>NC_072893.1:72529783-77529783 GCF_027943255.1 Anastrepha obliqua
GAAATTTCGGTATGTAATTGCAAAAGCGTCAACCTTTCCAAATATGTAAAAAATCATGAAAATCGGTTGGCAAACAACAAAACTGTGAAATCTCCTCGGAAAAATGTTTGTAGCTCCCTTATCTCTGCTCTGATTGGCCTAAAAGTTTGACATATTACCTTCCAGTGAAAGTGCTCTAACTAGCTCAGATTTTCTGTGATTGGCGTGAAATTTCGGTATGTAATTGCAAAAGCGTCAACCTTTCCAAATATGTAAAAATCATGAAAATCGGTTGGCAAACAACAAAACTGTGAAATCTCCTCGGAAAAATGTCTGTAAGTCCCTTATCTCTGCTCTGATTGGCCTAAAACTTTGACATATTACCTTCCAGTGAAAGTGCTCTAACTAGCTCAGATTTTCTGTGATTGGCGTGAAATTTCGGTATGTAATTGCAAAAGCGTCAACCTTTCCAAATATGTAAAAATCATGAAAATCGGTTGGCAAACAACAAAACTGTGAAATCTCCTCGGAAAAATGTTTGTAGCTCCCTTATCTCTGCTCTGATTGGCCTAAAAGTTTGACATATTACCTTCCAGTAAAAGTGCTCTAACTAGCTCAGATTTTCTGTGATTGGCGTGAAATTTCGGTATGTAATTGCAAAAGCGTCAACCTTTCCAAATATGTAAAAATCATGAAAATCGGTTGGCAAACAACAAAACTGTGAAATCTCCTCGGAAAAATGTCTGTAAGTCCCTTATCTCTGCTCTGATTGGCCTAAAACTTTGACATATTACCTTCCAGTGAAAGTGCTCTAACTAGCTCAGATTTTCTCTGATTGGCGTGAAATTTCGGTATGTAATTGCAAAAGCGTCAGCCTTTCCAAATATGTAAAAATCATGAAAATCGGTTGGCAAACAACAAAACTGTGAAATCTCCTCGGAAAAATGTCTGTAAGTCCCTAATCTCTGCTCTGATTGGCCTAAAACTTTGACATATTACCTTCCAGTGAAAGTGCTCTAACTAGCTCAGATTTTCTCTGATTGGCGTGAAATTTCGGTATGTAATTGCAAAAGCGTCAACCTTTCCAAATATGTAAAAATCATGAAAATCGGTTGGCAAACAACAAAACTGTGAAATCTCCTCGGAAAAATGTCTGTAAGTCCCTAATCTCTGCTCTGATTGGCCTAAAACTTTGACATATTACCTTCCAGTGAAAGTGCTCTAACTAGCTCAGATTTTCTCTGATTGGCGTGAAATTTCGGTATGTAATTGCAAAAGCGTCAACCTTTCCAAATATGTAAAAATCATGAAAATCGGTTGGCAAACAACAAAACTGTGAAATCTCCTCGGAAAAATGTCTGTAAGTCCCTAATCTCTGCTCTGATTGGCCTAAAACTTTGACATATTACCTTCCAGTGAAAGTGCTCTAACTAGCTCAGATTTTCTCTGATTGGCGTGAAATTTCGGTATGTAATTGCAAAAGCGTCAGCCTTTCCAAATATGTAAAAATCATGAAAATCGGTTGGCAAACAACAAAACTGTGAAATCTCCTCGGAAAAATGTCTGTAAGTCCCTAATCTCTGCTCTGATTGGCCTAAAACTTTGACATATTACCTTCCAGTGAAAGTGCTCTAACTAGCTCAGATTTTCTCTGATTGGCGTGAAATTTCGGTATGTAATTGCAAAAGCGTCAACCTTTCCAAATATGTAAAAATCATGAAAATCGGTTGGCAAACAACAAAACTGTGAAATCTCCTCGGAAAAATGTCTGTAAGTCCCTAATCTCTGCTCTGATTGGCCTAAAACTTTGACATATTACCTTCCAGTGAAAGTGCTCTAACTAGCTCAGATTTTCTCTGATTGGCGTGAAATTTCGGTATGTAATTGCAAAAGCGTCAACCTTTCCAAATATGTAAAAATCATGAAAATCGGTTGGCAAACAACAAAACTGTGAAATCTCCTCGGAAAAATGTCTGTAAGTCCCTAATCTCTGCTCTGATTGGCCTAAAACTTTGACATATTACCTTCCAGTGAAAGTGCTCTAACTAGCTCAGATTTTCTCTGATTGGCGTGAAATTTCGGTATGTAATTGCAAAAGCGTCAACCTTTCCAAATATGTAAAAATCATGAAAATCGGTTGGCAAACAACAAAACTGTGAAATCTCCTCGGAAAAATGTCTGTAAGTCCCTAATCTCTGCTCTGATTGGCCTAAAACTTTGACATATTACCTTCCAGTGAAAGTGCTCTAACTAGCTCAGATTTTCTCTGATTGGCGTGAAATTTCGGTATGTAATTGCAAAAGCGTCAACCTTTCCAAATATGTAAAAATCATGAAAATCGGTTGGCAAACAACAAAACTGTGAAATCTCCTCGGAAAAATGTCTGTAAGTCCCTAATCTCTGCTCTGATTGGCCTAAAACTTTGACATATTACCTTCCAGTGAAAGTGCTCTAACTAGCTCAGATTTTCTCTGATTGGCGTGAAATTTCGGTATGTAATTGCAAAAGCGTCAACCTTTCCAAATATGTAAAAATCATGAAAATCGGTTGGCAAACAACAAAACTGTGAAATCTCCTCGGAAAAATGTTTGTAGCTCCCTTATCTCTGCTCTGATTGGCCTAAAAGTTTGACATATTACCTTCCAGTGAAAGTGCTCTAACTAGCTCAGATTTTCTGTGATTGGCGTGAAATTTCGGTATGTAATTGCAAAAGCGTCAACCTTTCCAAATATGTAAAAATCATGAAAATCGGTTGGCAAACAACAAAACTGTGAAATCTCCTCGGAAAAATGTTTGTAGCTCCCTTATCTCTGCTCTGATTGGCCTAAAACTTTGACATATTACCTTCCAGTGAAAGTGCTCTAACTAGCTCAGATTTTCTCTGATTGGCGTGAAATTTCGGTATGTAATTGCAAAAGCGTCAGCCTTTCCAAATATGTAAAAATCATGAAAATCGGTTGGCAAACAACAAAACTGTGAAATCTCCTCGGAAAAATGTCTGTAAGTCCCTAATCTCTGCTCTGATTGGCCTAAAACTTTGACATATTACCTTCCAGTGAAAGTGCTCTAACTAGCTCAGATTTTCTCTGATTGGCGTGAAATTTCGGTATGTAATTGCAAAAGCGTCAACCTTTCCAAATATGTAAAAATCATGAAAATCGGTTGGCAAACAACAAAACTGTGAAATCTCCTCGGAAAAATGTCTGTAAGTCCCTAATCTCTGCTCTGATTGGCCTAAAACTTTGACATATTACCTTCCAGTGAAAGTGCTCTAACTAGCTCAGATTTTCTCTGATTGGCGTGAAATTTCGGTATGTAATTGCAAAAGCGTCAGCGTTTCCAAATATGTAAAAATCATGAAAATCGGTTGGCAAACAACAAAACTGTGAAATCTCCTCGGAAAAATGTTTGTAGCTCCCTTATCTCTGCTCTGATTGGCCTAAAACTTTGACATATTACCTTCCAGTGAAAGTGCTCTAACTAGCTCAGATTTTCTCTGATTGGCGTGAAATTTCGGTATGTAATTGCAAAAGCGTCAACCTTTCCAAATATGTAAAAATCATGAAAATCGGTTGGCAAACAACAAAACTGTGAAATCTCCTCGGAAAAATGTCTGTAAGTCCCTAATCTCTGCTCTGATTGGCCTAAAACTTTGACATATTACCTTCCAGTGAAAGTGCTCTAACTAGCTCAGATTTTCTCTGATTGGCGTGAAATTTCGGTATGTAATTGCAAAAGCGTCAGCCTTTCCAAATATGTAAAAATCATGAAAATCGGTTGGCAAACAACAAAACTGTGAAATCTCCTCGGAAAAATGTCTGTAAGTCCCTAATCTCTGCTCTGATTGGCCTAAAACTTTGACATATTACCTTCCAGTGAAAGTGCTCTAACTAGCTCAGATTTTCTCTGATTGGCGTGAAATTTCGGTATGTAATTGCAAAAGCGTCAACCTTTCCAAATATGTAAAAATCATGAAAATCGGTTGGCAAACAACAAAACTGTGAAATCTCCTCGGAAAAATGTCTGTAAGTCCCTAATCTCTGCTCTGATTGGCCTAAAACTTTGACATATTACCTTCCAGTGAAAGTGCTCTAACTAGCTCAGATTTTCTCTGATTGGCGTGAAATTTCGGTATGTAATTGCAAAAGCGTCAACCTTTCCAAATATGTAAAAATCATGAAAATCGGTTGGCAAACAACAAAACTGTGAAATCTCCTCGGAAAAATGTCTGTAAGTCCCTAATCTCTGCTCTGATTGGCCTAAAACTTTGACATATTACCTTCCAGTGAAAGTGCTCTAACTAGCTCAGATTTTCTCTGATTGGCGTGAAATTTCGGTATGTAATTGCAAAAGCGTCAGCCTTTCCAAATATGTAAAAATCATGAAAATCGGTTGGCAAACAACAAAACTGTGAAATCTCCTCGGAAAAATGTTTGTAGCTCCCTTATCTCTGCTCTGATTGGCCTAAAACTTTGACATATTACCTTCCAGTGAAAGTGCTCTAACTAGCTCAGATTTTCTCTGATTGGCGTGAAATTTCGGTATGTAATTGCAAAAGCGTCAACCTTTCCAAATATGTAAAAATCATGAAAATCGGTTGGCAAACAACAAAACTGTGAAATCTCCTCGGAAAAATGTCTGTAAGTCCCTAATCTCTGCTCTGATTGGCCTAAAACTTTGACATATTACCTTCCAGTGAAAGTGCTCTAACTAGCTCAGATTTTCTCTGATTGGCGTGAAATTTCGGTATGTAATTGCAAAAGCGTCAACCTTTCCAAATATGTAAAAATCATGAAAATCGGTTGGCAAACAACAAAACTGTGAAATCTCCTCGGAAAAATGTCTGTAAGTCCCTAATCTCTGCTCTGATTGGCCTAAAACTTTGACATATTACCTTCCAGTGAAAGTGCTCTAACTAGCTCAGATTTTCTCTGATTGGCGTGAAATTTCGGTATGTAATTGCAAAAGCGTCAACCTTTCCAAATATGTAAAAATCATGAAAATCGGTTGGCAAACAACAAAACTGTGAAATCTCCTCGGAAAAATGTTTGTAGCTCCCTTATCTCTGCTCTGATTGGCCTAAAAGTTTGACATATTACCTTCCAGTGAAAGTGCTCTAACTAGCTCAGATTTTCTGTGATTGGCGTGAAATTTCGGTATGTAATTGCAAAAGCGTCAACCTTTCCAAATATGTAAAAATCATGAAAATCGGTTGGCAAACAACAAAACTGTGAAATCTCCTCGGAAAAATGTCTGTAAGTCCCTTATCTCTGCTCTGATTGGCCTAAAACTTTGACATATTACCTTCCAGTGAAAGTGCTCTAACTAGCTCAGATTTTCTCTGATTGGCGTGAAATTTCGGTATGTAATTGCAAAAGCGTCAGCCTTTCCAAATATGTAAAAATCATGAAAATCGGTTGGCAAACAACAAAACTGTGAAATCTCCTCGGAAAAATGTCTGTAAGTCCCTAATCTCTGCTCTGATTGGCCTAAAACTTTGACATATTACCTTCCAGTGAAAGTGCTCTAACTAGCTCAGATTTTCTCTGATTGGCGTGAAATTTCGGTATGTAATTGCAAAAGCGTCAGCCTTTCCAAATATGTAAAAATCATGAAAATCGGTTGGCAAACAACAAAACTGTGAAATCTCCTCGGAAAAATGTCTGTAAGTCCCTAATCTCTGCTCTGATTGGCCTAAAACTTTGACATATTACCTTCCAGTGAAAGTGCTCTAACTAGCTCAGATTTTCTCTGATTGGCGTGAAATTTCGGTATGTAATTGCAAAAGCGTCAACCTTTCCAAATATGTAAAAATCATGAAAATCGGTTGGCAAACAACAAAACTGTGAAATCTCCTCGGAAAAATGTCTGTAAGTCCCTAATCTCTGCTCTGATTGGCCTAAAACTTTGACATATTACCTTCCAGTGAAAGTGCTCTAACTAGCTCAGATTTTCTCTGATTGGCGTGAAATTTCGGTATGTAATTGCAAAAGCGTCAGCCTTTCCAAATATGTAAAAATCATGAAAATCGGTTGGCAAACAACAAAACTGTGAAATCTCCTCGGAAAAATGTCTGTAAGTCCCTTATCTCTGCTCTGATTGGCCTAAAACTTTGACATATTACCTTCCAGTGAAAGTGCTCTAACTAGCTCAGATTTTCTCTGATTGGCGTGAAATTTCGGTATGTAATTGCAAAAGCGTCAGCCTTTCCAAATATGTAAAAATCATGAAAATCGGTTGGCAAACAACAAAACTGTGAAATCTCCTCGGAAAAATGTCTGTAAGTCCCTAATCTCTGCTCTGATTGGCCTAAAACTTTGACATATTACCTTCCAGTGAAAGTGCTCTAACTAGCTCAGATTTTCTCTGATTGGCGTGAAATTTCGGTATGTAATTGCAAAAGCGTCAACCTTTCCAAATATGTAAAAATCATGAAAATCGGTTGGCAAACAACAAAACTATGAAATCTCCTCGGAAAAATGTTTGTAGCTCCCTTATCTCTGCTCTGATTGGCCTAAAACTTTGACATATTACCTTCCAGTGAAAGTGCTCTAACTAGCTCAGATTTTCTCTGATTGGCGTGAAATTTCGGTATGTAATTGCAAAAGCGTCAACCTTTCCAAATATGTAAAAATCATGAAAATCGGTTGGCAAACAACAAAACTGTGAAATCTCCTCGGAAAAATGTCTGTAAGTCCCTAATCTCTGCTCTGATTGGCCTAAAACTTTGACATATTACCTTCCAGTGAAAGTGCTCTAACTAGCTCAGATTTTCTCTGATTGGCGTGAAATTTCGGTATGTAATTGCAAAAGCGTCAACCTTTCCAAATATGTAAAAATCATGAAAATCGGTTGGCAAACAACAAAACTGTGAAATCTCCTCGGAAAAATGTTTGTAGCTCCCTTATCTCTGCTCTGATTGGCCTAAAACTTTGACATATTACCTTCCAGTGAAAGTGCTCTAACTAGCTCAGATTTTCTCTGATTGGCGTGAAATTTCGGTATGTAATTGCAAAAGCGTCAGCCTTTCCAAATATGTAAAAATCATGAAAATCGGTTGGCAAAAAACAAAACTGTGAAATCTCCTCGGAAAAATGTCTGTAAGTCCCTAATCTCTGCTCTGATTGGCCTAAAACTTTGACATATTACCTTCCAGTGAAAGTGCTCTAACTAGCTCAGATTTTCTCTGATTGGCGTGAAATTTCGGTATGTAATTGCAAAAGCGTCAACCTTTCCAAATATGTAAAAATCATGAAAATCGGTTGGCAAACAACAAAACTGTGAAATCTCCTCGGAAAAATGTTTGTAGCTCCCTTATCTCTGCTCTGATTGGCCTAAAACTTTGACATATTACCTTCCAGTGAAAGTGCTCTAACTAGCTCAGATTTTCTCTGATTGGCGTGAAATTTCGGTATGTAATTGCAAAAGCGTCAGCCTTTCCAAATATGTAAAAATCATGAAAATCGGTTGGCAAACAACAAAACTGTGAAATCTCCTCGGAAAAATGTTTGTAGCTCCCTTATCTCTGCTCTGATTGGCCTAAAACTTTGACATATTACCTTCCAGTGAAAGTGCTCTAACTAGCTCAGATTTTCTCTGATTGGCGTGAAATTTCGGTATGTAATTGCAAAAGCGTCAACCTTTCCAAATATGTAAAAATCATGAAAATCGGTTGGCAAACAACAAAACTGTGAAATCTCCTCGGAAAAATGTCTGTAAGTCCCTAATCTCTGCTCTGATTGGCCTAAAACTTTGACATATTACCTTCCAGTGAAAGTGCTCTAACTAGCTCAGATTTTCTCTGATTGGCGTGAAATTTCGGTATGTAATTGCAAAAGCGTCAACCTTTCCAAGTATGTAAAAATCATGAAAATCGGTTGGCAAACAACAAAACTGTGAAATCTCCTCGGAAAAATGTCTGTAAGTCCCTAATCTCTGCTCCGATTGGCCTAAAACTTTGACATATTACCTTCCAGTGAAAGTGCTCTAACTAGCTCAGATTTTCTGTGATTGGCGTGAAATTTCGGTATGTAATTGCAAAAGCGTCAACCTTTCCAAATATGTAAAAATCATGAAAATCGGTTGGCAAACAACAAAACTGTGAAATCTCCTCGGAAAAATGTCTGTAAGTCCCTTATCTCTGCTCTGATTGGCCTAAAACTTTGACATATTACCTTCCAGTGAAAGTGCTCTAACTAGCTCAGATTTTCTCTGATTGGCGTGAAATTTCGGTATGTAATTGCAAAAGCGTCAGCCTTTCCAAATATGTAAAAATCATGAAAATCGGTTGGCAAACAACAAAACTGTGAAATCTCCTCCGAAAAATGTTTGTAGCTCCCTTATCTCTGCTCTGATTGGCCTAAAACTTTGACATATTACCTTCCAGTGAAAGTGCTCTAACTAGCTCAGATTTTCTCTGATTGGCGTGAAATTTCGGTATGTAATTGCAAAAGCGTCAGCCTTTCCAAATATGTAAAAATCATGAAAATCGGTTGGCAAACAACAAAACTGTGAAATCTCCTAGGAAAAATGTTTGTAGCTCCCTTATCTCTGCTCTGATTGGCCTAAAACTTTGACATATTACCTTCCAGTGAAAGTGCTCTAACTAGCTCAGATTTTCTCTGATTGGCGTGAAATTTCGGTATGTAATTGCAAAAGCGTCAGCCTTTCCAAATATGTAAAAATCATGAAAATCGGTTGGCAAACAACAAAACTGTGAAATCTCCTAGGAAAAATGTTTGTAGCTCCCTTATCTCTGCTCTGATTGGCCTAAAACTTTGACATATTACCTTCCAGTGAAAGTGCTCTAACTAGCTCAGATTTTCTCTGATTGGCGTGAAATTTCGGTATGTAATTGCAAAAGCGTCAGCCTTTCCAAATATGTAAAAATCATGAAAATCGGTTGGCAAACAACAAAACTGTGAAATCTCCTCCGAAAAATGTTTGTAGCTCCCTTATCTCTGCTCTGATTGGCCTAAAACTTTGACATATTACCTTCCAGTGAAAGTGCTCTAACTAGCTCAGATTTTCTCTGATTGGCGTGAAATTTCGGTATGTAATTGCAAAAGCGTCAGCCTTTCCAAATATGTAAAAATCATGAAAATCGGTTGGCAAACAACAAAACTGTGAAATCTCCTAGGAAAAATGTTTGTAGCTCCCTTATCTCTGCTCTGATTGGCCTAAAACTTTGACATATTACCTTCCAGTGAAAGTGCTCTAACTAGCTCAGATTTTCTCTGATTGGCGTGAAATTTCGGTATGTAATTGCAAAAGCGTCAGCCTTTCCAAATATGTAAAAATCATGAAAATCGGTTGGCAAACAACAAAACTGTGAAATCTCCTCGGAAAAATGTCTGTAAGTCCCTAATCTCTGCTCTGATTGGCCTAAAACTTTGACATATTACCTTCCAGTGAAAGTGCTCTAACTAGCTCAGATTTTCTCTGATTGGCGTGAAATTTCGGTATGTAATTGCAAAAGCGTCAGCCTTTCCAAATATGTAAAAATCATGAAAATCGGTTGGCAAACAACAAAACTGTGAAATCTCCTCGGAAAAATGTTTGTAGCTCCCTTATCTCTGCTCTGATTGGCCTAAAACTTTGACATATTACCTTCCAGTGAAAGTGCTCTAACTAGCTCAGATTTTCTCTGATTGGCGTGAAATTTCGGTATGTAATTGCAAAAGCGTCAACCTTTCCAAATATGTAAAAATCATGAAAATCGGTTGGCAAACAACAAAACTGTGAAATCTCCTCGGAAAAATGTTTGTAGCTCCCTTATCTCTGCTCTGATTGGCCTAAAAGTTTGACATATTACCTTCCAGTGAAAGTGCTCTAACTAGCTCAGATTTTCTGTGATTGGAGTGAAATTTCGGTATGTAATTGCAAAAGCGTCAACCTTTCCAAATATGTAAAAATCATGAAAATCGGTTGGCAAACAACAAAACTGTGAAATCTCCTCGGAAAAATGTCTGTAAGTCCCTTATCTCTGCTCTGATTGGCCTAAAACTTTGACATATTACCTTCCAGTGAAAGTGCTCTAACTAGCTCAGATTTTCTGTGATTGGCGTGAAATTTCGGTATGTAATTGCAAAAGCGTCAACCTTTCCAAATATGTAAAAATCATGAAAATCGGTTGGCAAACAACAAAACTGTGAAATCTCCTCGGAAAAATGTTTGTAGCTCCCTTATCTCTGCTCTGATTGGCCTAAAACTTTGACATATTACCTTCCAGTGAAAGTGCTCTAACTAGCTCAGATTTTCTGTGATTGGCGTGAAATTTCGGTATGTAATTGCAAAAGCGTCAACCTTTCCAAATATGTAAAAATCATGAAAATCGGTTGGCAAACAACAAAACTGTGAAATCTCCTCGGAAAAATGTTTGTAGCTCCCTTATCTCTGCTCTGATTGGCCTAAAAGTTTGACATATTACCTTCCAGTGAAAGTGCTCTAACTAGCTCAGATTTTCTGTGATTGGCGTGAAATTTCGGTATGTAATTGCAAAAGCGTCAACCTTCCCAAATATGTAAAAATCATGAAAATCGGTTGGCAAACAACAAAACTGTGAAATCTCCTCGGAAAAATGTCTGTAAGTCCCTAATCTCTGCTCTGATTGGCCTAAAACTTTGACATATTACCTTCCAGTGAAAGTGCTCTAACTAGCTCAGATTTTCTGTGATTGGCGTGAAATTTCGGTATGTAATTGCAAAAGCGTCAACCTTTCCAAATATGTAAAAATCATGAAAATCGGTTGGCAAACAACAAAACTGTGAAATCTCCTCGGAAAAATGTCTGTAAGTCCCTTATCTCTGCTCTGATTGGCCTAAAACTTTGACATATTACCTTCCAGTGAAAGTGCTCTAACTAGCTCAGATTTTCTCTGATTGGCGTGAAATTTCGGTATGTAATTGCAAAAGCGTCAACCTTTCCAAATATGTAAAAATCATTAAAATCGGTTGGCAAACAACAAAACTGTGAAATCTCCTCGGAAAAATGTTTGTAGCTCCCTTATCTCTGCTCTGATTGGCCTAAAAGTTTGACATATTACCTTCCAGTGAAAGTGCTCTAACTAGCTCAGATTTTCTGTGATTGGCGTGAAATTTCGGTATGTAATTGCAAAAGCGTCAACCTTCCCAAATATGTAAAAATCATGAAAATCGGTTGGCAAACAACAAAACTGTGAAATCTCCTCGGAAAAATGGCTGTAAGTCCCATATCTCTGCTCTGATTGGCCTAAAACTTTGACATATTACCTTCCAGTGAAAGTGCTCTAACTAGCTCAGATTTTCTCTGATTGGCGTGAAATTTCGGTATGTAATTGCAAAAGCGTCAACCTTTCCAAATATGTAAAAATCATGAAAATCGGTTGGCAAACAACAAAACTGTGAAATCTCCTCGGAAAAATGTTTGTAGCTCCCTTATCTCTGCTCTGATTGGCCTAAAAGTTTGACATATTACCTTCCAGTGAAAGTGCTCTAACTAGCTCAGATTTTCTGTGATTGGAGTGAAATTTCGGTATGTAATTGCAAAAGCGTCAACCTTTCCAAATATGTAAAAATCATGAAAATCGGTTGGCAAACAACAAAACTGTGAAATCTCCTCGGAAAAATGTCTGTAAGTCCCTTATCTCTGCTCTGATTGGCCTAAAACTTTGACATATTACCTTCCAGTGAAAGTGCTCTAACTAGCTCAGATTTTCTCTGATTGGCGTGAAATTTCGGTATGTAATTGCAAAAGCGTCAACCTTTCCAAATATGTAAAAATCATGAAAATCGGTTGGCAAACAACAAAACTGTGAAATCTCCTCGGAAAAATGTTTGTAGCTCCCTTATCTCTGCTCTGATTGGCCTAAAAGTTTGACATATTACCTTCCAGTGAAAGTGCTCTAACTAGCTCAGATTTTCTGTGATTGGCGTGAAATTTCGGTATGTAATTGCAAAAGCGTCAACCTTCCCAAATATGTAAAAATCATGAAAATCGGTTGGCAAACAACAAAACTGTGAAATCTCCTCGGAAAAATGTCTGTAAGTCCCTAATCTCTGCTCTGATTGGCCTAAAACTTTGACATATTACCTTCCAGTGAAAGTGCTCTAACTAGCTCAGATTTTCTGTGATTGGCGTGAAATTTCGGTATGTAATTGCAAAAGCGTCAACCTTTCCAAATATGTAAAAATCATGAAAATCGGTTGGCAAACAACAAAACTGTGAAATCTCCTCGGAAAAATGTCTGTAAGTCCCTTATCTCTGCTCTGATTGGCCTAAAACTTTGACATATTACCTTCCAGTGAAAGTGCTCTAACTAGCTCAGATTTTCTCTGATTGGCGTGAAATTTCGGTATGTAATTGCAAAAGCGTCAACCTTTCCAAATATGTAAAAATCATGAAAATCGGTTGGCAAACAACAAAACTGTGAAATCTCCTCGGAAAAATGTTTGTAGCTCCCTTATCTCTGCTCTGATTGGCCTAAAAGTTTGACATATTACCTTCCAGTGAAAGTGCTCTAACTAGCTCAGATTTTCTGTGATTGGCGTGAAATTTCGGTATGTAATTGCAAAAGCGTCAACCTTCCCAAATATGTAAAAATCATGAAAATCGGTTGGCAAACAACAAAACTGTGAAATCTCCTCGGAAAAATGGCTGTAAGTCCCTTATCTCTGCTCTGATTGGCCTAAAACTTTGACATATTACCTTCCAGTGAAAGTGCTCTAACTAGCTCAGATTTTCTCTGATTGGCGTGAAATTTCGGTATGTAATTGCAAAAGCGTCAACCTTTCCAAATATGTAAAAATCATGAAAATCGGTTGGCAAACAACAAAACTGTGAAATCTCCTCGGAAAAATGTCTGTAAGTCCCTAATCTCTGCTCTGATTGGCCTAAAACTTTGACATATTACCTTCCAGTGAAAGTGCTCTAACTAGCTCAGATTTTCTCTGATTGGCGTGAAATTTCGGTATGTAATTGCAAAAGCGTCAACCTTTCCAAATATGTAAAAATCATGAAAATCGGTTGGCAAACAACAAAACTGTGAAATCTCCTCGGAAAAATGTCTGTAAGTCCCTAATCTCTGCTCTGATTGGCCTAAAACTTTGACATATTACCTTCCAGTGAAAGTGCTCTAACTAGCTCAGATTTTCTCTGATTGGCGTGAAATTTCGGTATGTAATTGCAAAAGCGTCAGCCTTTCCAAATATGTAAAAATCATGAAAATCGGTTGGCAAACAACAAAACTGTGAAATCTCCTCGGAAAAATGTCTGTAAGTCCCTAATCTCTGCTCTGATTGGCCTAAAACTTTGACATATTACCTTCCAGTGAAAGTGCTCTAACTAGCTCAGATTTTCTCTGATTGGCGTGAAATTTCGGTATGTAATTGCAAAAGCGTCAACCTTTCCAAATATGTAAAAATCATGAAAATCGGTTGGCAAACAACAAAACTGTGAAATCTCCTCGGAAAAATGTCTGTAAGTCCCTAATCTCTGCTCTGATTGGCCTAAAACTTTGACATATTACCTTCCAGTGAAAGTGCTCTAACTAGCTCAGATTTTCTCTGATTGGCGTGAAATTTCGGTATGTAATTACAAAAGCGTCAGCCTTTCCAAATATGTAAAAATCATGAAAATCGGTTGGCAAACAACAAAACTGTGAAATCTCCTCGGAAAAATGTCTGTAAGTCCCTTATCTCTGCTCTGATTGGCCTAAAACTTTGACATATTACCTTCCAGTGAAAGTGCTCTAACTAGCTCAGATTTTCTCTGATTGGCGTGAAATTTCGGTATGTAATTGCAAAAGCGTCAACCTTTCCAAATATGTAAAAATCATGAAAATCGGTTGGCAAACAACAAAACTGTGAAATCTCCTCGGAAAAATGTCTGTAAGTCCCTAATCTCTGCTCTGATTGGCCTAAAACTTTGACATATTACCTTCCAGTGAAAGTGCTCTAACTAGCTCAGATTTTCTCTGATTGGCGTGAAATTTCGGTATGTAATTGCAAAAGCGTCAACCTTTCCAAATATGTAAAAATCATGAAAATCGGTTGGCAAACAACAAAACTGTGAAATCTCCTCGGAAAAATGTCTGTAAGTCCCTAATCTCTGCTCTGATTGGCCTAAAACTTTGACATATTACCTTCCAGTGAAAGTGCTCTAACTAGCTCAGATTTTCTCTGATTGGCGTGAAATTTCGGTATGTAATTGCAAAAGCGTCAGCCCTTCCAAATATGTAAAAATCATGAAAATCGGTTGGCAAACAACAAAACTGTGAAATCTCCTAGGAAAAATGTTTGTAGCTCCCTTATCTCTGCTCTGATTGGCCTAAAAGTTTGACATATTACCTTCCAGTGAAAGTGCTCTAACTAGCTCAGATTTTCTCTGATTGGCGTGAAATATCGGTATGTAATTGCAAAAGCGTCAGCCTTTCCAAATATGTAAAAATCATGAAAATCGGTTGGCAAACAACAAAACTGTGAAATCTCCTCGGAAAAATGTCTGTAAGTCCCTAATCTCTGCTCTGATTGGCCTAAAACTTTGACATATTACCTTCCAGTGAAAGTGCTCTAACTAGCTCAGATTTTCTCTGATTGCCGTGAAATTTCGGTATGTAATTGCAAAAGCGTCAGCCCTTCCAAATATGTAAAAATCATGAAAATCGGTTGGCAAACAACAAAACTGTGAAATCTCCTCGGAAAAATGTCTGTAAGTCCCTAATCTCTGCTCTGATTGGCCTAAAACTTTGACATATTACCTTCCAGTGAAAGTGCTCTAACTAGCTCAGATTTTCTCTGATTGGCGTGAAATTTCGGTATGTAATTGCAAAAGCGTCAACCTTTCCAAATATGTAAAAATCATGAAAATCGGTTGGCAAACAACAAAACTGTGAAATCTCCTCGGAAAAATGTCTGTAAGTCCCTAATCTCTGCTCTGATTGGCCTAAAACTTTGACATATTACCTTCCAGTGAAAGTGCTCTAACTAGCTCAGATTTTCTCTGATTGGCGTGAAATTTCGGTATGTAATTGCAAAAGCGTCAGCCTTTCCAAATATGTAAAAATCATGAAAATCGGTTGGCAAACAACAAAACTGTGAAATCTCCTCGGAAAAATGTTTGTAGCTCCCTTATCTCTGCTCTGATTGGCCTAAAACTTTGACATATTACCTTCCAGTGAAAGTGCTCTAACTAGCTCAGATTTTCTCTGATTGGCGTGAAATTTCGGTATGTAATTGCAAAAGCGTCAGCCTTTCCAAATATGTAAAAATCATGAAAATCGGTTGGCAAACAACAAAACTGTGAAATCTCCTCGGAAAAATGTTTGTAGCTCCCTTATCTCTGCTCTGATTGGCCTAAAACTTTGACATATTACCTTCCAGTGAAAGTGCTCTAACTAGCTCAGATTTTCTGTGATTGGCGTGAAATTTCGGTATGTAATTGCAAAAGCGTCAACCTTTCCAAATATGTAAAAATCATGAAAATCGGTTGGCAAACAACAAAACTGTGAAATCTCCTCGGAAAAATGTCTGTAAGTCCCTAATCTCTGCTCTGATTGGCCTAAAACTTTGACATATTACCTTCCAGTGAAAGTGCTCTAACTAGCTCAGATTTTCTCTGATTGGCGTGAAATTTCGGTATGTAATTGCAAAAGCGTCAGCCTTTCCAAATATGTAAAAATCATGAAAATCGGTTGGCAAACAACAAAACTGTGAAATCTCCTCGGAAAAATGTCTGTAAGTCCCTAATCTCTGCTCTGATTGGCCTAAAACTTTGACATATTACCTTCCAGTGAAAGTGCTCTAACTAGCTCAGATTTTCTCTGATTGGCGTGAAATTTCGGTATGTAATTGCAAAAGCGTCAACCTTTCCAAATATGTAAAAATCATGAAAATCGGTTGGCAAACAACAAAACTGTGAAATCTCCTCGGAAAAATGTCTGTAAGTCCCTAATCTCTGCTCTGATTGGCCTAAAACTTTGACATATTACCTTCCAGTGAAAGTGCTCTAACTAGCTCAGATTTTCTGTGATTGGCGTGAAATTTCGGTATGTAATTGCAAAAGCGTCAACCTTTCCAAATATGTAAAAATCATGAAAATCGGTTGGCAAACAACAAAACTGTGAAATCTCCTCGGAAAAATGTCTGTAAGTCCCTAATCTCTGCTCTGATTGGCCTAAAACTTTGACATATTACCTTCCAGTGAAAGTGCTCTAACTAGCTCAGATTTTCTCTGATTGGCGTGAAATTTCGGTATGTAATTGCAAAAGCGTCAACCTTTCCAAATATGTAAAAATCATGAAAATCGGTTGGCAAACAACAAAACTGTGAAATCTCCTCGGAAAAATGTCTGTAAGTCCCTAATCTCTGCTCTGATTGGCCTAAAACTTTGACATATTACCTTCCAGTGAAAGTGCTCTAACTAGCTCAGATTTTCTCTGATTGGCGTGAAATTTCGGTATGTAATTGCAAAAGCGTCAGCCCTTCTAAATATGCAAAAATCATGCAACAAAACTGTCAAATCTGGCGTAAGGATATTGTAACTCCCGCAATTTTTGCTGTGATTGGCAATTTTGTCTAAAATCATGTGAACCGGTTGTAAAACAACAACACTGGCGTCATTCTTTCAGTAGAATAATAATAGCTGTGAAACTTTCACACATTAATCCCTACTAATACATATTATAAATGTGAATGTAAGTTTGTTTGTTACGCTTTCACGCCAAAACTACTTAACCGATTATTATGAAACTTTGTACACATGTTATTGGGGGTGTTAGAAGTAACATAGGATACTTCTTATTAAAAAAAAGGTCTCGAGATATAGGTCAAAACGTGGACCCGGGTAACCTTCGGATGTGTATGTACAATATGGGTATCAAATGGAAGCTGTTGGTGAATGCTGTAGTTCAGAGTATTTTTCATGCCGCTCCGTGACTAGGGTCTCGAGATAGAGACCAAAACGTGGACCCTAGAATGTGTTTGTACAATATGGATATCAACTGGAAGCTGTTGGTGAATGCTTTAGTACAGAGTATTTTTCATGCCGCTCCGTGACTGGGGCCTCGAGATAGAGACCAAAACGTGGACCCTAGAATGTGTTTGTACAATATGGATATCAACTGGAAGCTGTTGGTGAATGCTTTAGTACAGAGTATTTTTCATGCCGCTCCGTGACTGGGGCCTCGAGATAGAGACCAAAACGTGGACCCTAGAATGTGTTTGTACAATATGGATATCAACTGGAAGCTGTTGGTGAATGCTTTAGTACAGAGTATTTTTCATGCCGCTCCGTGACTGGGGCCTCGAGATATAGGTCAAAACGTGGACCCTAGAATGTGTTTGTACAATATGGATATCAAATTGAAGCTGTTGGTGAATGCTGTAGTTCAGAGTATTTTTCATGCCGCTCCGTGACTAGGGTCTCGAGATAGAGACCAAAACGTGGACCCTAGAATGTGTTTGTACAATATGAATATCAAATTGAAGCTGTTGGTGAATGCTTTAGTAAAGAGTATTTTTCATGCCGCTCCGTGACTGGGGTCTCGATATATAGGTCAAAACGTGGACACGGGTAACCTTTGGTTGTGTATGTACAATATGGGTATCAAATGGAAGCTGTTGGTGAATGCTGTAGTTCAGAGTATTTTTCATGCCGCTCTGTGACTAAGGTCTCGAGATAGAGACCAAAACGTGGACCCTAGAATGTGTTCGTACAATATGGATATCAAATTGAAGCTGTTGGTGAATGCTTTAGTACAGAGTATTTTTCATGCCGCTCCGTGACTGGGGTCTCGATATATAGGTCAAAACGTGGACACGGGTAACCTTTGGTTGTGTATGTACAATATGGGTATCAAATGAAAGCTGTTGATAAGTGCTTTAATACGGGGTAATTTTCATGCCTATTGATGACTAGGGTCTCGAAATATATGCCAAAACGTGGACCCGCCGTGTCTTTGCACCGAATTAAACCAAACTTACACACATTGTTAAGTAGGTATTGAAGATGGTTTAAGTATAGTTTGGATACATATTGGTAGATAGAGTCTCGAGATATAGGTCAAAACGTGGACCCGGGTAACCTGTGGTTGTGTATGTACAATATGGGTATCAAATGAAAGCTGTTGATAAGTGCTTTAATACGGGGTAATATTCATACCTATTGATGACTAGGGTCTCGAAATATATGCCAAAACGTGGACCCGCCGTGTCTTTGCCCAGCGAAGCGGGCCGGGTTTGCTAGTACATAAAATATAAATATGCAAAAGTCATCCGAATCGGTCCGCCAACTATTTAAGTGGTCGACACTCGCAGTGATCTTTCGATACCAAATCACTAAGGAGGGGAAGATAAAGCAAGGAGTTCCGCAAGGTGGTGTCCTCTTACCCTTGCTCTTGTACTTGTATATATCGAAGCTCCCCCAGCCACCAGAGGGGGTACCTCTGGTCTCCTACGCTGAAGATTGCGCGATAATGGCGTCAGTCAAGGACATTGTTAGCCTATGCGCCAAAGTGAACTATTACCTCACCAATCTTTATCTCTTTTTCACTGCGAGGAATCTACAACTTTCCTCCACTAAGCCCATGACAACCCTCTTTACCACCTGGACAAAGGGGGTCAAACTGCAACTCAAGGTCAAAGTCGAGGACACACCGTATAATTTTGGTAGCAACCTTCGACAGTTTGCTCTCCTTCACTGCGCACACATCCGCAATTGTCTCTATAGTAAAAAATCGCAACAAGGTCCTCAAATCACTTGCCGGCAGCAAATGGGACAAAGACAAAGAAATGTTACTATCGACATTTAAGGCAATTGGCCGGCCGGTTCTGAACTACGCTGCGCCTTTCTGGTCACCTGGAACTCGTGACACACAGTGGATAAAGCTTCAGGCTTACCAAAACACTGCTATACGGACAGCGAGGGGTTGCTTTCTGATGTCCCCGCTTCAACACCTTCACAACGAGGCACAGATGCTGCCAATGAAGGAGCACAACAAACTGCTCAGCAAACAGTTTCTGCTAGGGCGCTACCGCAGGTTTCACCCATGCAGACAGCTGCTTGAACGGGGCCGCCTCTCAGGCACGTCGGAAGACACCTCTTCAATTACGCCGACGGGATCCAGGACAAAACACACAGACAACTACTGGGCCGGACAGTGTTTAGACAGACGATAAACGACATTCATCGGGAGACCCTCACCACCTTCGTAAGCGCCCGACCCGGTAATGGCGTAATTGGTGTGCAACCACCACCTACAGCATATGAAGAACTCCAGCTACCCCGAGAGACCAGCGTAACCTTGGCACGCCTACGTTCTGGAAATTGAGCAGGTTAAACTCCTACCTATCCAGAATCGACCCCGACATACCAAACATATGTCCAGCATGTGAAAGCACCCCGCATGACACAACCACCTTTTCACATGCCCCATCAAACCCACTCATCTAACACCCCTCTCCCTCTGGACCGAACCGTTAGACGAAGACGACCGGTTATTTACATTGCTGATAGGCTTTGTTTTGCTGCTACAAACACACCAACCCGAGGTTCTTTAATAAACATTTCATATTGTCAATTGCATGCATATGCAGATATGTATATAAACATGAAAGTAAACCGAGTTTATTATGCGTTAACATTTTCTTTATTTGTTTAAAAAAAAATCGCCTGTTCGGTCTAATTAACTATATTATATACAGCTATATTATAATAGCTATATTATATACGTATAGATATATGTAGTATTATATTACTATACATTCACTAGTTACTAAAAATCTTGAAATCGCAAGACTTTAACGTTAATTATTCCTACACTAGCCCGAACAACCGCGGCAACCACAATGTACGCACTCCACAATACGTCCTTCTTCCAGCTTAGATTTTGGTACGCGACAAATACAATTCGTACCAAAGTTTGTATCTCGTGTTTGAATACAACGCAAACAACACAAATTTTCATAACCAGATTTTTTCCATTTTGCAATCAAATTCGCATCGGCAATTTTCTCTTTTAGACAATAGTCGTACAATTCACGGCTAATAGCTTTGCGCCGATAGAACAAATCGTAAATGTAGCGAGACTTCTGGTGGTGTATTTTGAAGATTGGCCAAAGTGACTCGGTGATACGTTTGCCTTCATGTGGCTCAGTTTCAGCTGAAAATACAGAAAGCTTCAATACATACAATGCATTTCAACTATGGCACAATAGAGGATTGTAAAACATACCCTCACGCATTTTTTGCTCCAATTCCTCAAGCGTCGGTTCAATCAATTCCCATCCGTCCGGTGGTGGCTTGCGACTTCTACGTACTTTTGGCATATTTGTAATTTACAATAAAAAAATGTAATTGCAAAATATTTAGTTTTAAAGTCTGCCTGTAATATTTAACTCTAAATAAAAATTATATTTGATGCAAAGCAATTAATAGCGTTAAGAAATCGAAACAGCTGTTTAGCAACCATATTAAAGTTGCCACATAGAATAGTTTATTTTATTGCCTACGTATTTACAAGTCGTCTACACTAGTGATGCAAACTAATATGACAGTACCCTAAGCCAGAGCTTTTTGGTTTTCAACAACTGTTAAGCATTCACAATTAATGTGCCATTCACGGTGTGCTAGTTGCATAACTTGTTATCAAGCAGCAACTTATTATCAATTTCGCTTACTTGCCAAATACAATAAGGCGCACAAGCGGCATAAGTAAATATCAAAAAATCCAAGAATTATTGGTTATGGCGTATATTCTCATTGCTGCCACATAACATAATGTCTGTTCTTTCAAGTTAAAATCTTTTGTTTCAAGTAAAATGTGTAGGTTTAAAAACGAAAATGCAGTTGTTTTATATGTTGAGCATTAATACATTTAAGTGTATAAAGTCATTTTATCTAGAGGCAACAGTTCTCTGGCGATAATGCGACAACTGTCAGCACAACAATTGCTCACATATGTTGAGAGCGTGCATATTTTTAACATTTAACAGATGCCACCTGTGGCTTGCCTTCGTCAAAGTATTTATGCTAGAAGGCAGTAAAAACTGGCAAACGCAAGAAATTATTTATATATGCACACTGCACTTTATTTTTATTACTTTAATTAATTTACATAAAAATCACAAGCTTTAAAATCAAAATATTACCATGCGATGCACTGAATAATTTCAAACAAGTTATTTTTCCTCCTTTTGTTTGTTTTGCTTATTTGTCTTATTTTTTTTTCATGTGCTGACGTCAAACGGTCGAAAAAATCCCGAAAAATAAAGTTGCGATTTTCGTAAGAGGTGCCTGAGAGAAAACTGTGAAAATATTCAAGAGTAAGAGCACATTTTTCAAGGGGTGAGACTAAATTTAAGCAAAAATATGCTTTGCTTGTCTGTAGACACCAAATAAATTTAATGTTTTTGGTGCATTAAAAAAATAATATGTGTACGGTAAGCAACGTATTTATGAGTGGAGTTTAACGTTAAACTCCGAAATAGCCATTCATCTCGAATTTATGGTAAAATATGGACATAAGATAATATTATGAGCTACACAATACCAGCACTTCACTGCTTCACGTGATGGTGTATTTGTAAGGATTATCGGAAATGCTTCCAAAAGTTGTACCCTCTTACACCATCAGAGTGAAGGCAGTTACAATTTTCCATTTCATAATAAACAAAAGCCAAAAACCATATGCATAAACATATTGCTAGTTATATAGTAATTAAATATTATAAGTTATGAATTCATATTGCAGAAAAAGCGATCGTTCTTATGGTGCCAGCACTCACCGACGTAAACGCAGGCCCCTGTCAGCTGAGAGATGCGATGAAACTCACGAGAGCTCCATGTAAATGAAAAACCACCACCCTTCCGTTCTGTGGTATCGTAGATTTTATAAAAGGATTTTGGAAAGTTCCGTAGAATCGTGTCAGCTGATTGCTCTCTCACCACACAATGTTGCCAAACAGTACATTTCGAAATCACTTTCAAAATAAACTTGAAAAAATTATATTTGGTTTTAAATAACTTGAAAACAATGTTGAATAATGTTAATTATAGATAAATTACCTATTTGCATTTGATGGTTTTTGACTTTGGTTTATCAAACAATGAAAAATTGTAACTGATAACGCGGATGTGTATAAAAGCATGTAAGCAAGAATATCAAAGGCAATATTGTGGTGACACAACTAAGCACAAACACACACAAACCAATGTATTGTTAAAATACGTAACTAAAAGAGCGGCGTTGATTTCTACGGGATACGTTTTGCTCAATTTTGTGTATCCTTCGGGCTGCGGTGAGGGACTACGATACGTTGGTCAGTGTGCGCACCATTACATGAGATATGTTCTATACGAATACAACCGTGCGTTTAATATAGAACTACAGAAATTAAGAAACTTATCTATGTAGAAACTGTAAAATGTCAATAAATATGAAAACCATTGTCAAGATATTTTACGCGCTTTCAGTTTTCGTTCTTTTTCTGTTTGATTTAGTTTCTTATCTGCAAATAAGAGAAATGCTACTCGTTAGGCCGTGAATTTATGAAAGATAATGGGCACATAGCCTCAAGTGAAGTCAGTTTAATACTGTAACATGGCACAGTACGGACAACTCCATTGTAGAGTCTGTTTGCGGAAGTGCAAAAGTCGACATGTTTCACTGCAGGATTTTTTCAAATTGGACAGAGAAGAGGAATCGGTTGCATATGCCAAAGCCTACACAGCTTGCACCCAGTTAGAAGTGCAGGCAGAGGTCAATGGGATGCCAGAATTGCTGTGTAATAGCTGCAGTCGTAAGACAAAAAGATTATTTTTAGAAACTTGTTTATTAACAGATTTAAATAATTTGGTATCTTCCAGGTGGCCTTCAGAGTGCTTACGAGTTTCGCAATAAGGCTATAAAAAGTTACGATAAGCTGTATAGTCAACTGTTGTTGCAAAAACATGAAAAGGTAGCAAGAGCGGTAACACCATCCGAGTTTGAGTTGCCCGACAACGATATGGCAGTGGCGTATATGCGGGCTGACGCTGACTTGATTGATGCCTGTAGTATGCAAACGGCGAAATGCTCAAAAGATCCGCTTGAAGATTCCGAAAGTGAAAATGTTAGTACGCATTAGTGGTAATGCATTAAGTTAGCACAATTTAATCAATAAAATATTTATCAACAAATTATGCAATGCTTTAGGAAATTCAATCACACCTCAATTTAGCGGAGAATAGACTAGAGTCACAAATATCCACTCATTCCTTCTCAGACTTCGTTTATGATAGCGAGGATGACAAACCCTTAAAACAGTTAATTAGTAAGTAATTGATACATTTTGGTAAACTAGTATGTACATATAAATATTTATTATTTATGCAGGTAAAAATAAATCTGATGCCGTGGAAAAATTAAATTTATACGAACAAAATTTAGACCTAATGAAAACTCCCCTGGTGCATCCACTCAATGGGTCACTATACGATGATGATGATGAATTTATAGCTGACGAAAATGCTGATAATGAAAAGATTACGGATCCTATGTATTCGCCAGAAGCACATATTTTTCCTAAGGGTAGGTATGGGCTTACATATAACATTCCTTGATTCATACTTGAGCAATTATTCTAGGCCGATTCAAATGTGCTATTTGTGAACAAAGTTATTTCACAACCATTGGCTTAAAAGCCCATATGGAAGTACATTTAGTGAAAAGTACAACAACCAAAAAGCAACGTGTGCGGAGTAAAAAGTGCAATAGACCAAAAAAGCCTAATTCGGAATATGAGTGTCCTCGCGTAAATGTTAACTGTGACAACTCCAATCCACTACTGGTTCCTAGTAGTGAAAACATTTTATGCGAGGAAAAAGAACCAGAAACACCACAACAAACGGCTCAAAATTGTACTAAAACGCGTAGAATTAAAGAACCAAAACCGAAGCGCATGTTTCCGTGTCACGTATGCGGCAAGCATATGATATCGGCGTCAAAGTTGCGTTATCATATGGTGATGCACACCGGTGAAAAAGACTACCTCTGCACAATGTGCCGTATGTTTATAAATTCAATGTTGTTGTTGTTGTTGATGTTTTTATTCTATGCCAAACACTTGTCTTACAGCAAAAGCCTACTCCACAATTTACGCTCTGAATCATCACATACGCACCCACACTGGCGAGAGACCTTACGAGTGTAAATTTTGCGGTGATCGCTTCCTACGCCCTACAACGCTGAAAAGCCATCAGCGTCGTCACACCGGCGAACGTCCTTATGGTTGTAATATATGCGGTAAACGTTTTATACAACACTCCTCGATGACAACGCATATGAAACTTAATCATATGGATAAAACCATACAATGCCCACACTGTGATAAAAAATATGCACGCCAAACTGATTTGAATACACATTTGCTTAGCCATACTGGTGATAAACCATACCCTTGTCAGCTGTGCCAAAGTCGTTTTGTGCGTCAAGCTAATCTTAATAAACACATGAACCAGCAACATGCTGATAAAGCTGGTGTGTCAAATATTGCGAGCCTAAATACCATTAATAGCATGGGCAAGCGTGGTGTCGTGAAGATTGAGAATTCAAGGGACGAGGTCGTTTTAAATTTGTTGACTGACAATGAAAGCGATCTAAAAGCCGTCGCAAGTAATACAGGAATGGATAATTCATATACGCATATTTATGATAAATTGCCAGTTAAAAGTGATATTGTTGATAACTGTTGCAATTTCATGAGGTAATATGAAGCTGCTTATTAGTAAAATTATTTAATATAAGTTTCTTTAATTTTTTCTAACATACTATAGCGCACGGAATGTTAGCCAAATGCCCAGTGGGGAGCCAGCACATATGTTAGCAGTTGAGACATTTGAACAACTCAATAGTGATAATTTAGTGCCTTGGAATTGATAAAACTGTACTGCAGCATTGTCATTACTAAAATTTAGCTTTAATAATGAAATTATGTAAGTTTTACATATAGATTTATACATATAGATTTAATTGGCGTTACATCCTTTTTGGGTGTTTGGCCGTGTTCCTCTTATTTATGGCGTTCGTCTTGATGTGATTGCGTAGTTTTCGAATCGAAGTAAATAAAATGCAATTTTAGTAAGCAGTAGTGGCCTGGTAAAGTAAACAGTATTACTTCATTGAAGTCGTAAATACAGTGTGAACGATATGAAATGTTACCTATTCAAAACACCATAACTTTTTTGTGTGAAGTCGGCATCGACCGACCCAAATACAATCCAAACTTATCCAGAACAGATTGCATAATCATGGCTCGCATGAGAGTTGGCGTAACAAAGTTCTCATCCCAACATTACTTTCAACAGTCAAGGCCATTAGAATGCGCATGGTGCTCAACCATCCTCAGCGTTGAACATATACTCAAACAGTGTCCAGTATCAGGAGACCAAAACACCAATCTAACAAAAGCCCTAGACTGTAGCCAGGAAAGTGCTATGAAAATCCTTAAAGACGCTCTTAGTGTATATAACTTACTTCATGAAGTGTAAATCAGTTTTCCTTGGGGCAATATGGCCTTAGTTGCCCAGCCCCAACATATACTTTATAAATTTATTTATAAAGTATAGAATAAATAAATAAATAAATAAAATATTTTCCCGATAATAAGTCGCATTTACTTTGACACCAGGCTCGATAAAAACGATTGGAGAGCGTGCATCAGCGGTCACTGCGGCCCAAACCATTACTTGCGATGGAAAATTGCTTCGAGTGGCCATACGTAGGCTAAATTTTCGTATGGGCGTTCGGTCAAGTAAACACGATCGTTTTGAGTGTTTATGAACTGCTCAATTGGGAAATTTTTTTCATTAGAAAACACAATGTAAGCCTTGACCTTGACCACATTTTTCAATATGCGTCGAATGCTGTCTTGCGATATTTTCAGTTCTTTGGCCATTTTTTTCCACTTCGACGTGGACTTCGTTCAAGTGGAGCCTTCACTTTCCGAACCATTTTTATCGTTGTTGCGGTTTTTTTTGTTCCACCTCCATAGCGTTTTGCAATGCTACCAGTACCATTGTAACGTTTTACAGTGCGATACACAACATTTTATTCACTTTGAGGTGACTGAACACACGAACAATGGTTGTGATTTTCCAGCCAAATATAACGCAATCACACTATTACGTTTGAATTCCATCACAGAAAAAAAAAAATTAAACAAAACCGCAACGCAAATGCTTTTGATGGCTTATAAACAATATATTGAACTGTCATTAGAACAATTTTGACGTTGATGTCATGAGCTGTTCTACAGATACAAGCAGTGTGAAGTTGGTAACACTTCATATCGTTCACCCTGTATTATTATTTTTAATTATTAACAAAGCAGTGATTAAATGAACGGTAATAAAGCGATAAATAAAGACTAAATTTTGTGCTAATATGTACTAATATATGGGTTTTATTTGATAAAAGATTTATTCATGAAAAAAATTAAGGAGTAGAAAATAAATAATTGCGATAATAAAATGCACACATTCTTAAAATTACCGAATTTACTTACAAAATATGTATAAATATTATGAACAGCGCATGATACTTGATAGATAAAAAATACTTATATTTAGCAAAACAATCATTTTATGCGTCCAAAATACTTATATTAAATACTGATTCGTTTTTTTTTTTTTTAAATAGATAGTTGCTTTGGTAAAATTTTTAATCCGTTAATATAACCATTTACTGAAATACTCGTATGCCATACAAGTAAAATAATCGCTAATTTTTATTTCCGCTTAGCGTTGCGCAAAATGTGCAGATATTCGATCTGGTCTTGTCTGCTGCGGTCCTATTTTCGCATTGATGTGGGCTGGAAAAACTCGCACATGGCTTCTCACTGTTGCCTGTGAATAAATTTTGGAATTTGAGTTCCATTTAATTATTATTATAGCTTGAATTTCCGCTTAGTTATTACATAAATGCATATGAATTATTTAGAAATATACAAGGTGAAGTCCAAAATAAACAAGACTGGCGTCATAAAAATGGTTTTGATAGCGCCATCTTTTTAACGAGTTAGTGCGCTGGAAGTTACATTCCTAGCTGACTTCCAGTGAAAGCTTGGTGATGTTCGGTTCAGTGGAAACGAAGTTATTGCGTCTGAAATGTCAGTATGTTTGTGTCATCGGTATAAAAATGAATTTCAAACAAGGAGCTAATATCTAATTTTGTTTTAAAATCGGTAAAACGTTTACCGAAACATTTAAGTTGATAAAAAAAAGGTTGTCTGTGACAACGTCATAAGAAATACTGATGGAATTGTTGCATTTTGCAAAAGAAAATTTTAATTTTATTCGTTTGATAGATATTTTGTATGGATATAGAGAAAGAGGTAAATGGAATTGCAATGGAATAGGTCAAGTTACATTTACACAAACGTGAAAAATTACGAAACATTTATCAAATGCATGAAAGATATGTTCATTTTGGATTGTGCATCAGACGTTGATAAGTCAACAACACTAAGAGGCAACATCATCGATTTGGCTTTTTCAAGACACATTACACTCGAAACACTCCCTTTCATTTCCTACTTTTCCTCTCATCGTCCTATTCTCAACAGAGAAATGGTTCATTACCATGCACACAGGAAGCAAGCATATGCAAATGCAAATATGTGAATTTATATACATATACGCATATACATACATACATATATATGCTCACTCAAGTAGGAGAGAGCCAGATGCTGAACGTTGCCGAACGCGGGGGTCGATTGTGCTCTTTGCCGTTCGTTCCGCGCTCTCGCTTGCAGTTCAAGCAAGGTAACGGCGCATGAGCAAGGTAACGCCGCATTTTTTGGTGCGTGCAGCCGGCTTAATCGAATTATACGACGTTATCACGTTAAAAAGTTTTTAGCGATGATTTTCTATCTCGTGCCAGAGTTCATGAGTGGTTTACACGTTTCAGAGATGGTTATGAAGACATAAATGACAATGAACATACGGTCCGCCTAAATTCAGTAATCACCGAAAACTCCGTACAAGTTAACTGAGGACCAAAAGACAGAATTCAACATTCAAAAGACCTCATTAAGGAGGCGACAAAAGACGAGAACTTCCTTTACAACATTGTAACCTGTGATGAAGTGTTGTGTTTCCAACATGAACCTGAAACTAAGCGTCAAAGTGCCGAACGGAAGACCCCAGACGAGCCACCACCCAAAAAATCGCGTTTGAAGAAGTCAAAAATCAAGTCCATTCCTTTGAATTTTACGATTCCAAGGAAATTGTCCCCAAGGAGTTCGTGCCAACAGGCCAAACCGTTAATGCAATTTTCTATCTTGGCGTTTTGAAGCGTTTGTTGCATCGCATTCGTTGAATTTGCCCTTAATACCGCGAAGGAGGAAGCTGGCGCTTATTGCATGATAATGCATCATCTCACCGATCCACTCTTCTGACTGATTTTTTGATTAGAATTCGCATTTTTACTATCAATCAATCACCGTATTCGCCTAATATGGCACCCTGTGACTTCTACCTATTCGGAAAATTGCATTTGGCCTTGAGAGGAAAACGTATTATGTCCCTAGAGGCCATCCAAAAGGTTCGTACCGACATCCTGAAGAACATTCCGGTCATTGACCTGAAAGACACTTTTAAATCGCGTAAAACAGTGTATCGAGGCCAGAGGTTATCAGAACAAAGCTCCTGTCGTTTCTATATTAGCTCAGTCTTGTTTATGTTGAACTTCACCGTATATTTATGTATCCACTTGGGTTGTTTTGCAACATTTCTTGTTTGTTAAGGTATATTTAAAAGTATAAGTGCAATTTACCTGTCATTATGACCGCATCCAGATGTCCTATGTAGCTCTTGGCCAAACGCAATATTTCAATCTTTGATAATTTACGGTCACACGGGTCTGTTGGTATTAAGCTGCGTAGTGTTGTAAAGGCCGAATTGACACTAAGAAAAAATTTAGAATTTAAAATTTAAAAAGTTTGTAAGTACATATGTATACTTTGTAGGATACTATTACACATACTCGTCTTTGTATTTGATATAGTCTGGTAAGGAGCGCAGACGCACCACTATTTCGCGCTTCTTAGTTACCGTACTTTTATTTAAAAATAAAGTAAATATTTTTAAGTCCAGTTAAAGTGAGTAAAAAACGAAAGAGCTACTCCATCGAGTACAAAAAGGGTATCGTGGAAGACTCCAGGGGTGTAAATCTTGTAGCATTCTATAAAGAGAAGATGCTGGATCTCTGTATGGTTCGTAAATGGCATGCAGACTACGACTACCTGTGTCAACTGATGGACCAAGGAAATGAGAAGAAATGCGGAGTTGGATCAGGTCGGCAGACGTTATTTTCTGAGTTAGAAGATTGTATCTGGGAATGGATTCCAGACAGGAGAGCAATGGCTTTGGTTGTGCGCAGGACTGATATTCAAAGATTTCCCCTTGAAACAGCAATTGAATTTGTTATATCCACAGAAGAATTTAATGCTTCCTCACACGGGTTGGACAACTTCCTTAAACGATATGAACAGTCTCTAAGGGGATCAACAACATTGTTTAAGCTGGAAGGCAATGAAGTCGTGCACGCTTACTTGTGATTAAGCTTTTTGTTGATGGCATCGATTTTTCGAAATACCAACTCTTCAACATAATTGGAATGGATGAGACCGCGGTATTCCTAGGTCAAGGACCTCAAACGATAGTTCACCCCAAAGTTTCTTCGTAAATTTACATTCCTTCTACCGGTTACGGTAGTCTAGGTGTTTTCAGTATTTTGGCGATTCGTCTAGATGACAAGAAAGTATCGCCATTTTTAATCACTAAAGGTAAAAAGACCAGATTCAACGTGTTTCAGGAATTTATGTAATTGAAAGTGAAAAAGCCTGGTGCACCCAAGCAGTTATAAGAAAGGGGGTGGATTTTATGCTGTCACCACTGTTGAGAGCTCAGAATAGCGGTTTACTAGTCTTGGATTCAGCCAATACTCACCGCGCTAAAGACATGAGAAACTTTCTTGCTGAGAGGAAGATTGATCAAATAATGATTCCGGCAAGAATGACTGGTTACCTCCAGACACTTGACATTGCAATAAAAACGCCATTCAAGGATCATTTGCGGATGGAAATCATTGAATATATTGAAAACAGAATGGTGAGAAATCATCGAGGAAATTTTGTAAAACCAGGCTTACAAGAAGTTGTGAATTGGGTAAAAAATTCAAGGGACAAAATAACTGATAGTTATGTTTCCAACACTAAATTTAGCGAAGTTCTCAACCATCTGTGCGATCCTTCTGCCAGAAGAATGTGAGACACAGATGGTGCTCCAAGCAGTAAGAAGACGTTGTTCCTATGAAACGACAGGAGGGCGACTACTTAGAACTGGTAGCGGCAGGCTAATCACCTACCCTATCAGAAATCAAAACAGATTAACGAAACCAACGCAAAACTGAGAGCCCTATGCTCCCGAGAGGAGTGTACAAGGAAAAAAAATTATATCGCACCCTAAATACAAAAGGATCACAACTCAAAATTTTCCACACTCGAGCTTGACTTGTTTACAGTAGCACAGAAAACAAACTATGTGACATATCACGCTGAAATTTGCCATGTAAGCTTATAACAGTCCTACCAAAAAACAAAAAATTTATTTTTGCTATATGTCATCCGCGGACCGTTTTATTGATAACGTCTAATTCATATTTGAGCAGAAGTACATTTTGAGTTGTGACCCTTTTGTATTTAGGGTGCGATATGTTTATATTTTCCGTCGCTATAGTGGCGAGGAGTGAACAAGGAAAAAAAAATGTTTCCAACGATAGCTACATCGCATAACATGAGAATATAATTCAGACGATGTTCCAGAAGATGACATGACTGTAATTGAATAAATTTAAATTTCTGTATTCTGTGTAAAATAAGTATTAAAAAAAATAGACATATATAAATATATTTTTATTTTTGTCCTTCCCCGAAAATAAGCTCTAGCTCGCACTTTTGACCAAAAATGAAAGTAAGACAGTTTCTTATTTTCGAAAAAATACGGTATTAATTAATTTATTCTGAAATCAATAAACAAGTGCACTAACTGACTACTTACTACAAGAAAAACTAAAAAAAAAAACCAAATTGAATTACAATTATTCTTACTCACAAAAATATTGTTATCAAAAAGTGAAATAACAATAAACGGTTTTATTGAGCAGTAAAATATAGCTTAAAGCAAGTGAGGGAGCAATAGGAGAATTGCAACTGGGACGTAAAGATCTGGTAGGGACTGAAAAGTTAACCATTTCTAGAAGAGAGGAATAGTCAATCTCCCTCTGATAATATATGTAATATTAGACAAAAAATACTGCGACAAAATCGATCTCTACTTTCTTGCTGTTTGAGATTAATTGGAAGTAGGAGAGATTTATATGACGGGACAAGATCATAGAAATTCAGGGAAGTAAGAAAAACGTCTCGGCACCCATGTGACTGTTGACAGTTATAATTTCGAGGTTGTAAAGGACTTCGTATACTTAGAAACCGGCATTAACACCGATAACAATGTCAGCCTTGAAATCCAACGTAGAATCTCTCTTGCCAACAAGTGCTACTTTGGACTAAGTAGGCAATTGAGTAGTAAAGTCCTCTCTCGACGAACAAAACTAACTCTCTACAAGGCTCTCATCATGCCCGTCCTAACATATGGCGCAGAAGCGTGGACGATGACAACATCCGATGAAGCGACGCTTGGAGTGTTCGAGAGAAAGATTCTGCGTAAGATTTTTGGACCTTACCTTGCACGTTGGCAACGGCGAATATCGCAGGCGATGGAACAATGAGCTGTATGAGCTTTACGACGGCATAGACATAGCGCAGCGAATAAAGATCCAGCGGCTACGTTGGCTGGGTCATGCCACCGTATTCGCCTGATATGGCTTCTTGTGACGTCTACCTATTCGGAAAATTACATTTGGCCATGAAAAGAAAACGTTTTGCGTCCGTAGAGGCCATTCAAAAGGCTTGTACCGACATCCTGAAGAACATTCCGGTCAATGACCTGAAACACTCTTTCGAAAAGCTTTTAGATCGCGCAAAACAGTGTATCGAGACCAGAGGGGACTTTTTTGAATAAATAAACTCGAAGTTATCAAAACAAAGCTCCTGTCGTTTCTATTTTAGTTCAATCTTTTTTATTTTGGACTTCACCTTGTTTAGTACGCGCCGTACACCCTTTTTAGGTGTTTGGCCGAGCTCCTCCTTCTATTTGTGGCGTTCGTCTCGATGTTGTTGCACAAATGGAGGTTTTAAGCCGTCTCCGAATGGCAGACGGAGGATCTTTTTAATGGCAGAAATACACTCGGAGGTTTGCTATTACCTGCAGAGGGCGACCGGTATTAGCAAAACTTTTTTTCATTTTGGTTTTTCACCGAGATTCAGATCTAAATAAATGGCACAAACTCTCATATCTATTAAATTCAAGAATCAAACTTGCTTTCACTTGGTTGTTTTTAAATGCTTCGCTGACTAAGCCTCCTTTTTTTATTCTTCACACTTTATAATATGTTTTTGTAATTAGGTTAAGGGGGTATTCTGGTCTAGAAATTTGAAAAAATCGATTTTTTTTACATTTTCAAAGCTTAGACCTTCAAAAATATGCCCTTCAAAATTCGAATTATTTTCGGAGATACAGCGGATTCTGTGACGTGGCGGCCGAGTGGAGCGAATCGCACAATGAACGGCAGATGTTACCGGACGGCTTGAGGACTCGTTCTTTCCACAAAATCTTTTGTATCCCACACAACCTTTATTTATTCTGTACATATATATATATATATATATATATATACTTTATACTTCTATAATATATACCTGGCAATATATCGCCGTTTAATCCAGAGTGAGTAGTAAATATTATAACCTAAGTTATTCTATTGGAATTGTTGCTCAAACTTCAAGCGCGATTTTCTCAAAACTACTTTTTTGAGATTTTGAATGGTTTTTCTTTTTTCTTTGATTTGCCGTAATCCGATAGCGACATCCTAGCTAATGAAGATTTTTTTTAATTTGTTTGTTTTAGATCACTACAAGGGTTGGAGTCATGTCAACCATGGAGCACTGTTTTTTATGTAGCCGCCACTCCGCCGGCCTGTAATTCCACGATTTTTTTATTTTTTTTATACTTTTCCAATATTAAAAAAACCATAAAAAATTGATAGTAAAAATGTTTTTCATTTTTTTTTCTTAGTTTTAAAAATACCTAAAATTAAGGCGTCTAGACCAGAATACCTCCTTAAACCAACATCTTTATATATTTAGAGCACTGAGTTTCAATTAAAATTTAATCACAATAAAACTCAACATTATTTTCAACTCACAACCTTTGTGTGCGATTACGTTCACGTGCATTCACCTCCCTCCTCGGCTTTTCTGGCTCGCTGGTATTGGATATTTCCGAGTACGTGGGACTCGTACTTTTTTGCGCTTCATATATCATATCCAATGTGAGTGGATAATGGTTAAAAATTTCGAATTCCATATTTTAATTGGGAGTATTTTAGTAAATAGTTGTTGTTTTAGCAATTATTTTACTTAAAAAACAAACCAAAATAATTTCACACATAAATTAAAATTCTTCGTGAAATTTCACTTCTAGTCAATTTCATTGGCACTGTTGACCAATCAGTTTATAACCAACCGTAGCACTGTAAGAGAACAACAATAGTAATGTGCGTCCGTTCGTCATGACGATGTTCTTTTCAATGTTTCCCCACACAAAGCGAACGCTTATGTACCCTTATGCGCATATGTGTAGGTGTGTGTGTGGGTTTTTTAAGTAATAAGTTAATGATCATAGCTGATCTCTTATTTCACAAATTTCCTTTCTCCACCTCCCACCACTCATCAGGAGCAGGAGCAGCACCAACAACAACGCTGTGCTACACTTAATATTAATAGTTTCAGAAAACAGTAGTCACAGGCGCACAACAGAGCTGCGGTGAGAGTACGAGTACACAGTGGTGGCGCACTGTCTGTGAAATGAATTAAATCGTTAGCGGCGACAAATTGACCATAAAGCATAGAAGAGTACGAGTGAATTAAGAATTACAACAAAATGTGAACAACAACACAAATATTTATGAATGTCAGCGTCCTCTTCACATTGTAGGAGATTAATGCCTATAGCAACAGTCTAAATATTTGACCGCAGCTTGAATGCCTTAATGAGTGCCAAAGTGGCTGACTGCTCATCTTCTGGGATAAGTTTAATATTTTTTCCCTTACTTTCGGGTTTGCTTTTGGTTTTTCTATTTGTTTTGCACGTATTGGCACAGCAGGCTCCCCTGCAGCACTTCCGCACTCAGCCGTTGTTGCATTGAAATGGTTTGTTGTTATTTCTTTCAAAAGATCTCAAAAAGATCCACTTAAGCCTTAATCCCTCATTTCAGTTGTTGATTTTCAATTGTTACGCTAAATTGAATTGCGTTGTTTTGGCTTGCGTTTATCGTTTCACACAGCCACATGTACATAAGTGGCTTCCTCACTTTTCTGGCGTTCGGTTGTGTGGATCAAATATTCACCCATACAGCAGCAAGTGCATTTCTTTTAATTAACAAAACACACATCTTTGATAATGTGCTGATAAGTAAATATAAATGGTCATTTATGCCCTAATAGAGTGAGAATGAGAACATCGTGACGTCAGCTGAGCTGACTTAATTTCATGGAAATGTAATAATTTTTATTCATTCACATGAACTTACATCTATATGTGACTTCTGCGCCCGGCTACATAGTCAGCATTTGCCATGAGAAGTCACAGCAGGGGCTCAACGTCTTCTTAAGTGCTTGTGGAAGTGTTATTGTTTGGACATGTGTTGTACTGGCATGTACAGTTTTTGCCACACGTCGAAGATACTTTTAGCACTGTAATTTTAAGGTAGTTTGGGGTATAGTTCCAATATTATGATGCATTAAAAGTTTCACTTCTTCTTCTTTCTTAGCATGACAATCCTTGATGGAACAGTGCTTCCGCAACTATCTGCCTCCAGATTTCTCGATTCGCTACTAAGCACCACTAGTTTTTCACGTTCATCTCTTTGAGATCGTCGATAACTGCACCTATCCATACTTTTTTGGTCTGACTTTAGATCGCTTCCTATACGATTGTTTCGTGAACGCTTGTTTTGGTGCTCTCTAATCTGGCATTCTTTCTACGTGTCTAAGACAGCGTATTCGTTGAGCTTTTATGTATTTTATGATGTTTTGCTCTTGGCTCAAGCTCCGAGTTGTATCTTATACGATATGTGCCATATTCCCGCCTGATTGGACCAAATATTTTAAGGAAGCTCCTCTCTATTTAGCTAGGAATATCTACTAGCGAGTACAGTTATATCTCATACAACTGGTATAACTCACTATTTTCAATACTGCCAACGCTCTTTCAAGCAAGTATCTTTAAACGCGTTCATTGATTTACTTGAGTCGGAAACTGTAAACCTTCTCGGTTTAAAATTTCAGTAGTTTTCTGATAACCTAACATTTCTAAGGGGTGTCCCCAATAAGACTAATTCATATATCTTTTTTTTTCCATACAAATTATGACCACACTATTTACGCAATTTGCAGGTTTGTTCTGATACCGTACTCGTACGTAAGGGGATTTCAGTAAGTACACCGGAGTTTTGACATTGTACAGCGGCGACCTTTGTAAAGTTTGATTTGGCGAGAATATACTTTTCGTCTTGGAACACTACACAATTCATTAACGCGTGCAAATTGATAAAATTTATTATTATTATACTCAAATTGCTCTGTTCGCCAAACGTTCCATGTGCTGTGTTTCATTTATGGTTTTTGAAGTCATTCTGGCTCATTTGTGCTAAGTGGCTTCGTAAACAAGCAAAATTGCTAGGTTTGGAAGAACGAAAGTCCACGAAAGTCCAAAAAAAGTTATGGTTTGGTTCGGCGGTATAATCGGTCATATTTTCTTCAAAATTGAAAATAAATTGAGCCCTATTTATGCGAAAATTTTCTTCAAAAGTCTCCTAAGAGGCGCTCCATACATCGCAGGCGCGACTACCATTTGTTTGAAATTATATTCCACACGTATGAAAATATGAAGAAAAATAGCATTTGCAATAAGACCCAACTTCTTTTTTTATTTACCTGCAATATTTTACATCCGAACTGCAAAAGAACACAGGGAAATTCATTTACAATAAAAAACAGAGACTATTGAGTAAGAGAAGCTGAAAAGCACTTGGCAAACTCCAGCTAAACGTCAAGCTCCTGGACACATAAATAAAGCCAACGAACATTCATATAAGGTAATAGTCACGGTGTAGGGAATTCAGAAGATGTGGTCATCATCAGACAGTTAACAGGCTCTTAACGATTTTGAGGGAATCAATTGATTTTCTTAAGCAACAAACATGTGCCAACATTTAACCCAGTTCTCCATGCACTCCTGGTAGGCCGACGAAGGGTGGCCTTCAGCTCCTACTTCGCATTCTCTTTGATCTCCTCTATCGACTAAAATCTCCTTGCACGAAGTGGTAACTTCAACTTGGGAAACAAAAAGAAGTCGCACGGGGCCATATCAGGTGAATACGGTGCTTGCACGATGTTATTTACTTGGTGTTTGGTCAAATAATCCAGCACAATTTGTGCTTGGTGCGATGGCAAGTTATCATCATGCAAAACCCAGAATTGTTTGCTCACATTTCCGGCGGTTTGCGACGTACAGCATCTCTCAAACGATTCAAAAGGATAAATAATATTCTTTATTGACTGTCTGGCCCGTTGAAAGGTACTCATGGTGCACTACGCCTTGGAAATCGAAGAAAACAGCCAACATCACCTTCCCGGTACTTTTTGAACATAGGGTATATGAATATATTGTTGGTTTAGGTTTGTACACGGTGGGCCAAATAAGACCTACTAATGCTACTACTACTACTACTACTAGCAGTATGCGCAGTTGCTCCATCTTGTTGAAATCACAATTAGGATACTGCTCCGCAAAAAGTTTTCAATCAATGTTCTGTAAGAAGCTCCTGAAATCGACTCCGGCGTTTCATCCTCATTTTCGAAATATGGACCGATAACTCAAGTGGCCATAACACCGCACTAAACAGTACATTTAGATGGGTGCAACTGATGTTGGTGTGTTGCCCTTGGATTTTCAGAGCCCCACAATCTACGGTTTCATTTGTTGACATAACCATTTAAATGGAAATACGCTTCATCCGACATCAAAACATTATTTAAAAAATCAATTTGTGTGGCTAATTGTGTAAAACGAATAGCGTATTGTAGTCGTTGTTGGTGGTACTTGCGGTAGGGTTCCATAATAAATTTCCAACAATTCAATTCTAACCTACAAAAGGAGAAAAATAAATCTGTCAAAAAATAAAAAAGTTATTTGTGCTTAACATTAGTAGGTCTTATTTGGCCCACCCCGTATATCTGTAAACATTTTATGATTGAAAAGCTTCTTCGTTTTAGTTTTAAGTTTACAAAGTTTAAAGTTTCTTTTTCCAATTTCAGATGGCAAGCAGAAAGAAAAGTACACCTTGGACGGCGCGGGACGAGCAGGCGCTCATAACCAAATGGGGTGGACGCGCAAATAATTTGCGGAAAATACAATGCGAGCTTGCACTAACACGTTCGAAATTTCATTAATTGTTTTGATATTGCGGAGCAGTTTGAGAAATAGCATATTACGATTTTTTAAATAATTTAATTTTAATTTACAATAGTATTAGGGCAGCTAATATCCGTACTTGCCGCCTGCGGTCCATTTTTTACTGTCAAAAGTATTCAATAAACAGGTGGGCATCTCAGATAGTGCACTTTGCCTATCATTTGGGGAGGATGATGAGACGGCGGACCACTTTCTGTGCGTCTGCCCCGCCTTCGCTCGAATCAAGCTTGAGGTCTTTGGCCGTGATGTGTTAAGAGCGACCTCCTTGGATCCTTGGCACTACATGATCTACTCAGATTTCTTCGGAGGTCGAGTAGATTTAAACAAAATTAAAAGGGAATCCGAGTGCACTATAATGAACTTAATTGTGTCTGAGTGCTGTACTTGCTTCAATAAATAAATCAGCTGTTCACTAATCCGCGTAACAACGCGTCTGCGACACTATGTACAATTTTATTTAAATAAAAACTACGTAGGTTATCCCGATTAACGCCGCGGTCTGTCTAGGTTATAAGAATACGTGTGAATGTGAATACTGCTACGACGTGGCAGCCGAAGTTACTCTCATAATTTTGTCTCGAATGGTCAAACCTTGTAATCCATCATCCTTGGGTGATAGCAGTAGATTACCTGATTTGTTTTTTTTTGTATCTGGTGGCTCAAATTGATCCGCTTTTTGTTGCTATTTCGGTTGTTTGATTACATTTTGAATGCCATTGTGACATTCAAACGACAAAAGGATATTTGTTTTTGTACAACTGCTATTATTTTAAAGAAAATGTTCAAATAAAATTAAACAAAATGGAACAACTGTAAGCAACTGAAAAATATAAAGGGTGTTGGTTATTTTTTTGCAGGTCGAAGACGAAAGAAAACCGCAATACTTTCAAAGTTCGAGCGCTCTTAATGAAAAACCCTGCATGTAATTGGTTCCGATTGCTGCATTCGCTGTTCTCATTAAACCATTTTACATTAGTATTCCCATCATTGTTCATATTTTACTTCATTCTCTGCTGCAGTGACTAACATTTCTTTTTCTCTTTCATATTTCCCATTCTGCAGATAAGTCTTATTTTTACAAAAAATTCAATGATCTTCAACTGCAGAAAGTATTGCATAAACAGTAATATTCAAAACTTTCGCCAAGCCACAGCACAGAAAATGAAGCTTATTCCGATCATATCAGTAGTATTTTTTTGTTGTTGTTGCGCTGAATCCATAATCAGCAGTTTCTCCAATAAAGATTTGGCATTAAAAGCGATTATATTTCAAATCCCTTGCCTAAGATGGCATCATAGTGGGCGTTGCATTCGAGTAAGTGATGAAGTTTGGTTGTGATTTTGGAAATTTAATTTAAATTATTCCTCAGCAGGGAGAATACAGTCGCTCAGTTCGTAAGTCGCTGAAAGAAAATGTGCTACAGTTGAAATTCGGAGACGTGAAGGAAAAGTTTAAAAATCGTGCTTGATAAATAACGTTATTATATAATTCTTTTAATACCTTATAGGGGTGTGCCTAAAATGTATTTAGTTAAAACTATATTTTGTGTCAAATATAATGTTTTCTATTTATTGTTAGACGAATAATAATTGAATATTTCGATACCGGATCAAAGAGATCTTGAAGAATATGGCAAACGACAAATTTTTCTAAACGTGCCTCATCATGCTCGTCCCACTTCTTTCGCCAGTAATTTTCTATAGAACATTTTGACGATATATTTATTGTCTATTTTGAAAAAATATTTCGGATTATTTGGGCTTATCAGACGTCGAGCCCGACCGAAACATGTTAACATAATGAGAAATTTTCGTATCCGCAAAGAATAGAATTTTGGTTTGAATTTATGAGTGGTGAGAACATTGAAATATTGTTTGCTTAAATACTGCTGGAAACGTCGATAAATGGTGAGTGCCACAGGTAAGTGACTACTCGGAGGTTTGCCATTGCCTGCCAAGGAGCGACCTCTATTTGAAAAAAACTTTTTCAATTAATTAGTGTTTCGTGTTCGGATTTTCGAACCTGGCACTTCGCAGCGGCCGTTTACCTTACCTTTTGCGGACCGAAGTTTAAGATATGATTTCAGCAGGATGGATTACTACATCACACGGCGCATCAGACAATTTATTTGTTGAGCACTCAGTTCGATTGGTTAGAACGAGAAGGAAATGACTTTGAAGAAATGACGCTTTGGTAAACTCGGCCAAAATCACGTAAGCGGTTATCGCGCCAATCAAGAAGAAGAAGAGCAGGGCCTTCAAAGTCATTTCCTGCTCGTTCTATGTATATATAATTGGCGCGTACACCATTTCTGGGTGTTTGACCGAGCTCCTCTTCCTACTTATGGCGTGCGTCTTGATGTTGTTCCACAAATGGAGGGATCTACAGTTTCAAGCCGACTCCGAACCGCAGATATTTTTTATGAGGAGCTTTTTCGTGGCAGAAATACACTCGGAGGTTTGCCATTGCCTGCCGAGGGGCAACCGTTATTAGAAAAACTTTTTCTTCATTTTTGGTGTTTCACGGAGATTCGAACCTACGATCTCTCTGAATACCGAATGGTAGTCACGCACCAACCCATTCGGATACGGTCGACTATAACTTAGGGTAAATATCGCTTAAACCACTCATGAGACATATTCAGAAACCTTCAACAACTGCGGTGAGTTTTCAAAATATATTTCCACTTTCAGCTGTGAAATCTCATTTTCAGTTGCTAGTCTCTAGCCCCAAAAACAGTATCTATTCTGTCAGCAGGTCACGTAAAGAAAAATAAGAAGGAAGGCAATAATCTCTTTTTATTTGGTTAAAAAAAGTGCGAAAATGATGCTAGATAATGCTTGCTTGAATGCAGTCTTTAATGACTACGAAAAAAAAGAAAGGTGTTTATTTTATAGAAATGCCTACGAAGAAATTCCGGCCACTCTACGAAGTACGCATTTGATATGGAGGAAAACTTTTACTTTCAGTAGTTTTTTTTAGACTTCCGAAAACAGTGACTTGATCCAAAAATCGAAATTGCGTGTCTAGAATTTCATTTGAAATTCGAGAAAGTTAATTACTCATGTACAGAAAATACGCGCCATTAAATATTTCTTCCATTTTAGTTTATTTTAGTCGAATACTTCCTTTCAAAATCTTTATACCAAAACAGCATATGAAATGGTAATTTTTCTGCAAGTAGCCAGCCTAGCTATGGGTTATAGATATTATCAAGTCAGTCGTCGAGCATAAGCACAACGAAATTACAACTGCATTAAAAATTGTCAAAACAAAAACATTTTCAGTTTTTATTATAAATTTAGCATTTTGGGAGGAATAGGCGCTACTGACAACACTTCTGCTACCGTAATTGCTTCAGCATCTTCAGCTGGAATTTTTTCTCATGAGCACATGAACATCAAGTGATTCTATAATATTAACCGATTGTTAGGTTTGGTTAGGTTAGGTTGACCTGGCTGGCTGAAAGCAATCACATAGACCTATTGGCCCTTAGTGGTACCAGATAGAGCTTGACTCTTACGTTTCCTTATAGTAAACTCCTTGTAATAAGCCTGCGTCTTTTGCGAATCTAAGTAAGCTCTGAAGTACTAAGACATGTTAACATCTCATATTGTAGAGCTCTTAAACATTTCATTCGGGTTCTAGCTAATGCAGAGCAAGAACATAGAAGATGTTCAAGAGTTTCTCTCTCTTCTAGTTCATTGCAAACCCTGCATCAACTTTTTTTGCAATTCCCATCTTGTAAGCGTGCGCCGCTAACAAATTGTGGTCAGTCAGTGGCCTACGATAGTCCTCCTCAACTTTCTAGACAGAGCTAGTACCAGTCTGGCGTATTTATCTGCATTCTGTGTACACATGATTTTCGCGGTTTTGCAAGTAGCTAAATTATTCCACCTCCTGTCTATTCGTGTTTCATGTCCACAGCGATGTCATTGTATCTCTACTCTACAATTTCGTTTCCTGCAATGCCCTTGTGTCCGGATACGCAATAGATGTGTAACCGTCTGTCTGCGGCTAGTCTCTCTATGACTTCCATGGCTCTAAGAACGTTTTTGGATGAAATTTCATATGAGTTTATTTCCTTTATTGCCGCTTCTGCTTGAAAAATACTGCAATGGTCAGGGAGCTTAATTGGCCAGCTGATGTCCAGCTCTGCGCAATGAATCCCTGCACCTACTAAGTCCATCATTTTCGAGCCGTCAGTAAATATATTACATGATAAGACCTATTATCACCTATGCATCAGTGGTCTGGATGAGTAGAGAGAGTCTCGTGGGAGTCAGGAGGACCTTATGGAGACTACAACGCGCTGTGGCCATTTGTTGCTCCGGAGCTTTTCCGACTACTTCAGGCCCGGCATTAGATGCTCTGATTGGTTTGCCACCACTTGATGCTTTCATCCAAGGAGAGGCCTTGAAGGCCATCTGCAGGCTGAAACACAATGGGAACTGGTATGGTCCCTGTCCGGCATTGGAAAACAGAGAAGGCATGGACGTCGATTCAACGATTCTCTCCATGCCCCTTGACTCCTTGTCATCAAGAGTCGTACTTGAAAAGAGATATAGTGTAGTGCTGGCAGAGGCTCAGTTGTGGTCAAACTCAGAAAATGAGAACGGCAAATACTGTTTTCGCATTTTTACGGATGGCTCCAGGACTGAGCATGGCTCCGACTCTGGGGTCTACGTGGAATCCAGCGGGACAAAGCTGCACTTTGCTCTTGGAATGCATGCATCTGTGTTTCAAGCGGAGGTGTATGCAGTTCAAGAAGCGATGAACTTTGTTGTGGAAAACCGATGGAGAGGCATGTCTATATGTGTCTGCAGCGACAGCCAAGCTGCGCTTATGGCCTTAGACAGCCCCCCAACCCCATCATGGGTAGTCGAGTCCTGTAAATCCAGGCTGAACTATGTCGGTAGACGTAAAAGCCTGATGCTAACATGGGTCCCGGGATACGTGAGTATCGCGGGCAACGAGACCTCAGACTCCTTAGCTAAGATGGGCTCTCAGGGCAACTTCTTTAGCCCAGAGCCCGTTTTGCCACTCCCTTCTGCGGCCTGATGCTAACATGGGTCCCGGGATACGTGAGTATCGCGGGCAACGAGACCTCAGACTCCTTAGCTAAGATGGGCTCTCAGGGCAACTTCTTTAGCCCAGAGCCCGTTTTGCCACTCCCTTCTGCGGCCATCAAAGCCACGGTAAACATGGGGGTAACTACCACCCACAAGCGAGCTTGGCAGGCTGAGAGAGGCTACATATGGACTAAACTGATTCTACCTGTCATGTCCGATCGACTGTCGCAAACCCTTCTGACATTAAGCAGAGGGGAGTGCAGACGGCTGGTTGGACTGATGACGGGCCACTTTCTGTGGGCGAAGCACATGGAAAGGTTGGGCATCTCAGACAGTGTACTCTGCCCAGCTTGTGAAGAGGAGGATAAGACGGCGGACCATTTCCTGTGCGTCTGCCTCGCCTTCGCTTGAATCAGGTTTGAGGTCTTTGGCACTGATGTGTTAGAAGCGACCATCCTGGCTCCTTGGCACCAATGAAAATTAAAAGGGAATGCAAGTGTAGAACAATGGACTTAATTAATGTCTGCTTTCCACCTCTCTTCTTCTATTGTTGTTCGGAATCTCTTCACCCAATTGTATTTCGGAGTCGTATATATGGTACAGTCCGTATTGATCTGATAACTCATACCAATTGAGCTATGCCCGAATATTTTACAGGTAAATTCACCTGTTGCGTTAAGTGTTGCGTTAAGTCTAAGCGACAGATCTAGCTGCTAGATCTTCTGCCGCAATGTCAACCGGTGGTAAGTTGAGTATTTTTTCAAGTGCTGCCGTAGTTTTTATTGTCCCTGTCGTGCAGAGTTCACCAAGAAGTTGAGTACTGATCGTGTACTTTTTCCCCCGGGCCCGGAGTTTTCAGAGGGGCCCGGACTCGAGATTATATGTATTTGTATGAATTAGACATCATTGGAAAGGGCCCGCATTTGCAATTTTCCCCCTGGGCCCGGGTATGCTCTCTACGTCCCTGGTCGTAAGTTACAAAAGGAGAAGAAAATAACAAGATTAATCACTTCATTGCTCACATACAAGTTGAGTAAGGCAACGGCAAGTAATTGCAGCAACATGTAAATATTGCAACCAGAAAATCTGCGTACAGTTTTAAAAAATATGGTACAAAAACGCAAATTAATATTTTGTTGAATAGCCACGATGTTTCATGACTTCACTCAATCTATTTGACATTATGTTTGCTAACTTCTCTGTTTTCTCAGTTGTAATCGACGTCTACTCCGCTCGCATAACACTTCGCAAAGCCACTTTACTTGTTATCCCGTGTTGTTGGTGCTTCAAGCGCAGTATTTTGGGCATTTGGTCTAATTTCATGGATTTCAGTATTGTTCTCAAGAATGATAGAGAAAGAGATTCCTAGCTGTCTCTACCAAATTTGGAGTAACCTTTGTGACCTAACATAAAATCTAAAATTTAGTGACTTGAGACTGGCATAAATTACTGGATACTAGCGTAATTCTGTAGTAACTGTATACTATTGTATATTTAGAGATACACATAGCAATATAATAAAAACAAAATCGAAAATCAAATGCACATTGCCACCTCTTTTTAACAAACCTCATAAAATGCTTAAAAATACTGAAATTGTCAGTATGCAAAATTCCTAAAGATGTGGCTAAATAAATAATAATTATTTTTTTTTAATTTTTTCACTTATGTACTTTTTATTTACAGAATTAAATTTATAAGCAAATATACATACAGTTATACAAAATTTGGATTTTGTAAATAATTTTCAAAAATTTGCTATGCAAATGTTTCGAGATATACATACATATATACAATTGTGGAAGATAGTGTTTTTTACTTTCTGTATTTTAACAAATAATCCATGCCATTGTATATATATTATTTGACGAGTAAGTAGCTCATATCTGAAAGGTAACCATTTAAAATTAGGGATTTTACAAAAATTACAAAAAATCGTTTACAAATTAAGAGCAAAATAAAAAAGTCATAAAATTAAACAAAAATACTTAAACTAAATTTCATATGGATTTCGTTTAACTTAATTTAAATTATTGACAACATTCCTTTGAACATATTTCTCACTGTTCCGTTCTATTAAAAATATATAATTTTTCTTTTTTTTTTTTGTAAATTAGTTAAGCCAAATAAATTTAACAACAACTATCGAGCAAGAATTTTGACAAGTTCAAGTTTAGTTTGTTTGTAGCAACAACCTTTTGTGCCACCGATTGCAAGTAATGTGATTTTAAGATTTTTAAACTTAAAACACAAAATACAATAAAAATTAAGTACATAGTTTATAAAACACCACAGTCATTTAAGGTTTTTTTTTATATAATTATAATAAAGGAAATATTTATATAGGAAGAAATATGTATATACATAAAATAGTAATAAAGTTGTGAAGAATTGTAGTTGAAAAAAAAAACAGTTATCGAAGTAATAGCCCTTATGTACAAGCAGTAATGGAATGGTTGAGTGGAATTATGCGACTACAGCCTCAGTAAACAGTAATCGGTAATCGATAAAAGAAGTACGATCGCGTTAGATGATAGCTGGTTTGAAATCGATTATAGCTTTAGTGTGCTGCACGGATGGCGATGAGTGTGAATATTTAGACTTTTCTACTTCACTTCATAAATGCGTCGTTTATTTGTTTTAGTCCACTTGCGCACCTTATAATCGTTATCGGCATGTTAGGGGAGTACAGCGACGCGTCGCTCAACAACGCAGCTCTGCAACTTCGTTTTGGAAATCTGGGTTTTCTCCGTTTTTTCGTCTTGCTTATTCGTGTATTAGCTCAGTTTATACATTGCATTATATTTTTGTGTTATCACCGTTCAGCTCATTTAAAAATAAATACAATTAGGAGTAGCTCAACGGAAATTGCTGATAGTTCGTTTGCATGTTTGTTTCGAAAAATATGGTTGGGTGGTCACTTCTGTTGACGGTTTTTTACAAAAAGCCTTCGGATTCAGTGATTGATGTATATGTGTACTTCTCACGTTTGTGGATGTGGATAGTTTAGCATTTTCTAAATTTACATTAAATGTTTGTTGTCCTGCATGTGATCATACTAAATAAATATGCTATAATTTTTCAAACATTCCTATTGGTTACATAATTTTCTCTGCGCTTTTCACTAAATATTTTTGCTGCCTTGTAATGATTTGTGTCTAATACATATTATTGAAATTTCAGCTAATCATAATTGGTCTAAAGTAATGTTTCACGGTGTATGCAGAGTATTAAGTATGGGGAAAAGGCAATAAGTATGAGATGAAGACAGCATCCTGCAGCTGATGGGGCCAGCAAGCTTAGATCAAAGCTGTAATCAGTTTGGCCTTGAAGTTGACGAACTTTTCGCTGGTTGCCGCAATGCGCTGTTAAGAAACAAAAACAAAGAAGAATATAAATATATTAGCACTGCTGCTTTTTCTATTTTAGTTTGCCACCACTAACCAAGATCAAATCCTGTATCAGATTGGCCAATCCTCTGTTCGCCAGCACCACCAATCGTGTTACTGGACCGGGAATACCTTCCGTGAAACCATCAGCAGCGCGATTCGCATCGCTATCACCATTGGCATCAGCGCCGCCGTTTACGCTGTTGGCGCCGTTGGCTGCTTCATCACCACCCTGTGTCTGCACGCTGCCTGAGAATAACTGTGATGGAGAAGATTGGGAGTATTTTTTTTATTTTTAGAATTTTGTGTAGACATATGCACAAATACAAGGTGGGGCGCAATTAATCATCGAATTAGAGTTTTGAACTACTTTTTTACTAATCTAAAAAAATAATGGCGAGGGAAAAAAAGTAATTTGAGTAATGGAAATCTTCATTTTAAACTTTAAGGGCTTATATACAGTTAGAATTTTCAAAAAATCTATTTTTTTATTATTATTATTTATTAGAAAAGTATAAAATATTGCACTAACAATTTTAACACACTGGCCGCATCGGCCTTCGGTGTTTTTTATTTTATTTTCTTAATATTTAAGAATACACACCGAAAATTTAACACCGTTCCGGTAAATATTTTCGTAGTTACACGCAAATTTGAAAAGGCGTTTCAGAGTGCTTGAAAGTACAAGGCCGGGCGGCAGCGCGTTTTCCTCAAAATGGTGTTTTCAAAGTCGGTGACCAACATTACTCGAAAACGGTTAAACCGATTAGTCTCCAATTTTAACGCGGGCTTCTTAAATATATTTTTTAGTATTTAATCGAAGATTTTTTTTCACCGATAAATATTTTTTTTAATAAACAATTTAAGGCCGAACATTTTTTTTTTATGAAACGATTTTGTCAAAAAAATTTATTTTGCTTATTTTTTCGATTAATCACTAGATTTAACATTACTTTAACGAAATCTCTTGGGTTTTTCTAATTTAAGAGGATCCAGTTCAGAGATATAGTAGTCACCGCAAAACGTCTTTTTTGAGAGGAGCTCCCGGAGATCAGCTGTAGCTCCTTTCCAAATATTTTTACCAATAATAAGTCTCAAAATACAGTTAAAAGATAACGTAATATGTGTAAAAATTTTTAGATCAATAAATTTTAAAAGTTTTCTCAGAAAAATTCTGGAAAATTCGTTTTTTTCGCCCTTCTATGCAACTGTATATAACCCCTTAAGGTGATGGCTCAATGCAGGCTGGCTTTGCTTGTTTGGCTTCGATAACTGTCGTAAATTTAAAGTACAATACTGAAATATGTGAAATGCGACCAAATGGTTAACATTTCTGTTTCCATTTTTCTTTTACGAATCATCTGATTGTTATGACACCATTCAAAGCGCCCATTTGGTCGTACAAGCGCACAGCCAGTCTGCATTGGGCTAGCACCTTTACACGCTCCATAGCTTTTCTGTTTGTATGCCGCAACTGTCTAATTCATGTGTCCAATATAATTGACATCCCACGCCATTTGCAAAAACTATAAATCTTCCTATTGGGTTACTAATTTTGCGCCACCTTGTATATGTGTCTTGATGTGTGTATATACGTGTGTGTGTAGAAATGAGAAAGTGCGATAAAGTTCAACTTACACGTATGATATCGAACAGGAAATTGCCGGAACCAGCGCCGGGTGCCGCATTGCCGCCATTACCGCCTGAGCCGCCTGCTACACCGGCTCCACCGAAGCTCAGGAACCTTTTGAACAAATTGCTTTTGAAATTTTTATCATATCGGTTAGTGTGTTTTGTGTTACCAGAATTTCTTTCTTGCTTATGCAAATATGTAGATATGAAGCGTCAGTCATGCGTGTTTAGCCAATTGGTTTGTCAAGTGTACAAGGTTATATACATACAAATAATTATAGTGAATAGTTGGTGAACCAAGCGAGGGGTCGAGTTGTAAAATATTTTTCTAAGCTAAACAAATTAAACTACCTCAACTAACTAACCCTAATTACACAGTTAATAAATATTAAAACTTTTTTTTGTTAGCTGAAAGAACAAATCGCGTTGACTATTTTTGCTGTACACAATTATAGTCCAGCACGTGTGCATTCAAAGGTTAACGGCCTCATACTAGGCATTTTCATCACAAGTACAAAATCTTGTAGTGCTTTGGTGTCTGAGAAAAAGTTGCTTATGTTAGAAGCTGCACACCTCATACCAGCACTTCGAAGCACTAAAATCCCTTTTTCCGCTTTTTGTTTTTAATTTTCGTAATTTTTTCCAGACAGTAATAGTACTGAGTTTATTTTTGGCAACCATTTTATGATGTCTTCGCAGAAAATATTCCTTCTTAAAAAATATAATAGTTGTGGTATGCAGGCAAGAAAAAATTCGACAGGGCTCCGATTTAAACAAGAAATTAAGGGGGGTTTATAAGGTCAAAAAAATCAATTTTTTCGTTTTAAGCGATTCCTAATATATTTCAGAATATTCACACAAAGTTACAGAACCTAATTCTCAATATTTCCGTAGATACAAAGCCAAAGGTAGGCGAGCGTTAGGTAGTTACGCTGTGACCGGCCAGCTATAGTACAAACTTTATCTTCTTTTCTCGACTTTTCATTTTTATGATTTCTTTGAATTGGCGTACATGAATGAAAAAAAACTAATGGACCTTTTGAAATGAATCATAGCTTGTTCCCTTCAGTATTAAATTCTCTTTTATTTGAACTAACAAAATAGATAAAAAAAATTTTTTTCAAGATTTTTATAGAAAGGCATTTTTTTCTTTAAAACCTCCAAAAAGTTGAAATTTTGGAATTTCTCTCAGTTTTCTTAGTTCATCTAGAATAAAAAATCATGATAATTAGAAATCCATTTGAATTTTTTGCTTTAGATAATAATTACGAGCTGTATTTTGTACGACAGTTGGAAACTCCAGCGTTGCAGCGCTCTACTAATTTCTATGGTAAACATTTTTTTCAACTTATTTTAACCAGTACAAAAATTTTTTATACTTTTTAAATGTTCATTAAAAGATAGGAAAAACTTTGCAGTGCTAAATTAATTTTTTCCTTAAAAAAAAAATCGCAAAGAGATGCAATTTTTAGACCTCATAACCCAGGCTCCCCCCTTAAGAAAAATAAGTAAATTTCAAAAGTTTCGATCCAGTAGATCCACTCTGTATTTCCGATCTGAACGTTCCGAAAAGCAGTACTGAAGAGGTTTGTTGCATTCCCACGACTGTCGGTTCTACGTAACCGAGCGACCTGGATTTATATCTGACCAAGGAGTGTCACTTCAGCAGCATTTCCCGTATATATATATGGGGAATTTTTATGCTGCTACAACAACAACAACAACAGGGTTGTTGCGACACTTCTGACGTTTGGTGTTTTTTGAGCAAATGCAATTTTCTATAATGAACGCCATTCCAGTCGATAATTTTACGAAAAAGAATCGAAGATTACTACAAAAATTGTCGAACTGCATGAAAAAAACAAACTTCTCTTGCTTTTCTGATAAAGTTCTCTTCTCTCATGACCCCATGACGCTCCATTTCTTTTAAATTCCAATACAAATTTGGAATTTCTATGCAGAAATTGAGAAAACAAAATCGACTTCCTACGGGTCTCAAGAAGAAATTCTAGGTTAGACCGTATTTGTTCTTTTTATCAATGATATTGGTCCCTGTTTTAAAGAACCCAAATTTCTACTCCATGCAGATCATATGAAACTTTAAAGGAAGACTACGTGTGTGTTAAATGTTTTTTCACTGCAAAACTGTTTAAAAATCTAACTAAGAGTTGTATCAGAAATAAACTCGCGCTCAATATAAAAAAAAATGTTTTCATATGACGCTCACACAATCTAATAATTGTATCTTTTCTAATTATTCGTTCTTAACCCTACGTTGGGCATCTATTTTAAAACCATCGGTTGGTCACCCGGGTCTAGCCTTTTTTCATCCTGTTCGAGGATCCTTTTTAAAAGGTTATATCTATAAATCAACAGCAAAATTAAATTTTAGGAAGCTATCTGGAAACTCTAGACGTTAGCTATAATAGAAATATGTTAAAGTAATTTTCTGTCCACACCGGGTGCCCAACGGGTTGGCCAGAGAGGTTAAATTGCAAACTTTCTACAGTTATGGAATTTTTGGGTTTAGGAGTCTTATTTGATTCAAGTTTTACTTTAATTAACCAAGTGCGATTTAACTACGCGATTCCTAAAGTCAACTCTAAGCTAGCATCTCGAAAGCGCTGCGCGAAAGAGTTCAATGATTCTTGCACCAGAAAGTTGCTTTATAACTCTTAAGTTCGTTAAAAATTTAAGTGTTCTTTAGTAATCTGTAATCCATTCAATAACTCCCAAGCTGATAGAATTGAGAAATCCCAAGATAACTTCATTCGATTTGCTTTTCAATAATTACATTTTATTAACTCGTTGCTTAATCATAGAACTGAGACCCATTTCGAATGAGCGGCCCTTTGTTCCTCCCTGGAACCATAGGAAATAAAATATATGGCTGACGATTCAATTTTTATAATTTAATTGACTGTCCACCACTTCAATATACCTAATGTGTTAATGTTTGTATTAGGTCTGTTCATGAAGCAAATAGTTTGTAACAATTGTGACAAATTATTACGCTTTGTTGTATGTACGCAAAAAACTTGCAAAGTAGGGGAAAGTGAGAGAGCAAAATGGAAAGTTGCAGTGGCAAGTTTTTACTGAATAAATTTTTACTTGTAAGAATTTGCATGTGAGAAAAACAGCTGATCGCAAAGTAAAAATAAACACAAATTAGAATTTGTGAATTGTAATTGCTAATGGAATGTTTTTCATCTGACAGCGATGATGAAATGGAACAAATTATTGTGGACAAAATGAAATCATGCGACTCCGAAGCTCGTTATTTTTCATTTTATTTGCTTTATTTTGTTTTCTTAATTGAATGCGTGATTTTTTCTGCCAACAATTTAATCAGCTGTTTATATATTAAAACTTGCAAATTGTTACAGGTTTTGCGTTGAAATACTTGTTTGATATTTTTCTCTTTGAGAGAATTCTCGGAAATTAAGTTACAGGCAAGTTACTGGATAATTTTTACATGAACAGACTTTTAGACTTGTCTTATAATTTCTTTACGATTATACAATATATAAAATTTCAATTGGCCTAGAAACTCCAAAAAAAGAAATAATACTTCTAGACCACTTAACATACTACAAGACTTGTTTGATCCCCCCTCCATTAAAAAGGTTCACCAACAATATACATAGAAGTTATAAATTTTACCTTTTATTGCGATCATCTAAATCGGCTGTGTCCTCATTAGAATCCAAGGTAAGTTCATCAATGGCTGGTGACTTTGAATCGGAGAGGCGCAGATCATTGTTAACCGGCTTCGAGCTGTCAGGAGTGGAGGACAATGGCGCGACCTCATTGTTAAAACTCAATTGAATAGGCGCATTGGGATCCGTTTTGCTTGGTATGGGCAATTGTGCGGGTATCGATGATTGTGTCGATTGTTGTTGTTGGGCAATAGCTTGTGCGGCCGCTTCAGCTTCCTTCACTTGACGCGCCACACGTATTGTCTCCTCGAGTTGTTTGTTTATGGCTGATAAATCGATTTGTGTGTCTGTTGCACCATTCTGGTTTTCGCGCAAGAATTATAACCGACACCACAACACCGTGTGTCAAATCGAATTCAATTGATGTATTGTTTGTAAATTTTTATTTGTTATTATTTATTTTCAATGTTATACCAGCCAACCCAAATTTTGTTGTTTTTATTACATGTTTTGATGGTATTTTTTGTTTTGATTGCATGTGACAAAAGTTAGCGTTAAGGGATCATCGAATTGACCATTTTCCAAATATGATTTGTTGGAAATTCATTTCATTTTAGTTCGGTTTAATATTTATATGGTTCATAATTATTTTTTGTTGGTGTTTTTGGGTGTACGTATATTTATTGAAGTGTGAATTGTTTGTTTTTGTTTTTTTTTTTTGCAAGGGAAAAGCAATAGGAGTGTGACAGGGAGCAATTTGAAAGAGAGCCACAAAGAGAGTAGGTGGTATGTGTGTATGGTGTGTTTATCGGGTGTGGTACATGTATAGAATTAGATGTGTGCCAAAGATAAGATTTATTTACAAAGAGAGAGGAAGAGTGAAGAGAGAGAGAAAGAGGGAGTGTTTGTGTTCAACAAGTTAATGTAAAAGGATATGATAGTATAACGCAAGCAAGGCAAAGTGCAATGTAAATAAAATAGGTGCATATGCGAGCAGGACAAATATAATGTATTGTATGTGTGTTTACAGTATTTACAGTGATAAAAAGAGGGTTGCAAAAGTTGTAATAGATGCACGTGCAATATGAATTTAGTTTCAGTGTAGAAAAATAATTTTTAATATTTAATTTGGAAATTTATAGTTTGTGTAATTTTTTTCGTTTGATGAATTTGAATTTTGAGTTCCAAATTTAAATGCACAATTTCGTTTGCAGTTTTAGTATAAATTTATATAATTTTTTTTTTTTTTTGTAATTTTTAATTCGAATATTTTTTATTTGTGTGTAGGTGGGTGGGTGGGTGGTTGGTGGATTATTTCACAGTTCGAATCATGGTATGTATATATATGAAAATAAAGAGAAAGAAAAAGAGAAAAAACAAAAAGCATGAGAATTATGAAATTTCGTTCAAAGCCAATTAATTTAAAAAAAATTCTTTGCTTAAATGCTTACTACATACATATAATGCAGGAAAAACGTTTGTATGCCACTAATATATGACAGTAGGTGACGAGTGAAAGCTGTTTTAATGTTAAAGAAAAAAAAAACTATTATAAAAATTAGCAGCACATACACAGTAACGTTTGCTGAGAAAAGGCATTCCTCAGATAAATGTTCTATGTGCTTTACATTCATAAGCTACTGTAATTAAAATTGCTTGTGAACGATTATGTAAACTAAATAATATAACTATAAAAAGTATTCCAAATAAGCATGTAAGTGGTAAATCGAAATATATTAAAAATCATTACACACTACACATTGGAATTAAAAAAGCTCTGCATGATATATAAGTACATACAATTTCAGGTGAGCTTTATGAGCTACACGTATTGGCGAACATATTTTTCATTCGCTTATAAGTGAAAATTTTTAATTAGATCATTATACAGAGCCCACTGTGCTAAGCGTTTCTATTATTTTTATTTCTTTTTTTTCTATGTTTGTTCTTCAGGGTATGCCCATGAGATTTAAACGCTTGTGAGAACCAGTGAGTGTGAAAGAGAAACAGATGGAGCGAAGCAAGAGAGCATATGCGTGAGTGTGAACAGAAAGTTAACAGTGTTGCGTTTCTAAATATGACTTTTCAAATAATGAACGACATTAATGCACGACTTGCTGTATTGACAAATGAATATTTGTAGCGCAGACTTGAAATATGAAGACACATTTGCAGACATTGGAATGCGTTTAATTAAAAGTTAGTGAACGTGAGTGGTGAGAACGACAAACATACAAATGTAAGAGTGAAAATTAAAGACAAGTGAAACAGTAAAATAGAAGTTTATGAAGTTTTAAGAGTAAGTAGATTTTATTCTTCACACTTTTTAAGTACAATTATTTAGTAATTTTTTTCAGTGTTCCGACTGACAGTTGTTGCGTTTGTTGTAGCATCGACCGCTTGCAATTTGCTGTGTTGTTTATATGTTTCTGTTTCTTGTTGTGTTGTTATTTGTGGTCGCTGTTTGCTTATGCGCATAAATTTAATTAAAAAATTTCCGGTATATTACTGCTATGTTGCCAATTGGTTGTAGGTTGTTGCCAATTTTTTGTTAACATTTGAATTTAACAATTTTTGTATTTCTGTTAACAATTAAAAAAATGTAATTTTAAATAAGGGAATTTATTAATAAGCCAATCTATCAGGCAAATAAAAACAGAATAGAATATTGCACTAAAATGCGCAGTTGTCAATTTCACCGTCATTACAAACGTCAAATTGACAACTAAGCTTTTAATGCACTTCAAAGCAAGCGCCCTCGCTCTTCTTCTACAAATGAGTATATCGGACATGCAATACTTAATATCCTCTCGCACTCACATTTCGCTCTGTAAGTCGTTGATTCTATGCTATTTGCACTAGTAGCACTGACCACCTCATTTTCTTCGTCATCATCAGGTGCGAATGTTGGCAACTCAATGGATACGCGCGTACCGCTTCCGCTGCTGGAACTAATGCTAGTCGAACCACTGCTGCTGCTGCTGCTGCTACTGCTACTGCTGCTACTACTGTCATCGTCGTCGAAATCGGCATCGAAATTGGCGCGGGCGCGGTTCGCAGTATTGCCTTGTACGGCGGTACGCAAAATAGTGGGCCCCAAGGTACGCAATACTTTCGAAATTATACGATTTACTTGATCATCGATTTGCTACAACAACATCACAGTCAGTATGGTATCGTTTTTTAGTTGGTTTTGATTTGTTTTCTTTTTAAACACTTGTACAGTAAGAAATATTTTTTTTATGCTGATGTAAGGGATAACAAATGCATGCACATATGTGCCATTTCAGTTTCTCTGAATAGGCGTAATAGTAATAAAAATAATAACACAAACGACAGTAAGTGTAAAATGTATGTGGACAATGAGGGGGGAGAGAGAGAGACAAACGTATAAATAAGTCAGTTAGAGAACACAAGTGAGCTAATGAGACAATATTTAGGTAGGGAGTAAAAAATTGGAAGTACCTGTGAATAATATGTATGAATATTGCTTAGGAAACTGACTAAATGTGTGCAGTTTTCCACCATAATACTTGATTTTACCAGATGAAGTGAAGAAAAACACGTTGATCATGAAATTATTTATAACTCTCATGCCTTTTAATTTATTATAAAACGACAAAAAGGTAGTATCACACATAAATGTTCTAAACATTTAGTTACATATACCATTATTCATAAAAATTAAAATTTTTTCACATAGTCTATAAAAGGGCATTTTCATATAAAATTTCGATTTGTAAAGTGCTTTAAATTTATTTAATTTTTATGAATTTAGCGGTTATTGTTTAGTTAATATTTTTAATGACACAGTCAGTAGTGTTATGGTGTATTATTAAATTAGTGCTGCATAAAATTTTTCTAAACTATTGACATTAAATTAAATTTCTTTCAGAATTTTGCCAATTTTATTGTTTGTTTTTTTTTAACTTTGGATAATTCCCTAACTTAACTGCAACATTGGACTTAGTTGAGTCAGATTTTCAGTGGAAAATCTGTTCTGAAAAGAATTGAGTCACCATTTCGTGCAGAAACCTTTCTCGGAAATACTTTGAACTTTATTAGCAGCTACTTCGAAACTATGATAGATTATTTTTGTTCTTATTGTGTATTTCATTTAATATAATTTTGTTATTAGAAAAAAAAACTCTTGTTTCGTCAAAGCGGAATTCTTTTTTATTGATCAGGAATTCAACAAAATTCCACCCGAAAGAGTGCAACGAAGTTTCACTCACTGCACTCTATAATCACTTAATTTCACTTAAGGGACCCAAGAGCATAAAAAGCTTATGAGCATTTGTTTATGAGCAGAATAAAGAAGCTTTAATGATAAAAGGCTGGTAATGCCGTTGAGCAATAAATATATCGTCCTGAGAGTTTAATAAACTTTTGAGAGAGCGGCATTGTGCTTATGCTTTATAAAAATATTAAAAAGTATGATTTTCTAATTTATGCCAAAGAATTGTAAACCCTGAAAATCATTGTATAAATAAAGTATTTTCCTCTGTACAATTTTAGCAGCACAGTTTTTAAATGAAAAGTTTTATAAATGAGCTTCACACAAATTAGTTTTCAATTGGATAATTCAACTACCAAATGACACTACTTCCAATATGCGAATAACCACTAAAGAGAACAGTACACAAAATACTACAATGAGTTAGAAGGAACCAGAATGAGTGGACAGGAAAATATAACTACCAATGTAAAAATATGTTAAAATCGCCACTTAAGTGGATTGCAGTGAATTATAAACAAAATACTCATACACGCAGTGTAGATAACGACGACCTTTATCGATACATAAAAGAAAAACACTAAAAACGCATCAACAGCTATGGTACATATGTATGTCTCTATAGATGGATGACTACATACATATATGCCCTTAATGCACGCGTGTTTGTTGTTGGCGCATTGCAGATGTGGTGAAAATATGAAAAGACAAACAACGAACGTAGATAAGAAATTGCAACGTACGATATGTAAACAAATACGATATTGCTGAGGTGAAGGTGACGATCGTGGTGAATTGCGAACTACTCGTATAAATATATGCAATCGAATGGTGAATGTGTTGTCGATTACTTGATTGCCTTTCGGTTTTTTGTGTTTTGTTTCCTCACTGTTGCCGATTATTGTATGAATGAGAGGTTGTTGTAAATACTCTTAGCCGATTACTCAATGGACATTTCCAGTATGCGTTCGCTTTATTGGTGCCATTATAATAGTATGTAGTTATCGATTCTGTTGTTTTTTCAGTTGTTTACTTGTAATTTAATAATTGTTGCATATGCTGTATACATTTTTAAAAAATTTTCCAATTAATTTGCCACTGGTAGAAGTTTTGTAATCTTTATAGTTGTATCTAACGCTGGTGATTGTGTTGAAACTGCTATTGAAGGCGTTGTTGTTGTTATTGTATTTGCTGTTGTCGTGAATGTTGGTGTATTTACATTATTTCTATTAGTAATAAGAAGATTTGGTGAATTCAATAAACGATTTATATTGTCAACTAAAGCAACAAGCTGTGATCGATCAACATCAACAGCAAACGGCAACGCATTAGTTTGCGACTGTTGTTGTTTAGATAGTGAGGATGGAGAACGTGGTAATGTAGATGGTTTTTGTAGCTCTTGCTCGCCTACTCTACCATCAAACGTACCCAAATAGGTGGCTGGTATTGTAGGTGTTGGTAGTGTTTCGGTAGCAACAGTTGATTTTGTGGTTGCAGTATTTAAAATGTCCGAAATTGGAGGCGGACTTGTGGAATATTGTGTTGGTGTGGAAGTGGCGATTGGGATAGCAATGGGTGTGGATGTAGTGGTAAAGGAACTTTCTGTGTCAGCGTCAATTATGAGTTGTGTGGTTGAAATAGGAATATTACTTGTACTTTGTCCTTTATTTCTGGGTATAACTAAAATGGAATTTATGGTTGTGGTGGGTAATGTTGGTGAGAGGAACGTTGGTATGGGCGTAGGAACAGTAATTGGATTAGCTGACGTGGCAGTGGTAGTAGTTGGAGTAGTGGAAATTTCAACGGGACGACTGGAAGTTGTAGTTAATACAGTTGTAGTCTGAGGACTTGTTGTTGCCGCAGTTGTTGGGCTTGTGGTGACGGGCGTCGGCGTCGGCGTCGTCGTTGTTGCTGCTGCTGCTGTTGTTGTTGATGTTGATTTTGCAACACCAGTTGTTGCTTCACCTGCATCTTGCGCCAAACTCACTTTATTGGTAGCAGTGGTGGTAGCTATGGAAGCTCCATCCTCCGGCGGGAATGTTGGCAAGGCAATATTTACACGCGTGCCACCATTATCATTGCTGCTGCTGCTACTTGTGGTACCTTCCGCTGGTGAGGCAACATCACTTTTGGCTGAAACGCTATTAGTTTCTTGTGAATTAACATCGTTACTCGTGTCATCGTCATCATCGAAATCGGCATCGAAGTCCGAGCGCTCGGTGGTGGGTCGATTATTGCCGAGCAATGCCGGCAGTAGACTGGGTCCGGCAACTCGTATTACCTGGCCTATAATGCGATTAACTATGTCGTCGATTTGCTACAATGGGGAGAGGGAAGAGTGCAGGAGTTCAGAAACAACTACAAAATTGTTAAATTGTGAAACATTTTCGGTTTGAATTGCGGTGGATGAACGATATTCGAAGTCGTGAATGGTTTTATAATCATTATCCGTTTTTTATTTACTGCATCGATGCGTATGAGTGAGCGATAGCGCATTTTGAAAAGCCAATTGGGTTAACGGGTTTAGTTCTTTTTTCCTGGTTTCGAATATTGATTTCGAATTTTCTCATAGCCAATATGCCAGCGATCTGATGAGGTAATTTTTAGTGCAAATGGAAGAAAAGTAATCCGAAGTATGACAATTGAAAAATATATTTAAATAAAAGCTTAATTGAATTAGTGTCAGTTATACATTTAAGGGCGGACTATGCTGATAAAAGAGAAAGCCAGTACTGCACATTTAGTGATTAGCTTGTAATCAATTACCTGATGAATTAATTTGCTTTGCACCATTATAAAAAAGGTATTTCGTGTAATTAATTACTTTGAGATTACAATTCTCAAAAAAAATATTAAGATAAGACAAACTTATTTTGAGTATTATAAAGAAAAATAAAAAACTTCACTATATGTAATCATTACAAAAAAATAATTTGATGTAATTATTCACCTTCCTATTACTCGTTTCAAAAAAATTATGGTAACATAATTTTTTTTTATGCAGATGGTTTTACTTATGCATATGAATGCATATAATGATTAAATGTAATCATTGTCAAAAAAAAAAATGTGTTTAATTGCTGCGTGATTACACTTTGCAAAAAGCTAATAATATTATTTAATTATTAACTATTTGGCTATATGCGATTACATGTAATCGTTATTAAGATTACAATTTCATGTAATTAATTACTTGAAATTACGCTTAAAAAATTAAAAGATAACTTTTAGTCATTGTGCGGTTGAAGAAAAGATGCATATAGTCACCATCAAAAATTATTTGAATTATTATATTAAAATAGTTTGTGCTTATACTACGCAAAAAGTATTGTGTCACCGTTACTTATATTTTGATCATTAATTATCTTCCTATTATGCTTTAAAAAAATAAAAATAAAAAATTAGAAAACACTCCTTTCTTAACTCAAAGAATTGAACTGTATACATATGTAATCTAATGTAATCATTATCAAAAAAATTAATTCATGTATTTAATTACTTTGTGATTACACTTAGTAACGGGCTAATAATATAACTATAACTATGATCGCAATCGTGATTACTAACAAAATTGACTACATGCATTACGATTACATGTAATCTTTACCAAAAAAATACTTTATGTTATTAATTATTTGACGATTTCGAGGTGAAAAAATCAGCTGACAGTAATTAATTAATTCGAAAGCAAAAATACAAAAATTAAATTCTAGAGATAATGATTTTATAAGTATAATCATAATAATGTCATTAACATGGAATAGATTTGATTTTCTAAAGTTTCAAGTACAATTAATTTCAAAAACAATGATAAGATTACATGAAAACGTAATACAAAAATTCAGTCATAATTAACATATTTAGAATGCCAAAACAATTTAAGTATTGCCCATATTTTTTTCAAAATATTTTTATTTTAATTTTGTTTTATCAAAAGGGAAAATAATCAATCCATGTAAAAAATATCAAAATTATAAAACAATTTTTGTAATCATCTAAGGTACAATAAGGAAAGATACAAACAGGGGGATTCAAAAGCTAAATAAATTATTACAGGCGCTCGGGAGTTACTGGATATTAAAGCGTTTGTACAAAACGTCTAACAATAACGTGATTTGGTGACGAAAAAAAAACATTCTAGTGCTAGGGTTCTGAGTCGATGTTACACATAAGCATAATGGGGATAATACACAGGTGTCAGAATTTGCAACTATTACTCTCAAAAGCATAAAAGTCGCACAGAAATTGCACATTCTAACTAAGAATTTTCATAGGCAACAACAGCGTCAAATAGGTCAAATAAATTGGATTTAAAGCCAATTACTTTGCAAGCCAAATGGGTCAATATGTAAATTATTCGTGTTGCACGTGTTGTGATCTTTGTGTTTTCAAACTAATTAATTATTTTATTAATAAATTTTGTTAAATATTTTCTCAGTGTTGTTTTTTTTTAGTTTTGTGTTGTGGAGTTTTTCACCTTCAATTTTGTTTTTTAATTTTACTTCGTAATTTTTTTGCCATAATTCCTCTTTTCCAATATTTATTCACTCTTTTTCTTGCGCCCGAATTCTGCATCTGGGGCGAATACTGTCTCCGGTATATCATCCACGTAATCACCAGCAGCACTTCGGTTCGGCACGCTTGCATCCACATCTTCAGACGAATTAACATCTTTATTGTTAGCATAATCATTATCAACAGCGTCGCCACTGCCATCATTGCTAATGTCATCATCATCCTCATTATCCACAGGAGCGGTGCTGTTAGTGCGCGGTCCAGTAGTCAAATTTGGATTTAGTACAGTGCCCAGTATTATAGGGCCAATTTCTTGTAGTATACGATTCACAAATCGATTTATCTCAATATTAATGGTCTGTAGTGGTGAGTTATCAGCATAAATGGACGACATACAATAATTTCACCAGAGTGTTTGAAAAGTAAAAGCAGGTAAAGAGTAAGGATTTTCAAATAAACATACCTATGGTGAAAAAAATTTTATCTTACTGTAAAAAAAGTTGCTGTAAAAGATTATATGCCATTTTGGTATTCATTTCAGTGCTTCAAAATTTTCATATTTAGGACTTATCACTGAAACGAAATTTCTTCGAGGCAGTAACCAAATAAACAGTTTAGAAACAGGTTTTGAAACTCCAAGAGCTCATTAATATTCATAAATTTATTTCATCCGGGCACCCTATGCCGCGTTTGCAAAGCAATATTTTGCAGATTAAAAAAAAAGAATGACAAAGATATGTAAATAGTAACTGAAAACTTATTCTTACTAGAAATTGAGAGAAAATGACGAATATTTTCGTGAAATTTTGCTTTTTTTACTATATATCACCAATAATCAACAAAAAGTCAGTGAAGTTATAGCAAAAATGGACAAACCCTGTTGCATAAGTGCCGTGACACTTCCAAGAAACTAAATGTATCTATCGCTAAACAGTTTTTAATAGTAAAAATATCTGTATATGGGAATGCGGCGTGCACTTTGGCTTGAAGGTCTGTTGGGTCCTAAAGTCGGGACGAAAAGAGGAAATGAAAGAAATTCTCTTCTAAGAAACGATGGCAAAACAGAACAAAATCGAGGTATTTGTATGTATGTAGGTATCTCATAAGACATGAATGCCCGAGAAATATTATGAACGAAGTGAGCTTCACAAACAGAAGCAAAGCGAGAGTTGACGCCAAAGCTGCTACCACCTGGTAAAACGATAGATTCTGATATCTACAGTCTACGATTGATGAGATTGAAATAAACAATTGACTTGAAGAAGGCCGAGAGTGGAATATTCTTGGCGACTGGAGTGGACTATTTTGGGTATTTAAATAGTCCATTCTACTCTGCATATAAGCAGAGTGCCAGACCCTAGAGGTAATGAAGGCAATGAAATATGTGGCATAAAATATTATTCAGAACGATGCTAAGGTACTTCGTCAATAAGTTTGTGGCCATTAGAAATCACTCTGCCTTGGCTTTCATGCTTTACTTGATGAGAAAATCTTAGAAAATCAGTTTATAGCAAAAATTTCACTTGCGAGTGCAGCTAACTAACAGCACTTGTATCTAAGCTTAGAGTTCAGTGAGACAATTATGCGCTTGTATAAAGGTGACTAGTATGCGAAACCACATAATTGGGTTCACCATGGTTTAACAGTTAAAATAGGACAAATGCTAAAATTTATGGAGAAAGTTGGAGTCAAAGAAATACTCTGAAGGGACGCAATGAATTCTGTAGGTAGCAGTGCAGGATCCCTTTATAATAATAATAATAATACGAAATTTTGGTTTGATGGCTGATAGGACAAATACAGGTAATTATCTATCGCAAAGTTTTTGTAATGTTAGCAGTTTGCCCTTTAAAAATATGCTACGATTGTGAATAATACAGTCTGTGTCAGAAAAAAGGAACCTGCCGTCGTGAACTTGACGCACGAGTTGCTTTAAATCATGGACTGGCCTTCCGTCAAGATGCGTTTTCATAGTTCCCTACACATTTTCAATGGGGTTGGCGTCTGAGGACTGGGAAAGTCAGTCCAATACTGTGACGCTATTTTCTTGTTTTGTTGTTTCTCAATATGTTTTTTTGAGAGCAGTGGTTTTGATGATGTGGGACGGTAGGATATGTTCGCCTCCTTCAGTTGACGTTCGATGGTGTTGATACTCACATCTATTCCCTTTGTAGCAAGAATTGATCCTGCTTGGCGTAGTCACAAAGAAGGGTCCCGCTTAAAAAGTTGGACGATCACTTTATCCTGCTTTTTTGTCGTCACTCGCTTCAAGCCGCGCTCGGAGTAGTCTTCAACATTTTTGTACACTTTATATCGCTGATTCCACATTACAACAAACTTTTTTGATTTTTTAATTATTTTGCCGCGGCTCTTTCGAATGCATGCCCCAAAACGCTTCGCGTACTTCTCTCTCATTTTTGTTTGGTTGCATTTACGGGAAAATTTCGAACGGCACTAACCTGAGTTAGTACTGGCGTCGTAGCCCTTGAGTGGGACTATTATGCAGCAAAAAGTAGAACGAAATATATGTTGAAGTTATCAGACAAAAACGGGTTTTTCTTCTGACACAGACTGTATATCTCTGCAGCCAGACTACGCTGGTTTTCCGCATTTCTCAGAAGTTGAATTCTTCATCGCAACCATTTTTGACTTTGGAAATTTGACACCTAAAGATATGCAAAAACTTGCAGCAAATATATTGTGCCGGTCATTAATTGCGCTTGATTTTCTCTTTTCTAAAAAGTTCATATTTCCATAGCAAAAATTGTCTGACTTTGGACATTTTACTCCTGAAGATATACAACGACTGTAGAAAATATTTCCGTCCAATTACCGATTTTGATTTATTTCCACTCTCCCTCCAATTATAAATCTCTTTCGCCGAAATTTGCTGACATTACAAATATTGCGCTTAAAAATATGCAACAATTGTAACATTTTTTGACTTTGTAAATCTGACGACGACTATAAGTATGCAATAATTTTAGAAAACATATCAATTTTGATTTCCATATTTCTTGCAAGTTGAAATCTCCATCGCCAAATTTTAAAATTTCGGAATTTTTTACGCTCAAAATATTTTTTTTTTCAGTTGTCAATTGCGCTTGATTTTCGAATTTCTGTTAAGTTAAAATTTTGCACCTGAAAATATGCAACGTTTGTTCAAAATATGTATTTCCTTTTAGTCACCGGCTGCGCTTGATTTCCGCATTTATGCCAAGCATTCGGCCGCCGTAGCCGAATGGGTTGGTGCGTGGTCACCATTCGGAATTCACTGAGAGGTCGTTGGTTCGAATCTCGGTGAAAGCGAAATTAATAAAAATATTTTTCTAATAGCGGTCGCCCCTCGGCAGGCAATGGCAAACCTCCGAGTGTATTTCTGCCATGAAAAAGCTCCTCATAAGAATATCTGCCGTTCGGAGTCGGCTTGAAACTGTAGGTCCCTCCATTTGTGGAACAACACCAAGACGCACACCACAAATAGGAGGAGGAGCTCGGCCAAACACCTAAAAGAAGTGTACGCGCCAATTATTTTTTTTTTTTTTTTTTATTATATTTTTAGTTATCAATGCCAAAGGGTGCGTTCTATTATACCTGTACTTATATTAAACTTTTATACTTTCAGAAGCATTCTTATCAGGTTCAGACACACCAACGAACACACCTGAATAAATGTCAATATTCATTTCCTTCTTCTACACTCAGCTATACTGAAATATGCACCATTTTGTATACATATTCACACGTGCGCTTAAGAATGAAAAAATATATTATTTTTCATAAAAGTTTTTTAGTATGTAAGGATATGATTAGCTTTTGAGAAAGAATGAATTGAATAATAAGCAAGAAATCAGCCATTATGCTGTCGTAATGAATCGTGACGCAAGTTACAACTGCCATACAACTGTCATTGCGAGGCTGCGTCAGTGGTGACAGCTTTACTGTTTTTGTTTATTAATTGTTTTTTTCGCGATTAGAGTCCTCTTTATTATGCACAACAGATTGCGTATGTTGGTAGCACAAATATATGCATACATAAATAAGACGACAAAGAATTAGTGTAGGCGATGATTGGCGAAATTAAGTTTTTTTTATGCCTTTTCGGAAATGAATTCCTTTACAAAAGTTATATAAAAATTATATATGTATATGTAGATTATGCGTGCGCAATTCAATGCAAATCTTTTTTTTCTTTTGAAGAATGTTTAATGAGTTTTTTTGTTTTATTTGATTTTTGTTTTTGTGCTTAAGTATTTACTGAACAATTCAACATACCTTTGTGATGTCTGGGAACAGCTCACGCAATAGACCAATCGTTCGTTTATTTCGTTCAGCGATTATTTGTTCTTGATCTTTGGCACCAAGCGTCAAAACATCCAGTTCCTGGAAAAATATAAAATTGGAAATGAAATTAAATGGAGCTCGAAATTAGAAATGATAATGAAATTGAAAAGAAAATCAGCTAACAGTAACGGAGTTTGAGTTTGGCAATGCAAATTGTATTTTATTGTCTCGAGCGTGCCACCCAATCCGTTTTAAAAATCAGCTATTACGCTACCATTACCTACTACATTCGCTCATTACAAGTGACTAACCAAAAATGCTAACATTACAAAAACACTGCTCTTAAGCATTTAAAATGTCAAGTGAAAGTTAATTTGGTGAGAAATATGAACGCGTTCAGTGTTTCAGCCAAATATTATATACAATTACGAGGGGGGCTAAAATCAGCAATAAGAAAAAGATCTGCTAACAGCTGCTATAAACAAATGAGCATTATAAAAATGCCAACAACAGACATTAACAACAATGAACATTTCAAATACATACATATGTACGTATTATGCAATTTTTAAATCCAAAACAAAGTGATGCAACGGTTTTTGTTGTCGTTGTGCTTGGTGTTGTTGCCACTGTCGGATGTGGAAACTCAAGTGTTCATAAGACCTCTGCAGTAAAACGGATTTTTTTCGAGACTAGTTCTGAACTAGTCCAGTTTTAGACTTAACTGGTCCAACCACATCTAACCTTCAAGAACGTTTATTTTTATCAACAATGGAAGATTCTACATAGCAAGTAACTGCTGCGTCAAACAGCACATTTGCAGTAGTTTTGTGCGGAACCCTGGTAACTATGCAATCGTGTCCCAAATGTTCCCTTTGCAACCCCTTTGCTTTTATTTGAAGCAAGTTATGATAATTTTTTACTATTGACATAATCCGTATGCACTAGGCATGCCAATATTAGCAGAAATTTTGATGCCGGGGTTACGGAATATTTCTAAAGTAACCCCGGGATTCACCTTGGAGCAGAGCTATTTTTAATTCGAGTAAAAATTTAACAACTAAAAGCATTTCAACAAACTATGCAATAAAACTGGCATCAAAGTATCTGAGACGCCCTCAAGCAATGGGATGTCCCAGATAAATTTTCCACTATTATTCAAGCCCAATACTATAAATCCAAATGCCGAGTGCTAAACGATGAAGCTCTGTCCGAGCTCATTGAACCTGTGTCTAGCGTCAAACAAAACTGTCCACTTTCGTGCCTTCTATTTTAAATTTTACGATTTACGTCGTACTAAACAATGTTTTCGATACTAGCTCAGTCAACGAAATTATTTGGAATCCTATCAGAATGAAACATCTACTAGACGAAATTATTTGGAGTCCTATCAGAATGAAACATCTAGTAGACGACCTTGACTGCGCCGTTGACATCGCTGTCTTATCACGACATGGCGGACACTTGCAGGGCAAACTGAATGTCGTAAGCTTTCAAGCCAAAAATGTAGAGCTGCGATTCAACGTCGACAAAAGTAGGTCCTCGAAAATCAAAACCTTGCTCCAAAATAGATTCACAATTTATGCAGAACCCATTGAAAATGTCAACAGCTTTACCTATAAAATCAGATTCATGCTAGAACCAAAAAAACCAAACCAGCCTTTGCAAGCCTTTTCAAACAGCTGACAATGCGCACGAAGCCTTGCATTTTTAGTTGGAATGTTAGATCCGGCCTACTATATGGATTTGGAACGTTTGCGGAAGTTGCAAACGTTTGTGAACGGATGCCTTAGAATCACTTTTTCTTAATGAGGAATTTTTAGAAATTGACGTATTTCTCTCATGGACTCAAATTAAGACGGAAGCGAGAAGTACGAGTAGACAATATTGGCAAACATTTCTTTCGGCATTAACAACACTCAACATTTAAGATATGCAAACTGATTCTAAAAATCACATATACGTATTAATACAGACAAATCCTAATACGACTTTTTAATTGGGCCTGAAAAATCATGTGATTCAAGGAAGCATATTTCCCAAATTTCCAACCTAATATATATACCTATGAAAAGAGACTTTTTTCAATTTCAAACGTAATAGCCATCGCTAACGATACATTTTTCCCATCTGTCAGGCAATTTTTGGATGCCGCGCCAAAAAAATTGGCCGTCTTTGGCCGCAAACCAATCATAGAGCAATTTTTTGTTTCTTCGTGAGAATTAAAGCGTTGCTCGGAAAGTGCAGTCTTTCAAGCGTTTGGAAATGGTTTTTTGGGTCACTCGCAACTGCTCTGCTATCATTTCTTGCTTTTGACCATCATCTTCATCCAACAATGCTTGCGGTCACGGTCCTCGTTCTCCACGCTAAAATCACCACTTCGGAATTTTTCAAACCACCTGAAGCGCTGTGCTCTACTTAGAGCATGTCCACCATAAGCTTCTATAAGCATTTGATGAGCTTGAAAAACGTTTTTCTTCAAGGCACGAAATCCGACATTTTTAAGAGCGACAAAAATGCATTGTTGTATGAAACGTAACAAACTATGAACTGAATATTGTTGACAGATGACAGACGAAAAAACAAGACATTTGGGAATGTTTAAAAATACTTCTAGCGACACTTCTATGGACTAATAGCTGACCGTCTCATTTCATAGGTAATTAATACAAAAAATCATTAAAAAATTAACAAAAATACAAAAAACAAATCCCCTAAACATTAAGTATGTTCGACTCCAAGAAGCAGTCATAAGAAATAGTATATAACTAAAGTCATATTTAGAAAGAAAAAAATTACTTATTTACATTAAAATCTTCCTCACAAAAAAGTTCGGGCTCATTAATAATTTCTTCATCCCGAAATTGAAAAATATCGGGATACCGGTATCCCGAGATTTATAGTACATCCCCAGTACACACATACACTCTCCGCCACTTGCGTGCATTCATAATTGTGTGCTTAATTTTAAGATGTACTGTGGCCGCACGTGCACACAAACATACATTTGTTTCACTTTTTTCGTGTAGTCAATAAGTGCAGTTTTGAGTGTATTTTCTCAATTAAGCAATTAACCCATTAAAACCGGAAGTTGTAAGCCAATCGCGTAAAAAATTACAATTCTTCTTTACATCACCACTTCCATACCATAACTGCACAAAAGCACAAAGTAATTTTTATTGTTTTATGAGGGCGATAACTTAAGAAGTCATTGTACGCCTTTACATATAGCCATAAATGAAATTGAAACCTCTGCCCGAGATTTTGGAAAGAGGCTGCTTTTAAGCTTACTTAGCTTAAACTAGCGATTTGAAAATTTTTGTTCCTCTATCTCCCTACCTCTTTGTACAGGTTAATTTCCCAAAATGTCGAATGGATAATGATGGGACTTTCATGGTCAGGCAAAGAGCTTTTCGTATAGTGCCTTAAGTTATTTGGTGTCGGGGAAATGTTACCGCCGAGCTGATGCTGCTCTCGCATATTTCGAAAAATCGGGTATATAGTCCGACTGGGCTCATATTTGAAACCGATATATGGTTGGAAGAAGAATATATTTAAGAGAAATAAGTGCGCTAAATGGTATTTATGTTTAGAAAGATATTCAATTAAATAAAACCCTAGTCATGTGAAAAGAAGGCCAAATAATTTCTCTCGAAAACATATTAAATTTACGGAGCAAACACAAAACAAATGTGTAATACAAGAAGGGAAAATAATGCTGGGTCACTTTGTACATTGAAGTTGCAACTGAATGGCAATCATTTAAAGAGTCTAAAATGGGTTTTGTGAATTTGCAGTTTTTCGCAAGATCAGAAGAAAATCTAAGTGTTTGATTTTGAATGTGGTTTGAATGATTTGCTGAATTATGTTATTATAAAATGTCCTCCACCTCATATAGGTCTAGTCAAGGGAAGAGCACTTGCTTCAATTTCTCTACCAGCCAAACGGTTAAGTTAGGCTATAAGGTTGCCTTAATGGATGGTTGTTCATTCTGATACAAATTTGAGAATTGAATAGGAATAGAAAATAGGAAAAGAGAGGAGAGAAGGAGGGAAGTAGGGGAATAGAAGCTTCATACTACTGTTGAAATTCATCTGATGGGTACTATGGAAACCTGCCTAAACCCGCCAAAATGTCTAAATCTTAGCTCCGCGAAGGCAAGATAGCTATGGATAAAGTGCTGAGTTAATAGCAACTCATCATCCAGACAGCTGCTGCGACTCGAAGTGATGCCACGTTTCATTGCGTGAATGCCAAATGGACAATGTCTGAAAAGCACACTCACAAGAGCTGAGACTTCGTCGGCTTAAAACGGCTTTCCTGAAGCGCTTCCATTTCACCCAGTGCCAGAGGTGTGTCGCGAACTTGCAGGTTGGAGTACTCGCTGAGTTGCTGCGAAACCCACTTTTCCAGGATTAGATCACAGGTAGTTAATAAAAATCCAGTCCTCTTATTTTGTAGGGAAATCGCATCTCGGATCTCCTGCCTAGCTGGCACATTCATACAGCAGTTTCCTGAATATCCGAATGAACTCTGCTGAATTCGACCAAAACAATGACGATCGATCTACGAAGGCTCCTTTTATTCTACAAGGTGGCGTCAAATTATTCGTTCAATCTTGGTTTTGAGTAATTTCTTTGTAATAAAAAATAAGATGATTTTGGGTAATGGAAATCTTTATTTTGACTTTTATGCGCTCCATTGCTTGTCTGTTTGTACGCATATAATGCATTTTTGTACTTATAATTTACAAATGTCAAATATGATTTATGGACGACGCCATTTGCAAAAATTATAAATCGTTGGATTAATTTTGAGTGAACCTGTATATAGTATGAATTTTGGATTAATAAGGTGCCTATTTGAAGTAGCTCAAAAATCGCGGTGATGTTGACAATTTTTTTTGTTGTTGTTGGCGGTTTTGTGTATTTTATCCATACAAAAAAATTTTGGTGATTCGTTATAAAAAATAAGAATTATCAAAAACCAAAACGAATTTTAACCTACTTTCAATTCAATGGGTTGTGTACCAAGAATTTTTGTGACTAAAAAATTTGAAATATTGAGTTATATAATTTTTGTTAGACAAAAAAAAAAGTATCAACCAAAAACAAAGTTGGCTTATTGACTTTGCGCCATAAAAAAGTTAAATAAAAAGTAAATATATAGTCAAAACCTTGCAATGTACACTGGCGTCTAAGCCTTTCAGCTTCGCTCTGACTCTAACACTTCTATTCTACATTTTAGTACGATAATATTTATTATATTTAACCGAGATCACATCTGATTTTTGATAAAACCGATGTGTGACGGTTTCGCTTCAAAATAATATTATACAAATTTCATTAAGTTGTTCCTGAGTCTGGCTGATTGTACGATTTCTGGTTTTATTTCCTGTCTCTCTGTATGTTTAATTAGTCATTAATTTTTGGTTAACTCGAATTTCATAGCTTCGTAGGTAAACCATATTTTTGAGCTGATAGTATCAAACGGTAATTGCGCAAAATATAATTAAAGATATTTTTATGTATGTATGTATAACATGCTACATTTTCTTAAGATTTGCAAAATTTACATATCTAGTTCTTATATCAGTTAATGCAATCAGCCAAACATCTGCATTTTTATTGTCATAAAACAAGTTTGTAGTCAATTGTAGAACTGAACTCAACATGAACCCAGCGGTTGTGTTAACCCCTTTCGGTTTGATTTAGTAATGAAAAAAAGTGCATGAAATAACCATTTTATGAACATTAACTTTTTAAGGCTGAAACCTCACAGACTAACAACAATGCGCCCGTGACTTGTACCAAGAACCTTTAACGGTAAACCATATGTGATAGAGATCTGTGATAATTCCACAAATTAAAAAAATGTTGCCGAATTCAGTAAATTAGAAATTTTAAACTAAATTAATTATCATATTCAACAGTGGCATACGGCATGAAAAACCAATGACGAGCTAGACTCGTCATTTTACCGGAAGGGGTTAAGTGAAATGCTATAGACATAGGTATGACTATGATATTTTGTCTGTTTCGAAACTTTCTGCTACCTTTAAGCTATTAATTAAAAAGAAACTTTATTTTGCAGTGAAGTATTGTACATCTATTAAGCCGCATGGCTTCTAGGCTAATAGATCAACGCCACTAATTTTGAGAGTTTTTTTTTTAAATTGTGTGCGTTTGCTTTTAATGATAGACTTCAAGTCAATTACGCAATTTATGTTTCCAAACTGTCTAGTTTTTCGTTTCACACTATTTTCTTAAAATGGTTAAAGTCGTGTCTTTACCGTCGTAATTGTGCAATCGTTTCCTCCCATTCTTTTACCGGCCTTCATTTGGGCACTACATATATCTTCTATAATAAACTTGCAATATAAGAAGCTGTCCGTATGTTGGGTGCCGAGTTTGACTAAAGTCAATAAAAGGCATTTGCCAACTTCAAGGAAGTGTTTGATGTTTGTCATAGGTTTGAGAGGCACTTTTTAAGCATGAAAAAAAAACACGGATTCAACACGAAAGACCAAATATAAACAAATAATCGTTGAAATGGGCTTCTCATGTTGAAATAAAGTCGCAGAAAGCCGAAGTAGGTTATACCGACACCCATCATATGCTGAAGAATTCACCCCTTTGCTATTTCTCCTTCATATATTTTAAGATAGCAAGGTAATAAGGTAACAACAATATTTTGAGACCCTCCATTAATTATATTAGTTGAAGGCAATAGAATAATTTGAGAAATTTTCAATGAACTTCGTGGAGATGAATACAAAATAAATAAATAAATATTCAAAAAACAATTTCATGATGCTCCTTAACTTTATCGATATTAACTTTTTAATTCTTTTTCTTTAACTGAAAACATATTGGTGAAAACAAAAATATTTAGTGAGCATAACAATTAAGGTCTATGGTTTTACTCGATTTATCGTAGACGTGCAATGACAGACAGACATTGCTTAATAATTTTCTCCCATAAATCTGGAAATTTTGGTGTACCTACGTATCTACCATTCACGAGAAAAAGTTATTCAGTATAGTTATGAAATAATTGAGTTATACATACATATATACTTATACATATGGCATGGTTTCTACGAAAATCTCTATATTTAAGAGAAATGTATACCTTCCTAGCAATGCTTTCTCAAAAGTTAAGAATCAACACACTCTTAAAAATATTATTAGAGTTTATATAATTTACAGATGCATCAAGTGGTTTTTCTCGAAAATGTGCCTTTCTTCTACATTAAGGGTCATTCAAAATGGAATAAAACAAGCTGTGTGGTTAAATTTCAAGGGCCGATATTGAATGTAAATCACACCTAAAAGTCAAGTTTTTGTCTGCATTTCATTTGACATTTTTCAATTTCAGATTAATTCAATTTGAACCATGCAAAGACACTCAATCGAGCAACGCGTTAAAGTTATTCAGGCTTATTATGAAAATTTTCGAAGAAAATCATCTTCAGTGATGAGGCACATTTTCACCTCAGTGGATTCGTCAATAAGCAGAATTGCCGCATTTGGGCGAATGATAATCCAAGAGTGATTGCCGAAAAACCAATGCACCCACAAAAAGTGACTGTTTTGTGCGGTTTATGGGCCGGCGGCATCATTGGGCCGTATTTTTTTCTAAATGCGGCCGGTCAGGCAGTTACTGTGAATAGTGTTCACTATTGTGAGAGGATAACGAACTTTTTATGGCCCGAATTGGAAGATATGGATGTGGACGATATGCGGTTTGAACAGGATGGTGCCACTTGTCACACAGCTAACGAAACAATGGCGCTTTGATGGCCGAATAATCTCACGTCGCGGCGATGTCAATTGGCCGCGAAGATCATGTGATTTGACACCGTTGGACTTCTTTTTTTTGGGTTATTTGAAAGAAAAGGTGTCGATAGCCAGCAACAATTCAAGAGCTAAAGGATGGGATAATTCGGTACATTAGCGGCATAGAATCTCAATTATGCCTCAGCGTCATCGAAAATTTGGACCATCGGATGGACATGTGCCGCCGAGACCGCGGGGGCCGTATGGCCAATATTTTGTTTTATGCGTAATTGAACTATACCAATATTATCATAATAAGGAGAAATGATAATAATTTCCTAAAAATATTATATTTTATTGAAAATCAATACCGGCCCTTAAAACTTAACCACCCATTATAATATTAACGAAATATTTTTTTAAGTGCGCCACTTCCCCGCACGGTGGCACGGTTCTGAAATATTCAATTTTAATTTTCTCTGCTACATGTATTCGACTAAAATTGAGCAATGGTCTGAGTTACATTGACTCTGAGGCCATCGATCATTTGCGGCTTATTGAAATGAACCTTAAACTTCAAAAAACTTTACAAACAAAAGTCTGGAGTGGCCAAATGACGGATAATTCAAGTTACTACCGCGTGACTACCATACCACAAGGCTTTTCTTAATAAGATTGGATAATTTGTATGCGCATCCGATTGACCATGTAATTTGTCATTGTGATTTGGTATCATTTACTGAATTATAAACAACAGATTTGGCGTGCGCCGTTAAAACAGCAAGACCGCCACAGCCAGTCAGAATCGACCCATCCCTTTTAACGAGTGCTAAATAAGTCGAGCCGTTATGCTGCTACAAACAATTGCTATATGAACAAAGTAATCGTACCCTAGAGCATTGCTCTTTATGGGTATAAATCTAGTAAATTCGCAACATCCTATTATATAATATTAGACACATACATAAGTCTATACATAGCCATGATAGTTATTTTTATTCTTGCTCGCTGTTAAATTTGTTTCATAGTTATCACATCTGTTATATTGGTAAAGGTCACGTTTCTTGGTTAACAGCTTAATTCAATTACTTGTACGATACATATGGTTACAAAACCAAATAAAAAGAAAACATACATACAACGCTATAGTGATCGCTCTTGTCGTGACACCACGAACCGACGACTAATTGAAGTAACAACAATCTTTGGAAAATGCCTCAATGTTGTGGGTTGTGTGCATTGAAGTTCATTGAACATTGGGACAGACTCCCAGCATTGTTTGACAGTGCAAAAGTAGAGACAACAGAGTGAGAAAAAGGCAGCACACAAGAGGGGTTATATAATTATATATATATATATAAACAAAGTTGCCACATATATTGAAGGTGGCCTAGTAGCTCAGTAGCTGTATACAGAGGAATGTTTGGTGTTTTGTAATTTATTAAATCATATATATGGGTTTTCCAATAACAGGTGTTATTTAAATATTCTGGACAACGTTTATTTTCAACAAGACGGCGCTTCGTGCCACACAAGCAACGAAACCATTGATATTTTACGAGAAAAGTTTTCGGACCGTGTTATCTCTCGAAGTGGTGATCACAATTGGCCACCGAGATCTTGTGATTTAATACCTTGTGACTTCTTTTTGAGGCCACGTGAAAGAGAAGGTCTCCGCCAACAGTCCAGGGTCGATTCAAGACCTCAAAGATGGAATTCGTAAGGCTATCGAGGACATACGGCAGCCACTTTGCAATTCCGTTATGGAAAATTTCATGAAAAGGATATTGTCTTGTAAGCGTGGTCGTGGTGGTCATTTGCCTGATGTTATTTTCCACTATTAACGGCATATCTTCCTCTTTATAATGAAATGAACATCCTATAATTTATATTAAAAAATAGCATTTTTCTTTGAATATCAAAGTAACACCTCTTATTGGAAAAACTATTTTACTAAAAATTAGACCTAAGTAATACAGCGTTGGTATCAAGGCAAGTATTTTTAAGAAAAATATTTTCCTAAAACAAAACAAAAATAGCAACTTCTTATGAATTTCACTTTTTTATTAAGATATAGGTGTGAAATGAAAGGTGCTTGTACAAGCTTTATCAAATATATATATCAAATTTTTTATCTAGTGTTGCCACCTTATATTGATTATATAAATGGCTGACATATTTGAATACTACATGAGATGAAAGGTGTTTAGCAAAGCTTTAATAAAAACTATTTTTAGCTGGTGTTGCCATATGTTTCTTATAACAAAAATAGCAGCTCATGGCACATTTCATTTGAATACTGAATTATAGATATAAAATGAAGGGTGTTTAAATAAGTTTCAATAAAAAAATATTTTTAGCTGGCGTTGCCACATGAGTTTCATTACAAAAATAGCAACTTACGGCACATTTCATTTGAATACAGAATTATAGATATCAAATGAAGGGTGTTTAAATAAGTTTCAATAAAACATATTTTTAGCTGGCGTTGCCATATGTTTCTTATTGCAAAAATAGCAACTCATAGCACATTTCATTTGAATACTGAATTATAGATATCAAATGAAGGGTGTTTAAATAAGTTTCAATAAAAAAATATTTTTAGCTGGCGTTGCCACATAATTTTTATTACGGTAATAGAAACTTATGACTCAAGTCATTGGAATATTACATGAAGAGAAAGGTGCTTAGACAAGGTGCTTTGATAAAAAAATACTTTTAGTTGGTGCTACCACCTAATTTAAAACCTACTACGTTTGCGAAAACTTCTGTATCAATTTAAAAAATTTATTTCAACACGGCGCCTGCGTAATCAGTATAGATGTAAATATATGTGAATCAATATATATATAAGTACATATTTTAAAATAAAAAATGTCAACTAATAAAAAAACCGGTTTTTCTTCCCGTTTAAAAAATTGAATGATGGCATGCGGTTTTTTTAATTTTATAAGCAAACGAGGCACCGCATACCAGCTAGTTAATAATAAAATTAACTAATTATGATTAATATAGTTTTATAAATTAATTGAACAGCAAATATTTTTTTTAAATAATTGGTTTTCTCTCTCTTTATGTTTCATACATTTACATATGTAAATACATATATAGTATTCTCAATCAAGTTCAAAAATTAAAAAAAAAACAATCCCGCTGCATATTTGGCAACTCTAAACATAAGTCATTTACTTTTGTGTAGTTTGGTTTTTGCGGTGATTTGCGTGCAGTTGCAATAATAGCAGCGGTAGTTTAGCGAATTAACACATTGAGAGCTAGCTGACAAACCGCAGTGTTAACCTCAGAGGCGCATGCAACATATGGTGGCACGCTGTAGAGCAAATTGGCAAAGTGTGCGCTGTTGATTGCTGCTAACTGCGATGGCACGAGTTGAAAGTGAAATTTATAATAATTATTAAGCTTAACACAATAAAGCTGTTGAAATCAATACTTATGTAATTTGATAATAATCGTAACAAGTTTCATCACAAGGGCAACGGCATGAGGCGGTTAGTTAGCGGTTACTGTGTTTCATAGACAACCTTCATGTCGCCATACTTGATTATAATAAAAATATCTCACTTTTTCGACAAAGAGAGTTTTTTTTTATAATATATTTTTTTCTATACCCTATTAAAGCCTATTTTCATCAAGAACTTAAATGCAGTTAGAAGTAAAGTGTCAAAAATATCAAAAAGTTAACTCCAACAGCTGATTACTTACATACTAGGTTTGTCGATAACAGAGCTTTTTGTGTTTTTACTTGAAAGGTGTTATGAAGGCAAATTTCAGGCTTTTGGTTTCGTTTTTCAGAATTCGTTATTTCGAAGTAATGGAAATTATACTTCTTTTATTAAAAAGCATATATATATATATAAGGTAAACAGGTAACGTGCTTTTGCTAAAATGTAAATTTTATTGCGGACCCTAGTGAAATACCCATCCAGTAAAATAGTTTGTCCGGGAAAATATTTGCTTAAGACGGTAAATCCATAGTCGTAGGTGTGAAAGCTTTAAGACTAAAGTTGAATAAAATTAATATTCTGATGTAGATTTCGACAGAAGAGCTCTTGTATGACAGGATTTGCTGCGGACATTTCTTTAAAAAGGAAATAGAAATGGGCGTAGCTATTTTGACTAATAAAATGTATATTTTATTATAGATTTGGGCAGAATATCTATTCACTATTAATGCTTGTTCCGAAAATGGTTTTTTGTTTGAGAAGAAAGTCTCAGAAATTCGCATGACAACTTAAGTAGAGTGAGCAACTAAAACTGTATAGCGACTTCTACTTTATTAAAAGCTGAATGATATAAAGAGTTTGTACTACATATTGAAGGTGATACATGGACGCTCTGGTAAATATTATATTAAGCCTTTAACAGCAAGAAACATCTTATCTTTTGCGACAACTCAGAAGTAGTTGAAAACTTGGAAATAAAAGGTTTTTCAGTAAGAGCGCTTCAACTTTTTTGTTGAATAAAACACAAACGGTTTGACTTTTTTAACTAATTTTTTTTTATTATCGAGTTTGAACATATACATTTAAGTATGAAATTTAATTTCTTTTACATGACCACCGCGTGCACGTTTTACGAAGTCCAATCGTTGAACCCAATTTTCGATTACTCTTTTGCATAAATCGGCCGAAATTCCAGCAATTTCGCGTTCAATATTGGCTCTGAGCTCACAAATCGTCGCCGACTTGTTACTGTAGACCAATGACTTCACATAACCCCAAAACGGGACGGCTTGTTAAATAGAACGTAAAATGGCCGTAATGCTCTTAAAGAAGCAACAACAGAACGATTATTTTCATAAAAAATTTGCACGATTTGCAATCGTTGGTCAAGTGTGTAGCGTTCCATGATGAAATGTATACTAATGAAGTTTACAAATGACAAGCGAAAAATAAAAAATATTGCGTCGTTCGCCCTCCCTATCGGAAAAAAGTTGAAGCGCACCTATTGAATAACCCTATACTTATTTAACCTCTAAATCTATTTGAGTTCGCTATGAAATGATTAGACCCCAGAGGTTTCAATATCTTAGAATAAGTTACTTTGTGACACTTTTAAGTATTAAGAGATAATCGGCTCCTAAAACGCCAGTTACAAAGCTTGCTAAGTTCTAATTGAAGCATCGATGAACCAGGGTAAGAGATTTATATCAGAAACCCTTTAATTAAGTTTTAAGATAATTGGATTACAGAAGAAATATAGCCGAGGAAGTGCAAGTAGAAATACCATTAATATTGTATATAAAATGTATAATAAAGGTCTTAAAATGCTGCAGAACTAGAAATAAAGGCTTTCGAAAAACACCATCCTATTTACAAATACTCGTACGACTTGAAACAGCCAAACAATTAGCTGATCAAAAATATCAACAATATGTACTTTTCCTAAATAATGTTGAAGATATGAAAGTTGCAGTAAAGAACTATTTCGGAGCTCGAAATTCTCTTTGCTAAATTCTCTGGGCCAAGCGGGTTTTTAATTTTAAATTTCTGAAGTTCTAAAGTTCCTGACTAATTTTAAGTACAATATAAAAACTGTTAGAACTTATCACTTAGTTTTCTGCATTACAACTCCACTGCAAAACTATTTAGCTATTTTTAAAATATTCTTTCTAAGTATTCCTATTGTATATTGCCATTGGAAAATATTACATTTTTGACAAAGCGAATCTATTAAAAGTGGTGTCAGTAAATCAGTTAAGTTGTTCTTTTTCATTCATCGCGTCCATGTGGCTGTCAGCTCAGAATGAAACAAGGCGAATTCATTATTTGTTTTCTAGTTTCTCAATACTTCTCAATACAATTAAACGTACAGAACAGTGTTGTGGGTCTAGTGCCACCACTTTTAATGAATGCGCCTTGAGTTTTGACAATAAAATTTGGCGAGACGGACACTTCCTTGGACACTCTATTTCGCTAATAGAAACAATTTAATGCTCGGCAATTTATTCCAAAAACGCCCTGAAGTCACAATTTTTTTATGGAAGTATCTTCCTTAGTACGGCTTCAGAATGAACACTCAATCTAAAACCGGAATATTGTGGTTTTTGAATTTATATTTCTTTCGCGGAAAATCTGAACGATATGTCTAAATGGTATATACACTGTGTTACACAACTATAATACAAGGAGTTATTGGCAAGTTGTGATTTGTGTCTTATTTAATTTTGTTAATTTTTTATGAAAATGTTGTTGTTTCTCCTACAAAAACCATATAAATCCAAGTTTGAAAATTTGTGCAAACGAACAAAAAGAAAAAAAAGAAAAATTCAAACAACAAAACTTTCAGCTAAACTTCATACTTTTAATCAGAATTTTCATAAAAATTTCGAGTATGCAGTTTCATAGCCCATGGAATTTTATGCAAGTTTTAAGTGGTTCAAAAATCACGTTGGCGCTACAGCTTTGTGTGAGCTTTGGCCTTCTCAACAAAATGTATTCAAAATGTCGCCATTCATCGTTGTTGTCTTTGACTGCTCTACAGATTTTTCCCAAAATATTTTTTTAAATATATGCAGTTTGGCTTTGCCCTCTTCACTTAATGCTCTCCACTCTAATCCGGAGCACAAAACTGGTCGAACTACAGATTTATACATCACAATTTTGCAAGGTCTATTAAGCAGCTTCGATTTGAAGAGTTGTGAAAACGAGAAGTATGCTCTATTGGCTGCTTGTATTCTTTCGTCAATTGTGACGCCCATTGAGTTGTCATATCTTAGTTTAAGTAACAAATATGTAAAAGTTTTCACCGCCTCAAATTCATATGTTCCGCATAGTATCTCATCTTTTCTGGACAACCACATATATTTGGTTTTTTCCTCATTAATTTTCAATCCAATTTCATGGCTTATGGGGATTGTCATTAAGCAAGTCATGATATGCCGGTTTTCTATCATATATAAAACCTATATCATATTAAATTAAATTAATAATTCTTAGAACAAGTTTTTCAGTCTGATTTCTAGTTAAACTACGCTTACTCTCAAATTTGCTGCATTCAATTAAGTTTAAAGATTCATAACAGGCAAATTAGCATTGAACAACTGGAACTTATTTTGTTTGTATAGTTCCGGATTTGACGGCGTCTGAGGTATGTTGTAAAAACTGTTTACATTCTTAATACTGCCATCACTGTTAACTTAACATATGCTTACATTCTTAATACTGCTATCACTGTTAACTTAACATATGCTTACATTCTTAATACTGTTAACTTATTAACATATTCTGTTAGGGCAGCAAATTTGACTTAACTGAGTGGTGTATTCTGAGAGTGAACGCATTAACGCTTTGATACGACAACAAATTCATAGATATATGCCCTTAAATGATCGTTAAGTGTTAACAGAAGTAAAAGCTATGTGAAAACTTAAGCTTTGATGTAAATTTCTGGGTGCATATATTTAGTTACAATAACGCATGAAAAGCAATGTTGCAAAGTCGGTTGAAGTTTTTAAAAAATTGATTTCGTTTTTTTGTTTCTAAGACTTCTTCCACTTTTTCTTGTTTCCCAACTAAGTATGGTTATAACATTCAAGTCAATTTCAATCAAAGTTTATTGCTGCACGGCTTTAAACATTAAATGCTGTCAAAACTAAAACGCAAAGCACACTTGGGAATTTTCCAACGTTAGCAGTTAAACTCGCGCAACAAGAACGTTTTGTATTGCGGAAGTATTTCGTTAGAATAAATTTGAACTAAAAGTTTATAGCTCCAGTCGCATGTATAGCATTGAGAAATCATTAAAGTTCATAACAACTACTCGCACTCAACTAATCATTCATCGACTTTATACGAAAATCCATTAACATTTTGCACAACTTCAACAATTGGCTTTGGAAATGCGCCTCTTGCATGCAAGTATGTTTGTTTGTATGTATGCATGCATGTTTATTATCTTGTTAGCAATGCTAAAGTGTCATCGATTTTTGACAGCAATGATTTACTAACAAAGCCAATAAAAATTAATAGCGCTGTTAATTTCGCGCATCCATGTTTGCACAAAATACATTTGTCCATTTGTATGCAGCGATGTAAGCCAATTCTTTTTTTTCTTTCACTATGAACGAACGACTTTGGTTTTCAGCATTGATTTTGGAATGCGCATTGATTTTTACGCAGACAAAAAAATATTTGTCATTAGCTTTAATTCTTCGTTTGCCGTTGGCGCTGACATTAGCACGCATACGTGCATATATTTGTTTATATATTTTACTGAGGTACGAGTACCATCACTCACTGTCGGTTACTTTGCTAGCGAGGCGCACGCGTTTCAACAGTTACTAATTCGTCCACCACCTTAAGTCGGTGAAGGTCATAAAAATTGTTAATGCAACATTGTTTTTTTTTTGTTTTGTTTTTATCGTTAATCCATTTCATTATAAACGCGCTTTCGGCAATCGGCGTTCGGACATGGCATTCAGGTGTGTACAATGCGTGCACATACAAACATACTCGCACACGCAAGTATAAATATTAAATTAATGAAAAATCAAAATTATGTACGTATGTACTTATATACATATTTATATACTCATATGACTAAGTACCAGCGTGCGTAAAATGAACTTGCAACACTTTGCACTAGTCTTTGATTTCTAAAATATACTTTTCCCTATGTTTGTGTGTGTGTATGCGTGTGTTTCGCTTCGTGTTAACGCGCCCATAAAAAGCTGGAATTGGCACGCTTAGTGATTAGTGGTGTCTATATTTAATAAAACATTCTTTAATGAGATTTAGTGAGTAGTCATAAAAATCATAAATATCCCCCATTAAACGCGGTGGTCAACTACATACATCGCCAGCCGTATTGTACAATAAAAATGGCGTTATTGTTTTAAGCGCTGCTACTTAGTATTAATATTGCTACTAAATACTATATTTACTTGTAAATGCACATATAATATATATGTGTATGTGTGTTTATCAGCAAGAATTCATTTAATTGTTTCGACATTGGAACTCATTATCTCTGAGTTTATGAATGTATTAGCATTTATTTAAAAGTATTTAAATATTTTATTAATTCGTTGTTTTTGTGGCATGCAAGAGTAGTAAAATAAGATTCAATTAATCAGAGTTATGGAAAATTAATTTGAAAGGTTAAGAATGTTTTGCTTTAAGGCAAAAGGTTATTATAGAAAATTACTTTTCAAAGTAAGGCTAAAAGGCAAGCTATCGAAATTCGATAGCTTCGAGCTTTTTCAACTCGCTCTGGCTGAGTGCTAACCTTGACCGAGAGAAGGTAAAAAGGTGCATTTCAGTATATGTAGCTTATCACAATCAGCATTCTAGAGGATCCAAAAGCATTGTGCTGGTCCAAATTGTTATAAACAGGACCACCAAGCTAAGATAGTTTACCGTAGAAGGTTGATAGTAGAAATATCAGAAATTCGATTTTATTGGGCTTAAGCTATGACCTGGAGACGATATCAGCCTGGAGATCGAACGGAGAACAGGGGTTACTATGGGCTAAGTAAGCAATTGAGTAGTCGAGCCCTCTCTCGCATGACCAAACTGACACTTTACAATACGCTCATCATACCCATGTTGGCATGGGTAGTGTCACAAAGTGATGCAGCCGGTCTTGGGGTGTTCGAGAGAAAAGTTCTTCGTAAGAACATCGGTCCTGTGCGCGTTGGCGAAGACTACCGTTCAAGAATGAACCACGAGCTGTATGAGCTCTACACCGACGTTGACGTAGTTCAACGCATCGTCATCCAACGCCTGCGTTGGCTAGGGCATGTCGTGCGTATGGATGAAGAAGCTCCAGCAAAGAAGGTGTTCGAGGGCGAAGTCCAAGGGAGCCGATGCAAAGGAAGACCATTGCTCCGCTGGAAAGACCAGGTGGAGCAAACCTTATGCTCGCTTGGTGTACAGAATTGGAGAAGGCGCGCAGGGAGCAGAGGCGCCTGGAGAGAGCTAGTGAGGTCGGCCGTAACTCGGTAACGGGTTGTTATGGCCACCTAAGTAAGTAAGCTATGACCTAATATGTTAAAAATTACATATTTAAATATTCTTCTTCTTTTTCTCCTTGCTTGGAAGCCAGCGATGTTGATGATCTTTTCTTTAAGAAATCTCACCAGTCTACACAAAAAAATTACTGGATTAAGAAGGTGGTTTTTGACTACGTTAAGGTCGCTGAACTCAAATTGTTGTAAAACAGCGCTCGACCAGCAAGTTGAGACAGTTTATCGTACCGGAAGGTGTCAAGAGGCTAGTCCAGCGCACAACCTTCAAAAAAATAGTTTGATTTTTATTTAAAATTTGTCCTAATACCTTTAAAGTTACTATCCGACAATTGTCATCTTCTTCTTGAATTGTTTGCTTGTTGGCCGATCCTTCAATTATTTGGATGATTTTTTAGAAAATCTCACCAGATTGCACGAAAAAAGTAATATACTTTCTTAAGAAAATTTTTTTTTAGTCTAGTTTGTGCTCGCTGAACATGAAAACGAGTTTAATTTATTTTTTCAGAAACGCGTTTGCGAGATGTAGGCAAAAAATCTGTTTTCTAGGTTTTTTGCAGTTATTTAATATACAAAAAAACTGCAGATAAAATAAGCCTTTTATGGATATCACTCGAAAGGTATATTCCATCTCTTTGCATTGATAGATATTTTTATTACTTTTGCGACAATGCGAATGGTACTTTTTGAGTTATGGGTATTTGAATTAAAAAATATGGATATTTTGAAGCATTTTTAAAAATGTTTAACTTTTATTTATTCTGTTTAACCAGATTGCTACCTAAATATAATTTCAAATTATCACATAATGAGTTTTTTTTAAATAATTGCTAAATATGTACGTATAACTGTTCCTGTTGTTTCTATCTAGTCTGTAAAAAACTTTGTATTTCTAGACTTACTAAATTAATAAATGAATTTGAAGTGACGAATGGACACAAACGCTTCGAAATGCCGTAGAGTGGTAGCAGAGAAAGAGGAAGGCCTCCACTTCACTGCAAGAACCATGTGGAGAAGGAATTGGCTTCACTTGGCATTTCTAATTGATAACCCACGTGAATTGATAACACGTGAAAGCAATGATTGACGCACTTTATGACGCACACTCGCGCAACATCGTTTAGACAGTTACTGTGCTCATAAAGAAGAAGAAGAAGGAAAAAGTTTGCTAAAAGCCGACAAAGAGCTCAAAGGCAGCATTCAGTGCGAAATGGTAGCTATATTGCATGAGATGCTGCAAGACATGATGGGAAAATTGCGAAAGCGAAAATAACTCACTTTTGTATTACTACTTAATCGATTTTGGTTTTGGAAACTAGTGGCACATAAATTTTAAAAGTGTAAAGGTAAAACTTTTGTCATTAGGAGTCGGCTTAAAACTGTAGATCCTTTGTGGAATAGCATCAAAACCCACACCACAAATACTAGGAAGAGCTCGGCCAAACATCCAAAGAGGGTGTAAACGCAAATTATATATATGGATGTTTAAATTTTAAGAGCTGATATTGAATGATTTTTTCTGCATTTCATTTGACATTTTTCAATTTCAGACTAATTCAATTTGAACCATGGAAAGATATATAATCGAGCAACGCGTTAAAGTTAGTCAGGCTTATTATGAAAACGGGCGTTCAAATCAAAATGCATATCGCGCACTTCGTGAAGAAAATCATCTTCACTGATGAGGCACATTTTCACCTCAGTGGATTCGTCAATAAGAAGAATTGCCGCATTTGGGCGAATGATAATCGAAGAGTGATTGGCGAAAAACCAATGCAAGGCCGGCGGCATCATTGGACCGCATTTTTTCCAAAATGAGGCTGGTCAAGCAGTTACTGTGAATAGTGTTCGCTATCGTGAGATGATAACGAACTTTTTATGGCCCGAGTTGGAAGATATGGATGTGGACGATATGTGGTTTCAACAGAACGGTACCACTTGTCACACAGCTAACGAGCCAATGGCCCTTTTGCGCGAAAAATTTGATGGCCGAATAATCTCACGTCGCGGTGATGTCAATTGGCCGCCAAGATCATGTGATTTGACACCGTTGGACTTCTTTCGTTGGGGTTATTTGAAAGAAAAGGTACGTCGATGAGCTAGCAACAACTCAAGAGCTAAAAGATGAGATAATTCGGCACATTAACGGCATAGAACCTCAATTATGCCTCAGCGTCATCGAAAATTTGGACCATGGGATGGAGATGTGCCACCGAGGCCGCGGCGACTATTTGGCCGATATTTTGTTTTATGCCTAATTGAACCATACCAGTATTCTCATAAAAAAGAGAAATGATAACAATTTCTCAAAAAAATTGGATTTTATTCAAAATCAACACCGGGCCTTGAAACTTAACCATCCTTTAGGGGGGAGCCTGGTTTATAAGGTCAAAAAAATCAATTTGTTTTTTTCGTTTTAAGCGATTCCTAATATATTTCAGAATATTCACACAAAGTTACAGAACCTAATTCTCAATATTTCCGTAGATACGAAGCCAAAGGTAGGCGAGCGTTAGGTAGTTACGCTGTGACCGGACAGCTATAGTATAAACTTTATCTTCTTTTCTCGACTTTTCATTTTTATGATTTCTTTGAATTGGCGTACATGAATGAAAAAAACTAATGAACTTTCAGTATTAAATTCTCTTCTATTTCAACTAAAAAAATAGATAAAAAAAATTTTTCAACATTTTTATACCAAGTTGAAGTGAATTTTTTTTTATAGAAAGGTATTTTTTTCTTTAAAACCTCCAAAAAGTTGAAATTTTGGAATTTCTCTCAGTTTTCTTAGTTCATCTAGAATAAAAAATCATGATAATTAGAAATCCATTTGCATTTTTGGCTTTAGATAATAATTACGAGCTGTATCTTGTACGCCAGTTCGAAACTCCAGCGTTGCAGCGCTCTACTAATTTCCAGTTAAACATTTTTTTTCAACTTATTTTAACCAGTACAAAAATTTTTTATGCGTTTTAAATGTTCATTAAAAGATAGAAAAAACTTTGCAGTACTAAACTAATTTTTTCCTTAAAAAAAAAAATCGCAAAGAGATGCAATTTTTAGACCTCATAAACCAGGCTTTTATAAGCCTAATAAAAAGTACCACTTTTCTATGGGAAATCGATTGAAATGGCGCTTAATTACATGTGTCGCTCGATTAAATGAACTAATTTAGAGCTATTAAAATATGAGCTATGGCATAAATCGGATGCAGTTATTGAATTTAATTCAAGCTGAGGCCTCACACACACAACTACATAGGCATGCATAAATGCACATGGTTGTTTGGGCACCAAACTGTTAAGTTGCTGGTATTTTGCTATGCATGTAGGCACATTTCGTCGTCGTTCATCTGAAAACCTTTGAGTGTGTAGCATTTTGGTTGGCATTTCGCACATTCGCAATTTGCTATAATTCCATTTAATTATTTAGCATTTAAGTACGCTGAGATTTGATTCAGTTGCGCAGTGAGCAGACACGAAAAAACATTTTCTGTGTGTTTTTTTTTTCCTGTACAAATGTAATTTAATATTTATTTATTATACACTCACATAAGCACCCATTTAACATAGATATGCATGTATGTAGTCTGCATAAAAAATAACTGGGGCAGCTAATGAATTGTGTTTGGTGCGGCCAGTAATTGTAGTGGACTTTCAACTATTACGTGTGTGAATATTTATTTAGTTTTTTTTTTGTTTTTTGTTTTTTGGATTTTGATTTTTAATATTACTGGCACTTTTTTTTGATTGACGCACAATTACGATTTCATGCGAGTTGATTTTTGTGTTAATTTATAAAGAAAAAATTGGTACAAATTGCGAAGTTAAAATACAGAGATTTGTGTGAGGAATTGAGAAAAAAACAGAGGCGAAAATGAAATGCAAGCAATCAAAAAAAAAAAAAAAGATTAAAAAAATGTATCTTTTGTTGGTTTTTTTTCTTGGCAGTAAATGCACGTAACCACCTTACCTCACTGAGGCATTTGTAATATAGTATTTGCAGACAAAAAATATGCGATTCCAATTTCAATGTGTATACTCATTAAGGTTATTATTTGAATTTCAATTTTGTAGCACATAACTTTGCATACGAAAAATTGCGTTGCTTAATCTTTTATGCCGCCATCAAAGCATTGTTTGGATTTGAAAAATCTATTTCGTTTGATATATTCCTTGCAAAACGTGATTTAAGGCATATTCAAAGATCAGTGATATTTGCCGACATTCATTTTCGAAGCGAAAAAGTATACACATATCATCCTTCACTTTAAAATAATAAGAAAAAAACCAAAAAAGTAATGCATAAAAATGACATAAAAATAATATAGAAGCTTAATAAAATAATGCATGCAAATTATCGGCTATACGAACGTTGTTTCTAATTACTAAAATTTTAAATGCAAATGTGACCGCTTACCGTTTATTTCTAAACATCTACACGCACATATACACAACTATCTATACATATGGGCCCGTAAATCGCCGATTTCATTGGACTTTTCGTGACATTTGACTTGTCAAACGGCTATAGACACGCAAGACTACTAGCAAATAAAGTGATTGTGGCACAATTGCGTTGAGAAAAAACAAAAAACAAAAGAAAAAGTTTAAAAAATTCACTAAACATATTATTTGCAATTAAATGTCGATTAATATTATTTTCAAGCCATGTAAGCAAAATAAGGCCGTAATTCTGAGCTTATTTTGTTTTGAAAAAAAGGGGAAAAAATTGTTTCGCAGCATACCATCAAACAGGAGCGGCAGCTAACAATCAAATGCTATTCAGTGCGCGTAATTGCGATATCACAGCCGCACACTCGTTGGCTCTATCATTATTTGCAGGAATTATTGCTTGCAACAGGTGTGTGTGTGTGTTTGTTTGTAAAAAAATGATGAATACGCAATGATCTTGTTTGGTTGGCACTAAACCACACAACCGCTCCGCAGTCAGTCAAAATTGAAAGCAAAAATCACCTTATTGTACAGAAGACATTTTTACACCTTCCTCGCCAGAAAAACTAATCACACACTTTATTGCAAAGAAACAAAAAAACATTAAAAACAACAAAAAAAAAAAACAATGTATCATAAAATATGTAAATATTTTTCTTCGTTAATGACGTCTAAGCAATTTTGGCAGACTTCCCAAAAATGCTACGAGTACTACTTGAAAAAAAAAAAAAAAATGTTGGCCTGCACACTTCACCAAATTACATACCAAAGCGAGCACACTTTTAGTAGCACAGCCAAGCACTGCAAGGCGCAGCAAGCACAAGTAATACGATACAATCAGCAACAACAACAATGATAGAAAAATATATGTACAGCACTGTAAGCACTAGTTATGCCAACACTCACGTTAACAACAACCTGACGCTGCTGCTGCTGCTTCAATTGCTGCCCACTTTACTAAAGTACGAGTACTTTGGCGCGAGTTTGTCGCTTAAGTCTTTGGTTTCGCCTGAAGTGCGCCGAGTGTTGACTGCTGAAGGTGACTTTTGGCGGCACTTGAGTTCGACGCCAAGCGATTGGCTGTGGTTGTGGTTATTATTGTCTTGTGGCAAATTGATATTGTGTTGTTTTTTTTTCTAACTGAAATTTTGTGATTCCGATCGTGTGGTTGCGCATAGCGATGACATAGCAAAGGTTCAATTCTCACTCCAAATTATAAAAAAAAAAATAACTTCACTCGATTAACAATCGCGTCTTGATAAATTTTTGTAAGTATTGAATTGAAAAATGAGTTATAAAAATCAGTTATGTTTACGAGGTGCTATATAATGAGTTCACTTATAGAAACAAAGGCTATAGGGGGATAAGTATGGGTTGGCGTGCAAACACGGATTGCCATGATTTTCTGTTCGGTAATTGCTATTAATATAGCATAATGTTTTGCTACGTTTCAGGTCTTTAAAACTTATTCATCGAGTGGCGAACTAATGCTTGAAAAATCGAAAAAAATCAAGCAGGTTGCGAGAGCTTTTAATCTTTATCAGCATTTTAAAGAGGAACATACAAAGACTATACAATTATGAGTTTTGTTTTAGAAAGAAACCCCATGTAATTTTTTGTGAAATATCAAAACCGAATTACCTTCAAATATCTGCATAAATTGATATCAGCATCATCAATTCCTGTAGTTCCAAGTTAGAGCATAGGACCACAAAAGTAATATGGTGACTAATAATTCAATGAAAAGTGTCAAAATCAATGAAATGAAATGAATTTTTGTATTTTCGTTATTCACAACATAAATTATTATAAATAAATCGTACGGCTTTGCTTTCTTTAAAATGAATGTCCATATGAAACTTTATGACTTTATTTAAAGTTTTTTTACACCGTTTTATTAATCACACAAAATTTAAGTGTTTATGCTATAGAGAAAAAACGGCAGCTATTGAGTAATAAAAATATTAAATAAAAAGCTAAAATACATTGCTTTGTTGGCGAAAATATTTGCTTCTTCTTCAAGGATATTCAAAGAAAAAAAATGAAATTAAAAGTTAAAATTAAAATTTTTATTTTTTCTAGAATAAGATTTTATGGTAGGACTTTTGTTCAATTGCCACAATTTTCTTCTGCCCTTTGAGTGAAGCTTAAACTATAATAAATTTTAGATCCTTTTATTGAAAAAAGCGGAATACTCGTAAAAAAAGATTTTCTCGGAAATTTGATGTGATACAGACCTCTTACCTCTGGCTTACCTCTTAAGGTAGGCTTACCTCTAACCAACTGAATTTATTAGAACGTTGATACATTTTTCGACTACAACAGTGTATCTATTGTTATTTCATTAGTTTCAAAAAGTGCTTTAAAAAATGTTTGGTTAAATAATATATATTTTTTAGTTGTATGGATGTTGACCTAAAAATGGAGGGATCTGATATTTTATGTTGACCGAAAGAAGAGCAGATGATTTCTTATGTAAAGCATTTTCTTGGCGAAAATACTCTATTGTCTGTAAAGCGGATATCTCTATTAAAAACAACCTCTTCTACAATTCCATATTTTCTGTAGCTGAGGAGTTGGCGCGCTCAGAGGCTAAAACTATCCGCAAGTCATAGGATTGCACTGCTCGAATTTGTTAAGCGAAAGACGGAAAATCGTGGGGTTAATTTTAATTATTTCTACAGTCTGTTTCGTAACTATCCACTAAACGAATGGTTATCACTAGAGAATGACTAAATATCGATTTATAAGAGTGAACCGAATCGAACTGAACTTAGGCTAATTTTAGTCGAAGCCGAACGAAGCCGAATGAAGCCGAATGGAACGTTTAAAGGGGTTCCAGCAATAAAGAAGCAATGATTTTTAAAAACTCGGGTATGCTTATTAATAAAAAACGCAACAGCAGGTTGATGTGTTTCCGTTACCTTTAATATCAGCTCATTCGTTTTCTTGCCTATAATTCTACTTTCGATTAAGTAGACAATTGAGTAATAAAGCCCTCTCTCGACGAACAAAACCAACTCTCTATAAGGCTCGCATCATGCCTCTCCCGTAAGGCGTAGAAGCTCGGACGATGACAATATTTGATGAGGTGTCTCTTGCACATTGGCAATGGTAAGTATCTGAGGCGATGGAACAATGGGCTGTATGAGCTTTACGATGACATAGACATGGCGTAGCGAATAAAGATATAGGGGATTCGTTGGGTGGGTAATGTCATGCGAATGGAAAACAACGCACAGTGCGGCCGATTCCCAAAAAGCTGGCAAAAAGTCAAAAAAAAAGTTTCTAGATAGAGTTTTTTTGTCTTTGGGTTGGCTACAGTAATGCCTTGAGTAGTGAAAACCGTTCATAGCAACGTCCTGTACCCTAAGTATCCTCTGTATTTTCAGTCGCAACGTGGCCTTCGTTTGAGCATCGTATTACTGTCGATGAATAGTGAAAGTTGTACACATTTGAAAGATTTTGTAATGGAGTAAATTGAACAAAACCAAATGGAATCATCTTCGGAAGGTTAGTAAAATACGAGAAAATTTCAAAATTTTTCAAAATTTTAAGATCAAATTCGTAATCAGCGACCACGACAACCCCCGAGTAAGAAATTTTGAATCAATTACTTAATTTTTTGAGTTTTGGCCAGCTTTTCGGGAATCGGCCGCACTGTGCAACGTTCCGGCTCTGAAAGTACTCGATGCGGTACCGGTTGGTGGTAGCAGAGGACGGGGAAAACCTCCTCTACGTTGGCTTCGGTTAGCACGAGAAAGAAACAACTGACGCGCTTTGTTAAACTTGACCAAAATGGCGTAAGCGGTTATCGCGCCAATAAAGAAGAAGAAAAGGAGGTTGAGAAGTTTCAGTCTCTTAAATTTCATAATATAAACTTATGTTTGCAAAATAGCAAAAAAGAAATCATTTTTTTGCATGTGGCTGTAGAAATTTTTTAATATTCATAGCAGAATAATTTTATATCGTAATGTAAAAACATAAGTTTAACGGAATTTTCGTGCTCCTAGCGACCCTACCTATCGATAAAGAGCTGACCTGCAGCCCTAAATAATTGCTTATTAGTCGCACTCGATGGAAAAATAGATACATGTTAAAAAGGGCGGAAAAAATAGACTTTGATAGAAGCATTCAAAAATTGTTAGAAAAACTAAAAGTTGATAAAATTTGATTACAAAAAAATTTAAAGAAATGTTTGGCTTTTTTTTGGCGCAAGTCGAGCCGAAACTGAACTGAAATTTTGTGGCCGAAGTTCGGTTGTTCGATAGTAATCACCCACAAACCCACTCAGCTGCGCCGGCTGCTGACGGAGCGTACATTGAATAAACTTCAGCTGTGATAGGGGCTCTCCTGGATAGAGACATGTTTGAGTGCTTTACTATAGGGCTAGATTTACTTTTCAGTTCAATATTCCAGATTTTCTTCCTGTACAGCTGTAAATGATTTATGTCGAGACTACTTAAAAGTAGCTTAAAATCATTTTACATTCTACTCGAATCGATTTTTCTTCGCTTGTCTATAAACTTCCTTTCTAATTACTACCAATAACGGAACAACTAAAATTCCCCGATTACTCGCTTCATAAATCGAAATCAATCAACTTTTAATTTGCATGCATTTTCGCGCAATTGCTTCGCATAACAATTTGACGATTGAATGTAAATTGCAACTTTATTTAAAATTATTACGAATATGGCAAACATAATTGTGACGCTAATCTGTTGCATGTACCGCATAACGCGTTAAGTAGTCCCACAACTGCAGCTCGTCATAATGACATTCTTCTCTCAAGCAAGTCATTCGCTATTCACAACGTTACAACTCCACATCCGACTAGCCGGCACTAACAATACTTAAATACATAGCTACTAAATATATATACATGCATACATATGTATATAAGTATGTATTAGCGGAAAATTTTAGTCGGTCAGCAAGCCGTTCACCTATTTGTCCAAATGACCGGCGCCCGCCATGACAACTTTTTGTTTTTGGACTTTTTTGTATTACCCCATTATTTGTTGTTTTTGGCGCTTTCAACGACATCTCGCTGCATTATTTGATTTTGGTGCGTTTTATTTTTGCTTGAGTGTAGCCGATGAACGTTTTTTTTGGTTTTTTGACAATTTTCGTTTCTGGTTTTTCGTAGGCCAAAACATAACCTGCTGCATTTGCTGACTGAAAGTGGTCGATCTAGTGGATTTTCGGCCGGCAACAGTCACTTGGGCCGTTGCCACAGCAGGCTTGGTGTCCACATGTATTTATTATATACATTCACTTGTGTGTGTAAATGCCTAAATACACGTTTTTGGATATGTAATAAATACTCTCATTTTCAGCAACTCGCCAACTGGGCAGTGTCTCAATGTGTCATTTCCGTGCAACTTGGTAATCGTTAAGCTGGTTTTGCAGGATTTCATTGCAAATCGTTGTGATTGTGTGTACTTTGAACGGAGGCCTGAATTTTCTGCAGACATAAAAGGCAAATATCTTCAACTGGTAGATAATGAAAATTCAATTGAAAACTCAAACAAAAAAAGTATTTCTATAATCAAAATGCACGGAGGGAGTGAAGTGCGTAGATAAGGATTTAAAATGAGTCATTGAATATTACACGAGTATGGCATGAAATTGTAGCTAAACATGAGTGTGCGTTGTATATCAGCCGAGGGTTCAACTATGATATATAAACACAAAGCGTTAAAATAAGAGAAAAAGTGTTAACAGTGCGTCTCTCCGCTGGTAAAGATTCAGGCTATGTTATTAAATAATTCTGCAAACTAGTTTGCAGACTGAGTTAAAGTTGAAACGCAATAAAAAAAAATAAAAATAAACTAAACAACTAAAACTCGAAGAAATGACAGATTTCCTCTGAAAATTAATTTTTTTACAGAAATAATTGCACTAAGCATAACAACTATCTATAATTATTTTCAGATATGTTATGGGTATAATAAAATATTTTATAGAATGCCTCTTCTATTCGCCACTTCTCAGCTCGCTATTTCTCTGCTCAGCTCACTTGACGAAAAATTCCCATGTAAAAGCAATAACAAAGTTATTGAACGAGATTCGTCACTAGCGAGCATGGCTATTCCTCATGCAACTGGTATACGAGGTGTGTTCAAAAAATATCCCGAGTTTTGTGTTTTTTCTACAATTATTTCTTTTTTCATGAATATCTATTTTGTCCCCTTCAAAGTGGTCCCCATGAGATATTATACGCTTGTGCCAACGTTTTTTCCAATCTTCCAAGCACTTTAAAAAATCTTTTTTTTATCTTGTCCAGCTCCTCCTTCGATGCCGTTTATATCTCATCAATCGTAGGATAGCGTCATGCTTTCATGGGACTCATCAGTTTCGGGAACAAAAAAAATTCACAGGGGGCCAGATCTGGGGAATACAGTGACCGTGCCATCATTAGTGTGTTGTTTTTGGCCAAAAAGTCGTGCGCAAGCAACGATGTATGAGCAGGGGCGTTATCGTGATGCAAGAGCCAATTTTTGTTCTTCCACAAATCCGGGTGTTTCTGCCGGATTGTATTACTTCGCGCAAATTTCGCATAACTTGCAAGTAGTATTCCTTATTGACTGTTTTACCCTATGGCAAGAACTCATGATGCACAACGCCCTGAAAACGAAGAAAACGGTAAGCAAAACTTTTACATTCGACGGACTTGGCGCGCTTTTTTCGGTCTTGGTTCGTGCGGCAGCATCCATTGAGATGATTCAGCTTTGGTTTCCACGTCATAACCAAAAACCCACAATTTGTCACCAGTCGTCACGAACAGAGTCAAACATCTCATTAGTAATGTTCATGCGATGTTGCTTTCGGTCGAAATTTAGCAGTTTTGGTACGAATTTCGCGGCGACCCATTTCATGCCGAAATCATTGGAAAAAATCGAATGGCTCGAGCCAATCGATATGTCTAGGCCCTCAGCAGCTTCTCTAATGGTGATTCCGGTGATGCTGGTAATGCCGGCACGCTTTTCGTCGTTCATATTTTCTCGGCCTTCTGAGAATATTATTTACCACCGATAAATGTTGCTTTGTTCAGAAGTATCTTCTCCGTATGACACAGTTATCATTCGGAATGCATCCGCGCACTTAATTTCGTTTTTTACACAAAATTTGATACCGGTTCTTTGATTCATCGTTTTGAATAGGTAAAAATCGAAGACGAGCCGAAACACGTGCAAGCATAGCAGCTGTCAACAATTAACCGAACATTCAAAATGGCATGAGTAAGAGACAAGAGTACCAACATAACGCCACAAAAAAAATCGAAATTCGAATATATGTAACCACCGAAAATTCTAAATTTTCGATACTTTTTGAACACACCTCGTAACGCAGTATTGTACAAATAAATGTAATTTAGGCAGCTCTTTTCCAGTGCTGCCGAGATATGTTTATTTATACCAGTTGCTTCATCTATTCGCCACTTGCTAATGCTTGTTGAAAAGAAGAGGGCTAGATGCATGTAAATGAAATATAACTATATGGCTATAGAATAACGGGTCCAATGCTGCCATAAAACAAGTATTCATTCAACAAATATCAGCAACCGCCGGCTGCTTAGTGTGAAACCTTCTCTTTTAAATGCAATTCCTCTCGCTTCTGTGAACAAACCAGAAGTCGCTTATATTAGGGTAGAATTTTTGTTTCGTTGGAATAGAGTTAACTGTAACTACAAATCAAGGCCCCAGAGTTGGCCGCACATAGATTGAACACTTCCTCAGTGTTAGCAAAAGTATTTACAACCACGACAATTGCCTTTTATTTTGTGAATTTTGCATCTTTTGCCTGTTCTTTAAACCAATTTGGATTAGTAAGCTGCCAAGATGCAGTGGATCTTTTCAGTATTTTACTTGAAACTGGATTGTCAAATAAATTAGCTGGACAATGCAAACTGATTTTTCGGAACGCTCTTGGAAACTTGAACTACTATTTCTTCAAATAACCTGAAGGCCAAGTTGAATCGCAGTCAATAGATGATTTCCAAGCGCTTACTGATAAGTAAGCGGTATCTCTTAGGTTTTCTTCTGTTCAATACAAGAAATAGCTAGGGAGTAATATCAGGCCAAGTGAAATATTTTTGACATTGCCGTTAATTTGTTTTTCTAAAACATTGGTTTATTTTTAAATTTAAGTAATGAAAAGAAAACTGAACAAATTCTCAAAAAAGTTTAATCATTTTTACATTTATTTAATGCTAAAACTTTAGCATGGAATTTTTTAAGGTGAAATATCTTCCATTTTCTCAATATTTTTATACTTTTTTAAACTTTTGCGATAAATAAACTTTCTCAATTTCTTAATTTTAAGAAACAAATTTGTTGGCACATTTTATTTGTTGTAGTGTTTGGAAAAAGTTTAATAATTTCGAGATTTATTTGATGTAAAAAATGTGGTATAGAGTTTTTTAAAGTGAAATATCTTCCATTTTCTTAATATTTTTATACTTTTTTAAAGTTTTTGGGGTAAATTAACCTTATACATTTTTTTTTGTTTTATCAAAGAAGGGAAGTTTTTGGAAAATTTTGTTTGTTGTAGTTTTTAAGAAAAGTTTAGTAATTTCGAGATTTATTTAATGTTAAAGGTTTGGGGTGGATTTTGTTTAAGTGAAATATCTTTTCTTATTTTTAATATTTTTATACATTTTCAGAATTTTTGGAGTACATTAACTTAAAAAACATTTTCTTTTTTAATATAGGAAAATTTTTTTTATTGCAGTTTAAAAAAGTTTAATTATTTTGAGAAATGTTTTGTTTTTTTAATTGTAAGAAAAAAAATTTTTGGTACATGTTTTTAGTTGTAGGGTTTGAAAAAAGTTAATAAATTCGTATTGAGTTTTTCAAAGTCTAATATCTTTTGTAATTTTTAATATTTTTCTACTTTTTCACAAATTTTGGGGTAAATTAATTTTAGAAATTTTTTTTAGGACATTTTTGGTTGTAGTTTTTGAAAATTTTTATTTTATTTTTTCATTTTAAGATACAAATTGTTTGGCCCATGCTCTTTGTTGTAATTTTTTAAAAATGTTTAATAATTTTAAGTTTTATTTAATGTTAAACATTTGCGGATTTTTTTTAAGTGGAATATATTCTATTATTTTCAATGTTTATATACTTTTATACAATTTTTGGGATTATTTAGTTTAATAAAAGTTTGGTTTCCTAGTTAAAAAAAAATTTTTTTTTAGACATTTTTTTTGTTGTAGTTTTTGTGAAAAGTTTAATAATTTTTAGATTTATATAATACTAAAAATTTGGTATGGAGTTTGTTAAAGCGAAACATGTCCTGTTTTTTAACACTGTCATACTTTTTTAAAGTTTTTGTGATAAATTAATTTTATAAAAAAATTTTCGTAAGAAAAAGTTTTAAGTAAACAATTTTTTTGGACATTATTTGGTTGTACTTTTTTAAAAAATTAATAATTTTGAGATTAATTTAATGTTCCTGTTTTTTTTAATTTTTGGGATAAATTAACTTTATAAAAAATTGGTTTAAGAAAATAATTTCAATTAAACAATTTTTTGGGACATTTTTTTGTGTTAGTTTTTGAAACCACCGTCGAAGTTTTTTTATTACTGGCTAGGAGTATGCCCAGCAATTCCTGAGAGTTTCATACTGGCATTCCATTACCTTTCCGAGTTATATTCAAATACCACCACCAATATATGACTAAAATCTTTTTCTTTTACATTTATTTTCTTTCTCTTTATTTTGCCTTGTAATAAAAAAAAACGCCAAACAAAAATGACATAACTGTTGCGTCGTTTAATTTCCTTTTCACATCTGTGAAATTGGAGCCACTTTATGACAAATGCACTTCACCTTCCAACACTTATCTATTGTGGTAGTAAAGTAAAAGTTGGAAAAAAAGCAAAACACAGAATATCACTTACTATACTTTCAGCGTATGGTTGTTGACATTTAGCATCACTTTAAACAATTAACGAATAACGGAGAGACGGAGGTAAGCGGTTGTAAACAAAATTCACACTTTGCACAATCTCAGCATTCAAATGAATTCAGCAAAATTTTGTTAAGTAAGCATGGCTGACTGGACTGCTATATTCAAACATACATTCACACACACATACGTACATATGTATTTATATATACATACATAAAGACATTGATAAATATTTGCTCATTCACTAGCTAACCAACTACTAACTTCAGCTACAACGCTGATGTAACTGTAGCGCTTGCATCAATTAAATCTTGCATTTGACTTACCTTCCCATCTGAAAGTGGAATCTGTAACATATCTAATTCCTGGTTACCAGCTGGCAGTGGTACAGCGGATACGAGCACTACAGCGGCGCTGCATAGGCAAGCGGCGATTGCAAATAACTGTTGTTGCCTCATAATGTGCGTCTCTGATGTGTATGTGTGGGTTAAATTTGTGCGGTATTGGTGATGTTGGTTGACTGCGATCAGTTAGGTAGCGTGTCCAGGGCCACTGTATGAGCACTACGAAGCGTTTGCGTTGACTAAAATAGACACTGAAAAGAGTTATAAAATTAAATGAAACATTTTAGCGAAACTCCATTATTTTTTTACTGTGGTTTAAGTTTATTTTGAATTTTAATTTGATTAGGATATTAGTAAAAAAAAAAAAACAAAAAGCTTATATTAAACAGACAGACAAACAGCTTATATTAAACAGTTTTTAAAAACCTGTAATCGAATTAGTCGAGAAACGTGTTTCGTTTGTGTGAATGTTTCTATTAAACTTGAAATAATTGAGACCAACTAAGATGGAGAAAAATGAACAAAGTCTGAATTATTCACATTACTTATAATAATAATTTTGGATTTCGCAAACATTCATTCAGAGTTGCCACCTAAAATCGGGTTTGCCAACATAATAGATGCTAATAAAATGGATCAAAACTAATCAGAAGGTAATAAGAAGTTTTGAATTTTTCATTTTTTATAATGGGAAGTAAAAAATGCTTAGTGGAAAATCATAAATTCATAAGTTTATCAATTAGGCTTTTCTAACTAACTTGGTCAAAAGTTTTTTGATGATTTCTACTAACTGACTTACTGTCTAATTAAAAACAGAAAAAACTCGTACCTTAGAACTAGCATCGAAAAAAGTGGATATAAAGGGTGGGCCATGTAAATTTTGGAATCGGCTATAAAAAACAAAAATTATCAATATTTTTTCAAACTTTTTATTTTATTTTGAAGACTAAATATTGTCATTTATGAATGAAAAATAACATTGTTCAAATGACTGCCACGACTGGCTTTACAAGGCCATTTTTTAAGGCCAATTTCTAAGCACATTTTCGATTGTTTGGGCTCCCATTTCATGAATGGCAACTTCGTTTTCGTGTTTTAAAGCATCAATCGTCTCTGTATGGTTCGCATACCATTTGTTCTTAACGGCTCCCCACAAAAAATAGTCCAACGGGCTTAAATCACAGCTTCGAGGCGGCCAATTGATATCGGAATTCAAAAACGGTAGCCAAAAGTTCGAGTGTAACTTTGGCAAGGTGAGAAGTTGCACCGTCCTGTTGAAACCAAATGTCGTCCATACTATCCTCTTCAATTTTTGGAAACAAAAACTCGTTGAGCATGTCATGGTAACGCTCGCCATTTACTGTAACGCCGGAAGAAGAAGAAGACTCACCACTTTGGACATAGGTTTTCAATATTTCTCAATTTTGTTCAAGCGTATAGCGCCCTATTTCGCAAATGCCATACCTTTAAGTAAATTATGAACACATTTGACATGGAATTTGTGTTACCATTCTCAAAAAAATAGGTGGTTCAAAAAGTAAACGCTATATGGCCCACCTTATATAAGAAAATTTTTTGTTTTTTAATACCGAATCTTTAAAATCGAATAAGGAAACTAGTCAGAAATTACGCAAATAATAATGTCATTAAATATTCATAACGACTTTGTCGGTAACCATGTACGGTAGGGCGGGTCGATTTAAAAATCGCTCATTGCTCTGTGGAAATCGTATTCTAGGGATCAAAATAAGAAACCTTGCCGAAGGAACCAGACCTCTAAAACGAATTCTGATGTCCCCCAATTTGTGTCGAACGAAAAATCCCACTTTGACCCATTTAGAGTGCTCCAATCGAATCCAAATGAATGACCGACCCCCACTAACTTTGGATCCACCCATGCCAGTGGCACACCCCATGGAAGTCCCCTGGGGGGTTCCCCATACAATAATTTCAAAATATCACAATTTTTGGCCTTTACATGAGAAAAGAAACTAAAAAGTTCGACCGAAAATGGGGGACATCAGAATTCGTTTTAGAGGTATGGTTCCTTCGGCAAAGTTTCTTATTTTGATCCCTCAAATATGATTTTCACAGAGCAATGGGCGATTTTTTTGCCTCCCCACAAATCGACCCGGCCTAATGTACGGTATATTACTCACGCAAAGCGTATGTTGCTATTGAAAATGTGCGAAAGCGGTTAATAACTACACCCAACTGCAATATAACGGTAGTTTAAAAATATGCAAAAAAAAAAAGTATTCCACTAATTCCAGGATTAAATCACTTTTTCCCTTTTTCAATTATTTCACATTTTTCGGGATACCGGTGGCAATAAAAACTAATCCCCATAATTTCGGGATCCGAATTTGTATTCCTAGATTGGCATACATAATGTGTACCAAGCTTAGTCTGAATTTCTATTTGAGTTATTTGACGTACAAACGGTAAAACGCACAAAAAAGTGTCTGTGTACGGGGCGCAATTTGCCTGATTTCAATGCTTTTCAGAAAGAAGCTTGTTAAAATCAAACGCCAAAAAGCACCAAGTTTGGTAGCGGTTTAAAATATACAAATACAATGAGAGTGGGCGGTGTCAGGCCCAATTAACAATTTGTTTTTAAACATTTCGTAAGTCTTCTTAGATATCAGTAATTACTAAAAAATATCGCATTTTTGCATTTTACAAAATTACCATTGCATGGGAGGTGTGCCTATTCCAAGTGTCGTAATAAATATACACCGAGTTTCAGATCACTAACTTCTACTCGAGTAATTCCCTGCACAGATGGACAGATGAGCTGACAAGAAGGCCTACACCCTGCTGCAAGCAACAGCACATACAAATTTTTATCAGTTTGGACCATGTTTTGTTTTGTTCCTTGAAAGTTAATTTTTGGTTTGTTTTTTATAATAAAAACCTTCTAATTCTTTGTCTAATAAAAACCGTGTTTCAAAGTTTGAAGTTTTCACAAAACTAGAAAAAAACACAAATTTTTCATCCTAATGCTATGATTTTTAATTACAATTTGCAGAATTTGTGGTGCTCATTTTGAAAGTTCTGAAAAATCCCATTGATTCTTAATAATATTTTTTTGACTGTGTTGCTCATTTTCTCTATACAAAAAAAACAAAAACAAAATATGCATTTGTGCGGAGTATGGCTAACGAAAGTCAGAATCAAGATTGAAGTCTAGATTAGAACAAAATTTAAATGTACAAATATTTATGAATATGAATTCTAATTCGAAACTTAAAGCGTGTGTTTGCCGGAAGTAGCGAGATAATCGCCTTCCAGATTTATAAATAGAATAGTTAAGTAGAATGACAGCTTTGATTTGCAGAAAAATACAATAGTAGAGTAGTAATAGTAGAGTAAAAGGGCTAGTCATTGCACCAGCTACAGTCCCTTAGCCATCAACAAGAAAAACAGCAGTGTAACAGCAGAAGTACAGCTGCAGCTGCAGAACTTTTGCACGCTAGCGACAATGAATATCATCGACGATATAACGATGAGCTTTACATAGATAAAATTCATAGACAAAATATGGTATAGGGGAAAAATATTCAAGGGCTCCGCTGACTAGGTAGTAATATAATACGAATTAATAGAAAAGCCCCTGCCTGGAAAGTAATTTTAATTGACATTCACAGAGAAATCAAGAACGCTTTATCTCGCTCCGCTGTTAGATGTATTTCTGTGGCAAGAACAACTCAAAGGCGTTGCTTCACAGGAAAAACTTCAAGTTTCTGCATGAGTGTCTGGAAAGTAGAAGCAGTCGACAAGCCTGCATCTTGTGCAAAGACATATTGGGCATCTTCAAGCTGGATTTGAATAAGTCACTCTCGATGTAAAAACAAGCAGAAAATTAGGAAAGTAGGTCAAATAAAACAGTGATAATGTTGACCTTTGGTGCAACTTTGTGAAGTGCACAGTTAATTGTCGACTTCTTGTCTAACTTTCTGTCAATTTCATGCAACAGATTTTCGTGTTTCTCTAAATAATATAGATAATTATTCGCTTAAATCCTCAAATTTTTGAGTCATATATGTAAGTTAATAAAAAAAGAAATTAGTTGAAAATCTTGCATAAATATGTTGAAAGGATCAAGTGCAGAAGGACTTGACTTTACTTGACATTTCTGATTGGCGTCGGTTGGCGCGTAACAGAAGCGAAAGAAACTTTGTTTAATGCGACCAAAATTGCTTCAGCGGTTACGGCACTAGTGAAGAAGGCAAATATTTTTTTAGGATAGCCCAAAACAATTTGTTTCTTTGATGATACCCACTAAATTTGTTTTATGGCCATTAATGAGACACACACTAAAGAAAATAGTTTAAATTATTTTGTTTGAAATAATCATTTTTTTGACAATTCGGAAGCATACTAATATTTGAGGAAAAGTGTATTTTCTCATAGAAATTCAGGCGTGAATTTCAAAGCGTCGTTGGCAAAGGTAAATGTGAAATAAAAATAAAAATTAAAAAATGGGTATGTAACATTTGTAAAAGACGAGAAGACATTTACACCAAATATACGGAAAACGGCTTTTTTGTTTGAGAATTCAATAGTAAATTCAAAGCGTTGGCGACACAGGAAAACTTTAAATAAGAAAAATAAAAGAATTTGCGTCCCTTTCTTTGGTCCATAGAACATAGTAGATACCCTATAATGTAGAGGGCTTATTTTTTGGATATTTGTAAATGTAAAAATATAAGATTAAATAATATCAATCTACAGACATTTTTTACAAAATTTACGAAAAAGTGCTCTTTTCCATAAGAATTCAATATTAAGTTACAAAGCTTTGGAAGCACAGATACAGTTTGAATAAAAAATAAAAGAATAGGTTCCTCATTTTATTGACCATGTAACATACTAGACACGCAAAAAAGTATATTTTAAATAATTTTTTATAATAAATTAAAAATTAAGATTAAAGAGCCGGTTACATGTAAAGAGGAGATTAAATAATATCGATTTACAGACATTTTACGGAAAATTTACGGAAATTTTTTTGTAATAATTTCTTAGTAAACTCCAAGCGCTGGCAATACGGGTAAACCCACTGAAGCGGCTATTCGAGCTATTGTAAGCTATTTAGAACCAAATTTACATTATTGGACATCAAACCACCAACACGCTTACCTAGAGTGCGAACTGAAGAAAATATCGCAGCTGTATCGGCTAGTGTTAATGATGACCATCAATTATCGATTCGTTGCCGTTCGCAGCAATTGGGCCTCTGTTACTCAACAACGTGGAAAATTTTGCGAAAGGATTTAGGTGTGAAGCTTTTCAAAATACAGCTGGTGCAAGAATTGAAGCCGAACGACCTACCGCAACGCAGAATTTTTGATGAATGGGCTCTTGGAAAAAATTACCGAAGATCCGTACTTCTTCAAAGATGCTGCGAATCGTAACGTAACTGTGAATGGTGAGCGCTACCGTGAAATGATATCCAACTTTTTTCCCCCAAAATGCAAGAGCTTGACTTGCATGACACGCGTAACAATGGACTTGTTGAGAGGCGAGTTCGGTGAACATTTTATTTCACGTTCGGGACCTGTCAATTAGCCACCCAGATCGTGCGATATAACGCCTTTAGATTATTTTTTTGTGGGTCTATGTTGAAGCTCATGTCTATTTAGACAAGCCTGCTTCAACTAACGCATTGGAAGACAACATTAAAGCATTTTTATGTGAGATAACGGCCGAAACATTGGAAAGAGTATGCCAAAATTGGACTAAGCGGATGGACCATTTGAAGCGCAGTCGCGGTCAACATTTGCATGAAATAATCTTCAAACATTAAATTATATGGACTGTACTATCGATTTAAATAAAAAATTCATGCATTTTTTTTTAATTGTACGTGTGTTTTTTTGAAAAACTTTCCTGTAGCTCTTAAAAAATCACGAAGTGAAGTAAAGTCTTTTGCTTTAGGTGTCTAATTTTTTTACCATAGAGCAAATTTAGGAGGTAGCATCAAGAAAGAAACACTTTTCGTTTCTTTGTGCCATGCTAATATTTACGTATGGCTTCCTTTACACTCATTCGCACATACCTACAATATAATTTTCATTCTTTTCAAATACATAGCAACTAATATGTCTTACTGGTTAAACCATCGTGAAATCTTGACCTAAATAATCCTGTAGTTTTCAATGAAGAAAAAATATATGTACAGCGACTCACATATTCATTTTACAAAATCACATACTCACTCGCTTGAAAAGCGAATTTAAACGACAAATACGCTTGCTAATACTACTTATTACTAACACTCATACATACAAGCATAAACTTGAACTCGCATGCCTATCAATTTTATTTTATTTTATTTCTCTTTTCTTGTGAATTGATTTCGAATATTATGCAAATTAGTGTTTCGGTAATTTTTAGCAGGTAGCTCAAGTGGCATTTGGAATGCTCTCAAAATAGATTGTTAATATGTGGTAGAGAGAGCGTTAACTTCTGCCTTCGAGAAGGTCAACAATAAACCGCAATCTATGCATAATGCAAACAATTTAAAGCGTTCATAAATATTATGTGTGTATGTCTGCTGGTGTATAAACATATCTATATATGTCTCGTAATATGTTTGTGTGATCATATGCCCTGCAGAGAAAACTTAAGCAAGTGAAGTAAAGTCTTTTTCTTGAACTATCGTAGTAAGATGCAAATTGCAAGCAACTGTATTTCTCATGCGGCGAGTAGCAACGACCGTTACCGTTTTCAAAGTGTGACAGTCTGGTCGTATCGAAAGTAAAGAAAGGAGAGAACTTTTTTTTTAATTTAACTTGACCTTCAGCTTTTTCTGACGGTGATTGCAAACTCCAATGGAATTTTAATATCGTAAACTGAAAGAAAATGCTCATTGGAATCATATAAATGCAAAGAATGAAGCTATTGCTTCTGTGACTTATTTTTTTAATAGTAAATAAACCACGCGCCGGCCGCGGTAGTCTAGCGTAAGTGCACTAGCTTGCCATCCCAGGGTTTGTCCTCGCACTTTTCCAAATTTACCCACTTTCTCTGCTTCTAAAAAAAAAACTTATTCTTCAAACCCAAAAGCTTATCCTTTCCATCCTTATCCTTATTTGCATTGTGGCTGCTAAAACAAGCAAAAACAAAGAAAAACACACAGTTACACATTGCATCAGTGGCGCCAGCCAGAGGAAGCGGGCAGCCGCGGTAATAGCGCAGATACACCAAATTTAGCGAAGTCCTCAACCATCTGTGTGATTCTTCTGGTAGAAAAGTGTGACACACAGATGGCGCTCCAGCAGTAAGAAAGAATTGTTCCTAAGCAACGAAATCAAAATAGATTAACGAAACCAACGCAAGGCTGAGTCTTGTCGAGGTCCTATGCTCCCGAGAGCAGTGAGCAAGGGGGAAAAAAATCAGCAACAAGGCTTTGTCTAGTTAATAGCACGCTCGATGCCAATTGACATGCCGATTTTCAATTGCACTAACATAACAGGCGGCCGCCGTGGCCGAATGAGTTGGTGCGTGACTACTATTCGGAGTTTAGAGAGAGAATCTCGGTGAAAGATCAAAAAATTAAGAAAAAGTTTTTTGTAATAGCGGTCGCCGCTCGGCAGGAAGTGGCAAGCTCCTCGTAAAGGAAAAGCTCCTCATAAAAAATAACTGCTGTTCGGAGTCGGTTTGAAACTCCCTCCATTTGTGGAACAACATCAAGACGCACACCATAAATAGGAGGAGGAGCTCAGCCAAACACCCAAAAAGGGTGTACGCGCCAATTGTATACATATATATAACATCCTTGGTGTAAAATGTGCAAGAACTTCTCCCTTTTCAGCTAACTCGTAACTTTCATTTTACAAAGATCGTAAATTATCGTGACGATTTATTGAATGCTTAATATTTATTGACTGCCTATTTCATTTAATTCTTTTATTAAATTCTAAATGAACATTAGAAAAATAATCCGCTCCGGTAAAAACCCCTCTAAATATGTTCCATAAGGATTATAGAGAACATATTTTTACTAAAAATATGGCAACCCTATTGTCAAATTATTCATTTGATTCTGGATTATATTATTCTTTAATTTCACGCCAATATTAAAGAAAATGTCTAGTATATACAACTATTTTTTTTTACAAAGGCAAGTCTGTAAATAAATATTTTGTTGAAAACTAAAACTAATACTATGCTTCGTTGAAAATTATTTGATTGTTTTACGAATATAAGATAACTATTTTTATTAAAAATGTTGCAACCCAATTCTCAAATTATTCATTAAATTCTGGATTAAATTTGATCTTTAGCATCTTTTATTTCACATCAATATTAAAAAATATTTCTCATGTAATTATTTTTTTACAGAGGGCAACCCTATAAATAAATATCTTGTTTAAAACTAATACTACGGTTTAATCCTTTTAAATATACTTAGCTTCAAAATTATTTTATTTTTCTTCGATTATACGGTAAACATTTGAATTCAAAAAGTGGCGACCTTAATCAAAAAATATTCATCATATTCTGGATTAATTTATTAGTATCTTTCATTGCACTCAGTATTAAAAAAAATTCTCTAATTTACAGTGAAATCCCGTTAAGTGAACTAATTCATGTAAGATCTGTTCACTCAACCAAGATTGCTCATGGAACGCAAATCAGAAAATTAAAGACCCTTCCAGTTCATGCATTAACTTAAAATACCATTTCATAGCCGATAGCCTTGGTAGCTTGTGCTTAAAAGTTATTTTGTAATTTTAATTATAGATAACAAATAAATAATAATAATAATAAAATTTGGTATAATTCAAAGCTATTTAATATTTATTAGTTAGTGCATTTTTTGGTTTTCATTTTTTTATAGCTTCTAAATGTTTGTTCACTCTCCTCAGTAACCAAAAAATTAGGTGTTCACTTTACAGCCTCTCAATAGAAGAAATTTGGTGCAAACTCGATCAAAGAGTTCATTTAAGCCGTAGTTCGCTCAATTCCGATTGTACTGTCTAATTTTTGAAACAGATGGCTGTCGTTGTTATTGTATGTATTGATTTAAACTAATACTACAATTAACCCCTTTAAATATGTTTCTTTTCAAAATAATTTTATATTTTAAAGATTATGTGAAGAATATTTTTATTAGAAAAGTGGCAACCCTACTCAAGTTCTGGATTCATATCTGTATTAAATTCTTCCTGGTCTCTTTCATTTAATGCCAGTATTGAAATATTTTTCTCATTTAATTATTTTTGAAACAAGTGGCAACCCTCTTAATATATATCTCGTTTAAAATTTTCTCGAACAACTTTATTGTGATATATTCATTTTCAAATTTATTACTTAACTACTATATTTACATAATTTGTATTTATTTGGTAAGCGGCAACCCTATTAAATATATATTATTTCTTAATTAAGGTGTTCTTAAATACATTTAATTTTATGCTAATATTGCATTATATTCAATACGGTTTCTTTAATTTTGGTTATTAATAGACAGGTGGCAACCCGGAATGTATTTCTGAGTTAGTGTTTTTAATTGCCTTTCATTTGATGCCCATATTGTACTGTATTACTTAAATTGTCTTACATATTTCATAAATTTTTATTAATAATAAATACATATGTCGGTGGCTGACCTATTGAAAATATTTATGTACTGAAGCTTTCTCAAACTCCTTCGTAAAACATATCTTTATATTTTCTGAAAGGGCATGTTTAAGGTATTCCTCAAGTTGATTCTTTTGTTAAAGTAACGCAAAAGTTTATTCATTATTGTGCCCAAATTTCAAGTCAATCCGCGAACCATTTTCCAAAGCTACTTAGCGTGCCAATTTTGAGCCAAAATATTCAAAAAATTGAAAAATAGTAAAATTTGTTTGCAGCGAGGTCTTTTTGAATGGTAACTCACCAATGCGCTGATCCTTATCAATTGTTGCGGCAAAGGCAGTAATGCGAGTTGGAACTAAATTGTTTTCTAGTGTACACAAAATCCTGTGCTAACTCACCCTGTTCTTCAAAATTAGTCGGTGAATGTAAGACAAAACTGAACAGTGTTGCAAAACACAACAGAGTTTGTCATATTTGGGTGCTTGGACATGGTGGTATTGCAGGGAACGGGTTTGCTGATAAACTGGCTAATGAAGGCTCTGCAAACATATCACTAGGCCCTGAACCCTTCCTAGGCGTCAATTCTGCATCGATTCAACTATGGATTGACGACTTCATGAGGTCTACTCATAGAAGGCGTTGGTCTGAGTTGGGCTTCTGCTAAGTAGCCAAGTGCTTTGTGAACGAACTAAACAGGTAACTATCAACCTTAGTAGCAACCTTAGTAGAAAGGAGCTGAGAGTACTGATGGGGGTAATCAACGTCTGTGGTCAGCATATGGCTACAATGAGAATATTTGACGAATGCCTATCCTTTCGTGAGAATGAACACACTGCAGAGTATTTTCTCTGTAGCTGTCCGCCGTTTTTTAGATTCAGACTTAGGTTATTGGGGTGCGATATTATGAGTATGGATAAAGTTTATACTCTTCTGGAACTTTTTAGATTCAGCGAAGATGGGATCATTCTCCTAAAGGCCGTTGGTTACGGCGAAGATACGGAGAAGTGAATTACTTCCTCTCCCAGATGCTGAGCGGACATGGGTGCTTTCTGTATTATCTGCATAGGTTTGGTCTCCCCGCTTCACCGCTCTGCCCTGCCTGCCCAGAGAATGTTGAGGACGCACGGCACGTACTCTTCTACTGTCCAAGATTCGAAAGAGAACGTGAGGAGTTAGCCACTATCTTTGGAAGACAGCCAAGTGAGACTAATTTAACTGGCAGTATGTGCATTTCAAAACATTGCTGGGATGCTGCATGCAAGTTTTCCAAGCAAGTATTGCATACGCTATATAAGCAGGACGAAGAAAGGCGAACAATAGATCTGCTCGAGTACCGGCAGCTAGAGCAAAATAATATTGACGGCCTGTGCCGCGTCTGATCACACCGAACTTCCCGACAAGTGCTAAAGCTAACATGAAACAGTGTTCCAGAGGAGGTCGACTCAGACATACCGAGAACAATTACGGACGTTTGAGTTAATGACTCACGACCATATCATACGCAGACAAGACGGTAATGCACACGATGTTACCGCACACTTTTGAAGTTCCATTTACTTCTTACTTCCATATGCCATAGATAGAGAGCCTGGACGCAGGTTTCTTTTGTGGTTGTTATCCACAATAACGGCTCCACCCTCGATGTAGTGCAAATGCGGTCCCGGGGTGGAAGTCAGCCGAAGAGGGGAGGTCTGTTTTAGGGGGAGCGCGCCCTACATATCATTGGCGCGTCGGCATCAATTGAATGTTTCTGACATTTTTATCCTCCCCTCCCACAAAAAAACAAAAAACGAAAAAAAAGATTCATCAATGAATACAAAGGATTTGCGTCCAACCACCCACACATTTAATCTAATCTAATCTACACACAATAAGATTTAACACGTTTTCGAAACTATCGAAGCAATAAAATCACTTCCTAGAACAAATACACAGTGGATTATATGTAAAATAGAAGGAATGCGAACCAGTCGTGAAGCTAAATTTACTAGAAGCAAACCAGTTAGGTACTGGTGTATTTCCCTATTGGGGAACTTTTATTTTTTGTTTTGACGAAATTATGCTAATTGTCTACGTCAACATGCATGCACACATACATTCATGCATTCATTCTGAAATGTGAAGCTCTCAACGCGTGTGTTTACACACTTACATATGGCGAAGGCGTTGGCGCATGCGCTAGCAAACTTTGTGTCAAGTTCAACGAAAAAATGCCAGAAACAGTTATGATTAATGGTGTGCTGCATTTGTAAATACATAGCCAATGACAATAGCAGTTGTGCGTACATACACATAGCTGTTTTTGCACTTACTGCCACTGCATATTTGCATTTGCATATTGAACTTTGCTGTTTCCCCCCAAAATCCTTGCCCACTCTATCGCTTTTTGATTACCGTCACAAAAATTAATGCAGAATTCTGTTTTTATAGTATAGTTATAGTTTTTGCATTTAGTAATTTTCTGTAAAAAAGTGCATAATTTATGGTATATTCATATGACTAATAATTCGAGTTTACAATACAGAATTTAATGGTGTTAAATTCATTAAATTCAAATAAAATGTTAAGAATCTCTATTAAATTCTGTTTGTAAATATGACAAAGACTAACTAATTTCTATAAGGTGATCTGCTTTTGGTCAATGACTTGTCTTTGAGTTTCATGAAGTGTTGATTACTTATCTGCATACATAATTGTGCAGCTCGAAGATGCCTTCCGGCTCGAGAATGTCAGATGAACTTGTTTTCCGATTTTTATTGATGCCGAAATTCATAGCGCAATTTAAAAATATATGCAGTCATTCGAATTTGTTTTAATTTGTTTTTATGTGCATACTCGTATATCGGCAAATTAAGCCCTAGGGGCAACTATTATGCCGATGGCAAGGCTGAAATCTTATACCATAGTGTCCGTATAGTCTCGACAGTTCGATATGAGTTTTTTTATTATTGCATATTTTTTTGTTATTATCATCATCAAGTGATCATTATTGAAGCGATCAATTCACTTATACGTAAGCAAGTTTACATTGAAATTATTTTTTGTCAATGCCCTGCGATTGAACAACCTTGGCTCACAACAGACATCGGATACTAGTGAGCTTTTCAAAGTAAATTCTGATGGAGATCGCAAAATGCTGTTTAGGTAATACCAGTCGATTTACTGAATTATGACAAAAGACGATGCTAGAGAGGTCGAGATGATACGTTTGACAAGCTTTTGGTTGGCGGCTCAAGCGCTAATCGAGAAGTGTCTCATTTGGTGAATAAAGAAAAAAATTGATATTTTTACTTGCCATCATTTGACTACAGCATATACACATCAACTAACATTTTTCTCGAAAAACTGGTTTATATGATGCAGAAAAGAAAGTATTAGTGCGATCAGGCAAAAATTTTGCAGCTTTTTCTGGACATATGTGTGTCTTTATAACGTGAACTAGGATTATAATTATAAACTTATATTTAATCCATTTTTTAAACAATTGAACAATAATTTTTTTTTATTAATTTACTTTTTTGCAGCAAAAAAAAAAAAATTATTACAATTTTGGGCTTTTGAGATTTTTTCGGACTTCAACCATCGTAGTTTCGGTCTAAGAGACAAGCCTACACTTCGCTTCTGTTTTGTTTCAGACTCCTTACATTTGCTAAAAATATAGCAGATATACCAACGGTATTTATTCTTAAAAAAAAAAAGTAATAGTACTTGATGTCAATATTTAAGGGGGGCCTCTTACCAGTCGGCTTCAAAAAAAGGTGTTTCTTCTCAATTTTTTTAAGTTTAAAATGTTTAAATCCATAAAATAAATTTTAATATGAAAAAAAGTTAAAACTTTGGTACTGACCCCTTGCGATTTTTGAAAACTTCATTTTCCATTTTCATCTGTCTTGATGTCTAACATAAAAATTAATCGGCTGAGTTTACTAAAATTTGGCATGTCTTTATTATGAATATATATAAATATAGAAATAAATAGAATTTTTTCCTAAATGAACTTTTCGTTTAAAAAATCTTTACATGAGATGTGGTTCCAATTGCTATTGAACCGCGATTTTTAATGCTTTTAACGGCATTCGCCATAATTTAGAGAATCATTATTAGGACAGAATAATCGCCTTTTTACAGAAAATGAGGGTATCTTGTTTACAACTGGGGGTAAATAATAAAACCTTGTCTTTCACATCTTATTTGATTTTTCGTTTCCCTCATTCAAATATTTCTCATGACTGGTTGCTTTGCTTCTGGCGTATTTTCATTTATTTACTAAGAATTAGTCCTAAATCAGTTTAATAAAAATATAATATAAAAAAAAACATAGATTATAGAAACCAACGCAACACGGAGCTTTGCCGAGGTCCTATGCTTCCCAGAAGAGTGAGCAAGGAAATAAAAAAATATTAATACTATTTTTAAGCGAAACCAGCATCTCCGGCTTTCGTCCCTGTTGAGAACTTTGCACCACAACATTATAAACCTGATGCGGTGACTTTTATACTCCATAGAATGTTCTATATGTCAAGTGTTTTATGCTTTTGTGTACGACTTTATTAAAAGAATTTCTTTGTCAAATAACTGACAGTTTTAAAAATATCTCTAACAGCATATCTATTCAGTCATAATAGCCCCCTTATGAATCTCGCTGTGGTACTTTATCTCTGAAGCCTCTACAATCCAGATTCATCTTTCTGAGTCTTTCCGCTGCAATCTGGTCATTGATCTTCCTAGTGGATAGTTAGACTGCTCGGCCCTCTTGAAGAGACTAAACTATTTTATTCCTGTGAGGAGTCTCCGGTATGTACCAAAACTCAATTATGTATATATAATTTCCTCTCTTTGCTAGAGTCTTGACTCAATTAAATAATGTTCTTAATATCTACCTGACTTCGTCCTATAGAGTATTTGGCTTAAGTACATTAAGCAAAAATTCCTGGGTTCCAGGAAATTGCAAAGCTTAAAAAAAAATAAGTAAACAAAAAAAAGAATTTCTTGAGACTTCGAAATTAGATTACCTTTTGTTTATGATTTTTTTAATCAGAATTTTTGGAAAAATTATACATATATAAGATCCGGAAGAATAAAACTAATTTTCTGTCAAATCAGATGACAGCTAAGTGTTACCATTCTTCAAATAATACCTAGTTCAAATCCGTAACGATAGATGGCGGGCCCTGTATATATACATATATATATATATATATACTTATATATACAATTGGCTCTTAGATCGTTTTTGGGTGTTTCACCACGCTGCTCCTCCTATTTGTGGTGTGCGTCTTGATGTTGCTCCACAAATGGAGTCACCTACATTTTTAAGCCGACTCCGAACGTGAGATACTTTTTTCAGAAGCTTTTTCAAACCTCCGAGTGTTGCCATTGCCTGCCGAGGTGCGACCGCTATTCGAAAACACCTTTCCTTCATTTTGGTGGTTCACGGAAATTCGAACCTACGTCTTTCGAACTGTAGTCACCCACAAACCTATTTTTATTGTCAACTGAATTTTGAAAATTTAAGTTTTAAGTGGCTCAAAATTCAAATTTAAATTTTTTTTGTCGGCGGCCTTGTGTATTTTCTTCAAAGGACGGAAACATTCAACGCCATCAGCAAAAAAAAAAATTGTTAAAAATCAAGGTGATTTTTGAGTCACTTTCTTGCACGAAATTCAATGGATTATAAAACTGTGCACCAGCAATTTTTGTAAAAATTTTAAGCAAAGAGTGTCAAGCTTGATAAAAATTTATTGATTTATTTTTAATATTCATAAAGTTGTAAACTTGAATTTATATGGTTTTTGCAGGAAAAAAATACATTTTCATATAAAATAAATTGAATCAGAAAAAAAATGTCAAAACTTGTTAATCGTTCCAGTGCTATAGTTATTTAACGCAGTATATTTATAATATTGTTCCGTAGCAATGTAATTTTAAGTACCATAAGCAAATATATTTCCATAAAAAAGTAAAAGTTTCATAAATTAATAATTTATTTATAAAAATAAGCGTTTTTCCCCCTTTGTAAAAAAACTTTATTTATGAACTGTATCAGTATTAGTGTGCTGCAATCTTACTTACAAAGTACCGGCAGTGATATGATCAGCGTAAATTCTTCATAAGTGTTTTTCTTAACTTAATAAACACAATCAAATATTGGCAAACAAACTAAAAAAAAGCGGCGCCAAGCTCTACCTTACTAAAAATCACCAATCGTGAGTAGGCAATAAAATTATGATTGCATTGCAGGTATTACACAATTTCTATCATTATAAATATGTTAATGGATTATGCGAAATGTTTGATGACCTCCATCCACGCAATAATCTATTAAGAAAATCGATAAAAAAACCAAAAAAAAAAAAAAGAATACAAAAAAATACTATTAACCTTATTATGAAGCTATTATTGGCAACAAATTACTGTTGGCAGCAACAATGAAGTAACAAAGTCTGCCGTGATCGGCGTATGCAAGCGAGAGCAAAAGAGCTCACGACTAGACATTTCTTCTTCCTCTGAAAATGAAATGAAAAGTAAGAAAGTAGGTGGTATGGAATTAAGAAAAGGCAGAAAAATGGCTTGAGGCAATAAACGCCGCCACACTCAACATTCACGCCAGAGGCATTGTGGTTAGGCTTGCGCATTGGCGTGTCGGCAGCAGCGTAGTGAGCTGGAGAGACGTACCACACGTGAGCGGATGGATGGTTGAATGGCTGAGTGGCAGTTGCTTGTGCTCAAAACCGCTTTGGTTGTTATGTCACAGTTATGTGCGCGCTGATGTTTTACTTATTTTTATTTTTGTAATTTTTTATTAGTTTTTTCTTTTTTTGGTTATTTTTTATTTTAGTGCGGTTAGTTTTTTCCTCTCACAACATTGTTGTGTCCCCTTTTCATATTGTCGTTTACACTTTCATTTACTTTACATATTTTATTTTATTTACAAAATTGCTTTTTTTTGCAGCCTCATCCATTCACGCTATTGCTCACTGTCAGCTGCTGCAAATCACACAACAATAAATATTATGAATGGTAAATTCCAAGCGGCGTAATGACTTGGCAGCGGAGAGTAAATATACTTTTGCAAGACAATTCAATGATGCTGGTAAGTCTTTTGTACTGCTGCTGATGGCGTTGACACCGATGTGCCCGATGTGCCAATATTTCGATCGAGCAAAGTGGGTTGAGCGAAATTACCCGTAATGTGTATTGCAACAGTAGAGCGACTTCAAAATAAAAAAATTGCTGCTTTTCCTAAAAAAATATATATTTATTGCAGAGAGCATTGTAGTTTGAAAGCGATTGCAAGTAACAACAGCTCTTAAACATGTCGCTCTTTGTGCAGCTACTGTTATTCGCTTTTGCCTTTTATCTGCTTGCAGCTTGCCGGCTATTTACTGGAAAAAGTCACGCTTTGGTGTTAAAATTTCTGCTTGCGGTCATGAGGTGGGAAGCTTAAGAGCATCTTGAAATTTATTTTGAAAATTTAAAATTTTCGATTTTTTATTATTTAGTGCCTTGTAAGACATGCCAGTAGAATGGGTTCGCCAATAAACGAGGTTGGCCGCAGCCGCCGTGACTACGAAGAATATTGAGAGCCTTCAATCATTCAGTTGCCACAGCACTGCTCTGCTGATGATGAGAAGGTTATTCTTTCGTCACTACTCAATTGACTTGTAGAATAAGATAAAAAATCTAGCCCCAAATCGGCAAAATCGCTCTACTATCAAATTCATTTAAATTGCGCTCTCCTTCGTCAAGTGATGGACTTCAATATTTAAGGTTTACCAAAATTAAAATCGATGTATTGGGTTAGGGAATAAGTTCATAGCGTTTTAATATTTTCTTTTATTTTGCAACAATTTCGCTGTTCGATAGAACTCTTTCTGCTCCACAAAACTATGTTAATTGTATTTTTGAGCTATTTAATTTTTTATTAGTTTTGAGGCTTAGAAATGGAATACCCAGGAGGCAAAAATCAACATTTTCGACACCTCCTCTTCTTTGCCTTTTAATTGAGGTCAAAAAGCTGCCAAAGCAGCCAGAGACATTTACGACGTATGTGGAGAAGGTGTCATAGACGAATGCACGAAAATGGTTTGCAAAGTTCAAAGTTGGCGACTTTGACGTCGATGACACGTCCCACAGCAGAAGGCCTTTTGAATTCGATGAAGAACGTCTCAAATAAGTCGTGAATTGGCGGAAAAAATTAACTGCGATCATAAAACGATTCTCAATTACCTTCGTTCAATGGAATTTACCGATAAATTAGGAGTCTGGGTGCCTCACGAGGTCAACCAAAAAGCAAACAAACTCGCCTTCAAATTGCTTCTCAGCATCTCCCCCGCCATCGAAAAACACGCGGTCATTAACAGCGCTTTTTGTACCGAATCGTGACGGGAGGTAAGAACTGTTGCCTATATATCAAATATGAAGAAAAGAAAAGAGTGGGTGGCTCCAGTAGATACGCCAAAGCAGAGAGTCAAGCCGGATGAACATCATTATATGAACATCATTATATGTGTTTGGTGGGTCTGGTAGGGCATGATATACTGGGAAATGCTCGAAAAGAAGGCCACGGTTAACAAAGAGCTCTACATTGCCCAGTTACACCGCATGAATGAGGCTTTTCGACTGAAAATACATGATCGACATGGTCAAACTATACTCCTTCACGACAATGCCAGGCCCCATGTAGCACAATTCGTCATAGCCGCACTCCAAGAGCTTGAATGGGAGGCCCTTCAGCATCCGCCGTATTCTCCGGGCCTTGTACCGACCGCTTACCATCTTTTCTGCTCCCTGTTAAACCGTGTGAAGGGCGTTACTTTCGATAACAAAAAGAGGTCCTTAAAAACTGGCCCAACAACTTATTTGACAACAGACCAAGCGATTTTTGGCGGAACGGCATCAACAAATTGGTCGAGAGGTGGGAAGAGGTTGTAAACAGCAACGGCAAATATATAATTGATTAGCTTATTGATTTAATTATGGTTTTTTGTCTAAATAAAAGTCTTCAGCAAAAGTCAAGTGTAGAACTAACGACAAAAAACTGATACATTTCATACTTACGCTCTCGCGAAGGACTGCAGAACTATCATAGGTATGCTAACAGGTCATAATCTAATGGCTGCACATGAGTACAAGATAGGGATTGCTAACACGGACAAATGCAGGAAATGTAGAGAGGATGTTAAGGAAACTTTAGAACACCTTCTGCGCGTTTGTCTTGCATCATTAAAAATGCGACTTATTTGCCTGGGAGCCCCACTGTTTGAGGGTCTGGAGGACGTCTCAAAAGCGGATCTCCTAGCGCTGCTTAGTTTAGCCAAAGCGCTGACATCCTAGTCTACTTTCAGAACTCATAGAGGTCGGTCTCCATCTGGTAGCCAACCAGGCTAACCTAGCCTAACCTTAAAGTCTTCTGTAAAAACGCTACGAACTTATTCCCTACCTCAATTGTTTAATTTGTAAGAGTGCAGCTAAACCAGCCTTAAAAATGGTATCAAAAAGTGCCTCAGTGTGTCTCGGCACTGTACAAGACAACCTCAAGTAACTAATCTAAACTACTAACTACTACTGGCTTTGATTTTCTAAATATCACATAAAATACATTTTTTTCTGGAAGAAATTTTTTTCATCTTCTTCTTTTCTTATATTATATATAAAAATGAATGTTTGTCTGCATGTTATCGATGAACTCAAAAACTACTGGACCGATTATTATAAAAATTGTTATATATATGTATTTTTCTACGGAGAAGGTTTGTAGAATATGCTCATTGATGCCACTCGCCACCAGGTGGCGCTGCAGAGTAGCAAGTTCCGCCCCGTTCAACCGATTGTCATAAAAATTACTATGACCATGTATTTGTAGACATAGGAAACGGTTCGCTGTGAACTGAAATCCGTAGCAACGTGCGCCAGATACAGCTATTTAGTATGGAATAAAGAGCAAAAAGTCGTCTGCAAAAACACAAAAAACAAAATGGCTGCTACATCAACATTTTGATCAGTTTTGCCTGTTTTCTTTATTTCTTAAAACCCATGCGGTCTTTTAGTCGTTAAAGTCTGCAATTGATTTACTAAAATATGTAAACCTAGATTTCCCTGAAAGTCAAATGAAATAGTTTAAAACTTAGATGAATATTTGTTGAATTTAACAAAATTTTGTTTAATTTAATGAACATAGTTTTGACTAAACCATTAACATTATCTTGTTTTATGAAAATCGCGAAAAAATCCTTAAGCCAAAAAATAATATAAGCATTAAAAAAAAATCACACATTATCTATTTATTTTAGAAAAATGAAAGTGATCAAAATTAATATTGCTGACGCACGTTTTTACTTCTAAGTCTATTTAGCAAAGAGAAGAAATATCTAAACCAACTAGAACAGCAACATAAGGAATATTCTAAAAAAACATAATTTAAATAATTTTACAATTTCGTCGTACGTCAAATGAACTAAGCCCAAAATAATGGTTTTACCAAAGTATGAATTTTTCTAATCCAACCTCAAACCGAAAATCTCCAAACGCATACTAATTAATTGCAAACGTTTTCTACTTTTCATTTTAATCATATAATGCTCATAGAATTTTAAAAAGTATTTTTTTATTTATTATAACATTCTGCTGTTTTATAGCCGGGTAAAGTCTGAGCGGCTAGCATATAAAAATTTAAGCATTTCGGAGATTTATTATTATGAGTAGGTATATGTGCAACCTACCGAAATTATATATGTAATATGTACATATTTATAAACATATATATATATTTTTTTTTTCCCATATACTATACATACATACAGTCGTACTTTGTGCGTTGTAAAATTGACTGTTCACATTTTTAAACCGACATTCGTTTTAGAGCACACAATAATTGCTCTTAAATCTCGATTGTGACGACGAGCATTTTTAAAAATTTTGTTTGGCAAAATCGTGTTTATCGGCGCTTATGAGTGGAGTGGTTCGTAAATTATGTAATAGGCTCGTTTTATTTTTTTGTTTTTGAGATCGCTAGTCACATTTTGTAGAAGGTAATTCATTTAGAATTACATTATGCTGTTTTAGCTAAATATTTTAATTTCAGATTTATATTCATATTTGATTACGTAGACAGGATTGTAGGTCAAGTAAAGTATATTCTTTTGATGAAGTTAGAACTTGCTTAATCTGATAGTGCCCTCATAGTGACTTGAAAAGGAATGAAACGCGCTGTACCTGCTTCAAATTAAAGCTACCTTAGTACTAACACAACTGCTACTTAAGGCTGCACACTAGGGCGGGTCGATTTAAAAATTGCTCATTGCTCTGTGAAAATCGTATTCTAGGGATCAAAATAAGAAACTTTGCCGAAGGAACCATACCTCTAAAACGAATTCTAATGTCCCCCAATTTGGGTCGAACGAAAAATCCCTCTTTGACCCATTTAGAGTGCTCCAATCGAGGCCAAATGTATGACCGACCCCCACTAACTTTGGACGGCCGATCCACCCATGCCAGTGGCACACCCCCTGGAACTCCCCTGGGGGATTCCCCATACAATCATTTCAAAATATCACCATTTTTGGCCTTTACATGAGAAAAGAAACTAAAAAGTTCGACCCAAATTGGGGGACATCAGAATTCGTTTTAGAGGTATGGTTCCTTCGGCAAAGTTTCTTATTTTGATCCCTAGAATATGATTTTCACAGAGCAATGGGCGATTTTTTTGCCTCCTCACAAAAGACACTAAAAGTTCGACCCAAATTGGGGGACATCAGAATTCGTTTTAGAGGTATGGTTCCTTCGGCAAAGTTTCTTATTTTGATCCCTAGAATATGATTTTCACAAAGCAATGGGCGATTTTTTTGCCTCCCCACAAATCGACCCGGCCTACTGCACACACAGCCAGCAACAAAACGATAGCACCTCAAAATTTTGTCAACTTTTTACTATTTTTCTCCAATTTTTAAATATTCATTTTTTTTTTCTAAAAGCTATAACTGAATATCTAATAAAAACCACAAAAATGCAAATTTCCAACTTTAAAAATTCCGTCAAATTTACTTTTCGCACCGTCAAATATAATTGAATGATGTTCTTTGAAAAATTTGTACGAAATATTGTTCCCACTTCTTAATGAATATACTATATGTGGTACATATTTATATACCAGAACTCGTTTCTTCTTGCTATTATTATTATAAAAAGATATGAAAAATATTTGAACTTTTCTCCTAGGAAATAAAGTATACGCAATGGATACCTCTGTTTGCAATTTCTCTTTGAAATTTTAAAGCCCTCTAAGAAATTACAATAAATTGACAAGAAAATTAAAAAACTGGTTATGCCGCATTACTATATAAGATTTGCAGTTTCACGTGCATATACAATTTTCCTGGTTAACAATAAAAGTTGATTTTTGTCGCATGATTTAATATTAACTATTTCTCTAAAATTACTAAGCCTAATCTGATATAAACCACTTTCTTCTTGATTGGCGCGCTAGCTGCTTAAACGCTTTGAATCGAGATCAACAAAGAGCGCCAGTAGGTTCTTTCTCGTGTCGATTTGCGCTCGTTGGAGACACCAACAGAAGCCAAATACTTCTCCACCTGATCTCTCAAACACAAAAGAGACCTTTTCTCATCTACTACTGCCAGATGGTATCGCATCGAATACTTTCAAAGCCGGAGCTTTTGCATGCATTTGTATCACACAACCTAGTCAGCGGATCTTTATTTGTTACACTATGCTATATCATCGTAAAGCTCGTACAGCTCATTGCTTCATCACCTGCAATACTCCGTCACCAAAATGTAAAGCTTCCAAAAAAGTTCCGGTGAATCTTTTTCTCAAGTACTTCAAGGGTCCTTCATCGGATGTTGACATCGCCCAAACTTCTGCGTGATGCAATGAGATTGGCTTGATTAGAGATTTATCTATAAAGTACTAGTTGCGTTCGTCGAGAGTGATTTAAATACCCAATCGCCTACTTAGACCAAAGCAGTACTTACTGGCAAGAGAGATTTTCCATTGGATTTCAAGGCTGACATTTTTAACCATTTTGGATTTTGGTTCGTATACTTTTTACAACCTTTATTTATTCTTCGGAACATATCAAACCCTCTTCAAAATGAACATATGCTAACTTGTTTCTCTAATTCCTGTAACATCTCTTAGGTCAGATTATCGTGATGCCCCTCAGCATACGCAACAATTTATGTTGAATATCTTCTATGGACCCACAACTATATCGCTGGAGAAATCCCTCTAGTTTATTGAAGCCAAAAGTGAGATAAGCCGAGCTAAATACATCAGCCAAATATGGGATGAGTTTACTTAAGAAGAATTGATTCCCCATAAATGCGATATTTTTTCTCCAATATCAAACGGCTCACAACACCCAGACAATGCAACGGCAATTCTGCCAATCCACCAAAATATGTGTCAGAATTTGTGAAGAGCAAAGTTTAATTGAAAATTAGTTATTAATTGTAACACATAAAATTTATTGACATTTCAGTGGACAAGGTGACTTGAGATGGAAAAGTACTGCGTAGCGCAGGTATAAAGGTATTATCATTAAGATCTATACTCCTATTTGTATCTCGAGAAAAAAAAATATTGCTAACTACGGAAATCTATTTTCCATGAATCATTTATTAACTTAAAAATGAGAAAATATACTTACTATAACCTGATTGAGATGACAGGTTGACAGATTCAATATAGGTGCGATAATCAACAAAGCTTACAAAGCAAATTGCGACAAAACACAAAAAACAACAAAAATGGAATGCCTAAAAATGCATTGTTACAAACACAAAAGCTAATTGGTTACTTTGAGCATCGCATTCGTGCGCTGTAGCTAATTGGCTGCTTAGAAGGGTGCTGAGTGGAGAAAAAACTATGAGTTGATTTGACATTTGCGACTAACTGACTGACAATTGTTGCACTTGAATATTTTACAGCTCGCAAATATTAACTTATCTACTTAGCTAATTAAACAAAGAATGTAATAAAAGCTAAAACAAAAACAAAAGCAAAAGCAGTAACTGACAGGAAATCTATGAATCATAGTTTTTTATCTGAGTATGTACTTACATTTTCATGCAATTTCCAATGCAGAAGTATAAGATAGAAAACGAGAAATAGGAAAGTGGACTACGCTTTTTTTTCTTTTACAATCACAATATAACTCATTTTTCATAGCGGAAAACACGGAAATAATCGTTTAGGAAAAACGTGTGGTAAACTAGTAGCATTTAGAAAAAATTATAGCCGAATTAAAGTGATATGAAAATTTATGGACTTTATGAAAAGTATTAACTACAATTTCCTCGAAATAAAGTTTCCTAGCTACAACACTAGGACAAGTTACTATTGGCTGACTATTGACAAGTTTTAACAATTTATTTATTTTCTGTTTAGTTTTCTCGAGAATTTTTCGAGATTTAAAGACCAATTTTTCATCAAACTTTCACACTTTTCAATCAGAATTTTTGAAAAAGCTTTTGGTACGCAGTTTTATAGCCCAATAAATCTTGGCTATATACTTTTAATTGCGAAATTGCTAAATGGTTAAATTTTAAGGGCCGATGTTGAATGGAAACCACACCTAAATGTCAAGTTGTTTTTTGCATTTGGTTCAATATTTTTTAATTTCAGACTAACTCAATTTAAATTATGGCAAGATACATAATCAAACAGCGCGTTAAAGTTATTCAGGCTTATTATGAAAACGGGCGTTCAAATCAAAATGCATATCGCGCACTTCGTGATTTTTTCGCTCAATTTAACACGCGCGTACAATAGCAAAAGTTGTGCAAAAGTTTGAGCAAACCGGGTCTGTAGAAGATGTGAAAACACCAGTGCATGCTCGTACGGCTCGTACTGTAGAACATATTGCTGCTGTTCGCGATAGTGTGGTTGAAGAGCCGTCCACCTCAACTCGTCGTCGTGCCCAACAATTGCACCTCTCACGCTCGTCGTTGATGAACATTATGCATAAAGACATGCATTTACACGATTACAAGGAGGAATTGACTCAAGAACTAAAGCCTCTTGACCATTTTAAGTGTCGTCAATAGTCAGAACGGTGGCAGGAAATGGCAACAGTGAATAACCAATTTTCGAAGAAAATCATCTTCAGTTATGAAGCACATTTTCTCCTCAGTGGATTCGTCAATAAGCAGAATTGCCGCATTTGGGTGAATGATAATCCAAGTGTGATTGCTAAAAAATCAATACCCCCACAAAGAGAGACTGTTTGGTTTATGGTTTTATGGGCCGGCGGCATCCTAGGGCCGTATTTTTCCAAAATGAGGTCGGTCAGGCAGTTCCTGTGAATAGTGTTCGCTATCGTGAGATGATAACGAACTTTTTATGGCTTGAATTGGAAGACATGGATGTGGACGATATGTGGTTTCAACAAGGCGGTACCACTTATCACACAGCTAACGAAACAATGGCTCTTTTGCGCGAAACATTTGATGGCCGAATAATCTCACGTCGCGGCGATGTCAATTGGTCGCCAAGATCATGTGATTTGACACCGTTGGTCTTTTTTCTTTGGGGTTATTTGAAAGAAAAGGTGTACGTTGATAAGCCAGCAACAATTCAAGAGCTAAAGTATGAGATAATTCAGCACATTAACGGCATAGAACCTCAATTATGCCTCAGCGTCATCGAAAATTTGGACCATCGGATGTAGATGTGCCGCCGAGGCCGTGGCGGCCATTTGGCCGATATTTTGTTCTATGCGTAATTGAACCATGTCAATATTATCATAATAAAGAGAAATGACAATAATTTAAAGAAAAAATTGTATTTTATTCAAAATCAACACCGGCCCTTGAAACTTAACTACCCTTTATAAGTGGCTCAATCAATCGCGTTGATTTTTTACAGTTTTTTATGCGACCTGCAAATCAAAATTTTTAGAGTGACATGGGAAGTCGATATAACCATTTCTGGCTGCACTCACAACGCGCGAAATGCTACTTCGAAACTGTATTGAGATCTGGAATTATATGTAGTGTTCTTGACTTCTCAGTATTGAAGAATATTTTTTTTTCTATAATATTGATCTTAGCCTTTGGCTGTCTATAGGTTCTAGGTGAATACGCTGCTTGTATCCCCGAGTCCACATGTTAGATAGATAAGCATAACGGCAATATTCAAAATTGCTAAAAAGGCCAGAATTGTTGTGCCAATTTTTTACGGCATTTCATTGAAAAAAAACATATCATTATTTCATAATTTTGGCATCTTTGACACCACCTGCATTCATCTCTAAAGTCACCTTATCAAACCTTGACTTTGCGAATTTTTGAAATTCGGCAAAATCTATGTAGGCTTCCTTTACATCATAAATTTTGCTTTAGAGGCTTCAAAAAATCGATTTTTTTTGGCATAAATACCTTTCCAAACTATGCAAGAATGTGTTCTTAAAATTTCAGAAGCAAATTCAAAATATTTTAGAAGTTACAAAAGAAATTGTGAGCAAGCGTCGAGCAGGTATACGAGCGGCCGGATCGCCCGAAATGCGATTTCTCGGTTTCTTATTTTTACGATTTTTCCTAATTGGCGGGAAAGATAGGGAAAAAGTTAAACGTCCTATCGAAACGAGATAACATTGATTGTGTTCGGAACTAAATTCTCTTCTAGTTGAACCTAAAAAATCTTAAGAAAAATATGATTAACTCACTTTTTAAACAATCTAAAGTGAATTTGTTTTTCCAAAAAAATTTACTTTTTTTTTTAATTAGCGAAAAATTGTTGAATTTCTCACTTTTTGTTTAATTTCCTTGGTTTAACTAGAAGATATACTATACTAAAATAAACAGTTTTTTGGGTTTTTGGTTTCAGATGAAAATTGCGACCTGCACCTTTCCCGCCGCACGACACATGCACACTCGAGGCGCCTCGGCAAAAAGCTTGCACCAGGCATAATATGAAATATATTTCAATGAAAAAATTTGAGAAAACTGCTGAAATATATAACAATAAAACCTGAAAGTTTCGTTTCAATTGAATATTTCTTTCCTTCCCAAAAAAATTCACGAAAAAATCGACTCCGAACGTCAGATATATTTTGTGAGGAGCTTTTTCATGACAGACATACACTCGGAGGTTTGCCATTGCTTGCCGATGGGCGACCGCTATTATAATAGAAAAAACTGTTTCTTCATTTTGGTGGTTCACACCATCCCATTCGGCTATGGCGACCTCCAGAGAAGCACTACATGCTTATGATAAAACTCAGCAGGCGACAAATATCCAAATTTTTCATCAGCACAGGTGTAGTTAAAAAAATGGGAGTCAGGATGACTGTTTCTTAGACTTGTGAAAGTATGGCAGGTGAGAAGTAGGAGCTAAGATGATTGCTCCTCATTTTTCAGACAGCGATTACTATCTTGATTGTAAATTGAGATTTCATTTATATATATTTTTCTAGCGGCAGGCTAGTCGCCTACCCTGTCAGAAATCAAATAGATTAATGGAACCAATGCAAGACTCCTCGCGAGAGGAGTGAGCAAGCAAAAAATAATATATATTTTTCAAAAATATTTAACATACTCTGAAAACTTTTACTACTTTAGTTTAGTTGTAGCAGAAAATATTTTGTCTTTTGAAGTTGATTTGAAACGAAAGAGAGATGATCATATGATTTCATCATATGTCGTAAATTTATTGAATTTTATTAACGTTCGAAAATCGATCAATCTATTAGAATTGTTTCTAATACCCGATATTTAAGCACCTAATCAGTGAAAAAACTAAAATTTTGTGAAAAAACTAAAATTTTGCGAAGGAGTTGTTTTTTTTAATTCACACATACATATTTGAGACTTGTGAACTAGACAGCTTCAATATACAAACATCATTTTATCACCTAGAATCATTTTTTTATTTAGTAAAAAAGTTATTCAAAACGAAATTGGAGGATACATCAAATTTGATTATTTTTGCAGAGATAAAACGACTAATCTGATTTTTTCCAGAGCGTAAAGCAATTGAGTAAATAAAAATTAAATAAAATACATCGGGCGGTTTTCTGAAAATTTATTGCATGCAATTCTAATAAAAAATGCCGTTTGCACGGAAAATTGCGCAAGCTGTTAGCTTTGATGCAATGCCATAATGACGCCACTTGCGTTAAAAACTTGGGTTTTCTAAAGTGACTAAAAACTGTTTGTATACTAAATGCTTTGCTCAAGATCTTGGCGTAGTTATGTCATTCGCTGGTATCTCTGATTTATTTGTAAGGAAACAAAAGCTGTATAAGAAGTGGTTGAAAATAAAGCAAATGCGTTTTTTAATGGATATGTGAATCAATGCAGTAAAACCGGATATGGATTGAGTTTATGTCAAAATCTTTGCAAACTATGATGGAAGAAGTTTATAATCAATCAAAGTGTTTTTTTTTGAGTGACCATAAAATCTGCTCCAATTAAGTCGGAGATGTATTAAATTCATATCGAACCCTATAAAAGTTGTCGCTATAAACGTACAGGTATAAATTCAATGGACAATAAATTTTAAATGCCTATTCCTCCTTTCTAGATGTTTGGCTCAAATGTAACTTTTTTAACAGAAAAAAAAGTGAGGTAAGTACAATAAAAGTTACGAGCAATCAGTTTTAAATGTGTGCTTCCTATTTCTAAATGTTTGCTCAAATATAGGTTTTTTTAATTTTTTTGATCATTTTTCTCATTTTAAAGCTCGTTGTTTGCCATTTCATGCAGTACCCCAACAATTAGTAATTTCGTATATGAAAAGAAAAAGGAAGTTCATTGAGCGGAAATTTGTAAGTTTAAAAAATGGAAAATGAAAATTAATACATAAGCATATCCAAAAACACTTAAAAGCAGCCATACCCGCACTCATATTTATTATTATTTTTACGCCAATTCCTCAATTTGGTCTTGCCAAACATATACATATGTATGTATTGGTGTGTTTATGAAAAATTTTTAATATTTTGAGAGCAAGTATTAACAGCTCTTGCATTTAATGAACACAAAACTACACTTAAGCACTTGATTGCAAGATCGTTGTAAATTTTTTTGCCACTTTGCTTCTGTTCGTGGTATTGATTGCCCCCCATGCGGGATAGCCATTGGTTTTTTTGATTTTATTTCGTTAGTAGCAAAGTTGGTTGCAACTGCCGATCATGGTCAAAAACATTTAATGAAAAAACCAAAACAAAAAAAGGGGAAAAACACAAAATTTTACAAAAAAAGGTATACCAAATAATGCATACAAAATGAGAAACAAAAATCAGAAATACAGTAAAATTTTACTTAAAAATACTTATGATATAGGTAATAAACACGGTAAAGTACACGAGAACAAAAAAAAAATCCAAAAAATATGCCGATGAATATTGATTTATGTATGTACATATGCATAATTTGGTATGAAGTAATATTTTTCAATGAAATCGAATGTTAAACAAATAGAAAATTTCAAACACGTACAATTTTAGCGTTAAACGCTTTGGCTGGCCGTTCTATAGCGAAATTCGACAACGATTCCAAATATGAAAGGTAACTGCAAAATATCCTCTCAGCAACAGGTGGTATGTACGTACGTGTGGCTACAATTGTTGCTATTTTTGTATGGTGTGTTTTTGTTTTTGTTTTTTCTTTTCCAGCACGCTTTAACGATTTTCATAAACGCGTGCAATACAATCTTTTGCTTCTATTTGTTCATTGATTTTTTATGATTGTATGTATTTTGTAAGCGATTATTTCAACGACTTAGGTAAAAGCGACTCGAAAGCGACGACGACAAATAAGCGAAGGCGCGTCTTAATTCCGTGTCTTGGCAGTTAGGCTTGCAATTGATTACTAACGTATTTTTATCACACGGCAGCTGAATAAAGCTCAAAACGTCATACAGCCATAAGCCAACGACGAAGTGGCGCGCCGCTGTCGAAACAGCTCACGAAAAGGCGTTGAGACCGGTGCCTGAAAGATGGTGGCAGCGCTGGTGTTAAGCTGGAGGCAGCTGACAACCAAGAAGCTAACTTTGAGGCAGCCATACTGAGATCGTAGTTGGAGGCGCTCAGCGCAGACATTTGTACTCAAAAAACAAAAAATGTTTGCGGTGTGAGGATAAAAAGTTAACGCTTGTTAGTTGAAGAAGAAGAGGAGGTGTTTTTTTCGCCATTGTTGTGATTGCCAGTGATAATAATGGGCAAGAGGCTCTCGCCACAGCACCTTTGATCACTGGTTGAGTTGCTGAGTAGTTGAGAGCAACACCTATTAGTATTCGCACTCATACTTCCACTGCCACAGTAAATTTGGCAGCGCTTACCTGCATAATTGCCTGAGCAAGACACATACGCGCCCATACGAGCGCCTTGCAAACGAATGTGAGCGTGTGTGTGTGTTTTAGTGTGTTACAACTGGAGTCTGCAGCACAGCAGCTAATGGAGTTAAAGAGAAATTTTGCTCAAAACATTGTGAAGTTAAGAGATTTGTGTTACTAAAATCGAAGCGCGAAAAATGATTTGCAAACTATTCGTAAAGGTGTTCGTTGAGCGCAGTAAACACACACCGGAAGGTGTAAATGTGTGTAAGTATGCATTTTATTGCTATAGACTTTGCACAATTCACTCGTTTTGAAAGCGAAAGTTAGTCGTGCTCAAATCCAGTTTTATCAGCTGCTGCTTTGATTTGTTTTATTAAAAAATGTTGTTGTTGCACGCTACAATTGGTTTTATTGTTTTTGGTGTTACCCTTTGTTGTGTACGTTGCTGAAAACCATTTACATACGCATAAACTTATATGTATGTATGAATAGCTGCATATACATGCACACACAGGCACACACACACTGTATATATGAAGACGGATAAATGGATATGTGTATGGATGAAATAAAGTGGCGCAAAGTAAAAGGTTTACAAGTTTTTATTTTTTCTTTCGTATCTTTTGGAGGTTTTACCATTCGCTTTCCTACTTATTTTTATTAACATTGCTTTTATTATTTTATTTCTCTGATTATATTTTTGATTACTACTTATTTTTGTAGTTGATTTTTATTATTACCTGCTGACACTGCTGACATGGTTTGGTTCAAATAAAGCAAACAAGTAAACAAGAAAAATAGTGTAAGTGCATGCAATTGGCTGCCGATGGGCGCATAACAAAAACAAAACAAAAGAATAGATTATGATAATAATATACAGGGTGTTTTGTTACCAATTACAAGGACTTTAAGATTTCATTCTGTGATTGATTTCATTGTATTCATTTTTATCTTGTCTTACTACGAAGGTGTGCCTAAAAAAGACTGTATCTCTCGATGTAGAAGTTTTGGTTTTATAAAATAAAAAGGTAAAAAAAAGTAGAGATTGTGTGGAAGAAAATTAAGGATGGGAAGCTGTAGGAAAACGAAAAAAATTAACAATAAACGAACGAATATAAAACCGTGATTCTGCAACGTAGTCAAAACTTATGCAGCAGAAAAAAGCTCAGCATACTTAAAATACAAAAACAAGACTTCGACATATAATCAATACAAAACAGTGAGAAATAGAATAAACTCATCCATTAGAAATATAAAAATGGAGTATTGGGAAAGATCTTCTGCAGAAATGGACAATACAGGCAAAAAAAAAAGATTTTTAATATGCTTAGAAATAGAATAAAAGAACATCAATTAAAATCTTTCATTTACAAATATTTCAAAAACGTATACAAGCTTTTCAAAAACTTATGCAATGAATGATAAAATATGGCGACGAAGTTTTCTTAGAAGAATTAGCCAATTTTTTTTTAAAAGATTCTCGATACGGGAAAGGTTCCATTAGAATGGAAAGAAAGCATCTTTAAAAAAGGTGACAAAAAGGACCAAAGTAATTATCAGGGTATAGGCGGCCGCCGTAGCCAAATGGGTTGGTGCGTGACTACCATTTGGAATTCACAGAGAGAACGAAGGTTCGAATATCGATGAAACACAAAAATTAAGAAAAACATTTTTCTAATAGCGGTTGCCCCTCGGCAGGCAATGGAAAACCTCCGAGTGTATTTCTGCTATGAAAAAGCTCCTCATAAAAATATCTGCCGTTCGGAGTCGGCCTGAAACTGTAGGTCCCTCCATTTGTGGAATAACATCAAGACGCGCACCACAAATAGGAGGAGGAGCTCGGCCAAGCCCCCAAAAATTGGTGTATGCACCAATTATATATATATATATATATATTTAATACTATAATGGATGAAATCATTAATGATGTTAATGACGCAATACACGGTTTTAATACAGGGTGGCTGATGAATTTTGCTACATTAAGAAACTCAAATAACTTTTTTTTTTAGTGTATGGAATTCATTTATTTTTTTTTGAAGTTGAAGGTCATTAAATTTTATTAAATGTAGCTTAACTAGTTTTAAAAATAATTGAATTTAAATGCCCCCCATGCTCGTTGACACAAGTGCGGCATCTTAGTAAAAAGTTGTTCATTGCTGCTTTGAGAGTTGCGACAGGAATAGCCGCAATTGTTGCCCGAATGGATTGCTTTAGTTCATCCAAATTTGTTGGCTTTGTTTTATAAACTTCTTGTTTACATAAACCCCACAAGAAAAAGTCAGGTGCAGTAAGGTCAGGCGACCTGGGGGGCCAACGAAATTCGGAGTCTCTTGAAATCAGTTTATTGGGAAATTTTCGTCGCAACTCTGTCATAACAGTCTGGGCTATGTGAGACGTTGCCCCATCTTGTTGAAACCACACAGAGTTGAAAGGAATTCTCTTTCGGCGTAGTTCTGGATAGAAAAATTCTTTCAGCATTTTCAAATAACGGTCTCCAGTAACCGTAACGGTGTGACCATTTTCTTCAAAAAAATAAGGCCCGACAATACAGCGTGAAGAAACCGCACACCACACTGTCACGCGAAGAGGATGCAATTCCGTCTCGTGGAGTATCTGTGGGTTAGAAGTACTCCATATTCGACAATTTTGTTTGTTCACATTGCCGTTTAAATCGAAATGGGCCTCATCAGACATGAAAAGGCAGTTTAACATGTTTTGGTCTTCTTCCACCATTAGCAGGATCTTCTGGCAAAATTCCAAGCAAATCGGCAAGTCTGCTGCATTCAGTTTGTTAACCATTTGAATTTTGTAGGGAAATAAGTCTAAATCTTTGTGCATTATTGTTTGCAAAGACTGTCGGCTGACACCAAGTTGAGCAGATAAGCTTCTTGTTGAAACCCTTGGATTGTTTTGTATAGCTGCAGCTACAGCAGCGATCGTTTCCTCCGTCCGAACTGGTGGGTTTCGATGATAAGGCCTTCTTGCGACTGTTCCTTGCTCAGCAAAATTATTCACCAGTCTCATTATGGTCCATCTGCTCGGGGGATCGCCGCCAAACATCCGCCTGTACTCTCTCTGTACCAAAACTACGGACTCCAGTGCGTGATAACGGCGGACTATCCAAATTCTTGTTTGCGTGTCCCAGTTATCCATTTTAATAAATTTTAAAGATCAATCTGCAAATTAAAACAAAAATGGAACAGATAACTTAAAAAAAAAAGTTATTCAATTTTTTTTTGGTAGCGGCTTTCATCAGCCACCCTGTATCTCTAACAATGAGGTAAAAATATGACGAATTCAGAAGATGATCTTCAACGTTTACTATATTCTTCTTAAGAATCTTCGCAAAAATACAACATGCAAATATCCATATTAAATACGAAATCAGTAACAATTTCAAAGGACCCATTAAGATGCAAGTTAGCCGTATATGGTAAAAGCATCGAGCAGGTCATGGAATTTAACGCCATATAGCGTTTGCTTTTTGAACCACCTACTTTTTTGAGAATGGTAACACAAATGACATGTCAAATGTGTTCATAATTTACTTATGGGTTTGACATCTACGAAATGAGACGCTATACGCTTGAACAAAATTGGAAAATATTGAAAACCGATTTCCAAAGTGTTGAGTCTTCTTCGTCTTTTCTGATTTTCACATCGGTGGCTACGTCAATAAGCAAAATTATCGGATTTGGGACTCAGAAAATCCACACGTTACTGTAGAGAAGCAAATGCATCCACAACGAGGCACTGTTTGGTGCGGTTTTTGGTTTGGCGGCATCATCGAGCCATTTTTTTTTCGAAAATGAGCGAGGAGCCACGGTTACAGTAAATGGCGAAAATGGACGACATTTGGTTTCAACAGGACGGTGCAACTTGTCACACTGCCAAAGTTACACTAGAACTTTTGGCTACCGTTTTCGAAAACCGAATAATCAGCCGAAATTCCGATATCAATTGGAAGCCTCGGAGCTGTGATTTAAGCCCGTTGGATTATTTTTTGTGGGGAGCCGTTAAGGACAAATGCTATGCGAACCATTCAGAGACGATTGATGCTTCAAAACACGATTTCGAAGTTGCCATTCATGAAATTGGAGCCCAAACAATCGAAAATGTGCTTAAAAATTGGGTTGATCGAATGGCTTACTGGAAAGCCAATGTTCAATTTTCTAAATAAAAAAAGGTTGAAAAAATATTGATTAGTTTCTTTTTTATAGCAGATTCATAAAGCAAATTTTACATGGCCTACCCTATATATGTTCGAGTTTGTGGCGCAGCGCCGTGGCTTATATTTTCGAACTTTCTTGGATTATCGATTTTTATGTTGTACGCCAAACATCCATATTAGCCCTATAATAGGTTCACATATAACTAGATTATCTATATTACTTTTTCAAGCTTAACTCGTAATTCCAATCTCTCTCGAAATCCGAGATTATAACGATACTTTTTTCAGTACAATCCTGTATTTTCTGTGTTATCGGGAGAAACGTCAAAGTAAAAACTAATCAAAACCGGTGCCGACAAATAAAAGATTTTTGTAGACATAATTCTAATACGATTTTTATTAGATTAAAAAAGCGTCTGTCCATAGACGCTTTGATCTGTTATTACTTATTATAAGATGTAATATCAAATTACGCATGCGTTGGTCGGTTGAAGTGGTGATTCACCAAGAATCCAATTAGTATCTTCATTATTTCTTTGCAACTATATCCAGTCTGTGTAATTGAAAAACCTTATAAGGTTGTATAGGTCTATGCCGGTCAGTTCTTCGAGGTTTCCAAAAAGCGGTTTGCCAAGGTTTAACATCCTTGCCTTCCTTAGGGCAGGGCATTCACAGAGGAAGAGAAAGATACTTTCCTTATTCTCCGACTGATTACAACTAATGCAGTATATTAGTGTGTATTAAAATTTCAGCGTAATTTTATGTCCCATATAGCTGAACTTCAAGATTTGTATGTATAAGCAACTTGAGAAACCAAAAGAAGAGTCGGTAATAAACCACTTTGATGTAACGGAAAATCCAGCGGAAGACAATAATGACGAATGAAAATCTTACACTGATTAATGAACCGGAAATTTGCATTAAAACTACACAACAAAGTGATATCATATGTTACAATTCTATAATATTGTAAAAGTACCTTTACATATGCACTGACTAGCAATAAATCTGCAAAGATTTATCTACCCGTTCACATATGGCAAATTAGCATCAAACTTTACAGTCAGCTGTCAAAACTGCTTGGAAAGGTTTTTCTTCACAGAAATTGGTTTGCTGGAATATTTTAGAGTTTTTAGTACGTTTAATTATTAGAACGATATGAAAAAAGCAAAGAGAAGCAGTAGCTAATTTAATTGGCTAGTAGTAATAAACAGTTCAAGGAAATCCGTAAGCAATAGACGTCGATTACGTATTTACGGTAGCAAAAAATTATGGCAGCAATATGCGCCACTGGATGCAATCAAGAATACAATCTCCTCAAAATACATCGACGAATAGCGGATTGTAAATAAAAGGACCAGACAATCTGCAAAGTTAACAGAATGCTATGGCGTACCTACAACCACAAACAAACGTCTTATGTCCCATAAAAAAAGAGTTGGGTGTATACATACGCATTTGTGCTTATATAATTAATGGTTTTATAATATTCCAAATAGTTGTCATGCTTTTTTTACGTTAATTATTTACAATAAATGGAGGGACCTGCAGTTTTAAGTCGACTCCGAAGGGCAGATATCTTTTATGAGCAGCTTTTTCATGGCAGAAATACACTCGGAGGCTTGCCATTGCCTGCCGAGGGGCGACCGCTCTTAGAAATAACTTTTTCTTCGTTGTTTCACGGAGATTCGAATCTACGCTCTTTGAATTCCGAATGGTAGTTACGCACCAACCTAGAAGCTTAGAAGCGAATACGGACTTGAAAGAATAAATAAATGAAGGAAAATTTGGTATCCAATAAAGTTCCAAGATCCTTAAACTGTGTTACAGTTTGTAGTATACCGGGTGAACGAAATTCAAAACACCATAACTTTTTTGTGTGAAATTAGTTTTTATTGATTGCAAAGACAAAATTGTCCAAAAATAATTTTTGATAAATGAATTTTAACATATATTCACTTTAGCTCGATATGACCACCTTTTGCCTTGACAATAGCCTTCAAATGGTCAAAAAATGAGTTGCATGCTGCACGAATGTGATCTTGAGGTATTTTGGCCCATTCTCATATAATCGCATTTTTCAGCGTATCCATACTGGTATATTTTTAAGTCCTCACCTTGCTCTCCGAAATGGACCAGGTGGAATAGTCCATCGGATTTGCGTCTGGCGAATTCGAAAGCCATTGTGTGGACGAAATGAAGTGTGGAACTTGATTTTTTAACCATTCTTGGTTCACACGAGCTTTATGAGACGGCTCCGAGTCCTGTTGGAACGTCCATGGTTTACGACCGAAATGTTTGCTTATCCACGGCTTTAAAGCTTCACTTAAAAATTCACTTTGACACCAGGCTCGATAAAAACGATTGGAGAGCGTCCATCAGCGGTCACTGCGGCCCAAACCATTACTTGCTATGGCAAATTGCTTCGAGTGGCCATACGTAGGCTCAAATTCTCGTATGAGCGTTCGGTCAAGTAAACACGATCGTTTTGAGTGTTTATGAACTGCTCAATTGGGAAAGTTTATTCATCAGAAAACACAATGCTAGGAAATTCGCCACGTACGAGCAAGCGCAACAACTCCTTTGCTCTTTCGCACCGAACTTTTTTTTGCTCGGGTGAAAGATCGTGTGCTTTTTGAAACTTGTAAGCCTTGACCTTGAGCTCAGCTTGCGATATTTTCAGTTCTTTGGCCATTTTTCTTCCACTTCGACGTGGATTTCGTTCAAGTCGAGTCTTCATTTTCCGAACCATTTCTGGCGTTGTTGCGGTTTTTTTTGGTCCACCTTCATAGCGTTTTGCAATGCTACCAGTATCATTGTAACGTTTTACTATATAGTGCGATACACAAATATTTTATTCACTTTGAGGTGACTGGCTGATTGTGATTTTCCAGCCAAATATAACGCCAATATATAATCACACTATTACGTTTGAATTCCATCAGAGAAAAAAAACTCAACAAAACTGAGATGCAAATGCTTTTGATGGCTTATAAACAATATATTGAACTGTCATTAGAACAATTTTGACGTTGATGTCATGAGCTGTTTTACAGATACAAGCAGTGTGAAGTTGGTAACACTTCATATCGTTCACCCTGTATTATTAGAAATGAAACGCTCATTTTCAAAGAGAAACGCGACTTTATGCACCAACGATGAAGTTGGTTCATGTCGAGTTGAAGCTTCTAAGCGTCTACTGAGTCTTTGACAGATGAAAAAATTTGTAAATCATCTGCAGAAAACAAGAAATTCGTAAGGGTAAAACATTTGATTTAGTCATTGATAAAAATGAAAAAAATGCTCCCTTGGGGGACACCTGACGTAGCAACAAAGTGCTTAGAAAAAAGTTCATCACACTCTCTGTCCGTCAAATATGACTCAAGTCATTCCAGAAAGGAGAAATGAAAGCTCGGGCAAGCTTATTTGTTTACTAGAATCTCGTGCGACACTTTGTAAAATGCCGTAAGTGCAATCAACTTGAAGTCCTTGGGAAAACGATGATATACAGAATTTGCTAAAAACAGCAAGATTAGTAGCTGGTGAGCGGTCAGTTACAAACCGATGTTGGCTGGGATTAATTAAATAATTTTTTTCCTTTACAATGTATTCCAACAGTTTAGACATGCGTGATAGCATATTTACACGAGTAGATGATTTTTTTCCCGCTGCATAGTAGGCTGGTAGGAAGGTATGTGACCCTCCTTACGGAAAACGAAGTTCATGAAATTTTAATTATAAATGCATTTGAATGAGATTTACCCTAAAATAGTTGATGTAATGGATGTTTTGTTAAGTTAAGGCCGTAAGTAAACAAAAGTAGTTTAGTTTTGTTCGTCGAGAGAGGACTTTACTGCTCAGTTGCTTACTTAGTCCAAAGTAGCACTTGTTGGCAAGAGAGATTCTATGTTGGATTTCAAGGCTGACATTGTTATCGGTGTTAATGCTGGTTCCTAAATAAATGAAGTCTTTTACAACCTCGAAATTATAACTGTCTACAGTGACGTGGGTGCCGATATGCGACTGTTTGTTTGATGACAGGAGGTACTTCGTTTTGTCCTCGTTCACCACCAAACCTATTCGCTTTGCCTCTTTATCCAGTTTAGAGAAGACAGAACTAACGCGGTTGTTAAGGTCGATAATGTCAATATCATCGGCATACACCAACAATTGTACGCTCTTATAAAATATTGTGCCTGAGCGATTCAGTTCTGCGGCTCGTACGATGCTCTCCAACATCAGGTTAAAGAAGTCAGACGACAGCGAGTCACCCTGTCTGAAACCTCGTTTGGTATCAAACGGCTCGGAGAGGTCCTTCCCAATTCTGACGGCCAAATTCAGACATCGTGGCATACAGGTAACTCCTTTCCGTACTGTCGAATGCAGCTTTGAAGTCGACGAAAAGATGGTGTGTGTCGATTCTCCTTTCATGGGTCTTTTCCAAGATTTGGCGTATTGTGAATATTTGGTCGATGGTAGACTTTCCAGGTCTGAAGCCACACTGATAAGGTCCAATCAGTTGGTTGACGGTGGGCTTCAGCCGTTCACACAATACGTTCGCTAGATATTTAGAAGACTAATCCCGCGGTAATGGGCACAAATTGCAGGATCATCCTTCTTATGGATTGGGCAGAGCACACTTAAATTCCAATCGGCAGGCATGCTTTCATCCGACCATATTTTGCATAGGAGCTGATGCATGCACCTTACCAGCTCCTCGCCGCCTTGGTTGAATAACTCAGCCGGCAGTCCGTCGGCGCCAGCGGCTTTATTGTTCTTTAGCCGCTTTATCGCTATTCTCACCTCGTCATGGCGGGGAAACGGAACGACAATTCTGTCGTCAACGATTGGGGTATCGGGATATTTACATTCTCTGTGACATGCGCAGCTGTCACTGTTTAACAGGTTCGAGAAGTGTTCCCTCCATAATTTAAGATTGTTCTGTACGTCAGTCACCAGATCGCCGTCTTTGTTCTTACAGGAAAACGCCCCGGTCTTGAAACCTTCTGTAAGCCGCCGAACTTTCTGGTAGAATTTTCGGGCGTTGTTCCTATTGGCCAGTATCTCAAGCTCCTCGCACTCACGTATTTCGGCCTCTCGTTTCTTCTGTCGGATAATACGTCTCTCTTCCTTTTTCAGCTCGCTGTAGCGATCCCACATGGCTCGCGTTGCGCCCGATCGCAGCGTGGCTCTATAGGCGGCATCCTTTCTTTCTGCGGCAGCATGACATTCCTCGTCGTACCAATTGTTTTTTCGGGCTCGCCGGAATCCGATTTCTTCTTCGGCGGCGGTACGTAGAGAACGAGAAATGTTGCTCCATTGCTCATGCATGCCAGTTTGTTGGGCAGTACTCTCTGAGAGCAGGAGTGAGAGTCGAGTGGCGAATCTTCTGGCTGTCTGTTGTGATTGCAGCTTTTCGATGTTGAACATTCTTTGCGTAGGTATGTGCACGTTTTTTGCTGCACAGAGGCGTATGCGCAGTTTGGCTGCAACAAGGTAATGATCCGAGTCGATGTTGGGTCTTCGGATCGTACGTACATCTAATACACTAGAAGCGTGTCATCCATCTATTACAACATGATCGATCTGGTTTCGCGTTTTTCGATCAGGAGACAGCCAGGTAGCTTGGTGTATCTTTTTATGCTGGAATCTGGTGCTGCAGACTACCATGTTTCGGGCCCCGGCGAAGTCGATCAGCCTCTGTCCGTTACCGGATGTTTCGTTGTGCAGGCTGAATTTTCCGACTGTGGGACCAAAAATTCTCTCCTTGCCCATCCTGGCGTTGAAGTCGCCAAGCACGATTTTTATATCGTGGCGGGGGCAGCGCTCATAGGAACGTTCCAAGCGCTCATAGAAGGAATCTTTGGTCGCATCGTCCTTCTCTTCCATCGGGGCGTGATGCGGATTATTGCGAGACGCTCATCCACCGGAGTGAACGACAGTACTTGGCGACGAAGTCTCTCTCCCACAACAAATAAGACACCGAATTTGCGCTCCTTTACAAGGCAGCTGTAGTAGACGTCGCAAGGCCCTATGTTTTTCTTACCTTGCCCCGTCCATCGCATCTCTTGGATGGCAGTGATGTCAGCCTTTACTCTCACGAGGACATCAACCAGCCGGGCAGAGGCACCTTCCCCATTAAGGGACCGGACATTCCAGGTGCATGCTCTCAAATCATATTCCTTATTTCGTTTGCAGGGGTCGTCATCAGTAAAGGCAGTTCTTATCCGAGGCTTTGCAGTTCTTTTCATTGGGGGGGATTTTTAAGTGGCAGGTCCCAAACCCACGCACAACCAGCTATCCTGGAATGCTTCGCCTTCTCCACTCACCGTTTAACTACTTCTACTTATACTAAAATTGAAAGAGTTATACAATTGAATATCCAACTTTTTTAGAAATATTGGATAAAAAGTTTCAATATTCGACTAAAAATTGTTGTGTGTTTTTTTTTTTAATTTGCGAAAAGTGTAAAACTTTGATTTATAGGAATTTGCTTATAGAATCAATTGTATTTTTACAGAAAACTGGCTAAAAGTAATAAAATTGTCAAAACTTACTAAAATATTCAATTCCTATTATTTTGAAAACTGCCGCATAAGGCTATAGAAAACGGACTTTTGTAGCAGAAAACTGTGACTGCTAAAGTAGTCTCTACATCTGCCGGGAACCTCAAATGTTTCTTAATGCATCATACAGTGGCAAGACGTAACATTTGCTGACGTTGGGCAAATTTATTCCCCTTGCAGAGTTGCAAAATTAGGCAACGACCTGGTTTCATGTGAAAAATGTTCAGAGATTGCGAGGCTGAGTTCCATAACATATGAATGCCCATGCTTCGACAAGACCATCTACACCTGAGTATTTGAAAATTTGCGTAGCTTTAGAAGTAGCATTTAATTCGCTGTGATAATTCACGGGTTTATTTTATGTACTTCGTGAGCAGAGGCAGACACTTTGCCGGGGTACATTGGACAAAGTACATAGTACGGGATCAGTGTATTAACACTCTGCTTGCAGGTTTTAATTTTAAACTCAAGCAAAGTGGCAACAAGATACACTTTGCGCATCGTAGTGCCACATACTTATAGCAGTAGAAAATATAATTAAATTATTTTCTTATAATTGTGCAGCTTTGTACAAAAAAAAAAACAAAAAACAAAACAATACAAGCATGCAACAAACCTCTTCAGAAATGCACTGGTAACTTCAAAGTCGCTGCTATTCACTTAGTGGCGCCGCAACTGGTTCATTTTGACAGCCGAAAAGTTTCCGCATTTTCAAGTTTTCTCATGAGTCAGCGCATACGTACTCGATGCTACTCGACTGCTGCGAGTGCGGCTTTTCGTAATTGTATACTCCCTATTGTTTATCACTTTTTTGGTTTTATTGAACTGACGGTATATCTTTTGTGGATGTTTTCTTATCGAACGAAACATTTGTACAAGCAGTTAGCTGTTACGCACTCCCCCAGTCGGTATCGCAGAGCCTTTTCTCACTAAGTTTGCTAAGCCTTTTATTCGTTTGTTGCTTTTGTTGCATAATAGTGAATATCATGCCATTACTACGTTAGTAACTTCACTGAATTTAAATTAGTTTCGCAAAAGCAAGTAGACCGCAAGCCGGTGTTAGAGGGTTATCTGCAAGAGCAAAAGTAACACATCAAAGATTTGGGTAACTGATTTCTTAACATGACTTCACCGGCAAACTGCAGTAACATCGTTAAAAAGCTACAGTGCATGTATGTGAGTGTAGGTATATACGCGGCAAAGGGTCTTTTAATAACATTTAGATCTAGGAATCTCAAATTAGCGCGTATACGTCATAAAGCTCGCAGTTAAACTTTTTGGCTGCGCCATATAATGTGACCATACATTTTTTACTAAAACATATTAAAATTTTAGTTTTAGTGTCACCACTCTTTTATGTCGAAAATTAGTGTTAGTTTTAATGAAATGCAAAAGACTGCTTGTTAGCTAGTACATGAGTAGGTTAAAAATGTATCAGCTGCTTTAAAAATAAAACTAGTTTTTGTTTTTAATTTTTGCAATTTCTTAGCGATAACTAAATTGAGGTTTATTGCCTTCCAAAAGGCTTATACTCGTAGCTTGTAGGAAATTAAAAAGTATATGCGACAAGAAAACGGAAACAATAAAAACTATTTGATGACAGGTTCGAATTGAAAGGCGCCATACCAAAAATATCGATATCAAATTTAAAAAAAAATTAGTCATAATTCGTCATAAAAATTAACTCTTTGCACGCTAGGAAATACAAGTATTTCCAGTATTACTGCACCGAACTCACCGAATTCAAATTCCCACACTAACGAACCTAAGGGAGTGTATACAGTGGCTTAAATAATTATAGCCCACGTAATTATTGCGGCTTATGGGGCTTATCTCCATGACTTTCTGGTTCAAATACCAAATAACCGCAGCTGCATATGCAGAGGCTTAAAATTTTACTCGGACTACGTTATTCTTCAAGCTACTTTAATAGGAAACGAAAGTAAGAAAAGAACGGAGGGTGGAAGGGACAACTTTAACATATATACAGATGGTTCCAAAATGGGGGTGGGTACTGCAGCCGCAGAATTCTGTTCGAAATTAGGCAATGAATAGTCATACAAATTGCCGCAATACTGCAGTGTGTTCCCAGTTGAGATCTACGCAGCAACGAATGCAGCAGATTTAGCCCATAGAGAACACTGCTCTGAACTCTCAAATAAGCTTCTGCATGAACAGTTAAGCAGCCATCAAAGCAATAGCAGCTGTAATGATATACTCACACTGCGTACGACAATGCCGGAACAGAATGAATGGGCAAGGAACTGAGAAACAAGCCACCATTTATTTGGTTCCAGGACGCAAAAGAATTGAAGGAAACGGGGAAGTGGATATACTAGCCAAAGCAGGCGCAAAACTTTCTGTAGTTAATACGGCCGAAATACCATCACCTCTCTGCAAACAACGACTGGATATACTTTAGATGCAGAAATGATTCACGAAGCAAACTCAAGATGGGAAAGAACCAGTTCATGCAGAATCGCGATAATCATGCTACGCAGGTCTACAAACTATATTTTATCTCTTTCAAGAAAAGAGAGTAAGCTTGTAGTGGGGATACTGACGGCATACTGTCTTAATCCATCGTACGCAGTCAAACTGAAGCTAGTGCAGAACGATACATGCACAATATGCAACGTAGCCAACGCGAGAAGAACTCTTGGAACACCTATTTTACCACTGCCCTCCAGTTAGTAAAACACACATATACTGCTTAGGTTCTGCATCGGTTTCAACCTTAGAAAGCGGGGCAGATCAAAAAATTAGCAGCCTGCCTAATTTATCTAAACTGTGTATTAAAGGCAAAATATAAAGTTCCTAACTCTTCATTCAAAAACTTGGTATCACTTCCGATCAATTACTGGTCTATGTGCGATCTACAGGATCAGCCGAATCCAATATAACCTAAACTTATTGACAAGTTTTGACAATTAATTAGATTATTACTAAATTTTAAGAATGTTTTTATGGAAATATAGTTCCTTATCCTTGGTCGATTTTAAAGCTAGTTTTCGACTAAAAAGGAGTAGCCTATATGGCTCGATGTCTAAATTTGATGATGTTCACATTATCTGCCTTAGTTAAAATTTTTTTAAGCTGGATAAAGATGTAAAGTTAGTGGGAGTGGTGGTTTGACCCACATCTCGTGGAAGCTGAATCACCACGAACTAAGAAGGAAGCTCCATATGGGAATTCGCTAATCAGCCATCTGGAGAGCGACGAAAATGACGGTTATTCATTCACCATGCGGAAATTACCATACCAACGTCCCCTCTTAGTTTCTACCACGGCATTTTATCAAGTCCTTTCCATGTCCCTCTATTACTTTACCTGGCAGTAGGTATAAAATGCACTTTTTATTATTTAAAATGTGGAGCTGAAACAAGGATTTATCTGCACGAGGTAACCCACCTTTGGGAAATCCTCTCGTCGAGCAATCGGCGGCTCGGACATCGGATGTGCAGGCCTGAATCCCAAATCCCATTATGACCGGAACTGACACCCAGGGTTGCGGAAGAAGCACACTGCTAAAGGAGAAAATGTAAGAACGGTTTACTGATATCGAAACCTTTCGAAGCAACTAAACGAGTGTGGACTGGTGTTGAATGATAACAGGACAAAGTTGACAGTTAAAATTTTAAGTATAAGACTTTATATTTAGAAAATTTAAGATATTATGTTATTAAGTTTTTATTATATCAGCTTCGAAATTTAACTTAGAAACACTCTTACTCTTGCCCTTACCAACAGCTGCTACTTAGGACTAAGTAGGAAATTGAGAAGTAAAGACCCCTCTAGATGAACAAAACACTTTCTGAGCCTCTCATCATTCCCGTCTTATCGTATGACGCAGCAGCTTAGACGATGGCAACATCAGATAGGGTTTCATTTTGAGTGTTTGAGCGAAAGATTAAGCGAAAGGTTCTTAGACCTTTGTATGTTGGCGATGACGAATAACCGACGATGGAATAAAGAGCTGTATGAGCTTTACCCCGGCATAGGAGTTCTTTAGGAAATAAAGATCTAGCGACTCTGCGGACTAGCTGGAGATAGCAGGGGATGTGCAAGGATGGTGCGGAAGTCAGAAATGTAATTTCCGATTTCTTTTGACGACAGGTCTCACTGAAAACATCATTAAACCTAATATTATATTTAGTGATGGAGGTCATGTCTGCCTTAAAATACGAAAAGGTGGCTTTGTTGGTACCTTTCATTAGCTTGCTCTAGCAAATTTCCTTAGTAGTAGCTTGTTAAGGACATGAGGTATACCGATGTATTGTTTTTTATGAAAAGTCTGATTGACCATATCAAGTTCTTCTGCAATGCAGTTTCACTCTGCCTTCAAGCTTAACACTATCTATGCACAAAATTAATCATCCAGTTTGGTTTTTGAATACATTTTTTCCTAATAAACCAAATGATTTTGAGTGATGGAGATCTTTATTGCGACCTTTACAGACTCTATTGCTTTTTGGTTTGTGTACTGTAGCTGTCTAGTTCACAGGTTCATATATGACTGACGGGGGAAAAATGTATGAACTTGCTAATCTTCTGATAGGATAATTAATTTTGCGTCATATTGTGGATGGCTGCACTACCATCCCCATGTAGGAAAAAGTAGAGAAATTGCACTAAAAAACAGAGTTCTGAACAAAACGATATACTCTGATCGGGAGAAAGTTAGATATTCTTAGTTTATTCGAGTGCTCTAAGATTTCATGACTCTCTTGAAATGATGTTCTAAAGCACAGATCTTCCAAACTCTTTCTTAAGAGCAGGCATAGAGCTTCACTTGGTGTTGTTGTAAGTGGCTCATCCAATTCTTACATTTACCCCATAGGCTACGAGTAAAAGGTAGAATGGAGAATAAATTTTTGAAATAAAAAAATGGCGCCTTTTATTTTTTTATATAAATACTAGCATTTCCCAGTGGGCTTCGCACCACCATACATAAAATGTTTTTTTTATATCGCAAGAAATTTTTCATATTAAGTTTTCTTTATAGAACTCGTAAAATGTTTAAACAGTTGAATTAGTTGATTTTTTCATTCAATATACTTTCTAAATATGTCACAATTGCCTTTTCTGTACTTTTAAAAATTTGATTGTGGTGGTCACCTATATACAGGTAGGTGAAAGAGCCGATAAAAACTTGTAATTAAACTTTGATTCTTTAATTTCCATTTCAATTTTTTACGCTAAATAAATTATGCCAAAATAAATAAAGTTAAAAATGTTTTTCCAGTTCCTTGAATGCTCCAGTTTTTATTATATTTTCGTCCAAAATTAATATTAACATAATACACTTACAACCACAACAGTACAACAGAAACGCTCATAAGCGGCTGTGTATTTGTTGTTGTTTTTCCTATACAGGCATTTCGTATGAGAGGAAACCATTACTCACATAAAATGTCAGGAACGGCTGCACCGATTTCAATCAAACTTCACACAAACTACCTCCTCAAAGATAGAAAAGAACTCTGAAATTTTTGTATTAATCGGTTCGGCGGTTCTTGAGTTATAAGATTACCAAGGAAATGTAACTTCTTTTTATATATATAGATAATGAACGTAGCGCTATTCCTGTTGGTATTTTAATTTTATTATTGCATTATTTATATTTGAACTCGAATGCCTGGTCATATAAACTCATGAAAATGAAATATAACGAACGATTATTGTATGAATGTGGTTTTATAGTGCGAATCAGAAAATAAATATTAACACTTAACGTAAACAAATTAAGAAAATTATTTACGCCAACCAGAAACTCCTTCAGAAACTCCTTCCGCAAACGCTAAGTAAAATTGAAAAATTTTCCACGCCCTATTAAGTCTGTTTTCTGCATTTGGAAGGTGTATTATTGAGTAAGTGGTATCAATTGGGCTTGGTTAGCCATTATGGTGGTTATTAACAAAAATATATAACAAAAATTATAAATTAAAAAAAAAAATCAAGCAATTACATGTTGCCTTACACACATGCACATATATGCCTGAGTATAATAATCATGCACCACTAAATTTACGGTATTATTGAATAAGGTCAGTAAGTGAAGTCAATAAACGAAATTGAATGCGCAAATAAACGAAAAAAATAATCTCCTACACTGAGCAGAAAAAATACCCGCACAAGCAAGAACATAAAGTTTTCATACTCATAAATATAAACGAGATGAGAGATGTTCGTATGTACATTAAATTTGGATTTTTTTTTTGATCATCACAAAAAATTTATAATGCACAGTAGGCATATTTTATGATGTTTACTAATTAAGAAGATTTTTTTTCCAATAAGTAAATTAATAATGGCAGGAGCTTTAACCGGAAAAAGTTTATGTATACTTCAAAATGGTGAATTCGCTTATGAAATATACACCACTTTAAATAACTATGGCACTCGGAGAACCAATCATTAACTATGGTGAAAAAGAAAATTGTGAGGGGATCTTCGGCTGCCACGTCACTTCGGAGATTCGGTAGCCGAATTCTGGACGTTCATTTCACATGTATTCACACACTCATCCAATCAGTCGTTATTCAGATGGCAAAGAATTGTTATTAGTTGAAACCATATAAGTCCATTATTCGGACAAAAAGGTTAAAAAAAATGAAATGTAATCAGATTTTTTTGAACAATTTCGAGTATGTATTTTTATAACCCAAAAAGTTTTGATTTAATAAAGTGCAAGTTTCAAGCGAGTAGGAAATCGGGTAATTTTTAAATTTTGTTTTTGCTGGTGGTCTTTTGTATTTTCTGCCTAAAATGATTGCTAGACATTTTTTTTTATAAAAGAAAGGACCCAATAGTACACATAACAAAGTGAAACTTTCAAGGGAGACAAAGAAAGAGGGAGAGACCCGAGAGAAAATGAGAGAGAGAGAGAGAGAGAGAGAGAACATATATCTAAGTAAATTAACAACATTTGCAGAGAATATAAATTGACAAAATTTACAAAAAACGGAGAAAGGTCGACCGATGTAGGTAAACGCCGGACACAAATCGTGCAACAACGCACACTACTCCGAGCATTAATCACCCGCACAAACGCAGCGATTCCAGAACCGCAGCAACGGCACAAATTACCGCAAGGCAATACTAATAAATCCGACGCCGGAATGGATAGCACTTTATAGTACGCACAAGCACTAGCCACTAAACGGAGATATAACGCCAAAAAGTAGGCAGCAAAAAAAAACGCCAAAAAAATTTGGACCAAAACACGCCCCAAACAAGGGAGACAAAGAAAGAGGGAGAGACCCGAGAGAAAAGGAGAGAGAGAGAGACCCGAGAGAAAATGAGAGAGAGAGAGAGAGAGAGAACATATATCTAAGTAAATTAACAACATTTGCAGAGAATATAAATTGACAAAATTTACAAAAAACGGAGAAAGGTCGACCGATGTAGGTAAACGCCGGACACAAATCGTGCAACAACGCACACTACTCCGAGCGTTAATCACCCGCACAAACGTAGCGATTTCAGAACCGCAGCAACGGCACAAATTACCGCAAGGCAATACTAATAAATCCGACGCCGGAATGGATAGCACTTTATAGTACGCACAAGCACTAGCCACTAAACGGAGATATAACGCCAAAAAGTAGGCAGCAAAAAAAAAACGCCAAAAAAATTTGGACCAAAACACGCCCCAAACAGTAGGCACCAACGAAATATAACGCCAAAAAGTAGGCATCTAAAATATATTTTCTACAAGCTTGCACCAACAAACAAGCACCAAAAAGTAGGCAGTGTTATTTCTCACTAGAAATTAGCAACCACAAAGAAAAACTCGGGAGAAATAGCCTAAAGCTTACCTTAGATATATGTATATAAGTTATAGCCTTTTCTCTCCTTTTCCTCTACGTTATATCTTTTTTCTCTCTCGCGGAACGAAAATGCCCAAAACGTTGCATGGCCTTGAAATTTTACTCTCCAGTCTCGTTCGTCCATCGACGCCTAAGAAGTTTCACATGAAAAAAAAAAAAAATTGTAGAAAATCAAAACGATTTTTATACCACTAGAAATTTACACTTTATTATACCAAACTTTAGTAGGCTATAAGACTCCATACTCGAAATTTTTCTATAGATTCTGATTAAAGCGTGTGGAATTTTGATGATGAGGTTCAGCCTTTTTAAAATTGAAGATAGTGAGAAGAAAATGATTCCCAAACTTAGAAAAGAAGGTAAATCTTTCTGTAAGGTGAAGTAAGTCGTGTAAAAATTCAATTAAATTGATTTCAATGCATCAAAGGTGGGTTCTGATCGATCTAGACAAATAACTAGTGATAAAAACCTTATAGGTAAGCTACTAACCAAATAAGTGAATACTTAGAAAATTATTTAGCAACAAAAGTTATAGAAATGCTGCAGTAAAAACACCAAAGAAAGAATATTATCATCAGATGTCCACCAAAAGAATTTCTTAAATTTTGTAGAAGAATATACCTTCTGTCAGAAAGGTACTGGGAATTGGTAAAAAAAAGACAAAATATTTATTTTTAATAATAATTTATTGTTGCATCTTCATAGTTGATCCCTCCTCAAGTAATACTCTCACGCCAACGAATAATTAAAATATGAAATTATGTGCTATATTTGTGCAAAAGCATTTTCCAGAATCTCATAAATTTACCAAAATAATTCTTTCAAGAAACGTTAACGTAATGAAAAAAAAAACTCAAAATATCGAGCCTTAACCGCCAAAGATCCTAAGGGAAAAACGTTGGATCTTTTTTTCATATGAATCGATAACTTATCTAGTCAAAGCTGTTCAAAGCCCTACGAAGTGAAGTAGCAATGTTGAACGTACACTAACAAATGGCGAAAGCCATTGCGGCTTAAATGCACAGTTGTACTTTATTTAAAATAGGAGAATTTTGAGTCAAACCACGTCAAGTGGGCCCCGAATTTTCCATCAAATTCCCGATTTTAAAATCAAATGCATTTTTGGATAGAGAATTTGATAATTTTTGATATCTTCAGAACGAATTGGATGAACAAAGTTTTTTTTACAGATTATTAAAGGTGAACATTGTACGCTTAATCTGACTGTAATATTGTCCATTTAGAGCGTGAAGAACGCAAAAATAATTGCGATTTTTCATAAAAATTATTGTTAAAAATTATTGTTTCCACAAATACACAGTCTTTGAACGTTAAATCGGTGGAGTAAACATTTTTCGGTAACCGAAATAAATTTCATCAAAATATCAATTGTAGTTTCTGAGATATTGATTTTACAAGAATATCATGCAAAAAAATTCAATTGTTAATAACATAAACAAAAAGCGAAATAAAAAAAAACTATTCACAGCAATTATGATGTGACAAATTCTCTATCCAAAAATGCATTTGATTTTAAAATCGGGAATTTGATGGAAAATTCGGGGCCCACTTGACGTGGTTTGACTCTTTGTTTTTGTTGCTATACAAGTTGCCGTTCACATTTTGCGCTTTGACTTACTCCTTGTGTATGAAAATAGTACAATATTATGGCAAATATTTGTGAAGTACTATTTAATCCGTCTGTTATGAGTATTTTTGTCCTTTCCCGCAAAAGACATAGGAACTAATTAGTTTTTGAATAGTTACAAAGTTAAAAAGTTCCACAAAAATATTCTTCGTTGCTTTTTACATGGAACAGCTGAAGACATCATATAAATAAAATGTGAATGAATGTGTAAAGGTATGAAATCTTTGACATCACCTAAAAGTAAAATTCAAGCGCAAACTTTTAAATCAGCGATTTTATTTTGTCCCATGTACCAGAATCTATTGCCGGAGCCTTGCTATTTTGGAAAAAAAGATTTATTTTGTCGCGCAGCATTTTTTGTTGGCTACCCATTTAAAAATATTTTGCCATATACCGATACTCTTCTTTTGGTTTTTGTTTTGCTTTTGTTTAGCGAAATTTAGTTTTTTAAAGCGGATGGGTCAAGTGAGGAGATATTGAACGTTGCTGGCTTCTGGTCTGCAGATAAACATATAACTCCACTCAGTTAAGTATATTAGTCAATTAAAAAGGGCTGATAATTTTTTCCCCTTATTTCGCCGATAAAATAATTAGGATTATAGATTGAATATATAACATTTTATTCGACAAGTTTTGTCCCTTTTGATGGTCATTTTATAATTGCTGAGCTCTGAACTTAAAGATTGCTGAGCTTTAAAGGTAGAGTATTGATCGTTAATATGGACTTAGCGATCGTTTGGGTTATCTCGCCGTGATTTGACTACCGTCTTTGTTCTCTTATGTAATCAATTTTTGTGTAGGAAGTTGCCATCCGTTTCCAAATTTATTTGACTTTGCGACGTTTTAGCAAAGAATTGCAGACGTTAAATATTATTTTGTGTCAATTTATTTTAGTTACTTCTTAGTTCTTAAAAGATGAATGCGTGTTCACAAAATGAGTGTTTGCTCAATTTGGCGATTTTCAGAATTATTTTCGAAAATAATTTCGACGATTTACTTACCAAAGCGTGTCTCAGTTGTCACGTTCATATTACCAGAATAGAAATATTAGAACTGCTGTTACACTGGATATTGTATTGTGCACACATGCTTTTAGTGACCAGCTCCTCTCCACCAATAGAGGAGTCTACCGTTCTATGTCGCCTTTTATGGCAGATGGTTTTTTATGAGGAGATTTTTCATGGCAGAAATACATTCTGAGGTTTGCCATTGCCTGCCAAGAAAAAATGTCTATCATTTGTTGTTTGATGCCCGTAAATTCGAACCTGCGTACTTCCGAATGGTATTCAATCACAAAGCAATTTCACTATAGTGGCTACTATATATAAATCAATTTTATCGCACCCTGAATCATCCAATACTTCTGGTGCAAATAAGTTGTAACGTTAATCACAGAACACTGAGCTTTACGACCACTTTTATGCTAAATCATCTTATAGTATTATTATTTTGCTCCCATTATATGAGCTCTTAATGAGCTAAACAGCATCTCTAGAGAATTGGTCTAGATCTATTTCTTCTCACGGCTTATGCCTTATTACTGAAACTTTGTAGATTTATTTTATTTATAGTTTTTAGTGAGTATAAGTAGCCTTTTACTCAAATAAATTAATAAACAACTTCCCAGGACTTGATTTGCCTAACTTGCCCTTTTAGCAGAAATTTTCAGATCTGTTCACTTCATCTTCCTTTTCTTCTTCTTTATTATAGGATTATCTCCTGTTCTTTAACAAGTTTTGTACAAGAGTTGCAATTTGTTTGGGTATTTGGCCCAGCTCCTCCTTCTATTTGTGTTGTGCGTCTTGATGTTGTTCTACAAATGGAGAGACATACAGTTTCAAGCCGATTCTGAACGGCAGATATTTTTTGTGGATTATACTAGGGAGGGCATCCGGGTGGCCTCGTAGTCATCGGCTTGCCCATCATTAATGGTTTAGCCAACCTATTGTCGGGCATGCATAGCACGAGATCTCTGCGAGTATGTCCTGTGATTGATCGCAATGTTGCCATCTCAATCTGTTCCCGGACTTTGCCTTCTAGGCTTAGATGTTTATTTCACCATATTATATCGCATACGCATCCAGGGATTCGTCCTGCTTTATTCGTGAATACTTCAGCTGATATATTATTTTCTATTCATTGTGTACAGCTATTTTTTCTGGTAACTGTACATATTTTAAATGGCTTACATTTTGAAAAAGTCAGCCAGCTGAGTAATTTAAGAGGATTAAGTGGACAAGTGTTGGGCCACAAGTGCGGTAAGATTGGTTGGCGCTACTTTAATGGTGGCTATTTCACAGGGTAGGTAGCTGTGGCAGGTCTAATTTGTTTTGCTTGGGAAGTGTTATCGAAGTAAGTTGAATAACGATAAAATTTCAAAATATCCAAATGAAAAGTAGCAAAAATGGGTAATGTTTTGAAGTATTTTAACAGCAATGACAGCCAGACAAACAGTATATTGCACCATTTATGTATATGCCGTCATTACTATGTCAAGCGGCGGTTAAGTTTCTTTTAGTGACTTCCTCTTATATAATTCTTTTCTGAACGCAATTCAAAAAAATGTCTCTTAAATAATGGAACTTTATACATGACAATGAAATGAGTTGAATTACAGCGTGCGTACAAAGAGCAGCAAAGGGCCTTGTCGCCGATAAGTGAACTTCCGGTCACCTAATGCACAAGAGAATAAAACGGAGCGCGAGTAATTGATTTAACCTTTAGCCGATTGTTTGCGACCGAATCGTACACAACTTGGTAGGAATTTTGGTTGTTGATTTTTGATCTGTCAAATTGCCGATTTGCTGCTGTGTTATTAATTTTTATTTTAATGCTGAGCTGTTGACGCTTAGACATTGACGTTTTTTTGCTTGTCTTCGTTTGGGTTGGGTTCGCTTGACTCTTGTTTGCGCATAATTTGTTCGATGCTATTAATCTATGGATTTAATAGTATCGCCAAACATAACGACAACAAAAAGAAGTACAATGGACACACAATTAAGTATACGTAAATTAATTTGTGCATGAATTAGTCGCTTCAAAATTGAGTTTAAAGGTTACATCTGGTAATGGGAAATACAAAAACAGAACAAAAACAAAATAGTTCATAAAATGGTACCTATTCGCACTTTATACCGGAAATGTTTAAAAATTATGATTTTACCAAAAAAAACAAAAATGCTCCACTTAAGAAGTCATTACAATGTACTATGTATGTATGTGTGTAGTATAAGCGTTTCAGTTGGAAGCAAGTGATTACTGAAATTTACGAGTATGTTGACTGAAACGATTAAAACAGGTGCTCGCACTCACTTGTAAGTTGACGGACGGTCAGTTGAGTTGATTACACTTCTCATACGGAGGCTGTATGAAGTTCAAAAAACATAATTCATTTTTTTCGGCAGTACAATATAGCTACAAACACACACATTGATATATTAAGAAAAGTGATAACTTTTTACTGGCATAGGCACGACTGCCAAAACAAAAAAATATTTAAAAAGTATTGGGTGTCACATTAAAACACCTAATTCAGAAATAGTGCAATTTTTTGTGTGTCTGTCGTATAGCGTTGTTGTTTGACAGCTGTAAAGCGTGAATATTCGTGGAAAATTCTATAAAAATTATGGAAACCCACTATTAAAACGTTGTGGATTTTGCGGAGATGGCTCGAAAATGCAGTTATCCCACACTGTGGCCATGAAGGATAAGCCGTCCGACATCATTGGCTCTCTTTCGTTGGCTCTGTTTGAATAGGAAATGTGGCCGCGTAAGTTTTTTTTTAGCACAAGGCGATCATTTCTTCATATAATGCTTTCTATGCATAACCGCCAGAGGACCAAACTTTTTATTATAAAAATAATTGTCAATTTCTTTATATTTTTATTGTTTCAATTAAAAAGCAGGCGGTTTTAATGTGCCACCCTATACCTTTCAGCATGGGAGTGCCGGTTATTATAATGATTTTATTGTAGCATTGCTATTTTGGCATTTAAAATCCCGGAATCGTTTTGCGTCAGTAATTTGTTAAATCATAACAAGGAAAACCCATAAGCGCGCCAGGCAATGTGTGCACTTAACCTCTTCCTTATGTGGGAAATACATACATACACATATGTATATAACTAAAAAAAATATTTTTTTTCTTGGTACTACCACTTGACGTTGTTTTATGGCACAAAAAATGAGCCATCTATTTTTTATTTTTTTATGTTGGTTATGTTATGCTATGGTATCATGTGATTGGCTTCTCTCTATCTACGCGAGCTGCATAGATAGAGCCTACATACCCAGATCTTGGAGCACTGTGAGAGTTACTTTCAAACCCGAGGCAGGTAAGATCTCACACGTATCCCCTAAGGGTTTCAGACCAATCAGTCTCTCCTCGTTCCTGCTGAAAACCCTGGAGAGGTTGCTTGATCTGCACATAGGGATCAACGCGCCTCGGGGGCGTTTATCGTTCGCTCAACATGTTTACTGTAAAGGCATATCGATAGAGTCTGCTTTGCATACAATCATTAAGGACATCGAGGTGTCCCTCCATCAGAAGAAGTTCACTGTAGGCGCCTTCCTCGACATTGAGGGGGCTTTTAATAATGTCCTCCCGGAGGCAATCATCAAGTCGCTGTGTAAACTAGGAGTCGGAACCGAACTTATAAGAGTTATCCACATGATGCTTAGCGATAGAACGGTCGTGGCAGAATGAGGCGATACCTCTCTCCGCCGGCAAGTGAACAGAGGCACTCCGCAAGGCGGTGCTCTCTCGCCACTACTCTGGATTGCCGTACTTAACGGTCTGCTGGAGGGGAGGGGCTGTAAGGTGATTGCCTACGCGGATGACGTGGCACTTATTGTCAGAGGCAAGTTTCTAGATGCTCTGATGGAACTGATGCAGGGTTATCCGAATCTAGTTATGAATTGGATCGCAAATTGCGGCCTATCGATAAATCCCTTGAAGACAAAGCTCGTCTTGTTTACGAGGAAATACAAAATACCTAGAGTGTTTCTCCCCTCAATAGCGGGCGCTCCATTGGGGCTCTCTGACAAGGTGAAGTACCTGGGACTCATCCTTGACAGAGGTCTTACGTGGAAGCCAAACATTGAGGAGAGAATTAGGAAGGTAACAGTCGCCTTGTATGGTTGCAGGGGCGCTATCGGCAAAAGATGGGGCCTCTCGCCTAAAGTCACTTTTTGGCTTTATAATACGATTATAAAACCAATCTTGCTATACGGTGTCCTTGTCTGGTGGAACTCGCTAGAAAGGATCGTATCAGTTAAGAAGCTGGAGAGGGTAGAAAGGTCTGCCGTGATTGGAGTCAGTGGGGCGCTCCGTACCGCTCCTACTCTAGCGCTTAACTCTATGCTGTATGTGGCACCGGTGGATATCGTAGGAAAAACTACCGCTGCACGCGGCGCAATCAGACTACGGTGTTCAGGCCATAGGCTAGACTTAAGTTACGGACACTCTAGCATCCTTCAAAATTTTGAGTTCATCCCCATTGTGCTGGATCACTGCACACCCACGCTAAGTCCGCGGACCGTTTTCTACTCATATCCCCTCATGGGATGAGTGGGCGGGGTGTAACATTTGGAGTATTCTGCAAGGAACCTCCCATCAAACTTAAATTTAGGCTTCCGGACCACTGTAGTATTTTCCAAGCGGAGGTATCCGCAATTAAGGAAGCGGTGGACTGGTTGCTTACCTCGGTAATTACCGTTAAGGAACTAAATATTTACTCCGATAGCCAATCGGCAATTATAGACTTGGACTCGTTGTTTGTGCGTTCGAGATTTGTCGGGAAACGTTAGGCTTCTCTCTCGATTGCATCCGAATACTTCGACATCAGGCTCATTTGGCTTCCCGGTCACAGTGGCATTGAGGGAAACTGCTGAGCTGATCAGCTGGCTAGACAGGGAACTTTGGAGACGGTTTTGTCGCGGAATGAGAAAATTGGAGTTCCCTTAAGAACCTGTGGTCTGCTCCTGGAAAGATGGGCCTCGAGTCAACTCAGCAAGCGCTGGGCTAGTGCGCAAACGTGCAAGGTCGCGAGATTCTTCTGGCCACGGGTAGATTGGGGACGTTCGAAGGAACTCCTAAGGCTAACAAATCCTCAGCTCTCGAATTTGGTGGGTATCCTTATCGGACATTGCTCGTTAGGTGTTCATGCCGTGAGACTTGGGATTGCCTCAAGTTTGTTCTGCAGAAGCTGTCGGGAGGACGAGGTGGAATCATCTCAATACCTTCTTCTCAGCTACCCTGCTCTCGTTTGGCAAAGATTTAGACATCTGGGTCTCATTTTTTCGCTACGCCTGCGGATATAGTGGGTCTAAATATCATATAGTAAATTTGGTGAAGTTCATCAGTAGCTTGTTGCGGCTAACTACGAACGCAAATCAGCCACCGTTGGCGTTGTCGTAAAATGCAATTCCAAGGATTCTTCTTCCTTCCCTTCTCCTTTCTCGTTCCCATGTATGGCATCACAACGGACGAGTTTTCAATATTTCTCCACGTGTGCCCTAAGCTAGGGCAGCCATTTAACCTAACCTAACCTAACCTATGTTATATGTATTATGTTATGTTATGTTATGTTATATTGTGTGAAATTATAATGTTCTGCGCAATGCATGGTTCTGTTAAGACCCACTTGAACATTTGGTACAAGTATAATTTAGTACTACACATTGAGCGGACTATAATAGCCCCGGAACTTCAAAGAAGAAAAAATATTATTTAACTCTATTTTTATATATACATAAGAGTGTGATACTTTTCGGCGATACTTCTTATCCATGCGAAAAATGTATTGCAATAAATGAAGGAAAATTACTTCAAAGACATTTAGCGTTTGATTGTTATAGAATTATCTGTTTCGACAATTCAATGCTCTCTTGCTCTCACTACACTTCGAACCAGAAGCGGCCGAAAATTGAAATGGTCATTATATTGTGGTGGAACTCGGCCAAACACATGGCAGAAATGTACGCTCAAATTTATTTATTTTTATATTCTGTTATGTTATGTTATGCAGTGTTATGTTACGTTATTTATGTTATATTATGTTACATTTGTTTATGTTTTTTATTATTATGCACTTGCGCCAACGTTTTTTCCAATATTCGAAGCACTTCAAAAAATAATTTTTTTTTTTATCCTGTTCAGCTGCTCTTTCGATGCCGTCTTTATCTCGTCCATCGTAGCGTAGTGTCGTCTTTTCATGGGCCTCTTCAGTTTCGAGAACAAGAAACGTCACAGTGGGCCAGATCTAGAGAATACGGTGGCTGTGGCATCATTAGTGTGTTGCATGCAAGAGCCAATTTTTGTTCTTCCACAAATCCGGGTGTTTCTGGTGGATTGGATTGCTTCGCGCAAATTTCGCATAACTTGCAGGTAATATTCTTTATTGACCGTTTTACTCTATGGCAAGAACTCATGATGCACAACGCCCCTGCAAACGAAGAAAACGGTAAGCAAAACTTTTACATTCGACCGACTAGGCGCGCTTTTTTCGGTCTTGGCAGCTTCCATTGAGATGATTGAGCTTTGTTTTCCACGTCATAACCATAAACCTACGATTCGTCACCAGTTATGACCCTCTGGATCAAATTTGGGTCGTCGCGGACAGAGTCCAACATCTCCTTAGCAATGTTCATGCCATGCTGGTTTTGGTCGAAATTGAACAGTTTTGGTACGAATTTTGCGGCGACCCGTCTCATGGCCAAATCATTGAAAAAAATCGAATAGCACGAGCCAATCGATATGTCAAGGTCCTCAGCAACTTCTCTATCGGTGATTCGACGATTGGTCAATACCATTTTCTTCCCGTCAACAATTTTTTCGTTTGTTGTTGAAGTGCTCGGGCGTCCAGCACGCTTTTCGTCATTCACATTTTCTCGGCCTTCTGAGAACATTTTGTACCACCGATAAACGTTGCTTTGGTCCAAAGTAGCTTCGCCGTATGACACAGTCAACATTTGGAATGCATCCGCGCACTTAATTTCGTTTTTCACACAAAATTTGATACAGGTTCTTTGATCATCTTTCTGAATAGGTAAAAATCGAAGACGAGCCGAAACATGTGCAAGCAAAGCAGCTGTCAATAATTACCTGATCATTCAAAATGAGTGAGAGTCATGAGTACCAACATATCGCCACAAAAAAATTGAAATTCGAATATACGTAACCTGCTAAAATTCAAAATTCACGATACTTTTTGAACACACCTCGTACATGATGGTATGTATGACGTATTTGACCTATCTTGTAGAGCATTCTAATGTAATCAAACAGCTTTTTTGCTAAGCTGGGCTTCTAAGAGCTTAACAGCTTGATTATCTTTGAAAAATTTGACCTAAATAAAGGTTTTGTGTTATTTGTAAACTTGGAAGTTACTACAAAAAATTCCGGTCTTGCTTTCGGTAAAAACATACTTGATAAATAGAAATAAAGCATTTTTTATTATTATTTCATCTTCCCTCCTATTAATTTAAATACTTAGAAGGCGTGCAATAAATTAATTGAGATAAACAACTTTGGCAAGTCGCCATTGCCAACTCTTGAGGAAAACGACCAAAAATTAAATAAATCAAAATGTGTTCTTAAAAGTAGTACAAACAATTAAATATTAATTTTAAACACCAGCACGACCTTGTTTTTGCTCATAAATCAGTAAAATGCACTCAAAATCAACATAAAATGAAATCATTAAATTTCTGTCCACGTAGCCCCAAAGGCTTTAATCGGTAAGTGCTCAAGATGAGCGGATTTTGGGTAGTATAAATGTGGAGCACCCAAATAAAAGTAAAACACCTATTAAATGTTTATTTATTTTCTGTATCTATATAAGGAATGAAAACTACTATTTGCAACTGAACAGCGTGCGCGTGCGCGTGTATATTCTATGTTTGTATATTAAAATCAATGATTAAGTTATGATATGTGGAGAGTACACCAGCTCTCGAAATTATTTTACAACTGTTAACAGGTATTTAAATATTTTATATTATGGGGTCCCTCTGTTAATAGAGCTCGAACTGCCTAATGTTCTTAGAAGGTATTTACAGGTTTTAATGAATTTAATAGTCTCATAAGATTAAATCTTCTCACTTTATTATTTTTGTTTCCTCCTTTCTTAGCGAAGGTGCTGATACAAAATACGAAAAACTTGTTTGTGTCGAGCATTTGGGCGCATTACTTAGAGAAGACCACTACTAAATGGAAGAAGAATTTTCAACACAGCAGCAATTGAGACCCAGCATCAACTGAAATTCATACAAAAATAAGACAATGTTTTGCCATATAAGCTGAAGCTTCGTGGAGCAGAAAAGTGATTATGCAAAACAGAAATATTTCTTGAGCGCTCCAAAAATTGCATTTCATCATTGGGTGATAACTGTGAGCGGGAAACAGATGCTTCATGATAATTACTAGCACAGAAATTCGCATTTAAATGACGGCCAATCCGGTGAAAAACGTGCATAAGCATCCGGACTTCAACCCCACCCCCCATAACACCTTGTGGATGAGTTAAAGAGGTTCTTGTTACTCCCAGCATTTAAGAATGCAGCATCAAATTGCACCAGAAAACTTGTGTAAACTTGATGAACAAAGCGTCATCTGGAATAAATACAATTCACAAACAAATGTGAAAAATGATTAAATGACTAAAATTCTACTTCAATATTATAAATATGGAAATTTGTATGTAATTGACTCAGTCATCCAAAAACAGACTGACCGGATTATAAAAAATTATGCATACAAATAGTTTATGACTAGGATTGAAACTTGGATTTACCATCCGTTAAAACAGTCAAATTAACTCGCATCAATTTGACCGCAACATCGCTTTTCTAATGTTTATTTTTCAATGTATTTTGATTTGTTTTCTGTATTGTTTTCTGTCAAAAAAAATATCGGAAATTGTTCATTTAAAAAGCGCGCGCTCCACACATGACTAAATTTTGTTTGCTGGAATGTTGGTACAACTGTCGAACAGAGTTTGAGCGTAATCTGACAATTAGCTTGTTTTTGGCATTTAATTATATCAGTCAAGCGCAGATGTGCTCTCCGATTTTCTTTATAGATAAAAATATTGAACAAAGAATTTGTCTTAAATTTTGTGTTTCGTGTGTTGAATCGTTGAAAATATTGCAGAAAGCCTATGGCGAGTGTGCTTTATAAAAACACGGGTCTACGAGTGGTATAAGGCTTTTGCAGAGGGCCGGGAACTCGTGGAAGATTTTCCCCGATGGTAGCCCAGCAACGACTTCAACGGATGAAAACGTCGACAAAGTCAAGGAATTGGTGCTTGAAAACCATTATTTAAGTTTGAGTTTTTGACTTTGACTTTGTCCTTTTTTCAAAACTTAAATTGCCACTCCGCGGCCGCCGCTTTGAGTCGAAAGAGGTCATTAAAAAGAATTCGCTGAAGGAGCTGAAGAAGATCTCTTCAAACGCGTTTAAAAGGTGCTTTGATGACTGGACTAATCGTTGGATTCGAATGGAGCCTATTTTGAAGGCGACAAAATAACTTTTGATGATTAAGCAAATATTTTGCGATTTATTGAATAATTCCCAGTACTTTTTTGAGAGAATGTATAGATATTTCTTGTAGTCTTCCGTTTTTATTGCGTAAATTTCATTTCTTAAGTCAAATTGCCATTTTTTGTTGTTGCAAGTTAAATTAAAATAATAAGTTCAATAATATATTACAATGCAGGTGTGAAATGAAGAAATGGTTAAGTGATCATAAATTCGAAAACATATTTGTGAAGGGCTGTCACCTATATAAGGAATTATTAATTTACAATAAATTTTTGAGTAGGGTTGCCACCTGCTTAAAAAATGTAATTCAACAAGTTAAATAATTACTAATAAGCAATGAAAATAACTCAGCATGGGCGCCAAATGAAAAAAAAAATTTTAAATCATATTTAAGAAAATATTTTTGGAGATGTTTACCATCTGCCTGTAAGGGGTTAATTTAATAAATTGGTTAACTGAAATACTACTAAATAGGTGTCAAACGAAAGAGGTATGAAAGTATTTATGATATTTTGAAAATATATTTGAATAGGGTTGCCACCTGAATAAAAACGAATTTCAGTAAAAGCGCGTATTAATGAATATTTTTCGCAGGACTTCAAAAAACACAAAGCTTGTCATTTATTTTGTAAAGAAATTTATGAAGATAATAAATATAGAGCTTGAATCGTATAAATGATGCTGCTAATGGAAAACCTCGGAGTGTATTTCTGCCACCACTTTGCACGATATTTAACTGCACACAATCAATGTTCGATTATCAATTTACGCAACTGTACCTGTAGATCGCTATTTCGACCTTGAAAGAATGCCATGCAAATGTTTAGGTTAATAAAAAATTCATATTATTTATGTTGTTAAAATTTTCCTGCTTTATTCGTGCATTTTATTGTTCACAAAGATCACAATTAGAAACAATCAAGGGCAATGAAGTGCTAATTTGTGTGATGAGTGCTCTAGTTTTTAAGACTTAAATGGTCAATAAAATATTTATGTACTCTTTTAAGTGCCGTCAGCCTTCAATCGAATAAAAATAATGTGCAATTTTCTTTTTTTTGTGTTTGCAAATTATCTGCTGCTTATGCAAATACTTTTATCTGCAGGATTGCATTGAGTGTGCGCCATATTTGGATAAATAATCCACTTCCGATTAGATGTTTTATTGCAAGCAAACACAAATGAAAAAAACTATAAATCAACTTTAGTGCTGCAACAATAAGTCACAACTAATTTTACCTTCAACATGAGACGTAGATGGTGAGCACGTTTCGGAAAGAAAAAATAAAAGAATAAGAAAAAGCTGAAATTAAATAAAATGGAATCAAAGATCGCGCTTAACACATATGAAAACTAAATTTGACTGCATATACAAATGAAAAAAAAAATGAAAAAAATAAAATTAATAAGGCGTAATCAATGTAAAATGTACCTACCTGTGTGCTAATCTATGTATGCTTATGCTTATGTTTGTATGCATGCGCGTGTCTAAACACGTCGTCATATCTCCGCTGAAGGATAACCACTTTGAGATACATTCGCTTGCAGCTGCATTGCATTTACGCGGTTATCAACCATAGCAAAGCAGAGCAGCTCAAAGCAGAGTGGCACATGCTCAGTCGATTTTTTTTTTGCTGCTTTTTGTTTTGCACTTGCCTATGTGAGTGGCGAGTGACATAGAAACATAAACACATACAGATATGTTCACACATACATACATAATATGTGCTTTGCAGACCAATTGTTCTGCTTTTTTGATAGTTGAGCAATAAAACCCAAATACATGGAAAATTAACAAATTACGTATACGCCACATCGCACTCGGCCAGCAGCCAGTGAGGCTGAGTGAGTAGTGTTTGAAGTTGATTGTGAGTTGAAATTGGTTGACTGCAGTCGAATTGCGCAAATGTGTGTGAAACAGGCTTGAAATTGGTAGTGTTCGCAAAAAAAAAAAGAAACAGAACCAAAACCAACAACTGCAAAACGCGCAAGCATTACAAAAGTTATAGTGGCAAAAATCAAACGTACTTAGTTGCATGTATTGCAAATCAGATTAAGGTGAATTAGATTGTGCCACCGCTACTGGTTTCTCTGTCTGGCTGTTATGCCGTCTGTTAAAACACTCACACACATGCACATCTCCATTCACTCTGCTTATTCAAATGAGACGTATTTGTGTAAATTAAGCTGTTTCGTTGTTTCGCCGTTGCTATGGTCCAATGTGCAAATAGACACAACACAAATATGAGTACAATAGAAATAGAAATTAAAAACTGCATAAAACTAAAAATTTATTTTTGACTAAAATTGATTTTACCATCAAAAGAAGTCACTCTGCTAGTTACTCGATGGCAATCTGAGGTTGAAATTGATTTGCCTAACTGCATTAGTATACTATATACCCACATTTGTATGCACATATGTGACGCACTGGTTGGCTTTGCCTGTGCTGCGGTTGCGTAGACATTTGAATCTTACTTCGTCTGGGCTGAGTGATGTCTGCGCAACCTTCACCTCGGCATAAAGTGAAGTAACTGGTGCGTTACCCTACTGCACCTCAGTACGCGTGTAATGTTTTTATACCTTTTATGTTAACACAAATCAAAAAGGAAAAATATTACATATATTATCTTGGAAAGTAAACATATTTCTGCACTATACCTGAAAATGTACACTGTTGGCCAAATTCAGCTTTAAACACTTTATTTTCATTAAAATCTATAATTTAATTAATATTCTTCAAGTAAAAAGCTTGGATCATTTTATGATGTTTATATCAGCTCACTTTCTTTTATATTTCAGAATTCAGTAGAAACTTTAAAATCGTTTTTTTAAGCAATCTACCGGCGAGCTAGAGACCTAAAACTTTGAATATACTAAAAGGTAAATAGATTGAATATACTTTTTTCAATAGGTTTTTATGACATATCAAGCGTGACTATTGTCAAAATAAATACATATTTTTTTTCAGTACTCATTGACATTTCATCATGGAAAGACTTACGTCTCAACGCCATTTACAAATCGTAAAATTGTATTACGAATGTCGACGCTCTATGACGTTTAGCGATGAGTCCCATTTTTGGCTTAATGACTATTTTAAAAAGCAAAATTGCCATATTTGAGCTGATGAGCACCGCAGAGCCATTCAAGAACAGCCATCACATTCATTGAAAACAACCGTTTGGTGCGGCTAATGGACTGGAGGAATCAACGGCCTATGTTTTTTCAAACGCTGGCGCCCATGCAACAGTGAATGATGAACGTTACTGAACGATGATAAACGACCTTTTGATGCGGGATGAACGAAAATTGAAGTCCATTATCTGCACAATACTTGGTTCCATCAAGACCGCGCTATTTGCTATACAGCCCGAGAAACAACATATTTACTGTCGAAGATCTGCATTAAGATCGTGTAATATCCCACTTTCGGACTTTTATTTGTAGAGGTATGTAAAACCTAAATGCTTGGAGGATAAACCAGCTTCGATTGAGGCATTTGAAGCCAATATTACTAAAGTTATTCACGAGGTAACGACCGAAGTCCTTTAGCGAGTCATTCAAAATTGGTGTTTACGGATGTTCAAAGCACAGCGCAATTGCGGCCAATATTTGAAAGGGATTATCTTTAAAAAATAAATGTCATGAATAGTTCTACAGAAAAATAAAAAAGATTGCCCAATCAGTTCGAATATTCGTTATTTTATTTCAATTTAAAATCCGATACCTCTAAATTGATCACCCTGAGTATGAAGGTAGCTCAAACACTGTATGCAATTCATTATCTATCAGTTTGTTTCAGGTTTCATAGAGTTTTATAAAATATGTAAAAAAATTCAGGTTCACTCTTTTTTTGCCATATAATTCGCCCTGGAGTTAAGACGCAATATTAGATAAATCAACTGATGACCGATTAGTCTAGTAATTGGTGTGTGAGTACGGCAGTAAAACGCTTTTTAGCGGTACAAGGTGATTTGATGCAAAAACGACTTCATTTAATTTAACTACTGAGAAAAAAATGTGTCCCTAAAATTTTGCTTAAGTTGGATAGAGGTTTTGATAGTGGATCATACTTAACTGGGGTCTTCGAAATTTGCTGACGGTGTCTGTATGGCCCAAGTTTTCGAGGCAAAAAAAAAAATTCCTTAAATTTATGTATGGGAATATTAGCTCCATTTGGACCCATAGGTCTATGTGATGGCTTTCAGCCAACCTAACCTGACCTAACCTGTATATGGGAATGGTTGAATATGAACATTAATTTGTCCATTCCTAAAATTTGTTTGTGTATTTAGAAACTGTTAAAATTGGTTAAAAAATATTAAGTAGTTTCGTTTTTGTTATATTAAAAAATATATTATCACACGTCATTTTTATATCTGAATAATCAGTTGTGTAGGAGTTATATTCTATAGTCTTCAGCTATAGTATTCAGCTATAGTTAAGGTAATATTAAAGAACAGTATCAATCAAAATTTTAGTAGCCTAACTTTAAAGCTGAGGTAGCTATTGGCATAAACGTTAAAATATTCAAATACCATTATTTCGAGAACTGGAGCCAGTATGTCAAAATGAGAGATGCCATTGAATTTAGAAGGTTCCAGCATAGCGTAATGAAGAATTTCTGTTTATTATGACCTATTGAGTATGTGACAACGACAAAACAGTGCTTATGTTCGGCCTCAAAGTTTTAGGCCTAACCACTATTAACTCATTTCCCACTGATTTCTTCTTATATACATCCCGTTGCAAAATTATAAACACGCGACTATTTTCTTTATAGAAATATAGTTTATACTACTACAAAAATCAAACTTCGTACCCAACTTTCCAAAATTTCATCAACACTTTTTAACAAGAATTTCTAGAATTTTTCCAGGTAGGCAGCTATATAGCACGTTGGATTTTAGTAAACTAAAGTGCTGGGCTATTTCTCTCATATAAAAAATTGATCATGTACTATGTATGGAAGAAAAAGCGTGACATCTTTACGAACTATCAAAAATCAACTATGTTTTGCACTCACTTGAAACTTTCACTTTGTTACACTACACTTCAATATTCTATAAAACTGCATGCCCAGAAAAATATTCAGTCCCTCCATTACTATTACTGCGAATTGAAATATGCTCCGTTTAATTTTAATGCCTATTGCAAAACTTTATGCATTAAGTCCCAAAAAGTAGATATACCAAGTTTTAATAAATGTACTAACAATTCCATGAGATTTAATTGATAAGCCAGCAAACTATAATATGACTTCTTTCATTCAATAATCAAATTATTTAACGCGCATTGAAATGTTATACCCTTTGCTTAGTCTTAAAATTTATACTGTGATACACCAATTTTTAATCGGTTTAAGCGAATAGGGATTGAGTATATACTTGTGCTTACATAATTAAATCACTTTATTTTTTTTTAATTATATTATAATTATATTCGAATATTTTTCATTCTAAATGTTTTCCATTAATTTTTCGTAAAAGTGAAAATTCTACCAAACAGTAAAATCTTGTTGAGCCGGCTCATTACCATTTGACAATGAACTTTTTCGTTGGTTGTTGTCGCATGTGACACAGGTTTCTTGCCAGTCATCATGAGTTCCATAACTTGGTCGATTTCATTACTTTTTAGTTAAGAATGGCATACGTCAATTCGATGCAAAAGGTTTCTTTACGATAATTCGAGTGATACTCATACTTCGAGCTTATCCTTGAGACGGGATATGCAAATACAGCGTTGCCCATATTCGACGGACCCATGTGTTTTTTGGGCCCATTCCAATCGACGAGGCTTGTCCGCAGGCAACAATCTTTGCGACAATTGAATCTTATACCTTATCTTATAAATGGAAATCAATGCGGATAATTCGTTGCAAAGTGGTCCGAGCAATGCCCAACTCCTGAGAACGGCGATTTTGGGATGTCTTTGGCGACGTCTCAACGCTGGCCCATACAAGAGCAATATTCTCATCCGATGGCCTTGGTCGTACCTTTCGTACAAACGTTTAATGGTGTTCTTAGAAGGTGCACTTTTCACATTATTTAATTTTTTATACGCACGTTGAGTTTCACTTCTTTTGTTGAATGTAAATTTCAACAATTTGGGAGCGCTCGCGTGTATTGTTCCATGGTAAAAATCTGCTTGTACTGACGCTTCCAACGCTGTATGTCGTTAAGCGATTTGACGTTTCTGTCAAAATATACAGGCTTGCCAGATGGGCCCGTCGAATATTTGCTACCCTGTAGTTACAAACGGTTTCATGGCTAACATTTAGTACTCGGCCAATAACAATTTATGTTTACGGTCCCGAGAGAGTATTGAGTGTAGCAATAAAGTGAATTTAGAAATACACGAAAACGAGGATGAATGTAGATTTGGCCATTATCAAGAATTTCGGTAAAATGATAGAAATCGTCGAGCTGGACGACATGTGAGCACTTATTCTATGGCTCAGGAGCTGAGGTCTATCAAAATTAAAAAAAAAAAAAAACGGATCACTTTTAAATTTATCAGATTTTTAGAATTTAAAATGGAAAATTTCGAATTGAAATTGTATACCTTTTTTAACAGCCTGATCACTGGTGAAATCAAGCATAAGTTGCTTTAAACTTCATACGATTTGTGCCATATCAAGTTAAATAAATTTTTTGTACTTCGGTGATCGCACTGTTGAAAGAAAATTCTTTGCTGATTGCCGGCTATGGTGGCTATGTGTTTATATAAAAATCGATGTATGATATGTATTGTATCTGCTTTGTGATATTCGTAGCCTATCGCCAAAATGATTCAAAACTTCACTTTTTATTAACGGCACTCAGTAGAAAGGGATATCTGAAAACCTAAGTTATATAAAATGAGAAACCACTACTTAACTTTATTTCTTTCGACACGATTAGTTTATTATAAATGAAGTATGTAATTTGGTCTCAAGGTAAAACGAGCTACTAAACTAATTAAATCGATAATCCATCTTGCTGAGCTTACGATGATTGGGTGGTCAATTGTAAAGGGGAGAAAACGGAAAGTTAATATGAGAGGTCTGTATTCTATACGAGTATTACTTGTGTTTATTACTAGTTTGGATTAATCGAGTTCAGTGGTGATCCCTTATGCTTTGAGCTCTCTGACTGTAGTGAGAGGTATGAGGTATGTGTGTATGGATTAAATAACATAGTTTAGTTTTTGGGTGCACTTGTGTTTATATGTATACGGAGCAAATGGTGAGCCCGTTTTCGTTAGTTAACACACACCAAGTCATTAATTTGAACAAAATTATGATAATTGCACTTATTAGGATAGGCTAATAAAATCAAAGTATGTGGTGATATTCTAGAATTATAAATAATTGTGAATTCTAACAAAACGTTGGTCCATGAGGCCGCTAATTACTCTCTATTAAATCCATTTACTCAACTATATTAATTTTTTTGAACAAAATCAAAAAAAATCCAAACCTCGGTGCTATGCCAGCAGTGGAGCTGCTATGAGCGGCAGTGGAGCAAATGGTAAGAACGAGCTGTTACTGCTATGAGTATGGCATACCACCCCAAATCACTCAAATAACTGTTGAGCGCAAAAAGTTGTTGGTAAGAGTCTGATTGCATTCCGCAAGCAATATATGTAGGGAATTGGCGATTTAAATAATGCACCCTTAAGAATGAAAATGCACAGCTAAGAGGTCCAGGAAGAAATGAAAAAATTGGGGACAGGGCCTGGTTAACCTGTTCACGGATGGCTCAAAATTGGGCGGTAGGGTTGGAGGAGGAGTATTCTGCAAAGAGCTCCCCATCAAACGCAAATTCAGGTTACCGGATCCCTGCAGTGTGTTCCAAGCAGAGGTGACCACAATTAAAAAAGCAGCTGACTGGCTACTTACTTACGTAATAACTGTTAAGAAGGTAAATATTTACTCCGATAGCCAAGCTGCAAGTAGGGCCCTAAACTCTATTATGGTGCATTCGAGATAATTTGGGTACCTGGCTACAGTGAGATTGCTGGAAACTGCGAAGCCGACGAGTTGGCCAGATAAGGGACCTGTGAGGCGGTGTGCCCACGATAGGAGAGGATCGAGATCCCCTTGACAACCTGCGCTCTACTCCTGGAAGGATGAGCTTTGCACCAACTCAGCGAGCGCTGGGTAAGTACACGAACGTGTAAGGTCGCGAAGTCCTTCTGGCCACGTTTGGATAGGAGGCGTTCGAGGGATATTCTGAGAATGACAAAATCTCATCTCTCAAATTTCGTGGGTATACTCATGGGACACTGCCCGCGGGGTACACATGCCGTGAGCCTCGGAATTACTTCGAGTCCTTTTTGCGTCACGTGTATGGAGGTTGAAGTGGAATCATCTCAGCACCTGCTCCTTAGTTGCCCAGTTCTCGCGGGACTAAGATTTAAGCATCATGGTTCTCACTTCTTTTCTGCGCCTGCTGATATAGCAGGTCTTGATAACAAAAATCTGATGAACTTCATCAGCAGCATAAAGAGGCTAACACAACCCCTTTCGTCCTATCGTCCTTTTCCTTTACCTCTTTCCCCCTCTTGCAATGGTATCATAAAGGATGAACCAAACTTCTTTCGTCCAAGTGGGCCCACTTTCTGGCCAACCATCACTGGCTAACTTCTTCTTCTTCTTCTTAGCCTCACAGTCCGTGGTGGACCATAGCTTCATCAACAATTTTTCTCCACTTTATTCTATCCATGGCTACATCTCTCCAGTTGTGTACGTTCATTTGCTTAAGATCTGATTCGACGTCATCTAACCATCGCTTTCGTGGGAGTCCTCTTTTTCTTCCTCCAATTGGTGTTAAAATAAAAGCTTTCCTAGCATTTCGCTCTTTCGGCATGCGCAGTACGTGCCCGATCCATCTAATTCGTTGGGCTTTGATAAAACGTATTATATTTTGTCCTTGAACGATTTCTTCGATTTCATTATTGTAGCGAATGCGGTAGCTGCCATCTATTGTTGCAACCGGACCATATATTTTCCTTATGATACGTCTTTCGAAGCACATCAGCTGATGAATGTCATTTGTTTTCAGCGTCCATATTTCTGCACCATATGTAAGGACGGGTCGTATCAGTACTTTGTACATTCTTATTTTCTGTGCTCTGGACAAATCTTTTGATTTAAATAGTTTTATGTTAACGTAGTAGGCGTTATTTGCAGCTCGGATTCTGTCGTTAATAGCTATCGCCGAATCTTTATCTGCTGATAGTTTAAAACCCAAGTATTTAAATTCAGTGATATTTTCGAAAGCAAAGTTGTTAATACTTAGGTCATCGCGTGTCGTGTTGTTGACTGACCGAATCATGTATTTGGTTTTCTCGGTATTTACGTGTAGTCCCAGAGCTTTTGCATCTTTATCAATACATTTAAAGACGCGTATAAGAGTGTTTCTATCTTTAGCCATAATAAGAATATCATCTGCGTAAGCACATATCTGAAAATCATTATTAAATAATGTTCCATTCGTGTTTATTTCTTTAACAGTCGTGTGTAGCATTAAATTGAATACTAAACATGACAATGCGTCTCCTTGTTTTACTCCGGATATGATTTCGAATGGGTCTGACAGGCTTCCTTGCACCAGTACTTTACTTGTTGTGTTCGACAATGTACAGAGAATCAAATTAATTAACTTCAGAGGTATTCCAATTTTCTGAAAGCAGTATTTTATCCGTTTTCTATTTATACTGTCAAATGCCTGTTTGAAGTCAACAAAGAGGCAAAATATATCAATTTTATATTCGTAAAACTTTTCGAATATCTGGTGGACAGTAAAACCTTGATCAATCGTTGAGCGGTTGTTTCTAAAACCACATTGGTAATCGTCTAGGATGTTCTCAGCATAAATATTCAGCCTTTCAAATAGAATGTTTGTAAATACTTTATAACCTGTATTAAGTAAAGATATGCCTCTGTAATTTTGGCATTCAGTTTTATGTCCTTTTTTGTGTATAGGTACTATTATGCTTGATGCCCATCCAGTGGGTATTTCATTTGAATGCCATATTTGGCTTACTAAGGTAAATATTTGTTTATGTAGTTCATGTCCGCCATATTTCAGAAGTTCTGCGGGTATTCCATCTTCACCACAGCTTTTATGGTTTTTAAGTTTTCTTATAGCCAATAGTACTTCGTCAAAGCTAGGTTCTTCAACATAGATTTCGGCCGTATGTACTACTTGTTCCTCCTTACTTGTATTATCGTAGTTTTCTTTGTTAAGTAGTTCGTTGAAATATTCTTTCCATCTATCTATTACTTGTTGTTTTTCGCTGATTATGGAACCATCCTTTGCTTTGCATATATTTGTTCGAGGTTGAAATGTTTTAGTCTGTTTTTTGATGTTCTGATACATAGCTCTGACATTTTTGTTTCTAAAATCGCTTTCAATTTGTTCAATTTGCCGCTTCATGTAGGTTTTTTTCTTTTTTCGCATTATTTTCTTAGCTTCTTTTCTTTTGTTTACATAATATAATCTATTTGTACGTGTGTTTCTTTCCATATATTTTATTCTAGCTTCCTTTTTCGCATAATTAGCTACTCTGCATTCCTCATCATACCATTCGTTCATTACTGATCTCTTCTCTCCAATAGTATTCTTTGCGGATTTTATGATTGTAGCTTTCAGTTTATTCCATTGATCTTCAATATCTAATTCAGTTGAGTCATTATTTGTGCTATTTTCATTAAATAAAATGTTTTCAATCGCATATTTGTACTTTGCTTTCATATCTTCATTATTTATAAGTTCATCTGTATTCCACTTTAATTTTTTATAGCCTTTGTTGTCATTTACTATTGAAATTCGTTGTCGTAACTTAGCTACCACGAGATAGTGATCTGTGTCGCAGCAAGCGCCTCTATATGATCTCACATCTATGACTGATGTAGCATGTCTTTTGTCAGCAAGTATATGATCGATCTGATTAGCCATATTGCGGCCCGGCATTTTCCAAGTTTGAAGATGAATTCGTTTGTGCTGGCTAACCTAACCATATAAATTTAGTAATGTTAGAAATATTTAGAGGAGGGTTGCCAGACCCGGAATACCGAAAGCAATCCTGAAATTTTCGGGATTCATGATTTCTAACGAAGCTATGCTTGGTATGGCAAAAAATAACTTTTATATTATAAATATTAATAAGTTTGAAAGTGTTTATTCTCTTTTTTATATAAAAAGTTGTACAAGGTAAGACTACTTGATTTTTTTTTTAACATCAATGAGTATCTAACTTATGCTTATTCCGCTTAAATTATGCGAAATTAGAACATATATGAACATCTTGCAACCACAAAATACTTTCTTCACTTTTTAAGTTTTTTTGCATGAGCGTTTTTGGATATCTCTTAAGTTCCTTTATCAGATTATTAAACGCGTTGAAAGTGAATAATTGTCTTTTGTTTAGTTAGTAATGAAATAATTTTCACTTTAAAAGAAAAATTATATTTAAAATCCATTTATTCATTATTTATTAGTCTCATCCCATATTGATGGATTTTTTTGTTAGGCAAGTTGTTGCAAAATAATAAATATTTAAATAATGCGATTAATCACGGGATGTCGGGATTATAATAACGAGATCCCGAGGTAGTAAAAATTTAACAAATTTGTATCTGTAATTAAAAAAAATGATTTGATAGAATGAAATATAATAAAAAAAAATATGCGGCAAAATACAAGTAAACTAGAAGTATAACTACGGAGTTGGCCATTTGAAGGAAACGCATCGGGCAATCCTTCAAATTTTGTGTACTCAAAATAACTTTTCATTTAGCATAAGAAAATCCAATAAAGAAGTGCACCAGGTGAGAACACTATAAGGCATTTACTTACAAACTAAGGACTCTAGGTGAACGGAAAATCAAAATAGGAGGGGAGATCCTTATCCCATCGGATCATAACGGACGGAAAGCGCCGGATTTCTGCGATAAAGGAATGATGACCCATTAGTAATAATTATTGTTGATTTCCAATGTTCCGAAACTAACAAAATAAAACGCGAAATAAATAACCGATTTTAGATTCAGATTTCTTTTAACCGGAATAATTTTTTCGTCTAGGTGCGAGTCTTTGAGAAGTAGTTGATGAATGTCTTTTATCTTTTGAATTAATTAAATTTATTCAATGAAAACACAATTTGAAATAAATTTTTATAGTACGTCTTGAAATTTATAGGTCGAAAAAATATTGTGTGTAATTTTTATTAAAATGAAGCTTTATAATTCAACTTTGCTAACGTAAATAATGTTTTTGCTTTACTTATGGGGTCCCGGTGGTCTAGAATTAAAAAAAAAATTTTGATATTTTTAAAGTATAGGCCTTTAAAAATATATTGCCAAATTTTTGGAGTGGTATTTCCAGTAATTTCCATTCTATAACCGTTTTAGCAGATATGCAGATTTGTCACGAGTGTACTCTAAAAACTATAAATTCAGTTATCTCTATACTTCTGTTTTGTTGTCAAAAACAAAAAAAACTGTTCAACCGAATCGTCTGAAATTTTACTATGTTGTTCACAACATCAATGGCTATTGCCCGTATTAGAATCATATTATTATTTAAAGGTTTTCGTATTTTTTGATTAAAAAACTTAAATAAACCTGATTTTTAGAGTGTCAAATTCAAAACCAAAATTCAAAATCAATTTTTTTTCTAGTACGGGACATATGTATGTAGCTACAGTCATAATGATTAATAATTTGTTTTGGTTTTTGTGTTTCAGATAAATAGAAGCGCCAAAATGGACAACACCGTCCAGATCCAATTTTTCGGAGGTTCAACTTCAGCAAAATTTTTTAAATTATTAAAATTAAAAAACAAAAATTTCATTTTTGTATGTAAAAGAAATTAAGTCTAAAGCCTAAAAAATTTAAAGATCGTTTTTTATTTTGTTATTGTAAAAAAAAATTCCTAAAAATAACCCAAATTTTCGAAATCTAGAGACCCCTTAAGTACCATCAATGCAAATACGAATAATTTTATACTCATGCGAATAACTTTTATATTTATTGGAGGCCTTGTATAATAACTTCTTTATTTAATTCTAGATATTTTAAGTTCAAAAATTAATAATAAAATTTCAAAAGTCGTTTTCTTATGAAAATGTTAATATATTTGAAATAAAGGGTGGTTAAATTTCAAGAGCCGATGTGGAATGTGAACCTCACCTAAATGTCAAGTTTTTCTGCATTTTATTTGAGATTTTTCAATTTCAGACTATTCAATTTGAACCATGGAAAGATACATAATCCAGCAACGCGTTAAAATTACTCAGGCTTACTAAGAAAACGGGCGCTCAAATCAAAATGCATATCGTGCACTTCGTGAAGAAAATCATCTTTAGTGATGAGGCACATTTTCACCTTAGTGGATTCGTCAATAAGCAGAATTGCCGCATTTGGGCGAATGATAATCCAAGAGTGATTGCCGAAAAACTAATGCACCCACAAAGAGTGACTGTTTGGTGCGGTTTATGGGCCGGCGGCATCATTGGGCCGTATTTTTTCCAAAATGCGGCCTCATTCAGCCAGTTCCTGTGAATAGTGTTCGCTATCGTGAGATGATAACGAACTTTTTATGGCCCGAATAGGAAGATATGGATGTGGACGATATGTGGTTTCAACAGGACGGTGCTACTTGCCACACAGCTAACAAAACAATGATATCTGAATAATCTCACGTCGCGGCGATGTCAGTTGGCCGCCAAGATCATGTGATTTGACACCGTTGAACTTCTTTCTTTGGGGTTATTTGAAAGAAAATGTGTTCGTCGATAAGCCAGCAACAATTCAAGAGCTAAGGGATGAAAATATTCGGTACATTAACGGCATAGAACCTGAATTATGTCTCAGCGTCATCGAAGATTTAGGCCATCGGATGGAGGTATCCCGCCGAGGCTGCGGCGGTTATTTGGCCAATATTTTGTTTTATACCTAATTGAGCCTTACCAATATTATCATAAAAAAGAGAAATGATAAAAATTTCCTAAAAAAATTGTATTTATATTAATTTAAAATCAACACCGGCCCTTAAAACTTAACCACCCTTTATTTAAATTTGAATAAAAACTGCAACAAAATTACTTTGTTACTTTTAAATTGGTATATGTTTTGTTTTGATCCGTTGACAGATTCTCTTGATGTTGGAAATTTTATGATGTATCTTTTTTTTCTCTGCAAAACAATTATTTGGCGATATCTCAAAAACTACATACGACAAAACGACAGAAAAAAGAATTGTGTAGATTTTAATTCCCAGCGACTGATTTTACTTAGGAAACAAATAATCTGGTTCATGGGTAAAAAAATCTTTAATTGTGTATATTTAAACAAATTAGTTTGATGTTGGTTAAGAAACAAATACTTCCGTTCGTATGACCAACCAAAAGTTAACGAAAATAATAGAATGAGAAGATTAAATCTAATGAGATTACAAATATAATTAGAAACTAAAAATACCTTGTAAGAACATTGAACATTCCGAGCTTTATTTAACAAAGAGGATATTCAAAAGCAAGTATAAATGTATGTAAAATATTCGACTGTGAACAACTGTAAAATAGTTTCGAGAGCTGGTATAGTTTCCACATATCCTAATTTAATCACTGATTTTAACATACAAAAATAAAATATACACGTACAAACACATGGTTCAGTTGCAAATAATATTTTTCTTCTGAATAAAAAATACATAAAAATAAATAAACATTTCAAAGGTATGGTATTTTACTTTTGTTTTAGTGCTCCACAGTTTTATTAGCCAAAATTTGCTTATCTTAAGCACTTACCTACTAATGCCTGTGAGGTTTATTTGACCATAAATTTAATGATTTTCTTTTATGTTGATTTTGAATGAATTTTACTGATTTATCAGCAACAAGGTCGTGCTGATATTTAAGACAAAAATTGTGTACTACTTTTATGCTCATCCTCCTGAGCTGTCAATGACCACTGGTTAAAGTTGTTTATCTCAATTAATTTATTGCGCGTCATCAAGGTATTTAAATTAATAGCTGGGCAGATCAGATAAAAATAAAAATAATTTGCTTTTGTTTCACCGTTTTTATTAAGTTTAAGTTTTTTTTCGAGAGCAAAGACATCAATCTCTGAGTACGTAGTAAATACTAAATGCTGAAAATTTTATAGAGACTTCCAGATATGGGTATTTACATAATAATGCAAATTTATTTATGTAAATTTTTTTAAAGATTATCACTTCTTGAGTAGGTAAGTACCTTCCAGGTAGAAGGGCAGCGTAGCAATTTTCTACAAGCTGACACACCATATTGTTTCATATCATATCACATAACAAAATATAAATCACATAGTATAGCAACCTACTATTAACATAACAAACCATAAGAGAACATAATGTAACATAACATAACAAAATATAACATAACAAATCATCCTATATTAACATAATTCAACCACATACTGTTAACATAACATACTATACCATAACATAATATACCTTAATATAACATAAAATCTAGAAAGTAACGTAACATAACCATACTTAACATAACATAGCATGACATAAATAAACATAGCATAATAAAATCTGCCAGAACATAAGAAACGTAACAAACTAATAGCATATCAAATTATTGCATAACAAAACATAATGAAAACATCAATGGTAAACCTCCAACTGCATTTTTGTTATGAAAAAGTTTCTAATAAAAAAACATCTTCTGTGCACAGGAGCAATAAACTCTTGTTCCCTTGATATGTATAACAATAAAAATACACTATATATAGTATACGTACATCTAAAAGCATATGAGATATGTGATAACATTTATGGACTTAAATGGCCTCCAGGCTGGGTGACGCAAATTCGTTATCATTGCCTGCAACGCTAAAGTGAGAATGGTGCAATGCAGAAAACCTTTTCTTTTCTGCCATTCAAGAATCATCTCACACGTCACCAAACGTCGCTCGATATCCCTCCATCAATTGATGTGGCACCCAGTTACCTGCTTTCTGGACCATCCCTATCGCATGCAAACGTTTATCGACGGGTCATTTGTCAACATCCAAATCGTTAGACATATCATCAAACGTTTACCCAATAATTGTTTTAGTTGAGTATGTTCGAATTTTTCGGTGTCCCTTCGCGATATTTTTCACTCACGTCCAAACTGCCACTTTGGAAGCATCGAAATCACTCTTTACAAATTGTATTTGATGAAGCGTGATAAGCGTAAATATTTATCAATGTACGACACGTTTCAGCTGCACTTTTCTTTAAAAGGTAATAATGAAGCATGACTTCCCGCAAATGCTGTTTTTTCGGGACGAACGTAGACATCAACATTTTTGACATCAGATAAAAAACAATCTTTACGCTTCAAACGAATGTCAACTACTGCGATCGAGACCTCACTTATACACCTTCAAATCACCAGTACATTATTAGAGCAAACACAAAAATAGTATCAGCAGCGACACCCCTTTTACGAGGGTGGAAAGTTATTTCCATACCCAATATATTGCGAAAATGGGCAACACCGTCACGGAAAAAAATTATAAAAAATCAACGGGATTTTCCTTCAACTTCAGACTTCCACTTTATTATACTAAAATATATCAAACTATAAAATGGCGTACCAAAAATCTTTCTAGAAATTTAAATTAAACTTTACATCTGTGTAATTTTTACAAGAATTGTATACAATTTTAGAATTTTATTCTGCTTAGACAGTGAGCTATAATTTTGCAAAATTAATAATGAACATTCAAAAAAAGATACAAAAATATTCAAAATTGGTCAAAATATTGATGTGCACAATTTTTTTGTTGAGCTTATGAATACCTTCATGTACTAAAGTCATACTCACATTCATATGTCTGTATGATAAAAATTAAAGTCTAATAACTTGAGCTAAAGAAAAAAATATGTACCAAATTACAAAACAAATTCCTTTTTGTGATTAACAAATCGTGAAACATATGCGCTGCAAAAAACAGTTCACCACAACAATTTATAATAAAGTGTTTAAGTACGCACATACACATATTAGGGTGTTTCTTATTTGATGAAGAAATTGTATTTTAAAATTTTTTTCGCGTGTCATACTTTTATTAAATTGTAAGACATAAGAAAACGTGGAGTACCACTTTTCGCATTTTTAAAGTAATATTTAGAGTTCTGTGACAGCAAGGGAAAAATTTTTAAAATATACTATTTTCAGATTTTTTATTAATGAACACGTTCACGCCGGCGACCGAATTTGTTGTTCTCGGCATCTGGCGGCTCTGTAACTCCAAGGTTGTTTCATCGGATGGCGTTGTTGTAACCGTAATTGCATATCGCTCAGTGAGAGCTGTCGACTATGTCTGCGTTAGATGTAAACTATTTCTCTCCTTTTTGCTCAGAAAACCGTTACCAGCATTCTCAGAAAATCGCCCGATGAGACAAATGCTTATGTACCACCAATGGTACAAGCCGTCCAATGGGATAGGCCTCAATGTACCACTAGTGGTACATGATAATATAAAATAATCAAACAATTTTACTAGAAAAGACAAGTACCAATAATGTCGATTTATTTGTAATAGAGTAATTTTGTTAGAATTTTTCACTACCAGGGCAGAAGGACTGACAGGAGCGAATCAATGTTTGTGGGGGAAGGATCATGAACTTGCCGATACATCAGAAAATGTTCATTATTTATTACGGTTACCGCACACTTTTCCCAATCCATTTTTCCCAAAAGTCATTTTTCCCAAAACTTTTGTTCCCAATAAAATAACTCCCAAACCAATTTTCCCAAAACCATTTTCCCAATTCAATTAAAATCCTATTTTTCCCAAACCTATTTTATGGAACACGTACGAAAAAAAATAGGATTTTAATTGAATTGGGAAAATGGTTTTGGGAAAATTGATTCATTTTCCAAGACTTTTTTCCCAAATACATTTTTTTCCAAAGAGCAAAAAATTATTTATTAAATAAAAAATAATAATAATAATAATGTTTTCTTCAGTTTCGATAGAATCCACAGATTTTTGCGTAGAACTCCTTTTCGCGTGGGCGGCCTTCGGCCGCGCTTCAAAACAATAACCCTCATCAGTCCAACTCCGGCTACGCAATCCACCGTATTTTTGAATTGGGAAAATGGTTTTGGGAAAATTGGTTTGGGGGTTATTTTATTGGGAACAAAAGTTTTGGAAAAAAATGTATTTGGGAAAAAAGTCTTGGGGAAAACAGTTTGGATGAAAAAATTTGGGAACATTTGACTTTGTGAAAAGTAAGCATTGGGAAAAAAGTTTTGGGAAGATTGGATTGGGAAAACTGGTCGGCAACTATTTATTACGTTTATGTACAATAATTTATTCATGTATACAATATTTATAAGGAAAGCATTTTAATATTTTCCGAGGCCAAGCATTTTAATATTTATCGACCCGTAAAACTCAATCTAAAAAAAGTAAAAAATCTTAAGAAGTATTAAATTGCGAATTAGTTATTTAAGAGACAGAAGTGAATGACGAGTTGATGGTGATGCTGAAAAATGAGGAGTGCCCTAATACATGTGTACACGCATTTATATTTATATGTATGCAAATGTAAAATTTTGCAGATCTGCAAGCGGACTGATGTTAGTTGTTGATTGCATGTTAGCAATCATGCTTGGATAAATTATATTATATATACAAATATACAGTGGGCGCACGCTTAAATGAACAAATTTGCGTTCACTACAGTGAGTTGTTCATATAATCACGATTGAATTTATGTATGTAAATGAATGGGAATGTGTATGCATAAGTGGATATTTATGTATATACAAATGTATGTAAATATGTATGTATAAATGTACAATATTATTTACCGCCCCACTATCAAATATGTAAATAAATATGGGGCCTTAACAGTTGAGTACTTGTTTTATTTGAAAACAAATCAAATTCATGAATTTCGTTTTAGTTGAATTTTGTTTTAATTTGGATTAATGAAGGTATAATTACACTGGTGATTGACTGAAGTAGTTTATTTGTGTATTTTTTATAATATTTGCTTTTTAGTGTTTCAAGTTTCTTCACTCTAAATAATAATAATAAAGGGTTACCAATTTAGAGGTGTTATTTTGACATTAAAAAAAAAAAAATTTTTTTATTATAAATGATCGGATGTTTATTTCATTATAAAGAGGAAGTATACCGTTCATAGTGAAAAATAACATCAGGCAAATGACCACCACGACCACACTTATAGGACAATATCCTTTTCATGAAATTTTCCATAACCGAATTGCAAAGTGGCTGGAATTCCATCTTTGAGGTCCTGAATCGACCCTGGGCTCTTGGCGTAGATCTTCTCTTTCACGTGACTCCAAAGAAAAAAGTCACAAGGTGTTAAATCACAAGATCTCGGTGGCCAATTGCGATCACCTCTTCGAGAGATAACACGGTCTGGAAACTTTTCCTGTAAAAATAAATGGTATCGTTGCTTGTGTGGCACGTAGCTCCGTCTTGTTGAAAATAAACGTTGTCCAGATCAATACCATCCAATTCCGGCCATAAAAATCGTTAATCATCTCTCGATAGTGATAAATAGAATCTATTATTGGAAAACCTATTATTAAAAAAAAAACACCAAGAAGGTTTTAGGTTATTTTCTTCGATGTTAAGCATAATGGACCTTGCTTCTCAAATATCGCCTTCCTTGGAAACATTTAAGGTCTCCATGTCGGTAGCGACTAACTCGAAATTTAATTTCAAGAATATCGAGGAACTCGAATACTTCTTCAACAGCACATTGTCAATCTATACTACTAGCTGGTGGGTTCGGCTTTTAATTCCATTCTGAATACAAAAAATCAAATTATAGTAAAAGTTGTTCCCAATATCAGACGTTCTTCTATGTATAACTAAATATACATGTGTATATATGTGTCTAATCTAATATATAGGACGAAAAATGGCGCAACGAATTCACTTTCAGAATCGGCCGACAATTGTGGCTGACTCTCAATGCTTAACGCACAGCGTGACTGCTAAGTCTAAATAAGTAAAGTTTTGGCATACGAATTTCTGTTACAATGGGAGACTGTCTTATAGGCTGCCATGCTCAAAGGACAGGCATGCAGACATATGGCTTCTTCAGAAGCTGTTTAAATGAAGAAGAAGACGAAGAAATAATCTTGCACCTTTTGCGTTATTATCCCGCTCATTCGGTCGAAGATTCCCCACTTTAAGCAGTGAATTTTTTAATGAAGGAGTCTTCTAAGGTTTTCAAAAATAAATAAATAATTGGCGCGTACATTTCTGTTAAGTGTTTAGCTAAGTTCCACCTCCTGTTTGTGGTCTGCAGCTTGATGTTTTTCCACAAATGGAAGGACCCACAAATTTAAGTCGACTCCGAACGGCAAATGATTTTTAATGACGAGTTTTTACATGTCAGAATTACACAGGCAGATTTGTCATTACCTGCCGAGTGGCGACCGCTATTAGAAAAACACTTTTTCTATTATTTTGCTGTTTTTTGCTCGAAAATTCGAACCTACACTCTCTCTCACTTTCTGACAAGGTGAAGTACCCAGGTGTAATCCTTGAGAATAAGCTAACGTAGAATCCAATCATTGAGAAGAGAGTAAGGAAGACAACAATCGCCTTGTATGGGTGCAAGGGCGCAATTGGCAAAAGGTGGAGCCTCTCGCCCAGAGTTGTATTCTGGCTCTATAATACCATAATAAAGCCAATTTTGTTACATGGAGTCATTGTCTGGTGGAACTTAAAAAGTTAGAGAGAGTCCACAGGTCTGCACTCATTGGAATCAGTGGGGCGCTTCGAACTACTCCTACTCTGGCGCTTAATGTAATCTTAAATGTGGTACCTATAGACATCGCAGGCAGAATTGCCGCTGCTCGTACCGTAATCAGACTGCGGGGCTTGGGCTATAAGCTCAACCTCACATATGGGCACCCAAGCATCCTCAGAAACTTTGAGTTCATCCCCTCGTCGGCGGACCAGTGTGTGCCTTCGCTAAATCCAAGTGGAACTTTCTCCACCCATATTCCACCAAGGGAGGAGTGGACCGGGGGCAACACCTGGGGACAGGGCCTCGTTAACCTGTTCACGGATGGCTCGAAGCTGGACGGTAGGGTTAGGGGAGGAGTATTCTGCAAAGAGCTCCCCATCAAACTCAAATTCAGGCTACAGGATCACCGCAGTGTGTTCCAAGCAGAGGTGACCGCAATTAAAGAAGCAGCTGACTGGCTACTTACTTGCGTAATAACTCTTAAGAAGGTAAATATTTACTCCGATAGCCAAGCGGCCATTAGGGCCCTAGGCTCTATTATGGTGCATTCGAAGCTGGTCAGGGAATCCCTGGGCTCACTCTCGATTGCATCAGAACTCTTCGACATAAAGATAATTTGGGTACCTGGCCACAGTGACATTGCAGGAAACTGCGAAGCCGACGAACTGGCCAGACAAAGGACCTGTGAGGCAATGTGCCCGCGAAAGGAGAGGATCGAGATCCCCTTGACAACCTGCGCTCTACTCCTGGAAGGATGGGCTTTGCACCAACTCAGCGAACGCTGGGTAAGTACACGAACGTGTAAGGTCACGAAGTCCTTCTGGCCACGTTTGGATAGGAGGCGTTCGAGGGATATCCTGGGGATGACAAAATGTCATCTCTCAAATTTCGTGGGCATCCTCACGGGGCACTGTCCGCTAGGTACACATGCCGTGAGACTCGGAATTACTTCGAGTCCTTTTTGCGTCAGCTGTATGGAGGATGAAGTGGAATCGTCTCAGCACCTGCTCCTTAGCTGCCCAGCCTTCGCGGGACTAAGATTCAAGTATCTTGGTTCTCACTTCATTTCTGCGCCTGCTGATATAGGAGGTATTGATAAAAAAAATATGATGAACTTCATCAGCAGCATAATGAGGTTAACACAACCGCAGACTAGTCACCGTTCGTAGTTCACAAAGACTCACCACTCCCCATCCCTTCCCTTTCTCCCCTTTTTTCCTTCACCCTCTATTTCGTCCAAGTGGGCCCTACCCTCTGGGCAACCATCACTACCTAACCTAACCTAACCTCTCCCGAACGGTAGTTACACATCACTCCATTCGACTATGGCGGCCGAATAGGTTAAAATAGACCACAATGAAATAATAATTGGAATATGACCCCATGGAACCTTGAAAATTTGGTTAATTCGCTCTTTGGTATTTTCACGTATTTGAGTGTTTATGTAATAGAGCAACTACTGTATATACCACCTTGTATGTAAGCAAATACAAAAATGTGCCAAATTATAATTTGCCATCTGTAAACGGTAAGGTAAATGAAGATAAACATCAATGAATGCAGAATAATCAAAGCAATTCGCAAAAAAAAAAAAATAATTACCGCCATGTGTGTTGCAATCGGCCAAAGGTTTAGATCAAGGTGATGTTGATAAAATATATGAAACAAAAAAAAAATGAAAATAAAAAGCAGCCGAAAAAGCCATTTGCGAATTTTTTTGCATTTGAGTTTTAATATTTATGATTTTGCAAAAGGTGGTGACAAGACAGCATCCAAATCAATTAGCATAGAAATGAAAGAAAAAATTTTTTGCTTATGCACTTTGGAAACAAAATTTGGAGTTTCTTTGATATCTATACATTTTTTTTTACATTTAGTTTTCTCTTTCTTAACTTTACTATGTCACTATAATGGCCTTGAAGCGCTCGAAACGCAACATATGCAAATAAATATTAAAATAACAACACATTAAAGGGACGATAAAAGGAAAAGTTAAATTTTTGCATGCTGCCAAAAGTGGTGTGATTAATTTTCGAAAATCTTGTTAAAAGTTGCAAAAAAATTTATCTTTACGTACCGAGGTAGTCATATTGAAATGTATTGTATTGAAAGTGAAAGGGTTTAGCTGCCTGCGAACCACGCATTGATTGTTAACACCTGCGTGACTCTGAGCACAAAGGCGCGCCAAAGAGATGATTGATGCTGGGTGAGAGCGTGTAAAATTAATGAAAGGTCGTTGAAGGGTTGTCAAATTAAAGAAAAAATGTTTAAGTATTATTTCTCATAAAAGACATTTGACCAAAAAAACAAAAAGCTTTTCGTAAAAAACCATCTGCTTTTGGGTGATGGAATAAAACTGTATACAGCAACAATCCCTATTATAATTTTCTTAAGTTCGTAAAAATTCTGTATGCTTTTTCTGTATATGGAAATCATGAGGCAATGATAAAAAGTGTGCCAGGTGGCATTCACATTCGTTTTCAGTACACAGACCTGGCAGTTATACACTATTTTCTTTTCATTTTGCTTTATTCCTCTAAAAATATTTAAAACTATGAAAATAAATAAACTTCAAATGTGCGTAATTGACCTGGCTGGCACACTTTATTGCGCTGAAAACTGAAGACAAATATATTTTGAATACTATTTATTTACTTCACTACAACACAAACAAACAACTTGCAAGGTTTGGATTTATTAATGGAACCTTTTCCTTATATCTTAAAAAACTAATTTATGATTAAAAAGTCAGGTGCTTGTGGTTTATTACATTTCCAATCTGTTTGTAAGACTAGCAATGTAAATAAAGTAAAGTTCTTAAGTCGTATCATTTTTAAACTATACCATTGATTAAACCAGTGAACGTAAACACCTTTTTGCAAGTAAAAGTTTCGTTTTAGCTGAACGTGGAAATTCAGTTTTTTGTATTAATGAGAACATTTTTTCATTAATGCAATATTAAGAACTTCCTAAAAATTATCCAAGGGCTCCTATCAACCTTTTCAAGGATTTTCTAAACTTAAAAACACCTTTCTGGATTACGGGACTTGCATGCCTAGTACATAAGTGTATATCTACGTATACATGCGTATATGCATACATACATATAGCATATATAGGGTGGGCCATGTAAAATTTGCTTTTTGAATCGGCTATAAAAAAAAACTAATCAATATTTTTTCAAACTTTTTTTTTTATTTTGAAGATTGAACATTGTCATTTATGAATGAAAAATAATATCGTTCAAATGACTGCCACGACTGGCTTTACAGTAGGCCATTTGAGCAACCCAATTTTTAAGCACATTTTCGATTGTTTGGGCTCCAATTTCATGAATGGCAACTTCGATTTCATGTTTCAAAGCATCAATCGTCTCTGGATAGTTCGCATAGCATTTATCCTTAACGGCTCCCCACAAAAAATAGTCCAACTTAAATCACAGCTCCGAGGCGGCCAATTGATATCGGATATTCGGCTGATTATTCGGTTTTCAAAAACGGTAGCCAAAAGTTTGAGTGTAACTTTGGCAGTGTGACAAGTTGCACCGTCATGTTGAAACCAAATATAGTCCATGTCATCCTCTTCAATTTTTGGAAACAAAAACTCTTTGAGCATGTCACGGTAACGCTCGCCATTTACTGTAACCGGTGCTCCTCGCTCATTTTCGAAAAAAAAATGGCTCGATGATGCCGCCAGACTAAAAACCGCACCAAACAGTGACTCGTTGTGGATGCATTTGCTTCTCTACAGTAACGTGTGGATTTTCTGAGTCCCAAATCCGATAATTTTACTTATTGACGTAGCCACCGATGTGAAAATCAGAAAAGAAGAAGAAGACTCACCAAATAGGAAATAGGTTTTCAATATTTCCCAATTGTGTTCAAGCGTATAGCGTCCAATTTCGTAAATGTCAAACCTTTAAGTAAATTTTGAATACACTTGACATATCATTTGTGTTACCATTCTCAAAAAAATAGGTGGTTCAAAAAGCAAACGCTATATGGCCCACCCTGTATATCCACGACTCATAACCTGTTATGATGCGCTGGATAAACGTTGGATCCGAATTCACTTGATCAAGCATGCCTTTAGCCAGGAAGGTGTTTAGTAATGCTTTCATGAAAAATAGTTCCGAATGGCATTGCCACCTAATTTTAAGGCCGAAATGGTAACGAATTATGCAGTTCAAATAAATACTAGTATTAGTATTAAGATGACAAGGAACACTTTATTACAAAAAAAAAAATTCTAATGGAGTTGCCACTTAATTTTTAATTCAGAATATACTGGAAAGACTTTTAATACACAATCTGTCTACTAGATATACATTTGGAAAATTTATACTGCCAAGTCGTTTCGTTACTTATGGAATAGGAACAACCAGAATCATAAAGCCAAAAGGTTTCAGCGTACCTACGTAGGTGTAATAAATATGAACTTATAGCTCCCAAACGTTTTTCAGCAAAAATGTGTATAAAATAGTTTATCTAGTGAGGCGTATCTATGCACGTTGCATATACTCGTAAGTTGGTGTGTAAGTACTTTATGATTTGTATGTAAGTATATATGTATATGTAAATATGTACTCTTGCACTTTGCATCTCAAACGAATTTGTGACATAATGCTTCGTGGCCAATAAGCCGTGACAATTTCGTGAGCTCATATACATATGCACATAATTGAGCTGTAGCAAAGTACATTTGGTTTAAGTAAATCATTTTTACGCTCTAATTACCTTGGTTAAGTGTTGAGTCAGCATCTAGATAAATGATCTTGGGCATATACATATCTGTATAGCTTTCTTGCCACAATATTCATATGTGCCACAATAGTCATATACTGTAACCACTACAGTAAAAAATTGTATGGTTATATCTGCACGTGTATGTATGTGTGAGTATCAGCGAACAAGAACAGCGAAAGTCGTATGTGCAAGTGGCAAAATAAAAAAAATGTGTTAGCCAAAATTAAGATACCTAACTCCTTGAAATAATTACACGCATCAACATTGAACAAGTTCTTCAAGCATTTTTTTTAATAATTTTGCATTATTATGATATACGAAATTTGAAAATGACATTCCTGGTTAATCAGGCCAATTATATGAGTATTAAAAGATGAAGTATAAAATAATATCGTTTCCCTAGTGAATTTGATTCCTATGTGGTGAATTCTCTCCTTCAGATTTAGTATAAGAACTGGCAAAAAGTAAGGTGAATTTGGTTGTAAAATGAAAAATCTTTATTTATTCTTGTAAACCAATTTCATCCCCTTCAAAATAATCCCCTCTCCATGAAATACACTTATGCCAACGATGTTTCCAATCCCCGAAACATGCCAAATAGTCCATTTCCGGTATAGCCATCAGCACCTTCTTCGATTCAGCTTTTATCTCCTCAATCGACTCGAAACGCGTTCCCCGGAGTGGTCTCTTGAGTTTTGGGAATAGCCAAAAGTCACACGGAGCCAAATCAGGCGAATACGGTGGTTGCGGAACGATATGTGTGGAATTTTTGGCGAAATGGTGACGAAGAACGAGTGCAGTGTGAGACGGTGCATTATCGTGATGCAAAAACCAAGAGTTGTTGGCCCATAATTCTGGTCTTTTTAGACGAATTGCTTCACGTAAACGAAGCATAACGCTCAAATAATATTCCTTATTAACAGTTTGGCCAGGTGGAAGGAATTCATAGTGCACCACACCACGAAAATCGAAAAAAACTGTCATCATGACCTTTATTTTTGAACGACTTTGACGTGCTCTTTTCGGTCTGGCCTCGCCTTTAGCACGATACCAGTATTCGCTTGATTGGTCGGTTATTTTAGGGTCGTAAGCATAAATCCAAGTCTCATCTCCCGTAATGACGCATTTGAGCTTGTCCTGATAGTCTGAAAGCATTGTTTCACACACATCAACGCGACGACTTTTTTCCAAGAAATTGAGAGTTTTCCATACCAAACGAGATTTGACTTTTCGTAGGCCCAAATGGTCTTTTAAAATGGTTTTTACAGATCCTTCTGATATTCCGATCATATCAGTAAGGTCTTTAACAGTCAACTGATGATTTTTGAGCACTAACTCCAAGTTCGGAGCGCTCGAAGTCATTAACACGTTCTCGGCCCTCTTTGAAGTCTTTGTACCACTTATAAGCATTTGTCTGCAACATGGTCGAATCACCAAATGACTTCTGCAACATGCTAAACGTTTTCGTAGCCGAAATTTCATTCCGCAAACAAAATTTGATGGCACTTCTCTGCTCAATCAAATCAGACATTGTAAAAATCGAAAAATGCACTCTTGGTCGTTTGGTAAACACAAGCGTAAATATATTACTGATAATGACATTCACATGAAAGTTGGCCCAGATGTTATTAACAGTGCTGCCAACTCATGAAAAAAATAACTAGAGCGAAATTTTAATCCAGCGAAGTTTGACAAATGAATTCACCTTACTTTTTGCCTACAGTAGTATGTAAAGTTATTAACATTTTTTCCGAGAGTGAAGCAGCGATCAAGGTTCTGACGAAATTATGGTGTAGATTCAAACTTTCAACTCCTGCTAGGAGGAGATCAAATTTCTTGGGTGGGCATGTAACATTTCTCTGATCTGGGTTTCAGGACATTTTGTTTGTTTGTTTTTTTGTCGGGACAACTATGTAGCAAGTGCAGCACTCAGACATTAATTAAGTCCATTGTGCTACACTTGGATTCACTTTTAATTTTCTTTAAATCTACCCGATCACCGAAGAAATCTGAGTAGATTTTGTGGTGCCAAGGAGCCAAGGTGATCGCTTCTTAACACATCAGTGCGAAGGCGGGGCAGACGCACAGGAAGTGTTCCAGGACATAGGAACATATAGGGAAATGAAATTGCTGTTGAGCTTGCCAGGAAAGGGTCGACTGCGTTGGTCTCATAAGTATTGGCATCACCCTGACTGATATTAAGGGGGAATCGCACAACTTATTTCTCAGGAAAGCACAGATTAGATGAAGCGCTATTTCTTCGTGTGCTATTTCGAGTTATGACCCCAGCACAGTAGCCGCAGTACGCAGATAATGCTGGGGACTCCACGCCATTCAATTTCAAAACTTGCTGCTGAACTTACGGGTCATTAAACGATAGGCACTCACGCAGAAAAGCTGTGTTTCCCATTTAATCCCCATGGCAGAAGCTGTGGGGGCTTTCTAGAGAAGGAGACAATTGAGGTCACTGGGTGCTCCTTTCTTTGACAGGCTCGGGCAGTGCTCCAACCTAAATCCCATCAACTGTTAGATCAGTTTTGACTGGCTGAAGACGTGTGCCCGTTGGAAGTCTCATAATGGTGCTTTAGTGCTATGATTTCTATAAATTAAGTAACAAATGCTCGAAATTTCTTTATACTGGGAAATAGACCAAGAACGCCGCAAAAAACAAAAACAAAAAAAAAAACATTTCAAACTTGCTATAGGTACTATATTACGTCAACATTCTGTGGGTTAGAAAACCGGATAATGGAAATTTTTATAATTTAATTCTAATTTTTAGAAAAATTTCGATGAAAAAGTTTAAAATTGTCATGAAAATTTGTTCAAATTAAAGAAAAATATAATAAATAAATCGTCAAAACTTTGCAATATGCCGCGCTGCTTTCATTGTGAATACAGGATGTGCATATATATTACCTACAAGCAAACAAATGAAAAAAAAATTATAATAAATAAATGCAGGACCTACAATTTCAAGCCAACTTGGAAAGGCAAATGGTTTTTATGAAGAGCTTTTTCATGTCAGAAATTCACGTGGAGGTTCGCCTTTACTTGCCTAGGGTCAACCGCTACTAGAACATTTTTTTCTACCATTTTGATGTTTAATGCACGCAGATTCGAATCTATCCACTCTCGAATGGTAGTCGCGCACCAACCCATTCGGCTACGGTGGCCGCGTCTGTACCTATACAAATTATCTATGATTAATTAATTTTCTGAACAATTGTTTCTTTATTTATTGTTTAGCTATTATTTCTTTATTTTTTATTCAAGTTATTTTTTTTATAATACAATATAATTTAATAACAAATACCAAAAAATATATTAAATGATTAAGTGAACTATTCGGATAGGTTCTGTAATTCACTTCCGAGCTAATTTTAATGCGGTTGAAAGAAAATATTCAATAATATTCAATCAAAAGTGAATTACAGAGAAATATATTGGGTATACATGGTGAAAAGCTTTTTAAAAGTGTTCTACGTAGCAGACTGTTTTTCGGCTCTGAGCGGCTTGCCAGATGTGCTGATGTCACTTGAGCTGTGTTTCAAAAAATTTAGCTTGTGGTAGTGATCAAAATCCACAATACACAGGCCAAGCAGTCAGTGGACTCCAAAGTTCCCCTCAAAAATTTTTTTTTCACCATACCTAACTAGCAAACCGGGTAATATATCATCCTTGATTGGGTGTATGATTTACACCAATGAGGATAAGAGATTACCAGGTTTGGCCATTCGCTATGGTGAAAAACAAAGTTGTGCGAGAGGTGGCAGAGTTCTGCTCACTCTAGGTGTTCAGACAAGTTCTGTGTTAATTTTTTCCTTGATGGAGAGAATAATCGTGGTACCTCTTTTTTGCTCTCAGCGAATTTGACAGAATTACTGTGTGTGTGATATCGCACTTTCGCAATTTATTCGTGTGCAGTTTGTGTTATTTCTTCTTCTTCTTGCATTTTTGATCGTATTTTCACATTTCTCTCATGCAACTACTCCAATGCGACATCACACACTCTCTGATGAGCGCAATCTTGTTTCTAATATTATTGGATTTTTTCGTATTTCGTAACACATATCTCAGTTTTTTCGAAAACAAACCGGTGTCATGACCCATGTTGCGTTAGATAACCAGCTGATTCTTTCAAATTCGCTCACAGCTGGTTACCGGTCTAATTTTGACCTTATTTGTGAAATCTTTTCACCTTGGATTTACACTGTGATTCACTATTTGTGTCCTATACGTCATATGAGGTTAAACAAAAGAGCGCAAGAAGTCTTTGTTATGTTCGCAATTAAAATATTTTTGCTTTATAATTTTTGATAATTTTTGTTTTAACTTGATAAGCGTTAACCTTTCATATATTTTAATTTTCTTTTCACTTCAATCGTTCCTTTATTTATTTAATTGCAATTTTTTTATTCACATATGAATGTTTGTGCAAAGTTCAAATACTTGTTTACTTATTAAAATATTTATGTGCTATTAATAGACATATATTATGTACGTATGTATGTATGCATGCTTTTTACACTATCTATGGGTTTTAACAACGCAGACGATGATGATTGCATTTACGTTTCGCTGCCATGTACAGTACGAGCTCTTCGGCATATGGTTCTGTCACATTGACCGAGGAGGCAGCAGCGACGGCGACGCTTCTTTTGGGTGTTAAAGCGGTGAAATTTTGCCGAATGCTGTAAGGCGTTGTGAGGGCATACAAAGAATTTCGTTGCCCTTCAATTACGGATCTCGTTGTTGTTGTTGTAGTGATAACATGATGTCGAAAATGTGACCGATAACATTTGTCTGAGTGAGGGTTTTGCTGGAGCTGTTGTTGTTTCTTTATTTGTTTTTCTCGTATGAATTTCATTAAAATTAAATTCTCATTTGTTTGGTTTGGCTGGTTGTCGACTGGATGTGGTTGTGGAGTGACCTCTAGTGCTGGCGGCACTGCTGCGTATATGACGCATTTTGTGAATATGCAGAGTAATGCAAACTTAATGTGAAGAAACATGGAACTTTTTTATATATATTTTTTATTATTTATTATCCCTCTCTATTGTTTTGCTACACTGTTAGAGAAAAAGCCCTGCTGTTTTATGCCACGCTGGAAATACGACTACTGCCGAGGCCCAAGACATCAAGTGTCCCTTCTTCACTTACAGCACGCGATTATTGCTTATCAGTAAAAATGCTTGTAAAGAAATGAGTGCAGCTTTGTTGTTTTCATTTACTTTTTGCAAAATAATAAATATTGCAAATGCATAGTTTCTTAAAGAAATGATTATACCGTTCATATGAGTATGGGGTATGAGTTGAAATGCGATGAAAATTCGTTTGCTTAGTTCAGAAAGCCTTTTAAAATAAACCAAGAGCCAATTATAAAAGGAAAAGTCAGTTCAAGGAATGAAGCAAACATTATATTAATGGATTTAGTCCAAATGGCTAGGACTCCCTGCAATGCCCCCTCACTTGCTTTGAGAGAAATATTACGAATTTTCCAATGAAATTCACAGGAGATGAAGATTTCGTGCTTATTTTGCTAAAACTATAATAATATACTTTTTATATGATAATATAGCTTCCACAAGCATTGAAAGCACTTTTCAACTAGCAGGCTTCAAAAGCAATATTCTTACTACTGCTGAAATAAAGCAGCGATGGAATTTTGTTAAGGCAATCAGGAGATTAGGGACAGCGGAGCAGTGCGTTGAATTTGCGGAGGATAACGGTCTCATTCTGCGGTCGAAATTGTGCCCAAAACAGAAGACACAGATGACGTTGCATCTGAGGGGCAACAGCTCACTGGGCAATTTTCGATGCAGAAAATTATCATGTCGAACTAGATCGGGCGTGTTTAGAGCGAGGGGGACTTGGTTTGAGAATGCCAAGATTTCGCTCCCCCATATATTTCACATAATGTATGGCTATGCACATCATTGGTCAAATGCCACGACGGGGGTGGAAAATTTCGTCGAGGGCTCCTGCTTGTCTACCGAAACAATAACTGACTGGTACAGTTATTGCCGTGAGGCTGTTGTCTCATGTCAGGTTAACAAATAGGAGTCAAAAGGAAAAATAGGAGGACCCGGTAAAATTGTATAAATAGATGAAAGCAAATTCGGCAAAAGAAAGTAAAATAAAGGTAAATTTTGATGCCTGCAATTTAAAACATTTTATTAATTAAAATATTTCTGTTGTTAATTTAGGGAGAAGAGTGGAATGACATTGGGTTCTCGGCATGATAGAGAAACGGCAGCGATGATCTAAGGCTGGAGGTATGTCCGCACAACGTGCGTTCGGCGAAGGTGCTCATACCTTTGATTAAGAAGCATGTTGCGGAAGGTACAACTATCCACACGGATTATTGGAAAGCATACGACTGCCTTCGCGATCATGGGTTTGAGCACCTGAAAGTAAACCACAGCGACCCGGACAATCCGTTTGTGTCGAACGATGGCATACACACACAAAGAATAAAATCGCAATGGAGAGTCGTGAAACGGTCTTTCAAAAATACAACTACAATAATCCAAACAATTTTTCCGATATTATTGTTGAGTATCATTGGCGCAAGTCAATAACTAAAAATCACGATGATCCATTTGCAAAGCTGATTGATGTGACCAAATATAGTTACAAACCATAACATTCAGTCTCTTTATTCATTTATTCTTTTACGGTATTTACATATTTCTTGCTTCTTAGGTTTCGTTTAAGAAAAGTTAAAATTGTTTAGTTATTCTTTTTTATATATAGATATTTAATATATAAAAAAGAATATATATCATATATTCAATTCTCACTGTTTGTCAATAGATGCCGCCAGCAGTGTGTGCTAGTCGATTCTAAAATAATTTAAACGTCATGAACCAAGCTTAGACATATGGTAAACAAACTGCTTCGACACATTAGTGATTTTGTTTTGGTATCATATACGTTTGATTTTGTGAAAATGTCTGATTTTGTGTCGAATAATCGTCATTTGCGAGAAGTTTTGATTTTCCTCTTTCATTCGAAAAAAACGGCGGCTGAAGCGCATCGAGAGCTGCAAAAAATTTATTGAGATGCTGCTTTAAGTGAAACAACGTGCCGAGATTGGTTTCGTCGCTTCAAAGACGGTGATTTTAATGTTGACGACCGTCCGTCAAACGCAAGAAGAGTTTGCTTCAGTATTAAGAGTTACTCGCCAATCCATTTCCAAGCGATTGCATGCTTTGGGAATGATTCAGAAACAGGGGACTTCGGTTCCTTATGTGTTAAAACCAATGGATGTTGAACGTCGTTTTTTCGCCTATGAACAACTGAACAACTGCTCCAGCGACTAAAAAGGAAGGGGTTTCTTCATCGCATCGTGACGGGTGATGAAAAATGGATTCCTTACAGCAATCCAAGGAAAAGAAAGTCATGGCGACTGCCTGGTCGGTCATACTTCTACGTCGGTATCGACTTCAATTGATGCGGTCGCAATACGCCGAGAGGAATGAAAAAGTGATTCTACAGCATGACAACGCACGGCCTCACGTTGCCAAACCCGTTAAAACCTACCTGAAATGCTGAAATGGGAAATCCTACCCCACCCGCCATATTCTCCAGATATTGCGCTGTCCGATTATCACATGTTCCGATCGATGGCACATGGTCTAGCTGACCAGCAGTTCCATTCATAAGAATACATCAAAAAATGGCTTGATCCGTGGATAGCCTCAAAAGATGATGGGGAAAAGTAGTAGTAGTAGTAGCCAGCGATGGGCAATACTTTCAATGATTCCCGTATAACCATTTTTTCAGATTAAAGTTGTATTTTCATAAAAAAAAAACAGCGAGAACTTAGTTGCGCACCTTATAAAAAATTAAACTGAATTAATTAATTAATCTATAAAAACTACCGACCTCGGTAGTCTAGAGTAAGTGCACTAGCTTGCCATTCCAGAAATTGTGGGTTCGAATACCATGTAAAGCACGGTCCTCGCACTTTTCTAAATTTACCTACTTTCGCTGTTTCTAAAAAAATAAAATTTAATTCCTTACACTGTCAGCGCATTATTTGCATTTTGGCTGCTAAAACAAGCAACAACAAACAGGCGCAGTTACACATTGCATCAGTGGCGTCAGCAAGAGTAAGCAGGCAACCGCGGTAATAGCGCAGACACACCACTTTAGTGAAGTCCTCAACCATCTGCGTGATCCTTTTGTCAGAAAAATGTAACACACAGAAGGCGCTTCAAGCAGTAAGACGGCGTTGTTCGTAAGCAGCGATAGGTGGGCATTTCCACTCTTAGGACTGATAGTAGGAGACTAATCACTTATCCTGTCAGAAATCAAATACATTAGCTAAACTAATGCAAGACAAGTGTTATCGAGGCCCTATGCTTCCGAGAGGAGTGAACAAGAAGAAAAAACTATGTAATTATGACGTAAGTTCTTTAAGAACTTTTTATTCTAGATGCATTAAATAATAATGGCTGAAGGATTTATTGACAAGTTTTGTTAATTAATTTGCTTTCCATTGGATTTTACAATTTTTTATTATAATGTGATTTATTCTCCTTCAAAACGCATATGTATCACATTTTAAAACTTTATGCAATTTAAAAAACATTTCTGATTTTTTGAACAGAATTTAAAAAAAATGTCGGATATGCAGTTTTATAGCCCATTGAGTTCTGATGCAAAATGCACGTTTCAAGTAGCTCAAAAATTATATTGTTTTTGAAATTTTTTTTGCTAATTAAAAAGTGTGACATTTTCATAGAAAAGAAAAGGAAAAATTTTATGAAAATCATCAATAAAATTTAAACCAGGCCTTGACTATTAAAAATGGATGCTTGATGAAAGTTAGTATTTACAATTTTTCACTAAGTGTTTCCTACTTCAGTCATTGAAAATAAAAAAAAATTGTAGAAACTAATATGTCTTTTTAGCTATCCAGTTTTTGAACTCTCTGGAGTTACCAGGAATTCCACCACATAACTTGCAACTCAAAGTTGGTTCAGTTACTATGATATTACGTAATTTGAGTCCACCGCGACTTTGCAACGGTACTCGACTTGCGGACGAAAAGACGTATGCCGAATTTGATTGAGGCAACCATAATTAACGGAAAGTACGCAGGTGAAAATGTATGTATTCCTCGAATACCAATGATTCCGACTGATCTTCCGTTTGATTTCAAACGATTGCAATTTCCGGTTCGCCTTGCGTTCGCAATGACAATTAACAAGTCGCAAGGCCAATCGCTTAGTGTTTGCGGGATAAATTTAGAAAATCATTGTCTTTCACAAGGGCAGCTATACGTTGCGTGCTCACGAGTTGGGCAACCATCCGCTTTCTTTGTGTTAACGTCAGGCCAAAGAACAAAATATGTGGTTTACCAAAGAGCACTTCAATGAAAAGGATAATTTGCGGATACGTATAACGCTTCGATTCAGTATTTACTTTGGATTCACTTTCATTTTTTACTTAGAGAAGTTGAACTAAATTACACTTCATTTTTGTAATAGAAATGAATTCATTATTGTTGTGAAATGAAATAAAATTTTTCCTTTTCAAATATAGAACAAAAAAATAATTTTTCTTCATCTTTTAATCCTCAAACGAAATGTTACAAAAAACCAAGCCATCTGGTGGCGATTCGCCGGGTTTGCTAGTTTTATATACTTTTGAAAATAAATACTAGGTTGTTTAATAAGTTTTACGCCTCGATAATAGAGGGCGTTGCTACAAACCTAAATGAACCGCAACAAAAATTTGAATGCGACTTTCTCAGCAACATTTAGAGCGTTTTCAAAAGAATAAAGTAGATTTTTTGTATCAATTCATTATTATGGATGAGACTTGGGCTTACAAAAGGCTGAAGAGTAGTGTAAACCTGAATTTTTGAGAATTCCGAGAATTAACATAAATTTTTTGTTGGAACAAAACTCAACAAAAATTGCTCCTTAGTATATCTATGTAATGTGGTACTATGTATATAAAAATTTCCTTTTTTTTGAGACGAAAGGAATTTTGTTTGTGAATTAATTGAAAATTGGTAAAACAATAAATTCTGAATATTATTGCAGATTTTTATACCTGCCGAAGGAAAAATCTATCTGTTTCCAGAGCTAACAAATGGATGCATGGAAAGCGTTTTTCATCAAATGATGAAGTCATAACAGCTGTGGGAAGCATATTTTGCTGCCCTTACAGATTCTCACTACAGGGATGGAGTTCATAAATTGCAATCGCGTTGGAACAAGTGTATTTTAAACCATAAAGTTGTGATTTTCTAATTGAACAGCCGAGTGCTTTTGGAAAAAATTTAATTTTTTGTTAAAAGTTTTTGCGAATTAATTTTCTGTAGAAAATTATACTCTTCAGTTGTAACTATTAATACGCTGAAAGTTTCATAATATTGATTTCTATAAAAATTGTGCAGCGTTTTGAATGGGAGTACTTCTCTTCTTCTTAATTGGCGCGATAACCGCTTACGCGATTTTGGCCGAGGTTAACAAAGCGCGCCAGTCGTTTCTTTCTCGTGCTAACCGGCGCCAATTGGACACACCAAGTGAAGCCAAATCCTTCTCCACCTGATCTTTTCAACGCATAGGAAGCCTTCCTCTTCCTCTGCTACCACCAGCTGGTACCGCAAAGAATACTTTCAAAGCCGGACCGTTTGTATCCATTCGGACGACATGACCCAGCCAACGTAGCCGCTGGATCTTTATTCGCTGCGCTATGTCTATGTCGATGTCAGGTTCATACAGCTCATCGTTTCATCATCTCCGGCCAAAGACCAACGTGCAAAGGTCCAAAAATCTTGCGCAGAATCTTTCTCTCAAGCACTCCAAGCGTCGCTTCATCGGATGTTATCATCGTCCACGCTTCTGCGCCATATGTTAGGACGGTCATGATGAGAGTTTTGTAAAGTGTTAGTTTTGTTCATCGAGAGGAGACTTTACTACTCAATTGCCTACTTAGACCAAAGTAGCACTTGTTTGCAAGAGAGATTCTACGTTGTGTTGGCAAGAGAGATTCTACGAATGGGAGTACTTTAGCGAAAAATCCTGTTTAGGTATATGAAAATGCTCAAAATATATTTGACCTCTTAAACGAAGATCCATGACTGAGTTTAACTGATGTAATTTATGGTTGGATAAAGAAGCCTTTCAAATTCTGCCAGCAGATATGATGTATATAATTTTATTGAAAGCGTTTGCTGTGTAGGTATTTACCCACCCACAAAAATCCATTTGGGTATAACTATTCACATTACTTGGCGGGCCTGATATTTACTCTCTTGTATGTATAAGTAAATTACTTGCACTGGACATTCAATACCTCCATAGAGGTAGGATATATATATTTGTGCAGTAAGGGACAAAAAACTCTATTTGAAAGAGTAATAAGTATAATCGTCAAAAAAAGTACCCTTCTTGTATTCTACATAAAATTCTTGAATATGCATACATATTTTACAGCTCAGGAGGTAAAGATCTTGTGCTATCTTATAGGGTTATATACAGTTAGAATTTTGAAAAAATCGATTTTTTTGATTTCATTTTTTTAATGTACATACGAGTGTATTTAAGAATATACACAGAAAATTTAATATTGCCCCGGTGATCTAAAATGAAGTTACACGGAAATTTGAAAAGGCGAAAAGGCGTTTCAGAGTGCTTATTTTCAAGCCTTGTCAAACTTTAAGCGCGTTTTTCTCAAAATGGTGTTTTAAAAGTCGGTGACCAACATTATTCGAAAACGGCTAAACCGATTAATGTCAAATTTTAACACGAGCTTCTTAAATATATTTTTTAGTAATTAATCGAAATCTCACCGAACAAACAATTTTTTTTGTATAAACATTTTTAGGCCGAAATTTTGGTCAAAACGCGATGTTTTTTTAGAAACCGCCGTTTATTTTGTTGATTCTTTCGATTAATTACTAGATTTAAAATTACTAAGTCTGGTTGGTTTTTTAATATCAGAGGATCCAGTTCAGAGATATAGTGGTCACCGCAAAACGTCTTTTCTGAGAGGAGCTCTCCCGGAGAGCAGCTGTAGCTCCTTTCCAAACAAATATTTCTACAATACCAAATCTTAAAGTACAGTTAAAGGATAACATAATATGTGTACAAATTTGTATATAAATAAATTTTAAAATTTTCTCAAAAAAAATTCTTGAAAATTCGCTTTTTTTGGGCCTTCTAACTGTATATAGCTCCTTATGCCGCATCATCCTACAGCTCGTGAAACTTTGACTTCCAAAAGAAAATGAGATATCAGACTTAAAAATGTTCCAAAAGAAAATCAGTTCTAAGACCTAAAAATGTTGTATGACAGATAATTTTCATTGGACTCCTTTACGATATTCTGTCATTGCAATTCATTTAAAAAAAAGTAGGGTTTGTTCACTATAAATTATTAATAATGCTTGCGTTTATTTTTATATTTTATAACTTTTGTTTTAATTTGTGACAAATAGATTTGTATAATTTATTGTAAATTGTATATTTAAAAGCTATTAAATAAACCGAAATAATTCCTGGCAGACTGCACATAAGTACAGCATGAATTTAAAATGAAAATGTGTGCATGTGTGTAAAATTTTATAAATATTCAGACAGGCGGTGGCACTCGCCTAATTCAGTTGCTGTTTGTATGTTTTTTTTTTCGATTATATTTCAAGCAAATCCGCTTCTTATGTCTATGCTCTGTGCAGCCTCGATCGTTTCAAGGGTATTTGTATTATCAGTTGTTGGGGTCGTAAGTGAGTTTACTACAGTTGTTGTCTGAACTTCCTGAGAATTTGTTGTTTTTTCGATTAGTGTCGTACTTTCCTCGCTTATCGCGGTAGCTGCTATTGTAGTTGGAGTCGTTGTTTCTTTTGCTTTGCCAGTAGTAGCTGTTGTTGAATCCACTTCCGCATCCTTCTTAGGAGTACCCCCATTTGTGTCTAATGGTTCCCGCCAATTATTACCATGTGTTTTCGCTCTGTCTGCAGTTGTGTCCCCCTGCTCGTTCTCTTCATTTGATTCGTCACTGTGTGGCTCAAAGTAGCCTGCAGGCCACCTGCGATGATGAAACCTGTGCCTCCTACAAGGTGTTTTCGCTCTGTCTGCAGTTGTGTCCCCCTGCTCGTTCTCTTCATTTGATTCGTCACTGTGTGGCTCAAAGTGGCCTGCAGGCCACCTGCGATGATGAAACCTGTGCCTCCTACAAGGTGTTTTCGCTCTGTCTGCAGTTGTGCCCCCTTGCTCGTTTTCTTCATTTAATTCGTCATTAGCCGGCTCAAAGTGGCCCGCACGCCACCTGGGATAATGAAACCTGTGCCTCCTACAAGGTGTTTTTGCTGCGCCGGTAGCAGCTGTTGTTGAATCCATTTCCGCCTCCTTCTTAGGACTACCCCCATTTGTGTTCATTGGTTCTAAACTCTCCCGCCAATTATTACCAGGTGTTTTCGCTCTGTCTGCAAATGTGTCCCCCTGCTCGTTTTCTTCATTTAATTCGTCATTATCCGGCTCAAAGTGGCCTGCAGGCCACCTGCGATGATGAAACCTGTGCCTCCTACAAGGTGTTTTCTCCCGCCAATTATTACCAGGTGTTTTCGCTCTGTCTGCAGTTGTGTCCCCCTGCTCGTTTTCTTCGTTTGATTCGTCATTATCCCGCTTAAAGTGGCCCGTAGGCCACCCGCGATAATGAAACCTGACCATCCTATGTGCCCTTTGCATACGCCATGGATGATGTTGATCGTATGCGCCTATTTCTGTGTCCAAAGCATTTCCATTCAACCTCATTGCTGGAAACAATCTATCTCTATGAGTGAAACCATGGATAGGAGCATTAATGGTTGCTCTCGATTCCGTTGGGCTTTGCACACATTCTTCGGAACTGAATTCACTTGTCTGCGTTTTAATATCCAAGTTGTTTTGGTGATGCAATGGTCGCCTTTCCCAAGGGTGTTGCTCCCGTGATGGCATTTGCAGATATTCGCCATCGTTGCTATTTGCTATCAGAGCGCGTTGGTTGTGTGGCCGGTTGATATCATAATTAACGGGCAGATTTATGTACTCGTATAACCCAGACGGATTTGTAGAAACGATCGTAATGCATCTGAGTACGTAGTATAGCAAAAATATTGCCGTATAATTTTTTAGGTTTGATTTCAGTGCGTGCATTTGAACCGCTTGAGTGTTGTTTTCACGAATGCTGTGTTTTGACTATTGAAAATGCTGACATCGACTTATTTGAAGCACTTCTTAACATAAAGCTGTTATCAGTTTTTTAAAGCGTGATTGAGATCATGAACTAAATTATTGAGAATGTTTACAATTATCTCATACAAACATATATAGGTACATATATGCGGACTACAGTGTGTATGAGCGCTTCACAAATGGTTACTTTAACACATCAATATTGAGATGTTCGAAAAATTTGTAAGACGCCGGGTCATCTCGTGTTCGGTTATTAGTTGAGTAGGTAGGTGCTTGTACACCTACCTTCCTATAAATATTAATAGATTAAACGTCCAATGTAACGAATGTACGTAAAAGCGAAAAATTCTTTAAATCGAGTAATTTTGTACCCATTATACCATCAACTTTTCATTTAAATAACTAAATATATTCATTTAATAAAAAATAGTTTAAAAAAACTAAAAAACACGCTTTTATTGCCAATCGAACTAAAAAGTATAAAATAAATTTTAATGACAAAGAGACCTATAATGAAGTAATAGCAAATCGAACGATCAGTCATAGTCAACTACCTCAGAACAGAATTATAACAAAAATTAAGATACAAATAGAATAATTCAAATTAGAGTTAAAAGCGTGGGATGCTTGATATAGTAAATATTACAATCATTCTATTGGCAACTACCTATGCACAGAGGATTATGAAAGTGAAGCAAAATGCATCCCATATTTTTTATTATGAATGAAAATTATTGTTATCATTGCAGTCAGTGAATAAATGATTCGATATATTCGTCTTATATTTAATTCCTTTCTTATCGACTGTGAGTCTAAAGCTATGCAGTTATCGGCCGTGATAAAGAAGTAATCGGGATGAAGAACTTATTTCGTGTAGAGAGACTGAGAAACGGCTACCCCACTCCATTGGCCAGTTTTTTTCGATTTTCGTGGTGTAGTGCACTATGAATTCCTTCAACCTGGCCAAACTGTTAATAAGGAATATTATTTGACCGTTATGCGTCGTTTACGTGAAGCAATTCGTATAAAAAGACCAGAATTATGGGCCAACAACTTTTGGTTTTTGCATCACGATAATGCACCGTCTGACACTGCACTCGTTCTTCGTGACCATTTCGCCAAAAATTCCACGCATATCGTTCCGCAACCACCGTATTCGCCTGATTTGGCTCCGTGTGACTTCTGGCTATTCCCAAAACTCAAGAGACCACTCCGGGGAATGCGTTTCGAGTCGATTGAGGAGATAAAAGCTGAATCGAAGAAGGTGCTGATGGCTATACCGGAAATGGACTATTTGGCATGTTTCGGGGAATGGAAAAATCGTTGGCATAAGTGTATTTCATCGAGAGGGGATTGTTTTGAAGGGGATGAAACTGATTTACAAGAATAAATAAAGATTTTTCATTTTACAACCAAATTCACCTTACTTTTTGCCCACAGGTAAAAAAAGAAAATATTAATCCTGGCAATTCTAATAAGGATAATGGAAAACTTTTATCAAATTATTGTATTGTCATCGGTCCTTGATAGGTGTGCAAAATTTCAAGTCGATCAGATTTTTAGAAGCCAGTGAAAATTAAGTTCAAAGATTCCGTTACATACATACATACATACATACATACAACCCGACCTAATAAAAGTGTGCTAAAAAAGTATTTATTGTCTTTAATTCAACGACAAAGAATATCGCAGAATGTTTTAATTTTTTTTACTGAAAAAGTCTCCATCTCGCATTTGCTTCTTAACAGCTTACAGGCTTTTCTGTCCTGTGATTGCTTGCGAGTCTCTTGGTACCAAAAGTTTTGACAGTTGAAAATTGTTTGATATTGCCCAGGTGACACATTCCTCCAAATAATTGATTGCTTCGTCCCGCCTATATAAGTAGTGGAACGCACATTATCTTCATTTCCGCTTTCACTTCAAGCTGAAAAACCATCAGCACAATTCCGTGAATATCCTCTATTCGAACCGAACATTGGCACTTAATGTGGAAAACAAAACTCAACACTATTAATGTAATTAGCACCATAGTTTTCCAACTGGAAAAACTGCTGCTGTCAAAGTCAATATTGATTCAAGGAACGATGTTGATTTGCCGTCGCGCCTAATCAGTGCGGGAAGCATTTCACTTTCACTTGCATTGAAAACTACATCGTGGGAAAGGTTTTTTTCCACACTATCTCCATTAGATGACAGTTGTCCAATCAGTAGTCAACACGAGTATAGACTTTTTCGTATATCACCAACATAATCTCAGTTTTTTCGTAAACGAACCGCTGTTATGACCCATATGACGTCAGCCAATTGACGGTCTGATATTGGCTACACCTCTGCAACCTTATCACCAATATCAGCGAGATAGTTTTGATGATTCGTTAAACTGAAAATTCATTATTCAGAAAGTTAATATAATTATGCTGGACGTCCACTGTATATGAAATAAGTAAATATTTATAAGTTTTCTTAGAAAACGTGATTTATATAAAGTAAAAGAAAAGTTAAAAATAGCCAAACATATTCAAGTACATAACTATATTACAAATGTGAACATAACAAGAAATAAAAAATATTATCAACGTTCTACAAAAAAAGCATAATAAAATAAAAAGAAAATATGTTTTTTAATAATTAAATCAAAGTCACAATGGAGCAAATAGAGACAATTAGTCACATGAAAATAAAAAAGTAGAACTATAATTTGGCTTCGACTCGTCCATTGTGTTCAGCAATTGTTTGTAAAATTCTTTCACCTGTGGGAACTGGAGTCTTCATAGATATGAACATGTGCCATGCAACCTCTCTAGTAACATCGTACTTCTTACATACACTGCGTATCACTTGATTAAGGCCGAATATTTGACATTGGTATTGTGTCATATTTCTCTTCGAAGTCCTGAAAAAATAATAAATGCTTTTACCAGAATAATGTTTTAAGAAAAGTATTTGCTAAGAAAAGCCACTTCTCTCGCTAGTAGTTCTAAATGAAAATCTACTTTTTCTGAACAAGCGAAAATTTTTAAGTCACTCGATTAAAGCCGCATAGGAAAATGTGATGTTATTCTTTACAATTACTTGAAAAATGCAATTTGAAATAGAGTCATAAAGGGATGTACGATAGTTTAAGGAAATCAGGTATTTACCTGCTTTAGACACATCAAAATAAACTAATTACATTCCAATTGTTTTCCATAAACTTTTTTCTTCATTCTTGCAAGTTATTATGTTAGGAGCTACTAGAATATTTGTTAAGCTATATATAAGTATATATATATAATTGGCCGAGCTCCTCCTTCTATTTGTGGTGTGCGTGTTGATATTGTTCCACAAATGGAGGAACCTACAGTTTCAAGCCGATTCCGAACGGCAGATATTTTTTTATGAGGAGCTTTTTCATGGCAGAAATACACTCGGAGGTTTGCCATTGCCTGCCGAGGGGCGACCACTATTAGAAAAATGTTTTTCTTAATTTTGGTGTTTTCACCGAGATTCTAACCGATGTTCTCTCTGTGAATTCCGAATGATAGTCGCGCACCAACCCATTCGGGTACGGCGGCCGTCATTTGTTAAACTATACGCGCCGGTTTAATAAGTCCCCGTGTTAGAAATGAAGATACCATTTTTAAAATTTTTTTTTAACATAGTCCCCTTTTAGATAGATACACTTCTCCCAATACTCCTGCTATTTTTTTAACCACTCCAAAAAAATTGTCGAACTCTCCAAAATACGCCTCTTGGCGATGACTTCCTCGTTTGAACTAAATTTTTTTACCGCGAGCCATTTCTTTATGTGAGGGAACAAGAAAAAGTCGCAGGGAGCCAGATCGGAGAACGGTGAATAGGAAGATGCGGCAGCAATTGATAACGCAATTCATGCAGTTTGGCGGCAACAACTCCGGATGAATGCGCTAGTGCGTTATCGTGGTGAAACAGCACCTTTTTTGCCAAATGCGGACAAGTCTCCTTAAAGTTTTTGTGAAAGCAATCCAATAACTCCATGTCCTTTCCGGCCGATTGGACTGTCTTCGCCTTCTTTGTAACAGATTCACCGGAAGAAATCCATTTTTTGGTTGTTTCTTAGTTTCTGGTGTGTAACGATGAATCCAGGTTTCATCAACGGTGACAACTCGACGTAAAAATTCCTTCAGATATCGCTTAAATTGCTTCAAACGCTGCTTCGAAGTGAACAGCCGCATCCGCTTGTTGTTGCATGTGAGCAATCGCGGGCCAACAATTTATTCATCGCCAACTTATCAAGTACAATATTAATTGCCGTTACGCTCGACACACCTTTGTCCCTGTTACTTCGCGCACTTTCGTTCGTCGAACGGCGAGAATCATGTCGTGGACTTTGTGGATGATTTACTCGGTAACTACATTTGCCTGGCGTCCTGGTCGCTCCTCATCAAAAACATATGTTCGCCCACATTTAAATTCGTTGAACCAATATCTAACAGTGGTCATATATGGCGAAGCGTCCCAATAGACAGCATCGAACTTTGCTTTTATCTCTTTGCATTTTTTCCTATCCAAAAGGGAAGTACCGAACGATACTCGAATAACTGCCAAATCCAAGCTAATCTATAAATCAGTCTGAAATTTGCTTTGCTGTCGTTTGATAGATGGCAGCACACGATGCTAATACCAACTTCCCTCAGGAACGCCCTCTGTCATCAGACACGGGTACTTATCGAACCGCGCAAGCCCTCGTACATGTCGAATCTTCCATCCTTGATATGTAATTATTCGCCGGTACCTTCACAACCTGTACCTCACTTCGTTACCGAAACATACTCTTCTTTTAATCACCAAAACTTCAATGATTCATAATGTACTTTGGAATAACAATTTATCAGATGCCATTTGCTTTTCATAGTCTACTTCCTACAGTGCGTTTTTCATCGTTTCCTATGTTTTTTTTTCTTATTCTTCTTCATTCGCGATTTTGGCCGAGTTTAACAAAGCGTGCTAGTCGTTTCTTTCTCGTGCTAACCCGCATGATTTAAACGCACCAAGTGAAATCAAGTCCTCCTCCACCTGATCTTTTCAACACATAGGAGACCTTCCTTTTCCTCTGCTGCCACCAGCTGGTACCGCAACGAATACTTTCAAAGCTGAAGCGTTTGTATCCATTCGGATGACATGACCTAGCCAACGAAGTCCCTGGATCCTTATTCGTCGTAAAGCTCAAACAGCTTATTGTTCCATCGCCTGCAATACTCACCGTTGGCAATGTGCAAAGGTCAAAGAGTTTCCCGCAGAATCTTTCTCTCAAACATTCCAAACGACGCCTCGTCGTCAATTAGCGAGCGGTAACAAGAATGTCTTCTTCTTCATAGAATGAAGTTGAAGTTGTGAAGCGGTCGAAGTAAGTCGTCGTTATGTCACTGCCAAGTATCTCTTTTTATTTTTCTTTAAATAAACTGGAATCTATAAATTTTAATTTAAAATAGAAACTTACAAGATGCTTATTATAATCCATTGTATTGAAATTGTAAATTGAATAAACACTCTTATTGCCATTATCAAAACGGTGAACAACTTTCAAAACTGTTTTCGGTCTTTTCTTGAACTTAATATTGCAAATTATTTTATACGAAAGATTTAATTTCATCTGAATTTCTTTAACATATTATTTTAGGGCATCACTATGAAAAGTATGAAATTTTTTATTTTCAAGGCTTGCGTGATAATTCTTTCTAGGCCAGATCTGTCTATTTACCTCAAAAGTTGGCTTCAAGCTTCATCTATTCTTAAACTGAGCAATGTCGATCGACCTGATCCAGAGTATGTTTGAGGATAAAGTATCGTTTATATACTAGGTGGAGCTGACTGATTAGTATCTTTGTGTATAGAATCCCAAGCAAGGTTTGTGTTGTACCGGTAAGGCCGCTGATTAAGAATATCTCTACATTCATTTGCTACCTTTTAGCTATTAACTCAACTTGAAAGACACTGCATTGGTCAAGTAGCCGTAGACTTCAGTTCAGCTGCAGCACGTCTGAGCGAATGCATTTGCTATTTCCACCTATTCCTATTTTTGGTACCAAACAGTAACTCCATAGAATAAGATAGGCCTCATAACCGCAGGGTACAGCCAGTGTACCATGCGCCTCAAATTAAAGAAAAGGCTTCAGGCGAATTTGTTAAGACTAAAGTTTTAGTTATATTATCATTATTATATCTCTTGTGATATATGAACACTTTATTTGTACATTTAAAACTATCACAAATTCAATATCGCTTAAAAATTAACAATTAATTAATTTATTTAAACTTAATTATACAATTTATCGTTGACCTTAGGTTTAGTGGGGAGAGGATCGGGAAACTGTATCTGTGGATAATTCTGTCTTACTCTTAACACATTCCTCATGGCAATTTCATTTGAAAAATTGGTTAGACCTTGTTGCGCACCCTCGGTTGTATTCTGCTTTAATGGTACTTGAGTGGATGTATTCAAATTTGATCTCCTCCCCCAAATTCTTAATGGATCAATGGTGGTTGTATGAATAAAGGTGTGGCGCAGAAAAACTTCAAATAAGATATAAATAACAACACAAAGCTGGAGTTTAAACATTTTAATGTACACTAGAGGTCGGTTAAAATTATTTAAGCGGCTGCAGCACCGCGAATGTGAAGAAAATGCAATCGCATTTTGACTTGAACTCTGCTGAGACGTCTATCAGAGCTTCGCCAATTGCACGCTGTTACTTAATACCTTTAAAGATAGCACTAACTTTTCGTTTGCTTCTCTTATTTCATACGCAATATAAATACAGCAGACATTTTTTATCGGCCTGTAGGCGCCAACGTATGCCTCCGGTATGCATTTCAGGAATATGATAAAAGCCAGCCAACTACAGATTAATTTCATCATAAGATTAAGTTAATGGGTTATGAAAAAAATAAGTTTTGGGTACCATTTGCCGTCTAATCCACACTCGCTGATAAATGTGAGTTTGTTTGTTTGCTCGCACATACAGGTAGTTCACGCATAGTTTACATCCCTATGTGAATCTTTTTTAAGACCCGAAATTTCGGGATTGTAGGCAAATAGTCTCGGGATTTTCGGAACTTGTATTTTCTTACGAAGCATATGATATGGAGGCTGAACAACTATGGACTATTCCCAGATTTCGGGATTGTAGCCAAACAATCCCGGGATTTTCGTGACTTGTATTTTCTTACGAAGCATATGAAATGGAGGTTGAACAATTACGGACTTATCCCGGGATCGCGGGGTTGCAATAACGGGAGAATCACTCCTAACTTCGCCAATTTCCATCCGATTTCGAATTTGTTTTTTTAGTTCGAAAGATCAAAAACAAGCCTTTTTGACAGTGTGTTGACAATTTTTCTGAAATGATAACTGACGAGGCTGTAGACGGAAGTATTTGGAATTTTTTTATTTTTTCTCTCTTTTTATATTTGACATAATTCTTACGATATTATCCGATATTGAGGATTTTTTTTTAGTACACTACTGTTATAGTAAATTTAATTTTGCGTCGAATGAGCTATATTTGACTGTAATTGAATTAAAATTCATACAGTTGTGTGAGTTTTAAGATTTTATTTTTTTTACTAATTTTGTATGTAGGTATAACTGACGCTAAATCGGAATAAGGGCGCGTTTCGGAGCATGAAACTGATAACAAGTGTCAGTATAAACACACCATATTTATTGGAGTATAGATATACAGTACAGTGCAGCACTGTACGGTATGGTATGGTGCGCTACGGTGCAATACACAACGGAACTGGTTCCAAACATAAAAATGCATTGGAAACGGCTTTTTGGAGTTTAGTATGGCACGGTACAGTATAGTACGGTACACTATAGTATAGTATAGTATAGTATATTACAGAATAGTACATTAAATAACAGCATATTGTATAACAGAAAAAAGGACATAACATTACTTAACCAGAATAGAACAGTACAGGTTTAAAATTTTAAAAGATGTCGGGAAAAACTAATCTTGATTTCAAAAATGTTTGCTAGACCTGCTCCGTTTGTAAGAGTCATCATTTGTTTTACGTTTCAAGGACCAGCAATAATCAGCAAGCGTATTGATGGAGTTCTTCCCTTGGAAACGTTTTTCGATTACTCCTATCTCCTGGTGAAATCGTTTACCCTGTTCATCGCTCATCTGGCCCAGGTTTTCCGGGAAACAATTCAAATGTGAGTGCAGGAAGTGAATCTTGATGGACATATTGCATTCCAATTTTTCGTACGCACTCAAAAACTCTTTGACGACTTCAACATAATCAGAGCTCTTTTTATTTCCAAGGAACTTCTCGACAATGATTTAAAACTTTCCCATGCCCGTCTTTCCACTGCACTGAGCTTACTCGTAAATTTCTCATCTCCCATGAGTTTTCGAATCTGAGGCCCGACAAGGATCCCTAAAATTGTAATAAACTGTAAACTACTATTAACAAATATGAGAATAATGTGTTACCTTCTTTGCATCGCTGACTCTAGGGAATGCAACTTCTTTCAGGTGACGGAACGCTTCGCCATCGACTTTTAGTTTTTTCAAAAACTGCTTCGCATACCCAAGTTTCAGGTGCAGTGGTGGCAAGATAACATTTTCTGGTCGGACAAGTGGAGGGTTCAAAACATTTTTTAGACCAATTTTGTAGAGCTGACGTGTTGGTCATTCAGTTTTTGCTTGCGATTCGGGGCACAGCTATCCCACTCACAAAGATAGCAAGGGTACTTGGTGTATCCACCTCGCATACCGAACAAAATTGTCAATACTTTTAGGTCGCTTACTACATATTTGCCGTACATACAAAATTAGTAAAAAAAATAAAATCTTAAAACTCACACAACTCTATGAATTTTAATTCAATTAGAGTCAAATATAGCTCATTCTACGCGAAATTAAATTTATTAAAAAAAATCTTCAATATAGGACAATGTCGTAAAAATGATGTTAAAGATGAAAAAAAGAGAAAAAATAAAAAAATCCAAATACTTCCGTCTACAGCCTCGTCAGTTATCATTTCAGAAAAATTGTCAACACTCTGTCAATAAGGCTTGTTTTTGTTCTTTCGAACTAAAAAAACAAAGGTTGGAAGGTAGGAGTGATTATTCATATCAACCTTCTGAAAAACGGTTTTTTGGCCATAAATGAGATTTTGGGGATGTATTGGAAATTTCTCCTATACCTTTTTTCATTTCAAGTTGTGCTAGGTCTCCATAAAAGTATAATATCACTGTCGCACAGTGTAATCGTTCTTCCTGAATTTCATAAGTTTTTTGTTTGTCTTGCGAATAAATCATTTGGGATAGTGTTTTGTTACTGGTCGCGGAGAGTAGCCATATGAAATAAAGAGAGATATAAGCAGAAAAAATGAATAATTTCATACATAAACTTTTATACTAGGCTTCATTTAGCGTATAACTTACACGGTTGGGTTATAATACTTCATCCATTTATCACGATTTCACATTTTAACTTTTGATTTAACCCTGGATGGTTGGTGTAATATTTATCTCCAAGTGCACTGAGCTTAATTGATATTGTCCTTCGGTTAATTATTTGATTTTCGCGAAGAGAGCGCGAAAAAACTCGAAAAACCCATCAGCAATTTTTACCGAGCTTAACAAAGCGCGCTAGTTGCTTCTGTCTCGTACTAACTGGCGCTAGTTAGATTAGATAAGATTACTTCGAGGTTTGCACTTCGACCTCATAGTCTTTTGTGCCCTCTGCTCATCACAGTACCTCATCCAGACCCACTTCACTTGTTAAACTCAGGATAGAGCTGGGTTGGGTTGAGCGTGAATGCCTATATTTGGCTGCAATTGGCGCTAGTTGGACATACAAAGTGAATCCAAATTTCCCTGTATCTGATGCTTTCAACGCAAAGGAGACCTTGCCCTTCTTCTGCCCCCACCGCATCGAATACTTTCAGTGCCGGAGCGTTTACATCCATTTGTTTGAAAGCTACCCAGAGGATAATTGAGAGGATGAAGCCCGGAAGTTGTGAGCTGCCTGAACCGCATGCACCTGGCCACTCCCAGGTGAATGGCGATCAGAGACTTTCTTCGATTGTGCGGACTTCGCTTTTTCATATCAAGGTATGGTTATTATTATTAAATGAGCTGCATATGAATAGCTCTACTTCAACCAAATGTTCTGCAGCCCGATAGACGAAGCGAAAACGCATTACTGCAAGCAAAAAGCGAACCATTTTCAAAATGTCTAGCTATAAATTAAGTTTCTGGCACATTATGGTTGCCCTGCTAGCCGTCCAAGTTAAACAAATCGATAGTTTGAACTTCAAACACTAGGTTGTCCACGTTGTAGTTTATACGAGATTTTTGGAATGTCAAAGTGATATAAAGATATTTAAATAAAATTCTCATATTTTTGAGACACAACACCAGAGTTGCAAAAAAGTCTCCATACAAGCCTTGTCTTAATTTTGTTTTTTTTTTAACTTTCATGCTTTCAAATAGGCTATAAAACATTACTGATTACTTCTTTTAGATCTTTCCTATTTTTCCTATGCAATTTCGATCCCATAAAACAGTCTGCATCAACACTTTGACTGGCCCAATAAATATATCAGCTGTTTATTGTCCACCCAAGTATAATAATACAAAACACCAATACCTTGATAATCTTAAATCAGTTGGAAATCGATACCCAGCAGGGGGAGACTACAATGCTAGGCACGTAACATGGGGATCTAGGAAGGAAGACACCTATATGAGGCCATTAAGGCAAATAACAACAGCATATTAAGCACAGGAGAACCGACGTATTGGCCAACTGACACTAAAAAACTTCCTGACTTAATCGACTTCTGTATTACGAAAAGCCTGACTCATGAAAACATTGCAATAAAATCATGCCTTGACTTATCATCAAACCACTCACCATTAATAATAACGCTCCTGTTAGAAAAATCATCACCTCGATATATAACCATAAGACGAACTGGAATATATTTCGTGATGTCATAAAAGAAAACATAGAAGCTCGAGCCTCTTTGAAATCCTCCTCCGAACTGGACAATTAAATCGTATACTTAAACGACAACATAATAAAAGCAGTAACACATTCGACACCAATATTAGTTACCTTAATAACAAAGAAAATCCCCGCTTTTATTTAAGACAAAATCAAACAAAAACGCAAACTCAGGAAAGACTGGCTCCAAACACCCAGCCGATAAAACTAAACGAAACAAATCATCAAATGAACTCAAAAAAATTTTCCAAGAACATAATGACAATCAACTGAAGAAGTACCATAGCAGCCTCGAAAGAACTACAGCTACCAACTATTCCCTATGGAAAGCAACTAAAAAACTCACTAAAACAACCATACACAAGCCTCCAATAAAAACAAATTCCAACACATGGGCAAGAACAGCAAAGAGAAGGCTGAAACATTAGCTGAAATATTTACAAATAGCATGGATAATAAAGTCATTGATGTGGCAAACACAATTGAAAATGCAGACCACACAATACAAAACACGACAAAAGAAGAAACCAAATATTATATAAAGAATCTTAAAGACAAAAAGACACCGGGGTATGACCAAATAAATGGAAAAATACTAAAGGAGCTACCCGATACTATAATAAACTACATACGAAACCTCTTCAACGGAATAATTAGGCTACAATACTTCCCAAAAGCTTGGAAAGTTTCACAAGTTATAGCGATCCCCAAGCCAAACAAGAACGTCACTCTTGCTAGCTCGTACTGACCAATTAGCTTGCTGTCCATCCTCTCCAAACTGTTTAAGAAAATACTGCTTGACAGAATTGACCCGATTCTAAAACAAAAAGATGTTATCCTCTCACACCAGTTCGGTTTCCGAAAACAACATTCAACTGTGCAACAGATTCACAGAGTAGTAAACAAAATTACAGACAAATTCGATAAAAAGAAATATTGCATTACCGTGTATTTGGACATCGCGAAAGCTTTTGACAGAGTATGGCACAAAGGACTTCTATATAAGCTAAAAAACATTTTACCACTTAACATATTTAATATCCTTAAAAGCTACATGACTGATAGACACTTCTTCATAAAATACGACGATGAGTGCTCTGATATCTTGACGGCGTCAGCTGGAGTACCTCAAGGAAGCGTACTGGGCCCCATACTATACTTAGTATACACAGCAGATATAGCAACGCAAACTACTCGAGGATCAATGATAGCTACATTTGCAGACGACACAGTTTTAATGTCAGCTATAATAAACACAATGAAGAAGCAGCAACAAAAACACTGCAAGATACGCTATCAGTTACTTCACAATGGTTTGAAAAATGGGGCATTGAGGTCAATAAAGACAAAACACAACAAAGAGAAAATCTTCAAGATATCCAATCCAAATTAACGGAAAAGACATAAAAATACACTCAAGTGCAAAATATTTAGGCATAACGATTGACTCAAAACTCTACTACTACAAACTCTACTGGCTACTAGGAAAACAATCAAGCCTAAACTTATTTAATAAACAAATGATATATTATACAAATCAATAATCAGACCGTAGGTCCACTACGGACTAGAAATTTGGCGGACTGCCAGTAAATCAAACCTACAAATCATACAGAGAAGTCAATCTAAGATGCTAAGGACAATCACAAACGCAAATTAGTACATAAAAAATGACGATATTCACCGCGACCTCGGCATAGACACTGTCACTGAAACAGTTAGAAGAAGCAGCAGTAAGCACATCTTGCGACTATTAGAGCACAAAAACCAGGAAATGAGAATGATACCGGAAATGGAACTTCAACCAAGAAGACTAAAGCGCAAAACACCCGCAGATCTTGTTCGTACTGTATTTTAAAATAAAATATAATAATATAAAATTATAGAAAACTATGTTGTATTAGTAAAATTATAACCAAATGTAACACAACAACTACCACAAAAAAATGACACTATTCCGATAACGGATTCGGGTAGAAGGGCGCAATAAAACGTGAATCGGCAGTCTGAAAGTTTACGTGTGATTTTTGTTTTAGGGAGAGTCAAAGTTTTCTCCATTTGCAACTTTCGAAATGCAACTTAAGTGCCAGAAATAAGGCAAGACAAGAAATGTATGAGCTTTGATTTATTTAGTACGTGTGGAATTTTTTTTAAATATAGTATATACTTATATATAAGTTCCAGCACACAAAGATATTTATAAGTTACAAAAAAGACTTCCCCATTTATTATACTTTTCTTTCGATATTTGGTTTCATTAAACTTAAATTTATTCTTATACTGACATGCTGAATAACATAGCAACAAAATTAGTAGCCACCATTTGTTTTGTTTTTAATTGGAATACCATCGCGACTTCTATATCGATCGCGTGGCCGTGTTTTAAAATTATTTCTTGTGGCCACATTGATTTTTGTAATCACTGCACTCTCGTCTCGCTCAGTTTGTCTTGCTGGCTCAGTGGAACTAATAGTGAGATGTCTGTCCCAAATTCTTCTTTCATCTATTGGCACTGCTGAGTATGAGAATCAAAACACATTGAAGTTTGAGTTTAAAATTTCTAAATTGCGCGAACATATCTATTTATGTCCATATGTATGTGCACTGAATTATAAAAATATCTCATACCTTTGGGCTTATCATCTTCCGAGCTGGACTTTTGCCTTTGCTGATACCCTTCACTTCTTGGATGCCAGCCTACTGCTCCGATATATGTTGGTGAACTCAATTGGTTTCCATTTATTTCTCGCCCTTCCTCGCATTCTGCTCTCCATGCTTCGGCGACGGAACTTCCCCTTCCAGGAGCATTATTACTAACATGTATTCTATGATTATGCCCATGTGAGCTTTCTTGCCAGGGATGTCGGTGAACTTCTCGCTTTTGTGCACTGTGGTAATTATTCTCCAGTGTGAACACCACTTTTGTTTGAGGGAAATGCGTTGAGGCGCTTGCTAAGCTTGCGAGTAATAATAATACTGAAGCGCAGGTTTTGTGCCTTACTATTCGAGCAAAAATTATAAGTACACCCGATTCCATATTGTTTTATTGACGTGAACTAAATGACTGAAATGTAATATTAAGACTTTAATGGCAAAGCTTATCAGCTGGTTTGTTGTTTTCAAAATGATGCAAATACTTTGAGGTTTGCTTATCTGTTAAAGTCCCCAACAAAAACAAAAAATTGAAATAAAGCTAAAAAATGTGGAAAATTGTAAATAAAAAATTTTGCTATTGAGTTTCGGGATTTCATAACCTGATTTTGTAATGCACGTAAACATTTAGACGCTAGTATTTCGAAAATATGAGTCATTTGAAAAAATAAAACTTAAAAATTCTTTTTTGTTTTTAAAGAAATCATCATCATTTTGGTTTGATTTTCCTAGGAATATTTTATGATGAAATTCAACGTTAATGCTAGAGAGTTCAAGCTTAGTGGCTTAAATCGGATGTTGATAGGAGAAGTATAAAAGATATATATTTAAATTTTTTTTTTTCATGAAAGTATGTAAAAAACTACGAGTCGCAATTACTCAATAAGCCGTGTAGTCTCCATCTTTGTTGAGTATAGCCTGGCATCTTCTCGGTATACCCTGAACATCTGAAGCTTTTCTGTGTAGCTCGTCGACAAAGAGGACTAGATTTTGCGAACTTGACCCATGAGTTGCTTTAAGTCGTGGACTGGCTTTCCGGTAAGTTGCGTTTTCATAATTCCCCACACATTTTTAATGGGGTTGGCGCTTGGGGAATGGGAGGGTCAGTCCCATACTGTGACGACATTTTCTTGTTTTCGTAAAAATACCGCTTCGATAGGCTTCACGTACTTCTCACTCATTTTTGTTTGGTTGTGTGGGACTAATACGCAGCATAAATCAGAACGAAATATATCTTGAAGTTACAAGAAAAAACGCCGGTTCTTTTCTCTTGACACAGTCTGTATTGTTTACCATAAAATAAGAAATTACGTCTTTTCTGAAATTTTTCTAACCTATTAAAGTTTCTAAGAACAAAAAAGAATGGCGAGATGCGAAAAATGACAATAAAATTAACATATTAACTAAAATTAACTATTCAGTTCCTGAGCAATGGAATAAGTAATCATATGCCGATCCGGCTCCATGATTTTTATTAAGATTTTTTACGTATGACCCCCAGAATGTGCTCTACTATCCACCATTATATTACTAGGTATTGAATGGAGGCTTTTATGCCACAACTTTGCGTTGCATTCCAAACTGCTTTTTGTCCATAAACTGCATAAATTTGTTTGACCACCTGCTAAAACTTGCCACCGTGATCGTAATGGTGCAGAAGAATGTGTAAGACTTTCTCTTATTTTTACATCAATTTTCGAGCGCGTAAACACAACTAGCTTCACCAAATACAAAATTGGAAAATCATTTTTTTGGTGGCCTATATGAACCGGCCTATATGAACCGTCCACCTAGTATATGGATTGGAGCGTGGATACCATTCGGAAGTGCGTACTATATGTTCGAGTCTCTGAGCATGAAACACCAAATGCTGCAACAAATTTTTTCTAACGGAAAATCAAAGCAGCATTTTTGTCTAGGTTAATAAATTCAATTAGAGCCTGAATATAAATTTATTATTGTAATATTTGTTAATTAATTTGTTTATTGGATAATGAAAAATTTCACTAAATAATCAAAAACCTAAGAACCAAAAAAAAAAACACAAATCGAATAAAAATTGCTTTCTTAAACATTTTAATATTAGTAAAATTATTTCCTCAAATGTGCCTCGTCATTTTTAATTTCCTAAATATATTAAGGGGGCAGACACCTGTAAACTTTCGAAAAAAAAAATTTTTTTCTTGTCATTAAATGTTAATATAATCCTTTAAGAATATGTCAACTAATTTTTGATTTGAACGCCCGTTTTCATAATAAGCGTGAATAACTTTAACGCCTTGCTTGATTGTGCATCTTTCCATGGTTCAAATTGAATTAGTCTCAAATTAAAAAATTTTGAATAAAATGCAGAAAAAAGCGTGATGTTTAGGAGTGGTTTACATTCAGTATCGGCCCTTAAAATTTAACCACCCGGCCGCCGTAGCCGAATGGGTTGGTGCGTGATTACCATTCGGAATTCACAGATAGAACGTTGGTTCGAATCTCGGTGAAACCAAAATTAATAAAAACATTTTTCTAATAGCGGTCACCCCTCGGCAGGAAATGGCAAACCTCCGAGTGTATATCTGTCATGAAAAAGCTCCTCATAAAAATATCTGCCGTTCGGAGTCGGCTTGAAACTGTAGGTCCCTCCATTTGTGGAGCAACATCAAGACGCACACCACAAATAGGAGGAGCAGCTCGGCCAAACACCCAAAAAGGGTGTACGCGCCAATTATATATATATGTATATATATTATGATAGATCGTCAACCATAACGACAGAGGTACAGTTACGTTGCCGACTTTGGACGCATTTTTCTCAAAACTATATTTTTCGAACTGGCATACTCGACAACTCGAAAAGTTATTGATCGATCTCCCTGAAATTTTGCACACATCGTTTTTATGATAATATTTTCTATGTGAATTTACAATTTTCTAATATTTTCGAAGCAAAAATAGTAGGAAAATTCGGCCCAAACCCATTTTTTTTTTAAGTATTTTATTCCACGATTTTTTTTATTTTTGCTTAGTTCTTATAGAAATTATGACAGTAATAAACAAAACAGTATTTGGTTTTTTGTATTCAGGTCAGGTCTGTGCGGTATGTAATCAGATAAAATTGTAATGTATTGTTACAGGCATTCCAGGGATGGCTTAAAAGTTTATGTGAACCCGTTAGAAGACGCTGGAGTTGAGATGCTTCTAAAGATCGTGGTCCTGGCCCGATTTAGTTCGGAATATCAGCTTTTCTGCTGTATGCTTCTTATATATTATAATGCGATTTGAATACGATTACAACAATTACTCGATGAAAACCAAGGAAGTATTTTGCGTTGCCCAACATTATTGTTGTAAATTAACCTTCGCTAGACACAATGGGGTGTGAGTTACCCCACAAAATTTTTGATGTGTTGTGGTTTGATTATTTCTAATATCTGTAATCAGCTGTATTTTAGGAACATTGAATTTATTCTTGGAATTCATGCAGTAAGTACTCAGTAGTTGGTCCGCACCGAATTAATGCAGATCTAAAAAATGTGATTGGGTGAAATTTAACCAGTCTGTAGTTAAATCTTGATGGCCGAAGTTTAAGTCAATGCCAAAAAGTAGTCTCTGGTTGTTTACGAGACGTCATAAAGCGAAACAAAGTAATGAAAACAAAAAGCAAAGTAAGGGTTTATAAAACTCGCTTTCGACCACTAATGACATATGCCATTCTCACACGCACAGACATAAGAGCTACAGAACATCTAGTTCGAAATGCGACCTCTTAGAACTAAAACCAGTCATACTCTACGAGATCTTATGAGGAATGAAAGCATAAGAGAAATGTGCCAAATACTCGATATAGTAAAAAGGAGTCGCAAAAGAAGACGAGATTGGATGCCACATGTCCTCAGAATGACCGACGACCGCTTGGCAAAACTGGTGATGGCCGGGAAAGTAAACACTATACGGCCCTGAGGAAGACCACCAAAGGGATGAAAAGATTGCTGGGCATCGGCAACAATGTCTGATCATTAATATTACAGATTTTTGTATTGCATATTAATATGTATATAAGCTTTTAGTAGAAACAGGATAATAATCGTAAATAAAGATGGAGAAGATGAAGAAGTGGTGTGGTTTTTTGCATTACAGTCAACGTCAAAAGATATAGATACTGACCAGCGTAGTGTAATATCATCATCATCATCAAAATCACTTATTTTATCGTCTGAATCAGATAAAAGGTTTTCAAACTTGCTTTCTTATATGGGCCGACTTCTAGACCACACTGTCATTATTGCTCTAAAAGAAAAAATCACTCTATAGAAAAGGCACTAAAAATACAAGAATTCACCTTTGACAAAAATAAGCTAAAGATATGCACGTACATACGAGGGGTGCCTTTTATATGTCGGGATTTGGCAACCCTGGTGTTGCAATCTGGCAACTGACAGCTTTATCGCAAAGTTTGACATTTTTTGGCTTTTACGTACTCAGAACGTTTTGAAATACTAGCGCTATTTGTGTTGTTTACAGTAACTTAAAAGATTCATCTCGGTCAAAAAATGGAATTAAATCGTGAACATTTTCGTGCGATTATTTTTTACAACTTTCGACGTGGATTAACTCAGCAACATTGCATGGATGAACTTAATTCATTTTTTGGCGATGAAGCTCCATCAAGGACCAGTGTTTATCGATGGTCGGTCGTAGTTCAATCCAACACGAATTTCATGAAGGTCGTCCAAATCAGTTGTTGTGCCGAAAACCATTGATGCTGTGCCCGAACTGATATTGCAAGATCGTCATGTGACCTATCGTGAGATTGAGACAATCTTAGGCATTATTGGGACCAGCATACATTCAATGTTGCATAAACATTTGACTGTCAACAAAATTTGTTCGCGTTGGATCCCACACAATTTGTCAATCGCTCATAAAAAGGCTCGTGTCGATTGGTCGAAGGAAATGCTCAAAAAAAACGATCGCGGGGCTTCGAAACACGTCTATGACATCGTGACAGGTGATGAATCATGGATTTACGCGTATGAGTCCGAAAGTAAACAGCAGTCGACTGTATGGGTGTTTCAAGATGAGCCAAATCCAACAAAAGTTGTTCGCGCACGAAGCACTTCCAAGCAAATGGTCGCCTGTTTTTTCGAAAAAACTGTACATGTCGCAACCGTACCACTAGAACAACGCATAACAGTAAATTCTGAGTGGTACACAACCATTTGTTTGCCAGTTGTCTTCCAAGACTGCATTTTTGAGCACCGAAAACGTCGAATTAATGGGTCATCCGCCGTATAGTCCTGACTTGGCATCGAATGACTTCTTTTTATTCCCTTACGTAAAAAACAAACTGAGAGGTCAACGTTTTTCGACACCTGAAGAAGCGGTTGCGGCATTCAGAATGCATGTTTCGGAGGTACGTTATTCAGAGTGGCAAAAGTACTTCGATAATTGGCTCAAATGCATGCAAAAGTGTATAGATCTTCATGGAGAATATTTTGAAAAACGATAAAGTGATTTTCGATGATTAAAATTTGTTTTTGTTCTCTAATCCCGAAATATAAAAGGCACCCCTCGTACTGCCAGCGTCAAAGGAAAGTGCACACCACATCCCTATTGAGAAGTTTTAGCTATTTATTTATTTTTTAATTTTAATTAATTTTGTAGAAAAATATTGCAGCTAACTAATAATTCAGAAACTTATTTCTATGAATGTGCTATTTCTTTGTACTCTTACAACTTTAGTTTTAGTTTATATAGTTTTCTGGAGTCCAAGATAGTTTTCCGATATATATTTTGTTTTCTTTAAAACACAAAGCCTACTTTTCTTTATGTGTCTAATGATGAAAAAAGAAAAGAAGAAGATTTATATGATCATCTCCAACAGGCCGTTTGAGTTCACGCGCGTATAGTTCCCCGTTCGTCTTGCTTTCCCCATGACAATAAAGTATAACAAGTATGGAATCTTGAAAATTCGTGTTTTTCGCATAACTAGTTCTATGCTGTATGCTTTCGAGTTGGAATTCCAAAAAAATTATAAATTTTTCGTAAGACGATTCATACAGCTATTAAAATGTGTAGAATATCCCATGGCTTCTAGTACTCATAGAAATTACTGGAAACGAAATGGGAAATATTTAGTCAGAAAAGGGGCTCATTGAAAATGCGGCCTGCCCATTTATAGACCTAGAGCCATTTGGAGGCCTACTTCTTATTCGAAAAGTAGAGGAAAGGCGAAGAAGATCATACTGGGACAATCTACCGCTCTTATCGCAAATAAAATCATTGATAGGTAGCTTTAACCTAAACCTATTTAAAGATTGTATGGAATGAAATAAGAATGATTTGGAGTCATTACAGCAATTATAACAGGGTATTGTAGATTGAATTATCATTTAATTGACCCGGGAGTATACTCCAATTGAATTTCTGGGTTCTGGGGGGAGGAAGATGAAATCACTATATATTATGTGCTGGCGTCATGCCCAGTACTGATGTATAAACGGCACGGCACAAACACTTGAATAAACATATTTTTAAATAATAAAATAAAATTCAATAAAATAGGGAGACTACTAAAATTTATTGAGGAAGTTCGGCCCAAAAAAATACTCGGAATCCATTGAGTGAGCACAATATATCTTTTAAGTCACATTGTTAAATACTTTCCTAAATATAATATTAGGTATGGGAATAAGTTTCCGCCCTCGTAAAAGAGGTGCCGCTGCTGATACTATTTTTGTGTTCGCTCTATTAATATACTGGTGATTGGAAGGTGGATATATGAGGTCTCAATTGCAGTGGTTGACATTCGTTTGAAGTGTAAAGATCCGTTTTTATCTGATGTCAAAAATGTCTATGTTCGTCCCGAAAAAACAGCATTTGTGTGCAGTCATGCTTCATTATTACATTTTAAAGAAAAATGCAGCTGAAACGTATATTGATCAATATTTACGGTGATCACGTACCGTCAAATACAACTTGCAAAGAGTGGTTTACTCAACTAAAACAATTATTGGATGAACCCTTGATGATATGTCTAACGATTTGGATGTTGACAAATCAACCGGCGATAAATGTTTGCACGCGATGCGATTAATCCAGTAAGCAGGTGACTGGGTACCACATCAATTGAAGGAGGGGGATATCGAGAGACGTTTGGTGATGTGTGAGATGTTTCTTGAAGGGCAGAAAAGAAGGTTTTCTGCATTGCACCGCGGCGATGAAAAATGGATCTATTAAGATAACCGTAAGTGTCGAAAATGTTGGAGCTTGCCAGGTGAACCAGATACATCGACAGCGAAAAAATATGCATGTTTCAAAGGTGTTATGTTGTGCATATGGTGGGATCAGAATGGTGTCAGCTATTATGAAATCCTTAGATGATCTGAAGCCATCACTGGCGATTGTTCCCGACTGCGCTTAATGCTTTGCAATCAAGCTCTCAAAGAAAAGCGGCCAAAATGGGATGGTAGACATGGCAAACTGATTTTGCTGCATAACAACGCCGGGCCACACGTTGCTAAATGGGTCCGGAAATATTTAGGTGACTAAATTGAGAAATCTTGCCCCACACTCTGTTCCGATCAATGCAGTCAGCCCTTATTGGAGAGCTGTTCATTTCTTACGAGAGCATCGCAAACAGGCTCAATCAAATCCTCGAAGTTTTCATCAGAGGAATCCGTATGCTGCCTGAAAGATGGAGTAAAGTTAAAGCTTCCAATGGCACATACTTCACATAATATCGTGTTTTATTTAATTGTTTAAATACAATAATTCGAAGCTTTGGCTAAGAAAGGACGGAAACTTATTCCCATACCCAATAATAATAATATAAATGTGAATACTTTATTTCGCAGGAGGAACGCTCAACTTTTTTTTTCAAGAAGAACGAAGTTGAAAAGTGATCACAATGTTTTTATACGCTCCCTTTCGTTCAATACCAATTAAAAACACAGGATGGCAATAAGTACATAGTACTTAAAAAACTTAAATTGATGAAAAAATAGAAAACTGAGTATTACAGCACTACAGTTTCATGACATTTTCTTTTCTTGATAACTTTTGCTTTTGCACTGTGTAATCTATAAAATACAGGAAACAAAATATTTTGTTTTTTTTGTAACTTGCCATCACAACATGGAAACATTGAAATTTCTCAGTTCAATATCCTATGAAGCGATTAGTTGTTTTTAATAAATAAGAAGACATAACGTAATGCCAAGGAATCAGCGAAGCGTTGCCGCACTGGCGTACTCGTATTAATGCGGACAATGAAACACAATGAGCGCTACCAATTGGTGACTAAATTCATGTCATCAGTTTGGTAATATGTTTTGTGGCGCCTAAATTATAGCTTCCGCCTGTCTTTTACGTATACGAATGTACTTGTATAGTACATAAGACCATACCTATATAGTCGCACATGTTGCATGATTAAAGAAACGTCCAACTATTAGCCAAAATGATGCGCTTCATTGCACCGCACCCACTAAGCGTAGGAGATGCAGTGGTCATATAAATTGACTTGCTGAAAGCCGCACTAATTTAGTGCCGGTGCATTGAAGAATAGTCGTGGTCATTTCAAATATTTTATGGTAATATCAGAAGGGATAATTACGCCTCAGCTTAATCCTTCAGATTTCCTACGTGTATTCGAAAAAATTGCAAAAATCGCGCGTCCTACCGCCACGCAATCGCTAATAGGCGCACTATTGCGTTACTGGCGCAAAATGCGAAAACCCTTTCTTGTCGTAGTTGTAGTGCTACTGATAGTCCTGACGCAGGTTATCATTAGTGCGCCGGTTCGCAAGTCCATGCGCATCCAGCTGAATGCTGATTACTTACGCGCCATGGGTGCCTACAAGCGTCTCGAGTCACGGTTTCCTCGCGAAGAGCTACAAGTCATCACCACCATTGCAATTTTGAATGGAGCACAACACGCGGAACAGCAAATGGAACGTAATCTAGTAGCGATCGTTCGGGAACTCCTGTTTGGGGCTGCTGAGTTAAGTGATGATGAGCTCGTCGCTAAAGTTGAAAATATCGAAAAGCAATTGGTGCGCGATCATCGAGCGCTCCTGATACTTACAAGTGCAATGGATTTGGTGACGGGTGCAAAGGATGTGTACGATTTCAAGTCTGATATGCAGCAAACTCTACAACAAATACGTAGACACTCCGAGGGTGAAAAAGAGGAGAGCGATTCATCGCAGGCCACCGAAGTGCCTAACAAGATTAGTGAAGCAAGCACTGCGGCAGAGCGATTAGCGGCGTTGCGACGCCTAATAACGCAAAAAGTACGCGCAATGAAGACGTTAGTGGAAGAGAAGGTGACACACACACTGGACTACCTAATAGCAGAGGCAAATGAAGGTAGCCTCTTAGAGCAGGCCAGCAAGAAAGTGGTGCGGAAGCGAAATGTGGAAGAAGTACGCGAGGTGCCGGCTGAGGTGCGCATGATTAAGTCAATTTTGACGGAGGTGAATAATATACAATATGTGGTTCGGATTATTTAAAAAAAATATAATAAGAAACTAAATTAAGTGAAAAGAATAATAAGTAATAAAAAAAATGTTCTTTAAAATAAAAAAAATAAAAGGATATAAAGCAAAATAAAATTCAAAATAATAAAATGAGTAATAAATAAAATAAATAATAATAATAATAAACAAATAAAATAATGAATAAAAAAACTTGAGAAACCAAAATAATAAATTAAAATAAAGCAAAATTAATAGAGGTATAAAAAAATTTAACTACTCAAATCATTGTTGTCAAATCACGATACTCGCTAAAGCATAAATCTGACAAATACAAAAAAAACTTCATTGAGAGTTCAACCAGCGATAGGAAATGTACTCAAAGTCAGAACAGAAATAGAACTGCTAACAGAACAGAACAGAAATTTCAACCTGTAATTAGTAAACACTTCCTTGCTACCCTTGAAGAAAAACTCGCATCTACTAGCATTTTCGACGATATAATTGTCATTTATCCCCTTTATTAGGTGTTTGATCGATCTCTTCTTCTTTATATTTGTGATGTTATCTTGATATTTTTCCACAAATGTGACCTATAGGTTTAAGGTTTAAGCTCACTCCGAAGGGTAGATGGTCTTTTATGACAGATCTACTTGAAGCTCTCGACTTCATTACAAACCTGAGTAAAATGAATACAGCCAACATAAGAAACGACCCAATCAAAAAATCCCTCAAAATAATGTAAAAAATGAAAGCAATTGAACAGAATGATACCAAACTCACGACTGATACTTACAAATTAACCACACAAAAACACCGGCAAAATATTTCTTATTACTGAACAACAACTAAAACACCAGACTAGATGTCGTGAGAATTGAGCGACTCCAGCTAGCACAAAAAATTTGACCCATAAACCTCATATGACAAAATCGAACCCTATATCCTGCCAGTGCATCTCAAACACAAGTCCCTACATCCTCCAAACCTGTCCAAATTACTCCTTTCCTAAAAACAAAATCTTCGATAATTGAAATCCATAACTTTTTTTATCAAATTTCTCCGCAAATCTCATTTAGTAACCAAATTCCTAAAGTACACAGACTTATACCACCAGATATAGTCAAAACAATTGTATTTAAAAAGGTATTCCTTACTTAAAATTTATTTTTTCCTAATATCCAAATATTCTTTTTTCCAAATATGTACATAGCTTTAAGTTTCTCATAGTTACTTGAAAATTTTCATTTATAAGATAACCAATAAAAGTAAATCAAGTAAAAATAAAACAAATTAAATAATAAAATTTATTTAAATGAAATAAAATTCAAGTAAATAACGGAAAGTCAAAAAAGTGACTAAAACTAATATAAAATAAAAAGAAATACAGAAAATAAATAAACGAAATAAAATGAAACGCAATAAACTAAAATACAATAAAAAATAATATAATAATAAAGTAAAGTGAAATAAACTAAACTAAAAAAATAAAAAATTAAAATAAAAAATAAAAGTAATTAAAGTCAAATAAGGAAATAAAATCAACAACAACAAAAAAAAAGATCAAACTAACTAAAATAAGTCAAATGAAAATAAAATAAGTAACACAATATAGAATCAAAGTTAAACAAAAATGATAGTTATTAATTTAGACTAATTTAGGTTCAATTGAAATAAATAACAAAAATTGACAAAAAATTAAATAAAATAAAAAAATTAAAATGACCAAACAAAAAATCAAGTTTAAAAATTATAATAAACTAATGAAATAGAACGAGGAACCCATTCTTAGAGCAATCAAACGCAGAAAGTGGTGATTGATAGGTCACACACTGAGGAAACCACCAGATAGCATCACGAGGATGGCACTGGACTGTAACCCGCAAGGGAGCAGAGGTCGAGGTCGATCCAAAAACACTTGGAGAAGGCCGATGCTGCGCGAACTAGCAGATGTCGCCATCTCATGGGACAGTGCAAAAACAACAGCAGAGAATCATGTACGATGGAAGAGTCTTGTCGAGGCCCTATGCTCCCGAGAGGAGTGAACAAGGAGAAAAAAAAATATAGGTTGGCAAAAAAGTCTTGCGGTATTTTTATTGAATTTTCAATTGTTCATAAAATTGGTTATAATAATGCGATTTAAGTCAAATATGCGCCGTTTTGTTCGATGACGAGTTCCCAACGAGATGCCAACTTCATAATGCCCCTCTTATAGAAGCTCGCTTCTCTATTGTCAAAAAACTCGGAGAGCCAATTTTCACAGGACTCTCTTGTGGACAACTTCCGACTACCAAGCTCGTTCGCCATGGACAGAAATAGGTGGTAATCACTTGGTGCGAGATCCGGACTATACCGTGGATGCAAAAGAACCTCCCATCCGAGCTCCCGGAGCTTCTGGCGTGTCACCAAAGATGTGTGTGGCCTGGCGTTGTCCTGATGGAAGACAATTCGGCCTCTGTTGATCAAAGATGGCCTCTTCTGCATGAGTGCTTTCAAGCGGTCCAGTGTTGGCAGTACAGGTCCGAATTGAGCGTTTGGCCATAGGGGAGCAGCTCATAGTGGATGATTCCCTGCCAATCCCACCAAACACACAGAAGAACCTTCCTGGCCCTCAATCCAGGCTTGGCCACCGTCTGGGCAGCTTCACCGCTTTTCGACCACGACCGTTTGCGCTTCACGTTGTCGTAAGTGACCCACTTTTCATCGCCAATCACTATTCGCTTCAAAAACTGGTCGATTTTGTTGGAATTCAGAAGCGATTCGCATGCATCCATACGGGCAAAAATGTTTTTTTGCGTCAAGTCGTGTGGCACCCATACATCGAGCTTCGTTTTGAACCCAAGCTTCTTCAAAAGGTTTATAACGGCCCAGCTCTTGGCCGATGCTACGGCTGCTACTATGCCGGTCTCTTTCGATCAATTCAGCGATTTTATCGCAATTTTCGACGACAGTCCTTCCGGACCGTGGCGCATCTTCGATCACCTCTGCACCAGAATGAAAACGTTGAAACCATCGATGTGCGGTGGAAATGGAAACTGTATCGGGTCCATAAACTGCACAAATTTTATTGACAGCATGAGATGCATTTTTGCCTTTATCGTAGTAGTACTGTAAAATATGCAGTATTTTCTCTTTATTTTGCTCCATGTTTGCGACGCTATAACTCACGAACGACTAAAAGCAAATAACAATTAATCAAGCACGTGTTAGCACGTGAAAAGAGCTTTCCAAAAAGCTCTAGCGTGAACAGATGCGACGAATACAACTAGAACTACTCACTTGCAAAGACAAGCTTGCGGAAATACCGCAAGACTTTTTTCCCAACCTTTATTATAAACTAAAATAATATAGACAAAATAACACAATATAAAATAAAATAAATTAAAAAGAAATAAAACGAAAATAAAATAAAGAACATGAAATAAAACAAAAACAAATAAAATAAAATGAAATAAAATAAAATAAAATTGGTGGGAGAGGAATCATTAATATAGCGCGTCTACACTTCTCGCAAACTTTAAAGCTACGTACATATTTTCTAAGCAGCGAGTCCCATCTATTTAAAGCTATAGCTATGGCAGATAACGGCTTTACCCCGCTAAGTCTGATGGACCAGGATTTCCCAGTACCTGAGGGGGTTAAATCCCCAGCAGAAATGATCGCAGCATGGAAGGCAAAAACAATACACGGTGCCCATCCGCATGATCTCGAAATGGAATGGATAGACGCACAATCATCCAATTTATGGTTGAAAAAAGGAAAGCTATTTTCTGAAACAGAAGGTTTCGCAATCGCTATCCGAGACCGAGTTATTCCAACAAGGAATTTCCGAAGGTCGATACATGGCGAGGCAATAGAAGATAGATGCCGAAGGTGCGGCATTTACGGCGAAACAATCGACCATGTAATTGCTGGATGTAGTGTACTTGCCCCCCGTGAATATGTCATGAGACATAACAATATAGCAAAGATCCTCCACCAACAACTTGCGATAAAACACAGTCTCTTACAAGAAGAAGTCTTGTATTTTGAATATGAACCAAAGGCAATATTGGAAAATGCGAGTTTTAAACTGTACTGGGACAGATTTATATCCACAGATCAAACAGCAGCTGCCAACAAACCTGACATTATCTTGTTCGACAAGACAAATAAAACGATCGAAGTAATCGATATAGCGGTGCCCCTTAATCGCAACACACAAAGCACATACTCCACCAAAGTATCGAAGTATGCAGCTTTGGCCATAGAGCTTAAACGGATGTACAAAGCGAGGGAAGTGAATATAATACCAATAATTATATCTTCCACTGGATTAGTGCCTAAGCATTTAAAAAAAAACTTGAAGAAGTATGACTGCCAACACCTCTTAGAAGACATGCAGAAGTCGACCATACTGGACACATGTGCAATAGTTCGTAGGTTTTTAAATATTTAAGCAATAGCAATCGCATGGGCGTAGAACTTGGACTACGCTCCACCAGAGCACAATCCCTTGAAAATTTTATCCGGGATGTGTAATCTCCGGCAATAGCCGAGATGGATTAAGCTCAAATAAAAAAAAATAAAATAAAATAAAATAAAATAAAAAGAAATAAAGCGAAACAAAATAAATAAAAAAACGGACAAATAATAAAAAAATTTAAAATAAAAGTATGTGTTATTTATATGAAGCTAAATAAGATAAAAAAAGACATGTAATTAAATAAAATAAATCAAAATAAAATAAATAAAAAAAAACTAAATAAAATAAAATAAAAATAAAATAAAATAAAATAAAACAAGATAAATGTAAATATAAAAAAAATTAAAACCAAATGAATGAGACCAAATGCAATTAAATGTGAAAATAATTGAATTCGTTTAAAATAAATTCAGTTCAGGTAAATAACGTAAACTAAGGAAATGGACAAAAAGTAAAGAAAGTAAAACTAAAACATTAAAATAAAATAACATGAAATAAAGTAATATAAATAAAATAAAGGAAGGACAGTAATAAATATAAAATAAAAGAATAAAGTAAAATAGAATTGAACAAATTCAATTTAAATAAAATAAAATAATTCCGTTAAAATCAAATGACAAATTTAAATATTAGAATAATCTAATTAATTGTAATTAATTAACTTAAAATGGAAAAAATTATAAAACTAACAAATGAAGTAAAATAAAAGTTAATTAAAATAAAATTGTATCAAAAATAAAATAAAATAAGAAAAGTGAATTTGACTTAACTAAATAACATGAAGGAAAAAATTGGTCAGAAATTAAAAAAAATGATAAGAAATTAAATACAATTATATAAAATTAGAGAAAATGGAACGAAATAAATTAAAATAAAATGAGTCGAAATTAAATTAAATTAAATAATGTAAAGTAAAATATGGAGAAAAAATAATTAAAAATAAGAAAAAAATGTACTTATATAAAGTAAACCAAATAAATTAAATAAATAAATTAAATAAATAAATAAGATAAAATAAAAAATAATAAGAATTAAAAAAGGAATATTAAAAATAAAAATTAAATAAACTATAGTAAGACAAATAAAATACAATAAATGAACAATAATGAAGTAAAAGAAGAATATAAAATGCTATTTTGTAAAACAAAATTAAATAAAATATATAAAGAAATAAAATAAAATTAATTCGAAATAAATTACATAAAATAACGTGAAGTAAAAAATGTAAAATATGGTAAGAATTCAAAAATATTATATAAAATAAGATACAGCTTGATAAAACGAAAAAAATAAAATACGAATGAAAAAAATTTTAAATAAAGTAGAATAAGTAAAGCGGAATAAAAGAATACCATAAAAATATTAATAAAGTAATAATAAAATAAAATAGAATAAAACTTTTCAAAAATATTTGTGACTTTCAAAGGCTCGCCTTTTTCAATCCCAGGAGGACTTCCGTAACAATCTGGTAGACACACGACTTGAAATGAGAAATAATGAGCTCTTCGACGATTCGCTGGAAGATAATTTTGAAGCGCAATCGAAGGATAATAAAGTGAGTGCCGAAAAGGTCTATATACAAATACCTACATACATGTGAATGAACCGTCCAGCCCGTTATTGTTTGTTTAGTAGTTTTTGTGGCTTGTTTCGCTTATACTAACCAATTTCAAAGCATATGACTGCAAAAGAAAATACCATATATACACAACCACTAAAGATGCATATAAATCATACATACATAACCTTTTATGAAAACAACAAATTTAATCATTTAATTTTCAATTTCAATTCAACATTAAAGTCTAAGATTGTAATTGCAAATCGCAGCGATAGCAGTAGATCTCAAAAACAAAGCACTGATCCAACAGTAATAACAACAACTGCGACAACAACAACAACAACAACATTACGTGCGGCAAGAGCGACAAAAACGCTCAATACCCGAACAGCAGTCACCCAATCTACTCCAATTGTGAGCCCCAATACAACAACTATCTTCATTAATTCCACAATCGAGGTAGATGGACTGAAGTTGGATAAACAGCAGGAAAGCACCTCCTCACTTGCAGCTCTCGAAGAAGATGAAGATTTTCCAGATGCTCCACCACCACCAGATGGTGCTGGTGGTGGCGGTCTGGTGGGAATTATTAGCAGTTTGAGTGGAGTAAGTAAGCCAAGGTGGGAAATTTATACATTCCTTATATTAAAAAAAAAAAGAAAATGTGAGATGCAAAAATTCTACGTAACTGTATGTAACTGTTTATATGCTCCTTAACTTTGTAGGGCGAAGGTGGCTCGGATATTGGCGCTTTAATTGGAGCTTTAACTGGCGTCATTTCAACTTTGTTTGGGGTGAGTATATGGGATGAAAGCAAAGTAAAAAATGAGTACATGGAATTCTCTATTTATAAAGTGTGCGAAAAACGATTTGTCCAAAAATAATTTTTTTTAAAACTTAAACTAAAAATTAAAATAGAAATAAGTGGTTTAAAAAGACTTATCTTCAGGCTCGTAACTTCATATTTATTACCTACATTAACCGTAAGCCCATGAAAAATATTGAGGTCTTTCCCAAAATTTCTGTTCTCTTAAAAGAAATGACTTCCATTAATGAATGTGACATGTCACATGTTTTAGTGAAGTTGGACTAATAAATTCTATAGTTGTTAGTTTGCATAGATTGTTGACATCTTCATTACCAAATTGAATCTATAAGCTATTTTGATTATCACACACATTATATAACAATTGGTGCTTACAATGTTTATTTGATGCTTGACCGAGTTTTATGCTACCTACGAACGAGAGATTTTTTTTTTTTTATTTATGAGGAGCTTTTTGATGTCAGAAATACTCTCGGTTGTTTGTCATTTAGTATTTCGAGCCCAAGGTTTCGAAGCCGGGCAATGGTCACTTATTGTAGTATCCAACTAATCTAATTATTACGCAAGTTTTATTAGTAAGAGAAAGGAATCCCACATATCTTAAATTTATATTTCTTAATATATTTTATTTGTATAACCTTCGTTTAACATTTTCTTTTATTCCAGCCAGGCGGCTTAGATATCGAGTCCCTAATCAGCACAGCTACATCACTAATTTCCGGACTGTTAGCGGTAAGTAAAAATAGCTATCACGCATTGAAATTAAAAATAGTATATTTTTTATTTTTATTAATATAGTACAAATAAATGTGAGTATATATTGGGTTGGGGAAAAAGAAATGCCGTATTTGTGACCGAAATTTGACGCTTTATTTAACGTACTTAGAATTATCCGATTCAAGCCAAATATGCCCCGTTTTGTTCGCAACCTTGTTGCCATTTAGAAGGCAACTTCATTATCCTCCCTTTATAAACCCCCCTCCTTATTTGCAAAAAACTCTGACAACCAGTTTTCGCAAGCCTCTTTTGAGGCCAACTTGGTATCACCAAGGGCGTCTTGCATGGACCGGAAGAGATGATAGTCACTTGGTGCCAGGTCCGGACTAAATGGTGGGTGCGATAGGACATCCCATCCGAGCTGCCGTAGCTTCTGCTGGGTCATCAAAGATGTGTGAGGACGAGCGTTGTCCTGGTGGAACACAACACCATTCCCATTGACCAATTCTGGCCACTTCTGGTCAATCGCCTGCTTCAAGTTGCTCACAGTAGAGTACCGAATTAAGAGTCTGGCCATAGTTGAGCAGCTCATAGTGGATAATTCCCTTCCATTCCCACCAAACACACAGCAAAACCTTCCTGGCGGTCAATCTGGGCTTGGCGATGGTTTGGGCTGGGTTGCCGTTTCTCGACCACGGTATTTTTCGCTTGGCGTTGTCGTACGTGATCCACTTTTCATCGCAGTCACCATCCGCTTCAAAAATGGGTCAAGTTCGTTCCGTTTTAGCAAAGAATGGCAAGCGTTGATTCGGTCCAAGAGATTTTTTTGCGTCAACACGTGTGGCACCTAAACATCCAGCTTTTTAGGGAGTCCAATCTTCTGCAAATGGTTCCAAACGGTTTTGTGGTCTACACCTAGTTTCTGACTAATCGAGCGAATGCTCACATGCCGGTCTCTTTGGATAATTTCAACAATTTTATCAGTGTCTAAGACTATTGGCCTACCAGTACGGGGTGCATCTTCGACATCTACTACAGCAGAACGAAATCGATCGAACGACCGCTGTGCTGTGCGAATCGTTACAATATCAGGCCCATAAACTTCACAGATTTTTGCCGCCGCCTTCGTTGTATTTTTACCTCTACGGTAGTAAAAACGTAAAATATGACGAATTTCTTGCTGGTGACTCCATCTTTGACGCGCTATAACTTAAGACTGAAACGTACGACAAATCGCTGTTTAGTGTGACCCGATGCAATAAGTACAACGCAAGATATGTTTAAATGTCCCGCTCAATTGACAAAATACGACATTACTTTTTCCCCAACCCAATATATATGTAAATGTAAGTGAAAGACAGAAATACTCGACTATCCTTATAGAAAATTATATAAGTAGTAAATTATTTTATAAAACTGTAGAATTTTTTTTAATTAGACACAACAAAATTTTCTTGAAACTTATTTTTTATTCATTTATAATCTATAACATTTATGTTTCGAATCCAATATACATTAAATGTCCACTTCGACTCCTGTGGCAACGAAGGATGCGCACATGAAAATTTTTCTTGGTTTTTGGCATAATATGTCATACATAAAGCATATGATTTAGTAGCTCGACCAAACACCTAATCAAAGTGTACCCGCCAATTATTTATTTATTTTCTTTGTTCCATTAAGATTTACCTAAGCTGGACCGATTAATTATTTGCGCGGAAGTATTGTAATTTTCAGCACTGATAACTGCTGTTCTAATATTTGTTATACTTCGGTTTTTGTAATAATTTCACGTTCACCGATTAATAAGAATATAATTTCAGGTATTTTTCATTCAATGTTAATTACTCGCAACACTCGCTTCTAATGTTTCTTTGGCTTCTACACAGTTTTAACAGAAAATACCTCAAAAACTAGTGTTTTGTGTGAATAAAAAATAAATAGATTTTTTTTGAATATTCGCATAAAAAAATTGAAAAATTTTATTAACATAATAAAAATAATGTTACTTGCGAAAAAAATTTTTGAACGTAAATGAGTTAATTTTCCATGAAATGAAAAGGATGAACAAATATATTTGCATTGATGCCTTAAAAATCTAAATCGGTCGGAAAGCTTCATAAAAATCTAAGTCCGGCAAAAGTTGGCTGAGTTATTCCAGTTTATTATAAACCAATCTGCTCCGTCGCTCCTTAATCATCTCGCCTTTTTGGCAGAGGAAGAAGTCCAATAGTGTCAAATCGCAGGATCTCAGATGTCATTTGATTTTATTGTTTTGTGATCTAATGCATCCTGGGAACTTTGGTTACAATAAGGCCATTGCTTCATGTGCTGTGTGGCAAGTGACATCGTCCTATTGAAATTACACATTGGGCAAATGTATGTTATCCAATTTAGGCTATAAAAAGTTAGTTAGCGTGTCACGATGTTTGCCGTTCATTGTAACTGCACTTTTCGAAGAAGTATGGTCCGATGACTCCGCCGGCACAAAAGACGCCGAAAATATTGACTTATTGCGGGTGCACAGTTTTTTCTTGAATAATATGCCGATTTCGCAAACGTTGTTGCACTTCTTCCATAAGGACTATTTTCGTAAGTTGATTGGATCACTTTTACTCGTTGTTCAACTGAGTATCACTCCATGTCCAAACTTGCCAAAACCTGCAGTACCAGTTGTTTGAAAAAAAAAGTCAAATATCTGCATCAACTTTGAACTAACCTATATATCAAATGTGTGTAAACCACAGGATTGAAATAAATATATTATAAGGGCAGGCGAGTATTTCTGCCAATTACGAGTAAATGCTTATATTCACAGTGTTTGTGGCTTCGATAGCGTCACTGAGGTTTTTGACAAATACTTTCGTAGAATATTTCAGTCCTCAAATGTAATATGTAAAAGGTCTTATTGGAATTTTCTAAAAAAAGGGTCAATCGACACGTAAAACAAAACTAGCGGTTAACAAAGATCACTTTGAAATGCTATTATAAAATAATACAATACCAAAAATATTTCTGTCACAAATCGACTTAACACACTTTGTACAAGCAATGAAAAAATTTGTATGACTAAAATTCGCATTTCGCTACTGATTAACTTCTGAGTAATTTGAAAAAAAAAAAAAACTTTGTGAACGATAATAATCATTTTTATTTAAAATACTTATGTATACATTTGCCATGACGTGCATGCTCATTGCGGCTTCGCACGGTGACACTTACGTTAGGGGACTTAGTGTTAATGACTCTGATGCACAGATGCAATTGAATTTTAGGAATGGCCTGAGTTATATTAACCTTGAAGCTATCGGTCGATTGCAACTTATTAGCACAGATTTGTGGCTTTAGAAAACACGACATGAAGAAGTCTGAGGGGGTTAAATGGCACGATCTTGGTTACCATTTCAAATCACGAGAGATATATCACACGAGATATATTCATATTCTCAATTTATATTCATATTCTCAATCTATTGTGGCAACGCCATGTGCCGCATTACCGAAACCACATCTTTTTCTCATTCATGTCAGTCAATTTGGGGCAAACAAAATTAATTATCACCAATCTGTAGCGCACGCCAGTAACTGTGATGATCTCACCAAGGTTGTTCTTGTTAAATCTGCACCAAATAGAAACTTTTTTGTGGATGCTTAGCCACCTGGTTAACTTCGTGTGGACTTAAATCGTCGCATATATGGCAATCTTGCTAGCCATGCATCCAAGAATACGTTTTGTTTTGTTTGTGATGTTTTCAAGTGCGCAATATTTTCTCCAACGACCATACATTTTGATAATAAATTTCATCACTTACAATTACTGCTCAATTGTGGAACTTGCCCTGCTGGTCTGCTATTAGTGACTAAAAACCTGATTTGACAAGGGGTACCAAAAGAACCTGGCTGATACAGATAGTTAATATCGGCAAGTCCCTCTGTATGGTGTATGCATCGAAATTTCTTAGCTGAGCTCTCTTATTTATCGAGGGTGCAAGAAAGCAAACTATGTCGCTGCTTCTAAACTGCATTATATGTTCGTAAACATAAAAAAAATAAAGGTGCCTATGCCATATTTTCCCCCTTTTAATAGTAAACAAGCAAAAACTCGGCATATGCTGCTCTACCGTTAAATCAAACTTTTGTAATCCTTTACTGAATGTGGGCCCATATATGGTATTACAGTTTTCACTCAGTTTTATTTCCTAATTAACCGTTATAAAATAATTCAAACTCTTTTAATCCATTAAATATATATTTAGGGACAATAAAACGCAAAAAACGTGTCCATGATTTTATGACATTTCGATATCACCCGACTTTTGTGCGAGTGGAGCATAGTAGCCTGGCTGTTACGCATGTATCTTCATCTCTCCATGACCTATTGGTCTCTTGGGTAATGTTGTTTTTTATTATTATTTTACTCGTGGCCAAAGGTATTCCAATGGTACTTTTATCACGGAACAGTTGAAGAGCAGTACCTTTTCTGGCTAGCTCATCATAGATTTTTAGCCACTGCTTTTATGGCTAGAACCTCTGCCTGATAGACGCTGCAGTAGTCTGGTAGTCGAACGGATAGTTCTAGTCCTAATTCCTTCGAGAAAACTCCGTAGCCAACCTTATCGTCTAGCTTGGAACCATCTGTATAAAAATTTAATTAATGCGAGTAAATACTTTTAACAAAAAAAAAAAAACATTTTCATGGAGTGGATATACTCATCTGTCTCGATGGATAATAATTTTTTCACTTTTCAACTGTTTTCCATAATTAACAACTAGTTTTTATATATGGCTCCGTAAAAAAAATAAAACTTTTTCTTTTTTTTTTTTCATTAATTAAATGAAGCTTTTTCAATCGTAAAAATTTGTTTTTTTCAACACTTTATTGATTCATGTAGTAAAGGGTTAATCTAAAGCCACGTTCATGGCCGCAGAACTCTTGTCAGTAATTTTCTCACCCTGTCTCACTCAGATTTCTACAAAAGTGTGTAGAACACTTTTTGTTCGGATCAATTTGACTTTTGCTCTCTGTTCGAACCAAAAATAATAAATTACAAGATTGAGACATCGGATAGAGTGTGTCTGGCTGTGATAAAGCAGTATAATAAACAAGAAAGTGAATGTGACTGTAGGGGAAACTTGCTCGTGAATAATAATAGAATTCAATTATTATGTCAGCAAATCAACTGATTATGTCAAATTCACTAAAAGAGCAGAATATCAGTTCGCGGATGTTGCCACTTTCATTATTCTTTCCAGCAAGCGCACTAACGATTTGGCTATTAGGAATCGCCACTATTTCTTTTTTTATGTGTTTGGTAGCAATTTGATTGTATCAAAATCAAAATTTCGTATGCTGGTCACAGCCTGTTGATTTCAACAAGTGCGGAGAACCGCACTTCAGTATTCCCTCTGAAAAAAAAAACTGTATGAGAGTAATTAAAAAGCGGTCCATACACGAACAATGACCGAACTTTTCCCAGCAGATATAGAAACCAGAAAAATTTTGCATATTTACCTTTCTGGCTTATTCACGCTTACCCCGCTTAGTGGGTTTACATACAGAGAGCAATATTTTGGAAAAAGTGTTGTTTTTTATTTTTAAAGGATTTAATAGTAAAGGGAAATAATTTTTAAATATTATTAATGCAAAGTGGTAATAAACGTTTCAAAATTTCCTAGCAGAAAGGAACAGAACTCCAAGCGGTAGACTTAGTTTTGACTTGTTGGTGTTTACAAATTAATTTCATTTATTTTTAGTAAGAGATAAGCTTTATAATATAGGGGTTTTCAGTAAGAGCGCTTCAACTTTTGAACTTTTTTGAATAAAACACAAACGGTTTGACTTTTTTAACTAATTTTTTTTTTTACTATCGAGTTTGAACATATACATTTAAGTATGAAATTCGATTTCTTTCGCATGACCTCCGCGTGCACGTTTTACGAAGTCCAATCGTTGAACCCAATTTTCGACCACTCTTTTGCATAAATCGGCCGAAATTCCAGCAATTTCGCGTTCAATATTGGCTCTGAGCTCACAAACCGTCGCCGGCTTGTTACTGTAGACCAATGACTTCACATAACCCCAAAACGGGACGGCTTGTTAAATGGACCGTAAAATGGCCGTAATGCTCTTAAAGTAGCAGGAACAGAACGATTATTTTCATAAAAAATTTGCACGATTTGCAATCGTTGCTCAAGTGTGTAGCGTTCCATGATGAAATGTGTACTAATGAAGTTTACAAATGACAAGCGAAAAATAAAAAATATTGCGTCGTTCGCCCTCCCTATCGGAAAAAAGTTGAAGCGCACCTATTAAAAAACCCTATACAAAACTCTCAGTGCAAATCTGTGTGTAGTTATTTCCAAATAAATATATTCAGGATCTTTTTTTAATGAAAAGTTGGAGATATAATCAAAAAAAAAATTAAAAAAATATATATTTATGGTTCATTTTGATTCAAATTCAGAGCGTACGCGTAAATAGCAAATTTTTTTTAATCTTCCTATTCCTTTCAAAGTTTTAATAATTTAAGAAAATAATTTATAAATTTGATTATGGCAGAATGATAGTAAATACCCTATAGTTGTATAGCAAAACAACGGTGCCTCTATTCGTTCAGTCATTTGTTTTTTGTTGCAGTTTGAATATTAATTTTACGCTTTTTAACACATTTTGACTAACATACACGCCTTTGCTTGCAGTAAATTTATAGATCGAATGTTAGATAAAATGATAGAAAAGAAGCTTCCAAAAAGGATTATCTTTAAAATAAATAGAATCCCGTGCAAATCGGAGCGTCCTGTGAATAGATATTAGCGTACATACCTGTTTTAACACTTTATGTAATAAGATGTATGCTTTAGCAAAATCAGACAGTTATCTATAGTATTATTTTAAAACATGGCGATTATTCTGACTAAACTACAATATGTACAGATATGAAATATATGTATATCAAAAGAAAGGTTTTGATGAGCATATTTCCGGAAAATTATAAAAATTAAAATTGGTTAATTTGTTCATGAAATATTTGCGTGTAAAGTTATCAAGATTTTCATATTGATAATAGCGACGTCTATGCAAAGCGGGTTGACACACAAATATACGCATATATATGAGTACGTTTGCTTTGTTTAGCTCTCTTTCTAGTGAGCACAGCATTGTATGGGCAAAGAACTCTTTAATTGTTTTGTTTTGTCCTCTTTACTAATAAATATGTATTCATGAACATAGTCCCAAAGGGTGCTGCGAATTTTTTTTTTTAATTTTGTTGTGTTGGCAATAATTGGTATGAATTGACAATTGACTTGAAATTTGTCAATTCACTTAAAACAACGGTAACAGTGCAAATTAGAAAGAGTTTTGGACAGACGCAAAATATAATTTATTTTAAGAAAAAAGTACATCCATATTTAGTTTTAAAATATGCCTAGAGGACGACCAAGAAGAGTTCGTAGAAGAGTTCCTACTTTAAGTGGAGGAATAGAGCAGGTAAGTAAGTGATAAATGTTTGAAACATCACGTATTGGATATGATTGGTAGAAGCATCCACTTTTGTTTTCGTTCATATACTATATGGTACAATTGAACTACAATATATAAACGTATGTATGTATTTACAAATTTTGTGTGCGTTTGATCCTTTTTGCAAAACTCAAAATTTCAAATAGTTTTAAAAAATGAGAAGAGAGAGACAAAAAATGTTATATGCATAAGTTCTTGCATATTACATATGAATCAAAACATACACTTTTCTAATCATCATAACTTTTAATATATAAAAGTGTCACATATGCTGTTTACTTTCCGTGGGGAAAAAGCCCACCTGATTTTCGGGGGTTACATACTAGTGTTCTATATTTTAAAGCATAATTAAATGCAAATAAATTTGTATTTTTTTCTGTTACTTACTTACTTTTATTTTACATTTCGAACTACTGTTAGGGCAAGCGAATGCTACGACTGCTAATGCATTCGATGTAGCTCTTACCACAAGAGCAAGACTCATGACAAGAGTCGTTCGAACCACAAGACTTAATAATTTAATTAATTCCAAAAAAATGTAAACTAAGTTATGTTAACAAATATTTGATATCATTTTTTTCTGTAAAATAGTAAAAAACTAATTTTCTTTTAAAAAATTCCTACAGGGCAACAAAAACTTCGGCACAGTGCTCGGCATTTATATAGGCACTGCATTCGATGGTCTGTCTGGCGGTGGTGGTGCGGTACATATCAGAAATTTACTATCTCTAAATTATTTGAAAAATTTATAAAAACTATTAAAATTTTTTTAGGTGAACAATGGACAATTTCTCGGAAATCTGCTCGGCACAGTTTATGCCCAACTCAGCGCAGTACTTATTATTCAGTTTTTAAATTTATTCTCTAATAATTTATTTTGGTTGCATGCCATTCAAACTCTAGTGCTTGACACTAATCCATAATTGTAAATAATCGCACGTCCATATGAATAACACTTGCGCCTAATTCTATAGAAACCAGCTATTTTGAAAAAGTTTACACTTTCGCATTAAATATTTTTCAATCCTACACTTTCCTTCTTCACTAGGACCCCGAAGACGACGACTTGCGTCCCAACCCATTACTCTTTGCACGCAATCTCATTAGCAGCTTTATGGAAGCGAAAAACCGCAAGGAGTCCGACGAGGAGGGTGACGATGAGCGTCGCTCTGATTCACCACAAAAACATGGCGATAAACATAAGGGAGATGCGGGCGGTGGCTCTGATTCGGGTGGCTTCATCAAACACATAGCTTCGCATATAGTTGGCAGTCTTGTGAGTCTGCTGTTGAATGCTTCGTTGGGTGCTTCCGGAGGCGCATCACATGCCTCCGCTTCGTTGTTCGGCAGCTCGAGCCATAAAAGTGGTGGCGGCGGAGGAGGAGGTGGGGGCGGTGGACATAAGTATTAAGCGCTGTGCTGAGTGTGCTACTTTTTTAACTTTTTTTCAATGGGTGGGACTGCTGTAAAATTTGTTATTGTTGTTGTTGTTTTTGTTGTTGTGTGTGCAGCAACACGATTTGGCATTAGTGGGATTATGAAACGTAATTGTTAATTTAAGTTCCGTGTATATTTTATTATTTTTTGTGCGGTTCATTTACTACGCCTTTTTTGTATTTTCATACCTACTTATATACATAATTTTATCTGTTTTTTGTGCAATCATCTGTATGGATAACCGGCAAGTGCACTTGTATATGCCGAGAGTTGAAAGTAGTCATGTAACTTCTTTGACCTGTAAGGCGATTCAGCATTTTCTTAAAATTAATATTATCGCACTACCTACGAAAATGCATGCTTTTTGAAATTATTAATTTTGGCTATGTATTTTGGTTTGTAGATATATATTTAATTGACTTAGATTTTAAGTTTTTATACCATTTAGATGTAAGTATAAAAGTTTTATAAAATAAACAATTAAATACATTTTTTTTAAAACGTAAACTCTTTGAATTGCTTTTGAATATCACTGCTCAACCAAAGCGACAAAATATAATTCCACACTTCGGTGTTAAAACAAATTTCAAAAAATTTTCAGTGATCCGCTAGTATACCGAAAAATGTGCTTAAAATCAAGGAAAAGGGGAAACAAATTATTTATATAAAAACACGCAGTAATGTCCGAGATTTAAAAACAAAAAATAATTTTCAAATTTCACTTCCTAACTACCATACATTCGATGGAAGCATTGAATCGATGCCCTGTCAAGGGATCTAAGTATTAAATTTTTCGGGAAATTGCTTTATTTGTAGGCTCGAGTATATGAAGATGTAAACAGAAAATAGTTTGAAACCAATTTAATTTCGAAATTTTCTTAATGTGGATAATCTTGGGTTCTTTTTAATATTTCTTAGAATTAAAAAAAAAATTAAATTTTAAATTTTTTCATGTAAAATATTCCTTAAAAAAATTTGTTCTGGAAAAACTCTATGTTTTCATTAAAAAATTTTGGGAACAAATTTTGTTTTATCATTTTAGAAAAACAACCATCTCAGATTTTTTTTTTCTTAAATTGGAAAATATACCACCAATATAAATATATTGATCTACCACTATGAATTTTTATATCCGAAATAACACCTTGGTGAAAAAGTTCCCGGAACAACCGTCGGGTGACACTCTAAGTCAATTGATTTAAGTTCTGCTCTTGTATTTTTGTTAGGTTGCCATATCTGTGATTAACAGCCCTACCAAAATTTGATCGCCATTGTTTATCATTTTTAAAAGTTACGCCGCCTTGAGTAAATCTACCTGTTGTTTTACGATCTACATACGATTTTTTACAGTTCTAAAAATGTAATATTATTTGAATTTTCAACAACGGGGAAACTGTTTTGGTAATAATGGGTTAGGTTAGATTGTAGCGGTTGCCCTGTGGGACACACTCAGGCTCATAGCCCATTGTGATGCCGTATGGGGAGCTTCCCCAATCTCTCCTAAAACCAGTGTGCGGGTTTTAAAAATAATGATGTTCGAAAGAAAAAAGGCCGTTTATAACTGGCATGAATGCTTCAGAAAAGTTTGTGAGTTCATCAAAAATGATGATAGTAGTGATAGACGTCGACATAGAAATCTGATGAAAACATTAATAAAGTGAAATAAAAGTTGATAAATAACTACAAAGTAACTAACAGAGGACTTGAACATTGCTCATGGATCAGTTCAGGGCATTGCAGTTAGTTATTTTGGTTTGCGCCGTGCTGCTGCAAAGATGGTCCTAAAGCACCTGAATTTCATGCAAAAAAGAGACTGATCTTGTCACTGCTGGCACACTCACGTGTTTCGCCGCCCGAAAAGAAGTATTGGAAGCACTGCAAATAGAGTTTCAGAAGTGCTTCGAGAGCTGCATCAAACTCACAAGTGCATTGCAGTTGATGGGGAGTACGTTGAAGGCCATAATTCACTTTTGGGGAATAAACTTGTATATGGAATTTTCTGAATATATTCCGGAAACTTTTGTTCGAGGTGGTATTATAGACACATTTTAGTGTGTTTGAAGATGTTGATATTTTATATAGGGTTTTCCAGTAACAAGTGTTATAGGTGAATGGATTGCGCTATCGGGAGATGAATAACGATTTTTTATGGCCGCAATTGGATGGTATTGATCTGGATAACGTTTATTTTCAACAAGACGGCACTACGTGCCACGCAAGCAGCGAAACTATTGATCTTTTACGGAAAAAATTTCCGGACCGTGCTATGTCCCGTAGAGGTGTTCACAATTGGCCACCGTGTTTTCTTTGGGGCCACATGAAAGAAAAGGTCTACACCGGGGCGATTCCAGACCTCAAAGATGGCATGCGTGAGGCTATCGAGGACAAAGGGCAGCCACTTTGCAATTCGGTTATGGAAAATTTCATGAAAAGGATATTGCCCTGTAAGCGTGGTCGTGGTGGTCATTTGCTTGATGTTATTTGCCACTATTAACGGCATGCTTTCCTCTTTATAATGAAATAAATATCTGATCGTTTATATTAAAAAATGGTATTTTTCTTTGAATATCAAAACAACACCTCTGTTTGGAAAACCCTGTATTTTGACCAAAAACCATAAAATAATCATATCTTAGCCAGCATATGCAGCCGACTTGGCCTCTGAAACTATTTCCCGAAAAGACCTGCGGTAGAGTGTATACTTAACCCGACCTTCCACCATCAGAGTGGTTTTATTTGTATTTGTATACTTTTATAACATTCTTTCAGAGATCGAAAACGTGTTTAGTATGAGGTTTGTTGAAAAAACGGACTTAGTATACTTAATGAAATGAGCTGCTTTCTCATTTATAGGCTCGGAGTCATGTTATGGTATAGGAAAGGTAACTTCTTCCTATTATGCAGGAATCATCCTATAATGAATCCGAAGCGTTAGAAATAGGCAAAAGGGCGATCTTCTATGCTATTCTGCTATTCCAGAGGCAGGCCGCAGACATATGAACTAACACGGGTACATTTAAATCCTGAACTGACAAGTTGTTAAGAACGCCACGAGAAGAAATATGCAGAATAACGTCAACAATAATCGGCCACTTGCTTTTTGGAGACCATGCAAACAAAACGGGGTGGCGATACAACGATAGATGTAGAAGCTGCAATCAAGGAGAATCTACGGAAATAGTCTTTCACTTTGTGTGTGAGTGACCAAGTCTGGGTGCTGTACGTCGTAGAATGCTCGAGAAATTATTGATGACTACGGCAGCCACCGTAGCCGAATGGGTTGATGCGAGATTACCATTCGGAATTCACAAAGAAACGTAGGTTCGAATCTCGGTGAAACATCAAAATTAAGAAAAACATTTTTCTAATAGCGGTCGCCCCGCTTCCGAGTGTATTTCTGCCACAAAAAAGCTCCTCATAAAAATATCTGCCGTTCGGAGTCGGCTTGAAACTGTAGGTTCCTCCATTTGTGGAACAACATCCAGACGCACACCATAAATAGGAAGAGGAGCTCGGAGCTCAAATATGAACGAGAACAGACTCGAGCTTGCCTTGTTTACAGTAGCACAGAAAACAAACTATGTGACATATCACGCTGAAATTTGCCATGTAAGCTTATAACAGTCCTACTAAAAAACAAAAAATTTATTTTTGCCATATGTCATCCGCGGACCGTTTTATTGATACCGTCTCTTTCATATTTGAGCAGAAGTATACTTGAAAGGAATTGCAGAAAGGAGAATAGAAGATACAGGCACATTCATAGTCAAATCAATACAATTCGACTAATTAAAGGCTTTGGTTCTGGAAGTGGTGTATCAAAATAGTATCCGTTGTGCCAATTGATTCTCGGCCGTGCCATTCACATAACACCTCCACCACCACCTCTGTTATTCAGAAATTAGCAGAAATACAAAAAAATCATACCAGGATAATCTACCGGATTTATCGCAATCAAAATCAATGATAGGTAGCTTTAACATAAACCGACTTAAAGATTGTATGGAATTGAATAAGAATAATTTTAGAGTCATAACAAAAATTTGTTCAGTGCAGGTATCTGATAGGAAACTTAAGTTACTTTTTTAGTCCAAGTATGCATAAAGCATATATTTTTTTTTCATTTCCAAAATCCAATTCTTTATTCAATATTGACTTGTAACTGATTGAAATTAAAACGCAGAAGAAAATTCAATTGATTAAGTCCAATTAACGAGTGAATGACTGTTACGTGAGTGACACAAAACAATAAATTGAAGAAAGTATGAACTAAATGTGGCGATGAAAGAAACAAGCATGAAAAAGAGAAATAATAAAATAAAAACGAATCGGTGAGTACAACTTATACCACATCGGATGAAAGAAATCATTCAAATGCAACGATGAAAATAAAGCGAAAGTAATATTGTGAGTGAGCCAAAAACAGCAGTGTACAGATGAGAGACACAAATAATATTTTTTCTCTTTTATTTAATGCAAGAAAAAAATAGGAAATAAAAGAACCAAGTCCATTGAATGAAGTGTATGAAAATGCGAAATTAAAGATGATAATGGGGAAGCATAAGAGACAGAGAGGAAGCGATGAAGAGAGGGAGAGAAAGAGAGAGAAAGAGGCGTGAGCAAAAGAAAGCTAAGATCAAAATAAACAAACGTTAACGCCACATTAAATTATAGCTGGGACAATGAAAACAAAGCTTTGAGTTCAGAGCTCAATTTGCTGCATTCAAGCGTTCATACGCGGAAGTTGGTTTGGATGAATACGTGAATTGGTACGATATGGCTGAGCTTACAATCAATTGTTGTTAGAGATGAAAGGTTGCAAACCCATAAATAAAAGAGGCAAAGAAAATAGTTGAGACTTGTTGCTTAAATGAAGCGTGGATAATTAATGTTTTGGAAAATGAGGTGGTACACTAGGAAAATGTAGTAATCCGTTAACGCTGTACGAGTATATGGAGTACTTGTAAATTTTATAGCAATCACATTTTGTACAAATCGCGACAAAATGAAAGCACAGCAACGTTTTGACCAATTTTGAAAATTTTCCTTTTTTCTTTTTGAATTTACATTAGTTTTGTCTAAAAGTATAGCTCATTGTCTAAAAACCATGCAAATTCAATTTTTGATGGGTATGCATTTTCTTCATATAAAAAAAAAAATTTCGTGCAGTTGATATATGAAGAAAAATATTAGAAGCAAATTTAAAAAAATTAAACGAATTTTGTAGTAACTTCGAACTTATACTTTATTATACTAAAATCTAATAAGCTATAAAAGTGCATACCAAAAATTTTGCTAGAAGTTCTAATTAAAAGCCGTGGAATTGGAATCGATAATTTGTGAAGTTTTCCTAATTTTTACACACATTTTGAAAATTCGTTATATATGGATTTTGTTAGACATTGAGCTTTATTTTTATTCAAAATTATTTTTATACAAAAACGTGTATTTATAACTATTTTTATAAAGTCAAAACGTATTCTTATAAATTAGTGGCAATCATGAAATGCTGCTCATTTATAATTATTCATTTCCCTAATTGTTTCAGTATATTAAAATTTTAAAGAAAATTGTAAAAATATTACCATTCAACTATGCTATGAAAATGATTTCAATAGTTACGAAACAATTTATTTGAAAATAAGTTTTGTATAAGAAATGAACACTTTATTACAAAATATAAGTTTATGCGACAAATGAGAAGAGTGGCATTGTTACGCTTTTACCCAAATAAAATGCCTCACACTAACTCATTCGAGCTCGATCACTGGATTGTGAAATAAAAAGTCACAAACTAATGGCTACACAATTCGCTTTACTTACTCAATCACTTTGTCACTTTACTTCACGTTTGACTCCGACTGAATGCTCTTTAAGAGTACGCCTCAGTTTATATACCTATATGAGCTTAATAACTATCGTAATTTCCAGATTTGGCAACTCGTATGTTCTGGCGACTTTTGCCTCGATTTGCTCCAGGGAATTCCATACAAATTTAAATTTTTTTTTATTTTTATTGATTTTTTATTTAATTTTCTTTTATTTTTTAATTTCTGTTTTATTAAAATATAGTTTACACTACCACAAAAGCCATATAACTTAAAGTTCCAATATTTGTGCAAAAAAAATAAATTAATTAATTTAAAAAAATTCAAGCAATTTAAAATATGATAGCTCAGAGGTTAAGTTCATCGCATGGAATAGTTCATAGGCACCTGATTCAGTTGGGAAAGGTTTCAAAGCTGGGAAAATGGGTTCCGCATAAACGTTCCGTCGCCAACCGTCAGCAGAAAGTGAATGTGTGTTCTCAGCTGCTGCAACGACTTGAAAATTAAAGTCTTTTGAACCGTATCGTTACTATTGATGAAAAATGGGTCCTTTACAATAATCCTGTTCGCAAACGCCAATGGTTAGATAAAGATGAAATACCAGAACCGACCCCTAGAGATGGCCTTCACCCCAAGAAGATTCTCCTGTCTAGTTGGTGGGATATGGTCGGTTTTGTTTATTATGAACTTCTGGAACCAAACCAAATGATAAATGCTGATTATTATTCCCATCAGCTATCAAATCTGAATGAGGCACTTAAAAAATATAGACCGTCTTTAGTGAATAGATGCAAAGTTTTGTTTCACCACGACAACGGAAGACCTCATACCGCAAGGCAAGGATTAGGCAAGCTGGACGAGCTCAGATGGGAGCTAATGCCGCATCCACCATACTCTCCAGATATTGAACCTTGTTACTATCACCTTTTCCGTGGACTTCAATCCCATTTGAGTAACAAGAACTACTCCTCAAAACAAGCTATAAAAAGGGATATCGAAGCGTAGTTTGGCTCCAAAGACTAACAATTTTTTGAGCAGGGAATTAAAAATTTGCCTAAACGTTGGAAGACATTGTAAATAATAAGGGAAAATATATAATTGATTAATAATACTTTAACCATCTTTTTTATTAATTTTAAAACGACTTTTCAAAAACGCACGAACTTATGGACTTACCTGATAATTTTACACTATAATGGGTGAATGACAAAATATTAATTATTAATTTTAATACGTTTTTTCTTATTTTTTTCAAAGCAGAGGCTTCTCTACATGAATGCTCATAGAGAACTAAATTTACATTCTATAAAAAACTTATTTTTTTATTTTATTTTATGCACTCAGAAACAATATAAAGCAACATATTTTGATTATTTGAATATTTAAATCTTATTTTTGTTAGTCTTTAGTTCATCTATGTATAATCCGTTACAGAATTATAAGACCGAACGATTTCACAGATGTTATTTTTTATGCAACTTGAGTATTACGACTCTAGTAATGCTCAACAATTTTAATAACATAATGTGATAACTTTGAAAAGTGGAAGAGAAATAGTGACCAACTAAATAAAAAATATTTAATTTTGTTGTTTAAAAATTTTGAATCAATTGATATGGAATCACTCAGCTGTAATATCGCAAATATTTAAATTTTGAAAGAACCACCTGATTGGGTGATGTAAGCGGAGTCATGACAACGGTACGATAAAACTGAGATTGTGTTAGTGATATATGAAATAATAAACTTAACGAATGCTTATGTCACTTCCCTGCCGTCTGAAAAACGCACGGTGGAGAGAATAATGAGGTGGTGCCTATCGTGGTGCCGTTACTTTGCTCTCAGCGAATTTGACAATATCAGCTGATTTTCGTGGCTTCACTCTAGTTAGATTAGTGATCAGTGTGACCAGATTACTTTTTTCGTAATTTGATTTGGCATTTTTTGTTCTGTACTCTGAGGTTAGTTCTTTCTTCCTGAAAAGTTTCTAGCCCTTTTGAATTGAAATGTGATGCTTAAAATTATGTAAAATATAACTGTTTTTAAAAATTAGTTTAATAGTTCAATCAGTTCTATTTAGCTTTACTTTTTGGTTTGTCATCTTGTTACAAGGTTGTTCTTCTTCTTTTCCTTCGAGCAGTCAAATATTTCTCACTGTAACGTGGCATAGTTTTGAATATAAAAAAGTAACAAAATTCCCATTTAAAGAAAAACAAAAATATCAGTTTCTGTTTAAATTACTTAAAGAACTTTGTATGCGTGACAAATTGAATTTACTGTGTGGTTTTTTTTAATAAATGTTTTATGGTTATTTTCAATAGGCTTTATGAAAAAAACATTGCCTAAAAGATCCATCCTTGTGATTAGATCCTGTGTTAAGAGAGTTTCTTCAAAAAAAAGGGCATATAAAACCTTTTTCTATGTTTGAGGTCATGTAAGAAGATAAAGTACTCCTTTTTCAAAAAGGTCTTCATGGTTTCTGCAACATTATCTTGTATTTGTTTTTGTTTTTTTTTACAATTCTTGCACTAGCTGTATTTTGAAAGGCTTCACACTTAAATCCTTTCGCAAAATTTTCCACGTTGTTGAGTAACAGAGGCCCAATTGCTGCGAACAGCGACGAATCGATAATTGATGGTCACCATTAACACTGACCGATATAGCTGCGATATTTTCTTCAGTTCGCACTCTACGTAAGAGTGTTGGTGGTTTGATGTCCAGTAATGTAAATTTGGTTCTAAATTTAGTCACAATAGCTCGAATAGCCGCTTCAGTGGGTTGATTAAACTGACCATAAAATGGAAGAAGCGCGCGATAAACTTTCTTAACAGAACACACGACGATTCATGGTTAAATTATAGACCAAACGGAAGATGTTTGACATTGAAAGAAAACACGAAACGTGCGTCAGCTGTTTAAACCAACTGTTTAAAAAGATAATAGCTAAAAAATCACTCGTTATAAAGTAATTTTTGCTTTGCACATTTCTTATAATGAGTTAGCGTATAAAGTCCCGTATTGAACCCATATATGGCTCTAATTTTATTGCACTCACCTCTTTTTCAGTTATTAGTAACGTTAAAAATACAGCTATAAAAATTGCATGATATTCTATTCATTATTACGTGAGTTATTGCGATAAGAGTGGCGTTACTTTTGTTATTTAAAAAAAAATGGATGCAAAAGAATTTCGTGTTTTAATTTTACACTGCTTCTTGACGGGAAAAAATATCGGTCAAACGAAGAAATGGCTTGAAAAGTATTATGGGGACTCCGCTCCATTAGAAACAACAATAAAGCGATGGTTTGTTGACTTCAAATGTGGTCGTAGAGAAACCGATGATCCACAACGGAGTGGACCTCCAAATGAGGCGGAAACACCAGAAAACATCAAAAAAATATGCAAGGTCGTTTTGAATTACCGAAAAGTGAAGCTGCGTGAATTAGCTGATATTGTACAAATATCAGAAGAATGTTTTGGTTGTATATTGCATGACATTTGACTATGCTTATTCTCTAAAGCTCTTTTCAAAGTTCGTGCCGCGTTTGTTCACTGCACCGTGATTGCACCGCGTCATAAACCAACCAAAATAAAGATAAAATTATATGAAATGAACTTCGAATTGCTCCCACATCCACCGTACTCAAATCTAATGACTCCCAGCAACTACGAACTATTCGCTGGTAAAAAATTTCGCTCGAATGAAGAAGTTATCGCTGAAACTGAGGTCTATTTTAAGGCAAAAGGTAAATCGTTCTACTGAAGTGGTATTGAAATTTTAGAGCCCCGCTGTAATGATTGCGTTGAACGTGATGGAAATTACATTGATGAATAATGCTAATTTGGAATAAAAAACAACGTATTTTCTTTGTTAGGCTCGGGACTTTTTAGCCCACGTGTTACATAGCGTAGCCATGTAATAATCCGGTCGTAAGAGCAGACATTAAGAAATGCAGGTCTGTTAATCATAACTCAGTTACATGACAAACATCTTCGATGGCTAAAGAAAGCAGAAAAGCAAGTGAGACAACTATTCAATGTAAACCCTTAATCCGATATAAGTAGACTACGCATTCCGAGAAACATGGAACGATGAACTGCAAAAGGCAAAAGTTAAACAAAACAAAAGAATAACATACAAATTTGTGCCCATTCTACTTTTATCTTACTTTTAAGAAACTTCAAAAGTTCATATAATTTTACCGAAATCTGTGCCATTACAGAAAGCAATTGGCAATCGAATGTACATTCCAGTGGCATCAGCTATATCGAATTCCACCGCGCGTGTAAAACTCATTATCGCTCTCGCTCTTAAATATTTTGTTTTGATTTTTAAAATTATTCTGATTATATTTTCTACCTCATCATATCACGTCTTACTTTCTCTAGTTCGTTTTGATTTCACCATAAGCTTTTACACTTGGCTGAGTCTTTCTTTGGCATTATTTTCTTTATTTGTATTTCTCCGCTCCTCATACGTATTTATGTATGTATTTACACAAGTATGCATTGTTGTGAAGTAATTACCTACATTCACATATAACACGTTTGCCACTATACCAGCATATTAACTTTTCACCCAACAGTCCTCACTTTCATTGAATTGTCGCATGCGCATGCGCAATTTGTTGCGCGCTGAAGTGGCCTCAGTTATACGTCGGTCTTTCACAAGTGACTACGTCACCCTTCAAACATTGACACGCCGCCAGTAACTGCAATCGTTAATGAATTTGCCTTAAAATTATTTATTTATTTACATTTTTATAAATTCGTGCAACAAAGTGGCGAAAAACTAAACGCGCCCCGTTTTAGTTTGTTAGTTAATTTTGCAATGCGCTTGACGCTCTCATTTCATTGTCATTAATCCGTTTCCCAGGCGTTTGGACAAATTGACCAATAAACAGCATTCAGCAATACCGCCAAGATATCGGTCACATCTTCAGCGTCATGCAGTGTTACATATATTTGTACATACATACATATTTATATGAATATATGCTCTAATAGCTGTTAAAGTGTGTTCGGACTTGTTTTTTTGTTTTTTGTGCCCAATTTTTGCTTTGCCGTCAAAAATTGTTTTATTTTTATTTTTTTAAGATGCAGTTAGTTACGCGGATTTAGTGTAAAAAGTTGCGCCGATCACTCGATTCAGGTGCGGAAATTTTTGTGATTCACGCTTGCACAATTTCGTATACAGTCGCGCGTAAATTCGGTGTGTTTATGTGAAGCTCCTTTTTAGTGTTTATGTTTTGAAATGCAATAATACGCATCCATATTAGTGTTGTGCAAAATTTTTATAGTAATCTGAATATTTTGCGGTGATAGCAGAACTGCGTTAAAATACTACTGTGGTGAGTAAAGTCATATCGTATGGATATCAGTGTTTAGTTAATATACTCATAATATCTGTGTATGGCGGTTTTTATATATTTCTTATTCTTAAACTAAATACGGATACAAGCCCAATTCGATAATAATAAACAAAAAAATTGCAAATTCTTTAGGATGTTGTCATTTTTGTGTGGCAGTCACGCTTAATGATGGATATTCGAAAGACTTATGGAAAGAACTCGATTTAATTTTTCAGCTGATATTAGTTGCAAAGATACCAGTAATGGGCAAAATTTTATTTAGAAAACACTAAGGACTAAGCAAAAATAAAATTATTTAGTTATTTGATAAAGAATAAGGTAGCGAAATAATATATATCCCGCTAAATTATAGAACGAGTTTTTTCTTATTGTTATTATTATTCTTATTACACGGAGAAAATGCGCAACATTAAAAAAAATATCAAAAATCAACGCAAGCTTTGAGCCACTTCAAACCTTCACTTTATTGTACAAGAATTAAATAAGATGTAAAATTGCCTCAAACTTCGTTTTTCATTTTGCTGAAAATTTGTCGATTTTTTCTCATATACACATCCACTTTTAGTTTTTAAAGGGGTTAGGGTAGTCAGAGGCACGAAAAAATGATGATTTTCAATCATTTTTTGTTTTTCTAGTCAATTAATTGCATTATTTTCAAAAATAAAAACATATCATTAATGCATCTTGTTTCGCCTTGACTTTAGCAAAAGTTCTACAAAATAAAAAGGAGATTGTCTGCAAAGTCGGTTTACTGACGATAGTTTAACGTGACACCTTCATAAGAAAATGCTGATGGAACGGTTGCATTTTTCAAAAGAAAATTTTAATTTTATTTGTTTGATAGATATTTTGTATGGATATAGAGAAGGACGTAAATGGAATCGCAATGGAATTGATCAAGTTACATTTACAAAAACGTGAAAAATTACGAAACATTTAAATTCATGAAATATATGTTCAATTTCGATTGTGCATCAGACGTTAATAAGTCAACAACTCTAAGAGGCACCATCATCGATTTGACTTTTTCAAGACACTTTACACTCGAAACACTCCCTTTCATTTCCTGCTTTTCCTATCACCTTCCTATTCTCAACAGAGAAATGGTTCATTACCATGCACACAGGAAGAAGGCATATGCTCTCGCTTGCAGTTCAAACAAGGTAACGCCTCAGAGCAAGGTAACGCTGCATTTTTTCGTGCGTGCAGGCGGCTACATAGAATTATAAGACGTTATCATGTCAAAAAGATAGATTCTAAAAATTTCTAGTATTCAGAAGGAGAGATATACCAAATTAAGGCTAATGAAATTTGCTATCTTTCGTTCATGCTTACATTTTTCAGCAAAATTAGAATGTTTTCAAGATAGAAAGCAAACAAAATATTTTCTTCTTGTAGAAAGATATAAAAATTTTCGATTTATATTGTAAGAAATATATAAGAAACCGACTATATCTAGTTATTTTGAAGAAATCTGAAAATAAATGAATTTTGAAAGGCTATCAAAAAAAACAAAAAAAAAGTACTTTACGGTAATAGTACGTACATACTTATCTATATGATTAATTCAAAAAACCCAAAATCTAAAGCCGAAAAATTTGAATTTTTGTTAAGTTCTTTCAATGTATGATGTCATCATCCACTTGGCAGTACAGTCCTGGGTGAACCATTGCCTCCTCTGAGGCAATATTGTTGGATTCGTTGCAATATGATTTATGACTGATAAGGGATCGCCAGCCTCTAACCAGATTTTTCTCACCTCATTTCATTTGTTCCCTTCCTTTGCACTGAAGGTTCTCTCCACCACCGCGCGCAGCCTAAATGAGGAGATTGGAAGTGATTGGGGAGAGGAAATATGTCATAGGATCAGCCATTAAATTGCACATCCCTTCCCTTTTTCGTGTATAAGAGGCGTAATCATTTTAACACGCTTATCAAAAACATTAATTAATTACTCTGTAAATGTTTTTGTGGAATATCAAAATAAATGCTTTTTAAAATAAGATTATAGCCGATTAAAGTACTGATGAAGTAAAGGATAAAACAAAATGTTATAATACTCCTTCTGATTTGTAAAGGCTTCAAGGTTATTGAAGCACATCTTGCATCATATGAAGCAAAATTAAGCGATTTTAGGGCGAAGAAAGGCACATTCTTTTGAATTTGTTTAAGTCGATTGATGTATCAAGGGTGATGTGGCTTCCATATAAAGACAGAATCCTAAAAAAAAGTTGTGAGAGTAACATCGGGTGAAGAATTATACCCGCTCATTTCATAAATATTCTAACGCTCTTCCAATAAGTCGTTCTTCAGATGGCAACGCAGTAAAATGGGTATATCGTACAGGGTGGGTCAAATAATGTTAAACACAAATTACTTTTGCAATAATCATTTATTTTGGTTAATTGTTTTTATACATTGAATATGTTTTATGGAAATTATGTATGAAATATTACATCACACAAATGTCCAACATTTTTCCTCGATACAAATATTGGCTCTTTTGAACGCGTTTTCCATTACACCACATAATGTTTCTGGTTGAAGGCTCAGTATTGCGTCTCGAATATTTTGCTTCAGCTGTCTCTGGTTTATTGAGACACACTTTGTCTTTTAAATATCCCCATAAAAAGAAGTCGGGCGCAGTCAATCTGGCGAACGAGGTGGCCAAGGGAAATCTGAATTTTTGGAAATCAGACGTTCGCCAAAAATTTCATGCCGCAGGTACATAGTTTGCCTAGCAGTATGCGCAGTTGCTCCATCTTGTTGAAACCACAAATTAGGATACTGCTCCGCCATTAGCCGCAAAAAGTTTTCAATCAATTTTCTGTAAGAAGCTCCTGAAATCGGTTCCGGCGTTTCATCCTCATTTTCGAAGAAATATGGACCGCTAACTGTAGTGGCCATAACACCGCACCAAACAGTACATTTAGATGGGTGCGACTGATGTTGGTGTGCTGTCCTTGGATTTTCAGAGCCCCACAATCTACAGTTTTGTTTGTTGACATAACCATTTAAATAGAAATGCGCTGAATCGGACATAAAAATATTTTTTAAAAAATCAATTCGTGTGGCTAATTGTGTAAAACGAATAGCGTATTGGTGGTCTTGCGGTAGAGTTCCATAATAAATTTCCAACAATTCAATTATAACCTACAAAAAGAGGAAAATAAATATGTCAAAAAGTAAAAAAGTTATTTGAGCTTAACATTAGTAGGTCTTATTTGGCCCACCCTGTATATCACCAACACAATCTCAGTTTTGTAAACAAACCGCTGCCTAATCTCATGTTGAGTGAGGAAAACAGAGAAAAACAGTTGTTTCCTTCAAAATTGCTGAGAGTTGGTCATATTCTCTGAGTTCTCTATACTCTTATTCTCTATACTCTCTCTTCTCTATACTTATATTGTTTCCTTTTCTCGAAAAAAATTTCTTGTCATTGTGGACATTTCGAAAATATTACCAGACGTCTTTTGAAAATGTTGCGTTTTCATATGGCAATAAAATAAGACAAATGCAACACTTACATAAATTAATTATTTAATATAAGAGAATATACCTATAATAAATATAGTTATATCTAGCAAAATAGCAAAAGCATTGGCGACTGTGGTCTTCGGGTTTACATATGCTATCTCCCTATGTATTTGTATGGTATTGGTGGATGTGATGGCAAATATGTGCATATACATATATAGTAATTTTGAAGCGAATAAATGATGAAATGAAATAAGAAAATAAATAAAAAATACAGACATACGAGAGAAATATTTATTAACTTTCATCTGTATTGCAAAACACAGCCGACGCTTTGTGGTTCTGATTTGACTTAATCCAGGGCATGAATTTAAAAGACGTGAAGTTGTAAAGTCAGTTTATCTTGACCACTTAAGGGATCAGACTGGATAGTAACGTATGGTCAATTCTAAGGCAAACAAAAGTCTTAATTTTTTGTAGCCCGCTGAATGCGGCGAATATGACAGTTTGTAGGCCCAAAGGTTGTAAGTTCTTGTAATGAGGTTGATAATTTAACTAATTATTAAGGTAAGCTTCTATGCACAAAGATCGTTGATACCTTCTACTCAAATATGAACGAGACGGTATCAGTAAGACGGTCCGCGGATGACATATGGCAAAAATAATTTTTTTTTGGATGGTAGGACTGTTATAAGCTTACATGGCAAATTTCAGCGTGATATGTCACATACATAGTTTGTTTTCTGTGCTACTGTAAACAAGTCAAGCTCGAGTGTGTTCTTCGAATTTAACGATGGAAATTCAAGTTCAACAAAGAATATGTTTGAAATTTTGTCATTCCAACAAAATTTCGACTTCAGACGCCTTAAAAATGTTGCAGACAACTTATGGGGGCTCTGCTCTATCGCGTGAACGTGTTTTCCAGTGGTACAAATCGTTCAAAGAGGGCCGTACATCAACCCAGAAAACCACGATAAAGTCGCTCAAAAATTAAGGTTATGCTGACTGTTTTTTTTCGATTACGAAGGGGTGGTGCACTCGGAGTTCCTTCCGCAAGGCCGATCGGTTAACGCTGAATATTATTTAGACGTTTTAAAGCGTTTGCGCGAGAACATTCGTCTTGAAAGGAAGGAATTGTGGGACAACAAGTCATGGTTCTTGCATCACGATAATGCACCAGCTCACACATCACGTCTTGTTCGCGATTATTTGAACAAAAGTAATGTTAATATCGTTCCGCAAGCACCGTATTCGCCTGATATGGCTCCATGTGACTTTTTCCTGTTTCCCAAGCTCAAGTTGCCGCTCCGTGGAAAACATTTTGAGACAATTGAAGTCATAAAAGAGAATCCGAAGAACAAACTCGAGCTTGACTTGTTTACAGTAGCACAGAAAACAAACTATGTGACATATCACGCTGAAATTTGCCATGTAAGCTTATAACAGTCCTACCAAAAAATAAAAAATTTATTTTTGCCATATGTCATCCGCGAACCGTTTTATTGATACCGTCTCGTTCATATTTGAGTAGAAGGTATGACTACAAATATTTAATTATTGACTCTTTACCACCGGTTTTAGCTGCCGGATTTGCATACAGAATTTCTGTGATTCCAGAATATGTAGACATATTAAATGTGATGAAATAGAACGATTTACTTCAATTTTTTGTAACAACTAAAATTTTCGTACAACTATTTTGATGAACTTGTGTACACAGGTAAACAAATATCAGCGGAAGGGGGCAAGTGTTTTGCGTGTTCGGCGATTTTTGTGTAAGAAATCGAATTAAGTGCTTAAAAGCACTGTTGGCAGTAGGATACGGTGAGCGTGCCATGGGTCAAGAAAATGTTTACATGTAGTACAAGCTTTTCACAGAAGGTCGTGAAGATGTGAATGACGACGCTCGCGGTGGACGCTCCAGCATATCAACAAACGATGAAAATGTTGAGAAAGTGAAAAAAATTGTTATGGAGAATCGTCAAATCACAATTAGAGAAGTTTCTGAGGATGTCGACATATCGGTGGGCTCATGCCATGCAATCTTTTTGGAAATTTTGGGCCTGAAGCGTGTGGCAGTGGCTCAGAGATTGTTGAATGACGTCAACTATGATTCAGATTTGCTTGAAAGGGTTATAACTGGCGACAAGTAATGGGTATATGGTTATGACATCGAAACTAAAGCCCAATCGTCCAAATGAAAGAGTTCAGGAGAGCCAAGACAAAAAATAAGCATGCCAAGTGCGATCAAATGTCAAAATTTTGCTCACTGGTTTCTTCGATTACCATGGCGTAGAGCATTAGAAGTTCTTACCACAAGGTCTTAAAGTAAATAAGGAGTGCGTGAAGCAATACGAAAGCTACGCCGTGATAATGCACCTACTCACTCATCTTTGCTTGTGAGAGCTTATTTGGTCTACAACATTATAATGCCTCAGCTATTGTATTTACCAGATTTTCCTTTTCCCAATATTTAAGATACCCGTGAAGGGACGGCGTTTTGCGACGATTGAGGAGATAAAAACCGAATCGCTGAGAGACCTGATGGACATACCAAAAAGTGCATATCAGAACTGCCTCGAGGATTGGAAAAACGGGGAAAACTATTTTGTGGGAAATAGAATAGAAATTGATGAGTAAATAAATAATTTTTTAGAAAACTAAAAATTCGCCCTATTTTTTTAACACACCTCGTAGAACAATTTGAGAAAGAAAAATGATGCTTAATAAATGCGACACTATAGCTAGAGAAGAAAACATAATTACAGAGCTGTAAGTGAAAATCTTTTCTGAAATTTAGGAAAAGGTGACTTTTATTAGTGGAATTCGACTAGAGTTTACACAAATCGGATGGTTTCAAATTAATTAAAAATTTTCATAGGCACTGGAGGATCTGGCTCTTGGATAAAAAGTCAATAATTATTTTTAACCCTTGTTATTATTGATTCGACGCTATGAGAAATATAAATATCCTTCTTCGAGATCGTTTATGCATCACCTACGTCGAGACTTCGGAGTAAAATTTGCCGATTTCCGTGTATGTGCTTTTCTTGAATCCCTTAACAAAACCTTTGACAAAAAATAAAAAAATATAAAGAACAAAATTATAAAATAATAAATAAAATATTGAAAATTTATTGACCTAATTTATTTGGATTATATGAAGATTGCTGAAATTTATTTCTAACATTAAAACATGAAATTTTTGTAATTTTTCCACCTTAACCTCACATTAACCTCATACAGCCATGAATTTACCAATAAGTTAAAGTATTTTTTATATTCAGTTGGCTCTTCCGATTTTTAGCCAAAAGCCCAGATAGCTAACAGTTATATACTTATATACATTTATAAGCGTATGTATATATATTTCTTGAATCACTGGAGAGTGTGAAGGTTATATATAACTTGTTGGCGCGTATGCCTCTCCTCCTATTTGTGGAGTGCGTCTGAAAATTTTTCCCCAAATGGAGTTACCAACAGTTTAAGCCGACCCGACTCCGAATGGCAAATGATTTTTTATGAGGATTTTTTCGTACACCGGAAGGTTTGCCATTACCTATTGAGAAGCAACCGCTTTTAGAAAAAATACCTTTTCTATTACTTGGTGGACCAGGAGTTTCAACCTGCGCACTTCCGAATAGTACATACAATAGTCTGTAGTTACACACCAATCCATTGCACTACGGCGACGGTCAGATAGATACTTTATGAGGTTTGCACTTTGACCTCATTGTCTTTTGTGTCCACAGCGACCGCTAGGTACCGGCAAGTGGTAATGCAAGCTAGGTAATGCAAGTGTAATAACTACTAATTAATTGTTACTACATAAAATAAATAAAAATTAATAATATTTTGCTGAAGACAACAAATACCAAATTAACCTTTTAAATATTCAATAAATAATGCCATCAAACACTGTAACTGAATAAATAAAAATTCAATATAATTGCATTTGAAGAAGTAGATATTCATCAAAATATGCCATGGGTCTAAAATAAATACAAATAAAAAATCAAAAATTTATAGCCGCTCTTAAGTAAGTAAATGACATAACTAATTTTATTGCTGATATTTGCTAATAGATTTTGTGGACAAAGCGTCAGTTGCGAAATATGTAAAAAGAAGCAGCGAAATGTCGAAAAGAAGTCAATCATATGAAACATCAAAGCAACGATGTCGTATAGGTATATCTTTTTAATGAGAAACAAAGAAAAAAGTTGCATGAACCCCGCGTTATGACGCCCAAAATGCAATTTTGCAATGTTGCATATTTTTTGCAGAAGGTCAAAGTATGATAGTTTCTCACACATGTATCCATATACATTTATATATCCATAACATTCCATAGAGACCTTAATGTCAACGAATTTGGTGTTAAAAATAAAATGGAAATTTTTAATAAAAATATGCTTTATTCCGTTGACATTTCAAGAGCAGTGCATTTGCATACAAATTAAATAATAATAAATTAAATAAGATGCGGGGTATAACTAATCAAAAGATAGTTTTAATTAAAGATGATTGACCGAAGTGCTTAAAATAACTGATATGCCATTTAATTATTTTGAAAATGCTAATAAAAATGAAATGGAAGCAAGTGCAAATCTAGTTTCATGGAATCTGATAAGCATCCCAAGGCTATTTAATTTGTGCATCTGCACGTACGCAAACGTTGCATGAAGTCCCTTTCGTTTTTTTAATGCTGACGCTGCCATTTCAGGTAATCAAATGCGACATGAGCGAAAAAACAGGTTGCAGCTGTGAGGTCAGGAAGTTGACAATGAAATATTTACAGGCATGGAGGATGGATTTCAAGTGTAATACTTCATATCACTTTCAAAAAAAGAAATACATACATATATACATACACATTCATGTTCGTAAAATGGAAATCTGGAAGAAAAAGCATAAATAAATCATTAACATAGTGGTCCGATTAATTAATATTGTTACAAAATATTCTCAAAAAATTTACGTAGTACATTTTTCCATTTTTGAAAATCATAATTCATTACAGTTTCACAGAAACCCAACCGATTTGGTTAACTTTCATAACCTTCCGCTGCCCATAAACTATGAGAAATTCGCATAAAACTTCAGTACAAGTGAAGCTATGGATTGAAGTAGGGAAATATAAGACCCAACACAATTAATTAGAAGTAATTTTGAACTGAAGTATTAATGGCCATTCTGTGTTAAGTCACAGAATGACTTGTGGACAAGTTAGGACAACTTATTTGTTTCTTATTTTATTTTAATAATTTTTTTATGAAAAATACAGATTATTCTACTATAACAACTAAGTTCCAAACTTTTTGCAGATTATAAAAAGTCTACAAATTTCCATACATATTAAGGAGTAGTCAGAATTTTCAAAAAACTGTACTTTTTTTGCATTTTCTTTAAGTTTAGTACCTTAGATATATTGCGTGAAAATTTGAAGTGAATCCGACAAATAATTTTCAAGTTATTCAACAATTAACAAAGGGTACTCGAGCGCTCCGGAGCGTTCAAGGGCAAGTAGCAGCAGCAATCGACTTCTCGGATTTTATTGTTATGCACGCCCATTTTGATGTAGGCAACAGTAAATCAACATTTTGGAAGTTGCTATGACGACTGATGAACTATTATATGGCTCAGGAATAGATGACACAGTGTAAGTAATTAAATAATTCTTATAACTCTATATGAATCGATAGCAAAAGTTTAAATGCGTTTTTCTCAAAACTTGTTTTTTGAACTGGTGATCACTGTAACTTAAAAACCGCTTGGTAGATTTCAATAAAATTCATATTTTGAAGAACATAAAAAACTCATGCCTGATCGAAGGATTTTTTATTTTTCGAAAATTTCGATTTTTTTAACAATTAATTGTCGGTTTTTTTTCGAAAATCTGAAAAATATTTCCTGAGGCCACCGTATTGTTAATTTTGATAAAAAGCTTCGATCAAGCACAAGATTATATATTAATACAACTAATTTCTCTTGTCCGATTAATTTTAGATGAATTTCCAAGGACTTGTGATAATCACCGCAAGGGACTTCTGGAGAAACGGGCTCCACACAAAGAGCGATAACTTTTAGAATTATTAATTTTTTTTGTTTAAAATTTTACTAAAGTCAAGTCAAAATATGATGTATTAATGCTATGTTCTTATTTTTATAAAATAAAGCAACTGACTAGCAAGGAATAATGATTGAAAATCATTATTTTTCGGGCCTCTGATTACCCCTAACCTCTTAATCAGAATTTTTTGAAAATTACAGTACACTTAATTTTTATGCAAAAAAGTGTGAGTTGAAAATGGCATAAAAATCGTATTAATTTTTCACAATTCTTACACATCTTGTGCACTTCCTGCGAGTAATGAATACTCAAAATTGTTTATATGGAAGAAAACATCCAACACCATCAGTAAAAAAAATTTCAAAAAGCAATGCAATTTCTGAGCTACGTCAACGTGCAGTTTCTTATAAAAAAGTCAATGGGCTATAAAACTGCGTATACAAAACTTTTCTAAAAATTTTGATTGCGAAATTTAAATTTGTGATGAAAACTTATTGATTTTTTTTATATTTGAACAAAGTGTGATATTTGGATTTATATGATTTTTGTTGAAGAATGAACTATATGAATGTTTCGATGAAAAAATATTAATATTAATTAAGAAAATAAATAAATTATCAAAATTTGTCAGTAAGTCCCTTTACTGTAGCTATTTAACACAGTTTATGCTAATAATATGGAATTTCGCGAGACTAATTTGGGGTGATTAATTAATCATAAAAATACGTTTATGTTATATACGATAAATGTACACATATTTTCAAGAAATTTTCACAGCAAATACTCAAAATTTGTTCAGCTTATTTTTTGTTATACCCAATCTCATGATTCTATAGTAAAAGGTTGTGTAAAGTTTGACAGCTGATTTCGGATGTTACTCAATGCATTGATGCAGTTTGGAAGTAAGGGAAAAAGTGACATAAGCTTACCTGCCTTCTGAAAAGGTAGTAAAATACTGAAAAAAAGTTCGATGTAAGCCAGATACTAATTTTATGTTATTTTATGAAGGCTGCTAATTTGTGGATTTGTCCCTACTAAGTAATTGCGGATTTCACTCATAGATGGCTACAGTAGAATTTTTAGGTTTACGTACGTAGTACAAATGTAAAAACATTTTGTTATTTGATAGTAGACAATTCAGCTATCAATCAGTAAGAAAAATTTTTTCATCGGTTGCGTAGTTTTCGTTTGGCGTTCCTTGAAAAATGGTAAATCAAAAGGAACATTTTCGTCATATTTTGGTTTTTTATTTTCGCAAAGCGAAAACCGCATCGCAAGCTCATAAAAAGTTGCGTGCTGTTTATGGTGACGAAACCCTTAAAGAACGGCAGTGTCAAAATTGGTTTGCCAAATTTCGTTCTGGTGATTTTTCACTCAAAGATGAAAAGAACTTTGGTCGGCCAGCGGAAGTTGACGACGCTCTAATCAAAGCAATAATCGATTCGGATCGTCACAGTACAACACGTGAGATTGCAGAGAAGCTTCATGTATCACATACATGCAATGAAAATCACTTCAAATAACTTGGCTGTGTTCAAAAACATACATGGATTCCTCACGAACTGAAAGAAACACATTTAACGCAACGCTTTAACAGCTGAGATTTGCAAAAGAAACGTAATGGAAATAATCCACTTTTAAAACGACTGATAACTGGCGATGAAAAATGTGTTGTTTACAACAATATCAAGCGGAAAAGATCGTGGAGCAGGCCAGGTGAATCAACTCAAACAACATCAAAAGCTGATATTGATCAAGAGAAGGTTTTGTTATCAGTTTCATGTGATTACAATGGAATTGTCTACTGAGGTCTTACCACCCAAACGAACGATCAATTCGATTTCAACGAAATCAACGAAATTAAACAATGCAGGAAAAAGGTCATTGATCAAAATGTATTGCCCATTACAGAATAAAGTCATTTAGTTAAATGAAAAAATTGTCTTTGATTTGATTAGTTGTCAACCCAATATATTGACAGTGCATATGAATGACAACTATATGTGCTTAGTTACCGAATTCTTCATATATTGTATATCATTGTATTTTTATTTGTAAAGCTTTAATTTAGTAATGCTTCCGAAATTTGCTATTTTTTTCAGGTACTAGAAAGATGAATATCCTAATTCAAAAACTCGTAGCCATGCAGAAATAAAATATATTGTACCTTAACTTAGTATTTTCAACTAAATTATTGGAATTTAACAATTTCTGCAGCTTTCGATGCGTTTCACAAAAGATTTGAGAACACATATTTTAAAATTTAAACGTTTCCCACAAAAACATGCTATATTGTCTATGCATTTTGTCCCAAGCACAATACTTGTTTTGGTTGGCTCTTTCAAGTTGTTAAGCTAACAGAAAGTAACTGACTGACGTCATTCCTTAAGTGCCGGCTGATTTTACTCAATTTTTTAATTCTATATATTTTGTCTTTTGGGACATAGACAAATTTAACGCCCTCGTTTGCTCATGTTTTGTGGCGCAACTAAAACTGTATTGTCTGCTAGCTTTTGTAACAAAAGTTTTAATTTTTATGCGTTTGAGTATTTTTTCGATAGAATTTGTTCTGAAATAAAAAATATCTTTTCCAAGAGGACATCATGTGCTTATTAAAGAGCGCTAGATGGCTGACACGGGGTGAAAATTAGACCTCACCTTCAATTACTATCAAGCTTACAAAAATTGAATTTTTGGGAAAATTTACGATAACGTCCAATATGTAACATAAATAAGTATGTGCTTAAATTTATGCACATATGTAAATTCACGGTGGAAAACCAGAGATTCTGTAGTGCATTTTGATGCCCTTAGGTTTTCATGCGAAGCTTTTTCATGGCGATTTGGCAGTGCTTGCCAAAAACTTGGATTTGAATTTATATATCCACAAATGCCATCAAATCTGGATCTAATCGATTAGTATCGTATAAATTGTATAAATCTACTCAGTCCTGACAATGACTTCAATCAAAGTGTTATTAAAAAATTGTTCAGTCGGTGCGCCGAGTATCCTGGACAAACTGGAAGAAAAAAATATAAAGGTGTATTAAATATGCAGTTTTGCTTATTTACAAACGACCACATACGCGTAGGTTAGGTTAGGTAGAAGCGGTTGTGCTGTGGTACACACTCAGGCTCATTGCCCATTGTGATGCCGCGTAGGGAACTTGTCCCTATCTCTGCTAAAATCAGTGTGTGCCTTTCAGAAATTTTAGAATATTTCTGATTTCTGCAGAGTTGAGATCTTCCAAGTCATTAAAAAATTGTTTACCAAGAATAGTAAGCCTACATCTGGATAGAGCAGGACAGTGACACAGTAGGTGCGAGATTATGTCTTCCTCCTCCTCATGTAGACAACTTCTACAGAAGTCATGTGTTTGCACACCCATTTTTTGGGCGTGTTTACCTATTAGGCAGTGCCCCGCTATGACTGAAATCAGTGTGCTAAGACTATGATTACTTTGGCTTAGCAGAGCTTCTGTGCGTTTAGCATTGAGAGTTGACCACAGTTGTCGGCCGATTCTGCAGGTGGTTTCATTACTCAATTTTTTCAAAGATAGGTTAGGTAAGGTTAGCCTGATTGGCAATAAGCCACGCACAGACCTTTTGGTCCCTAGCGATACCAGATGGAGACCGACCTCTACGAATACCTAAAGTAGACATCATGTAGGATGCCAGTGCTTTTGGCGAATCTAAGTAGAGCTGGGAGCTCCGTTTTTGAGACGTCCTCCAGAACCTCAGACAGGAGGGCTCCGAGGCATCTTTTTCGCGTTTTTAATAATGCCGGACAAACGCACAGAAGGTGTTCTAAAGTTTTCTCAACATCCTCTCTGAATTTCCTGCATTCGTCCGTGTTAGCAGTCCCTATCTTGTACGCATGTGCAGCCAATAGATTATGACCTGTAAGCATACCTATGATAGTTCTGCAGTCCTTTCGCGAGAGCGTAAGTACGAATTGAGTCAGTTTTTTGTCGTTAGTTCTACACATGACTTTTGCTGTTTTGCATGTGGTCAGATTAGTCCACCTAGCTTCCACTTGCCTTTTCATGTGGTCGTCCATTTCGTTGTATATTGTGTTTAGCGGTCTTGGTATGTCGTTCTCTTGTTTAAAAGGTACTCTCACAGCACTTTTTGCTATCTCATCTACTATTTCATTTCCCATAATGCGTTTGTGACCAGGTACCCAGTAGATATGCAGCCCACTGTTTTCGGCTAGCCTTTCTATGGGCTCCCTGCGCCGTCGAACATTTTTGGACTTAATACAATATGAGCTTTTATTGCTGCTTGACTGTCTACGTATATATTAATTGTTCAGTTCTCTCTTGTTCTTGTGTAGGCTAGCTCTGCGGCTTTCCTCACAGTAAAAAATTCCGCTTGGAAAATACTACTGTGGTCTGGCAGCTTGATAGGCTGCCTTATCCCTAGCTTTGAGCAGTAAATACCCACTCCCACTCCATCTAAAGTTTTAGAGCCGTCTGTATAGATGTGAAAAGTTCTATGGCCAGGCTTCATGCCTTTGTGCCATCCCTCCTTTTCAATTGTAGTGCAAAACCTTCTCTCCCAATTAAAGTACGGAGTCATGTAGTCCGTGCAACCTGAGCTCCACTTTCTCATTAATCTGTGACCGAAGGTTCTGCAGGTGAATACTCCCGCAGCCACTAGCCTCCTCGCGGATTTCGCTGCCAGGTTTTCCGCCATAAGGTCAATAGGTGGCATGCTGAGTATCATTTCCGGCGCCACCGTTGGACTGGTTTTCATCGCTCCTGTTATGAACAGAGCAGCGAGTCGTTGAATGCTTTCCAGTGGCATTAAGTATGTCAGTTTTCTTGTCGCATTCCACCATACTAAGGCCCCATACAGCAGTATCGGTCTAACTACTGCCGTGTAGCACCAATGCATCAGAGAGGGTGATAGACCCCAAGTAACGCCCAGCATTATTTTATATGCGTACAACGCATTACTGGCCTTTTTCGCCCTCTCCTCAACATTGTGCTTCCACAGCAATTTGCTGCCCAGTATTACTCTGAGGTACTCCGCTTCTTCAAGGATAAGTACCTTGCATATTTTAAGGGGTATCCCTACCATCCATGTTACTTTTAGAGGAAATGACTCTGCAATCTCGTTAATAGATGTGCGTCATTCGATGGCTACTTTGGAGGTTGCCGACTGTTTTATGAGGGATTTTATCACCGCTTGGCTATCAGTTAAACTGTAGATATCATTTCCGGATATCGCATCACACTGTATCAATGTCGAGGCTTTCATTAATGCCGTCAGTTCAGCCTGAAATACGCTACAGAAGTCGGGGACCCGAAAACTAAAGGAGATCCCCAGATGTTCGGAGTATACACCTCTTTGATCCATCTGTGTATACATGGATGGACTCGCCCTGTCTAACGTCGTTCCATTGTCACTCTTCCCTGGACGGTAGGAGCGTTATAAACGCTATAATGGCCAGTGTAGGCGGGAGTGCATAGTCCACCAGTCCGGGAAGCCCCAAAGTGCCAGCCAGGATTTTACAGTGACCATAATACGTGTTTTATCACTTACTTAGAAGGTTTAGCCTGATTGTCGCACTGCGTGCGTTATATGTATATTGTCTGCTGATCTACCGAAAGGAAGCTTAATGTTGCATAAAGCTCCATTTCCTTTCAAATCACGCACTTACAATTCAATTTTATTTGCATACACTCGTATAGATGCAGTTGCAATAGTTTATATTATAAACTAATGGTGTTTTCAACTTTGCAGAAATGGAAAATAATTGGCCAGATCTAACAGCGATTACATAAAAGGAAAATGGTACTGTTAATGAAATAAAACTCCAGTAGACAGTTACAAAGCTGTTGACATACTTACGTGTACGTAGATGTGCATCTTTTCCAGTCAAAATAGCTGATGCTCCAGTTTAAAGTGGCACTCGAACTTTTTTTACTGACTGCCATACTTTCGTTTTACTGACATTGTGTGAAATGCGAAATACCAAAAAAGAAAAAAGAGAAAAAATACAAAATTTTACCTGCGTAACTATCGGTTTTACCGTCTGCAGCGTTTTACCATACACACTCATACGCACACACGCGCGCACGTCTTCGGTGCTTACGCGCATTCGCCGAATTAACTCATTTGCTCGACGACCTTGAGACCATTACCGTTGTTTTCGTTTTTTTTGTTTTTTGTTGGTATGTTGTTGCTTGTTGGTATAAAAATGTGGGTACCTATGCATTGGTAACTGTTGTTGTCAACACAAATATGAATTCGTGTTCAAATTGTTGTTATAATGATTTTTGATTTTGTGTGGTCCTAGGGTTAGTGTTGGCAGCAATTCGAATTTGTTTATATGCAGTTCATCTTTGAATCTACGGAACGTCTCGTCTATTGTTTGTTCACTAAGATTGGCATGTTAATCAATTTGTACGAATAACATAACCTATATTCACGAAAGTGATCTGAGCATGCATGCATACACCTACACTTCGCGACAAAACGATAACACATCAACATTTTCACTAGTTTTGACTATTTTTTGTTGTTCTCTTAATATTAATTATTTATTATTTATCAAACTACAGCTCATTGTCTAACAAACAGCGTATAAATTCAGTTGGAACATTCTATAAAAAAAGTGGAAAAAATCCCCAAACTTGCTATACCATTTTTCCGGTTTTTAATTATAATTTCTAGAAAGAGTTTTGGTACGCAGTTATATATATATATATATATATATTTATATAATTGGCGCGTACACCCTCTATGGGTGTTTCGCCGAGCTCCTCATCCTATTTGTGGTGCGCGTCTTGATGTTATTCCACAAATGGACGGACCTACAGTTTCAAGCCGACTCCGAACGGCAGATATTTTTTATGAGGAGCTTTTTCATGGCAGAAATACACTCGGAGGTTTGCCATTGCCTGCCGAGGGGCAACCGCTATTAGAAAAATATTTTTCTTAATTTTGATGTTTCACCGAGATTTGAACCGAACATTCTCTCTGTGAATTCCGAATGGTAGTCACGCACCAACCGATTCGACTACGCCGACCGCAGCTTTATACCTTATTAAATTTTAGTACAACAAAGTGCAAGTTTGAAGTTGTTAAAAAATCCCGTTAATTTTTTATAATTATTTTCTTTAACGATATTACGCATCTTATCCATGTTATAAATGCACGAAATTTTTTAATAAAATGAATACCCAAAGAGAAAAAGAAAATAGTCCAAGCCGGTAAAAGCTATTGTCTGTCGCAGGCTGTATATGGTTGTTGCTATGTGCTTATCTATGCCAAATTTTGATTTGCAGATTTGAAATGCAAGAAGCGGGTGATATTTTCTCTTTTCGCTTGGTTTTCGTCTGTGTTGTAAGCTTTAAGTTATGAATAAAATTTAATATTTCACCATTTCAGCGCTATTTTATAATACACATGCACAAATATGCACTTTGGTGATTTTCCAATGCGATTTCGACTTTTGCACTGCAACATTTTTTATTTGATTTAATGAAAATTATCTGCATATATCATATTGCGTTATGTGTTTTATGTGTTTCAACCTTTTTTTTTGCGTCTTTTTGCCCATCACTCACACGTAGCTGAGCGTTGTCTGTGCGTTACTTTTTTAATGTCGTTGCTGATCGCTGACGGCGATGAAGACATTATATTTGAGGTGAAGGTGGAATTGTTGATACCATCATCGGTTATTACGAAAATAATTAATTATCTGTTTAATTGCAAATGCTTGTCCCTCTTCTTGATTATGAAGTCAACGCCTAAAACAAACTGATGCTTTTTTTGTTAGATATTTTTTTTGTTTGAAATGCTCCGCTTATGAAAGCAGAGCTAATATGATTTAAAATCGTGTAAAGCACACCATAGCATAAATTAAAAATTGTAACGCTTGTTCAGGCCCTCGGGAGGACAGAACCGCCCCATAAGTGCATGCACCAAAATAGTATAGCGGAGTTGTTGCATGATCAGGGATATCATAATATTTTTGATACTAAATGATCGCCAATGTTTTTGCTAAATCTTGGGCAGCAATTAAGTATTTAAGTATTTACTGATAGAGGATAATATTTTAGTATTATAAACGTATGAGTCTCTTTTCATAATAAGATGAACTTCCACATTTCAGAGACGAATATCTTTAACAAACTCGACTACCACTAAAAGTGGCACTTACATATAAATCTATTATGCAACGTCTCCGAGTGTATTTCTGACTTGAAAAAGCTCCTCATTAAAAACTATTTGCCATTCGGAGGCGGTATAAAACTGTAGATACCGCCATTTTAAGGAAAAACATCAGAACGTAACAGGTGGCGCTAAAGTAATCCTCCTATCAGAAAATGCTATAAATTTTGCGATTGTCCCCTAATGTCAGTTCTGTTTTGACATTTGTGTAGTAAACACATGCGAAATACACGTTAATAAACAATGTTACGCTACACTGCTCCAGAACGCGGAATATTGCTGACTATTTATTTGACCAATAATCGGTCGGTGACTTTGGCACAACGTGAACTTCGTCGCAGATTTCCTCGCCGTCCAACGCCTACTGGTGAAACACTGCGACGTTTAGCTGCTCGCCTCGAAGAGACTGGCACAACACGAGATGCTGCCAGGCGTGGCAGATCCCGGAGTAGTCGTTCTGCAGAGAATATTGCTGCTGTAGCCGAGGATGTCATGGAAGCGCCGTCGACATCGACCAGACGACGTGCCACGCAAATAGGGATCAGTCTTTACAGCGAAGTTTGGTACATGATTTGAAGATGTTTCCGTACAAAGTCCAGACGGTGCATCATCTGTTAGCTGCTGACCGCCAATCGCGCTAAAAACATACGCTCAAGCCATCCTTAATCACCACCAAGAGGAAGATGATTTTTCATCGAAAATAATCATGAGTGATGAGGCCCATTTCCATCTTAGCGGGTACGTAAATAAGCAAAATTTACGCTTCTGGGGCACTGAAAATCTGCGTGTAACCCACGAAGAGCCATTACACCTGCTGTTTTCGCTGGAGGAGTCATCGCACCTTTTTTCTTCGAAGACGTCGCGGGCAAACGGTTACTGTGAATGGTGAGCGCTACAGAGCAATGATCAACGAGATCTTTTTGCCGCAACTTGATGAATTGTGATTGGAAAACATGTGGTTCCAACAGGACGGTACAACGGCACACACTGCACATGCCACAACCGATATGCTGAAGGATGCATTTCTCGAGCGCCTAATCTCCCGTTTTGGTGATTTGCACTGGCCAGCAAGATCGCCTGATTTGACCGCTCCAGACTTCTTTTTGTGGGGCTTTTTGAAGTCGCGGGCTTATGTCAACAAGCCTCAGACTCTTGCAGTTCTTAAAGACAATATCCGTCAAGAATGTGAGGACCTATCGCCGGAAGTTTTGGCCAAAGTGATGGAAAATGCCATAAAAAGGGCTCAAATGGCAATCAACTGTCACGGCGGCCATTTACATGACATCATATTCTCGACTTGATGTAAAAAAAACTAAAACACCAAATAAAAATAAGCCACAAGAATAATCAAAGTTTTTCATTTTTTTTTTTAAATTACAGCCAAAAAACATCGCAAGGTTACTTTTGCGCCACCTTGTACTTTGCAAATAGGAGGAGCTCGGTCAAACACCTAACAAAGGACGTAAGCTAAGACTAGGAAACTGTAAAGTTTGACCTTGAGCTTGGTGAACTATTATGGTAAATGCAGGAAGGAAACTTCTCTCATTTCTAGATTATTCGGGCTTTTTTAGGCATGTTTTGTTTGGTACCCACATTTGTACATGTATATATGTGTGTATGTCGAGTTATTTTATTTTTCCTCGCTACATAATTATTTAAAAATTATTAAAAATACACTTGTTTATTAAAATTAAGATAGCAACCCTATTCAAAAATATCTTAGTGTGTAAATCGTACCCTTTTCTGGGGTGTTATTTGGCTTAAAAAGTATTTAAATAACTTAAAATAAGAATGATATTGTGAATGGCGAAGCGAAGGATTCAGCACACGAACTTATTTTTTTGTATTATGAGCAGCGAAGCGAATATGCATTCGCCAAAATGTGATGAATGCACGGCGAAAATAAATTTTAGATTGCTTAATTGGATTAGATTTGTCGAGGGTTGGACAAGTTCAAGAACTCAGTTAAGAAGACCATTGTACTACACCCGCATAGATTGCAGTAGACAGAATAGGAAAGAGGGAATTTGACGGAAGACAATGGTTTGAGGCAGCTATGCCACAGACACTCTCAGGCCAGTACTCTCTGGTTCTTCCTACTAAGTTTTAGGAGACAAGCCACTAATTTCGTTTGGTTCTATCATAAATCACTTAGCTACTCTGCAGGATTCCAATTCAAACCAACGTCTTCTATAAGTAGACCTCATGCAGTCATCAATCCATAGCTGAATTGATGCAGAATTGACACCTAGAAATGGTTTAGCACTTAGTCGTATGCTTGCAGAGCCTTCATTAGCCAATTTGTCAGCCAACTACTTCCCTGTAATAACACAATGTCCAGTCACCAAATAAGACAAAATTTGTTACGTTTTGCAACACTGTTCAATTTTGTCATGCATCACCGACTAATTTCGAAAAGCAGCGTGGGTTAGCAAGGGCTTTCAGTGCAGCTTGACTATCACTACCAAGTCCAATACTACTACTCCGCCACTTTTTCTCAATTAGCCAGTATGCTACATTCAAGATTACATAGATTTCCATTAAGAATACTTTAGCCATCTGCTCCATGCCGTAACCGTACTTAGTGTCTTCATCGAAGCACCATTCAAATCCACTACCATCACTGATTTTGGATCCAATGGTGTAGAAGTCTGAAATCCCGTTAATTGGTTCTCTGGGCTTAACCATTGATATCTATCCGGAATCAAAATATAATACTTCCCACCAAAGCTAACATAAGGCACTCAATTCTCCGCTGGTATCGAGAATAGTATTTACCGCTCCGACAACTGGTGGTATATCTGACAATGGCCAGTGTTTTCTTCGTTTCTCCAGACTCCGTTTAACTTGAGTCTGTACGCCGCATTCTTCGCTGCTTCTAGAATTTGAAGATCAAGAGGTTGCAAGTTCAGGATGGCATTAAGGGTATCGTCAGATGTCGTGCTTATAGCACCTGTGATACCCAAGCACATACTTCTGTGCCGCCTGGTAAGGGATTTTACTCTGCACTTAACTATAATAGCCTTCCATCAGACAACAAAGGCGTATGTAATAATGGGTCTAATCAGGGTGATGTACAATCAGTGTACTATCACCGGTCTTCGACCCTACACCTTGCAACAGGTTCTCTTACACTGCCAGATGACTTTTAGTGCTCGAGAGACCTTCTGCTCGACGTGCGTCTTCCAGATCAGCTTATTTTCTAAATTGTTGAATACAGATATTTCTTTCTCGGAATAATTTGGCTTTGGTTTTGATATATATATATTACATACATATATGAAGTTTTTCCTATTCAAAACACCATAACTTTTTTGTGTGAAATTAGCTTTTATTGATAAATGTTTGCGTGTCCACGGCTCTAAGGCAGCTTCAAAATCATTTTCCCGATAATAAGTCGCATTCACTCTGACACCAGGCTCGATAAAAACGATTGGAGAGCGTCCATGAGCGGTCACTGCGGCCCAAACCATTACTTGCAATGGGAAATTGCTTCGAGTGGCCATACGTAGGCTCAAATTCTCGTATGAGTGTTCGGTCAAGTAAACACGATCGTTTTGAGTGTTGATAAACTACTCAATTGGGAATCAGAAAACACAATGTTAGGAAATTCGCCACGTTCCTATAAGCGCAAGAACTCCTTTGCTCTTTCGCACCGAACTTTTTTTTGCTGGGGTGAAAGATCGTGTGCTTTTTGGATCTTGTAAGCCTTGACCTTTAGCTCATTTTTCAATATACGTCGAATGCTGTCTTGCGATATTTTCAGTTCTTTGGCTATTTTTCTTCCACTTGGACGTGGATTTCGTTCGAGTCGAGCCTTCACTTTCCGAACCATTTCTGGCGTTGTTGCGGTTTTTTTGGTCCACCTCCATAGCGTTATGCAATGGTAGATTTTTACGAATATCCTAACGGATATCATCTAAATAGACTTGCTTTTTTTAATTTCTTTCATTTCAACGCAATTATCGTTACATTTTAATTTTTTTAAAAATTATTAAAGTAAATATGGTAAACTAAAAATGGGCTGGCAACCCTATATAAAATCTCGATTAAACCTATTGACTTAGGAAAGCTGGGAACATGAAAAGCTTGGAGACACTTATTTAGATACAACTTTTGCAACCACTTTATTTTGTTATCTAAACCCAATCACGTGTACTTCTATTTCACTGGTTACTTACACATACATTGCCATATTCCACTTAAACTTTTCAAATAACTAATATAACTGAATAATTGACAGAATTATACTGAAAATTAGGTGACAGTCCTATTTAATAATATCTGAATTAAAGCTGTCAGAAATAATTTTCACTTTATATCCTTTACTTTTAAATTGGGTAATTAAAAAAAGTAGGTGGAAATTGATTTTGATTTGATTGATTTGATTGATTTGAATAATCTCCAGTAACAACTTCTCTAACGCCTTTTCCTTCGTATTAACACATATCTCCTTTATTACACACTAACTCTCTAAATAATTAATATAGTAAAAATTGTGATTTGGAAATTAATTAGCCATGGAATTGGGGGAAAAAAATCATGGCTTTTGCATCATGATAATGCAACTGCTCACTCATCTTTGCTTGTGAGAGGTTATTTGGTCAAATCAAAACCGTTATCATGCCAGATTTGGAGATGATGCCAGAGATTCATGAAAAGACAGCGTTTTGCAACGATTCAACACATAAAAACAGAATTGCTGAGAGAGCTGAAGGACATACCAAAAAATGCATATCAGAACTGCTGGAAAAACGCTGGCACAAGTATATTCCATCTAAGGAGGACTACTTTGAAGGAGAGAAAATAGAAATTGATTACTAAATAAATACTTATGAAGAAAATTCGAGCTATTTTTTGAGCACAGTATAGTATAAACAATAGTGGGTTTATTAACTATAGCAAAGGACTTATTGACAAGTTTTGAAAATTTATTTTTAATAATCGTTTAATCAAATTATAGTTTTTTCTAACAAAAACCATGTAAAGTCGTCTGTCAAAGCTTATGCACATTTCAACAAATTTCAATTTAGTTTTGTAATATGAGGAAAATACATAAGACCACCAGGAGAAAAGAGGGCGCTAGATAAAATTTTCTGCTGGCAGTTTTGTGCATTGCCTGTGTATAACAGGTGCTAGGCATTTTTTATATGAAAGAAAGCATGCAATGACATCAGCAATATTTTGGTTTAATTATACAATAAAAAAAACCAAAAATAATCATGTTTGCCATTAAAACAATAATCGAATATAATCAAATAATTAAAAGCAATCAAGTAATAATTATTTTTTAATTCCTTATTATTTTATTATTTCTAATTAATTGACTTTGCTGGTTTTAGTTGGTGTCCCAAATAGATGAAGCTGCAGTTGGCATGCAAATTTGTATTATGTAATTAAAATTCACTCTAAGAGTAATTCTTTGCACTGTAATATAGAAGTATGAAATGAGTTTTTACAGACGTTACCTGTATTTACTATTAGTATACAATAATAACTAATTCTTCCATATAAAATTTTGTGAATTTTGTTTTACGAACTATTTAACACAACTGTAAGTAAACTTATGAGCATAAATAAAATAAAATAATAAATAATGTTTAACATCAAAATATTTTGCAGGAAATTTACAAAAGCTGGTTTAGTGAAAGAAAATCCCATCGGAATATTTTGGGATTTTATATCGAATTTCTGCATAGTTTTGGATGAGAAAATATTGATTACAAACTCGGTTTGAATATTGGCTCAATAGAAGGGCAAGAGGTTCGGAGACTGCGTTTCGGAATATAAATACTAATCCTTTATAAAGTATTAGGGCAGTTTAGTATTCTTTGAATAACATTATAACATTGACGCCCGCCGTAGCCGAATGGGTTGGTGCGTGATTACCATTCGGAATGCACAGAGAGGTCGCTGGTTCGAATCTCGGTGAAAGCAAAATTAATAAAAACATTTTTCTAATAGCGGTCACCACTCGGCAGGCAATGGCAAACCTCCGAGTGTATTTCTGCCATGAAAAAGCTCCTCATAAAAATATCTGCCGTTCGGAGTCGGCTTAAAACTGTAGGTCCCTCCATTTGTGAAACAACATCAAGACGCACATCACAAATAGGAGAAGGAGCTCGGCCAAACACCTAACAGAAGTGTACGCGCCAATTATTTATTTTTTTTATTTATTCATGATGATGTAGACCTATGGCTTTCGAGAGTTTTCCGGTGCTCCGTTTTGTCATGTATGATTGTCACGATTTTCACAATCTTCTCTTGATACCAATTTCCTATCACTCAGGAAGTTTTGCAATAAGAGAAAAAGGTGGTAGTCACTTGGTGACAGGTCCGGACTATATGGTGGATGTAGTAAAAATTCGCAATCAAGTGCCTGAAGTTGGTCCTTCTGTTGGTCCTTTCTGCCCGTTTCTGGTCAATCGCTTGCTTCGAACGGTCCAGTTGTTGATAGCAGAGATCTATTTGTTAACCGTTATTCCTTGTTTAGCCTCCGTTTGAGCAGCTCCATCACGTTTCGACTACGACCGTTTTCACACAATATTGTCGTGTGTGACTCATTCTCATCCCCAGTCACCATCCGCTTAGGAAATGGGTCGATATTATTTCGTTTGGTTAAAGCTTCGAAGAAGGAAGTCCGATGCATCATGTTTTTAGTGCTCATTGGTGTGGCGCCTTAACAACGAGCCTATTTTTGAATCCAACTTTGCGCAAATGCTTTAAAACAGTCTTATGGTCGATCTTTAGCTCCTGAGCGATGCTACGATTACGAAAATATCAGTCAACATCGTGATTTTGTCGACATTTTTGACGACGGGCCTGCCTGTGTGAGGTGCATCTTTAACACCACAATGCCTACATGAAATAGAAGAAACCTTGCACTTAATTTTCTGTTACAGTATGGGCACCATAAACATTATTCACAATTTCGGCGACCTGGTTTGCATTTTCGCCTTTGTCAAAGAAAAACTGAAAAATGTACCGAATTTTCTCTTTGTTGACTTCCGTTGTTAACACCTTGTAACTCACAACTGATTGAAACAAACAGCAAAACAATTTTTTTAGTGCGAAATACTACCAATACTTTACGAGATATCGATCACTGCAGCCATCTAGCGATGTTTATTTACAGTAAAATATTTTATTTGTATAAAAGAGTGGAATGAAATCAACAAATGAAAAAACCAAAACCAAGTCTGTTTTAAATAGATGCTTGTACAATTTTATGCTGCCTCTAATTTCTCTCTCCAAGGATTTCCTTTTTAATTCGATGCTTCCAATAGAAGTAGGGTTTCTGCCGTTGCAAAGGTACGAGGCAGTGCTCTGGTTACCTCAGTTAAAAAATTCTGAATCCGAAATACTTATTAAATCGATATACTTTACCATTAGCTAGTGAAACCTTAGCCAGCTGACTTTCAGCGAACTCTTAACTATAATTTTCTGTCATTGGCCGTCTGTTTCTGCCCGTTTTAATGTAGCGAGCCAAATCATGTCTTTCCCATGCCCTTAAATGAGTTTGATATGTGTCTGATGGGAACGCATATGTGAATATATTTTGTTCACATATCATGCATATGTCTTTTCTCATATAACTATTATGAATTGGTTATCATTAACATTTGCTCTTATAATAATATTTATGTTCCTCTAAGCTACGTTGCCTTGGAAAAGTAATAATAGATCAGAAATATTTTATACACTCATTACTAATATTTTATACAAACATTAAGGTGCCTCAAATACCTTACAATAAGCGAAATTGTTTTTCCAAGCCCATCATAAAATTTGGGAAATTCCATTGAAAATAAACTGTTTTATGAATAATTTTTTTGTCGCAATTTTTTTTTGTAGCAAATGGTCTCCGATAATAGAAAAATATATTCTTGAGAGTTTATATCAAAGTTTTAACCCTTAATTTGGGAAAGGGGTCTCACAGACTAACATAACTTGACGTCAAAGAAGACTAAAAATGCTATGGGTGTTAATTCTGATAATATTTTTTTGCTCCTTAAAACAAGAATAAACTATTTCAACATCACATATTTGGCTTTAGGTCCTATCTATCGCTCGCATAGTCGTTGTTTCTCCTTTTTTCCAGAAATTGTTGTCAGTGATGACTATGAGACTTCACGTTCTAGCAAGTGGTACGAAAAATGAATGCCCATATTTCAAGTTTAAAAAATCTACCGATTTATAATTAGTTGGATTTTTCAAAATATTTTTAACTTGGGACCAAATAATTTTGTCAAAGCCAAAAAATATCAAATTCAGCGAGCCACTTAGAAAAATAGTGCCAACTGTTTTTTTTGTGAGACACCTTAATGTACATACACACATACATACATATTTCTGTACCACAAACTTAGATGCATTCGTGTATATTCGTATATATTCAATTAAGCCATACAAAAATATGCGTGGAATCAAAGGTGAAGGTTCTGCGCGCATTGGTGTAAAGCATGTTGTTGTTGGGGTTACGCCTCAGTGCTGTTGCCTCACAAATCAATTAGCCTCAATGATTTAAGTAGCTGGCGTGGCAATTACTTTGGAATACTTTTCAATTGATCTTGTTAGGCCTTACAGGTTTTGCTAAACAAGATAAAATTAAAAAAAGAGACTGGAGTTATAATAAATTTATTATTAAATTCAATAAATGTATTTAGAAAATTAGTTCGATGTACGCATGTTTTTTTGTTTTTTTTTGGGGTAAAATGCTTTGTTGAAAGGTATAAGAATTGTTTCATTAGTTTTAATTATTGCTGTATAAAATGTAATAGTAGTGGAGTTTGGGGCTGTGCCAACAAAGGCTGGCTCAATAGGGATTTGAGATTTTCTTGTATGTGCGAGTATCAGTAATATAAGTACGACAAAGTACATATAATGTGCTTTTATGTATATTACATACCGATGACTGGGTAAAATATTATCGTATTCACTTTTCATTATTTGCTGGAAAATGGGATTGAAGTTACTACAATTTCCTTAAAATTACAGCGGATATTAATTATTTCATTAACAAATGATGTATAGTTTTGATATTTTAAATACGAATTTTCACTTAAAATATGTTATGTATTTCTCCTCGTAACATGGAGAAAAAGTTCATATCTAATTGGGTTAGTGTTGATAATTTAATTAGCAGCCAAGCGTTTTATCTCTCTCTTTTCATTTCTCCATATCCATTAGAACTTTCCAGAAGGTTTGGTTGGTATTTTCTTATCTGGATTGACTTTTAACATTATTTTGCATACTGGGATTCCCGATTCACTATAAGCTAGCATACTAGCTCGGTCCTCGGTAGATCGTTGCGTTTCTGTTGGCATAGTGTTTTGAAAAGTTATTTTGCTCACATGAAAATTATTTATTTGCTTATGGAAGCCACTCAACTTACCTTAACACGTTGAATGCCACCATACAACAAAAAAAAGGGGGTTCGTCCGGCCACGCTTTTTTTTACATAATACAATAGAATATTTGAATTTTTGAATAGGCCATATGATGCCACATTGGTCTCATACCCATAGGCCAAGCAGCATAAACAATGCAATGGCTTTAGTATGGCGTGAATACACTACTACTAATAGCCTCTATGAAGCAGCTGCATCAGCACAAACCGAAATCTCACACATTATACCGCGAGACCAAGTGTCACCACGAGGCCTGAAAGTCTCTTCGCACTATGAGACCAGCCTGGACTCACATGGCACTCAACGTGTTAAGGAATCTTTTAAACTGTGAAATTTGTACAAAAATATTACGCAATTGGCACAGCAAGAAATAAAATCTTGGCAAAAGCACTTGTCCCTTATAACTATTTTCTTTAAGAAACTGAAATTTCAAAGAATGTTCAAATTTTAAGGTTTAGGGTTAGTCAGAATTTTCAAAACAACGGAGTTTTTTTGTATTTTCTTAGAAATATTGTGTGAAAATTTTAAGTTAAACCGACAAATACTTTTTGAGTTATTCAACAATTAACAAAAGGAGCTCGGGTGCTCTGGAGCTCGATAGCAAAACTTTAAATGCGTTTTTCTCAAAACTATGTTTTTGAACTGGTGAGCACTGTAACTTAAAAACCTCTTGTTAGATTTCAATAAAATGTTTCTTCTTTCGAAAACCATATAAAACTTGTACCCGATCGAAGGTTTTTTTTTTTCAAAAAGTTTTATTATCTTAAACAATTAATTTTCTGTTTTTTTCTCGAAAATCTGAAAAATATTTCCTGAGGCCGCTATATTGTTAATTTTGAAAACAAAAGCTTCGATCAGGCACAATATTATCTATTAATAAAACTAATTTCTTTTGTCCGATTGATTTTAGTCGAATTTACAAGGACTTGTGATGATCACCGCAAGGGACTTCTGGAGAAACGGGCTCCACACAAACAGCTATAACTTTTCGAAATATTATTTTTTTTGTTTAAAGTTTTGCGAAAGTCAAGTCAAAATATGATGTATTATTGCTATGTTTTGCTTTGTAAAATAAAAGAATTGACTAGCAAAAAAAAGTTATTGAAAATCATAATTTTTTCGGGCCTCTGCCTACCCCTGACTCCGTAATGGGGCTTGAGTCGAAAGATTAAATAATTTAAAACTACCGCTAGTTCGTGCACACATTTAAATACATTGCAAGCTAGCTCAAGAAAATATTATGTTGCTATTTTAGAAGAAAAATTACGGGGTTGGTTAGTCCCATAGAGCTTTTTTGCTTAGTGTATATTCAAAAGCATAAGAAAGGTTGCATGGCGAATGCTTTTGTGTGCGTTTATTGTTAAGATTTAATAGAAGTATTAATATCGCTTTTTACAAATTGGCTTGAATATATATTTTGAATACACATTGGACTGTATTTAACTTTAAATAGTGTACAACCTTTGCTTTTTGACACATATCGTTAACTTTTAAAAATTACGGCTTAGCGTCACGGCGTATGAGTAATAAAATATGTTTTTTTTTTAAATAATTGCAACATATATTAAATGCAACGCAAATTTAGTTTTTGCTAAAGTTTACATGCAATTCCTTTTAGAAATATTAAAAAAAAGAAGAATTCTGCAATATAGCTTTGCTGATCTTTTGAGCAATGTCAGCTCAAAACTTTTTTATCATATTATTTGGTTTTAATAAGTGACAAGTTATCATGTCGCCAGTCCGGTTTTCTTTAACATACACACACATTCTATTCAAATGCGACTAGTTAGATACGGTAGCCGGCCAACTTGTAATCAGTGTCAGTTGAAAAGTAGACAGTGATTGCTGCAATCACACAGCAACACTCATTTTAGGTTCTTCTTGGAAAAATTATGAAATGTGTAAAATGTATATGCATATAAAAACGAGTCATTTAGTAAATATACCTACATACACCCGTAATTGTTATGTGCATATACATACACATACACGTATAAAAAACCTGCGTTTGAACTTTGCCTTTGTCGATTGCTTAATTGTAGCCGCTATATTCGTGTCAGGGATCTTATGTGTGTTAAAAATTTGCATGAAATGGCAAAGAGTTTAATCCAGCGATAGTATGCAGAAATATGTTTTGTTTTTGTCTGCGGATAATTATGAAATTAGCCTAGGTTATTTATCATTGATTGGCGGCGGCGAGGCGGTGTTTTTTTTCTCTTTTCTCACTGAGTCGTTTTGTTTTGACAATTAGTCGGTTCAAGTTTATATTTGTACAAGCAATAAAATGAGTGTTTAAATAGAGTGCCAAGACTATAACTATTCAAATATTAGACGGAATTTCTTATGAATAATAGTTTTGGCACTACTTCTAAAGACAGATTAAGGTTTTTGTATGCAAATACTGAGGCGTACACTAAAATAATTTTTATTATTAAGTACAAAGTTGACACAACATAAATGCATAAATTTAATCAAGATAATTTATTTTCTTAGTGAAAAAATTTCGTTGTTGGAAGGTTATTCAACTCTAAATTCAGAACATAATTTTTATTGCATTTTTATATGTATGTTTATGTACATGTGTGCATATGTACATATGTATGGGTGCAAAATGATGTAACAAGTAAAAAGTGTAAAAAACTAATATTTCCGCTTGCCATATGACCGAACTATAAATTGTTTTTACGAGCACAGATCAAAAAAATTAGTGAGCCTTGAGTTGTTTATTACGATGCTGAATTAACACAAAGTAGAATAAAGTGCATAGGAAATAGAGCTTTGCCCGGCATTTACTGCTTGAGTTAGTTAAAAATTTAATAGTGTACGGCAAATGAGCATCAAATGCGAATGGTATTGTATACAACTCTAATCCAGAAATATTCTGAAAAAAGGTTAGCAATTATTTTAAAATAATAAGTCGAGAATGGACTACAGATGGTTAAAATTATTTTGTTATATCCTTCCAAGTCACTGTCTTATTTGGTATTCGATGTTCCATAAATGCTTTTCCAAGCTCTACTACAAAATCTATTCTTGCGGAGAGTGGTTTATTCGTAGAGCAGTTTATTATTATATTATAAAAGAAAGGTTGTTTGAGTTGACCATGCAGCTTGTCCCAAAACTATTTAACTCGCTTAATGGAAATAAAAAAAATTACAAAAAAATAAAGAAAACAACATATCAGCTCTCTATTTCTAGGTAGGTGGGTCCCTCTATTTGTGGAGCAATATCAAGACACATACCACAAATAGGAGGAGGAGCTCGGAAAACACACAAAAAGAGTGTAAGCGCCAATTATAAATATATAATGGAAATATTCATTTCTTCTCATCACCAACTTTGTGATGCTACGTTGGATTGTTTACGCAAAATATCTTTGTACTCATCTACCTAAAAAGTATCCAAAAGTAAGCGACCAACCGATATGGTTTTCAACAATTTATAACCAGTAAACAATCACCCTGCAAATGGTTTTGGAAATAATAATTAAATATAAACCTCTAAACTTGTTTTTTCCTCTTTCACTAAGTAGTGGGAATACCCACCTGTCGTTGTTTAGGAACAACGCCTTCTTTCTGCTTGAGGCGCCATCTATGTCTCACATTTTTCTGGCAGAAGGATCATACAAATGGTTGAGGACTTTGCTAAATTTCCTGTGTCTGCGCTATTACCGCGATTGCCCGCTTAATCTTGCTGGCGTCACTGTTGCAATGTGTAACTGTGTCTTTTTTTCTTTTGGTGTTTTTTGTTTTTGCTTGTTTTAGCAGCCACAATGCAAGTAATGCGCTGACTTTTTGTGGGGGAGTAAGGATTGGAAGGATAAGGTTGTTGGGGTTGAGGAATGAAATTATTATTATTATAATTTTTTTCTTTCTGAGAAATTAGGAAAGTAGGTCAGTTTGAAAAAGTGCGAGGACTATGCTTCACGTGGGACTTGAACCCAAAACCTCAGGGATGGCAGGCTAGTGCACTTATGCTAGACTACCGAGAGCGCCTAACTAAATGGTTTTAAACGTAGTTGCCACACACGATGGAGATCCTATTGCTGGAGAGATTCTTTTATCATATTCTCCGTGTTCATTGTTTCGTTCATCGAGTTGACATTTCTGTATGAATTTGGGACTTTCATATCCATTGTGCTAGCTGAATTTAAAGTAGTTAAATTACGGTAATCAACCAATTACCCCGTGGAGACATATTTCCATTAGGATTTAGATCCATGCCTAAACATCAGTATTCGGTAAACACTCAATATTTGCTTTATATAGCGAGCGACTTGACTCAAGGCCGACATCCGCTCCAGCCGCACCTAAGATAATGAACAGAAGTTGAGCTTTCGAATGCAAATTCTAATTTTTGGTGTCAGTTGCAAGATAACTTGAAAAAGGCGGCCACATTTTTCGACCTTTTTTTTGTTTTTGTTCCTGATTTAGATATTAAAACATATCGTTTCACGTACATCTGAGTATTCATGTTTATACTGAATTCATTTTTAAGCAGTGAGTGGTATAACTCACGACACTTTACTCTAGAAAAAAGTCTTATGAGCGGATTCGGTGTTTTTCTAAATATCAACTAACTAACTTTTGTTGATGTCGAAAATTAAAAAGGTTTTACTTAATTTAAATTAAATTTAAAAAGAAGCAACTGCTCAAAGTTAAGGAAACTTAATGGTCAAACTTAATAAGTATTCTTCCTCTTAATTGGCGCGATAACCGCTTACGCGATTTTGGCCGAGATTAACAAAGCGCGCCAGTCGTTTCTTTCTCGTACTAACCGGCGCCAATTGGACACACCAAGTGAAGCCAAGTCCTTCTCCACCTGATCTTTCCAACGCAGAGGAGGCCGCCCTCTTCCTCTGCTACCACCAGCTGGTACCGCATCGAATACTTTCAAAGCCGGAGCGTTTGTATCCATTCGGACGACATGACCCAGCCAACGAAGCCGCTGGATCTTTATTCGCTGCGCTATGTCTATGTTGTCGTAAAGCTCATACAGCTCATCGTTCCATCGTCTACGATATTCGCCGTTGCCAACGTGCAAAGGTCCAAAAATCTTACGCAGAATCTTTCTCTCGAACACTCCAAGCGTCGCTTCATCGGATGTTGTCATCGTCCAAGCTTCTGCGCCATACGTTAGGACGGGCATGATGAGAGTCTTGTAGAGTGTTAGTTTTGTTCGTCGAGAGAGGACTTTACTGCTCAATTGCCTACTTAGTCCAAAGTAGCACTTGTTGGCAAGAGAGATTCTACGTTGGATTTCAAGGCTGACATTGTTATCGGTGGTAATGCTGGTTCCTAAATAAACGAAGTTTTTTACAACCTCGAAATCATAACTGTTAACAGTGACGTGGGTGCCAATACGCGAGTGCGCCGACTGTTTGTTTGATGACAGGAGGTACTTCGTTTTGTCCTCGTTCACCACCAAACCCATTCGATTTGCCTCTTTATCCAGTTTAGAGAACGCAAAACTAACGCGCGATTGTTAGGGCCGATGATGCATGCACTCTTATAGAAAACAGTGACAGAGCGATTAATTTCTGCAGCCCGTACGATCCTCTGCAACATCAGGTTAAAGAAGTCACACGACAGCGAGTCACCCTGTCTGAAACCTTGTTTGGTATCAAACGGCTCGGAGAGGTCCTTCCCAATTCTGACGGCGCTGCTCGTATTGAACAACGTCATCTTGCATAGCCGTATTAGTTTTGCGGGGATACGAAATTCAGTCATCGCGGCATACAAGTAGCTCCTATCCGTACTGTCGAATGCAGCTCAGTCAGCAGTCCGTCGGCGCTCGTGGCTTTGTTGTTCTTTAGCCGCGTTATCGCTATTCTCACCTCGTCATGGCGCGGAAAGACAATTCCGTCATCAGCAATTGGGGTATCGGGATCTTCACATTCTCTGTGACACGCGCAACTGTCACTATTTAATAGGTTCGGGAAGTGTTCCCTCCTTAATTTAAGTATGCTCTGGATGTCAGTCACCAGATCGCCGTCATTGTTCTTACAGGAAAACGCCCCGGTCTTAAAACCTTCTGGTAGAATTTTATTGGCCAGCATCTCAAGCTCTTTGCAGTCACGTATTTCGGTCTCTCGTTTCTTCTTTCGAATAATACGTCTCTCTTCTTTTTGAAGCTCCTGATAGCGATCCCACACGGTTCGCGTTGTGCCCGATCGCAGCGTGACTCTATAGGCAGAATCTTTTCTTTCGTCGGCAGCATGACATTCCTCGTCGTACCAACCCTTTTTCGGGCTCACCGGAATCCAATTTCTTCTTCGGCGACGGTACGCAGGGAACGAGAAATGTTGCTCCATTGCTCGTGCATGCTGGTTTGTTGGGGAGTACTCTTTGAAGGCAGAAGTGAGAGCCGAATGGCCAAACTCCTGGCAGTCTGTTGTGATTGTAGCTTTTTGATGTCGAACATTCTTTGCGTAGGTATGTGCACGCTTTTTGCTGCACAGAGGCGTATGCGCAGTTTGGCTGCAAAGAGATAACGACCCGAGTCGATGTTGGGTCTTCGGATCGTATGTACATCTAATACACTAGAAGCGTGTCTTCCATCTATCACAACATAATCGATTTAGTTTCGCGTTATTCGATCAGGAGAGAGCCAGTTAGGTTGGTGTATCTTCTTATGCTGGAGTCTGGTACTGCAAACTACCGTGTTTCGGGCCCCGGCGAAGTCGCTCAGCCTCTGTTCGTTACCGGACGTTTCGCTGAATTTTCCAACTGTGGGACATAAAATCCCTTTCAGTTATTGGCCATAATAAAAAACAAGCACAGTTGAACTCTAAACTCTTTAATTCGTTAACAAAGTACTATACATGAACATACAATCACTGGGATCTAGCATTCCCGTACATTAACCCTTAGTTTCAAAAGATGTTTGTTAAGGCAAAAACATTTTAATAGCAAGTTGATGGCATCACTACAAATATACACGTGTACCTATACATTCTTACATACATATGTTGTAATGTGTACAACAACCTCTATAAATTGCTAAATATCAGCCTACTGGCTCATTAAAAGGAGCTTTGCGGCTTAATGGTCGGAGAGTAATGAAAAATGAAGTATATTCGGAAGCAAAAACATTTGAAATTTTATACATTGTCATAGCAACTTTTTTTACTAATACAACATTCTCTATAACTAGCTACTGTTTTTTGTTTGACTGCCTTCTAATTCGAAAAAGACTACTCCATGCTTTAGTACTTAGTAAAGCTTTTATAGGTTTGCAATAGCTAAAGTTATTGAAAGTGTATGTAACTTTATGAAATGCAAATTGAGGGCTTTTGTTCTGAGGCGGATATCTTTAATGTCTTGCATTGTTAAAGATTTTGTTTATTATTTTTGAATAAGCATTTATGCATGGCCTCCAGTAAAAACAGCAATATTGCTCATGTGGTCCTGAAAGGTACGACAGTAGATTATTTTCTAAGCACCCATCATCGTTAACCCTCTACCGTTATATGCGGCCAAATATGGTTTTTACCTTTGATTGTGTTGTATTTTTGTAAAGACTTAATCAAAAGAGAATAATAATTATCACATTCTATGCTTTGCTTTCCTCTCATACGCAAAACTAAATATTGTCAACAAGTGTTTTAGCTACCTTTTCCGTTATCTTTTTTAGGGTGCTTCAAGTGTGAGAACAAAAGCAAATTTTGAAGTGATTTATTTGCACTATTGCATAGAAAATAAAAGCAAGACTACAACAAAAAATATATATTTGTATAGAAAGTGAAGTTATTTTTTGAATAAAAATATAATTTATATGAATGTTTGATTTTTTGTAAAAACTGACGAAGCCATATATGGCGTTTCATGCACTAATAGTAGGTAAATAACTCTAAACTAACATATGTGTATACATATTTCTGTTTTGTTTTTTGATAAATCGCAATGGAATTTCCTAGAAATGAATGTACGATCATTTTATGGTAACTTAAAGTATGTTTATGAAGTTAATAGAGGTGATCAAAGTGATGAAGACTACATATCTGATACCGACGAAGAAGACTTTATAAGTAAACCGCCAGAACAGGAGCATATTTATGTACCAGAGACTGATGATACCGATGACTCAGATGACTACAATAAGCCTTCTACATCAAATGCAAAATCTGCTAAAAAGCCTAGACCTCCAATTTGGAAAGAAATTTGTTTGCCTCCTTATTCCAGTGAAATTTTCCATTTTAAGGAGATTCAAACCTTCCTGACTTTATTGAGGAACTGGAGACACCAGCGATTTGATGAACTTTATTGTAGAACAATCGAATTTAATTGCATTAAAATAATATAAATAAACCTGCCAATATTACTCGGAACGAGATTGATCAGTTTATAGGTGAGTTCAAGTAAAAAAGTTAAAAAAATTACTTTTAAAAATTATTTCAGGCATAACAATATACATGTCTTTGATAAAACTACCATCATCCAGACATTATTGGAACACATTCATTGGCCAAGAATTTGTACGTAACGCAATGACATACCTATAACAGATGGGAAAACATCAAACATCGATTTTTACACTTCAATAATAATGAAAATAAAAGATCACCAGGTGAACTCGGGTTTGATAAGCTCTTTAAGACTCGACCATTGTTAGACAAAATTCGTGCTCGATTGTTGCTTGTACCCAAAGAAGAACATTTAGTGGTTGATGAACAAATAATTCCCACAAAGTGCCGCCATCACCTAAAACAGTACAATCCAGCTAAACCCCCCAAATGGGGATTCAAAAATTTTGTCTTGAGCGGAGTTTCAGGTTTCAGCTACGATTTTGATATATTTGCCGGAGCTCAAAGTGATACGTTCCCGGAAGGAGCACCAAATATAGGAGTAAGTGGAAATGTTGTAACGAGACTAGCAGCTACAATATCAAAAGGAAAAAACTATCAATTATTTTTTGATAATTGGTTTAACAGTCCGAAGCTTCAGGTGTATCTAATGAAAACTGGTATATTAAATACCTTTAGGCACAGTAAGGTTAAATCGTGTAACAAATGATAAGATGCCAACCGAAAAAGAAATGAGACAGTTAGGCCGTGGAAGTATGGTTGAAAAAGTAGCAGTTATTGATGGAGTTGAACTTGGTCTCGTCACTTGGTTTGACAACAAAGTGGTAAATATTCTTTCAACCTACGTCGGATGTCACCCTATGCCAACGAAAAAACGGTACTGTAAAAGAGAGAAGAAGTATATTGAAATCAATTCTCCTAAGGCAGTTGATTTATATAATTATTATATGGGTGGCGTTGATTTACTGGATTCTTTACTAGGCCTTTATAGAATACAACTGAGGACAAAAAAGTGGTATAAAATGATTTTTTTCATATGATTGATATGTGCGTTGTCAATGCTTGGATTTTGTGGCGTCGAAAGTCGAAAGAATATATGCCATTGTTTGACTTCAAGCTTGCAATAGCTGAACATCTTTGCAAAGTTGGTAAATTGAAAAAACGAGGACGACCTATATCCACACCCTCAAACTCTCCATCAGCAAGTAGAAAAATATACCTGCCAGCAGTAAAAGAAGAAAGCGACAGGATTTCCCCTTGAGTTCTATGCGGACGGACGGAATAGGCCATTTCCCGAAATGGATGAAAAACCGACAACTTTGTCAAAATGATTGCTCTTTTCACTCATACACCTTTTGCGAAAAGTGCAACATGTTCTTGTGCTACAACGATAAAAGGAACTGTTTTACAAGTTTCCACACCCAATAAATTGTTTTCCCAAAAATAACCCTAAACGCATATAGGGCCATATATGGCTTGATTTTTTTTCTTCCAAACCGCCAAGTGAATTTTTTAATTCTTGTTAAATAAGCAATAAATTACCCTCAATCAACATAAATTTACGGTGTTTTATTTATTTTCATTATTTTAAACATTTCCATGCAGTAGAGGGTTAAAAAGACGTAACGAGTACGTGCCTCCAGTACTACCTGGAGGAGTTCACGCTGACTCAGTTTGGCTGTGGTTGAAGATAATACCGTCGTTGAGTTCAGCTGTTTGGCCGATTGACCATTTCAGATGCCAGCCATTTTTGTCCGAAGAAACAAGAAGTAGATGAGCAAAGCGCAAAAATTAAAAAAAAAGGTTACATAAAAATATGCGATTTCGATAGCGCCATTCTCAATGTATCAGGAACGAAATTTGAAAGTTTTGGCGAATTTAATTTTCAGTCAGGAGTATAGCTTTTTGAAGCAGTCGTATTTGAATCAATCATTATTAAATCGCTATTCGAATACTTTACGATTATTAAAGGTACATATGTGTATGTATAAGTACATACATTAGGATAGTTACATTTTTTTTGGCATCGAACGGCATCTACAATTTAAAAAAAAAAACTGTCTTTAATTAATACCAAGTAAAAAGAAGGTTAATAGTGCGCAAAGTATTATGAATGCTATTTTTTTAATACAAACTTGCTCTTGGAGATTTTTGACACAAATAATTTATTTTTAGCATCTAAATTCTATTTAAAGAACGCGATGATGGCGCTACAAAGTAAATTATATGTCTTTTTTAATATTGCAGTATGTCTGTATTGAAAAAGCTTCTCTTAACAACTATTTACCGTTTGGAGGTGGCGTAAACTGTAGGCTCCTCCTTCGTCAAGACGAACACCACAAATTGGATCAGGAGTTCAACCGAACACCTAAGAGAGGTGCGCAAAAAGAAAAGTGATTGTATGAAAAATTTTTATATGTAAATCAAACTATAACTTGAAAAAAAAGTGCAAAAATAATTGAATTGTCCAATATTTCAAAATTTATTTTATAAATTTTTTCGTTTTAATAACATGTATATTTTTTAACGTTGTTAGTGCTGCCTTTTGCAAACTGGATAAAGAAGCAAAGCGAATGGCTTTGGTGCTGGACGAGGACAAAACGTGATACCTGCTGTCATCAAACAAACAGTCAGAAAGATTTTGTAGCAAACAATTAAAAAAATAGTATTTTGTTATGTGACTAAAGAAGTTAAAAAAAAAATTATTGCTTGCAAATACTAGGACTTATGTTGAAGGCCTCGAAAGAGTGGTATACAAATCTTATTTGCATATGATATATTTGTAATGAACAAAAAAATGGCGTGAATTGTGAACACCTTGCTACAATTTGGCAACAGTCGCTGCGGCAAATAATAATCAAAAAAGACAAAAAAAAAAAGCAATAGCTTATCTCTCCTGCAGGCAGCGGCAATGAGTGCATTTATTAAAAAGTATGCGCTCATGAGTCGAATAGCTTGTTACATTCTCGCACTCCGCCTTCATTAGCGACTCGGCTCAATTGTGAGAGCTTCACTCATGTGCGCTCCGCTTATCATGGTTTGTCGCTGCGCATGCGCTTGCGCTACACAACCACTAACAAATGCAATACCAACACTTTGACGCGGTCAACCATCAACGCGCTTACCTAGTGAAGAGCGCTTTTAAATATTTTAACGCCTGCGTATGTAGTTATACAGAGCATTTAATACCATTTGATTACTGTGATAATTTGTTGTTGCTGCTTTGCTCACTGTCAACCGTAAACTCTTTTATATTGCGCTGGGCAGCTCTTTAACTGTTTGCCATGGTGTTGGTTGTAATCAGCTTGCAAATCGTCATGCAATTTGCGCTGCCACATACAATACACACACACATACTACCTCAGTGCAGTCATGCCAAGTATTACTACTTGTAAGTGCGGTTTGCTTGTCCACCCATGGTAAGCTTGGCTAACTTAGCATTGCTCTTTTGCACATTTGTTCCTCTTGAACACCATGCGGGCATAAAGTGGTACAATAACAAAAATAAAAAATAAAAAATGCGCTGCGCCAGCTACTGCCAGCCACCAATAAGCAAAAAACTGGCTGCCAATTGCTAACCAACACCAAGTGCCAATGTAAACCACCATCAAAATACACACACACACACATGCACTCAAATATTTGTAAGTACAAACAACACAGCGTAGTAGTAGTAAATATTATCAAGTTGTATTGCACCGCTTCGGCTCTTGATCGACTAACTTACCTTCATAGTATATGCCGTTGTTGTTGTTGCCTGTATTTGGGGGCTGTTGTAAACGATTTTTGGCCACTGCTAAATCACCGAAGTTGCTTTCGTCTGCAGTCATTTGCTTAAAGTTAGTGAACGCGCTAATATCGTGTGCGTCCTGTTATATCGCTGCTGTTGCCGTTTCGCCGACGAGTTGAGTGCGCTTTGATTTTGTGGTACGAGTTTTGCTCATATAAAAATATTATTATTGGTTTCGGTTTCATCTTTTGTTTGTAGTTTGCTATGAATTTCATGGCAGGCTTTGGCCAGAAAAATTATTATATTATTTGCGTCTAGTAGGCGTTAAAGTTTTAAGGAGGATTACGGAGAGCGAACAAGAAAAATTGTGTGTATGTGTATATGTAATTTTAGGCTTGACTTTCTACTAAAGTGAGTTAGTATCACTTGGTTTATTTGTTTAAATTTGTGTAATAAATGCATTTTTCTTTGCAAAGTGTTGCGGTTTGGGCGTACGTAGTGAGTGGGGCAACATTTAAAATTGTTTCTTTAAAGTATTACACTCCAGAAGCTTAGAAGTAGTTATGTTACTTACCCTAACCACCATTAACTCATGCCGCTTACTGCTGCATCCAGTTGCAAAATTGTAAACATACGATTATTTTTTTATGAAAATATATTTTATGCTACAACCAAAACCATATCACGCAAGTTTCAAACTTTGGACAAAATATTAAAATTGTTTTTCTAAATAATATCAAATTCTTAACTTTATAGGTAGAATTTTTCTTAGCATCCAGTTCCATAGCCCATGGAATTTCAGTATAAAAAATTGCAAGTTTCAAGTGAATACAAAATACCGTTGATTTTTGGCATTTTCTTTTGTTGAGTACGCATTTTCTTCGATGTAAAACAATTTTGCGTGTAGTTTATATGGCAGAAATGGCGTGATTTTGGTTTTTGTTATAATATGAACTATATTTAGGTTGGGTCAAATATACAAATAAGTGTACTTTTATTAAAATATTTAAATAACTAATTTCAAATTATTTAAACTTTTTTCATTCTTTCACTCATATCCGCTTCATTTTCTCGAATAGATATGTATGTACATATATAGTATGTACTTATATATGGGCAATAAAAAAATGCTTTTTCTGAAAATTTAAATTTGAAAGTGTTGAGAAGTTTAATCAAAAACTTAGCAAATACCTGATGCACCAATGAGGAAAAAAATGAACTGTCGACAGAGTTGAACAGAGATGTAAGAATTTAATTATTTTTATTGTGATTGAAATGCTTAGCTCAGGTTTCAGAAAAATATTTAATACTTCAATTTAAAGTATCAACTGTCATCAATTCATTGGATGAGAACATGAAAGAAGGTTTCTAATGATAATCCTGCTAAAAGACAATAAATTTTTGCAAGAGTTGTTGCAGCATAGCGAAGATATTACAATACTTGAAAGGCTTTGTACGTGACCACCATTCGTTAAGGCCCAGTAGAAAGAAATAAGACTCCTAAACAAACAAAACAAAAATGTATCTGCCTTTCGTAGGCGGCATAAAATAGTAAACAATTATCCAATTTTGTTTTTGAATAACTTTTGCACTAATGATGATGGGGATGGACATCTTTCTTTTGAACTTTACGCGTTCTATTACTTATTCGTTTGTATGCTGCAGCTGTCTAGTTAGCAAGTGTCAAATGACTACAATCCGACACCATTTGAGAAAACAACAAATATTTCGATAGGGTGATTAATATTGCGCCACCTTGGAGAACGTTTTTTGTGTAAGAATTTAGTTAAATTTATTTATTTATAAAATTTTTAATTCTTTATTTAATTTGCATTTTATATTAAATTAAAATTTTAATTTATTTTTATTATAAATAGATTTAACTAAATACAGTTATTTAAAATTAATTAATAAATAATATTTATTTAATTGCTTAAATTTTTAATAATTTTTTTAACAAACCACGCAAAATTTAGAAAAATTGAATACATTTTTATTCAACATTTTTTAAATTTTTATCCAAAATTTTTAAATTTTAATAATTTTTTTCATAAATTTTTATCCAAAATTTTTAAATTTTTAGTATGCATTTTTTTAATTTATACTCATGGTTCATAGAATTCTAATAAGCAAGTGCTAGTTTTAAGCGGCTAAAAATTTGCTTTGATTTTTATTAAGTTTTTCTTTTCTGACGGTCCGTTGAACTTTATTCTATACATATAAGTGAATTTCTTACAACACCAATTTTTATAAATTGCTTTTATTAATGAAAACGCCACTAGAACTGTCACCAAAAAAAGCTTCTTTAAACATCAACGCGATTATTTAGCCGCTTCAAACTTGAAAGTTATTATACCAAAATTCGATGAACTCTAAAACTGCATACTTGAACTTTTTCTTAAAATTTAGTTTAAAGAATTGAAAATTTTAAATATTTGTAGATCTTGTATTAAGTATATTTTATTTATATAATATCAAAAAAAAGGAAAAGTAACAAAAATTTTAAACGAAAAAATTGTAAACATTAAAAAAATCATCATACACTCAGTTATGCTCTCTATATATGTATGTGCTATTTATATATTTTACATCTACTTTTTACATCTTCCTGGAAGGCCAGATTAGCACAAATATAATACACCTAAATCACAGAAGAGATCCCAAAATATCCCAAAAACTGTGAATGAGTATTTAATATTCTTTAAAAAATTGCACTACATTTGAGGTGCCCTTATTCGACAAAGAAAAAATATTAATTTAACAGTCAAAAACGATATTACGACATTATATTAAGTTCAGCGAAAACCGAACCGCTTAAGACTATAAAACTAACAAAGAAATCTTTGTTTTCCAATTGCTGTTATTTCGCCAACCATTGGTTGACCTAATTTTTTGTCAGTAATGCATTAAGTGTCTAGAGCGGCCAGAGGTGGGCTTACAAACTAAGTTTAAGATAAAAGTAACTGACTCCTTTGTATTATGCTATTTGTGAATATATGTATAAGTACTTGTGTGCACAAAAATAGCAGCGCGATATGTTGCAAAGTTTTGATTTCGGATTTAACTTTGACTTAGCCTTCTTTTATTTCAAATATAGTTTACACTACAAAATTAAAAAAAAAAATAAAATTTTAGCTTTCCTCAAAACTTCAAACTTCTTATTACAAATTTTTTATTAGCTGTACACAGTTTTATATCCCATTGAATTTTGGTATGATAAAGTGGCTATTTGAGGTGGTTCAAAAATCGCGTGGAGTTTACTGGCGAACGAGTGCTCGACATTTTTTACACAAACAAAAGGAACAACCGCCAGCAAAAAAATTAAAAAAAAAACTTCGAAAATCAACGCAATTTTTAAATCACTTCAAACTTGCACTCGATTACTCCATATTTAAATGGGTTGCAAAACTGGATATACAAAATTTTTCAAAATATTCTGTCTAAAAATTGAAATATTGCTGAATATGTGTTTAAAATATAATTTTTTTTATTCAAAGTTTGAAAATTTGAGTTACATACATCGTTTTTAGTGTACTAAAGACCTAAATTTTAATTTAATTTGAAATAAAAAAAATTGTCAAAACTTGGCAATATGTCGCGCTGCTATTATTATGAGCACAGGTGTATGTAGTTGTGTACGTTTGTATATGTTTGAAATTTGGCTACTACTAGTAACTAATAGCTTATAAAATATCATAATTAACAGATTTTAGTTGTATGTATATATACATACGTACATATGCACATATGCACATGTAAAAGGTGAGCGTTGCCATGAACTGGTTGTTACACCTTTTACAACATTAATTTTTTAGAGCGAACTGAGAATGCATGCACAAGGTCAATTTGCAATCGAAGTAGAACTTTCCAAGAGATTGGCATTTATGTATGTATGTTTTAAATATTTCATAATCTGTATAGGACAATTTTTACAATTATGTATATATATGAGGTCGTTATCAACAAAAATTTTTTTGGGAGGAGTAGGAAAGTGTGCGGGGCGGAATCAAACTTCATATTCCCCGGCTCAAGTTTCGTAAATTTGTGATGAATCGCATAAATTTATATCTCAAAGCAATTTAAAGCGAACTAGTTTTGTAGGTTACTTAGATGGAGGCTAAGCCCATAAATACTTCGCAAAATTTTTGCTTCATTAGATTATAAAATTATTATTGGTTGTGAAATAAAACTTCATCCAAATGACGACAATGGTTGGCCCCACCGCAGCCTATTCTTTCAACTAAACTTTCCCATATCAGTTGCCAGTTTTGGTGCTACCTCAAAAATGATTCTACAAGACTCTGGATCGATTCTGAGTTATGCGCATAAAGTTCTAGCAAAGTCTAGCTATAGTTGAAAAAATCCCAGCTGGCTCAATGACATTGCCAAGGCAATTAATAACAAGATTATACCATCTGCCATTCGGAGGTTTTTATATCGATATGGCGTTACCAGCAGCATTTACGAGAAAGAGCCAATGGTGACTTCATTTCCTCACAGAGCTCATTGACTTCTATACAAACACTTAAAGTTTTTAAAATTTTTAAACGCTAGATGCTGCTATGCTTCGACATGGAGCTGAGCTACCCTCACTTTTTCGAGTTGGAATGAGCTATCAAAGCCTTAGGAGCTTTTATTATGGTTAAGAAGCATATGCCATTTCCACAGAACTATTTTTCGAAGAATTTTCTACTCACCGAAGCTGTGCACCATACAAACTAATGTGGCTATAATGAGGAACTTATAATATATGGGTTTTGTTCTAAGACAGAACTTTACTTCTCAATTTCTGACTTTTTCTATTGTAGCTTGTGCTGATTTCTCCCCTTTATAGGTTTTATTAGTTCTTTTAATTATTATTGAGTAATCTATTTCCCCTCCCAAATTATGGAGAGAAGATAATTTGTTTTTGAAATACTATAGCCGCGAGTTTAGGACAATGTTTTACAGACCACTCTATGATTAGAACCACTTTGGCAACATTATCGTGTTCTGTACGGAGAGTATGACAAACCCAATTTCATTTTCTTTCTTTTTTGCGGAATTAATTGGGCAGCTTTTAGTAATCAGAAGAATTTTTGTATTGGAGATTGTTCTCGGCTAAAATATACGTTCTGTAGGTATAGCTTCTGCTCAAATATGAACGAGACTGATTTAATAAAACACAAGCGGTTAATTATTGTTCAATTTTTAATTTATCTCCTTCAAAGTAATCACCATTGCAGGCGATACACATATGCCAACGTTTTTTCCAATCATCATAGCATTTCTGGAAGGCCGATTTCAGTATGGATTTCAGTTCCTTCTTCGAATTCTCTTTTATGACTTCAATTGTCTCAAAATGTTTTCCACGGAGCGGCAACTTGAGCCTGGGAAACAGGAAAATATCACATGGAGCCATATCAGGCGAATCCGGTGCTTGCGGAACGATATTAACATTATTTTTGTTCAAATAATCGCGAACAAGACGTGATGTATGAGCTGGTGCATTATCGTGATGCAAGAACCATGACTTGTTGTCCCACAATTCCTTCGTTTTAAGACGAATGTTCTCGCGCAAACGCTTTAAAACGTCTAAATAATATTCAGCGTTAACCGATTTTGCGATTTGTGCGATTTTCAAGCACAATTTCCTTTACTTTTCCGATGTTTTCGTCGTTTACTGATGTTGGAATAACAAAATTTCAAACAAATTCTTTGAATTTCCATCGTTAAATTCGAAAAACACACTCGAGCTTGACTTGTTTACAGTAGCACCGAAAACAAACTATGTGACATATCACGCTGAAATTTGCCATGTAAGCTTATAACAGTCCTACCAAAAAACAAAAAATTTATTTTTGCCATATGTCATCCGCGGACCGTTTTATTGATGAAGTCTCGTTCATATTTGAGCAGAAGGTATAAGTAATGCTGAAGCACTTTTTGACACGGTCGTCGAGTATGTGGACAGACACAAGTCAGTTCGCAGAACCATATAGGAGGCCTGCTAAGCTTATGAAATGCAGTACGTACGTTACAAATACGAGCTGCCACATCTGCACAACTCATTTTTTGTGATTTGTCTACCGAGGTAGCACAACTCATCCATGTCTTTGATAATGAGGCGTTTTCGTTGGTAGTAAGTTCATGAGGAGATGTGTTTGTTGTTTATATTCTCGTAAGCTTAGTTTTTGTGAAGTTTTTTTAGACCGACTGCGCATGCATTCATTGGTATTCGGCGAAGTTTTGAAGTGGCGTTAGCTAATGTGTGAGTCATAAAGTAGATGTCGTCAGCGTAATTTCGGTCACTCACTTTTTGGTTTAGCCTCCATTGCAGTCCTTCTGGAACTTCTGCATTTGTGAGTTTTAAGACCCCATTGAGAACCAAAGCAGCGATAAGAGGCAGCCCTGTCAAACGCCTTTGCTTAGGGCAAATTTACCGCTGATTCGGCCGCCGTAGCCGAATGGGTTGGTGCGTGACTACCATTCGGAATTCAGAGAGAGAACAAAGAACGTCGGTTCGAATCTCCGTGAAACACCAAAATTAAGAAAAAAGTTCTTTCTAATAGCGGTCGCCCCTCGACAGGCAATGGCAAACCTCCGAGTGTATTTCTGCCATGAAAAAGATCCTCATAAAAAATATTTGCCGTTCGGAGTCGGCTTGAAACTGTAGGTCCCTCCATTTGTGGAACAACATTAACACGCACACCACAAATAGGAGGAGGAGCTCAACCAAACACCCAAAAAGGGTGTACGCGCTAATTATATATATATTTCCTTTAAAGCGTACACTTCTAATGCGTTACTATACAAGGCTTCCAGAATGTCGATGATTATCAAGGAACGAGCTCCATATAGTCAGTCAGGAGAATGGCTTTCAAATATCTTTCTATTTCTCCATCTTTACCAATAGACGGTACTTGTACCTTTTCCTCTTTTTCTTCTTTTTATTAATAAAAATACCGTATTATAAAGTTAATGGTTGTTTATTACTTGAACCTTTGGAAATGTACGGTTCAGTTTTGGCTCTGTTCGGCTTTAAAAATCGATTTTCGGCTGCTCACTAATAATAGGTGGTGCAAAATTAATGATCCAATTTTGTTTTTCAATAACTATTTTACTAAATAAAAAAATAATTTGGAATAATGGAAATCTTTATTTTGAACTTTTTCACTTATTGTTGCTATTGTGGCACTAACGCAAGCCGTGTCAGTATAGTGTATATATCACCAGTCGTCTTCGTCTAGCTCATCTAAAAGTAGGCCTAGGAAATATGCTATTTCGACAGGTTGAGGCCAAAGAGAGAGCGGTGTTGGATGAGTGGGCTTTAAGGGGCATGTGGAAGGGTGGCTAGTGTCGTGCGGGGTGCCTTCGCATGTCGGACATATGATTGGTATGTCGGGGTCAATTCTGGATAAGTAGGAGTTTAACTTGCTACAATATCCAGAACGTAATTGTGGCCTCCCGTTTCTACCTATCTGTTTGTGTACTGTAGCAGCTTAGTTCACAAGTGCGAAATATGTTTGATGTACAAAAAATGTAAAACTTTCTAAACTAGGGTAACTCATTTTGCGCCACCTTCATATTTTTATTTAATTCTTAGCGTTAAATCAATATCATTTGTTATTGAGATATGTGTTGTTAGCCCTATGCCACTAATAAAAAATGCTATATACTTTCATTTTATGAACATGCAAGCCTAAGCCATATGCACTTAACGCAAGCTTGAATTTGGTGTTAATATGTATGCATTAAGAAAATGATAAGTAAGTAAAAAAAAGTATAGTTTACATTTCTTCACGACCGATATTCTCGATCGCTAGTAACTTCCCTATTCTATTCAAAATTATTTATAATTATATTGTACTTTATTTGTAAAAAATATACACAATAAAATGAATAAAATTACTTTACTCAAATTTCAACACTTTCATCTCTTTCTCTTTCAGATTTTCCCCTCATCTCCATCTATTTGTGAATTCCGAAGGCAAATTAAAAAAAATAAATCCGCAATAACCCAGAAACAAAAACAAAAAAAAAGAAGCTTTAAAAATGCAGTTACTGCGATGCAGTTTGAGTATTCTCCTTGCGCTTGGCATTTGTCACTTGTGTCTGACGTTGCCTGCCGTACGTGTCAAACGTCAACCCGATGACCTGCTCTCACTCGAGGCGGAGAGTGCGGATGCATTCAACAGTGACTTGAATCCCATCAATGCAGAGGTAATATACAATACAACAATACGAATAAGCAAAAAGTCCAATAAGAAGCAGAGAAATGCTCTTAAATAATTCGTTATGCATCGTCATCATGCAATAAATTTACCTCGTGGCAAAAGCATGTTGATGCTGCATGCAACAAAAGGCACATTATGCGATAGTTTGTGTGCCAGTCGAAACTAGTTTTCACGCTCCTTTGCTTTTTGGTGATTTTTACGTATACAAAAGCGTTCATACTAACATAATTTGGCTGTATGTACAAACGTACACTTATGCACGTCGTTCAACAGATTGCTTGGTTGGGGGTTATTTCGGCAAATGCGTTTACTTTTTTTTGGTATTTGGCGCTTGCGATTGTTAAAGAAGGAAATGTTGAGTTTATTATTGAACGTTTACATACAGGCACTTACATATAAACATAAGTATACAGCTACATGCACACCTATATTTACTGATCGGTATTTATTTGCACTGCAGGAAGCAAAAATCTTTAATTCGCATTGTTATACCGCTTGGCGCGCCGTTATTCGTTTTGTTTTTCTTGCTTTCAAGATTTTGTGTAAATCACAAGTCGGCTATTATTTTACTTTCTTTCAATTTTGTGCTCAATTTGAATCTACTGTTTGATGGAAAAGGTGATTGCTGGATTTTTTTCAATCTCAATTGTGGCATATTGAAAACTTGGCTTAGTTGGAATCGTAGTGAGCTCGTGCACGAAAGTAGGAAGTTGCGGTTGAAAAGGGGATACGTTTTCAGAAAGTAAAAAAAAATATATTTTGCTCTCTTTTGATGTTGAAACTTGGGTATGTATTCTTTCTCCGTGGAATATATATATATATATAATTGGCGCGGACACTTCTGTTAGGTGTTTGGCCGAGCTCCTAATCCTATTTGTGGTGTGCGTCTTGATGTTGTTCCACAAATGGATGGAGGGGCTTACAGTTTCAAGCCGACTCCGAACGGCAGATATTTTTATGAGGAGCTTTTTCATGGCAGAAATACACTCGGAGGTTTACCATTGCCTGCCGAGGGGCGACCGCTATTAGAAAAATGTTTTTTTTTTTATTAAATTTGCTTTCACCGAGATTCGAACCAACGACCTCTCAGTGAATTCCGAATGGTGATCACACACCAACCCATTCGGCTACGGCGGCCGTGGAATAGTCGTTGCAAATAATATTCAGATAATGAACGAAGTGCCTTCAAAAGTTAGCTGAAAGAGGGAATTAACAAAAACAAAAAAAAACAATATTTCCTGCTTTCATAACAAAAGCAATAAGTTAAGCCTTTCTTTCTTTGTAGTTAATATCGAGCGCTTGATAAAGCATATAAAATGCCCCGCTTTTCCAGGACATTTAATAAATTTAAGAGACTAAAAGGTTCATTCAGCGTAACCTGAAATGAGCTGGCTTTCGCTCCATCTACTTTTCTGTGTCTCACAGGTTTTCGGTTAATGGCTCTTCCTCTATTATTGCCTTGCAGTACTGTCATCTGCTTTACGGGTTTCCTTATCCCCTCTACTTTCATTTTTTCTTATCATTGGTTTACAACGCCAACTTCCGTTCGAGTTAGACTAATAGATAGTACATCAAGTTTTGCTTACACATAGTTGTGAGATGTGCAGGTTCTTTCTTTATCACACATATCAACTACTCTGCATTAAAAAAACGATAACACGCGGATTTTTTGACCAATTTTGACAATTTATTGCCTTTCTTTTAATTTTTAATATTTTTTTAAAGCATTATCCCACAAAAATCATATAAATCCTGGTTTCAAGCTTTGTGAAAACTAAAAAAAATTACACAAATTCTCACAAATATCTCACACGTTTTAATCGAAATTTTTAGAAAATATTTCAGCATGCAGTTTTACAGACCATTGAATTTTGTGTTAGTAAGGTGTAAGTTTCATGAGGCTCGAAAAAGGTGTTGATTTTTGACATTTTTTTTTGCTGGCGGGGTTTTCTGCCATATGGAAAAAAACGAGCATTCATTACATGGGGAAAATGCAGAAACAATTTTTCAGAAATCAACAAGATTTTTGAGCCAATTCAAATTTGCACTTTATTATACGAAAATTCAATTGGCACAATCCAGCGTACTCAAAATTTTCAAAAGATTCAGAATAAAATATATTGTAAATTTTTACGGCTGGACATTATTCTTTACAAATTTAATATAATCTCATTTAAAAAAAATATTTAAGATGTTCTCTTAAAACTCTCTCCATTATGGTCTGCATAAGTTAGGCACCTCTCCTATTTGCAGCGACACTCAGAAAATTGTTAAAATTTACTAACAAATTGATCAGACGACAGGTTGTTAATTATAATTTTGTTCACAGTGATCTGCAGTTTTCGAAAGTAGAAATTGGGCAAAAAAAAAGTAAATATAAAAAACATAAATAACTAAAAATTTTTTAATAATATTATAAGGAAATAAATTTGGTCAAGTCAAATAAAGGTTTTTATGACATCTGTACATAGAAATATTTTTGAGTCATATTTATTTCATAATCAGTGAAATATTCCCCGGTACATGTATTAATTTATGATAGTTTCATAAATGAAATAGTTAGTTAACTAAGTGCAGATATGAAAGTCACGTTCATGTATGCCTATACCTTAAAATAATACAAATCACTGAATCATAGACGAACATCAATCACAAAAGTCATTAACACTTGTTGGACAAAAATGCAATATACAACAACAACAACGAAAATAAATATGGACTATTCAAAAATATATGACAAACTGAAAAGAGCGAAAAATTGTATAAATAATATGTAAAACAACAAAAAACGAAATGGGCACGCACGACCTTGACGGTCGCCTAATATTGAAGTTAAAAAAATATTGGAAAAAGACATACCTAAAAACAAGAAAAAAAGCTACTGACTTGAATGTCTTTGAATTTAAATTTTTAATTTAACATTGAAAAACTAACACATTTCTCACACTAACTAATGAAGTGGTAGAGATAAAGCGCTATAAAAATATAAATAAAAAACCCACACACATAATGAAGTGAAGGCATGCACGTATATATATATGTATGCGCGCACAGAAGTGACCAATGCTGTAATCGCCTTCAAAAACGACCTATGCCAACAAACAGAGAAACGAAAGCGAAAAAGTAAAAAGCCACAAAGTAAAATGGAAAGTAAAACAAAGAAAAGTATACGTACGCCTTTGTAGACTTTGCAGAAAGGGGCAAACGAGAAGGGGTTGTAGTGATAAATGGCGAGTGGTGAGTGGCGAGTGAATGTTGTGCTGTGAGAGAGAGCGCTGCGAGTAGATGATTTACAAGTATACTCACAACAACTGCATTGGCACAACAACATTTGGTCATAACATACGATTCGAATACACGCATACATACACCCATAAGCATGTGTGATCTCACAGACGTTATAAAATATACTATACGAGTATTATGCAATATTTTATGATGCGATGCCGGGCTACCGCTAAACTCCTACACACAAGTGGACAGTCTACGAAACAGTTACTGTTGATTTAAACGAAGCATGGTTTGCCGAAAAAGAATGAGTTGCAAATTACGCTGACATAAATGCAAGAAACGAGTAAACAAAGAAAAAACCAAAATAATCATAAAAAAAGCCGCTTAAAACCAGTCTTTGACTTTTCGTTACTCATTTTATAGCATTTGCAAGTTATATTTTGCATAAACTTTAATAAAAAATTTTTATTATTTCTTTATTATGAAATGCACACAAAAATAAACTCACAATGCATAACAGAAAGTATGTCGAATCCATTCAAATTGCAGTTGCGTATACGCTATGACCTACCCTTCATTTACGTTCTGTCCTTAGCAGTGCATTCACACTAGACATTTTTAAGTATGTAGGCAATAAAAGAATAGCTATAAACATTCTACAATATTAAAATATTTAAGCCAACATAAGGCAACATTTACCATCACCAAAAGCAGATATGCTCAGCGTTAAACAAAGTGCCGAAAACAAAGCCTAAGTAGTAAATTAAAAATCACTCTTCAACCGAGCTGAGTACACATAACAGTGGTTAGATATAGTCTGCTTGTTAACGGTCGAAAATACTTTATACTCAACATTTTTTAAATTCCAGCTGTGACTGGCAGGTAACGAACAAAATAAAAACTTAAGCATCTACTAAGCAACTTGCTTAATGAGTAGTTTGTATTGCAGACACATTCAGGTGCCATTAAACGCTTAGCACATAATAGTGTTATTATTAAAATTTTGTATGCATTTACATTCACTAACAGTTACACTCATAACTCATTTTAAATGTGTAGCATTTTTGCTTGCTTCCTTTCGTTATGTGTTTGGCTGCATATGCACCTCGTTTTTTAGGCTGCCTGATTTTAATTTTTAAGGTCACCTATCAGTTAATCCACTTGTCGAATATTAAAAAATGCAGAAGATGTTTAGGTTTGCGTGTATGTTTAATTTTTACTTGTACTAATATTTTAAAACAAAAAAATTTGATTTTCTGTTCAAATGTTAAATAATTTGGTTAATGGTAAACGGGAAACATTATTTCGAGCGTTCTATGCAATTAAAGCTTTATTGCTTACACATATTTTTACATTTATTTGGCTTCTCAATATACTTATCACTTTCTGCAATTATTTTCCTTCTTATCTACCTGTTGGTTCTTCTTTTTCTACATTACTCTCTCTTGAGTCGAAAACTAATTAGCTTTACTTCGCTTTTACTCCCATAATGCAATAACATAATTTTTTACTAGAATTTTCCATTAGTCTTTACAATTTAAATAGAAATAGTTTTAGAAATATTTTTTTACTGACTGAAATCTTTAGAAGGTTACCAGGAAATCGCCGCAAGTATTTATGTATATTATTATTAGTAATTTCTGATTAATTTGGTTATTTTACATAATATCTTAAACATAACCTTTTTCGGCATAGAAGATTTCTATTTTAAATAAACAAAATGTTTTTAATATTTTGAAACAAAATTTTTTTAATTTTATCTTATTTTTAGTTAAAATGCCAATTAATAAAAATCATCCATAAAATTTGAACCAAAAAGAATGTCTGCTTGGTGAAGTTTTGAATTTACAATTTTTCACCAAATGTTTCCTCCTTCACATCACAAATTTTCTTTTTGTATTGGAACTCTCTCGAATTTTTTTTAAACTCTACAAACTATAATAAACTCTGCAACTAATAATAACGTAAGTTGATAGACTCAGCAGGTAGTCCAAAATAACGAACCATCGATTCATCGATCGATCAACATTACCTGTTTATATGCATTTGTATATAATTGGCGCGTACACCCTTTGTGAGTGTTGGGTCTGGAGGTTGTTTCACAAACGGAGGAATCTACAGTTTCAAGCCAACTTCCAACGGCAAATATTCTTAATGAGGAGCTTTTTCATGGCAGAAATAGTTACACACGGAGGTTTGCCAATACCTGCCGAGGGGCGACCGCTACTACGAAACAATTTTTCTTAATTTTGGTCTTTCACCGAGATTCGAACCTACGTGCTCTCAGAATTCCTAATGGAACCCATTCAGCCACGGCGGCCACTAGTTGTTTAGTGTCGGGTATTTTTCAAGAGCTTATATATTTCTTTATCATAACCTTGTAGATATGATAATTCCGTGGCACTTATTTTTTTTGAATATGATGCCGAAACCTTATGTTCAAGGCAGCTACGAGTTACATGTTCCATTCGATTAGTCCAATTGTGAAATACTCTTTTCAAAGAATCTGGCTATGGCTTGGATATTGCAATAAATCGATAGTTAAGCCCACAAGCAGCTTGCGCCGAAAAAAAAATGAAAAAAGAGTATTTGTACCAAGAACAAAGGCTGAATAAAAAAGTTAAATTTGCCAAATTTTTTGTTTACTTACTTATTTTTACAATTTTTTGCTTCTTATGAAATTTTATCCGCTACTACTCCCTTAATTTTCGTAGTGTACCTTTCTGGTTAGTTTAAAAGACATACTAGGTTTTAAAATAATGTGATCAATAGAGTTAAATTCCACGAATACTGCTTCATTCGAAATGCTTGCGCCAAATTGCTAAAGAATTGTCCATTGCAAAAAAAAATTCCTTTTTTATTCCTTTGTTTGGTTAATATTTTGGAGGGGCTTAAATTTGTTACTATTGATGATTAATTCACGTCACTGAAGTGCGAAATTATGCGTCCGTCACACTTTTTGCCGTCGTATTTGTCCTTATTCCATTCATGTGACTGCTGATACTATTTATATTCCAGGTGAATAATTTCTATTTCGAGCTAAACAGCTTCGATCACCATTGAAAGCACCAGAATTTCAATCATTTGTTCAATGACATATGGGTTTATGATACCACTAGGCCATGTTGAGCACCATAAAATGACTTTGGGCAGATGGAATAGCTTCGCAGCAATCATATGTATATGAGTATAAGTGAAAATAGAGATAAACCATACCACCAATTCAAATTCTGTATACGCAGTGCATCTGCCAAATTATTAATTTTATCTCCATATTCTCATTTACAGCAGCAATTCTTTCAGTGTACATTACGATGCACTCTTCTTCAGGCTAATTGGCGCAAATTAGAGGGAATGAAGTCAAGTCCTTCTCCATTTAAAGCAGGCCTTTCGCTGCCTCTCCTACCTCCTGTAGGTAAAACATCGAATACTTTTAGGGCTGGGGTATTTGCATCCATTTGCACGACATGATTTTACCTGTTCAGCGGAACAGCTTCATTTCTATTCATCGCAATATGTAAAGGTCGTTTTAAGGCCCTTAAAATTCGTTGCTTCATCTACTGCGATATCTTCCGTCACCAAAAACCCAGAGTTTACAAATTTTGCGCAGAATTTTTGTTACAAATACTACAACTACCTTATTGGGTGTTGAGATGGCTCGAGTTGACGCTCCATATGATATGCCAGCCATTACAAGGGATTTATAAAGTGTGGTTTTTGCTTGCCGATAGATGATTTCTCTGCTTATTTGTGTTCTTATGCAGTGGGTTGCAGCTCTTATTGATTTATGGCAAATTAATTGATTGATAGTTTCGCGGTGCCAAAAATCACAGCTTTGTTTAAATATCAAAAAATGCTATAATGCCACTCTTTTCAAAATCCGTATTGCTTTTCATACTTATTATAGCATATCTAGTACTGTACTTCAATCTGTTGAATAATCTACAAATTTAGGTGTTATTTTATTTTATCAAAATCATATTCTTTCTTAGCTTTGTACGACGGAATAACGCAACTTTTACGAACTCTTATACTATGAAAATGTTCCTTAATGTATTCGGCACATGCCGAATTTATTTGGGGACTATACCAAAAATTTTATAGTCGACAGGATCAAACGTGTGCAAAGGGTGTTTATGAAAGATATGCTAAGATTAGTAAAGTTTTCTGACTCCGTTTGCTATTAATTAACTTGAAATCTTTAGAAGGGAGAGTTTTGATAATTGATTGATTGCCCATTTCTGCTTCAAATGATTAATTTTCTAAGTCCTCCAATAAAGCTTCGTAACGCTTTACGTTTCAATTTAAATATTATTATAATTATTATTAGGTTACTGCGCCCTGTGACCAAAAGAAATCTATTATGCAAAGCCAATTTAGAGATGTTAAAGATTTTAAAAATTTTAGCACTTTCGGTTTATTGTTCTATAATTTATATAAATGCACATGAATACTACCAAGGTGGTGTAGCCATTTTCTGCCTGCAAGACATTCACTGAGAATGTGTTCTGAATTCTCAGTGTCCATTTCAGTGTCCACGAATCGACCAATTTTCTTTAAGTCATGTTTCAGATCACAGTCGCCTATAAAGTAACCAACTAAAAGGCTTAAGCCTACTCTGCTGAGCGAAAGTAGCTTATCAGAAACTCTTCTATCCAAAGTTAATAATTGTTTCGCTTGTGGAATTTCACCAGTGTCCAACGAATTTTTTTTCTCCCACTTTCTGAGAAATTAGTTAGTGTGAAACTTTTGAAGTCCGCAGAAAGCCTCAGTACCAATTAGAAGCATGCTTGGTACTTTTTTTATATAAATCTAGGTAAATTGAATACAAATTATGCTCGGAATACCACTTGGACTATGTGATTTTAATGAGATCTCCAATTCTAACTCTCTAGATTTCTCAGTTTCAAAGATAGAATTTTCTGTGGTATTGAGCTCTATCTTTTAGCTTAGTTAGACGTGGATTTGTAATTAAATATTTTCAATATATTTTGGTTTTAGTAGCAGTTTAAAATCATGTTTTCCTGACCTCTTGAAATAAAATAAATAAAAAATAAATAAAACTAAGTTGTGTTGCAAAAATGTATATAGTTATTATAACTAATAAAAATATTTTGATTATTGATGACTGAACCAGATTTGTAGTAGGATCGAGTATTTAGAATATAATATATTGTGTGCCGCAGAAACTCACGAAGAAAATATGTAGAAGTTGTGCGGAGTGCTGTACTTATTTAGACATTTTGGCATGAGCCGATGCATTATCTTATCGGATAACTCACAATGTGTCTTTCCACAATTCAATTCGGGTTTTCCCTTATATTGCACGAGGTTTAGCTACAGTGTGAGGGCAGTAATGCTGGTTTAAATTAATAATTATTAGTCAATTGACCTTCACGCTCTCCTGCAGTAAGTTTTTTTATTTTAACGGCATGTAAAATTCCCCAATAAGTTGTTGTTCCATTACCCCTGACATTTCTCCGCCGGCAAAAAAAAACTCGAACGCGAATGAGCGCTGCGGCTATACTGTCACCGCACAATGGGCCAGAAGCTCGAAATTTCGGCCAAAAATGCTATTTTTTTTTTTAATTTTTGGTTTTAATGAAGTTCATATTAAATGATTCTATGCACTTTTGTACACAAATTACTGAAATAGGTTTGAATAATATTCATTGAGAACAATTCTGCGACTTTTTGAATATTATAATATAAATAATTTCGAATTTTTTAGCATTTCGCGTGTTTTTTTAATGGTAACATAATGAGTGATAGTTTTTTCTTTTACATGTAAGAAAAAAATATTTTAAATACTGTTTATGTTAATAACTAAATTACTCCTAATAAACAGAGTAGGTATGTCTAGATAAATGGAAAATCGAAGATGACTACGTTCAATCAATTAGACTTATACGTATAAATAATATCCACATGCACCGTGGTGAAACTCAGATATATATTAAGTTGAACAACAAGATCGTACGGTCACAGCAAGATCCTCCTACAGCGATTCTCATGATTATTTTTGATGAAAAATCATCTTCCTCTTGGTGGTGATTAAGGATGGCTTGAGCGTATGTTAGACGCGATTGGCGGTCAGCAGCTAACAGCTGATGCACCGCCTGGACTTTGTACGGAAACATCTTCAAATCTTGTACCAAAATTCGCTGTAAAGACCGTCGACTGATACCCATTTGCGTGGCACGTCGTCTGGTCGATGTCGACGGCACTTCCATGACATCCTCGGCTACAGCAGCAATATTCTCTGCAAAACGGCTACTCCGGGGTCTGCCACGCCTGGCAGCATCTCGTGTTGTGCCAGTCTCTTCGAAGCGAGCGGCTAAACGTCGCAGTGTTTCACCAGTAGGCGTTGGACGGCGAGGAAATCTGCGACGAAATTCACGTTGTGCCAAAGACACCGACCGATTATTGGTCAAATAAATAGTCAGCAATATTCCGCGTTCTGGAGCAGTGTAGCGTAACATTGTTTATTAACGTGTATTTCGCATGTGTTTACTACACAAATGTCAAAACAGAACTGACATTAGGGGCTAATCGCAAAATTTATAGCATTTACTTTAGCGCCACCTGTTATAACTGCTTGGTAATTGGCTTTAAATTACTCTGATATGATATATAGGGTAATTAGAAAGCAGACGATCTAGAAAGAAAAGGCTCGATACTAGACATAGCAGAGGTGGAGGCAGCTGCTAACCCATTCAATACAATAAAAACATGGATTGCGCCACAGTACTATGTTTACGTCGAAATAAGATGGAAGAAATTAACTACATGTAATACAATAAGAAAAATATGGTCGTTGTAAGGCATCCGGGTGATAAATTACCTGTTAGGATGCTCTCGCTCAAACATTTCACTTATTACTGTAACTCTTACAGGTCACTAGAACATAGGGATCATGCAGCCAGACTCAACCTTCTGCAGAGGCTGTCAGGCGGAGGGGGTGAATTATGCGAATGTCTATGTAGGTTTAGCCAGCACAAGACTTCGTTCTTTCGTTAAACCTTTCCTACCGCAAATTAATGAAATCGCAGACATAGAGATAAAAACTTTGCTGTTATATTTGGATCTCACAAAATGAGTCTGACTCAAAAACAAAATAAATAAAACAAAATACAACATACAGGAACAGTGGTAATAAAACGGCGCTAGTCGCTAATTAAGATTATTTTGGTAAAAAATCAACCACATCAACAACAACAACAAAATGTTCAAATGAAACCTTTTGCTACATTCCTCTAACAAATTGAAAAATGATATACCAAACAGCTCCTCAAAGTGTGTACTTTAACTACGCTTGCTTGCGTACTTTAATTTTATTACAAATTATAAATGATTTCTTCTGATGAATGAACTTCTACTATTGTACCATAGAGGCTATTACCTCGAAATGGGAGATGAAAGCTAAAATTTTGCACATACTTTTAATGTGGTGTTATAAAAGTTATCAAAGAAGTTTCAGAAGATCCCGTACCCAAGTCGTAAAATATTAAAAGTGAAGACCAGTTTTTTGCAAATATCTTGCTTCCTGTGGTTTTTTTTTTTTATTTTAAAACAAATTAAAAATGTAGAGGATCAAATTCTCTACTAATTGCGTATTAAAAAATGTTTGATACGATCAATTGTTACAGAAACAGATAGTTTTAGCCGCGTTCCCCAATACAAAGTCAACCGTTGTTTTACGAAATTCAGTAATTTCCGTTGCTATGTGAGACCTATTCTTTGCAACTTTTTCTTAAAAACGCTTAGCTGCAACACATCATATGTGGAAAGCTTACATTTTATCAAAAAGTACCGGGAATTGTTCAATAAAACGCAAAATAATTGTTTAATCATCAAAATTTATTTTGTCGCCTTCAAAATAGGCTCCATTCGAAGCAATACACATATGCCAACCATTAGTTCAGTCATCAAAGCACCTTTTAAACGCGTTTGAAGGAATCTTCTTCAGCTCCTTCAGCGAATTTTCCTTAATGGCCTCTATTGACTCAAAGGGACAACCGCGGAGTGGCAATTTAAGTTTTCGGAAAAGGAAAAAGTCAAAGGGGGCTAAATCCGGTTGAATAAGATGGTTGTTTAATGAGATTTGTCGAGTTCACAAAGTGTTCACAATGTAAGCCTTGTGAGACGGTGCGCTATCATGGTGCAAGATCCATCAATTTTCTTTCCACAAATTCGTCCGTTTCCTACGCATATGCTCTCTCTCAAACGTCGCATAACTTCCAAATAATTTTCTTTATTTACTGTAGAACCATTTAGAATGAATTCCGAGTGCACAACACCATGATAATCAAAGAAAACGAGTAGCATGACTTTCACTTTTTGACCGACTTTGACGTGGTTTTTTGCGTTTCGGCTCATGTGGACTGGTTTGCATGTCAAACTCATATACCCACATCTCACCATCTCTTATGATGCGCTGGCTAAACTTTGGGTTCGAATTCACTTGCTCAAGCATGTCTTCAGCCACCTTCTTCCGATGATTTTTTTGAAAGAAATTCAACTCTCTTGGAACGAGTCGAGCAGCCACGCGTCTCATGCCCAATTGATGATGTGAAATATTGCAAATTGATTCGTGAGACACGCCAAGGTTGCGAGCTACCACCCTCAAACTTAAATGATGGTTTACCATTTACCAGCACTATTTTCTTGATTTTGTCGACGTTTTCATCCATTGGGGTATTCTTCCACGACTTCTCAGCTCTCTGCAAAAGCCTTATACCGCTCGTAAACCTGTGATCTGTGTTTTAAATAAAGCACACTCGCCATAGGCTTTCTGCAACATTTTCAACGATTGATTCGGCACTCGAAATCCCGTTCAAAACATAAAATTTAAGACAAATTCTTTGTTCGATATTTTTATCTATAGTGAAAATCGCAGAGCAAACCTGCGGTTGACTGATGTAATTAAATGCCAAAACCAAGCTATTTCACAGTTTAAAACTTTCAAACTCTGCAACACTATAGAGGACAGTTGCACCAACATTCCACAAAAAAAATTTAGCCATATTTGTAACGCGCGCTTTTTCCCGATATTTTTTTACAGAATGTATTTATAGCGTTTTGAAAATAATTAGAAAGATACGAGTATGAGAAAACTTAATTTAATATTTAATTTTTCCATTGTGTTTCAAAATGAAATTAAACGAAAACGAAATATTTTCGACTTACGATTGAAGCCGGCCGATAAAGATTTTGCTCTTAAATATTCATATATTACAAATGCTACATAAAAGCATAAAGGAAATTGATACAGAGACGCTAAACGGCCTCAATCTTTCGCTATCTACACTCAAAGCAAAGCGAGTGACTTCAGATTCGTAATTAGAGACCCCGAAAATCCCCCAAATACCAAGTTTCAAGTCGATCCGTTACGATTTCGAGTTTTGGCCACTTTTGAAGTTCGTTGGCCCATAGTGCAGCGTAGGGAGCGTTAATGCATTCGAAAAAAGCACAACTACAGCAGCCTTGTTATTTAACCGCCACACCTCAAATTTCAGTGTCAAGTTCAGTTATTTTAATAAGTCTTTAGAGTAATTCAGAATATTTACATTACAACAATTTAGTGCTGCTAATAGCCATTCATTGCGAATGTTAACACGACTAGAAAATCAGTTTAAAGCATATAATTAGTTTGCTTATTATTACAAAGAAAAAAAACACAAGAGTTTAATAATTGTTCTAATTAAATTGTAAAAATAAAGAAATGCTACGCTTACATTCGCAGATTATTCTCTAAGTAATTATTGTACTTACAAACCCAACTGTGACACTTTGAAATTTTCACTTAGCGCGTCTTTGTGGCACAGTGGGCTTGCCTTTGCTAAAACCACACAACAATGTTAGGTTTTTCAGCGGTATGGAAACTGTTTAGGATCGATAAATAAAGCCTTTCTGTTAACAATTTTTTTAATTGTAGTGTTTTTTTTTATTGTTTACTTTTTATTGGCTTTATATTTATTTGTACTTTAACTGGGTCAAGTCGAACGCGAGTGGCGCATATTATGACACGAATCGGATCAAAAGACAATATCTTAACTTAAATAAATAAAAAAAAATCTAATGAAACATACATAAATGACACATGCGCATACACACTCACACACACGCACATGTATGAACGATCATGATAATTTGTTCAAATGAATGCGAACTTGAAACCGGATTTTTTTCTATTGCTGCTGAAGGTAAAGTTAGTGTGACACAGTCCAACAATAAATCGGTCAACTAGACATTCATTAAGGCGGTTGGTCAGTAAGTGACCACTTCTTATCTGTCATAGATTACGAGCCATTGGAGCCAAGTAATTCGCTTCAGACGAACTTTGAACTGAACGCGGGCTTAGAATTAAGAATTGAATTAAGAATAAAAATAAAAAAGGCAGTTTTGTGTGATTACTTGCATCGCTTAGCGAAATATTTCTAAACAGATCTTGCATTGATTAATATTGGACAATAATTGCAAAATTGCGCCACGACGACCTTAATCGCTTAAAATCTGGCTAATCAAAATGCATTTATGTACTACATACAGACATACATACATACATACAGACATACAGACATATATACATACATTTAAAAAAATCCATGTTTGTATGCATGTATGCAGACATGTGCACATTAAGTTACGAATACACTCTTTGGTACTTGCGCTTGTGTTGAATTCTATTGTATGCACTTACGATTTTTTCTTCTTTAAAAGCTTTTCGCATTTTAAGCAGATAATAAAAGTATAAATATTCCATACACAATAACATGCATGTGAGTTGGATGCAACGCGGCTTAATTTTTTTCTATTCTCTTCTCCATTGTCCAACATGACTTAGCTAATAATGTTATTACCAATTTGCAGGCAGTTTCAGGTGATGAGCTCGAGCGCAACAAAAGAAAATTACCCGATGCGACATTCGAGGCGAAAAATGCAGTGCTTGGATTTGTTTTTGGTGTGAGTAGTGCCACTCAAGACTTTTCTTAAAAATACTTTTATTTTTTCTCCTATTTAAAATCCCCTTTCTTTTGTATAGAAAATCGACAACTTCCTCGACACGAAAACGCGCGTAATTGAGCAATTGGATCGCGCCAATATCGAGAAGAACAGGCAATGGGACATTAGGCCACCAGTACCGATTAGGGATTTCCAAACTCTTGTCACTGCTGTTGTGTCGCCTAAGATACGTAGTCTGGGCAATATTGCCAACGATCTGACCACTGGCGTATTGACCACCATTACCGCTTTCAGCGGCTCTTCAGCTGGCAATGGTAGCGCGAATCCAAATGCTGGTTTGGGTAATATTGTTTCAAAGTTCCTGGGCTTCTCTGGACCTATTCTGCAAGGCTCCGCCGCTGGTCCTGCTGGTGGTGGCACGACGCCAGCGCCAGATTCCGATGAAGCTGGCTATTAAGGAAGAGCAAGGCTGCTAGAGGCTGCTGTGATGCTAATTACATACACACATACATATAAACAGTTTCGTGCATGCATATGTAAATAGGTATGTAGCGCATACATACATCCGTATGTACGTATGTAGCTGTGCACAAAATTAATACTAAATACGCGCTACAACTAAACTAACACACCCATCCACACACCCATTTGAGAATGCACTTTCATCGAAGAACACACATCTACACAGACACATGTGTAAAGACATGGCGCGCGCTCACGTACTACTAAATCGAAGAGATTTTTTACTTTTTCCGCACAAAATTGTGCATTGAATTTAGAAGCAATGAACTTCGTTAGCGGATATTTTCCTGAAAATAATGTATCTATAAAATTATCTTAAAAATACTGTTTGTTAAAAACTTTTCAATATTTTACGATTTTCGTCATTTAAAATCTACTTCTTTATTTTCTTGATTTTGCAAACCCAACTTTCTTTTACATCAGTTAAACTCCTTTACGACTAACTATAAGCTTGCAAAAAATACATAAAAACTATATTTCTTGATGTAGGCGAAAATTTGTCGATTTTTGTAACATTTGTTTTAACGAAATTGAAAAATATGTTTGCTGGAAAAATGTACTATTTTTTTGCTTTTTGTTTTATGTTTATTTTTTACTTAAGTTTAAGTATTTTTTATGTAGCCCATTGCACTCGATTGTAAACCCATATCATAAATATGTGTAAATAATTGTACAGGATTGAATAAATCATTCGATATACATTTTGGTTTTCAGAAGAAAGTGTTTTTTTTTTAATTTTAATAAAAGGTGACGCAAAATTAATCATCCTATTGGGTTTGATTGCATAATAGAAATCTTCATTTGGCTTGTTTAAGTACACTGCGGCAGTCTAGATCCCAAGTGCCAAATATGATTAATGTACGACACTTTTTGCAAAAACTAAAAATTCTCCGATAGGCTGATTAATTTTGCGCCACCTCTTAGTTTTCATAATGACGGGTGTTTAGAGCGCTGGGATGGCCTTTCCAATTATTAGTTTCTTTCGATAACAAAATTCGGCATCGCCAGCCATAAATCCCAATTAAGAGCCTAAACGAAAATTCTCTCCCAAAGAGAAGAAAAAGCAAAAAAAATTACATGCGGAAAATTTGCCACACTTGAGTAAGAATTCATCTCAGCTGAATTTATTTACAAATTGTTTTTGCTGTAAAAAAGGTTACCATGAATTTATTCATCTGCTTATACCTATATACTAACTTTTTTTGTTGTTAAGTTTTCCATTTTATGGATTTTGAAATAAAACAGAAAATTTCAAACCTGCCCTAGGGCAAAAGTGCTTGGAAAGACGGGTGTCGCGCCAACTCGGCGAGCCCTGGACTAGTGCGCAAATATATGTAGAAAGTCCCGAGATCCTTCTGGCCACAGGTAGATCGGGGACACTCGGGGAAATTTCTAAGGCTAACAAAGCCACAGCTCACGAATTTGGTGTGTATCCTTACCGGATATTGTTCGCTAGGCGTCCGTGTGTTAAAACTTGGAATTCCAGAAGCTTTGCCGAAGCTTTCTGGAGGATGAGGTGGAACCATCTCAGCACCGTCTTCTCAGCTGCTCTGCTTTCGTCGCGCAAAAATTTAGACATCTGGGCTTTCAGTTTTTCGCTACCCCTGCGGATATTGCGGGTTTAAATATCACTCATCTGGTGAAATTCATTAATAGCTTGAACCGGTTAATACGAACGTAAATCGTCACCGTTGGTCGTCGTCCTCTAATCCAAGCCCCTTCTGCCTGTTTGGTTCCTTCCTTTCTCCTTTTCCCTCCACTCCCCCTGTATGGTACAAATTTTGAATATTTGCTTAAGTGGGCCCCTCGCAAGGGCAGCCATATATCCGAACCTAATCTAAGCGGCCAAATTCCGACAAAAAAAAAACAACAAAATTAATTCATTTGTTTTCAGTTCAACTATACATATGTTTTCGTAATGTATAATTTTTGCTGCCTAAACTTTTACCAGCACAAAATGAATGTCTCCCTTGTGTCATTCTGTCACTGCACTCTTCAGTTCTGGATAAGTTTTTGGCGTTAAGAAAAAACTTACTTGAAAAAATTAGAAATAATCGTTTTTTTATTCTCTGACACAATTAAGTCCATTGTACTGTTCTCAAGTTTCCTTTTTAATCGTTGCTAGTAGCTTCTGTGCTATCGAACACAGATATTATGCGTCAGCAGCTGTCAAAGTTACCAGTAGCATTCAGGTGTTAAAATATTATATTTAGTAGGGTTTGTCGTTTCATCAATGTCTGGAAATTATTAAAAAAATATCGAGATTCCGGCTCAGTCAAATTTTTGGCTCATCGACTATTTAAACAAGCGAACCTAATGCCAAAATATTTCACCAAGCATCAATGCATCCACAAAACTTAACTGTCTGGTGCGGTTTATTTCTTCCGAAATGAGTACGGAAACCTCATTACCATTATCCAATTACTATTATGAATCACCAAATTACCAATGGTTCTCAATATACAGACCGATGCTTACCAGAACTCCCCAAAATGAAAATATCCGAGTTGCGATTCCAAAAAGATGGCACTACAAGCGCCGCAACGCTCGAAGTTCTCAGAGAAAATTTATCAACTGAGTCATCTCATAGCGAGTGTTCAAAAATTGATACAACTTGATAATCTTCAACAATTTCCTCTAAAGTTACGTCAAGTTCACTTTGCAATAATACAGCCATTTTACACTTTTGCAAAATTGTTGGTCGTTTTAGTGAGTAAAAATCGAAAAAATTCGTTAAATGCAATGCCAACGTTTTTGGTATTTTTATAAAGGTAATTTATCAGCAAAGAAGAATTAACCCGAAGTTTCTTTATAAAGTAATTACCACTACTAGCTTTTTATCAGAGCATAGCTCTTTAGTGAAAAAGTATCAAAAATACATATTTAAAATAAAATAATGGCTTGACATTTTTTCTTTTCATATGTACATTAGGGTGGTTTGTAAAAAATAAAATGAACGATTTTTTTCAGTCTCACTCCCTCAATCGGTAATACCACGATCATGAATTTCTCATACACATTCTGATTCTGATTAGAGACGGTGAAGGCGTGTCGCGCAGAGAACTCTATGAAGACTCAAAAAATTAATATTAATGGTTTATATGCAGTTAGAAAAATTTTCCAGCATTTTGCTGAGAAAACTCTTAATTTATTGATCTATAAATTTCTACACATCTTCCTTCATCTTTTAACTGTATTTTAAGACTTACTATCAGTACAAATACTTACTTGGAAAGGAGCTACAGCTGATCTCCGGGAGCTCCTCTCAAAAAAGATGTTTTGCGGTGACCACTATATCTCTGAACTGGATCCTCTGAAATTAAAAAACCAAACAGATTTCGTTAAAGTAATGCCAAATCTATTAATTACTAAAAAATATATTTAAAAGCTCATGTTAAAATTTGAGACTAATCGGTTTACCCGTTTTTGAGTAATGTTGGTCAGCGACTTTGAAAACACCATTTTGAGAAAAACGCGTTTAAGTTTGAAAAACACTTAACATAGGATACAAATTCTCTGAAATGTTTTTTTCCAAATTTGCTTATAACTTTGAAAATATTCACCGGAACGATATCACATTTTCTGTGTGTATTCTTAAATATACATTAAAAAAATAAAATAAAAATAAAAATTTTTTTTGTTCAAATTCTAACTGTCTAGGTACAACCCCTTAATTAATTTAGTGTAAGAGATGTCACATAAAATTTAGTACCGATCTGTTTAACATATTCTTTTAAATTCAATTTTTTCAATATTTTCGTTTAGCTTTAATTTTATGAGTATCCATAGGGGAATCAGAGATTTGCTCGCTGCGCACTGGGCCCTAATCGTCGGCAATCGTATTTATGCTTCTCACAAATAAACTAAATATATCTTCAAGACGAGTGTACCAACATAAAAAAAAATAGTAATCAAAAGTCGAATGTACGTAGCCCACGTAGCCTTATTTTTTGAACACCCTCGTATGTGATAGCTTTCACTAGAGTAGTGCAGAGATGGGGATGAGGTTTAGGAAATCCGATGTAAAAATTTGGTTTCTACATTTACGGACAACCCTTATGTAATGGTCTATGAATAAGTTCGTGCGGTTTTTTTTCGAAAATTGAATTTCGGATCATTCCCATGGCTTTTAAACGTTTGGAAATGGTTGATTGATCAACTCCCAAAGTTTTTGCAACCTCTTCTTGCGTTTGAGCCGGATCTTGATCGAGCAATTCCTCCAATTCGGTATCCATGAACTTTGGCGGCGCGGCCAAAATCACCACTTTTAAAGCGTGCAAACCACTTCTGGCACGTTCGCTCAGCTAGAGCATGCTCACCATAAACTTCCACCAAGATACGATGACTTTCGGCTGCTTTTTTCTTCATATTAAAATAATGAAGAAGAATTCCCCGCAAAAACACATTATTTGGCACGAAATTCGACATTTTCAAGTGTGGTAAAAACATTGTTGTTTACGCTTCAAATAAAAAACTTATACTGACGTTTGTGCCTTACGACAGTAGCTCTCCAATGAATGTTTGGAAATGTGGATCGATGGAATAATAATCAAGTTACGCCATCTGTTGTAAAACCGCACGAACTTATCCATAGACCTATTATATAGTAGAAAACTATAAGAATATAAACTCTGGAATACTCGTAGAATAAAAAAATCGAGTTTCTACAATATTCCAAAATAAATCCAAAAATTTTAGTGGAAGTGGCGGCCGCCGTAGCCGAATGGGTTGGTGCGTGACTACCATTCGAAAATCAGGGTGAAGCACCAAAATTAAGAAAAAGTTTTTTCTAATAGCGGTCGCCCCTCGGCAGGCAATGGCAAACCTCCGATTGTATTTCTGCCATGAAAAAGCTCCTCATAAAGATATCTGCCGTTCGGAGTCGGCTTAAAACTGTAGGTCCCTCCATTTGTGGAACAACATCAAGACGCACACCGCAAATAGGAGGAGGAGCTCGGCCAAACACCCAGAAAGGATGTACGCGCCAATTATGTATGTATGTATGTAAGAATTTGCGTGCAATTTCTAAAATAGGTATAATCTTTTTTTATTAAAAAGTATTATTATTATATTGGAAAATTTATTTATGTGTTCTTTTATGTCTTCTACCAATGGGGAAATGGTTCCCTTTAAGCAGTAGCTTGAGTTTCAGAAAGTGCAGATAGATAGCAATTTCAAGTGAAAATGATGATATTTGTTGAGATTTTGGCCCGAGATTCGTTTACGGTAACAAATTTGTGAGATGATGTGTTATTGTGTTGTATGATCAGTGAGGTTCTAATTAAAAAATTTGGTCTTTTTCAACGACTTGGCTCGAAGTTCACATGGCGTTCGAGTAATATGTTTAATTTACCTTCTGACAATTTTTTTAATTTTCAGAATTCCTGGAAATAAACTTTTCAAATTATAAATTTCACTTCTGCATTATCAGTAAGTTTTTCTGTTTCAAGTTACAGGGTTTGTCAGTTTGCCAATAAAAATCAGCAATAAAATTTCAACCAAGCCCTGAAATTTAAAAATGGCTGCTTGATAAGGTTTTGAGTTTAAGCTTTCTCTAATTCACATTATTAAGAAAACATTTTTTTTGCGTGGAAACTATTAGCTAACAAATCGGTAAAACAAATATTAAAGCTAAAGAAGTAAGCTGTGGGATAGCTGTGGAGGGTAAAGTTTCATAAGAAGAAAAAAAATTTAAAAAATATTTAGTCATGTATTTTAAAACTTAGCAATATACATAATATAATAATGTCTTTAAGTATCTAGGACAACTTTCTTGGACACTTTGTATGCTTAAGGTAATGAGTGCAAACCTGCCAGAGAACATAGACAATTTTCGTGGAATAAAAAACAGCTTAAGCAAAATGCTCATAGCGCGTGTTCGAAGGCTAAGGCCTTGGCTGGGCTATAGTTCAGAAAGAGGAGGTCAGGCGGGTGGACGTTGTATCATATTTCCTATTATTATGGTACTTGTTCGATGCGCACTTCGACAGCTGTCAAAAAAGGGTATAAATGTGCCATAATGTTGAAATTTGGTCAAATGATAGCTTAGTTTCGAGTGCCTGAGGCGCTTTAAAGAGAAATGCTCCATTTGATGGCACTTTGTCTGCCCTTGAAATATGAAATTCACGCTTCGCTTCGTTCTTTTCCTTTGTAATTCTGGCATCGTTCAAAGCTACCAGTTCGGCATTAGCAGCTTTCGATGTTAAGCGAAGCAAGCCTACATTAAGTCAGCAGATGAACAGACTTGCTAGTTTGAGATATTTTAACAAAAAGGCCAAAGGCCTCGGTAGTGAGTGCTCATTCTAAATTTAGGGGAATAAATATTTCTTAGGTCGGTAGTCCCTGTCGATAATTGTGTAAAATAATCTTTTGCAATTTTATTTCATGCAAATAAATAAATAAATGAGCAAAAATAGTTAGGAATATGTATATACATATGTCACATTCGTATATTTTATATAGAATTTTATTTATTTATTTATTTTTTTGTTACTTGCAGCGCCGTGAATTTTCGCATCTGCCCAATAGTCGTCTCATACGCCCGGCACGTGCCACTGATAACTCCAATAGCAAATATGACGATGTACCGGAGTTCGATAGGAAGCAAGTGTCTTTGGATTTTCCTGATGAGCTTTTTAACAAATCATTTGCAACTTTAACGAATATCTCCAAATCTTTCTCACGACTGATTATGGTAAGTTTAGTGCAGAAAAGTTTGTTTGGTTGCTAACCAGAGTGCGCGCTCTAATCCAAAGCACAGTTTGAAACTTTTTTCTTAACTGTAATTGAAAGCATAGACTGAAGCTTTTTTTGAGTTCTCGTTATAACCGAAAGCTTGCGCCGGAGCTGGCTTGCATTGTGGCATACTGATTTCCGCATTAAATTTTTAAAAGCTTTTGCTCTATGCTTAGTTAGTTTGAGAAAAGCTTTAAAAAGCACAAATTGCTTTCATAAACTGTTATGTTTGAATTTCTTTTAATAATTTGATTAATATTATTATGACATTTTTTATTATTTCTTCTTCTCATATCTTTTATTTTAGAACTCTGCACGTCGTTACTCTCGTTTCGTTTTATTCTTCAAACCTGTATTTGGAGATGCTCTGGTCGTCAAAGGTTGGGAAGATCCAACGACGACAACAACTACACCGAAAACAACTACCACTAGAACTACTTCAAATCCGCTCGATACGTTAAATGAAGTTTAATTCTAATTTTTATTTTTTTAGATTTCAACTCTAATTTATATTTAGCACCAGGAATTTAATTTTATGTTACTTAATGTCAATGTTTTTTCTATGCACTCAAACTATTAGCAGGGTAAAATAAAAAGTAAGCATGGCAAATGGGTATATGAATGCAGTTCTTTTTTAATCTATAACAAATACCACTTAAACCCAAGTTCCAAACTTTTTACAAGATATATAAAAATTTAAAAATATCCTTAAACATTTCCAAAAAAAATTATCAGTGATCAACGGGCAGTTTAAGCCACTTCAAACTTGCACATATTTAAATGGGATATAACCCTGCATCCTCAAATTTGTTTTGAAATTTCTAATTAACAGGTCCCCTGTCCCCATATGATAATGTCTAAGCTCAATTGTTTTCAATATTCTCAGTCTTGTTGGAACTAATAATACAGATGCAAACTTTTAGATAATACAATGAATATAAAAACAACAATAAAATTTGTAAATTTGTTCACTCGGGCAATTTTCACGCTAAATCAAAAGTTTTATAATAATGAAAATATCCCCAATATCGGCCTAAATATATCAAACCAATTAAAATCAAGGCAGAGGCAGCTGTATTTTTGTGGGGTACATTTCCTCGATTGAGTTATCTTAGAGAAATTAAGCAGGATTGCATTTTTTCTATTAATTACTAAGAATTATCCGTCTGACAGCATAGGAAAACAAAGTTCAGCGAAGTTGTCAATTTACTAGCATTTTATTTCAGTTTTGTTTTTAACTAAATGCAGTAGAAATAGGAAAGAAATTCGAGGGTTTCTAGAAGATCACTATCTATAGATAGTGACACCGAAAACACTAAAAATTCAGGAATAATTATTCGGTCAGGGCTGGGCGAATTAGCCAACAAAGAACATTACCTTAGACCTCAAGGTTATTTTTCCGTCTATAGAAGAGTGGAAAACTAGCCCAACATGGCTACATGATGACTCTTAAAAATGGTATACAGATAAATCCAAAACGTTTCAGGGGATAGGAGCAGAAATAATGGGGCCTAGAGTACATAAATATTTAACAATGAGTACATATACTAAAACTTTCCATGCATAGCCTTACACCATTAAAGAAACAGTGGAAATCGTATCCAAAAGAGGGTTCGAAAAAGTTAAAATTAAAATACTTTTTGACAGTTAATCAGTCCTCAAAGTCTTAGATAGCTTTAAGTTTCATGCAAATGACCACATAACCAATCTAAAACAGGAAACCAAAAAATTTATCCAAATAAATACTAATTAATACTGGAACGGCACAAAATGCCTGAATTACGCTAAAAAGCTCCTGAACTTTAATACCAACAGACCAAAATCTACTCTAATCTTAGACAAAAAGGACGTCAGATCAGTTAATGCACTTACAAGTCACTTTGCTTGCACTAAATATCTCAATACAATAGGACTTGATAACCAATTGTAAAGCATTAGGTAACAGGGGATGCAGAATTTTCAGCTAGTGCCTACTAGAGGACTTTCAAATGCTCCCTCCTGAGGATCTGGTTCGATTCCTCGCCATACTAAATAACTAAAATTAAGCACTTTGAGGTGCACAATAGGTCAAACTGGTTGTAATGCAAAAAGGCCTTAGCCTAACTCGTACAACTACTTGTATTACCATTATCATTACCAACACCTCCAATGGAAAGAAATTCTTCGACTAGCACGAGGATTGATGGAAAACTTCTTCGGAAACAGTTGAGACAATTCTCTTAGAGCCGAACAGGTAAAAATGGAATGCAAAATATGCAGCAAAGCCTTTTGTCTAACCTGTTTCAATGAACATCATTAACAAATTCTCTTATATAGTATTTATTAATCAATAATATATTTTCCTTCATTATTTACAATGTCTTCCCAAAGTTTAGGCACATTTTTTATTCCCTGCTCAAAAAGTTGTTTGTCCTTCGAGCCAAAATACGCTTCGATATCCCTTTTTATAGCTTCTTTTGAGGAGTAGTTCTTGTTACTCATATAGGATTGAAGTCCACGGAAAGGGTGATAATCACAAGGTGCAATAGCCGGAGAGTATAGTGGATGCGGCATTAGCTCCCATCCGAGTTCGTTCAGCTTGCCTAATGTTTGCCTTGCGGTTTCAGGTTTGATAGCTGATGGGAATAATAATCAGCAGTTATCATCTGGTTTGGTTCCAGAAGTTCATAATAAACAATACCGGTCATATCCCAACAAATAGACAGGAGAATCTTCTTGGGGTGAAGGCCATCCCTAGGGGTCGGTTCTGGTGTTTCATCTTTATCTAACCATTGGCGTTTTCGAACAAGATTATTGTAAAGTACCAATTTTTCATCACCAGTCACGATATGCTTCAAAAAATTTCATTTTCATTTGAAACCTTTCCTAACTAAACCAGGTGCCTGTGAACTGTTCCATGCAATGAATTTTACCTCTGAGCTTTCATATCGACTGTCAAATTTGGCTCAGCTTCCACGAGTTCGAGCAAGGCGTCGGAGTTAAAGACTTCAGGACGACCAGCGCGCGGGGCATCCTCCACGTCGCAGTTACCACTTCGGAATTTTCAAAACCTCTTTTGAGCAGTCCTTACACTCACGGTGTGTTCTCCGTAAAGAGTGTTTATTTCTGCAGCAGCAGTTGTTGCATTTTTACAACTTTTATAAAACAAAAATACAAAATATGCCTCTTATACGCGTTCGAAGATTCCATTTCATTTTTTAACAACACGTGCTTCTATCCGCGATTAAAATCACTTGTTGAATGCACAATATATCAAAGAAAATGTAAATAGTTCCGTTATATTCCGCGAATAATTTTTTGTATACAAAAATCTTACAAAAGTGAAATTATGGGTAAAATACGCACGAACTTATGGACTGACCTGATAATTTCATTTAATTGCTAAGACGTAAATAAAGAGCTTTGACTTTTATCTTTTACTGCTACGGTTTATTGGTTTTTTGACGTTTATAATTTATATAGTTTATGACGCCACGTCTCATACCAGAAATAGCTCACGACATTCAACAAATTTTCATTAGATAAAATATTCTCATATATGATACATGAGCGTATCAGACACGGCGACTAATTGGCGATATGAACGCATGTATATAATATAATTATATTTATATAACATATATAATTTGCGTTTACATCCTTTTCGGATATTTTGCCGAGCTTCTCTTCCTATTTGTGGCATGTGTCTCGATGTTGTTCCACAAATGGAAGGATCTAAAGTTTTAGGCCGACCCCGAATGGCAGATGGGTTTTCGTGGCATAAATATGATTCTATTAGAAGACACTTTTTGTCTCGTTTGACGTTTCATGCACGAAGAAGCTTTGCACTTCTGAATAGTAGTCATGCACCACCCCATATAGCTATCGTGGCCGCTGTATGAGTCTTATACCATATGATTTATCGGGCAGGTAACCTGTTGAAAAGTATGCAATTTTTACGAAAATTTGATGGATTTTTATAAATCTTTGTATGGGTTTTCTTATATAGTGATTTATATTTTTATGAAAAATATTTGAAAACATAAAATAAAATAAATAAGTAAGTAGCCAAAACTTGCTGGAGCGTATACCTTTGTCAGATGTTTGGCCGATCTCCACCTCCAATTTGTGATGCGCACCTTGATGTTATTTAAAGGATACTTACGTCACAAGTCCTTAATAGTGCATAATTGGGTGTCAGATTTGTCAAATTTGCCATTTTAGAGAAATTACCTGGAAGTAATGCCCATCTGTAATATTTAATCCTATCTAATAACCCCAAAAAATGAAAAATAAAAAAATTGCAAAGAAAGAAAAATGCAATCTATGTCTAATAGAAGTACGAAGTACATACTTAGAGTTTCACTATGAAAACAATTTTAATGCGACTCAATAGGCGCATCCTTTACGTAATGCACGTTGTACAATTAGTTAGTTTTGTGAGAAATGTAGAAAGCCTATGTTATTTTCACAAAATGTGTTCCATGTATAAAAAACAATTCAAAACAGTCTTCCTAAAGGTCCAAAAATATCACGTGCATCTACAGCAAAGCATTTGAAGAAGTCGAAGGCGTTCATAAATAAATGGGTGCAATTGTATACCGAATTGAAAAATGTTGACCACTTCCCCAGACGAGGCAAACACAAAAAAAAAATACCTCTTCAAAGCAAAATCATTGATATTTTTGCGACAAAGTCAAACTTATCGTCGCGTGAAATTGAAGCAGTTTTAAGAAAAAGTAGTACTAATTTATCCAAATACACAATTCGAGGACGTTTACGTGCAGAAGACGTCAAAGTCCAGAGCACATTGAAAAAACCGCTGCTCTCATTATTACACGTTGAAAAAATACATGCCTGAGCTAAAGCAAATTCAGACCGGAATGGAGCAAACCTAATATTCACAGATGCAATTTACTTTTGGGCGAATAGTAAATAGCATACGTCGTCGGTGCTGGTGTCCTGTTGATGATAGACAACTTCAACTTCAACAACTTTGGCCATTTATATGTCTTTATTACCAATGAATGCAGCTTTGATGAATAAAATTTGCCAAAAAGTTGTACAACCGTCAAACCAAAGATGTTTGGAAGAACTAGTCAACGAGACAAGGCAACAACATTAAGACAACGATTCCAAGCATTTAAGCCAAAGGTGTGTAGAGTATAAACAGCAATATGGGATTGAAATGTTGGATTGATTTCACAGTCGCTTCATGCAAGCTCTATTGTAAATGTTTTGGCCAATCTATACTAATATTATAAAGAGGAAAACTTTGTTTGTTTGTTTGTTTGTAACGAATAGGCTCAAAAACTACTGGACCGATTTTGAAAATTCTTTCACCATTCGAAAACTGCATTATCCAAGAGTAACATGGATTACATTTTATTTTGGAAAAAAATAGGGTTCCGTAAGATATTTGGATTTTTCGGACACAAACTGAAAAAAATCTTATATATAAAATAAAGTCAACTTTTTGTGTGTATTCGCTAACCGGCCGTGTCTGCACCGAATTAAACCAAACTTACACTCAATGTTAAGAAGGTATTGAAGATGGTTTTCGTATAGTTTGGATAGCTATTGGTGGATAGGGCTCGAGATATAGGTCAAAACGTGGACCCGGGTAACCTTCGGATGTGTATGTACAATATGGATATCAAATGGAAGCTGTTGGTGAATGCCTTAGTATAGAGTATTTTTCATGCCGCTACGTGACTGGGGTCTCGAGATATAGGTCAAAACGTGGACCCGGGTAACCTTTGGTTGTGTATGTACAATATGGATATCAAATGAAAGCTGTTGATAAGTGCTTTAATACGGGGTAATTTTCATACCTATTGATGACTAGGGTCTCGAAATATATGCCAAAACGTGGACCCGCCGTGTCTTTGCACCGAATTAAACCAAACTTATGCACATTGTTAAGTAAGTATTGAAAATGGGTTTCGTAAAGTTTGGTTGTAATTCGGAGCAGTGGCAACGGGTACAGCGTTCTTTTGAGCCAGCCATAATGTCGCTTACTTTTTTAGCGCTTGAGGCGGAACTGAACTGTCAAATTGACAGTGTGAGTTACAATGTGTCAATGTTTCTTTCTGATTTGGATGCCATAAGGAGAAGACGTAAGTGCAACATGTAAAAATTGTTTGTGAATTTTTTTGGAGTGGATTTTGGAACAGTGAATCATTTCTTACGAAATTTGAGAATTTAATGTGAAATCCGAATGAAATTATGTGTTCGTGGAAAAAACAATTTTTTTCGTTTTTTTTTTTTTTTTTTGAAAAATATAAATGGATAATGGTTGAAAAAGCTCCAATGCTTAATAAAACATATAAATTGAAACGAAAAATTCATGGATGATCAGGAAAAAAGACGATTGTTTATTCATATGCGTTGATTTGAAATTTAAAAACAATCTTCTTTTTTCCTGATTTTCAATTTATATTTTATATTACTCAAAAACAAATAGAAAAACCAAAAATATTGTTTATGCCAAAGCGCTTGAATAAAGAATAAAAAAATAAATAATATGAAAACCATATATTTTCTGTTCTAAACCATATCTATTCTATTTTAGTGTGCCCAGCGAAGGGGGCCGGGTTTGCTAATATATATATATATTAGGAGCGAATATATTTATTAGGCCGGGTCGATTTGTGGGGAGGCAAAAAAAATCGCCCATTGCTCTGTGAAAATCATATTCTAGGGATCAAATAAGAAACTTTGCCGAAGGAACCATACCTCTAAAACGAATCCTGATGTCTTCCAATTTGGGTCGAACTTTTTAGTTTCTTTTCTCATGTAAAGGCCAAAAATGGTGATATTTTGAAATGATTGCATGGGGAACCCCCCAGGGGAGTTCCAGGGGGTGTGCCACTGGCATGGGTGGATCGGCCGTCCAAAGTTAGTGGGGGTCGGTCATACATTTGGACCCGATTGGAGCACTCTAAATGGGTCAAAGTGGGATTTTTCGTTCGACCCAAATTGGGGGACATTAGAATTTGTTTTAGAGGTCTGGTTCCTTCGGCAAAGTTTCTTATTTTGATCCCTAGAATACGATTTTCACAGAGCAATGAGCGATTTTTAAATCTACCCGCCCTAATATATATGTATATATTATTGGCGCTGACACTCTCTTTGGGTGTTTGGCTGATCTATTCTTCCAATTTGTGGCGTGCGTCTCTTGAGGTTGTCCCACAAATGAAGGGATCTACAGTTTTAAGTCGACTCCCAGCGGCAAATATTTTTTATGAGGAGCTTTTTCATGGCAGAAACACACTCGGAGTTTTGCTAGTGCCTACCGAGGGGCGACCGCTATTTCTTTCTTCATTTTGGTGTTGCACGAAGATTCGAACGTACGTCTGCCGAATGATAGTCATGCACTCAAAGGAACACAGATATGAATGGTCAAGTATTACGAACGCAAGTTCTGCTGATTTGGAGTCGATTACCTGCACTACTTGTCCAGAAATTAGCACAAAGTAGGAGTTGCAGATTTGAAGCGATTATAATAAAGCAAATGATAGTGACTATAGATTTTATTGAATATATTGCGTATAATACATATTATAAGACCATGCAATGTAGTTTGTTAGTTTCTAAATTATGGCGATTCGCTTCTAGTGGACAGACTGTAAGTAACTGACGAGAAAGAATGTAGCGATAATGATTTTTAGAATACACCGAAAATTTAAAAATGATTAAAAATAACGCACAATAAGTTGACCAATCAAGATAAGTGCTGGCCACCTTTGGCTCAAATAGATTGTAAAAAAATGATTAATTATTTATCATCTCTGGGTTACGAAACTTAATTGAATTTGCTTTTGTTTATACACAAATTAAAAAAAGAACTAAAAACGTCTCACAGCGAATACCAACTTCGAAGAATGCATTAGAGATTTGGAGTCGGCATCTAAATTTGATTAGGCTAAACATCGGATATATGTGCAAGGCTATTTTATGTGATTATATTTCATTTTGCATTCTGGCATATCAAACGGTTTGTGTAAATACTTTGCTCTTATGTCATACTTCGTAGTTTTGATGACTTCATTTTTTAAGGTACCTATTTCTCAACTCCTCCTTCTTATGTTCCTTACACTTGCTACATTTCCTTACAACGATCCAGTAAAAATAAACTTAGTTACATATTTATGTTTATTTGCTTACTCCTCCATTACATTTACCAACTACACTTTCCCTCAAAGCCGCGGCCACTCGAAACATAAAGCAAATAGTGGCGCAAGAATAAGTTTAAGAGAAATAATATCAACATTTGTAAATGTAAAAAAAAAAATGCAAAAACGGAAGAAAAAGCAAACAACTAAAAATAAAATAATATGCAAAGCAACACAAATTGTTATAAGAAAATTGCAAGTGGCCATAAACTTGCTGTGAAAGCGGAAATGGAAGTGGAAGCTGGACGTGAGGCAGTCGGGTAGTCAGGCATCCAGGAAGCAAGAAAGCCAAAAGCAACAGCGGCGACAGATACCAGCAGCTGGTAGTAGCGATAGCCAGTGGCAGACAACACGGTGAATGATGGTATAAAAATAGTTGTAGAGAATAGTAAGAAAGTATAAAGAAGAAGAAAAAAAAATTAACAACATCAAATTTAACTTCAAATTAAACATTGAAACTAGTAGACAACAAAGTCAGCTAACCTAGGAAGGCGCAACGACAAGCTAAGAACTATGCTGCTGGTCTTCTCGATATAAAGTTTATGTACGTACTGCATACATATATTTATGCCGTACATAAATATGTATGCATGTTTGTAGGTGCAATTGTAGGTGGAGGTGTAAATATACTTACCCTGCAGGGAAAAATCGCAGCACTGAAACAAATAACTGGTTCGATTTCTCCAATTGCCAACCACTTTGCTATTCACATTGCCAGTAGCGACGTTTACCTGCAGAGTATGATAGGGATAAAGCAGAAAGGAAAAGATCATACTAAAGTCTAGATGTTGCCTTAAAATAAAATATGTAATACAAAATACATAGTTTAAAAAAACTAAAAAACACGCTTTTATTGCTAATCGAACTAAAAAGTAGAAAATAAATTTTAATGACAAAGAGACCTATAATGAAGTAATAGCAAATCGAACGATCAGTCATAGTCAACTACCTCAGAACAGAATTATAACAAAAATTAAGATACAAATAGAGTAATTCAAATTAGAGCTAAAAGCGTGGGATGCATTTTGCTTCACTTTCATAACCTTCTGTACATAGGTAGTTGCCAATAGAATGATTGTAATATTTACTATATCAAGACCACTCCGGGGAAGGCGTTTCGAGTCGATTGAGGAGATAAAAGCTGAATCGAAGAAGGTGCTGATGGCTATACCGGAAATGGACTATTTGGCATGTTTCGGGGATTGGAAAAATCGTTGGCATAAGTGTATTTCATCGAGAGGGGATTATTTTGAAGGGGATGAAATTTATTTACAAGAATAAATAAAGATTTTTCATTTTACAACCAAATTCACCTTACTTTTTGCCCACAGTAAAAAAAAGAAAATATTAATCCTGGCAATCCTAATAAGGATAATGGAAAACTTTTATCAAATTATTGCATTGTCATCGGTCCTTGATAGGTGTGCCAAATTCCAAGTCGATCAGATTTTTAGAAGCCAGTGAGAATTAAGCTCAAAGATTCCGTTACATACATACATACATACATACATACAACCCGAGCTAATAAAAGTGTGTTAAAAATTTAGATTATTTCAGGTTTCAATATTTTTATGCAAAACACGGTTTTTACGGTTTTTAACAATTATATGTGAAAAATGATATCATTAAAATGTTCGCCATGAGCCCATTTGCAGATCAAGTCCGCCAAAAACTCGATTCATGAATATTAAAGCGTTATTTTATCGTGTATCTTTGTCTACTTGACAAATATCAAAGATGCCATAAAACGAAGTTACGGTCTAGGAATTATTCAATACCGACATCTAGGCGTCACTTTTGAGAGACCCTTAGTGATTGCTAAATTGTGAAAACTGCGACTCATGTCGAGGTAAGTGTTGGTTCGAGGCGAACTGCAAGATTATGTTTTATTTTAAGTGCATGGAAAAGAATAAAATGTATAAATTATAAATTACACTGGATCACAAATTTCAACTTTTTTTCTGCACCAGAGACGCCGTTATGAAATTCCTATGTAAAATCACCGTTTGATTCCGAAAATCAAGGTTATTTTTTATTCTATGGTAACGTTTTTGAGATATTTACGAATTACCGTTATTTCAAAAAAACAAAAAATTCGGCCCACTTAATCATATATATCTCGAAAACGAATTAAGCGATTCCAAAACCGTTTAAAGCTTTTAAAAGGTAATAAAATTTCCTATAAACTGTGTGTAAAACACTTTTTGCTAGGCCCTGCAGATTCAAAGATAACGAACTATCATAACGGATTTTTTAAATTTTTTTAGTAAAAATATAAAAAAATTTGTACTTTGAGAGAAAGGATCTCGAAAACTTTTTACTTTTTCGTGTATTTTTTGTTTTCATTCTAAGCTCTGTTTTAGTACAAACAAAATAAACTTTGATTAAACAAATTCGATGAACTAATACAAAAGTTACAAGCATTCAAGTAAATATATCCATATAGTAAAACTTAAGTACCCTACAAATAGTAGCATATGTACATATGATTCTGTCATATGTACATATGATTCTTAAACTATCTATTTAGGCGACATATGAAATTTATTACACCAATGAAGAGGAGGGAACCAACTTGCCATTCAACGGACTGCTATATTTGTACTACAAAAGTATTTGGGGTTGGGAAGTCAAAAAAAGTAACCTATGCGAGCGTATCTACAGTGTCATTACCAGAACTAAATTCAACGGAAGCTACATTGCCAGAATCAAATTTAACTTTAGTTTCGGCTCCAGTTTCATTGTCAACAGCACTATCTGATTACGCGGCATCATGTTGTACTGAATTGCAAACGGAAAACGAAAGAAACCCTTTGTCACAAGCACAACTCAATGATTGGATAAGGGATTTGGAATTGTCAAAAGAAAAGGCCAAACTACACGCCTCTCGTATGCAACAATTTAAATTTGTTTCATCCGGTGTTAAGGTAACATATTATATGACTCGTCACGAACAATTCTCCCAGTACTATACGAAGAAGGACAGTGTTTGTTATTGCAAAAACATTGCTGGTCTATTTAAACAGTTTGGTGAACCATATGATTCAAAAGAGTGGCGATTGTTCATAGACGGCAATTAATTAAGTTTAAAGGCCGTATTATTGCATATTGGCAACCAAAAGCCATCTATCCCGATCGCGCATGCAGTAAATGCGAAGGAAACATATGAGACAATGCAAAAATTGCTTGAATTAATTAAATACGAAGAACATGATTGAAAAATATGTACCGATCTAAAAGTCGTTGGAAAGCTATGTGGTCTACAACCTGGATACACAAAATACTGTTGCTTTCTATGCAAATGAGATAGCCGAGCACGTCAAGACCACTACATCATAAAGGATTGGCCAGAACGAATCGCGTTTCAAGTTGGGGTGGATAACATAAAATACTCATACTCCGCTCCACATCAAGATCGGCCTTATCAAAAACTTTGTCAAGGCTTTGGACAAAGAAGGCGAAGCTTTTCATTATTTGAAAACAATCTTTCCACAGATTTCAGAAGCAAAAATAAAGGAAGGGATTTTTGTGGGGCCGCAAATAAGGAAAATAATGGTCAATACCCATTTCAAAGAACTATTGTCACCAGTGGAGGCAGCGGCGTGGGACTCTTTTGAAAAGGTCGTTACTTCTTTTTTAGGCAAACACAAAAGTCCTTCGAGCTGATAGAGAACGATTTAATCAAAAACAATGCGGAAATGGGTAAATAAAAAACACATATAAGACCGTTATATATACAATATATATATATATGTATATAAGACCGTTTTCTCAGTTAACTTTAAAACTAAACAAAAAATTTTAAAGCAAATTTTTAAATTTACATGAGAATATATAGCTCTTAATCTAAATTTATTGCCCTGCTCCGAACAAACAAGAACGACCAAAATTTGTTCTGAATTGGAAGATTAACCCAGCCTAAGAAAATTATATGCTAATGTGTCACTTACGTATTTATCTAATTCCTTTTTTAATTTTCTTTCAGGAGTAAATATGTCTTTAAAAATTCATTTTATGCACTCCCATTTAAATTTTTTCCCGCAAAATCTTGGCGACGAAAGTGACGAGCATGGCGAAAGGTTTCACCAGCAAATGAAAATGATTGAAAGTCGGTATCAAGGATTCTGGGATGTCGCTATGATGGGTGACTACTGTTGGTTTCTCATAAGAGAAACCGATCCTTATATAAATAAGCGTCAAAACAAGACACATAACTTTTTCAATTATAAAATAAGATCATAGAGTTAAGACAGAATACATACAGTACATATGCTATTATTTGTAGGATACTTAAGTTTTACTATATGGATATATTTACTTGAATGCTTGTAACTTTTGTATTAGTTCATCGATTTTGTTTAATCAAAGTTTATTTTTTTTGTAATAAAACAGAGCTTAGAGTGAAAACAAAAAATACACGAAAAAGTAAAAAGTTTTCGAGATCCTTTCTCTCAAAGTACAATTTTTTTTATATTTTTACTAAAAAAATTTAAAAAATCCGTTATGATAGTTCGTTATCTTTGAATCTGCAGGGCCTAGCAAAAAGTGTTTTACACACAGTTTATAGGAAATTTTATTACCTTTTAAAAGCTTTAAACGGTTTTGGAATCGCTCAATTCGTTTTCGAGATATATATGATTAAGTGGGCCCAATTTTTTGTTTTTTTGAAATAACGGTAATTCGTAAATATCTCAAAAACGTTACCATAGAATAAAAAATAACCTTGATTTTCGGAATCAGACGGTGATTTTACATAGGAATTTCATAACGGCGTCTCTGGTGCATTTTGGCTGTAAACCAGTGTTATTGAACTAATTTTCTTCTTCTTCATGGGCACAGTAATCCTTTAGCAGAAATTTTGGCCGAGTTCAGTAAAATGCGACAGTCGTGTCTTTCATGTATTAAAGGCAGACTATTGAAAACACGAAGTGAAGGCAAATCCTCTTCAATATAAAATTTTGAACGCGGAAAAGGCTTTCCCCTACCATGACTAGCAGCAGTCATCATTCATCGAGTAGCGCATCGAATACTTTCAGTTCATGAGCATTTACATTCATTCATACGTTAGCACCTCGTCAAATGATTTGGCCACTGTTCACTGCACAAGTTCCATGCCACTGAAAAGTCGCCTTATATATTTGTCATACATTTTAAAAAGGTGAAAGTTAAAAATTGTTGTTAAAGAGGTGAAAGTTTTGATGAAAGTTTGAAACATTTTGCGCATCGTTAATAGGAATATGTATAATTAACGAATAAATCCTTTGCTGGGTATTTGGTCGAGCTGCTTTTTCAATTTGTGGCGCGCGTCTTGGTGTTGTTTTAGAAATGGAGATTTCCAAAGTTTTCTGCCGCTTCCTAATGACAGATGATTTTTATGAGAAGATTTTTCGGAGCAAAAACATACTCGGAAATTTGTGATTATCTGGCAATGGGCGATTGATAATGTAATAGGTCTATCGATAAGTTCGTGCGGTTTTACAACAGATGGCGTAACTTGATTATTATTCCATCGATCCACATTTCCAAACATTCATTGGAGAGCTAATGTCGTAAGGCACAAACGTCAGTATAAGTTTTTTATTTGAAGCGTAAACAACAATATTTTTACCACACTTGAAAATGTCGAATTTCGTGCCAAATAATGTGTTTTTGCGGGGAATTCTTCTTCATTATTTTAATATGAAGAAAAAAGCAGCCGAAAGTCATCGTATCTTGGTGGAAGTTTATGGTGAGCATGCTCTAGCTGAGCGAACGTGCCAGAAGTGGTTTGCACGCTTTAAAAGTGGTGATTTTGGCTTGGAAGACGAAGAACGCGAGGGTGCGCCGCCAAAGTTCATGGATACCGAATTGGAGGAATTGCTCGATCAAGATCCGGCTCAAACGCAAGAAGAGGTTGCAAAAACTTTGGGAGTTGATCAATCAACCATTTCCAAACGTTTAAAAGCCATGGGAATGATCCGAAAGGTAGGCCATTGGGTGCCGTATGAATTGAAGCCAAGAGACGTTGAACGCCGTTTTATGGCATGCGAACAACTGCTTCAACGGCACAAAAGAAAGGGTTTTTTGCATCGAATTGTGACTGGCGATGAAAAGTGGGTCCATTACGACAATCCAAAACGTCGGACAACGTATGGATACCCTGGCCATGCTTCAACATCGACGTCGGCGCAGAATATTCATGGCCTGAAGGTTATGCTGTGTATCTGGTGGGACCAGCTGGGTGTTGTGTATTATGAGCTACTGAAACCGAATGAAACGATTACGGGGGATGTCTACCGACGACAATTGATGCGTTTGAGCCGAGCACTGCGAGAAAAACGGCCGCAATACGCCGATAGACACGACAAAGTTATTTTGCAACATGACAATGCTCGGCCACATGTTGCACAAGTGGTCAAAACATACTTAGAAACGCTCAAATGGGATGTCCTACCCCACCCGCCGTATAGTCCAGACCTTGCGCCATCCGATTACTATCTCTTCCGATCGATGCAACATGGCCTGGCTGACCAGCACTTCCGTAATTACGATGAAGTCAAAAAATGGATCGATTCGTGGATTGCGGCAAAACCGACCGAATTTTTCACAAAGGGAATCCGTGAATTGCCAGAAAGATGGGAAAAAGTAGTAGTAAGCGATGGACAATACTTTGAATATTAAATTTGTAACCATTTTACGTCAATAAAGTTTCAAATTTTGAAAAAAAACCGCACGAACTTAAACATAGTCCATAAATTTTTCCATCATGTGGTGTCTCATGCCCAAAGTAGTGCCCTACACAATGGTAGTCAAACACAAACTCATTCAGCCACTGCGACTAAACAAACCAGTAACGCATTAAGGTTCGCAAATCTTTCTCTCGAACACTTCAATATCCCCTCATCGAATATTGTCAACATCTAAGCTTCGACATTACCCATTGGGATAGATAAGAAAGTGGACTCATAAAATGTGAGTTATGTTCACCGAGAAGAACATTTTTTACTCAATTACCAACTTAGTCAAAATTATCTCTTGTTTGGAAAAAGAATCATCCGGGAGATTTCATAGTTGAGTTTATTAACGGTGGTACTACTGGTTCGTAAGTAAATTAAGCACACTACTACTCGTATCTCAAAGGTACGAGTATAATTATCAGCAGTGATTTGGATGCCAAGGTGCCGACTGTTTGTGTGATGACGGGAGATACTTTGCTTCTGTTTACCTCCAGTTTCATTCCCTATATTCAGTTTACAACATTCAAAAAGTAACAGCACAGTTGCTGAGACCCAAGGTATCAGTAATGCCGGCATGTATGAGCATTTTTACGGTGAGGGACTTCTGCAGTTCAAACAATCATATGATGAATATCAGGTTATAAATATTAAATAATGATAAGGAAACACCCTATCTGACACCTTGTTCGGTATCACAAGCTCCCTCCCAATTTAAGCAAATCAGTGGACTTTGTGACTATTTCACTCAGTCTAAATAAATAACAACATGAAAAAACTGCTCTTCGTTCTATCGAAGGAGGCCTTAAAATCGGTAAAATTTTGTGTGCTGGAAATATCAGGCCGATGGTACATCCAGTAGACCTTCAGTTTCTGATAAGTAGAGATCGGATTCTTATGCAAGCGCATATTTTGTTTAACATCACATGAAGTTCGCACCTAGCTAGAAACTCATCATAATAAAATATTCAATTTGCATAAAAATCCGATCTCTACTGATAAGATTCAATAAATTTATATATGGATGACTTTAGTCTCGTAACTTGTTTGCTGTGTAGAACTTTATATATTTACAAGAGAGGCTGATCTGGTTTAATTAGCTCAGATTACAGCATGTCCATCATCATTCTTTATGTGAATTCGGCAGAGCAATCATAAATTTCAATCTACAGCATAATAAATTCCTTTCACATAATTTCATATTTCACAAAGCAGCTGATGCTTGCATCTTAATAAAGGGTGACCAAAAACTCCAAATTGATTGGGCAATCTTTAATATTTTTGTGTAGAACCATTCATGATATTTATTCTTTAAAGATAATCCCTTTCAAATGTTGGCCGCAACAGCGCCGTAATTTGCCCATCCGTAAACTCCAATCGTGAATAACTTTAGTAATGTTGGCTTCCAATGCCTCAATCGAAGCTGGTGTATCCATAAAGCCTTTTGAGAGTATATAAACCCCTCAAATAAAAGTCCAAAGGTGTAATATCACACGATCTTGCTGGTTAATCTACTGGTCCGAGACGGGAGATAAATTGTTCAACGAAAGGACGACGCAGTAAATCCATTGTTGGAATCAAATATTGCGAAAATCGCGGGCTTCAATTTTAGGCATGAAAATGTCGTTTATCATGGCGCGGTAACGTTCACTATTCCCTGTTACATTGGAGCTAGCCTCGTTTTTGAAGAAATGTGGGCCGATGATTCCTCCAGCTCATAGGCCGTATTAAACGGTTGTAATGGCTGTTCTTGAATGGCTTCGGGTTGCCATCAGCCAAAAAATGGCAATTTCGGTTACTGACGTACCCATTAAGCCAGAAATGGGCCTTGCTGCTGTATACTTATGGAGTCCCGGTGGTCTTTTATTTTCAGGAATTTTTTTTTTTACAATAAAAAAATCAAGAACGATATTTAAATTTTTTAGGTATTTTTATTTAACTTCTTTTACATACAAAAATAATTTTTTTTTTCTGAATTATAATAATTTCAAAAGTGGCGCTGAAGTTGACCCTCCCGAAACCTGGACCGAAGATCTTGGACGCTGTTTTCCATTTTGGCTCTTCTATCTATCTGAAACACAAAACCCAAACAAATTATTAATCAGAACGAGTGTAGCTATATCCCGTACTAGAATAAAAAAAGAAGAAATTTGACAAAATGGCGCGGTTTGAGTTTGATACTCTAAAAATTAGTTATTTTTTCAGTTTTTTTATTAAAAAAATACGAAATAATTGAAATAACAAAATGATTCTAGTACGGGCAATAGCCATTGATGTTTTTAATAACATATTATTTCAGACCATTCGGTTAAATATCCTTTCAAAAATTCGACAGTATGTTCTATACTTTCGAAATATCGAAAAAACAAAAAATCGATTTTTTGAAACATCTCCCCCCCGGGTCCCCTTAAGTTGGTCTGAGCGCGTTTCACAGAGTGTCGATTTTCGTAATACGTACGATTGTATGATGTGTAAGCGTTGTGGAGGCGTAAGTCTTTCCATGATGAAACGTCAATGAATACTAAAAAAAATATGTATGTAGTTTGACAGTAGTCACGAATGATCTGACAGAAAAACCCTTTTTGGAAAAAGTACTTGCAATCTGATCACCCTTCAGTATTTTAGTAGTTCGGTCGGTAGTCCATCGGTTTCCACAGCTTAATTGCATGTTTGGTTACATAGTAGGACTTCAATTATATGACTAGCGATGTTTTTTACAGGGATTTTCAATTCTTCTGTCGGCCCATAAACTTTATCGAAGCAACAAATATACCTTCTACTCACATGGAGCCATATCAGGTAAATACGGTGCTTGCGGAACGATATTAACATTATTTTTGTTCAAATAATCGCGAACAAGACGTGATGTGTGAGCTGGTGCATTATCGTGATGCAAGAACCATGACTTGTTGTCCCACGATTCCTTCCTTTTAAGACGAATGTTCTCGCGCAAACGCTTTAAAACGTTTAAATAATATTCAGCGTTAACCGATCGGCCTTGCGGAAGGAACTTCGAGTGCACCACACCTTCGTAATCGAAAAAAACAGTCAGCATAACCTTAATTTTTGAGCGACTTTGGCGTGGTTTTTCGGGTTGATGTACGGCCCTCTTTGAACGATTTGTACTACTGGAAAACACGTGCACGCGATAGAGCAGGGTCCCCATAGGTTGTCTGCAACATTTTTAAGGCGTCTGAAGCCGAAATTTTGTTGGGATAACAAAATTTCAAACCAATTCTTTGTTCAACTTGAATTTCCATCGTTAAATTCGAAGAACACACCCGAGCTTGACTTGTTTACAGTAGCACAGAAAACAAACTATGTGATATATCACGCTGTTAATTTGCCATGTAAGCTTACAACAGTCCTACCAAAAAAGGAAAAAAATTATTTTTGCCATATGTCATCCGCGGACCGTTTTATTGATGAAGTCTCGTTCATATTTGAGCAGAAGGTATTTATTCCTTCACTTGAAATATAATTATAAATAATCTTATTACAAAATCGAGGCAACTAAAGGGTGGTTAAGTTTTAAAGGCCGATGTTGATTTTGAATAAAATACAAGTTTTTTACGAAATTATTATCATTTCTCTTGATTATGATAATATTGGTATGGCTCAATTACGTATGGAACAAAATATCGGTAAAATTACACCTCTATGCGATGGTCCAAACTTTCTATGACGCTGAGGCATAATTGAGGTTCTATGCCGTTAATGTGCCGAATTATCTCATCCTTAGCTCTTGAATTGTTTGCTGGCTTATCAACATACACCTTTTCTTTCAAATAACTTCAAAAAAAGAAGTCCAACGGTGTCAAATCACATGATCTTGGCGGCCAATTGACATCGCCGCGACGTGAGACTATTCGGTCATCAAATTTTTCGCGCAAAAGAGCCATTATTTCGCTAGCGGTGTGACAAGTGGCACCGTCCTGTTGAAAACACATATCGTCCCACATCCATATCTTCCAAGTTGGGCCATAAAAAGTTCGTTATCATCTCACGATAGCGAACACTTTTCACAGTAACTGCCTGACCGGCCTCATTTTGGTAAAAATACGGCCCAATGATGCCGCCGGCCCATAAACCGCACCAAACTGTCACTTTTTGGGGGTGCATTGGTTTTTCGACAATCACTCTTGGATTATCATTCGCCCAAATGCAGCAATTCTGCTTATTGACGAATCTACTGAGGTGAAAATGTTCCTCATCACTGAAGATGATTTTCTTCACGAAGTGCACGATATGCATTTTGATTTTAACGCCCGTTGTCATAATAAGTCTGAATAACTTTAACGCGTTGCTCGATTATGTGTCTTTCCATGGTTCTAATTGAGTTAGTCTGAAATTAAAAAATGTCAAATGAAATGCAGAAAGAACTTGACGTTTAGGTGTGGTTCACATTCAACATCGGCCCTTGAAATTTAGCTACCCCTTAGCTGCAGAGATTATCAAATTTATAAATTGATAAACTGAATTACAATACTATACAAATGCTGCGGATCAAAACTGACATCAGTACATCAACATGTAGAATTCACAAATTGTTTAAATGAAAAAGTGAGGAAATAAGGAAATAATAACTAGGAATGGACTTAAATTCAATAGAAGTGCAAAAATTCCATCCTACTACATTTTCATGCCGGGTATTTCCACGCTATTTCGTTCACAAGGATGTTTAACAATAAATGAGTCAAAAAATAACATCAACGAAATGAATAATATGCGAGCGTGTGGCTTCTAGAAGTGGCATAATGCGGACGTAGCTGGCGGAGGTGTTAATATTTTATTAAAATTCTGAGAAGAAGAAGAAGAAAAATAAGACATAACGTTGTTATACCAAGTGGATTTCATTGTACAGTGCAATTACTTACTGTTGCAAGTAAAAGTTTTATGAATAGTGAAAATGTAAAATAACGTAGATTGAGAAAAAAAAGCAACACCAATGTAACTCAAACCTCGTAAGTATGTATGTGGTAATTACGCGTACTTATCTACCGGGATAACTTTGACAACCACTTAACTTTAGAGCGATTCCATGTCAAGTGATCCAAGTATTAGGATTTTGATGTCAATTTTTCTAAAATTTGGTTTATTTGTAAGCTTGCGTATATAAGAAGTAAACTGAAAAGAGTTAAAGCAAAATTTTATAATTTTGAAATTTATTTAGTGCTGAGAATTTTGGTATTGCATTTTCAAAAGTGATATATTTTCATGTTTAAAAATTTTAGAACAGTTAAAAAATGTAACTTAATTTTTTGAAATTTGGGAAATTTTGGTTTTATCATCTCTCCCTTTCTGATTTTTTTTTAAATTATTTTCCCTTCATTAATAGCTTAGACTCTGCTATGTAGTCCCATTACGGTAACCCATAACTTTTTAAATTATACTCAAATACGTAAAGTGGATCAGGCAAAATACGTGATGACACTTTGACCGATTTACAAACGGATGTAATTCACGAATGCATTCGCTAGAGCTTTGATTTTTTTTCGCTAGCTAACAGTAAGCTTACGAATTTCCGTGTAGAGTTGACTGTCTCCCATCTGTTGTCCAGACGCCAGATCGGATAAGGATCAGCATCTTGCAGGGTAAGTAGGAAATAAAGTACCACTCGCGGACCAAAACAGATACACACCTGCTTGGAGGTGTGGATAGTTCAAATATCACCAAGTTAGCGTAGGAAGACAAGCAACTTACTTACCTAAAACACAATATGCTAACGAATCGACAAACAATTAGCACCGGATAACACAACCAATTCAATCATCGACGATATTTGGCTACCGTACAAGGACTAAGATCGGACTATGCACGTTAGGACACTAAGAGATAACAATAATATCGCAAACAATATGAGCGCAAGATTTGAGCAAATAATTTTTTAAAGATAATCCCTTTTAAATGTTGGCCACAACTTCAAGTTTAAAGTGCTTCAACTGACTGGGGAAAAAAGATTGTTATAGCCACCTGAACGCGGTGTATGACTCATCTTATATGTTGCAGGTGACATGAATGCGAAAGTTGGTAGTCATAACGGACAACTCGAGCATGTTATGGGTAGACCTGGGCTCTCGAAATGACAACGGCCGGTTTCTGTAACTCAAAAAGATTGATTATAGAAGACACCCTTTTTGAGCACAAAGCAACCTGGGTGTTTACGGACCAGCACTACACACCAAATCAAATTGCCTACATCGTTTTGAGTAGCCGTTTTAAAAAATTCTTACTTGATGAGCGAAACAGAAGAGGCGCAGATATAGGCCTTGCGCGCGATCACCATCTTGTCATAGCACCAATACGCTTATGCAGCGTAAGCATCGAAAAAGTAAGATTACGCTCCCGGCCTTTGAAATAAAATTGTGGAATTAAATTCTGGGGCTCGCACGATCTTTTCTAGCATAGCGTTAAAGAAGTTACCGAAGTTACAGCGAGTCATCCTGTCTAAAACTTCGTTGTTGTTGGTGGGCTTCAGCTACCCTCGCTAAAACCTTATAGGCGATGTTTAGAAGACTGATTCCGCGGTAATTGGCACAGATTGCAGCATCAATCTTCTTGTGAATTGGGCACAGCACACTTAAATTCGAATTGCTATACGCACACTCTGAAAAAAATAATCCCAACTTTGCAATTAATGTTGAGAAGATGAGAGTTTTCATCGCGTTTTTGTGTTTTTTATTGGTTACCATAAGTTACCAACTGAACGTTCACACTGGTCCCTCGGCGAAGACCTCGCAGGACTTTTTGTTTTAGAAGCCATGGCAAGGGACCGTTTACTGAAATTTGAAAATACCTTTACCTTGCACACAACACTGAAATAAATACTTCGACGCATAAAATGTGAAAAACGAGACCACTTACGACTATGTTGATTGGGCGTTTGCAATAATTTTGCTACGTTCATTCCAATTTTTTTGACGACGAATGAATGATCAAATATTGCCTGCGTGACCCTGTGAGCTTATATAAATTTCAATAAAAATAAAACCATTTGATTTATGTAAACGAATATAATATTAGTTATTGTATAAATAAGTTTTTTTAACTTAGAATTAGAAGGTACCCATAACATGATAGTTGGTCTACGTACTTAGCTTGCTAAGCTTCTTAACACTAGAGTACTGTTGGTAGCCGCCTCAGGTAACATATCAGGTCAGTCCATAAGTTCATGGGTATTTTACCCAAAATTTCACTTTTGTACGATTTTTGCATACAAAAAATTATTGGCGGAATATAACGAACGTGCTGGTCGTCCTGAAGTCTTTAACTCCGACGCCTTGCTCGAACCCGTGGAAGCTGACCCAAATTTGACAGTCGATACGATAGCTCAGAGGTTAAATTTTTCGCATGGAACAGTTCACAGGCACCTGGTTCAGTTGAGAAAAGTTTCAAAGCTGGGAAAATGGGTTCCGCATAGTCTTTCCGTCGCCAACCTTCAGCAGAGAGTGAATGTGTGTTCTCAGCTGCTGCAACGGCTTGAAAATGAAAGTTTTTTGAACCGTCCCCTAGAGATGGCCTTCACCCCAAGAAGATTCTCCTGTCTAGTTGGTGGGATATGGTCGGTTTTGTTTATTATGAACTTCTGGAACCAAACCAGACGATATTATTCTCATCAGCTATCAAAACTGAATGAGGCACTTAACAAAAATCGACCGTCTTTAGTGAATAGACGCAAAGTTTTGTTTCACCACGACAACGCAAGACCTCATACCGCAAGGCAAACATTAAGCATGCTGAGCAAGCTCGGATGGGAGCTAAAAACGCACGAACTTATGGACTGACCTGATAATTTATATTTCGTGCACAGTTTTTTCTCACTTTGCTGCTCGCTTTCAAACACTCGCATTGGGTAATCTTAGTTGCCATTGGTATCTTGCTGTATTCAGCAGTATCATTGCGGAAAGTGTTTTTGTTTTGTAGTTATGAAGCTCCTGTTAGTCGATTCGTTAATAATTAACACTTACGTAACTTTGACGTAATAACGTCTTATAATTCGATGTAGCCAGCTGCACGCACCAAAAAATGCGGCGTTACCTTACGCATGCGGCGTTATCTTTCTTGAACTTCAAGCGAGAGCGCGGAACGAACGACAAAGAGGCACAATCGGCCCCCGCTTTCGGCAACGTTCGACATCTGGGTCTCTCCTACTTGATTGAGCATACATGTATATGTATGTATGTATATGCGCATGTGTATGTAAATTAACATATTTGTGTTTGCCAACCATGAACCATTTGTGTCTTGAAAAAATCAAATCGATGATGAGTCGAAACGCCTACCCTTCAGCTTTCTTTTCAGGCGAGGGAATAAGAAGAAGTTCGGAGGGGACAGGTCTGGGCTGTAGGGAGGAGCACTTCTTTGTAAAATGCCGGGTTACAGTGCTTCCTGGAGGTACAAACTCCTTGTGCGCAAAATTTGATCGACTAACGTTGCTCCAACGATCGCTGCATTTTCGCCACTGCAAAATCCTAACAGACTTTTAAAACAGCTTTCACGCGCGGAGCGATGCTGACTGCACCGCTGTTGCCATTGAACTGGGACCAGTTTCTAGTGGAAGGGGAAGGTCCAACGATCATTTTCCCCCACCAGCCGATTCGGTTGATCACTTGGCAGACGCTCCGCGCGGTAAGGCTCATTACTTTTCAATCAAACCCTATATATCCATACAAAATATCTATCAAACAAATAAATAAAAATTTTCTTTTGAAAATTGCAACCATTCCATCAGTATTTTCTTATGACGTTGTCACGTTAAACTATCGTCAGTAATCCGACTTTACAGACAACCTCTTTTTTTGTTTTTTTTTTTTGTAACTCTTTATTGTTGTTTTTATTTCAACTTAAAATATTTACAATTTTTCTTTATTTTTGGGTTTCAATAATATTAAGAAGACAATACATATATATTGATTAAAAAAATTAATTCGTTATTTAATTATACCTATATCTCTCCATCCTCTTTTAATGCAAGTTGCCGAATTTTCCTGTTAGAATGTTCTAACTAGTAGTCGATTTGTGTGTCTTAAGCTATTGTTACGTATTTCTTCATGGACAGTTTTTATTTTAAGGTCTCGATGGATATTATCATTTAGTATACATACTACATGTACATGTACCATTCTGCTTTTGATGTTATATTTACAAAGTATCTTATTTTGCGTTTGTTGAATACTTTTTATATTTAATTTATACGTAACATTCAGCCTTCTTTTTAAAAACATTTTATTCGCGCGAGTTAAAGAGCACATGTGTTTTGTGCTTTTGCTCTTTTAGGATGGAAAAATGAGTGGAACGGTTTTTTAAAAACAAAACGAAAAAAATAAAATCATGCTTTTAGAGCACAAAATTGAAGTCTGCAATAATTCCTTTTGAAATGTATTCTTGAAATGTGTTTTGTTTTAGTTTTTAATTAATTGTGTGTTTTTATTTATGCATTCATTTATTTTTTACGCTTGACCCCAAAACAGTTTCCTTTCTAAAGTATTTTCAAAATTTAATTTTTAGAATTTAATTATTAAAAAAATGCAAAACTTGTGTTAAATTATACTTAGATTAAATAAATATAAAAATATATTAAAACATTGTTGATGATTTATGCCTTAGTCGAATCGATTAAAAATTAATATTTTCGCCTAAAAAATAGCATAGTTCTCTAAGGTTGATAGATAATTGTACGTAGAAAGGGCTTAGCGGCCATCAGAAGGCTTGCAGATGCAGTTTGGAGTGTGATGCTCTGATAGGTCTGTAGCTTCGGCAGATGAAAGAGAAGGAGTGCTGAGCTTGTAGGCTAAAGAAGGTACCATTCATTCATTTTTTGAGAAAAAGTTTTCCACCATAACTTTTTACTTCCACACAATTCAGTAATTCTTTTTAAATCTAATCAATTATACCGCTGAATAAATTAAGCACGTCAAAGGAAAGATAACATAATGAAATAAATCTAATCACGCACAACAAAAAATGAACGAAATTTATTTTGTAAACAAGTCTGCCAGCAAATAAAGCGAACCGTAAAAAAGTAAATACTGAACACCAAATCAATAAGCCAAATGAAATTAGCAATGGGATTTGAAGTTGGAGGATGAAGAAATCAGGTGCGTTCAGTAAAGAAAAAAAAAGAATCAGCGAATTTTAAAAAATTTTTGCATTTCCAAATATTCTCACATAGATAAAAAATTTTCATGCAAATAAAAAAAAAAACAATATAAAAGCGTCTGAAATGTTCACACTCATATACACATACATTTATATGTGAGCACAGACATGAGTACAAAATTCAAAGAAAAAACAACGAAGTAATTGAGCGTGTGACAAAATTATGTGCATTTATGCCAGAAGTGTGCGTGTCAATTCGTATACGTGTTTGCTCACTTGTTTATGTGTGTGCTCAAATAAGCATGAGTGAATTGCCTTTCATGCTTAATCATGCGAAAACCGTGAGATTTGACACAAAATTAACGCACACTGGCAAAAAATTCAAATGGTGTAACAATTCGATGCAAAAGGAATTCTAAAAACTTGGTTCGCACAACGGATTTCAACACAAAAGTAAAGTAAAAAATAATTGATTGATATTTTATAATTTTTTATAGAAATGCTCCACAACTATATCACCAATTTACTAACTAGAACTGAATATGATGAGCACATACATTTTGTCAAAAAATATCGGAGATTTTTCATTTAAAAAGGCACATAGGTCTAAAGTTTTTTTGCTGGTTGTTGGTACAACTGTCCAATAGAGTTTGAGCGTAATCTGACAATTAGCTTCTTTTTGGCATTTAATTATATCGGTCAACCGCAGAGAGATGTTTTATGTTTTATATACTAATTTTTGTAATTTAAGTGCTGATAAAGAATGTGTAATTTTTTTTTATATTTATTTCTATTGATATCCCTTCTAAAAACAGTTTTTCTTTTAATGCATTTTTGGCGCGGCTGGACGTATGTAACCATTTAATGACCATTGTTTTTCTATATACAAGTATAGCTCATTGCTTAATAAAAAACATATAAATCCAATTTTCAAAGTTTATACAAAATTTCACAAATTTTTCATTGGAATTTCACGGTTTTTAATTAGAATCTCAAGAGAAATTTTTTTGTATGTAGTTTTACAGTTCATTAAATTTAATCAATTTTGAGAATTTTACAATATTCCGTTTATCTTAAATATTATGTCCCAAATTCACTCAAATCGAGAAGAACTGACGGAGATATAGAATTTTAACCGATGAATTTAGGAAGCATAGGAAACATAGGAATTTAGGATTCTAAGAATTAAGGAAATTTTAAGCTAGTGGAACTTTAAACACATGTAACTGATTTATTTTCTAAAAATCGAGTTTTTGGATTTAACATTTTCATAAATAGAATTCTTCTTAAATATTGCGTCAAAATTTCAAGCAAGAGAAAATCTGACGGACATATAGAACTTCAACTTCAAAAAAATCGATTTTGAGCCGAAAAACAAAATTGCCGATAACTTTTGAAAAAGATTTTTTTCGGGCGAACAAAAAAACACGTGTCTCATTATTTTGACCAGAGAGCAACATATTTCAGTTACATCGAAATCGAAGAACATGTCCCGAATAGCCCGGTTGAATTGAAATGGAAAGCATCAGATAGTGCTTAAATGTTCTCATTGTAGACCTCTTCTAGCTAAATTTTTACATCTTCGAAAAATGTGAAAAATAAAAAAATTGGGTTTTAGAAAGCAAGTCAGTCGGGATATTAATACATGTGATTGATTTATTTTCTAAAAACCAATTTCTCGTTTTTTTATATTTTTATAAAAAAATGGGGTGATTTGGTTTTTAAAGTTTGAGAGTTTTAAATGATAATACTAAACAGAAATATTGGCGGGATGAATTTTTTAATATTATAATCTGGCAGATAATTTCATGGAATTTATTTTTTACGATATCTGGCATACATAGTTATATGTTCCATTCGATTAGTCCAATGTTTGACTATTTTTTCCAATAAATCTTACAGTATGGTGGTTTGAATATTGGCTGGCAATGCTTCAATGATTGCTGGTTAAGCCACTGACATAGCCCCATAAATAGTAGTCCCGAGCTGCTAAACCACAATCTAAAAAGAAAGTTGTCACCAAATTGGCAATAAATCGATTGTGAAGCGCACGCTTGTTAAGTTCGCCAACAGATTTATTTGAAAATTTTCAGAGTAAATTTGAAAGCGTTGTCCTGGCGTTTATTAATTTATGATGACTTGCCAAACCTTACTTAACAGAAATCTCAACACTGTTTGCCATTCTCAGCATATTTATCGATATCAGAAGTTCCCATGCAACTGAAAAACACCCTATAAATTATTGGTGAGCCTCCTATTGTATTTCTCTTTCGAAAAAGCTCCTCGTAGGATTGTCTGCCGTTCGAAGACGGTTAGAAGCTGTAGGTTTCTCACCTAAGATGCATACCACAAACAGCAGGAAGAGTTTGGTCAAATAACCAGCATAGGATGTAAGAGCTAATTATATGCATGTATACCTATATATATATATATATATATTGTATATCGTATATCCTAAATAGTGTACTTGCAAGCAAAAAAAGTATTTGTTTAAATAATCTTTGAAACCAAATATCACAAAACCTGTTAAATTTGGACATCAAGTAATGCAACTAAATAAAACATCAATGCTCTAAGTAATAATATCCTCATCGTCCCAGATGTAAAAGTATTTCTGTATGTATGTACTATTTCTGTCTCATACTTGCCTCTGCACTTATGTACGGTGTTCTATTATTTGCCTCAAGTATTTATTCTACTTACTTACCGTTTGATGGGCCGTAGTTAAGTACCTTCCACACTAACACCTACATCGGCTTTTACTTCCTCCCTCTTTGCTGATTTATGCTATTACAATTTATACGTGACTAATGCTGATGGCTTTAAAATGTTTAAGTAGGTGTCATTGTTATTTTTCTGGCAGACACATTTGTGTTTATTTTCCTCTATTTACATATGTATGTACGAAGATGTTCCAGCGAGCATTTTAGGTTTATTTTTATTTTATTGTCCTTTGCACTCTGGCGCCTTAGCTGTTATTTAAATTTAAAAGCTTTTATATTCGTTTTGCCGTGTCTTATTACCCTGTCTTTTAATGTTTAATTTTTCAAAAAATATTCATTTGTATGTTTTGAATTAAAGACTCTCACACATACATATACATATATATATGCTCGCCAATATATTGAAATCTTCATATAACTTAAGGGCTCATTAGCTTTTATTGTTGGATATTTTTGTGTAATTTCCTAGGTACTTACGGGTATTAGAACTAAGGCTGCGTGTGAATTTGAACACATTTCTCGAAAACACAATGGGAGTTATTAAAATAATAACATTAATTTCTGTTGACTACTCATGCTGGGCGGAAAATAAGCTCTTGCAAGAAATATTTACAGAATGGACCAAATATTAATTACTAATTTTATTGCAAAAATTTTATTTTGAATCATATATGGTCTTACCACCAACAGCTTTTTCTAGTGGAGGAAAATTAATCACTTTATGGCTGAGTAGCATAAAGAAATATGTCATTTGTGTGTGCCAAATAGAGGGCTGACTTAATAGTGGTGTTTGATGAAATGAGGCACCTATCTCGACTTCCGTACGCAAGCTTGTGAAGGTGAGGATAGTCTAATTCTTATGCAGAGTTCACTCGATGATCAGAAAAGCCCATTTGGATGCGTAGAAAAAGATTTTCTCCACATGTTTTTAAATAATCCTGTTTTTTAAGAATCTAATCCAATCAGCCTTATGTTTTACCAAGGAACCACGGGAAAATATATGTATTATATATAATCTAATCAGCACGTTGAAGGATCTATATTTAAACTCCCAAATGCTCTGAAGGATTAGAGTCTAGAAATCGCACTTCTGTAGAGTCTGGAGTACTATATCTTTCTATCATCACTATCGTTTTTCCAAAAATCCTCAGAATTATAAGTCGAAACTTCGAATAGTTGGGCAACTCGTAAGCACAGCACAAAAGCGTGAAGATTATCGTGATAAAGTATCAAGAATAAATTAAAGTAAATTAATAGCTATCTACTAACAAACTTTTAAAATTTGTATGATCGCTAACATTCTGTAAATGGAATAGGCAAATAAAGAAGACGAGTAAGTTAAAGGATCAATAGTCCGGTGAATTATTAGTATTATTGTTAGAACCTTTATGTTTAGTTCAATACAGAAATTCTCAGTTAGTCTCAGTCTTCTTCGTTCATTGAGTGTTTGCCTTTGTGAACGCGATTTTCTGAAGTTTTTCAGATTAGGTCATCCCTTGTTATTTAGTTTGTTAGCCAGTTAGTTATTCAGTTAGGAAAGTAGGAGTTTTATAGAAGTTCATAGGATTGCGCTCGGTTCCACAAGTTCTGTTTCAGACCTTCTCTCGCGCACTTACCTACTTCTACATTCCTCTCTGAACCCTGTAAAGATTGAAGAATTTAGGGAAGTTCGTCCAAAATAAGTTGTTGCGATAGCAAATGCCGCCGCTTTACGCGAAATGATTGAATAAGATCGTCAAGTGACTTAAAGTGAGATTGGGGTATCTTTCGGCATTAGCACGGGGAGTAACAAAGGTGGGCTAGCGTTGGATCCCACAAGTGGCTCAATCAAATGTAAAATTGTATTGATCATGAAAAACAAAATTTAGGAAAACAATAAAACCGTTTTTAATCACCTATGTTCACATCTCCATTGTTAGGCCTAAACTTTAAACAACAATCCCCATGTATGTAAATACAGCTAACTTTTCAAATTAATAAAAACTATAAATTTTTACGATTTACGAATTAAAAGCCATAGATGTGGTTAGCTTTATAAAATATTTTGCAAAATTGCAATGTCAGGGTTTAAAGAAGAAATTAAACAAAAATAAAAAAGAAATAAATTACGTTCAATTAGGTTTGAAAAAAAAACTATCTTTACTTTAGATCGGCGAAAAATAGTTGATATTTTTCCTAACATTTTCTCCCTTTCACATTTTCATCTCAAGAGCGACGTTAACAAGAAAAATTTCCATATTTTCATACTCATAGTGACGCCAGTGCATCCAAAGCAAGACCATGTGATACGATTTTGAGAAGGACTTACCTCACAGAAAGAAGTACAAGGTGGTGCAAAAGTAACTTTGCGATGTTTTTTGGCTGTAATTTAAAAAAAAAATGAAAAACTTTGATTCTTCTTGTGGACTATTTTTATTTGGTCTTTTAATTTTTTTTACATCAAGTCGAGAATATGATGTCATGTAAATGGCCGCCGCCACAGTTGATTGCCATTTGAGCCCTTTTTATGGCATTTTCCATCACTTTGGCCAAAACTTCCGGCGATAGGTCCTCACATTCTTGACGGATATTGTCTTTAAGAGCTGCAAGAGTCTGAGGCTTGTTGACATAAACTCGCGACTTCAAAAAGCCTCACAAAAAGAAGTCTGGAGCGGTCAAATCAGGCACGTGCAGTGTGTGCCGTTGCATCGTCCTGTTGAAACCATATGTTTTCCAATCCCAATTCATCAAGTTGCGGCAAAAAGATCTCGTTGATCATTGCTCTGTAGCGCTCACCATTCACAGTAACCGTTTGCCCGCGACGTCTTCGAAGAAAAAAGGTCCGATGACTCCTCCAGCGAAAACAGCAGGTGTAATGGCTCTTCGTGGGCTACACGCAGATTTTCAGTGCCCCAGAAGCGTAAATTTTGCTTATTTACGTACCCGCTAAAATGGAAATGGGCCTCACCACTCATGATTATTTTTGATGAAAAATCATCTTCCTCTTGGTGGTGATTAAGGATGGTTTGAGCGTATGTTTTTAGCGCGATTGGCGGTCAGCAGCTAACAGCTGATGCACCGTCTGGACTTTGTACGGAAACATCTTCAAATCATGTACCAAACTTCGCTGTAAAGACTGATACCCATTTGCGTGGCACGTCGTCTGGTCGATGTCGACGGCGCTTCCATGACATCCTCGGCTACAGCAGCAATATTCTCTGCAGAACGGCTACTCCGGGATCTGCCACGCCTGGCAGCATCTCGTGTTGTGCCAGTCTCTTCGAGGCGAGCGGCTAAACGTCGCAGTGTTTCACCAGTAGGCGTTGGACGGCGAGGAATTCTGCGACGAAATTCACGTTGTGCCAAAGTCACCGACCGATTATTGGTCAAATAAATAGTCAGCAATATTCCGCGTTCTGGAGCAGTGTAGCGTAACATTGTTTATTAACGTGTATTTTGCATGTGTTTACTACACAAATGTCAAAACAGAACTGACATTAGGGGCCAATCGCAAAATTTATAGCATTTTCTGATAGGAGGATTACTTTAGCGCCACCTGTTATATGTGCAAGGGTATTTTCATATGGAAAACTATAAAGAAGCAGGAGAAAGGTTCAACCAATAGTTTTAATATATATTTTGAAAAAATAGTGGCATAGAGAGATATGAAGAGCAGATGAGAGGGAGTTAACGAAAACATCAGTGAGTCGAGTTGAACTATCGAAGCGTGCAGTATAACATAAAAAATGCAATCACTGAATTAAATATATATTGACCTGTAATTTTATGTGAACATTTATCTGATTAATATTAATTAAAACTTTAAATATAATTCTTAACTGTTTCGATTGACAATCCAAGGCATCTCACTCGGTAAGTTCCTGACAAAAGGAACAAAAAATTATACAACAAAAATTCAACATGACTGAACTTATTAAATTAAAAAAGAAACTAAAATAACTTCACACGAAATTAGTATATGTGCATGGGCCTTTCTTTATACTTTTTCCCAACGTTTCTATAACTTTCGATTCTCTAATAATTAATAATTTTTCCATTTTGAGAAAGGACATCATTTATACGTTTAGGCATAGAGTCTGTCAAGTTTTGAAGAGTGAAATCACCTATCTTATCCCACTCTTCCACTAAAGCACCTTTCAGGTGCTTTGATTGTCTCAAACTGCCGACCATTTTTATAAATGCGAGTCGATATATTCCCCAGAGGTCCTCAATTGGATTTAAATCGGGACTTAGGGCTGGCCAATCCAGAACTGAAATTTTTCTTGACGATAGGAAGGCCCTAGTTAAACGAGCCGTATGGATTGAGGCATTGTCTGGCTGGAAAACCCTGTCGTCTCGGTATATGTTTCCCACAAACTCAATGAAAACATCCTCTAATATTTCAACATAGAATTCTGAGTTGGGTCTTGTCGGAATAAAACAAATTGGAGACTTTCCACCATGTCCGAAAGCGGCCCAAATCATCAAAGACCCGCCACAGTAGTTCCTTTTAGAAAAAAAAAATTAAAATCCATTTTTTGAAAATTCTAATTGTATATAACCCCTTAAATACAGTAATATTTTCACTATTGCTTACAAAGTGGCCAAAAACATTGCAAATGTCCTGAAAAATGAGTTGACCGGACGAGCTACGGCAGAAAGATTCCATATCTTGTGATCCAAGTACATATTTTGGACATTGTGCTAAATTTTTATGAAAATTGGTTTAGCTCTAGTCTTTAGTATATAAATAATACTCTATGGAGTAAACTGAACAAATTTTGAGAAAAAATTTATAATTATGTGATTTACTGAATATTGAACATTTTGGTGTAGATTTTTTAGAGTGAAATTTTTTTGTTGCAAAGCAAAATACTGCTCTGGCGAAGTCTTTTTCAAATCCATCGATACATCGCTGCATATATTAGTAAGCAAATACACGGAATTTTTCATTGGTTCACTGAACGTATTTTAATATAACTCGAAGTGTAAAGAGAATACCAGAAGTTTACTGAGTATAGTTTCAGCTTTTATTCGAAAAACAAAGAAAAAAATCTGAGGTTTCCATTTGTCCATCTTCCAAAATGGTACCAAAAACTTTTTCCAAAAATTTTGAAATAAACAAATTACATTTTCATTCCAAAATAATGATATATTTTTTTAAGTGGGGAGCCTGGTTTATGAGGTCTAAAAATTGCATCTCTTTGCGATTTTTTTTTTTCAAGCAAAAAATTAATTTAGCACTGCAAAGTTTTTTCTATCTTTTAATGAACATTTAAAAAGTATAAACAATTTTTGTACTGGTTAAAATAAGTTGAAAAAAATGTTTAACATAGAAATTAGTAGAGCGCTGCAACGCTGGAGTTTCCAACTGGCGTACAAGATACAGCTCGTAATTATTATCTAAAGCAAAAAATTCAAATGGATTTCTAATTATCATGATTTTTTATTCTAGATGAACTAAGAAAAATGAGAGAAATTCCAAAATTTCAACTTTTTGGAGGTTTTAAAGAAAAAAATGCCTTTCTTTAACCGTTTGAGTGCTAAGCGATTTTCTTTAATACATACGAAAATTGCGCAGCAAAATTTGGTCTAAGAAAACTGAAATATGATGGCTTTACAAATATAAGCAAAGAGAACACAAAAAATTACATATTTCAATAATTTTATTTTTATTTTGTAGACTAAACTATTAGTTATGATTATAAGAAAAACTTATTTACATTTTTTTAATATCATCTTTTTTTTTTTTTTACAACAAGTTCCGGCATTATTATTCAAATTTTGGCACATTTGTGGTTCCCCACACATGTACCATGCACACCTTTTTTGCAAATGTTGCATATTAGCCGGGAACGCTTTGGATTTTTAGATCCTTTTACACTACATACTACACATTTGCGCAATTTATTTTCAAAATATCGATATTGAACGAAAAATAAAAATTGTTTTTAACGGTCTCAACTAATTTATACTTTTATATGACATAAATTTTTGATAAATATCGCAAAATAATATTCAACACGTTCCTAGCCGAACGCCAAATGCACAGTGATGCAATCGTCGCTATAGCGACGCGCCGCAAATTTGGAGTAATTAGTTATCGTCGCTATATCGACGAATCGCACTCAAACGGTTAAAAAAAAATTAATTTCAACTTGGTATAAAAATCTTGAAAACTTTTTTTATCTATTTTGTTAGTTCAAATAGAAGAGGATTTAATACTGAAGGGAACAGGCTATGATTCATTTCAAAAGGTTCATTAGTTTTTTTTCATTCATGTACGCCAATTCAAAGAAATCATAAAAATGAAAAGTCGAGAAAAGAAGATAAAGTTTGTACTATAGGTAGCTGTCCGGTCACAGCGTAACTACCTAACGTCCGCCTACCTTTGGCTTTGTATCTACGGAAATATTGAGAATTAGGCTCTGTAACTTTGTGTGAATATTCTGAAATATATTAGGAATCGCTTAAAACGAAAAAAAATGATTTTTTTGACCTAAATTTGTCAAAAATAACCGAAAATAAGCTCTATACCAAAATTTCCAAAAAATTAACAAATATTAGATTATTTTACTTTACTTTATAATTATTAAACGTGCACTTACAAGTTAACAATATTTCAGAAAAACTGACGACAGTGGCCAAATTACTTGAACCACTGAATCTGGAATCACTCAGCATTGCCAACCGTAGTAGCCACTTGAAGGAATTTAGGATTCATAATTAATCGAAGGAAAGTGTTTGAAAGGTGTTGAGAAGTTTCTTATAATAATTAAAAAAACCACCAATTCCTAGTACTCATTTTATCATAAAGTCTACAAAATGCTAGTCACTACACTATGGTTAAACAAGTGGGTAACGAGGATGTGGCAACAAAATGGTGTGGAAGCGCTAGTTCGATTCTGGACAAAGCACCACTCAAACCAACTAACCAGCCAACCAACACTACGGTATAACACCCACAGTGCGTTAAATAACTAGGGATTTATTGGCCAAGTTTTGACAATTAAAAAAAAAGAAATTTAATTTCAATAATTTATTTTTAAGAAGTAGCTCACTCTCTGACAAAACCCATATGAATCCATGTTTCAAACTTTGTGCAAATTAGTTTGTTGATTTTTGGCATTTTTTTGCTAGCGGCCTTGTATATTTTCTCCACATAACGAATGTTAGACATTTTATGAAACAAATAATCCGTTAAAACTTGCTAAGAAGTCCCTATGCTGTAGTTATTTAACGCACTGCGTTGTGCTAGTCAAACGAAACTTATACATCTAATTACTCATTTCTAGCTGCAGTTTTCACATTTAAATATTTTATTGTTAAAATTTGTATAAACACATATCCACATAAAAGTAACTCAGCATTAGTGAAACGGTTGAGTGAAAGTAAATTAAATTGTTCAACCTGACCGCCTGTTGACCTCAATTACTAGCAGCAACAATTCACAATCAAGAGGTATGACATACTCTTACTTATACTTGCATACACAAAGTTGTAATTAAATTATTGCTAAAAGATCTGCTGTTCAAACTGTGGTAAAAGATATAGAGATATATGTGGAGATAAGGACTTAATTTGTAATATCACAGCGCCTTAGCTCGGCTCGTTGGGGATTTGCTTATTTGGCGTTTAGCGTGCAAATTAGGGAGGGGTTTCTAATAGGCAATGGAAAATTAGTTTTGCTTTTATATTGACATTTAGATATATGCAGGGATGTATGTTTAAATGCTTAGCACAACAAGATATGAAGTACTTTTATTGCACTTATTTGACAAATAGTTTGACAAAAATATTTTATTTATAGGGGAGCACTTTTCAAGAAAGGATCTATTTCATTGAGTACAATCGCAAGTTCTGTGCCCTCAATCCATTTTAGCAATATTAGGTAAAGCAAAACGTATTTTTGTATACTTTAGATGATTTCCATGATTTTAGGAACTAATCAATAGAACCAATACTTTGGTTTCGCATTCCGCACCGTATTGGGAGACGTGAAGTGTTGCTCATAATTGTACGCTCTTATAAAAAATTGTGCCTGAGCGATTGAGTTCTGCAGCTTTATTATGGTATTCGGTAGGATGTTGTTGAACGCGCCCTCGATATCAAGGAAGGCTCCCAGTGTGTATTCCTTATTACAAATTGTGTTCGGAGCAGCAGCTAATCCCGTACCACAATCTACAAATTAGTATTGTTAATTATAGACAACATTTATAATTTCTTCGAAAAGCTGGTCACTTAAAAATGTTATGTTATGTTATATGTTATTATCACACATTCCTTATTATATTTTCTTTTGTTTAATGACATACAAACATACAAAGCATATGCAGGCATTTGCTTAGCATAACATATGTACACATAACATTGCTTCTCTTGTAGTCTAATGCAGTTACCTAAGCACATATATGTATATATAGGTACATATATTCGCGAATAGACATAAGCAGGTCAACTTTTTGTAAGCACTGCCACGCATTCGAAAATAAAGTAAATTGAAAAATATTAAGTTAGAAAAACCTAGTTTTTCTTACTATTGCGGAACATATGAGGTGTGTTCAAAACGTATCGCGAATTTTAAATTCTCGCAGGTTAAGTATATTCGAATTTCGATTTTTTTGTTGCGATATATTGGTACTCATGGCTCTAACTCATGCCGACGAGTTCGGCCGTTTTGAATATTCAATTAATTGTTGACAGCTGCTTTGCTTGCACATGTTTCGGCTCGTCTTCGATTTTGACCTATTCAAAACGATGGATCAAAGAACCTGTATCCAATTTTGTATGGGAAATGAAATTAAGTACGCGGTTGCATTCCGAATGTTTACTATGTCATACGGAGAAGCTACTTTCGATCAAAGCAACATTTATCGGTAGTACAAAATGCCGAGAAGATGTGAACGACGAAAAGCGTACTGGACGACAACACAGACGAAAAAATTGATGAAGTGAAGAAAATGGTATTGGCCAATCGTCGAATCACCGTTATATAAGGTGCTGATGACCTAGACATATCGATTGGTTCATACCATTCGATTTTTTGTTAATGATTTGGGCATGAGACGTGTCACCGCAAGATTCGTACCAAAACTGCTCAATTTCGACCAAAAGAGCAGCATCGCATGAACATTGCTAATGAGATTTTGGATTCTGTCCGCGACGACCTAAATTTGCTCCAGAGGATCATAACTGGTGACGAATCGTGGGTTTATGGTTATGACGTGGAAACCAAAGCTCAATCATCTCAGCGGAAGCTGCCGCACGAACCAAGACCGAAAAAAGCGCACCAAGTTCGGTCGAATGTAAAAGTTTTGCTTACCGTTTTCTTCGTTTGCAGGGGCGTTGCGCATCATGAGTTCTTGCCATAGAGTAAAACGGTCAATAAGGAATATTACCTGCAAGTTATGCGCAATTTTCGCGAAGCAATCCGCCAGAAACGCCCGGATTTGCGGAATAACAAAAATTGGCTCTGGCATCACGATAACGCCCCTGCTCACAGATCGTTGCTTGTGAGCCACTTTTTGGCCAAAACCAACACACTAATTATGCCACAGTCACCGTATTACCCAGATCTGTCCCTCTGTGACTGTTTCTTGTACCCCGAAATGACGAAGCCCATGAAAGGACGACGCTACGCTACGATTGACGAGATAAAGACGGCATCGAACGAGCAGCTGAACAAGATAAAAAAAAAATGATTTTTTGAAGTGCTTCGAAGATTGGAAAAAACGTTGGCACAAGTGCATAATATCTCATGGTGATTACTTTGAAGGGGACAAAATAGATATTAATGAATAAATAATTAATTTTTGAAAAAACACAAAATTCGCGACATTTTTTGAACACACCTCGTATACCGAACACACCAATACCAGGGTCCGGCACTGGAGATGTAACCAATTAAAAAGGCCATACATTTAGATTGCTAAATTACTTTTATTCAATTCAAAGTAAAAAACGTGTTAAAATAATACAAAATTAAGAATGAATTTACTTTTGCTCGATATGACTATGTATGGCCTTTAGACGGCCCAGAAATGAATCTCAAGCCGCCCGAATGAGACTTGCAGGTATTTTGGTCCACTCGCGGACAATGACATTTTTCAGCGCCTCGAGACTGCTGAATCTTTTAGCTCGGACCTTGCTCTCCAAAATGGTTCAAAGAGACTAATCAACGGATTCGCGTCTGGTGATCTTGAGAACCATTAAGTGAACGTTATGAAGTTCGGGACATTGTTTTTTAGCCATTCTTGGTTCACATGAGCTTTGTGAGGCGTTGCCGAGTCCTGTTAAAACGTCCTGGGTCTGCCGCTGGAACTTTTGTCTGCCCATGGTTTGAAATTAACCTCCAGAATACTTTCCAGATAATATTTCGCATTTACCTTGACACCAGGCTTGATGAAAACGATTGAAGATCGCCTATCTGCGGTTACAGTGGCTCAAATCTGTAACCGCAGATAGGCGGTACTGTATCCTGGTGGCCAACCGATGACTCAAGTTCCCGTATGAACGGTCAGTCAAATAAACCCTATTTTTGGGAGTTTAAGACTAGCTCAATTTTAAAAATGTTCTCGTCAGAAAACACAATATTCGGAAATTGACTGCTATCGGCTTCGGTCAAGCGAAGCAACTCCTTCGCTCTCTCAAGTGTCAGTTGTTGCTGATTTGGTGTGAGACCATGCGCCTTTTGGATCTTTTAAGGCTTGTCTTTGAGATCATTTTTCAGTTGTAGTTCTTTCGCTATTTGATTGGCACTTCGTCGCGGATTTCGCTCAAGTCGCTTCTTCTCTTTTTGAACCAGGTGGTCGTTGCAGTCTTTTGATGACCACCTCCATGACGTTTCGCGATGCTACTAGTATCATTGTAACGAGTAATGATGCGATAAACAAAGAACAAATTTACTTTAAAGTGCGCGAGCGCACGAACAATCACTGATTGTGATTTTCCAGTCAAATATAATGCAATCACACTTTTGCGTTTGAAATCCATTACTGATTTTCTTTTTTGGCGTTTATTCTCGGCAAAATGTTTCCACGCGCTTGTAAACAATACTCTGGACTGTCATAAATCCAAATAAGAGACAGCTGATACTACGCTTTCTTTTTTATAAAATACAATTAACCAAGTATCACCCAATTTCAAGTTATCAATTTTCCTTATAAATATATGGAAATGCGAGTAATGTCACATGTTAGAATTCAAATTCATTATACAAATGTCACGCGTAGATCACAATTCAAACACTACTGAATGAAGATTCGTGATGTAATATTTACTTTCATCTTGGCTGTAAAATGTGGCATACTTATGTAACATATACTACATTCATTCATACATTTCACATCTAAGACAAACCATTAGCTAGCTCGAATAAATACGCACAACAACATCACTGGAATTTGCATTTTGTATTTGCTTTTGTGGATTTTATCACTTGTTGACAGTTGTATTCTGAATATGTCTTCACACTTACCTCTTAACGATTGTCTCAGTAATTAGTATAACTGCTGGGGGTCTATATTATTTGAACATTTCCATTTCACTATCATAAAAGAGAATTAATTATTGGTTCTTGACAAATTCTTGTTAAGAGGGAGCTAAAACCGCAAATAACTAATTAAATTCATGCAAAACCAAGCGTGAACGCAGGCGATATCTACATTTCTACACACATTCGTCTAACTTGGAAATTAACCAGTATTAGTATTATATTTAAGTGCACATCTACTACTATTTAAATATAATATATATATGTATATATGTTTGTATGTGTGCTTGTAAATATAACAATTAAATAATATTGGTAAATATATAAGTAGACATGTTACGTCTTTACAGAATTATTTGCCGAAACAATCCACTTGTAGCATCACAGGTGACCAGGTGACCAGGTGCTAAATTCATCTGCCGCAAGTCAACTGCCCAAAATGTACTTACATTACTCATACATATCGTACATATATATTTACGCATGTTTATGTGACTTGGAAAAATTTCAAATATCTTTTAGAATTTGATTTTACAAGCAATTACAGTGTAAATTTGCAAATGCAATTAAGTGACATTTGGGTAATTGCGTCATTTCGATCGAAAGTTATTATTCACACTAAATGAAATACTTACGCATTTGTATGCACAAAGAAATTTTACATTGTTTTACATTATTTATTTATTTAAAAAATTATATTCTGATATTTTAGAAAATTATTTATGGATTCGAGGCTGGTTGCTCTCAAACAAAACCTGTTCAGAAGTTTTAATTGAAGGAAGTGTGCTCAAAGAATTAAACTAAAGGGTGATTTTTTAGCTATTCTCTTTTTAAACAGTTGGTTTAAACAGCTGACGCACGTTTTGTGTTTTGTTTCACTGTCAAACATTTTCAGTTTGGTCTATAATTTGACCATGAATCATCTTACAAACGAACAACGCTTGCAAATCATTGAATTTTATTATAAAAATGCGTGTTCTGTTAAGAAAGTTTATCGCGCGCTTTTTCCATTTTATGGTCAGTTTAATCGACCCACTGAAGCGGCTATTCGAGCTATTCTGACTAAAGTTAGAACCAAATTTACATTACTAGTCATCAAACCACCAACACGCTTACGTAGAGTGCGAACTGAAGAAAATATCGCAGGTGTATCGGTCAGTGTTAATGATGCCCACCAATTATCGATTCGTCGCTGTTCGTAGAATTGTCGATTTTGCAGTGAAGATCAGCCAGACGAATTGCAAGAGCTACCAATGTATCCAGAAAAGGTCACAGTTTGGTGCGGTTTATGGGCTGGAGGTATCATTGGACCGTACATCTTCAAAGATGCTGCGAATCGTAACGTAACTGTGAATGGTGAGCGCTACCGTGAAATGATATCCAACTTTTTTTTGCCCAAAATGCAAGAGCTTAACTTGCGTGACATCTGGTTTCAGCAAGACGGTGCCACATGCCACACAGCACGCGTAACAATGGACTTGTTGAGAGGCGAGTTCGGTGAATATTTGTGCAACATGGGTCCTGCCGTTTTCGTGAAGAAATATAATTTGACTATGGTATGGTTGATTAGGTATTTTCAGTCGAGAATCCTGATTCATGCGGTGGAGCATGTAGCTGTGCATTGTGGAACTCCGTGTTGACCGTGGCGTTCTTTTCGAGCATTTCCCAGTGCACCATCTCTTCCTAATCCCACCAAGCACATATCATAATCTTCTTTGGATGAAGATTCGGCTTGACTCCCGGCTTTGGCATATCTCCTGGAACCATCCATTCTATCCTTTGTTTCAAATTGATGTATGGGGACCAATCCTCATCTCCTGTGACAATTCAATACAAAAAGCGCTATTTATGACCGCGTGTTGCTCGATGGCGGGCGAGATGCTGAGAAGAAATTTGAAGGTGACTTTCTTTGCTTTTTTCGTTGAGCTCGTGGGACAACCACCCTCCCAATTTATCGGCAAATCCCATTGAATTAAGATGGCTTAGAATCATTTTATTGTCGCCTTCCGCTTTCATCGACGTCAATTTCGCAATTTTTGAACTTTGCAAACCATTTTCATGAAGACTCGCCTATGACACCTTTTCCATACACGTCGCAAATGTCCCGGGCTGCTTCGGCAGCTTTTTGGCCTCGATGAAAAGCAAAGAAAAGCAGGTGTGGAAAATGTTGTTTTGCCTTCTGGGCATTCCGTTTATAAGCCTTAGAACTAATAAAAATTAAAATACTCAAAAATACACTTAACATAGTCTTGTAGAGCAGAAAGAGGTCTACCGAATAAGTACTTACCCTTTGCCAAACAGCAAACCAATCTTTGTAAAATAAAAGAAAGTATAAGAACGTTATGAACTTGTTCCGAACCCAATATTTTAATTTACCTAAAATATTTTATATTTTCTGGGCTGAACTCGTGTGCTTATGGTTTGAAATATTTTATTTATAAATGAATGTTTCCTTCCGCCGGAACTAACTAAAATGTTCATTACATTCTAAAAAACATGAACTCAACTCTTGGTCTACTGTGGACTGGGTAAATATGTACACTAGGGTGGCAGTTATTTTGCAAGATTATTTTTTTATTGGTGCTACCCCCCAGATTGGTTCCTTTATATATAAAAATGGTGGAACAAAAGTTTGAAGTAAATCTGGTAAGTGGAAAGTGTGCCCCCGGGCCTTCAAAGTTTCAAAAAACCCGAAAATTCGTAGTATAAGTAGTAGTAGTAAGTAAAGTAGCCGAGCATTTAGTTTATCACATTCCAATGATAATTCAAATTATTACGCTTAAAAAAAATATATTCAATGCAGAATCTACCAAGTCGTTCGACCCTTGCTTTTTGACAACGCTGTCAAAAATTTTCCATTTTTCTTCAATTTCTGAATTACAAAAACAAAACGGAAGTTAAAATATGTGAGATAACTTATCAACTGATCACATTTTGAAATTCGAAATGAAAATAGATTTCCGCGCATAAAAAATTGGGTTCGACCAACGTACACATCGTGTCTTGGATAATATCAATATCAAAAACTAGTACAAGTATCAAATAAAGTAGGCGAGCATTTCGTTTCTGAAATAACAACGGTAATTCAAATTTTTATGGCTAAAAAAGTTTTGTATCAAAGTTTTTTAAAAAAAAATCATTAGTTGCGTACAACATTTGAAGTGAAGACATTCGGTAGTACAATGTCGCGACCTCTATTACGAGAAAAAGTTTATCTGCTCGGGTATTACTCAAATGAAATTTTTGGAAACAAACTTCCATCTGTAAAACAAACGTTACAAGCTTTTTTTTCAATTTACGGGTGTGCTTCACTAGCTGTGCGGGAAGTGATGATATATTGGGAGAAAGCCCGAATTCCGACGAAAGAACTAAAGAACTGTATACCAAAGTTAGGTGGTCTCTGTCAGCAGTGGCGGCAACTTCAAAAGCATGCTGCAAGAACGTCGATGGATCATAAGAAAAGAGAAAAAGATTTCTTTGAAAAACTCTTCATCTTCTACCTATTTAACATGAATATTTATGTATATCGAACTAAATCGTACTTATATTGTTAATACTATTTCTAGCTCAGAGAAGATTTGGAAGCGCGTGCTTCAGAGGAAATTCCGCAATGCTCAAAACATTTGTCTGTACCAGCAAAACAAAAAAGAGGACGACAAATAATAATAACTCCTAAGCTTGCTGCTGCTTTGGATAAGTGCAAGATCAGTGACAGGAATACAGTTCATATTCTTATAGCTACACTTGAAGCCCTTGGTCAAGACGTGGAGAGTTTTGCGATCAACAGGTGGTCTATTAATAATTCTCGTAAGAAACTCCGCAAAAAGAAAGCTACCGAAATCAAAAATATCTTTAAGGATAAGGAATTGCCTGCCGCTACGATACATTGGGATAGTAAAGAAGATGGGTAAAACTACCGGCCCTACCGTACCAATCTTAAAAAAGTTCCAAACTGCTTGGCCTAAAATAAATGTAAATAATTTTAAAACCGGAATCGTGAATAAGAAGATCAGAAAACATTTGGATCCGGTCGATGTTTCCCGAGTTCTTGATTTTATACGAAGCACATTGCAAGAACAACAACCGAGAGAGGATTACACAGGTCTGCAACGTTTTGTCCTAGGAAAATGTAGGGTCATTTTCGAAGTAATTTTTTGCGTAGAATCCGAATCCGGGGTTTAAATTGCTCTATCACGTCAGGATTTTGAGATATACTAACCTAAAAGTGCAAAAAACGCTGTTTTTATCCATTTTTGAGGTTATGTAGCTATGCAGATTTAGATCTTCATAAAAAAGTAAATATAGAATTTTAAAGTATAATTCTTCTTCTTTTAAATACCGTTGAGTTTGCTCAAATATCTTAATTTTTCACTGAGATATCGCATTTTGAAGTTTCCATGTTTGTGAATTTTTCGATATTCGAAAATCCATTGAGATAACATGAGACGTGATACGGTCGATTACATAGTCGCACAAAAAAGTGGAAGACTTATAATTTAAAATACGATGTCTACTTTTTTATGAAGAGCAAAATCTGCGGAGCTACATAACCTCAAAAATGGGCAAAAACAACGTTTTTTGCACTTTTAGGTTAGTATATTTCAAAATCCTGACGTGATGGAGCAATTTAAACCCCGGATTCGGATTCTACGCAAAAAATTACTTCGAAAATGACCCTACACTTTCCTAGGATATTCCGAACCCATTTTTTTGCAGACCTGTGTTATCGACAATTTTTGCAATTGGCTGCTATTTTTCTTGGCGAAATACCATCTCGTGGAGTATCCTTCCGTGCTCCAGGAGCTATCCATCGTGCATGTGGATGCAAAATGCAATTTGTGATATTTGCATTTTCCTTATCAGTATATTGTATATATCGAAGCGTGGTTTTGTGCACCTTCTGCAGCCAAAGCACCATTTTTGGATTTCAGTGTTCTTTCCAAAATTTATAAATACCGGACAGTTGACGAAGACATCTCTCGTGTGGCTTTACAAAAAATCAAAAATCATTTGTGGTATTTATCACCTGAATCCATCGCCTTGACCTTCTTTGACCCAAATGTGACGGCAGAATCAAAAATTAAAATGGTAAAGGCGTTGAATCGTGAAACTGATGCTGAATGTGAAAAAAGTATTAAGGGGGGAAGCTGGTCTAGAATTTTGAAAAAATCGAAAAATTTTTTTTTGTCTTAAAAGGTGCTTAAGGGTCTTAGAAATAATATACCAAATGAGGGATGCCAGCAAAAATGTCTAAATGCCCAAATTTTTCATTCGACGGCAGTGCCTCGCAGGTATGCCCCGAACGCTACTTACAACTTTAAACGCGTTTTTCTCGAAATCACTTTTTTTAAACTGGCCGAAGACATAACTCAAACAAATCTTTACCGATTCTTACGAAATTTTGACAATACATTCGAAATACCTTTCTCCGGAGACGTACGTAGGATTTTTTATTTATATTACATAGTTTTTTTTTTAATCAACAATTTTATGTCGTTCTTTATAGTGAAAATTGTAACTTTTTGTTCAAACGTGCACCATTTCGCGAAAAAACAAAATATCGAAAAAATCCTACGTACGTCTCTTTCTGTTGTCATATAGAAACTAAAAAAATTTTAGTTTTTGATCCAGGACAAAAATTAAGGAGTTTACGTCTTCGGCAATGGACCCACTAGAAAAAAAGGCGCCTTAGGAGAACTGCTGGACAGCGGCCATTTTGAAATTAATTCAGACGAAAAATTTTGTATTTGTACCATGAAAGCTATATTATTAAACCTATTTCACAGATTTTCGTTTGATTCCTTTGTTGAGTCAAAATAAATTCATAAAATATGCCCATTTTTTGCGCTCTAGACCAGCTTCCCCCCTTAAAAGGATAACCGTGGAAACAAGCCAAGTTCCTGAATTATTAAACCAAGGACTTGAACAATTTGTCTCCAACAAAACAAAACGATTCGTTATAAGATTTAACATAAATGACGAATTCCTATGCATAGATCCTGCCCGGTGGCACAAACATGAAGATTTCTTTAATTTTAATTCATTTTTATTTTATTTTCTTCAATGAGTTATTTCTTTTTTTAGTTTTTTTATATGTTGTTATTAAACTAAATTGCAATGAAGTAAGCGTCATATGGAACTACATATATATGCTAAATACTGTATGGATAATAATTTCCTTCTTCAATTTATATATGTATAATTTAATATACTTTACCAATTAAATTCTTTTACTACTTATTTACGCTGTATATATATTCATGTAAAATAAAAAACACACTTTTAATGAAATTACAATTTTTTGTCATTTTGGGGTAAATTTTGCATATTGAAAGGCTCGGGGGCACACCTTTCCCCTATCCGATTGGCACCAAATTTCACAGAGGTAATTTTTATATAGAATGGAACCAAACTGGAGGGTAGCCCGTGAAAAAGTATTGTATATAAAAAAACAGGTCAAATAACTGCCACGCTAATGTACACTTTCTTAGCTGGACTCAATATGAGAACTAAATAAATTGCGATTCTCTTATATATACAAGTATATATGTAAGTAAATTTTTATCACTTTTGGCATTAAATTTGCACACAAGACAAGACAAGACAGGAACTTAGAATTAAAATCGAAAAAGTATTAAAGTTATCCTAGTAATATGCGGAACAAACAAACAAACCTGCGCCTAGACAAAGCAGAGTATTAATATAATTTCAATGAATATCCCAAACAGGCTATTGTTTCGGTGGCAGCGAATTTTACTCGCGCCAATTCTCTAATAAGGACTGATTATATTGATGATAATCCGACGGTGCAATATCTGAGGAATACGCGGGAGCTGCAAGATTTCCCAATTTAGTCCCTACAAATATTTCTGGATCGATTTAGCACTGTGGGGCCTGTCATGTGTTGTCATGCAGCAAAATCAGTTTGTCATGTCTACAGTCCCTTTCTGGCTACTTATATTTGAGAGCTCGCTTCAAACGCATTAGCTGCAGTCGGTCACGATGGTTGATGGTTTCAGATGGTTTAAGGATTTCATAATAGCTGACAGCCTTCTGATCCCACCAGATGCACAACATAACCTTTGAAGCATGAATATTTTTTTCGTTGTTGATGGACCTGGTTCACTGGTAGGCTCTAATATTTTCTTAATAGATCCACTCTTGAGCACCAGTGATGATGCGATGCAGAAAACCTTTTCTTTTCTTTGATTCAAGAAACATCTCACACTCCACTAAACATCTCTCAATATCCCTTTCCTTGAATTGATGTGGCATCCTTTAACAGCTTTCTGGACCATTCCCATCGCGTGCGAACATTTACCAACGGTTGATCTGTCAACATCCAACTCTTTCGACATATCATCAAGGGTTCGATAAGCGTCTTCATCTAATAATTATTTTAGTTGAGTATCTTCTAATTTTTTCGGTGCCCCTTCGCGATCTCTATCACTCACGTCTAAATTGCCACTTTGGAAGCGTCGAAACTACTCTTTACAAGTTGCATTTGATGAAGCGTGATGAGCGTAAATATTTATCAATGTATGAGGCGTTTCAGCTACATTTTTCTTTAAAAGGTGATAATAAAGCATAACTTCCCTCAAATGCTGTTTTTTCGGAACGAAATTAGACAATTTTGACGTCAGATAAAAAAGGATGTTCACGCTTCAAATGAATGTAAACTACTGCGGCCGAGACCTCACATATACACCTTCAAATCGTCAGTATATTACTATAGGAAACCCAAAAACATTATCAGCAGCGATAACTCTTTTACGAGGTCGGAAACTTATTCCCATACCCAAATTATATTATTGTTTAATATATATTTTACTGAGAAAATTTCTAATTTCATTTAAACTTTTCAAAGCTTGTCTTTCGTTTACGCTGATTGCCATAAACAATTTTGTAGTCCAACACATACTTGAAATTATATACTCGTATAGTTAAAAAGTGCTTCTCGTTCATGCCAAGTGGTCACTTGAATATTCTTTTTTCCTTCAATGTAAAATTGACGGAAGCACTCGGGTATAATATTTTAAAACTCCTTACGCTAAAAATGTTTACGCATCCATCCGCTACTTTCAATTAAGTACGTTTGCAATGTATCAGCCATTCAACCGCAGCGTAGCTGGACTTCATTTAGGGTTACGTATACGCCTAAGTGGTCGCGTAAGTTTTCACACACCCTCACATCTATATACACATGGTTCGATTACTCAACGATTTGTTTGGGTTTTTAACAAATGACACAAAATATACGCGTATATGTGCGTATAACGGATGTTGCTTTTTCGGAAAATAAACTTTAATGAGTTTCCCGTTTTTCAACCGCAAAAACCAACGAAACCAAAATGCGGCTGAAAAAGTTTTTAAGCCGCCTGAGTAGCACATACAAGGTTTTAAATATAAAATAAAGGGTTGCAAGCGAGTGCGGCTAAAATGCAAACTGGTTATTTTGCATGTCAAGCAAAGTGTTGGCCAAATTCGGATTCAGGATTATCATGCTTACGAATACACTTGCATATAAACACATACTTGTACGTATGCATGTATCTTCATATATGGAAGAACAAGGTTGTGGAGCAATTATCCGTGGTCGTATTCTTGCTGCAGTCCGAAGTTTAAAGTGTATAAGCGGCGGTTATGGTGATCCGTTGCAATATGCCAATAATCCTCACAGGAAAAAATATAAACGTAAAAGGGGCAAAAGAAATGCGCCATAAAATAACTAAGGGCGTCACTGGCAGCATCTGCGATGGATGTTAAATATTTTTGAGCAGATTGAGACTCTCATCGCTACAAGTTAAACATTAAAAAAAAAAAATTATTAACAGCCGGACTTTTGCTGACGTTTTGTATGGTTAGGGCAATGTGTTTTATTTTTATTGAGGCATTTTTTTATGGAAATTTAGTTGACACTATACTGCTTGTACAATATTTTGGTCCACTTGGCGTTCGAATTTCACAATGGAAAGGCATTACTTATATTGGTAAGAGTTAATAAACTATTATAAATGCGATATTTTTACCAGTTTTGACCAAATTTTTTATGTGTTTTTTTTATTTATTTTTCATTAACTTTTTATAATAGTATTTTAATCGTCAACAAGTCCTAAAATACTCGTAACTTAAATGTGTGCATGCGTGTGACTCAATCACGCCAAAACGAAACAAATTATTATTTCACAACTGATGGCTTATGCCTGTGCTTGGATTAAAAAATATATTAACTTTTGTAATGAACTTGCGATCTCTTTAAAAAGTTAAATATAGTTAAATTAATAAATTCAATCAAATATTACAACACAGATTTCAAATAAAAAAATGCTCAAGAGGGCTTTATTTGGAAAATATGTTTGAAGAGGGTTACCACTAGCTTAAAAAAATAATTTCAAGTAAAATTCGTGAAATAAATTAATTAAAGGGCGCATTCGTTTCGAGTATTTTTTTGAAGATGGTTGCCACCTGTTTGAAAAATCAGGTTCAGGTAAAAATAATAAAATAAATTACATAGAAGAATATGAGTGTCAAAGAAAAAAGGTTTGAAAAATCTTAAATTTGAATATATTTTTGAATATGCAGAGTTGCCACCGGCTTAAGAACTAGGCCCAATATATTAAACAATCAGAAATAATTAGGTATAGGTGTCAACGGAATTTTTGTAATGTTTATTAATGTTTAGAAACTATTTTCGGAGATAGTTGCCACCTGTTTGGAAATGCTGTTAATTACATTTAATTAAAAACTTAGCTGAAATACTATTACAACGGTACAAAAACTCCATATTTTCAATACATTTTAGAATGGGGTTGCCACCTCTTTAAAATACAAATTCGTTTAAATGAGCATACTAACGAATACTATTTAGATATCTTCCAAATTATTTAAAGCATTTCACGTTTTATGTATAAAAATTAATATATTAATAATGCCTATTGGGTGATTATTAAATTTTCATATTCCGTAATAGTCCTCGAAACAGTAACCTTCATTACAATGTACTATACATACGAGTGCAATTAAACTAGTTTTATGCTTTGCGTTCTATTTTTGTAGGCACCGCAAACTTCAGACTTCCCAACCACTCAACATTAATTTTCATGTGACGGTATTTGAAGTTACAAAATAGACTTTATATTTTTCGTTTGTGCTACTTGGCTTATTTTGACATTTATGCTTATAAGAGAAATGGTTCTCGCATGCACATTGCTTTATGATATTTAATGTTGATGATTAATTGCTATGGCGCCAATCACTGGGCGCATAGTGCACAAAACAAATGGTTTAAATTGATTTCTATTTTCTGATTTTGTGTTAACTTGTGCCCATGTCAAGTTTTCGTCAAGGTCATCTATATTGCTAAGGTCTTCCTAGGGCCATGAGCCCCCAAGGCGTCCTGTATTTTGTGTTCCCCGCTGCAGCACAGTGCACGAAATCGCTGAATGCGCATAGTGTACCTTATTCAGTGCTATTTTTTCCCCGAATCTCAATATCTGGTGACTTTTGGTTATGTCGATTCAGTAGATCCATATTTGAGTTGCAATTTTCGGGTCACCAGATACGGATATTTTGGTGGAGGGAAACATGGAGCTGTTTGCATACGCCCGAATTTTGTTTGCTAGTCCTTCGAATACTGGCCCAGTTTCACAGCCATTAGGTAGGGCGGATTTAACATTAGTGTTGAAGATGCTAATACTCAAAACTTTAACTCTTAACTTGCTGTAACCGTTTGGTTAAAAAATTTTTACTTGCTCTGATTTAAAGTATAAAATGTGCTAATTTCGCGAATTTCAATTAAACCTATCGATAAAAAATAAAGTCCAAGAACAATTTTGAAATAAGTTGGTATTGATTTTGAAAGTTTTTTGTTTTTCCTACCATTTACAGCTTACTCAAGTCTTGGTACGCCAGACAAATTTCTCAGCTATAGCACAAATGGGAAAGCCAAATATGTTGTTTATTCACTGCGTTGAGAAAAAAAAATTAATGAAAAATATTTTGTTCAAAATTTTTCTAACTGGTGGTTTCTACTTTATTTGCTGAGGCAAAGCAACGCACGTCGGGTATATCCAAGAATAATATACATTAAAGTTTCAAATATAATACAAAATTTAGCAAACACTCGACAAATTTTCATCAAAATTTCAAGCCTTTTAATCCAAATTAAAAAAAAAAGATCAAACCCTTGCCCGCAATTTTGTAGGTCTTAAAGTTCGATTGTAGTAAAGTGTAATTTTGAAACGGCCCAACACTCCCGTTGATTTTTGATAATTTTTCCTGCTGTTGGTATGCCAAACTTTTCTCATTTTCTCGTGTTTTTCAAACGTAAAAGAAAAAAATGTTGCGAGTTTATTTATTTAGACGAGCGAAGTACAACCATTTGGAAATAAATTAAATTTTACTCTATTTATGACCATCTGATTAGGCGGTCTCCAAATGAACACTGTATACCAAATGCGACCGAATCACTGAGCAAATAATAACTTAAGGGGTTATATACCATGTGAACCCGAAAAAATGGACGATTGTCATAATTTTTTTTAAATATGTTTTAAAACTTTTATTCAAATGAGGCATGTATCATACTGAAGGGTAATTCTCGAAGAATACATTTTGGTATTTTAATTTTAAAAAATGTTATTATGTTGATATCGCCCCTCCCCCGAAACGCCGTCAACTGAAACCACAAAAATTAAATGGTTATTATAGAAAAATATTTTTTCGTGAATCTGAACGGTTTATTTACGCAAAAAAAATGTTTTCTCGATATAAAAACAAAACAACCAAAAAAACGATTTTTGAGGGGTTGAAAAATAAAAAAAAAATTAATGCCAGCGAACTATGCAAATATTTATAAAAAGTGAACCGTTCAGATTCATAAGGTTGTAACTTTGTATAATTAAAAATCTTGTTTATGCAAATCGGTCAAATATTTTTTGATAAATAATGATCACCGGCGCGGGAAATTTCAAAAAACACGACTTCGAGATAATCGCGTCTAAGGTTTTGCGTGCACTTCATTTATGTATAATTTGCGCGCTTCCACGGTCTGTAACTTTCGTTCTAGTGCTCCGATCTTTATGATTTTTTGAATTTATATTTTTAAGATGATGTACTTTTAGAATACGCCATAAAAAAATTTTCGATTTTTTAGTTCAACACAAGGTATATAACCCCTTAAGGGCATATGGGTCTGGCGTTTTGGCTTACAAAACCCAGCAACGAGTAAAGCTCACTAAACATTTGCGAAATTCATTTCGAGTGAAAGCTGGCATATACTCGTAGTCAATGAACATATTTTTGGGGAGGATAGCCCAGCTAAACCGAATTTTACCAGACCCGTTATGTTGTTTAAATTTTTATTACTTGGTCCATATTTCTTTTTATTTGGTATCACAAACTTCGTTTCTTATCAAAAATACCACTCCATTTCTTGAATGGTATACGACTATATGAATTAGAGAAAGGCTTTTGCGAACAGAAAATTTGTGGCGGCAACCAATCAAGTGTGACAGCAAATTAGTAAAAGTTTGCTCTTCTGGAGTTTTTTAGTTTGAACATTTTACATGTTTTTTGTAACAAATCGCTGGTATTAGAATTTTTCTTTATTCACCATTAACTCGGTTTTTTGGTTGAGTCAGCAAAAGCGAATACTAGCATAGACTTTTGGGGAAAAAGTTACTCTAGCGACTTATAGTTTAAGAAAAGTGAGGCACAAAAATTGATATCTTGATTAATAACAAAGTGCCACAACTGCTCTAATTGAAAAGTATAAATACGATTGCAAAAAATATGTTCTGCAAAAGCGCAAAGTTTGACAATCGGTAGTGCTTCATAAAAAAATTAATTTGCCAACGGCTTGATTGTGTATTTGTGTGCATATGATAATGCTGGACAGACAACATTTCTGCCATATGTATTTTCACCACAAATACACAGCAAAAATATGTGTATAAGTAAGCGTACACAGTTTTTCTGCATAAAGAGTCGTGAGCTGCACACATTTCAACTTGCCTTCCATTTAATTACATTTCATAGCGTTTTTTCCTACACTCAAAACTCGCCTTTGCGCAATGAATTGCGGACAGAAAATAGTAGAAAAAAATCAAACCAAATATTATAGTAGGCGAAAAAGTGTGCAAAAAAATGTTGTTACAAACAAACCAAATAAGTGGAGCAAGTATAAATATTAGTGAATGAGTGTCTATGTGTCAGTCCCTGTGTGCAGCTGTTCATATGCGCGAGCGCGCAGCTGCACTTAACACAAAGCAATCAAAAAATGTTTGTTATATTGCGGTGAAAAGTCATCAGTGACCAAGTAGCGACAAAAGCAATGAAAAAACAAAAACAGAAAATACAAAAAAAAAATATTCAGCTCCAAAATTATGCCACCGACCACACTAATAGCACGGCGATGCGCCCCCAACAACTGCTGCCGAAAAACTATCGCAATCAAGCAAAGCTGCGTCATAGATAACTGTTGCTTTGTTGCTCGCCAGTCGCCATTCGCTGGTCACAAATGGTGCAGCAGCAGACAGTGCAGAGTATGAAAATATATAATAAAATCTATAAACGTAGAAATTTTGTCATTTGCGTACAGCGGCTGCCGCGGCGCACACTGGTATAGCTTCTTATATTTTTTTGGTAAAAAGCGAGCGACTACTGCTTTAACGAATTCAATATTTCATACATATACTTTTCGGGCAGGACTATAAGTTATAGAAGGGTGCGTGAGTAGTTTTTGGCTTCCGGTCCGCTACACTCTTGAAGCCTTGTATTTTAATCATGCACGTCCATGTAGCCAATTTTATATTGGGTAGTCGAAAAAGTCTTTTCGTATTTTGTCGATAGATGTCGTTGGAGTCATCTATCTGCAGTGCTACCAATCACATTGTGTCATATCATATGGTATTAGAAAGGTTACATTTTAAGCTTCATTTAACCAAAAAAAAAATTAAATTCGGAGAAGTTGAATAAAAGTTATAGCTGTTCAAAAATGAATAAAACTAATGAAGAAATTCGCTATATTTTGAAATTTTTGTATAAAAAGGGGAAGAATGTCATGCAAACCACCAATGAAGTTTGTGAAGTTTACGGAGACGATGTTGTATCAGTTCGTGTAGCACAACAATGGTTCGCTCGCTTCCGTTCTGGAAATTTCGATGTGAAAGATGCACCGCGGTCCGGTCGACCTATCGTTGAAAAAGTCGATGAAATTACGGAAATGATTGACCAGGACCGTCACATAAGCTGCCATGACATCGCCAAGGCACTAAACATTCATCATCAAATGGTTTGAACCATTTAAAAAGGGCTGGTTATAAAAAGAAGCTCGATGTTTGGGTACCACATGAATTGTCTGTGAAAAATTTAATGGACCGAATTAACATCTGCGATTCTTTGCTGAAACGAAATGAAATCGAACCATTTCTGAAGCGAATGGTAACAGGAGACGAAAAGTGGATCAAATACGACAATAATGTGCAAAAAAGATCATGGTGCAAGGGTGGTGAAGCTCAACAAATGGCCGCAAAGCCAGGATTGACGCCTCGAAAGGTTATGCTGTGTGTTTGGTGGGATTGGAAAGGAATCATCCACTATGAGCCTGCTCGAACGATTGATTCTACACTTTACTGTCAACAACTGATGAGATTGAAGCAAGCAATCGAAAAAAATGGCCAGAACTGATCAGCAGAAAGGGCGTCGTCTTCCATCAGGACACATCTTTGATGACTCGGCAAAAAATGGGAGAGCTTGGCTGGGAAGTTTTGATGCATCCACCATATAGCCCTGACCTTGCATCATCGGACTACCATTTTTTTCGGTCAATGCAGAACTCCCTTAATGAAGTAAAGTTGGCTTCAAGAGAAGCCTGTGAAAATTACTTGTCGCAGTTTTTCGCCGAGAATTCACAAAAGTTTAACACTGATGGAATAATGTCTCTAGAAGAAAAATGGCAAAAGGTGGTCGACCAAAATGGTATATATTTGGTTTCGTAAAGTTCATTATAAATATAAAAAAAGAAGTTGAAGTTTGATTAGAAATACGAAAAGACTTTTTCGACTACCCAATATTTATACATTTTCGATTTTACTGTAGAACTCACTTTTTATGGAATGCATTTCTTACAAATATACTCTTAGCACATAAGTAATGTAATTCCACATACCTTAGCTTCTTCTTATTCGCGCATAAATATAAAAGTTTAATCCGATTAGGGTAAAATGTTGATGGTTTGCTATGAGTCGGTGGGTCCAAGTTAACGCATTTTCGGCCGCATGCCGAATTTTCGACCATCAAATTTTAAAGCCTATAGCTCTAAAATAAAGTTTTGTTTATTAGCTGTTTTCACCGAAATGAACTTTTCTTTCTTTAACGAACGGGGTAGTCTTTTTAAGGCAAAGTTTTAGATGAAGATTTTTGTAAAGGAATAAAAAAAGCGGAATCAACTAATTTTAATTTTATTATTAACTGTATATGATGACAAGAGATCAAATTAAAAAATATCACATAAAATCTACATCAATATACAAGTTTTTTAACATTGAAGATATTGCACTTTTTGCTGATAAAATGCTCGAGCACTGGCCAGAACCCGTCTAGCAGCATTCAATTTCTTGGAGTTAAGTTTTATTTTATTTTTAGGTAAAAGATTGGTGAGTGCCATAAAAAAAGTGCGAAATATTTACATATTTTCGCATTAGTATTTTAGAATCTGATTCCGTTATTTTTGTTCAAATCCACTTTACTCGTTTTACTGAAGAAATTATTTTCTCAGACGCCGCTAGTTTTAATTTGAACGGTATGTGAAGAAACAAATCTAACAGGACATCGAAAACTGATATATAGGACATATATAAGACAGGTTGCAGATATGCTTGTGAACTTTAACATTTTAAATGAGAGTTGAGAGAAAGTCTTCCCACAAGCATAGCTTCAAAGCGCTCTTACAATTGGTTAGCCAGTCAGTCAGTCTTTTGCGCACTGCATGTTCACATAATCATATCCAAGCTCGTTAAGGAATGCGTTAATGTCCTCAATACCCCAACTTTCGGGGCCAGATACGAGGGCATAAGAGTCATGATGGCAACAAAGAGGAGGAATGCCTAGGAGCTACATTAAAATTCCACGAAGCAGAACACTTTTGCTACATCACTAAAGGCCACATAAAGGAAGTTGTCAATTATAGGAAAGACACGAATTCACATCAAACTGGAGGGATAATTCCAGCCAAACAGTTTATCTTTCCTTTTTGAAGAGAGTGCAATAGATTTACTGGAAGCTAAGAGCAACAAGCATCTGCCGTAAGCTGCGCGATGAAACACCTGTGCTCTGTGCAAATGTGCAGACTTCGAAGGCTGCAGGTGAGGCGTCTTACGTAGGTTAGATCACTCTAAAGCTATTAGTGAGCTTGAAAAAGTGCTCAAATCCATTAGAATCCTCCAATTATAGGTTCGCCGTTCAAAGGATGCTATACTATAACCAAATAAATCTAACTAACTATTGTATGATGTGTCTATTATTGGTGGCATTGCTTGCGACCATTGATGTGAGAGCATTTTAAGTCAGTTTTGCCAACTTGAAAAGTATTTTACTTCAAGTGATTTTTGTAAGAAAAATATAAAAAAACATATAATTATATTTTCCGAAAAAAATTTATATTTTCCAGAAATAAGCCACTGTGCCTGTCTTTTGCTCAAATACTCACAAAACTACACAAAGAAAGACATTTTGGTATACATAAGAAAACTTGGTATTACTTAATGCGCAACAACAACTAAAAGTACAATAATGACAGCTGAGCCAAATCTAATGGAGAATGACAACAGACGAAAAAAGCAAATATAATCAAAACAATGTCTGCGAAATGTCTTATGTGAAAAAGTAAAAAGTTGGCAAATTGACACTGGATGTTGCTGCTAGCAGCATGCGCATTGTTGTTGTTGGTACACAAAAACTTGTAATCCCAATTTCCGTTAGAGAAATGAACCAGTTGCGTGGTTACTTTGTTATGAAGCTCATTTACGCTGTTGTTCCCCAACATAGCTTTTTGTGTGTTAACTTCGTTGTTGGTTATTTCAATTTTTTTTTAATATAATGTTAATAATCAATCAATGAATTTGTATATCAGTAGAATAAAATGTGAAAAAAAGAGATTAGACACAGACGACTAGGCACAGCCAAGAGTTCTTGAGTGAGTTCTAGTTTAGGATGAAATACCGACAAATATATGGTAGCGATAGTTTAATGTGTTGTATATAGGTAAATCGGCGTTGAGCGCACAAATTAAAATACGCAGATTAGACGTAGGTATTTGTATATACAAATCTCTTTTATATGTAGACGACGGGTAGCTGGTAAAATTGTTGCTCATACGCCCCAACGTCCAAGAAAGTGACACAAGTGTGAATATATGATGAATATGAGAATATTATTGTAATGGAATGAAACTAGTTGCTAAATCTAAATATAAGGTCAGGAAGCAACAATTTTGTGAAAGTATTTGGTGAGTACAACTTGTACGTATAGTAAAACTAAGAAAAATGGTATAGGAGAAATTTCCAATACACCCCCAAAATCTCATTTTATGGCCATAACACCGTTTTTCAGTAGGTTGATGTAAATAATCACTCCTAACTTCGCCAATTTCCATCCGATTTCGAATTTGTTTTTTTAATCCGAAAGAAGAAAAACAAGCCTTTTTGACAGTGTGTTGACAATTTTTCTGAAATGACAACTGACGAGACTGTAGACGGAAGTATTTGGAATTTTTTTATTTTTTCTCTATTTTTTCAACTTTGACATAATTTTTACGATATTATCCGTTGTTGAGGATTTTTTTAGTACACTACTGTTATAGTAAATTTAATTTTGCGTCGAATGAGCTATATTTGACTGTAATTAAATTAAAATTAATAGAGTTGTGTGAGTTTTAAGATTTTATTTTTTTTTTACTAATTTGGTATGTAGGTATAGCTCACCTATCGTGAGATTGAGACAATCTTAGGCATTAGTGGGACCAGCATACATTCAATATTGTATAAACATTTGACTGTCAAAAACATTTGTTCGCGTTGGATCCCACACAACTTGTCAATCGCTCAAAAAAAGGATCGTGTCGATTGGTTGGGGGAAATGCGGGGCTTCGAAACACGTCTTTGACATCGTGACAGGTGATGAATCATGGATTTACGCGTATGAGCCCGAAAGTAAACAGAAGTCGACTGTATGGGTGTTTCAAGATGAGCCAAATACAACAAAAGTTGTTCGCGCACGAAGCACTTCCAAGCAAATGGTCGCCTGTTTTTTCGGAAAAACTGGACATGTCGCAACCGTACCATTAGAACAACGCAGAACAGTAAATGCTGAGTGGTAAACAACCATTTGTTTGCCAGTTGTCTTCCAAGAAATTAGGAAAACCAATCGCCAAAGACGGATCACTCTTCACCAGGAGAATGCGAGCTCTCACACATCGGCTCAAACAACTGCATTTTTGAGCACCCAAAACATCGAATTAATGGGTCATCTGCCGTATAGTCCTCACTTGGCACCGAATGACTTCTTTTTATTCCCTTACGTAAAAAACAAAGTGAGAGGTCAACGTTTTTCGATACCTGAAGAAGCGGTTGCGGCATTCAGAATGCATGTTTTGGAGGTACCTCATTCAGAGTGGCAAAAGTGCTTCGACAATTGGTTCAAACGCATTCAAAAGTGATAAAGTGATTTTCGATGATTAAAATTTGTTTTTGTTCTCTAATCCCGACATATAAAAGGCACCCCTCGTATTAGTTATTAAATATAAGAATCAACACTAACATTAAAATTAGCAAATATGTGTATAGAAGTAGTATACGTACTAGGATGTACACTCATACAACTCGTGCACTGTTCTGCACTCTGTATGCGTTAACAGCAATAGAGCGCTCTCATTTGGTATTTGCAGGTAAGTAGTGCTATTCTGTGGGCAAGTATGTTATTATTATTATGAGGAAATTCATCACTGTGACTTCAAATATCTATTGCGTTCCCTTCCCCTTCCCTTCATGGATTGAGAGTATTTCTCCGCGTCCAACTTCCTCAATAAATGTTACGTTCTTTTAAATTCCCGGTGTTCAATTTTTAAAAAGGCATCACCCCTGATAATTTTCTTATACTACTAAAACTAGTGTTAAATTATTAAACAAAAAAAAAATGAAATGAAATATCACAGTCTGAGCTCAAAAACAAAAAAATAAACTCAACATCTCACAAATCAACTGAAAAAATCCCTAATTTTTTGCTAAATAAAAACCTTCAAGAATTGTGCACCTGCTTTATTAAATATAATTAACTTCCAATTATTCAGGTGTAAATTTCATAATTGCAATCAATTAACTTTGCACAGTTAACAGCAGCTACAAAGAAACACTATTTTCCAAACACATAAGCCCTGAGCGAGAATGTGGCCCCGAATGTAAATATTAATTTAAACCCTGCCACGGCATATCAAATGCCAGTCAGAGAGGGCGCAAGCGCATAAACACATAAACTTACCAACCCGCACAATGGTCATCAGTAAATGCGTAATATGCCCCATGCAACACATATCGCTGTCACGCGCAACAAACTAACAACCAAAAATATACTTGAAACTTTTAATTAAATCAACGAAAATTAAAATTTTCCAATTTCTGCGCATCGCTGCGTTTGAGTGCAATTGATTTGCCACGCGCCCAAATATGCTAGTACAAATATATACATAAACAAATCAAAAACAGTAACACTAAATGCGCAATAAAATAGGCATACACATACATACAAATGCATACATGTGAGCTTGCGTAGGAATGTGAGGCAAAATGCTGCCTGGAGAGGCATGCAGGCGAGCAGATTGCGTTTTTACCTTTGATTGATTTCACTACGCGCATAGCTTAACATAAATATTTGAATGCATGCGTGTTTGTGTGTTTATGTGTGCATTTGTGCGCGTCCTTCAAAAATCGTTTAACACAAACTCAATCAAAAATGGGCAATTGTGTGCAGGAATTGAAATTTAATTTAACAAAATGGCCACTAAATTACGTTCGTTACAAACCGGGCTGCTCAACGGTCAAGCAATGAAGCGAAGAGGGTGAATTGGGGCGAGTGGAACTGCAGCGGTTACACGGCTGACCGGATACGGAGAGCAAAATAGTGGTCGGCATATACGGCTTGCCAACTAACTGCTTTGCCAGGAGGCGGATAATATACATACATACAAACAAAAACAAAAAACAGAAAAAACAACATTCCCAGCACATTTTGCAACAAATCAAACACACTTCAAAAGTCATCAAGTCCGGTTGGAAGGCTCGGGCGGCAGACATTGGCGACCGCAAACGAATTGCTGGACATGTGCGTGGCACATTGAACAGTAAGCTAAAAACTAGTAATGGCTACGAAGGCAGAGTATGAAGGGCGATACGTTGGCTAATGTGGTAGTGAAATGAAACTAGAAGGTGCATGTGGCATGCATCATATTGCACATAACAAATGGCCGAATAACAGTACGAATATGCGGAAAACAGTTGGCAATTGGTGCACCAAAGCTAGAGTGAATGTGGAGGCAAACAAAAAGCCAGCTTCGGCACTTGAGCACATTATACACACACACATACATATGCATTCGTATAAAACGCAAAATCACAAAATCAGAAAATCACAAAAATTGAGTTAGCGCGAACGGGCGGACTTGCAACGTTGCAGTTGTGGTCGCCAACATTGGCAGACCATCGGCCGGTTAGCCAAGTTGACCGCATAAAATAGTGGAGCTCAAATGCCATAGTGGCATGTTGTAACATACTTACCTACATAATATGTGCAGAGCGGTTAGTGGTTGAGGGCGAAGTAGGCGATTCGGGAACCAAATCAAAAACACATTTGTAATGCGAATGAAATGGAAATGGAAATGAGCATTTCCAAAATTTAATGCAAATACTCAATCACAAGTCAAAAGTGGTCGCATTTGGATGTGAAGAAATGTGTAGTATGTATGCGTCTGTTTATATATATCTACATACATACAAATATATATGATCAAGGTTTTACATTCGAAAACGCTTATTATGGGTTGTTGTTTTTTGATAGCGCTGAGTGTAACCCACCTATTCGAGCGGTATGTATTTTCTTTTATATATTCATACTCATACTCATACGCATATTCATATTCGTATTTAAATTAATATTCAAATTCACGCTCATAGTGATACTCGGACTCTTATTCAAATTCATACTCATGCTCATACTCATATTCATACTTATACTCTTATTCATATTCATACTCATACTCATACTTACAGTATTGTAATATTCATATTCATATCCGTATTCATATTCATATTCATATTCTCACACTCATACTCATAATCATACTCACACTCATACTCATACGCATACTCATACTCATACTCATACTCATAAAAAAATAAATAATTGGCGCGTACACTTCTGTTAGGTGTTTGGCCGAGCTCCTCCTCCTATTTGTGGTGTGCGTCTTGGCGTTGTTCCACAAATGGAGGGACCTACAGTTTCAAGCCGACTCCGAACGGCAGATGTTTTTATGAGGAGCTTTTTCATGGCAGAAATACACTCGGAGGTTTGCCATTGCCTGCCGAGGAGCGACCGCTATTAGAAAATTGTTTTTCTTAATTTTGCTTTCATCGAGATTCGAACCAACGATCTCCCTGTGAGTTCATACTCATACTCATAATAATATTCATACTCATACTCGTGATCATACTCATGCTCTTATTCATTTTCTTACTCATACTCTTATTCAGATTCATACCCATATTTATAGTCATAGTCATATTCATATTCATTACTTCATATTCAATCATAGTAATGTGTAAAAAAAATTACCGGAAGCTATTCCGCATGTGAAGGATTCACTTTCTTTCACGTACACACTTCGTCCGCAGTTAGCATTATGTGGTCAGTTTCATACATACATGAATATATATTTATATGTATTTGGAACTAAAAATAGGAGGAAGAAAAAAATTAGATAGTGCTTCCTTACGAGTGTATTTGCTGAGTACTTGAAAAATATTTCCTGCTAGGCAAATATGCTTACAAAATGTGTTTGCGTTCTTCAAAAGCATACACACTCACATGTGTAGATATGTACATATTTGTTGGAGATGTCACGCCCAGCAAACGATTTCATTTGAAAAATAATGCAAATGTATGCACATACATACATCCATAAGTATTTGTTTGCTTTAAAATTGAGTGTACAGTAAGCATACATATGGGCGTACATGTGCACATATGTATGGACGTGTATGGAGTAGACTCCTTTCAAAAGACATTAGCGTTTGCTCTTTTCGTGCATTTGTATAAGTAAATAAAGCTCAATTGCTTAGCGTCTTTTCACTGTCTGTCATTTTATGGGGATTTCAACATATTTGGAAGTGCATCACTTACAGTTAAAGATTAGGAATGTAATTGACTCTGAAAATTTTTAACAATTGGGTACTCCAATTATGAGTAATGCCTGAGAATTGTATTACAAGATGTGTGAAAAACTTGGTTGGAAGCAAAGTAATTTAGGCGTTAATTAGTCAAGGTACGAAAGAGAGAGAGAGATGGCATGAGTACGGCTAACTTATATCACTTAAAAATGTATTTCTTATAATACTTTACTTTATTGCCGGATTGCCTTTGATCGAATAAAAATGTTTTATTAATTCACGAAAGTTATGTAATGGCAGTATTAATAAAAACAGTGCTGCCGCGTAGGACAGTTTACAAAGTAAATTTTGTAAGCGTGAGTGATGTCACATTATGCGAATTACCATAAAATTAAATTAATGAAAATGAAGATGTTGTGCATTCTGTTCCGGAAAATACCTTTTTAATTAAAAAAAACACCCAACCCTTTGTCTACACAGCAGATAGGTTCCTTAGAAAAGCGTGCAACAGAAGCGTGTAACAAAATACATGCGGCATATGGTAAATTTGGGGATATGTTCCCATGTTCCCGTATAAAATGAAAAAAACTTTACTTTTTTTTCCAAAAAAGACCGTGAAAAAGAAGTAATCATGAAATCCGCATTACTTATTTGTATTTGTCCTATCAAGCTGCCAGGCCACAGCAATATTTTCCTATCCAAAGTTTTTGCTGTGGGGAAAGCCGCGGAGCTAGCCTACACAAGAACAAGAAAGAACTCAACAATTAATATATACGTGGACAGTCAAGCGCAGCAATAAAAGCAATAAGCTCATATTGAATTAAGTCCAAAAATGTTCGACGGAGCAGGGAGGCCATAGAAAGGCTAGCCGCAAACAGAAGGCTGCATATCTGTTAGGTACTTGGTCACAAAGGCATTATGGGGAACGAAATAGTAGATGAAACAGCAAAAAGTGCTGTTAGACTACCATTTGAACAAGAGAACGACATACCAAAACCGCTAAATACAACACACAACGAAATGAACGACTACATAAAAACTTATGGAAGCTAGGTGGACTAATCTGACCACATGCAAAACACCAAAAGTTATGTGTAGAACTAACGACAAAAAACTGACTCAATTCGTAATTACGCTCTTGCGAAATGACTGCAGAACTATCATAGGTATGCTAACAAGTCATAATCTGTTGGCTGCACATGCGTACAAGATAGGGATTGCTAACACGGACAAATGCAGGAAATGCAGGGAGGATGTTGAGGAAACCATAGAACACCTTCTGTGCGTCTGTCCGGCATTATTAAAAACGCGTTTAAAATGCCTGGGAGCCCCATTAGTTGAGGGTTTGGAGGTCGTTTCAAAAGCGGATCTCCCAGCTCTGCTTTGATTCGCCAAAAGCGCTGACATCCTACATGATGTCTACTTTAGGTATTCATAGAGGTCGGTCTCCATCTGGTATCGCTAGGGACCAAAAGGTCAATGCGTGGCTTATTGCCAACCAGGTTAACCCAACCTAACCTATGTGTATTTGTAAAACAAAAATAATTAATTTGTATTACAAATAAAATTAAAATTATTATGCGGTAAAAATTCAATACATAAGTACAAAACATGAGAAAATACAAATTGAAAATAGAAGCAAAATCAATTTTGCAACTACGAGTTGTTTATGCAAGCCGGCGCAAAATTAATCACCCCATCGGAAAATTTATAATTTTTGCAAATGGCGTCATACGTCAATCATGTTTAACACTTGTGAACTAGACAAGAGATAATGTACATACAGACAAGCAATGTAGCGCGCAACGGTCAAATAAAGATTTCCATCACTCAAAATTATTTTTTTATGCCGTAAAAAATAATTGTTCTTATCCAGCTGGACGCGATCTAACGCACAGTTGGACTCGGTCAGCTCTAAAATGTTCTTATTGCATCATTTTTGAAGGATGTATGTATGTACAATATTTGCAGTTAATCGAAATACGAAACATTTTTATTTAATTTGGCATTTCTTAGGAATTACGTTTTGTTTGGAAAAACATTTTTTTATTTAAGATTCGCGCAAGAACGAAAATTTCGCGTGAGAAAATGTCTTAGGGTGTGTTATTTCAAAATCGTGTTAAAAAAGATCTTGTAAAAAAGGGTTGGGGGTATGCTTTAATTTATTTAGAGCCGGCTTTAATTTGATTACATAAAGACTATAAGTGCGAGAAGATCGGCAAGAAAGTTCTGCCCTGTGATCACCCTAGATGTTTAAAATGCTTTTAACTCGGCAAACTGACCTAGCATCATCAGGTCCCTCAAAGGTTTCAATGTACCAGCCTACCTTGTTGGCATTATCAGCAGTTATCTCAGTGACCGCATTCTGCGATATGAAACTGAAAATAGCCAAAACACGTACAAGGTCTCCGGTGGTGTACCACAAGGATCAGTGCTGGGACCAACTTTGTGGAACATCATGTACGATGTAGTTCTGAAGGTGAGGCTTCCGCCAAACGCCAAAATTGTGGGATAAGCCGATGATATTGCCCTGGTGGTATTTCATAGGAAACTTGACCACTTAAAGGAAAAGTTGAACGATGCTGCAGCGAGAGTGCAACGATGGCTTAACGAGGCTAAGTTAGATTTAGCCGGTCACAAAACCGAAGCAGTTCTTATAAATGCTGGAGGGTGAAAGTCGTTTGAGCTGAACATAGGTACTCACCGTATAATCTCGAAAAAGGCGATAAAATATCTTAGGGTCTGGATTGTACTTTGTTTCAAGCAGCATTTAATAAATGTTAGTTCCAAAGAGGCTTCTGTCAATGGTGCCCTGACGCGACTTCTCCCTAATATAGGAGGTCCCCAGGGAAATCGCAGACGACTACTGTCATTGGTCGCTGACTCTATAATTCTTTATACAGCACCTATCTGGGCGCAGACCAAAAAGTCTAATATACGGGAAGTGACCCAGACATACAGGCAAGGCGTGTAGCTTGCGCGTATAGAACGGTGTCCGATGATGCAATCTGCGTAATAGCTAGAAAGATAGCTTTGAACCTTTTGGCAGATGAAATGTTTCGGCTTTATAACGGGCAAGGAGAGCGGCCCACACCAGTAGAAAAAGCAGTTCAACGACTGCTGACAATAGGCCGGTGCCAACAGCGCTGGGATGAGTCACAAAGCGGACGTTGGATCTACAAACTCATACCACGTGTTGATGAGTGGTTAATGAGAAAACATGGAGACACCGACTATCACCTTTCGCAGTTTCTCAGCGAACATGGCTGTTTTCAGCAATACCTGCACCGTTTAAAGCTGACATACAGCTCTTTCTGTCCAAACAAACTCGAATACTGGCGAAAACGCAGAACACGTCATGTTTTATTGCGACCGCTTCGAAGAAGAATGAGCTATCCTGGAGCAAGCCCTGGGTCATCAACCATCCCCCAGCACCCTCATACGAGATATATGCGAAACCAGCGGTAAGTGGGAGGCAGCGCAAACGTTCGCAGGTAAGATCAAGACGCGACTTCGCCATATTGATTGGGAACGCAAAGCAACAGTTGCAGCAACAGAGAAGGACAGTTTCTGACGAACCGACAACAAGCACAGACGTTTGAGTGCAACACTCAATACAGTATCGTACAGAAGACTAGACGGTAGTGAGTTAAGATAACACTACTGCAAGTTTTCCGATGTGTCCTTTACCTTGGAACCACCTATAGACACAGTGAGAGTAATTGGGACTATCGATCAAGAGCTGTTGTGTCTTCCGACATAAACGCGACTCTACCCAGAAGCTATACTTTTGTGGTCCCAGGGTAGAATTAACCCGAGTGGAGGACTGTTATAGTATTAGTGGGAGCGTGGCCCACATACCATTGCTGTGACGGCACCTCTGAGATGTTTCTGACATGTCGATTTCAACATCCTTCAAAAAAAAAACATCGCAAACCAGAAAATATCATGATTTTGTAAGCTTAATTTTTCCAGTAGCGATGGGGAGTCAATCGCTCCACTTATCAAATCGAAAGCAAAAGTGAGGGAGGGAGTAGTCCTTTCATTATGTAGTGCTTTTAGATTAAGCAGCAATCATCGACTTTTATAAAATGGAATTGGATAAGTGGAATTCAAGGAACGCAAAGCATAACGGACAAAAGCTTTCTGAACTCGTTCACGCCTACTAGTATGACAATCATAATATGGTCTCCAAATCAAGACGGGTATTCCAGCTTTGAGCAAACCAGGTATACAATAACTTAAGCGTATATGGATCAACAAAGTCCTAACTAAAATGTCGAATAAAAGCAAGTACAGAATATGAATTTGCAGTGGTGCAATTTAAATGTCTTTGCAAAACAATTTTTTTTTGTCAAATACCACAACAAGATCAATACTCTCGCCTCGATTTGATAAACTAGAACCACCAACGCGGTAGGAAGTGGGTATAAAAGAACAAGGCTTAGAATAAGAAGAATACAAACACTTTTACACGAATCAATCTAAATCAAATTGAAGATTTATAGAGTCCGCTATATTTGCAATCACCGAGCATATCTTTACATCATTAGCAAAAATTCCATTAACAAAAATTATAAAACCCAGTATACTTCCCTGGGGTACACCAGAAGACACAATGAGAGAAGTAGATGACCATGAAAATAAACAACACATTTTTCAGAGGAGAGATAGGATTTAATCCAATTTAAAAAAATTTAGTGAAATCCTAAAACCCTCAATTTGAAAGTTAAAACCGTCTGAGCAAATAATTTGGTTTATTATTTATTAGTAAACAGCTAGTAAATGAAATCACAAACAGGATTTTTAGAAACTATTCGATCCCAACGATACCTCTAAGCAAATATTTTCAGAGAAAAAAGTAGTCAGTAACCTGCTCAGAAAATTCCTCCAAGTCAAATTGGTTTTTAGTTCCCAAGAATAGCTTTTTCAGGGAGATTGAGGAAATTTTTGAAATTGCATTCACTATTTTTTTATAATATTTTCGATGTGCAAACACAACAACAGCCCATTTTTTTAATTCTTTTATCCATTTAAAAAAAAACACCCGTTCCAAAATACGTAAGATTTAAACTTTTTTTGTAATGTGCATATTTCTGGACCTTAGACAAAGGGTCTCCCTTACCATCGACAAGTGGAAGCCGAAAAAGAAATTAAAAAATTCATAACAAATCTGTACAACGAGCACGTGTTTCCAGTGGAACGGAGAGAGCGTGCGGCATTTGTAATTGAGAGAATACTGTTGGTTGAGAATGAACGAGAAATTAGAGCGCTAAAGTGAAAGTGGTGAATTTGTGGCAGCCGAGCAGAATACCCGAAGACACAAAGCGCCGGCCAAAGCTAACAGCCAACCAAAGGCAGTGTGCGGTAAACAACAATCAAACAATAACATGCTTTAGAAAAACAACAACAAGAATAAAGACAATAACGATGACTACTACTACACTGAGAATGACGACAATGAACAATGCTAACGGTGATAAATTTAAAGCAACAGTAAAAATGCAGAAGAAGCACCAGCAACAACAGCAGCTGCCTTAGCAGCAGCCTACAAGTATGTATGTGCATATGTACGCGTACTCGTAGTGTTCCTCGCTTAGCACAGCAATGACAGCAACGACAGCAATACGATTTGAGTTGGATAAGCGCTAGCGGTGTCAAACGAATCAGTGCTTGGCATAGCAAACGAACAGACACGAAAGGATAACAAGTGGCAGTTACGTTTGAAAAGCGGACGCGTGCGGACGCTTAGAGCGTTTTATTGTTAAAAGATAGATAAATAGGCAGTGCGAAATGTAAAATATTTAAATAGTATTTCTTATAGATAAACGGTGTATACTTACATATATGCCCAAGAGGGTCAATGTAATAATTTTTTTAAATAAATTTTTTTATCTAAAATGAGAGGCTTGTGCATTTAATTTGCTTATAATTTCAACTGATCAACATGTGTTTGCATGCTTGCTCCGCAAAATCACACGAAATTAAAAAAAGCGCGAAAACCTAGTAATTAATAAAACATCGCAGGACACTTACTACAAATTTATTAAGCTAACTAATTTTTTATACGAATAGTATAACAAACGGAAAATAAATAACGCGACTTTCGTGCCAGCGGAATATTATCCGTAATTTTTTATTGAAATAAATGTGGTGACAAAACAACAAAATTTATTACGCCGACAGCAAAAATAAAAAACCGAAAAAGAAAACAATTAACACAACGATGGGAGTATAAACAATGGAACTCATAATATGAACATGAAATTTATGACGACGTAGGCGGTGGCAGCCATAAAAGCTAAGCGACACGACAGGCGCGCGATTTCGAAGCTCAAACGGTAACGACCACAAATGACAGGCCACTCAAAATTAATAAACTGTAATTGCAGGCATCAATGAACTTTGAATTTCAGCGCAGCGATCACTGCTACGCTAGCGCCCCCACTGCCTGTTGGCTTACGCACCCACATTAAGGCAATAGTCACGAAATGAGAAAAGTGTAATTTGCAAAACAAAAAAAAAAAAAAAAACACGCGTAAAATATCAGTGTAAATGATTTAGCGAAAAAATAATATAAAATAATAATCCAAAGACATAAAATACCAAGCACCATTTAACAGAGCAACGATTATGCGAGTACTGGCTGCTAATGTAACAAAAAAACTGCTAATATGTAGACGACAACAACAGTAATAAAATAAAGAAAAAAAGCCAAAAAGAAAAAACAAATAAGCCTCAAGTCATTCGCGCTGAATGTAGTTACTTTGGAGCTACGAATTAGCTTAATTTACTGCATTACACATACACACGCACGTACATCTGCATGCGGAGTCCCACACCGATTGTTAGCTAGCAATTATTCGCCGCATTGTAGCGCACTTTTGTGCGCTTACTTATCTTCGGCTCATGTCCGTATGTAAATGTACTATTTTTTTTATATTTTTTTTTGTGTGTGTATTTAATGAGAGGCAGTTAAAAAACCGGATGCGGAAGTGCAAGTAAATCATACAAAAACAAAAAATAAAATTTGCGCGCGTTGCAAGGCAACAAAAAGTGAATAAATAAAACAGGAATATATGAGAGAACAATAAGGAACGAAAGAAAAAAAATCAAAGGCAACCACAACAGCAAACTCAGGCACTTAAGCGATAAATGTGTGTAAAAAAACGCAAATAGAAAACAAAAAATAGTGCAAATCACAGCGAGGCGACAAAGTGTGCCGCATACGCTCATAAAACCAAAACAGTTATAAAGTTTATTAAGCGCAACGATTACGGTGATACGGAGACACAGTGTTTTATTGCCCAACAAAAGTTAGTGAAATAACTTTGACAGCAGTGTGCGCGTATGAGTTAGGTAAAATATTTGCCATGTTATATGATTTTTTTAGTATAAATAAATAAACTTGATTGACAGTATTTCAATGGCCTATAAATATTTAGTTTTCGCATTTTTATTTTGTGAGCTTAACATCGACTAAGTACAACCGAAAGTTTCTGAAGATGTCTTCTAACGCAAGTAATTTGTGCTGTATTTGCTGTATTCTTAAATCGGCATTAAGCTCGCAAAATAAAAACACAAAAATTAATAAATAACTGTAGTTCAGTAACATAATAATAGGAATATAAAGATAGGTGGGTGTTTTAGATTTTCAGCAGTGGAATTACTAGTAGAAATGGAGTAGCTGGTAAATTTTAAACTACTAAGCTCTACTTATAAAGTATCAATTGGCCCAGCGGCAACTTGTTTTCGGTATTACGAAACTATATAGCAATCAATGCAACACTTGAGATCTGCTGCACTCCGTGCACCTTTCTTTCAAATTTCACTAGTTTTATTCAAAATACGGCGCTTAACAATTATGTCTGAAAAATCACATCATCTAAATGTTCAACGTTCGATTCAAGTGTCGTGTTTCAGCTCTGGAATCATTTAATTTTACTTTGCAAGGAATCACACAAAAAGTAGTCTATGTGGTGGAGTTTGATCGTATGATCTATGTGGCCAGTTTATGCCCCCATAACGTGAAATTAATCGACTCGGAAACTTAGATTACAATGATGTAATATTCTCCTATGTTGTGAATTTTCCATCCCGTTTAAAATAAAGATCGTCTACGAGTATATCTAATCCTTCAAGCTCAGGCCGCAAACAATTTTCAATGAGTTTTCTATAGCGATGTACATTCACATTTTAATTTTCTTCTTCGAAAAAAAGTGGACCAATTTTAAGCCAGTCCAAAAATACCGTAAATTTTAGTGAATTTAATAACTTTTCTGAAATTACTTGACAGATTTATTTGCCCCAAATGCAACAATTTTGTTTGTTGACAAATCCATCCAGTGTGAAATGAGCTTTATTACTAAAGATGATTTTGAGTGAAAAACCAGCATTATGTTCAAAGAAACAATTGACGGAATTTTTGCCAATTGATCTGTTGGCTCCAAGTCTAATGCTAATTGAATTTCGTATGGATGCAAATGCAAATCCTTATGTGAAATGCGTCAAACAGTAGATGGTGAAGGTTTTTAGCAACTCTTTGCACTATAGCAGAAATATTTTCAAGAAAACGTTCAGTTTTCGGTCTGCCAGCCCTTTTTCTATTCTCAAAAAAACCAGTTTCTTGAAATTTTTTCACCAAGCATGGAAATATCAACTCACTAGGATGATATTTCCAGCAAAAAAAAAAAAAAACCACGAAATCTGTGATATGTTTTTCTTAAAAATCTACCATTTTCAATAATAAGTTTTAATAAACTGAAAAAAAAATGTGACAGAGGTCAACTTCCTTAAAATTTTTAACCAATACATTTTCAATAGTTGATGTGCCTCATAAAACTTTTAGTTAGGTTCAAAGTGGAATAAAATTTATTAAGATGATGGCTTTGCTTCAGCGAACTACCAGCCTAGAAAACTGTCCAAAGCATATAACGGATTTTTACCTCAGTCTTGCTGCTGTTTCGAGACTTTCAAATTTATCTTTGCCAGGTAGTTGAGAAAACGAAGACTTTGAAGTTAAGTGGAATTTATAGGATAAGTTAAGAAAGCGCACTTTATTGGTTATAGCTGAGAAAATGGCATTAAATGTAGTAACTTGCATTTTTGTATTCAAATATTATATATCTCATTACTTTTCCAACCCCTCTTGTACTATCAACTCAGTGCATAAGAAGATGTAGCCTATATGCAACAATACAGGGTTAATGTGCGAGAAATGCGAATGTGCGAAACTGGTATTTTTTTGCTTCCCTTTTTATAAATTTCTATATGAGAGTTGTTTGTGTACTGATTCTGATATCTTTTAAATAAGGAATATCTGAGAATGCAAAAACAAGTATGCAGTTTAATTTTAATATTTTCGTTTACATATATTTTTTTAATCGTAATGCATTTTTGTGATTATTTTAGCAGATTTCTTAGAAAGGGTGGTTAAATTTCAAGGGCCGATGTTGAATGTGAACCACACCTAAACGTCAATGACACCATTGGACTTCTTTCCTTGGGGTGATTTGAAATAAAAGGTGTACGTCGATAAGCCAGCAACAATTCAAGAGCTGAAGGATGAGATAATTTGGCACATTAACGGCATATAACCTCAATTATGCCTCAGCGACGGCCATTTGGCCGACATTTTGTTCCATGCGTACCAATAATATCATAATAAAGAGAAAGGACAATAATTTCTTAAAAAAAAATGTATTTTACTACTACTGTATATACTAGCCCTTGAAACTAAACCACTCTTTATATTCCAAAGTTTTTTGTTAGGTATTGAATGCGGCGCTCTATTCGAAGTCAAGTGCCATAAGTTGCATAAAATTTTGTTAAACAGAGGATGACGACCAACAGGGGTAGTAGAAAAGTGAGAATCCAAATTTGTAAATCTTTACCTGACGAGAGCAGGGCAGGTGTAAAGAAGGTACTGAGGTGATTCCACCGCCAGACAGTTTCTGCAAAAAGAACTTGAAGCAATCCAAAGTCTCACCGCATGTATACGTAACGAACAAATTCGAGCGCCCGTGGCCAGAAAGCTCGTGCGACTTTGCACATTTCGTATTAGTCTAGCGCTCTCTGAGTTGAGGCTCATCTTTCCAGGGGCAGACCACGGGTTCTCAAGGGAACTCAAGTCCACTCATTTTGTGACAAACCGTCTCTAGGATTCCTTGTCTAGCCAGCTTATTAGCCTAGCAGTTTCCCTCTGTGCCGCTCTCGACTAATTTCGAACGAACAAACAACGAGTCCAAAGCCTTATTGTTGCTTGGCTGTCGGAGCAGATATTTATGTGTTTTACAGTAATTACAAAGTTACGCAAACAATGCACTGCTTTCTTAATTTCCGCTACCTCTGCTTGAAAAATACTGCACTGGTTGGGAAGCTCAAATTTCCGCTTGATGGGGAGCTCCTCGCATAATACTCCCCTACCAACTTTTCCGTCCAATTTCGAGCCATCCATAATATGTTTGTACTATAAAATGCGAAATATGTATTCCATTTATTTATTTTTTTTAGCACACACTTACAGAAGAAGCTTGTCTATAAGCCAAAATGTTAAAAAATTAAAAACGAAATAATTTGAACTTTAACTTAACTTTTCATAAAATTCATTAAATGTGTCAGTTATTTTTTTAGTATTAAAACTTTGAAAACTATAGAAATATTTAAAATAATAGTACTTGCGCGAATGCTCTGAATTTGAATCAAAACGAATCAAAAATAAATTTTTTCGAAGCATTTCTACCAGAGAGACTCTTAACGAGAAATTTTTTTTGTTTTGAATATATCTCTATTTTTGCGTTTCAGGAAACAAAATTTCGAAATATATTTGTATGCAAATAGCTGGGCCAAAACTCTATTAAATCAGCATTGGAGCAACGTAGAGGGTCTTAGACACTCCAAAAAGTTCCTAAGTTTCAACGCTAAAAGAGCTAACATGGCCCACACGTTAAACAAAAAGAGCATTCGCACTCTCACAGGCGCCCTCACGGGTCACTTCACCTGCAACAAATACTTACATAAATTAGGCATAACTAACACCAGCACCTGCAGATTTTGCTGCGAAGATTAGAAGTCTATGGAACATCTCATCATTGAATGTCCGAGGTTGACGCATAAAAGGAAAAGGTTTTTAAACAAGTTCATGCTTACAGATGAGGACCTTCATCACTCCCTTAGAAGGAGCTGGTACAATTCATAAGCATACTTAACAGTCAATAGACAGCATAGGGTGCACAATAGATCAATATGGTCGCAGTGCTAAAGGGCCATACCTTAACCTTTTACTACCATTAACCAGCAAATAACTACGCACAGAAGGCTTCGATTTGAATTTTTCCTGTTATTAAACTAATCTCTTCTGGAATGCTTTTCTCTTGACATAAATTGCATAAACTTATAAAAGAGACGTGTTTATAAATGCAATATTTTAAATTGAATTAAATTATAATAATTTTCAAACAACAACCAATCAAAAATTACTTCATCTTTTGGACTGTTAAATTGTTTACTCACTAATCAACTCTGAGATTTTTACTATCACTCTGTATTAATCGAATTTATCAATAATTTCTATTTACTATTGAAATTTTTGAAACAAAAATGGACAATTTTTTAAAAAATATTGTAATTTATGTTTAGTTGCATGTTCGCTGTGTGGTAAACTCCTCTAAGTGGGATACGCATTAATAAGCAGCCAAAGCAAAGATGAGAGATTTTATTCTCTGATTTGTTATTGTACTGCTCACTACTCTTTCGTTTATACTTTGCTTTATACTTAGAGCAGGGCATCCCGCATATTTGCTATTAGTATAATAATTAAAACTTTGTTTAAAAAATTATATTAGCTGCATATTTTTGTTTTTAAATCAAAGCGAAGTAGTAAGAAATGTTTAGAAAATGAGATCAAAAAACCTAGTTTTCAAGTTTCCACATTTTTAGATATATTAAATTGGTAGTAACGATTTGCCAAACTCCTTTATAAGTGGTCAGTGTTTAAAAATAGAGAACTTTTTACTGTTTTCACCCTTCAAATGAAATTTGGTTCACCCCAAAGCTGGTTTAAACTTCAAGTTTTAATGGTATTTATGTATTTGCAATTCAAGCAAAAGAAGTTTGCGTCTCTATTGACAAACTTGACCAGCTCATATTGGTAAGCCCCTCCAGAGGCATGTTTTGTATTAAGGAAATTTTATAAATACTTGGAAAAGTCCTCGTTCCTATACTTAATAAGTGCTTGAAAAGGTTACAGTTGATTCAACTCACCCAGCAAAACTGTCTTAAGCGTTAATCCGAACTTACTGAACTTTCTCTCCGCATGTTGACCGCGGTCCTTTCAGATGTTGTTCTCATACGTGAACTCTTTATCATCTGTAGTTATCCTCGTCTTCGAGCATTAGTCGATTTCGCTACCTTTCAGCAAAGCAATGTAGGAGTCAATACGATCTAATGGGCTCTAGTGTAGGAAGCTTCTGTCCAGTTTTCAGTTCCAGCAAAATGAAATAAGTGGGCACATGTCGCCAGTTTCAAAATTTTATATATTATACATTTTTACCGGTCGGCGCATTAGAGCATGTCTTTAGGATCCCCATATTAGTAAAACAAAATCTGGAACCTATTATATCTGGCACTGAATCATAGTATGCTTTGGCCAAAAATAAAATCATAATTCTGCCTTAGCCACCTTATTCATGTGCCTCTCCTCACTTGTACTTCTGGATCTTTGCACTGTAGCAAAAATCAAAAAATTCCATGAAAGAACTCATGATTAAAGGAAGCGAATATCAGAAGTGCTTCGAGAATTGGAGTGAAAACTGGTATAAGTGTATTTTATCTGTATGAAGGACTACATTGTATAGGTAAAAGTAGATGTTGAGGAATGAGTAATTTGTTTCGAGCATAAAATAATAAAAATTCACCTTTTTGAACAACCTTCATGGGGGTTTTTATATGAAAGAATGACTTTGGTGGGTGGCTGATGAAAGCCGCTACCAAAAAAAAATTTAATAACTTTTTTTCTTTTTAAGTTATCTGTTCCATTTTTGTTTTAATTTGCAGATTGATCTTTAAAATTTATTAAAATGGATAACTGGGAAACGCAAACAAGAATTTGGATAGTCCGCTGCTATCACGCACTGGAGTCCGTAGTTTTGGTACAGAGAGAGTACAGGCGGATGTTTGGCGGCGATCCCCCGAGCAGATGGACCATAATGAGACTGGTGAATAATTTTGCTGAGCAAGGAACAGTCGCAAGAAGGCCTTATCATCGAAACCCACCAGTTCGGACGGAGGAAACGATCGCTGCTGTAGCTGCAGCTATACAAAGCAATCCAAGGGTTTCAACAAGAAGCTTATCTGCTCAACTTGGTGTCAGCCGACAGTCTTTGCAAACAATAATGCACAAAGATTTAGACTTTTTTCCCTACAAAATTCAAATGGTTAACAAACTGAATGCAGCAGACTTGCCGATTCGCTTGGAATTTTGCCAGAAGATCCTGCAAATGGTGGAAGAAGACCAAAACATGTTAAACTGCCTTTTCATGTCTGATGAGGCCCATTTCGATTTAAACGGCAATGTGAACAAACAAAATTGTCGAATATGGAGTACATCTAACCCACAGGTACTCCACGAGACGGAATTGCATCCTCTTCGCGTGACAGTGTGGTGTGCGATTTCTTCACGCTGTATTTTCGGGCCTTATTTTTTTGAAGAAAATGGTCACACCGTTACGGTTACTGGAGACCGTTATTTGAAAATGCTGAAAGAATTTTTCTATCCAGAACTACGCCGAAAGAGAATTCCTTTCAACTCTGTGTGGTTTCAACAAGATGGGGCAACGTCTCACATAGCCCAGACTGTTATGACAGAGTTGCGACGAAAATTTCCCAATAAACTGATTTCAAGAAACTCCGAATTTCGTTGGCCCCCCAGGTCGCCTGACCTTACTGCACCTGACTTTTTCTTGTGGGGTTTATGTAAACAAGAAGTTTATAAAACAAAGCCAACAAATTTGGATAAACTAAAACAATCCATTCGGGCAACAATTGCGGCTATTCCTGTCGCAACTCTCAAAGCAGCAATGAACAACTTTTTACTAAGATGCCGCACTTGTGTCAAGGAGCATGGGGGGCATTTAAATTCAATTATTTTTAAAACTATTATAGTTAAGCTACATTTAATAAAATTTAATGACCTTCAACTTGAAAAAAAATAAATGAATTCCATACACTAAAAAAAAAATTATTTGAGTTTCTTAATGTAGCAAAATTCATCAGCCACCCTGTACTTATTTTTTTATCTATTATTTATTTTAAATTAAATAAACTTAAAAATTAATTCAATCAATAATTTATTAATAATAAAACCAGGTAGTCGATGGTAGTGCTGCGCAAGTTTTATAGGTCTATGTAATAATTGTATTGTGATGTAAGCTTTCATAAAATAAAACTAAAAATAAATTATATATACCACAACTGAACACTGTGCACCAGACCATTTGACATACAAATTTACCACTAAAACGACTGCGTTCGTTTGTGTACCCCACGGTTAATGTCATGAAAGATTTCGCACAGTTTCGTACCTCAACACCTACATAAATTCAAATATGTACAGTTGCGAGTTAAGAAATAGTAATACCCCAGTGTTGCCAGTTTTAGTTCGCTCTTTTTTTGAAGAGTCTTACGGGTGCATAGTAGAATATTAGTTAAATCAAATTACGTTCACTTAATTCGTCATTCAACATAAAAATTATAAAATTTAAACTATGAAACCTGAAATGGTTTGTATATGCATTTGAGTATGAATTAAAAATTTGTTTTTAATTGGAAAATTAATTTGACTTAAGAAACATTACACCGACATATCTATGAACAAATCACGTACTCCTGGAGAAATGTCACTAGTTTGTGCCTTCGAACGGCACAATACGACCATGCCAGTGCAATTAAGGGCACACCATGAAGCGCACAAATACAAGATTAATCCTATAGGAGATACCTGTATGTGGCAGGCTTTAGAAATACAACTATAATTTCACGCCAACAAATAATTTGCAACATGGTGCTTGGAATGCCACACTATCAGAAGGATATTAATAATTAGTTTACTCAATGCAAAGACGTGATTAATAGTTTCGCAACTAATAATTGTTCATACCAGAATTAACACAGAACGATTACATGTCAAGTGAGCAGCGTATTTTGGTTGTTGTCGCAAATTTTTCCGAAAATTGGTTTATTTGCAGGCTTGAGTGTAATAATAGATAAACTGGAAAATGATTGAAGAAATTGCATAATTTTGGAACTTCTTCACTACTGAAAAAATTCCTGTAGGTTTTTTAAATTAAAAATCTTCGGTGTTTTTAGCAATTTCATGCAGTTTTTTTAATTTATAATAATAAAATATACTTTTTTACCAAAAAGTTTTTTTGGAAAAATTTCTTATTTCTTAACAATTTGTGTAACATTTTTTCAACGCATGGTTTTGTTCACTTAGAAGTAAACTTAACAGAAAGTTTTTTTTATATTAATCTTACATTACTTTACATTAATTTACATTACTTTTGATCTAAGCATCTTTATCTGCGAAGCGATTTGTTCGTTCTAGACGTGATAAGCTGATTGTATGAGCGAGAGCAGTAGTAATAGAGTGCGGGAGGACCTGCAATTTGGCGCGTACAGCCTTTTTGGGTGTTTGACCGAGTTCTCCATCCTATTTGTGGTGTGCGTCTTGATGTTGTTCCACAAATGGAGAGACCTACAGTTTCAAGCGGACTTCGAATGGCAGATACGTTTTATGAGGAGCTTTTTCATGGCAGAAATACACTCGGAGGTTTGCCATTGCCTGCCGAGGGGCGACTGTTATTAGAAAAAACGTTTTCTTCATTTTGGGCTTTCTCCGATATTCGAACCTACGTTCTCTCTGAATTCCGAATGGTAGTCATGCACCAACCCATTCAGCTGTGGCGGCCAAAAAGATATTTTTCTTATCTATTTTTGATTTCGTCAGCGGCCATGGGTATTTGAAGAACTTTGCTCGTGTTCAAACAAAGAAAGCTCTAACTTTTTACAAAATTGAGTTTTTTTATTGAAGATATTGTAAAATGAAATTGAAATTTATCATAGTCATTTTTGCATAAAATAAGCTAAATTACAGCCGAAAAAACACATTTGAATATTCACATTTTTTCATATCTTCAATAACCTGCAGTTCTTTAACTTTTGGTTGAAAATTATTGCTTCTATAACTGGACCGGTAATACGCTCGATATCACGGTGTGTCTTTGCCAGATTTGAGTGGGTTAAATTACACTGGCATCGACATATCACTGGATTCAGTTGGCTGATACAATACACAAAATTGAGTAAATACATTTTACCAGGAACTAATATAGAAATAACAGAGAGGGCAAAATTAGTCGTCTTATTTTGTTTTAAAATTTTCTGCTAACTTCTTGTTTTTAAATAACTTTTCGAAAACAAACTTTTTGGGTGATGTAAGTCTTTATTTGACGTTTACAGTATTATATAATATATATATATATATTGTATTATAAATCATCCGATAGGGTGATTATTTTTGCACCACCTTCTTTGGGCTTTTCTCAGAAAATTTTTAAAATTCAATATCACAACAAAAAACGATATTGCAGCAAATTCGATTGCGTTTGAATGAAGAAGATTTGCTATTTAAATTTCAGTATATAAATAGTTTTCCAATATTTACAACAAGACGGCGCTACGTGCCACACAAGCAACGAAAACTTGATCTTTTACGGGAAAAGTTTCCGGACCGTGTTATCTCTCGAAGAGATGATCACAATTGGCCACCGAGATCTTGTGATTTAACACCTTGTGACTTCTTTTTGGAGCCACGTGAAAGAAAAGGTCTACGCTAACAGCGTAGGGTCGATTCAAGACATCAAATATGGAATTGGTGAGGCTATCGAAGACATAGGGCAGTCACTTTGCAATTCGGTTTTTTTAAATTTTTTGAAAAGGATGTTGTCCTGTAAGCGTGGTCGTCGTGGTCATTTACCTGATGTTATTTTCCACTATTAACGGCATACCTATTTTTCTCTTTATAATGAAATAAACATCCGATCATTCATATTAAAAAATATCATTTTTCTTTCAATATCAAAATAACACCTCCTATGGAAACCCCTTCATAGAATTTTTTTGAAGAAAATAAAGAAATTGTCGCGTTACATAGCCTCAAGATTGAAATCCAGTTTTTGAATTTTTATGTTAAAATATGTCGGATGCCAGAGCAATCAGAGGAATTATTATGTCGAATTTGGGATAATTGCGTTGAAAAAATTTGAAAAAGTAAATTGTGGCTTCTGCAAAAATTTTTGGTCGGCCTGCGAAGTTTATGGTCAGGTTTTAATTGAACCAAATGACTTAAAAATATGAGCTGTAAACTTCATGAACACAATCGGTGACACGCACATTTTATGTTTATTTTCACGCTTCTTGATGTACATATCTATCTCAATTATGCTCTGATACTGAATTTCAGTGCAATGTAACTTACGGCCCAATAAAAATTGTACGCCTATGGCTGTGTACCAACAGTGCCAACTATCGCATTCAAAAGTATACTACAGCCTGCGAAGAGTATATAGCACCGGAACATTTTGACCGGTTTTTCTTCCTCCTTTAATGTTAACTTTTTATATAAAACTATAGCTCCAAAAATCGTTTAAATTCAAGTTCCAAGCTTCAAATAAAAATGAGGAAAACACGACAAATTTTAATCAAAAATTTCAATCTATTTAATCAGATTATAACAAAAAAAAATTGGGTAAACAGTTTTGTAGGCCATAAAGTACAAGTTTGAAGTTGCTGCAAAATGCTGTTGAGTTTTATAATTCTTTTCCTTGGGTATATTGCCCATTTTCTCCATATAACAAACCCCCGGAATTTTTTTTATATGGAAAAAATGCACAACATCATCAGGGAAAACCATTTTCTGAAACGACTGAGAATTTTGCCACAGTTCGAGTTTGCGTTTTTTTACTCTAAAATTTAATGAGCTATAAAACTCCGTACACATTTTTTTTAATTTCTTTTACAAATTTTGATGCAAATTTGTGTAATTTTTATAACTACTATAACTATAATGTAGACTATACTTTTATAAAAGATATATTATTAAAACAACCAAAGCGCCAGCAACAGGAAACGGGCAACAGTTGGCGCCCTAAGCAGCGATAGGTGGGCATTTCCACTATTTAGGACTGCTAGCGGCAGGTTATTAACCTACCCTATCAGACTGAGTCTTGTCGAGACCCTATGCTCCCGAGAGGAATAAACAAGGAAAAACAAAACAAACAAAAAAAAATAAAATTTATCATTTACCTTTGCCACCAAATCTTGAAAATTACAATTAAATTCCCACCAAAAAAATTCCGTCAATGTGATATATACTCCAAAGATAGGAATAATTTAACCCGCCTTTTTAATTTCCCGTCATAAATGTGCAAAAAATATGCTCTTTATGCCTTGTGCTTTATTGCCACAAACAGAAGGAAAAAAAGCGTGAGAAAATGCCTTTCGTAGGATTTATTCAGATTTTACGTAAAACTTTCTTCCGAAAAAAGTTAAAAATAAAACCACAACCTCTATATTTTGATTCCGTTAATAAAATGTTTACACACTTTTAAGCGGACTTTTAAGCTTAATTTCTTCTATTTACTATCCAACAAATTCTTTTTATTAAAAGTAATTTTATTGCTACACAAACGAGAGTTTTGAAGTTATATTCAAAGCGATCCAGCTGCAGTAAATTTTAATATTTTTGCGAAATATTTTGGCAGAGGTTTTAAAACATTTAACATTTTTTCCATTAAACAACCTCAAGCTTTTTTGATAAGGCATTCTAAGGTACATAAATAAGAACTCCTATTTTAGCACACCTTCTCACCCGATTTTTAATTTGATCCACTTATTAAAATGATTTAAGAAAAATATTCCCATAAAAATGAATGTTACATAAGTACTTTCTTTTAGTTTTGCTTTGCCCATACTACCAATATTTTATTTGTAACTGTAGGTGTTTGCACATATATGTATATAAAAGCAAACGTATTTACACGAGTGCGTTATTGTGTGACAAACAATAAAAAATGGCTAAAACCGTAAATTTCACCAACAACACTCAGCGTGAAAAGTCTTTTGTTCGTTGCCACCTGTAGTCTTATAACTTCTTGTATAGCAGGCCCCCTTTTTCTGAGTACATAGGAAATATTCTTAGAATGAAACACGCATTTATGTATGTATATACTAACGTATAAAATAATACATAAACATGAGAACGTTATTTGGTGGGAGTGTAAGAATATTTTGTTGTTAGTGTTTGAACGGCATAAAATCCGATTACGAGGTTACTGCTCCACGGAAAAGCGTTTACGTGGTGTAGAATATACGAGCACTAGAAATATAGCAGCAAGGGCGCAATTTTTTAATAACCACATAAGGTGGCGATAACTCCCTTACATCTTTAAAGGACGCCATCAAGTAATTGCCAAACAAAATGCGGGGCGAAATGGCATAAACTATGGGAAACCCTTGCCTGGCAGACACTCATGCCGATTTAAATATATGTATACACACATACATGTTTGTATGTATATTGGTGTACAATTGATAGTGTACCGCACATGGCTGCACATATGCATATAAATATGATATAATTCTTCGTACAGGTGTTTTAAGCGGCACCGCACTAACTAACAGCCAGGCAGTCAGACAGTCAAGCAAACGCATGGACGCTGTGGTATCGTGGCGCGTTTTCATGTTAATCGTTTGGGGTCGCGCTGAACTTTTCCTCCCCCTCGTATTTAATTCAGTTTTATAACAGTTTTTTTAATTCATTTATTTTCGTGTGTTATAAAAATTGCAGGCAATTAAGCGACCAAGTTAAATGTATGCAACGCATACCATAGTTTGGCTTACTGCTGCAAAGTTGTCTACCTCTGTGGTATCTGTTGGGGCGTACGAGTAACCGGGAATATGACACGAATTGCTTTTATTATCTACAAAAAGCCAATGGCAGGCAGCGCTCGATTAGCTTAACAACGTTGGAGGAAGCAGCAGTTGATGAGTTCAAAATGGTTTTTAACTTGAGCCACCAATTTGTTAGTGACATATGAACGTCTGGTTTCATGTGTTTTGTGCATGCATACAAACATATATAGCGCAATCCGGCGAAATTGCATTTTTAACGAATAAAGTGGCAACTGGTGGTTTTGAGTAAATTTGGCTTGCTTAATACGGAAAAATTGCTATCATGTCATGTTTAAGAAGTAAAATGGGTTAAACCCTTAAAAGTAGTTTTGTTTAGCTATTTTTGAAAATTTTTAACGTTAACATCTAACGGCCTTTGTTATTATAAGAAATAGGAATGTGATCTTTGCTATTACGCAAAAATCCAAAATATAATATCCGCTGCTCTTAATAGGATTTGAATATTTTCTCATTCTTTTCGAGATATTCGCCCTGCACTGCGTATACGCAACCAAAAGCTTAACGCTGTTGTGTTTAATCATTTCATAACTTACCAAAGGCATATGCCTCAATATATATCTTTACTTTACTCAAATGGTCGTGTCATCAGTTCCATTCGTTTTTTCTTTTTTTTAAACTGTGTACCATTAACCATTTGTGGACAATTTAAGAGGTAATATATAAAGGTTGTCAAAAAAGTCTTGCGGTATTTTTATTGAATTTTCAATTGTTCATAAAATTGGTTATAATAATGCGATTTAAGTCAAATATGCGCCGTTTTGTTCGATGACGAGTTCCCAACGAGATGCCAACTTCATAATGCCCCTCTTATAGAAGCTCGCTTCCCTATCGTCAAAAAACTCGGAGAGCCAATTTTCACAGGACTCTCTTGTGGACAACTTCCGACAACCAAGCTCTTTCGCTATGGACAGAAATAGGTGGTAATCACTTGGTGCGAGATCCGGACTATACGGTGGATGCAAAAGAACCTCCAATCCGAACTCCCGGAGCTTCTGGCGCGTCACCAAAGATGTGTGTGGCCTGGCGTTGTCCTGATGGAAGACAATTCGGCCTCTGTTGATCAAAGATGGCCTCTTCTGTATGAGTGCTGCATTCAAGCGGTCCAGTTGTAGGCAGTACAGGTCCGAATTGAGCGTTTGGCCATAGGGGTGCAGCTCATAGTGGATGATTCCCTGCCAATCCCACCAAACACACAGAAGAACCTTCCTGGCCGTCAATCCAGGATTGGCCACCGTCTGGGCAGCTTCACCGCTTTTCGACCACGACCGTTTGCGCTTCACGTTGTAAGTGACCCACTTTTCATCGCCAGTCACCATCCGCTTCAAAAACAGGTCGATTTTGTTGCGATTCAGAAGCGATTCGCATGCATCCATACGGGCAAAAATGTTTTTTTGCGTCAAGTCGTGTGGGACCCATACATCGAGCTTCTTTTTGAATCCAAGCTTCTTCAAATGGTTTATAACGGTTTGATGACCCATGCCCAGCTCTTGGCCGATGCTACGGCTGCTACTATGCCGGTCTCTTTCGATCAATTCAGCGATTTTATCGCAATTTTCGACAACAGGCTTTCCGGACCGTGACGCATCTTCGATCACCTCTGCACCAGAACGAAAACGTTGAAACCATCGTTGTGCGGTGGAAATGGAAACTGTATCGGGTCCATAAACTGCACAAATTTTATTGGCAGCATGAGATGCATTTTTGCCTTTATCGTAGTAGTACTGTAAAATATGCCGTATTTTCTCTTTATTTTGCTCCATGTTTGCGACGCTATAACTCACGAACGACTAAAAGCAAACAACAATTATTCAAACACGTGTTAGGACGTGAAAAGAGCTTTCCAAAAAGCTTTAGCGTGAACCGATGCGACGAATACAACTAGAACTACGCGCTTGCAAAGACAAGCTTACGGAAATACCGCAAGACTTTTTTGACAACCTTATATTATGTACTTATAATGATTAAAATGTGTGAGCTTGTCCATGTCAGCGCATGTTGCAGCGCGTGGCATGTGCTATCCGCACATCTCAAAATATGTACGTATGCTGATAATTGCACACAAAGTGTCCCGACTTGCAAAGAGTTTTTTGTACAATATTTTGGAGCTAGTCTCTTCTGGAAAGTTTCTTTTAATGGAAATTTTATATAACTATGAAATAGGCATTCGTATTGTCCGAAATATGTTAAAAAATTATAAAATTCATTTACAACTGCAACAAATCTAAACTGGCTCTACATTATTAAAATTTATTTATTATTTTCTACTGCTAATTAAATTTTAAAAACAATTAGAACATTTAAAAAAAATTGTGTTTGTGTTCGCTGGCTGCAAAACTCCTCTGGGCAAAAATAGACAGGAAAAAGAAGATCAAAAATGTGTGTCTCCTTACTTTCATATATTCTGAAAGTAAAATATTATTCAGCCCTATCAAAGAATCCGTCGTAGACTAAGAAATTATAATCATACAATCCGAATAGCTCCGAACGTAGCTTCTGCTCAAATATGAACGAGACGGTATCAATAAAACGGTCCGCGGATGACATATGGCAAAAATAAATTTTTTGTTTTTAGGTAGGGCTGTTATAAGCTTACACGGCAAATTTCTGCGTGATATGTCACATAGTTTGTTTTCTGTGCTACAGTAAACAAGTCAAGCTCGAGTGTGTTCTTCGAATTTAAAGATGGAAATTCATGTTGAACAAAGAATTTGTTTGAAATTTTGTTATTCCAACAAAATTTCGGCTTCAGACGCCTTAAAAATGTTGCAGACAACCTATGAGGACTCTGCTCTATCGTGTGCACGTGTTTTCCAGTGGTACAAATCGTTCAAAGAGGGCCGTACATCGGTTGAAAACTTGCCTCATGAACGTCGTCCAGCAACATCAGTAAACGACGAAAACATCGGAAAAGTAAAGGAAATTGTGCTTGAAAATCGCACAAATCGCAAAATCGGTTAACGCTGAATATTATTTAGACGTTTTAAAACGTTTGCGCGAGAACATTCGTCTTAAAAGGAAGGAATTGTGGGACAACAAGTCATGGTTCTTGCATCACAATAATGCACCAGCTCACACATCACGTCTTGTTCACGATTATTTGAACAAAAATAATGTTAATATCGTTCCGCAAGCACCGTATTCGCCTGATACGGCTCCATGTGACTTTTTCCTGTTTCCAAAGCTCAAGTTGCCGCTTCGTGGGAAACATTTTGAGACAATTGAAGTCATAAAAAAGAATTTGAAGAACCCACTCGAGCTTGACTTGTTTACAGTAGCACAGAAAACAAACTATGTGACCTATCACGCTGAAATTTGCCATGTAAGCTTATAACAGTCCTACCAAAAAACAAAAAAAATTAGTTTTGTCATATGTCATCCGCGGACCGTTTTATTGATACCGTCTCGTTCATATTTGAGTAGAAGGTATACCTTGTGTTGGACTAAAAAATCGAAAAAAATTTGATGGCATATTCTAAAAGCATATCATCTTAAAAATTTAAATTCAAAAAATCGTAAAGAGCGGAGCACTAGAACGAAAGTTACAGACCGTGGAAACACGCAAATTATCCATAAATGAAGTGCCCGTATAACTTTAGACGCGATTATCTCGAAGTCGTGTTTTTTCAGAATTACGTCGCGGTGATCATTATTTATCAAAAACTACTTGACCGATTTGCATAAACTTTTTTTTTTAATTATTCGAAGTTACAACCTCGTGAATCTGAACGGTTCACTTTTTATAAATATTTGCATAGTTCGCTGGAATTAATTTTTTTTTAAATTTTTCAACCCCTAAAAAATCGTTTTTTTTTGGTGGAAAGCGGTTTTCATATCGAGAAAAATTTTGGGTAAATAAACCGTTCAGATTCACTAAAAAACATTTTTCTACAATAATCATTTAATTTTTTTGATTTCAGTTGAACTGCTCATGCGCTACCGTGATCATCGCAAGCCTCTTCTAAAAAACGGCGTTTCGGGAGAGGAGCGATATCACCAATAAATAATAACATTTTTTAAAATAAAAACACCAAAATGTATTCTTCGAGAGTTACACTTCAGTATGATATATGCCACATTTGAATAAAAGTTCTAAAACATATTTAAAAAAAATTATAACAATCGTCCTTTTTTTCGGACTCAGAAGATACATAACCCCTTAAGTTGTTTGCCATATTCACACTTAGAGTTGAAAACCTAAATCATTAATTTTTAGGTAATGTTTAGTTGCAGTATACATAATAGGTTAGATAATATACAAGAGCAATTTGACAAAATAGAAATTAGTCAGAAAATAGAAGCTATGTGACAATGCAGTAAACTGCGGATTTTTTATTCAGCATAGGCACATCCAAATAGAAGCTAGCGAACTTTGAAACCTAACAGGAAAATAAAACAAATCCTGACAAAAATAAACTTGAATGTGTAATACTCTATATTTTAGGATGACTAGAGCTTAGATAGTGTATTAGGGCGGGTCGATTTAAAAACCGCTCATTGCTCTGTGAAAATCGTATTCTAGGGATCAAAATAAGAAACTTTGCCCAAGGAACCATACCTCTAAAACGGAATTCTGATGTCCCCCAATTTGGGTCGAACGAAAAATCCCACTTTGACCCATTTAGAGTGCTCCAATCGAGTCCATATGTATGACCGACCCCCACTAACTTTGGACGGCCGATCCACCCATGCCATTGGCATACCCCCTGGAACACGCCTGGGGGGGTTCCCCAAACAATCATTTCAAAATATCATCATTTTTGGCCTTTACATGAGAAAAGAAACTAAAAAGTTCGACCCAAATTGGGGGACATCAGAATTCGATTTAGAGGTATGGTTTCTTCGGCAAAGATTCTTATTTTGATCCCTAGAATATGATTTTCACAGAGCAATGGGCGATTTTTTTGCCTCCCCACAAATCGACCCGCCCTAGTGTGTATATAATTTGCTTTATGACATTAAAAAATTTTGACGTAGTAGCATAAAAGCTCACAATTTCTACTGCGCACGCAAATACACCGGAGATTATCTAAAAACATTTTCATAAATAATATTCACAAATCTAAAAAATTAAATCGCAAAAAGATAAACTCTAAAGCGATAATACAATGCAGAATAGTGCCAAAATTGAAATCGATTTGCACTGATAAAGGGCTTATGTAATATAAACATAACAACGAATACAAAATATTGCAAACAAAAAAGACATATTTTTCAACAATTCTCATGAAAACCTACACAATTGAAAAGGTAAATTAAAGCAATGAATGAATTGAATAATTACTCATACAATGCAGGCAAGTGTCATAGCATTGTGGACGCCACAGCAATTGAGTGTTTTTATGTATATTTGTATATTTGAGTATTTGTATAAAGGTATAAACAACTTCATTCAAATAATACAAAGCGGAAAAAAGCAATTAATCACTGATCGACTGAAACGGCTGAAATGGCTGAAAAGCAAATGAATGAATTGTGAAAATGAATGGCGAGAAAAATGAAGAACCGATTTAATATTCATTCCAGGATAAATACACGTGACCTGTAGACTAGCAGATGGGCGAATGAATGGGAGTGGGGGCAGTTAGGCCATAAAGCCTTTTGGTGGATAGGTCGACAGGCAGCGCAGCGAAAGCGTCATGCCTGTGGTCATAACGAATTCATCATTTTTGTGCAGGAGTGTGGAAACAAAAACGTAAATACATGCACACCTATTCATGTATGTATGCATGTGCACAGCTAAAAGGTGAAAAAAAGACAGCAAGAGTTGGTAGAAATACACGGAGATGAAAAGCTGAAATTACAACTGCCCGTCAACCGCACAAACAATGGAAAATTTATAGCATACATACTGACATATTTGCACATGTATGTATTTTGCGCTATGCAAGGAAGTGTATGTGTAAATTTTCGCGCACAAAATTTATACTCTTCATTTGCTTTACAAAAAAATTGGGTGGGTTGACAAATAAAATTGAAAGAGGAACCAGTAAAATGCAGTGAGATGAGAATAGACGAATTACGCGAACTAGAGTAGTTGCAGAGACCTTTATTGTATGTATACATCCATGTATGTATGTGTGTATGCATGAAGGCATGTATGTATGTATATATGCTCGCCACGTGTTAGGTATTTTACAAATGTTGTAGCACATTCTCTATTACAACTGAGTACTGACAACAAAACGAAACGTGCAACGTAGCATTTGCAGTCGTAAAAATGCAGCTTCTATACGTTATTTCAATATTATTATTTTTTAAATGAACATATCCTGAACGACTATTAAAAGAGTGGATATAACAACGTCACCATAAAAGTTTATAGGCGTAAAAGCAACGCAATAAAGTTGACACTGAGATGCACGAAAAATATAAACAAATCAGTATAATGGGAATCGTGTGGAATTTTATGGCCATAATTTGTTTATAGATTAGTTAGTTTAGATGATATCCCGTCAAAGGTTGGAGCCACCACTTGTGGCACCATAATTTGTTTAAAGAAAATTACGACTTAAAAGTTTACAGGGTTACCGTGAGAGTCTTTCTAATAGATATTTGGGGATATTACTATTTAGGTCATTTATGGTTGAGAATTTGTCATTGGTTATTTGGCCTGATGTCTTAAATTTAACTTATTAAATTGTTAAGATTATTAAAAAAAAACATTTTTTTTTCGCTGGTACATCTACTTTTTTAATATTAATTGACTTGCCCAATTGTTTTTCTGTTTTTAGTTAAAGGGTATGCCCAGTAATACGAAAATTGAACCCAGCCCTGAGAGATAAGAACAGCTGCTTCATAAATTTTTGATTTTACGATTTTTCACTAGGTTTTTCTCTCTTATGATTAAAAAAAATGTTTGTAAGGAAAATATTCTGCAAATTATTGCAAAAACTAATATACCATGTCTGTTTAGCTTTCCTAAAAGACATAATATTCCATAATAGTTATTATATTCAATAGCTAATCAAAGAGACATCACATGGGGTAGATCCTTAAATGATCTCCATTTCGCCGACGATATTTGCATTCTTGCGCACAACTAGAACGACATGGTACAAAAACTCGAATCAATATTCACAATGTCATTCAAAGTGGGACTCATTATCAATGTGCCTGAACCGAAGGTCATTTGCATATATATAAATACCACCCGTCCATTCCTACTAAACTCAACACCAACAAAGGAAGTTCAAAGTTTCTGTTATCTAGGTTGCATTACATCGAAAACTGACAAAATAAGTCGCAGTAAGCATTCGGTCAATTGAAAATCATCTGGAGCTTCTCAATCTTGTAGCGTGGCACTAAATTACGAATATTGATACGAAACATGAAATGTTGCACCACAGCTAATACAACACATACATACAATCCTTTACAAATTGTTGCCTTAAGGGGGTCTTCTACCGTCACGGTTTGAAAAAATCGATTTTTTTTTTTTTAGATTTTTTAAAAGCTACTAATGTTAAGAGTATGCTATAAAGAGGGTTTTATGAAAAACATGTTCCTTCATGAGCATTTCGGGGAGAATACATGCATGCGCGTGGCATTTTCGAGCGTTTCTGTGGCGTGACTTTATCTTTAAACGCCTTTTCCCGAAAGTTGACTTTTTTCAACTTTCTGGTCACACATCTACTATAAATATTTGTCGAATTCATTCCATCTTTTTTCCAGTTATTCAGTGAACATCTCGCTATGTTTTCCCAGACCACTTTTTTCAATTTTTGATTAGTTTAATTTTGCGGGCCTCTAAAGTGTAAAAAAAAGAGGAAATTTTCAAACTTTTTTTTTAAAATCACGCATTTTTTACAAATTTCAAAATATTTAAAATCGCCACTGGGAAAACATAGCCAACGCTACACTTTATGATAAAAAAAAAATTTTTTTGATTTCAGATAAGTAAAATGGTCGATCGCGTGCCACAAAGTCGCCTAGGACATTTTTACAAGGGCAACCTCGAGGACGGTTCAAGGACACAGGGCCAAAGAATTCGATTTGAAAAATATATTTTTAAATAGTGCAAACTTGTGCAAATTAAATAAAAAAAATCTGATTTCATTATCTCAAGTGGTTGCTTTGTAATTAATTCCCAAAAATAGGCCCGAGATTAAGGCGCGACGGTAGAAGACCCCCTTAAGCTTGAACTAAAGATAAGATGGCCAGAAACTATTTCCAACGACAGGCTGTGGGAGTTGACTAACCATACAATCATCAAAACAAATATTCCCGAAAGAAAATGGAAGTGTATCGGCCAAATGCATAGGAAACCTACTCAAGATATTACGAAGCAAACCATCGAATGGAACCCACAGGCAACATGCAGAAGGGGACTTCCAGCGCATACTTGAAGAAGACAGCTAAAGACGGAAGTAATATTAAATGAATTGAACTCGAACGAAAAAAAAAGAATGCCATTGTATAGGGATAGATTGACAAGTTTTGTTGTGGCCCTATGCCTCACTCTGGAGCGGAGTATAAATCAATCTTTCTTTTATAAGTTTACTATTACTGTCCAAGCAAGTTAAATGTTACTTATACGACATGTCACTCTAAGTAGAGGAAAGAAATGAAGGTGGTACAAATGAAATGTGCTGGTTGAAACTGATTATTTTACAATTGGGCTTCAGCTGAAAAAATGCTCAAAAAGAGTTATGTAATATCTTTTTGTATGATGTACTTAAAAAAAAAGTAGTTGTGCATGTCAAAATAAATGTCGAAAAGCAGAAAGTTCGTTAAAATCTTCAATATCTCTATAACCAAGGCAAAATATTGGACTAGACGGTGAAGAAAATGTATGCTGTTTATGGGCGCACTACAGTATAGAATGAAGCAGTAAAGAATTCCATTTTGGTCTTATGGATATTGAAAATAATCCTATCGAATGAAGCAGTGATAAAATCATGGTAATCGTGGAACCGTATTGACATGTGAGAATTTGTTCCATTGCCTTAGAACTAAAGATTAGCTAGACAACCATTTGCATAAATCTCCTCTCAAGCAGGAGCTCGGCTTATGTGTGGCACACGAATTGTTGCACTTTGCCTATAACTATTTGCTCAAACACAATATAGGTTATGTATTTTTTAAGAAGAATGCTATTGGTGAATACGTTGGATCCTTAAAGATCATGACGAATGTACTCTGTGTAGAGAGGAAATATCTACTCTCGTGGAGTTCTAAAAGAGCATGGCAAAAAACGGAATAAATAGAGAAGCTAGCAAGGCATCCGTAGAGAGGGCAGCAGAGGGAAGCGCAAAATCCCCTAAATCTTTTAGTTACATTTTAAAATAGACAATAAAATGTTAATAAAAATATGAAATAAATTAATAAAAATAAATAATAATAAATGTTAATAAATAATACTAGTTAATTCCCTCTGTTGAATCATTTCCATTTACTTCCGTCATTGTAATTCTACTCAAATATGAAAATTCGCAATAGTACAGCAAGCGATTCACTTGCACTCCTACTCACAATATCAACTTTAGGGAGATACTTCAGAACCTCTTGAAAGAACTCAAGCAGGGTTGAAGTATCCGTTGACGCAAAATCACTTGAAAGGCGAGAATTACGTAGAGAAATGCTAATCTTTACTTATTTAATAATTATTTTGAAAGATTTCGGTATGCCAAGTGCGCACAAAAAGATAGTTAAGTGAAGCGGAGTCATTTACGACTTTGCTGCAAGTCACAGAAGACGAGCGTTATGAGATAAAATTTGTTTTGGTATCGAATCATATGTATCATACAATTTGCAAATCAAAGTGAAAAGATGCATAGAAGTTCAGCCCTAAGGGGAATCTTTTTAAAATTGTATTATCTCTATTGTGCTGTTGTACGGATCGGACACTTGGCTTGTGACATCGGCAAAGAACGCAAAGCTGCAAGCGTTTATAAACAGGTGTCTGCGTAATATACTTAAGATATGGTGGCCAAGAGTTATAACAAACAAGGAGCTCTGGAGAAGTACGCACCAAATTAACATCAACAGTGAAATAAAGAAAAGAAAATATGGATGGATCAGAGTTCGTAAATACTTATCATTGATGAGTAAAATATCCCTCATTCAGCTGATAAAAACTCAACTCAATGCATTTTGTTTTGAGTTTTTTATTTCTGCTTAAAACCAAACAAGAGAGCATCAGTTATTTTATGAAAGAGCGAAAAAATCATTTATAAACATTCCTCTTTCGACATTCTTTTAACATGCGCTCTTTGAAAGCATCAACCGAATTGAGTGTTCGCTAGCTTATTCTCTCCTCTCAGATTATTTAAAAATGATAAACTCTCTTCAACAGTAGCAATCATTTTGTATGCTCAGTGAGTTTTCTTTGAAAGCATCATTTTTTATCACTCTTTTATATTGACACATTTTCCTACTTGAATTTCTATCGCCGTTTGTTTTTATTAAAGCATTTTTGTGGCTAGTTTGCACTTGCAAGTGTTTCGCGTGTGTAAAAAGTGTAAAACATGGGCAGATTTTCTAGCTGTTTATCAAATTGAATGATAGTTTACTCAAAAGTACAAATTTTGACGAACCGAACGACGATCAGTCTTAAATAATATATTTAATCGACTTTCATTAAATTCAGTGAACCTCAACTTTAATGAATTTTCTTTTACTTTCTTTCTTTGAAATTCTTTGAAATTTTTATTTTCATATAAGTTTTATTTATATTTAAAAAAAAATAAATGAAGTAAACTTCACTATTCTCGCAAATGTATTGCTTTCATTAAATAAAGCACAAATTGGTTAGGGTATGCTCGAAATGCATATTTATAATTGAGCAATGCAAAAAGGGACAATATTGAATATCAAATTACTTATCATTGATAAACTCATATAAACTTGAGCTCAAATAAAGAGCGCATCACTTACAAAACTCGGGGGATGAAAACAAAGCGAATGCTCACAGAACGACCAGCACTCTTTGTATACGAACAAATGAGTAATAAATGTGTTTGAGGAGTTTACGCAAAATAGATCCTCTCAATGATTTACTCAGAGAATATTTTGTATGAGTTTTATTGCTTCTGGTGATAGCTTGAAAGAGTAGGAGCGAATTTTGAGCGCTCTACGCACTCTGGGATGGATAGGGCATACTCTGCGAAAGTCTTATGAGAAAATACCGCATGCCGCTTTGACTTGGAACCCGCAAAGAACGAGAAGAAGAGGCAGACCAGTGATGACTCGGCAAAGAACTATCCGCAATGAAACAGGAAAATCGTTTAATAAACTGAGATTTATAGTATGTCTAGAAATAGAAATGTTTGGAATACTTTTGTTGAAGCCTTAAGCTCCTAAAGGAGTATCGAATAATAAAAAAGAAAAACTTATCTCTGTCGTAAATTTTGTAAGGAATTTAGAGCTATTTAAAGAAAAGAGTGGCATCACTGGGAGAGAGCTCCTCCAAAAAAGCTATAGGAGTAGTAAAAAGCATAATAAACAATTCAGCGTGAACACTAAAAAACTGTTATTTTCAAAAAAAGTTGAATGCATCAAGTGTAAGACTTTTACTCCCTGTTCAAAATCAGACGAAGGCGTCTGCTTCGAATTTCTGGTAGGATTGAATAAGTGCACTAATTTTTTCCATAATCCAATTCACTTTATAAGAAGCCATAATTCATTGCCAAATAATGAGCACTAATAAGAAGCCTTATTGCACCATAATATACTTTTCTCTTCATCAGAAATGCGCGGCTACTCAGGAATGCACAGTCACATCAACTAACTATATTTACAGTTTGGAGTATATTTTAAGATATTTTATGGAAGAAAATTATTATCCATATTTACTTTTTATGGCACATAACTACCTCGGCATAAAAATAATATTTACATAAATGCGAAAATGCAAAGAATGGCAGGCTTTAAAGTTTTCGTTGTGGAATCATGGATAATAAGGCACTTAATATGCGTTTACCAGCTACTCAGTTGATTGTTTCTTTATGTTGCACCTTGCTTGTTAGCTCTTACGTCGGTTGGCATATTTACGCACTGGTGTGGAATGATATTCTTAAACATTTTTACGCGAAAATTTAATGGAGATAAAAATTGGATGCCAATTTATTTATTATTGTAAAAATTCGAACTCATAATTAAAAATGCTCATTACAAGTATTAAAATTATTCTTGTATTTTTAAGAAATTTAATAAAAATAACTCAAGAATGGTGATAGAAGTTAGAATGAGTGGAAAAGGAAAGGATTATTAGGAACTATCTATGAAACAATGGAATATTAAAAAAGCTAAGCTTACCAATAAATCCAAATTGCAAAAGCTGAGCGGACCTTTCCGAGTAGGATATTGAGCATTTTCTTTGTAAATGTTCGGGCTTGGCAGCCAGATGATTAAAGGTCACTGGACGCTCCTTTTTTTTGCCAGTCTGGGACAGTACTCCAACCTAAATCTCATCAACCTTCTTCGTTGCATCAACAGCTCTGGTTGAACTGTAGATATCTGCTCGCTGTTGGTCTCATAATGGTATTGTTGCGAAAAGTTGCAAATGGCTAATCATCGCGATCCACTGTTTTCTCATTCCTCCCGCATTCGCAAATTACAAGTGTCACAGCTGACGTTATTTCTCTGCCATTATTTTTCTGGTTGTTCAGGAGCCTATGTTGTTCAAGAACCTTTACGGCAAGTAAAAAAAAAATGAAAGTTCTTTATAATGATTCGTTTTTACATATTAAATATTTAAAACTTAAATTGATTGATTGAAAAATAACTTGAATTTAATAAAGATTTCAGTTCCTTGAAAAGGAGACTAAAGTATTGAGTCAATTTCGGGCCGTCAATTGCCGGTATAACAGGTATTAAAACGGCGTTTTAATGCTACTTGGGGATTGCCTGTCTAGTACTTGAACCATTTACCTAGCTACCTACAATTTAAAAGATTTTCAACAGCATTCGCTATACTTGTGTGATCTAAAGCTTAACAATCCTCCCACTCTTGCGGGTCGAAAAAAATATTTTGAATAATATTTACGATTCATCTTAATATTCCTTCTCAATTATCCATACACGTTAGGCCTCTTGAAAAAAACCATGTAAAACAAATTATGAACTTAATGAACCATTTCGATCTTCATGTCAAAATTTTGTTCATATTTCAACAGTACATCAGGCATCAGCCCCGCTTTTTACCATAAAATAACCGATGCCTTCCTGTCGCAATAAATGATTGACCTTAGTACAAATATTTCTAGTTTCTAATATAATAACTGATAACTTTGTTCTGTAATTGAACAGTTATAGATCTCGACGCTTAACAAACTCCTCCTCTGGCCCAACGGCAAAACAGAAATGATCCGCACGTCATGTGGAATGCTCTCCTCGTGTCAGCTAATATAGAAACTAGTATGCGGATATTAGTGAAGTACTTTTTTGTGAATTTTCTAGTTTACGAACTGACGAACAACATATTGTTATTATTCAACATTAAGAAGCCAGCTACAATATACTTCTCTCTATCTTTTCCGTTTGATCTTGAAGAATGCTACTAGTGGAAATGATAATAAAGTAATATTTTTAATTTTTTTTAATGCACGAATAGTTGTTCTTATATTCCTCCAATGCCATTGTTTCTATTACTCTGTAGTTTTCTCATTTCCAAATTAAACACGTCGACTCAACTTTAATTTATTGACAATATTTTTGTTCAAGACCTTCCCTGAAAAGCAAAAAAATAGCTTTTAAAGTAATGAAAATTCAAAGGTCACTTGCATACGTAAGATAAATATAAAACTTAGTACAATTCCACCCATCCATTAGTCAACAACATTGTTGCATTAATCATTTTCGAAGGTCAACCGCCACCTACAAGAAGTCTAAGTGCTTGAATAACTTAAAACGTTAGGCGCCGCCGCTGAGCGGTGCAACAATTTGTCTTGCATTATCGCTGCTTTCTTTAACCACTAACACTGCGCAAGGTGTTGCACAATTACATTTGCATGAAAATACGTAGATACTAGGGATATGCAAGCCGGAATCCCGAGGTAGCACGATTTCGATATTTTTTAAATCCCGAAAATCGCGGGATTATGAGAATTTTCTGTATTACTATTACTATTGCTAGTAACTATTTACTAGGCAGGCAAATAATCCCGAGATTTTCGGGATTTTCAATTTCTTACGAAATATATAAAAAGGAGGCAGAAAGTTCCCTTTTAATAGGAAACAAAGCAACACTGGCTAACTTCTTAGCAAATACGAATATCTCTAAATTCGTTTTTTGCTTCCTTTTCAATACAAAAAACTGTACATGTATGTTGTTCGTCTATGTATGTTGTTCAACAAATGGAGGCACCTCTAAAGTCTCAAGCCGACTCTAAACGGCAGATATTTTTTTTCTATGAGGAGCTTTTTCATAGTCGGAGATTTGCCATTGCCTGCCAAAGGCCGGCCGTTATTAGTCTTTCACCGAGATTCGAACCTACATTCTCTCTGAATTCCTAATCGTGGTCATGCAGCAACACATTCGGCTGCGGCGGACGCCGTTATTTTACATCGAGCTATATTCGATATAACTTATATATTTTACTTTACGTGAAGGCAACATAAAAAGCTCTTACCCCCACAATGTTGGGCTTTACCTCGAACTGAACGTGCTACTGTGTAAGTGCGGATTCCTTACCAGTACTATATTTAAGTAAATTGCCGGGAAGTGGTTCAAGCAGAAGGCTCTACGTCTAACACATGCAGTCCGTAAAAAGTTACATTAACTTAATCTCCGCTCAGTTTGGCTTATTTCCAAAAGAAACCACACAAGTGAGCCCTTTCGCCCCTTCCTATCATACTTGTCTCACATCGACTTCAAGAGTCCGTATCTATGTCTAATATGGACCATTTAGCTGAGCTTGTAGATGGATGCTTCAGTTATTTTTGCATGCTTTAATCACTGATTGTTGACGAAATCTTATCCAATGCATACTTTGATGTCGACTTCTTATCGGTAATGCTAAATGGCGTCTGGTCGCCGCAAATCGTGGGCACACAAACAACATATTCCCTGCACCTTCTTCTTCGCGACATACTGGGCGTAAGGGAGACTTGCGTAGCTTATAGCAGCATACATATGTATTTAAGGCGGCAAGCATGAGCTGTTTGTTGGTTGGTTGAATTGGTGGTTAATCCAGAATCCAACTGGCGCTTCCACATCATTTTATTGCCACATTCTCGTTACCAACTTGCAGCATGACTATATCAAGTCTGTTTAAGAACCTTATTAGGTTGTTGACGTCTAACCCAGGTAGCTGTTCGAGACCCTCGAGACTCTCGAACAGTCGTTTGCCAAGGGTTGACATGCTTTATTTCCATAGGATAGGTCTTTCACAAAGGAAATGGAAAATACTTTCCCTTTTCTCCGGTTGTTTACAACTGTGACAGTGAGAGAGATGCCCATTTTGACTGCTTGTTCCATGATAGGTGAAAAGTCTTCACGCGGCCGTAATTTCACGTTTACCAATGTTCACGTTTGCTTGAGGTTAATTTTGCATGTCGTTTGGTCTCTCCATATACAATTCACGATTCGGAGGTATTTTGAATACCACCCTGTGGTGTGAATACCGATTCTGTAAGAACGTTATTCATGGCAGATCACCCTCGTGCCAGTTCATCTGGCTTTTCGTTACCTTCAATGTTTCGGTGTCCCGGGATCTAGATTAAGGTTACTTTATGGTTTTCACTCAAGGTGGTAAGGCTATTCGTACTCTTTTCCTTCACTGTAGAGGTTATTGTGGCCGAATCTAGTGCTTGGATTGCAGCTTGGCTATCCGAAAAGATAGCGATATTGCCTTAAAAGAGAAATCTGCAATTAGTAACCTATAAGCTTCCCCAATTGCCAGTACTTCTGCCTAGAAGACACTGCAGGCATTAGGGAGATGCACAGATATTTCAATTTTAAGTCTATGAGAATATATATCAGCTCTTACACCACAATCCATTTTACTATCTGTATATACCGTAGTATCGAAGTTATTTAGTGAGAATTCCTTACTCAATTCGTCCCGAGATGGGAAAAGAGTGGCAAAATTGATGATGTAATCAGTCATCTCTGAGGTGAACTTAGTTTGTCGCAATAATAGAATGGCATGACCGTACATTTTTTCCTTCCAGGGACCCCCTTCCTGTGTGTGTACGCAGAATAACGTGTGTAAACGCATTAAGAGCCTCCCTAGCACGTGATCTGCTTTTCTTACCCGTGCTTCAATATTTAATTTTCAGCTCAGATGATCTATTAGTTTTTGGATATGTACACGTTAAGGTATTAGTTAATGTTTGTAATTTAAGTATTTTCTTATGACTTTTGATTTTCATTTTAAGTAAAAATATAAAACATATTCAAATCCCAATAATTTATTATTTAATATATGGCATCAGGTAAATATCGGAACTAGTTTCGAAATCCCGGGATTACAAAATCAATATCCCGAAAAATCCGTGATCGTTTAAATCGAGAAATTGACATCCTTCACAGGGACGTAAATACTGTAGGGGCCAAGTAGCACAAGGTAGTACATTAAAACAGCCAGTTGGCAGGAATGGAGCACTGAGAAAATGTCACCAGTTACTTGACATATCAAGCAGAAAGAACTATGTAAGAATGGCAATTATGCAACAAAAACAATTTCAGCTAAAATTGGCTACAAAGTGCAGTCGTCGCAAAGTGCAGTTATACGTGCCTATTTGTGTAAAAGTATGTGTATATGCAAACACGCTACCACGGCAAGCCACAACGCAGCTATGGCACTTATGTCTGCTCAAATCAAGCTCCGCTACGCTTTACTAGTTCTCAGGCATACACACATATAAATTTACATATTCACATATTCGCTTTACTAATTTACATTTTATGTCATGTCATGAGCGTAATTGAAATTTCCTACCGCTAAAAAGGCTCGCATAGGAGAATGCTAAGAGGTCGTGTCGCCGAATGCAAAATGTGGGCATTCTGCTTGGTGGTCTGTTGACTCAGGCCAGTCTCATACAGTTTGTACGAGTTTGTATGTATGTAGACGTATATGTAGAAGTATGCATGAGAACATATATGCACGTACATTTGTTTGCTTACACTTTGTTGCACTCCATACCCGCTTGCACTGCCTTGTGGCTAATTACAAACAGCGAAAACAATTCATTTTCATGTCCTTTTTGCCATTTTGTTGCTCAGCCATCGCTTTGCTTGCCTTCATTGCATTCTATTTGCTGCACACTTTTTTCTTTGTTAACATATTTTTTTCCTAGCTAACTTCTATATTCTATTTTTGTTGTAATGGCGTCATTATTGCTTGACTTTTCTGTTTCGTACTAAAAGCAGAAACTTTTTTATAAAATTCTATAGATAGTTATAGTTTCATTTTCTTTCATGAAAAGTCTGTTATAGTTGAAGTAAAAGGTGAATGAAAAAAATAAGAAGTCAGAAACGGAAGTTCAACTGCATTGCTTTTAAAATGTGTTTGCATGAGTGGTCATTTATTTTAATTGTAACTGTGGCGCTCATTGGCGTAGTGTAGGGGGAAGATATTAGACCAAGGGGCTGTTTTATTCCAAGTTAGATGAGTATAGTTGGAATACTTTTAAAAAGTTGTTGTTACTCAAGTTTTTGTTGTTGTTTTGTTCTTGAACCATCTCGATTTTTTGGCGCAACCAATCAGCTCCTTAAACTAGAGCTAACAGTTAATAATAATAAAAAAATACACGTCATATGTTTGAGGAGTGATAGCTTCTTTTTAAATAAGTTCACATATAACCTTACTTGACAATACGAGAAAAGAATGGGACGTACTTGAAAGTGTTTTAAATCAACTATCAAATAAGTGGAGGAACTCGACCAAATGCCCAACAAAGGGTGTTAGCGCCAATTATTATTTTACTACTGTCATCCTTATTAGTTACCTCAAAAATGCTATATGACTGCCCGTACCTTCTTAACATTTTACGGAACGTCAACACAGTACTATTAGGTTGGGTTTCTGGATATGAGGGAAATTAAATGATTTATCATCTAGTTAAAGAAAAGGCACCATGCCTCAAATTGCTCCTGAGTCTTTCTATGGACTTACTTTAGCAGCCACTGTAGATGTCACTTCCCTGAGATGTCATTTAACCAAAGTTGGCCATCATCTGCCGATTCTGTGAAATAGACACTAAACATTTGGAACACATTCTTTGTAAATGTCTTGCACTAGGCAGAAAAAATAAGGCTTTCCAACAAACCTCCACACTAGACGATCCAACTATTAAAAAGCAACTTGCAACACGCTATGAAAAACGCTTCAAACCAATCCTTAAAACATGTCAGAATTCCAAAAGTTCATCAAAGCCATAAATATTTACATATGCTGTGCCCATACTATCATACTCATTTGGGATCATACGTTGGTCTAACACAGATCTCAACATCATAGAAATAGCAATAGAAAACAATTGAAAAAATGTAGAAAGATACATCAAAAAGCATGCACGCAGTGAATTACAATGTGAGAACAGAAGGAGAAAGATGCTTTATAGACACTCACAACAAACATAATAAACACAATAAACACAACAATTAAGCAAATAAACTTAATCAATTTTTCCGCAACCAAACATATAATCTACATTGAGCAATAGTTATAGCAGACAGAAACTCTTCGCCACTAAACCTTTATAACACAGACCATATAATCATATATTATAATAACATGTCAACAACAATAGACGAAAAACAGCCATTTGGGCACAGAAAGAGTTATATGGCAGACATCAAGCGGGACTAAAATATTGACCAGGAGAACAGTTACACCTCGCTACAAAAAGGAGAACTTTATCCTCAAACTGAAGGATTTGCGGGCGCCATTCAGGATCAAGTTATCCTCACAAAAAATTATCAAAAATAAATTTTGAAAGATCCTAACGTGCCGGATAATAAATTCCCTAGCTGCCAAATACTCGCAGAAATCACAGATCACATAGTAACAGGATGCCCTATACTTGCCGGTATCGAAAGGAATAATGTACTCGCACAAATCCTACACCAAGAAATAGCAAACAAACTACATCTGTTGAAAAACGAGGAAACCTTTTATAAATACACATCATGCACAATAATCGAAAATGAAATATACACACTTAGAGATAGCACATTTTTTTGTTTTTCTAATTGGCGCATACACTTCTGTTTAGGTGTTTGGCCGAGCTCCTCCTCCTATTTGTGGTGTGCGTCTTGATGTTGTTCCACAAATGGAGGGACCTACAGTTTCAAGCCGACTCGGAATGGCTTATGAGGAGCTTTTTTATGGCAGAAATACACTCGGAGGTTTGCCATTGCCTGCCGAGGGGCGACCGCTATTAGAAAAAACGTTTTCTTCATTTTGATCTTCCACGGCGAATTGAATCTACGTACTCCAAATTCCAAATGGAGTGTGGCTACGGCGGCCACCAACAGCAATACATACAGATAAAACATATTTAAAAATAGACCAAACATAACACTTATTAACAAAACTAATAAAACAACCTTTTTCAGTGAAACTAGCACCCGATGTGATACAAAGATACACAGGTAATATATCGAAAAAAATAGAGAAGTACATTGAACTTACACAAGAAACAAAACGCATATGGAAACAAACAAGTGTTTAAACAATTCCGTTTATAATATCAGCCAATGGTATATAACACCAAATATTTACACTCAATCTGAAACATTTAGAAATATACCCTAAAATTCATCACAGAATTCAAAAATCGGTGAAAATGCAAGAAAAGGTTTAAATCTTTAAGTAAACAACGAAACATAAAAAGTAATAATTAAAAAGAGAAACCAGATACCAAAAAAAGTACAATAGCAATTTTTTTTATTTCTAAAGGGTTTTCCAATAAGAGGTGTTATTTTGATATTTAAAGAAAATTGCTATTTTTTAATATAATTAAATGATCGGATGTATATTTCATTATAAAGAGGAAGTTATGCCGTTAATAGTGGAAAATAACATCAGGCAAATGACCAACACGACCACGCTTACAGCACAATATCCTTTTCATGCGCTTTTCCATAACGGAATTGCAAAGTGGCTGCCCTATGTCCTCGAGAGCCTCACGAGCTCCATTTTTGAGGCCTTGAATCGACCCTGGGCTGTTTGCATAGACCTTCTCTCTCACGTGGCCCCAAAGAAAAAAGTCACATGGTGTTAAATCACAAGATCTCGATGGCCAATTGTAATCACCTCTTCGAGCGATAACACGGTCCGGTGTCGTTGCTTGTGTGGCACATAACAAAAGTGCTAACCCGACTCTCATCCAGAAACTGCCGTCATGCTTGTTATATATGGACCTCTCATCGCTCAGGGTAATTACAATAGTAATCGTCATTAAAACCCTCAATAAATCGGGTTCTTGTCGTGATGGTGATATTGCCAATAGGTTATTGAATGAATATCTTTAAACATATTATATGTAGTTGATACCCTAAAATATTTATTCAAAGCCGCCGTTACCGAGCCCCGTGACTACCATCCGGTAAGTTCGAATCTCTGTGCATGAAACAATTAAATGATAGCACCCTTTTTTTTTAATAGCGGTCGCCCCTCGGCAGGCAAAGGGAATTTTCCGAGTACATATTTCTGCCGTGAAAAAGCTTTTTCTAAAAACTCATTTGCCGTTCGGAGTCAGCTTAAAACTGTTCCATTTGTGGAGCAACATGAAGAAGCACGCCTACAAATAGGAGGAGAAGCTCTTCCAAACACTCAACTGAAGGGTGTGCGCCTATTATTTATTTATTTATTTTATTATTATCCAGAGTGCTTTTCCTAATGGTTTTCAGTTATTGTAAAACTAGTTTTCAAATATAAAGCACGCAAAAAAGTTACAACCCCATCTCTTTAATCTCAACGATATCACAAGTATATGTTTGAGAAGGCTATTAGAGTAATAATTATAGATTTTCTTTATAAATTCAATTTCTCTAGTCCGATGCAGTTTGGCTTTTGATTTTGACTTTCGTTGGAAGAAGTACTGGATTTTTGCTCGCATATCTACAAAGGCTTAAATGGCAAAAGAAAATGTTGTGGAATCTTTCTCGATATTTCAAAAGCTTGATAGAAATACTTTTGTACAAGGTATATTGAGCTGGTTTCCGTGCTTTTGAGTTCGCTTTCAGCAACATATAACAAAATATAAACGTATGAATAACCATAGTACTTCACAATTTGTTTATCTAAATATACCCCAAGGTTCAGTTCTTGCCCTAATATATTCAAAGTTTACATAAACCCATTTTTGCTAGGACAAAATATATAATCTAGCCATTGTGTATGGTACTGATGGTTTAAAATTTCGATGCTTCGAATCAATACGTAACACATTTCCTGAGAAATGTCTTTGCTTTACACAAATTATCATATATTAATATATTTCTAAATCGTTCGCAATGTTAGGATTTATTCATAGGAATTACTCTTGGGTCTCTGATCCCTATACCCTCAAACTGGTGTACTGGAGACTGTTTCATGGAGTCTATATTAATAGATTAGAGTCTGCTCAGACATCTTTTTTCTGTCCTATCGCTCTCGTTGCTTACTAATTATAATTAACCTCATGTTCTTAGAGTCTAGGTATCTTTTGTTGTCGTTGTGTTTTATCTTTGCTAAATGCGCAGGCTCCATAGATCGCCCCTACCTGCTCCAGAAAATGCATTTTAATATTCCCTCACGCACTTTCCGTTGTAATGATTTGTTGGTTTTGTGGGTATTGCTAAAACTTCTTATGGAATCAATATTCCTTTTAGGGGGATGCTAGCTCAATTTAATGCTTCTTCTTCCTTACTTTGAGTTTTCTTACACTAAATATACTTTTAAGATGTTACTCATAAGACTCTTGCCATAAGCTTTTGTGTTTATGTATTTCTGAAATAAATATTCAGCCTATCGACTCTTTTTGGACCACCGTAATATGTATATATACATGGGGAGTAAAATATTTCGCGTCTTATATTACGTTTGTATTTTGACCCACGGCAAATTTTTTTTAATATTATTACAATATTAATATGATATAGGTATGTATATATAACACTATGTACAATAAAATTATATATAATAATATAACATTTTTATCTGTCACTGGAGGAACGGGCATAAGCCGATTAGAATATTAACGAACATCTGAGAATTGCTTGTAATAATAAAATCAAAATGACGTATAGTTTTGAAAAAAAGGAGTTATTTATTTTTTTGCTTTCTTCAGAAAAAAAAGTTTTGAGTCAAAGAAGTTAGAATTACAAGATTACGTTCTTGAGAAGCTTAAATACCATGACGATAGTGTGAAAGAATTGAAAGATCAGGTTTTGAAGATTGTTAGTAATTTTTGTAAAGATATTAATAGAAAATTAGAACGATCTAACAGACATTGGGGTCGCATATTAAATGAGAATGAGAAAAAAATTAAAATATAAAAATAAAACAAAATTTAAAAATTAAAAAAAAAAAAAATTAAAAAAAAAATAATAAATAAAAAAAATCTAAAAACAAAAAAAAAAATGAGGAGAGAATAACCTTACCGTAAACCTCCACGTGGTACTATCTGGGGTCGTGAAAAATGTAAAAATGAACTCACCAGCTAATTACGGAAGTAAAAATGTATTTATAGTATTCAGTGAATTTAAAATTTGCTAAAACTAAGGTCAGATTCGTTATCACTGATCCTTAAAACCCCTAAATATATATTTTCAGCTTAATTAAATGAGTTTTTGAATTTTGTCCGCCAACGCCTTCTGGTCGGACCACTGTGCACCGTGGTCGCGTGATCTTGTGCGTTACTATCATGCCTTTAGCCTCGAGTTTTATGCCCCCTGCGAACAAAAAACATCAAATCCATTGGATGTAGGACAACATAAAGAAATGAAGGCACCAAATATACTTATATAAAAATATCCATACATAAATATATACATATTAACATACACGCTCTCTTTTCGCAATTCTCCATTCACAAATATGATATTAATTAGCGCCACTGGTAGCAATGCTGTATTTCAATATGTGCAAGCATACGTATGTACACCTATGTGTTTGAGTAAATATACATACGAATGCTTATGAGAGTATTGTGTGTTGCTCCACATAATGAAAATCGTACTAGGGCAGGGAATAAGCAAATTAGGCCAGTAGCAGTTAACACCGAAAAATGTCGAATTTTTACAAAATTACCAATTTATTACCTTTTTCAGTTCCTATTCTAATATTAAATTGTTAAAAAAATGACACAATCATTACTTAAAGGTTTAAGTATTTTTGAAAGGAAATAGAAATACTTTTGAATGCCAAATACTGGTAATCCTCATATGCAGAAAGTCATATGGACATGCGGCAAGGAATTTATTTATAAATAGTAGGCAATTTCGGCCTGCAAAATACCAAAATATTAATAAATTCCTGGAACTGACCCTGTTTTAAAAAATAAAGGGAACCAGCTCTCGTAGCCGAATGATTTGGTGCGTGACTATCTTCAAGCGTGGAACACCAAGTAAAAGAAAAAAAAAAATTTTTAATAGCGGTCGTTGGTATTCCTGGCATGAAAAAACCATCTGCCGTTCGCAGGTGGCATGAAACTGGGTGGAAACACATCAAGAAGCACATCAAAAATTAGAGGAGGAGCTCGGCCAAACACCGAATAAAGGTTGCAAGTGCCAAAATATATAGTTATATTAGTTTGGGGGTATATTAGTTTGGGGGTAATTTTCTCGGTAAATGGATGAGTGATCAATTTATCCTAAAGTATCGATCAAACAATATAAAGACTATGCCCGTTGTCATTTGATATTTTACCTAAAAAAAAATTCTATTGCTGTTTTTAAGTTGTTCCATTTGATTTTGAGCCAACAATGGAACTCAATAAAGAGAAAATTCGGTATATTTTACAGGTAAAGGCGAAATTTCAAGCCAGGCCACTGAAATTGAGAATGGAGTTTTTGGTGCGAATACTGCAACAGCTAATTAGGTGTAATTTTGTTTTCGTCGATTCTGTTCAGGCATTTTTGATGTGAAAGAAAATGTCGAAAATTGTAAACAATTTCTTAAAATGTTTATTTCAAAATGATCAAAAGATTTCAGACTATGAAAGTGCCATTTTTTTAATTAATACATTTTTATAGGGTGGGTGAAGGATTTTATCTATCCACGCATCGTCAATGCTGTCTTCGCATGCAGCTTGTATGGCCTAAAAAACTTCTTCTCGTTTGAAACCGTTGCCTACTCTAGAGCCTCTTGAACCTGAATTCAAAGTGGCATTCCTTATGTCTCATTATACCAGCTTCCGGATTCAGCCTTTCATTCCGTAAATCTGCTAAAGCTTTTCCATTATTCCTCACTCCTTATTAATTTGTCAATTATATGTTGCGTTCTCCAGTGAAGTGCTATAAGCAACTCAAAGAATAACAAATTAAGCATACAAAGTGAAAATGTATGGGTAAGTATTAAAAAAATGTTTTTGCAAGGAATTTTCTATGGTCATTTTAGTCCGAACAGCAGTAATCTTTACTCATATGGCGATTTCAACGGCCTGGTGATATCCCGGTGGAACCGATTTTCTTCTTCACTGTAATCACCTATAAATGATTGAAATTATGTAGCATTTTTTCCACTAATTTGGAATATTTTTTAACTTTTCAATTTACCAAAAAAAAATTCACATTGCCCAGCCTGTCCTTGAGCGACTTTACTTACTTTTTTCACTTTTACTTTACCTACGACTGAAAAGCTCGCACACAAGAAATAAGCTACAAAAACTTTGTTCTTAAAAACAAAACGAAGCGAAGAATTCAGATGAAAATGATATAAATTTGTAATGTTTTAGTAGAGTTATCAGAAAATTGTGCACCAGAATCACGGTTGCAGGTGTTAATTTTTCATTAAAATTTTCAATAATTTCCTGGCAAAATAACCGCCCTATTTCGTCACAGATTTGGAGTTTTCAATCTGCACTCGATTCGATCCGCTCCGTTTAGTCTCTATCTTTAACATAGCCTCGTTAACTTTACAGGTCCGGCATTTTTATAGAAGATTTTTATTATTTTATCGTGATTTTTGAGTGAAAATGAATTCATTGAAACAGTTTGAAAAGCTTCTACAGTGTACATATAAGTGAAAAAATTAAATGTCAAAACTGTTGGGAAACCATTTTTTTGTTGTTTTATTTGTTATATATGTATTTGTTGTTTCTTTTTTCATCTAACAGTTTATCATGATAGCAGAGTAATTTATATTAACGCATTATCGATGCAAGAAAAATTATTTATGAATAAATGGTGCCACATACCGGCTGATTAATATGTTGACGGAGGAACGAGAAGAAATTGAAATTGATTTAATAAAATATTATTTTAAATTTAATTGGATTAAAATAAATGTTCTCGGCTACTTATTACAACAACAACTATGGCTTGGACCAAGTTCATCTTTCAATCGGAAGTTCTTAATGCACCTTAAGAAGAGTGAATTTGACGCGCGCTCGATCGCCCAAATTAAAGTTATTACAAGCATCTCTTAACATTTTGCGCTCTACTCGTAAGAATTTTTTTTGTTTAGCTTCCTCTCTTATCTATAAAATTGCTACTTTAAGGATGATAGGGCCTCTACAAGGCTTCTCAAACGTACGCCACTAGTTGCTAACTTCTTTGCAATGATATGTTCAAGGCTACCTGCGTTGGTTACTATAATTTAAGTAAGTATTCTAACGAAGTAGGTAATTAGCCTCCGTTGTAGATCTTAGGATATGGGCTGCAATCTATCGCTGCTTAGAAACATCGGTACTCCATGAACTTGTTGTTTAACTAGTTATCGTTTTTTAAACTAGAAGGTAGGTTGCGGTGGTGGAGCATGCCTCTGTGCAAACGATCGAAGCACTCTATTTCGGCCTGCATTATCGGAAATCAGAAACAGCATTTGGATTGCTTGTTGGGAAGGAATATACTTGGAGTAAGTAGAAGTAATGCTTATCGAAGCAGAAAGACCGCAAAAGTGGAAAATATGAAGATGACAGAACCATGCTCCTCGTGGGACTCGTTCCCATGATCCATGTGATAAAAGGCTGGTGCGGTCCCGCTTTTATTTATTATTATTATTTTTAAATAATGCTTTCTATGCCTATAGTTTAGACCATGAAAAAAACATTATCTGAATTTAATTTAAAAAGTTGGCCTTTTTAGTCACGCACCAGACTATTCGGCTACGACGGCCGCCGTGAAAAAATGTACAGAAGGTTTTTTGCGTTGTTGAAAAGAGGTATGAAACCTAGCCCCAATACGCTTAATATATATATTTACTGACAGCTCGAAAATGATGGACGGAGTAAATGCAGGGATTTATTACGCCGAGATAAACATCAGGCGGCCAATTAAGCTCCCTGACCATTGCAATAACTTTCAAGCAGAAGTCTTTGCGGTAGGAAAGGCTGCAGAAATAGCTCGAGCAGGCACATCGAGCAACTCCAACATAAATATATACGTTGACACTCAACCGGCAATAAAGGCAATGAAATCATATTAAATTTCATCTAAAAACTTTCTTAGAGCCAGGGAAGCCATAGAGAGACTACCCGCAGATAGATGGCTGCACATCTATTGGGTATCCAGACATAAGGGCATTGCAGGAAACGAAATTGTAGATGAGATTGCCAAAAGCGCTGTTTACACACAATTCGAATAAGAAAACGACTTACTGAAACTTTTAAATACGGTATACAATGGCATCGCTGTGGACATGAAAATACAGACAGACAGTAGGTGGAATAATCTAGCCTCTTCTAAAACCGTGAAAATCATGTGCACACAGAATGCAGATAAATACGCCAGACTGGTACTAGCTCTGTCTAGAAAGGTGAGCAGAACTATCGTAGGTATACTGACAGGCCACAATTTGTTAGCGGCATACGCATACAAGATGGGAATTACAAACAATGATAACTGCAGATTTTGCAACGAACTAGAAGATAGGGAAACTGTTGAACACCTTCTATGTTCCTGCCCTACATTAGCTAGAACCCGAATGAAATGTTTAGGAGCTCTACAATATGAAAGGTTATAATGTCTCTCATGGATAGAGCTTCAGAGCTTACTTAGATTCGCAAAGAGGTAACCTTATTACAAGAAGTTTACAACTTCGGGGAAAAGTGAGGGTCACGCACCATCTGGTACCACTAAGGACCAATAGGTCTATGTGATTGCTTTCAGCCAGCCAGGTCAACCTAAAATCCGGTCAAACGCTAAGGGTTCTGAATAACAATATAATCCAAAATAGGGTTGTTTAGGTTCATAATATGAATAGCGACCTTCGTATGAACTTTTAATTTTGTTTTCGTTTACGTATCCAAAATAAAATAAATTTTTATTGTAAAATTTAGTCATTGACATATTATTCATTATGCAAATAAAGACGTTTTGTTTTCAATTAATTGAATTTTGTTTTCTACAGTTTCTCTTTTAAAACAGCTGTGTTGCTATGTACATATACAAGTACATGTGTTTTAAGCTACATATTAAAATTTTAGTCTAGATCAAATAACAAAATTTCGTAGTCATGCCGTTCTGTGTTGTGTGGTTTCTAAGCACTTAAACTAGTTTGAAAAATACACAAGTTAATACTGTTTGAAACCTAATATAGTGATACAAATTTGTGTGCACTAATTTCCAAATTTTGATAACTTAAGCAACAAAACGAATCGTTGCATTAATTTTTTAAATTTTTGTTCTAAAACTCTCTCTATTTTTTGTCTGTCACAATGCTTTTATGCAAAATATGTTGACGTTTTTATTCTGCGTAACTTTTCTCCTACAAATAATGACATCAAATGGTTCAATATTTCGAATGCGTCGTCGAAAGGAAACACCAACCAAGAACCCACGCGGTATGGCGATTCCGTATAGAGTGACCTAGCAGTTTTATTAAGTATTAAAATAAAGTACTCCTATGTAAATAAATATACATATGTACTTTCAATGTCTGTATGTATAAAAGTATGGCATACAAGTATGCAAATGAAATGAAATTTTTATACTAAAATAATGAGAAACGAATTGATATAATGAAGTTTTCAATAAAAATTATATGCGATATGTATAAGTAGTGCATTTGTTTTAAAATATAGCGATTTTATTTTGGGCGACGTCTTAAACCTCTCTGAAAATTGGTTTATTTGTGGGCTTGAGTAAAATAAGGGTGTCAGGGTCCTATCGTTCATCTGTTTGTATTCGGCAATTTGAACATAAAATCAAATGACAACAGTCGAGGCTATAACGTAATAAACTCACATTCCCTATGGCGAATAGTAGGCAAAAGCATGAAGACTAATATCAAATTAAACGAAGACAATTTTGCTATCGTATTGCTAGATTTGAAATGGAATACAACACCATCTATCACAGCACCACCAACAACATCATGATGTCCACAAGCATCTACACTATCAACAATAATGCGTTGGGCATGAAAATAATAATCGAAAGTCGAACGTACATACGTATTCAGCGAAATTTGAAAATTCAAACAAACCTCATATATATAAAGAAATTAGTATGTAAACGATGCAGACAGTCACTGCCAGGATTGGCTTAAAAAAAAAGCTTTGAAAAAATACTTTTTTTTTAATACTAAAATTAGTTACATGTGGTAACTACGCACACGTCTCACATTCTGCTACAACGTAAGCGTTGGATAACAGCGTACAGAAGGACAATGGTAAACAAAAACGTTTATGATCGTCGTAATATAGAACAAGGCTTTTAAATTCGTTTGTCCTTTTAAAAAATTTGTTTATTCAAAGCTGAAAATTTTGGCACGAAGTTCTTCACATTTAAATATTTTCAGTTCTTTTCATATTTTTTATGTATATTTTTTAAATTTTTTTAGACATATTATATAGGGTGATTTTTTAAGAGCTATGGAAAGTTTTCCAAAAAAACACACGTAAAATTCAGAAAAATGCATGCAATTTTTTTTTAAATCGCTAGGACAGTCCATTTAATTTAATGTTTGCAGATTCTTTCATGCAAATGTTGACCGCGACTGCGCTTCAAATGGTCCATCCACCTAGTCCAATTTTGGCATACTCTTTCCAATGTTTCGTCCGGTATCTCACATTTATATGTGTCTTCCAATGCGTTAATTCAAGCAGGCTTGTCTGAATAAACATGAGCTTTAACATAGCCCCACAAAAAATAATACAAAGGCATTATATCGCACGATCTGGGTGGCCAATGGACAGTTCACCGAGCTCGCCTCTCAACAAGTCCATTGTTACGCGAGCTGTGTGACATGTGGCATCGCCTTGCTGAAACAACATGTCATGCATGTCAAGCTTTTGCATTTTGGGCAAACAAAAGTTGGATATCATTTCACGGTAGCGCTCACCATTCACAGTTGCGTTACGATTCGCAGCATCTTTGAAGAAGTACGGTTCAATGATACCTCCAGCCCATAAACCGCACCAAACTGTGACCTTTTCTGGATACATTGGTAGCTCTTGCAATTCTTCTGGCTGATTTTCACTCCAAAATCGACAATTCTGCTTATTTACGTATACATTGATCTAAACATGAGCTTCGTCGCTGAACACAGTTTTTCGATAAAAAAGTGGATCTTGGGCCAACTTTCCAAGAGCCCATTCACCAAAAATTCTGCGTTGCGGTAGGTCATTCGTCTTCAATTTTTGCTCCAGCTCTATTTTGAAAGGCTTCACACCTAAACCCTTTTCCACGTTGTTGAATAACAGAGGCCCAATTGCTGCGAACGGCGACGAATCGATAATTGATGGTCATCATTAACACTGGCCGATACAGCTGCGATATTTTCTTCAGTTCGCACTCTACGTAAACGTGTTGGTGGTTTGATGTCCAGTAATGTAAATTTGGTTCTAAATGTAGTCACAATAGCTCGAATAGCCGCTTCAGTGGATCTATTAAACTGACCATAAAATGGAAGAAGCGCGCAATGAACTTTCTTAACAGAACACGCATTTTTATAATAAAATTCAATGATTTGCAAGCGTTGTTCGTTTGTAAGACGATTCATGGTTAAATCATAGACCAAACTGAAGATGTTTGACGGTGAAACAAAACACAAAACGTGCGCCAGCTCTTTAAACCAACTGTTTAAAAAGATAATAGCTAAAAAATCACCTTTTGTATATATAATTGGGGCGTACAAACTTTTTGGGTGTTTGGCCGATTTCCTCCTCCTATTTGTGGTGTGCGTCTTGATGTGGTTCCACAAATGGAGGGACCTACAGTTTCAAGCCAACTCCGAACGGCAGACATTTTTATGAGGAGCTTTTTCATGGCTGAAATACACTCGCAGAATTATGATGAAATTCGAGAGGTCCTCTTTGTCCTATCTGTCATATCAGTGCAATAAATAGATTAATAAATTTTAGTACATCATTTTTAATACTGTTGTTCAACAGAAAATAGTCTCCTCTGAATTCTTACAAGCAATTGAAACGAATTTCACACATTCCAAGTGCAGCAAGGTAGGGGAAAAACTTTTTGCCAGAACTAACGCACGTGCACACACACACACATGCATATGCAGAAATGTATTTACCCATATAAAATCCTTTGGATAAATAAATCTAAATAAAATATTAAATATTGTATTTTTGTATTCTTACCAACTTCCAAAACTGGCAGTTCTTTTCCAAATCATTGTGGGCAGTTTGTGTAAATTAAATGGACTTAGACACAATGTCTTGTCACTCTTTGTCATTTTATCGAATAGTCAAAACACTTAATTAAAAAATTGCTGGCTATTCGGTTTCCTTGCCATAAGCTTACAACAATTTAAAATATTTTTAAGATCAAAAGTGGCTTCCCCGTATTAAAAGAAAATAAAGTTTTTCACTTAATTTCTTGATGGCTTTATTCGATGTAAATTTTCAGAATACTCTAATTGCGGCAAACATTTCAAAATTTTCGCAAATGTAGCTAATAAATGTGAAGGGATTTCAAAGTTTTGTGGAGTGTTAAGGGAGTTTTTTTCCACATAGTGTGGTATGTAAATTTAGCATACGAGTCTGTAAAAGCGGTAGACACACTCAAAGTTATACCTGTATACATATATACGAGTATATACATGCATATATGCAGATATGAACGTAATTAAATTTGAATTTTCAATTATTTTTGCAGTGGCATTGAAACAACTTTAGCTCGACAATAAATGAAAAGTTTCAAACATATCACACACCTATCCACACGTACAAGTGAAGTGCGAACAGTAAACAAAAATAAAATCAAATAAATTTCATCAAGTGTAGAGACAGTCAAAAATTGCAACCGACGACCATGAAAAGCTGCTTGAAAGTAAAAAGCTTAAAAATATTTCCTGCAAATGGGAATTTTCGAGGAATGCAACACTTGACAAGCCGAGTGTAGTTGCGGCTTAGAGAGCAGTCGGTCGAAAACAAAGGCAGCTGCAGCAATTACAGCAACAGCAACAGCAGTAGTTACAACAAAAGCCGCAAGTGAAAGCGTCAAAACAACAACAATCAAAAAACAAAAACAGAACACAAAACAAACAAATAGTTGCACAATCGCATTTGTGCATTTAACATTTCTCAAATAAACGTAAACACACTCACACACACATATGCACACTTAATAAAAGCGTCATATACGAATGAAAAATGAAGCTGACAGAGTTGCTTTCCTACTTTTGCCTATTGCTCTTCACAAGGACACAAGGTGAGTGGAAAAATCAAAATGTATATACACGGATGTGTCTCGAATATATTTTCAGAATTTTAGCAATGAAAATTCATTCTTTAGATAAGATATCACTTTAGATTTTGCAGATTTGATGATTTAAAGAAATTACTTCTGCAGCAGTTGGCAATGCGAGCGACGAGATGTTTGCCTAACGAGTTTTCTGCAATTTTTCTCGGAATTATATTTTTGGTTTCGATTTATTTTTCTCTCGCACTCCCTACAATATTACCAGATTTGAATAGCAGTCAGCTATATAAAAACTCACGTGAACACTCATCTTTCATTTGCTGGCAATTTGTGACCATGTGAGGGCAGCTTACTAGCTGAAACTTAAGGTAGTAGTCTGGTTTGAGGCCATGTTTGGGACATTTTTTGGAAGTGAAAATAAAATTCAATCGGTTTGATTTTCTGATATGTTATTAAACGTATCAGAAGGTGTACAAAAAATTTTTTTTTTTTTTTTAATGTTTTGATACTATTTTTGCAGCAAGCGGTAAAAAAAGAGGTACAGTGGCCGGCGTGATTTCGTCACTTGTGGTCATCTGAAACAGAAAAAACAAATTGCTTATTAATTAGTGTGCTTGTCGTTCTGACGGGTAGTAAGATCAAATGAGTTTTACAAAAAATAACAAAATGGCGGACTTCGTAAGAAAATTGCCTTTTTTTAAAGCGGAAATCGGACTAAAAAATGGAAAGTTAGGGACGAAATAAATTAAATCTACTACCCGCCTGAACTATTGATGTGTAGAAAAACATATCTAAATTTCTGCTCAATCCGTTAGATAGAAAATTTGTTTTCACGACGGCCATCCGGAAAAACGTTGTTTTGAGAAAAACGCGTTTAACGTTTTAGCGGCTTAGCGCGCGCAAGTACGAGCCGCTCTCATGTATGTGCTATAATTTCGTCAATATTTCCAATTTCGGTCTAAAATTTGTACAGTATATTACCAATATATCGCACTTTCAAAATATGAAAAAATCCGAAATTCGAAATTTTCAAAATAAGTTACCAGACTACCTTAAGGCACTTGAGACATTCCATGTCTAGTGAGCCAAGTATTTTGGGCATCGTTGGATTTTTTTCTGAAAATTGCTTTACTTGTAGGCGCTCGTCTTATTATACACACTGAATAGATAAAAATAAATTTTATAATTTTCGGATTTACCTACTCAATGTTGAAAATTTTGCTATGCAGGTTTTTAAAGGCAAATTTTTGTGTAAATGCGATTCCAATGCGATTCCATTTACCCTGATAGCCAATCGGCAATTAGGGCCTTGGGCTCGCTGTTTGTGCGCTCGAGATTAGTCAGGGAATGTCTGACTTCTCTCTCGATTGCATCCGAATACTTCATCATCAGGCTCATTTGGTTTCTCGGGCACAGCGGCATGGAGGGAAACTGCTGGGCTGATGAGCTGGCTAGACAGGGAACTTTGGAGACGGTTTCGTCGCGAAATGAGAGAATTGGGGTTGCCCTGAGAACCTGTGGTCTGCTCCTGGAAAGATGGGCCTCGAGTCAACTCAGCGAGCGCTGGGCTAGTGCGCAAACGTGCAAGGTCGCGAGATCCTTCTGGCCACGGGTAGATCGGGGACGCTCAAGGGAACTCCTAAGGCTAACAAAGCCCCAGCTCTCAAATTTGGTGGGCATCCTTACCGGACATTGTCCGTTAGGTGTTCACGCCGTAAGACTTGGGATTGCCTCAAGTCCGTTCTGCAGAAACAGTCTGGAGGGCGAGGTGGAATCATCTCAACACCTTCTTCTCAGCTGCCCTGCTCTCGTCTGGCAAAGACTTAGAAATCTGGGCTCTTACTTTTTCGCTACGCCTGCGGATATAGCCGGTGTAAATATCATAAATTTGGTGAAGTTCTTTCGTAGCTTGTTACGGCTAACTACGAACGCAAATCAACCCTCGTCGGCGCCGTCGTAGAAATGTATGGTCATCATCGTATCTAATCCCAAGGCTCCTTATTCGTTCCCATCTCCTTTCTCCTCTCCCATGTATGGCACCACAACGGACGAATTTCTTAACATTTGTCCAAGTGAGCCCTTTAGCTAGGGCAGCCATTTAACCTAACCTATCCATTTACCCCCTTCTCAATATCCATACAAAATATCTATCAAACAAATAAAATTAAAATTTTCTTTTGAAAAATGCAACCATTCCATCAGTATTTTCTTATGACGTTGTCACGTTAAACTATCGTCAGTAAGCCGACTGTACAGACAACCTCTTTTTAATTTAATTATTGACGTCTACACAATGACTTATTTAATTTTCAACTGATACTAAGCACGAAATACTAAGTTAGCTAATATATGAACGGAAAAATAAATCAGAGAAAGAAGCTGGAGGGGAACATTTTCTTAGGTAATGCATAATTCTGTACAAACAAATATTTCAAAACAGAAGTTTAAATTGCTTAACATTTATCTAACCAGCCGGGGCATAAATAAGCACTTTCGATTATTTGCAACATGCCGCACATGCATGCATACACACTTACATACGCGCAATCCATGTTGAACTCTCTCCCACGTTCAGCGCTTTAACTGCGTTAGCATTTTAGTTATTTATTAGCACTTCACTGGTGGAACTTTAATTTCTTAAAAGCGCATTTATTGAAGAAATTTGCCTTTCGTGCACTGCATTCCCTACCACCCACGCGGGCCATGTATGTATCGGGTGTTTTTTAGCTGCATGAGAACTATCGATATCGATAAGTATTGCTTGCGAGCTGAGAATGGCAAACTGTGTTTAAATTTCTTTCAAATGTAGAAATTTACTTTGAAAAGAAAAAAAGAGCGACTTGCTCAAACAGATGCCGTTCTCAACTTGCTGGCCTGCGTCTTTCGTTTACGTGCAAAATTTTAAGTAAGAATTTTGGCTTACGTGCCTTTAAAATACATCTCGAGAAATACAGTGCAAAAATTGACGTGAAATGACCATAGTTTGCGTTGCATTTCTGCTGATTGGGCTCATTTAGATTTATTATTCAGATCTATGAGAAAAACTAGTCAAAAATTGGACTGGCCATAAATGCCATGACATTTTGTTTACAATAAAAAACATTCATTCCAACAATATTTGAGTTTTTTATTACCATTTAAAGTTCTCAAGCTCTTACAAAAACACCCGTTAGATTCACACAGTTCTACATACATGTAGGTAGCTATTTGTGCAGCATACACCAGAGTCTAAGACAACCTTGCAGCTGATTTATTGTCCATAAAATTTATGGTAACTTTAATCCAAGCATTTTGCTTCTTGTACTATGCAACAGCATTCCTATTTTTTCCTGCCACCAAAGGACAGACAACAGACGTGCAAATATAGTTGCGCCCAGGATGATCACTGGCACATTTTTTGGAATGACAATGGTGGCAAGGTGTGCGGCGACAGGCCATGAAATCGGGGTGTTACTGAAGCATGCAATTTAAAATTCTCCACGCTGATAATGTCTGGTTCTGCTTACCGTGAACAATAAATGGTAAAACTTAAATATCCTGGCGTCTAGCACACTGAGATCCCAGCTTCCGTTTTCGCCGATTTCGCTATTATTGCTGTACGTTGTTTGTTGGTGTCGCTGGCTGCAGCTTATCCAGCTCGTTCATCCTTAATAGCACTACTGGTTTTTTGCTATACACATAACAGTACAGTTTTGCTGTTGTTGTTAGTTATTTTAACGCAGCATGCATTCCCAACGAGTATATTTATACAAATATATGTGCACACACATCCACACAAACTACTCTATTTATACCACTTTCTGCTTAATTGTAGACTTATATAAGTGTTATGTATATAGAAAAGCATTTCATATAGGAAACTATAGCTTAAATTGCGCCGGAAAGCGCAGCAGAAAGTGTATTTAGGTTACGAAAATTCCCACAAAAAAATCATATAAATAAAATACATAGCGTGATGTCCTGTAGAGCAAAGGTAGGGATACAAAAAGAAAAAACACAAATTGCACACTCTGGGAAGCCAACGAAAGGGAGATTTAAAATTGCGCACGGCAGAAAAATACGAAAATTTCCAAAGTAAATTCCCCGCGCATCAAAGCGCAACGCGGCCGAATGCAGCGCAGTGCAGCTAAAAACTATACTCTTATGATTTCGCTAACACAGTGTACTGGATATTAGGCCTCTCAGCAGGGGAGTAGCACGAGTGCAGTGGATGGAACTGGTGTTGATGCAGTGGGGGAGTCGGCCGAAAGTTGAATTTACACGAAAAGTTTTGGGGCACTGACACTTTAGTTTTATTGGTAAGTAATGGTCGGCGAATAAATATTCAGCCAGGTAAAATATTCTGAAAATTGTGCGGTTTGTTTCGACGGTGAAATTAACATTTAGTGATTATTATTAAGTGATTTATATGAAATATGACGCTATTTTTGATCGATATATATTGTGCAATTTAAACAAAATTTGAATCTTGCGCTTGAAAAAATCGTTGAAACAGCGAGGTGCATCGAAAATTCAATTATGCGCCCAACTCTTTTTTTACACGATCATTTGATAATTTTTTCCATTAGTACGATTCACCAATGATTTCTTTTAAACAAAGTTTTCGTTCTTGAGCGAGTCCCAAAAAAACAAAAATTAATAATTTTTTTCTAAATCAAATAAAGGGGTTTCCAATAAGAGGTGTTATTTATTCAAAGAAAAAAGCTATTTTTTTAAATAAATGATAGGATGTTTATTTCATTATAAAGAGGAAGGTATGACGTTAATGGGCAAATGACCACCACGACCACGCTTACAGGACAATATCATTTTCATGAAATTTTCCATAACCGAATTGCAAAGCGGCTGACCTTTGTTCTCGATAGCCTCACTAATTCCATTTTTGAGGTCTTGAATCGACCCTGGGCTGTTGACGTAGACCTTCTCTTTCACATGGTCTCAAAGAAAAAAGTGTTAAATCACAAGATCTCGGTGGCCAATTTTGATCACCTCTTCGAGAGGTAACACGGTCAGGAAACTTTTCCCGTAAAAGATCAATGGTTTCGTTGCTTGTGTGGCATGTAGTGCCGTGTTGTTCAAAATAAACGTTGTCCAGATCAATACCATCCAATTCTGACCATAAAAAATTGTTATTCATCTCTCGATAGCCTTTTATATATTTAAATAACACTTCTTATTGGAAACTCTTTATAATTGTTTAAAGAATGCCTTATGAAGCATACATTTTTCTTATAAAACACACGTAGGTGCAAACTAGATATTTATAAATCGCTCGTCGACCGGTGCTTACCAACGGCGTTAGATTTATCTAGTCATAACGCATCAGATGGACAGATCACATCATCCGCATGGATGACGGTGGGCCCCAAAAACTTCTACTGGACTACAATCCTTTTTGCTCAAGACCCCATGGAAGATCAAAAACAACTTGGCAGCATAACGTAACAGAAAGTCGGAAAAAAATGGGCGTCAAAAACTGGAAATCTCTGCGCTGGATCGTGTTGAATACAGGAAGATTGCTGGGGCAGATAAAGCTCACCCCGGGCTGTAACGCTAATAGATGACGTCGATGATGATGGTATATTCTTTGAAATGATACATTAGGTAAATTTTAGAACTAACCAAGACCGGGTGGAACAACATTTTCTCACTTATGATCATTACATAAAATGTGCAGTAAACTTTCAACATAACCTTAGGCTTTGCATAGCTGGATATCAGGAATTGTATCTCTGATATACGAATTATTTAACTACTTACACTGTGTCATCTATTCCTGAGCCACATGGTAGTTCTTCAGTCGTCATAGCAGCTTTCAAAATATCGGTTTGAAGTTGCCTACGTAGCAAGGCCATCGAGTGTTATCGTTGGTGCGCTTATCTGCCAGTTCCATACGTGCAGCATCCATTTTTCCAGTACACGATGAGTATTCGAGTACTCGAAAAGTATTTGTCGGATTCACTTATAATTTCAAAGATATTATACTTTAAGGAAATGCAAAGAAAGATTTAATTTTTTTTAATATTCTGACTACCCCTAACCCCTTAATAGTCTCAATCTTGATTTCGACTTATTTGTACCTCTTTTGTACCAAAACCTGTTGGGTTTGTATCCATAGATATAATAAATGCAATGAAATGAAAAAGAAGAGATTTGGTTGGTGGACTGTTATTGCCTTTTTTAATTAAACCCATTTTAAATAAGTTGCTGAAGGTTAAAAATTAACGCATACCAATAGCAATAACTACTACTTCAGTCTAATCAATAAAAATAAAATAATTTTCAAAAGCTCTCCATTACCTTGTCATTAATTAATTAATAAGTAGCAATACGTGCATTCGACGAATCTGTATCAAAATTGATAACTTCTTTTATGTGTTTCTAAATCTCTATTTGCGCTCTCACCGATTTTTTTCCAATACTTCAATCCATAAACAACACAAAATATCATAAAATGCATTGCGTGCGCATTAATTGCATTTAAATTTGAAGGTACAGCGAATTTAAAGTGAATTCAAAGTCAAAAAAACAAAAATAAAGCAAACTTCTAAGGAATATTGCTGACTCAACACCTTCAGTTGAGAGTCAAAAATTTATTTCAAAGAGAGGTGAAAATTTAATAAAGTCATATTTCTATTTAAATCATTCGCCGGAGGGCAATTGTAGCTAATTTCCGAAATGCATGCAGACATTAGCCTCAAAAATGGCAACAGACCATGTGACAGCATTTTCCTTAAATGCATCCTGCCATTATACGTGTACTACCTAAGTGTATAACAACAACAGCAACAATAAAAAAATAAATGGTAAAACAAAAAGAAAAGTAAGTGACAGGAAAAAGTCAACAAGCAGCAGGCGGCAACATGAAATGCAAATTTCTTTAAAAGGACAGCAGCACTTATATGTACACTAGGGTGGTTCAGAAAAAAAGAAAACAAGATAGTTGCAAATGTGAAGCCGTGATCTTCTCATAATCATTATATAAATACGCCCACTAAAATATTTAAGTCCCTTATTTTAAGTATTCCGTTCATCCGATTTAAACGAAACATGCACCGATTTGAAGGAAAAAGACTTTCTTTAGTGCAGATAATAATAACTCCGATATATAGGGACCGTGGTCATCTGATACATATACCAAAATATGAAATCCAATATATCCCTAAAACAATTTAAACTAGGAAACTGCTCTGGAACTTTGCACGCCTGCATAAATTTGTATATACATAACTTATGGGGAAAACAGATACTTTTTTTTTAATTTTATGAGGAGAAATACGCTCGGAGGCTTACCATTGCCTGTCGAAGGGCGACCGCTATTAGAAAAAACCTTTTCTTCATTTTAGTATTTCACCAGGATTCGAACCTATGTTCTCTCTGAATTCCGAATGGGTGTTACGCACCGACCCATTCGGCTATGGCCGCCATCACCCATATAACCTGAAATTTCCAAACTGCTTTTCTGCGAAACCACAAAAGCTAAGATAATGAAATTTGACGCAGTTACACAAATTTTCAATACCTGTCGTACAGCAAAAAGTGATATGTATTGGGAAAGGGGGCATGACACCAACAATGCAAACCGAAACCTTCATATAGCGTTTCTCTGGAACCGTTTAAGCTAAGGTACTGAAATTTCGTATAGTTACATAAATTGCAACTGCCGTACTTAAGTTAAAAAGTAATAAGTATTGGGAAAGGCGGCGTAGCCCCTTCCTTAAATCTCTTATCGCGAGTACAAAAAAAAATCAATCAGCGGCACCTTCAAAATCTTAAAACAATTTTTATAGGTCTGCTACCAAGGTCTGAAAAAAATTGCCATATTTCGATCCATATTTCAAAGGAAAAGTCCAAAAAATGCTTTTAGATGTCAGAATCTCAAATAAGCTCTCCATACAGAGTTTATTGGTTATTAGCAAAGTAATCATTATGATGATTATATAGTTACATTGCGTAGTTCAATTGAAATTGGATAAAATCTAGTATGTACTTGAAGTGAGAATTATTATAGGCCGAATTAGTACTACGGGCGAAACTAGTTTTCATAAATCGAAAAAAATGCTTGTTAAGAAAGATATTTGTGTAGATTTATTTTTAAACCCATGAAGTTTCAAATGTATTTTTTATTGACTGAAGCATTTTTTTTAATTTGGTGTATAATTAATGTGATATTTCCAGTTCTATAGCTTAAACCAAATGCAAAGACATAAGCAATAATTCAAAATCATATTTATAAATTTCCAAAATTGTCAACTTTGAGATGACATAGAATGAAAAAAAGGACTAGTACAATTGTTTGACAAAACACATACCTTCTTATTTTCTATAGCCTATAAGAAATCATACTATATGATCCAAGAGTAAATATTTTTTTTTTCTTTTGTTGTACTGTGCAACCGAAGCTTTTAGCAGCCAGCGCTTTAGTTTGTAAATGCTTAAATGATTTATAACTATCTTCTTTTTCCTGATTAGCGCAATAACCACTCAAGCGCACGAGGCTTGAAGTCCAAGAAAGTAGGGAAAGACTCTGCCCTTCATTCACTTGGGAGAGGCCAGGAGAATTCTTCTGCATACGGTTCAAGCCGCTCATAACATCCAGGCTTCGCTTATGTATCCTCTGGCTAGCTTGCGAACACCCATTTTGGAGCGTGCTAATGTGGGATAACGAAATTGCCAAGGATATTTGGTTGTGTTTTAAGAATTCAAATTCAAAAAAATTGTTTTTTGTTTTGCTCGCGGATTGCTTAATTTGGTTAACCCCTTTGTTTCTTATATTGTAAGGTATGCCTTAATTCACCAATGCAATCGACTATCCTCTACTTTTGAAGCGCATTTTTTGTACATTCCACAAAAATACCAGCGAATCAATAATTCCTTCTTTCTGGAGTGAGTTAGAATGGTTTATGTTTCCTGTGTGCTCCGATATACATATAGAAAATTGAAAAAATTTAATAGAATTTAAAATCTTTTTTGACTTTTCCTCTTCTAAGTGAACTTTCAAATTAACTCTGAATAAAATATATAGACAAGTACGAGCTATTGTATCATGTGTTTCTATATATGGAATTGGTACCCACATCCTCTATTTGAACGACCTCTTCCTCATATTTTTGCTGTGCTTCTTGAAGCTGTTTCATAGATGAACAAAATATGAATAAGTAAATATTTATCCAAGAAAAATAAAAATAAAAAAATAAAACGAATACATAAATAAAAAAAATTAAGCCTTAAAAAAACGAATTTTAACGGTATTATTCTGCTTCTCACTTTTTATGGTGAAGCATTCGGCCGCCGTAGCCGAATGGGTTGGTGCGTGACTACAATTCGGAATTCATAGAGAGAACGTCGGTTCGAATCTCGGTGAAACACCAAATTAAAAAAACATTTCTCTAATAGCGGTCGCCTCTCGGTAGGCAATGGCAAACTTCCGAGTGTATTTCTGCCATGAAAAAGCTCCTCATAAAAATATCTGCCGTTCGGCTTGAAACTGTCGGCTTGAAACTGTAGGTCCCTCCATTTGTGGAACAACATCAAGATGCACACCACAAATAGGAGGAGGAGCTCGGCCGAGTATGAAAAGTGGAAAAGTGGTTCCTAATAAAGAAATAAAAAATATTTTGGGTTCGTTTGTAAAGAAAAGCAGAACAGTCCAGCTAAAAAATGATTTATTCGCAGGATTTTGTATCAAATCTACGAAACTTTATACTACAAGTACGATAAAATTCGGAAAACACGAAAACCGTCATAGGCACTACTTAATACCAAGAAAAGAAAGGCTTTTCATTTCAGTTTCAAAAATTAAAAGAAAAAACAATACTATTTTTTCAATTTAAAAAAGCTTATGGGATGAGAATAAATCATTTTAAGTTTCTATCCCATGGTATTGTAGACTACCCTAGTGTACACGTACAAATACAACCAAAGTAGCACATACACGCATGCACACTATGCAACTTGAAACAAAAGTAGACACATTGCAAGAATTCTTTATGAAAATGGAGACCAAGCAAAAGGCAATAAAGAAATAAGAAAAGCAAAAACAAAAACTAGGAGTAGGCAAATGGGAAACATTTTGTTAAGGAAACCCGAGTGTAACAGCTGCAAGTGGGCAAAGTGGAAAGGGGTTGTTTTGAACAAACGCGACCTACGCTGTGCTCTTTGCATGCAAAACATGTGCCCGCATCCGTCACATGCATATCTGCATTCAATGCCGCCGTATCCATGTCTGACTCTGCACGTCCAGCTCGATGTCAGTATAGTGTCCAACTACTGCAATTCATACGACGAATGCCCTGACGCTTTTGGTGTAACTGGCTATTTTGTTAGTTGCCTCGGCGGGCACGCATTGTTGACAAAATTTAAAAGAAAACTATGTGTGCATTTGCTTTCACATCTGGCAATGTGCAAAAATATATTTATTATATATATATGTGTATATGTATGTATATGTATATATAAATAGTATGTAACACATACATATTGGTCAATACTCTGCTCAGTTGGGTCATATAAATGCAAGTGCAGACGATGTCTGGAGTTATGGGAAATAATAAGAAATTTACTAATATAAAATAACAAAATTAACAACGCTGCTGGATGTATTAAATATCTTAAGCGGCCTACCGTACTTCGGTATTGCGATGGTTTTTAAATTTTTAGGTGAGATCCGTATATGTGTCATGGGTCAAAAACTAAATAGTTTATATGGAAGCTTGGTACACTGCAATTTTCTGTACGTAATTTAAAAAAATGTGCATTTAAATTTTTTTCGATAAATAAATATTTATTCATCAATAGGGCAAGGCCAAATATCCATTAAAAATCTTACTTAAGCACTTCTAGTAAATGCATTATTACTATTAAACAAATCTTCAAGAATGCTGTAAAAAATTCTGATTAAAGAGATAAAACCACATATCCAACTCCGTCTAAATCTGCACAAGGAAACAAAAAAGTAATTGAAAAACGCGTAAATGCAATTATTTCAGTAATTATGTCAATAAATGACAAACCATTATGCCCTATTATTGAAAGAAAAGAAATGTTTATTATGGTGTAATTTTATACTCAGAAAATTTACGTTCGATATCCCAGGATATGAATGATAAATGTTTTCTTTACTTTAGATTTACCGTCTGCGTCAAAAGAAAAGAACCGGCTTTTTCTTGTAACTCCAAGATATATTTCATTCTGCTTTTTGCTGCATAATAGTCCCACTCAAGGAGTACGACGCCAGTGTGAACTCAGGTTATTCTCGTTCGAAACTTTTCCGTAAACGCAACCAAACAAAAATGAGTGAGAAGTACGCGAAGCGTTTCGAGACCGTATTTGTATGCACGCATTCGAAAGGGGCGAAATTATCTTAGGTGCAAAAGTAATTAAAAAATCAAAAAAAGTTTGTTGTAATGTGGAATCAGCGGTATATGGTGCACCAAATTCTTGATGCCGTTTACGAGCGCGGCTTGGAGCGAGTGACTACAAGAAAGCAGGTTAAAGTGATCGTCCAACTTTTTAAGCGGAACCCTTCTTTGTGACCCGATCAGTACTTGCTAAAAAGGGAATAGGTGTGAGTGTCAACACATATCCTACCGTGCCACTTCATCAAACCCACTGTTCTCAGAAAAACACATTGAGAAACAACAAAATAAAAGAAAATGGCGTCACAGTATTGGACTGGCCTTCCCAGTCCGCAGATGCCAACTCCATTGAAAATGTGTAGGAAACTATGAAACCACATCTTGCCGGAAGACCAGTTCATGATTTAAAGCAACTCGTGCGTCAAGGTCACAAAATCTAGTCCTATTTGTCGTGAACTACGCAGGAAAACTGGTTCAAAGCATAAAGAAGATGCCATGCTATACTCGACAAGGATGAAGACTCCACGGTTTATTGAGTAATTGCGACTCGTAGTTTTGTACATACTTCCATGTAAACAAATTTTAAATATAAATCTTTTATACTTCATTAATAATCGTGGTTACTTTTTTCTGACACAGACTGTACTAACAATTCTAAAGCAGCTTTTTGTACAGACTTGTTGATTCCAGTTTTTAATATGATACATTGTTACTAATTACAACAAACCTTTGAGTTTCATCACTGGATATATAATTGGTGCGTACACCTTTTTTCTGTGTTTAGCCGAGCTCCTCCTCGTATTTGTGGTGTGCGCCTTGATGTTATCCCACAAATGGAGGGATCAACAGTTTCAAGCCGACTCCGAACGGCAGATATTTTTATGAGGAGCTTTTTCATGGCAGAAATACACTCGGAAGTTTGCCATTGACTGCCGAGGGGCGACTGCTATTAGAAAAACATTTTCTTAATTTTGGTGTTTTCACCGAGATTCGAACCAACGTTCTCTGTGTGAATTCCGAATGGTAGTTGCGCACCAGCGGCTGGTTAGTCAAGTAAAAATCACAAACTAATGGCAACACAAGTGCCTCTCTTATTTCTCGTTTATACGTTCACGCTCTTAACTTAAGTCTGATCCCGTTGTGCGTATGCACCTGTGTTTATATTCCTGTGCTTAAAAGTTCTCCCATATTTCTAGATTTGGCAACTCATTCTTCTGGCGAGTTCTGCCTCGTAACCTAGTGCGAAGGCTAATTCATTCGTTTGTTTTAGTATCTTATTTGCTCATTCCTGTTGCCAGTAGGTTAGCTTAGTTTCGCTACATAATATTTTCATGTAGCCGTAATTTACATTAACCCTAGATGGCCCTTCTCCGTCAAATCAACGCAGCGATTTCTAAATTTAAGTTGACCAAAATCTCCTTTTATGTCGGTATGTAAACGCTGAATAACTTCGTCATTTACCAACCGATCGACTTCAACATACATGTTTTGGAAACGTCAATTCAGTACAATTTCAACCATGAATCGCTTTCTACCGAAACAAGGCGCTAAAATAGTTACGTTAGAGATCGAAAATAGTCGTTCTATTGTTCTAACTCAACGCGCATATCGCAAAGAGTATCGCGGCAAACAGGCTCCGTCTGACAATACTAATCGTCGTTTGGTGTCGACATTTTTTGAGCATTGACCAACACCATCATTGGGCCATATTTGTACCGAGAAAACGAAATGGTCGATGGATGGATATCAATGGATGTTGGCTCATTATGTATGCCCACAAATGCGTGAGAATGGTTTAGACGGTTACTGGTTTCAACAAGACGGTGCGCCGTGCCACACTGCGAATGCAACAATTGAATTTCAGCAACGAAAATTCCCGGGACGCCTAGTGTCAAAAAGAGGCGACATCGACTGGCCCCCAAATCACGTGACTTAACCCCCGCACTTCTTTTTGAGTTTTTTGTTTGATAGTTTTTTTCTTGAGGGTTTTGTGCATTTTTTCTATTTAAGGAATTTTTTTTCATAGAGAAAATGCGCAACGCTCTTAGAAAAAGAACCATGAACGAGATTTTGGGCCACTTCAAACTTGCGTGTAACTATAACACTTAAATGTCATTTAATTTAGATTAAAAAGTTTCAATTTTTTAAGAAGACTTGTCGAATTTATTTATTTATTGATTATACAAAATTTGAAAATTCGAATGATATGGCCTTTGAATGAACTATATTTTGTATGTGGTAATATTTGGTGCTTTGATCATGTAATTTGCAATGAAGTATGCATATTTTTGCTCTTGTTTTAAAAAATAAATAAAATAGAGTAAGGAATGTTAGCAACTTTTCCAATAGGAAGTTATAGCATACCCTTGACAAAATCGAAAGCAAATAAGTGTACAGGTCTGTCGGCTAACATTTTTGAAGTACGTAAAGTAAGTAGCAGCCTGTCGAATTAACAAATAATTAGTTTTTAAAGTTGTTACTTGAGATATTTATACATACATATTTGAAATACTCGACTGTTCAGGTGGCTTAAATAAGCAAAGTAAAATAATATATATTTCCAAGCAAAATAAATTATAACCTATATATCATCAAAATAGTGAAAAAACATCCTTAAAAATGCATTGAAAACAAATTCTAAGAACAGCTTTTGGCTTAAAATGTTTATATGTATGCGTGCACATTAGAGTGGGTCAATTTATATGGAGCGATTCTCCTCGACAGCGTTCCAATCAGATTTTGATTCTAAATATAATTCTAAGAAAACAGCTTCATTAGAGCAAAGCTCTTAAGTCAGTTTCGAGCTCGCAAATTTTAAGAAAACCTATTTTTAGTTAATACTATACCTTTTTTATTTTTGTTCCCTGTTCACTCCTCCCGGAGCATAGGGCCTCGACAAGACTCAGTCTTGCGTTGGTTTCGTTAATCTGCTTTTGATTTCTGACAGGGTAGGTGACTAGCCTGCTGCTACCTCCTAAGTAGTCGTAATGTCCACCTGTCGTTACTTAGGAACAGCGCCTTCTTACTGCTTCAAACGTCATCTGTGTCTCGCATTTTTCTGGCAGAAGGATCGCACAGATTTTTGAGGACTTCGCTAAATTTCGTGTGTCTGCGCTATTACCGCGGACACCCGCTTTCTCTTGCTGGCGCCACTAATCCAATGTGTAACTGTGTTTGTTTTTGTTTTTGCTTGTTTTAGCAGCCATAATGTAAATAAGGCGCAGAGTATTGGGCGGGAGTAAAGATGGAAAGGATAAGTTTTTTGGGGCTTAGGAATGGAATTGGAGGATTTTTGTTTTACAAACAAGGAAAGCAGGTAAATTTGGGAAAGTGCGAGGACCGCGCTTTACGTGGTCTTCGAACCCACCCCCTCTGGGATGGCAGGCTATTGCACTTACGCTAGATTACTGCGCCCTCGGCAGGATACTTAGAAGATCCAAAATCAAAATAATTATAAATAGTTGCCACATTTAATTGTGATTGATAGTGGCTAGTCTAATTGATTCAAAGTATAAAAAATAAAATTTCATAGTAAAAGTTTTTTATTTGAATTAAGAAAATAGATTATATTTCGTTGGCGTTGGTGGCTGATGAAAATTGTTGAACACCATAAGATTATCCCTGTTACAACATTTTTCTGCAACGCTATTCCCCTCTTGGTGCTAGGTGGAGGGAAAATCACGCCAAGACAATTGGTACTAAAAGGTTTGCGCATGTCAGACTATCAGCAAAGTCATAAGAGCGAAAACTACAATTAAGCGAAGAGCGAGCAAGTTAGGGAGGATCTTCGAATTGATGAAAGGCAATAGAGTGAGAACTCAGGATGTGAAATGGAATAATGGAACAACAAATTGCTTTACATTTTTCGCAAATTTTGGCTTTATTTACACTTAATAAGGAAAATAGGAAGGAGAGGAGAGTCGGATATAGATACCTCTGTTTTCACTGACGCATCAAAGATGGCAACTGGAGTGGGAGCGGGGTTTCTTCTAAGTCAGCCAATATTTCAGTACCCTTTAAACTGCTGGAAACGTCTTTCAAGAAGAGGTCTTCGCGATCTTGTAAGCATGCAAAAGGCTTAGGGATCGCTGTTAGAAGGGAGACATTAATAATTTTTCTGAAAGTCAAGCTGCGATCAAGGCCCTGTCGTCGCCGACTCTGGCGGCTAGGCCCTTGAGATTCCTTAGCGTGCCCTTTGGGGATGGCCTGAGGAAATTCTCCAGCCAAGATTACTTTTCTCTCCTCCACTACATAAACAGCACTGCATGGGTGTAAATGGTTTATCTTCCCTAAATTTTTCGCAGATAGTGATCAACATTATGGTATTAAAACGGCACGTTAGTGGGGCACTCTTGCCATCTAACATACCTACCTATACATATCAAAACTACGGAAAGTCACTTTTCCCATTATAATATTAAAAATATAGATATAGTTTACATTTGTGAGTTATCGTCAACTTCTTTAAATAAAAATAGACATTAGAGCTAAGCTGTGGTGAATTTTTTTTCTTAGTACGATAGCGTCCTAATGTATGTACATACAAATATGCATACTTATATAATTCAAATGACTACAGCCAGCATTGAAATCATGTTCCGATTTAGAATTTTCTATGCGCATAAGAAATGGCACACGGTAGTTGCAGAGAAAAGCTGAACACGGAACATTTACATCAGGCAAAAACAAAAGCAAAGTCGCATTCTTTGACATATAACCCTCTCCTTCCACGCACACACACACACACATACATTTCCAATTCTATGCACCTAAAAAGCAAAGCATGTGTATGCAAATTTCTCGTTACGCCAAGGCATACAAAGTATGCACATAGTTGCAGACCTTGAGACTGCGGTTAGTATGTCGACAAGAAAAATTACCTTAGCATTTGAAAGAAATGTAAAAGAAACTTTAAATAAGATGCAAGAAAGGACACGGAAAGCATATACAGGCGAGTGAAAGCAGAGTTGACGTTGAAAGTTAATTTAAACTAAATTTCACGCTTTCAACACTTACAAGGCGCCACAAAATAACAGCCTAATACTATACAGGTGCATATAATGCATATTTTCCACCGCCTATAGGTGATGTAATTTCTATGCCTATATGACCCGACCTAGTACATGCATAGCTACGCTGCGGCTGGTCAAAAACCATGTCCAAACCTTGGTATACTACACTGGTGTGGTCATGCACCTACGGAGAAGGTGTCAAACTTAAAAATTGCTTTAGCTTTGATTGGAAGTTTTTGGAAATCGATTTACTAAAGTTTTGTACTTCACCAAAAATATACAAAAACACAAACAAACGTGCAGTCATGAACATGCAAACCAATCGTTTTGGAAAAGCAAAACGTGCTCAAGTTCACAACTTACTACACTACATACAATACAAGTCTCGAGGCAATTGCATTACGTATACGCCATGCAGCACCTATTGCAATGAATAAAGCTTTTGCATGCAATGCATACTCGCATTTAACATTCACTGGGTTGCCAGCGTGTGAAAATGGCACACGCGGAAATTACTGCAGTTGTGCGTGTGTATTATGTGTACGTGTGTGGCGTACTTGTTTGTTAGAGTGATAAATGAGAATGTCATTAATTTTCGGTTAGTGAATTTACAATGCACATTCACACGTTTTGCTGCGATTTGATACTCCCAGATACAGTTGCTCAAAGTATTAATCGAATATTGGTGGCATGCGGACATATTACAGGCATGTGAAATCAGAAGTAATAGTCAAGTTCTATTGAAATATATTTTACTAGCTTTAATCAACAAACATTGACCTTTATAGTATAGATTGTCAAAAGAAGACATTAAAATTTTTAGGAACAAAGTAGTAAATCATTTTTGTAAAGTTTTTAACCAACTGTAAAATAAGATGCAAATTTATTAATTTGATAATTTTTTTGAGTCTGAATGTCTACAACGGAGTAGGTGCAACTCTTGAAATTCGCCATACTAAAACCTAATTGAAACGAAGAGAACGTCAAGCAACGTCAATGAACACTTTTTGAATACGTTCAATTCGAGTTATGATTCACTTTACAACGAACAAATGATGGATAGAGGAATTAGGAGTATAAGGACTTAAATTCTGTGTAAATTCTATACCGTTCGCTTCATAAACGCTAATATGGCGTAAGATTTCGAAATTATATAACTAATACGTGACATTGAACTTTGCATCAAAAATTACTACTAAGGGTAATATATCACTGGCAGATCTCAGACAACAATTAGAAATAAAATAAGATGTTTTCTAAGGAGAAAGTAAAAGTAATATGGTAGCATTTCGAAATATTTGAGATTAGTTGATTACTAGTTCATCAAAGAAAAAATGTATCAAACTTATTTTAAAAAATTTGTGAATAGGATAAGCTACTTAGAATAGAATAAAACTTAAGGTAGTCAGAATATAGTAAAAAGTCATTGATTAAATAAAAGTATATTACCGATCATTGTCAATCAAGACCACATTTTTACGATTGAAGAGTTAGGACTGCAACCAGTGGAGAAATATAGAATGAAAGCCAAGGCACGATAATTTTTTAACAAGTATTGAATGCGAAAATCTGTCAAAAGTCTTGAAGGAATCCGTTTATACAACATTGACCTGAAAACCTTTCTGAAAAATGAATTTGCAATATTCTGAGAAAACAGCCAAACACTTGATATAGCAGGGATGAACCCATGCTCGTTGAAACATACTAAGCAAAAAACATCTTATCTTTTATAACGCATCACACAACTCGTGTTTCCGTTTTTAAAAATTGGTGTAACAAGACCCAATTTCTACTCATAAATAAAATTGCCTATAGATAATGATCTGTGGAAGATAAACCGAAGAGGATAGGTAAGCAAGAACCATTTTTAAGCAAAATAGCCGAAATACCATCTACATCTGTTTGTGGAGAAATCTTTAGTTTAGCGACGAGAGCTTCTCTATCTATTGATTCACGCCCCTCCTAGAACCGCTTTGCCAATTTTTGTACTGATCCTCGTACATCACTCACAAGTGTCTTAGGGTTTTCGAAGGCTTCTGATATGAGCTACTCAGCTTTTAATGACATCACAAAAAACAAATTTGCTTTAAAGACGCTTAAGATACAAACTAAATATGCAATTGACTTCAAACTTCAAGTGGACCCACTCGGACGAAAGAAGTAAGTAGCCAGTCAGCTGATGCTTTGATTGCGGCCACCTCTGCTTGGAACACACTGCAGTGATCCGGTAATCTGAATTTGAGTTTGATGGGGAGCTCTTTGCAGAATACTCCTCCTTCAACCCGAGCCATCCGTGAACAGGTTAACCAGTCCCTGTTACCAAGTGTTGCCCCCGGTCCACTCCTCTTTTGATGGAACCTAACGAAAAAATGAATAATTTTGCAAATGGCGACATACGTGACACATATTTGACACTTGTGAATTAGACAGCATACAAATAGACCAGCGATGAAGCGTATAAAGGTCAAAATAACGATTTGGACCCCTCAAAATCGTTGTTTTTATTTAGTAAAAATTTTATTCACAAACATTTTCTGACTGTATTCTAACTCATACTCGTATACGTAGCATCAGCGTTCCAAAGTTAAAATTACTGTATTTAATAGAGGAACTTGGAATATATTAAGTGGTTTAATTCCTGCTGGAAGTTATAACAGATGTTATTGCTGCGATAGCTCCTGGTCAATAGGTCCCTGATAAAGGTCAGGGACTATAGTCAGCGAAAGAGAATGGGCGATTGGCATGTGTAGGCATTAAATTAATTCCCTTCTCTAGAGTACAAAGGAATCACTCGCCTTTTCTTATTTTTTATTTATTTATAAAACCACAAAAGTGCTTGCTGGATAATAACTTAGTGCTTATACATACTGTTAGCGAATATAATATAATAAAAAGAAGGAAGGCTAAAGTACAATATGATCAATGAAATACAAATTATATATTTTTTCCATTTATTTTATACATCTGTCGACATTAATTATCATCAGTCATAACATTACAGCTCGTTGTGAGCCTTAGCTTCCTCTCCACAATTCTTCTCCATGTATCTTGGTCCATAGCTAGACTACGATAGTTGGTCACTCCTATTCTTCTGTTCTATGGATACCACCATTTCTTGTGTATCTGTCAGACATGGTCGAGATACGAAGAATTTTCGATTGTCGTGGGATTTTTGCCATATGCGTCCTTTTAGCCATTCCCCACACCTGCAGTTCATACAGCCACATTTGTGTAATCATTATTTTGTACAGCAACAGCTTACTCTGCACATTAAATATAGATTTTGGAAATTTTGTTTTGGTAGTAACTCTAACCTATACGGTCTTGTTTCCATTTATTTTTAGGCACCAGTTATCAAACCGTTCTCTAACTGCGTTTGTGTATTGGGAGGAGGTGGTATGCCTGCGTTGAGCAACACCTATAAACGTGGTCCCAGAACACTTCCTTCCGGAGCTTCAGCTGTTATTTGATGAATATCTGAAGAACGATTGGCATATTTGGTGTAGAAACTTCGGTCAGTTAGGTATCTTTTCATGATGAGATAATCGTCAAAAGGAGGTATTGTTCCTATTTTGTGAAGTAAGCCTTTGCAACACGTTTTGGCAAATGCTTTAGCAACGTCCAAAAATACTATATTACCACAAAAATTATATTAGCGATTAAAGTGACATATTCAATGAAAAAGAGAATTAATTTTTAGTAGTTGAAAAATTTAAGACAATAAAATTCGAGATTTCATTAAATTCGTGAAGAGCGTTTTATCCCATACCACCATATTATTATTTTCAAGTTTTTCTTCAAGTGATTTTTATGCATTATTACGAATTTTCACTTGAGTAATGACTTGAATGGATGCTCGGCTATATCGCTATAGTGGATTAATGCTCGAACGATTTCATCGAAAATTTTTTTATTTTTACTTAATCTGAATTTTTGTTTTTGGCTGCAGTATCACACTCACTTCGGTTTATTTGTCTAATTATTCTCTATAAAATTTGTAAAATGCTTCCTTCGACGTTGAAGGTAGGAAAATAAAATGTACTGACCTGTGAAACATATTATTAGTTGAAATTTAAACTAGACTTTTCACAGCAAGGGAATTTTCGCTCATTTCTTTATGCCACTTCACACACTGCTATTGAAAAAAATAAAAAATCGAGTAAGTAAGGGGTTGTGGTCAATGGCCGAATCAATTCAAGGATGTTAGAAAATTCAACGAATATTTTAAAAGTAAAAAAAAAAAAAATTGAACTTAACTGTACACTTATGTATTATATATACATAAGCACATTCGCTGCAGTATAAGTAGTATACGAAACGTTTTTGAAAATATAGTTTGCATTCGATCAATATTTTGGGCAACTGTATTCTCGCTCTAATAGAAATCATATAGCTACTATATATGTAGTGTTCGTATACATAGCGAGAGTGTAGAGTGTGCATAAACATATGAACGTAGCACAAGGTAAATGGCACTCTAACGAAATACTAAATAACTATTAAGCTTCGAATTTCCTTTCTGAATACAATTTTTTAATCAATTTCAAATCTCAAGTTCTTAGTAAATGAAAGAAATGGAAATGAGTTCAATACAGATTAGCAGTTCCTTTGGAGTTCATAAATATATTAAATATGCAGTTTAAGAAATAAAAATAGAAATATAAGGAAATATAGTGGAGAAGAGGATATGCTCGAAAAGTGAAAGAGAGAACGAGACTCACATCTTAAATAGGAGGAGAAGCTAAGCTTAACAACAGGCGAAGTATTTACTTATATAGATATTCATTAAATACAGTGTTTGACAAAAGGTCATACATACCCTTAGTTCTTTTTCGTGAAGCACTAACTTATGTAAAGGCTGACCAGATCTTTTTCTTTGCATCACAGTCCTTGGTGAACCATTCCTTCATTTACAACGTTGCGCCATCTGTCTCTATCTAAGGCCACGTCTTTCCGCCGCACGTTTAACTTTTTAAAACTTCAACGACTTCGAGCCATCTTTTTACGGGGCGTCCTCTTCTTCGGCCTCCGACAGGGCCTCTGAAATTTTATAAATCTTAACACAGTTTCGTGCTTTGCTAATAGTTCCAATTAATGATTATATCTAATTCGAAAGGGGCCGTCTTGCCGTCTAACTGGTCCATATATTTTTTGTAAGGCTGGTCAGATAGCAATGATATTCTTTTCAATTGGTATATTTCAGCAGCAATAAAAATAAATATCGTAAATGTTTTCGTATTCACATTCACATTTTCACATTCACATTTTCACATTCTCAAATGTTTTTGGCAATTATCGGACTGTTGGCACTGGAGGGCAGGTAATCTTAATAATATGTACTCGTTTATATACTAAGATAAAATACTAGGTTGTTCAATAAGTTTTACAGTTCGATATGAAAAACCCAATTTTATGGTTCGAAATACATTTTATTATTCGGTATAGCCTCCCTGAACATCAATACACTTGTTCCAATGAGATTCCAATTTATGATTTCCATCTCACTTCAGGGATGGGCTGGATAGGCTGCAAAATACGTTTTCACATCTGTTTGATGAAAAACGCTTTCTACGCATGCATTTTTTTAGGTCTGGAAACAGCTGGAGGTTGCCAGAGACCATATTTGGTGAATATGGTGGATGTTCCCATAATTTATGAATTTTAGTCATTGTGAAAATGCTCCTGTGACACGGAGCATTGTCCTGATAAAAAAAATAATTTTTTTCTTTCGCTAACTGGGCCTTTTTCACACATTTTTTTTTCATCTGGTCTAAAAGGTTACAATATTATTCAGAATTTATTGTTTTACCTGTTTGCAAGTAATGCACAGACAAAATTTCCTTCGCTTCCCAAAAAACTGATCTTGGGCGATTTATGCAGACGAACTCGTTTCGGAGCCGAAGAACCAGGTCTATACCACTCTTTAGCCTTTTGTTTGGGGGAGTGTCATCCATACTGATGAATCAACGCACAAAACCCATTTTATCCTTTCGAAAGTGCTCTAAATGTTGCTGAGAAAGCCGAATTCGAAAGTGTTTTTTATTTGTTAGCGAATGCGGCCCTCATTGTGATCACAGCTTTCTCAAACTCAATACTTTAGTCAAAATATTACTTACACTGCCCAAATGGGATGCCTAGGATTTCTACTACATCTCTTTCAGCTCCTCGATGATTTTCCAATAGGATATCCTGCATTTTTGCTACGATTTCCAGTTATATTGTGGCCTTTGGATGTCCTTGACGTGGATTATCTTTAAAGATTGTATAACTACTTTAAAATTAAGTAACCCATATTTCTGCTATACTAATTGATGGCCGCCGTGGCCTAATGAGTTGGTGCGTGACTACCATTCGGAATTCAGAGAGAGAACGTCGGTTCGAATCTTGGTGTAAGATTAAAAATTAAGAAAAAGTTTTTTCTAATAGCGGTCGCCCCTCGGCAGGCAATGTCAAACCTCCGAGCGTATTTGTGCCGTGAAAAAGCACCTCATAAAAAAAAAAATGCCGTTCGGGGTCGGCTTGAAACTGTAGATCCCTCCATTTGTGAAACAACATCAAGACGCACACCACAAATAGGAGGAGAAGCTCGGCCAAACACCCAAAAAGGGTGTACACGCCAATTATATATATATATAATTGTTGTTGAAAAGTCATTGTACACTCCTTTATAACTTTCCTTTGCTTTTAAACCTTACAAAAATAAAAATTCAAACATTGTACGATACTTGATTTTTTTCATTTTAAAAACATTTGGGACACGTCGATACTAAATGGCTTGTCAGCAAAAAATGAATTGACAGATTGAAATGAAATTTCAGATACGTTCATATGAAGAGTCTACCAACATTACAGGAAAAATAATTTAGGCTAGTAGCGACGCCTTCTCTTATTGAGCCGGAAAATTTTTTGAACAACCTAGTATTTTTACAGAAACTGTAGTTGCTAACCTGTTCCGTGTTCCATTGTTTACACTTATAGAAATATATGTGGTCCGATTCCTCAACATGTTCAGACGTGATCTATAAGTATATTTTTAAAAAGCTAAACTATAGTGCTTTTCCAATTTTACTCTTACTTGTACTAAGAGCAAGAGTTTGAAGTTACATAGAGATAGCACAGGGTCTACCATATGGTGCCGTAATAGCTTCTTTACTAGGGCGCACAAATTTTATAAAATAATTGTTGATACAACTTGAGCTTTATCGGCCAGAGGAATAAAATTGTTAATGCGTTTGTAGGGTTACCCGGAAAGTCGTCCGTGATACCTTTTTGGATAGCTGAAAAGACATTATAGTTTTTTAAATAATATTTTTAAATAAAATTTTTTATGGTTTGAAGTTAATAAAAAATCACTTAATTTGCTATTTCATCAAGCAGCTAATTTTAACTCCCAGGGCTTGGTTGTAAATTTCTTGATGATTTACAATACGTGACATAAAAAATTGGGCTCTTGAATAACAATAAAAATGGGGCGTAAAAGCAAACGAAACTCATCACTTGTGAGAGAGAAGGAAACACGGAGATAGTCTACATGGTCTACACGATTCTCAATGTTGTTATTTGCTATAGACTAACAAATAAAACAAATCTAGACAACAGAGTTGCCGTGTTTAAACTCGCTGGGCACCACCAAAAGCGAATTCGCAAAATTAAAGTAACAAATGTTGCCCTGCCTAAACGTGGCCTTACTAATAAATACTAACGTACTAATTGTTGGCGGCTCTTTTCTAGTGCTGCCCACATATGAAAGGCGAAATGAAGACGGCTAGAATTTATTCACCATATTGGATCTGATATTTTGAAATTCATAAAACTGATATCAGATTCAAAAACAGAGATCTCGAAATCCCCCAGACACCAAGTTTCCAAGAAATTTGGTTACTTCTCGACTTTTGGAAAACAAATAGTAGTCGCCAGACCATGGCGCCAATCCATTTGCGCTGGATATTCGAATACATAAACAAAATTTATCAAGCGGGGAGAGGCTCACTGGCGTCAATTGATGAGGGGGAAAAATTAATGCCACGCTTTGTTGAACCGGCAAGCGATTTGCTTAGTCGTCTACTATTCTAACAAAGAAGAGAATTTGCAATGCAATATTTTTTTTTAATATTTCACCAGCACTTGTTCACGATCTTTAAAAAAAATTTAAGTAAGAATCAAGCGTAATGCAGTTTCATTTACCACATAATGTAGTTTTATTTGAAAACATTAAAAATCCTTCGCAGCATTATTTGTAATTTACCACAGAACCATAAAACAAGAAAACCAAATGTGAACTATTAATTTTTATTTTCTTTTGCATATTTTGTGAAATTCTCTTCCTCTTGCAGTGGCGCCATTAAATATGCATTGCATTTTCTTGGAAAGTTAAGTTTGGCAAATTTGAAAACAGATTCCTTAAACGAAAAACTACAAAGAAGTAAAGCTCATTGCCATTCGTTTTAATTTCAACTTGTTAACTTTGCAGAAAAACCAGTGGATAGGTGACAAGGGGAATGCTACAAAAGCGAAGAAAACAGCAGAGAAGACTACACACAAATGCCAAAAACGACCATGACAACAAAATGCAGCAGCAATGAATTGAAGTAAATGTAATACTCAGAACGGGAAAGATACCAAGAAAGTTGCGAATAATTGTAAAATCAAAGAACTAAGAAAAATTGGAAGCAATGAAATGAAAGTCAAGTGCTGAATACTGGTCGTAAGGAGTTAGAAGCTGCAGCTGCTTTGGCAAGCGCGTGACAAAGAGAGGAAGACTTACTGCAACACATGATAGCCCATTGGGTTTGGCAACGATGTTACGCAAATTGCTTGAAATTACGTTATCGAAACAAATTTAAAATGGTCCGCATAAAAGTTTCAATAAATAAATAAACAATGTGTTAACATACTTATATGCACACACTGTTAAGCTTCATATATACTCGTACATGTATACTACATGAATATGCTTGTGTGTGGCAAACCTGTGCATGCATTCGGGTACCGCGTACAGCATGCGGCCATGAATAGGTTATGTTGAAAATTTGTCTGAAACTAAGCAACTCTGCAGAGTACACATAATTTAAATATATATGGATATGTATATATACATATGTATGTACAAGTACATACATATATTATTATGCATTTGTTTGCATGCGTTGCGTGCAAAGCTTTGAATAGCTGACTATTATAATAAGCGAATGCTTGTGCAGAGGATTGTAGTTTACACCTATACATACATATACGGCTATATGAGTACATTTCACTATGTATATATGTATATACTTGGCGCTTACAACCTTTTCGGCATGAACCTTGATGTTGTTCCACAAACTAGTACATTAAGGTGGGTAAATTTTTATCGAACTATCGATTTTTCTCGACGACGCTCTTACCTAGTTTGAAGACTTCTTAAATTCTAAGACAAAAAACGCCCACTACAGCATTGTTCTAAAGTCAGTTTTGAGACCTTCAAATTTTAAACAAACTGTGTGTAATTCATACGAAAATTGAGGTGGAGTTATGGCAGTGAAGATAGAAAGTGGAAAAAGGCACCTCCTCTTCAAGGTATATAATATATAAAATCAAAATAATTGTAAGCAAACAAAAAATTTTATGATTGGAAAATAATAACTAAATAAGTATTACTTAGTTCTGCCACAGAGGCTCCTGCACGAAGTCGGTTCTTTGGGACGCAGAGAAATCTTTATATACCCATTTATACCCATAGTTTTATTTGGAAGGAGATTTGATATCAATATGTCACGCAGTGGAGTAATCCAAAGTGCTTAACAAGAGGTCTGACGGATATTTTCTTTACTGATGGGTTCAAAAATGAAATAGGTTCCGAAGCCAGTTGGTACTTAAACGATAGTAATAAGTATCACTATGCTATGGCAGGAATGGCAACTGTTTTTCAAATGGAAACTTTTGCCATTCTGAAAGTAGCAGAATGTATAATTGAAATGAGATTGAGCGGGAAACAGATTAGAGTTTTTAGTGACGGTCAGGCTGCACTGAAAGCTCTGGAGAATGCAAAGCAAACCTCAAAGATTGTTCACGGATTTAAGAAGAAGCTTAATTCTGTTGCTAGACAGAATAAGCTCGTACTTATATGGATCCCAGTACACTGCGGGGTTCAAGGGAATAAAATTGCCAATTAATTGGCTAACTGTGGATCTGCGGTTCCCCGTAAGGACCAGTTCGAATAATCGGAATTAGTTCTGGAGGAATCAAGAAGTGGATCAGAGATTATGTATGCAATTTACATAAAGAGCGATAGTCCGGTTTGGAACGCTGTAGAACTGCAAAATGTTTTGTGGCAAGTCCTAAACATCGAAACAAATACGTTTGGTTGATAGTCAGTATTATTATAGGACATAATCCATGGTGTCATTGAGGACCCGATTAGCCTATCTTGCTTGGAAGAGGCGTTCGGTTGGTGGCACTGAGCATTTTTTCTCTGAGTGTCATGCATTTGCTTGAGCAAGGTTGCGAATTTTGGGTTCCGATGTAATGAGCACAAGTAAGATTCGTTCTCTCAAACTGGAGGATATTTTCAAATTTGTCAAAGAATCTAGAATCAAATTTTCACAGGTCTAACTACCACTATTCCTCTACTCTATCCTATCTTTTTACTTCTGGTATTTCTCTCCTTTCCTCCTTGACTATCTACCCTTTCACTTTCCAGAGGTTTAAGTACAATGGGCTTTTTAGCCTGAGTGTTTAGCAGTTACCAAATCTCTTGGTGCTTCTTGGCTCGACCTTTCAAATTTCCATTTTCCTTCCATAAGTTCTGTTACAAGTTAAATTCGTTATAGTTATGAAATTATAAAACTGTTTTTAATGAAGTTAGTTTTATTTAATCGTGTAAATATGGAGATTGACGTCCTTGCTCGAGCCAAAGATTGTTTGGGACTCTCATAATTTCTGTGAGGCTTTCGACAGACCATGTACTCCAATTTTGACCACGAATTTTACTCCAATGGATACAGATCTGGACTTCCAGACGTCCAATTTTCTTTAATGGAAATAAAATTGTAATGTACTTCTAAAATGGCGAACGAAAAAGAAATATGCTGTTTGATGAGGCACCCACGATTATATCCACTGCAATATAGTGACTCTGAAAATTATAGTGACTCTGAAGATGACTTTTGGTCTGACACTAACATGAACAACTGAAAGTGATCTGTTCGAATAGTATATGGTGATAGAATAGAATCGACACCAGGTTCAATTTCTAATTTACGGAAGACCGAAATCAAAACATCTATAAAATGGACTGATTTAACTGTTGCTCAAATAAAAAAATGTATAGGCCTAATTCTTTTAATGACACAAGATTGTAAAAACACCTTGGACGCTTACTGGTCATCGAGTCTCACTTTACAAACAACTTTCTTGCAAAAACTATACCAAGAGCTTTCTCTTTAGGCAAATTTTGCAAGCTTGGCACTTATCTAATAATGAGGAAAATGCAGAACAAGCGTGACTACTGCCAAATTATATAAATAATTTTTTCAGAATTTATTGAGATTTCGTTATGAAAAAACTTACGCCTCAATAACGATTACAAATCGTACAATTGTATTATGAAAGTCCACGCCCTGAATTGGTCACTTTTTTATATAGAGATATCGAAATTACTTCATAAAAATAAACTTAGGGTGTGCGGCACAAAAAGACAAAATAGAGGCCAACATAACAGTTTAGAAGCTTCGAAGCAAAAAGTATACAAAACCATTTTCAAACAAAAAAATTACATTCTATTATTAAATATTGGCAGTAGAAATTTTAAGACGGTGGCAAGCATTCGTAATGCCAAAATGTTGGAAAATCATGTCGGGAATCATCATGCCATCACCAGCTTGCATTTTCGATTGGAATAAATTCATGAAAGGAGTTGATCAAGCCGATCAATATATAAAATTATATAATTATATACCCTTTATTGGGTATTTAGCCGATCTTCTTCTTCTATTTGTGGCATGCGTCTTGATGTTGTTCCACAAATGGAGGGACTACAGTTTTAGGCTGACTTCGACCGACAGATGTTTTCTTTTTATAAAAGCTGTTTTATGGCGAAAATACATTCGCAGGTTTGGTATTACCAGCCGAGGGGCGACCTCTATTAGAAGCATATTTTTGTATAATTGGGTGTTTCAGGCCCGGAGATTCGAACCAGTACGTTCTCCTATGACCACGCACCAACCCACTCGGCTACGGCGGTCGCCCTAAAGTACATACATGAATGTTAATATAAACATACGCATGCATGTATGTCTGTGAATACGTAAGGATGTTGTGTCAAATCGAGTTATACCATTCGCACTATACAAGTAGTGAAGAAAGCTAAGGACTAACTAACTTGTTACGTATACAACACGTAGGCCCGAACTTTGATTGCATCACACTTCGTCTGTTAAAGATAATTTATGTGTGAGTATGTGTGGCTTTACTGGAATGATTCTAAGTTAGTTTAAATCAAAGATGTGCATGCATCTATAGCTATGTTCATGAATATACTAGTGTCCTAAATATTAAACTATCACATCCAATGAAAAGTATGTACATTGTTTGCATGCGATGTACATTATTATTATAAATAGCAGTTTTTTTGGAATTTTTAAAAATGCTAAAAATTTAATTTGCTTCCTTACCATAGCTTAATTGAAAGAAAGTTGCGAAATTATGATGTGCACGAGAATAGTTCCGATTAATATCGTGTTGGGGAAAACCTCTGGCTAAAATAAATTTTTCATTTCTCCAAACTAACAGAAGGGTTGAAATGTGCAGTTTGCAATTTTGAAGCTTAAGCCTTCTCGATCTGCACTTTCTTAAAGTATAATATCTTAAAAATATTGTGTGAAAATTTGAAATGCATTCTACAAATACTTTTCGAGTTATTCAACAACTAACAAAGCGCGCTCGGGTGTCTTCGAGCGTTCGAAAGCAAGTAGCAAAACTTTAAATGCGCTTTTCTCAGAACTATGTTTTTTGAACTGGTTATCACTGTAACTTAAAAACTGCTTCGTAAATTTCAATAAAATGTATACTGCTTTTGAAAAACATAAAAAATTCTTGCCTGATCAAAGGATTATTTTCGAAAATTTCGATTTTTTAAAATAATTAATTGTCGGGCTTTTTATTTAGAAAATCTGAAAATATTCCCTGAGGCCACCATATTGTTAATTTTGAGAAAAAAAGGCTTCGATCACGCACAAGATTATTTATTAATAAAATTAATTTCTCTTGTCCGCTTGATTTTAGATGAATCTCCAAGGACTTGTGATGATCACCGCAAGGGACTTCTGGAGAAACGGGTTCCACAAAAACAGTGATAACTTTTACAATTAAAATTTTTTGGTAGAAATTTTCCTAAAGTCGAGTCGAAACACGATGTATGAATGCTATGTCTTTATTTTTGTAAAATAAAATGGAGGGACCTACAGTTTCAAGGACCTACAGGCAGATATTTTCTTTTTTATGACAAGCTTTTTCATGGCAGAAATACACTCGGAGGTTTGCCATTGCCTGCCGAGGGGCGACCGCTATTAGAAAAATGTTTTTCTTAATTTTGGTGTTTCACCGGCATTCGGCTACGGCGACCGCCTTTAGCCTTATACAAAAATTAAATCTGGTTATCAAAATGATACGTGCAACTACAGACTTCTAAAAAACACTTAATTTTATTATATAACTAATATACAAATTTGGTTTCATGTCCACTAGGTTAGCTTGTTCTAATCTAATTCTAGCCTTTAAAGAATAACGAACGCATTTAATAACCACCCCGAGTTAGATGTAACACTTCTTCCTTTATAAAAGCTGGAACATTATGGCATCATTCTTATATTTTTTCGCCAGCTTTCTAAGTAACCGGAAATCATTTGTGTAAACCGGTTCTGCTATCTCTAAAACTTTACTTGAGATTTATTCAGGTATTCTGAAAGGAACTCACAATGCCCCATTGCTGTTCATTCCTTTTATAAATGACTTACCAAATCATTTTAAGTTTGCCAACTGGCTACTGTTTGCAAATGAGGCAGGAAGCCCAACTTGTATTTATTTAATTAAATCCCTGCGTAGTAAGTCGCCGTTACGATATGAAAGATTTGAGTGCCATTTTTGACGCCAAGGCATCACTCTCCAATCATATTGATTTCGTTGTACCCAAGTCATTCGGAATGATTGGTTTTATTAAAAGAAACACTAGAATCCTCAGACAATAGGTAGGTAGGTCGAAGTGTTAGTCGATCTTTAAATGCACTCACTTAGACCGTAACCGATCCATTGTGATACCACAGTAGCACTTTATTTGCTACACCTCATTAAGCCATTTTGTTTCAATCTAAATCCATTAATCGGGCTGACACTTATACCCCTAAAGTCATCAATATCATTCTAGAAGAATGAGCCGGCATGCCACGTAGGACAATGACAGAGAAGGTGTCTAACGGACTCTTTCTCCTCCTCAATAGTCGAAACGAGGTACATTCAATCCTTCAGCATGTCGATCTAGGAGACGTTGGCCTGTGATCCAAGCAACTATCGTAGAGATGTTTTTCCGTGACCGATTAAGTAGCGCCTTTAAGCGCCTGACGTCCCATTCTGACGAAATTCTTGTGTTGCCAGGAGTGACAATGCTATTTGTATCACGCAGTTTGTTGAGATGGGTATACCTACCATTTCCATTCGAAGAGGGAGGTGAGTGGTAGGGCCCTCTCTCCCTAATTAATCTGCCTTACAATTCCCTTGTATGTCTTTATGCCCATCCTCGTGTATTTCTATTATTATGGCCAGATGGTCACCATCCATGTGGATGGACTTCTCGGTCCTTTAAATGTCAGACTATCAACTCATCTCGTGTTAGTTGACGCAATTCTATTTGTACCACGCAGTATACACTATAAATTCTATACCAAGAGGAAGACGAGTGGTACTGCCCTCTTTCACTAGTTTATGTGCCTAGTAAATATGTAGATGCGGAAGTATTCTGCTATCTTGTTAAGATATGCCCAGCATTTTGGGGTGATGGAATTAGGGACAATCGCTCCAAAAGATTTAATCGGTGCTTAGCTATTAGTCTAAATATAGACTTCTCTAAAGGTAGGCACATTTTTAATTAACTAGACATCTACCTCATTAAGGGCTGGAATGTTGGGCTGATATACACTACAGTGATTAGGATTATTTTAAGTTTCTTACAGTAGACGCCAATGTCAACCTTATGGTCTTGCTTTGAGTCAGTCAGGAAAGAAAAAATGCCAGCAGTTTTTTCGACAAGGTATATTTTAAACTCGACCAAGTATATTAGGCGGCCGTCTTAATCAAATGGGTTCGTAAGAGACTATCATTCGGAATATTCGGAGAACGTAGTTTCGAATCTCCGTGAAACACCAAAATAAAGAAAAATATTTTTCTAATAGCGGTCGCCCCTCGGCAGGCAATGACAAACCTCCGAGTGTATTTCTGCCATGAAAAAGCTCCTCTTAAAAAATATTTGCCGTTCGGAGTCGGCTTCAAACTGTAGGCCCCTCCATTTGTGAAACAACATCAAGACGCACGCCAAAAATAGGAGCAGGAGCTCGGCCAAACACCCAAATATATATTCCTCGTTAATATGGAATCCACAAAAAAGTCATGTTCACCTGGAATGATTGGTCAAATGGTTTTCCTTATTATATGGGCAGATGGAGATTGTGAGGCCTACATTCATTGTCTGGTAGAAAAATGTACTTTTCGTTTTTTTCTTTACTTTTGTTTTCAATTTCATCAATGCACTCATTAGCTGCAATGAGTTGACTAGTCTCTTCCAAGCTCATATTTTTAGAAATAATTGGAGACATAAAATATGATGAATAAATTGGTCTTTCTTCAAATTATCGATTCATAGTTATCAGGTATAAATTTATTGTACTTACCATGCCAACTTATACAATACATAGACAGCTTGTGTGTACTTGTGTAACCCGCCTACGAAAATCAAAACTAGGTAACTCTCTGCAATTTTAATTATACATATTTGCTTACCTTACAAAGACAATGATTTGTGGTTGAAACCAAAATATAAATACACATATGTATTTATGTTTGTGAACATTCCGGGCGTAAATCAATAGTTTGGGTTATTTGGATATTTATTGATGCTCGCATAAATACGAATGATATTAGAATAGGTGTGGTGATTAAAATTTTAAATTTACAGCTCTATTGATGAATCTCTCAAGCGAGTATGAGCATATTCTCAAATGTTATATAATCAAGTGGTAGAAATTTTTGCATTTACTATCGTATGTGTGCTGAAATATATGTGAATTGCTAGTCGATTTGGCTCAATTTAACAAATGGAAAAAATTAAATATAATAATAATATAATAATAGAGAGTCCGATATTCGACGTACAACCAATTGAAAGGCTATAAATTTGATTTGGAATGTTACTTTTATTAAATTGGAAGTAAAAAATGTGTGAAAATAATACAAAATTAACAATCAATTTACTTTTGCTCTATATGACCACCTTTTGCCTTGACTACGGCCTTGAGACGGTCCAGAAACGAATCGAAAGCAGCCCGAAAATGACTTGCAGTTATTTTGACCCACTCGGAGACAATGGCTTTTTTCAGCGCCTCGAGACTGGCAAATCTTTTAGTTCGGACCTTGCTCCCCAAAATGGTCCAAGAGAATAATCCATCGGATTCGCATCTGGTGAATTTGGGAGCCATTGTGTGCACGTTATGAAGTTCGGATCGTTGTTCTTTCGCCATTCTAGGTTCACTCGAGTGCCGACTCCTGTTGAAACATCCTTGGTCTGTCACCGAAATGTTTGTTTACTCACGGCTTTAAAGCAACCTCTAGAGTACTGCCCCGATAATATTTCGCATTTACCTTGACGCCAGGCTCGATGCAAACGATTGGAGAGCGCCCATCTGCGGTTACAGCGGCCCAAACCATTACATGTGACGGGGCTGCCACCTGGTGGCCAATCGATGAATCAAATTCTTGTACGAACGGTCGGTCAAATAAAGCCTATCGTTTTAGGAGTTTACGAATTGCTCAATTTGAAAAATTGTCTCGTCAGAAAATACAATGTGTGGCCGTTGACCGTTTTCGGCCAAGCGAAGCAACTCTTTCACTCTCTCAAGTCTAACTTGTTGCTGCTTTGGTGTGAGATCATGCGCCGTTTAGATTGTGTAAGGATTGACTTTGAGATCATTTTTCAGTATGTGGCGGACGCAGATATTTACAGTTCTTTCATCATTTGACTGGCACTTTGTCGGGGATTTTGCTTCTTGACTTTTTGAATAATTTCACATGACCTTTCAGTCTTTTGATGACCACCTCCATGACGTTTCGCAATGCTTCCAGTATCATTATAATGAGTAATGATGCGATAAACAAAAACTTTATTTGCTTTAAGGTGCTTGAGCTCACGAACAATCGCTGAATGTGATTTTCCAGCCAAATATAATGCAATCGCACTATTACATTTGATATCCATTACGCAAAAAATATTGTTCCAGGGGTACAGCCACCCAATGAAAATTTACATTTTTTCTATGTTTACATGATTAAATAAAATTAACTACATTAAAAAAAGAATTATAATTTCATATCTGTAACAGACTTAACTAGCAGCAGAACTTATGGAAGGGCTAAGTAATACTAAGTAATTATACGGTTAAGATTTTGGCTACTCTGGAGCACCATAGATAACATAAAATTAAGCTAGCAGTTTTTACTTTACCTTTAACAACTCTATACATACTTCTGTAGACATACAAATATGCTCCTATCAATTTGGTGATAAACTCTGATGATTCCCATGAAATTGTAAAGACAACCCAAACATGCCACAGCATAACTGTCAAAATTAATGCTAAAGGGTTATTGGTCATAAACGAAAATGGAAAACAATCGAAAACCATCATTACGAGCATACTGAAATTTCATTGCAGCAGAACAGACAAATAACTTGTCGTGGAAAAGGCAAAAAAGGTGATATAAAAACCAGAAGGCCAAAAAATAAAAGTGAAAATAAAGTCATTTGTTCGGCAGTAGCAGAAAATTGGTGGCTGGCGTTGATGTGACCAACAGCAGGTGACATTTACGGGAGACGGTAGAACACTTGCCACAGTCTGCTGCAGGCAAAAGAACATTATGTAGGTACATATGTACATATGCAAGTGTGCACATACGTAAGTGTATATATATGTAAAATAGTGAAGTTGTCTGCCAAACTATGTCGGTTGGAAAATTCGTATCGAGGCTCTGGTTGACCAGCTTGTGCCCGCATTGTGCCACAAAAGTTGCCATTTTTGTATGCACCTCATGCATACATACACAGTAGGGTGGTCCAAAAAAAATTTGTATGCTGCCGCCCCCCAAAATAGTAAAGAATGAAAAATAAAAAGACCCGTATTTTTTTTTTTTTAATCAGACCATATTTAATGGTGCCGCCGGGGCTTTGAAATATCCCATGTATTTTGCATGGGAAAAAAATACTTTTTCGTAGATTTCATGTAAAAACCTGGAAAATGAATATATTTTAACCGGATAACTCAGTTTCTCTTCATAATTGGTCAGGAAATAACAACCAATTATGAAATAATTAATTTTTTTTGTATTAACTATTTTTTATAGAACCCCAAAAAGCCCCCATAAAATATTGTTTTTCGATTTTTTCTTAGATTTTCGTTTTATGGGGGCTTTTTGGGGTTCTATAAAATATAGTTAATACAAAAAAAATTAATTATTTCATAATTGGTTGTTATTCCCTGACCAATTATGAAGAGAAACTGAGTTATCCGGTTAAAATGTATTCATTTTCCAGGTTTTTACATGAAATCTACGAAAAAGTATTTTTTTCCCATGCAAAATACATGGGATATTTCAAAGCCCCGGCGGCACCATTAAATATGGTCTGATTAAAAAAAAAAAAAATACGGGTCTTTTTATTTTTCATTCTTTACCATTATGGGGGGCGGCAGCATAAAAATTTTAATATAAATTTTTTCCCATGCATTTTTGGACCACCCTAATACACAGTTGTATACGTACATTCCTATGCCATTCCTTTGCCATTGTATATTTACTTCACGTCAAGCTGTGCGTCAGCTTTGTCGGTTAATCACTCGTTTTATCCGCAATTACCATTAAACTCATTTGACTTTGTGAACTCAGAACACGGTTACATATGTATGCACTATTAACCTTCGACAAAAGCACACACGAAAGGAAACCACACATGCACACACAGGTCATGCCAACAATTGGACAAACGGTCAGATGTTTGGCCCACAGCCAATTGAACAGTCGACTTTTGGGCAGTGAGCTAATAAATGTCACAGAATGGCGCCACGTCTATGTCAATGTAGTAGTAAAATACGTATATGTGTATATATGTGAATATATTTTGTGTGGCATGCTCAGTAGTAGATATACATAGGTACGCTTAGTACCCTTGTATGTTAAAGTGTATATATACAAACTTAATATTAGACATCCTTAGGATGAGTATATTCATTTAGTTTGTCATGTGAATAGGAGGGCTTCTAACCAGCTACTATAGAAGTCTTACTTACCTGCACCGCTTATTTAAAAACTAATAAAAATTGTGACAGACAAATACAAAAACATCAACCGTGATTGGCAATGAGTTCAAGTGACAAGGGAACCCTTGGAAATTAGGTGCCGTCGGTCAATTCAGGACGCATACATACATAACTACATTTATTACATAATAAGCAATCCCATACTACAATGGGACAAAGTAAGAGTTTGCTAAGTGGATTAGTGTATGAGCACAATTCGGTGGTGCTCGGGCTTGAAACACCAAATGGTAGAATACATTTTTCTTATAGTCAACGCCCCTCACTAGGAAATGGCAAATTTCCGGATTGCATTTCTGCCATGAAAAAGTTCCTCATAAAAAAACACCAGGCATCCGGAGGCGACATAAAATTGCATGTCCGTCAATCTGTGGGAAATCAACAAGGCGCATTCCACAAATTGGAATAAGAGTTCGGTGAAACAGCCCAGATGAGGGTCATCTAAAAAAAGGGTATATATAAGCAAGTTATAACAGATTTATGATTGATTGATAGATTTTATCAGAAAAAATAATTTAAAACAAGTCGCAGATTACTGGGAAAGTCGATCTAGATACTCAAGCATATTTCTGATTAATGTGGCATAATGTTCAAAACTTTATCGTTTATGAGGTATTCGGTTTTAAATATTATTTAAAAAATAAGTTTGTCTGGCTTGTAAGTCTTTTTAAATGTTAATTCAAGAGTCCAATTTTTTTCTCGTCTTTAGTTGTCATTTAAGAAATAATAAAAAAAATTTTCAACCAAGCTCGGACAGCTAAAAAGGGGGATTGGTAAAGTTTTGAATTAGCGATAGTGTTTAAATCATTCAAAAACAAACAAAACCAAACAAACAAAATTTATAGAAACTATTCTGAACACTATTTTAGAATCTGGCATGTCTTTCAGCTATCCAACGAGGTATCAGGTCAGTCCATAAGTTCGTGCGTTTTTTAAAGGTGGTTTTAAAATAAATAAAAAAGATGTTTACAGTATTTATTAATCAATAATATATTTTCCTTCATTATTTACAATGTATTCCCAATGTTTAGATACATTTTTTATTCCCTGCACAAAAATTTGTTGTCCTTGGAGCCAAAATACGCTTCGATATCCCTTTTTATAGCTTCTTTTGAGGAGTAGTTCTTGTTACTCATATTAGATTGAAGTCCACGGAAAAGGTGATAATCACAAGGTGCAATATCCGGAAAGTATGGTGGATGTGGCGTCAGCTCTCATCCGAGCTCGTTCAGCTTGCCTAATGTTTGCCTTGCGGTATGAGGTCTTGCGTTGTCGTGGTGAAACAAAACTTTGCGTCAATTCACTAAAGACGGTCGATTTTTTTTAAGAGCCTCATTCAGGTTTGATAGCTGATGGGAATAATAATCAGCAGCTATAGTCTGGTTTGGTTCCAGAAGTTCATTAAAAACAATACCGGCCATATCCCACCCAATAGACAGGAGAATCTTCTTGGGGTGAAGGCCATCTCTAGGGGATGGTTAAAAAAACTTTCATTTTCAAGCCGTTGCAGCAGCTGAGAACACGCATTCAGCTCTGCTGAAGGTTGGCTACGGAAAGTCTATGCGGAACCCATTTTCCCATCTTTGAAACCTTTCCCATCTGAACCAGGTGCCTGTGAACTGTTCCATGCGATGAATCTAACTTCTGAACTATCATATCGACTGTCAAATTTGACTCGGCTTCCACCAAGGCGTCAGAGTTAAAGACTTAAGGACGATCAGCGTGCGGGGCATCCTCCACGTCGGAATTTGAAAACCACTTTTGCGCAGCCCTTACACTCATGGTATCCTTTCCGTGAACAGTGTTTATTTCTGCAGCAGCAGTTGTAGCATTTTTACCACTTTTATAAAAAAATACAAAATATGCCTCTTATACGCGTTCGAAGATTCCATTTTATTTTTTACAACACGTATTTCTATCCGCGATTAAAATCACTTGTTGAATGCACAATATATCAAAGAAAATATAAGTAGTTCCGTTATATTCTTATTATTCAATCGTGGTCGCACGGTCACCGATGAGGCACAACGCAGTGTACCTCCAAACGAGGCGGTAACGCCAGAAAACATTAAAAAAAAATCCACAAAATCGTTTTGAATGATCGAAAAGTGAAGTTGCGTGAGTTGACTGACACCATAAAGATACCAGAAGAACGTATTCGCATTACATTACATGAGCATTTGACTATGAGAAAACTCTGTTCAAAGTGGGTGCCGCGTTTACTCACTGTTTTGTTTCATGAATGCAACGGACTGTGTCACAAGTAAATCAAAACGACGGCAAAACTAATTGAATTGGACTTCGAGTTGCTCCCATTTCCACCGTATTCTCCAGATTTGGTTTTCAGAGAAATCTGGATGTTCGTAGATCTAAAAAAATGGCGGTATGAAATTTCGCTTGAATGCAGAGGAGGTTATCGCTGAAACTGAGGCCTATTTTGAGGCAAAAATAAATCGTTCTGCAAAAGTCGTATCGAAAACTTAGAGCGGCGCTGGAATTATTGTGTAGTTTTTGATGGAAATTATTATTGAACAAAAAAAAAAGTATTTTCTTTGCAGTTCCTGCGTTATGAAATAGACAAGTTGTCGATGAAGTTTTATTATATTTTTAAGTGTATATCAATATAAAACTCAGGAGAGTACAATCTAAAAAAATGCCTCCTTTGGTACTTGCTTATCGAAAGTCTTTCAAATATTGCTCTCTTGTAAAACGTACAGTACTGTCTATGGGGCCACTTTGCAATAGGGGGTTGAGAAAAGAAGTGAGAATTACATACTTTCTGAAAGACGAAACAAGAGGCTGAAATACGTGAGTGCGGCGAGCTTGAGATGCCAGTCGACATGAAAAACGCTCGAAAATTATACCAGAAGGTTTAATACCAAGGCATTTTTCTGTACGAAAGAGCATGTAGGGAATACTTCTCCAACATGCTGAAACGTTACACCGGTTGATGTCACGGAGAAGATGAAGACTCCGATTTCCAAATCGTTAATTTAGTTATGCGACTAACAAAAAGTGCGAATAGCATTAATGCGGAAAAAAACAACACCTCCTATGCAAAATATGGTCAGATGAATCCATGCCTGTCCATTGGAATTTAAGTGTACTTTTACTTTATACATAAAAAGGGTGATGCTGCAATCTGCGCCAATTACCGCGGAATTAGTTTTCTAAATATCTAATATAAGGTCTTCTTAAACGTTATGTGCGAAAGACTGAAACTCTCCATCAACCAACAGATTGAACCTTATCAGTGTAACTCTAGCTTTGGTAAACCCTCAACTGACCAGTTATTCACAACACGACAAGTCTTGTACAAGTAATTGCTTAGACACCATTTCTTTGCCTAAGTAGGTAGTCTTACGAAATGGTTCTTAAGTGGAGAAAGTGGTTCATGGCTCTGCAGTTATAAGTACCAAAAGTAGTATATAACGAAATACATGGGGCTCTGGGTGTTACCAAGAGGTGCTTCATTTGGATGATGCACCGCTAGACCAGAAGATTTTCTTCATCTAATTTGGATTAAGCGTTTGCTTATTACTCTAGTTGTTTGGACCACAATTTCAATATCGCCAGAAGCATACAAATATGATGCCACTGTGGCTTAAATTTCCATACCACAGAAGAGAATGTTTCATTTTCGGTAGCTATGTAATATTTCGGAGCAAAGGTTTGAAGGGATGCGTGCTTTCCCCGCTCCTATTCTACCTGGTATTGTACCTAGAAATGCGTCAAACATACGTGGCTAACAAAGGTATATCCTGGAGTCTGGGGAGCTACCTTGATGAGCTCTACTACAAAGATCGCAGCGGTAACCGAATGTGTAGCGAAAGTGGGCTTGAAAATCAATATTGCGAAAACAAAGATAAACTGCACTAAACTCGAAGTAGTAGATGAGTTCTGCTATCTCTTAAGAGTCATCAACAAAAATGGCGCTTTGGCAGCCAGCATACGCAGGCGCTGTGTTTGGGCTTTTGGATAAAGTGTGGAATTTATCACATATATCCGGGCGCACGAAATGGAGGTTCTGAGATTCTAATGTAAAGTCGCTTGTTCTGTATGGGTGTGAGACATGGAGCACAACAATGGCTGCTATACAAGCACTCCAGGTATTTATCAATCGCAATCTTCGCAAAATTGTGCGCGTTTTCCGGCCGGATACCATCACTAACACCGACCTCTAAGAATTGACGAAGCAGATACCCATCCATCCATCTGGATCGGTCACACACTTCGAAAACCATATGCAGATATCACAAAAGCAACCGAAGACAGGAACCCGCAAGGCAGTCGGAGATACGCTAGGCTATCTAACACGTGGAGACGACTAGTGGAAGCAGAAGCGCTACAAGCTAGTCAGATTTGGCGTTAAATCAAATTCTTAGCGTTAAATAAAACGAGTGTTAGCTTATTTATTGAGGCCCCTTGTTCTACCTAGGCACTACCGGAAAATATATGTACACATAAAACATTATTATCTATTAATTGGCAGCAGCTTAGCTGAAGGTTCATAATCTATCAATTAATAATTAACAAAAAACAATTAGAAATACAAAATAATCAACGACTTTTCAAACAAAAAAATGTTTACTGTAAAAAGTTTCGGTTTATATAACAGGAATTAAGTAAAGCTGATTTCTTCATGCCGAAAATTAAAATTATTATTATAATTATTAGCATTAGATTTATCACAAATGCTTCTATCTAATTACAAAAAACGAGTGCTGGCTGTCAGGGCTTACATCTCTAAAACTTATTTTTCATTAAATTTTCAACTTTAATCAGTCCACCGTGCGTCATGATTTCACATAGGTATACATACACCACAAGCGATACACAGCAATGTGAGGCATTATTTGTATTCCTATTAACTGACAACAACGGAATGTCAATTGACTATTTATCTTTGTTTCCTCGCCTTTTGTGCTCTCCGCTCATTCAAGCCGTGTTGCATGTCATGACTATTGCAGTCGCACATTGTCGTTCTTCCTATTGTTGTTCTGTTGTTATTATTATTGCTGTTGTTGTTACAGCAACGTAATATTATCGCCCGCGTCAAAGCCATAAAATACCAAGGGGCTTTATTGCAACCGCCATGTTGACCTTGCAATTGCTGACCCTCCCTTCTATGGCTGACTCTATGTATGCCAGGTGCTATAGTGCTGCCAGGCCACTACACTCCTCTCCTTTGTGTTTGTGTTTGTGTTAGTATTTGCTTTTGTATGTTTACCGTTTGTCATTAAAGCTCCGGCACAGTAAACTTTTATGTCCACAAGCACACATTGAGCTACATACATACATACTTGTGTGCCTGTGTTCATTGAAAGTAGGTACAGACATAAATATGTACAGTTAGCAATTGCCTATGCCTGTATTGCCACTGTATATTGTTGAATCGTTTAATGTGATACAAAATTAGATTTTCTACTCTCCATCTATCATACTTCGATTCGATTAAGTATGTGAATAAATAATTACACAGAGGTAATTGATAATAAGTGTAAACACTTAGTCAGTGTTGACGTCATTTGCACATAAAATCAGGGAAAGTAAATTTGCTTATATTATATATTATATTATATTTAAATATGATACATTGAAATTTGTATCAATCCTGTGCCCATGCCGAAGACACTATTAAGCGAAGAGTAATCCTTTGAGGTATCTGTAATGGTATTAGCATAAGATTACTAATAATTCGCGTTGGCGATTAGCCAGTTATTGGCAAAAAATATGCCTATAATATAATAATTTATTTGTCTTACCATTTGTAGCCTTTCGGTTAGTTTTTGTGTCTAACAAACTTACATCTGGTCAAATGTATTATGTTAGGCGAGAGAATAAAACTTAATACAATACTCGTAGTACAAATACTAAAGTTTATTGAAGACGGTAGGCTCATATTCGACATATTTCAGTTAAAAGGAGTGCGTCTCAACAATTTCTCAGCATAATTTTAAAAACGTTTTTAGTACCGAAATAAAAGCTTTAAGGATCATTCTCTTGCCCTTTTGCGATTTTTTTTTTTTTATGAGTAACGAACTTTTACCTCCAGGTATGGATGGTATCATGCAAGTGATGCTTCGGAAGACTAAAACCTTGGTGCTTACCGTTCTTCATAACATCTTTTTGGCCTGTATCGCTTACCTGAAAGGGAAATCTACCGAGACAGCCTTACATGAGGTAGTAGGGACTGTAGAGAAATCTCTCGAGAGAAAACAATTTACTTTGTCAGCCTTTATAGACATAGAAGGCGCCTTTAATAATGTTACGGCTGAGTCAATTGTCACTGCACTAAATAGGCTAGGGGTAGAATGGTCTATCTACCTCTGAGTCTCGTCCTTACTTGGTTGTAGGGAAATAAATGCTGTACCAGGAGGGGCTATAATCACTAGGTACGTACATAGGGGTACATCACAGGGCGGCGTCCTCTCGCCTCTCCTTTGGCTAGAAGCTTTTGTCAAAAACTTTATCTCGTTTAAACAGGGGTGAGGTAAAGGTGGTAGCATATGCCGATGAATTGATCCTAATGGTTTCAGAGCCCTTCGCATCAGTAATGGCTGAAATTTTGGGAGGTGAAACATATTCCTTATCTGGGTTGCAGGGCATAGGAATGCATTCAATTTCCAAACTCATTGCGGTGTTCACTAGTCACTGGGCGATCGAAACACATGCGGAGATGCTTGGACTTACGTACAACCCCTATTGCAGAAGCTGTGGAGATACTGCAGAGAAATAGATTTTCTGAACACTCCTTCTTGAGCACTTTCTGTGCAAATATCCGGCTCTGGCGGCTAGGCGCTTGAGATTCCTTAGCGTGCCCTTTGGAGATGACTTGAAACTATTCTCCAGCCTAGATCCCTTTTCTCTCCTCCAGTACATCAACAGCACTCGATGGCTGTAGATGGTTTTCTCTTCCCAAAAATTTTTCTTTGCACCGGTAATGGTCCACATTATGGTATCAAAACGGCACATAAGTGCTACTTGAAGTGTACCTGTGTTACTCTTGCCATCTAACCTACATACCTACCAAACGAACTTTTATATAATAAATAAATAAATCTAAATATGTATTTCAATTAAAGTATTTCATTTCGAAATCTTTAATAAGCTTTACCAGCACCGAAAGACTTGAAATGCAATTAAGAAAATCATTTCAATTTAGTAGAATGGGTTTTCCAAAACTAAGCCATTGGGGAAAAATCCTCGCAGCAATCGGACACAAAAAAGAAAAATGCATCCCAAATTTAACTGGAATTCGATACCTAAAGTGAATATTAAGAATTGTTTTTATGTATCAGGTTTTTAAAAAAATTGTTTTCAATTTTAAATTTTAGAACTTCGTTATATTGTAAGTTACAGCCAATTTTTGAATGTTTAACGCGAAAGAAGCTTCATTTAATTTTAAGTAAAAACTTTTTTTCTAATGCTTTATTTACTAAGGGGCAAATTTAATCTCTTTTGCAAAATTATAATTCGTTTTGCATTTCAACTCGTCTAAAACGGGCTATTTTAGATGCATAAAGGGTGATTTTTTAAGAGCTATAGCAAAGTTTTTCAAAAAAAATAAACGTAAAATTCAGGAAAATGCATGCAATTTTTATTTAAATCGATAGTACAGTCCATATAATTTAATGTTTGAAGATTATTTCATGCAATTTTACTCTTTCCAATGTTTCGGCTGGTATTTCACATATAAATGCTTTAATGTTGTCTTCCAATGCGTTAATTGAAGGAGGCTTGTCTGAATAGAATGAGCTTTAACATAGCCCCACAAAAAATAATCTAAAGGCGTTATATCGCACGATCTGGGTGGCCAATTGACAGGTACCGAACGTGAAATAAAATGTTCACCGAACTCGCCTCTGAAATCACATGTCATGCAACTCAAGCTTTTGCATTTGGGGCAAAAAAAAGTTGGATATCATTGCACGGTAGCGCTCACCATTCACAGTTACGTTACGATTCGCAGCATCTTTGAAGAATTACGGTCGAATGATACCTCCAGCCCATAAACCGCACCAAACTGTGACCTTTTCTAAATACATTGGTAGCTCTTGTAATTCTTCTGGCTGATATCCACTCCAAAATCGAAAATTCTGCTTATTTACGTACCCATTGATCCAAAAATGAGCTTAGTCGCTGAACACAATTTTTCGATAAAAAAGTGGATTTTAAACTTTCTTAACAGAACAAACATTTTTATAATAAAATTCCATGATTTGCAAGCGTTGTTTGTTTGTAAGACGATTCATGGTTAAATTATAGACCAAACTGAAGATGTTTGACAGTGAAACAAAACACGAAACGTGCGTCAGCTGTTTAAACCAACTATTTAATACGATAATAGCTAAAAAATCAGCCTTTATTAGACTAGAACTTCTTTTGGCTAATATGAACTGGAATTTCGCTGATGACCTTTCTTAGGATATCGCCGTGTAAAAATACCAATTGTTAACATAAAAAATATATAGATTATGAATTGGTTGAGCTGAAAAGTGAACCGCAATTATTCTGGTTCACAAAGTTGTTCACTAGTTCTAGTATTTTTCCCCAATGCAGGTATACCACACTCACACATACACACATTTGCTTATCGTCAAAGAAATTATAGTACATTAATGACGTGACAAATATATTGTTGCCACTTAACTATTTTTAAAGTGGCACCATTTACTAAAATGCCCACTTATTCGTGTTATCAGAAGTCAAGTTTAAAATTACTATGTATGTGTTCATTTGTGTATGTGTGCGCCATCGATAGTAGCGGTTGTGTAATGGCAGGTGTAACCCTTACAATTATTTGTTCACATTGTGGTTTGGGTTGTTGTTTTTGTGTTGAGTTAAATACCATATATTGTTGTATTTTGTCACCTGAACATAAAATAACGTCCACACGCCAGCTAAACGTGCCGCAAACATGTAAATAAACCCAGCATTTACACGTTTTACTATTATTTTCATTTTGGAGCGATTTATTGGTGAAATAAACACGCGACTCCACTCGCCACGAGGCTATTCGGTGGACGGCGACACCTCGTTGGTTGCTATGCGTGTATTTGTGTAGGTATGTCTGCACAAATGTAGCTAGAGCAGGCCCAGTGAGTTATCTGACTTTATGACGTGCTGCTGTTCTGAGGTGTGATACTGTAATTAAAACGTGGTGTATTTACGTGCTTGCTTCGAGTCCACAGCTGCGGCGCTTCGGGTAGGTGATATAAAGGATTGTTAATCAACATACTCAAATTTATATGGAATAGTTTTTTGGCGTAAATTTCATTTGAACATAAAATAAGCTCAGAAGAAATAAAATTGGTAACTAAATTAATTTTTAGCGCCTGCTAAGAGCTATAACAGTTTTTGCGACAATATTATTCTGTGGACTTGTTTATTAATAAAATTGCGTACATTTTTGTTGAAAACAACAGACATAAAATGAAAAATTATTCCAAAAAAAACAAAAATATTTACAGTTGGTTAAAAGCATTGTTAAAAATGTTTTTAGGAAATATTGTTTAGTAAAAAAATGTAATCTATTATCTAAATATATTTACTGTAATGAAACAATGCAGCTATAGAATCGGCTGTATGTGATGGTTCTCATAAAAACGCCATGCCTTACTATGGCTTAGTCTGGTTTATTATATTTATTATTATTAGTATGTTAGATTTTCTGCGAAAGATTTTTGGACCTTTGCACGTTGACAACAGCGAATATCGCAGACGATGGAACGATGAGCTGTATGAGCTTTACGACGACATAGACATAGCGCAGCGAATAAAGATCCAGCGGCTACGTTGGCTGGGTCATGTCGTCCGAATAGATACAAACGCTCCGGCTCTAAAGGTAATCGATGCGGTATCAACTAGTGGTAGCAGGCGAAAAGAAAGGCCAAATCTACGTTGGAAAGATCAGGTGAAAAAAGACTTGGGTTCATTTAGCGAGAAAGAAATGACTGGCGTGCTTTGTCAAACTTTGCCAAAATCGCGTAAGTGGTTATCGCGCCAATTAAGAAGAATAGAAACTATAGAACTCTGCAACCATAATATATATTTCTCTTCCCTACAGGATTTATATAAATAATTTTAATTCTACTTACGCATGGAAATTTATTTTGCACCCTAGGGCCTTTGAATATGTCATGCCTTCCATTTGTAGATGGTCACCCAGTACTCTTTTGCATCCGTGTAAGGCAGCAGTGTGAAATGCCGAGTTTTGGTCTATGATCTGCAAAATTTGCAGGTTTTCCAGGATGTTTCAGGTTTGAGTATTCTCAACTTCTTCTGGTGCACAACCATGCAATCTAAATGCGCTTTCAGTTCTAAGAACTCAAAAATGCTGTAGAGTGTTTTAAACCTGGTTAGTACCCTATTATAGTTCCCCAGGAGCTTCTTCCTCTTATATTGTCAAGGAGGGTAAAGGGCGCAAAATTAATCAAACAATTTAGTTTTTGAATAACTTGTTTATTCAATAAATAAAAAAAATTTAGTGATGAAAATCTTTCTTTCGACCTTTACGAGCTTCATTGCTTGTAAGTTTGTGTACTGCAGATGTATAGTCATATGAGACACTTATGATTGACGTATAAAGCCATTTGCAAAAAGTATAAATCTTCCGATGGGGTGATTAATTTTGCGCCACGTTGTAGTTCGTGCCCTTTCTCTTTTCGATGAAAATGGTGACTTTTGAAAATAATTGAAGTACTTTTGAAGCTTTTGTTTCCTCTTGTATAAATGTAGTTGATGATCCTTTCTTTGCGAGTTTGTCCACAATCACATCTCCTTTAATGCCAATGTTGCCCACTACTATAGAATCCCGTCTTGATCAGTCATATCAAGTGTGTTAAGGTCCTTACTACATCGCTAGTCTAAATCTATAGCTCTATAACTCTTAGTCTAAGTATATAATGTCAACATTTTGAATCGAATTACATATAATTTCCAATTATGCTTGGCGAGTTTCTAAACGTTTTATAGTTTTTGTACGTATTATTATGTCTTTTTCATTAATTAATTTCCGCATTTATATTATATAACGATACAATTTTTGATAAATGATTTTCTAAGACCAGTTTTATTTCGACGTTGAAATAAAAAATAAAAAATAGTAATAAATAAATTGGCAACCCTACTCAAAAACTTTGCAGAAGTAAGTTATTCACGTATTCGCCTCATGTCCGTCTCAAAATGTCATACTTATTTAAATACTATTTTTAGATTGGTGGCAACGTTACGCAGGCATAAGTTTCAATTAAAACTTTCTCAAACAGCACATCAATATTGTAACACTTATTTTTTTAACTATCGCTTCTATTTATATTATTTTTAGATAGGTGATAATCCTATTTGAAAATATTTCTGTGTAATATTTTAATCAATTTAGTTTATTTTAATTTTGTGGAGAAGTCGCAGCCATATTCAAAAATATCTCTATATTAATGCTTTCTCAAACTCTTTCTATTGTAATACCAATACTGTAATATCTTATTCTCCTTGTCTTCTAAGCACATGAGTAAAAGAAGTTACAATTATGGTTAATACCTGTTATACCTGTTTACTAAATAATATATTAAAATACGCGCGTCTTTTGTTTGGGTGCAGAATCTCGGGACTTGTACCTTATCAATTTATTTACGGTCATGATTTGATAGAATCTTCTTCTAAATGAGGCTTGATCTCTAAATCAGGCATGTGTTTTTCAGCAGTTAAGCTTACATAAACAGCTTATTGCTTACACCTCTCCTCCATATGTCTAACGTGCCTTCTTGACTATACCATAATTATCAGGAATTAAAAAAAAAAGAAATCGTAACTTTTGCATTTGGAAATAGAAGAACATTTAATAAACAACAGTGGCATAGAAAACAAATTTATAATTAAATTTAGCCGAAAATCCCGAAATCATAAAAATCGGAAAAATATGCATCCCTAATATATATATAATTGGCGCGTACACCCTTTTTTGGGTGTTTGGCCGAGCTTCTTCTCCTATTTGTGGCGTGCGTCTTGATGTTATTCCACAAATGGAGGGACCTACAGTTTCAAGCGGACTCCGAACGGCAAATATTTTTATAAGGAGCAAAAATACCCTCGGAGGTTTGCCATTGCCTGCCGAGCAGCAATCGCTATAAGAAAACACTTTTTCTTCATTTTGACGTTTCACCGAGATTCAAACCCACGTTCTCTCTGAATTTCGAATGGTAGTCACGCACTAACCCACCGGCTACGGCGGCCGCCGTGTATTACATGTATGAAATAAATTATTTTATATTATATATTTAGTTACAAGCATAACAAAATTTGCGCAAAATTCAGCTGGTATGATTTCCACATAATTTCGGACACTCCTCGCCAGGAAATAGCAAACCTTGGCTTTACGATTTCATTGACCCCTTTGAACTCCCAAGTCAAAGGAAATTTTATGTGCGCATATAAACCATATGGTCTTTATCTCTCAGCTCGATACATAAACACGCAATTAAAATGTAATCAACTACCACACCGTTTAGGTACCTGTGGCCGCCAACTCTTCCCTAGTTAATAGCAGTATATGAATTTTATATTTACTGAACCCAACTACCATTAATAGACATGACATTGAGTTGATTTGAATTTGAAATATAGTATTATGAGAGGCGAAATGTACCCGTACACATGTTTTGGCATAATCTAAAAGCCATACTAACTCAACTACACACATTTGACCATAGAATGCTTATGAGAATAAAGTGAACAGAAAAAACAAAACTAGTGACTAGAAATGATCTAGAAACAACGGTAGCATGGATTGACACCAGTTCTTAAATCCGGCTTACTATTTACATAGATATTTCTTTTCGATAATGTTACACTTATTCTAATCCAACCTAATCTCAGAACCATTTCTTTGACCTTAATTGATGAAAATATTTCTGGAAATGAATTTTTAAAGCAGCTTGCGCGTGCTGAAAATACTTTTGTGCGTGAAAAGACGGGTGGTCGATAGGCAGTTTTCAGTCTGTAGCCTGATGTTGTATATACAGGTTACAGTAAGATGGTTGGTAAGGTTGCTAACCCTTTGATTTTGTTTAAACTTGACAAGGTTTGAGTTCTGCGCAGCTTTATGAGAGAGATATCTTTCAGTTTTTATTATTTATCATATTGAAATTGCAAGTTTGAAACCAATTTCAGTGTGCCCATTTACACAGGGAAACATTTGGAAGGGAAACATTTTGTTCATGGGAGAAGGACGGGGAGAGAGGGATTTTGTCTCATATAGTGTCGATACGCTTTGTGCTCTAATTTCAAAGGGTTCAAAAGGGTTTTTCAATAAGGGCGGGTAGATGTTGAAATAGAATAAAATGACGTTTGCTGTGTGGCACGTAGCGCCGTCCTGCTGGAACCACATGTCGTCTAGGTCCATATGGTTCAATATGGGCCATAAGAAATTGGTTATCATCGTTGTGTAGCGCTCGCTGTTGATGGTGACCGCCTCACCAACGTCGTTTTCAAAAAAGTACGGACCAATGACGCCGCCGGCCCAAAATCCACACCAAACGGTAACTTTTTGAGGATGCATTATCACCTGGGGAACCTCGTGTGGATTGGTGTCGTCCCATATACGGCAATTTTGTTTGTTAACACAGCCATTCATCCAAAAATGCGCCTCGTCACTAAAGATGATTTTTCGCCCAAAACTGGGGTTCTCTTCCAAACGATTCGAAGCCCAGTCAGCGAACAAACGGCGTTGTCTATGGTCATCCTGGGTGAGTTGGATCTTGTACGGGTGTAGGCCCAAGTCCCGATGCAAAGTTGGCCAAGTGGAAGTCTGCGAAAGGCCAAGTTCTTGTGCACGGCGAGGAATAGACTGCCTCGGGTTTTGCTGTACACTTTCACGGACCGCGGCAATGTTCTTGGCTGATCTTGCGTTCCTTGAACGTAAGGGTGTTGGCTGATTGTTTGCTGACCCGGTCGTCTCAAATTTGGCCACCAAACGTTGAAGAGTTGACTTTGAAAGACCACAATGTCTACCGAAAAATGGGCGCAATGCGCGCAACGTTTCCTTTAATCAACACTCATTTTGATAATACAGTTTTATCATTTGAACGTGCTGTTCAATCGTGTAACTTGCTATGATGATTTGGCATAAACAACTGAATAATAAACAAAAGATTTGACAGATGTCACCAAAACAAAATGGCTGCCACAGGGCGCCAAAATCGACGCGCGCCAATTGAAAAACCCTTTATATTAACTCTTCTTTTACAAAACTAAAGGAAGGTTAAGTTTCAAGGGCCGGTGTTGATTTTAAATAAAATATAACTTTTTTTTTAATTATTATCATTTCTCCTTATTATGGTAATATTGGTATGGCACAATTACGCATAAAATAAAATATCGGTCAAATGGCCACCGCGGTCTCGGCGACACACCTCCATTCGATGGTCTAAATTATCAACGACGCTGAGAGGTTCGCATAATTGAGGTTCTATGCCGTTAATGTGCCGAATTATCTCATACTTTAGCTCTTGAATTGTTGCTGGCTTATCGACGTGCACCTTTTCTTTCAAATAACTCCAAAGGAAGAAGTCAAGCGATGTCAAATGACATGATCTTGGCGGCCAATTGACATCGCCGCGACCTGAGATTATTCGGCCATCAAATTTTTCGTGTAAGAGAGCCATTGTTTCGTTAGCTGTGTGACAAGTGGCACCGTCCTGTTGACACCACATATCGCATTGAGTTCATCAATTTCAACCTGTATGCTGTGATTCAGCTCTGAAATCATTGTTGACTTATTCACATGGAGTTAAGTCACGGGATTACGCGAAATTAATCGACAATATTTTCAATATTTTTCCATGTTGGGCGACTTGTAACTCCATCCTGTTGAAAATATAGGTTGTCTATGTGTATTCCTTCAAGCTCAGGCCACAAAAATCGTCAATTAGTTGCCTATAGCAATTTCTCTTGACAGTAACAGCTCTGTTTTTCATCTTCGAAGAGAAACGGGCCAGTTATTCCACCAACCCAAAAATCACACGAAACAATTTAGTCGATGCAATGATTTTCGTGAATATACTCGAGGGTTATCTTCTAACCAGATGTAAAATTTTGTATGTTGACAAATCTATCCGGTATGAATTGATCTTCATCGCTAAAAATGATTTTAAAATATGTCGTTCTTAAAGATCGACCATTTTCGGAATGCAAAAATTTTAACGCAATGTTCTATGGTGTCTCCATCTGTCTATTTGACAAATGTCAGATGTGACAAGAAAAATTTACCGTCTCAAAATTATTCACTACTGGCATATAGGCGTCACTTTTGAAAGACTCCATTATAAGGACCTGCGGCTTCACTGTTCTACCGTTTCATTGCCACTACCTTACACTGTAAAAAATGAAAGCTCTAACATGAATGATACCTCTAACATCATGGATGGTCCTATCATACTGACTATTGCGACTAAAGATGCACAGCGTTAAATAGCTATCACATTAGGACCTATTGACCGGTTTAAATATGTTTATTTCTTATTTAATTTTCATAATTTTTTTATGAAAATATAACTCATTCTTCTACAAAAGTCATATGAATCAAAGTTTCAAATTTTGTGAAAATTTATAAAAAAATTGAACAGTGTAGTTCTATTCTCAATAGTTATAGCATAGTAATAGTCGTCACTGGTTCGAAGCCATTGAAAAAGGGGTACAAAGCGTATCACATATTCGCTCTCGAATTTTAATTGGTATTGAAAAAAAACGATGAAAAGTTGACATTACCACATATAATTGACCGGTTACTTGTATGGAACAGAGTAGGTACGCAAACCAGTCATGGTTCTAAACTCACCCGAACTGCAGCAGTTTATTCCTAAAGGCTTTTCTTACGAGGTTATTTATATTTATAAACACACAATTTTTTGTATGTCGCTAAGTACATTTATGACTTTCTATGCTTTATGAAACAGTTTGTGGTTGTTCAAATGAACTGTAAATAATCGACAGCATATGAATGCGCAATCCATTGTGGCAAGAAAGGCCAAACACATGACATTCAATAGAGAAAAAAGGCTGTGAAATGTGTGGCATATAAAGTGTGAAACTTACCAATTTTTGTTACAAATAAAAATGAAATAAAAAAATATAAAAAAAAAAACAATAACAATAACAAAAACTAAAACCGTCACATGCTTGTGAATCAGTAGCTGCAGCATTATTTTCTTCCTCTTTTGCTTCCTAAATTTGTGCGTATTGTATGGCTACACTTCCAAGACTTTACTCACTTGCTTTGATGCTATGCGCGCCAGTGGTGAATAATTCAAATAAAATTACTTCATTTAATAGCAAATTCCACTGTTGGCGGAAAACTTAATTGGCGCACATTTTTCATAAGTCCGCGGTTTGCTGTATAATTTTTTTCTTGCGCCATTATTTTTTGCTCGATTTTTTTGCTCTGGCTTCTGGATAGATATTCTCTTCTAAATATTTTTCTCGTTTCCGGTATTCTCTATCCCCCATTCAGCTACTTAACGCAAAGCGTTACAGGAGTTGAGTTTACAAATTTCACAATTTTCTATTGCAGCGACAAATCTCAGTAGAGACGTCACGGATTTTCTTCTTTTTACAATTTCTCCACTTGACTGCACTTCTTGTGCATGGCACATACCGCTTTGCGCGTGTGTTTGGTGCTCCTTCCGGGAATACATATACTCGTATAGTAGTGCCACATGAAATCCCTTTCGTTCACTTGCCATTCCTCTTTCGCTTCAATGCTGCATTTGTTCAATGTTCATTAGTAATTAATCGATTCATTCATTACGCAAATTGTTTTACGACAATATTTTTTCCTTACTTTTCCTCTCCATTTCCGCTACTTACTGAGCACTTAATCTGCGCTTTACTAATGCCATTTTTTTTTTCTCGAACTATTCTAATTTTCATTATTCTACTCGCTTGGCGTACAATTTGAATAGCGGCATCATCGCAGCGAAATGCCACAGTGCATGTAAAAATATTTGTTTTAATTATTTCTTCTTATTTTAAGGAATTTTTATTTTCAACATTTCTTAATTAATATTTCTACACTTTGCTCACATGAATCTTAAACAAAGGCAAACAAACAAGAAGGGTTTTTCGGTAACTCTTTTCGAAACTGTTTTGTTTTTTCTTTAAATACAACATTCGATTCAGGAACATTCATTCATAACATCATTTAATTCAATTACAAGGAAGGCCTGCCTTAAAGTTGAATACTGTTTCAAAATCCATTCAATTTATTGTTCAAGAAAAACTATTTTTCAATATTATACAGGTCTGTTATAAATTTTGTTTTAAAATAAAACTTGCAACAATTTAAGTTCTTTCAGGTTTCACTAATTTAATTCAAAAGAATTATTAATTCTTAACATTTATATGTGAAAAATAACATCATTTAAGGGGGGGAAACCGGTTTAGGAGGCCAAAATTTTGGTGTTTTTCGAGAATTTTTTGAACAAAGAAGGAATAATCAGAAATTGTTTAAGTTTAGAGGATATTTTATTAATATTTTTTTTAAGCTATTTCCGCGTGAGATAGCGGCGTTAGAGCGTGCTGTCCATGGGCGATCACCATCCGAGTGTCTTTCCTGAAGTTGCAATTTTTCGCTGAAATTAAAAGCATTTTTTTTTTTATTAACAACATATTTCCTAAGAATATGAACCTAATTGTGGTAAAAAAATATTGAAGATTGTATGCTTTTGAGGCGCTTGAACACAAAGTAGTTTTTTATACCATATTTTTTCATCTATTTTGCTTCAAAAAACATATTTTAAATAATAATATAATCCCAGAATTAAGTTCATATAGATTAGAATTGAATACGATACGATAACTTTTTAAGTGCCCACCAGTAAAAAAAAAAGTAGTTTCGAGAAAAACGTCGTTCTAACTAACGCGCGCTACGGTGCGGAACCGAGGGCAGTCCCTTAAGTGCTCATAGAATGGGGAATAATGCGAATTGCGCTGAAGCGTCGAGACATTCATGTTGTTGGGTGTAGGCTTTTCAGCAACACTTTGCGCTACAGTAGCAATATTCTCAACAGACTGGCCTGCCAGTACTTCTGCAATCCGCTACAGGAACATTTTTTTTTTTAATTTTTTCACCAATCTATTTTCTCAAAAAAAAATTACAAATTTCTACGTTGTTCTAAAAAATCTACCATTTTCATAATCAGTTTCAATAATTTTAACTCATTGTTCCATGCAGTGAAATTGTATATTTGCCTACTTGACAAGTGTCAAAGAGGACGTAAATAAATAGTACCATCTCCGAACTATTCACTACTGCTTTTTTCTTTGTTTACTCCTCTCGAGAGCATAGGCCCTCGACAAGTAGTATCGACTTTCTCCATGTTTTTTTTTTGGTCGATCACGACCTCTGCTTTCTTGCGAGTTCCAGTCCAGTGCCATTCTCGTGATGCTATCTGGTGGTTTTCTCAATGCGTGACCTATCCATCGCTACTTTCTGCGTTTAGTTTGCCTAAAGATGAATTCCTCGTTCGTTATTCTCCACAGTGCTTCGTTACTGATGGTGTTTGGCCAGAATATTCTGCAGTTGATGCGGAGGCATTTGTTGATGAAGGATTGTAGCCTCTGTGTGATGAAGTTAGAGCTATGTTTCGCTTGCGTGTAACAATACGGATTTCACGCATGAGTTAGTTTAGTGCGCCCGGGGATTTTTTAAAACCGAGGACTGTTATTATTACGGGTTAAAGAAATTCATATCAATCTATATATATAAAAATGAAATGATGTTCGTTCGTCCGCATTTTTTTGGGCCGATACGAGGCCAATTTTATTCGTTCTTTTTTCATATTATAGGGATCCACTAGGGGAAGGTTTTTAGCAAAAAAAAATTTCTTTTAAATATTTTCTTCATATAAAAAAAAGAAAAAATCAAAATATTGTCCAAAACAAAACTTGCTCGATTGTTAGATTAAAGTAAGTTTCGAATCGACATTCATTTTATGTGTACAACTTTTTCTGAATTTTTTGTATTTGTATTGTGATACAGAAATGTATTGTATACAGAAATTTCAAATGATTCGAATGAAAATTTTTTTTTTTTTTTTTTTTTTATTTCTTCCATAAAATATTACACCTGTCGTTAGACAATAAGTAATTTGATTTACAAAAAGATGGAATGAGAGTGATATTGAAGGGCCAATGCCCCCAAGCTCATTTAGAAGAAATATATACATATTATTTAAAAACAAGTGGTTAACAAACAATGATATATACGATTAGTTGACAATTGATTACAAGGATTTTGCAAGATCTGTTGGTGTTTGACGGTTAAGCCGACTTTGGATAGATTTTTCTTTATTTGGTAGTCTTCTCATCATAGGATTTGTATGCCTTAATAGTCTATTTATGTGTCTTCTGCTAGCGCTTTGTATTGTTTCATCAATAGTATCGATGTCAAGGTCGCGATGAATATCTGCGTTAGGTATGTACCAAGGTGCATTAGTTAAGGTCCTAAGTATTTATGAAAATAATGTTTCAATTCAATTGAGCAATGCTTTCTTTGACCAATTCTATATGGAAATGAATGCGTTTGCAAACGATGTTTTCGACTATGAACAAATGTTGGAATCGAATGAAAAAGGAAAGAAACGCGAAATGATAAAAAAAATTCTTGGAAAATTTAAAATGAATGGTGCTTCATTGGAAAAATTCAAAGGTAATAAGAACATACACAAGATAAAGTTAGAATTCGAATTTTTAGATTTATTTTGTTTATTTCTCATTTTTTTCAGAAGTACACCACACAACAACTCATTCCAACTCTGATTTTGAAATCCTGTTGGAATTGGTGATCGATAATTTTGTCACTATAATGGTCAATGGAAATTTGCGTGTATCAGACCCTGCATATTATTTACCATATCAATTTTTTATGGAACATATGGACCAAATGAACACAAAAAAATAATTTAGTTTTGTTTTGATTTTTTGCAACATTTTGGTTTTCAGTTAATACAATAAAAACAATACTGTTTTTTCGTGAACACAAAATTCTAAATTTATTACGTTGTTTGTTTAGAATTTTTTTAGAAAAAAAGTAAATTTTTTGGTTTTGAGGAAATTTGTTTATTGTTGCTATTTGTGAAAGCGTAGATATTTGTAAGTATTTGACTATAATCCTAAAAGTTAATGGAATACCACTATGACACATAGAAAACATTTTTTCAAAGGGGTGTTTTTCGAAAATTATAAAAAAAATTGTTTTCAAAAATTTTGAAGAAATAAAGTAAAATAAAAAAATTTCGAAAGCATGAAATTTTTTCAAAACCAAATTTTCCTCAAAAAGATAAAAGAAATTTCTTCGAAGAGGTGTTTTTCTAAAATTACAAAAAAAAAAATTTTAAACAAATAAAATAAAATAAAACTTTTTCAAGGGTATGAAATTTTTTCAAAACAAAATTTTCTGAAAACCAAACAAAATTAAAAAAAAAAATGGTGTTTTCAAAGCATTTCATATTCCACTATTAATAGAGAATACATTTTTTCGAGGGGGTGTTTTTCAAAGCGGAAAAAATTTTTTTTAACAAATCAATTTAAACTTTTACAAAAGTATGAAATTTTTTCAAGAACAAAATTTTCTCAAAAACGTTAAATTAAAAAAAATAGTTTTTTCAAAATATTTAATTTTCAGCAATTAACTGAGAAGAAATTTGTTAGAGCGAAGTGTTTTTCAAAACTTCAAAAAACACTTTTTAACCAAAAAAAATAAACCTTTTTTCAAAAACAACAGGAATGATAACATTGCCTAACAATTTCTGCACTTTTGCACAGTCTAAAGAGGCATTGATACAGAGTGTATTTCCAAACATAGTTCAACATTACAAAAACCATGATTGACTCAGCGAAAGAGCAATTTTAGCTGGGAAAAATAAGGACGTCAATGATATAAATTCAGCTATTTTAGATCAAATACCTATTGACATAGTTGCGTATAAGTCAATAGACACTATTACTGATCAAGATGAGGTCGTAAATTATCCAACTGAATTCTTAAACTCACTCGATTTGCCAGGCTTACCACCTCATAATTTACGATCAAAAATTGGAGCACCGATTATTATGCTGCGCAATAGTAATGTGCCCCGACTTTGCAACGGTACCAGACTCGCTGTGAAGAAGCTAATGGGTAACGTTATCGAAGCAACAATTTTGAAAGGGAAGTACAAAGGAGAAGACATTTTGATACCCTGAATTCCACTGATTCCGGCGGATTTACCATTCGATTTCAAACGTTTGCAGTTCCCTATTCGCCTTGCCTTCGCTATGAGAATTAATAAGGCGCAAGGACAGTATCTACAAATGTGCGGTATTAATTTAGAATACCCAATTTTTTCTCATGGACAATTGTATGTAGCTTGCTCACGAGTTGGCAAACCATCGTCATTATTCACGCGAAAGATGAAAAAACCAAAAACGTTGTCTACCAAAAAGTGTTACAATAAAGTTCGAATGAAATTGTATCAAAGAATTTGCTTTGTTTCGTATTAATTTTATTCTCTTTCAGCAAATCATTGAATTTATCGTCTAGCGAAGCGGGCGAGGGTACGCTAGTATCATATATTATAAAATATCAATATCAATAATACAAGTTTCTATTGAATTCTTGCTATTTGATTTTTTTAGGCAAACCAGCAATTATTTGTTGATTTTATATTTATTTATTTTCTATTTTTTGAGCATTTGTATAATTTAAATTATTTAACAAGTAATTGCCTAGCAGCACTAGCAAGAAAAGCCTTCGGTAAACATTTTTTTTTCTGATTTAATGTAACTGTTATATTCTGTTTTCATATTTTCTCTCATGAATACTGATTTTTGTCTTATTTTACTCTTATATTTTTGATCAACGATAATTATTACGATTCGTGTTTTATTTTTTCGCTCAAGAATAAATTCGTCTGCCGTTTGCTTTTTTTGGAGAAAATGCGCAGCACCGTCAAGGAAAAAATTATCAAAAAGCAACAAAAATTTTTAGGCGTTTGAAACTTGCACTTTATTTTAACAAAATTTGATAGGCTATAAAACTAGAAACACAAACTCTAAACATAAGTCTACAATTTTTTCGATTTTTTTAAGATTTTGTACGAAGTTGAAAACTTTTTTGAATTTGTGTGATATTTGTTGTAGAGTGAACTATGTTTAATATAAAAATACTTTATGTTTTACTTAGGATCAATGACCATTGGAATGAATAAGAAACGCTTTCTGAAAACAAAAATCTTGATGAATATTACTTTAAGATCCGATCATGCTGATTAAATGATTAACTGCTGTACCAAGAATGTTGCAGGCGTCCCTATACACAGATATATTTCTGGAATCTGCGTCGCAGACGATTTGGCTAGGCCTGGAACTGATCTTAAACCAGTGTCATGGCATGGAAATATCCACCTTTATATTTCAAAACCCTTCAGCCACAAACTATTTTTTTATAATGCCAAAAGCGGAATAATTCATATGGTTACAGCTTTTAGTCAAATGGCTGAAAAGATAATAAAGTGAATTGAATTCCATAACTGACTGTGGAGCTCGATTAAGCATATGTTGTTTCAAAATGTATAGACAACTTATGTATCATATAATATATACAACTATTATATATGTATATTACATCTTACAAAAAGTAAGATGAATTTGGTTGTAAAATGAAAAATCTTTATTTATTCTTGTAAATCAATTTCATCCCTTTCAAAATAATCCCTTCTCGATGAAATACACTTATGCCAACGATTTTTCCAATCCCCGAAACATGCCATTTCCGGTATAGCCATCAGCACCTTCTTCGATTCAGCTTTTATCTCCTCAATCGACTCGGAGTGGTCTCTTGAGTTTTGGGAATAGCCAGAAGTCACACGGAGCCAAATCAGGTGAATACGGTGGTTGCGAACGATATGGGTGGAATTTTTGCCGAAATGGTCACGAAGAACGAGTGCAGTGTGAGACGGTGCATTATCGTGATGCAAAAACCAAGAGTTGTTGGCCCAAAATTCTGGTCTTTTTAGACGAATTGCTTCACGTAAACGACGCACAACGCTTAAATAATATTCCTTATTAACAGTTTGGCCAGGTGGAAGGAATTCATAGTGCACCACACCACGAAAATCGAAAAAAACTGTCATCATGACCTTTATTTTTGAACGACTTTGACGTGCTCTTTTCGGTCTGGCCTCGCCTTTAGCACGATATTCGCTTGATTGGTCGGTTGTTTCAGGGTCGTAAGCGTAAATCCAAGTCTCATCTCCCGTAATGATGCATTTGAGCTTGTCCTTATAGTCTGAAAGCATTGTTTCACACACATCAACGCGACGATTTTTTTCCAAGAAATTGAGAGTTTTCGGTACCAAACGATATTTGACTTTTCGTAGGCCCATATGGGCTTTCAAAATGGTTTTCACAGATCCTTCTGATATTCCGATCATATCAGTAAGGTCTTTAATAGTCAACCGATGATTTTTGAGCACTAACTCCTTCACTTTATTGACGTGTTGGTCATCTGTTGACGTCGATGGTCGTCCGGAGCGCTCCAAGTCATCAACACGTTCTCGATCCTCTTTGAAGTCTTTGTATCTGGCGCGTGCAACCTTTTTGGGTGTTTGGCCGAGCTCCTCCTCCTATTTGTGGCCTGCGTCTTGATGTTGCTCCACAAATGGAGGCACCTAAAGTTTCAAGCCGACTCCAACGTCAGATATTTTTATGAGGAGCTTTTTGATGGCAAAAAAAAAAACACTTATGGAGTACGTATTGCATTTTTAGCTGCAAACTAGCATAGAGTTAATCTTCCATTAAAATTCCATTTGTGTGAATAATGTTTTACTAATTAAAAAAGCAAAAAATTATTTTGAATTATGCCAATATTTATTTTGACATTTACGTGTTCCATTGCTTCTCTGTTTGTATGCTGCAGCTGCTTAATTCAGTTTTTCTATTTTTCAAATCTTCCGGTAGGTTCATTAATTGTGCGTCACCTCATAGCTCTTTTTTAAGTCAGATTCGCCTTTAGTGCAAAATTGATTCTAATTTTACTAAGCTACTGCTTATTTTCTTATTTTATTTATTCTACTTTCTTATTAAATTTCTTCCTCATTGCCTGACCTTATCGGTGTGTTTTCTACCGCCATTAGCCATAAATTGAAAGGCAAATATTGAAAGTGATGATCTTCTGGGCACCTACTCAGTGGGGCATGGCACTTCAGGAACAAATTCAAAAATACACATACTCTACCTTTCTCTCTCCCCCTCTCTCTGCCGCATAGTTTGCATGTCAATTGACAGTTGGTCATTGAGCAACACCACCATTTCGAATCTGCACGAATTCAGCGAAAAACAAAAGCTGTAAAAAGTTGTTTAAAAACAGGAAAAACAGATTGAAATCAGTCTCCAAACAATTCAAGCGTAAAACTGCATTTTTACAATGTTGAATCCGTCAGCTATGAAGGAAGTTAACGTAGCCAAAAAGGTTTCATCCTTTTGTACAATACACAACAGAATGGCGATGGAGAATCAAAGAGGCAAAAGCGCAATGCGATGAGCACGGAATGAAATTGAAGCCGGTTGAAGCGTGAATGGAACATTGAAAAGTGGGTTGAATGGGTTGTGTGGGTGTCCACCATAAAGCGTTTGACGCCAAGTTGACTTGTTCGGTATCGGTGTCGTTGAGCTCAATGCTGCTGACCGTAGCTATTCGACAGTAAAATTGCCGCACAGACACTTTGCCACTCGCCTTAGACAATCACACACATCTACTCTTATATATGCGTATGTATGCCCCAAATAAGTAATATAGATATAAATTTTCCTTCATACCAATGATCCGAGGCCAATTTGAAGTGCTGGAAATTATGTTATGCTCTGCCATTGTTTGATGAGTCTGTGGGGCAAGATTATTGAGCGCAGCACTCAAATAGCGCTAACTTAGAACACTTATCCACACGTACATATATACGTAGGCACACAAACACACATAAAATATATAATAGTTGCGCTGGTGGAGAAACTCCTATTGATATAGTATAATATCGATGGGTTAAACTTTGTGCTCTATTGCGCGCACTTCCATTTTTATATGGCTTGATTTTTTGTAGACTCTCTGTTTGCTCTTTTCCCTTCACTATTGGCAGCATACATCTTTGCCTGGCTGCTAAATAGCGCGCAGGCAGTTGGCTGACTAAAAATTTAGTTGTTTTTCAATGGCTCAATGATTCTGAAAATTTGCATTGGATTATTTGAAGATAATGGAAATTAGGGTTGATTAAATTAGGATTTATTTTTAAATGGAAAATTATTATTATTTTTTTAAATATTGCAACTTTTTTCTATAAGTACATACAAATTAATGCACGTAAAGCTTTTGATTGGTTTTAGACAAAATAAATTAGTAATAATTTAATTTTGAATTTACTTTGAATCAACTAATTACTTTTTTTAAAATGGATAAGTGCACATAGAGGTTTTTAAATTTAAAAAATGTGGAAACTGATACGGTGTGAGTTCTTTATGTCGCTAATTAAATGACAGGTTCATATCAGCTACTAATTTTTCTTTTGCATTACTGTAAAAATAACGTCATTACTGTAAAAATATTGAATTACCCATTGCGATAGAATGAATAAAAATCAGAAATTCCACTAAGTGAAAAATTGTGGATAGGTAATTGAAAAAAAGAACTACTTTTTACAAAATTGGTACCTGCCAGTTATCAAGATTCGGACACCTTAAATTAAACTAGTGGATGTATAGTTACCTTAACTGAATTTGTTTTTTTTTACTGAAAACCTAGAGTGTGTAAAAATGGAAAGATTATCTGAAAAGATAGAAACTATGAAATAGTAAGATAGCAACACATTAAGCAAAACTGTTGTCACCCATCGATGACAATTACAAAAAAACACAATTCGAATGAAAATAATTTTTATTATTGAAAAAATAAAAAGAGGAGCGTTTTGAGATCAAACAGTATTCCATTAAAGTTTTTGTAAGCAAATAAAGCAAAAAATGTGGACTGAAAAATAAGATGTGGGAAAAGGACCTTACGGATTTTTAATACTGAACACCAATTTCACTTTGTCATAGGCAAGTAAAAAAAAAAATAAATCTTATCACAAAAACAGATGTTTAAGTTTAAAACAAATTTATAATTGGATATTTTGCTAACAATGTTGTGAAAGACAGGCAATGGCAAACCTCCGAGTGTATTTCTGCCACAAAAAAGCTCCTCATAACTAATATCTGCCGTTCGGTGTTGGCTTGAAACCTTAGAGGTGCCTTCATTTGTGGAACAACATCAAAACGCACCCCACAAATAGGAGGAGGAGCTCGGCAAAAAGGATGTACGCGCCAATGTTTAAGCTAGCTTGAACATATCTATGACTAGCAAAATGTTAAAAACTGAAAGTTGGAATTTGGTTAAAAAAAATGTATTTTACCAAAACTTTTTAACTTTTGCCGTTTTTTTTTAAATGTGGCAACACCACATATACAACACAACATACAGCAATACGGTACTTATGACCCATTTGTGTTTACCTCAATTATTTAATACTAGCCCAGCGCTCGATGAGTTGACGCGAGGCCCATCTTTCTCCACGGAACCCCAATCCTCTTTTTATGCGATGAAAGCCTCAATAGGTATGAAAATTACCCCGTATTAAAGCACTTATCAACAGCTTTCATTTGATACCCATATTGTACATACACAACCAAAGGTTACCCGGGTCCACGTTTTGACCTATATCTCGAGACCCCAGTCACGGAGCGGCATGAAAAATACTCTGTACTAAAGCACTCACCAACAGCTTCAATTTGATATCCATATTGTACAAACACATTCTAGGGTCCACGTTTTGTTCTCTATCTCGAGATCCTAGTCACGGAGCGGCATGAAAAATACTCTGGACTAAATCATTCACCAACAGCTTCCTTTTGATACCCATATTGTACATACGCATCCGAAGGTTACCCGGGTCCACGTTTTGACCTATATCTCGAGCCCTATTTCCAAAATAAAATCTAATCCATGTTACTCGTGGATGATGTAGCTTTCGAGTGGTGAAAGAATTTTTAAAATCGGTCCAGTAGTTTTTGAGCCTATTCATTACAACCAAACAAACAAAGTTTTCCTCTTTATAATATTAGTATAGAAAACAATTATAATTATAATAATTATAATTAAAATATGAATAGTGTTTGCTATCATGAGATGATAACGAACGTTTTATGGCCCGAATTGGAAGATATGGGTGTGGACGATATGTGGTTTCAACAGGTTTGGGGTTATTTGAAAGAAAAGGTGTACGTCGATAAGCCAACAACAATTCAAGAGTTAAAGGAAGAGATAATTCGGCATATTAACGGCATAGAACCTCAATTAGGCGAACCTCTCAGCGACATCGAGAATTTGGACCATCAAATGGAGGTGTGCCGCCGAGGCCGCGGCGGCCATTTGGCCAATATTTTATCCTATACGTAATTGAGCCGTACCAATATTATCATCTATATATATAAAAATGAAATGATGTTCGTTCGTCCGCATTTTTTTGGGCCGATACGAGGCCAATTTTATTCGTTCTTTTTTCATATTATAGGGATCCACTAGGGGAAGGTTTTTAGCAAAAAAAAATTTCTTTTAAATATTTTCTTCATATAAAAAAAAGAAAAAATCAAAATATTGTCCAAAACAAAACTTGCTCGATTGTTAGATTAAAGTAAGTTTCGAATCGACATTCATTTTATGTGTACAACTTTTTCTGAATTTTTTGTATTTGTATTGTGATACAGAAATGTATTGTATACAGAAATTTCAAATGATTCGAATGAAAATTTTTTTTTTTTTTTTTTTTATTTCTTCCATAAAATATTACACCTGTCGTTAGACAATAAGTAATTTGATTTACAAAAAGATGGAATGAGAGTGATATTGAAGGGCCAATGCCCTCAAGCTCATTTAGAAGAAATATATACATATTATTTAAAAACAAGTGGTTAACAAACAATGATATATACGATTAGTTGACAATTGATTACAAGGATTTTGCAAGATCTGTTGGTGTTTGACGGTTAAGCCGACTTTGGATAGATTTTTCTTTATTTGGTAGTCTTCTCATCATAGGATTTGTATGCCTTAATAGTCTATTTATGTGTCTTCTGCTAGCGCTTTGTATTGTTTCATCAATAGTATCGATGTCAAGGTCGCGATGAATATCTGCGTTAGGTATGTACCAAGGTGCATTAGTTAAGGTCCTAAGTATTTATGAAAATAATGTTTCAATTCAATTGAGCAATGCTTTCTTTGACCAATTCTATATGGAAATGAATGCGTTTGCAAACGATGTTTTCGACTATGAACAAATGTTGGAATCGAATGAAAAAGGAAAGAAACGCGAAATGATAAAAAAAATTCTTGGAAAATTTAAAATGAATGGTGCTTCATTGGAAAAATTCAAAGGTAATAAGAACATACACAAGATAAAGTTAGAATTCGAATTTTTAGATTTATTTTGTTTATTTCTCATTTTTTTCAGAAGTACACCACACAACAACTCATTCCAACTCCGATTTTGAAATCCTGTTGGAATTGGTGATCGATAATTTTGTCACTATAATGGTCAATGGAAATTTGCGTGTATCAGACCCTGCATATTATTTACCATATCAATTTTTTATGGAACATATGGACCAAATGAACACAAAAAAATAATTTAGTTTTGTTTTGATTTTTTGCAACATTTTGGTTTTCAGTTAATACAATAAAAACAATACTGTTTTTTCGTGAACACAAAATTCTAAATTTATTACGTTGTTTGTTTAGAATTTTTTTAGAAAAAAAGTAAATTTTTTGGTTTTGAGGAAATTTGTTTATTGTTGCTATTTGTGAAAGCGTAGATATTTGTAAGTATTTGACTATAATCCTAAAAGTTAATGGAATACCACTATGACACATAGAAAACATTTTTTCAAAGGGGTGTTTTTCGAAAATTATAAAAAAAATTGTTTTCAAAAATTTTGAAGAAATAAAGTAAAATAAAAAAATTTCGAAAGCATGAAATTTTTTCAAAACCAAATTTTCCTCAAAAAGATAAAAGAAATTTCTTCGAAGAGGTGTTTTTCTAAAATTACAAAAAAAAAAAATTTTAAACAAATAAAATAAAATAAAACTTTTTCAAGGGTATGAAATTTTTTCAAAACAAAATTTTCTGAAAACCAAACAAAATTAAAAAAAAAAATGGTGTTTTCAAAGCATTTCATATTCCACTATTAATAGAGAATACATTTTTTCGAGGGGGTGTTTTTCAAAGCGGAAAAAATTTTTTTTAACAAATCAATTTAAACTTTTACAAAAGTATGAAATTTTTTCAAGAACAAAATTTTCTCAAAAACGTTAAATTAAAAAAAATAGTTTTTTCAAAATATTTAATTTTCAGCAATTAACTGAGAAGAAATTTGTTAGAGCGAAGTGTTTTTCAAAACTTCAAAAAACACTTTTTAACCAAAAAAAATAAACCTTTTTTCAAAAACAACAGGAATGATAACATTGCCTAACAATTTCTGCACTTTTGCACAGTCTAAAGAGGCATTGATACAGAGTGTATTTCCAAACATAGTTCAACATTACAAAAACCATGATTGACTCAGCGAAAGAGCAATTTTAGCTGGGAAAAATAAGGACGTCAATGATATAAATTCAGCTATTTTAGATCAAATACCTATTGACATAGTTGCGTATAAGTCAATAGACACTATTACTGATCAAGATGAGGTCGTAAATTATCCAACTGAATTCTTAAACTCACTCGATTTGCCAGGCTTACCACCTCATAATTTACGATTAAAAATTGGAGCACCGATTATTATGCTGCGCAATAGTAATGTGCCCCGACTTTGCAACGGTACCAGACTCGCTGTGAAGAAGCTAATGGGTAACGTTATCGAAGCAACAATTTTGAAAGGGAAGTACAAAGGAGAAGACATTTTGATACCCTGAATTCCACTGATTCCGGCGGATTTACCATTCGATTTCAAACGTTTGCAGTTCCCTATTCGCCTTGCCTTCGCTATGAGAATTAATAAGGCGCAAGGACAGTATCTACAAATGTGCGGTATTAATTTAGAATACCCAATTTTTTCTCATGGACAATTGTATGTAGCTTGCTCACGAGTTGGCAAACCATCGTCATTATTCACGCGAAAGATGAAAAAACCAAAAACGTTGTCTACCAAAAAGTGTTACAATAAAGTTCGAATGAAATTGTATCAAAGAATTTGCTTTGTTTCGTATTAATTTTATTCTCTTTCAGCAAATCATTGAATTTATCGTCTAGCGAAGCGGGCGAGGGTACGCTAGTAATAAATAAAAATGACAATAATTTCCTAAAAAAAATTGTATTTTATTGAAAATCAATATCGGCTCTTAAAACTTAACCACCCTTTATAATTGACATTTGACAATTTATTTCCTGAGATATCACGTATTGCCTTCCATACAAAGTATAAGCTCGAAAATTTGAAACTTAATATTTACTAATAATGCTAAAATTTCTCGTAGAAATGATGATATGTTTTGAAAACTGTTATACAATGTTTTTTGAAGGCAAGCATATAAAAATATAAACATTTAAGGTACTCAGCTTGATGTTGTCCTACAAAATGGAGGGACCTTCAGTTTAAAGCCAACTTCGACTGACATTATAAGGCCCAATGGCCCTTCAAACTGCATTCACCAAATAGTAGTCAAGCTCAAACCAACTCGTCTACGTATCTCTGTTTTTTGTCAAAATGGAAGCCGTAAAAAATGTTGACCCAAATGGGATATGTGTTAAACAAAAAGCTGTTATGTTTCTAAAAGAGTATCCAATATGTGCTTAAATATCCATTGACTCGTCCTCGTATTAGTTTTTATGTTTTAATTGAATTAATGTGAAATTTTCCTAGAAATAAAATATTTTTAATATAAATATTTAATTTATTTATAAATATTTTTTAGAAAAATAGTTCTTAGAAAATTATAAAATGTGTAAAGGTAGCTAAATTTTGTACCTGTCCGTGCGCTAAAAAGTTGTCTACAGACTAAGAATTCTAGAACCCAGAGAACAAAGTAAATACAGAAATACAGAAGCCTTCAGGATTTAAAATTGTTTGTAGTTATGTAAAGTTTCTACAACTACGCACCAAGGGTTAATTTAAAATAAATTTGCAAAATATTGCAATGTTGTACCAACCTGCCGGTTTCGTTTCGGATTTTTCATTAATTCTTCAATCTAAATTTCACATTTGCATACAAATCGAGTTAGATGAAAATAGAAGGGAAATTGGAAAAAATGCAATGAAATGCAAATCACTTCAGATGTGCTTTTGGAGTACTTTGCATTTGTCCATCCATTTGGTTGATTTCCAGCGACCACAATTGAGAAAATCAATCATTATTCAAAAGCAATTAGTTAGCAAAAGCCAGTAGCAAAATATATATATACATATATAGTATGTAGGTAGATGTAAATATGTCGATATGTGCCCTATTTTTTGCACCTCTTGCAAAATATAGAATTGTGTGTGAAAAGTTAACAAGAAAACATAGAAATGGTAAAGAATTGTCGATGATAGAAACAAACAAACAAACAAACAGCAAGTCCTTGTAAAATTTACATACTCACACAAGTATGTATTGCATACTAGACATACCTTACTGCGGTGCACGTAATGAAGGTTGATGGCGTGTGAGTGATTGCCAATGTCGATAACCGAGCAAAGTGTGCCAGCAAATAAGGTAACGATTTGCTTCATCTTACCGGAATATCAAATGTTACTGAAGAATTCGAATCGTTCTGTTCATATCCATTTTTTGTTTTTTTGTTTGTTCGGTTGTGAAGGCGCATTCGTATCGGATTTGTCTGCATTCGATGTTCCCAAAACCAATTTGATTTCACTTACAAAACACGCACGCGGCAAAATGGCTCAAGCCCTATCGATTAATACTCTGATCCATCAGCTGGTGTATTGACTAGAACGCAGACACACGCTCATACGTACTAAGCGGATAAATATATGTACATATGGTACATACATACATACAGATGTGTTTAGCCTTAGTTCGTCTGTGAATTTTAAATCGATTACTGGCTTTTGGGTTTTGTGTAGTTTTTTTCCTGTGCTGTTTGCCATGAAAAATCAAACAAATCGGAAACATCGATAGTGGAGTGCAGTTACGTGTGCTGTTGACGCCTAAGGGTTGTAGTTGGCGTGGGGAAAATATATTTACGGATTTTTTTAGCATTATTATTTGTGTTTGTTTTTGGATAGAGTGAGCCTTAGTTGCTTATACGCACAATTGCTTAGCTGCACATACCTATAGAGTTTAGCCTTTCGCTTCTGTTTACGTATTTAAATAGGAGTTTCCGGCTGTGTTGGGAGCCGGAGAAGGCAGATTGCATATATGCTTGGCTTTTAAGCGCGGTCATATGCAGGTAAATGGGAAAATTTAAGCTTAGAATTAAGATTTGAATATTGGCTAGAAATTTGGGTGCACAGTAGACAGATTACAGAGTAAATACAATATGAGAGCTTCTGCTTGAAGATATCAAGGTACTACAGGTTTTCTTTCCTTATGTGATTGCCATTGACTGACAAGGGCCGAGATGTTGAGACAACTGAAAGTTATGAATGTTTAATTTTAATTCAAAGGAGTGGAACTATAGGTTTGCACAGAGCCATAAACCTGTCTTGTCAGCACTTGCAATATTATGGAGTTTGGGTATCAGAGGCATGTCAAATGAGAGTTTTTGGTAATTTTTTTCGACAGCAATATACTTTTTTTTATTATGCTAACAATACAGATTTATTAATATATATATTATTTTTTATTGTATTCGACTAAATGAAAATTATATATTAGATGAAGTTATAGCATTGAGTTTTGACAATTTTTTTTTGCGGGCGGTCTTGCATATTTCATTCATCTAACAAATGCGGCGGCCGCCGTAGCCGAATGGGTTGGTGCGTGATCACCATTCGGAATTCACTGAGAGGTCGTTGGTTCGAATCTCGGTGAAAGCAAAATTAATAAAAACATTTTTCTAATAGCGGTCGCCCCTCGGCAGGCAATGGCAAACCTCCGAGTGTATTTCTGCCATGAAAAAGCTCCTCATAATAATATCTGCCGTTCGGAGTCGGCTTGAAACTGTAGGTCCCTCCATTTGTGGAACAACACCAAGACGCACACCACAAATAGGAGGAGGAGCTCGGCCAAACACCAAAGAGAAGTGTACGCGCCAATTATTTATTTATTTTTTTTTTTAACAAATGCGCAAAATGTTCTTTATATAGAAGAAAACACCCAACTCCACTCAAACAAATAGTTCTCAAAAGTAAACGCAATTTATGAGTCACTTCAATTACAGTAGGCCTTAAAACTACACATTCAAAATTTTCCTAAAGATCTCAAACAGCATTAATTTGTTTTTTTATTTGAAACTTTAATTTGTATGCTTTTCGTTGTAGAACGAACTTTGTGTTCATAAAAAATTAATAAAATTAAATCTGTATCTGTGCTATATAGAAAAGTATTAGCCACCCCACTAAAACACGAGTAATTTCAAATTCGAGTGGAACATTAAATTCTATTAAGAGAAAGCCAAAGCAAACTTGCTGCGTAAAGTCTAAAAAGTTACATTTTTAAAAGGTTTCTTAAAATATGTTGGCATTTTTTTATATTTGGTGGTCAATGTGTGAATAATCGTTGGTGCAAAATTATCAAAGAGAGAGGAAATCCAAGTTTTAAGTGAGGAAGAGAAGTCTCAGGTTGTGGCTGACAATTTTGTGGCTGTTCGCGGTGGGCAGTCGAATGTGGTATTAAGCGATTTGAGGAGATAACATCCCACCATAATCACAAAGTGGGAGAAAACGCCTCACTAGTGTACGGGAAGGCAGAAAAGTTATACGCGAGCCTCCCAAGGCTCGTAAAAAATCCTCTTCGGCCCTTGCAGCTGCCCTGACGGAAGAACTTGAAAAGTCGGTTAGTGCTCAAACAGCTAGAAGAAGGCTTCTAGAGGTATGCAAAGCCCGAAAGAAGCCATGGCTTTCAGAAAAAAAATCGGGAAAATTATTTAGAATGGGCTCTTCGATACCAAGATTTTAGGGAGAAAGATTCGTCGAATGTTCTGTGGTCTGATGAATTGAACTAGGAGAACATAAACAACCATAGCTTCCTACCTTAGTCCAATTTCGAGAAAATAACGCAAATCTTATAAAACTATTTTTTTTTCTTTAGTTTGGGCACTCGGTGACGTTTGTGAGTCGACGGTTTGACGAGGAATACCAGTCAAATTGCATATGGGAGCCATGGTAGTTGAACGCTGGAGAATGCAGTCCGTCACATAACCACTGAAAATATAATCGGCAATATGCTAAGTAGCCAGGAAACGTTGTATGTCATCAGTGGCTTAGCAGAAAAATGTCTACGGATGAAAAAGTCGAGGTGAGGCAAAAGTGGTTCCAGGGTGAGCGAGGGTTCCAACCGAGTAACTGTGTTTTAGTCACCGGCCATGTCATTGCTGCAATGGCAGCTTTGATGATGCATTAGGCATTTGAAACCTCCTCATCCGCAGAAAAAAATGGGACATACACAAAGCGGCTATTGACAAAATAACACATGATATTGTGCTCGTAGAATATAAAGTAAAAGTCAATGTTTCGAAAATCATTAATCATCTTTCATTTGTTCATAAATTTCACGGAAATTGCAGCAAATCAATTTCATCTTAAAATTTTCATAGAATGAATTAAAGTTTTCTGCCCTCTACACATAACTTTTGCATAGAACTCAATGAAATATTCGAATACTTGGCTACTATCATTTTCCGTTTTAAATGCTGTGCTTTATGCTTCTTCTACCTCCCATCAGTTTTCATTTGCTGTTTTGTCATTTAATCTTAGTGAACATAATTACAGATATTGTAGTATTGTTGTTGTTGCTATGTAGTACTTACAATGATTATAGTTGAGTGTTTGCAGTGTCGAGTGTTAAATGCTGACTGCTCTGTGCTCTCAAGCTAAGCTGAGTTAAGCTGAGTTGAGGGGAGGGGAGTGACGTCGAGTCGAGACAACTTGAAGCTAGTTGAGTAAGTAAAGGAAGAGATTGCATTAAATTGCACTTCCTCTAATTTGTCACAATCCGGGTAATTTACAATAACAATGAGAGCACAGAAATTATTGCAATAACAAATGAGAGAATTGTGTAATCCAATACTAAGGCATGAACGAAGAAAATATGTAGTCCAACTGGCCAAGCCACAGTCAGAGAATGTCAGGATTAAGCGTAAATTTTCACTGACATTGATTTGTTTGTGCTTCCTTGATTTGTTTTTGTTTTTGTCTGCTTGTATTTAATTGTGTGCGGCTGTATGTTCGCATGCCGCTTGTCATGCTATACAAGAACGTATGTTGTTGTTATTAAGGCCATCGTTGTTATTGTTGCTGTCATTGTTGATTGTTGTCAAAGTTGCTTCCGTTTACGTTGCCTCCTGCAGTTTCCAACATTTTCCTTTTCGAACTACATACAGTTGTGCTCACAATAATAGTAAGGTGAAGTTTTGCAAAGTTTTGACTGTTTATTTAATTAATTTTTTTTAAAGCAGTTTATAATATTATATTACAACACAAACTATATAACTCAGAGTTTCAAACGTTGTAGAAATTTTTTAAGAACCTCTATACAAACTTTTTTGTTAGAATCTTAAAAAAAAACTCTGCATATGAAGTTTTGTAGCGCATTCAATTCTTGTATAACGCCATGGAAGTTTAGAATAGCTCAAAGCTTGCCTTGATTGAAAAATTCCCGGAACATACGCCAGGTGATGCTCTAAGTCAACTGATTTGAGTTCTGTTTTTGTTTGTTTTGTTAGGTTGTCCCATCTGTGCTTAACATTCCTATCACAATTTTATCGGCATTGCTTGGCATTTCTAATATTACGCCGTCTTGAGTAAATCTACCTCTGCACGTGTTTTTGATTTATTACAGTATTAAAAGTGGATTTGAATTTACAAGGAGTTTGTTTAATTTAAAATGAGTTTTTTTAAAATTTATTAAATTTTGCGCTCAAAATGGATTCAATGGTGCGAAATCCGTAGAAATGTTGCAAAGCTCTTTCGGTAATGATTCTCTAAAGAAAACAGCTATTTACGAGTGGCATCAACGCTTCAGAAGTGTTCGTGAGTCCATCCAGGATGCATGTGGTATGCCGTCAGCATCGAAAACTGGTGAAAGCATCGATAAAGTGAAAGAAAAGTTGATCAATAACCCCTAGCTGACAGAAGACTTGAGCATTGCTCATAGATCCTTTCAGGACATTGTAGTGAGTATTTGCGCCGTCTTGCTACAAAGTTGGTCCCAAAGGACCCCAATTTGGCTGAATCCGAAGCTGAACATTCATCAGGCGACCCAATACTCATCAAACGCATCATTATTGGAAACGAGTCGTGGATTTATGAGTTTGACACGAAATTCATACATCAGATCAAAAAGATCAAGAATGAAACGAATACCATCCAAGAGCCATCAAATTTACTACATAGATATGGAAAAATCGAAGGCGTCTCGGATAGCTATGCCGAAAATAGAGTTCCAGGAAGGTTTCGGGAGCTAGATCAAATGCTGGCATAATGCGTTGAAGTACTTTGAAGGCGATAATACAACTTTTAAGGAATAAACTTGTATTTTCAATTTTCGGAATATATTCCAGAAACTTTTTGATCAAGGCCGTATATAACGAAATAAGTAAAAAATTCACAATACGCCAAATCAATTTAGAAAATAATATTATACTAAAATTGAATGGGCTAGAAAACTTCACGCATGCAGTTTTCTAAAAATGAAAAATGTAAGAAATGCATAAAATTTTTTTTCTGTGAAATTTACAAAAATTAAAATTTTTTTTTTTAATTTTATATCAGGTATGAAACTTGAAGTTATATGATACCTGGTGTAGTATAAACTTTTTTTTATAATAAATACAAAAAAAAAAATGTTCAATAGTTTTTCAAAAGTTTTCAATACGTCGCGCTGCTATTATTGTGAACACGGCTGTAGACGTACATGTTGTGTATGTATGCCATTATTGTAACGAAAGCAAACCAACAGTTATTGCTGTTACTTTTGTTGTTCAGTTAACGTCGTTGTAATTGTTGTTCTTGTCACCCGTATCATTTCAACAGTAGACAATGGTCGTCGAGGCATCACAAGCAAGAATACAGGTCAACATTTTCTGGAAAACTGGGAAACAAGCTACAAAAGTGGTGCAGAATAGTTAGAGTAACGCGAATATAGTTGAAGCAACAAGACGATAACAACAACAAAAACTCAATTTATGATGGTAAGAGATAAAGCAACGAGCAAAGATTAAAAATGCAGGTGAAAATGAAATGATACAACCAGTTGAATGAAGCCCCCAAACGGGACAGAAATTGAAGGGGAGAAAAGTATGTAGTTGGAGAGAACGAACAATGGTCTGGGTGACAGACGGACTTTCGGACATGCATATATACAAAAGCAGACATGATATCCTAAAGGCGTCTTTCGAATGAAGAGTTATTAAATGGCAGTCTGAAGTTAAAGAGACGAATTTCGAGTGTTAGAGTGCAAAGAGCGAAAACAGAAATCATAAAAAAAGTTCACAGCATACTTAGTTATTTTATGGGTTTGTATATATTAAACGTGTGCATGCGAAGTGAAGTAAGAAGGAGGTTCGTGATGCCTTCATATGCCATATTCGCCTATCATCTATGCAATAATTCCTATTCAAAACGTATAATGAGCGCCACCTATCGAATCGTATCATAATTAAGTTGAGAAACATTGAGAATATCGAAGAGTATTTATTAGATACAGTTTTAAAAGTGTGGCCAATAACAGACCGTTAACGGGCTCTCAGCGAATTTGAAAGAAATCAGTTGATTGGCTGACGGAACAGGGGTCATGAGAACGGGATTTTACGAAAAAAACGAGATTGTGTTGGTGATATACGAAAAAAATCAACATAGTCTTCACGCATGTTTCTTCGTTGCCGTGTGAAATGAACGGAGAGAATTTGTCTGCGGAGTCTCCGGTGATGTGCCAGCTAAAGTTACATTTACTATTTCGTTTTTCACCATAGTTGATGGCGAACCTGGTAATCATCCTTGCATTGGTTATATATTTAACAAATAATCATACTAGACATTAGACTATAATTCAGTTTTTCCCCTTCTAGTAGATTCATTTTGTGAAAAAATGTCTATCCACTTACGCACATTATGTGTCGGCCACTCTTAGTCAGTTCGATACCTTCTATTCTCCAAAATTTATTTTGAAAGATAAAAACGTAGTAAGGCTAAAAATTTAGCGCATTATGCCTACTTTTAATCGCAATCTGTGAGAAAATAAAAAAAGGTGCTGAATACGCTTGAAATATGTCACTATTGGTAACCCTATCGCATATAATACATGCAATACAAATCTGTAATCCGATTTTTCAAAGTTCAAAATATTATATCCAATACGGGCGATGAGACTACAATTTTTCTGAATTTACAACAAACTTGTTAGGGGTCGCCCAATTCAAATCTGGCATTACAATTTAAAACTTCAAAGTGACAGAACTAATGCGTCCTTAACAACCCCTGGAATAATAATTTTCAACGGCCTTCAGCAACATCTTCTAATAATATTTTGAGGAAAACGAATTCCATTAATTTTTCAGTAGATGGCTGTAGCGATCGATATCTCGTAAAGTATCGATCAAAGAATATGCCAAGATGACATTTCACATTTAAAAACATCTTTTGCTGTTTTTTGTTTATTCCATTAAGTTGCGGGTCTCAGGGTGTTAACAATGGAAATCAACAAAGAGAAAATTCGGTACATTTTACAGTTTTTCTTTGATAAAGGTGAAAATGCAAGCCAAACCGCTGAACTGGTGAGTGGTGTTTAGTATGCTTGCAATTTTGGTTTCAGCAGTTCCCTCGGACAGGCAGCCCGTAATGGAAAATATCGCTAAAATCACAGAAATAATCGAAGTTGACCAGCATGTTATTAGTCGTACCATCGCCCAGGAGCTAAAGATCAATCATAAAATAGTTTAAAACCATTTGCGCAAAATAAAAATGGAAATAAAGAATTGTTTTTCCCCAAAATATTATTATCTTTAATTTATTGGTCATATTGAAATTTCGTTATGTTGAATTTTTATAAGCGTGGTTAAGTTTTAAGAGCCGGTGTTGATTTTGAATAAAAAAAAAATTTTTTAAGGAACTATTGCCATTTTTCTTTATTATGATAATATTGGTATGGCTCAATTACGTATGCAACAAAATATCTGCCAAATCGTCGCCGCGGCCTCGGCGGCACACCTCCATCTGATGATCCAAATTTTCGATGACGCTGAGGCATAATTGAGGTTCTATGATGTTAATGTGCCGAATTAACTCATCCTTTAGCTCCTGAATTGTGGCTGGCTTATCGACGTACACCTTTTCTTTCAAATAACCGCTAAGAAAGAAGTCCAACGGTGTCAAATCACATGATCTTGGCGGCCAATTGACATCGCCGCGACGTGAGATTATTCGGCCATCAAATTTTTCGCGCAAAAGAGCCATTGTTTCGTTAGCTGTGTGACAAGTGGTACCGTCCTGTTGAAACCACATATCGTCCACATCAATATCTTCCAATTCGGGCCATAAAAAGTTCGTTTCCATCTCAAGATAGCGAGCACTATTTATAGTAACTGCCTGACCGGCCTCATTTTGGAAAAAATACACCCAATCAGGCCGCCGGCCCATAAACCGCACCGAACAGTCACTCTTTGTGGGTGCATTGGTTTTTTGGCAATCACTCTTGGATTATCATTCACCCAAATGCGGCAATAGGCCGCACCAATAGGCAGATTGACGAATTCACTGAGGTGAAAATGTGCCTCATCACTGAAGATGAAGTGCGCGATATGTATTTTGATTTGAACGCCCGTTTTCATAATAAGCCTGAATAACTTTAAAGCGTTGCTTGGTTGCGTATCTTCTCATGGTTCAAATTAAGTTAGTCTGAAATTGAAAAATGTCAAATGAAATGCAGAAAAAAAATTGCCGTTTAGGTGTGGTTCACATTCAAGATCGGCCCTTGAAATTCAACCACCCTTTATAATGAACCTAAGCTACATAGACTCTGATTCCAAGGTCAAAATTCATGCATAAAATAAAAAGTTAAGTCTAATTTTAAAGGACACACTCCAATCTTTAATTTGAAATACAACTAAAATTTTTGTTATAATTTTAAAAATGAGTGTTTGCTAATGAAAATTGTTCGAGTTTTTCTTAAATTTTTATCGGAAATTACGGAACAAATTCAGTGGAATCATTTATTTCTGTTTTCTCTAAGCTTTCATTGTAGCATAATTGAAAACGCAAAGGTTGAAATGCAATAAAAAGAGTTTAAGAAATTGTCTTAAAAAAACTTTTTTGACTTTTTAATTTTTTAACAAAAAAATTTATGAAATTTTTGTATACCTATACGAGTATATATATATTTTTGTACCGGAAACTACGAAAAAAATTCTATTGAAAACTGGTATTTTATTTTCTCCTAAACCGAAACGTATTTTACTAACAATTCAAAGAAAAATGTCTTGCACAACAAAAAGCAAATACTCTCTACCTTAATGTTTGCTCCCTCTCTTTTTGTACAATTTATGCTTCTGCATAGTAAAACATTTTCACCAAATTTATAAAAATAAAAATTAAAGAGAAGAATAAAGAAACTGCGTTGTAGATGAGATGGCTAGACAGAAGACATGAATTCTGGTTGCAACGTGCATAGAGAATTGAGATTGTATTAGCTACCTACTGTAGGCAACATGCCAACTTAGAGCCCGTTGTGCAAGTACACCAACTTGTAAGGTAACGGATATTTCTGGCCACAGGGGATGACAGATGCTTGAGGCAACACTTACTGCTAGTAAAACTTCAACTCTCGATTGTTATGGGAGACAGCTGTCTGTATAATTATATGGAATCATCGTAGCTGCCTTGCTTTTATGGTACCAATATTTAAGCTATTTGCCTGCGGAAGCACTAGACCTACATATAATATTATACATATTATATAATATTAGCCGGCTGCTTATTTTATCATAAGCATGAAACCACAGTCAAAACGGGATATCGTTTTCCTTTTTCTATTTCCGTGCTTTCACTCTTTCAATTAATCGGAGGAGGAATTCAGGATCTAGTCAAAATGAGACGTTTTGGCTATTTTTCTTGTTGAATGTTCATTATTTTTGTATGAAAGTATGTATAGTTCATTGTCATTTAAACAAAATTTTAAAATTTTATAAAATATTTATGCCAATTCCACAGTTTTTAATTAGAATTTCTTGGAGACTTTGTGGTATGCAGTTTTATACTTTATTAAATTTTAGTACAAAAAATACAAGCTTGAAGTTAGTAAAAAGCACGATTTTTGTTTTGTAATTTTTTGCTCTTTACGCTGTTCGCATTATCTTTATATAACAAATACACGGCATTGTTTTTTTTTTGTTTTTTAAATTATTTAATGAAATATATTTTTATTGAAAAAGGGTTTTTGTACTACAAATAATTTTCCTGCTGCTCTTATGAAATTCTTCTTCTATTTCCTTGCTTTTTGATTTTTATGCTCAGTTACATTCCCATTGTTGCAACAGATTACCGGACTGGGAGCAACAGTGCAGGTTTTACAATAATCCAATGGGATAGAACAAAATGACGACAGTTAATTAGTACAAGTGGGTTAGTTGTTCCATCAAAAGTATTGTGCATTTCGGTGTTACAGTAACAATGCGCCACTGAGAGTATATCGTTGAAGGAGTAAGGAGTAAACATTTGCCGAGTGAGCTGGTTGAGTGAGCTTGCGAACGTAAATGTAAAAGCGAGGGTTCTTACGCGAAAATAAATAAATGAATTTAGCCGCATGCTTTAAGTGAATTTGTTGTAAAATAAAAATTTATAAAAAAATTTTTTCTAACTCAGAGATTATTATTATTTTTTTTAGTTATATGTAACGGTATGTATGTAAATGACGTGCAGTGTAGCGAAGTGGCTGTAAATGCGTTTAATTTCATGTTAAACTTAAGCTAAGATTTGTACTAATAAAAAAACCTACACTCGAGCTAAACCAAAAAAAGAGCTTGTTTTTAATAATATCGAAGTGGCAAAGTGCAAGTCTTCGCTTTGATACCAAATTTCCAATACCGAAGCTGGCACTGTTTTCATATGCAAATACGCTGAGTTTTCGCAATTTACATATACACATGTGGAGACGTTAAATTTTGAGTAGGAGTGAGAGTAAAATTTACTTCAAATATTATTCCAATCGTTACTAAAACATATTTGTCTTCCTTAAAAGTCGCGCATTTTTCGAAGGGTTAGGCGAAATTATTATATAAAGCCCACGACCAAGCGATAGCACACCAGTAATGTGATAAGCTTTGCCTATTTTTCATCTTTTTTTTGCAATGTTCATTATTTTTACATTAAAGTACAGCTCATTTTCTAACAGAAACCGCATAAATCCAATTTTGAAATTATGCATACAAATCTGAAAAACTTAAAAATCGTACATAAAAATATTCCACGGTTTTTAATTAGAATTTGGTATGCAGTTTTGTAGCTTAGTAAACAATAGTAAGTACCAAGTGCAAGTTTGACATTCACTTTTTATAATTTTTTCCATGACGGTGATGCGTATTTGATCCAAATAAAAAACAAGGGCAAGAATAGCTACTAGAGTTGTTTCATACTTTTCTACGCGAAGTACTATAGAGTGCTTGCCTAAATGTGAACCAATCAGATTTGATGAAGTTTTCCCCTTTGAAGACGAAGTGGGGAAGTGACGCCACTACGTTGGAAGTGAATAATTCCTAGATGATATCTTTTTTATGTGTTTTTTAATATTTGTCGAGTAAGCAGATGTACATGTAAAAATTAATTAGTTAAAATTATTGAAACTTATTATGAAAATGGATCGAGACAAAGCAAACACCAGTCCACATAGAAATTCAACGCCGTAAGTGGAAATGGATCGGTCACACGTTGAGGAAGCTCCGCGATGACATAACAAGAACAGCAATGGATTGGAACCCCCAACGCAGCCGCAGACGTGGGAAACCAGCCAATACGTGGAGGCGTCAGGTCGACGCAGAAGCAAGAAAAGCAAGCCGTGCGTGGAACGAAATTAAATGTTTAGCTTTAGATAAAATTAACAATAATTTGTTTATTGAGGCCTTATGCTCCATCTAGGAGTCTCGGGAATATATCATAAATAATAGATCATTAAGAACAAGAAATCGAAAAGTTCGTAATTTTTTTAGTGGAAATAATCATCGGATTGAGTATACAATTCAAGAATTAGTGAACATTTTCAAGATACTGGTTCTGTCGAGGACAGAAAAATGACTGGCAAACAAAAAACTAGCACAAAGTGTTGCCGAACAATCTTCAACATGGATGTTTTGAAATTTTTGACCATAAGGCATTCATGAAACGTCTGTCTGGCAAAGCGTATGCCACAGTTTTTTTTATATATTGTTGAAACTTTCAGGTCGCAGTGTAAAAACTCATTGCTTTCAAACCAAGGCGCATTGACACACATGCGTAGCACCATAGACCGGAATCTCTACAGGATTTCCAAGTTTGTCTCTGAAGCTGAACCCCATATTTGAACTACGTAGGTCACGATGATGATGTATTGCTTAGTATATATATATAAGCTTGGTATTGGTTGGTATAAAAGCACTTTATTGTCTAGTAACCACACCGCCCAAGTAACCGATGCAATGAGCGTAGTTTAAGTCCGTGTTGATTTCGCCATAAGAGACGCCTGTATAGCAGAATACCTAAGTATCGATAGTGGGTGTAATTTTATGATTTATCGGTGGTTTGGTAACTGTCGATTCTATTATATTACGCAAAATTCCTTTACTGTTTTCCTCACAACTAACTTCAATTTTTGGATGCATTCCAAACCCAATGATAAGCCAATCTTATCTTATTTTTTAGTTGTTTACATTGCTTGCTTGTACTGCTTAAGAGGACAGATACCTGTAAATGGCCATATTTTCCCTGATTTTTATTAAAATTATTTAAAATGAAGAAGTCAATATATTTTTTTAAAAATTGGCAAACAGTTTCTTTATACATTAAAATAATATAACTTTTGTTCCTTTTATTTTAATAATTTAAAATGGCGGATGTACACTCAACTCTTCCAGGAAGGTCGCAGCGGGGCTTCTGAATCGGCGCGCATTGTGGCATCGGCGTCAGTGACCTGAATAAAAAAAAAACCCAAATTTTTTTTGTTTAGTGATGTCATAATTTCTATATGAATTAAAAAAAAAAATGGAAAAAAAATCGTGGAATAAAATGCTTAAAAAAAATGAGTTTAGGTCGAATTTTCCTACTATATTTGCTCCGAAAAAATTGTTCTTTTGAAAAATTTTCGAAAACTTGTGCATCCATATAGAAAGCAATGCCACGAAAAAAATGTGTGCAAAATTTCAGCGAGATCGATCAATAACTTTTTGAGTTATCGTGTGCGCCAATTCGAAAAATATAGTTTTGATAAAAAAGCGTATAAAACTTGAATGCAAGTTAACTTTATCTCTCCCAGCGCTCGAATAGAGTCGTCACGGTTGACAATCTATAACACTGTGGTACAAAAAAAAAAGTTGCAAAAAAACTTTGGATCGGACATGGTGAGGGTTGTAGCTTATGAAAAACTGAAAATAATGGTATAGTTGAAATTTCCAATACACCCCCAAAATCTCATTTTATGGCCATAAAACCGTTTTTCAGTAGGTTGATATGAACAATCACTCCTAACTTCGCCAATTTCCATCCGATTTCGAATTTGCTTTTTTAGTTCGAAAGAACAAAAACAAGCCTTTTTGACAGTGTGTTAACATTTTTTCTGAAATGACAACTGACGAGACTGTAGACGGAAGTATTTGGAATTTTTTTATTTTTTCTCTATTTTTTCGACTTTGACATAATTTTTACGATATTATCCGATATTGAGGATTTTTTTTAGTACACTACTGTTATAGTAAATTTAATTTTGCGTCAAATGAGCTATATTTGACTGTAATTGAATTAAAATTAATAGAGTTGTGCGAGTTTTAAGATTTTTTGTTTTTTTTTTTACTAATTTGGAATGTTGGTATAGCTTACGCTAAATGGGAATAAGGACGTGTTTTGATGCGTTATTATAGATACGTAATATTTATTGGAGTATATATGAATACATAAGAGTACACTGTACTGCATACAACAGAACTGGTTAGAACTTACGAAAATATCTCGTCAGTTGTCATTTCAGAAAAAATGTTAACACACTGTCAAAAAGGCTTGTTTTTGTTCTTTCGAACTAAAAAAGCAAATTCGAAATCGGATGGAAATTGGCGAAGTTAGGAGTGATTGTTCATATCAACCTACCGAAAAACGGTTTTATGGCCATAAAATGAGATTTTGGGGGTGTATTGGAAATTTCAACTATACCATTATTTTCAGTTTTTCATAAGCTACAACCCTCACCATGTCCGATCCAAAGTTTTTTTGCAACTTTTTTTTTTGTACCACAGTGTAATATAAGAAATACTTAAATTTACGTTCTAAAAATTTTTTATATTAACATTTTATGAAAAACAAAAAAATGTTTCTTCGAAATTTTACTGCCCCCTTAAGTAATTAATTGTGGTATTTACTATTCGATAGTATCAATAAAAAAAAAAAAAAAATAAATAATTGGCGCGTTTCTGTTAGGTGTTTGGCCGAGCTCCTCCTCCTATTTGTGGTGTGCGTCTTGATGTTGTTCCACAAATGGTGATAGTATCAATAGTCGACACATTAATTATCAAACACCATCAGCGGTATCAACTATCGATAGTTTGACAGCACTAGTGATGATAGTTATGTTTTGACAATTTTAGATAATTGAAAGAAATAAAAATTTTTCCGTGACAACCTATTGTGATCCTAAAATCCACAAATATGGAATTGTGTAAATCAACACAATGTTAGTTTCAGCGATTTTCAAATAAAATGGTTTAGTGATCTGCCTTATGGGACTTCAGAGCCATATAAATAAAATATACCCAAAAAAACTCCAACACCGCAGGCCTATTCTGAGAACACCAACGGAGTAATCCACTTGACTGCTAATTAAAATGAGGGCTCTTAAGAAACCTCGTTTACAATATTCAAATCTATCAATATCCACACTAGTTGAGGCATGATTCACTCTCCCCAATACCCTGCCTAAAAGAAATACTGTCTTTTTGAGATGGGTACCTGGACATGAAGGCCATGACGCCGACGAATAGGCGCTACATCACAATGCTATGGACTACAACTCTTTTGGGGACTTATCACAGCTTATAAAAAGGAATTTATCAGCAACTAGGGGCACAAAAGACCATGACGTCGAGGTGCGAACGTCCAATAAATCTAACTGGCAAGGCACGGAACTCATACAACAATGAATGGAGAGTGTAGCACAGAGGCAGGCAAAATAGTTTATCCTGCCTTCTAAAACAGCATAAGGAAAAAGGACTTACAAACTCTCTTTTAATACTATGAAGGAAATTTTAATTTTCGTTGTCATTCTGGAAAACTAGGATTTGAAGAAAAAAACCCTAGTCGCTGTGACGAACTATACTATGAAATGCCAGAATATCTGCTCTACACGTATTTTTCTCTCGCAAAAATACTATCTCGAAGGCCCTCTCGAAGACTCGCAACTCCGAATGAATGTGCTGGTGCGTTATCGTGGTGAAATAGCACCCTCTTTTGCGCCAAATGCATCCGCGTCTCCTTCAATTTTTTGTGAAAGCGGTCCAATAACTCACTGCGGCATTGTCTAGTGATCGTTCTTCCTTTCTCTAAAAAATCCATGAGGATGACGCCATTCGCATCACAAAAAATCGTCGCGATGACCACTTCGGCTGATGGGACTGTCTTCGTCTCTTTTAGAGCAAATTTGCTTTTAGAGCCATTTCATTGTTTTGATTATTTCTGAGTTTCGGGTGTGTAATGCTGAATCCAAGTCTCATCAACGGTGACAACTCGATGCAAAAATTCCTTCGGATCTCGCTTAAATTGCTCCAAACACTTCTTCAAACAGCTGCATTCGCTTGTTGTTGCATGTGAGCAAGCGCGCACCCATCGGGCCAACAATTTATTCATCGCCAACTTATCATGTAAAATATTAATTGCCGTTCCAGTCGACACAGATATGACCGCTGTTATTTCTCGGTAACTACGTCTACCTGAGGTCCTGGTCGCTCCCCGTCAAAAACAGATATTCGCCTACATTTAAATTCGTTGAACCAATATCTAACTGTGGTAATATATGGCGAAGCGTATCTCAAACCATACCTCACTTTTTCCATCTTAGCGAAAATCACGAAACACATCTCACTCGAATAGCTGCCAAATCCAAACTAACCTGTCAATCAGTCTAAAATTTGTTTTGCCGTCGTTTGATAGATGGCAGCACACAATGCTCATACCAGCTCCCCTCAGGAACACCCTCTGTCATCAAACACGGGTACTTATTCAACCGCCCTCGTATTTATAGTATCTGAAGGGTAGTAACCCTATGTGTAAAGCAGCCCCAGCTAATCAGAAGGTAAAGCAGAGAAGCAATAGAAAAGGGCTGTGATCAGCCGTGTGCAACAGTCAGAGTTATTTCGATTAATTAATATTAAAACTCTTCACCATTTTCAATTTAAAAACATTAATCAATAAATGCTATGAATTTAGACCGAAATAGGAACTATTTTCCTCCTTACATATATGTAATTTTCTAGCCATAACGGTAATTTCTTTTAATTTAAAAAATAAATATTTTTTAACTTATTTTATTTTATTATTTTTATAAAGAGTTTTCAAACTTACTTCTTGAATACAACTACATAATGGCATTACACTGAGCCTTCAAAATATCGCTTGATTCATTCATAAAAACATAAATCGCGTGAAACAAATCCAATTTTATTTATACGCTTTTCGAATACTTTCGTTTCCAATATACCCACTAAAGCTGTCACCTAACAACGGCATGAAAATAAAAATGCGAGCGAGGCGTGAAGCAAACAAATAAGTTTTCCCCAGGGAGCGAATGACTGCCAGGCACTCGTATATGTGTAGGTAAGTAAACATGCAAGCAGGGAGCACAGAAAACAAATCCGCAAAGTGGAAGAAAAACATGGAATAGGCGATAAAAAAGACTTGGAGTTGAGTCAAAATTTGAGTTGCAGAAAAAGCCGACATAAAACCGGAAATGTCAAATCGTATTTTAACAACTGCAAAAAAAAAAAAAAATACGATAGAGCAACAAACATTTTCAGTTTTTGCTGCTCGCTCGAAATCTACTTGTAGCACGAGTAACCCCAAAAAACCGATAAAAAGAAAATAAGCAAAACGGGCTTGGACTTAAATTTGTATTGAAGTTTTTTATTCGCTGCACCATTAAGGCGATCATAATTTCTTTTATAGGCACTCCTGTTCTTCCACGCTCAAATACTCCAAAATCATTGGCATGGCTGTGTATGTTTGCGTGAGTATGTGTGTATGAGCATGAGTGAATGTGTGCAGTTATGTTGCCATAAAGTAATAGCGAGCAGTAAAGACAGCAATATAAGAAAGCAACTTGCATGATACTGCCACAGGAGGAAGCGCTGTTGCATATTACTGCTATTTAATGTTGGCAAATTCATACTTATGTGGGAGGGTGTGCGAGAGTATGTGACTGAGTGTGTGTAAAGGTACGCTGCCAACTTTATGGGTACATCTCGATTTTTGTTTCTTGTTATATTTTTATTATTTCTTTCGTAAGTTCTACTTCAGCCGCTTATTGCCGCTGCTGCATTGGGAAGTTGAATGTTGAATGTTGAATGTTGAAAAGCTTTGCATTTGAGTAATTGAAATGCCATTATTTCAGCCAACAAAACGACCTATGTAAGAATCGATAGTATGACAGAAAAAACTTGCGATAAGTAAAATGAGGAATAGAGGAAAGCAATTATTTGAGCAGGGTTAGAGTTAAAGGTGGAAAAACAAAAAACACAAAAAAAATGTTATTAAAAAGCAAGTGAAGAATAAAGGCGTGACATGCAGGAAGCAGTCTGTAAAATATGAGCACCATGAGTGTTTAAGTGTAGATACAGTGTTGGACAAAATATATTCAACTAAGTATTAAGATAAATTTATTACGATACTAGCTGTACCCGGCGCGCGTTGCTACGCCAACAACTAAAATAAATTTAAGAAAAATAACTTTAAAGACAAATGAGTACACAAATATTCGATTCATTCTAAGCCATTTTATTGATTTTGTTTATTTCTAAAAAACCGGTTAAACAGGACAGAAGTTGCTACTGGCAGCAATGAGGATATTCTACAAACCTTCTCCGTGGAAAAATACATATAGGTATATACCAATTTTTATAACAACACGGTGCTACAGTGAATCAGAACTTTGGAAGTGAAATGATTAGCACTGTAGATCTAGGCGAGAACGACGCGAAACCATGTTCAAACCATGTTCAAACCCTTTTTAACACCCTCAATTTTTTTATTTATCGTTAAAAAACCGATTTTGGGTGTTTTCCGACACTTAAATATTCGTAGCTCCACTGTATTTTATCCGATTTCCAATCTTGAAACAGTTTTGTTGAGGTAAATGTTAGTCCTTCTGACGTATGTCTTCTATTTTTCACGCTAAGCAAAAATTACCACTGATTTTTCAACACAACACTTAAATTGTAGTCAAGTTTTCCAATTTTTGCGAGTTTAACGAGATGTTGTCGATAATATTGAAATGAAAGGTTTACTTATTAGTAGAAAGTCTTATGGCTGTGTCTATTCCGTATGTAAAAAGCATTTCATTTCAAAAATCGATCAAAATGTGTCGAAGTAACGGATTTTTTTGTAAAACACAAAAATCAGTAAACTGAAAGTTTGCAAATTTAATGCGGTTCTCCGTTATTATTCGCAAAATACGTGAAGAATTAATTATATTTACTCATACCTGTGTGCATTCCGAATCTAGCAAGCATTATTTCATCAAAATTGATAAGCAATTTTCCAAGTGACGAACGTTTTTGTAGAAATAAAATAAAAACAAAACATTCTCGAGTTTAACAGAGACCGTACAAGAATATTATAACGTCAAAAAAAAAAAATAATGCAAAAAGTAACGCAATTCGATGACTTACTTTCTCATGGCAGAAATATGCATTGCAAAAAACGGAGCTTTTTATTGAAATTTTTTTTTTTTCATTCGTTCAATCATTTTCAATCGTTCAATCTTAGAATTATATGCATTCATGACGCTCATACACTCCCCTTCCCAAGACCATATTGAAATAAAAATCGGTTGGAAAATGGGTTAGTTATGTATTTTTACTTCATCAAAAACACCATAAATCGGTTTTTTAACAATAAATAAAAAATGTTTGAGTGTTTTGAATTTTCTAAACACAGTTTTTTGTTGTACTGGTCTTGACTTAAAACGTGCACTATATTACTTAAAGAATTCTTTCGATTTTTTTTAGTTTGTAGCACCGTGTAATCGGTCCAGTAGTTTTTGAGTTGATCGAGGACATACAGACAAACATTCATTTTTTTTATATAAAGAAGAAGAAAACTTAAAAAAATAGTAAATCCAATTAAAGAACGCCTCCGAAGACTAAGTTTAGTAATCGCTCTTCATAATCCAATACTATCTGACACTTTTTTTTAGAAATTTAAAACAAACCAACAGAAATAATAAAAATTCCGCCATAAAACACAGTAGAGTCGTCTCAATTTATGATAAGATTACCGTTATTTGTAGATGATTATGAGTGTAATGCGTAATTTATGCATTCGTAGAAAGATTTAATTTGATGTTGGAGTTCAAGTGAGTGAAAAATTGCGACTAATTTAAATTTTTTAATATTTCCTTAAAAATATAATAAAAAAGTGGTTATGGCTTCAATTCAATTAAAACCTATTTATTATGACTACAAGAAATCCTTACCTCAGAAAGTAACAATATCTTTTTCAGTATTCATGACACAAATCAACTGCTCTTTACAAAATAAGCAAGTTCAGGGTAGATGCTGTAATTAGATGAAAAGCTACAACAGGACAAGAAGATTTACAAATACATAGAGAATTAAAACCGCATTAAAAACGCATAAATTGACACCAAGCATAGTTGAAGCCCTAAGCTTAAAAATAGGCAGCTGCATTGTGTAAAGAAGAACTATGGGGCAGATAAAAAGTCATTTATTTCCTCATGAAATGACTTTAACGTTTCCATTTTGCTCCAAAGCACATAAATTGGCCAGTTAGGCTATGGATAACAGCACTCTTTTTCTTTGAATCTAAATTAAATTTCATTTATTTAGACAAAATAGAAAAAGTTCGCTAACCACGAAATAAGCGTTTAGATCCGTCATATTGTCAACATATAGTACAGTTAAGCGGTGTAATATTTTTCTGAGTTTCTCATTGAAACGCTGTACCGAATAAATATCGATCTATGTTCAAAGCTATTTTTTAAAGTGCAATGCTTCCGCGTGAAGAGTGGAATATGCCACCGACTGAACGACTATGAAGTTCCGTCGCGATAGCGACCCGAAGCGTACCTCAAAACTCGTAAGAAATTGGAACACAACTGAAAAAATCCTCAAATGACTGGTTCAGTCGCCGAATCTTAATTCAAAAAATATACTCTAGAAAGTAGTTAATAGGCCGATAGTTGGAAAGGGTGTCAATATGGGCGAAAATTGGTTAAATGAGACTGAAAAGCAAGTCTGGTTAAGTACAGGGTCCGCCATATAACTTTACGGAATTAAAAATGCTATAAAAAAGAAACTGCTCAATATGTTTCCAAACTGTTTTTTTATTTTGAAGTACAATCCTTCCGGTTAATGATGGAACACAACTTCATTCATTGGACTTTGTATGGCGTCATACCAAGGTCTTTACGCAAAATTCATCTCAATGATGTCTCCGAAATGTCCAATTGTTGAGAACGACGGTGAACTGATGCTCCTGGTGATTCACGAACACTCACGGCCACAGCAGCAATATTTTCGGGTGTACGCCCTGTTTTTGGTCCGTCACGCGTTGGTTTGTCAATAAGCAACCCAGTTTTTCTTACTTTTTCGCAAAGTAACGCACATACGCTTCATTCGGTGCTTTTCTTCTTCCCATTACCGTACGTAATTTTCGTACACATTCTGCAACATTACCATGATTTTCAAAGTAATGTCGCAATATTTCCCAGCGTTCTTTGAGCGTATACACAACCATTTTCGTTCAGCGGAAGAATAAAACTAACTTTCTGTCAAATCGGATGACAGCTAAGAGTTACCATTCTTCAAATAATACCTAGTTCAAATCCGTTAGGATAGATGGAGGGGCCCTTTATTTGCCCAGAAATCAGGCAGACATTTTAATTTTTTTGTGTGTAATAGTTCACCCGAACTCGTCCATTCAATCAGTCCAATTTTTGACTACCTTTACAATAAATAGGTGCGTCGTCTTCTTGGGACCAAATGTCGTCGATGTTTAGCTGGGTAATTTTTTTAAATAAAAATTATGGCTCGATAGCGCTCGCCATTCATCATAAAGGCAGCTCCTTTCTCTCTTCGAAAGAAATAACGGTCGAAAACAACAACTTATTGCGTTTAAAAACGTTCGCCAAAATATTTCGAAAAATTACTAATATATAAGTGAACTGGACAAGGATGGTTAAGTTTCAAATGCCGGTATTGATTTTGAATAAAATACGATTTTTTTAGGAAATAATTGTCATTTCTCTTTATTATGATAACACAAAACAAAATATCGGCCAAATGGCCTCGGCGGCACACCTCCATCCGATGGTTCAAATTTTCGATGTCGCTGAGGCATAATTGAGGTTCTATGCCGTTAATGTGCCGAATTATCTCATCCTTCAGCTTTTGAATTGTTGCTGGCTTATCGACGTACACCTTTTTTTTCAAATAACCCCAAAAAACTCCAACGGTGTCGTAGACGTTTAGATGTGGTTCACATTCAAAATCGGCCCTTCAAATTTAGCCACCCTTTAGCTCAAAAATCGAGTGTTTTGTAAGTAAATTTTAAGTTTAAGTTCTTAAAAAATCGCTTACCGCCGACGATCCCGCCAGAGCTCTTTGAATAACGCGAACAGATTTATTTTTTCAAAGTAGATTTCCACCATTTGGTTGCCAGCGTTGTTCTGGCGTTAAACGATTTATGATGACTGGCCAAATCTTACTGAACAGAAATGTCAACACAGTTTGGCATTCTCGGCTTTCAAACCACAATTATCAGTTCTCAGGCAGCTGAAAAAAAAAATTACCCATTAGCTCGTACGGTTCTCGGTATGCTTTTATATGTTTTCTTAAAAATAAATGGAAATCAAGAAGGAATATTTTTAAATAATTTCTTTATATTTATTATAATATTTGTCATTACAAGAGATGACAGTGCCAATAAAATGCACCAGCCCGATATTTTTGTCAGCCCATGAGAGAGTGCGTGACACTAGCATAGTTAGTTGTGCAGTGTTGCCAACCCTTTGCTCTTCGCAATAAATTTAATGCTTTTTTATACCCAAAATGCGAAAGTTTTTGAGTTTGGAGTTTGTTTCTTTTTTAATTTGAAGCTAGCAAAATTGTAAATTAAATGTGTAGAATTAAACAAAAAAGAGCTAAATAAGGTCACTGTGAGAAGATTATAGTCCTACTGACAATGTGTTAGTTCTTATAAAATTTGATGTTTTGGAAGTGAAAATCTCATTTTTTGCCCCTTTTGGGGTTATGCAAGAATATGGGATCTACTTCTCTCAACTCTTAACATTTCAAAACTTTTAACAAATTTTACAAATTATTTGAATTTACTTAACACGAATTAAATTAAATTAACTATGATAATAAAACATAAAAAAAGAATACCAGATAGTACTGCACAAACTTGTTACATAATCTCAAATATAGCGAAAAAGTGTTTCTCGTCCCTTTTTTAAGAGATTCTCTTAACATAAGTTTTGAATACCAGGATAAATTTGTAAAACTCTGTTTTTCCAATACAGTCTACCATAACATTGATTTAAAAAATCGCACACAGTAAAGTAATTCAATAAAAATTTTGTTTTTTTCTTTTCTTTAAATGAGCATTTTAGTTCTTGCGAGAGAGATTTGGCTGCTCGAAGGAGAAGCAGAAGAACAACATTTGAAAAAAAAAAAAATGTTAATGAAGCGAACAAATGTCACATATAAGTAAAGCAGGCCACACCCGGGAAACAAATCGAAACAATCGCTAATAGAGTGACCAGATTATAAAAAAAAGTAAACCTGATTGGGAACTGAGCGAATTATTGAACTTATTTTTAAAACATTTATATATTACGTAATTATGACGTAAATGGAAATGCTTATCTGTTTGCACTGATGACCAATTAGACTAGTGTGACGTCACGAAAATCAGCTGATATTGTCTAATTTGCTCAGACCACAGTAACGATATCACCATAGGTGCTAATCATTATTCTCTCCATCGGTTAGTATCTATATTTTAAATTTTTTATGGAATTATTTTCCATTTTTTTCGGTTTTAATTGAAAAAAAAAAATCTTAAAATAAGCAGGAATTCTGTGCGCCAAAGCAGCCACTTGGGTTCCTTTGCTATACAGAGCTAAAAATATTAATACTACTTTCCATTCTCTAATTGTATTTTATTTATTTTAATCAATACATTCCCTGATCATAATTTTTGAACAAAATCTTTTTCGTCTCACACAAATTCGGCGAAGCGTTGCGTTGATTATATTAACGTAACTTCTCAAAAATACACAGCCATAAACATAAAATGTAACATTCACAAGTTACAAGCTTTCACAAATTATTTCCGGCTTTATAGAAAATAAAACCCTCGGGCCCGACCAAAAAAACTGGCACTGCGGTTGTGAGAGAGATAAATGAATGTCCGTTTGAAAGTGACCCACAATTCGTAAAAGAGTTCAGCGACGAGTCCAAATTCAATTTTGAAGGAAGCGATGGGACGTCCTACGTATTTTATTTTTGATGTTCGTGAACAAATCAAATCATGAAATGCCAAGTCAGGGCAGTAAGGCGGATGACCCATTAATGCGATCTTTTGAGTGATCAAAAACTCTTTTGATTGGTTCGATACGTGAGAGCTTGCATTGCCTTGATGAAGTTTGATTCATTTTCGGCACTTTGGTTTTTTCCTGTGAGAACTTCTGGTTATTTTTAGAGGGCCTTCACGAAATTCATCATGCAAGGCTCGACGGCCACGTTGAAACTGGTTGTAACAGCGTTTCACAGCGGCTCACAGTGGCACTTTAATGTGAAAGTTGAAGTAAGTTAATCAATGCACTCTTACCTCGACAATCCATGTCCCAAATCATAATAAATCATCGCACAAACATCTTCACGAGTTAATTCCGGCTTTTGGGCGAGATGAAGCGTCAGCTCGCTGTAAAAAGAACAAAGACCGGCATTGCTAACACGGACAAATGCGGGAAATACAGAGAGGATGTTGAAGAAACTTTAGAATACCTTCTGTGCGGTTGCCCGGCATTATTAAAAATGCGTTTAAAATTTCTGGCAGCCCCACTGTTTGAGGGTCTGGAGGACGCCTCAAAAGCGAATTTCCCAGCTCTGCAGAGATTCGCCAAAAACGTTGACAATCTACATTATGTCTACTTTCAATATTCATAAAGGTCGGTCTCCAGCTGGTATCGCTAGGAACCAAAAGGTCTATGTGTGTCTTAATGCCAACCAGCCAAACCTAACCTAACCAAAAAAGAACAAATAAAGATCGAGAATGAAATCGTTATATGTAAGTTTATACCAAAAACTATCAAACTTTTCTATAAAAATATCGAAGTATAGCTCATCCCACGTGGTGTTGCAAAGGCGCAAAATACAAAGGGCAACCCTCGTATAAACAAACTTCAATTGCTTAATAGAGTAATAATTTGCTAAAATGCTGCGATCTAGATCGACTGATAAAGGGCGAAAATGGTATACGTTTCTTCAAGATGGCTGGGTCACATTACAAGAATGGACAGTACGAGGGCGCAGAAGAAAATCGTAGATGCCAGAGCGTTCAACACTAGAGCAAGAGGAAGGCCGAGACGTATGGAGGTCCCACCCGCAGCAGGTCAAAGCTCACAAAAAGCTGTAGAGTCAAAAGATGATGTTGAAATTGCTAAAATACAAATAAAAATAAAAGGTCACAGACAGCCAACATCTTTGTAATCGGCGGTATTCAAATTACTTAGTTTCAGTTCCAAATGTTTTGTCCGACACTGTAAATGCACCACATATTTTCATATACATACATAAATTTGCATATGTGCAAAAGTTTGTAACTTGCAACGTATTCGACAGTTAAATAAGGTGTGGCGTCAAGTGAATTCGTTATACGACCCAAACAACAGAATGAATGGAAAACAAAAGTACGCATACGAGTACATATTTATTACTTTGGTTAGGTCAGGTGAAGTGAGGTGAGGCGAGGTGTGGCGAGGTGAGGCTTGTCGTGAAACTAACATGTTGCTGACACTGATTGAAGGTTTCATTTGCGTGAATTTTTTGTCCTTGCAAGTTTTTCCTCCCCAAGCTGGTATCTTTTCTTTTCTCTACCCTTTGTTGACTTTCTTACAAATGCAGAGTTGATGGAATTGTGAACTGTGAATTGTGAAGACAAAGCTCTGGCTGTGTATTAAGGCAAGCGAATTGTCAACAAAAATTACATTGCACACACTTTTACATACATACCTAACTTGTGATCATGTGCAGAAGAGCACGCAGACATATAAAGAGGAAATGATGTTTTAATGACAGCCCCCAACCGCTGCGTTAAGATTCGTCAAGCTGTGGCAAAATCAGTATTACTAAAGTTTCCTATAGATAGGCACTTAACATGAGAACGTAAATGATTTTAAAACTATACTAATTTTAAATGCTAAAGTGTCATGTGTTCAGGGTCATCCTGCCAAGATATGTTTACAATCCTTTCTCTTCTGCTTAATTTCTACTCACTTTAAATGCATAAACACTTTTTTGGATCAAATTAACAAATCCACTCGATCTAAAAATGAAGTGTACACATTTTTCACACAGCAATATAAATCTTAACTCCCAGTGAAATCGGCTCCGCAAATAGAAGAATTTCTCGCACAAAATGAAGCAAAGTAAAATAAATATGTGGCTCTGGCACAGCATCTGCCATTGTAGCAGTTATAAAACTTATTGCGTTTCAAAAAAAATTCGCCAAAATATTTCGAAAAATCACTAAAATATAAGTGAACTGAACTGATTTAAAAATAGCTCAAAAATCGCGTGTTTATAAGTAAATTTTAACTCTTATGCTCTAAAAAAATTATTTACCAGTTTTTGTGGATGACGACCCGACTGAGTTATGGTTGTGCTGACCGCTCTGTACGATGAAGTTCATCAGGTTGTTAACATCAGCAAGCGTAGCAAATAAATGACAGCCAAGTGTTAGCCTCGCGAAAGCAGTGCAGGAAAGAAGGGGGTACTGATGATTCGACCTCATACTCAATACAGTTGACGCGAAAAGGACTCAAAGTAGTGCCGCGTATCACAGCATGCATACTTCGCGGACAGTGTCCTGTAAGGGCGTACACGAAATTCGAAAGCTAAGATTTTGTTAACTTTCAAATATACATACTTGGAGCGCCTCAGATCCATACGTGACCAGAAAGATGTCGCATTCCATTCCACTGCTTTCGCCGGAAAACCACCTCGTCGGCTACTTATCTAACCAGCTAATATGCCTCGCAGTTCCTTGCTTTGTTGCTATGACTAGAATTCGTATACGATCGAAAGTGAAGTCTAATAATCCCAACCAGTTTCGACTGCACCATCATTGAGCCCAGGGCAGGACCCTGTTACCGGCGGTCAGAATAAATATTTACTTCTGTCTTAGTTATTACACAAACCAGCCGTCAATCAGTTGTTTCATAGGTTGCGTCTACATCTGCTTGGAAAATATAAAAAGGTCGTTTGAAAAAACCGTGCAAAAATAAAAACTACTTCATTGTTTCGGGTAAACCTTTTTTATTTGTTGACGTAGTCTTCTTTTAGGCTTATACACTTCGTCCAAAGCTGTTCTATTTGCCTTTCGGTTTCTGCAATCACCTCCTCGCTGGAATAAAATCTTTTTCGCGACAGCCACTTTTTCGAGTTGGGGAACAAATAGTAGTTCGAGGGATTCGAGGAAGTCAATTCTGAGAATAGCGGGATGCGAAATGAGTTGGAACTCTTGTTTCATTAATTTTGCGCCCATAACTTCTTAGGCGAAAACAAATGCTAAACAAATAGAAATATACCGATCTGGGATGCTACAAACTAAACATAACTTCGATATGCGCCAGTGGGGCCATCTCCCTGACTTTGCTTCGACTTCTTAAACGATCCTTGTAATATCATAATATTGAGGGAAACTGTAAAGCTGATGAGCTAGCTAGAAAAGTACTGCTCTCCAACTGCTGAGTGATAAGATTACCATTGGAACACCCATGGCCACGAGTAAAGTAATAATAAAAACCACATTATCTAAGAGGCGAATAGGTCATGGAGAAATGAAGAAAGTGTCTAACAGCTGGGCTACTATGGTTCTCAAGAGACAATATCTCGAAGGTCGTGGCTTGTTTAACCGGTCACTGGCTATTTGGCAGGCATTTCTCGAGACTAGGAGTTTTCTCCCATGAATATTGCAGAAACTGCAGAGATGAGGAAGAGGAAGAAACAGTCGAGCACTTCCTTTGCAATTGTTCAGCCCTAGCTAAAATCAGGTAAATACTTTTTTAATTATCTTACAGAACTGTCTTGTGTGGGGCTGGCATCAATACTACGTTTCATAAGAGCCACAAAATGGTTCCACGAAGGAAGATAAATGAGGTTCCCGTGTAGCACAGAGGTATCACAACGGACGTTGGTCGTGCAGACCGACTACCACCATAACCTAATATCATTAAAAACCATGAACTGTAAAAAGAAGAAGCAAATTGCATGTGAGGTTCCGATATTTTTCGAAAATCTAAGAATTGTAGCCTTGTATGAGACGTTTTGAAATCTAAAACGATTTTGAAAACTCTTCAAAATAGCGCTAGCTTTGCTATTTTTACACAATTACGCGATATTTTTTCACAATTTACTAGATTTAAAACTATCAGATGGTTTTAAATAAAAATTGCAGATGACATACACCCGGGACTAAAAGTTTGCGCACCACAATTTTGACCAGTTTTAATTATCTTTCTATTCACTTATTCGGCCTCTCCTTTCTTCTATCGGATAATATGTCTCTCTTCCTTTCTTAGCTCTCTGTAGCGATCCCACATGGATCGCGTTGCGCCCGATTGCAGCGTGGCTCCATAGACAGCATCTTTTCTTTCTGCTGCAGCATGACATTCCTCGTCGTACCAATTATTTTTCGGGCTCGCCGGAATCCGATTTCTTCTTCGGCGGCAGTACGTAGGGAACGAGATATGTTGCTCCATTGCTCGTGCATGCCGGTTTGTTGGGGAGTACTCTCTGAGAGCAGGAGTGAGAGTCGAGTGGCGAATCTTCTAACTGTCTGTTGTGATTGCATCTTTTCTATGTCGAACATTCTTTGCGTAGGTAGATGTACGTTTTTCGCTGCACAGAGGCGGGTGCGCAGCTTGGCTGCAACAAGGTAATGATCCGAGTCGATGTTAGGTCCTCGGATCGTGCGTACATCTAATACACTAGAAGCGTGTCTTCCATCTATCACAATATGATCGATCTGGTTTCGCGTTCTTTGATCAGGAGACAGCCAGGTAGCTTGTTGTATCTTTTTATGCTGGAATGTGGTGCTGCAGACTACCATGTTTCGGGCCCCGGCGAAGTCGATCAGTCTCTGTCCGTTATCGGATGTTTCGTTGTGCAGGCTGAATTTTCCAGCCAAAAATGTGACCGAATTGGGACCAAAAATTCCCTCCTTGCTCACCCTGGCGTTGAAGTCGCCAAGCACGATTTTTATGTCGTGGCGGGGCAGCGTTCATAGGAACGTTCCAAGCGCTCATAGAAGGAATCTTTGGTCGCATGGTCCTTCTCTTTCGTCGGGGCGTGGGCGCAAATTAGCGAGATGTTAAAAAATTGTGCTTTGATGCGTATTATTGCGAGACGCTCGTCCACCAGAGTGAACGACAGTACTTGGCGACGAAGTCTCTCTCCCACAACAAATCCGACACCGAACTTGCGCTCCTTTACATGGCAGCTATAGTAGACGTCGTAATATAAATAATCTAGAAGTTTCAAAAGAGAAAAGGATTCACATGGAAATCCAGCAGAAAATAATGATAATAATTGTCGCTTACACCCTTTATTGGGCGTTTGGCCGAGCTCAACCTACAATTTGTGTTTTCATATTTTTCTAAAAAGACGCACCTACAGTGTTTTGCAGCTTCCGAACAACAGATGGTTTTTATGAGGAGTTTTTTTATGGCAGAAATATACCCCGAAGTTTGCTATTGCATGCCGTAGCGTAACTGACTTTAGAAACAACATTTTCTATCATTTAAGTGTTTCGTGCCCATATCGAGTTTCCAACCCGTGCACTACCGAATGGTAGTTATGCACCAACTCTATTTGCCACGATGGCTGAATATATTCTTAAATATCAATAAAAGCTTAAAACTATGATGAAAAAAGTGGTTCGACCGACTGATTTGTAAAATACAGTTTAGGGTTTAAGTTTTTGGTATCGTACGCCTTGGACTGAAGTATTTAAACATAATTTACTCTTTAATAAATTGACTATGTAAACTTTTAGATATTTTTGAAATCTCTATAATATCGGAGCCCCTGTAAAGCATAGTTGGAGGACAAAATTATAGTCTTATATAATAGAACACCGCAGGGCAGTGTTCAAAGCATATCAGTAGAAACTTAGTGGTTTTGAGCTTTGTAGTTAATAAATATTTGCGTTATTGTTAATAGCCAATTAGACCGAAAAGAGGTCGCATTCCATAGTTGTGAAACTGGTTCTATAATTCGTACAATAATAATTTTTCCTCCATTTTCGTTATCTTTCTCCAAGCTTTCTCCGAGCTCATTAACCCTCTGCACTTAATGTTGGGTACAATTTGGTTCTCTAATAAAATATGGTGATTGTCTTTTACAATTTTTCCCATATTTGCTGTTGTCTAGTCTCTGATATAACTGCGTAACATAAGGTTAATGGCGATTTAAGATGATAAATTACAAGATTTTGGCATCCCACGCAAAATTGGGAAGTTAACTTCGGCCTCCACATCATAGGAGATTCTGCCGAATCATACATATTCCTACGCTAGTCCAATCAGTCGTTATTCAGACGGTAACGGAGTAACGAAAGTAACGGACGCGTTGATTTTTTCGTATATCACCAACACAATCTCAATTTTCGCTAACTCCTGTCAAATTTTCTTTCTTTCTCTCTGTGAGTATCTATCTTTTAAGAGCTAATAACTAGTTTCAGGGTGAATATGAAACACAATGTTCATTGAATGCCCATCATAACCCTATTGGCAACATGATGAGCATGTAAACATTTTCCATTAATAGTCTGGAGCGTGTCTGCAAGCTTCTCCTCTTGAAACGGCTCGGGCTGTATTATTTTTAACACATATGATTTCGTTCATTAGCTCTGATCATCTGAAAATTATCTAAAATAATGACTCATTGTGGGTGCATAGTTTTTTCGTGAATTACATATGGTTATTCATCACCTCAAATCTGGTAGTTTTATTTATGAACGTTTTCGTCCAGGTGAAGATATGCATGGGGCAGGACGACCATTTCAAGAAAAGGTTTGGATAACTTTTACGCGCTTTTCAACTGTCTATCGTTCCAAGACTAATTTGACAAACCTGCTAGCAAAAATTGTTTGAAATAAAATTAAGAAAAAAATTTATACCACGAATACGAGGGGTGCCTTTTATTTGGCAGGATTTGGCAACCCTGGTGTTGCAATCTGGCAACTGACAGCTGTATCACATAGTTTGACATTTTTTGGCTTTTACGTGCTCAGAACATTTTGAAATACCAGCGCTATTTGTGTTGTTTACAGTAACTTAAAAGATTCATCTCGGTCCAAAAATGGAATTCAATCGTGAACATTTTCGTGCGATTATTTTTTACATCTTTCGACGTGGATTAACTCAGCAACATTGCATGGATGAACTTAATTCATTTTTTGGCGATGAAGCTCCATCAAGGACCCGTGTTTATCGATGGCATGGTGAATTCAATCGTGGTCGTACTTCACTCGTCCAAAATCAGTTGTTGTTCCGAAAACCATTGATGCTGTGCGCGAACCGATATTGTAAGATCGTCATGTGACCTATCGTGAGATTAAGACAATCTTAAGCATTAGTGGGACCAGCATACATTCAATATTGCATAAACATTTGACTGTCAAAAAAATTTGTTCGCGTTGGATCCCACACAATTTGCCAATCGCTCAAAAAAAGGCTCGTGTCGATTGGTCGAAGGAAATGCTCAAAAAATACGATCGCGGGCCTTCGAATCACGTCTATGACATCGTGATAGGCGATCAATCATGGATTTACGCGTATGAGCCCGAAAGTAAACAGCAGTCGATTGTATGGGTGTTTCAAGATGAGCCAAATCCAACAAAAGTTGTTCGCGCACGAAGCACTTCCAAGCAAATGGTCGCCTGTTTTTTCGGAAAAACTGGACATATCGCAACCGTACCACTAGAACAACGCAGAACAGTAAATTCTGAGTGATACACAACCATTTGTTTGCCAGTTGTCTTCATGGAGAATATTTTGAAAAACAATAAAATGATTTTCGATGATTAAAATTTGTTTTTGTTCTCTAATCCCGAAATATACAATAAAAGGCACCCCTCGTATGATAATTGTTGTCAGAAATCACCCTATAAATGATCGCTATTTAAAATTTTCGCATAAAACTATAGTTACCACCATATGAAGGATAACATAAATGGCTTTACACTTAAGGTGGGCAAAACATCACCTACATAATAAAAAATTATCATTAGCACAGGTTGCTCAATTGTTTAGCTTGCCAGTGTGATTTGTTTGAGTAACAGAGTATTAAATAACCGTTTTGACAAACGCCGCCAAAAGAACCTGGTCGCCACTTCCTCTCAGGCTCCTATCAGAAAACCCTTTAGTAAATTTAGCTACATATATTTCGCAAATTACTAACAACTTTATGACGGTCGCCTTAAATGACGCGCCTAAAAACATGCAATTTCTTTCACAACTATGCCAACAACCGTTTCCCCAATGTTTTGTTTTTCAGTTAAACGGTTAACTTTTTTCAATTCACCAGGCGACAGCAGCACCACACCTTTATTGTGCTGCCTTTCGCTATGAACCTTGCACTCGCCTCACACGCCTTTACCTCTTACTTTCGGCGACTTCTCCCTCGAAAGATAATCAAATTTGTTATTTATTTTCTTTGTCGGTGTGTACGTACGTATATATGTACATACGGATGTATGTCGCGCCAGTCAGCAGTGATATTTTGTCGCCTATGCTTGGTCGCATATGCTTGGCCTCACTCAAGCTGTCAATGTGGGTGTGCCAAATGTTTATTTATCTGTATATTGTGTACATGTTTATATGTTTACTTACCCAGAGCACTGGTTATTTTGTTTGCCGAGTGTAATGTCAAACCATAGCGGACTTCCTTTTACTGCGACGTTTCTCTGTCAGTGATATTTTGTCACTTACTGCAAATTGCTAGTATACTTGATTATTGTATGTTTGTTGTGGTTACCATATCTGTTGAGGGCGTTTATGGGCGTGCGTTAGTGTGTGTTTGTGTGGATATGTGTCTGTGGAGAGGTGTGTTTTGCCATTGTGCTGTCAACATTTGTCATTTCGCATATTGCAGGAAATTAAAATGACACTTTGCTACAATGAAACTTTTATAGTTTATGGCTTTTTTCGATTGCGGGGCGAATATATGCTACAATTTGTATCTAGCAACATCTGAGCGTTATTGGCAGTTATTAGATAAAGGAGTAAAAGATAATTGTAGCTGTAAAACTAAGAAATGCTGGGTGCAGTTTTATGAATGTAATTAAGTATTGATTGGTGGTGTTGTTAAATTGTTAGAATCTAGAAATGGGTTCATCCATTTGGTGAAAACTTAGCTCTTCAGCACTTGGAACTTTATTATTTCAGAATCGGCTCAAAAATGTCACTTTCACTATTTCATAGAACACATTTATGCTTCCGAGTGAGTAATAAAGGATGAGGTAACGAAGTTAGTCAGCAGAGTTTGAATTTTTTCTTTTTGACTCATTTCAATGGTAAGCTGGTTAAGCTACGGACCAATAAATGGTGTCACATATTCTGAATGCGTCACTAGGACAATAATTTCAGTGACATGCCAGCAAAAGAAAAATGTCATATATCAACGGTATTTTGTACCTACTTGCAACTTGCACTTTTTAATATTAAAACTAAATTGGCTATCAAATTACATACCAACAATTATACAGAAAAAAGCCATAACATCTCAGGCGTTTCAAGGTGTTTAATTTTATTTAGAAGGCCTTTTAATCGGATTATGTGCTGTTCTCGTGCTTTCTCCGACATAAACTGTCTTCTGCGCGTAACGTAAGCTTTATATCGGAGATTTTCTTAGACAACTGGACTGTAAAAAGAAAAGTAATGGTTTCGGAAAGTTATAGCTACATATATGAGAGTCCTCACGCCAAAATTATGAGAAGCCTTTCAGCTCTAATTTCACTATAATATTTACGTTTTCCGGTCAACACAGTATTACTACGTTGGGTATAACGTCTATTGGCGTAACTGAAACTGTTAATTTCAAAATGTCATAACTTTTTTTTAAAAAATCGTACAATAATTTAAAAAAATGGGTTTTAAAGCTAAAGAGTTGTACTATGCGACCTTTTCGTCGAAAATTGGAAAAAAAAATTTCTATCCCAAAAAAAAATTATGGCTAAAATGGCCATTTTTTGACCTTGACGTGATGGAGCATTTTGAAGGTCAGATTCGTTTTCAGCGCATAAAAAACTACAAGAAACAAGTACAGCCATTCTAGAAACTGAAAAAAGTTAAATTTCGCAGGCCTGTGTTATTAGATGACGATAAAGTGATGACGGCATGGATGACATTTCTGCAGTGCTAGAGAAGAATTGTGAAGGGCTTGTGAAAAGAGGGGAAACTATAGAGATTGATCTTCTCGAAAATATGATTGCAGAAGAGTGTGGGCCGAAATCTTGTATGGCAGATAATTACTTTGAAAAAGTTGACCCCAAAACACTAAAGTGCAGAAAACGGCCATTGGTACCTTCGGATACCAGTTGGGAAGAAAATACTTTGAGGGTGGACGATATGATGACGCCTGTAGAATATTTCTGCACTTTTTGCCGCTTTAGCCAAGTTTTTGATTTGTATGTGCTGCAAGAACACGGCATTGAGCTCAAATTCACGGTTGAAGATATTAAACGCTATATTTGTATTTTGTTGTACATGGGTGTTTTAAAATTGCCTCATCTGAAAATGGCATGGTCAAAAGATTTAAATCTTACCGCTACACCAGATTCAATGCCGCGCGGAAAGTTTGAAAAAATAAAACAATGTTTACATTTCAACGATAACACTAAAAAATCCAAAAAAGGCGATTTGAACTATGACAAGTTGTACTAAATACGTCCTTTACTTGACAGTCTCAAAGAAAATTTTGAAAAGCTACCCCAGGAAGAACATCAAAGTATTGATGAGCAAATCATTGCCTTCAAAGGTATGATAAATTCATAAATGTCGTAATGAATATTTTAGTTTAAACATTCATTTAAACAATACAACCCTGCTAAGCCTCATAAATGGGATCTGAAAATGTATACGCGTGCTGCAACCTCTGGATTAGTGTACGACTTTAAGTTGTATGTTGGTGAAGGTACCAGTCCCGCTTATGGATTGGGCCTATCTTCGGATATAGTTTCATATTTGGCAAAAGGTTCTTCTAAGGACAAACAATTTAAGCTTTATTTCGATAAGCCTTCTGATCTCGTTGAAAGAAATCGGCATATTTGCAACAGGAACTGTACTTTCAGATGCTGAGTTAAAAAAGCGTGGAAAGGGATGTTTCGATATGAAATGTGAAATCAACAATAATATTGTACGCGACAAGTGGTTTGACAATAAGCCAGTTCAACTTATATCCTCGTGTGAAAGCATTGAACTTATTGGTATATGCAAACGTTGGAATCCGAAGGAAAAAGCTTATATTGATGTTGTAAGACCTGCGATTCTTGCTTTTTACAATAAGGGTATGCGAGGAGTAGATTTGACTGCCATGCTCATGGAGCTCTACAAGGTCAACTAACGTTCAAAGAAGTGGTACATAAGAATCTTCTATTGGTGCTTCGAAACATCCGTTACAAACACATTACTATTGTATAAAATGCATTTCAACTTGATAAACCCGAGGCAAAAACATATTCCTCTAATAAAATTTGAACTAGAAATTGCTCATGAGTTGCCTACTGGCACTACTTCGCTCGGAAAAAGGAAAGTCCGACCATCGAATGTTGAAAGAGCTAGTTCGATAGTATCCCTGGGCTTCCCATCAAGCAGCGTGTCTTCCCAACAACCGAAAAAGTACAGGTGCCAACCGAGTCCTTCAGTCTCACAGCGTTACGATAAAATGGAACATTGGGTAGTCTTTAGTGAAAGGGGAGGTTGCAGATTGTGCAAGACAGAAGCCCCAATGACCAAATGTCTTAAAAGCAACTTCTACCTCTGCTGTAATAACAATAAAAACTGTTTTTTGTCTTATCGTACCTAATTTTTCAAAATAAATAAAAATCATTCAAAGTTGTTCGAAAGAAATAATGTGTTTGTTTTGTATGCCACCATTGCCCAAAATTGCTTACAAGCATATTTCGGCAGCTTTGAAACCGTGAGGCATGATGACTCAGCATTTTGGGTAATTGCTTCTTAAACAAATACAAACGGATTAAAACTAAAAAAAATTTCGTTCCATAGGAAAAAAGTTGGGGTCGAAAGGGTCAAGGGGTGAAATCATCCTCTAACTACTTAAAAACGTAAAGACTATTTTTATTCAAGGATAAACCAAGAATATTCACCCGAAAATTTTCAAAAAATTTATGTATGCGTCATTGGGGCACTTCTGCAATTTACTTGCTGGCGATGATGCACACAATTCCGCACCAGTAGAAGATGACCCGATACCACCAATCAACGATAATTTGGACGTTACACCTCCTAGTTATGACGAAGTCAGAGTAGCCATTCAGCGGCTTAAGAATAACAAAGCGGCTGGCGCTGACGGCTTGCCCGCTGAATTGTTCAAGACTGGCGGCGATATGCTGATAGGGAGCATGCATCAGCTCATCTGCAAAATATGGCTCGCATGCCCGACGATTGGTATATCAGTGTTCTTTGTCCTGTACTGAAGAAGGGCGACGATCTGCATCAACTACCGGAGTATCAGTCTTCTAACCATCGCTTACAAGGTCCTGTCTAGCGTCCTATGTGGAAGACTTAAGTCGTTTGCCAACACACTGATCGGGCCTTATCAGTGCGGCTTCAGACGTGGTAAGTCCACCATCGACCAGATCTTCACATTACGCCAAATCCTGGAAAATACCCAAGGAAAGCAAGTCGACACCCATCATCTCTTTTTCGACTGTAAAACCGCGTTCGATAGCCCGATAAGGGATTGCCTGTACGCCACCATGACTGAGTTCGGTATACCAGCGAAGCTCCTACGGCTTTGCAGAGTGACGTTGAGCAACACAACCAGCTCCGTCAAAGTAGGAAATAACCTCTCCAAGCCATTCAATACCGTTCGAGGTTTCAGACAAGGCGATCCACTGTCATGCAACCTCTTCAACTCCGTGATGGAAGCGGTGCTCCGAAAAGCAGGTATTCATCGTAATGGCACTATTTTCTACAAATGTGTCCACCTCCTTGCGTGCGCTGCGTTTTTTGCTATCGAAAAGGAAGCATCACGAGTGGGTCTGGCGGTGAACGAGGGTAAAACGAAGTATATGCTGTCTACAACGCGGAACACACGGCGTGTAGAAACGCACGTCATTACGGATAAGTTGTGCCAGAATTTATTTATCTTGGCACCGCCGTTAACAGCAACAACGATATCAGCTTGGAAACCAAACGGAGAATAGGTGTTACTATGGGCTAAGTAAGCAATTGATTAAGCGAGCTCTCTCTCGCATCACCAAACTGACACTTTACAAGACGCTCATCATACCCGTGTTGCTTTATGGCACAGAGGCATGGGTAGTGTCACAAAGCGATGCAGCCGCTCTTGGGGTGTTCGAGAGAAAAGTTCTTCGTAAGATCTTCGGTCCTGTGCGCATTGGCGAAGACTACGGTTCAAGAATGAACCACGAGCTGTATGAGCTCTACGCCGACATTGACGTAGTTCAACGCATCGCCATCCAACGCCTGCTTTGGCTAGGGCATGTCGTGCGTATGGATGAAGAGGCTCCAGCAAAGAAGGTGTTCGAGGGCGAAGTCCAAGGGAGCCGACGCAGAGGAAGACCATTGCTCCGGTGGAACGACCAGGTGGAGGATACTCTATGCTCGCTTGGAGAGCAGAGGCGCCTGGAGAGAGCTAGTGAGGTCAGCCGTAACTCAGTAACGAGTTGTTATGGCCACCTACATAAGTACGTAAGTAAGTTATTGGGGTAGCAGAATCCATTGTCTATTTATCCTTGCGAGGCCAAATTGAAGGTAAGTCCAATACCAAACATAAGATGTTCACCAGAAGAATGTCAAAATTCGCTTTTTTGACAGCATTAAAAGGAGTTGCCTATATGTATGACATATATTCTTATTGTATGTTGACGGCAGTGTATACTGACATTCAGTAATGCGACTACCTGGGAATCGGAAATTGGTAAGTGTTCCACCAAGTATTTCAACATCAGATGAAAATTAAGACACCTTCACTCGCTGTCGGGTGCTTTCTTTAATCTAATGTTGGAAAGATGGTTCGATCTTCAGAACTGAATCGTTTATAAAAGCTGTTATAAAAGCATACGATTTCTGGCGCATGTTGAAGATATCGTTTTATGCTCTCTGCATCAGCTATTGCGCTGTCAGTTTCCTCATTTCTGAACGAAAAAGCGAGTCGAATGACATTATGGATGCACAAGGATAAAGCAAACTATTTTCAACATTTAAACAAACAGTCGGGATCCACTTCTTTATTGACAAGTATAACTTTGAAGTAGTAAAGGACTTCACTTACTTTGGAAACAAAAAACCTTTAAAATACTCCCACGAAATTTTCAGAAAATTAACGAAAATGGGAGAAAAAATTTTACAAAAAACGGTGAGTAGGCAAAAGCGACCAAAAATAGTGCTGTCAGCGCGTTAGAATATATCTTTCGCCACGCATACCCCTACACGCGCAGCCAATTGGTAAAAACATTACACCTGCACTTTACTGTGAATCCTGAAAAAGTGTTGACATTAAGCAAAGTAAATAAGTACTCGTAAGTGGCGAGAGTGGAAGGTAAGTAGAAAAAGTGCAGGCCAGAGATAGTGAAAATGAGAAGTCAAGAAAAAGTGTAGCGAAATGTTGAATGTCCAGAATGGCACTTGGTGGAACGCACTTAAGCTGCAAATGCCCACAACTAAAGCAGTGTCTGCATTTGCCGCCAAAGCGTGTGTTTGTATGCATGTACATATGTATGCTTATATACGAATAAATATGCGCTTGAAGGCCTTCGACGGTACGGCGTGCAAGGTGTCATGGACTGCTTGGTGGGGAGCTTGAGTGCAGGCGCAGTAAATTAACTTAATTAAGTGCTGCTTTGGTGAAGTGGCAGCTGCCTTGGCGCAACAACAACTTCACTAGCATTTAATGTGAGTAAGCTGAGCTGTGCTTTTGGTAGCGTAAGCCTGAGGTTGGCTGGGTTGTTGAATGGCGGATGTTGTGGTGTTGGTGCTGAGGTTTCGGCGTACACACTTGTATATATAGGGTGGGCCATATAAAATTTGCTTTTTGAAACGGCTATAAAAAAAAATAATTAATATTTTTTCAACCTTTTTCTTTTATTTTGATAATTGAACATCGTCATTTATGAATGCGAAACAATATCGTTCAAATGACTGCCACGACTGGGTTTACAGTCACCCAATTTTTAAGCACATTTTCGATTGTTTGGGGTCCAATTTCATGAATGGCAACTTCGATTTCGTGCTTTAAAGCATCATTCGTCTCTGGATGGTTCGCATGGCATTTGTCCTTAACGGCTCCCCACAAAAAATAGTCCAACGGGCTTAAATCACAGTTCCGAAGTGGCCAATTGAATCGGAATTTCGGCTGATGATTCGGGTTTCAAAAACGGTAGCCAAAAGTTCGAGTGTAACTTTGGCAGTGTGACAAGTTGCACCGTCCTGTTGAAACCAATTATCGTCCATGTCATCCTCTTCCATTTTTGGAAACAACTCGTTGAGCATGTCACGTAACGCTCGCCATTTACTGTAACCGCGGCTCCTCGCTCATTTTCGAAAAAAAAAAATGGCCCGATGTTGCCGCCAGACCAAAAACCGCACAGTGACTCGTTGGGGATGCATTTGCTTCTCTACGGTAACGTGTGGATTTTCTGAGCCCCAAATCCGACAATTTTGCTTACTGATGTAGCCACTGATGTGAAAATGAGCTTCATCAGATATGATGATTTTTCGGTAAAAATGCTCATCTTCGGTCAAACGATTTTCTGCCCATTGAGCGAACCGAAAACGCTTTGATGGTCATTAGGCTTCAGTTCTTGCACCAATTAAACTTTGTAAGCCTTCATAACGAGGTCTTTATGCAAAATTCTCCTCAAAGAAGTGCGTGAAATGTTCAATTCTTGAGAACGATGACGAGTTGAGGTTGTTGGATGTTCCCGCACATTTTCGGCTACAGCAGCAATGTTTTCGAGTGTACGCTCTGTAGAAGCACGTTCACGTGTTGTTTTATCCATTAACGATCCACTTTCACGAACACGATTAACAAATTGATCCACAAACTGTCTTGTTGGCAAATCTTTTTTTTTTAATTTTTTTTCAAATTTCTCACCGTTTGAGTAAAAGACTCACCACTTTGGAAATAGATTTTCAATATTTCCCAATTTTGTTCAAGCGTATAGCGTCCCATTTCGTAGATGTGAAACCTTTAAGTAAATTATGAACACATTTGACATGTCATTTGTGTTACAAAAAATAGGTGGTTCAAAAAGCAAACGCTATATGGCCCACCCTGTACATGCATGCATACTTATATGTAAATATTTGCTTTGTGTTAGTGTCGACGTTTGCACCCATGTTACTGTGGATGGTTACTCACTTCCATTTGGTTTTTTCTTTTCTCATTTCACATTGCGTTTAACTGCGAATGCGAATGGATGCCTGCAGTCAAAGCGGCAGATTCGGCAGCGCGAATCTAAGTGCACAGTGAATGGAGCTGAGTGTGTTTTATTGACCGCATTTTTTTGCAAAGGCTTATTTTTCACATAGTTTGGTTTTCCTTTCTGTTTTATTTTTAAATATCCTACCTCCTACGCTTCAAACTTATTTCTGTAAAATGCTTTATTTGCATTTCATTTGCTCTGCTGTAACCAACTTAATGAGGCGGAAAGTTGTCTGACTGCAAATAAGCAGAGTTACTTTTCAAGATTTGTTTCAAGAGCTTACGCAGAAATTTAATTTGTAACTTCTGAAGAAACTAACTTGAAACCAAAAACTTGAAATTCTAAAGAAAACTACATTAAAAAAATCGAAATTCGGTAAGGAGTGGAAAATGGCAGCCAACACAACGGTCAGCAAAAATTCATTGCATTTCGTATGCTTTGACAAGCGCCGACAAGCTTTTCGACACCTTTTGACAGGCGCACGATTGGCATAAAAAGATTATCTGCTCGGTTAAAGCATGAAAGGAATCCATAAAATCTGTGGATGAAAAAAGCAGAAGAAGAAACGGCAGAAAAACACCTCACACCACACCTTAGTGCTCCTACCTCTCTTAAGCTGTTCACTATGTCTACTTGACGTTCCGTGCGTCGGTTGTAAAAGGGAAATATGCTGATTCATTTTAAGCAATCTTCAAACTATGGCGAAAAATTAATGAAAGAAAGTAGAAAGAAATGCACGCAAATATAAAAACTAAAAAGAAAGAAGAAGGAAAAATAAAATCAAAGTTTTACAAACTGTGTTATTACTTTCCTTTCAACTTATTGGCATATTGCTGCAATAACAATCCCAAAGCTGATGTTAGCCAATAAGGCTGCTGTCAATATGTATTGCAGCCAACTCGCGTGCGCGCCAAACCCGCTTACACGCTTACACGCAAACCAAAAGCAATGACTGCTCTGCTAAATTACAAATGAAGAGAAAAATAGTTTCCCGAAACGGAAGTTAACAAATTACGAAACGATTGGTGTGGCGTCAGTGAGAAATGAATGCGCCAAAAAACGGGCTCTAGTAGCAGAGGTATTATTACGAATTTTAGCTTTCCTATTTTGCATTGATTTTTCACTCATTGCAACTTTGATATTTTTTTTCTTGTTGAACTATCGCTTATAAGGAGAACTATTTGTAGTATTTTTTATTACAATTTTATCTTTTCGCATGTCTTCTATGCCATTTGTCTTCACATTGATCACGAATAACGTGAAGTGTTAGGATTCTTGATGAAGGTACACCTACGAAACCAGTTGGCGCTGCCTGCAATTGCATGAGGTTTTTAAATGCGTTAATTCTAGGCTTTAAGCTAGGAGGGCTGTCTTTTATAATTTGCGCTAGATAATGGAAATAAAGCAGTAGTGATCATGACATTATTTATTTCAAAATATTCTCCTTGCGAGTCACTAGACTTCCGTATTTGCTTAAACCAATTTTCAAAGCACTTTTGCCACTCAGAAGTGGATACCTCCAAAACGAGCTGTTGAAGGGTTTTAACAGCTTCTACAGTCGTTGAAAAACGTGGAACTCGTGATTAATTTTTGACGTTCAAGAAATAATTAGGTGCTAAATAAGGGTTGTAAGATGGATAGTTCTTTTTTTCAAGAGGTCGGTAGGGCTCAAAATGTCTTTGCACTTACAGCGAACATCGTCTACAGCGTCGAGTGGTGTGGCCACTAAAACTATGCGTTCTCCTCGGCTGGGGAGACTCCCCTTCCGGGACTACTCTCTGGAGTACTTTCTATATGACCCTTAATTCCATCTTTTGAGTGCTCAAAAACATTTATGTATGAGCCAATACGTAAAAGCTTGAATTGCTTTGATGAAGTATGATTCGTTTCGAAAAAATTTGTGTATGACCTATTAAATTCTAGAATAATCAAATTCAAATTTGACGATGTTTCGTATTGTCTCCATATAAAAAAGGTAACGTGTATTCGTTATTCATGGGTTGCTTTTTATATTTTGAGTCTTTACAACTTATGTATAACGCTTTCACTTTAGAGCCCTATTTGTTCCTTTTTTAGTGAGTTGAAAAATTCATCCTGCCCGAAAGATGGAACTAACTAGCGAAAATTTTCGTGCGGTAATTTAGTACGATTTTCGACTTGGATTGTTGATCTACTGACTTCATCTTTTGGAGTTGAAGTACCCACCACACTTAGTCACTGTGAAACGCTTCTTCTTCTTCTTCTTGATTGGCGCTTTAACCGCTTAACAAAGTTTAACAAAGCGCTTTAACCGAGTTTAACAAAGCGCGCCAGTCGTTTCTTTCTCGTGCTAACCGGCGCCAATTGGACACACCAAGTGAAGCCAAGTCCTTCTTCACCTGATCTTTCCAACGCAAAGGAGGTCTTCCTCTACCGCTGCTACCACCAGCTGGCACCGCATCGAATACTTTCAGAGCCAGAGCGCCGTCGATCCTTGCATCAGGAACTTCGTCAAGGCCGTCCAAAAACTGTTGGGATGTCAAAAGCAATCGATATTGTGCATCAATTGATAGCCTTATATGACATATCGCGAGATAGAGGAATCCTTGGGTATAAGTGTGATCAGGATACATTTAATATTGGATGAAAATTTCGTCTTGAAGAAGATTTGTTCTAGTTGCACAGTGCATAATTTAACAATTGCTCAAAAAAAAAGACTCGAGTCGATTGGCGCAAAAGAATGTTCAAGAAATGCAGCCAAATAGCGACAAATCTTAGATCTATCCATATGAGTCGAATACAAAATAGCCATCGAAAGTGTGGTAGAATACCCAGACGAGTGTATTTCAGTAAAAGTTATTCGCGGAAGAAGCACCTAAATGCAAATGGTGGCTTGTTTTTGCGTAAAATTTGATCATGTCGCAGCTGTGCCAGTAGAGAAATATATAGTAGTACTGCATACCTCCGGTCATCTTTCCGTACACATTGCTCTCCCACACCAAATAAAATTCAACAAGACGGCACGCCAACTGGTGGCCAATATCAACAGCTACCCCAACAGCACTAACTGGGACTTGTGAGAAGCTCACGATTAAGCTGCAACGAAAGGACTTTTGCATGAGGGGGCTGAACGTTGCTTGGATGGCTAGTGCATACAATAACCTCACCGAAAACTACACCCGAAACATTACACTAAATTTTGAGGGTTCGCTAGAAGTTTTCGGAGAATTAAGGAAAGCTTGCAGCCATCGTAGCCGAATGGGTTAGTGCGTGATTACCATACGGAATTCACAGAGAGAACGTCGGTTCGAATCTCGGTGAAAACACCAAAATTAAGAAAACCATTTTTCTAAAGCGGTCGCCCCTCGGTAGGCAATGGCAAGCGTCGGAGTCGGCTTGAAACTGTAGGTCTCTCCATTTGTGGAACAACATCAAGACGCACACCACAAAAAGGAGGCGTAGTTCGGCCAAACACCCAAAAAGGGTGTACGCGCCAATTATATACCTATATATATACCGCCAAAGACGAAACTTCCTTCTCCAAGAAAATACGATCTCTCACGTATTGGTTCACTCAAGAGAGTTTTTGAGCACTCAAAAGATGAAATTAATGGATCATCTAATACTTTGCAGCCCTGATTTGACACCTAATTATTTCTTTTGGTTCCCGAACATAAAATAAAGAAAATAAATTTTGAAGTCTTTAAACAGCTCGTTTTTGAGTTATCGACTTCTGAGTGGCAAAATTTCTTTGAAAAGTGGTTAAAGTGAATACAAAAATCTATAGACTTTCAAGAAGAATATTTTGAAAATCAATGAAATCATATACATTATTATTGTACACGGTTTTCATGGATATAAGTATCAAATTAAATTCGTAAGTTATTGCATTCAATAATAAAAAATACCATTATTTTTAATATCTATGTTTCTCAATTCCTTGCTTGCAGTAAAATTTGAAATGTGAAAGCCAAACGTTTTAATGAAATTAAATGTTTCAACTAAAAGTTTCCGACTGCAACTCCCAATATGCACCTTAATGGCCCAAATCACATCACCATAAACAAAAGTCCAAAAAGCATAACCCAATAACTGCAACTCATTTAAGAGGGTCGTATATTTGTATTCGGGTGTAGTTTTCGGTGTGGTTATTGTATGCACTTGCCATCCAAGCAACGTTCAGCCCCCTCATGCAAAAGTCCTTTCGTTGCAGCTTAATCGTGAGCTTCTCACAAGTCCCAGTTAGTGCTGTTGGGGTAGCTGTTGATATTGGCCACCAGTTGGCGTGCCGTCTTGTTGAATTCTATTTGGTGTGGAAAAGCACTGTGCACGGAAAGATGGCCTGAGGTATGCAGTACTACTATATATTTCGTTACCATCCATTTTATTATATTAAAACGAGCGAAAATTGCACAATAATATTGCAAAGTCATGGGCAATGATTGAAATTAATGGATTTCTAAATGTTTCAACTAACATTTTCCGGAACGTTTTTGGCTACTCTACTACGTTCTTACGGCCATTTCGTTCTGTAGCAATTGTTACGTTGCATTTTTCGTATTGCTACCACTACCACTACAACTATAACTACTACTACCATACTACTACTGAGTGCTACAACTGTAGCATTCAACTTTACGCTTTTCTGTCCCTTCCTCGCTTATAGTTTTCACTACTTTCATGCTCATTCACACCCGTGTAGAGGCGCTTCTAACTACAATATCCCCACTTAAATTTGACTCCTCTTCGCTCACCCGCCTGAAGCCTTTCACCACTTTTCGCCATTTTCACCAGTTTAGTAGTTTTTCGTGAGTATATTCGGCGTAGTACGAGTACAAACCTAAATAGGTGTATGTGTATATGTGTATGCATGTTTATGTATAGCTGTAAAGTGAGATGATTTTGGTATTAAATTTCCTTTTAATGTTATTGTAGAAAGCCATTGAAGTATGAGCGTGCCACATCGGTGCAGACCATTTACGATCCTGTTCGGTTGCGCGATTTTTATTTTTGTCAGATTTTGCGTGAGAGGGAAGTGAAGCGGGCCCGTTCATAACCCTCTGTGCTATTCACTATTATTTGTTGCAATGTTAGTTGGTCCGATAGTCGTCGTAAATGGTGTTATGCTTTTATGTTTAGTTATTTGTTGTTACATGCAGTGGTTATTGCTATTGCTGTTATTTTTATTTCCATTTTTATTTCCATTGTTATTTTCTATTTTTACTGTCAGTGTTGTAAGCTAATGTTATCTCGTGAGTGGTAAATAATGCATTTAGTTCACTAAATACTTAAAATGAAATTAATGATAGTGAAAACTCTACCATTTTTAAGTATGTGCGCTGCACATACACACACATACATGCTTACTTGTATTACGGGCTTATTTCATTAAATTGTATTGTAACCATATTTTTAGTTGGGAATTATATAAATGAGTTTTTGTTAATTTTCAACATATGTGGATGGATTTTTGTTAGGTGTGCGTTGGCATTGGATTTTATGTAATTTGGCCATAAACAAATAAATTTGCACTGCTTCATTTAAATTGAACTGTGTGGCTTGAATGTGATATGCAAAATGTTAAAATTATTTGAAAATGCATTACATTCAATTAGAATACAATTGCATTCAATATTTTTATCTCAATGAATGTGAATTTTGAACTTTCATTTGGTTCCGATTTTTTTTTTAATTTGCTGTTACCTGGTAGTTAATCTGAAATAAATAATTAATATTCATTTAATTTAAGCCAGCAGGAATGAATGGTTATCCGTAGCGCATAACAATAGATTCCATTAACTTTGGTATGAACATTTAACATTTTTCATTCGAATCGTATTTTTTGCTTTTGTATTTTTGTTTTGACATTTTTTTTGTTTTGTACATTATTTTGATTTGTACATTCCGTTTATAAGGCGTTAAAATACGGGTCTAGAAGTTATTTAAAAATTTAGATTTTTTTCAGGTCTCACTACTTTCATTCAAAATACGGCTCTTAACAATGATATTTTTGAAAATTTTTATTTTATAGGTTTTTTTACCTTGATTGACCTTAAAAATAGCTAAGAAATTTAAATTAGAAATAAATATAATTCAAATAAAAATAAGTAGTAGTGAGAAAGCTGAAGTCACTAAAGAAAAGATAGAAAAAACAGTAGCAGTACTAGAGGTTGGGATTAGTTGCAGTTAAAGAATGAGAGATTATTTGAGTACATTCAGCAATATTCGCAAATGTTTTTTGTTATTTAATTTTTATTCAATTTTTATTGCGACTAGTTCATAAAAATTTCCAAATGACTAAGAAGCAACTTAAATATGTCAACAGTGAAAATTGTGTAATTTCACTATACATACATATTATGCAGCATTTTTACGGAAGTATAGAAGATCGCTTGGTTAAGTGCGTCTGAGTCTTCGCATTATTCCGTCTGTTTTGATGAAATTATTTGCTTCTTAATTGATGTGGTTTATTCCTTATGGGCCACTGCAATTTTTGCGATTTCAGTGTTGACGGAGTTTATTTTAGCGTCACGCTCAATGTCGAAACATCTGCCGTACCTTGGCGCCTTGCCAATGCACCTGAGGACCTTATTTTTAAACTGCTGGATTTGGTTTTTCGTATTTTGATTAGCGGATCCCCTTTGCTGCACACCATAACTCCATATTGGTCTTAGTATCTGCTTGCAGGTTAACAGTTTGCTTTCTGTGGTTAGAGCTGATCTGCTACCCATGAGCCATAGCTTTTGATTTGATTTTGATGTCCAATTCTTCCCTCTTTTTCTTAACAAGTTCTTTCCGTCAAAGTTTACAATCAAGTGTCTCATACCTGCATGGCCTGGCACTCGAAGTGTAACCAATCAAAAAGGCCAAAAATTTAGTTTGGAAAACTACTTTTATTCAGTTCAAAGTAAAAAAATGTGTGAAAATACTGGCCTTGAGATGGTCCAGAAACGAATCACAAGCTGACTGAATATGACTTGTAGGTTTTTTGGCCCACTCGTCGACAATGGCCCGTTTCAGCGCATCAAGACTGATGATTTTTTTAGTTTGAGCCTTGCTCTCCAAAATGGCCCAAAAAAATGGACGAATCCATCGGATTCGCGTCTGGTGAATTTGAGAGCCATCGTGTGGACGTTATGAAGTTTGGAACGTTGGTTTTTAGCCATTCTCGGTTTACTCGAGCTTTGTGAGACAGGGCCGAGTCCTATTGAAACGTCTATGGGCTGCCACCGATATATTTGCTTGCCCACGGCTTCAGAGCAACCTCCAGAAAACTTTTCCGATAATATTTCGCGTTTACCTTTAGGACAGGCTCGATGAAAACGATTAGAGAGCACCCATCTGTGGTTACAATAGCCCAAACTATTACCTGTGGCGGGTGCTGCCTCCTGGTGGCCGAAAATTAAAAGCTTTCGGCTTGGACCAAGTGAAGCAACTCCTTCGCTCCCTCAAGTCTGACTTGTTGCTGCTTTGGTGTGAAATCATGCGCCTAATACGCACACGTTGCTGTGATGTAATTAGGATCAGACGGTAGGTCATGCGTAAAGATAAGGTACAGGAGAGGCCCAAGAACGCTGCCTGGAGGTACTCCTGCATTTATTTGTCGAAGACTTGAATAAGCATCATTTTGCTTGACTGGAAAATAACGGTCTGATAAGTACGACTCCAAGATTTCGTAGTATTGTTTGGAAAGTATTAATTTTGGTTTAACAGGCAAACCGGTGTGACAAACTTTATCAAATGCTTTTGCCACATCGAGGAATACTTCAGAATATATTTCTCTGTTTTCGAGAGCTTTTTCTATTTCGTGCGTGATTCTGTGTACCTGGTCGATTGAAGAATGTTTACTTCGAAACCCAAACTGATGAGTTGGAATTCTTTTTTTTTTCGTTCTATTATTTTATTAAGTCGGTTAATCACAAGCTTTTAAAATAGCTTTAAGATCACAGGTAGAAGGTATGCCTGGTTTTTGAAGCATAATAACCTACGCAGTTTTCCAGAAAATTGTAATGTAATGAAACTTAAAGATGCATTCATTATGTTAGGGATAATTTGGATGTTTTTAGGTGGAAGCTGCTTGAGCGATTGCTGCAGTGATTAAATCGAAGCCAGCGGACTTTTTATTTTTTTAGCATTTTAATTTGACTTTCTAGTTCGGCGCTCTCTATTCGTGGAATTTCTTCGAACTCTTGCAGCACGGCTGTACACGGGCTTTGTATGTTGCTTCTTGAGGTGTAGGAACATCAGCTAGATAGTTTGCATATAATTCTGCTTTCTGGGAATTGTTGTTAGCGCATTTTTCGTATTTTATCTTGAGAAGGCGATAGTGCATTTGTGGTATTTTTAAGTATTTATGCAGTGCATTTCCATAAGGAGTAATACACATGACGATAGTTGGGCAATGAATGCAAGTGACGAGAAAAATTATCCTTTTTACATATCTTTATTTTCCAACCAGGACCTTTGGTCATCTTCTTTAGCCCAGTTTTAACTAGACTATGAATACCACTTACAGCGAAGTTTCCTCTTTAGTAAGAAAAGATCTCTGATGTCCTTTGGGTATTATGTAATGACTGCGGTTTCTTCGGAAAAGTGACGAAACAATTCATTTATGAGGTGCAAGTTCTCATTTATACATTTAATTTTTAGCGGTAAATTATTCCAAAGACGGACAGAGTCGTGGTATTGTCGTTTATTCACCAAAAAACTGCCTTTTGTCGTTACTAAGTTAACGGAACGACAAAATTTTATAACTTAAGTCTTTGAGAAATCTGGGTTCCTGAGCAGTAGTGACTTTCTGTAGTAAATGTAAATATGTGAAAAATTACGTCATTTAAATGTCCACCATGGGAACGTTTACAGGTAAAATCTACATACCAAAAATACGATTTGTAAAAGTCTAATTGTTGAGCACGTCAAGATCTCGATTTTGATATTCTCAACAAAACATTTAGTTTTTTGTCTGCCATTTATTGTATTTTTCTATCCGCGACCGAACCAGTTTCTTGAAACTTTTTACCAGTCTTTAAATTCTCAACCCAAACGATTATTTCCACCAAAACAATCACGAATTTTGCGATATGTTGTTCTCAAATATCGACCATTTTTATAATATTATGAATTATTCGGTACAAATATTTCTGTTCGACAATACTATGTTCCAAAAGGGACGCCACTGTAGTTGTTTTTCCGGGCAGCCACCTTAATATAGTAATATAGAGGTTTTATTTGCCATCCCCACTCTTGTTCATTAGCTTACATGGGTAACCCTTATTCGTAGGGTATTAGTAGGAGTCTATACTGAGATCACTATGCCCTCGAAACGCTCTAAAGATTGTAGCAGTCACGAATGAACGGATGTTTTCTGATATTTATTTATACATTTAAATTTCATATTTTATTAAATTTAAGTTAAAAATTATAAACGTGATTTTATTAAAAACAAATTATATTTTAATCTTTTTAGTGCTTCTGGCAGTTAGTTGGGAGGAATGGTGGACGTATGATGGCATATCGGGTAAGTTTTTAAGATAAAATCCCTTTGATCTATTTTCTGAGTGTTCAAAATGTATAAGTATAAGATACTATTTTTTTATTATAACTGTAACTAGTATTAAACCCCGAAAGTCGGGTGCGCCATTGTCTAAGAAATATCAAATCAAAATAAAGCCGATATTTTTGTCGATGTATTCGCGCGTGTGCCTTAACACATGTGTGCATACGTGAAATCTCTAAATTATGATTTATTTTAATTAGAAGATCAAACTTCTGATTGATTTGGTAGCCACGTTTTTTCTCCCTCTAATCAACTTCTTAAACTTACATAAGCCAAGCCTACCAAGTCTACGTACTTAATTTGCCGTTTGAAAAATGCTTGCCATCATCACACCTTCTCAATGCAGGTCCTTCGTCATATTAAATTTCCGCCTTCATTCATTCATTGTTGTTGTAGAGTGTAATTTACAAAAGTTGATGTTACTCTTGCTAAAACTTTATTAGACTGAGCGTGGCGTAGTCTAAGTAAAACTTTGAGAACGATAATGAAGAAAAGATACATGTGCGGAACTGGTTTTGCCAATCCACTATCTTATATGAGTCCATAAAGGGTGATAATATTTGATTAATAATTCAGAAAGGCATCATATTTCTACTCTTATATCATTATTAAATTGAACTCATATTGGACTGTCTTTATAAGATGGAAACATACTGTTTTTTGAGCTCATAATGCGGACTGCCGGAGGCACTGCAGTCAAATGGATTGATGCCTGACTAACATTCGGAAGTGCACAAATCCCTGTGCTTGAAACACTACAAGAGTATCTTCTAATAGCGTTCGCCTCCATTAGGAAATGGTAAGTCTCCGAATTTATTTATGCCATGAAAAAGCTCTTCATAAGAAACTATCTGTTGTTCGGAGGCGGTGTAATATTGTATGCCCCTCCATTTGTGGTAAAATATCAAAACGCACAATAGAAATAGGAGGAGGAGCTTGGCGAAAGACCAAATAAAGGGTACTTTTCTGACTTTAAACTTTATTTTTTATTTTATATGCCAATTTTATGAAGAGATGTAGCATTGCGACCTGAAGGATCTATTATGAATGTTTCCACATAATTTAAATAAAAGCACAAAAAAAAAATAGTAAAGAAGTTTAGTCATACTTGGACTACATGCATCTACAGGAATTCTCTAAATTATGCTATCAGAGAAAAGAACGCATACAAGCCAATGACAATTTGAAGTGTGCTTTGGCAAATCGACCTGCGAGATGTCTCCATAATTTGAATTTCAAAATCGAATGGAGGAATTTTTTTTATTTACCATCAACATCACCATATGTATGAGTTTAGGCCGGTAAAATCTGGCCAAAAGTCTTAACTTAATTAACTTAGACTTAAACTTAGCCAAAGTTTCATTGTAACACATTCACATTTCATTATAAATCCAGCTCCAATAAAGCATTAATTTAACCGCTTAAGTGGCAAGGCCCTGGCTTTTAATCGGTATTCTAGCACGGTAGTCATGTGTATTTATGCATGCCTAAAGTTCTTACGTAGTGCTAATGCAAAAACTTATATATTTTCACTTATGTAGCTGTATACAAAAATTTCCCACAGAAATACCTCCAAATCCATAAGCACTCAAACACTCCTTTCGGAAGACGAAATTCACTTAGCGTGAATATGTAATTCAACAAGCAAAAGGTGAAATATAGAGTCAGATATTAAAGTGTTGCACAACAACTGCACCAACGAAACAAATGCCGAATGCAACTATTATACAATATACGATATCTTTAATGAAGTGAAATATTAGTAAGCAGAATCATACACACTAAATCTGCATGAGTAAATGGAAGCTCTGTGAAAGCCAATACATATTTACATATAAGTAAGTAGACATAATATCAGATATGAAAGCATCGATGCAATTTGCAACAAATTATACGCGAAATTTATGCAGCAACCGAAACGAAATGCGCTCACATCAAGGGTTACAAAATATACATACATAGCTATAGAATACCCAGCACGAAATTCATTAGTACGAACTAATATGATTCTGGTCGATTTTACGCCAAGCAGTTTCACCAGAGGAATGCATTCGTTCGTTTAGAGTATTTTAATATACCTTGAAAAATTGCGGAAATCTCATTATAAGACTTGCAAGGATTACTTGATATAGTCTAAGCTATTAACTAAAAAGAGAAAAAAACGAAGGGAGTATTTTTTAAACATCCTAAAGATCAATAAAACTTTTCCCCAAAAATGTTTAACAAATATATTATATACAATTTTTCCCCCAAAGCTTTTATCAAAAAAAAATTATGAAAAACTAATAATAAGATATATAACAAAATATAAAAATAATAATCAAAAACTATTGTATATGTGAATAAGTTTCCCCCCTCGTAAAAGAGGTGTCGCTGCTGATACTAGTTTTGTGTTCGCTCTAGTAATATACTGGTGATTGGAAGGTGGATATATGAGGTCTCAATTGCAGTGGTTGACATTCGTTTGAAGCGTAAAGATCCTTTTTTGTCTGTCATCAAAAATATTGATGTCTACGTTCGTCCCGAAAAAACAGCATTTGCGGGTTATCAAACAGTCATGCTTCTTTTTTACCTTTTAAAGAATTGTGCACCTGAAACGTGTCGTCTATTGATCAATATTTACGGTAATCACGCTGCATCAATCACAACTTGTAAAGAGAGTTTCGACGCTCCCGAAGTGGTAATTTCGACGTGAGTGATAAAGATCGTGTAGGGGCACCGATGAAATTCAAAGATACTCAACTGCAACAATTATTGGATGAAGACACACGTCAAACCCTTGATAATATTATATATCTAAAGGAGTTGGTTGTTGATAGATCAACCGTTGGTAAACGTTTGTGTGCGATGGGAATGGTCTGAAAGTAGATAATTGGGTGCCACATCAATTGAAGGCGAGAGATATCGAGATATGAAGGCGAGGGATATCGAGATATGTGCTTCTTGAACGGCATAAAAGAAAAGATTTTCTGCATCGCATCGTCACTGACAGTGAAAAATGTATCTATTATGGTAACCCTAAGTGTTGAAAAGGTGTAGCCTGTCAGGTGAACCAGGTCCATCGACAGCGAAAAAAATATTCATGTTTCAAAGGTGTTATGTTGTGCCTCTGGTGGGCTCAGAAGGGTGCCATCTATTACGAGCTCCTTAAACCATCTGAACTCATCACTGGCGATCGTTACCGACTGCAGCTAATGCGTTTGAATCAAGCTCTAAAAGAAAAGTGACCAGAATGGAACGGTAGACATGACAAACTGATTTTGCTGCATGACAACGCCAGGCATCAGGCCAAACGCCGTATTCCCCAGACATTGCATATTCGGATTACCATCTGTTCCGACCAATGCAGTCAGGTTTTATTGGTGAGCGGTTCACTTCTTACCAGAGCATCGCAAACTGGCTCACTGAAGGGACCAAGTCAAAATTTTTTGTGAGAGGAATCCGTATGCTACCTTAAAGGTGAAGTAAAGTTGTAGCTTCCAATGGCCCATACTTCACATAATATCCTGTATTTTTTAATTCGTATCTTTGAACAGAAAGAACAGAAAAAAACAAGCTATAACAAAATAATAATTATAAAGAGAAGCGATGTTATTTCGTGTTAAAAACTCTATACCAAATTTAATCTTATAAGAAAGATCTGAAAATTAAAATTTTTTTTCAGTTTGCATTTTACCAAAGAAACAAAGTTTTAGAAAAATTTCCAATAATGTCCAATTGTCCATACTTGGATAACAAAACGTGGAATCTCCCATGTAAGGTAAAATGAATCTAGCAATTTTGTAATTTTGCAATTTAATAATTTTTTTACTAAATAAAAAGCAAACATTTTGGCATTCTTTATTTGACATTTAGGTGCCCCATTTCTAATCTCTATTTCGATATTTATTATTTAACACTTACGCGCTCGATTGTATACAGCAGTTGTCTAATTCACAAGTGTCAAATACGATTGACATGCGATGCCATTGGCAAAAACTACAAATCTTCCCAAAACTGTAATATACTTTATTATTAATAACTTTTTCTTTATTTGAGGTTTGAAAGCGTTGAGGCCAATAGCGAAAGCTAGTCGAGACATTTGCGAGACTTGTAGATTATTTTTTATTATTTAAATTTCACTCAAATAAATCTGCACGCCGGCTTGCACACGTTCGTTCGAAAATAAGTATGTATATGTAAATATTTATATGTTTATATGCATTAGGGTTGTTCACAAAATATTGAGGAACTAAATATTTATAAAGATTTTATAGTTGGCCATTAAAAAGATTAATTCTTAGCAATTGTAGATTAAAAGCTCGCAAAAAATGAATTTTTATTTTATAAATAATGTGCATAGAAAACTTCATTCGCTTTGCAGTACCATTAAATATCCATTCAATTCAGGCAATTTTTTTCGAAATCTTTTCTAAGAGATTTGGATTCCACAGAAAATTCTGAAAAAAACTGCCATGAAGTCAATTTCGAGGCCCCTAAGAAGTTATCTGTAATCAATACGAAGTTAATATGAATACTAATATATATTTACTAAAGCACTGTTATTTTCTTTACACAAAATATATATTAAATATAAATTAATCTTTAGAAGGGGGTCTAAGTGTAATCACAGACAAAACGAAATATATGCACTCTGCAAAGGAACCGAGTGATAATGCACATTGAAATCGATGGTGAATGCATAAAGAGAGTCGACAAGTTTAATAACTTAGGTATTTTCCTCAGCAGTACTCGTATACCTATATGACGCAATAAATGGCCGACTAAGCGTGGTAAATAAAATATTCTTTACACACATAAAATTATTCAACTCTCGATTGCTATCAATATGGCAATGTAACGGGTGATCAGATTGGATGTACTTCTTCCTAAGGGGTTTTTGTTTTTTGGCAAATCACGCGGGACTAGTCTCAAACTAAATGTACAGTTTTGTCAGTATTCATTAACACTTCATCATGGAAGTCTTACGCCTCAACAAACGGTGTTCTGCGAAAAGTGCTCAGACGAACTTATGGCGTACAGTGATGACGCCATTTTTGGCAAAAGGGCAGTACATCCATTAAACCATTGAAAACAACCATTTGGATTACCTACGAGCTGAAGAAATCTTCGGCATATATACTCTTATCTTCAAAGACGAGGCTGGCGCCACTGTAACTGGCGTTATGTGTGGCGTTACTGTGAATGGCGAACGCTATCGCGCAGTGATGAACGACTTTTTGATGCCGAAAATTGAAACCCTCGATCTCCACAACATTTGTTTCCAACAAGACGGCGCAACTTGTCATAGAGCCCGTTACACAATGGATTTACTGCGTCGTCGTTTCGGCAAGCAATTTATCTCTCGTCTCGCATCAGTGGATTGGCCACCAAGATCGTGTGATATCACACCTTTGGACTTTTATTTGTTAGTGCATGCGAAATTTAAATGATTTGTGAATAAACCAGCTTCCATTGAGGCATTGAAGGCCAACATTACTAAAATAATTCACGAGACACCTACTGAAATAGTGAGCCATTCAAATTTGGTGTTTAAGAATGGCCGAAATACGGCGCAGTTGCGGCCAACATTTCAAAAGGATTATCTTTAAAAAATAAATGTGATGAAAGTTTTTACACAAAAATAATAAAAATTGTCCAATCAAATTGAATTTTCGTTGTTTTGTTTCAATTTAAAATCGGATACCTTTAAATTAATCACCCTCTATAGAGCGCTTGTAAGACTCATACTAACATACAGCACCGAAGTATGGGTACTTAAAACAACAGACATCGACCAAATACTGAGGTTTGAAAAACTGATACTGTAAATAATAATATGGTGATTTTCGGCAAGATGACTGAACATATCGGATAAGATACAATCACGAGCTCGAGGCATTGATAGATAATGGAAACTCAAACCGCTTTATAAAAAGTCAAAGAGAACTGCCAAGAGACTGCTGTCAAATAAATGTAGGTTGGTGAGGTCACAGCTGACCTGCGGAAAACGGGGATCACACTCCCGAGATCGATTGGAGTGGAGAACCGAAGATGTGAAAGCAAAGACCTGCACAAGACTGTATTGCTAATGCTGATGGTAATGATAATACAAACCTGCACCTGCGGGAGTTTTTTGCAGGAAGAATTTTTTGCTGACCCCATATTTAAATAACCCCGCAATTAAGAAAATGATATGCCATTTTTTAATATTGAAATAGAAAAAGTGATTGCATATATATATTTTTTTTATTGTATGTTTCAATCAAACTAAAACTTGCAAAAAAAACCAAATAGAATTAAATTGTACAATATTTCAAAGATTCATTTTAGCTTTTTTCGAATAATATTTTGTTTTACAATTAGCAATGATTTTACAATTATTTTGCTTTTAAATCCTATTTATATTCAACACCAGGTGTCGTTGTTCATAGTTGGGCACTTGTGCTCAAAGGCATTATAATTTGTTTCACATAAAAGTTGTGTGTAACGGCATGAAATAATCGAGAAAGATAGAGGCATATTTATACCAAAGTACCCAGAATGAAGGAAATAGTTGATTCATGGTGCTCACACTCACTAATGTAAGCCTACGTTCCGTGTCAGCTAACACGATCAAACTAATGAGAGCCCCATGTAAATGAAAACTCACCATCGTTCCCTTACGACGGTATCGTGTACGTGGGTACATCAAAAATATTGTATTGTTCCGCAAAAATGTGTCAGCTGATTGCTCTCTCACCATGCAGTGTTGTCAAATCGTACATTTCGGAATCATTAAGAAAATAAATTTATAAAAATTTGAATTTACAAATGATGTTTCATGATTAAATGAAAATACGTTTGCTCAGTAAGCCGCTTTCTCGTTCTCTCTGGACAAATCGGCTCCCTTAGCAAGACACTGGGTTGCTAGCTCTGGAAATTTTGAATAAAAGTGGAGGAAAACTAAAATTTGTAGAAAAAACATTTCATTTTCAAAATGGTGTGCTTACGAGCTAACAACTCGCTAAAGAGTTTTCATCGGTATGTTCAGGACTATGGTAGTATGACATGAAATACATACCGCTTAAATCAGGACACGATAGAGTAATTGACACAATCCGAGATCGATGAGTCGAGAATTTAAAAAGCTTTATTTCTTAATTGGATAGTCCCGACGCGATCGATAACATTTCAGACCTCATTATAAAAAATTGGGATTGACGGAACTTGTTTCCAATGAGCCCACCTTCACATGGATGGATGAAGTGTCTAGAGGAGGTTTAGCAAAGCACAGTACCAGCATGAAAAAGCTCTACATAAAACTGTAGCTCCTTTCATTTATGGAATAACATCAAGACGCGCGCTGCAAATAGAAGGAGGGTCTCGGCCAGACACCTAACAGAATTGCACGTGTGAATTATTTATTTATTTTTAACAAAAATATTTTATATCGGCGAAACTTCGCATTTTCGCGATCGGTTTTAAATTTAAAAAATTAATTCACAAAACAAAATCTTGTACTAAGTGAAATAATTTCTTGTTTTAATATTAGATTTGGCAATTTCCGCTAAGAACTTCTATTTGTACCATTCTTTACTTTCAAATATTAATTAAAATTTATTTTTTAAGCCATTTGCAGTTTTTTTCCTTTTAAGTAAGAAAATACTTTTTTGCTACCATTTTTACCAAAAAGGATTTAATATTTTCCGCTTTATTCACCTTCTTAAGAACGACGTTTTGTAAGGGAGTGTCAAAAATCGAATGCCACTACTGAGCAAACCTTTAATAATTTAATCATGATGATGTTTAATAATTTTAGTTATAAATAAATAAACTATTTCCATTTGTTGGTTTTTGACTTTGGTTTCTTATACAATGAGAAATTGTAACTGCTAACGCGGATGTGTGTAAAAGTATGCATGTAAAAATATGAATGGCAACATTCAGTTGATACAACAAAACACAAACCCACACAAACCGATGTATGTGCAAATATTTAACAAACGAGAGAAGCTTCTTTCTAGCTTAAAAATTCTTGCTCAAATTTGTTTATCTCACGGGCAACAGACAGGGACTATGGTACGTACGATAACTCGAGCAGAAATTAACGTATTTCAATGAAACTTTGTTTTCGCATTACTCTTTGTCCGACGTAGTTGGGTATTGAAAATGGGCGAAGTCGGTAAACAACCACGCCCAGCTGTCAAATCACGGAATTTTCGAAAAATATGAAGCCTAAAGCAAAATATCTCAAATTTGATAAAAATAATGTACTCGAAAAAGCAAATAAAATTTTGGCAAATGAACGGTCTCCCGCCCACTTTTTGGTGAATGCGTATATCTCGATAAGGATTTTATATAACTCGGCCAAACTTGGTACATGTATTGCTCCCCACTTCACTTAGAGCTCAGATAATTAATGGGATCAGATAAACTCCATGCCTACTTTTTATATGTTGCACCTAAATTTCTGCCCATCCATTTTTTATGCCCTATACGTTCAGCTAGTAGCCGAATGGGTTGGTGCGTGATTACCATTCGGAATTCACAGAGAGAACGTCGGTTCGAATCTCGGTGAAAACACCAAAATTAAGAAAAAGATGTTTTTAATAGCGGTCGTCCCTCGGCAGGCAATGGCAAACCTCCGAGTGTATTTCTGCCATGAAAAAGCTCCTCATAAAAATATCTGCCGTTCGGAGTCGGCTTGAAACTATATGTCCCTCCATTTGTGGAACAACATCAAGACGCACACCGCAAATAGGAGGAGAAGCTCGGCCAAACACCCAAAAAGGGTGTACGCGCCAATTATATATATATATATATACGTTCAGCTATGTATGACCTGGAGTTATTTTGGTGCCAAAAATTAACTGCCATCCCAAATTAAATTTTATTAAAATGTGCGCTGCTACATAAAAAAGTTCGATCCGAGTCGAGTTTAGTCTCACTTACTGGTTTTCCTGGAATGCGAGTCTGCTATTTAGAAGGAATTTCAAAAATAATTGTTCTATAAAAAATAACCCACCCTAATATATACTTATATGTTTGTTGAAGCTTGCAGGTGAAGAGCTGCTGTTCGAGCGTGTGCGGGTTTTATTGTTATGTGTGTAGATTATTTATAGGTGTACCGTGTTTCAGCACTTGCATTCATGCATGCGTGTCTGTGTGTGTTTGTATGAAAACGCGTGAAAGATTTCCTGTCACTTCCGGTTGAAAAGTGATAAATATGACATTTGCAATAGCGCGGTTGCTTTCCTTTCATGCACGCTTTTTCACGCGCTTACTTTCCGCTTCCCTCAATTGGTCTACGCAAATATGTAGGTAGGTATAACGGAAAACTATATTCCCAATAGTGTTCTTACCTTTTTCCACAATTGCTACAAATAAAATAAATACAATTTTACATTGATTTGCTTATTCAAGTCATGCAAACAAACAGATAAATTGTATTCTTGCCATTTACTTTTACACCGATGATGCCAGCAAAGCTTAAGTGTCATGTTGTCTGTCATCCAAACGTCATCAACATCTCGATTCGATTTGCACATACGATATATGTATATATATGTATGTATATATGTATGTATGTACGCATGGATGTGCACACAAACAATCACACAATGCAAATGTCAACACTCGTCTGCTTGACTGTTTACTGTTGATCTTAGTTGTCAAGCAGCATTCAGCAATCGGATAACATTAAAAGCGGACAGTAACAAGCAAACGAACAGCTGTAGACAGCAACAACACACACACATGCACATTTGTATGTGTGTAGTATGAATGCATGAAAAGCCGTCTACACGTCTGCAGATACAAGGATATCTTTGACGCGAAGCACAAGGAATTTTCGCATTATCATTGATACTCACTTGCAGGTTATAAGCTTTCATGAAGGTGTGTGTATGTAAATACATGGAAGGGAGCTGACGCTTGTGATACTTCTTAAAACCTATTTGCTATGAATACTGCATCGGCGCCGTCGGCAAACCCACCTGGGTAGACATATTGAAAAATAAACTTGAAATATCCCGCCGGAGACTTTACTAACCTTCAGCATAGACGGCGGGTTTACTTTACCCATTAACTTAAAAAGGAGTTTCTTGATATGGAATACGAAGCTAAATGTCATACCTTGATGCGCACACTAGCTAAATGAAGCCAAAAAACTATATGCCTTCTTCCTATAATAAATAAGAAATAAATAATAATTACTCCATCTTCCAAGTGCGGAACTTTAGTATGTAATTTATAATTCCATCTGTTATTAGATACATATGCACATATCTACATATTTGACGCTTATACCCTTTATTGGCTGTGTGACCGAGTTTCTCCATCAATTTGTGGTGTGCGTGTTGATGTTGTTCCACAAATGGAGTGACTCACAGTTTTATGCCGCTGCCGAATTGCAGATGGTTTTTTATGAAAATATTTTTCATTGCCCTTCGAGGGGCGACCGCGATTAGAGAAAATGCGTTCCATCATTGTAAGGTCTCGTGCCCAAGGTTTAGGATCTGTGCACTACCGAATATTAGTTACGCACCAATCCATTCGGCTAAGGGGCGGATTATTATTAAATTTTCAAAATTATTTTTCGTTTGTGCATCAGTGGAGGACAATACTCAAGTAAATGCTCCGAATTTTCATTTTATACTTTATAAAATCAGAAGATTCCCCTGTATAGCTAAGTAATTTTTTGACAACAGTATCTCGTCTACATTTCCGCGATAACTCCTCAATTATTCTTCGCCAAGTAATGTAATCTGTGCCGCACATTCGGTTCTAAGGTCCTAAAAGTGATCTGGAGTACTTCAAGCCCGATAAACTGTCTTGGTATAGTAAGATGCACATTGTTTTGAAAAGTGTAGTTGTATAGTGTAATGGTGGCCTTGGCTAAACCACATGAGTGCTCTAGACCTATAATAATCATTGATGCTCCCTTCTTCGCGTGTTTGTAAGCAATCTCATATTCTTGAATGATAATGTTACTTGGTACCCAGAGAATCTAAAAATTTATTGGATATAAATAAAGCCAAGACTATATTTGTACATATTTACATACATCGTTATATAAGAAAAATACAAGGCGAAGTCCAAAATAAACAAGACTGGCGTCTTAAAATGTTGTTGATGGCGCCTTCTTTTTAATGAGTTAGTGCATTGGAAGTTACATCCCTAGCTGACTTCCAGTGAAAGCTTGGTGACATTCGGTTCAGTGGAAAAAAAGTTATTGCGTCTAAAATGTCAGTACGTTTGTGTCATCGGTACAAAAATGAGTTTCGAACAAAGAGCTAATATCAAATTTTGTTTTAAAATCGTTAAAACCTTTACCGAAACATTTAAATTGGTTAAAACAGTTATGATTGTCTATCTCGTGCCAGAGTTCATGACATAAATGACAATGAACATACGGGCCGCCCAAAATCAGTAAACACCGAAAACTCCATCGATATTGTTCGCAAATTTCTCAAAAATGAACCGAAATCATCGTTAAAATTCATGGAATCGGAGTTCAATATTTCAAAAGCATCGATTTATCGCATCTTAACTGGTCATTTGGGTTTACGAAAGGTCTTGGCACGTTTCATTCCGCACAGGTTAATTGAGGACCAGAAATTGCTCAGAATTCATCATTCGAAAGACCTCATTAAAGAGGCGAGAAAAGACGAGAACTTCCTTTACAACATTGTAACTAGTGATGAAACGTGGTGTTTTCAATATGAATTTGAAACTAAGCCGAATGGAAGGCCCAGATGAGCCACGACCCTAAAAATCGCGTTTGGAGAAGTCAAAAATCAAGTCAACAATCATTTATTTTTACGATTCCAACGAAAATGTTCACAAGAAGTTCATGCCAATGGGCCAAACTCTCAATTCAATTTTCTATTTTGGCGTTTTGAAGCGTTTGTTGCATCTTATTCGTCGAATTCACCCTGAAGGAGAAAGCTGGCACTTATAGCCTGACAATGCACCATCTCATCGATCCACTCTTATGACTGAGTTTTTGGCTAGAAATCACCTTTTAACCATCAATCACTCACCGTATTCACCTGATATGGGTCCCTGCGACTTCTACTATTCGGAAAATTTCATTTGGCCATGAAAGAACAACGTTTTGCGTCCGTAGAGGTCCAAAAATCCAAAAGGCTTGTACCGAAATCCTGAAGGACATTCCGGTCAATGACCTGAAACTCTCTTTCAGAAAGCTTTTAGTAAACTCGAAGTTATCAGAACAAAGCTCCTGTCGTTTCTATTTGAGCTCAGTTTTGTGTATTTTAGACTTCACTTTGTAAATGAACAAATAAATAATTGGCGCGTACACTTCTGTTAGGTATTTTGCTGAACTTCTTCTTCTATTTGTGGTGTGCGCCAAATCCGAACTGCAAATGGTTTTTTGTGAAGAACTTTGACATGGCAGAGGTGCTACCGCTATTAGAAATACTTTTACATTTCGCTGGTTCATATACGGAGATTCGAACCTACGCACTCCACTACATCGTGATATACATAGGTTTTATTGACTAGCTTAGAAATGCTCTTCACAACACCACGTTGAAAAGGGGTGCCTTTTTCTTCACCATGTAAAAATACTGCGGTAAAAAACTTTAGCACTTGGACTTATTTACAAGTTTTGACAATTTATTTGTTTTATATTTGAATAATTTTTTTTATGAAAATATGCTTTATTTTATTGCAAAAACCTTAGCAATCCAAAGTTCAAACCTTGTGCAAATTTAAAAAAATCTTACAAATTGTCATCAAAATTTCGAACTTAGAAACTTAGCCCATTAAATTTCGGTGCTGTAAAAATTTAACTTATAAATAAAGTTTAAGTATGAAGATCAGGAAAGTCGCGTTGATTTAAAAAAAAATATTTTTTTTTGTGATCTTTCTGGCTCATTTTATCAATATAACGAGTGCTCAAAAATTTTTTATATCGAATAAAACAAAAAAAATTGTCGAAAATTAATGCTGTCTGAGTCTTTTGAAATTTGCAGTTTATTGCCTTCAAATTTAATGTACTCTAAATTTGCATATGCGAAATTTTCATTTATTTGAAATTTTTATGAGAATTTTTAAAATTTATTTTAAGTTTGCACAAAGTTTGAAACTATAAAGGTCTTTAGGAGAATGAACTACATTTCTTATAAAAAATATTTAAAATTAAATGGAAACAAATAAATTGTCAAAACTTGTCAATAAGTCAATATGCCACAATTATTTAACTCAGGGGATGCCGAAGATTAATAAGAATAGTGGGTAATTCTTGTATTGTAAATGGTTATTGGATATAAAGAGATACTCATGTGAGCTTAGGTCCGATGTTTTGAGCAAAAAGTTTCACTTGATTCTCGTATGTTATATATCGAAAACAAAAAACTGCTGACAGAAACAGGCGAGAGTTTCAGTTTCTTTTAAATGTCTGCATACATACGAAGGCACATACAGGGTTGCCCATATTCGACGGACCCATCTGGCAACCCTGTATCTTTCGACAGAGACGTCAGATCGCTTAATGACATATCGCGTTGGAAGCGTCAGTCCAAGCAGGAACAGTTATCATGGAACAGTACACTCTGGCGACCAAATTGTTGAAATTTACATTCAACAAAAGAAGTCAAAAGAAGAAGAACAAAATCTTCATGCCGGATGAGGCTCTTTTCTTATTGAATGGGACGGTAAACAAGCAAAATTGCCATATTTATTGGACCGTTTTTCTTCGAAAATTAAGATGGTCAAGTTGTTACCGTCAATCAAGAGCGTTATCGCGATATGATAACCACTTTTGTGATGCCAATTATTCGTCGAAAGCGTATGAGGCAGTTTTGGTTTCAACAAGATGGCGCTCCACCACACACAGCTCACATCACAATCGATTTTTTGAAGAAATTGTTTCCTCGTCGTTTGAAGTCGAAAAATGGCGATTTTGACTGGCCACCGCGTTCGCCCGATTTAACGCCACCTGACTTCTTCTTGTGGGGATATTTAAAATCAAAGGTTTATATTAATAAGCCCAAGGCCATAGAAGAGCTCAAGAACAACATCCGTGAGGAAATAGCCGCAATTCCAGCCGAAATGTTAGCTAAAACTATAGAAAATGCTGCAAAACGGGCGCAATACGCCGTACAGGCTCAAGGCGGCCATTTGAGAGGTATATCATATTCAAAAAGTAATGTCAACAAATTTACTTGAACGAAATAAAATGAATAATATCGTCAAAATCAAAAAAAAATGTGTTTTTCTTTGATTTAAAAAAAAAACGCATGGGTCCGCGAATGTGGGCAGCCCAGTATGTGTTTACCAAAAACCATTAACATTGAATATAACCCCAGTACACTCTGTATGCTTTACAATCCAAAAATGCCAGAGATGAGCACCCCAGGCCATGGGATGTTGAAATGAAACCATCGCTTATATGAAACTATGTTTTGCTAGTTAACCACCCTTAGAAAGCTCACTAATTACTACGTCTTTCGGGCAGTAGCTATTAAATCTTCGATCTGAAGATATCAAATGGGGCTTACCAGAATATTTCACAGATTATATAATATAAATGTACCAGTTTAAAACACTCTTTACTGAAGAAAAAGCAAGCGGAAAGTATCTTATGAAGTACTGATCTGCTTTATTAACTCACTTCTCTGTTACCGCCATGCCAGCGCGAGCTATAATCCACTCTCATAGCTATCTTCAAACCAATTATTTTTCCAGTCAACCACATATCGTATATCGCTTAAAACTGCGCGCTAATGTAAGCTACCCCAACGGCATTCATCGTTTACGCTTTGACATTCATTGGATTTTCTTGCACGTTTATTTTCAACAATTTTTTGTTTACGTGCATCTCAGGATGAAGAAGAGAAAATAAAAAAACATTTTCATTGATAACTAGTCTAGAGTGGCAGTGAAAAAGTAAAAGTTAATGGTATAATAGCACAGCCAAATCAACAAAAAAAAAACCAAAAAAAAAAAAATCAACAACAACAGCGCCAACAAAATCAAATAGTACGATAATAGCCGCCATTTGGGACATTTTACGGACGCACTGCAGTCATTCCATTACTTTCTTTTCTTCTTCTTCTTTTTCGTCTAATACGTACGTTGGTTTTTTCGCATGAACTTTTGAAGACAGCACAAAATGCGACAACGACACGTTCACAGCGCTGCGGCTATTCATACGCCATAACTACCTCTTGGCAATGCACTTTTCATCTTCTCACGTCCCTTTGCCATTGTGACTTGTCAGCTTTTTTGCCGTTGTTTGCTGCGTTTAGTGCCAAAGTTATAAGTGTGAAATGCTGAAGCATTGAATTCTTACACCTGGGGTGCAGTTTCGAGTAGCATGTCTATGCGATTGTGAGGTGTCCTCACTTGCCTTCAGTTTGCCTCATTTCTATTTTTCTTTTGCTTTATAGTGTTTGTTTCCTCACACTCATTTTCTGTTGCTTTGGCATTTATTGTCATCCACTATCACTCGCGCGATGACACCTGAGACGCTTGCCATCGATTCAGAATATACTCAACTAACGTTTTCACTTTAGTTGCAGTATAAAACTCCTTGGTCGGTCACTGAGCAACTGAGCACTCGAATATTTCTGCTGTTTGTGGTAAAAAGTTTTGCGACGAAGTTTTCTTTGCGAAAATAAAGTACTTCGACTTTACTAGTGCAGTTTTGACTCCTTTCTAAAATATATCATATTGAACATATAGAACTCTACTACATAGAACACAAATATCGAGAACCAGACAAAAGAGCTGCAGTACTGGATTTGCTTCACCCCGAAAAAAAATTCAAGAAGTTAACTGAAGGATTTACACACAAAGATAAAAACAAATTTACGGCATTACCAAATATTTCTGCAAAACCACAGTGCTGCGCACTTCTTTACTAGGGAAAACTTGGTCTTATCTCAACAGCTATCTTTCCTACCACTGCACGTCTAATTTGTGGCCACCTTCATGCCTAGAATGCAATTCGCTAGACAATTGCTTAGTGGGTAGTTGAAGCAAATGTTTATACGCACACTAAAGACACTGTGGAAACAAGCATTGAAGAAGTGGTGGTCACAATGTAGAAGAAGATTTGGCATGCCACTTCTATTAAAGACCATCCCACGTCTTTCTCTAAACCAGCCCATTTTTCAGTATCCTTTGAACTGCCTCAAACTAGTAGTGTTTTTCAAGCAGAGGTCTTTACAATCCTGCAGGCATGCAAAATCATAAAGAACCGTTTATGAAAGAGAGGCATACATTTCTTTTCCAATAGCCGGGCTGCGATCAAAGCCACGTTGCAGCTCTCCTCTGGTTACCTTCTGCAGGGAGGAAATCAAACGTCTCGAATGTACAGGAAAAATTTCTCTTATCTGAGTTCCAGGGCAAAACTAACACTCTACAAGGCTCTCATCATGAATGTCCTAACGTATGGCGCAGAAGCTTGGACGATGACAACATCCGATGAAGCGACGCTTGGAGTGTTTGAGAGAAAGATTCCTCGGAAGATTTTTGGACCTTTGCACGATAAGCTGTATGAGCTTTGCGACAACATAGACATAGCGCAGCGAATAAAGATCCAGCGGATACGTTGGCTGGGTCATGTCGTCCGACTGGATACAAACGCTCCGGATTTGAAAGTATTCGATGCGGTGCCAGCTGGTGGTAGCAGAGGAAGAGGAAGGCCTCCTCTGCGTTACAAAGATCAAGTGTAAAAGGACTTGGCTTCACTTGGTGTGTCCAATTGGCGCGGATTAGCACGGGAAAGAAACGACTGGCGGGCTTTGTTAAACTCGGCCAAAATCGCGTAAGTGGCTATCGCGCCAATTAAGAAGAAGAAAGAGTTCCAGTGCAGAGGCAGATAGAGTGAAATGAAATTACCGATGAGCTTGCCAGGAAGGGGTCTTTCAGAATCGATTTCAGTTGACCCAGACTCGTAGGGATCCTGTAGAGAAAGAGACTGTTGAACACTGTCTTTGAAAATGTTTGGGCGCGTAGATGCTTAAGGTTCCTTAATGTGCCTCTTGGGGATAACCAGAGACAGTTCATTAGAAGATATTCAGGCTCCTGCGGTGGACTGTCACCGATCTATGCAGGAGATTGGGAAAAATAACAAATTCCACCTTACTAGGATCTCAAGTCATGAGGTATAGAGGAAAAATGCACGGCAGGTTAAATTGCATCGCAAAGTGAGGCGAAGTAGATTCTTTCTGGAAGAGAATGTATTAGTAAGTCCTATGGATGAATGAGCAGGCAGATTTAAATAGACTTGGAAGTTTGTTTTATTTAAGACATATGTAAGAAGAAATTGTTATAAGGGAAAATGAGGAGAAAGAAGGGAAACTGAAACGTTAATTCCCCTTCAAATTTCTCTGGCTTCTGGATGAATCTGAGAAGTTTGTCAAGGAATAAAGGAGTTAATTGCTCCATGCAAGATAGACCTGGTCCAACAGTGCATAGCCTTAGTATAGAGTAAACCCAACAAGAAACGTAAAAGTGCTGTGAAATGCGGTTCTCTCTTCGTCAAAAGATACTTATTGGGCTCTCAATGATAACTAAGGAATCATTGCTTCTTTCTGCATAGCTTAATAAATAATTTCGCTACCGTCCTATTTGATTTTTTCCCAAAAGCCCTACGTAGACAGGCACGTTGAGGCTAGATTAACTCTCTTCTTACTGCTCCCACAAAAATAAACCAATAATCCAATGAATGAAACTAATATCTACAATCCGAAATTGTACCAGCAAGTTCATTACCTAGAGCCCCACAGCGTCTCGGTAACTAAATAAATAAATTCAAGCTTGGTTCTCTTAATTCTCTTGGTTTCTGACGAAGTGCGAACATTTCCATGTGTATTTGGCGCAACTCAGCTGGAATTGCAGTCTCTAACTTGGTATCTAAGCCATGCCCATTCAATTGCTCATTTCACTGCATTTGAGAATTACGAAAATATCCGATTGAAAAAAAAAACACATAACGTGAAAGTGCTCTAATAATATAATACCAAGGTCATACGAGAATCTGAAGTTTTCTTTCAGTTGCCATCCAGCACTAGTTCGTTTTTTACTTTGAGTCGCTCGTTGGGAAATATTTGGGCAAGTCGTCTAAAATAAATGATGTATCTGTGTCAAAAGTGATCTTTGGGGAAATATACCGTTAGTAAACATCTCTATTAGCATTAAGTCTTATTCCAAAATTCGTCCAAATGTTTTCCTTTTTCCAGAAGTTTAGTTGTCGTGCCTGGAGCATGGAATGCAGCCAATACGTTGACTTCATCGCTTCCTCATAAACCTCTGGAAACAAGTGGAAGTAAGTTCAAGAGAGTGTTAAAACTCTTCAGTTTCCCTGATTTCTGAGTTTACGGTAGCATGGTATGCTTCTCTCAGAAAGTAATCTGAACTTTAGTTATTACATCGGGTAGTTTCGAACTACAGAAATTCACATCGTCAAGCTGGTGAAATATGGAGTGAAATAACGATCTGTCAGACTTCCAAGTAAACGTGGCTGAAGTACGAACAGAAATCATCATGAAGCGGTAGCTTTATGAGATGGGAGAATACGCTCAATGACACTGGAGCTCAAACTACTAAAGGCTACTCGAGCCTTTCCGAAGATGCAGGAGTTGTAAGAACTATAAAAAGGAGTTGTAAGAACTATAATGGTGGGTTCTGATAGGCTTTGTTCTCGGCAAATACGGCATACTTCAATTGATGGAATGGTAAGCTTTATGTGTCATCAGCATAGTACACCGAATTAATATCCAACTGCCCTGAAAGTGTGGAGAACTCTGTTATGTAAAAGCCAAGTAACGTCTTTATTATTTTATTTTATTTATTAAAATAACTTATTATAAATAACCAATAGATTTATGAGAAGAAGCGCTGACTACCAGCGATGATGTTAATGAAATTAGTCATTTCGAAAAATTCAGATGGATTTCCACATACTGTTTTCCTTTACAAATCTGAGATGGGGCATATGTCCACGATGTGAATGATTGATTGGATGACAGCATTGCAATTATGACAACTTGGCTGATCGGCACCGATTAGAATATGACAATGACTTCTTATCGTGTGGCCAAATGTAAGATCGAGTAAACGTCCTGATGTCGTGGCAAGAGCAGTCTAATGGGTAGATAGATTTTATGCCAAGTGGTTTCGGTAGTTAGATCTCTTCCTAAGCATTCTATTGTGGCAATAATTTTGTGTGTGTTTTTTAATGTTTTATAAGTAGGATGAGAAATAAAACGTAAGAGGCTCCCTATAATTTTGTTTCTGCTTGCTTATTTGGTATCGCATTGCCTTTTATGTAATGTTTTTAATTAAATACCATTTGTTGGAGGAAAAAAGGATTTTTTTGCGGTTAATGTGAAATAATATAAGCGATATGCTACACCCATGGGTGCTCGAGATTTTCCTTATATGGAAAAAACACCCAAAACTGTCAGCAAAAAAAAAAAAAATTGATAAAAGTGCACTCAATTTTTGAGTCACTTAGAACCTGAACTTAATTATAAAAAGTGGCGCAAAATTTATCGTTCAGTTTTCTTTTTGAATAATATATTACTGAATACAAAAAATGATTTTGAGTGATGGACCTTTACGCGCCCCATTGCTTGTCTGTTCGTGTACTGCAACTGTCTAGTTTGCAAGTATCAAATATGATTGTCGTACGACGTCATTTGCGAAAATTATAAATCTTCTTATTGGATGACTAATTTTGCGACACCTTGCGCCTTTTTTATTTTTTTCTGATGCAACTGTTTGAAGTTTCTATTAAAATTTGTTGAATTTTCTTTCAATTTGCGCCAAGATTGATGCATAGAAAAAGAACTAAATTTTCATAAAAAAGATATTGAAATTAAAAAAAAAAACAAATAAATTCTTAAAACTTGTCAAGAAGTCTCTTTGCTATAGTTACGAAATGCAGTTTAAATGTTAATAAAAATTTTTGCAGACTTCCACAAAATGTATTAACATTCATCTATCTTGAGATCAGGAAAATTTTGTTATAGATAGGGCGATATGACACGTATAACGGCAGATACACTGAAACGATTACAACATCCATTCGACAACATCCAGCGACTATTGACCCACGCGTACTTGCGTATAACGAGAAATTTGCAAAACAAAGCGAGAGTCAAGCAAAGCATCTAAGTAGACAACACAGTCAATAATAACAAAGAACACACGCAAAATTAGATAGCAGCTTTAATACATACAAAAAAGCGTTATAGCGATTACATCTGCATAGTATCAGCTGCTGTTGCAAGCAGCAAAAAATGGGTAACAACGAAAATGCTATAATAGTGACAAACAAATTAGGCGTCCGCTGTTGTGACGCCAATACTCGTATAACCAGCATGCCACAATGCCCGTACGCTCTACTGCTGGTTGTATGCCACGTGCCGCTTACTAGCTGCAACTTGCTGGCTTTCTGTTGGTAAATACTTGACATGAAAGTATGCACACGAAAACTCATTCAGTTTGCAACATTAAGTGAGTCAATGAGCGACAGAGTGCTAAGAAAATACAAAGTAAAAAAATCTTTAAGAGCACACAAAACGTGAAATGATGTTGCACGGTGAAACACGTTATGGAAAATCAGACAATCGCAGCACGTCGCGCTGATGTTTGTCGAGTTCTGTTATTCTGCTACACCCTCACATACACGCACGCGCACACATATCCATATATTCGCAAACACATTTTACGCTTTGTTATAAAATGTTGCAAGTTTATGCTACGGTGCATGCATTATTGTTGCACGCTTTAGGGATAACTATTTATGAGAGCTGATTATGTTGACAAAGTTATCGATATATCAGTCAATAGCATCTAAGCATCTACAAGTGTATGCGGTTATGCGGTTTATGCTGTTGAGATTTGCGAATAAGCACCGACAAGTCTGCAGATTTACCATGGCGAAGAGGTTGAATGCAGCAAATAGTTGTAGGTATGCGAAAACAAGTAAAAAAAAAATAAGAATGTATAAATAAAGCTCAGTAGTAGTGAAAACATACAAACGCGCATAAGGGTTGAAAAACATAAAAAATGGATCACGGATCACAGAATTCCACACACGGGGATATATGGAAGACACTTTTTTTATGTATTTATTTTTATTTTTATATTTCCTTAATACATTAGGCTGTTCCAATAATAGGTGCCATTAGTGAATTGATTGCGCTATCGAGAGATGATTAACGATTTATTATGGCCGGAATTGAATAGTATTGATTTGGACAACGTTTATTTTTAACAAGACGGTGCTACGTGCCACACAAGCAACGAAACCATTGATCTTTTACGGGAAAAGTTTCCGGATTGTGTAATCTCTCAAAGAGGTGATCACAATTGGCCACCGAGATATTGTGATTTAACACCTTGTGACTGTTTTCTTTGGGACCACGGGAAAGAAAAGGTCTACGCCAACAGCCCAGGGTCGATTCAAGACCTCAAAGATGGAATTCGTGCGGCTATCAAGGACACAGGGCAACCACTTTGCAATTCGGTTATGGAAAATTTCATGAAAAGGATATTGTCCTGTAAGCTTGGTCGTGTTGTTCATTTGCCTGATGTTATTTTCCTCTTTTTAATGAAATAAACACCCGATTATTTATGTATAAAAATAGCATTTTTCTTTGAATATCAAAATACTGTAGACTGTAAGGGGCAAAAAATCATTTAAAAATATTACAAGTAAATTAATAATATTACAAATATTTAAAATAAGAAATTATTAAAACTAAGTATTCAAGAAATTTAAAAAAAACTACCCTTGGCAATAAAAGTCAGGCGATATAGCATTGCTTAGCGTATTGAATTCTCTGAAGGTGCGATAAATATCAGCATTACTGGCTAATTGCGGCACAATAAAATGGAAGAAAATTCAGTGGCAGTCTCCAGATAAACATCACATACCTCAATTGCACCAAATCACTGTGGTATATAGTAACTTAAAAGTAAATGGGTCTGAAAATTAAGAAGCGCTAATGTAATGGTATGTAAGACATCTAACTCCACAGGGATGGGTATTATCGTCACTTCTTTGGTTATGTATGATAAGCAAAATCTTGATTAAACTTGATAGAAGTGGAGTATCGGTAGTTTGATGCAAAGTTCTAGGAAGAGATTCTTCTTCTTCTTCTTAATTGGCGTGATAACCGCTTACGCGATTTTGGCCGAGTTTAACAAAGCGCGCCAGTCGTTTCTTTCTCGTGCTAACTGGCGCCAGTTGGACGCACCAGAAAAGCCAAGTTCATCTCCACCTAATCTTTCCAACGCAGAGGAACCCTTTCTCTTCCTCTGCTAACACCAGCTGGTACCGCATCGAATACTTTCAAAGCCGCAGCGTTTGTATCCATTCGGACGACATGACACAGCTAACGAAGCCGCTGGACCTTTATTCGCTACGCTATGTCTATGTCGTCGTAAAGCTCATACAGCTCATCGTTCCATCGTCTGCGATATTCTCCGTTGCCACCGTGCAAAGGTTGAAAGAATCTTTGTATCAAATACTCCAATCGTCACTTTATCGGATGTTGTCATCGTCCACGCTTCTGCGCCATACATTAGGACGGGCATGAGGAGACCCTTGTAGAGAGTTAGTTTTGTTCGTCGAGAGAGGACTATGCTGCTCATTTGCCTACTTAGTCCAAAGTAGAACTTGTTGGCAAGAGAGATTCTACGTTGGATTCCAAGGCTGCCATTACTATCGGTGTTAATGCTGGTTCCTAAGTATACGAAGTCCTTCACAACCTCGAAATCATAACTGTCTACAGTGACGTGGGTGCCGATACGCGAGTGCGCCGACTGTTTGTTTGAAGACAGGAGGTACTTCGTTTTGTCCTCGTTCACCACCAAACCCATTCGCTTTGCCTCTTTATCCAGTTTGGGGAAGGCAGAATTAACAGTGCGGTTGTTCAGGCCGATGATATCCATATCATATATATAAGGTTGTCAAAAAAGTCTTGCGGTATTTTTATTGAATTTTCAATTGTTCATAAAATTGGTTATAATAATGCGATTTAAGTCAAATATGCGCCGTTTTGTTCGATGACGAGTTCCCAACGAGATGCCAACTTCATAATGTCCCTCTTGTAGAAGCTCGCTTCCCTTTTGTCAAAAAACTCGGAGAGTCAATTTTCACAGGACTCTCTTGTGGACAACTTCCGACTACCAAGTTCGTTCGCCATGGACAGAAATAGGTGGTAATCACTTGGTGCGAGATCCGGACTATACGGTGGATGCAAAAGAACCTCCCATCCGAGCTCCCGGAGCTTCTGGCGCGTCACCAAAGATGTGTGTGGCCTGGCGTTGTCCTGATGGAAGACAATTCGGCCTCTGTTGATCAAAGATGGCCTCTTCTGCATGAGTGCTGCATTCAAGCGGTCCAGTTGTTGGCAGTACAGGTCCGAATTGAGCGTTTGGCCATAGGGGAGCAGCTCATAGTGGATGATTCCCTGCCAATCCCACCAAACACACAGAAGAACCTTCCTGGCCGTCAATCCAGGCTTGGCCACCGTCTGGGCAGCTTCACCGCTTTTTGACCACGACCGTTTGCGCTTCACGTTGTCGTAAGTGACCCACTTTTCATCGCCAGTCACCATCCGCTTCAAAAACGGGTCGATTTTGTTGCGATTCAGAAGCGATTCGCATGCATCCATACGGGCAAAAATGTTTTATTGCGTCAAGTCGTGTGGCACCCATACATCGAGCTTCTTTTTGAATCCAAGCTTCTTCAAATGGTTTATAACGGTTTGATGACTCATGCCCAGCTCTTGGTCAGTCTCTTTTGATCAATTCAGCGATTTTATCGCAATTTTTGACGACAGGCCTTCCGGACCGTGGCGCATCTTCGATCACCTCTGCACCAGAACGAAAACGTTGAAACCATCGTTGTGCGGTGGAAATGGAAACTGTATCGGGTCCATAAACTGCACAAATTTTATTGGCAGCGTGAGATGCATTTTTGCCTTTATCGTAGCAGTACTGTAAAATATGCCGTATTTTCTCTTTATTTTGCTCCATGTTTGCGACGCTATAACTCACGAACGACTAAAAGCAAACAACAATTAATCAAACACGTGTTAGCACGTGAAAAGAGCTTTCCAAAAAGCTCTAGCGTGAACCGATGCGACGAATACAACTAGAACTACGCGCTTGCAAAGACAAGCTTGCGGAAATACCGCAAGACTTTTTTGCCAACCTTATATATTAGCTAGTAGCCAGTGTACTAAAATTACAGAGAAAAATTCCAAATCATCCGTATAAAGCAAAAAAATTCGAAATCAAATATTAGTTCTAATATCACTAATAAAAAATATAAAGAGAAGTGGGCTTAGGACACTACCTCATTGTACCCGTGATGATGAAATGGAGGTGCTTGAAGTCATTTCATTAATTGATGCTATATAATCTCTGCTACTGAAGTATGAGTCTAACCATCGTAGAGAAACAGAATGAAAGCCTAGATAGACTAGCTTTGCAACTAATAATTTGTGAGATACTCTTTCGAAGGTTTTCGAGAAGTCTGTACAAGTACAATTTTTTTGGAAGTCAGACCAAAAAGACTCCAAGCAATATTCACTAAAGTAGCAAGACCGGAAAGCGTAGATCCGCGAGCAATAAAAAAATCTACTGCAAAACTCAGTTTGGTCCTGCCGGTTGTCTTTATGGTGCTGCTGCCATCATATGGGCCAAAGAGCTTACTGCTTTGTCTCACTAAACTTTTTCTAAAGGAGCAGATATCTAAAATAAATCGCTACCTTAATAGTATAGAACGTTCGAACATCGAGTTTTAAGGCCGAAGCAAACTTCAGTTTTCAGTCAAGCCGAATAATTGTTTTAAAATTTTCGCAATATTTTTCAAGCTACAATTTTAAAAAATGTTCGTCAAAACTTTCAACTTTAGAAAATCTTTAGATACAATGTTTGGATTTGCAGTTAAATTTTAGTGTGATGAAAAGTTGTGTGAAGTCGCTCAAAAATTGCGTTGTTTTTTGACAATTTCGGTTACTATGCTGGCAATTTAATGTGAAAGAAATGCTGAAATAACAAGAGAATAACAAGAGCAGCAGTAAAATAAGTTGAAGATAAAGATTTGTTTAAGAAAACCTTAAAGACTACGAAAGCGAGCGCAATTTTGCAACGGTGCAGAATGATGCATCTGGTGGTGCAGTTACAGTTGTGCGACTATAATCAAGCCTGACGTTTGTATCTGTGTTCGTCCAAGCTACGGTACCTAATCCATATACAAATAGAGCCCTATATCGGGACAGAAAGAGAGGAATTTTATGAGACCACTTCGATGTATTCAGTTTAAGAATTCACCAAATTAAGCAGCGTCGTCAATCCACCAGGAAGTGCGGCTGCAAACAAACTACTATCGATTGGGGAATAAGTTCATAGCGTTCTTTTATTTCATTTTGCAACGATCTGTTTGCTGTTTAGCAAAGGATAAGTATTCATTCGATAGAACTTTTTCTACTCTACAAAACCATGTTAATTTTATTTTTGAGTTGTTTAATATTTTATTATATTAGTTATGAGGCTTCTTTGCTTTTCATCGAGGCCAAAAGATGTCGGAGCAGCCCGGGACGTTTGCAACGTGTACGGAGAAGGTATCATTGACTTTGGCGTCGGTGACACGTTCTGCAGCGGAAGGTCTTCTGAATTCGATGAATAACATCTCAAATCACTTTCAAAGGCGTACGGTCGCCAAACCAGTCGTGAATTAGCGGCAAAAATGAACTTCGATCATAAAACGATTCTCAATCAACTTTATTCAATGGGATTAACCGAAAAATTAGGAGTCTGGGTGCCTGAGCTCAACGAAAAAAACAAAGAAAGTCGCTTTCAAATTGCCTCTCAGCATCTCGCCCGCCATCGAGCAACACGCGGTCATAAACAGTGTTTTTTGTACCGAATCGCCACGGGAGATGAGAAGTGGTGCCCATACATCAATACGAGGCAAAGAATGAAGTGGGTGGTTCCAAGACATACGCCAAAACCGAGAGTCAAGCCTGATCTTCGTCCAAAGAAGATCATGATATCTGTTTAATACTCGAAAAGAATCAAGGAGCTCTACATTGGTCATCTACACCGCGTCAATGAGGCCATTCGACTGAAAAGACCTGATCGACATGGTCAAACCATGCTGCTTCACAACAACGCCATGCCCAATGTTGCACTTGCCGTCAAAGCCGCGCTCCGAAAGCTCGAATAGGAGGTCCTTCAGCATCCGCCGTATTCTCCGGATCTTGCACCGACCGATTACCATCTTTTTCGCTACCTGTCAAACTATATGCAGGGCATTACCTTCTATAACAAAGAAATTCTTTAAAACTGGCTCAACATCTTCTTTCAACCCCAACAGAATATATCATGTGACAAAAAGAACATTGCTCTAGCTGTCAGCAGAACCCTTTTGCAAATTTGAGTCTGGCCACTTTATGCGATTGAGTAAGTTTGCGTCTTTTTAAAAGTTTCTTCCACTTTATATTTTAGTCTGAAGATAAAATTTTTTGAACACTTCGTTTTTCTACTGGAGCTGTAATTTCTTCACTATTTGTGATGCATTAAATAGATTTCTAGTTGACCCTTTTTTGATACCATTTCTTCACGGAACTAAATAACTTTATTCTGTAATGTATTGCCCATTTTGATCAATGATCTTTTGCCATCTTTCAGGCAGCATCATAACCCCATGTTCATAAAACTTCTGTTTTTTATTAGCAAAAAACTGAAACAGGTACGATTTGACGTCATCATCGTTATTGAAATTCTTACCATTCAAGGAGTTTTGTAAAGATCTAAACAAAAAGTAATCAGATGGTGCAACGTCAGGACTATGTGGTGCATGTGGCAAAATATCCCAACCAAGCTCCAATCATTTTTGGCGAGTGTCCAAAGATGTATGCGGCCTTGCATTGTCATGAAGGAATACAATACCTTTTCTATTTGCCAATTCGGGCCGCTTTTCTTCAACTGTATTGTTTAATTTCGTTTGTTGTTCAATGTAAACATCAGAATTGATCGCTCGGTTGGGTGGTAAGAGCTCAAAGTAGTCAATTCCTTTATAATCCCACCAAACTGATAACAAAACTTTCCTTTGATTAATATCAGCTTTTGATGTTGTTTGAGTTGGTTCACCTGGCCTGCTCCACGATCTCTTCCGCTTGATATTGTTGTAAACAACCCATTTTTAATTGCCAGTTATCAGTCGTTTTAAAAATGGATCATTTTCATTACGTTTCTTTAGGAAATCGCAGTTGTTAATGCATTGCGTTAAAAGCGTTTCTTTCAGTTCGTGAGGAATCCATGTATCGAGTTTTTGAACATAGCCAAGTTATTTGAAGAGATTTTCAATGCATCCATGCGCTACATGAAGCTTCTCGGCAATCTCACGTGTTGTACCGTGACGACCCAAATCGATTATTGCTTGGCGTCGTCAACTTCAACTGGACGACCGGAGCGTTTTTTTCTCAATTGAGTGAAAAATCACCCGAACGAAATTTGGCAAACCAATTTTGACACTGCCGTTCTTTTAGGGCTTCGTCACCATAAACAGCACGCAACTTTTTATGAGCTTGCGATGCGGTTTTCCCTTTGCGAAAATAAAAAGGCAAAATATGACGAAAATGTTCATTTTGATTTTCTTTTTTTCAACGAACGCCAACGAAAACTACGCAATCGGTCAAAAAGCTTTGTTTACTGATTGACAGCTGAATTGCGAACTATCATATAACAAAATGTGCTCCACATTTGTACTACGTCTACAAACCTAAAAATTCAACTGAAGTCATCTATGAGTGAAATCCACTACTACTTAGTTGCCAACCCATAATATTATTTGCAAAAAAGTAATAAAAGTAATATTACTATATTTGATTATTTTTCACTTCGGATAGCTTTGAAAAACAGACAATCGGGTCACTAGCGCACTGGTTCCCAACTGGTGAAATAGTACTAGTCTCGAACCGGAAATCTCATAAGCACCGCAGAGCAGATCTTGATAATCGTAAGTACTGCAAGTATTGAGTTAGCAGGAGTCTCTAACTACACTTCCCAATAGTATCATAGTTGACACACCACAAATGCTTTCACCAAAAATAGCAGTATGCGATTATAACCTCAAAAACTATAGAAAGAAATAAAAAGCAAAGAGGCAAATATAAACAGGGAAGAGAACAAAGCTGTGCAACAAGAGCTCAAGCAAATCTATACAGAATGCTAACATTCTTAAGCTTTTTGGCGCAAAAACAAAAAAAAAAATGTAAAATTGCAAAGGAAACTTTGTGTGTTGTAACACACAAATTCCAATTAAATATTCAAAGCATTCCAGGTTACTTATGCATTGGCTTAAGCAGAATTTGTGCACACCCAGAAATTTGCGGTGAGGTGATGCCGAAGTTGGCAGAAATGACACCAAACCAGGCGCGCATAACTTCCACTATGCGGGTTTACCAGCCACAAAAAACCGCATTGCTGTTGCAACAGTGAAACAGTTAAGCAAGGCGAATACAAGCAAATAGCTGTGAAAGCACACACACATATGTCGTTTGCGAATTCTATCTACCTATATGCATGTATGTATGTATCCATGCATGTATGTATGTATTGGTGCAACACGTGCAATCAGATAAGTTGTCGCTCTAGTTCATATTTCATGGCGAACCCATGCAACGGGTTGCAAGCCGTAAACTATTTGTATATCTTAGCATGCACAGTTATTTCTAGTGCGCTTACACATACAAGCCTTTGCACTCCTATAGAAATGCGCTATATAAATGCGTGGGGGATCCTAATGAGTTTACCGGTAAGCGTAACACCCACGCATATAAAATTATATGTACACTCACTCCCTCAGTACTAACGCTGGCACATAAACTGCCGACGCCAGCGCTAACTCACAATTATGAAACAAAGCTCCTGCTGGCGAGTGAAGTTCCACTCCGGCAGTCGGTATTATACATCATGTGACATTATTCTTTTTTTGTTGCTCTCTACATTATTCAGCTGTGCAACTTTGCAGCTCATCGCTTTTACCCTTAGAATTTGCAACACTGTAACCGCGCGCAGAAGTTCAAGCTACAAGTTGTAAGTTGTGAAAAGCGATCCTGCTACTACAAATTATTCTGAGTTAATTCGCTTGGTTATTTTTGTTTTTTCCCCGACGTTTAGTTGTAATATTTGTTATTTTAGTATATCGCTCGTATCAGCTAATAGAGTAAACTTCCGCAAAAAGTTGGTGAAAAAAGTTACTTAAGCCAACACATGTAAGGACAGGTGGTCGAGAAAGCCACACACATAAATATCGTGACAAAATCGAATGAAGTGGAGTTGAGAAAAATATAAAAAAATGCAGGTGCATTTTCTACTTGAAGAGAAAACGCTATAGGAGCTTCTTGAGCGTGAGATACGCAGCTCAGTTATGAGTTTCTGTTTAGTAAATTTTTCTTCAGTAAATTTTAGGGTGGGACAAAGTTTTTAGATACAGCAATAAGTTCGCTCACTTTGGTAATGCTTACTGTCGAACCCAATGAGTACTTCTTAGTTTTCTTTTCGATGTTATTTAAAAATTAAATAAAATATTCCAATTTGAATAACAAAAAAATAATCAATTTCTTTGGCAGTCATGATACAGAAATATTTTCAAGTTAGATTGCCTTTTATTATTAATATAATACAGGGTCCGGCATTCGAAGTGCAGCCAATTAAAAAGGCCATAAATTTAGTTTGGAAAATTACTTTTATACAGTTCAAAGAAAAATATGTGAAAATAATAAAAAATTAAGAATCAATTTACTTTTGCCTTAATGTACAGGGTGGGCCAAATAAGACCTACTATGTACTACTACGCAGCTGGTTCATACTTTGCCTAGCAGTATGCGCAGTTGCTCCATCTTGTTGAAACCACAAATTAAAAAAGTTATTTGTGCTTAACATTAGCAGGTCTTATTTGGCCCACCCTGTATATACTATACATTAGTGTTAAACAGCAGAAGCAATATAAACTGAACTTTATTCTAATCCACAATCATCATCTGGCGGTGTTCATTAGCCCAGGCAAGCTGCGTTTTCTCCATTTCATCAGGAAACCGAGGTTGCTTTTTTAAAGGATGTTGACTTGTCACGCCTTTTTCATTATAATTTCCACTGCACGTTCTTTTGGAAACTGCTATACCAGGCTGTTAAGCTAAATGAACTAACAGTGCAAAACTTTTTTCGATTCTTAAGCAAATTTTCAGGATTTTCCTGTCCGAATATTCTATAGTTTTGTGGTTTCTTCCACAATGAATTTTCTCTGAACCGAAATGGACTGATTTTTATATACGTAAGCTCATATTTTTGCTATTAACTTCTGATTTAGAAGCACCTGCAAAATCTGCTAGGAAAGATTTTGGGCCACATATTTGTTTTGTTTTGCAGCTTTCAGAATTTTTGGACTCATAAAGGTATTAGTTTGACTTTGGATCAATTCAGTAGATATTTAAATAATGGAATAAAAAATATCCAGAACAGATTAGTTTAAATGTCCTAAACTAGTCAACTATCTATGCATTTATATATATATTTGTAGTTTGATTTTAATTCGTAAAATTTTTGCGGAGTATATTATGCCAACAAACGGCTTTTTCACGTCTAATTGTTCTAGCATTTAAATATTATTTAAACGGGCAGGTAAACTTTCCGTCTCTCGAAGTAAATATTTTTGCTCTCCCAATGGTGGTTCCTCTCGTGTTTGTATTAACAATAAGGGTAAACTAGGTGAGGTTTCGACGGATATTTCCCAAATTAGAGGTGCCGCTAGGAAAATTTGGAGTGGGAGTTCTTCTGTGCTAAAAAGGTTATGAGTCTATTGTTAATTACATCAGTTAATGGTTTCTGTCACCTAAGATATACAAGCTTATCCTTTTAAAGGTTACTACATCGATTCGCTTCCCTTCAGCTCCGTAGTACAGTGGCATATTTATATGTTATTTAAGAAACATGCAGGAGGGTTAAAAAAATGTCTGTGTGTAGCACATGTCTGTGAGTGGAAATGGACAGCTCGCAGCTAAAATTAAAAAATTGTTCACAACAAAATTTGTGTTATCAACACTTGCTTAATACAGACAAAAAAAGCGGAGAAAAACAGCATCCAGGAAAGGAAAAAAGCACCAGCACTTCACAGACCGCAAAACTTCGCGTGCTCAGTTTGACTTACTCGCCAACCACTGACCATTGGTCATACTGCTGTTGTTGTTGTCTTTGCTGTTGCCATTGCTGCTGCTGCTGCTGCTGCTGTTGCGGTATCCATCTCATTCGCCTTGTTTATGTCCCTGTGGCCATATTCTTGCGCCGTACAGTATAAATGGGCATAGCCGCATTGCCGCAAGTTTGTTTGGCTTAGCTCTTGTTTCACTATTTTCATTATACATACATACACGCCTGTAGTTATTTTTGCTGTTATTGCTGTTGGAGCAACACTTGCATATTTTTTCATATTTTCCCAATTTACTAACCACCAACGCTTCATTTTGCAAAGGAAATGAACTTGTTCGCCTTTGGATATTAAATGTGTGGTTTTCAGTGGTACACAGCTAGAAGGCGTTGGACTATCTATTCGCACATACGTACATACACATATTATATGCATGTTCATGAGCTTAAATTTGTTTATGTGTTTCGGTGGCGGTGGCATGCAAAATGGTTTAGTTAGGTGGTTGTCATGCCAAATGCGCTATCTCTGCAGCAGTACGTATGGATATCTACATTTCTATGCATCCGTTTGTGAATTCTACACACAAACACACACACACACACTCATGCATGATATATGCCTATATTTGTATTGCACGTTTTGTTTTTCAATCTTTCGTTGAACTCATAAATTTTACTGCGGTTCTGACACGACCGCGACTGCTTCATCTGCTGTGTGTTGCTGTTTCTCCAACGGTTATTATTGCTGCTGCCCCTTGGCACTTGAGCACACTATATCGCTCTATACAGGGTTGGCCATATTAAACTGACCCATTGAGTAACCCTATAACTTTTTACTGTAATTTGAAATCTAAGGTTTACGTCAACAAGCCAAAGACACTAGGCGCACTTAAGGCCAATATCCGACGGGAAATAGCCGCCATATCGGCCGAGACGCTGGCCAAAACTATGGAAAACGCCGAAAAACGGGCACATTACGCTATACGAGCTAAGGGCGACCACTTGCGCGATATCATATTCAAAAAGTGATGTAAACGAATCTCCTTGAACTAAATTAAATGTTTTTCACAATGAAACACAAAAAAATGTTTCTTTTTCCATATTTTTTTAATAATCACATGGGTCAGTTTAATATGGCCAACCCTGTATATGCATATGCACATCCGTTATACTGTTACAAGCATAGTTTCAATGAGAGTATAGTGGTGAGAGGTGTAGGTAAATATTGTAGTCACCAAGCCGCCACCAACTACTGATTTACACGCATTTACAAAAGCAAAAGCGATAGCAATTTTGACTAACACGACTAAATTAAAAACAACAGAAAACAAAAATCGGTTAGTTGTTTATGGGATGCTTCGGTGATTTTGCAGTTTGTTTGCCGTAACTGCGGGCATTTCAGTAGCTGTAAGTTACGAAAGCAATATCCTCGCCTTTCTCCACTCCCCATTTACTTACGCCTGCCAGAAGGTGGCAACAATTTTAGTTCATAAATCTTTCGGTGCGTATTTGGTAATGTGACACGATAAAGCAATAATTATTTCTCACACTTTGCTGATGTGTAGGTATGTAGGCACTAAATCTGTGTGTGTGTGCTTAAGCGCTGTGAGGTGAGCTGACCAAACTGGTGCACATAGGCGGGAGTTGGGTTAGGTGATGTCGCCTATAGCTCTACTAGTAGTTTCAGTTGCAAGTTGAGCTGTAATAAATTTGAGAGAATTTGTGAGAGATTAGTTGGGCGTCAGACATTCACACGCAAGCATATTTGCGGCAATGTACATAAACGTGTGCAATGATTTATAAGAGGGGAAGCAAGCGCGCATTTCAATATACCAGGTGTTCCTTTAGTTGCATGAGAACTATCGGTACCAATAACTATGGTATCACAGCTGAGAATGACAATCTTGTTGACAGTTCTATTCAATAAGGTGCGGCATGTCAGCATGAATCGTTTAACGGCAAAACAACGCTTCCAAATTCTGGAAATTTATTTGGAAGAAAAACAAATCAGTTCTCCAAACTCATAGGGCACGGACGGCATCATCGGTTCTTATATCTTATATATTATTTGTGGAATAATGTGAAACGTGCTGCCGTTACGGTGAATGACGCTATCCACCCATGCTGGCCGAATTTTTGTTTTTTAAAATTAATCAGTTAAATATCGACGACATTTCGCTCCAACAAGATTGCGCAACTTGCCACACAGTGCGCTCAACAATCGATTTAATGCAATATTAAAGCCCCTGTTAACGCCGTACGTAGATTTAATGGAAAAAGTAGTCAAAAGTTGCATTGCTCGAATGGACTATGTAACTGGTAGCCACTGCAGACATATGCCGGATATCATATTCAAAAAATTAAATAAACCAGATTTTAACAAAAAAAATTCACACCAACAATTCTTCTGCTTTAAAAACCACCCATTTTATTATAAGAAAATACATCACATTTTTCATATGTGCAATATGCATATGCATAAATAAAATCTTTTACTAATTAACTTGAGATGGCGTAGCATAAATACTTACCGGCTACTTTTTTTCCAGCGTCGTATTTATTTTCTAGGGTGCATTATTTGTACCAAATTTTAGTAGTTTAGCTTCATTTATAGCAAACTTATCACGTAAAATTTTTTGAAAATTATCAATATATAGGAGGTACCAAATTTCATTCAAGTATATTAATTTCTGCTGGAAATATTGAGCGCACGAATAAACAGACATGGCTAATCGACTACTCTCATCCCTCAGAGTATTTTGGGATTCACATGCCTATATTCTAACATAAAATCGGTCTTATTGTATCGTTGTGAATCCATCAAAGGAAAATGTTTTTAAATTGCAACCCTTTGTAAATCGATACCTCCACACAATAATACGCGCTTGGTGACCAGAAAACTGAATAGCGAACGCTATATTGCACAGAAAGTGTAATCAAACTCCAATTGAGGTCGAAGTCCGTAAGAGGAAGTGGGCATGGATTGGACACACCCTCAGAAAAGCAGCCAACGAAAAAGAAATGGCTCTGACAGAGATATGCCAAAAAGATCCTGGCGACGCAGTCTCATCATCATCTTTTGGCTCTACAGCTTTTTGTGAGCTTTGGCCTGCTGCACGTGGGACCTCCATACGTCTCGAACGCTTGCGACTTTTTTCCAGTTCGTTATACTAAGTTTCTTTATCTCGTCCTATAGTTCGTCGATCCATCTTGTTCTCGGCCTTCCTCTTACTCTAGTTTTGAACGCTCTGGCTTCTACGATTTTCTTGTGCGCCCTCGTACCGTCCATTCTTGTAATGTGACCCAGCCATCTTAACCGCTGCGCTTTGATGAAACGTAAAACATTTTCCCCATTTATCAATTGATCTAGCTCGTCGTTCCATCTTATCCGCCACACGCCGTGATCTTTGATTGCTCCGAAAATTCTTCTGAGTACTTTTCGTTCGAAGGCTTGCAGTTTTGTTTTATCTGCTTCAATTAGTGTCGGCAAGCGTAGGCGACGCAGTCTGCATGACGAAATAACCTGCAATGATTTTACTTGGACTCAATTGAGGCAAAACGCAAACGATATATGTAAATAAGTGGAAATCGTTGACTTGGGCACTATGTGGCACACAATCGGCGCTTAAGCAAACTATAAAAGTTAATAATAATGTCTATCTCGAATCCTTTGTGCTCTCACATCCAACCGCTATGTGAACAAAATTATAAGGCCTTGGGCTTAAGCGCGCTAATATAAATGTTAGTCATATGATGAGCCTGTTCATTGGTGAGCTTTTCCTTTCGAAATCCAAACTGATTTAATTCTCTCGTGGACGCCTTTTTTTTAACCTTCGATTGGACAGCCTGGTCTGACCTTTTTTCGTCATATTCGAGTATCCTGTTTCATTTATTTCGTTTATTTCACATCTAAAACATAATTACTATTTTTACAGACCACTTAGAGCTAATATGAGCTTAATTTACTACAGGTAATTATTAAAGAAATTAAAAAGATGAGTTTAGAAATTTACAAAATTCATTCTTTGAAACCGAAAAGTCAAGCGGCATAGAACTGGAGATTTTATTGAATTCTCTTAGAACGCAGGCAATGGGAGCATTAAGCGCATAATATGTCATAAGAAATTTAAGATAAATAAGTATTTCATAGAGATCTAGAAGCCATATGACAGTGAAAGCAACGTCATAGGGATGAATAATCCATTTCGGTTTTAATTACCCAAAAAACAAAAGGCAGTGAGACTATAGGCCTTTTTAACAGGTTATGCCCATAAATTGATTGAAAATTAAATTTTAAGAAGCTATTTGGACGCTCAAGTCGTTAGTTATAATAGAAATATGTGTATGTTAAATTCACGTCCAAAGTCGAAAAAGTCTGGTCAGAAAATCCTACCAACAGAGGGTTAAAGTCTGCATATTCAGCCAGTAATTATATCAATATTTTTGGCAAACCTAGGGGCAAAGATTCCAGCCTATATAAATTGATTTTATGACCATATTTAGCAGTCTTGCCAAAATATCAAATTGGATTTTCCACAATCAGGACCAGTATGTAAATTTTAATCCAAAGTTTCTGCAATGTGTTAATGGAATGAAGCCCTCAAAAAGCGTTTAAAAATTCTTGGAAGTAATGAAGTCGAATATAGCCAATGCTATTGATTGAGGTTTCTGATTACTATTTTACATTGAATATCAATTTCGCTAATCAATGTGTGAGCACCTAGGTTAAGGACAGTGCACGAAATAATATACACACATAGATTTTTTTTGTTTTGGTTTTATGTTTTTTTGTTTTTGTTTCTTTGCGGATGAAATTGTCTAATGCATAATCAAAGCTGCCATCAATGTATGTCAGGAGGCTAAAAAACTCCCCCTCGCTTGGAACTGTAGTCCACCCTGGAACCGCTATCGCATTACTTCCGAGTGGCGTTCCATCTTCCTCATTACAAAGGTATATGCCTACGTGCCTGCCTCCAGGCCATTTTTTGACCAGCAGCGACCGCTCTTAGAAAAAACCGTGTCTATTAGTTGACGTTTCATGCTCGGAGATTCGAAGCTATGGAACTGCCGAATGGTAGTCGCGCACCCACCTAGTCGACAAAGGTGGCCACCTATATATACATACGTATGTATGTTTGAGGATAATGTTTAATTTCCCAGAATTTTTCTCTGTTGTATAATATAAGTAATACTGCAATACGTTCCATTTCAAAAAATATCAATTTTTATATTTAGTGTAAAAATTAACGGGTATATGTTGACCACCACACTTTGTTCTCTTTTTATCAGCCGATGGGGAGACAGGGTTTAAATGTGATGAGATGTGTAGTTATTATGAATTGTTCATTAGAGTAATATTTTCTTAGGCTAACAAATTATTAAACATATTTAAGTGTCGAAATTATTTCAAGTAAAAAAAACATGAGAATGCACGGCTTTGTTATTATTTTATTCTACTGCAGCAAAAAAATTACAAGGAAATGAGTTCATGCGTATGGGCATATAAATATAGTATATACACACCTCCGAGTGTATTTCTGACATGAAATAGCACCTCATAAAAAATATCTGCCTTTCGGAGTCGGCTTAAAACTGTAGGTTCCTCTATTTGTGGAGTCCAAACAGCCATAAAGGATGTAAGCGCCAATTATATATATAAATAACCTAATCATCGCTAGCGTGGAAATCTTTAGGCATTTTCCGAATTTTGGCATGCAATAACTTGGCTTTCTTTTATAGCATATCACTTGCAATTGGTAAGTTTTTGGCGTTTTGATCCCTAAAACAACGCCTTTTCCATTTTTGGAAACTCAGAAATCTTAAAGGTTTTTTCTTTTTACCTGTGCCGGCTTCAGATCGCATAACGAACATCTTTATCGGCTGTTAATTTTTTTGTAATATGAGTTATTGTGCCTCCATGCAAGATAAAGTTTTTATCTAATGCATTTGTGGGAATTTTCGGGGCATTTGTTTAATCTATTCAGAACGTCAGAATTTTATTCAAAGAGGCAGCGTAAATTTTCACTTTGATATTATGAGATCACACCATACAAATGTTAATACAAAACTGTCTTTTGGTCAGCAAATGAGTTCGACAGATCTTTCCCTAATTTCATTCAGCTAATTCAGGTTAAAAATGTCATTACCAGAATGATATCGACGGTATTTGTCGTAGCTTTCGAGTCATATATTACGATATAAATTGTACTTAGAGTGAAACAATACGCAAATATCATACCGATTGTGTAAAATTTAAGAATATATTCAGTTTTTTCGTTCTACTCTACTCTGGCATAGGCCACCAAACTTACCACCGACGATGATAAATTAACGAAGGAGAAGGTTATATTAGTGCAATCATCGGGCACAATTGGATTATTGGATTTATATTACTGCGTTGTATTCTGCGAAGCAGTCTGCGCTTCAGATATAAGTATTTTCACGCTTCGTGTAAACTTCAGTCAAAAGGTATTGCAGCCATTGTATCTACATTATCCTGAAAAGGATGTGCAGCTCGAAGGCAGCTGATTCCCCATCTTTGCGTTTTTACAGAATTTGATGGTATTTCTAGCCGTTTGCTGGCAGATTGTGGGCTTCAGTTTTGCGAATAGAAATAATATTGCTTACAAGTAATCAGGGAAGCTTTCTCTACAGCTTTTATGCCATTTAAATTCACATTCTAAATATACAAGTACCTAAACAATTATTAGCCAATTAGATTTTAACATCATTACACACAAATATATCTCAAAAAATTTAATATAAAGTCTTGAATATGTTATAGAGACCATTGCTTGTAATTCCATTTCGTATTTTTCGCTATATACTTATTAATCCTGTTTTCTTATACTTCACTCTTGGTGCACAACAGAACTGCATTTATTTACTTTGCTCCATAGAAACTTTATACTTGCAGAAAATTCACTTCAGTTAACATCTTATTTCACATCACTTTTTTGTGTGCTTCAATTTCTACAAAATCTTTCTAAGTTATTTTTTTCGAATCGTTAGTTTTCGTTTACTTCAACTTTCTTTGTTTGTTTGTTTGTTGTTCTTCATTTTTACCTTTACTTATTTACCTAACTTGGTTTTCTTATTTGTTTGATGCATTCAGAAAGTTTCAGTTACTTATACTTTCATTTGTTTACTGCAAAAGTTTTTTATTGTATGCTTCTCAGTTTTCGTACAATAAGTGCCTAGTTTTTATTATTATGCATTTCTTTTGCTTGTATAGATATATATATGTACATATTTTGCAAAGATAAATTGAAATAAAGTTGTTTTTCTTAAAGTTGGTGTAGATTTATTGAAATGCAAAATTCTGGCTGGAGAGAATTGCGGGGCGTATGAGTAACTAATTTTCTTCTTGTAGAAGAAGCGCAAACAAATTTTAAAATAAGGAATATTTTGTAGTTTTATAAGAATCATTTTCAAATAATTTAGATCATCTTCAAACTCAATAAGAAAAATTTCGTAGACTGTAAATAAATTGTGACGTTTAGGTACCAAACGGTAGGAAGTCCAATCTGGTGCAATTCCTCTTTCATTATTGCTATATCACATTATTGTCTTCTTTTCAGCCGCTGCTCAGAGTTATTAGCAACAATTACCTTAATAGGTATTTGCAGGAGTCAAACAGAGTTATCAAGATGAGAACAGTTGCTGTAGGCGCTCACGGAATATTTAACTTAGAATGCTAATTATATAAATTTGCAATAAGGAAGGTGGCGAAAAGAAGAAAGATACGGAAAGTGAGTTATAGCGCGCACATCATTTCAAACGAACTTTTAAAAATATGCAGTTATGTATGGAATATTGTGTTGTTGAATAGAGGTCTAATATTCAATTATTAATTTTGTTGAATAGAGGTCTAATATTCAATTATTAATCGGATTAATTTTGGTAGCGACCGGTTATGTTGACTTTAATGGCATTGGTCAATTGCAGTTTATTGCCATGCTTCAAACTGCCGGACTACAAGAACACAATAACAAAATTTTAATTTTTGCACGATATTGGTCAAAGTCGTACATAAAAAGTGCTGTACCATATACTGTTGAGTCACTTGCCGTGCTTTTTAAAAAACAAAAAGTCAGATACCGCCAAATCAACTTAGCCGCTAGATTCTGTCAATGTCATTTGAAAACCTCCTTGAGGCATAAATATAAATTCAGAAGAGAATTAGATCTTCAGTAGTTTTAGACGGCATTCTTTAAGTAATTTAGTTTGCTATTTCAAGATCGTCCACTTCACAGGCTCCTCTATACACGATACCGTTTAAAGAAATGTAATTACGGACGACTCGCACTGAGCAAAGCGAAGACGAGTCCCAGCGAACTTTTTTTTCAACCCGTCTCTGCTATTTGGAAGCCAATGTGAAAATCTTCGTGGAGAAGCCAATGAACTGATATTTATATGACTTTTTGTGTGTATCTGGACTTTGAAGATAGTTTTATCCAAAATCGTAAGAATAATAATATTTTTTTACATATTTACGCTTGTGCATACCTTCGTTATTCCCATGCCTCTAGAGAACCTTAAAATTATTCCTACTGTCCATAATTTTATATCTCCGACTAAAGGAGGACAGATGAGGTGTGTCAGAAAATACTTAAACGTCTTAATTATTCCTTTCGTCTCGAACAATACATACAGCTATGGATAGAGAAAAAGCGCACTTCCCCCAACAATATATATACAAGACTAATTACACGGTGCTACAAAACCAAAAAAATCGAAAGAACTCTTCAAGTGATATAGTGCACGTTTTAGGTCAAGACCAGTACAACACAAAACTGTGTTTAGAAAATTCAAAACACCTTCAAATTTTTTACTTATTGTTAAAACACCGATTTATGGTGTTTGTGATGAAGTAAAAATACATAACTAACCCATTTTTTAACCGATTTTTTATTTCAATATGGTGACGGGAAGGGGAGTGTATGTGCGTCATGAATGTTTATAATTCTAAGATTGAACGATTGACGTTCAAAAGAAATTTTCAATAACAAGCTCTGATTTTTGCAATTTTTCCACGTTTTTTTTTCAATTTGATGTAATTTTTTGGTCACTATTCTCGAACGGGCACCACAAGTATATACATATTTTTAAACTTCAATAAAATGTGCTCGGAATAAGTTATTTTTCATCTTCATACATTGAAAACTGTAAAAGTTACGATTTTTTTTTTTTAGTTTTTTTCCACATTTTAAAAAATCCAGTTGCACCGAGACTGCGAGAGAATACCGCATGACCGATAGTGCTTTACTGCTCATTGTGGCTAATTTTGAAAGACAGCAATAAGTTTACATAACTATGAATACATCTAACATATCAAAACTCATTATAACCCAAGTTTACCTAATCCAAACTGACCAACCGAAGCTTGCATGACGCAACAGAACCGTTTGCAATTTGCTGGGAAGCATGTACAATTAAATGAGTGTGAAAAATTATCTCTCTTGCATGATCAAAACCTACTAAAACTTAGCATAAGTGCATCTAACCTAACCTAACCTAAGTGTATTAAATGAACATAAATCAGAATGTGTGATTAGCGTAATCATTTTTGTAACATCAAAATGACTTCCTTTTGCAATGCAGAAAAGCAGCACAATGGGTTCGATTGTCTCACATTGTGTACGGTTGGATTGATGTCGATATTGTTAGGTTAGATGAGGTTTAGATAGGTAATACTACGTCCGGGTAAATCAGAAAATTGCAGAAGTAAGTCGGCAAATTGCGTTACTTTTGGAATTATTTTTTTTTTTTACGTTATAATATTCTTCTACGGCCTCTGTTCAACTCGAAAATGTTCTGCTTTTTTTTGTCAATTTTGATGAAATAATACTTGCTAGATTCGGAGTGGACACAGGTATGAGTAAATATACTTAATTATAGACGTATTTCGCGAATAATAACGGAGAACCGCATTAAATTTGCAAATATGAAAGTAGTGAACAAAACTTTCAGTTTACTGATTTTTTCGTTTTACAGACCTTTTACTAATAAAAAAACCTTTAATTTCAATATTATCGACAACTCGCAAAAATTGGAAAAATTAACTACAAGGTTTTGTAGGTTTTGTGTTGAAAAATCAGTGGTTATTTCAGCTTAGCGTGAAAAATAGAAGACATACGTCAAAAGGTCTAACATTTACCTCAACAGAACTGTTTCAAGATTGGAAATCGGATAGAATGCAGACAAGCTACGAATTTTTAAGTGTCGGAAAACACCCAAAATCGGTTTTTTAACGATAAATAAAAAAAATTGAGGGTGTTACAAATTTTTTGAATACGGTTCCGCGTCATTCTCAGCCAGATCTACAGTGGTCATCATGTCACTTCAAAAGTTCTGATTCTCAGTAGCACCGTGTTATTATTATTAGATTTACTAGATGCCGTGAAACAGTTATTTTTGTACAAAGCTATTCATTTTTGTTAGTCAACAAAAAAAAAAACTCGAAGTAAATAATAATTCAGAATCTTATTATAAGAAAAATTAGAATTCATCATATTTTGAACTGGGCACTGAAATACCGATGAGCAAGAAAAACAAAAATTAGTTATTTTAAATTCGTTTTGTTTATTAATTTCTTATCTGATTGTTATTTGTTTAAAACGCCTTCATATCTGCGTAGTAAACTTTCTATTAAATTAACTTTTGGCATTTCTCCAAAGGAATAGAGTTCCACGCATCCTGTACTCATTGTCATATTTCAGTAGCAAATAGGACACACACCGATAAAATGAAAAGTATCTTCAACAGCATTTAAGTTGCAAACAGTATCTACAAGTTGACAATGAAACATTGGTAAAGGCTATTACATTAAACTTAAAGGCTCTTACTTTAAGCTTTAGTAAGTCGCCTCTAGCTCTAAAAATCAAGCTTATAGCATGCGCCGAGAGCTCTTCGTTAAAATAAATTGATTCTGGCGGCGCCAAATGTGAATAAAGATCATGGGTCAATGTCTTTTGAGCAAAAGTTAGCAGTTCCTTCTGAACCAATTTATCTATTAATAAGGGCAAGCTAATCTCAATAGACGAGGGGCAAAAACTTAGGGAGAGAGCCATATCTACACCATTGAATAAATGGTTTTCCAATAACAGATGTTAGGTGTTAGACAGGAGAGAATATTAACGATTTTTTATGGCCGGAATTGAATGGTATTGATCTGGACAACGTTTTTTTTTGAACAAGATGGCGCTACGTGTCGCACAAGTAACAAAACCATTGATATTTTACGGGAAAAGTTTCCGGACCGCGTTACCTCTCGAAAAGGTGATCACAATTGGCCACCGAGATCTTGTGATTTAACACCTTGTGACTTTTTTCTTTGAGGCCGCGTGAAAAATAAGATCTCCGCCAACAGTCCAGGGTCGGTTTAATGCCTCAAAGATGAAATTCATGAGACTATCGAGGACATAGGGTAGCCACTTTGCAATTCGGTTATGGAAAATTTCATGAAAAGGATATTGTACTGTGAGTGTGATCGTGGTGGTCATTTGCCTGATGTTATTTTCCACTATTAACCCCATACCTTTTTATAATGAAATAAACATCCGATCATTTATATTTAAAAATAGCATTTTTTTTGAGTATCAAAATAACACCTCTTATTAAATAACTCTATATTTTAGTCCACTTCTTAACCCGATGCGATCCCTGCCTTATTGCTTTCTTAGCCAAGATGCGAGGAAGTCTGTTTGCCGGTATACTAAGGCACCGTACAATAAAAGTCATGTGGGTATAGAGAGTATTGAAAAACTTCGATAACAATCCTTTTTCTAGGTGGAGCATAAAGTTGGGCGTATATGGAGGTACAAAAATTTACTTTTTTAGAAAGAATCGCAGAAGTTTCTTTACTGGCTCATATCTATAAACTCCCCATATCTGAGCACAATAAAACATTTTCGACTGGACGTATTGTAGAAAATTTTCAATTTTTTGGAAATATTTATCTTCGTTTAGTCAGGTTTACGTTAAGATCCCACTGCGTACAATTAGCATAATGATCAGGAATCATTTTTTGGAGATCTGTCACTGAATCTGCAAGCAGAACGATATCGTCAGCGTACAGCAATACCTTGCCCGTAGTATCAGCAACTTTAGTACCGCATTGTAAACTATCATTTAGGTCATAAAGGTACAAGGAAAAGAGGGTAGGACTCAGCATACAACCTTGCCGTACACCTTGATTAACAAGAAAATGGTCAGAGAGCGTTCCGTTATGGCGGACCTGATTTGTAGTGTCGCAATAAATAAGAAGTATAATATCAATTATATGGCTGGAGAAACTGATACGTGATAGTTTATAAAAAAATCATATAACGCGGAACTGTGACCAAAGCACATGAAAACTCTACAAAGAAGCGAATGTCAGCAAAAATTTTATAACTAGTATCAAGCAATGAAAGTCCGAAAACTTGAAGGCATGGAAGGATAACCTTTCTTAAAAGGGCAGGTAATAATGGCGTACCGAAATGCGTTAGGGATCTGGTTTCTAAGGAAAATTACATTAAATAAATTCAGCACTTCAGTTAGAAAAGACCCCGGGCGTACTTGTGGAATTCGTAATTAATCTGGTCTTTGCCAGGTGATTTTTTGTCTGTGAGCCCTTTGAGTACAAGTTGCAATTCGCGCGTTGAGTCGAGAAAAGGATCTAGCACCATACGTAGGCTAGGCACAGTGTATACAAGTTCCATTACCTGTACGATAAAACAAAGATTTAAAATGCTCATGAAAGTCCGATATTACAAGTCTACCATTAACCGTTGGCGAACGGTTTTGCAGAGCATTAGCTAAAAGAATATATATATTTACAATGGACCTGCGAAAGGTCTAAGTGTGTCTTTATGACAACCACCCTACCTACGACCCGAGCGTCAAGGGTTTTTTCACAAAAGTGTAACCAAAAACACCAGGATTTTATACTTATTATTAAAAAATAAAAACAATTTATATTAATTTAATAAAATATGTATTACTGCAATATTACATGTATGAAACATAAATACCATAAATAATAATAATTATTAAGTTGATATTGTATGGTATATTTAAAAACATAAACCAACTTCACAATTTTGGCGCCAATAACGACTTTCCCTTCGGATGCACTTTTCGGAATTGTCTTGCTTGGGAAAACAGACTGCATACTTTTTGTTGGCCTAGATTTATTTTCTGCTTCAGAATTGTCATAAAAAAAAACGTTCTGTCAATTTAAAAAAACACTTACAAGCAATTCTATAAAGTTTTATAAAATATATGGTGAAGAAGGTACAAATGACGTATGTAAAACAAACATGTCGAGTGCGGGCAGCACTCGAGTAAGCGCGTTCAAGTATGTCACTGCATGCGAGCGTTATTCTTTTAAAATCATTAAGCGGTTAAACTACAAACCTATGCTAATAAATAAAAATTAAAAGTTCTGAACTATCGTGTATACATACCTATGTAACTTTTGTAACTTTTCCTTTTTCACCACAAATGTTTCTCTGCCCCATTTCAGGTCCTGCCTTTTGGGGTCTCATCAACCCGGAGTGGTCACTTTGTAATAAAGGTCGGCGCCAATCGCCAGTGAACTTGGAACCACAGCGTTTGCTATTTGATCCGAATCTGAGACCCTTACATATTGACAAACATAGGGTGAGTATGTGTTGATAAATCGTAAAAACAATTGCTTAAGGAAACCATTTCAACTTAAGTTGAGCTTGAGGAAAAGCCTTTTACATTTATTTCACTGCATATATTTTTTTTAGATAAGCGGTTTGATCAGCAATACCGGCCATAGTGTCATCTTCACAGCTGGCAATGAGACAGTAGCGAATTATGATGGCATGCAAACACCAGTTAACATATCCGGGGGACCTCTGTCATACAGATATCGATTTCACGAAATTCACATACACTACGGACTTCACGATCAGTTTGGTTCGGAGCATAGCGTGGAGGGGTATACATTCCCAGCGGAGGTGAGTACAAAGATAAATGTTGTATTGTTTTGCTAGTAGCGGGAGTACTTTCTGTAAAACTGTTTAGGATAAATGCTATATAAACATGTAAATATATAAATCGTAATACAAATAGTTGTGTGTTTGTATGAGTGAGAACTGTATGTAAGTAATTGAGTGAGACCATATTGGGAAAGGAAGGCCATAGTTGAGACATAAGAACTCATGTTGGAGGATTGATATATGTGTGGAGCTTTTTGTTTATGATGATACGTCCCTCATCTCATTGAAGGGGTTCCCCTAAACTTTTGCCAATGATAATAAAGAAGTTCTCAGTGAACAACTCAGTTATTCTCCTGTTTGACAATCTTCAGGTTTTGACTTGAACTAAATCAACAATTTGTCGGTTGACTTATAAAATCAATGAATTTTCAAGAAAATTCAATAGCTCTGACAACAGGACAAGTCGGAGATCTACTCCATACTCGTGGAGAAATGCCGGACGTTAATTGTATCTATGGTAATTTAAAAAATATAAAAATTTTATCCAGCTATATGCCTCGGATTCAAACTAAATGGGGTAACCTCAAAAATATGTTCAGAAGTAAATTAATTATCTTAATAAAAAATCTTAATTTCTAACGCCATTTTGAGTAAGGCATAGTACTAAGTTCCCTTTTCGCGTGGAATGGTTATCAAAATCCGTATAAATTGCAAAGCCGTGAAATATGCGTGAAATTTCATGTCTCACGGCAAAGGAGTACACAGTTCACACGCAACATGCCAGCAACAATTTTTCACACAAATTTAAATACATACAGCATTTAAATTTTAGCGAAAACTGACAGTTCGTTTGCGAGTGAAGTGCCTGAATTCGAATACCTTGAAGATATGGCATTTTTTAAGCGTAACGCCTTCGCAAAGAGTGTTACTAAATCTTTTTAAAATTTTTGTATTTCATATATTCTGTGAAAAATTTGACAATGCATACGGTGAGAACAAATTCGCTGAAAAAAGTTTCGTTATTTTTGCATTGTCTACTCATAAATTATACTCAGTTTTGTGGAGAATTTCGCTTGTTAACAATGGAGTAGGGAGCTAAAGAAAATCGCATTGCAGAAGTGTGGCAAAAGAGCAAGTAAGATTTACGAATTGCTGAAAAAAATTAATATTTCGAGAATGTTTGCTTACCGAAAAATTAAGCGTTTTTTTCCAAACGTCTGAAGTGAGTGACAGAACCAGTGCAGCTGTTCGAGAAAGAATTCGCAGAAATCCGCATAGAAAGCAGAAAATCATGTAGAGGGAACTGAATGTATTAACCAAATCCATGTTAATGATCTCTAATATCATCTCCACATTAAAGGCTTCCGTCGGTCAACTGGTAATCTTTTGACAACGCGCTTGAAGAAAATTAGACTCGACAGATGCAAGCAGCTTCTTCGGTGGCACGCCGTCTACAGCAATGAAAATAATATTTTCACAGATGAGCAAATGTTAAGTGTTGGAGAAGTTTTTAATAAGCATACTGACAAAATCTATGCTAATATAAAACTTTTAAAGGCACGAAAAATGTTGTTCCAAGGGTTCAGCGTGGTCACCATCCAGCCTCCGTAATGGTTTGGTGGAAAGAGTCTGGGAAAGGCGTAACATCTATTCATTTCTGCAGAAAAGGTGATAAGACCTCGACAAAAGTGTACCAGAAGCATATATTAGAAGGCGTGGTGAAGCAGTTGAACAGTACTATCACCAATAGAAAGCGCTGGACCTTCTAGCCAGACAAAAACAACCCAGCAATGGTTTGGAAAAAATATTCCTGGGTTAATAGCCGCAGAAGATTGAATGTCTGAAAGTCCAGACCTGAATCCATTGGACTACAGTTTGTGATAAAAATTGGAGAAGATGGACTGTCGAAGACCTCACAGAAATTTGGAAAGTTTCAAACAATCTTTAGTGCGAGCAACGACGTCAATATTCATGGAAACCGTATGTGCTGCATAGCTACCAGGTGCATACCTATGAAATGAGACTTTTTTTCAATTTCAAACGTTTATTAATAAAAAATGGTTACAAATTTACTCTTCAAAATAATAGCCATCGCTAGTGACACAATTTTCCCATCTCTCAGGCAACTTGTGGATGCCGCACCAAAAAAATTCGCTGTCTTTGGTCGCAAACCAATCATCGAGCCATTTTTTGGCTTCTTCGTGAGAATTGAAGCGCTGCTCGGAAAGTGTGTGGCCCGTCGATGCAAACAAATGATAATCGGAAGGCGCCAAGTCTAGTGAGTAAGCCGCATGCACCAGCGGTTCCCAATCGTACGTATTCACCAATTCCCGGGTCGTTCTTGTTCGATGTGGCGGCGCATTGGCATCAAGAAAAAATACTTTGTGACGCCGATCGGCATATTCTGGGCGTTTTCGGTGTATAGCGTTGTTCAAATCGGCCAATTGTCGTTGGTAGCGTGCACCGTCAACTGCTTCACATGGTTTTAATAGGTCGTACAAAATCATACCACGCTGATTCCAGAAAACACCCAGCATTGCTTTGCGGCCGAAGCGATTTGGTTTGTTTTTGGCTTGTGGCCGGGCGGACCATACGATCGTTTATGCTTGGGATTGGATAAATACACCCATTTTTCATCACCCGTAACTTATGGAAAGAACTAAGTATGTATATGTGAATTAATTTGTTTAAAAACACGTTTCTTACCAAAATTTGACAATTGCTTGGCGTTTCTGCCCATTTGACAATGAATATTGCTAGTAATATTTCACGCCAAGTAGAATGCACGCTGCTTGCGAAATTTCACAGCTGTGAAGTTAGTACTAGCCTTACGATTCAAACAAATAATTATCTCAAAAAACCATCTATGCACCATCAGTTGAATTTTATCAAGATCAAGTACAGCCGGTAGAGGGGTTTCATATACGAGCACACACGATGTAAGTGCGCAAAATGTAAATTTCTTACCATTCTCTGCTTGCATTTAGCCAGTGAAACTGAATCATAATGTGTAGAAAAGAGGAAATAGAATAGTAAAGTAGAAATATATGTCACTCATTGTAAAATGTAAAGGAAAGGAAAATGTATGACAGGCAGGCAGAATAAACAAGACATCAAACACAGTTTCACTTTTCAGATTTATAAAATGTTGATATTGTATTAGACGCGTGCAACGATGTGAAAAAATGTAAACATGGCAAAGATTGTGTCACTTCGCCAAATTCAATTGTTCACTTTATAAGCGACATTTGTTTGCTAAGTGACATACACATACGACTACTGGCAAATGGCACATACACATATTCATATACTATGTGTGTGTGTAGGTGCACTCCCTTATACTCGTACTTGTACGAGTATGCATATGAGTGCGAGCGAGTGTAAGTAGCAGCGTATGACAAGAATTTCTAGAAAAAAATCTAAACATGCCTCCACGAATTCAATGCCAATTCAAACTTGAATTGGTTCTTTGTCGACGTTTGCCAGTACGAAAATAATTTTTTGACATTTGCCGCACAAGTGCACTTATCTACGCATTTGAGTATGTGTATAAAAGGAAGTGTGTAAGAGGAAGTATGTACCTACTTGACAAAATTTTCAAATATTTATTCTAGGGATGAGCATATTAGTGGTAATTGTTTATGTCCGAATTCCGGGATATTTGTGTTGCAGTTCCGCGATTACGGGACTCCTTTGGAAAATAAAGATTTTATACTGGAATATGACTTTCTTACATATGTACGTGAAAGATAATCACGCTAACTCACGACGATGTTATATTTCTAAACTGCTAATAGACAAACAGAGATGTGCCCAACAAAAGGTCATCGCGTGACGGAGATGCAATGCCCGAAAAGCTTCGCGGCGGCTCTAAGCTAATTAGGAACAGAGAGCTACATTTCGCAAGCGCATGCATCAATTTTAGCCAGATTATCTCTCTAAGACTAAATTCGGCAGAATTTTAATATGTCTAAGTCTAGAAGCATTTCAACATGCCATGTTGTGGGATTAAATGAACATTCAAGCCGACTAAGAGCTCCTTGACATTTGTCAAGATAATTATTTGTAAGCCATTCTAACGTATTTAAAACTTATAATAGATTTTCGACATGCTATAGTCACCTCAATTGCGGAATATAGTCAGTTATCACGTAAAAAAATAATAAACAAAAAAAAAAATAATCACAAAAATTAAAGGTAAGTAGGTTCTTAGTATTACAGATATGTATTTGTTAAGTTCAAAACAATACAAATAAAAAATTCTCAAAGCAGGAACTAGTATTCAATAAAGTTTTTGCTTTAATAGGTTTTGAAGTTACAAAGGCTTTTTCACATGTAATTATTTAAGGCAAGTAAAGGGTGTTTTTTTTAGAGGTTAGGTTTTCAAGATGAAATAAAACGTATATAATTTAATGTTATGGCCAAGAATTTAGCTTTATTAGAAAGATAAGGGTTTGCCATTATGTTTTAAAAATGATTTCGGGCAAGTGGCCGCCGCGGCTGGCTCGAATAAAGTCCAGCCGAGAGGCCCAATTTTCGACCACTTTTTGCAGCAATTGGGGCCGTATGTCAGCAATAACGCGCCGAATATTCTCTTCCAAGACGTCAATTGTCTCGGGCTTATCTGCGTAGACAAGCGACTTCACATAGCCCACAAGAAATAGTCCAGCGGTGTTATATCGCACGATCTTGGAGGCCACGGCACAGGTCCACGGCGCGAGATAATGCGCTCACCAAAAGTTTCCTTTAATAAATCGATTGTTGCGTTGGCTGTATGGCATGTAGCGCCGTCTTGTTGGAACCAAAGGTCGTCCACATCAACATCGTCCAATTCAGGCACGAAAAAGTCATTAATCATGGCTCTATAGCGCTCTCCATTGACTGTAACATTATGGCCGGCTTCATTTTTAAAGAAATATGAACCAATGATTCCCTTTGCCCATAGAGGACACCAAACAGTGACTTTTTGAGGATGTAACGGCGTATCAGCAATGGCTTGTGGATTATGTTCACTCCAAATGCGACAATTTTGCTTATTGACATACCCATTCAACCAAAAGTGAGCTTCATCGCTGAACAAAATTTTTTTGTGATGCGTCGCGCGAACCGAACCATTATTTTCGTAATAAATTTGCACGATTTGCAAACGTTGTTCAGGTGTAAGTCTATTCATTATGAAATGGCAAACCAAACTGAGCATAAATCAAGTGACAGCTGTCAAAAAGACTATATACGAAAAAAGTAGTGCCAACTTGAAAACCTAACCTCTAAAAAAACACCCTTTAGGAAGCACATTATACGCTCAGCCTTAAATAACTACAGTACAGGGACCTATTCGGAAGTTAATTGCTAATTGCTTTTTTATATTTAATTTTATTATTATTATTTTAATGAAAATACAGTTCATTCATCTACAAAAACTATATGTTCAAGCCTCGTTTGTATTAAAAAACCAAAATAAAAATTTCTGTAAAAATTTCAAACTCTTTAATCAGGATCCTAAAAATAATTTGCGTACGCAATTTTATAGCTCATTATATTTTATTGTAGCACAAAGTAGTACCACATTGCGTTACTTTTTGATTTTTTTTATCATGGCGGCCTTTTGCGTTTTCCCCACATACCGAATGCTCGAAATTTTTTTGGATTTGTATGGAAGAAAACCACTAAAGCCGTTAGCAAAAAAAGAAAATTTTCGAAAGTCTAAAAGATTTTTCAACCACTTGGAACTTGCATTTTACTATACTAAAATTCAATGGGCTATTTTTCTAAAAATTCTGTTTCAAAAGTGAGAAATTTTAATATAAATTTGTTAATTTTTTTGAATTTTTACAAACTTTGAAACTTGGATCTACATGAAGTTTGTATGAGAATGAACTATTTTCATAAAAAAATGTTTAAAACTAAATTAAAAAAAAAAGCAAATTCTGAATAATTGTCCATAAATGCCTGTACTATGGCGATTTGACGCAGGGTATTAAAAAACATCTTATATCACAAAAAAAAAGAAAAAAAAAACAAAAAAAAACTCCTCGATTTCTAGTTTTTTAATTTCTATTTCGGCTTAAAAAATTAATGGGAACTTAAATTCGTGCAGCGAGGAAATTTGAAAAAAAATATTGATCATCATGGAAATGAATTCATCTGCTTACAAAGCTTATTGCCAAGCAAGAAAGTAATAAAAAATAGGGAATTAACTGAAGAAGATGGAGCGTTCTGGACGACGGAGCGATTGCGTTGAGAAAAAATCTAATGGTCCAAAAACGTTTTCCTGTAAATGAATAATTCACAAATTTAAATATCATTAGCTTTTCTACAGTTAGTGCAACATTCGTGTTGCAAACACTCACATTGATTCAGTTGCAAATGTGTATTCGCGCTAGTTTTTGAGTTTATGTGATAAGTATCTCATAGGCAAGTTATTAAGGAAAAAGTGTATATATTCTTAGTAAAATGTTATTATATCTGTCAGCTACAAAGACTTCAAGAATTTATGACGTCTTAAAGGGGCGTTCGATTTTCTCTTTTGGTGATCAAATATTTATTTTTATTGAATATTCAATAAACTAAAGAGGAAAAGCAAGAAAGAAAAAAATTATAGAAAGTGGAACTATAATCCACTGTTGTGACATATTTCACCAAAGGATGAAGAAAACGGAAGGGAAGAAAAAAGGAAAGGGAAAATGGGCAGAAGGTATGAATAGGCACGACAAAGCGCCGTTCATAATAAGAGTTATATTGGCATGTCTTTTCTAGGAAACACTTTACAGTTTCCCCTTGGTACAGATTTAGCCCCTTTAGATTGTTATTTATTTTTAAAAATGAAAAAAGGAGCTTTGAGAAAAATAATTTACTGATGATAATGAAGTGAGGTCAGCTGTTGCTGTTGTTTTTATAGTAGTTTACTAAACCTTGCCAGTGTGATGTAGTCACCAATCGTCCAGAGGGAGAGGTGTAAGTAGGTTTGATGATCCATGTGAATAGGTGGTTAGTGTTATGCAGTGTGCCTTCACATTCTTGACATATGTATATTGAGTAGGTGGTGATCGATTCTGGTTAACCTGGACTTAAACCTACTACAATATCCAGAACGTAACTGGGCCAAAGACAAGCAGGTCTCGCGAGGCTCGTCTGCAATATGCGGATTGTAGCTGGACTACGATAACGGCATTCGGAAGTTTAAGAAGATGGTCAGGGTCTTCCCATAAATGTCGTTTAATGTCTGTCTGTTTACTTTCCGGTCCAGTAGTTGTAGTTGTATTTTGTCCTGGATCTTGTCAGTGTAAATCAAGAGATGCCTCCTGAAGTGCATGAGAAGTGGCTCAGGCTCTAGCAAATGTCTGCAGGGGTGATACCTTTGGTGAGCTTATTGAGCATTTTGCTATACTCCTTAACTGGGATCACAAAAGCCTCATTGTCTAAGTATTGCCCTGGACACCGGAAGGCTTTCCCGATTGCAGTATTCTGACATGTCTAGATCTTTACCCACTGCGTATCACTGGAGACAGGTGATCAAATGGGCCCAGCATAATTCAGAACTGGCCGACACCAATTGCTTTAAATGCCGCCAGCAACCTTTGTTTGGTTTTACCCCAAGTGCTACTGGAAAAGCGATTTGCAGACTTTGTTGCGGTTTTGGACCTTTATAGCAATTGCCGTTGCGTACGCTGAAAAGAACAGCAATCTATCAAAGGTGACGCCCAAACTATTAGGGATTTAGTGGGAAAAGTTGGAGATTCCTCGCAGTGAAAAAGCGTCATTGCCCGACGCCACTATCGAACAATCGTCAGCATAGCAGACCAAGGAGACTCCTTCTGGTGATTGAAAGCGCTTCGACCCTGCAGTATACCTTGTATTATCCTCCTTTGTTTTGAGTTTTGATCTCGAAAAATGACTGACGAATGCCAACCACTTAAATAGTTCATGGACCATAAAAAACCTACTTTGACGACTTAAAAAAAATGTTGGATAGTGTAAACAAATTTTGTGCAACTTGACCAGAATAAAGGTATAGTTCTCAAATTATTAAATTTCAGCAGTCCTCAAACTTAGCAACACCATCCAGCTGTGAAAAAATTTGGTACATTTTGCCATACCACCAGCATGGTTTTACGCTTGCCGAACTCGTGGAAATTTTAAAAAGTTATGATCGAAATTCCAACTCAGATGTAAATACGGAGTTCAGGATTTTAGAAAAAAATCAATTTTTTTGATTGAGCCTCATTTTTGGGGGCAGAATCAGAAAATTTTACAAATTGATTAATGTGAACTTTTTCTCAATATCATTTTATTTTAAATCTATGCAACTTTTTAAGGACGGACACCAGTTTAGACTGATCAAAAAATCGAAACTTTTTTATTGCATAAATTGTTAGTATAACTACTCAAGAATATGTGGTAATAATTTTAAAGCGAAATTAGCATTATTCCCGATTCTATGAGCACTTAAGTGACTGCCCGTCGGTTCCGCGCCGTAGCGCGCGTTAGTTAGAGCGACGTTTTTCTCGAAACTACTTTTTTTTGACTGGTGGGCACTCTAGCTTAAAAAGCTATCGACCAATCGTCCTAAAATTTTTCGGCCTTTTTTTTTATTCAATTCTAATCTATATGAACCTAATTCTGGGATTATATTATTATTTAAAATATGGGTTTTTAAGCAAAATAGATGAAAAAATATGGGATGAAAAAATGACATTGTTTTCAAGCGCCTCAAAAACATGCAATTTTCAATATTATTTTAGCAAAATTAAGTTCATATTCTTAGGAAACATGTTGTGAATGAAAAAAAAAATTGTTGTTGATTACAGAGAAAAATTACAACTTCAGGAACGCCCACCGGCCAGATACTCGGATGGCGACCGTTCATGAACAGCACGCTCTATCGCCACTATTGCCGGCTTGAAAAATAGCTTGAAAAAATTTAAAAGTGTATTTAAAAATATTAATAAAATACCTTCTAAGTTTAAACATTTTCTGATTATTCCTCCCTTGTTAAAAAAATTCACGAAAAACACAAAAACCGGTTTCCCCCCATTAACTTAAAAAAAAAAAATAATAATTTATTAATTTTCGGTATCCATTAATTTCGGTACTATTAATTTATCGCTATTTTCGATACGCGAAAAATCACGGGATCCCATGTTTTCCATCCCCAAATAAGTACATATGTATTCCATGGCATGTTGCTTGTTTATTTCTATAAATCTTTGTTTGCTGTAACTTTAACAAAATATTCTTACACTTCAGTGACTCCAGTGACAATCGAAGACGGCGACAACGGCAGCTGTTGGCAAAAGCACTTTACTTGCTTTGCTTCTTGGCTGTCGTCACTTTTTCTAAAACCTCTGCCATTCTTATGCCAAATAAATATTACTAAGTAGGCATGTTTGCTTTCCGGCTGATATGTTCCAACTCTTTTGCCTCGTTTGCCCCGTTTTCTTTGATTTTTTTTTTTTTGCTTTTCATATTTAAGGAGTTTATTTACTTAGATAAACGAGCGGAAGTTTGCTTATGCGCAAATAAAAGGATGTAAAATTTTATTAAATATTTGATCAACATTAAAGTGACACAAATGCCGATTTGATGATGCCAGCAAGCTGATTGTTGGCATTTTAATTTTTTGAGTTTGTTCATTTTATTTTACGTACACTTGTGCTCATATAATTAGGTCAATTTATCTTTTTGTAATATTCGTGCATTTTTCACGCTAAATTTTCTTTATAAGTTTTTTATCAAAAAAGTAATGGAGGTAAAAAAAAGAACAAAAAACTCAAAATTTGCGCGATTTTTAAGACACTTTTTAAAACTTAATAAAATTTTATGAGTTGTAAAACTGCTTACACAGAAGTTTTTTAAATTAAGAAGTAAACATTTTTGATGATAATTTTTGCAAATTTGCTAAATATTTTTGAATTTTGCAAAAAGTGTGGCATTTTGTTCTGTAAGGTTTTGGTTATTTTTATTCCTTAATCACTCCACAGTGAGGATAGGACCTCAACAAGGCTTCGCTATCTGTTACGATTCGTTGCAGTTGCTTTTGCACTATCCCACGTAATGTTGGCCACGACTAACTCACGCAAGGTTGTAATACCATGAAAGGTAATACCATGAAAAATGTTTTCATAAAAAGTTAATGAAAGAAAATTACCTTGAAAAATATTGTGTGTTGTAAAGCATATGTGTACATACTTATATATCATTGCTAATACTCGTAAAACTGTCCTACATAGCTTTGAGCTGGTTTATTGCTCAATTAAGTAGTATTCAGTTTTTTATAATTTTTACCCCCACTTTTTTGTAAAAGAATATAAAAAAATATTGTGGATATTGTCTTATATAAAACAAAACTATGTAATTAACACAAAAATTGGAAAAGCTTGAATTAAAGCCAATATTCAAAAGGTGCCGCATGAAAGATGCAAAGGAAAGGAAAGAAAATAAAGCTTAGCGAATATTGTAATCCAATTTGTAATCGATACGGGATTAATTTTAATTATTCCGAAACAAACGCCCAAACAAACAACCAGCCGAAATTATGCGAAAAAGTGCTCACACTAACAAACATGCACAATATACGATATGAAAGCTGCTAGTAATTTAGCCACAGAAGCCAGCAGCACACGCACATAATAACCAGTCGGATTTAAGGTTTCGTTTAGCTTTATTACGAAAATACCATCTGCATGTTTGCCGGTGATTAAAATTGCACGCAACACACAATACCCACACACGTACAAGTGCGATTAACACAAATCCAGCTATGCACACAGACTGGCATAAGGATAAACATATGTATGTACTGACTAAAAGCAAAACGACCACCAAACCAATACCCACATCAAGTGGAAGCGCAAAGCCAAAGGAAAGACCAACACAAATGGCAAAACGCTAGGCAGCAAAGGCAACCACCAAAGCAACCAAGCAAAGCCAACTAAAAAAAAGCGTAACAAATTGATGCCAAGCTCAAAGTGAATCCACAGCAAAAACAAGCTAACTCATATCCCTACCATCAGAATTAACTATTGCTTCAGCTGAACCGTGCCCCCTCATTTCCACCCGTTTTCGCATTCGCATTTTTTTTTTAACGAGCGCCGCCAATGTTTAATCATCTTGTAAGGATTTCATGAGGATTAATTAAAATTGCCAATTAAGAATTCATTAAAGCGGAGAAAATTGCATGCAGCAGACAAACAGTGTACTACCAAAAGTCTACCTCTAATATGTATTTTGCTTCTAATGATTGGTTAGAAATTTTATTTATATTCGGTTTTTCGGCTTTCTTGTGATTACGTACGGTTTGTCTGGCGGCAACTTAACATTCCATTGACACATTCCGATTTCTTCGTCTACTTTCTTAGATTTTTGCCAAAATGTTTCGATTATATTTTCCTGGCATTTATCTATTTATATTGAGTTGCATATGTTTGACTCACTCATTATGTTGTAGGCGGTATTGCGGATTTCAATTAATTAAGCACCTGTAGAGTTGGGAATGCGTGTGCTAATGTAGTCGACGACAGCACAAAACTGCCAGCCAGACGTACTTATTTATGTTGAAGTACTAGAGATGTATTTTTTTATGTTTGGGATCCCGAAATTTTCGAAATTTTATTCCGGAAGTCTGGGAATAGTTGGATTAGCTCCGAAAATTATAAATACAAGGTGAATTCCAAAATAATCAAGACTGGCGTCATAAAAATGTTCTTGTTGCCGCCAGACGAGTCATAATCCAAAAAATCGCGTTTGGAGAAGTCAAAAACCAAGTCGATGCTCATTTGTTTTTACGTTTCCAAGGGAATTGTCCACTAGGAATTTATGCCAAAGGGCCAAATCGTCTATGCAATTTCCAATCTTGGCGTTTTGAAGCGTTTGTTGCACCGCATTCGTCGAATTCACCGTGAATACGGCAAAGGAAGCTAGCGCTTATTGCATGACAATGTACCATCTCATCGATCCACTCTTGTGACTGATTTTTTCACTAGAAATCGTCCTTTAACCATCAATCACGCACCTTATTCGCCTGATATGGGTCCCTGCGAATTCTACTGCTCGAAAAATTGTATTAGGCTATGAAAGGAAAACGTTTTGCTCATGTGGAGGCCATCCAAACGGCTTGTACCGACATCCTAAAGGCCAGAGGGGACTATTTTGAATAAATAAACTCGAAGTTATCAGAACAAAGTTCCTGTCGTTTCTATTTTTGCTTATTTTGGACTTCACCTTGTATATATTCTTTTTTTTTGGTGATTGTCTGATCTCCTACCCCTATTTGCGACGGGCGTCTGGATGTTGTTCCACAAATGGAAGGACCTACAGTTTTAATTCATGCTTGAACATAACTGATTAGAAAATTAAAGGTGTAACGAAAAATTATCGGTGCAAACAAAAAAAAAAAAAAACGAAAACAAATTAAAAGTAAACGAATTAATTTTGGAGTTAGAAGCAGTTGATTTATTTTTTAATCCTGTCCAACTTAAAGAGAAAATAGTAGGTTTTATTACACGTTTATTTATGTTAAAATCGAAAATTCAGTGATTCAATGCAACTTTTTACAAGAGAGGCATAAATACTATATACAGTGGAATCTCCCGTTAACCTCTCTTAAACAGACACCTCCCATAAACGGGCAGTTTTATCAGTACTAAAAAATTCTCAAGGGTTTTTGAAAATGCTTCCTTCTTGAGCGTTTAACCCTCTTATAACAGGACGCGGACACTTGTTTTCCACCCCATAATCGGGCAGCCTACTACATTTTTTTAAGTTTACTTTCTACCATATTCTACAGCTCTTGCTTATTCAATAACTCTTGTGTCATATGTATAGACGGGAATACTCTTAATACGAAGAACTTGTTTTTAATGCAGTAAAAATATAAATATGTCTTTGCACACATACACACGTAGTTTCTTATTGCATGCATACGTGATAATGTCATTGAAATTCATAAAAATAAAAAATTTAGTGAACGCGAGTTGGCAAAGAAATGTAAGATCAGCAAAGCTGCTTGCATAACCAAAGACACATACCAAATTTTGCGTTTGAGAAATACTGATGTCAATTTAGAGAAAACAAGGAGTCTATTATTGATCAACTGTGCTACGAATGGTTTGTGAAGGCACGAAATAAAGGTATACCTTTGTCAGGCACACTTATAAGGAGCAAAGCTAAAGAAATATCAGTGAGACTCAATCCCGACGAATTTAGTGCATGATCCATCAATATGATGTCAAAACTTTTACCGAAAAGGTACCATACTTGATTGAAGTCTATGATTCGCGAAACATTTATAATGCAGATGAGACTGGCTTATTTTTCCGAAACATGCACAGTGAAAAAATTGCTAAGGATAGGCTCACGATTTTACACTGCGTTAATATGGCTGGAGAAAGATAATGTCTTTTTGCTATTGGGTATTTCGCAACATAAATTTGAACAATTTACCCGTTACGTGGCGGTCAAACAAAATGGCTTGGTTGACGTCGGATTTTATAACAGATTTTCTCGTGAAGTTCGATAAAAAAAATGCAACTTCAAGAGCGGAGCGTCGTTCTGTTTCTAAATAATGCGGCTTGCCATCCTAGCGATCTAAAATTGAAAAAGACTAAAGTTATTTTTCTCCCAGGAAACACAAGAGCATTTTGTCAGCCTCTTGACCAAGGCGTTATAAAAAATTTGAAGTTCATGTATAAATCGTTATTTTAGAACACATTTTGTTTTAGATGGAAGAGACAAATTCTGCTATGGCGTTGTCAAAATCAATCAATTTGTTAGATGTTGTTTATTTCATACACAAAGCGTGGGAGTAAGTGAGTATACAGACTCATTACAGCTGGGTTTAAGAAACCAAATATGCCCAATAAGGATAGCGGTTGGACCACACCGCTATCAACACTTGCTCACTTCTCCAACATTATTAATCGAGTTCAGAGCGAAATCCAAGTCAACATATAAGACTATCTTAATTTAGATAAAGAAATTTTCATTAAAGATGAAGATTTGGAGAATATTAATACTCAAGTGTTAACTATTTCACAAGAATCGTTGGTCATCTCTCAAGACGAAATAGAAAATGAGATTGACGGCAAATTAATTTCCTATAAAAAGGCTTATTTAAATATAAGAAAACTAAATGCTTTTTCTCTAAAACAGGGTATTGAAGGGTATTTAACTTCTTACTGATCTTCAAACACATCTTAAAGATATTGAAATTAAAGGAGAAACTCGTCAAACTATTTTTTTTTACTTTTTTAAACCAATTTGAATAACTTAGTAATCTATTCTATAATCTAGGTACTAAATATTGTTTTTTAATTCTCGAAAAAAATGTTGATGAAAATCTCTTCCTTGTCTAATATGTTTGTAATAGGTATTAATATTCTTGTTTCGGAAATAAAACTGTTTAAATATACATCTATTACACATTACACTCTTTTTATATTTTTCTCATAAGGGACATCTCTCATAAGCGGACAAATGTGTCAGTCCGTTAGGTGTACGCTTAAAAGAAAGTACACTGTACTTATTTTATTGATTTATTTCTGCATTGCCTGCTAAGCAAATTTTTCTTTCTATATCAAAAAGAAAACAAAAACGTTGATATATATCCATATGTGCTAAAAACTTAAAGTCAATGTTGCTTTTTTTGCTATAAAAGGAATTTTCTGCCTGAACTTCATATGCTTCGTAAGAACTTTCAAATCTTGCAAATTTCGGAATTGTAGACGAAGAATCTCCGGATTTTCGGGACTTAAAACACCGAAATACCATGGTCAGGAATCCTGAGATTGACATCTTTAATAAGTAAATATGTATCGGGTGCTTTTTTAGCTGGATAAGAACAATGGATACCAATAACGACAATGGTCGCAAATGAAAATAATGACATAGCATCTCAAACAGGTGAAAAAAAACGGGTACGCGAAAAATATGTACGTAAATTGTTCCACGACAACCGAAAATTGCATACACCACTCACCAATTCTAATATTTCTGCCTTCAGTTAGAAGAAGTAACAAAAGACATCAATCATTTCAAAGACAATAAAGTCAAAAGACCAGACTAGTCAAACTAATAGATAAAAATAATCTCAATCTAAAGGGTTTTCCAATAACAGGTGTTATTTTGAGTAGTCCGCAGATGTCACTTTTGAAGCTGTCATTTTTTGATATTTGGCAAGTAGAAACTAAGCGATTAATAAAAATGGAACGATACACGCTTAAAAAACGCATTGAAGTTATTAAAATTTACTATAAAAATGGCGAAAATTCGGCAGAGATGGTTCGTAAAACTCGAACATTTTTGGGTCATCGTGAAGCACCTTGTCGGTCCGCAATACAGAAATTGGTGAAAAAATTCGAGCTATTGGGACAAGTTAGTGATGTGGTAAATAAAACCCGTGCACGTCGCCCAAGAACAGCCGAAAATATTGCTGTTGTAGCCGAAAGTGTTGAAGAAAGCCCAGTTTTGTCCATTCCTCGTCGTTCTTTGGAATTAGACATTCCATAAACGTCATTACACTGTATTTTGCATACAGATTTGGGTCTTAAGGCTTATGAAGTAAAGTTAAGAAAAGAACTCAAGTCGGCCGAGCATCAACAACGTCGTGCCTTTGCTGCTTGGGTCGTTGAAATGCATGAAAATGATCCGAAATTCCATCGAAGAATCATCTTGAGTGATGAGGCCTATTTGCACCTCGGTGGCTTCGTCAATAAGCAAGATTGTCGGATCTGGGGCTGAGAAAATCCAAGAGTTATTGTTGAAAAGCCTCTCTATCCTTAACGTGTGACTGTTTGGTGCAGTTTATGGTCCGGCCGAATCATTGGATCTTACTTTTTCGAAAATGAAGCTGGATCAACTGTTGCAGTGAATGGATTGCGCTATCGAGAGATGATTAACGATTTTTCATGGCCGGAATTGGATGCTATTGATCTGGATAACGTTTATTTTCAACAAAACGGCGCTACGTGCCACACAAGCAACGAAGCCATTGATCTTTTACCAAAATAACACCTCCTATTGGAAAACCCTACTTGTAAATGTTTTTAATCACATTTTTGATACTGGCGCTTTTATCACTTTGCCCAAAAAACCTCAGAGGGAAAAATGCAACGAGTATCGATGAGGCTTAATGAATCACTCTTTAAAGAATTTTTCGAATTGAATTTCATTCGCGATTGAAAAGATGTGCAAAAACACGCTTTTATTTGCTTTATAGATAATGAGAAAGCCTTTGATACAGCGCAACATGACAAGCTATTTAATGTATTATATTACAACCACTTGACATCGAAGAAAAGGAGTTGCACTCTATAAGAAATCCATATTGACACCAAACCGCAGAGGTTAGAATAAATAACGAAAATACAAACGAAATTCAAATATTGAAAAACGTTGCACAGGGATGCATACTGTCATCCCTTTTATGAAATGTTTAACCTGAATCAGGAAATACTTTATAATGTACAATAAGGCGTAAAAGTAAAAGATCTGATAATTATGATAACTGCATCAGGTACGCTGATGACACGACACTTGTTGCGGCCAGTATGAAAGTTCTGCAAAGCCTTTTTGATAAGGTTGGTGAATACAGCAATAAACACAGTCTCAAGACCAATGTCACTAAGAATAAATTCATGGTTATATGTACAAAAAATATTTGCAATAATTTAATCTTATCGATGCAAGGTGAACCCTTTGGATATTGGATTAATGAGAACTGGGACTGCACCGAAGAAATCATTGTACAAAAATTGAAAAAGTAGAAGTCGCAAGTCAGCATTCTGTGGTCATGAAATTAACATACAATTAAAAATTCGTTTCGTCAAAAGCTACGTAGGGTCAGTATTTTTGTATGCCATGGAGATATGGACGCTTAAAGTGACTGACAAGCTAGAAGCCTTTGAAATGTGGATACATAGGCGAATGTTGAAAATCTCATGGACTGATCACATTTCCAGCATTGAAGTTCTTCGCTCAATAAACCGGAGTAGGCAGCTTCTCACGGCAGTGAAGCTTACTTAGGGCATATTCTATCGCAGGTACAAAATGTTACAACGCATCCTGGAGGGTAAACTAAGAGGAAGACGAAGTATTGGAAGAAAACAAATGTCATGGTTGCGTAATATTAGATACAGGACAGGCGGCAGGAATAATCAGAGAGTTGTGGAATAAGGCAAGAGACAGAGAAGCTTTTAGCGAAGTAAAAACAAAATTTTTTAGAGACTTTAATTGCAAATTGTAATTGAACTGTAATGAAACTTGAATTATACGATCGTTTACGTTCGAAAACGAACGTGCAAATAAAAAAGATGAACCATGACTTGACAGCTGAGAATAAAAAACTGTGCTGGCATTTCTGTTCAGGAAGGCTGTGCAAGTCATCATGAACATTTAACATCAGAACAACGTCTCCAAATTTTAGAAATTTACTTGGAAAAACACAAATCTGTTCGTGAAGTTCATAGTGCATAGGCGGGCTCATCCATTCTTATTTGTTTTTTTTTTTAATTAGGAAGGACCTGCCGTTACGGTGAATTATGAACCATTGATGCCATAACGCCATACGGCGAGATATATTGGATGAATTAAACTGATCGAATGAAGCATGTAACTCGTAGCCTCGGTAAATACATATATGCTGGATATCATTTTAAAAAATAGTTGCCATGAAATTATTGATTAGATTTTAATAAATAAAAAAAAAACCATTTCAACAATATTTCTGTTTGGCATATCATTTCAATTCTCAAGCCCTTAAAAGCGAACCCGATAAATGCGTGTATTAGTTCAACAACTGACCTAATTCACATGTGCAGACAGGATGTCCAAACAACAAACTTGTATTTAAGTTTTCGTCTAGCAAAAACAAATAACACGAAGAGCGCGAGGATTTTTTGCCTTTTCCATGCAACTTACTTACTTACTTACTTTTCCACGTTGACTTATTAATGTGGAAGTACTAGGAGCAAACATCTTTATTGCCTTTTCAAACCTAGATGTTATTGCATGTTATACGAGTTCCAATTGACTAGCAGTCTCATACGAATTTTTATTCACATTCAAAGATATTCTTCTCCATTATTTAGTAACTAACTGAAGCCCGTGGCTACGCTTGTTTATGTAATGGAACATTTAATGTATTTCACACTAATAAATAAATAATTTCACACTAATAAATCTCGCATGATTTCCGTCTGGGTTAGGCTAGGCCTTTTGTGACAATCGGTAGGCAATGGCAAACCTCCGAGTGTATTTCTGCCATGAAAAAGCTCCTCATAAAAATATCTGCCGTTCGGAGTCGGCTTGAAACTGTAGGTCTCTCCATTTGTGGAACAACATCAACACGCACACCACTAATAGGCGGAGGAGCACGGCCAAACACCCAAAAAGGGTGTATGTGCCAATTATATATGTATATACTTTCTGAATTCAAAAAAAGTGGTAACACCATTCAAAAAATAATTTTTAAATTAAAATGTAATAAAATATAATTTTTTTTTTTAATTATACAGATATTATTTTGATATTTTTATAATTTTCGGTCAAAAATGATAATTTCTGAGTTTTATTGTAATGTTTGGAGAATTTTATCTGGTAACTGGAGGTGAGGTGAAAATAGTTTTGAGTTTTTCAACCTAATGAAAAAAGAAATAAAACTCAATTCTGCGAAGAAAAAAATTCTGAGAAAAGAAATTACGCTCAAGAGATGAGTTTTAATTACGCTCAAAATAAATCAATTGAAGAAATAATTATTATTTTTGATGAAACTTTAAAACTTAAAAAATAATTTTGATAATTTAAAAATTAGTTTAAAAAACAATTTTGCAAAAAATCAAAAAAAAAAAAAAATAACTCACATAGAATCTTTATTTACATGCGAGAAAATATATGCTTCTCGATATTATTGTATTTTCTGACCAATTTAATTTGCATTTAATCCTGATTCTTGAAAATATTTTTAAGAGATATCACTAAAAAATTGTTGGTAAATTCTTCTAAGAAATTTTTCTATGCATTTGGAAGCTTTTGCTTTTTCCAATGATAATTTTATAATAAAGAATAGTTTCGGGCGCCATATACGAATGGGATGGTGCGTGAATATCTTTCGGTATTGCCCGGGCTCGATAAGGATGATAGAAACATTTTTTTCTAATAGCGGGCGCCCCGCGACAGACAATCACAAATCTAAGAGTGTATTTGTGCCATAAAATACCTTCTGATAAAAAATCATCTATCATTTAGAGGGACCATAAAACTGTGGGTCTCTCCATTTGTGAAAAAATATCAAGACGCGCACCAATAATCGAAACAGAGAATCTGCTAAATACCCGAGCAAAGAGTATAAGCGCCAGTTATAATATATGTATATACGTATACATTTGCATTTTCGGTACCTCAACTAAGTCGAATGCTCTTTACTATGATAATTTCATCATCCCAATATTTTTTATTTCATTTAATGTTAATAAAATAAGCGTAATTCTCCTTATCTACAACGCAAACGATTAAAACTAGAGGCTGAATGATTCATGCGCACAAAATTCAACTAAAAAATATTCAATTCACATGAAACAGGTTCGGAGGCTAAAATCAGTTATCAAGTTCAAATGGCTGACTTTGGCTGAAGGATTCAATTTACAATAACGAAAAAAAATTAAAATAAAACGTTTTATAGTATGTCATAAAATGGTCCAAACAGCTTTTAAGTGTTCAAGAAATTGTAGCCTTTCTAGGTCGATCCTTATCTTTTTGCTCATCCTTACTATTAATCTATTTTTTATTACTCCAGCTCCTACAGTGTTTTGTACCACATCCAGCACTCATTACTCAAAATATTGCAATGACCATTTCCTGTCATCGCAACACTTAGTATCCGCTTTCACTAATACTTTCTCTGCATATGTATGTGCATTGTACTGTGATCTATATATCTGGTTGTTTGTCGGCTCGTTTAAACGCCGTCCTCGTTTGTCTATGGCAACTTGCGTGTCAGAGTCGTTAGTCTACTCGTTTTCTGGTTTATGAAATGACAAATCTTTCAACCGCCAACGGCTTTGTGTTGTTTCGCTACTCTGCCGCCAATGCCGCTTTACTTCTGCACAACCTACAAACATCAACACCAATAGAACCAGCAAAAACAATGACATTTGTGCAATTGTCATAGTCGGCAACTTGCTGTGCTATCAGATTGCATTTCATTCAACAATACTGCCAACGACACTGTCATCGCAAGCAAATTCATTGCGGCATTCTTCCTTCAACCCATTCGCACGTAACACACATAAGCACACACACACACTCGCTCACTCACGGCAGCATATGAACTATCGAAGACAAAAGCAGTAAGATATACAGTATTTGTTCAATGAGTTATGAACGTTAAGAAAAAGTTAGAAGCTCCAACATAGATTAGCAATTGAAAAGTAAGTATGGGGCGTCTCTTAAAGTAGTTAAGTTTTAAAATTTCTGTATGCCAGTGTGAAATAATTTGCTTAGTGTTTGGCTGAATATTTTCTTAGCCCTTCAAAATATAGGTAAATTATAATTTCCTATAGGTAAATAGAATTTTGGGGCCTTAACGATTTATTATGATCATTATTGACATTGGGATCAGTTTTTAATCATAAAGGTATATACATTTCTTCTATTTCACAGTATACTCTGCAATAAATCTAAATGATTCCAGCTTCCAAATCTATATGATTGGTGAATCTGAAATAATCCATTGTGGAACATAAGCATTTTCATTCCACGTATGCACGAAAGCTTAATCGCTTTTTTACATATTACAATACTTGAAGAGCCCTTCTTAATTTGGTTTTTGAAGTTACGAGTTTAAGTGTCTAATTTCAAACGGACTAGAGTTTTTTCGCTTACTATAACTGCACCCCATGACAAATCATAAAACAAAACTTTCCGATAAGTTTTAACACTTTTTCTTTTTTCTTAGTGTCGTTATTTTTATATAAAAAGTATATTTCATTGTTATTTCAAAACCTTATAAATCGAACTTTAAAATTATCTATAAAAATTGGAAAAATACCACACAGATTTTATCACAATTCTACCAATTTTAATTCAAGGATAGGGTTTGGTATGCGGTTTTACAGCTTATTAAATTTTAGTACATAAAAGTGTAAGTTTGAAGTTACAAAAAACTCCCTTTGAATTAGTTTTAAAGGTGACACACAGATGGCGCTATTTATCACTTTATCGCGTTGGCAATACTGAATATATATTCATGACAAAGCCTCATCCCTAGGCTTTGTTTATCAGTATCTGTCATTTCGCTGAAGTATAAACAACGCAGTGTTTTCGTGCTCCGAGTATGTCAACTTTCGTGCCGTCGAAACGCAATTTGCGGGAAGCTTTGCTTTTCTGCTTCAATTTGAAAAAAAATACAGCAAGCCCGTGAATTGCTGCAGGAGGCCTACCCAGACCATACTCCGTCGATTTCAACATGTGAGTACTGGGTTCGACGATTCAAAAGTGGTGATTTTCACACCGAAGACAAGGAGCGTCTTGGCCAGCCCAAAAAGTTCGAGGACGCGGAATTGGGGGAATTGGTAAACGAGGACTCGTGCCAAACTCAAGAAGAGCTTGCTGAATCATTGAGCGTTGATAAATCAACCGTTTGCAAGCGTCTAAAAGCGATGAAAATGATCCAAAAGCAAGGACATTGGGTCCCGTACGAGTTGAAGCTGCGCGACGTCGAACGGCGATTTTTTACGTGCGAATTGCTGATCGAGCCACAAAATCGGAAGGGTTTTTGCATCGGGTGGTGACTGCCGACGAAAAATGGATCCACTACGATAACCCAAAACGCAAAAAATCATGGGGTTTGCCCGGCCACGCATCAACGTCGACGGCCAAGCAGAATATTCACGGCAAGAAAATCATGCTCTGCATTTGGTGGGATCAGGTCGGCGTCGTATATTTTGAGCTGCTCCAACCGGGCGAAACAATCACGGGGGATCGTTACCGACTGCAGTTGATGCGTATAAGCCGGGCATTGAAAGAAAAATGGCCGGAAACGGTAAAAAGGCACGACAAGGTTATTTTGCAACATGACAACGCTCGGCCGCATGTTGCTCAACCTGTCAAAAAATATCTTGGAACGCTTGGCTGGGAAGTGTTACCCCACCCGCCATATAGTCCAGACATAGCTCCCTCCGATTATCATTTGTTCCGGCATATGAGTCTCGATTTGGCGGACCAGCGGTTCTCCTCGTACGAGGCTACCAAAATATGGGTTGAGTCATGGATAGCCAAGCAGCGGCCAGAATTTTGGAGAAACGGCATTGGGAAATTGCCCGAAAGATGGGCGAAAGTTGTAGCTAGCGATGGCCAATACTTCGAATAAAATATTTTGTACAGTTTTTTCACAATAAAGCCCAAAATCTTCGAAAAAAACCTTTAAAACTAATTCAACCTCCATAATATATTTTTTTTTTCTGTGTACTTATGGGCGAAATGTGTGGGCGAAAATGGGCGAAACCGTTAAGGAAAAAATTTAAAACAAATCAACAGGATTTTTCAGTTAAATCTCTTGGCTGTGCAGGTAACATTTCTTTAATCTGGGTTCCCAGACATAGAAACACAGAAGGAAATTGTTGCTGAGCTTGCCAGGAAGGGGTCGACTGAATTGATCCCAGACGTCTCTTACCCGCTCATCGTCATCCCCCTGACTGTAGTCAAAAGAGAATTACGCAACTTAATTCTGAAGAGAGCACAGATCAGATGAAGCTCCATTTCTTCGTGTGCTATTTCGAAAATCCTATGACCCCAGTACAATAGACGCAGGACGCAGATAGTCTTGAAGACTCCAAGCCATTCAATTTCCTAACTTCTAGCTGTGCTTACCGGTCATTAAACTATAGGCACTCACGCAGAAAAACTTGGACTACCATTGAATTCGCATTGCAGAAGCTGTAAATGACCGGGTTTCACAGCTAAGCAATTAAGGTCACGGGGTGCTTCTTTCTTGGATAGCCTGGGGCAGTGCGCCAACCTAAATCCCATCATTTCTCTCCATTACATCAATAGCTCTGATTAGCTGTTGATATCTGGCCGTTGAAAGACTCATAATGTTATCAAAATGGCGCCTTCACTGCTACTTTGGGATTGCCAGAAAAAAAGAAAAATATTCTAAACTGCCCAAAATGTTGAGGTGCTATCGTTTTGCCGCGGCTTACATATTATTTCACTATCTTATGCACTTTATTCGACGTAATGGTTCGTCTTTTATCGAGCCTTGCACCTCAAAGGCGCTTTATACTTTTCTAGTTTTTATCTAGATATCGTATCATTATATGAAGTATATGAAGATACAAGCCGGGTACAAAGAGTCCAGAAAATATTAACTAAATTTGCATCACGTTTCTAAATTTTAGTGAACCGATGGCCACCTACGAATCGGGCTGCCTGCATTTAAATATCAGGCCTCGACAAAGTAGATTTGAATTTCTCGCTTTCACTTTTATTTCAAATATTGTAGTGGATAAATCGATAGTCCTAGTCCCTTACGATGGTAGCCGTTTTACGTCAGTCTTCTGACTGAGAATTTGAAGTTCATTGGAACAGCCACTGTAGCCGAACGAATTTCTGCTGGACTACCAATCGGAAGTGCACAGGTTAAAATCTTTATTGCTAGGATACACAAAAGTACTTTGCTTCTCTAACCTTACTTCATATGTAGTTAAGTCCATTATATGTAAAGGCCTTCGTCGAATAAAATCGTTCATTTCGGCTTTAATTTTTAAAAGGTTAAGCTATACTCATACACATATAGTAATTGATAAATGGATAACAAACTCTTACCATTCCTAATTCGTTGAACACATACTGTACTCCTATCAACGGACACATTTGCATTGCGGTTTCATAGCAACATTGTTGCATCTCCATATACGGGGTGTTTGCGTGCAGTGTCAAGTTTTCAAAAACCGGGTTGAATGTTTGACTCAAAGAGAAGTGAAGCAAGGAGGGGATTGTGTGGTATCAGCTTGTTGCTGTGATGTGGATATGTGCATATGGCGGCAGTGGGTTTATGGTGCATATTAACATTTTGCTAACAATTTGCCAAATGTCTGTCTGTGCAGTAAACGCCAAAATCCAGAGCTTAGAAGGAAAGTTATAGTAGTATCTATGCACTTACCAAAATTGAGTACTCATAAAATGAGGCCAAAAATGTATGCCAAAAACTTTAATGCAGTGCTAGTACAAATTTCAGCTTGAAAGATTATAATTTTTGTTTTTTAATTCTATGAGCAGAACGAATTTACAAAACTCCTACCAGATTTCTTGTAAAAATCAAATATTTACTTAGAGACCACTTATTTAAGTAGAAATTCTGTCCAGGCGTAGATAACCTCTGTTAGACTATAAAAATAAGGTTAGTCTATGAACTTCATTGTAATTCTACAAAATGCTGCTGAACTATACAGAAGAAGCTCTAAAATTTCTTCCTTTCCAATAAAGTTGAAACTACTGCAAGACAGCGGCGAGTATTAATACGTTCTTGTAGGCCCCAAACCTCAGTAGGCTCTAAAAGGTCCTTCCTCTATAGGGTCTGCCATAAGCCGAGCTTAACCAGTGTTGAGATTTCTTACACAAGACAAAATTTATAGGCAAGAAAATGATTTCTATTTCGGGAATGACTTCGAATCTGTTGGTACACTGGCACATATACGAGTATCAGCGTAGGAGTAAATTAATGTGAAGGCTGCGATAAGAGCGAATATAGTGAAGAGAGCAGCTACTAAAGCAAAGCGCAAACTTTAGACTTTGATGTGATGTTTTTGTTGGAGCATAGGTCTCACTGCTATTTAAGTTTTTAATATATTTGGTACTAGCAAACCCGGCCCCCTTCGCTGGGCACACTAAAATAGAATAGATATGGTTTAGAACAGAAAATATATGCTTTTCATATTATTTATTTCTTTATTCTTTATTCAAGCGCTTTGGCATTAACAATATTTTTTGTTTTTCTATTTGTTTTTGAGTAAATATAAAATATAAATTGAAAATCAGGAAAAAAGAAGATTGTTTTTAAATTTCAAATCAACGCATATGATCATCCATGAATTTTTCGTTTCAATTTATATGTTTTATTAAGCATTGGAGCTTTTTTAACCATTATCCATTTATATTTTTCAAAAAAAAAAAACGAAAAAAATTTTTTTTCCACGAACACATAATTTCATTCGGATTTCACATTAAATTCTCAAATTTCGTAAGAAATTATTCACTGTTCCAAAATCCACTCCAAAAAAATTCACAAACAATTTTTACATGTTGCACTTACTTTTTCCTTATGGCATCCAAATCAGAAAGAAATATTGACACATTGTAACTCACACTGTCAATTTGACAGTTCAGTTCCGCCCCAAGCGTTAAAAAAGTAAGCGACATTATGGCTGGTTCAAAAGAACGATGTACCCGTTGCCAGTGCTCCGAATTACAACCACATTTTACGAAACCCATTTTCAATACTTACTTAACAATGTGCGTAAGTTTGGTTTAATTCGGTGCAAAGACACGGCGAGTCCACGTTTTGGCATATATTTCGAGACCCTAGTCATCAATAGGTATGAAAATTACCCCGTATTAAAGCACTTATCAACAGCTTTCATTTGATACCCATATTGTACATACACAACCAAAGGTTACCCGGGTCCACGTTTTGACCTATATCCCGAGACCCCAGTCACGTAGCGGCATGAAAAATACTTTGTACTAAAGTAGTCACCAACAGCTTTCATTTGATACCCATATTGTACATACACGTCCGAAGGTTACCCGGGTCCACGTTTTGACCTATATCTCGGGACCCTATCTACCAATAGGTATTCAAACTATACGGAAATCATCTTCAATACCTACTTAACAATGTGTGTAAGTTTGGTTTAATTCGGTTCAAAGACACGGCGAGTCCACGTTTTGGCATATATTTCGAGACCCTAGTCATCAATAGGTATGAAAATTACCCCGTATTAAAGCACTTATCAACAGCTTTCATTTGATACCCATATTGTACATACACAACCAAAGGTTACCCGGGTCCACGTTTTGACCTATATCTCGAGACCCCAGTCACGTAGCGGCATGAAAAATACTTTGTACTAAAGTAGTCACCAACAGCTTTCATTTGATACCCATATTGTACATACACGTCCGAAGGTTACCCGGGTCCACGTTTTGACCTATATCTCGGGACCCTATCTACCAATAGGTATTCAAACTATACGGAAATCATCTTCAATACCTACTTAACAATGTGTGTAAGTTTGGTTTAATTCGGTTCAAAGACACGGCGAGTCCACGTTTTGGCATATATTTCGAGACCCTAGTCATCAATAGGTATGAAAATTACCCCGTATTAAAGCACTTATCAACAGCTTTCATTTGATACCCATATTGTACATATACAACCAAAGGTTACCCGGGTCCACGTTTTGACCTATATCTCGAGACCCCAGTCACAGAGCGGCATGAAAAATACTCTGGACTAAAGCATTCACCAACAGCTTCCATTTGATACCCATATTGTACATACACAACCAAAGGTTACTCGGGTCCACGTTTTGACCTATATCTCGAGACCCCAGTCACAGAGCGGCATGAAAAATACTCTGGACTAAAGCATTCACCAACAGCTTCCATTTGATACCCATATTGTACATACACATCCGAAGGTTACCCGGATCCACGTTTTGACCTATATCTCGAGCCCTATTTCCAAAATAAAATATAATCCATGTTACTCGTGGATGATGTAGCTTTCGAATGGTGAAAGAATTTTTAAAATCGGTCCAGTAGTTTTTGAGCCTATTCGTAACAAACAAACAAACAAAGTTTTCCTCTTTATAATATTAGTATAGACAAAGAAATTAATGACACTGCTGAAAAAATGTCCTTAAGTTCAATTTATCACCAAGGAGCACGCGAATTTTCTTCGCAGAGGAAAGGTTACGAACTGTACGAAGTTTATAAAGTCTGCATTTCCGTTAAGGTTTTGGAAAATATTGCTTATGAATATACGTTTTTGCATTTTATTTAAAATTTAATGAAAACTTTAAAAAAGATGGTACAATTGCCACTGTTGACCTATTTTACTTAAAGAAAAGGCGATTAATGATTACCAGAGCAATCCAAAACATTGTGCTCAAAATTCAATTTAAGCGCTTAAAATATTTCTTAATATTAATATTTTTGTATTCTATATACATTGCATTTAATACCAAAAGTACGGGGAATGTTTGACAAGTTTTGACCATTTATTCATTTCTTATTTAACTTAACCATTTTTTAATGGAAATATATTCGGCTCTTTTACAAAACCCATATAAATTCAAGTTTGCGAAAATTAAAAAAAAACAAAAAATTTACATCATAATTTTTCATTCTTAAATCAGAATTTATAGAAGAATTTCGGGTATTAATTTCTATAGCCCACTGAATTTTGACACAATAAAAGGAAAGCTCGAATTGACAATTTTTTTTAGCTTTATATGTATTTGTAAATACGCGGTCAATTTGTACTTTGATATTAATTCCATTTTTGACACAGTGTTGCCATATTGTTATTATGACTAGGAACATCATATTCCTTTACTGGAAAGTGTGCTGAAATAACCGGCTATGGCAACATCCTAATTTAGGCTGCCTTTTACTTGAAAAAAAAAAACAATAAAATTTTAATGAAAATGAAGCCTATTCCTACCGAAGGGGTACCAGCTGGTCGTAGTAGATGCCATCCTCGCCTCCTCTGCGTTAGGGATTCCAATTTATGCCTAAGTGAGACACTGCCACAGATTTTCGTGACCACAACCAAATTTGGTATTGTTCTGGCACGCCAATCTTTGCCCTGGCTATCGTGGGCCTGGTAAGGTAATAGTGAGGCGTGCCTCAGTAAGGCCTGCCTAATTCGGGCCTAACTGATTCTTCGGCATGCCTCACTGTAATTCTAGTCGGAATCACGCTGCATCAAATACAACTTGTTAAGAGTGATTTCGGCACTTCCAAAGTGACAATTTCAACGTGAGTGATAAAGTTCGCGAAGGCGCACCGAAAAAATTCGGAGATACTCAACTACAACAATTATTGGGAGAAGACGCATGTCGAACCCTTGATGATATGTCTAAAGAGTTGGATGTTGACAGATTAACCGTCAGTAAACGTTTACACGTGATGGGAATGATCCAGAAAGCAGGTAACGGGGTACCACATCATTTGGAGGAGAGGGACATCGAGCGGCGTTTGGTGACGTGTGAGATGCTTCTTGAAAGGTAGAAAGGAAAAGGTTTTCTGCATCGCATTGTCACTGGCAATGAGGCGAAGAAAAATGGATATATTATGATAACCCTGAACGTTGAAAATATTGGAGTTTGCCCAGTGAACCAGGTCCATCGACCGCGAAAAAAAATATTCATGCTTCAAAGGTTATCTTGTAGGTACATCTGGTGTGATCAGAATGGTGGCATCTATTATGAACTCCTTAAATCATCTCAAATCATCACAACGCCAGGCCACACGTTGCTAAATCGGTCTAGAAATATATAGAGGGACCGAATGGGAAATCTTGCCATACCCGTCGTATTCCCCCAACATTGCACCTTCGAATGACTAACTGTTCCGATCAATGAAGTCAGCCCTTTTTGGAGAGCAGTTCACTTTTGATGAGAGCATCACAAACTGGCTCAATGAATGGATCAAGTCAAAAGAAATCGAAGTTTTCGTCGGAGGAAAGCGGGTAGCATACGAGCCTGAAAGATGAAGTAAAGTAGTAGCTTCCAATGGCATATAATTCACATAATATCATGTGCTATGTAATTGTTAAAATAATTCATAACTTTGGCTAAGAAAGGACGAAAACTTATATCCATTCCCAATACATAAACTTCAGGCTGATGTTAACCGTTTAGATAATTGGTGTAGTGTCTCTCGATTATCGCTGAAAATTAAGAAAATATTTTAAAGTCTCGTTTTCTAAAATGACTAATATTAGCGGCGATGACATACTCCAATCTATTGAAGAAATCAAAGACCTAGAGGTTGTTTTTTATGCATGTTTTACGTCTCTTAATCATATAGATTGTATTCTGTCTAAAGCGTACTCTTCTATACTTGGTTGTATAGGAGGGAATGGCTTGATCTTTGCAGACCCATATACTCTTAAGTTACAATTTGCAGCATTTGTTCGTTCTACATTAGAATATGCCGTGCTTATCGACAGAACGGAACGAGTTCAAAAAGCTTTTAAGCATGCTCTCTTCCCTAAATTTCTCTGATCTTGTCCCATCATACGAGTATAAATCTCGCCTACTTCTAAACAGCTAGAAAGTAGAAAATCGAACTTGTCGCTGGCTTTTATGCTTAATGTTGAAATTTGACTGTTCCTCTCTTCTAGAAATGGTTACCATTCGGTCGCTATCAGGCCTTTACGTAATAAATATCCATTTCATTTGAATAGATGCAGAACAAGTTATGCCTGTAATGCTACTTTATCTAAGCTATGCTTCTCTGCTGAATTAAGTCTTTTATTGTAATTTAAGTTTGAAGCAGATTTTAAAATAGTACATTCTTCAATATGATACTGATAAATGGCTTAATACAAAACTATCAGTATAATACCAAAATAAAACTTTTGTTGTGATTCAGAAACCTTTTTACAAATCGAGTAATTTGAGTACCTATGTATATGTATAAGTTCATTTATGTACTTCAATAATGTCAAAGAGGACATAAGAAGAAATACCGTCTAGAAATTATTAACAACTGACATCCAGATGCCACTTTTGAAAGATGCTTTATAATTTTTCATGTCAAAGACAGCTGTTCCGGAGAATTTGAGATGTTTCTGGAATTAAGGATAAAATTTACGCCGTCAGAGCTAATCCAAATGGTGCGTTCAAATACAATGCACCAAAATATGTAAGAATATATTGTTGTCATGGGTACTTTTTGTTTAATGTGGTGCTATAACCTTAAGGATCACCAACTTTCATATGCAGTCCGCCAAGAGCTCCTCCGCCGCAAATACCTGTTTCGAATATTTTTTGATAGGAAAAAAATGTGATGTACCTTTTACACTGTAGTTCGTGTACCTGTACCTGTTTACCATTCATTTCAAAATGACCTTCGCTTATTCAGCACTGGGAGGTATAAAATAAATGAGCTGTCTCTTGAAAAGATCCTTCTTATAGTAGAAGAAATGTATATAACTTTCATCATCGCTCATTTAAATTCTTTTAAGCCTCAAAATTTGGAATTTGGAATCATGTGCGCATACCAAATTCTTGTATGTATTGGTAAATGAAGGGAGTCTGTTGCCTTGAAAACCATTTAATATCTTTCAGATTGGCCATTGAATCATTGCTAATCAACCTGCAGTGAGAAACTTAAGCAGCCACTCATACACACTTCCATATGTACACGATGCAGTGAATTGTAGCAGCAAGAAGACATTACTCAAAATACATACATACACTTGCATATGTGTGTTTTGATCCATCTTACATATGCAGATGTAAGTTTAGAGCAAATAAAGAAAGCCAGTTACTAAATGGACTGTTAAGCGAATATACTCGTATGTACATTTGTAGATAATCTCAGAAGCCGGCTCGAAAGCTTACACCAATACGCATTTTCCCATGCGAGGTACATCCTGGTTGCGTAAACTTACAATACAACGAGAGGTAGAATGTCATTAATTGGCATGCCATGAAGAAGCTGGGGCTTACCATTGCACCAAACAGGTACACACACATACATATATACATCACTTCACAATTCAAAATAAATCACACAGCCATACAAATAAACACATATGCAGACACTCACTTCAAGATTATTTACCCTGCCGTGGGAAACCAAAATATTCACAAGATGTTTTAGCTCGTGAGCTGGCATTAAAGGGAAAATTCATACTAGTTTGAAAGTAACCAGAATTGTACCACTTGCAAAATATCTAATCAAGGGTGTATGCTAAACTACTACTATGTTTGTTGTTTTTACTTTATTTATATTTCCAAATAGCAATACTTAATCATTTTTAGTTGAAGTTGATTCCATTTAGATTGGAAATAAATGAAATTTTGAAATTCGTAACCTTTGAAAATAAATTTTATTTTAAGTCAAGCAAAAATGTTCAACTATCAATTTAGGCTTAGTTTTCAATTCGCCCAATTTGGTGATTCTCATCGCAAATCGGACCAGCATTTTTTTCGTCTATTATGAACTGGCTTAGTAACTGAAACGATGCTGATTCAAATTAAAAAGGTTTTCGAAGAGTTAATTTATCAATTTCAAATTACTTTTACAACTCGCACGAAACTAATGATTTTCACCTTAATTTGTGCTCGAATTTCTTGTGTTTGTTATATTGGACTAGCAATAACTAATATAATATAATGTTGACTCAAAATAAAAAAAAATCATTTTCATTTATCAATTTTGTCTCTCTTTTTCAACTCCCTGAGAAACTAATTGTCGTCAAAAATTGGACCAGAACTTTTTGTCTCTTCTATGAACTAGTTTAGTAACCAGTACGAACAAGTTCAAGCAAAATATTTTTAAAGTTTTAGGGAGTTCATTTATGAATTTCGAATTACTTTTACAACTCGCCCAAAACTAATGATTTTCACCACAATTTGTACTCGAATTTCTTGTGTCTGCTATGAACTAATCCAGTAATTAGTATGATGCTGCCTCCAAATAAAAAAAATGTGTAACGGTAACTATTAATTTTGACTTTCTTTTTCGACTCCCCAAAGCTGGTACTACTTGTCAAATATTGGACCAGCACCTTTTGTCTCTTTTATGAACTAGTTTAGTAACTGGTACGATGCAGATTCAAAATAAAAGAGTTCATTTATCGACGTTTAATTACATTTTCAAGACGTCCTAAACTGGTGATTTCAGTGACAAACTACCCTAGAAATTTTCGTGTCTCTCATGAGTTAGTTCAGCAACTGGTGCAATGCAGAATCAAAAAATAATTGTTTTCAAATTCTCACCAATCAGCTTTTATTTGCTTTTTTAACTACGCCGTAGCCGAATGGGTTGGTGCGTGATTACCATTCGGAATTCACAGAGAGAACGTTGGTTTTCTAATAGCGGTCGCCCCTCGGCAAACCTCCGAGTGTATTTCTTCCATGAAAAAGCTCCTCATAATACATATCTGCCGTTCGGAGTCGGCTTGAAACTGTAGGTCCCTCCATTTGTGGAACAACATCAAGACGCACACCACAAATAGGAGGAGGAGCTCGGCCAAACACCCAAAAAGGGTGAACCAGTTCAATAACTGATTTGATTCTGATGCATGGACGTGCCAAGCAGTTTGGTTACACGTACAATACTAACTCAAAATACAGTATTTTTGAAATGTTGATTCATACATTTTTGTTTCAATTTTATATTACCCCAAAACTGGTGATTTTCGCCACAAATTGTACCAGAATTTCATGTGCGCGTTCGTTAATTCTTTCTGATGCTGATTCAGAGGTTAAGTAGTTCATTAACTGGGGTTGGGCATATAAGCGAATTTGATGATTTGAAGATTTAGTCATATTGATATCCTTATTTTAACTACCACTGAAAAATTAGTGATACTGCAATTTAGTGGTGGTGCAAAATGTCCAACCCTCTCATTAACTATATTAGTATTATAATGATGCAAGTGCTGAATATATCGTTATTTAACGGCATCGCCGTGTTAAAAGTATAAGTATCAGTTAGTTTTAAAGGAAGAAAAAAGACAAGCTATTGTTGCACATAACTAATCATCCAATTAAATTTTTAAACAATGGTTTTACTAAAAAAAAGTTTGAGTGATGTAAATCTGTATTTTGACATTTGCTTGCCTATTTGTGTTCTGCAACTGCCTAGTTCACAAGTACAGAAAATTGTGAAACTTTCTACTAAAACTTCGAAGAAAAGACGTTCGGTTGATGGTCGGCATTATTACAGGATTCTACCCATGGGATCAGGATATGATCACCATAGGAATCATTGAGGGCCCAGTCTGCCTGCCTTGCTTGGGGGAGGCGGATAGCACTGAGCACTTTCTCTGTGTCCTGCCTTTGCTTGAGTAAGGCTGCGAGTTTTGGGTCCCGATGTCGTGAGAATGAGTAAAATTCGTTTTCTAAAACTGGAGGATATTTACAGATTTACCAAAGAATCTGCAAAGTTCTCACAGCACGAAGTACCTCTATCTCTGTCTCTGTTCTTTCCTATCTCTTTCTCTGATACTTTTCTCCTTCCCTACTTGACTATTTGCCCTCTTTCCAGAGCTCTAAATACAATGTGCTTTAAAGCCTGAGTATTTTAGGAGCCACCACTCTTGGTGCTCTTTGGCTCGACCATTTCAAATTTCAAGGTAATGCAAAAGTGGTCAGTTTGGTACAGGGCAAATAGTACACGCACACATGCAACTATACACGTACACGTTATTTGGCTCAAGATTACTGATTTACATTTATATGTAACGCTTGCCTTCAACAAATACATACATGCACTTGTCTGTCACAAAGTACAACATACAGGCACATATGTCTATCAATTTCGTATTCCCTAAGTGTATGCATAAATACACATCTATATATGTTATGGCCACTACTACACTACTCTACTCGTGCGCCTGAGTGGCACAAGTAAATGAGGCAATAAAATCAATGGTCAATCCTGTCAGAGATCATTAAACACAAACACTAATTTGGCATTAGGATGAGTAATCGGTTCAAAAAAGACATCAAAAGACAAAATAAATCGATGCAGACTAATGCGTATGAAAGCAAGACGGATATAGTAACGGAGAGAGTTAGTCTTCAGCTAAAGCGAATTAGTATAACAGTCGGCAAACAATAACAAAGAGGTCCTTCTGCACTAACGCTTTACAATTACACTGGGCATGTGTGTGTGCGCTAGCTTGAATGTGTGAATATATGACTACTCGAAGTATTGATGTGTGACCAGGAGATTATGGTTACGGTGGGGTGGGTGTTGGATAATCACGCAATTGAAGGGATGGCCAATCGGTTATGCTAAATGGCTAACATTTGCGCAGCATTAGTGTTATTCGTTGGATGTGAAATGCATGCGAAATTAACTGGAAAATTAGCGTCTAAATGGCATGTGTTTTCTTGGGAATAATATATACGTGTGCTATGTGTGTGTGTTCGCAATCGAGAGTTAGTATTCAATATAAGTTTGGATATATTCGATTGGGTCATTGAGGGTGTTAAATTGTATGGAGTAAATGCAAGAAAATATGAACGTTTTAACTAATCCCATACAAGGCGTTCGGTTGTATATGTATATGTGAATATGGTGTGTATGAATGAACATTTGAAAGGGTCGCGGATGTGGTTGTGGCACATGACATAATTTTGTCTTTGAATTGTGACACCGTTCCAGGAAATATATTACGACCACGGATACAAAAGATGATAGCATATAATTTCCAAAAAAAAAAAACATATCGAGTCTCTGTCGGTGTAAGGTCAATAATCTTTAAAATACTGATAAGCTACTTATAAGAAATTTTATTGGGATAGAATGTTTATAGTTAAAAAAAAAACAATACCTCCGCTTTGGGGAAATGGAGTATATCGAGGCTCAGTCTTATTCGACAAAATTAGATTTCATTAAATTGAGGAGAATATATCGTAACATCAGTATTTCACAGTGCATCGTCATGTCTGAAAGTTATTTCATTTCGATTACATTACTTCGTCATACTGTTAATCAGATGAGGTATTCGTTTGACAGAATAAATCCCGTGTCTAGACCAGCTTCTTCTTTTTCTTGATTGGCGCGATAACCGCTTAAGCGATTTTGGTCGGGCTTAAGAAAGTGCAGCAGTCGTCTCTTTCGAATGCTAACCGGCGCCAGTTTGACACATCAAGTGAGGCAAAGTCCTTCTCCACCTGGTCTTCCCAACACATAAGAGGCCTTCTTCTTCATCTGTTACCAGATACTATATCGAATACTTTCAGAGCTGGTAACACAAACGATCCAGCTCTCAAAGTTCGTTCGATATGATTTTACTATATCTATGATGCTTGCAGGTGATTGCCCACCACGTCTGCTGTATTCCCTGTTCCCAATATGCAAAAGTCCAAATATATTCTGCAGAATCTTTATCTCATTACCGGCTCGCTGCTTTTGTTCTAATAGGAAAACACCCCGGGATTGGGATATACCATAAGCGGCTGAGCTTTCCGGTAGAATATGCGGTCATTTTTCTTATCGCCTAGGATCTAAATTCTCTTCATAATCAGATATTACGAGCTCTCGTTTTAACTTTCGCTTAATACACATCTCTCCTTTCTAAACTCCTGGTAGCAATCCCGGTAGTAATCCCACGCTTGTGGTGTGCTCGATGGCAGCGTAGTATTCAGGCAGTGCCCTTTTTCTGTGATAATGTGAATTACAGTCTAAAATTACTTTTAATCAGTACGAGTTTCTTTCTGTCTCACTGTGGAGCAACAAACAGGTGTTGGGACTATGCGAGCAGTCATATCGTTTCTGTGACAAAGGTCGGTTTATGTCGTCTTGTGTGCGTGTTTGAGCTGCACTCATTGACATGTTCATGCTCTGACACATGAGTGTAATGATATTGTACCATCCATGTCTTAGTATGAGCTAGCGCGCAATCATCAAAAACACCCGTACAACAGAACATGCTTTCATGACTGCTTGATTTTCCAAGCAAACGAGTACCTTACTTCTCATTTGCCGCCTTTATAGAAGCTTCACAGCAGCCACGGATATGCTGAACACTTCTGCCTGAAAGAGAGTAGTGTTACCACCAAGAAGGAACGAGAACTGAAGATATTACGAAACGAAAATTTTCAGAATTAGAGTGCCACAGCTGAAGTTTACTTGGAACCCATCTACGTACACAATGACAGCTTTGGATGGGAATCTATGCCAAGTATCAGAGTCACACTTTGATCGGGAGTGATGGCCTACTGAAAATCTATCGAGAATATTACCTAATCGAGGTAGGCATTAACGAATGCGCATTTTTGCGGCAACATCTGATGCACAAAACAGGTACTCTGTGCGTTTGATTTTAAGGTATGCATCTGGTATATTCTTAAAGGCTTCTGCGCAACAAAGAGTCAAACCAATCAAGAAATAGTTTTGTCTAATAACGTTTCCCTTCCGACAGGTATTTTTACAAACATTTTGGAGTTAATTTTTTTTCTATATTGCTCAAATTTTCAACTTTTTAAACTGAATTAAAAAAGGTTGGAGTATGCAATTTTCTAGCTCATACAATTTTGGTTCATAAGGAGAAAGTTTCAAATTTCAAAAAAAATGGCGGTGTTTAAAAAAAAATTAAATAGGTGACACTTATTGCGTCATAAAACAAATCCAATTTATAAAACTATAGTTTATTGCTTTTAATTTGTTTTTTGCAAACGAATATCCTTACTAAAGAAACTAATTTTTACATGAAACAAAGTGCAAAAAATTGTTCATTGTGAATTCCCTCTGTAAGTGCAATATTAGAAGCAGTCATACTTATCTTTCTAACTGAGGATTCTATAGGACATGAAGTGTCATCTTTCATATAAATGAACAGAAATTATATTTTGGTTCCATTAAATGTGCAGTGAAGAGATGTGCAGACAAAGTGTCAGATACTCGTACATACAAATTTGTTGATTCTAACAAGTAACTGCAGTCTACAATATATCCTTTCTCAAATATCGCATCCCATTGAAGCTTCAGAGAAATATTAGCAGTACAACAAATACACGAAAACTAGTAAAGTATATTATTTATTTCCGTCATGAAAAACTTCCTTATAAAAAAACTATCTGCCATTTAAAGTTAGCTTAAAGTTAACGCCCACCACAAAGCGCCTCCTTCTAGCTCGGCCAAGCACCCAAAATGGGTGTAAGAGCCAATTATCTATATATCTCTATAAATATACTGTGGGCAAAAAGTAAGGGGAATTTGGTTGTAAAATGAAAAATCTTTATTTATTCTTGTAAATCAATTTCATCCCCTTCAAAATAATCCCCTCTCGATGAAATACACTTATGCCAACGATTTTTCCAATCCCCGAAACATGCCAAATAGTCCATTTCCAGTATAGCCATCAGCACCTTCTTCGATTCAGCTTTTATCTCCTCAATCGACTCGAAACGCGTTCCCCGGAGTGGTCTCTTGAGTTTTGGGAATAGCCAGAAGTCACACGGAGCCAAATCAGTCGAATACGGTGTTTGCGGAACGATATGCGTAGAATTTTTGGCGAAATGGTCACGAAGAACGAGTGCAGTGTGAGACGGTGCATTATCGTGATGCAAAAACCAAGAGTTGTTGGCCCATAATTCTGGTCTTTTTAGACGAATTGCTTCACGTAAACGAAGCATAATGCTCAAATAATATTCCTTATTAACAGTTTGGCCAGGTGGAAGGAATTCATAGTGAACCACACCACGAAAATCGAAAACAACTGTCATCATGACCTTTATTTTTGAACGACTTTGACGTGCTCTTTTCGGTCTGGCCTCGCCTTTAGCACGATATTCGCTTGATTGGTCGGTTGTTTCAGGGTCGCAAGCATAAATCCAAGTCTCATCTTCCGTAATGATGTATTTGAGCTTGTCCTGATAGTCTGAAAGCATTGTTTCACACACATCAACGCGACGACTTTTTTCCAAGAAATTGACAGTTTTCGGTACCAAACGAGATTTGACTTTTCGTAGCCCCAAATGGTCTTTCAAAATGGTTTTTACAGATCCTTCTGATATTCCGATCATATCAGTAAGGTCTTTAACAGTCAACCGACGATTTTTGAGCACTAACTCCTTCACTTTATTGACGTGTTGGTCATCTGTTGACGTCGATGGTCGTCCGGAGCGCTCCAAGTCATCAACACGTTCTCGGCCCTCTGTGTAGTCTTTGTACCACTTATAAACATTTTTCTGTGACATGGTCGAATCACCAAATGCCTTCTGCAACATGCTAAACGTTTCCGCAGTCGAAATTTCATTCCGCAAACAAAATTTAATGGCACTTCTCTGCTCAATCAAATCAGACATTGTAAAAATCGAAAAATGCACTCTTGGCCGTTTGGTAAACACAAGCGTAAATATATTACTGATAATGACATTCACATGAAAGTTGGCCCAGGCGTTATTAACAGTGCTGCCAACTCATGAAAAAAATAACTATGTTAGAGCGAAATTTTAATCCCGCGAAGTTTGACAAAAATATTCACCTTACTTTTTGCCCACAGTAGTGTATTCACATATTCATTTATGTATATATATTTACTTATATCAAATTCAATGATTTCGGCAATCAATTGATTATTCGAGTTATTTGTTTGCGCTTTAAAGTTTAGCCCATTTATGGAATGACGTAATCTGCCAATACATAGAAACTAACAAATATTCTTATGCACAATTCCATCCAACCAATATATTTCTTTCAATTTCCTATTTAACAAGAAATCAATGCCTTTCTGATAGACAGAGATTTACTTTAGACAAAAGTGAAAATAGATATTCGTGAATGCATAAATGCACACAGCAAATAGTAAAAACAAAGCAAAACAAGTATGCATGAATGCTTGCATGTAAGTGCATAAGTATGCAAATCGATATATGTATGTAGGTAAGTCGCCGCGAAGGCAGCAAAGAAAAACACTATAAGTGATTTTCTCAGAATGTGTGTGTGAATGCTTGGTATTTCCAATTAGTTAAAATTGCTATAAATGCACCACAAAGAAGATAGAGTGCCACTCACTCACACACATACACGCATGCAAATAAAAGCCGATATATGTATATATACATATATAACATATACTTATACATACCCCGCAGAGAAAAGCGCTAATTGTGAACTATGAGTGAAATACTGTCTGTTCAATTTGACTACAAAAGCTTGAAGACCATTCCAATGAACTAACCCGAAATCTACTTCTAAGTGAAGGTCACACACGATTGAGAAAAAAAAAAACATCTTCACTATCTTAATTATCTAGCCCGTCCACGAAGGCTACGAAATCCCGGGCAATCCGACTTTTAAAACGACCAATCCCATCACGTCAAAAAAAAAGGAAGACTGGGAACTATGCCCTTCTGGCTCCTAGCTAAAAAAAATCGAAGACTGGTAACTCGTTCTTTTTAGCTCCCTGCATCCACATCTATCACACCCGGAATAAAAGTCTTGAACAATCAGCATGAGGGGTGACTGAACCTTTGAGGGAACTGGAAACTAGGCATTTCCAGATCTAGGCTACGAAGAATCGGATACTGGAAACCCGTCCTTTCTAGCTCCATCCATTCATTCTCATTCACTTCCATCACACTTACATCCGATTTGATCATATATGTACATATGTATATATCTCATTGAACAAATAATCAGTTTCTTAGCACTGGTAAAAAAACTGATAAGATTTGATAACTTATTATTAGTTTTTTTATACAAGAAAGACTCAATAAACAAAGAAAATGGAAAAAAATTCACTTTTCAGCTCAACCACCTCGTGTTCCATTTTTTTATGCTACCAAGTGGTATTTCTAACACGACGATGCCCTACGTCAAAATTTCAATTGTCCAGGCATGCATTAGCAAAATATCAGTTAAAATAACTGTTTATATAAGGTGCCACACAATTAATCATCTTATCCGAAGATTTATAGTTTTTACACAAGACGTCGTACGTCAGTTACATTTGTGCAATGTGTTTCTAAAATTACCAGTACTAGACCAATTCAAATATGAAAAAGTTCATTCTATTAACCTCAACGTTCCTTCGGTAGGTAGGTGAAATGGTTCAAGTATCATTCTGGCACTCCCCAAATATCACTAATGCACCGTTTTGATACCATTATGAGACCTCCAATATCAGATATCTGCAACTAACCAGAGCTGTTGATGTAACATACAAGGTTGATGGGATTTTGGTTGGAGCACTGTCCAGGCTATCGATGGAAGGAGCGCTCAGTGACATTAATCGTCCAACTACCAAACCCGAACATTTACAGAGACAGTATTCTGTAATGGGGATTAAATGGTACCTCAAGCTTTTCTGCGTGTGTGCCGATCGGTTAACAGAGCTACGAGTTAGGAAATTGAATGACGTGGAAACCCCAGGACTTTCTGCGTCCCGCACCTATTGCACTGGGGCCAAAGGGTTGTCAAAATAGCACACGAAGAAATGGAGTTCCATATGTCCTTTGCTTTCCTGAGAAATATTTTGTGAAATTTCTCCTTAACAACAGTCAGGTGGATGCCAATGACCAGATGGGAGACTTTTGAGATCAATTCATTTGAGCTCTTCCTGGCTCCTATGTCCTGGAACCCTGTTCAGAGAATTGTTACTTTCACAACCAAAAGATTTAATCTCTTTCAGAGAGAAGTTGATAAGATTGAATCTGCACCATGGCGTCGTCAGAACCTTTATCGCAGCGTCGCTATCGGATAGAATGTTAACATTGGCCCCGTTCCCACGTTCCTTAAGAATTCTGCCAAATCGTCAAAACTTCTGCTAGTATTCGGCAATTTGAAGGAAATCGATATGATAATTTGGCTGGTTTAAAAAAACCCCTGCTCCAACTCCCGATTCCATCAACCTTCGGTGCATACTTTCCACTCATTCCAATTCTACCATGTTCCTTGAGAGATAACCTCTTTTAACTTGGTTGCACTTTTGCAGCGGTGGAAAAAGCGTGAAAGGTGAGAACGACCTGTGGCTTGAGTCCCCATTTTTTGTCGATCTTAGATTTGCCAGGTCCTTACTTTTATTTATTCAACTGAAGTGTTTTCGATTTTTATATACCGAATCGATACCTGATACTGACGTGCCAACAAATATTAATTATTTGTTACCTTTAGTTGATAGACTTGGATAAAGGGATTTTCAAATAAATGTATTCATCGGTACCTGCTTACACATAATCCTGTAATTACCGTGATGCACTGGTGCGTTCGTAGACGAGTTAATTTACAGACAAATTTCTCATCTTGCGATAGCTATTGTTCTAGTCAATGAGGAACTAATATGATTTCTTCCATTAAATGTCAGTATCTGAGCTAGAACGCATCCACACTAGCTCGGTTTTTCCCTGCAGGGTACCTATACCACCTACAAGTACCAAAAACAACACCAATATGTAGTAATTTGTTACGGACAAAACGATGGACTGGATAGTGGCTAAATGCCTGCTAATATACATACAAACAAATGTGTAGGCTGACAAGCTTAGTAGCTGTAGTTGACCAAGCGATATAAATTTTGTGTGCTTGTATGTTTACATGCAGCCATTAGAGTCGAGTAAAATTGCTTACACTAGTCATTGGAGTACGCTTACAAGCCCCCCATTGTGCTGTTGAGCTAATTTGCTTCATTTGTTTAGTTCGGCTTACCTAACGCATGAGGTTGCAAGTTTTCGTACGCATTAATGGAGGCGCTCAAGAATACATATATACTCATACAGGGTGGCCCAAATAGAGAGTTATATGGGGCATGCTATGGAAATTGGTATATAGTTTAGTAAAGATTTTGTTAATTGGGAGTATGCAATACTCGTACAGCGAACTTTCGTTAATTTGTAAGTCGAAATAAATGTAATATGACGATCGGTGGAACATATCTTTATGGCAATTATAATTTGTATTCGTATTCGTATTCGTATTCGTATTCGTATTCGTATTCGTATTCGTATTCGTATTCGTATTCGTATTCGTATTCGTATTCGTATTCGTATTCGTATTCCTCCTATTTCTTCTAGTAGCGTAAATTTTGAAATCCTACTCGTTGGTGCCTACCAAAAACATTCCGCTAAACCAAGCATTTATTTTTAACGCCTTTTAACTCTAAGTTCACGAAGTGGAAAAGAGCTCAAATGCTAAAAAGATTGGTTTGCTTACGATGATTTCGATAAAACCATTCTATAACTATTAATTGGTAAAATTTTAAATTGAAGAAAAATGGAAGTATTTCAATATGCTAAGTAATATAGTATTGGCCGTGAGCGAAAAATCTACCAACAACACCTCCGACTGTAACTAGTTTTTTTATTCAACTTTAGTTTTATCTTTACCTTTGTCTGTTGAACTATGCAGCTTTGCCCTTATTTTTATCCTGACCTAATTATTATTAAGAGGGGATTTAGCATTGGGAGCTGAACGAACTTTTGTGATCCTGATCTTTATCTTTATCTATTTTGCTTTAGCAATTTCTGTATGCTCCCATTATCTCTAGGTTTATGCTTTTTTCTTTACCTTATATTAAGTATTTGAATGTTTTTTACTCTTTATCTTTATTTATACGTCATTATTCTATGTGTTCTTTTAGACCTTTTTTTACATGTTGACTCTTATTAGGAGGTTGAATTAGTTTTAAAGGTGACACACAGATGGCGCTATTTAGGCTTTGTTTATCAGTATCTGTCATTTCGCTGAAGTATAAACAACGCAGTGTTTTCGTGCTCCGAGTATGTCAACTTTCGTGCCGTCGAAACGCAATTTGCGGGAAGCTTTGCTTTTCTGCTTCAATTTGAAAAAAAATACAGCCCAAGCCCGTGAATTGCTGCAGGAGGCCTACCCAGACCATACTCCGTCGATTTCAATATGTGAGTACTGGTTTCGACGATTCAAAAGTGGTGATTTTCACACCGAAGACAAGGAGCGTCTTGGCCAGCCCAAAAAGTTCGAGGACGCGGAATTGGGGGAATTGGTAAACGAGGACTCGTGCCAAACCCAAGAAGAGCTTGCTGAATCATTGGGCGTTGATAAATCAACCATTTGCAAGCGTCTAAAAGCGATGGGAATGATCCAAAAGCAAGGACATTGGGTCCCGTACGAGTTGAAGCTGCGCGACGTCGAACGGCGATTTTTTACGTGCTAATTGCTGATCGAGCGACAAAATCGGAAGGGTTTTTTGCATCGGGTGGTGACTGGCGACGAAAAATGGATCCACTACGATAACCCAAAACGCAAAAAATCATGGGGTTTGCCCGGCCACGCATCAACGTCGACGGCCAAGCAGAATATTCACGGCAAGAAAATCATGCTCTGCATTTGGTGGGATCAGGTCGGCGTCGTATATTTTGAGCTGCTCCAACCGGGCGAAACAATCACGGGGGATCGTTACCGACTGCAATTGATGCGTTTAAGCCGGGCATTGAAAGAAAAACGGCCGGAAACGGTAAAAAGGCACGACAAGGTTATTTTGCAACATGACAACGCTCGGCCGCATGTTGCTCAACCTGTCAAAAAATACCTTGGAACGCTTGGCTGGGAAGTGTTACCCCACCCGCCATATAGTCCAGACATAGCTCCCTCCGATTATCATTTGTTCCGGCATATGAGTCTCGATTTGGCGGACCAGCGGTTCTCCTCGTACGAGGCTACCAAAATATGGGTTGAGTCATGGATAGCCAAGCAGCGGCCAGAATTTTGGAGAAACGGCATCCGGAAATTGCCCGAAAGATGGGCGAAAGTTGTAGCTAGCGATGGCCAATACTTCGAATAAAATATTTTGTACCGTTTTTTCACAATAAAGCCCCAAATCTTCGAAAAAAACCTTTAAAACTAATTCAACCTCCCAATATTTTCATTCTGGTATTATTTTATTCTTAGCCCGCTCCTTAATCCTCGAGCAGGTCAATTTCTTATGAACTTTAAAAATCAGATGGGTGATTTCAGTGCGAAAAATTTGAATATTAAGTACATTTTCAGCTGCGAAATTAATTTTTTAATTAATTTGAACGAAGACGATCCAGTAATTGATTTTTTATCTATCGGGAAGCCCTTCTGTACACGGTCCGTATACACAAGCAATTTTCTCCACTTCCAGTGAACATGGCGAGATGAGAAAAGCGATAACGCGGCTAAAGAACAGCAAAGCCGCGAGCGCCGACGGACTGCCGGCTGAGCTATTCAAATATGGTGGCGAGAAGCTGGTAAGGTGCATGCATCAGCTCCTACGCAAAATATGATCGGATGAAAGCATACTCTGCCCAATCCATAAGAAGGGCGATCCTGCAATCTGTGTCAATTACCGCGGGATTAGTCTTCTAAATATCGCCTATAAGGTTTTAGCGAGCGTATTGTGTGAAAGGCTGAAGCCCAACGTCAACCAACTGATTGGACCTTATCAGTGTGGCTTTAGTCCTGGAAAGTCTACCATCGACCAAATATTCACAATACGCCAAATCTTGGAAAAAACCACCTTTTCGTCGATTTCAAAGCTGCATTCGACAGTACGGAAAGGAGATACTTGTATGCCGCGATGTCTGAATTTGGTATCCCCACAAAACTAATACGGCTTTGCAAGCTCACGTTGCACAACACCAGCAGCACCATTAGAAACGGGAAGGACCTCTCCGAGTCGTTTGATACCAAACGAGGTCTCAAGCAGGGTGACTCGCTGTCGTATGACTTCTTAAACTTGATGTTGGAGAGCATCATACGAGCCGCAGAACATAATCGCTCAGGCACAATTGTTTATAAGAGCGTACAATTGTGTGCATCTGCCGATGATATCGACATCACCGGCCTTAACAATCGAGCTGTTAGTTCTGCCTTTTCCAAATTGGATAAAGAGGCAAAGCAAATGGGTCTGGTGGTGAACGAGAACAAAACGAAGTACCTCCTGTCTTCAAACAAACAGTCGGCGCACTCGCGTATCGGCACCCACGTCACTGTTGACAGTTATAATTTTGAGGTTGTAAAAGACTTCGTGTATTTAGGAACCAGCACTAACACCGATAAAAATGTCAGCCTTGAAATCCAACGTAGAATCTCTCTTGCCAACAAGTGCTACTTTGGACTAAGTAGGCAATTGAGTAGTAAAGCCCTCTCTCGTCGAACAAAACTAACACTCTACAAGACTCTCATCATGCCCGTCCTAACGTATGGTGCAGAAGCTTGGACGATGACAACATCCGATGAAGCGACGCTTGGAGTGTTCGAGAGAAAGATTCTGCGTAAGCTTTTTGGACCTTTGCGCGTTGGCAACGGCAAATATCGCAGGCGGTGGAACGATGAGCTTTACGACGACATAGACATAGCCCAGAGAATAAAGATCCAGTGGCTACGTTGGCTGGGTCATGTCGGCTGAATGGATACAAGCGCTCTGGCTCTGAAAGCATGTATTTGATACGGTACCAGCTGGTGGTAGCAGAGGAAGAGGAAAGCCTCCTCCGATTTTTTGAGTTGCAGTTCTATTCCCCATACCAGGGTTGGTTGTTTGGCTTGAGTGGTGATTCTTCCAGAATCCAACTAGCGTTTCCGCACCATTTTGTTGCCACATCCTCATTGCCAACTTGTTTACCAGTTATTTACGGCATGACTATATCCAGTCTGTGCGATTTAAGGGCATTATGAGGTTGTTGACATCTAAACCAGACAGTTGTTCGAGATTATCGAACAGCGGTTGGCACAGGGTTAACATTCTGTCTTTCCATAGGCCAGGGCATTCGCAGAGAAAATGGAAGATTGTTTGCTTTTTCTCCAGTTGTTTACAACTGTGACAGTATGTTTTGTGAGGGATGCCCATTTTGGCGGCTTGTTCTCTGACAGACCAGAAGCCAGTTATGACTGCCTTTAGTCTACAGGCGTCCCGTCGTTTAATGTTTAACAATACTGACGATTGTTTGAGGTTGTAGGTGGGCCAGCAGAACGTTGCTGATTTTGCATTTCGTCTGGTCTCTCCATCTACAATCCGCTATTCGAAGGTATTTTAGGGATATTATCTATCTTGTCGATTCATTCGCCTTTTCATTATCTTCAATATTCCGGTGTCCCGGCACCAAGATTAAAGTAACATTATGGTTTTCATTCCTACTTTGTTCCACCACCATAGAGGTTGTTGTAGTTGAGTCCAGTGCCTGGATTGCAGCTTGGCTATCCGAAAGAATAGCGATATTGCCCCTAAAAGAGAAATCTGTGATTAGTAGCCTACAAGCTTCTCCAATTGCAAGTACTTCCGCCTGGAAGACACTGCAGACATTGGGGATACGCACAAATTTTTCAATTTTAAGTCTATGAGAATATATACCAGCTCCGACACCACAATCCATTTGAGAACCATCTATATGGGAAGAGAGTGGCGAAATTCCGATTGAATGTTACCGTCGAGATGATGTAGTCAGTTCTCACCGAGTTTGTCGCAAAAATAGACTGGCATGACACAAGAGCTTTCCACCAAACTACCAAACCATACGATAAAATGATGTATTTATTAGGTTGAAGACTCCATCTTCTTCCAAGCATACCTTTATAGGCATATAAAGCAATTTCAGCTTTCCTTACCCGTCGTTCGACGTTTAATTTCCAGCTAAGTTTGAAGTCCAAAATTACCCCTAAGTACTTTGCACTGGGTGAAAGTGAGAGGGTTTGTCCGTTAATATTTGGTGGGTTAAAATGGTACCTTATATCTTCCTTCCTTCGCTGATTCATGCCCCTTTCTGCCTACCTTTGGTATGAAGAACACTCTAACAAGTTTACAGCTGTATGGAATATAACCTAGGTTTAGACACGCTTTGAAAATTTCTTCTTAGAAAATATTCGATCAGGGCTTGTAGATTTTAAAGGTGAGAATGATTTGATTGTCCATGCAACCTTCTCTTTCGTAACTACTACATTGAAAAGATGCTGTGGGTCATATCCGCCGGATTCTCCCATATCCGCCGGATTCTGCCAACATCACTGTCATGAGCACTACAACCCGGAAAACGAGTATTTAAAAGAAGATCTAGAGACTCTACTAGCGTAGAAGTCCAAGTACCATCTGGCCTCTTGACCCAAGGAGCCATTGAATGATCTTTGGACAAAATACGGCTAAGTCTCGCATAATCTCTGGTAGATTCGATAGAAGAACAGAAATCTTTCCAGCTCTCTTTCTTGGCAGCCCTAATTGCCTTCTTGTATTGTCTCCGATTTTCTCTATACAGCTGTCAATTACCTGGTGAGTAGCTGAGATTGAAATTTGATCTGGCTTCTTCCTTTAATTTTGAGAGCATTGCTCCACCAATGAGGATAAGATAGTCCCATACCCGGGACTTTGATATTAAATAAAAACAGTGATACCAAATAAAAATAAAACTAATAATAAAAAAATAGGGGTGTCAGTTTTTTAGCAAGAGAACAAAATTAGGGAATAGTATGAAGAAAAAATCAGGTAAAAAAGATATTTTGAACAGAATAATTAAATTTCTTGCCTTAAATTTTTTTTGGAATATATATTTATCCTAAAAAACTTTACAACAAAAATTTAAATAAATTTAAAATAAAAACTAAAAACTGGCTGAAGATATTTGATTTAAAAAAAAACTATACTATACAATTTTCAGCATTAAATAAATCTGAAAATTATGGTTTTTAATTTTACTTTTATTTTACTATACTTCTTATTATACTCAAGTTTACCAATAAACCAATTTTCAGATAAATTTTCGGCAATGTTCAAAATCTGTGGATCACTTGACATGGCATCGCTCTTATATCACATACCTATTGTTCACTATTTTTCCACCATAATCGATCCGTACTAAGCTAAATACATATACATATATATTCATAAGAGCATATACAGAGACACTCTTGTATGCCAACATTTACAAGCTGCCATACCAGAAGTGATTGTCATTCACTAATAGTTGTTGTTGTAAATAGTATGTAGATCCCAATAACGGTATAACGGTACTCAGTCAGCTGAGTGTGTAGAACAGATTTACAAGTGGGCATTTTTGTGATCATAAAAGAATGTAAGCTTTTGTAAGTTTGCATATGCAAATTCCCCAACTCACACACTTATTTATTGTGGTATTTGTATATTTGTTTGTATTAAGTGTGCTTGTTTTAAGTGCGATGCTGCTGTTCGGGTCAATAGAGCATAGCTGTTGCCACTGCTGTTGTTTTTACTGAGCTTTAGTGCCCACTTTACGCAACTGGCTGGTTGGCTGGCTGACTAGCTGACTGGCTTGTAATGCAGTTCTCTTATTTCTCTTTGCCTCCTCGCTCAGCGTATGTAGATTGCCAACCAAATAGGGTTACACATAGTTATAGGAGCACATGTATTTGATCTGATTAGCTTGCTTGTGCTATCAACACAAATGCAAGTGCTAGCACCAGCGCACACATACATACTCGTGTGTAGACAAATTCACTTACAAACAATCAAGGTTTGAAGATACATGACTTCATTGGTGTTGTTGCAGTGTATTCCAACTGGTAATTGCACTTTGTGTCTAACAACAATGTATGTAATTATGTGTATTTGTATGATTCATTGCGCACTTACAAACATATTTACTATTTACTGCACAACCTGATTGGATGAATTGATTTGGTATTGAGTCACCATTAGTTTGTCGTAAATAGGAAAGGGTCTATGTAAGTAGATGTAAAGGATCTACCAGTTAGTGCTTATAAGTGGGGTATGTGAATAATTTTTTAAGTAAATTTAGATTTGAAGTGTGAATATGAATGTATTTTGAGTAGTAATAATAGATTTACTTATTTATGCTTATGTAGGGCAACCAAGTACCTTTTGTTAGGTCGTTGCTGTTGTTATTGTGTACTTCCACTGAAATAATCCTACTAAGTAAGCAGCACCGTTTTACTACCACTGTCCTCGTATAATGATGTTTATTTTTTGTTTTTTGCTTTTCTAAGTCAGATCCATTTAGTGAGGTGCAAGTTTAGCAGCAAATTCTGTATCTCGATGTTTGAGATCTCATTAATTTGCTGCAGGGAAGGTTTATCAAAGAAGCGGAGTCGTGCCCTAGCTAGCCCTGGACATTCACATAAGTAGAGGAAAAGACTTTCCTTCACTCATTCCGCTTGACAGCTTCTGCCGATAGGGTTGAAGGGTAGATTGAGTCTAGCTGCATGATCCCCTACTTTCCAATGGCCTGTAGGGGTTGCAGTGATGCGTGTGATATTTGGTCGAGAGCATCTTAACAGATCATTCGTCCTTTGGATTTTGTATGACGGCCATGTGTTTTTTGTTGTAATACATGTAGCTAGTTGCTTCCATCTTCTTTCGGCTAAATCATGATAGTGTGAAGCAATGGATGTTTTTAATGTGTTGAGTGGAGTGGAGACTGCCACCACCTGTGCTATTTCGAGTGCCAAACCTTTTCTTGAGACACCGTATATTCCTGTGACCGGGAACCCATATCAGAGTGATTTCAAGCCAATGACTAAGCATTTCCAGCTCCTCTCTACACTGTAAGACTAGTTTGGATGAAATGGAGTTGGAGTCTTAGGCCTTTATAGCTGTTTGACTGTCTGAGAAGTTAGCTACTCTTGCACCAACTTCCTTGTAGAGTTTTAGTGATTTGCATTCTTCTCTGATCGCTAACAGTTCTGCCTGGAACACGCTGGCATATTCAGGTCAGTTAGGTCGTTAGTTATTTCGAACTTCTTACACAATTAGTACAATTTGTTTTCATGTACTTCCCCAAAAAAATATGATAATATTTGTTTTTGTTTTTATGAGAACCTTTTGAATGGTAGAAATTCACGCTTGCGGAAAGGACACCGATATCAGAAAAATACTATTTGAAACATTGTATATTATAAATCATTTGCACAGTATATGTAGAACACAAAACGCAAAAACGTCTTTCGAATTCTTTCCAATTAATAGAAAATAAAAAATTCTCAAACTTGCTTCCATCCTACGATTACTCTTTCGGTAGTGGCGTATACGTAACCTCAACGAATGCCTTAAAATATTATATGTAGCGTTCAATGGCTAAGCATGGTTCTAGGACTTATTGACAAGTTTTGACAATTTACTTATTTCTTCTTTAATTTTAAGCAATATGTTCTGAAAATGTTGTTGAATACCCTTCAAAGCGCATATAAATTCAAGTTTCAAACTTCGTGTACCATAAATTAAACAAAAAATAAAAACGAAAATCATCAAAATTACCCTCTTTTTAATTCGAATTTAAACAAAATGTCGGGTGTGCAGTATTACATCTCATTGAATTTTAGTGTTATAAAACGCATGTCTGACGCGTCTAAAAAACTGCGTTGATTTTTGATAATTTTTTTTTCTGGCGGTACTGTGCGGCCGTTCTCCGTAAAACAAATGCATCAAAGCCGTTTTTGAGCTACTTTAAGTATACACTTTGCAACACCAAAATTTAATAGGCTATAAAACTGCATACCCGAGTTTTTTCTAAAATTCTGTGAAATCTGAAATGTGAAATTTTGATAAAATTTGTTGAATTTTTCTTGTTTTTTTTTATTTGCGAAAGTTTGAATCTTAAGCTTAAATAGTTTTGTAAGAGATTGCACTATATATATGCTTACATATATAATTGACTCATACACCCATTTTGAGTGCTTGGCCGAGCTCCTCCCCCTATTTGTGGTTCCACAAATGGTACTAGATTGCACTAAATGTTCATGAAAAAGATTATTGAAGGTAATAAACAAGGAACCAAATTGTCTAAACTTATCAATAAACCTCTGAGCTATGATTATTTAACGCAGGTATAAGTTAAGAGCTCATTATTTTTCATTACTTTAAGGAAAGTAAATGAAATAGCAACAAATTTTTGTATGTCTCATGACGTGAAAAATGTTTTCGGTGCTATTTCGTAAGCGCAATTAAGAAAGCTGACACTGAGAGAGCTCAGCCACCTAGTAAAAAAAAAAATTTATATTCATTTTTTGACTTAAAAAAATTATTCTAGAAAACATAATATTTTTTGTCGAAAATTTGTGGAAAAATATTGTTTGGTAATTTTAGAAAAAAATGTAGGGTATCACAATTTGTTCGTATTTCGTTTTTAATAAAAGCTTCGATTATGCCCAATAATCCATAATGGGGTTCTCTTCACTTTTCGAGTTATATACAAATATATACGCGGGGAACGTAAATTATATGGAAAATTAGAAGAAAATAAAAATGCTTCCCAGTAGATGGAAAGGTGAATTTACATGCACGAGTACAGGGGTCCGAGAAAAAAAGAAGTTTTTAAATTAGACGCACTCTCGTTACATTTTCTAGGTATTGCGCCTCGTTTGTGTATTATTCAAAAGCTAAACAAAAACTGTCTTATGGGGAGACTAACCTCGACTTTGTCCATCAGTAATGCGTCATTTTAAAACTCAATAGGGCTACTTACACCATTTTCTTGGCTTTGCTGGTTTTAGTTGGCAGTTTTCCAAATGTGTTTTGCTGGGAACGATCTTCTTGGCTTATTTCTATTAGTTTTGGTACTCTTCTGCACTAACTGATTTATAGAAATTTCATTGTTCCAACCAAGAAACAAAAAATACTGAAATATAGCGTGAAATCAAAAATTATTAAACAATTAATAAAAAGTACTGGGATTAAGTTTAAGTTTGAATTAAAATAAATAGGCATCCATTTGTTTGGTACTTCTGGCGCTTGCAAATCAGCTTCGTTTCAGCCACTGGAGGAAAATATCTTCGCAATATCACATTTTGTATCCAACATGAACTTATTTACTTTTTTTGCTTCACTTTTGATATTTAAATAGCTGATTGCTCCTTTGTCAACTAGCGATCAAATAGCCAAAATATGCTTTGAAGAAATTAGCGAGCATAATAGGCTCACATTATGGCTTAACAGTCCTCCGCAAACCATTTTTGCCTACAATATGGGCCATGGACTTTACGAATTTCAGAAAGGTTTCTACCTGCTGGTGAATGATTTGAATTTTACAAAAATATCTTACTAGCATTTCGGCGCAGTTCTAACTGTTATCTTATCTTATTGGCTGAGTAAATAAATTTCGAAAACCAAATATAAATATTCAAAGAGAGCTCGTCGACTTATTTGCGTCGGCTATTCAATTAATGGGCTACTCATATTACTTGTACAGCTTTTTTTACTAATCAGCAAAGAAAGCCTTAAGGGGGAGCCTGCTTTAGAGGCTTCAAAAAATCGATTCTTTCGTGGATTTTTTTGGGAAGGAAAGAAATATTCGATTGAAACGAAACTTTCAGGTTTTATTGTTATATTTCAACAGTCTTCTCAAATTTTTAAATATTATTAAATATTAAAATATGTGTCATATTATGCCTGGTACAAGCATTTTGCCGAGGCGCCTCGAGTGTGCATGTGTGATGCGGCGGGAAAGATGCAGGTGGCAATTTTCATCTGAAACCAAAAACCCAAACAAATTTTTATTTTAGTATAGTATAGCTTCTAGTTAAACCAAGAAAATTAAACAAAAAGTGAGAAATTCAGCAATTTTCCGCTAATTAAAAAAAAATACATTTTTTTTTGAAAAAAATTCACTTTAGATTGCTTAAAAAGTGGGTCCGATGACGAAACATTATGAAACTGATTGCCGTGCAATCTGCGCTTCCGTGGCTTTCCAGTCCATTCACTTGAAGATTTGTTCCCTTTTGGATAGCTCTGTATGATTTCAAGATAAGAACGTGTCGAAAAACAAATTAAAACTGAATTTAAATACTAAATATGGTTTTGCTCAAGCCGACGCAGCCAGGTAATATATACGCTCGTATACCTGCTTGTCGCTTGCTCACAATTTCTTTTGTAACTCCGAAAATATTTTGAATTTGCTTTTGAAATTTTGAGGACACATAGTTTGGAAAGACATTTATGCAAAAAAAAAAATCGATTTTTTGAAGCCTCTAAAGCAGGCTCCCCCCTTAAGCTATTCAGTATTTGTATACAAAGATAAGAGTTTAAAGTGTTTTGGCCCACTGCCCCAGACTGTGGAATAAAGCAGCACCCAGTAAACTTAATCGTCTAGCTGCCCAACTCGGACATTTACAGATATAGTGCTCAACAGTCTCTTTCTCCGCAACGTCCCCACAGCTTCTGCAATGGGAGTTCAATGGTAAACCTCGCTTTTCTGCGTGTGTTCCGATCATCCAATGACTACGTCTATTGTACTGGGCACATAGACTTTTCTAAATAGCACATGAAGAAATGGAGCTCCATCTAATCAGAAATAAGTTTTGAAATTTCCCTTTAACAGCAGTCAGGGGGATGGTGATGACCGGGTGAGAGACCTCTGATACCAATTCAGTCTTCTTCGTAGCAAGCTCATCAGCAATTTCATTTGCCTATAAAAAACATTCTGTGCAGTTCGATAATACTTACAAGCAAAACAATCGTTTAATTAGCCAAAATGTTTTGAATCGACTGTTATTCATACCCGTAACAACCACCTGAAACACAAACTCAATTTCATTTTTCACACAGTCTATGAATGATTTGAATATAGTATTGGTTAAAAAGAAAATATAGTCCTAGGAAAAACTAGAATTAGAAGAAAACTAGAATGAAAAATAGTGAAAAGAGAAGTAAATAGAAGTAATTAAAGATAAGAGGAAGAAAGACTGGATGCAAGGTTTGTTTTTTTTTTGTTTTTGATAAATAATTATTTCTTAGAGTCAAGGCCACTAATAACCGTATTTGTTGCCTGCGGTCGATATTTTACTAGCAAAACTATCTAATAAACTAATCAACTATTTACTAATCCGCGTGTCACACTAAAATTTTAATTAGAATTAACTGCACCGGTAATCCCGATTAACGCCGCCGTCTGTCTAGGCTATAAATCTCTCAAATATGGTTTAAAATCTTGGATAGTGACCGATGCCAGCACAAAGTGTTCTCTGAGTTTCCAATTTTATTTGGAGAAGCTGTCGACAAATGCACGTTCATAAAGAAAATAAGGACATATCATTGCTTTGGGCTTAGACAAAAGCATAGAACAGAACTGGAAATCGTCCAACTATCAGAACTGGAAATCGTCCAACAACTTTCGAACACTGTGTGGTATGTGATATTGTAGTGTGCCCGTTCGAGGCTAACTATGGTTTCAGTTTCAACCAAACTTATTACCAAAATCATACCCAATAATCTTTATGTGATGTTTTTGTTGCTTTATTGACTTTTTAATTGGAATGAGTTTAGTGAATAAGTGAATTCAATAATTTTTAAATCATATCTTCAAATCTTTAAACGTAAATATCATTTCATGACCTTAACAAATAATGAGTAAGTTTTTCTTAACCTTCGGTGGACACACCAGGGTGTCAGTCACCGCACAAAATTTTTGATTTTTAACAGCTACAAAATTTTCCATCTCTATTTTAGGTCGACTTTCAACCACATTGTCATTATTCCTCTAAAAACATATCACTCCTTTTAGAAATGGAATTAAAAAAGTTAAAAATTCACCTTTGACAAAACTGAGCTAATTACAATATACCTATGAACGTAAATACTGCCAGCATGAAAGCAAAGTGTGCACTACGTCTTGATAAGTTTTAACTAAATATATATTTTTTTTAGTGTTAATTAAATTTGTATAAAAATATAGTTCATACCACTAGAACAACCGCATAAGGCAACTGACAAACTAACTAAAAATTCACTAATTCGAAACTTTCTCGTAAATCAATCATCAACCAAAAAAAAGAGTGAGAAGTGTTTTGAAATTGTCTTATGCCGCGGCTGTAAAAGTAATTAAAAAATCAAAAGAGTTTGTTGTGATGTGGAATCAGCGTTATAAGGTTTACAAAAATGTTGATGACTTACCAAGCGCGCCTTGAAGCGAGTGACGACAAAAAAGGGGGATAAAGTGAACGTTCAACTTTTTAAGCGCGATCCTTCTTTGTGACTACGCCAACAATGCACAATTCTTGCTAAAAAGGAAGTAGATATGAGTATCAACACCACCGAGGGTAAACTCGGTCGAGTGCCTTAAGATTAAAAGGTATATCTGAACTTAAAAGTGGGGATACGAAAGGACATTTAAAGATCTTGGAAGACTTCCTACATAGTCCCATTCTTCATAGGGATGATATACTATCGCCCAAACCAATACTCTTCAGGAACTTCCAAGTTATAATTAATGAACGCACAGACTGGAGAACAAAGTCTATCACTTTCAAACCTGGCTCTCAGTTATGGTTTACTGATGGGTCCAAATTGGAAAATGGTAGAACAGGGGCAGGAATCAATGGGCCTAAATTCAAAAACTCGATTCCGATGGGACTCTACCCAACAATATTCCAGGCAGAAATACATGCCATTGAAATATGTGTGAGAGAATGCCTTAGCAGGAAAATGAGAGGTACTCACATCTACATACTTTCAGATAGCCAAGCGGCTCTAAAAACCCTTCTATCAACAACTATCACCTCTAAATTGGTAAATGATTGCCTAAACCTTCTAAACACGTTAGGAAACCTCAACATAGTAACACTAGGCTGGCTTCCGGGACATGAAGGACATAAAGGAAATGAAATGGCTGATGACCTTGCAAAACAAGGAACAAATATGCAACTTACTGATCCTGACCCTTTCTGTGGACTCACAAAAGGCCACATTAATGAATTCCTTAGGAAATGGGAAGAAAGAAAATTTGCTGCACACTGGCTAAACTGTGCCAGTCAGCGTCAAGCCAAACTATTCCTAAGTCCCAACAAAGGAATATCTGACAAGCTACTCTCACTAAGCAGAGTAGATCAGCGTCTTTTAACAGGATATCTTACAGGTCACTGCAGCCTGAGGTATCCTCTAAATAATATTGGTCTATGTGAGACCAACGTCTGCCGCTTTTGCGAAATGGACATAGAAAGCTCAGAACATGTGCTTTGTGAATGTCATGCGTTGGACAGACAGAGACTTCATCAGCTTGGTGGTATCGCAGTATCTCCATGCCATCTTTGGAACAACAAACCTAAAATTGTGCTAAAATTTTTAAAAATCCTAAAGCTTTAGGGTTCCAAAAATAGGCCTTTCACAACAGATCAGCTCTGGTCGCAGTGCGTAATGGCCTTCTAATAATAATAATATCCTACCTCCCACATCATCGAAACCCTCAGAAAAACACATTGAGAAACAAGAAAATGGCGTCACTGTATTGGACTGGCCTTGCCAGTCCCCAGACGCCAACCCCATTGAAAACGTGGGGGAATTATGAAAACGCATCTTGTCGAAAAGATAGTCCACGATTTAAACCAACTCGTGCGGCAAATTCGCAAAATTTGGTCTTCTTCGTCGACGAGCTACGCAGAAAATCTTCAAAGCTTGCCGCGAATACGTCAGGCTACGCAGCTTATTGAGTAATTGGCACTCGAAGTTTTCCACATACTTTTATGTAAAAAAAAATTTAGATATACATCTTTTATACTTCATGAATAATCGCGGTTTTTTCTGGCGTAGACTGTATTGACGTTATTATATTATCTGATATAATTGAATAAATTGAATTAAAAATTCCCGTTAAATTTATTTTATCTAAATACTAAAGACTGTAAATAAAAACTTTAATTCTGTTTTGGGGACAAAAACCTATGAATTGTGGTCAAATTTACCCCAGTGTGGCGTTTACGTCACAAAAAAGAAAAAAAATAGGTAAGTAGTCTACCGATGGTTGAAGATGCAGTAGGGTTAAAATTCTAAATGCTTAAACTTCAATCACTTCAACTACGTATCATACATTACAAGGAAATGGATTTCTTATTTTCGTACTTAATCGCCCAGCCAGCGTTCTACTAAAATTTTCCACTTCTATATAACTTTTGATTGCAGTTGTTGTTATTGGTACTCAACCTACTGTAAAGTGATGCTGTTCATATTATCTGCTATGATATTTCATGATTCTGCAGTAGCTACAATCGGAGTATCTTGTCACACCGTTGTTCCTCCACTACAACTACACTGCGCACTGCGTGTTGCTTGTGCTGCTGTAGCCGTTTGTTGATCTTCTGCTTTCGTATATTTGTCTGCATCTTGTTGATGGTTGGGATTATTTTGTGGCAATTTATATGCAGCAGCAATAACTTTGTTAAAGTATGCTAACGGATTCACACTCCATGTACAGACACATACACATATGAATGTATCTGTGTACATCGGTATAAATATATGTATGTTTGTAGGCGGCAGCACAACTATGAATAAATGGACAAGGTGCCATAACATCTCAACAAAAGGACAAACGAATGGCAACAAAATTGCAAGCTGAACAAATATAAAAACAAAAAATAACAAGAGTAGAGTAACGGTAGAAGAGTAGCAAGCTGCAAAGTGCACTTGAACAAATGCTTGCACGTCTTTTGCATAAATTTACACGCACATATGCGTATGTGTGTGTGTAGTATATAAGACTTACCTATATTATCACACAAGCGGTCAGGTCTGCAGTTCAACAAAAACAAGTCGCACTTAGCACTTGCAAATATATACGAGTATACAGACATACAGACCATTTACGTAGTTATGTGCAATTCCACAGCCACTGCCACTTTTGTGCTTGTGTTCTCCGAGTTTGTTCACTTATTTGCGTGCAAAGATATTTTCATTCATATGCACTGCATTTATGCATCTGCCGTAGTTATCGTATTTTTATTTCGGCTTAAACTGAACGGCCATATTTATGAAGGAACATAGCAACATACATACACACATCGGCCTATTTATTATCGTAGGTGCTCATACACCTACATATACTTGTAGGCGTCTGGAAGAATTTATATTGGGTGAGATAAAAAATGAGGCAGCAATTTGTCGATAGAGAAATTTTAGCTCAAGTATTTCTTCCCATATAGGTGTTGTATACAGGATTACCGGGAAAATCATCCCAAATATTTAAGGATATCACTGTTTAAGTCATTTTTGTTTAATTTGGTTAAATGAAAATGGGTTCAAAACTTCACTGTTTTCTAAGTATTTGATTCCAAATATTATTTTTCCTCTGCTTATACGCCCACATAGATCTCCCGAAGCAAAAAAACTGTGTACTCGACTTCTTTAGATTATTTAAATTAAGGCAGATACTTAGGGGACCCAGTGGTCTAGAATTTTGAAAAAAATCGATTTTTGATTTTTTCCATATTTCGAAAGTATAGTATCTTAAGAATATACTGTGAAATTTTCATGCAGAAATTCCCAATATTGTAGCTTCCACAGCCCATCAACTAGGCAAATAGCGGTCCGCGCTGTATCTGCACCTCAAACTTTAAACTCATTTATTTCGAAACGACTTTTTTCGGCACAGCAGGGATAAAAAAATATTTTGCCGGATCACTAGAAATTTGAAGATGTTGTTCACAACATATTTGCCTACGTCGAAACTAGAATCATAATTTTTTTTAAATAATTTCCTATTTTTACACTAAAAAGCTAGTGAAAAAAGACCCGACTCTACAAACTTTTTTTCAAAAGCGCGCCATTTTGTCAATTTTTAATTTTTTCGATTTGTTCTAGTTTCAACCATAACTGCACTCTTTCTTATTAAGAATCTTCTTGAATTTTGTGTTTGAGATGAGTAGAAGTCTCAATTTTTCGAGAGGGTTATCCTCAGCGGCATTTTTTATAATAATAAATATTATTTTTAAATCAAAAAAATAAAATTTTTTGTGCTCAATAGATATAGTGATAAACGTAAAAAGTTTAAATACCGTTTTTTTTTAATTTTTAATGGCAAAAACAAAATCGTGAAAACAGGTGAAATTTGCATGCTCTACACCACCGGATCCCCTTGACATACAGGTAGTGTTTGGAATGTAATTGAATACATTCAGCAATTACTTTTGTCACAAATGGATTATAGGGCCTCCGCAAAACGTTTCCAAAACGGTCATTCACAATGACATTAATTTTCTTAAATGACTTTCCGGTAACTTGTATCTCCTTTTCAAGCGTCTCTTTCATGTACACCTAAGCTCGAATTGCCGTCTTCTACCTTGCAGGTTCCATTCTAGCGCCAGTCTGCAAACTTCAGTTTGGTCTTTTCGTAAAGTAAGGCTAATCCATTTCCACTTTCTAAGTTGTATCTCAGTTTGGATGGGTAACTACCCAACTACCCAAGCAACTGCTTGCACTGATCCCGACGATTTACACTGCAGATTGTTCAGCATAGAATCCGCAGGCGCTGCCACTTGTTGATGAAACTTTTAGTTTGTTATCGTGCAAGAACGTCATCAACCATGTTTCGCAGCCAAGCAAAGGAATCGATTTGGCGTTGGAGTTAAAAATTCGTTCCTTACTTATAGGAAATCGTTGAAGAATTTCAAACTTCGTGTAGTTGCCCAATCACGCCACGAGCCTTATAAATTGAATGTCTAGATTATAAACTGAATGTCAACTGCTGCAACGCCATCTGTAGAAATAATGCTTCCTAAGTAAGTGAAGTTGTCGAGATTTTCAATATTGGTATTTGTCGCGTAAAAATTGCTGCCATGAACCTTCACTTCATTTTTAGTGATTTCGTTTTCTCCGCGTTGATCTTTCAATCATTTTAGGTTCCTGAACCAAATCGTCAATTTTGTTTTTCCTATTCGAATACTTCGATGGCATGAGACATATATCGTCATCATAATAAAGATTCTCCAGATGGCCACTGAGCTCCAATTTATACCACTACGATAGCCGTCCGCCAATTTAGTTTGGGACTATAAGAAACAAAGCCGGTGAGATTAGGCACGCTTGCCAGGGTTATGATATCGAATCCATAGTTGATGATAAGCTGCCTGAACTCTGCATTTAAATCAGTATATTGAACTTTGATTAATCTGTTGATATTCGTCGATATACCTTTTCGGCGCACTCCATGTGGATGTTATCGAAGTAGGCGAAAACGAGATATAATGCTTTATATTCTATTGATTGTTCTACGATAATTGTAAGTGTATTAATTTGATCAACACGGAGCGGTGGCGCCTAAACTTGTTGCTTGCGGATAGTCATGTCAAGACTTTTGCTAATAAAGTTGAGAAGAAGTTTCCTTGTTATAGATATTTTCGTGAGTATGAATAACTGCATAATTTCTGTGTAATTTCGTCACTCGCTGAGGTCCCTCGTCTTCGGCTCCGTGACTAAAATGCCTTAAATCCAATTATCTAGTAATTTTTCCTACTCCAAGATTCTCAGGCTTTAAGCATTTCTGCAGCAAATCTCTCAAAACCAGCTGATGTTTTGTTGCTCAAGGCAAGCAATATTTTCTGGGCTTTCGAATTATATTAAATTACATTGTTTTCGGATAGACAAAAAGGCATATTAGTTTTTAAAATAACTGGAATCATGAACTGAAAGGGCCTGGTGTTTCATCTTGACAACGTTGCACATTTTTGATCACCCACTAGATGTATGCTTCCATATACCAGAAATAAAAAAACATAAATAAACAGTATGTCATTGACTCATCTATCATTTGTTTAAAAAACTTTGACAAACCAATTTTGATTGGAGAATGAAAGTTGAATTAAATGAGGAAAGGAATTCTACGAAATTTTCGAATGACGAAAAAATAGTCGTGAATATTTTAAGAATATGGATGTGGAAATGGGTGAGTACTGCACAAATGGTTTGAAAAACCTTATTAAAATAAAACATAAAACAATATATGTAACAGCTTTGCTCAAATTCATTACCAAACTTGTTAGAGCACCCAATATTTATGTGTACAAATAAATGCATTGATTTTACATGCATTAAGGATTAACAGGATTGTTTTACATGCTACCTATAGTGCTAAGGTACGGAAACATATTAGTGTTGCGGGCAAAAGTGGACAAGAAGTGTTGGAAAAGCAATTGTTTTACTCTGAAATTCCAAATCCTGGAAATTTATCTGTACTAGGGCGTATCATTCCTTCTATATATAGCGTATTGCAAACGACGCGCCTAGATGGTGCTTTAAAGTAAAAGATGTAAAGGTATAGATTTTTTCAGATTTCACTATATTATTTTATACAAACTACGGCTCTTAACAATCATGTGTGAAAATTAACTTCATTCAAATGTCCACCTTGCATCCTCCAGCATGTATACAGGTAAAATCCGTTCATGAATGACTAATTGTTGACAACGTCGAGATATCGACGTTGAAGATCGACCAGCAATACTTTGCCCTACAGCGGCAATATTATCAACGGAGCGTCCAGTGGTCTGCCAGTCCTTTTTCTATACTCCACAGAACCAGTTTCTAGAAATTTTTTCACCATCCCTTGAATTGTCGACTCATTCGGATGATTACTTCCACCAAAACAGTCATGAGTTTTGCGAAATGTCGTTCTCAAGGATCGACCATTTTCATAATAGGTTTCAATAATTTTAACACACTGTTCTATGGTGAAAGCATCCATGGTTAAAATCGTACACCTGCTTCCTTGAGAAATGTCAAAGATGACATAAAAAAAGCTACCGTCTTGAAATCTTTCACTATTGACATTTGGGCATAAATATCGAAGATTATTGCACTAAAATTTAATATATTTTTTTTAAGCGGCTGCCGTAGCCGAATGGGCTGGTGCGTGACTACCATTCGGAATTCACAGAGAGAACGTAGGATCGAATCTCGGTGAAACACCAAAATTAAGAAAAAGTTTTTTCTAATAGTGGTCGCCCCTCGGCAGGCAATGGCAAGCCTCCGAGTGTATTACTGCCATTAAAAAGCTCCTCATAAAAATATCTGCCGTTTGGAGTCGGCTTGAAACTGTAGTTCTCTGCATTTGTGAAACAGCATCAAGACGCACATCACAAATAGGAGGAGGAGCTCGGCCAAACACCCAAAAAGGGTGTAAGCGTATATGTATATATATATATATATGTATATAGGTTCCGCCATATAACTTTACGGAATTAAAAATGCTATAAAAAAGAAACTACTCAATATTTTTCCAAACTGTGCCTTTAATTTTGAAGTACAATCCTTCCGGTTAATGATGGAACACAACTTCATTCATATGGCTGCCTCGGCTAGCCATGCACCATCCCATACGATCGGTCCAATTTTTCAACACATTTTCGATTGTATGCGGCTGCAGCGTTCTTTGAGCATATACACAACTATTTTCGTTCAGCGGAAGAATAAAACAAATTTTCTGTCACATCAGATGACAGCTAAGTCTTATCATTTTTCAAATAATACCTAGTTCAAATTCGTAACGATAGATGGCGGGCCCTGTATATACTGCGCTAAAATTTAATATATACTATCTGAATATTTTTATTATAATTATTTTATCGTACCTTAAAAAATATATATTTTAATTGTATTACCAATCAATTTCACGTTAACAACATAAGTCCCCATTGTCGTTTTTTTTTTGTCATGAGATAGATTTTCGAATTATTTTTTTGCGCGGATTATGGAATCCAAAACTGCCACTCACGGCACAGTGTTGAGAAAATTCAGAGTGAAAACCCCAACTTTTTAACTGACGAGATAGAGACTTCAACGTATACAATTTGGCTATAAACTGGACACGATATGAGTTTTGGCAAAGGAGGGGCAAAGTTTGTGCAAGTATACATTTCGAAGCTATGAGGCAGGTGTGAGAACTTTATCTTATTACTTTTTATTAATGAAGTTACGTAGTTGAGCCTAAGTCGTAATTAATTTACTTAGAAGGGTGTATAAGAAGAAATTTGGGGGGACACTGTCACCGTGTCGAATATGTAAAGATTGTACGAATTTTTAATTATTGCCACAAGTATTGAATTTTCGGAAAATATCCCCTACCGTGTATGAGTTTTGAAAAAGGAGATTACTGTGGTTGACCTAGTCGTCGCCATGTTATAACAAAATGATGGAAAAAAATCTATTTAGCACCGACTTACTATAGCTCAGAGACTTACCGACAAGTTTCTTTGAAAATACATTTCTCTCTTCTACAAATCCAAGCTCTAAAATTTCTGCCAATTTAAGCAAAAATTAAAAAAATAATATTCATTAAAATTTCAGACTTTTTAATCGGAATTTCTAGACAAATTTTGGATATGCAGTCTAATAGTCAATTCGAAATGAATTTTTTTTTTGCATACGGTATTGTGCGCTGTCTTTCATATAACAAAATTGTCGAGCGTTATTTATACGGTGGACCGTCACACAGGACCGCCAGAAGAAAAAAATGTCAAAAATGAACCAAGTTTTTTGCCGCTTCAAACTTAAACTGTTTTAACCCTGAACTTTTTCTTAAAATTCTGATTAAAAAGTGAAAAATTTTCATTCTAAATTTGTTGAATTGGTTGTTTTAAATATGTTAAATTATTTCTAAATTAACACAAATTTCGCAATTTCTCTCCTAACGAACGCCTCTTTTAAGTAGATATCCCCCATAAGCGGACATTTTTTTCAGTAGGCACCATAAACTCTTAAGAATTTTTTTTTAATTTTTTCTCTTAAGTGGACAACCTTCCCATAATAAGTTGGGAACACATTTTGGAATAATTCTACTGTTTTGAAAATAACTCTAAAAATGTGCATAATTTTTAAAAGTATTTATTCCAACAAATCACCTCAAATGATAGAAAGTTGAAAATGTCTGCAAAATAATGTTTAAAAATTTTAACATAGTAATCGAAATAAGGAGATGTTCGGAGATACTTTCAAATCAGTCCTGCTTTCGCTAAACCTAATACATATTTTCCTAAATATTTCAGCGTAAGTCTTTAATTTCTTTCCTTTCATTTATAAAGTCTACCTTACACACTAGAGGGCACATCGACTTAAATATAATATTTAAAGATAAGACTTGAAGGTTATTTAAATATCAATAATAGTAAAATCAAGAGCAACACTATTAATTTCATTAAGAAAAAAATGTAGATAGGAACTAAAAATTATTTTAGAAATTAATGTTTATTTCGAGCTAATATTTAAGAAATGGGGGCGTAGTCAAAACAATATTGTAATTTATAATAATTTTTTAAATAGTTTTTAAAATCGTATCGTAAGGAAATCTCAGTGAAAAATCGTGAACTTAAATTTTTTATCAGGCAGCCATTCTGTCAGGGCGCAGAAGCAAGAAATTCAATATGTTTTATAAAATAATCTTTAAAATCAAATATCTCGAAAAGGGATAAGTTTAGGGCATCATTTTCTATAATCAAATTAATCGCAGGCGACCTAAATAATAGCGTCGTTAAGTATCAAGGACGAAGGGTAGCCATGTGTAGAGATCCATTAAATGATTAAATTGTTGCCAATAGACATTGCCGCTGTACGTCATAACGAGATAAGAATGCTAATAGTGACGGTTGGATCTTCGCAAAACACTCACCATTTCAATGCTGAATTTTTGTTGTAGGTCTGTGATGTTCTGCATGAGTAATATTGTTTACACTTCACACTTGCTTATCAACTGACAAATGGTAAAAGCAGGCTAGAATATTTTTTTCCAGTTGAACAATTTCTTGTGTTTTTATTTTTAATTTTATTATTATTTTATTTTTGTTTTTATTTTCTATAATACAGTTTATATTTTTACAAAGAATTTTTCATTCTTTACATCTTACATACTAACCAATCATAGGTATAACTAAAATCACATAAAATATTTGCTAACACAACTTTAACTAATTACAAAATAAATTGATTGCTCTCACAACTAAAAATGTTAACTTTGCTAACAATTAACTCTTCATTTAAAATAAACATTTCCCAGTTATAATCTTGCTCTCTGTTTATTTAAAAATTTTGCAACAAAGTTTGGATCCGGGTTTGTATCTCTCCATGCCCTGTTTCCCGTTCCTTCGTTTAGGTCGAATAGCGCCACCGTCCGCAGTAATGGCTTTCTTACGACGTGGTAGCTCTGAACAAACACCAAAAATGTGAGGAAGACTACCACCAGATATTGGAACTTCGAGCTTTGTAAAAATTTCATCTTGAATCACACAGAAAATGCAGTACTCAGGTTAATTAATTAAATTGAAATAAAATTTCAAGTTTTCTCTTCAATTCCTCTTTCTTAACTGAATGTGTGGTATCCAGTGCACGCCCTTTTTATAGGCATTGATTTGCATTGCTACTTAATTTTAGTTGATAAATTGCGTAAGTATATTTTTTAAGTGTAAAAGTTCTCTAACCGCATGAATGAAAAACCAGACGGGTTTTAGTTAAACTTTGTGTGTGACGTATATTTTCATTGTTGAAGAAACTAAAAATAATTAACTGTCACCATGTCGATTCCATGCGCTGACAAAAAATACAGAACTTGTATAAAATAAAAATATTACAGAACACATTTTTTCATACTTCATCAATTCTCTATTTCGTTTCTGTTTATTGATTTTCATCACCAAAATGTAATTATTATACAGTCGACTCTTGTTGATTCGAAATTCGAGGGACTATTAAAATATTACGAATTATCGAGTGTTTGAAATATTAAATTGTTTGAAATTTTTGAGAGAAAATAAATAAAACTTCGAATTATCAAGTGTTTTTATTTAACTGCTAATGTTTTACACATTCATAATGTGAGTTAATTAATCTTTCAAAATAACTTATTTATGCAGGTTTGCTTCGAAGCACATTGCTGCTGCTCAGACTTTTCAATATTTTTTTTAAGGAGAAAAAGTGCCTGATATCCTGTTTCATCAGTTTCGTTTTGTAGATAAAAGCTTTGTAAGTTATCGAATGAGGCTCTTGCTACCTTAACTGACACCTCTGTCAAAGGTTCTGATGTATCGTCTTTATCTTCATCGTTGCTCTTTTCATCGTATCTGTCGCAGATAAAATTTCGCCACCAGTTAGTGATCTTGAGACAGTAATATGTATCTTCATCCACTTGAACGTAGTCAGAAAAACTCACACCGCTGATGTCAACTACTGATACCATTGATTGAGTGACGCGAACTCTTTTGCTTTTGACGTGATAACGTCTTATAATTCGATTTAACAGGCTGCACGCACGAAAAAATGTGTCGTTACCTTGCTCATTTGTCGTTACCTTGCTCGTTTGTCGTTACCTTGCTCATTTGTCGTTATCTTGCTCATTGCCGTTACCTTGAATGAACTGCAAGCGAAAGCGCGGAACGAACGACAAAGCAAACAAAGCAAACGAACGGCAACGTTCGACATCTTGCTCTCTCCTACTTAAGTGAGCGTATATATGTATGTATATGCGCATATGTACATATATAAATTCACGTATTTGTATTTGCATATGCCTTCTTATTGATTATTATTAATTTGATTTACTTGAAGAATTTAAAATAAAACCAAGTTTGTTGATAATACCTGTTTTTTTAATATTATTATTAATTTTTTTATTATATATGAAGGAAAAAATGTATGGTAATATTTACCATATACCTTATAAGATATGTTGTATACTATGGAGGTTGTTGGATATATTGTATACTATCGCGTTGGCAATACTGAATATATATTCATGACAAAGCCTCATCCCTAGGCTTTGTTTATCAGTATCTGTCATTTCGCTGAAGTATAAACAAGGCAGTGTTTTCGTGCTCCGAGTATGTCAACTTTCGTGCCGTCGAAACGCAATTTGCGGGAAGCTTTGCTTTTCTGCTTCAATTTGAAAAAAAATACAGCCCAAGCCCGTGAATTGCTGCAGGAGGCCTACCCAGACCATACTCCGTCGATTTCAACATGTGAGTACTGGTTTCGACGATTCAAAAGTGGTGATTTTCACACCGAAGACAAGGAGCGTCTTGGCCAGCCCAAAAAGTTCGAGGACGCGGAATTGGGGGAATTGGTAAACGAGGACTCGTGCCAAACCCAAGAAGAGCTTGCTGAATCATTGGGCGTTGATAAATCAACCGTTTGCAAGCGTCTAAAAGCGATGGGAATGATCCAAAAGCAAGGACATTGGGTCCCGTACGAGTTGAAGCTGCGCGACGTCGAACGGCGATTTTTTACGTGCTAATTGCTGATCGAGCGACAAAATCGGAAGGGTTTTTTGCATCGGGTGGTGACTGGCGACGAAAAATGGATCCACTACGATAACCCAAAACGCAAAAAATCATGGGGTTTGCCCGGCCACGCATCAACGTCGACGGCCAAGCAGAATATTCACGGCAAGAAAATCATGCTCTGCATTTGGTGGGATCAAGTCGGCGTCGTATATTTTGAGCTGCTCCAACCGGGCGAAACAATCACGGGGGATCATTACCGACTGCAATTGATGCGTTTAAGCCGGGCATTGAAAGAAAAACGGCCGGAAACGGTAAAAAGGCACGACAAGGTTATTTTGCAACATGACAACGCTCGGCCGCATGTTGCTCAACCTGTCAAAAAATACCTTGTTACCCCACCCGCCGTATAGTCCAGACATAGCTCCCTCCGATTATCATTTGTTCCGGCATATGAGTCTCGATTTGGCGGACCAGCGGTTCTCCTCGTACGAGGCTACCAAAATATGGGTTGAGTCATGGATAGCCAAGCAGCGGCCAGAATTTTGGAGAAACGGCATCCGGAAATTGCCCGAAAGATGGGTGAAAGTTGTAGCTAGCGATGGCCAATACTTCGAATAAAATATTTTGTACCGTTTTTTCACAATAAAGCCCCAAATCTTCGAAAAAAACCTTTAAAACTAATTCAACCTCCAATATATGTATATAAACATGCATATACATATACAATTTCGCGCAATTTTCAAAAAGAACAAATCTATATGTAAAGATGCATACAAGTCATATGGACATATCAAATATACGAATCTATTCAGTACGCAAGCAAATGTAAGCTAATGTGCTTGAATCGGCAATCGGCCCCCGCCTTCGGCTACGTTCGACATCTGGCTCTGTCCTACTTGAGTGAGCATATATATGTATGTATAGTATATGCGCATTTGTATATAAATTCACATACTTATATTTGCATATACCTTCTTGCCGTGTGCATGGTAATGAACCATTTCTCTGTTGAGAATAGGACGATGATAGAAAAAGTAGGAAATGAAAGGGTGTGTTTCGAGTGTAAAGTGTCTTGAGATACTTTCAAATCAGTCCTGCTTTCGTTAAACCTAATACATATTTTCCTAAATATTTCAGCGTAAGTCTTTAATTTCTTTCCTTTCATTTATAAAGTCTACCTTACACACTAGAGGGCACATCGACTTAAATATAATATTTAAAGATAAGACTTGAAGGTTATTTAAATATCAATAATAGTAAAATCAAGAGCAACACTATCATTTTCATTAAGAGATCAGTTATTTATATTCATTTACCCACAAGATGGACGTGGCTCTTTGAAATGAGGAGATTGCTGAACAAAATGGGCAAAGCTGCGTTGAATTCTTGCATTCCTTTGGGGGTAAAAAGTATAAATTACATTCCAAATTATTAAGGCTTATTTCAACTTTGATTTCACAGGAAAATTATAAAACGTTTCCTGGTATAAGGATCCTTAAAGTCTTAAGCATAACCTCGCAGAAACCTCAAGTTGGAAATAAAATAAATTTTATGGTATCAATAGAAAAAGAGTGCACATTTTTTATATGTATTTAGTGATGCACCTTAATGTATGTATGCCATTATATATCTTCTTAAAAATGTAATTCAAGTGTCCAATGTAATTTTCTGTAGCCCATTTTAAGTGGATGTGTGTTTTTTCACAAAACATACAGCAGTTATTTATATTCTCATGAGCTCAGAGATATATGAACCAGTAAGTAAATACTTATACAACTGTGTTCAAATTAATAAGAGCGTGCAAAATTGCCAAGCTTTGTATTTTTTTGTTTTTTTTACTTATTTTTTCTATTTATTTATAATTTTTTTTACTTATTTTTTCTATTATTTATAATAACAAAAACCATGTCACTCAAAGTGCCAAACTTTGAGCAAAATTCAGAACAATTTAACTAATGTTTCTTGTATAACAAATATCTCATAAATCAAAGTTGCAAATTTAGTACAAAACTTGCAAAAATTAAAAAAATTTCATGTAATTATAATTAAACTTTACAGCTTTTTAATCAAAATTTGTATAAAGCTTCTGGATACTCAGCTTTATAGCCCATTCAATTTTATTGTAGTCAAGGGTGGTTAAGTTTCAAGGGCCGGTACATTAAATACAATTTTTTTAAGAACTCATTGTTATTTCTCTTTATTATGATAATACTGGCATGATTCACTTACGCATGAAACAAAATATTGGCTAAATGGCTTCGGCGGCACACCTCCAAAAACTACCAAATGCAAATAGTTCCTTATCTGAACGGTGGTTAAGTTTGAATGGGCGGTGTTGATTTTGAATAAAATAAAATGTTTTTAAGAAATTATTATCACATTTCTTTATTATGATAATAATAGTATAATTCAATTATGCACGGAACAAAATATTGGCCAAATAACCGCCGTGGCCTCGGCGGAACACCTCCAACCGATGGTCCAAATTTTCGATGACGCTGAGGCATAATTGAGGTTATATGCCGTTAATGTGCCGAATTATTTCATCGCTTAACTCTTGAATTATTGCTGGCTTATCGACGTACACCTTTTCTTTCAAGTACCCCCAAAGAAAGAAGTCCAACGGTGTCAAATCACATGATCTTGGCGACCAATTAACATCGCCGCGACATGAGATTATTCGGCCATCAAATTTTTCGCGCAAAAGAGCCATTGTTTCGTTAGCTGTGTGACAAGTGGCACCGTCCTGTTGAAACTACATATCGTCCACATCCATATCTTCCAATTCGGGCCATAAACAGTTCGTTTTCATCTCACGATAGCGAACACTATTCACAGTAACTGCCTGACCGCCCTCATTTTGGAAAATATACGGCCCAATGATGCCGCCGACCCATAAACCGCACCAAACAGTCACTCTTTGTGGGTGCATTGGTTTTTCTGCAATCACTCTTGGATTATCATTCGCCCAAATGCGGCAATTCTGCTTATCGACGAATCCACTGAGGTGAAAATGTGCCTCATCACTGAAGATGATTTTATCGCCCGTTTTCATAATAAGCTTGAATAATTTCAACGCATTGCTCGATTATGTATCTTTCCATGATTCAAATTGAGTTAGTCTGAAATTGAAAAATGTCAAATGAAATGCAGATGTTTAGGTGTGGTTTACATTCAACATCGGCCTTTAAAATTTAACCACCCTTTAGTATAATGAAATGCAAATTTGAAGTCGCTCAAAAACCGCATTGATTATTGTGAATTTTTTTTCTCACACGATGTTTGAGCTATATGGACGATAAATACTCAACACCTTAGTGAAAACAAAAGTTTTGACCTGCTTAAACTTACACTCTGTTATATAAAGATTAAAACTAAAATTAATATTAAAACTTCATATCGGAAAATTTTTCAAAAACTTGAACTTTGATACGTTTTCTTGGAATTTTATAAATTTTTGGAAATTTCGTACAAAGTTTGGCGCCTAGAGCTGCATAGTTTTTATTGTAGAAGTCACCAGACTTTTATCAAAACATAAACAAATTAAATACATAAAAACCAAAAAGAAATAGTTACAACATGGGAATACGTCGCGTTCCTCCACAGGTGTATGTATGTAGCGGGTACGTTTTATACCTCTGTGCATGAGTATAATCTAGCAAGTGTGGCAAAATAAATTAAGTTCACATTTGCAGTTTTTCACATGCAATCTAAGGAATTTATTTAGACACCACTAAAAGTGCTTGCAAAACACCACAAAAAGCAATATAATTGTAATTCAAAGAAGGCTATGAAAGGGTAAATTCACATATTCATATGCGTGTGGTAAATATGTAAATATATGCGTGTGTGTATATGCATGATATAAAGATATGGATATGCATGGTATATATATATGTATATATACATATGTATAGAAGTTCTGCATCTAAATAGGAAATATTTGTGTGCTCTCTTGTTTGCTTGGCAGTTATAGCTTATCCCACAAACTACCTCTGTAACCCTCTTATGCTTCTGCTCTTTCTCGTTCTCGTTCTCAATTATTCCATTGGCTTCCTTTCTATTTACTTGCAGATTCAAATATTCGGCTACAATTCACAACTCTATGCAAACTTCTCGGACGCTTTGAATCGAGCGCAAGGCATTGTTGGTGTATCAATTTTGCTGCAGGTGAGTTTTAGTGTTGGCAAAGGAAAACTTTACACAGAGTTTGTGCTACGCCAAAAGTTTTGCATTAACTGTATATCTCTATCGTTGCAAAGGTAAATTTATTATGTCCTTTTGTATAACACTGATTGCAAGTTAAATCTTTAAATTAAATGTATTGTTCAATTAAAATTTAAGATTTTTTAAATTAATTAAAAACACTAAACTATTAAAAGGAGTAAATATTTGCTGCTGTGTTAAAGTCTAGGATATCATCAAAAATCGGTAGTAATTGGCAGGAATGTATTTAGCAAAGACAAGCTTTGTGGGAAAGTCAATTTAAGTAACGGCAACTTACGAGACAGGAAACTTAAGGTAACGGGCGTATGAAGGAAAAGTACATATATAAGTACGTAGGAAACTGTCAGTGGACAAAGTGCGAATACGATTGAGAGCAGAAGAATGCGGTAAGTCTAACCTGGGGAAAGTTGAGGCCGATTGTAGAGTGGAGAACGATCAGTTAATGATTAAAGTTACACAAGATATAAAGTGGCGCAAAATTAATCACCCAATTTTCTTTTTGAATAATTCTTTTACTAAATAAAAAACAAAAAGGTTTTGGGTGATGGAAATCTTTAATTTGACTTTTACACGCTTGCATCTCTGTATACTGCAGATGTTTAGTTCTGATGCGGGCTCGGTAGTCTAGCGTAAGTGCACTAGCCTGCCATCCCAGAGGTTGTGGGTTCGAATCCCATGTAAAGCACGGCCCCCGGACTTTTATAATTTACCTAATTTCCCTGTTTCTAATAAAACAAAAAAAATTTCATTCTTCAAACCGAAAAACTTATACTTTCCATCCTTAGCCCCGCACAATAGTCGCATTATTTGCATTGTGGCTGCTAAAACAAGCAAAAAACAAACAGTTACACATTGCATCAGTGGCGCCAGCAAGAGGAATCGGGTAACCGCTGTAAGAGACACAACAAATTTAGCGAAGTACTCAACCATCTGTGTGATCCTTTTGCCAGGAAAATGTGACACACAGATGGCGCTTCAAGCAGTAAGAAGGCGTTGCTCCTAAACAACGACAGATGGGCGACTACTTAGGACTGGTAGCGGCAGGCTAATCACCTACCCTGTCAAAAATCAAATAGATTAACAAAACCAACGCAAGACAGAGTCTTTTCGAGGCGCTGTTCTCCCGACAGGAGTGAACAAGGAAAATGTCTTTCAAACCATAATTTCTGCTTTTAGCAATTTTCTATTTTTACATATTTGTAGCACCTCCATTGACGGATGCTGAGCAGAATATCTACAACTTTCGCTCGAAAAGCATATTAAAACAACTGAAATTCACTGTGAAGTTGTTGGTTTCAACAAAACTCTATTCCGCGAAATTTTTTCTATTTTTCGATATTAAAATTGCCCAGCCGCTGCCGTAGCTGTATGGATTGGTGCTTGACTAGCATTCGGAAGTGCGTAGGTTCGAGTCTCCGTGCAGGAAACAGCATAATGAAAAAGTTTAAAATCTAAAGCTTCCATTCGGAGTCAGCTTAAAACTGTGGGTCACTCAATTTTCGAAACAATATGAAGACGCACGGAGGAGGAGGAGCTCGATCAAACCGTTAACAGAAGCGCGAGCGCCGAGTCTGAAATAAAATGGTTAATGGAAAAATTGGCGCGGCGAAGGACATGAAAATACTGTGTAGTGGTAGCCTGGGTTTAGGCAGCTTGAGCAGCTGGTGAAGTTGTAAATGCGGCAACCATTCTTAAGATTTTGATATCGAGGTATGTTGATACAATATTTTTACACATTATTGATAATATAAATATTGCCGATAGATGACTTGATCAAGAAGATGCAAAATGCCACAAAACCACTGAACACTCAACTCAACTTATTTCAAACGTACGCGGTTCGACCGAAGAATTATTCAACTATATTCTGGAGTAAGCTGGCCACCAAATCCGCCTCATTTAATGAATTTGTAATCATCTCAATAATAAATATCTGATATGCAAATAAATCAAAGATAATTCGAGTTTCAAAGAACAACACATATTCAGCGCGAAATTGCCGAAATATGGACCAAATTATATATAAATTTGAATTCAAAATCTATAATACTGCATAAGGAGGAATATGCAAAATACCACATCATTTATTATTGTATATTCTTTACTACGTATGAATGACTCCAACTAAAGTGATCCAAGTACTTCGGACATCGTCGTAAATTTTTCATAAAATTGCTTTATTTGTAGTCTTGGGTATTATAACAAGTAGACTGAATAGATTTTGAAAAACTTTTATAATTAATTTGGAAATTTATTTAGTATTTAAAATATAGATATCGAATTTTTTGAAATTAAATATTTTCGGTTATTTTTAATATTTTTAAGAAATCTTTTTTTTTGGATAAATTTTCAAAGTAATGTAGTACGTAACGACGCTTCGATTAATTTGTGAACACGCATAACATTCGACTACAGATGCTAGTGTTTCGCTAAAGCAGTATTTTACCCTGGTTTTTTACTGGTCCGCTGTACGTATTTGAATATAATTGGAAAAGAAATGGGAATCCCACAATGAAACTTGCAGTGAATAGTGAGCAGAGTCTCAACTATTTATGAAAACCAAAATTAATTAAGGGGTTACATACATCCAGCAGCGCTAAAAATACGTTAAAAGAAAAACTGTGTTTAAAAGTGATAACAATAGAAATAAATATAAAAAAATTTCATACATTGCTTATTAGTACTTAAACTTTGCATTTCGCTATTTAAAGCACGAACTTAAAATTAATTTTTGAATTTATTTTGTTAACTTACGTCTAATCTCCCATTCCAGGCTCATATTGTATGCCTTCATGATCAGTGAGCAATGAATGTTGTTTATTTTTTTCCAGTCGACGAGATGTTTTGGCTTCTTTTGTTCGGATCGAATTTTCTATGAGGCCATAGTGGTACCCCTGTTATTCAAAGTAATATTTTCATTCTTAATAAACTCTTTGCTCCGTCATTAAAAGTAGTTATTTCAACTACTCTGCGACTACCTGCACTACATTTGTTCGCTTCGAATGATCAAAAACAACTAACCTTTAGTTTCATAAACCTTAGGATATCGATCCTACCAATACTCTCATAATGTTTTATAGATGTCTCTATACATAGATACATACTTCAGAATAACAAAAGAACCGACAGGTTAAAGGCTCTGAAAGTAACGGCCAGCTACCTCAAACAAAGGACAGCCACTTGTAAGCATCAAACCCTCGTCGGTCAGTTACATTTTCTACCATAACTTTGTATCTATGGGGAATTCTTATAAGAAATACGCCTACAACTATAAGAAAGTAAAAAAAAATCGATTTCTTTTTTTTATTCTGGACGTATGTAACCCCTCATATAAAAAAAAATGTTAAACCAAAAAGTTAAAAGAAAACTTTTCAAACGCATCTTTTATCACAAAAAAATAAAAAAAAAGTTTAATGTTAAAACAAACTAAAGATATTCCACTTTAAAAATCAATTTTCTGCACTCCCTAATTTCCCAGTAAACTCATACCATGTATTTTTCTCTAAATTTTAATTAAAAAAAAAAACAAACTTCAATCTGGTATAATTTCGTATTAGTTAATGTTCACAGAAGCATTACATTTTTGTGTGGTAATTTTTGTGATAATTCTAGAGGGCCCTTACTAAACTAACTACAATTTACCAGGCTACAAGAAGCTTTGCGGGCCACCAGGCAGCGCTCAGAGCAGAGGAAAGATGAGCAAGGCCTAGCCCATCATTTCTTAGTGAGTTAGTGAACATTTCAGGCAAATACTAACAGGGTTCTGGACTATAAGCCAAATGGTTACCGAATTCGCAGTCCCTTAAATGGACTTTTATAGGAGCTATAGTTATGAAGAAGAGAAACATGTATCTGGACATGGCCGCAATTGTTTTGGAAAATTGTTTATATATAAAATATACTTTCAAATTTTTTTGTTTTAAAATGTATTTTTTTGATAAAAATTTTTGAAAAAAAAAATTTTTTTGCAAGTTCTTAAAAACTAAACCCAACTAATTAAAAAAAAAAATATACACTTTTTAATTTTTTTTTTAATTTTTGAAAAAAATTATTTTCTGAAATTTTTTTAAAAACTTTGGTCGCATTTTTTTTGAAAAATTGTTTATATATAAATATACTTTTGAAATTTCTTTGCTTTAAACTATATATTTTTGCTAAAAAAAATTTGAAAAAAAAAATTTTTTTGCAAGTTTTTAAAAACTAAACCCCACCAATTTTTTTCAAAAAAAATTGTACTTTTTTTAATTTTTTTTTTTTAGTTTTGAAAAAAAAATATTTTCTGAAAATTTTTTAAAAACTTTGGTCGCATTTTTTTTTTTGGAAAATTGTTAATATATATTATAAAATGTGCTGTTGAAATTTTTTTGTTTTAAATTGTATTTTTTGTTAAAAAATTTGGAAAATCATTTCTTCCTGCATTGTACTTTTTTTTAATATTTTTTTTTTTAATGTTTGGAAAAAAATTATTTACTCAAAATTTTTTGCTTATTTTTTATCATTAATATCTGCGACTGTGGTTAGTAATCCCTGAAAGATTCACAATGTAGGTGTTCGGCTTAATCTATCTTCTGTATCGAAATAAATATCTACTGCATTGTCTCGAAAGGCAAGCCAAGCGCCAATAAGCTGTATCGGTGTCTTATAACTATCCTCTTCAAAATTATTATTTTATTATATTACATATGCAGCTTCGCCTACTTAATGCCATTACACTCAACATAATTTCATTTATATAACTTTATCATTCCTTAGTATTAATCTTCCAATTATCCAATTGATAATCATTTTAGCTTGGTGATCTCTCCAATCCCGAATTGCGTATGCTCACCGATCAGTTGGATCGCATACGTTTCGGTGGCGATGAAGCGTTCGTTAAACGTCTGTCCATTCGCGGTTTACTGCCGGAAACAGATCAATATATGACGTATGATGGCTCAACAACAGCGCCTGCCTGTCATGAGACTGTCACATGGGTTGTGTTGAATAAACCCATCTACATAACAAAGCAACAGGTAAGTGGTAGAGAAGAAAGTGTAATAAAAACTGCAATGCCACATTGGTTATCTACTGACAGTGACCACTTGAGTGTATTTTTTTGATTGAAAAAGGTAACACGTTTATGTGTTTGTGTATACTCTTTAAAATGCCATACGCTGATTCACATTACAATTACACTTTGAATCTATTCATTTTATTAAATGCAAAAAACATCATCGTGCTTCATAATGACTATGTACATCAACTTTTTTATTGCCTGTTCTTTTGTTGTTATTATTAATGTTTCTGTTTTTTGAAGATTTTTTGCTGCAAAGCAAATGTCAACATTAACATTTGAAGAATATGTAACCTTAAGAAATACTTTAATGCCAAGCAGTCTCAAAGGATTTTCACAATCAATGTTTTTTAATGTGAAAGTGAGGTTCATCAGGGCGTATGAGCAACATGGGTACAACAACATGTTTGGTACAACGATACAAGCAGCAAACCCAACAGCCGGCATGACTTACTCACTGACTTACTGACTGACTAATGATGACGATGATAATAGCGTTGATTTTGTTGATGGGTTAGATAATAGTGGTGACGACAGTGTCATGTGTTTGATGAAAAGTGGTACAAATAACTTGAAGCTTTCATTGGTAATTGAAAAAATAAAAAACGCGCTTTGATTTTAATGCCTACTTAGAAAGCATATATTATTTTCGTTATGCTGCACAAGCTAAAAGATAAATATGTTTTTCTTGCTAGGCGTGGACTTTTAAACTTCATTGCAATAAATAATAACAAGGGCGACTCCGTCACACATTCGGTTTATTTGTGAACCGATGGAAATATATTAAAAGCTGTTGGAGCTGTATGAGAGCCGTTTGTCCAATTTATAAAAATACCCTTTCACATTTTTTGAGTGTGTTGGATTTAGATTTGGCTAGATTTTGAGTAGTTGCTGCATGCGTTGGCCCAATTTAAATTTTTCTGTTGCATTTTGTTTGTTTGTTTTTAAATTTTTGCTGTTTAAATTTTACTCTACCCGTAATAAAAATGGAAATAACATTGGAAAGTTTTTGAGCAGCTGTAATAATTAAAAATTTAATAATTAAAATTTCGTCGTTGCCGAATGGGTTGGTGCGTGACTACCATTCGGAATTTGGAGAGGTTTGAATCTCGGTGAAAGACTAAAATGAAGAAACATTTTTTCTAATAGCGGTGGCCCCTCCAGAGGCAAAGGCAAACCTCCGAGTAAATTTCTGCCATGAAAAAGCTCTTCATAAAAAATATCTGAAGTTTGGAGTCGGCATGAAACTGTAGGTTCGCCCCTCCACTTATGGAACAACATCACGACATACACCACAAATAGGAGGAGGAGCTCGGCCAAACACCCGAAGAGGATACACGCGCCAGGTATACTTGTATATACATACATATATAATAATTTAAGATTTATATTGGATAACACTGGCCTTTATGCTTACGAGTATATTTGTGTCTGTGTAAATTAGTCAACCGATTGGAATAATGTTTCTTTGATAAAAAGAATAGAAATGTTTACTATTACTCTGTTTTAATAAATTTTACTAATTATTTTGTAAAATATTAAAATTTTGAGAATAAATGGAATATATTTTTCAAACAATTGTATTTTGTGCGTTTGTTTGCTTGACGGGAACGGCATGATATTTTATTTTTATTTATTTTTATTATCATAAGTTGCAAAAGTTTTGAGATTAAAAACAAGGGTTAATACGCAACGTAAAGAAAAAAACAATTGTTAGTTCTGCACAGAACAAAATTTACTCTACTCCCACTTCAAAGTGACTAAGACAAATTTGTTAAATTGGAATTACGCAAACTTATCTCAAGTCCCATTGGTAACTACAACTACAAAGAAAATCCTCCAAGTATTCAAAAACAAGCTGGTTGTTTCAGCTTCAGTTATTTGAACGTTTGAAGAAAAAGTCGTCAATTATGGCACTACTTATATTAGCCTTGGGTAGGCAAGTTAAAAAAATGTATCATAAGCTAGCGGAGTTAAGATGATATCATGTTTTGGTTAGTTTTTTCAAACAGCCACTATGCAAAAAAAATCAAACCATTAGAATGGGGCTCTGATTAAAATGTGCTATTTGTTTTTGATAAAAAAAAATATTCTAAATCTTTTATATTATTTAGCAAACTTGTTTAAGTAAAAATTTTTAATTAATTCAACTTCTATTTGTTTATTTCATTACCGGCTTCTCCAACCAAGTTTAAAATTAACATCTGTTAAAACTTAAAGTTGTACAATTTCAGTACGAAGCTTTGATATTTTAAATTTTAACAGTCTGGAAAAAGTTAATGGCTGAAACCGGGCATTCGTTTTATAACGGGACTCTCTGGTTTCAACACTGAAATGGTTACGAAACACTGTGCAAGAAAAACACTGTCAACATATCTGTAGCTATCTTCGGCACCACCGGCAGAGTGACACTGATGTGCTGCTTGACACATTTTGGTCATACCACAATTTTTCAGCCTTTTCTTATTCAGCCACTTGAATTGTTTTGGTTTTTGAAAGAGCATGCTTGGCGTTTCGTGTTTGTGTGTGTATGTATGTATGTTCAGAGGAGGGACTCAAAATATATATGCACAAAAGTAAACATAAATATTTGTATGTGTGTATGCATGCGAACATCGCACTCGGTGTGTCGCCCAGCATGGCTCCCAGCACGCGCATTTTCAATTGCTTGTGTTGAAGGTTGCTCGTGCCTTTTGGGTGCGCTGCGCCCTTGCCTCGCTTCCGCGCTAACTGGCTTCAACGTTCTTGCTTATTTTGCCTGCCAGTTTTAGGCGTTTCATGATGCCCGTACTTACATACTTGTGTGTACTCGTGTACTTGTTGCTGTCTACTTAAGTGCACCCGAGCAAAAAAGTAGGCTTCTTTACGTGTTTCCTTCATTCCTTGCTGACTGTTATCTGCTTTAGTCACTTTTTTTAATTTTTGCGTTTTTTGTATTTTTTTTTTTTTTTGTCTTCTCCGTGCAGCAATAAGCTTTGCCTTCTGAAGCAGACAATTTCTGACAAATTCATCATGTCATTTAATTAATTATTTACAATGTTTTTCACGGTCGTCACAATATGAATTCTAATGATTTTTAACGTCGACACGCAAATTTTAAATAAATAAATAACTACATCTGCACATAAATATATTAAGTTCTTAGCATAATGAAGATATGTGGTAAGGCAATTAGGTTCAAGCAGAATAAAGTATTTGAATTAGGGCTTTGTAGAACGGAGTGTAGCAAAGCAGCAGCAGCAGTTCGGGAGACAAGCGAAGCTAAGGTTTAAAGAAATTTTTTGCTCTCAGCTTTAAATTATCTGCTTAACAGAAAAATTCCAACAATTAAATTAGCCTTATTTTTTGTCTTTTTTTGTAACTCTTGCCATATGCGATCCGTTTATGCTATTGTAAGACATAAAAAGGGCTAAGAATTGGTGAAGGTCGCTATTTAAAAGACGCTACCAGCAAATGAAAAATTCGGGAAACGAATTATTTTCTTGATTTAAAAAAGAGAAAAAAATGTAAGCACTTTGCGTTAGTAATATAGAAATCTAATCCATTTTCTCAAACTTCAACACGTGGTAGCGACGTCTAAAACTTGTTCTATAAAAATAAAAAAATAGATAACTCTTCACTATTTAGGTGACAGAAGCTAATGGCGAGTTGATATGGCTACTTCTCGAAAAAGTAAAAGTGATAAGCAACATAATGACCTCTAATTCTACTGCTCTAATTAATTTTCATTCATTCTTCCTCTCTCTCTCTCTTATCTTCACAGTCTGTGATGGACCACAGCTTCATTAACAATCCTCCTCCAATTCAATCGCTCTCTTGCTTCAATTCTCCAATTACGAATGTGCATCACTCTTAAGTCTGCCTCGACGTCATCAAACTATCGGCCTCTCTTTCTTCCTCCAATTGGAACCCTATTTTGGATTATTTCGTTGGGCATTCTTATGATGTGGCCATCCATCTAAGCGCTTTAATAAAACATATTACATTTTCACCACCAATAAGGTTTTCAATTTCGTTGTTGTAACGGATGCGATTCATGTCCTTTTCAAGCCGAATAGGACCGTAGATTTTTCTCATTATTATTCTCTCAAATCGCAACAGCTGGTTTATATCATGAACTTTCAGTGTCCAGATTTCAGCGCGATTCATAGTGTCCGTTATATTTTATATAGTTGATTGAATAGTCATTCGTTTATATAAAATTTTGTAAGAAAAATTAGACTTTGCCAGATTCTCTTGGTGTGTATATTTGGTGTCGGGATCGCGAAGAAGTTGTGGCATGCGTTGATGCGTTAAATAAGTATATGTACCACAAGGACTTATCGACAGGCCTTGACATTTAATTTGTTTCTTATTTTATTTTAATAAGTTTTTCTGTACAATAAATTCTTAAAAATTGCCATCTAAATTTGAAAGCTTTTAATAAGAATTTTTATGAAAATGTTGCGTATAAAAAATATCGCATAAATACCGATTCAATTTTAAATTTTTGCTGTCACTTCACGGGTCGTAGTGTCTGGTGACGCCTATTAAAATTTGTCAGGTACTTACTTTGATATCTTTGCTCACCGTCAGTTTTGATGCTCTCCGTTTAGGAGTTAGTACCTGCCGATGCTAGAGATGTAGCTCACCTATATTGGTCGACGGAGATGGGTTTCAGAGCGCGCCTGCTATATTACCTTTTCTAGATTTTTTTGGTAAGAGTGCGCCATAACCCCCAGTAGCACAGTAAGCTCATATTTACTAATATGCGGGCAAATATCATTGACCTGCAAATAATATAAAATTTTAATATGTTGCCCCCAACTGCGAAAAAGTCCGATCGACTATCAATCTTGAACGGATTGTCTCTTATTTTGTATTAAAAATGTCTTCGAGATCTGAGCAATACCGACTCTCTACTTCTGTCAATCATCAAAAAGTTAGCTTGAAATCGACTGCATCATTTATGCTGATCAAACAAAAATGAAAGAGCTGCAATATAGATGTTTTAAAAGAAGAATAATATTGAATTTTTTACACAAATTTATTACTAAATTACAATTCCTACAGCGCGTACTTTAAAATCCCCCGGGCTCTTGTGGTACAGCGAATCAGATATTAAAAATGCAGTTTTCTCCCAAAAAAAAATTAAATTAAGTAAAGAGGAAATCTACATGTACAAGTAAAAACGAAATAACAAAACCAAAAAAAAAACAAAAAATAACTGGAAAAAAACTCCAACAATGGGCACAAACCGTAAGCAACAACCACAGACGACCGCATGCCCGTGGCAGTGACCATATCGATTACCTGCACAATTATCGATTCAGCAGCAAGACAAAAAAGCTGGAAAAATCGACCTAGAGCCATAAACGGTAGTTATTCCAGCGCATAACCGGTAGTGGATGTGCACTTTTTACTGGATAGAGTAGGCGAATTACGTTTATTTATTTATAATTTGGTTGTCGGTACACGTATTTCACTTGCTTTTCATATGAAATCACCCGCCTCGTTTTTGTTCTCCGATTCTATTTTATTATTCCGCTTTTCAATGCCTTTCGTTTATTGAAGTGGCTTTTGCGCCAATGTCACAGAGATTTTCGCCTTTCCTGATATGCGACCATTGCAATAATTGACGTTAATGACTTGCCAGCCGGAGCGAAGGCGAATTGCTTGTGCAGCCGCGGCTTTTCCTTCATCTGCTTTAAAATATTCTTCCTTAGAGTAGCGATGTACGTATGTCTGCGCTGCATGTACGAGTATATTTGTGTGTGCTTAGGTATTTGCTGTAAATTGCCGGTGTCGTTTCCGCAAGGCGGCTTTACTTGCATCCTCTTCCGCTTCCGTTGTGACACACATACAGATGAAATTACGTAAGTGCATGGACGCTGAGTGCAGTGAAAATTGTTTAAATAAATATTAACGTACACTTGCACGCTGGGTGAGCATTGGTGAGGTATGTCGGCTGGTAGTTCTTTAAACTCATTTATCCCAAAACGACGTTTTTCGGACTGGTCTTGTCAAGACAAAAAAAAAAATATTCAACCGAATCGTCTCAAATTTCAATATGTTGTTCACAACATCAATGGCTATCGCCCGTACAAGAATTAGGTATATTATTATTTTAATTATTTCGTATATTTTTGAGTAAAAACAACTTTGAAAAAAACCCGAATTTTAGAGTGTCAAATTCAAAACCTTAAACCTAAATTAAATTTGTTCTTTTATTCTAGTATGGGACATAGCTGTAGTCATACCGATTATTAATTTTTTTGGCTTCTGTGTTTCATATAAATAGAAGAGCCAGAATGGACAATACCGTCCAGGTCCAATTTTTTGGGATGGTCAATTTCAGCACCATTTTTAAAACTATTAAATTAAAAAAAATGATTTTTTCAGTTTTGTATGTAAAAGAAGTTAAATGAAAAGCTAAAAAAATTTAACTAAAATGAGGGGCAAACTCCATTCCCTATTTTTTTTTTTCATATTATGTGAAAAATATACAACAGATTTAAGTTTAATCGGTTTTGTTAACTAATGTTACTCGATAGAATTCGATTACATTATATGTGAAATATGATGTCACGCAAATATTTGCCTTTTTCTTTAACGCAAAGTTGAGCTCGTTTTTTTCCATGACTTTTTTTAATGTATCTGGTCCTATGGCTGCAATTTCTTGTCGAATATTTTCTTTTAAAACTGAAGTGTCTTCGGCTGGTTAGTGTAAACCTTTCCCTTCAAATATCCCCACAGAAAAAAGTCGGGAGCAGTTAAGTCAGGTCAGTCAAAATCACCTTTTTTTGACACTAATCGACTTGGAAACATTTCGTTCAATAAATAAATAGTCAGGCGAGCTGTATGGATTCAGTTGTTGCACAGTTTGAATCTTGTACGGAAACAACTTCAAATCGATCCGTAAAATACGTCGCATTGACCTTTTACTGATGCCCAAAGCCTGAGCACCGCGTTCAGTCGAAAGATTTGGATTTTCCTGTAAAAGCTCCTGTGCAATGGTGATATTGATGTTTGATCTAGCTCTGCGGTGTATAATTGGACGTGGCACATTACTGAGAATACCAGTAGATTTAAATTTAGCATATAATGCACGAATTGTCTTAGGATCAGGTGCTTTTTTCCGAGGAAATTTTGCACGAAACGCGCGTTGAGTCAGAATAATTGAGTTCTGATTCTTAATGTAAAGTTCGACGATTTCAGAACGTTCGACAGGTGTATACTGCGACATGGCTAGAATTCTACTGACGTCTACTTTTTAAAATGTCATACTTTAAGCCACATTTACGTCTACGTCAAAAATTATGGCCAGTTTACATTAGGGAATCGTGTTTGCCCCACCCGTATCATTTTTCTTTTTTTTTATTGTAAAAAAATTCCTGAAAATACCCTAAATTTTCGAGCTCTAGACCACCGGGACCCCTTAATCAAATGTATCAATTATTTCCTATTACTATTAGAATTCTGAAAATAAAAGGAAGGTTTTTTTTTAAAAATTGCTGCTTCTGTTTATTTTCGCTAAGTGACAAACTCCACTAAGCGGGATTTAGCAGCCGAAAGAAATTTGAAAAATGTATGCTCTTCGATTTGTTATTTTCATTGCAGTGCAGCAAATGATACCCGGCATTACCAAAGAATTGTCGCGTGTACGTCAAGGAATGTTTACGAAAATGTTTGGGTTGGATAAGTGGCACTTGGGTCGCGACACCATAAAAAAGCTTATTTATGGTCGGATTTACTTCATACTCGGGAGATATTTTAACCACTTAAAAAAAATTGCTGGAAAAACTAACCCCCACTAAGTGGCGCTGGGGTTAAGGTATTACAAAAACTCGTTAGAATAAGCCGATTTGGGCCATATTTGGAATACAGTAGATTCAGTTTTTATGCGATACATACGTTTCGCAAGAAACAGCACAAAAAAATAGCATAAAAAAAGCTACCAGTTCTATAGTAAAACTATAGATACGTCTCAAAAGTGCTAAGAACCGCATAAATCTGAAATAATGTAATAAAATCGCATAAAAAAAGGGTACTAGTCCCATATTATAACTATAGATACGTTCCATAGACCGCATGAATCAGAAATAATTAAATAAAATCGCATAAACAAGAAATTGTATTTTTTGAAAATTAAATCTTTATTTAAGAAACGTCAGAATCGAAAAATAAATTTACATCGTCAGAAATGGAATCAGACATGTTACGCATTCGTTTAGGATTTGGCGTAAAATCACTTCCATCACTTGAGGAAATGTACACGTCTGATCTGGATGGTGATGCAGGCGGTTCCATACTTGTAGGGTTAGCATTTTTGATATAATCTGTGATGAGTTTTTGCTTAGCTGGTTTAGAATCTTGTTTATATGTACAATTCCCGATAGGTCGATATGCATTTTTTATGCACTTATGCACTATTTCAAAACCGCATAAAAAAAGCCGCATAAAAACAGAATATACTGTATATATATAATTGTATTAACTAGCTAAAAGAAACTGTTTGCGAAAAAAAAAATGACTCCAAGTTTGTTTTCACCCACTAAGTGGCACTGTCGTTACGTAATCTGTAGAAATCGTATTAATATTCCCATTTATGAAAGGTCACTATTTTAGTTCTGTAATACCACCTGTACTAGGGCGTAATAACTTCATGAAATGAGGCTTGAGCTATACAACACGTAAAAGCACAAAATTGCGAATTCCATTTCTGGCTTGATGAATGTGGCCAAAAAATTTGCTCTATTTATATACAGGCACATATAAAAAGGGCTTGCGGTGGCAGTGTTATGGAAATTTTACAAAATTTGAATTCATACCACTGTGCAATAGCATTTCCGGGAGCTAAACTCATATGAGTGTTTTATGAATAAGTGCAAAACGGGTTAAAATGCATATCGGTGAGGACTTTTTAGTTAAACTGCGTGTAGTAAAATTTCATGAGGAAAATTTTTGTAAAACATTTTAACCCATTAGCTCTCTCACAAAGAAGTCGTTTAGCTCCACGTAAAATGGCATTGTTGAGGACCGTAAAAGGTTAAAATGTTTGAGAATATTATCTGACGGAAAATTTCACCAGGGGTAGGCTCGGAGAAAATATTTATGTGAAGAACGCAAAATATATATATATACATATAATAGGCGCGTACACCCTTTGTGGGTATTTGGCCGAGCTCGTCCTCCTATTTGTGGTGTGCGTCTTGATGTTGTTCCACAAATGGAGGGACCTACAGTTTCAAGCCCACTCCGAACGGCAGATATTTTTAAGAAGAGCTTTTTCATGGCAAAAATACACTCAGAGGTTTGCCATTGCCTTCCGAGGGGCGACCGCTATTAGAAAAATGTTTCTCTTAATTTTGGTGTTTCACCGAGATTCGAATCAACGTTCTCTCTGTGAATTCCGAATGGTAATCACGTACCAACCCATTCGGCTACAGCGGCCGCCGTAAAAGGTCACAGAATATAAAAAGTAATTAAGGGGACTTAGGAAATACCTATGCAGGCACTGATCTTAAATTGTTGTAAGTGTAAGCGGATTTCGGTATTTGTGAAGTCCAAAAAGTGATAAAAATCAAAATGTTTGGACGGAGGAGCGTATTCGATAATTTTTATTCTTTGCCTATTTGGGCCAAACAAATATTTAGAACTGCCTACTTAGTTGTAATTAACTATAAGAAAATCGCATTTATGTTGTCCTACTGAAAATTTTTGCATTCACACTACAATAAATATTTGAAAAGTTTACTACAAAGATTAGCAAAAAGCAGATTTGCATAGAACCAGAGAAGGTGAATCGAATTCGAGTTGATTTGGGATATAAGGAAGATTTTAGATTAATTAAAAAAAGGTCAGCTCCAGTTGTTTTATGCCAGGCGGAGCAGTGGTCATTGTCAATTTTGCTTATAGGTAAACGCATACAGGTATATATTTTAAGATAACCAACATCGCACTACTTATGTGCCACATTTCGTCATACCTAGATACCCACTTATACATATGCATACATGTACTATATGTTGGTACAGGTAAATTTTTTTTCCACATCGTTCTTAGCGGATTCGGATTCTATTGTACATACAATTTATGAAAAGAGCTCCATTAGTGTGTAGCTCTAAGGTTAATTTCAAGTCACCCAAATTTATAAAAAAAAATTATCTTTATTGAATATTATTTTTCTTTTTAATAAAGGGGGGTTAAGTTTTAAGGGCCGGTGTTAATTTGGAATAAAATACATTTTTTTAAGAAATTATTATCATCTCTCTTTTTTATGATAATACTGGTATAGCTCAATTACACGTAAAATAAAATATTGGCCAAACGACCGCCGCGCCCTCAGCGGCACTCCTCCAAAGACCACCAAATGCAAATAGTTCCTTATCTAAAGGGTGGTTAAGTTTCAAGGGCCGGTATTGATTGTAAAGAAACTATAAGTTTTTTAGGAAACTATTATCACATTTCTTTATTATGATAATAATAGTGTAGTTCAATTACGCACGGAACAAAATATTGGCCAAATAGCCGCCGTGGCCTCGGCGGCACACCTGCATCCGATGACCCAATTTTCGATGACGCTGAGGCATAATTGAGGTTCTATGCCGTTAATGTGCCGAATTATCTCATCCTTTAGCTCTTGAATTGTTGCTGGCTTATCAACGTACACCTTTTCTTTCAAATAACCCCAAAGAAAAAAGTCAAACGGTGTCATTGATGCTTAGGTGTGGTTCACATTGAACATCGGCCCTTGAAATTTTAACCACCCTTTACAAACATGTGCCGGGGAATTTTTTGTTTTTGTAATTTGCTTTGTAAGGCCATCTTGCGATTGTTTAAGTGAAAGGTATATATGCATGTAAATATGTAAATAAAAATAATTTTTTTTTGCACGCGAGGATAAGCATTTTTGTCCATATAAAAGACTTGCTCTATATGAACGAGAATTCTTTACATCGCTTGAAGAAATAAAATGGTGAAAAACTTAAAATTTTGACTATAATACTAAAATCGGATGGGTTATAAATCCAGTAGTTTTTATTAAAATGTTTGATTTTGAAACTTTTTTAATTTTTTGTGATTTTGATTAACAATTTTTAGTTTTGTTGATAATTCTTACAAATATTTTTTTCATTTTTGTGATTGTTGAACAAAAATTAGTACTTTGATTTTTTTTTTCTTTTTATAAAGCGCAAAGTATTTTAACACAAATGTCCACAGTCTTAAGACGACTCTGACCTGCAAATGGCTTTTATGAGGAGCTTTTTCAAGGCAGACACTGGAGGTTTGCTACTGCCTGCTGGGGAGCGACCGCGTTTAGAAAAACTTGTTCTATCTTTTGATGTTTCATGCACGAAGATTTGCTTATGAATGGTAGTCACGCACCAATCCATTCGGCTACGGCAGCCGCGAGAGTAGCCCTTTTATCGGGCTCGTAGTTGACTTTTGACTTTTTTCCTTATAACTTTATGTAGAATCCGAAACTGCTACGAAATATATCGAAAAAAAGAACTCACTTCAAATTGACCCGCCCTAATGTACGTACTACATATACGTATGCTTTAATTGTGATCTCCGCAGCGACAAAACAGCAGCCGTTCGCTGTAAATGTCAGTGCCATTTTTCATAAAAATTTTTTTTACCTCTCATTTTTCAATGCCTCCCGTCTGCGCTGTACTCATGCATATATTTGTTTGTATTGTACACATTTTCACAGACTTTTACTTTGTTACCTTGGCGGTTGATTTTTTAACGCTTCCATTTTATTGTTGTACGTACTAGTAATTTCCCGTCAGTCGACGGCTTTGTGCCACTGCGGCGCGCTTTAATTTGCTGCATTATCTGCCGCAGCGTAGTGAAGTGCTGTAGAGAATGCTCTCTGTCTTTACAACAGATAATATTTCCGCATTTGCTATGCCTCCCATTCATACACGCCCATACACACATACAACTCTCGAACTCTCATACCTATGTACCCATATAGTCAGCCTTTATCCTTTCGCGTAGAGCAGATCCGTGGCATACGCGCACGTGCCTTCACTTCCGTCTACTTTTGGTCCACTTTTTGTCTGCTTTGCATATGGATGAGCAAATGTACACACGACGATTTACAGCAACACGCATATGAGTACGCATATTTGTACTCGTAAGTATGCTTATAAATATGTAGGGAGCGTGCGAGCGTGTGTATTTTACTAGTGTCATTTTGTACGCCGTTGTGTTGTTGTTGGTTCGCCCGCGCGCTACATAATCAAGTCTCAGGGGCACCATTGAAATGCAGCAGACCGCAATCTGCTTTGGTTGGCTTTCTCTCGCATTTTTTCTCTTCATTTCATTTTTCACTGTTTCCTCCTCTCTTGTATTTTTGTTTTTTGTTTTGTGTTTTTTTTTACTCGCCTGCTTTTCGACCACCCGCTGCAGGCTGCCATCATTCGCTTAATTAACATTTGCGTTACATTTTTGTAGTTCATTTATTTAAGGTTCACTACAGTCGACGCCATCCTGCCTACAACTACATGCACGTGTACATATGTGTATTTTCATGTACATATAAATCTATGTACGCGTTTACTCAAGCACATCCCGAAGTTTTTGTGCGCGTTGGTGTGCATAATAACGCGCGAAACTCACGTGTTATCATGTCAGTGCTGGCTGTAAAAGTTGTGAGAAATTTTTGAAGCAATAAGTCAATATGTCGCTTAAAGAAACTCTAAGGCTTTGCATGGGTGCACTTAAATTTGAGTATTTAAAAATGTTGAATTTTGTTGAGTATTTATGTTTCTTATTTTTGGTGGGTAAAGAATAAGAATCTCTCATACACACTATAAAATAATAATTTACCCCAATCACGATTAAAACAATAATTTATCATGAAGAGCTTTAATGTGCATGATATAAGTGAGAGACTAGTCTCATTTCCATTATTTTTTAAGTGATGTGATGTTTGAAATAAGAGTATATATACATATATATATATATATATATATATATATATATATATATATATATATATATATATATATATATAAATGGCGCGTACACCCTTTGTGCGAGTTTAGCCGAGCTCCTCCTCCTATTTGTGACGTGGTTCTTGATGTTGTTCCACAAATGGAGGGGCCTACAGTTTTAAACCGACTCCGAATGGCAGATATTTTTATGAGGAGCTTTTTTATGGCAGAAATACAATCGGAGGTTTGCCATTGCCTGCCGAGGTGCGACCGCTGTTAGAAATAACTTTTCGTTCATTTTGGTCTTTCACCGAGATTCGAAGCTACGTTCTCTCTGAATTTCTAATAGTGGTCACGCTCTAACCCATTCCGCTATGCCGCCATGAAACAAGAGTATTCTGTACCAATGCAACTTCCTGCACTCTGTACATTAAACGTTAGTTTTTTGACTGAATAAACCTTTCTTCGTCTTTATTTGACAATTCGATTTCAAATGTTGGCGATCATAAATTTTTTTTTTAATTATATTAGCCACAATTTCATGATATACATCACGATTTATCGCAGTCTGCAATCCAGTTCCTATATTGCCTATTCCGGCCCATTATATTTCATAGCCGGGATAGCCACTTTCTGCCTATTCCACATTCCCCTTCTATTTTTCCTTGCAGAATTAGTTCATGTATTGAGTTGGGGAATAAGTTCGCAGCGTTTTAATATTTTCTTTTATTTTACAACGATTTGTTTGCTGTTTGGCAAAGTGTAAGTATTCATTCGATAGAACTATTTCTGCTCTACAAAACTATGTTCATTGTATTTTTGAGTTATTTAATTGTTTGTGCTAGTTTTGATGCTTAGAAATAGAATACCCAGGAGGCAAACATCAACATTTTCGACTCCTGCTTTTTTTCCTTTCATCGAGGTCAAACAGCTACCGAAGCAGCCCGGAACATTTGCGACGTGAGCGGAGCAGGTGCCATAGGCGAATCTGCAGCACAGAAATAGTTTGCACACATCAACAATGTCAACTTTGACGTCGATGACACGTCCCGCAGCGGAAAGCCTTCTTTCGATGAAGAACGTCTCAAATCACTTTTGAAGGAGGGCGGTCACCAAACCAGTCGAGAATTGCGGAAAAATTGAACCGATTCTCAATCACATTCATTCAATGGGATCTACCGAAAAATTGGTAGCCTGGGTGCCTCACGAGCTGAAAGAAAAATAACAAAGAAAGTCGTCATCAAATTTCTACTTAGGATCTCGCCCGTCATCGAGCAACACGCGGTTATAAACAGTGCTTTTTGTACCGTATCGTGACAGGAGATGAGAAGTCGTGAATATGAATCACGAAGTACATCAATATGAAGCAAAGCAAGGAGTGGGTGGGTCCAGGAAATACGCCAAAGCCGAAAGTCAAGCCGGATCTACATCCAAAGAAGATCATGATATTTGTTTGGTGGGACTAGTAGGGCATGGCGTACTAGAAAATGGTCAAAAAGAACGCCACGGTCAACAACGAGCTCTACATTGCCTAGCTGCACCGCGTGAATGAGACTATTCGACTGAAAAGACCAGATCGACATGGTCAAATCATATTCCTTCACGACCACGCCATCGTCAAAGCCGCACTCCAAGAGCTCTAATGGGAGGTTTTTCAGCATCTGCCGTATCCGCAGGATCTTGTACTGACCGATTACTATCAACCAATAAGAAGGCGATAACAAAGAGGTCCTTAAAAACTGGCTCAACAACTCCTTTGACACCAGACCAGGCGATTTTTGGCGGAACTGCATCAACAAATTGGTCGAAAGGTGGGAAGAGGATGAAAGCAGCAACGGCGAATATATAATTGATTAACTACTCGATATAATTACTGGTTTTTGTTTAAGGGGTTAGGTGGGTTACAGAGGTTCAAAAAAGGGTATTTTTACTATTTTTTTTTTAATATATACAATCATATATTTTATTTAAACAATTCAGCATATCAAAGATACATATTCAAACAGTATTTTGTGAAATTTTTATTTAAAAATTCCGAAAACTCAGCCGTTGGTACCTCATCTCCCTTAACGTCTCACAAAAAAATGCTCTTGCCGTGGACAGCATAATTCATTATTGGTTCATTTAAAATCAAAAAACCAAAAATATTTCGTTAGTACATGGATAAATCTCGTTACTGGACGAAGGAAAAAAAAATAAAATTTAATTTGAATTTTTGACAGACTTTGAACAAAAAAACACATTTTTTGGTCAAATTTTCGTCATGTGTTGGCTCGAAAAAACTAGTTGTAATAAAAATAAAAAAAAATCCTTCGTTCAATAACTTGATAATGTTATTCCAAAGATGTGTGCAAAATTTGAACAAAATCGCTTCATAACTTTTCGAGAAATCGTGTCCACCGACTTAAAAAATCGAGTTTTGAGATAAACGCGTATACCTGCGAAACGCTGCACTGACATGGCCTGATGGGCGGAACTTCTGAAGGGTCTATCTCGTAGAACTTTACTCGGATCAATTTGAAATTTTAGGAGAATATTTTAAACATATTATACTATTTAATAAGACAAAAAAAAATCGATTTTTTGAAATTTTCAAACCCACCTAACCCCTTAAATAAAAGTCCTCGGTAAAAGCGTAATTCACTAAGTAATTCACGATCATTCCACGCCGCATTCCGATGTTGTTACTATTTATTCTATTTACCTTAATGCCAGCTTTTATTTCTAGTAGTGCTTCTTGGAAGATTCTTTCAGAGTAGATATTAAGTAGTAACGGCGAGAGAATACATCCCTGCCTAACCTCTCTTAGTCTGCTGCCAATAAAGATTCTGGATACATTTAATTTCTTTTGTATCGATATTCATGTTTCGCAGAATCCCATTGAGCTCAATCGTGTTAAACCGTATGAAATGATGTTTCGTTGTCTATGAAGCACATAAACAAATTTGTAGTTTTCAACTAATAAATGAATGCATAATAGTGCTTTACGTGTTCTCATATGCCTAGTTTACACCCGAATTGAGTTTCTCTCATTGTGGATTCACACTTCTTGTAAATTCTTTTGTGTGTATAATTTTCAAAACTATTTTTAATAAATGACTCATCAAGCTTATAAGTCTGTAATCGCAGCATTTTTTTGCACATTTCTTCTTTGGTAATGCAATAAAAGTAGATTTGAGCTTTGAGCTAGTCTTGTGCATACTTTCCCGTGCCGGAAATGCAGCTGAAAATTATTTGGACGTTTTCATGGTTTTCAGGTTTTATTAATTTCGAAATTTCAAACTAAGGTTCATCCGGACTTGTTGCTTTATTAATCTTGGAAGGTTTGATGACATGTTTTATTTCGTCTTTTTTTATAGCTGGTTGCGTTAAATATTCATTAGGTATTGCCTGATATGCAGATCTATTAGAGTTGCAGAAAAGGGGATGAATATATTTTTTCCAGACTTTTCTGTATTTACAAACCTCTAGCACGATCTAATTATTGCCTTTCAATGAAACATTTGTCATAGTTTTGCAGTAAATTGCGGTAGTTTCTTTAAATTTTTGGTGAAGGCTAGACTCGTAGTGTAGTTTTTGTATCCTATAATTTCTCCACATGGGCTGTTCATCCACTTCATTTTTGCGTGACGTATTTTGCCTCAAATCTCGTTGTTAAGTTCTCTGTACCTCGTTTGATCTCTATTTTTGTAAGTATGTTCAATAACTCAATAACGAAGTGTCATCAGAAAGAGCTCAAAGAAGAAAGCAAGGCTACAGGACGAATATTGCTATCACACTAAAACTTAAAACAATATTTAAGCATCACGTAAACCTCTTTAATACCATATTCCTACGTAAAGCCCTACTGTGGTTAACTCTCTTTTGACAGAGCAGAAATAGCGATTGTCTGTCAGGGCTCCCACCAAAAAAAGAAAAGAAGTATTTTTAGTTTAAGCTTTACTATCAAAATTAATCTCTTAAAAGTCTAATAAAGTAGAAAAAATATTTTTATTCTCAAACAGTATTTGGGAACGTTGCATTCAAGAAATATTTACCGACAATGCAATACCAAGTCTGAATATAACACCAACACCTACAGAACTGACGGGTACACCAATAGCAAATGCTGAAATTTTATGGACAATAAATCATAAAAATCGATTAAAGCTGTCGCCCCAGACAAGCTGTCAGTAGAAGCATTAATACAAATCGGCGAGGAAAATTCAAGTCTAGTGGAATGGGTTGGTGCGTGATTACCATTCGGAAAATCTCCTCATAAAAATATCTGCCGTTCGGAGTCGGCTTGAAACTGTAGGTCCCTCCATTTGTGGAACAACATCAAGACGCACACCACAAATAGGAGGAGGAGCTCGGCCAAACACCTAACAGAAGTGTACGCGCCAATTATTTATTTTTTTTTTTAGTGGAGAACTTATTTAATTCAATTTATAACACAGAAGTGTATCCAAATGAGTGGTAAAATTGACTATCATAGCCCTTTCAAAGAGTCCAACGACCAAAGAATGCAACGATTTCAAGCTTCTTAGCCTGATAAACCATATTTCAGGATATTCCTTAAAGTTGTTCATGACAGAATCTGCAAGAAATGTGATTTAGTAGTGGACGGTTTACCTTAAGGGACGTTAACTTAACGTCACTTGATTGGTAATGCGCCGACCCTAATAAATTAACTATTTTAAAATTTATGAGGAACATTTTGGTATAGATTTTTTTAAATGAAACAGTTTGCAAATTTTTAATTTTTTTAGGATAAAATATATTTCAAATTTTTTTTTTTAATTTTGGACTTGAATTCGTCGAGCTTCATTTGTAAGGGTGGATAAAAAATTTAATTCGAACATATATGTATGTATATAAAGTGGCGCAAAATTGATCATCCAATTTTGCTCTTGAAAACTTTATTTGACCTCTATGCATTTCATTGATTTTCTGTTTGTGTACTGTAGCTGTCTAATTCACTGACGTACGACCCCTTATGTACAGGCGTTGCAATATTTCAACAACTCAACTGTACAAATATCTATTTTCATCATTTTTCTATTTGCATGTAGTATGGATAGCCTCAAAATTGTTGCTATTTATTTATTTCGAGCGCATGACTGGATATTTAAGAGATGGGTTTTGCATACTCGCTGAAACTTTGAAGGCAAAGCATTAAATTGCATTGAAAAGTGACTGGTGTTTGAGTAGCTTGAAGTGGAGTTAGCTCTGGCTAAGAGCCAAGATTATATCCATAATCACATGTATGAAAATAAAATCAAAGAAAAAAACTATGAGAAAGTATAGAGCATACGGGCATACTGAGCTTATTAGCGCCGTACATGGCTACGATAATTATCAATTATAATTGATGTCTGGCGATTAGAAAGCTATTAAACTTTGCCGTGAATTCATTGCGATGCAACAGACTAGAAAATTGCTAGTGAATAACCAAAGGAGTGGTTTTGTATATTGACTTTGAGAAAAAGTAATTAATAAATAATTACTTCGATTATTTTTTACTTATAAAATGCTTCTGCGCTTACATGCTTGCATACTTTTATATACACATATATAATTTTATAGTACACACTACGTGCATGTGTACAATAAAGTACCTCGCACTAGAAAGAAGAAATATGAAAGTGGTTAAATATGGAAAAAAAACTGTGCACATTTAACATTTTTTTATTCAGCTACTACAACATTCATACGGAATAAACATTTTACCCTTTTTACAGTTGCACGCCCTCCGTCGCCTTATGCAAGGCAGCCCCGATCACCCCAAAGCACCACTTGGCAATAATTATCGACCACCGCAACCGCTACTGCACCGACCTATTCGCACTAATATCGACTTCAAAACAAGCAAGGTGAATGGCAAGGCTGCGTGTCCCACCATGTACCGGGAGGTATACTATAAAGGTAAGAGTAGGAGTCAAATATAAAAATGTGAAATAGAATAAGAATGCTTATGTTAGAAACAAAGTGTCAGAGAGGAAATAAGTGGTCTATTGTCAAAGAATTTCATGGGGTTTAAAGAGGTCTGAAATGATGAATATATTTATGAGATACAAGGTGGCGAAAAATTAATCATTAACTCTATTTTTGAATAACTTTTTACTAAATACAAAAGATTTTGAGTGTATTTTACATACTGCAACAGGGTGATTAATTTTGCACCACCTTGTATAAATATATTTTTGTAAGTACTGGTAATAAGGTTATGAAATCCGCCTGAAAACTTAAGTTTCTTAGTTTTCAAAAAGAAGTTTTGAGTTGTGAGTGTAGGCGATCTATAGCGCCGTGCCGGAATAGTGCATTAAAGATCAGAATTCATACATGCAATTTTGTCTCCTCATAAAAAGCTTATACTTTTAAAGGAAAATCTCCAAGCTTTCATTTAAGTATAATTGAAAAGAATTGGAGATTTCGAAATTTAAGGTATTTTTTTATTTAGCTTTTATTAAAAAAAAATTTTATTCCGAAAAAAATTCTCGGATTTTTTTTCCTTTAACTTTTTTTAGGAAAGTGCAGAAAAAATTACATATACAGGGTTTGATTGAATAGTAGTGAGCCTTCCCGCGCGGAGCATCTGCCAAGCGATCAACCGAATCGGCTGGTGGGGGCAACAACGGTGCAGTCAACATCGCTCCGCGCGTGAAAGCTGTTTTAAAAGTGTGTTAGGATTTTGCAGTGGCGAAAATGCAGCTGATCATCTTTTTCGACTCTTGAGGCATCGTCCACAAGGAGTTTGTACCTCCGGAAGCACTGTAAACGCGGTATTTTACAAAGAAGTGGTCCTTCGGCTGAAAAACCGCGTCGCCCAGATTCGGCCCGACCTCGTCAACAATTGGACCCTTCATCACGACAATGCGCCGGCGCACACCGCTTTCCTCTGCACCTCTGCATTGTCCAATATGGCCATTGGCCACCCTCCCTACAGCCCAGACCTGCCCCCTCCGGACTTCTTCTTGTTCCCGCGCCTGAAAAGAAAGCTGAAGAGGAGGCGTTTCGACTCCATCGAGGCGATACAAAAAACTGTGACAGCCGAATTGAACGCGATTCCGGCGGATGAGTTTAAAAAATGTTTCCTGCAGTGGAAGGACCGCTACCAGCGGTGTATTGACGCTCAAGGGTTTTATTTTGAAAAATAGTAGTTGTATAAACCAAAAGGTTTAATAAAACTACTTAAAAAATAAGGCTCATTACTCTTCAATCAAACCCCGTAAATCACTTATTTTATTTTCTCTTAAATCTACAATTATTTGACAAAGAATAGAACTCAAAAACTTGATTCTTACGTTTCCTTGTAAAAAGCCTGCGTCTTTTGCGAATCTAAGAAAGCTCTGAAGCTCTAACACCGAGAGACATTCTAACCTCTCAACTTGTAGAGCTCATAATTATTTCATTCGGGTTCTAGCTAATGCAAGGCAAGAACATAGAAGGCGTTAAAGGGTTTCCCTCTCTTCTAGTTTATTGCCAATTTTATTTTCCATCTCTTTTTCACAATCAAGATATTGTATAGAAGAGCACCGCCACCAAATTGTGTCGAAATCGAAGAGATGAAGGTTTTCGGCGGGCATGTACACTTGCCGTGTTGTTTCCTTAATGTTTAGTTGTAGCGCGGTAAAACAGGATTTCCTAGCAAATATTATACAGGGTGGCGCACGAATCGTGCTACAAAAACAAAACGTAATAACTTTTTTTCTAATCAATGTATTTAACTTTTTGTTTTTTTATTGTATAGATAATTCAATTTTATTTTATGTAACTAATTAGTTTTGAAAATAATAGAACGTAAATGACCTCCATGCTCATTCACGCATATGCGACACCTGATGAGAAAATTGTTCATTGCGCACTGAAGGGTTGAAGTCGGGATCGCCTCAATTATTGTTGTGATGGACTGCTTCAATTCAGTCAAATTACTTGGTTTTGTTTTATACACCTCTTATTTGAGGTAACCCCATAAAAAAAATCTGGTGCAGTGAGGTCAGGTGACCTTGGGGGCCAGCGGAAAGTGGAATTTCTGGATATCAATTTATTTCTAAATTTTCGTTGGAGCTCCTCCATAACCGGTCTGGCTAAATGTGCAGTTGCTCCATCTTGCTGGAACCAAATGCTGTTAAAAGGGATACGTCTTCGCCGCAGTTCTGGATAAAAAAACTCCTTCAACATGTTTAAATAACGGTCCCCATTTACAGTCGCTGTTACACCGTTTTCTTCGAAGAAGTATGGCCCGACAATGCACCTTGATGAAACTGCGCACCACACTGTGACTCGTTCTGGGTGCAGTTCCATCTCATGGAGTATTTGCGGATTTGATTGACTCCATATACGGCAATTTTGCTTGTTTACATTGCCGTTTAGATCAAAATGGGCCTCATCAGACATAAACAAGCAATTTATGAAGTTGTTGTCTTCTTCGGCCATTTCAATAATTTTTTGGCAAAATTCCAGGCGAATAGGTAAATCCAGAGGGTTTAATTTGCTTGTGATTTGAACTTTGTACGGAAACAAGTTTAAGTCATCATGAACTATCCGCTGCAATGACCGTCTGCTAACTCCAATTTACGCCGACAAGTTACGAGTCGAAACTCTTGGATTTGCCTGAATTGACGATGTTACAGCCGCGATTGTGGCTTCGACCCGAACATGGGGATCTCGATGGTACGATCTGCGTGCGATGCTTCCAGATTCAGCAAACATGTTCACCAGCCTCATAATGGTCCATCTGCTCGTGGGAGTGCCGCCAAACTCCCGCCTAAATTCCCTTTGGACGGAAATGATGGACTGCAAAGCATGGTACCGCTGCACTATCCGAATCCTCTTTTCGGTATCCCAAGCCTCCATTTTTTGTAAATCTAAATACTAATCTGCAAAATAAAAAAAAAAGCCGATTACTCATACAGAAAAAAAGTTATTACGTTTTGTTTTTGTAGCACGATTCGTGCGCCACCCTGTATTTTGTATGAAAGCCACTAAATTTTTTCATAAGAACAATTACCTGATAGTACAGACATTGGATACTCGTATAACTTTGTGAGTTTTTTATTGATATACATATATTAAAATGTTTTTTAATAATCGGAGAGTGTGTCATGTTTAGTTGTAAATAAGTGATGATTAGCGCCTTAACATAATTTAGTCTTTAATATGTAGAAGGATATAGAATAGAATAGTAAGGTTAAAAAAAACATGTCTTAACAAATTGGAAACAAGTCAAAACTGAAATTCATATTTTCAGTAAATTGAACGAGCGTTTCTAAATTTGAAAACAAAGACACAGAAAAGTAGTGTTTGCATACAAAGTTCTGTTTATTTTCTGTGTCAGAAAAGCTTCTGATTCTATCAAGTTCGACAAGAACAAACCGAGTTCGTGCGTGTGCTCAGGTAGCCGAGAAGACAAACAACTCATCTATACGTATGGAAGGGACTTTAAACCTCAAGGACTTAAAATAATTTAACGTAACTTTACAAATTGCCAACGATTACTCAACATGTCAATTTCCTAGGCACAAAATTTAAATTTTGAATTTTTTTGTTTTTATATCTCCCATTACATCTCCTTGATGGGTCATCTCCTCTAGTTGAACATTAAATATAATTATTATTTGGAAAAAAAAATCCTCACATGTATTTATTTTTAAGGATTATTGAAATAAATATATAGCAAGACCAATATTCGTACAGGTCTCAATTTATGTAAGAATCTAAAAAAAATCTTAAGTTTCTTCGTTAAGGCGTTACATGGGTTTCGTGGGTTCAAAAAATCGATTTTTTTGACTTATTAATTTCTACAACATTTCAAAAATATCTCCTAAACTTTCAAGTTGATCCGAATAATAGTTTCGGAGATACAGCCTTTGGAAGGTTTGCGCTCCAAGCCACTTTTATTGTTACTCAAAACTCTAAACGCGTTTTTCTCGGAACCGTGTTTTCAAAGTCGATTGTCAAATGTTCTCGAAAACAACCGATCTTGATGAAATTTTACACAGATGTTCGATATACAATTTGCTCGAGCTTGAACGGATTTTTTTTTCAATTACAACTTTTTAAAAAAAAAAAACAAAATGTCAAGCAAATTTGACCGAAATTTCCATTTTTTTAGAAAAATGTCTGCCAAAATTCCAATTTTTTTCTTTCCTTCGTTCAAACACGAATGTATGGTCTTAACTAAAACACTTATTTTGGTTTTTTTCATTTTTGATGATCCTGTCAGGAGTTATGCTGACAACGCGGACGCACCTTTTATTCGAGGGGTCACCGGAAATGACGTCACAATGGAGGAGTTTTAACTTTTTTTTTAATTTCAGAAATTATTCTTTAAATATGTATCTATAAGACAGAAAAAAGTTTGAATTAAATAAATAATAAATTACATAGAAAACAAAATATTGAAAATAGGCCTTTTTTTACCCGACAAAACCCATGTAACTCCTTAAGATGAGTTTTAATTAACCGCTTTAAGTTCAGTTAAGTTACGCTAGTTTATTAAGTCACGTTAAATTAAGTTACCAAGCTAGGTTACGGAAGTTTATTAAGTTAGGTTGCGTGAGTTTACTAAATTAAGTTAAGTTAGGCTACGTAAGTCTATTAAGTTAAGTGAAGTTAAGTTTCGTAACCTTATTAAGTTAAGCTACGCAAGTTTACTAAGTAAAGTTAAGCTAAATTAAACAAGTTTACTAAGTAAAGTTAAGTTAAGTTACGCAAGTATAATTATTTAAGTTAAGTTAGGTTATGTAAGTTAAGTTAAGTTAAGTTAAGTTTGGTTAGGCAAGCTTATTAAGTTAAGTTCAGTTACCCAAGTTTTTTAAGTTAAGTTAAGTTTGGTTACGTAAGTTAAATTAGGTCATTTTAGTAAGCTAAGTTAAGTTAAGTTACGCAAATTAGATCATATGATGTATGACAGACCAATGAAAATTAAAAAGTCACCTACATAGACCGTACCTGTGAATGCACGTATCTGCGGTAAGTAGATTTGTCAGTGGAATCACGTCAGCTGGCTGCTTCCAGAAATTGAAATATTGATAGTTCACATCTTTTGAAAATAAATGAAATAATTTAGAAAATCTACCAATATTCTCTTTATTTGGATGATAAAGCTAACACAGCTTGAACCAGTCGGTTAATATTTTTTTCCGGATAGTCTTCATTTTCTGGGCAATGTAATATAGGGTGGGCCATGTAAAATTTGCTTTTTGAATCGACTATAAAAAAAAAACGAATCAATATTTTTTCAAACTTTTTTTTTGTTTTGAAGATTGAACATTGTCATTTATGAATAAAAAATAATATCGTTCAAATGACTGCCACGACGGGCTTTAGAGTAGGCCATTCGATCAACCCAATTGTTTCGATTGTTTGGGCTCCAATTTCAGGAATGGCAACTTCGATTTCGTGTTTTAAAGCATCAATCGTCTCTGGATGGTTAGCATAGCATTTGTCTTTAACGGCACCCCACAAAAAATATTCCAATGGGTTTAAGTCACAGCTCCGAAGCGGCCAATTGATATCGGAATTTCGGCTGATTATTCGGTTTTCGAAACGGTAGCCAAAAGTTCGAGTGTAACTTTGGCAGTGTGACAAGTTGCACCGTCCTGTTGAAACCAAATGTCGTCCATGTCATCCTCTTCAATTTTTGGAAACAAAAACTCGTTGAAATGGGTTTTCAATATTTCCCAATTTTGCTCAAGCGTATAGCGTCCCATTTCGTAAATGTCAAACCTTTTAGTAAATTATGAACACATTTGACTTGTCATTTGTATTACCATTCTCAAAAAAATAGGTGGTTCAAAAAGCAAACGCTATATGGCCTACCCCTAGATTGGCATTCGACCAGTGCGACATTGCGACTTACCATACCTGATTTTATTGACATTTAAGACGATCGACGTCCTAGAGCGTGTCTCATTTGTAGACTTATTATTAACATTTAAGAAAATTATCGAAAAGAAACTGAAAATGCTTATCAAAATAGTATATTGTGAATGCTAAGCATTCGCTTTCCTTTGAGAAACACTAATCGTTTTAGCTAAGGACATTACTGTAAAAGATCTCCACCTATTCACAAAGTAAGAGAAATTATCGGGACAAAGTTTATCAAAGCGACTTATCCAAAGTGCTTGTAGAGTACAACTTTTGATAAGTTGATACATTTTTTTGATAGACGTAAATTGTAATAATTGTCAGGCTTACATTTCTAAAAAAGAGTTATTTAAAAATTAGTAGATTATAAGTGGTAAGTCGTTGGTGCCAAACGACCCAGGGCTGATATTATCCTTTGCTTTGTGGCTATACTGTTTTCTGCCATCTGAACGTAAAACTACAGCATCGCAGATTAATGCATGCGCAAAAGTATTAGCGTTTGTCTATCTTATAAAAAAATCTATTCAAAATATATAAAATGAATATTCAAAATTTTAAGATTTTCCCGACCATATGGACTGGATTATTCTCATTCACCGTCTCTATAAGTGTGCAGTTTATTATCTTGATCTATAAGTATAATATTTAATATTATATTAATAAACACAAACAAATATCACAACAAGTTTCTACAAGTAGTAGTTTAAGTGACTTGTGCATTTTTACTTAAATAATATTTCCTCTATTTTCACTTCCCTTTATTGCAGCTACAAGTTGGAAACAACATTGAGGCGTAGCTTGGCAGTAAATCACAGCGGCAGCAACAGCAGTAGCAGCAGCAATCAAAGCCATTGGCATTGCATCTCCAACATATACATATAAATACATCTATACATATAAGTATATTTGCACACACACATATAAAATGCATACATATGTACGTAAGTACACGTAAATCGGCGTGCAACAGGAGCTTCCATTAAACTTAAATTAAACTTGTAGTAGGATTGTAATTGTGAAGTACATATAAATACGTATAGAGAGTATTGTAATGGCAAATGTATAAGTATTAATGTAGATTATGTACATACGCACATATAAATATGTTAGGACCAAGTAAAATAAACGGTTAAATATTCAATATGCAGAGGGGGAAAAGTTGAACTGCAATTGAATTATAATGCAGTTGAGCGGTGCTGAAGTAAATATTGTAGAATAAGAGTAAAGTATGATTAAATTAATTAAAAATTAAGTAAATATTGTACATCAGCGCTGTTTAATTGTACATTCTTACTTCCTGTTACTTTGTGGTATTTATGTGGGCTTTTCTAGTTAAATCGACTTCGGGTAATGTGTGACTTACAATTTGTTTAAGCGAGTTGAGCTTAATATTTTCCTCGCCAATAAGTACGCAGCGAGCTGCGCATTCGGTAAAGTATTTCATTGCCAGCAGATGTACATATGTACTTCTCAAATGGCTTTTGAAATGGTAAACTTAAATCATACACCCTTTGTCCACTACTGCAGTGCCTAACTTCATCTATGGTGAAAAGTATTCAGAAAGTGTGGCCGATATCGGACCGTTTATCGCCTCTCAGTGAATTTGAAAGAATCAGCTGATATGCTGGCGTCATTGGGGATGTGATCCTGTGTTGGTGATATAAAAAAAATTAACTCAACCACTACTCATGTTATTTCGATGCCACCTGTACAACGACTAATTAGCAAGTATGTGATTAAGTGTCAAATGGATGTTCACAAATCTGCTGCCGAATCCCGGATGGCACGGTAGCCAAAGTTACTCTCACAATTTTGCTTTATATGTTCAAAATTTGTAATCTATTATCCTTGAACTGCTTCATTCCCTTCCCCATAAAAGCGGTTCTTTACAAAAATCTCCGGTTTTGCGAAATTTATCGAGCCTCAAAAATAGCTAGTCGCGCACCACAATTGTATGATACACAACACAAAAAATCAAATAAATTAGTAAATTCCTTTCGGTTCCTTTTCTATCCACCCCCTCCGACTTTTCCTGAAGGCTGGTGCAGAATGGCCACTGAAGATCGAGTCGAGCGCAAAGCTGTTACCGATCGGCGCTGATCAAAATTAGGTATCACAGAGTAACGAATCAACATTGAATCTCGCGTCTGCTTAAATTTTGTAACTTTATTAATGTATGCTTTCGCAAGGGTTATGTAAGCAAATGGGATACGTCAGATGTAGAATATTTTGAGCCAACTTTTAGATTGAAAATAATTTGGAAAGTATCTAATAGTTTCACTTCCAATTGATTTTCATTGATAGAATTTATTTTTACTGGTAGTAAAAAGCAGGGTGAAAAAAAGCTTCTTTAAATAAAATACCAATATCTATTATTCTGCTCAAAATACCTAATAACCAACTGTTATGAAAAGCGGTTGAGTAATATTCACCATTTCAAAGCGATGTAAAACGACGAAAAACATTTTCAAACTGAATTTCTCGCATTGATCAGCTTTGTTCTTAGCTCTGATTACTACTTTCGTCTCGGCTTTGCGCGTCCACCCTAATCATATTTAACTGTAGCTGGGGTGGCATAGAGATTTGGTCACAACATTTTATTTCCTTCTAACCAATGTTTTCAGATAAGCAGGCTTAGGTTGAGATGGCAGCGAAGGGATCCAACACCTAGATGGCAGCTAAAGATGTGCCATATGGGTGCCATAGTCCCAGGATGCCTGTTTTAATACTAATCGTACAATACCCTGAATAAACTGGCGACTCCCAATCAGATTTTCCTGATTTGATTATCAGGATATGAGGGTCGCGAAGGAAACGAGAAGGCAGACTTTTATGCCAAAAAAAGGGCGGAATGGATTAGACTAACCCCATTTTTCGACTTTAAACAACTTTAAACAGGTTACCAATATCCTTAGATACAAAGGGCCTGAGATTACTTTGTGGAGCACTTACAGGCCACTTTATCTGCAATAAATATTTCAATACAATAGGACCATCTAGAGTTTATGCAGGTTCTGCTGTGATGAAGAGGAGTTAATGGAACGCTTAATCACCAGCAATGAAGTATTAGGTCACAACAGACACAGAATCCTGGGCTCGTACCTACTACAGGATGAAGACTTACTAATGCTTCCTGATAACAAGCTGTTTCTATTCCTCGCAACACTAAATAGTTAAAGTTAAGGCCTTAGGGGCACACAATAGCCTAATCTGATCGCAGTGCATAAAGGCACTAACCCGCACAACCATTAAAATTACCATGTTAATGGTGGCGGATATCTGGTCGGCACCTCCTCCGTTTTGCGGTGTGTGTCGTGACGTTTTTCTACAAATGAAAAGGCCTCCAGTTTTATGGCGTCGCCGAAAGGCAGATTATTTTTTACCTGGATTGCATGCCGAGGGACCACCGCAGCGTGTTTCAAACCTTGACACTGCCTAAATGGTAGTCACGCACAAACACATTCGACCATGGCGACCACAGGAGAGTTGCTTCCTTTAAGTTTGTAACCGCTCTCAAAGCAGTCTTTGTTGAATTGTTAAAATAGATATTCAACACAGGGATTGCTCCACTTTGACCTTTTCATATTCATATCTAATATATACATATAAATAATGGGTGCTTTTACATCCTTTTTTGGGAGCTTGGCCGAGCCCGTCCTCCAATTTGTTGTGTGCGTCTTGATATTGTTCCACAAATGGAGGCGCATTCAGTTTGAAGTTGATTCCAAACGGCAGATATTTTTTTATGAGGAGATTTTTCATGGCAGAAATACACTCTGAAGTTTGCCATTGACTGCTGAGGGGCGACTGCTTATAGGAAAAACATTTCTCTTTATTTTGCGGCTTCACGGAGATTCGAACCTACGTTCTCCGTATATTGCAAAAGGTAGCCACGCACCAACCTATTCGGCTACGGCGGTCGCCCGTTCTCATACCTATCCATTCTTACTGCTTCTGAAATAATAATTGTAATATACGCATGTGGCCTTGTTCCAGGTACCAATAAACCAGGAAACAAAATGACGACGAGCTTTGCAACGTCAGGCCTATGTTTCGGCAATAGATCGGCAGGTAGTATATTCTTGTAAGGTTATTATCAAATCACATCAGTTTGTTAATTTTCCAGTTTCTCGCGGCATGCCATGCATGAACAGATCTGTTGAAAAGACGATAGAGGTAGACCGGACTAGATATTTGCAAATTAGAAAGTTGATATAAGCGTCCTGTGGAGAACAGGCCATCACAGGACCACCCTATATAGGAGCGTATGCCTAACAACCGTCATGTAGATATAAATAGCAATGGAACGTAGACCCCATACGGCTCTTATTTTTTTATTTTACCTATACTTTTGCATATGTAGAAGGCTATAGAAACCTTATCATATCGCTGAGTTGTGTTTACTTTTTTATATAAAATAATTCCAAGGAATTTAGCCTTATTTGTTTTGATTAGGCAGACGCCATTTAGTTCCTGTGGCGCGGCCTTTGAGATCTAGTGTCCGCTCATAAAAGAGTAAATTCAAAGACAGAAGCGAGTGGACCACCTTTATAGTCGTTGAAACCTCGGTTAAACAGACTCATAAAGTATTTTCAGAAACCTGCTTTTACATACGATCATTAAGGACTATAAAATCCAAAAGCCTAGGCAGGATAGCGACCTCAAAATGTTGTAGTATCATTGAAAGAATTCTAAGAATTGTATGACTTAAAATATCTTAGTTTCTATGATAATGGAGTCCGCAGTGCCCGAGATTTGGCGCCCCTCAATTAGGTAAATTCTCAACTACTTTCCATAAAACAGGTTAACATAGAACCATTTCACTTGAGTGGGGGTTTCAATTAAACAGATCGCAATAACGCAAACTTGACGGTATGTAAAATAAAAAATGAGTCTTAAGTAAGAGCAAATGCAGACGGACGACACACAAACACGTATTCGTATATGATTACCTGGTCTTATATATGTATGTACCCAATTACTTTATAAATTTATTTTTGTAACCAGGCCCACTGAATAGTAATTTAAAAGTATAAATAGTTAGTATTTACATACGCATACGCATTAGAACATGTAATACTTTATGGTAGTATAAAGTGGGAAAAAATGTTAATAAATTAAAAATTATAATTAAGTAAAAATAAAAAAAAAGAATAATTAGATTAAGCAAATAATGTATGATAATGGAAAATTATAAGCAAAAATAGTATCCTGGATATTATATCTGTCATCAACTCGACAAACTCAGCTAGATTAAAAATATTGTAGCTATAGCTGTGTAGCTGTTGGAAGAAAATACAAATATTTGTAGGAGGTGTGGCGTAGAATTAAGTATACTATTTAGATCCATAAAATTTAATTTAAACCCTGCCTTTTGCTAAATTCAGTTACGCAGTTTTTTAAGTTCGCTGGGAGGGGTCTGCTAATGTAGGCCTGCAGCTTACTAATTTTCCTAGTCATAGCAAAAAGGGAATTCATGTACGAGCCTAATATGATATAGTGGTTTTCGGATAAAGTCGGTAGCGATGATGTGTACATTTTCGAAATTGCGGCAAAAGTCAAAATTTTTTTTTTTTTTTGATATTTTCTCTGATGACTTATGATATCAACGTGCGACAGTAAAAGTTATCCAGAAACAAAGTTCACCTACTTCTAAAATTAGGGATTTTGTGTAATAACTACGCGTACTCAGTTTTTAATTTTATCATCTACTGAACTTTTTGAAGTACTTTGAACTTTTAAATGATCGAATTTTCAAAAAATGGTTTTAAGTATTTATAGTCGTTTTATGATATTTTTATTGATATTAAACGAAGGGATATTAATACTATTAGTAAGTATACTAAATGAAAAAAAATATCGCTCGATTTTGTCCTGATCAAATATAGTAAAATATTGCCCTTTGAAAAGTGTATCCTTAAATTCCTTTGAGATTTCTTAAAGAATTATTTGGAAAAAAATATATATATATTTTGCTGTAAAGGACCTTGTTCACTTGAAATTCTCGTTACAATTATCGAATATTCGAATTCCAAGTCTTTCTCTCATCAAGGCGAATCGAGTGCTATGGTTGCACCATTAAAAAACAGTTACTTTATTTTTCGCGATTTCGACAAGTCCGACGTCAGCTAAGTTCGCAATACAAAACAAACAAAAGTAGGGGAAATTACACGTTTGTGAAAATTCAGTGAGTGGCTTGGTAGTTTTGTGATTTGTGAGATTTAAACTAATCAAACTAATGAAAACAAAGTGCCGTGTATTAAATTGTGAGAGCACAAATTATTATGAAGCCTCCAAATACAGTTGGTTTGCGTTTTTAAGCAGAAAACGCCATAGCAGGAAAGTATGTGTGTGTGTGTGTGTAATTTCTTGTGTTTGGTTGTTTTCATTGCTTTCGACTACTCTTCTTCTTCACAAATAAGTAATTCCCCTTCCTTCCGCTCTTACGACACAGCGAATTCGGAAGGCGTAATCTGTTTCTCTGTCATTCTTGATCTCTCATCAGTGCAGTTCTTGTTGTCGTCGCTAACGTCGCTAACGTCGCTATGGTCTCCATTGGCACTCCCGTTTACTTATCCCCACTGTTTTTGCACTTTCTTTATGCATTATTGCTATAACTGAGTTAGTATTATTTTTTCGGACTTTTCATTGCACTTTTATCTGCTATTTCAGAAGTCACACGATAAGTGATGAAAGGTGAAATAACAGGATATTTCCATTAAATAATAAGCGTCTTAGCTTTTTCATATTTTTCGTTTTAGCAATAACATTATTCTATTGTCGGAACTCAATAGAAGAACGTCGTTAATTTATAAGTGAATGTTTGGATATTTAAAGGTGAGTAAAAATCGTGGAAAAGGCTTTATGATTCACCAGGCATAATTTTCACCATCCACCATGGTTTCGTTGCCAGCTGCTCTATTATTACTAATTTGCCTATTTTCAGTGATTATTGCATTGCCGCCGCCATAGCCAAATGGGTTGGTGTGTGACTACCAGTCGGAATTTGGGGAAAAACGTAGGTTCGAATATAATAATAAAGTTTTTTTCTGATAGCGGTCGCCCCTCGGCAGGCAATGGCACACCTCCGAGTGTTATTCTGCCATGAAAAAGCTCCTCATAAAAAATATATCTGCCGTTTGGAGTCGGCTTAAAATTGTAGGTCCCTCTATTTGTGAAACAATATCAAGACGCACACCATAAATGAGTTTGGCCAAAACCCCGAAACGGGTGTAAGCGCTAACTATTGATATATATATATATATCCATATACTATATACACATATAGATATACATTGTGTCAAAAAAGTACCGGGAATTGTTCAATAAAACGCAAAATAATTGTTTAATCATCAAAATTTATTTATCGCCTTAAAAATAAGCTCCATTCGAAGCAGAACACATATGCCAACGATTTTGAGTCATCAAAACACCTTTTAAACGCATTTGAAGAGATCTTCTTCAGCTCCTCCAGCGAATTCTCTGTAACGGCCTCTATCGACTCATAGCAGCGTCCGCGGAGTGGCAGTTTAAGTTTTGGGAAAAGAAAAAAGTAAAAGGCGCTAAATCGGCGAATACGGTGGTTGTTCGATGATATTTGTCGAGTTTTTGGTCAAAAAAGTGTTCACAATATTTGACTTGCGAGACGGTGCGTTATCATGGTACGCGATCCATGAGTTTTCTTCCCACAAATTCGGCCGTTTTCTACGCACATTCTCTTTCAAATGACGCATAACTTCCAAATAATATCCTTTTTTTACCGTAGAACTATTTGAAATGAATGCCGAGTGCACAACTCCATGACAATTAAGGAAAATGAGTAGCATGCTTTCACTTTTGATCGACTTTGACGTGGTTTTTTGGGTATCAACTCATATGGATAGCGCAATTCAGCCGCCTGTTCACTGGTTTGCATGTCAAACTCATATACTCACGTCTCGTCATCTGTTATGATGTGCTGGCTAAACGTTGGGTCCTAATTCACTTGCTCAAGCATATCTTCAGCCACTTTCTTTCGATGAATTTTGTGAAAGAAATTCAACTCTCTTGGGAAGAGTCGAGCAGCCACGTATCCCATGCCCTGTTGATGGTGTGAAATGTTGCGAATTGATTCGTGAGAGAGGCTAAGTACTCAAGCTACCTCCCTCAAACCTAAATATTGGTTTTCCAGCACCATTTCCTTAGCTTTGTCCACGTTTTCATCCGTTGAAGGCGTTGATGGGCGACCAGATCGAGGCAAATCTTTCACGACTCCTCGGCCCTCTGCGAAAGACTGCGTATACCCATATTTTTGATAAAGCACACTCGTCAAAGCCTTTCTGCAAAATTTTCAACGATTCGGCACACGAAAGCTCGTTAAAAACATCGCACAGCACACCTACGTCTGACTGATATAATTAAATGCCAAAAACAAGCTAATCGACAAATGACCATCAAACTCTGCGACACTATAGAGGACAGTTGTGCCAACATTCCCGCACACACAAATTTAGATTTTTTAAGAGCTATAGGAAAGTTTTTCAAAAAAATGCACCTAAAATTCAAAAAAATGCCTGAAGTTTTTGTTTAAATCAATAAGATTATTTCATGCAAATGTTGACCACGACTGCGCTTCACATGGTCCATCCGCTTAATCCAATTTTGGCATATTCTTTCCAATGTTTCGGCCGGTATCTCACATATAAATGCTTTAATCTTGTCTTCCAATGCGTTAATTGAAGGAGGCTTGTCTGAATAGGCATGAGCTTTAACATAGCCCCACAAGAAATAATCTAAAGGCGTTATATCACACGATCTAGGTGGTCAATGGACAGTTCACCGAGCTCGCCTCTCAACAAGTCCATTGTTACGCGTGCTGTGTAGCATGTGGTACCGTCTTGCTGAAACCACAAAACCACATGTCATGCAACTCAAGCTTTTGCATTTGGGGCAAAAAAAAGTTGGATATCATATTACGGTAGCGCTCACCATTCACAGTTACGTTACGATTCGCAGCATCTTTGAAGAATTACGGTCGAATGATACCTCCAGCCCATAAACCGCACCAAACTGTGACCTTTTCTGGATACATTGGTAGCTCTTGCAATTCTTCTGGCTGATCTTCACTCCAAAATCGACAATTCTGCTTATTTACGTACCCATTGATCCAAAAATGAGCTTCGTCGCTGAACACAATTTTTCGATAAAAAAATGGATCTTCGGCCAACTTTCCGTTGCGGTAGGTCGTTCGGCTTCACGTCTTGCACCAACTGTATTTTGAAAGGCTTCACATCTAAATCCTTTTCGCAAAATTGTCCACGTTGTTGAGTAACAGAGGCCCAATTGCTACGAACGGCGACGAATCGATAATTGATGGTCATCGTTAACACTGGCCGATACAGCGGCGATATTTTCTTCAGTGCGCACTCCACTTAAGCGTGTTGGTGGTTTGATGTCCAATAACGTAAATTTGGTTCTAAATTTAGTCATAATAGTTCGAATAGCCGCTTCAGTGGGTCCACTAAACTGACCATAAAATGGAAGAAACGCGCGATAAACTTTCTTAACAGAACACGCATTTTTATAATAAAACTCAATGATTTGCAAGCGTTGTTCGTTTATAAGACGATTCATGATTAAATTATAGACCAAACTGAAGATGTTTGACGGTGGAACAAAACACGAAACGTGCGTCAGCTGTTTAAACCAACTGTTTAAAAAGATAATAGCTAAAAAATCACCCATTATGTGCAACGCGCGCTTTTTAAGTTAACAATTCCCGATATTTTTTTGACAGAATGTAAGCAAGTATGATGGAGTACGAGGTTTGGCCATCCGAGCGAAATTGTGAGAGTAACTTCGGCTGTCACGTCACCGGGGACTCGGCAGTAAAATTCTGCCCACTCATTTTATACTCATTTTACACTCGTTCAGACAGCAACGAAATAACACGAGTAATGGCTGCATTGATTTTTCTTTTCATATATCACGAACATAATCTCACCTTTTCCTATAAACAAGTAGCTGTCATATTCCTTATTATGCCACAAATCAGTTGAGTCTTCGAGATCCCTGAGCGCCGTTAACGGGATGTTGGCCACATATCTGTTTTCTGTACATTGTACTCGTATTAACACACAATACTCGTATTAACACACGCTTCCACTAAAATATGTTGCCTTACACAAAGTAAAAAAATATAAACTAATTACAGTTTCACTTAGAAAAAATATCCTTTGAATTTCGGAACACGCACTTGTGTTAAATTTCCAATTGCACCTGTAAAATTTAATACTTCGATTTTCACAGAAAATGTTTGACACTCGCATATTTATTTTCTTTTTCAATTAGTTTGAAATGTCTCTGATTGCTTTCCATAAATTTCACGTAATGCCTGTAGTGCCCATAAATATGTACACACTCAATTTAGCATATGTCTCAATTGAAATACGAGCGTTATTGGAAAAACTATTTTGTTAAAATTGTCTGTAAAAATTGCATTCGCCACGTGATTTAATTCAATTTGTGTACTTTTAATTGATTTGTTTAATTTACCTTTAACTTTCTAAAAACTCCAATTGTAACCACACCAAATATTTGGCCAAACTCAATTAAATAATTTACATTATTTATGCGATAATCAATAGTCTAAAAAATAGCGAAAAAACTTTAAATAGACATAAAAATAAAACTGAAAAAGTTGTGAGTAGTTAGAAAAAATTGCAGCTTTTTTTGAAGTGGAAAATCATAAATATCATACAAAATCCTTTAATTGTAACAATAATTTATGTTGCTGGCATAAGCGAAAAATGTCACAAGTGTACATATTTAATTTATTACAGCAAATCTGTTGAAATTAACAAATATAATATTTGTTATGAAGTTTACATAAATTACATCAAAGTGCCGCCATATTTTCAACATATTTCTGACATATTTTCTGACACATTCTTTTACAAGTTCTCTCTTTTTTTACACATGCACGTACACACACACATATATATATTTATTTTTCTCGTTTTTTTGGTCTTAATTTTATGATTTGTTATTGTTTGCATAATAAAGCGCATGAGCGAATAATGAATGGAAAAAATATGTTCAACAATGATACACTAATTTAAGTGATAACCGTACAATGAGCTTGCAAAACCACAACACGATTGCCACGTTCTGTTTATAATTTGTATTATTTTTACCCAGTAAACTGTATTATTTAATAGCGCACACACGCGCCATCAAGTGGTATTTCGCAGTAATATATCCAGCCTTGATAATGCTGTACAAAATTTCATAATTTTATAAGAGATTTTGAGGTAGTAGTTAGGTGTAACCACCAAAATTTCGACGTTTCTTCATGAATCTTTTTTAAAAAGAAAATAAAGTGCGATCGTTTTAAAGTTATTACATGTTTTTATTGGTCTTTTGAAGTATATAAAAAAAAATTTTTAAGTTAATTTTATATTAATTTGTTTAAAATTTTTGACGTCAAATTGGAGTCCTAAAAAAAAAGATGAGTTGGTGCGGGGAAACACACAGCCTTCCAAAGTCATCTGAAATAAAAAATTGAAAGAGATTATTATTCTGTAGACTTTATTTTAGGAACCGAACCTAAAGTATACATAAAAATGAAAAACCAAAAACAAAATGGCGGACTTGTGAAAAAAGTTCTCAAATCTAATTTTTTTTCCTCATAAATTGTTTAAATTAAATAGTTTATTATTAAAGGTCCGGAATCTAGATATGTGTGTCTAGAATAACGGGTTAAATTTTTAACCAAATCGGTTGAATAGTATTGAGTCAGTGATTCCCCGAAATTTCGAAAACATGGTTTTGAGAAAAACGCGTTTAAAGTTTCGACAACAGCTGCTGCTGGCGTGTCACCGCTTTCATACACACTACGGCGCGCTCTCTTATTTTAGCTATAACTTTAAAAATAATTAGAATTTCTGTCTGAAATTTTTATATTATGTGACCTGGTCTACGAAAAGGTACCTTACGTGCGAAAACAAGTTTTCGAGAAAACAGCAGTTAAAGTTTAAACTTCTACAAAAAATCGGTCTTTTTCGTATTTATACTTTTCTTTTTTTTTTTACTTTTAACAAACTTTTAAGCAAATAATGACTTTCTGGTTTTCACCATTTTAAAGAGCCTTTCACACACTATTCGAATCAACAAAAAAGTGAAAAATGATTTTTTGACACGTAAGGTACCTTTTCATAGACCAGGTCACATATATTTTTAAGATGTTTTTCTTCCGGAAAATGTAAAAAAAAATCGCTTTTTTGAACCCGTCACACCGTGCTACTACCTTGAGGACGTTCAGATAGAATAAAATGTTCGACAAAAACAAAAACACCATAAAATACTTTGCAATATGAAGTCTGAAAAGAGACCAAATACAAATTTCAAAGGTATTGAACTGTACAGGTAGTGATCTATGATTTCAGTGTGTCTTGCATGGCTTGCATGCTCCTCTGAAATAAGCAACACAGGAATTGATTCAGAAGATTAGCAAGAAAATACTTGAACTATTTGGTAAACAAATTAGTGTGAATCAGCCCTTTCTAATTACCGAAGTATCGATCCTAGAAGTGCTTCTTTCATAAGAAGCGCACTTTTGCCTTTCCTAGGGAAAATAAAGATGGGTGGATAAGCCTTCATACAAAAAATTGATTTATTTGTATGGAAATAAGTTTCCGGCCTCGTGAAAAAGGTGTCGCTGCTGATACTATATTTGTAATCGCTCTAGTAATGCACTTGTGATTTGAAGGTGTATATGTGAGGAGTCGATCGCAGTAGTTTACACTCGTTTGAATAAAAAGTAAAGATCTTTTTTTCTGTCGTCAAAAATGTCTACGTTCGTCCCGAAAAAACAGCATTTGCGGTCATCAAACAGTCATGCTTTATTACTACCTTTCAAAGAAAAGTGCAGCTGAAACGTATCGTACTTGTATATTGATCAACATTCATGGTAATCACGCTCCATCAAAAACAACTTGTAAATAGTGGTTTCGACGCTTCCAAAGTGGCAATTTCGACGGGAGTGATAAAGATCGCGAAGAGGCACCGAAAAAAGTTGAAGATACTCTAGTACAACAATATGGGATGAAGACCCTTTATGATATGTCTAGGGATTTTGATAGCTCAACCGTAGGTAAACGTTTATATGCGATGGGAGTGGTCCAGAAAGAAGGTAACTGGGTGCCACATCAATTGAAGGAGAGGGATATCGAGAGACGTTTGGTGACGTGTGAGATGCTTCTTGAACGTTAGAAAAGAAAAGGTTTTCTGCATTGCATCGTAACTGGTGATGAAAAAGGGATCCATTATGATAACCCTAAGTGTCGAAAACATTGAAGCCCACCAGCTGAACCAGGTCCATCCACAGCGAAACAACAATATTCATGCTTCAAAGGTTATGTTGTGCATCTAGTGGGATCATAAGGGTGTCATCTATTATGATCTCCTTAAACCATCTGAAACCATCACTGGCGATCGTTGCCGACTGCAGCTTATGCGTTTGAATCGATCTCTCAAAGTAGAGCGGCCGGAATGGGATGGTAGACATGACAAACTGTCCACGTCGGGTAATATTTAAAGAGACTTCATTGGGAAATCTCGCCCCACCCGCCATATTTCGGAAATGTTGTCATAAAATAAAACAGGTCATACAAAAATTAAAATTCTAAAGGACTCGCTCACACATTACCGCTTTGAATTCAACAATTACTTTTCAAAAAGTCCCACACAAAGTAGTCTAGTGGAGTAAGATGGTATGGTCTAGGTGGACAGTTTATGTCACCACTACGTGAAATTAATCGACCGCGAAACGTAGTTCGCAATCATGCAATGTTTTGCCGTGGCATGTGACATGTGGCTCCATATGGTTTGAAATAAAGACCGTCTTTGTCTATTATTTCAAGCTCTGACAGCGAAAATATTTTATCAGTTTTTTAAAGCGTTGTTCATTGACAGTCACAGCTTTTTCGTTTTCATCTTCGAAGAAAAATTAACCAATCATTCCAAAAACTACACCAAATTACAATAATAGTATTATAATTTTGAATATAATAATAATATAAATATTTCTTCTGCAATGCATCTGTTGACTTGCCAAATGTCAAAGATGACATAAAAAAGTGACCGTGTAAGAATCGATCGCTACTGATATCTTGGCGTCACTTTTGAAACACCCCTTAGCTTCTATTAGCGAAAACATGTGTGTATCAGCTCATTTTTTAACAGATCCAATAAAAACTGCAACGTTTTCTCTCGAAATACCGCTTACAAGGGCCACAGATGTGCTGGTTGATTGATGAAAAGGTAGAGATGGTTTACGCCTTCGAATTTAATTGAAGAAATTGGTTTTGTATGTTAAGCTTTTCTCATTTTAAATGCAATTGTTTCAGACTTCAATTTTGTGCTCTCCATATATGGTTTTAAAGTACTTCGCATTAAAGTACTTGATCATTCCACACTTTGTTTTTTATAAAATCGTCTGTTAAACTTTTTTAAACTAAATTTTCTATCCTAGTATAGCAAAATCATAAAGAGATAAGCTCCTTACCTCTCACTCGAGAACAAAGAGTTGTTAAAAAGAAGGCTGAAAGATATGTAAATGGTAATTATTTGTCGAATTGACGAACACGAGCTTCATTTCTACAAAACAACAACAATTTCTGCAATGTTCTTACTACATACAACAAGATAGCATCGGCAACTGAGATTACACGATACGAGTGCTTGAAAGCGATCGAGAAAGTGAGAGAAGCTGTGCTCCGAAATAAGAAAGGGTGGTTAAGTTTTAAGGGCCGGTATTGATTTTGAATAAAATACAATTTGTTTTGGAAATTATTATCATTTCTCTTTATTATGATAACATTGGTATGATTCAATTACGTATAGAATAAAATATTGGCCAAATAGCCGCCGCGACCTCGGCGGCACACCTCCGTCCAAATTTTCAGGCATAATTGAGGTTCTATGCCGTTAATGTTACAAATTATCTAATCCTTTAGCTCTTGAATTGTTGCTGGCTTATCGATGTACACTTTTTCTTTCAAATAACCCCAAAGAAAGAAGTCAAACGGTGTCGTTGACGTTTAGGTGTGTTTCACATTCAACATCGGCCCTTGAAATTTAACCACCCTTTACATTACATTTACTTAGTCGAGTGGGCTAACATTAGTATCCTAAAGTTAAACTACCGTAAATCACTTAAATCACTGAAGTAACTGTCAGCAATACGATTTGGAATAGTCGCAAAGAGTGGTGGTCCTACACATTATTAAATAAAACAAATAACTGCTTTTATTTATTTATTCGTTTAAGGAGGTTCTTGAACATTTCAAATAAATTCAAAGTTAAGTTAAGTACATTTCAATTAAAATTTATAATTCCTGATTAAGTATTGCCTATGCGGCCTTAACGAAGTGAGTCTAAAATGACAAATTGACGAAGTAAAATTGGTTTTAGTTTACAACTACTACTGGGTGAAGACGTTTTTGAGACACTTTTCTTAGAACGTATTTAAATTATTGGCATAACAATTTTTTTTTTTTTTTTGAGGACTCTGAAAAGAAATCCGACAAAAAACCATATGTAAAATATTTGGTCTGAGAGGAAGTGCATTTAAGAATTACGATATCACAGAAGTGATTGAATGGGGCAGCACATCTTTATACGAGGTGGCACAAATTTAATCATACAATTATGTTTGAATAACTTTTTACTAAAAACAAAAAATGATTTTGAGTGATGGAAGTCTTTATTTTAATTTTGACGCGCTGCAACGCTTGTCTGGAATTACAGAAAGGTATTTCTTGGTATCTCTGCAATTAAGAGCTGCCATGGCTGATAGGAACTTGGTTGTTTTAGATGTGTCATTGTAACAGTTAAGGTAGTAGAACAATTAGAGCATAAAGCTAGTGGATAGTTTGTAAGAAATGTCCGCGTGTTAAGCTTTAGAAGTCCAGTTTGAGTCGCATCATCGATCTTTGTTGATATCGCAGCTTTGCATTTGATTTGTTACTATGTTGTAGAGGTAACTGATGCATACTCCTATAGTGAGGGTTCATTTCCTCATTCCAATTTAGGTGATATTGTGATGAAATGAAATTATTTACAGAATTTTTGATATCCTTCTTTATGTAATTGTTGATTCGAACATAGAAATGGAGTGTGCTTGTCATTTCATACGTCGGCTAAGAGTCTCTTGAGTTCTCCTTATGTGGGGTCTATTTTCACAGATTTCTGTGCAGGCTGCAATTTTTCGGTTTTAGCTCTGCTGTTCCTTCGATAGCTTCGATATTCTTTCAGATATGGAGATAGATGTAAGTTAGGTAATAGCCAAGTTTTTTTTTTTTTTTTTTTTTTTTTTGTGTAATCGTGAAAGAATTTTCATCCTTTTTTGAACCGCCACAATAGCATATTCGAGTAACCCAATGTTTTTATATCCAGGTTTGTGCTTTGGATTTAATTTGCTATTTTATTTAATATCTTTTCATAAAATTTTTTTTTGTCTTATTATAAATTTATTTGTCGGAGGATTAAGAAATTTTTTTTGTTCTTTTTTTTTGAGTTTTGCATTACTGCACTTACCACTACGATTACAACTGCAATTTTTGTCGTACGACCAAGAGAAAATTCATTTTACCAATTGTTTATAGTGCTGAAGGATGGTGCTTATCGGTGTATAAGGCGTTTAGTTCATCGCTACATTCTTGTCTTGTTAATCCACGTCGAAATTTGGAAAAAGTAATCGAACAAATATGGTAACGTTTTAATTCCAATTTTTTAAGCCACTGTAAACTGCACTAGTGTGGATCACACATTAAAACGTTCTGAGTGCGTTTATGATAAAATTTGTCAAACTTTACAATGTAAATATCAAATCACGTCTGAAACTACTAGAAATGGCCAAAACTAGAAATATAAATAGCAACCCTCGCATTAAAAATTCTATAAAAATGGACATTATGCTTTCGAGTTCATATATATATTTACCTATATTCGAGTTGTAGTACACATTCATACTTCGCAGAAAATTTTAAGCTGGTTTTATATGCATACCACTACACTTCTTTCATTCCACTTTGCCACTTATGCCTTAAAACTAACCAAGCCACTCAGCCATATTGAAAAATCAGTGAACGTTGGCATACGTATTTGTTTTTTGCTTTGCATTCCAATTAAAATTCCAATTGTTCGTGGGCATAAACTCTATTATGAAACACTTAATTAATATATCATTAAAGTGAAATAGTTACAATTTTACAGTCATAAATTGTTGCATAAGTCCCATAAGTATTTGTATGGAAAAAATATTTATTTGTTTATGCTTATATGCTTATGTACTTATATATATATATACATGTTTCTGTCATAAATGCTTTCCATGTAGAAAAACCGACTTGTTTCAAAGCAGTTTGCCGTGCAGTAAAGATGTATATCTCTCTCGACACCTGCTTTCATAAGGCTTGCTGACTAGGTGCTCAGGCTTGCGGTTCTGTGTATTTTCAATAAGGTAATACAATATATTTTATTCTAAGGGTTTTCTCTTGAACGCTGATACTTCTTCCCAACTTTGATGGTGCTTATTAATTTATCCCAATAGAACAACTAATCTTTAGAGGTCAAGCACGCATAGACTCAATTTTTGATAGCTCTAACTAAAGTGTAGCGTATTCCAGGCAAGGTATTCTGCATTAGCTGAACCAAGTAATAGTCAGAAAATGCAATGTCTCTGCTAGACTGCGGGTAGGATGATACTTTCAATCCACTGGTTTCCAAGTAAGTTTTAGCGAGCTGTACAGCATGTGACCAAGCAACTTCGTGATGGAAAATCAATGTGGTTTCAAAAATTCGTAGTTTGTCTACCATTTCGATTATTTTTTGGTTCAATATGCACTTCACTTTAATGACCTGTTGTCTGTAGCATTCTCTATTAATCTCTTAACCAGCAATTATTGGCATAGCTCGTGTACAGGTGATCGGGCCAGAAGTTAATATTACGTGTGCCATGGTGTGGGTTAAAACCAGATGATTTAAAAAAATGCGCGAGCTTGTATACGATTTCGGCTCAACACCTTCGAATCCAAATCGTAAGTTAAGGAGTTAATGATATCACCCGGTTTCAGCAATTCATAAAACGAGGCACCCCTAATCCAACCAAATATACAGCACCATCTTCGAACCGTGGATATTCGGTTTTGGAGATGGGACAACTATAACATATGATTTCCTTCATTTAGAATTTTTTTTTACAAGAAGTAAACATCGAAGGCATACAACTGTGGAAATTTAATCCGAACTAAACCGGCCGCCGTAGCTGAATGGGTTGATGCGATACTACCATTTGGAATTCAGAGAGAACGTAGGTTCGAATCTCGGTGAAACACCAAAATAAAGAAAAAGTTGTTTCTAATTGCGGTCGCCTCTTGGCAGGCTATAGCAAACCTCCGAGTGTATTTCTGCCATAAGAAAAGCTCCTAATAAAAAAATATCTGCCGTTCGGATTCGGCTTAAAACTGTAGGTCCTCCATTTGGGGAACAACATAAAGACGCACGTCACAAATAGGAGGAGAAACTCGGTTAAATGCCCAAAAAAGAGAGTACGCGCCAATTATATATATATGTAGACCTCCTACTGCCCAAGTAGCGATCATATCCCAATATTACCGTCAAGTAAATCGTCGGAAAGCGATTTGAATACTGGATTGCACTTCAACATTTTGTAAAAAGTTGTAAATACTTGAATATTTTGATGTCTCTAATCTTTTATTGTAGAAATCACACCAGTCAGATACCTCTTATCATACTTCTCTCAGGTAAACTTCGAGAGTACGTTTTTAAAACTGGTATCGTCTGTTTAACTGCTGCTCATCTCGAAGTTGGATGCTTTGTGCTCTTCTGCTTGTTTTAAGTTTACGGTTATTTCAATAGATTAATTTCTATCCCCAATAATGATACGCTGAAAAAAGGTTTCCATTTGCATTTTAGACATACACAATCGCCTTTCGACGACTTTTAGTCTACATAAGTTCCTAATGAACCAAATATTCCATATTCTGAAGCACAACCATGTTCTTAAAACATAATGAAATTTCTTTGCTAGTTACTTCCGCAAATTCAGCAAGTTTTTTGTAAGTTTAGTAGGAGTTTTTTTAATTAAATTCTCCAAGACTCATTTGAAAACAACTGCAGTCCGACCATTCATCTGCTATTTGGTCCGCACTGCGTATACGCAACCAAAACTGGTGTTTAATATTATGCTTCAGTGGCAAGAGAAATATGAAATGTACATAAAATACCATTTTCGAGTTAATATTTTTACCATCTAAGCACTCTGCAATCTCTCTTTTGCCAGTTTATCCAATGTATTAGCCAAACAGTCATTAGTCTTTAGTTATTGGTCATTAAAGACCAAAGACATTTTCTTGTTTAGTTTCTAAGAGTAGCGAAGATTGAAAGTTATCAGCTCTACAAGTTTTCAGATATTAACGAGCAAAAACTTATAGTTTTCTTTCAAAAATCAAAAATATAATTTTTTTGGGAAAACTTTTGAGCAAAAAAATAAAATTTTTTCTTGAAAACAAAACAAATTATATTTTAAAGGAAAATATTATAAAAAAAATCTGTACCAAAATCTCCAACATTGACTAAATCTGAAAGTTATCAAATAATTATTTTTGAAAAAATTTTAATTTTGCTGATTATTATACTAAAGTCTACAGACAAGCCAATTTTCAGAAAAATTTACAAGAATGTTCAAAATACTTGACTCACTTGACATAGAATCGCTCAATAGTTAGGCGAGTCAGAACTGCCAGACTTTGTGTCTGTTTTTGTTGTTGTTGTAGCAGCATAATACATATATACGGGGAATGCTGCTGAAGTGACAGTCCTTGGCCGGATATAAATCCGGGTCGTTCCGGTAACGTAGAACCGGCTGTCGTAGGAACGAGACTTTGTGTCTCCTTCGCGCCAGTTTGAGGTCACACATTTTGTTGAACTTTTCTAAAATCATCTACTGGGTGTACTCATACATGCATACTCAATATTATTTATGCATTTACAGTGGCAATTGTTGTATGTTAAACGCACGCATGAATGTAGCTATGAAATATTTGTTGTTGACTGACGACAAGGCAGGCAATCAATTACAGTAACACCTAGCCGCGCTACCCATATACATGTTTATGCACATACACATACATATGTATGCACATGTACATGTATTGAGTAAATACAGATAATGTAACAACAACAATGAACAACAAACATCAGTTGCACACAATACCAATTAACTTGCAACTTTGACACATGCAGGTTAATTCAGAGGTTAATTTTCACTAACACAAACACATAGGCACATATATTATGCACACAATTGGCAACATTGGCAGCAGTTGAGAATGTCCATGTGACGTTAAAGTCAATATTTCACACAAGAAACGCTTTACAAGCGAGCATCAACAATAGCAACAAAAACTGTAAATGAAAACAATAACATGCCACATTTTGTTGCGGAACATTGCCGGCATTATGTATGTACATACATAGTAGCATGCCACACAATGGAGCTAATAAATATTCAATTTGTTAGCCATGCCATAGGCCACATTACCTTTACCTTCGCAGTACACTCGCCATCTCTTAAACAGCTTCTTGCTATTCACTTCCATTCCTGGAATTTTAAAGCGTATTTAATGGTCGTGTAACCATACTGACCAACGTTGGTTAGGCGTCGCATTAACGCTTGTAAGTAAAAATGTAACTGCTGACTTTACCTGTACACCTAATAGGCAAAGCAAATGTAATGGTGTGCGTGTGGTAGACATTTTCGGTGTGGAGGTCAGAATTATTTTGTAATCACCTGCTCTCATTCGCCTATGCAAATGCAGGTGTAATGTATAGATATGTGCGTGTGTCATAGCTGTTGCGTACTCATGTTCGTAAATATTTGTGAATATCTTGCAATTTATTTATTTCTTATTTTAATTAAATAATTTAAATAAGTTTCACACTCTGGAAAAGTTAAAAAAAACTCAAGAAATTTGCATCAAAATTTCAAATATTTGAATGAGAATTTCTAGAAAAATTTCAGGTAGGCAATTTTATAGCCCATTAAGTGTTAATGTAATTAAGTTGATGTTATAAGTCGCCAAAAAATTTCATTGATTTATTGCAATTCGTTTTGTTGACGGTATTCGGTGCTTCCGCAGCCAAAAAAGTATTAAAAATCAACTCGATTTTGTTTAATGTTAATGTTTGTACAGTTTTTTATTTAACTGTGTTCACATGTAAATACATGTATAGGAACAAACAGTTTTTAAAACCGTTTTCATTGGTCTATAAATTTTAAAAATTCAACTCGAGCTCAGTTAAGACATTTGATCCATTTATTTCATCGTAAAAAATTACCATAAATATTTAGCAGGAAAATTCAAAAAATTGGTAAAAATGTGAAAAAACTGGTAGTTGGCAAATTTTTTATAATGCCACAATTTACAAAAATTTTAAATTGGCTTTACTTTCTTAGTGCGGCATTCTTTGTGATACTCTATTACTTTATACACCATTAAAAGCAGCTAAATTGTTATTGATCGGCGGGTAGCCGAGCCTTTTCGAAAGCTGGCATTACAAAACAATAACGGGACAGAATTCGTTTGACAATTATAAATTTATTTACTAAAGTATGACTGCAGGCGCATTAGAATTAGCCACTGCTGTCTAATATGCAACCAAAAAACGAAAAGTTAAGGGGGGAGCCTGCTTTAGAGGCTTAAAAAAATCGATTTTTGTTCTTTGCATAGATGTCTTTCCAAACTATCCAAGAATGTGTCCTCAAAATTTCAGAAGTAAATTCAAAATATTTTCGGAGTTACAGAAGAAATTGTGAGCAAGCGTCGAGCAGGTATACGAGCGGCCGGATCGCTCGATGTGCGATTTCTCGGTTTGTTATTTTTACGATTTTTCCTAATTGGCGGGAAAGATGGGGAAAATGTTAAACGTCCTATCGAAATGAGATAACATTGATTGTATTCGTAACTAAATTTTCTTCTAGTTGAACCTAAAAACCTTAAGAAAGTAATGATTGACCCACTTTTTAAACAATCTAAAGTGAGTTTGTTTTTCCAAAAGAATTAATTTTTTTTTTAATTAGCGAAAAATTGTTGAATTTCTCACTTTTTGTTTAATTTTCTTGGTTTAACTAGAAGCTATACTATACTAAAATAAAAATTTTGAGGTATGGTGCCTTCGGCAAAGTTTCTTATTTTGATCCCTAGAATATGATTTTCACAGAGCAATGGGCGATTTTTTTGCACAAATCGACCCGGCCTAATATATATATATATTAAAAGGAAAAAGGATATCATTTAATTGTAAGTACATACTTCGCTAATTGTAAAAAAAAACACAAATGACAAAAAATGTTGAAGTAAAAATGTTTTTATTTATTAATTTATTTATTTGTTTATTTATTTTTTTATTTATTTATTTATTTATTTATTTTTTCATTTATTTATTTATTTATCCTTATAACAAAATCAAAGCAACTAGCAGCAGAGGCTGTCAACCTGCCAATTCGATTATTTTTGGTCCTTTACAAGTTTTCGTTTGATTTAAACATAAAAACTCTTTGGCATAGAATTAAAACGCAGTATTAAAAAATGTTATGTAGGTGGGACGCGATAAATCGCTAGCTTAATAAGTTCAAAAATGCGATAATTTGTAAGGAAGTTCAATCTCTGAGATAACTCGTGTCAAATGTGTATAATTTTGTTCTCTCGATAACTCGCATTTTTTCAAGTCGAACAACTTCTTTATTTTTTCCTAATTTCGCGTGTTTGCCAAAAGTGTTCTCCTATGATACTTGCAATTCACGAAGTAATAGAAAAACGCAAATCGATTTTACCAATTACTTTTCCTTTCAAGTTTGCAAAAGTTCTTTATAATTCCTTTTCCAGTTGCTTTTGGTTTTGCAAAAGTGCTTTATAACTCCTTATCTCAGTTGAAAGTGTACTACAAAAATGTTTATCCAATTTTATGTGTGAATAATTTTTTTACTAAATAAAAAAAAAATCTTTTGGTGATAGGATGAAAATCTTCATTTTGACCTTCATCTTTAGCAAAGTAGTGTTTGTCTCTTTGTATACTGCAGCTGCCTAATTCCCAAGTATCAAATATGATTGATGAACGACGACATTTGCAAAAATTATGAACGTTCCGATAGAGTGATTATTTTTGTGCCACCTTGCATAATTCGTAATTCCGTTCATTCGAAAACCGCAATGGCTCGGAATATTTTAGTGATCTCTTGGATTACGAGTTATGGTGATCGCATTGAAATTTCCCCTGTAGTGTCATCTAGCTGATCTTTGCATAAAAAATTAATTCTTCGTACCAAAAAGTTCGTAAGCATAAGTTTTTATTTAATCATTGCACTTTTTTCAATATTAATAATCTTTTTATTAACTTTGGATTACTGAAATTTCCTTCTTTTAAAATGTGAAAGCATCCAAATTGACTCTATATGGCTATTCTCTAATGGAATTTTTCTTAAAATTTTGTGCAGATCCGAGTACGCGAAACTATACCCATCTTTCTCCCAGCAGCGAAATAAAATATTTCACTCTTAACATAAGGCCTTTTACGGCTAAGGCTAGATTGAAATTAAAAACTTTCAAAATATTTACTTTTTTTAAATTTTATTATTATAATAAATTACTAAGTTTTGGTTTTTTACTAGCCACACAAAACATGCACTCACGGGCGTGCAAATTCCAATAAACATATCCGCCACACCCATTCATATATACGCATGTACATATATTGCTGTATATAATAACATAGAATATTAGACACTGTCGAAAGCACATTTGCAGATACAAATGTATGTATGTACGGCGAAAAATATTGGTGCTGGCTTAAAACTTTGATATCGCAAATTATTAGTAAATAAATAGAAAAATATAAATACGTACATAAGTCTCATATTCACAAAATCCGTGTAAATACAGCATAAATATCTGAAATAATCCGCAAGTAAGCCCTAAATATGGGCTGTAAACAGAAAAAAGCTATACCAATACAATACAGAAAACATATTTAGTGAATGCAGATATTTATACATATAAAAGTGTAAATTAACTGGTATTTATATAAAATTACTATGTATGTACGTATAAGTATAAATGTGTAATAAAGGTCTGACACATATGAGCTATGAAGTTTATACGAGTAATGTGTGAAATAAAATGAAATAACAAAAATGTATAAAAATATAAAAGATTAAAGAGGATTATAAAAAAGCCTACTTGTAGACATTTAGAATAGACTATGTTACAATATTTTCAGCAAAATGAAAGACAAAAGAAACATACACACACACATACACACTGTACAAAGAAGTAGTGAACGCTGCCAATGAATCAACCAAAAAATTGTGTAACTAAAATATGCTTTATATGCGCCTACAAAATGTTTTCTGAAGCTATTAGCAAGTAAAGGTACTTATTAAAAAAATCTGAGAAAAATAGCAACTATCAAATAAAACAATAATGAATATAGTAATAATTTAAAGGCTTTTGCTTAATCAAATTTGGTATTCAACTACTGGTAAGTATCATAAAAGAACGAGCAGCCCGCGCCAGCCGAAAACTGATATAAAAACTTGAGAAATACTATGCTCACAATATGAGTAAAGTCACAAACTGCAAAGTTCAGACTATTTACATAGTTTTTCTTAAAAAACTATAGATCGCGGAATATAACGGAACTATTTATATTTTCTTTGATATATTGTGCATTCAACAAGTGATTTTAATCGCGGATAGAAGCACGTGTTGTTAAAAAATAAAATGGAATCTTCCAACGCGTATAAGAGGCATATTGTGTATATTTTTTATAAAAGTGCTAAAAATGCAACAACTGCTGCTGCTGAAATAAACACTGTTCACGGAGAGGATACCGTGAGTGTAAGGACTTCGCAAAAGTGGTTTTCCAAATTCATCCCATGGAGCAGTTCACAGGAAGCAGAGAGTGAATGTGTGTTCTCAGCTGCTGCAACGGCTTGAAAATGAAAGTTTTTTGAACCGTATCGTTACTGGTGATGAAAAATGGGTCCATTACAACAATCCTGTTCGCAAACGCCTGATTATTATTCTCATCAGCTGTCAAACCTGAATGAGGCACTTAAAAAGTTTTGTTTCACCAAGACAACGCAAGGCCTCATACCGCAAAACAAACATTAGGCAAGCTGAATGAGCTCGGATGGGAGTTAATGCATACTCGACCATACTCTCCGGATATTACACCTTGTGATTATCACCTTTTCCATGGCCTTCAATCCCATATGAATAACAAGAACTACTCCTCAAAAGAAGCTATAAAAAGCGATATCGAAGCGTATTTTGGACAAACGATTTTTTGAGCAGGGAATTACAAATTTGCCTAAACTTTGGGAAGACATTGCAAATAATGAAGGAAAGTATATTGTTGATTTTATTTGTTTTAAAACTACCTTTAACAAACGCACGAACTTATGGACTGACCTGATAATAAAGTGTAAATTTTAAGTAGCTAAAAAATTGCGTTCATTTTTAACAATTTTTTTTCGCTGGTGGTCTAGTGCAAATTCTCCTTATAAAAAAATGTCCAGCATTCGTTATATGGGAGGAACTGCATAGCACTGTCAACCGAAAAAAAATTATACCATAAAAACTCAACGCGAATCTTGAGCTACTTTAAGCCGTATAGAATAACATACCCAACATTTTTCTAAAAATTTTGACTAATGCAATACTAAATGACTGATAAAAATGTGTTAAATTTATTCTGAAATAATTAACAAATTGTTCTTACTGACATTTGAAATTGAAATTTGAAAGGTCGAGCCAAGAAGCACCGAGAGATTTGGTAACTTCTAAAATACTCAAGCTAATAAACCCATTGTATTTAAAGCTCTGGAAAGTGATAGAATAGGAAGTTAAGGAAGAAAGGAGAGAAATAACAGAAATAGAGAAAGATAGGACAGAATAGAGGTAGTTAGACCTTTGAAAATTTTCCAGATTCTTTGATAAGTCTGAAAATATCCTCCAGTTTGAGAGAACGAATTTTACTTGTTCTCTTGACATCGGAACCCAAAACTCGGAACCTTGCTATAGTAAATGCGGGACACTCACAGAGAAAATGCTCAGTACCATCCGAACGTCGTTTCTTCCAAGTTTTAGAAGAAAGTCCGGGAGTTTTCTGTTCGGGCTTGGCACAAAAAACTTTGCAGCTCTTCAGCATTCCAAACCGGACTTTAGGTAAATTGCATACAAAATTGCTGATCGACTTGTTGGTTCCTTAAGAAATGATTCCGATTATTTGCTCTAATTCCTGTGAGGGAACCGCTGATCCACAGTTGGCCAATTCATCGGCAATCTCATCCCCTGGAACCCGGCAGTGTCGTGGAACCCATATAAGTACGAGCTTATTCTGTCTTGCAAGAGCATTAAGCTTCTTCTAACATTCTTGAACAATCTTTGAGCTTTGTTTTGCGTTCTCCAGCGCCTTTAGCGCAGCCTGACTGTCACTAAAGACTCCAATCTATTTCCCGTTCCATCTCATCTCAACTAATATATATATTCTGCGACTTTCAGAATAGCAAAAATTTCCTTTTGAAAAACATTTGCCATTCGTAATGGTACCTATTACTCTCGTTTTAGTACCATCCGGCTTCAGAACTTATTTCATTCTTGATCCCATCGGTAAAGAAAATATCTGTCAAACCTCTTCTAATGCATCAGAACTACTCTCCAGAGCTCACGCATATTTGACATCAAATTTCCTTCCAAACGAAACTATAGGTATAAGTTCGTCTTTAAGTGCCAAAAACAGTGGACACTGCTCAGATAGCATCAATGTTCCCGAAGTTCCGTCTTCGTGCCAGATGTCAGGAGCCTACACATTACTTTTATTGCTTCCTGTTGTATCTTAAGATCCAAGGGGAGCAAATCAAGCATAGCATTTAGGGCATCGCTGGAGATTGTACTCACGGCACCCGTAACTTACTGACTGCTTACTACAAAAGTATATTACGCAAAAAAAAAAAATTTAGTTAAAAAAATAAAATCAAATTTAATAGTATTCGAGATACCATTGAGTTCATGAGAAGAGCTTTGCAATAGATGCATTACAGGCATCATTTTTCTGCACCTTTCAAAATGGATCGGATATTTATTACGTAAAGACCTGATAGGCACCAAAAAGTTAACCATTTCTAGTAGAGAGGAACAGTCAATCTCCTCCCTGATAATATTAAACATAAAAGACACGCTGCTATTACTGTAAGCACAAGTGCTAGCAAAATCATAAAAAGGGGGAAATCATTGAGTAAGTAATGAAATAGAGTCACTATCTCGAGCAAAACTTATACATTTTGTTTTAGTATTATTTTTATTTTATTTGGTATTTGTCCGTGCCTCCGAAGCTGTTCAAACTACCAATAAAACGCATAGCTTTAATTCAACGTATTCTCCGTTATTAGTATTCTAGAGGAAGTAAGAAAAATGGAAGGAGTCCCGAACAAAAACAGAAAAAGGTAATGGAAAACGAAGGATTGATTACTTCAGTTGGATCCCACACAAGTGGCAGTCCACCCACATCGGCGGCAGGGGCATATAGAGGAGTCGGGGTTTGCTATCGCAATCTCCTCTCTTTCAGAGACGGAGAATCGTTTTCCGGTTTTAGAGGGCTTGCGTTAAGAAGTCACTGCGGTGGCGGCACGACTTCCCAAGGAAGCTAGGAAACTGAAGAGTAAGACAAGGAGGGGAAGGAGAATGCGGTGAAGCTCATGCGGGAGAAATGCTCATGTGGCTCTTCATATTCCGAAGAACTACAAGAAGCTAATTTGGGGGTGGAAAAGGGCTTATTTTATACGGCGGTATTGAATCTCTAAGTGGCACGGCGAAACTGGTCAGGATCCTGCAAAGGGATCCAACCGCAAAGCTGGGGTCACCTAGGAAATCTGATGGTTCCTTCACGGAGAAGCAAAACGAGGTACTTTACTTGCTGATAGATTATTTATTTCAACACTTTCCCTCACATCTGTCATGGCTTACAAATGTATGCTATTATTCACAAATGTGTTCAACTAATATTCAATTTGAAATACATGTTATCGAATTATTAAGTTTGAATGATTTTCATTCCGAGATTTTTGACGCAATGAAGGTGCTTGGGTACTTACAAGTTTTTCACATCAAAAGAGTGTACCTGTGCCTTTGCAATCGTTTGTTCCTGGTGCGGATGTATTTCGATGCATTTTCATTTGTGTTGTCGATTCTGCTGTGAAGTATATATATTCGATGGTAAACTCTTCGGCTTTGAGCAAATTTCTCATGGCTTTACATGTGTATTCAGTGCCATTATGGCTACGCATCCATTTTATTTTCTTACCAGATTTATTTTACCTTAAGTGTTTATATTCTCTGAATTTCTCTAAAACTTCGCTTCTGTGCCTTAGAAAGTAAATTTCACACTATCGACTCTTGTCAACAATTTATGCGAGAAAGTAACGTGAGCCAGCAAAAAATTGTGTTTTCGTTGGCCCGCATACGTCACTGTGTACTAACTCTAGAACATCCATGACTTCCTGAGTTGGCTTTTGAAATGGTTTTGTGAATACCCTTAATATAGAGTCTTCCAATAAGAGGATATTCAAAGAAAAATGATATTTTTTAATATAAATGATCGAATGTTTATTTCATTGTAAAGAGGAAGGTAGGCCGTTAATAGTGGAAAATAACATCAATAACACATATTATTGGAAAACCCATTACAAACATTTAGATCTTTTTCGTTTAAGTGGCTAAAAGCCTCGTGCCTCGTTGGTGACCACTGTAAATTCAAGCGATTCTTCAGCATAATACAGATTATTTTTTCGCTCTACAAAACAAAAAACGTCTGCTCAAGCATTTTTTAGAATAACTTTGTTTCAAGACTATGCTGGGTCATTTTTTTGTTTTGTTTTTTCCAGGAGGAAGTATCGAAACCCCAACTCCGTGTAGGACTTTAACCTGAACTAAACCTGTCAAAGTACCGATCCCTCCGGTGCAACCGTTAAGTATTTGTCGGGAAGTGGTTTGAGCACTAAACTCAACGTTCGTTATTTTCCTGATGCCATAAATCGAAAGTAGCATCAGCTCGTTACCACCCACTGTTTAGGTCATTTGATGAGAAAGCCACCACTGTTATAACAGTACTCCCCCACCCACTATGCATCTGTCCATACCATAGGAAGGTAAGTATCTATGTTCGGTATCGTCAGTTTACCTACATCGAAGTAAATTTATCTAGAAAGTGGTCCCACAGCACAACCGTAAATTACTACATCTACTACTACAGGAAACGTTACTATATAGTATACATCTACATACTACTATTTACATCATTTTTGGCAGTGACAACAAATTTGTTCGAAGGTCTGGTACATATAATGTTTCGTTAAGTCTAACATTACAGCCTGTATTCGATTTGATTTCCCTTCTATTTTCGTAAAGCTATCATTCATTAACGCTAGCATTTTGAAAACTAATGCTTCAAAATTGCTTCGAAATTTTTCTCGTAACACACACATGTCTAGAAACCATCTGCCACTCATGTTTTACTTGTTTGCACCTAAAATGATCTCTTCAATTTTGAACGACGAATGGTTTTGTTTTTGCCTCTGTTGTGGCTTTCCGTGTTTCAAATTTTTGGATTCACAAACCCTTGTTTTGTGGCCTATATTTCCGTATGTGTGACAAGCGTTTCTGAAAGCTGGTTTCGGTTCATCTGATAAACCTCTGTTTGGTGGTCGACTTCCGATATTATATGAATTACTTCTGTTCCGATAGAAAACCCCTTCGGGTGCTGCTACTTCATTTCGTTTTCGTGCTTCGAACGCCTCTATTAACTTTACTTACAGTATTTCAAGTTTCCGCAGTTTTTCTTGCGTGTCAAGCGCAACTCCAAACGTTTCGTATTCGTTGGGAGTATTACAGTAGCAAAATGGTTAACAGTTCATTTATGACGAGCATATCCATTTCTACCAGCCTCTCAGCTATGTCAAAAACTATTCATAAGGTAGTAGTCCGGCGTAACGACCGAAATTTCGACGTTTTTTCATGAATCTTTTTTAAAAAGAAAATAAAATGCGATCGTTTTAAAGTTTTTACATGCTTTTTTTGGTGTTTTGAAGTATATAAAAAAATTGTTTTAAGTTAATTTTATATTAATTTGTTTAAAATTTTTCACGTCAAAGTGGAGTCCTTAACAAAAGATGAGTTGGTTCGGGGAAACACACAGCCTTCCGAAGTCATCTGAAATAAAAAATTGAAAGAGATTATTATTCTGTAGACTTTATTTTAGGTCCCGAACCTAAAGTATACATAAAAATGAAAAACCAAAAACAAAATGGCGGACTTGTGAAAAAAGTTCTCAAAATCTAATTTTTTTTTCTTCATAAATGGTTAAAATTACTATTTAGTATTATTTTTATATAGTTTATTATTAAAAAATTAAATGTTTTAATGGTCCGGGATCTAGAATAGCGGGTTAAATTTTTAGCCAAATCGGTTGAATAGTTTTGAGTCAGTGATTCCACGAAATTTCGAAAACATGATTTTGAGAAAAACGCGTTTTAAGTTTCAGAGCAGCTGCTGCTGCGTGTCACACGCTTTCATACACACTACGACGCGCTCTCTTATTTAAGCTATATAATATACTAGCAAACCCGGCCCCCTTCGCTGGGCACACTAAAATAGAATAGATATGGTTTAGAACAGAAAATATATGCTTTTCATATTATTTATTTCTTTATTCTTTATTCAAGCGCTTTGGCATTAACAATATTTTTTGTTTTTCTATTTGTTTTTGAGTAAATATAAAATATAAATTGAAAATCAGGAAAAAAGAAGATTGTTTTTAAATTTCAAATCAACGCATATGATCATCCATGAATTTTTCGTTTCAATTTATATGTTTTATTAAGCATTGGAGCTTTTTTAACCATTATCCATTTATATTTTTCAAAAAAAAAAAACGAAAAAAATTTTTTTTCCACGAACACATAATTTCATTCGGATTTCACATTAAATTCTCAAATTTCGTAAGAAATTATTCACTGTTCCAAAATCCACTCCAAAAAAATTCACAAACAATTTTTAATGTTGCACTTACTTTTTCCTTATGGCATCCAAATCAGAAAGAAATATTGACACATTGTAACTCACACTGTCAATTTGACAGTTCAGTTCCGCCCCAAGCGTTAAAAAAGTAAGCGACATTATGGCTGGTTCAAAAGAACGATGTACCCGTTGCCAGTGCTCCGAATTACAACCACATTTTACGAAACCCATTTTCAATACTTACTTAACAATGTGCGTAAGTTTGGTTTAATTCGGTGCAAAGACACGGCGGGTCCACGTTTTGGCATATATTTCGAGACCCTAGTCATCAATAGGTATGAAAATTACCCCGTATTAAAGCACTTATCAACAGCTTTCATTTGATACCCATATTGTACATACACAACCAAAGGTTACCCGGGTCCACGTTTTGACCTATATCTCGAGACCCCAGTCACGTAGGGGCATGAAAAATACTTTGCACTAAAGTAGTCACCAACAGCTTTCATTTGATACCCATATTGTACATACACGTCCGAAGGTTACCCGGGTCCACGTTTTGACCTATATCTCGGGACCCTATCTACCAATAGGTATTCAAACTATACGGAAATCATCTTCAATACCTACTTAACAATGTGTGTAAGTTTGGTTTAATTCGGTTCAAAGACACGGCGAGTCCACGTTTTGGCATATATATTTCATTTGATACCCATATTGTACATATACAACCAAAGGTTACCCGGGTCCACGTTTTGACCTATATCTCGAGACCCCAGTCACAGAGCGGCATGAAAAATACTCTGGACTAAAGCATTCACCAACAGCTTCCATTTGATACCCATATTGTACATACACAACCAAAGGTTACTCGGGTCCACGTTTTGACCTATATCTCGAGACCCCAGTCACAGAGCGGCATGAAAAATACTCTGGACTAAAGCATTCACCAACAGCTTCCATTTGATACCCATATTGTACATACACATCCGAAGGTTACCCGGGTCCACGTTTTGACCTATATCTCGAGCCCTATTTCCAAAATAAAATATAATCCATGTTACTCGTGGATGATGTAGCTTTCGAATGGTGAAAGAATTTTTAAAATCGGTCCAGTAGTTTTTGAGCCTATTCGTAACAAACAAACAAACAAAGTTTTCCTCTTTATAATATTAGTATAGATAATATAATAATTAAAATTTCTGACTGAAATTTTTATGGTATATTTTTAAGATGTTTTGCTTCCGAAAAATGTAAAAAAAAATTCGAGTTTTTGAACCCGTCACACCGGGCTACTACCATAAATACCCGCACATATCATCACCGGGTATTATTTTGTGCAAAATGAGCGATTTAAGTAATATCGCCTGACGTGCTCTTCCGCGTGATTCAAGTGTGATAGAATACAAGATTGCGCATTCCGAATTCGCTGTGTCATCAGGCTCCATGAATGACTAAGTAAAAGGAAGCGGAATTACTTGTTTATGAAGAGGAAGAGTAGATGAATGCAATAAAAACTACCAAATACAAGAAATTTCACACACATACACACGAATATCCTTGCCACGGTGTTATCCGTATAAATACACAAAAAACTGCATTTGGAGGCTTCATATGCATTTATGTGTTCACAAATTACCGCACGAAAATTCGATTTCATTAGTTTGTTTACCTTAAATCTCACAAAATCACAATATTATCAAGCCATTCACTGAATTTTCTCAAACATGTAATTTCTCCTCCTTTTGTTTGTTTTCTATTGGAAAGCAGCCTTACTTCAGACTTGCCAAAATTTTAAACTTTGTATCCGTGTGCGAACTTTTTCGACGGACCTGGTACACTAAAGAAATACTTTTAATGTCGCTCCACCAAATTGGCCATAGTTATATTTTTCGATGATCTCTAAATATAAATTTAAGTGTGTCATTTTTGGCAGCCACCAGACCTACCTACCTACCTAAATATAAATTACAGTATTACAGCATAAGGTATAAAGTTATTTATTTTTGCAAATTTATTCAATCTGCTTACAAAAAGAAAGTACAAGTTTTTGCTTTTACCTGCAATATGAACAACAAATGCTGTTACTCTAATGCTGTCACTGTTCCAGAATAACTTTAAATACAAAAATCAATTTCGAGCTATTCTGCAACAAAAAAAACCAAATGCGCGCCAGTCATATGTACTTAGTAAGTGAGCTATACAACTTAATTCCAATGAGCGCATTTCTATTTCAGTGTCAATAAGTCTATACACATATACCTACATACTTATAAAGGGTGGTTAAGTTTCAAGGGCCGGTGTTGATTTTGAATAAAATACATTTTTTAGGAAATTATTCTCATTTTCAAGAAAGAAGTCCAACGGTGTCAAATCACATGATCTTGGCGGCCAATTGACATCGCCGCGACATGAGATTATTCGGATATCAAATTTTTCGCGCAAAAGAGCCATTGTTTCGTTAGCTGTGTGACAAGTGGCACTGTCCTGTTGAAACCACATATCATCCATATACATATCTTCCTATTCGGGCCATAAAAAGTTCGTTATCATCTCACTATAGCGAACACTATTCACAGTAACTGCCTGACCGGCCCCATTTTGGAAAAAATACGGCCAAATAATGCCGCCGGCCCATAAACCGCACCAAACAGTAACTGTTTGTGGGTGCATTGGTTTTTCGGCAATCACTCTTGGATTATCATTCGCCCAAATGCAGCAAATCTGCTTATTGACGAATCCACTGAGGTAAAAATGTGCCTCATCACTGAAGATGATTTTCTTCACGAAGTGCGCGATATGCATTTTGATTTGAACGCCCGTTTTCATAATAAGCCTGAATAACTTTAACGGGTTGCTCGATTGTGTATCTTTCCATGTTTTAAATTTAATTAATCTGAAATTGAAAAATGTCAAATGAAGTGCAGAAAAAGCTTGGCGTTTAGGTGTGGTTCACATTCAACATTCAAAATATTCCTTTTTTGGTTTTATGTTTTTTCTTATTTTTTTAGAAAAGCATAGCCAATTGTCTAACAATAACCAAGTAAATCCTAATTTCATACTTTGTGCGAAAAATTTATACTAAAATTTAAACGAATATAAAACTGCGTACACAATTTTTTTTAATTCTGATAAAATTTTTTGAAACTTTTAGGAAAATTTATCGAGCTTTTACAAATTTTGTGCTAAAGCTTGAAACTTGAATTTATTTGGTCGTTGTTATAGAATAATCGATATTTTTATAAGAGAAACTATCTGTACCTGGCACGCGTTGCTACGCCAACAGCTAAAATAAATTTAAGAAAAATAACTTTGAAGAAAAACCAGTACACAAATATTCAATTTATACTAAACCATTTTATTGATTTTGTTTATTTCGAAAAAAATTGTGACATTACAAAGTTTAGTTTCAATTCGATGTTTATTGAAGTGCTGTGGGAACACAATATTTCTTGTTTTTCCATCCGGTGCATAGATGAATAAATCAGAGGGTTTTCCGACAAGCCACATAGAGCTGTCCATGTGAGAAGCATGCATTCTCCAAATTTATTGTTAGTCATTGCGAAAGCGAGTCGCATCGGGAACTTCAAACGCTTAGAATTCGAATGGCATATCTGTCGGGATCTTGGGATACGTGGCAACCGGACGTCTTCACCTTTTAATTTTCCAGTCAAAATTGTTGCCTCGATAACATTGTTCATCATTTTCTTGACTGAGAGTGTGTTTCCGTTGCAAAGTCGCGGTAGATTTATGTTTCGAAGAAGAATAATGGGTACGCCAATTTTCAATGTAAGAACGTGCGGCAGCATGCCTGGCAAATCAAGCGAATTCAAGATTTCAGTTGGATAGTTGACAACCTGGTCTTGGTTCTTCACAGTATCGATGGACTTATATGTTGTCGTTTCACTGGGTATTCCATGCTGAATAGTGAAGTTGTTGGTATTGACATCGATGTTTTTGGCTGCTAGTATAGCATGCATACTGAGCCAAAGATGGTTTTTGTAGTTTTGTGCAATGTTTCGGAAAACTTTTTGCACCACTTCGTCGATGATTTCTGTGATCTTACACAATCACATACTAATTGGCATACTAATTTTTATGAGAATAGGTTGAACGGGGCAGAAGTTGCTACTCTGCAGCGCCACCTGGTGGCGAGTGGCATCAATGAGGATATTCTACAAACCTTCTCCGTGGAAAAATACATATATATACCAATTCTTATAATAATCGGTCCAGTAGTTTTTGAGTTCATCGATAACATACAGTCAAACATTCATTTTTGTATATAAAGATGTCATAATAAAAAGAAATTAATAAATACCCAAAGCTTGTCGTCATTCAATATAGAGGCACTATTTTTTTCGTAGGCTGTATTTATATCTACGTACGAATGCTGGTAATACAATAAATTAGATGAGAAAATGGATTTGCCTGTTTACTTTTTAAATTTGACGCTAAAAATCAGACTTCATTTCCCAGTTGGATTTCCGTAGTTAACGTTAAACCCTCAGTACTTTTTCATGATTGTAATGTAGATATTCGCATAAACGAATCGGACAAGTGCCACATTGGCAATCCTATACCTATTGGTAATTGATATTATGTAAGTATACTCACATATTTCGAAATACTGAATACTCAACCCACTAAGGGAATTTCGCTTGCTGTCAAAATATCACTAACAGTGGGGCAGTTGATAGTGTTGGCACATACATAAGCGTATGCAATTCAGGTATATGTATACCTACATATCTATGCCAGGGAACGTAAATTCATAGAGAAGGCTCAGGAACAAATGAGCAGGTTAAATGTCAAATGCTAACAAAACGCGGCTAAGATATTTTTATTAATTTACCACAGCCTTGGAAAAGTTAACATAAGAGAGTTAACATAGCGGAGCGTAGTTTAAATATTTCTTTATCTTTAACATCGGGAAAGTTATTATCTAAAATATATTAAAAGTAGTCTTTTTCAATCTTTATCTGCTCTTTGGGTCAAAAGTGGCGAGGTAATCTTTTTAAACTTTCCCGGAGATCATTGAATCGAAATTGATTAAATGCTTCGACTTGTGCAAACCTTTAATTTACTAAATTTAAAGTATGCTTGGTTGCATAAAAATATGTTCAGTGGATTTTATTTAAAAAGTTACCTTGATTACCCGCACGCGTCTTTTACAGAGTATATGCGAGAACATACTTTTTTTTGACAAGAAAACTACTTTAAGTCGAGTTATGAACCTATTTTTGCCTGGCGAGTGCAAGAGACATTTAATATATATATATATATATATTAGGTGCGCATCTAAGTTCTCTGAAAATACAACTTTATTCTGAAAAAATGGTTACACAGGAATCATTGAAAGTATTGCCCATCGCCGGCTATTACTTTTTCCAATCTTTCTGGTAAATCTCGTATACCGTCGCAGTAAAACTGTTCATCTTTTGAGGCTATCCACGGATCGAGCCGTTTTTTGATGTCTTCATATGAATGGAATTGCACGTCAGCTAGACCATGCGCCGTCGATCGGAACAGGTGATAATCGGACGGCGCAATATCAGGAGAACATGGCAGGTGGGGTAGGATTTCCCATTTCAGCATTTCAGGTAGGTTTTAACAGGTTTGGCAACGTGAGGCCAAGCGTTGTCATGCTGTAGAATCACTTTTTCATACCTCTCCGCGTATTGCGGCCACTTCTCGCGCAGTGCTCGACTCAATCGCATCAATTGAAGTCGATACTGATCCCCAGTGACGGTTGCGCTTGGTTTTACCAGTTCATAATAAATAACACCAACTTGGTCCCACGAAATACAGAGAATAACCTTCGCAGCGTGAATAATCGGTCGAGGTGACGACGTAGAAGCATAACCAGGCAGTCCCCATGACTTTCTTTTCTTTGGAGTATTGTAATGAATCCACTTTTCATCACCCGTCACGATGCGATGAAGAAAACCCTTCCTTTTTTGCCGCTGGAGCAGTTGTTCACAGGCGAAAAAACGACATTTAACATCCCTTGGTTTTAAATCATAAGGAACTCAAGTCCTCTGTTTCTGAATCATTCCCAAAGCGTGCCATCGCTTGGAAATGCATTGACGGGTAACTCATAGTGCTGAAGCAAGCTCTTCTTGCGTTTGACACGAGCAATGCCTCCAATTCAGCGTCTTCGAAGGTTTTTGGCTTTCCTTCACGCGGACGGTCGTCAACATTAAAATCACCGTCTTTGAAGGGATGGAACCAATATCGATACGTTGTTTCACTTAAAGCAGACTCTCCATAAACTCGATGCGCTTCGGCCGCCGTTTTTTTCGAATAAAAGAGGAAAATCAACACTTCCCGCAAAAGACGATTATTCGGCACAAAATCAAACATTTTCACAAAGCCAAAAGTATATGACACCAAAGCAAAATCACTAATGTGTCGTAGAAGTTTGTTTATCATATGTCTAAGCTTGGTTTATGATGTTTAGGTTATGTTAGAATCGACTAGCACACACTGCTGGTGGCTTCTATTGACTTACTTAGTTGCGCACCTAATATTTATAATTGGCTCTTACACTCTTTATTGGGTGTTTGGCGGAGCTCCTCCTCCTATTGTGGTATGCGGCTCGATGTTGTTACACAAATGGAGTGACCTACAATTTTAAGCCGGCTTATTTTTTTTATCAGGAAGTTCTTCACGGTGTTTGCACATGCGAATGGTAGTCATGCGCGATGTGTTTGACATATGGTCGTGGTCTAAAGTTCTTGTTTTACCTCTAAATCTTGCTACGTATGGAAAATTCATCTGTGCTTAGGTATGTCAGTCAGTGCTAACACGCGGGAAAAAACCAGTGGAAACCTATTGCTTTCGATCTGACTGACGCCTGAAAGGTCACAATGCGACTATAGTTAATAGTTTTCTTCGTATGATGTTGATAAGAAATCATTAAAGAAGGAAAGTGCATTGAAGAGAATCTTATTTAAAACTAATAAATGTTCATTTCGAATTTTCTTGAAGCTATTAAATATAATAAAAATGGTTTTCGCCCCTATTTTGTGATATAGCATTTCCTCCTTTTCCACTTTTTAGTATAGTAAAAATAGAAGGCATGAAGGTAGGAAACTTAATTTTGTTTTAGGAGCAGATGACGGTTAAAATCAGCCCCTTTGGGACTTTTTATTAATTACAAGTTTCTTTATAAGTTGATTAATATTTGAAAATCTCATAAGGTTCCAATGTGTCTTCTAGTAGTTTATAATTTTTTAATAAAACATCTTTTATAAAAAACATATTTAAGAAACACATGTTAACCTTTTTTTTGTAGAAAATTTGTGGAAAAATTTTTTTCTGTCAATTTTGAAAAGTATCACCCCCAGATGCTTCCCATGCTGTCCATCGTTTAATTCAAGTGATTAAAACTACTGGCCGAAGGATCCTTTTTAAATCGAAGTCCAATATATCGGCGAGAAATGGTCTTATCATGGTCCACCAATTAGCAAATTGAAGCTGGATAAACAAGTTCTCCGTCAGCGGTTAAACGGTTCATGCCATGGTTTAGTCGGAAAAAAAGTTTCCAAGACCGTGAATCCCAAAACAAAATTAAAAAATTGGAAATTTTTTAACACTCTACCTCTTAGGATTGATGACAGTTGATACTTTGAAAACTTTTTCATCAAGGGAGCTCAAAATAAGAGGCATATATTTAAAAACTCAGGCACAACGATTTTTAATTTTGATGCATCTATCTAAAAAATACCTAAAATTTAAGAAATTTATTTTATCTCTTAATTGTTTCCACTGCACATTAACATAGTAAGTGGTTAAGTTTCAAGGGCTGGTGTTGATTTTGAATAAAATACCACTTTCTTGAAAAATTATTGTAATTTTTCTTTATTATGATAATATTGGTATAGCTCAATTACGTACAGAATAAAATATTGGCCAACTAGCTGCCGCGACCTCGGCGGCACACTTCCAACCGATGGTCCAAATTTTCAATGACGCTAAGGCATAATTGAGGTTTTGTGCTGTTAATGTGCGAATTATCTCATCCTTTAGCTCTTGAATTGTTGCTGGCTTATCGATGTACACTTTTTCTTTCAAATACCCCCAAAGAAAGAAGTCCAACGGTGACAAATCACATGATCTTGGCGACCAATCGACATCGCCGCGACGTGAGATTATTCGGCCATCAAATTTTTCGCGCAAAAGAGCCATTGTTTCGTTAGCTGTGTGACAAGTGGCACTGTCCTGTTGAAACCACATATCGTCCACATCCATATCTTCCGATTCGGGCCATAAAAAGTTCGTTATCATCTCACTATAGCGAACACTATTCGCAGTAACTGCCTGACCGGCATTATTTTGGAAAAAATACGACCCAATGATGCCGCCGGCCCATAAACCGCACCAAATAGTCACTATTTGTGAGTGCATTGGTTTTTCGGCAATCACTCTTGGATTATCATTTGCCCAAATGCAGCAAATCTGCTTATTGACGAATCCACTGAGGTAAAAATGTGCCTCATCACTGAAGATGATTTTCTTCGAAAATTGGTCATTCACTGTTGCCATTTCGTGCCACCATTCTGACCATTGACGACGCTTGAAATGGTCAAGAGAGAGGCTGTTGAGGTCGGCGGCTCTTCAACCACACTATCGCGAACACACACTATCTGCAGTACGAGGTATACGAGCATGCACTGGTGTTTTCACATCTCCTACAGACCCGGTTTCCTCAAACTTTTGCACAATTTTTCCGATTGTACGCACATTTGGACGATTAAATTGACCGAAAAAATCACGAAGTGCGCGATATGCATTTTGATTTGAACGCCCGTTGTTATAATAAGCCTGAATAACTTTAACGCGTTGCTCGATTGTATATCTTTCCATGGTTCAAATTGAATTAGTCTGAAATTGAAAAGTGTCAAATGAAATGTAGAAAAAAACTTGACGTTTAGGTGTGGTTCACATTCAATATCGGCCCTTAAAATTTAACCTCCCTTTATTTTTATCAGAAAATAAGTAAAATAATAACATAAATTCATCAATTCCACAATATTTACACGAAAAACTTAAAAGTATTCAATATCACATAATTCAATTAAGGAGTAAAAAATGTTTTACAAAATTCTAGATTTATTGCAAATAATTAACATTTCCCTATTTTTGTATTTAAAAACGGATCACTTGAGTATTTCAAGGAAGGGAATATTCCCTAATTTATTATTAATTTTACTAAAAGTAAATTCCAAATTCAAATTTGTCTGGCCAGAGCCGGGTGGGCCCAGAAGGTTTAGAATTTTTAAAGCATTCCGAGACTTCCAGTTTGCCCTTCCACAATTTCATATTTTTAATGAAATTTCGGTCTTTAATGCGCACTACAGTAATTGTTGTTAATATTTTACGTTGACACATAGGAAAACTGCACATATACATGTACATTTAATGTAAATCAAAAAATATTTAAAACCAAAGCGCACAATTGAGAAGCCCTTCAATTTAACTTAAAGCATGCCACTTCTCTCCTGTGACCTTCTGTGGTACCCTCTTGTGCTTGCACTACACATGCACACATCCACATATACATCCATGAATAAACCCACCTGTGCATGTGTTGGCGCACGCTCGTACGAAATAAGCAGAAACTAATATTTCAGCGCCATAAATCATGAAAACACCGTTGGCACCAACCATCTGCGTATTTCACCTGAATGTCGACGCTGCACACCGTGCGGATATTTGCGGCCTCCAGCTAACGCCCTCCTGCAGCTGAAATAGGGAGTGAAACAACTTGTACTCTTTTTTTTTTTAGGAGAATAGGGGGTAGCTGAGTGGCATCGGTTGTCTGGCAGCGCACCTTTGACTTTCTTCGCCTTCATTTGCCAGCCTTTGTGTGCCGAGTGTCAGCAATATGAGATAAGCGAGCTGAGCTTCGTTTGTCATCCTACTTTTTCACCTTTGCCACCTATGTATACGTTACGTTGCATGGCATAGCATAGGTTGGTGTTACTTAACGTTATTATGTTTTACACAACAAGCAAGCCAAGAAAAAGAGGTAAGTGAAACAACAAAATAGCGTAGGATGAGGAAAGTCAACCACTTATACTATATACACTAGCAATACGTACAGACATCCAGCAATTGAAGAATTGTAGAAGCGAGGAGTGTCTGCATGCGGAAGGGTGCTATTACTGATTGCCCGTAAAATATATGCACACACACAGTTATAAAACATATACCCATTGCACTACACACACTTGCACGTATTTATGTTTTAGTCAACAATGACATTGAGAACAACGACAAGTGCAGGCGGGGAAATACAAATACACATAATGTAATGTGCTCAATGAGTAGCAACAGTTTCCGCGATTTCAATCGATTTCCATCCCACATCCCACATTGCATAATCGTAAATAAAAGTTGATGAGTCGTACAAAAAAATCAATAAAAATGCAAACTCAGATTACTAGTACCAAATTCGGATATCTAGAAGTTCCATTTTCAAGTTTATTAGGAATAGAAGAGATACCCATTGAAGCATACTGAGACTTCCAATGACTGAAAAATCGGAAGAATCGCCATTGTCAACAATTTTGCGGAATATCAGAATGAAAAAAATTAAAACAAAAGGATATTAAAGTTAGAAAAACTCTCTGATATTAGCATAAAGGTGAGGTTAGGTTAGGTTAGTCAGGTTGCTTGTCTAAGAAAATACACTCGGTAGCCCTAGGGTTCATTGTGATACCTGCTTTTGATTTGCATCCCTTAAGTAAGTTACTCAAACCACTTGAATCTTTTTAAGAAGATAACTAGTACCTATAGTTAGACATTTTACGAATTTCCCAGGTCTTCAAAAAAATGATCGCCAAGATATTTGTCACGGTTTCTTTGAAGCGCAGGAGATTCAGAGAGCAGGCAAACCCAATTTCTACTTTATTTCTACAGGCCCTACAGAGGTCATTGTTTGTTAAACCTACTGTCTGTGGTGCCTATAGCGCAATGACCCGACATAACACCTGTAAGGTCGCTGGTAGTTGATCTGTTGAGTCCAAGTAGACATTTTTTCCATTTAAGACTCAGTTTTGCAGACTAACTGCAGTTAGTAGTCCGATATCACGCAAGTCAATCGCAGTGAACAGTTCATTTAGAGGATTGGTTATGCCTTCTACCACTCGTTGAAAATCCAGGTCAGAGCCTTTCGTTGCACACTCTGACACTCTTTCATTTTTCTCCACTCCAGTGTGGTTGAGAACTCAACAAAGAGTGATGTTGTGTAGTTGCATAAGCGAGAGTGATCTCCTACATTCTTTAATGCATCTTAAATTGATGCGCGCTGAGGTCAGTGCCCTGATCGCTGCTTGATTATCAACAAAAATGGTAAGTTTTCTGGTGGTAAGTCCATTAGTCTTATCGTTTTTGCTGATTTGTCTATAGCGTAGATCTCACGTTGGAAGAAGTACAAATAACAACAATCAGCATGAGTACCAACATGAGTTTATTAGCAGTTTATTATTTTACGAGTATTATAAATCATGGAAATGAATAGACTTACACCTGAACAAAGTTTGCAAATCGTGCAAATTTATTACGAAAATAATGGTTCGGTTCGCGCGACGCATCGCAAGAAAATTTTGTTCAGCGATGAAGCTCACTTTTGGTTGAATGGGTATGTCAATAAGCAAAATTGTCGCATTTGGAGTGAACATAATCCACAAGCCATTGCTGAGACGCCGTTACATCCTCAAAAAGTCACTGTTTGGTGTGCTCTATGGGCAGAGGGAATCATTGGTCCATATTTCTTTAAAAATGAAGCCGGCCATAATGTTACAGTCAATGGAGAGTGCTATAGAGCCATGATTAATGACTTTTTCGTGCCTGAATTGGACGATGTTGATGTGGACGACCTTTGGTTCCAACAAGACGGCGCTACATGCCGGTGAGCGCATTATCTCGCGCCGTGGACCTGTGGCGTGGCCTCCAAGATCGTGCGATATAACACCGCTGGACTATTTCTTGTGGGGCTATGTGAAGTCGTTTGTCTACGCAGATAAGCCCGAGACGATTGACGTCTTGGAAGAGAATATTCGGCGCGTTATTGCTGACATACGGCCCCAAATGCTGCAAAAAGTGGTCGAAAATTGGGTCTCTCGGTTGGAATTTATTCGAGCCAGCCGCGGCGGCCACTTGCCCGAAATCATTTTTAAAACATAATGGCAAACCCTTATCTTTATAATAAAGCTAAATTCTTGGCCATAACATTATATTATATACGTTTTATTTCATCTTGAAAGCCTAACCTCTAAAAAAAACACCCTTTACAATATAATGAGATCTAGGGCAACACAACGGACCTAACTTGCGGTCTATGAGGCACTTCGATCCGGGGTCACCCTTAAACCAACCAACCAACCAAGGTTATTATTAAAAATGCGAAACGTTCCGATAGTAGCGTTAAATTTACACATTCACACTAGTGTTGCCATATTACCTAGGTTAGGTTAGGTTAGGTAGTAATGGTTACCCAGAGAGTGGGCCCACTTGGACGAAAGAAGTTTGGTTCATCCTTTGTGATACCAATGGAAGAGGGGAAAAAGAGGTGAAGAAAAAAAAAACGATAGGACGAAAAGGAGAGGGGTGGGAAGGTTTGAGTGCTTGTGAACTATGAACGATGACTAATTTGCGGTTGTGTTAGCCTCTTTATGCTGCTGATGAAACTCATCCAATTTTTGATATCAAGACCTGCTATATCCGCAGGCGCAGAAAATAAATGAGAAGCAAGATGCTTGAATCTTCGTCCTGCGAGAGCTGTGCAGCTAAGGAGCAGATGCTGAGATGATTCTATCTCATCCGCCATACAGTTGACGCAAAAAGGACTCGAAGTTATTCCGGTTCTCACGGCATGTATACTCCGCGGATATTGCCTCGTAAAGATGCCTACGAAATTTGACAGATGAGATTTTTTCATCCTCAGAATATCCCTCCTAACGCCTCCTATCTAAACGTGGCCAGAAGGATTACGCGTCCTTACACGATCGTGTGTAAAGCCCATCCTTCCAGGAGTAGAGCGCAGGTTGTCAAGGGAATCCCGATCATCTCCTTTCGCGGGCACACTAGCTCACAGGTCCCTTGTCTGGCCAGTTCGCGGGCTTCGCAGTTTCCAGCAATGTCACTATGACCAGGCACCCAAATTATCCTTATGTCGAAGAATTCTGATGCAATCAAGAGAGAGATCAGGCATTCCCTCACCAGTTTCGAATGCACCATAATAGAGCCTAAGGACCTAATTGCCGCTTGGCTATAGGAGTAAATATTTATCTTCTTAACAGTTACGCAAGTAAGAAGCCAGTCAGCTGCTGCTTTGATTGCGGCCACCTCTGCTTGAAACACACTGCAGTGATCCGGTAACCTGAATTTGAGTTTGATGGGGAGCTCTTTGCAGAATACTCCTCCTCCAAATCTACCGTCCAACTTCGAGCCATCCATATAACCTAAGTAGCAACCTATTTTAGCAAATATAATACTTCTGCCTAGCAATGTAAGTCCTCTCGAAAAATGCCCCCCAAACAGAAATATGTACTTTTATTTTATTTTTTAAAATGGAATTTATATTTAAATTAAAAAATTGGAGATATTACAAAGTTTCAGCTACCTAAAAATAAACGTATGCAGGCCGGAAGCGGGTTAAACAATTTATTTAGATTGCAAATTCTATTTAAATGTCGGCTAGCTCTGTCCACACCTTTGCCCATTCGAATATGTTATTCAATATATATTAACATATGCGGCTACAATTTTGCATTGGCATATAGTGAACTAGAAACAATAGCCAAAATATAACATTCAAAATGAAAACTATACTGAAATGCAACTACTGGTGCTAATTTCCCCCCAAACCAAAAGTAATCGAAAAACATGCAAAAAAACTTAATATAAATAAAGCACACACACACACTCATTGCCTTGAATGGGCATGCATTGCCAACAACAGCGGTAAAATGTTTAGTGAGTTGCATTGCCAAGCGGGTGGATAAATGACGCTCTATTACCGTCTGCAGTGCAGTTTGTGGTATCACCAGTCCGATATCCTAAACGCACGATTGCGCGCTGGAATATTTTAATTTCCTTTTGTTCGACAGCTCAGTGCGGGGTGGTCGTAGATTGTGGCGACGTTAACAAAGCGGCGCACCTCGCTTGCTCACCAACATCACCAATATCGTATCTAGCGACAGCAACAAGCGCGATGGCAACAACATAATCGAAACTTCTAAATGGCAGCGAAAACAAAAAAAAATGAAATGCAGCAAACGACAAAGCCAACAATAGCAACATCTACAAGTACAAGAGCAAGTGTAGCAAATCAACATCGCGATGGTAGTGAGTTATTGAGAGGGAAAGGGAGACAGGCAGGTGCAGTGGGTTGATGGTACAGCAGAGCAACTGAAAATGGTGCACAGCAAATATTTCCCCGAAAACGGCCATTCACTTCCGTATCCGTCCAAGCCAGTTGCATAGAGTGTGGAGCCAAAGTGGTGAAGCGATTTTAGGGGATAGGATTTGTTGTTTGCATTTTCGATTTTCCAATTTCGATTTTAAAATGTATATGTGTTTTTTCTTTTTGTTTGTTTGTTTTTGCTTCCCACTTTTGCCCGACTTTAGCTTTATGCTATTTGCGCTGCACCTGAAATACACGAAAACCGAGTTTACTTTTTTAACGTTGATCTGGGGTTTTTGCTAAAGGGTAAACTACTAGCAGCAAAAGGTATGTAATAGCGGTATACAGAAACAAAGGGTTATAGTTTTCGAGCAGCTTGTGGTAAATTTTAGCAGATTGTAAAAATATTTATTTTACTCCTGCGTATCGGCAACCATGTCACCGTTGACTGTTACGATTTCGAGGATGTAACAAACTGCGTTTATTTGCAAACCAGCTTTAACACCGAGAACAATGTCAGCCTTGAAATCCAACGTAGAATCTCTCTTGTCAACAAGTGCTACTTTAGACTAAGTAGGCAATTGAGTAGTAAAGTCCTCTTTTGACGAACAAAACTAACATTCTACAAGGCTCTCATCATGCCAGTCCTAACGTATGGCGCAGAAGCTTGGACGATTACAACATCCGATGAGGCGTCCCCTTAAAGTGTTATAGAGAAAGATCATGTGAAAAATTTTTCGACTTTGCACGTTGGCTAGTGCGAGTGTCGTAGGAAATGGAGCAATGAGCTGTATGAGCTTTACGAGGATATAGACATAGCGCATCGAATAACGATCCAGCGGCTATGCTCCGAATGCATACAAACGCGTTGGCTCTGATAGCATTCGATGCGGTACTAGCTGGTGTTAGCAGAGGAAGAGAAAGGCCCTTGAAACAGTTTTTTTCATTTCCACTCAGCTAAATCTCAGCATTTGAGCGAAAGGGCTTGTAAACAAAGGGCGAGAGAGAGAGTGAACCACACTACACTGCACTAAAGAGAGAGACGTGTTGAGACATAGTTACTATATTTACAACTTGAAAGGCAATTGATTTGAAATACAATTGAATTGAAAGGCAATCGCATCGAACACAGCAATGAGTTTATATTTGAAGGCTACTATTGCTTAAAAACACAGCCAATGTAATTGAAAACAGCAGAGTTTACTTTATTCAAAAATTACGCTTTGACTTTTTAGAGGGGAATATTTTGAGAAAAGAATATGCAAGGTTACGATTATGTAAAGAAAAAAGCGCTGGAAATATCAGAACTAAATTGAACAAATTCCTCTGTTAACTTTGGTTCGTTCGTACTACCTGTTGATGCTGTTTTGGGCGATAATCAGCACGTTACAAAGCAAGTAGATGTTGATTCTCATCTTATTTTGTTCAACTCTTCCCTATCCATTTCTGTTAACCTTTAATAAGTCGTTATATATATTTGATCCTTTTATTCCTGGATGGCACATTAGGCCCCTTCCTTGCTTGTGGGCAATTCATTGAAACTTGTAAAGTTATTTCTATCACATACATATTTAAAGCTGGGGATAAAAACGGCATCGCGAACTATAGGCCTATTTCCAAATTTTCAATGGTTTCAAAGCTCGTTGAGTATATCGTAAAACAAAAATTATACTTTGCTGTAAAATGTAATATTTCCATTAATCAGCTTATTTTTATGGCTGGTAGGTCAACTGTCACTGATTTTGCTGTTTTTTTTAGATTTTTGTACGTCAGCTTTTAAGTTCTCCAAACTAATAAGTTTTGGGTTTCACTCTATTTTCCTTAAATATCTAAAGTTGTACCTTTCCAACAGTGAATGTGAAGGCGTTGTCGATAACGTATCTTCGTATTATTTTATTGCACTTATCCGGTGTCACTCAGGACAGCATTTTGGACCCATTGGTCTCTTTTAACTTTTATTAATGACATATCTGAGTGTTTCCATTTCTCTGAGTTTCATTTACATACAGATGGCCTAAAAACTTTGTAAATTGTCTGGGTGTATAACATAGTGGTTCTGCCCATTTTAACGTATGGACTTCTGCTTTGGTAGGAAGCTCTTTGGAAGGGCTATGGAATAAACTGGGAGGTTGCAACGGACTGCTTGTAGTAGCATCATCGGAGCATGAAGAACTTGTCCCAGTGCTGCCATTAACAACGTTCTGCACTTACTTCCCATAGATTTTCACGTTATTTCCATCGCTTCTTGGTTGGTCGAGGTTGGAACGGGGGGAAAATGTGTACTCATGCTAGTACCTCGGTCTTCATTGACGGCTCGAAGACCGAATCGGGGGTCGGAGCAGAGGTTTTCTCTAAACCAACCAATTTATTTATTCCCTTAAAACGTTTGAATACAGTTATTTTTCAGACAGAAGTTTTTGCGATTCTGCATTCTACATGGTTAGGAAACCCAGGATTAAGGGAGATATCCACATTTATCCGATATCAAGCTGCGATCAAAGCTCTGACGGCGCCATGGTGTAGATCCAAACTGATCAGCTCCTGTAGGGAGGAGATCATATGCCTTGGATGGGCAGGTAACATTTCTCTGATCTGGAGTCCACGACATAGAAGCATAGTAAGAAATGAAATTGCTGATGAGAGATTGCACAACTTATTTCTCAGGAAAGCACAGATCAGATGGAGCTCCATTCCCTCGTGTGTTATTTCGAAAATCCCATGGCCCTAGTACAATAGACGCAGGACGCAGATAGGCCTGCGGACTCCACGTCACTAAATTTCCTTAAAGCTGTGTTTACTGGTCATTAGATGATCGACACTCATGTAAGAAAGCTGTGTTTACCATTTAATCCCCATTGCAGAAGCTGCGGAGACCTTTCAGGGAGGGAGTACTTTCTCTGTAAGGCAGTCAGAGGGCAGTGCTCCAACCCAAAACCTATCAACCTTCTCCGTTACATCAGCAGCTCAGGCTGTAGATATCTGTCCGTTGGAGGTCTCAAAACGGTAACAAAACGGTGCTACTTGGGGAGTGCCAGTCTGGCATTTGAACCATTTCACATACCTACCTGTCGGATTCATACAATTTCCAATCTTCAATCAGGCTTCAACAACGTCGTGACATGATGTGATAAGAATCTACTTCAATTAAATATTAATAAATTCAATTTCTAATCTAAGAATTTAATCTCTGCCTCCTATTTTATAAAGAACTCGCGTCTAAATACTCTTATTGAAATTTCTTAATTATCGGTAATCTTTAATTCTCCTTTTCAGTTTCTAAGTCATTTGAATTTTGTGATCGCCAAACCGTATTCTATACTTGCCTTCATTGGGCGTTTTATTCCGATTTTACGAGTCCATACATTTTAAAGTCACTATTTATTTCGCTAGTAAGATCTAAGCTGGGGTATGCCGTCCTTATTTTGAGGCCATATCATTACTGTCCCGTAAATAGACTTGCACGCATTCAAAGGAAGTTTCTTTGTTTTGCACTCATATCTTTAAACTTCGCTGATCCGTATCTTTCAAGTAACGCAAGGTGTGTATTATTAAAGTTAAAAAACGTTACAAAGTAGAAGAAGCATACTTTCACTCTGCTTTATTTTTGATATTATAAATGAGACAGTTGACTCGCCTTTACTCTTAAGCGCAATCAATTTCATATATGTACCTCAAAAAAATGTCCGGTATCATGACTTACTCTGCCCAGAGCGGGTTAGTACTTTTTTTGCATCGAAAGCACCTTTGATTAGAATATTCAGTGAGTTTAACCAGATTTCAAGTTCTTTGGCTTTTGATTTATCGCTAAATATAATTTCGAGTTATCACTCAATAATTCTTTTAAATAGTTGTTACATTTTTTTTCCTTGTTAACTCCTCTCGGGAGCACAGGGTCTCGGTGGGAATGCCCACCTATCGTTGCATAGAAACAACGTCTTCTTATTGCTTGGAGCGCCATCTGTGTCTCGCATTTTTCTGGCAGAAGGATCGCACAGATGGTTGAGGACTTCGCTAAATTTCGTGTGTCTGCGCTATTACCGCGGTCGCCCGCTTCCTCTTGCTGCCGCCACTGATGCAATGTCTAACTGTGTGTTTTATTTTGTTTTCTTTTTGCTTGTTTAAGCAGCCACAATGCAAATAATGCGCAGACTATTGTGCGGGAGTAAGGATGGAAAGGATAAGTTTTTGGGGTTGAGGAATGGAATTGGAGGATTTTTTTGTTTTATTTAGAAACAAGGAAAGTATGTAAATTTGGAAAAGTGCGAGAGCCGTGCTTTATGTGGGATTCAACATATAATTGCTACAAATACTCTTAGTTCTTTGTAGTTTTCAAGATTTACTAAATAAAATTTGTAAAAACATTTGTATTTCTAGATTTACTATGTAAATAATTAAATAAATTTAATATTTCTCTTTTCTTTTTTAAATCTCATTTTATATTATTATATTATATGTAATATATTATTTTAACTATTAACTTTGTTGTTCTTATTTCCTTTTAAATAAACTTAAGAAATAGATTAACATCGCCACATAAATGTTTCCGGGCTCCCTCTCTTAAACCAACTCGGTACAGAGGAAATGAAGTTGGTGAATTATTTTCAATGAAAACAAATCCAAAAATACTTCTCCAGCCACGAATTAAGCACCCTTTAACAGGCACTGAATATGTAGTCTCCATATTTTCATTTGTTGTGTGTGTGTGTGTTATTTGTAAAATTGCAACGCTGTTTTTTCTTTGACCCTTAACCATTTTTGTTCCATGTTTGTTGCTTTTTTTCAACAGTTTGTAATATACTTTTACATTCTCCGTACTATTTTTATTTTATTTGTATTTTTCTTGTTGTACGTAAATCGATATTGGAAATTTCGTATTTTGAATTCTCAATTTTCGGCTATGTCCGCTCTTTGAGTTCTACTTGCGCTGCACAGTAATCCAAAACGTATTTGTGGTAGCCAATCAAAGGTAGAGAATTGGAATTATTAAAGACAAAATTTAAGGCGAGTGTGAGTAAATATGTGAATGCCTGAATTATACTATAAATCCGAAGCTTTTCTTTGCAAGCAGTCAAACAAAGATTTCGATGACGCAGGCTTTTGTGAATTTATTTGGAATAGTTAAAAAGTAAATAAAACTGTTTTTGTACTTTACTAAAATATTTAACAGTTTATCCTAAACTAGCAAATGTAAATTTTTTTCTTGATTACAAGAGAAAAAAATTTAAAATTTCAGCTACTAGTCCATAGGTGTCGCTAGGAGTATTTTTAAACCTTCCCAAATGTCTTGTTTTTTACGTCTGTCATCTGTCAACAATATTCAGTTCATTGTTTGTTACATTTCATACAATAATGCATTTTTGTCGCTTTTAAAAATGTCGAATTTAGTACCTTCAAACTGCGATTTGCAGACATCGATAAACTACTTGTGAAATGCTGCTCTCCCGGTTCAAAAGGAATCCTTTTTGCATCGAATCGTTACGGGTGATGAAAAATGGGTTTATTTCTCCAATCCCAAGCGTAAACGATCGTATGGTCCGCTTCGGCCGCAAGGCAATACTGTGTGTTTTCTGGGATCAGAGTGGTATGATTTGGTACGAGCTATTAAAACCAGGTGAAACAGTTGACGGTGCACGCTACCTACGACAATTGACCGATTTGAACAGCGCTATATACCGCCCAGAATATGCCGATCGGCGTCACAAAGTAATTTTTCTTTATGACACATGCACCGCCACATCGAACAAGAGCGACCCGGGAATTGATGGAGACGTACGATTGGGAACCGCTGGTGCATGCGTCTTACTCACCAGACTTGGCGCCTTCCGATTATGATTTGTTTGCATCGACGGGCCACGCACTTTCCGAACAGCGCTTCAATTCTCACGAAGAAGCCAAAAAATGGCTCGATGATTGGTTTGCGGCCAAAGACGACCAATTTTTTTGGTGCGGCATCCACAAATTGCCTGAGAGATGGGAAAATTGTGTCGCTAGCGATGGCTATTATTTTGAAGATTGAATTTTTAACCATTTTTTGTTAATAAACGTTTGAAATTGAAAAAAGTATCATTTCGTAGGTTTATACCAAATAGTTAAAAGACTGAATTATTAACATTTTTAAATGGTATTTTATGGAGGAAAAATCGAAGTCAAAAAGATTTGAAAGTGAATTGAATTACCTCATATTTTTAAAAATCGTAGTATTAGTTTTAACCGCACCCAACCATGAATATGGTTGAATTTCTAAGCTTTGCTAAGGAATCTTGATTAATTCACATCGCCCAATTTATCAAATCGAAAATAAGGGTGAGGGAGGGTTTAGTAAAGGGTGTTTTTTTTAGAGGTTAGGTTTTCAAGATGAAATAAAACGTATATAATTTAATGTTATGGCCAAGAATTTAGTTTTATTATAAAGATAAGGGTTTGCCAATATGTTTTAAAAATGATTTCGGGCAAGTGGCCGCCGCGGCTGGCTCGAATAAATTCCAACCGAGAGGCCCAATTTTCGACCACTTTTTGCAGCAATTGGGGCCGTATGTCAGCAATAACGCGCCGAATATTCTCTTCCAAGACATCAATCGTCTCGGGCTTATTTGCGTAGACAAGCGAGTTCACATAGCCCCACAAGGAATAGTTCAGCGGTGTTATATCGCACGATCTTGGAGGCCACGCCACAGGTCCACGGCGCGAGATAATGCGCTCACCAAAAATTTCCTTCAATAAATCGATTGTTGCGTTGGCTGTATGGCATGTAGCGCCGTCTTGTTGGAACCAAAGGTCGTCCACATCAACATCGTCCAATTCAGGCACGAAAAAGTCATTAATCATGGCTCTATAGCACTCTCCATTGACTGTAACATTATGGCCGGCTTCATTTTTAAAGAAATATGGACCAATGATTCCCTCTGCCCATAGAGCACACCAAACAGTGACTTTTTGAGGATGTAACGGCGTCTCAGCAATGGCTTGTGGATTATGTTCACTCCAAATGCGATAATTTTGCTTATTGACATACCCATTCAACCAAAAGTGAGCTTCATCGCTGAACAAAATTTTCTTGTGAAAATCGGGATCGGTGGCCATCTCATTTTGGGCCCAAATTTGCACGATTTGCAAACGTTGTTCAGGTGTAAGTCTATTCATTATGAAATGGCAAACCAAACTGAGCATAAATCAAGTGACAGCTGTCAAAAAGACCATCTACGAAAAAAGTAGTGCCAACTTGAAAACCTAACCTCTAAAAAACACCCTTTACTTGTGCTACCTAATGATTATATGTTCACAAGCAAGCATCGACCTTTAGGGATGGAATAAAATCAGTGAAATGCCAAGAACTCAAAGCAAAGCTGGCAAAAACTTTCTGGTTCTGTTCAAGCCTACTAATATGACATGCGTAATACGTACAGGTTCCAAGTATAAACGCTGATTACTAGCTTAAAACGTACAAAAGAGGTTCATATGTACAGGGTTGGCCATATTAAACTGACCCATGTGATTATTAAAAAAATATGGAAAAAGAAACATTTTTTTGTGTTTCATTGTGAAAAACATTTAATTTAGTTCAAGGAGATTCGTTTACATCACTTTTTGAATATGATATCGCGCAAGTGGTCGCCCTTAGCTCGTATAGCGTAATGTGCCCGTTTTTCGGCGTTTTCCAAAGTTTTGGCCAGCGTCTCGGCCGATATGGCGGCTATTTCCCGTCGGATATTGGCCTTAAGTGCGCCTAGTGTCTTTGGCTTGTTGACGTAAACCTTAGATTTCAAATAGTCCCAAAGAAAAAAGTCTGGTGGCATCAAATCCGGTGATCGTGGCGGCCAGTCAAAATCGCCGCTTTTTGATATCAAACGGCCAGGGAACAAAGTCTTCAATAAGTTGACGGTGGCTCGTGCTGTGTGTGGTGGTGCGCCATCTTGCTGAAACCAGAAGTGCTCCATACCATTTTCACGAACAATCGGCATCACAAAATCGGTTATCATGGCCCGATAACGCTCTTGATTGACGGTCAATGGTTGCTGTTGACCATTTTCAAAGAAGAACGGCCCAATGACCATATCAGCGCAAATGCCACACCAGACTGTAACTTTTTGGTCGTGGAGAGGTACCTCTTCAATAATTTGAGGGTTTTCAGTGGCGTAGAAACGGCAATTTTGCTTATTTACGGTTCCGTTCAAGGAGAAATGGGCCTCATCACTCATAATGATTTGATGCCAAAAATCCTCATCAGTTTGGGCCATTCGGACGACAAAATTGGCATATTCCAAGCGACGAGGCTTGTCGGCCGGCAACAGTTGTTGATTTAGTTGTATTTTGTACGGGAATATCCCCAAATCCAAACGAATGATACGTCGTAGAGTGGTCCGAGGGATGTCCAACTGAGCAGAACGACGATTACCTGCGGCAATTCTGCTTATTGACGAATCCACTTAGGGAAAAATGTGCCTCATCACTGAAGATGATTTTCTTAGAAAATTGGTCATTTACTGTTGCCATTTCCTGCTACCATTCTGACCATTGACGACGCTTGAAATCGTCAAGAGAGAGGGTTTAGTTCTTGAGTCAATTGCACCTTTTAAGCATGTAAATGCAGTCTTTATGCATAATGTTCATCAACGTCAAGCGTAAGAGGTGCAATTGTTGGGCACGACGACGAGTTGAGGTGGACGGGTCTTCAACCACACTATCGCGAACAGCAGCAGTATTTTGTGCAGTACTAGCTGTACGAGCATGCACTGGTGTTTTCATATCTCCTACAGACCCGGTTTCCTCAAACTTTTGCTCAATTTTTTCGATTGTACGCACATTTGGACGATTAAATTGACCGAAAAAATCACGAAGTGCACTGATTTGCATTTTGATTTGAACTCCCGTTTGCATAATAAGCCTGAATAACTTTAACACGTGGTTCGATTATGTATCTTTCCATGGTTCAAATTGAGTTAGTCTGAAATTAAAAAATGCCAAATGAAATACAGAAAAACACTTGACATTTAGGTGTAGTTCATATTCAATATCGGTCTTTGAAATTTAACCACCCTTTACATACATAAGTACATTGTACATGTATCTATAAAACCATTGACTAAAATTTCCATTAGCTGCAATAACCTCCTCCAACCGGGTCCGGAAAGGATTGTATGCCCGAATGAAACTCTCCTCATTCATATTGACCATAATGGTATTAATTCCAGCCTTCAGAGAAGAAATGGTGTTATCAGGAAGCTTATAGGTTTCACGCTCAACTACGACCCATACGTTGTAAGTTAAGGATCGTTAGACGGCCATAAATTCGGTGTTATGTGGTCATAGAAATTTTCGACCATCCAATCTTGTGTCGCCATAGCTTTGGCTGTGAAGGAGCAGAACATTGTTGGCAGATGTATGCGCTGTCACCTCGTACACCATTAATCCAAAGTTTCACTACTGTCTCTATAACCGCGATGCATGCAGCAGAATTCACTCGAAATCCTTGGGCAAAGAAGTGTGCTGGCATGACATGCCCTTTGTTGCTCACAACACCTAAAACCATGACAGTGGCTGGAAACTTCGTGTGCATGAAAACAGGCATCTGTCATTTCTGCGGCTGGTCTTTTGGTCTAGGTCAAAATTTGTTTCAACAAAACAAAAAAAAAATATAACATCTCGGGTGTTTTGATCAGATAGCTCACGGTTCTCGTATTTGCTCCGACATGCATAAACTGTCTTCTGCGCATAACGTAGGTTTTATACCGTAGATCTTCATGGACAACTCGATGGATAAGACTCTCAGAAACATTAAACTCACTCGCAAGGGTCCACCTCAGTGATCGTTTATACTTTTCGTATAAATTCTGCAGATCGGACGGTGTCAAAACGTTACACGTGTTTTTTGCGTTTTGTAACAGATTCAGCATCGCCGCCTGATGTTTCCGTTTCAAACCTAATGATCGAATGAACGGGCGCACTTAAGAAAAATTGAGGTATCTAAATCGTTTTAATGTTCTTATATGTGATGTTACATACAGTGACGATGACTGCATGTTTCTTCATTTCTTAAGTTAAATTGTAGTACTCCATGTCTTAACTGAAAAATAACAAAAAGAAATTTGATGGTTTCGAGAAGTTATAGCCACATATACATATAAGTACTATGTATGTCCTCAAATACCGTATACACCCAGTTTTACTACCTTAGATTAACATTTATTCGGACTCTGCAGAACTCGTTTAATGCACAGAAATTAAAATCAAACAGCTTTTAAGCCAGATAGTATTAATAATGGTTCTAAACCAAAAATTGCAAAATATCAGCAATAGAAATGGCAAACAATTTACTTTAAAAAAATTTGGAATACCTAATATTTTTGCTAAAGCGTCCAGAGCGAGAAATCCACCAATTGAGTAGTAAAATCCTATCTCGACAAACAAAACTGACACTTTACAAGGCTGTCATAATGCGTGCCCTAATGTATGGCATAGAAGCTTGGGCGATGACAATGTCCGATGAAGTATCCCTTGGAGTGTTTGAGAGAAAGATTCTATGGAAGATTTTTGAACCTTTGCACGTTGGCGACGGCGAGTATTGCAAGCAATGGAACAATTGTGTTAGTTTTACGGCGACATAGACATAGGGTCAAGACATAAGATCCATCGGCTACATTGGCTGGGTCATGTCGTTCGAATGGATACAAACGCTCCGCTTCTGAACGTTTTCCGTACAGTACCAGCTGGTGGTAGCAGAAGAAGAGGAAGACCTCCTCTGCGTTGGAAAAATCAGGTGAAGAAGGACTTGGTCTCACTTGGTGTGTCCAATTGGCGCCGGTTAGCACGAGAAAGAAACGACTGGTGCGCTTTTTTAAACTCGGTCAAAATCGCGTAAGCGGTTATGGAGCCAATCAAGAAGAAGAAGTTCAGAACGAGAACCACAATAAATCTTGGCTCTTCACTTACAAATTTATGAATTAGAAAAGCTGCGTGTATAAGAAGCCTAGATTTGATCAGCTGTTTTGTTTATTCACCAACCGCAGCCCATTGGTTATGAACACTTTGTGTTTGATATAAACAACAATATGATTCGATGACTGGTTAGTGACGTATTTATTATCCGCGTGCCGTGCAATGAACACCAAAATTTCAATTAGTCGTTAAGTTAAATGTATCCAGCAAATGTCTGTCAGTTCACTTTGCGAAGTCACAACGTTCACAACAGGTCGCCATCACCATTAATCCATGAATTAATAATTTGCATTTGTGAATCAACACTAACTGGATCCAGTTTTCGCAGCAATTGACCGTAATAAAAACCAAGCAAATGCTCGAATGCTTAGACAGGCGCCAGAACGAATGCTTTTCGTGAAAATCAATTAAGAACTTGTGCTTCAAAGATGCGCTTCTACCTCCGTTACCTCACGCTGTTCACCTGCTGCATCTTAGTCATCATCACACTGCAGTTCACTGATTTGGCTGAGTCGAGAGTTTTCGAAACAAAACCAACACCGATAACAAACAATCCACGGCGGCGAGCAATACCAATAACCACTCAGCGAGGAAAAACATGAAGTCAATGGTGACAGAGAAATTTTCGAGAAATATTATTTACATACATAATTTATTTATTAAAAAGCGCGAAGCTTTAAATTGGTTTTGTGATAAGCAAATGGAATGTGGGACAAAATTAATAGGGTTTAGCAAATATTTTACTTTATGAATGTATGTATGTATTACAATACAATATTAAGTATTCAATATTATGTGAATGAATTAATTATTAAATAAACTACTTTTAACGCAGTTGTGTTGTTTGCCTTCTATGAGAAATACAAAGGGTCTTTCAAAAGTGAAGCCTAGATGTCAGTAGTGAATAATTCGTCGACGATAGCATTTTTTTAAATCATCTTTGACACGATAGAACTACGAGTTAAAATTATTGAAACTTATTAAGAAGTTTCTGCGTGAAACATCAAAATGAAGAAAAAGCCGGCCGCCCCCGACATGCAATGGCAAACCGCTGAGTGTATTTCTGCCATGAAAAAGCTCCTCATAAAATTAAAAAACATTCTGCCTTTCGGAGTCGGCTTGAAACTGTAGGTATTTTCATTTGTGGATCAACATCACGCACACCACAAATAAGAGGAAGAGCTCGGCCAAATACCCAAAAAGTGTGTAAGCGCCAATTACATATATATATATTAAGAACACTGTCGATCTTTCAGAACAAATAATGAAAAATCCGTGTCTTTTTTTGGTGGAAATAATTCTGCCAATAAGTCGGCAATCCAAACGTTGGTGAAAAAATTTCAAGAAACTGGTTCTGCAGAGGGTAGAAAAATTACTGGCATAACAAAAACTGAACAACCTTCAACATGTATACGAGGTATGTTCAAAAAGTATCACGAGTTTTGAATTTTCGCAAGTTACGTATATTCGAATTTCGATTTTTTTGTGGCGATATGTTGGTACTCATGTCTTTCACTCATGCTGACGAGTTCGGTCATTTTGAATGTTCAGTTAATTGCTGATAGCTGTTTTGCTTGCACGTGTTTCGATTCGTCTTCGATTTTTACCTATTCAAAAAGATGGATCAAAGAACCTGTATCAAATTTTGTGTGAAAAACGAAATTAAGTGTGCGGATGCATTTCGAATGTTGAAGTGTCATACGGAGTAGCTACTTTGGACCAAAGCAACGTTTATCGGTGGTACAAAATGTTCTCAGAAGGCCGAGAAGATGTGAACGACGAAAAGTGTGCCGGACGCCTGAGCACTTCAACAGCAGATGAAAAAATTAATGAAGAAAAAAAATGGTATTGGCCAATCGTTGAATCACCGTTAGAGAAATTGGTGAGGACCTAGACATATCGACAGGCTCGTGCCATTCGATTTTTTTAATGATTTGGGCATGAGACCGGTCGCCACAAAATTCGTACCAAAACTGCTCAATTTCGACCAAAAGCAGCATCGCGTGAACATTGCTAAGGAGATGTTGGATTCTTTCCACGACGACCCAAATCTGCTCCAGAGGCTCATAACTGGTGACAAATCGTCGGTTTATGGTTGTGACGTGGAAGCCAAAGCTCAATAATCTCAATGTAAGCTGCCGAACGAACTAAGACCGAAAAAAGTGCGCCAAGTTCGGTCGAATGTAAAAGTTTTGCTTACCGTTTTCTTCGATTGCAGGGGGGTTGTGCATCATGAGTTCTTGCCACAGAGTAAAACGGTCAATAAGGAATATTACCTGCAAGTTATGCGCAATTTGCGTGAACCGCCAGAAACGCCCGGATTTGTGGAAGAACAAAAATTGGCTCTTGCATCACGATAACGCCCCTGCTCACACATCGTTGCTTGTGCGCGACTTTTTGGCCAAAAACAACACACTTATAATGCCACAGCCACCGTGTTCCCCAGATCCGGCCCCCTGTGACTTTTTCTTGTTCCCGAAACTGAAGAGGCCCATGAAAGAACGACGCTACCCTACGATTGACGAGATAAAGACGGCATCGAAGGAGGAGCTGAACAAGATAAAAACAATGATTTTTTTGAAGTGTTTCGAAGATTGGAAAAAACGTTGGCACAAGTGCATAATATCTCATGGGAACTACTTTGAAGGGGACAAAATAGATATTAATGAATAAATAAAAAATTTTTGAAAAAACACAAAAATTGCGGTACTTTTTGAACACACCTCATATATCGCCGTTCTCAGCAATTAGGCATGAATGGACTGTTGGCGGATTTTACCCGTAGATGTGCTGGTGGACGCATGGTGAACTCTTAAATAATGCCTTGCTCACTTATAATTGTTAATAGCCTTTTTTGATTAAAAATAGTGAAACTTGAAAGAATCCAAATATGTAAATGCTTTTTTTTAACTATAATATATGTCAGCGCGTCTTTTGAAAGACCCTTTACGTAGGCATCTAACTCACTATGCTAATCAACTTTACTTCATATGATATGATTTAGTACACTTAGTGACACTTACTGGATTCCGTTTTTTTACTCATGACTTGTGGTTAAACTACAGCAGGCATTTGCTACTTTTAGGAACACAAACGCTACAAGGTTTGAGAGGTTAGGTTTAAGATCGGCTGGTAAAAATAAATATTTATAAGTACAATGGAAAATAACATTATGGGGTTTCAAGATATTTTCCATATGAAGGTCAATACCAAAGCGAATCCGCACTAGTTGACTTCGCAGTAACAGCTAATTTGTGTTTTTCCTCTTGTTTTTCACTATTTTCTATGAATTGCTAGTTGGAATAACTTGGTGCCCTTTTTCTTTGTTGTTGCTTTACTCGTTTGCTTACATTCTCATTGAAATTTCTATAATCGAACTGCCAAATTGCAAAACCAGTTTTCATGTGCATTTTGTTACTGCTCCATGGAGGTCACCTTCTATGAATTCGTTTTGGTAAATAAACTTTTGCATGCATTGAAACCAATCTCCGAAGTATTTTTAACATCGAATTCTCAACTCTCTGACGCTCAAATTTTACAGCAACATTGAATGGACGTGAAAAAAGTTAACGCCCCAGCATTCCTCAATATGACGGTACGATCACCTGGCGATTTTGCAATATCAGTTTATGCGGTGATTTCTTCTGGCACACAATCGATTTTTGACGATCCCCACTGAAGGGGGGCCTCTTGTCAGTTGGCTTCAAAAAATCGATTTTTTTTTACTGCAACCGATAGATATATTATAGGGGAATATGCCCTCAAAATTTTATAGCGGAATTCAAAGTGATTTCGGAGTTACAGGCCTGCATACCGTCCCTCGTGTGAGTATATGTACCTACTGTCTACCTTCTGAAAACTGTGAAACACGTTTTCTCAAAACCATGTCTATATAAAGATAGCTAAAATGCGCAACGAATTAACAGACAAAATACAAGAAAAAATTCGTTTTTTAATGTTATTTAACACCTTTTTGAAAAAAAAGCAAAAAAAGCACTTTTTTCAATAATTAATTGTGTGTTCATTATTCCATATTTTTCTACAAAAGTAGTCTATTATATGCGGGAAAGTCTTCTGAATAAGACAATATTTTTCATTTGTGTTTCAGGTGAAAACTGCGACCGCAATCTTAAACGCCATTTTACTAGCGCGCAACGAGAAGCTGTGCAAAATCCCTCATATGTCCGCCATTTTTTGTTTTTTTTATTTATGTTGAAAAATTGTTTATTACTCTTCAATGATGCCTTCAAATAAATGCAAAAGATTATTCCTGTGCGTCGCTTTTTTCGCCTCGAAAAAAAATTGAGAAAAAAACACCTTTTTTTGAAGCCACTGATAAGACGCCCCCTGAATTAGTCTTGTTGCAAAGTGATCATGATTGAGCTTGGGAAATTAGTATAATATGGGACTCCTCGAGATGGTCGTTTATCACCAAAAATCGAAACGTCGTGGTCAGCACACTATTGGTTATTTAGTGAACATCGAAAGTCACACAAAATCACCACATGAAAACTTTGTTCACCAAAATGAATTGTTAAAGTTATCCTTAAGAGAGAAGTAAAATTCAGTTCTGATTCTAAAGTTATCCTTAAGAGAGAAGTAAAATTCAGACCGAATTTTGATGATCCCCAATTTGGGCGGCCGATCCACCCATGCCAGTAGCACACCCCCTGGAACTCCCCTGGGGGGCTCCCCATACAATCATTTTAAAATATCACCATTTTTGAACTTTACATGAGAAAAGAAACTAAAAAGTTCGACCCAAATTGGGGACATCAGAATTCGTTTTAGAGGTATGGTTCCTTCGGTAAAGTTTCTTATTTTGATCCCTAGAATATGATTTTCACAGAGCAATGGGCGATTTTTTTGCCTCCCCACAAAAGACACTAAAAGTTCGACCCAAATTGGGGGACATCAGAATTCATTTTAGAGGTATGGTTCCTTCGGCAAAGTTTTTTATTTTGATCCCTAGAATATGATTTTCACAGAGTAATGGACGATTTTTTTTGCCTCCCCACAAATCGACCCGGCCTAATGTTCATATATTTTTCAGCAAGACTCCGCTCCTTTGGTTCTTCACACAAAGCGATGGAGACACAGAATCTGATGGCTGAAAATTTCCATGATCACATAACACCGAACTTATAGTCACCTTACATCCCAGGCATTAATCCTCTGGACTAATACGTACTGAACGTACAACGCCATTTGCAAAGATTATACATCTTCCGACGGGGTGATTAATTTTGCGCCACTTAAAGCTATTTTATGTCTGTGGCGAAAGTTTCGTTTTGCTTCTGAAAATAAGAAACAAATCCAAATGTTTCCTCATTTTGCTTTTTTTTTAATATTTTCCTTTCTTTTCACCTTTCCCTTTACATTCGTAAATGGTGCAATATTTTAGGAAAATTGATTACAAAGTGCAACTTTTTTAGTCATAAATAAATAAATAACGAGTATGAGTAAAAAATATATAAAAGACAAATAGGGGTTTTGCATTATTGCAAAGTTTTTTTGCTGACCCTTTCAATACCATTTAATTCTTGAATCCCATGAGTGTCTTAGAGACAAAAACATCATCGATATCTAATTGGTTCGTATTTAGTCTACTTAGAAAGTATAAAACAACTCAAGCGTTCTTGCTATAAATCGCTTGCCAAAAATTTTTCTACAAATTCTTATTAAAAACCATGACATTCAGAAAAACAGTTTTTCAAATTTTTATAGAGAATTTGAAAATTAAATTTATATGGGTTTTAAACCAAACATGAATTGACAGATTTGTAAAATAAAATATTTATTGACAATTTCGTTGTTTAAGTTAGTCTTATTTATGTTACTAAAATTGTTGTTTTTTTAATAATCACAATTCTTTGTGCGTTACATTTGTTAGCTGCGTGTATGAGATGCTTTTATAGCTAGGAACTATCTTCATTGCACTCATCAGGAAATATCGCATAGTTATGCAGAAATTCGCATCTTATTTGCTTAAGTGTTCTCGTTTCATCAGCATTATTCTTTCTCCTACGGGTTTTAGGACGCCACCAACAACTTTGCTATTAGAATCACCAGCAGTTAAGGTTGAGAGTATCGCGATAAAAAGCAAAGTAATTCGCATTGAACACTTCATTCTGAATTGGTAAAATGCACGTCTGGAAAAATTATCCTTGCAGGTGTTGAGTATTTTAAAAACTTATAAGTTTTATGTACTTCAAATACTTTCTAAAAAATCTATATATGTATTTTGGAGCCGATAAAGCAGAACCTCTACTGTAATACTGGTAGTATACCTTCGAAGCGAGTGGCGACTGATGCTGACACATAAAATCATTTTTTTTTTAAATAGGATTTTGTATGCGAACAAATGCGCCCCTGCGGTCGACTTTTAGTGGTTAATGGTTAAAATTACATACAAGCGTGAGAACTGAATTTCGGAATGAAAAAATGTAACACAAAACAAAAGTAAAGCCGATGTGATGAGTAAATGTCCAAATTACTCACCGTTTGAGTGCAAATAAGGACCCAAATACAAATACGACAATTGAGTTGTAATAATAATTAATATATGAATATGTTTTAGACATTTGACAACGCACTGGTTTTTTATATGAATCATTGATTGCAATAAACTCCTTCCCATGCTGCGGCAACACGAGTAGTGAGCAACACATTAACAGCCTTAACCCTCCATTAGGCGCGTGGATTACGTTCGTAGTCCAACTTATTTTTCTGTTGTAATATTTTATAAAAAAAAAAAATTCTTTTTTTTGCTGATAAAAGTTTATTTATATTATTTTAAACGCCTAAAATATGTTTACACTTACTTTTACTTTCGTTATAAAAGAAATCAAAATAGTTAATTCATGTTCTTTTGAGCTCTTTAATGGCAAGTTTTTAAAATGTTGCAGAATTAAAGTGTTTAATAAAAAAAATCAATCTAATTCATTTTTAAAATAATAAACAAAACGTATATCAAACACAAACTGACCAGTAAAAAATATAAGGGTATACAAAAGAGTAAACATAGTTCAAATATAGAGCATATTTCATTCTGCCAAACTGGCGGTATGTTCTTTGCATGCATATTTACTACATTTTTGGCGAATTCTTCTGGTGGATTTATTACGACTCCTTGAGCAAATATAGCATCGCCGAATACAATTTACCTCGGGTTGTGGAGGCGGTAAGCGGTATTCTAAACCAAGTAAGTGCCGGGTTCGGCGCCGCACTTCTTTTGACACGTTTGGAATGGTTGAACGTTCTTCAATTTGAGGTGTTATTAGCTTCCAAGCAATCATTTCAATAAAATCAGATCTTAAAACTGTTTTTTCATCTTCATTGACATCTGATTTTCTCTCTGTGTAGACTTCTGGCTCTATAATAACTTCTTCTTCAGCCGAAGAAAGTTCTTGTTCAGAGTCTGTTTGATGATCGCTACTTTTTACGACGTTGGCCTCTAGTTCATCTTCATCTGCTTCATCTATTGAACCTTCCTCTTCGCTAAAAAGCTCATCTAACCATTTCGTCCTACAGCAGGATCTGTGCTATGTTCCAAACGAATTTTTTTTGCATCAGGAATTTCAATCTCTATATAAAATAAAAATACTACTTTCTGTACTGAAATATTTCTTGCAGTGGATAATCTCTAAATATGAAAATACTAAGATTTATAAATAATTTTATTTTTTGAATATTTTAACTTACCTATGTGTTCCAACAGGCAAACTTTTTAATTGTGCACTCTGTGAAAAGTGCTACGTTATTAGGCGCGTGGATTACAATTGTAGTCCACTCGTATTTAACTTCAAATAAACGGCCTTTAATGTTGTACTAAGTTAGTAGTTCTGCATAATATAGACAGCTATTGAAACGGGAATTGACATCTTCAAGCTAAGTTGGCTACTTGTTAAAGGTGGGTGGATTACATATGTAATCCACGCGCCTAATGGAGGCTTAACTTAACCTGCTTACTAGAGTTTGGCTTACGGCGAACATGTGCACAAACAGCAAATTTATTGAAAAGCATACTTTCTGTTTTTTAAATTTTAATATGAATAGAAAATAGTTGATAAATTTTATTAATGCAGAGTAGTAGCGAGCACATCAAAGTTGTGTTACAAAAAATAGTGCAAAAATCGATTGAGCAATTTTTGCATTGTTGCAGTTTAAAAGTTAATTTTATAAATTGTTTACACAGTTCTGCTTACAGAAACGCTTTTTTTGAAATGTTGTGCGATTTATGTCAAAGAAGGACCTTTCAGAAGAGATTGTCTTTAAAATACAAAAAACCTCGTGCAGATCGGAGCATTTTCTGCTTAATTATTAACCTACGTTTTTACATATTTTGGGACTTTATTTCACTGCAAGCAGTTGAGCGCTTTACGAGTTTAAGGTATAACAACACTCAATAAACTTTCACATCTCTACACTTTTGCACAATTTTTGCGGAGCTGCAAAGTAAATTCATCCTCTGTCCCAGTGGGCCCTCGTTTGGGCAGCCATTTATGCTAACCTAACCTATAGTAAACCCGTAGATGGGCTTGTTTGTTAACAGAGCTTCTACTTACAATTTCAATAAGTACGAGAAAAATTGAGCTTAAAATTTCATAGCTTGATCAAAAGGCATTTTTGCGGTACAACATATGCGGCCTCATTAAAAACTTGAATCAGCTGATTTCTAAATAAAACATGTGTGCCTTACCTTTTTCAGTTTATTTAGTTAGAATAGTTATTTTTATTCTAATAAATGGTTTTTATTGTAGCAAAGACTGTGGACAAAGATGTTATGGAAGTACGCATGACTACTGAAATTTTTGCATAGCGAAAACCGAATATACGGAGTTGCCGGCAAACCTCGGTACTTAATGACAATACTATTTAGGTAATTTCTGATTAATTTTGATTTCAACGAATCACTTTTTCAATATTCTCTAAGCTATGCTGCGAACATTTCATGCATTTTCCTTTTAACATACAGCCGCCTGTCGGTAATTGAAACCTGCGATGTTTCGAACCTCTCATTAATTCAAAGCTATCACGAGTTCGCTACAAAATCTCTTTGTATTTCGAATTATGTCGATACATTTTTATGCACTCGGTAATTCGAACGAAAAAATCATTGCTCCGACGCGGTAATTCGAACTCATATGGTCAAACACTCGATAGTTCAAATTTGCACAGTTTCTTGGTGTGTTAGTAAGAACTTTGAGTTTTGGGACTCCCCTGAATACACCTTTACTGCGTGGTTGCGTGTTACGCATAAAAAATGGGCACATTTTGACGCACGCTTCCACACGAATCCCCTCGTTGGTATACAGATTAAAAATTTGTAGGAAATATGAGTCTTAAAAAGTATAAACGTTTGACGATTCCTGAGAAGAAAAATATAATTGAAAAAGTAGAAGGAGTTGAGAAGAAAAGCGATGTTGCAAAAGAATTTCAGATTCATCTCAGTACTCTCTCAACCATAATAAAGAACAAGGTGAAAGTTACTGCTGCTCAAACTGCTGGAGACTGGTAATGTGGCTTAGTTAGTGTGGAGGACAAAAATTATCTATTAACGGAACTTTGTTAAAGGAAAAAGCAAAAGAGTTCGCGTCTACTCAATCAATGGTATCAGTAGTTGACATCCGGGGTGTGAGTTTTTCTGACTATGTGCAAGTGGATGAAGATATTGCTGTCTCAGAATCACTAACCATCTCTTCCGATCGATGCAACATGGCCTGGCTGACCAGCACTTCCGTAATTACGATGAAGTCAAAAAATGGATCGATTCGTGGATTGCGGCAAAACCGACCGAATTTTTCACAAAGGGAATCCGTGAATTGCCAGAAAGATGGGAAAAAGTAGTAGTAAGCGATGGACAATACTTTGAATATTAAATTTGTAACCATTTTACGTCAATAAAGTTTCAAATTTCGAAAAAAAACCGCACGAACTTATTCATAGTCCTATACATTTTGGTGATGAAAATCAATAAACAGAAACGAAATAGAGAATTGATGAAGTATGAAAAAATGTGTTCTGTAATATTTTTATTTTGTACAAGTTCTGTATTTTTTGTCAGCGCATGGAATCGACGTGGTGACTGTTAATTATTTTTAGTTTCTTCAACAATGAAAATATACGTCACACACAAAGTTTAACTAAAACCCGTCTGGTTTTTCATTCATGCGGTTAGAGAACTTTTACACTTAAAAAATATACTTACGCAATTTATCAACTAAAATTAAGTAGCAATGCAAATCAGTGCCTATAAAAAGGGCTTGCACTGGATACCACACATTCAGTTAAGAAAGAGGAATTGAAGTGAAAACTTGAAATTTTATTTCAATTTAATTAATTAACCTGAGTACTGCATTTTCTGTGTGATTCAAGATGAAATTTTTACAAAGTTCGAAGTTCCAATATCTGGTGGTAGTCTTCCTCACATTTTTGGTGTTTGTTCAGAGCTACCACGTCGTAAGAAAGCAACTACTGCGGACGGTGGCGCTATTCGACCCAAACGAAGGAAAGGGAAACACGGCATGGAGAGATACAAACCCGGATCCAAACGCTCTTAAAAATGTTTTAACTGAACTGAGAGCAAGATTATAACTGGGAAATGTTTATTTTAATTAAATGAAGAGTTAATTGTTAGCAAAGTTAACATTTTTAGTTGTGAGAGCAATCAATTTATTTTGTAATTAGTTAAAGTTGTGTTAGCAAATATTTTATGTGATTTTAGTTATACCTATGATTGGTTAGTATGTAAGATGTAAAGAATGAAAAATTCTTTGTAAAAATATAAACTGTATTATAGAAAATAAAAACAAAAATAAAATAATAATAAAATTAAAAATAAAAACACAAGAAATTTGTTCAACTGGAAAAAAATATTCTAGCCTGCTTTTACCATTTGTCAGTTGATAGGCAAGTGTGAAGTGTAAACAATATTACTCATGCAGAACATCACAGACCTACAACAAAAATTCAGCATTGAAATGGTGAGTGTTTTGCGAAGATCCAACCGTTAGCATTCTTATCTCGTTATGACGTACAGCGGCAATGTCTATTGGCAACAATTTAATCATTTAATAGATCTCTACACATGGCTACCATTCGTCCTTGATACTTAACGACGCTATTATTTAGGTCGCCTGCGATTAATTTGATTATAGAAAATGATGCCCTAAACTTATCCCTTTTCGAGATATTTGATTTTAAAGATTATTTTATAAAACATATTGAATTTCTTGCTTCTGCGCCCTGACAGAATGGCTGCCTGATAAAAAATTTAAGTTCACGATTTTTCACTGAGATTTCCTTACGATACGATTTTAAAAACTATTTAAAAAATTACTATAAATTACAATATTGTTTTGATTACGCCTCCATTTCTTAAATATTAGCTCGAAATAAACATTAATTTCTAAAATAATTTTTAGTTTCTATCTAAATTTTTTTTCTTAAGAGGTCCCGGTGGTCCAAAGCTCGAAAATTTAGAGTATTCTCAGGAACTTTTTTTACAATAAAAAAATTAAAAACGATATTTAAATTTTTTAAGTTCTTTACTAAATTTCTTTAAAAACAAAAAAAAAAATTAAAAACCTTTTTAAATTTTATAATTTACAAATTGGCGCTGAAGTTGACCCTCACGAAAAATTGGACCTGGGCGGTATTGTTCATTTTGGCTCTTCTATTTATCTGCAACACAAAAACCAAAAAAATATCTCCGGCTTTTAGAATAAAAAAAAATTGACAAAATGGCGCAGTTTTGAATTTGACACTTTAAAAATGGTTCTTTTTCTAGTTTTTAATCAAAAAATACGAAATAATTGGAATATCTAATAAGATGATTCTAGTACGGGCGACAGCCATTGATGTTGTGAACAACAATAAAATTTCAGTCGATTCGGCCGAAAAAAATAATTTTGAGATAATTGAGTTTAAAGTTTTGAGTGTGACTGCGTGCCGAATCTAACTCTACCTGCTAAAGCGATTGTAGAAACGAAAATACTGGGAATATCTTTCCAAAAATATGGCAGTATATTCTTAAAGGCCTCTACTTTCAAAATATTCAATTTTTTGAAAATTCTAGACCATCGGGACACCTTAAGAAAAAAAATTTAGATAGAAACTACAAATTATTTTAGAAATTAATGTTTATTTCGAGCTAATATTTAAGAAATGGGGGTGTAGTGAAAACAATATTGTAATTTATAATAATTTTTAAAATCGTATATCGAACAAATTAATCAGAAATGAGCTAAATAATAAGGTTTTTAAGTATCTACGATTTTCCTGGTAATTCTTTATTATTATTTTTATAAGGGAATTTATCACTGTGACCTGAAACATCTATTGGACCCCCTTCATGAATTCGGAGTATATTTCTGAGCCCCTTCTTTCTCAATAAATGCTAGTATTTGTCCTATTTATTCAGGTTTAATTCCACCTTTTGTAAAATATGTTCACTCAGGTGTTTGTCCGGCTCATGCATCAGTGCCGGTCGGGAAGCCAGCACGTGTTTGGCGGTTTCATCACATTCTGTACAAAACCTAAACGTTCCTTCGGAGTAGTTTGCCAGGCAGTCTGCACTGCACCGTTAAATTCATTGTGATGATTCTAAAATTTGTCTTATTTAATTCCACGTAATCCTTAAATCTTCTTCTTAATTTGACGCGACAACCGGTCGTTTATTTCTCGTGTTAACCGGCGACACTTACACATACCAAGGAAGCCGAGTCCTTATATCAGTTTAGATTAGCACTACCTTCTGAATAAGAAAGGAGAAGTTACACTTTGCAAGATAACAAAAGGGAATGCCACGCTTCTGGCTAATTTAACTGCCATTTCGTTAGCAATAATTCATTGTTCGGGTATAAGATATTCAGTTTGTCAAGATATTCCAGCAACTGTTTTGGAACTGGAAAAAGTTCGAGCCACGATTTTTGTTTGGTTGTCAGGAACGATAGCTACAGGTATGCATCTGTTGTTATACTTTTGTTCAAGGTTAAAGTGAGTTCATCTTTCTATTACGAGGACTTTCGCTTAAAATATATTTGTATTCGTGTCTAGCGCGTCCGAGTATCTTTTCTTCGGTCGACAGACAACGGTCTTTGCACCTTCCAAAGTGAGGAATGCGTTCGTGTACCATACTGTCATGCTCTAGGTTAGGTTAGGTTAGCCAGGTTGCTTGTCAGGTGACAAGGCATTCGGTGGCGCTAAGGTCCATTTGATTTCCACCCTCTAACTAAGTTGTTCAAACTACTTGAATCTTTTTAAGAATGTAACTTCTCCCTCCAGCGCGCCATTTTGCAAATCTCCGAGGTATTAAAAAAATCGCCGAGATATTTGGCGAGACTCCTTTGAGGTGCAGGTCATTCAGAGAGGAGGTGTTATACTGATTTAATTTATGCAGTGAATCCAGTCAGACATTTTGTCCTTTTAAAAGTCTGTTCTGGCCGGAGCGTTTTGTAAACTCTGCACTTAGTTGTTAGAGACCACCATCTGTTGGTTTCCGCAGTTACGCTCAAGTCAATCGTATTGTACAGTTCATTTAGAGGAATGGTTATGTCCTCTACCACTCGTTGAAGTTCCAGCTCAGAGCCTTTTCTTGCCCACTCATCCGCTCCTCCATTTCCCTCCACTCCAAAATGGCCAGGGACCAAACAAAGTATGGTGTTGTTGGATTGATGCGCGCTAAAGCCAGTATCTTAATCATTGCTTGACTATCAACAGAGTTGGTAAGGTTTATCGGAAGTAAGTCCATTAGTCTTTTTGCTGCTTTGTCTATGGCGTTGATCACCGCTTGGAAGACGCCACACCGGTCTGGGAGTCTAAAGGAACAAATTAAGAATAATTATTTCGAGTACACTCCCGAACCAGTGCCATTGCCCATCTTTGAGCCGGCAGTATAAATGTGGTGACCACTATCATCTGTAATAACTCAGGTCTGCCAATCCTTTCTGTCAGGTAATGGTATTTTATAGTCTCTGCTCAGATTTATCTTGGGAACCAGATAGGCTGTTTTCGATGCGTCTTACAAGTGTTCCACTGATAGTATCATAGAACTGATGCATAACTATGCCTGTTTTCTTTTAGCATTCTGCTTTTATCCTGGAAGCAAATTTGACCACTATCCGTTTAATATATACACATATTAATGGGTGGAATATGTGGGATCACTTCCAGCGCCACCTGAGGCATCGGCCGAATTCTCTAGATTAGAATTAGATACCTATTTTCAAGCATTTTTATAGCTCAGTTCAGTCTTGAGGCGTTTAACATCGGTAGCATCCTGTCCATGCCAGTGAGATCTCAGTGGTTAAGTCAGTGAGCAAATCAAACTTCTTGTGATTTTTATGAAAGCCTGGGCTAATGGTAACTTTGGTTTGCTCTTATGATAGCCCTCCTTGCTTGGGATTGTATTCAAATGTGAAGAGGGGTGAGTTCTTGAAGAATATCCGCTGATGGTAATTCTGCACACTTGTACATTTAATTTTTCTTGTCGATCCCAAAACTTGAGTAGCAATCCTCGTAGAAAAAAGAGTTAGCAGACAATGTTTTCAAAATTCAGAAGTCTGCTCAAAAGAAACTCGGATCTGAGTGTAGCCAAAATATTAGTGGGGAGACAAAATTATCAGTGCAAGGCCCTTAGAGCAAACAACAATCCACTACTTGTTAAAGCATATTTCAAAGTACTTAATCATACCGAAGAATTGGCATTGACGACGGGATAAGAAGACTATCAGAAATGTAGGGATCATTATTTTTCAATTAACACAAGAACCTATTTGTATGCAGATCAAACTGTATTTGGACTATATTATTTGCATTATCGGCGGCGATTATGGTAGCCGAGGAAACAATGAGCTGTACGCAACCATGGAAATAGTGCAGCGAATTAAAATTCAGCGCCTCCGCTGACTAGGTCATGTCGCACGAATGGACTCAAACGTTTCGACTCTTAAGCTATTCGATTCGAAGCCGGGGGTGGTAGCTGAGGGAGAAGAAGGCCTGCGTTGGGAGAACCAAGTGACGAAAGTCATGGCTTTACTTGGTGTTTCTAATTGAGGTTGGTGAGCACGAAAAAAAAAATGGCTGACACGCTTTGTTAAACTTCACCAAAGGCGGTTAAGCGATTACTCTGTCAATAAAGAAGAAGAAATCGATCAAAACTAATTTTGAGGTGCACGACAGTAGAGAGAATCTAGGAGTCCATGATTATTGGAAACAAACGCTATCCAATGAAGCATGTCAGTTGCACTCTTGTGTCACTGAGTAGCCAAGCACTCGTCACGCTAGTCTTTCCTAATGGAGCATACCCGACTAGTCATTGTAATTTTGTTGAATTGTGAATCAGAAAACCAAAGTTTAGCAGCCAATATTAAGTACTAAATTTTCTAAGAAAACATTGTGTGCGATTTTCGTTAAGTTTGGCTTCCTATTCCACTTGCAAATAAATTTAGCCTCATTAAATTGCCACAGTGAATATTCCTCACTGTCACAAGCACTCGCTGTCATTTGTGTTCCAATCTTTGTATAAACTTAAAGCACACATTCGTATGCGGGCATGAGAAATTGCAGTCGTATTTGGCTTTTGCGTGTCAAAATAAAATCAATTTGGGATTTCAATTATACGCAGAGCAGACATTAAATATGCCTCGGCAGCTTTGTGGCTCCGAACGTTAGGTTGCTCTCTGGTAAACTTTTGTGTGAGAATTTGTATGTAAATATGTATATGAGTATATGTGAATATGCGTATATGTGTGTATGAGTAAGTGTGTGATATACCGAAGTTAAGCGCTTGATGCGCTGATGGTAAAGGTAAAGCGCGAAATAATCGCATTTCCTTTTCCGCAGTGATTAGCAGTAAAGAGCCTGGTTGCGACTAAATTGTACATACACGTACACGCGAACGTGTACATGTGAATCGCAGCGCTTTATGCGGCTTATCTGCATGATTTACGCCGTTGTGCCTTTGCGTTGTGCGTTTAAGCGTAAAGATTAAGTTCGCCAGGTGTTGAGCAAGTAATCACATTCAAACTCAAATTTACTCAAATCAACTCAACTCAACTCAAGCTCTAAATAGCTTTGCTCTGTTTTCCTTTGGAGACAATTTTAATGTGCGGGCTGATAACTTTATTGAATATTCTTGTCTGAGTGCGTTACACATTCTCAGCTTACCTATGTGCCTATGGCGGAAGTCCGTATAAATGCATACATAATAATTGTTTTCATAAAGGAAATAATTGTGAAGAAATTGCTGAGAACGCAAGTTCTACTTCTACTTTTAAGATTTTATAAAAAAATTTAAGATATGGTTGCTCATTGTGAAAATAATATAATCATAAATGCATAAATGCACAACTTACCTCCGATCAGTTAATATTAAATTTCAGCTCATCAACAAATCGGGGAGAAAATAAATAATTTAATATTCAGCTTCGGTAGGTAGGCCTGGTGGCTGCCCAAATGGCACGCTTAGACCTGTCGTAAGTCCATTGTGATACCGCTGGAACTTTTTCCTTAGACTATGGCTTCGATAACCTGCTATCAAACATCGTTGTTGTGTTCAGTTGCTAGAAGAATCATTATCGGAATACTTTAATCAAATATGTGTAGAAAATTTAAGTACGAGTATTTAAAATTATTTTTTGAAAATTTAATCATTTCAAAATATTTCAGTTGTATCAGTGCAAAAATTCCATATACCACCTTGATCGCAAAGAATAAATTCATAAAATTCAAAAAAAACAATTTATACCTCAAAAATGATATTATCGCCTTCAATGTACTCCCCATCAACTGCCATAGTTTGATCCAGCTTCGAAACATTTCTGGAACTCCATTTTTGCTATAGCCATCAGAGCCATCTTCAACTTTATTACTACATACTTCCTTTTGACTATTAAAGCGCATTCGCAGTAATTTTCTGACTCGATCAAACAGGATGAATTCGATTGCTGTTGGATGGTTTCGTTTCAAGTTTCGTTCTTGGTAAAAAATTCACGGATAATATTTTCTCACAAATCCTTTCTCGTTGCGAGCAATTCTTCACGTAAACGTCTCATAACGCCCAAATAATAGTCTTTATTAACTGTCTGACTTTCTGACAAAAATTCGTTATGTGTAATGCCGTTATAATGCATATAAATCCTGAGCATTGCTTTCGTTTTTGACTGAAAACGACGTGGTTTGACTTCGGTTCTTCCGTTCATTCGGAGCTCTCCACTCACTCGCCTGCTGCCGAGTTGCGTGTCATACTCACAAACCAGTAATAATGCGTTTGTATGTTTGGTGGGGTTCAGCCTCGGAAATCATTTGCATTTTTGCATGAAATTTTAATTCTTTGTGACCAACTCTGCAGCAATACGGCGCACAACCAAATATAACTACAATATCCTGAATGGATCCATAAGCAATGTGTACTTCCTCTGCCAGGCAAATTTAAGGAACACCTTCTGTACGCGCTCAATTCTCTCATTGTCAAATTAGCTTCCAGATAAGTGTTGCATATTTTAATCTCAAACGAACAGAGGAAGCAAAAAGTAATTTGAGAGTGTAAGGGTTCGAGAACTTCTTGCCATCTTTTGAGGGGCCAACCGGGATGTCTATCAGTGTTTGGTTTTTCTACCATAACAATATCAACGTTGATCGCTTATTTTTATGGCGATTTTTTGTTATGATTCAATTCCCTCCGTCTCTTTCTGCTCCATCTGATAACATCTTGTATGTCGCATATTTGTCGCATGTCCTCATTGCGTATCAAGTCACAGCGGGTGAATCCTGCTCTAGCGCATTTGTATTTCAGTTCTCGTCATGTCCGGTGGCTTTCATATCCACTCTCGTCCCAATGCCATATGTCAGTATAGATCTCCCACATGTTTTGTATATTCGAACTTTTCTTCTCAAGCTGAGGTGTTTACTACGTAATTCTAGGGCAACCTGCTAGGCGCAGCATCCTATTTGATTCATGTTTTCAGAGCTGAGATCTTTAGAGAATGTTATTTAGGCACCTGTTCAATAGGTGTACCGTACATTGCAGCCTGGCATCTTAACGGCTGCCCTGTTTTCTTTTGTTTTTCAAGCTGTTATTTTTATGTGGAAAGTGTCTACCACTTTTTCGAAATTTGTAAATTGTTAAATTTGTTAATTGTCCATCTGTCCCTTTGATGTTAAAACCTACAATACTCATTGTTGCGAATTTGTTTTATCCCAAAAATTAACAACCAGACTATATTAAATTTGACAAAAATGTGTGCGGGTATATAAAGTTCGGTCCGAAATGAATTTAGCCGTGCTTACTTGTTTTAATTTTCATATTTTACTAAGAGAAAGATCTTACTTTCAAACATACATTACTACAGGCTACAGCGTTCGGGTCTACTAATCTATTTTTCAATGTAGTTCTAGGATAGCTAACTTACGCAACAAGTACCCTATAAACCATCAGAAATTATGAACTTTCCATTTTTGGCAAAGATCGATTAGTATAATATAACACATGGGCTGAAAAGTCCCGGGCCTAACAAAGAAACCACGTTTTTTTTTTTGTTCAAAATTAGCTTTATTCTTCCATGTAATTTCCATCAAGAACACCACAATCACAAAATTCACAAAATATACCTCAATTTCAGCGATAACCTGTTCATTCAAGCGAAATTTCTTACCGTCGACAATTTTCTTTTAGGTCTGCGAACAGCCAGCAGTCGCTAGGAGCTAAATCTGGTATATACAGTGGATTTGGGAATAATTCAAAGTTCAATTCAAGTAGTCTTGCCATTGCTCAGAATCATCAACACGTTCGTGTTTTTGGTCAACAGTGAGCAAACGCGGCACCCACTTTGATTAGAGTTTTCTCATAGTCAAATGCTCATGCAATATATATCCAACACGTTCTTTTGATATCCTTACGATGTCAACGAACTCACGCAACTTAAATTTTCAATCATTCAAAACGTTTCTGTGGATTTTTTTTGATGTTTGCTGGTGTTACCGCCTTATTTGGGCGTTTACTGCATTGTGCATCATCGGTGTCTCTACGACCACGTTTGTAGTCAGCAAACCATCGTTTTATTGTGGTCTCTGATAGAGCGGAGTACCTATAATACTTTTCTAGCCATTGCTTCGCTGGAACGGTATTTTTTTCCATCAAGAAGCATTGTAAACTTAAAACAAGAAGTTTTTTGCATTGATTTTTTTTGAAAATTACAAATGTATTATCACTTTTAGCACAATAACTCACGAACTAATGAATAGAATATCATGAAAATTGAACAGCTGTCTTTTTAAGGTTAGTGCTAACTGCAAAAGATGGGAATGCAATGAGAAACTACAGGGTAGGCCATTTAAAGCGGGCCCATCGGGCAACCCTATAACTTTTGACAGGAACGTCAGATCGACTAATGACATAGCGCGTTGGAAGCGTCAGTCCAAGACAATTTTTACCATGGAGCAGTACACTCCAAAAGAACGCGCTGAAATAATTCAGCTTTACATCCAAAATAACTTCTCAATTGTGAAAACTCAACGTGCGTTTAAAAAAAAAAATAAAGTTAAAAGTGCGCCATCCAAAAGCACTTTACAGCGTTTATACGCAAAATTTATTAACCACGGTAGTCTCAGCAATACCAGCCACGCATCCAGACAACGTACACGACGTTCTGCTGAAAATATCGAGGCTGTACGAGCCAGTGTTGAGGAGGCTCCGCGAACATCGAGTTATCGTCGTTCTCAGGAATTAGGCATCGCCAGGACAACACTCAGGCGCATGGAAGGCTACTGGTTCCAACAGGACGGGGCTACATGCCACACTTCACGCGCTACAATCGATTTTTTGAAGCCATTGTTCCCTGGAAGGTTGATTTCGAAAAATGGTGATTTTCCGTGGCCACCGAGATCACCAGATTTGACGCCACCGGACTTTTATTTGTGGGGTTATCTGAAATCCAAGGTATACATCAACAAGCCAAGGACTCTAACTCAACTTAAAAACAATATCCGACGCGAAATCGCCGCCATACCGGCCGAAATATTGGCCAAAACGATGGAAAACGCCGAAAAAAGGACACATTTGGCCATCAAGGCCAGAGGCAAACATTTGAAGGATATCATTTTCAAAAACTAGCTGGAACAAATCTCCTTGAATCAAAATAAATGATTTTTCATATCGACACAAAAAAAAATGTTTTTTTCAATGTTTTTTTTCAGAAACAAATGGGCCCGCTTTAAATGGCCTACCCTGTAGTACAATCTTTGTGTTAGGTCCGGGACTTTTCAGCCCATGTGTTACTAAATGTTAACTTTTTCTTTTGTTTATTATAATTATGGTCTCTGATTCTAAGTATACATGGCACAAACGAAGCCTGACAAATGTGTGCTCAACAGCTTATCACAATTCCCACTGCTGTGACGAATATGAGCGAACGTGCTTCACGCCGAATTCGACAAAGAAAAAAAAATGAACAAAAAAAATGAAAACCTAAAAAACATAACAAAAATGTAATGTATCATATTTATAACACCATAAATATTTGTAAACTGATAAATTTTAACTTATTGTTTATTTTGTATTTTTAATTTTTTATTTTTATTTTTTTATTCATTTGATAAGAATTTACAAAAAATTCGACTTATATTTACATAAACGGAATCGTGTATCTAATAATAATAGGCTTTAGTGTCTTACTTACTAAGCTTAGTTCTCAACATTCACACCGATAAATACAGTCGACTACTCGCACACACACATACACGCCAATTCTAACGTACGCAGGAAGTTTTTCATTTTTCATAATTTGTAATAAAATTGATAAAATTATTGTACAATTCTTGAACTTATAAATTTGTATATATATATGTATAAATTTATATATATATATGCATAAGTAATAAAACATTATTACAATAAAGCTGCAATACTACAGCTGATAAAAGTCTTCCCCATTGGCTTATCAGCTCCCCAAAGACGCAAAACCATTAAACAACGGCTGTTCGATGAATTCGATACGAAATCACTCACTGATAAATAACTCAACAGTAAATGTACGAGACGCCCTTTTGCTATTTCGGTTCTGCAAAAAAATTAAAAGAAATAAAATTTAATTTTAGAATTTCTAAATTTAGTTATTACGGCTAGGTTTCAATGGAAATAACCTTTATTGGTGCTTAAATGGCGGGACATGGCATTCATTCGATATCTTTAAGATAACGCAACAAAGAGATATTCTTTACGCTGGTTATACGAGTATTAGGTGAAGTAAAAGTTGTGAATGTTTTCCGCTAGATGTCTCAAATGAGACATGTCTAAGAATATAAATATATGTATGCACATTGGATCGGATAATACGACTTATGTATATATGGCGGTGTAGAGGAGATATTGCATTTCAAAAGAAATAATTTGGTGGTTTTGTGTTTGTTGGAGTCAGTTTTGTACAAGGTAACGCAAAATTAATCATTCAATTTTTTTTTTAATTACCTTTTTTACTAAATACAAAAAAAAAATATTTATTTTGCTAATTTATGTAATATTTGTCTGGTTCACAAGTGTCACATATGATCGACGGCAATTGCAAAAATGATAAATCTTTTGATAGGGAGATTAATATTGCGCCACCTTGTACTATAATGTTCTAAATCGAGAACAAAAAACAGAAAATTTGGTATATACATATTTCAGTGCCACCACTAGCATGAAGGAAAATCGCAAAAGGCATCAAACATATTTTCACTGTCTATGGATGGAATGTAGTTGCAAAGCATTGATTTCTAGTAGGTAATAGACAAATACAATGTTAGACCTAAAAATCCACATAGAGAGAACCTACTTAGCAGAAGTTTGTAGTTGATAACACCTTAGGTAATTTTTCGAACCCAAATTTTAGTGGCATTTTGAAAATGAGTGACTCACATTACAAAGCAATTTGCTAGAACCTATAGTGACATTCAAGGTATTTCAAAGAATTTTTTGTCATATTGAAGCTACTTGTAAAACCCCATATCAAACAGCTATAGAATTTTCTTGCTAAATTAAATGCTTAATGCCACATCGCCTTTTCTCGAGTTCCAGCTTCAATGCGAGCCCATGGTTTGAATGAATCAGGTAGTCACTGGAGATGAGACGTGGATATTTGAGTATAAACCGGAGATCCGCAAAGATTATTAGCCATGCGTGGAGAAGAGTGGGAAGCAGCCAACGGAAGCGCGGATGTTCAAGTCGTGACTGCAGGCAATTTTGGCATATTTTTTTAATAACCGCGCGTCATACGTGCCGCACACTCAGTCTTGAGACTCTGAGGTGGCTGCGGTTACGTACTTTTCATATCCGGCACGAAATCGTCAAGAATAATCGTAAGTTATACTAAAACAAAGCGGCGGCATATTTCTCGTTCAATGTGCAGGAGCAGAAAAAATTGCTCTCCAATGAATAGCCCTAATATCGACGTCTCCGAATTTATCTTATTTTTGGGAATGAAGTGAGACCTCAAGTGAACTCTAAAGTGGTAGTACTGAATAGTGCTGATCGGGTTAACTTCACAGGGTCACCAAATGCATTGCCAGTACCGTGCATTACAGTACAGTAACCCAATAGGTTACTTGATTTTCTTTATTTTTAAAGACAAACTTATATAACACATCGTAAGATTGTTGGAAAATATTTTCATGCGTCTTTCTATTAAAAACAATTAGGAATTCAATACTTTTATAGGGTAAATATCGGTTTTAGTGACGAATGCACTACTTTAAACTCACTTAATGATTTTGAGGGGCAGCGCTCGCGTGCGATGGACATGTTGGTATACTTTAAGGTACCAACCCGAGTGCTGCTCGTAAGTTTCGATACGTTTATATTACATACGACACATGAACGAATCGTGCTTGCCAATCACTACTTGTCATTTGGGATTTTTTTTCTAAACAAACACAAATTTTTGAAAAACCAAAAAGCTCTGATATTCTTGGTTACATTTTTGTAAAAAAAAAACTCGAGCGTCAAGTCATTAAACTCGATGGAGGTCACAAATTATTCACGGATGAGAAAAAGAAGAAAAACTTTGCTCTTTCATAAGTGAAACATCCGCCGTAAGTATAGAAATGGACCTGTATTTCCCGTGAAAGTCCAGGGTAAGTACATCACCTAGAAGGAATCATACACAAAGGACAAATAGATTTCGGTGCTGAGCAATGTTCTGGTATCACATTAAAATTGAGTGAAAGAATCCTGAGACATTTCTTTGTAAAATCGTGCCCCTTTTTAATTGGGCATTCATCGCTTCAGCAAGCTATGTAGGTATAGAAGTGCTGCTGCGGTTCGGGGGTTCTTAAGACTTAAAGCTAATCGAAAATTGTTGAGTCTACCCTAAAGAGGAAGGCGCAGCAATGATGCAATAATATGGTAACAATTTAAAAAGAAAGCTAAGTGATTACTATGCATAGCATCAAATAACGAAAGATAATATGAAAAAAAATTGTATGCCAGAAAAAAAGCTATAATGAAAAGTAAAGAGTGGCATTCTGCGATAGCTACCTACTAAAGGGTTTTTCAATAAGGGCGGGTAGATGTTGAAATGGAATGTCGTGGCGTTTGCTGTGTGGCACGTAGCGCCGTCCTGCTGGAACCACATGTCGTCTAGGTCCATAGGTCAATATGGGCCATAAGAAATTGGTTATCATCGTTGTGTAGCGCTCGCTGTTGACGGTGACCGCCTCACCAACGTCGTTTTCAAAAAAGTGCGGACCAATGACGCCGCCGGCCCAAAATCCACACCAAACGGTAACTTTTTTAGGATGCATTATCACCTGATGAACCTCGTGTGGATTGGTGTCGTCCCGTATACGGCAATTTTGTTTGTTAACACAGCCATTCATCCAAAAATGCGCCTCGTCACTAAAGATGATTTTTCGCCCAAAACTGGCGTTCTCTTCCAAACGATTCGAAGCCCAGTCAGCGAACAAACGGTGTTGTCTATGGTCATCAACTTTGAGCTCCTGGGTCAGTTGGATCTTGTACGGGTGTAAGCCCAAGTCCCGACGCAAAATTCGCCAAGTTGAAGTCTGCGAAAGGCAAAGTTCTTGTGCACGGCGAGGAATAGACTGCCTCGGGTTCTGCTGTACACTTTCATGGACCGCGGCAATGTTTTCGGCTGATCTTGCGTTCCTTGAACGTACGGGTATTGGCTGATTGTTTACTGACTCGGTCGTCTCAAATTTGGCCACCAAACGTTGAAGAGTCGACTTTGAAGGGCTACCACGTCTACCGAAAAATGGGCGCAATGCGCGCAACGTTTGCGTTAATGAACACTTATTTTGATAATAAAGTTTTATCATTTAAACATGCTGTTCAATCGTGTAACTTTTCTTGATGATTTGGCATAAACAACTGAATAATAAACAAAAGATTTGACAGATGTCACCAAAACAAAATAGCTGCCACAGGGCGCCAAAATCGACCCGCGCCAATTGAAAACCCTTTACTTGCATGCTCCTATCGGCATACCTCAAGCTAATTTGGTAGAAGTGTCTCCAATTGTACTCGTGTTGAGAAGGTATTAAATGCAAAAGAAATGCGAAGCAAAGGGAGAATGTATTGGTCTTTTGGCAGAGCTCTTTCTTCAATTTTTGGAATGCGTATCTCGACGTTGTTTCATAAATGGAGTAACCTACAGGTTTTCGCTGCCTCCGAACGGGAACAGCGGATGGTTTTATATGAAACAACTTTTTAATAACAGTAATAGACTCGAAGTTCTGAGATTGTCTGCCGATGGGCAATCGCGATCAGAGAAAGCATTTTATATAACATTGTGTATTTCGTGCCACAACGGGCTTTGAATCCGCACAAAACTAAATGAAAGTCATGCACCAACCAATTCGGCTATAGTGGCCGCCAGAAATGTCGTGATTCACACTATTGCGCTCTGGTAATACCGGCATCAAAGCGGATGTACGCTCTGATTGGCTTATCCTCGTAAATATTGATGGAATCATGAAAATCATGGAAATTTGTTGGGTGGTGTGAACTTTCTCCATTGCCCAGGAACTGAAGATTCGTAAGAAACCCATTTATATAAGGATACTCTTAACAAAATTCACTCGAATTAGTGTGAACAAACTTTTTGGGTTAAATTAACGTTTGCGATTTGTTCCTGAAACCAATTGAAGCTGTCTCATTTTTGAACTGGATTGTGATTAGCGTGGAAAAATATGTCACGTACGAGAACAACAGTTGAAGAAGATTGTGGTCAAATAACCGAGCCCAGACTAACAGCCAAGAAAGTTAAGTGGGATCGAGGAGGAATCGTCCGCTAAATATATATTATGTTATTGAACTTTAAATATATCCTCAGCACAAAATCACTTCACCATAATTTGGATTAAATCGTCAAAAATTTTTTTTTCTTTTTTTGGCGGTGAGGTTGGGTTAAAAATGCTTTCGGACCATATAGTAACCATCGCTACTACGTGTGTGGTGATTCCACTAAAAATATCCCTCCTCTTCTCTTGGATTTTGCCTTCCACCCCGGGACTGCTTCCGCATTGCTTCGAGGTAGAGGGCCAAGACGGCGTCCCAAGAAGGACACTCACTTACTCACCCTGCGCCCAGGGTCACATTAAGCTGAAGAAAGATACATATTCACAATACTTTTTATTTAACGAATACCTAATATTTTTTTTTTATGTAGACAAGACTGCCAGCAAAAATAATTGTCAAAAGTCTACGCAATACTCAAGTCACTTTAAACTTGCATTTTATTATACGAAGGCATTTTATTATAATTATAATTCAACAGGGTTGTGCATTTTGCGCTACTACTAAATAGCACTACTATTACTTTTTTAGTCACTTAAAATAAGAGTTTCATTTTCACTAAATCTTCAGCTTTTCAGTGTTTTAACTGTCCACTTATTGAACTAATTACTTAGCATACTATACCCAACTCTGAAATGCAATGGGGCGTAATCCTGCAACCCGATATTTTTCTAAAACTTCTGACTGAAGTGTTTGAAATTTTGATGAAAATTTTTTGATTTTTTTTTTTCAATTAGCACAAAGTTTGAAACTCTGAGTTGTACGTTTTTTGTAGTAAAATGAGCTATATTTGTATAAAAAAAAAATTAAAAGAAAATGAATAGTCAAATCTTAGCAATAAGTCGCGCTGCTATTATCCTGTACATATCATTCTGCACTAAGACGTATTTTATTTTCCAACAACCAATGGAAAAAACGTTGACCATTTAGACATTTTAATTAAGCACCAAATTTATTGTAGTCATTTTTGGGTATTTCTTATCTACTCACTTCTACTAAATATAATGGCTCGCCTACAACGATTGCGATGATCTCGCATTCTACCGACTGGACATGGCTTCGACATTATTTGTGTGGAAAGCAATTGACTTTTCTGTACGGTATGTTGGCCATTGTAGAATATCACTTTACGGGACTCGATCGATGTACACAAATCGGCCAAAATTATGACAAGCGTCAAAAATATTGAAAACACCACTTTTGTATTCATTTTGAATTAATTATGAACTTTGTGAATTTTAAAGTAAAACTTATAAAACTGAAAATTCCTATCGTTATTAAATACACAGTTAATCACCGGTGGTCGAGTGTGCACGCTTTGCTCTAATGTTTGAATATTCGAAGGTGTGGAAAGATAAAGCGATAGTGGCGTTGGCGTCGAAGCCGATACTTTTCGCGACGTGTTCGTAATGTGCACGCTTCGTCTTATATTGATTACTGCCTTCAAATAATTTTGCTATTTGTATGTCTTACTGCATATCGCCTACTGCCGAACACGTTTATCACTGACAACAATGTGCCGATAAGATTGCATATGCAGGCAGTGGCGCGACAGAAACTAAATCGGGAGAATTATATTGGACTGAAAGTAAAAATAATATTTTTAAATATATAATATTTACTTTTTTTCAGGATAAACATTTAAATAGTTTACATTTAATATATTTCTAGAGGTAAATAGTTTAGTTTAACATTTTGAAAACTCAGTCATACAAAAAAATTTGTTTCTGGCCTGGATATCTGACCATGTACTTATATACTTCTAAAAAACAGTCATAGAATGTTTTAAATTTCTAAATGACGTACCCAAGTACTACAAAGCACACCTTATTTGGGTGCCAGGCCACAGGAATATAGGAGGGAACTGCAAAGCAGATGCACTTGCTCGAATCGGTAGAACTCTTGATCTCCAACTGGATAAGACGCTGACACCTATGCCTATAGCCACTTGTAAACTACTTCTAGATAGGGAAACCATCAACAACAACATGTTGGCAAAACCTAACAACATGCAAACGAAGCAGACAGACATGGCCGTAATGGAACAGCGAGCGATCAAAAAGCTTTGTTAGGACTTAACAAAAAAAAATGATACGGGTATTAACTGGTCATTGTTAAATATGCAGCCACGCTAGAAGGTTAGGACTCCCGTACTTCGATTTTTGTACAAGTTGTTTTAATACAGAAGAAGAGGAAATGGTCAGAACCTTTTATGTGAGTGTGAAAGCTTAGCTAGAAGGAGTCTCCGCACTTTTGATGTGGCATTTTTAACCGATGTAGCGGACATAGTGCACTTAACACTAACGAAGCTTTGTTTGTTTATTAAAAGCTAACGGATGGTTTGAAAAGGAACCCATAGGGTAAGGATAAGCTCCAGTGATATCACATACGAAAGGTCTATGTGTGTCGTTACGACCCATAAACACCCTTTTTGGGTGTTTGGCCGAGCTCCTCCTCCTATTTGTGGTGTGCGTCGTGATGTTGTTCCACAAATGGAGGAACCTACAGTATCAAGCCGACTCCAAACGGCAGATATTTTGATGAGGAGCTTTTTCATGGCAGAAATACACTCGGAGGTATGCCATTGCCTGCCAAGGGGCGACCGCTATTAGAAAAACGTTTTTCTTAATTTCGAACCTACGTTCTCTCTGTGAATTCCGAATGGTAATCACGCACCAACCCATTCGGCTACGGCGGCCGCACCTACCCATATATTTCATGTTATTTAGGTTACTAGATCCGAACTAGAAGTCACTTTAATAACAGCACGTCAGGGTTCGGCTAAAGGCTCTAAAAGCACTCCAAAACTCACTAAAATTCAATGATGACAAACGGTTTTAAGTCTAGAACTCGAGAACCATTCAACTCCTATCCCTTTTATTTTTTTGGTTTTTCCCCTTGCCATTTTTTTGAATTTTTTATTTACTTTTACCATCACGCAGTTTATAAAACATACAATCACTTCAAACCTAAAACTATTATGCAATTTATATTAAGCAATTTCCAAGATGAAATATTATTGTAGCAAAAACAAGTTGTTAATGGCTTCAACTATGCTTGGAGCCTTATAAAACTTGAAGCGACAAATTTTGTCCGTGAAAAAACTTTGCTCCATGAAATGCCATAACTATTTTGTCATTTACTTTTATAATCTTTGAACAAATCACAGATAAGTAAAAACAACACGGAAGAATTATTAAAAATATTATTTTTGGTAGCTTTAAAGATGCTTTGAGCCAACTAAAAATATAAGCAAAAAAATTTAGTGACCAAAAACAACTTCTCTATGGAATTTCGTAGCGACTTTAGCATTTATGCCATATATCCAATTAAGACGAATTTCCACTGTAAAACTATGCACACAAAAAATTGATAATAGCTATAAAGAAATTTGAGTTTAAGCAAAAAATTTAATCCCTCAAAAAAAAAAAAAAAATTGGTCTATAGAATATCCATCTCTTCCCTTAGCGCGTTGTTTATGTCTCTCCCAACTATTTTTAATCTTTTTATTGGAAAACTTACCCGCAATATGGGCTATGTTGAAGAGTTTCGATTAGTTGTTTTTGATAACATTTGCGAAGTAATTCAATAGCGTAACTAAAAGCATCATTGAAATTGTCAAAATTAAAAGTGGTATTGTGTTGGCGCAAGGAAAATAAATTAAAAGGATGGTAACCCGAGGCAAAATTCTGTAAGTAACTTCTGCTGCCAATCGGGTTACCAGGGCGTAAAAGTGATTTGGATTCAAAGCAATAACAGTATTGCTACCACAACGCGATCATGCTAAATTTTATAGAAGTTATTAATACCAATTTATCAATGTCTATGACTAGGCGACTTTGCTTAATCCTTTTGCGCACAGCCACGACATTTTCTGGCACAACAACTGATTTCGAACGCACTTCCCAGTTTTCATCGGTGAATAATTGAATGGTGCTTCCTTGCCGTCTAATGATTTTAGTTCGTCGTGGTATTCTTATTGTGTTAGTATACGTCAAAAAGTGGGAAAAATAGTAGCACGAAAATGCGCATGGCGCAATTCCATTCTTTTGCCGAGATGCATTTTGAAATCCACTGTAAGCAACACTAATATGGCTCAAAGGTCAAAACGTTCTGAGAGCTTTTATGGTAAAATATATCACACTTTGAATAGAAATGTCAGAAAGCGCCTAACAACGCCTACAGTACCAATGGCCAAAAATAGAAACAGCAACCCTCATACAACACACAGGGGCTTGACTAGTTCTGATCTAATACAGAAAGGATGCATTAAGCAAAAGCGTAGCGTGTAACTAGCCATTGTTATTTATTTACTTGAAGCGCACCAGTTTGGATTTCTTAGATTTATCAGCAAAAAAGTATGGCATTTGAATGAAAAATTGCAGAATTATTACCTAAAACTTAACGAAATTAAATTTTGACCTCCTTTTTGTGTGAATTTCAATTCAAATTATTTTTATTATATCGCTTTGTGATATAAAAAAGTTAAAAATAGTTTCAAAAGTATTAGCACTAAGTATTAAGATTATAGAATATTCTGAAACTCCGTTACCTGGCAGTAGTGATACTTAGTGGAGGAAGCTCCAAATTTGATGTCTCCTCTACGGCGTCTTCCATCGAGGAACTCCCTTATCTGGGAGCATAGTAGCTTAGTAATCAATTTCTGATGGGAACTACCCCTGCAGGCATTTGCTGCAATCTGAGTCACCTTTTAGGGACATCAGAAGGTATTTCTTTAATTACATTGACGAGATCCAGGACCAAACACAGCTACTGGGCCAAATAGTATGTACACAGGCATTCATTGGGAGATTCTCGCTATCTTCTTAAACTCGTGCCACCGAATGCCGCCACCGCAGTTCCACCACTACTCATCACGGATGCAGAGTTCAGCTGTCTCGTGAGAACCGCGATATCTTGGCACAATAAACACAAAAACTAATCAATATTTTTTTCAACCTTTTTTTTTTATTTTGAAGATTGAACATTGTCATTTAAATGGAAAATAATATCGTTCAACTGACTGCCACGACTGCCTTTACAGTAGGCCATTCGATCAACCCAATTTTTAAGCACCTTTCTATTGTTAGGGCTCCAATTTCATGAATGGCAACTTCGATTTCGTGTTTTAAAGCATCAATCGTCTCTGGATGGTTCGCATAGCATTTGTTTAATTTGGTTTAAGTCACAGCTCCGAAGCGGTCAATTGATATCGGAATTTCGGCTGATTATTCGGTTTTCAAAAACGGTAGCCAAAAGTTCGAGTGTAACTTTGGCAGCGTGACAATTGCACCGTCCTGTTGAAACCAAATGTCGTCCATGTCATCCTCTTCAATTTTTGGAAACAAAAACTCGTTGTGCATGTCACGGTAACGCTCGCCATTTACTGTAACCGCGGCTCCTCGCTCATTTTCGAAAAAAAATGGCCCGATGATGCCGCCAGACCAAAAACCGCACCAAACAGTGACTCGTTGTGGATGCATTTGCTTCTCTACAGTAACGTGTGAATTTTCTGAGCCCCAAATCCGACAATTTTGCTTATTGATGTAGCCACCGATGTGAAAATGAGCTTCATCAGGAATGAAGAAGAAGACTCACCACTTTGGAAATAGGTTTTCAATATTTCCCAATTTTGTTCAAGCGTATAGTGTCCCATTCCGTAAATGTCAGACCTTTAAATAAATTATGAACACATTTGACATGTCATTTGTGTTACCATTCTCAAAAAAATGGATGGTTCAAAAAGCAAGCGCTATGTGGCCCACCCTGTATATATTTTTTTTTCGCTTATAAATATGTAGTGTGGTGCACTTCTGGCATATAATTTCATTCAGCGAGCTGATTAGCCTCCGCACCTCTCAGCCGGCTTATGATATAGAAAACTAATGGCAGAATCGGTACTCATACCACAATTATGCTAATTTTATCAAGTTCTTGACTATACGCGTCACTTCTAACGAGAGTACTGGTCCCACAAAGCTGAGGAAATTAAAAAGAAAGAATAACAAAGTTAGCAGTCTAATATTACTATGCACCAACAGGTCAGTCGAGTTATGAACTTAGCGCAAGTAAATAAAGTAAAACCTCATCTTATTTCGAGACTCAGTTGGTCCTACTGCACTCAATTCTATACTCGGTCGAGCTACTCTCTCCAAGCTAAATCCTCGGTTATATTCACAATGTACAGATTTGTATATTCTGTAGCACTTCAAGCTTTTTCGCTGTTAAGAGGTGTTATGTTAAGCCTTATAAGTATTTTTAAATCTATTGAAAGCTAATAATCACACACAGCGCATTTCTGCGATTAGGAATCTGTGAGATCCGATGGGAAATTATTTTATTAAATTTTGTCTACTTTGAAATTTTCTTATTAAAAATCGCATTAATTTTTATTATTTAAATAATAATTTTGTATTTAAAATCAACCACACTAAGAAATTCAACCAAACATAAATTTTAAAACCTTCTAACACTTTTCTAAGACGCCTCTGCTTTGTACTTGTAAAACCTGTTCTCAAACTAATCTGAAAAAAAAATTCTTAAGATAACATTTTATTGAAGGTACTTGCTTACATACCGCTATTTCTGGTCGTTACACATACAATTAATATCCGTTGTACAAATTGAGATAGTCTGAATAAAATAGCACTACTCTGCCATGCAGTTTACGGTATCAAAGGAATGTACTTTACAGCTATTATGACGTACCCCATATCACGCATACTAAAACAATTGGGAAGCATTAGATCAGATTAAGCAAAAAGCATTGCCGTTATTAAATACAAACAAGGCACATATAGAGGCACAAATACAAGCGCAATTGAATTTCCACCGACTTATGGGTATGACATAATATCTTAGGAATTTCAATGAAATCGATGTATGCATATTCGTTCATACATAAGCGTACATTGTTGTAGGTGTTCAGTCTCATGAAAGGTACTTACTCATATATATTCACATATATAATGTCCATAAGTAACGTATTTATTTGCGCATGTGTTGAAAAAACTTTATTTCCGCAAGGGAATTGGTTGGATGTTAATTTGAAAGTAGCGCTTGACGACGGCCGCAGCCGATGACGTTGATATTTTTATCGCTAAACGACACTTAAAATTAGTTTGTCCGAAGTTCCCATAACGTCATGAACATACCATATATGTATACGTATGTGTATCTATATTAGGGCGGATGCAATTTTTTTCGGATTCATTCCCAGCAGATTCGGCCTCTATATAAAATTATAAGAAAAAAAGTTCCTAAAGTCAATTTTGAGTCCGCCTAATGTTAAAAAAATCTTGCTTTGAATATTGCGAATTAAATATGGAAATCAATTTTTACTTACTAGAGGCCGCCGTAGCCGAATGGGTTGGTGCGAGACTACCATTCGGAATTCATAGAGAGAACGTAGGTTCGAATCTCGGTGAAACACCAAAATTAAGAAAATTTTTTTCTAATAGCGGTCGCCCCTCGGCAGGCAATAGCAAAACCTTCGAGTGTATTTCTGCCATGAAAAAGCTCCTCATAAAAATATCTGCCGTTCGGAGTCGGTTTAAAACTGTAGGTCCCTCCATTTGTGGAACAACATCAAGACGCACAGCACAAATAGGAGGAGCTCGGCCAAACACCCAAAAAGGGTGTACGCGCCAATTATACATATACATATATACTGTACCGCCCACTGCGGCCAAAATAGATCTATTTTACAAAGCCTGCTGTACCCTATATTTTAAGGATTTTTATTGACTTACAGTAATAGTCCCACTCAAGGGCTAAGACGCCAGTGCTAACTCAGGTTAGTGTCATTCGAAACTTTCCCGTAAACGCAACCAAACAAATATGAGTGAGAAGTACGCGAAGCGTTTTGAGGCGGTATTTTTATGCACGCATTCGAAAAGGGCGAAATTATCTTAGCTGCAAAAGTATTTAAAAAATCAAAGAAATTTGTTGGGATGTGGAATCAGCGGTATAAGGTGTACAAAGATGTTGATGACTTTTGTGGGCGCGGATTGAAGCGAGTGATGCCTGCGAGGCAGGATAAAGTGATTTCCAAATTTTTAAGTGGGCAGCTTCTTCGTGACTACGTCAAGCACGATCAGTTCTTGCTAAAAAGGGAATAGATGTGAGTATCAACACCATCGAACATCAGCTGAAGGAGGCGAACATATCCCACCGTCCCACATCATTAAAACCACTGCTCTCAGAAAAACACATTGAGACACAACAAAACAAGAAAATGGCGTCACAGTATTTGACTGGCCTTCCAAGTCCCCAGATGCCAACCCCATTGAAAATGTGTGGGGAACTATGAAATCGCATCTTACCGGAAGGCCAGTCCATGTCATAAAGCAAGTCGTGCGTCAAGTTCGCAAAATCTAGTCCTGTTTGTCGACGAGCTACGCAGAAAAGCTGTTTCAACGCATGCCGAGAAGATGCCAGGCTATACTCGACAACGATGAAGACTACACGGCTTATTGAATAATTGCGACTCGTAGTTTTGTACATACTTTCATTTAAAAAAATTTTTGAATACATATCTTCTTGAATAATCGCGGTTCCTTTTTTCTAACATAGACTGTAATACAAACTGGTTCTTGGGAATTTTTTGTTTCGTTATTTGGTAATTCCTTATATTCAGATTTTATTTGAAGAAACGCAATATATATGTATATAGTTTGAATAAAATATACATATATACAGTGGTTTCTGTAATAAATTTCCTTCCCGGCATTGGGTTTTCTAGTTCAACCTCTTCAGGTCTTCATCCTCCGGCGCTGGAAATTAATTTCCAACAGCCGGTGACTGTACCGTGTAAACCAATTTATAACGAGCTCTTGCTTGGAATAATTTCTATTAAAGCTTTTAGTAGAGTAAGTGCAACAAATGCATATAATCACAATATTTAAAAGAATATAAATAAAATTAATAGTATTTTAAAGAATTTTATTAGTAATTTTGTACCGTGCAATATTATTATTATTATTATTATTTATTAAAATATAATTAAAATTATAGATTAATCTAAGATAAAAGCTCTATCTACCAGGGCTATCGGCTAACGGTGCAATATATTTCAAAACAATCAGTGCAACAAAACATTTCTTATATTCCCATACAGTCTCACTGTGTTTATTGTGTTCAGCGCACACTTCACATCTTCCTTGACGCGTTTGTTTACTTTGTGTAGAAGGAATTTTTCTTGGCAAATCTCCTCACAGTTTTGTCTAAAAACGCAATGATGTGTAATGTAAAGAAGTCCTTCCGAGGGTTGAATATTCAGGAATATTAAAATTTTGTAGAATTTATTTTGCAAGATCAGCCGAAATTTTGAAAATTAATAATTCTTAGAAATTAAGATTTTTTTTTAGTTTTCGAAATGAGCAACATGCTTTTTTACAATTAATTCAGCAGGCGTACATTGCACGTCATTGCCAGCCTAGAGTAGATAACAAGTCGTCGTGCATTGCATTTCTCTCCATCGCCAGGTTAATTGCACGCTACGTTTCTAAGGCACATAGACGTACCCTAGTAATACGTTTATATCCCGAACCGTTTCATGCTAGTCGAACGCCCGCTGTAACCGCCACTAACCTGTGGACACCTTGTAGGACTCTTTCCAGATGCGACGCTCACCATCGACCTTACCGGCTTAGAAGGCCCTACCAGTAGCTACTCCACCGCCAACATCGCTTTCAAGATCATTACACTTATTAAATATGAGCCTCCTTATAGGGGCAAGATAACAATTCCTTGAGGAGGTAGAACCGACAAATGCAGCCAAATTCAAAAAACTCATTTATTATTTTTTTTTTTTGCAAGCTATAGTACGATGTGCATAAAAACAAACTCACATGCAGTCTTCCTAATACAGGTACAATGTTAAAAAATCAAATAAAAAATCGCTATCAAAATACAATATTTACATACTCCGACAGCCAAGCGGCAATTAGCTCCTAGAGCTCGCTGTTTGTGCGTTCGAAGTTAGTCAGTCGAAATTAGTCATGCCTGTCTCCTCTCTCGTTTGCATCCGAATATTTCCATATTAACTCATTTCCGTTCTCGGGCACAACGGCATAGAGGGCAATTGCTGGGCTGATGGCCCGGCTAGCCAGAGGACGCTGGAGTCGGTTTCAGCGTAATATGAAAGGATTGGGGCTCCCTTAAAATGCTGAGAAAGATCCTAAGAAATATGGGCCTCGCGCCAATCTAGTACGCAAACGTGCAAGGTCGCGAGATCCTTCTGGCCACAGGTAGATCGGTGGTACTCGAGGGAACTTCTAAGGCTAATAAAGTCGCAGCACTCCTTACTAGGCATTGTTCGTTAGGTGTCCATGCGGTGAGGCTTGGGATTGCCTTACTGCAGAAGTTGTCTGTAGGATGAAGTGGAATCAACTCAGCAACTTCTTCTCAGGTGTCCTGCTCTCGCTGGGGAAATATTTAGACATCTGAACTCTTACCTTTTTGCTACACGACGGATATTGCGGGTATAAATAACACACATCTCGTAAAATTCATTAGTTGCTTGAAGCGGGTATACGAATGTAATGAGCCACTGTTGGTCGTCAACCTCTAATTCACAGTATTTTCTTCCTTTTTCCACTTGATTGGTTATTTTCAATAACAACGGACGAATTTTGATTATTTGTACAAGTGGGCCCCTCGCAAAGACAGCCATTTATTCTAACTTAACATAGCTATTAAAATTAAATTTTTGTTCTTGTTGATCATTTTCTTCCATATAAAAAGCTTCCAAACACGTGTTTTATTTGGATGTAATCACCGAACACCGTCAAGAATTGTTAAAAATCAACGCTAGTTTCAAACTTCTTTAAGTTTCTTTTTTCCGTGTTAAAGCTTACCGGTGTATAAAACTGCACGCCCTTTCTCAAGATTTTGGGTAATAAATTTTAAATTTTTGCAGAGATGATAATTTCGGAAATTTGTTAAATACCTTGTCCATTTTTACAACATTTATAACTTTGAATTATAAGGTTTTTATTATAGAGGGTGGTTAAGTTTCAAGGGTCGGTGTTGATTTTGAATACAATAAAATTTTTTTTGTAATTATTGTCATTTCTCTTTATTATGATAATATTGGATTTATTATGAAATAAGGATGAAAATTGAGTATGAAAAATATTGCTAATATTATAAACAAATTACGACACTTATTAATGCGAGCACAAAAGAAGATTTTCTTAAAACTATGCGAAAATGACTTTAGAGCTATGCTTCAGTGGATTTTTTCTAGTAATTTTATGTAGAATCCAAATCTACAAATCGACCCACCCCAATGTCTATAAATACACATATAAGTAAAACCTTTTGTTGATAGCAAAATGTTTCCTAAAACGGTGAGAGGCATTAATATGCGATTGTGGTTATGCAGCCTAAAAATATGCACAGGAGGTGGGTATTCTATTATTTATATAGCAAAAATAATATTTAGTCATTCACATCACAGCTGCTTTCCGGATTGAAAGGGGTTGATACGTAAGATTTCTGTTGGCATGTGCAAGATATTTTACAAAAGCTATTTATAAATAATGAAGCGACTCAATGCATACGCAATTTGGTACTTTACTGGGACACTCATTTAATCATTCCAATTAATTGACAGATGTGTGTCATATGTAAATCAAAATTGGATAAACCCATATATAAATAAATCAAAGCGATTGGACCAAAAAAGTTGATTCACATCAGCTTAGCAATTTTCACTTTCATTGAGAAAGTGTGTACAAAGAAACTCTATACCGCAAGCAACGGGAATTTGTTCATAAAACGGAAACTGTTTATTATTCATTCACTTTATTGTATCGCCTTAAAAATAGGCTCCTTCCGAAATTATATCAATACCTACATGTCATGGAAGGCATGTATCAGGTCAGTCCATAAGCTCGTGCGTTTTTTAAAGGTGGTTTTAAAATAAATAAAAAAGATGTTTAAAGTATTTATTAATCAATAATATATTTTCCTTCATTATTTACAATGTCTTCCCAATGTTCAGGCAAATTTTTTATTCCCTGCTCAAAAAATTTGTTGTCCTTGGAGCCAAAATACGCTTCCATATCTTGTTACTCATATTAGATTGAAGTCCACGAAAAAGGTGATAATCACAAGGTGCAATATCCGGAGACTATGGCGGATGCGGCATCAGCTCCCATCCGAGCTCGTTCAGCTTGCCTAATGTTTGGCTTGCGGTATGAGGTCTTGCGTTGTCGTGGTGAAACAAAACTTTGCGTATATTAACTAAAGACGGTTGATTTTTTTAAGTGTCTCATTCAGGTTTGAAAGCTGATGGGAATAATAATCAGCAGTTATCGTCTGGTTTGGTTCCAGAAGTTCATAATAAACAATACCGGCCATATCCCACCAAATAGACAGGAGAATCTTCTTGGGGTGAATGCCATCTCTCGGAGTCGGTTCTGTTTCATCTTTATCTAACCATTGGCGTTTCCGAACAGGATTATTGTAAAGGACCCATTTTTCATCACCAATAACTATTCATTTTCAAGCCGTTGCAGCAGCTGAGAACACACACTCACTCTCTGCTGAAGGTTGGCAACGGAAAGTCTATGTGGAACTCATTTTCCCAGCTATTAAACCTTTTCCAACTGAACCAGGTGCCTGTGAACTATTCCATTCGATGAATTTAACCTCTGAGCTTGCATAAAAAAAAATAAATAATTGGCGCGTACACTTCTGTTAGGTGTTTGGCCGAGCTCCTCCTCCTATTTGTGGTGTGCGTCTTGATGTTGTTCCACAAATGGAGGGACCTACAGTTTCAAGCCGGCTCCGAACGGCAGATATTTTTATGAGGAGGTTTTTCATGGCAGAAATACACTCGGAGGTTTGCCATTGCCTGCCGAGGGGCGACCACTGTGAATTCCGAATGGTAATCACGCACCAACTCATTCGGCTACGGCGGACGCTTGCATATCGACTGTCAAATTTGGCTCACCTTCCACGAGTTCGAGCAAGGCGTCGGAGTTAAAGACTTCAGGACGACCAGCGCGCGGGGCATCCTCCACGTCGCAGTTACCACTTCGGAATTTTGAAAACCCTTTTGCGCAGTACTTACATCGCGGTATCTTCTCCGTGAACAGTGTTTATTTCTGCAGCAGCTGTTGTTGCATTTTTACAACTTTTATAAAACAAAAATACAAAATATGCCTCTCATACGCGCTCGAAGATTCCATTTTATTTTTTAACAACACGTGCTTCTATCCGCGATTAAAATTACTTTTTGAATGTACAATACATCAAAAAAAATATAAAAAGTTCCGTTACATTCAGCAAATAATTTTTATATGCAGATATCGTACAAAAGTGGAATTATGGGTAAAATACGCACGAACTTATGAACTGACCCGATACTTTCATTGTAACTTATTAGTTGCCTTATTTACCACATTTAGGCCTGTAGTGGTAGCCAAGGTGCTCTAAAAGTGATAGAAAATGCTCCCATCTCTTCAAAAATTGTTTGTACTATAAGTTGAGACTAAACTGTATTACAGGACGGAATCGGCTTCAACTTACATATGTAGGTGTCCGGTCACTGTGGTGTTCAAGGCAACGCAGTAGCTGATGTATTGGCAGTAGCTGACTAATTAGATCGGGCTAATTTTAGGACAATACACGGAGCCATCGGATACAACAAGGCTCTTAGTAATACGTCTTCAAAACAACCAAGTCTTTCCAAAAAAGGCATGCCTGGGTGGTGGTGAAATTTCTTCTCAGACAGAGTAGGAGTGGCACCATCGATGATCGTACACAGTCCATTGTTTAGAAGATAAAGATAGTGTAGAGCGTTTTCTCTGCCGCTAACCGGCTTTCGCCAGGCTAAGATGGAGAATTTTTGGACCAAAGGTGTTGAGAATGGAAAAGCTACATTATCTTTCGCTTGAAAAACGGCCACGATTCATAAAAGGGTGTGGAAAGTTTGCTAAGGGTAATGAATCTCTACATCTCCTGATGGCTAGATTGCTTGAAAAAATTCCCTTCCATTCCATTCCAACCATATTTGACTTCTAACAATATATGTATGTATATATGTAAGATACAAAAATTGGCTACCGATTTCCTCTAGCCGGAATTTTCTTATCAAGTGCTCATTCGGCAACCATCTGTATATTAAAAAAAAATACGAACGTGGCCGTAATCTATTTAAAGCTTCTTAGCTAAATTCTAAAGTTATCACTGAAAATATCTTTTACTCAGAAGCAAATATGGGGAAGTACTACCATTCGGAATTCGGAGAGGACATAGGTTCAAATCTCAGTGAAACACCAAAACGAAGAACAAGTTTTTTCTAATAGCGAAGTAGCGAGTGTATTTCTGCCATAAAAAAAAACTCCTCATAAAAAACCATTTGCAGTTTGTAGTTGTGGAACAACATCAAAACGCACGCCACAAATAGGAGGAGGAGCTCGGCCAAACACCCAAAAAGAGTGTAAGCGGCAATTGTATTCAAATATATGTATACTGATTAAGATATGGCTGTGGATATCACGCATAACGTATTAAACTGAGAGCAGGATCCATAAATCTTAGCACCGTGAGAGCAAGACAGCTTAGCAAAAGGCGCAGATGATTCCCTCTCGTCCACTTGACAGCTATTGCAAGCGGGACTAAAAATAATGCCGAGTTTCATACCTAGCGGAAAACGTCCGGCACAAAAAAACTTGAGAGCTACAGATTTCTTAACCTTAAGAGCTCTATTATTTGGTTTTGATCCACACGTAGACAGTAGAAACCCCCAACTTGCAAATTGATTCACTTGTTCAGTGCGCATAAGTTGAAAAAATCTTACGGATCGCCTGTCTAGATAGCTCAATCGACCGGAAGTTTTCCGCGATGTCCTTGTGACTAGGTATCTCTTCGGTATAACTTTTAGGAATTCCGATAAAATGCATTCTAAACAGAAAACAGGCAATCCCCTATCAATTTCTATGGAATATCATCAGGCCCAGGATCCTCATTCCCGTATGGCTGCCGAAGTAAACATTTACCGCCCCTTTTTTCCTTAAGTGAATATGAATGAACGTTGCTCAATACCAGCAGCGCCATCAGAATTGGGAAGAACCTCTCCGAGCGGTTTCATAACAAACGAGGTTTCAGACAGGGTGAATCGCTGTCGTGTGACTTCTTTAACCTCATGTTGAAGAGCATTGTACGAGCCGCAGAACTTAATCGCTCAGGCACAATTGTTTATAAGAGCGTACAATTGTTGGCGTATGCCGATGATGTTGATATCATCGGCCTTAACAACCGCGTTATTAGTTCTGCGTTCTCCAAACTGGATAAAGAGGCAAAGCGAATGGGTCTGGTCGTGAACGAGGTATCTGTCTTCCAACAAACAGTCGACGCATTCGCGTATCGGCACCCACGTCACTGTAGACAGTTATAATTTCAAGGTTGTAAAAGACCTCGTGTATTTAGAAACCAGCATAAACATCGATAAGAATGTCAGCTTAGAACTAACAGCCTAGAACTGGACTAAGTAGGCAATTGAGTAGTAAAGTCCTCTCTCGACGAACAAAACTAACACTCTATAAGGCTCTCATCATGCCCGTCCTAACGTATGGCGCAGAAGCGTGGACGATGACAACAACCGATGAAGCGACGCTTGGAGTGCTTGAGAGAAAGATTATGCGCAAGATTTTTGGACCTTTGCACGTTGTTAACGGCGAATACAATGGCGATGGAGCAATGAGCTGTATGAGTTTTACGACGACATAGATATAGCGCGGCGAATAAAGATCCCGCGACTACGTTGGCTGGGTCATGCCGTCCGAATGGATACAAACGCTCCAGCTTTGAAAGTATTCGAAGCGGTACCAGCTGGTGGTAGCAGAGGAAGAGGAAGACCTCCTCTGCATTGGAAATATCAGGTGGAGGAGGACTTGGTTCCACTTGGTGTGTCCAACTGACGCTGGTTAGCACGAGAGGGAAACGACTGGTGTGCTTTGTTAAACTCGGTCAAAATCGCGTAAATTGTTATCGCGCCAATTAAGGGAAGAAGAAGAATATGAATGAATAATTTTAATATTAAGTATTTCGTTGAGTGAAGTTGCGTTTAGGTAGGCAGGCATCAGTTCGTACAGAATATGTAAAAAATATCTTCTAGCAATAAGTGCTATGTCAGGCGCGTAGACAACCATCCATCTCCATGAGAGAATACTACCACCGCCGTAGAACCCCTACTCACCTGCCTGTGAAGACAAATACCGCGCTGCACTGCCACGACCATTTGAATATTTTATTGAAAAACCTGATAAAGTTTGGTGTTCACCCCCTTAACATTATTACAAGGCCTCTTAATGGTGACTGTTAAATGTTAACTGGTTTTGAGATGGAAACTCATCTATATCTTTAATAATAGTGTGCAAGAAGGTTCCATCGAACCACCTACAGACTAAGTATAATAGATTAATCCCCACACTATGTGCTGCTAAATCAGCCTCTCAGCGGGCTTCAACAGGAAGGTTGAAATACTGATTGGCCTAAAATCCTTAGGGGATACATGTCAACTATTGCCTACCTTAGCTATGAGCGGAACTCGTACTGATCTTGACAACCAGGGTATGCAATTCCTGCTATCCTACTGCAGTTGAGCAGTTATGATACTATCGTGGCCAAGTGATTTAAAGGGCTTGAAAGGCTCAAGTGTCCAAGCCATTAAGGCTGCCTCTCCATAAAACCAGTCTTTGCGGATAAGAGCACTAAAAGCACTATGGCAATCAGACGTCGATTGATCCCTCTGAAAGATTTATATTTTCTTACGCTGATTCTTTGAGCAGATCCGGCGGATTTCATAGACTTAGCATAAACTCCATTACGTACACCTCAGGTTGCTGGGGGAGGATCTTTTTCGCCAAGTTTCATTGAGAGGGAACTGAATGTACCTGTTATCCGAAGAGGAGTGAGTATAAAGCACACCCCAATCGGAAAGTGAATACAACAGTGAAGAAATGTTCAGAGTGGGGTATGCCACCTACTTCCTCATCACAGTAATGAAGTTAACACTGTTAAAGGTAATCAAGTTTTTCCATAGAATAAATTAAAAAAATTAACTTACCTCTTTCAATTATATCACACCTTTACCTGCAGGTATGATTGGGACTCGCCTCGGTGCCAATAATGGAGCCAGTTCTCTTACATCTACACCGCTCGTTGACGCATAAAGTCCGCTTCCAAGTTTTAAAATGTTCCAAACTTTTCTAGCAAGGGGAGGTTCAAGGTTCCCTCTTACCACCCTCTTTTCAATTCTTCCCAGCAAATGAGACCGTATTCCCTGCTGTTGTAGGTCACTTCAAGCATAAGGGAGCCTGCCTGTTTAACTAATTCACTAAATAATTTAAACAGTCTGCCAGCCATGTAGGATCTCTTCCCGAGAGAAGCTTCAACCTCTTGGGAGCGTTGCAACAATACTGGTCGTAGTGTACTCGCATACCTCACCCTCTTGATTCTTGGTAAACATGCGCTGATCAGAGTATCCCCTCCTGCTTTACCCTGCTAACATTACGCCTAAAATACACCTGTAGATACACTCTCGAAGCCACGGAAAACAGGTGATTTAGCTTTCAAAGGTGCTGACTGCCCCATCCATACTTTTTATGGTCAAAATACTTATTTAGAAAAACGATTTTAAATTTTTTTTCAGAATTTTTGTTTTATAGATTTCAAATAACCTCTAATAATTCGAAATTATACATTCATGATTTTAAAAGGGATGTTAAGCTTGTACCCCGCAGCGGTTAATGCCCGTGTAGCTACTTTTGGGCACTTTTTTCGTGGCCTAATGTTATTCTCAAATCATTGAATGCAATCGTGAGGTATTCATTCATTATTAAGATATGTTTCAAAAATTCTTTATATGTAACAGAAAATTCCACACACGTTTGTCGTGACGAGGGAAAAAAATTAAAGCACAATTCATATTCATATTCTTAGTTACATAAAGAATGGAATCCATTTCCTGTTGAATTTTCAAATATCCATAAATATATAGTAATATTTGTCCACTCTTCATCCGAAAGTAATTGGTAGGTTAGTTATAATGGTTGCCCAGAAAGTGGACTCACTTGGACGAAGAAGTTTAGTTCACCCTTTGTATTACCATTGCAGGGAGAAAAGCGGTGAAGGAAAAATCGATAGGACGAAAGGAGAGGGTGGGAGAGGAGGTATTTTTGGATTATGAACAGTGACTAATTTGCGACAGTGTTAGCCGCTTTATGCTGCTGATGAAATTCATCAGATGTTTGATATCCAGGCCTGCCTATGCCAGCAGGTGTAGGAAACAACTGAGAACCAAATCTTAGTCCCGCGAGAGCGAAGCAGCTAAGCAGCAAGTGCTGATATGATTCCACTTCATCCTCTATGCAGCTGCCACAAAAAGGACTCGAAGTAATTCCCGAGTCTCACCGCATGTATATCCCGCGGATAGTGTCACGTGAGGACGCCCACTAAATTTGAGAGCTAAGATTTTGTCATCGAAGCCCATTTTTTCAGGAGTAGAGCGCAGGTTGTCAATGGGATCCCGATTTTTTCCTTTCGCGGGGCCACTAGCACACAGGTCTGTTGTCTGGCCAGTTTGTAAGCTTCGCAGTTTCCTGCAAAGTCACTATAACCAGGTTAACCTTATGTCAAAGAGTTCGGATGCAATCGAAAGTGAAACCAGACCAGTTTCGAGTGCACCATAATAGAGCCTAGGCCCTTAACTGCCGCTTGGCTATCGAAGTAGATATTTTCCTTCTTAACAGTTATTTCGCAAGTAAATAACCAATCAGCTGCTTCTTTGATTGCGGCCACCTCTGCTTGGAACACACTGTTGTGATCCGAAAAAAAAACCAAAGTGATTGGTAAAGATTTATACAATTTTAATGCTAGTTGGTTCTGTTTGCTTTCAAAATATTGCAAATGATTGGGTTTTTGGCCGAGCTCCTTCTCCTATTTGTGGTATGCATGTTGATGTTGCTTCACAAATGGAGGGACCTACAGTTTTAAGACGACTCCGAACGGCAGATATTTTTATGAGCGCAGAAAAAGTGCAGGAATACACTTTATTTTGTTCTTTCATCGAGATTCGAACATACGTTCTCTCTGAATCCCGAATGGTAGTCACGCACTAACCCATTCGGCTAAGGCAGCTACGAATACAATAAGTAATAACTAAAAATATCTATAGCTACTAATTGATTGTGCTTCTAACATTAATTTATAACATTCAAACATTTCACTAATTCTTTTGTTGTGTTCGAAAAACGCCTGTTGCATGACTTGCATATATTTTGAGCCTTCTGTATGACTTGCATTTATTTTAAGTATTGGAGCTAACAATAAAATCAATTATACTTCGGAATCTATGTCACAGGCGTCTTAACATTTCTAATTGCAGCATAAAGTCTAAAAATTTCGTTGTGTTATTTCCCGTAACTTGAAAATAAAATACAGAGCAATGTTCCAGCTGTGTAAAAGCAAAATCATCTTGAATAGAGTGTTTTGCCACCTGGCTACCGTAAATGGCGTATAATAAATAATACAATTTTTTGGGGTTTTCTGGTTTGGTGCGATGTGTCACAGATAATTATTTTTATTCATAATTGTTAGTATTTCATTATATAAGGAGCCATGCATTTTGGAATTTTTTTGGGAAATAAAAAATTACGCATAATTTACTTATACTCGTATAATCGAACGAACCGAGCAAGCAACTCATTGTGCTATCAATAAATTTTGTACCACGTCTACTATTCTTTATGCCGACTCATCAAAGAAATGCTCGTTCTGATACACAATATCCAGTATACGTAAACGTCTAAATGCAGATCCGAAGAGTTATCAAGAAGACGGCGGATTGGTGTGCACTTTATTGGTCCACAACATGGGAAACGTAACAGAAAGATCTTGGCCTACATCCATATAAGAATGAGCTTGTGAAAGAATTAGAGCCTCAAGGTTATCTAAATGATCATACGTTTGCTAATTTTGCGTTGGAAAAGTTAAAAGAAAATCCTTTTCTATCGATAATCTGTGTTCAGCGGTTTAGCTGAATGTTAGACTTTATTAATTCAAAAATGCTGCTAAAACAAGACCATGGTAAACGAAATAGGTGGACGAACCATGATCAAAGGTTTTTTGTTTTAAAACACAGAAAATATTGACCCAGACGAAATGTGATTTCAACAGGATGGAGCTTTTAACAGCGAGATTTGTGAAGGTATTATCGCTCGATTCATCATGCTTATTGTTGATCTGCCGGATCATAGATTTAACAACACCTGTTGCCGTTCTCTGCAGGATTTTTAGAGCCAATTTCGCAAAATCGACAGATGATGACCTCAAAAAGACCAATTTTGTTTAAGTAGTACCTCAGGCTACAGTGGCCTGTAAAGTAATCAGTTAGAAATCTTAAGTCTACTCTGCTGAGTGAAAGTAGCTTATTAGAAATTCCTCTGTCCAGTGAAGTTCGTTGAGCACTTCACTATATCGATTTCCTCACATCCCTCGTGTTCGGGAACCGAACCTAATAATAATGTGATGAAGTTCTCTCCCTAAGATTCAGGCAGCTGTGAATCATTTTTGAGGTGATTTGAAGTTGATAGAAGGGCTTTCAAAGCTGCCTGACAATCTAAATTATGTATGTAAATGTGGTGTCCTCTCATTTTCCTCATATCTATATCAATCACATGTAGTTCTGCGACCGCCTTAGCCGTAGAGTTGGTGGGTGACTACTATGCGGAATTTAGAAAGAACGTAGGTTCGAAACTCGATGAAACACCTAAATGAAGAAAGAGTATTTTGTAATAGTGGTCGCCTTTCGGCAGGCAATGACAAGCCTCCGAGTGTATTTCTGCCATGAAAAAGCTCCTCATAAAAATATCTGCCGCTTGGAGTCGGCTTGAAGCTGCAGGTCCCTCCATTTGTGGAACAACATCAAGACGCACACCACAAATAGGAGGAGGAGCTCGACCCAACACCCAAAAAGGGTGTACGCGCCAATTATATATGTATTTCTGCCTGGAATATTGTTGGTTAAAAATCCATTAGAATGGATTTCTTTAATTCAGGCCTATTGATTGCCGCCCCTATTCCTAATATATTTTAATTTCGGTCCATCAGTACATCATATCTGAGATATGCGAAAGGAAAATAGCATTGCAGTGATTGCATTACAAAAGTGTGGTAAAAGTGCAAGTGAGATTTATGAATTGCTGAAAAAACTTAATATTTCGAGAATATTTGTTCACCGCATGATCAATCGTTTTTTCCCAAACGCCTGAAGTGACAGACAGAAAAAGAAGTGGTGTTCTTCGCTGGGTCTAAACAGTACAGCTTTGAATGCCATTCGAGAAAGAATTCGCAGAAATTCTCTTACAAAGCAAAGATGCATGTCCAGGTAAATGAATGTATCAACCAAATCATGTCAAGACTAATTAGAGATGATCTCCACATGAAAACCTTCCGTCGGTCAACTGGTCATCTTTTGACAACTCCCTTGACGAAAATTAGACTCCGCAGATGCAAGCGTCTTCTTCGGTCGCACGCAGTCAACGGCCATGAAAATATTATTTTCACAGATGAGCAAATGTTCACTGTTGGAGAAGTTTTTAATAAACGAAACGACAAAATCTATGCTAGAATTTATAAAGGCGCAAAAAATGTTGTTCCAAGGGTTCAGCGTGGCCAACATCCAGCCTCCATTACGGTTTGGTTGTGAATTTCTTGTAAAGGCGTTCTCTCTACGTTCATCTGTACCTTTCTGCGAAAAAGGGATTAAGAGCGGGGCAAAAGTGTAAAAACGGCGGTTGAGCGGCTGACATACGCAACCGGATATCGAAAGCTCGCGTAGTGTTTGGCATGCTTGATAAAGTTTGGAGAGCAACGCATATAACGAGGCGCACGAAACTGAGAATCTTCGAGTCCAATGTGAAATCTGTCCTCTTGTATGCATGCGAAACGTGGAACGCGTCAACACGTGACATACAAGCAATGCAAGTATTCATCAACCGCAGCATTCGCAAGATCACGCGCATTTTTTGGCCTAACGTCATATCAAACTCCGATCTGTGGACTATAACGAAACAGATACCAGTCTATCTCGAAATTCGACGCCGCAAATGGAAATGGATCGGTCACACACTTCGAAAGCCATATGGTGATATCACTAGAGCAGCCCTGGATTGGAACCCCCAAGGCAGCCGCAGACCTGGCAGACCATCTAACACGTGGAGGCGACTAGTAGAAACAGAAGTGCAACAAGCAGGCCGCTCCTGGCGGCAAATAAAATTCCTAGCTTCTAATAGATTTAACTTTAACTTGTTCATTGAGGCCCTTTGTTCCACCTAGAAACCACGGGAAAATATATATATATAAAAGTGTGCCAGTGGTGTCTGAAAAAGCGTATTAAAGCAGTTGAGCAGTACTCACTTCAACCATTATCACTTCTTTCATCAAGATTCAACTCCAGCCCATAAGGCAAAAACCACCCAGCAATGGCTTAAAGCTATATTCCTGGTTGGGCGAAATTGGAAAACATGGTCTGTCGTAGACCTAACAGAAATTTAGAGAGTCTCAAACAATATTTGGTTCGAGCAACGACGGCAATCCCCAACGAAACCGTGCGTGCTGCAATAGGGGAATGGCCTAATCGCTTAAAGGCTTATGTAAAAACAAATGGTGACCATTTCGAATGAAAATTAAAAATATTGTTTTAAATATTTAAATGATTAACTAAGACTAACTTCATTATAATTTCACATTTAAAACGGACTGAGCTTGTAACAGAACTTAAAAAAATTTGAAATATTAAAGAATATTTGTCGAGCAAAGTTCGAAATTTTAGTGTAGGCATTGCTTATTGTAGAATAAACTATAAGAAATTAATATAAATGAAACAATAAAGTAAAAGGAGTCAAAATTTGCTAAATATTTTGGTACTTTAGTAACTTAGCTCCGTAATGCCATACAGAGTTTTCATCATTCCAAAAAAGCCTTAGATGAAAGGTCGGGCGCGACGTATTCCAAACGGCCGAAACCAAAGAGTAAACTTATACAGAACAGCAAATCCGTCTATCTGCATTAAAGACAGACAGCAGGCTGCAAATAAGAGCTGTAGCGCACGCCGCAAACTGCTTAAAAGCAAACTCTTGCCATGGACGTGTAAGTTACAGATCTATAGGACCACTATAAGACCATTAGCACCATATAGATGTGAAACATGGGTTCTGACTACTAATATAAAGAGCGGTCTTATACGCCTTGAGCACAAAACTTTTAACTTTCGAGTTTAGGGCAGCAGAAAGTGCAGACGGCCACAAAGGAGCTGGGCAGATGATATGGAAGACGACCTGCGAAGCTAAACGCAAGAAGAAGCCATACGGAGACGTATGGAGCGCAATAGTAAAAGAACTTACTTTTGTATTGGCTTATTTTCGTCTTCGCTCTAGTAATATACTGGGTTTGAAGGTGTATATGTGAAGTCTCGATCACAGTAATTGACATTCGATTGAAGCGTAAATATCCTTTTTATCTGGCCAAAAATGTTGATCTCTACGAAAAAAACAGCATTTCATTATTAACTTTTAAAGAAAAGTGCAGCTGAAACGTGTCGCATATTGATCAATATTTACTATAATCACGCTCCATCAAATACAACTTGTAAAGAGTGGTTTCGATGCTTCCAAAGTGGCAGTTTCGACGTGAGTGATAAAGTTCGCGAAGAGGCACCGAAAAAATTCGAAGATACTCAATTACAACAATTATTGGATGAAGACGCATGTCGAACTCTTGATGACATGTCTAAAGAGTTGGATGTTGACAGATCAACCGTCAGTAAACGTTTACGCACAATAGGAATGGTCCAGAAAGAAGGTAACTGGGTGCCACATCAATTGAAGGAGAGGTATATCGAGAGAAGTTTGGTGACGTGTGAGATGCTCCTTGAACGGCAGAAAAGAAAAGCTTTTCTGCATCGTATCGTCACTGGCGATGAGGCGATGAAAAATGGATCTATTATGATAACCCTAAGCGTCGAAAATATTGAAGCCTACCAAGGGAGCCAGGCCCATCGACAATGAAAAAAATATTCATGCTTCAAAGGTTACGTTGTGCATGTGGTGGGATCAGAAGGGGTCATCTTTAATGTATTACTTAAACCATTTGAAACCGTCACTGGCGATTGTTGCCAACTCCAGCTAATGCGTTTGAATCGAGCTCTCAAAAAAAAAGCGGCCGGAATGGGACGGTAGACTTGACGAACTGATTTTGCTGCATGACGTCAGGCGCCAGGCCACACGTTGCTAAATCAGTCAAGAAATATTCATAGGGAATGAATTTGAAAATCTTGTCCCATCCGCCGTATTCCCCAGACATCGCACCTTCGAATTACCATCTGTTCCGACCAATGCAGGCAGCCCTTATTGGAGAGCGGCTCACTCCTTACGAGAGCATCGCAAACTTGCTCAATGAATGGATCAAGTCGAAAGCACTCGAATTTTTCGTGAGATGAATCCGTATGCTACTTGAAGGAGGAAGTAAGCAGAAGCTTGGACGATGACAACATCCGATGAAGCGACGATTGGAGTGTTCGAAAGAAAGATTCTGCGTATGATTTTTGGACCTTTGCACGTTGGCAACGGCGAATACACTGTGGAACAAATTCAGGTTAGCAAAAGTTAGGTCCATTCTGAGAGTGGCGGGTGAAAATAGAGGCGAAATTAGAAGACCCGTATCGCGGCGTTTGTTTATGTTAGTTCGAATTTTTTTTTAATCGGCCTTCGAAGTTTGCAGTCAAATGCCGATTTTCAGTATATTGTTTATATGGTTTTTTGGCTATAACTCGTCGACTAATTGATATTTTTTCAATCTGTAAAAGCCAAATTATTGCTAGAGACCTGTGCAATAATTACAATTTTTGAAAAAATTGATTTCGAAAATTTTTATGGTACTTATGAGGCAAAATGTTGGAAAAATTATTTTTTTTTCATGTTTTTTGAAAATATTTTCAACAAAACTAAGTCTTTTTTACATTTTGTGTGGTCTATAATATGCTTCTCAGTTTCTTAAATAAATGTAATTTGAAAAAAAATTGTCTTAGTCGACAATTTGCGCTTTAGGCATACAGTCATAATACAAAACTTGCGTTTTTTGAGCTTAATATTAATTTATTTCTCATTTTTTATTTACCAATTTTGTTCAGTGTTGGTTTTGAAGAAACATAGAAAAAGAAAATATAAAAATATGGAAAAAAATATAATTTTGAAATGTTAATAATGAAAAGTTTTAAGTAGAAAAATAAAATAAATTAAATTAATAATTTGGCCAGCTGCCGTTTAGCAGGCGGCTGTGGATCAACATCACTGCTCTCTCTAATGTCTTGGTCATCGTCATCATCATCAGAGAGATCGATTATTTCGTCCAACAGATATTCTGGATTTTCATCTGTGTCTTCCCCTTCTTCCTCTGTTTCCTCGTCTTCCTCTTCTTCAAAGGTGTTTTTATACCACCAACAAATTTCAGCGAGTATCGCATCTGGAGATTTCTTTCCTCTGTACCTGAAACGAAAATAGTTTTCAATCGTTAACATGTTTAAATTGTGCACTCTGACCAAGATATTAGAAAAATCTAGGAATTCAAAATATGCACACTCTATAGTTACCTTATTTCAAATGGAAGCGCAGTTTGGTGATGACGTTCGCCTTGCTCATCAGATTCAGTTGGCAACTGTTGAGCGAGTTTTTCAAGATGCTGATGCAAGAGATGAATTTTGTATGACATATTAACCCCAATTTCAGCGAAAGCTGCCAACATGTTTGCAACAGATTGCCTGTAGTTTTCTTCACGTTCTTTACCCAAAAGTCCTTTGATGACTGCTTTCAATGCGAGCCATCCATTTAATTCTCGGTCTGTCAGAACTTGCTCAAAATCTTGACGACTCATTAGTTTCCGTATGTCGGGACCATTAACAACCCCTTCCTGAATTTTGGCCTTACTTAGTCTTGGGAAAATATCTTTCAAGCGGTTGAATACTGCTGGTCTTTTTGCGATACATTTCAAAAAATTTTTAGCAATGCCAAGTTTAATGTGGAGCAACGGCAACAAAATTTTCATTTCAGGAACAAGACTTTCGTGTAGCCTATTGTCATTAGGCCATTTTCGCCCAATTCGACTACTCCAGTTATGTTGTTTGTACTGGTTTCTTCCTTTAATACCTTCTCCGTATCGTGAATCCCAATCGCACAAAAAACACGGATATTTTGGACGGCCAGATGCTGTTAAGCCTGTAATCAAGGAAACTACTTTGAGGTCGCAGCAAATGCGCCATTGGTGTTCGTTATATTCGACTACTTCCAGAATGTCTTTCAATTTATCGAAAGTTTCACTAGTGTCAGTGCTATACGCAATCGGAACAGAAGGCATTCTATTTGTCTTGTGCAAAAGCACAACTTTTAAGCTGATTAGTGAACTATCGATAAAGAGACGCCAATCATCTTTTTTATAGGTTAACCCTATCGCCTCCATTAACTTTTCAATATCGTTGCAATAAGCGAAATTTTTTGCATCATTGACATTGAAGAACTTTTGTAACTCTTTTTGGCGTTTTCGATATGCTGTTACTTTTGTACCTTTCGTCAGCAAATTATTTCCTTTCAAAAATGACGCCAGTCGTTCTGATTTTTTCTGAGTCAAACACAAATTTGCAACAATTCCATCCAATTGGTTTTGTGTTATTAGGATTGGGTCCTTTGATGTTTTATTTGATGTACCTTCACCAGGGTTGAATTCTGAGGAGAAATCCATGAGTGTGGCAGGGGTGGTTGTAGTACTGATACCTGTTTGAAGATCGGTACTTCGGTATGTTGGTACTGGAACGAATTCTGAGTGCGGTAATGGTAATTGGACACTTGACACTGCTACATAAGTTTTATTCTTTGTTTTCCTTCTATTCAAAGTTTTATTGTAGTTGGTACATCCATAGCAATTTTCTTCTTGATGTGGGCTATTATCTGACCAAATCATTGGTACACCAAAAGGCATAGCCTTCTTCTTTTCACTTTTCCATTGCATAAGAATTGAATAGCAATTAAAGCAAACTTTTTTAGGGGCATAGTTTACGTCATTGATAAACTCTTGCGAGAAATATTGTCTATAGATTTCCAAAAAAGAATCAGTCACATTGCCGCATTTTTCATCGCTTACTATGAAACGTCCACAAATATTACAAAAATGGTTCATTTTACATGTTGGTTCCGACATTTTTAATACAATATATATTATAGAATGTTTTTTTTTGTTAATTTTATGAAACTGATACACTTAACTTAAATCACTCAATAAATGAAATAGGTTCCAAAAGAATGAATAGCAAATTTTATCACGACCGAGCGAAAATTAAAAGACATCAGCTTCGGCTGAGTTTCGAGTCTTAACTGAATCTTTATTTTTAAAATTAGTTCGCATGCAACACAAATGTTTACAAATATTATTTTAATAGCTATTGATTGTTCCTGGAAATTCCCTTTCTTAATTGTATTCTGGGAATTTCCTTTTCCTTAATTATTTTTGGAGCATGCTTTCTTCTCGGAAAATCCCTTTTTTAATCCATACTTAGCATTTCCTTTTCTTTAATTGTTTTTGGAATGTTCCTAATTCTTGAAACTTCTCTTTTTAATTACTTCTACCGAAATCGATATTTATTTAATGGTTTTGGGGATTTTTAATTACTATGTGTTTACTAGGAATTTTGGGTTTTTTTACATTAGTTTTATGTAATGAATGTGTGTATATCGCACAAATTTTCGACTGATACTATATTTTTTTCCATGATATTTATGTCATGGATTGAAAACTATATTTTAGATAAGAAAAAAAGCGAAAAAAATGAGTTGCTTGCCAGATATTAAGAAATAATAAGGAAAACGTTAATTTTTCGAACATTTTGTGACTTTCGTCAAAGTAGCTGCCAAAGTATTTAATCCCGTAATTTTCTTTTCAAATTACATTTATTTAAGAAACTGAGAAGCATATTATAGACCACACAAAATGTAAAAAAGACTTAGTTTTGTTGAAAATATTTTCAAAAAACATGAAAAAAAAATAATTTTTCCAACATTTTGCCTCATAAGTACCATAAAAAATTTCGAAATCAATTTTTTCAAAAATTGTAATTATTGCACAGGTCTCTAGCAATAATTTGGCTTTTACAGATTGAAAAAATATCAATTAGTCGACGAGTTATAGCCAAAAAACCATATAAACAATATACTGAAAATCGGCATTTGACTGCAAACTTCGAAGGCCGATTAAAAAAAAATTCGAACTAACATAAACAAACGCCGCGATACGGGTCTTCTAATTTCGCCTCTATTTTCACCCGCCACTCTCAGAATGGACCTAACTTTTGCTAACCTGAATTTGTTCCACAGTGATATCGTAGACGATGGAACGATGAGCTATATGAGCTTTACGACGGCATAGACATAGCGCAGCGAATAAAGATCCAGCGGCTTCGTTGGCTGGGTCATGTCGTCCGAATGGATACAAATGCTCCGGCTTTGAAAGTATTCGATGCGGTACCAGCTGGTGGTAGCAGAGGAAGAGCAATGCCTCCTCTGCGTTGGAAAGATCAGTTGGAGAAGGACTTGGCTTCACTTGGTGTGTCCAGTTAGCACGAGAAAGAAACGACTGGCGCGCTTTGTTAATCTCGGCCAAAATCGCGTAAGCGGTTATCGCGCCAATTAAGAAAAAGAAGAATCCTCTTCAATTGTTATCCGCAACTGTGCCGTAATTTGGCCATCACTAAACACCAAATTTGAATGACTCGCTGGTGGACTTCGATCCGTATCTCGTGAATAACTTTAGTAATAATGGCTTCCAATGCCTCAATCGAAACTGGTTAATCCACAAAGTATTTGGACTTTACATAGCTCGACAAATAAGAGTTCAAAGGTATGATATTACATGACTTTGGTAGCGAATCCACTGGTCCGAGACGAGAGATAAATTGCTCACCGATTAGATCCATTATTTCATGCTGTATGAAATGTAGCACGTGAAGAAAGAGATCAGGGGCTTCAATTTCCGGCATAAAAACGTATTTTATCATGGCGCGATAAAAATTATAAATCTTGCGATAGGGTAATTAATTTTGCGCTTACTTTGTACTTACTTATGTTCTCTCTTTTCAAACAATTCTCACACCTCGTGTTCATTTCCAGTTCTGTTGAGACTATAACGTCTGCTATGAAACAGGTCAAGCCGCAGTTCTTCCCATCTTTCAATAGCTTGCTTATTAGGTAACTTTTTAAGCTGCAGCTTAGAAGTGTTATAAGACATATCAATTCGTTTTTTTTTTTCAGGAAGAATCTGCCTGGTCGTATCCTGTTTTATAAGCAGCTTTTTTATGACCTAAGACCCAAGTGAGGTAAAGTATTTTCTGTTTAGCCATCTCCTGAAGATGTCAAACATAACTTTGGCATTGAAAGCCTCAAAGCCCAGCGCTATTATTGCCGCCTGAGTGCTATTTAATATAAATACACATACACACATCTTCTTAAATGTTCGCGTCTACTCTATAGCTTCCATAATTCACATAGGGAATGAGACAGAGTGTAGATTCTTTCTGGAGTGTGATGGAATCATAGAGCATATATTGTGCAACTGTATGTCTTGGCAAATATTTCATCTACATCTCACCGAGATCAAATGGATCCGAATGGAATTAAGAATGCTTTTGCTGTAAATATTCTGAAATTTGTTCGCAAGGCTCAAAATTTATTGAAAACATTTGGCTTTCAATCGATTCCCAATCACAGAAAAAATATTAATATTAAATACAAGAATATAATACGTTTAATGGTAATAGTGCCAGCCAATAGGACTAGTATTAAGAACTTCTAAAACATGTAGTAGGACACAAAACATCTTTTAGGTCGAAGCGTGGACTATTGGTCCCACAACAGATACTAAAATTATTAATATACTATTATTGTTACTAAGCATGAATATATATTTTTTAAAAGGTCCTCACTGATCGGGCTATCAAAAAAGGTAGGCCTTGCGAGAAGACCGTCAAACTTAAGAACATCCATGTCGATGGCTAACTTAGCAAATTTCAATATTGTTACCTGTTTTTTATCATTTGAGTATTTGACATCTCAAATGCGATAAAATTCCCATAAAACATTTCATTGTTTGTAAATTAATTAAAGAGCAACAACCTTTCAAAATTTTATTACATACAAATGAACTTTTTATTTCGCGTAAAATTGTGCGCAATACTTTTCATAAGATCTAAGGTTATTGAATTTGTATGCCATTTTTAACTTAAGAAATATTTTTGTGATACTTAACTTGTAATACAAATGTGGTTTTGTTTAAATAAATATGTATTTTATTAATACTGCGGAATGGTTAAAATATTTTCTATAATATTTCATTTTGAACCACTTAAAACTACAATAAATTAGTAAACGTAATAAATTATAAATAAAATTTGCTTATGTCATAAAACCGCTCGCTCAAACACCAAATCCAAATCGCTTACTCATTCGGGCATAGGGCACAACAGGTAGAGATTCCAGGTAGAGATGCAGCGATTTTGTCACAGCAATAATTCAACATTTAATACCATCTGCAAAGCAAGAAAACAAAAACAAAACTCAATAAGAAAGTTAAAGTCTCCAACAGATTAGAAATACTCTATTTGATATGGTCAAAAGTATTTTGCTTGACGATAGGCGCAAATGTTAGCTGCCGGGGAATACTCAGTTAATACTCAGTCAGTAATATACAACCCGCGGCAAACGAAAGTATATCAACATTTTCACGAGCTTTGAAGAACTTGTTTTTTGTTTGTTTTTTTTTGTTTACTATTTTTTTATAAAATCATATTGTATTTCAATGTGGAATGAATTTCTTATATATCCAAGTTTCAAACTTTATATTGTACAAAAATTAGCAATTTTCATCACAATTCCAAGATTTTTAATTAGAATTGATGGAACAATTCTTGGTATGTAGTTTCATGGTCTATTAGATTTTGCTGTAATAAGATGCAAATTTGAAGTCGTTGAAAAATCTTGCTAATTTTTATCATTTCTTCTCCTGAGGGTGTTGCAAATTTATTCCATACAACAATTGCATGGCATTTTTTCGTACATAATCAAGGAAAAAAGTTTAAAAAATCAACGGTATTTTGCATTAACCTGAAACTTGTACTTTGTTCGAGTAAACTGTGATGCAATTACCCAGCTAATCAAACAACCACTCACTCGCCTGATCTCAATATAATTGAGTATATCATGGAGGAAATGTCCAGAAAACTAAAAATAAGGTATTTGGGAAATCAAACGAATAATAATAAAGGCCAAAGTAAAAGGTGATGTCCAAAATAAACAAGACTGGTGTCATAAAAATGTTTTTGATACCGCCATAATGAGGTAGTGGCGATAATTGTCTATCTACCAGAGTTCATGAGTGGTTCACTCATTTCAGAAATGGTTGTGAGGACATAAATGACAATGAGCGGTCCAAAATCAGTAACCACCGAAAACTCCATCGAAATTGTTTGTAAATTTATCAAAAATGAACCGAATCATCATCGAAATTCATGAAATCGGGGTTGAATATCTCCAAAACATCCATTTATCGCATTTAAACTATCATTTGGGCTTAGAAAAGGTCTGCGCACATTTCATTCCACACAAGTTAACTGAGGATCAAAAATTGCTCAGAATTCAACATTCGAAAGACATAATGAGGCGAGAAAATACGAAACCTTCCTTTACAACATTGTAACTGGTGATGAAACGTGGTGTTGCCATGACCATGAACCTGAAACTAAGCGTCAAAGTGCCGAATGGAAGGTGCCAGACGAGCCACAATCCAAAAAATCACGTTTGGAGTCAAACATCAAGTCGTTGGTCATTTGTTTTTACAACTCCACAAAGAGTTCGAGCCAATGAACCAAACCATCAATGCTATTTTGTATGATACTTTTATTTATATTCAAAAAATATTTTTAAAAATTCTAATTAGAAGCCGTGGGATTGTGATGAAAAGTTTGTGGAATTTTTCTAATTTTGGTATAAAATCTGAAAATTGGATTTAATATGTATGGGTTTTGTTAGACAATGAGCTATATTTTTATAAAAAAAAATATAATGAATATTCAAAAAAACCAAAAAAAAAACAGTCAAAACTGATTCCAATTGTGCTATAGTTTTGACGCGGAGTGTATGTATGTGGGCAAGTATAAAAAAGTATATAAGAAAATTATACGAAATCAAACACTCACTGCTATTGAATGATAAAACGCGTCGGCAAATCCCCCGATGATCTCGCATATGACACTTCGCACAAGGCTTTTCTTTTGCTCGCGACGATAAAATCTGTGACGTCAAAATTTGTATACGTTGTGGCGCATAGAAGATCACACGCCGGCTCTCCGTCTCAGAGGGTATGCTAAACACCAACAGTGCGCACACGAACAACGTACAAGTAGAAAATTGCATCAGCTTCGAAACCATTTTGCACTTATGTTTTATGAAATGTGCTTGGAGTTGCACTAAGTTCAGGAAATACTCGGGAATATTTTATCTCACTTTTTAAGTAAACTGAACACCTGTGCAGGTAGATACTTCTTGTATTACCTATTTTCTCACCCTTTAAGACGCGTGATAAGTATTTATTTAGATTTTCACGATTACACAAAGTAATTTAACTGTTTCTCAGCAAATGCCGGTGTGACACTGATTATAAACGATTCCTCGCGCCGATACTTAAGACGCCCTCTTTTGTGTGAATGGCTGTGATAGCGGCACGAAGGTGGCTGCATTGTTGTTTGCCAACAACAATACACACAGCTGTAGTTCGTATCTAACGAAGTCTATTGGAGAGCATTGAATTGATATCTTTTGCCTTGGCAACCTTGTATATCGACACATATTGATAAGATTTTTTGTTTTTCATTATCTGTGCTTCTGTTTTGGTTTTTTTGGTAATTGTACCTGTAAGACATAGATAGCACATTCATAGGGTGTAAACATTTTTTCGTGACCAGTCAAATGCTTGAAAGAGGTCAGTTTGGAAATTTTTGTAGAATTTCATGTAAAATTGATAATTTAAAATGGATTTGAAAAGCATATAAAATACAATTTTTATTTATTTACTAAGTAGTAAAAATTAAAAAAAAAACAAATTTTGTTAAACTCATCTTACATAATACGGTGTTCTTCTTTCCTTGTTCCCTCCGCTCGGGAGCCTTTATAGGGCCTACACAAAACTCTTTCATCATACACGGTTATGAGCTATTGTTTTTGCCCAGTCCCATTGGAATGTCTAACTCTCGCAACATCAACCTTTTCCAAGTATATATTCTTTGGCCGACTGCGACCTCTGCTCCTTTGCGGGTTCCAGTGCCATTTTCATGATACTATCTGATGGTTTCCTAAGTGTAAGGTTTCACCTTACTGAATATAGCGTATGCTACCTTAATTCTTAAATGTACCTCATACTAAAGGGGTCCCGGTGGTCTAGAGCTCGAAAATGTATGGTATTTTCAGAAATTTTTTTACAATAAAAAAAATGAAAAACGATGTTTAAATTTTTTAGGCTTTTTTCACTTCTTTTACATACAAAAATGAAAAATAAAATTTTTTAATTTTAATAATTTAAAAAATGGCGCTGAAGTTGACCTTCCCAAAAAATGGGACCTGGACGGTGTTGCCCATTTTCTCTCTTTTATCTATCTGAAACACAAAAATCAAGAAAACTGTTAATCAGTATGACTGTAGTTATGTCCCTATGCAATAATAAAATGAAATAAGTACAATAGAATGAATTTATGTAAAATTAACGTCAGGTAGTCCACGCGCTTTCTGCCGGCAAAATATTAAAACATTTTTTTCTGGCGAGCTATTCTTCGCAAAAAAGGAAAGTCTCTGTTAGGAAAAAGCTTCGCATACCTCTTATAGGCGGTTTGTAATATGTATATAGTAGGTCCCCGTTTGACCCCGTAGGTTTGACGAACAACATCAAGATTTGCATAACACAAGGAATAGCTTTCCCTAGACGACTTTCGACGATGTATCATATGAGGAACTTTGTTGCCGTGATATGGAAATGAAATATAAGAAGTGGAGATAATGGTATAATTGTAATAAGTTTGAGTTAAAGAAGTGATTGGTTAATTTTGCTATTCTTCTTCGGTTCAATTCAAAGGTCCTAAGCAAATATATACACTTATTATTATTATTGTTATTACTTTATTCACTCAGCTCTCAAAAACGATCAAGCAACTTAATAAGTGTTTTTAAATTGCTTTGTAAATAAAATTTCATGGGATTTAACTCAAATAATTTATAATTTATAATAAGAAGAAATTAAAATTGTTTGTGTCCCCACATTCCTTAGCAAGATGTTTTTATAAAAATACGAGGAGTGTTCAAAAAGCATAGCGCATTATGAATTTTCGCAAGTTACGTATATTCGAAATTCGATTTTTTTGCGGCGATATGTTGGTACTCATGTCTCTCACTCATGCTGACGAATTCGGCCATTTTGAATCTTCAGTTAATTGTTGATAGCTGCATTGTTTCCACGTGTTTCGGCGCGTCTTAGATTTTTACCTATTCAAAAAGATGGATAAAAGAACCTGTATCAAATTTTGTGTGAAAAACGAGATTAAGTGCGCGGAAGCATTCCGAATGTTGACTGTGTCATACGGAGAAGCTACTTTGGACCAAAGCAACGTTTATTAGTGGTACAAAATGTTCTCAGAAGGCCGAGAAGATGTGAACGATGAAAAGTGTGCCGGACGCCCGACCACTTTAACAACAGACGAAAAAATTGATGAAGTGAAGAAAATGGTATTGGGCAATAGTCGAATCACCGTTTGAGAAGTTGCTGAGGACCTAGGCATATCGATTAGCTCGTACCATTCGATTTTTTTTTTCAATGCTTTGGTCATGAGACGGGTCGCCGCAAAATTCGTACCAAAACTGCTCAATTTCGACCGAAAGCAGCATCGCATGAACATTCCTAATGAGATGTTGGACTCTGTCCGTGATGACCCAAACTTGCTCCAGAGGGTCATAACTGGTAACGAATCGTGGGTTTATGGTTATGACGTGAAAACCAAAGCTCAATCATCTCAATGGAAGCTACCGTACGAACCAAGACCGAAAAAAGCGCGCCAAGTTCGGTCGAATGTAAAAGTTTTGCTTACCGTTTTTTTCGATTGCAGAAGCGTTGTGCATCATGAGTTCTTGCCACAGGGTAAAACGGTCAAAAAGGAATATTAATTGCAAGTTATGCGGAATTTGCGCGAAATAGTCGGCCAGAAACGCCCGGACTTGTGGAAGAACAAAAATTGGCTCTTGCATCACGATAACACTCCACTCCAAAACATTGGCACACGTGCATAATATCTCATGGGGACTACTTTGAAGGAGAAAAAATAGATATTCGTGAATAAATAAATATTTTTGGAAAAACACAAAATTCCCCATACTTTTTGGACACACCTCATATCTTTCTGAAGTAAATTTATTAAGCAGATCAAGCCAAGGTGGCCGGCTCCCAGGCACCACAAGATCTACTCAGATTTCTTCGGACGTCGAGTGGAGCTAAAGAAAATTAAGGGGGAGGTAGGGTTTAGCGCTAAAAAAAAAACACTTTTTTTGTGAATTTTTTACAGAAATATGGCTTAAGATACTTTAATAAAATCAGTTACATGTTATTGTACATCTTTTCAATAAGTTTTTAAAAAATATTAATAATAAAATATTGACAAATAAGCCCATGACAGAGTTTTTTTGGAGATATGTTTTTCGAGAGGTGCTCTGCGGTGCCAATCGGCATTCGTCGTAGAATCACCTGAAACTAAAAAAATCGAATTTTTCAGTTAAAGTATGACGTAATGCTCCCCCCTACATTAATAAAATTTTTTTTTTTTCATTTTTGTAGTTTTGGGGGCAAAAAAACGTAAAACGAGCATTTTTGGCGAAAAATTTCGCCATATTTGTAAGTGAAAAACAACCTTAAAAAACAAAAAATAAAAAAAAAACAGTGTAGGGGGGAGGTATTTTTGATTTAGAAAACGTGTGCCAAATTTGAAAAGAATCGGTTGAATAGTTTCGGAGTTGTGATTGGCACCGACTTTTAAGAAGTCGTTTCGGGCAAAACGCGTTTGAAAAAATGACTCTGAGAAATTATCGATGCTAAGCATTCGAGGTAGAGTGCCTACAAAGGCTATAACTTTGAGAGTTCTGCTCCGATCCACTTAAAATTTTGACACAACATTCTTGAAATGATTTACTATAAGATGAGTGAAGAAAAAAAAATTCGATTTTGTGACCCTACCCCCCCCTTAAAAAGGGAATCCGAGTGCAGTTCAACGGACTTAATTGTGTCTGAGTGCTGTACTTGCTGGTCAGTCCCGATAAAAAAAAAATTACTAAAAAATGTTTTAAAGTGTATGCAATATTATACAGATTAATATATACAAATATATATATTTGAAATAAAAATTTATATATTTATATTAATAAAACAATAAAAATTCAATTTATAATAAAAAAAAAATAAATAAATAAAAGTCGTGAATATGTAAATAAAATATTTACCTCCTATTTATGGATATCTGAAATATTAAAAATCAATTGTTTCTGCTCGCCTCCTTTTCTACTCGTCTTTTACTATGGCAATATATACCAGCGTCTTTTCCCTATATCTATAAAAAGCGAACAATTTGCAATTTCATAGAAATCTAAAAAATCCAAAGAGGCTCTTTTCTCTAACCTCTTACCTCTTCTACTTTACTCAGCTTTGCACAAGTTGTTTTGGATAATAATTTCAGAATGGGAAATTTAAACAATTTTAAATGAAGTAACTAAAGCCTAATTTATAGTCAAAATTCCTTTTCTATTCAAATTTTATTATTTTCATCTCAACATTTGATTTTGTTTTAGATTAAGGGTCATTTGACTATTAAGGGGGGGGCCTCTTATCATTCGGCTTCAAAATCGATTTTGTTTACTGCAATCGATAAATATATTATAGGAGAATATGCCCTCAAAATTCTATAGCGGGTCCTTCGTCACTCGTGTGAGTACAGGGTTGGCCATATTAAACTGACCCATGTGATTATTAAAAAAATATGGAAAAAGAAATATTTTTTTGTGTTTAATTGTGAAAAACATTTAATTTAGTTCAAGGAGATTCGTTTACATCACTTTTTGAATATGATATCGCGCAAGTGGTCGCCCTTAGCTCGTATAGCGTAATGTGCCCGTTTTTCGGCGTTTTCCATAGTTTTGGCCAGCGTCTCGGCCGATATGGCGGCTATTTCCCGTCGGATATTGGCCTTAAGTGCGCCTAGTGTCTTTGGCTTGTTGACGTAAACCTTAGATTTCAAATTACAGTAAAAAGTTATAGGGTTACTCAATGGGTCAGTTTAATATGGCCAACCCTGTATACAGTCTACCTTCTGAAAACTTTGAAACAACAAAACCATGTTTTTGAAAATGGCGTGTAAGATTTAAAAAAAATATCTAAAAAATAATTTACAAAAAGATAATTAAAATGCGCAACTAATTAACTAACAAAATGCAAAAAAAAAAAATCATTTTTTAATGTTAATATTTAACACCTTTTTTGAAAAAAAGCTCTTTTTTTCAATAATTAATTGTTTTTTCATAGTTTTATACAAAAGTAGTCTATTATATGCGGGAAAGCCTTCTGAATAAGACACTATTTTTCATTTGTGTTTCAGGTGAAAACTACGACCGGAATCTTAAACGCCGTTTTACTAGCGCGCAACGAGAAGCTGTGCAAAATCCCTCATATGTCCGCCATTTTGTTTTTTTATTTATGTTGAAAAAATGTTTATTACTCTTCAATCATGCCTTCAAACAACTGCTCTTATCGCCTCGAAAAAAAAATTGAGAAAAAACACCTCTTTTTGAAGCCACTGAAAAGCTGGCCTGGTTTTGGCAAATTATTTCTTTTCATTTTATTTACGCCTTATATAAACTAACTCGTTCGACATAAAAATTGGATTTTTTAAAATATCTAAATTCTAGCATCATTTCCATTTTTTCACAAAAATCAAATTTCTTTCTAAAATAAAGAAATTTATAATATATCTCGAGCTTATTTTTTACGGTAACATCTTATAATTTTTTCAATACACACTAACGAAATTACCCCTTATTCATTCCCATTTTGACTTATTTCTGGCTTTTAAGTTGAATTTTTAGCTTTGGTGTATGAAAGGAATTATATCAGGTCAGTCAATAAGTTTGTGCGTTTTTTTAAGGTGGTTTTAAAATTAATAAAAAAATGTTTAAAGTATTTATTAATCAATAATATATTTTTCTTCATTATTTACTATGTCTTTCCAACGTTTAGGCAAATTTTTAATTCCCTGCTCAAAAAATTTGTTCTCCTTGGAGCCAAAATACCCTTCGGTATCTCTTTTTATAACTTCTTTTGAGGAGTAGTTCTTGTTACTCATATGGGATTGAAGTCCACGGAAAAGGTGATAATCACAAGGTGCAATATCCGGAGAGTATGGTAGATGTGGCATCAGCTCCCATCCGAGCTCGTTCAGCTTGCCTAATGTTTGGCTTGCGGTATGAGGTCTTGCGTTGTCGTGGTGAAACAAAACTTTGGGTCTATTCACTAAAGACGGTCGATTTTTTTAAGTGCCTCATTCAGGTTTGATAGCTGATGGGAATAATAATCAGCAGTTATCGTTTGGTTTGGTTCCAGAAGTTCATAATGAACAATACCGGTCATATCCCACCAAATAGACAGGAGAATCTTCTTGGGGTGAAGGCCATCTCTAGGGGTCGGTTCTGGTGTTTCATCTTTATCTAACCATTGGCGTTTGCGAACAGGATTATTGTAAAGGACCCATTTTTCATCACCAGTAACGATACGGTTCAAAAAACTTTCATTTTCATGCCGTTGCAAGAGCTGAGAACACACATTCACTCGCTGCTGAAGATTGGCGACGGAAAGTCTATGCGGAACCCATTTTCCCAGCTTTGTAACCTTTCCAGCTAAACCAGGTGCCGGTGAATTGTCTCATGCGATGAATTTAACCTCTGAGCCAACATATCGACGTCAAATTTGGCTCAGCTTCCACGAGTTCGAGCAAGGCGTCAGAGTTAAAGACTTCAGGACGACCAGCGCGCGGGGCATCCTCCACGTCGCAGTTACCGCTTCGGAATTTTGAAAACCACTTTTGCGCAGTCCTTACACTCACGGTATCCTCTCTGTGAACAGCGTTTATTTCTGCAGCAGCAGTTGTTGCATTTTTACCACTTTTATATAAAAATACATAACATGCCTCTTATTATGAATATTTTCTCCCCTTTACTACAAAAGAGACAAAAATTGCTCCTTTAATGAGGCGTTACGGGGTTAATATGTTCCAGAAAAATGTTCTCCCTCATTTTTCACACAGAACTACTGAATGGCAAACTGTGTTGACATTTCTGTTCAGTAAGGTTTGTAAAGTTATCATGAATCGCTTTGCTTTTTGACTTTTGACCTTTGTCTTTCGACTACGTGGAATACTTTACACAAGGATCTTGGCGTACGTGCATATAAAGTACAGCTCGTGGAAGTGTTGAAGCCAAATGAACATCGTTTGTTTTGCATTTTTGCCGATTGGGATCATTTAGATTTATTTCTCAGATGACCTAGAAAAACTTTTCAAAAATTGGATGGATCGATTGCATCATATAACTCGTAGCCGCGGCGAGTGTATGCCGCATATGATATTCAAAAAATTAACGTCATGAAATTATCTACCAGATTATGATAAAAAGTTTCATCTCAAAAATATTTCTGTTTTGTATTATCAGTTAAAGTTCTCAAGCTTTAAAATCAAAAGCAACCGATACATCTAAAACGTAAAAATCACCTAGTTTTCTATGTAGATTTACAACAAGAATGTACAAAAACGTGAAAACTTTGAATAAATCCTAAATTATATACATAAGTTATTAAAATATTAGCAGTTGCTAACTGCCTGATACTAAAAATATTTATACTGGCATTAAAATATTTATTTTTAAATAGCCCTGTTTACCCTTCACAAAGATTACTTGCTTGTTTTGCTTGCTATTCGGCATTCTCTTAATATGTGAGTTTATGCAAATTGCTTGTTAATTGCTGTATTCCTAGAGTAGTGTTATTTAAATATTTTAGCTCTCTGCTTCGAAATAGACAGCTGCTTAAATAGCAAAACAAATATTCTCAGGTACTTATATATGCGCACACATTGCAACTGTAGCCTATGACAAGAGGGCACACCACTTTGTGATTATTTATCAATGATTCTTTAAACAGAGAGCGCACAAGTTTCTAATCTCTGACGCTCTCAGAGAAAGAGAATAGAGCCGAAAATATACTGGATAATAAGAGCACTCAGGCTTCGACGCGATTGTTATCAGTAAAGTTAACTATTAATGATGGATCACGCCTCTTCCAAAAAACCAAAAGTCAAACCGATCTGATAGCAACGCGTTGGTAAAAAAATGTGATCAAATAAGGGAAACCATAGTGAGTGTTGGTGAATTATATGAGATTTGCCACGAAAATGTGACTTCCTGAACATCACGTACATGACTGTAGAGTAGTCGGCTAGGCTTAACTTATGGGCAAGCTATGGTAGCCGTAATGAGTGAGTAATAACCGCTGTTGGGGAATACTGAGTTTGTTGTGAATTTCATGATTTGATGACATCATAATAAGGTGTAGATGTGAAAAAGCATTCTGTGTAAATAGCGACATAAATAAATTTCAAGATAATGGAATACATGAAAATTATGTGGGCAATATTTGAACTTTGAAATTGCGTTAAATATTTATGAATGAAGGCAATATATCAAACTTACCTCAACCACTATTAATTCGTAACCCTATGATTTCTTCTAATACACCGTTCTGCAAACTTGTAAACACATCACAATTTTTTTTTTTATAAAAACATACTACAATAAAAATCATTTTTTCTTTACTTTAACAAGAGGTCCATTAAGGTTTAGAATAACAAAGTAGACGGATCAATAAATGCGATCACTGTCCTGTATGTTTGCTAAACGACTATAGGTAAAAGACATGAGATCTATCCCCTTCTAAGGAGTCACTGTTTGGTGGCCAACATTGAAAAATATAGTATCCAACAGCAAAATGCAAAGTTTATAAAGGGCAGCATCTGTACTTTTTATAGGATCTCTGCCTTCTACCCCTACTACAGCTCTTGAGAATCTGTTAGATATTCTTTCCATAAATATCAATGAAAAATGTCAAGTTAATAGCAACGCCATCAGACGAAATACATGCCTACCCTGGAAATATTTCAGAAGGGGGCACACGAAAATTCTCGGAACTCTTCCGGAAACATAGTTATATAGAGAGCAAAGTGACTACCTTCAGTGATGGCTCAAGACCAAATAAGGTCGGGAGTGGCATCCTCCCAAAAGTGTTTGAGCTGAACCGAAGTCTGCGGCTGCCTCACTACTACAGCGTCTTTCAAACTGAGTTAATAGCCATAAAGGAAGCTCGATTTTGGGTCGAAACTCGTCTCTTGCAGTAATATCGATCACTACCTACTCTGTTAGTCAAGCTGCCATGAAATCTCTAGAGTGAAATAATGTATGGGTTCCTGGCCCCAGAGACATTTTCCGAAAATTGCATCCCGAATGATCTGAACACCAAATGGCAAATGGTTGTTATGGAAAATTTTGTTTTGCCGGAATACACACATATCTATGGTGTTACCTGTCGAATGACGTCTGTTAGATAATTTATATCCACAGCCAGAATCACTATTAAAACTTATTACTAAAATTGGGACAAATACATTTTTGAACAGTTCGTTGAATTGCCGCTGGACTCATCAACGTATATCCTACTTGAGGGTGTGGATTGAGAAGAGATTTTTACTTTACCCAATTTTCGACTTGGATGTTTTAAATGGTGCCTCTACAGGGTGAATGATATGAAGTGTTACTGCTTGTATCTTTAAAACAGCTCATAACAGCAACGTCAAAATTGTTCTAATGACAGTTCAATATATTTTTTACAAGCCATCAAATGCATTTGCGTCTCAGTTTTGTTGAATGTTTTTTTCTGTGATGGAACTCAAACGTAATAATGCGATTGCGTTATATTTGGCTGGAAAATCACAACCACACATTGTTCGTGAGCTCAGTCACCCCAAAGTGAAGAAAATGTTTGTGTATCGCACTATGAAACGTTACAATGATAATGGTAGCATTGCAAAACGCTATGGAGGTGGACCAAAAAAAACCGCCAAAAACAACGACAGAAATGGTTCGGAAAGTGAATGCCAAAGAATGCTAAGAAAGAAAAATGGCCAAAGAACTGAAAATATCGCAAGACAGCATTCGACGCATATTGAAAAATGAGCTCAAGGTCAAGGCTTACAAGTTCCAAAAAGCACACGATCTTTCACCGCAGCAAAAACAAGTTCGGTGCAAAAGAGCAAAGGAGTTGTTGCGCTTGCCCGAGCGTGCCGAATTTCCCAACATTGTGTTTTCTGATGAAAAGAATTTCCCAATTGAGCAGTTCATAAACACTTAAAACGATCGTGTTTACTTAACCGAACGCTCATACAAGAATTTGAGCCTACGTATGCCCACTCGAAGCAATTTTCCACCGCTGATGGACGCTCTCCAATCGTTTTTATCGAGCCTGGTGTCAAAATGAATGCGACTTATTATCGGGAAAATATTTTAGAAGCTGCTTTAGAGCCGTGGACACGCAAACATTTCGGTCGTAGACCATGGACGTTCCAACAGGACTCGGCACCGTCTCATAAAGCTCGTGTGAACCAAGAATGGTTAAAAATCATGTTCCAAACTTCATTTCGTCCGCACAATGGCTTTCGAATTCGCCAGACGCAAATCCGATAGACTATTCCATCTGGTCTATTTTAGAGAGCAAGGTGAGGACTAAAAAATATGCACACTCAAAAAAGTTATGGTGTTTTGAATAGGTAACACTTCATATTGCTCACCCTGTATATAAGAAGGAAACCCTCTGCGACTGCTGCGAGAATACAAGGAGAATAGCTAACATGTTCGAAAGCTGGATTCGGTTCGGACCAAACTTTAAATACCCGCGCAATTTTAGTGAACTCTAATTTGGACTGGCTGCTATTTTTTGAATCAATCAAACACAATGAGACTTATAGCTTGTAACACTATGCGGACGGTTCCATGAAAAGTAGGCGTTAGATCTGAATGAGATGGGGTTCAGTATATGCACCGGGTTTGAGCGAATTTCATTAAGTCGGTATCCAAATACACCCATTTACTCAGCCCAATTTTCAAGCATTTACAGGCGTCGTATTTAATTTCTTGAGCTCATCATTTGTACCAAACTTGTTTTCTGTTTCGAAAATTGCCGCTATATGACAGGTTGTCGTGGTTATTGACGTATTTAGACCATTTTTAATACCACACTACCAAGACAATGTTAAATATATATAAAAGCACCAATTTTTATTGAAATATATTAATATTTGCTCAAGTATCATTAGCAGGAATAGGCGGATAGACATGAAATACTCCTTCTATATTATTTAACTCCCTGAAGCTAAGCTAAACTAGGCTAAGTTTAACAAAACCTCGTATTTTTTCCTCTGCCAGTACCAGCTCTGACCGCATCGAATACTGTAAGAGTTTAGTTGTTGTTCGGAGCAATTACACATATGGCATTGTTTCATCATCTAATTGTCTACATAACCAACGCACATAGATCAACCAATCCCTAAGAGAATTCTGCAAAAGTGCTTCAAGATCCGCTTAATTAGATTTTTCCCTCATCCAGAAATTGTAAAAGTGTTTTCCGTGGGGACATATAAATTTTGTATTGAAATACAAATATACAATTCAATTTTTTTTCTACATTTTTACCTACATTAAGGGCAAGAAAATGCAAAATATAAAAATTATTAAAAATTACTGTTGAAATTTTAGTCGCTAATCTTGGGCGCTTAATCCTGAAGAAATAATTTTGAAAGTTGAAGCGCATTTTTGATTTTATCACTAAGTAAAATGTGCAGTAAAGAACGCCAACCTGACAACAACTTCAACTTCCATATTCGCATTTTTTACCACATTGATGTGTTACCCATGAAAGGAATTGGATGCGCTTGAGGTCGATGAAATTTTTTTCCAATAAGATGATACCACTTGCCAGATAGCTAATCAAACAATTGATCTTTTAAAAGGTAAATCATAAAAGGTAAGAATTGGCCTAGTCGAATGACCACAAGGCACACGAGGGTTGCTACTAAAATTTTGAGACAAGTAAAAATAAATAGGTATGATTTGCGAAGGATTTAGCTGTTTTTTTTCAAAATACTGTTCAAGGAGGTGAATACATTTTCGTATGCCTCCAAACACATTTTGTTCTTGATCTGCGGAAATAAGAAAAATTAGGTCTATCATCTCCATGATTAAGAAATTTAATGGTTTAATGGTTCAAATGGTGGTTTTTCTTATTTTTCTGAGCTGTTCTGGTGGAGAACCATTCTGAGTTGCTCTGATGACACGGCAGCGTCATATCCAAATATTCTGAAGAATCAAGTGATCATTTGAAGTGAGCTTAGTACTCTCATAATCAAAGAGATAAAGGGTTCTTTAATAAGAGGTGTTATTTTGATATTCAAAGAAATATGATATTTTTTAATATAAATGATCGGATGTATATTTCATTATAAAGAAGAAGGTATGCCGATAATAGTGGAAAATAACATCAGGCAAATAACCACCATGACCACGGTTACAGCACAAAATCCTTTTAATGAAATTTTCCATAACCGAACTGCAAAGTGGTTGCCCTATGTCCTCGATAGCCTCACGAATTCCATCTTTGAGGTCTTGAATCTACCTTGGGCTATTGGCGTAGACCTTCTCTTTCCCGTGCCCCCAAACAAAAAAGTCACATGGTGTTAAATCACAAGATCTCAATGGCCAATTGTGACCACCTCTTCGAGAGATAATACTGTCCGAAAACATTTCCCGTAAAAGATCAATTGTTTCGTTGCGTGTGTGGCACGTTGCGCCGTGTTGTTGAAAATAAACGTTGTCCAGATCAATAGCATCCAATTCCAGCCATAAAACATCGTGAATCATCTCACGATAGCGCAGTCCATGCACCAGTAACATTTGTTATTGGAAAACCCTTTAGGTATTTTTTTAGCCTAGCTTAATTAAAGTTTGGTCTGCATCAATCGACACGATCTTATTCTTTAGCGGTTACTATAATATGCGGTATCTAACAAGAGCAAGTCTTTTCATTAACTCAAAATTTAAGTGGCGACCTTCGCATATTCAGACATATGTGCTTTATTTAAGTTCAAATTTGATATGTCCCTTTTAAAACCCTTTTACTACAGACGACAGACGACATTTATACTAATAATACTTAAGCTAAAGTCACACGATTCGTACATTTATGCACAAAATCACAAATTTATATTGATGTGCAAATGACTTATTTTGCTTCAGAGAATTTGGCCACTAAAGATCCATGTGATTTGTCCCACATTTTCAAGACGAAAAGTAGAAAGTACTGTCACGTTCATTCACACATCTTAACAATTTGGTAAAAACCAGCTGATCAGCTGTCATCCACACTTTTGCGTCCATGATACATATATATGTAGGAGTCCACGCAACTGGGGAAAGTTACTGATCGCCATTCACTTGGGAGTGGCCAGGACAATTCTTCTGCATATGGTTCAAGCTGCTCACAACTCCCCGGATTAGCCCAAGTATCTTCTGGGTAACTTCCGAACACGCGTTCCTGTAAAAACAAAGATGGCGATCTGGTGACTGGCATCCAAAGCATTGTTAAATTATGGAGGGAACATTTCTCGAACCTATTAAATAGTGACAGCTGCGCATATCACAAAGAATGTGAAGATACCGATACCCCAATCGTTGACGACGGAATCGTCGTTCCGCTACCCGACCATGACGAGTGAGAATAGCGATAACGTGGCTAAAGAACAACAAAGCCGCGGGCGCCGACGGACTGCCGGCTGAGCTATTCAAACATGGCGGCGAGTAGCTGTTAAGGTGCATGCATCAGCTCCTATGCAAAATATGGTCGGATGAAAGGATGCCTGCCGAATGGAATTTAAGTGTGCTTTGCCCAATCCATAAGAAGGGCGACCCTGCAATCTGTGCCAATTACCGCGGAATTAGTCTTCTAAATATCGCCTATAAGTTTCTAGCGAGCGTATTGTGTGAAAGGCTGAAGCCCACTGTCAACCAACTGATTGGACCTTATCAGTGTGGCTTTAGTCCTGGAAAGTCTACCATCGACCAAATATTCACAATACGCCAAATCTTGGAAAAAACCCATGAAAGGAGAATGGACACACACCATCTTTTCGTCGATTTCAAAGCTGCATTCGAAAAGGAGTACGAAAAGGAGTTTCCCGTATGCCGCAATGTCTGAATTTGGCACGGCTTTGCAAAATGACGTTGCTGAACACCAAATGATAGAAAACACTTTTTCTAATAGCGGTCTGCCCTTGGTCGGCAATGGCAAACTTCCGAGTGTATTTCTGTCACGAAAAAGTTCCTCATAAAACATTTGCCGTTCGGAGTCGGCTTAGAACTGTAGGTCCCTCCATTTGTGGAACGACATCAAAACGCACGTCACAAATAGAAAGAAGGGGGAGTTTGGCCAAATACCCAAAAAGGGTGTAAGGGCCAATCATTAATATTTTTTTTCTTTTATAGCTATCCAGTTCACAAGCGTCAAATATATCTAAGTGACAGTGACATACGACGTGGTGTGATTAATTTTGTGCCACCTTGTATAATTCATTCTCTTACAAATGCCATATAAATCCATCCCTGAAACTTTGTGCAAATTTCAAAATAATTTAAAAACTGTTCCTGAAAATTTTAAAAGTCGTAAACAGAATCTTTAGAAAAATTTCGGATAGCCCCGTTTCAAAGCACACGAAATATTTATAAAATAAATCGCGTTGATTTCTGGGAATTTTTTTTTCTTGACGATGTTCTTCCATACAACTTTTTTTTCCATAATAAAAAATCTAACGAATGCTCCAAAATATTTTTTTTTTTTTAATTTTTCGTATTTGAAATTTAGGAGCCACTTTGTTTGTTTATGAATGTGACAATTTATTTATTTTAATTTTAGCCGTATGTACAAATGTGGGATTCCAGCTTTAGATACTAGCGTGCTAAGTTTTTTTGGCTAATATTTAAGCAGCGTTCGTTGGTGTTGCTGATGCAGTGGCGTTTGACGCCAAAGAGGTTATTTACTTAACAAAAATAGCGCAAATTAATGAGAAAAGTAAATAGCGCATTCCTATACACGTATATATGTAAATTTTTCTCAAATAAAGCGTGCTATCGTTTTCTGCTATTGTATAATTGGACGTAAACCAATACTGTCCCTTTCCTCTTTTCGTGTACCCATTTCGTAGACCGGTGAAATTCCGTCGACGCAAATGAGTCAGCAACTGTGCGCAATATTTTCGTGACTTGGAATTTACCATAGGCCGTATCTTGTTTAGTGTTATCTTGCTTCCAGACACATTCCACCAGTGCTGTTTATTTATCTCATGACGTATAACACAATTTCACAAAACTCGATATAAGTGAGCTCAGGCATTTATTTCAGCTGTCTGCTACTCGCATTTTAGCAGTGCCCATAACTCGATATTTACAATAGAATTATTCACATTTAATTTAATATTACTTCACTTAATGTAAACTTAAAGTTAACTGTGGCATTGTATTGAACCATATTCCACCACCTGGATATAACATCCGGTCTCGAGACCAACGCACGTTTATGCAAACTGTAAATAGGAACGAATGGGAAGACAAGTCATATTTTTTAATTTCTTTTTCTCACTACCAACACACTGGCACTAGCTTACATTGCGACAACGACCCAAATGATCCATGACATATCGACATCGGCGTCGATGTATTGCAAAAATGCTGCTTGTCTCGGTCTCATTTTTTTTAGTGTAGAATATCACCTTTCCGCTGACCATTGAGGGCTGCAATTGCACAATGCCAACGAGGCAAATTGCAAGGAGGCCAAATATGTAATAAAGCAATTTCATATTCCTTATTTTGTTTGTTTGTTTCTGTTTTTGTTTTAGTACTATTATTTGTTTATAGTGTAAAAATGTACTTTTTATATCATTTTTAGTATTCGCGTTATTTTAAGTTGTTTATTCAATTATATTTAAACCACAACTGAATTATGAGGCCTTTGCCTTTTTAAACTGACCGCTCGGTTAACCTTATCAGCGGGACGTGGCGCTCTTTTGTTTTATGTTGTATTTAATAATCTGAAAGCTTATACGTAAGTACTTACTCCTTCATATTTAATACCAACAAGTAGCGAACTCTCTATATTAGCATTGATAACACGTTGTGTTTTTGCGTTACACTTTTGTTTACATACTTAAATATAGTAAATATGTGTATTTATATTAAAATCATACACAATTTCTTTCATACACGATTTCAATGAGGTTCGAAGTTGAATTCGAAACAGCTGATTGTCAGGCAACAGAAATTTTTAAATTTTCTGCTACCGACGTTTAGAAGTCAGTGACGAATAATTCTTAGACGGTACCTTTTTTAGAGTCATCTTTGATATTTGGCAAGTAGATAGATGCACAATTTTAACCGTCCGTTGTGTGATGTGGCCTACGCAGGCCATTCCGAATTTTAGAGGGGTATATCTTTTTGCTTCGTTAAGTTTTCAAAAAAAGGCGAAAATATACCATACAGGTCTGTTAGATGAATCTTCTGAAAATTTTATAACCATTTCCAGCGAAGTGATTATGAAAAAAATACATTTTACACAAAAACTTCATATGTTAGGGTAAATGGCCTGCACAGGCCACCACTGCAATTTTAGTATAGTCATGCACCGTACTTGGTCTTCTGACTAATTAGAGTGCAGGAAAGAGTGAATACGGTTCTCTCTCACTCAGAAGTTGAAACTTTAATCGCTCTCACCGCATTTTCGAGAGTTTTACTAGTTTTATTTAAAAAAAAAACACGAGAACAGGTGCCAGATATATGTCATTAGAATTGAATTTGGTTCCATTTATTACAGGTGCACATTTTGTTGTGTATGATTGATTTTGCTTTTTGCAATCATTTTTGTTTGAGTGGAGAAAAGTAAGTATTTATTAACAATTGAAATAGTGATCTGTATTATTCATAAAGGGTTTTGTGCCGTAACAGAAATGTCACTTTCAAACGAAGTAGATAGGGCTCTATTAGCTATCGGTAGAAGAAGTAATCGTCTATCAAGTGAGCAAATGTGCCATCACGAGGAAGTGTTGAGCAAATTTATTGCAGCGGAGTATAAGGAAGATGATCCGTTTGCCACCGACGACGATAATGATGAGGATTATGTTCCTGTTGATGACAGAGAGGTGTCTGATATTGAGAATGACCTTGAGGTTGAAGAAGAATTGCCTGAAAACGAAAAAATTTATGAAGTTGAATGGGATGAAGTAATCGAACCAGAGCCTAGTGTCTCAAATCTTGCCAGTGGAGTGAATCGATTACTAGGTGAAAAAGAGCAATGTTACGAGTGCAAGATTGACAATATGTTTTGGAAAAAGGAACCGCCAGCACCTAGAGCACGCCATTGGAACCGATTTACCAGTACCAGAACCAGACCAGTGGGACCTGCTCATCGATTTCTGCCAAATCCAGTGTCTATTTTTCGTGACATAATGTCACCTGAAATAGTCGATATAATTGTTCCTTAGACGAATCGGAAAGCAGGAGAGATGATCAAAGCCTGGAACGAGGCTAATCCAACATGTAAACCAAAAGAGTGGAAGCCCACAGACGAAATGGAAATGTATGCTTGGTTTGGATTGCTATTACTTCCCGGTGTGTTCCACTGTAATAATATGCAAGCAAAGGATCTATGTCATTCTCGGCATTTCGATATTTATAATGCAACAATGTCGTTAGATCGATTCAAAATGTTGCTTCGGTTTGCTCGTTTTGATGGAGCTAATACTCGTTCTGAACGTATGCTGTTGAGTAAATCTGCACCAATCGACGACATTTGGACTATGATGAATCACAATCTGCAAGAAGCATATACTCCAAATGCAGCAATAACAGTGGATGAGCAACTATTTCCGTACCGTGGGCGAACTATGTTTACGCAGTATATCCCGTCTAAGCCGGCAAAGTACGGAATATAAATTTGGTGGATCTGCGATTCTTCAACAAACTACCCTCTACCAAGGGACAGATTTACACAGGAAAACGACCAAATGAAGAACGAGCAATTAACCAGGGTGAAACAGTGGTACTGGATTTGGTAGAGAGATATTGTAATTACGGCCGAACGGTGTATTGCGATAATTTTTTCACATCACTCGAATTGGCCAAGTCTCTTATGCAGAAGGGATTAGCTGTCGTAGGCACAGTGCGCCCAAATAGAAAATTTGTTCCTCTATGCTTTCCGCTGAACAAAAAGACAAGACCGTATAAAAAGTTTCGACCTCTATATCAGATTATATTTTTTTTAATATGCTTGACATTACTGGCTTGGCTTCTTATATTATATGCAAGCATTTGCGGCCAAGCATTAGAATTGGCTGAACAACTGACAATACCCCTTATGGAAACACGTGGAGCAAATTCCAGGGTATATGGTAGACCAGGAATTAAAATAGCAATGCAAACGTTCAATGTATTTTATGTAAGTATTTATACAAACATCCGAATTCGTACTGAAATATATAATTAATTTAAATAATGTATCTCTCACAAGATCCACCATCAGCTTCGACGGCCTCAGCACAAAAAACTGCATCAAAGCCCGTAAGCTCACAGTACCGGCCATTGTGCAAGCTATGTACCAAACTGGATAAGTTTAAAAGAAAAACCCAATTTACTTGCAACATTTTCAAAGATGCAATGTGCTTAACTCACGGTTTAGAAACCAAAACCTACACTTGCAGCATATGTGTAGCTGCAGTAACTACGTCAACTTCATAAGCAACTTTTAAAATTTTATATTTTAATTTATTTATTTATAAATTGAATTTTTCAAATAATTAAAGAAAAATAGTCAGAAGGATGAACCTTGATAAATAAATTTCTTTTAACGCTAATCAATCTGTTTTTTTATTAATCGGTATTACACTTAAATTGATTACAGACATAATTTTCGTACCAGCCTATAAATAAAGCACGTGTTCTCATAGGTGGCCTGGCCAGGCCATTTTAAACAACGAAAGAATACAAAACTTTCACACAACGGACGGTTAAACAGTAGAACAACGCGTTAAAATATTTAAACTTATTATGAAAATGGTCCATCTTCAAGAAAGCACCATATTGTTCCCACGACAGTCGGTCGTACGTAACCGGAACGACCCGGACTTACTTATATCCGGCCAAGGACTGTGCCTTCAGCAGCATTCCTCGTATATGCATGGTCAATGTTTATGCTGCTACAACAACAACAACAATAATAACAACAACACAATATAGCAAAACGCGTATTTTTTTTGGTGAAAATATTCATCCGAATGAGTTAACAATTCAAAGGTTGGTGAATAAATTTCAAGACACTGGTTCAATCGAAAATAGAAAAAGGACTAGCAGAACAAAAGCTCGATGGCCTGTTGAAAATATTGCTCCTTTAGCACAAAGTGGTTGTTCAACACCGATACTTCCACGCTCTCAACAATTAGGCATTCATGGATCGACTGTTTGGTGGATTTTACATATGGATTTACATTTGCATTCCTACAAAATTCAATTTAATTTAAGAATTGAAGACAAAAGATTATTATCAACACAAATTTTTCGTAAATTGGTTTTTTGAACAAAATGCTAGTTTTTCATTTCACACTGGATGGATTTGTCAACAAACGCAATCTATGGAAAAGAAAATCCTCCATAAATTTCGGAAAAATCATTACATCCACAAAATGTACTGCCTGGTGTGGTATGCGTGTTCGGCGATTTTCTGCTTAAAAAAAAGTTATCAAAGAAGTTGCATCAAATTTTGCGAAAAAATGACTTTATTCCATTCAAAAACGCTCAAAAACACTATAAATGTTGACATTGGCATAAGGTGAGAGTACTATGAGTCAAAAAAATGTGTGCAAGTGGTATAAGCTTTTGACAGAAGGTCGAGAAGATGTGAATGACGACGCTCGCTCTAGACGCACGAGCACATCAACAACCGATGAAAAGGATGAGAAAGTGAAGAAAATTGTTATGAAGAATCGTCGAATCACAATTAGAGAAGTTGCTGAGAATGTCGGTATTTCGGTTGGCTCATGCCATGTAATCTTTTCGGAAATTTTTGGGCATGAAGCGTGTGGCAGGGAAGTTTGTTCCAAATTGCTGTTTTTTGACCGAAAACAACGTCGCATGAATGAGTGAGGTCAACGATGATTCAGATTTGCTTAAAAGGGTCATAACTGGCGACGAATAATGCTATCATTGTTATATCGTAGCCAAAGCCTAATCGTCGCAAATTTTCGCAAGTTAAGTATATTCGAATTTCGATTTTTTTGTGGTGATATGTTGGTGCTCATGTCTCCTCTCATACTGACGATTTCGGTCAGTTTGACTCGTCCTCGATTTTTACCTATTTTATGTGAAAACCGAAATGAAATGCGCGGATGCATTCCGAATGGTGCCTGTACCATACGGAGAAGCTACTTTGGACCAAAGTAACGTTTTTCGGTGGTACAAATGTTCTCAGAAGGCCGAGAAGATGTGAACGACGAAAAGCGTGCCGCCGTACCGGACGCTCGAGCACTTCAACAACAAACAGAAGTGAAGAAAATAGTGTTGGCCAATCGTCGAATCACCGTTAGAGAAGTTTCTGAGGTCGTGCCATTCGATTTTTTTTCAATGATTTGGGCATGAGACGTGTCGCCGCAAAATTCGTACCAAAACTGCTCAATTTCGACCAAAAGCAGCATCGCATGAACATTGCTAATGAGATGTTGGGCTCTGTCCACGACGACCCAAATCTGCTCCAGAGGCTCATAACTGATTACGAATCGTGGGCTTATGGTTATGACGTGGAAGCCAAAGCTCAATCATCTCAATGGAAGCTGCCGCACGAACCAAGACTGAAAAATGTGCGCCTAGTTCGGTCGAATGTAAAAGTTTTGCTTACCGTTTTCTTCGATTGCAGGGTAAAGCAGTCTATAAGGAATATTACCTGTAAGTTATGCGCAATTTGCGAGAAGCAGTCCTCCAGAAATGCTCGGATTTGTGGAAGAACATTTTTCTGAAAATTTTCATGCGATGATTTATTACGATTTTCGAGATTCATCAACTTAGTTGCATTCATCAACTTAGTTCGCTGAAGCACCACACTTAGTCATTGTCCAACGCTGATACAACCAGTTCCAATGGGACTGTCGGTCGTTGCAGGAGGAATTTCGTAAAGGTCGTCCAAATTTCGACCACAGTTGTAGCGTCTGTAAGAATAAATGCTATAGATCACTTGATACCGCAAAATAAAACAGATCTTGCATCATTAAGCAAAATTGTCGGATTTGGGGCTCAGAAAATCCACACGTTACTGTACAGAACCAAATGCATCCACAACGAGTCACTGTTTGGTGCAGTTTTTTTGTCTGGCGGGATTATCGGGGCATTTTTTTCGAGAATGAGCGAGGAGCCGCGGTTACAGTAAATGGCGAGCGTTACCGTGACATGCTCAACGAGTTGTTTCCAAAAACTGAAGAGGATAACATGGACGACATTTGGTTTCAACAAGATGGTGCAACTTGTCACATTGCCAAAGTTACATTCGAACTTTTGGCTACCGTTTTTGCTTCCGATATTAATTGGTTGCCTCGGAGCTGTGATTTAAGCCCGTTGGACTATTTTTTGTGGGGAGCCGTTAAGGATAAATGCTATGCGAACCAACCAGAGTCGATGGATGCTTTAAAGCACGACATCGAAGTTGCCATTCATGAAATCGAAAATGTGCTCCAAATTGGGTTGATCGAATGGCCTACTGTAAAGCCAGTCGTGGCAGTCATTTGAACGATATTATTTTTTATTCATAAATGACAATGTTCAATCTTCAAAATAAAAAAAAAGTTTGAAGAAATATGGATTAGTTTTTTTTATAGCCGATTCAAAAAGCAAATTTTACATGACCCACCCTATACAAAACTGACCCAAGAGTGACTTGTGAGTATGAGCCAGTAAAGTTCTCTTGTTTTTGCCAATTGAGGAGAGGGTATTTCAAATCGCATAATTATGAAATTGTTTTCAAAACAGACAAAAGTTATCGAACAAAATTGTATGCCCAACGGAAGGTTAATGCGAACAAAAATTGGCCTATAAGTTTATTACTTTTCTAGTATATGGAAAGGAATAAGCATAGAAATAACTGATGTGGTTTTTTGTTTGAATTTTATTGAAATAATTTTGGGCTAATTTAACATTTTTTACTAAGTTTATTTCTATATTCTATATTCCTTTCTAAAGAAATTAGTTTTAAAATGCATAATTCAGACAAAATGTGGAGATTTCTGTCTTACGTTTTGATACTCACAAGTAAAAAAATTCCCGCTAATGTGAACACACTTGCTTTTAATTAGTTCACATTATCGAGTATTACCTGTTGTGTGCATTAGGAAATATTAGAAAATTTCATTATTATTGGAATTTATAGTGAAATTCGGCTACAAAATATTAGAATATATAAAATCACTTCAACCAGTTTTATAGCAAAAAGAATACAAAAAATTAAAAATAAGGTATAAATTACGTATTTAATGAAAGAAGTTTTCTTTATCGAGCTACTGTAATATTAAAACTTTTTCTCGTTTTTGTATTGCTCATACGAGCGCCTTTGAATATGCAACACACCTTGAGCCCACTAGTAGCAGAACTGCCAACCACTAAGCTGTTTGAGTTGCTACCCAGCAGCGATTGTGTTAAGTTTAGGCCTAGCGATTTCATTACCCTCCGATCTTCATCACTAGGCCCTGCGTCAAACAATTTTTGTTGCAATCAACTGGCGAATTTAACATTAACATCTCCTAGGAGGAAGTCAATTGCCTCCCTCTGCATTACCATTCGTCAGACACCTCGCTATTATTTTTAAGCTAAGAATTTCATACTAACAAACACATTATTGGCATTTACACTGTATACTTTTACAGATCCAAGAAACCCACCGCCTCATTAGTGGCTGTGTTTGAAGCACATCGCTACTTCAAATAAAATATCTTGATTTCAATTCAGCAATATTTTATTTAATTTTAAATTCAAAGTTCAATAAGCATTTGCCTATCCAATGAATGTTCAACTGGAAGATACATAAGCAGGTACATATGCGCACATACATATCTATATGTATGACAAATACAAAGTAAGAAATTATATGTATTAAAAGTATATTTTATCGCGCCTTTAATGTTATCGATTTTCTTTTCTGCAGTCTCACAAACATATTTTCCTGTTTGCTAGTCTCGCCAGTTGAGAGGGGATGGCTATCAGAAAAATCCCCTGTTTCTCTAATTTTGGGTGGGCATCTTAATTGCCATTTTCCTCTATTTGTTTAAATACTAATTCACATTTCAATTACTTATCTGCTTCTACGTACTTCACTTTCATTCGAAGAAAAGAGTCTGTCGGCTCTTGATATACGAGTAAATGCGTAATTTACAAAAACTGGCTATGATTTTATTTTTTGTAAACAAACCTGCGCATTTTTTCTGTAAGTGACATATTTATGGATGGAATAAATTAAATGAATAAATAAAAATCCATCAGTAAAAAATAAAAAAACAATTACTAAAATGTAATTTTTAACAGCATAAAACTTGCACTTGTTTTATTAAAATATCAAGAGCTAGGTTACCGCATGGCCAAAAATTGTCCAAAACTAGTTCAAAATTTAGTTAAAACATGTAGATTTTGTATAAAGTTCGAAAGTTTGCTTTATATGATATTATCGGTTTCCTAAAAAATTCCAAAAAAAGCACATTGCAGATATTAGAAAAAAAAAATCACAATGCACTCAGTTATGCTCAACACAAAACATTTTATTTATTTATTTATTTAAATGAAATATAATAGCAAATATTTACATCACAGGGAGTAACGCAAATAGCAGCTGGGGCATAAAAGATATAAAGCGTTTTTCAGTAAGAGCGCTTCAACTTTTTGACTTTTTTAACTAATTTTTTTTTTATTATCGAGTTTGAACATATACATTTAAGTATGAAATTCGATTTCTTTTGCATGACCACCGCGTGCACGTTTTACGAAGTCCAATCGTTGAACCCAATTTTCGACCACTCTTTTGCATAAATCGGCCGAAATTCCAGCAATTTCGCGTTCAATATTGGCTCTGAGCTCACGCCGGCTTGTTACTGTAGACCAATGACTTCACATAACCCCAAAGAAAATAGTCTAGAGGCGTCAAATCACACGAGCGCGGCGGCCATTCGACCGGTCCATTTCTGGAAATAATGCGCTCATCGAACTTACTCTTCAACAAATCAATTGTAGCGTGTGCTGTGTGGCTTGTGGCCCCGTCCTGTTGAAACCACATGTCGTCTAAGTCCATACCATTCAATTGCGGCCAAAAATAATCGTTTATCATGTCGCGGTATCGATTTCCATTCACAGTAATGTGGCGATCGTTCTCGTCAACGAAAAAATATGGGCCAATTACGCCGCCGGCATGTAAACCGCACCAAACCGGCAATCTCTCTAGGATTATCTTTCGCCCAAATGCGGAAATTCTGCTTATTGACGAATCCACTGAGGTGAAAATGTGCGTCCTCACTGAAGATGAAGTGCGCGATATGCATTTTGATTTGAACGCCCGTTTTCATAATAAGCCTGAATAACTTTAACGCGTTGCTCAAGTGTGTAGCGTTCCATGATGAAATGTATACTAATGAAGTTTACAAATGACAAGCGAAAAATAAAAAATATTGCGTCGTTCGCCCTCCCTATCGGAAAAAAAGTTGTAGCGCACCTATTGAAAAACGCTTTATTTACGAAGTTATTAAAGAAAAACCTAAAGTACCCCACACCGTATTCTAAGGGTTGAAGTAATCATAGACTTGTGCCCTGGAGTTAAACCTGTCAGCTGTTAACAGCATCTCATCTGCAGTAAATCACATCTAGTACAGGTCATAGTTGGCTCATTAGTGTTAGTGTGCCTGCTGCAAATTTTTTCAGTCATTCGTCTTTTTCATTTCCAAATTTGGCCTAACTAATTTTTAATCTTCGCAATCGTATAGTGATAAACGAGGTGAAAGTTGGATTCTTTCTTGCATTGGACTAGATGAAACTATCTCAATATCCTTGGATCACTTTTGCAGCTTTTCCTATACTACTGGACTTTGATAATTCCTATTACAGCTTTTTTCGATTCACTCACCACCTAGTGTGTGGTGAAGAAAACAAACAATTTGCTATGAATACAGCGTTGCATAAGATTTAGCAACACAGCATTATTTTCGTATTGGCAAACTGTTATCTAATATCATTGCTTTTCAAAGCATTGCCCTTAAAATTTCATGCTGCTTTCACATACAAATTTTCTCTTGGTGATCAGCGGAGTTCTCTAGCGGGCAGAGAAGTGATGAATCAAAAGCGGAGATAATCAATATATCATATTTTTCAGCGTTGAAAAAGAAAAGATTTGTCTTTACTTTACTTCATATATATTCTAGATCTGATTTCAATTTAACAAATTTCGTAAAGTCTCACAATTTGGTGTGCAAATTGTTAAAAAAAATTAAGAACCATAAAAGAGTTATTCTGTATTCTTTTTATTTTGTAATATTTCGAAGTTCTTTGCTACGTCGTGACTGTTAGTTATTTTTAGGTACTTCAACAATGAAAATATACGTCACACACAAAGTTTATCTAAAACCCGTCTGGTTTTTCATTCATGCGGTTAGAGAACTTTTACACTTAAAAAATATACTTACGCATTTTATCAACTAAAATTAAGTAGCAATGCAAATAAGTGCCTATAAAAAGGGCTTGCACTGGATACCACACATTCAGTTAAGAAAGAGGAACTGAAGTTAAAAGTTGAAATTTTATTTCAATTTAATTAATTAATCTGAGTACTGCATTTTCTGTGTGATTCAAGATGAAATTTTTACAAGGCTCGAAGCTACAATTTCTGGTCATGGTTTTCCTCACAGCTTTGGTATTCGTTCAGAGCTACCACGTCGTAAGAAAGCCACTACTGCGGACGGTGGCGCTATCCGACCCAAATGAAGGAAGGGAGAACAGGGCATGGAGAGATATAAACCCGGATGCAAACTTTGTTGCAAAATTTTTAAATAAACAGAGAGCAAGATTATAACCGGCAAATGTTTAGTTTAAATAATGAATTAATTTTAAGCAAAGATAAAATTTAAAAATGTGAGAGCAGAATTATTCTGTTAATTTACTTTATTGTTATTAATTTATTTTATTCACATTTAGTTCTCAAAATGTATAATAAGTATTTAAAATAATTTTAGTTATTTAATTTATTAACTTATAAGAAGTAGAGGCTGTAAAATTGTATATAAAAAAATAATTATTTATTAGCAAATATCATAAAACAGGCGATCTGTAAACTTGTAAACTGAATATTCTTACCAAACAGAAATATCTTACGGGGTACACTTACGCAATTTTAAAATAAAAACAGATACAATAAAATATCAGCAAACTGTTGACTTTGTGTATTGAAAAAAATCACTTCGATCTCGCTTGATTAAAGCGCATTTCAATTCCACTCAAGACCACCGACTTCAAGCTTCGACTGAATGCAAGTCCTCTCTTGCAACATGTATCTTTTTGAACGACATGTTTGTTATGAGTTTTCGAGTTAGGATCACATTGCTGGAATTTAATTGCCGCACCTGAATTGCTTTTTAAGGAGGATTCAAGGTATTTTCAAGTATTTAAGGTATTCACGCTTTTTCTACATTTCTCTTTTAATGAATGAATGCATAACAGCTCAAGAATTTTGAAGCCGATCGATGCAAAATTTGAGAAGCGATGTGTAGTTAAGCGCCCATTGCTCTCCACGCCGTGTTTCCTTACCTGCTCGACTCTAAGGCACTTTTCTTAGACCTTGATGTTATTGAAGTCCATGTACGCTATAACTTAAAATCCAATGAACTCATAGGCTTAAAACTTTTTTATAGTACCCCTTTTAGGTAATTCACCAAGTAATCTTGCGAGCATTTTATTTTTAGTTTTTATTATTATTAATCTTACAATAACAAATTAGCTGTTTTTTTAGCGAAAAGGGGTTTTTGACTTCGAAGTGCTACGCTGTGCCGAAAGTTCAAAGGAAAAAAATATTACCAGTGATACTCCGAGAAAAATACCTTTAACCAAGTGCATATCGAATTTTTTTGTTTTCCATAATTACGAGTTCTGATTTTATTCTTCAACAGATAATTTCTTCTGGACTCTTCCGGAGATTACAATAAAAATTATGGAAAGCAGGCTTAAACACAATGGGAACTGGCCCGGCTCCTATCCGGCATTAGAAAACAGAGAAAGCACGAACTTCGATCCAACGATTCTCTCCATGCCCCTTGACTTCATACCACCAAGAGTCGTACTTGAAAAGAGATATAGTGTAGTACTGCCAGAGGCTCTGTTGTGATGTCAAACTCTGAAAATGAGCCCGGCAAACACTGTGTCTGCATTTTCACGGATGACTCCAGGACCGAGCACGGCTCCGGCTCTGGGGGCTACGTGGAATCCGGCAGGACAAAATTGCACTTTGCTCTTGCATCTGTGTTTCAAGCGGAGGTGTATGCAGTTCAAGAAGCGATGAACTTTGTTGTGGAAAAACGATGGAGAGGCAGATCTATATGTGTCTGCAGCGACAGCCAAGCTGCGTTTATGGCCTTAGATAGCCCTCCAACCACAGCAGGGGTAGTGAAGTCCTGTAAATCCAGGCTGAACTATGTCGTTAGACATAATAGCCTGATACTGACATGGGACCCGGGACCCGGGACACGTGGATATCGCGGGTGACGAGAGCTCTGACTCCTTAGCTAAGATGGGCTCTGAGGCCAACTTCTTTGGTCCAGAACCCGTTTTGCCACTCCCTTCTACAGCCATCAAAGCCACGGTTAGCAAATGGGTTACTACAACCCACAAGCGAGCTTGGCCGGCTGAGAGAGGCTGCAGATGACTAAACTGATGCAGAATGCAGACAGCTGGTTGGATGACGGGTTGATGACAGGCCACTTTTTGTGGGCGAAGCACATGGAAAGGGTGGGCATCTCAGACAGTGCACTCTGCCCAGCATGTGGAGAGGAGCATGAGACGGCGGACCACTTTCTGTGCGTCTGCACCGCCTTCCCTCGAATCAGGTTTGAGGTCTTTGGCACTAATGTGTTAAGAAGCGACCATCTTGGCTCCTTGGCACCACAAGATCTACTCCGCTTTCTTCCGAGATCAGGTAGATTTTAAAGAAATTAAAAGGGATCAAATTGTAGTTAAATGGACTTAATTGCGTTTGAGTGCTGCACTTACTAGTTGTCCCGACAAAAAACAAAAAAAAAGTTTTGCTCAAAATGCTGCATTATTATTCCAGAATTGATTGAATAAACTAACAATGCATAAATCACTAACATTTATTTCACTTTAATTCTGAGTAATTTTCAATCAAGATTTATTCTAGTTTCATTTACAAAGTCTCTTAAAGAGTAACAGTTCAACTAATCACGGTAGGCAGGAAGCATCGATAGGTTGCACAAAAATGTCGACAAAAACTGCAAGCTGGGTTGTATTTGTTGATGATTATAGGTGCAAAATCCGTTGGAATTGAAATCCTACCTGCTCCTTTTCAAAAGTTATTCATATTTTTATATTTCATGTTGGGACAATTTGGATTCAATATCAAAAGTTATTTTCTAAATAGATATGTAAAAGTGTTGTATACTCAATACATGGTATATAATACGTATATCAATATTATGTAGCTATATTATATATAATAGTTACGATAAATGCCGCTAGGTGGCAGAGGGCAGTCGAGTGCTTCCCGCAATAAAAAAGTACAGTTTAAACTATTAATATTAGTGTTTTCTGGCAAATGTATTTTCTAGTTTTAGAAATTCTTATATGAGAAGATTAATTAATAATGAATAGTCAGCTGAATAGTCGGAAAAAAAAAATAGTTGAAAAAAAAAAATATCCAACGAAGATAAAGATGAGCTCGTGTTAAATACTCTGGGATCGAAGGTTCGGGTAACTGTTAATAAAAAAAAAAAGAATTAAGATTTTCTGCCGAAAGATTAGACAATTTCCAAGCTAATACTGGATCGTATACAAAAGATATGAAAAAATTGGCTAACTTCATTCGTAGTTATGTAGAAACTCAGTTCCCAAGAATTACAATCAACATTTGTATGAAAAATCTAATATCCTGGAACACATTTATAAAGAAGGTTTCTACGAATTCGAAACATCCCAAGATGGTATTAAACAGAGACCAGTTGTGTATGCTACTGCATCAGAACTCGTAGACTTTGTCTTTGAAAATCGAAACATTGAACATATTGAACAATCAAAAATAAAAGTAATGGCAGATGGAGGACAAGATTTCTTCAAGGTTTCTCTTTCAATATCAATTCCAGAAGACGACTTGAAAGAAAATGACTTGGATAAAAGTAAAAATGTTTCAACTTACTCTAAAGTATGGCAAATAAACGTAAGTTGACTAGTGTATTTAAATTGCTTTTATTAGGCATAGTACCTCGGATTAAAGAGACCTATGATAATTTTAAAATTTTGGTTCAATTGACGAAACTCAATGAGATACCATTTAAATTTGTTGGAGATTTAAAGCTCGTTCTATTGGTCAATGGGCAGCAAACTGCAACGGCTTTCTACCCTTGCCGTTATTGCTTCGTCACATTAAATGAATTAAAAAGTTATAATAAAATGATTGAGGAAAATTATATAAGCAGTGATGACAAAAATCTTGATTTAAAGACCTACAAGCATTTAAATTCACTTTAAATTCAAGAGCTTGGGTAATGACAAAAAAAAGTCTAAAGAATGTCGCAGTACAGTAAATCACCCTTTATTCATTGAATACGGCACTGCTGAAGATGATAACTTGTACGTACTTCAGAAGTGCATTCCTCCTGAACTACACCTATTACAAGGGTTTGTCAACCATCTTTTCTGGGACGGTATAGTTAAAATTGAGGAAATTGAAAAATATAGAGCGTTATTGTGGCCGAATATATTAGGTATATCTCATAAGAGCTATCAAGGAGATATGTTTGAAGGCAATCAATGTCGAAAATTACTTAAAGAGGCCGATAAATTGCAAGATCCTGAAATTTACGAGCTTGCAGGACCATTTCGTTTACAGCCTTAAATTGCTGCATTTAAAGCTATGAATAAAATTGTTGAAAAGTGCTTTGCTGCCAAAAAAGCTGATCTTACTGACTTTAACAAAAATTTAAAAGAACTCCGTGAAACCTTAAAAAGTACTGAAATTTCTCAAACACTAAAAATTCATATTATCCTGGAGCATTTGGAGGAAGCAATCATATTCTTGAATAATGATGGCTTAGGTTTATGGTCCAGGCTGGAGAGTCAGTTCATAGCGAGTTCAATAAATATTGGAATAGATTTAAAATAAATTTGCTAGATGAACCATCTTTTATAAGTCGCTTAAAGAAAGCTGTCGATACATTTTCATCACAGCATGTTTAAATTTACAAACTTAAGTTTACAAATTCTAAATAATATATACAGAAATAGTAACACATCTTAATATCTAAAAATAAAAAAAATTAAAAAAATCTAAAAAAACAAAAAATCTGAAAAAAAACAAAAAAACTGAAAAAAACATAAAAAAATAGAAAAAAAGGTACAAAGTAAGTTACCTCCACATGGTGTACCTTGGAAACGATTAAAATCGGCTAAAAACTTACGTAAGATTCTTTATTATTCTCTTGCATAATGCAAATTCAAACGAGATTATACTTTTGATATTGATTCCAAATTGTCCCAACATGAAATGTAAAAATATGGATAACTTTTGAAAAGGAGCAGGTAGGATTTCAATTCCAACGGATTTTGCACCTATAATCATCAACAAATACAACCCAGCTTGCAGTTTTTGTCGACATTTTTGTGCAACCTATCGATGCTTCCTGCCTACCGTGTAATAGCATTGCCTTTAAATTCAGAAATTTTTTGATTTATTTTTCCAATAGCGAATTAATCCTACAAGTAAGTTTCACAAGTAATCACAATTAACGTTCAAAGCTAACAAATTATTTTAAATATGCACAAACATACATACATATGATTTTTCTGTTCTCCACTTTCGTTAGCTTAAATAAATAAAAAATCACACAATCATAAATACAAACATATTTTTTTTTTTGTTTTTGTAATTCAGTGCATATGTATCTAAATATCTAGTGTTGAGGTAGATGAACTCAACTGTCCCTGCGCAAGCAATGCCCATCACCTTGACTCCGGGGTAACAGCGCCAGGCCGCACACCATTCTCTGAATCTATCATAATCAATTCTGAAAAGAAGATTATATAAGCATGCAAAGCATTAAAAATAATGATTTCCATTGGATAAACAAATACAAATTTTTAATGCTAATAAAACTTAATTATTTACAAATGAAAGTATTTACATTAAACTAGACAACGCACACTCTCACCTCTTTTGCTCTGCTTTCTGTGGTTGGCGATTTTCCGTGGTCTCAGCTGCGCTCTCGCATCGTCTTTCTCGCGCTCTTTCTCTTGCTCGTGCTCTTCATCTGAGCTAGAGCATTGCTGTTGTAGCAGCATATTTCCATCGCTAAGATAGCGACGCACAGGGAACACCTTTCTACGCAGCACCTGCGCTTGTTGCTCACTAACATTGCACAGGCTACCACTCGGTCGCTCTTCAGCGACACCATTTACAGTGAGCGCTTTCTGTTGACGCTTCATCCCGCTATCTGACTTTAGCGAACTTTTCGAACTTTGTATATTCTCAGTGGACGAGTTACGTGGCCGACGCCGTCGACGATAACGGCTGAAACTCTCCTCTTGCACTATCAAAGTACCAGCTTTGCTGGTGCGTAGAAAATAGCGCGGCGCATGGTACACTTCATGTTCTTCGGCATATTCAGGTGAAGAAAAGCGTCCCTTGTTGAAACTGAAACGTTCCAATATCGATTCGGAAGTTGCAGGCGAACGGCCTGAGCTATGCGAACGTCGATAGCGACGCTTTTCACGCGGTCCGGACGATGACGAATTGGTGGGCGTATTGGTGGTGGAGGTGGTGATAGTAGATGGTGGCGTTGGCAAGTTGGCTAGATTGAACGAGTTATGTGTGTCCTTCATGGTGGCAATATCATTGTTTATTTCCGATTCATCGTTGACTTTAAAACGTACACCCTTGAGCGAATTGGCGCGTCGCTGTAACTTGTAATCGGGCAGCTCATTGGTGTAAAAGTCAATAGCTGAAGATAGCGCAGTAGACTTTTCGGTTGTGGGTGTAGTGGTAGTTGTTGCGGTGCTACAGTTGTTCGAAGGTACAGGTGAGGGTGTGGCCTCTTGTATTTGTAGCCCACTAAATTGACGATTCAAAGCTTGTCTTATGGTATGCGCCAAATTAGAGGTGGCTGCCTTGCTGGCACGCTTACGTGTACGGGGCTGAACGTCGTCTGTCATGAGCTGCGTTGATTTTCGACGCGTCACTTTTCGTGATGACTCCACTTTTGGCCCACTGTAACATTGCTCCAATTGACTATCCGCATCCACCAATAGCTGACCTTTGTGATCGTACAGCAGAATGCGTGGCAGCGCGATGTTCGCAGACGAGCGTGAAGTGCTCAGCTCCCAACGCCAGTGCTTTGGTTTGCGCAGCTGTAAGCTCAGCACATTTGCGAGCTCGTTATTGATGTCAACGTCAGCTGTGCCGCTAGTGTCGAAGGCAGGCATATCGTCAGTTGTTGTTGGACTTTGTGTTGAGTAGAGCGTTTCAGGTGTTCGACAGCTACTAAAACTGTTTTTGTTGTTGCTATAAATATCATAGCCATAATCGTTGATGTTATTGTTAATTTTAATATTATTTTGTTTTGCATTTGCCAATGTTGCAGCCGTGCGCTGCCGATGCATATCCATACACAAATCTGACATTATGCCCTGGTAATGTGTACGGGGCGTATGAGTGATTAGCAGTACGCGGTGAGTAGGCGATGAAAATTGCAATTTTTCAGCTGCTCGTCGTTTTCACTCAACAAATGGCACATATTATTCGCTTATTCAGATTGTTTTTTCGGCATTCAGCGCGCACACACGTACACACCTGTTGTTTTGATTTATATTTATAAAGATATATATGTATTTATTTTTATTTATACATATTTGTCGCTTTGTTAATTTTTACAACATTCATTGTATTCAGCGATACTTCCTCAAGCGACAGCTGCCCTAGCGCGTACTCATCCGTTGCTGCATCAGCTGCCTCAACACTAAGCAGCAACACCGCCAACATGAAAAATGATTGCGTACATATGAAAATATAAAATTGTTTTTTATTTAAATATACTTTTGCAGATAAAGCTGAAGATGAAGATCATCATTTAGCCGCTGGCTGTGTGCCAAATACCAAAAGCAAAAAACAAAAAAATTAGCACAAACAATTGATATATGAAGTACGTGAGTATGTGCATATTAGGGATGCCAATTTTTTCGTATTTTATGATCATGGTATATTCGGGATCTCGTTACGATAATCCCGAACTTCCGAGACTAGTTCCGGCATTTAGTTATTAATTATTTTGAAATGATTGGGCTCTGTCCACAGCCGTGAAATTTTCTTCTCAATCTCATTTTAATTTACATGAACATTTGACAGCAACTTTTGTTAAAAAAAAATCTAACTGGCGGACTTGGCAGCCAATGTTTTAGATTTAAGTGTAGCAATCTATATATACAAAAGAAAGTCATGTTAGTTATACTATTTATAACTCGAGAACGGCTGAACCGATTTGGCTGTAAATTAGTGGAGAGGTAGCTTAGAACCAGGAGACGGACATAGGCTACTTTTTATCCCATTCGAACGCATTCCGTGAAGTCGCTATAAAATGTAGTATAAACGCATCTGATATGGAATAACAAAACGCAAATGACAGCTAAACGTAATTTTGTCTATGGTTAAGTAGAAAATTTGATAATATAAATTTTGTCAGAAATATAATACATAATCACAGTAATTTGTATTCTCTTTGAATCATCATTATCAATGCCGCGACCAAGCCGATCGAATCTTTCCCGACAAAGTCGTAATGCAAGAAGGATACGAAACATTGCGAATGAAACGACTGAAGAAGCACAAGGAATTGCCCGTGAAGAGCGCTGCGTTAGTATGGCTCGACTTCGTGCTTCTCATTCACAAGAGCAAAGCGAGGTAGCCCGTGAAACGGCGCGGTTGGCTATGCGAAGTCGTCGAGCGAATAACAGAGATCAACAAGTAGATCATTTTCGACGCACGAAAAGAGAATTATCAAGTGCTGATTTGAATCGAGCAGCGTTTTGATATGATTGTAACACTGATTACTGCTTGCATCCTAGCGTTTGCATTGGGCCAATGAAACGCCCGGATTGTGCTGCCTTAGTGGAAGAGTGATATTGCCATTATTCCACCAAACACTGCCAGTAATTCCAAGATCAACAGCTGCTGACGAAATAAACGTTTGCCTCAAATCATCGAATCTATGGCGCTATGTGAAGAAACTTCAGCTGACAATAAACATGAGAGTTGCATTACTTAATGATACATCTACTGAAGATTTCACTGAGCAATTACTGACTATTGGTAATGGTCGAGTACCTGTCGACGAATCAAGTGGATTCATTTCATTTCCTCAGAATTTCTGTAACTTTGTCTCATCGAAAGACGAACTTATCAATAAAGTATTCCCAAACATCATTAATAACTACAAAAATAATGAATGGTTGTGTGAGCGAGCAATTTTAGCGGCTGAGAATAAAAATGTAGATTTAGATGTAGATGTAAACTACGTAATTCAAAATGGTATCATTGGAACAATGCATTCATTCAAATCAATTGACTGTGTAACAAATGAAGATGAAGCCACCAACTATCCAATTGAATTTTTAAACTCCTTGGATGTACCTGGCTTATCACCGCATAGTTTACGCCTAAAATTTGGGTCTGTAGTAATCATGCTTCGAAACATAAGCCCACCAAAACTTTGCAACGGTACGCGTTTGGTGGTAAATAAATTGATGAACAATGTGATTTACGCGACAATACTCAAAGGGAAATTCGAAGGTGAAGAAGTTTTCATTCCGAGGATCCCGATGATCCCAACCGATCTTCCGTTTTAGTTTAAAAGACTTCAATTTTCGATCCGTCTTGCATTCGCCATGACCATTAACAAATCACAAGGCCAATCCTTGAAAGTTTGTGGTCTGAATCTAGAATATCAATGTTTCTCACACGGTCAATTATATGTGGCATGTTCATGGGTCGGAAAACCATCGGCGTTGTTTGTTCTTGCACCTGATAATAAAACAAAAAATGTCGTGTATCACAACGTGCTTAACTGAAGAGTGCAATCTATTAAAGCTTTATTGAAATACTTGACTAATATTAGATTTGATTTTTATAAGTGACAACATTAGTTCTGTTCTATCGCAGCCTTTTTCTTCTATATCGCCGACCAGCGTTCACCATATTCCTTTAAAGCTAGACTTGGAATTTTTAGAATTTTTTGAATCCAGGCCCGATAGTGCTCATCCTTCCTTTAACTTTGCCAATTGTGATTTCCAAACTCTCGATAATGCCTTACGTGAAATTGATTGGGAAGTATCTCTAGGTAATATTGAAGTTGCTGAGTGCTTTAAGATATTTAAAACTTTAGTCCTTGATATATGCTCTCAACATGTTCCAATTTTTAAGAGTGTAAATTATAAGACTCCCTGGTGCACGAAAGAACTTAAACATCATAAAAATTTGAGAAATAAAGAGGAAAAAGTTTCGTTCTTTAAATAAGTCTTTGTATAAGGAATTCATTCACAAATTTGAGCTTAATATAAAAAGTAATCCGAAGAATTTTTGGCGATATATTAAATCGATTAAAAAGGCCTCTTCTATTCCTAATTCTGTTTTTTATAGGGGCGTAACTGCCTGCTCTGTCAGCGATGCAGCGAATTTATTTGCTGATTTCTTTTCATCTAACTTCGTGTCTGATAAAGATATTCAGGAAGAACATTTGGCAGCCATTCGCCATAATTTCGTGGGGAAAGTGTCTTCTTCAGTTGACTTTGGTTCGCTTGTTCTATCAGATGATGATATCATTGAGGGATTGTTAAAGATTAAAAACTCGGCCCATTCGGATGTAGACGGGCTTTCTCTAACTTTGTTTAAAAATTGTCGCTCTTTGGTTCAACCTCTTTAACTAATTTTTAACAAATCCTTGGCCGAAGGAATATTTATCGATGATTGGAAGCTAACTTCAGTCACTCCTATCTTCAAAAGCGGTAATAAAAGTGATATTGTAAATTACAGACCAATCTCCAAATTATCTGCTGTATCTAAACTCTTTGAATGCGTTGTTAAAGACGAGTTATATTTTAGTGTTAAACGTCTAATTAGCCCACGTCAGCATGGTTTTGTAGCTGCAAGATCTACCTTATCTAACTTATCCGTTTTTTCTGATGATTGCCACGCTGGCTTCCAGAATGGTTTCCAAACTGACGCGATATACACGAATTTTTCTAGAGCCTTTGATAAAATCTCCCATACGATTTTAGTAACTAAATTGGCTTGTCTCAGTTTTCATTCTACTTTCCTTGATTGGATTCGGTCCTATTTAATAAAAAGATGCTGCACTGTAGTTATCGATGGTGTTTCTTCGAAACACTACACTGCCACCTCTGGTGTACCTCAGGGTAGTATTTTAGGACCTTTGTTATTTGTTTTGTTTATTAATGATATTTATTCGTGTTTTCCCTTTGCTAATTTTCGTTCTCTATGCTGATGATCTTAAAGTGTACGCTGAAATAAGAAATTTTAGTGATTCAGCCGCCCTAATGAATAATTTATTTTCCTGGTGCCTTATAAATCGTCTATTTCTTAATATTGAAAAATGTCATAAAATCACATTTTCTAAGCTTCAAAACCCCCTCAACACCTCTTATCATATCAATTATAGATATCTTGCTTCGTCTGATGTGATAAAAGATTTAGGGGTTTTCTTTGATTCAAAGCTTAATTTTATCACGCACCTAAATTATGCCGTTTCCAATTCTCTTGCTATGCTCGCCTTTGTTAGACGTCACTCATCGCACTTCACTGATCCATATACTCTTAAGATTTTATACTCTGCGTTTGTGCGGTCCAAATTAGATTATGCCTCTTTTATTTGGAGACCTTATCATGCAGTTCATATAAATCGAGTGGAGAGGGTTCAAAAAATTTTTGTGCGTTTCGCGCTACATTCACTCAATTTCTCAGACCCCATCTCTGTCCATTAAGTGACAGAGGTACGTTTCAGGCAGTTTCTTTTATTTTCGATCTCGTTAATGGACTAATTGACTGCTACATTTTAATGTTCCTTGCAGGAACTTTCGCCGTGTCATGTTGGCGTTAGGAGGACATTATTTAGTTCCAAAGCACGTCTTGTTAGAACGCTGTCTGACATTAACTATCTCGCCTCCCTTTGGATCTAGACTTTTCCAACATGTATTTAATACCCAATTAAAAAATTTCTTCCTTTGTAAGAATTCTAAATAATTACCTAATATATTTTGTTAATTTAGTTTCCTAAGCTTTAATTTTGTTAACTACTTCTATATAAATACTCTTAGTTCTATGTAGTCTGTAAGAAACTTTGTATTTCTTGACTTACCAAAATGAATAATCCTCCTCTGTAAGTTATAAGAAATTTTATCTTTTTCTTTTACTCATTACAATTGAAGCTAGTTAATTATAAGTTTAATTTTACTTTGATTAATTAATTTAGCATTAATCTGTTTTCATAGTCTGTAAGAAATACTGTATTTTTAGACTATTAATTGAATTAAATAAATAAATAAATAAATACCATAATAAAAAAATGAACTTAATAAAACCAAAAATCTGCTTTTTTATTGCCTCTAGGGCGGAACAAAGTTCGCCGGGCCAGCTAGTTATTTATAATTGTTTCTCTTTCAATAAATATATAAAAAGAGAGCTATATTTGGAAGAAATTTCTTGCATAGTGGTAGTGATTGAAGCGATGAAAACCACCTTCTCTCGCTTATTTGAGTTTTGCTTATTTCCATTATTTTTATTAATTCCACTCCTCCATTAAAGCAAAGCAAGGTTTACCATATTTTAAACAAACCTATTTTTTAGGTAGAGTCTTGCAATTTTTGCTGAATTTCAATTTGAACACGTTTTTTAAATTCTACATACTGTCACTTTTCACAAAAGCAAATGCAATTTAAACAGCGCACTATGGTCTGAAATTCAAATTTTTTGGCATAAATTAGAACGAGTGGTACTAGGCCATTGAAATTTCGCATACAGGTTATATATGACTTAGTTAAGAAAAATTCCAAGAATGGATGAAATCGGTCGTTCCGTAGGGGTACCTCCCTTGGACCTATAGTAAAAATGTTTGAATTTCAGCTCCAAAAATTGCGATATCTTAACGAAAATTGGTAAATACGTTATTCTCGTAATACGCATCGACGATACCTCCCTTGGACCTATAGTAAAAATTTGGTTTCATAAAATGAAAAATTTGCATATGATAGGCAAAAGTGGTGAAATAATTTTATTATCCAAATATTTATACATATACATACATACATATACATTATACAATAACATTAACTGTACTTCTGAAATGAGAGAGAAGTTACAGAATTATTAAATTCACTTGAATATAATATAAAAAGTTATATGTACCAAACAAATCATTCGAAATCACAGTCTTCCGTATCTAAAACTAAAGCGTTCTGCTTCCGATATATCGGGTAACTCCTACTGAAGCAAGCTCTTCTTGCGTTTGACACGAACAATGCCTCCAATTCAGTGTCTTGGAAGGTTTTTGACCCTCCTTCACGCGGACGGTCGTCAACATTAATATCACCGTCTTTGAAGCAAAGGAAGCAATCTCGGCACGTTGCTTCACTTAAAGCAGACTCTCCATAAACTTTTTGTAGCGCTCGATGGGCTTCAGCCGCCGTTTTTTTCGAATGAAAGAGGAAAATCAACATTTCCCGCAAACGACGATTATTCGGCACAAAATCAGACATTTTCACAAAACCAAAAGTATATGATACCAAAACAAATCACTAATGTGTCGTAGAAGTTTGTTTACCATATGTCTAAGCTTGGTTTATGATGTTTAGGTTATGTTAGAATCGACTAGCACACACTGCTGGCGGCATCTATTGACAATCAGCGGGAACTTAGTTGCGCACCGAATACTTGTTTCGGTAATATTTAGTGAGTGTTGATAGTCCTTTTCTTATTATAATTTCATGTATCCTCTCTGACATTGAGGAAACCAGTTTTTGGGTAACATTCGGTACAATTTTCAACCATTCTTCCTTTATTATTGCTTTCAGTTGTTATTTGTTTGAAATATGATGGTTTCCTATACGTTTTTACAGCACATCCGATAAATGATCGATTGGTTCATGTCTGGGGACTATAGGGGAGTACTTAGAGCATGCGGAGTATTGCACAAGATCCATTCCCCAGCAATGTGAGCGGTATTTTTCGGAACATTGCCCTGTTGAAAGTAATATTTCGAGGACAGACCTAACTTTTCAGCGCTGCGTTTGAAATTATGCTCCAAAATATTTAAGTTCATCATCTTGTTGAAAACTCAATCTATGGAAACAAGTTCCCCCAAGCGGGATGCCACTATACATCCTTATACCAGAACCGCACCTTTGCCGTTCTTCACTCGTGCCATCATCTTTTTTCTTCCAACTCCGTATTTGGTTTTCGCCATACTAGAATACGACCACCACTTTGATATATATTTTCTCTTTATTTTGCTCCATGTTTGCGATGCTATAACTCACGAACGACTAAAAGCAAACAACAATTAATCAAACACGTATTAGCACGTGAAAAGAGCTTTCCAAAAAGCTCTAGCGTGAACCGATGCGACGAATACAACTAGAACTACGCGCTTGCAAAGACAAGCTTGCGGAAATACCGCAAGACTTTTTTGACAACCTTTAAATTTTCTACAGCTTTCATCAGACATCAGATTCTTGCGCTGTATCCAGCACTTCTCAAAGAATTTTGCACTGCCCTGGGGGTCACCTCCATGCCAGAAACTTTCTTAAGTTCGGCTGCGATTTCAAATGAAGAAGTCTTTGATGATTTTTCTACCATTTTTATTAAGTGGGGCTCTTGTTTTTCCGTCAACTCTCTTAGTCAGCTGGATCTCTTACGGTTTCCCACATTTTTGTTTAACTTTAAATCATTTTACACTTCTCACAGTAATATCAACAATTTTTCCTATTTCTGCAATTGATTTTCCATTAGAACTCAAGCTCCAACTAATTTTTTTTTTTTTTCAAGGATGGCAATTTCGCCAATCCTTCTACCCATTTTCATGCGCACGTTGGAAAAACTTGTGACCCAAACTGTCAGTTAATGTGAAGTGGTTTTGAAAATTGATACGCCGCGCTGTCTCGTTACTTCAAAAATGATAGCAGTGTTGCTTTCAAAGTTGCTATGGCAAAAAAATATATGTTCCAATACTGATTTTTCAAAATATGAAATTTACATTCAACAAAAGAAGTCAATTGTGAAAAATCAACGTGCGTATAAAAAATTAAATAATGTGAAAAGTGCGCCTTCTAAGAACACCATTAAACGTTTGTACGAAAGTTTTTCGACTGGTGATGCTCTTTCTAATCCAAAGAGGCCAAATCAAAACCGACCAAGGCGATCGGATGAGAATATTGCTCTTGTACGGGCCAGTGTTGAGACCTCGCCAAGGACATCCCAAAATCGCCGTTCTCAGCAGTTGAACATTGCTCGGACCACTTTACAACGAATCAACCCAGTATATTGCTTTTTACCTATATCAGAAAGGAAGCAAGAGGGAAGGCGTTCAAATATATCCATATTTGCTATAAAGTTGCTCTAGCACCATTTCAATGCTTTGTAAGAAATTACAAATCCCAAAAATCTTGGGAGCCTTTTACACAATCCCGGAGTTTTCGGGACAGAAAAAACAAACATGCCTAGTAAGTATACAAACACTTGTATATCATCAGAAAATATTTATATGCGGAATTTTGAAAGCGTACACCTCATGCATGACTTTTTTTAATTTTATTTTTTTATTTTTTATTTTTGCACTTGTTAATTTTGTTTTCATACTTTATTAGCTATTTATATTGGTTTTTCTTACATGTGGGCTGTGTATTTTGTTATTTGATTATTCTTTTTTTATTTTTTAGTTTTCATTCTGCACTTTTTTGCACTTTATTGCCTCGCATTGATACTTTCAGGTGCTCTGCGTTGACAGAGAGCGAATGATTTGAATGTTTATATAGCACTTAAAGTATAACAGCGATAACAACCACAACTACACCAACTCCATTAACATCTCCGTACGTGCATACATACATACAAATGTGTGTGTTGTGAGTTCTCTGTTTACGACCGCCGGGCGTATTCACATTTTCATATAATTTTACATATCCGTACATACTTGTATATTTTATCTAAAAGCACACTGAAGCGTTCTTCGCCACAATTATTTGCCTTCACCCGCATAACGTCCCGCATTACTTTGCGTTTATTTATAGAATGCGTGCGCCGTTCTCGAATATATTTTCAATCGACGCCGACGCCAACGCTAGTGGGGCATACAGTGGGTTGAGAGTGTTAAAATGTGTTTGTGCATGGGACACACACAAGTGGTTATTAAAATTTGTGTTTACTCATTTGTCAACAAATTGTTTTGGTTGAAAACTACTGGCGCTAATTTATCCTTTTAATGACTGCGTAAACTACAAAAAAAAAAAAAAAAAAAAAAAAAATAGACAAACTTAAATTGCATTACTGTTTATCATTGCGTTGAATTAATTGTCATACAGGTATACTTTTTTTTTACAATTATTTTAATTTGTTTAAGATAAACCTATATATGTGATATACTATACCACATTACTCATAACCTTTGCTATAAGAGTATGTTATAAATATTTAAATTAATAAGACAAATTTGATGGCATTTACAACAAAAAGATATTTAGTAGTAGTAGTAGTAGTTTTATAGTAGAAATCACAAAGATTACACAAAACAAAATATAGCAAGAATATAAAAATTCGATTCAGTGGCTCAATAAAGAACTCTGACCTACATAACTTGAAGCTTCAAATTCAAAATTTTAGTAATAAATGCAAGTTAAATATTTTCATTTCTATATTTTTCTATTGGGTATTCAAATAGGATTTTAAAAATAGTAACAATAATTTACAAATCTACTACCTACTTGTTATAAAAAATTTATCATGCAAAATTGATGTCAATAAAGAAGTTGCACATCTGACATTACCTATTACGATTGTTTGGCACTTTAAAACGGGTAGTCTCACAACTAATTTGCTGTCGGTAGAACAGGGCACAGAAAGAACCAAACGTAATGAAATTAAATAAAATTTCAGTCGTGTTTTGTTGAATAAAAGTCCAAATTATAAATATTAATAGACAGCACGGACACAGCTCAATTAATTTAAACGCGCCTAAGCTCGCAACAGAAGCCGCCCAACATCTTAATATTAACTGCAAAAAGTATACACATAGTGTTGCGAAAGAATAATTATAATGGAACAGTTGCACGAAAAACAAATCTTTCATCAACAAGATCAACAGACACAAGAGAATACAATTTCCAAAGCGTCATGGGGATAAGGATTTCGAGCACTTTTTATTTGCAGATGAAAACAAGTTCAACATATTTAAGGGGTTATATACCTTGTGTTGGACTAAAAAATCGGAATTGTTTTATGACATATTCTAAAAGTAGATCGTCTTAAAAATATAAATTCAAAAAAATCATAAAGATCGGAGCACTAGAACGAAAGTTACAGACCGTGAAAGCGGGCGACTTTTCTTGGAAATGAAGTGCGCGCAAAACTTCAGACGCGATTATCTCGAAGTCGTGTTTTTTGAAAATTACCGTCGCAGTGATCATTATTTACTCAAAACTATTTGACCGATTTGCATAAACTTTGTTTTTAATTAGAACCTCGTGAATCTGAACGGTTCACTTTTTATAAATATTTGCATAGTTCGCTGGAATTAATTTTTTTTAATTTTTGAACCCCTCAAATATCGGTTCTTTTGGTGCGAAGCGGTTTTCATGTCGAGAAATTTTTTTTTGGGTGAATAAACCGTTTAGATTCACTAAAACACATTTTTCTACAATAATCATTTAATTTTTTTTGATTTCAGTTGAGCTGCTCATGCGCTACCGTGATCACCGCAGCCCTCTTCTAAAAACCGGCGTTTCGGGGGAGGAGCGATATCAACAATAAAAAATAACATTTTTAAAAAAAAAAACACCAAAATGTATTCTTCGAGAGTTACCCTTCAGTATGATATATGCCTCATTTGAATAAAAGTTCTAAAACATATTTAAAAAAAATTATGAAAATCGTCCATTTTTTCAGGCTCACAAGGTATATAACCCCTTATGTCAGATGGACAAACATATGGGTGGAGAAGACCTAATACAGAGTTGCTGGAAAAAAACTTACATGAGAGTGGGTCTGGTGGGTACTGGAAGTTTGTGCCTCATAAGCGCAATATGGACCACAAACAATATCTAACAATTATGAAAGAAAATTTACTCAAAAGTGTTGAAAAGTTTGGAATTGGGCAATTTCCAGTATCTTTAAGACAACAATCCCAAGCACAAAACACTTGATGTCCGTCTATGGCTTATGTACAACTACCCTAAAGTACTTGAAACACCTCCACAATCTCCAAACATCAATGTAATTAAACATCTGTGGACTCATTTAGAAAACCGACTGAAAAAGTTTGTTATTAGAAATAAGAAAAACCAAGAAGATGCTATTAAGGGGGGAGCCTGGTTTATAAGGTCAAAAAAATCATTTTTTTTTAGTTTTAAGCGATTCCTAATATATTTCAGAATATTCACACAAAGTTACAGAGCCTAATTCTCAATATTTCCGTAGATACAAAGCCAAAGGTAGGCGAGCGTTAGGTAGTTACGCTGTGACCGGACAGCTATATTATAGTACAAACTTTATCTTCTTTTCTCGACTTTTCATTTTTATGATTTCTTTGGATTGGCGTACATGAATGAAAAAAAACTAATGAACCTTTTGAAATGAATCATAGCTTGTTTCCTTCAGTATTAAATTCTCTTCTATTTGAACTAACAAAATAGATAAAAAAAAAAATTTCGAGATTTTTATACCAAGTTGAAGTGTTTTTTTTTTATAGAAAGGCATTTTTTTCAGTTGAAATTTTGGAATTTCTCTTACACTTGCAATATAAATTTTTTTATTTAAAGCCATATCACTTGGGTGTCCGAGTTCTTTATTGAGACACTGTGCATATTTAATATTGATTTACAAGACATACAAGATTTACAAGAAATATTGCTAGGATAAATTCCAGTGCAGTTGAACTCAGTTAATACTATCCGGACCGTTTGGACTTTAAGGTAAGCTTTAGCCAAAGGTTCTTTGACATCGAATTGTGCCACTTTTCAGTCTTGTTCTCGCATATGCCGACTTATATCTTCATTGTACTAGGTCTTAAGAGGACCCATAAAGGCTATATCTAAGGGTGCCTTTTGTGCGAACAATGCGGAGACCGGCATAAAATAATTTCGCGAGCCTTATCCAAAACTTCAATATTTCTCATATGACTGGAGGGACCATCTAAAATTAGCACATGGAAAATATTGGGATTTGTATCCATTCAGATATGTGACAAACAGAATCGGAACCAGGAGGAGCATGTTTCATTAAAAGTGGGGAAAAAATAAGAATGGTGGAATAAAAACACCGCCTTTTAAGAAAGCCATGCAACCAATCTCTCCATCCCTTTCTTTGATTACGGAGTTGAAATGCAAGCGAGCGAATATCACTACGAGTGAGTCTTAAAAACTTAGCCTCTATGAAACTTAGCCCTATGAAACTCGCGAAAGCGTTGAAGAAGCAGACGCCGTCCCCAGCAATAGACGACGGAATACCAACAGGGATATCTCGACTGAGCCCCCATCTAGCACGGAAATTAAAACCGCAATCCACAACACAACAAAGCTGCTGGCTCGGATGGTATACCGATGAAATAACCCCACTACTCAGTCCCCTCTTACTTCAAATCTGGTCAACAAACACCATCCCGATCGACTGAAAAGAGGGCATAATAATATCAATTCCGAAGAAGGGCGATTTAAGTCGCTGTGCCAATTGGCGTGGCATAACTCCAAAAAACCAAACCTGTGATAAATATACAAATATAATGATGTAGAATTAAGATTTATATCATATTCTGTAAATTGTGCGATAACATAAATTTTGTAACGTTTTCTACTTAATAAACTCTTATCTTATCTTATCTAACTCCATAATGCCGTAATAAAGATCTTGGCATTTGTCATTCTTGAGAGAATCGCCCCAGTTCTCAAAAACATATTGCGCACCGAACAGAATGGTTTTCGCCCCAAAAGATCGTGCGTAGATCATACTCGTATTAACACGCTGCGTATAATTATAGAGCAGTCAGCAGAATGGCGGTCGCCACTGTACCTACTCTTTGTCGATTTTGAGCGCGCTTTTGACACCTTGAACAGGCGCGCAATTTGATCTTCCTTGAGGACTAATGGAGTACCGGAAAAAATCGTCACCATCATTCAAGAACTTTATGAGGGAGCTGTGTGCAGTGTACTCTTCAAAGGCAAAAAGAGCGAGTTGTTCAGTATTCACAATGGTGTGCGTCAAGGTTGTGTGTTGTCGCCGCTGCTGTTTATCACTGTACTTGATGACATTATAAGAAAAACAAATATCGATATTCCATCGGGCATTCATTGGCGCCCATATCAGAAGCTCTGCGATCTGGAATATGCAGATGATATATGCTTTTTGACACACAAATTTTCTGAAGCACAAGCTAAACTTACTGCCTTAATACGATATGCAAGCCAAGTTGGATTGCGAGTCAATTTCAAAAAATCGAAACTTATACGTATCGAAACTCCAAACCAGGACGCGCTGATGCTTGAAGTGGGTGGCACGCTGGTTACAATTGAGGACATCGAAAACTTCTGCTGCCTTGGCAGTGTGAAAAAATGGTGGAGCGGAAGCTGATGTAAATTCCCGCATAAACAAAGCTCGCCACGCTTTCCACAGGATGAATCGAAGCATCAAACCAGTCTTACTTTATGCATGCGAAACACTGAAAGTCACAGATACCATTTGCAATAGCCTACAAACATTTATCAATAGATGTCTACGCATTATCCACCGCATATTTTGGCCAAGAGTTATCACCAGGGAAAATCTTTTAAATATTTCAATGTGCAAGCCCATCGCAGCTGATATCAAAGAAAGGAAATGGCGTTGGATTGGGCACACCTTACGCAATGAAGACAATGGCATCGCAAAGATGGCCCTAGAATGGAATCCACAAGGCTCCAGAAGAAGAGGACGACCACGAACAACTTGGATGCGACCAACACACGCGGAATACCAATTAAGATGTTCCTGGCATGAAATTCGAAAAAATGCACAAGATCACTCACGTTGGTATGAGTTTTTTTCCGCCCTATGCTCTGATTAAGAGCGGTATTTCTTCATATAACTATATAAATAATTTCATGTACAAACTATGTACTGTTAATTTGACAAGAGATACCAAGGAATAAAAAAAAAGTTGTTTGCCTTTAATACGAAGCGAGACTAAAAGATGCTCCATTAAGAAGAAGATATTCTGAGCCATGTCCTTTCAAATGAGTTCGATTAGGTTGAATGTGCTATAAGACATATATCAGGTTTTTGAAAACTTTATTTGATATATTATATATATTTTATATGTTGTTAGGTAAGTCAAATAAATTATTAACTAAATTTGCCATATATTACACAATTCCTAAGTCTTATCCCTTTCAGGTATAGAATCAATATTTTCTGGTATACATTAGCTTGGGTCTTCTATTAGATAATAACCTATTTCCACCAACAACTTAACATACATAAATATTTTATTCTTATATATTTTTGAGCTTCATATTAGAGATGTTAAAAAATTATTAAATCTCTTGCCTGTGTTTTACCATAAACTTTTTGTGTACTTTCTAAGGCTTGCATGTAATGATATCAAATTAACCAGCTACAACATGCCCTCATTTTCCACTATTACTGACCCACTGTGCAACGTTTGTGACAAATTTCAACGCCAATCAAATGAACTATTGCTCGCACGATTGCACTATTGATGTGCACATGTAAGTCGGTCGAGTTGTTGTTGTTGCTATTGCTTTTATTTTAAGGTCGTTTATTTTATGTTTTATTATTATTTTGCATTGTTATTCGAACAAGTAATAAGTTTTGTTTTAAGCAGCCTCTATTGCATTCATAGCAACAGGTAAATATTTTTGCTTTCGCGATTTGTTTATTTTGTAATTTATTTACATACAAACATACACGCACTTGCACGCAGTTAAGGGCATTCTTCATTAAATATTCGAATGCTTAAGTGTTCAGATCACACTTAACAAATGGGGGCAAAGTAGGATGTGGAGACAGAAGAAAGTCGAAATTTTATGGCAAACGCGGTGAAAAGCTCTTCAAAATTTGCTTAAAATTGTGAGGTTTGCAGATTTTTTATAAAATTTTTATTTTTTTCTCTTTCATATCTACAAGCAAACAATTGAGTGCATACTTATTCATACAGTGGGCGCCAAAGTTGATGGTACAATATTACTTTATACTGAAAGAAAAATGTGAAAAATAGGAATATGCAATTTTTTTTTTTTTTTTTTTTTTGTATAAGACAGAATGAAGTGTCATTTATCAAGGAAAAAGCAATGGATTTGATTTATTAAAAATAGTTTTAAGTTCGAGAAATGTTTGTCTAGCACATTGGATGGCGATGGCAAAACGCCAGTTAATTTTAGCTAAGAAAAAACTTGTCATGTAAACTTATTTCTCACGAGCCTTAAAATATAAGCCGCGAACTAAAAATCAAAAATTTCCAGACAGTTGTCGTTGTTTCGAAGCTCGTACACCCGCCTTTCGAACGGAATTGTCTCAACTCTGGTGATTTAACAGAAAATGTTATGTTAACAGTGTTAGCCGTACATATCTCGTATGTAAATACCAAGAAAGTTTCAGTCACAGCCAGCGTCGAAGATGTGATGAAAAAGTGATAATCAATTAAGATTTGTGTGGTCGAACTTTTGTGAAGAAATAATTTAGCATTTATTACTGGCATATTCACTAATATACGCCAGTGAGTTCATTATAGCTAGAGAATAACTGCACTTCGGCTTCTGAAAAAAAAACAGAATTTTGCCAAATATTTTCGAAATATTATTTCTTCATTATTTTATTATTTCTTCAGAAAGAATGCAGCATTAATAATAATTTGCAGTAATATTATTGAAAGAACGTATTTTTCATTAAGCAACGAATTGGACACTTATTTTAAGGCATATCGGCTGCCAAGAAATGTTTACTCTCACTAAAGTTATCAAAGCTATTATCAATGCTGTTATCAAAGCGCACTTTTTCTGTTATACGCTCCTCAATCGAGTGCTTTAGTGAACAATTGTGCAGTGCTGTTCAATGCCATTGGCTGTTGAGGGGCAACCGCTGAACTATCAAACTTCGCTAAGAATGGTTTTAGCGGTCACTAATTGCGAACCTGATGTAAGTTTCCAAAAATTCAAAAAAGCGGATGGCGAGAAACTGGCAAAAGTAATCATCTGCTTTATATTAAACTCCGTAAATGGTTTGTGCCTACGCTCATATGGTGGTTCATGGAAGCTCAAATAAAATTAATCAAATTATTTTGAGCCTACCGACATGGACAATGAAATATGAAATGCCCACCAATATATCAAAATATTTTTTTTATTTAAAGACATAAAAAAAAATAAAAATTTTAAATCGAAAAAATTAAATAGTAATAAAAATTTTATAAGAATTAAAAATAAAATCAATTTTTATTTATTAAAAATAATACAAAAAATGCGCCAATGAGAGTATTGTCAGCTCCACATTTACTGTAGGCGAACTGCATATGAAAAATGCTCAAAAAATAATAATTTAAAAAAACTGTAAGAAATAAAAAAAATTCATAAAATTTGAAAAAGTACAAATTAGAATAAAAAAAAAATAATTTAAAAAAACTTTAAGGAATAAAAAAAAAATTCATAAAATTTGAAAAAGTACAAATTAGAATAATATAAAAAATTTTAAAAATATTTACCAAAACAAAGAGGATTCAAAAATAGTACAACCTCATTTAGTAGATTCTGAAAACTTCTTTTGTTGTAGACGAACTGCATGCATTACAAGATATACTAAAGTAGCTTCAGGTTGTTAATTACCACTGACTAAATATACACTTTTAAGACAAAATTGTGGATGTGAACCTAACAAGTTGCATATAGTAGCATAAATTTCTTATAATGTGTACTTCAAGGAACAAAATCGCCCCAAAATCATTCCAGTATCGTGGTGAAAGAGATTATTGCATATTTGGTAGAACATCCCTACCGAGAAATTTTAAGAATTATAAGTTTGACATTAAAACTTAAAATCCTTCTGCAGAAAAAAAATTGATAAAAAGCATACAATTACTTTTATAATTAAAAAAAAAGTTTAAAAAAATTATTAAAAAAATGTTTTGAAAAAAAAAATGATAATTTGAAAAGCAAAAAGGCGGATCCCTTACGAGCTTCAAGGTTTGAATATCAATGAAAAATATAATCAATTCACTTGCAGCTTCGGTCTAATGTACCTTTATTTATATATAATTGCCTATTTATTTATATATACAAATCAATTAACCAATAAAAGAATTCGATTTTGCTCAATTTTCGACACTTTTGAGTGGATTCTGGCCCATAAACTCGCTGAAATTATTATAGAGGTACCACATATTGACAAATTTCGACTATTTAGTTATTCATTTTTTTAAATTCGATTATTTTTCATAAAAATATGTTTTATTTTATAACAAAATAAAAAATTATATTAATAAAAAGTTTCATAAAAATATGGTTTATTTTATAACAAACGAAAAAATAATATTAATAAAAGGTTTCAAACGCAGTTTTATAGCCCCTTAAATTTTGGTACAACAAAGCGCCAGCCTAAAGTCCCTCAACATTTTTCATGATTTTTTATCATTTTTTCCTTGACGAGGTTACACATGTTCTCCGCATAAAAAAATTTCGCGCGATCGTTATATGGAGAAAAGGAGAAAAGAAAAACAAAAATGTTCTTTAAAGGAAAGTTAAGAAATTTTGGGCTACTTGAAATTTTCATTTTGTCATAGTAAAATAAAACGGGCTATAAAATAAAGTGGCTTTTAAACTCAGATCTACTGAATGGTAGTCTCGCATAAACCCTATCCCGGACGGCGGCTGTCGTTATATGACAAATATTTCAGCTACCCATTTACTTTAATGCATTTGGTTATTTTGAATTTGATTCAATGCATTTGAATAGATGAAATCCTCTGCTCAGCATCTTTGTCTATATAGGTTTTCATTTCAAAGTAATATTCGTTGCACATCATTCATTTTTTCTATACTTTTATATCAGTTTCGGGCAATGCCTGTAATTTTTGATCACCACTGTACGTACGCAAATATACTCTCTTGTACATTAGAGTTTACATATAAAATATATGAAAATTTTGTTTTTGTTGTTTTCGCGCATCTTCGTCACTGAAGTCAAAATTTTTCATTCAAATTTATTGTTTTTCACATTTCAAGTTGATGATTTAGCTTTGATTTTGGGTCTTTTTTGTGACTGCATAAAACACTTTTTTTGAATTTTCTTGTTTTTCTTTGTATTTCTTTTAATATATATATAATTTTATTAATACTATTTGCAGTATTTTTAAAAATACAATCGTCAGATTTTTTAGATTATACAGCTAGGTAGAATTTCTTTGCAGGTCCACAGTTAAAAGAAAAAATTCTGGTCGAATATATGCATATACGTACATACATAGGTATGTATGTGCATGAATATTAGTTACGTACACACATAGGATTTGCACCTACACCAAAAATATCTATTGTTTATTAGCACAGCAACAGGCAGCAGCAGCACAAGCAACAGGCTGGCAGCGCTGTCCGATATCACAAAACAAATCGAATAACGAAACACTTGTCTCCGCACGTCGTTATTGCAAACGTCAAAGCGACAATCCTAGATGTACCTATGTACGTATGTATGTATATAAGTGCACTACATACACGTATGTAACAATTCAGTAATCGAATTTCCGCAATTTTTCGCTCCACACACCCGAACAGCTGCGCACAGCGGAGAATTTCACACTGTCGTGAGTGTTTGTAAAATCGGCTGATATGAGCGATTTTCCTGCCAATTTTCCATTCGCAGAAAACAAACAGAAAATCTAATAAATCTACGTACTTCTGTATGTATGTATGTATGTGGGCACTCCCGCACATATACTTGCTTAAGTCAAACGCACTGTTGTTCTCAGCATCTCACAAATGCTTTCTCGATTTCCCAAAATTTTGCGAACACTTTCGATTACTCAGCACCTTTTCGTCAATATCACAACTCACTCGCGCTCGCATAATTTCTCTATTTCTCATTACCGCGCCTATTATTCACATAGGTATGTACATATATACATACATACGGTTGCTGACTCCTGAAAACTATTTTGATTTTTTGTTTAACTTTAATTTGGCAACTCAGTTCAGCTGTTTTGATAGCCTCGCGGTTCTAATCGGCCGTGCTCAGGTTCAACCTTGAGGGCGGCATATAGCAAATGTGCTATGGGTAGACACATATTTTGGCTTTGTTCAACGATTTACTCGGCAGCATATTCTGATTCATTACACAGTACAACAGCAAAGAGAAAAGCGCAAGAGATTTTATGCTGAACGCTGGATATCTTTGGCGAACTGATCATCGTTGATGTATTTAGTATTTTCCAGCACATCATATTTTTTTATATCGGCTGAAACAAAGAAGTCTTAATAGAAATGTTGAAAAGAAAAATAAATAAAATATTTATTTGCTAGTAATGGGGTTGCCATATTTTTCTAAAGGAATAAGTACATCGAGATTTTTCGATGCATCAAAATCAGTACTTTTCAGTACAAATTTATACAAATTAATAAACAACAAACTTAACCAGTTAAGTAACGAAAATTTGTTAATTAATTTCAAAGCTTTTAAAAGGATTATTATATTAAAACTTATTTTGCATTAGCGTGTACTTTAAGGTAGTATGAAATTTGTGTAGTACTTACTTGTTGTACCCTGACTTGAAATGCTGCCTTTTTAAGAGTTAATAAAGAATAAAATATCGCCTTCTTAGGATAATGTTTTGAGGTGTCTCAGCCTTAGGAAAAAGGAGCGAAACTTAGTAAACTTCATGTATTAAAGATTTTAAGTTTTATGTCTGTAACTTTTTTTTTACTAGTATACTCAAATAAAATAATAAAAATCGATTTAACTTATCGCAAAAAATGCAGCTTCATAACACCAAATGGATCAATAGCAGTACATAGCGTTAACATAAAAGGTCATGGAAAGGCCTTGAAATCAATCTTAACACAATAAACAACCAAAAGTAAATACAACTGAATGTACAAAATTAGACACGCCTGTACAGTGGCTAAATAAAGAACCCGAACACCCAAGTGATATGGTTTTAAATCAATCGGACATTCATATAAAGTAGAGTTAGCCAAAGAATATTTTAGAAAAAAAAATGTAATTAATATTTAGTCAGCAAGTTCAGGTTACCGGACCACTGTAGTGTGTTCCAGGCAGAGGTAGCCGCAATCAAGGAGTCAGCTAATTGGCTGCTCACATGCGTACTAACAGTCAGGAAAATAAATATTTACTCCGACAGCCAAGCGGCAACAAGTTACCTCGGGTCAGTGACGGTGCACTCGAAACTGGTCAGGGAATGCCTGACCTCACTTTTGACTGCGTCCGAATTCTTTGACATTAGCCTCATCTGGGTTCCTGGTCACAGTGACATTTCGGGAAACTGCGAGGCGGATGAGCTGGCCCGACAAGCGACATTTGAGGGGATCTCCCCGCGAAAGGAGAGAATTGGGATTCTCCTGACTACCTGTGGTCTGCTCCTGGAAAGATGGGCATCGCGCCAACTCAGCGACCGTTGGGCAAGTTCAAACTTGTAAGGTCGCAAAATCCTTCTGGCCACGTGTGGACCGGGGGCGCTCGGGCGAGCTTCTGAGGTAGACAAAATATCAGCTCTCAAATCTCGTGGGTTTTCTCACAGGTCACTATGCGCAAGGAATGCATGATGTGAAGCTTGGAATTGCCTCAACTCCCTTTTGCGATGGATGTATGGAGAATGAGGAGGAATCATCTCAGCACCTACTCCTTAGCTGCCCTGCTCTAGCGGGGCTAAGATCCAGGCATCTTGGATCTTACTTCTTTGATACGCCTGCTGATATAGCAGGCGTTGACATTAGAAATCTGATGAATTTCATCAGCAACACAAAGTGGTTGACGCTAACCCAGCACAGTCATCGTTCGCAGTCCATACACTCTAACCCATCCTCCTAATCCCATCGGTCTTTCTCTCTCACCTCACCTCCTTCATAATGGTATCACAAAGGACGAATACGTTTTTTCCTCGTCCAAGTGTGCTCATTCCTTGGGCAACCATACCAACCTAACCTAGTCAGCAAGCCTTTATATTCTCACACAGCATTTTCAGTCTTCTTGGCATGGATTCGACCAGCTTCTTGTATGTTAAGGATCTATTTTCCCCCACTCTTCTTTAATAGCATCTTCTTGGTTTTTCTTGTTTCTAATAACAAACTTTTTCAGTTGATTTTCTAAAAGAGCCCACAAGTGTTCAATTACATAGATGTCTGGGATTGTGGAGGTGTTTCAAGCACTTTAGAACAGTTGTACATAAGCCATAAGCGGACATCAAGTGGCTTATGCTTGGAATTGTTGTCTTGATGGTACTGTAAATTGTCCTTAATTCCTTACTTTTCAGTTTTCATTAGGTCACACATATGATCTAATCCATCTGATCTAAATATGTGAAACTTGTTTCCATTACTCGAAATCCTTATCCCCATGACGCTTTGCAAATTTTATTCTCTTGTGTCGGTTAATCTCGTTAAGCAAAGATTTTTTTTCATGCAACATTTCCATTATAATTATTCCTTCGCACCACTAAACGTACATATACTTTCGGGGTTACAGTTAATATAATATTAAGCTGTTAGGAGACTTCTGTTGTGAGCTTAGGAGCGCTCAAATTTGGATTTTTCTCAATTCGTTGCACTATCCACCGTTCATCTGCATCCGAAAACAGTTTTGTTCGTCCCGACTTCTTTTTATTTTTCACGGATTTTGTTTCTTTGAAACGTTTTTTTACATGGTATACAGTGCGACTACTTCTGCGATTTCAAGAACGGTTTTTCCTTTTTCAGATCTTAACAGCCTCTACTTTTGTTTTAGGGTCAACTCTGCTTTACGTTATTTTTCAAAAATTTGTTTGTATTTGCGTTCCACTTCAAAATCTTTTTTGAATAATTATTCTCTAATTTAGCTTTGATTAATGCGCACAAACACATAAATTTATACATACTAGCATACATATATATGTATGTACATACATACATTTAAGTATGTAGGTATGTCCATTCGGCATCAAGAAGTTTACTTAGCTCTGATTTTTTATGGTATACCTACTTGTAAATTATATTGTTTACCAAGCATCTTATTGGAGTGCTAACATGGAAGAGAAAGGGGCAAACTAATAAGATTACGGTAAATCAAATATGCCATACATTTTGTAAATAATAAGGGGCATAAATTCACAAATAAATTCATTAATGTTCAGAAGTAATTTAGTTGATATTTTTGAATATTATTTTAGAATTTTATTCATTAAAAACTGTTAAATAGAATATTCCAAAAAATTATTTAAACTCCAATTGTGTTCTTGAATAAATTTTTTTTTATTAAATAGATTATTCTCTTTGTGCCATTTTGGAGAGCAAGGTCCGAACTAAAAGATTCGCCTGTCTCAAGACTCTGAAAAAAGCCATTGTCCTTCAAGTCACATTCGGGCAGGTTGCGATTCGTTTCTGGACCGCCTGAAGGCCTTAGTCAAGGCAGGAGGTGGTCATATCGAGCAAAAGTACATAAATTGATTCTTAATATTGTATTATTTTCAAAAAAATTTTAATTTGAGTTGAATAAAAGTAATTTTCCAAACTAAATGTACGGCCTTTTTAATTGGTTGCCCTTCGAATGCCGGACCCTGTAATATGACTTACGTACCGCACCATTTGCCAAAATTATTAATCTTCGGATTGGCTGATTAATTTTGCGCCACCTAGTACATACTACAGTATAAATCGGTATTTTTAAGTTCCGAAAATACAGCAATAATTGACAACTATCCCGAAATTCTCGGAATTTATTACTTATTACGAATCATATGAAATTGAGGCCAAAGGGGGTTTTTACGACCAGAGCAGCAGAATTGTACTAGCTTTAATAAATATTACCTTTAAATAAAAAATTACCTATATTTAAGACCCATTTACTTATTTATTATATGAGTACCCTATACTTCTCAAACAAAATTGATGGAATTTTTTTTAGGATGTCACTGGACTGAAACTCGCAAGGGTGCAGATTCTGCGGTTGGTTAAATAATACTTGGAGAAGGTCAATGTTGCGTTAGCTATCAAATACCGACATCCCATGGGACTGCCCAAAAACAACAACCCAGTGTACCGTGTACATTGCAATATTATTATCGAGGCCCGAGCGGAGTGAACAAGGAAGAAAAAGAGCATTAACTCTTAACTCAACTTACAGAAAGAACCGGGAAGGTTTACATAAAACAAAACAGAGTTAAATTTCAGACAAATTTAATTTATATCCTTCAAAAGATGATCCGTCTGAAGCAACACTCATGTGCCAACGTTTAACCCAGTCTTCCATGCCGCCCTGGTAGGCCGACGAAGCGATGGCCTACAGCTCCTTCATCGCATTATCTTTGATCTCATCTATCAACTGAAATCTCCTTCCACGAAATGGTAACTTCAACTTGGGAAACAAAAAGAAGTCGCACGGGGTCATATCAGGTGAATACGATGCTTGCACAACGGTATTTACTTGGTGTTAGGTTAGGTTAGGTTGAAGCGTTTGTCCATTGTAGGACAAACTCAGGCTCATGGCCCATTGTGATGCCGGATGGGGAACTAGTCCCTATCCCTCCTGAAACCAATGTGTGCTATTTAAAAATTTCGCAAGGCCCTTAATTTCGACAGAGCCAAGGTCTTCTAACTCGTTGAAGAAATGTCCGCCCTAAATGGCGAGTCTACGTCTGGATAGAGCAGGACAGTGACACAGAAGGTGCGGGATCGTCTCTTCCTCTTCCTCGTCTAGAAACTTCTGCCGAAGTCATGTGTTTGCACACCCACTCTCTGGGCGTGCCTACCGATTAGGCAGTGCCCCGTAATGACTGAAATCAGTGTGTTAAGACTATGCTTATCTCTTCTTAGTAGAAGTTCTGTGCGTTTAGCATTGAGAGTCGGCCACATCTGTCGGGTTATTTTGCAAGTGGCTTCGTTACTCCATCTTTCGTTCGCTACTCTTATAATTTCCTCGCGGATACGTAGTCTACATGTTTGCAAGGGAATACCTATATCGGTGTCTATGTACTCATCAGTCAATTTGGTGCCGATTTTCGCTAGTTCATCGGCTCTGCAGTTCCCCTCAATGTCGCAATGGCCAGGAACCAATGCTATCATTAGGTGAAATGACTCAGCCATCTCGTTAAGAGAAGCGTGGCATTTCATGGCTACCTTGGAGGTTATCGACTGTTTTGTGAGGGATTTTATCGCCGCCTGCCTATCAGTGAAAATGTAGATATCATCTCCGGGTATCGCATCACACTGTACCAGTGTCCCGGCTTTCATTATTGCCATCAGTTCAGCCTGAAAGACACTACAGTAGTCGGGGAGTCGAAAACTGAAGGAGATCGCCAGATGATCGGAATATACATCTCTGCCCACCCTGCCATCGAGCTTTGAGCCATCTGTGTATACATGGATGGACTCGCCCTGTCTTACCACGTCCCGTTATCACTCTTCCTTCGATGGTAGGAGGGTCACGAAGGGTAGGAGGTGAATACGATGATTGCACGTTGGTATTTACTTGGTGTTTGCTCAAATAATCCAGCACAATTTAGGCTCGGTGCAATGGCGAGTTATCATCATGCAAAATACAAGAATTGTTTGCCCACATTTCCGGCCGTTTGCGATGTACAGCATCTCTCCGATAGGCCGGTTCCCACGTGCGCGTTTCGTTTAAATTAAACATTTCTGGTACTTTTTGATCATAGGGTATATACAAGACATTCTCAAACCGAAGCACCGAGGCATTCGAAGCGCCAGAACTTCATTGAAGAGGCTCAGATACAATATTGCATGGGAAATAGACAACCCTCTGGCTAGGATATGTGTACGAGTGGTGGAAAATTGTCTAAAAAAACTTAATCGGCTTACGATGGCGCATACTTCAATTTAACATACCTTACATATGTAAATACTCGGCACTCAATTTTAACTTTACGCCGCGAAAATTACACCCTTCGCGAAATTAGTGCCAAAGCTAGATTTATTAAGGCTTGAATTTTTCCTCAAACTAATTTCAACTTCTAAGCAGGAAAATAATTATTTTAAAAGTATTTTAATTGAAGGATATTAAACCTTTACAAATTCGTAAATAAATTACAATATCCCCCGAACGCTATACATTTTTTTTAGGAATTTTATATCAAACATAATTTAGACATAAGTTTCAGGTATGCAAAAATGCAATACAAATTTCGTGACTATTAATGCGTTACAGCTGGAAGATATATCAGTGCGATTCCTTAGTATTCTATGTTTTATTTAAAACTGTTCTTTCAGTATGAAAACCCTATTGTTTCAATTGTATCGGTTTACAAAGGGTGGTTAAATTTTAAGGGCCGATGTTGAATGTGAACCACACCTAAACGTCAAGCTTTTTCTGCATTTCATTCGACATATTTTAATTTCAGACTAATTCAATTTGAACCATGGAAAGATACACAATCGAGCAATGCGTTAAAGTTATTCAGGCTTATTACGACAACGGGCGTTCAAATCAAAATGCATATCGCGCACTTCGTGATTTTTTCGATCAATTTAATCGTCCAAATGTGCGTGCAATCGAAAAAATTGTGCAAAAGTTTGAGCGAACCGGGTCTGTAGGAGATGTGAAAACACCATGCTCGTACAGCTCGTACTGCACCTCAACTCGTCGGGCCCAACAATTGCACCTCTCACGCTCGTGGATGATGAACTTTATGCATAAATACTGCATTTACACGCTTACAAGGTGCAATTGACTCAAGAACTAAAGCCTCTCTGATCATTTCAAGCGTCGTCAATGGTCAGAATGGTGGCAGGAAATGGCAACAGTGAATGACCAATTTTCGAAGAAAATCATCTTCAGTGATGAGGCACATTTTCACCTTTTTCAATCGAAACAATGGCTCTTTTGCGCGAAAAATTTGATAGCCGAATAATCTCACGTCGCGGCGATGTCAATTCGCCGCCAAGATCATGTGATTTGACCCCGTTGGACTTCTTTCTTTGAAAGAAAAGGTGTACGTCGATAAGCCAGCAACAATTCAAGAGCTAAAGGATGAGATAATTCGCACATTAACTGCATAGAACCTCAATTATGCCTCAGCGTCTTCGAAAATTTGGACCATCGGATAGAGGTGTGCCGCCGAGGTCGCGGCGGTCATTTGGCCAATATTTTCTTTTATACGTAATTGAGCCATACCAGTATTATCAAAATAAAGAGAAATGACAACAATTTCCTAAAAAAGTTGTATTTTATTCAAAACTAACACCGGCCTTTGAAACTTAACCAGCTTTTAGTGCCAGTTCAGGGCAAAGAAGAAAATCTAAACTTCTGAAACCAATTGAGCCATTTTTGAACCACTTCATTACTCAACCCAAAAGTATTGATTTCTTTATTAACCAAATTAACCAAAATAACCAGAATAGGCCACACAATTTAATATACAGAAGTACTCTATACCCACACTTTAAGCGTAAGGCCTCGATGCTTTTGCTTTACATTACAATTAGCTTATAAGATTTACTCTTTAAAGCAATTTTATAAATAAATAAATGAAAATAAATAGTAGCCATTTCTGTTTCCAAAGTGCGATCGTTCTCAAAACGAAAATAACGACCACATGATTTATGTGCCTTTCTCACTACTGGGACCTCACAAGGTGACTACGAAGCCTGTACAGTATTCTTCTGATATGAGTCAGTATGGGAGAGAGTGTGGCTTTTATAACTCATAAATTTAAGTCAGTGTGTAAATTTTTATTTATATAAATTAAAAAACTCTCCTTCAGATGCAATGCAAATTTGCCAACGCCCTGCTCGTTCTTTCAAACATTTTTATATGCATTTTCGAGTAATAAAATAAATTAAATATACTTAGGAAACCCAAAATGTAATTTGAATTCTGGAAAACGAAGAAAGACGCGCCGTGTCGGATTCAATCAATGCAAAATTTACGAAGATGTGCTGTTCTCGAGCCAAATTTATGAATTGATCTCCACAGTCTTGTAATCGACACCTCCAAACAAGCAATTAAAGGTTATTTTTAACCTTTTGTACTCTCGGAACGAGCTTATGATGTACTATATGGCAAATTTCGATGAATTTGCGGGTAGATATTTTATTGCTGTTACAGTGCCACCTTAGGATAATGACACTGACTACGAAGGACAAAGACTTTGCTTGTTGATAGTTTCAATAAATTGGTTCCTTCGTCATAAAAATATCTGAAGAAACTTTAAGTAAATTCTTCATACGAGTAGTCTATTTATTAAGTTTAGTAAAATTAAACTTATGATTTCTCCAATTGGGACTGCTGAATTGTAATAGAGCTCTTAACTGCGATTGAATTCTTGTGAAAAATAGATAATCAGGTATCGACAAAACTATAAAAAAGTTTACATTCTCCGTTTTGTAAAATACATTTTGAATTAGAACACGTTATTAATTTCTTTCCCCATTTCCCAAGGGGTATAAACAGCTCTAATGGCAGCAAAACTGAATTGCTAGCAAAAATCAGTGGACTGTGCTAAGCACATTGTGGAGCAAATCATTGGATGTATGAAACTTAACAGCATGAGATTAAAATATTGGAACATTTTTTTGATTTATTCCTTCAATTTTGGTATCCAAAGAAATATATTTTGGACAATCTGTGTATTTTTGTCTACGATTGATGTGAAGTTTTAGACTAACCACATTTGAAATATTATTTATTAGATGTAAATGTTATTTATTATGTGAAAATAAGCTATCCTTTAGTTTGTTGCTAAAGTGACCACAAAAATCTCGTTATTTTAATTCTGCTGATACGAGCGTCATCAAATAGAGACACTCCGCAAGGTGGGGTACTATCGCCGCTATTATGGTTACTTGTAGCAAATGAACTGCTCAAGAAATTTGGCGGAGGGACACCAAAACTAGTGGTTTATGCAGATGAAATTGCTATAGTAGTTACGAAAAAGTACCAGGACACCATCAGTAATGTGATGAATAACACACTTAAAATGGTACACCAATGGACATCTCGCGCAGGTCTAGGGATAAACGCCGGAAAAACGGACATGATACTTTTTACCAGGAAGTACAAGGTCCCGACGTGGAACCTCCTGCAGCTAGGCAACAACGAACTACTTCTCAAAGATTATGCAAGGTACCTCGGAGTAATACTAGACAGTAAATTGCTGTGGAAGCGCAATGTAGAGGAAAGAGTGAAAAAGGCCAGTAACGCGCTGTACGCATGTAAAAGAATGCTGGGCGTTACTTGAGGTCTATCACCCTCTCTGATGCATTGGTACTACACGGCAGTAGTTAGACCGATATTGCAAGAAAACTGACATACTTAATTCCACTAGAACGGATTCAACGACTCGCTGCTCTGTGCATAACAGGAGCGCTGAAAACCAATCCAACGGCAGCGCTAGAAATGATACTCAGCATGCCACCTATTGACCTTATGGTGGAAAACCTGGCAACAAAATCCGCGAGAAGGTTGGTGGGCTGGAGTATTCGCCTGCAGAACCTTCGGTCACAGCTCAATAGGAAAGTGGAGCTCAGGTTGCACAGACTACACGACTCCGTACTTTAGTTGGGAGAGAAGAGGAGGGATGGCACAAAGGTATGAAGCTTTTCACATCTATACAGACGGCTCTAAAACTTTAGACGGAGAGGGAGCGAGTATTTACTGCTGGTATCACTAGGGACCAAAAGGTCTATGCGTGGTTTGTTGCCAACTAGGCTAACCTAACCTAATTCCGCTGATAAATTTGTATGCATAGATTTTAAGCTTAAACTCCTCAATCATCTGAGGTTATGTTTCTGGGAAAAGTACTTTAAACACTAATTTTATTAAAAAAAAAACGATTATTGGATTTATTTTCAAATCGGTCAATCGATAAATCTAAAAAATTGTCTGAAGCGTTTTGACGGAAATCTTAAAGTATAATAAATAAAGGGGTTTCCAATAACAGGTGTTATTTTCAATAGCCCGCTATTTCGGTAGATGTCACTTTTGAAGCTGTCATTTTTTGATAATTATTTGACAAATAGAAACTACGCCCCATTGAAATTATTAAAATTTAAAATTTAAATTATTAAAATTAAAAGACGGTTCGTAAAACTCGAACAATTTGGGTCATCGTGAAGTACCTTGTCGGACCGCAATACAGAAATTGCTGAACAAATTCGAGCTGTTGGGGCAAGTTAGTGATGTGAAGAATAAAACCCGTGCACATCGCTGAAGAACAGCCGAAACTATTCCTGTTGTAGCCGAAAGTGTTGAAGAAATCCCAGATTTGCCCATTCCTCGTCGTTCTTTGGAATTAGGCATTCCACAAACGTCATTACAACGTATTTTGCTTAAAGATTTGGGTCTTAAGGCTTACAAAGTCCAGCCAACACAAGAACTCAAGCCGGCCGATCGTCAACAACGTCGTGTCTTTGCTGATTGGGTCGTTGAAATGCACGAAAATGATCCGGAATTCCATCGAAAAATAATCTTGAGTGATGTGACCCATTTCCACTTCGGTGGTTTCGTCAGCAAGCAAAATTGTCGGATCTGGGGCTCAGATAATCCAAGAGTTATTGTTGAGAAGCCTGTCTATCCTCAACGTCTGACTGTTTGGTGCGGTTTATGATCCGGCGGAGTCATTGGACCTTACTTTTTCGAAAATGAAGCAGGAGCAACAGTTACGGTGAATGGATTGCGCTATCGAGAGATGATTAACGATTGTTTATGACCGGAATTGGATGGTATTGATCGTATATTTTCAACATGACGGCGCTACGTGCCACACAAGCAACGAAACCATTGATCTTGTAGTGAAATACCACCTTTTATTGGAAAACCCTTTACTATAATTCCGATGGAAAAAACGCATTATTTTTTTTAAGGGGCACCTTAATGCTTATTGATTAGCTTCATTAAGCCTAAAAGTATGCATTTTTTCAAAGCATTTTTAATGAGAAAACAAAGGCGCCGGGATCGATTAGCTAGCCATGACTGTATTACAACCAATTGTCGTTATGTTTTACAATTTTGTTTTAAAATATTAATGTATGTTGTGACTTGGAATTGCCCATAGCTCATTTGAAAGCTCAATCCATTTTAAAGGCTTAGTTAGAAATGCTAAGGAAAGAAATTTTTAAACTTTTACAGCTTTTTAAAAATACTTTTACTTCCTTGTGCAAACACACTACAGCCCTTTTCTACTATTAGTAGCAAAATCGAATCAATCGAATTCAAATCATTTTATAAAGTACCCTCAACATGCTTAGATTGCACTAGAAAGCCCAAAGCCGTGCTCCAATGGAAAGGTGCAGGAAAGGTTTATATAGAAGGTAGCGCGAAAATAATTACCAATTTTGTTTTTGAATAACTTTTTTTCCTATATAAAAAGCTGCAGCTGTTCAGTTCACTAGTTCAATAGAATTTTCAAACTAGACAAAAAGCGGTTTGCATTTCAAAATCTAAAAAAAATACGTATGTGTGCAAATTTTTCACTTCACTCTTTGCTAATGTAGCGAATATTTGCAAAATTTTGTAATTTTTGCCTAAAACTAGGTGCTAAACTGCTATTACTGAAAAAATACGCTCCATAAAAATCTGTACGCACACTTGTGTTCACATAATAAAGTCACTTTAATAGTTTTTCTGGCAAATGTTTTTTTGTAAACCAAAGTTCCAAGCTTTGTAAAACAAAATCACAAAAATTTAATTCACATCAAAAATTTCAACTTTTTAATCGTAACCTCTAGAAAACGTCTGGGTATGCAGTTATGTAGCCCATTCATCTTTAGTGTAATAGTGTGGGTTTGAAGTTGAAGTTAACCCTAGGACTTATACCCAACTTTTACTACGACTTCTTATACCCGGGTACAGGTGTGGCCAGTAGCCTGTTTTACCCGTTTTTCCTCATTTTTTCTGAGAAACAAGTTATTTTTTTTAATGCAATGTTGTAGCTGACTGTCTTACGAACATTTTAAGTAGTTATAAACATATATTTGTAGCCTGCTTCTTAGAATTGCGCGCATTCTAAGTTATTTCTAAGAAGTCAATAATTTCTATTGTTGTTAGAATTTTTAGAATACAACCTTTTTCGCGCACTCTTAATTATTTAGAAGAAGACAAGGGTACAATGTTAGAATTTGCTGACAAACAACATTTGATATAATCCAACTCCCTGGCAGGTAAGAAATGCTTCCAGAAACTTAAGGGTTGCAGCTATATAAACGGCAGTTTTACGAGTTTATATTCATTGTAAAGCGTTCTTTTGAAGTGTGAAGTTGATTTATATTTGTGAAAATAACAAGTCAGAAAAAATTTTAAATATTACAACATGGATAGCAGAAGGAACATGGAATATTTGTCTTCGAATCAATATATGATGTAAATACAAATAACTCAAATATAATTTCATAAATGGAATAAAAATCAATTATTTTTATATAGATTATCTGACGCTGAAAAAGAGCAGTACATACAAAACCTGTTTGACAAAATCTCAGATGATAAATTATTTGAATTTTCCGACCCTTTCGTGGTTGAATCGGATGTAGAAGACCCTGATTACACAATTGACAATGCCCAGGTAGATGAGGCTCATTACGAAGAATCTGACAATGAATCCGATGCTGCAGATGATTCTGAGGAGATTAATTTGCGTACAGCTGAATTCGTAGCACGTGATGGTACCATATGGAGCTCACAGCCACGACTTGCACGCCAAACTAGGCAACAAAATATTTCGCGACACTATGTGGGCCCGCAAGATCAACTACTATGATGTCAATAGTCATTACATATAAATGTTTTATGACTCCGGAAATGGTGGATATTATAGTACGCTGCACCAACAAAAAAGCAGAAGCTACATATGCGGAATTAAACGCAAAACATCCAGAGGCGGAACCAAAAACATGGAAGAAGGTTACTTTGAGCGAAATGTATGCGTTCATTGGAGTGCTTATTATGACTGGCGCTAACCGCAGCAATGCCGAATGTGCGCCGGACTTGTGGTCGGTGGAAAATTGTCCATTATATCGTGCGTCAATGGGCATTAACCGCTTTCAGGCTATACTGCGGTTTATAAGGTTTGACGATGGCAACACACGGGCACAACGTTTGGTAACTGACAAAGCTGCACCAATATCCGAGCTGTGGACTATGATGAACTACACCTTTGAGCAGTCATATAAGCCAAGTGAATATCTAACGGTAGACGAACAGCTCTTTCCATATCGTGGCCGCACCCGTTTCACGCAATACATCCCATCGAAACCGGCAAAATATGGCATCAAATGTGGTGGGTATGTGATGCCAAAAACGCATATCCACTGTATGGACAAATATATACTGACCTACGGGACAGGAAACTAACCAGGGTGAACGCGTGGTGAAGGATTTACTAAGCCGCTTTCATGGAAACGGCCGAAATATAACGATGGACAATTTTTTTACATCCCTAAATCTACTGGAAAGCTTGTCATCCATGAATTTGACGGCAGTTGGAACTCTGCGGAAAAATAAAAATACATACCAAAAGAGATGTTGGCACACAAAGATCGTGCAGAGAGGTCAAGTACATTAGGCCCAACATATCCATATGCTCCTATGTGCCGAAAAAGGCAGTTATATTACTATCATCAATGCATGACGATGATCACATTGGCGAAAGCGGCAAACCAAAGGAGGAGTGAACGTGATGGACCAATTGCTTTGAGAATATACTTGCCAAAGGATGACAAAGCGTTGGCCGTTGTCCCTATTCTTCAATATGACTGATTTGACGGCATTGGCAACGTACATCATATACAGTGTGTTTTTTTTTAGAGGTTAGGTCTTCAAGTTGGCACTACTTTTTTCGTAGATGGTCTTTTTGACAGCTGTCACTTGATTTGTGCTCAGTTTGGTTTGCCATTTCATAATGAATAGACTTACACCTGAACAACGTTTGCAAATCGTGCAAATTTATTACGAAAATAATGGTTCGGTTCGAAAAAAAAACAAGAAAATTTTGTTCAGCGATGAAGCTCACTTTTGGTTGAATGGGTATGTCAGTAAGCAAAATTATCGCATTTGGAGTGAACATAATCCACAAACCATTGCTGAGACGCCGTTACATCCTCAAAAAGTCACTGTTTGGTGTGCTCTATGGGCAGAGGGAGTCATTGGTCCATATTTCTTTAAAAATGAAGCCGGCCATAATGTTACAGTCAATGGAGAGCGCTATAGAGCCATGATTAATGACTTTTTCGTGCCTGAATTGGACGATGTTGATGTGGACGACCTTTGGTTCCAACAAGACGGCGCTACATGCCATGCAACCAACGCAACAATCGATTTATTGAAGGAAATTTTTGGTGAGCGCATTATCTCGCGCCGTGGACCTGTGGCGTGGCCTCCAAGATCGTGCGATATAACACCGCTGGACTATTTCTTGTGGGGCTATGTGAAGTCGCTTGTCTACGAAGAGAATATTCGGCGCGTTATTGCTGACATACGGACCCAATTGCTGCAAAAAGTGGTCGAAAATTGGGCCTCTCGGCTGGAATTTATTCGAGCCAGTCGCGGCGGCCACTTGCCCGAAATCATTTTTAAAACAAAATGGCAAGCCCTTATCTTTATAATAAAGCTAAATTCTTGGCCATAACATTAAATTATATACGTTTTATTTCATCTTGAAAACCTAACCTCTAAAAAACACCCTTTATTATGAGAATAATCCCAACATCAGATGCACCAATGCGAAGCGTAAGAGATTTCTTCGCCAGCTCGCCAAGGAATTGTCTATGCCCATAATTGAAGAGCGGTCGGTGAATCAGCAAGTGATGTGGAACTTCAACACAAAAATTGCAGTCGCGAGTTTCATAGGAAGGAAGTGCTGACAATAGGCCATCAACGTCTGCAGCTGCTGGTGCAAAACCAAAGAAACAGCAGGTTGGAAGCTGTTTTCTCTGCTACATCCATGACCAACACAGAAGACGAACGCGTAACATGTGCAGAATATGTCAGCGCCCAATACGCATACAGCATTCTTCAAATACATTTACATATAATAATTGTGAAAATAATGAAGATAATTGAAGAATTTAAATTTGTTTGCATATTTAGTTATAAGAAATAATCAATAAAATAATATTTTATAAAGAAAATAATAAATAAAAATGTTTTTCCTTCAAAAAATGAGAAAAAACAAGAAAAAAAGCTACTGGCCACACCGTACCCGTGTATAAGAAGTCGTAGGTGTCAACTTTGAAAGCTTATATCTCATCAATGCATGGACCAAGCATGACAAATAAGACACCAATCGACGTATATTTACTTCGTTTTCCTATATCAAAAAGTCAATATCTTTAGCGATTTAGGAGCTACATCACTCTAAAGTAGCTACTGGCCACACCTGTACTTGGGTATAAGTCCTAGGGTTAAAAGCTTTTTTTCTGCATACGCCGTTAAATATTTTCTTCCGTTTAAAATACTTCCGAGTATGCGTACGCAAGCTCGTACTAATAATACTAAAGCTTAAATATTTAAACCACTCTGATTATGCGCATTAAGTTACATATGTGCTTATTCCTATAATTGTCCAGATTTTGATTAAAGGTTTGATATTTTTATGAAATTTGAAATTTTTATTGAATTTAGTTTTAAATTTGTACAAATTTTGAAACTTAGATTTGTACGGTTTTTGTAAGAGAATCAACAAATTTTTTTTTTAATTAATTATGAAATAAATAAATTGTTAACAAGTCCTAGTGCTATAATTTTTTAACGCAGTGCATTTCTTTTGTATGTGGAAAGCGATCGGGGGTTTTCATATAAAAAATCAAGTTGCCTCTGAGAAACGAGTGCAAAAATCACAAACTTTTGGCCTACGAATTTAGAAGATTGTATACCTTAAAAGTTATAATGTTTTCATAATTAAACAGTTCAACAACTGTTCGAAACAACGTCCAACAGTGAAACTTATTCAGGAGAAATTTCATAAGCGCGTCTTTAATTTGATTGATAACAATCGGGAGCTATAAGAGGAAAAAGGGACGGAAAAATTTTAAGACCTTAAGGCAAATTTAAGAAACATCTTGTGTTCCCGTTCCATTTTTCTGACAGCAAATTGACGATAATATTTCTAAATAAGTAAAGCATATTGCAACCTAGACAGAAAAAACGCGACAAAGATTAAAGATCTGAAAAGCTTGAATTATTTGATCGAACAGAACCCAAGATCGAGTATGATTCGAAGATAATAAAATTGATTTGACTTGAGAAAGAAACATTTGAGTAAAAAACGATACTTTTTTTAAGTTATCTTTGCCATATGTAAGCAGATAGATGTACAATTGTACCCGATAGACCCGATTTTAAAATTTTGAGACTAATTATGAAAATGGTCGATCTTTAGGAACAACATATTACAAAAGTCGTGATTTTTTTTTTTGCTGGAAATCATCATCCAAATGAGTTGACAATTCAAAGGTTGGTGTAACTTTTGCCAATAAACTGGTTATATAAAAAGGACTGACAGGCCAGACTGTGGTTTCCTGCAACGTACAGTCTATATGAAAAAGCCAACAACGATTACAGGGGCGAAACACAAAAGTCGAATTCAGATTGTTGAGAATAGTGCTGTTGTAGTGCACAGTGTTGCTGAATGAACTTCATCATCGATATCTCGTCGTTCTTATTTCGTATTTATAGAAATGCATGAATTTGTATATTAAGAATTGCGTTCATTAAGGTCTGTCTGGAGCCTGAGCACATCCTCTGAGTATCTTATATAGTATATTGGGTAGTCGAAAAAGTCTTTTCGTATTTTGTCAATAGATGTCGTTGGAGTCATCTATCTCCAGTGCTACCAATCACATTGTGTCATATCATATGATGTTAGAAAGGCGACATTTTAAGCGTCATTTAACAAAAAAAAAATTAAATTCGGAGAAGTCGAAAAAAAGTTATAGCTGTTCAAAAATGAGTGAAAATAATGAAGAAATTCGCTATATTTTGAAATTTTTGTATAAAAAGGGAAGAATGCCATGCAAGCCACCAATGAAATTTGTGAAGTTTACGGAGACGATGCTGTATCAGTTCGTATAGCACAACAATGGTTCGCTCGCTTCCGTTCTGGAAATTTCGATATGAAAGATACACCTCGCTCCGGTCGACCTATCGTTGAAAAAGTCGATGAAATTATGGAAAAGATTGACCAGGACCGTCACATAAGCTGCCATGACATCGCCAAGGCACTAAACATTCATCATCAAATGGTTTCGAACCATTTAAAAATGGCTGGTTACAAAAAGAAGCTCGATGTTTGGGTACCACATGATTGTCTGTGAAAAATTTAATGGACCGAATTAACATCTGCGATTCTTTGCTGAAACGAAATGATGATTGAATGAAATTTCTGAAGCGAATGGTAACAGGAGACGAAAAGTGGATCAAATACGACAATAATGTGCAAAAAAGATCATGGTGCAAGGGTGGTGAAGCTCAACAAATGGTCGCAAAGCCAGGACTGACGCCTCGAAAGGTTATGCTGTGTGTTTGGTGGGATTGGAAAGGAATCAACCACTATGAGCTGCTCCAGCCTGCTCGAACGATTGATTTTACACTTTACTGTCAACAACTGATGAGATTGAAGGAAGCAATCGAAAAAAAACGGTCAGAACTGATCAGCAGAAAGAGCGTCTTCCTCCATCAGGACAACGCTAGGCCACACACATCTTTGATGACTCGGCAAAAACTGGGAGAGCTTGGCTGGGAAGTTTTCATGCATCCACCATATAGCCCTGACCTTGCACCATCGGACTACCATTTGTTTCAGTTAATGCAGAACTCCCTTAATGGAGTAAAGTTGGCTTCAAGAGAAGCCTGTGAAAATTATGTGTCGCAGTTTTTCGCCGAGAAACCACAAAAGTTTTACACTGATGGAATAATGTCTCTAGAAGAAAAATGGCAATAAATGGTCGACCAAAATCGTACATATTTGGTTTAATAAAGTTTATTATAAATATAAATAAAAATTAGTTGAAGTTTAATTAGAAATACGAAAAGACTTTTTCAGCTACGCGTACACCCTTTTTGAGTGGTTGGCCAAGCTCCTCCTCCTACTATTTGTGGTGTGCGTCTTGATGTTGTTCCATAAATGGAGGGACCGACAGTTTAAAACCGACTCCGAACGGCAGATATTTTTATGAGGAGCTTTTTCATGGCAGAAATACACTCGGAGGTTTGCCATTGCCTGCCGAGGGGCAACCGCTATTAGAAAAATGATTTTCTTAATTTTGCTGTTTCACCGAGATTAGAACCGACGTTCTCTCTCTGAATTCCGAATGGTATTCACGCACCAACCCAGTTGGCTACGGCGGCCAGTTAAAAGAAATTCTGAGTATCTTATTGCAGCACAAATTTGTAAGTCATCTGCACTTAATAGGTGCCTGGTAAATACGACTCGGAAAACCGAGTTAAAGCCAAATGAGCCCACCTTACACAAAAACCCAGTTATATGCCCCTTCATTTGATATTCATATTAACATCATTGAGTGAATACAAATATTTAGAACAATTTTCTGAATAGCTAGCCTTTTGAGAGATTAAAAAATAATCAAATAAAAAAAATAAAAAGAGATTAAGGTCGTTAAAAAATTAAATTGATGAGAAAATGAAAGATTGAGCATACAGCATTGCTACTACTACTATAAAGTCTATAACTTCAGGTACATGTCAAATTTTTCCTAGATAACAAATAGTTTTTATTTTTTATCTTACGATGTAATAGCAGAAAAATAGGCAAAAAAACGCCGGCTTACACTGGCAAAAAAGTACTGCAGAAAAGTCCCGGCTATCGCAGTGTTACCAGCCACAAAGTAGTTTCAGCAAGTCAATCCGCTAATCACTGTTTAGAAATAAAGTTACTCCCGAATAATAATTTTCATGCACATATGGCCTGTGTGACTCTTTTCAGCTTGACAACCTTGCGAAAAGCACTTTTCTTGCGACGTCCCTTGACTTCTTAAGAGCCTATTTTTTTGTGGAAAGGTGTTCGTAAGAAAGATATACCTTTTGGAGGTGAAATAAAACTGGACCCCATTTGTTGAATTTAATATTTTGCATTACTTAGGCAAATTATTTAGACTCCTTAAGTTCTCATGCAATGTTCGCTATGTAGGGTATCAATCGGCGGACTTTTCGTTACTCATTGAAGCGAATACAAGATCAGCAGGGTTATCACCATACACACAATTTCTTTTGAGTGACTATAGCACATTATTTGAATTTTTTTTTTTAATTATTTATTTTTGTATTTTTGAATTCATTCTCTCTAAGGTAATTCAAGAAAAAATAAACAGTTCTTTTGAACAGTTTAGTGCAGTTTTTCGACGCAACATGAACAGACAGTGCGGCTCCAATTTATTTGCGCAAATCTCATTTACATTTTCGCTCAGTCTATGTGTATTGCCATTAATACAGAGCCTGCCAGCGCATCTTGATTTTAACACCGATGCTTATCCAGTGGTGTATAGCCAATATGTGCGCCGCCTGCCGCTGGAGTCACCAGACGACTGGTATGCAGAAGAAATACTAGAAACGTTTAAACTGCAAAATCTAGTGCCGCAGGTGGAGAGTTTAAGTGATGAAATGTTGGAGCTGTTGATACTTTGTGACTTTCAGCCAGCGCTTAGTGAATGTGAGTGATTATATAATTTGTTTGGTTGAGAGGAAAGTGATATTAATCGATTACATTGACAAATAATACAGGTCAACAGCTATATGAAGGAAAAGGTGAAGTAAATAAACCGGAAGCAACAACGATTCTGCCAACTAAAACTACAAAGACGACTATAATAGCCACACCAGCAACAACAACAGACAGCTACTTGCCATTTTTCCCAAACATTTCTGAAGAGAATGAATTTGACGTCAAGGTAAATGCGCAAATGGGTGGCACAACTCCCTCCGATATCGAAGAATATGCGCAACCAAACTACGAGTATAATATAGCCGAAGACCTTGAACCGCTAGACGTAAAAGTTTATGCTTATAAAGAATATAATCAGAATGCCGAGGACGCGAATGCTGAAAATTCAGATAATTATTATTACTGAAATTTAAGTACTGCATTACTCATTAAATAAAGGTATTGTGTGTCTCAATGGTAAAACTGTGCATCCATCTAAAAAAAAAAATAAATTAATTTTCCTTATATTAAATTTGATTCCACAAAAGTGTTTCCGAGTAAAAAACAAAAACCTTACTACGTGCGATGAATACCGAAAAATTGTGTAACTCTAGTGGGTGGCCTACAACATACAGTTAACCCGCGATAAAACGTACCTTGATAAAACGAAATACTCATTATCAGAAAATATTTGCTGACTCCCCTGAAAAACTATTTTTCGCTATTTTGAAATTTTTCATACAGTGAAACCGCGATATTAAGTACCTTGATAAAACGAAGAACTTAATATCGCAAAATATTTTCTGAGTCCTCCGAAAAAAACTTCGATATTATGAAATTTTGCATATAGCAAAACCGCGATACAACGTATCTTGATAAAAAAAAACCTCAATATAAAGAAATATTTCCAGAGTCCCCCAGAATATCCTTTTTATTGCAAAAAATTCCTTTCAAAAATGCTCCCTTGAAATAGCGAAGCGATTCTGAGCATGAAAACCTTCGGAATATATTGAAAATTAAAGTCCCGTCAACCTCTATATAAAGAACTATCTACTCAAAAGCTTCTACCTAGCGAATTTGAGTACTTGACTTGAGCCTCTACGTGATGGAGTGGACATTGTCAGTCTTGTTATAGTTGTTGTCAAAATGAATTATTCTGCAAATCGCAAGCCAATTGTATCCAGGTTTGATATTCTATAAATATTTTTTTTTTTTTAATATTTGTCAAGGTGACATTTAACACTAAAAAATTATTTTTCTATTTTTTTTTGCTTGTTCCATTCAGTGGTGAGTTACAGGGTGTAAACAATGGAAGATGGCAAAAAGAGAATTCAATACAGTTTACAGTTTACAGTTTTTCTTTGACAAAGACGAAAATTTAAGCCAGGGCGCTGAAACTGTGATGATGTTTATGGTGCCGATAAACAAATACCGTGCCGATAAAAGTACGGTAAAACAAATTGCATGCAAATTTGGTTTCGTCGTTCCGTTCAGTCATTTTTGATGCTAAAGAAAATGTCGATAATGACGAAAATTTCGAAAATTTCCATCATTGTTTACAGATTCAGCTTCTTCAAAAGAACACCTTGATGTTATTCTACAGAGTCTCACAGCTTGGACATTTATTTAGCAGTATATTGTTTTGATACCAACAGCAAATTGATTTTGCCTCTTTAGGAATGCAGGAAATAATCGAAAAACTTCAGTCAACTGGCACGATAAGCAACGTAAAAGATCTAGCGCGCATTTTTCCAGCTACTCGATACAAAATTTCGCTACTGCCAGGAAATCAAAACTTTTTAATTGAATACCGTTCACAGCATATCGAGATATTGTTACAACGCTTTCTCAAATATATATACATATATAGACAATTTCAACAAGAATATGTCACACAACTAACGAAACAATCAATTTTATTATTTATTTATTTATTTCAAAAAGTCAAGAAAGCATAATTTATTACAAACGAATTCACAGTAAAAATAATTTTACAGTATTATTCGGCGATTTGACCACCAACGAACTAGTTTGACTGCAGCTGCATCTGTAATGCGATTCTCGAATTAGTAGCGACCGAGAATCGTTATTGTTTACGAGCGTCGTTGGTAGCTTGCAGTACCAAATGTGCTTTTCTCTTAAACACGCTTAGCGACAAGGTATGTTGCACAATTCTTTAAGAATATAGTAGAAAAAGTTAAGGATGTTTGCAGTTAACCGTAACGAGAAATTATGTGACAATTTTGGTTTTTGCATTTATTATTTGACACTTATTATCTCAATTTAAAACATATGTGCATTTGCGATTTTGTGAATAAAATTTAAAAATCACAAAAAAATGGATAAAAGAAGTTTCATTGGAAGACCAGACCTAGAGTAATACAATAAAATGGTCGGCTCTTTTTGGAAAATGAAGGTCTGGCGGAAGAAAAGATTAGTACCATTTATCCATTAGTACCAAACCATACTCGTATGTGTAGTTGGTTGGTTACTCATACGCCCCACCTCGAAGTTTAGTATTGAAAATCATTTTACACGTACGTATAAACTAATACATTCTATAGCCTTAAAAATATGTTCCGAAAATTCTTAATAGAAGACGAATATCTGATTTGAGTAGCACAATCGGGAGCTACCTTATTTGTGCTCATTCAGCAAATACTATTTTGCTACTATTTATTCCCCACAGAGCTTATACGCCAAAAATTCAGAGTGTATATGTACTATATGTCTTTGAAATAGGAAATATTCATAGCGTTAATAAAACAGGTAAGAGATAGAGATAGAGAGATAGACCAAAAAATGCGTCGTTATCTTGCTCATGCGGCGTTACCTCGCTTGAACTGCATGTTATGTTATGTTATGTTATGTTATGTTATGTTATGTTATGTTATGTTATGTTATGTTATGTTATGTTATGTTATGTTATGTTATGTTATGTTATGTTATGTTATGTTATGTTATGTTATGTTATGTTATGTTATGTTATGTTATGTTATGTTATGTTATGTTATGTTATGTTATGTTATGTTATGTTATGTTATGTTATGTTATGTTATGTTATGTTATGTTATGTTATGTTATGTTTTGTTATATTTTGGTTTGTGTGCGTGTGTGCGTTATTATCTTTATATACATAACAATGATGTGTTTATATATATATTATATATATTATTATTGTTATGTTTATGATAATGTTTATATACATATGTTATTGTTTCATTTTCAAACAAAATGGATAAATCTATATGTAAAGATGCATACAAATCATATGGGCATATCAAATGTACGAATCTATACTCTACGATATGATATAAGAAAAGTAGGAAATGCAAGGGGGTATTTCGAGTGTAATTGTCTTGAAAAAGTTGTGTCTTGATGATGTTGCTTCTTAGTGTTGTTGATTCATTAACGTCTGATGCACAATCGAAATTGAACATATCTTTCATGAATTTGATAAATGTTTCATCATTTTTCACGTTTGGGTAAATGTAACTTGATCAATTCCATTGCGATTCCATTTACCTCCTTCTCTATATCCATACCAAATATGTATCTATCAAACAAATATATTAAAATTAAAATTTTCTTTTGAAAAATGCAACCATTCCATCAGTATTTTCTTTGACGTTGTCACGTTAAACTCTTTTCAGTAAACCGACTTTACAGACAACCTCTGTTTTTTTTTGCTTTGGGAACGGCGGTGTATACTTTTACCTTTGTACTTTAGGACGTCTGATATTTCGCGCAGCATCATTTCCAAATTAATTTATTTTTGTTTCATCGCTCTCCAAAGTATGTTATACCATTTATTCATACCCTGTGGTCCACACCATGACTTATGATCCTCCTTAAATTTGCCAGTTTCCACAGGGGCACTTTAGGAGCTATTTTGCCTGGTAAGTTCATGTTGTACAATTGACCCCGTAGACTTCTCTCTGATTCTACGTAGGTGAATTCACCTGCAATGGTTTTTGACAACTTAGATGGATCCCTCTTAGCAGAAGACGCAATTAAATTATAAGTAGTGCAAGTCGATCTTTTTTTTTTTTAACTCAAATTATTTAAAATAACATTTTTTGGACCGTCCAAGTGACTGCGATCGTTTTGTTTTCGAAGATTGATAAGAAGCCTCCGGTCCTCAACTGTGCAATTTTGGGCATGACCCATCTATGAAAGAAATTCATATTAATTTCTAGTTACTAAATAAAATATCTCATTCGCCACTTACGTTACATTCAATATTTTTCACCTCTTTAGTTAAAATGTCAGAGTTATCCGCAAAGTACCTATTTTATTGTAGTTGCCACCCAAAATTATATTTTATGAAAGTAACCAAATTAATATAACGTACATATCTTTCAAATTCACAACGAAGCAGATATGCCATTTGTAAAAAAAACAAAATTTCAATAATAGCTGTAAATATTCCGAGCGGCACAAGAAAATCGATGGGTGAAGGCAGCGTATCTATTTTAGTGGCCGCATGTGTGCATGTTATTAAGCTACAAACAGCTAAACAACTTGATTGTTTCCTAAAGTCTCTTGTCTCCTTATTCGAATAATAGGAAGTTTTACTTAAAGAAATATTATATTACAAGTAAAACAACAAAAAAAAGATTGGGGAAAGAGAAATGTGAATGATGTAATGATGAAATGGAAATTAATAAATTCGATCATTTGGGAGCAGTATCAGCACATAAGCGATTCCATGTTGAGCGAACCAAATATTTTGGAACTTTATGTTAAATCTATTGAAAATTGGATTATTTGTGGCTTTACGTACGAAGTAAACCGAAAATATGTTGTTGAGCGCCCCTAAACTCGCAACAGAGGTCGCCCAACGCTTTAATATTAACTGCAACCCCGAAAGTATACGTACAGTGTTGCGAAAAAATAATTATGATGGAACAGTTGCAGGAAAAAAATCTTTCATCAACGAGATTAACTGACATAAGAGAATACAATTTGCAAAGTATCATGGGGATAAGGATTTCGAGCTCTGGAAGTACGTTTTATTTGCAGACGAAAGCAAATTTAACATATTTAGCTCAGATTTACTGTCATATGTGTGCAGAAGTCCTAATGAAGAGTTGCTGGAAAAAATTTACGTCCGACAGTTAAACATGGGGGTGGGTCGGTAATGGTATGGGTTTGTATGTTCGCTGCTGGTACTGGAAATTTGTACCTCATTAGGGGCAATATAGACCACAAACAATACCTAATAATTAAGAAAGAAAATTTGGTCTAAAATGCAGAAAAGTTGGGAATTAAGGACAATTTCCAGTACCATCAAGACAACGACCACAATCATAAAGCACTTGATGTCCGTCTATGCCGCATATACCACTGCCCTAAAGTATCATACTTGAAACACCTCCACAATCTCCAGACATCAATGTAATTGAACACTTGTGGGCTCATTTGGAAAACCAACTGAAAAAGTTTGTTATTAGCAACTAGAAAAACCAAGAAGATGATATCAAAGAAGAGAGGGGGCAAATAGATCCTTTTACATACAAGAAGCTGGTCGAATCCATGCCAAGAAGACTGAAAATGCTGTGAGAAAAAATAAAGGCTTCTTGACTAAATATTAATTATATTGTTTTTTCTTAAATATTATTTGCCTAACTCTACTTTATATGAATGTCCGATTTCGTTTTTGTCATGTATAGGGTGGGCCATGTAAACTTTGCTTTTTGAATCGGCTATAAAAAAAAACTAGTCAATATTTTTTTAAACTTTTTTTTTATTTTGAAGATTGAATATTGTCATTTATGAATAAAAAATAATTTCGTTCAAATGACTGCCACGACTGGCTTTACAGTAGGCCATTCGATCAACCCAATTTTTAAGCACATTTTCGATTGTTTGGGCTCGAATTTCATGAATGGCAACTTCGATTTTGTGTTTTAAAGCATCAATCGTCTCTGGGTGGTTTGCAGAGCATTTGTCCTTAACGGCTCCCCACAGAAAATATTCCAACGGCTTAAATCACAGCTCCGAGGCGGCCAATTGATATCGGAATTTCGGCTGATTATTCGGTTTTCAAAAACGGTAGCCAAAAGTTCGAGTGTAACTTTGGCAGTATGACAAGTTGCATCGTCCTGTTGAAACCAAATGTCGTCCATGTTATCCTCTTCAATTTTTGGCTCCTCGCTCATTTTCGAAAAAAAAAATGGCCCGATGATGCCGCCAGACCAAAAACCGCACCAAACAGTGGCTCGTTGTGGATGCATTTGCTTCTTTACAGTCCCGTGTGGATTTTCTGAGCCCCAAATCCGACAATTTTGCTTATTAATGTAGCCACCGATGTGAAAGTGAGCTTCATCAGGAAAGAAGAAGAAGACTCACCACTTTGGAAATAGGTTTTCAATATTTCCCAATTTTGTTCAAGCGTATACGTCCCATTTCGTAAATGTCAAACCTTTAAGTAAATTATGAAGACATTTGACATGTCGTTTGAGTTACCATTCTCAAAAAAATAGGTGGTTCACAAAAGGAAACGCTATATGGTCCACCCTTTATTTGGCTAAGTTTTCATGTTTGTGTTTTCTGTGTACGAATGAGTTGAATTTGGTTTATGTGTTTTGTGTAAAAATGCGCTTGCAGAACGAAAACAAATGTGACACATAAACGCATTAGACTTGCAATATATATTTTTTGATTTAAAACCATATCACTTGGGTGTCCAAGTTCTTTATTGATTGTGTGATTAGAAATAAGATTTTCCGGATAAATGGATTACTCACGCCAATTACGTTAATATAAGGCTTAATTTGGAAGTTTGTGCGCATGCTATATTCACATTGAACTAATTTTGTAAAAGTGCAAACAAAATTACCGTTTGTATTTACCGCTATGGCTGAGCAATTGTTCAGTGGATTACGCGCGAAATTTTATGTAGGAGAGACAAAGCTCAAAAGCTGTCTGAGAGTCTGGATTCTAAAAATGGTGAGCGAATGTTTTGGATAAACATGTGTAAACACACATACACACATATAACAAAATAAGTATTTACACACCATACTCGTTTTCATTAAAAGCCCAACAACAATAACAAGAGGAAGAGTATGCGCACAACACAAGAGCATTCAAGCGAATAGCCGCGAGATATAAATCCACTTGATCTTACAAACACACATACATACATTTACATACATGTAGATCTAAGATACACAAACACACACTGTCAACTCATGACGCAGCGCTGTTTGCGCGTAATTGTTTGATTAAATAAATTCTTTTGAAATTTGTCAATTAAATAAAAACCGTAGCGGTCGCCTGAAGGCAGACACAGTCTTAGTTATTGCGTATTCGTTGACGGATCACGCACGCAGCTATAAAGCTGCGACGACGTCAACTCTTGAGCAAAACACGAATTCGCGCAAACGATCAAATAGTGAAAGTGTCAATAATTATTAAATAAAAATGAAAAACATAATTTTCATCTTCGCAGCAGCGCTGCTGTTATTCTGCGCCACCTCAGCACGTGGCGATCTGCTCGATTGTAATGAGAAAATCTTGCCATCGCTGTCCGATGTGCCCATCATTGGACCGAAGGTGGCCAGCGCCGAGGATAGTGCAGAGCATCAAGTGCGTGATTTCTTCAAAAATGTCGGTTGTCAAATAAAAAAGGGTGCGGAAAAAGTTTCCGAACATGCAAAAAAGTTGGGCACCGAACTGAAGCAGAGCGCCAAAAAGTTTGGTGAAAAGGCAAAAGATCTGGGATCAGATATAAAGGATAAATTTGGTGACTTCAAAGATAAATTTTCGAGTGACTCTGCAGAGGAGCGCGCAACGCATGATCTACTACGCAACGTGGAAATCATAAATCCAGATCTGCTCAAGGCTGAGCAACAATGCGGTCATGGGCATATTTTGGATGCATTAGGCAATTGCAGTAAATTGAGGAAATGATTTTGAGTTTGAGAAGTTTGACCAAAACCTAAATTTGGTTCCTCAGCAGTGATGTGTACTCCCAAAGAATGTGAAATTAAGAAAGTTACTATGAATTTACCTACATATATATGATAAGAAAATATAAATTACTCCAAAGCCAAGGCATATACAAATACATATATTAAATATGAAAGACATTGAGTTAAAAAGTCATGCATACCTTACTCAATATGAGTTGGATGTGAGGATGTGTAACTGAAACTCTAAAAAAAAACACAGCTAAAGAAATATTTAATTGGCAGCCTCATAATTTTAGTCATTTTTAACCTATATTTTTTAAAATTATTATATTTACGACGTTACACGCCTTATGTTTACGAAAAATTATTCATTGCAACCAAAGTTACTCAAACGCATAAGTCTAAAAAAAATGCGCATAAATACATATATTCAAAGGAAAAATAAAAAAATAGAAATAAAATAAATATCATTAGCACGCGATGTGCTTCTGCAGCATTCAAATTCGGATGTTTTTATTTTACATGGAAACAATTTTCCAAACAAAGCTTTATTATATAAATCTTAAAAATGATAGTTTCCTCAACTAAAACAATATTTATTGACACGCCCTCTCAACTGTTTGAGGACTCTGCGCTTTGGAAAGCAGAGAATGACTTGACTTCTCTTCGAATTGGCATCGATCAGCGTTCTGCCAAGCAAGAATGTATCATTGCGTTCATACATCTCGGTGGCGCGCGGAATTTTGAATGCTTCGGCTGACGGTCTTTCCACCGCTATAAACGCAGCTGACCATCTTTATATTTTCATATGTGTCCAAAATTATGTAAAAAAATTTCAATCGGCGTAGAGTAGTTTTACTTTTTAATTTATTTTACAAGTTCGCCTGCTCAGCTAACGTATTTTTCCCCCTCTGCGACGCAGATGACTATGATGAAATGATGAGGTTAAATGACCCCTGGCTCCCGGACTAAAAATTATGTAAAAAAATTTCAATCGGCATAAAGTAGTTTTACTTTTCAATTGTTTTTACAAGTTCATCTGTTCAGCTGACGTGTTTTCCGCCCTCTACCGCACAGCTGACTATTTTTTTTATTCTACTAAATGTCAACAATACATGAAAAATATTTCAGCCGGTATAAAATGAGTTGGTAGAAATTTTTTTCGACACATTTCGTACCCTCCCACAATCACACCCACCGCGGATGCGCCAGCTGACGTTCACTTTCGTTATTCATGAAAGCTAAATCACAAGTATAGTCAAGAATTTAACGATATAAAAACGCAGTCCAAAATCGACCCCTGGCTCCCGGACTATAATACTATCTAAGTAAAACTAAAGCCACCCTTATGTTCTCCTATTCACTACTTTGATTGATTTGCTTCGTGAGCTAAGGTCACGAGCTACCTCCCTCAAACTTAAATGATGGTTTTCCAGCACCATTTCCTTGACTTTGTCGACGTTTTCATCCGTTGAAGACGTTCATGGGTGACCAGATCGGGGCAAATCTTCCAAGACTTCTCGGCCCTCTGCGAAAGTCTTATACCATTCGTAGACCCGTGTTTTCGCCATGGGCTTTCTGCAACATTTTCAATGATTCGGCAGACGAAATCTCTTTCAAATTGACAGATCTCGCTCAAACGCTGCGACATTATAGAAATCAGTTGTACAAACATTTCAGCAAAAAAGAGTTTAGAGTTTAAATGGGGAAAATTGATGTTGGGGATCAAATGCCAAGCAAATTCCACACCATGCGGAGATCTAAAAAAGCATACAAAATTTTTTTTATTTCATAAACACATATTGATAGTGATTTTACCGTTAGGACACCTCGAGAAACTATTTTTCAATGCGATACTTCTAATGTGGCACTATGCACTGCCGATTAAAAAATTTATCGTGCATAAAAATAAAATATCAATGTATGGAAATGAATATTTGTTTAATACAATCTTATATCGTTTAATCATTTTATAATTTTTGAATTAAATAATTTTTATTAAAGTTTCACGAAAATAAGTTCGTTTGCTAATCCTGTAACATTCTTTTCATTAGATCAAAGTCGTGAAAGATGAAAGTCTTGAAAAAGTCAGACATTCACTCTTGCCGATGTAAGGTATTATATTACGGGCAGGTAATCAGTTGAGTGCGTCGGATTTTTGAGTATATGTCGCATTTCGTGCAGTGATACAAAAGAGTTAACATAACATTAAAATAACCTAGCAATCATTTCCGTGTATTAATTTCATCAAACGAGCCGTAGGTTTGATTTTCACCTCGGCAGTCATGTTAACAAACTGAGTTGTAGGGAAAGGGGAGCTTGTAGCAAGTTGGGAAGCCAAAGCATTTACAATGAGTGACCATTTTGGATGGTATCATTATCGCCATGTTAACCGATTATTTTTTTTGTGTTGAAATTCGAGCAGATGCCACAGACAACAATTGGTTTAAGCAATACCAAGCCATCCTTACATTCAATCTTTCACACAGTGCCTTGGAAAATCGAATAAGCAGTCTAACCGGTAATGCCAATTGAAGCAACTATTTGAAGCAACTATTTGATTCCATTAAAATTGTAGAAGTCATAATTTTTATCGTTTTTATTGTAGTTTGTTCATTCAAATTTTAAAATTTTAGGTTTAAGGTGTTTTTTTTTAATTTGAATTAAAATTAAAGTTTTTATTATTTATCCACCTAAGCCGTAACTTTATTTTTACCGAATTAACAATTGAATGACGCCGATACAGAAACCAAATAAGCCGCAGATGTGTGGTGACACGATTTATTATATATTCTTGGCTTTCCAATCACTTTCGTTTCCTCTCATTTTTTGTTTTTGAAAATCTTGTATTCTATCAATTTTGTAATGGTGTTCATTCTTCAAAAGATATTTTCCAAAAAGAAAATTAGAAAACATGTCCTGGCGTTTGTTATACGGAAATATGCGCAACACCGTCGAGGAAAAAAATGATAAAAAATCAAAGGAATTTTTCAGATACTTAAAATTTGGACTATGTTATGATAATATAAGCTTATAAGCTATTAAACTCCATGCCAAAAAATTTTTTTAGAACTTCTTCTAAAGTGATGAAAAGTTTGAAGAATTTTTCTAATTTTTGCATAAAACGTGGGTTTACACAAGCTTAGACAAAGAGATTTCTAATACGTAAAAATCTCATGTCACGGTATTTGTGGTTACACTCCTTCGAAACGGCTCAGCGATTTTCATGAAATTTGTATTTTATAATTGGTGGATACAAGGCGTAAAGTATATTTATACCGTTGATGAGTTGCCACCTTTTTAAAAAGTTAAATTAAAGTATATTAATAGGATTGATCCAATATTGGAATGCGAAGGGCAAATTGAAAGGCTCTAAAAGTGATACTTCTTAATAATTTTTGGTGGTTGCGACAATATTTAAATTTAAATGAAAGTTTACCAATAAATTACAAGAAATATGGAAGCCAAACGATGATAATTTGATAATTCTTACTTCCGAAAACATTTTTAAAGAGGATTGCTATCTGTCTGAAAATTTAATTTTTAGAAGAGTTGCTTGATTAGATTAGCAAACAAACAAGATCTACGTACCGCAGGATAAAGAAACGCACGCGCCAACTCCAGCCAAGATTGATGGCTTGCAAGAACAAAAATGGTGATTTAGTGAGCGATAGAAATGAAATGCTAAGTATCCGGAAGGAATATTTTAATAATGAAGATGAAACACCTCATGATACTGCATACACTGTAGAAAATATGCCAGAATACGCCGATCTTAATGACACGAAAAGAGCAGCAGAGGAGATGAAAAACTACAAGTAAGATGGTGAAAACTGCGTAAATGCAGAACTCATAAAATATGGTGGAGAAGAGTTGATAAGACAGATACATGAGCTAATACTTCAAATTTGGAGAGCAGAAAACATGCCTGAAGAATCGTATATAAGTTTAGTAGTCCCAATTCAGCCCTTCTCAACGTGAGCTACAAATTCCATCAAACATACTGTATGAGAAGTCTAATGTGTATGCAGAAAAGATCGTGGGAGATTTTCAATGCGGTTTTAGAATCAGACGCTCGATAACACATCAATTCTCTACTGTTTCGCAGATATTCGAAACATGTTATGAGTTCAACATTAATCTACATACTCTAATCTTTATATACTTTAAACAAGCATTTGATAAACTCAACAGAAAATATGTCGATTATCACCTAAAAATACTGGGTTTAACAAAAATTCATAAAGTTGATCAGTATGACTCTTATACACTCAAATGCTAAAGTAATAATGAATGGCGAAATATCTGACGAATTCAAAATGAAATCCGGCGAGAGGAAAGGTAACTCACAGTCAACGCTTTTATTTAATTTCAGACTACATTCAACAATAAACGAAATAGGTTAAGGTGGCACAATATTTTATAAATCTTCAAAACATCTTCACGCGGCTAGTGTAAGCTATAAGACCAGCGGACCTCAAGATAAATTAAGAAAAGACGCAATACATCACACGATCATTTCATGATAGTCACATAAGAATCGGAAGGTATATTTTTAAGCACATGGAAGAGTTTAAATACTTTGGCGTAGTACTCAGCATAAATAAGGATCCATCCTTATCAATACTTATGAAGTCTTTATTGATATCAAAGGAACAAAAGCTTGAGATGCACAAAACTATAATAAGACCGGTTCTTACCTACGGCTGTGAAAAATGGGCCCTTAAAGTTAAAGACGTGAACTTACTGATGCGCTTTGAAAGAACAATTCTCAGAAAAATATTCGCCCCAATTCTCAGAAATATATAAGCCCCCGTACACGGCAATGTACGAAATGTAACGCGGTTTATAAAGTCACAAAGTGTACGGTGGTATAAACACGTCCCAAGAATAAGCAGTGAAAGAGAGCCAAACGAGTTTTTGAAGCAAATCTGGAAGGAGCAAAAAGGAGATGGCCGGTCTCTCCAAGCAACGATGGTTGCAAGACGTAGTAAGATGAGAATCTCACAACATAGAGTAAAAGCGGGCAATCGGGAAAAATGGAGACGTAGTGTAGAGGAGGCAGTGATCCACCCCGGACTGCAATGCCAATATGATGATGAAATTGATTGGATTAAAGAAAATATTGTCGAGACAATTACGGTAGGTAAAAATGTCGACTTAAAGTGAACAAAATGTGGAAAAGCTCACCTTGAAAAGCTAAATGAATGAGATAACTGGAATATTACAGAATAAGCGCAAGCAAATGAGTATTTAGAAACCTTATATTTTTTAATACATTTTAGATGGTTACCACCTATTTTAAAACGTTATCTTATTAATACATTAAGATGTTTAAGCAATATCAAATTAAAAAAAAAATTGATGTTTACCATCTGTATGAAAAATTTAAATCAATTAAACTGACTCGGTAAAGAAAATCGGTATATGTAAAACATAGTTACAAAAAGAACGTGGTTTTGTATTTCCTTTAGATTTGCCATCATCCTAACTAATGGTCTATGAATAAGTTCGTGCGGTTTTTTTCGAAATTTGAATTTCGGATCATTCCCATGGCTTTTAAACGTTTGGAAATGGTTGATTGATCAACTCCCAAAGTTTTTGCAACCTCTTCTTGCGTTTGAGCCGGATCTTGATCGAGCAATTCCTCCAATTCGGTATCGATGAACTTTGGCGGCGCGGCCAAAATCACCACTTTTAAAGCGTGCAAACCACTTCTGGCACGTTCGCTCAGCTAGAGCATGCTCACCATAAACTTCCACCAAGATACGATGACTTTCGGCTGCTTTTTTCTTCATATTAAAGAATTCCCCGCAAAAACACATTATTTGGCACGAAATTCGACATTTTCAAGTGCGGTAAAAATATTGTTGTTTACGCTTCAAATAAAAAACTTATACTGACGTTTGTGCCTTACGACAGTAGCTCTCCAATGAATGTTTGGAAATGTGGATCGATGGAATAATAATCAAGTTACGCCATCTGTTGGTCAACTGGTCGAAATGTTGATGGGATATCATTTTTAGACGAGATGTATGCTCCAACGCATATTTCAACCTATAGCATAAAGCATAACTCAACGTATATCTTACATTAAATTTACCTCCAACATATTGCATATACGATTCTCCTTAGTTGTATGCGTCTAGGCTAGTACAGAAGATAAAATGTGATCTATACGAAATTTGCATCACTCAAACCTGTAATATACTATATGTATGATACATATATTCTTAATAATTTCCCTACAAATTTTGACGAATGAGTCAACTACTTTATACTTAAAGTGTCACACAAACTTTATGACTCCAGGAGAAAGGCCAACCACAAAGTAAGGGATAATAACCACAACAAATATATGTCATGTAAATATACCCTCTGTCAAAAAGTATCAGACATTTAGTAATTAATTGAACCGTGGTAAATGGTAAGTACGAAGTTTTATGGGAGTGAAGTGATATTTTTACTACTTTTTAATCTTTAGGTTCCGGCCACGCAAATGTACTGTGAGGCGGAGAGTGAAGTATAAATACACTCATTTAGTAGCAGATTCCATGGCGAGGAGTAAAATTGAAAAGATGCATCGTTGCCTTCATTTCAACGATGATGCACGATTTGATATTTACAATAAGGCATTCAAGGTTCAGCCAACTTTTGATCATTTGAATCCGAAATTTAAAGGACTGGTAAAACCCTTTGGGAATTCTTTCTCTGTTGACGAATCGATGAAGACCTACTTTGGTACGCTTTCCTAGAAGCAGTTCATATAAGAAAGCTCAATTTGCTAAGGTAACCAAATTTGGTGCTGCGATTTTTATACAGGAAAATGTGGAATTTAGTCCACGGGGTTTATCTGTCACAAAGAATTTATGCTAACGCATAGTTTCCGAATACAGCACTTTTATAATTATTTTAAAAGTTTGAAATTATTAGAGCACTTTGATAAAAAACATTTCAGTGATGGGCAAATTAAAAATAGACACAGCACTTCGCGCACTATTAACATAATTTGTTGAAAGTTAAAAATTTAATATTTTTTCTATTCTAGATAAATAAAAAATTCCCACTAATATTGGTAAAGGAACCAATGAAGTATACAATAATATGAAACCTTAGCTTGTAAATGTTCAGATTGGTACCCTCAACCTAAGATTAAAAGTAGGTAAAACAAAGTTGGAGTCAAACTTCTTTTAAAAAATTAATAAAATATATATACATTTATTCTTCCAAAATTTAAAACTAAACAAATGCTCCTCTAATAAAAAAATAAATAAATAAAAAAATATTATCTTATTTAGAGGTGATGATAATAATAATAATCCCTACAAGCTGCTAAATCGAAAACTTCTTGACAGATCTTGGCAGACCAAGACTCTACCAAAGGTATGATCGGCAACTATCGTTAACCAGCTCTCATTTTGAAGGAAATAGGTGATTGGCTGGCGAAACCCATGAATGATAAAATATAAGGTTGCGCCTTCCGAATTTGCTGTGTCGTCGGGCGCCATGAATAAACAAACAAAAAGAAGAGGAATTATTTGTTTGTTAAGCGGAAGAGTAAGCGCGAAAGCAATAGAAAGTACCAAACACAAGAAATCATGTAAAACCAGACACACATTCTTGTCACGCCGTCATTCACATAAAACCACAAACAAGTTGACTTTGAGTGCTTTATATTAATTTGTGCTTCCATAATTAAACACGTGACACTTCGTTTTCATTAGTTTGTTTAGTTTAAATGTCAAAAATCATAATATTGCCAAGCCATTCACTGAGTTTTCCCAAATATGTAATTTCTCCTCCTTTTGTTTGTTTTGTATTGATAAAGAACCTGATGTCAGACTTGTGAAAATTTCTAAAAATAAAGTAACTGTTTTGGGAAGACACCACCTTTAGTATTCAATTCGCCTCGGACGAAACTGGCATTGTGTTAGTGATATACGAAAAAAAGCAACAGAGTCCATCTCCTTGAAATTAATGAACCAATGATCATCAAGGGATATACACTTATATTTGGTGAATATGTAGGTGGTGTCGATCAACAACGTACAGCCTACCGAAGTCGTATTCGGGCTAGGAAATGGTATTGGACCATTTTTAGATTTTGAGTGAGTGGTGCAATTGCAAATTTATCGAAGTTATTTCGGAAGGTATATTGAAAAGTAACTCTGCTAGATTTCTTTCGACATCTTACCTAACAAAGCGATCTTTCAATATTGATCAATTTAAAACTCAATTGTGTTTTATCTAGTTTCAGCACAGAAGAGAAACAATAGAATATGATATGAGATACAATGGAGTCTATCATTACGTAAATTATTTCAAAACTCAACGCCAATGTAAATGAAAGAAGTTTTAGTACCAGGCATGGCCACTCGATATGCTGAAAAACCAACTTTTAAGGGGAACTTCGGCTGCCACGTCACGGGGTACTCGCCAGCCAAATTTTGCACGATCATGTCACGCATATTCACACACTCGCCCAATCAGGAGTTATTCAGATAGCAACAAAGCAGCATGAGCGAAAGCTGCGTAGGTTTTATTTTCGTATATCTCTAACACAATCTTATCGCCAGTCGGAATCTGCACGATAATTTTACGTATTTTCCCATCACTTGTCCAATAAGTCTTTGTTCAGACGTCAACGAAATGGCATTGTGTTAACTGATTCCCAGCGAATCTGATAGAATCAGCTGATGGGCTGACGTAATGGAGTTGTGTTTAGAAAAAAACTAAGATATCACTTACCTACGAAAATCAACACAACCTTCACTCATGTGACTTCGTTGCCGTCTGAACAACGACTGATTAGAATAGTGACGGAGTGTATGAATGGTGTGAAAGGAGTAGGAAGAAATCGACTGCCTGTGACATGGCAGCCGAAGTTGCTCGCAAAATTTTGTTTTTCACCGTAGCTAATGGCCAAACCTGGCAAATCTATAATCCTTGGACATAACAAAGTTTTTATTTTGTAGCAAAGTTTTTATATCACTTTGCCGATTGCTTTCAAGTACTCGTGTCGGGTAATCTAAACTGCCAATCTTTTCTTGCTTTATGCAGTAATATCTTTGCTGTGTTGTTGCGTTGTAGTTAAGAAGCTAGCCTTTTAGCCTTCTATTTAGCAACATTTTGTTTTCGAGTTAGAGGTACGGACCTTGTATTTTGTGTGCTCTCAAGTTTGAAACTCATTTCAAAAGCTTAATAGACGATTTTAAATGAATGACAAGGTCTATATCTGCGATGTCCAATAGGAAAATTTTGTAAATGTGAATTTTTTATTTATGCCTTTATTTATTTTTCTTACACCTGGTCCCAAAAAAAAAAATCCTTGCATAAGTATTTTTGAAAAATTAATTTTTTATGATTTAAGTAATAACAAATTTGCAAAACTTTAATTTTATTATACTTAGAAGAAATAAAAATAAAAAAGCATTAAACTTTTGTTGATGATTAATGCGCAAGCACCAGAAAGGGTGGGCGAAATAAGACCTACTAATGACTAAAGACTACTGCCTAGAAGTATGCGCAGTTGCTCCATCTTGTTGATGGTTATACTGATACTGATACTGCTCCGCCAATGTTCTGTAAGAAGCTACTGAAAACGATTTCGGCGTTTCATCCTCATTTTCGAAGAAATAGGGACCGATAACTCTAGTGGCCATAACACCGCACCAAACAGTACATTTAGATGGGTGCAACTGATGTTGGTGTGTTGCCCTTGGATTTTCAAAGCCCCACAATCTACAGTTTTGTTCGTTGACATAACCAATTAAATGAAAATGCGCTTCAACCGACATCAAAACATTATTTAGAAAATCAATTTGTGGGGCTAATTGTGTAAGAATAGAAAAACTTGATAATTTTAACGCGTTGTGTTGTACTGTAGGGTTCCATAATAAATTTTCAACAATTCAGTTATAACCTACAAAAAGAAAAAAAATAAATATGTAAAAAAATAAAAAAGTTATTTGTGCTTAACATTAGTAGGTCTTATTTGGCCCACCCCGTATCTATGTTAAATAGCATCCAGTCGAATCGATTGAGAGTTAGCATTTGCGAGTAAAGAATGCCATTAGTCCTCCAAGTTCAATCCAAGACTAATATTGGGGCTGTAATTCTGTTTGTGCAATTTTCCGTATAGGCTTATGTATGAACATGATATGTTTCACCACGCCTAAATCTATTGAAATTTGAGATTTAACTTTTTCTGTCAATTCAAATATCCCTTAGACTAATACCGACCTACATGATCCACGCAACATGTCTTGGCCACATAAAGGTTGTCAAAAAAGTCTTGCGGTATTTCCGCAAGCTTGTCTTTGCAAGCGCGTAGTTCTAACCGTCGCATCGGTTCACGCTAGAGCTTTTTGGAAAGCTCTTTTCACGTGCTAACGTGTTTGATTAATTATTGTTTGCTTTTAGTCGTTCGTGAGTTATAGCGTCGCAAACATGGAGCAAAGTAAAGAGAAAATACGGCATATTTTACAGTACTACTACGATAAAGGCAAAAATGCATCTCATGCTGCCAATAAAATTTGTGCAGTTTATGGACCCGATACAGTTTCCATTTCCACCGCACAACGATGGTTTCAACGTTTTCGTTCTGGTGTAGAGGTGATCGAAGATGCGCCACGGTCCGGAAGGCCTGTCGTCGAAAATTGCGATAAAATCGCTGAATTGATCGAAAGAGAACGGCATAGTAGCAGCCGTAGCATCGGCCAAGAGCTGGGCATGAGTCATCAAACCGTTATAAACCATTTGAAGAAGCTTTGATTCAAAAAGAAGCTCGATGTATGGGTGCCACACGACTTGACGCAAAAACACATTTTTGCCCGTATGGATGCATGCGACGGGAGCTCGGATGGGAGGTTCTTTTGCATCCACCGTATAGTCCGGATCTCGCACCAAGTGATTACCACCTATTTCTGTCCATGGCGAACGAGCTTGGTAGTCGGAAGTTGTCCACAAGAGAGTCCTGTGAAAATTGGCTCTCCGAGTTTTTTGACAATAACTAGGGAAGCGAGCTTCTACAAGAGGGGCATTATGAAGTTGGCATCTCGTTGGGAACTCGTCATCGAACAAAACGGCGCATATTTGACATAAATCGCATTATTATAACCAATTTTATGAACAATTGAAAATTCAATAAAAATACCGCAAGACTTTTCTGACAACCTTTATAAAATTCTCCTGCTCCCACGACTCAAGTTACCTCTTCATAAAAAGAGGTTTGAGGTGTTTGGGTTACACAGGGGAATTCGCAGAAACACCAGTCAGAACTGTAAGTTATTCCAAAATATGCATACAGTTAAAAGAAGTATTTCGAAGATTTGAAGAAATAATGAAATATTGCATATTGGTGACCATGGAGATCACTTTGAAGGAAATAAAAAGTTTCATGAATAATTGAATCGCTTTCTTTTTGTTAACGAATGTCGGTTACTTTTTCAACAGAATTTAACATGAAATGTAAATTCGAATGCCTTCAGCGAGTGGTGACAAGCGAACCACAAAATTGTCGAAAAAATTATGCACGCGTGTCTTCAAGAGAAAAGCCAGTGCTTTTCGTACTAAAAGATTCTGGTTATTGTGCATAAGTGTGTATGTATGTCAAAACAATAACAGACAACTTTCAAAACTATTACAAGACCAAATGCCAAAGGTTTGCCAGTCAGATGCCCTTACCAATGAAGCACACAAAACTAAACAAAGCAGAAGGCAGAGCAGTGGTAGCGGCTTACAAGAAATGCACTGCATAATAAAAGACAGGAAAGAAGTATTGCAGCTTTTACCACACACAAACCAGGTAAAAAAACAAAAAACAAAAACAACAACAATTGACACCAAAACAAGATACACTATTAGTTGTCCGATGAGCGGGCGAGTGCAGTGTTGAGGTTGAAATATTCAATCAACGAGCCACCAGCTGAGCTGGTCGTGCGGCATATTAAGCTACAGCGAACAGACGAATTGAACTAACTAATTCAGCAAGCCAAGCAGCCGGATGGCATAAGTTTTTAGCTTGAGCAAAGTTTGGGGGCAAACTACTGCAGTGTCTGAAAAACAAGTTTTAGTCAAGATTTGTACATCAAACGTTACGGATAACACGCTTCGTCAACGCGTAATTACACACACACACTCATACACACATATATATACGCGCACTTTTTTCCAACGCACCTGCTTGTTGAAAATATCGATTTGAAGCTCAAGAAAAAAAATGAGATTTCTTGAAAATTCCATACTACACTTCCTTGCACTGTTCGCTTGTGTCGCACTAACAACCGCCGCAGTAATTTGTGTCGATGAGTCATCTTTGGACAAAACGCAAGCAGCAACCGGAAAAGTCAATGAACGGCAGTGGAATGCAACTGTGGTAAATGGCAAAGATCAAGCAGCAGAGATTGACTATGATGTGCACAACAACTACACCGATGTGGGCGCCCCTGTTAATGGCAGTCACCATGGCCAAAGTCAAGTTACACAGTTCCTGCAAACGGTACAGGATACATTGGAGAAAGCGAAACCTTGGGTGGTTGAAATTGAGAAGGAGGCCAAACGATTAGAAGAGACCGCTAAGCGCTTTGGGGAGGGCGTCATACGCGGCCTTGGCAGTTTTGTGGACCGTCTAATTGGTGTGGGCCACGGTGGCGTGAAACCAACAAGTAATGCCGGAATATCAACAACCAGACCAGCGTATGCTGAAAATGTAGACGACAAAACCCCAGATTTCACCGCCACAACCGCAGCAGCAACTGTTGCCGAAGTGTTGCCTGATATTGCGGCTCCAAGTGTGGCTGATGTTGCCGCTGCCGCCGCCGCTGCCAATGATGCAGAGAATGAAATATCTGGACAGCAAGACGATAACGCACTTTGTCCCGAAGGCTTTGTGGCCGATGTAAATGGCATCTGTTTGCGCAATCACAATTGAAATGATAAGCGATGAGCGCAATTTACTTGTTAAATGGGAAATTCAGCATTCATTATAGAAATCATTCGCAATATTTATGCAATTCATTTAACTCAATTACAACGTATTGTTTAAGCCTAATCAAGTAAACTGTTATAATTTAGTGTAAATCCAAAATAAAAGGTGTCATCTTAAAAAAGAAAAATTCAATGTATACGAATTACGGTCTTAAAGGTGCCGGAAAGTAGTCACTAAAATACAAAATAGTTATTATTCAAATTAATTGTATAGTCTACTAAGCAAGTGGTGGTATACTTAGGCCAACGAAGCATCAGACATCAGAGTATTTTTCAAAGACATTCGACTGGAATCAACTACAATTCTCAGCCCCACCGAAAACAGGTGACTAGGTGACAGGTGGTAATTTGAGAACTCAAAGAAGAAAAAACTCAGACGGGTTAGTTGAATGTGTAGAAATTAGTCGAGTTCTTGGTCAAAATTATAACTTTTTGAGATAATGTGTTACACAGGCCGACTTTTCCAAGTGTTACATTCGTATAAAGTGACCACTGAAGAAATTTAATACTGTAAAGACAAAAAACGTTATTTTCGAGACAAATAAAAACTATTTAACATACACAAATGGGTTTAAAAGGGCATGAGTTTTACTTTGGAATTCTGTTACGGCACTTAAAAAAATCTCGTAGTTTTACATAACCACTAACATTGCGAAAAATCTTGTTCTTTGCACTTTTAAGCCAGAATATCTCAAAGACATAAAAATATATTTTGTTTTACTGGTGGCTTTGACGTGCTATTCTCACAGAATCCTGTCTCATAGGAAATCATAGGAATCACTATTAATATTATTAATCAATATTTAACAATTTGTTTTAATTATTTATAGTTATAATACAAAAAGTTTCAAAATTTTGTCAATACATTGTCAAACGTTTTTTAAAAGAATTAATTTCAAGCAGACTCGTTTAGGAGCATGATTCAATGATAAAAGGTTTGCTCAGTAAGCAACTTTCCCGTTCTCTCTTGACAAATCGGCTCCCTTAGCGAGACACTGGGTTCCTAGCTCTAGAAATTGTGAGTAAAATTTGTAGAAAAAACATTTCATTTTCAAAATGGTCTGCTTACGAGCAACAACTCGCTAAAGAGTTTTCAACGGTATGTTCAGGACTATGGTAGTATGACATGAAATACATACCGCTTAAGTCAAGACATGATAGAGTATTTGACGTTATCCAAGATCAATGAGTAGAGAATTTACAAAGCTTTATTTCTTGTGATGTGTTGATTTAGAAGGATTTCATGTTTTGCAAAGATCTAGCATTTGCCAAAGACTTACGACAGGGAGAATAATTGGATAGTCCCGACGCGACCGATAACATTGCATACCTCATTATAAAAAAGTTGGGATTGACGGAACTTGTTGCCAATGAGCCCACCTTACCATGGATGGATGAAGTGTCCAGAGGAGGCTTAGCATGAAAAAGCTCCTCATAAAAAACCATCTGCCTGAATCGGCTTAAAAGTGTAGGTCCTTCCATTTGTGGAACAACATCAAGACTCGCGCTACAAATAGGGGGAGGATCTCGGCCAAACAACTAACAGAATTGTACGTGCCAATTATTTATTTATTTTTAACAAAATAGTTTCATATTGGCGGAGCTTCGCTACTTCGCGGTCGGTTTTAAATTTAATAGTTAATCTACAAAATAAAATCTTGGATTAAGTGAAATATTTTCTTGTTTTAATATTATGCTTGGCAACTTCCGCTAATAACTTCTATTTGTACCATTCTTTACATTCAAATATTAATTAAAATAAATTGTTTAAACTGTTCGCAGCTTGTTTCCATTTAAGTAAGAAAATATGTACTTTTTTGCTACCAAAAAGAATTTAATTTGTTCCACTTTATTCACCTTCTTAAATACAACCTTTCGTAAGGGAGTGTAAAAAATCGAATGCCATTAGTGGGCAAACCTTTAATAATTGAATCATGGTTTAGGAGTAGCATTCAAAAAAATTTTTTTTTGTTATAATAATACTTAATGCCAATATTCTTTTGCAAAAGAAATTTTAATAAGAAAAAAGTTCTTTAGACAAAAGTAAAAACTTAGGTACTAACCGTGCGTGGCTTTGAAAAAGAAACGTATGTAAATTACTGACTCACATTACAGGAAACCTCAATGCCACTTCTGTCTACAATTAATGAGTCGCTAGCTAGCAATTCAATTAAAGCGCAGATAGTTTATAAACAAAGAGAGTTGTGTATTCTGTCAAGACAACGCAAAGTCACATACGAAAAGCTTGGCTGGGAAGTTTTGATTCAATCACCATATAATGGATGGTTAAGTTTCAAGGGCCGGTGTTGATTTTGAATATAATAATCTTTTTTTTTTAATTATTGTCATTTCTCTTTATTATGATAATACTGATATGGCTCAATTATGCATCAAACAAAATATTGGCCAAATGGTCGCCGCGGCCTCGCTGGCTTATCGACGAACACCTTTTCTTTCAAATAACCCCAAAGAAAGAAGTCCAACGGTGTCAAATCACATCACTATTCACAGTAACTGCCTGACCGGCCTCATTTTGGAAAAAATACGGCCCAATGATGTCGCCGGCCCGTAAACCGCACCAAGCCGTCACTCTTTGTTAGTGCATTGGTTTTTCGGCAATCACTCTTGGATTATCATTCGCCTAAATGCGGCAATTCTGCTTATTGACGAATCCACTTAGGGAAAAATGTGCCTCATCACTGAAGATGATTTTCTTAGAAAATTGGTCATTTACTGTTGCCATTTCCTGCTACCATTCTGACCATTGACGACGCTTGAAATCGTCAAGAGAGAGGGTTTAGTTCTTGAGTCAATTGCACCTTGTAAGCATGTAAATGCAGTCTTTATGCATAATGTTCATCAACGTCAAGCGTGAGAGGTGCAATTGTTGGGCACGACGACGAGTTGAGGTGGACGGGTCTTCAACCACAATATCGCGAACAGCAGCAGTATTTTGTGCAGTACTAGCTGTACGAGCATGCACTGGTGTTTTCATATCTCCTACAGACCCGGTTCGCTCAAACTTTTGCTCAATTTTTTCGATTGTACGCACATTTGGACGATTAAATTGACCGAAAAAATCACGAAGTGCACTGATTTGCATTTTGATTTGAACTCCCGTTTTCATAATAAGCCTGAATAACTTTAACACGTGGTTCGATTATGTATCTTTCCATGGTTCAAATTGAATTAGTCTGAAATTAAAAAATGTCAAATGAAATACAGAAAAACGCTTGACGTTTAGGTGTGGTTCATATTCAATATCGGTCTTTGAAATTTAACCACCCTTTACATACATAAGTACATTGTACATGTATCTATAAAACCATTGACTAAAATTTCGATTAGCTGCAATAACCTCCTCCAACCGGGTCCGGAAAGGATTGTATGCCAGAATGAAACTCTCCTCATTCATATTGACCATAATGGTATTAATTCCAGCCTTCAGAGAAGAAATGGTGTTATCAGGAAGCTTATAGGTTTCACGCTCAACTACGACACATACGTTGTAAGTTAAGGATAGTTAGACGGCCATAAATTCGGTGTTATGTGGTCATAGAAATTTTCGACCATCCAATCTTGTGTCGCCATAGCTTTGGCTGTGAAGGAGCAGAACATTGTTGGCAGATGTATGCGCTGTCACCTCGTACACCATTAATCCAAAGTTTCACTACTGTCTCTATAACCGCGATGCATGCAGCAGAATTCACTCGAAATCCTTGGGCAAAGAAGTGTGCTGGCATGACATGCCCTTTGTTGCTCACAACACCTAAAACCATGACAGTGGCTGGAAACTTCGTGTGCATGAAAACAGGCATCTGTCATTTCTGCGGCTGGTCTTTTGGTCTAGGGCAAAATTTGTTTCAACAAAACAAAAGAAAATATAACATCTCGGGTGTTTTGATCAGATAGCTCACGGTTCTCGTATTTGCTCCGACATGCATAAACTGTCTTCTGCGCATAACGTAGGTTTTATACCGTAGATCTTCATGGACAACTCGATGGATAAGACTCTCAGAAACATTAAACTCACTCGCAAGGGTCCACCTCAGTGATCGTTTATACTTTTCGTATAAATTCTGCAGATCGGACGGTGTCAAAACGTTACACGTGTTTTTTGCGTTTTGCAACAGATTCAGCATCGCCGCCTGATGTTTCCGTTTCAAACCTAATGATCGAATGAACGGGCGCACTTAAGAAAAATTGAGGTATCTAAATCGTTTTAATGTTCTTATATGTGATGTTACATACACTGACGATGACTGCATGTTTCTTCACTTCTTAAGTTAAGTTACAGTACTCCATGTCTTAACTGAAAAAGAAAATTGATGGTTTCGAGAAGTTATAGCCACATATACATATAAGTACTATGTATGTCCTCAAATACCGTATACACCCAGTTTTACTACCTTAGATTAACATTTATTCGGACTCTGCAGAACTCGTTTAACCCATTTTCGGCAGCTGGTCGATTTTTCGACCACCAACTTCGGACTCCAATATCTCAGAAACTAAATGTAAATTTATTGATCAGTTTTCACAAGTTTTAAATTTGGGATTTAGTTAATTTCCAGAGCGTAATTTCTTAAGAAAAAAAGGTTCAGGGCAGATTTTTGTAAAAGAACGAAATTATCACTATTTTTACGTGTTTTTTGTGCAGATGAAAAAATAATGAAAAACAAAAAAACAAATAATTGTTACTAATTTATTGTGAAGAGAAAATATGAAATTAAGAGAATCAAAAAAGTAACACATCGATATTGCAAAAATTTTTATTGTTTCATGGGCGTAAACTTTAGTGGTCGAGAAATCGACCGCTGGCCAGGAACTGTCATGTAGGATAGAACAAAATCTAGCAATATTTTTTCTTATTGAAAGAGATGGAAGTGATTATCTTTGTGGTATAGAAAAGGTACTACCCCTGCAGGGAAAATCACTACTAGTGAACCAAAATTCAGTTCAGTTAAATGAGCCACCGACGTGGTATACATTCCACCAGCTAACGTGGATAGCATGACTGATGAAGAAGATCTGGCTGATGACGTAATTCAGCTAAATGACAACAATAATGACTTAGTAAATGAAATCGCGGGCACTGTCGAGCTGCAGTACTCAAAAGAAGTGGAGAATATTCGAGAAGCAGAAACTGACTTAATTGGAACTGAAAATCCATCAACTTCCTACGCATGCGGTAGGCTTAAAAGTAAATCTGACTTTGCCCGTCCCATATATCGAAAACCCAGAAATTTTCAATACACAAGGACCCCAATAAATGTGGAAGCAATCAAATTGGAAGAAATGTTTCTGAAATTGGTAAGAAATCAATCCTTTTTGCATACGTACATATAATTGCACCATTTTGTAGGCTCAAAATCACCCTGTGATCTCTTTACATTGTTTTTTGATAATAATATTATGACAAATGTTACCACTTTCACAAATGAGTATGCAAACCAACACAATGCTCCAATTAACATCACGCCAATCGAAATAGGTAGGTTTATTGGAATATTGTACCTATCGGGGTACCATACTTTGCCACACATTGACCATTACTGTCTGTTCGACCGGACATGGGGGTTCTAATTGTGAAGCAGGCTATGAGTCGTAATCGGTTTAAAAAATTAAGCAGTTTTTCCATCTCGCTGACAACACGAATTTAAACGCAGCAGACCGTTTTGCGAAGGTTCGTCCTATTACTGACGCTCTCAACAAAAAGTTGATGCAGTTTGGAGTCTTTAGCCATAATCTCTCTATAGACGAACAGATGATTCCATACTTTGGACGCCACTCCTGCAAAATGTTTATCAAGGGAAAGTAAATCCGGTTTGGGTTTAAAACATGGTGCTTATGCTCTGAAAGTGGGTACTTATTTTCTAGTTCACCACCGTCAATCCAATTATTAGCACTAAAAAATATTGTCGGAAGAAAAAACAAACTATCACTATCCCGCAGCCAAAAGTTATGCAAGAGTATAGTGCATGGCATGGGTGGTGTGGATCTCCATGATAATGCGGTGGCAAATTATAGAATATGTATGAGAGGAAAAAAATGGTGGTGGTCAATATGGACAAATGCGTTACCAAGAGGCAATGGTCAATACATGGAAACTTCATTGTATGATGGCAAAAATTGAAAAGATAAAACCACTGTCACATATTGATTTTCGTTCCAAAGTCACAACAGAATTATTGAATTACGACAAGGACGAGGATGAGTATGAAAACGAACATGGAGATGAAGGTCCATCGAACCTTCCACGGATCAATGAAAGGGTACACGCCGTCATGAGAAGCATTGAAAACAAATTCGGCGGTCTAAATTTTGCAAGACACATACTATTTTTACTTGCAAAAAATGCAATATTCATTTACATACTAAATGTTTTCATGATTATCATAAAAATTTGTAAGCTGACTTTTCTATCAATAAAACAACAAAAAAATATTTTTATTTGAAATAAAATGAAATAAATTGACTTCGTGTGCTAAATTTTTTCATAAATGTTGTATTTTTTTTTAATATATTTGACGGTTTTTGGCCAGCGGTCGATTTTTCGACCAGTCCATATCTAAAACACCGATGGTCAGAATTTTTTTTTTTTTGTTTAATTTTTCTTGATTATGGTCCTATAAGCACTGACTAATAAGGAAATGGAAAAATTATGTCGAATTCTGGTAGCGGCCGAAGATGGGTTAATGCACAGAAATTAAAATCAAACAGAAGCTTGCGTGATGACAATGTCCGAAGAAGTATCCTTTGGAGTGTTTGAGAGAAAGATTCTATGGAAGATTTTTGAACCTTTGCATGTTAGTAACGGCGAATATCGCAGGCGATGGAACGATGAGCTGTATGAGCTTTACGACGACATAGACATAGCGCGGCGAATAAAGATCCAGCGACTACTCTGGCTGAGTCATGTCCTCCGAATGGATACAAACGCGCCTGCTTTGAAAGTATTCGATGCGGTAACAGCTGGTGGTCGCAGAGGAAGAGGGCGGCCTCCTCTGCGTTGGAAAAATCAGGTGGAGAAGAACTTGGCTTCACTTGGTGTGTCCAACTGGCGCCGGTTAGCACGGGAAAGAAACGATTGGCGCACTTTATTAAACTCGGCCAAAATCGCGTAAGCGGTTATCGAGCCAATCAAGGAGAAGAAGTTCAGAACGAGAACCAAAATAAATCTGGGCTCTTCACTTACAAATTTATGAATTAGAAAAGCTGCGTGTATAAGAAGCCTAGATTTGATCAGCTGTTTTGTTTATTCACCAACCGCAGCCCATTGGTTATGAACACTTTGTGTTTGATATAAACAACAATATGATTCGATGACTGGTTAGTGACGTATTTATTATCTGCGTGCCGTGCAATGAACACCAAAATTTCAATTAGTCGTTAAGTTAAATGTATCCAGCAAATGTCTGTCAGTTCACTTTGCGAAGTCACAACGTTCACAACAGGTCGCCATCACCATTAATCCATGAATTAATAATTTGCATTTGTGAATCAACACTAACTGGATCCAGTTTTCGCAGCAATTGACCGCAATAAAAACCAAGCAAATGCTCGAATGTTTAGACAGGCGCCAGAACGAATGCTTTTCGTGAAAATCAATTAAGAACTTGTGCTTCAAAGATGCGCTTCTACCTCCGTTACCTCACGCTGTTCACCTGCTGCATCTTAGTCATCATCACACTGCAGTTCACTGATTTAGCTGAGTCGAGAGTTTTCGAAACAAAACCAACACCGATAACAAACAATCCACGGCAGCGAGCAATACCAATAACCACTCAGCGTGGAAAAACATGAAGTCAATGGTGGCAGAGAAATTTTCGAGAAATATTATTTACATAATTTATTTATTAAAAAGGGCGAAATTTTAAATTGGTTTTGTGATAAGCAAATGGAATGTGGGACAAAATTAATAGGGTTTAGCAAATATTTTACTTTATGAATGTATGTATGTATTGTATTACAATACAATATAAAGTATTCAATATTATGTGAATGAATTAATTATTAAATAAACTACTTTTAACGCAGTTGTGTTGTTTGCCTTCTATCAGAAATACAAAGGGTCTTTCAAAAGTGAAGCCTAGATGTCACGATAGAACTACGCGATAAAATTATTGAAACTTATTAAGAAGTTTCTGCGTGAAACACCAAAATAAAGAAAAAGCCGGCCGCCCCCGGCATGCAATGGCAAACCGCTGAGTGTATTTCTGCCATGAAAAAGCCCCTCATAAAATTAAAAAACATTCTGCCGTTCGGAGTCGGCTTGAAACTGTAGGTATTTTCATTTATGGATCAACATCACGCACACCACAAATAAGAGGAAGAGCTCGGCCAAATACCCAAAAAGTGTGTAAGCGCCAATTACATATATATATATTATATTAAGAACACTGTCGATCTTTCAGAACAAATAATGAAAAATCCGTGTCTTTTTTTGGTGGAAATAATCCTGCCAATAAGTCGGCAATCCAAACGTCGGTGAAACAATTTCAAGAAACTGGTTCTGCAAAGGGTAGAAAAATTACTGGCATACCAAAAACTGAACAACCTTCAACATGTATACGAGGTATGTTCAAAAAGTATCTCGAATTTTGAATTTTCGCAGGTTACGTATATTCGAATTTCGATTTTTTTGTGGCGATATGTTGGTACTCATGTCTCTCACTCATGCCGACGAGTTCGGCCATTTTAAATGTTCAGTTAATTGTTGACAGCTGCTTTGCTTGCACGTGTTACGGCTCATCCTCGATTTTTACCTATTCAAAAAGATGGATAAAAGAACCTGTATCAAATTTTGTGTGAGAAACGAAATTAAGTGCGCGGATGTATTTCGAATGTTGATGTGTCATACGGAGTAGCTACTTTGGACCAAATCAACGTTTGTCGGAGGTACGAAATGTTCTCAGAAGGCCGAGAAGTTGTGAACGACGAAAAGTGTGCCGGACGCCTGAGCACTTCAACAGCAGACGAAAAAATTGATGAAGTGAAAAAAATGGTATTGGCCAATCGTCGAATCACCGTTAGAGAAGTTGCTGAGGACCTAGACATATCGATTGGCTCGTGCCATTCGATTTTTTTCAATGATTTGGGCATGAGACGAGTCGCCGCAAAATTCGTACCAAAACTGCTCAATTTCGACCAAAAGCAGCATCGCATGAATTTTGTTAATGAGATGTGGGATTCTTTCCACGACGACCAAAATCTGCTCCAGAGGCTCATAACTGGTAACGAATCGGGGGTTTATGGTTATGACGTGAAAACCAAAGCTCAATAATCTCAATGTAAGCTGCCGAACGAACTAAGACCGAAAAAAGTGCGCCAAGTTCGGTCGAATGTAAAAGTTTTGCTTACCGTTTTCTTCGATTGCAGGGGGGTTGTGCATCATGAGTTCTTGCCACAGAGTAAAACGGTCAATAAGGAATATTACCTGCAAGTTATGCGCAATTTGCGTGAACCGCCAGAAACGCCCGGATTTGTGGAAGAACAAAAATTGGCTCTTGCATCACGATAACGCCCCTGCTCACACATCGTTGCTTGTGCGCGACTTTTTGGCCAAAAACAACACACTTATAATGCCACAGCCACCGTGTTCCCCAGATCCGGCCCCCTGTGACTTTTTCTTGTTCCCGAAACTGAAGAGGCCCATGAAAGAACGACGCTACCCTACGATTGACGAGATAAAGACGGCATCGAAGGAGGAGCTGAACAAGATAAAAACAATGATTTTTTTGAAGTGTTTCGAAGATTGGAAAAAACGTTGGCACAAGTGCATAATATCTCATAGGGACTACTTTGAAGGGGACAAAATAGATATTAATGAATAAATAAAAAATTTTTGAAAAAACACAAAAATTGCGGTACTTTTTGAACACACCTCATGTATCGCCGTTCTCAGCAATTAGGCATGAATGGACTGTTGGCGGATTTTACCCGTAGATGTGTTGGTGGACGCATGGTGAACTCTTAAATAATGCCTTGCTCACTTATAATTATTAATAGCCTTTTTTGATTAAAAATAGTGAAACTTGAAAGAATCCAAATTTGTAAATGTTTTTTTTTAACTATAATACATGTTGGCGCGTCTTTTGAAAAACCCTTTACATAAGCATCCAACTCACTATGCTAATTCACTTTACTTTATATAATATGATTTAGTAGTTATGACACTTACTGGATTCCGTTGTTTTCAGTCATGACTTGTGGTTAAGCTGCAGCGGGCATTTGCTAATATACTTTTAGGAACACAAACGCTACAAGGTTTGAGAGGTTAGGTTTAAGATCGGCTGGTAAAAATAAATATTTATAAGTACAATGGAAAATAACATTATAATTTTTCAAGATATTTTCCATATGAAGGTCAATACCAAAGCGAATCCGCACTAGTTGACTTCGCAGTAACAGCTAATTTGTGTTTTTCCTCATGTTTTTCACTATTTTCTATGAATTGCTAGTTGGAATATCTTGGCGCCCTTTTTCTTTGTTGTTGCCTTACTCGTTTGTTTACATTCTCATTGAAATTTCTATAATCGAACTGCCAAATTGCAAAACCAGTTTTCATGTGCATTTTGTTACTGCTCTATGGAACTCACCTTCTATGAATTCGTTTTGGTCAATAGACTTTTGCATGCATTTAAACCAATCTCCGAAGTATTTTTTAACATCGAATTCTCAACTCTCTGACGCTCAAATGTTACAGCAACATTGAATGGGCGTGAGAAAAGTTAACGCCCCAGCATTCCTCAATATGACGGTATGATCACTTGGCGATTTTGCAATATCAGTTTATGCGGCGATTTTTTCTGGCACACAATCGATTTTTGACGATCCCCACTGAAGGGGGGCCTCTTGTCAGTCGGCTTCAAAAAATCGATTTTTTTTTACTGAAACCGATAGATATATTATAGGAGAATATGCCCTCAAAATTTTATAGCGGAATTCAAAGTGATTTTGGAGTTACAGGCCTGCATACCGTCCTTCGTGTGAGTATACTGTCTACCTTCTGAAAACTTTGAAACACGTTTTCTCAAAACCATGTCTATATAAAGATAGTTAAAATGCGCAACGAATTAACAGACAAAATACAAGAAAAAATTCGTTTTTTAATGTTATTTAACACCTTTTTTGAAAAAAAGCAAAAAAGGCCCTTTTTTCAATAATTAATTGTGTGTTCATTTTTCCATATTTTTATACAAAAGTAGTCTATTATATGCGGGAAAGCCTTCTGAATAAGACAATATTTTTCATTTGTGTTTCAGGTGAAAACTACGACCGCAATCACAATGGTATCACAAAGGACGAATCTCTCTTCGTTCAAGTGTGCCCACTCGCTGGGCAACCATACTAACCTAACCTAACCTACGACCGCAATCTTAAACGACATTTTACTAGCGCGCAACTAGCGCGCCATTCTGTTTTTTTTTATTTATGTTGAAAAATTATTTATTACTCTTCAATGATGCCTTCAAATAAATGCAAAAGATTATTCCTGTGCGTCGCTTTTTTCGCCTCGAAAAAAAAATTGAGAAAAAAACACCTTTTTTGAAGCCACTGATAAGACGCCCCCCTGAATTAGTCTTGTTGCAAAGTGATTGGGAATTAGTATAATATGGGACTCCTCGAGATAGTCGTTTATCACCAAAAATCGAAACGTCGTGGTCAGCACACTATTGGTTATTTAGTGAACATCGAAAGTCACACAAAATCACAACATGAAAACTTTGTTCACCAAAATGAATTGTTCAAGTTATCCTTAAGAGAACAGTAAAATTCATTTGGTGAAATAAGACACATTATGAAAAAAAATTTTTAACAATACAGATTAGGGCGGGTCGATTTAAAAATTGCTCATTGCTCTGTGAAAATCGTATTCTAGGGAACAAAATAAGAAACTTTGCCGAAGGAACCATACCTCTAAAACGAATTCTGCTGTCCTCCAATTTGGGTGGAACGAAAAATCCCATTTTGACCCATTTAGAGTGCTCCAATCGAGTCAAAATATATGACCGACCAACACTAACTTTGGACGGCCGATCAACCCATGCCAGTGGCACACCCCCTGGAACTCCCCTGGGGGGTTCCCCATACAATCATTTCAAAATATCTCCATTTTTGGCCTTTACATGAAAAAAGAAACTAAAAAGTTCGACCCAAATTGGGGGACATCAGAATTCGGTTTAGAGGTATGGTTCCTTCGACAAAGTTTTTATTTTGATACCTAGAATATGATTTTCACAGAGCAAAGGGCGATTTTATTGCCTCCCCACAAATTGACCCGGCCTAATACAGATAGTGTTAATTTATTCCGTAACTTTCCATATAACAATGCAAAATTTGAATTGCAAATTCCTTTGAGCGCGTAGCAGTGAACCTATAGAGTATATGGTAGCTCCAGATACTCGGATATCGAGCAATGCGAGTAGCTCGATACTCGCCAGACTCTCGTTCATTGCCCAACTGCTCAAATGTTGTTCGAAATTTTCGAGATTTTTAACAACTGCACCAAAATTTTAAATTTTTCGCGTCAGTATTTTACCTATCCAAGGGCAATAGCACTGTGTATAAATAATATGAAAAATTTAACAAAAAATGCTGACAAAAAATACAGGGCATCGACCAGGTGTGCGGGCATTCGTTACTCAATTGCCCGGATTGTTCGAAGATCAATCAATCAATAATAGGCGCTTACACCCTTTTTGGGTGTTTGGCCGAGTTTCTTCTCCTCCGAGTTTCTCCTCCTGTGCGTCTGGATGTTGTTCCACAAATAGAGATACGTACAGTTTCAGTGGGTTTTATGAGGAGCTTTTTCGTGGCAGAAATACAATAAACGGTTTTCCAATAAGAGGTGTTATTCTCGTAAAAGATCAATTCGATTTCATTGCTTGTGTGGCTCATAGCGCCATCTCGTTGAAAATAAACTTTGTCCAGATCAATACTATTCAATTTCAGCCATAAAACATCGTTAATCATCTCTCGATTGCGCAATCGATTCACCGTACTTTCGTTTTCGAAAAAGTAAGGTCCAATGCCTCCGCCGGACCATAAATCGCACCAAACAGACACACGTTGAGGATAGGGAGGTTTTTCAACAACAACTCTTGGATTTTCTGAGCCCCACATCCGACAATTTGTTGAATTCCGGATCATTTTCATGCATTTGAACGACCCAATCAGCAAAGACACGACATTGTTGATGATCAGCCGACTTGAGTTCTTATGTTAACTGGACTTTATAACCCTTAAGACCCAAATCTTTATGCAAAATACGTTGTAATGACGTTTGTGGATTGCCTAATTCTGGGTTTTTTTCAACACTTTCGGCTACAACAGCAATAGTTTCGGCTGTTCTTGGGAGACATGCATGGGTTTTATTCTTCACATCACTAACTTGTCCCAATAGCTTGAATTTTGTCACCAATTTCTGTATTGCGGTCCGACAAGGTGCTTCCCGATGACCCAATTGTTCGAGTTTTCCGAACCGTCTCTGCCAAATTTTCACCTTTTTTATTAATAGCGTAGTTTCTACTTGTCAAATATCAAAAAATGACAGCTTCAAAACTGAAATCTACCGAAATAGCCGGATATTAAAAATGACACCTCTTATTGGAAAATCCTTTACATTCGGAGGTTTGCCATTGCCTGCCAAGGGGCGACCGCTATTAGAAGCAACTTTTTCTATCATTTTGGTGTTTCATGCACGGAGATTCGAACCTACGCACTTCCGATTGGTAGTCACACATCAACTCATTCGGCTACTGCAGCCGTCGAAAATGTGCAAACAAAATTTAGAGCTCTACTATAGATGCGCTTCGGAAAAAAAATAGTTTTATGGTGTACAGCATGCCAAGAGAATCATCTGAAACAAAAACAAATTGAAGCGCATTTACTACTGGAGATACTACTCCATGGATTACAGGCAGCATTTTTTTCGATTTTTCGTAGCACTTGAAAGCCAAACCCCCAATTTTCAATAATGAGAAATCCTAATTCGTTATTGTAAGGTTAATAATTATTAAAAAACCAACCAAATGAGCTCGGGATACCTGGTGAATTATGTATGAAGATATTATTCAAAATTTGAAAACGATCGGTTCAGCAGATTTTGGGTTATGGCGGGCGTATAGCAAGGACTTAAAATAAATAAGTTTTGCAAAAACGCTACAAAGTCGAGCAGGTATAGAAACTCGCTCAATAGCAACGGACACTCAAATATTCATAACTTTGTAAATTTTATTTCGATCGGCATGAAAATCTGACTTAAGTGAGATAAGTGCTGCAACTTCTTAAGATATATTTTTTTATTTACTTGTATTGTACATTAGCATCTTTCGTAAGGACAGTTTTAGGGCTTTTGCAAGACAATTAGCGTTTCCTTCAACGCTGAGAGTCCTGTTACCTTTTGCGTCTCGACTGGCTTAAAATGATTCTCTGCTTTCCAAAGTCAGTGTCTCAGTGTAGAGTTTGAGCGGAGCTCTTGTGTTAAAACGCATAGCTCTTTAAATTGTAGTCATTCGCCTCTTAAATCACTTCTTTCAATTTTCTTTAATCATAGCTGTGGGGCGGGTGAACGATGAGCCTGCCACCCACATCACAATCGATGTTTTTGTACTAACAGCTTTTCCATTTCATTATTTGTCACTGACTTCAATTTAATTCTGCGTGTTGCTTTGTTTTGAAATTGCTAAGGTATGCAGCTGCATTAGTCAGAATATCAATGAACTCATACACGTACTTATTTATCAATCACACGGAGAGGCAAGAATTGGTGTGACTATTGATATATTTTTTTATATTTTAATCAATTGGTTCTAATCGTAGTAAGTCGTGTGATTGGCTCAATGATTTTCGGCCGCATAAGTTGATTTATGAGTACTGGTGAGTGATCGGAAGATAAGTTATTAATTATTTTTTGGGTACAAATTGGAACGTGAAATTGAACTTACTATAAAGGCGCTGAAACCAGCGAAAATCTACAGAAAAATTGACTTGACTGAGTAGACTACTGCGAATGTAATCATGGAAGTCAATTGAATGAAATTATGTTCCAATAGCAAGGCTTAGTCTAGTTCTGCTAAAAAAAAAAAATTAGAAAAATATTTACGCGTCTTTTATTACTAAATGAACCACACTGTACAATATAAAGAATTTTATTTTTTCCGGTTGTTACAATAGAATAAAATTTAAATAATTTAAGCCTCTATTGACGACACCGCAGCCTAGTAGTACTTCGGCATCGCAAATAATACGTGACAAACCCTGAATGCCTTGAGTAGGGCGACTGCCATAACCGAATTTGTGTGTGACATACAACTAAAATGTGCTATGTGCCTAACAAAAATGGATATCGCAACGAGAGGTAATGGATGAGACAAGATTATCAATTTTTATTAATGTGACATCAGTACCGCTTTCTCAGTATAAGTTTTGGCAGACTTCAGGTCCAGTACTTAACAAAAAAAGCGGTATGACTTGATAAATTAAATTTCATAATGTGAAAGCTTTAAAAGAAAACTGTACATATTTATGTATCATATGTAAGTAGATATGTATACATATATAAAAGGTTTTCCAATAAGAGGTGTTATTTTGATATTAAAACAAAATGATATTTTTTATTATAAACGATCGGATGTTTATTTCATTATAAAGAGGAAGGTATGCCGTTAATAGCAAAAAATAGCATCAGACAAATGACTACCACGACCACGCTCACAGGACAATATCCTTTTCATGAAATTTTCCATAACCGAATTGCAAAGCGGCTGCTCTGTGTCCTCGATAGTCTCACGAACTCCATCTTTCAGGTTTTGAATCGACCCTGGGCTGTTGGTGTAGACCTTCTCTTTTACGTGGCCCGAAAGAAAAAAGTCACAAGATCTCGGTGGTCAATTGTGATCACCTCTTCGAGAGATAACACGGTCCAGAAATTTTTCCCGTAAATGATCAATGGTTTCGTTGCTTGTGCGGCACGTAGCGTCGTCTTCTCGCGTCGTCATCTCTCCGTCAATTATCTCTCGATAGCAGTAGATAACACCTGTTATTGGAAAACCTTTTACTTAGGCCACACAACCTATATAAAAGAAAGAATACGGATTGAAGCTTACACCCTTTTTGCTTGCTTGATTGAACTCCTCTTCTTATTTGTGGTGAGCGTCTTAATGTTTTCCTCCAATGACGAAACCTACAACTTTACGCCGACCCCGAACGGCAGATGATTTTTATGAGGAAATTTTATATGGCAGAAATACATTGGGCGGTTTGCCATTGTCTGACGAGGAGCGACCAATATTAACAAACACTTTTTCTATCAATTAGTGTTTCGTGCCCATAGTTTCGGACCTGTGCGCTTACGAATGGTAGTCATCCCAACCAACCCATTGCGCTACCGCGGCCACAATCAGCAATCAGGTATAGAACCAAAAAATATAACTGCGACTACTATAGTGATTGTTATATCAAAATATAAGAACAGCCTAGAAAAAAGAGGTAAAGTATGTAAATAAACACCCGGTCAATTTTAAATCTATGCCGTTTTTTATAATTAAAATAAAATTTTCGAAATTGAGTCTACTCAATAACTCTTCTTAGGAGAAGACAAGTGAGAAAATACACACAAACACTTACTTTTAACCATTATATCCATTATTAAATGCTTCTTTTTTCTAATTTTTGAAGTATATCAATATTCAACTCACGACCAACTTGAATATTGTACAGGGTCCGGCACTCAAAGTGTAACCAACTTCAGACCGCTCGCGCAGCTCACGCACGGGCATTAGCTGTTTTCTATCTAGTTAGCTAAATGACAGTCCAAAGTATTGTTTAAAAGCGCGCGAAAGCATTTTCCCGCGAATAAACGCGAAAAGAAAATCTGTAATGGATTTCAAACGTGATACTGTGATTGCATTACATTTGGCTGAAAAATCACAACCAGCGATTGTTCGTGAGCTCGAGCACCTTAAAGTAAATAAAGTGTTTATTTTTCGCACCATTACTCGATACAATCTTACTGGTAGCTTCGCGAAACGTAATAGTGAAATGATTCAAAAAGTTAAGAAGCGACTTCAGCAAAATCCCCGACGAAGTGCCAATCAAATGGCGAAGGAAGTGAAAATATCTGACCGTAGCATCCGCCGTATACTGAAAAATGATCTCAAAGTCAAGCCTTAGAAGATCCAAAAGGCGCATGATCTCACACTAAAGTAGAAACAAGTCAGACTTCAGAGAGCGAAGAAGTTGCTTCGCTAGGCCGAAGCCGAAAGCGGTCAATTTTCGAACATTGTGTTTTCTGACGAGAAAATTTTTCAATTAGAGCAATTCGTAAACTCCCAAAACGATGAGGTTGATTTGAACGACCATTTATACGAGAATTTGAGTCATCAATTGGCCACCAGGAGGCAATATCCGCCACAGATAGCAGCTTGGGCCACTGTAACCGCAGATGGGTGCTCTTCAATCCTTTTCATGTTAAATGCGAAATATTATCGGGAAAGTACTCTGATGGTTGCTTTGAAGTCGTGAACAAACAATTATTTTGGTCAGTCCATGAACGTTTCAACAGGACTCGGCAGCGTCTCACAAAGCTCGAGTGAACCGAGAATGGCTGAAAAACAATGTTCCGAACCTCATAACGTCTACTCAAAGGCTTTCAAATTCAGCACGAATTCGATGGATTATTCTTTTTGGGCCATTTTAGAGAAGTCCGAAATACCTGCAACTCACATTCGACCAACTTCCGATTCGTTTCTGGATCGTCTCAAGGCCATAGTCAAGGCAGAAGGTGGTCGTATCGAGCAAGAGTAAATTGATTCTTAATTTTGTATTATTTTCACACCTTTTTTACTTTGAATTAAATAAAAGTAATTTTCCAAACTAAATTCATGGCTTTTTTAATTGGTTACACTTCGAGTGCCGGACCAGGTATCTACAATAAATGTTACTTTTTGAATGAATGTACCTATGTAAATATACAGGGTATATTAGGGTGCATCGCTAAAATATTTCAGAAATGTATTAGGAATTATGTACGCTGGAGCAATTTGATAGTACTACTGGAAATAGGCTTTCTTTTTCTCCAAGGTTTTTTTTACACCGCTAATTTAAAAATATTTTTTATGTAACAAAATTATGCTGATATGATTAGAGTTGAACCGGCTTAATGAATAATTTGTACTTCTGCTGCCTAAAATCACGTATTTTCCTCAATGTCAACAAATCCTTTCAAGTTACATACTTTTTCTTAATCTATCGATTCTTTCGTTACCTCGTAATGAGTTTCCGCATCCATGCCCAAGACTATGAAAGATATTGGAGATCTTAGCTTTATATTTGATACCAAAATTTTTTTATCAATACCCTTATTGATTTTATAGTAACAAAATCGTAAATTATGCTTAGCTTCGTCAGGATAAACAGTGCAAAGTTTTTAAATCCAAATACCTTAAATCTTTTCCACACTTCTTTCCCGCGCTTCCATTTGGAGTACTTTACTATATGCTGCCTTTATTTGGCGTCCGTTCCAAAAATTTAAAATAGTCAGAATAGAGCGCGTTCAAAAATTTTTCCTTTTATCTGTCGAACCCGTTTCTTTCCTACAAGGTAGTGTAAAATTAATCACCTAATTTAGTTTTTTAATAACTTTCTTATTAAATAATAAAAATATCTTTGAGTAATAAAATTTTATTGAAGTACGACGCCTTGAGAGTACGAATGATCTGTTAGGATGCTCTCGGCCAAACATCTCACGCATCACTGCAACCCTTACAGGCCATTGGAAAGTAGGGGATCATGCAGCTAGACTCAATCTACACTTCAATCCTATCTGTAGGAGCTGTCAAGCGGAAGGAGCGAAGGAAAGTCTTTTCCACTACTTATGTGAATGCTTAGGACTAGCTAGGACACGACTCCGCTCCTTTGGTAAACCTTTCTTGCAGCAAATGAGATCTCAGACATCAAGACAAAGAATTTGCTGCTATGTTTGGTCCTCACTAAATGGATCTGACTTAGAACAAAAAAAAAAAATAAATAAAAATAAAAAAACAAAAACATCATTATAGGAGGACGGTGGTAGTAAAACGGTGTTGGTCACTAATTAGCATTATTTCAGTAGAAATACTCAACCACTTCAACAACAACAACAACAACGCATTTTTTGCAAATTATAAATGCTTACTCAATACTTATTGCTCTTAAATATTTGAAAAAGAGAAGATCAGGCCTTTCCTTAAACTTTTTGCTTGACATTATTGAAGGAACTGTTGATTGACTTTACCGTTTGGAATGTATTAATATTAATATTTCTCAAGTATGACCCCCCATTCAGAGCTAAAATTGAATTCAACCCAATCCTTAATCCAGCCGACCTCGATTTTTCACTGTCAAACTCATCTCTGTTTAGTATCTTAAATGCAATCCTTTTTAAACATTTTTTTCTCCAAAAAATCACCTGAGATGATGGAAGACTTTAGGCTTGAAAGATCTGCATAAAAATGTTTAAAAAGTTTATAAAAATTATGTTATTTGCGAGAAAGAAATTGGAGAATGGAGTAATTGAAATGGCAGCGATAAGAAAATACCGTGCCAGTGATATCTTAGGATATCTAGGTTTCCTCAAACCTATCTCAACAAAACAACAAAAGGCAAAAATTACACAAAAAATCGCATTATTTTAATTACGTTGAAACATTTTTAAGCAAACCTTTCAAGCTTGAACTTTTCAATTATATGCGGTGTTTTTTGGGAACAAATTATTTCTAAAAGAAATAGTTTTATAAGAGATAGTTTTTTTTTTCAAATTGACAAAGCTCACAGAGGTCTTGAATTACAAAACTAAATATGTTAATTGTATTTTTGAGTTATTTAATTTTGAGTACATTAGTTTTGAGGCTTATAAATGGAATACCCAGGAGGCAAAAGTCAAAAAGCTGCCGAAGCAGCCCAGGACATTTGCGACGTGTATGGGCAAGATATCATAGGCGAGTCTATAGCGCGAAAATGGGTTGCAAAGTTCAAAAATGGCGACTTTGATGTCGATGAAGAACCTTTCAAGGTAGTAATCTGGTCAAGTACTCATTTTTTATATGATATTTTATAGGAATTTTGTTTTTTAAGAATATAAAATGCGTTCGTTTTGATTTTATAGTATGTTATTATTGACATCAAAGCATATAAAAACATTTTTTTTTTGACATATTTTTTGTAGTAGTGTGGCACCAAAGTAAGCGTCTTAGCTGGCTTATCAACAGGTTTTTGGCTCTTCAGGACATCTGAAACGAAAAAGTTAAACTGATTACACTGTATGACAAAAAAAAAATTAAATATACTTTTATGGAGACCTAGCACAACTTATGGCTATAGAAAAACTAAACAAAATGGTATAGGAGAAATTTCCAATACACCCCCAAAAATCTCATTTTATGGCCATACAACCGTTTTTCAGTAGGTTGATGTGAAAAATCACTCCTAACTTCGCCAATTTCCATCCGATTTCGAGTTTGCTTTTTTAGTTCGAAAGAACAAAAACAAGCCTTTTTGACAGTGTGTTGACAATTTTTCTGAAATGACAACTGACGAGACTGTAGACGGAAGTATTTGGAATTTTTTTATTTTTTCTCTATTTTTTCAACTTTGACATAATTTTTACGATATTATCCGATATTGAGGATTTTTTTAGTACACTACTGTTATAGTAAATTTAATTTTACGTCGAATGAGCTATATTTGACTGTAATTGAATTAAAATTCATAAAGGTGTGTGAGTTTTAAGATTTTACTTTTTTTTTTTTTTTACTAATTTGGTATGTAGGTATAGCTTACGCTAAATGGGAATAAGGACGTGTTTTGATGCGTTATTATAGATACGTAATATTTATTGGAGTATATATGTATACATAAGAGTGCACTGTACTGCATACAACAGAACTGGTTAGAACTTACGAAAATATCTGACATATTATAGCACATTTTTTTTCAATATAAATATGAAAAAGCTCCCAAGTGTACCAAAGTTCACACTGTACATTGATTAACAAAAGAAGTTTGTTATTATAATTTAACCTTATTAAAACGTTAAAGTTTTATTGTTTGTTTCATTGAAATTCAAGAGATATAAATCAAAACGTTGCCAGAAAAGTCGAATTTCTCAATATTCTCCGATGATGTGGCATCATCAGCCTTATCAAAAACCAGATGATTGTTATTTTTATAAAACGGACGTAAACGGTCATTATTATAAAGCTCGAAAGCACATAAAGTATGCTGATGTTGCAACTGTTAAGAACCCCGTAATCTTGGACGATATGATTGACTAAACTGCAGGTCATGAACTGAAGGAAGTTCAACTCATTGCTGATGATGATCAAACTGATAACAATAAACCTGTTGATGAAGAGTACTTTCCGTCTGGTTATAAGTCTTCAGAACGACACATTGTATCAAATTCAGATTTTCAGGATCTTTCTCGTGATTTACTTCTATCGGGAAGACAATCTGAAACGCTCGCTTCTCGATTTAAACAATGGACTTTAGTTGATGACGACTTCAGATGAATGATGATGATCGAATTTCTTACAGAGAAGTATTCAAAACTGATGAAGAGAATGACAAATGTACCGTACCATAGTAAACTTCAAAGGGCCGTTTCCAATGCATTTTTAAGTTTGGAACCAGTTCCGTTGTGCACTGCACCGTACCATACCGTACAGTGCTGCATTGCACAATACTCCAATAAATATTATGTGTTTATAATGACACTTGTTATCATTTTCATGCTTCGATGCCTACATACCAAATTAGTAAAAAAAAAAATAAAATCTTAAAACTCACACAACTTTATTAATTTTAATTCAATTACAGTCAAATATAGCTCATTCGACGTAAAATTAAATTTACTATAACAGTAGTGTACTAAAAAAATTCCTCAATAACGGATAATATCGTAAAAATTATGTCAAAGTTGAAAAAATAGAGAAAAAATAAAAAAATTCCAAATACTTCCGTCTACAGTCTCGGCAGTTGTCATTTCAGAAATATTGTCAACACACTGTCAAAAAGGCTTGTTTTTGTTCTTTCGAACTAAAAAAACAAATTCGAAATCGGATGGAAATTGGCGAAGTTAGGAGTGATTCTTCACATCAACCTACTGAAAAACGGTTTTATGCCCATAAAACGAGATTTTGGGGGTGTATTGGAAATTTCTCCTATACCACTTTTCTTAGTTTTACTATACCTACAAGTTATACTAGGTCTCCATAAAAGTATAAAATCACTGTCGCACAGTGTTATTATTATGTAGGCTTATCTTTCTGGCACGTGCTACAATGGGACATTTTTTTTTTTAAAAAATGGCGGACTTTTTTTCTCAAAAGTTTTTCAAACACCTATAAAAATTTAGTATTTCACCAGACTACTACCTCAAATCACTTTTAAAAGAGAACGGTTGCCAACCAGTCGTGACTTGGTGGAAAAAATTAACTACGATCATAAATCGATTCTCAATCACCTTCATTCAATGGGATTCACCAAAAAATTTGGAGCCTGGGTGCCTCCCGAGCTCCCGAAAAAAACAAAGAAAGTCGACTTAAAATTGCTCCTCAGCATCTGCCACGCCATCGCATAAACAAATTGATCGAGAGGTGGCAAGAGGGGCTGTAAACAGCAACGGCGACTATATAACTGATTAACTTATTGATATAATTGTTATTTTTTATTTACGAAAAATTCTTTGGTAAAAACTCTACGAACTTATTTCCCAACCCAATACAACAAACTTTAAAATCCCGCTGGAAAAACAACAATTTTTTTGGTGAGGCACCCTAATGTACTTAAATAAATAATATTAAATTAAATATACAAAAACTTTAAATATTTTTTTAATTACATACATATACGTACATACATACATTTATTTACACAATTGCGCATAAGAAGCTAACACTTGTCTTAAGCAGACTAGTTGTCTTGCTAAGAACTTTTAATTAACTCAACGAAGCAGACAGAACAGATAATTGCCCATATCAAGAAGATCAATTTAGTGCCCGGCGGTAGTCTAATTAAATTTCTACCGGAACATACATTTTATTATGACAAAACAAATTGAGCATAGCCAATAGAAAACGACAGAAATTGTTGCGGTACGCAATTCAATGAAAGGCCCGCTGACCTGATAGAATTTCCTTGAATAAATTAGATAAACCGCACAACTTATGCTCTTGCATGCGAAAACGAAAGTACGAGATGTGACAAATAAGTTCCGAGAATTTGTCAATTGCTCATAAAAAACTAAATAGCAACAAAAAAATGTATTTATTTGGCGCAAAATGAATGTTTGTGAAGGCAGATTAAAGCAGGAGACAAAATAATAACGATTTTAACCCTTTCGATCCGAACGGGACCTATGTATGTGCCCCGGTATATGTTCGAGGATGCCTAGCCTGGAAATTGAGATACTAAAATGGCTTTAGCTTATCCCATTTCGTAGTTTATGGTATTCTTAGCGGTATTTCCTTCCGTTATTTGATATTTAATGGTAAACACGTGCTCATACGTTAAAAAAAGATCGCAAGTTTGGACGCGAATTCTGTAAGTGACACTGGTTTTTGCAATTATTCGTGATTTTTGAATTTTAAAACCAACCAAAAGTATAGTAATATATTGTTTTACTGGTTTTGGTATATACTGAGGTAAGTAAGTATTCGTTCTTTTGTTTATTTTAAAAATCATTAGCATTTTCATTTTACTGGGACGTATGTGTCCCACAAGTATTCCTGGTGTCCCAGTCAGTATTGAACATTCTTGGAAATTTATTAAAATGTAGGTACTGATACTATTTTTCATTTATAAACTCACATTATTTGTACAGACTCATAATGCCTAAAAAGCTTGATAGAGATGTCATTGCTAATATTTTGGAATCATCAAATGAGGATGAGGACTTTTCCATCGGTAGCAGTGATAATTATGAGCCTTCTTATAGTGAGGTTTCATCTGCTGATGCAAGAGATATGGATGATAGTAATGAGGAGGTTGCAGAAAATATTTGGGAGTAACAAGTTCTACAGCTGATTCTACAAATATTGCCACTATATGGTCTTCTCCCCGTGCGGAGTTTGTACCAATAAAAACAATAACTAGCTTTCGACTTCCCGATATTGCTCATAGCTTTGAGAGGACTGACAATCCTTACAATATATTTATGAAAGTTTTCCCTGAAAGCCTTTTTATTACCTTATTACCCAGTGCACGAACGAACATATTGGGATAATGCGAAACTCAAAACCAGCGTACAAAAATATAAAGCTAACAGATATTTGAGATATTAAAATCGTTATTGGTTGCATATAAGCATTTGCCTTCTGTAAGACACTATTGGTCAAAACATAATTCTATGGTAAACGATGCAGTAAAATCGGCTTAACGCGGGATAGATTTCAGTTACTATCATCGAACGCTCGATCTCGAACCGGATGAGGCGCTGATTCCCATGCCCATAGCCAATTGTAAATTACTTATAGACAGGGAAACCATCAAAAAGGTAAATACAAGCTGGCAAAACCTCACAACATGCGAACTAAGCAGACAGACATGGCCGAACTGGAACAGCGGTCGATCGAAGATCTTGCTAAGATTCAACAGAGAATCTATAAGGAAAATGATAGGTATATTAACTGGTCATTGTTTAATAGGCAGCCACGCTAGAAGGTTAGGACTCCCGTACTTCGATTTCTGTAGAAGCTGTCTTAATACAGAAGAAGAGGAAACAGTCAGACACCTTTTATGTGAGTGTGAAAGCCTAGCTATGAGAAGGCTGCGCACTCTTGATACAGCATTTCTAACCAATGTAGCGGATATAGCACATATAAAACTAACGAAGCTCTGCTCGTTTATTAAAGCAACCGGATGGTTTGAAAAGGAACACGTAGAGTAAGGATGAGCTCCAGTGGTATCACAATGAACCTACGGAAGGTCTAAGTGTGTCTTATGACAACCACCCTACTTACATACCTACCTACCTACCTACTATCATCGAAAATGTACTTTGCTTCACCTGAAAAGCCTGAGAGAGCATCCAAACAATATTTACCATTCAAGCCTACTAAACGTGGTATCAAAATGTGGCTCAGATGGGATGCTCCTGCTGGCTATACTTACGATTTTAATATCTATTGTGGGAGAGAAGATGGAAATGTCGAAGGAACTCTAGGCGAGCACGTGGTAAATCAGTTAGCTGCAACATTTCGAGAAACAGATGAGACTCAGTGTTTCGATCGGTTCTTCACAAGTATCAATCGTCTAGAGGCTATTAATTACGCAGCGTTAGGAACTATTATGTCGAATCGCAAAAAATTGCCAGTCATCAGCACAAAGCTAAACAAAGTTCAATGCGTTTTCCGAGAAAGCAACACTGGCAATACAACACAGCATACATTATGCTAAATGGCAAGATAACAAGGAAGTAGTAGTTGTAAGCAATTGCCACTCCTCTGAAATCTGCATAATAGAAAAGAAATTAAAAAATGGTCAAAAAGTTAACGTGGACTGCCCCGAAATGATAATATTTTACAGACAGATAATGGAGGAGTTGACCGAGCTGATCAAATTGCAGGGCAATATGAGTTGGATCGGAAGTCTAATAAATGGTGAAAAAAAGTTTTTTACCGATTGTTAATGATGTCAGTTGGAAATTGTTGGGTAATCAGATCGCAACTTTCACGGAAACAAAAACCACTTATAGACTTTATGATAGAGCTGGCAGGGAAGGAAAGAGCAGCTGTTCAACGCAGTGGCACGTCAGGAAGAAAAAGGAAACTAGCCGCAGGTCACCTACCCATTCCAATTCCCAATCGAAGACGTTGCACAGGCTGTGCAGATCAAAAAAAAAGAGAGAAGAACAAAAACGATTTGCGAAGAATGTCAGATTCTTCTCTGCAAAGATTGCTTCGCTCCGTACCATAAATAAAGGCCAAACTTTTTTATGTTAAATATATTACTTTTGTATTATTTTCTAATATATTCTTTACCGAAACAATTAATTGAATTCCAAATAAAATTAGTTTCATAAAACCAAAGTGCAATTATATATGAGGTACCGGATCATAAAATACTAATCGGGACATATAAGTCCCATTCAAAAACACTGACGGGACAAACTCGTATATGTCCCAGCCCCTCCCATCGCCCCTTTTTACCCGATTCAAATCCTGAAGTGATGGAATGCTTTTATTTTCCCTATTGTAACGATTGAACATGTAAAACAAGTCCCCTTTACCTTATTTACCTTTATTTTTGAAAAATTAATTTAAGTGAATTTTTCCCATTGGACTCTAATGATAATTTGTGTAAAATTTTTTCGTTCGTAAAACAAATGTGGGTAGCATAAAGAAAAAAAATGTTTTTTTTGGACCAACCTGATGACCACCCTATATAAAGGGTGATCAATTTAGATGTATCGGATTTTAAATTGAAATAAAATAACGAAAATTCAAATTGATTGGGCAATCTTTATTATTTTTGTGCAGAGCCATCTATGAAATTTATTTTTTTTAAATAATCCATTTAAAATCTTGCCCGTAACCGCGCCGTAATTCGACCATCCGTAAACACCAATTTTGAATGACTCGCTGGAGAACTACGGTCGGTATCTCGTGAATAACTTTAGCAATGTTGGCTTCCACAAAGCACTTGGATTTTACATACCACCAACAAATAAAAGTGCAAAGCTGTGATATTATACGATCTTGGAGGCCAATGTACTGGTCCCGGGCTGTATAGCAAGTAGCGCCGTTTGGTTAAAACCAAATCTTATGCAAATCACTGGCTTCAATTTCCGGCATCAAAAAGTCGTTTATCATGGCGCGATAGCTTTCGCCATTCACTGTTACATTGACGCCAGCCTCGTCTTTAAAGAAATATGTGCCGATGATTCCTCAAGCCCATAGGCCGCACAAAACGGTGGTTTTTAATGGATGTAATTACTGTTCTTGAATGGCTTCGGGTTTGTCTTCAGTCCAAATATGGCAATTTGACGTAGCCATTAAGCCAACAATGGGTCTCATCGCTGAACACCATAAGTTGGCCAGAGCGCTCGATGAACTCTTTTCACAGAGCGTCGATTTTCCTAATACAGTTGTTTACAAACCTTATTGAGGCGTAAGTTTTTCCATGATAAAATGTCTATGAATACTGTAAAAAATTATATATTTAGTTTATTGGCAAAAGTACCTCCAATCCGATCACTCTTTATGTGTAGGAAAAGTAATGGTGATCATAGGAAGTTAAAAAAGTTTTTCCTTAAAGTTTTTTAAAATAAATGTTGCCTTAGTAAACTCGAAAGAGGTAAACTAAACTTTGCCAGGTCCTCGTCCATTAACTTAATTCACCCATTGGATACCGCTTTGTAATTTTTTGCGAAGGGTTGCTGCCCTTCAATTCCAAATACTAGAAACATCACTCTAAATGGGTGAAATTGGTATCACTGTGGATGGAAAAACGATAGACCTCAATTCTACGGAAATTACGGGCGTAATCGTAAACTTTTCTGAAAATTGGTTTATTTGTAGGCTTGAGTATAATAAGAAGTAAATTGGCTGTATGTATTTGAATAAAACTCAAAAAGTTATGGAAATCCCATTATGAAACTTTCAAGGATTACAAAGCATATAATAAAACCAATCTGGGTGAGTGCTTCTTAAAAATTAACCAAAAGATTTTAAGAAAAAAAGAATTTTTTTTCCAAACAAATTTGTTGTTAATTTGTTTTCAAATTACATTATCCTAAAAAAAAACCCTGTTTTTCAAAAGTTTACTAACCAAAAACTAAAAATAAATTTCGAAATAAATTTCCAAATAAAATTTTCAAATGAATTTTCGTTTTTTTAATTATTTCATACTAACAAATAAAAAAATACTGCTTTTCAAAAATTTAACAAAAAAAATTTTTAAATTAAATTAAATTTAAAATTTTAACAAAAAAATATTTTTTTTCCAAACAATATTTTTTCATTATTTTATCCTAATAAATAAAAAAACACTGCTTTTCAAAAATTGACCAAAAAATGTTAACAAAAAACTAAAAATAAATTTCGAAATAAATTTCCAAATAAAATTTTCAAACAATTTTTTTTTTAATTATTTCATACTGACAAATAAAGAAATACTGCTTTTCAAAAATTTACCAAAAAATGTTAACAAAAAACTAAAAATAAATTTCGAAATAAATTTCCAAATAAAATTTTCAAACAATTTTTTTTTTAATTATTTTATACTGACAAATAAAAAAACACTGCTTTTCAAAAATTGACCAAAAAATGTTAACAAAAAACTAAAAATAAATTTCGAAATAAATTTCCAAATAAAATTTTCAAACAATTTTTTTTAATTATTTCATACTGACAAATAAAAAAATACTGCTTTTCAAAAATTTACCAATAAATGTTAACAAAAATTTACCAAAAAATTTTAACAAAAATTTAAAACTTTTTTCAAAAAAATAAAAGGTCAAATAACCCAGCACAATTTGCGCTTGATGCCATGGCGCGTTATCATCATATAAAATCCAAGAATTGTTTGCCCAGTTTTCCGGCCGGCCAGGCAGACACTAACGATCCGATGACGCTAAAAAGTCAAAGATGTGTGTCTTACAGGCCTACCAACAGAAGAAAAAAATATGGGCCGGTTCCCACGTGCGCGTTTCGTTTAAATTAAACATTGCCGGTACTTTCTAATCATAGGGTACATATGTAAGTACAGATATACATTTGCACTTACAACGAGCTTCTCGTTCAGATCAGCCTAACGCAAGCGATTCCCAACGATTCTTTGATTAACTTTCACTTCCTGGGCAATGAAATAAGTGCTCATATGCCGATCTGACTTGACTATTGGTCTACCAGGGCGTGCCTCATCTTCGATATCCGTATTAGTAGACTTATGGTATGGCCATTGACATGTTATTGAAAATGTAAGGGCGGAAATCTTGACAAGCTTGATGAAAATTGGCATAGAAAATTAAATATGCAAGACCGCTGGTGACGGCCACATATCAACTATCATATTCAAAATATAAAAAATGCTAAATAAAATAATTAAGAAATAGGATTTCTTAGAATTCTACAGGTAAAGAAAGCAGGTCTTACTTTTTGCACCACCTAATATATATACCACACCATATATGTTGCATAATTTTTGGCGCGAGTTTAAAAAAATATTATTAATCCATTGTGAATGAGTAGCCATGTGAGGTAAGCCACTTCAACGTGAATACTTCATAAATACTTTTGACCACCACTGCCACCCGGACAACTGCAAATGACTAGAATGGAACAAGTTTGGTTGGTTATCTCATCGGATGCCCCACTACACCAGCCATACAGCTGGCTTGAAAAGCTTGTTGTGGCAAGCAGCGATACCGCTATAACCAAACGCTTGTTGGTTGAAAGCTGCAAGCGAGAAATTCAGTTGTCCCGCGACTTTTATCAACAGCAGTTCGTTTTATTTCAAAACACGCAGAAAAGCAAAATTCAAAACAAACAAAACACAAGGAAACATTGCAATACTTGAAACGTCCAACTTTCAGTAATAAAAAAAAAAACAAATTAACATTTGAGCAAAGCCAAAAAAAAAAACCAAGAAAACATAACAAAATGAAATCGTTCGCTTTGGTCGTGATGTTGGCTCTCGCACTCTGTGTCGCGTATGTGCACGCCGATTGTGATGACGATTCGTCAAAGAGCTCCGATGACGGTGAGGTGAAGCAGTTCTTCAAGAATTTGGGCTGCAAAATTCAAAAGGGCGCCGAAAATCTGCAGGAGAACACCAAGCCGTGGACCGACAAAATCGGTGCTTCCGCCAAAGAGTTCGGTAACACGGTTGCCCAGAAATACGATGAACTGAAGCACAAATTAACGGACGACAACGATTCCAATGGCCCATCAACTCCATTCTCAGTAGTAGCAAATGCGCCCACCGAAAAAGTGCCTTTGGCCCCATTGAGCGGTGAAGCCGCACCGGTTGCCGGCAGTAATCCAGCTTTAACTGCGCCTGTAGTAGCGGCTGGCAAAGGTGAGCAGGCCGACGAAAAATCCGTAACGCCCTCAAGTATTGATGATCGTTTCCTCTTTCAGACGCATGAATGTCCCAGAGGGCAAACACTTGACCATCTACGCCAATGTCGTCCGAATGTTTAATGTATTTTCGAATTGGCTAATTTAGTTAGGCGGCGTAGGGAAGTGTAACGAAGTGACGAATAATGTCAAATTTAGTGCAGAGAATTAAGTGGAGTATTTTTAGTGCAGACAGGAAGACAAATCAATAAGATGATTGGCATTATTACCATTAAAATAATTCATAACTAATTAACATACGATATTTAAATATAACGATGAAATTTTTTATAAATAATTGGCTAGACTAACCGATGTTAAAAATTTACAGTAAATTTTTGAGGAAATACACGTACACTCCCATACATACGAGAGTATATGTATTGTGTGAGTAACCATTAAAAGGAATGCGTTTTTTTTATAATCGTTGGTTCGTACGTTGAAGGCAGACGTCTTAAAGGTCTGAGAATAATTTCTACGTACAGAAATAATTACAATTTAAAATCACATTAGACGCATCCATCAGTCCATCGTTCAAAAGTCTTGTTAAGGGGTCACAACAACAGCGGAAAAAATAAACATATTTTAGCAATTTTTTTAGCGGGACAATTCCTGCATATATGTATATGTATGGAAAAAAAACACCAACTAAATTCCGTAAATGCCCTGTATTATAGGAGCTTTAAAATGTATATATTTTCTTTTGTTTCTTTCTCAAACTAAACTCAAATAAAAGGTAGCAGCATAGCTTTTAAAGATTTTCTTCGCAGAGGAATTTTTCTAAGGGATCTGGGCCGGACCAACTGCAGGTTTTAATTTACGGTGAGCAAAGTTTTATCCATCATACATACCCTAAGATCAGAAAGTACCGGGAATGTTTAAATAAAACAAAACAGAGTTAAATTTCAGGCAAATTTATTTTAACTCCTTCAAAATATGACCCCTCTGAAGCAACGAACACGTTTAACTCAGCCATCCATGCAGGGGTGCCGACGAAGAGATGGCCTTCAGCTCTTTCGTCGCGTTCTCTTTGATCTCCTCTATCGACTGAAATCTCCTTCTACGAAGTGGTAACTTCAACTTGAGAAACAAAAAGAAGTCGCAAGGGGCGAGGTGAATACGATGCTTGCGCGTTGGTATTTACCTGGTGTTTGGTCAAATATTTCAGCACAATTTGGGCTCGGTGCGATAGTGCGTTATCATCATGCAAAATCCAAGAATTTTTTGCCCACATTTCCGGCCGGCCAGGCAGACACTAATGTTTCGATGGCGCTAAAAAGTGACAGATGTGTGTCTTACAGTCCTACCAACTTAAGAAAAAAATATGGACCGGTTCCCACGTGCGCAGCTCGTATAAACTAAACATTCCTGGTACTTTTTTATTATAGGGTACATATGTATGTATTGTAACAGTGTGCAAAGTAATAGAAGCGCGATGAATTACCCAATTTTTATTTTTTTTTATATTTAACTTTTTATTCTTTTATAAAACATAATTCAAAGTTCCAAATTTGGACAAAATCCATAAAATTTTACCAAATAAAAAAAATTCTTTCTAATTTCCTACTATTTATTCAAAAGTTCTCGATATGCCGTTTCATAGCCCATTCAATATTAATATAAAAAAGTGCAAGTTTCAAGCGGCCCCGAATTGTAGTTGATTTTTTATAATTTTTAATTTTTTTTTTTCTTTGTTGCTGAGCTGTAGAGCATTTTTTCCATATAAAAGGCATCAAAATGTGTACTTCATATGTAAGAAAATTCTCAACACCGTACGTAAAAAATTTTTTTTTATTGATGGGACTAACGCTTTATTATAGTTTTATTATTAAGTTTTCTAAAAATTCTGATTAAATAGTTGAAAATTTGTTATGACAATTTTTTTTTAATTAGTCAAATTTTTGTGGATCTTGTCAAAATTAGGAGATTTTACTTTATAAAAAAAATTACTTTACTTTTATAAAATTATAAAAAAATTAAATACAAAAAAAGATAAAACTTGGTAACTCGTCGTGGTCTTATTATTTTGAATGCAAGTGTATAGACACATATGGGAAATGTTTCTTTCTTCGGATCTATTTGTCTGTTGTTTTAGCGACCTAGACGATGAAACGCCAGAACACATCCTAAGTGAGTGTGTCGCGCTATCTATTTGAGGATTTATCTACCCGTGGAAAACCTTCACTTATAGGGCGGAAAGCAAACTAAGTAGATTAAAATTCAGTTCGCGGTATACTTTGGCTACATAATAAGAATAATAAGACAGATTGATCGAAATTAATGCAGATGATGGCAAAGGTCCGAGTAACGCTAGGCATTGGCAAAAAAAATGTAGTGGTTCGGGGAAATACCATAGGCGCATAATTTGGAGTTTCAGCATCTGTAAGGGAGCTTTTTTTATTATACGAGCAAGGCTTACAAGTGTTTTATTTGCGTAAGAAACAATGGTTCTGAAATCAATTTCGTGCTTGCTAAATCTCCAAAATAGTTACAGGTATATCCCGCGTAATGCTTAATTTTGTTGTACTGTAGATAATATGAGAGAGTAAATTTTCTATAAAAATCATATTGTAAAAGGTTTTTTGGTATGAAAAATTCATTTTCATTCATTAATTTTGAAAAAACAAATATATATTTTCTTAAACTTTAGAAAAAAAAGCTAATTTAAAAAGGTTTATTTTCCAATTTAGTATTTTTGATTATTGAACAATTTTTATTTTTTATTTCTAATTTTTTTTTTTTAACTAATTATGTGAAACATTTTATTAATTTTTGAATTCATTTTTTGTTAATTTTAAAATTTTTTAAGTTAAATTTAAAATTTTTAAAATTTAACTTTAATTTTAATTTATTTTCTTACTTTTTGAAAAAAGAAGTTTATTTGAAAAGGTTTATTTCCCAATTTTGTCTTTATAATTTTTTTTAACTATGTAAAACTTTTTTTTTAATTATTTTTTTATTACTTTTAAAATTTAAAAATTTTTTTAAATCAATTTTTTATTATCTTTTTTTTTATTAATTATTAATTTATTTATATTTCAATTATTTATTAATTTTTCAATTTTCTTTTAATTTATATTTTTGATTTAAGTTTTTTTTTCTATTCACTTAAAAAAATTTCTTTACTTTATTTTCTTTTTATTACGTACCCAAATATCTATAAAAAATACATAGAATAAACAGATTCTATACAATTTCTTGTTTCATGTCCTCAGTGGGCATGGAAAGCGGGGCCAAGCGCATATGAGTCATGCACAAATCAAACAGCCGCAAAATCTGGATTAACTCTCCGGTAAATTTCAAGTAAAGTTTCAAGCACTAAGATTACGATACTTTTCACACAAAATCTACCAACACATCTACTATGTGAATTTCTTTGTTGGGAGTCAACAGCCTATAAAAGTGTTTGTGAATATATTTACAGTGTGTAAGCAAGCAATTAGCAACATGCGAATGAATTTTTTTACTACGACATATTTTTATTTCAATATATTTTTGTCAATTAAACCAGATTTCAATTAAAATTGGTGGCCGCCGTAGCCGAATGGGTGGGTGCGTGACTACCATTCGGAATTCACAGAGAGAACGTAGGTTCAAATCTCAGTGAAACATCAAAATTAAAAGGAAACCATTTTTCTAATAGCGGTCGCCCCTCGGCAGGCAATGGTAAAGCTCCGAGTGTATTTCTGCCATGAAAATACTCATTATTATTATTTATTATTTCCAGCCATGGAGAAAGAAGCAAAGAAAGTTCTAAGTGGTAATTCTCTTAGTAATTTTAATATGATAAATTTACCAATTATATTTGGCAAACATCTTAGAAATTCTCAATCACTTTTTTATAATCATATCAGAAAATTCTGGAGTATGCAGTTTTTAGTCCATTGTATTTAGTGGAATGAAGAGCAAATTTGAGGTAGCTCACATTAAGTGATTTCTTCCATATAAAAAAAAATCCCATGCACATTATTACCGGTAAGAACAAAGTGTGAAAAAACAACGTAATTTTTGAGGAACTTCAAACTTGCCACTTGCTTGGATTTATATGGTTTTCATAGGTGAATTAATTAAATTTTCATAAAAAAATATTCAAATTAAATAAAAAAACATATAAATAGTCAAAATTTGTCAATAAACCCGAATGTTTGATATGATAGAATGATAAAGACTACTCACTGCTTATCAGCAACATATAAATTAACGGTTAATATTAAATTGCTTATGAACAATAGATATGTACATATATATATATTTACTAGGTGTCTATGGATGTTGATTTAATTATAAAGCAGTGCAAAAATTGGAGCCGGCTAAGTATGATAAAAACTGGAAGTAAAAACCTGTTTGTTTTAACTTTTCTGCATGCCAGATCGTGAGCCAGAAAGCTGAATTCTGTACTGACAATGGATCATCCGCATTAAATGGAAAAGTCGGAGTCCATTTTTACCAAAATATGGATTCTTGGAAAATCCATTTCCAATTACCAATTACCAATTTGCAGAAGTGCAAGTTCCAAGGCGCTCTCAAGGAGATGAAAGGAGAAGTTCGGTAGACGCCTGCCAGCGATGCATTAATTAGTTTTTTTATTACTATTAATATTCAAATACAGTTATTTCTGCATTGTTTATTTTTTCTTTAATAAAAGTAATAATTTATTAGCACTCGACAATCATGTGTGTTTTTTTTTTGTTGTATAAAAATCAATAAATCTTCGCTGGAATCTCCAAAAAAAAAGAGCAAAAAGCCACATTAATTTGTATCTTCGGTCAACATTTAAGCCTAATAAAGAAATTTTGCCTTTTCTTTGAATCAGTGGCTATTGACTTGTATACTTAGCGGTAATTTCAAATGACAACAAATATAAATAGTCTACCTTAATAATAATTGTTCAATATATACTTGTATGTACGTACCGTAAAAATATATTATGAACGCTGAGATCACGCATTCTAGATAAATGCACGTACATATGTATGCAGGCATGTCAGTTTTTGTTTGCGAACACTTGTGGGTATGTGTGTGTGTGTGAGTGTACAAGTAAGTACTACTGGCATTGATCGCATGAAAAAGCCGCTGGGGCTACTTAATATTGCTCCCGCATAAAAACGAGTTTACATGCTTTTTGTGGCGTCTTTTTTTTAGCCGCGATTTTCAAAACTGAGGAGGTAACTCATTTCCATTTCTTGGTCTGTTTTCCGGTAGAATAATGACGAATTGGTGAAATATTGAATCGTTGAGGCACTAACGCAATTGATTTTTGCAGGGATTTAATCTTTCATCTATCCAGAGGTAAAAAAATGAAAATTTAATCTACACTTAGATTAAAAAATTCCCCCAATTCGAAAAATATTTATAATAGTTAAGTAGAAAGTATGAGTGGGCCTAGCAAAATGCGTTGACCAAAAAGTAATGAACATCGAAGCCCCTCGAACAGAAGAACCTAAATGAACTTATATTCTATCTAAGAGCCGTAGATGGGGTTTATGAGAAGCCTTTTCACTACAGAATTCAGCTCGGATGTTGACTATTGCCTTCCATTGCCTACTATTGAATGCTATTAAAAACATATATACGAGTACTTAGTGCTTTAGGGTATCTTATACACTGAACCAAATATTCTCACATCGGCTGATGCTGGATTGGAAAGCCTAAATAGAGTCAGATGTCTCCCTTCACACATTCTTCACAACGCAGTCCATGATCTTAAGTTTTTTTGCACATCTACGCGTAGCCGCCGAGGCTTACTCTCCTTTCCGCGACAATTAAGAAACCTATAAGCACTTAAATCTCAGAGGTATTACGTTTACGTGAGGTTGATAATGGAGCTTGAAATCTACTTACTTCGAACTATTTGACATTGAGGAAAATGATAATTGTGTAAGTGAAATGAAGGATAAAGCAGTAGTTTTGATCGTATTACCGGATAGCCCATTCGAAGTATACTTCTACTTTTTTAATAGCTCCTAGGCAGTTTACGTAAGTGCAAGTGAATTCTTCCTTGAACTAGTCCTAGAAAGCATCTCAATCTCACCGCCACAGATTCAGCTAAATAAGATAATGCTTGTTCTCACAATCGTGAGCTTGAACAAGAAAGAGGGGCCCATTAACTAAGCAATTCCTGTTTTCATTGCATATTGATTGAGCGATAGATAGCAAATTGCTCGGGAAATACAACCCATGTCCAAGAATGATAGAACAAGATTGCGCCCATCAGAGAGCGCGTGACGTCACTTTTGCCAAAATGTGCAGTGCGAACCATTTGCTCTTCGCAATAAATTTAGTGCTTTTTTATATAACAAAATGCGACAATTTTTAAGTTGGTGTTTGTTTCTTATTTTTAATTTAAAGCTACCGAAACTAAAAGCTAAAAAAGCTTTATTATTAAATAAAAGAATGTTAAAAAAGGTCACTCTTGGAAGATTTTAGTGTTAATGAAAATTTTTTGATTCTTATAAAAATTCATATTTTGAAAGAGTAAATTTAATTTATTGCTCCTTTTAAGGTTAACGCAAGAATATTAAATGCCCCTCTCTCAACTCTTCTTAACATTGAAAACCTTTTTACAAATTTTAAAAAGCGTTTGAATTTACTGAATGCGAATTAAAATGTTTCTTCCGGTTCTAAATCCTTTGTGGGACATAGGCCATCAAGAGGCGTATTCATAGTTAAAATAAGCAACAAAATACTGCAGAAACCATAACGACATTTTTACAAAAAGAGTACCCTATCTTGTTGCATAACCTCAAAAGTAGCAAAAAAGTCGTTCTCTTAACAAAAAACTCATAAATTAAATTGTACATAACAATAACACATTTATTAAAAAACACACATTCTAAAGACAATTTGTCACGCATACAAAGTTCTTTAAGTAACTCAATACAAATTTGGTGTTTTATTTTCTTTAAATGGGCATTTTAGTGTGTTTTTATCCACAGGCAGGCAACACTGCAGCAGCGAGAGAGAGATTTGACTGCTGAAAGCAGGAGAACGCCAACAACAACTGCAATCGCGGGCAATGCGACCAGGTGTTAAAAAAAAGTAAAGTTAAATAAAACTGAGTGAATTATTGAACTAATTTAAAAAAAGATGTATATTTTACAAAATTATAAACATTACTTTTAATTAGAATAGGCTAGAAAAAAGTTGATGAAAAAAGAACTAAGACTCCGATACTAAATAACAAAAAAAATCCTAAATCAAGTTACGAAAATGGTAATCTGACCATACTGGTGCTTAAACGACGTAACTCATTGTCAAATTTGCTGAGAACAAAGTAAAGGTACTACGATAGGCGCCATCTCTTTATTCTTTCCATCATGACCCAAGTCTACCTTGAACCCGTTAGTATAAAGAGCGATGGCCTCTTCTTCTAAATATTCACCTTCATCTTTTCTCCATTCTCTCCTGAATGGATGGTGACATTCTCTGGAGTTGAGCTGTGAGCGTTTTGAGTTTAGAAATACGAGTATTTATTTTTCACAAGGGTTTTATTACTATGGAAATTGAAGTTCTTTGTAGAGTTCTTTCTCGTTTTTCAATTGGTTGTTTTATGCACTATAAATACTTATACGCCCCGATTTGGAGGAGAACGGTGTATTCACCGCTTATACGTGTTTTATTTTAATATCCATGTATGTATGTACGTATGCCTTATTTACTACATAAGGTTTAATTGGGTATGAAGGTATTATTTACTTGTCGTTTTCAATTCTATCTTTTTTATTATTTTCCGTCTGTGAATTTGTTTTGGATTATTCACAGTATTGTATGATTGCTGGCATTGAATTTAGCGCAATTTACAAGTTTTGTTTATGGTATGATTTTCATGCAAAAAATGTATAGGATGAACTTAGGACATTACTGCAAGTTTTAAGTTTTTATGTATATAAGTGAATAAGTTCATAAGTATATAAGTATGTAGTTCTTCTTCTTCTTCTTAATTGGCGCGATAACCGCTTACGCGATCTTGGCCGAGTTTAACAAAGCGCGCCAGTCGTTTCCTTCTTGTGCTAACCGGCGCCAGTTGGACACCCCAAGTGAAGCCAAGTCCTTCTCCACCTGATCTTTCCAACGCAGAGGAGACCTTCCTCTTCCACTACTACCATCAGCTGGTACCGCATCGAATACTTTCAAAGCCGGAGCGCTTCGGACGATATGACCTAGCCAACGTAGCCCCTGGATCTTTATTCGCTGCGCTATGTCTATGTCGTCGTAAAGCTCATACAGCTCATCGTTCCATCGCCTGCGATATTCGCCGTTGCCAACGTGCAAAGGTCCAAAAATCTTACGCAGAATCTTTCTCTCGAACACTCCAACGTCGCTTCATCGGATGTTGTCATCGTCCAAGCTTCTGCGCTATACGTTAGGACGGGCATGATGAGAGTCTTGTAGAGTGTTAGTTTTGTTCGTCAAGAGAGGACTTTACTACTCAATTGCCTACTTAGTCCAAAGTAGCACTTGTTGGCAAGAGAGATTCTACGTTTGATTTCAAGGCTGACATTCTTATCGGTGTTAATGCTGGTTCCTAAATAGACGAAGTCTTTTACAACCTCGAAATTATAACTGTCTACAGTGACGTGGATGCCGATATGCGAGTGCGCCGACTGTTTGTTTGAAGACAGGAGGAACTTCGCTTTGTCCTCGTTCACCACCAGACCCATTCGCTTTGCCTCTTTATCCAGTTTGGAGAAGGCAGAACTATCAGCGCGGTTGTTAAGGCCGATGATGTCAATATCATCGGCATACGCCAGCAATTGTACGCTCTTATAAAATATTGTGCCTGAGCGATTAAGTTCTGCGACTCGTACGATACTCTCCAACATCAGATTAAAGAAGTCACACGACAGCGAGTCACCCTGTCTGAAACCTCGTTTGGTATCAAACGGCTCGGAGAGGTCCTTCCCAATTCTGACGGCGCTGCTGGTGTTGAGCAACGTCATCTTACCGCGGGATTAGTTTTCTAAATATCGCCTATAAGGTTCTAGCGAGCGTATTGTGTAAAAGGCTGAAGCCCACCGTCAACCAACTGATTGGACCTTATCAGTGTGGCTTTAGTCCTGGAAAGTCTACCATCGACCAAATATACACAATACGCAAAATTTTGGAAGAGACCCATGAAAGGAGAATCGACACACACCATCTTTTCGTCGATTTCAGAGCTGCATTCGACAGTACGAAAAGGAGTTACTTGTATGCCGCGATGTCTGAATTTGGTATCCCCTCCGATGATCAAAACCATCAAAAAGCTTAACTTTCTTGATTTCAATTTATAAGTTTATTGTCCTGTCCTACTGAAGTGGTTCTTTTGGACTAAAGCATTTACATCTCTGATATACCATATTCCGTAGTCAATCCGGTGTTTTGTCTCACTGGCTGAGTTATTTCAGTAGAAGATAATGTTGACCTAAATTTAGTCACTATTGCATGCACAACTTGTGTGCGACTTCAAGTTTCAACCACCAATTCAACATTTATATAATATTTTTTAATAATTTCTAAATCTTTCTCACACTCGTATATTTTTCTAAAATATATTTTTATTTATTTATTTATTGACAAGGATAGTAATTCTAGATAATTATTCCACTTAAAAACTGACACTGGCTAATAAGAGCTAAAATAAAAATGTAAACATTGGGCAAAGTTTTCATATTACCAGATTATATATAAATGTACGAGTGCGTTTGTATTTAAATATAAATCTTAAATATAAGTTTGTTATGTCACCGTGGAGAAACCCGTTATGTAGATTAGGCAATATTTTGTTCCGCGAAAGAAATGAAATCACTTCATTAAAACCATAAAAAGAAAGCGAGCAAAGTGCATACAGCATATGAGAGTACTTTAAGGAAGACTAATAGTGTCATAACTAATTATAAGTATAAGGTTTTCCAATTAGAGCGGGGCCAAAATTACTTAAACCAAGCTGTGTGAGATTTTAAGAAAATTATTTTGTATATGGAAGTTTCATGTATGCCATTTTGTATGAAATATGATAGCTTTGATATGTTCGCAACTTCTTCACACAGTGGTACAGGTTCTAGAGATTCAGTTTACAATGACTCTGCTGCATATATCCAGTAGAATTTGATCATTGATTTGGCCTATCTTATTTTTCAGGCCAGCAATCTATTGGCGGCCGCCGTAGCCGAATGGGTTGGTGCGTGATTACCATTCGGAATTCACAGAGAGGTCGTTGGTTCGAATCTCGGTGAAAGCAAAATTAATAAAAACATTTTTCTAATAGCGGTCGCCCCTCGGCAGGCAACGGCAAACCTCCGAGTGTATTTCTGCCATGAAAAAGCTCCTCAAAAATATCTGCCGTTCGGAGTCGGCTTGAAACTGTAGGTCCCTCCATTTGTGGAACAACATCAAGACGCACACCACAAATAGGAGGAGGAGCTCGGCCAAACACCTAACAGAAGTGTACGCGCCAATTATTTATTTATTTATTTTAATCTATTATGGCTTATTAGCATAGATCAGTGGCTTTGAGAACTCTACACGAAATAGGCAGGGAAATCACATGATCTTGGCGGCCAATTCACGTCACATTTACCACTACCTACTTGGCTCTCATAGAGTTGAAAATAAAGTTTTACCATCTGCATGTGCTGCTCTTTCCTGTAACTTGACATGGTGATTTGGCATGTGCGACTAAATGAATAATAAGCAACAAATAGCATGGCTGTCATCGCCTGTGAACATCGACCTATGCCTATTAGAAAACCCTTTATACTGTATTTTTTTGCTTTAACCAGACTCCCTCTAGTTTTAACCTCAAGAAACAGTTTCTGCATTTCAACTGTGAGTCACATCGACTTTATGCATAATTGTATTAATCACACTACTTTACAGAAAAAAGCCCTAGAACGGGACTATTCAGTTGCTATATGAAATCTCATATTTTTCTGTCGAGCAATTTTCAAGGCATCGCCAAATATTGGTTATGCATTAAGGAAAAAAGTTACATCACCATATAATGAGTAATTTTTGTACATATTTCTTACAGTAAAAATATAAAACTTTGGACGTTTTGCAAAAAAACAATTTTTTAACTTTGTAAATCTTGAAAGATTGGGGTTTCTTGAAACATTAATATTGGTAGAAAATTTAATTGTCTTTATTTAAATATATCAGTTGGCCCAACTGCTTCTCCAAATATTAGAAATTTTTGTGATCAACCATTTTTCTTCTTTCCATAACCGTTATTTTGTATGTTATGTAGATTTTCGTACTCAGCTCACGATTTCACATAGGAATTCGACTTTTGGATTCTTGGGTAAAAAAATTATTAATTATTTGCCAACCTGTGTAATAAAAGGATTTCCTTGTCTTTGTTACTTGTATACATATTATATGTATGTACTCGTATATTTTTTTCCTATTGACGTCTTGATCTTGTAAAAAAGCGAAAATGTATACTAAAAAATGTTTATTACTGACAAATACAACGCAAATATTTCATACTCGTCGAAATGATCTCGAGTAATTAAATTAGCATTTATTACCGCAATTGACGCCTTTATTACTGGAGTCTAATGTTGGTGACACCGCCTGTGTTCACAACAATAGTAGCGCCACATATGACAAAACTTCGACCATTTATTTATTTTTTAATTATTTTTTTTTTGTTTTTATAAAAGTATGGTTTATGCCATAATACAAATATGGAGGTATTTTTTCTTAAAGCCATTTGACATTTACTGGCATACTTCAAATTTTGATTACGTTTTTTTCAACTGTCTTCATTAAAATTCAATTTTATAAAATAATACAAAAAAAAAATTAGTAGCGCATTTACAAGCTTCAAAAATATATGTACAATGCACCAATGCAAAGCAGCCGATATCATTTTTTTTTTATTTCCAAATACCATAGTCTATTTTTACCTATTAACAGAGTGCCAACGCTATTAGCAATGAGAAGAAATTATGACACTTCAAAAATCCCAGTATCCGTCAAAAAATTTGAAGTGGAATCAAGTCATATTAAATAAAAAGAGAACAAGAGCAAGGTATTTTGTTTTTGCTTTCGTGCTCTATAATGTTAAAAAAAAAAACAAAAAAATTTACAGTTTAAAGCTTACAACATTGTCTTGCTCACATGCAAAAAAGCAGTCGGAATCAAATGGGGATTAACACCTCTTCTTACACATGGGCTTTCCTCTTCGGTAGTTTGGCCTTTTTTGCTATATGGAATACTTGTGCAGTGGCCATTAACTCAAAGGGAAAGTTATTATATATGAAATTACTGAACAAGGTCCAAAGAACTGCGTTTCTATGCATCACCTGCGTCTTAAGGGCTACTCCAAATAAAGCACACGAGGTGCTAGTCAACTAACCTGCTCTAAATCTGGCGAGAAAATATATGGCCGCTGCTTCAGCGCTGACACTTAATGGCGCTATGAAGACCCAGCAGTGCGGCTGCGCTTTTATACTATATTCTATGAGCAATTATAATTGAATCGACTACTCTTACCATAAACCCACCTTCAGAAGGCTCTTTAAAACTAACATTCCGTAAAGAAGAGATTGGCAAAGCTAAAGACCTTGGAGAAGAGAGGAAATACATTTTTACGGGGTTGGCTCCAAGCTAGAAAATAAAGTAGACTATGGAGTTTCTTCAAAAGAATTATAACCATAATTATCTGTCCGACTTCCGGACTACTATAGCGTTCACCAGGCAGAAGTCTTAGCACAAAAGGAGGTAACTGTGTACCTTAACACACACGCCGTAACAAAAACTACGATAAATGTCTTCTCGGATATACAGACGGTCATCAAATCAATAGAGGCAGTTATTCAGTTGATCAGCGGTTGTTCAGGAATGCATGGTAGGTCTAAATGATATTAGCACCGTCTTCAAGGTCAGTCTTATTTGGGTTCAGGGACATAGAGATATTGAAATAAATTGAAAGGCCGATGAGCTAACCAGAAAGGCTGATAGACTTCCACTGCTTGAAAACAGAGGCAAATTGGAATTCCTATTGCAACTTGCAAATTAAGTATGCAAAGTAATATTCTCCAGGAGGCAAATAAGTCAAGGAGAGAAGACACTACTTTTGTTACAACCAGGCTAATTTGGCCGCAAATAAATAAGAAAAGGTCCGGAGAATTGCTCAACCTCTCAAGAGAGAACATCTAGAAGGTCGTGGCTTGTGTCTCTCTTCTAGGATAGGAGTATTCATTCACTCATGACTACTGCAGAAGTTTTAGAGACGAGTAAGAAAAAGAAACAGTGGAACACTTCCTCTGTAACTGTTCAGGCTTAGCCAGGAGTAGAGCAAGATTGTTAGGAAAAAACAATTTTAACTCTCGTACGGAACTATCCAGTGCGGGGATAAAACCTGTCCTGTGCTTCATAAGAGCATTTAAATGGTTCCATGATGAATAAACTCTTAGGTACTTGTGTTACACAGTGGCGCCACAACGGGCTTACATGACCTAAGTGAGTTCGCTATTCTAAACCGACTGCCACAAAAACCTAACCTAACCTTAGTGCAAGTTTGAAGTACTCGAAATCATTTATATGGAAGAAAACACCCAACACCATCAGCAAAAAAATTGTCAAAAATCAATGTCACTTTTAAGTAACTTGAACTGGCACGAAATTACACTCAAATTCCATGATTCAATGATAAAGGGTTTGTTCAGTAAGCAGCTTTCTCTTTCGCTCTCGACAAATCGGTTCCCTTAGCAAGACACTGGGTTGCTAGCTCCAGCAAATGTTGAGTAAAAATAGAGGAAACGTAAAATTTGTAGAAAAAATATTTCATTTTCAAAATGGTCTGCTTGATTCGAGATCGAGAAATGGAGAATTTAAAAAGCTTTATATCTTATGATGTGGGGATTTAGAATGAATTATTGTTTTGCAAAGAGCATTTCCCAAAGAGTTACGACAGGGAAAATAATGGGATAGTGCCTACGCAATCGATAACATTGCAGACTTCATTATAAGAAAGTTGATATTGACGGAACTTGTTTCCAATGTATGGATGAAGTGTCCAGAGGAGGCCCGCGAAGTCCAGCATGAAAAAGCTCCTCATAAAAACCATCTGCCTTTCGGATTCGGCTTATAACAACTACAAAGCGCCCGCTGCAAATAGGAGGAGGATCTTGACCAAACACCTGACAGAATTGTACGCGCCAATTATTTATTTATTTTTTACGAAAAATCGAATGTTACTAGCGAGGAAATCTTTTATAACTGAATAATGCTCAAATCCAATGGGCAATGGAACTTTATACTCGGAATTTTTTTAAGGAAAAATTCAAAAGTATTTGAAAATTTGATAAATTTGAAATTTTGTTGATTTTTTTGAAATTTTGCAAAAAGTTTAAAATTTTAGGTTTTGTGGATTTTATTGCAACATGAACTACATTTTTATAACAAAATAAAAAAAATTTAAAAAAATTAAATAAGTGGTCGAAGCTTCGCAATATATCGCGCTACTCTTTTTGTGAGCGCAGGTGTGCAAGTATTCACGTACTAAGCAATTAAAGCAGCTGCGCATTCGCAATTTAAATTTTTATATCAACAATACAACTTTATTGCAAATAATTACCTGACTGTCGGAAGTGATTTTATCATTTTATTTAGTGCAGCTTTGAAGGCGCATATGTTTTTACAGTAAACATTTAGTCAGTGTACTGAAAAATACTCGAGAATGACTAAGTAGTAATTCCAGCATCGAGATCAATCAGTTGTTAATTATATTCAAATTGAAATTATCTGTATTTACTTTCCAATAGAAAAGCTTAATAATCTCTTTGTTATTGAAATGATTATCTCGAATGCCAGATTTTAAAAATATGTGTATTTCTATATGTACATATGTATGCATACTACAAAAATGTGTACATATAAACTTAACTACAAAATATTTAATTTCGTATGATTATCACTATTTTTATTAATCTTTTCTCCGCCGACACGACATTTGTTCTCATTTGCTGTCGACGCCACGAAAAGGTTATCACTATAAACAACATACACATACATGCATATACATATGTACATACATATGTATACGCATACAAAGAATTTGTGTTTTGCTTAGACGAACAAATCGTCGCCAATTTCGTATCAAGTGAGGTAGAAATAGTGTAACTGTCACAAGCATATGTACATATGTACATTTATATTATAGTTAATGTGCTACAAAACGTAAAATGATGGAGTTACAGACAATGTAATATATAATTAAGTAAAAAACGATAAAATTATTATAATCAGAGTGAGCCATTCAAACTATAAAATGCGCTCTGATATATGCTTCCATAAATTTAGTAAATTCCATATGCTTTCAAATAAAATAAAAAAATAATAACATATTGCTTGAGATTTTCGAGAATAACAGCTGCCATTTAGCTTTATTTCATGTGCTTTATTTCGAAAATAAACACTTAACGCCTGCGGTTGTTAGGTCACATCATTTTACTATAAGTTGGTTGAAAAGTACGGAAAGCAAAACCGATTAATCAGTAGAGATATTGAAATTTATACGCCATTTTAATAACTCATTTTTCACTCCAACACACACAAAATTTTACTTAAATCGTTCAATTCACTATTTGCTTGCAAGTCATTCCAAATTGAAATTTTGTTTGTTAATAACTTTTTACTAAATAAAAAATGATTTTGGGTGATGGAAATCTTTATTTTGATCTTTACGCACTATATTGCTTGTCTGTTTGTATACTACAAGTCTTAAATATGATTGCAAAAATTAGAAATCTTCCAATATGGTGATTAATTTTGCGCCACCTTATAGTTTGGTACAATTGTAAGAACCGATTATTGCTTAGTGATAAAATTATTAGCTTTGGAGAATTTATAAACAACATTAATTCCCAAAAAAATTTTCAAGGAATCTGCTCTTTATATCTGACCCTATCTGCATTAATAAGTTGTAAAGTTTATACGCCATCATACGAGCGTTGAAGATGAACCACACTGAGCGTCCCTAGAACTAAAGTCATTGGATTCGCGGATGACATCGCGGTGGCAAAGCAATTCCACGAAATTAAGAGGATAGCCATCAGTAAGCAAGATCAAGGTTTGGCTAAGGTCTAGGAAGTTGGAATTAGCTGAACATAAGACCGAAGTAGTCTTAATAAGCAGCAGAAGGGTTGTAGAAACTATAAATGTAAATGTTAGGACTGTAACTATTAACTCACAACCCGCTATTAAATACCTAGGAGTAATGATTGATAGTCGTTTAAACTTCAAAACGCACCTGGAACATGCTGCGAAGAAGGCATCGACTGTGCAGTACTGTCCCTCGCGAATAATGCCAAACAATGGCGGACCCCAGCCACATCAAAAGAATACTATGTATATAAAGATTTGGACGAAAGAAATGCAGAGAGTGTATTTAAGGCTAACCGAGCCCGATGGTAGAGCAAGTCGTAAAAGTATTGCAGAATAAGGAAAGCGTCGATCGATCGCCTACTGGCAAGACCGGTGGAACAGATCACCTACAGGTAGATGGACGAATGGGCTAATACCCGTTCTTACGACGTGGTTATAAAGGAACCATGGGGAAACAAATTTCTATCTAAGCCAATTTCGTTTCGGGCGTGGAATGTTTCGAAAATACCTCCATAGATTCGGCATTGATAGTTCACCAAACTACCCTATCTGCAAGGAGAGGGAAGAAGACGCTGATCACGTCTTTCTTCGATGCCCACGCTATGCTCCCGAAACCTGTAGTATATTAAACGGAACGAATATAATAGATTTTATGATAAAATCGGATGATAACTGGAAGCGAATCTGCGTCCATGTAAAACAAATCTACAATGATTTAAGACGCACGGAGGTTCGTAGGCGAAATAACTAGCAGCCAATGAGCTAACCAGTCCGTGAGATAATTCCTTTTTTGGACAGTTCCGCGGGGAGAGTGGTAGATAGTGGAGAGGTGTTTAGTACGTAGGTGTAGCTGTGAGGCTATAAGTCGTGCATACTGCTATGTCGGTATAGCAGTACTCATGAGAGTTTCCTCTTCACGGGCGTCATCCCGCAAAAAAACACTGAACGTCCTAACAACGCGAAAATATCAGAAATCATTACCCGAATGCTAAATAGCTATAGAACAGAGACTATGCGCACTATGCGTCCAGTGATCGGCGCGATATCAATTAATCATCATTATAGCGACTTATGGACAAGAATTAGCATTTATTTGTTTTATATTTAATTGTAATGATTTTTTTTATAAAAATATAGTTCATTCTTCTACAAAACCATTTAAAACAAAGTTTCAAACTTTACGCAAATTAACAAACAAAAAAATCAACAAATATTCATAAAAACAACTGTTTAATCAGAATTTTTAGAAAACTATTGGGCGTGCAGTTGAACGTCTTCTTTTCTGAGTTCAAATCAAAATGAGTGTTCATTAACGCAAACGTTGCGCGCATTGCGCCCATTTTTCGGTAGACGTAGTGGCCCTTCAACGTTTGGTGGCTAAATTTGAGACGACCGGGTCAGTAAACAATCAGCCAACACCCGTACGTTCAAGGAACGCAAGATCAGCAGAGAACATTGCCGCGGTCCGTGAAAGTGTACAGCAGGACCCGAGGCAGTCTATTCCTCGCCGTGCACAAGAACTTGGCCTTTCGCAGACTTCAACTTGGCGAATTTTGCGTCGAGACTTGGGCCTACACCCGTACAAGATCCAACTGACAGGAGCTCAAAGTTGATGAGCATAGACAACGCCGTTTGTTCGCTGACTGGGCTTCAAATCGTTTGGAAGAGAACCCCAGTTTTGGGCGAAAAATCATCTTTAGTGACGAGGCGCATTTTTGGATGAATGGCTGTGTTAACAAACAAAATTGCCGTATATGGGACGACATCAATCCCCACGAGGTTCACCAGGTGATAATGCATCCTCAAAAACTTATCGTTTGGTGTGGATTTTGGGCCGGCGGCGTCATTGGTCCGTACTTTTTTGAAAACGACTTTGGTGAGGCGGTCACCGTCAACAGCGAGCGTTACACAACGATGATAACCAATTTCTTATGGCCCATATTGAACCATATGGACCTAAACGGCATGTGGTTCCAGCAGGACGGCGCTACGTGTCACACAGCAAACGCCACGATTGACATTCTGCATGAACGACTTGAGGGTAAGGTCATCTCTCGCAGGGGTGATGTGAATTGGCCACCAAGGTCATGCGATTTGACCCCGCTAGACTTTTTTTCTGTGGGGTTTCTTGAAGTCTCAGGTCTATGCAAATAAACCACAATCGACCGATGCTCGAAAGGTGAACATAACACAGGCCATCGCTCAAATTCAGCCGGATCTATGCGGAAGAGTCATTGAAAATTGGACCACTCGGATCCGTTCCACCGTAAGAAGCCGAGGCGGGCATTTGAATGACGTCATATTTCTCACTTAATGGCATATATGCGCCTTTCAAATAAAAAAATAATTTTGTCAATAACTCACACACAGCTTGTTTTATTCCATTTCAACTTCTACCCGCTTTATTCGGCCGCCGTAGCCGAATGGCTTGGTGCGCGACTACCAATCGGAGTTCACGGAGAGAACGTGGGTTCGAATCTCGGTGAAACACCAAAATTAAGAAAAACATTTTTCTAATATCGGTCGCCCATCGGCAGGCAATGGCAAACCTCCGAGTATATTTTTCATGAAAAAGCTCCTCATAAAAATATCTGCCGCTCGGAGTCGGCTTGAACCTGCAAGTCCCTCCATTTGTGGAACAACATCAAGACGCACACCACAAATAGGAGGAGGAGCTCGGCCAAACACTCAAAAAGGGTGTACGCACCAATTATATATATTATATATATAAGGTTGCATACTCAGTTTTTCTCAAAAATTTTTTTAATTTTCTCATTCTTCTTTTTCTCAGCAATTTATTACATTTTTTAAAGAACTTAAAATTGCAAAGGGTTTAATTTACAAAAATGGTTTTAAATAATTATGCTTACTACATATATGATGTTAGTATGGATTTCAATTAATATTGTTTACTTTTCACTAGGACAAATATAATATATTGGGTTGGCAACTAAGTAATTGCGGATTTCACTCATAGATGGCTACAGTTGAATTTTTTGGTTTTCAGACGTAGTACAAATGTAAAAAACATTTTGTTATTTGATAGTTGGCAATACAACTGTCAATCAGTAAAAAACGTTGTTTGATCGGTTGCGTAATTTTCGTTTGGCATTCGTTGAAAAATGGAAAATCAAAAGAAGCATTTTCGTCATATTTTGCTTTTTTATTTCCGCAAAGTGAAAACTGCATCGAAAGCTCATAAAAAGTGATGTTCTCTTTATGGTGACGAGGCCTTAAAAGAACGGCAATGTCAAAAATCTTTTGCCAAATTTCGTTCTGGTGATTTTTCACTCAAAGATGAAAAGCACTCCGGTCGTCCAATTGAAGTTGGTGACGCCGAAATCAAAGCAATAATCGATTCGGATCGTCACATTACAACACGTGAGATTGCCGAGAAGCTTCATGTATCACATGCATGAAAATCACTTAAAACAACTTGGCTATGTTCAAAAACTCGATACATGGGCTCCTCACGAACTGAAAGAAACGCATTTAACGCAACGCATTAACAGCTGCGATTTGCTAAAGATATGTAATAAAAATGATCCATTTTTAAAACGACTGATAACTGGCGATGGAAAATGGGTTGCTTACAACATTATCAAATGGAAAAGATCGTCGAGCAGGCCAGGTGAACCAACGCAAACAGCATCAAAAGCTGATATTCATCAAAAGAAGGCTTTGTTATCAGTTTGGTGGGATTATAAGGGAATTGTCTACTTTGAACTCTTACGACCCAACTGAACGATCAATTCTGATGTCTGCATTAAACAACTAACAAAATTAAACAATGCAGTTGAAGAAAAGCGGCCCGAATTGGCAAATCGAAAAGATATTGTATTCCATCATGACAGTGCAAGGTCACACACATCTTTGGCCACTCGGCAAAAATTATTCGAGCTTGGTTGGGATGTTTTGCCACATGCACCACAGAGTCCTGACTTTGCACCATCTGACTACTTTTTGTTTAGATCTTTACAAAACTCCTTGAATGGTAAAAATTTCAATAATGATGATGGTGTCAAATCGTACCCGATTCAGGTTTTTGCTAATAAAAACAAGAAGTTCAACTATTTACTTAGAAACTCAATTAGTATTATTATTTCTTTTTTTTTCAAAAAGAACAAAGTTGAAATTGTATTATATAATTTTTTTAATAGTTTCATGTGCATATGAAATTTTGCCTGGATATCTATTACTGTCGCAAGGTATTATAAATATGAAAGTTTGTAAAGTATACTCGAATGCCAATCACGCAAAAAGTACTTCTGGATTTATAGGTAGGTTTTCTCATGAGTCGGAAGTTGATATTGGCTTATTTTTGAACCTGAAAAATCAAAGTTGTGATATATCTTCTTATAGTCCTACATAATATGAATGTGAAAATTTACTTGTTTGTTTCTTGTTTCTGCATTCTTATTCGATTTGTTTGAATTACTATAGTGAATTGTGTGGCGCTGGAGTCGAGGTACTTTTAAAAAAGGGATAAAACCGATTTGGTTTTCCCTTGGAATATTTTAAATAAAAATAAGAAATAATTGACGCGTACAATTCTTTTAAGTATTTGAGCGAGCTCCTCCTCTTGTTTGTGGTGGGCGTCTTGGTGATGTTTCACAAATGGAGGGACCTACAGCAGACTTCGAACGGCAAATGGGTTTTTTTAAAGGGGTTTTTTTAAAGGGGCTTTTTTATGACAGAAATACAGTGGGAGCTTTGCCATTGTCACTGATACTACAATATTACAGCTATCATACATATAATATTTGGTGGGTCTATGTTTATAAAAAAATTTGGCTCGATAAAAATTTCCGAAAAGCAGGTGCCTCACATAATTACTTTTTTACATGGAAAAACCAAAAGCTTGATTAGTCGAAACAAGACGCATATATAAATGCGCAAATATTTAGTAAACAATTTAATTAAAACATTCAATAAAAAACTTAAATTTTTTGCTATTAACACGAAATTTGGCGCAATTATATTGAATATGCAATAAAGTGCTGGTGAGTTTAAAATTTATTTTTAGGACTTATATTTCGTGATTACACCCTGCAGGGAAAACATGAACTAGCAAAATGTGGAAATGTCTGGTTGAGAATTAGTCCGATTTCGTTAATTGCGAAGCACTTCATTACTCATGCTGCTAGTGGCGTATCTGCCTTCAGAGTATGAAGCGTCGCGTGAAGGCTTCGGATTTCGATACAGTAGGTTGCTGGTTTGAGTTGAAGTGAGATAGGATGTGCCTTCTTCAAAGATCTCAAAGAAATAATAGTTCAAAAATTTTAATATAATTATTAAAAATAAATACTTATAATAACAAAAGAAACCGAAAGTTGTTTTGTCTCCACCTGGAAACTCTTAAATAATTCAAGTGAATTGTCACGCTTATGCTCTATCTCCCAACTATTGCAATACGATAGCCTAAGAACCTTTATCAAAGGATTAAAATGTCAAACTTTTGCATCAGAATCTTTAGAGAAAATGTTGACTATGCAGTTTTATAACCCATTGGATTTCGATACAAATTCGATAAATGCGTTGATTTTTTACCTTTTTTTTACTAATGGTCTTGTGCATTTCCTCCTTATAACGACCGCTCGATTGATTAGCGAGTTAGAAATTTTGATTAAAATTTCGTAATTTTAAACCGCAAAAAGTTTCAAAGTTAGTTTGGTTCGGAAAATTAACAATATTTTCATAAAAGCATGTAAATAATTGTCTATACAACAGTTATTAAGTGTCTGCGCACTGTACATGTACACTGTACATACAATCGGAAAAGAATACTGAACATCTCATATCATCATCGATGTATCGGGTGTTTTTCAGCTGCATGAGAACTATCGATATCGATAACTATGGTTTGGCAGCGGAGAATGGCAAGCTGTACTTTGTTTCTGTTCAGTAAGGTTTGGCCAGTCATCATGAACAGTTTAACGCCAGAACAAGTGTCCTTATTAGGGCGCCGTCTTGGCCCTCTACCTCGAAGCAATGCGGAAGCAGTCCAGGAAAACCGAAGAGCAGAGGAGAAATATTTTTAGTGGAATCGCCACACACGTAGTAATGACGGCTACTATTTATATGATGCGAAGGCATTTTTAACCCAACCTCACGGCCAAAAAAAAAAAAAATTATGGAAATTTACTTTGAAAAAATTAAAAAAATAAATAAATCTGTTCGCCAAGTTCATAGAACACTGGCGGCATCATCTATTTGTATATCTTTCGAAATGAGGAGGGAGCTGCCGCTACGGTGAATCGCGAGCGCTATCGAATTTTTTATAATTTTTCTTTTCAAAAATCAATTAGCCAAGCATAAATGACATTTGGTTATAATAAGACGACGTAACTTGCCACAACTTGCACGCTTAACAATCGATTTATTACAATATTCAAGCCCCCATTATCGCCATACGGCCAGATTTATTAGAAAAATGAGTCAAAAATTAGACTCATCGAATGAACCATGTAACTCAAAGCTGTGGTGGACATATACCGAATAGCACATTAAAATAAATTCGACAGATGCCATGAAATTATTTGCCAGATTTGTATTATTGTTTAAGATCTTAATCTGTTAAATAAACACCCTATAGTGCTAGCAGTTCCGAACTATTGATTAAGGGACGCTACAGGCACATTTGACTCTTGTCAGGGTAACACCGTGCAAATTTATTATTAGTTTCCGATGAAAACGAAGCTTTGTGACCGTATCACAGTTCTAAATAAATTAGAAGTTCTACGGTATGGTATGCGTGGATTTCACTGCTGGGTATATAAGTACACTTACTCAAGTATTACAGCATTCTTACTTAAATATTGCATACTTTTAGGCAAGAATGTAAGCAATTGTTTTTTCTGTTATCTCAGTGTAATATTGAAATAGTGAAAAAAAATATTGCTGATGAGGAAATGTTGATTCAAGGGGTAAGTGTTCAGAATTCTGTCCAAGTTATCTGGATACCGAGTCACAGTGGATTCAAAGGTAACTGCAAAGCTGATGAGCTCGCAAGAGCTGGAGCTGCGCAATCAAATGTTAGTAACTTACCCACAATCCACATTCCGCTCTCAACATGTAAAATGCTCATCGATCGAGAATTTCACAGCATTGCTGATCGGAGGTGGCGAGTGGAAACTACTTGCGTTACGACCAGACAAATCTGGTCATCCTACAATCTGAAACAGATAAAAACCCTTATAAGTCTTTCGACACACGAACTAAGGCATATAATATCTCTTATCACCGGCCACTGCCTTTTGGGCACTCACGCACGTCGGCTCGGGGCTCGTCAAAACGACCTGTGCAGATACTGCGAGAACGAAGATGAGGAAGTATCGAGCAGACATTTGCTGTGCAGTTGTCCCGGTCTAGCCAGAAGTCGACTCGCTCTTCTAGACTCTCCAACAATTGACAATCTTTCAGTACTCTCGGACCTGAAAATCGAATCTCTCATCAAATTCTCGAAACGAATTAATATCTTTGACCAAAACCTACAATAAAAATCTCGGTTAGGTGGAGAAACCATATAACATAATGAGCTCTAGGGCAACACAACGGACCCAACTTGCGGTCTATGTGGCACTCCGATGCGGGGTCACCCTTAAACCAACCAACCAACCAACTCTAGTGCAGAGGCATGAATTTCGTTCGGTTTTTGAAGTGCTGTACAAAGGAAACAAAACAAAATTTTACTATCCATGTTTGTATCATTTGTTTATTGATTATTAGAATTAGACTACAAGATTAAAGCTGAACCAAAAAAAATTTAATTTGACAAAATTATGCGCAGTCTAAGTAGGGGTTCCAAAAAAACAGGGTGTCCTGGCGTGCATGATTCCAACCCTCCTGGTGATCTGAAAAACAGAAATCAAAAGGAGCCGTAATTACTACAGATGTCGCTATCGAATGAGCCTTGGACAAGTTAAAAACAAATTTTTGCACAATATGGCGGCTGTTTGAAAAATTAAAAACAAATTTTGTCACAATATGCTGGCTGTTTGAAAAAATTTGTTTTTTTGCATATTTTTTCAACAATTTCGATTTTTTTTTAAATACTAAAAGAAGAGTTATAGTTTCGAGCTGGGATCATCAGATGAAAGAATGTATAAATAGCATCCTCCCCAAATTTGAAGTAAATCGGTCCATTATAACTCGAGATATCCTTACCGCCAGCTCGAAAATGTGGTTTTGAGAAAAAAGTCTTTTGTGTCACCAAAAAGGCCTTAACTCATGAAATAATAGGAATTTTAAAAAATCCGTTTATTGAGATAGTTCTAAACGTCTAAGCTTTGAAAATATGCAAAAACAAAAAATATATTTTTTCAAAATTCTACACTAGAATACCCCCTGTTAAGGTTTTAAACTTAATTTTCGCATCACCCACAATTTGGGTTCTCACCCTATTCCTTTCACTTCGCTATCTTCTTCATCTTCTTCATGTTCTTGAAGTGTGAACAATAGATAGAGTTTAATAAAGGGTTTTCAATAACAGGTGTTATTTTGTAATGGATTGCGCTATCGAGTGATGATAAACGACTTTTTATGGCCGGAATTGGATGGTATTGATCTGGACAACGTTTATTTTTAACAAGACGCGCTACGTGCCACACAAGCAACGAAACCATTGATCTTTTACGGGAAAAGTTTCCGAACCGTGTTACCTCTCGAAGAGGTGATCACAATTGGCCACGGAGATCTTGTGACTTAACACCTGTGACTTCTTTCTTTGTGGCCACGTGATAGAGAAGGTCTACGCCAATAGCCCGGGTTCGATTCAAGACCTCAAAGATAGAATTCGTGAGGCTATCGAGGACATAGGGCAGCCACTTTGTAATTCGTTTATGAAAAATTTCATGAAAAGGATATTGTCCAGTAAGCGTGTCCGTGGTGGTCATTTGCCTCATGTTATTTTTTGCTATGAACGCCTACCTTCCTCTTTATAATGAAATAAACATCCGATCATTTATATTAAAAAATATCATTTAACTTTGAATATCAAAATAATCTTATTGGAAACCCCTTTATCAATCATGTACTATACCTAGGAAATAAAGAAATGTCCGCGAAACACAAATCCATATTGTGTACGCTTGTAATCACGTAATTGGACAACTAACGTCGGAATTTTGGTAAAAACGCATTTAAGAATAAGTTTATTCAATTCTAAAAGCTTGACACAATGTTGCTTTGATTCGTACATACATACATACATATATATGTATAGTATGCAGACACTAACAAAAGCGTGCCATCTGCATGTTGCACTCTATTCCTTCACGAACAAAAAAAATATTCCTTATCCCTCTTTTCTCTTCCCTCGCTTTTTTTCATTTCTTTCTCACAGACCACAACGCCGGCTTATCGTGACGCGTTGCAACGTCACGCTGCCGCATGTCACTTGGGAACTTTCGAACTTCCAAAACAACCGACATCGCCGCCACACAATCTACTTACAATGTCAATACACCGCAACATAGCATTGCATAGCACAACTTGGTTTGGTGAAGCAGAAGCACATCGCCTTTTCAACGTTCTGTTGTTGCGCTTGCAGTGGTTTCGCCGCAGTTTGTTTGATTTTATTTTGTCAATTTTTAGTGCACAACTTTTTGTTGGACCTACTTACTGTCTTGCACAAAAATGCTCATACATCCATACAAACTTGTACATATAACTGCATGTAAATACTACACACACATACGCAGCTCAGAGCTGTTTCCGACGCTGTCATTGTTGCTTCAATTCGTTTGCTTCTGTTGTTGCCTCGAGTCAACCGACAATTCGCATAACAGTTGCAGTTACAGCGGCAGATGCAATTTCACTTCGCAGCCGAGACTGAACAGCAGTTGCAGTTGCAATGATTCGTTTGTCGTTTGCTTAAGTTTGGTCCATTTGTGCTTTTGTTCGACGCTTGACAAACGTTTTCCCATTTCATGAGTTTCTTTTGTTTTGTAGTGAAAAGTTTCACTTCGAATGGAGTAAACGCACACTTAAGTTGTATGTACAGTGGGCATTTCTTGAGCAAATGCTTGATAAAATAAACTAAAAATGAAAAAAAAAGTTAAGTATAAGAAACTAAAATTTCTTTTGATAAATGATTTAACAATTTTTTTAATACAAACTGAATCCATCCTGAAAAGCGACCCCAAGAAGTAGTAATACAATAAAGGGGAGTGATTCTTGCGAGCTCAAAGCCAATTTCTTTTTTTGTATTGAAATGTTAGAAATATAATTAACATCCGTGACACATTACATCTATTAGTTCAAAACTAATAAACAATTTTCAATTAACAAAATTTAAGTTCAAAACATACAATGTTGTTAAATAAGTCTTGAAGTCCTTTTCTCTCTTCCTGCTTCATCACTTAGTACGAAAGCTTCTGCAAAACTTTTACAGAAATTTAACATATTTCAAAAAATTACTTACTTATATGGCCTGATCAAGAATCACAACCCGTTACCGGTTTTAGGCCGACTGTAACGCCTCTGCTTTGCGCGCGTCTTCTCCAATTTATTACACTTAGCGATGACAAGGTTCCCTCAAGTTGATCTTTTCATCGTAGGAATGGTCTTCCCTGCGTCGTTGCGCTCTAACTTGCCATCCGAACACCTTCTTTGCTGGAGCTTCTGTATCCATATGCTCGACGTGCTCCAGCCAGGGTCAGCGCTGAATATTGATGCGCTTCACTATGTACACGAAGAGGAACGAAGATTTTCCGAAGAATCTTTCTTTCGAATACCCCAAGAGATGCTGTATCAGTCTGCGACACGACCCATGCTTCAACGCCTTGGAGTGGTTCGGGCAAGATGAGCGTCTTGTAGAGTGTTAGTTTAGTCGAGCGGGAGAGGTCTTTGCTTACTGAGACTATAGTAAACACCTATTAGCAAGCGTGTTTCGTCGGTTTATCTCCAGGCCGACATCGTTTGTTGTTGTGACGGCGGTGCTAAAATATATACGATACATCTTTGACGATTTCATATAGTTGTAAACTGAAATGCTGGATCCAAAACGCCGCGTATCTTTCCTATTGGACAGCATATATTTCGTCTTGCTCTCGTTAACCGCTAGACCCACTCTATTTGACTCTCTTTCGATAGCGGAAAATGCTGCGGCAACACCTCGCTTGCAGTTTTCTATGATGTCAATGTCATCAGCATATGCAAGGAGCTGGACATTTTTGGTGGAAATAGCACCATTTCGATGAATACCCGTTCTCCGCAGTACCACTTCGATGAGGAAGTTGATCATAGTGGTTTACCTTGTCTGAAACCTCGCTCGGTATTGAAAGGTTCGGAGAGGCCTTTTGCTACAAGTCGAATCAGTTTTGCGGGAATACCGAACTCAAACATTGTGGCATATCGACGATCCCTTTTCGGGCTATCGAAAGCAGCCTTATAATCAACAAAGAGTTGATGAGTTATGTCACTATCTTTTTCATGAGCTTTGCCAGAATTTGGCGTACTGTGAAGATCTGGTCAATGGTGGACTTTGCGGCTCTAAAACCACACTGATAAGGTCCAATGGGGGAATATTAACCCCGCCGACCTTAATTGATGGTAGCGGGTTCTTTTGGTATTGGTAGAACCAGCCAGTAATTTTGAGAAATGTTCCCTCCATAATCTCTGTATCAACTTCGTATCTGTAACCAGATTTGCATTTTCATCTTTACAAGAAGATACTCTGGGTTTGTAACCTTCGGTCAGACGCTTGATCCGCTGATAAAATTTTTTGGCATCATTCCTGTCCCGGTACACTTCGAGTACCTCCCACGTCTTTCTTGCTCGCGTTTTTTTCGTCTGATACGCCCTGTATCTCTTCTTTTCTTCTTTCCCGGTATTATGGAGCTCGGTATTTTTACAATTCGTTTATTTTGGCTATATCAACGACTGACATGTGAGCGTGGTTTTCGGTACAATTTTGAATCGATCCATTAGTAAATGTGCAGATTTACGTAACATTCAAGATGCCTCAACTATCTGATCCGCTTTCAATGTTCTTTCTCTTTTTTGCACGATTTTATATATTTTCTTAATCATTTCGGCAGTTGTGATATTAAAGTGGCATCTTGCCCTTGGTGTACTCCACAGAGTTTGTGCGACCTTTTTTAAATTCCAAAAGTCACTGTTCGGGCGCGCAAGAAACTGGATGTCACTTCATTTCAGCGGCGAAACCAACATATTGGCCAACCGATGTCAATAAAACTCCAGACCTGATAGACTTTTTCATCGTAAAAAAACTGTCAACGAATTAATTCAAATAGGCAGAGGTTCTGATCTCAGTTCTGATCATTCACCAATATTTTTAACTATTAGTGAAACAATAATCGAGAGAAAAAGTGATACGATGCTCCATTATAAAAATACTGACTGGAAATCCTTTGCAAAAATTCTTCAAACTATTCAGCAAAATGATTTCTTAGTGGCCACCAAAGATCAAATAGGAAAAGAAGTTCATAGGTTTGCCCAAGAAATTCAGAAAGCCGCCTTGATGAGTACACCAAAGGAAAACAACCAGAGCTAACTACTCCAAAGATATTAAGCAGCTCATCACAAAGAATAGTTTTAAAGAATAAAATTAAATTCCTATTGTAATATAGCAGTGTTTCGTGAATTTTGTATAAAATCGTTTTCAGCAGGGTCTCAAGTAGATTGCACTTATACAGATTCGATAGAATTTTTCATAATATGTTATAATATTATATAAATTTGATAAATTGGGCAATTGCTTTTCTACAATGGCTGAAATCTTTGTTTTTTGTTTTTTGGTTTTTTTGCACCTGCGAATATTGTCGTGAACTTCATAAGTTGCTTGAAGCGGTTGATTCGAATGTAATTAGTCAATGTTGGTCGTCATCCTCTAATCCACATCCTTTTTTCACCTCTTTGGTTCTTTTCCTTCTATTTAATCCCCCTCCCTGTATGTTACAACGAACGAATTTGGATTCTTTGTTCAAGTCCCCCTCGTATGGGTATTCATTTATACTATTCTAAGCAATAGACGTTGTGTGGTTACAATTGACGGTGTTTCTTCGGAACCTTTTACAGTCTCTTCACGAGTTCCACAAGAAAATATTTTGGGTCACCTACTGGAGTCTGTTGCGGAAATTAAAGACCTTGAGGTTATATTCGATTTCAATTTTTCTTTTGATGTGAATATTATCAATTTTCATCCGGCTATTTTTAATTTTATTATTTCTGAATCTTATTTCAGGCTTAATTCGTCGAAACGGCGCAAATTGTATACACCCTTATACTTAAAAATCACTTTTGTTGGAACTAGACTAAACGATACATATCGTTTACGAGGGGTGCCTTTTATATGTCGGGATTTGGCAACCCTGGTGTTGCAATCCGGCAACTGACAGCTGTATCGCAAAGTTTGACATTTTTTGGCTTTTACGTACTCAGAACGTTTTGAAATACCAGCGCTATTTGTGTAGTTTACAGTAACTTAAAAGATTCATCTCGGTCCAAAAATGTAATTAAATCGTGAACATTTTCGTGCGATTATTTTTTACAATTTTCGACGTGGATAAACTCAGCAACATTGCATGGATGAACTTAATTCATTTTTTGGCGATGAAACTCCATCAAGGACCAGTGTTTATCGATGGTATGGTGAATTCAATTGTGGTCGTGGTTCACTCCAAGACGAATTTCGTGAAGGTCGTCCAAAATCAGTTGTTGTTCCGAAAACCATTGATGCTGTGCGCGAACTGATATTGCAAGATTGTCACGTGACCTATCGTGAGATTGAGACAATCTTTAGCATTAGTGGTACCAGCACACATTCAATATTGCATAAACATTTGACTAACAAAAAAATTTGTTCGCGTTGGATCCCACACAATTTGTCAATCGCTCAAAAATAGGCTCGTGTCGATTGGTCGAATTAAATGCTCAAACAATACGATCGCGGGGCTTCGAAACACGTCTATGACATCGTGACAGGTGATGAATCATGGATTTATGCGTATGAGCCCGAAAGTAAACAGCAGTCGACTGTATGGGTGTTTCAAGATGAGCCAAATCCAACAGAAGTTGTTCGCGCACGAAGCACTTCCAAGCAAATGGTCGCCTGTTTTTTCGGAAAAACTGGACATGTCGCAACCGTACCACTAGAACAACACAGAACAGTAAATTCTGAGTGGTACACAACCATTTGTTTGCCATTTGTCTTCCAAAGAATTAGGAAAACCAATCGCCAAAGACGGATCACTCTTCACCAGGACAATGCGAGCTCTCACACATCGGCTCAAACAACTGCATTTTTGAGCACCCAAAACATCGATTTAATGGGTCATCCGCCGTATAGTCCTGACTTGGCACCGAATGACTTCTTTTTATTCCCTTACGTAAAAAACAAACTGAGAGGTCAACGGTTTTCGACACCTGAAGAAGCGGTTGCGGCATTCAGAATGCATGTTTTGGAGGTACCTCATTCAGAGTGGCAAAAGTGCTTCTACAATTGGTTCAAACGCATGCACAAGTGTATAGATCTTCATGGAGAATATTTTGAAAAAGAATAAAGTGATTAAAATTTGTTTTTGTTCTCTAATCCCGACATATAAAAGGCACCCCTCGTATTAAGAGACCCCATTCCCAGTTTTCTAACTAGAATGTGTGCAAAAAGTGTTCTTGAAATTTGTTCACCGTTCTTTGAATATTGCTAGCACTATACCTCCGTATAATTGACGTTTGCTGCTTAGCGAATCCTTCGCTTTCTTTAGTTTTTAATACAATTAATGGGACTGTCGGTTGTCGTCTTTGTTGCAAAATATAAATTTTCTTAAACTATTGAGAATTCTAGGTAATTTCAATCCCTCTATCCCGATAAAGTCACGACTAATAATGCAGAAATGATCCCTTATTGCGTGCACTCTGCGATTTCAACTGCCTTGAATTCTCATTATCTAAAGATTATTTTCTCTCTTCGTTATATTCTACCTTATGATACATTAAATTTAATATGTTTTTGCCTGTAAATTTATTGTAAGTAATCTACTTTGATTAACCTGAGGAGAAAGCTACTGTGCATTCACTCTCTTCTCATATGAAAGAAAAACTTAAACCAGGGATCTGACTGGACACCTCAATATCTTGAACAGGGTTCAACATGCAGTATGCATAACCCAGGCGAATGAACACACGGAACCCGTACTCAATTTTATAAAGAGATACAAGGTTATCTTCCCTTCTAGGGAAGAGTGGAACACTAACCCAACACGGGTTAATGATGACTCACAAAAATGGTACACAAATGGTACAAAACGGTCCAAGGGTAGGAACAGGAATAGTGGGGCCTAGAGCTCACAAATCCCTAACACTAAGTACAGATACCACAATTTTCCATGCGGAGCTCTTAGCCATAATGGAAACTGTGGAAATCATATCCAAAAGAGGGTTCGAGAAAGTAAAAATTACAATACTTTCGGACAGCCAATCGGTTCTCAAAGCTTTGAATAGCTTTACATTCAAGTTAAAAGTCCTAATAGAGTGCAACAAGGTACTCATAATTAAGTCTCACTGATTTGGGTATAAGGACATGAGAGACACGAAGGAAACGGGAAGGCAGGCTTTTATGCTAAAAAAGGGTCAGCAGTGCTATTTATTGAGCCAACGCAATTTTTCGGCTTTAACAAAAGTAATACAAAACAGGAAACCAAAAAATGGGTCCAAACTAAAATCAGGAAACCCTGGAATGGCACAAGCGGCCTTAATCACTCCAAAAAGTTTTTGAGGTTCATTGCCAACAGAGCAAAATCTGCTCTAACCCTAGATAAAAAGGGCCTCAGATTACTCTGTGGAGCACTTACAGGTAACTGTAATAACCACTTTAACACAATAGGGTTATCTAGTATAACATCAAGCAGGTTCTGCTGTGATGAAGCGGAGTCTATGGTACACTGAATCACCAACTGTGAGGCATTAGGCCACAGGAGACACATAACTCGGGGCTCGTACCTACTAGAAGAGGAAGACCTACAATTGCTCCCTCCTAAGGAGCTGGTTCGATACTAAATAATTATATTAGTATTTGTTATTATTATTAGTAATTAGGGGCGCACAATAGATCAAAATGGTCGCAGTGCATAAAGGCCTTAGCCTAACCCGTACAACCATTACCATTACCATTACCAATCTACTTTGATTGTAAATTCTAGCTTTAAATAAACTTAGCTCAATGACTGTATTGAATTAATGAATAAATAAAGTAATAAATATGGAAATAAATAATAGTAAAAAATTTTACCTGCCGGAAACATTTTTGAGTTAGCCTGGCAACTTCTCACTTCGCCCTCGTACATGAAAATCATTTTTTGTTACGCCATAGGTTTTTATGCCAATTTTAATATTGTTTAACACTCACACTAAAATAGATCCCGCTTCTTTCCTGCTTTATCTAAATTATAATATTTCTACAAAATGAAAAACGTTAATGTTCAAGGTCAATTTATTCACTATTAGAGAGTTTACTTAAAATATCGATTTGCTGACTACAGGGCTGTACATTTAAAACCTTCTGAATGTCTCTCCCCAATTATTTGGTTACAATTGGTCACTGTGTGTTATGAGACCAAGTTGAAAATGTGGAAAGGAATGGCACTCGTAGAAGATAAAAATACAAAAGTGTGAGAGCGCACACAGTCAGAAAGCCAGCAAAGCAGCCGTCTCGTGGGTATCGAATTATGACACTTTTAGTGGTTTTTAAAAAAATCGCAAAACTTTTACAACCAATACTAGTGATTTGATTTGCGTGTTGTTGTTTTTGCTATTTTCACTGCTACTGTAGTTGTATTTGTTGTTGGTTTCGCACATTGCATCTGCGTTGTATGGTTTTATGTTTTTAAAGTTTTAATTCTTCTTGGCTGACTGTTTGACTAGTGGCATGTCCCAGACGGAGTAACCGAACCAGCGTTGCCGGCTACGATGATGATGCCGCCAACAAGGCATGCGACAAGCGTCAACAACAACAACAATGAGGACGACTGTTGCGACAGAAAGTTTATCAATAAAATTCTGACATAAACTTTTTAATTTGATGTGTTATTATCTGCTGGATGTGTTGCCACTAAATGTATGTATCTATGTATGCATGTAGATACATATGTACGCATGTTTGTATGTAACATTACAAATATATGCACGCAATGGTACGAGCTTTTTTTAGTTTTGTTAAGAACTGTTTACGCTTCTGGGTTTTAATGCTCTGCTACTGAGAATTCGCCGGCTTACTTGGGTACAAACTTTAAAGTATGGAAACTTGGTTTACTTTATAGCATATTTTTAAAAGTTTATTTTAACTTCGTTTAAGAGGTGGCAACACTTAACCATCGTATTAAAAATGCTACTGTAATACAGTTGCATTAATTCTTGACAGCCAATGGGGCAATGGGTTAAGAAAGAGGGAAGGCACTGCTGCACACGAACGGGTTCAATGAACGAAGGAGCGGGTGCTATCATAAATAATGTGCTTACTTGGCAAATAAGGAATTAAGTGGATAGCTAAGTGACAAGAAAAGGTCAGTCTAGTTTAAAAAATTATGTCACTTGCAATAACAACGGTACTTTTTTTAAACAAGAATTGTTTCACAGTACAAATTTTTAAGTTTTGACGTGCATTTCGTTCACGATAAAGTTTGCATAAGTCCGAATGAAGCATATAGGTACGTTCAGATATTGCGATTGGTTGTACAATATGGATAGATTTTACAAGAAGTCACAACGACTTGTAGCTAAGTTGCAATTGCTGTGCAACTGGGCATGCATTTTTGTTTTGCCGCATTATGTGAACAGTCGCAACGTATGAACGCATGTCGTACAATTTCATGTAATCAGATATTTTAACATGGAAATATAAAAATTTGGCATGGCTCTGAAACTACAATATAAAGGTGAAAAATCCAAATTTAAAAATATTCCCCGAAGGACCTATGAAGAACTCTCAAACAGAATATGACAAATTTATGAGAGAGCTACAATTATGTGCGTGAAGAAAAAAATGCAAATAAACCACTGACTTTTTACAAAATATGCTGAAATTTGTTATCAGCTATCTCCATATAATTTTTGTATTCACGGGCCCTGCAATTTCTAATGTTTCTAAACTTCTTCACATTTGAAAACTTGTTTTTTGGTATTCAACAAGACTTTTGATCCCTTTCTTTATCTTTATTTTCCGGATTTTTCTTTCTCTTCTGTATTTTCATCTATAATCAAAATTGTCACATTTCTATTGCTTGTTTCTTTTACACTCAAACACAGTCAAATATCTACGAAAATATTGCATAGCAAATCTCAACGTGTGAATCTAACGCCTAACCTTTCGCACGAGCGGTTGCACACCCAGAAAGTTTGTAGTGATTTCAATTTAGTAGAAAATGTATTAAAAAAATAAACCTTTACAAAAAAGTGAAAGTTTCACGGACCTATCAGAGAACTTGTTGTGCTTTATAAAAAAATAAAGTACACCTATTAACTGAAAAGGAAAATGGTATTAAAATGGTACAATGGACGATTAAAGGTAAATTACACAATCTTATATTTTTTGTTATTTGCCCTTAAAATACTTACAGAGGTAAAATAGGCCCACATGCAATATAATAAAGAGCCCAGTAAAGCAAGTGATTTTCGTGATCGTTAAATATGAAACTGAAGTGCGATCTTGGTGACTTTTTTTTATTTGATTACAACTTCTTACTTATTGTATTTTTTGGGTCGGTAATTCGAATTTGAAATTCGAAAATAATTATTGAGTTTGGCATCTGTCAAAAATCAAATTAGACAATTAATTTGTTTTGATGTTTGAAATTATGATATGCAGTGGTAAACTACAAGGCTCAATTTTTATATTGGCTATTTTGCAAAGTTCTCAGCACATCAGATTTAGTTCGTACAAATTTTCCTAGAAAATGTATTAGAATATGATTTTTGGAGGCTTTAAAACCCAGAAGTGTAAAAGTACAAACACCTTACTTTAAGGAAAAAATGCGCAGCTAGACGAAAGTACAGTACCAAGTCAAGAGTATCACAGGTATACTACAAGTAGCACTAGCGTGTCATTTTGATATAATGTAGACCACTACTTGTGCAAAATTACAAAACTTAAAGGAATAAAAACCATCCAGTGTGTTGACATAGTAGAGGAACGAAAAGGAATATAGGCTGGAGAATTGTCTCAGGCTATCCCCAAAAGGCACACTAAGGAACCTCAAAGCGCCTAGCTGCCAAGCCCAGTCATTTGTATAGAAAGTGTTAAACAGTCTCTATCTGCAGGATTTCCATAGCCTCAGCAATAGGGAAGTCCAAGTTTCTCCGCATGAGTTCCGATCACCCGATATGAGTTTGGAAATTGAATGGCAGGGGATCCCCATCACATTAAGCGTCCTGCTTCTGTCGTACCAAAGTGTGTTTGAGCTAGCGCATAACCACATAGAACTTCATCTGCGTAGCACTTTTTAAGAAAGAAATTGTGCAGTTTTTCTTTTTCAATTACATGCATATTTTAATCTAAATAAAAGCAGGCGCGATTAGAGAAATCGTAATTATCAAGCAGGTACTGTAAGCCACTGCAAATTGAATTTCATTGAAATTTTCCGGCAATTGCACTGAAACTCATTCGGAAGTGAATTACAGAAGCTGCCCGTATGTCTTCTATCCACTGAAAGCGGATACTCCGAAGTTGAGTTTTCTAAAGAGAACAAAGTTACCCGGATCCATCTGATATGAACAGGGTGGTGGTTTGGTCGAGCTCCTCCTTTAAGTTTTAATGTGTGTCGTGATTTCGTTCCTTAAATGGAGATATCTACGCTTTTTTGCCGGCTCGGAATGACAGCTGTCGAGGGACGATCGCTATAGAAAAAAACCTTCTCTATCATTCGATGTTTCCTGTGTCCCACGAAATTTACGTAGCTTTACGTAGCTCTTTTTTTCTTTTAAAAAATAACTTTTAAGAGGCCGGTTGAAGGCCTCCTAGCCACTGCTGCGGTTTTAAGCATTTATACATATAATTATTATTATTACAATATTTCCTATGGTTCCAGCGAGGAAAAAAGGGTCATATTTACATTAATAGGTACATTTGCGTTATATAAATTAAAAAAAAAAATAAGTAAAATACCTTTTATTAGTGAGGAGGGTCAAGTGGTCCCAGTGGCAATCATATCAAGGATGTGTACTAAATTTTGTTGGTCTCCGCAAAACGAAGACCCAGGACTAAGAGTTAAGTTTAAGTATTGAGTTAAACGTTATCTTTAGTAGTAAGGGGAGTGAGAGGTATTGAGCGAGTGAAATACACATTTTATCTGTCGAATACCCGTGCTCGTTACCTTGAAAATCTGTGTGGCTACAAATCTAGACCATATCGGGTTTTTGGGGTTTCTTCTTAACTGGTTTCGAATTAATTGCTTGTCTCCCACCCGGTGGCGGATCGGGAAATACTCGGCAGATATGCAGAGTAGGCAAGAAATGGGACCAAAACAAGCAAAACACCTGCTTGGAGGTGCTGATAGAAATCTATTACTATAGGTTAGCAACCTACTTGACAGATATTTGACTTCCAACGAATCGTCAACTACATCATGATGGAAAGAATACTGAGATGGCACCTATCGTGGTCCCGTTACTTTGCTCTCAGCGAATTTGACAACTAGTTACGTGATTTTAGCTCCAGTATGGCCAGATTACCATTTTCGTAACTTGATTTGCATTTTTTTGTTGTTGTTTAGTCTCAGAGTTTTAGTTGTTTCTTCATGACATTTTTCTAGCCTGTTCTAATTAAAATGTAATGTTTATAATTTTGCAAAATGTACATATTTTTTAATAATTAGTTAAATAATTCACGCAGTTTTATTTAGCTTTACTTTTTTTTAACATCTGGTGGCATTGCCCGCGATTGCAGGTGTTGTTGGTGTTCTTCTGCTTTCGGCACTCAAATCTCTCTCTCACTACTGCAGTGTTGCCTAGCTTTGGATATAAAAACGCACTAAAAAGCCCATTTAAAGAAAATAAAACACCAAATTTTTATTGAATCACTTAAAGAACTTTGTATGCGTGACAAATTGTCTTTAGAATGTGCGTTTTTTTTAAATAAATGTGTTATGCTTACATATGTACAATTTAATTTATGATTTTTTTTTCGTTAAGCGAGACTATTTTGTTAAGGGAACGACTTTCTATATTTGAGGTTTCTATGCTATATTTGAGGTTATGTAACAAGGTGAGGTAATTGTAAAAATGTCGTTAGGGTTTTTGCAGTATTTTCTGGTATTTTGTGGCTTATTTTTACAATGAATACATCTATTGATACCCTATGTCCCACTAAGGATTAATGGCCGGGGGAAACGATTACACCTCTGTTGTTTTAATCCACATTCAGTAAATTCAAACGCCTTTTAAAATATGTAAAAAGGTTTTAAATCTTAAGAAGAGTTGAGAGAGGGACATTTAATATTTTTGCATAACCTTAAAAGGAGCAAAAAATTAAATTCACCCTCTCAAAATATCAAATTTTATAAGCACCAACTACTTTTCATTATCACTAAAATCTTCTCAGAGTGGCCTTTTTTAACCTTCTTTCGTATAATAATACTTTCGTATAATAGTACTCTCTGATGGGCGCAATCTTCTTTCTATCATTCTTGGAACTACATTGCCTTTGACACTCTATGCTCCAAATAAGAGAATGCTCCAAATAATGGAGAAACTGCCGGAATATTTATAAGTATATAGCGTATTGGCTTTGCTGTTTGGTGTACGGTCAATTGTCTTAAGTAGTTTAGCAGCTTCGCTTGCATAAATGAACCTTTTTCTAGACGTGGTTATGAATGCGAACTTTAAATACGCAGTTATTATTAAAAGTGACTAAATCTATGTAACTATTTCTTTCTTCTTCATTCGGGAGCATGGGCCCCGCCAAGATTCTTCCTTCGTTTTGAAGATTTCTTTGGACTTGGACTATTTTTTGTGGCGTCCCATGTGAACTTCTCCAAGTATACTTTGACCGACCGCGGCCTCTGAAAAATTGTAGTCTCCAGCCATGTTTCACCTCACTACAACAGTACTGATTTCACACATGAGGTGTATAGAGCGCCTAGAGATTTGCGAACTCGCCCATATAGTATGCATTCGACCGAACGCCGTCCTTGCTTTGTTTAGCCTGCAGTTGACATCTTCATCTGCTCCACCACCTGCCGTGATGATGCAGGCGAGGTAGCAGAAGCTTTCAACGAATTCCACCGGGCACCCGTCAACCATTATGATAAAACTATGTAACTTCAGCAAGAAAATAAAATATTCAAAATTTAAATCGATTGGCATTTAATGAAAAAATCTTATCACAGCGATGACAATTGGCAGCTAAATATTGTAACCTAGAGTATAAAATAGTAAAGTATAAAATAGTTTACATAAACGTACAAACAGGTACGATTACAAAGTTTATATATTTACAAGGCTGATACTTGCATTTACTTGTATACTCGTATGTGCTAATTGGCATTAAAAAATATGTATTAAATTTTGTGGCGAGCATTCAAGTGGAGGACATACCCCTCTTTCATATCATCTCCATATTAAATTTTACAAAGTATGTATATTACAAAAAATATTTCTTATATATATACTACAAGTACATATATATGTACACATTGTATACAATTAAAATTATAAGTGTACAAAACTATAATTATAAGCATATAATTTTTATAGAAGTTTACGTAGTTTCTGCGTTGGTTAAATATAAAACTTATAATTAAGTATATACAAGTCTATGTACATAACAGCTTCTGCGACTTATGCATACACGATGTAACTTATTTACAAATGTACATGTTTCTATATATACATACAAATACATCTCTGTATACTATATATATTTATGAATATGTTCGTCTGCAGCTCAACCATTCAGCGCCGCTTTGAGTCCTTTTATTTGGTTTACCTTCTCCACGCCCACACTATTGGCGAATTGCTTGCGTGCTTCTTCTTTGTATTCTTGTATGTTGTAGTGTGATTGCTGCGCACAGATAAATAAAAATAAATTCATGCAGTGAATACAACTTTTTCAGCATATATTTGACTTACATTAAAAGCATCTTGAAATTCGATTTTTGTTAAACGTTGCAATCCTCGAAAGTTTCGTCCCAAAATACGTCCCAATTCGTAGCGTGAAATTCTATAAGGCTCCGTTGTAGTGGACATCTCGCTGCTGCCAGACAAATCCTCATCGCTCGTTTTCTAATAGAATAATACAATTTATGAAAGCAATTAAAGAGTTAGCGCTGCTATGCTTTGAGAAATTACATCATTGCAGAAATTAAAAGGAAATTAAAAAAAGAGGTTGTCTGTAAAGTCGGTTTACTGGCGATAGTTTAACGTGACAACGTCATAAGAAAATACTGATGGAATGGTTGCATTTTTCAAAACAAAATTTTAATTTTATTTGTTTGATAGATATTTTGTATGGATATAGAGAAGGAGGTAAATGGAATCATAATGAAATTGATCAAGTTACATTTACACAAACGTGAAAAATTACGAAACATTTATCAAATTCATGAAAGATATGTTCAATTTCGATTGTGCGTCAGACGTTAATAAGTCAACAACACTAAGAGGCAACATCATCGATTTGCCTTTTTCAAGACACATTACACTCGAAACACCCCTTTCATTTCCTACTTTTCCTATCATCGTCTTATTCTCAACAGAGAAATGGTTCATTACCATGCACACAGGAAGAAGGCATACGCAAATACAAATATGTGAATTTATATACACATGCGCATATACATACATATATATGCTTACTCAAGTAGGAGAGAGCCAGATGTCGAACGTTGCCGAACGTGGGGGCCGATTGTGCCTCTTTGTCGTTCGTTCCGCGCTATGGCTTGCAGTTCAAGCAAGGTAACGACGCATGAGCAAGATAACGACGCATTTTTTGGTGCGTGCAGCCGTTATCCCCTTAAACATGTTTTTATTAACACACTTTTATTAGCTCGGGTTGTATGTATGTATGTATGTATTTATGTAACGGAATCTTTGAGCTTAATTTTCACTGGCTTCTAAAAATCTGATCGACTCGGAACACACAACATAGATGACTAGATGGGAAACTCTTTTTCTCGTGAGAGCGCTGAGAAATGTGCATTTTTTATAACATTTTCCAATATTGCCACACCGATAGAAACATGAATTGGGTATTTTTTTAAACAAAAATTGCGAATTTTTAGTTCCCACACCACCATTGAGGTTAGTATTTAGTGTGCGGTTATATAATAGTATATTACTCGTAAACACCTACATATATATTACTAAAAAGAAAAAATTGTTAAAAAAAAGCTAAAAAACACGCTTTTATTGCTAATCGAACTAAAAAGTAGAAAATAAAAAATAGTTTAAAAAAACTAAAACACACGCTTTTATTGCTAATCGAACTAAAAAGTAGGAAATAAATTTTAATGACAAAGGGACCCATAATGAAGTAATAGCAAGCGAACGATCAGTCATAGTCAACTACCTCAGAACAGAATTATAAAAAAAATTAATATACAAATAGAGTAATTCAAACTAGAGTTAAAACCGTGGGATGCATTTTGCTTCACTTTCATAACCCGCTGTACATAGGTAGTTACCAATAGAATGATTGTAATATTTACTATATCAAGCAAACCAAGAACAACGCGTTAAAATTAATGAAACTTATTAAGAAAATGGTCGATCAAGAATCGAAGACAATACCTATATCGCAAAATTCGTGATTTCTTTGGTGGAGATAATCAACCGAATGAGTCGACAATTCAAAGGTTGTTGAAAAAATATCAAAAAACTTGTCCTGTCGAGGATAGAAGTAGGACTGATGCACATTTTCGAAACTTAACATTTTTGTTGAAATTCCTTGACCACTTATTCCCGTCGGATTTCAGAGGTGCCGTACAAAATGATTTATGAGTGCTGTATATGAGCTTTGTTGCAGAAAAAATACTTTCTAACTTACCTTTGTACTTGTGGGTGGTCGTAATGTGGATTTTCGAGGAGCTGGATCACTGAATCCTTCGTTTAGCATATTGTACACATCGCCCAATGTATCTCTGGTATCAACGTATTGCTGTAATCAAAAAAAAAAAAGAATCACCGTTAAACTACAGAAAAACCATTTAATTTAGCGTCGATAAAAAGTCCGTAATCGTTAAGAAGATTAAAGAAGAGATCGCTGAAATTCGGTTTTGAGCATTTTTATATAACGAATGGCCGATATTTTTTTATGGAGAAAATATATAAGGCAGCCACAAAAAAATGTTGCGCTTCATCGCACAGAAATTCAATGGACTATTCTTTAAATTGAATGGTTAACTTAATCAAAACATAAAGAAACTTTGAATAATGTTGAGCTGCTAATAATGTAAACACAGGTGTACTTTGATCTAAAAGGTAGTCCCAAAGGATCCGAATTTCATGCAAACAAGGGACCGCCAAAGACATGATTTCCAAAGCTGAATCGGACGGAACATTCATAAAAGGCGCTATTGGTGATGACGAGACGTAGGTTTGTAAGTATGACACACAATGCAGATATCAGGCAAGAGATAGAGAACTCCGAATGAACTAAGATCAAAAAACGACGGACGACGTTGCTGTTTCGGAACAGGAGGCCCTTCACTTATGAACATCTGTAAAAAAGTGCAGACAACTCTGGATATGATTGACACTTGATCCTGTGCAAATAGGCTATCTATCCAGAAGGAGAAAGCTTGATGGACTCATTCTGCCTAAGCTAAGAGAAATTAAATATCTTGGAGTAATCCTCGATAGTAAACGGTACGGCCCCTGTCCCGCATTGGACAACAGAGTAGCCATGGACTTCGATCCAACTTTCCTCGCCATGCTCCTCGACTCCATGCCATCCAGAGTCGTGCTTGACAAGAGATACAGTCTTGTGTTGCCAGAGGCTCAACTGTGGTCAAACTCAGAAAATGAGCCCGGGAAACACCGTTTTCGCATTTTCACGGATGGCTCCTGGCCGAGCATGGCTCCGGCTCTGGGATCTACGTGGAATCTAACGGGACAAAACTGCACTTTGCTCATCTGTGTTGCAAGCGGAGTTGTATGCTGTTCAAGAAGCAACAAACTTTGTTGTCGAAAGCAGATGGAGGGGCAGATTTATAGGTATGTGTCATCAGCGACAGCCAAACTGCACTCATGGCCTTAGACAGCCCCCCAACCACTTCAAGGGTAGTTGAGTCCAGGCTGAGCTATGTAGGTAGGCATAATAGCCTGATGTTAACATGGGTCCCGGGATACGAGGGTATCGCGGGTAACGAGATCTCGGTAGGATGAGAGAGGCTGCAGATGGACAAAACTGATGTTACTGTCGCAGTTCCTCCTGTTACTAAGGAGAGGGGACTGTAGGCAGCTGGTCGGACTGATTACGGACCACTTCTATGGGCAAAGCACATGGAAAAGGTGGGATCTCAGACACTACACTCTGCTCAGCATGTGGAGAAGAGGATGAGACGACGGACCACTTTCTGTGCATCTGATGTGTTAAGAAGCGACCTCCTTGGGTAATTGTCGCCACTAGATCTACTCAGATTTCTTTGGAGGTCCAATAGATTTAAAGAAAATTAAAAAGGGAACCCGAGTGGAGTAGAATGGACTTAATTCGATCTAAGTGATGTACTTGCAAGCCTGTCTGACACAAACAATAAAAAATAAAAAAAAACTTTATTTTCAGTCAAAAAAGAAAGCGATGCGCTCGGTTTTTATGGATTACAGGAGTATTGTACACGTCGATTTTTTGCCAGAAGGTCACAGACTTAACAAGGAATGTTATTTGGGCATTATGAGATGTTTACGTGAAGCAATTTCGTAAAAAAGAAACGATTTGTAAGAAAATAACTCGCAGAGAAAACCATCATTATCCGACCAAGATCGAAAAGAATACCATCCAACTGCCATCGAATTCCCCAGATATGACTCCCTGCGATTTATTTCTGTTTGATTCCACTACGAGAAACGCGTTTTAACAGCCAAATAGCCGAGTTAAAGGGAGAATCAAATGCAGACCTGATAGCTATACCGGAAACAAAGTTCCAAAAATATTTCGAGAGCTGGATCAAAGGCTGGCATGAGCGTATTACAGTTGATATCGCCATCATCACTAGTGCGAAATAAACTTGTGTTTTGACTTTTCTGAGTATATTCCGGGAGCTTTTTAATCAAGGAGGTATATCATTGCCCACGAACTGAAGATTAGTTAGAAAACTGTTTGGAACATTTATATAATACTGCTCTAAAGAAGAAGCACGAAGAAAAAAAAATATGTTATTCGGATAATTCTTACAATGCCAATTATATCGTCAAAACAATGGGGAAAAATGTTCCGAGCTTTTCACGTGACCCTAATCACCCTTTAAGAGCAACACATCGTAAAATTCGTAATTTTTTTGGTAGAAATAATCATTCGAATGAGTCGATAATTCAAAGATTGTTGAAAATTTTTAAGAAACTGGTTCTGTCGAGGATAGAAAGAGGACTGGCAGGCCAAAACTGGATGTTCTACTGAGAATTTTGCTGTTGTAGCGCAAAGGGTTGGTAAACAACCTTCAACATGGATATCTAGACGTTTTCAACAATTAGGCATTCATGAATAGCCTGTTTGGCGGATGGTGCAAATTTAAATGGTGTCATTCTTCACATATAATTGTTAAGAGTCTCATTTGAATAAAAATGGTGAAACCTGAAAAAATTTAAATACATTTTTTATTTTTTTTTAATTCCAAAAATATGGCTCACATTTACTCACATTTAAATTATTTGCATTTCTTTAATAAAATTAAATAATTTCTTTATTACTTACATCAACAATTAGATTTTTCGTAGTCACCATTTTCTGAAAGAAGTCCCAAAATATGCCACGTTTCGTGCGTGATTTCGGAACATCCTCTGGCGCAACTATGTTCATCTTGCTCGTCTCATGATCATCAAAGGAAACATCCTCAAGCCCGTCAGCCAATTGTGGGAAGTGTACGATGGTCGTCAAGAAGACTAAGAGAAGACAGACTCCAAACACTGTACGGGATGACATTTTGTTTGACTGCATTCAAGAAATACTGCAACAAGACAATAGCAAACACATTTATGATATTATTTTTAGTAACAGCGAATTCAACAGCAACAACAATCAGTACTTCGTAATTCAATGCAAAATAGGAATTTAATCAATAAAATCATTATGTAAATGGCAAGCCAAATAATGCATGAGGCAACACTGTAACGTTAACAACGAAATTGTTAGCTAATAACCAACAACAACACTTGATCAGAAGCTAGATAAAGTTAATGTGGCATGATGGTACGATGCGTGCGTACATTGTGTGGGGCTTGTTTATCAGGGATAGTCCCGTTGTCCGTGTAATTTTCCATAAAGCAGCCCGTTTGGCTCATAATCTAAGCTATTTTCGCGCATTATGCGCCTTCGTGAGCGGCTCATTATTTTAGCATTTGACATGCATACGTAAGTGGCAATGCAGATTAAGGCAGCATGAGGGGGTGCGGGAACTAGCAGAATAAACAGAAGATTTATGTTTATGTACGAGTAATTGACTATCACCGAACGACAATGCGCTTGGTCATATTGCCCTTTGCACATGCCAAGCCACCGCAATAAGCTGGCTAAAACATGCAGCATGCAACAATCAGCTACCTACAGCATACAGAATGAAAAAGTTGGCGTGTTTGTAAAGGGGTTTTCAAGTTCCAGTTTGCATTTGAATTTCCTGTGTGTATTCAATATATTTGTTTTTGTATATTTAGCAGAAAGTCTCTAATAGTGAATAATACAGATCTACACACATCCCGGGTTTCCTTGTTTTTTGGAAAGCCCCAATTGCAATTCACATACATGGTTATTAACTTTTCTTAACCCCATATACCCCATTGCAAAATTATAAGCACTTCACTATTTTTTTTTTTTAATTATAGCTAATACAACAACAGAAATAAAATTTTCTTGGGTACTCCGTTTTATGGCCCATTGAAATTTTAGAATTCTTTTCGAAGTTTCTTTAAAAGAAATTTGAGAGGAAGTCATGCTTCATTATTACCTTTTAAAAGAAAGTGCAGCTGAAACGTGTCGTATATGGATCAATATTTACGGTAATCACGCTCCATCAAAGAGTGGTTTCGACGCTTCCAAAGTGGCAATTTGGACGTCAGCTATCACGCCAAGATTGCGAAATGGCACCGAAAAAATTCGAGGATACTCAACTACAACAATTATTGAATGAAAACGCTTGTCGAACCTTTGATGATATGTCTAAAGAGTTGGATGTTGATAGATCAACCGTCGGTAAACGTTTGCATGTGATGGTCATGGTTCAGAAAGCAGGTATACATCAAAAGAAGGAGAGAGTTATCGAGAGACGTTTGTTGACTAAATTACTGCAGATTATATTGCAATTATCCTTCCTTGGAAGTTTTGCAGTAAATTTTTTGGTATTAATGGCTGTGTGGCATGCCGCATCATTTTGTTTTAGTCACATATCACCACTAACCATACCACTAACAAAAGGTGACAAAGGAAACGTTGTTAACGTATCTTAATATCAAAATTTGCTACCAGAACACAACGAGTACCAAACAGTGGCACAAGAGGAATATAAAGGCTTGTAAACATGTCAATGTGCAAGAACTACGTTTTGAAATGCAAATAAGTTTCGTTTGATACCATATTCTTACAGACCATCTCGGTTTACTCAGATCTGCAAGTATTTAATAAATGGTTGACGTCACCACCGATGATCGTATGACTTTAACTTTTGCATCAGCTGAACCTTGTAAGGCTCAAAAGCAAAATCTAAATTTTAGTGACTGCAAGTAGGCCAAATTTTCTTTACTTATTTGCAAAAAAATCAATAAAGCTTTTATACGAAGGTTCTAACTGACTAAAACGATAGCTTAGAACTAAAGTGCAGGTTAGGTTAGGTTTGGCAGCGGCATCGCACATAGAGACAGCGATGCCACTTAGACCATGAAATAGGTCCATTGTGAGCCGCAGGGGCTGGGCTACATTTCTCTTTCAATATTGAACCATCCTGAGCTTTTGACAAAGCGTAAAAGGTTGTTGATACCTAAAGTGTTAAGAGATCTTAAATATCGGTTTCTGCTTCTGGCTAGAGCTGGGTATGTGCAAAAAAGGTGTTGAATTGTTTCCAACTCCTCCTCATTTCTGCAGCTACGACAGAAATCATGCATGTAAACGCCAAATCTTCTTGTCGTCATCCTGTGAAGGCCCTACTAAGGTCCTAATTCGAACTCTATTAAATTTTATAATATTCTTGGACAGACGTAGACTTAGCCTTGGCCATGTTTGCCTGGCAATTTCACAGGTATTGAGACTAATCCATCTTTGATTTACAGAACTGATTAGTACGTCCTTAATAAGAAGCTCACAAGTTGCAACTAAAGTGCAGAAAGCACTCAAATAATTTTTAATTATTGGAATTTTAATAAATTAGAAAATACATTCTTGGCCATAGAAAAATCAAGGAAAATATAATTCAAAATCTCGAAAGAACTGCAATGGTGTCAAATTCGTGAGATAATACAAACTGAGAACTGCATTTATAACAGAGCTATCCCTCCATGCGATGTGTGGCAAGTGGCACCGTCCTGTTGAAACCACATATTATTCAGTTCACTAATTCAGGTCACAACAAGATTTTTATCATATCACTATAACGTCACACCGTTACAGACATCGTTTTTGAAAAAGCTCGGTCAGAAATGCGACACCAAACATTGATGCATTGTGGGTGCGCAGTTTTTCCTTGAATGAGATGTGGAGTATTTTAGTGCCATAAATATTGAAGTTTTGCTGTTTATACAGGGTTGGCCATATTAAACTGACCCATGTGATTATTAAAAAAATATGGAAAAAGAAACATTTTTTTGTGTTTCATTGTGAAAAACATTTAATTTAGTTCAAGGAGATTCGTTTACATCACTTTTTGAATATGATATCGCGCAAGTGGTCGCCCTTAGCTCGTATAGCGTAATGTGCCCGTTTTTCGGCGTTTTCCATAGTTTTGGCCAGCGTCTCGGCCGATATGGCGGCTATTTCCCGTCGGATATTGGCCTTAAGTGCGCCTAGTGTCTTTGGCTTGTTGACGTAAACCTTAGATTTCAAATTACAGTAAAAAGTTATAGGGTTACTCAATGGGTCAGTTTAATATGGCCAACCCTGTATTTGAACATAATGCGGAAAGTTATAGGAATCCCATTATTAACTTTGCTGAGACTACTGAGCATAGTGTAAGTTATTTTTTAACAAGTGAAAAGGACCGTCGTAACCGAATGGTTTGGTGGGTGACTACTACGTCGTAAAATAGGACTCTACATTTTCGAAATTGGTCATGAATTCAAATATCTCGGTGTAAAAGTCGACAATAATACCAACACAACGACAGAAATTGATCAAAGAATACTTACTGCAAAACGATGTCACTTTGCGTTACAAAAAGATATCAAACGTCACATTCTTGGAAGCCCGGCAAAATAACAATTTATGGTACCCTTACCGTACTAGTGCTTCTAGCGTGTATATATAAGTCAAAGCAAAACCCTTGAGGCAAACACTCAACGTTTTTGAGCGTAAAATCATACGAAAATTATTTGGTGCTCTTTATGAAAACGGCATTTGGAGAATACCATTCAATCATGAGCATCACATACTGTATAAACACCTGGATATTGTCACGACAATAAAGTTGAACCGTTTACGATGGGTTGGTCACTATATAAGGGCAGACGAAATATTCCCAATGAAGAAAATCCTATTGCGTACGTGCGGAAGAAATAGAGGCAGAGGAAGACCAAAACTACGATAGTTGGATGGCGTAGATCGGAAAGCTGATATATATACTTACTACACGCTGTTGAAGAACTCAAGCGAGGGGTAACACGAACTGGAGACAAATGTTACAGCAAGCCAAGCCCCGAACCGGGTTTTTGAGCTAACAATGATGATGATGATAGCCACTCGGCAACCAAAGACAAACCTCCAAGTATATTTCTGCCACGAAAACTCATAAAATCCTCTTTACAACATTATGTCGGGGCGGCATAAAACTGTAGGTTCCGTCATTTGTGGAAGAGCATCAAGACGCTTATCACAAATACAAGGAAGGGCTCGCTTAAACTCGCAATAAACGCTATGAGGGACCATTATATTATATATAAATAAAGAAGGCCAAAGTCATATTAAGTTTGGGCGGCTGTTCATTTGGATGGACGGAAATTTAGTCTCAACAAAGAAAAAACTGTTCCTTGATAATATTCAATAATATTTAAGATGGATATCCTAATTCTGCGGGTACACAAATGTCTAAAACGATTTTGATTAGTTTATGTTATGTGAATTAAATGACAATAAATGTATTTCTAACTGCCCGGGTATAAACCTTTAATTTTTTCTCAAAAAAAAAAAAAAAAAGTAAAAAAAAAGAAAACAAAAAATAAAGGCAAGTATACATATATTATTCTAAAAAAATTAAAAAATAAATTTATAAAAATGTTTCACTTTAAAGAAATGCATACCAACACTTTCAACATTCAATACATCTCTAATTTATTAAATTTGTCTCAAAATTCGTTTCAGTTTACTTCTTATTATACTCAAGATAAAAAAATTGTAGAATCATCGACGTTATGTCCTAAACTCTTCGATCACTTGAGATGGAATGACTTATCTGTCAAAAAAGACGCCATCAAATTGAAACAGCTGTCAAAACAAATCACTAGAAGAACCTCGAACTTAAAATACCCTGTAAGTGTTATGCTTTCATGTAATTATTGGACACACACACACACACACACTAATACATACCCTAATACGGCTTAAAAGGGAAACTACTGATATTGTGTTATATTTGCCATAGAAGCAACTGCTATTAAATACGTGCCACATGCCATCATTATCAGCCAAAGCAAATCGCCAGCGCATCGGCGAAAATCATTCAGGCAGGCGTCGCGTCTGTGCTTACATACACACATACATCCTTACCCACTTATGTAGAGATACACGTATAAGGGCGTGAATGCCCGTTACCAAGCACTTGACTGTTCGTTTAGTGTAACTGCTGCATTGGCTGGCATTTCAAAACTATTGACCATCATCGCAAATTGAATGCATAATTAATCGCTATTCATACAAACAAACAAACAAACAATCACGTACTCCCATTTAGCCACTTACAAAACTAATTTAAATAAGCATCTCTTATTGTAAATACTAATTGAATTAAAAGTGAAATAAAAAGCGCGCTTTTAATGAAAAAGTGAATCTGAACTCTGCTTTGCTCCACGTAATTAAGAGTGATTAAGAATTGAGTGTAAAAATTTGTATAAACACATACATATGTATGTATATAAACCTACATGTACACAAAGGAAAGTTATGCAAAAAATTATAGATTAATAAATTCCTTGAAAAAGGGACTATTTTTCAATTTAAATCATTTTTCAATTTAAAATAAATTAATTGACATTTAATCTATGAAAACTAAATAAACAAAATTTAATTAAATCAAATTAACTTTGCACTGCATATTTGCTGATTTCATTCATTTTTTACTGGATGTTAGCCGCAACGTGACACAAACGGAGCCAAAAAACAGAAATTTCCGTATATCCAAATCGGTTTTTTGTTTTTTAATTTTGTTTTGGCAATGTTCAACTTATGGAGACTTTGAGTTATGCTTTGTTTTTTCAATAAACTGCAAATATATGTAAGTAAAAGATATAATCTACTTCTTCCTTCTATGTTCATCGTTCCATCCCCTGCGATATTCGCCGTTGCCAACGTGCAAAGGTCCAAAAATCTTCCGCAGAATCTTTCTCTTAAACACTCCAAGCGTCGTTTCCTCGGATGGAAAAGTTATAATACATTAAAATAATCAGAAATTAGTGACTGAAAACCTAATTTCCTTTTGGAATTTTCGTCAAAAAGAGATTCCAATTTGTTGAAAGACTTATAGAGAACGTCAGTGGTAATGTTGCAAACAAAAATAATTTGCCCTTACAGACCGCTTAAATCCGAGTCTACTGCTATGGTGCTTAATAATGTCGTCGTCTGTGGGAAAAGCTGCTTTAAAACTGATTAGCAAAGGATAAAAAAGGAAGAAATGTCGAAAAATAAATCCGTCTTAAAAATACATAAGTACTTCCCCTTATAAATGAAACTAAACAAGTACACAATTTGGAATTTCCACTAAATAATTCGACTTAAAAAACATGTGCCAAAATTCTTATTCGAGTTTTAGAAATATTCGGGAGGGAAAAGTTCGAGAAATAGCATTACAATTGAATCTATGCTGCTCTCTAAAACCTATTGACACTCGATTTATTTCGAGTTATAGAAGATCGAATTACGGAAGTTTGACTATATATCTTAAATTTTTTTCTGGAAACTATGTCCGGTGACGAAGGGGCACCAAAATTAGTGGCGTATGCAGTTGACATAGCTCTGTGCATAACAGGTGCGATGAAAACCACTTCAACGGCGGAAATGATACTCAGCACGCCACCTATTGACCTTATGGCGGAAAATCTGGCAGCGAAATTAGCAGGGAGGTCAGTGGCTGCTGGGCTATTCACCTGTAGAATCTTCGGACATAGCTCAATAGGAGAGAGGAGTTCAGTCTGTGTACTACATGACTCCGTACTTTAACTGGGAGAGAAGGTTTCGCACTACAATTGAAGAGGAGGGATGGCACAAAGGCATGATGCCTGGCCATAGGACTTTTCATATCTACACAAACGGCTCTAAAACTTTAGAAGGAGTGGGAGCGGGTATTCACTGCTCAAATGCAGGGATTAGGCAGCCTATCAAGCTGTCAGACCACAGCAGTATTTTCCAAGCGGAAGTTTTTGCTGTGGGGAAAGTCGCGGCGCTAGCCTACACTAGAACAAGAAAGAACTCAACAATTAATATGTATGTACGTGGACAGTCAAGCAGCAATAAAAGCAATAAGCTCATATTGTATTAAGTCCAAAAATGTTCAACGGAGTAGGGAGGCCATAGAAAGAAAGGCTAGCCGCAAACAGAAGGCTGCACATCTATTGGGTACCTGGTCACAAATGCATTATGGGAAATGAAATAGTAGATGAGATAGCAAAAAGTGCTGTTAGACTACATTTTGAACAAGAGAACGACATACCAAAACCGCTAAACACAATATACAATGAAATGGGCAACTACATGAAAAGGCGAGTGGAAGCTAGGTGGACTAATCTGACCACATGCAAAACAGCAAAAGTCATGTGGAGAACTAACAACAAAAAACTGACTCAATTCGTACTTAAGCTCTCGCAAAAGGACTGCAGAACTATCATAGGTATGCTAACAGGTCATAATCTATTGGCTGCATATGCGTACAAAATAGGGATTGCTAACACGGACAAATGCAGGAGATGCAGGGAGGATGTTGAGGAAACTTTAGAACACCTTCTGTGCGTTTGTCCGGCATTATTAAAAACGCGTTTAAACTGTCTGGGAGCCCCATTGTTTGAAAGTCTGGAGGACGTGTCAAAAGCGAGTCTCCCAGCTCTGCTTAGATTCGCCAAAAGGGCTGACATCCTACATGATGTCTACTTTCGGTATTCATAAAGGTCGGCCTCCATCTGGTATCGTTAGGGACCAAAAGGTCTATGCGTGGCTTAATGCCAACGAGGCTAACCTAACCTAACCTATGTTCGGTTTGGAAAATTGGTAAAAAAGTGTTTGACAATAGTATAATAGACAATATAATAGACAGGGTCTGGCAATCGAAGTGTAACCGCTCACGCAGTTGATGCATGGGCATCAACTGTCTGTTAGTTGGCTAAATGACAGTTCAGAGTAATGTTCAGAAGCGCAAGGAAGCATTTTGCCGATAATATAAGTGAAAAAAGAAAATCAGTAATGGATTACAAACGTAAAGATGTGATTTGGTTGGAAAGTCGCAAACATGTCGCACCATGACTCGTTACAATGATACTGGTAGCATCGCGAAACGTCACTTGAAATGGTTTAAAAAGGGAAGAAGCGATTTGAGCGAAATCTCAAAGTCAAGCCTTACAAGATCCAAAAGGCGCATGATCTCACACCAAAGCAACAACAAGTCAGACTTGAGAGAGCGAAAGAGTTGCTTCGCTTGGCCGAAAGTGGTAAATTTCCGAACATTGTGTTTTCTGACGAGACAATTTTTCAAGTTGAGCTATTCGTAAACTCCCAAAATGATAAGGTTTATTTGACCGACTGTTCACATCGATTGGCCAACAGGAGGCAGCACCCGCCACAGGTAATGGTTTGGGCCGTTGTAACCGCAGATGGGCGCTCTCCAATCATTTTCATCGAGCCTGTCGTCAAGGTAAATGCGGAATATTAACGAGAAAGTATTGTGGAGGTTGCTTTAAGGCCGTGGGTAGACAAATATTTCGGTGCAGACCATGGGCGTTTCAACAAGACTCGGCATCGTCTCACAAAGTTCGAGTGAGCCAAGAATGGCTAAAAACTAACGTTCCAAACTTCATTCCGTTCACATTCGGACAGCTTGCGATTCCATTCTGGACTGTGTCAAGGCCATAGTCAAGGCAAAAGGTAGTCATATCGAGCAAAAGAAAATTGATTCTTAATTTTGTGTTGTTTTCACACATTTTTTACTTTGAATTGAATAAAAGTAGTTTTCCAAACTAAATTTATGGCCTTTTTAATTGTTTACACTTAGAGTACCGGACCCTTTATATTTCCTTATTTCCTCTTATATTTTTGCATTGTAACATTGTACATTGGGATTGGATGGTCTGTTTCTGGGTTTTTTGGCTGTAAACCTCTTGAAAGTGAACAGACTTCGACTGTGATACTTCGAAGGCGTGTAAGGTATACAATTTCGAGAAGGCTATTTCCTTACCAGTTAATTTGGCTTTGCGAAATTGCAATAACAATAGCATCCGCAATCCTGTTTAAATGTATCCATAAAGTTTGAGATACGGTGAACTCGCAAAACGGGAACGATGATTTCGGCAAACTGTTTAGTCAATACGAGTGGGGTGAAGCTGTATGGCTAATTCTCAGACGAACGACGGCCTTAATATTCCGACATGATGAAATTGGCGAGTATTGATTTTTGAGTCTCGAAAGATTGAAGAGTTAACAGTGATGTTGGTACTGATTTCATTCGTTCAGGGATGTTTCGTAGTTGGTACAACTTAATCTTTTTTTTTATATCTTCTACAAAAATGTATAATGGCTCTTTATTTGCCTCTCTAACTCTGCTATCAGTCCCTTCCCTTTGATGTCGCCCTTACCTTTGATGTGACCGGAACCCCCAATAATTTTGGCTAAACTGTTTTGCTGTTATGGGCTTTTGTGATTACTGGTGAGTTGTTAACTGGATTCAAAACAGTCTCAATTGTTGATTTGCTATCACTACAAATTATGTATTTATGTTTTGTTTTTTAAAGCGAAGAGTACAGCCTCAACTAACGCAGCAGCTTTGGCTGAAAAATGTATCAGTAAATTGGCAAAAGAGGTAGAGCTGCCCATTTTGTTTTTTACTGTAAATGAAGTGCAGATATCTGTTTGTGATCCGTTAGTAAATAATATTTCTCAGCCTGGCTTCGAAGGAGTTACAGTTTCCAGATATATAAGTAAATTCTATTATTTATAGGCGCAAGTCGAATTTTTTGGACGGTGTAGTAAATTATTTATGTCTAAATAACTTGGATTAGGAATAGTTTGGAATAGGAATAGTTTTTTTAACAGCAAAATTCAATGGGCTATAAAACTGCGTGGTCGAATTTCATTTAAAAATTCATTTTTATGAAAATTTATTCAAGTTCTTTTTTAAGTTTGAGCAACATTTTTCTTAAGAGATTTAACAATATTTGCTTAAAAATATTTTTAAAATGAAATAAAAATACATAAATTATCAAAGGCGCAATAGGTATTTAGCGCAGTGTAAATACTACAAATACAAACTCCTCATTCACCTGTTACGGCTCTGATTAACTCTTTTCCAGATAATCCTAACTATGTTAATTTCATCATCGAAATAAGGTGGAAAATGCTCGATATGCTATACCTAATCTAATAATCCTTTTTTGAAGAAATGCAATCATCTTTAATATTCCCTTAAATAAATTCGATATCATTAAAAGTATGGTAATTTCTAACGCATTATTTTATTACAAGCAGAAACCACGAAAATGGTGTTACTAAAGTGTAAGAGCTACCCTCAATAGCGCGCTACGCTTAGTTTGTCGCCACACTAAATTCAATCTGCTGCCATATAGCCAGTTGTTGCCACTATCGTTGGTCGCTGCTCGATAAAAAAGACTGTAAAAACTTCCAAGTTTGTCTCTTAAATTTTTACATCCGACAGTTTTATGCCCTTTTTGCTTACTCTTTGCATATTCCCTTTTTTTGCTTCTGCTACTCTGGCCTGCATTGAATTGCCAACTAGGCTGCCTATCTGTCGCATTTCTATACAAGCACTCCCGTTTTAACTCTTTTTGCCCTCCCCTCTATGTTGATTATAAAAGTGCTTTTGTGCGCTATATGTCTACAGGCATTTTTTAAATTAATTTTTCCAAATCGCCTCTAACTTCGCTTTATATGTATAAAATATGGCAAACGCTTTTGTAGTTTTGACAATTTGGACAAGCTTTTGTTTAATTCCCATTTTATGTGCATATATTTGGTAGTTTTGAAGCCAAAGGCAGTGTGTATTATTTTAAAACTGTCTCATATTTAAAATGGATTTCAATTTAAAGCAATCACATAAAAATGGAACTGACGGGGTATTAATTTTTTTTTACTTGAAGCTTTCATAGAAGTTTATTATTGTACTATTTTATAGTAAAAAAACCAAAAATTGCTGCCAAAATGACTGACATTTTTTTCGTTCATGAAAACTATGGAATATCACAATTTGGAAAACAAAAAAAAAAAAAAAACACACACACACAACTGTAGCAGAGTGTATAAAAGGCCTGGCAACACAGAATTTGAGTTTTAAATTTGCTTCACTTGACTTAAGGCTTATTGAAACTATTTAAAACAATTTAAATGGAGTTGTAGTTAATGGCCAACACATCTCAGAAAAAAATTGTAGGTCATGTCAAGTGATTCAAGTATTTTGAATATTGTCGACAGCTCTTCTAAAAATTTCGTTTTTCTTTGGCATAATAAGAAGTAAAATTAGAAGTTGAAAAAAGTAAATAAATATATACATACAAATTTTGAGATTTATTTTGCTATGCAGTTTTCTGAATGAAACAACATCGGTTCTTTGAACTATAGAAAAATAATAATAGTAGGCGCTTAAATCCTTTGTCTGGTGTTTGGCTATGCTCTTCATCTTATTTCTGGTGTGCTCCTTGATGTTTTCCTCAAATGGAGGGACCTACAGTTTGATGCCGTCTCTGATCAGCAGGAGGGTTTTTCATACGGAATTATTTCATAATAGATATACTCTCGAAGATAGAATTCAATGAGCGCTGAAAAACTTCGAAGCATACAAAGCAGCCGGCGCGGAAAGGATATTCGCTGCCATGCTGTGGATAATTCGAGAAAGGACGATTCCATGGCTAGAGGTCTTTGTTGGATGCTATGGCATATTTCTAATATTTGTATCCCCAAAAGCTGGTAGACACGGTCTTAACACAGCGAAATACTTCAGACCCATCAATCTACCCTCTTTTATCCTCAAAACTCTTGAACGATTGATCGATGCATATCTTAGAGAAAAGATCACAAACACCACAATTCCAACATCACAACATGCCTATCTCAAAGGAAAATCACAGACACAGCTCTTCATGAAGTTGTAAGTACGATAGAGAGAAGCATAGAATACAAACAATACTCACTTGTCGCCTCGACATAGAGGGTGCCTTTAACAACGTTAATACAAGCTCCATTACTGAAGCTCTTAACGGCACGGACGTTGGCCTCAGCGATTGGATAAACAACATGCTTAAAACTGGAATAATCATGGGAGAGATAGAGATGGGCGGCAGCACAGCCAAACGCTTTGTCAACAGAGGAACTCTACAGAGGGGAATTTTATGCCCTCTGCTATGGTTACTAGTTGTCAGCAAAATAGTTACCAAGTTCGACCGAAAGGAAATTAAAGCAGTGGCATATGCGGTTGATCATGATCGGATGCGGATGATAGGGATCATGGTTTCAGGAACGTTTCCCACAGTAATCAGCAAGATTATGGAGGAGCTTTGGGATTACTCAGCAATTGGGACTGCGGTTTAAGAGTAAACCCAAGCAAAACAGAACTGATGCTATTCACTAAGAAAATCAAGACTCCAGGCTTTGATCTCCCAAAATTAAGCGGAGTTAGTATAACATTAACCACCGTACCGACGAAGATCCCCTGTCAATCCTAAACTCCCATCATTCCATCACTTCCTCTCCTCGACCCCCCCCCCTAACCCAAGGTGTCATGCGACCCGTGCCTATTGGGTGGTTTGCAGTCAGGGGGTTTTCTGTCCGACTGTATTTCTACGGAGCTACCTCGATACCGGGTCACCTCGGGGTATAACCATGACCTTGCCGTGGTATGGGGCGCTGCCACGGTCGACCATTATGTTTCCCCTTTCTATTAATAAGATCACCATGTCTGCCACGGTGGACGGTGATCGTACGAAACAGATGGAGTCCTTCAAACCACAAACCTCTACGGACAAGCAGCCCTTAAATGCAAAGGAAGCTATAGCTTCAACCCCCAAATCTGGATCAAACCAGATGTTTTCTAGTACGGCGGAAGCTGGGATACTCAAGCCTAGTGGAAGTGACAGTACATCCAAGCCCTTCACGGCTAGCCCATTTCGTACGGCGGAAGCTGGCGCTGAGGACAAACCTGGCAACAGCAGAAGTGGCGGTACTTACAACAAACCTCTGGCCAAGAAGTCATCTTCCTCTACCACCAATACCGGGACTAGCCCTGGTAAAGGTGGTAGAACTGAGTCTGAAACGACTGATACCTCCGCAGTAGCAGAGCCTGCACGGCATGGCTACAAGGAGAGACGTGCTGCCTTCAGGCTACTGGAGCGCCTAAAAACGATTCCAGAGGGGGAGTGGTCTGACAAGCAGAAGCACTCTTTCAGCTGGGCGACAAGGGTAACGGAGGAGCCCCCTCGGGGTTCTGAACCGAACCCAAAACGTCAGTTGTCGGACGACCCACCCAGCAACCCCAGCACGTTGAAGAAGCCCCGAAACACCAAGACTTCTCCAGCCACATACAGCGAAGCTGTCAGAGGCCAACAACTATGGGCGGTGGTTGACAAAAGCAACCCTGACGGCACTATTTCGCCTGACAACTGGAAGAAAGTGGAAGCCAGGCTCTCAAGCGTTTTCTTCCAAATTCTGAAGGAGAATCCTGGTCCTGCTCCTTTCTGTCGCGATAATGGATGGCATCAGAGCCACGTGAAACTTATCGCCTGTGCCGATCAGAGATCAACTGATCTATATAAAATAGCGATTTCAAGGATCGGCGAAGTATGGCCTGGGTCTAAACTCGAGGTAATTTCAAGGGATGACATCCCCAGTTTACCAAGAGCTAGGGCCTGGTTACCAGCGGAGCCATCGGACCCTCAAAGGATCCTTGAAATGCTTCGGGTATGTAATCCGGAGCTTCCTACATCGTCGTGGAAGGTCACAAAGCTGGACGATCCCAAAGGTGAGTACCGAAGCGCTACCTTCGTAGTCTGCAAGGACTCCGTGGACGCACTGGCGCGATCTGACGGTGTAGTAAGCTATGGATTCTCGTCCATAACACTGAGGGTCTATAACAAAGACAAGACGTCTAATTTAAAGGACCCGGTTGGAGCTGAGACAGCCCCCACGGCGGAATCTGGCTCCGGTCCTAATACGGCTACAGCGCTAAGAAAGGCATCTGCTGACGGCAGTATCTCTTCCTTGTTAGATAGAGTACTCGATACTACTCTCACTGATGAGGAAGAGCTACTGGCGTCAGATTCAGATGAGCCCAACAAAACGGTGGTGGAGAGGAAGCCCAGTAACCATGATGTTACGGGTCCTTCAAATTAATCTTCACCACTCAAAGGTTGCGTCCGCCAACCTCATAGTCCACCTGGCCAAAGGTGGACATCATATTGTCCTGATTCAAGAACCATGGGTATCACATGGACTTGTGTGCGGACTAAGGACTCAACAATATAAACTGATGTATGCTCGCAACAAAGGTAATCCTAGAGCGTGCGTACTAATAAGAAAAGGGATAAATGCTTTCATGCTCTCTAATTACAGCGACACCGATCAATTGACCATCAGCCTGGAGTCGGGAAATGAACGGATGTGGCTATCTTCCTGTTACCTCGCACATGACCACGAGGAGCTACCGAGATTAATATTCAAAGATCTGGTAGCGCAGGCGCAGAAGCTTGGCGCAAAGCTAATTATTGGTGCGGATGTAAATGCGCACCACGAGATATGGGGCAGCACTGATACTAACGCTAGAGGTGAGTGTCTTTTTGATTATCTGATAGGTACTAAACTACAGATTTGCAATAAAGGTAATAAACCTACTTTTGTCATTAGTAATAGACAGGAAGTGTTAGACGCTACTTTTGCTTTTGACTCCGTTATTGACAGAATTAGGAACTGGGAAGTTTTGGAAGAACATTCCTTCTCTGATCATAGATATATCTCGTTTGAGGTTAGCAAAAATCTACCGAAACCTAAGCCTGGTAGAAATATCAGGAAAACAGACTGGGAAAGGTATATAGATTGTATCGGGGTTACCCTAGGAACATGTCCATCAGTGGTACCGCAAAGCATAGAAGGACTAGAAAATTTGGTGCACAAAATTACCTACAACATGAACGCTGCCTTAGCGGAAGCCTGTCCCTTAAGAAGACTGAGGGGTAAACCCAAGCCTAAGTGGTGGACGGTTGAACTAGGCAAGCTTCAAAAAACAAGCAGAAGTGCTTTTAATAAGGCAAAGAAAACACGTCTCGCAGAAGATTGGAAAGATTATAAAGATGCTCTGAAAATCTACAAGAAGGAAATCAGGAAGGCCCAAAGGCAATCTTGGAAATCCTTTTGTGAAGAGGTTGAGGGGGCAACTGAGACCTCCAGACTTCGTAAGATCTTAGCGGGAAGTCCTCAAAATTGGGAACTGCTACAGAAAAGTGATGGTACGTTCACTACAACCAGTAAAGAGTCCTTAGAACTTTTACTCGACACTCATTTTCCAGGCTGCTCAGACACTACTGGGCATGATATGGAAAATACAGTACACTGCCGTGAAGTCAGAATAGATGCTATATCTGAGGATCGGCTCTTATGGGCGATTGAAAGTTTCAAACCCTTTAAATCACTGGGTCCAGATGGCATTTACCCAGTGGAACTGCAAAAGACCGCCGGATATCTAGCACACTGGCTGCTAGCAATATTCAAAGGTTGCTTTCTCTACGGTCATATACCTCTTAAGTGGAGACAAGTCAAAATTGTTTTCATCCCAAAAGCGGGTAAAAACTCACATACCCATCCAAAAGACTTAAGACCGATATCTCTTTCTTCCTTTCTATTGAAAACTTTGGAGAGGTTGATAGAATTTCACTTAAGCCTAACTATAGATAGAAATCTTATCTCTACGTCACAACATGCCTACACGAAAGGGAAATCGGTAGAGGCGGCTCTACATAACCTTATCTACACGGCAGAGAGTTCACTAAACAAACAGGAATTTACTTTAGCCGCTTTCCTTGATATTGAAGGGGCCTTTAACAATGTCGAAGGGGGGGCAATTACTGCAGCACTCACTGATCTTGGGGTAGAACCGGGCTTGGTAGGCTTCATTGGCAAAATGCTAAATAGCAGAATCATTGAAGCGGAACTAGGAGAATCGGTGCTCAGGAGATTGGTAAGTAGAGGTACACCGCAAGGCGGAGTCCTCTCACCGTTTCTATGGAACGCAGTTGTAAATAAACTTCTGTTAATACTGGAATCGGTGGGCTGTAAGGTGATAGCTTACGCCGATGATGTTGTCATTGCTGTCTCTGGTAAATTTGTATCTACATTAAGAGACCTAATACAAAATGCTCTAGAAATACTTTCTAGGTGGGCAGGAAAGTGTGGTCTAGGAGTCAACCCAGACAAAACACAACTTATATTGTTCACTAGGAAACACAAAATCCCTCAACTAAGTCCAATTATGCTCAAGGGGGAAGCTCTTGTGATTTCGGAAGAAACCAAGTACTTGGGACTAATCATAGATAGGAAGCTGACTTGGAAGTCAAACATCTTAGAAAGAGTCAGGAAAGCGAACCTAGCTTTTTATGCCTGTAAGAGAGCTTTAGGTAAGACCTGGGGAATTAAACCTAAGGTTGCTCATTGGCTCTACACTGCTGTCGTCAGACCCATTCTTCTATATGGAAATGTTGTCTGGTGGTGTGCTATGCAGAAAAAAACCTATTCTAATTTATTGAATAAGGTGCAGAGATCAGCGGAATTAGCAATATGTGGCGTCATGAAAACCACGCCATCCATGGCCTTGGATATCATACTACATCTGCCACCCCTAGATCTCTTCTGCAAATACTTAGCGGCCTGCTCCGCTGTAAGGCTCAAAGCGAGCTCACAATGGAAGACTGTCACACAGGGACATTCGACCATCTTAGACTCCTACACGGATATACCCAGTGACTGCGATTATCATCCTCCCATTCTCTGCTTCGAAAGGAATTTCCTAATGAAAATCCCTTCTAGACTGGAATGGTTGGAAGAAGATCCAACACCCAACACACCCGTTAAGATCTACACGGACGGGTCTAAAATGGATACCGGTGTAGGATCAGGGTTATTTTGCGAAGAGCTTTCTATTAGTGAATCCTTTAAACTACCGGATCACTGTAGTGTTTTTCAAGCGGAAATAAACGCTATTCATGAAGCCTTAAAATGGTTAAAGATAAACAGAATATCATCAACGGATATCTGCATTCTATCAGACAGCCAAGCTGCCCTACGAGCCCTGGATGCATTCCAAACAACATCAAGGAGTGTCTTACGTTGTCGCCAATCTCTAAATGAGATGGCCAAACAATATCGTATAATCTTGTGCTGGGTTCCAGGCCACAGAGATATACCAGGGAACTGTAGGGCCGACCAACTTGCAAGAGAAGGTACCTGTTTGCCAGACATAAGTAATTTTATGGAGATACCTCTCGCAACTTGTAAGCTTCTCATTAAGGACGCACTAATCAATTCTGCAAATCAAAGATGGATTAGCGCTAACACCTGTGAAATCGCTAGGCAAACATGGCCAAGGCTGAATTTACGTCTGTCCAAGAGCATTATAAAACTGAATAGACTTCAAATCAGGACCTTAGTAGGGGCCCTCACAGGACATTGTCTCATAGGAAATCACGCAAGGAGATTAGGCGTTTACACGCATGATTTCTGTCGTAGCTGCAGAAATGAGGAGGAGTTGGAAACAATTCAACACCTTTTTTGCACATGCCCAGCTCTAGCCAGAAGCAGGAACCGATTTTTAAAATCCTACTTCTTAACGAATATAGATAATCTATACATTTTAGGTATCAACAACCTTTTACGCTTTGTCAAAAGCTCAGGATGGTTTAATATGGAGAGGGAAATGTAGCTCAGCCCCCGCGGCTTCACAACGGACCCATTTCGTGGTCTAAGTGGCATCGTTGTCTCTATGTGCGATGCGGCTGCCAAACCTAACCTAACATTAACCAAACAAGCAAAATACTTAGAAGTTATCCTTGATCCCAAAGTCAGCTGGAGACCCAATTTAGAATACAGGGTGAGGAAAGTTAGTATAGCACTTTACATGTGTAAGAGAATGGTGGGTAAAAAATGGTGTCTTAAACATAAATACAATCGTCAAATCGTCGCAGCAAGATCCTTCTACAGGGACCCTCATTGCTCAAAAACATCTCAGACTTTTTAATCCCCAACCTCAACTTCAAGAAAGACTTTACGGTACGTTTTCCACCCAGAGCCGAATGGAGGAAAGGGAAAGTGATTGGTAGATTTGTTGTCGAAATCTACACTGATGGTTCTAAGATGAACTGTGGTGTGGGAGCTGGCCTCTATTCGGAACCGCTCCACTTTACCAAATCAATTCGACTTACTGGCTATGCTAGCGTGTTCCAGAGAGATCTATTAGCAATCAGGGAAGCTTGCAAATCACTGGAAAACTACAAAGAAATGAGTGCAAGTGTAGTTATTTTTTCAGGCAGTCAAACAGCTATCAAGGCCTTAAACTCCAACTCCACTTCAACCAAACTAGTTTTACAATGTAGAGAGAACTAGAACTGCTTGGTCACTTGGTACAACATCCAGTGGACGAATTTTCTGTTAGAATGCTCTCGCTTAAACATTTCACGTATTACTGCAACCCTTACAGGTCACTGGAAGGTAGAGGATCATCCTTTCAATCCTATCTGCAGAAACTGTCGGGTATTTTCCACTATTTATGCGAATGTTCAGGTTTAGTCAGAACAAGACTTTGAATATTCGGTAAACCTTTCCTACAGCAAATTAATGAAATCGCAGACATAGATATAAAAAAGGACGTCACGCGAACAGTGGTAATAAAACGGCGCTAGTTGGTAATTAAGATTATTTAGCACAAATACTCAACCCCCTCAACAACAACAACAAGACTCAGAGATTTGTCGACTTATCTGCCGAGGAACGACGGCTATTAGGCAAGTTTTTCTATCATTTGGGGTTTCCTGCTAAAAGTTTTCAATACCGAATGATAGTACATAACGCATTCGGTGCGGCGGCGCCTCATATCATACAATATTAACAAAACAAGTTTTTGGTAAAAATTTTTATTTTCTTATTAGAAATTTTGGTGTTTTTGGGAAAATAAAAGGAAAATCTCGATTTTTTTTTATATTTTTGTCTGTAGATCTGTCAGCATGATCAGTAACCCAGGAATTTGCATAGTAGGAATCCTATAACGTTTCGAGTTGTATTAAAATACGTACGGAGAATCAGTGAAAACTAGTGCAAAATATATCATTAGTGAAACGCAAATATATTTCCGAACCAAAAACATTTTTTTGAGTAGACCAAACCCTTAAAATGTTTAAGAGTACCGAAGATATTTCACTTTAAAAAATTCTATACCAATATTTCCAACATTAAATAAATCACAAAATTATATTTTTTATTTTTTTTATTTTTATACAATAAAAATAGTATCAAAATTTCCACATTGAATAAATCTCTAAATCTTGAATTTTTTCAGTTTACCTCTTTCTAATATTGTATATTTAAGCCAAAAACAAACAAACCCATTTTCAATAAAATCGACGTCTTTTCCAAATTACTTAGATTACTCGCTCATACAAGTACGATTTTAAATATATGTTTGTACGCTTGTATGGTCTGCTGTGCCACCAAAGAAAGTTGTTTTTTTCTTGATCAGGCAAAATGTACTTAGCGCTTTTCATGTTAGAAGTATTTGGTCGAAAAATTAACATAGTTCGGTTTAGACCCAATACTCGTATGAGCTGTTTTTCGATAACCTTCGTCTATTTTAATGACAATCTCATAAATCGTCTTTTTAAAAATGTCCTCATCCTCATTGAGTGATAATCATTTGGTGGCTGATCTGTAATATATTATAGGGTGTAGTAGAACTACCCTCTAAAGTGTTCGAAGAGTCTAACGCTCCGTTTACTGTTGTCAGTTCAGTGCACTTCTAGTCGATCACCTGCTTTAATCTAGTCATTGGTTGACAGTAGCGTCCGAGTTGATGATTTGGGGTGCCTAAAAGTTATTTTCCCTCAGTATTTTTCAGCGATTGTTCTTCTGCAGTTGTTCTTTTTCAGCGGTTGTTCTTCATCTTTTCATTCCTAGTTACTCGTACGATCTGATTCAAAAATTGGTTGATTTTGTTACACTGCAGCAAGTGATAGCAATCGTCAATTTATGTAGGTTCAAAAGGTTCACTTATGTAAATTTATGTAGCATTAATATATCGAGCATCTTCTCGAAGCAGCTAAAAGCTGTCAAATAATTTCGAATAATTATCTCACCTTTAAGTACACATATAGTATGAGCCGATGCAATGACAAGTCACGAGATGTGGCTCACTAAAGACAGCCAACAAATTGTGAACTTTTACTGAACCTTATACACTACGTTAAATAATTATAGCACTAGAAAGAATTGGCAAGTTTTGACAGTTTATTTGTTTTTTATTTAATTAGAATTTTTTTCATCAATTTTTCACTTCACTATTCTACAATAAGTTGAAAATTAAAAAAAAAAAAATAGTTAAAAAAATTCGATCAGAATCAAATTTTGGGCATCTAATTTTATAGCGGTAGGCTAATTACCTACACTGTCATAAATCAAAATAGATTAACGAAACCAACGCAAGACTGAGTCTTGTCGAGGCCCTATGCTCCCGAGAGGAATGAACAAAGCAAAAAAAAAATAATAGCCCATTAAGTTCTGATACAATAAAGAGCTAGCTTGAGGTAGCTCAGAAATTGGTTTGAATTTTGACAATTTATGGATATGGCTCAAAACATCCAAAACTGACAAAAAAAATTATCTAAAATCTACACAATTTTTTCACTACAAGGTGGCGTAAAATTAATCACCCTATAGTAAGATTTAGAATCTTTGCAAATGGCATCTCCAGTCATATTTGGCACCAGTGAACTGGACCGCTGCAGTATACAAACACACAAGCAGTGGAGCACATAAAGTTCAAAATAAAGATTTCCACCACTCAAAATTAATACTCAATAAAAAATTATTCAAAAAAAATAGATTAATTTTGCACCACCTTTTACTTAAACATGCACTTTGTTATTTCACTAAAACAAAAACAAATACATTTACTTCAAAGTTAGTTGAAATCCGCTTCATCCTTTGTGTTTTGAAAAACCACAAGTTTTAGAATTTACTGCAGCCAGTGCTCTGCAGTGTTTGATTTCATATACGCAGTGCAGGCCGAGCAAACCGAGAAAACTTAAAACTATGCTAGAACAGCTGCAGAATTTCCACCTTTTATTTATTTTACTGGCAACGATCAACTTAAAAGTTTTACAAAAATTACTAAAGGCGCTATTTTCAGGTACAATATTTTTACTCCTTTTGTTTCTAGAACGTAACCAAGCCGTCTCTTATTCGCATAAAAAAGTATATATTTTTGGTGGTATGTGATACAATTGTTATTAGTTTTCAATCAAGCTTTAGGGCCACTCAGCAGCATTTAACTGCATACAATATTTTTCCGGTAGTCAAATGTGTTATGAACAAAACGAAACCAAAATTAAGAGGAATTAGCCCAAAATACAGTGAATTAACCCATGTAGCTGGTATTTAGTGGATGAATAGCTACATACAATAAAAACACCAGCAGAGGAGTCACTATTTACAAATATGCACAATTAAAATGTAAATAAATTCGATGGCGAACTAAAATGCTTAGTCATTTAAAGCGATTTCATTCAATTAATTGGCAGCTAGTAGGCAAATGTGCACATGTATAAGTGAGCTGTCATTGTGTGCACCACCAGCTCATTTATTTATAATTTAACGTAAAGCCATTTCATTTTCTCATCCAAAACAATTTATTTAAATTAATGACTAACCGGCTACATTATTCGAAATATCAGCAACTAACTAAACTTTATTCTGCCCACATGAACTTATACATACATATTTAATAAACAGCAAATTTCTGCATATGTTCCCGTGCAGTAGCCAATGAAGGGAATAAAAGTGGTTGGCCCGAACATTTCAACGCATTCACAAGCATTATTTAATATATTTGCAAATGTGCTTTTAGCTCGCCAACTCATCATACAAAAACGCTTGGTTGAAAAAAAAATTAAAAAGAAAAAGGTTTTTATTCTTCGGTTTATTCACCAATCAGAGCAATGCCCCAACAGTTCTCCAATATTTAGTTATCTTTGCCAAAAATATTTGTGCATATGGTCCAAAACAGGACTGTGTTAATAAAGTTTCCAATACTTTTATGCTTTAAACCCTTGCCCAAAAATTATCACTAAGGTATGAAGTCTATCTTCCCGACTCTCATAGCGAATTTACCCTACTGTCATAAGGCTATTAAAGTTGTATGGCATTTTAGGGTAGTTTACAGTGAAAGATAAAAAGACAAATGCCAAAATAATAGAGAGCTTGGAGGAGTTCAGAGACTTAGAATTAGATTACACAATATCTTATCCAAACCCAGAAGCCTCAATAAGCCCAGAATTGAGTTGAATTGGGTTGAGCATATGTGCCCTTCTTCTGGTTCTTTCTACTTTTTGCTTGCATGGCATCGTTTAAGTTTCCTTAAATTGAGCACAGAAACAATAGGAGCCGGTGGGCCATATCCTTATGCGAGCTACGCAATCTAGTAGCTATCAGTAGTTTGGCACCAGTTTATATCTCGTAGCCTTAGCTCTTCCTGGGTGATTTGTTGTCCATGGCAGAAAAAGGTACTGATCTTACTAGTTGTAAAGCCATATCTCCTTCAGTTTATGCGGTTGCCACGTCGTTATAGCGTGTTTTCATATTTCTAGAGACTCTTATAAGCCTGATGCGCTTGTTTATCCTATCCTATTCAATTTAGTTTGTCTATGCACTCAAGTGCTAGTAAGTACCTAACCCCGAAGGATGAGAAAACCATGAGTGCAGCTTGACTGTCAATTAACATGGCAATTCGCTCATTCTGGAGTCTTATTTATAAATTGATTGACTGGTATAAATTTCTATTTGGTAAATGCTTGGAGAACTATCCATTGGCACACAGCTTTATTTTGTGATCATCAATCCCAGCGCCTATGCCTTCGGGTATTTTCGAGCAACCTGTATACCAGTGCAGGGTAACCTCCTGTGTAATGTACAGTAAAATTTTTAACTTCTTCTCTAAAACTATAACCCAGTGATATAATTTCTGGTAAGTTGAATATGAGGGAGCTGCAGGCTCGATGCGATCATTTTCCCTTTAACGTAACGCGCTTACAGCAGCGCTAGGTAAACTTGATAGACTTAACCGGGAAAAACTCAGTGAAAGCTCGACAATGGAGGAAATCGAGCAATTGGTATAAGGTATTTTCGAGCTACACCATGTCATTCCAAACACCTCAAAGGTACCACACGGGCAACGAAGCATCGTAGAGAACTGTCACAAAAACAGTCAATCCATATGCGTTTACTCGTAATTAGCAAAAATACTCGTCTTCCCATTAGCAAAAATATTTCTTTCAGCAATATATGACCACTGTAAAGAAATTGCGACAACCCAGATGATAACTTTACTGATTATAAGGTTACTTCCCTGTTTCCAAAGTTCCGGTTGGTAGGATAATTTTTAAAAATGAGTATCCAAGCCAAAAACACGAAATACTCAAAATGTTAATTATCTCTCTTTTCTGAAATAAAAAACCATAGGTTCGAAAATGCATCTATTTTTTCCGATGCACCTATATAGGACCTTCAGGATAAACCAGTTTTCGAGTACTTGATATGATTACGTAGTATGTTGCCATTGGATTGTTCACATAAAGAGTGATTTAAAATAATCTAAAAAAACAAAAAAAAAAAAATGTTACTTCAAAAATCAAACCCAAAATATTATACGACGAAGTCTGAGTCTGAAATATTTTAGCAAGAAAATTTTGAAAATAACTTTTCACATTTTTCTTTATATCCTCGACGTTTACTGACAAATCTAATTTAAATCTAAGTACTAACCCTTCATATTCCTGTTATATACACCTTAACGTCAGTAGATATAATTTATTAATTTTATTGAACGATATCTGAAATAATATCACTACTGTCATGTTACTTAGATTTACTTTTGCTATTTATTTTCTCTGCTTTGAAATATATATCTTGTATTCGTCAGTTGCCGGAACGTCCGTTCATCAAAAATTACGCGTACTTTTTGCAACCCGTGAATATTTCGTTAATGTTGATAATGGACCCAGATGTCCTAATATATTCAGTTGGATATACAAAAATGGTAGCAGTTCGAAGTGAGTAACGGGATATATTTGTCAAATTTCTGGTCTACAAATAGGTAATTTCAAAAAGTTCGGGTGTGACTAATACGTCAATCTAATCGATTACACAAAATTCGAATTGACTGAGCTGACATGCTGGCAATTGTTCTTGCAAAACCAACTAGAGGCCATGCAATATTCAACAGAAATAAACGAATTATCAAGTTGGCATAAGAGAAAACCTTCATTCAATGGTTTTCTTTATTAAACTTACTTATTTTCACAGCTTATGAAGATGGATAATTTTCTCAAAACATTGAAATTTTTGTTCATGGAGTTCTACCAGAAAAACAGCCAACTTGTAACACGTCGGAATTCGATCGCTTAATTAAGATCAAAATCGATTCGATCCATTAAGAAATAATCTTTATTTGAGTTTTTACTTTTATTTTTTACTTCACGCTATGGAGGTTGATCTCCATTTCGTGGTGAGGTACAAAAACTTTGAACTTGAGCTCAAAAACTTTTGGAATGAATAAAACTTGTCCTCTCGGGACAAAAACATCGATCACACATGTAGGTCTCACTACAAACGCCGAAATTGTGGACGAAAATTTTGAAAAGGCAACCCTTGCGTTAGATAATAAATTATTGTTTTTAAATACAAGACTTGGAATAACTGAAATATTTCATTAGCAAAAGTTTAATGATTTTTGGCGATGATCTTTAATTTTCTGGCATAAGATGGCGCGTTAGTGTGGGACGAACTGAATGGTTGGGTATGCACTACAAAGGGGTATTTGAAATCAATGAGCTTTGGAAAAAAATTGTCTTCTCGACATAAAAGCGTTGTCATTTTGGCGCTAAGGTCCGACTATAAATTTCGAAATTATGGTAAAAAATAACCCCTACGTTCGACAAAAAAGCACACATACACAACTTTCTAAAAAATTCGACGATACTCAACTACAAGAATTATTGAATAAAGACACATCCCAAACCCTTGATGATATGTATAAAGAGATGGATGTTGACAGATTTACGTTTTATGTTGACGTTTACCGACCGTTTGCTCCCGATATGAATGGTCCAGAAAGCAGGTAACTGGGTGCCACATCAACTGAAAGAGAGGGATATCGAAAAACGTTTGGGGACGTGAAAGATGCTTCTTGAACGGCAGAAAAGAAAAGGTTTTCTGCATCGCATCGTCACTAGCGATGAGGCGATGAAAAGTGGATCTATTATGATAACCCTAAGCGTCGACAATGTTGGAGCTTACCAGGTGAACGAAGTCCATCGACAGCGAAACAAAATATTCAAAGGTTATGTTGTGCATCTGCTGGGATCAGAAGGGTGTCATCTATTATGAACTCCTTGAGCCATCTGAAACCATCACTGGCGATTGTTACGGACTGCAGCTAATGCATTTTAATCGAAGGTGTTTTCGGTCCAGTACTCTTTTTTTTTATTAGAGGGGAAGCCAGCCCCGTCAGTGTGGGATTTAATCCGAACGAAAACCCCTACCTAAATTACCGATCATCCTGTACTACCGTCAAATATTTCGTCGGGAGGCGGTTTGAATGTGCAAAATTTCTTTTGGCTTCATTCTGCTGATGTCAATAGTCTTTGTGACCATCTTCGTCCACTTTTTGGAATAAAAAATACGTTAGCGTACTTGCAGCTCAAAACCGGTTCCCAATGACTATGACAGCTTCGACTCCATTTTCAGGCCGATTTATAAGTAATCCAAGTCCGTAGTTATGTCGAGAATTTCATACATTGTTTGTAGTATTTTTTTTTAAATGGCGAATTTCCAAACTTCAAAATATTCAAATATATAAATCTGCTTTGAATTTTTCCCACTTTTTGGGAATATTTGTTAAGTGGGTTAGATATGGTATGGATGGCGGCTCTATTTTGCACATTAGAACTTTAACTCTTCTGGCACGCGCCCACAAATATGCAACAATATTCGCGTATATAGAAGCACAAAAGCATTTTATTGTTGCAATAACTGTGAAATTTATACATTTAATTAAACTGCAAATCGCATGCACACTCATACAGATGGAATTATTCGCACAGGCAATATCTGTGGTAATGAAAATATGTTGGCTGCCATATACATATGTATGTGTGTGTATTTGTATGTTAACACATATTGTAAGCCAGTTTCGAAATCTGTTAATCGACAGTAATAAAATGGAGTTGTGAAAATAGCAAGTCTCAATACTACGCATTAAATGAACGACAAAAAGTGCATTCACTAATGAAACTCGAAACTAGAATTATGATATTCTTAAAATTAAAAAAAAAAATAAAAATATGTGTATAAGTCTAAGATAACGTCGTAACGCTTTGGAATTGCCAGATCATAAATAAATGTAAGGGCGCATTTGTAATTAAATAATAAAAAATAGCATATCGCAAAACTTGGTTAGCTATTAATTATCATAAAAGCACTGCTCGCACTAATAAATGTAATGGGGTGCTAATTAGTTTTTGTGAAGAAGCCGAATGAAGTATTAAATTAAGCCTAATTTGCTTCGATAATAAATACCTGTGGAATGAGACTTTTTTTCAATTTCAAACGTTTATTAACAAAAAATTGTTACAAATTTAATTTTCAAAATAATAGCCATCGCTAGCGCCACATTTTTCCCATCTCTCAGGCATCGAGCCATTTTTTGGCTTCTTCGTGAGAATTGAAGCGCTGCTCGGAAAGTGCGTGGCCCATCGATGCAAACAAATGATAATTGGAAGGCGTCAAGTCTGATGAGTAAGCCGCATGCACCAGCGGTTTCCAATCGTACGGGTCGCTCTTGTTCGATGGGGCGGTGCATGTGGTGGTGCATTGTCATCAAGAAAAATTACTTTGTAACGCCGATCGGTACATTGTGGGGTCACGCTGATCCCAGAAAACACACAACATGGCCTTGCGGCCGAAGCGATTTGGTTTCGCCGTTGTTTTTGGCTTGTTGCCGGTTGGACCCTACGATCGTTTACGCTTGGGATTGGAGAAATACACCCATTTTTCATCACTCGTAACGATTCGATGCAAAAAAGACTTCCTTTTGAACCGGGAGAGCAGCATTTCACAACTGGTTTCACGATGTCCACAAATCGTAGTTTGAAGGCACGAAATTCGACATTTTTAAGAGCGACAAAAATGCATTGTTGTATGAAACGTAACAAACAATGAACTGAATATTGTTGACAGATGACAGACGAAAAAAACAAGACAACTGGGAGGGTTTAAAAATAATCCTAGCGACATCTATGGACTTATAGCTGAAAGTCTCACTTCATAGGTATAGCTCTGTGGGCAAAAAGGGTGAATTTGGTTGTAAAAAGAAAAATCTTTATTTATTCTTGTAAATCAATTTCATCCCCTTCAAAATAATCCCCTCTCGATGAAATATACTTATGCCAACGATTTTTCCAATCCCCGAAACATGCCAAATAGTCCATTTCCGGTATAACCATCAGCACCTTCTTCGATTCAGCTTTTATCTCCTCAATCGACTCGAAACGCGTTCCCCGGAGTGGTCTCTTGAGTTTTGGGAACAGCCAGAAGTCACGCGGAGCCAAATCAGGCGAATACGGTGGTTGCTGAGCGATATGCGTGGAGTTTTTGGCGAAATGGTCACGAAGAACGAGTGCAGTGTGAGACGGTGCATTATCGTGATGCAAAAACCAAGAGTTGTTGGCCCATAATTCTGGTCTTTTTAGACGAATTGCTTCACGTAAACGACGCATAACGCTCAAATAATATTCCTTATTAACAGTTTGGCCAGGTGGAAGGAATTCATAGTGCACCACACCACGAAAATCGAAAAAAACTGTCATCATGACCTTTATTTTTGAACGACTTTGACGTGCTCTTTTCGGTCTGGCCTCGCCTTTAGCACGATATTCGCTTGATTGGTCGGTTGTTTCAGGGTCGTAAGCATAAATCCAAGTCTCATCTCCCGTAATGACGCATTTGAGCTTGTCCTGATAGTCTGAAAGCATTGTTTCACACACATCAACGCGACGACTTTTTTCCCAGAAATTGAGAGTTTTCGGTACCAAACGAAATTTGACTTTTCGTGGGCCCAAATGGTCTTTCAAAATCGTTTTCACAGATCCTTCTGATATTCCGATCATATCAGTAAGGTCTTTAACAGTCAACCGACGATTTTTGAGCACTAACTCCTTCACTTTATTAACGTGTTGGTCATCTGTTGACGTCGATGGTCGTCCGGAGCGCTCCAAGTCATCAACACGTTCTCGACCCTCTTTGAAGTCTTTGTACCACTTATAAACATTTTTCTGCGACATGGTCGAATCACCAAATGCCTTCTGCAACATGCTAAACGTTTCCGCAGCCGAAATTTCATTCCGCAAACAAAATTTGATGGCACTTCTCTGCTCAATCAAATCAGACATTGTAAAAATCGAAAAATGCATTCTTGGTCGTTTGGTAAACACAAGCGTAAATATATTACTGATAATGATATAATAACGACGACAAATGTTCCTTAAAACCATTTTAAAGAAGGATGAAGATTTGCTTCACTTTATAACTGACGCTTACATTCTTTATTAGGTATTTGACAGAGCTTCTTCTCCGATTTTCTTATTTTTGTCGTCAGCATATGGTTTTTATTAGAAACTTTGGCAGAAATACACATATCCTCACTCCAAGAGCAGTCTCTTCATTAATTTACAGAAAGTGTTATTAAAAAATAATTGCAGAAATCACAAATAACTGTACCGCTGCCGTTGGTGGGAGTAACTTAAAAGGCCTACCTTTAAAAAAAAAAAGAATATGGTAGCTTATTCAAAATTTCCACATGATATCGTTGGACTTAGTAGCCAGAAGAATTGTGTTCCCAACTATATCGCGTATTTTTACTTCGAACAGCTTATAGTACTACGAGTACAGCACCAACATTGATGAGGTGTACAGACTACGTTACACTGACCTTGAGCTTCGAAAGTTCTCAGCAAGGTGGTGCAGAATGATAGAAGATGGCAAGGAAGAAAAATGGGAAAGGTGTGGCAATATTCTATTTCGAACTGTTGAGGAGCAGATTATTTATGCAGCCGTCACAATACTACGGTTTATTTCAGGGTGAAATCCGAGAGTAAGTAGCAGAGCTAATATCGGAAAACAATCCACCTAAATGGAAAGCAAACCTTTGCTTTGACAGTTAGATGACCATTAAGGTAAGCCTATGTTGATTTTGAAGAAAGCTTGGCTATGACTAGAGATTTACACTTCTATTGAGTGCTGTAATTGGGGAACACAATGTCATTGAATGCAATGAAAGTGCTAACGCTTCAAAGAAGGTCTTCCTCTAGATTAAAGTGAGTTACAGAGTTCCTTGTAAGTAGCACACACATAAAGTTATTCTAAAATTATATACAACAGTAAAAAATGATGTTATATATGTATTTGTACAGTAAATTAAAAGATGCCAACACTAAAGTGCAAGTGGGATCTTTTTAGTCTGAAGATAAAAATGTTTGATTTCACGTAAATTGACGCTATTATCAGTTCCCATTTCTTTATTTTGTTTCTATCTTAAGCTTCGAACTGCAATCTCTATTTTAAGCTGGTGCTGTCGGCAGATGAGTTCTATCCAATACTCTGCTTCTATTTATTTGATGATGTAATCTACTACGGCACAAAATCTCATCTTATAGGATGAAATATGAACCTACTACACAAAATTCCCTTCTTACTACCAAGGATTTGCGGATTTAATGTAGATCTTATGTGCCATTATTTTTTCATTATGTTGGGAGTTCGATTGTGATCAGCTGATCATTTCATGGAGTTAATGCGGTAATAATGACGTTTGTTTCTGTCCAGCCTAAAATCCATTTTTTCTTTAATTTTTAGAGTTAGCGGAAGGTCTTTTTATTATTTGATGTTATGATGTTGTAATGATTTTCAATGTAGAAATTAAACACATCTAAGTCTTGATACAACCATTAATAGGATGTGGCATTCGTAACTTAACACTCATGACCACTTTGAAATTCAATACAATTTTGAATAATGGGGTACTTAATTCCGAAAATATATTTTATATCGGATATAAACTGTTTCAAAATTTGAACTGTTTTGTGATTTCAGCTGGTCTACGCTGGAGAGGATAATAAAGAAGCAGGTATACTTAGAGTGAGATGAGGACCTCAGCAAGCAAAACTTTTTCGATAATGCACAATATTTCATTACAATCAAAGGAGTGATAAATGACTCTTTTACACGAGTACAAACTTTTTGGGCATGCAAATTTAGTCCAACAAATAAATATCTGTGATCTGACATGCAGTATGAATGCCCATTCTCCAGTTGATTAGTACGCACCCGCGCATGAAAAATCGCAAATATTTTTGCACAGCTATGGCAAAGGATGTTGGTGTATATGTAAAGCAACGATAGCAGTTGGCAGTAGCATACCAGCATAGCAAATGCAATTTACTCACGCATTTTGTTTTTATTTGTTAATGTTTTTTTTTTTTTATTTTATCTATCTGCGCTTAGTTCGACTAGAAGTTTCTGGTTGAATTGGAGTTGGAATTTTGGTTTGGGAATTGAAAGTGCAACTTGAAAATGTTTGCACATGGCTGCAATTTGCAAATACTTTGTAATTAGTTTTATAATGATAAATCAATTGGGAATTGAGAATTTACGCAACAAAATACACTAAAATAAGCAGGTCAGTATGCATACCATATGAACGCATGCATTCGCACACCCGTAAAATAGGAAAGTACATGCAAAGGTATGCCAGACAGCAACAACAAGTGTATGGCACAGATTTTTGCTCAGTGTTATCTACTTGTATACATATATGTATATGCAAGTATGTGTGTACATACAAATTTAGCTACACGTACTTTTTGCTTTCATGCTTTTGAAAAACGTTAATTAATTTTATCCGAGATTTCCACAACACAGCTGCCATGCACCGTGCATCTGTTGCAGCTGTCTGCAAATTCGCTAAACATTGTTCACATATAAAATATATACAATTTTTTATTAATTCATATGCCAATTGATACTAAATTTTTATTGTTATTACCAGAGCGCGGTGGTCCGAGGATTTGTTTGATTTTAAATGGTTTCTCTTAATAAAATATTTTTAGGAATTTTTCTTAATGTCGGCTTTTGGGGGATTTAAAACCAAGGTTGCTTTGGAGCTTTTTACAAAGTCTAAAATTCTTCAACGAGATTTTAGACAGGGTGACTCGCTCTCGTGTGACTTCTTTAACTTGATGTTGGAGAGCATCGTACGCGCCGCAGAACTTAATTGCTCAGGCACAATATTTTATAAGAGCGTACAATTGTTGGCGTATGCCGATGATATTAACATCATCGGCCTTAACAACCGCGCTGTTAGTTCTGCCTTCTCCAAATTGGATAAAGAGGCAAAGCGAATGGGTTTGGTGGTGAACGAGGGCAAAACGAAGTACCTCCTGTCACTAAACGATGAAAACATCCGATGAAGCGACGCTTAGAGGGTTTGAGAGAAAGATTCTGCGTAAGATTTTTGGACCTTTGCACCTTGGCAACGGCGAATATCGCAGGCAATGGAACGATGAGCTGTATGAGATTTACGACGACATAAACATAGAACAGCTAATAAAGATCCAGCGGCTACGTTGGATATAAACGCTCCGGCTCTGAAAGTATTCGATGCGGTACAAGCTGGAGGTAGAGGAAGACCTCCTTTGCGTTGAAAAGATCAGGTGGAGAAGGGCTTAATTTCACTTGGTGTGTCCAACTGGCGCCGGTTAGCATGAGAAAGAAACGATAGGCGTACTTTGTTACCGTAACAAAAAAAATATAACATAACTCATTACAATCAAAGCATAGTACAGCATAACACAAGATAACATAGCAGAACACAACAAATACAATGCATGGTACAACAAATACATAAAAAAACCTAGCAGCACATAATGTAACGCAACATAACATAACACAACATAAATATAAAAAAACAAAAATTAATACACTGTGTTTATTTGTTGAACTTAGTTGTGAGAAATCGCAGACAAATGACTGTCTGTGATGCCAAATATGGCAAACACATTTTTTTATCTCAGCAGTTTTATATAAATAATATTACCTAAATACCATATATATAATAATAAAATAGATTTGGACCTCTCGTTACATATGCGCGTTTATTATCTGTAACGCGTTAAATAATTAATTATTTATATTATTATTAATACCAACAAACCGATACTTTAATATTTTTTCCACGTACATAGACATCCACACGTGAGCCGACTGGGCACAGATTTCCTTAATTTTCACAGGTATAATAATTAGTATGCATATGCATAAGTTTGGCTTAATGAAGGTATTTAGTAAAAGTACTACGATTGCGTATTGGATTTTCAGTGATTTAGCATCTTCAATAAGCGCTGATGGGAGTAATTTGATGAGCGAATATTCTTATATTTACATATGCCGTTAAATACTATAACTTATGTCAATGCTGTATTTTTTGTAATTTACATACTATTTCTTATAAGTTATATAATTAATGAAGTTGGTTGCTTTTGTGTTACAAGTTCCTAACATTATTTTAAAAATCCTGTTTCCAGAGTTAATTCCTCGTCTATTTCCGTCTTCAAAATTAGGAATATAGATATATATGCTCGACGTACTCATCCTAAGCAAACGGGTGCCTGCCTTAGCATGCTCGTCAACTGTCTCATTTCTCTCTACTTCCCTACGGCCTGTTATCCAGTAAATTGTGACCTGTCTATCCTCACAGAGCTCTTCTTATCCACAACACCTTGAATAATGTTAAAGACGACAGATAAAGACAAAATAGATCACCGAAATGGCAGAGATTTAAAATTTTCAGGCACCTGCAAATAAAATGAAGGAATGGGATATGAAAACGAAGGGAACGCAGAGCAAAGCCAATGAAAAGTTTTTGCATATGCACATTCAACTTGTGTTATATGACAGGAATGATAAGGTCTCCAGATAAAAGATGCATATTCCATTTTAGAATGCACAAATGATGTGTAGAGATATTTAAAGTATGAGGACTCGTAGAATCTGTTGTGCCTTACAAATGCTAATATAGCATAAGATCTAGAAATTTTTAATTAATATGACTAGAAAAATGAACTTTGCGTCCAAACAAACTCAAGACTTATTCCCATATCCAATATAATTCTAAAACTAATTGAAAAGGATATGAGTACTAGCTGTTAGTATTGATGGGCTTTATTAAATGCAAACTTAGCGCAATTTAGTCACAAACGAAGAAGACTGCATAAAATTGGAGTTACATTCTGTAACAAGTTAGTACTTGCGAGGCATACATACCTATATTGTAATTTTAAATGCAACTAATTTACGATTCAACGCCAAGTCTCGCGCAAGCTACTCTTAAATTTAATCTACTCTAAAGACTAGTGCTGCTGTGCTCTAACGGTAACTCAGCTTTTTACCGAGTAGTAACCTAAATAAATTTGTAATGCCAGGATAACTTATTAGGTGCATTTCATTGAACGGGTTGTAATGTAATATCAACGAAAAACGTAGTATCAAGTCTAAGTACTTAATTAAAATGGCTTTCATTTAAAAAATAAGATCAAAAGAAATTTTACTAACGTTCTTACCAGGACGAGCTGAGTGGTAGTCAAGCATAGTAAAGCAGTAAAATCTATATATAAATTTTCAAATATAAATACATACAAATAAACGCCCATTATTATGAAAGTGATCTAAGGCATATACTTCTCGAGATATTTAATGAATTCCATTTGAACAAATTAAAAAATATTTTTACATTATGCGCCCTATTTATTTTGAATTTTATAAGTTTTGATTCACCAAAATTTATTATGAATATGAAATTTTGTGTTAATTTCATATGAAAATGTTGTTTTCAAAGTTGGAATTGACTTGAAATATTTTCAAAATTAACTGTATGTCTTATAAATGACTGAAAGCAATAAGGAACTATGACTTTTATTTGAAACAATAACTTTAATGAAGTAATCCATAAATATTTATTAACTATTTTAAAAAAAGGAAGACATTTTTATCATGTCGAGTTTTAAGATTCTTAAAATGTCTCTGAAAAACTGGAGTAATATGTGGTAGTAAATACATAATAACTTTATGTTTTTCTGCCGTTACTAGTCTGGTCTAATTTCGTCGAAATAAAATCCGGCTGTGACATTCGTTTTATCGAAATCAATTTGAATTTTCGTTGCTTTTTTCAATTTAAAATCCAATATCTCTAGATTGATCTCCCTTCATACAATAAAAAATGACTATTTGCAGCCTCTTAACATTCACTTACTTGCTATATTTTCACTACTTATAATTGTAGTTTTAAAGCATGCCACGAAGAGGCGAGGAGTTGTCTGAGACCAATTTAGTCGACCCCTTCCTAGCAAGCTCATGAGCAATTTTATTTCGCTCTATGCTCCTGTTGCCTAGCATCGAGATCAGAGGAATGTGCACTTTGCACACCCAGGAGATTTCAGCTCCTCCTTACAGGAGTTGACTAGTTTAGATCTACACCATCTGGGTAGTTAAGTTTCAAAAAATTCTAGTTTTCTTGATTTAATTTGGAATATAATTTATATTGTTTATATGAAAATACAAAAATTTTCTCTATCTTTCCAGAATTAGGTGAAAATTAAAATAAAGTCTTAAATTTCGAGTAATTTTAATTTTAAAGAACAAAGACAAGAATGTATCATAGTACGCTAGGATTCAGTTATAAAATCTTGCAGAAAGGATGACCAATTATAATTTTAGGGCCTTCCCTCTTTTGATTTCCACTTAGCATCAGACAAAGATCCAAGAACGGCGGCTTATAAACTTCAGGAATTACTTCAATTTCACTACAATTCAATGGATCGAGAAATGGGGAGTCAAAATAAACGAAGATAAAACCGCCCACATCACATACACTAACAAGAGAAAAAAACAATACAATCCAATATTCACAAAGAATAAACAAATCCACCGCGACACAAGGGCAAAATACTTGGTTATGACTATAGACAATAAACTTAACTGGAAGTTACACATTGGACAAAAACGACGCGAAATCAAGACTAGGTTTAAACCACTTAGGAAAAAATTCAACGCTCTCACTAGAAAATAAGATACTAATACATAAAGTAGTTATAACACCAATATGGAAATATGGCTCAGAGCTTTGGGGAACTGCGAGCAGTACAAATATAAAAATTATACAACAAACGCAAAATAAGATGCTCCGTATAATATCAAAAGCAGAGTGGTATATACTAAATGATAATATCCATCGAGAACTTAAAGTAAAAACAGTCCATGAAGAAATACGCAACAATAGCTTAAGACACACAAACCGACTACTAGAACATTCTAACATGGACATTCAGCAACTTCCATTGAAAGAGGAAACCGAGACGAGGAAGCTTAAGTGCAAACGACCAACTGACCTGTAGATGTAATTGGTGTCACAATTTTATGAATAATATATTTATAATATAATTAAATTAATTAAATAACGAGTTAATTTTTTTTTTCTTAGATAAATGTATATAGTGGTATTGGCTTCTAAATACTGTTGAAACCCAAAAAGAAAGAAAAATTGTAAATTTAATTAAGTTGATTGAAATTAAGTTGAAATAGAAACAATAATAAAGGGTAAATAAAAAAAAAAGAAAAAAAAAAACTTACGAAATTCGATGAGATGCATAAGACTCTATTTAAATCTTCAGACCAATTTATTTATTGTATAACAGAAGAACAACAACACAAACGCTTTCACTGACATAATCACTAACAAGCCACTTAAACTATACAATTTGAGCCTCAATAAATAAATTTGACTTCCCCAACGGCCAGCTAAAACCTTCCATGATCCTTTATTTGAGACTTTTAAGTCAAGATTTAATGAAAAAAAATTCCACTATTAAACAAAATGTTTAAAAAACTGTAATTTTGACATCCCTAATGTTATATACACCTGATGCTTTCCATTTCAATTCAACCGGGCTACTCGGGTCATGTTCTTCGATTTCGATGTAACTTAAATATGTTGCTCTCTTGGCAAAATAATGAGACACGTATTTTTTTGTTCGCCCGAAAAAAATTTTTTTCAAGAGTTATCGGCAATTTTGTTTTTTGCCTCAAACTCGATTTTTTTTAATTATATAAGAAAAAAATTTTTTGAAATGCCCATAACTTAGTCAAAAATGAACCGATTTTAATAATTCTGGGTTCAAAATGATCGTAATTACTTACACAAGCGACTTCATGTAGAAACAATTGCAAAAAAGTAGTTGAAAATTTTTTATTTAGTAAAAAAGAAAAAAAATTTAAATTTTTTCAAAATTCAATATTTCAAAAAGTGCATTTTTTTTTTTTATAACTTTTTCCAAATCAAAAAAACATCTCAAACTTTAATTGAGCTGCATGCCTAGTAGCTAAAATGCGTTGTTTTTGAGTAATGAATTTTTAAGTAAACACCCTGTTTCGCACTTTTTGTTTTTTGCAAAATAAAAAATTTTCAACTACTTTTTTGCAACTATTTCTAAATGAAATCGCTCGTGTAAGTAATAACGATCATTTTGAACCCAAAATTATTAAAATCGGTTCATTTTTGACTAAGTTATGAGTATTTCAAAAAATTTTTTTCTTATATAATTAAAAAAAATCGATTTTGAGCCGAAAAACAAAATTGCCGATAACTCTTGAAAAAAAATTTTTTCGGGCGAACAAAAAAGTACGTGTCTCATTATTTTGACCAGAGAGCAACATATTTGAGTTACATCGAAATCGAAGAACATGTCCCGAATAGCCCTTTTGAATTGAAATGGAAATAATCTATATAAGAAAATTTTTTTTAATTGCTCATAACTTAGTCAAAAATGAACCGATTTTAATAGTTTTGGGTTCAAAATGATCGTAATTACTTACACAAGCGACTTCATGTAGAAATAGTTGCAAAAAAGTAGTTGAAAATTTTTTATTTTGCAAAAAACAAAAAGTGCGAAACAGGGTGTTTACTTAAAAATTCATTACTCAAAAACAACGCATTTTAGCTACTAGGCATGCAGCTCAATTAAAGTTTGAGATGTTTTTTTGATTTGGAAAAAGTTATAAAAAAAAAAAAAAATGCACTTTTTGAAATATTGAATTTTGAAAAAATTTAAATTTTTTTTCTTTTTTACTAAATAAAAAATTTTCAACTACTTTTTTGCAATTGTTTCTACATGAAGTCGCTTGTGTAAGTAATTACGATCATTTTGAACCCAGAATTATTAAAATCGGTTCATTTTTGACTAAGTTATGGGCATTTCAAAAAATTTTTTTCTTATATAATTAAAAAAAATCGAGTTTGAGGCAAAAAACAAAATTGCCGATAACTCTTGAAAAAAATTTTTTTCGGGCGAACAAAAAAATACGTGTCTCATTATTTTGACCAGAGAGCAACATATTTAAGTTACATCGAAATCGAAGAACATGACCCGAGTAGCCCGGTTGAATTGAAATGGAAAGCATCACCTCTGAAATCATTTATGTGTTTTATAAACAGTTACTTTGCTGCCGCTGCCAAGTCCATATGAAGTACTCAATGCACAGTAGTTATAACGACTCACTCGGCCGCTTGACTGGCTTCGTCCTCAACTTGAATCTACTAACATTTCCTATTTACATTCCACCATCCTTTCATTTTCGTAATATTTTTCTTCATTTATATTCGCTTGCAACTATCGAGAAACTGCAATTGTGTGCCTGCAAACTTTGGCTCCTTGAGAATTTTAATTATACCCTAATGGCATATAATGCAAGTAGTTGCACCTATCGGACCATCTTGACGTACATTGCACATATATATCTACTCATACATACACACATCGCAGCAAAAAGGGCAACTACGGGCGTGGAAAGTGGCGTATAGAGTGTTGAAAAGAAATGCCAATAGTGGCACATTCCACAGTAGTTCCGGCAAAGTACGAACGAGTAAGTAGCCTTTTCCTTCATTAGTGTCCTGCGATTGCGTTAAGTAATTTCTCTTTCATTTATTTGTCCATTTTACTTGCTTGTTGTGTGTGACCTCGTTTTTTCGGTTGCATTTTTCTTTTTCTTTTTCACTTTCTTTTTCTTATTTTTCTTTTTCACTTTTTTTTCTTATTTTTCTTTTTCGTATTTTCATTTTAAATTCTTGCCACTGATTAGTTCCTCATTTCATCTTCATTTGGTCTTCACTTCACTTTGTTGCTCTTAAGAAAGTGAAGTTCTTCGTTTGTGTTGTAGAACTTTTGCCATTTCGTTTAGCTTTGATTATTTTATTACCTTTGCTTTTGGAATAACTACCGTTTGCTACCATTTCGCTTGATATCTACGTTGGACACACCTCTGCAAGCATACCACCCCCTTTAAGCTTTTGCTCTGCTTTCTAATTTTTATTCATCTTCTACAGTTTCCATCCGCTTTCTTGCCCATTTGAGGTCGCAGTTCTTTTCGAAATTAAAAACTTAAGCAATCAATGCCGAATATTCGTTTGCTAACTGCCACTAACATTTTAATTTCTTTCCCTTGATTCTAGCATACTTGTATGTATGTATGCACTAGAAAGTGTGTGTGTACTTTTTCTCCCGAATCGAAAGTTGCCTTTACTCACGAATAGATATGTGCGAACGTTTATGCATTTTTTGCAGTCACTCGATTTTTTTCATAAGCTCATGAGCTGGATTTTCTCTTCCAATTACACATGCATATGTATGTATATGTATGTGTGTATATTTTGATTAATCTCTCAATTTATGGCCTCATTTTCCACACGTATTTGGTAATTTTCAACCAACTTCGCCTTTGCATGCCTTAAGCTAATTAAGGACATTTCAGTAAATATCCTTTCGACTGTTCAACAAATAAATATTCGACTGCGACAAACGATTTATATCTTTAAGCTGACAATACGGTAATGTGTCATAAATAATATGCATCGATAAGCAGTTATCGGCTGTCAATATTTTGGAGTGTCATGCATACTTGAACAATACTTAAATGTAATGCGAAATATTTATACATACAAATATATAAAAATATTGTATTACATAAATATATAAATATGTATGTTGAACTCGCTTTAGGCACGCACGCACTCGAATGTGTACAACTCTATTAGGCAAGCTCAGATGTATTTCGCAACCCAGATGCACACTCATGGACAAAATAATGATTACTCGATATTTTCATCAGTTTTTACTACTTGTTTTTTGGTTTTTATTTTAATGAATTTTCTACAAAAACATAGTCGATTCGACAATAAATACATAAAAATCAAAACTTCAAACCTTGTGCAAAATTTATAAAATTTGCTAAATTTTCATGGAAATTTGAAACATTTAAATCAGAACTAAAAAAAGTGGTTACGCAGAAAGGAAAAGGAACCCATAGGGTAAGGATAAGTTCCAGTTTTATCACAATGGACCTACGAAAGGTCTAAGTGTGTCGTTGCGACAGCTACCCTACCTACCTACGCAGTGCAAATTTTACGTGGTACAAAATTCTTGTTGATTTAAATTTTTTTTCCTCCTGTGTCTTTCCCAGTTTTGAGCACTTTTCTTTCATTTTCTGTAATTTTAACTAGTTTTAATTAAATTCTGATGATTTTTCTCGTTGATTTTTAATAATTTTTTTCTCTGACGATGTGGCGCATTTTCACTATATAAACGTTGCGTTCATTATTTTACAGCCCACTAAATTCAAAGTTCAAGTTTGAAGGGGCTTAAAACACCCTTTGATTGTTAAAATTTTTTTTCTTTACAATTTTTTTCTCTATATAAAACAAAATGTCGTGGATTCGTTTTTTCAAAAACAGAAGCCAGTAAAAAAAAATTATCAAAAATCCACAAGGGTTTTGACACACTTCAAACTGGCTCTTTGTTGTACTAGAATTTAATAAGTTATAAAACGGCGTACTCAATTTCCTTTTATAAAAAGTTTGAAATTTTTGGTGTAAATTTCTAAAATTTTTACAAATCTTGTATATAGTCTGAAAAGTTGATTTATTTGATATTTGAATCAAATTAGCTATTTTTTATAAAAAAAATCGAATTAGAATTAAAAACAAAAACAAGAGGCGAGTAGTTAATGCTGGCAAAAACAACGGGTATTTATTATTTTGACCATGGCTGTATATACACTAACTAGAAACAAATTATAAATATATAGACATTCTTCTTTTTTATGCGTGCTTTTGATATAGGGGTGTTTTTAAGAGCTTGGGAACTTAAAATGGTGACACAATTCAGAAATATTGTTTGAATGTATTTTTTTATTGTAATCTGGTAGATATTTTCATGGTAATTATTTTTTTAATATGGTATACAATATATGTGCGCTGCGGTTACGAGCTACATCGTCCATTCGATAAGTCCAATTTTTGACTACTTTTTCCAATAAATCTGGCCGTATGTCGTCAATGGTGGCTTGAATATTGCAATGAATGGATTGTTGAGCGCGCTGTAAGGCAAGTTACGCCACTTTGTTGGAAGCAAATCTCGTCGATGTTTAGCTGATTAATTTTTGGCATCAAAAATTGAGTTAGCATGGCTCGATAGCACTCGCCATTCATGGTAATAGCAGCTCTTTCCTCATATCGGAAGAAATGAGGACCGTTGATGCCACCAGAGCTCTATGAATTTCGCGAACAGATACATTTTTTATTTTTTTCGAAATAAATTTCCACTATTTGTAAGCAGTTTTCTCTCGTTTAGTGATTTAGTGATGACTTGCCAAAGTTTACTGAACAGAAAAATTAATACAGTTTGTCATTCTCAGCTATCAAACCATAGTTATCGATATCGGTAGTTCTCATGCAGCTAAATAAGCACCCGATACATATAGGTGCATATAAAAATATATACTTTTATATATAAGGGTACATCCAACACAAGTATCTACATGCAAATTTGGCAATTGTCGCTTGACATGCAACATTTGCGCCACAATTCTGCTCAACTAAATTTCCCTTTGCTCTACTTCTCTTTATTACAATTCAATTCAATTTAATTCGATTGTATCCACATCGTGTTTTAGTGGTGAAAATCGATTTGATTTGTGGTTATTGAATATTGTTGTCGCATATGTATACCGTTGTTGTTTTTAAGTTTTTGAAGAACGCATTTTGTGGCCAATTGTCGGTATTTGTGACAGTTACAAGCTGGATTACGTAGCTAAATGCATTCATACAATAAACATAATAATATATCTACATATACATATATACTCGTATATAAAGTATGCCGTTGTGTAGTGTTTTCTATTCCAGTTAGCTCACTGAGTAACTAAATACTCGTATGAATGAAGCTGAACAGTTATAAAGTAAAATTTTGCAATTTGTATTTTCCTCTAAATTTGTACTACTTTGTACCTCTAAATGTTGAAAATAAACTTAAGACTTACATTACTCCAAATATAATTGAGTGAGATAGAAAAAAAATTAAAAAAAAAGTGTTGTACCGAGATAATTATGTACCAATAACCTTCAAAGATATCTCAAAACGAACAACCTCTTCTTCTTGATTGACGCGTTAAGCGCTTTCGGCCGAGTGTAATAAAACGCGTCAGTCGTTTCTTTTTCATGCTAACCGGTGCCAGGTGGGCATACCAAGCGAAGCCAAGTCCTTCTAGACCTGGTCTACAGCTGTCGGTGATATGTAAAGGTCCAAAAATGGTCCGCAAAATCTTTCTCTCAAGCACTAAAGGGGCGCCTCATGGGGTGTTGTCATCGTCAAAGCTTTTACGCTCTACGATAGGGCGGGTATGATGAAAGACTTATAAAGTGTAAGTTTAGTCCGGCGAGAAAGGACAACTGCTTTCGAGCTCCCGGTAGCAAGCCCACATAGCTCGCGTTGCGCCCAATCGCAGCGTGGTTTCATGGGTAGCAGCCTTTCTGAGAGCAGTAGTGAGAACCGAGTGGCGAATCTTCCGGCTGTCTGTTGCGATTGCAGCTTTCCAATGTCGAACATTCGTTGCTTAGTTAGATGTACATTTTTGCTCCACAGAGGTGTGTGCGTAATTTGGCTGCAACAAGGTAATAATCCGAGTCGATCGTACGTACATAAAAACACTAAAAGCATACCTTCCATCTCTCACAATATGATCGATTTGGTTTCGCGTTTTTCGAACAGGAGACAACCACGTTGCTTGGTGTATCTTCTTATACTGGAATCTGGTACTGTAGACTACCATGTTTCGGACCCCCGCGAAATCGATTAACCTCTGTCCGTTACCCGATATTTCTTTGGGTAGGCTGAATTTTCCGACTGTGGGACCAAAAATTCCCTGCTTGCCCACCCTGGCATTGAAGTCGCCAAGCACGATTTTTATGTCATGGCAAGGGCAGTCTCATAGGAATGTTCCAGGTGTTCATAGAAAGAATTTGAAGTCGCATCTTCTTTCTCTTCCGTCAGGGCGTGGGCGCAAATAAGCGAGATATTGAAAAATCTCGCTTTGATGTGGATTATTGCAACACGCTCGTCCATCGGAGTAATCGACAGTGCTTGGCGACGAAGTCTCTCTCCCACAACAAATCCAATACCGAATTTTCACCCCTTTACATGGCAGCAGTAGTAGACGTCGCAAGGTCCAATGTTGTCCTTGCCTTACGCCGTCCATGGTATCTTTTGAATGGCAGAGATGCCAGCCTTTGTTCTCACGAGGACATCAATCAGCCCATTAAGGGATCGGACATTCCAGGTGCTTGCCCTCAAATCATAGTCCTTAGTTCATTTGCAGGGGCCGCGACCAGAATAAGCAATTCTCATCCGAGGTTTTATTGTTATTTTCAATGGGGAAGGATTTTTACGTGGCGGCTCCCAAAGCCAGCGCACAACCAGCTATCATTTGATGCTTCGCCTTCGGGAGCTACCCAGAGGATACTTCTTCTTCCTCTTAATTGGCGCAATAACCGCTTACGCGATTTCGGCCGAGTTTAACAAAGCGCCCCAATCGTTTCTTTCTCGTGCTAACCGGCGCCAATTGGACACACCAAGTGAAGCCAAGTCCAAGCGTCGCTTCATCGGATGTTGTCATTGTCCACGCTTCTGCGGCATACGTTAGGACGGGTATGATGAGAGTCTTGTAGAGTGTTAGTTTTGTTCGTCGAGAGAGGACTTTACTGCTCAGTTGCCTACTTAGTCCAAAGTAGCACTTGTTGGCAAGAGATACCCTACGTTGGACTTGAAGGCTGACATTGTTATCGGTGTTAATGCTGGTTCCTAAGTATACGAAGTCCTTTACAACCTCGAAATCATAACTGAGGATACTACCAATCTGAAAATACTACCAATCATAATATCAGCAAAACACTTTTATACAAAACCTAAAATCAAAGAATATAGACGAAAACCCACTTGCACTAATACAAGAAGCAATCATATTGAAACAAGTAATGTGGTAAGGGCCTTTTTGAAATTACTTTACTACTTCATAACACAAAACAACAGAGCATTGACTCTTAATATCGATATCGGTGGCTCATGCTACCTCCGGTAGTTGCGAACCATACCGAGATGGGGAAACTCTATAATAATAATAAATGCCTAGATAAAACAAAATTTTCTTATGAAGACAGCAGCCAAACTATGGGCATTAGAAATTATAGCCAGATTTTGTCTTGAATAGTGCAGCTAGTCAGCATGAGTGGGACAATTCTTTACTTTAAAATCTTTAATATTAACAGCCAAACTTTTAAATTTTCACTATTTTTTATACATACACATAAACAGTGTTTTTTGTTTTCTTTTGAAAAATATAATATAAACTTCACAAAGGAAAAGTGTATTTGTCTTTATTAGCCGCGTTTGAAATTGTAATTAAATGAAAAAAAAAAAATTTAAAATGTTAGTATTAAAACCTAACACAAATGCGGTAGTTTTTATACAACGTTTTATGGAAACAATTCAATTCGCAGTCCTTAAAGGGTTGGGTAATGATTTTCACAGATGGTTCACGTACTGACCATAATACAACTTCTGCTGTGGTAGAGAATGACGGAAGTCTAATGTCCAATATGGCAAACTCCGAATAGCTCCATTTTTTCTGCCGAGGTATTGGCTATCCTTCAAGCGTCAGGGTATGCAACAAATAATAAGGGAAATTTCTTATACAGCTTGTCAGTCTGTCTAGCGTTAAAAAAATATCTTTAATGGTAATCAGATCGTTTGTCGAATCAGGAATAAATTAATAAAATATCCTAACAAAATAAAGCTTCTATGGATATCTAGCCACATGGACATCACTGGAAATGTAAAAGCTGATGCAGCAGCCAAAAAATACATACTCCAAACCCCTCCGGGCGGCCGCCGTAGCCGAATGGGTTGGTGCGTGATTACCATTCGGAATTCACAGAGAGCTCGTTGGTTCGAATCTCAGTGAAAGCAAAATTAATAAAAACATTTTTCTAATAGCGGTCGCCCCTCGGCAGGCAATGGCAAACCTCCGAGTGTATTTCTGCCATGAAAAAGCTCCTCATAAAAATATCTGCCGTTCGGAGTCGGCTTGAAACTGTAGGTCCCTCCATTTGTGGAACAACATCAAGACGCACACCACAAATAGGAGGAGGAGCTCGGCCAAACACCTAACAGAAGTGTACGCGCCAATTATTTATTTTTTATTTTAAACCCCTTCATCACTTTCGATACATTCTCGTCGAATGACATCCTTAAAACTATCAACCTGCATTCCTCCCAACTTCCCTTTCCAAACATCAGATCACAACTTTCATACGTCTGAGACTCGGTCGTACTAAACTAACACAAGAACATCTTCTCCTTGGCTCTTCTTCCCGGACTTGTCAGTTTTGTGGAGGGCATCTCTCAATCGATTAATATATCAGACACTAAATTGCACAGTTAGAAATAAGTCATTTTGTAATAGTCATTAAGTACTGAAGGCCCTAGTAGCCAGTGTGCTAATTAAGTTAGCGTTTATTGTATATATCTCCAATAAATAATAATAAAAAAAAATAGTAAACTAAAATGCTTAAAAATAAAATATTAAGTTTTTAACACGATGATGCACCAAAACACATGTCAAAGGAACCTTTGCGTATTTCAAATTGGCCGCTTAATCGGCTTGGTACGCACGTATGTATGTCTGGGGCATTCCTGAAATATTACAGCTGGATGCCAAAGCTTACTTACCAAGCATCCTGTATATAGCTAAACCGCTGGTTAGATGACTGGAATATTGTTTATGTCATACATGCACCTCATTAGTTGTGGAAAATTGACATGCCAACGTGAATGCCAGCCAGCGTGGCACATAGGACATGGGAAACACGTCGAGGAGAGCATAATTGCCAGCAGGAATGATAAAGTGAGTGTGCGATGGGGCGAATGAGTGGCTATCGTATAACTACGTGTATGTGCATCTATGCCTGTGTTGTGATACGTTTGTGCAAATATTAGCTACCGTTGGCCATTTTGATAAAGTACGGCGATTCGAAAAAAAAAATCGAGTAAAGAGAAAAATACTAGCCAGAGGTAAAGGTAAATTGCGTACAAGTCAATGCAAAAGCCAAAGCAGGGCGGAGAATAGGGAATTTATGATTACATGAGTACACATGTACGTTTTGGTTTTTTCTTGGCGTCCGTCTGGCTGCCTGTGCGTTAGAAATGTGTGCGCAAAAACGTGGGAGTGCTGAATAATAAATGTTAATAAGCTTTATGAGCAACTGTGCCGCTTGACTGGAATGCATGCATTTGGCGCGTGTCCTGCTGCTACTTATGCAAACATACATACATGCGATTGGAAGGTGGTGTCGTGTTAATAAAAGTATACAAATATACATATGTACAAGTATTCGTGCTTTGTATATAAACGAAGTACCTCACCGATTTATGTTTGTTTTTTGTACGCCAGAATTTGCCAAGCATTAAACAACAAAATCTTCTATTAAGTGAATGGGTTGCCATTCATAATAGTCGCACACACACACGCACACATCTTCACGCAACCTTATATAGGTACTCCTCTCAAGTCGTATATGTGCGAACAATAATATTTGTCTTGCCACCTTTGCGCTCTTGGCCATTAGCCTTTTCGCTGCCCCGCAATTTCCGGGGATGGTTCCATGTGTAGAAGTCCACGCAAGTGGGGAAAGTTACTGATCGCCATTCACTTGGGAATGGCCAGGACGATTCTTCTGCATATGGTTCAAGCAGCTCACAACGGCCGGGATTAGCCCACGTATCCTCTGGGTAGCTTCCGAACACCCGTTCGGGAGTGAGCTAAAGTGAGAAGGCGAAACATTCCAGGATAGCTGGTTGTGCGTTGGGTTTGGGACCCGCCACTTAAAAATCCCCCCCAATGAAAACTTTAAAAAAGCCTCGGATGAGACCTCCCTATACTGATGACGACCCCTGCAAACGAACTAAGGACTATGATTTGAGGGCATGCACCTGGAATGTCCGGTCCCTTAATGGGGAAGGTGCCTCTGCCCGGCTGGTTGATGTCCTCGTGAGAGTAAAGGCTGACATCACTGCCATCCAAGAGATGCGATGGACGGGGCAAGGAAAGAAAACCATAGGGCCTTGCGACGTCTACTACAGCTGCCATGTAAAGGAGCGCAAATTCGGTGTCGGATTTGTTGTGGGAGAGAGACTTCGTCGCCAAGTACTGTCGTTCACTCCGGTGGACGAGCGTCTCGCAACAATCCGCATCAAAGCACGTTTTTTTAACATATCGCTAATTTGCGCCCACGCCCCGACGGAAGAGAAGGACGATGCGACCAAAGATTCTTTCTACGAGCGCCTGGAACGTTCCTATGAGCGCTGCCCCCGCCACGACATAAAAATCGTGCTTGGCGACTTCAACGCCAGGGTGGGCAAGCAGGGAATTTTTGGTCCCACAGTCGGAAAATTCAGCCTGCACAACGAAACATCCGATAACGGACAGAGGCTGATCGACTTCGCCGGGGCCCGAAACATGGTAGTCTGCAGCACCAGATTCCAGCATAAGAAGATTCACCAAGCCACCTGGCTGTCTCCTGATCGAAAAACACGAAACCAGATCGATCATGTTGTGATAGATGGAAGACACGCTTCTAGTGTATTAGATGTACGTACGATCCGAGGACCCAACATTGACTCGGATCACTACCTTGTTGCAGCCAAACTGCGCACCCGCCTCTGTGCAGCAAAAAACGTACATCTACCTACGCAAAGAATGTTCGACATCGAAAAGCTGCAATCACAACAGACAGCCAGAAGATTCGCCACTCGACTCTCACTCCTGCTCTCGGAGAGCACTGCCCAACAAACCGGCATCCACGAACAATGGAGCAACATTTCTCGTTCTCTACGTACCGCCGCCGAAGAAGAAATCGGATTCCGGCGAGCCCGAAAAAACAATTGGTACGACGAGGAATGTCATGCTGCCGCAGAAAGAAAGGATTCCGCCTATAGAGCCACGCTGCGATCGGGCGCAACGCGAGCCATGTGGGATCGCTACAGAGAGCTGAAAAAGGAAGAGAGACGTATTATCCGACAGAAGAAACGAGAGGCCGAAATACGTGAGTGCGAAGAGCTTGAGATGCTGGCCAACAGGAACAACGCCCGAAAATTCTACCAGAAAGTTCGGCGGCTTACAGAAGGTTTCAAGACCGGGGCGTTTTCCTGTAAGAACAAAGACGGCGAACTGGTGACTGACGTACAGAGCAATCTTAAATTATGGAGGGAACACTTCTCGAACCTATTGAACAGTGACAGCTGCGCATGTCACCGAGAAAGTGAAGATCCCGATACCCCAATCGTTGACGACGGAATTGTCGTTCCGCTACCCGATCATGACGAGGTGAGAATAGCGATAATGCGGCAAAAAAACAACAAAGCCGCGGGCGCCGACGGACTACCGGGTGAGCTATTCAAACATGGCGGCGAGGAGCTGGTAAGGTGCATGCATCAGCTTCTATGCAAAATATGGTCGGATGAAAGCATGCCTGCCGATTGGAATTTAAGTGTGCTCTGCCCAATCCATAAGAAGGGCGATCCTGCAATTTGTGCCAATTACCGCGGGATTAGTCTTCTAAATATCGCCTATAAGGTTCTAGCGAGCGTATTGTGTGAAAGGCTGAAGCCCACCGTCAACCAACTGATTGGACCTTATCAGTGTGGCTTCAGACCTGGAAAGTCTACCATCGACCAAATATTCTCAATACGCCAAATCTTGGAAAAGACCCATGAAAGGAGAATCGACACACACCACCTTTTCGTCGATTTCAAAGCTGCATTCGACAGTACGGAAAGGAGTTACCTGTATGCCGCGATGTCTGAATTTGGTATCCCCGCAAAACTAATACGGCTATGTAAGATGACGTTGCTCAACACCAGTAGCGCCGTCAGAATTGGGAAGGACCTCTCCGAGCCGTTTGATACCAAACGAGGTTTCAGACAGGGTGACTCGCTGTCGTGTGACTTCTTTAACCTGATGTTGGAGAGCATCGTACGAGCCGCAGAACTTAATCGCTCAGGCACAATTTTTTATAAGAGCGTACAATTGTTGGCGTATGCCGATGATATTGACATCATCGGCCTTAACAACCGCGCTGTTAGTTCTGCCTTCTCCAAACTGGATAAAGAGGCAAAGCGAATGGGTTTGGTGGTGAACGAGGACAAAACGAAGTACCTCCTGTCTTCAAACAAACAGTCGGCGCACTCGCGTATCGGCACCCACGTCACTGTAGACAGTTATAATTTTGAGGTTGTAAAAGACTTCGTCTATTTAGGAACCAGCATTAACACCGATAACAATGTCAGCCTTGAAATCCAACGTAGAATCTCTCTTGCCAACAAGTGCTACTTTGGACTAAGTAGGCAACTGAGTAGTAAAGTCCTCTCTCGACGAACAAAACTAACACTCTACAAGACTCTCATCATGCCCGTCCTAACGTATGGCGCAGAAGCTTGGACGATGACAACATCCGATGAAGCGACGCTTGGAGTGTTCGAGAGAAAGATTCTGCGTAAGATTTTTGGACCTTTGCACGTTGGCAACGGCGAATATCGCAGACGATGGAACGATGAGCTGTATGAGCTTTACAACGACATAGACATAGCGCAGCGAATAAAGATCCAGCGGCTACGTTGGCTGGGTCATGTCGTCCGAATGGATACAAACGCTCCGGCTTTGAAAGTATTCGATGCGGTACCAGCTGGTGGTAGCAGAGGAAGAGGGCGGCCTCCACTGCGTTGGAAAGATCAGGTGGAGAAGGACTTGGCTTCACTTGGTGTGTCCAACTGGCGCCGGTTAGCACGAGAAAGAAACGACTGGCGCGCTTTGTTAAACTCGGCCAAAATCGCGTAAGCGGTTATAGCGCCAATTAAGAAGAAGAAGAAGTACAGTTCACCTCTGACCAGACTGATATGTGATTTATTTTAGAGCAACACACACACACACACAAATACAATTGCCTTCTAGCAATGTGAATAGGATATTCATACACACGCATACCTATGTACGTACATACATGTATGTGTCATATAGTTGATTTCCACGCAATACTTAGATGATTACGGGCGCACTTTTGTACACGTAGAGTGGAGCGGAAAATTGCTTTTCTTGGCACATATTTTTGAGTTATGACATCCAAAAATGGCAGTGGTGACCAACTACAATACCAATATGAAAAATAAATTCAGTTTCTATCAATGCTTTCGCTTACGGAACAAAGCCTGCGCAATTTTCTATAAAAGGAAATTATGGGGCCTTAGCTATGCGGCCTAAAAAATATGTACTAGCGCGTTGATTTAGGAATCTATTGAAATATGTCAGAAGAGCATTTGAAGCTGCCACCAGCGACTACACTGATAGTGATGGTGATTAACTACCACATAACTTTGTTTCCACGAAATAGCAACCTAAAATAGCGTAAGGTGCCCTATTTTGAGGCTTTCAGTAAATATAGGGTTTTTCAGTAAGAGCGCTTCAACTTTTGAACTTTTTTGAATAAAACACAAACGGTTTGACTTTTTTAACTAATTTTTTTTTATTAACGAGTTTGAACATATACATTTAAGTATGAAATTCGATTTCTTTTGCATGACCACCGCGTGCACGTTTTACGAAGTCCAATCGTTGAACCCAATTTTCGACCACTCTTTTGCATAAATCGGCCGAAATTCCAGCAATTTCGCGTTCAATATTGGCTCTGAGGTCACAAATCGTCGCCGGCTTGTTACTGTAGACCAATGACTTCACATAACCCCAAAACGGGACGGCTTGTTAAATGGACCGTAAAATGGCCGTAATGCTCTTAAAGTAGCAGCAACAGAACGATTATTTTCATAAAACATTTGCACGATTTGCAATCGTTGCTCAAGTGTGTAGCGTTCCATGATGAAATTTTTATTAATGAAATTTACAAATGACAAGCGAAAAATAAAAAATATTGTATCGTTCGCCCTCCCTATCGAAAAAAAGTTGAAGCGCACCTATTGAATAACCCATTATTTATTCATTAGTGTTCATTATTGATTATCTAAACCTGCAGCTCTTCCCCACTTTTAATAATTTTCCGCATGCAAATGAGGAACGTATCCAGTAAAAATAAAGTAAATAAGATTGAAACCTTAAATTGGTCGATATGGCACTTAGAATTGTTGGCAAAAGGAAAGTAATTTCGCAACCAATTAATGAAATTTTTGGATCGCGGTTTTATAAATGAAAATGTTCATACATGAAGCAGAACCCTTATGTTAAATTCACACATTCACTTTATTTGCGAAACACGCGGAATTTGAGGGCTGCTTCGCACACGATATAACCGCAACTTTGACCATCAAAAATTGAGATTTTTAAACCCTTTACTGTGTGAATTAATAAAGAGTTGAAAAAAATTATTTCGCGGTGGAAATAGCTTTATTTAAGTATCAATAAAACACTTTGAAAGAAGAATAATGAAAAAGGTTTATATTGTGTTTTTTTTTTGTTGACGGAACCATATATAAAATCTAGTTGTGAAGTATAGAAAATAATTGAAAAGCGGAAAAATTATTATCCGTCGAGAAACATGATATATGTACACTCCATGAAAATATTTGTTTTTTGTAAAAGTACTTACTACATATATGTTTTACTCTGTTGTCGTTTTTTGAAAATAAATCTCTTGCACAGCATTTCTGCTTTTTCACCCACTTGCACAAAAGTGCAATATATTTGATTGAAAATAGTTTTGATTTGTTTTATAATACTTAATTTGGAAATAAAATTGAGTCAAAACTGCAATACCATGTATGGGCTCATATACAGTAAGGGGTTTATTTATATTTAACCAAGGGAAGGGTTTTTGTTCAATATGATGCCAGAGGAAAGTGCAGAAATAAAAAAAACCATTAAAATGTACCGAAAGGAGACACTGCCGAATATCTGCAATTTATTAACTATTCTTGCAACTCTTGTGGTCCAGAAATTTCAAAAAATCTATTTTTTTGTTTTTTTCGATATTCCGAAAGTATAGTATCTTAAGGCACCTTTTTTCAATGGCAATAATAAAAAAATTGCTTCCCCTGACGTAAAAAAAGAAATTCGGTCGATTATTCATCAAGAGATATGTCGCTTTGGTGAGTAGCAGATTTACAAAATAAAAAAATGTGTTCTTGATATTTTATCTGTTTATTGAAAAAACAAAAAAAAGAGGATTTTATCACGTTATCACTCTCAAAAAAAATAGAGAAATTGATTATAAAAGTATGATTCTGCTACCCGCGAAAGCCACAAGTCTATTCAGTAATATATTAAAAATTCAAATCAATCGGTGCAATATTTTTTGCGAAATTACCAACACCAACTCGGAGAAAAAAGTTTCGAGAAAAAGACGGTTAAAATTTCGTCGTACTGGGTGGTGTTCTCCAATTGTTGTCCAAAAATTGATTTTTTCGAAATTCAAGACCAAAAAGGTGCCTTAAGAATATACTGTGAAATTGTCGTGCACAAATTCCCAATATTACAGCTTCTACAGCCCATTAACTAGGTAGAGAGCGGTCCGCGCGCTCCTGTACCTCTAACTTAAAATCATTTATCTCGGAATTACTTTTTTCGGCCTGGTGTTGTCAAAAAACACTATTCAACCGAATCGTCTGAAATTTTAAAATGTTGTTCACAATGGCTATCGCCCGTACTAGAATCATATTATTATTTCAATTATGTCGTATTTTTTTGATTAAAAAAAATTAAAAAAACACGATTTTTAGAGTGGCAAATTCAAAATCGTCCCATTTTGTCAAATTTTATTTTTAATTTTTTTTATTGTACTACGGAACATAGCTACAGTCATACTGAATAATAATTTCTTTTGTTTTTGCGTTTAAAATAAATAGAAGAGCCAAAATGGACAACACCGTCCAGGTCCAATTTTTCGGGAGCGTCAACTTCAGCGCCATTTTTAAAATTATTAGAATTAATTAAAAAAAATTATTTTTTCAATTTTGTATGTAAAAGAAGTTAAATAAAAAGCACAAAAAATTTAAATATCATTTTTTATTTTTTTTATTGTAAAAAAAGTACCTTAAAATTTTCGAGCTCTAGACCACCTTAATGAAAGAAAAAGTGCATAAGCATACAAAAAATTTCAAGATAAAATTCCATTGACACGTACGAGTAAATTTTTAAGTACATAAGTAATTGTTAGCATTGGTGATGTATACATATTATTAAATAAAACCAACTACAGTAACTATAGTGGACAAATAAAATGGCTATTTTATTCCCCTTCAAAATCAAGGAGAGCTCTTGCGAGGCAGTTTAATGTTTCTGAGGGTCTCATCTGTCGTGTTATCCATGGCGATCTATTCTATGGTGCTCATTTATTATTCGTATCATTTCTGGATCTATTGATTGTCCTTCCTTTTTAAGTAAAATTCAATTTAATGTACCCAATATGAGGCTCCGACAGTAAGAAACCTTTAAAATTGGCTTCTTGAGAACCAACTACGGGGTGAATGCTCCGATTCCTAGGGCATGTGCAGATTTAAATATGTTTTTCAATTCTTCTGGTGCTGATTTTACATGGCCGTATGGCATCTTAGTCAACCATCCTAAATCGTTTTTTTTTTTCTTAGTAATTACTAAACTATTGTACATTAGCTTAACATAGTTTGTAAGAATGTATTGTATCTATTCAGAGAAAATAAATAAATACATAAATAAAAAATCTCCGGTAGGTTAGGTTAAACTGGTTGCCCCAGGAGTGTGCACATTTAGACGAAGAAAACGAATTAGTCCTCCTTGATACCATTGTGAAGGAAGGAAGATGGAGGAAGACCGATGGGACAAAAGGAGATGAAGAGGTGGGGGAGGAGGTGAAGGAGGAGGAGGAAGTGAAGGAGAAGGGGAAGATGGGTGTGGGGTGGATAGGAGCATAGGTTTAGTGTGTGTGTGTGTGGATTATGAACGATGACTGCGCTACGACTGCGTCACCGTCTTTATGCTGCTGATGAATCTCATCAGATTTTTAATGTCAAGGCCTACTATATCAGCAGGCGTAGCATAGAAGTAAGAAGCAAGATGCCTCATATTAGCCACGCGAGATGACGTCCGCTAAGGAGAAGGTGCTGGGATGATTCTAACTTTTCTCTACATCCGATGCAAAGAGGACTCGAGGCATTTCCAGGCCTCACAACATGCATACCTCCCGGATGGTGTTCTGTGAGAAAACCCACGAAATTCGAGAGCTGAGATTTTATCAACCTTAGAAGCTCTCCCGAGCGCCCCCAATCCACACGTGGCCAGAAGGATTTCGCGACATTACAAGTTAGTGTACTTGCCCAGCGCTCGCTGAGTTGGCGCGAAGTCTATCTTTCCAGGAGCAGACCGCAAGTAGTCTAGATATTCCAATCTTCTCCTTTCACGGGAATCTACCTCACAAGCCTACTGTCTGGCCAGCAATGGAAAGTGAATGCAGACATTCCCTGGCCAGTTTCTAGTGCACCATTATTGACTGGAGGGCTTTAATTGCTGATGGGCTGCCGGAGTAAAAAGATCTCCAAAATAAATCTCCGATATAAATCCTACGTTATGCAACAAACACGAGAACAATGAGTTATCCAATTAAAATGACTCCTGAATAAAATTAAACACTCTAAAGCGCTTGAGATAATTTTATTGAATGGTTATAAAATTAAAATTATAATAAATAATGTTGTGTAAAAAATTCGTGAAGTCATTCAATTTTATTAAACATAAAACTTAATTAATTTTACTCTCATGTTGTCTTCAAATACCGTTCGCAGGTATAAACTATAAAAACAAAACACTATAGTACATGACACTACCATCCTGTATTTAGAAATGTTTCCCTCTCTTTTCCTCCTTTTTTGTAAACACCACATCTTCTGCCTCTGGGATTCTAATAATGCGCGAAAGTTACATTTATGGACCTCAAAGATATCTTGACTTGTCAGCAAAAGCTGTTGAATTAAAAAAAAAATGGTTTTTAAATATTCTTGAAACTAAAGTCGACCCTTTGATGAAAAAGGAATTCTGATATTACTATTTTTGAAATGTTACCGCAAAAATTAAAAAATTGTGTCTCACTAATAGTGATCAGTAATTACTATCCACTCTATGTAGCCAGCTTAGCTTAATACAAATAAGCTCATCCTCCTATCAGTGGCGTGATTGGTGTTGTTTCACAAATCGAGGGACCTACAGTTTCAAGCCGAGCAGAATTACACTCAGGGATTTGTCATTGCCTGACGAGAGGTGACCGCTATTAGAAAAAAAATGTTCTATCATTTTGCTGTTTTATGCACGGAGATTAGGACCTACACACTTTCGATTGGTAGTCATGCACCAACCCATTCAGCTACGGCGGTTACTTATGTTATTTTTATAAAATATTTGGATTTTAAATTATGTGCACTCTACAAAAATGCGTTATTACTTTTAACGTACTTTTGACGGCCGTAATGACTTTTGTGTTTGAGTGTGGCATCATACTGCGAATATTAAATAATATAAAACTTTTCTATACCAGCCTAGCGGCGGACGAAAAATCTTCGAGTGCATTTCTGACATTTTCTCCTAAAAAAAGCACCAGTCATTCGAAGGGAGCATAGAACTGAAGATGCGTAAATTTTTTGGTACATCGTGCAGGCGCACACGACAAGTTAATGGAAAAGCTTGGCCTAATGATCTTTGCAGGTTGTATGCGTCAGTCTATTGATATTCGACGCACAAGAATTTAACAGTCCTCAAACGCCACACGAACATATTTAATTGTTAACATTTACATTAATATTATTACAATAATGGCGAATGTACGTGATCAGAAGGACAAATGGTTTTTCATGCAGACGAACATTTGACAATAGTGAACACACACAGCGGCGCTAGCAAACAACCGCAAATACACTCGCACAATACATTCAGACAAATAAGAATCGTCCAGTAGGAGATGGCAGCATTGCAGTCAAGATTAGACAAATGAATGGCTGTCTTACATGTGAAAAGCGGCACCGTCGAAATTAGTCTTTGGTGAAAAAGACGCAGTTAAGTCAGTTGCACTGACTCCACAACAATCCACAACAATCAATTGTTACCTACATGATCGTATATGCATTGTAGCACTGTCAGAATTTTTACCTCTCCTCGTGTTGGTGTGAAAAAACAAACTTGTAAAAATGCCAGCTCTACGTGCACATGTATTCGTATGTGCTGCCATAAGCAACGTGCGTGATTGTCATATGTCCCGAGAATACATTTATTTATATTACCTACTTATTTATTTATTTGACTGTGCTATGCACCAACAAATATAATATATGAGCATGGCTATTTCTTAAGTCTCTTATGAATGAGGGGAAATCTATGAAATTCTCACGTAAGCGATGCATTATCTATTAATAAATACTAATTTAATTCAGTCACATTTCATATTTGATCCATTTAATCATAATTTCATTAAAATATTGCCCTAAGTTGCCACTGTACATACATGCGAGTAAGTACTGGAATTTAGCGTACAATTTCCATTTAATTATTATAATTTGAAACAACTAAATTTCACTCGAGTAGTCGAATGTGACCTTCAAAATGTTTGGATTTTAACAAGTTCAAGGGCATAGAACAGTCTGGAGGGTTACAAAGCCCTATTGAATTATTATTTTAAATTGTTAGTTGGTAGAGGAATATTTGCTTCCTGGCTAACATGTAAATGAGGGTTATTTTTGTGTTATAGCAGAGAAATATGGATACAAATATATTCCAGGCTGAAATTCTAGCCATTAATGCGATAGCTGTCTGGCTAGGCAACAATGTGGCTAACTTTAGTGAGGTATATATTACTCTGATAGCCTATTAAATCTCTTCGTGGGGATGTCACTAGTTCCATCATTCCTTGCAAATGCCGGGCATCTCTTAACGAGATGATGCAATATTTTCGCATCCACTTGATTGCCAATCCATAATGACAAACTAGGGAACTGTAATACAGACAAATTAGCGAGGGAGTGCACTACCACTAGCCTCCCTCTTGATATGGGGATTGTAGATATACCCCTCTCAACCTAGAAACTGCATAGTACAAGTAGTATTGTCCCTTCAGCCGACACGAGATGGGTTGATAGTCTGATGAGATAGTTTGATGAGACGTCAGGCGCTCAAAAGCGGAGGTAGAGTTTGTAAGACATCTTCTCTGTCACTATCCAACCTGTCAAGCCACTAAGGTTAGATACTTTGGCTCATCGTTCTTGAAGGATACTGATGACTTTAAGGATATTAGTGTCAGCCAGATTAAGTTTTTTGCGCTTAACACAAAATGGTTTAACGAGGAGTAGCAGGTAAACTATTACTGGGGTATCACAAAGAATCAGCAATGATCTAAATGAGTTGGTTTTAAGACCTACGTACAACAGAGTGAACGATATGCAGTGTTACCTATTCACCTTTTGCCTTGAATATAGCCTTGAAACGGTCAAAAAATGAGTTGCATGCTGCACAAATGTGTCCTTGAGGTATTTTGGCCCATTCTCGTATAATTGGTTTTTTCAGCGTATCCATACCGGCAAATTTTTTAGTCCTCATCTTGCTCTCCAAAATGGACCAGATGAAATAGTCCATCGGATTTGTGTCTGGCGAATTCGAAAGCCATTGTGTTGACGAAATGAAGTGTGGAACATGATTTTTTAACCATTCTTGGTTCACACAAGCTTTATGAGACGGTGCCGAGTCCTGTTGGAACGTCCATGGTCTACGACCAAAATGTTTGCGTATCCACGGCTCTAAAGCAGCTTCTAAAATATTTTCCCGACAATAAGTCGCATTCTCTTTGACACTAAAAACGATTGGAGAGCGTCCATCAGCGGTCACTGCGGCCCAAGCCATTACTTGCGATGGGAGATTGCTTCGAGTGGCCATACGTAGGTTCAAATTTTCGTATGAGCGTTCGGTCAAGTAACCACGATCGCTTTGGGTAATTTTTTTCATCAGAAAACACAATGTCGGGAAATTCGCCACATTCGTGGAAGCGCAACAACTGATTTGCTCTTTCGCACTGAATTTTTTTTGCTGGTGTGGAAGATCGTGTGCTTTTTGCAACTTGTAAGCCTTGACCTTGGGCTCATTTTTCAATATGCGTCGAATGCTGTCTTGCGATATTTTCAGTTCTATGGCCATTTTTCTTCCACTTCGACGTGGATTTCGTTCAAGTCGGGCCTTCACTTTCCGAACCATTTCTGGCGTTGTTGCGGTTGTTTTTGGTCCACCTTCAGAGCGTTTTGCAATGCTACCAGTATCATTGTAACATTTTATAGTGCGATACACCAACATTTTATTCACTTTGAGGTGACTGAGCTCACGAACAATGGCTGGTTGTGATTTCCCAGCCAAATATAATGCAATCACACTATTACGTTTGAATTCCATCAGAGAAAAAAAAATTCAAGAAAACTGAGACGCAAATGCTTTTGATGGCTTGTAAAAATATTTTGAGCTGTCATTAGAACAATTTTGACGTTGATGTCATGAGCTGTTTTACAGACACAAGTAGTGTGAAGTTGGTAACACTTCATATCGTTCACCCTGTATATTCCAGGCGGCAGCCGTAGCCGAATGGTTTTTTGCAATGGGTTCCCTATAAAGAAACCATCTGCCGTTCGCAGGCGGCATAACACTGTAAGTCTCATCATTTGCGGAAAAAATCAATCAAATCAAATCACGCACCAGATTGGAGAAGGAGCTCGGTCAGACACTTATCCAGAGGTGTACGGTCCAACTATATGTAAATATTCCCTTCATGAGCCAAAGCTTACTGAGAATAATTTGTAAGGTCAGGGCCATAACAAACACTTGAATATTTTACTAACTTTTTAAGAACTTGATACCTTTAGCAGTTGAATAACATTAAGTTTAAGGGCTATGCATGAATTTAGGTAATAAACTGAATGTATTCAAGGCACCTTTTATTGTCATTGCTTTCGATAACGGTCTGAACTATAAGTAAAATGTATATGTAAATTCGACATGCTGCTTGAATTAAAACATGAGAAGAAGCAGTGCCCATAGATATGTCAATAAAAAAGCAATTATATACGTACATACATATGTTTGTTGTTATTGCACACATGCGAACTTCAACGTTTATGTTGCCCTTGACTTTCTTAAAATTTGTTAAATTTTTTAAACGACTTTTTGTTTTTGTCGCAAACTATTTAGTTGCTTCAAGTTTTCGCTCATACATTTATGTTTCTTTCTGACACGATTGTGTCGTGACGCGTCCACATACTGCTGAACATGATTGAGTGCGTGTACATACTTGTATGTATGTATAAGTATATACTAGGGCGGCTGAATTTATTTTCGACATTGTTACTAGCAAATTTGGGCCCTACATCAATTTCTAAGAGAAAAACTCGATTAAAACAGAGTATAGGCCTCTTCTTTTCGCCAAGCCTTGGCAAGCGGAGAATAGATGAAGCAACTGGTACAAAGGAACATATCTTAGCAGCGCTGGAATAGAGCTGCTTAAAATTACATTTGTTTGTAAAATAGTGAGTTATACAAGTTTCATGAGGCATAAACATGCTCGCTAGCGGCAAGATCGATAACTGTGTTGTTGCTTTCACATGCTAATTTTACGTCAAGTTAGCCGAGCAGAGAGTAGCGAGCAGAGAAGTGGCGAATAGATGGGACCTTATCTTTAATTAATACGAAGTTAATGTGAAAGTAAACATTGGCCAAAGTATTATTAATGCTAATTTTTTTGTACAACTTTTTACTTGATCATTTTGCGGTCCGAAATATTTATTTTTGTTATCAATTTATTTTTTAAAAAAATCCAAAACGGCGCTACAAAGCAAAAAACATGCAAATTTTTAGTTCTGTATTAGAAAAAGTGATAGTATTTAATTTTTTCGCATATAAATCAAACTGAAGCTTGAAAAAATAAAAACAAGAAGCAACTGAGTTTTAAAATATTACAAACATTTTTATTTTATTTTTTATTTCTAATCAAAATTTTTTCTCCTTTAACAAATAAAAACGTATTTACAATGATTTTTGTTTTAGAATCTTTTTACTTTAAACTTGAGGTGTCCTTTGTCTACTATCTGCCTTCATACTTTCATATTTCCCTCTTAATTTTCGTATTTATTATGGATTTTTCTTTTCTTTTAAAATTTGGCTGGCCCAAAACTGACTCCAGAGCTGTGCTCTAATGGACCCTTTTTCTTAGAACTTTATTTAGCAACTGAATCTGCTGGGAACAATGTCGAAAAAAGATTTTCATATATATTAGCCCAGCCTAGTATATACGTACATACATATGCACTGCGTACTGTGTGTGATCGTCTGCATTGTTTGAAGTTCAAGCTAAGTTTTATTTCTGCTCCATCAAATGTTCAATGCGTTTCGTGTGTTGGCTTATTTTTGTTGTTGTTGTTGCTTTTGTTGTAACATGGAAATCAAATTGTGCGAGAGCTCCAGTACATTTGCATAAAATTTCAAAGTCAAACAAAGTGAGCTCGCGCACAATCATACAAACAGATGTACTCTTATAAGCGAGCAGAGTTTTTAACTTTTATGCGTTGGCAAAGAGGTGTTGCCGGCATAACTGAAAGTAATTACAATAAAACCAACATTGAAGAGTAACGCAAAGTAAACGACAAATTGGTTAATATTGATAACATGTCCGCAAAGTGAGGGCTGAGAGAAACTTCAAAGCGTGTGGATTGCCTTTTTAGACGCCGTATTGCCAAAGACGGATTTGTGACGTACAAGTATTTACACATCTACTCATATAATGATAAACACAATAACAATTTCAATGAGTTGGGCAAAGTCAATGAGTTTACAATGACGTCTGTCAGCACTCACTAGCTCAGTTGCCATTCAAAGCAAATGCCAATAGACGATTAGTCTGACTACGTGTTTGTGTGGGTGAGTGTCAACGTCTTTTTTGTTTACAAACATTTGGTTGTTTATATCAGTTGCAAAATTTACACATACCGGTGTGGCGCATTTCAATGAGCCAATAATGACAGTGACAGTGAGATGTGACAAAATCGAGACGCTTTATAAGGGGAAGGCTAATAGACATTCCTAATAAATATTTTTCCAATACATGGAGTAGATATGTATGCAGACATGCATTTAAGGTGCTCTTATTTTGAGCTTGCGAAATTAAAACTATGTGGCTTAGCATTGGCTAAAATTTACATCAGTAATGTTTAGTAGAATGGGCATTAGGGATGCTAATCCCCGGATCCATTTTTTTGGGATTTGTAACGCCTGCATTTTTTAAGTATCAAAACTATAGGGTTTGCTTGAGATGAATCCCTAGATAATTTGTTATAAGTTATAATTTGCATAAAAGTAATTACTCCATTAAAAATTAAAGTATATCTCCTTCTCGACACTGGACGTACAGTATAAGTGAGCACCATCGATAAACAGGTAACATGTCGTCCCCCTATTGCAAAAGCATAAATATGCAAATTTTCCAATTTGAGTTAATGGATAGATTTGATTCACCTTTGTATTTTCTATGATACACCGAAACCCAGGATACATTGCCAATAAGAAAACCATAAATATTTTTTTTTTATATCCAAGAAACCAAACCTTTCAATTGGCATGAAGCAAAAAAACGTTCAAACTTGATTGCTGGCGATATGAAGGGCAATATATAAGGTGGCGCAAAATTAATCACCCTATCGGAAGTTCTATAATTTTTGCAAATGCGTCGTACGTAAATCATATTTGACACTTGTGAACTGGACCGCTTCAGTATACAAACAGACAAGCAATAGAGCGGGTAAAGTCCACAAATAGGAGGGAAAATAAAGATGTACATCAAAACCGGATTCAACTTTAAATGCTTTCCCAGATTTCTAAAGGGTGGTTAAATTTCAAGGGCCGATGTTGAATATGAACCACACCTAAACGTCAACGACACCGTTGGACTTCTTTCTTTGGGGTTATTTGAAAAAAAGGTGCACGTCGATAAGCCAAGAACAATTCAAGAGCTGAAGGATCAGATAATTCGGCACATTAACGGCATAGAACCTCAATTATGCCTCAGCGTCATCGAAAATTTGGACCCTTGGATGGTTTACCGCCGAGGTCGCGGCGGCCATTTGGCCGATATTTTGTTCCTTACGTAATTGAGCCATACCAGTATTCTCATAATAAAGAGAAATGAGAATAATATCCTAAACAAATTGTATTTTATTCACAATTAACACCGGCTCTTGAAACTTAACCACCCTTTATATAATCCATAATTTTAAAATTTTTTAGTGTTCTTGGATAAAAGCAAGATTTTACAAAATAAGAGAAAGCTTTTTATCTGACCAATGTTCCTGGAATTATACATTATTATTATTCCCTCGCCACAAATTTCAGGTAATTGACAAAACTTTTGTGAACTATCCCAATTGCAGACATAATAAAAGCTAAGGGTTCTACTGTATTTTGTTTTCAGATTCTTTTCACTTCTTTTGTGAAATCATTGTATTTCTCTAATTGTTCCGTATATTTTCTGTGTATATTCGTATCACTGGGTGTGCTTATTTCAATGAAAATGGTGGTTTTTGTTCGCTTGTTTATTAGCGTTATATCCGATTTATTGTGGGTGATTGTTCTGCCTGTTCTTATGGCGATGTCCCAGTATATCGTGTATTCCTCATTTTCCAATACATTCTCGGGGTCGTATTCGTAATAGGGAGAAGTATTTGTACTTAAGCGCAGATTATTCGCTATTTCTTAGTGTAGTATTTTTGCCATATTGCTATGTCTTTCGGTGTATTCACTTCCTATCAAAAGACGACATCCAGAATAATGTGGTCTATGTTTTCTGTATTTATTTGGCAATTGCGACATCTGTCATCAATAATCCTTGTATCTTTGAAAATATACTTTTGGTAGTTTTTGTCAAAATCACTTGATCTTGAATCACAATTAGGAACCGTTCTGTTTTAGGATGCAAGTCGACTTTTTCAATGTGTAGCTGCATGTCTTATCTACATTAGCATCGTTCATTATATCAATGTGTCTTCCATGAAGTTGTTTCTGAGACCATATTGCTTTTTTCCTTGCTTGAGGAAACTCTTTCATATTTCTTTTTCCTCGTTCAGCGTTTCAGTTGGCGTTTCTGCCCATTTTCCTTTCTCTATGTGTTGCGATTTGCACTTGCTTGCATTTTTCAATCTGTTACTCTGTTACTTCTCTGTTACTTATTTTCCGCTAAACTACGCTGATGCCGATATACTCGCAGGACTATTAAGGAAAGTCTGAAAAATATTTAGAGGGACCGGAGCTGAGGCACTTAACTCAAAACTGTTTATAAAAATATATATTTTTAATGTATTGTTTTCCAATTGAAAGCAGAATGAAGGGTAATAGATGATATTGCAATGACGAGTAAAGAGCAATACGGAATATCCACCATATTGGAATCGCATCGCTTTGGCCTGCAATCCTCTTGAATATTTTATTACGTGTGCGGAAAAGGTTACCGAAAATTTTCAAGATGCTAGAAACGCTCTGAAGGCAAGGATGATGAAGGTGATGATCACAACGGCACAATTTAATTTTGTGCAAATGAGCCTCTATTAAAAAAAACATTTTGTAATTTAGAGGGAATTGTTCATATTCCCCATTTTGGACGAGAGAAAAGCATGGGTGCAGGTAAAAATTATATGAGGGGATATTTCCTTTTATTGAATGGTTTAATGTCGAAAAACTACTAGATGATGCTATCATGTACATATATGGTTTGCTAATTTAAAAGGAAAATAAAAGGTCTATACAAATAAGAAATGCACTAGTGCAGTTGCGTGCTTACATTTCTGCATAAAATTGTGACTATTCAGCTGCAAAACAAATTTTTGGCTACACTTTATCATTAATATGGGAATTTACGCTTCGATTGCACTAAGTAAATGAAATGTTGTTCTTCGTTTTTTTTTTCAAGCATCGAAATTCCACGGAGGAACTACGCAGCGTATGAGTAATGCGAAATTGTGTAACTGAGGCTTTAAATACATAAGTGTGTCTATGTATAGAATTTGATGTGTGTATTATATGTGAAAGCGTTAAAGTAATGGGCACGTTTTTCATTCGCTACCATATAGTATGATATTTTACATGTCAAATAAGGTAAATAGAAATTTGACCACATGAGTATAGACCCCCTGTATCTAGGTATGTAAGTAGATAAAGTGGTTGAAGTAAAAGTCTGGCACAAGCCAAGTGCACGAAAGCGCCGTTTTTTAACCATTTTATGACTTCCAAAGGGCACATATCTACAGCCAACTAGAGCTATTGATGTAATGGAGAAGGTTGATGGGACTTAGGTTGAATCACTGCCCTAGACTGCTGAAAAAATAAGCACCCAGTGACCTTAACCATTTAGTAACCAACCTCAAACATTTACTCAGAAAGTGCTCAACAGTCTCCTTCTCTGAAAGGTCCCCACAGTTTCTGCAGTGTAGGATTAAGTCGGCATGGTTAAAAAGAAAAACTCTAACCGGGTGCTATGTGACAAAAGAATAACACTTTACCCAAAAGGCAAAATATATGAAATGCCGTGCGTCCCACTTTGATAGATGGAGTCAAATGCTGGCCAATAAAAAAATCACACGAAAGAAAGCTTCGACCGGCTGAAATGAAAATGTTGAGTTGGCTAGCCTCAATCACAATGCTGGACAAAGTGCCTAATGGCTCATTTGAGGAAGTCTTAACATCGCTTCGATGTAGCAAAAAATACAAGAAACTCGTTTTCGCTGGTATGGGCATGTCCAGAGGAAGCCTGAAGCAAATATGGCAAAAAAACATGTTAAAATCGTCATGGCGCCGAGAAAGTGAGATCGACCGCAACATAAAGGGTGTTTTTTTAGAGGTTAGGTTTTCAAGTTGGCACTACTTTTTTCGTAGATGGTCTTTTTGACAGCTGTCACTTGATTTATGCTCAGTTTGGTTTGCCATTTCATAATGAATAGACTTACACCTGAACAACGTTTGCAAATCGTGCAAATTTATTACGAAAATATTGGTTCGGTTCGCGCGACGCATCGAAGAAAATTTTGTTCAGCGATGAAGTTCACTTTTGGTTGAATGGGTACGTCAGTAAGCAAAATTGTCGCATTTTGAGTGAACATAATACACAAGCCATTGCTGAGATGCCGTTACATCCTCAAAAAGTCACTGTTTGGTGTGCTCTATGGGCAGAGGGAATCATTGGTCCATATTTCTTTAAAAATGAAGCCGGCCATAATGTTACAGTCAAGGGAGAGCGCTATAGAGCCATGATTAATGACTTTTTCGTGCCTGAATTGGACGATGTTGATGTGGACGACCTTTGGTTCCAACAAGACGGCGCTACATGCCATACAGCCAACGCAACAATCGATTTAAAAACCGTGAATTCTAGTAATTTTAATTATTATATCAATATAATTAAATCAATTCAAATGTGAAATGTGAAATTTTAGGCAGAAAATTTTCTGATCGAATAATGCCAACCAAAGGCTATAAACCTTAATTAGCCTCTAAGGAAATTTATATGTATAAATAAATTTAAATAAAAAATATGAATTATGAAATATGAAATATGGTACTTATGAATTTTTAACTTGAAAAGTACGATTTTTTTTGCAAATATATGGATTTATTTCAATTGAACATCAACCAGTATGTTAAGTGTTGCTCATGGAAATCTTTAGCTTTCTGACATCTTTCTCGTAGCTTATGAAAACCTGGCCGAAAAATTCAGTTCCCTAAGAAAGAATCAAACCGATTTTTATGCCTTCAATTGGGGTGAAATTTTTTCGCGAAAGAGCTTTTCATATTGACCAAAACAAGCTGATTGAATATCTCTTTCTTCCTGGTACGAACAAAAACACAAAATTATGTCTGCTCAATACATATTCATCATCAGAGCCGCAGTGCCGTGTTGGTCGCGCTTCACTATCGCTCATTTGCTGCAATAGTTTCATAACCAAAGTATGCACGAGATCTTTTTTAAGCTGGGTAAAGAATTCATGGCGATAGCAATTAGCAGAATTTCATTATATGAAAACATATACGCTAACATATATACATTTATTTATTTTTACTTATGGAGGTATAGTAAATTAAAAACTTTGAAGTTGTTTTTCTCGACATTTCGGTTTTTGGATTATGCTATTCTTGCTGTAGATCAGTGTTATGATATAAGGTTAACAGAATATACCACTAGCAATCTTCCAATGCTTAGATGAGCTTTGGACAATTCTTGTGTGCGCGATTGTCCATTAGCGAGTACTGTCTAGCGGGTACCATCGAAAACTCCTTAAGGCAAAAGTAGTTACTGCTTTTAAATGAATTTTAGCCGAAGAGTGTGTACATTTAGTACTAAGGATCCCAGAATATCAAACCATATTCCAGTGTCAGTATTTACTAAAGTCGTACAAATTCATTTAGGTCAGCGCTTTATAAATGCTATATTAAGAGTTAGTATAAAGATGGAAATTCCTTTTCGTATTCACTTAATACTTAAGTCAACAAAACTATGTATATACTTTTTCCAGTCAGGGTTGGGTTTATACCCAATGAATTTTCAATAAATGTATTTCTTGACTAAAAACGTAATAACAACTTTTTTTAATTTTGTTCTTCCTTGTTCAGGAGCATAGGGCTTCGATAAGACTTGATAGAGGATTTCGCTAAATTTCGTGCGTCTGCGCTAATAACGTGGCTACCCTCTTCCTCTTGCTGGCGCCACTTCATTCAATGTGTAACTGTGTGCTTTTCTTAGTTTTTGCTTATTTTAGCAGCCAAAATGGAAATAATGGGCAGACTATTGTGCGGGAGTAGGGTGTAAAGGATGGAAAGGATGAGGTTTTGGGTTGGAGGAATGAAATTTTTTTGGTTTAGAAACAGGGAAAGGTAAATATTGAAAAGTGCGAGCCCCGTGCTTTACGTGGGATTCGAACCCACAACCTCTGGAATGGCAAGCTAGTGCACTTACGCTAGACTACCGCTAGAGGCCGCAATTAAAAATAAAAATTAACCTATCTAGTAAAAACTACTCAGTCGATTTTTTTCATATATAGATAAAATAGTTACTCCTATAGGAGGAATGGCTTGACTTATACGTGTACTACATTTGACATTACCACCAATCAAAATATAGGCTAAAATATGATCCCAGATAACCTAACCAGACAATAGAAAACAAGGTGTCACGATATGGATATCAAAAAAAGAGTTTGACAAATCTTGGGTTTAGAAATATTTTTCAATAGTGTTGTCGTCTATCCCGAAAAATTTAAAAAAAAAGAGGTTGTCTGTAAAGTCGGTTTACTGACGATAGTTTAACGTGATAGAGATTGAATGGTTGCATTTTTCAAAAGAAAATTTTAATTTTATTTGTTTGATAGATATTTTGTATGGATATAGAAAATGAGGTAACATTAACATAACATAACATAACATAACATAACATAACATAACATAACATAACATAACATAACATAACATAACATAACATAACATAACATAACATAACATAACATAACATAACATAACATAACATAACATAACATAACATAACATAACATAATATAACATAACATAACATAACATAACATAACATAACATAACATAACATAACATAACATAACATAACATAACATAACATAACATAACATAACATAACATAACATAACATAACATAACATAACATAACATAACATAACATAACATAACATAACATAACATAACATAACATAACATAACATAACATAACATAACATAACATAACATAACATAACATAACATAACATAACATAACATAACATAACATAACATAACATAACATAACATAACATAACATAACATAACATAACATAACATAACATAACATAACATAACATAACATAACATAACATAACATAACATAACATAACATAACATAACATAACATAACATAACATAACATAACATAACATAACATAACATAACATAACATAACATAACATAACATAACATAACATAACATGCTGCTCAAGCAAGGTAACGACGCATGAGCAAGATAACGACGCATTTTTTGGTGCGTGCAGCCGGCTACATAGAATTGTTAGACGTTATCACGTCAAAAAATAATAATAACATTAAAATAACAGGTATTATTAACAAACTTGGTTTTATTTTAAATTCTTCAAGTAAATCAAATTAATAATAATCAATAAGAAGGCATATGCAAATACAAGTCCGTGAATTTATATATGTACATATGCGCATATACATACATATATACGCTCACTTAAGTAGGAGAAAGCAAGATGTCGAACGTTGCCGTTCGTTTGCTTTGTCGTTCGTTCCGCGCTTTCGCTTGCAGTTCATTCAAGGTAACGGCAATGAGCAAGGTAACGACAAATGAGCAAGGTAACACTAATGAGCAAGGTAACGACACATTTTTTCGTGCGTGCAGCCGGCTAAATTAAATTATAAGACGTTATCACGTCAAAAATATTTAATATATGGTATAAAATGGGTACCAAATGGTGAGGCCAGTTCCGGGATCCAGAAATTTGGAAATTCCACTGAAAGTTAAAGTTACGCAAGTCACAGTATTGGCTTGTATTAGTTCCAATATCCTGGGGTTACTTCAGAATTATCCGAAAATCCCGGAATTCTGCTGTTTTTCGGGTTCCGAATATCCCCAGATTAGTTTATAATAATTCCGGAACTCTGCGATTAGATTGGAAATATCCCAAAAACCTGGGAGAAAAATTTTCCGCTAATATCATCAACCCTAGTACCAAAAGAAGGGTTTAGAAAGCAAAAACACACAATTTTTTTTCTAAGTTAATATTTACGTTCGTACGATGCTTAGACTTCCCTATAACCCCCATTGCAGAAGCTGTGGGATCCTGCAGAGAAAGAATTGCTGAAAACTTTCTTTGCAATGGCCGGGTTTGGCGGCTAGGTTTTTCAGTTGTACCTTTTGGAGATAGCCTGAAGCAGGATAGCTGGAGATGGTATTTGTTCCTTTAAGTTTCGTAACTTTTCATTATGGTATGAAAACGGCAATCGAGTGATACAAGTAGCTCCGTTATGCTATTGTCATTTAACCTATCTTGACCTTTACATTCTAGATTTCGGGCTCTAATTATGTAGAAGTATTTCGTCAGGCGGAGTATATTAATGGTGAAAATTCAAATGGGTTTTTCAAAAATATGTAGCCTGTTTCGACAAATATCCGCTCTAAAACGCCGGCTAATCCCTTCTTTTTAATTTTGAGCATTCTTTAGTTATTCTTCCCTCAAATACCACCAAATATATTACTTTCCACGGCATAATTTTCGGTCAATCTGCAGTTAATACAACTCTTTCCAAGTAAATTTAGCGGCCCTCAACTTTGGATAGGCAAGACGTCACTTATTTAGGAAAGCTGCATGCGTTTCAATTTCAGTTTTTTAACTGTAATGAATAATTCATGCGTGAGTAACTTAATTTCCCTTTCGATCAACCTTTTGAAATTCCATGCCGTTGAAGGCAATTGATTTAAATATTTTCTTACTCTGGTGCATTATTTTTTGGTTAATCAAAATTTCTCTACTAAATAATACTAACACGTTGTGTGCTGAAATGCATTTCGGTATTATTTGAAAAAGAAAATGGCAAGCCCATTGGGTCGCTTCATAAGCATGCAACACCTGCAGCGTGAAAGACGAATGGCCTATGCCAGACTGGCACAAAGCCACTTCGCCAGACACTCATCGAATCGCCAAAAAACGAATATAACAAAAAAAAAAGAAAACAAAAAATACATAAAAAACAAACAACAACAAAAAAAAAAACAAAAAAAAAAAAATAAACTAAAAAACTAACCAAATTGACCAGCCGCTTTGTTTAAAGCTCAATTAGTTGACTACACAAACGACTCGAGTGGTGCACGAAATTTTGCAAAAACGATTTAAAAATAACAAAAGCGTATGATTTTGCTAAAAAACACATAAAAATAAGCAATACGATACGCTGAAATAGAAAGCATGGATGGAAATTGCACCACATAAAAAATGGCGCAAAAAATAAAGCGAATCCCAGTGCAACATCCGTGGTACAAATGAAAACAAAGCACAGCAAATTAAAACAAAAAAACAAAAAAATATGTGGAAAATATTCGCAAGCATTTGTGTACATAAACGCACACAAATAGTCACATTTGTATTTTATGCTTATTGCGCCTTCTTCTGTTTTTTCCAATATTAAAAATTTACCACAAAATTTATTTATAGCATTTCAACTAATATCCTTTATCAGTAAATCGTTTTTTGTAAAAACGAAACGTTAATAAAAATAAGCAAATATGCAGGCATAAAAAATGTGAACCACAAAAAAAGTGAATGTGAATGTGAATGCATATGAATATGAAATATGGCCAAAGTTTATATAAACTCAAAATTTGCATTTGGTTCTGGTATTTTATGAGACCGCAAGGTTAAGCTACACACATACACGCACACCACTTTATGATTGCGTATGCCTAAAAATAATATATAAATACGTGGCTTTTGTGTACATATGTTTTTATGTCTCTGAGCAAGCTTGTATGCTTTAAGTCTTAAATCTGCACGGTTTTCGGTCTCTGAACTGGCTGCTGGCGTTCACTGCGTCACAGCTGAGCGACCTTCAAAAGCGACCAAAATATCACACGAACGAAACCAAACGAGAAACAAGCCAACAAAGATATATAAGAATGTCTCAGAAAGAGTTAGTAGCTAAAATGTTTCACGAAAGCGATATTGGCATTTTAAATGAATGAATTCGCTCGCCCTTTCTGTTTGTGTGTAAGAAATATTAAAGCAACAAAATATGTATATATACTCGTACTTAGACTAACTGCGTACCAGTAATTGTATGCTTTTCCGCGTTCATATCAATTGCGCCCTAAGGCCAACCTTTTTCACTAATCAAAGCCGGCTCCGAAGAGTTGCTAAGGTCCAACTACCTGCTACAATTCGTAAGTGCGATGGGATCGGATGTGCGCATGGCCGGAGATGTGAATCTTGAAATACCCTCAGAAATCTATGAGAAGGTGCATTTTGTGCAAATTACCGCGGGATGAGCCTCATCATTATCGCTCTTGAGTTTCTATCGACAGTAATGCCAAGAATGATAGAATCCAATTTTGCGTAGTGTAACTTCGCTGGGTAGTAAATGTGGATGACGTATGTGAGAACACTAAGAAAGGAGTATAAATATAGCAAGTTTTTGTAAACAAAAATTGTGGTTGACTGATGAATAGTGAAACAAAAGAAATTTTAATAAAACTGAAGAGCATATTGGCCAATGTGGCAGTCACTTAAAGGAACAAAAAATCTATGAATTTAACATTTCAACTATTCTACTATTATATGGTTAAAATTTTAAATCATTGCTCGTGAAAGAGTTGTATGGCGCCATTACCAAATTTTGTATCCCTGCGAAACTTATACTCATTACACCCCTTGACTTCATCTTGAGTATCAGTAAATACATACAGGGTGAACGATATGCCTATGATGTGCCTAAGTACCAACTTCACACTGCTTGTATCTGTAAAACAGCTCATGACATCAACGTCAAAATTGTTCTAATGACAGTTCAATTGCGTCTCAGTTTTGTTGAATTTTTTTTTTCTGTGATGGAATTCAAACGTAATAGTGTGATTGCATTATATTTGGCTGGGAAATCACAACCAGCCATTGTTCGTGAGCTCAGTCACCTCACAGTGAATAAAGTGTTGGTGTATTGCACTATAAAATGTTACAATGATACTGGCAGCATTGCAAAACGCTATGGAGGTGGACCAAAAAAACCGCAACAGCGCCAGAAATGGTTCGGAAAGTGAAGGCTCGACTTGAACGAAATCCACGTCGAAGTGGAAGAAAAGTGGCCAAAGAACTGAAAATATCGCAAGCCAGCATTCGACGCATATTGAAAAATGAGCTCAAGGTCAAGGCTTACAAGTTCCAAAAAGCACACGATCTTCCACCCCAGCAAAAAAAGTTCGGTGCGAAAGAGCAAAGGAGTTGTTGCGCTTGCTCGAACGTGGCGAATTTCCTAACATTTCCACAGAGTGGTTAAAAAATCATGTTCCACACATCATTTCATCCATACAATTTCGAACTCGCCAGACGCAAATCCGATGGACTATTCCATCTGATCCATTTTGGAGAGCAAGGTGAGGACTAAAAAATATGCCAGTATGGATGCGCTGAAAAAAGCGATTATACGAGAATGGGCCAAAATACCTCAAGATCACATTTGTGCAGCATGCAACTCGTTTTTTTACCGTTTGAAGGCTATAGTCAAGGCAAAAGGTGGTCATATCGAGCTAAAGAGAATATACTATATCAAAATTGTAATCATTTTTGAACAATTTTGTCTTTGAAATCAATAAAAACTAATTTCACACAAAAAAGTTATGGTGTTCTGAATAGGTAACACTTCATATCGTTCACCCAGTATATGAAAATCCGTGGCTCTACACATACTACTCTGGGCTAAAAGTAAGGTGAATTTATTTGTCAAACTACGCGGGATTAAATTTCGGTCTAGTTATTTTTTTCATGAGTTGGCAGCACTGTTAGTAACATCTGGGCCAACTGTCATGTGAATGTCATTATCAGTAATATATTTACGCTTGTGTTTACCAAACGACCAAGAGTGCATTTTTCGATATTTACAATGTCTGATGTGATTGAGTAGAGAAGTGCCATCAAATTTTGTTTGCGGAATGAAATTTCGGCTACGTAAACGTTTAGCATGTTGCAGAAAGCATTTGGTGATTCGACCATGTCGCAGAAAAATGTTTATACTTAATTGGTACAAAGACTTCAAAGATGGTCGAGAACGTGTTGATGACTTGGAGCGCTCCGGACGACCATCGACGTCAACAGATGACCAACACGTCAATAAAGTGAAGGAGTTAGTGCTTAAACATCAGGAATATCAAGGATCTGTGAAAACCATTTTGAAAGACCATTTGGGCCTACGAAAAGTCAAATCTCGTTTGGTACCGAAAACTCTCAATTTCTTGGAAAAAAGTCGTCGCATTGATGTGTGTGAAACAATGCTTTCAGACTATCAGGACAAGCTCAAATGCATCATTACGGGAGATGAGACTTGGATTTATGCTAACGACCCTGAAATAACCGACCAATCAAGCGAATATCGTGCTAAAGGCGAGGCCAGACCGAAAAGAGCACGTCAAAGAGGTTCAAAAATAAAGGTCATGATGACAGTTTTTTTCGATTTTCGTGGTGTGGTGCACTATGAATTCTTTCCACCTGGCCAGATTGTAAATAAGGAATATTATTTGAGCGTTATGCGTCGTTTACGTGAAGCAATTCGTCTGAAAAGACCAGAAGTATGGGCCAACAACTCTTGGTTTTTGCATCACGATAATGCACCGTCTCACACTGCACTCGTTCTTCGTGACCATTTCGCCAAAAATTCTACGCATATCGTTCTGCAAACACCGTAGTCGCCTGATTTGGCTCCGTGTGACTTCTGGCTATTCCCAAAACTCAAGAGACCACTCCGGGGAACGCGTTTCGAGTCGATTGAGGAGATAAAAGCTGAATCGAAGAAGGTTATACCGGAAATGGACTATTTGGCATGTTTCGGGGATTGGAAAAATCGTTGGCATAAGTGTACTATATTTCATCGAGAGGGAATTATTTTGAAGGGGATGAAATTGATTTACAACAATAAATAAAGATTTTTCATTTTAAAACCAAATTCACCTTACTTTTTGCCCACACCGAAATCTTGTCCACACTCAATATCTCGCACTTCAAAGTTTCAACTTTTATTAGGCGCATGTTTTGAGTAGAATGAAATACGCATGCTCGAAGTTTTACATAGAAGCACACAAACCTGCTAACCAACTAGCAACTATAACTTTGCAACTACATCTTACTGCCTAAGATAGACTGCGATCTCATTCCTCCCATTTTAGCTACTGGGCTACAGTTGATTCGCTTTCTATTTCTCGAATAAGAACTTTCACTTCAAAGGTCCTGCTTTAATCGCTGGAGTTAATACAGGTATTTCGCAAGCTGTAGATGGCCACCAAAGGATTTAATGCCACCAATATATAAATAAGGTTCCGCAAGTATTCTTCCCTTCAAACTTGTGTTAATACTGGTCGGTATGGAAGAGTATTTTTTCCCTTCTATTTATTTATTTAGTCTAAGAAAAAAGAAAAAATTAGAATAATAATTTCAAAAACTAAAAACCGCAGTTCAAAAGAATAAAAGAAGCTGCCCTTGAAACAAAAAAATCAAGGAAGACAATGCAAGTATAACGTATAACATTAAATTTACGAATAGATGAATAATTATAATTAGTTCTCACGTTAGAAGGTTGGTGAACATTAATAGTGTATGCAATGGCTTTAGGCGTAAACTTAACCTAATTTACGTAAGCGACAGATCAACCGTGGGTAAATGTTTGCATGCGATAGGAATGGTCCAAAAAGCAGGTAACTGGGTACCACATCAATTGAAGGAGAGGGATGTCGAGAGACGTTTAGTGACGTGTGAGATGCTTCGTGAACGGCAGAAAAGAAAAGGTTTTCTGCTTCGTATCGCCGGTGGTGATGACAAATTGATCTTTTATGATAACCCTAAGCGTCGAAAATGTTGGAATCTGCCAGCTGAACCAAGTTCATCGACAGCAAAAAAAATATTCATGCTTCAAAGGCTATGTTGTGCATCCAACTGCAGCTAATGCGTTTGAATCCAACTCTCAAAGAAAAGCAGCCGGAATGGGATGATAGACATGACAAACTGATTTCGCTGCATGTCAAAGGCCACTCGTTGCTAAATCGGTCCGGAAATATTTAGTGGGACTGAATTGGAAAATCTTGCCCCATCCGCCGTATTTCCCAGACGTTGCATCTTCGGAATACCCCCTGTTGCACAGTGCGGCCGATTCCCAAAAAGCTGGCCAAAAGTCGAAAAAAAAAGTTTCTAGATAGAGTTTTTTTGTCTTTGGGTTGGCTACAGTAATGCCTTGAGTACTGAAAACCGTTCATAGCAACGTCCTGTACCCTAAGTATCCTCTGTATTTTCAGTCGCAACGTGGCCTTCGTTTGAGCATCGTATTACTGTCGATGAATAGTGAAAGTTGTACACATTTGAAAGATTTTGTAATGGAGTAAATTGAACAAAACCAAATGGAGTCATCTTCGGAAGGTTAGTAAAATACGAGAAATCTTTAATACATATCAATACCTCGACACAAAATTTTTAGCTGCAGCAATACTTAGATACATTTTTTGCAATTTTTTTTATAAAATTTGAGTTTTCAAACTGTATAGTAATACAACGCCGTCATATACTGCTTTGAAACCTATTAGAGGTTACTCAAAAAAGTAATGGTTACTGAATAAAACAAGATTCAGCTGCTACCACTTGCTACCTTGGCTTTTATGCTATTTTTTGTGCACAAGAAATAAATACGAAGAGAGAATGAATATACGCTATTTCACGTGAGGGGGTGGCCAATAGTGGTGGAAGGGGGTGGATTTTCAAAATTTTAAGATCGAATTCGTAATCAGCGACCCTGACCACCCCCGAGTAAGAAATTTTGAATCAATTACTTAATTTTTTGAGTTTTGGCCAGCTTTTCGGGAATCGGCCGCACTGTGTGTTGCGATCAATGCACTCAGTCCTTTTTGGAGAGCGGTTCACTTTTTACGAGAGCATCGCAAACTGTGTTCTCTGCTAATATTAAAGTCAGCGAGGAAATTTCACTAAGCTGGTGGAGCAGTGTTATTGAGGATATTTTGATTTCTCTGTTCCTGATCAAAATAAGCATTGGACGGCCAATATATGATATAAAACATGAAAGGCACATAAATTCAATCCAACCCAGCTTTATCGTGAGTTTTATAAGGGAACTGGGTCTGAATGAGGTACTGTGATGAGTAGAGTGCACAAAATGAGGTCGAAATCTCGTAATCTAATCTAATGCATGAGTAAAGAATCTTATAAGTTGGCTAAAACGAACGCGATATATGGCTTTCGGAAAACCCGTGATTTGAACAGAGTCTGTAGATCTCGTATCTTATATCTACTTATGCTTCTGCAATATAAATAAAACGAATATGGCGCAAAAATATACTCGTATTGTAAAATATCGAAATATATATTCTGAAAATTACTAATTCATTGTGGTTAGTGCTGAATTATCTATACTCAAATGCAATGCCAAATCAATCACATGACGGAGCAAATAATGTCATCGACTTTCCTTTTATTCAGTGAAATTGAAGATGAAATTCACGATCCATATTGAGAGTTTTTTGTTGTTAAATAATCCAGAAAGTCATAATTTTTAGTTTTTGACAACATATTTTCAAGTAAGGTGTCCGTTTTTTTTATAATATACAAGGTGGCGCAAAATTAATAATTCAAATTTGTTTTTGAATAACTTTTTATTCGAAGACCCTAGTAGCCAGCGTTTATCTTTAGTGGATTAATTAACATAAATTAGTTCTCATATAAATAAATAAAGAAGTGCAATATTTTTAGTAGATAGATAAATGATTCTGAGTGATGAAAATCCATTTGAAAATTATAAATCTTCTGATACGATAAACAATTTAAAAATGTAATAAAAAATTTAAAATGATAATACAAGAGAAAAATATTGGTGGGATTCATTTTTCTGTATTATAATATCATTTAATTTATGTTTTGAATATGAGACGATATGATGCCGGATGCATGTGTCCACTGCGGCCGAGATACGTGATTTATTCGATAAGTTCAATTTTTTACTACTCTTTCTAATAAATCTGGCCGTGTGGCGTCAATGGTGGCTTGAGTATGGCACTATTTTGAGTGTTAAGCGCACTGTATTTCTAGTTGTGCCGTGTTCTTGAAACCAAATGTAGCTGATTAATTTTTCAAAACAAATTTCGTAAGAAATAAGAACAAATGATGCCCCCCCAGTGCGCAGTTCATCGCGGGCATATTTATTTTTTCAAAGCAACTTTCCGAAATTTGGAAGCATTGACTTGTCAAACCTTACTGAGCAGAAATGGCCACACACTTTGCCATTCCCAGCTGTCAAACTATAGTTATCGAAATCGATAGTTCTATTGCAGCTAAAAAAAAACACCCTATATAAAGTTTCTATATTTCTATACAATTTTTTCTTTATTTGATTTCTAACTTAGAGGGTCAAAATAGCGTAAAAAATACCAAGAATTTGCATATGACAGACTAAAAGTTCATTTTGGTCGATCAGTGTAATCAGTTTTCAGGCTGTTAGTAAAGATTCTATAGTTCATAAGTCTGAACTCGATGTTGGCATAAGGCTTATTGAGTTTAACCCTCAGTAAACACGATTTTATATATTAGTACCACTTTTCTTGCGCCAAATGACACAATGGGAAGACAAGTGAAATGTAATTTACAAGTTTCAAACTTTTCATACAAGCACTTTGCCTAAGTCGATCCAATCCCTATAAGCTTACCATATAAACCGGCGCATATGTACAATTATTACAGCTTGACTTGAAACTAAATGGCAAAACGAATTTCTAACATCTTCACTTCACCATAAAGATGCTTGCATACAAATGTACCATATAAACATGTATGCATACGCATGTGTGCCTACTTTTGTTGTCTTTGAAAGCAAAATCTTTGACTTTTTCAACTGCTTTTGCGACTCTTCACTAATATCTTTCGTATGTTTTGATTGACGCTCGACTGAATTCGTTGACCCAATTATCGCTGAGCGCTCACCGAGGCACCTCGGCTAATGCATTGCAAACAAATTATTTCTTAACAAAATTTACATACATGTATGTGTAAATATGTACAAATGTGCGTTTATAGCTATGAAATTCACAAAGCATGCAAAGTGCACAACCGAAACATGATTACCTTCAAATGTGCTAATCAAATGATCGGACGTAGAACTTTGGTTGCCGAAGGCTAAACACAAATGACATAATACGCACACAGATGTTTATTGGACCAAAGTTCCACGACATTTTAGTTGAAGGTGCGTAAGGTGATTGGTGAGAACGATTTCATTGATTATGAGTGAAGTTCGAATAGTACGTAGGTGGCTACATGGAGGATACTTTGTACAAGTCGAAGTTTTTTGAGTTTTAACTCAGCCCGCATATATTTGTAGTTAAGTATTATTTATGGAAATTTTATGCAATCGAATTTCCCAGAGTTTGAATGCTGGTTATAATTGGCAGCAGGAGACGCATATTAGTGTAGAATAAAATTATACATTTTGAAGTATTATTCAATAACAGTTTTGAGTTATATGTATGTACATTAGGGCGGGTCGATTTAAAAATCTCTCATTGCTCTGTGAAAATCGTATTCTAGGGATCAAAATAAGAAACTTTGCCGAAGGAACCATACCTCTAAAACGAATTCTGAACGTGGGTCGAACGAAAAATTCCACTATGACCCATTTAGAGTGCTCCGATCGAGTCCAAATGTATGACCGACCCCCACTAACTTTGGACGGCCGATCCACCCATGCCAATGGCACACCCCCTGGAACACCCCTGGGGGTTCCCCATACAATCATTTCAAAATATCACCATTTTTGGCCTTTACATGAGAAAAGGAACTAAAAAGTTCAGAATTCGTTTTAGAGGTATGGTTCCTTCGGCAAAGTTTCTTATTTTGATCCCTAGAATACCGTTTCACAGAGCGGTTTTTTGGGCGATTTTTTTGCCTCCCCACAAATCGACCCGGCCTACTATACATCAATATGAAAAGGAGTGGGTGGCTCCGGAAGATACGCCAAAGCCGAGAGTCAAGCCGGATCTTCGTCCAAAGAAGATCATGATATGTATTTAGTCGGACTGGGAAGGCATGGTGCACTGGGAAATGCTCAATGGCACAGTAAACAAGGAGCTATATATTGCACAGCTATACCGCATGTATGACTGAAAGGACCTGATCGACATGGTCAAACCATACTCCTTCAAGACAACGTAAGGCCCCTTGTTGCACTAGAAGCTCGAATGGGGGTGTCCTCCGGACCTCTCACCGACCGACTAAAATCTTTTCTGCTCCCTGTCAAGCCACATGAAGGGCGTTACCTTCAGTAACAAAGGGGTCCGTAGGGCCTCTTAGGGCAGGCGATTTTTGGCGAAAACTCATCAACAAATTGGTCTAGATGTGGGAAGAAGTTGTAAGTAGCAACGGCGAACATATAATTGATTATCCTATTGATATAATTATTGTTTTTTGTTTACATAAAAGTCTTCGGTAAAAACGCTACGAACTTATTCCCCAACCCCGCACTTTGAAAACTTTCTACTTCTTCCAATAATTTGTTCCTAAAATTTCATCATTTTGTGTTATTCCAATGGCAGCCAACAATATAAAGGGTCTTTCAATTAAAACATGTAAAAATTTAGGGTCTTTCAGGTTTCATTATTTGTGTTCGAATAACAACTCTGAACAATTATATGTGAAAAATTACACAATTTACCATAATTGTCCACTGTTATCAAGTCTACGAATAAAATACCCCAAACAGTCGGTTTATGAATGCTTAATTATTGAGAACGTCGATATATCGATGTTTAACGTTGTTCAGCAACACTTTACGCAACAGCAGCAATATTCTCAACAGAACGTACAGTTTTTGGTCTGCCAGTCTGTTTTCTATCCTTGACAGAACCAGTTTTTTTTTTTTTTAATTTTACACAAACCTTTGAATTGTCGGCTCATTCGGACAATTATTTTCATAAAAAATCACCAATTTTGCGATATTTTGCTCTTAAACATCGACCATTTTCATAATAAGTTTCAATAATTTTAACGTGTTGTTATATTGTGTAAAAGTGTACATCAGTCTACTTAACAAACGTCAAAGATGTCATAGAAGAAGGGTACCGTCTAGGAATTATTCACTAATGACATTTAGGCGTCAGTTTTGAATGACCCTTTAATTTGCATAAATGGATACATTTATTTATTTATTTGTAAAGCTGGCTTGGAAATAAATCTGGTATATAAATTTGATATATTTGACATATAAATGTTTTATGATTCACCCAAAAATTAAACAAAGTTTTTTCTCTTTCTCCATTTACGAATATTAATTACTTAAAGCAATTAATTGACCTTCGAAGTGGGCCTTTTAAGAATATCCGCATATATATTTAGATGTGTTTTAGTTCACTTTTCAAATATTTTTTATTTTTTATTTATTTAAATATCATATTTTACTTTGCTAGCGGAAACATATAGATGTATGAACTTGTATTCACAGAACACACGCACATGCATTTACCAGCATAAATTGCAGAAATTATTTTCATATATTTGTGGATATATATGCATATACATACATATTTACATACGTTACACAACTGTTTTAAAAGCACTCCATCATTTTATGTTTTGATTTTTTTTACTTAATTCTTAAAAACAATTTAAAAACACATCAGCTATTCACTATCCATTGTTGGAAAGCGCAATTTTGAAATTTAAATCACTTTCAGAGCCCAACAAAATTGCATCAATTACTAAGGCACATTCACATAAATCAGTATTTTCATAGAACCTCATACCTACGTTAGATATTAAAGGTAAATTCACCACACTTCGCAATTCGCCTACTAAAGCAGTTAGTAGAAGGCACACCGAAAAACGCGCGTATGCACCAACGTGAAAAAATGTAAACTAACAAAATTCTTCACTAAATTCCACATGAAAAATGCGCTCACGATCAGCAAACTAAAATTTTGAAAATTCAAAATACAGCAAACGCTTATAAGCTTGGCGCAATATGCAGCGAAGTACAAAGTACTATTTGAGTATTACTTGGCTGCATGTGAATGTAAGCTTGTGTATAGCGGTACTAAACTAGGTTGAGACATTGAGTAACTGGCGGTGGTTGAGCTGAGCTCAATTGAGTCGAGTTGAGAGTGTTAGGGGAGAGAGTGAATCCAAACGCTAGGTGCTGATATGAGTACGTGTATGTGCGTGTGTGTGTGCAGTAGCTCCGTTGCTCAAAAAGTGCACATGCTCAAGAAGGCCCCCAATGCCAATCGAGTTGGTGAGCACTGGCGCTCTGCTCTGCTGCAATCGTTTGCTCAATACAATCATAAAGATCGCAGTTGATGCCAGACTAGGTCACTCAGACGTCAGCCAGACAGTTGCTACAGCAGCCAAACAATCAACTACCCAAAGAGTTAGTCAGTCAATTTGAAATGCATGCAACGAGTCTGTAGTAAAACTGGGTTTTTTGTACGGCGATTGCAACGTGCAACTTGCATGCTGTTGTTGACTAACTGGCACGGTTGTTGCGTAATGCAAATCAACAATTATGAGTGCTATTGTTGTTGCTTTTTGGTTTTATGTCTTTTCTTCATTTTGTCGATCCAACGATGCAGCGAGTGGTGTCAGCGATGACGTCGTAGCTATTGAATTACCCACCTGCTATTTTTTTCTCTCTACGCACAAACTTTTCTACGAATTATGGGCTTACAGTGGGTTTTCACGCTTTAAAACCAATTAAATATACCTTTTTTGTACAAGTATTGCACCGACTGGTTTCTGCTTCATTGACGCTACGCATGCGTGGATTTGTGCGCGTTGCTTTTTAGCGCTTATTCGCTTTAAGTTGGAAGCATTCATCCGCACTAAAGCATAACTGATCCATATTGGTGAGTAAATGTGATGTTTGACCTTGAGCCCAAGAGTGATCTGCTAATAGTTAAATACACTGAACGAAAAAGTGTTTGAATTGGTATCTGTTTTAGATTTTTTGGTTTGTTTTTGGGGATGCAAGTAAATTTTTTCAGTAAACCTATTGAACTATTTTTTAACTTATGTTTTGAGAAAATGTATGGTATAAAATGTATAAATAAAAAGCATCTGAAATGAAAGCCTATGTACCTGTACTTATATGTTAAAAAAAACTAGTCGATAAAATTTAATATAAATAAAAAAGTGCTTGTAGCGTAGTACAACTAACAAACGTGAAACTTTCAAGGCAGACAAAGAAAGAGGGAGAAACCCGAGAGAGAATGAGAGAGAGAGAAAGAATATATATCTAAATAAATTCACAACATTTGCATAGAATACAAATAGACAAAATTTAAAAAAAACGGAGAAGGGCCGACCGGTGTAGGTAAACGCCGGACACAAACCGTGGCAACAACGCGCACTACTCCGAGCGTTTATCACTCGCACAAACGCAACGGCACAAATTATCGCAAGGCAATACCAATAAATCCGACGCCGAAATGGATAGCACTTTATAGTACGCACAAGCACTGGCCAAGAAACGGAAATAAGCGCCAAAAAGTAGGCACCCAAAAAAAAAACGCAAAAAAAATGGAACCAGAAAACGCCCCAAACAGTAGGCACCAAGGAAATATAACGCCAAAAAGCAGGCACGAAAAATATATATCCTTCAAGTTAACACTAACAAACAAGCGTCAAAAAGTAGGCAGTGTTATTTCTCACTAGAAATTAGCAAACAAAAAGAAAAACTCAGGAAAAAAAACTTAAAGTGTATCTAAGATATATATAAGGTATAGCTCTCTCTCTCCTTTTCTTCTACGCTACATCTTTTTTCTCTTTCCTGGAACGAAAATCCCAAAACGTTGCATGGCTTTGAAATTTTACTCGCCATTCTCGCTCGTCCATCGACGCCTAAGCAGTTTCACTTCAATAAATTTTTAAAAAGCCCTTTTTTTATTATTTTTGCCCATAAAAATTTGGTAGTTTACTCTTTAGTTTAAGCACAGCAGTTTCAAGTCATCTCCAATGTTTTCGTTGAACTAAAAATATAAAAAGACAAAAAAAAACTAAAAACATATAAATTATTTCTTTATAAAAAAAAATATTTAAAACCCACAAGCTGGACTTAAGCTATTTTTAGATACTTAGAGTTCATCCCCATGGTGTTTGCCCAATGTACACCCTCGCTGGATCGGAGCGGTACTTTTTTCATTCATATTTCCTCAATTTTCGTTGCGTGTGTGGCACGTAGCGCCGTCTTGTTGAAAATAAACGTTATCCAGATCTAAACCATCTAATTTCGACCATGAAAAATCGTTAATCATCTCTCGTTGAGCGCAATCCATTCACCAATAACACCTGTTATTGGAAAACCCTTTATTTCATTCAGTGTAGATTATTCCACACAACTCCTTTTCGCATTGCATACAAATAAGCGAGAACTTATAGCGTCTTACTCTCGATTTCCAAAAGCAAAAGAAGTTTTTTTTTTTAATGAAAAGAATCTATAGTCATCGTTTATAAAATTTTCGACTTTAATACTAATATTGATTACTATATAATAATTTCTGGTAAGTTTTTAATGCGGTAGAAAAATAAGTTTCTACCACTCCCACTAATATTTTTGCTAAACTTGTTAATTTTATTTACCAAAACTCTTCAAAGGCTTGAAAGGTATGTGGTGATGATCGGTTATGTCGCACGAAAAACTTATAAGTGGCAGAAGCGAAGTAACATTTAGTGGTAATGAAAGAACCGGTCGTCTATGCAGTAAATCTTCTTCTTCTTAATTGCCGCGAGAACCGCTTACGCGATTTTGGCCGAGTTCCACAAAGCGCGCCAGTCGTTTCTTTCTCGTCAGTTGGACACACCAAGTCAAGTCGAGTCCTTCTGACTCCAGCTGATATTCCAACGCAAAGGATTTCATTATAATAAGAAACCGTTTGAATTTCAGATTTGTTAGAATGTATTTGTGTGAATCTTTAAGTCTACTCTATAAATAGTCGTTAAGTCTTCTCCTATAAATGGAATTATTTAACGTTTCATGCGCTTCCGAGTGGCAGATATTTTTCATGAAACTCTTTTTTCGTAGTGAATATTCACTCAGAGGTTTATTATTGTACATTGGCGTTGTTTCTAAAAGGGTTTTTGTTTTAAACATTTTTCTATTTCCTGCTTGAACTAAAACCTTTCGATCTAAAATTCCGTACACCAGACACGTGCACACTCGAATGCCACATCTCCGAATTTAATTACTGCGAATGAGAGAATACACAAGTGTATAATTTCACTGCTGTTAAATTTGATTTTTTTTTTTTGAATGATAAATTAACACTGAATAAAAAAGTAAAATTATTGCATTAAATCATTTAATCAGATTCCGTTAATCATTTTAATTCATGAAGTATTCAATTGTCGCTGTAATCGATATTAATTAGACAATGTAAATGGAATATTAACAAAGCGAAATGACATAAAATGCTAAATCTCCTCTTGCTCTGCATGGCGTACAACCACAATTAACCCACACTTTTAACTCTCCTCTTTCGACGTCAACGACCGTAAAGTGTTGGAAATTATTTAATACGCATTCGAGTCATGTTGCGTTGAGCGCCGCTTATCTCGCCGGCATACAATGACTGTCAGTAACAGTAGTGGCAACCAGCAGCCGTTGGCGCTTGGCAGTTGGCAGCTGGCAACTGGCAAATGACTTTGCTTTTGTGTTTGAGCACCACCCACACCACCGTCAAAGCGACGTAATGACGACAAAGCTAAACGGAACGTGGCAATTTACGGATGATGTTAACAAAAACAACTTACAATCACGTTATAATACAATTTTGTATGTTGAATTTTTGTGTGTATGTGTATTAATGTTAGCAATATGTGTCACATGTAATTTATTGTTAATTGCATAATATTTAAACGACTCATTAAAAAATTATATCCTCACAATAAACAATGTAGCATATTTTACCACACATATAACTCTTGACACATGTATGTATGTATGCGTGTATGTGTGTATACATCTATGTAAGTATGTATGTATGCCTATGTGCTATATATAATATCGTTTTGTTCTTCATTGGATTTAATAATAATTTTTTATTACATGCGATTTTTTTTTTTTATTTACTGATTTTGATACAACAATTGTGTGCTGCTAAGCGAAAAAGAGACAAGTGCCAATATGTGCATATATACGTACATACATTCATTTATATAATCTCTGTAGTAAAAATTGAGATAGCTTTACATGAGATACCCACTTCGAAATCGTAGTCGAAGTAGTGCAAAATAAAACCAGTCGGTGTCGGTGTTAAGTCACTCTTACTCAAGTCTCACTCACTACTCGCTCCTATAAAATATATCTAAGGTATACTGAAGAAGATGATGGCAATTAATATTCTAGACAAGCTCAATTAAGAAAGGTGCTTACCTTGAAATTGTAGAAATAAACGTTCCGTCTCATCATATGATGCCATCATGTGATTTTATCATATGATCTCATCATGTGATCCCATCATATGATTTTATCGGATTATAAATTTATCACATGATTCCATCATATAATTGATATATATTGATTTGATGTTGATAGTGTTCAATAATGTAGGGGAGAATGGGGAGTTGTGAGTCGGGTTTTGTTTTTGGACCCGTATTACTCAAAATCTTAATATTCTGCATATGTCAACGATGGAATCTTTAGTCAATGAATACTGGAAGCTATTGGTATGGCCTATTTAACAAAACTAAAATTTTCCTTAAAATTTAAATTGTATATAATAATATAAAATATAATACAAAATACAAAAATGTGGGGAGTTGTGAGACACCCTGGTTTAAATCAATAAAAATGACTTATTTTAGTTGTTAGTTCTTTATTAAGATGAAAAATAAAAAAGAAAAGATAATTGTTATAAAAAAGTGTATAAAAAATGCAATGCCATCAATCTGATGATTCGCAGTGAGAACATGTGTAATAACCAGTTCGTTAATTGGCACACTTTAGGTGCACAGCTCGATCGCATACATTGCAATGAATGGAGTTGTTTCTGCTTAACTTTTTCGGCATTGCACCTTTGCAGATGATGCAAAAATCTTCTTCTTCTTAAAATTCTGATGAACTTGAAATTATTGCTGCTGAAAGATGCGTTAAAACGTCGAAAAAAACGGTGTCTCATAACTCCCCACATTTGTTGTCTTACAACTCCCCAAATCGTTGTTTTTATAAATGGCCGCGTAGTCATAAACACATCGAACGTTCATGCCCAAGTGAATGTGTAAATTCAAAGCTAATAAGACAATTAATAATTTGTATATATTAACATTTGCAATTTGCTTCAACAACTGATCGAATGTATCGCAAAACAAATGATAAAAAAAACTTACCGAGAAATTCCGAAACACAGTAACTGGAGAACGCGTCGAATGCGTGTAAATATGACCAATGCTAGCTGAAAAGTGAGATCGCTTCGAGAACACTTTTTGACACTTAAAATCGAATGTAAACAAATGAATAATGCCGAAAGGTAACAATGTCTCACAACTCCCTGTGTCTCACAACTCCCCATTTTCCCCTAATATATTTAATCAGTGGTAGCAGATAGTACAAAATATTTTACCAAACGAAGATCGCCTCGATAAGATTTAGATGAGATATAAAATACTATAATAAATTAGTGTGAGTGGTCCCATTTTAGATGAGGTTGAATGAAATAGGTGAAACACAGTGACACGTCTATTTTCAAATAATCATCTATTTGTGCTTAAATACTATTTTTTCTTATAGATTATGTGCACGTATTTCATTTCAAAAAACCACATTCTTACACGATTTGAAAATAAATTTATTGACGCCTTTAAGCTTGCATCTCCGCATGTAACTTTAAGGTCTATATTGTATATCTACGGAAGATAGTCAAGACTATTTTTAATTCTTTATTTTACATAAAAAATGTCGCTAAACTGCCAAAGCAGGACTTTTACTTTAACTTGAGGTATATCCTCCTTTTTTCTCACTGATTCCTAGCTTTGATCAAATCGATTCACTAAACCAGGAGTTTTCTGGGTACACAATCGACGCGATAAGCGAGGTCTGTTTTTATCACACTTCAAAAATGTTTCCTTTTTAGTTATTGATTTTTTTACTATTTTAAAAATTACCGCTAATATTAACTATTTCAGTTTCTATTTTCACTATTTATTATCTTAGACCACGTTTGAAGCATTCATATTTTTATTCAAGGTAACTTCTGAACGCAATTAAATTTATTTCGTTTACTTCAAGTATAAAATGTAATTATAACACTTTTTTCACACCATTTATAGCTAATATGAGCTTAAATTATATATAACTATATAAGTAAGTAATTGGGCATGGGGATAAGTATCCGCCCTCGTAAAAGTGGTGTCGCTGCTGATACTAATTTTGTGTTCGCTCTAGTAATACATATACTGGTGATTTGAAGGTGTATACCTGTATGTGAGGTATCGATCGCAGTAGTTGGCATTCGTTTGAGGCGTAAATATCCCTTTTTATTTATTTTTTGCCTCCTTTATGAATTACACCTGTCATATGACACTAAGTAATTCTTTCTACAGCTTGGATTTCATAACATTAATCATTATCAATATTACATTTTGGTTAAGTTTTTGTGTCAGTTTACAAGTGTGTGTACATAGCTTTCTAGTTATCAGCTGAGTTGGGGTTAGTCGTTTGAGCCGCCTGGAGTTTGCCCTTTCTGTTGATGGGAGTTTTCGCATGTCAGTATTTGTATGGTTCATTAAACGGACAATATGACTTGCTGCGTTTGCGGATGATTTCTGCTATTGTATCGATGTTGAGGTTGCGATGAATATTTTCGTTTGGGACGTACCAAGATGCATTGGTTATAGTTCTGAGTATTTTTGATTGTAGTCGTTGAATAATTTATTTTTTGACGTGAAAACTGTCTACGTTCGTCACGAAAAACAGCATTTGCGGGAAGTCATGCTTCATTATTACCTTTTAAAGAAAAGTGCAGCTGAAATCAATATTTACCTTAATCACGCTTCATCAAATACAACTTATAAAAAGTGTTTTCGACGTGGGTGATAAAGATCTTGAAGGGGCACCGAAGAACTTCGATGATACTCAACTTCGACAATTATTAGATAAAGACGCATGTCGAACCCTTGATGACATGTCTAAAGAGTTGGATGTTGACATATCAATCGTCGGTAAATGTTTGCACGCGATGGGAATGGTCCAGAAAGCAGGTAAGGCAGCAGGGTGTCACATCAATTGAAGGAAAGAGATATCGAGAGACGTTTGGTGACGTGTGAGATGCTTCTTGAACAGCAGAAAACAAAACAGAAAAGGTTTTCTGTATCGCATCATCACTGGCGAAAAATGGATCTATTATAATAACTCTAAGCACGGAAAAAGTTGGAGTCTGCCAGGTAAACCATGTCCATCAACAGCGAAAAAAATATTTATGCTTCAAAGGTTATATTATGCGTTTGGTGGGATCAGAAATGTGTAATCTATTATGAACTTAAACCATCTGAAGCCATCACTAGCGATCGTTACCGACTGCAATTAATGCGTTTGAATCGAGCTCTCAAAGAAAAGCCGCCGTAATGGGAAGGTAGACATGACAAACTGATTTTGTTGTATGATAACGCCATTCCGTCCGTTTCTAATTCGGTCCAGAAATATTAAGAGTGACTTAATAAGGAAATATCTCGAGATGTCATTGAATTATCTTAGTCCGTGGCCAATAGTGTAAAGATCTATTCCTGTAATAGGAATGGATAATAAATTTAGTTACACTAGAAACAAAAGACAGTGAGCGTATAGACCTTCTACTCTCTAGATACTTTAAGTTAATTAAAGAAATTATAGGAAGGGATCGGATTTGAGAATTTTCATAACCTGAGAACTTATTTAAGGAACACCTTCTGTATACGTTCAATTCTCTCATTAGCAAATTTGTGGCAAGGCCTCCAGATAAATACTGCATATTCTAATCTAGAGCGAACTAAGTAAGTAAAAAGTAATTTGAGAGTGTATGGGTCCTATAATTCGGGAGTACCTAGGTTCGAATATCCGTGCAGGAAGCAGCAAATTGAAAGACACGGATTTTTCTATTAACGTCCGCCCCTCGGCAGGCAATGGCAAGCCTCCCAGTGTATTTCTGCCATAGGGTTAAGTCTCCATGCCTTACCAAAAAGCCTTGTGCAGGTAAAAAATGCCCTTGTGGCTTTTGAAATAACTCAATATGGGAATTCCAAGTAAGCCAAGATAGTTCGCTTGTGTCGAGAGTTGAATTGTTGTTCCGTTAAAGATCGGACATTTGAGATTTATGTTCTTTCTCCTAGTAAACGGTACAAGCGCAGTTTTGGAAGGGTCAATGGAAAGCCCCTTTTCCGTGCACCCTTTCTTTATTATTATAAAGGCATGCTGCATGTGATCTGAAATCGTTTCGTCATGCCAGCCTAATATATAAACTAGTAGGTCGTCAGCGCAACCCTGAGTGTGAAAACCTAGGTTGTTCAGTTTGTGAGATACTGTTGTGATATTGAGATATAGTTCATATATCTCGCCATGCATTTTTGAATTTGAAGCATAAAAGAAGAAGGGAGTTTTGTGAACATTTCTGTATATTTATCTTAAAAGAAAAGAATTTTTTATATTAAGACACTTTTGCAGTAAATAGAAAATAGAAACGTTGTGGAATTTTGAAATGAGCGTAAACTCTTTCAACCAACTGTTAGGAGAACAAAACTATAATACTAAAAACAAGAAAATTGCCAAAAATTGAGAAAATAAATTTAGGAAAAAGTTGTTAGAGACCTTGCCCCCTAAGATTTATGGAAAAGTATTAACTAGTCCATCGGCGGCCGCCGTAGCCGAATGGGTTGGTGCGTGATTACCATTCGGAATTCACAGAGAGGTCGTTGGTTCGAATCTCGGTGAAAGCAAAATTAATAAAAACATTTTTTCTAATAGCGGTCGCCCCTCGGCAGGCAATGGCAAACCTCCGAGTGTATTTCTGCCATGAAAAAGCTCCTCATAAAAATATCTGCCGTTCAGAGTCGGCTTGAAACTGTAGGTCCCTCCATTTGTGGAACAACATCAAGACGCACACCACAAATAGGAGGAGGAGCTCGGCCAAACACCTAACAGAAGTGTACGCGCCAATTATTTATTTTTTTATTTTTTATTAACTAGTCCATTTTGGTAGCCATATATTTAAATATGTCACTAAGGTATTACAGACAATCGTCATATGAACAAAGCTATAATAAAAGATGAAAAATATATTTTGGGACTAGTATATAACTAGTCCCTATATATATAAAATGGAACAGTCGCCACAATCGCCAACTAAAAGTAAGCACTCAAAAAATTGTTGTGGTTTGAACATAAACTGCTATATATTAATTTCCCAAATGGACTACTTCCACGCTAATCTGGAGATGCCCCGATTTAGTACAAAAATTTATATACCCTGCTTGTAATTACTTACATACATACGATTTAATATGCGCATAAATGCATACCTACAATCACTGTTGACGAGTCGCGTGTTTAACACATAAAACATACATGCATACAGTGATTACATACATACATACACACTCATATAAATACAAGCTTGCGTACCACATTTGACAAAACGTTTCAATTAAAGCGATTATTACGTAAATACCAACATTGTTTTGTGGCCCGCATGCAAAATGCCACCACATACCGTACCGCATCAGAATACAAACCGCAGTAACCCAACAGTGTGATGGAGGTTGTATGTATATGTGTGTCTGTGCTTTTGGTATGTATGTGTGTAAATGCTTTTAAACCCGTATACATGTGTGGTCGCGCTACTCACCATAAGCAGCTTTGTAAGTGTTTATATTTGTTGCTTACGTGCAATAGCTACAACAATAACAAAATTGTCATCACGACAAAGTGACTTGTACACCCAGAAGCTCAGAAGCTTATTATTACATATTAACAAAGCGAATTAAAAAACGCGACAACACTTTGAAGGATAATAACTGTATTAAGTGCTGGCAATAAATCTGTGGCACGCTTCCATACAGCAAACATTCTAACGGCATAAGGGAGCAGACAAGTTGTTGTGATAAATTATATATTACTCAACAGAGATTCCGTTAGATTAAGCTTTTTAAGCGAAAATCCAGCGTATTCAGTTGCCAATGATTTAAAGGGCAGTGGACGATTCAGCTGGAGACTTAATAGTTAAAAAGCGTAGGCCAGCAAAAATTACAGCAATCGATTGTGATTGATGACATCACCACATTCATAAACAAAATAAGGAGTTATGACTTATAAGAACCTTGAACTCGACGAATGGTATATAATATAAATATAATCCTGTGTTATGTTTTGACTTATTTTCAACATTCTGTAGAGTATTACAGCTTTCCACAATAAAGATGAAAAAGAGCAAATTCGATACAATTTTCAATATCAACATCGATCAAGGTTAGAGGTCGGAGCAGGAGTCCAAAATAATTTGTGCTCTTCATGGAACAAGGCAGTAAAGCAGTCGATTCAAAAAATATGTTCTGGTAGTTCAACCGACGAATATGCTATTAAGCGGTCCCGCTGATCTAAAATTCTCAAAAAAAATCAATTTTTTTGTCGATATTTCGAAAGTATAGGCTTTTAAGAATATACTGTGAAATTTTTAGAAGGATATTCACAATATTTTCGATTCAACAGCCGTTTTAGCAGGTAGAGTCAGATTCGTCTCGCGACCACTCTCAAAACTTTAAACACAATTATCTCAAAACTAATTTTTTCAAACTGGTGTTATCAAAAAACAAAAAACTATTCAACCGAATCCTCTGAAACTTTAATATGTTGTTTACGACATCAATATCGTAATATTATTTTGTATTTTTGATTAAAAAACTGAAAAAAACCGATTTTTAGAGTGTCAAATTCAAAACCGCGCCATTTGTCAAATTTATAGTACGGGACATAGCTACAGTCACCCTGATTAGTAATTTTTTTGGTTTTTGTGTTTCAGATAAATAGAGGAGTCAAAATGGACAACACCGTCCAGATCCAATTTTTCGGGAGAGTCAACTTCAGCGCCATTTTTAAAATCGTTAAAGTTACAAATTTTTTTTTTCATTTTTGTATGTGAAAGAAGTTAGACAAAAAGCCTAAAAGTCTAAAGCCTTCAATATCGTTTTTAATTTTTTTATTGTAAAAAAAAAATCCTGAAAATACCCTAAATTTTCGAGCTCTAGACCACCGGAATTTCTTAAATCATAAAAACTGTTGAGTCAGATCGGTACGTTGAAAAATTGCAGCTTAATAGGGAAATTACACATAAATAATTGAGCGACTCCATGCCAAGTGATCCATGTTATTTTGAGCATTGCATTCAATTAAAAAAAAACACGCTATTTATAGATAAGTTTGATAAAAATAAAAAGAAAACTGAAACAATTTTGAAACAAAATTAATAATTTTGAGATTTTAATGTTGATAGTTACAATTTTTTTCAACTTTTTTGTAAACCTGTTTTTAAATTTTTTTAGGATTAAACTTACTTGAGAAAAAATTTCATTTGAGAAAAAAATTGTATTATTGTGTTAAAAAATTTTGGAAAACAAAATTTGTTTCGCCATTTTTGAACCCACCCTAGATTTGTTTCTATTGTTTCTTTTTAAGCAATGGCAAACCTTCCAGTGTATTTTTGCAATGAATAAGCTCCTCATAAAAAATATCGAAGTCGGCCTAAAACTGTAGGTCTCTTCAATTATGGATCGACATTAAGACGCACGAAAACAACAAATAGGAGAAGGAGCTGAGCCAGTCACATAACAGAAGTGTTCGCGCCAATTATTTTAATTTTATTTTAATAATGGAATTTCCATATCATTTCAAGCTATATTTAAATGCGTACAGCGAATCAGTAACAAATGTGATAACTCTCTAGCGAAGCGTGAGTACTGGTAGCAAAGAACACCTGATTTGATGGGCTGGATACCAGGACATAAAGCTATGAAGCCAGCAAATAGACGAAATTAGGTGCTACTTTCAAATTCCATGGGCCATAAAGGCTCTCCAAAGCGCACATAAAGGAAGTGATCAAAGAGTGAGAAGATAGTGAATTCACACAACACTGGATGGAGAGTCCAGAACAGAGGCAAGCTAAGCAGTTTATCCTTGCCACTGTAAGAACAGTGAATAAGCTCTTAAGCCTGTAAAGAAAAGGCTTACGAACTCTCACGTGGAATATTGCAGCCTTTATTATTATTTCAGGAAACAAGAATTAGTAGAAACAAGCGGCAACGGTCTTTGCGAATTGTATGATGACAAACTGTAGTGCAAGTGATGCTACTCTAAATCTATTGGTGATTTAACATAAAAAGCCTGATCAGGTACTCAAGTTCAACAAAAGTCTCCAATTATAGGCTTGAGGTCGAACACATAAGATAACGCTAAGCATTATGGTGCAATGATATTTTCTCAAAAAATGTATCTTTTTTAAATTACACTTCATCCTAAATTTGACAACAAAAAAACCATACAGATATTAAAAAGATATAAAGTGTTAAAAAGAACCAAAGATATTTCACTTCAAAAGACCCAATTTCAAAATATTTAGCATTGAATAAATCTCTAAATTTAACATTTTTTTTTTTTAATTTTTCAGTTTACTTCTTATTCTTCTCAAGCCTAGGCGGTGCTCTAGAGCTCGAAAATTTAGAGTATCATATTATCAGGAATTTATTTTCATAATAAAAATAATGTAAAACGTATTTAAACATTGACATATAAAAATGAAACAAAAAGATTTAATTTTAATAATTTAAAAAATGGCACTGAAGTTGACCCTCGCGAAAAAATGGACCTGGACGGTGTTGTCCATTTTGGTTCTTCTATTTATCTGAAACACAAAAATGTACCTATGTCCCGCATTAGATTACAAAAAAAATTGACAAAATGGCGCGGGTTTGAATTTGACACTCTAAAAATCGGACTTTTTTGCAGTTTTTTAATAAAAAAAAAAAAACGAAATAATTGAAATAATAATATGGTTTTAGTACGGGCGATACCCATTGATGTTGTGGACAGCATATTAAAATTTCAGACGATTCGGTTGCACAGTTTTTTTTCGTTTTTTGACAACATCAGGCTGAAAAAATTCTTTCCAAAATAAATGAGTTTCATGTTTGAGGTACAGGAGCTCGCGGACCGCTCTCTACTAAGTTAATGGGCTGTAGAAGCTATAATACTGTGGGCAAAAGGTAAAGTGCATTTATTTGTTAAACTTCGCGGGATTAAATTTCGCTCTAGTTATTTTTTTCATGAGTTGGCAGCACTGTTAGTAACATCTGGGCCAACTGTCATGTGAATGTCATTATCAGTAATATATTTACGCTTGTGTTTACCAAACGACCAAGAGTGCATTTTTCGATATTTACAATGTCTGATGTGATTGAGCAGAGAAGTGCCATCAAATTTTGTTTGCGGAATAAAATTTCGGCTACGGAAACGTTTAGCATGTTGCAGAAGTCATTTGGTGATTCAACCATGTTGCAGAAAAATGTTTATAAGTGGTACAAAGACTTCAAAGAGAGTCGAGAACGCGTTGATGACTTGGAGCGCTCCGGACGACCATCGACGTCAACAGATGACCAACACGTCAATAAAGTGAAGGAGTTAGTGCTCAAAAATCGTCGGTTGACTGTTAAAGAACTTACTGATATGATCGGAATATCAGAAGGATCTGTGAAAGCCATTTTGAAAGACCATTTGGGCTTACGAAAAGTCAAATCTCGTTTGGTACCGAAAACTCTCAATTTCTTGGAAAAAAGTCATCGCGTTGATGTGTGTGAAACAATGCTTTCAGACTATCAGGACAAGCTCAAATGCATCATTACGGGAGATGAGACTTGGATTTATGCTTACGACCCTGAAACAACCGACCAATCAAGCGAATATCGTGCTAAAGGCGAGGCCAGACCGAAAAGAGCACGTCAAAGAGGTTCAAAAATAAAGGTCATGATGACAGTTTTTTTTCGATTTTCGTGGTGTGGTGGACTATGAATTCCTTCCACCTGTTAAAAGGAATATTATTTGAGCGTTATGCGTCGTTTACGTGACGCAATTCGTCTAAAAAGACCAGAATTATGGGCCAACAACTCTTGGTTTTTGCATCACGATAATGCACCGTCTCACACTGTACTCGTTCTTCGTGACCATTTCGCCAAAAATTCCACGCATATCGTTCCGCAACCACCGTATTCGCCTGATTTGGCTCCGTGTGGCTTCTGGCTATTCCCAAAACTGAAGAGACCACTCCGGGGAACGCGTTTCGAGTCGATTGAGGAGATAAAAGCTGAATCGAAGAAGGTGCTGATGGCTATACCGGAAATGGACTATTTGGCATGTTTCGGGGATTGGAAAAATCGTTGGCATAAGTGTATTTCATCGAGAGGGGACTATTTTGAAGGGGATGAAATTTTTTTTTTTTTATTTCAAAATTGGAAAAGTATGGAATTACAATCACAATGAAATTAAAAAGAAATTGATTTACAAGAATAAATAAAGATTTTTCATTTTACAACCAAATTCCCCTTACTTTTTGCCCCCAGTAGTAATATTGAGAATTGAAAATTTCACAATATATTCTTAAGATACAACACTTTCGAAATATCAAAAAAAGAAAAAAATCGGTTTTTTGAAATTTCTAGACCCTTAACAATTTTTTAGAACGATTAACGATAAAGTCCAACGCAATTTGTTCTCTTGACATGTACATGTTGTACATTTACGTGGTTCAGTTGATTCTTAAAAGAGTGCTAGTTGGCTGCAGTGAAAGCTTCTACACTTTCTGAATCTCCGATCTTTTTACAAAGCAATTCGGGAACTAATCCTAAAGGTTTATATTTAAGTTGATGTACATATTACTGACCACTGAGTTTATTTTCTGTAAACTGGCTTTAACCACAGCTGTCGTCGCCAGAAAGCAACTTAAACTATAGAACAGTATAGTAACTTTGACACTCTACGCGGCTATCATGACACTTACCATCCTGCCATTCTTTGTTTTTCTAAACAATTCGTACTTTTTTAATTTTACTCCAAAATATATTTAATTTTATCACCTTTATTATTTAAAAGAATGGCCCCTTTGGGCCTAAGGGTGCCTTCTAAATGGGCATATGTATATGGAGATGGCCACAATAAACCTAACCCAGCTGAGGTAAACCTCATGTATGTAGGTGTAAGTGGTGCCGTACATGAAAATGCATGAAATTTCACCACGTGGAGAAAGGAACATTTAATTATTTAATGGACGCCCTCTAATCATTACCTTCCCGCCCACTAACGTTTAACCGACACTTCACACATACATATGCAGATTACCAGACATTTGCTCTCATGCAAACACATACTACACTCGTAAATTTGCACTCGTCTGCATTCATTCACCTGCCGATCATTTGTACACTCTTCATGGCCAATTAGCAACGCTTCTGCCAATGTAAAGTTTTTGATGGGATAAAAATTAAAAGTCAAAACATTTAAACGAGTTTTTCTGCATTCTAAAACTTTTTCCCCCAAACAACTTTTGTTGGAAATGCAACTTGCAACTTGCAACTAGAAAATAGAACAAAACCCTAAATGTGCATTTTGAAAAACACTAGAAATTTATCGCCTTCAATTCTTATGGCATGTGACGGAGGGTTGCTTTCGTGCGTGGGTAAAGTAAAGAGTGAGAATAACAACTAAATGAAAACCTTCGACTGGAAAAAAATAACCTGCCTTGAAATATTTGGTTGTAGCATTTCTGGCATGCAAGAATTCTGGAAAAAGCTATGAATACTTTGAAGTCAGTGCTTTATATCCGGTAATGGTCGTAGCATTAATGGGTGTAGCAACCTCTGAAGAAGTCTTAAATTTTCTACATTTCTAAATGTTACTTTTTTTCATATCCAAGGCTATTGAATGGGAAGGTTTGAAAGTATTTATTTTAATAGAACTCCATCGCACTTATTTCAGCACCGACACACAATTTTAGAATGCCATAAATTTGCTTAAAATCGAATAGATGCTTTCCAGGTCTGTAATAGAAAATTTCACATGGTCAGATCCATAGTTTGCACCCGAGCATTCTGGGTTCTTTATATTTTCTTAATGATGAGGTCCAACTTTTTTTTTATTGCAAATGGATCCATTCAGTTTTCTGACTAATCACGTATTCGTCCGTAAAATGAATTTCTTTTGTAAGACAAGCCCATTTGAAAAATAAAATAATAAATAAAAATAATCAGCTCCAGTTTCTATAAATTGGACTTGTTATTTGAAAGAAAGAGACTGCTCAAAAGAGTTGTGTTTTACCATTAGTTTACTTGAATTCAGTAGACTATAAAACTGCATACTCGAGGGTTTTCTAGAAATTTAATTTAGTTTTGTAAATTTTGTACAAAGTTTATAAATTTGTTTCATATGATTTTGGTTAAAAATATGAACAATAATAAAAAAATTATAAAACTATCAACTCGAAAAAGTTGTCAATATTAAAAAAAAAGTGAGTGTTATTGTTGTTGTTATAGCAGCATAAACATTCCCCATACATATACAGGGAATGCTGCTGAAGTGACAGTCATTGGCCGGATATTAATTCGTTTTTTTAGCTGGGGATGACCACCACGTCGGCACTATTTTGCTGATTGAATGAAAATGAAAGAAAATGAGACTGTCTGATAAAAGGTAGCACTGTATCAGTTTCTAAAGCTCGAACGCATTCAATAATACCAATTGTCAACGTCTGTTTCACTATCACCGAAATCATGAACCGTGAAAAAAATAAAACTCAAATCTATCAAACAATTGTAAGACCGATATTGACTTATGGAGCAGAGCTCATGCAGAAAACATGAAAACGAAACAATTGCTGCGGACTACTGGAATGCATGCTCTTAGGGTCATAGCTGCGAAAACTAGACCAGACCACATAAGAAACGTGGGGATAAGAACACAGACAGGGGTGACCGACATTGTAAAATTCATAAGAGCCAGAAGACGAGCATGGAACGAGTATGGGACAAGAGCCGCCAGCAATCGGAAGAAGACGACCAGGAACATCACCAAAACGATGGGCAGAAAGTTGGATATCTACATCAGGAGAAAATCAACCGCAACAATCATATGAAATGTGTGCATTATATTGTTCAGGAATGCATCTACAACAATCTATGTTTAATATCCCTAACTATTAAAATGTATTTATGTATCAATGTATATATGTAAACTTTAATGTATAAATATGTATGTATCCTAATTGTTGTGTAAAGAAAAACAGGCAAAGCCTATAATAAAAGATAAAGACTAAGAAGAAGAAGAAGAAGAAGAAACATGCCGATTTATTTATTATTTTTTATTTACTTATTCATACTAAATACAAATTTGAAATATAAAGTTGTCCGCTTGAAAGCACTAAAAAGCATATTTTGAGATATTTGCAATAAATTCATTTAATACTGTCATAAATCAAAGGAATCTCTTTAATATTGCAAATAAATCAAATACGCAAATTGCTCGGTTGATCATAATAGGCCATCGAGTTCCCTCTGCCTGGTCGGGCACAGCGCTCAGCGCTGCGTATACGTAATCAACAGCTTGCGGCAGTTGCAACGTTTGGATGGTTGGTAGTGCGCAAATATGTTCATCTCATTCCTGTCAGGTATTAAAAAGTCACTTGAATCTCAGAAAGGGTAGATCGTTTATCGCTTGGTCAAAGCACTGTATGCCTTGGCATAAAATCTGAATTAAATTTCTTTTAGTGGCGCATGAGAGAAAGTTGTAACATCGCAAATATTCTTCATAAATGTTTGATACTGCCAAAGAGACGATCCTTTTACGTATAAATAGGAGTCACTCTGCTAGTGCAGAATCGACTGTCTGGCGTGGAAGTGGGGGAGGACCAACTTTTTCTTGAATGAAGCGGAGGAGTGTGCAATTGTAGGAGATCGTGGAAAAGAGCGAGGCCAAAACTTTCTCTGAATGAAGAGGAAAGTGTGTAAAATTAAATGTGAAATTATTTTCCTTTACATATATCTCCTTCAATTCTAACACAAGCATATTTACTTCATTAAAAAAATGTTTTTATAGACCTTCGAGATAAGCAGATATAGTAATTTTTACTTCATCATCTCATTACCATCGCACAAATTTCTTCTTTGATTTTCTTTTTTCCGTTTTAGAATTGAATAATACTTGGAATAGCTAAGTTTGGATTATAATGAAGGTGACTGCTTTTAATATTACACTATATTGGAGGAAAACCTGACTTCTTTAACCTACCTTCATAAGTTTCAAACCTTCAATGCCCATTTTCGACAACACCTACCACAGAAAGTCTGAATTCTAAAATTTTGCTAAGGTGTGCGAAACAGTTTGTGAAATATGTATTTGAAAATTATAACTCCTTAAAACTTCTTTTAATGCATTCCTTTATTATATTATTGAATCTTTCTTATTGCTTAGATACTTACAATTAGTTCTCACATCTTTTCCTTAAAGGGTGGTTAAATTTCAAGGGCCGATGTTGAATCACCTAAACGTCAACTACACCGTTGGACTTCTTTCTTTGGGGTTATTTCAAAGAAAAGGTGTACGTGGATAAGCCAACAACAATTCAAGAGCTAAAGGATGAGATAATTCGGCACATTAACGGCATAGAACCTCAATTATGCCTCAGCGGTATCGAAAATTTGGACCATCGGATGAAGGTGTGCCGCCGAGGCCGCGGCAATCATTTGGCCAATGTTTTATTTTGTACGTAATTGAGCTATACCAATATTAGCATAATAAAGAGAAATGATAACAATTTTTTGAAAAAATTGTAATTTATTCAAAATCAACACCGGCCCTTAAAGCTTAACCACCCTTTATTTATTTAACTTGCCCTAAGATTTTGTGGCTGTTAAGGTCTGTCTTCATAATCGGGTCTTACCTGATGCCTTTAGAGGAGATTTTACAAGTTGTTTACACCGTTACGCTTGCAGCTCTTTAGGAGCGTTCTCGTTTTTAATATACCACGGTTATCCAGTGATTCTTTGAAGTAGTTTTAATTCCGCTTGTTGAACAATTCCGACACGTGACTGGCTTTGGTATGGTGGTATTTATCAGAATTTTGTCCCCCATCTGAATGGATTTTGTTTGTTAGCCGCAAATGAATAGAAAACCTCCTCTTTTAGAAACCCACTTATCGAGACAACAATAATGTCTACTAATACCTAGTCTCATTTTCATGTATGCAGGTGAATAAATATGTACAGACAGATATAGTCATTTTCGTATATACTCGCATGCACGCAATTAAATTCTCTCCTTAGGCTATTGCAATACAATTTATCTACAGTTACCTCAACCAAAACTGTATTTAATCACCTAATTTACAGACATGTAAAACAACACCTGCACAAAAGTGTAACTAACAATAGTTTTTATCCTACACACAATTGAGTCTGCTCACTAAATTACAGAGGTTTTAAAACAATTCAACAAAAGATCAAACTTCGGTATATACAACATTTTTTTTTAATCAACTAATTTGCATAAACACAGTTCATCACCAAGCCGATTAGATTTTTTTCTTTTTTTTTTCTCAAAAAATTTCCAAGAATGCAAAGCGGTCGCTCCTCGACAGGCAATGGCAAACTTCCGATTGCATTTCTCTGCTATGAAAAGCAGAAAAGGAGGAGTGCATCTTGATGCTCCATAAATGGAAGAACTTACAGTTTAACCCATCTTCGGCTGCTACAAGAATTCGACATAATTTTTCCATTTCCTTTTTAGTCAGTACTTATAGGACCATAATCAAGAAAAATTAAAAAAAAAAATTCTGACCATCGGTGTTTTAGATATGGACTGGTCGAAAAATCGACCGCTGGCCAAAAACCGTCAAATATATTAAAAAAAATACAACATTTATGAAAAAAATTTAGCACACGAAGTCAATTTATTTCATTTTATTTCAAATACAAATATTTTTTTGTTGTTTTATTGATAGAAAAGTCAGCTTACAAATTTTTATGATAATCATCAAAACATTTAGTATGTAAATGAATATTGCATTTTTTGCAAGTAAAAATAGTATGTTTCTTGCAAAATTTACACCGCCGAAATTTGTTTTCAATGCTTCTCATGACGGCGTGTACCCTTTCATTGATCCGAGGAAGGTTCGATGGACCTTCATCTCCATGTTCGCTTTCATACTCGTCCTCGTCCATGTCGTAATTCAATAATTCTGTTGTGACTTTGGAACGAAAATCTATTTGTGACAGCAGTTTTATCTTTTCAATTTTTGCCATCATACAATGAAGTTTCCATGCATTGACCATTGCGTTACCAAGAGCATTTGTCCATATTGGCCACCACCATTTTTTTCCTCTCATACATATTCTATAATTTGCCACCGCATCATCATGGAGATCCACACCACCCATGCCATGATTATACTCTTGAATAACTTTTGGCTGCGGGATAGTGATAGTTTGTTTTTTCTTCCGACAATATCTTTTAGTGCTAATAATTGGATTGACTGTGGAGTTATTAGTTATAACATTGACTACAAATGTCAAATGTTCCTCGTATTTCTTTTTTTTCAATTTCTCAAAGGAGAATCGCCCATTCTATTTTCGCGTATAGTACCAGTTGCAAAAAATCGACGTTCGTTCAGAAAGCACATTAGATGGTATGAAGAGAAAAAATTATCAAAGAAAATGATGTGGCACTACATAAACTTTTTGTTGCACACACAAAATATTGCTAGATGCAGTTCCTGGCCAGCGGTCGATTTCTCGACCACTAAAGTTTACTTCCATGAAACAGTAAAAATTATTGCAATATCGATATGTTACCTTTTTGATTTTCTTAATTTCATCTTTTCTCTTCACAATAAATTAGTAACAATTATTTATTTTTTTGCTTTTCATAACTTTTTCATCTGCACAAAAAACACGTAAAAATAGTGATAATTTCATTCTTTTACAAAAATCTGCCCTGAACCCTTTTTTCTTAAAAAATTATGCTCTAGAAATTAAATAAATTCGAAATTTAAAACTTGTGAAAACTGATCAATAAATTTACATTTAGTTTCTGAGATATTGGAGTCCGAAGTTGGTGGTCGAAAAATCGACCAGCTGCCGAAAATGGGTTAAAGCCGACTCCAGACGGCAATTTGTTTTTAATGAGGAGCTTTTTATTGGCAGAAATAAACTCGGAGGCTTGCCATTATCTGCCGAGGAGCTACCGGTATTAGAAAAAACGTTTACTAATAATTGGTATTTCATGCCCTAAGTGTCAAGCGTGCATAGGCTTCCGAATAATAGTCAAGCATCAACCTATTCGACCACGTTGGCCGTCGTAGTAGTGTACGAGTGTAAGCTCGATTGAAGATGAAATTATATTTTTTCTTCACAATTTTAATACACTTTAAGCGCTTTGAAGACCTGAAAGCAATTTGTGTAGGGTGTAGGGTTTTTAAATAAGGGCTCATGAGCAGAAGAAGACGAAGATATATGTGAAAAATATGTTTAAAAGCTAATATATTACATTATTTATGAAATACAGCATCGTTTGATTACCCATCGTGGCTGCTCGCGTTGACAGTGTGCCGTGTGGACCAACTTTGAATAAAACAGTTGCATAGGTAAGGCAAAATTCGAGAGGAATTTGAGGACATCATTCAATTGCGAATTATTAACATTTTTGTTTCCTTGTTCACTCTTCTCGGGAGCATAGGGCCTCGACAAGACTCAGTCTTGCGTTGGTTTCGTTAATCTATTTTGATTTCTGACGGGGTAGATGAATAGCCTGCCGTTACCAGTCCCAAATGTGGGAATACCCACCTGTCGTTGCTTAGGAACAACGCCTTCTTACTGCTTGAAGCGCCATCTGTGTGTGGCATTTTTTTGCCAGAAGGATCCCACAGATGGTTGAGGACTTCGCTAAATTTCGTGTGTCTGCGCTATTACCGCGATCGCCCAATTCGTCTTTTTGGCGCCACTGATGCAATGTGTAACTGTGTGTTTTTCCTTTGTGTTTTGCTTGTTTTAGCAGCCACAATGCAAATAATGCGCAGACTATTGTGTGGGAGCAAGGATGAAAAAGATACGTTTTTGGGGTTGAGGAAAAAGTGTGAGGACCGCGCTTTACGTGAGATTCGAACCCACAACCTCTGGGATGACGGGCTAATGCACTATGCTAGACTACCGAGGCCGCTATTAACATAGTTTTGTGGGCCCAGAGGGAAAGGGGTGTTAGATGAGGGGGTTTTAAGGGGCATGTGAAAAGGTGGTTAGTGTCGTTCAGGGTGTCATAAGTTAGGTATGTCGGGGTCAATTCTGGATAAGTAGGAGTTTAACCTACTACAATATCCAGAACGTAATTGCGCCAGTGTGACGCGGGTCTCACGGAGAAGCTGGAGCTCTTCATCTGCAATGGGTGTTCTGTTTATTATGCCCTGGATCTCGTCGGCGTAGTGTAGTAGGTGTCTCCTGACGGGCCTAGGAGGTGGCTCTGGCTCAAGCAGGTGTCTGCAAGGGTGAAACCTACGGTCAGGAGGCAGCCCGTCGCTGTCCGAACGGCAGTGTTTTGGCATGTCCTAAGCTTTGTCCACTGCGTGTCACTAGTTCCAGGTGAACAGACGGGCGCAGCATAGTTTAGAACCGGCCAATTGCCTTAAATGTCGATAGCAATAGTTCTTTTTCTTTGCCTCAAGTGCTGCCGCAAGCGATTTGAGGACCTTGTTACGATTTTGGACTTAAGTGGCAATTGCGGTTGTGTGCGCAGAGAAGGAGAGCACACTGTCAAGGGTTACACCCAAAATTTTGGGATTGTTTACCGCCGGACTTTTACCTTCAGAGGCAGTTTGACCTCCTTCGTCCAGGTGGTAAAGAGGGTCGCCGTGGACTTTGTGGTGGAAAGTTGGAGATTCCTCGCAGTGAAAAAGCGAGAAAGGTTGGTGAGGTAGTTTTTCACTTTCACAGCCCATCGATGTCATTTCCCGACGTCATTATCATGCAGTCGTCAGCGTATGTGACCAGGGAGACTCCCTCTGGTGGCTGGGGGAGTTTCGAGATGTAGAAGTTGAACAGCAAGGGTGAAAGGATATCACCCTGCGGAACACCTTGCTTAATCTTCTTCTGTTTAGATGTATGGTCACGAAAAATTACTGACGAGTGACGACCGCTCAGATAGTTAGCGGAACACCTCTTCAGCCCTGGCGGGAGTGTCGACTGATAAATATCATCTAATAGCGTGACTGCCCGTCCTAACATATGGCGCAAAAGCTTGGACGATGACAGCATGGAATGAAGCGTCCCTGGGAGTGTTTGAGAGAAAGATTCTCCACATGATTTGCGGACCTTTGCACGTTGGCAGCGGCAAATATCGCAGGCGATGGAACGATGAGCTGTAGGAGCTTTACGGTGACATAGACCTAGCGCAGTGAATAAAGACCCAGTGCCTACGTTGGCTGGGTCATGTCGTCCGAATGGATACAAAATCTGCAGCTCTGAAAGTATTCGATGCAGTACCAGCTGGTGGTAGCAGAGGAAGAGGAAGACCTCCTCTGCGTTGAAAGGATCAGGTGGAGAAGGACTTGGGCTCACTTAGTGTTTCCAACTGGTGCCGCTTAAACGAGGAAGGAACGACTGGCGCGCTTTGTCAAACTCGGCCAAAATCGCGTAAGCGGTTATCGCGACAATTAAGAAGAAGAAGAAGAAGTGGAACTCAATTTACATTCTTCAATTCTTAAAATTTTATTTCCTACGTAAGCAAGAGAAATTCAATTACGTAGTCGGAGAGAGAAAATTATAAATTCATAATCTGTTTATCAGTTTATCCTCTAAGGATCCGGAATCCGGAGAGGACGTGGTTCGAACCTCCTGAAAGCCTAACCTCCTGAAAACCTAAAATGAAGAAAAAGTGTTTTCTAAAGGCGGTCGCCCCTCTGCAGGCAATGGCAACCCTCCGAGTGTATTTCTGCCATGGAAAAGCTCCTCATAAAAATAAAGAAGTATCTGCCGTTCGGAGTCGGCTTGAACCTGTAGGTCCTCCATTTGTGAAACAACATCAAGACGCACACCACGCTCGGCCAACCACCCAAAAAATGGGTAAGCGCCAGTTATGTATGTATGTAAACTAAATAGTTGTAGTATACAAGTAAGCGTGCAATGGTGCACGTGAATGTTACAATAAAGATTTCCATCACTCAAATTTAATTTGTTTTTGTTCTTTTAAGTCATTCAGAAACAAAATTTGATGAGAAGTATTTCGTTGTGCAGTGCTTTGTGAATGGAGCTGCAGGTAAATTGCAACTACAAAAGACATTTACTTTTCATAAATAAATAAATAATTCAGAAGTTATTTATAAAGTAATTTAGATATATAAAAGTTCAATAGCATAAGTGACAACATTTTTAAAGTCATTTAAATTCATAAATATTTACCATATAAGAGTATGTTTACAAAAATTTATCAAGTCTAAAGTCTGTATTGAAAAAAATGTGAACTAAATTAAAAAAAACTTTCACTTGGTAAACTTCCGCCGCTATGGGACCCAAATGATTGCATATGTAACCTTTTTCCTGTTTAGCTGTCCACTTCCGCTGCATCAGTGTTGCGGACAATCATACATGGCTATGTTTACTGTTTTTGTTTTAACAAAACTAACACAACATAAGCACATTAACATACGCACTCCAGAAAAAAATGTGTTGCATATTTAATTTATATTAAAAAAGACAGCGGAAATATGCAGTGTTTCCAACCATTGTAACTTTTGCCGAACAGAACTTTTCATAGATATGAATTTTATATAACCACCCATACAAATGTAAATTTTTCAACTGTCTAACACTTTGCATAGATATGCATATATGTTTGTATGTAGTTGCCTTACACTGTGACAATACATAACAAAGTGAGTTGCAATGCAAACCAACCGTACGTATGTATATTTGTCAGTATATGTGAGTCTTTGGTGTGTGTGTGGGCGAGTAAAGCAATGCAATTCGTAATGTAAACAAAGCACGAGACTGAATGAAGCGGCAAATCGTTTGAGGATTAGAGCGACTGGAAATAATTAAACTGAGACTTCGGCGTTTTCCAGCAAACACCTGTTGCACAAGCCATTTTATCTCATTTAACTTATTTACACTCTGATGTTTTCTCTCTCTGTCCTTCCTTTGAGAAACTCACCATACTGCCCTCATTGCGCAGAATCGTTAAAATTCGTAGTATTTCGGGATAACTAGCAAACAGTGGTTTGAATTAGCAACAAAGATATCTGAAATTCAGTTATGTCCATCATTTTGGATGATATGGTTGTACGCTGCTAAGGGTATTTTTTTTTTCTTTTTGTCTTCTTAGATACGCATAAAATTATACTCGAAATATCAAACTAAATATATTACAATAAAATAATGATTTCACGCTTACAAATCCATAGAATTTGATTTAAGTTTAAACAATTTTAATCTGTAAATCTACCTGTTTTCTTTGGTATATGAAGAACCTCTAAGTTTTTTACCCTCTTTATTGGTTATTTTGGTTTAGAAGCCTCATTGTAATAGAAGTTTCTTCAACTCTTTTCATTACTGATTCTCCAAAACTAAATATTTGCTTTCACGCAGAAAGACCCGTCGATATAGAACTTTGGCGTTGCATTGTCAGTGGCGTCGCTTCAACAGTTGACTATGCAGGCATACGTAAATTTATAAGAAAAAGTTAAGCAACGCCAACGCCAAAATTATGCGTAAAGATGGGCGACTCTCGTGCCTATCGAAAGCGTCGACGATCATTAGATGCAAGCAAATAAAATTAACCCAAGCAAATTAAGCCGGAGCTAAATTTAAATAGGTAATAATTTGGTAAATGCAGTTATTATTCTAAAAATAATAAATAATTTGAAGCTTTCGTTATCAAAGCGCTCACAGTAGTAAGCACCGAAGTTTCTCGCGTTACGTCAAAGCGAAGCAAAGTATGCATGTGGGCGGTCCTTTATGGTACACTATGTTAGGTTTGGTAAAGGGTGTAGAGGGACCCACTTAGACACAGAAACCCATTTTGATACCTTTGCTTGAGAACACGTCTAGGCCTGTCAATAGTGGTAAGACTTTAGACAGTAATTCCCCGTCGCATTTAATATACTGCCAGCGTCAAAAGAGAGTGTGCGCCTCATATTGATAAATTTTTGATTAATTTTTTATTTAGTCTTAAATTTCTACTACTTGTTTTATAAACCTATAGTTCATGTTACAATAACAAACATATATAATTATATATAATTGGCGCGTACACCCGTTTTTGGTGTTTGGCCGGGCTCCTCCTCGTATTTGTGGTGTGCACCTTGATGTTGTTCCACAAAAGAAACAACCTACAGTTTCAAGCCGACTCTGAACGGCAGATGGTTTTTTATAAGGAGGTTTCTCATAGCAGAAATACACTCGAAGGTGTGCCATTGCCTGCCAACGCGCCAACCTATGGCGGCCTCATAAATGTTGGTTAATATTTTAAAATGTATCTTTATTACAGTCCCTGCTTTTCCATTCAATGGCTACAGTTTCCAATTATCATACCCATTATAAATAAATAAATTAAATCTGTATTCCAGAAATATTATTGGAATGAATATGTTTTTTATTATAATCTGGTGGATCATATTTCATGAGTCAGTTTCATGTCATTTATTATTTGAATATAATATCCGGCACATGCCCGCCGCGTCTACGAACTGCAAAGTTCATCCAATCAGTGTAATTTTTAATTTTTTTCCAATGGATCTGAATAATAAATTTAAATGGGTTCAATGGCTGAAGATCTTGCACGAGCAGTGGTTTATAGGAACGCAAGCCAAGATCTGTTAAATATTTATATACGCATATAAGTTTATATAGTTATATACATATATATGTGCTATGCTGGAAGAATCGTAATAGGAATTTTTTTTTAAATCCAAATTTATGGAGGTCTCGACGGATTTGAAGCAAAAAAAAACGTGAGCTGGGTTTGAGCTGTGACCACCAAAACAAAATTTCAATACGGTCGTGATCGGAAACGAGTGGGAGATTTTCTGATTGTGTTTAATATGTAAATGAAAGACAGTCATATTAAAAATAAGGTTCCTTCCTCCATATTTTTAACATGTTTACCAGGTGATGAAAAAAATATCATATATATGTAAGATTTTCCACGTAGTCGAAGAACAAAGGGCAATATGTTGAAAAATTTGTAGTCTTCTTCAAAAGTTGAATGTACAAACATAAATAAATTTCCACAATTTGGAATTGTAATATTGGCGTTAAACAATTCACAATGAGTTGCCACACCTTACTGAATAGAAATGTCAACACACTTTACCATTCTCAACTGTCAAACCATAGTTATCGATACCGATGTTGGAAAAAGAACACCCAATACAAGGTGGCGAAAAATAAATCATCAAATTTGGTTTCTGAATATTATTATAAATCACTGCGAGCCAGGCGCATAGAAAATGTTATGTTGTTTCTCGTTCCTCTTTACAGAATCTACAATAATCATTTTCTGCCTCTCCAATTTTTTTATGTGGTAATTGAGTTTACCATGTCCTGTTAGAGGTTCAGTGTAGCGTTTTATGTTTTCTCTGCTGACGATAAGGATTGCATCTACTTTTACACGTTCTGGTTAATTTTTTTTTTTCTATTCGCATGCCCATTAGGGCTCTCCAATACTCGATTATGTTCTCATTGTTCCCGCTCACGTAAAAGGCACTTTTGAAGCTGTTGTTTATACTGCGGAAAGGTTCAAGACCAATAAAGGGAATGTTTGCACCCGTTTTCGCTAATGTGTCCGGAATTTCATTTCCTTTGTGATTCATGTTCCGGCGCCTACATCAGAATAACGAAGTTTTAAAATATTACCAGACGAATGATAAGCTAGCTATCGGTTTTAGAGCTGCTGGACTGTCAAAGAGACTTTTGATATTGGCACCATGCGGGCCTCTACGAAGACATTCCCTGGCACATAGCTCTATAGCGCCTGAAAAAAGATATCGTTTTTCCCATTGCAATTGCCTTTTTGAAGTGTGGTCCAAAAATTCCCGCCCCACCCTGTTTTAAAGATATTTCATTATTTCTCCACGTTGAGCGATAACTGATGACCACCTTGAAATTCTTGGAGAATTCTACTTTCATTTCCATCTTGTCACAGACCATTAGACACGGCGAGTTCAGAATTCAACCCAGAATTCTTACGTGCCCTGTAAGATGGCCTTCTTTAAGATGAAATAGATTAGGAAGACTTAGGACTGCACTAGTTGGGGAGTGGAGTGGAATGAATTCAGTGACCATACCTAACGTCGTTATGAGGCAATTTCGCATTGCTCCCGCTCAGACTGGCTATTATGTATATCTTATTAAGAGTTATCTGAGTCTTAATTTCTGAAGTTTCTGAACAATTTTTTTACTAAATAAAAATAATTGATTTTGAGTAACGGAAATCTCTATTTTGACCTTTACGCGCTCCATTGCTTGTCTGCCTTGAATACTGTAGCTCGTTCATAAGTATCAAATATGATTGACGAACGACGCCATTTGCAAAAGCCTTAATTTTCTGATAGGGTGATTAATTTTGCCCTACCTTGTATATACTCGCATACTGTTGCAACCTCCTGCCACCGCAGAGTACACTTTGGGTTTGAGCGCCTGCTCTTAAGAGGCTACAACATGCCCGAATAAGATTAGAGACAATTAAGGGAGCAGATAGATACCATATTTTCCCTGATTTTAATTATAATTATTTAAAATGAAGAAGTCAATATATTTTTTTCCAAATTGGCATACAGTTTATACATTAAAATAATATAAACACTTTTTTTTATTTTAATCATTTAAAATGGCGGATGTTCACTCAATTCTTCCAGGAAGGTCGCAGCGGGGCTTCTCGATCGGCGGGCATTGTAGCATCGGCGTTATTAATGCCATAATTTCTATATGAATTAACAATAAATGAAAAAAAAATTCGCGCAATAAAATGCCTAACAAAAAAGATGAATTTTGGGGCGAATTTTTCTACTATTTTTGCTTCCAAAAAATTCTAATTCGAAAAATATAGTTTTGAGCAAAACGCGTCTAAAGTTTGAATACAACGCCAAATGGCCGCCGCGGCCTCGGCGGCACACCTTCATCCGATGGTCCAAATTTTCGATGACGCTGAGGCATAATTGAGCTTCTATGCCGTTAATGTGCCGAATTATCTCATCCTTTAGCTCTTGAATTGTTGCTGGCTTATCGACGTACACCTTTTCTTTCAAATAATCCCAAAGAATGAAGTCCAACGGTGTGAAATCACATGATCTTGGTGGCCAATTGACATCGCCGCGACGTGAGATTATTCGGCCATCAAATTTTTCGCGCAAAAGAGCCATTGTTTCGTTAGCTGTGTGACAAGTGGCACCGTCCTGTTCAAACCACATATCGTCCACATACATATCCTCCTATTCGGGCCATAAAAAGTTCGTTGTCATCTCGATAGCGAACACTATTCACAGTAACTGCCTGACCGGCCTCAGTTTGGAAAAAATACGGCCCAATGATGCCGCCGGCCCATAAACCGCACCAAACAGTCACTCTTTGTAGGTGCATTGGTTTTTCGGCAATCACTCTTGGATTATCATTCGCCCAAATGCGGCAATTCTGCTTATTGACGAATCCACTGAGGTAAAAATGTGCCTCATCACTGAAGATGATTTTCTTCGAAAATTGGTCATTCACTGTTGCCCGTTTTCATAATAAGCCTGAATAACTTTAACGCATTGCTCGATTGTTTATGTTTCCATAATTCAAATTGAATTAGTCTGAGATTGAAAAATGTCAAATAAAATGTAGAAAACATCTTGACGTTTAGGTGTGGTTCACATTCAACATCAGCCCTTAAAATTTAACCACCCTTTATAAGAAATACTTAAATTTACGTTCTAAAAATTTTTTGACATATTCTTAAAGGATTATTTTAAGAATTTATGAAAAAAAGGTTTTAGTTTTTAGTTTAAGTTTTGCCCTGAAGGGTTATACCAGAAATGCCATCTATGTAATGTTTTCCGAACCATTGAGACTTTCGAATTTCAAATCAATATAGGTATATATGTAAATATGTTTACCCTAAAATAATAGGCGCTGAACCAATTATATGTATGCGAATGTTCCACAACCTCCCACAAAATTTGCTTTAACACAGCTGAAAGTGGTTACTAGACAAACGGACACACAGACTATTTATATAACTACTCATGATTTAGCAAATGATGGTAAGAAATGGACAGAAAGAAACTTTTCTTATTTGAATATGTGGAAATGAGATTCGAAAAATACCATTTTTTAATCTAAAAGTTCATTCCTTGAAATCACTTCCTTTATACGCACTAAATATAAAACTTTTCATTTATTTCGCAAGTTATAGGAGTACCTAATCATAAAAATGTGTAAGGAACGTATCATTACAGCACATCAACTTAAATCATAAATCCCGCCCACAGCATTGCAGATGAAGAACGTAATCATAGATAAAAAAAAACAACAAAAAAATGATGCGATAAAATTGAAGAGGATAGAAAGAAAACAAAACCCATAAAGAAACTATTGCGTGCCTAGACACAAAAGGAAACTTGCTACAATAACAACAACGGCTATTACCTCATATCCTTGCACACAAGCTTAGACACTAACAATAAACTAGGAATATTGGAAGTTAATATAAGTGAAATTTAATTTCACGCTTTGTAGACTTTGCTGCTGATGATTTTTTTCTTTGGTATTTCCGAATTAATAAAAAATTTAACATGCAGACGGGGTGTGCACGATTTATATAGGTAGGTATGTAGAGTAAAATCTCACACGCGAAGTGGATACTTTCAGCATACGTACATATGTATGTACTTATGTAAATAAGTAGATTTAAGGTTGTCATATATGGAGCGAATGCTTGAACAAGCGCACTTCAATTCGACGCACGCACATGGCATTGCTTCAGTTTGCTCTTTACTTTTTACCAGAGTAAAAACGAACTGTTTCCAAAAGTAAAGCCAAATCGCACAAGGTGTCATCAAGTCTCAAACTGGGTGCCTTAGAGTGATGCGTAAAGCTTTGCACATTAGCAAGAATAAAGTTGACTCACACAAAATAGAATAAATGTATGACTATTGTGATTTCTTAGGGGGCGCAAAAATGGTTTAAGCGCTTGCCGCGAGTGTCGAAGAGAAGAAGAGGAATGTATTTTCGTCATTCGAAGAACACTGAATGCTTTTATTACTGGATATTTAGGAGCCATCGGAAAAGTTGGAAAATGACAAAGCACCTAAAAAAATTTTGAAAATAGTTAATTTCATAATTTTTGAATAAATAAATAGATTCATTTATAGCCCAAAGCGATTTTAATATGGATGAGTTAATACGCATAGGATTGTATTTTGGTCCTTTGGAGTTAAAAATTTAGAAAATTATGGCTCAGAAACTGCAGTTGCTCATTTTTTAGTCAGTTGAAACCAAATAATTAAATCGTCACAATGCAAGCGTTAAGGTAAATCTGATTCAATGCAAAGAATGGCTAAGAAGCCGTTCAGGCTATTTTCATTCACCATGAAATTTAAGTAGTTCTTAATCATTGGATCGACGCTACAGTTCGTTGCAGCTAATCTGATATATAATATATTCGGTGAGCTATCTACGCGTTTGGAAAATCATAATATTGAGCAAAGCTCAACTACAAACTTCTTCGCTTCGATTTTCATGAAATTTGATAAAGATGCTCGACTCTTTCATAATTGTGCCTACACCCTTTATAATTAATAATTTAATGTTTTTATGAAAATAGTGATTCTCTTACAAAAATCAAGTAAGCCCAAGGTTTAAACTTAGTATAACTTTCAAAACAAATTCAAAAAAATTTTCCAAAATTTCAAGCTTTTTAGAACATTTTTAAATCTTCAGTTTTATTGCTCATTGGATTTTGACATTATAAAGTGCAAATCCCAATTCTTTTTTCTTCAACATTTTCTCCATATAACGATTACTCGCTTTTTATATAGAAGAAAACACACAAAAGTCGTTTGCAAAAAACTTCCTCAAAATCAGAATTTGTAATTGTGAAATTTTGTACGGAAAGCAACAACAGCAGGAAGTAGCAACTTATGAGTCTGTTGATTCAAAACAAAGTATTGAATGGAGATGAGTCTTCAGAGAGAAGCTAAACGAACTTTTTTTAATTTAAGCAAATAAACTGAATTATTAAAATATAATATAATAATAATTTATAAGAACGTTTTACAAAATATAACAGCAACATAATACAAATATTTATTGAAGTTCACGTTAGCACGAAATTTTTCCCACGGATTCGTTCCAGTTAAGAGCTATCACGTAAGCTAAGGACTATCACTTAAGCAGCTTTCCACAAAATTGTATTTCCAAAATCGAGGTTACGTTAAAATATGTAAAAATGTATTAGTATGCACGAAAATGCAACAACAACACTACCTGAAGTTAACAGCAAGCAAAGGCTCGTCTAAACAGAAAACGCCACTAGATTTCAGACGATTTACTGCGTTCGAAATATTTTCGTTCCATATATAAAAAAAAAACAATAAAAAAACTGATAAAGTGTAGCAAGCGTGTCGAAAGCAAACTATCACAAAATAATAAGGCAAAAGTAAACAAAGAAAAATTCAGTATACAAGTACAAGACGGACAATGTGCAATGAACGAGAAAAACTGCCTATGCTTCAGCCAGAATATTCATAAAATCCCAGAAATATCCAATAAGTTTAAATAAAGCGAAAGTAAATTGGTTAAGCATACACATGTATGTGTGCATATTTATATACTTGTGCAAAAATCCAAATAAGCTTATAAAGGGTGTTGCGATTTAGACATCTGTCGATATACGCCAACTTGTTAACAAAATATTTAGAAGAAGGGTTATAAATCTGGAAAATTTATTTAAGAAATAAAGTTTTGTCCATAATTATAGTATAACCCTTTAATATGTTTCGATTGTTTTGAATAATATTAAGTTCAAAAGTTATCCCGTTTTTATATTATTTTAGAAAAATTTATATAACAGCATATGCAATTATTATACCTTGATCCAAAAGTTTCTGGAATATATATTTAGAATAATTAAAAATACAAGTTCATTCCTTAAAAGTGATATTAAGACCTTCAAAGCGCCTCCCATCAACAGGAACATACTTACGCCATCGTTTGATCCAGCTCTCGATACATATCTGAAACTTTATTTTCGGTATAGCCATCAGAGCCGTCTTGAATTTTTCCATTAATTTTCTGGGCTGTTAAAACGTCTTCTTCGAAGTGTTTTTTACACTCGATCAAACAAAAAACAAACAAGATCGTAACCATATCATATTCGTTTCGTTTTCTGTCAAAAATTCATGGTACTGTGCGATGATGCGTGGCCATGGTGCAAAATTCAAAATTGAAATTTTCCCACAATCCTCACATAAACGTCTCATAATACCCTAGTAATAGTTCTCATTAACTGTCTGACCTTTTGGCAAAAAACAAATAGAAAAAAGAAACAAAAAAGTAAAATTAAACCATTAAAATCGTGAGCACCACTTTCTGTTTTGACTGAAAACGACGTGGGTTTTTTTTTACTTAGTTCATTCGGCACTCTCCACTCACTCGCCTGATGTATTGATTGTGTGTTGTACTCATGAATCACGTCTCGTCTGCAGTGATGCGTTTGATAAATATTGGGTAGGATTCAGCCTTGGAAATGATGTCTTTGACAAGAATGTCCCTTTTCTGCATGAAATTCAGGTCATTTGGAGCCAACTTTACAGCAATGAGACTCAAACCCAAATTATTAACTACAACGCGCTGAACGGATCCATAAGCAATGCTCAGGTTCTCTTCCGAGCTGGTGCTTAATTTGCGGTTATGGATCAACTTTTCCTTCACTTTATTGATGGTTTCACCAGTTTTCAATGTCGACGGCTTGCCACTAAGTTCTCTTTACGGCATTCTCGATGGACTCACGATCTCTTCTAAAGTGCTCATGCCACTCGTAAACGGGTGTTTCGAGTACATCACCGAAACAGTTTTCCAACATTTCTAAAGTTTTTGCACCATTTAATACATCTACAACACACGTGCAGAGGTAGTTTTACTCAAGAAGGCATAGCTTTTATAAGCGTCAAGCAATCGTGATAAAATTTTGGTTTGAAATTTAATCGCAGATGTGGCAACCTAACGAACAAAACAACAGAACTCAACCCCGTTGTTCCGCGTGTCAGGTATGTCATTTGTAAAATTTGACCCTTCAATTTTTTTTTTTTTTTCGTTTGTTGAAATTATGTCAGGTACTAAACAGGTAGTATTTGGAATCGATGTTTCGTTATGCTGGACTAGACTTAGTAGAAGTCTACTCAGTTATATTATTCTTAGACCTGGCAGTAACCTGACTCAAGTGACAGCCTCGCTACGTGTTAAGGGGACAGATACCTGTAAAATTTCGAAAAAAAATTCTACTTATTGCGTTCGAGCGCTTGGAGAGGTATAATTACGTTGCCGACTTAAGACGCGTTTTTCTCAAAACTATATTTTTCGAATTGGAGTACACGATAACTCGAAAAGTTATTGACCGATCTGCCTGAAATTTTGCACACATCTTTTTTATGATATTATTTTCTATGTGAATTTACAAGTTTTCGAAAATTTGTCGAAAAAATAATTTTGTCGAAGCAAAAATAGTAGAGAAATTCGCCCCAAAATTCATTTTTTTAAGCTTTTTATTCCACGATTTTGTTTTTCATTTTTTTTAATATATTTCATATAGAAATTATGACATTAGTAAACAAAAAAATTTTTGGTTTTTTGTATTCAGGTCACTGACGCCGATGCTACAATGCCCGCCGATTGAGATGCCCCGCTGCGACCTTCCTGGAAGAATTGAGTGAACATCCGCCATTTTAAATGATTAAAATAAAAAAAATGTTTATATTATTTTAATGTATAAATAAACTGTATGCCAATTTAAAAAAAAATATATTGACTTCTTTATTTTAAACAATTTTAATGAAAATCAGGGAAAATATGGCCGTTTACAGGTATCCTCTTAAGGATAGCATCGCGGCACGGCAGAGCATCAATAGCCATATGTAGTGAGAGAGCTTTTGCATCCAGTGCTCTATAGGAAATAACTATTAAAATTGTCGAATTGTGTTCAGTGCTGAGGCTTCTTTTGACTTAGTGGCTATGCAAATAAGACCAATTGTGATGTTTAGAGTGATATCAGTCCAAAGATGGGTCATTAACTGCGAATGTATCCAGGCAAATGCACTGTTCGGTATGTTTTGCTTTTCAGAGTCATCAGTGTATCAGGCGAATGATTCACAAATTTTCAGTTTCTCATGTCAATACTTTGCTCCTAGGTGCTCAATTATCGCAGCAAGTAACTTTTGATGACCGAAACATCTAAGAAATGGGCCTAACAGTTAGCTGCCCAAGCGATGTAATTTGACTATTTTCACCTAATTTTTGTGGGGTGCCTTCAATACTGTTAAACCAACTACGGTTGGTGGCTTATTTTTTAAGCAAAAAGAGAACCAGGCGCAAAGCACGAACGATCGCATGATCTTTTTAAGAAGCAGTCGGAGCAGGTGTTTATAAACACTAATTACTATGAAATCGTCAAGCTAATCAAACTAAGTAAAGGCAATTGCACTTACTTTAGCATCTACAATGGCTTCTCGAAAAGAAATATCAGTTGACGTTAGAAATTTAGTTATTCAGCATAGGAAAGAAAAAAAATCATATGGCGAAATTTCAAAAATCTTACACTTAAGTCGTGCAACAGTCCAGACCATTGTAAAAAACTTTAAAAATAATGATTCCACCGATAATAAGCAGCGCAGTGGCCCCCGAGCAAACTATCTCGCAGAGACGTCAGCTTGATTCTAAAAGAAGTGGACAAAAATCCAAAAGTTTCTGCTCCGAAATTGGCCAAGCTCATCCAACTAGAGTGTTCATCCAAAAACAATTCAAAGAGCTCTGAACAAAAATGGCTTTCATAGCAGAACACCATGAAAAAGCCTCTTATTTCTGAAAAAAACCGTAAACTTCGCCTAGAGTTCACCAAAGCACACAAGGAAAAGGGGATGGATTTTTGGCAAAAAGTTTTGTTTGCAGATGAGTCGAAGTTTAATATATTCGGTAGCGATGGAAGAGCAAAAGTGTTGAGGAAAAAAATATTGCACTGAGTCCGAAGAATTTGGTATCAACAGTGAAGCATGGCGGCGGCAATGTAATATTTTGGGGAGCTGTTGCTGTATCTGGAGTTCAAAGATTAGTATTTATTGAAGGTAATATGGATCGTTATAAATACAAATCACTATTGGAGGTCAACCTGGAATCTTCGGTGGATGATTTGGAGCTTGATCCAGGTTGGGTCTTTCAACAGCATAATGATCCAAAGCACACAGCACAAATAGTGAAGGATTGGCTGCTTTACCATGATCCAAGCAATTAAATACCACCGCAAAGCCCAGATTTGAATATTATTGAACATATCTGTGAAATTTTACATCGAAAAATTAGAAAAAATCCGATTTCAAGCGCTTCAGGACTCAAAGAACGATTAATAGAAGCCTGGAACAATATAACTTCTGCAGAGTTAACAAATTTAGTCACCTCGATGCCACAACGGCTTCAAGCTGTAACTGATGCTAATGGTGGACCAACTAAATACTAAGAAGCAATATTACTTAAAATTAAGTAAAGTTTTTCACACTGGAGTAAGATATTTGAGTACTGTATGTAGACTTTTGTCAACGTTGGTTTTAGGTTTTTTTTTGCCATAGCATTGCTATTTTATGTTTATTTATGGATTTTTTTAAGTTTATAATGATCAGAAAAAGCTTTCAAATAAAACTGTGTAAACACATTTTTTAGTAAAGTTTTTGAATTTTCAATTCAATGGAAATGGGGGTGTATGAAGACTTTTGTCGGTCACTGTATAGTTGGAGCTTACACCACTTTTTGGGTGCCGAGCTCCTCCTCCCATTTGTGGTGTGCGTCTTGATGTTGTTCTATATATGAAGTTACCTACAGTTTTCTGCCGAGCAGCTTTTTCATGGCAGAAATACACTCGGATGTTTGCCATTGCCTGCTGAGGTTCGATCGCTATTAGAAAAAACTTTTTCTTCATTTTGGTGTTTCACGGAGATTTGTACCTACGTTCTCTCCGAATTCCGAATGGTTGTCACGCAACAACCCATTCGGCTACGGCGGCAGCCATACATATTATACTTAATAATAAAAATAATCTGCACCTTTAAAAAATTACCCGTTACATTAATATGTATTTCCTGTACTTATAAATTATGCTAAACGACACTAACACAACTACAGTTACTTACTATGGCGGTGGCGGAATCTCCGGAAATATCCTATTAAGCAGCAGAAGAAAAACGCTAACCCGCTATAAACCAAAAAAAAAAACAAAAAAGCAAAAACACCAAACACAAAAAAAACATACAACACCAACAAACAAAGCAATAAACAATGAAATTTGTTGCTTATTTTTATGAGTTCTTCCGGTTGCTAACGCGGAACCCTCCCCAACAACGACAATAATGTTGCTACACGCCTAATAACGGCTCGTTCTTTGGTAATATCAGTAGTGTCATGCAATTTGCCGCTTAGCACTGACTTCACAAGCAGCCGCAACGAAGTTCACCCTTCTTCAATTTTAGTATTTTTTTACTTCTTTTTGTATAAAAAATCTTGGGCTGTTGGATATTTTAGAAACCAAGACCAAGAAGCAAAAACGCATGAAACCTGCTTGCCGCCTACTAAAGGAAGCTGCTCGTAAAACGCTTTTGCGCATACTTATACATACATACATACGCACGTATTTGTAAAAATATTTCTTTGCATGTATACTATTAAATACATGCATATGTACGGGTGTATATGGAGATAAAAGTGTAGGTTAGTGTTGGAGTTTGTGCGCTCTGCAACGCTCCTTTGCTGACATATCATCAACGTGTAGTGTTACAAGTTGCTCGAAGGCCTAACGAAAGGAAATGAACGCACAATTTTATGGCATTTTGTTACAAAGCACGTTAAGCATAGTGGCAGCATCAACAACAAATACAAATACAACAACAACAGGAACGACAACAGCTACTTCCACTACTGGTTCTACAAAGGAGTGCACTTTCTTGCGCAAACCATTTTTGTAATATACTTCCTATTTTTATCACTACAAATTTATTAAGAAGCCAGTTCTGTTGGAAAGATGTACTTAAAGAAAGAAAGACTAAGGAGTTATAAGTTGTGCTTCAATACTTAAACACACATACGCACATAAGAGTTTATACTTGAAGCTGAATTTATGCATTTTTTGCTAAACAGATTTGTGGCAATCCATTTTGTTTAAGCGTTGACGTGGAGCTGGTTTACTTATATGAAAGTTTTGCTTTAAAAAGCGTTATCGTGTTGGCTACAATTTGGATTTTGCTTTAATGGAGGTACCCAACAAGCCATCAAAAATTTGGTATATTTTTTTATAGTTTTTTTGTATCATATTGTACGCTTATTTATAGAGTAGACTTTTGGAGTACGTCAGTTTAGCGCTTCAAATACAATCTATTATTCCTTTGTTAAATAGTGTGATCAAAAATGAGTTATGCATTTTATTTAATAAATTTTATATCCTTATTTAGTTAAAAAATAAAATAAAATAGTTTCAAAAACTTAAAATCATTTTTTTATGTTACTTTTTCAAACCCACAAAGGACACTAAATATATGTAAGTTTTGACTACTTTCCTTTTATTTTTTTTTTTTTAATTTTTATCATATTTTTTATGAAATTATTATTTTTTTTTTATCAAAATATACCTCATTTTCTAATAAGAACCATATAAATCTCAATTTCAAACTCATGAAAAAATTTAGCAGAATTCCACAAACTTGTATCACAATTCCACTTTTTCTATCTCCATTTATTAAATACTATCCGTCAATCCAAAACATTCAGTATTATATATGATTATGCAGGTTAATAAAATAATAATGGTAATGGGCGGTATACGGCGGCCGCCGTAGCCGAATGGGTTTGTGCGTGAGTACCATTCGGAATTCAGAGAAAGAACGTTGGTTCGAATCTCGGTGAAACACCAAAATTAAGAAAAACATTTTTGCAATAGCGGTCGCCCCTGGGCAGTCAATGGCAAACCTCCGAGTGTATTTCTGCCATGAAAAAGCCGCTCATAAAAATATCTGCCGTTTGGAGTCGGATTGAAACTGTAGGTCCCTCCATTTGTGGAACAGCATCAAGACGCACACCACAGATAGGAGGAGGAGCTCGGCCAACCACCCAAAAAGGGTGTACGCGCCAATTATATATATATACATACATATATGGAAATAAGTTTCCGCCTTCGTAAAAGAGGTGTCGCTGCTGATAATATTTTTATATTCGCTCTAGTAATATAATGGTGATTTAAAGGCGTATATGTGAGGTTTCGATGGCAGAAGTTGACATTCGTTTGAAGCGTAAATATCCTTTTTTATCTAACGTCAAAAATGTCCTGCTTCATTATAACCTTTTAAGGAAAAGCAGCCGAAACGTGTCGTACTTGTATATTGATCAAGGTTCATGGTAATCACGCTCGATCAAATACAACTTCTAAATAGTGGTTTCGACGCTTCCAAAGTGGCAATTTCGAAATGAGTGATAAAGATCGAGAAAGGGCACCGAAAAAATTCGAAAATACTCAACTGCAACAAAAACTGGATGAACCCTTGATAATATGTCTAAAGAGTTGGATGTTGACAGATCAACCGATGGGAATGGCCCAGAAAGCAGGTAACTGGGTGTCACATCAATTGAAGGAGAGGGATATCGAGAGGCATTTGGTGACGTGTGAGATGCTTCTTCAACGACAAAAAAAAAAAGGTTTCGTCACTTGCAATGAAAAATGTATCTCTTATGATAACCCTAAGCGTCGAAAATGTTGGAACCTGGGATCAGAAGGACTGAATTGGAAAATCTTGCCTCACCCTCTGTTCCCATCAATGCAGTGAGCCCTTATTGAAGAGCGGTTCACTTCTTACTGGATCATCGCAAACTGGCTGAATGAATGGATCAGGTCAAAAGAACTCGAATTTTTCGTCAGGGGAATCCGTGTGCTACCTGAAAGATGGAGTAAAGTTGTAGCTTCCAATGGCCCATACTTCACATAATATCGAGTATTATTTAATTTTTTAAATAATTCGTAACTTTGGCTAAGGAACGACGGAAACTTACTCCCATACCCAATAACACATAGAAAATAGTAAATTTCAAAAGATATATTAGATTCAAAATAAACAGTCAACATTGAAATATTAAGTCGTTTGCCGGAAAAAAGATCAATATTATTCATCTAATATATGTAAATTGCCTACATTGTAAAGCACCAATAACAAAACTCGTAAGATTTCTCCAATTTGGACCATCGATTACCGTTCAGAATTTTTACAATTTCAGATTGGTATTTCCCAAAAGCTGCGTCTCAATAACATTTTAATATGCGGCTTTTCCAAGAAAATGCTCAATTGTTTCAATTTCATTTAAGTTACGGATGGAACAGTTTTTCTTATATAGCCCGTTTAGCATAATTCAAACTCTCCCCGCTTTAAAAATCAACAGAATTCTAATGCCTATTCGAATCGTCCCTAAAGTAATTATGTCCTATATTATGAACTTAAAAGTTTTATTGGGTCTTTTGATGGTATTAAGGGGTAAAAATTAATTTTTTTTATAAGCTTAAAAAATTCTTTGAACCTTTTAAAATACAGAACAAAAAGTTTTATACGTTACCGAAGTCTATTTCATAAATATTTTAAGCTTTTAACCAAGCGTTAGTGACTGCTACCTAACGACTTCTCCAAATTTCCAAACTTTAAACGCGTTTTTCTCAAACCACGTTTTCTGAAATTAGCACGCAGCATAACTCAAACAATTTTAAATATTTTTAATCAGGTTTTTCACTACGTCTGTATAATAACCTTCTTAAGAGAAGAGCGTAGGGGATTTTCGATAGATTAATTTAAACGATTGTTATAATTATTTAAGTGCCGTTTTTTTAGTCCAAAATAGAGTTTTTTCTTCAAATGCTTGCTAATTCCACAAAAATAAATATTTTTTAAATCCCCTACGTATTTCTCTAGCTATTCTTATTTAGATTAAGAAAAAAAATGTTTCTTTGTTCCAGATTAAAATTTGCACCCTCTGTGCTGCGTGCCGCGGAGCTCCTTCAAGAGAAACCACATTACAAAAATGTCTCCAATGCCGCCATTTTGTAAAATTTTTCGATCAAACTTTGTAGTTTTATATTTTAGTATATAAGTAATAACTTCCCAAATCAGAGTGATTGTTTCCCCTTTCCTTCTATACAAAAAAATTCTTTAAAAATCGTGTTTATTTTACGCATGTACAGTGGTGTTACCCCTTAAGCATTATTTCGAAGTTGTCATTCCAATTTTTTGTCTTATTTTCGAGGTCATCCCATCTTAGGTTATAATCATTTCCTATTTTGTTGAGTTCTCTAACCCAGAAAAATTTTCGTTTTAAAACCGCTTTTGACAGAATATGCGGCAATCTTTCATTCTTGTATTCCAATAAAGTCTTATGTATATATTTCAAGTGTAGTGATAGTTTACAAATGTGTTCTTGTTCAAATCCTGTGCCAAGATAGATAGTGTAAGGGGGTGCGCTGTCAGGTAATTTGAAAATCTTCTTCATAAAATGTACTTCTCCCGACCTATAGTACTCACCTCACAGGGGATAGACATTTATCATGTAGTTCTAGCAGAACTAAGTAATATATGTGGCTGTATATGGCTATATCTCGCGGAGGTAGTATAGATTGTGCGATTTAATGCCACTAGAGTATTTTTAGTGAAGCTTTCCGAGTCCTAAGACAAAATGAACCGATGCCCTCAAAGTCTATTTAACCCACGACATTGCTCACAATCATTCAGATCTACTAACCTGAAACAGAGGCAATGAAAATTGGTCCTCTCAACGATTCCATATTCCATATCTAATAGCATGAATAGGACCTTCAGCAAGAAAAGGAGCTCCGCATGCTCGTCTTATTCCATTTTAACATCAATCCACCCTTAGAGGATTTATTATATTAAAATTGTTTGAAATAAAAGCATCAGAAGTAATCATTTTCATTCAAATACTAACCCGATTAGTCGGCTTACTGAAAAAAATGCAAGTTCCTTCAGTTCCCTTCAGTCCACGAAACCAAAATGTCATTATTTTCCTTTTCCCGCGAATAAGAAAAATAGTGAATGGCTGAAAGATATTTTTAAGAAGTAACAGCAATTACTCTTTGCTTACTGCGAGAAAGTTTTCAAACAAGTAAATATGAAAGAAAAAAAAAAAAATTCCACCAAAGTGAACAACAATACCACATTTTTTATAGGCGTCAGAAGAAAATGAATTTTACATAGAATAGGCACCTCCACCGAACGCCATTGCAGTTGAATTAGAAATTCCAAGATACCAACACCAATTCAAGTAATTTCTTTGTGGTTTTTGCTGTTTGTAAATATACTTACATATATTTATGTTTGTGTGTTAGCGGCCGCGTAGTCTTGGTTTTGTCGAGTCACTTGCTGAGCGCCAAGAGGTAAAATGGCTCTTACGAAATTGCATTTTGAAAATGAGTGGTCGCCGCTTAATATTTCATCCAGCAGGCTCATTTGCAGTGTACAACCATTCACCTATAACACCGCGCATACACACATACACTTTAATATGCTGAAAGCTGCCAGCTTCTATCGTTTTGAGGCAAATTCCTTAGCACTTTTTTGCCACTTCTTCACTTTTCCACTTTCATTTCTTATAGTGCAACAGCATAACTTTTTCAAATCCACATCATTCTCACCTCTGACAGGAATGCCTTTTGCTGCCGAGCGCAACACCTTAGACTACCACTGAACAACTACTATACTGCGACTCTGCTTTGCCCTTTGACTCATTCACTTTCGCATTCTCGCCCGCATGCGGGCCTTGCACCTGCTGTGTGTTATTTACTGCCACAAGCGGCCGTTTAAAACCATCGACCGGAAGTCTTAACGCTGGAATTAGTTGCAAGTGGCGTACTAGGCGCGTGGGCGGTTGGAGAGCGACGCTGCAGTACTTGTTGTAAGGTAAAATGGTTCCGTTATAACTTGAAGAAACACTTAACTTTTCGCTTTGTGGGCGTATGCGATCTCATCTAGTAGAGCTTAACCCAAACGCTTGGACGGCAGATGGCACAGCAGGATAAATGTACGAGTAGATGTAGAGAATGAGCAGAATGTGGGGGTGCAAAGGGAACGCCGAAGCGCTAGGCAAGTGGCCGGGATACATTAATTTGTGGTAAGTTTCTTCTTGCATGCCTTCACTATGAGTATACTCGCATACAATTTTCACACTCTTCCTCAACTGTTCTTTGCGCCGATTTATGCTTTTTGTGTGCCCCGCAATCTCATATTTTTTAGGTTGAACGTGTTTAAAAATGGCGAAAAGTGGCCGCGCTGACATTTGATGCAAGTCATTCTCACATTAGCACTTTTCGCGGTTAACACCTGTGGATGGGTCGTGGATTGTAGTCGGTTATGGTGAATGAATTAGGTGAGTTCGTAGGAGGGTTAGAAAAGAACTGACGGTGCCACATGGCATACGCATGTTGTGATAATGGACTTTGGTGTACTGTATGGTATATGAGTACGCCCCTGATTAGTGTTGCCACAGGAATCTATCTATTATTAATTTGGTGGCTTGTGGTTCTTAAAATATAGTAATTTTATTTGAGATTCGGTCATTTGAAATGCGTCACTGAAACGGGTATGGAATGGGTATTGGTAGGACTGCACATAACTAGCAGGTACACGTCACTATGCAAATAACACATGGGCTGAAAAGTCCCGGGCTTAACACATAAATGACACTAAATTTATTGCGCGCACCTATTTTTCAGTTGGTACTTATCTTAAAAAGAGAGCTGTTAAAATTTCATGATATTCCATTCCATAGATGATGCTGCTTTTGTTAAATTCAAAACAATGGACCAAAAAGAATTTCAGGCTTCATTTTTACTTGCTTCTTCATGGAAAAAATACAGTTCAAGTGAAGTAATGGCTTGAAAAGTGATATGGGTACTCCGTTCCATCATAAACAACAATAAAACAACGGTTTACTCACTACAAAGTGGTCGTAGAGACATCGATAATGCACAACACAGTAGACGTGCAAATGTGGCGGTAACACCAGAAAAAAAATCCACAAAATCGTTTTGAGTGATCGAAAAGTGAAGTTGCGTGAGTTCGCTGACATCTTAAAGATATCAAAAGAATGTTTTGGCTTTGTACTGCATAAGCATTTGACTATCAGAAAACTCTGTTCAAACTGGGTACCGCGTTTGCTAATTGTTGACCAAAAACATGGACATGTTGATGATTCTGAGCAATGGCAAAACTATTTGAATTCAACTTTAAATTGCTCCCACATCAACTGTATTCGCCAGATTTGGCCTCCAGCGATTACTGGCTGTTCACAGACTTCAAAAACAAAAATGTTCGCCGGCAAGAAATGTCTCTCGAATGAAGAGGTTATGGTTGAAAATGAAGCCTATTTTAAGGCAAAAGATAAATCGTTCTAAAAAAGTGGTTCCGAACTGTTAGAGCGTCGTTTGAATGATTGCGTTGTTCTTGATGGAAATTACGTTGATGAATAAAGCGAATTTTGAACAAAAAAACGAGTTTTCTTTGTTAGGCCCGGGAATTTTCAAATCCTTGTATTATATTACACTAATCGATCTTTGCCAAAAATGGAAAGTTCACAATGTATGACGGTTCATAGGGTACTTGTATTGTGAACCTGCCATGTCCTAGGACTACAATGCAAAATGTATTGGAAGACCCGATCGCTGCAGCCCCTAGTAATGCATATTTAAAATTAAGAACTTTCTCTCAATAAAATATGAAAATTAAAACACGTAAGCGCGGATAAATTCATTTCGGACCGAAATTTATATACCCACACACATTTTAGTCAAATTCAATTTGGTCTGGTTGTTAATTTTTGGGATTAAACAAATCCGCACGCAATGAGAATTATAGCTGGGAACATCAGAGGGACGGATGGAAGTTTAGTTTATGTTAAACAAAAGGACTTAGCTTTTGTCTGATTTCAATAGTACATAGGTATGTTGGATCCAAATGATATGGGGAGCAGCACGTGTACGAAGTTTGGTCGGTCTTAAACATTTGCCTTAGATCTAAGGTTTATCCAGAAATACACATTATCCAAAAGTGAGCATGGCACCATTCATTTTTCAGCTTGCTTGGGTATTATTTCTTCTTTTTGAGTTTTGAGTTATTGAAAATTATTTTTGTATGGCGGATGGGCGTGGTTATTCACCATCTTCACCCATTTCCAATGCCAAACTGCCTTGGATGCCTAAGTGTACCAAGTTTCAGTGAAATAAACACATTTTTCCTCAGGTTGTCGTGCTCGCAGGCAGACGGAGAGACATGACTGAATTGACTCGTCTCATCAATTTGAGTATTTTAATGAACAAAATGGCGTTCATGATTTAGTACATACATATATAATGATTTTTTTATATTTACAATAATTTAAGCGGCTAAAAAATCGCGATAATTTTTAATAGCTTCTGTTTTTTTTTTTTTTTTGTTGGTAACAACTTTGTTTTTTCATGTAACAAGTGAAATTTATAAAATCTTGAGTTGGCTTTTTTTTAATTTTTTGCTAACGACCTTACACATTTTCTTCAACAAAAAATTTACTTTTAAGTGGAATTAAATGAAAAAAGCCGTCAGCAAAAAAATATAAATAAATTATTAAACATCTACGCGATTTTTAAGCGGTGAATCTTGCACTTGTTTCAATAATATTTCATGGGCCATGTCACTGCTACCCTAGGGCTTTCTAAAAGTTCAGATTAAAGAGTTCAAAATTTGGTTGCAAATTTTTTGAACTTGAATTTAAATTTTTTTTGGTTAAGGATTGAACAATACTAACAAAAAACAATCGAACTAGAAAAACACTTTTTAATATATAATATACTTTGTCCTAAAAAGTGAAAAAAAAGACCGCTTTAAAAAAATTGTAAAGGATAAGAGAAAGTTATTTCACTCCAAAAAACGATATACCATATTTCCAAATTATAAAATTCTTTGCGAAACATTTCCAGTTTACTTCTTATTAATAGTCAAGTCAATAAATAGGTTTTCTCCTTTCAAATCTCCTGGTTCTTGCTTATAATGCTTCAGGAAACAAGTACCTCGATGGTTCCTGTCCTGCAAGAAATCTACTTGGAATGTATCGCTCTTAATCACGTACCCGCCAACTGGAAGAAAACGCGGGTTGTTTTCAAACCCAATGCAGGGAGCAGGGGTTACGACTCGGCCAAGGACTTTAGGCCTATAAGTCTTACCTCACTTAGTCTAAAAGTGTTTAAAAGGTTGATTGATTATCATATCCGAGAGTACTTCAAATCCAAATTATCTCCAGCGCAACATGCTTACCTGAAAGGGAAATCCACAGAATCAGCCTAATACGAGGTCGTAGGGACTGTGGAAAAATCTCTGGAAAGCAAACAATTCACTTTGGCCGCCCTCATAGTTATAGAAGGTCTTTTAATAACATGAGGGCGGAGTCAATTGTTACTGCACTAGATAGACTAGAGGTGGAAATACCAATCTGTCTCTCGATCTCGTTCCTGTTTGGTTCCAGGGAAGTTAATGCGGTCGCAAGAGTCGCTAAAGTCACTAAATTCGTTCACAGGGGGACGCTGCAGGGTGGTGTCCTTTCGTCTCTACTTTGGCTAGTTGCTATTAATGAAGTTTTGATAATGCTAAATAAGGGTGGGGTTAAAGTAGCAGCATACGCTGATGACTTGGTCCTGATGGTATCGGGACCGTTTTCCAGTCATGGCTGAGATTTTGGAAAGGTTGGCTGTACTCAATCGCTGGGCTGCCACTTGCGGAATCCGAGTCAACTCTGACAAAACGGAGGTGGTGCTATTTACCAGAAAATATAAACCTCCACGCTTTAGACTTCCCAAATTAAACAACCACGTTCTCCCGCTCTCATCGGAAGTTAGCTATCTTGGAGTGATACTTGAAATCGGGTAAAAAAGGGCAGTATAGTATAGTATAAAGGTCGTGCTGTGGATGTACAACGTAGTACTTTTGCCAATTTCCTTGTATGAATGCCTAGTTTGGTGGGAAGTTCTTCGGAAGAGCTATAATATGACTAAACTGGGGAGGGTTCAAAGGACTGCATGCACTGGACCGGAGCATGTAAAACTTGTCCCAGTGCTGCTCTGAATGTCCTTTTACAGGTTAAAGGAGATTGTCCTCTGAAAGCAATCTCTCAAGGGACATGGTAGCATTTTCGGGCAGTTATCACTGTATTTCTTCGAACTTCGAACAGATCTCTCTATCCGCAAACTAGAGTTTGAGGGTGTTACACCGTAGCTTGTACCTCTGTCTTCACTGACGGTTGCAAGAGGGAATCGGATCAGGGGGTCGGAGCAGGGGTTTTCCTTAGTAAGCCAATTTATCTATCTCCTTTAAATTGCCGGACACTGCTAGTGCTTTTCAAGCAGAAGTCTTTGCGATCCTGCAAGCATGCAAAATGCTTAGGGAACGCGGGAGCGAGAGAGATATCAGCATTTTTTCCGATAGTCAAGCCGTGGTCAAGGCTCTGACGACGCCATGGTGCAGAACGAAATTAGTAAACTACTATAAGGAGGAGATCAAATCTCTTGAGTGTGCAGGTAACATTTCTCTGATCGGGTTACCAAGACATAGGAACATAGAGGGAGATTAAATTGCTAATGAGCTTGCCAGGAAGGGGACGGAAATAGCCTCAGAAGCCTCCTACCCGGTCATCGGCATCCTCCTGACAGTTGCTAAAGGGGAACTTCACAAATTATTTCTCAGGAAAGCGCAGAAAAGATGGAGCTCCATTTCTTCATGTGTTATTTCGAAAACCTCTTGGGCCCAATACGATGTACGAAGGACTCAGAGAGTCCTTTGGACTCCTCGCCATTCAACTTCCAAACTCGTAGCTTTACCGGTCACTGGACGATTGGCACACACGCGAAAAAGCTAGGGTTACCATTTAACCCGCATTGCAGAAGCTGTGGGGACCTTTCAGAGAAGGAGACTGTAGAGCACATTCTCTCTAAATGTACGGGTTTGACAGCTAGACTATTAAGGTCACTGGGCGCTCTTTTCTTTGACGGCCTGGGGCAGTGCGCCAAAATACTTGGATCACTTGACATGGAGTAGCTTATTATCATTACCGATTTCTTTCTACTTGTTTTTCGCATGCAATACTAAGAAATTTTACTCAATTTCAATCGAAGCCAGTTGATAAAATTCTAGAAATATTTCACTTACGTACATTTACGTCTTAGCAAAAGACTTTGGACCCCAAAATTTGAGAGATATTTGAAACAACACGACAAAACCCGTAAGCCACCCCTTAAAAATTCACCGGTAATATGCTACAACATTTTCTGCTAACTCTAAATGTTCTGTAAACTCCATCTCCAGTATTTATCATACGAAATAATTTTCAATTGTTTCAGTTAAAGTTGGAGTCTGACCAAGTCCCGGGATTTTAGTCTCCTCATGCCCGTCCTATCCTATGGCGCAAAAGTTTGCCCGATGACAATATCCTACGAGGTTTCCCTTGAAGTTTGTGACAGAAAGATTTTGCGGATGCTTTTTGGACCTTTCTACGTTGACGACGGCGAGTATCGCAGGTGGTCGTACAATGAGTTTTAAGAGCCTCGCGGCACCATAGACATAATGCAGCGAATAAATAGCCAGCGGCTCCGCTCCGTCCGAACGGAGACAAACGCTTCTGATCAAAAAGTATTTGATGCGGTACCAGCTGATGACAGTAAAATAATAGGAAGGTGGCAGGCATTTTAGCTTGTGCCAAATGAAGAAGGACTTGGTGGACTTGGACGTAAGTCTGGAGATTTTCGGAGTTCAAAACAGGGCGGGATTCCGGGAATGACGTCAACTCAGTGGGCGCTGAATTTGTGCGCAAATGTGGAAAATCTCGAGATCCTCTCTGGTCATAGGTAGTCGAAGGCGCTCGAAAGAACTTTTTAGGGTGACCAAGACGCAGCTCTCGAATTTCGTAGATATCCTTACCGGACATTGTAATTGTCCATTAGATATTCATGCGGGAGACTAGGTATTGCTTCAACTCTTTCTGTAGCTCTGAAGTATAAGGGGGCTCATCTCAGCACCTTCTCTTCAGCTGTTCTGCTCTCACCGGGCTAACAATCAGAGATTTAGGCTCTCATTTTTTTGGTACACCTACGCATATAGCAGGTTTAGATATCATACACCTCGCAAATTGCATGGGAGAATAAGTTTATAGCGTTTTTTCTTATGTTTTTTTTTCTGTTTGGCAAAGGATAAGTTTTCTTTCGACAGAACTCTTTCTGCTCTAAAAAATTATGTTAATTATATTTTTGAATTATTTAAGGGGGTGGCTTGTAAGGGATAAACGCTAAAAAAAACACTTTTTTCATGAATTTATTGTAGCGAAACGGTTCAAGTCAGTTTATTAAAAGTTGTTGCATATTATAAAGTAATATTTCAAGAATATTTGATAAAATTTTCATGTAAAAATATTGCAAAATGAGCGAATGAGAGCACATTTGCGTAGACGTCTTTTCAAAAATACATTTTGCAGTAGTCGGCATATCTCAGCGTAGAATCATCTGAAATCAAACAAATCGAATAATTTAGTTAAATTATGAGTTAAACTCCCCCCCAACGTTTATTTTGACGATTTATTTTCATTTTCAGCCATTTGGTAGTCGTTTGAAGTAAAAAGTGATTTTTGACGAAAAAATGCCGCCATTTTGTAGGTGTAAAACCACCTTAATTTAAAAAAAAAATGGCGAAAAAAAAACGTTGGGGGGAGGTTTTTTATATGTAAAATATGTGTGCAAAATTTCAAAAGGATCGGTTGAGTAGTTTTCAAATGCCAATGACTACGCACTTAAAAAAAAAAGGTTCGAGAAAACCGTGTTTAAAGTTTGTAACGGACTACGCGCGCAACTGCTGCGTCTCGGCAGATGTTTGAGGCGGCTCGGCTTTATGCTCTATAACTTAAAAAGTTTTGCTCGGATTGACTTAAAATTTTAACACGGTGTTTTTGAAATGTTTTACTACAATAACATGCAAAACAAAAATCGATTTTTATCCCTTACCCCCCCTTAACTTCTAATTAATTTTGAGCCTTTGTGTACCAAATCGTCACGGGAGATAAGAAATGGTGCCTATAGATCAATATGAAGCACAAAAAGTAGTGGGTGGCTAGAGGAGATACGCCAAAGTCGAGAGTCAAGCCGGATCTACATCCAAAGAGGATCATAATATGTGTGCGGTGGGACTAGGAGGGCATGGTGCACTGGGAAATACTCGAGAAGAATATCCCGATCAACAAGGAGCTCTACATTGTACAGCTACACCGAGCTGAACGAGGCTATTCGTCTGAAAATCGACTTGGTCAAGCCAAACTCCTTCGGGATTGACATCCCTCATGTAGACTCATTACATTCTACAATTGAAAATATAAAATTGTGTGGCACCACTGCACTACGTTAATAAATAATTCATCATATCGTAAGCTATAATGCTTCTTTAAGTACAAACTTGTTAGTGAGCCTGCGTTAATTAGCACTTCTCTCACTAAGAAGAATAATTGGATTTGAGCAATGAGTGATGCATACCTTTAGGCTGCTAGTAAGCAACTAAGGCAACCACTGAGTACAGAGCAGCTAATTCTTACTAATTTGTGTCTTGTAAAAATATGCGTAGACAATTGCTGCTCATAATTAGTTAGACTTAAAAAAATTAATATACAATTACTAATAGTAAGGACAAATTTTTAAGTACAAAACGTATTAGGGTAGGGATATGAGTAGTGCACAAAGAAGACAATGTAACCTGAGAAACCAAAAGTTCAAAGCAGTCAAACAGTTGGCCAACAACGTCTTCATATTTGTGCTAAATATCTTGAAACTTGAACGTCAACCATTACACATTCTTCACCGACTTTTGCTCTCTGCCTCGCCCCGCAGCATCAGAATAGATCGAAACGAAGAAATTTACGCGTTGCCGCTAGTTCGTGTCACCTACGCTGGCCACTTTGCGCGCGTTTGCGTTCAAACTTTCTAAAACATTAAGGAAACAAATGGAAGAAAAGTCGCTAAGAACAAACAAAAACAAAACAAAAAAAAAAAAACAAATAAAAGCATTAACAACTTTGGTGGCCGAAAACTAATAACCCAAGTAAGTGCAAACTGAACCAGAAGCGTTGACTGACGGCGAGGCAGCCAAAGCCGCAACAATTGCAGCAACCACGTAGCAATAAGAGTTAGCTAACAACACCAACGTCAGTATGACGTAACTAAAACCGCACGAAGTTTATACTGCAGTCGCGGTGAAACGAATGGAAGCAATGATTGGGGGCGTGAGAAGCGAAAAGTTGACGAAGGGTTGAAGCGATGACCACAAAAGCGGATGAAAGCTCACTTCAAAATGCCAGTCACCTCGTTTTGGCGAGCAGCAGTTCAAATGGGAACAGCGATGTCATCAACGCAATCAACGCCAACATCTACAACAATAGCAACAACAAATATAACTAGAAACTAAAACGAAATCAACATTAATAGCGCACTCATCACTGCTGCAGAGCAATGTAGCCAACATCATCCTCATCAGACGTAATCATCGGCATTGCCAACAACGCGTTGGCGGCAACAAAAGACGCTATACGTACCAGTGCATACAACACCAATAAAAACGATGATAATAATAATAATAATAATGAGAGCAATAGCAAAAGTAATACAAGTAGCAACAGTAGCAGTGGCGGCCACAAAACCCATTGTTATTGTTATCATCATTTGCCGCAGACACTTTACAACCCCAGACAAGCCACTTGCGATACCTACTTGCCACAAGGCGCCAAATGCGTATACTAACGGTTCCTCCTCTATAAAACCGCGCAACACTCGGGCCCCGCATAAACACCGCGCGCTCAACTCACTCAATGAGTTTGCCTTGTTTTTGTTTAGCGTTGTGCTGTGTTGCTTGAATTTGTTTTTTATTTTATTTTTTTATATATCAATTTTTGCTATTTGGCTGTATTATGTTTTTGTTGGTGCTTCCTGTAATTGAAAATTCTGTTAAAAATTAACAAAAATGTTCAACAAGCTTTTTTACAACGCCTTGTCGATATTTGCTTGTATGTATGTGTGTGTGTAGATATACAAGTATAAGTGTGTATATATTTAGGGGGTATTGCAGATTGTAGCCAAGCATTGTGGGCGAGAGTTTTGCATATTTAAAAAAAGCAGGTCATTCAAGCGCTTCAGGGAGAAGACCGTAAAGCAGCAGTAGCAGAAGGCGTTAACCCACGCGCATGTGTGCGTATGCGAGTACATTTTTGCGCGCGTTAAAGTGCGAAGTGTGCCGATTTACTTATTTTTGTTTTTGTTAATTTTTTAAGTATGTGTTTGTTGTGTGCTGTGTAATGCTGAAGTTAACGCGACGGGTATATAGATAACAATGGCAAGAACAGCGATAAGGCAGCAACTAAAAAATATTGAACTGAAAAAACAAAAACAAAATATGTTAGTGAAACAATAGCAACGGCAGAAGGGACAATGAACGGCAAATTTGCCCACAGTGTGTGCGAAGATTGTACGCAGGGCGGTCAAGTACTATTTGCGTGAGGTTTTCAACAAGAATTTTGTTCTTCAATAGGCGGAAATATTACACTTTGCGCCTAATTTGCAGTTTTAATATTCAATTTTTTACATAGATTCGTACGTAGTAGAAGCTTTGGCAATTGTTACAATGAATTGAAATTTTCAAAAAAATCTCATTAAACTTAAAAAACTCCGCTTTGACAATGACGGATCTGTGAAATCAATATTTTGCTGTTTTTTCCTTTAATGAGCTTTTCTTCAATTGAAGCGTATTTTCATTTGTATGGGTACGTCAGCAAGCAAACTTGCATTTGAGCTTCTGAAAAGCTAAGAGCGCTTGCTGAGAAGTCTTCGCATGCTCCACGTGTCACTGTTTGGTGCGCTACATATATTTGGAAAGAATAATTGGGTTATATTTTTTTCGCTAATTCGACTGGAAATGCGGTTACGGTCAAGCGATTGCTCTATCCAAAGATATTTACCGTTGAATTCGGGTCTATTACTGATGTTGGTATCATTATTACTGATGAATATCAGTGATATGTGGTTTCAACAAAATTGTGTGCCATATTTCACACACCCAACGAAATAATAAATTTATTCCCAATCAAATTTTCATAAAATCATAGTTTCACAAAACTTCAGCTGCCAACTGGCCGCCTCGATCATACGATTTAACAGCAGTCCAGTGGTGGTATTTTGTGGAACTATGTTAAAGATAGAGTTTATGCGGGCCCAAACGAATTGAGTGAGCCAGCAGTCAGTGCTAGTCGATTCTAACATAACCTAAACGTCATAAACCAAGCTTAGACATATTGTAACCAAACTGCTTCGACACATTAGTGATTTTGTTTTGGTATCATATACTTTTGGTTTTGTGAAAAATGTCTGATTTTGTGCCGAATAATCGCACAACGCGCAGAAGCGCATCGAGAGCTACAAAAAGTTTATGGAGATGCTGCATTAAGTGAAACAATGTGCCGAGACTGGTTCCGTCGCTTCAAAGAAGGTTATTTTAATGTAGACCACCGTCCGCGAGAAGGAAGGTCAAAAACCTTCGAAGACACTAAATTCGAGACATTACTCAATGAGGATCCGTGTCAAACGCAAGAAGAGCTTGATTCAGTATTAGGAGTTACCCACCAATCCATCGGTGTTGACTTCAATTGATGCGATTGAGACGAGCACTGCGCCAGAAGCGACCGCAATACGCGGAGAGGCATGAAAAAGTGATTCTACAGAATGGCAATGTTGTCAAACCCGTTGAAACCTACCTGGAAACACTGAAATGGGAATCCTACCCCACCCGCCATATTCTCCAGATATTGCGCCGTTCGATTTTCACCTGATCCGATTGATGGCACATGGTCTAGCTGACCAGCAGTTACATTCATATGAAGACATCAAGAAATGGCTTGATGTGTGGATAGCCTCAAAAGATGAACAGTTTTACCCCGACGGTATACGAGATCTACCAGAAAGATTGGAAAAAGTAGGAGTCAGCAATGGGCAATACTTTCAATGATTCACTTGTAACCATTTTTTTCAAAATAAAGTTATATTTTCATCAAAAAAACAGCGAGAACTTAAATGCGCACACAATATATATATACATATATATAATTGGCGCGTACACCCTTTCTGGGTGTTTGGCTGAGCTTCTCCTCCTATTTGTGGCGTGCGTCTTGATGTTGTTCCACAAATGGAGGGACCTGCAGTTACAAGCCGACTCCGAACGGCAGATATTTTTTATGAGAAGCTTTTTCATGGCAGAAATACACTCGGTTTTGTCATTGCCTGCCGAGGGGCGACCGCTATTAGAAAAAACTTTTTCTTCATTTTGGTGTTTCACTGAGATTCGAACCTACGTTCTCTCTGAATTCCGAATGGTATTCACACACCAACCCATTCGGCTATGGCGGCCGCCAAAGAATGAATTTATAATTGCTGTTGGTAATAAACTAAGATTTCTGAACCCGGTTTAAATAAAACAAGGAAATGTTAAATTTATTACTGTATCTTTATTCTATGTACAAGTAATTTTTCCGTAGGTTTAAAAATTCTAAGTTTCGATGCTGCCGGTTTCACTCGTTTCTACCGAAAGAGTTTTACCACTTCCGTTCACGAATTTGTACCCATTAGCAAGACTACAGTTGACGAAATTCTCCCCTTTGATGCTTATGCTATTTCGATAGTCAATCAGCAAACGACTCAATTTGAGCTTATTTATCACGGTGCAAATCGATATCCATAACTATGGCTTGACGGCTGAGAATTGCGAATTGTGTTGACATTTTTGTTCAGTAAGGTTTGGCAAGTCATCATGACTTGTTTAAGGCCAAAAAAATGCCTCCAAATTATGGAAATTTACTTTGAAAAAATAAATCTCTTAGCAGCATCAGTACTTATTTTTTTCGAAATGACGAAGAAGCTGCCCTTACAGCGAACGGCGAGCTCTATCGAGCCACGATAACTGCATTTTTGTCTCCAAAAAATTATTAATGACATTTGGTGATTTAGTAGAGAAAGTAGTCAAATATTGGACTGTTTGAATGAGTCATGCAACTCTGACAAATGCTGGATGTCATCTCCAAGAAATGAAAGTCAAAAAATTGTCTACCAGATTATAATAAAAAAATCAATTCCCATAATATTTTTATTTTGTATTATCAGTTTAAGTTTCATACTCTTAGAAAACATTCGCTATAACGAAAACTTCAATAATTCTCTTCAAAGTTATTTGTTTACTCTTAGAAAATGCAACCAACTTCAAATTGGTGCATTTTGAAAACTTAGTACTCATAGTATTCATATTTACACAAACTGTTTTGTAGAGACAATAAAAAAATCTTTAAAGTGAAATTAAAATACCCGTACTCGTATAATTTTAATTTTCGGCAGCCGCCGTAGCCGAATGGTTAGTACGTGACTATCATTCGGAAGACGTAGGTGTGAATCGCCGTGAAACACAAAAATGAATAAAAACTTTTTTCTAATAGCGGTCGCCCTTCGGCAGGGCGACTGCCGTTCGGAGTCGGCTTAAAATTGTAGGTCCCTCCATTTGTGGAACAACATCAAGACGCACTCCACAAATAGGAGGAGAAGCTCAGTCAAACACTCAAATAATTTTAGTGAATTTTTTTTTTCTTTGTTCACTCCTCTCGAGAGCATAGGGTCTCGACAAGAATCATTCTTGCGTTGGTTTGTCTGTTAATTATCTTTTAATCTTTTTTTATGTCTGACAGGATAGGGACTAGCCTGCCGCTACCAGAAGGCAGAAGGATCGCACTGATGGTTAAGGACTTCGCTAAATTTCGTGTGTCTATGCTATTACCGCAGTCGCCCGCTTTCTCTTGCTGGCGACACTGATGCAATGAGCAACTGTGGAAGGGATAAGTTTTTTTTTTGTTTTTGGTAGTTTCGCTTTAATGCGTCCTAACGTAGCTTTAGCTTTTCGACTCCACTCCAATATTTTCAAATTTTTAATCGAGTAAGAATATCGCGCATACAACTAACAGCTAATTCGAGTTGTCAAAACTAAACGAACAGTTGCCAAAACTAACCGATTGATGGTCAATAACTTAACGAACAATTGAAATGCATTGTAATTCATAATGCAAGAAATTAGTTGAGTATAGTTGCTAGGGAGTATGGGCGGCCGCCGTAGCCGAAGGGGTTGGTGCGTGATTATCATTCGGAATTCACAGAGAGAACGTTGGTTCGAATCTCGGTGAAACACCAAAATTAAGAAAAACATTTTTCTAATAGCTCGCCCCTCGGCAGGCAATGGCAAACCTCCGAGTGTATTTCTGCCATGAAAAAGCTCCTCATCAAAATATCTGCCGTTCGGAGTCGGCTTAAAACTGTAGGTCTCTCCATTTGTGGAACAACATCGAGACGCACACCACAAATAGGAGGAGGAGCTCGGCCAAAAACCCAAAAAGGGTGTACGCGCCCATTAGTCTAGTTATGAAACGCATTAAGGCATTATTTTATGAAGATTTATTCTAAGATACATGTTTGCGGATTTGCTTCCCTTAAGCGTGGTTTTGGCCTACAATGGTATCTTCATAGGGGGATTTTACACTTTTTGTTAAAAAACACATAATTTGTTTTACTATGATTACTGATCTTATGAGGCATGGAGAATGTGGCAAATTCCCATTTATGACCAGGGCAGAATCGTTTGTATATGCAGTAACCCGAAGTCTTCTTACTCCGTTACTGATTACTACTTCCGATAGAACTCTCTACTACTTAGTGAAACTTCCGCGACGTCTGCTCGCCACCACACTGCATGTCAGCATTTTGTACACGAGTGTCGGAAGTTGTGGGTGAATACCTACACTCTTAAGATCTCGTCGTAATTGCATTTGGCTTAATGCTGTTTAAATCGCAATGCTTTACCGAACCCAAAATTAATAAGTATGTATTCTTTAAAGGCTAGTAACCTGTATGTGAACGATAAGATTTCAAGTAATGAAGTTTCTGAGGGGTTGTCTTTCATGCAGGCAGGCTGTGCGCCTACTAACCTTATGATGGATTCTCTGACGTGGTATACCCATGTACGTATTATATATAAAAAGTGTTAAAAGTATTATATATACTTAAAGTGGAAGAAAACAGCAAAAAATCAAGTATACTCGCTTCCCCTTTAAGTCTTTGAATATGTTTGTGTGGCACTGTTGGCGTTCGGCATTTGATGCAAGAAAAACCGACACCCCAGGACTACCGCAATTTGGTCGCTGAGCATTAACAAATTTGTACACGCTTTAGTTTTTTGTTGTTTTGCGTTTTGTTTTTTTTTTTCTACTTTTTACTCATGATTTTTTGTAAAGCGGTATTTTTTGTTTATTTATTATTCGCACCCTGAAGCGTTTGCTCACAGCAAAGTAAAATACACGAACATCCAAAACTAGGTAGTGCATGCATATACATACACATATATATCTATCTAGACATATATTTATATATAAACAAACAAACAAGTGTTACCAAATTGTAACAAAAAGAGAAAGAATCATCAGCGGAGGAAGCAAACAAGCGACCGACTATTCGATCGATTCGCTGGAAAATGATTTTTATGGAAATTTCACGCTACACGTAAAATCCTGCTTTTTATCAATTTCTTTTTCTTTTTCGTGTTTTTTTTTTTTGTCTTGTTTTTATTGGGAACTTTTTTCAGTCATAGCCATTGTTTGCTGTTTGCATTAATATCACACAATCACATGAACACACATACCCACAATAGGTGTATACAAATACACTACAGCAACTTAGCGAAAAGCACTTGTATGCACCAAAGAGGGTCGAAAAGCTGCAGGTGAGCTCCGCACGCCAGTCAGACAGCCGGCCAGCATACCAGCCAAAAAGTAATATAGCCAGCTCATGAAGTCTGCTGAGCTACCAAGCCTCGAAGTTGCCAAGTACTCAGCATTCTCATCGTTAGTTTCCTCAACTTTAAATGATAATTTTGTTTCAAATTGAATTGAATTGAATAGCACTGAAATGAGTAGAATGGAAAATAATAAGTATAAGTAGATAGGTAGCAGATGTATGCACGTACTAGGTATGCACATTTCTTCGATTTTTACGATCACGAGATTTTCGGAATCTCGTTATTACAATGTCGGGATTCTGCTTTTAATCCCGAAAATTTTCATATTTCTTATTTCGAAGCGACTTACACTAAAAAATTGTATCACAAATTGAGAAGCACTCCGTTTTGTATGTGCAAGTTAGTTGATGAACTTGGAACAAGTGATGCGAAAGGAAATTTTTTCATGACTTTATCGAACATTTTGAAAAAACAAAAAAATCTAAAAAATATAATAAAAATATTAAATAAAACAAACAAATACAAATGACGACATATCAAATTTTTTTGACGATTTGCAAACATCAAAAATCTAATCCGGCCATTATTACTCAATTCGCTATTCGTTTGGCTATGGAATCATTTTGCAACAAACTAATTAATATCCCTAGAAACATTGTGGTCAACTACAGCGAAGAGAGATTATCGTCTTTGCCTTTGTTTGTTTTTTTGTCAGTACAACTAGCAAGCGCAGCACTCAGACATTAATTAAGTCCAAATCTGAGTAGATTTTGTGGTACCAAGGAGCCAAAGTGGTCGCTTATTAACACACCTGTGCCACAGACCTCAAACCTGATTCGAGCGAAGGCGGGGCAGACGCACAGGAAGTAGTCCGCCGTCTCATTCTCCTCTTCACAAGCTGGGCAGAGTATACTGTCTGAGATACCCACCCTTTCCACGTGCTTCGCCCACAGAAAGTGGCCAGTCATCAGTCTAAGCAGCTGTCTGTACTCTCTTCTGCTTAATGACAGGAGGGTTTGCGACAGTCGTCAGTTTAGTTCATCTGCAGCCTCTCTCAGCCGGCCATGCTCGCTTGTGGGTTATAGGAACCCATTTGCTAACCGTAGCTTTGATGGCCGCAGAAGGGAGTGGCAAAACGGGCTCTGGGCCAAAGAAGTTAGCCTCAAAGCCCATCTTAGCTAAAGAGTGAGAGGTCTCGTTCCCCACGATACCCACGTGTCCCGGATCACGGGTCCCATGTTAGCATCAGGCTATTGTGTCTGCCGACATAGTTCAGCCTGGATTTACAGGACTCGACTACCCCTGATGTGGTTGGGGGCTGTCTAAGGCCAAGAGCGCAGCTTGGCTGTCGCTGCAGACACATATAGATCTGCCTCTCTGTCGGTTTTCCACAACAAAGTTCATCGCTTCTTGAACTTCATACACCTTCGCTTGAATCACAGATCAATCTCACAATCTTTTATATATGTTTTGCCTCCCATATTTTACATTAATTTGATTGTTATCAACTTTTTTTCTTCAACTTTCTTCACAATGAGTCAAAATAAAGAGCAAAACAAAAAAATCCGTTTTTTCACAAACCAAAATATTTTCTGCTATTATATTCCCTTCTGCAGCTCAATGCATGCCAAAACTCATGAAAAAGCTAGAAAATTAAAATTATGTACCAGCGATACTTAAAAATGAATTATAAATGGGAAGCATTTGCACATATTCCCATACAAATGCATATAAATATTGTAAACTTTCTAAATCCTTGTTTTTGTCCTGTTCGAGGATACTTTTTAAAGCGATTTACACAGAAATCGATTAGGAAGCTACCTAGAAGCTCAAGTCGTAAACTGTTGAGGAAATATGTTAAGTTCACGTCCAAAGTCGAAAAGGTCTGACCAGACATCGGTGCCCAACTGAGGGTTAAAGTGAAAATTATTTAATTAGTAAAATATGTTCATTATTTCATTAATAAAACAAAAGACAATAGTTAAATGTATGCGTGCTTAGTATTACTTCAGCGTGCACATATCCATGTATGCATGTCGAAACAGTGCAAAAAGTCTATATATTTTTAGATCTCGCTCAATTTAAGCGGAATAAGCGGAAAGTTTAACTAACTGACAATAAATAAAAAAGAAATGAGTAAGTCAGTGTTGCTTCCTACAATAGAGGCATACATACATATAGGGTGGGCCATGTAAAATTTGCTTTTTGAATCGGCCCTTTTTATTTGGAAGATTGAACATTGACATTTATGAATGAAAAATAATATCGTTCCAATGACTGCCACGACTGGCTTTACAGTAGGCCATTCGATCAACCCAATTTTTAAGCACATTTTCGATTGTTTGGGCTCCAATTTCGTGAATGGCAACTTCGATTTCGTGTTTTTAAGTATCCATCGACTCTGGATTTTTCACATAGCATTTGTCCTTAACAGCTCCCCACAAAAAATAGTCCAACGGGCTTAAATCACAGCTCCGAGGCGGCCAATTGATATCGGAATTTCGGCTGATTATTCGGTTTTCAAAAACGGTAGCCAAAAGTTCGAGTGTAACTTTGGCAGTGTGACAAGTTGCACCGTCCTGTTGAAACCAAATGTCGTGCATGTCATCCTCTTCAATTTTTGGAAACAAAATCTCGTTGAGCATGTCACGGTAACGCTCGCCATTTACTGTAACCGCAGCTCCTCGCTCATTTTCGAAAAAAAATGGCCCGATGATGCCGCCAGACCAAAAACCACACCAAACAGTGACTCGCTGTGGATGCATTTGCTTCTCTACAGTAGCGTGTGGATTTTCTGAGCCCCAAATCCCACAATTTTGCTTATTGACGTAGCCACCGATGTGAAAATGAGCTTCATCAGAAAAGAAGAAGAAAACTCACCACTTTGCAAATAGGTTTTCAATATTTCCCAATTTTGTTCAAGCGTATAGCGTCCCATTTCGTAAATGTCAAACCTTTAAGTAAATTATGAACACATTTGACATGTCGTTTGTGTTACCATTCTCAAAAAAATAGGTGGTTCAAAAAGCAAATGTAAATATGTACGTATTGATTTTTATATTAAAAAAAAAAAAAAACAAAAATGTTTAGGGATATCCAAAAAAATTTTAGGGATATCCATAATTTGCTTAAAAGTCGAAGTCAGTGTTGTTTTTTTTTTTCTATAAAAGGATATTTTGTTATATTGTCCCAGCAAGAATTACAAAAATTTAGCAAATACCGAAATTTCGGGGTAACCTGATTGACATCTCTGGTATGAATAAAGTGTATGTATTTGTATAAGAAGTGCCAGCCGATAAGTAGGCACCTCATTCGCAAATATACCTACATTCCTTTTGTACTACGCCGTATATACCGCGCATACAAACTATAGTTGATGATTTGTATGCATAATGAAGAAGTTACCCGGTATTGTTTTTATTTCGGCCTGAAGTTGCGGAAGTTGCGGAAACTGCTGAAGTGTAGATAGTAAAATTAAAATATTTTTTATGCATGAAAAATTAAGTTTTCGTTTAATAACTGCGACAGTCCAAATGCATTAAGTGCATATCCAAATTTCACAAATGCTATTTGCAATATTGATTTTTAAGTTAAAAAAACAATTTTAGCATTTCAACCGATTCATTGTTAAGGTAAACACCTCTAGATCCAATATAATGTTTTGTCAAGCTTCTTCTCCTATTTGTGGTCTGTTTCTTAATATTTTTCTAAGGGTTGAAGAACTTTAAGTTCTATGCCTTTTCTGAATGATACACATTTTTTGTAAAAAAGTTTTTCATGGTAGAAGGGCGACCGCTAACAGAAAAAACTTTCAGCATCCTTAAACATTTCATGTATACTGTAAGTTGCGAGATCGAGGCAACCGTAAAAACTCATTCGGCTACCAAGGCCACCTTTAATTAACATAAATAAGTAGTATGACCACTGTTTTTGCTCTACTATACACAGCTCATTGCTTTCTTAAAGCGATTCAATTGTTTCTTACAAGCTTGTGCTTACCTCACTCCGATATACATATGTATTGTATGTTAAAAGGTTGCGCAAAATTTATCACACTATCGGAAAATTTAATACTGTCGGAAGAGAATCAATCATAGAAAAAAAGTGAAATAATAAAATGCGTTTATACGAATATGTAGCATTTTTAAGCACAATTTTAAATAGAGACCCGTTATTTTACACCAAAAAGCAATAGATAAGAAACAAATGCAACGATGGTTTACTGTTACCTTAACGAATAGTTTGGAAGAATATTTGTTGTTGTTATTGTTGTAATCTTAAAACAGTTCTAAAGTAAACGAAAAAAATGCAATGCGTTTAAACGAATATGTACAACTGTATCACTTGTGAACTAGACAGATGCAGTATACAAACAGACAAGCAATGGAGCGTGTAAAAGTCAAAACAAAGATTTCCATTACCCAAACTTTTGTTTTATTTTTCTTATTTAGTAAAAAATTCGTTCAAATTAATTAATTTTGCGCCGTCTTGTACATATACAAGATGGCGCAAAAGTAACCCTGAGATGTTTTTTGGCTGTAATTTAAAAAAAAATGAAAAACTTTGATTCTTCTTGTGGATTATTTTTATCTGGTCTTTTAATTTTTTTTACATCAAGTCGAGAATATGATGTCATGTAAATGGCCGCCGCCACAGTTGATTGCCATTTGAGCCCTTTTTATGGCATTTTCCATCACTTTGGCCAAAACTTCCGGCGATAGGTCCTCACATTCTTGACGGATATTGTCTTTAAGAGCTGCAAGAGTCTGAGGCTTGTTGACATAAACCCGCGACTTCAAAAAGCCCCACAAAAAGAAGTCTGGAGCGGTCAAATCAGGCGATCTTGCTGGCCAGTGCAAATCGCCAAAACGGAAGATTAGGCGCACGGGAAATGCATCCTTCAGCATATCGGTTGTGGCACGTGCAGTGTGTGCCGTTGCACCGTCCTGTTGGAACCACATGTTTTCCAATCCCAATTCATCAAGTTGCTGCAAAAAGAACTCGTTGATCAGTGCTCTATAGCGCTCACCATTCACAGTAACCGTTTGGCCCGCGACGTGTTCGAAGAAAAAAGGTCCGATGACTCCTCCAGCGAAAACAGCACACCATACAGTGTCTTTGAGCGGTGCCCCAGAAGCGTAAATTTTGCTTATTTACCTACCCGCTAAGATGGAAATGGGCCTCATCACTCATGATTATTTTTGATGAAAAATCATCTTCCTCGTGGTGGTGATTAAGGATGGCTTGAGCGTATGTTAGACGCGATTGGCGGTCAGCAGCTAACAGCTGATGCACCGTCTGGACTTTGTACGGAAACATCTTCAAATCTTGTACCAAAATTCGCTGTAAAGACCGTCGACTGATACCCATTTGCGTGGCACGTCGTCTGGTCGATGTCGACGGCGCTTCCATGACATCCTCGGCTACAGCAGCAATATTCTCTACAGAACGGCTACTCTGGGGTCTACCACGCCTGGCAGCATCTCGTGTTGTGCCAGTCTCTACGAGGCGAGCGGCTAAACGTCGCAGTGTTGCACCAGTAGGCGTTGGACGGCGAGGAAATCTGCGACGAAATTCACGTTGTGCCAAAGTCACCGACCGATTATTGGTCAAATAAATAATCAGCAATATTCCGCGTTCTGGAGCAGTGTAGCGTAACATTGTTTATTAGCGTGTATTTCGCATGTGTTTACTACATAAATGTCAAAACAGAACTGACGTTAGGGGCCAATCGCAAAATTTATAGCATTTTCTGATAGGAGGATTACTTTAGCGCCACCTGTTACATACATCTGTATTCACAATAACTGCGAAACATATTGCAAAGTTTTAACTATTTTTATTTGTTTTATTTTTTTTAATGGAACAACAACGAGACGCACGGCACAAATAGGAGGCAAAGCTCGGTCAAACACGTATGTATAAAAGTCCTTTTTCTCACCTTACAGTTACCATCTACAAGGTGAAGTCCAAAATAAACAAAACTGAGCTAAAGTAGAAACGACACTTGCTTTGTTGTGATAACTTCGAGTTTATTTACTCAAAACAGTCTCATCTGGCCTCGATACATGGATCTGCGCAATCTAAAAGCTTTTCGAAAGAGTGTTTCAGGTCATTGACCGGAATGTCCTCAAGGATGATGCTTTCCTTTCATGGCCAAGTGCAATTTTCCGAATAGGTAGAAGTCTCATGGAGCCATATCAGGCGAATACGGTGAGTGATTGATGGTTAAAATGCGATTTTGTTTATCAAAAAATCAGTGACAAGAGTATATTGATGAGATGGTGCATTATCATGCAATAAGCGCCAGCTTCCCCCTTCGCGGTATTCAGGGCGATTTCAACGAATGCGATGAAACAAACACTTCAAAACGCCAAGATAGAACATTGCATTGACGGTTTGGCCCATTGGCATGAATTCCTTGTGGACAATTCCCTTGGAATCGTAAAAACAAATGAGCGTTGACTTAATTTTTAACTTCTCCAAACGCGATTTTTTGGGTAGTGGCTCGTTTGGGGCCTTCCATCGGGCCCCTTGACGCTTAGTTTCCGGTTCATGTTGGGAATACCACGTTTCATCACCAGTTGCCATGTTGTAAAGGAAGTTCTTGTTTTTTCTCACCTCCTTAATGAGGTCTTTCCACCTTTAGCTTAACTTGTGCGGAATAAAACGTGCTCAGACCTTTTGTAAGCCCAAATGCTGTGTTAAAATGCGAGTTTTCGTTGATTATTAATTTTGGGCGGTCCGTATGTTCAATGTCATTTATGTCCTCACAACCATCTCTGAAACGTTTAAACCACTCATGAATAGACAATCATCGCCATAAACTTTTTTCATCAACTCAAATGTTTCGGTGAACGTTTGATGTTAGCTCTTTGTTCGAAACTCATTTGACATACTGACACTTTAGATGCAATAACTCCGCTTCTACTGAACCGAATGTCACCAAGCTTACATTAGAAATCAGCTAGGGATGGAACTTCCAACGCACTAACTCATTAAGAAGACGGCGCCATCAAAAACGTTTTTATGACGCCAGTGTAGTTTATTTTAGACTTCACCTTGTATGTATGTCGCAAGGGGCTTGAACTCAAACGTGTTTCAATCATCTCGTTAAGAGATCTGCGTAATTTTCCTGGTCATTTTGGGATTAGCGACGTCTTACACTATGACTTCATGACCTATCTATCATTGTAAAATGTAAAAATGTAAAATGTGTAATTGAATTACTCGGTACTAGTAATAAAGTCTTTGGAATAGCCATCAGCTCTGCCAGATATACTTAAGCATATTCAGGCAGATGAAAACAAAGTGATATGGCTAAGTGTTTCGATTACACACCACCTCCAAAACTGCTAACGAGCTCGTAGCCATATGCTTATACGTCGATGAATCCGCTCTCTCTAACCGCAGCAACTCTCCACTCATCCAGGGAATCAGCTCGTGAATTTAGCATTCGTAGAACGGACTAGTCGATTTGTATAGGGAGATCAATTAGTTCAGTGGTTCATGTTGTGGTTCTCATCACGTATATATCCTGTGCGTTAGCCGTTTCTTAAGATTAACCGAACGCACTACTGATCCATGGAAAGTTCTTATCACCGCTTAGTAAATTCATGCATGGTTCTTGAGCTCCAAGTTTCTAATCTTTCCGGTTGATATACTGTAGAAATATGGTTATTGCAGCTTTGCGCACCCTTTCATCTACGTTGGGTTTCCAATTTAATTTCGCGTCTAATATATATTACTTGACTTGTTCCTGTTCAGGGCAATATTCTACTCCCCATTGGAGGGCAGCTGTGCTTCCTGGTGGAAATAACTAGTTCGAATTTTGAGGTGTTAACTCCAGATCCCTGCTGCTGCCTCAGCGTGTGAACTTAGTGAGTAATCCCTGTGAGCGCCACTAAATGTATACCCGTGATTTAAGGAGATTGTCGAAGCCGAAACCGAAGAAAAAGTGGTTATTGGTTGGACGGTAAATAAAGAGGTTTATCCGGGTGTTAAGCATAAATACTAAACGAAATATGATGGGTAAGTCGAAGCCATGTATGATGGCGATGGTAGCCTTTAAATGATAATTAGAAGTTGATGGTGCAAATCTAGTCACCCTATCTATTTTTTTTTTACTTAAGCTAAAGTATTCACCAGCCCAATAAATCTAAAGAATAACTGCATATTCTCTTTAACACTGGTCGATATGTTCTAAGACTACTCTGCTAGCTCTTTAATTTTTGCCACTCATGCCAATATCAACCCGAAATGTCTACAACCTCTGTAAATAGCATCTTCAAGCAACAGCGTTGTAGAGCACTTTGGCAAATTAGCATTTTGATTGTGCTCTTCATACTTAATACTCTCCAAAGCCACTGTATGTGGTTCAAGTACCATTTTGAGCTCGGAAATTGCAGCACGGCATCAACCGTCTCAGCTTGAACCTGTTACCAAATGCATGTCTTCCACACACTCACACTCTTCCCACAGACAATCACTTTATCATCTAGCCAACAACCAATAAATAAATCACATTTTGTTCAGACACATTCATACCTATAAAGTAATATATGGAAGGTGGCTACAGCAACTCACTTTTGGGGGTGCATGGCTTCAATTATTTTCATATGAGAGAAAAATTTAGAATGTTAAAATATTTCTAATTGTAAGCAAAAAGGAGTTTCTTTTTTCTTATTTTATAAATGTATATATTTGTCATATTTATTTTATTTCAAATATCCATACCTCATCTTTTTATTTTTTGAGTGAATTAAAATTTAGCAAGGGGAAATTTCGTAAAATAAAACATTTCGCTCAGAAGTTGAAGTAACTGCACAGCAATAAGATTGTACTTATGTATATATAGATACTGAAAAATTGTATTCAATTGGTGCCTACACCCTGTTTGACCGAGCTCCTGCTCCTATTGGTGGCGTGCGTCTTCATGTTGTTCCACAAATGGAGGAACCTGGCAGAAACACACTCGGAGGTTTGCCATTCGTAACATTTTAATTTCAGATTTTTTTACTAATTAAAAGTTTTTGTTTTTGTATTTTGGAGTGCATTTGAAATGTGAGTAGGCTATTGAAACTTTTTTACAAAACAATTTCGGCTTGCAAGCAACTGATTTCCAGATGATATTTTGTTATTTTGATATATAAATGACTGAGAACAAATAAGAGGTAGCGCATATGAGCAGTCAAGCGAGCTCCAAGTACATTTGACGTATATTTTTCTGGAAAATATGGTATAATAATAATAAAATATAAAAATAGTATTTGAAAAAAATTATAAATTTGAGATTTTTTCAGTACTGAAAATTAAGGTATATACTTTTGAAAATGAAATACCTTCGATCAGTTCTTTTCTACGAAGGATTTTTTTATCTTTTTAGCATATCTTTTTAGTATATCCTAAAAAAATATAAGGGGAAAAACTTGATTTTTTGTGTAAAATAAAAAAAACGATTATTTTGCTTGTTTTTACTCTCTTCATTTTGTTCAGATTTTTTCTTACATTTTCAATAATAGCTTAGACTATGTTTATTAATAGGTTTTTAATAGGATTTTTATAATTTTTCGAGATAGTTCAAACATGCAAAGCACATCAGTGAGTGAGAAATAAGAAAAAAAATATGGAGGTTGTTACGTTACACTGTAACCAAAAAAGTGAGAAAACTTATATCTTAAAAACGGGTGTTTTTTCAAAATTAACCAAAAAAATATTATTTTCCAAAAATTTCCATTTTTTAATAAGTATTTTATAACAACTGGAGTGGTATGGCACTGTTGCCGGCAGTTGGCAAAATATTTAATAATATCATTTTAGACCGCATTGTTGAGCCAATAAATAGTAAGCTGCGTAAACAACAGCCCGGATTCCGGCAAAACCATTCCAGCAACATCACAACTTGCACAGAGCTTAAAATAATTTAACGCTTGCGTTAAGTCCCAAAGCTGCAAGCGTTTATACTTAAGGTATGGTGACCAAGAGTTATAACAAATAAGGAGCTCTGGAGAATTACACACCAAAGTAGCATGAACAGTGAAATAAAGAAAAGAAAATATGTATGGATGGGGCATACTCAGTGAAAGCCTTATGAGGAAATGCCACATGCCGCCTTAACTTGAAACCCGCAAGGAAAATCGAAGGCAGACCATTGATGACATGGCAAAGGACTATCCACAATGAACATTTAACTTTATTATTTTCATGTGGAATAGAAGAAGGAAAACTACGTCTTGCGTTGAATATTTAACACATTGAAAATCGTTGTACTAAAACTACTTTTAGGAAGGGAAGTAAACGTTCAAGTATTAATATTTTGTTTCCACTAAATCAAAACGTACTTTAGGAGTTGAAATGGGCCGTCTAATGAACCTTTATACTGAGCCCTCAATTCCAAGTAAGTATTTTTCTCAATGACAATAAATTCTGATTGACTCGTATTTAGTCCAAAATTCTATAGCACTACGCGTAGGGATGTATGAAACAACTCTTACTAATCTTACCTGTTTCAACATTTATGACATAAGAAAATGCTTGGCCTAAATCTCGTAAATATGCACAATGTCTAAGAAAAAGCCTATGATTTAAGAACAGTTAAAATTTTTTTGAAAATAATTGAATAAATTTGTTACTATTGTGTTGGCAATAATAGCAGTGGGAAATAATATTGGAAAGTTTGATTATTTCTTTATTTTTTATTTTATCTAAATATAGTTCATACTTCAACGACAACCATTTGACAATCATACGACTATGAAATCTTATAAATTTGGGGTATGCAGTTTTATAAGTCATTCAATTTTTTACCAATTTTGTGCCTAATACATGCCTTTTGTGCCTTATGCGTATCCATGAAAGCTACAAATATAGCATTTCACGAAATTATAATCCAAATCTTGTTTTGAGAAATTTTTAGATACTATGGAAAAAAATGCTATCGGAAAGAAACCTTGTTCTATGAGGTTTCTGCCAGTTATAATTAGTTTTAAATAAATTAACATGTTTTGTAAAAATAGTGAATTGTAGGGAAATACTTTATACACATGAAAAGTAGATTATTTTCTTTTTTTGTTGTTTTCTTCCATATAACAAAGGCTAACATTTTTTTTGTATGCAGAAAATGAGCTAGCAAAAAACAAATGCCAAAAATCAACGCAATTTTTGAGTTACTTCAGTCTGCACATTTTTGTATTATTTCTTTGTTCTTTCTTGCTGCTTTGTAAAAATAAAACAAAAAAAAACATGTGTGAAATTTTTGAAGTCCTTATTCTTAGAAACCGAAAAGGTACAGATGGTTTAACAGCATTTGATGCATACTTCCCACAGTCCCTGAGCTCGTAAGGGAAGAGGCCTCAGAAAATCAACCCTGCAAAGACCACCTACATTCATAGAAGTTGAAAAGCATACATATTAGAGTAGGTCGAAAAAAAAATTCGTAAAAATTCTTCCTACTTGGAAGCTCAAAGAGTTCGATGGTAGCTAAAGTTTCCTTTTTTAATCCAAAATGTTATCTTCGCTGAAGTCATATTTCACTACATGGTAAAATCTTGTATGGTGAGGTGGACTAAGCAAATTATTATATTGGATGTTTCGAAATACACTCCGCATAAGTTTTCAAATATTGGTGTGGTTTTTACAATAAAAACATATTTCTTTTGCCTAGGCACAGACCATTAACAAGATGGCGCAAAAAAGAGCCAACCTATCAGAAGATTTATAATTTTTGCAAATTACATAGCACGGAAAACATATTTAACACTTATGAACCAGACAGCAGCTGAATACAAGCAATGCAACGCAAAATAAAGATTCCACCACTGAAAATAGGTTATCTTTATTAGTTATAAAAATTATTTAAAAACAAAATTTCGATGATTACTTTGCGCCACCTTGTAAACACTTATGCATATGTATGAAAGTGTATGTGCATACAAAAATTTAGTACACCCGCTTTAAAGCCTCTGCAATTTTCTTTTTTCGTTTGTTTGTGGGTTTTTCTGCTTGACTTCTTTTGGCTGTCTAACTGAAGTGCTCCTAAAACCATAAAAACAGACAAAGCGGCGTCTCACAGTGCTGCAGCTCCATATAACAGGTAGGCAAAATAGGAAAATTTATGAATTTTGAAAAATTTTTATTCTTTAATGGCTTACAATACGTAGAATCCGAAAATCAATGTTTTTGATTTTGTTAAAGCTTTTATATTTTCAACGAAATTAAGACTAAGATGTAGATTACAAATTTTTCTTTGTGAAGCATTCCAGAGCAAGTTATGAACACTTTTATTTGAGTAAAAGTAAACATTATTAATAAACTGGGATGAGAGCAATCAATTTATACTGAACTCTCTTCGCAATCAGTTAAAATTTGTAGTTGGTAAGAGTAAAAATTTGTAGTAAAGGGGAAAGATTATTTCAATAACTATTACAAAAACAAAAGATTTTATTATTTTTAGGGAAGCGTCGTAATATTTAAGTCGCTTAATGCTTACTGTATCAGCTTATTCCCCTATTCTCTTTCTATCTACGTTTTCTCAGCTATTTTCATACTTTCCAAGAATGTTTCTCTTTAAAATGTTAGAAATATTGAAGAAGCTAAATACATATGTATGCATATAATTTTCCGTTACTTAAAAATAAGCAAACTGTTAAATAACTCTCTAATTTACTTCATCGAGAGAGACTGGTTGATCTTGAGTGAAATACGCAATTACTTAGTTGCCAACCCAATGAAATTGAAATCAAGAGCGTTGTCTGAAAAGATAGCTGTCCTTGCAAATCACTAAAACACTACAGTGATTTCCACGGTTCTCTAGTTGATTTGGATATGTTAAGCAGCCTCGAATGGAGGCCAGCTCCTATACCACAGTTGACTAAAGTATTCAATTTGGCTTGAAATCTGTCAACTTTAACGGCGTTTTTGCTATGTATCATGAACTTTATACAAAAATTAGATGAATAACCTTGATAATTAATAAATTATTTATTTATTTATTTATTTATTTATTTATTCATCAATTAAAGTATAACTTAAATAGATTACTAATATTAAAGCTTAAATATAATTTATGGTAAACAATACTGTGAGATACATTAGGTACAATTCAAAAAGTGTATCTTCAGATTAAGTCTTGATTTGAAAGTCTCTCGTGAGTTAGAGAATATATCCAAATGTTTGCATAATTGGTTAGACTGTCTTATACAACGAGTGAGCGGTTCATTTCGACTAAAATTGGTCTTGTGATAAGGTAAATGGAACATATTGCTGAGTCTTAGGTTACGAGTGGGACAATTAAAGAGTATTAGCTCCAGCAAGAAGTGACATTTGATATGATTCGTAACTATGTCTCTTATAAACATTACCGATGAAGTTTTTCTCCGCATTTCTAAAGTTGGCAATGCTAACAAAAGACATCTACTTTTATATGCAGGCAAACTGCAAGGCCAACGAAGAGAATGAATAGCAAATCGAGTGAAACGTTTTTGAACCTTCTCAACTCTTAAAGATGAACCCATATAGAATGGATCCCAAATGATGCTGCAATATTCGAGGTTTGATCTCACAAGAGAAAAATACAAATTTTTCAGCGTAGAGATATCCTGGAACTCCCTTGAATTCCTTATTACAAATCCAAGCATAGATCTAGACTTGGCAATCATAAGGTCTATATGTTTGGAAAATGACATTTTCGATGTAAATATGACCCCCAAGTCTTTCTTTTCGTAAATTTTTGTGAGGGTGGTAGTGCCCAACTTGTAATCGAAATCAATCGTAACTTTTCGTCTACTGAATGGCATGTGCTGGCATTTACCAGCATTAAGAGGTAAGGAGTTATTGTCACACCAAGCTTCCAATCTGGCTAAGTCTTCCTGAAGTCTTATGCAGTCAGTTACGTTCTCTACCCGACTGTAAACTTTCAGGTCATCTGCATACATCAGACAACGTGATGTCTCGAACACGTCTGGAATGTCATTAACAAACATTAAGAACAATAGTGGCCCAAGATGGCTACCTTGAGGTACGCCTGAGGTAACTTTGATGGCATCAGATTTTATGTTGTTTATACGAACGAATTGAGTTCTATCTGTTAGATAAGATGCAAGCCACTTGAGTAAGCTAGGATGAAGACCAAATGAACCCAGCTTTTTAAGTAGGATACTATGGCTGACTCGATCAAACGCTTTCGAAAAATCAGTGAATATGACATCGCATTGTTGGCCTGTTTCAAATTGGTTTAAGACATAATTTGTAAATAACCCTAAATTCGTAACAGTAGATCTACTCTTAACAAAGCCGTGCTGATTAGGCGATATGAGATTTGAAATTTGGAAAAAAATCAAATCATAAACTAGCTTTTCAAAGAGTTTAGGTATGCAAGAGATTTTGCAGATAGGGCGATAATTTTGGACTTCCGACTTACTTCCAGACTTATGTATCGGTATGATAAACGATTTTTTCCAATTATGTAAAAACTCACCAGAAGCTAGTGATTTATTAAAGATAATTGTTAATGGTTTTGCTAGCGATGTAGCACAGTTTTTTAGTAATATAGGAGGGAAGCCATCTTCTCCAGGAGTTGGGTCATTTGCCAAGGCCGATAGGCTCCTGAGTACATCATTAGATGAGAGCTGGAAACCTTTATTTGTTCGTGAGCTGTTAAAGGAGGTATCTTCTATTCCGGTGTCGGATTGACGAACATAAACAGATCGAAAAAAATCTGCAAAAAGATTACTAATTTTTTGAATGTCCGACGACGTTTCCCCCAAATAATGCATTTTTTCTGGAATTCCAGTGGTTTTCTTTTTACCATTAATGAACTGCCAAAAAGATTTACAATTTTCTTTGATACCACTCTCTACTTTAGAAATGTAGTTCTGATATAAAAATTTGTTCATAACATCGAATTCTTTTTGCAAACGGTTGTACGCTTCATAAAGTTTTGCGTTATTTTTAGATTTGCGGTATAATTTGTATGCTTTGGTTTTTTTATTGTTAAGATTAATGAGCCTAGAATTGTACCAGGCCGGTTTGGACTGATTTTTTGCAGACACTATTGGAACAAACATATGAATTGCACTTTCTAGTCTTCCTACGAAATCATCATACATCTGTGATAGTACGGGTTTGTTTAAGACAGTTTCCCAATCTACCAAATCCAATGACCGCGATATCTGGTTGAAATTGGCTTTATAGAAGTTATAATTTATGCAATTATTAATAACTGATTTGATATAGTTTATATGTTTAAAACGTACACATAACGCTTTATGGTGTATGGAGTTAGGAAGAGGGGGTGAAGAGAGGGACTCGACATCGGACTTTAGATCATTGCTTATGAATACTAAATCAAGTAAGCGATTCATATCATTGTGTACTCTGTTAATCTGGCAGAGGTTATATTCCGCAAAAGTGTCGAGCACCTCACATTCACTCTCGCTTGATACCCCATATGGTACTAATTTCTTAGCATCATCGTCGAAACACCAATTAACATTGGGTAAGTTGAAGTCACATGCTAAATACGTCTATACTTCTTTTTCTTTATTTGCTGTTCGTACAATATTTTTTAATACAAAATTTGAACTATATTTGGAAACCATTCTCGGTCTCTAGCTGCTTCCAAGAGGTGGCCCACACATTGTATACCGGTCCACTGCCTTATGTTCCTCAACAAAGAAAACTGCTTGCATCTGATACCTTTTCTTCCTTCAATCTTGCCCTGCAATATGAGTTCTAGCAGAATTTCGCAGAATTACCCAGATACGATGTTTTTCTACGTTCGAACCATGTGAACGTGCACCGCGAATTCTTCCTATCACTTCTTCATTAGCAACGTGATCGGTCCAGACTATTTTAAGTCATCTCCGGAGAAGCCACATTTCAAATACTCCCAGCTTATTTGACAATTTCATGGTTTATATTTCCTTGCCATATAGCGGAACTGACCATACTTAGCATTTTATGAGGTGCATTTTTATTTTTAGAATGACGGCGCAAAATTTTAGGACTGTGCCATACTTAACAACATATTATTCTGTTGAGGCATCCCAGTTTTGGTTGAGCAGATAACCAAGGTATATCCACTTTTCTACTGGAGCATTATTGATTGTTAAACAAGTATTGTTTCAAATGTTTCTTTGACTAACAACCATATATTGAGTTTTGCTGATGTTGATATAGAGGTGGTATAGTTGACTGTGCATGCCACATTGTTGACCAGCTTTTGAAGGTCAGCCATGTTGTCACTTAATAGAATTGCATCGTCGGTGTATCTGGTGTGGTTTTAATTACTTCATTTACAGGGTTTGATTCAAAAGTAATGAGCCCCTACCGCGCTGAGCGTCTGCCAAGCAATCAACCGAATCGGCTGGTGGGGGAAAATGATCGTTAGACCTTCCCTTTCCACTAGAAGCTGGTCCCAGTTCGCTGGCAACAGCGGTGCAGTCAACATCGCTCCGCGCGTGAAAGCTGTTTTAAAAGTGTGTGAGGATTTTGCAGTGCTGAAAATGCAGCGATCGTTGGAGCAACGTTATTCGATCAAATTTTGCGTAAAGCTAAACAAAGCGAGTACCGAAACCACTGGGCTACTCAAGGAGGCCTACGGGGACTAATCTCTGTCCAGTGCCCAGGTAAAACGGTGGCACAAGTCGTTCAAGGAAGGCCGGGAGGACGTTCTGGCAGCGATCTGGAAGGCCTTCGACAACGCAAAACTGACGAAGATGTGAACCGGGTTCTGAGTTTTTGAACATTGACCGTCGTGCTAGTCTACGTGAGATCAGTGAAGAGTTAAATTTAACTTATTACAATGTGCGGATAATCGTGACCGGAAATCTTGAAATGCGCAAAGTGTGTGCCAAATTGGTTCCAAAGGTTTTGACTGATGAATAAAAGCAATTGCGTGTGGAAAAGACTCGTGAAGTATTGGAAAGTGACGAACAGGATAGTACTTTAGACAGTTGTACCACAGGAGATGAAACCTGGTGCTTTCAGTACAATCCTGAGGACAAGAGAGAGAGTGCGGAGTGGCACACGAGCCAGTCGCTACGACCCAAGAAAGCGCGCATGTCGAAATCCAAGGTCAAAACCATGCTGATCATCTTTTTCGACTCTCAAGGCATCGTCCACAAGGAGTTTGTACCTCCACAAAGCACTGTAAATGCGGCATTTTACAAAGAAGTGCTCATTCGGCTGAAAAACCACGTCGCTCGGGTTCAGCCCGACCTCGTCAACAATTGGACCCTTCATCACGACAATGCGCGGGAGCACACCGCCTTTCTCTGCAACTCTGCATTGGCCAAGATGGGGGTTCCGGTGCCACCCCACCCACAGCCCAGACCTGTCCCCTCCAGACTTCTTCTTGTTCCCGCGCCTGAAAAGAAAGCTGAAGGGGAGGCGTTTCGACTCCATCGAGGCGATCCAAAAAACTGTGACAGCCGAATTGAACGCGATTCGGGCGGATGAGTTTAAAAACTGTTTCCTGCAGTGGAAGGACCGCTTCCAGCGGTGTATTTACGTGTATTGAGAGTCCTAGTTTGAAGAATATTAGTTGTATAAGCCAAAAGGTTTCATAAAACTGCTTAAAAAAATAAGGCTCATTACTTTTAAATCAAACCCTGTATGTACTTTGAACTATGCTCAATATTTTCTAAAGCTTCATAGAATATTCTTTATATATTCTTTATATTCTCTATATGTATACTCCATAAGTATCGAAGAGCGTGGAGAGAGTACGCAGTTTTCTCGGACTCCTTCTGATATTGGAATGCCTTCAGTGCTGTCACCATCAACCAGAGTGTAATATTCGCTGTTTCGTGATGATAGCAATTCTTAATTCCTTGCATTTCTTTTTCATCGACATTCAAAATTCATGAAATATTGAAAAATTTTCATATTTAATAGTGTCAAATGCTTTTTCGTAGTCCATATTTGATGCAACAAAATTCTTGATTTTTGCTCACTCAGAAAACACTGTGCGTCTTGCCAAAAACAGGCACAAAAAGCCGTTGACTACTAAAAATTACCACCTTGTAGTTATGTCCATCAAGCCACTTGAACGACCACCACCAATGGCCGCATTTGCAATACTTAACTATTTATGTGTGTTAGTGAATGTGTATGCGTGCATCTTAGTAGAAGTTTTTTATAGTAGATACATGTTCAAGGAGAGCGTATAAATTATTTCCATACATACACATACAAATGTATGCATTCCCATATGTCTGCACACCTGCTGACATCGCTGACTTAACAAACATTCGAACATTCCCCGTTACGTATACGCCACACCCTTACTCCTGTTGCGCTGTTTGACTGCTCTGTTGACTGGTCAGTTATTTGCTTATTCTCACCGCGTTCTTGTGGACATACACATCTACACAAATGCCTCGCACAAATACATTCAATTCAATTTTCGCATTGCAAAACATAATTTTAGTGCTCCTTTGGCTCAATTCAGTTCACTAGAATTCAATAGCAAATTCACTTGACCAACTGGCCGTCCAGGACTTTGAACGGCGTTCTCTGAATTTGTTCGATGATTCCTTTTTTGGTTATTTGTGCGCAGCGTGCATTTATTGCTGCACCTGTCTGTTGTTGTTTTTATTACAAAATTTATTACTTAGTCTGCGGCATGCATGAGTTATGTTGTGCAAGTTCTGCTAGGCGTTGTTTTTCGACGAACAGCAACAATAATAATAGCAAGAACAAGAATAGCAACAACTACTACCGCTGCAACAAAACAATAACAACTTAACCAAGCACACTCCTTTCGTCGCATTGGTAGTGTTGAATGCTTTCTTTTCCCCATAAGTCAACTTTTTATTATTTATGTTTTTCAAGTTGCTCAGGTACGACTAGTATTCGTTTATTGTTATTATTTTTCCACTTGGTCTGTTTTGTTTATGTACATGTTTTTTTCATACATGTTATTAATTCTGTTGTTGTTGATGTTATTGTTGCTTGAACATCGTAAACGTCAGGAGTTCTTCCGGCCTCAGTGGGGTAAAATTGAAATTAGTAAGATTTAATTATAGCTTTTGTAACTACTTTGTGTATGGCCTTAGTTGTTGATTGTTGTTTTTGCAGCCAGTGGCTGAGTGCTTGGCACTGCGGGTGTTTGCAAGGAAGTTATTTTATGCATACCAGAGGCATACCTACATACGCACAAATATTCATAAATAACAAAATGGTTGCAAGTATCCGTTTGGTGTTTTACACTTAAACTATAAATAATTTACTATCGTCTAGACATAAAGATATCAGAACAATTAAAAGTTTTTTACAAGCTTACTTAATCCTGTTGAGTGGGTAATGAACTAAAGATATGTGGAAATGAAAATTTTGTTTGTATTTTAACTAAGAAATTAGTGAAGGAGTATTCATGAACCCAGAATTCCGAAATAAAGGGATGTAGGCTTCTTATTAAAAAATAGAAGAAAATATTTTATTTTTTAGAAAAAAATTCCCCACATACTAAATACTATTATAAAAATAATAATTAAAATAAAAATCACAACGACATTCCTCAACAATTCTCTACTAGTAGTCGTAGTATTTATTGCAAATAAAAGTAGAATATACAAAATTTGAAATTTACTTATTGTAACATTAAGGAAAAAATAAATATTTACAATAGTTTAACGACAATGGCATGAGCTGTCTGTCGATTTATTTTTCGTACAAAACAATTATTCGGTTTACGGTTACGCTAAAACGCAAAAGTTTATCCCAATGATCATTTTCCCCATTGAGAATCTCAATCAGTTGTGAATCATTTAAGGTAAATTTTCCGAAAAAGACTTTTCTGTATTCTCTTAATATTGGGCAGCGCGCCAGGAAATGTGCTATGTTTTCAAGCTCGCCTAAATTACACATTGAGCAAGTTTTATTTTCTGTGTCAAATCTGTTGTTATTTAAAATTACCATGTCACTTCTAGCCCTCATTATCCACATGCTTGATTCTATATCATATTTTTTTAAATAAGCTAGACCTTTTGACCAATCGAATTCCTTATATATCCTACTAGTACTTACGGCTTTTAGTATGTACATATTCATCCTAGCCTGGTTATGGTTTGTTAAAAGCAATTTTGCATCTTCTATCCAGCTTTCTGATTGTATGTTATCTGTTCGCCAAATGACATCCTTTTTACTAAGCAAGTTCTTTAGATCTCTAATCCAGAAGACTTCTTTCTATAGAACAATTTTGGACAGATAATGTGGCAGCCGATTTTCTGAGTATATAAACAAAATTCTGTACATATATTTAAGGAACAGTTCTAAAGTGAACAAATGATTTTCTTGCATGCCAGTTCCGAAGAAAAGTATGTATGTAGGCATATATGATGGTAGCTTCAGAATTCGCTTTACAAAATACTTTTGCAATATGTCAACTTCTTCAAACCACCCGAAACCCCACACCTGTGCTGCGTATGATTGTATTGAACGACAAACTGCAAGAAAAAGCTTCCATTTAGCTTCAATTGAAATTTCTTTCTTTTTTAAAAGACAAGTCCAATCCTCTTCTACAATTGCGCGATTCAATGACTTCTGCGCTAAAAACTTCTAGAAATTTCTAAATATCTATTAGATCCAGAAAACAGGTAACCCATATATTTGACTTGACTCGGGTCAAACCTTGAGGTTGGTAGAACTGGTGCGGGTAGCTGTGAACAGAACTTTAAAAGATTGATACCAATGGGCGAGTACAATACAGCCTTTCAAGCGCAGATATCAAGCATAGAAATTAGCGACAGAGAATGCCTATCAGGAGTTACTGATTCGAAGCGTATCTGTACTTTTTCATACACCCAGGGAGCTTCCTTGTGTGCACTACAACTATGCAAAGTAGCATCCAAACTCGTTGAAGAATGCTTCACTATATTCAATACCCTAAGAGTAACAAGCAGGCAGACTGTTTAACGAAATTAGAATTCACATCAAAATTCCTTCTGCGGAATCATCATAGCTCTGGATGCAAAATTCAGTACAGAGATAGGCAAAGAAAATGTATTATTCCTGCTGTGTGTTAAACAGGAGTGTTAAACAGGCTCTTAGATCTAGATAGTGAGGCCTTACAAATTCTCACTGAATGCTATACGCGGCACTATAGTCTTCGTTATGATTTCAGAAAACTAAAACAAGTAGAGTCAAGCGTTTGTCGCTTTTGCGAGCTGAGTAATGAAGCACTCTGTGAATGTATAGTTCTGACAAGACGAGGATTCACTCACATAGGTGGTGTAATTCTGAATCCATTAGTGATATGGTATAAAAAGCCCGCGGATGTACCCAAATCCATTAGAAACCAAAAATTATAGGTTCGCGCTCAAGCAGAATAGAACAAACCGAGCTCGCTGTACACTTTGACACAATAAAACTAATGAACTTACTTTTAAAGTACTTTCAGGAATTTATTAATAGTTTGCCACAGGTTGTTATTTTATAAGGGACAGCAATATCGGGTGATTTTATTCAAGTTTTCGTTTAACTAATCTGCTAATAAAAGTCAAAAATATAATAGCATCAAAATCACTGTTTTGATTTCGTTGATAAAATCTTTAAATATTTTCATACAGATTTGTTAAAGTTTAATTTTCTGTTACCTGAAATGAAATATTTTCAGAAACTTATTTTATTTATAAAAACACGAATTTCGGAACTGTTTTCACATCAATCCAGGGGGCTGATTCTCGTTTTGTGTAAACGAAAAGTTTTTTCGCATTTTCAATACACATTCGAATCGCGTTATTCATATTTTCTTTTCTCTGACAATTTGTGTGTGAAAAAATGGACAAGGAGGTTTGTGGAAAGCTTGCAAGTGTGTGGCTTCAAAACTCTAGATACCCGAAAAGTTTCTAAAAGTGTTGTTTAAAAAATTTGACAAAACTTTGAAATGTTTTTTAACTAAAACCACAAATTCCTATAAATATTATTGGTTTGGGAATACGTTTCCGTCCTTTTTTAGCCAAAGTTATAAAATATTTACAACTTCATTCCAACTTTCAGGCAGCATACGGATTCCTTTGATTCGAGTTCTTTTGACTTGATCCATTCATTGAGCCAGTTTTCAATGCTCCATAAGAAGTAAGCCGCTCCCCAATAGAGACTGACTGCATTGATCGGAACAGATGTTAATACGAAGGTCCAATGTCTGGGGGATACGACGGGTAGGGCGAGATTTCCCAATTCAGTCCCTCTAAATATTTCTGGACCGATTTAACAACGTGTGGCTTGGCGTTGTAGCGCAGCAAAATCAGTTGGTTATGTCTTCCGTTCCAGTCAGACCACTTTTCTTTGAGAGCTCGATTTAAACGCATTAACTTCAGTCGATAACGATTGCCAGTGATGATTTTAGATTGTTTAAGGGATTTATAATAGTTGACAACGCTCTGAGCTCACCAGACGTACAACATCACCTTTGAAGCATGAATATTTTGTTTCGGTGTCGACGGACCTGATTCACCTGGCAGGCTCCCACTCTTTCGATGCTTAGGGTTATCATAATAGATCCATTTTTTCATCGGCAGTAACGATGCAATGCCAAAACTTTTTCTTTTCTGGCGTTCAAGAAGCATCTAACATGCCACCAAACGTCTCTCGATATCCCTTTCCTCAAACTGATGTGAAACCCAATTACCTGCTTTCTGGACCATTCCTATTGTGCGCAAACTTTGACCGACGGTTGATCTGTCAACATTCAACTCTCTAGACATATCATCAAAGGTTTGACATGCGTCTTCATCTAATAATTGTTGTAGTTGAGTGTCTTCGAATTTTTTCGGTGCCCCTTCGCGGTCTTTATCACTCAGGTCGAAATTGCCACTTTGGAGGCGTCGAAACCAGCCTTTACTAGTTATATTTGATGGAGTGTGATTACCGTAGATATTGCTCAATATACGACAAGTTTCAACTGCAATTTTCTTTAAAAGGTGATAATGAAATGCTATTTTTTCGTAGACATCAACATTTTTGACGTCAGATAAAGAAGGATGTTTACCCTTCAAATAGATGTCAACTTCTGCGACCGAGACCTCACATATACACCTTCAAATCACCAGTATATTACTAAAGCGAACACAAAAATAGTACCAGCAGCGACACCTCTTTTACGAGGGCGGAAACTTATTCCCATACCTAATACATTATTTTCAAAATAGGAATAATTATTTGCGGCATATATTTTTGAAATTTACTCTATCTTCAAGACAAAGTCATTTGAAATTTGATAATCACGCGTGGAAAAGTCCTTTTTAATTGGTTACACTTTGAGTGCCGAATCCTGTACATGAAAACTTTTCTGAATGAGTAGGTAGCATAAGTGTGGATACAATAGAAGGTTTTAGATAAGCCAAGTTCCTTAAAATCCATTTAGTTGGAAGGACGTAACTCATTTAGGTAGAGCCGGCTCATTATTCATATCATCGATCACTGAGACAACTAAGACTGGGACTACTGAGACATATTGTCAACCACAAAAATTTATTGATAATTAATGACAATTTGTTTCTTCTTTAATTTTAATAATTTTTTTGTCAAAACATAGTTATTTGTCCTACAAAAACCATATGAATCGAGCTTTTAAACTTTGCGAAAATAAAAAAAAAGTACACATTTTCATTAATATTGGGTAGTCGAAAAAGTCTTTTCGTATTTCTAATCAAACTTCAACTCATTTTTTTTATATTTATAATGAACTTTATTAAACCAAATATGTACCATTTTGGTCGACCACGTTTTGCCATTTTTTTTCTAGAGACATTATTCCATCATTGTAAAACTTTTGTGGTTTCTCGGCGAAAAGTGCGACAAGTAATTTGCACAGGCTTCTCTTGAAGCCAACTTTACTCAATTAAGGGAGTTCTGTATTGACTGTGCAAGGTCAGGGCTATGTGGTGGATGCATCAAAACTTCCCAGCCAAGCTCTCCCAGTTTTTGCCGAGACATCAAAGACGCCCTTTCTGCTGATCAGTTCTGGCCGTTTTTTTTCGATTGCTTTCTTCAATCTCATCAGTTGTTGACAGTAAAGTATAGAATCAATCGTTCGAGCAGGCTGGAGCAAATCATAGTGAATCATTCCTTTCCAATCCCACCAAACACACAGCATAACCTTTCGAGGCGTCAATCCTGGCTTTGCGACCATTTGTTGAGCTTCACCACCCTTGCACCATGATCATTTTCTCACATTATTGTCGCATTTGATCCACTTTTCGTCTCCTGTTACCATTCGCTTCAGAAATGGTTCGATTTCATTTCGTTTCAGCAAAGAATCGCAGATGTGAATTCGGTCCATTACATTTTTCACAGACAATTCATGTGGTACCCAAACATCGAGCTTCTTTTTGTAACCAGCCTTTTTTAAATGGTTCAAAACCGTTTGATGATGAATGTTTAGTGCCTTGGCGATGTCATGGCAGCTTATGTGACGGTCCTGGTCAATCTTTTCCATAATTTCACGACTTTTTCAACGATAGGTCGACCGGAGCGAGGTGCATCTTTCACATCGAAATTTCCAGAACGGAAGCGAGCGAACCATTGTTGTGCTATACGAACTGATACAGCATCGTCTCCGTAAACTTCACAAATTTCATTGGTGGCTTGCATGGCATTCTTCCCTTTTTATACAAGCATTTCAAAATATAGCGAATTTTTTCTTTATTTTCACACATTTTTGAACAGCTATAACTTTTTTTCAACTTCTCCGAATTTATTTTTTTTTTTGTTAAATTAAGCTATAAATACCATATGATATGACACAATGTGATTGGTAGCACTGGAGAAAAATACGAAAAGACTTTTTCGACTACCCAATATATCAAACTTTTTTAATCAGTATAATTAGAAAATTTCCGCGGTACGCAGATTTATGGCACGTTCAATTTTGGTATGGAAAAGATCAAGTTTTAAATGTCTCAAAGTCGCGCTGGTTGTGCACATTTCTTTTTTTTTTTTTTGCTGATCGTTTTGGGTGCATTCGTACATTTAAACTAAGAAGGCTTTCAGAAATCGGTGTATGAGGAAAATGCACACGACTGCTCGCAGAAAAAAATTCAAACCAACGCGAGTTTTGAAGAAGGTATTGAAAATTGACACTTTATTATACGAAAATTTAGTGGACTATAACCCTGTATACTCTACCTTTTTTTGAAAGATTCTGATTAATAATTTGGAAATTTCGATGAAATTACTTTAAACTTTTTTTTTCAAATTTGCACAGTTTTAAAATTAGCATTTGTACATGAACTGTGTAGAAGAATTATGAAATTATGAACTTTTGTAAAAAATAAATAAATTGCTAAAACTTGTCAATAAAAATTGTGCAAAGCCTGGAACATTTCGAACAAACAGTTGAGCTGTCAAAGAATTTCAAGCGAGTATCGAATGACTCACACTGCTCAATACCCTGCATCTGGGTCTTTAGTAACACATGGGCCGACAAGTCCCGGCGGTAACACATAAATGGTACAAGTTTTATTGCATTCACCTCTTTTTCAGTTAGTACTAACCCAAAAAAGACAGCTGTTAAAATTTCATGATATTCCATTCATTAGTTCGTGAGTGGATCAAAAAGAATTTGGTATTTATTTTTACACTCTTCACTTTTGATGGAAAAAAATACCGTTCAAGAGAAGCAATGACTTCAAAAGTGTAATGGTGACTCCACTCCATACGAAACAACTATAAAACGATGATTTGCCAACTTTAAACGTTGTCGGAGAGACACCGATGAAGCATAACGCAGTGGACGTCCCAATGAGCTGGTAACACCAAAAAACATCAAGTTCGATCGCTTGCTGTTGTTTCGTGAAGACAACGCACCGTGTCACAAGTCAATCAAAACAAAGGCAAAACTACATGAATTGAACTGCGACTAGATCCCACATTCACCGTATTTGCCAGATTTTACTCCTAACGACTACCGGCTGTTCGCAGACTTAAAAAATGCCCGCCGGTATGAAATATCGCTCGAATAAGAAGTTATCGCCTATTTTGAGGCAAAAGATAAATCGTGCTGCAAAAGTGATATTGAAACGTTGGAGTGGTGCTGGCGTTGTTCTTGCCGGAAATTACGTTGAGAATAAAGCTAAGGAAAACTTGTTTTCTTTGTTAGGCCTGGAACTTGTGAGCCCATGTGTTGTCTACACATTTTATGTCAATGATAGGTATTGTGGGGGAGTAATTTTTAATGAATTCCTCTACTTAGTCTGTAGGATCATCCATTTGTTGACCAACATCAAGACTCATACCACAAATAGGAGTGCTCCTCATCCAAACACCCGAAAGAGTGTAAGCGCCAAATATATATATTTTTTTTTAGATTCATTTTCTTCCTATGGTTCTATTACTCCTAGAAATGTAGACGCCAACGAACATTTAGCCCTCACTGGAGAACCTGTAGATATTTTGGGTTATTGGGAAGAATGTGGTATTTTGTTACAAAATATCTTTCAAATCCCAGTGACTCTCCTTTTTCATATGTCGTCTGCTTGAATCTAGTCACGCTGTGCAAGTAAAGGACGGAATTGAGTGCTTAATTTTATGGGAGCAGCTCATAGTGGATGATTACTTTCCAATCCTTCTAAAAACCCAGCAAAACCTTCTGTGCCTATTGGCCAAAGCTAATCACTTCTAAATGATTGCTTCCTTCAGGCGGTTCAACTTCTTAGAGAATTGATCCGAACTAAGCGTTAAGCCATAGGTGACAGCTTACAGCACATGGATAATTAACTGCTACTTCCATCAAACACACAGTAGCATACTTGCTTGGCTTGCTCACCGCGATTCAATCATGCTCGTTCTCGCTTGCGATTGTCATAAGAGACAATTCATAATCACTTTCATTCACTGCTCGTTGTGATTGGAGCTTCTTTTTGTACAAAGTCTAGTTCAAGTGGTTCCAAGCCATTTTCCCCGCAATCTATAACCCTAAGCTATCGAAATATGTAAGGCGTACGTGATGATCGAACTACACGATTTCTATTATTTGATCTAAATGTGCGACGATTGGCCTCCAAAGCATGGTGCATCTTTGACATCAAAATAAATTTCATGTTTTCAGCCGGCTGACCTACATTTCTGACCTTATCAAATGAAAACTGTTAGATATGGTGAATTGTTTGGTTGCTTATGTCAATTTTTAACTTTCGGCCAAACAATACTCAGGCAACGAGTCACAAACCTGTATTAGAAAGTATTTCGGGAGGAAATCTTATATTTCCAAGGGCATCTATAATTAAAACTCAATAAAATTGGACTAATAATAAAATTTATTCCGGAAGTTGAGCTCCTAGAAATACTCTGAATCCATGAAGTGAGCACAATAAATCTTTAAGGTCGCAGTGCTAAATTTCATCATAATAATAATAAAAATAATAACTGAATCTAGCGTAGCTCGATCGTATTTAGACAGCGCGAGATGTAGCCTTCTACTGGAAAAAAACAATAGAGAAAGCACTCAGAGGTTTGCCATTGCCGTATATTAAAGCAATATAAGCTCACAGAAGTAAATATCTGATTTTTTATTGTGAAACAATCCAATTAGTTTCGAGTATTCGGCGAAGCAAAGCATAAGTTTCACTTTCAGCGCACACACACACGCACGCGTAAATATCTTCTGCAGTTTAGAATTAAGTTAAAATACCAATGAATGTAAATTACCGCCCCACCACGGAAAGTTAGTCCACTGCAAATAAATGCACAAATACCAATGTTCAATTGCAGAAGTCAGAACGAGCCTACCAAAGGCATTCGTGTACGCACATGCCAAAGTCAGACTCAGCACCAATACTAGAACAATAACCAAAAGCCAAGTGAGGCCAAGCCCATACCAGTTAGCTATTTGCATAGCTCAAACAAGTGAGCAAATCTCTATTGTTTCAGGTGTGCGATGCAGTGCGGTGTGCTGCAGTGGAATTCCAATGCTATGCTGTTCCAATTGCTGGCTGTAGTTGCAATAAACGAACAGTTGTACACCCGTTTGAGCGCTAACAAATTGCGTTCGAATGCCAGACATAGCAACATTTTCAGCATTGACCGAAAAAAGGAATTAACACACATTTGTTAACACACAAAGATATCTTTGTTAATATGTTTGTGTGTATGTATGCATCTATGTAGGTGTGTATTGTGTGTACTTACATGAACTTACCATACAAAGCAATGCTTAAATATTTAGCAGCACTGTGATTACTGAAGGTCGGCGCTGATATGTAGTTAACACCACCACAACTCAAGCCGCGCACTGTGGCGGTCACACACATGCACATAAATATGTATATGTATACTAGGGCCGGTCAAGTTGTATGTAATGATTTTCATCGATTGCCTTCCAGACAGATTCGGATTCTGTATATTATTATAAGAAAAAAAAATCATTTAGAGTCCTCTCTAAAGTAAATTTCGAGACCACAAAATTTTAAGAGTCGCTGCATATCTTTAATTAATATGCAAATAAAGAGAGAGTTTTGGTTATGAAAAAAAAGTAGCAAAAAAACGCCTCATGTTGAAAGTAGGAAAGACTTTAAATCAAAAACTCGTAAATACTTCGTTTAATGTAACAAACAAAGTGAATGATTCGATAAAAAATTAAAAGGTAATAAATATTTTGTTAATTTTAGATTGATTTACATGCAAAAAAAGTTAAGAGCAGTCAATTTTCCTGCAGCATTATTAAAAAAATACAAATAATTTACATTGTAGCACCACCCTAGGATTCGATAAACGAAAAATTTGCATCGAAAATTAATTCTTCTTTCCAAAATATTATTGAGTGTAACTTTGTAATAAAAAAATAACATTCATATTGCTGAAGTAAATATTAAACTTCATATTAATTTAAGACAGGCTTTCATTTTAATTTGGGGACTCGAAATTAATTTTAGAGTTACTCTTTTTTTTATAATTTTAGAATCCGAATCTGCTGGAGCAATGTCGAAAAAAAACTGGCCCGCCCTAATGTGTACCCACACGACTAAGTGCTATGTAATATGTAAGCATGCAAGCAGCCCCACATAATTACGTAAATGCTGTTGCAACCGCAAAACAACGCCAAATGCCACACCCGGCTACTGTCCACCCGGTACAGCGCAGCGCTGCTCCGTTCTCTACCGTTTATGGCATTTCGCAACCGCAATTCAGAACTGCCAGAGTCGTTGCCAACACCATCACTCGGCCATCATGCATGTTAACGTGCAAATGCTGCGAAGCTCAAGCTGAATTCAGAATTAAATTCCACAGCGTAACAGGCGCGTACACGCGCATACCGGCCTCCAGAGCAACGCATACGTATTTACATGCGCACCCTTACATTCCAAGCTGTCAGAGCACTCAATCACCCACACACGCACACACACAACGATTAACTTTGTTATCCTTTCAGTAACAATGCATTTATTTCAATGAAAATACCATCGGTTGTCATTCCATAGCAGTTATGCTGCTCAATGTGCGTGCATCCCGTCAACGCGCAAGCAACAAATTCACCATATTCACCATATTAATGTATGCGCCGACGTCGCCAAATACGTTGCCACGGCTTTATTACTGCTTCCGACGCTGACGGCACCGCTGCTACCGCGAAAGCGTTCTTTCCCAAAGCGGCCAAGGCATCCACATGCTGTCGTCGACGCCACCGCTGCTGTTGCTTGTGACGCCGCCGCCTTTGCCACTGTCTGCGTTGCACGAAAGGCGCTTGTGATTCCGTGTCGAAGTAGAAATCGCCATGACTGCGTCGTTGCGAATGGATGCCGAAACGCCCGCGATGGTTTTGCGCGCACTGACCAAGCGCAAACTTTTCATAGCTGCTGCAATGGTAGCCGACGAACGGAAATGCCGGATTCATGGATTGTTTGAAAAACACAGCCGATGAGCTGTGGCTGCACGCCACCGCATCTGTGTGAACGGAAAGAAGGGAGAAGAAACAAATGAATTTTTAAATAGTAGACTGTCATTGCGCTGCACGTGGAATTCAAATTGTGCCTGTCCAGCAGGCATACAAAAACACTTACTGTTTTGTATATTTGAAACTAAAACTTGACAATGTCGTTGTGGCGCCTTCCCACCATTCGGATAAAAGTCTGCATGCCCCGATTTAATGCTGGTGCCCAATGTGCCGCCAGATGTGTGTAATACTTGTACGAATTGTGCGTCAGTGCGATCTAGACGAAAATCCGGTGATACCGCAGCGGGCAATGTGAAGAGCGGCCCTGCAGGATCAAGGCCGATGATTTGTTCAACTTCGCCATTGAGAATAGCGCCAGCATAGCCAGCTGCATGCGCACCCAAACTGTAACCGGCTAATGTGACGTTGCGCCGCGTAAAACGGTTTGGACGTAAATTCTCCATGGACATAATAATGCCAGCTACGGTGAGACCAACGTCGAATATCGACATTGAAACGGTCTTGTAGTCCCCCTGCGACAGATTACCCCAATCGACAACGCAAACGCTATAATTTGGATCGAAATGAGTCCAGACTATTTGAAAAAGAAAAAAAAAAGTCAGCCCTGCATGGATACTTAAATTGGTGAGAAAACTATTTCGGCTTACATTTTAACATATCCTGTACCCATTCCTTGCTGCCCTCGTCGTTCCAGCCATGTAGAAATAGCGCCAACTTTCTGCGCGGATCCAGACGATGAAAGCCACGCATATCACCCAATTGCAGCTCAAAGTGAGCCTCATCTCCCAAATTCATATTCGACCTGGAAAATAAATACTTTATAAGATTACTTTAACACGCAGTAGGTGTGGTGAAAAAAACTTATTATATGAATGGTGTGGTGGGATATACTCGTAAAGTATTCCATAGCTTAAAAAATATAATATTACCACATAAACACTAAACAGCACAAATACTACTACTTGAATAAAAAGTTATTTCATATAATAAAAAAATTATTAAAATAGTTATCAGCGCGCTCCTGTACCTCAAACTTTAACTCATTTATCTCGAAATGATTTTTTTCGGTCTGGTGTTGTCAAAAAAAAAAAAAAAAAAAAAAAAAAAAACTATTCAACCGAATCGTCTAAAATTTTGATATGTTCTAGAATCCTAGTTTTATTCTAATTATTTCTTATTTTTTTGATTAAAGAACTAAAGAAAAAAAACGATTTTTGTCAATAGAGTGTCAAATTCATAACCGCGCCATTTTATCAATTTATTTTTTTCCAGTACGGAACATAGCTACAGTCATACCATTTAATAATTTGTTTGGGTTTTGTGTTTCAGATACATAGGAGAGCCAAAATGGACAACACCAACCAGGTCCAATTTTTCGGGATATTGATCATTCAGTGCCATTATTAAATTATTAAAATTAAAGAAATAATTTTGTTCATTTTTGTATGCATAAAAGAAGTTATACAAAGAGCCTGAAAAATTTAAATATCATGTTACATTTTTTATTACAATACAAATTCTTGAAAATACGAGGTCTGATATTCGAGCTCTAGACCACCGGGACCCCATAAATATGCATTCGTTTTGGGAAAAAGAAATCCTTTGTTTTTGTGTAAAATGTTGATGTAAATAGTTTGAAACTATTTCATGGTCAATCTTCAGCTCCTCGGCGATGCTACGACTAATAATATGCCGGTCAACTTCAATTACAGGGTGAGCCATATAGCGTTTGATTTTTGAACCACCTATTTTTTTGAGAATGGTAACACAAATGACATGTCAAATGTGGCCATAATTTACTTAAAGGTTTGACATTTACGAAATGGGACGCTATACGCTTGAACAAAATTGGGAAATATTGAAAACCGATTTCCAAAGTGGTGAGTCTTCTTCTTTTTCCGCGGTTACAGTAAATGGCGAGCGTTACCGTGACATGCTCAACGAGTTTTTGTTTCCAAAAATTGAAGAGGATGATATGGACGACATTTGGTTTCAATAGGACGGTGCAACTTGTAACACTGCCAAAGTTACACTCGAACTTTTGGCTACCGTTTTTGAATTCCGGTATCAATTGGCCGCCTCGGAGCTATAATTTAAGCCCGTTGGACTATTTTTTGTGGGGAGCTGTTAAGAACAAATGCTATGCGAACCATCCAGAGACGATTGATGCTTTAAAACATGAAATCGAAGTTGTCATTCATGAAATTGGAGCCCAAACAATCGAAAATGTGCTCCAAATTGGGTTGATCGAATGGCCTACTGTAAAGCCAGTCGTGGCAGTCATTTGAACGATATTATTTTTTATTCATAAATGACAATGTTCAATTTTCAAAATAAAAAAAAGTTCGAAAAAATATTGATTAGTTCTTTTTTATAGCCGATTCAAAAAGCAACCCTATATTTCTTTGATTTTATCGACTTTTTCTTTAACATCAAAAATGCCTGAAAGGAATCGACCAAACCCAATTTGCGCGTAATTAGCTATTACAGTATCGCTACCATAAACAACATGCACAATTTCAGCGACCTGGCTTGCATTTTCGTCTTTATCAAGAATTTTTTCTTTGTTGACTTCCATTGTTAACACCCTGTAACTCATATCTGAATGAAACAAGCAAAAAACAACAAAAGATTTTTTTTAGTGTGAAATGTCACCTTGACAGCGAGCATAAAATTTAAATTCTCTGATCTATATTTTACGTGATATCGATCACTATAGTCACCCACCGAGAAAAAGTAATGAATTTGTTTTTCCCCAAACTAATATAAAAGTACCGTGAAACAGCGACAAACAATACCTTCACTCTCAACGTCACCAAGTGTGCGGCATATTATATTTTATAATTAATTTCACCTTCTTTGATACACTTAGCTTTGTACCAATCGAACAATCAACAAATCATAAAAATGGGAGCGTATGTTTGCAGTAGCAGTTGCCGCTCAAGAGACAGTGCAAAAAACACGATACGCACAAACGATGCGCCTAGTTGAAGCTCATTCTTTATCGCTCTCAATATGTGTGTAGGCCCCAAACTATTACTATTCATACTAAAGCTCGTTTGCTTTCCTTTTCGACTACTTTTAGTTTATTAAAAAAAAAAAAAAAACACATCTCGATGCTTGTTTTTGGCATATTTTCGTATGAAATTTATCTCGCACGCACTTTGGAGAATATAAACTTATGCAAATATTTTATCTTTCACATGCGCGCTTTTATAGAAACTCATAATTAGCAACAAAAAACTCAATGTGTAAAGCAGATAAATATATACGAGTATGTGCATATGTAAATAGCCTACATACAATGTACGACACTCAAAGACGATCCCGAGATTTGGTGCTGCCCGATTCAAGCTGGTGCGCAGCATTGTTTCCTGAATGTAACGCATCGAACTCACGAACGCTTTCCATTTGTGCATGTGATGGGACAAAAATGTGGTGCCATAAATTTGGGGTAGTGTCAGGAAAAGCAGTCCACCAAATAGAAAAATCAAATAACGCGTTGACTGCATTCGGAATGCGAACAAACTTCAATAACAAATTTTATAATTTATGTGGCAAGCAAAAGAAATTCACTAAGCAATTAAAAGCGTGTGAAACAATTAACACAATTTTTTTTTATATTACTTAAATAACGCGTCGTTTCACTTTTGATAGAAATTTCGTGTAATAAAACAACACACCCTTTTTCACATTTAACCGTTACAAAAAGTTTACAACATCTAACAAACATACCGCTCGGGCGCGCGACTCACAATTTTCAACGCCAAACTGTTTGTGATGCCCTATGGCATAGAACTGATGAGTTGTAATATCGAGTCTTATGCGTTTTCCCGCTCATCGTAATGGCTGCCAATCGATTGATCTGTACAAAGCCGTAGTCACAGCGCTACTATCCAACGTTGGTGATACGCTCCAAAGCGATAGTCGGTGGGGCAGCTGTTAGAAGAGAGTTCAAGAAGACCCATTTCCAAGGTAGATAGATAAAACATAGAAAAATGTATAAAGGTGTAAAGCAACAACATAACGGGAATGTGAGCAAGTAGATGTATTTGTATAAGAGATCTTCTGGTCTGAGCTGAGTAAATTCTTATCCATAATAGAGCGAGACAAAGTTGTTGTAATCCGCTAGTCTACAAGTGTTAAAGCACTCATCGTGTTGATAGCTATATGTGTGTGTATGTGCACGTATTTTATTGATTATTTTTACAAGCGAAAGTGTTGCAGTGGGGCGGAAACCACATCGCATTAGCTTCCCAACAAAACTTGTATTAAAAGAAAGGAAAGCAAAATAAAATAAAATTAATTTTATCACGAAAGCTTGCGCGCAGGCGCATTAGACACAGAAACAAATAAAATACTATACAGTGAAAAATCGAGCTATGTACACTGCAACCATTCTAGATCGTGAAGTGCTATTTGATGGAAAAAGTCATACTAGTTCAAAAAGGACTAGAATGATACCAGTTGAAAAAGGCCAATTAGAGATGTACGTACAACAAATGTTCTCTAATACAGCCCACGAAATTATTATAATGCACAACATATTGGAAAGTTTTGACTATAAAACTATAGCTAAAAGTATAGCTAATTCTACCAAAAAGACCTAATAATCCAGATCCAAAACTAAGAGGATTTATGAAAATTCGAAAAGTTTGTTTTCAAATTTAAAATTTTTCAATCAAAATTAAAACAAAACTTGTGTTTTTGTAGCTCACTAAATTTTAGTTTAACAAACTTCAATTTTGTAATGTTTTCTCTTGAAGGCATTCTGCATTTTCGCCATATAACGAATGCGCAGACATTTTTTTTATACAGGATTATTAATAAATCCGAAATTTCGAAATTTGTTTTATCGTCCTTATTAATTCCTAATGGCACAAAGATGACAATCTTCGTGATAAATTAATGCCTATGCTTTACGTTGGCTGAAGAAAACATTTTTTTTCCTTGACCTCGAAAAGACTTTTCCATTGTACACGGTTCTGTGCTGTTGTTCTTGCAACGTCCCATGAGATGTCGGCATCTGCTAGTTCGCGCAGCATCGACCTCCTCCAAGTGTTTTTTTGTCGACCGCGACCTTTGCTTCCTTGCGGGTTCCAGGTTCCGGTGACCAATGCATCGCCACTTTCTGCGTTTGATTTGCCTAAGAATGGGTTCCTCTTTCGTTCAGTCGTTACTGATGGTGTTTGGCCAGAATATTCTGCAGATTATCCTGAGGCATTTGTTGACGAATGATTGTAGCCTCTGTGTGATGGTGTTAGAGACCAGCCATGTTTCACTTCCGTACAACAATACGGACTTCACGCATGGGCCAAATATTCGTAGTTTAGTGCGCCTGGAAATTTCGAACTCCCCCATACTGTATGCATACGCCTGAATGCCGCCCTTGCTTTTTTTAGCCTGCAGTTGACATCTTCATCTGCTACACCATCTGCCGTGCTGATGCAGCCGAGGTAGCAGAAGCTTTCGACAACTTCCACCGGGCATCCGTGAACTAAAATTTATTTATTTACATATTCTTATAAAAAAGAAGCTTGCACCAAGAGCATCCTCCCCCACATCAAGTACGTATTTCACAATTGACCAGTTATTTAAGTGGTTGGCAACACTAAGCACGAAAATGTCGGAATTACTATTATGATTTTTTCCGAATTTCTGACGGGAGTTCATTTGTAATACAGGGCGTGATATTCATGATAATAGGGCTGATAATAATTTCGACTATTATCAAATTATAAGGCTACACACTAGGTCGGGTCGATTTAAAAATCGCTCATTGCTCTGTGAAAATCGTATTCTAGGGATCAAAATAAGAAACCTTGCAAAGGAACCATACCTCTAAAACGAATTCTGATGTCCCCCAATTTGGGTCGAACGAAAAATCCCACTTTGACCCATTTAGAGTGCTCCAATCGAGTCCAAATGTGTGACCGATCCCCACTAACTTTGCACGGCCGATCCACCCATGCCAGTGGCACACCCCCTGGAACTCCCCTGGGGGGTTCCCCATACAATCAATTCAAAATATCACCATTTTTGGCCTTTCATGAGAAAAGAAACTAAAAAGTTCGACCCAAATTGGAGGACATCAGAATTCGTTTTAGAGGTATGGTTCCTTCGGCTAAGTTTCTTATTTTGATCCCTAGAATATGATTTTCACAGAGCAATGGGCGATTTTTTTGCCTCCCCACAAATCGACCCGGCCTACTACACTCAATGAGGATTAGACGAGTATAAACATTGATCGAATCTATTATACGCCTTTTTGTCCATTATGACTTACCCGGCACCTATGATTAACTAGTAGCTATTTAAAAAATGGTATATTAAATGTCATTCCACCTGCAGAGGTTATCCAATTCGTGAAATAATATGATCCCGTGTTAAAAATATAACTTTAGCTGACAAGCAAGTAAGTACGTAAGTAAGTATTGTAGTTCAGAACTAGTAGATTTTACTGCATGGTACCTATATTTCATACCCATAATATATGTATATCGTAGTTAATTATATGTAAATATACATAAAAGAATTGCGCTGAAGATTAATTAAGCACATTAAGAAATCGAACATCCAAAGGTCCCATCTAAAAATTTTTTGTTTTAATTTTGAATGAATTCGAGACCAAAAGAAGATTAACAAAAGAGAGGCGAAACCTATTACCTGTGCTATGCTGTGCCTGTTGAGTTCTTACACATGTATTTGCTTAAATTTGAAATACCATTAACTCGATTTCCTCATTTTGTTTTCTGCCGCTATGTAAAAATGTTTGCATAGATCAGACGGCATAAAGGGGAATTTTTTTATGTATTCATTTATTTCAAAAAAGTCAAAAACCTTCGTTCTTTTGGCCCACTAATAAATAAGGGTCAATCAAAATTATGCTTTTTAAAATAAAGGGTGGTCAATTTAGAGGTATCGGATTTTAAATTGAAATAAAACAACGAAACTTTGAAATGAAAACCAATAATGAAATTATATTGGTGAAATATTTCGGTGTTTTTGGTTTGTTTAATTATTACCGTTATGACGAAAAGACAAGGAGAAGGAATAGCTAATTTAATTGCGCAATAGGTTGCTAAAAATCAATAGATGGAGGAAATCCGTAAACGACGTTTACTAAGGTTTTAAAAAAATTATGGTAGAAATACGCATTTGAAACTCGATATCACATTTTATATTAAGTAATAAGAGAATACACGTTATATTCTGAAATATGAATGTATTATTACTAATACCTAGCAAACATTTTACTACAATTATGTCTACAAACCTGTTTTCTATGGAGGCATCCATTTTATTTTAACGTTTTTATTTACACGCGTAAAAACAATGATCTATTACACAGAAAACACAGGTTCGCATGTGAAAAAGTATGGTTATTTTCAAGGATTATCTTATAATCTCAGATTTTTGGAGAGAAATTTTGTACGAGAAATCCCGCTTTTTAATTACGGATTGGCAGCTAAGCACGAAAAAGTATTTAGATCATATACTTATATGTATATGAACGTATTATTAGTTTTTAAAGATAATCTCTTTCAAATGATGGCCGCAACTGCGCCGTAAATTGGCCATCCGTAAACACTAATTTTGAAAGACTCGTTGGTGGACTTCGGTCAGTATCTCGTAAATTTTTGTATATCCTTGTTCACTCCACTCGGGAGCATAGGGCCACGACAAAACTATTCAAGTACATATACAAGTTTTGAAAAAAATTTAATAATTTTGTAATTTTCAAAATTTTTATATACATTCTCTCAAAAAAGTACCGGGAATTGTTCAATACAACGCAAAATAATTGCTTAGTCATCAAAAGTTATTTTGTCGCCTTCAAAATAGGCTCCATTCGAAGCAATATACACATGCGAACGATTAGTCCAGTCATCAAAGCACCTTTTAAACGCGTTTGAAGAGATCTTCTTTAGCTACTTCAGCGAATTCTCCTTAATGGCCTCTATCGACTCAAAGCGTCGTCCGCGGAGTGGCAATTTAAGTTTTGAGAAAGGAAAAAGTCCCAGGGGCTAAGCCCGGTGCATACAGTGGTTGTTCGATGATATTTGTCGAGTTTTTGATCAAAAAAGTGTTCACAATATGAGCCTTGTGAGACGGTGCGTTATCATGTTGCAAGATCCATGAGTCTTCTTTCCACAACTTGGCCGTTTCCTCTCAAACGTGGCACAGCTTCCAAATAATTATTTACCGTACAACCATTTGGAACAAATTCCGAGTGCGCAACACCATATTAATCAAAGAAAACGAGTCTCATGGCTTTCACTTTTGACCGACTTTGACGTGGTTTTTGGGTCTCGGCTCATTTAGCTATTTAGCTACATGTTGACTGGTTTGCATGTCAAACTCATATGGCCACATCTCATCACCTGTTATGATGCGCTGGATAAACGTTGAGTTCGAATTAATTGACTCAAGCATGTGTTCAGCCACCTTCCTCCGATGAAGTTTTTGAAAGAAATTCAATTTTTTGATGGTGTAAAATGTTGCGAATTGATTCGTGGCACACGCCAAGGTCCACGTCTTCTCGGCCCTCCGCAAGAGCCTTATACCACTCGTAGACCCGTGTTTTTGATAAAGCACATTCGCCATAGGCTTCCTGAAGCATTTTCAACGATTCGGCGCATACAATCCTGTTCAAACACATAAAATTTAATACAAATTTTTTGTTCGATATTTTTATCCATAGTGAAAATATGGCAAAAAAGGCTAATTGACAGATCACTCTCAAACTCGGCGACACTATAGAGGACTGTTGCCCCAACATTCTATAAAAAAGAATTTAAATATATTATTGGACAGAATGTTTAATATTTTAAATAAATATTTTTTGGACAGAATGTACTTAGAAAGCAGATAGATGATTTTTAATATAACTTGAAAATTTATGGGAATCTTACTATGAAACCTTTCGGGATTACTTAACCCTTTCGGTCCGAACGGGACTTATATGTCTCGGCAATGTTTGAAGATACCTACAATTTTGATGGGACAAAAGACTTTTATTTCACCCATTGCAACTATTAAACATATAAAATAATTTGTATTTCCGTTAGCGGCTTTCCGTACCGAAAGAGTTAACAAAAAATTCCAAAACAAATTTTCACAGAAATGAAAAAAAAAATTAAATTTTTCTATAAAAATATTTTTCTTTTCTTAATTTAATAAGAACCGAAAATATTTCGCTTTAAAAGCTCTATACAAAAAAAAAACATAGAATAGATCTCAAAACAATTGAATATTTCCAGTTTACTTCTTATTATACTCAAACCATTTATACACTCTGCTCAAACCTACAAATACAAGTACGCCAATAAGTCAGAAATACTGGGATTTTTTGCCATAGAATCGCTCAACTGATGAAAATGCTTTAGTTCAATTGATGCTGGCTGGCAAATTTATAAAAAGCCGTACATTTTAGTTTTTAAAAATTAATATACACTGGCTCAAAAGCTCAACCGTTCAATCGAATTATGGTGCATAAAAAGAATGCAACAATCCCGTTATTTTCAAGCGCACTGTAACCCCTTTGTATAAATCGCAGAACTTAATAAAATGTTTTATGCATATATTAATAAAAGGATTTTGTTATGAAACCGTACGAAAAGTTTGAAAAAACATACCCGAAAAGAAGAACTTCCGAATGAAATTTGCACAAATGGAGGGACCTACAGTTTCAAGCCGACTCCGAACGGCAGATATTTTTATGAAGAGCTTTTTCATGGCATAATACACTCGGAGGTTTGCCATTGCCTGCCGAGTGGCGACCGCTATTGAAACATGTTTTTCTTAACTTTGGTGTTTCACCGAACCAACGTTCTCTCTGTGAATTCCGAATGGTAGTCACGCACCAACTCATTCGGCTACGGCGGCCACCTTTTTTACTTACTCTATTATTTTAAGGATACAGTGATGAAATAAAGTGCAATTTAATCATACTGAGAGACAATTTAGAGATACTGAATTTGAGTCGAAGAATACAAGGGATATTGTAAAACATGCAAATGGTTTTGTGGCAGTATGGGGACGCAGATGTCGGAAATAATTTTTATGTAGATGAAAGTAATCATTATAGATCAAAATTTTTGAACATCCACATTGGGCAATTTTTTCTTTCTATCAACGACTTTCTTTCTAACGACCCAAATCACTCCTCCACGGTTGCCAAGATACGGATCATCTATAATTACCCAGCTAATCAAACAACCGCTCATTCGCCTGATCTCAATATAATTGAGTACAACTGGGAGGAAATGTTCAGAAAACTAAAAATAAAGTATTTGGGATATCAAACGAATAATAATAAAGACCAAATACAAGGTGAAGTCCAAAATAAACAAAACAGGTGTCATAAAAATGTTTTTAATGCCGCCTCTTTTAATTGCGTTAGTGCCGATAATTGGTTATCTCATACCAGAGTTCATGAGTGGTTTAAACGTTTCAGAGATAAATGACAATGAACATACGGGCCGCCCAAAATCAGTAATCACCGAAAGCTCCACCGAAGTTGTTCGTAAATTTATCAAAAATGAACCGAATATCTCTAAAACATCGATTTATCGCATTTAAAGTCATCATTTGGGCTTAGTAAAGGTATGTGCCCGTTTCATTACGCACAAGTTAACTGTGGACCAAAAAATTTCGCAGAATTCAACATTCGAAAGTCCTCATTAAAGATGCGAGAAAAGACGAGAATTTCCTTTACAACATTGTAACTGGTGATGAAACGTGGTGTTTCCAACATGAACTTGAAACTAAGCGTCAAAGTGCCGAATGGAAGATCCCAGGCGAGCGACCATCCAAAAGATCACGCTTGGAAAAGTCAAAAATCAAGTAGATGCTCATTGGTTTTTACAACTCCACAAGGAGTTCGAGCCAATGGACCAAACCATCAATGCTATTTTGTACCTTGGCGTTTTGAACCGTTTGTAGCATCGCATTCGTCGGATTCGCCCTGAATACCGCGAGGGATTAAGCTTTAGCGCATTCTGCGATTATTGTTCAATAATTCATATTCTAAAATTTAAGTCACAATTTCACAGAACTGACAGATGATGGCCTCAGAGAGACCAATTTTGTTAAAGCTATTTTAGGCTGCACTGGTCTGAAAATTAACCAGTTAAAAGTCTTTTGTCTACTTTGCTGAGCGAAAGTAGCATATAAGAACTTCTTCTGCCCGCCGTTAAGAATTGTTTCGCTTATCGCTGACCGATAGAATTTCGCCAGTGTTCAACAAATTCCATTAATGTGACCTTTTGTAAGTCCACAGAAAGACTGACGACCAGGCATCTTTAAAGTTCCGAAAATTTATTTTAATATTGAACAGTAAGAACGTGGGACTAAGTGTTTGAGCCACTGTGTATTAGGGCGGGTCGTTTTTTAAATCGCTCATTGCTCTGTGAAAATCGTATTCTAGGGATCAAAATAAGAAACTTTTCCGAAAGAACCATATCTCTAAAACGAATTCTGATATCCCCCAATTTGGGTCGAACGAAAAATCCCACTTTGACCCGTTTAGAGTGCTCCAATCGAGTCCACTAACTTTGGACGGCCGATCCACCCATGCCAGTGGCACACCCTCTGGAACTCCCCTGGGGGGTTACCCATACAATCATTTCAAAATATCACCATTTTTGGCCTTTACATGAGAAAAGAAACTAAAAAGTTCGACCCAAATTGGGGGACATCAGAATTCGTTTTAGAGGTATGGTTCCTTCGGCAAAGTTTCTTATTTTGATCCCTAGAATATTATTTTCACAGAGCAATGGGCGATTTTTTGCCTCCCCACAAATCGACCCGGCCTACTGTGTATATTTATCAATATTTATCATTCTAGTTCTTACGGTGCCAATTTTTAAATCATTCCATAGATCCACTTAGAAACGAAAATTTAAAGATGCTGGTTTAAACAAAAACTGCCAGAAAGCCGAGTGCTTTTATTTCTTAATGCGCTCTTATAGTATTTGCGGCAACATATATACATTCATACGTAAATAAACAGTAATTATACGATAACACCTGCGGGCAATTCAATATACTATTCAAAACACTGTTTAAAAATGCTACTTGACCACTTATGGTTTGTTGCCCATTCTTTTCTAGGGGATCTCCTAAGCTTTCCACAAATATTATTCCACCTCTTTTTGCGCCATTCTACTGCCTATGATCCAATTCATTCATTGTTTGTGTAGACAGTACAACGGTAAATACTTACTGATTACATTTTGCTGCTGCTTAAGAATGAAGATGTTAAATTTGCTGAGTCACAAAATCTTAATAAAATACCAGAAAAACAACTTACCGTCATGACAGGAATATTATGACTTGCTCAGATTTACATTAGTAATAAAGGGTGGTTAAATTTCAAGGGCCGATGTTGAATGAGAACCACATCTAAACGTCAACGACACCGTTAGACTTCTTTCTTTAGGGTTATTTGAAAGAAAAAGTGTACGTCGATAAACCAGCAACAACTCAAGAGCTAAAGGATGAGGTAATTCGGTACATTAACGGCATAGAACCTAAATTATGCCTCAGCATCTTCGAAAATTTGGACCATCGGATGGAGGTGTGCCGCTGAGACCGCGGCGGCCATTAGGCCGATATTTTGTCCCATACGTAATTTAGCCATACCAATATTACCATAATAAAGAGAAATGACAATAATTTCTTAAAAAAATTGTATTTTATTCAAAATCAACACCGGCCCTTGAAACTTAACCACCCTTTATATAGCACACTGACAGTCAATTTGTAAATATTTTGTTAGTAAATAGACTGATTAAACTCGTTAGTGACGCCAGTAATGTTGTGTTAACTTGGCTGGCCAATACTGATCTCGCAACACCTAGAATCGGCTCTTTATGTCCCGAAGAGATTTTAAGAAGGCGCAAGCCATATGCATCTGAACTATGCTTAATAACTGAAAAATTTAGTTCGTTGATTTGGCGTTGATAACACTATACGACGACAAAAGAAGGCAAACATGCGGGAGAGCAATATGGAAGAAGGCTATTGTACTACCTGCCCGAATGTCCCAATTTACTGTGCATTGAAGTTTTTGACGGCTGCCGCCATACCCAAATGGCTTAGTGCGTGACTACCATTCGGCAGTGCGTGACTACCATTCGAATCTCCGTGTATGAAACATCAAAGTGATAGAAGAAGTGTTTTCTAATAGCGATCGGTCCTCGGCAGGCAATGGGAAGAAATGCATGCAATGCTTATGAGAAGAAATCATAGGGGTGCGAATTAAGGGTTCATTGGTGTATCATTAAGAAAAACTCACTCGTTATCTGTTAAGGCCACAAATGACTACTCATATATTTCAGTTCAAATATTCTAAGATAAGACTTAAAAAATGAAGAATTGATACTATACTGGCTATAAGAGGTTCAAACCGAAACCCCATTCGGTGCTGAAAGCAATTTCACTGACCACACAATGGTCGAAAGCTTTGCGGCGATTTCTATTTGGAAATATGGTGCATAATATCCATTGAGCCGCTTTCCGTTAACGGGGAGGTCTAGCAGTTGATGTGTTAAATTGCTCCGCTTCGGCTGTTACTTTTTGTACTCTATGCGGTGATGCTCACGAATTTGAAACACGTTCGCTATGTCGCATATGCTCCAGCGCGAGAGCTAATCCAAGATCTTATATGTGAAGTCTTCGCAAAGCCATTAAGAGCGAATATATCAATAAAAATGCTAAAAAGAAAAGCCATCGCTTTGCTCGCCTTTTACGAGAGTAAGTGTCTACCAAAGAACCAATTGTAACTAAGTCTAAGTCAACATGTTTACTTCCATACTTGCAACATTTTTTATTTTGTCTTTTTCTTTTGCTCTCTTTGCATTTTATTTTTGGGAATAATTCTCGGGGAAGTACCGTCGAGGTCGTTCTGGTAATAACATCTTTTGAATTGAATCAGCTGAATGAATTTCGGGGAAGTACAGTCTAATTCAATTGCTGACAAAATGACAGTTACTTATAGCTGTTTACAATAAAAGAAAAAGCTAACATTCTGAAAAAATTAAATGCGGGAATTTCCATTAATGCATTAGCTAAAAACTTTCACGCGCATAGAGCAACAATAACTCGTGTTAAAAATAATCAGTCAATAAAAAAGTTTGTTGCACGATCTAAATCCGGTCAAGGTAAAAGGAAAACTCTTAAGGTTTCTGATTTTTTAAAAATGGAAAAGGCGTTGTTCAATTGGTTTGCAGATCAAAGGGCCAAAAATTTACAAATTACAAGTGATATACTAAACGAGAAAGCCAATTTATTACATGCCAAAAATACAGGAAAAGTCTAGAGGCTTCCGAACTATTAATGGTTGGGTTGCAAGCATTGCAAAGAGGCATGGAATACGATGGCTAAAATTTTTTGCGGAAAAGATTATCAAGTAAGAATGACTCCTTCAACTCATATCTGGACAAATTTCACAAAACAATTATGAATTTAAGATTAACAAAAGTGCTGATTACAGCCTGAGTCTGGCATATTTTGGAAGCTCTTACACTCATAGCTTTATTTGAAGAATGGTTTCCAAAGCATTTGTTCCAGAGGTATGTACATTTTTGGTCAGAACAAAGAAACCTGTTTTAATTAAAAATCGCTTAAGTAAACAGGTAAAAGAGTTCCTTATTTCGAAAAAGTACTTATTCTTGAGTTAAAGAGCTACTACTGTTAAATATCGGTCATGTAATTTCGTTCAAACTGTATGGCTCTAATACAGCCGATAGATCAAAACCTTATAAGTCTTACTGAATTGAACTACAAAAAATCCGACTTAAGTCGCAATACTGCTCGTGGAGAAACTATAGATAAGTCACTGCGAAATATAGACCTGAAAAATGAATTATGCTTTTTAACTAGTGCCTGGGGTGCTCTTACTAAAACTTAAATTCAGTCATCGTTTCAAAAACTATTTAAAAAAGCGTCTGACTGGAATTGTGGCGATATTCTTCCTCTTTCGGAGTTAAGATTACAGATAGCTGATAATGCAGTAAGTACAACCATTGCGGGAAGTACAAGTACAAGTTGCAGCAAGTTTTCCAATCTGAAATCGAGCAATGGATTTTTTAACCTCATTCGGAACCCACAACTTGACCCCGTGGTCTAGAAATTTCAAAAAATCGATTTTTTGTTTTTTCCATATTTCTTAAGAATATACCATGAAATTTTCGTGCGGAAATTCCCAACATTATAGCTTCCACAGCCCATTAACTAGGTAGAGAGCGGTCCGCGCGCTCCTGTACCTCAAACATTAAACTCATTTATCCCGAAACGACTTTTTTCGGCCTGGTGTTGTCAAAAAAAAAAAAAAACTTATATGTTCTTCCCAAAATCAATTGCTATCGCCCGTACTAGATTCATATTATTATTTCAATTATTTCGTATTTTTTTTTAAATAAAAAACTGAGAAACCCGATTTCTAGAATGTCGAATTCAAAACCACGCCATTCTATTTTTGTTCTAAATAGTACCGGACATAGCTACAGTTATACTGATTAATAATTTTATTGATTTTTGTATTTCACATAAATAGAAGAGCCAAAATGGACAACACCGTCCAGGTTCATTTTTTCTGGAGGGTCAACTTCAGCACCATTTTTAAAATTATTAAAATTACATCTTTTTTCTTCATTTTTGTATGTAAAAAAAATTAAATAAAAAAAATTCCTGAAAACACCCTAAATTTTCGAGCTTTACACCACCGGGACCCCTTAAAACAGTCAACTCTTAGTGGTATAAAATCATTTGATTACCTGCAATTTTCACTAAATCAACGCAGGGCAATGCAAGCTTTCACGTAATAATAAATTTCAATTTAACAAATTTTTTTTAATTTTTGTATGTCGTTTTCATTTTTTTTATTGTAAAAAAAATCTTGAAAATACCAAATTTTTCGAGCTCTAGACCATCGGGACCCCTTAAACGATGTTATGACGCTGCAGAGACTCAGAAACAGTATGGCTAAGCAAGCGAGTGTGCACAAAACAAACCAAAACCGAAAATGTCTTAAATTTCAAATTAAACTTATCGCTTTGAAGTGTATTTAGTTAGTGTAAAATAAAAAAAAACTGGATTAATTTCATTTCGAAAAAACCTCAGCTTCAAAAACAGAAACTTGGACCGAGCCCAGTTTTCATTACGTGCAAAAATCAAGTTTCTACTGTAACTTCTATTTGAAAGCAAACAAAAAATGTTTTATTTATTTAAATCGGATATCATAGTATTTAGGATATGGTAAAAATATATATTAATAATGGTTACCGTTATTTTAAAAAGGTCATGGAATGACTTTAACGGCGCAGAAAAGTTAATAGTAAGGTTAAGGCAGTAAGTCTTTTTGCAGATGGTCGGCGAGATAAGGCGAGAAAATGTTCTGAACTTTTTACTTCACTACTTTAATATATATTTACATTATTAATTTACTCCACAAGTTTCTTAGCTCAAAGAAAACCATTTAAAAGTTTTGAATTTCTAAGCAGTTTTGCGGTTTACAAAAAATGTTTTAATGTTTCGCCTAACATTATATACAGTTAGAATTTTGAAAAAGTCGCTTTTGTTTTTATTTTATTTTCTTTATGTACATACATATATTTAAGAATGCACACAAAAAATTTAAAATCGTTCCGGTGAATATTTTCGAAGTTACACGCAAATTTGAGAATTTTTACCCTATGTAAAGTGCTTTTCAAACTTTAAACGCGTTTTTTTCTAAACCGTGTTTTCGAAGTCGATGGACACGATTTCTCAAAAAGGGCTGAACCGATCGTCTTCAAATTTTAACACAACCTTCTGAGATATATTCTTCAGGTATTAATTGAACGAATAAGAATTCTGATGATTTTTTCTACTTTTTTTAGGCAATATTTCGCGAAAATTTTGGTAGAAAACTCGATTTTTTTCTATAGCCGCCATTTTATCAAAAATTAAAATTTTGACTATTCCTTCTATTAGTAACTAGCTTTATCGATCCAAAAAAATAATCAAATTAGTTTTTCGATTTCAGATAATCGAAACCGAAAATATTTTGTCCACCGCCGAACGCTGTTTTTTGGAGGGCGCTTGGGAGATCATCTGCAGAAGCCGTGCACTTCAATATTTTCACTAACTTTACGTACTATAATTAACTTTAAAGTAGACATTATTTGAATTAAAAATTGTATTTGTTTAATATTATCGTTCTTTGTAAAAAATTCTCAAAAAAACTTGATTTTTCAGCCTTACAAGTGTATATAACCCCTTAAGGTAGCCCAAAAGTGATTTGTGATTGGAAAATAAATATCAGAAATTTGTGCTTAAGAAAATTCCAATTTTGATTTTCTTTAATTAACAGCAATTTAAAAATTCATGGAAATATTCAATAGCGGCAACAACAACGAAGGCCTGGAATTTGCCATATCCTTAGTGACATCATCCGCTTCATTATGCAATTATTGGCCCATATGCTAATAAGCAATACTGCTTCCTGCATATATACATACATACATACTATGTATTTTCAAAGCAATTCTCATCATCACCGGCATTTCAGCCATCTCACATTGCTATGCACCCTAATGCAATGACAACGCCGTTGAACCTAATGATGATAATGTTAATGATGAAACTGACTAAACCAAGCGAAGTCAAATGACGTATGAGCAATGGCAGCTTCTCGTCTGCTATGTGCTGTTACGCATCAACATAAGAAAATAATTTTCAAACTTTGCCGCCTTCAAATAAGCATAAACATTTTTATTTCTCCAGCAGTTACGAATATGTTTGTGTCGAAAGGTTGTCTTGCTTTTATTACGCCTTTTTTACTCATGCCGTTGCAGCTATTAAATATATACAAGTATGTACACGTATGTATGTACTATAAATGCTCCTTATGAACACTCATTTATATATTACGAATTCAGGTTTGCAGAAGCACACAAACGCATGTAAAATTGTTTACGAGCATTTGTGCAGGTATGTCGGTGTATATGTGTGCACTGAAACATGAGCGCGTATTGTGGGAATGTCTTTATTTTAATAACAGTGCGCCAAGCAAACTTGTCGTGAACTCAGTCTGTTTGTATGTCTATTTGATACTTTGCACTGACAGTTGAGTTACACCTCTCCGAGGGAGACATGCCACGACACAGCAGTACTTATTAAGCAGAGTATCAAAGTTACTTTTGCATAGGTTTGTTTCATTTGTGAGTGTCAATGTGCGAGTATGTGTGTGTATTTGGTTCTAGAGAAATTCCACAAACCTTTCTTTCACCACCTTGACATCTACTCTAAAATGTATGTTTGTATGTACCAACAGCTGCTTTATTATTATATTATAAACGGAAAGTTTTGTAAAGTTTTTCAAATGATTTCCTTTTATACTTCATGTATTCATTTTCATTTTTGCCTTTTCACTATTACGGGTATCTACTTCATTTTCCTAACTGCCTTACAAATGACGTCGTATGTGCAATGAGACCCGCCTTTATTTGCAATATAATACCTTGGCGTATGATAAGTTACTGTAGCTTCCTAAGTAGAAATACTCACACAGTTATATGCAAATGCCTGCATATCTGGTAGTTGCAAACTACTTCCTCCAAATTATCCTAGACCAGATGGTGGCGCTTCATGCTGGTCGTTATCTCAAGTCTATGTACGCTTCATTTTCCTTCCGGTTAAGTTTAACTCCTTTGTTCACTTATGTCCTCAAATTTCAGCCATTTCAATCATCATTTCTGGAAATGTATTTGGCGTTGTACCTTTATGTGTGCATGTGGCATATGTATGAATGAATGTGCATAACACGTACAAAATTGTTTTGCTTATCACACAGACATTTCTTAGCTTCGTATCAGCTTCATTTTTATACCATACTTAGCACAGGCTGATGTCAGTTAGAGTTTTAGCTGATCAACTGAGCACTTTTAACCTCCCGAAAAAACTATAAACGTTCAAGAAAGGATTTTCACTAGGGATGCTAATACTAGGGGAAATTATTTTGTCCCGCGATTTGGGGATATTTTTATACAGTGGCTTAATAAAGAACTCTGACATGCAAAGCTTACAGCTTCAAATTCAAAATTTTTCTAAGCAATGCAAGATATTATATTATTTTTTAATTTTTATATTTTTCTACTGGGTATTCAAATAGGATTTTAAAAATCGTATTAATAATTTACAAAGTCATTACCTCCTTGTTATAAAAATTTGATAATGCAGCATTCGCAAAATTAGTGTCAAAAAAGAAGTCGGGCATCTAGCATTATTGCGATTGTTTCGCACTCTAAAAGGGAAATCCCACAATCAATTTGCTCTCGGTAGAACAGAGCAAAGAAAGAACCAAACGTAATACATTAATTTCAGTCACGTTTTGTTGAATAAAAGTCCAAATTATGAACGTGGGTAGACAGCGAGACAAAGCTCAATTCAAGTCAGAAATTTAATTATTAGTCATCATGAAAAGGGTAAAATCGTTCGCAGAAGTAGTGGATAGACCCCGTTCCACCGCGTACCACGTGATAATCAAAGAAACAAAATCCGTGAAAAATAGGAAGGAATCAGGACGACCAAAACTGTTTTCGGATGAAAATAAACGGTGGATAGTGCACGAAATAAGAAAAATCCAAATTTGAGCGCTCCTAAGCTCGCAACAGAAGTCGCCCAACACCTTAATATTAACAACAACCCCGAAAGTGTACATATAGTGTTGCGAAAGAATAATTAGAATGGAAAAAACTTTTCACCAACGACATCAACCGACACAAGAGAATAGAGTAGGAACTGTCGTTCCAGTCGGGTCTACGTAACCGGAATGACCCGGACTTATATCCGACCAAGGACTGTCACTCGTATCTCGACAGTCGGTTCTACGTAACTGGAACGACCCGGATTTATATCCGGCGAATTACTGTCACTTCAGTAGCATTCCTCGTATATGCACGGGGAATATTTATGCTGCTACAACAACAACAACAAACACACATGAGAGTAAAATTTGCAAAGCGTCATGGGGATAAGGATTTCGAATTCTGGAACCACGTTTTATTTGCAGATAAAAGCAAGTTTAACATATTTAGGTCAGATCTATAATCATATGTGTGGAGAAGACCTAATGAAGAGTTGCTGAAAAAAAACTTACGTCCGACAGTTAAGCCTGCGGGTGGGTCGGTAATAGTACGGGGTTGTATGTCCGCTGCTGGCACTGGAAATTTGTGCTTCATTAACGTCAATATGGACCACAAACAATATCTAACAATTATGAAAGAAAATTTGATAAAAAGTGCTGAAAAGTTGGGAATTAACTCCCAGTAAATTCCCAAGAATAAACCACTTGAAGTTCGTGTATGGCTTATGTACAACTGCCCTAAAGTACTGGAAATACCTCCACAATCTCCAAACATCAATGTAATTGAACATCTGTCGGCTCATTTGGAAAACCAAATGAAAAAGTTTTTTATTAGAAACAAGAAAAACCAAGAAGATGCTATTAAAGAAGAGTGGAGGAAAATAGGTACTTAACATACCAGAAGCTGGTCGAATCCATGCCAAGAAGACTAAAAACGCTGTGAGAAAAAATAAAGGCTTGCCAACTAAATATTAATTATATTGTTTTTTCTTAAATATTATTTGCCTAACTGTACTTTATATAAATGTGCGAGTTCTTTTTTGTCATTTATTTGACTAAGAGTTTATGTTTGTATTTTCTATGTACGAATGAGTTGAATTTGGTTTATGTTTTTTGTAGTTTTGAAAAATACGCTTGAAGAACGAAAATAAATGTGACACATAAATGCATTAGATTTGCATTTTAATATATATTTTTTGATTTAAAACCATATCCGAGTTCTTTATTGAGCCACTGTATATTTTAAATAAGGATCTTCGAAAATGATAGAGAAGCATATTGCGCCCACCCTATTCGCCGTGTCGTAAAAGCCCATAAACGAAGAAGCTAAAGAAAGGCGAATTACTTGTGGGTGAAGAAGAAGAGTAGGCGATAGCAATGGAAACAACCAAACATAAGTAATTATATGCACACACACGCACTTTCTTGCCACGGCGTCTTGCGCATAAAAACACGACAAAACTACATTTAAAGGCTTTATATTAATTTGTGCTTTCACAATTTAACGCACGGCACTTCGTTCTCACTAGTTTGATTAGTTTAAATTTCGAAAATCAGAATACGACCAAGCCATTCACTGAATTTTCACAAATATCTAATTTCTCCTACTTCTCTTTTTGCTGTGTTCGTTTGTTTTGTGTTGCGAAGAGAGTTGACGTCAGACCTATGAAAATCGCGAAAAATAAAGTAACTGTTTTTTAATGGCGCAACCTTAGATGCTCTTGGATCTTGAGTAGTAAAAATTCGTATACAACAAAAACTTACCTTATACGACTAAAACTCACTCATGATTTATTTTTAAATATTAATATTGCAGTTTTCAACTCAACTCAATTAATACTATTTTATCGTTATAGCTTTTCTTTAATTACACAGGTCAACAACGTTTTGTTCTAGGAAAGTGTAGGGTCATTTTCGGAGTAATTTTTGCGTAGAATCCGAATCCGGGGTTTAAATTGCTCTATCAACTCAGGATTTTGAGATATCCTAACCTAAAAGTGCAAAAACGCTGTTTTTGCCCATTTTTGAGGTTATGTAGCTACGCAGATTTTGCTCTTCATAAAAAAGTAGACGTGGTATTTTAAATTACTCCCCCCAACTGCTCTGCCATCATTTCTTGCGTTGGACCCTCATCTTCATCCAACAATGCTTGCAATTCGGCGTCCTCAAACTTTTTCCGTGGCCGGCCACGGCCCTCGTTCTCCACGCTAAAATCACCAATTCGGAACTTTTCAAACCACCTGAAGCGCTGTGCTCTACTTAGAGCATGTCCACCATAAGCTTCTATAAGCATTTGATGAGCCTGAGAAGCGTTTTTCTTCAATTGAGAACAGAAAATCAACGATGTCCGCAAATCGTAGTTTGAAGGCACGAAATTCGACATTTTTAAGAGCGACAAAAATGCATTGTTGTATGAAACGTAACAAACAATGAACTCAATATTGTTGACAGATGACAGACGAAAAAAACAAGACATTTGGGAAGGTTTAAAAATACTTCTAGCGACGTCTATGGATTAATAGCTGAAAGTCTCATTTCATAAGTATCTACCATATAGGTAGTAGTAGTAGTAGTAATTCTTTATTTATTTATAAATATTTCATCTTACATTACAATAATTTTTACAATAATTAATTTAAATATACATATAAATACATAAAGAAAGAAATAATAAATTTGTGGCAATAACAATGTTGTCTGTCACAACTCAAAAATTAATCAAAAATTGAACTCTGCAATAAGAAAATTTCTATAGCGTAAGGCTGAGTATATAAAGCAAGTTAGTATTTTCCAATTGTGGCCATTAAGTATATCTATTACTTCTGCTTCATTTAGCTTCGCTGCGTTTAGGTATTTTATTCTGATCTCCTTCAGTACCGGACATCTTCCTAAGAAGTGCTGCATATTTTCTTCCTCGTTTAAATTGCAGAGGGTGCATATTTTCTGAGCATTTCCATACGTAGTTGCATTTAGCTTCAGTAAACCACATCTTGCTTTGAAAATTGTCGTAATATCAGCTAGCCGCATATCTTCTTTAATATATGATTCCCCTTTTGAGTAGTCTAAATGTTTATAAATTCGCTTCGCGCTTGACTGTGCTTTTTGCCTTGCCATGTTGATATCTTTTACTCTCATTTCGGTAAGAAGTTGCACACAGCGATCTTGCCAGTCTATAGAAGTGATGTTTTCTTCAAACTTCAGACCGAACTCCATTTCCATGTCGTTCAGATGTTTAAGTCAAAACATATTTTTATTTAAGATGCCTTGTGTTAGTTTGTGTGGGAGTCTGTTGCAATTATATTTGTAAATAGTTTTCCAGATATACTTCATGTGTAATTCTAAAGAATACATGTGGCTATCTTCTATATTAGTTTCTAATGTTATTGCATAATTTGGAGTGAACTCGGGTAGTTTGAGGATTCTTTTAATAAAGTAACGTTGAAGTTTATTTACCTCATCGAATAAGGCATATCCCCAAACTTGCGCTGCGTAGGTTTGGATCGCTCTGCATACCGCTTGGAACAGCTTCCATTTTGATTTTAATGAAATGAATGGCTTCGCTAAAAAATCGTTCCATGTGCAATTAATACTTGCTTTTGCTGAAGTATTTCTGGCTTCTATGTGCTTGCCGAATGCCATTTTGGGTGTGAGAATGACACCAAGATATTTATATTCGGCCACCAATTTAATTTCTTTACCTTGGTACCACCATTTTTCAGCCTGGGAAAGTCGTCCACCTCTTCTAAAGACCATCATCTCCGATTTATTTGGGTTTACTTCCATATTCCATTCAGTATCTACCATATATATATATGTTGAGTTCAGATGAGTTAGGGTGCGGCGTGGCAAATGGCTATCTGTCAAATAAAAATAAAACTCTTGCACTAATTTTTATATCTGAAAGAAAAATAACTTTAAAAGGACAAAAGTCATGGCACTTATCTAGTAGCCTTTGAAGGTAAGGCTTTTGTAAATTTCATTTACATTAATTGTTAATAAACAAACAAATAAATAAAGAAATAAAACTAAAAAAATTGTTATTATTTATAATTGAACAACTCATAACATAATCATCATTCCGAAGAAACTACACTTGAAAAACAAGTTTCATTTTTTATCAAAAAAATATAACTTGGCCACTGTAACCGAATGGCTTGTTGCGTGGCTAACATTCGGTAGTATACGAGTTCAAAGTCCCGGGCATCAATTGCTAGGAAAATTTGTTTCTAATAACAGTCTAGCAACAGCAAAATCTCCTCAAAAAAAGCCATCTGACGTTCAGAGGCGGCATAAAACTGTGGGTTCCATTTGCAGAACAATATCAAGACTCACGCCACAAATAATCTTCTCTTCCATATATATATATATATACTCATAATTCTTAATAAATAAACAATAATAAACTCTCTAGGAATTAGGTTTATTTTCGAGCAAAGAAATAAAACTAAGCAAATAGTCCTATCATAGTCGTAAGTATCAAAAGCATAGCAACAAACAAAATAATTGTTACTTCAGATCGAGATAATTAGACAAGAAAAAATAAGTTTTATTTTTTACCAAAAAATATATGTCGGTTTTGTTCGACAATAAAATTCAGACATTTATTTTTATAATGGATCGGAAATTCTCAAAATAATGATTAAATATAAATTTCTTTGATAAAACTCACATTGGTTACGGCCCCCATATACGATTTTACCCGAAAGCTGACTTGTCGAATATGTAGGAAGTGTCCTGAGAATTTTCTTTTTACCTCTCTCCTTCTTTATTTCTTCTTAACAGCTCGTTATATTTAACTCGTTACTAATATATTGTGCTACTTTTTGTATCATCAGCTGAATTATCTAGCATTCCTTGATTGTTTGCCTATTTTACCGCTCAATTGATTTTGCAATTTATTTGAGCGCACTTCACCTCAATTCAGGCTCATCATGAATGCTCTCAAGCACACAAATGAGTTCGTTCGACGAGCACTCATACATCCGTACATGTAGTTCCATACACGTAGGTGTGTTGAAATGTATGTTTTCATGTATGTATGCCTGTATGTGCCCCCCTTTATCAATTTATGTATTTGTTAACCTTCTGTGCATACATGCTTTCACATTCCGTTAGAGCATTGGTTTGCGTGCTACTGTCTACTTGTCGTAACGTGCTGCATGTGGCATTGGCACCCTTCTCCATTTCACTCGCTTCTTCCCACTTTTTATGCCATTCGCTATTTCAGGCAATTGACTTTTACTCTCATCATTGACTTTTTCGCATTTTCGATTCTATTTACGCCCAATAATCATCATCAATGTCAACTCCGTGCCGGGCAACAATAACACGCACACAAGCAAGTAACCTCCTGAACTGAAACGACGATGAACAAAGGCGCATAAATAAAAAATAGAAACAAAAACAAGAACACACAACGTCGAAACTATTGACAGCGCTGCCAGTAAAATGACAACAAAAGGCATGGCAATTGCAGCACCAACAGTCATGGCACAAACACAGTGTCACACGCGACCATACCCACACACGCACACAAACACCACGAAAGCAATATGGCCACTTAACGTTGGTGACCGACTCTGCCACGCAATGTGACAATGTCAATGGCAGCATGGTGGCATCATCATTGATATCATTTGCCAGCAGGAATTGCGCGCGTTGGCAGTTGTGGCATTTAACGCCACTACAAAAAAAATAAAGAAAATAAAAACAAAAACAGGCAAGCATTCACTCGCACTGTCGCCAGTTGCAGGAGGCGTGTGCCATTGCTGTCGGTCGTTTGGTGGCAGCCATAACATTTTCCAGCGCTTACTGCTCAGTCGACTTTTCACATTTGCTCGCATTCATTCATTCACTGTTCGAAATTCGCATTCCTATTGACATTTATATCGATTGCTGGCAATTTACTGAATTACTGCAGCGTATGTTGAGTGTTGTTGCTGCTTGCTGACTGACTGTACTGCTGACTAAAATTGTACTCGTATTCTATGATACTCGATACCTCACCAATTCCAAATACTGATGACTTTTTAGCTATGCAATTCAATGCTTCACTCACAAGCTCACATTCTACGAGTGCTATGGAATATTGTTTGTTGTAGCTATTTTCGCCGTTTCTCTGAGCGTTTATTTATTTACTTTTCCAGTTGTTGTTGCATAAATCATAGTCACTATTTGCTGATGCCAGTTATTTTTTGCAACTTCTTTGCTTACAATCCACTGTCGATGTGAGTGACAGCTTTAGTGCCCTGTAGCATTTTTTTTTCTCTTTGTATATTATATAAACAGGTATATTAGATAATTTGGAGTAGCCAATGTGCATCTATAAATTCATTGGACTCATGAAAACAACCAATGAATAGGGAACAGAAAATTGTTTGATACTTAGTGACGGAGAGCAGTCAGATTCAATATAATTAAATATTCACAAATTCGGGTTAGGAAAGCATCACCTGCGAGCATTAACTATTAATTAATTGACAATCGAGCTAAGAATGGAATTTCCATAAGAAATAATTTTCGTTTTGCCTTTGGCACCAAATTTGTTTTCACCTTCCTTCCTATATAGTTAAGCAGCTAAAGTTGCGAGGCCTTAACTCAGCTCATTTGTTTATCACCGAATAAGGCGGGCTCGTTAAGATATACATTTATAACATTAGGATTTTTAAAAATATGAATATTAAAGTATATTTTTAATATATATTTTAATACAATTTATGAATATTTGCCCTGCACTAGACACTAGAAAACTCCAAACGTTGAGACAAACCCTCAATCTAATGCTGGTATAATTATTTTAGCGTGGAAATGAAAGTCATAGAAATGAAATTCTTGCTCCGCTACTTAAAAATATTTGGTTTATTAATCGAATTAAATATCAATAACTTTCAAAAGCTTGTGTGCCCCTTGATTTCTCAACAGCAGACGAGAGAGCCACACAGGTTGCCAAATCGGTATATGCAGGATTTGGCGACTTTCGTAGCCGAATGAGTTTATGCGTGACTACCTTTCGGTACAGTCTGGGTTCGAAATCCATTGTTGGCATGAAGAACTAAATGATTGGAATGTTTTCATTTCTTCTTCTATTATGAGACAATTTAGCACTGCGTCTTCAAAGATTGCAACCCCTTAATGGGTTCAGAGTATTTCTCTGAACTCAACAACTCTACAAATTTTAGTATTTGTCCTACATATTTTATTGCGTTTCATTTCCTCGTCTGGTAAAATATGTTTACCCAGGTGCTTGTGATGTTCTTGCTGCTTATGCCTCAGCATTGGATACTATGCCAGCACTTTTTTGGCGGTTCCAGAAACTGTAAGTTCTATTGGAGTAAATTCTCAGGTCAGTAAGGTAATTATTCATTCTAAAGGGTGATTTTTTAAGAACTAAAGAATAGTACAGTCCATATAATTTAATGTTTGACGATTATTTCATGCAAATGTTGACCGCGACTGCGCTTCAAATGGTCCATCCGCTTAGTCCAATTTTGGCATATTTTTCAATGTTCCGGCCGGTATCTCACATATAAATGTCTTAATGATGTCTTCTAATGCGTTAATTGAAGCAGGCTTGTCTGAATAGAAATGAGCTTTAACATAGCCCCACAAGAAATAATCTAAAGACGTTATATCGCACGATCTGGGTGGCCAATTGACAGGTCCCGAACGTGAAATAAAATGCTCACCGAACTCGCCTCTCAACAAGTCCATTCTTACGCGGGCTGTGTGGCATGTGGCATCGTATTGCTGAAACAACATGTCATGCAAGTCACTTTGGGCAAAAAAAAAAGTCGGATATCATTTCACGGTAGCGCTCACCATTCACAGTTACGTTACGATTCGCAGGTCTTTGAAGAAGTACTGTCTAATGATACCTCCAGCCCATAAACCGCACCAAACTGTGACCTTTCCTGGATACATTGGTAGCTCTTGCAATTCTTCTGGGTGATCGTCACTCCAAAATCGACATTTCTGCTTATTTACGTACCCATTTATCCTAAAATGACCTTCGTCGCTGAACACAATTTTTCGATAAAAAAGTGTATCTTCGGCCAACTTCACCAAAACTTCTGCGTTGCGGTAGGTCGTTCGGCTTCAAGTCTTGCACCAGGTGTATTTTGAAAGGCTTCACATCCAAATCCTTTCGCAAAATTTTCCACGTTGTTGAGTAACAGAGGCCCAATTGCTGCGAATGGCGACGAATCGATAATTGATGGTCATCATTAACACTGGCCGATACAGCTGCGATATTTTCTTCAGTTCGCACTCTACGTAAGCGTGTTGGTGGTTTGATGTCCAATAATGTAAATTTGGTTCTAAATTTAGTCACAATAGCTCGAGTAGCCGCTTCAGTAGGTCGCTAAACTGACCATAAAATGGAAGAAGCGCGCGATAAACTTTCTTAAGAGAACACGCATTTTTATAATAAAATTCAATGAATTGCAAGCGTTGTTCGTTTGTAAGACGATTCATGGTTAAATTATAGACCAAACTGAAGATGTTTGACAGTGAAACAGAGCGCGAAATGTGCGTCAGTTGTTTAAACCAACTGTTTAAAAAGGTAAAGGTAAAAATCACCCGTTACAATGCAACGTCAGAATTATTGTGATGATTCTAAAATTATTCTTATTAAATTCCAGACATTCTTTACAGCTACTTACAAGGGATTTCAGTTGTAATAAATCCATTCTGTCTCAATATAATCTTCTCTAAATTTTCTCTTAATTTTCTGAATAATAGAGGAGAAATTACCTTTTTCTGGGCCACAAAATGGCTCTGGGCCTATAAATAGGCAGGCCAATCGCTTTCTAACTAATTTATCTGCCATTTCGTTTCCAGAGGTTTTTGATTCATTAGCCGTCACCCCTCGACAGGCAAGCTCGTCCGACTATTTCTGTCACGAAAAGTGTCTCGTAAAAACCATCCGCAATTTGAAAGCGGCAGAAAGCTGTAAGCCCTTCCATTTGAGAAACAACAAAGTATGTACGCACCAATCACAAATTCACTTGTACCCACAAATTAATAGGACTATGAATAAGTTCGTGCGGTTTTTTTTCGAAATTTGAAACTTTATTGACGTAAAATGGTTACAAATTTAATATTCAAAGTATTGTCCATCGCTTACTACTACTTTTTCCCATCTTTCTGGCAATTCACGGATTCTCTTTGTGAAAAATTCGGTCGGTTTTGCCGCAATCCACGAATCGATCCATTTTTTGCCTTCATCGTAATTACGGAAGTGCTGGTCAGCCAGGCCATGTTGCATCGATCGGAAGAGATAGTAATCGGATGGCGCAAGGTCTGGACTATACGGCGGGTGGGGTAGGACATCCCATTTGAGCGTTTCTAAGTATGTTTTGACCACTTGTGCAACATGTGGCCGAGCATTGTCATGTTGCAAAATAACTTTGTCGTGTCTATCGGCGTATTGCGGCCGTTTTTCTCGCAGTGCTCGGCTCAAACGCATCAATTGTCGTCGGTAGACATCCCCCGTAATCGTTTCATTCGGTTTCAGTAGCTCATAATACACAACACCCAGCTGGTCCCACCAGATACACAGCATAACCTTCAGGCCATGAATATTCTGCGCCGACGTCGATGTTGAAGCATGGCCAGGGTATCCATACGTTGCCCGACGTTTTGGATTGTCGTAATGGACCCACTTTTCATCGCCAGTCACAATTCGATGCAAAAAACCCTTTCTTTTGTGCCGTTGAAGCAGTTGTTCGCATGCCATAAAACGGCGTTCAACGTCTCTTGGCTTCAATTCATACGGCACCCAATGGCCTACCTTTCGGATCATTCCCATGGCTTTTAAACGTTTGGAAATGGTTGATTGATCAACTCCCAAAGTTTTTGCAACCTCTTCTTGCGTTTGAGCCGGATCTTGATCGAGCAATTCCTCCAATTCGGTATCCATGAACTTTGGCGGCGCACCCTCGCGTTCTTCGTCTTCCAAGCCAAAATCACCACTTTTAAAGCGTGCAAACCACTTCTGGCACGTTCGCTCAGCTAGAGCATGCTCACCATAAACTTCCACCAAGATACGATGACTTTCGGCTGCTTTTTTCTTCATATTAAAATAATGAAGAAGAATTCCCCGCAAAAACACATTATTTGGCACGAAATTCGACATTTTCAAGTGTGGTAAAAATATTGTTGTTTACGCTTCAAATAAAAAACTTATACTGACGTTTGTGCCTTACGACAGTAGCTCTCCAATGAATGTTTGGAAATGTGGATCGATGGAATAATAATCAAGTTACGCCATCTGTTGTAAAACCGCACGAACTTATTCATAGTCCTATTAGGTCTCTTCAACTTCTCATAATATTCGCATTATTTCTCGTTAAATTTTTTTATAAAAATGTGGCTATTTTTTTACAATAACTTTATAAATCTAAACTCCAAACTTTGTACGAAATTCCCAAAAATTAGAAAAACTGAAAATATGATCATCAAAAATTTAAATTTGTTTGTCAAAATACTGGGTATGCAATTTTTATCCCATTTAGTTTTAGTAAAATATAGTGAAAGCTAGAAGTCACTCAAAAATCGGGTGTATTGGTTTTTCTTTTTTTTTTTATTCAATGTTGGGAATTGTCTTCCACTCATTCTCATTGTGTCTAATTAACCAAGAACGAAATAGCGGTGTGCGGATGGTACTGCCTTTGCATTCTCTACATTGCTTATATAAATATTGTAAAGGTGTAACTTGCTTTGGCATGACTCCCTTGCCACTTCTTAAATAATAATCTACGTATACAATATTTATTTTTATCTTAAATAAAAATGTTAATATTCGTTTGCTTATATATTTGTTACTTTCCTTGTTTATTGATTTCTGGGCCATTCAGTGGGATTGCGATGAAATTTTAGCGAGTTGTTGTGAGCACATCTAAAAAGGGTTACAAGTTTATCTAAATCTGGTAGATGCCGCTAGAATACATATATGTATTGAGTTCATATTTATTATCCGATTTAGTTCATACTCGAAATATATATTTAATGCTTTAAAATAAAGGTTTTCGAAAAATAAATTCTACCTTAAATCTCGGCGAGCGTTATGAATGATCATAAGTTTCTGGTGCGGAGAGCACACAGGAAATTTTAGTTCGAATTCAATTCCTAACTACTAGTGTTGTTTGCTAGCAAACCAGTCTCACACACTCGATGATGAAATTAACAGCTACCAACAACCAGGTGAATGCAGTGAATATCTCAAAAGCTTCAAAATGCATCTTTGCATCCTATTTCGTGATCTATGAAGGATTAATAATTAAGATTTTTGCAGAGGATGGCGGAATATGATAATTAAGGAAAATGAAGAAAGACTAAGCGAAAAATGCACCAACCAATAAAAGAAGTTCAGCTGTTGCTCTGAAAGTATTTTAATTCGAAAAATATAGGAAGAATTCTCCGGAAAGTCGATTTTCATGGAAGAGCACTTTGGTGCGTTCTGAAGGCAATTAAATCCCGCAATTGAAGGACACACCTCATCCCTATTGGTAAGAAATCTGGCAACCTCCTTTTGACCAACGACTTTTGACAGAAGTTTTGTACCATCAAGATATTTTTTCTTGTGATTGTTGTAGCAGTTTGGTGCCAGATCTGCAACCCTGATTTAAAATGTAGGCAACTGTTTTCAAAGTCAAAATGAGAAATGAAAGAAAACACGTTTGTATTTGGCCTGTCCAAAAACCAATAGGTTAAGTTAGGTTAAATGGCTGCTCTTTCGAGAGGCCCACTTAGACAAAAATCTAAAATTTGTCCGTTATGATACCATATAAGGGGAGGGAAAAGGAAGAAACCAGACAAGTGGAAGAAAAAGGAAGAAGAGGCTTGGGTTAGAGGTTGACGACCAACGGTGGCGATTTACGCTTTAAGCTACTGATGAATTTCACCAGATGTGTGATATTTAAGCCCTCATTATCCGCAAGTGTAGCGAAAAAGTGAGAGCCCAGATGTCTTAACGTTTACGCAATGAAAGCAGGGCAGCTGAGAAGAAGATTCTGAGATGATTCTACCTCGACCTCCAGACAGCTTCTGCAGAAAATACTTGAAGCAATCCCAAATCTCACCGCATGGCCAGAAGGATCTTGCAACTTTGCATGCTTGAGTACTAGCCCAGCGCTCACTGAGTTGATGCGAGACCCATCCTTTCAGTAGTAGACCACAGATTCTCAAGGGAACTCCAATGCTCTCATATTGCGATTAAGCCGTCTGGAGGGTCCCCTGTCTAGCTAGATCATCGGCCCAGAAGTTTCCCTCTATGCCGCTATGATCGGGAACCTAAATGAGAATAATATCGAAGTATTCCGAAGCAATCAATAGAGAAGTCAGGCATTCCCCGACTAATGTCGAATGCACAAACAACGAGCCCAAGGCCCTAATTGCCGCTTGGCTGTCGGAGTAGATATTTACCTCCTTTAAAGTAATTACAGAAGTGAACAACCAATCCAAGACTTCTTTAATTGCGGCTACTTTCGCTTGGAAAACTCGACAGCGGTCCGGAAGACTAAATTTGAGCTACCCTTCCGGGTAACTTCAAGCCATCCGTGAACATATTTGCCATGCCTCGCTACCAAATGTTACACCCGGCTCACACATCAGTTGAGGGAATATGAGTGGATAAAGTTCCGCTCGGACCTAGCGAGGGTGTACAATGAGAGATAAACTCAAAGTTTTTTAAGAATGCTGGAGTGTCCGTAACTTAATTCTAGCTTATGACCTGAATACCTCAATCTGATTACGGCGCTTGCAGCAGCAGTTTTCCCTGCAATGTCTACGGGTGCCACATTAAACAAAGCGTTGAGTGCTAGAGTAGGAGTGGCCCGAAGCTCCCCGTTGACTCCAATGAGGCAGACCTTTGGACCCTCTCCAACTTCTTAACTGATGTCATCCTTACCAGCGAGTTCCACCAGACAAGGACTCCGTACAGCAAAATCGGCTTTAAATTGTGTTTTAAAGCCAAAAAGTAAGACCAATATTCTGTATTGAATATTCTGACTGTTAAGTTTCCGTATTACAAAATTAAACTTAATAAAATTCTTATCCGTTTGCATAGGGATTTTTGATACGGAAAGTTATAAGGCATTTCTATTAAAACAATCTAGTGCTAAATTAAGAAACGATTCAAATCAATAAAAATTTAATTGTACGAATATTAATTTATCTTGTATCTTATTTGATATTTTCTAACGTAAGAATATGCACATATCGATATTCAAACAGGAGGTGTCGTATCTACCTCATTTGTCATACGTGGAGTTTTTTGCTTGAAGGAAGCAGTTCATAGTGAAAGGATAACTTCTAACTCCATCAGACACACAGCAAAGTCTTCTAGACTACTAATTCAGCCTCAGCGATTGCTAGGGCCATTTCCAAATGATTTTCTTGATAATTTTCAGTTTCTCAGTAATGGAATAAGTTCTTAATTGCCAGTTAGACTCGACGATTGGCCCACCAGAGTGTACTTCATTTTCAATGTTTATAATATAGGGTCCGCCATATAACTTTACGAAATTAAAAATGCTATAAAAGAGAAACTACTTAATATTTTTCCAAACTGTTTTTCTTATTTTGAAGTACATCCTTCCGGTTAATGATGGAACACAACTTCATTCATATGGCTGCCTCGGCTACCATACCAAGGTCTTTACGCAAAATTCATCTCAATGATGTCTCCGAAATGTCCAATTGTTGAGAACGACGGTGAACTGATGCTCCTGGTGATTCACGAACACTCACGGCCACAGCAGCAATATTTTCGGGTGTACGCACGGTTTTTGGTCGGTCACGCGTTGGTTTGTCAATAAGCAACCCAGTTTCTCTTACTTTTTTCGCAAAGTAACGCACATACGCTTCATTCGGTGCTTTTCTTCTTCCCATTGCCGTACGTAATTTTCGTACACATTCTGCAACATTACCATGATTTTCAAAGTAATGTCGCAAATTTCCCAGCGTTCTTTGAGCGTATACACAACCATTTTCGTTCAGCGGAAGAATAAAACTAATTTTCTGTCAAATCAGATGACAGCTAAGTGTTACCATTCTTCAAATAATACCTAGTTCAAATCCGTAACGATAGATGGCGGGCCCTGTATAAAAACGTAACCGCGACAAAATAATACAGCCAGATTCTCTTCCCGGTTCACTTCCGTGTGAGTTTCATTGAAATGTTCTGACAACTGCATTGAAATTCACTAGGAAGTGAACTGCATAACCTTCCTGCATTTTTCAAATTAATTGCATCCCTTGCCCGCCAGTTATTGGTATAAGTGAAAATTTAAAAATATTAAACCAAAACTACAGAAGTCCAAAAATAATGCCTTCAAAGCTAGCGACTTAACGTTTATTTGCAGAGTTACAGATTTGTAGTCAACACCGAGGCGATTAATGACAACACAACTAAAAATAACAACCAGCGCCAAACGAAGAGTTACGCCAACAAGCATGTTTGAGAAGGATTACACAGGCATGCAACCACACATGCACACACAAGCTCATTTATGCATATTCCCTGCAGGGAAAAATAGTACTTGTGAACTACATAGTACTAGTTCGTTTTTCAGCTCAACCGGTTTGTGTTCTGTCTTCTTTTTTCATACTAACAAGCGATATATTTAACACTGCGACATCATACGAACTGTAAGTTTTCCAGCTGTGCATTAGCAAAATAACTGTTCATACTACTCAAAAATAAATCTAGTCCAATATGTTTCTAAAATAAACAGTTCTAGACCAGTTAAAATGTGAAAACGTCACTTCAACTCACCTCACCCCAACTCATCTTAACTCACCCCATCTCAGCTCAGCGAAGTAAGGTGTGGTAAGTTCATGTAAATGGAGAGGAGTTCTGGTGAGTTTAGATGAAGCGCGGTGTTTTGAGTCATTCGATTTGCCAAAAAAAACTCGAAAATTATTTCTGAGAAAGAAATGAGTTTCATTTTCGCTTAACTAAATGAAACTCCAAAAATATTGATTATTTCTGAGAAAACAAAAATATCGCTCAAGAAATGAGTTTTACGAGTATTTTCGATCAAAAAAATTAAATATTGATTATTTTTGATCAACCAAATAAAATTTACAGAATGATTATTATTTCAAACCGAAAAAATTACACCTGAAAAATTAGTTTTATTTTTTATTTAAAAAATAGGTATAACTCAATGTATCATTTTACTCTGTGAGCCATTAAGTAAAAATCGAAATATGGTTCTTGGTAATAATTTTTATGGCTATCGCTCAATAATTTTCAAATTGTAAAAGATTCAGAAAGAACAACAAAAACTATGTGCATATGTAAAGGGAATTTCAAAAGGCATATCTGATATTGTTTAAAATATACGATAAATCATATGGGTCCTAACAATTATATGTGAAAAAGTGCATAATTTGCTTGTTGAGAACATCGAGATATCGAATTTTGAAGGTCATACATCAACACTTTGCGCTACAGCAACAATATTCTCAACAGAACGTCCAGTTTTGGTCTGCCATCCTAACCGCCTTTTTCTGTTCTCAACAGAATCAGTTTTTTGAAATTTGAATTGTCGATTTATTCGAACGATTATTTCCACCAAAAACATCAGGAAACTTTGCGATATATTGTTCTTAAAGATCGACCATTTTCATAATAAGGTTCAATAATTTTAACGAGTTATTCTATGGTTAAAATTGTGCATCTGGCTACTGGACAAATGTCAAAGATGACATGAAAAATTTACCGTCTAGGAATTATTCACTACTGACCACGAGACATAACTTTCAAAAGACTCTGTATGTTCGAGATAGATCCGCGATATTTGGAAACTTTAGATTTTTTTTTGAGAATTTTAAAAATAATAACTATTTTCGGTCTTTGTTTTTAAGATAATTCTTCTTCTTAATTGGCGCTATAACCGCTTACGCGATTTTGGCCGAGTTTAACAAAGCGCGCCAGTCGTTTCTTTCTCGTGCTAACCGGCGCCAGTTGGACACACCAAGTGAAGTCAAGTCCTTCTCCACCTGATCTTCCTAACGCAGATGAGGCCTTTCTCTTCCTCTGCCACCACCAGCTGGTACCGCATCGAATACTTTCAGAGCCGGAGCGTTTGTATCCATTCGGACGACATGACCCAGCCAACGAAGCCGCTGGATCTTTATTCTCTTCGCTATGTCTATGTCGTGGTAAAACTCATACAGCTCATCGTTCCATCGTCTGCGATATTCGCCGTTGCCAACATGCAAAGGTCCAAAAAACTTACGCAGAATCTTTCTCTCGAACACTCCAAGCGTCGCTCCATCGGATGTTGTCATCGTTCAAGCTTCTACGCCATACGTTAGGACGGGGCATGATGAGAGCATTGTAGAGTGTTAGTTTTGTTCTTCGAGAGAGGACTTTACTGTTCAGTTCCCTACTTAGTCCAAAGTAGCACTTGTTGGTAAGAGAGATTCTGCGTTGGATTTCAAGGCTGACATTTTTATCGGTGTTAGTGCTGGTTCCTAAATAAACGAAGTCTTTTACAACCTCGAAATTATAACTGTCAACAGTGACGTGGGTGCCGATACGCGAGTGCGCCGACTGTTTGTTTGAAGACAGGAGGTACTTCGTTTTATCCTTGTTCACCACCAAACCCATTTGCCTTGCCTCTTTATCCAGTTTAGAGAAGGCAGAACTAACAGCGCGGTTGTTAAGGCCGATGATGTCAATATCATCGGCATACGCCAGCAATTGTACGCTCTTATAAAATATTGTGCCTGAGCGATCAAGTTCTGCGGCTCGTACGATTCTCTCCAACATCAGGTTAAAGAAGTCATACGACAGCGGGTTACCCTGTATGAAACCTCATTTCGTATCAAACGGCTCGGAGAGGTCCTTCCCAATTCTGACGGCGCTGCTGGTGTTGAGGAACGTTATCTTGCATAGCCGTATTAGTTTTGCGGGGATACCAAATTCAGGCATCGCAATTTTTAAAATAATTGCTGATAACAAACTCGATATTGCTGAAATATTTCAATGATAAACTTAAAATTTTACAATCTGAACTGTTTTTGTGAAAATAATACACGCCGTCATAGTACGGTACCACCTTTCCATTCAATGTCTTTAAGTCTATTGTAGAGCTCGATCCAAATGAAGAATCTTACCGAACCTTACATTGGTGCCTTAAACTTTTGTACCTAAAAAAATTAACTAATTTGTGGACAAATTGATGATTTTCCTGCAGTCGGTGGCGAACTAGTATGATTTGTTCTATTAAGCCAGTATCTGAACTAGAATGTCTACATACAAGTTTAGTTTTTCCCAGCAGGGTTCCTTGTAAAACCCATACACATCAACACATACTATACATGAAAATAAGCCACACATGCAAAGTAATACCACACAAAAGAACTAACAACAATACCCAGCAAAACTAAACAAAAATGGTGTGGAATGTATGAAATGCTGAGTTGTGTGGCGTCAAGAGTTCAAAGTTTTGTGTGTAAACATTCGTAGAAAAAATTGGAAACAAAAAATTGTAAGCACCAAGCAACCAAACGTCAGCCAGACTGACACACGCTAAAACGATGCGAATGGTATTTTAAACTTATTTGGTGTTAGGTGGTAAAATGTGTGAACTGTTTTGCGTGAGTATGCGGTTGATTGAGTATTTTTTAGCCCTGCAGTAATTGAAACTCGTTCCCAAGCGTAGTACCAAAATTTTTTGGAACGATACTAGACCACGGCTACTACTTAACAAATGGCCTCAATTGTCTAAATTCTTGAATTAGACTAAAGTAAATTAATTAATCGCTTCTTAATGGTCAGACAATGCATGCGTTTCAAAAAATACTTTAGAGGCTTGCACGAAAGTTTTAATGCGGAACTAGTACTTTAATAAGGTTGTGCAAATTTTAACAATCGGTTATATATGTATGTACGTATGACTGGGACTGTGTAAGCGTACAAATATTTAAGTGAACTTGTGAGGATTGTAGTAAGAGCGCGTACGTGCCGATTACCAGCAAAGCAAGGATTTTCAAATTACAAATTAGTTAGCGACGCGTTCAAACTTTCACACACATACACAAGCACATACCAAATATACATACATATGCACTAAAAATGAACCAAAGTCCTCGCAAAATGTTTTAGGGGGTAACTTTCTGAAGGTTTTTTTGTTTGCTAATATGTGGCAGCAGGTGTAAGCGTGTGTGTAAACATCAAAACAAAATATTTAACAAGTGTAAACTATAGTGCCAACACAAGGACATAAGCACCTATGCACATGGTGGCACAAGCGATGAAATGAAAGCAATATGCTTTTACTTACATATACATTTAACAAAGTTTCCAGTCCTAAATGGCTTGGCGGAGTTTATTTTTGAAACTATGTAATTTCTGGGAACGAGAAATAGTAAAAGTCACGTCATGTGATTCAGGGCATTTCTCATCATTAATTTGGGAGTAATGTTAATCTAAGCTCTTCGGTGTTTTGAGCTATAAACAGTACAGCAGGAGTTCACTAACTAACCAATGGTTAACTTAGCAATAAATTGATCACTACTAATCGAGCCGATGAGCTATTCTTAAATTTAAAGTGGTCTCTCAAGCTGCCTCGCAAAGACAAAAAAAAATTTTTAGTAATGATAGGTGTCTTCTTGATAGATTTTTGAGCTTGGATCTCAAACAAATTAATAACATTTTAAATAAGCTTAACAGAATCTTAAATCTTATATTTTTGAGCAATAATATGAACTATTCTCTCACTGAATCTTTTGTTCCTACTTCTCTTTCGAACTGTCACCATGTTTCCATTTTTCCAAAAATGGAATCCTACGAATAGATGTGAGTATCAACACCATCGAACGTCGACTGAAGGAGACGAACATAGCCTACCGTCCCAAATCATCAAAACCACTGCTCTCAGAAAAACACATTGATAAACAACAAAACAAGAAAATGGCGTTACAGTATTTGACTGGCCTTCTCAGTCCCCAGACGCTAACCCGATTGAAAACGTGTGGGGAACTATGAAATTTCATCTTACCCAAAGACCAGTTCATGATTTAAAGCAACTCGTGCGTCAAGTTCGCAAAATCTAGTCCTGTTTGTCGACGAGCTACGCAGAAAAGCTGGTTTAAAGCATGAAGATGATGCCAGCCTATACTGGAGAACGATAAAGACTACACGTTTTATTGAGTAATTGCGAATCGAAGTTTTGTACATACTTTCATGTAAAAATTTGTAAATATATATTTTTTATACTTCACTAGCGACCCGCCCCGACTTCGCACGGGTATAAAATATATAACCTACGAGTTACATCTATGAACATGTCATATGCGCTTCCTCTGTGTAAAAATACATGGTCATACTAATTTTTATGATCGGCGGCCTGGTGGCGAGTGGCATCAATGATCATATTATACAAACCTTCTCCGTGGAAAAATACATATATGGTATATAGTATGTATACCAATCTTTATAATAATCGGTCCAGTAGTTTTTGAGTTCATCGATGACATACAGACAAACATTCATTTTTATATACAATATAAGATGAATAATCGCAGTTCCCTTTTTCTGACACAGACTGTATACTGCATGTTGCATTAGTTGCGTCATCGGATTTCAATTTATTCCGTTCACTGCAACCCTTCTTATCAAACAAAAAATTTCAAACTTTGGTTGATATGAAGAATGCCATTTCCAGATATTTTACTGAAGAACCTATTAGTTGTTATCGATCCGGCATTGAAACATGGATGATGATATATGGCAAGAGGTTGTTGTTAACGATCAGTGACTTAAAAGAAAAACGTGTAAGAAATTTATTTATTCAAATTTACTGCAAAAACATTATTTTCCGGTCCGCCTAATATATTTGCACCGAAAGTTGCTGATATTGCTCTCGTAAATATTTCTCTGAATATAAAGAGGCAATATAAAATACAGTGGCATTTGGTTGGTTGGTTAGAGTGGTGATTCATCCAGAATGCAACTAGCGCTTCCGCACCATTTTGTTGCCACATCCTCGTTAACAACTTGTTTACCAGTTATTTACTGCATGACTATATCCAGTCTGTGCAGTTCAGGAACCTTATCAGGTTGTTGACATCTAAGCCAGAAAGTTATTCAAGACTGGATTGCAGCTTGGCTATTCGAAAGAATAGCGATATCGCCCTTAAAAGATAAGTGTGCGATTAGTAGCCCACAAGCATCCCCAATTGCAAGTACTTCCGCCTGGAAAACACTGCTGGTATTAGAGAGATACACAGATTTTTCAATTTTTAGTCTATGAGAATATATACCAGCTCCAACACCACATTTTACTGCCACCTGTGTAGACTGTAGGGTCGAAGTTGTTTAGTGAGAATCTCTTATTCCATTCCTCCTTAAATGCAAAAGGGGTGGCGAAATTCCTATTGAAGGTTCCCGTCGGAACGATGTAGTCAGTCCTCTCCGAGGTTAACTGAGTTTGTCGCAATAATATACTTGCATGATCATAAGTTTTTTTTTCTTTTCAGCGACCCGCTTCATTTAACATAAATGCACTCATGGTTGCTGTCTTTTTAATATGTAAGTCTATTGGAATAACGTGTGTCAGTGCAGTGAGAACCTCCCTAAGATTTGATGTGATTGCACCGACCGTGATTGCCTAGACTGATCTTTGTATTCTGCCGAGTGTTGCAATCTCTCCCTAGGCCTTCCATCAGACTACCGCACCATACGATAAAATTGGTCGCATAACCGCCTTACACAACCATAATGTATGCATAGGATTACAGGCATATAAAGCCATTTCTGCTTTCCTTACCAGTTCTTCGACGTTTAATTTCCAGCTAAGTTTGGAGACCAAAATTACGCTAAAATAGTTTTCACTGGGTGAATGGTAATGGTAATGTTTGTTCGGGTTAGGCTAAGGCCTTTATGCTCTGCGACTCGATTGATCATCTGGGTGAAAGTGGGAAAGTTTGTCCGTTAATATTTGGTAGGGTAAAGATTGGTGCTTATATCTGGTGTTAAAAAGCATAAGTTCTGTTTCACGCGGGTTGCAACTTACCGTGGCATACTAAACATTTAAATTAATTAAAGAAACTAAGAAACAAATTCTTTCATAAATTCAAAACAAAAAAAAACAAAGAATATGTATACTAACTTTCTTAAGTTGAAAGAAAAAAAATGTAACTGTCTAGTTAAGTTTTTACATAATAACTACATATTGAATTATGAAGTCAATATAAAAGCTAATGCTCAACCGTATTATTTTCCAATGTCTATTGACTTTGGCTCTATCTGTTCGGATGATATTGGCGAAGGTATTGCCAAACTAAAAAAACAGATGTTGATGGTCTTTCAGCTGGTCTGCTTAAAAATACGCTCCGTGTTTTGCTTTCTTATCCTCTCCAGTTAATCTTCAACAGATCACACAGGTAATGTTGAGTGGTTCTCATCATGCCCGTCCTAACGTATTGCGCAGAAAGTTCGGCGATGACAATATCAGATGAAGCGTCCCTTGGAGTGTTGGAGAGAAATATTCTGCCGAAGATTTTTGAACCCCTGCCCATCTGTGACGGCAAGTGTCGGAGGCGATGAAACAATGAGCTGTATGAGCTTTACGACGACATAGACATAGCGCAGCGAATAAAATCCGACTCTGAAAGTTCTCGATGCGGTACTAGCTGGTGGTAGAAAAGAAAGAAGAAGACCTCTTCTGCAAATCCTTGGAAAGATCAGTTGGAAAATGACTTGACTTCGCTTAGTGTTTCCAATTGGCGCCGGTTAGCACGAGAAAGAAACGACTGGCGCACTTTTTTAAACTCGACCAAAATCGTGCAACGGTTATCGTGCCAATCCAGAAGAAAAAAAATAATATTGAACGGAAATTGACTTTTATCAGACTAATTTTTAAAAGCGAAAACAAGATTGATAATTTTAATTATAGAGCTATTTCCAAGCTTTCGACTACATCTAAGTTGCCTGAATGCATTATAAAAGACAAGATGTTTTCAGATGTAACCAACAGCTTGATTTGTCCCAACCAACCTGGCTTCATCGCTGGTAGATCGACTGTTTCGAATTTGGCTATTTTCACAGAAGATTGCATATCAGCTTTCTTGAATGGTTTTCAGGTATTTTTCTAATGCCATATTTCTCTAAAACCTTTGACGGAGTTTCGCATTCAATCCTCGCTGAGAAATTAGCATGCCTTGGCTTTCCATATTTCTCCGTGGTTTGGAGTCCTATCTCTTGAATCGGAGGCGTGTGACTGTGTAATATTATTTTATTGTGCCATCTGAAGTCTCATAGGGTAGTGTTTTGGGCTATTTGTCTTGTTTATCAATTACATAAAATACTGTTTTTCAAATGCCAAGCTTAAAACTGTAGGTCCCTTCATTTGTGGAACAACATCAAGGCGCACGCCACAAACAGGAGGATGAGCTCGGCCAATCACCGAACAGAAGTGTACGTACCCATTATATATTTATTTATTTAAAAATTGTATACTAAATTTAGAGAAAAATGCATTTTTCACATAAGAGTTGAATAGTAGTTTAAAAGATGAAGCGGCTGGATGAAGGAAGAAATAAAGGAATATTTTTTTGGGCAGAGAACAAATTTAGGGGATAGCATGAGAACTGTTTTTTTTTTTTTTGTGTTTAGGCCATCCTAATGTATTATGCATATAATTATGCCACCAGTTACGTATTTAATTCATTGATATGCCACATAGCTATAATTACAATGTAACCAGGATACTCATGCGACATCACCGAATTTTTGGCAAAATCTCCACAACATCATTACAAACAAAATGGCTTAAGGTCCACATTGTTGTACGCTTTTTCAATTTCAATCACATACCATATGTCGCATGTTTTACAGTGTATATACATAAGTATGTATTTGCATTTGGTATAGAAGAAGAAGTACGCTCATATAAAAGATCTGTGCAACATCTGCATTTATTTAGTTCAAAAATTCATTTGGGTTTGCATACCGCATACATGTCACTTTTAAAATTACACTTTTGTCTTTATTTTTGCATTTAAATTTATTTGCTACATACCTTGTAGAGAAAATTGCATCCAAGAATAAATTCGTACGATTTTGACTTTAAGTAACGTGAAATTTTAAAGAACGAAATTTGATTTTTTTTCACCTCATTAAAATCTTCCGCTTATATAGCTCATATTGCATTATTTTGGCGAAAATTGGAGCATGCCAAACTTCTTAGAATTACCTAAGTTTTTATTGACTCACTACAGTACGCCTATATATGAGCTGCTTCAAGAAGTTATATTACTTTTTTTTTTAATCTCTGTTCCATTGTTAGTTCTTGCAGGCTGCCTTTTCGATTAGCAATTTTGATTCAGTTCGCTTCGATTGAATTGGATCGCGACATCGGCCATCTCACCTCAGTAAATGTTAACTAAAAACGAAAAATATCTGCATCTGTGGATTGCAAGACTAAAATGTGCTTGTAGAGAAGCCAATGCCTACGAAGAGAATGACAGACTGGCGCTGATTGCCTATAATGGTTACATTATTAACCCATTTTCGATCAATAGAGTAAATGTAGGGTGCTTTTAGCTGCATAAGGACTATCGATATCGATAAATGGGTTTGACAGCTGAGAATGGCAAACTGTGTAAAGACTTGACAAGTCACCATGATTCGTTTAACAAGTTCACTGACGGCATCAGCGACCCATATTTCTTTCGAAATGAGGAAGAAACCTCCAAATGCTGAATACCGTACGATATCGAGCTATGTTCGCTGAATGTTTCTTTCTAAAAATTAATCAGCTAAGCATCGAAAATATTTGGTTTCAACAAGACAGCGCAAATTGCCATACAGCGCGTTTAACAATCGCTTTATTGCAATATTCACACCACCATTGAGACCATGCGGCCGAAATTGGACTGATCGAATGGATCATATAACTATAGTTGACATAGTTGAGGCGGATATCATAATCAAAAAATAAATGCCATGCAAATATTTATCAGATCAAAATAAAAAAAAAACGGCATTCCAACAATATTTCTACTTTGTATTATCATTTTAAGTTCACAAGCTCTTAAAAAAATATTCTATATCTGCACTTAAAACACTTCTGGTTTATGAAGGATTTCGCGCTTCATTAACAACTCATGCCTTACGCGCCAAGTATAGTACGATAATGGTATTTTCAGCCGTTTTGATAATATTAGCAGCTGCCTCATTGCTATGGTTATTTATTTCTGTTAGATTGATTTGTGAGGTGCTCATAAAAATCAATTTGACGCAGTTTGATAATTCAATAAAGTATATCCACAGAGATAAAGATGGAATTGACATCGCATACCTTTAAGTAGATATGCGTATCTCTAAAATTATTTAGTCAAACTTAAGCTTAGTATAAGTATTGTAAATTATGCTCTTAAGTAAAATGTGGAAAATAATTGAAATCAAGCATTGTTCTCGATCGGAATGCGACGCAATGGGCGGTTTGAAATGTGGACCTCCACGGTCGCTCCGATGAAATATTTTATATAAAAAAACAGAAAGCACAAAAGCGTGTCAGTATATATTAAAGTTTATTGGCAGTATATACATAAATAGATATACATATAGATGTGCATAGAAATATAAATGCAATACGTTGCTTACGTATTATTGTACATATATTGATTATTATATTAAGTATAATTAATTGTTTATATCATATTACTTACTGGTTGGCTGACACGTCTGGTTGCTCCTGATTGTACAATCGCAGTGAAAGTTATAGTTAAAATTAGAGTGAAAGTAACCTCGCCGAACAATGTTTAACACGGTAAACGTTTTAACTGTTCGGCGGGGAAATGCCAGGGTTAACGGCCTTCACGTTGCAGCGACCGGAAACGGTGGTTAGCAACAGTCGGAACGGTAGGCGCAGTTACCATTAGGGTGGCTAAAAATTTATATTTAATATTAGGGTGTGGCCTAAACAAGCATCGATAATCGCTGCCTCTTTCATGACAGAGTTTTTTACTCCCGGCTTTCCGAGCTCATTCGAAATAAATAAATATAGTAAAAATATAAACACCTGCGAACTTGATGCACAAGCTACCTATAAGAGTTCCAATCGGAGTTGCTAAGGAATAAAAATCAGGATTAATATCTAGACCCACTACTAAGAGAATGATGTGTGAGTAGTACTGAAAATTGCTTGAATTTAATATAAGCGATGGTAAAAAAGAGAAGAAATTAAATTAATGTGTGCATCTCTAAGCCAATTAAAATCAGTTGAATTGGATACCAGTCCCGCTCACAGCCCACTAAGAAAAAAATATTTAAATCCGTACGTTTGTCTAGTAGCTAGGATTCATAGGTCGCTACTAACTATATCTCTGAAATGCAGAAAAAACTTGACGTTTAGGTGTCGTTTACATTCAACATCGGCCCTTAAAATTAAACCAGCCTTTATTTTTTATGTTGTTTTATTTCATTAAACTGAATTCACTTTTTTACCTTTTACTTCAGTTTACTTTATAAAATTTTATTTCATTTAAAAATACTTATATTTTATTTCATTAGAGTTTATTTATTTTAATTATTTTATTTATATTTTGGTTTGTTTAATTTTTTTATTCAATTATTGATGTTTTATTTTCATTTCATTTTGTTTTATTCATTTTTTTTTCTTATTTAATTTATTTCATTTTATTTTACTAAATTCTATTTCCTTATTTTTCTATATATTCCTTTTGATTTGATTTTTTCTTTTATCTATCTATGTTATCTAATTTTAGTTTGGGAAAGTTAATCTATTTCATTTTTGTATATATTTCTTATGTTGTTTCATTTTATTAAATTCAATTTATTTGTTTTTTTTTTTCTTTTTGAATTTAACTTTTATTTTATTTTATTCAATTTCATTTAGTTTTATTTTATTTTGTTAAAATTAATTTATTTTTATATTTTATTTTATTGCGTTTTATTTTATAGAAGTGTATTTATTGTTTATATATTTTTTTATTTAATTTCGTTTTCTTAATATTTATTGATTTATATTTTTTATTTTATATCGTTTTATTTTATTAAAGTTTTCTATCTTTTATTATTAATTATATTTCAAGTTTTGCTATTTTTTTTAATTTCATTTATTTACATTTTCTTTAATATTTCATTTTAGTTTGTCAAATTTAGTTATTTCTATTTCTTTCTATTACATTATTCAACCTGGTTTGTTAATCCATTAAGGAGCAAAGGGCCAAATTATTGTTATAGTTAATTAAATTCCTTCTTTTTACTTTATTCCTTCATTTTATTTCATTAAAGTTAATTTATTTTTTATACGTAATTTTTTGTTTTAATTTATGTTGTTTTATTTCAATAATGTGTTTTAGATATTTTTTAAAAATTTTATTTTATTTCATCTACAATTTGTTTTTTTTTATATTTTTACAATTTTTCCTACAGGTCTTTGGTTGCAAACTTCCAATGAATTTCGGAATTAGGCATGGAGCTACAAACATACCACACATTTCTATACGTATTTGTAACTTTCACTAAATACAAAAATACACACCACTACATATGAAAATGGAAAAAGTTCATCAAATAAAATTTATTCAATTAAGTTGGCTTTGTGTTTAATGCCTCTTTGTGTTTAAGCACTTGTCCCTTATGCTCGGCGCCGGCAGTTTAAAAGGGGAAAGAAGAGACAACTTGTCATTATTTGCACTTGTGTGCTTTAACAAAACCAAATAACAAAATCACACACACACACATATGCATGTGTACAGAGATTGAGAAATATCATTAAATTGCTAACTCATACATGCACACGTACGTTTATGTTTATGGAAGTCCTATATGCCTGTGCGCCACTCATTACTTCATTATCTTTGTTTATTTGAAATTATAATTTTTTTGTTATGAGCAATTAAAATTGAAACAATCATGTCAATTATGCTGAAGTTGGTTAATTAGTTATTCTAAAGCTTTATGAAACTAAACATATGGCAACTAAATGCAAAATGAAAAAACTCAACAAGTGGGTGTCTGGCTAGGATTTCAATTTGAATAACTTAATTGAGCGTCGTCGGTTGACAATTTTGCTATTTAGGAGATTTTGTAAATATGGTACAAACACACAGTTAACATATGCCGACATATGTGCACTCTTACTGCGTTATTTTATGTTAGTTACTATGAATTTTGTCGCACAAAGTGGAATATTGTAGATAATTGAGGGACTTAGAAAAAAAGTAACTTGAATGGCATAGAAAATGGGCATAGAAGTTTGCTAATATTATAAAATACTTTCTAATAGTACTTTCGTAAACATAATTGCTTTGACTATTTGCTGCAATCCACTTTGAATGTATTAACATAAAATTGCATATCTACATAAACATGCATATATAAGTCTATACATAAGTCGTTGACATGGCTGAGCTTCTCTTCAAATTTTTCATGCTTGGCCCAATCCGAATAGTATATTGAAATATTGGTAAAGCCATTTCTATGACACAGCAGAAATATTTTTTCCGAATTTTAAAGTTATTTAACTCGTTTTATTTTCCAATGTCTAAAATTAACTACTATCTTATAATATTATACTGGCCATTTGTTATTCAATATTCTACAGCCTGGCTGCATACTTTTCTGTTTACATGAAAAAGCTAAAAATTGGGAAAAGGTTGAATTGCCTCAAAACACGACAAGTTTTTCGACGTGGAATCCGTGTTGGGACATAGGTTAGATTAGTTTTGTGGGGGTTAGACAAGTCCAAGTACCTCAGTCAGGACACCATTGTACTACACCCGGATAGATTTCAGTAGAAAGAATAGAGATAGGAAAGATAAAATGTGGGTGGTAAGACGGAAAAATTAGTTTAAGGTTACTCTGCCACAAATCTCTTGGATTCATTGATGAATCTTAAGAGATCCGGAAGAGTATGAAGTTTATCCATACTCAGTATATGGCAACCCAACATTTTAAGTCTGATTCTGGCAAACGCCGGACAGCTACAGAAAAAATGCTCTGCAGTGTCGTCACTCTCAAGACAGGATAAGCATATCGGGCTGGCAACGACCGCCATGGCAGCCATATGCTGACCACAGGCGTTGTGCCCTGCGATCACACCCACCCATCAGGTTTTTTCCGCTAAGTTTTAGGAAAAAGATCGCTATTTTTTTGTTTGGTTCTTTCACAAAGCACTCGGCTACTCTCCACGAGTTCAACCCAGACCAACGTCCTCTATGAGTAGACCTCATGAAGTGCAGAGTTGACACCTAGAAAGGGTTAGGGCCTAATGACATACTTGCAGAGCCTTCATTAGCCAGTTTATCAGCTGACTCGTGCCCTGCAATACCACAATGTCCAAATAAGACTAACTTTGTTGTGTTTTGCAACACTGTTCAGTTTTGTTTTACATTCACCGACTAATTTTGAAGAGCAGCGTGGATTAGGAAGGGCTTTCAGTGCAGCTTGACTGTCACTACAAATTCCAATACTGCTACCCCGCCACTTTTTCTCAATTATCCACTATACCACGTTAAAGATGGCATAGACTTCCGTAAATAATACCGTGGCCATCTGTTCTGTAGACTTTTTTTTTTAACTATTGAACATAAAGGAAACCTGGCATCCGATCGTACTAATATTTGTTGGTTGCCCCTCTGAATTGTATTAAAAAAAGGTTTTATTTAAAAATAATTAACTTTTCTAAGGATATATAAAAATAGTCAAAACATCAACATCTTCATGTGCCTTAGTTTTTTCGCGGTTGTATATCTATTAATAACTTTTTTTTTTTTAAATCGTGGGTACATTCAAATGTAACTTGACAATTGCAGTAGTAAGCTCTCTAGTTTTCCGCTAAAATTTTAAACTTACGGTGAACAAATATTTTCTTATTATACCCATGAGTATTTGGAAAATTACGCTAGCATTTTTTGGATATATCAGATTTGTTTGCCGTCGACGATAATAGACTGTAACAATGCAATGATATCTGCCCACCTCAGCGAGTAACTGAGCAACTGGGCTCTATGATACCGCGGACTTTATTGTGTGAATCAGCATCAAAGCTGTCTGGTTGGTAAAGTTCAAAGTTCGGCACATGTGATGTGGACTATGTACCGGGTGTGCACTTAATAACTGTGTACCTACTATGAGCAGCTGGCGTTGGAACAAAGAAGCTTCGGAACTTCATCATCGCCCAGAACAAATGTCAGTGCAAACGCTTGTGGAGAGAACTCAGCAGAAAGGAGCTGAAAACTGGGAAATTATGAACAATAGGCACGTCCGGCCAGTCAATAAAAACAATCAGGAAGAGCAAATATCCTACAAATTGGACACTTGCATATGCAGTCATAAAGAAGCTGTGGCTGAAGCGACACCGAGCACCCGAAGTAGTTGCGGAAGGCTTAGGCTAAAAAGCAGGCATAATCAAGCTAACGCCAGCACTGGGATGAAAATACCAGATAAGGTAGTGGTAACGAAATCTGAAGAAGTGGCCGAAAACAAGGTATTTATAGGCGTCGGGTGGTTAGCTCACAAAAGTGAGGAAATCGGCGACCTTGGTAGCGAGCTCGAGACGTTGAAGAAACTCGAAAGGTGAAACCGCCAAACATGTGCTCGTATCTTTCATACGCTGACGGACAATGGGGGACAAAGACCTCAGGTTCATGTGTTCCCATAGGAGAAAATAAAACTTAAAAAAATAAGGAAAATACTAAAATTTATTGAGAAAGTTGGACTTGGAGAAATACTCTCAATGGTTGAAGTGGTCACAATATTTTTTTCAGATGGCAGTAAAAAATCCGCTCATTATAATAATTACTATAAATATTATGATAATACTAATAATTGAATAAACTTTTATTTAAAATAATTTTTTTGTAATTTTTTTACATATGGGTGTAAGGTGTATAGCTTCTGCTCAAATATGAACGAGACGTTATCAATAAAACGGTCCGCGGATGAATATGGCCAAAATAAATTTTTTGTTTTTTGGTAGGACTGTTATAAGCTTACATAGCAAATTTCAGCGTGATATGTCACATAGTTTGTTTTCTGTGCTACTGTAAACAAGTCAAGCTCGAGTGTGTTCTTCGAATTTCACGATGAAAATTCAAATAATTTGTTTGAAATTTTGTTATTCCAACAAAATTTCGGCTTCAGACGCCTTAAAATAATATATATATATATTGATCAATATTTACAGTAATCACGCTCCATCAAACACAACTTGTAAAGAGTGGTTTCGACAGTTCCAAATGTTAAAGATCGTCAAGGGGCACGGAAAAAATTCGAAGATATTCAACTGCAACAACTATTGGATGAAGACGCATGTCGAACCCTTGACGATATGTTGGATGTTGACAAATCAACCATCGGTAAACGTTTGCACGCGATGGAAATGGTCCAGAAAGAAAGTAACTGGGTGACACATCAATTGAAGGGGAGGGATATCGAGAGATGTTTGGGGACATGAGAGATGCTTCTTGAACAACAGAGAAGAAAAAGTTTTCTGCATCGCATGGTCACTGGCGATGAGGCGATGAAAAATGAATCTATTATGATAACCCTAAGCGTCGAAAATGTTGGAGCTTGCCAGGTGAACCAGGTGCATGGATGGAGGAAAAAAAAAATCATACTTCAAAGGTTATGTTGTGCATCTGGTGGGATCAGAAAGGTGTCATCTATTACGAACTCCTTAAGCCATCTGAAACCATCACTGCCGATCGTTCCCGACGTTTGAATCGAGCTCTCAAAGAAAAGCGCCCGGAATGGGACGGTGGACGTAACAAACTGATTTTGCTGCATGACAACACCAAGCCACACGTTGCTAAATCGGTTCAGAAATACTTAGAGGGACTGAATTGCCCCACCCACCGTATTCTCCAGACACCGCACATTCGGATTACCATTTGGTCTAACCAATGCAGTTTGCCCTTATTCGAGAGCGGTTCAGTTCTTTCGGGAGCATCGCAAACTAGCTCAATAAATGGATTAAGTCAAAAGAATTCGAATTTTTCGTCAGAGGAATCTGTGTGCTGCCTGAAAGGTGGAGTAAAGTTGTAGGTTCCAATTGCCCATACTTCACATATTATCACGTATACTAATTCCTATACCTAGTAAAATATTCCTACAATTAGGTTCTTTTTTAATGTTCTAGAATGTTTTAACAACATAACTCTGTAAGGGCCCTGTAGCGTATATATTCCACATATAAATCTGTTCATAACTCGATCAAATCAGGGTGTGTTATTTTCCACTTGGGCTTATAATTTTGTGGAAGGTTGGAGAAACTCGGCATAGTAAGGTGAAACAATAATTTATTTATTGTATTGTTCTAAATAGTTGTATACACAAGAAAAGAGGTAATTTTTTTTTAAATCTCTCAAAAAGATAAGCAGTTAAAGTTACAAATTTAATCAACAACAACAATCGATTAAAACTCTGAAGTCTGTAGACAAAAACTAGTCAGAGAAATGGACTTTCGTACTCCATCTCTGGAGTAGTTCTTTACTTTTTTAACTTTTAGTAAAAACTCGATAATGGTGATAATTTTGAGAATTTTTCCCGTCATTTTGGATTTTAAAAATTTGAATTAAATTCATTATCAGGAGCCTCAAAAACTTCAAATTATATAAAGTGGCAAGAAGCAACGGATTACTGTTTTCTTGAAATTTCGCCATGTTGGATCCGCTATATTGAATTTAACAGTAAAGAACACAAATTTCAATATAGCGTATCAGCGATTCGAAATAAATATTTTACATTTGGTATAATATTTTAAGAGTTGGAAGGGAAGTTAAAGTTTGAAAAAAAAAGTACTAATTAATGGGCAAGCGTATTTCAGTTTATCAATTTAATATTTGAATTTAAATCTATTTTTATATATTAATTTTTGTGAAGCGTGAAATATGCGCTGCTCTTATTTAAACAAAAAATAACAAAAGTTTAGAAATGTATTTTTTTAAATATGGATTTTTTTCATCAGAAACGCATTTATGTATGAAGGCAAGAAAACGAAGGCATAAGTTTCACAGATTTAGAAATAATTCTCTTCAATTTATATTTAATTAGTAAATGTAATTTTACAATAAATATTTATACGTATATACAAAAACAAACAACAAACTGTTTAAAAACAACAACCCCTCTCATTGCCACTTTCACTTCATCTCTGTGGTAATAGAAATTTCACAAAATAAACTAAAAAAAACACGACCACAAACTCTGTCACGCCACTAAACTCATTAAACAATAACGGTAGTTTTCAAGCCAAACTGCCAACCAAATAAGTAATAAAAAAAAAAAAATATTCACACCAAACAAACACAAAACTTCGGCCTCTAATCAACCAACAAAGTCATTCACGGTGCAAAGCGTGTTGATTACCCAAAATAAGAATCAGAAACTTTTAGGCAAGTAAATTTTCTACAACACGAAAAAAAAACATCTAAGAGCAGTTAAACAATGACTGCTTTTATGCAGCAATTTGCACCTTTAGATGGGCATCGTTCGAAAAGTGCTATGGCATTGGCTATTGTCACACAAATATACAAACTTTAAACTTTGCCCACTACCAGCAGACCAGTAGTAAATTTTTTGCAGCCACTTTCGTTGGTGCTAATAAACAATAGAAAGTTTGCTTTTAGTTATTTGCCGTCTAATGAAGAAATATACACTTTGCAGAGTTGGGAATTGAGTTGTGTTGAGTTTAGTTTTTATTAAAGTGAAGTATTTTGAGTGAAAATTTATTAAAGTGACTGCTAGCAAATATTTATAAAATCTCTGGCATTGCCAGCTAATAAAGCATTTATTTCAAGTTGGCCAATGTGTCTGTAGCTGTGATAGCTGTGGATTGTGAAACGTGCGTTACTCATACGTCATGTATGCCCACATTTGTGCTGCTGTTATAGACAGTTCCATAAGTTGATATTTACTGGTGGAGAGAAACTAGTATTTCATGCACGTTCGATGTGTAGTGCAAACAAATGCAATACAAATGTTTGTAATTGTGAATGTATATGTATATAATGGCATTTTTATGTTGCGTCACGTAGTGGTCATAAGTCATGTTCAGTTGTCTGCTGCAAAAGTCACAGGCTAAAGTAGAAAAAGCGGCAGCTTCCTCACTTAAGACAACTAGTCAATGGCAAGCAACAAAAATGATAAACAAACAAAAAATCACAATCGAAGTGTGAGTAGCTCAATCAAAATAAATATAAAAAAATATTAGATCTGCATCAGTGATGCCAATGAATTTTTCTTAGTCAGTATTATTACAAGGGAAAATCTTCAAGATTGAAATAAAGCGAGGTGATTGTAGTCCAATAAAACAATAGAAGTAAAACATCATATAGCAAATTGGGTATATAACTTGAAAATGATAGTTAGGTTAGCAAAAATGTGACTTTATTTTGATTATAAATCAATAATTATACAGAGTTACTGAGAAAGTCGTCCTTCTATATGCATAAGAAACGGTCTAGAAAGCTGCAGAAAACTGTCGAACTTTCTTCTAACCCTTCGAGTAAAACACGTTCGGTTTATGGTCGGTATTATTACAGGGCACAATCCATGGGGTCAACATATGGCCAACATTGGAATCATTGAGAACCCGATTTGCCTGTCTTGCTTAAAGGAGGCGGATAGCACTGAGAATTTTCTCTGTAAGTGTCCTACATTTGCTAGAGCAAGACTACGAATTTTGGTTTTCGATGTCGTGAGAATGAGAAATATTCGTTCTCTCAAACTGGAGGATATTTTCAGATTTACCAAAGAAGCTGGACAATTATCACAGGTCTAAATACCTCTAGTTTTATATTCTATTTGTTCCTCTATTTTTCCTTCTGTTACTTCTCGCCTTTTCTCCTTGACTATCCATAATTTCACTTTCCAGAGCTTTAAATACAATTGGCTTTTTAACCTGAGTATTTTAGGAGTTACCAAATCTTTCGGTGCTTCTTCGCTCGACTTTACAAATTCCAAATTTCACATGGATATTCACATGGACTAAGGATATTATTATTTAGGTCATTTTTGATTAATTTGGTTGTAGGAGATGATGTTCAAAACTTAACCGTTTTTGAGGTGGAAGATAATTTATCTATTTAAAGTTACAGTCCAACAAATGACAATTTTTACAATAAATTTTACATTACTTTATTTTTTTATTATTAAAAAAACAAAAGTATTATCTTCCTTCTACATCCACTTTTTTTAATGTTAGTTCAAGGGTCCAAGCTTTTTTACTTTTTGTTAAAGGGCATGCATATACCTACAAAATTTCAAACAAGCTCCAACAGTTAAAAATGGCTGTTTGATCAGTTGACAATTTTTCACTAAAAGTTCCACACTTCACATAATAAAAAAAATATAAAATAAATTTTGTATGGAAACTATTCTGAAAATTATTTTAACCCTGCATGCCCACCGTGATTTTTTGTACGTTGTTACCAATGTTAGTCGATTCGACTAACATACTCAAAATATCGATGCTGCAGAACTACCTATGCTCATAATTTTTAAAAGTTACTGAAAAATTTAATTATTATTCCTTTCTTTATTCAAAAGTAAAACAACATTTTCAATTGTTTCTGTTTTTCATTTATTTTTATTATTATCACATTTTGTTACTCTTCAGTCTTAGATATCTTACTTAGGGTTACAAAAAAAAAAATTAAAAATTAAAAAACCTTAAAATTAAAAAACATTTCACTGCCGATATAAAGTTAAAGAATTATTTTATATTATTTAAGCATAAAAAGAGTTCAAAATAAAAGTTTTGTACATTAGGCACAAGTCTCAACTTTTAGCTTGAAAGCTTAACATTTATTTATTGCTCAACACATGATGTTGAGAAAAAATTAAAAATAAATTAAAAAGAACATAAAAAGTAACAAGGCTTCCTGCCGTTATAAAGTTTAAGTAATTTCATTAAATATAAAGTTGATAAAAAATGTTAATTGTACATTAAAGTTTTGCACAATAGGCACAAATCTCGACCTTGTGCTCACCACATACATACATGTTTCATGCATTTTGAGCATACACTCTTCGTCATTCGGTGTTTTTGTAAGGACAGAATTTGAAGGACAAATTTTTCATTTGTTTTTCTTTTTTGAGGGTACATTCTTAACACTTGCCTCCTCAACTGGCAGGGATAAAATATCTCGGATATTCTGCTGTAATTCCGAGTGCAGATTAGGATTCTTTAGGCGGTTTGCCATGTGCGGTTTAACTAGATCTCAATGAAGTTTTTTCATGAATTCCCGACGTGAAAGAGGTTTCGTTTTCGCGCTTAATGCGTTATGAACATACCTATATCACATAACTATTAACAAACGCGATATTAAGTATGCCATAGAACATGCACATTCGCCATCTCTTCGTTTTCCTTGAGCACGACATAACACTACACATTTGATCAAGAGAGGTCAAATGATTGTCTTTCATAACAGCGCTCAATATTAAGATACCAATCAGTGCTTCAAGTTCTGTTTTGTTCACCGGCTTTTCAGTTGGAAAATCTCCGTTCCTTTTTTCAATTTCGATGTTGGTGTAATGAACTATAATACTTAAAATTTCATCAGTGATAAATAATTTAAACTCTTCAGCGCAATCCGTAACATTCTTTGCTGCTCCTGTTGGACCTTTATCATGATGCACTATGTTAATTGCATACCGACGCCGTTTTCCTTTAGTTGTCGCCCATTTATATTTATTTTTACCACGCAAAAATCTTTTGGAAAATGGTATTATATTATCCTGCGGCGCCTGAGGTGGTGGTTCTTCATTCCAGTCCTTCGAATTGTCCGAAGAATCATCCTCCGAAGAATTCATACCCTCTTCTAGTAAATTCGTTTCGAATTCGCTTTCGGAAATACTGAAATCCTCTTCATCCTCATCCGACATAGCCAAAATTTTTTCAATTTCTTCCTCACATATTTTAGTCGGCCTCATTTTCAATGCTAAAAAAGTTGCACTAAGCCCAATGTTAGTCGTTTCGACTACGCAGTTTCTACAAATACATACATACCACTTAAGCCAGCCAAACAACAAGTCCCTACTGATCAGGAGCACCTTTGCAACTGAATAAACTCTCTCAACGTTAAAAATGAAATTGATACAATGAAAGAAAAAGAAATTACAAATGTAAAAAGCAGTGATGTTAGTCGAAATGACTAACAGTGGGCATGCAGGGTTAAAAACTAATATGTCTGATATATCCCCGTGCGACTTCTTTTGGTTTCCCAAGTTGAAGTTGCCACTTCGTGGAAGGAGATTTCAGTCGATAGAGGAGATCAAAGAGAATGCAACGAAGTAATTGACGGCCATCCCTTCGTCGGCCTACCAGGGGTGCATGGAGGACTGGGTTAAACGTTGGCGTGTTGGTGTGTTGCTTCAGACGGGTCATATTTTGAAAGAGATAAAATAAATTTGTCTGAAATTTAACTCTGTTTTCTTTTACTTAAACTTACCCGGTACTTTCTGATGATAGGGTATAAAAAGGTATTATATTCTAAAAATAATATAATATAATTGGTAGTGCAACATACCGAGACATTAATTCGAAACACGAAATATTTAGTACTTGACGTAATTTAAACAATCGAATAAGATCAGGTGAAAATTTTGCTGCGATTGAGAGATCCTCTATGTGTGCATGCTTCAATGATTTTTCATCGTTCTCTTTTTTCTTTAATTTGCTGATTCGATTCGCCAGTGGTAGTCTATAACTTTTTGTCATCTCTCTAGTAGTTTGAAAATATTTGTCCAAAATGTCCTCAGTTGGAGTGAACCGCGTTCCTGATAAAACTTTCCAACAACAGTTTCGCAGCAATGAGAAGTTAAGCATTGCCATGATGAATATGACGATCATTACTATTTTAGTTTACTTTATACAATAAATAAATTAGTCATATTTTGATAAATTTAAGGCCAAGGCTCTCAAAATTCATCAACTGTAATATTTAACGGCCTCTGGGATCTACCAGAAACACAAATATTTGGCTGCAGAGTCGACGTGCTGGGTTGGCTGAACTCTATATATGATTGCAATGAAGCCACTTTTCATGTCTAGTTATCGCTCGATGCAGAAAAGTCTTTTTTCTGTGGCATTCAAGAAGTACTTTCAAAATGCGCAAACAACTTCCGACGTTCCGCCGGTCTCCAACTCATATAGGGCTCAGTTTCCTTGCTTTTGTATGAAGGTAGTGCTTTCAGTTGCTTGAAACTTGCTTCTGGTGTCATGCTCAGCTATCCTGCATGCTCTTCTTGCATTTAGTGTGACTATTCACTCAGAATTTGTGTCTTCAAACTTTCAGGCTTCACCGAAGCATTTCCTACATTGCTTTTCATTGACAGTCGATTGGAAATAGGATCGAAAAGTACGTATTTTAAGAGTACTTGCGTTTTCGCAAACTAAAAAGCAATAATTAAAATATTTATTTCCGTATTATCGTCCACACTTTTACACTTTTCGAGCCAGTAAATCAGATGCATTTTTGTTTATTGGTTATATGGAGAAAATGCGTAACACCTGCAGGAGAAAAAGTTATCAAAAATCATTGAGAATTTTGAGCCGCTTTAAGCATGCAATTTATTGAAATAAAATTTGATGGGCTATAAAATTACATACACAAATTATTTAAAAAAAATTGTTTATAAGTTGAAAATTGTATAAAGATTTTTCCAATATTTATAAATTTTGTGCAAAGACTAAAGCTTTAATTTATATGAAACTCACTGGAAAATAAACCACGCTTTTACAAAAAGAAGTAGTTATAACTGTTAAAAATTTGGTGATGCAAAAGCTTTGTGGTTGGCTGTATTATCTTTAGAAATTTCCTATGAACCGAAACTAAATGAGAAGTTATCGCTAATAGCAACGAAGTTAGATTTAAAACAGTTAATAAATAAATTAACAACATCATAAAGAGAGGGCACAGACTTGTCATTAACGAAAGTAATCAATGGTTTTGTAGAATAAGTTTTCTTTGATTTTAAAAATTTCCAAAAGGCCATTGTATTAGATTTCACATAACTTATAATTAAAAAATATATGAATAAAAATTATTGGGTATGGGAATCTCCCTCGTAAAAGAGATTTTTTGTGTTCGATCTAGTAATATACTGGTGATTTGAAGGTGTATATGTGGGGTCTCGATTACAGTAGTTGACATTCGTTTGAAGCTGTAGCGTAGAGATCCTTTTTCAACTGACGTCAAAAATGTCTTCGTTCGTCCCGAAAAAAAAAATACTTCCGGGAAGTCATGCTTCATTATTACCTTTTAAAGAAAATTCCAGCTGAAACGTACCGTACTTTTATGTTGATCAATATTTACAGTAATCACGCTCCATCACATACAACTTGTAAAGAAGGGTTTCGACGCTTCCAAAGTGACAATTTCGACGTGAGTACTAAAGATCGTGAAGAGGCACCGAAAAAATTCGAAGATACTCAACTACAACAACTATTGGATGAAGATGCATGTCGAACCCTTGACTATATGTCTAGAGAGTTGGGTGTTGACAGATCAACCACCTGAAATCGTTTGGACGTGATGGGAATGGTTCAGAAAGCAGATAACTGGGTGCACATCAATTGAAGGGGAGGGATATCGAAAGACGTTTGGTGACATGTGAGATGCTTCTTGAATGGTAAAAAAAAAGTTTTCTGCACCGCATGGTCACTGGCGATGAGGCAATGAAAAATGGATCTATTATGATAACCCTAAGCGTCGAAAATGTTGGAGCTTGCAGGTGAACCAGGCCCATCGACAGCGAAAAAACAAGGCTCATGCTTCAAAGGTTATATTTTGCATCTGGTGGGATTAGGAGGGTGTCATCTATTATGAACTCCTTAAATCCTCTGAAGCCGTCACTGGCGATCGCTACTGACTGCAGCTAATGCGTTTGAGCCGAGCTCTCAAAGAAAAGTGACCGGAATGGGACTGTAGACATATAAAACTGATTTTGCGGCATGACAACACCGTGCCACACGTTGCTAAATCGGTTCAGAAATATTTAGAGGGACTGAGTTGGACCTTCGGATTACCATCGATTCCTATCAATGCAGTCCGCCCTTATTGCAGAACGGTTCACTTCTTACGAGAGCATCGCAAACTGGCTCAATGAATGGATCAAGTCAAAGGAACTCGAATTTTCAGTCAGAGGAATTGGTATGCTGCCTGAAAGATGGAATAAAGTTGTAGCTTCTTTTAAAATTCTAAGAATTTATCGGCAGAAGTTCATCTACAATGATGACATGGATTGTGAAAATTGCACTGAAAAAATCACAGACTGGCAAGTGGTTACCGGTGGTAAACCCTGTCGGCGTGTTATTTCGTGCTTAGCGTGTCTACGGTTCAGATCTTTTGTGAACATAAAATATCAAAATGATAGAAAACAGTTTCTCCAATAATAAGCGAGACTACGTTCCTTTATCTGCCTCAGAAAATACATACTGCGTTAAGTAACTATAGCACTAGGACTTATGGACAAGATTTGACCATTTATTTGTCGCTTATTTAATTTTAACAATTTTTAATGAAAATAAAGTTCATTCTGATACAAAAACCATATAAATCCCAGTTTCAAGCTATGCGCAAAATTTACAAAAATTCGGCAAATTTTCATTAAAATCTCCAAAGTTTTAATCAAAATTTGAATGTTGGTGTATTAAGGTACAATTTTCAAGAGACTCGAAAATTGCATTGATTCAGACATTTTCTTTTCATTTGCTGCCGATGTTGGGTGTTTTCTTTCAAATAAAAAAATGTCGAGCATTCGTTGAAGAAATGTCGCATGGAGAAAATGCGCAAGACCGTTAGCAAAAAAAAAAAAATTATGAAAAATCAAATTGTAGCAAATATGTTGAAAATTTAGCAAATTGCATTAACATTAACTGGCAACACTGTTCCCCACAAACTCTACACAAGCAACACACGACATTCACTGCCATCACTTCAACTTGCAACGGATATTACAAGGTGTTGTATAAACATTGACCGTACATGATCTTAGGGCAAAATTAGATACAAAATAATACGAAGGGCAGAAGATAAAATAATTCACTACAAAAACACTTGGATGAGGGAAAAGGAAAACAAAAGTTAATTCAGTGAAGTAAAAAACGAAAAAATTCGCCCGTCAAATACAAGACAACAATGAGGGCAGCATAAATATCAGGCGAGTGAAATAAATAAAAACGATATTTCATCAGTTTTGATGCTAAGTATTTTTGTTTGGTATTATTGTTTTTCTTCTGCTACTATTTCCGCCTACAAACCCATACAATTTTGATTTATTTACCACGCTAAGTCGGTCACGCTCAAGCAGTTAGGGTAATCAAAGTTTAAGGGGAAATGAAGGCAATTAAATGGCCAACTCAATACTGCATACATTCAAGAATAGTATGAGGCAAGCAACCAAATTTTTGCCGAGCAGTAAACTTGATGCCCATATGACTATCTAAGGGCTTAGCCACTTACCAAGCAAGAAGTTGCTGAACAGCAGCCTTCATAGCACCGCGTCGGTTGCTTCCTGTCAAGCATTAATAACCAGTGCTTTTGTTATAGCCACCGCGCTGCATCATTTTTCCAACATACGCACAGTAATCATTATTTTCTTCGTTTTATTTTTTATTGTCTTACTTTTGCCAACTTCTTACTATTCATCCACTCATTTTCGACAATTTTTTATTGCGTACATCTCCACATTTGAACCCACTTATATTCACCAATTTAACACATATGTTGCACTACTGCTAAAGAATGTTTGTCTTACAAGTATCCGCCACTCCACAATCGCCGCGTTTCCTCGAAATGCTCTGCTGTTCTTTATTGCTATACTTATATATATGAGTATTTGGCATCTTCGTCTAATTATTTGTTGTCTTCCTTCTGGCAACGCCTCGTTACTTTTGTCTTCTTTATGATTTACGCATTAAAATGCTACTAACACCACACGAAATAACGAACAGACATAAGGCACAGATAGGCTTCGGTATGCTGTCAATTTTATTTGCTCGAAAATGGGCGAGTGTCCGCCTTGCCAGTTCTTTGTATGATACAACGGTATATGTCAGTAGGTGTATACGAGCGTGTGTCCTTTTCGGTCAACAAAGATTTCTTTTTCGGCTATAAAAATGTGGGTGTGTTAAGGGTATGAGCGAAATACACTAAGCAAATCTAGTCGCACGTTATCGTGGCCTCATATCTTACTGCTAATTTACATCATTGAAGCAGACTTCTCAGCCATCTATTTGCAGATTAATGAATTGATAAGATTTAGCGTTCAATTCCATTTACACATTTCGGCAATGTTCCTCTATTGCCTGACATTCATTTCTTAATTAACATTTTGCATTAATATCTCCTTTGACCTTTGACTTTGCACACAAACATATATGCATTTGTATATACGTCAGCAGTTAGATACAAAATTTGTTGGTCCTTCTGCGGCAGGACTTGGCTTTGATGGCTTGACTTGATAACTTTATGTTTGGTGTGTCAAATGTCAGTACGATCAGATAATCTTATTATAGTGCTCTGCTAATGATTTTTAGGCAGTTTGGAACAGAAATTTATGCAATGAGATATGTAAGTATATTCGAAAATTTCAGAAAGGTGTGTACTTATCAATCTACATATCTTTCCTTTACACAGAAAACAAGGTTTTGGGTTTTGTGTAATGTAAAGATAGATAAAAGCGAGTTTTTTTAAACCAATAAGGAAATATAATTAATTTGTTGAACTAGCGATGGCGTAGAGCATTTGCCATTAGATATTGTGCAAGGTTTTTTAAATCCATTTCTTTATGGCGATATTGCGATCTGTTTTTTAACCATTAAGCAATATTTTTACTGAAAGCTATTTAATTCATTCAAGAGATATTTATGGAATGCACCTCGTGCTGCAACCATTCCCTAATTTTATGATAAATAGCAAAATAGACTAATTTATTATGATATGAGGTCTGTTGTAGACTTTCTCTTGAGTTTGCTGAAGTTTATGGCACTTGAAGTTATTTCTGTGACAAGAGGGCTTGAGTGCAATTCGAGTCGAGTGTTGTGTAATGTGGCATATTTTCTTATTCTTCAATTATTTCGTATACTTTGAGATCACGATGAATTTGTGCTTAAGGGGCGTTTGAGATCGTTTTGAGCGTTTTTGACTTCAATCCTTGAAGTATGTGGATGTTTGAGTTAGCTGCACTGCCCCAAAGTTGAATCCCATATGACCAATTCGGTTGCAAGATAGCTGAGTAAAGTGAGAGGTTACTTTAGAAAAGAACTTGAGAATTTCGATGGAGTAAAAGTTGGCGCAAAATTAATTATCAATTTTTTGAATAATTCTTTTTTTTAATAAAAAATAATAATTTTAAGGGGTTAAATACCTACGTCCAGCATCGCCAAAAATGCGCTAAAAGAAAAATTATTTTTAGAAGGGACAATAATAGAAATAAATATAAAAAAATTATATACATTATTTATTAGTACTTAAACTTTATAAAAAAATGTATTTTAATTTTTCTTTAGAAAAATTAGTATGTATATAAAAAATCACGTGATCCAAAGTATCACACAATGAAAAAAAAGGTGTTCCACGGTCTGCATCATTTATCCTTGAAATGTTAATGGATCTGTTAAAAGAAAACAAATTCTTGTAAAATAAAATTCTATTTATAGTATGTCGAGCGGGATTTTTGGATTTCGAATAATTTTGCAATTTACTGGCAGTATATTCTTAAGTACTATTCTTTCGAAACATTGAAAACAAAAATCGATTTTTTGAAAATTCCGGACGCATGTATAGTATGTAACCCCTTAAGGGGGCAACCTGCTAGAGGCTTCAAAAAATCGATTTTTTCGTGGTTTTTTTTTTTTTGAGAAGGAAAGAAATATTCGATTGAAGCAAAACTTTCAGGTTTTATTGTTATATATTTCAACAGTCTTCTCAAATTTGTTCATTAAAATATATGTCATTTTATGCCTGGTATAAGCACTTTGCCGAGGTGCCTCGAGTGTGCATGTGTCGTGCGGCGGGAAAGATGTAGGTGGCAATTTTTATCTGAAACCAAAAACCCCCAAAAAATTTTATTTAAGTATTGTATAGCTTCTAGTTAAACCAAGAAAATTAAACAAAAACTGAGAAATTCAACAATTTTTCGCTAATTAAAAAACAAATTCACTTTAGATTGTTTAAAAAGTGGGTTAGTCATAACTTTCTTAAGGTTTTTTAGGTTCAACTAGAAGAGAATTTAATTCCGAACACAATCAATGTAATCTCGTTTCGATAGGACGCTTAACTTTTTCCTATCTTTCCCGCCAATTAGGGAAAATCATAAAAATAAAAAACCGAGAAATCCCACTTCGAGCGATCCTGCCGCTCGTATACCTGCTCGACGCGTGCTCACAATTTCTTCTGTAACTCCGAAAATATTTTGAATTTGCGTCTGAAATTTTGAGGACACATTCTTGGATAGTTTGGGAAGACATTTATGTAAACAAAAAAAAAATCGATTTTTTGAAGCCTCTAAAGCAGGCAAACTTATTTATTATTTTTGAAACTTTGCGTTAAATGTTTTTTTTTTTGAGTATAAACTAATAATAATATCATAATAATAATATTTAATAATAGTGTGAACTATATTTTTATATTGTAAAAAAAAAGTAGTTTTGAGTTTGTAGTAGTACAAGAGAAAAGAAATGGTAGGGGTACTAGCGGTTAGGTTAACTGAGCTCATTTAAACTAACGCATCATTGATCAATTCCTGATTCGGACAAAAACAGTATTGGTCCCACAAATGAAGGTAAATTAACCCCAATTTCACAATCAATTTTAAATTTATTACACTGTTAAAATTTTAAATAGTAAAAATACGCATTTTTTCGGGAATGAGGAGGTTTAAAAATCCGGATGCACCATTAAATCTGCCGTCGCAGCAATGTTATGTCCAAAGAGTAAAAAAGTCCCTACTACTAAGAACTTGTTTTGTTTTTATTTGTGCCTGCGACCAATAGTGCGAATCTAGAACACATTTTAATGATATTCGCATTGTTATCTTTCCTTAACCACATTTTGCTATTCAGGAACCCATTTCATAACGAAAATTGATAAGGCAAAATCAGCTGTTTGGTTAACATGTCGATTATCGCAAACTAAGCGACAACAATTTTGTTGTGGTTAAATTAAACGAAAAAACAAGAATTAGTAGTTTGAACTAAAATTTTTAAATTTCATTAACAAATACGGGAAGACGCGAATATGTCTTTTGATTATTTGGCTTATGACTTATCGCGTGGAGAGGAGATAGTGAACCCTCAAAAGGGGGATCGACGTTTGCTCCGGGATGCGGACAGCCCTTTCCATTTGCTGTCAACGATCTGAGGGTGAGCAATAGAGAATATCCATGAGCCAGTCGTCCATTAGCCAAAGCATACATAATGCAATCAACCGTTCCATGTTTTGCGCAATGGTGAGGTATCCTATGACCCAAATGGAGCGGCAATCGGCAAAAGAAATTGTTGATTGAGTTCTTCGGCTGTGGAGCGTGTGGATATCCTAAAGCAATATATGTACAAAAAGTATTATGTAAATATTAGTTTCAAATAAAGAATTATTTTATTTTATTTACTTTGTGCAAATAAAGGGTTTCCAATAAGAGGTGTTATTTTGATATTCAAAGAAAAATGCTATTTTTTAATATAAATGATCGGATGTTTATTTCATTAGAAAGAGTAAGGCATGCCATTAATAGTGAAAAATAAATAACCACCACGAACACGCTTACCGGGCAATATCCTTTTCATGAAATTTTCCATTACCGAATTGCAAAGTGGCTACCGTATGTCCTCGATAGCCTCACGAATTCCATCTTTGAGGTTTTGAATCGACCGTGGGCTGTTGGCGTAGGCCTTCTCTTTCACGTGGCCCCAAAGAAAAAAGTCATAAGGTGTTAAATCACAAGATCTCGGTGGCCAATTGTGATCATCTCTTCGAGAGATAACACGGTCCGGAAACTTTTACCGTAAAAAATCAATGGTTTCGTTGCTTGTGTGGCACGTAGCGCCGTCTTGTTGAAAATAAACGTTGTCCAGATCTAAACGATCCAATTCCGGCCATAAAAATCTGCTGTTCAGTGTTAGTTAATATTATGAATAACAAAATTGTTAGTGCAAACGGTAAATGCTGTAGACAAAGATAACAATTGTCGAATCGTTAAAAGTTAGCTAATCGTACTGCAGGTCACCATATCGGCTATTCTCAGCGTCTATCAGCAGGATGGGAATAAAGTATGGCTTCTCTTTGTTTAGAAAAGAGTACCATACTTTTAAATTGTATATTTGGTCTAAAGTAACACTTTTTGGCAAGAGAGATCTTGCAATGAATTTCAGGCTCATAATATTATCGGTGTTAGTGAGGACTCAAAAGTAAATAAACGAAGTCCTTCCAGATTGTAGCTGCCAGCAGTGGTGTGAATGTCGAGATGCGAATGCAGTCATTGTTTGTTTGGTGACGAGAATTTATTCGCCATATCGTTGCTCGCTTTCTGATTTTTTTCATTTCTCATATAAATATTATTATGTTATATATGTATATTATTATCTTATCTCTATAGCATTGCGATATTTATCCTCCCAAGAAAAGCAACTAATGCCGTGATTGTCGCAAAGAGTAGGGCTCATTAAAAAAAAACCCCTCTCATTTTCCTTTCCATTCTGGGTTCGATTTTTGTTTTTCTTTTTTAACTTCCGTCGTATTTCATTCTGGGTATGTTTTCCAATAGTTTGAAAGAATAAGACTCAACTCACATGCTTGAGAAGAATTTTAAATTAGTTTAGTAAAAGTAGCGGCAATTAGGATCCTCGGATCAGTGACGATGCATTCGAAACTGGTCAGGGAATACCTGGCCTCATTTTCGACTGCGTCTGAAGTCTTTGACACAAGCCTCATCTGGGTTTCTCGCCACAGCGACATTGCAGAAAGCTGTGAAGCGGATGAGCTGGCCAGATAAGGGACATGTGAAGTTATTATTTCCCCGCGAAAGGAGAGAATTGGAGTTCCCCTGACTACCTGCGGTCTGCTCCTGGAAAGATAGGCTTCACGCCAACTCAGCGAGCACTAGTCAAGTACACTAACTTGTAAGGTCGGGAGAGCTTCTGAGGCTGACAAAATCTCAGCTTTCGGACCTCGTGGGTTTTCTTTCAGAACACTAGGCGCGAAGATGCATGCTGGGAGACTTGGAATTGCCTCGAGTCCTTTTTGCGTCGGATGTATGGAGAATGGGGTGGATGGTGCTGAGATGACCTTCTCCTTAGCTGCCCTGCTCTGGATTTCATCAGCAGCATAAAGCGGCTGACGCAAACGCATCACAGTCATCGTTCATAATACACACACTCTAAACCCATCCTCCTAACCATCTCACTATCACCTCTACCCGTCCTCTCCTTTTATCCCATCGGCTTTCTCCTTCACCTTACTTCCTTCACAATGGTATCACAAAGGTCGGATCCCTTTATCTTCGTCGAAGTATGCCCACTCCTTGGGTAACCATTCCAACCTAACCTTACTTTGATAAAGATACATAGTACAGAGTAATCCAAGTAATATATAAAGCCCAAATTCGCAACAAACACCCCATCGCAGTGCATGTATTAACTTACAGACAGTCAGTCGGTTAATCGTTTGCCTTCACTTTCTAAATCAGCTAACCCTAGTAGACAAATAATTCGAAATCTTTCTTCTCCTGTTGTGTGAAATCTTGAATAGTCAAGTGTAGGTTGTACATTCTTGGCCACAGCAGCCCCATTCTCGTCGGTATGCAAGGTGCAGGTAGATACTTCATTAGACTTTTTTTCAGTAAATTCAGAATTTTTATCACACAGCTCTCCTCTTAATTTTATACACGGAGCTGCGAAAAATAAACTCTCAGTACCGAAGTAACTTATGAATGGAAAAGAAACTTGCATTTTGACCAATACGCATGTACTCATTTAAAGTGCAGTAGCTTGCGTTATAAATTCATTATATGGGTTTTTCAATTGGCGCGAGTCGATTTTGGCGCCCTGTGGCAGCCATTTTGTTTTGGTGACATCTGTCAAATCTTTTGTTTATTATTCAGTTGTTTATGCCAAATCATCATGGCAAGTTACACGATTGAACAGCACGTTCAAATGATAAAACTTTATTATCAAAATGAGTGTTCATTAACGCAAACGTTGCGCGCGTTGCGCCCATTTTTCGGTAGATGTGGAGGCCCTTCCAATTTCTTATGGCCCATATTGAACCATATGGACCTAGACGACAAGTGGTTCCAGCAGGACGGCGCTACGTGCCACACAGCAAAAGCCATTTTATTCCATTTCAACATCTACCCGCGCTTATTGGAAAACCCTTTATATAAATTTTGTTTTCTGGTTTGTCGCGAATTATAAACAAATCGCTAATAAGAACACTATGCGGGAGTAAATTTTTGGATTAAAAAGTGAGCAACACTTCAACTCTGTAATTATTTTTATTATCACTCACGAGCAAACGCATGCATTTCTAGTAATATGACCACGGGTTTAAGGAGCAACTGAAATCACTTAAGGCAGGAATTCATCAAAGGTGAAAAGAAAAGCAAAACTAAAACAAAGAGTCGTAGAGAACTAGATTAGTTTTAGAACTAAAGCCAACCAAAAAACAAAAAAGGTTTTAAAATATTTGGTGTGCAACTCACAAAAAAAACCAATAAAAGCAAAAACAATCTAAATACCATTTTTCTGCAAGTACAGCACGCACTTCCAATGAATCCAAGTGACCCCCACGGAGCAATGTACATCAACGCAGCAACAGCACCAAGAATACACTCACCACCATTCATACGCTTAGAAGACGCCCCTGCAGTGAAAAGCTGCTCAGCAAGCATTCTATTTCATTAACTGATATTTGATGGAAGAAGTAGTACTAGTTTCAGAGTGACTACAATTGAACCAGTTGCAAAATACAGCTAAATCCACTAGTTTAAGAATGTAGTTCTTTTTCTATCTTTTTCGACGACACCAATTGGCATTTTTAACATAACGACATCCTACGCAATTAAGTAAAATCACGTGAAATTGAAGATAAACGAATTTTAAAAACAACTACTCTCGTACAGAAACCAGAGCAAATTTAAGTTTCAAACTTTTTGAAAATTAAAAAAAATTCGAAATGTTTTTCTTAAAACTTTTAATCAACTTGCGTCAGAACAACAAATCATTAAACGTGAATTCTTATACTTGACCTAAATCTCTTGCATACAAAACCTGATGATAAAAATTTATTGCAGCCTTAAATTAATTTAATATACATTTTTCGCTGAAAAAAAAGATTTTATTTCATTAAAATTTTTGTGAAAAATGTTTTTTTTTTCCTTTTAAGCAGATAAACTGTACTTTTCATTGGTTCGCTATATGCAGTTGAATATATGTAACTCGAAATTTATGGAAATCCACTATTTAATTTTCAAGGATTACTGAGCAAAGTAAGAAATATGTAAGAAGTAAGAAAAAATGGCAAAAGCGAAAAAAAAATTGTAGGCATGTTTTTCAAAAATGGGAGAAAAACCATTTTTCGAAAAAATTTAGCAAAACAAAAAATGTTTTTTTGTTAAATCCTAAATAAAAAAAATTCAGATGTTAAAAAAAACGTTATGCTAAAACTTTCAACATTAAATAGCAGTTCACAGGCACCTGGTTCAATTGGGACAGGCTTTAAAGCTAGGAAAATGGGTTCCGTCTAGACTTTCCATCGCCAACCTTCAGCAGAGAGTGAATGTGTGTTCTCAGCTGCTGTAATGGCTTGAAAATGAAACTTTTTTCAACCATATCGTCGTGATGAAAAATGGGTCCTTTACAATAATCTTGTTCGCAAACGCTAATGTTTTGATAAAGATGAAACACCAGAACCGACCCCTAGAGATGGCCTTCACCCCAAGAAGATTCTCCTTTCTATTTGTTGGGATATGACCGGTATTGTTTATTATGAACTTCTGAACCCAAACCAGACGATAACTGCTGATTATTATTCCTATTAGCTATCAAACCTGAATGAGGTACTTAAAAAAATCGACCGTCTTTAGTGAATCGACGCAAAGTTTTGTTTCACCACGACACACAGTGCGGCTGTTCCCGAAAAGTTGGCCAAAACTCAAAAAATTAAGTAATTGATTCAAAATTTCTTACTCGGGGGTTGTCGGGGTCGCTGATTACGAATTTGATCTTAAAATTTTGAAAATCCACCCCCTTCCACCCCTATTGGCCACCCCCTCACGTGAAATAGCGTATATTCTAGAACATAATCAAGATGCACTTGTGCACAAAAAATAGCATAAAAGCCAAGGTAGCAGCTGAATCTTGTTTAATTCAGTAATCATTAATTTTTACCTTTAATAGGTTTCAAAGCAGCATATGACGGCGTTGTATTACTATACAGTTTGAAAACTCAAATTTTATAAAAAAAATTGCAAAAAATGTATCTACGTATTGCTGCAGCTAAAAATTTTGTGTCGAGGTATTGATATGTACTAAAGATTTCTCGTATTTTACTAACCTTCCGAAGATGATTCCATTTGGTTTTGTTCAATTTACTCCATTACAAAATCTTTCAAATGTGTACAACTTTCACTATTCATCGACAGTAATACGATGCTCAAACGAAGGCCACGTTGCGACTGAAAATACACAGGATACTTAGGGTACAGGACGTTGCTATGAACGGTTTTCACTACTCAACTAGAAACTTTTTTTTTCGACTTTTGGCCAGCTTTTTGGGAATCGGCCGCACTGTGCGACAACGCAAGATCTCATACCGCAAGGCAAACATTAGGCAAGCTGAACGAGCTCGGATGGGAGCTAATGCCACATCCACCATACTCTCTGGATATTGCACCTTGTGATTATCACCTTTTTCGTGGACTTCAATCCTATATGAGTAACAAGAACTACTCCTCAAAAAAAGCTATAAAAAGGAATATCGAAGCGTATTTCGGCTCCAAGCACAAACAATTTTTTAAGCAGAGAATTAAAAATTTGCCTAAACGTTGGGAAGACATTGTAAATAATGAAGGAAAATATATTATTGATTAATAAATACTTTAAACATCTTTTTTATTAATTTTAAAACCACCTTTAAAAAACGCACGAACTTATGGACGGGCCTGATAGTTGAATCAACAGACTGTGACTCGCTCATAAGTAAATTCAAGAAGTTTCTTGGGAATTGAATGGCTGTTATTGTAATATAGTAAAATTTTGTAGTACATAAAAAATGTTTACACCTTTAAGTTCAAATTTTAATTTCTTTGGTGTGCCGGGATTAATACAAGCTAATACCGAGATTTCAGGGATCTGAAAATCAACGAATTACGGCATTATGCCAGTAAATGAACTGGTCCATAATGAGCCGAAAAGCAAATGATTGAATTCAACAACATTTATATTTATCTGTTTCTCAAATCGTACACCCTTAAAGTTTTAAGCGTTCTTATTAGTAATAATAGAGAAATATTTTGTTTTGCATACACCAGTAATAGACCATTACTCAACTGGTACAATTCTAGTAACTCTCGAATCAGTATTTCATCTTCCCGTCAAATACCAGTTCTGAAGTAGAATCTTTGCTGAGTAGTTTGGTTTGTTCTCCGCAGTGGTGTGCTAGTTTGAGATGGCAGTTTTAAACAAAAAGCTGGTTACGCGTTTGACTCATAGGGGCAAGACTTAAATATTAGTTATATGTGCCCGCATACACGTAGAGCATACAACAGTTAATAGCTACTGATCTCATACAAATAAATATGTTCCTTTTAGCAATTTGTTGCGATAACACTAATGGTTTGGTGTTCTGCTCTTGCAATGCACTAGCATTTGTAGTAGTTGGAAATACTCGTACATACGAAATTCAATAACTATGAGTACCTGAGCACACGGCTAAGTGCGACTCATGTACTACGAGTGCTATTGCTGAAGGCAAGTGTGAGCGTTCAGTTTATTGCCTGCAAGTGGTACCAGAGGCAGCAGAAGTAGTCAGAGGTGACTGCACGTATGCAAGCTCGCAGGAAATGTTTACGACACTTATGGGAGTATTCAGCCGAAAATAGTTACTGGGAGCTTGTTCGTTCAACACATACCTACACCCATACTAGTTCTTGGTTGTGTGTGCATAAACGCAAGCTTGTGCTATCCTGTAGGAAAAATCTGTATGGATGTAATAATTTTCTGGTTCGGAAGGGGTATTGGCAAGTAAATATCTTCAGAGCGTGATAATTTCTTGGCCAAAAAGTGTTGATGGCTGCAGCATCTGAAATAGAAAAGTTTTGATTCGGTTCAGGCTGGAAAACATTGTTTATTCTAAATCTAAATAAATTGTGTTATGTTTGAATTTGAATAAAATTTTTAATATTAAATCTATAGCAATTTATATATATACTACCTTTTTCCTTAAAGATTTTCTTACTAGCAGTCAAGCAATGGCAAACCTCTACGCGCATTTCTGCCATGAAAAAGCTTTTCATAAAAATTATCTAGCATTCGAAGCCAATATAAAACTGCAGATCTTCCCTTAGTAGGACAACATCTAGACGAGCAGCGCTAAAAAGAGCATAAACTCGGTGATACACCAACAAAAAATATTATAATACAATAAATAGCATATAATAAATAAATAAAATAAATGAATAAATTGAAGAACAGTGGCCATTTTACGTTGGCACTTAAAGACATCAGCCTTAGTTCATGGTGCTCAAAAACACATGAGATCAGGAGCCAATCCAATGATCAGCGCTTTGAAAAAGAAACATTTTTGGTATCAATTGGCAGCGCAGAATGGACACATTAACCATTAACACTTGCTAAGGTTCGAAACCCATCTAAACCAGAAGTATTGGGTCCAGCACCCTACTGCAACCTGCAACCTACGGCAACCCCACATCAAGCTGACCCAAAACCGGATTCTGTATACAGAAAGGATTGCAACGAACTCCTAAGCTCCGACGGCTCCTGTGATGGTGTCAGAAGCAAGTCAGCCTCGTAGTCAAAGGTGACACTGGTTAAAAGGGGGACTTAGTTACAGCATGGTAGTCAGAGGCTGAACCCTATACATCTCGTTGCACTACACCTTTACTTAATTCCAACCACTTAAAGTAATCTAAACCAATTGAGTTCTGAAGGTATAGGTATTTCCCCTCTAAAAGCAAACTTTCCATGCATTCTGATATCCCGACTAGTAGATATAGGGTGGGCCATGTAAAATTTGCTTTTTGAATCGGCTATAAAAGAAAAAGTAATTAATATTTTTTCAAATTTTTTTTTTATTTTGAAGATTGAACATTGTCATTTATGAATGAAAAATAATATCGTTCAAATGACTGCCACGACTGGCTTTACAGTAGGCCATTCGATCAACCCAATTTTTAAGCACATTTTCGATTGTTTGGGCTCCAATTTCATGAATGGCAACTTCGATTTCGTGTTTTAAAGCATCAATCGTCTCTGGATGGTTCGCATAGCATTTGTCCTCACCGGCTCCCCACAAAAAATAGTCCAGCGGCTTAAATCACAGCTCCGAGGCGGCCAATTGATATCGGAATTTTGGCTGATTATTTGGTTTTCAAAAACGGTAGCCAAAAGTTCGAGTGTAACTTTGGCAGTGTGACAAGTTGCACTATCCTGTTGAAACCAAATATCGTCCATGTCATCCTCTTCAATTTTTGGAAACAACTCAGTGAGCATGTCACGGTAACGCTCGCCATTTACTGTAACCGCGGCTCCTCGCTCATTTTCGAAAAAAAATGGCCCGATGATACCGCCAGACCAAAAACCGCACCAAGCAGTCACTCGTTGTGGATACATTTGCTTCTCTACAGTAACGTGTGGATTTTCTGAGCCCCAAATCCGCCAATTTTTTCTTATTGACGTAGCCACCGATGTGAAAATGAGCTTCATCAGAAAAGATAATTTTTCGGTTAAAATGCTTATCTTAAGTCAAACGATTTTCTGCCCATTGAGCGAACCGAAAACGCATTGGATGGTGATTTGGCTTCAGTTCTTGCACCATTTGAACTTTGGAAGCCTTCACATCGAGGTCTTTATGCAAAATTCTCCTCAATGAAGTGCGTGAAATGTTCAATTCTTGAGAACGATGACGAGTTGAGGTTGTTGGATGTTCACGCACATTTTCGGTTACAGCAGCAATGTTTTCGGTCGTACGCACTGTAGGAGCACGTTCACGTGTTGTTTTATCCATTAACGATCCATTTTCACGACCACGATTAAGAAATTGATCCACGAACTGTCTTGTTGGCAAATCTTTTTTTTTGGAATTTCTTTTTCAAATTTCTCACAGTTTGAGTAGAAGACTCAACACTTTGGAAATAGGTTTTCAAGATTTCCCAATTTTGTTCAAGCATATAGCGTCCCATTTCGAAAATGTCAAACCTTTAAGGAAATTATGAACACATTTAACATGTCATTTGTGTTACCATTCTCAAAAAATAGGTGGTTCAAAAAGCAAACGCTATATGGCCCACACTGTACTTATGCAGAACAGGGCGCGAATTGATACATCCATGAACGTGTCCGCAATCGTACGATAAAGAATTACGTGATACGTCCAAAACAAGTTTTCCGTGTTTATTGTCTATAATCTTAATTTTTATTAGTATAAATCAAATTTGTCAACTTTTGCAAATGAGAGATTCAGTGACGAGTTGTACGTTGAAATATGACAATTCGAACCCAGGGTTTCAGCTGTGCTCTCTGCGTTTCGCGAAATACTTTTCCGACTCAGACAGGCGCCCGCTTAGCAAACATGCATTTAGTAGGGAAAAAAGAAAAATTTGACAGCAAAAGAAATAGCGGAAATATATATGCTTGTGTCCTAAATACGTGCCTAGTACTTAATCGTTGTTACCTTTCAAGAAAGGTACAAGAAATGAAAAAAGGACTAAAATTTATTTTTTCCATTGTCCAAAATATCGAACCCAGAGTATTCTGATAATAAGACACCAGCACAAGCTCAGTTATATTTTTGCTTGTTTCTCATATGTAGATATCATTTTCCGACCTTAGCACCAATTCATAGCTATCGAAAAGGGATGCAAAGCGCTATTAATCTCCTCTCTCGCAATTAATTATAACTCTGAACTGTTTGAAAAAGCATGCAACGCGAAACAATTAATGATTTTCAAAACTGTAACGCTAGGCATGACGCAAAAGTTTGGGCGATGACAATATCGGATGAGAGAGAAACATTCTGCGGAAGAGACGATGGAACAATGAGCTGTATGAGCTTTACGTTGACATAAACATAGCGCAGCGAACAAATATCTAACTGCTAAGTTGGCTGAGTCAAGTCATTCGAATGGATACAAACGCTCCGACTCTGAAAGTATTCGATGCGGTACCAGCTGGTGGTAACAGAGGGAGAAGAAGGTCTCCTCTACGTTGGAAAGGTCAGGTGAATAAATACTTGGATTCACTTGGTGCGTCCAACTGGCGCCGGTTAGCACGAGAAAGAAACGACTGGCGCGATTTGTTAAACTCGCAAAAGTCATCAGCTGCATATTTGAAAAAGGGGCGAACGCCACATAGTAATGAATCAATTTCGAAACTAATAAATAGTCCTACAGGGTAGCCATTATCATTTACTTATATTGCGTTTGCAGCTTCTCATGCGACTTTGTCAATTTTCCATATGTGCAGCGGCTAGTGTACGTTGTCCTATCAGTTATAGTGAACACGTTTGTGTTCATCTTTTAGTAGATAGTTAGTGCAACGTCATTGAGCAGTTGCGGCGAAGCTCTAACAATGAACACTTGCAATTGCTGAATCAACGAACAGAAGTCATTTATCTAATGGCAATGCTAACATGACTTTTTAAGTGTTCTTATGCATTCACCTTTATTGTTACCGTACTGCCTTTTTGGTTTAATTCTCATTTTTAGTTGTTTTTTTTTTTTTTGAGTCTCAAAATTTCTGCTGTTAGATACTAAGTCCCAACAGAAAACAACAACATATCATAACTAACATAACATTTTCCCAAATTTTATCAAATATGCATAGTCAATTCAGTGTAGTTAATTTTATATAATAAATTATATGACGGTGGCCGCCGTAGCCGAATGGGTTGGTGCAGGACTGCCATTCGGAATTTAGAGAGATGGTAGGTTCAAATCTCGTTGATATATATATATATACTGTCTTACCATTTATATATATATATATAAATATATATTAGGGCGGGTCGATTTAAAAATCGCTCATTGCTCTGTGAAAATCTTATTCTAGGGATCAAAATAAAAAACTTTGCCGAAGGAACCATACCTCTAAAACGAATTCTGATGTCCCCCAATTTAAAAATATCACCATTTTTGGCCTTTATACGAAAAAATCAGCTAAATGGCTATGTTTTTTCTTTATTTTTATTTATTTATAATAATATCTATTTTTTCTCTTAAGAAATTTATTTAGTCAGAACATATTTAAATGAAAAAATTAATTTAAGTGAGTTATAGAAAAGAAACTAAAAAGTTCGACCCAAATTGGGGGACATCAGAATTCGTTTTAGAGGTATGGTTCCTTCGGCAAAGTTTCTTATTTCAATCCCTAGAATATGATTTTCACAGAGCAATGGGCGATTTTTTTGCCTCCACACAAATCGACCCGACCTAATATATATATATAAATTATACAATATATTATTATTGTGAATTGACATAAATTCTTTTCTAAGGTATGGTCCAAGCTCATAGTTTTTTCTTCTTCTGGCCGCGATAGCCACCTAAACGATTTTGGTAATTTATTTCTCATGGAACCGGTGCTGGTTGGAAACTCCAAGTGAAGTCAAATCCTTTTCCACCCAATCTTTGCTACACAAAGGAGGTCTTCCTCTTTATCTGTTACTACCAGCTGGTAACGCATCGAATACTTTCAGAGCCGGAGAATTTGTATCCATTCGAGCGATACAATCTATGTCGCCTTAAAGCGACAGTGGTCCATCGCCTGCGATATTCACTGTCCCCTACGTGCGAAGGTCCAAAAATCTTCCGCAGAATCATTCTCTCAAACACTCCAAGGGACGCATAATCGGTTAGTCATCTTCCAAGCTTCTGCGCCATACAATAAGACGGGCATGATGAGAGCCTTGTAAAGTGTTAGTTTTGTTCGTCAAGAGATGATTTTAGCACTGGTTTGCAAAAGAAGATTGAATTTCAAGGTTATCGGTGTTGATGATGGTTCCTAAAGAAACGAAATCTCTTACTACTACAAAATCATAACTGACAATAGTAGCGTGGCTACCAAGAAGCGAGTGCGCCGACTGTTTGTTTGATGACATCTTACCCTCTTTCACCACCAGACACACCCACTTTTCGTATCGATCAAACTTAGATAAAACAGAACCAACAGGGCGGTTGTTTGATACATATATTATACGATGCTTAACATTTCAATTCAACCGGGCTATTCGGAACATGTTCTTCGATTTCGATGTAACTCAAATATGTTGCTCTCTGGTCAAAATAATGAAACACGTATTTTTTTGTTCGCCCGAAAAATTTTTTTTCGCGATTTATCGGCAATTTTGTTTTTCGGTTCTAAACCGATTTTTTATTATAATTATAGGTATATATAACAAAATTGTTTTTTAAATGCTCATAACTTAGTCAGAAATTAACCGATTTTAATGATTCTGGGTTCAAAATGATCATCATTACTTGCACGTGCGACTTCATGTATAAACAATAGCACAAAAGTAGTTGAACATCTTTTATTTTGCAAAAACCAAAAAGTGCGAAATTTTTTCGAAATTAAATATTTCAAAAAGTGTATTTTGAATGCCCAGTAGCTAAAATCAGTTTTTTTTTTTTTTTGAGTAAAGGATTTTTGAGTAAAAAACCTGTTTCGCACTTTTTGTTTTTTGCAAAATAAAAAAATTTCAACTACTTTTTTGCTATTGCTGAAGAACTGCTTGTGTCTCTCGCTGAGCCTCTTACAATTATATTTAATAAATCGTTGTCCTTCGGTATCTTTGTTGACGGCTGGAAATTTACTTCCATTACGCCTATATTTAAGAGTGGAAATAAAAGCGATGTTAGCAATTACAGACCGATTTCGAAGCTTCCGTCTGTCTTAAAACTTTTTGAGATAACTGTGAATGATAAGTTATATTTCGCTGTCAAAGGCCTAATATCTACCAACCAGTCACTAATTTGCCTATTTTCAATGAATACTGCATTTCAGCCTTCCAGAACAGATCTGAAGATCACAATTTATACAAACTTCTCTAAAGCTTTTGACAAAGTATCGCACCGAATACTCGTGTCGAAGCTTGCGTCAATGGGTATACACTCGACGTTTTTGTTGTGGATCAAATCATATTTGTCCAACAGGCACTGCGTTGTAGCATTTTCTTGTGACGACGTCATCGGCAAAAAAAACGAAAAAAAACGGCACTTGGAGGTATTTTTATAATTCGTGTTTCCCAGTTTAACACGCCATACTTCATTATTATTAGTTTGTTTAATTTAAAAATAACATATCTTTAAATATTAAAAAGCTATTCCCTGAATAAATAAATTTACATATTCCTTTATCCACTGAATATTTACAAACTCCAACGACAACCGGGTAAGTCAAAATCGCGAAAAATAAAGTGGCGATTTTCGAAAGGCCCCCCTCGTGTGTTCTGACAGAGCTCTTTTGAGCTTCCAATTCAGGCAAGGAATTCACAAGAGTAGTGGATCCGCTCATTGTTTCTAATACAATCTTACACAATCATAAATTTAAAAAAAAAATTAAGCAAATAAAATTCAAAGTAACGAGCTTCGGAATTACGTGATTTCATTTTGTCCACAATAATTTTTTCCCTTTCATCATCGCTGTCAGATGAAGAATAATCCATTAGTAATTGCAATTCACAAATTCTAATTCGTGTTTATTTTTATTTTGCGATCAGCTGTTTTTCTCACTTGCGAATTCTTACAAGTAAAAATTGATCCAGTAAAAACTTGCAACTTCTCCTCAAAATAAAATGTCGCTTTACTCTCTCACTTTCCCCTACTTTGCAAGAGTTTTGGGTGTATGAACACCAAAACGTGATAATTTGTAACAATTGTTACAAACTATTGGCTTCGTGAACAGGCCTATTCTTGCATGTAGGTATATGCACAAAAGTACTTTTATATCAGTTTCTGAACGTGGTGTATACTCCGCAGTACATTTATACATACATAAAGTAAACACAAATGCTGCAAGCACAAGTACATAATATTTGAGTATTACAGATTTTATTTAATTTTTATCTCATTGAAATACCTGAAATTCTTCCTTGGTAAATGCTTGGAGCGCAGTCAACCGTAAATGTATTATAATTCGAAATATTATATAATATATGTATTTGTATACATCTACCTACATATGTAAGTGCAAAGAACTTAAATTTAATAACACATTAAATTCATATCCCTCAAGTGAACTATTGATTTTACTCATGCATATGTATGTGTGTATACTGAAAGTATGTATGTATATATACTATGTAGTATAAAGGTACAGCATTTAACCCTGTACCCCGCAGTGAAATCTATTGGTTCTTAAGACGTTCGCGGACGTGAATACTATAGCTTTCAATTTCAAGCCAATTTGTGTTGATTCAATTTCATGTAACCTTAAGTTTTTGTAATTAATATCTATACATTTCAAAGTAATGATCAATTGATTCATTAAGTACTTTCATATTATTTTATTTTTTCTCCGTGTATTTACAAACTTACTTAAGCCTGCACATTGTGTAAACTAGAAGTGTAATACTTCACGTGAATGCTATAGCATCTATATTTCGTAGAATTCTCAGAGAGAGCTGACTGTATCATTGCACATTTTTTTCTGAAAATTTCCCTTACTTTCAACAATCTGCATTGTAAATGCTTAGACATTTCATTATCTGCTTCAGTTAGGCATTTGACATTAAAGTGAAAACATCAGTTTTTTGAATTATCGTATAACTTTTTTGAAAAATGAATTCACGTAAGAAGCCTACGCGAATTTTGATATTATTTGATGATTCTGATTCAGATGAAGAATATGTAAGTGTATTACGAAAATAGTTGGAAATTAAATCAATGAAGTTATGGTGATTTTTGTGATAGAATATGGACAATTCAGCGAAAACTCAAGAGCATGTACCCCTAATATATTTTCGTCAAACAATGATTCAGAAGATTCTAATGGCATAAATATTTCAAATGGGATAGATGAGACAACTACCTTGTGGAATGAAGATACTACAGAAATACAAGACTTTCATTTTGATTGGTCTTCAATGGGTATAGCTGATGATCTAAAAAATTGTAAAACTCCGAAAGAGATTTGCGGTAAAATTTGGTCTACGGAAATAATGCATTTAATTATTAGTTGCCCAAATGAATATGGGAAAAATTTGCTGTCAGTATCACGTCCACATACGAGAAATTGCCGGATAAAGAGTTTCACAGAAACAAATTATCAAGATTTCAAGAGATATATTATTTGGCCTTTGTTTGTTGCAGGCTCAAATAAAGACACTTAAAATTCGTTCAAATTGGTCTAAAAATCCCTTGTATTATCATCCATTTTTCGGGGGCATCTATGGCGTAGGTTTGAACAGCTATTGCGTTGCTTACATGGTGAATCCATACCAAATAATGACAGGCTATCTAAGATTTCCGAACTTTTAAAGCTTGTAAATCATTCATTTCAAACGGCATACAAACCTGGAAAAATGTATCGTTAGATGAATCTATGATGCTGCATTGAGGGAGATTAAGTGTTCGCCAATTTATAAAATCAAAGAAAAATAAGTACGGAATTAAATTCTATGAGCTTTGTACACATGATGGCTATGCTCTCAATATAGACATATATAAAGGCAAAGTAGCACATGAGGTGTCTTCCTTATCTGTTGCGGATTCTGTGCTTATGAGACTAATGGAACCATATTTATCGAAGGGCCATTCATTACACAGGCCGACAAAATTTAACCAACATTCAGACACAGAAACCAGACTATATATTTCCGAAGGTTTATGATGCGCTGAATTCAAATCTGGCCTCAGAATTGGTCGTTTTTGCCCATATTTGAGGTTATGTAGCCTTGCAGATGTTTTCTTTCACCAAAATTAAAGGATGGCATCTTTAAACACAAGCCTTCTTTTTTCAAATGGCGTTGAGTTTGCTCAAATATCATTTTTTTTCGCTGAGATATCAAATTTTGAAATTTTCATTGGTAGGTATGGTTTCTAGGGAGGGGTTGGTGGATTAGGAGTTAAGTTGGTTAGCCCACTTGTGTTGTGAGATATCTAGATAAATAAGACTTATTTAAAAAAAAATGCGAGTAAACGCTGTCCCCAGGGTTAAGTGGGTTAACCTGCTTGCGGTATGATAGGAGTGGTTTCTAGGGGTTAGGGCTGTGTGTGACTCGGTACCCAAAGGTTAGATAATGTAGGGGTGTGGTGAGTCAGCACACTTATGGTGTGAGACAAAATTTTAACAAAAATAAGACTCAATTCAAGAGAATTAGTAATCGACTATATCATGTCTATGTTATCTCAATCGATTTTCAGGTGTAGGAAAATTTAGAAACATGAAAATTTCAAAATGCGATATCTCAGCGAAAAAAAATGACATTTGAGCAAACTCAACGCCATTTGAAAAAAGAAGGCTTGTATTTAAAGATGCCATCCTTTAATTTTGGTGAAAGAAAACATCTGCAAGGCTATATAACCTCAAATATGGGCAAAAACGGTGTTTTTTGCACTTTTGAGGTTAGGATATATCGAAAACCAGAGCTCGTAGAGCAATTTTGAGGCCAGATTTCGATTCATCGCATCAAAATCCTTCGAAAATATATAGTCCGGTTTCTGGGTCTGAGATGCTGTCGGCCTGTGTTATTTATGGACAACTACTATAGGGTGTTTTTTTTAGAGGTTAGGTTTTCAAGTTGGCACTACTTTTTTCGTAGATGGTCTTTTTGACAGCTGTCACTTGATTTATGCTCAGTTTGGTTTGCCATTTCATAATGAATAGACTAACACCTGAACAACGTTTGCAAATCGTGCAAATTTGGGCCCAAAATGAGATGGCCACCGATCCCGATTTTCACAAGAAAATTTTGTTCAGCGATGAAGCTCACTTTTGGTTGAATGGGTATGTCAATAAGCAAAATTATCGCATTTGGAGTGAACATAATCCACAAGCCATTGCTGAGACGACGTTACATCCTCAAAAAGTCACTGTTTGGTGTGCTCTATGGGCAGAGGGAATCATTGGTCCATATTTCTTTAAAAATGAAGCCGGCCATAATGTTACAGTCAATGGAGAGTGCTATAGAGCCATGATTAATGACTTTTTCGTGCCTGAATTGGACAATGTTGATGTGGACGACCTTTGGTTCTAACAAGACGGCGCTACATGCCATACAGCCAACGCAACAATCGATTTATTGAAGGAAACTTTTGGTGAGCGCATTATCTCGCGCCGTGGACCTGTGGCGTGGCCTCCAAGATCGTGCGATATAACACCGCTGGACTATTTCTTGTGGGGCTATGTGAAGTCGCTTGTCTACGCAGATAAGCCCGAGACGATTGACGTCTTGGAAGAGAATATTCGGCGCGTTATTGCTGACATACGGCCCCAATTGCTGCGAAAAGTGGTCGAAAGTTAGGCCTCTCGGCTGGAATTTATTCGAGCCAGCCGCGGCGGCCACTTGCCCGAAATCATTTTTAAAACATAATGGCAAACCCTTATCTTTATAATAAAGCTAAATTCTTGGCCATAACGTTAAATTATATACGTTTTATTTCATCTTGAAAACCTAACCTCTAAAAAAAACACCCTTTATAATAGTGTTGGACAGGAAAAAATTCCGGCATCTTTGAATTACAAACGTAAAACATGTTTCCTGAAATACAAATATTGTTACAGGCAAAAAATAATAAAATTTACATAATATCGACATCAGAGCTGTATAAATAAATCTCCACTTAGTGCTGGAGAGTGCTTCCGACAATGGCACTTACCTCCTGAAGATCACAATAGCTCCAATTCGGATATGGAATCCTAAAAACATTCAATCGTAATGATGGACAGAAATATTTAGTTTTATTAATTTTTTTATATGCAGACGAGTAAAGATCTACTGTTAAATAAAAATGTAATGAAACTATAATAACCCTTTTTTTCTCATGTATTCTTTAAATGAATGCTATAGCATTCACGTCATCCTAGTTGAAACATATGATCTATATTGTCGTGGATGCTATAGCATATGCTATATGTATAATCAGTTTTTGGATATTACAACTAGTTTCAAAAATAATTGCCTGTCTATTTTTGCAGCTCCCTGAAATTTGTAATGACCGCGAACGTGTTAACTGTCTTATTACACTGTGCGACAGCAATTTTCGGGCTCAAACCCAACCAATTGCAAATGATAGTACTTATGTAGTATAGTAAAAGCCCCAACTGGGTTTTGGTCTACCGAGTCACAATTTTTTTTTACAGTGTATTAAAGTTTCGCAATATTGATCAAATGCCATATTATATTATATGGTAAATCCCGTACAAATATTGATTTTTCTTAAATTTCATCTTAGAAGACTCTTAGTAAAATACAATGATACATTTTTTTGTCGAACATTTTAACCCTTTGAATCCAACCCTTATGTGACTACTTAACCCATTTTTTCAAAAATTATTCAAAAGCTCTCTTAAACTGGGTATTAAAGGGTTAATATGTTCTACAAAAAGATTCCTTGGAAAATTTTACTGGGGGTTGTCAAAGATATTGAGCACCTATGGGTTAAACGTACTTGAAAAAAATGTAACAAAAAATTGCATATAAATATAGCATGCATTCATTTTAACTAAACCAAGCTTCCATACATATGATTCCATGTGTGTATACACATAAATATATATTTATATGTGCGCATAAGTAAGTAAGTTATAAGTTTTGGTCCACCTTATATAGTCATTAAAATATACACTAATTGGATTCTTAGGATTTACTGTGCAAATGTTTAACTTTATCAACAATTTTATTCGTCTTATCTTTATAACATGCACCATTCGCGACGCATTCTTATTTAATAGATTTTTTTTTTTTGCATACACCTTAATTTGATATTTCACAACCAGTACAATTCTCGTCACGCTCGAACTAGTCTACTCATTCGCTAAAATACCAGTTGATGACCTTGAAGTAGTTTGGCTTTTAACCGTAGGGATGTTGCCATAGTGTATATGCATAAGTACACGAGTATATGCAGATATGCATGTGCATATAAGGCTGGTTACATGTGCTTTTATATATAAAAACAAGAAATGTGCAAACAATTGAGTGTAAATTAATTTAATTGCATTTATTAAGTTATGACACAAAAAAAATCGTTGAAAATTAAATAACATAGAGCCACACACAATTTTGCAATGAAACGGCAACCAGGTACGTTAATTTGTATGCATTCGCTTGTAATTAAATATTAAAGAAATGTGCATCTACAGTATTGAGAGAGTTAATACGATTAATTGGAAATTATGGGCATCAATCATTAGAATTGAATTTCCAAACCTAAGTGTCAGTTCTACTATCAAAGTCTGCCTTAATGGAACTATTAATGGAACTAGTTTTTCATTATTGAGAAAAATGTACCAGATTCTCTACAAACCTGTATAAGTGCAATCATCTTTCCTCCAGTAAATGCTCGTTACAGCTGACACACCTAATCTTGCACGGGTTTATAAAAAACCGAATATGAATAATGTCGCAATCATCACGCTATGATTGGGTTGACGATATCAACAGTCGGCGATGCTCATCAAATGTGAGCGAACTAGTTCACAGTATTGATATATCTTCTGTGATATCGAATTAAATGAACTTTCCCTAGCCACTATTAATTCGTACTACTATGGTTTCCTCCCATATAACACACGGGCTAAAAAGCCACGGGTCTAAAACATAGATGGCAATAGTTTAAATGCATTCACCTCTTTTTCAGTTAGTACTTACCTTAAAAAGCCAGCTGTTAAAATTTTATGATATTCTGTTAATTAGTTCGTGAGTTATTATGCTAATAATGATGCTACTTTTGTTATTTTCAAAAAAATTGATCAAAAAGAATTTCAGGTTTCATTTCTACTTGCTTCTTCAAGCAAAAAAATACCGTTCAAGTGAAATAATGGCTTGAAAAGTATAATGGAGAGAATATAACATAACATAACATGAAACAGAGAACATAAAAAAAATCCATAAAATCATTTTGAAAGATCGAAAAGTGAAGTTGCGTGAGTTCGCTGACGTCGAAAAGATATCAAAAGAACGTATTGGATTTATATTGCATGAACATTTAACTATGAGAAAACTCTGTTCAAAGTGGGTGCCGCGTTTGCTGACTGTTGAACAAAAACAAGAACGTCTTGATGATTCTGAGCAATGGCAAAACTTTCTCGCAGAAATATTTATAGTATATATATGTGCCAAGTTTTTTGTACCGATATCTTTCTTGATAGTAACAGTACATTTTTGTTTGGTATGCCAAAGTCTGTATTTGCAGTCCATCTTAACTATTCACTTGCGAAATTCTTCTTTAGTCATTATTCTTAGTACAGTTATTACAAATTTGTGTTGCGAGATTTGGTTTTCACATGAAATAAGTATATGTGCAATCAGAGATCAGTATTGATTTGGCAAACATAGAGAGAAAGTTATCAAACAATTTTGTGTGTTTTGCATTGGTATCATCATTTTTGGACGAAAATTGGCGGGCCAGAAATATTGGCGGGACCTTAGACAACCACGGCAAACGCGCCATAAGAGGAACCACTGTGGTGGGTCTTTGATATTTGAGCCGCTTACGGACATGGTGGAAAGTCTCCAATTTGTTTTATTCCGACAAGAACCAACGTAGAATTCTATGCTGAAATATTAGAGGATGTTCTCATTGAGTTTGCGGGAAGCAAATACGGAAACGACTGGGTTTTCCAGCAAAACAACACCCCAATCCATACGGCTCGTTTAACCAAGGCGTCAAGAAAAATTTCAGTTCTGGATCGGCCAGCACTAAGTCCCGATTTAAACCCAATTGAGAACCTCTGGGAAATATTGTCGACCTGAAAGGTGCTTTAGTGGAAGAGTGGGATAAGATAGGTGATTCCAACCTTCAAAACTTATCAGACTCTATGCCTAAACATATAATTGATGTCCTTTCTTAAAATGGAAAACATATTAATTATTAAAAAATCTAAAGTTATAGAAACGTTAAAAAATAGTGTAAAGAAAGGCCAATGCACATATACTTATTTCATATGAAGTTATTTTAATTTGCTTTTTAATTTAATATAATAATAAAATAAATTGCATAAAATCCAGAGCATAAAGTAAAATGAATCTTTAGAATAAAACCTGTACATACAAATGTCTAATTTTTTTACAATATTTTTAAAAGTATCTCTGGCTAACTCCAAAAGATGGCCAATATTTTGAACTCCAATCCATTGACGTATATTCCACAGCAATGATCGTCCTCATTCCAACAATCTTTTTTTGTTTTGCATAATTTGCTAAAGTTGCAGGAGATTATACTTATACAATAAATTGGTGGTCTATTTTTCAGCGTTTAGTGCATCTTAGAAGCTCTCTTTCAATATTTACACTTCCAAGTGCTTCAGAGTTGGAAATGCGGTCTGTCCAATATTTTGACCAATATTTTGAACTACAATCCATTGACGTATAATCCGCACCCATGATAACTTATTTCTTCGTATGCCTCGTCCTCTTTCAATATTTCCTTGTAGTATAAGGAGTTTTTTAGCTGCATGAGAACTATCGATATCGATAACTATGGTTCGATAGCTAAGAATAGCTAACTGTGTTTATATATATATCTGTTCACTAAGGTTCGGCAAGTCATCATGAATCATTTAGCACCGTTCGCGGAAATTTGCTTCGAAAAATAGAAATATGTTGGAGAAGTTCAAGAGCACTGGCGGCATCATCGGTTCTTATTTGTTTCGAAATGAGGAAGGAACTACCCTCTATGGTGAATTGTAGGCGCTATCGCTTCATGCTGACCGAATTTTTGTTGCCGACAATTAATCAGCTAAACATCGACGACATTTGTTTCCAAAAAGATGTCGCAATTTGCCTACAGCTCGCTTAACAATCGATTTATTTCACCTTTCAAGCCATCATTCCATATGTCCGAAATTGGACTGATTGAATGGGCTATGTAACTCGTAGCCTCGGCGGACATGAATTATCTATCAGATTGTAATAAAAAAAATGCATTCCAACAATAGTTTTTTGCTTTGTATGCTCAAGTTGCAGGAGAGTATACTTATAATTTCGGCGTATATGGCCCATGTAGGCTGTTTTACTGCATTGAATGCATCTTAGAAGCTCTCTGTCACTATTTACACTTTGAAGTGTTTCAGAGTTGGAGATACGGCCTATCCACGGAATTTCGAGTAGTAGTCTTAGTATGCAAATAAGAAATTTTTCTAGGCGATTCATATCAGGAACATTCATTTTCCAAGTTTCTATGTCATACAAAAAAACTGGGAAAACATTAAATCTCACAAAGCGTACTTTTAGTTTTAAATTAAAATCTTGATTTCTTAAAACACTGATGTAATTATAAAAAGCAGCTCTATCCCTTTCTATGCGACATTTAATATGTGGATACTATAGATTGGTTATTATCGAACGAAAAGTGGCTAACTTCCAACTCAATCTTCTCTATTTGTTTTTTTTTTTTAAGAGGAGGCAGTATCGAAAGCCTTTACCCCATCAGTGTAGGATTTTAACCCAAATGAAACCTCCTACCGTCAATGTACCGATCCCCTTCCAGTACTACCATTAAATAAATCGTGGGACAGGCGGTTGGGCACTAGGCTCCCCGTCAGTTACTCTTCACATGCAGTCCAAAGTTGCGTGCACTTTAATCCTCTCCTAGTTTTGTTCATTTAGGAAACCACCCCAGTTGGCCCTGTCCACCCCCTCCCACAATATTTGTCACACTTCGATTTAAGAATCCGTTTCTTTGTCAAGTATCGTCTGTTTAGCTGCCGCTCACCTCGCATGTGTCTGCGCGCTTTAATGCATGTTGCATAACACTGATGCCGACGAAACTTTATCTCCCTTAGAACACATCATGATGTCGACTATGTTTCCTGGTACTATCGGATCTTCTGATAATGCAGCTAAATTGCCTCTTATAATTGAACATCGTGGGCATACAAAAAGCACATGCCTTGGATCTTCCTCTTCATGGCATACTGGACATAAAGGCGAGTCACGTATCCTAAGGCGATGTTGGTACTTCTGATAGCAACCTTGATCTGTCAAGAATTTTGTTAGGGGGAAGTCAAGCTCACCATAACTTCGATTTAGCCCTTTTTCGATGTTTAGGATTAGCGTAGGTCCACTATCCCTTTGTGGAGTTTTCCCAACACTCCTGTGACTTGAGTAAGTATATAGTCTTCTCTGTATTCATGATCGTTGCTATGTTAGTTTGACCCTGTTCTTTTATCGTGCACACTCTTGCTTGCTCTTCTGCCCATATTTCGACGGAGGTCATGTCTGCGATCACCATTCCAGCTTCGTCCGAGGTGGTTTTGTATGCGCTTATCACCCTCTGGGCGCAAAGTCAGTACAATGCCTTTCATGGTCTCCACCGCGGTTGTATTCTGTTGCTAAAATGACTTTTGCCCATAGTGTCAAGGACGCAAAGGTAGGATCGTGGTGTACCCGGTGGTTTCCCTGGCTTCGGGAGCAACACAAGTATTTGTTTCTGCCAGAGCTTCGGGAACACACTTTGCTCAAAACACAAATGCATCACCCAAGTAAATGATTATTGATGTTCTAGGAGGGCTGTTTTTAGTGCTATGTTCAGAATACCATCCGGGCCGAGCTTTGCGATCTCCAATCATTTTTGCTACTTGCACAACTTCTTCACCTGTTATATCTTCGATATCATTTATAGATGCTTGCATGTATGACATGCTAGCTGTTTTACGGTGAGGAAACAGGGTCCGAACTATGTATTTCATTTAGCAAGTTTGGGCATTTTACTTGCGGTGCCTTAGCAACTTTTGACATCACTACTTTGTATGCATTATCCAACATATTTTTGTCTGCCTCGTCGCAGCGCTGATTAAATGAGGCTGTTTTACTTCGCTGGATCTCCATTTTTAGCTACCTTCTAAGATACGTAAAATTTGCCTGCTTAATTTCTTGATCCGCAGTATTCCGAAGCCGTTGGCAGATCCTTCTCCCTCTGATGCACTTCGCCGCTAGCTCCTTGATGATATCATTCTACCAGTACACCACTCTTGCTTCCGATGACAGCATTTTATTTTACGAGCCATAAACGCTTCACAGGCTATTGCCATGTTTTCCACAAGCCTGTTTGCTGCCTTTGTTGCTGTTCGATCCATATGACTTAATTTTAAACCAATTTGAATAGAGGTATGTCGAGGGTGGTCTATCTCCATGCTTGGTGCATCGGTTTACTAGAGAAAATGTACTTTTTGTCTCATTTTCCTAATGCCTATAACTATCGCCTGATGATCGCTGTGGGTATAGTGCTCGCTGATTTTCCATTTCACGCATCTTGCCAAGGAGCTACTCGAAAGTGTGATATCAATGATGGATTCTTTATTATCTCGATGAAAGGATCGAAAGCTTCAAATAAAGCCGCACCCGTAGCGTTTGTTCTCCTCTCGTATAGCGGCCACTCTCAGTCTCTAAAATATGGTCGAGGAACTCTTTGAACTCTTAGATTGTCCAAATGGGCAAACATTGCAACCTTTGATGAGAGCCTACACGAAGCGCTTCCTCGCATCCGCATCCAGTGGATCCGCTTTCTGAAACGGATTGACACCACATGTCCATATTGCTGTTTTTTGGGTCATATATACCACCCAATCATTGCGAGAAGGAATCTTGTAAGGCTCTAAGATTATGGCCACGTCAACCTTTATGTATAACACCGCCTGGTTCAATAAATCTTGGACCGCCTCGCAATAGTTTAAGTTTAATTCGATTATCTTCATATTTTTGCTTTTGTTGGTGCTCTTTTGTAGGCTGGATACCTGCTACTACCAGATATATGATCGGATGACTCTACCTTCGCTCGTTGACATAGAAGACATTTTGGCGCATTTGCATAATCCTTTGCCACATGTCCTTCATTTTCACATCTCCTACACAGTTTGGATCTAACGCAATCTGTACAGATTTTCACTATATTACCAAAATCTACCAACCAATTATCGCATTGGTTGAATTACCTTCTTTCAATTTTCCCTTAGAAAGGAGCAAATTTGCGGCGCTTAATAAAAAATTTAGTGTCGCTATTCGAGTGTTCCTGTACGCTTTACGCAGGCTTTTCACTACCGCTACGCTGGTGCTTGGTAGATTAAATTGGTCTACCATAGTTTGAACTACATCTTCCCTTGTAGATACTTCATCGAGATCATTACACTGTATTGTTAACTCATGCGTAAGGACTCTGACTTCGGCTTTATTGCCCAGAACTTTCTCTACCAAGCCCTGGTACTGCGTGTTGTCAGCGTCGCTCTTCGTTTTTAGTTAGAGTAACATTTCACCTTTTTGAGTTTTCCTAATCTTTGTAACCCTATCGCCGAGCTGCGAAGGGCTTGCGTCGATTGAATCACAGCTCTCCAACAAATTCCCCTCAAATCATTGTGAAAAGGCTGCCGTATTCCATAATTGTGATACTAACAATGCCCTTTTTATGCTCCTCACTATACGGTGGGTATTTGAGTTTGCAGTTCCTCATCAAATGCCCGCTTGCAAATTGCCAAATGCAAATATCGGTGATTGCGGATATACAAAGCAAACAATCAGTACAAACAGCGTCCAACAAATATGTAATGAGACTGAGACAAAAAAGGAGAAATAATGGGAAACCTTCACAAACATACATTTCTACATACCCACACACATAAATGTATTTGTTGGTGTGCGCTTATAATTGGCACATATACTTGGAAAAAGCTATTTAAATTGCAAATCAGAATGCTGCCGCCGTGTGCAAAATATACAACACAAAATGGGGTGATGAATTGTAATTAAACTATTTACACATAATTTGAAGCAATTAAACGCGCGCATACAACTAACACAAAAAAATCGCTGAACTTCATGCAAACAACAGCACACAAGGATACAGATAGATATGTTTGCGCAGCAACTAACAAAATCCGCGCACAAATCCAGTGCGACTTTGGCGCTATAACCAGCCAATTCAACTTTCAACGCAGCAATTTGAGGTAACTAAAAACTCATTCAAACGCACACGCACACACTCATGCATGTCTATTCGTGAAAACGCAAGGATACTATTGCAATCAGTAAGCCAAATGACTATAGAGAAAAATACACAATTCATGCTTCGCATCAACCTCCGCCTTCCCACATTTTTTTTTTCGTTTTGTGCAGTATGTTGGCTGTCATATTGCATGTTAGTTCTGGGCAGGTTCCAATGCCACATACACATATAGATACTATGTAAAATAAAAGTATGAGACTACTAAAAGCCCATATTACTTGTAGGTATGTACGTGTATACTCATGTACTGTGACATGCCACATGCAAATAAAGTTCACGCATATTTGCACTGCCGCACGCAATATCGAGGGCGTCTGGTTAAATGCTCCAATGCGTTTTGATTCCGATATGGCGCGCGCTAGTGAAAAAAGAAGAATTAAAAGTATTGCTATGCTAGGCAGTTAATAAAATAAAATATTGAAAAAATAGGAATTCATACGATGCAAGGATACCAACTCAATAATAAAGAATTCACGGTTTTATGTGCTCTATCATGCAGTAATTTTATATCAAAAGTATTTCAGTCTTGTGGTCTAGGCAAATACCACGAAAGGCATATTATCTACAACTATATTTTCTAGCCACTACATTTTCTAGCTAAAATACAAGGTGGCGCAAAAGTAACCTTGCGATGTTTTTTGGCTGTAATTTAAAAAAAAAAAGAAAAACTTCGATTCTTCTAGTGGATTATTTTTATTTGGTCTTTTAATTTTTTTTACATCAACGACGCCACAATTGATTACCATTTGAGCCCTTTTTATGGCATTTTTCATCACTTTGGCCAAAACTTCCGGCGATAGGTCCTCACATTCTTGACGGATATTGTCTTTAAGAGCTGCAAGAGTCTGAGGCTTGTTGACATAAACCCACGACTTCAAAAAGCCCCTCAAAATGAAGTCTGGAGCGGTCAAATCAGCCGATCTTGCTGGCCAGTGCAAATCGCCAAAACGGGAGATTAGGCGCCCGGGAAATGCATCCTTCGGCATATCGGTTGTAGCACGTGCAGTGTGTGCCGTTGCCCCGTCCTGTTGGAACCACATGTTTTCCAATCCCAACTCATCAAGTTGCGGCAAAAAGAACTCGTTGATCATTGCTCTGTAGCGCTCACCATTCACAGTAACCGTTTGGCCCGCGACGTCTTCGAAGAAAAAAGGTCCGATGACTCCTCCAGCGAAAACAGCGCACCATACAGTGACTTTGAACGGGTGTAATGGCTCTTCGTGGGTTACACGCGGATTTTCAGAAATGCAAATTTTGCTTATTTACGTACCCGCTAAGATGGAAATGGGCCTCATCACTCATGATTATTTTTGATGAAAAATCATCTTCCCCTTGGTGGTGATTAAGGACGGTTTGAGCATATGTTAGGCGCGATTGGCGGTCAGCAGCTAACAGCTCTAAAGACCGTCGACTGATACCCATTTGCGTGGCACGTCGTCTGGTCGATGTCGACGGCGCTTCCATGACATCCTCGGCTACAGCAGCAATATTCTCTGCAGAACGGCTACTCTGGAGTCTGCCACGCCTGGCAGCATCTCGTGTTGTGCCAGTCTCTTCGAGCCGAGCGGCTAAACGTCGCAGTTTTTCACCAGTAGGCGTTGGACGGCGAGGAAATCTGCGACGAAATTCACGTTGTGCCAAAGTCACCGAGCGATTATTGGTCAAATAAATAGTCAGCAATATTCCGCGTTCTGGAGCAGTGTAGCGTAACATTGTTTATTAACGTCTATTTCGCATGAGTTTACTACACAAATGTCAAAACAGAACTGACATTAGGGGCCAATCGCAAAATTTATAGCATTTTCTAATAGGAGGATTACTTTAGCGCCACCTGTTATATATACATAGGTACATACGACGGATAGCTTTGAGTTAATCAGACTAACGTTGTAAAACACTCTATTTTGATTTTTTACGCATTTAAGCAAAGTACTAAGATCGCATATCACTTGATATGGCTGTAAAAATCCATAAAAATTCCAGGAATAACATCTTTCCACACCTTTTTAAAAATCAGATTTCATTTAAAATTGAGCCAAAACTGAGAATTCGTTTGCGAGTGAAGTGCCTGAGTGTAAGTAGGTATTCTTAACTTTTTTTGGTCAATATAATTATTGGGAAACAATTTGTTTAAAAACACTTTTCTTACCAAATTTTGTCAATTGCTTCCCGAGGCGTTTCTTCTAATTTGGCATCCACGGTTGGCAGCAACATTTCATAGCTCTGAAGTTAAAACTAGACTTTAGTTATTATAACCACAACGAAAAAGTAGCTAAAAGGATTTTATTATTGCAGCTTTGGTACAATACTTACGCTGAGGTAAAAAAGCGCACGCGTCTTGATGTGGTTTCACAAATGGAGGGACCTACAGTTTCAAGCCGATTCCGAACGGCAGATATTTTTTATGAGGAGCTTTTTCATGGCAGAAATATACTCGGAGATTTCCCATTGACTGCCAAGGTGCGACCGCTAATAGAAAAAAACGTGTTAACGTGTTAACGTTATTAAACCCAACAATTTGCCAAATTCATAATGAATGCCAGTCAGCTCAATCCGGTAACGGGTTGTGTTCCTTGATCAGGCCTAATAAGTAAGTAATCAAAAATGCCAATTTACTATATGTCGTTTTCAATAATAACTGAGAAATTCAGCAAAAATATTCCTTCACATTGTTATTGGTTTGCTGATTTATCAATCACTTCTCAATTTTTATTCCGGTTCGATTGCTCACCATGCATTTGTGCAAAGCGCAATGGAGCAATCATTTTAAGAATTTTTTGAGTAAATATACATATATTAGGTTGGGGAAAAAGTTCGTGGCGTTTTTACCGAAGACTTTTATTTAAACAAAAAACAATAATTATATCAATAAGTAAATCCATTATCTATTCGCCGTTGCTGTTTACAACCTCAAACCCTCGACCAATTTGTTGATGACGTTCCGCCAAAAATCGCATAGTTTGGTGTCAAAGAAGTTATTGAACCAGTTTTTAAGGACCTCGTTGTTGTCGAAGGTAACGTCTTTCATGTGGTTTCACAGGGAGCGGAAAAGATAGTAAACGGTCGATGTAAGGTCCGCAGAATACGGCGGATACTGAAGAACCTCCCATTCGAGTTGTTGGAGTGCGCGTTTGACGACTTGTGAAACTTGTGGCCTGGCATTGTTCTGAAGGAGTATGGTTGACCATTTCAATCAGGTTCTTTCACTTAAATAGCCTCATTCACGCGGTGTACCTGTACAATGTAGAGCTCCTTGTTAATCGTGTCATAATTTTTTGAGCATTTCCCAATGCACCATGCCTTTCCAGTCCCACCAAACACATAGCAAGATCTTTTTTGGCTGAAGATCCAGCTTGACTCTCGGCTTTGGCGTATCTCCTGGAGCCACCTTTTTTTTTTTTTTTTTTGCTTCATATTAATGTATAAGCAGCATTTCTCATCTCCCGTGACGATTCGGTACAAAAAGCGCTGTTTATGACCGCATGTTGCTCGATGGCGGGCGAGATGCTGCGAAGCAATTTGAAGACGACTTTCTTTGTTTTTTTCGTTGAGCTCGTGAGGCAGACAGGCTCACAATTTCTCGGTAAGTCCCATTGACTGAAGATGATTGAGAATCGTTTTATGATCACAGTTCATTTTTTCCGCCAATTCACGACTGGTTTGGCGACCGTTCTGTTTCAAAAGTGATTTGAGACGTTTTTCATCGAATTCAGCAGGCCGTCCGCTGCGGGACGTGGCATTGATATCAAAGTCACAATTTTTGAACTTTGCAAACCTTTTCCGTGTTGTAGACTCGCCCCACCAGATCCTCCAGAAAGCAAAATAGATTAACGAAACCAACACAAGACTGAGTCTTGTTAAGGACCTATGCTCCCGAGTGGAATGAACAAGAAAAAAAATCACCTATGACCCCTTTTCCGTACACGTCGCAAATGTCACGGGCTGCTCCGGCAGCTTTTTGACCTCGATAAAAGGAAAGAAGAGAAGGAGTCGAAAATGTTGATTTTTGCATTAATTTTTACTATTAACATAGTTTTTTAGAGCCGAACATAGTTGGAAACAATTAGTTATTATACAATTCCTAGCAGCCAATTAAAGGCATGTGAGCTCATTTTTCTGTAGAAAAAACGTCTCATAAGACCCTTGGGTGTACACCATAAAATTTCGCGGCCATAGTACATAAATATTTTGAAAATATTCAAGACAAATTTTCGATTTATTAGATTCAAATGATAATCAATTTATTAAAAATACACAAATGTTATTGGCAGGTGTAGCTGTTCAAGAAGGAATAATTTTTATAGACCCAAATTTCGGTTTTTTTTTTGTGGATTCCATAAAAAAGCTGAAGACTATTGGTCTTCCACTCACAGCATATTTGCACATATTAACAGAATTGCATGTATGAAAGTAGAAGAAACTCTGCTGAATGTTGTTGACAAACAAAGCCTACATTGAAATAAAAAGCTGGCCAGATGCAGGAAAAACCACATCATGCCAAATTTCAAATACACAAGCTCTTGGCATGGGACCTTCAAATATGAGCTTGTAACGTCTGTGAACTTTTAAAGAACAGTTTCGATACTCAAGAGTGTTTACTGTGACAATAGACACGGGTTCCTGTTAAAAAATTTAGGGAAAATTTTTTTGCATAGTGCAGCAGTAACAACAATACATGTTTTTATTGAATAATTTAATAATTTTTCTGTTTAAAGCTTTTAAGTAAGAACTTACGTGCCTTTCATTTTTTTATTGCTTTTAATTTACAAGAATATAAACTGTTAAAAAATAAATAAATAGGTAATTTGTAGCAAATCAGATATTGTTAGCAAATAACACATGGGCCTACCAAAGGAAACAAGTTTTTTTTTTTTGTTTTCAAAATTAGCTTTGTTCATCAACTTAATTGCCATCAAGAAAAGCGCAGTCATTCAGCGATTTATCACTTGCCACAAACTAGACCTCAGTCTCCGCGATAACGTCTTTATTCGAGCGAAGTTTCTTACCGGTGAGCATTTTTTTAGATCTGCGAACAGCCAGTCGCTGGGAGTAAAATTATGTACTTTTGCCAAGGTTTTCATTGACTTGTGACACAGCTCGTTTTTGGTCATCGCGGCGCCCACATTGAAGAGATAATTTTCATAGCCAAATGTTCATGCAATATAAATCCAATACGTTCTCTTGATATCTTTACAATGTCAGCGAACTCAAGCAACTTCACTTTTCGATCATTCAAAATGATTTTATGCATTTTTTTATATTTTCTGTTGTTACCGTCTCACTTGCACGTCCACTGCGTTGTGCATTATCGGTGTCTCTACGGCCACGTTTTAAGCCAGCAAATTATCGTTTTATTGTTGTTTCTGATGGAGCGGAGTCGCCATTACACTTTTCAAGTTATTGCTTCACTTGAACAGTATTTTTTCGCATCAAGAAGCAAGTAAAATTAAAGCATGAAACTATTTTTGATTCATTGCTTTGAAAATAACAAAAGTTTCTTCACTCTTAGCACAATAACTCGCGAACTAATGAATAGAATAGCATGTCTTTTCCTGTCCTTTTAAGGTTATTACTAACTGAAAAAGAGGGGAATGCAATAAAACTAGTGCCATCTGTGTGTTAGGTCCAGAACTTTTCAGCCCATGTGTTACGCTCATAGAACAGAGTCTCATGCCTATTTTAAATGCAGCTTGAGGCACCTCGAGAGGCTAAATTGATAGAGGTTCAACATGAAACATGTAAATCCTTAATCGATCAAATAGTATGGTGATTTTCTATATATAATATATAATTTAAATTTCTTGGGTACATAGATTGCAGTATTTGATCGGTATGTAGTGTGCTAGGATATTCCTGTATACTTGTAATTTGGAAAAAAAATTAATACGAAAGAAGGCTCATATTCGCACTGATTTAATGCTAAACAGCCGACGCGTCGCTAGCATTTTGCGCTAGCATTTCTAAATCTAGCAGTGTCAGTTTAACTTTATAACAGCCACACCTTGTATAACAAGCTATGCGTTTCCTGCATATATGCACGCCTTTGCAAAAAACCTGTTATCTTAGCTATTAGTTCATGAAGTAGCCAGGATTCTTGGAAAATATTGCGCTTGCAATTTGCATTTTTGTTATGCATCGGTTTTTTCTGCTCAAGGCCATGGAAACCTTTAGCAAAAATGCAGAAAATATGTATTGAAGAATAAAAAAGCCAAACTGACCGTAAAAATGCATTTTAAAAAGAAACATATATATATGAACTTATGTATGTATATATTTTAGCAAAGCTGGTCACGCAACTTAATAAAGGTAATAGTGGAGAAATTGCCCGATATTTCTATGAAATAACTCAAGAAATATGTTCAAGCGGCATGCATTGGAGGTTGTTTGTGCGTGCATGCATATATGTATGCACAAATGTGGTGAATATGCGGCATAAACGCAACTGATTCGTTCTTGTGTAGGTGTAAGCCCAGGTGCTTTTGTACCCAGCGCGCTACAAGTGCGCTTACTACCTCGGTTGCTTTATGGATGTCAATTAAAAAAAATTGACTCATTCAATAGCTAAACTGAAATATTATTCAACTTTTTTAGAAGCTTTAATCAGAATTGATTTCTGGCCTGTTCTTTTCTAACTAAATTTACCCTCAAGGCACTATAGGCATCTTTTCTTAAAAAATGTAAAGAAAATTACGAACTGAACCAGCCATTTCAGGTCATATGCCAAAGCTATAATTCTCATTTCAGTCACTTTAATACATACAACTTTCTTTTTGACCTTTAAAGGGTAACACCACTCCAACGGTCTAAAAGAAAAACGTTGTTTGGCACATTTTTTTGGGTGGAAGGTAAAAGGGATGTAATAATTGTGGCGTAATTGAGTATATATTTAACTATATTACAAAAAAATTATGCAAAAAAATTTTACAAAATAGCGGCATGGAGAAACTGACACAACTTAAATGTGGGTCCGGCACTTGAAGTGTAACCAACTTCAGACCGCTCGCGCAGCTGTCTGTTAGTTGGCTAAATGACAGTCCAGAGTATTGTTTACAGCCACGCGGAAAATTTTCCTAAGAGTAAACGCAAAAGACGAAAATCATTAATGGATTTCAAACGTAATAGTGTGATTGCATTATATTTGGCTGGAAAATCACAACTAGCGATTGTTCGTGAGCTCGAGCACCTTAAAATATAAAAAGCTTTTGTTTATCGCAACATTATTCCTTACAATGATACTGTTAACATCGCGAAACGTTATGGAGGTGGTCATCAAAAGACTGCAACGTCACATGAAATGATTCAAAGTGAAGAAGCGACTTGAGCGAAATCCCCGACGAAGTGGCAATCAAATGGCGGAAGAACTGAAAATATCTGCTCGTAGCATCCGTCGCATTCTGAAAAATGATTTAAAAGTCAAGACTTACGAGACTCAAAAAGCGCTTGATCTCACACCAAAGCAGCAACAAGTCAGACTTGAGAGAGAGCGAAGGAGTTGCTTCACTTGGCCGAAATCAGTCAATTTCCGAACATTGTGTTTTCTGACGGGAAAATTTTTCAAATTGAGCAATTCGGAAACTCCCAAAAGGATACTGTTTATTTGTCCGACCGTTTATACGAGAATTTGAGTCATCGATTGGCCACCAGGAGGCAGCACTCGCCACAGGTAACAGTTTGGGCCACTGTAACCGCAGATGGGCGCTCTCCAATCGTTTTCATTGAGCCTGGCGAGAAGGCAAACGTGAAATATTATCGGGAAAGTATTCTAGAGGTTGCTGTGAAGCCATGGGCAGACAAACATTTCGATGGTAGACCATGGACGTTTCAACAAGACTCGGCACCGTCTCACAAAGCTCGAGTGAATCAAGAATGACTAAACAACAACGTTCCGAATTTCATAACGTCCCCACAATGGCTCTCAAATTCACCAGGTCCGAACTAAAAGTTTCACCAGTCTCGAGGTGCGGAAAAAGGCATTGTCCGCGAGTGGGTCAAAATACCTGCAAGTCACGTTCGGGCAGCTTGCGATTCGTTTTTAGACCGTCTCAAGGCCATAGTCAAGGCAAAAGGTGGTCATATTGGGCAAAGATAAATTGATTCTTAATTTTGTATTATTTTCACACATTTTTTAAATTGAATTGAATACAATACATTTTTGAAACAAAATTTTTGGCCTTTTTAATTAGTTACACTTCAAGTGCCAGACCCTGTACAATTTCCCAAAAAAGAAAAACAATAGTCATTTGTTAATAAATATTCTTTAAGTTGACTAATAGAAATTTGTCCACAAGATTAATTAAAAGTTGTGGTTAAATTTTCAAATAAAAAGTTTGGCAATTGTTGGAGTTATGCTGCGTGCAGTTTTAAAAAATTAAATTTGGAGAAAACTATTTTAAAAATTTTGAAATGTGCTACATATAGGCATGAAGTGAACGCTTAAAGAAGCACCTGTAAGGGAACAGACTTTCTGCCACATATTTTAAACAGTTCAAAACATATCTTAAACAAAAATTAAAATTGTATTTTTTTGAAAAATCTATATGAATAATTGCCTAAAGCATACATATGTATATATGGTATGCTCTAAATTTTTATTCAACTGAAGATTTTTTTCTCCAACTGAAGACTTTTAAAACTTAATTCTTTTCAAACTCTTGTCTTTCTTGGCACGACGACAAAACCAAACTGATCCGTACGTCATGCGATTGCGACCCTCGTGCTTTTTGAACGATAATTTGGCTAACAAGTAAAAGTAGAAATAAATAAAAAAAGAAAAAATAACAAAATTTGAGACTTTTTTTCATTAATATTTTATTGCAAACCCAGAGCTATTTATTACTCAGTTCAACTTTGTACTATGGATGTTGAAATAGAAAAGGTTTATGTCAAATTGAGAACATTTTTCCTTCACGGTTATGGTTTTTTAAGCCCAATACTCTAACGACCCTGCCAATCTTCAATTATGCTTGGGAAAACTCAAAGAAGATGCATTTCCTATTCAATCGCACTGATCCTTGGTCGTAACTGCTATTATTTTTATGTTGTTTAGGTCGAGCAGGTAATAATTTTCATATATTTTAAAAGGTTGCAAAGTTCCAATTATTGTATGTAAGTATTTTTCTAGAGCTTGCTGTGTGCCATAGTATTTTCGTAAAAATTTAAAATTTTAAACTGTGCTGTGGCTGAGCTACTTGAAATTGTGCAGATAAAGTCATAGCACAGTTAAACGAAAGATTGTAGCATTCAAGCGCAGCATAGCAAAACCAAATCTTATTCGTGGAAATTATTAGTAATAATAACTTTTTAATACTGTTGCTGCTATGCAGGAGGCTTTTCAAGTGATAGTATTTTTAAATTACGTGCGTACACATTTTTATTAACTTCTCATTACTTACTGTCTGGCGTGAAAAGTATTAAAGTCAGGCTTCAACGTTTCAAACAAACAAAGACAAAGAAAAAAAAACTGATTCCAACACCTTTGGCATCCAATTTAGCAGCTTAAATTAAATTTACTTAAGCATTACAAAAAATAAATCAAGTTCGAAATTTGTTTTATTTGTTTTCATTATTTTAAGTTTTTGTTAAGAAAATACTGGTATAGAGACGCCTCTAAATTGAATATGACTAGAAAAGTACAAAGTGTGTAGTATGCACACTAGGCCGCGTCGATTTGTGGGGAGGCAAAAGAATCGACCATTGCTCAATCATATTCTAGGGATTGAAATAAGAAACTTTGCCGAAAGAACCATGCCTCTAAAACGAATTCTGATGTCCCCCAATTTGAGTCGAACTTTTTAGTTTCTTTTCTATAACTCACTTAAATTAATTTTTTCATTTACATATGTTCTGACTAAATAAATTTCTTAAGAGAAAAAATAGATATTATTTGAAATAAATAATAAATATTATTATAAATAAATAAAAATAAAGAAAAAACATAACCATTTAGCTGATTTTTTCATGTAAAGGCTAAAAATGGTGATATTTTGAAATTGGGGGACATCAAAATTCGTTTTAGAGGTATGGTTCCTTCGGCAAAGTTTCTTATTTTGATCCCTACAATACGATTTTCACAGAGCAATGAGCGATTTTTAAATCGACCCGCCCTAATGCACACTCATCATAAGCTTTCTTGGTACTACATACCAAGTTTCAGCCTAAAATTATGCAAAACACTTTAAAGCAAATCTTAGCTTAAACACCCAGTGAACACTTTCAATGCTACTTTTAGATCTACTTACTTATTCATGTATTTTAAAGGAAGTGAATATTTTCATGAACAAACTAAAACAGAGTTAAAACCTTTTTAATTTTAAATAAAGTATTAATTTTAAAACTTTCATTCTCAGTGTACGCAATTTTATATATTGTATTTTATATAAAATATTAGTTTCAAGGTATAATATATTGATAGGACTATGAATAAGTTCGTGCGGTTTTTTTTCGAAATTTGAAACTTTATTGACGTAAAATGGTTACAAATTTAATATTCATAGTATTGTCCATCGCTTGCTACTACTTTTTCCCATCTTTCTGGCAATTCACGGATTCCCTTTGTGAAAAATTCGGTCAGTTTTGCCGCAATCCACGAATCGATCCATTTTTTATTAAATATTTTACAGGGCCCGGCACTCGAAGTGTAACCAATTAAGAAGGCCATAAATTTTATTTGGAAAATTACTTTATTTAATTCAAAGTAAAAAGGTGTGAAAATAATCCACAATTGAGAATCGATTTACCTTTGTTCGATATGTCCACCTTTTGCCTTGACTATGGCCTTGAGACGGTTCAGAACCGAATCGCAAGCTGCCCGAATGTGACTTGTAGGTATTTTGGCCCACTGGCGGACAATGGCTTTTTTTAAGCGCCTCGAGAGTGGTGAATCTTTTTAGTTCGGAGCTGGTGAATTTGAGAGCCATTGTGTGGACGTTATGAAGTTCGGAACGTTATTTTTTAGCCATTCTTGGTTCACTCGAGCCTTGTGAGACTGCGCCGAGTACTATTGAAACGTCCATGGCCTACCACCGAAATGTTTGTCTGCCGCGGTTTCAAAGCAACCTCCAGAATACTTTCCCGGGCTCGATGAAAACGATTGGATTGGATTGTGTAGATTTGTAATAGGTTTCCAAGTGATAAGTCCTAATGAAATTCCGATGTGCTGGTGAAAAAATAAGAAAAATGTGCTAATTAAGTTCGGGTTATATTGAATGTATCCCCTATAAATAATAATATAAAAAAACTCTATCGCATATATTGTACATGTAAAGTAAATCCAGAAAAAACGGAATTAATACTGCTCAGCAGGAAGCATAAAACACCTGCTCTTCAACAAATCTTCCTATGAAGAGACCCCTTAGAGTAACAGAGACGGCTAAATTTCCAGGAGTCGTACTGCAAATGAAGCTAAATTGGGGGCTCACAGTCGCAGATAGAGTACGACGGCGTTGTACTCTTGCGAAAGGCAGAATGAAACACACTTAATACACAGTAGCAATTAGATCAATTCTCTACTACGGTATTATGAAGGAATGCCCTTGAGAAGCGCGTAAACATTAAAAAGTTGTTAAGGTCCAAAGACTAACATCTGTTCCAATAACCGGTACAATGTCAACCAAACCATCGAAAGCACTGTATTTGATATTAAACTTCCTTCCGGTAGGCCTGCAGGCAAGATACATTGCGCCCAGTGAGGCAAATAGGCTGAGTACTTTGAGTAAGTGGTCTAACACAGATTATGGCCACGGTAAAATCTTGGATGCCATCCTTGGAGCTACCCAGACAGATGGACTACACAGTCCCGCGAGAGGGACAGAACGAGGTAAGACAGGGCGAGTCAACCCATGTATACACAGATGGATCAAAGCTCGAGAGCAGCGTGGACGGAGGTGTATACTCCGAACATTTGGGGATTTCCTTCAGTTTTCGACCTCCCGACTATTGTAGGGGGTTTCAGGCTGAAGCCGTGACACTGGTACAGTGTTATGCGATTCCTGGAGATGATATCTACATTTTGACTGATAGTCAGGCGATGATAAAATTCCTCACAAATCAGTCGACAACCTCCAAGGTAGCCATGAAATGCTGCACATCTCTTAAAGAGAATGAATTGGAAAATATCATTCCTCTCGGAATTAAGGATCTTATTGTATAAAATTTTTAAAAAGTACGCACTGGTTTTAGAAGAGATAAGGGCCACATGCGGCATCACAATGAGCCTGAGTGTGTCCCACAGTGGACAACCGCTTCAACTTAACCTAACCTATCGCCCATACATACATATGTATCAAAATACTGGCGTACGGTGTAGTTTAACTATAAAAGGGGTAATCAGTTCTAGCACAAAATATTGCTAAACAATTAATTTTAAATGTATTTTAAGTTTTTTCCGTCGGGCATCTGCTTCAAATATAAACTCTCTTCGATAAATTATGTACCTGCCTTATGAATAAAACTCATAGCTAGTTTTGTATTCATATCCTCAAGTACACCTTATACGTATTTATAACTCATATGATGCCAGTGATTGGAGACTTCACCGCGATCAACAAAAATGTTCTGCTGACCAAATAGTGAGTATGACGAACAATTGCTAGCAGCCAATTAAAGGCATGTGAGCTCATTTTTCTGTAAAAACAACTTCTCATAAGTCCCTTGGGTGTACGATATAAAATTTCACGGCCATATATTGATACAGAACAGTATTACCGCAATTGCCTTAAAAGCCAAGAAATATAATTTTCAATTATGTCCTAGGCATGTTGAATAGGGAGCAATAGTAGTAGAGCAGCTGATTTGATGTTTTTTTGTGAATTTATATGGTATCTTGAGTCCAACTTTATTTAAATAATATGAATGATGTGCCGAACAGAACTATTTCCTATGACGAGCACAACTAATGGTAAACAAATCTGTTCCATTCTCTTTTTTATAATACAATTGGCGGAATTGGCATTTCAAAGACAAACAAACCTTTTGTTCAAAATGACGAACTAGTTGGTGCCGGGGTCCATATACAGATCGTTACATAACTATGGACAAGACATAACGAATGCTAGACATTTTTTTTTCATACGGAAGAAAAGCAAAAAAAAATTGTCAAAAAATTAAAAACTAATTAAAATTGCACTATTCGCACTTTATTATAAAAAGTTGTTAAGATCAAAGGTTTTATCACGAAAGCAGAAAATCAAGATGTATAAAACAATACTGAAAGTTAATGATATAAACCCGCTATTGCGATTTGAAAGAACCATGAGACGATCCTATTCGGCCTAAAATCGGCGCGTATCGCATCCGTTACAACAACGAAATTGAAAACCTTATGTGTGGTTAAACTGTAATACGTTTTACGAGTACTTTACTTTTACCAAGAAAGGGACGGCTTGATGGCGTCGAAGCAGACTTAAAAGCGACGAACGTTCGTATTTGGAGAAATGAGACAAGAGAGAGACTGAATTGGAGGAGGAATGTTGATGAAGCATTTATCCACCACAGATTGTGAAGATAAGAAAGAGAGGGAGAGAGATTATATTAAAATTAATGTAGTTACTGAAATAAAATACTAGCATCTTGAAGCAGATCTCCCCTTCCTTCTCTGTTATTCGCACTGACCTCTCCATCCGCAAACTGTGCTTTGAGGGTTGTGCTAGGGCTCTCTTTCCGAGCAGGCAAGATTGGAAAGAGGGGAGAGTCGGTACGGATATAGATACCTCTGTTTTCACTGACGGATCCAAAATGGAGTCTGGAGTGGGGGCGGGGGTTTACTCTAAATCAGCCAGCATTTCGGTCTCCTTTAAACTGACGGAAACAAGCAGCGTTTTTCAAGCAGAGGTCTTCGCGATCCTGCAGGTATGGAAAATGCTTCGGGATCCTGCAGAGAAAGAGACTGTGGAAGAAGACTTGAGACTCCTTAGCGTGCCCTTTGGGGATGACTTGAAGAAATTCTCCAGCCTAGATCCCTTTTCTCTCCTCCACTACATCAACAGCACTGGATGGCTGTAGACGGTTTTTTTCTCTTAATCTTTTCACAGGTGGTGGTCCACATTATGGCATCAAAACCGCACATCAAAATAGCACCTACTTGAAGTGTACCTGGGGTACTCTTGCCATCTTATCTACCTACCTACCGAAATAAAATATGTATCATATATAAGTGATATATGTTTTTATTTATATGCTACATTTTCTTTCCTAAGAGTTATAAGTTCGTCTTGTTGCCTTAAGCAAAGCTTAACTCTGTCTGCACTCAACATTCAAGTTGCAAAAGTTAATTTATGGACTTATTATTGTAGGAATTTGATTAATAAGTAACCCCGTGTACTAAATACTATCTATAGTTCCATGTAGCACTGTAATGCTAGAATCATTTAACACAATTGGTGGTGCCTTAGAGAACCACAAAGTGACGCATAAGTGGAAAGTGGCGTTCAAGTAAATGCAGTGCACAACATTAAGCTAATAGAAGTCTAAAACTTATGATAATTCTAATGTAATTCGAAAAAGAGTTTCTACAAGTTCTCGTTGATTTTTGATAACTTTTTCCACTAACACCGTTAGGGGGAAATATTATCAGAAATTTATAAGAATTTTGATACACTTCAAACTTGCGCTTCATTAAACTAAAATTTATTGAACTATAATCGTAAGACGGCGTGCCCAATTTTTTTTTTTTAATTCTGATTAAAAAGTTTGAAATTTTCATGAAAATTTTTCCACCTTTTCTTAATCCTGCACTTTGTTTAAGAATTGTCAGTCACTCACATCTTATTTGATACAGATATGATTTCTATTTCGAAATAATTTATTTGATTTCTCAACATAAAAAGTGTCCATTGTAATATAAAAACAAAAAGAAATTTAGAGAGAACTCCCGCCGCAGCTTAAATTATTTGTTTTAAAAGAGCCGTTAATCCCAGTGGCCGCCGTAGCCGAATGGGTTGGTGCGTGACTACCATTCGGAGCACAGAGAGAACGTAGGTTCGAGTTTCGGTGAAGCACCAAAATTAAGAAAAGTTTTATTCTAATAGCGGTCGCCCCTCGGCAGGCAATGACAAACTTCCGAGTGTAGTTCTGCCATGAAAACGCTCCTCATAAAAAATATCTGCCGTTCGGAATCGGTTTGAAACTCTAGGTCCCTCCATTTGTGGAACAACATCAAGACGCACACCACAAATAGGAGGAGGAGCTCGGCCAAACACCTAACAGAAGTGTACGCGCCGATTATATATATGTATATATGTATATATGGGATTATACAAGTTTCAAGAAACGAAATTATACTTTTAGTATGCGAGAGTTTGTAGAGAGAGTTTGACATTGAACCATGGGACCGCGTACTTCGAGAGAAAAGCGTGCGTTAATTTTGGAGCATTTCAAAAAGGAATATCGTTTCGTAAAATAGCTAAAATTGGACTGTCAAGTTTGTCAGTAGTTCAGCAAATTATTGAACGCCTTATGCTTGAAAATCGTGTGGTAAATAAGGGACGAGAGGCCCCAAATAAAACTTTCACAGAAAAAGAGTCATTTGCGCGCCAAGGGAAGAAAAATCGAGCAACAAGCGCTCCAAAATCCACTAAAATGGCCGAAAATGATTTAGCTAAGTCTTGCTATCCAGAAGCAGTTCGAAGAGTACTGATAAAAGCAAATTTAAATGACAGTATAGACCGCAATAAACCTTCCGTAAGTACAAAAAATAGAAGTAAGAGATAGCAGTTTGCGCGAGATCATCTACAATAAATAAAACCTCAACATATTTAACGACCGTACTTTTTGCAGACGAGGTAAAAGCAAACTTATTTGAACCAGATGGCAGACCTACTATATGGTGCGAGGCCAGTACGGAGTTCAAACCCCAAAATTTGTGAGGTACTATAAAACACGCCGATGGCAACGTTATGGTTTGGCCACGCATGCCATCAAATGGTGTTGGAAATCCGACCTTTAACGTAGAAACAATGAACAATTTTGCATATCTAAAACTTCTTAAAGAACATTTTGGTTCAAAACGCTAGCAAATTACAAATTGAAGATGACTTTCGCTTTTATCAAAATAATGGCCCTAAGCACAAGTCACAAATAATACAAACATGGAGAGTGGATACCAAATTAGTCCAGAATATACATGGGTTGACTACAAGCCACGTAGACTTCCAGCTGTAATTGATAATAAAGGATACCCAACAAAGTACTAAATACCTTAAAACGTTAAAAATTTGAAATAAATAGTTTCTCTTTTTTAACTGAAATCATTTAATCAAAGGCATTATTCTCTGCATGTTTTTTTTTAATGAAATTAGTGAACTTTTTTTTATATTCGTATCTTATGTTGAGAAATCAAATAAAACAAAATAAACCAAATATCTGCATACACCGTTTTCATATATAATTATATTGATTTAGGATATGCATATAAAAGAATTACAAACAATATTTTCATAGAAAATAATTTTTTATCAATAACCATAATATTACAATACCCGGCATCCGTTGCTATGCCTCATTGAATAAAATCAAAACAACCAATCAGAAAAATATCAAGCAAAATTATTTTTATTAATTTTCTATCTCAAACCGTTTTTGCACTTGGCATTTGGGTCATAGTTGAACAGATTATTAGTGACGAATGAAAGTGGCGGCGTGGCCTGGGGGCTGTGGGAAGGGAGTTCCATCATAAAAGTAGGCCTATAACCTTCATTGGGTGAAAATATGACTGTATACAAATTTTTACGTCATTTGGTGTTGTCGTTTCATAGTGATGCGCGGACAACGTACAGACATTCACCTTTATAGTATAGAAGATTATTTTATATTATTTTTTTCCTTGTTCACTCCTCTCAGGAGCATAGTCGTTACTGATGGTGTTTGTCAAGAATGTTCTGCAGCTGATGCGGAGGCATTTGTTGATGAAGAATTGTAGCCTCTGTGTAATGGTGTTAGAGACCAGCCATGTTTCACTTCCGTACAATAGTGCCTTTAAACATGAGCCGAATATTTGTAGGTTAGTGCACCTGGAGATTTGCGAACTCCCCCATACCGTATGCATTCGCCCGAAAGCCGCCCTTGCTTTTTTTAGCCTGCAGTTGACATCTTCATTTGCTCCACCATCTCCGTGATGATGCAGCCGAGGTAGCAGAAGATTTCAACGAATTCCACCGGGCATCCGTCAACCAATATCTGCCTTGCGTTATTGTCGTTAACTCTCATGGCCTTGGTCTTAGCGATGTTGACCTGCAGTCCGACAGTGCGTGCCAGCGCGACTAGTTTGTCCGCCTTTGCTTACATGTCGGAGAGTTTGTGAGAGAGGAGGCAGATATCATCGGCGAAGTCCAGGTCCTCAAGATGTCTGCTGACACTCTATACGATGCCTTTTTTGTGCAGGGTCAGTTGGCTCATGACGTCCTCAAAGAAAATGACGAAGAGAAGGGACGACAGGGGACAACCTTGCCTTACCTTACCTTATAATACATTTTAGAAAATAATTCAAATTAAAAAAAATGGTAAAAACTTATTTTGTTTTTATAATTTTGCAACGGAAAGTAGTCAAGTGGAATCTATTCACTAATATTTTACATAATTCTTACTCTATACGAAGCTTTTGTCGAAATAAATAGGGACACAAAGCGCAAGTGCCTACAAGGAGAAACAGATGCACTTACAGATGCTTTGTTGGCCAGCATGCCACTTACTGATGAACGGTGGAAAAACGAATCAAATTGTTGACTCAATGCTGCCCTTTCTGTTATTTATAAATATATTACTAAATAAATATTCTACTTTCACTTTCATTTCCATTAAAAAAAATCAACGTTTTCCTACATCACACCTACAAGTAATGTTTTAGTTATCTATTATTCGCTGCATTTTTACAATAATAGCGCTTTGAGCATTGCATTGCTGATTTATTTCCGACTCAATTATAAGACTAATATTTTTTGCTATAAAATTTGCCATATTTTGCTAATTACGTTACGAAAAATGCACTATTCACTCTACTACATAACTTCGACACGTATTCGTATATCGCTCATGTACATATATTTGTGGGTGTGTCTATACATACAGATAGTGTGCCTTACTATTAGTCATGATTTATTTCGTTAAACGATTTTCCATATTTAATTAATTTTAATGATTTTAAACAGATAATCAATTTACAGCCATAAGCTGTCTGCGCGCCATAATTATATTCAAATAAATTTAAGTTCAATCGTAAAGCCAATAATAATACCAATACAAGGATTTATGTATACTTATAATCTGTGGTTATTTTAATTCATCCAAAAACCATTTACAAATTAATATTTTTTGTTGTTAAAATTATTATTATTGTTGTTGTTGTTTTTGTGTTCTTTGATTTGATATTTTTAGGTTAACCATGGCTTATCTAGATTTATTTCATGTGAATTGTACTAAATAAATTGTGTTGCATTTATTTTAACGAGAAACAAACGTGATTCCCTTCATATTTCTACGTATGTGCATTAGGGCGGGTCTATTTGTTCTTCCAAAATATTATATAACCGACTTTGTTTCAGTCACTGAAGTATTATACTAACAATTCAACAATATAAAATGGATTTAGAGTTTCCTTAATGTTAATTTTAATTTTGTTAAAATTTTCTTGAAAAAAAGTGCATAAGTGGTTTTTTAGTACAAAAGCCGCTTGAAAGCGTAAAATTGCCAAGGTTACATAATTTGGTTACTTCTGAAGGATGAAAATCGATTTTTTTTTAAACATAAAAACTATCATCAGCAATCAGATAACTGCATTAATTAGTTTTTACTTATTTAAATGCAGAGAAAATCAGTTTTCGTCAAACTAATAAAAAAAATCTAGCAGTAAAATATTTGAGAAAGAATTATATTCATTATTGCTTTCTTATGGAATGCAGCAACATAAAGAAAAAGAAAAGTCAAAATTAGAAATTTGCGTGGTTTTTTTTTAATAGCGGTTTCAATTACTATTTACGAAGACATCTGACACTTACTCTACATCACGAAAATATTTGTCGTAAAATTCCTCCATAAGTCTCTTAATACAGGCAACCTCCGTATAACACGTCAGTTACCTTCCAAAAAATTGACGTGTTATTCGAATTCGTGTTATACGAAACAAAGGTCGAGTACGATAAGAGGCTTAGGTTTCACAAATTAAAAAGCATGCTATTATATTTTCATACTAAAGATAAATATTTTTATTTATTTAATATATGGAAAATTACAATAAATTATTATTTTACAAAAAAAAGGAGCACTAGCAGAAAAGTTAAGCCACGAAGAGTTAATTTTCTGGAAAAGATTATTAGGCAGTATCGACACATGAATTAATAAAGAAATTAAGTTATGTGGGAGTCAAATTCATAGGATATACGGAAGAATATTTACATAGATATTTAAGTAGAGACTTATGGTTTAAAACAATTTTCTCAAATCAACTCTAAGTAATCTGTGATTTTTTCAATGTTTTCCTGAGAAAGAGTCTTTAGTATTTCCGATTGAAGATGCTTGTTGAAACTTGTGTTCCTGAGATTCATAAAATGTGTGCAGTCTTCCAAAAGGTGTTTAACTGTTACTGCAGTAGGGGCAGGGAGGTGGCCTCTCACCATTTAAAATGTGGGAGTGTGTACCGATTGTGTGTCCAATTTGAAGTCGGATGAAGGCAGTGATGTCCTCGGTACGGCATATGGCTTGATAGTTGGGCTTATTGCCAGTTGTATTTAAGCTTGCATAATGGAGTTGCACTGTTCTCCATGCCTCAGTTCTTTTGGATTCAATATATTTATTAATAAGTCCGTAGATATCCTTCTTCAGCATACAATCAAATGTTGCTGCAGCCTTAGCTTTTTGGTCGGCAAGCTCGTTCCCTTTAATACCAACGTGGCCAGGAATCCACATTATTTTGACTTTATTTTGAATTAATATGTCTCGTATGCTTGAAATAAGGGGTGATTTGTTTCTTATGTTCATGATACCTGATATTGTAGACTTGCTATCCGAACAAATTATTGTTTGTTCTTTAGTTTTTGATGCAACTATTATGGCCTTGTATATTGCTATAGCTTCTGATGTGTACACAGAACAGTAGTAAGGTAGTTGACCCTTCGTTATTGTTTCACTAGCAGCATTCACTAAAAAACGTTGTTTACTTTCGTTTAAAATTTCCTGTTCGAAAGAGGACATTTTTTTCTCCAATGAGCCGTCTCGTCGGTATTAGAAACCTGATGTGTTGAATATCCACTCTCTTCAAAAATTCTTTTCAATTCCATTGGATACATTTCGGCGGCTTCTTTATCGGCTGATTCACTTTCACCTTCTATTTTAAGGTTTTGTAGTGATAAAAGTTTTCTCATAGGACCAAACCACCTTTTGCTGGCTACAAAATCCAGATTATATATACATATACTATATAATTGACACGTACACTCTTTTTGGGTGTTTGGCCGAACTCCTCCTCCTATTTGTGGTGTGCGTCGTGATGTTGTTCCACAAATGGAGGGACCTACAGTTTTAAACCGACTCCGAACGGCAGATGATTTTTATGAGGAGTTTTTTCATAGTAGAAATACACTCGGAGGTTTGCCATTGCCTGCCGAGGGGCGACCGCTATTAGAAAAATGTTTTTCTTAATTTTGGTGTTTCACCGATATTCGAACCAATGTTCTCTCTGCGAATTCCAAATAGTAGTCACGCACCAACCCATTCGGCTACGGCGGCCGGCCCTGGATTAGTAGGCGTAAATTTTCAAAACTTTGCGCTTAATAATATTGGTGCTCAGTGGAATCGGTTTTTTTGAACAGCCTTCAATCTAGACGCTTTTAGTAGCCTTTATTACATTTCATTTTGTATTAGGGTTTTGCCTAATTCTCGAACCGTGTTAGAGTGAATCCGTGCTATAGAAGTGCCGTGTTATACGGGGATTACCTGTACACCAAAGAATAAAATTCAACTTAAACGCCAAGAATAGGTCAAAACGGAAAATGCGTTTACTGAATAATTTCGTTAGCGACAAAAAGAGTGCATCTATTCAGTAGTTAGAGAGTAAATATATTTCTCAAAAATTTTTTTCATTATTTTCAACAGAACAGCGGAACCATCATGTGTCTAAAATGTAAGGTTTCCATAAAATAAAATTTAGATGCGAACTTTGAAATCGCCGATATGCGTTGCATACTTTTTCCGCCTGTACCAGAATCTTATATCTTTTTTTGTTGCACAGTGTACTTAGTATATTCCATTATATACCACATACCATTACATTGATTGAAGTGTCTTCTCTAGCAGGGTGTTTTGAGCAAAATAAACGTCGACAATGCCCAATCGGACATATATTTTTTTCCAAAAAATTAAGCAAAAAAAAAAAAACCAAACTGATTGGGGCTATTAACTAAAATTAAAAATAAGGAGGCTCAAGGTCCATTTTAGACCCATGCTTTCATGAACCGTTCTGCGCAAAATTCCTAGTAAAATACTTCAGTCAGCGAAACAAATTAGGCCACCCCAATAAACACATATATTTAAATGCATATGTATATGTATGCTCGTGCATTTGTGCAAAGTAAATGAAGCATTGGTAGTGTGTTGCTTTATTGAAAATTTTAAATTGTCAGTAAGCTAACCAAAGTGAAAATCCAACTGTATTGTTTATTTTCGCCACAAAATTCTTGCTAATTCATTAAATAACTATTTGCCAAAGATTTAGTCGCTAATAGCTTTCAGACATTTAATGGAACAATAAAGTTGTTTGTAGGCACATTTTGTCTCGTTATTTGCTTTGAGAAAATTAAAACGTGTGAAATTTCTAGTTAAAAACTTAACTATTTGGGAATACTTTGAAGTAAAAATGCCAACAAAGCAATGCAATTGCGCGATAACCGCTTACGCGAGTTTGACCGAGTTTAACAAAGCGTGCCACTCATCTCTTTCTCGTGCTAACCGGCACCAGCTAGACACCCCAAGTGAATCCAAGTTCTTCTCCACCTGATGTCTCTAACGCAGAGGAGCGTTTGTATCTATTCGGACGACTTGACCCAGCCAACGTAGCCGGTGGATCTTTATTCGCTGCGCTATTTCTATGTCGTCGTAGAGCTCATTGTTCGCCATTGTCGCCGTCACCAATGTGCAAGGGTCCAAAAATCTTGCGCAGAATCTTTCTCTCGAGCACTCCAAGAGACGCCTCATCGGATATTGTCATCGCACAAGCTTCTGCGCCATACATTAGGACAGGCACAATGTAAGCCTTGTAGAGTGTTAGTTTTGTTCGCCGAGAGAGGAACTGGCCTACTTAGTCCAAAGTAGCACTTATGAGTACTCAGTTTTGTAGCTTATTAAATTGTAGTAGTACAGGTTTAAAATTGCTAAACAATTCTGTTGATTTTTATAATTTTTTCTCTGACAGTGCAACGCATTTTCTCTGCATACTAGCGGGCATTACGATCTACGTGAAAGAAATTCAAACAGCAACAACATCAGAAATCATAGAAAAAATACAAGATATCGTACTGAAAAATCCTCGAGTGACTGAAAGAGATTTAGTAGAAGACTTAGGCGTTTCATTGGGCAGTATAAGCAATATTTTGACTGAGGTATTGGGTTCCAGAAAGCTGAGTGCAGCATTCGCTAACAATAGAACAAAAACACATTTGAATGTGACTTTCTCAGCAACATTTAGATGGTTTTCGAAAGGATAAAGTGGATTTGGTGCTTTGATTCATCACTATGGATGAGACTTATGTCTATGAGCATGACCCTAAATCAAAATAAGAAACTGAAGAGTTGTGTGAATCTGGTTCTTCGATTCCGAAACGAGTTCGTTTCCAGAAATCGGCCAAGAAGGTGTTAGCATCAGATTTTTTGGATGCGCAAGGAATTTTGTTTCACAAACTGATAAAACAATAAATTCTGGATATTTTTGTAACCTGCTAGACCAGCAACGGGCAATGCACCGTGGCACAAGAGCATTTTGACAATGGCTAAAATGCATGAATTAAAGTTCAAATTGTTGGAGCATTCCCATATTGATCCCTAGCGACTTCCAGACCTAAGCAAATGCATGCGTGGGAAGCGTTTTTCATCTGATAATGAGTTCACCCCAGCTGTGGAAGCATATTTTGCAGCCCTTCAAGATTTTCACTTCAGGGATGGAATTCATAAATTGGAATCTCATTGGAACAAGTGTATTCATGTTCAGAGAGACTATACTATATGACTATACTGAATAAAAAAGTGTTTTTCAAACCATAAAAGTGTGTTTTTGTTATCGAAGTGTAGAACTTACCGAACAACTTTGGAAATCAAAATGTTTCCCGCAGCTCGTAGTAATCGTTGTATTTTAATTTTCAAATATCATGTTCACTGTAGTTTCCAATATAAGTTCAACCACATCAAGTGATTGGATTCTCAGTTGGCTTGTCTCAACATTAGAATCGGTCATCAGAATGGTCTTTCAATCGAGGCTTTTGCTATCAAAGCAGTAAAGTAAATGTACAAGAAACTCTGCCTTACTTTTGCCAGTAGACTCGGGCACGAATCCCCAAATGATACAAAAAATTTTTTCTAGTAACGATCGTCCCTTGGCAAGCAATATCACATTTCCTATGAAAAACTTCCTCATAAAAACCATCTACCGTTCGGAGACGGCTATAGATTGGTTATAGGTCGCTCCATTTGTAGGAAACATGGACTGCAAAAATGGGAAGAGGAGGTCAGCCAGAGACCCAACAAAGGGAATAAGCGCTAATTATTATTATTATTCATGAAAAAACTTGGAAATTCACTTCTCGATACAACAAATTTAACGTATCAGCACGAAACTCCCATTCAGCAGCACTCATAGCCAAACTGCGATTTACGTACAAAATTATACAGTGCTGGACAACCGCTTTTTAGAACTACTCCTCACTTTGGTTCGTTACATGTAGAGAGACCTTGAAGATCATCTGAAGGTTTAAAAGAAACCATTCACTGTATGGACTGAGTGCCAGCTTAATCGCAGTACCAATCAGTGACTGACATAATTCAGGTTAGCAGCTCCTCATCAGACTATAAGGCTCACAAACAGTGACATTACTTCCTTCTTTGGCGATCAAAATCGCCACCTGAAAATAAATGAATGGTTCACCAAGTATATTGAGCGATTTCGAGGGACTGCATTGTGCACTAAGCTCAGGTGCCCCTGTCTAAGAGGGTCTACCCTTATTAAACAGATGGAACGGCAGTCTACTTGCGGGATTTCTCATTTTTCAAGCATTTGAAAGTGATGATATACTGTAGCTATATGCCCTACTGCGAGATGGATTTGATAGTGAAATACCCTCGGTGCGCCTAAGCAATTATATGCAACCAATATTTATAAAATAGTGACTCACTTACACGCCTGATTGAAGAGACTAAATACGTAAACACTTTAATTAAAAAAAAACAAGTACAAGAAAATTGCTGCCGTTACCTTCAAGTAAATGACCAACCAAAGCAAATGAATAGCCCGGTTAAATTACTTACACGCATTACTTACTTCCAAGCAAATGTAAGAGGCAGGGAAGAAGAAGAGATGATAAGAAGGAAAACATTTGTTCTATGGATCACTAAGCGATTATTTACTGACCTCCAGCGGTAAACAAATAAAGGTAAATAAAATATGTAAAGTATTAAGCTTAGTCTCTTATAAAGTGAACGCCTGAAAATAAAAGCGATTTTATTATTCATTCACACATAGATATGAGAAACAGAAAATCAGGCGGAGAGCGGAATTTCTTTTTTTTCTCATTCTAGTTTTTCTTTAGCTTAATGCCAAAGTAAATGGAAAGGTGGCTGAATCGACATTGCAAACGCCAGCTCATTGTCAGCTGATCGTAAAATAGAAATAGAGAAATTTAAATTTGGGTGCAAATGATTTAATTATACCCAGTGCATATGTGTGCTTGTATTCGATATTTTAGACGATAGGCTTATAGCCTCTTCCGATCCCGCATGGGGAATTTGAGGAGATATCTTTTAAAACTAATGTGAACCATTTTGAAACCTGAATTCCACAGTACAGAGATCTTCTAACTGATTGCAAAATTGTCGACCTAAAGTGGTGAATCTTACTTTCGATAGAGCAGGACAACGGCATAAAAAGTGCGAGTTCGTCTCTTCCTTATCCTCATTTAGACATCTTCTGGTAGAGTGAGAGTGATCCACAATTGTTAAGCGATTCTGCAGGTGGATTCGAAAGGCAAGGCTATATAATTTTCTGTATACTTCTTAGTCAATTTGTTGTTGAGTCGGCCCTACAATTTTCCTCAATGTCACAATGGCCTGGAAACCGTATTACATTTTCGGCAAAATGATTCAGACATCTCGTTATGAAAAATGTGATATTTCATTGCTACCTTGTATATTGTCGACTGCTTGGTGTAGGATTTTATCGTTGGTTAGGAAATTATTGCTATCAGCTGAAGCCGAAAACTGAAGGAGATCGTCAGATGCTCGGAATATACACCTCTACCTACCTCCAGCTTTCAACCATCCTTGTATAAATGGATGGGCTCGCCAAGTTTTACAAAGTCCTGTTTCCACTTTTCCTTGAGGGTAGGAAAGTCGTCAGCACTGTGATGACAGTTGTAGGCGGGTGTGCATAGGCCACCATTCCGCAGAGCTTCGAAATATCGGTCAGGATTTTTCCGTGGCCGTAACTATAGTTTGACCACTCGTTTAAAGTGGTAAGTCTTACCTCATATGATAACTATTAAACAACATTTTTGTTGAAAGATTCATTTTGATAGTGTACAACCACAAAACCTTTGTTTTATTATTATTATTATTAGAAGGCCATTACGCACTGCGACCTGAGCTGATCTATTGTGAAAGGCCTATTTTTGTAACCCTAGGGTTTTAGGCTTTTTAAAAATTGTAGCACAATTTTAGATTTGTTGTTCCAAAGATTGCATGGAGATACTCAGACTGCAGTTGCATATTTGCTCCTTGTTTTGCAAGGTCATCAGCCATTTCATTTCCCTGATGTCCTTCATGTCCTGGAATCTAGCCTAGTGTTACTATGTTGAGGTTTCCTAACGTGTTGAGAAGATTTAGGCAATCATTTACCAATTTAGAGGTGATAGTTGTTGATAGAAGAGCTTTTAGAGCCGCTTGGCTATCTGAAAGTATGTAGATGTGAGTACCTCTCATTTTACCTTTGTTTTACATTTACTTTTTTAGAAATATGAAATGTTAACTGAACATTAAAAAATTGTATTAAAATAGTCGATTCGATGATTTTCTTTTGCATCCTCTATTGGAAGTTTATAAAATGCAGCGACAATATAAACGAGCCGCTACTATATCTAGGCTTATTTTACTTGAACTTAATTTCAAATACGTAATTTTGAGATCGGTTTGGTTACGCGCCGATTTCTTAAACATATTTTTTACACCATAATTTTATTTACTGATTCGCTTAGGAGTAAAATTAAACCTAGCAGACAGTTTTTGAATCTTAATCTAATTTAATTCCTTGTTAGCCAACCGGGTGGGGTTGTTTTTTGATCTGTAACACGGGGCGCTACGCTACGCTATTTGCCATACAGCCCGTGAAACAATGGATTCACTGCGTTGCCATTTCGGTGCGTAATTTATCTGTCGTCTCGGACCAGTGGATTGCTCACGAAGATCCTGGGATTTAATTTGTGATGGTATGTAAAATCGAAATGCTTTGTGGATAAACCAGCTTCGATTGCGGTATTCGAAGCCAACATTACTAAAGTCGAGATACCGACCGAAGTTCTTCAGCGAGTCATTCAAATTGGTGTTAACGGTTGGCTCCAATGTAGCATGCAACGCCGTGATAAACGACTTTTTGATGGCAGAAATTGAAGACCGTGATCTCCACAATATTTAGTTCGACGTCGCTCCTTGTCATACAGCCCGTGAATAATGGATTTACTGCGTCCTCGTTTCGGTTAGCAATTTAACTCTCGTCTAGGATCAGTGAATTGGCCACCACACCTTTGGACTCTTATTTGTGGAGGTGTGTAAAATTTAAAAGCCTTGTGAATAAACCAGTTTCGATTGAGACATTGGAAGCCAACATTACTAAAGTTATTCACGAGATGCCGACCGAAGTTCTCCAGCTAGTCATTCAAAATTGGTATTGGATGACCGAATTACGGCGTAGTTGTGGCCAATATATGAAAGGGATTATATTCAAAAAATAAATTTTATGAATAGTTCTACACAAAAATAATAAAGATCTATTCGAATTTTCGTTGTTTCATTTCAATTTAAAATCCGACACCTCTAAATTGATCCCCCATTACAAGCAATGTTTTTAATTTTTCGAAGATCTGTTATATCTTTCAAGGCCTTTATCTTGACTTCAGAGGCTAACTTCGAAAAACGGAGAAATTGTTTTCTCACTTATGACTCGAACTCTTAAAAACAAAAAAATACCAGTCTAACGGTTAGACGCGATAGAAGTGAAACCTTCCGTAAAACAAACTGAGAGAGAATGAGACGAAAGCAGCACTAGGAGCGGGATAATTATAGGTTCATTATAATATTGCTATAAAGTTCATATTTTATTTTCTTCATTTTATTATTATTCATCCTCAATGTTTTCAATTTCAACAAATGATATGAGTGGCTTATGATAGCTAAAATATGATACAAATGCTTTGGTTTCGATGTTGTCAACATATCTTTGAAATACCGCGTCAATTGTTGTTTTTGATCGTGTTGTCGATTCAATGCGATTGATGCATATTTTTAAATTGAATGTTGTATTGAGAAAGTCAATTAAAGGAACCGCTGGGTCCAATGCAAAATTTACGTTAAAATCGCCACTTAAAATCATTGGAATGGTGTACACTTTATTAAATTTTCGTGAATGAATTCCGTGATGCTATTTATTGATGACTCGGTGAAATATAAATTGCCACAATTAAAACTGTTTTTCCGTTGCTCAGGTTTTTAGTTTTATTTTCTTTTTGATTTTTTTCTGTCTATATTCACGACACTTTTCTGCATTATTTTTCGGCATAATTGCTGTAAATATTTAAAAATGAAAATATTTACGAATATAAAAATACAGACGCAATACAGCACACGCGGTTGCTATTATGAGCGTCGTAACGCCTATGTATATTACACAGACGTACTAACATACACACAAACATTCGTAGGACGCTTGGTCCAAGCAAGTATTAGGTAGTGTAGTATAGGTATACATAATGCCTTCTCGCTCACCGTGGCTCGGTAATACGCAGGCGCGCACACATACGTACTAGCATACATACAAACATACATACGTATGACGATTGAACTAAACACCAAAGCAAGTAATAGGCAGTGTAGTATACATACTACAATACTCACTATACTAGTGTGGCTCAGCAGTACGCAGCCACACACATATACGTATATCAACATATAACGCTTCGTAGTGTCGCTTTTTCGTTTCATCGAGTCTCAAAAAACTCCCAACGATTCTAAAGAAGTTTTCACTTCAAAAAGCTGTTTTGATGCAATGTCCAGCCAAATGCTCTAGAGTGTGAACAAATTAAGACAACAGTAATCGGATATAGCGAAAAAAATTTAATTTTTGCACGTTGAAGCTGAAATATCTCGAAAACATGGTGTGCTTTGGCTATTCTGAGTTCAGATTTGCATTCACTACTTAAACAATTTTTGAAAAAGTGTAGTCTATACCCCGGTATATTTTCTGAATCACTTCCTTTACATACACGTAACAGGTCTTAATTTTATATGGCATGCAAAGACATATTTATTGTACACAGTCGGATATACGAGTTTTGAAACATCTCGTCACCCTAATCAGTTATTTTTGACTGCGAAAAAATACCGTTACATTTGGGCAAGACGCTAGTAGCCCAACCCATTCATGCATTAGGCACAAAAATAAATACAAATGTATGTGTATACATATATTTGTACAGTATAAATATTTATAAAAAATTACTCGCTCAGAAATAAGTGTTTACCGGAAAAAATTAAGGCAAAGGAAAAAATAATATCACCTCACGTACTTAAAAATCAGTACGCGCAGTGATGACATCAGCAATGAGACATCAACCACAAAACAACAACTTCATTAACTGGCACTGTCACATAATTACCAGCAGCAGCACAACAAACAACAACAGCAGCAACAACGACTCAATGTAGTTACCTGTGTGAGCGCGCCCGGTACGAAGCGGTAGACAAAATCAAAACAAAGGCAACGAAAAAGAAACTAAAACAATATTTAATATTCATAAAGCAGTTTTACGTATTTTTGCTTTCCGGTGTTTTTTTATGTTTTGTTTTTTTGTGTGGTTTTACTATGAACGCAAAATCGAGGTTATGTTTAAAGCTGAGCCTGGAAACATTTTGTAAGGCGTTGGGTTAAGCTATTAATTTTGAAATTAGAAATGAGAGAGGATCCAGTTCAGATTTGAGGCTGCTTCTCCGAAAAATTATTTGGCCGCTTATTTGTGTTTAACGCCCTATTACTCTGGTAGACTTAATGAATTAATTATTAATTAATTTATTCGTTTTTATTCTGAATATACGAGATATAAGGGTCTCTGTACAATTTTACACGATAGAACAACAACAACAAATTATTGAAATCTTTAAGAACAACATAGCGCAAAATTCGTTTTTTTGTTTGGTGAAAATAATCGACAATTCAAAGGTTGGTGAAAAGATTTCAAGAAACTGATTCTGCCGGAAATAGAAAAAGTGTAGAAAAAGAGCTGGCAGGCCGAAAACTCAACAACCTTCAACATCGATATCTTAACGTTCTCAGCAATTAGGCATTCATAAATCGACTGTTTGGCGGAATTTACCTGTGCGTTATGGTGGACGTTCAAATGATGGCATTTTTCCTACATAATTTTATTTTGAATAAAAATAGTGAATCCTAAAGAGTCTACATTTTTACATGTTTTATTTGAAAACAACATCTAGACACGTCTTTTGAAAGATCAGAATTTATTGGCTACACTTGGATCTTACTCATAAGACCCAGAAGCGATTGGGAAGCCAGAAACAACGCAGCAAGCAAAGCAACCATTTATTGTACCTGGAAGGATTTTCTTGCTAAATCGCCCATATCGTTAAAAAATAAATGGAAACGTTTTAAAGCTGCCTGTAGATCCAAGCAATCTTATGCTGACCAAGTGTGGGCCTACACTTTATCGAACGAGGCCAACGAACTGCAAAGATATTTCATAAAATGGATCCTAAGTATACCAGGCTTCACGCCAAAGGATACGACTTTACTGGAAACCGCAGCTGAGGAAAGCCATTTTTATACATTGGGTCTTCACTTGAAATATTGTATATTTTTAAAACTTTAAATGAATATAAAGAAAGCAGACTCCCGCATAAATTTTCGAGGTATGTGATACGGAAAAAAACATTTTCTGGTATAAACATCTTAATGAAATGGGCTCATAAAGTAAAAAATGCCTTCATAAAATTTAATTTTCTATCGATTTATGAATGTAACTTTTTAAAAAAGATCCTCGAACAGGACGAAAAAAGGCCAGACCCGGGAGTACAATCGGAAATTAAAAAAAAGAGTTAAGCTTTCTTTTTAAGCTACTTTTCATTGGCGTTGATGTCACCTCTCGCCGCAATGAGTGCTAGAAAATACTGATCTCCCATTTCCTCGAAAGTAAAAATGGATCTTTGCTACTCCATTTAAATGTTATTCCTACCTTCCATCAGATCTTTCGGTTGTCTGTGGTGGATAATGATGAATTTGGACATAATCTAAAGATCCGCAGAAAAAGAATTGTCAAAATAAATAAATTACCATCACTCACAATAACTGTTTTTAATTTAGTAAAAAAGTTGTTCAAAAACAAAATTGGATGACTAATTTCGCGCCGCCTGGTATATATTGGGGCGATTTGTTTACTGTTTTGTAAGAGGTAAGAATTCATTCAATAGTACTGTGACTGCTCTACAAATCTATGTTAATTGTATGTATTTCTTAGTTATTTAATTTTTTATTAGTTGTGAGGCTTAGAAACGGAATACCCAGGAGGCAAAAATCAACATTTGCGACACCTACTCTTCTTTGCTTTTCATCCAGGACAAAAACTTGCCAAAGTAGCTCGGGACAATTCCGACTTGTACGAAGAAGGTGTCATAGGCGAGTCTACACCACGGAAATGGTTTGCAAAGTTCAAAAATGGCGTCTTTGACGTCGATGATACGTCCCGCAGCGGAAGGCCTTCTGAACTCGATGAAGAACGTCTCAAATCACTTATAAAGAGAACGGTCGCCAAACCAGCCATGAATTGGCGTAAAAATTAAAGAGCAATAATAAAACTATGGGATTTACCGAAAAATTGGGAGCACGGGTGCCTAACGAGCGCAGTGAAATAAAGAAACAAAGTCGCCTTCAAATTGGTTCTCAGCATCTCGCTCTCCATCGAGCAACACGTGGTCATAAACAACGCTTTTTGTACCGAATCGTCACGGGAGAGGGGGAATAGTGCCTATACATACGTCAATATGAATAAAAAAAGGTGGCTCCAGGAGATACGCCAAAGCCGAGAGTCAAGATGGATCTTCATCCAAAGATTATTTGATGCGCTGGGAAATGCTTGAAAAGAATGCAACGGTCAATAAGGAGTTCTACATTACCCAGCTACACTGCGTGAATGAGGCTATTCGAATAAAAAGACCTGCTCGAAATGGTCAAACCATACTCCTTCTCGATAACGGCAAGCCTTATATTGCACAAGTGGTCAAACCGCACTCCAACAGTTCGAATGAGAGGTACTTCAGCATCCGCCGCATACCTTGGACGGATTACCATCTTTTCCGTTCCCTGTCAAACTATATGGAAGACGTTACCTTCGATAAAAAAATTTTTTATTTTCTTGTCGTTTTGACACTCTTTTTTGTATGAATGTAATTTCTCAACACTTTGCATATTGCATAATATAACATATAAATATAACAAATAAACTTGTATCAGTGTCGGCTGTTCAGGAGAAAATACGCATATCTGACTGATACTCGTCCTTTTCGTTACGAAGTTTTGTGCTTATTTCCACCTATCTTTTTATAAAAAACATATAGGTTGATTAAAAAGTAAGCTCAAATAAAAGAAAATGAATTTTGTATGAAATTTTGTGTTATTCAATATAATCTCGCAAAACTTCAATACCCTTATTCCTATGATCCTCCGATAATTTTATAGCATCTCTGTACTGATTTTTTTGAAGGTCTACAAATTTTATAAATTTTTATTTTTTACATATTTTTATTTTATTTCTTGAACTATTAATGAATGCGGCACTCACTTTCCAAGCAGCTATTCCATTAGTTATTATTATGTAAACCAATATGGAGCACTCGTTGATCTACAGGGATTGATTGAAAAGTAATGAGCCTTGCCGTGACTGCAAAATCCTAACACACTTTTAAAACAGCTTTCACACGCGGAGCGATGTTGACTACACCGCTATTGCCAGCGAACTGGGACCGGTTTCCTTCACCAGCCGATTCGGTTGATCGCTTGGCAGACGCTCCGCGTGGGAAGGTTCATTACTTTTCAACCAAACCCTGTAAGATGCCTAAGGTATCACCAATTCCGTGCTTAGTCAAGCATAGATATTCACAGGCAATTACAGGGACTTTCCGAATGATTTTTGATTTGTGTTGCATTTTTTCGACTTCCAATACTCGATTCATCTGCAATGCTTGCACGATCATGTTTGAACTCGGAAACTCATCAAGGCACATGTAGAATTAAGAAGCAAGCTTCTGTAACAACTCTACTAGCTTTAACGAATTTCTGCTGCTGATAAGCCTTTCAAGGCAAAGAAAGGTTTCGGTTCTCTCCTTTATAAAAAATACACTCCCACCACAAATTAAAAAACCTTATAAACAAAGAACAAATTGAACGATTTATGTTTCCTGCTCAAATGAAAGATTAAATATCAAAATTTCGTATAAATTCTTCTACCAGTTTATCAATACTTTTCAATTGGCCTCTAATAAAAATTTTTTTTTTATACTAGTCCATCTAATAGCTGCATGCGTACCTAAGTACAAAGTATGTGCAATATATTTCAGAGGAAGCCGTTGAATTACTTTCGAGTTATGATAGCAACTATTTTAAAAAATTACAATATGTGTCCAGAGAATCTCTTCAATAAAATGCGTGCAGGTCTATTGTAAGCTATAAGTATTTAAAGAATGGGAAATTATTTTACCTACCTACAGGCCCGACGAGAGGGGGGCGGGGGGGATCGGGTCCTTTTTCCCCCGGGCCCGGAGTTCTCAGAGGGGCCCGGACTCGAGATTATACGTATTTATAGGAATTAGACATTATTGGAAAGGCCCGCATTTGCAATTTTCCCCGGGGCCAGGATATGCTCTCTACGGCCCTGCCTACCTATTCTAGAGTAAATACACGTGATGTCCCTTAAATTTAAAATAAAATAAAAAATTACAAAAAAATTCCCTGCTAACATAAGATAAAGCTTTCATGCACTGGATTTATAACCAACAATCAAACTAAATACTCATACATAGTGTAAATATTCATTGTGGTTCAATTATCAATTTCCTTTTTATTTCGATTTCTCTGATCTTTCACATAACCACCCCTCTCTGCTCTCTTTACTCTTTCAGCTGTATTTTGTTTTTTTTTTTTAATACGTCGACCTTTGTTTGCTTTGATGCTTTTGCTCGGGCAGCGTACGCGACTTAACAGCCAATCAACCGAACCACCATCAGCCGGCTGTTCGCGACGGCGCACCGGCATTAACTTAAAACACCTTTCCAGATCAGTTGGCAGTTTCAGTTTTACTTCGGAGGCGATTAGTTCATATCTACTGAGCAGTGACTTACGCAAAAAAATAAATAAAAAAACACAATATTTGTTTGTAAAAAATTTAAGTAATTCAAGTGTTTCGTCTTTTCTGGCAAAATGAAATTTGTCATTTTGTTGGCTTTGTCGCTAGCCGCTTTGGCCAAAGCTCAGCAGGCGAGCAACACACATCTTGTTTGCTACTACGATGGCAATAGTTATGTGCGTGAAGGTAAGCAACCAAACAATAACAACAGCGAATACAGTGAACGATTTAAGAGCTGTGCGGAAAACAATAAAAAATTTAGTAATTATTGGAAATTTTATACCAAAACCACGAACGATTCGTAAATGCACTCAAGCACGTAACGAGTATTTTTGCAATCTACAGTTACTCGTAAATATATATACACGTTCTCAAGCGTTTATAAATGAAAGCGAAAGTGTATCACCTTCAAATTTCGCTTAACTTGAATATTCTGGAAATAATTTCAGTAATTTCCTATCATTTCCTATGAACGATTCATGAAAAAAAATAATAATAAAGAAAAAATATATATTGAAAACCATATTAACTCATTCCCACATAAAGAATCTTAGACTCACATATGCATATATATATATTTACTTATATGTATACTTATATGCATACCAACATACAAACATACGTACGTGTAAATCACGCATAGCTTGAGCCAAAGGTTATCAAACGCTGTTTCAGGGCAAGTTTTGTTTATTATCTCGTACTGGTATTCGAAATAGAAATGATAACCAGTGCTTCTAGTCAGCTTCATTTATAAAATTAGTGAAGTATGCCAGCTGATATTTTTAACAGTTAGGCGTACATTTTATTAACTTGCCTTGTGGCTCTCAATTAGAGATCGGGGGATCTACTACATTGTATGTTTTTATACATATTATGCAGTTGCCGGTTTGAGTTCAATATATATTTTTTATTTTTTCGTTCAAAATATCACTTTTTAAGGGTATTCACAGATTTTTTAACGCTATCAGTAAAGATATAAATAAATGCATGCTTTAAATGCACGAAAGAATTATGTATTTAACAAAGAATCAACATTTTTCAAATCTATCAAAGTTGGCATGAAGTGCTCAATTTTTTATTAGAACTTTCAAAATCTGTAGTAACATAAGGAAGTGTTAACAGGTCAAAAGGTGTTCAAAAACTTTCAAAATCCTGGGAACTAAAAGTAGTAAAATCTTGTTGATTGAATTTACTTCTTATTTATAGGACTGTCAGTGGATTAATGACTTCATAACAGGAAATAAACAGTTTTAATATTTAGAAAACTGGTACTCACCACCAATTTTAAAAATTGTTAAAATCAGTTTTTCAACCATTTGGCAAACCTCAAGGTTTATGAAACATTGATTTTTCATTTTCTTTCCATGTTATGCATTTAAAGAAAAAGGAAAAAAATGATTGGGGAGTTTATATTGCGGTAATATGGAATATTTATTCTGGTGATGCACGTATTTGTATGCAACATCGCAGATTTTAAATATGTATATTACAGAACGCGACAAGCAGGTACTCAAAATAGGCGACAAAATAGTCAACATATTTATTCAAAATTTCAAACGTTATGAAAAATTAAAAAGAAATGTGTAATTTTATTTCCTTCTTTTTTTATAATTTTTTTCGTCGTTTTGTTATACAGAGAAATTTTTTTAGATATTTTATATACATATATATTGTACTTTGAAACGAACTTTTTTTAAACAAATAAAGGGTGATTAAGTTTCAAGGGCCGGTGTTGATTTTGAATACAATACAATATTTTTAGGAAATCATTGTCATTTCTCTTTATTATGATAATATTGCTATGGCTCAATTACGTATGTAAATCATATCGGCCAAATAGCTGGCGCGGTCTCGGTGGCACATCTCCATCCAATGGTCCAAATTTTCGATGACGCTGAGGCATAATTGAGGTTCTATGCCTTTAATATGCCGAATTATTTCATCCTATAGCTCTTGAATTGATGCTGGCTTATCGACGTACACCTTTTCTTTCAAATAACCCCAAAGAAAGAAGTCCAACGGTGTCAAATCACATGATCTTGGTGGCCAATTGACATCGCCGCGACGTGAGATTATTCGGCCATCAAATTTTTCGCGCAAAAAAGCCATTGTTTCGTTAGCTGTTTGACAAGTGGCACCGTCCTGTTGAAACCACATATCGTCCACATTCATATCTTCTAATTCGAGCCATAAAAAGTTCGTTATCATCTCACGATAGCGAATACTATTCACAGTAACTGCCTGACCGGCCCCATTTTGGAAAAAATACAGCCCAATGATGCCGCCGGCCCATAAACCGCACCAAACAGTCACTCTTTGTGGGTGTATTGGTTTTTCGGCAATCACTCTTAGATTATCATTCGCCCAAATGCGGCAATTCTGCTTATTGACGAATCCACTGAGGCGAAAATGTGACTCATCACTGAAAATGATTTTCTTCCTGAAGAGCACGATACGCATTTTGACTTGAACGCCCGTTTTCATAATAAGTCTGAATAACTTTAACGCGGTGCTCGATTGTTTATGGTTCAAATTGAGTTAGTCTGAAACTGAAAAATGTGAAATGAAATGCAGAAAAAAACTTGACGTTTAGGTGAGGTTCACTTTCAACATCAGCCCTTGAAACCATTTATATAAAATGAACTATTGTTTTGTAAAAAATTTATAAAACCTAAAAACACAAAAGAAGCGTAGTCGAACCTGGTCAAAATATTATGCATTTCTTATTTTGAATATGGTTGAATATTCTGATCTCAAAGTTATTTTTTTTTCTTGGTTTTTTTTTTTTGGTTTATCAGCTCTTAATCAGGATATATGTGAAAAAAACTACTTTTAAGTAAAGCCAACATTATTGTTGGCGTCTACAGATAGCTGTTTTTCGGTGATGTTCCCTTGTTATTTCGGTCAAACATGCCCAAAACTCCAGCAATATTATGCCACCATATGAGCATCATACCTCTCGTGGTTACCATTTTCCACTGTTTTTGTGTTTCTCTTTCATCTTCGCTTAAGTCTCCCAGACTATGCAGGAAATGAATGGCATGGCTGTGAAGGTAATATGATAAGTTTACTCTTGAAAGAGCTGAAATATTGAGCAACTAAGCATAGTTACTAGTCTTTTCCAGAAGATTTCATACTTCATTTGTTACTCTTAAGCAATAGATACCAGCCGTCTTCCTGTTAGATTTTCAAACTTATGAATTTTAGTAATCTGTGTGCATCATTGCAATATCCTAAATTTTTGTGAATGAAAATAGGCAAAGACTTAAATATTCTAGCTCAATGCGTGGTAATTTTCACTGTTGATAATATAATATATTTTTTGAATTTCGTACACCGTTATAACTTCTGAATTTGGAATGGATCTTCCAGTCAACGAAGCCTTAGAATAATGCCATTTCGGGCAATCGGTTTTGTTGGTATCCACAACATTACTTACTTACCTACTTATTGCTTTCCTGATCTCCCCGTGCAGCATAAGGCCTATACAAAGGACCACAACACTGGTTAAAGAGAAATAAAGCATATCGATACACTTTCTTTGTATGTATGTTTCTCCTATTCTTAAAAATGTTCCAAGGTATTTGATATAAACTGGTACTTTTTACCATTCAGACTTAACCCTTAGCTATGAGTTTCTTCATAATATACATCTATTTTATATTTAGTAGAGATCTACATATGCTTTAGTCGAAGCTTGATACTTTTTTTCTTCGTTGGAAAAGAAAAAAAAACCACAGTCGTGTCTGGATTAGATGAACTGATTATTGCAAGGCCTGCTCATAGCAACCAGGTTAATATTTTTTATTCAAAAGCTTAGTTTATTAGAATAAATATACTGCCTTTATAAGAATCTTCCTCTTAAATGCTAAAGTTGTTTGCTGGGAGATAATAATAATTTTTATTACTCTTTATTTATTTACGAGTATTCTTGATTTATCTATTTATACATATTTTCGCCAAAGATGAAACACTAACGTCTGTTCCGATGCTGTTAATAATTTCAGATTTTTTCTTGAATGAAACAAATTTTCTCGAAGATATTAGGGTACTATCAATTTATTAGCTTTCAGAGACTTTTGAATACATGAACAAACATCAAGCGATAGGTTCAAATAATAGCTGCTTTTCAGCAATCAACAGCCAAAGTACAATTTAAAGGAATAACTGTTTTAATCTCTGACTCTTTTTGGGGTTTTTTGTTTTTGCTTTTTGCTTGGAGTTGTTTTTTATTTAAATTTTGTTCAGTATTTTGAAGTTTTCGATTATTCACTATTTTGAGTATTCCATGTACGACGTTCAATGTTCACTAAATCGAGGTGTTCTTTATATCCAGATGCGACTGTATCTGTGGTTTCTGTCATCATCGTAGCTTCTGCAAACATGTAAAACTGGAGTAAGCCACCGGCAAGATGTAAGCTATACTTTACACCAAAAATATGCTGATTATAACAAACAGTAACACAAAATGGCTCGAAACGACTAGGAGTTCTTTCAACGCCAACCATTTTTCAAACACCAATGGCAAGATAAATTAAAAATCAGTGTTCCTAGCAAAAGTCATTATATCTGGAAAAAATATTTAAATTCTCGAATAATAGATGTATAATAAAGTCAATATTCCTAACCATTTTGAAACATTTTGGTATTTCAGTAGCAAATTTGCTAAGTTTAACACAGAAGTGAAATACATATCTTTGGTCGAAACTCTTTTTTAGAGTGTAGTACATCTAAAAGTTATGCTTATTTGACAGTTTAAAAATAGTTGTGTTCGATAACAAATTTAGCCATCACCAGCCATCAATCCAAATCGATAGCGTAAGCGAAAATTCTCTCCAAAGAGTAGAAAAAGCGAAAAAGTTAACGAACGCAAAATTTGACTATCATTTCCGAAAACAGATAGAAGAAGACATATCAGCTGATTGCTTTTTTTACAAATTTTTGCATTTTCCAAAAAAATTACTAAAAAATTATTTAATATATACGTTAGAAAAGCTCGTTTCTTGTTGTTGAATTTTCCTATAAACCGAGCATATCTGACTATAAACTGAAAGTTTCAAACCAGCGCAGGGCAAAAGTAACAAAACATCATACGAGTATTAAACAAAAAATAAATTTATTTGCTTACAAAAAGTTCAGTCATATGCTGTCAGATCAGATGCTTTCAAGATGGATTGTTTTTAATGGCTAAAATTTCTCCAGCACAAAATAAACGTCTCTCCAGTATCCAATTGACACTTTGCTCTCTGAATTTTTATGTGATGGATAATTTTTTGGCTTTATTGAACGCCTGCTTGCAAAAATTAGGAATAACTGCTAAAAGTGTTTGTCTTATCGAACACAACTATTGATGCTCTTTAGAAATCCATAATTCATATCTATTTACTTATAAAATTTTATTTTTTTTAGACAGAGCATTGACAAACATCTTCCATTTGAAAAAACTAAACGCAGACTTGCCAATGAAGTGAATTAGTTTGCTTTTGCTAAAATCCGTCTCAAAGCTGATTAAGAAGTAGACAGCAATTAAACCAAGCGTGTGTACACACAGAAACCTTCAAGTAACTGTACAGACATTCTTATTTATGTCATCTTTGCATACTTAGAAAACACTTTAATTGTTACTTAAGTATAAAATGTGTCACAAATACAGAGCGATAACCTTTGGTGTGACCAATTTGATATGGAAAAATGTGTACATAAAATTTCGTGATTTGAAATTATGTACACGTATACTCACTCTTTAATTCTTGGCAACGTTCATCTGCTTATTAAGCTAATGATAAAGATGAAAAGTAGACTAATTATGAGTGACAAGTTGTTTACAAAACGTTTAAAAAATTGCATACTTTTATACTTGTGTCGGTATGTGTATTTACCCTGCAGGGAAAAATAACAGTTGTGAACTAGAATACTACCAGTTCACTTTTCAGTTCAAATAGTTCGTGTTCTGTCCTTTTTTCATGTTAGCGAGTTCTATTTTTAACGCGGCGAAGTCCTACGAAATGCAGCCATGCATTAGCAAAATACCAATTCATACTAAACAAAAAAAAGTCAGGTCCTATATGCTTCTAAAATAGTCAGTTTTGGACCAGTTAGGACAATATAGAAAAACCATCAATTCCAACGTTTTTAAATAGGTGTTATATTTCATATTAAAAGTGAAGGCAGCATATGTTCTTTCTTGCAATTAAATGAAATTTCTCTGAGGTAATTGGTTAAACAATCAAATATTGTTTCAAACTTACATTAAAAGTAATTCTAAAAAAGTAAAACAAATTCTTTAGACAAAAAAATAAATAGAATTTAAGGTAAGCCCTTTAGTAACATAACTCAAATTAAATAGTTAAAGTTCGGATTCATATTGAAGTGACCGGTTGCTACGAGCTTTTTTCTGCGAATAAGTAGGGAATAAAACTGCATCGATGGCTGGCAAGAAAAACTTAAGTTGTGGCAAAGTAGTGAATATTACATTGTTATGAAGATCTATAGAAAGAGTTCATGCGTAAATGGGGTGAAATAGCTGTTTCCTTCTTAATCTGAGCTAATTTGACAACATTATAAATCCGCTCCTCTAATCTTACTTACTTCGTAGTGCGAGGCTACATACGAGAATAAAGTGAATAAGTCCCATGTAGATATTATTAAATTGTTGCCTTTAATTGATATACTTGGATGGTTTTTTATCAGTATATACTTTTTTCTCTAAACTTAAATTTTCATAACTTAAATCAACTAGTTTGCAGATAAATTGATAATTTTACTACTGGTACCAATCTAGTCAATGAGGAACTGACATAATTTCTCTTATTAAATAGCAGTATCTGATCAAAAACAATTTTTTACTATGTACTTTGGCTTTTCCCTGCAGGGTAGACGTGCGTTGGCAAGCGAAGCATCAAGAAAAGTTTTACACATACAAACACAGTCGCAGAGAAATTAAAGTCTGGTTTAATTATTTGTGAATTTGGATGAAGTGCAAATTAATAAGTAGTTCACTGAAAGATATCATTGCTTGAATTTCTGTTAAATACAATTGGCCTTCAATTTTTCACACTAATCTGTGATATTTAAACAAATTTTCACTCATGTTTTTGAAAACTGGAGTGAGAAATTTACGTCAATAGCGAAAATTGGAAATAATCATGCGAAAATTAGTCATCTTTATGCAAAATTGTTTATCTCCAATAATACAGTGTGGCGCAAAAGTTTACAACCATGTTGTTGATGATCTTTAGTGTTTTTAATAAATGTGTTACAGATGCATCCACACCTTTGGAATAGTTTCGTATTATACAAAAATTAAAAACCACTCTGCCTTCTTCGAAAAAGTTTTAATAACCTGTGAGTTTTGCGTCAAATTTGCCTCCTTTTAGCCAATACTAAAGTAGCAGAATTTTTTGTTTGCTTAAAATGTTAATTTTTTATAAGAAAATATTTTTTTAGTTTTTATGAAAAATTCTATTTTAATTAAAAAAATTGTTTTCCCAAAAAAAAATTTAAATTTTTGTATAAAATAAATTTTTTATTTTGCGAAAAATTTATATTAAGAACTAAAATTAAAAAAAAAAATTTATTAATATATAAAGGGTGTTTTTTTTTAGAGGTTAGGTTTTCAAGTTGGCATAATGAATAGACTTACACCTGAACAACGTTTGCAAATTGTGCAAATTTATCACGAAAATAATGGTTCGGTTCGCGCGACGCATCGCAAGAAAATTTTGTTCAGCGATGAAGCTCACTTTTGGTTGAATGGGTATGTCAATAAGCAAAATTGTCGCATTTGGAGTGAACATAATCCACAAGCCATTGCTGAGACGCCGTTACATCCTCAAAAAGTCACTGTTTGGTGTTCTCTATGTGCAGAGGGAATCAATGGTCCATATTTCTTTAAAAATTAAGCCGGCCATAATGTTACAGTCAATGGAGAGCGCTATAGAGCCATGATTAATGACTTTTTCATGCCTGAATTGGACGATGTTGATGTGGACGACCTTTGGTTCCAACAAGACGGCGCTACATGCCATACAGCCAACGCAACAATCGATTTATTGAAGGAAACTTTTGGTGAGCGCATTATCTCGCGCCGTGGACCTGTGGCGTGACCTCCAAGATCGTGCGATATAACACCGCTGGACTATTTCTTGTGGGGCTATGTGAAGTCGCTTGTCTACGCAGATAAGCCCGAGACGATTGACGTCTTGGAAGAGAATATTCGGCGCGTTATTGCTAACATACGGCCCCAATTGCTGCAAAAAGTGGTCGAAAATTGGGCCTCTCGGCTGGAATTTATTCGAGCCAGCCGCGGCGGCCACTTACCCGAAATCATTTTTAAAACATAATGGCAAACCCTTATCTTTATAATAAAGCTAAATTCTTGGCCATAACATTAAATTATATACGTTTTATTTCATCTTGAAAACCTAACCTCTAAAAAAACACCCTTTATATATGTTTTTATTTTGCTAAATTTTGCAATTTTTATAAAAAAAAAAATTAAAAAAAAAAAATCATTAAAAATTCTATTTCAATAAATAAAATAATTTCTGTTCCTGAAAATGAAAGTTTTTATAAAAAATATTTTTTTTTTGCGAAAATTTTAAACTAAAAATTTAAATTTTTATAAAAAATAATTTGTTTTGCGAAAAATTAAAATTTTTATTTAAATTTTTTTATAAAATAAAGTCGTAAGAATTCTATTTTAATAAAAAAATAATTTTTTTCCCAAAAATTAAAATTTTTATAAAAATAAATTTTATTTTGCGAAAAATTTATACTAAAAAATTTTTCTAAAAACTAATTTTTTATTTTGCTAAAAATTAAAATTTGTATAAAAAAATATTTTAGAATAAAAAGGGTTAAGCATTGCTGTTATTTGAAGGTAACAATGATCTTAATGTATGCGCCACACCTAACGGGCATGTGCTTCGCCATACCCCTAATGAATTAGTTTCAGAAAATAACAAAATTGAAATAAGCTTCTTTTACGTACATGTGTACTCGTGTGTATGTAAGTACTCGTATGTATGTGTAAGCATTTATGACTAAGTTAGTTACTTTCTCCAATTGCTCGCTATGTTTGTTATCATCTTTCAATAAAAACTAATTGGTATTTATTTAGAAAATGCTAGTACGCACAAGTTTGTTTACGTAATCTTTTTATTATTTATTTTTTTATAGTGTTATTAGATTTCTAATTGAATTAAATTTTTGTTTCAATTTATTTTATAAGTGGTGGCATTCAGCACAAGATCAATTACCTGCAATTGAATTGTTTCCGAGAAAAATTCCTGCTAGTTTTCATCGTACAAGGGCGGCGTAAACAAGTCAATCTGTTATTGTCGGCATTGCTGACAATCCCCCACAATACAAATAACAAAAATTGCGGTATGGTAGATGAGATGACGCTGTATGTCAAATACAGCCAGCCAATTGGAGAATGATTTATTGCGTCTTTGCAGCAATGAGCGAAATAAATTTGAGTTGATTTCATAATTTTTGATTTGAGAATGAGAAAAATAAAAAGTCAAATTGTTTGGGGAAAATAAGAAAAATAAGAATTGAAAATTTGTTATAATAATTTTTTTTTTAATTTGCTAGAAATATAAATTTAATTTTTTTAAATAATTTTATTTAATTTTTATTTAAAAATAATTTTACATTTTGGTAAAAAAATTCTATTTTTATAAAAATTTTCATATATATAATATAAAACAATATTTTTTAATTGACTAAAAATTCAATTTTTAACAAAAAAACTAATTTTGCTTAAAATTTTATATAAAAAATGTTTTACAATAAAATTGTTTTATTTTTGTTTGTTGTTTAAAGGCAATGGGCCTAGTGCACTCAATAGACATATGATCTACCAAACCTCTAATAAATGAGTTTCAGAAAAAAAGAAAAAAAAAAGTTTTAGAAAATAAGAAAAGCATGCTTCGCTGAATATGAAAATTTTTATTTAAAAATATTTTTTCATTTCAAAAAAAGAAAAAAAAAAAAAAGTTCTAGAAAATAGGAAGAAATACTTTGCTCGATATGTAAAATTTTGCTTAAAAATATTTTTTCATTCTGTTTACATAAAAAAAATTTATAAAGCAATATTTTTTCATTTTGCTTAAAATTTAAAATCAAAAAATAATATGCCAAAATTTTTAGTTTTTATTTAATTTTATTTAAACTTTCTTTGTGTGTCTTGTTTGAAGTCAATGATCCTAATGCCACCGCCACACCCAGTAGGCAAGCGCAAACACTTCTATATACAATATATTATTTTTACAAAAAATTAAATTTTCATAAAAATTTGGTTCCACAAAAAATTAATATTTTGCTAAAAATCTTAATTTTATTTTGCTTATTGTTTGAAGGCAACCTTAATACTACAGCCACACCTAATAGGTATGTGAGCTGTTACACCTCTAACATATTAGTTTCACAAAAGGTGAAACACACAGTGTTTGTTTTAAGAAAATAATGGAAAAAATAATAATTTTGCTTATAATGACAATTTTTATACAACATTTTTTTTTTTCTTTCATTTAGTTAAAAATTTATATTTTTATTAAAAATTGTGAAAACATTTTTATAAAGCTTCAGTCATATTTTTTTCACTCAAAATTAAGATTTTTCAAAAGAACAATTTTTTTGCTAAACATATTAAATTCTATATTTGGTTTCAAAAACAAAAAATTTTTATAGAGCTTAAGTCGTATTTTTTTCGCTCAAAATTAAGAATTTCCCAAAAAACAATTTTTGCTACTAAAAATCTTAACCTTCATATTTTGTATTAAAAACAAAAATTTTTATAGAGCTTAAGTGGTATTTTTTTCGCTTTTTATTTTATTTGTTGTTTGAAGGCAATGATCCTAATGCCCCCACCACACCCAATAGGCATGTGATATGCCACACCTCTTCATGTACACGTACGAGTATATATGCAATCGGCATACTTACATATAATCACATTTTTATATCTAAGCCAAAGTCAGGCATTCATTTGTTCATTTTAAATGTTCCTGCAACAAATTGATATTATGAATATTAACAGCCAAAAATTAATAAACACACACACGTATGCGCTTACAGTTCGCAGCCTCGCCACCTTTTGAGGTAGACAAAACCGGCATTGATAATACCCGATAAAATTGCAAATCGAGTGCTAAAATCCCCAAAGCCGCATGCCAAACCGCATCACGTTTGATTACTCGTTTCAAACGAAAAATACCTCTTTGTTGTCATTTGAGACATAAAGCTTGAGTGCCCCTAATTCGTATTCAGTAAGCATATAAGCAGATGTTAATTGTTTAAGCAAAAAACAAAAAAAAAAAAAAAAAAAACAAAGTTGGCAGAGAAAAGCAAATACAACATTTTCTGTTTTTTTCTTTGTTTACAAAGTTTTGCAACCGCAAATAACTTTTTTCAGATTTCGCACGGTTTTTATGATTTCTTTTTTTTAGGGTTTTTGCTGCAACAGTTATAATAACACCTAATTTACATCGTCCGTGCACACTTTTAAGTCACTTTACGAGTACTTGCCATTTACATTACTTCTGAACTTAATAAACGAACTGCACTTAGTCATAACTTATTTATAAATTCGTAGGGTATTGCAAAATTATACATTTTAGCAGCTTTGAAGTTACGTCAAAACCTGTTCTACGCTTAGTCATTTTCAAAACTCAATTCACCACCCTTTTGATTTTATTTCATTTCATCGCAGGTCTCTCCAAGCTCACTACCAACGAATTAGAACCCGCACTGCAGTTTTGTTCTCACCTCGTCTACGGTTATGCCAGCATCAGTCCAACGTCAAACAAACTCGTCAGCAGTAATGAGAAACTTGATCTGGACATCGGCTCGGGCCTGTACCGCACCGTAACTGGTTTCAAGAAGAAGTTTCCCCATTTAAAGGTTTTGTTGAGCATTGGCGGCGATAAGGACGAAGTAGATCCTGATAACAACAAGTATTTGACACTCCTGGAGAGTTCCAATGCACGCATACCATTCATAAATAGCGCTCACTCGTTGGTGAAGACTTATGGTTTCGATGGTCTCGACTTGGCCTGGCAGTTCCCCAAGAACAAGCCTAAGAAGGTGCATAGCGGTATTGGCAAATTTTGGAAGGGTTTCAAGAAAATCTTCACCGGAGACTTTGTGGTTGACGAGAAAGCTGAGGAGCATAAAGAGGAATTTACAGCACTTGTGCGTGAACTGAAGAATGCTTTCCGTCCAGATGGCTTTTTGTTGGGTCTGTCCGTCTTGCCCAATGTAAACTCTTCGCGTAAGTTTTGATTTTGCGTTTGTTTGCCATTTAGCCTAATTAGTTAACTTATTAAACTCAATTTTGTTACAGTTTTCTACGATGTGCCCGCCATTGTGAACAATTTGGATTACGTCAATTTGCATGCCTACGACTTCAAAACACCAGAACGTGATCCTGAAATAGCTGACTTCCCTGCACCCATCTATGAACTGAATGAGCGTAATCCTGAAGCGAATGTTAATTTCCAAGTTCAATATTGGTTAAATAATCATTGCCCTGCCACTAAAATTAATGTCGGTATTGCCGCCTATGGCCGTGCCTGGAAAATGACTAAAGACTCTGGCCTCACTGGTTTGCCACCAGTGGTTGAAACCGATGGCGTTGCACCAGCAGGCACACAGACTCAGAAACCCGGTTTGCTTAGCTGGCCTGAGGTATGCGGCAAATTGCCAAACCCAGCCAATCAGCATTTGAAGGGCGCCGACGGTCCATTGCGCAAGGTGGGCGATCCAACTAAGCGTTTCGGCAGCTATGCCTACCGCTCGGCCGATGACAATGGCGAAAATGGCATTTGGGTGGGTTATGATGATCCCGACACTGCTGCCAATAAGGCGGCCTTTGTGAAGTCCAGAGGTTTGGGCGGCGTGGCTTTGATAGATTTGTCGTTCGATGATTTCCGTGGTGCTTGTACAGGCGACAAATATCCCATCCTCCGTGCCATCAAATACAAATTGTAAATTAAGCGAGTGAACAAAATTTACATTACGAAATAATTTTGTTAAAACTTCTTACGCATTTTTAAGTTTTCGTTTTTTTGCATTTTGTTCTTTTGTTTTGTTTTTAAGTCTCATTATCGAATGGATGTAACACGTATTATCACATTAACAAAAATATAACATACGAAAGTTTGATAAAAATATGGAGACTTAATGCATTGAAAGTTGCTTTGTGGAACTAAAAATCACGTGCACCGTCTGATTTGAGTGATTTTGGATTTTGGGAGTTCGATTAACAAACGAGGTTTGTTAAAAAAAAAGGTACTTTTCAAATTTTGCTGGCTACGTACATGTGATTTTCCATTTTGGAATTATTATTGTTTTTTTATTCATTTTTTTTTAATACACCCCTACTCAAAATAACTTGAAGAGGAAGTAGCAGTAGAGAAAAAAAAAGAGCAGTGTTTTTTGTTTTTGCTTTTGGCCTTTAAAATTTCAAAATGTATAAACAAAGATGGACAGAGTAGATTAATTTAAGCAAATTTTGACAATTTCAGGACCAGATGAATAAAAAAAAATTAGCTGTTCTACTGATACTACCAGTTCAATGTGCCTTGCATGTACTCAGAATATGTTAACAGTATCAACACCTGTACTTTTGGTTAGTTTTTACAGAACTAAAGGTTAGGCGTAGTTTGGGGTACTTGGAAATTTCTCTTTCGCAATTTCGTTAAATGTTGACTAAAGTAACCATCGTTGAGAAGCCATTGAATGAGGTGAATTATTTTCAAATTACTCAAATTTTCTCAAACTGGATTTCTGATGGTATATGATATTGGCACAAAGCCCGAACATCTGAATGAAAGCGAGCCGAAGGGCCATGTCTGAAAAAGATAAACTAAGTCAATGTTCTGGTTATTGTTTTATTGCTTAAGATTGTAATGGCAAAAAATAGAAAGAGTTCTCCTCAAATAAGGAGGAACATTTTTCTTTTGTCGGGACAACTAGAAAGTGCAGCACTCAAACACAATTAAGTCCATTCTACTACACTCGGATTCCCCTTTTAAGTTTCTTTAAGTCTACTCGACCTCCGAAGAAATCTGAGTAGATCTTGTGGTGCCAAGGAGTCAAGGTGGTCGCTTCTTAACACATCTGTGCCAAAGACCTCAAACCTGATTCGAGCGAAGGTAGAGGCTCAAGAAGTCGTCCGCCGTCTCATCCTCCTCTTCACAAGCTGGGCAGAGTACACTGTCTGAGATGACTACCTTTTTCATGTGCTTCGCCCACAGAAAGTGGCCCGTCATCAGTCCAACCAGCTACCTGCAGTCCCTTCTGCTTAATGACAGTTGCCCCATTCTGGTGGTTTCATTGAAAATGATTTTCAATAAGTCATCAACTTTTGGAAAATTCCCTGATACTCGAAAACTCGCTTTTTTAACACCTATGTTCAAAAACGGCAATAAGAGTGATATAAGTAATAGACCTATCTTGAAGCTCACTAACATATTTAAGCGCTTGGAAGATAAACTAAATTTCTCAGTTAAGAGTTCAGTTTGCGCGAAACAACACTGATTTATATCGGGTCGTTCTACACTTACAAATTTGGTTGTTTTTAGAGAGAATTAAATCTGAACATTATCTTCTGGGTGCCAAGCTGATTTCATTTACACCGTCCATTCTAAAGCCTTTGTCAAAGTTTCCCCATACGGTGTTGATCGACAGGTTCGCTTGCCTGGGTTTTCTTTCTACTTTTTTGCAATGGCTTAAACCCTGTTTAAATCGAAGTCGGTGCGTTGTCACACTTGATAATATTTATCTGAACCTTTCTGGCGTAGCCTAAAGTAGCAGTCTGAGTCCATTGCTGTTTACTCTGCTTATAAATGTTATTGGTTCTTGCTTCTTGTTCCCTAAATTTCTCTTATATGCCGTCGATCTGAAGATTTATTCAGTCCGATATGATTAAGCTCCAATCCGAACTAGATGAATTATATTTTTGATAGTTGAAACTACATTTTTCTTTAAATATCAAAAAATGCGAAAAGAAATATATTATTTTTCAATTTTACGAAATTTATTATGTTTGTATCTGCAGAAAAACATTTGAAGAAGTCTAGTCATAGTCCTCTTCTTTCGTCGCGCAAAATTGATAAATAAAATTGCTGATAAATTGTTATCATATCATCTTCAAAAACAAATTTTAAGCCTCGAAATATGTAGTATATTTTGATGAAGGTAGGTAGGTGAAATGGTTGAAGTGCCAGTCTGGCACTCCTCAAGTAGCACTGAAGCGCCGTTTTGATACCATTATGAGACCTCTAACAAGCAGACATGTATAGCCAGCCAGAGCTGTTGATTTAATGGAGAAGGTTGATAGGATTTAGTATAGTATAGAATAGCACTGCCCCATACTGCCGAAGAAAAGAGCACCTTAGGAGTGACCTTAACCGTCTAGCTGCCAAACCCGGACATTTACAGAGAAAGTGCTCAACAGTCTCCTTCTCTGAAAGGTCCCCATAGCTTGTGCAATGGGGGTTAAATGGTAACCCTAGCTTTTCCGCGTATGTGCCAATCGTCCAGTGACCGGTAAACGCAACTACGACTTTGAAAATTGAATAGCGAGGAGTCCAAATGACTGTCCTGAGTCCATCGTATATCGTATTGGGGCCAAAGGGGTTTCAAAATATCACATGAAGAAATGGAGCTCCATCTTTTCTGTGCTTTTATGAGAAATAATTTGTCAAGTTCCCCTTTAACAACAGTCAGGGGGATGCTGATGACCAGGTAGGACGTCCCTGAGGCCAATTCAGTCCCCTTCCTGGTATGCTCTATGTTCCTATGTCCTGGAACACAGATCAGAGAAATACTACCTGCACACCCAATAGATTTGATCTCCTCCTTACAGTAGTTTACTAATTTCGTTCTGCACCATGACGTCGTTAGAGCCTTGATCGCGGCTTTACCATCGGAGAAAATGTTAATATCTCCCTCGCTCCCGCGTTCCCTAAGCATTTTGCATGCCTACAGGACCGCAAAGACTTCTGCTTGAAAAACACTAGCAATATTCGGCAGTTTAAAGGAGATAAATAAATTGGCTGATTTAGAGAAAACCCCTGCTCTGACTCCCGATTCCATCACCGAACCGTCAGAGAAAACAGAGGTGCCAGCTTCGGTGCAAATGTTTCCTTCTATCCAATCCTAGCTTTTTGGAAAGATTGCTCTAGCACGACCCTCAAACTCTAGTTTGCGGATAGAGAGAGAGGTATGTTCGAAGTTTGGAAAAATGCGGTGTTAAATGTCCGAAAATGCTACCATGTCCCCTGAGAGACTGCTTCCAGAGGCCAGCCTACTTTACACTTTGAGTTGCGTTGCAGATAAAGTAAAAGTCGATGGAAGGTAAGTGCAAAACGACATTCAGGGCAGCACTGGGGTAAGTTTTACATGCTCCGGTGTTGCCAATGCATGCTGTCCTTTGCACCCTCCCCAGTTTGGCGATAATGCAGCCTTTCCGAAGAACTTCCCACCGAACCAGGTATCCATACGTTAAAATTTGTCAAAACCCCTGCGTTGTACATCCACAGTTTGTAAAATTTGCCATCAAATTTTCGTGCCCCGTGTCAGAAAATGTATGAGTTATTTCACTAATCGATGATAGATGGCTATTTTTTATCTAAATCGGAAAAATATTTTTTTTTGTTTTTGGGAAGGAAAATTGAAGACGCGGTATTTTATAATACCATTTTGGTATGCGCATTTCTTTTGAACATTTTAAGTAAACGAACTAATTTTTTCTCAACATTAATAAAAAAAAGGCTATGTTTTAATATAATTTTTTTCTTAACATTCTTAACACCTTTAAAGTGTAGAAAAAGCTTCGCCTCTTTTCGCTGTACAATTTCTTATTAACTTCGCTCAAATTTTTCAAAGACACTGTATTACTATGGGGCGAAAAAAGTGTGAATTTTCTCAGACTGACATTTTCTTTGTGACTACATCATTCGTTTTGTTTTTGAATTCAATTATCGAGAAATTCACCTTTTGCCCCCAAAATACCACTGTGTGGCGTGGAGTATAAATAGTTCATGTCAGAAAGTCATAGGATCAATAAAGCATATTATCTTCTAAGTTATGCGGCTTTCATGTGAATTGTGAAATAATCCGCCATAGGTAATTCCCAACGGAAATAAACGTCACTGGATATTTGTTGTTCTTTTGGTCATAAACAATACCATAAATTTTTCTTGTTTCCAAAACACAAAAGACTTATGAAAGGTTTGGGTGTTTTGTTTTTCATATAAAAAAAATTTCCTAGTGAGCTATAAAACAGCATAAACGCAATTTTGATAAAAGTTTAATAATTTTTTTTTTAATTGCACAAAGTTTGAAAGTTGAATTTATATGGCTTGCATTGGAGATATTTTCAGAAAAGAAAAATAATTAAAATTAAATAAAAATATTATAAAAATAAATAAATTGCAAAGACTTGTCAATATATCCTAGTGCTACCGTTATTTAACGCCGTATATTATACATTTTTACGTTTCCGATTACAGTGGGAGGCAAAACTTTGGGCTTCGCCTTAATGTTAGGTATTCAAGTGCAAGCACACTAAGCCACTGCGACCGCTTCCATAATTTATGGATTTCATATTTGAACGTGGCTTGTTTATTATTGAAATTTACTATACCCTGTTCAACCATTCTATCGAAGATCGCTCCAAATGTGGTAGTAAACGAATGACAATTTCGATTTGTACTGCCTGCAGGCACCTATACATAAATTACACAGTGATTTAGCAACGCCTACGGCATAATATAAATGGACCACAAAGGACAGCAATGTGATATTTACACCCACATGCGAACGAACAATCATGCATCACTTATCCATCAACTTGCATGCATACCATACACACGCATATGTGCATAGGTACATAGTCGTAGGTACCGATATCCATTCGCATTTGCGAGCATCAACATCAATTTCATTGAAGGAAGCACATAAATCGTCACTGCACGACTGCCACAATTGACAACTTCATTTTCATTTTCATCCAGGAATTGCAGCACGGAGTTGGGAGAACGACAAGAATGAAGAAGTATGGCGAAAGTGACGGCAAAAGAATACACACTTACACATACATATGCATACCCTATACAGTTTCCAAAGGCGATTGAGTAAATGCAAGAATTTGCATCTGCGGTCTGGACTTGCTCGCCCGTGTCAGCATGCTTTGAATGCCTGTCACCCATTCATCTTTACCATTTCCCTCTCATAAATACATACGAGCATATATGTACATACATATGTATATATTCTTTTGCTTTTGGTCCATGACCGTGGATTGTTTTGTGCGTTGCGGTTAACTATTCAATTCATCTTTCTTCCGGTTTCCTAGATGCGCTCTGTCCTGACTTACCTACATATACGCACGCACGTAGATATGTGTGTATGAGCGCATGCTAGTTTGTGTCCTCCCAGACAAAACGGATGTGCCTCATGCAACGCATGTGTCGAACTTCGTCGATTGCATTGCCATTGTCGAAAGCGTTACGTTCACATTGCCTTACTTCGCACATACACTCCTGCACACTTACTCTACGGCATCGTACAACAGCAGCCAAAACAACAACAAATGGCGCATTGAGTGCCACCAATAATGTCACATTGTGCCTGTAACTTTTTCTGTTGTTGGTGTTTTAAAAAATAACAAAGAATGCATTTGCGACAGGAATATCATTTCGCAAATGATTTGCAGTTATGGAGAAACAAAGCATTTTGGACTTCCATGGCGTTTGAAATTGCAACACAGCCGTGCATGCCAAAGCTTTTGCCAAATTTTCGATTGCACGTGCATGGGATCACTTTAATGAAGTAAGTTGCCTTCAAACGAGGAATGTGGACGAGTTGATCAATTTTTTGGCGGCATTCCGCTCCAATTTCAGCATGCGACTCGACTTAATCCAACAAGGAAAGACAAGTTATATATTTATTTACTCAAAGCTCCAAATATTCCGCTTAATGATGGTTATTGGTAGCTTTGCTCTTGAAGTTAGTAATAATATCAAACAAGTTTTTGTAGTAAATACCGAGTCTCGAAACTTCTAATAAAACTATACGCAGTTCGGAGGCGCTATTTGGAAAATAAGCATGACGTAATCCTCTCAAGTGGTTCAAGTGCTTTGAACATTCTCGTTAACTTTTTAAAAATTGCTATTATATATTTATTAACTTGAGAATAATAAGAAGTTAACTAAAAAATTTTTAAAACGAATCTAATTATTTTCAGATGTATTCAATATTGAAAATTTTGGTATAAAGTTTTCCAAAGTGAAATAAATTCCGTTCCTTAAAACATTTTTATAATTTCTTTCGTATAAAGTAAAGGGTGGTTAAGTTTCAAAGCCCGGTGTTGATTTTGAACAAAATACAATTTTTTTAGGAAACTATTGTCATTTCTCTTTATTATTATTATACTGGTATAAGCCAATTACGTATGGAACAAAATATTGGCCAAATCACCGCCGCGGCCTCGGCGGCACACCTTCATCCAATGGTCCAAATTTTCGATGACGCTGAGGCATTATTGAGGTTCTATGTCGTGCCGAATTATCTCATCTTTTAGCTCTTGAATTGTTGCAGGCTTATCGACGTACAGCTTTTCTTTCAAATATCAAAAATTCAAAAATCACATGATCTTGGTAGCCAATTGACATCGAAGCGACGTGAGATTATTCGGCCATTAAATTTTTCGCGCAAAAGAGCCTTTGTTTCGTTCGCTGTGTGACAAGTGGCACCGTCCTGTTGAAAACACATATCGCCCACGTCCATATCTTCCGATTCGGGCCATAAAAAGTACGTTATCATCTCACGATAGTGAACACTATTCACAGTAACTGCCTGACCGCCCACATTTTGGAAAAAAAAACGACCCAATAATCCCGCCGGCCCATAAACCGCACCAAACAGTCATTCCTTGTGGATATGGGTGCCTTATCACTGAAGATGATTTTCTTCACGATATGCATTTTGATTTGAACGCCCGTTTTCATAATAAGCCTGAATAGCTTTAACGCGTTGATCGATTGTGTATCTTTCTATGATTCAAATTGAATTAGTCTGAAATTGAAAAATGTCAAATGAAATGCACAAAAAAACTTGACGTTTAGGTGTGGCTCACATTCAACATCGGCCCTTTTTTTAATTTCATATATCTTTTTTTAAATAATTTCTAAATATTTTTAAATAATTCTTAATAATTAATAACTCTTAATAATTTTAATTAAAAAAAGTTGGGTTATATATGAAAAACATCGTCCATTCAGATCTATTCCTTATTTTTTTCATGAATAGCTGAGACAATGCTCAGTAATCTCTGCAAACATAGTAACTCGCATAACTTTTGAGGCCATATTCAAATACGTGTAGCAAATAAGCGAAGCCCTATGAATGCATTCGTTTACAATAGGGTCCGGTACTCACAGTGTAACCAATTAAAAAGGCCATGAATTTAGTTTGAAAAATTGCTTTTATTCAACTCAACGTAGAAAATATGTGAAAATAATACAAAATTAAGAATCAACGCGAATCGGACATCAAATTTCCTTCCAAATGAAACTATGGATATCAGGTCGTCTTTAGATACCAAATACCATACTGCTCAGATAGCAACTTAAAGATTTCTCTGTGTCCCGAAGTTCCGTCTTCGTACCAGAAACCATATTTATGTAGTCTACACATTGCTTTTATTGCTTCCTGTTGTATTTTAAGATCCAGGGGGAGCAAATCAAGCATCGCATTTAGGGCATCACCAGAGCACCTTAAAGTAAATAAAATTTACTCGTTACTATGATACTGGTAGCATCACGAAACGTCATGGAGGTGGTCATCAAAAGACTGCAACGTCACGTGAAATGGTTCAAAAAGTGAAGAACCCTCTTAAGCGAAATCCCCTACAAAGTGCCAACCATCCGCTGCATACTGAAAAATGATCTCAAAGTCAAACCTTTAAAGATCTAAAATGCGCTTGATCTCACACCAAAACAGCAACAAGTCAGACTTGAGAGACCGAAGGAGTTGCTTAGATTGGCCGAAAGCAGTCAATTTCGGAACATTGTGTTTTCTGACGATAAAATTTTTCAAATTGACCCATTCGTAAACTCCCAAAACGATAGGGTTTATTTGACCGACCGCTCATACGAGAATTTGAGTCATCGATTGGCCACCCGCCACAGGTAATGGTTTGGGCCACTGTAACCGCAGATGGGCACTCCCCAAGCGTTTTCATCGAGGCAATTGTTTCATCGTCAAGGGAAATGCGAAATATTATCGGGAAAGTATTCTGGAGGTTGCTTTCAAGCCGTTGGCAGACAAGCATTTTAGGTCAGACCATGGACGTTTCAACAGGATTCGGCATCGTCTCACAAAGCTCGAGTGAATCAAGAATCGCTAAAAACAACGTTCCGAACTTCATAGCGTCCACACAATGGCTGTCAAATTCACCTTATTATTCTCTTTGGGACATTTTGGAGAACAAGGACTAAACTAAATGATTCACCAGTCTCGAGGTGCTGAAAAAGTCCATTGTCCTCGAGTTGGCCAAAATATCTACAAGTCACATTCGGACAGCTTTCGACTGTTTTCTGGACCGTCTCAAGGCCATAGTCAAGGCAGAAGGTGGTCATATCGAGCAAAACTTACTTACTTAGGTGGCCATGACAACCCGTTACCGAGTTACGGCCGACCTCACTAGCTCTCTCCAGGCGCCTCTGCTCTGCGCGCGCCTTCTCCAATTCTGTACACCAAGCGAGCATAGGGTTTCCTCCACCTGGTCTTTCCACCGGAGCAATGGTCTTCCTCTGCGTCGGCTCCCTTGGGCTTCGCCCTCGATCACCTTCTTTGCTGGAACTTCTTCATCCATACGCACGACATGCCCTAGCCAATGCAGGCGTTGGATGGCGATGCGTTGAACTACGTCAATGTCGGCGTAGAGCTCATACAGCTCGTGGTTCGTTCTTGAACGATAGTCTTCGCCAACGCGCACAGGACCGAAGATCTTACGAAGAACTTTTCTCTCGAACAACCCAAGAGCGGCTGCATCGCTTTGTGACACTACCCATGCCTCTGCGTCATAAAGCAACACGGGTATGATGAGCGTCTTGTAAAGTGTCAGTTTGGTCATGCGAGAGAGAGCTCGACTACTCAATGGCTTACTTAGCCCATAGTAACACCTATTAGCAAGAGTGATTCTCCGTTTGTTCTCCAGGCTGATATCGTTGTTACTGTTAACGCCGGTGCCAAGATAAATAAATTCTGGCACAACTTCGAAAGTATAGTTGTCCGCAATGACGTGCGTTCCTACACGCCGTGTGTTCCGCGTTGTAGACAGCATATACTTTGTCTTACCCTCGTTCACCGCCAGACCCACTCGTGATGATTGCTTCTCGATAGCAGAAAACGCAGCCGTGACATCGAGCAAAACTAAATTATTTTTTAATTTTGTATTATTTTCACACATTTCTTACTTTGAAGTGAATAAAAGTAATTTTCCAAACTGAATTTATGGCCTTTTTAATTGGTTACACTTCGAGTGCCCGACCCTGCATTCTTTTGTGGAAAAAGTTTTAAATTTTATTTAAACGTACATTTGCGAAACAATGGAATACAATTTTGGTTTTCCTCATTCTTTATTATCTTTATTATACTCTAAAATTTAGTATTATTATCTTTATTATGCTCTAAAATTTAGTAAAACAATGAATTCATAGAGAACGTATTAGGTGGGGAAAACGTTTTCGGAATTGACAAGTTTCCAAACTTTGTACACAATTTAAAAAATTCGCAAAATTTTCATAAAAATATTGGTGTTATTTTTTACAATTTTTTCTCCTCTCGGTGTTGGGCATTGTTCGTGCATAAACCTTCGCAAGTCAGTTTGAAAACAATCGAAAAGTCGCTTACTTTCATATAAATTTTATAAGTTTAAATTACTATTATAAACTCTTTCCATACAACGCCGTTTTTTTTTATTTTGCGAACTTATCACTTATCACCGAACCAATTCAAATTCAAATTAGCTCAGCATTCGACTGTCGTATTAAGAAAATTAAGCTCCTCACAGAGTATTACCCACTCTCCCTACCTCCGCGTTAAGCACGGATGCCAGTTATTATTTGCACGGAAACTTTCTTACATTTCTTATTCTCACTCACCCTCCGCCTACTTATGTTCCCCTTCGATGCGCTGCAACAATTGCATCTTTAATTAATTATCATAAACTTGGCAAAAGGCCAAACTACCGAGAAGCCGAATAACTTCCGGTTTGTCGGTGGTAAATAATGGAATGAGTGGAGAGTTAGTGGAGAGCGAATGGACTGTAATGTCTTACCGGTGGCTTTCATAAATAAATAAAGCAACGGGAAAAGGACAAAATAAATAAATAAAGTACAATAACGGTGAAAAAAGTGAGTTGCAAGAAAATGAGTAAGCAACCACAAATATAAAATTTTGATGGCCGTCTGCTGATGGCTGCGACTGCAGGTGTTCCCCGCAGTAACAATACCGTGTAGAGGTAGGGAATAAGGGATATACATATAAAGGTTGCTGCGTGCAGTTTTGCGGTTACTTTGTAAATTAATTTTGCATGCAATTGTTGCGTTTTTGTTTATTCACATCTACTTAGTGTTTGTTATGCAAACCACCACTCACTTATATATTTATGATTTTATATGCACTATTTTCTACGTGTGGCCACAAAATTTATTGCAAAAATTGTTATCCAAAAAAGTTGCACAAATGAGTGCAGGCTAAAACTTTTGGCTAATTGGAAAAGTAACACTTTCGGGAATAAAATTTAAGCTCTTCATATAAGGCGGCGCATTGCTGCTATTAAGTTTATAAATGTGAGTGTGTACGTGCGTGGACGTGTATATGAGAATTGTAATCAAATTTCCAGATCAACACCGCCAATGTGCAAATTATATTTTCTTATTATTATTGTTGAAATTTTTTGTCGCCGTTGGCGCAGTAGCAATTAAAGCACTATATGTACTTTCGCCGGATGCATTTGCTTGTATGGAAGTAAAGCCGTTATGTGGGGAAGCGCGCAACCTATTTTTATTTTCCGTTCACTGTTCCGCCTGGAGCTATGTGTCATTTGGTTGCTCTGTTGTGCGCATACTGTACAAATAAATTCACTTCGTATTCCCATTTTACACACGCGCATTTATTACATGCGTGTGTATGTATGTACATATAATATATGATTTAGTATGTTACTCAGCGGTTGCTGGTTACTAAGAGTACGAGATAGGTACACACTTTTGGGGAGAATGCTTCTGGTCTATCGATTTTTACGGCGGTTTTCAACGTATCCTGTCCGAAAGAGCTACTTTAAAAAATTTTCACTTCAAATTTTATATTCTTACACTGTGCAACAAATATCAACTTTTTATTATCCAAAAAAAAAAATCTATTTATATTCACATGAAACTATAGATTTTATTTCGTAATGTTGCTTACTTACTTTTTCCATTTTCTCACCCATTACATTTTTTTAAAGAAATTTAAAATTTAAAGGACCATATTTTGTTTTATATACAAGGTGACACAAAGCTAAATATAAAGTTGTATAAAAAATCAAGTTGTAATAAATAAAAAAAAATTATTTTGTGCGACGGAAAACTTTATTTTGACCATTAGGCACTGCATTTCTTGTCTATTTGTGTACTTCAGCTGTTTAGTCACAAGTGTCAACTATGACAGACTTACAACAATATTTGTAAAAATTATAAATCTTCCGATTGAGTGATTGTACTCACAGTGTGATATTTTTTATTTTTTTTTTTTCTTGTTTTTGTCGGGACAGACTAGCAAGTGCAGCACTCAGACACAATTAAATCCATTGTACTGCACTCGGATTGCTTTTTTTAATTTTCTTTAAGTCTACTCGACCTCCGAAGAAATTTGAGTCGATCTTGTGATGCCAAGGAGCCAAGACCTCAAGCTTGTTTCGAGCGAAGGCGGGGCAGACGCACAGAAAGTGGTCCGCCGTGTCATGCTCCTGTCCACATGCTGGGCGGATTTCTCTGCCCATAGAAAGTGGCCCGTCATTCGTCCAACCAGCCTCCTACAGTCCCTCTGCTTAGTGACAGGAGGAACTGCGACAGTCGGTCGGACAAGACGGGTAACATCAGTTTTGTCCATCTGCAGCCTCTCTCAGCCTGCCAAGCTTGCTTCTGGGTTAGAGTAACGCGTTTGCTAACTGTGGCTTTGATGGCTGCAGAAGGGAGTGCCAGAAAGGGATGCGGACCAAAGTTAGCCTCAGAGCCAAAACTGTGTGATACGAGTATGGAAATAAAACGAAGAAGGATATAACTAGCTTTTACCAAATCCACCCAGCGTTGTAAACCCATTGATGACTTAAGTGGTTTTATTGTATACCCACGCTAGGTCCGATCAGAACTCATTCCATTCATATTCCTTCAAGGGAAGAGTGGGCGGAGTGTAATATTTGGAGGCAGGGCATGAGAAATATGTTTACAGATGGATTGAAGTTGAATGGAGGAGCTCCCCATCAAGCTCAAATTTAGGCTTCCGGACCACTATAGTGTTTTCCAAGCGGAAGTAGCCGAAATTAAGGAAGCAGTGGATTGGTTACTCGCTTCTGTAATAACTGTGAAAGAGGTAAACATCTACTTCGAAAGCCGAGCGGCAATTAGGGCCTTGGGTTCGTTGCTTGTGCGTTTGAAATTAGTCGGCGAATGCCTGACTTCTCTCTCGATTGCATCAGAATACTTCGATATTAGACTCATTTGGGTTCCCGGTCAGAGCGGCATAGAGGGAAACTGCGGGGTTGATGAGCTAGCTAGACAGGGGACCCTGGAGACGGATTCATCGCAACACTAGAGGATTGGAATTTTCTTGAGAACCTGTGGTTGCTATTGGAAAGATGGGCCCCGTGTTAACTCAATGAGAGCTGGGCTAGTGCGCAAGCATGCAAAGTCGCGAGATCCGTCTGGCCACGGATAGATGGGGGGCGCTCGAGAGAACTTCTAAGCCTAACAAAGCCGCAACTATCGAATTTGGTCAGTATCCTTACCAGACATTCTCCGTTAGGTGTCCATGCGGTGAGGCTAAAGATTGATTTCAAACCTTTCTGTAGAAGCTTTTTCTTCCACCCGTCTGGTTCTTTCACTTATTCTTTTCCTTTCTCCTCGCCCTGTACGGTGTCACAGTGGACAGATTTTAGTTTTTGGCCTAGTGAGTCCCTCACCTAACCTAGCCTAAGTGGTTTTATCAAATTCCTTACGAAAACTTACTCTATTTTTTTTCTTCTATTGCCATTTACGGGAATAATTTGTTCGTATGGAATTAGCCACATATTTGATATCTGCATACATACATACTTACGTAACTATTACAAAGAAATCAAATGCGGATTTAATTCATTCAAACTTTTTCCTCTAAATGTTAACGTTACGTCGGATGCCTGCTTTATATCTGTCCTCCGTACTCCATGCCACTCACTGTCGGGATACCATTAACCTCGCGAATGATATCTTCTTTCAGTGCTGAGATGGTCGCATAGTTTTTTTGAAGAATAAATTACTATTTTGAATTTTCTGAATATATTCTGGAAACTTTTAGATTAAGATATGTAATGGGGTATTGTATGTACCTTGTATAAATAAGTATGTTTATAAATATAGTAGTTAATTCAATCAGCACATGTACGAACAATAATGGGTACAAAAATATTTTTCAAAAATCGAACTATTTTCTCTCGTTTGTTAAATTCGCTTTTCCAATGTTGTATTGACGGCATACAACTTTCCACTTCTTATTTCCGTAAATATGCGCGTAATACCACTTTATACCTACATTTCTCATTTCTTTTTTTTAGATATGTATGTACATACATACATGTATCCATAATACATACAAATATACCATTCATTCTTTATTTTTTCCAATTCCCGTGCACTTGGATATACTCGTATACAAATATTTATTTACTTGTATACAATTTTGAGAAGTAGTGTTTTTCCTGCCGTTACTGATGTACTCCAGTACTTTAAAGTTATAACTTTTATTGTTATTCCTGCAATTCATTCGTGGCCTTTCACATTTTCCGCCGAATTTTTGTTGCGAAAATGGCTTTCCTCGTGGCTGTTGACTTTTTTGTGGTGACAACTTTTACGCATCCGTGACACTTTTTCACAGTTTCCTGCGATATTTCTTCTTTTCACAGTTTTTTATTGTAGAAATCTTGCCCATTATTTTATATAATTCTGTTATTTTGGCTATTTATTTACCATTTCGCACAAATATTCATATATATAGATATGAATATAGCGAGGAGGTCCAGCTCTTGGGAAAGATATAAAGACGCTTATTTAAGTAAACTATAAGGGCAACTGCCGCAGCTGAATGGATTGGTGCATGACTCCCATTTGAAATTCAGGGAGAACATAAGTTCGAGTCTCGGTGAAAAACCAAAATGGAGAAAACGTTTTTCTAATACCGGTCGCCACTCGGCAGGCAATGGCAAGCCTCCGGGTGTATTTCTGCCATGAAAAATCTCCTCATAAAAAATATCTGTCGTTCGGAGTCGGCTTTAAACTATAGGTACCGCCATTTGTGGAACAACATCAAGACGCACACCACAAATAGGAGGAGGAGTTCGGCCAAACACCCAAAATGGGCGCATATACAATATGTAAGGGGAATAAAAACATCGTATTGGACAGACTTTTGTCAAAAGAAAGAAGAGACTTCAAGACCAGCGGACTCCGGAAAGTTTTATCAATGAGCTCTAATACCCTTAGCTATCTTATGAAAGAAGATGCCAATTGGAGAATTAACAGCGTACTTTTCGAGTTGCATTTGTAACGACGACAGCAGAACTCGGCTTATAGTTCACAATGGGAATACCCTAATAGATATTCTAACGAAGGACAACATAAAACTCGGCATTGGCAGCTTTTCACTGTTTAAATAGTCGGGCCCGGATGGAATTATCCCCGCTATTCTACCACCTCGCGTCTATTTCTGAAGCGATAATCCACTTAATCATATTCCCAAGAAATAGGCTTCGGTCATTAAGGTGTTTGCTCCCAAAGGTGGTAAAATCACATATAAAGGGTTTTTCAATTACGCCGTCCTGCTGGAACCACATGTCGTCTAGGTCCATATGGTTCAATATGGGCCATAAGAAATTGGAAGGGCCACCACGTCTACCGAAAAATGGGTGCAATGCGCGCAACGTTTGCGTTAATGAACACTCATTTTGATAATAAAGTTTTATCATTTGAACGTGTTGTTTCCATCGTGTAACTTGCCATGATGATTTGGCATAAACAACTGAATAACAAACAAAAGATTTGACAGATGTCACCAAAACAAAATGGCTGCCACAGGGCGCCAAAATCGACCCGCGCCAATCGAAAAACCCTTTACGAAACCGAAGGATTTCAGGCCGATTAGCCTATCAAATTTCTTATTAGAATCTGAATTACAGTAGATGGCTGGATGTGCTTATCAGTGGAAAGATTAGCAACAAGCTATAACCTTCCCAGCACGCATACAGCAAAGGCAAATCAGTGCAAAAAGCGCTTCACTTGCTGGTTGACACAATTGGACATGATTGTATCGCTGTCTTTTTGACGTCGAGGGTGCTTTCAATAACACGTATCCGGAAGCAATTACAATATCGCTCATTTCTAGGAAGTGGAAGTAAACAGGGCACTAGTCTCGTTTGTAGAACGAAAATCAATAGGGCGCACAATAAGCGCAGAATTAGACAAATCATTTGATAAGTGGTGGTGGTGATGGAGGTGTTGTCTGAGTGACACATCCCACAAATTGATACCCCACTTGTTTGAGCCTTTGCTTTTTATTAGTCGAACCATCTTGATTTGACTATGAATCTGCCTACGTCGTCTATTTCTTTTTCTGGAATTTCTTTCCATTGAAAATTCCCCCAACATTCTATGACGTAGAACACCCAGATTTGGGCACTCTCACAGATAGTGAAAGACTGTTTCTTTATATTCTTCTTGATTGCAGCTTCTGCATCTATCGTTGTACGTCCACCCCATCTTCACGCCATAGTCTCCCAAAGACCAGCGGCCGGTTATTGTTGGCGTAATTCTGAATATGTTTGCTCGCGGCTTTCTTTACAACTCGTAAGTTCGGGATTAGTTGAAATTGGGCCACGTTTTTATAGTTATTTTGAAGGTATCCGTGTAAGTCCATCTGTCAACGGCCTGCTTCTGAAATAGCGAGAAGGTCTCCCTTAGCACTTCAGGGTGGCGTAATCGTCCCACCTCAGTGGAAACTGGCTGTTGATAGTCATCTCCAGGCACGTGAAAATATTGGAGAAAAGATAATTGAATACGAGGATGATATTATAAAAGCAATCTTGGCAAAACACCTTCTAATTTTGTGTGATCTACAACGAAGACCTCCCAATAAATTGTCCCTCTGGTGTAGCAGTAAATTCAAAAAAAGCAGAACTAATACTGTTCAGCAGGAAACATAAAACACCTGTTCTTCAACAAATATTCCTAGGTGGGAACCCCTTAGAGTAACAGAAACGGCTGAATATCGATGCATTGTATTGGATAGGAAGCAAAATTGGGGACTTGCAGTTGCAGATAGACTACACAAGCAGTGATGGCATTGTACTCCTGCAAAAGGTTAATTGGGAAAAAATTGGGGATGGAACCAAGAATATTACAGCGACTTTTAAGGCAATATATAAGGTGCGTTTCATAATCATAAGACACCTTTAGTATACAATATTTGAACCACCATAAGCTCGTTTTTACTTTCCGGAGTAGCTTATGTTTGGCGTCATTTCAATAGTTACAGACTTAAAACTTCCATCAATTGTTTCTGGTACGAGAGCTCACTCTATTTTGTAGAACCGTTATCTTTTTCCAAGAAGCTGCACTTTTGCTAGTCTTTTCGGCGTTTCATAATGATAACACACTAGTCGGAAATAAGCTTCTGAAAAGATAGAAGGTACTGATTGTTGTTTTGGAAGACTTTAATTATAATTTTATTCAATTTTAAGTTAAAAGGTTAGGTTAGGTTTTTTAGGTTAAAATGCCGAAAGGTTCAATATTATCACAAGAGGAGCGTGGCAAAAATTGAGCCTACATGGATTCAGGCTTGTCAATCATTGTGAAGCCCGTTGGAAGAAAATTATCACTATGAAGTTGAGAACACCGAGCTATCATAGCTATCAAGCTTCTAACTCGACTAAGTCTGGTGCCAACTTGGCCGCTGTTGTTCAAAATAAGGTTTCAAAAACAACAGTTTGGCACACATTACAAAGGCGCAATCATTTAAAAACTGATAAAAATACCCCATGTTTTGCCACGGCACAAGCTGGCTCGTCTTCAGTTTGCAGAAAAGCACCTAAACACCAACTGGAACACAATAAGATATTTGGAATATTTTTAATGTTGCCCAATTTCATATTATTTTTTAAAAAGGTTATATATTCGAATGAAAAATGGAACCTTAATGGATGATCCGATGGTTTTTTTCAATTTTTGGAGAGATTTGCGTAAGAGCTCCCTTTTATTTTCCAACTTCGGTGGAGGTTATGTTATGGCTTGGGGTCCATTTACATCGAAAGCCACTCTTGATACAGTAGTCCACAAACACTCACCACTCCCCATCCCTTCCCTTTCTCCCCTTTTTTCCTTCAATGGTATCACAAAGGATGAACCAAACTATTTCGTCCAAGTGGCCCTACTCTCTGGGCAACCATCACTACCTAACCTAACCTAACTCTTGATACACAGTTTACATCATCGCGAATGAAAAGTGGTGACTACAAAAACGTTTTCGAACATAGTATCCTTGCTTTTATTCAGAGTAATCGGGAAGTGCCCTTTGTTTTTCAGGAAGACAACACACGAATCCACCTAAGCAGGGAAACAAGGCAGTCTTTGATTGATTCTTCTATAGAAACTGGCCGATCTAAACCCAATAGAAAAATTTGGGGTACATTAGTCAGAAGAGTTTATGCCAACAATCGCCAATTTGACAACACCAACAAGCTTGAAGCGGCAATTTAGGCAGAATGGGCTTCTCTAGATGTAAATTTACTTAAAAAGTTAGCAGAATAGAGGGAAAAGGTTATTTTGTGCGGCTAAAGCAAATGGTGCTTAAATAGAATACTAAAATATTCTAGACGACAGAAAAAAATTCGAAAAAGTATTCTTTTGTTAGATGCTCATTTTAATTGAACAGTGTTTTATCATTTTAAAACGCCAGGAAATACGTTTTGGTAAAAATTTTCTTTATATATGAAAAAAAAATTCTAAATTCTGTAATGAAACAGATAACTTTTGTTACTTTAATCGATGTGAAAAATTTTTATTTTCCTCTGAAATCTATAAACGAAAATACTTTGAAAAATTAGGGGTGTCTTATGATTATGAAAAGCACCTTATCTCTATAAATAACTACGTCCTTCACACCCTTTTTGGGTGTCTGGCCGAGCTCCTCCACCTGTTTGTGGTGTGTGTCTTGATGTTGATCCACACATTTAGGTAACTACAGTTTTCGACTAGGGCGGCCGCCAATGCTAAGAAGTGTTTGAACATTAAAATACTGACAAACTCCAAAGTCTGGCATCTGCTCTCATAATCGGTATAACGTCAACCATACCCTCGAAACCATTACCATATATGCAACACCAAACCTCTCTCCAGTAGATCTTCAGGCAAAATAGGTAGCAGTGTATCAATAAGTAAGTGGTCAACCAAGGATGGAGATCCTAAGCTGGTGGCCTAGGATTTGGAATGCAAGGAAAGAGTGGAAGCGCGAAAACGTAAGACAGTGCGAGTCCATCTATGATATATCATATATAGACACACATGGCTCAAAGCTCGACAGCAGGGTGGGTGGAGGTATCTATTCCGAAAATCTGGGGTCATCCCTCAGCTTTCGGCTCCTCGACTACTGGAGTGCTTTTCAGGCTAAACTCATGTCAATAATAAAAGCACTGATACTACATAGTAAAGGGTTTTCCAATAAGAGGTGTTATTTCCGTAAAAGATCAATGGTATCGTTGCTTGCGTGGCACGTAGCGCCGTCTTGTTGAAACTTAATGTCGTCCAGATCAATATCATCCAATTCCGGCCATAAAAAATCGATAATCATCTCTCGATAGCGCAATCCATTCACCATAACTGTTGTTTCAGCTTCATTTTCGAAAAAGTAAGGTCCAATGACTCCGCCGGGCCATAAAGCGCACCAAATAGTCACACGTTGAGGATAGAGAGGCTTTTGAACAATAACTCTTGGATTTTCTGAGCCCCAGATGCGACAATTTTGCTTGTTGACGAAGCCGCCGATGTGGAAATGGACCTCATCACTCCAGATGATTTTTCGATGGAATTCCGGATCATTTTCATACATTTCAACGACCCAATCAGCAAAGACACGACATTGTTGCTGATCGGCTGACTTGAGTTCTTGGGTTAACTGGACTTTATAAACCTTAAGACCCAAATCTTTATGCAAAATACGGTGTAATGACGTGGAATGCCTAATTCCAAAGAACGACGACGAATGGACAAACCTGGGTTTTCTTCAACACTTTCGGCTACAACAGCAATGGGTTTTATTCTTCACATCACTAACTTGTCCCAAAAGCTCGAACTGTTTCACCAATTTCTGTATTGCGGTCCGACAAGGTGCTTCACGATGACCCAAAAATGTTCGAGTTTTACGAACCATCTCTGCCAATTTTTCATAATTTTTATAGTGAATTTTAATAATTTCTATGCGTTGTCTAAGCGTGTATCGTTCCATTTTTATTAATGGCGTAGTTTCTACTTGTCGAATATCAAAAAATGACAGCTTCAAAAGTGGCATCTACCGAAATAGCGGGCTATTTAAAATAACACCTGTTATTGGAAAGCCCTTTATATTATGATGCGATCCCTGGAGATGATATCTACATTTTAAAAATAAAATTTTACATCTGTCTACTTGACAAATGCCAAAAAATGGCATAAAAAAAGGTACCGTCTGGGAATTATTTACTATTGATATCTGGGCGTAACTTTCAAAAGACCTTTCTTTATTAAGATCAATCACTGAAAATTTCGTAGATCTTCATGCCTTTTTAAGAAAAAAGCTTAAACAAACACTAACACTGATGACCGATACTTCGCAGACAAATACAGCAGTGGTCGCTTGGTTTCATTATTTTCATTCAATAATATAATGAGTGAAACTACATATGTAGTTCCACCAGAAATTGTTGTATTTACGTTTTATTGCAACAAACCGAACTTGTTAAGCTGCATCAGCAATTTTGCAATTCTGTTTATTACTTATTTTATTTATGTGATTGCAATTTCACAAACTAAACCAAAATATGCCCATTACCATCATCATTTATTTTCAGAAATTGCTGACGTGATTTAAATTAAATATATATTTTGTGAGTAGATTTGTATGCTCACAGAAATTTGATTTACATGCACAAATACATATATGCATATATACATACATACGTTTGAGTATTTATTTATATTAAACAATTTCTTATAAATCGCAGATAAATCTAAGCTTAAAGGATAAGAATGATTAAAGCGTATAGGTGAGTGTACTTTAATTTAATTGCCTGCATAAACTAGAAAATTCAATGATACTTCAATTTTAACAAAATTCAGAAAATTCAAATTTATTGCGAAAATAATACAGTGATAATGGTTGCAGGATGATTAAATGGTTACCTGTAAGATGTATTCAATATAAATCAGTTATACTCATTCATTTACATTCATATAAATTTATTTTAATCAACAATATTTCTTTAATGGCCGAAGGAGAGCATTTTTGAAATTTCTTATTGTCTATCGTAAGTGGTTAATCGATTATAGAAAATTAAAAAAAAAACGTTTTTTTTCTACATAGAAGATGCCCTAATATTTTAGAAATTGCATTCCTTAGTACTTCTGTATTGATTTTTGGCGCAGTTATAGGTACATTTTTGATTTATTTCATTGTTCTCAAAATATGCTTATTTCGTATTAGTAGAGGCGGGTCGCTGTTAACAGGCTGTGTTGTCGTCAATAGTACCAAATCACTTTTAGATGGAAGAGCACGTGCAATTGTGCCAAATTTATAATTTTTTCACATAACGGTTGTATGTAACAGCATAAGGTAGTAGCCCGGTGTGACGGGTTCAGAAAATCGAATTTTTTTTTACATTTTTAGGAAGAAGAACCACTTAAAAATATACTATAAAAATTTCAAACAGAAATTTTAATTATCTTTAAAGTTATAGCTAAAATAAGAGAGCGCGCCGTAGTGTGTATGAAAGCGTGTGGCACGCCAGCAGCATTTTCCAAATTTCGGGAAATCACTGACTCAAAACTATTCAACCGATTTGGCTAAAAATTTAACCCATTTTTCTAGATACACATATCTAGATCCCGGACCTTTAAAACATTTAATTTTTTAATAAGAAACTATTTAATTTAAACAATTTATGAAGAAAAAAAATTAGATTTTGAGAACTTTTTTCACAAGTCCGCCATTTTGTTTTTGGTTTTTTATTTTTATGTATATTTTAGATTCGGGACCTAAAATAAAGTCTACAGAATAATAATCTCTTTGAATTTTTTATTTCAGATGAATTTGGAAAGCTGTGTGTTTTCCCGAACCAACTCATCTTTTTTTTAAGGACTCCACTTTGACGTCAAAAATTTTAAACAAATTAATAAAAAATTAACTTTCAAAAAATTTTTTTATATGCTTCAAAACACCAACAAAAACATGTAAAAACTTTAAAATGATCGCATTTTATTTTCTTTTTAAAAAAGATTCATGAAAAAACGTCGAAATTTCGGTCGTTACACCGGACTACTACCATAAGCAAATCGACCTCAATATGAGCATTCATATACACTAGGACGCGTCAGTTTTTCTTCGACAGCGTTCCTGGTAGGTTAAGATCCTACAACGCACAAAATTAATCACCCTATTGGAACGTTTATAATTTTTGCAAATGTTGCTAAAAAGAAAGAAAGAAAAGAATTCCACTCATATTACATTCTTTTATTTTTTAAAAAGTTATTTAAAATTATATTTGGATGATTGCAGGACCTGCCACTTGAAGCGGCTATAAATTTAGTTTGGAAAATTAATTTTATTCAATTCAAAATAAAAAATGTGTGAAAATAATACAAAATTAAGAATCAGTTTTCCTTTGCTCGATATGACCACCTTTTGCCTTGACTATAGCCTTGAAACGAACCACAAGCTACCCGAATGTGACTTGTAGGTATTTTGGCCCACTCGTCGACAGTGGCTTTTTTCAGCGCCTCGAGACTGGTGAATCTTTTAGTTCAGACCTTACTCTCCAAAATGGCTCAAAGAGAATAATACATCGGACTCGCGTCTGGTGAATTTGATAGCCAGATAGAATTCAAGTCAGCTGATCATCAACAATGTCGTGTCTTTGCTGATTGGATCGTTGAAATGCATGAAAATGATCCAGAATTCCATCGAAAAATCGTCTTGAGTTATGAAATTCGGAACGTTGTTTTTTAGCCATTCTTAGTTCACTCGAGCTTTGTGAGACGGCTCCGAGTCCTGTTGACACGCCCATGGCGTGCCACCTAAATCGTTGTCTGCCCACGGCTTCAAAGCATGAAAATGATTACAGGACGCCCATCTGCAGTTACAGCGACCCAAACCATTACCTGTGGTGGGTGCTAGCTCCTGGTGGCCAATCGATGGCTCAAGTTCTCGTATGAACGGTCGGTAAAATAAGCCCTATCGTTTTGGAAGTTTACGAGGTGCTCAATTTGAAAAATTTTGTCGTCAGAAAACACAATGTTTGGAAATTGTCCGCATTCGGCCAAGCGAAGCAACTCCTTCGCTCACTCAAGTGTGACTTGGTGATGCTTTAGTGTGAGTTCAAGCGCCTTTTGGATCTTTTATGATTTTCTAGCCAAATATAATGCAATCAGACTATTACGTTTGAAATCGATTACTGATTTTCTTTTTTTGCGTTAACTCTCAGCAAAATGCTTCTGCTAACAGATAGCTAATACCCGTGCATCAGCTGCGCGAGCGGTCTGAAGTTGATTACACTTCGAGTGCCGAACCCTGTAGTCAATTCTCCGCCGGAGTTTTTCGGAGTCAAAGGTATATGTCAATAAATCGCAATCCTCAAATGATTCAAAACTGAACATAACCCAATTGCTCAAATTCATGCGGATAATCAGAATTCGAGCTCAGTCATCATGCGAAACCGCGGCAATCATTTGAACCATGTTACATGCCATACATAGTGGCATGCATGGGGCTTCCAAATAAAAAGAAATTTTTGGCCACCGTAGCCGTAGGTGGGTGCGTGAATACTATTCTGGCGTGCGTAGGTTCAAATCTCTGTGCATGAACATCAAATAACACAAAAGGCAAAGGCAGACAATGGCGAGCCTCCGAGTGTATTTCTGCCATGAAAAAGCTCCTCATAAAAACAAATACCTGACGCTCGGAGTAAGCTTAAAACCGTAGGTTCCTCCATTTGTGGGACAATATGAGGATGCACATCATAAATAAGAGGAGGAGCTTCGCCAAATACCTAAAATAAGTGTACGCGCCAATTATATATTTTTATTTTTAAAACAGAAATTCTATTGATACCTCTCACATAGCTTGTTTTAGCCCATTTCAACCCACCCTTATTCGAACACCCCACAAAGATTTTGTCTTAAATTTTGTATTTTGAAGGAGATTTTGTATGCCGAGTCATTGAAAATGTTGCAAAAAGCCTATGGAGAGTGTGCTTTATCAAAAACACTGCTCTACGAGTGGTATAAGGCTTTTGTAGAGGACCGAGAAGTCGTGGAAGATTTGCCCCCATCTGGTCGCCCATCAACGTCTTCAACAGCTGAAAACGTCGACAAAGTTAAGGAAATGGTGCTGGAAAACTATCACTTAAGTGTGAGGGAGGTAGCTCGTGACCTTAGCTTGTCTCGCGAATCAATGCGCATCATTTTACACCATCAATTGGGCATGAGACGCGTGGCTGCTCGACTCGTTCCAAGCGAGTTGAATTTCTTTCAAAAAATTCATTAGAAGAAGATGGCTGAAGACATGCTTGAGCAAGTGAATTCGAACGCAACGTTTATCCAGCGCATCATAACAGGTGATGAGACGTGGATATATGAGTTTGACATGCAAGCCAGTCAACAAGCGCTTGAATGGCGCTATCCATATGAGCCGAAACCAAAAAACCTACGTCCAAGTCGTTCAAAAGGGAAAGTCTTGCTACTCGTTTTCTTTGACTATTATGGTGTTGTGCACTCGGAATTTGAGCCAAATGATTCCACGGTAAATAGAGAATATTATTTGGAATTCATGCGACTTTTGAGAGAAAACGGCACTATTTGTAAAAGAAAACTCATGGAGACTCTTATACCATGATGACGCACCGTCTCACAAGGCTCATATTGGGAACACTCTTTTGACTAAAAACTTGACAAATGACAACGAACAGCCACCGTATTCACCGGATTATCCAGTCCCCCTGTGACTTTTTTCCTTTTCCCACAACTTAAATTGTCACTCAGCGGAGGCCGCTTTGAGTCGATAGAGACCATTAAGGAGAATTCGATGAAGGAGCTGAAGAAGATATCTTCAAACGCTTTGATGACTGGACTAATCTTTAGCAAATGTGTTTTGCCTCGAATGGAGCCTATTTTGAAGGCGACAAAATAAATGTTGATGATTAAACAATTATTTGGCGTTTTATTGAAAAATTCCCGACACATTTTTGACAGAATGTATGTACTTAAATACGCACTTTTTACCCACACATCTATGCAAAGAAAAGGTGTTGCAGTTAGTTTGTGAACCATTTAATGCTCGTTTCTAAAATGAAGAGACGCGTTTATCACTTCATAATTGGTTTTCTCCTATTATACCAGTACGCACACAAATCTACAATCACACGAGAGCATAGATTCAAATAACGCAACAATAAATAAGCAAAGCATAACTCAAATTGGTATCCAAAAAGTATTGCTAGCTCTGGAATTCGGTATCTGTTTTCCAATATTCTAGCAATTGCCGATAAATACACTGGTGTAGGTCCAACAGCACCAAAAGAGCCCTGGAGTGTAAGGAAAAAGTTCTGGCTGCTAAAATATATGGAAACGGCACAGATATACATACGTTTGCCTCTAAAGCCACAATTGTTTCTGCATCGATTCTTGCTGCTGCTGCATGCAATTGAAGCTGTTGGTGTTCTAAACTTTCTGCCTTTACTATGCCTGATTTTGATTGGAAATTTTTGCCATTGCTTTACTCATGCAACATACTTGCAACAAAATTCGATGAAGTCTCAACGCATTTACAAATGCATTTCATGGGCAGTAATCGCCTACAAATCCCTAGTCATAGCATTCCAATAACAAATAAGAAAACATTGGCAAAGCAATCTAAATAGAAGCCGCCCAACGCAACGACATTCCCTCGGTACCATAAATAAGACAAATGCACGATATAAAATGTAAACTTTGTGCAGATGAACTTGTGCTCACATATGTACATATGTAAATTCGTATTCCTTTTAAACCGAAACGCATGTACGTATGTTTGTACAACTACCAACAACTTTCTTGTTTTCCTTTTTTATTTCGCTTGAGTATCACTAGCAATGCCATTTGACCACTGCGCCTATAATCGCTGACAGCAATCAGCTGCACTGCGGCAAAGGAAATAATAATTCATTCAAATAGGGTAGATATTTCCTTTTCGTCTGTAAGCGAGCGGTAAGCCCTTTGCCTCCACGTCAAACACTACCTTGCGAACCACAAATACCACTCAAATAAATATGCAGATTGCGTCAGCGTCAGCGTCCACCTTCTCTCCATTTTATATCATCATAGTTTTATGAGTATCATAATCGCGTTTTCTCTTCCAAGCCATATTTGTTGAAACTTTCACAATTTATTTAGTTATCCGTTGTTTTTGTGTGAAGCATTTGAAATTCATCCTAATCCCTAAAAGTATGCTTGCCTGGTGGCCTGCTTGCTTGCGGACGCTCAGACACCACTTGAATTGGCAAAAAAGTTCGATCTGTGTAATCTCAATAGAAAGTTCATTATTCATTTTCAAAGTTCATTGCAGCAGTTACTGTAAAATTTACAAAAGCAGAGAATATTAAGTGGGGAACGCAGAGGGATCATGAGCAAACTTGGAGAAATCCATATGTATGTATATTATGTATGTATGTATGTATGTATGTGTGTATATTTGTTGGTATATTGATTTACTTAAAGTTTTCAAAATAAATGCGATACTTGCATTTAAATAAAACTTTGTAGATTTTCAGGTGGGCGCAACTAAGGGGTAATTTTAGTAAATGAAATAAATATATGGTTGAGATCGTAAATGAGGTATTTGCTGGAAAAGTGTATTAAATAGACCTGGAAATTTGACAACTTTTGAGCTTTTCTTTGACATCCTTACGCTTCTGGTAAATTTCCCCTATGAGAATGGGGGCCGATTAGCCTATCATCCTTTCTGTTAAAAGCCCTAGAGCGTTTACTAGATATGCATATCAAAGGAGAAATTGGCAATAAGCTATCACCGTCCCAACACGCATACAGCAAAGGCAAATCAGTGGAAACAGCGCTCCACGCGCTAGTTGACACGGTTGAGAAATCACTTCACTATAAGGAATACACCCTCGCTGCCTTTCTAGACATCGAGGGTGCCTTCAATAATATCTATCCGGAGGCTATTATAACTTCGCTAACGGAAATGGGTGTAAACAGGGCACTAGTCTCGTTTATAGAACGAATGCTAACTGGGCGAACAATAATCGCAAATTTTGGTGACACATCCACCAAGAAATTCCCGATCAAGGGCACACCCCAAGGTGGGGTAATCTCTCCACTTCTGTGGAACTTAACTGTCAATAATCTTCTTCAAGAACTTGAAAAAATGGGAGGGAAAATAATCTCATATGCCTATAATATTGTTATAGCAATCTCGGGGAAGCACCTTCCAACTTTATGCGATCTTCAACAAAGATCCCTCAATAGACTATCACTATGGTGTAAAAGTCGAGGACTTGAAGTAAATCCGGAAAAACGGATCTGATACTGTTTAGCAGAAAACATAAAACACCTGCTATTAAACACATATTCCCAGGAGGGAAACCACTTAGAGTAACAGAAAAGGCGAAATATCTAGGACTTATACTGGATAGGAAGCTAAATTGGGTTCTCAAAGTCGCAGATAGAGTACGCAAATCTATGATGGCGTTGTACTCCTGCGGAAGGCTAATTGGAAAGAGATGGGGATTGGAACCCCACATCAAAAAACTTGACAAGGTTCAGAGACTAGCATCTGTTCTCATAACTGGCGCGATGTCAACCACACTATCGAAAGCATTATATGCGACACTAAACTTCCTGCCAGTAGATCTGCAGGCAAAATATATCGCGCGCAGCACGGCAATAAGGCTGAACACTCTAAGCAAGTGGTCAAATAAGAGCTACGGTCACGGCAAAATCCTGGCTGGCACTTCGGAGATTCCCGGATTGATGGACTATGCACTCCCGCCCACACTTGCCATTACATCGTTCACGACCCTCCTACCCTCAAGGGAAGAGTGGAAACGGGACGATGTAAGACAGGGCGAGTCTATCCATGTATACACAGATGGCTCAAAGCTCGAGGGAAGGGTGGGCGGAGGTGTATACTCCGAGCATCTGGGGATCTCCTTCAGTTTTCGGCTCCCCGACTACTGTAGTGTCTTTCAGGCCGAACTGATGGCAATAACGAAAGCCGCAACACTGGTACAGTGTGATGCGATATCCGGAAATGACATCTACATTTTCACTGACAGCCAGGCGGCGATAAAATCCCTCACAAAACAGTCGACAACCTCCAAGGTAGCCATGAAATGCCGCACATCTCTTAACGAGATGGCTGAGTCATTTCGCCTAAGGATAATATGGGTTCCTGGCCATCGCGTCATTGAGGGTAACTGTAGAGCCGATGAACTAGCGAGACTCGGCACCAAGCTGACCGATGAGTGCATAGACAATGACATAGGCATTCCCTTACAAACATGTAAGCTACTTATCCTTGAAGAAATCGTAAGGAAAGCAAACGAAAGATGGCGCAATGAAGCCACCTGCAAAATCGCCCATCAACTGTGGCCGACTCTTAGTGCTAAACGCACAGAATCTTTGCTAAGCCAAAATACACACAATCTTAGCACACTGATTTCAGTCATAACGGGACATTGCCTAATAGGTAGGCACGCCCAAAGGATGGGTGTGCAAGCACACGACTTCTGTAGAAGTTGTCTTGATGAGGAAGAGGAGGAGACAATCTTGCACCTTCTGTCCCATTGTCCTGCTCTATCCAGACGGAGATTTGCTATTCTAGGCAAACAATTTTTTAACGAATTGGAAGATCTCAGTTCCACAGAAATAGGAGATCTTCTAAAATTTTTGAAAAGCGCACAATGGTTTTAGGAGAAATAGAGAAAGCTCCCCCACGCGGCATCACAATGGGCTATGAGCCTGAGTGTGTCCCACAAGACAACCGCTTCAACCCAACCTAACCTAACCTATGGGGGAATACTGATTTATATAGGAGATCATCAAAGGATGCGATAAATTTTTAAAGTTAAACAAGGAAGTGTTTTAAAGTTAAATTAAATAAGTGGATACACCAAGGACGAAGATGAGCCATAATGTGGTTTTCACTGGTTTGTTGAAAAGTAAGACATTTAAAATAAAAGAATGTGAATTTTGAAAAGGACTTCCTTTTTCTCAATACTAGCTATATCCGGCTGCGCTTTGCTGCGGCTTAGTCTTGCTTATTATTATTATTATCATATTATGCTGGGAATAGAGCACTGTGACCATAAAATCTACTGTATCTCCATCCTGGATTTAGATAATAACTTTTAATCCCACTTCCGAAAGTAACTCTAGTATGGACTATGAGTTCTTGGAATCCATGGTACTGTAGATTTAACAATGGGTCTCCCTTTGCATTTATGCATCGGTATAGCGTAGCCTAACCAGCATTTGGAATTCAAACTATCAATCCCTTTCAATTTGGCAACGGCAAAAACATCCGCGATGTGTCAAATATATAACACGGTGCGACAGCAATTTTCAGGCCCAAACCAAACCAATTGCAAATGAAAGTACCTACTCATGTAGAATAGTGAAACCCCAACTGGGTTTTAGTCTACCGGGGCTCAATTTTTTTTTACAGTGTATTAAAGGAATCTTTTTGTAGAACTTATTAACCCTTTACTACCCAGTTTAAGAGGGCTTTTGAACAACTTTTGAAAAGATGGGCTAAATAGTCACATAATGGTGCGATTCAACGGGTTAAAATATTCTACAAAAAAGTTTACCATTGAATTTCACTAAAAGTCTTCTAAGACAAAATTTAAGAAAAATCAATATTTGTACTGGATTTACCATATTATTTAATATGGTATTTGATCAATATTGTGAAACTTTAATACACTGTAAAAAAAATTGAGACGCAGTAGACCAAGACCCAATTGGGGTTTTTACTATTCTACATAAGTACTTTCATTTGCAATTGGTTTCGTTTGAAACTGAGCTGATGGCCTGAAAATTGTCGCACAGTGTAATTTATGCTTAGATGTTCATAAATGGACCGCCTTTCGGTTCAACAAAGCTGAGAATAGTGAAAACTTTTAACAAATCTTCAAACAAACAAAAATTAGTCGAAAGAGTGATGTCTATTGGCCGCCCAAAAGTTGCAATTTGACTCCATTAAACTATTTCTTGACGCGGGCCGTTGAGAGCAATAATTATGACAACCACCTAAAGGCGATTCAGGAGTTGAAACATGAAATCAGAGTTTCCACTGATGAGATAAGTGCCAAAACTCACGAAAATGTACCCAAAAATTTTAGTTCACAAAATATACAGCTGAAAGATAACCGCTGAAGTCATTCTAATTAAATTTGTTTTACTGCTTAATTACGCAGTTAACTCCTTTTAATAAAAAAAATCATTGACAAATTTTCATAAATGAATTAAATGAAGCACCAAAAACTAAACGGATCGCCCTGTATATTCTTAGTAAATACACACTTATTGTTGTTTTAATCTGGAGCCACAAAAGTTTTGACAAGTGTCAGGTAAAATGTTTATTACATATATTTTTTTTCAAATGGTGGTGGTATTTTTAAAGCAGTGTAGGAATTCATTTCATGAATTACTTTGGTAGAGTATCAACAAGGGCACTTAAGCATTTTTGAATTTTGAAGCAAAGTACTTTACATATTTTGGTTCCGCAGAGGAAACTTTTCAAAATACCTTAGGCAGAAATACAGAAAAATTAACTACTGTGACATTAGCTGGGGAAGTCAATTGAATGAATTTATATCCCATGGGTGCTGGTTTTGTTGTTTTGTTTTTTCAATTATCAACATGTTTAACTGTTTTATTGTCATACAAATATTTAGTTTTTGTATTTTTATATTTTATGAGCTCAAGGCCGCATTGACAATAAAATAAGAAATTAAATTATTACTTTTGTTTTCTTGTCTATATTTCAGGAGCTCTTAGTTGTGCCTGGTCGAAATATAAATGTATGTATTCATGAGTATTTTATTTATAGCCAAATTAAACTATATGGACCACCCCCGATGGCGGCATTATTGGATATAGCCATTTGAGTTTTGGGTTGGATAACTGTATTAGCAGTTGGATCATCTCTATGGTAGAAACCAAGATCGTCAGAGCTACTATGGGAAATACCAACATAACTAAGAAGGTCAATAGGGCAACTCCCAAGGGAGGGGTATGGTTCTTTGGTTTAGTGTGAGAAGCAAAATATTGATGAAACTTAGTAGAAGTGAGGGAAAGGTGATAGCGTACGTTGATGATGTGGCGGTAATGGCATCAAGATTGTGTCCCATCGCTATCAGTGGCGTCATTCTTGGGCTACAGGCTGTGGCTTAAGAAAAAAAATTAGCAAAATAGACAAACTCTCCCAATTTCACCCAGCGCAAAGTGCTTAGGAGTAATCTTAGACTCCAAACTTACTGGAAACTGAATACTGAATACTGAAGAGCAGGTAAGGAAAGCAGCAATTGCTCTGTATGCCTTCAAACATACGTATAGAATAAGTCTTCAACCCAAGTACACATTATAGCTGTTTAAAGCGGTTATACAACATATTTTATCGTATGGATCGGTAGTTTTATGGGCAGATATAAGGAAAGATTGCAATTTTAAATTACTTGGCTGAATACAAAGATCAGCTTATGCAATGACGGTCGGTACAAACAGATCATGCCATAGGGAGGCTGTCAATGTACTAACACATGTTATCCCGATAGATCTCCATATCAAAAAGATAGCAATCATGAGGGCATTTAGGTTAAATGAAGCGAGTCGCTGGAAAGAAAAATCGTTTTTTCATGCCAGTCTACTAAAAGGTGGTTAAATTTTAAGGGCCGGTATTGATTTTGAATAAAATACAATTTTTTTAGAAAATTATTATCATTTCTTTTCATTATGATAATATTGGTATAGCTAATATTGGTATGGTTGTATTACGTATGGAATAAAGTATCGGTCAAATGGCCGCCGCGGCCTCGGCGGCACACCTCCATCCGATGGTCCAAATTTTCGATGACGCTGAGGCATAATTGAGGTTCTATGCCGTTAATGTGCCGAATTATTTCATCCTATAGCTCTTGAATTGCTGCTGGCTTATCGACGTACACCTTTTCTTTCAAATAACCCCAAAGAAAGAAGTCCAACGGTGTCAAATCACATGATCTTGGCGGCTAATTGACATCGCCGCGACGTGAGATTATTCGGCCATCAAATTTTTCGCGCAAAAGAGCCATTGTTTCGTTCGCTGTGTGATAAATGGCACCGTCCTGTTGAAACTACATATCGTCCACATCCATATATTCCAATTCGGCCATAAAAAGGTCGTTATCATCTCACGATGACCGGCCTCATTTTGGAAAAAATACGGCCCAATGATGCCGCCGGCCCATAAACCGCACCAAACAGTCACTCTTTGTGGGTGCATTGGTTTTTCGGCAATCACTCTTGGATTATCATTCGCCCAAATGCGGCATTTCTGCTTATTTACGAATCCACTGAGGTGAAAATCTGCCTTATCACTGAAGATGATTTTCTTCACGAAGTGCGCGATGTGCATTTTGATTTGAACGCTCGTTTTCATAATAAGCCTGAATAACTTTAACGCGTTGCTCGATTATGTATCTTTCCAAATTGAATTAGTCTGAAATTGAAAAGTGTCAACTGAAGTGCAGAAAAAACTTGACGTTTAGGTGTGGTTCACATTCAACATCGGCCCTTGAAATTTAACCACCCTTTATTACGACAGACTCAGTTTACCTCGGGAATGACTGATTACATCGTCCCCACGGTGACTTTCCATAGGAATTTCGCCACTCTCTTCCCATCTCGGGAGGAATGGAGTAAGGGACTTTCACTAAACAACTTCGGCACAACAGGCTATATATACGGTTCAAAAATTGGTTGGGGCATTGAAGTACATACCTATGTATATTCTCATAGACTTAGAATTCAAAAATCTGTGCGTCTTCCTAATACTTGCAGTGTCTCCAGGCGGAAGTATTAGCAATAGTGGAAGCTTGTAGGCTATTATTGTATTAAAAATAAATAATTGGCGCGTACACTTCTGTTACGTGTTTGGCCGAGCTCCTCCTCCTCTTTGTGGTGTGCGTCTTGATGTTGTTCCACAAATGGAGGGACCTACAGTTTCAAGCCGACTCCGAACGGCAGATATTTTTATGAGGAGCTTTTTCATGGCAGAAATACACTCGGAGGTTTGCCATTGCCTGCCGAGGGGCGACCGCTATTAGAAAAATGTTTTTATTAATTTTGCTTTCACCGAGATTCGAACCAACGACCTCTCAGTGAATTCCGAATGGTGATCACGCACCAACCCATTCAGCTACGGCGGCCGCCTGTATTGTATTACCAAGCTGAAATCCAGGCGAAGGATTTGGCTACAACAACCTCTAAACTGGTGGAAGAGAGCAGAAATAGGTTTACCACTTTGAGCGTAAACCATAACCTTACCTTAATCTGATTCCGAGGCATCGAAACATTGGAAGAAATTAAAACGAATTGTCAATAGGAGGATCTGACATGAGTAACCTTCTTGCAGAATCGGTGTTCACACCGCAGGAAACTATCTTCCACTTCCTCTGTGAGTGCCCTGCGCTATGGAAGGCGAGGCTGTTAACCCTTGGTCGTTTTTTGAAAAACTCAAAGAGCTGGCCGGTATAGACGTAAACAACCTTACCAGCTTTCTCAATCGCACAGGCTGGGTATAGTCGTTAAGGAATAACCGTATAACTTGTCGATGGCGCAGATGTGGCAACAAAATGGTGTAAAAGCGCTAATTGGATTCCTGGTAAAACACCACTTCAATCAACCCTTCATTTTATTATTCCAATTTAAAATTTGTAAAAGATTAGCCCAAAAAATAGAAAAAAAATACGTTTATCTGTACGCTGATTGATTGCACCTTTCCGTGGCGGAGGAATTGCGTTCAAGATCAAAATTTATGCCTGAAATTGTGACTCCCCGTATCAAGTTAGATACTATGTTAATGAAAAATTACAAGGTTTCATTCGAGTGTAATAAAAAAGTCTAAAATGTCGAAATTTGTAAACATATATGGTAAAAAAAATTAAAATAAAAAAAAAATTAAATGCTAATTTTTTTATTTTTTATATGAAATTTCGGAAAAGCTCCTAATGAAAACATTAGTTTGATTTTGTCTTACATGTACAATTCAAGACCTCCACAAAAGAAAATATCTCGATAACCACTCAATATTTCTTTCACCACTTTTGCACAAATTATACTATTTTAGTAGAGTATCTTCGCGAAAATCCATCAAAATCGAAACAATGAAGTTTGTAGGCAGTACACGTCCCTATATATTATATAATATTGAAGGAAATAGCCATAAAAGCTTTCAAAATGTGCTGTGTAATAAAAAGAATAAGCATGCAACTAAATATAAAATATTAAACAGAAACGGAAATAAAATTACGGAGAAAAAAGTTGCAGTCATAACAAGTGCGCAAAAAGTGATTATTAGTAGTGTAAATTAAGACCGAATAGTCCACTATAGTGCACCCACCTACCAAAGAAGTACTACTGTAGCGGCTAACCATTCACACATAAATAGTTACAAAGCCAAACAGACAGCAATTACAATATGTTATCTGAAAAAAGGAGGAGACAAAAAAGTTGAATTGTAGGTGTGCTTACTTTTGTGCTGCACCCAAAGGCGGCTGAACATTATCCAGAAACCATAAAATTAAAAAATTTTTAAGCGCCGCTGCTCACCAACAAACCTTCAACATACGCAGCGGAGATGCCTTAAATAGGAGGCATACAGTCGAAAGTTCAAAATAAAAATGCCAAAGCAAAATATGTAAACATTTCGAAATAGTGGAAAATGGAGTAGAAATACCAGTTCGTGGAAGTTGTTGAAAACCACACAAAAGCCATTTAACCGAGTCCTGCGCAGGCTTACACATGAACATACATATGTGTTTATGGGCACTCAGCATACATACATATGCGCATTAGCTCACCATGTAGGAAAGCTTGAGCTTTTGGGAACTCGAATGCAAAATTATCTTGGCTTTTATTTTCCATTAAATTTAAATTAAAGTAGAGATATATAACTTTTAAAGTAGTTTAAAGTACTTCAGTTTGATGAAAGGAAAGGATAGCTTAAAGGGGAACGCCACTGTGAAGGGTCAAAAAATAGTCGATTTTTGGGAATTTTTTTTTGTAAGTAGGAATGATTATTTGAGGATCGGGCAAAAGGCAATTTATTATATATGTATTAAACTATGTTGATGTAAATTTTGATAAAAAAATATTGAAAATTGACAAATTTATGTAAATAAACTTAACGAGTTAAAAAAATGACGTCATCTGGTGACAGCGATACACCAATTCTGTCACCAATCATCTGAAATCAAAAACCCAAAAATTTTATTAATCTACACAATAGTGGCTATCGTTGTACGTAGCCTTTTTTTGTTTTTGTTTTTTTTTTTTGGTGGTGATTTGAATTTCGATGTGTGTTTTTCACCATTTTTTTGATTTTAAACAGGCCCAAAAAATAGTTATTTTCGAAAATTTGAAAATCGGCTACGTACAATGATAGCCAATGCGATAATAAAAATTTTGAAAAAAAAAAACTAAAATCGGTTCGTTAGTCCTCGAGAAATCGTTGCCACCGTATCAAAAAAAGTCGCTTCGAGAAAAACGCGTTTGAAATAAAGCATCTTATCGTAAGCGCTACGGGGCCGAACCGACGGTGCACATAGAATCGGGAATAAAGAGAATTTCGCTTTAACATTTTACCACATTTTCTTGAGTATGCAGTTATACTAACAATTTATGCAAAAAAAAAAATCGATTTTTTTTTAAATCATCAATCATCACAGTGGCGTTCCCCCCCAAGTTGTTACAATTTTGGGTAACTGAGCGAACAATGTGAAAACGACTTCGAATCTCAAAATGATATAACTCCTAAATACAGAATTCCTCAAGTCGAGAATAATGGGTGAGTGAATTAAATAAGAAACCATTTGGGCGATTTTCAGAAATATAAAAATTGTATTGTGTCGAAGTCCTCTCAACATAAGCTTCAAATATGAAAGAACGGGTGTACATGTTCTCCAAGAGTACTTCAGAAAGCAACAAATACACTTTAGAAACCGTAAAATATATTTAATAATAATAAATCGTACTCCGCACCGGTAGCAGAGGAAGAGAAAAGCGTCCTTGAAGGAGTTCGCTTCACTTAGTATTTCCAATTGGCGTCGGTTAGCACGAAAAAGAAACGACTGGCACGCTTTGATAAACTCGATCAAAATCGCGTAAGCGGCTATAACGCCAATCAAGAAGAATAAATTGTAAAATGTACTTCAGGTACAACTTCAGTACAATTGACTATGTACTTTAAGACAAATATTGGCATTGCAGGTACATTTGGTGAGGTCATCGAGGAAAGGGTCCCGTACTTTTCTGAAATACATTTGACGCTTTCTGAAGTCTTCTTGAAAAAAGCTGAGTGGAAAGTACTAAAAAGTATTTGCTTAAAACTATTGTATAACCCTCTGCTTTCGAAATTTGCAACTGTTGAGAGTCCAGTGTATTGCTGATTCGCAGTTGTTTGTAAACCATTTCATATAACATTTCAGAGCACGTTAAATATACTTCAGAATAGTTAAAAGTGTTTCAGAAAGCTTTAAATATACAGCGAGCGTACGGTTTTTGAGGACAACTTGAGAGTAAATCTAATTAACTTTTATTTTGAACAAAATTGAATGAAAACAGCATTAACTTGTTATATATCTACAAAATTACTCAATGAAATGTCCATTAGCTGCATTAAACTCTTCAATCCGGGTCCAAAAGCAATTGTATCAATTGCTCCTTATTCATATAGACCATAACGGTATTAATTGCAGGCTTCAGTGAAGAAATGATGTTCTGAGGATGTTTACTGGTTTCACGCTCAACTACGCCTCATACGTAGAAATCCAGGGGGGGTTCGATTTGGGAAGTTAGGCGGCCATCCAATCTTGTGTCGTTATCGCTTTGCATGAAGGAGCAGAGCAGGGGCATAGGCTATCACCACGAACGTAATCAATCCAGGATTTCACTACTGTATCTAGAACCTCGATATATGCAGCATATTCCAATCGAAATCTTTGAGTAAAGAATTGTGAGAGCATGACATGTATTTTGTTGCTCACAAAACCTAAAGCCATAACTGTGTAGGATTGAATCATATGGTCAAACATCTCAGGAGCTTCAATGTATTTATGTAGGAAATCTTTAAGGGCAATTTAAAGGATAAGACTCTCACAAACATTAGACTCCCTCGCAAGAGTCCTCATTAATTTTAAATTATATCTTGCACTTGTTGAATGAACCTGCTTCGATTAAGGCATTGGAAACCCATATTACTAAAGTTATTCACGAGATACCGACCGAAGTCCTCCAGCAAATACAATAATTCAAAATTGGTGTTTACGGGTGGTGGAATTACGGCGCATTTGTAACCAACATTTCAAAGGTATTTTCTTTCAAAAATAAATGTAAGGAAAGTTTCTATACCAAAATAATAAAGATTGTCAATCAATTTGAATTTTTGTTGTTTTATTTCAATTTAAAATCGGATACCTCTAAATGGATCACCCTTTAGTAGTGTATTAGAAGTTAGATATGGGCTTGAGATAGCAACTGTAAAGGGTAATTCAGAAGAATATTCAAAACTTTCTGAACTAGTATTGGAAAAATGTATAAAATTTCTCTCAGCATTTCAGACATTTCCTACAGTTCCTTTGTGCGCTCGTTTCAAGCATTTTCGTGCTTTATGTTTGAGTGTAGGTATGTAGATATGTCTGGATTTTTATGTCCGCATATGTGTATCTATATTTATACGCTCATACTTTTTGCCGTTCAACTGTACATCCGCATGTCAATGTTGCAATTGCAATGCAACAAAAGTGCGCCAGTAACCTCAGATACATATTTAAGTGCTATTCTTAATCCCATCCTTTTTATGTTGTGTGCTTTGTCTGAGTGTATATCGTACATATGTATGACCACCGCATTTTTGTGAGTTTTCTCACAGCTCATCTTTTGTGTGCGGCCTTAAAAGTGTTGTCAATTTTTTTTTTAATACTTTCGCACACACAGATATGCTGTTGCAGCATGGCAACTCTGGCTTGGTGCTCGCCATTACGGTGGCTCATAATTTAAATGTTTGCTGCTCCATTCGGCACCCGATATTTGTACTTTTGTTACACGAAAATAAAAGTTCATAAAAATATTCACGTGCATATATACTTACTCGTGAGGTCGCTTTGTAAATCCCGGAACTTCGGGGTTCGAAAATGGCAAATTTGGTATTTAAAAGATATGGAATTAACATCATTCGAGCTGAAATATTTGATTTGGATCGTGGTGGATGCTAGAAGATTATTTTTTTCAAACCAATTCAAAAACAACATTCGCCTGACTACGAAGTAAGGCAAGAGTTTTCCCAGAATATACAAAATATAGAGGAAAGGTGTGCATTTAAATATGAATTTTCTTTTCGATTTATTCTCTTTTAGGTCTAATACACTACGCAAATATTTTACAAAAGTTTATTGTGCAATGAAAAAAAAAAAAATGTTGTCTTGGTCTTCAAAATAGCCCACTTTACTTGAACTTGATCAGTAAATTCCTTTCCTCTAAGGCCTTTTTGATATTTTTGGAAATAAATAAAGGACTGTAAGGACTAAATGTGGCTCATAAGTAGGGTAGTTAAGTGTTTCGAAGACACACTTATGTAGTACAGCCAGCCCAATATGACTCCTGCCAACGAGCGCGTTGGCAAGCGACAGAAGCACACCCAAATTAGAGCTGGCAAGCTATCGATAGCACCATCGACATATAAATCCATTTTTACTTTTTATCGATAGTTTTTATTTACTATCGACTATTCTTACCGATTTTTTTTTTTCACTACATTATATATACATCATTTGTATTGGCGCAAAACGCTTGGCTTGGGAGCTAAAATTTGAGTAAGCAAACTGTTAAAAAAAGGCAATCAAGTTAGTGGCTCTGATTATGGATAAGTTCTTGATCGATCCCAACAAGTGTGAGATAGAATCCTTTGTATCTCGCCGACATGCATCCACTGAACGAATGCTAATTATCAGTAATAGTCGGATTGGATCCCACAATAGAATAAATTATTATATATATATATATATATATATAAGTGACGCGTACACCCTTTTTGTGTGTTTGGCCGAGCTCCTTCTCCTATTTGTGGTGTGCGTCTTGATGTTGTTCCACAAATGGAGGGACCTGCAAGCCGAAGAAGGAGGAGCTTTTTCATGGCAGAAATACACTCGGAGGTTTGCCTTTGCCTGCCGAGGGGCGACCGCTATTAGAAAAATCTTTTTCTTAATTTGGGTGTTTCACCTAGATTCGAACCTACGTTCTCTCTGTGAATTCCGAATGGTAATCACGCACCATCCCATTCGGCCACGGCGGCCGCCGTATTTAGCATTTAAATGAATATACATATTTCCCCTTTACATTTTCATTAATTTGCAAGGTAACGTTGAAGTCTGAAAATTTTAACGATACTATCGATTTTTTTTCGTACTAAGCATCCAAAATATCTAAAGAACCCACTATCGATAATTTGTCAAGGGTCCATTTTTCGCTCTTCATCTATTTTTTAGTTTTTGTAGTATTGATATCTTTTTTAGTTGTAGTCGACTAAAATAAGAAGTCCTTTAGTCTCAAAACCAACAGCCATCGTCCTTCCGATGGTGATGCATTGAACTTCTTAGATAGTACCGCATCTTTCTTGTATCACTTCATATACGCCAACTTTGACTTAGATTCATAGTGATAAATTCAACTTTTGCCACCAGTACCATTTCGGTTCATAAATGCACCCCCCTCTTCTAACTACGTAGTTTCAAAAACTCGCGTGAATTCTCTACGCGCTGTTGATTCTGGAGTAGTGGGAGTAGGACCTTAGGAATACTACATGATCATGTAGGACATTCAAAATCGGTGGCGATGATAACGTAACCATTTTTGCGATTTGTCCCTTTTCCAAACTGACATCTTCCCGAATAAGTTTATCAACTTTCTCAATAATGTCTTTGGGCTTTTTCTTGCTTGATGAAAAACTTAGTCTCACATATACATTGAATTGCCTTCATAGCTGAATTATCTTACCGATTGGCTTGTTTAGTCGACGATATTAGAATGGTTGATGAACCAATTTGACTGGAACTTAATATTTGTAATTGTAGTATTACTGATTTTTTACAGTAGGTTAGCTTAGGAGGTGTGCGCTATCAGTTCCTGGTAATGGGCTCCTTTTAATTCCAGAATTCAAAGTAATACTCACACTTGATGAACCAACCAGTATCCTCAATGGATATTACTAGGTTTTTTAGATCAATATCAATATCTCAATCAATCTAGAGTAACTAAGAAAAGTACCGAAACCTTCTTCTTTCTACTTAGTATAGAATATTATCCAAATAGATGAAAAGTTGTCTCTTCCTCCGACTATGTTTTACAGCACCTTCGAGGGCATAGTTCAACCTTTCAGGAAGCATATGAAGTTTGGCAGTTAATTCCCGAGAATTTGTCAATAAAACTGAAGCAGACTTTTATTGTCGACCTTCTCCCTCCCGAAATTAAGCTTTTCAGCAGCCTAGTTAGAGTTTCATTGACCTTTTGTATGCCGATATAATGAATTCATCTTTGGGAATAAGAAAAATTCGTAGATGGCTAACTAAGTAATGTAGTATATGGCGCCATAGAATTTTCGAAGGTTACTTTTCCATCAACGACTCTGATTTCCATCCCTCTTTCAAAAAATCTTATAGTTATATCTGCTTTTTGATGAATGCCATTTTTTTACCGAAAAATTTACTTACTTGGCTTTAACAGAAAAACCTACTTATGAATATCGGGATCCCGTAAGCCTGAGTCCGGTAGTTCAGTGGGTAGTAAAAAGCATGCGACTATCCGAGCTCGGGACGATGTATCCTGTTATTAGGTTCCCAACCATGTACTCGAATGCATATCCATATATGTATGTATATGGGTCCATATGTATTAGCCGTGCATTCATTTGCCATTAATGAAGTCCATTGAAGTGCATTTTTTCGCCGCCTTGGTGGTCATTGCGGGTGCATCGGATAAAAAATGGATGATAGCGTAGTGTTAACGAAATTCATGTACAGTCTTTCCTTGATAAGTGCGTCTCTCAGTTATTATGAAAACTCAAATCCAATAACCATCAACATATTTCCATTGTAACATTTACTAATGTTATTTCGATTTTTTTTAATTTTATAAAGGCGAATATATTTTGTGCGTCACTCTCATCTGATAAGTGGAAATATTGCGATCAATAGATTTAAAAAAGTTGTGTTTTAAGCCTACTCTTTTACAATTTATCTCAATTATTTTTTTAAATAATATCGACGAAGTGGTCAATGTGATTAGTAGTGAGTTTTTTGTTTTGCCTTTCTTCATACACTTTCCCGCGCCTCTGACGATATTACTATGACAGTACTCTTGTTCGAATTTTGGTTTTGAGCTCTTGTATAGTCTTCGACTTGTTAGCATAATCTTTAATCCTTTAAAAATTTCCGCAAGCTTAAATCCGATGGAGTCAAAACCGAAGGCCTTGGTAATCAATATTGCCCTTTCTTGACACCACAGTGCCAGAAACTGGCGATTAAAAATCTCCGTTGTGTGCCAAGTTTTATTAGATACATAACTCTTCCATACTTTTCCACGCATTTGCAGAAACAAAAAGTTGTTCCACATCTACCGAGATCGATCGCCATTGTCTGTTGTCCGCAATCTGAAAAAAGGGGTCCAATGATGGTTTTTAGAGCAAACACCGCTCACTTTGTGCTCGGCAGTGCTAGTTCGTGAATGATGCGAGTTATAGGTGACTCAGAAGATAAAACTTCGGAATGATGTTATACGACGCATTTTGCAATCTATACAGATATACGGCTAAAAATGTATTGAATAGATAAATAAAAATAAAGCAAAGTAAAACGTCCATCGATTGAGAACTGTCACATTTATTCAATTATTCCATTGACCAGATTAAGATGATGAATCCTTTTTTAAATTTCACAGAGTTTTAAACTTGGACTTATATCTTTTTTTGTTGCAGAATAAACTATGTTTTTATAACAAAAATGTATACATATTATATAAAAAAACAAATAAACTGCCAAAACATGTCTGGGCTAGAGTTTTTGAAAGCAATTTATGTTTATACTCGTTTGCGTGTATGTATAAGAAGAGTTGAATTGTGGTGAGTTAGTGTGAGTGGAAGTATGCTGAAAAGATTTCAGAGGTCTGACCCAAGGATATCATAAATGTATCAACAAGGTTTGGCCAATGACTATTGCTGAACTAGAAAATTGTGTAGAAAACTTCGGCTGTCAGGTCATTTCACATGTATTCACACACTCGTCCAATCACTCGTTGTTCAACCAATCAACTGATTCTGTTTGAATTCGAATTCGCTAAGAGCCGGAAACGGTCTGTTATAGGCCACATTAGTCGATTCTTTTCAACATGGGCCTGATCCAAGGATGATAGATTTCAAGGTTTATTCGATAGGCATGGTGAAAAAAAAATTTTGAGGGGAACTTTGAATTAAGCGTCACTTGGGATGCTTACCAACTAGGCGCATTATATCAAAACCTCAACAAAATTATAAATACACTACTATTTTTCATACTGGATACAAATAAAAAAAGGGCGTGTAGCGTTGTACACATAACAGAAGTGAAACTTTCAAGGCATACAAAGAAAGAGGGAGAGATCCGAGAGAGAATGAGAGAGAGAGAGATAGAGAAAGAGAAAGAATATACATCTAAATAAATTCACAACATTTGCAGAGAATACAAATAGACAAAATATAGACAAAACGGAGAAGGGTCGACCGGTGTAGGTAAACGCCGGACACAAACCGTGGCAACAACGCGCACTACTCCGAGCGTTTATCACCCGCACAAACGCAGCGATGCCAGGCCCGCAGCAACGGCACAAATTACCGCAAGGCAATACCAATAAATCCGACGCCGGAAGGGATAGCACTTTATGGTACGCACAAGCACTATCCAGAAAACGGAAATAAGCACCAAAAAGTAGGCACAAAAAACAAAAACGCCAAAAAATTGGGACCCAAAAGCGTCCCAAATAGTAGGCACCAAGGAAATATAACGCCAAAAATTAGGCACCAAAAATATATTTCCTACAAGTTTGCCCCAACAAACAAGCGCCAAAAAGTAGGCAGTGTTATTTCTCACTAGAAATTAGCAACCACAACGAAAACCTCTGGAAAAATAGCCTAAAGTGTATCTAAGATATTTATAAGGTATAGCTCCCTCTCTCCTTTTCTTCTCCGTTATATATTTTTCTCTCTCGCGGAACGAAAATGCCAAAGCGTTGCATGGCCTTGAAATTTTACTTTCCATTCTCGCTCGTCCATCCACGTCTAAGAAGTTTCACTTCAAAAAGAAAGTACTTTCGCTTAACATTTTCTGACGGATACAGAGATTTTTTAATCATCAATTATATGATTTTATTCATATTGCTAACAGCGTTGCCATATTATAAAAAGTTTAAAACATAGTGTGGTGTTTCGAAATTTAAAAAATTGTATTCCTTGCATTGGCGCCACGTGCGCATATTTTTGGAGCTTGGAAAAGCGCATTTATTTTTTTCTTTTTTGATATTTTATAAAGTTAAATTTAAATTAAATTGAAGGCAGTTTAAAAATTTAAAATTATATGACTTAATAATTACAATTTTCAATCTCTTAGCTATATTCGATGAAAATGTCATAGCACCAGTAAAAGTCAAAAGTCAAAAAATCTGCGAATGTCATTAAATGGAACTATCTTCTTCTGGGTTCATACTACAACAAAAACCCTAAAACGCTAATTCTCAAACTTTGTACAAAATTTTCAACTTTTTAACCAGAATTTTTTAGATGAATTTTTACACGAAAAATTTTATGGTGCTAGTCTCTTTCTTCTATATACGAAAATTTGTGAAAATTTGTTTTTGAATAATTTTTTTACTAAATAAAAAAAAATATATATATATTTGTATGAAATGTATGGAAATCTTTATTTTAACCTTTACGTGATTCGTTGCTTGGTGATTAATTGTACGTCACTTTGTACTTTGCACTTGAAAAGGCGTGACACCTTAGTGAAATAAACCTTGAGCTTAGGATTTTGCACTGTTTATAAAAAAAATGCATATGGAAACTACTCAGGAAATTTTTTCAAAAACGAGTACTTGTTTTAGCTCTCCAAAAAGGTAACCCGGTAGTCCGTTATATTCATGTGTCTTCATTTTGCTAGGCGCATCCTAATTAAAAAATTGTATCCTCCTTTATTAGTTACAAATATCCAGATAGCACTGTAATCGCACATATGTTTATGTGTCGGTCAGGCGCATTTACGTTGTATGTATTCGAGTATGTAAGTTCATTCATATGATGTAAATGTAGAGGAATATTTCACTTTATTACAAATTTGCAACATGAATAATTTCACTTTATTATTACTTTTCAACTTGCAGTGGCTAATGCCCCAACTACGGACTGGAAGGAGAAGTTTATTAAAATTTCACGCATAAATAGTGACGTCTATAAAAGTTTGCAATTGTAATTTGTAAGTTTGTGAGCATTTGGAGCACAAATTTTCAAAGGGCAGATATTTGAAAATACTCATCGTTATTTAAAAATGAATTTAATTTCTATTTCATTGTACCCAAGGCGAATCCATTAAAAGGTGGTGTTGGTAAATCAGCTGATTTGTTTTTTTCTTTCGCTTTGTCCATGTGGCTGTCAACACAGAATAAAATAAGGCGAATTAATTTTTTTGTTTTCTACTTTTCCAATACTTTGACGTGACAATCAAATACGCAAAACATTGTTGTTTTTCAAGTGCCACGACCTTTAATAAATGCGTCTTGATAGTTTCGTTTCAAGGGCCGGTGTTGATTTTGAATAAAATTCAATTTTTTTAGGAAATTATTGTAATTTCTCTTTATTATGATAATATTGATATGGCTCAATTACATATAAACCAAAATATCGGCCAAATGTCCAAATTTTCGATGACGCTGAGGCATAATTGAGGTTCTATGCCGTTTATGTACCGAATTATCTCATTCTTTAGCTCTTGAATTGTTGCTGGCTTATCGACGACCTTTTCTTTCAAATAACCCCAAAGAAAGAAGTCCAGCGGTGTAGTTGACGTTTAGGTGTGGTTCACATTCAACATCGGCCCTTGAAATTTAACCACCCTTTAGTTACTTATCTGCGAGCTTTGCTTTGTTGTCAAAATCCAAAAAGGATACAAATTGAAATATATTTATTGGAATTTTTGTAATTACCTTATCTTAATCATTTTGTAAGGAATTTGGTTTTGTTACATTTTTCATCATCATCATTGTTGGCTGGACAACCCTGGTCAGGTCTTCGCCTGCTGTAGCAATTGTTTCGGTTTCGTGCTTATGCTCGGTATCCATGCCTGAAATCCTAATAAGCCTGTGTCTTCTTCTACATCGTCAATCCATCTAAGCGGCGGGCGGCCACTTCTTCTATGCCTCTGGCATTTACCGAAGAGTATTTGCTAATGTGGGTAATCTGTATTAGACCGCACTATGTGATCTGTCCATCTCAATCTGCTGCTCATGATTGTGGTTCTCACAGATGGGTGCGCATATAGTTTTTCTAGTTCATGATTGTAGTGTTTCTGTCACTAGCCTTTATCAAAAAAAATTTTTTTCGCAGAACTCTCCTCCCGAAAATCTGCAGATTTTGTTTATCCACATCTCTGAGCGTCCACGTTCTACTACCGTATAGGAAAGGATGGCATAATAATTGGGCGATACAGCGAAATCTTTGTTTTTCTGTCTAGGAGGCGACTCTTTAGGTGTTGACACGGCGAAAAATAGCAGCGGTTGGCCATAAGCATTCTGTGGCCGATTTCTGCAAAAATTTTGTTATCATGATCAAGGTATTTAAATTCCTTCACTTTTTCGAAACCATAGCCACCCATTTTTAGTATTTGATCCACATTGCGTCTGACAAATTACGATGTAGTTCAAACTAGCGCTTTAGTTTTGGCTTCGTTTATTTCTGAACCCAAACATTTTGCTGCTTTTTCTATACTTGCGAAGGCTTCTTTCAAACTCGGCAGCAAAGATGTATGTCGCCCGCGTATGCCAGCAATTGGACCGATTTAAACAAAATAGTTCTCTTTGTGTTTACGGTAGAGTGCTGATTTTCAAGCGCAATATTAAAGAGGAGACATGAGAGCCCATCCCCTTGCCGAAGTCCGTTCAGGGTGGCGAACTCTCGCGACGGATTGTTCTGAACTCTTACTACGTTCTTAACATTCTGCATGGTCGAGCGTTACATTTTTAGTTAGTTACAAAGTGAGCGAATTCAATTAACAGAGAAATATTAAATTTTGATAGCACCAAAAATACCGGAATGGCCTACAATCTCCACAAAAGACAATACAGTACAAACTGCATATTTAGAGGCCAACTGAAATTAAATGGTAAGAAAAAGAGCTAACAAATGCAAAATAAGTTCTCGAGAATACTAAAAAATTTACTAAACATTACATTTAAGCCTTTGGAAAGTAAAAGCAACCTATGTAAAATAAAATGATTCCATAATAAAGGGTTGTGTAAAGTTGGATAACTGGTTTCGGATGCTACTTAATCCTTTGATGCAACTTGGAAGTAAGAGGAAAAAGGGCATATGCTTATGCCCTTTCTGAAAACGTAGTAAGAAATTGAAAATAATAATTTTATGTTACTTATGAATGGTACTTAATTATTTATATTTTTAGCTTAATAATTCCCGTGGATTTCTCCGAAATATATTGACAATGCATGTAATTGGCATCTATATGTGCCTGGTTCCGGAGTACCTTATATTTTATATTTCGTGGTACTTTAGTTAGTAAAGTTTAAATTTAGTAATGTTTCTCAAAAGCTCGTGGTGCGACAAACAATTGTCGCCAAAACCATACAGAAATAGAATACACTTTACTTAGTATTTCCAAAGTTGGATGTTAAAAACGATAAGTATCCCACAAAAAAATATCTTTCCCGTCCTCAGAAGACCTATACGAATTCATGCACGAAATTCCGTACATTACCTGTACCACATCGTCCCAAGCCCAATGAATTGTTTTGGTTGGGTCTTCCAACTTTTTAATCTGCCCCTCAGAAAGTATTTGACTGACGTGAGATTTGAATTTATCCAGTTTCACAAGTCGTTCCTTTAGATGGGCCAATTCTTTTAACAGGTGAAACACCCGACAATCAGTATATGGTCTAAAACAAACTTCGTTTAAATAAAACTACACTTTTCAAATAAAAATGGGCTTACTGTTTGCGTATAAGCGTCAACTAAAGCGCGAGCCATATGGAGCTCATTCCAGCAAAGCACAATTTTGATAGGCATCGCACGAGCAACACAAGACAACTTGCCCTCTTCCGTTCTGGCCCCATCTAGAAATCCGTTGCCGAAAAGTGAAACACGTAAACTTTTTTTCGCCTTGTTTGAACAAAATCAACGTCGTCTTTTGACTACGTTTAGTGGCACAACAAAAACAATATTACCTGTTAACATTTTTAGGAGATGCTTTCCATTTCAATTCAACCGGGCTATTCGGGACATGTTCTTCGATTTCGATGTAACTCAAATGTGTTGCTCTCTGGTCAAAATAATGAGACACGTATTTTTTTGTTCACCCGAAAAAAAATTTGTTCAAGATTTATCGGCAAATTTTGTTTTTCGGCTCAAAATCTATTTTTTTAATTATATAAGAAAACTTTCTTTTAATTGCTCATAACTTAGCCATAAATTAACCGATCTTAATTATTCTGGGTTCAAAATGATCGTCATTACTTGCACGAGCGACTTGATGTATAATATAAACAATAGCACAAAAGTAGTTGAGCATTTTTTACTTTGCAAAAACAAAGTGCGAAACAGGTTTTTTACTCCAAAACAACCAATTTTAGCTACTGGGCATTCAGCTCAATTGATTTGGGAAAAGTTACAAAAAAATAAAAAAATACACTTTTTGAAATATTGAATTTCGAAAATATTTCGCACTTCTTGTTTTTTGCATGGCCTTATACAGCCCCCCAACCACTTCAAGGGTAGTCGAGTCTTGTAAATCCAGGCTGAACTATGTCGGTAGACATAATAGTCTGTTGCTAACGTGGCAGAGGGAACTGTAGGAGGCTGGTTGGACTGATGAGGGGCCACTTTCTGTGAGCGAAGCACATGGAAAAGGTGGGCATCTCCGAGACGGCGGACCACTTTCTGTGCGTCTGTCCCGCCTTCGCTCGAATCAGACTTGAGGTCTTTGGCCCTAATGTGTTCAGAAGCGACCACCTTGGCTCCTTGGCACCACAAGATCTACTCAGATTTCTTCGGAGGTCGAGTAGACTTAAAGAAAATTAAAAAAGGAATTCCAGTGCAGTACAATAGACTTAATTGTGTTTGAGTGCTGTACTTGCTAGTCTGACCCGACGAAAAATAAAAAATGCGATGATAAGTGGGCATTACTATATTTCACACAGCGATTTTAATAATCGAGGAAAAACCGAAATTCCGGGAAACTACTTACAGTTAGTAACAGAAGTAAGTATACACCGGACACGTTTTCAATTTTCCCCCAATCGATTCCTTCAAACAACCTAAGTTATAACAAAATTGTGTTTTATTTACATGAATGAAATACAAAAATCATATTTAATCCAAATAATGACAAAATTTTTAAAAGAAACAAAATTATAGCTTTTTATATTAAACTTTATAAAAATTCATATCTACAGTTCATCATATTATTCATTTGTGAAATCAAAAACATTACATATTAAGGAAAGCGTTAGCGTCAAACAATTCCATAAAGCAGGCTCCTGTATACTTATTTATGTTACTAACTGTATTTAAAAATGTTTATGTCATTCAAAATGTAGTCACTCATATAAAATAATTTAGTAATAGTAGTGTATCTTGGGAAAGCGGACTTACGCCATATTCAAAATAATTTATTTGTAACTTCATTAACTACGAAAATTTGTAATGAAAATTTCAAAGAAAACGGTTCTTATATTAATGAAATCCGTACTGTGACTTTAAAGAAGTTATTATATACTTTGAGTGACTATGTGCCGCATTTTTGTCATAAAAAATCCGAACGAGTATTTTGCTCCCATTTGTTTGTCATGGCTTCGATACTTTGCCAGAAATGGTAGTTTCCAGCTTAGTACTGTATATTTGCCATTCAAAACTATTTTTGTCAATATGAAAGGTCTGAGCTCACTCTATTTTGGAAATTTACCTCAATTTTTTTCTTGTTTTTTTTTTTAACCACATAAAATTGCTGGTATAAAGATTTTAATTAAACCCATTTCAGATAGACTACAGAAGTGTACCTATGCTTTGTAGTACAGGGTCGTAAGGTTCGCGTTACTTTTTCAACAGTATTTTGCTTTGATAGCAGACATAAAACGGTAGATTGTGCTTTGACAGGTTAAGTAGAAGATTTGAAAATTACTAAGATGTGTTCAATTGCGCTCAGGATCAGTTTAAAAATAATATAAACTGTAACTATATTTCACAAAGTTGTGGAGGCTTCGTTATAACCATCGCACATAGGAGTATTTCAGTCCAAAAACCGGTCAAAATTATTAAGTGCTTCTCAAATACATTTATTAATAAAACACGTTTATAAATCATAATGGCAATATATTTCACAATAATAAAACAAAATTAAATAAAAATTATAATTTAAATAAACAATATATCTATTCCACACTTACTTTGTAAGTTATTGATAAATGGAATATAATTAATGGCTTATGATTTTTTTTTCCTAGTACTTGAATAAGCTGTGTCTTATTCTTCGACAATTGTTGGTGTACCCGGTATCAGGAGTTTCTTTGCCTATTCAGAAAACAGCTTTTCTGTTCAGAATATCTCTGTTGCACTCTACTCTAGAAAATTTTCGGGCAAAATCCAGGCGGTATTTTCGGAAGTGTTTATTTCTGGCCTCGTCTGCCTCTTCTGATAGCTGTCCAATTGATAAAATGGCATGAGGGATCACCATGGCACCGTATATTAATACCTTATGGCGTGTGAGAGACATTGGGTGCCAGTCATACAAGTCTGTGTAAAGTTTTGCTGTAATTTGTATCTATCTATTAAACTTAACAGGATCTACATCGTAGCCGCTTGAAATAACTATTAAAATTACTCTTAATCACTCTATAAGCTCTTGATTAATTCCACTGATCCGAGAAGAGGTTTCTGGGACAAGAAGCCAATTGCACGGCTCGTTCTTCCATCAAATTAAACCTTCTTCTATTTTTATACCTTTAAATTCTTTCAGAATATAATGTATATTAATTCACGTCGGGTTATTCGCAAGACAGTTTTCTGAGTCCCTGTTAAAAACAAAGTAAACGCATTACAATTGAAAAATTGAAAAAAAAAATTGTCATAAAAGAACAAGAGATTTTAGCCAAGAAACCTGTTTTTGCAGTGCATACTTTTAGAACTGAGAAAAAAAATTGTGGACATGCGGGGACAATTTTTTACCGTTTATATTTCACAAGGGTCCAAATATTTTGGCCACACTAACAGTTTTAATTGGCAAGGTCTGACACCTATTTAAAAACACTATTGTTTGCTAAATTTTAGTAAAACAGAAATACTTTTTACTAGGACATAAAAATCCTCTCTTGGACTGCAATCTTGTCATGAAACTAATAAAATATATTGTTATCATAAAGTACATACCTTGCCCTTCCATGCCATAAAAAGATTTTTTCATTCACTTCACAAAAAAAAATCACAGTTAACCATTACACATCATGGAAATATAAGATTGACGAAGTTCACGATGGTTAAAACAATGATTAGGTTCCAACGAACAATGCTCAGGCTCCAAACGCTGCGAAAATTCTGGCGTCTGTCTGTTATTTGATAAACCGGTTACCTACCTTCAAGAAGATAGTTTCTGTGATGAGATTAGGCATATTTTTTTTCGACTTATGATCGGTTTTTCCATACAAATACTCCTATGGGCATCGCACAGAGACTGGAATAAGGAAATTATAAAAAAAAATAACTGTATACTGGCCAAGTGTAAGACCTAAAAATACGCCAACAATTTTTTTTTTTTTTTTTCAAAATAATAAACTTCTGACAGTAGATTCTGGCAGAGAGGACGACCAAAAAAATATACGCGTTTCAGCGGATTGAAAGTTTGCGTCTAAATTGTGTCATATTTCAAAAGAGGTGACAATATGTCACCCTTTTGCTTATTATTACGGTAAACTGGCATAGCAAACTAAGTGGTCCTTACATTTACATGCATCCATATGTTGTATTCAGCAGTTCTATGTAAAAAACTACGGGAGAAGAATTGACTTGAGCGATTCAATTGGCCTCAGATACCTCCTACCCGGTCATCGGCATCCCCTTGACAGTTGTTAAAGGGGAACTGCACCAATTATTTCTCAGAAAGGCGCAGAAAAGATGGAGCTCCATTTCTTCATGTGCTATTTCGAAAACCTCTGGCCCCAATACGATATACGAAGGACTCAGAAAGTTCTTTGGACTCCGCGCCATTAAATTTCCAAACTCGTAGCTGTGTTTAACGGTCACTGGACGATCGGCTCACGTGGAAAATCTATGGTTACCATTTAACCCCCATTGCAGAAGTAATGGGGACCTTTCAGAGAAGGAGACTGTAATCTGTAAATGCCCGGGTTTGGCAGCTAGAAGACCAAGGTCACTGGCAGCTCCTTTCTTCGACAGCTTGGGGCAGTGCGCCAACCTAAATCCGATCAATATTCTGCATTATATCAACAGCTCTGGCTGGCTGTAGATATCTGCCTCTTGGAGGTCTCATAATGGTATCAAAACGGCGCTTTAGTGCTACTTGAGGTATGCCAGGTGCACTTCAACCATTTCACCTACCTGCCTACCAAAAAAATTATAAAAAAATGTATACAAATGTAGATACAGGGTTGCCCACATTCGACGGACCCATTTGGCAACCCTGTATCTTTTGACAGAGACGTCAGATCGCTTAATGACATACCGTGTTCGAAGCGTCAGTCCAAGCAGATTTTTACCATGGAACAGTACACGCTACGCGAGCACTCCCAAATTGTTGAAATTTACATTCAACAAAAGAAGTCAATTGTGAAAACTCAACGTGCGTATAAAAAATTAAATAATGTGAAAAGTGAGACTTCTAAAAACACCATTAAACGTTTGTTCGAAAGGCTTTCGACTAGTGATGCTCTTTCTAATCCAAAGGGGCCAAATCAAAACCGGCCTAGGCGATCGGATGAGAATATTGCTCTTGTACGGGCCAGTGTTGAGACGTCGCCAAGGACATCCCAAAATCGCCGTTCACAGCAGTTGGGCATTGCTCGGACCACTTTATGACCAATTATTCGCATTGATTTGCATTTATTTCCGTATAAGATTCAATTGACGCAAACATTGTTGCCTGCGGACAAGCCTCGTCGATTGGAATGGGCCCAAAGAGTCATCGAAATCCGTCGGGTCTGTCGAATAAGGGCAACCCAGTATTTCAGCTTTAGAAAGCGTTAAATCCAATTTGATCCCAAAAATCAACAAAAAATTATAAAAATGTAGATATTTCCCTTTAAGTACAATAACTCTTTTCCAAAATTTTCAACATTCAATAAATTTCGAATAACCAGAGAATATTTTTAAAACAAAAAACCAAATTTTGTTCTAAAAATTACAAAAAAAATTATAAAAATGTAGATATTTCAACTTATGAAAACCTTATACCACAATTTTCAATTTACGATAATGTTTCAGTTTACTTCTTATTTTAAATACTTGGAAACACTTGATATGGAATCGCTCTGTATGTGCACTATTTTCTCTATTCTCAATTTGAAATAAAAAAGAACCTCGAACTTGGAACACCCTCAACGTACCTCAATTTGAGGTTTTTGATTAGAATAGGTTTCTTCTTTTACGCATACACATGCATGCACCTTCAATGTGCGGTAGTGTCTGGTGTGTGCATCCATTCTGATGAGCCTCGCATGAAGATAGCACACATGCACATGCATCCAACTCCGGTGGTCACAACAACGCTTTGTTTATAGCAATTGCATTTTATATTTCAATATATGTGCATATGGCAACTTTTAATTTTGAACATACAGACGAATTGTTTTAGCTGCTGCATCATATCTGGGTCAGGTCAACCATCAACTGACGAACGGGGTCTGTGTAAGCCAAAAGTATAATTAAGATGCAACCACAGAAAATTTTTTTTATTTTTTTTTTTTTTGGATTTGAATAAACTGAGTACTTTTTGGCATATTTCAAATACATACAAATATTCATATACATATATGCGCATGCATGTGTAAACACCTGTCATAAATACATCCGTATGTGAAAAAAGAAACTAGCGAAAGCTCTTTTCAATTTCATAGTTGCAAAGCACAGCTGGAATTGCATTTTTAAACTGTAATTCTACACGGGAGTAATACTCTTGCCAACTGCTGCCTACATATTTTCCTGCATTTTTACATCCTTTCGTGTCTTTGCCTCATCATAGTTGAATTTGTGTGCGACGCGTCTTAGCTGCATGGAGTGGGCGTCACGCAAAAAAGTCCAACGTTATGCTAATATTAATTTGAAGTCAAGTATTTTATTGCTGCCAACTTCCATTGCCCTTGCCGATTTGTCGATTGTATCGAGGCATGAATATACGGTAGTACTTTCTGCGAAGGCAGCAGGTGTTGCTACTCATCGCGACTGGCAGCGCATTTTAGTAGAGGCCAACATGCATTAGGTCGCGGTAGCCAGTGGCGGATTTGCCGTGTTCGGCGCCATGCATTTTCTTATCTAATTTAACATATAAATATATGCAGTGAAAAAGTGGAGCTTAATACAAACATTTAACCATTAACGAAATGTGATGATTTCCTGCATAATGGTTGTTGTTATAATAATGCATCGGGGAATGCTGCTAAAGTTACAGTCTTTGGTTAGATATAAATCCGGGACGTTCTGGCAACATAGAACTGACTGGCGTGGGAACACCTGCAACACTGACGTCAGTGTTACTAAAATTTTGCTAATGCTCAAACTGATGGAGACGAACTTAAACAAATTTTGACATTTTTTACACAGAAGTTATGCACATGGTACAAATTAAAGAAGTTCCTAACAACAGGTACTAAAACCTTATACAGGGTGGCTGATGAAAGCCGCTACCAAAAAAAAATTGAATAACTTTTTTTTTAAGTTATCTGTTCCATTTTTGTTTTAATTTGCAGATTGATCTTTAAAATTTATTAAAATGGATAACTGGGACACGCAAACAAGAATTTGGATAGTCCGCCGCTATCACGCACTGGAGTCCGTAGTTTTGGTACAGAGAGAGTACAGGCGGATGTTTGGCGGCGATCCCCCGAGCAGATGGACCATAATGAGACTGGTGAATAATTTTGCTGAGCAAGGAACAGTCGCAAGAAGGCGTTATCATCGAAACCCACCAGTTCGGACGGAGGAAACGATCGCTGCTGTAGCTGCAGCTATACAAAGCAATCCAAGGGTTTCAACAAGAAGCTTATCTGCTCAACTTGGTGTCAGCCGACAGTCTTTGCAAACAATAATGCACAAAAATTTAGACTTATTTCCCTACAAAATTCAAATGGTTAACAAACTGAATGCAGCAGACTTGCCGATTCGCTTGGAATTTTGCCAGAAGATCCTGCAAATGGTGGAAGAAGACCAAAACATGTTAAATTGTCTTTTCATGTCTGATGAGGCCCATTTCGATTTAAACGGCAATGTGAACAAACAAAATTGTCGAATATGGAGTACTTCTAACCCACAGATACTCCACGAGACGGAATTGCATCCTCTTCGCGTGACAGTGTGGTGTGCGGTTTCTTCACGCTGTATTGTCGGGCCTTATTTTTTTGAGGAAAATGGTCACACCGTTACGGTTACTGGAGACCGTTATTTGAAAATACTGAAAGAATTTTTCTATCCAGAACTACGCCGAAAGAGAATTCCTTTCAACTCTGTGTGGTTTCAACAAGATGGGGCAACGTCTCACATAGCCCAGACTGTTATGACAGAGTTGCGACGAAAATTTCCCAATAAACTTATTTCAAGAAACTCCGAATTTCGTTGGCCCCCCAGGTCGCCTGACCTTACTGCACCTTTTCTTGTGGGGTTTATGTAAACAAGAAGTTTATAAAACAAAGCCAACAAATTTGGATGAACTAAAACAATCCATTCGGGCAACAATTGCGGCTATTCCTGTCGCAACTCTCAAAGCAGCAATGAACAACTTTTTACTAAGATGCCGCACTTGTGTCAACGAGTATGGGGGGCATTTAAATTCAATTATTTTTAAAACTATTGTAGTTAAGCTACATTTAATAAAATTTAATGACCTTCAACTTGAAAAAAAAAATAAATGAATTCCATACACTAAAAAAAAAGTTATTTGAGTTTCTTAATGTAGCAAAATTCATCAGCCACCCTGTATAAGTCTCAATTTTATTTGATTATCTTCATAATTTTTTTCGCAAGCAATTTTTTTAAGAGTTACTATTTTCTAACTCTGAAAATTTTAGTTCATATTTTAAGGTTTGAGGTGCAAGTGTGAACTGCTAACTTTTTATACAAATGCAAAAAAATAAATAAAAAACAAATAAATAGTTAAGGCTGTTGCTGTTGAAGGAACTTCAGGACTATAAAAGCATTTTATATATTTTTAAACGAATTTTCATATTTTTACATAGAAGTTATGGTGATGGTACAAATCGAAACGTCCTTAACAAAAAGTATTAAAACCTTATATAAGTCTTAATTTTTTAATCAGATGTGCACCAATTGGATATCGTTAGAAATGTTACAAGCCAGACTTTATTTGAGCACGATTGTCTTCATTATTTTTTCCACAAAATATTGTTTTAAAGGTTTCTACTCTTTAATTTTGCAAATTTCATTGCACATCTTGGGTTTTGAGGTCCAAGCTTCAAGTAGCTCAAAAATTGCGTTGATTTTTGGCAATTTTTTATAGCTGACGGTCTGATGAATTTTCTCCACATAAAAAAATTTCGACATTCGTTAAGGTCTACAGCTCGAAAATTTAGGGTGTTTTCAGAATTTTTTTTTTTACAACAAAAAAAATGAAAAACGATATTTAAATTTTTTACACTTTTTAATTAACTTCTTTTACATACAAAAATGAAAAAAAAAAAAATTTCTTAATTTTAATAATTTAAAAAACAGCGCTAAAGTTGACCATCCGGAAAATTGGACTTGAACGGTGTTGTCCATTTTGGCTCTTCTATTTATCTGAAACACAAAAACCAAAAAAATTATTAATCAGTATGACTGTAGCTTTGTCCCGCTACTAGAATAAAAAAAAATTTTACAAAATGCCGCGATTTTGAATTTGACACTCTAAAAATCGATTTTTTTTTAGTTTCTTAATCAAAAAATACGAAATAGTTTAAATAATTATATGATTCTAGTATGAGCAATAAAATATATTAAAAATTTCAGACGATTCGTATGAATAGTTTTTTTTTTGTTTTTTGACAACAGCAGGCCGAAAAAAGTCGTTTCGAGATAAATGAGTTGAAAGTGGAGGCTCCCTACCTAGTTGGTCTGTAGAAGCTATAATATTGGGAATTTTCGCATGAAAGTTTCACAGTATATTTCTAAGGTACTATACTTTCGAAATATCGAAAAAACAAAGAACATGATTTTTTGAAATTTGTAGACTGCCGGATCCCTTTAATTTAGTACAAAGTTTGAAACTTGAGTTGCATTGGTTTTCTTGTAGTTTGGACTATTTTTTGATATTAAATGTTAATATAAAAAAAAACAAATAGTCAAGGCTTTGCAATATGTCGCGCTGCTATTATTACGAGCACACGGGTACAAAAAATGCCACCCTTGTTGAAAGGATTGTGGAACTATCAACACATATTTTTGATAATTATAAACCCGCCGAAATATTTGTTTTTTTAGTACGACATAGTTATTCGATTTTCAATGTCATTATTCTAGCCGTGAAGAGTTGTATGCAAAATTGAACATCTAATTTTGTTTTCGAACAACTTTTTTACTTAATGAAAAAAAAAAAGATTTTGTGTGATGGAAATGTTTTTGTCTGATCTCCAATGCTTGTCTGTTCCTATACAGCAGCTGTCTAAATCACAAGTCTCAAATACGATTGATGTGCAACGCCACTAGCAAAACTTAAAAACCTTCCAGTAGGGTGATTAATTTTGCATAGTTTTGTACATATATTTCGTCACTATTTCATTTGAGCTCCAAAGCCATTTTCGCATAATCGTGTCAGTTGCTAAGATTTGTACTAGTCTGAAAGATCTTTTTTGTTTCATCAGTTTCAAGTACTTGATAATTCCTCAAAAATTTGCTTTTAAACTATTTTGCTAAATTCATATACAAAAAAGTTATATCACTTCCAACCACTTCTAGTGCATGGAGTGTTCCACATATTTTAGCGCCCATATTTAGCGCCCTTTCATGCAGACATACTTATCTGCCTGCGCCCTCATTTATTACACTAAATCCGCACTTGACCACGTAGCGTGCATTTCATATTTTTTCACGGTAGATATTTCTTACAACTTCTATTGTTATATTTTGTCTTACCTACCTACTAACCTGCCTCTGTACATACACACATAGTTGACTACGCCTCATTCAAAACACTTTTACATAATTCGCCAATAAAAATTCATAGAATTATCATTTGATTGGTTTATGCAAGAACATAATTCGAATATTGATAGCTGAGACGGGCATGCTGAGATGCTCATCAGTTTAAGATTTTTTTTATTACTATCTATTAGATATTTCTGTGTGCTCAAAGTGAAAAGCGTGTTCATTCGAAGGACATCTGATACGCAAGCGTTCGACAAACACCCCACCAAGCGGGAAAATGGTTCTTATCATTAAATTACACTACCATCACGCATTTGTTCTTTCGCAGCATGAATAGCTGCAACATATTGTCTGCAATGTTGTGCGTACAAAAGTCATCAGCATCATCAAATTTTTCACCACCACCACCAACACTGCGAACACTATCTTTCGGCTATCGAGCTTTTGCCCCAAAATCAATTCGTACGCTTGAATGGCTTTTGCCAAGCAGCGGTAAACAGAAACTTATCACGCGCCTGAATACACATTCCCCAACACCGAGAATTCACAAAATAAAAGTAAAATTTTAAGAATATCATAAAAGTCAAAAAGATGTGGACACACACACACTCGTACTAAGAAGATGCGTGAAGCGAAAAAAAAATTGGCAGGAAGGACATCATTTCATTAGTGCAACATAAGTAATCTCGTAAAAGCAATGTTACGGCCACGTTCGCCTCAGCTCGTCTCATGGCAAAAGGATAAGCGGGTGGCCCTTATTATTTTGTATGCGAGATGCGTATGCGTATGTATTTGCTTTATTTTCATGTCCTGCCATTTCGTTGACAACATTTTATGCGTCAAAGCATATGCATGCGAATATGGCTGGATGTATAAGTACATTTTAAGTGCGCCTGTGTGTGTGAGTCAAATTTATGAGAGTATATATTTACGCTAGCTTGTCCCTTTCTTATTTATATCATCAATAAAATTTCGCTCCTTAAAAAGTGCTAAGGTGCAGCTGATATATTCATGAAGATAAGAACGAAACACTCACACACATAACTCACACAGACGCATACGCATGTGTGCACTCTTTGAATGGCGAAAAATATTTGCTTACCCACGAGTACGTGTCTGTGTCTGCAACAGCTAAGGTGTGGACAATGTCACCTTTATTTTGGTGAAATTATGTCATCTATAAAATAACATAAGCATCATCAACAATAACTAAAAGGGCAACCAACAAATGTTGTGAAACCGAAGCAATAAAAATGGTATGTACGTGTGTGCATGCATAAGTAAATACACGCACAAATAGCAAGCGCTTTGGTAGGTTGATGAAAGCGAGTGACTTTTTTATTTTCTTATTTTTTTATTTTTATTTATTTTTTATTTTTTGTCGGTGGGATTAGATAGAATGCTTGCGATTACAATCTGGTTGACACTTTCGCATTTTTTCTGTTTCGATTATATTCGCTTGATTGGATTGCTCACATGTGAAGCACAGTGTGTTTCCTTGCTCAAGACAACATATGTATAAATTTTTTCAACACAATTGTTACTTCATAACAGTTTATTGCTAATAGCAAATGTGAAATTTTTTAAATTATTTCCAAATGAATATGATCATCAAACCTGTACCGTATTCCAACTCATCTAAATTTGCTCGGAATTGAAATTCAATAATGATCCGAATTACAATTCATATTGCCTTTAAAGGTATGGCATTTGAATCGCCAGAATAAAAATACTTAAATGAGGGCAAACTGCATCCCTTTACTTACAAAAACCGAACTGTCATGTCGAATAGTGGAAATTTGTAATAATTTTTTGATTTTCCACGATGAAATTAGCTTAGTAAGGAGTAAGCACTTCAGATCAAATATGCGGCATTTTCTTTGGTATCTTCTGGTTTTGTATATTCTGAAGGCAATTACGTAATTCCGCAAGAAATCAGTATTTAATGATAAACTGGGTTAAATAGCTATAGCACAGAAACATTTTAATCAGTTTTGATAATTTATTTGCTTTTTATTTTATACAAATAATTTTTTTTATGCAAACAGCGTCCATAATTCTACAAAAGCAATATGAATACAAGTATCAAAATTTGTGCAAATTTAAAAAATTTAACAAACCTGCATCCAAATTTCTTACTTCTTAAACGGAATTCATAGAAAAACTTATAAAAGGCTAAAAGGTCGTACGAATACAGCCTCAATTTAATAAGAAAAAAAATTCGGATATCCAAGGGTGCATCCTAATGAATTCTAGTATAATAAAGTCTGAGTATCAATTGGTTCAAAAATGTGTCGATTTCTGGCAATTTTTTTGCTGACGGAAAGGGTGGTTAAGTTTCAAAGGCCGGTGTTGATTTTAAATAAAATACAATTTTTTGGGAAAATTATTACCATTTCTCTTTATGATGATAATACTGGTATTGCTCAATTACGTACGGAACAAAATATTGCCCAAATAGCCGCCGCAGCCTCGGTGGCACACCTCCATCCGATGGTCCAAATTTTCGATGACGCTGAGGCTTAATTGAGGTTCTATGCCGTTGATGGGTCGAATTATCTCATCCTTTAGCTCTTGAATTGTTGCTGGCTTATCGACGTACACCTTTTCTTTCAAATAAGCCCAAAGAAAGAAGTCCAACGGTGTCAAATCACATGATCTTGGTGGCCAATGGACATCGCCGCGACGTGAGATTATTCGGCCATAAAATTTTTCGCGCAAAAGAGCCATTGTTTCGTTAGCTGTGTGGCAAGTGGCACCATCCTGTTGAAACCACATATCGTCCACATCCATATCTTCCCATTCGGGCCGTAAAAAATTCGTTATCATCTCACGATGGCGAACACTATTCGCAGTAACTGCCTGATGCCAAAAATGATGCCGCCGGCCCATAAACCGCACCAAACAGTCACTCTTTGTGGATGCATTGGTTTTTCGGCAATCACTCTTGGATTATTATTCACCCAAATGCGGCAATTCTGCTTATTGATGAATCCACTGAGGTGAAAATGTGCCTCATCTCTGAAGATGAAGTGCACGATATGCATTTTGATTTGAACCCCCGTTTTCATAATAAGCCTGAATAACTTTAACGCGTTGCTCGATTATGTATCTTTCCAGGGCTCAAATTAAAAAATAGCACATGAAATGTAGAAAAAAACTTGACGTTTAGATGTGGTTTACATTCAACATCGGTCCTTGAAATTTAACCACCCTTTATAAAAAATGGAGAAAACGCAAAAGCCCGCAAAAAAAAATTGAAAAATCAACGCGAATCTGAGCCTTTTGAAACTTGCATCCCTAATTTTTGTCCAAAAATTCTGATTAGAAATGCTTAACCAACTAAAGCCTTTCCTGTGGTCAGTTTTGTACCACCATGAAAATGTTTCAAGCGTGTAGAATAAGTCAAGACTATACTGCAGATACAGCACAACTTTCCTTCCTTTCTGTCAGCTCTTTTGGAGTAAGTCATTAAATATGTTTCGTCGCCAGTTACCATCCGTTTATTAAAATATTCGTTATTCTTCAGTAAAGTCTTAGCAGCATCAAAGAAATGCGCGTAAGACCCATACATAGAGCTTCTCGCTGAGACCAAACTTAACGATCTCAAATGATTTTCTGGCTAATCTTTAGTTCTTAAGTTATGGAATAAGTTCTCATATGCCGGTTTGACTCCTCGGTTTCCTTCATTTTATCGATATTTTCGACAATGAATCCTTTAACCATTGTTGTGAAAATTCAGTGAATGACTTGGTAATATTGTGATTTGTGAAATTTAAGCTAAACAAACTAATCAAAATGAAATGTTGCGTGCTAAATTATGGAAGGACAAATTAATATAAAGCCTCCAAAAGCAGTTTGTTTGCTTGTTTGTGCGAAAGTCGCCGTGACAAGAAAGTGCCACGCTCTTCACAAACAAGTAATTCCCCTTCCTTTTGTTCGTTTACTCATAGGCTCTGACGACGCAGCGAATTGGAAAAGCACAACCATGTATTCTATCATCCTTGGATGTATTGAGGAGGTCACTTCTATTTTTTTTTTTTCTTCTCAGTGTCTCACTTATTTCAAAGCGTTATCTTCATGTAGGGGCCGGCACAACGGAGTGAATTTGTGCGTGATTACAATTCGGAGACACTCGGGTTCAGACCAAGCTTGGAACATGAATGGTTAAACTATAGGAAAATTTGTCCCTAAAATCATTCAACTGCGGTCGAAAGCGACATAAAACAACAAACTTTTCACCATTTCTAGGCTCCAATATAATATATAAACTACTTAGTCTTGCATTGCAGTGATTGCATCACATAAGCCCAGTAAAAGTGCACGTGAGATTTACGAATTGGTGAAAAAACTTAGTATATATTTTCAGAATGTGTGTTTACCGCACGATCAATTGTTTTTCACAAACGTCTGAAGTGACAGACAGAAAAAGAAGTTATCGTGCTCGCGTGATTCGAACCAGTGCAGCCATAAAAGCCGTTCGAGAAAGAATTCGCACAAATCCCCTTAGAAAGTAGAAAATCATATCCAGAGAACTGGGTGTATCGACCAGATCCAAGTCAAGACTAATCAGAGAAGATCTTCACATAAAAGCCTTCCTTCGCTCAACTGGTCATCTTTTGACAACACGTTTGAAAAAAATTAGACTCGACAGATGTTAGCAGCTTCTTCGGTGGCACGCGGTCTCCGGCCACGAAAATATTCTTTTCACAGATGAGAAAATTTTGACTATTGAAGAAGTTTTTAATAAGCAAAACGGCAAAATCTATGCTAAAACTTTTAACAACGCAAAAATGTTCTTCCAAGGGTTCAGTGCAGCCACCATCCAGCCTCCGTAATGGTTTGATGTGGAGTATCTTGTAAAGTCGTTACATCTCTTAATTTCTCTAAAAAAGTGGTTAAGATCGGAACAAAAGGAGGATGTTTTCGAAGGATTGGTGAAGCAGTTGAGCAGTATTCTCTTCAATGGAGAGTGCTGCATCTTCCAGCAAGATTCTGCTCCAGACCAAAAGGCAAAAACGACCCAGTAGTGGTTAAAAAACAATATTTCTGGGTTTATAGCCGCAGAAGATTGGGTTAGCCTGGATGTGAAAGTCCACATCTGAATCCATTGGACTGCAGTTTGTGATCAGAATCGGAAAACATGCCTTGTCGAAGACATTACAGAAATTTGGAGAGCCTCAAACCATCTTTCATTCCGAAAGATAATTACACTTTTTTTGTAATATATGATTTAATTAAACTAACTTGAGTAAAAAGTATTATAATGTCATATCTATATATAACGGGCTTCACTTGTAACAGAACTTATGGCACGACTAAGTACATAGAGCTGCCAAACCGCCAATTATTCAAGAATATTCCATTTTCACTGAATGGTTTCGTGAATAATTAAACTTAGAATTTAAGAAAGTGTATATTTAAGCATAAAATTGATCATTGCAACCCACAGTGCCCTTGTAAAGAATTACCAAAGCTTATTTACCCTCAATCACTTAAGTGACCTCACTAACCTCTATTGTCGGCATGAAGTCGAACGAATATCAAATTGACGCGACTTAGAAATGAGTGTTTGAGTGAGTGTGTGTATGAACGTGAGGAACAACCAAACAATATTTACTCAGGCATACGATAAATTGACTCTTAAAATGTTAAATCAGCCGCCATAGAATAAATGTTTGTATAAGCGCCGCATGCAAACAAACCTTCGTATCAATATAAAATATATGTGCATGTATTCGTATTTGTACATACATACACAGGGTAAGCAAAAGAAGTATACGAATTTTGAGTAGTCCAGCAAATGGTTGGGCAGCTAGAAATCTAGGTGCGGCATAATATTAATAAAGCAGGAATTGACAGATTTTGGAATGACAAATTTGGCGTCAAGGCTGATAAATGATATGCAATGTGAAGAAAAATATTGTCGACGAATTTTATGGAAAAGAAAATATAGATATGTATATACATGTAAGTAAGCGTCTGCGAAGTCGAAGCACAGAAATGCCGTTTAGATGAATGGAAGATAAATGTCAATGGCAGGCAGCTGTGGCGGTAAGTAGTCGCGTGCCAAAGCCGAGCTGTTGTAGTGGGAGAAGGGCGTGCATTTTGTTAGCAATAGTCCCCCCCACTATAAAGATTGGCAATGGTGTGACCACGACCAATGCATACTTGCCCATACACATACATATGTATGTAGATAACTGCGTATGCACACCTGTACAATGTAAACTTCAAGTGGCAAGTCGGCAACTAAGCAATTTTGAAATCCCTATGGAACATGAAAGGCAAATCCAAGAAATCAAGCGCAACGTCAGTGCAAAAGCGTATTAAATACAAGCTGTGAGGAGAAGAATATAAGTATGTAAATATTGAGATTCGAGAAAAAAATGTAATGTAGTACCAGACCAGGCTTGGTTGGTCGTTTCACATTGCGGTTGTCTACTCTCACCCCGGGGTCTACTCGTATACGTGCGCTAATACATTTTTCCTTGACTGCTGGTATAAACGGGTATATGTTTGTGTTTTTGAGTGTAGGCGCTCAACCGGAAAGCAGGTGCCACTCACGGCGACTGTAATGTTAGAGTGGCGAAAAATTGCAGGCATTCCGATAAAAAATTGTTGGCAACAGAATATGAAGAAAACAATGTTGCGCAGAAGTTGTGCACAAAAAAAAATAATAATGGAAGAAAGTAGTTTGTTGAAAGTGAAGAAAATGTGGCATACTCTATCGCGGTCACATTGTGGCATACCGCACAAAAATACACACACACACATTTATCTACCGCGCATTGCCATAGTACGTTATTTATACTCATACATGTGTAGGTATGTATGTATGTGAGTGTGTTTGTCGGTAAGTGGTGCAGAAACTTCTTGATCTCTAGCCAAGTGCAATTTCAACATTTTAAATGATAATGTGTGGGTGTAAGTGTGTGTGTGTTAGTGAATGACTACCTTGACGGGTGCCAAGATGTTGGATTGGAAGAAAGCACCAGCTGGGGTTAAAAAGTAAGTTGAATGATAGTTGCCTTACTGTGCGTTATATTGAAATTTGGCGCTGATGACGGGGGCACTGAAAGCAACCTAATTGTTATGGCTTTCATCATACTTACTTGGCTATGTTGGGTTCTAGAGCTGCTCGCGTATTATATTTCATACACATGTTGTTTTGCTTTGAGTAAGGTGACTAATTGCTCTTACAGAGCGAGGAGAGCTAATCTGAGTTTTGGAGTGACTTTGATTATTGTTTGAGTTGTAGGCAATTATTGGCTCTGTGTTGAAGGAGGCTTTTTTGATCATGAGCAGAGCCACCTTATCGTTTCCAAGCACATGGAATAGCTATAATTTTTCCGAGGCCTGTTGGGAATTGAAAGTTAGCAAGCTACGCTAAAACTTAATACTTAGAACTTAATACTATTCGTGTTTCACCTGAAATATAATAACTGTCAACATCCATACAAAATGTATTCCTATGAAATATGTGTTGGGTGTATACATCATGTGTACATCACAACAAAGTAGTAGTCAGTTTAAATTGGTGAAAGATAGGAACAAAGCGCAGCTTGCCATATTTCAAGGCAGACGTTGCTGAAACTGGGTCAGAAAAGAACACGAGATGTTTACTCTCTAAAAAGCGAGATAGTATTTAGTGTCATCGGCGTACCGACTAGCCGCGGTTTAACAAGCAAGCACGCATAAATGTTGGGTACGCCTTTTCGGAGATCCTACGGCAGTAACAATAAGGACGAAGAAATGATCTTTTATTACCGCATCTCAAACCTCCACTCGTGACTCTGATTTCGCCACTCCTGATAAGGTTATACATATATGTTGGTGATTACTTGAGATTCATAATGGGCACTAATGAGATACGTCAGCAACACTCAATGGGTCAAATTGGAATAGGGACTACGAGTACAACTCCGGTGTAAGTGTGGCATTGGCTTCAGTGGTTACTCCTTGATTAACTTAAATTGAACTACTAAAGAATAGGCCTATTATTTTCCTTCACAATAGCGGAATATCTTTTAATTTGCTTTTTTCTAACTTCCCGTGAACTCGTTTTTCCAACTTTTCTGTGAGTATTTTACAAGTATTTCATCTCTATGCCCTAACTAATATACAAATCGTTAAACCTATTTGTTTTGCTAAAATCTACAAATTTTGTTGCTACTCTATTTGGAGTTCCAGCGCATAAATATCAAAATAGTTACCAAAGAGGCAATCGCCATGCACTGCACTTTGGTGCGGTAAGGATGCCAAGCGCACAAATATGCAACCACTATTGTGTTAGTTGCCAACCAGCAGCATCTGCCACAAACATGCCATTACACAGGCTTTCTATGAGTCGATGCGATGCAAGCGACGCTTGATGCCTTCCTCCTTCTTTTGTGATATCTTTCGATCTGTCACAGTTTCGTGCGCGTGCATTCAATTTCACTCAAGTCAACCGCAAAGTCAATTCATCCAAAGCCTCTCGTTGTATGTATGTATGTATATGTGTGCTTTGTTTTTCATCCTTAAAGTAAGGCTGCGTTGCTGGCAACTGATATGTGTACTCGTTTGAAAATAACTTTTGTCCTTAGACTCCATATAAAAAACAAAGAATTTCGCATACGCTCTGATTTCTCAATGTCCGTTGGCAGTTGCGTATTTGGCTATTGGTTTGCGGTTTTATGCTACTACTTACTTTGGCAGCGCGAACTTCGCCAACACTATTTACATTTCTCTCTGTCTTTTGCTTAATATTTGAAAGTACAACCGAATCTGCTTTTGAAATTTCGCTTCATTGTAAATGCATTTTTCAAAATTTCAGAGCATATATCAATTTGATCGATTACATTCTCTTCTACATTTGGCGTTGGACTCCTTCCTTGACAGCCCATTAAAATTTGTAACATTTCCCATCGACAGTAAATATTTAGTTGGCTTGCCAAAGTGTCGCATGAGACTAATATTTTTATTCTAAAACAAATGGCACCACTTTATTGAAGCGACAGATTACAGAAAAAGTGGAAATTAAAAATAAAACAAAAAGCTAGAGCAAACTTTGATAAACAAAATAAATATTTGTAGAGTAGGGTAAGGGCAGGATAGCAATTTTTTTTCATTTGTGAGGCTACTAAGAACATCTGCTGGGAAGCATTCAACGGCAAAAGGAACTTTTTGTAGCCCACCTGAATAAAGTACACAATTTTTTATTTTTGTGCTTATTGGATAAAGTTGTAAATATACTTAATACCGACTGTATGACAAAATCAAACTTTTTGTAAAATAATAAGGTTCCGACAAAGGGTTTTGGTAGGGAGGTTAGTAAAATGAACGCGTGTTGGCGAATTGGAAATTTACGACTGAATTTATTTGAGGGGTGAGGGTTTAAAATTTTCACCCTTTAACACATTCTTAACGTAAATTGGCACAAGAAACCAAGTGATTCCTACATATCAATATATTTTAGATGTAAAAGGTCAAGTCCAAAATAAACAAGACTGAGCTAAAATATAGATGACAGGAGCTTTGTTCTGATAATTTCGAGTTTATTTATTCAAAATAGTCCCCTCTGACCTGTTTTCCACGATCTAAAAGCTTTTCGAAAGAGGATCTCTGGTCATTGACCGGAATGTCCATCAGGATGTCGGAACAAACCTTTTGGATGGTCTCTACAGATGCAAAACGCTTTCCTTTCATGGCCAAATGCAATTTTCTGAATAAGTAGAAGTCACAGAGAGCCATATCAGGTGAATACGGTGAGTGATTAATGGCTAAAATGTGATTTCTTGTCAAAAAAATCAGTCACAAGAGTGGATCGAAGAGATGATGGATGGATTATACTGCAATAAGCGACAGCTTCCTCCGTCGCAGTATTCAAGGCGAATTCGACGAATGCGATGCAACAAACGGTTCTGAATGCCAAATAGAAAATTGCTTTGATGGTTTGGTCCGTTGACACGAACTACTTCTGGACAATTCCTTTGGATTCGTAAAAACAGATGAGCATTGACTTGATTTTTGACTTCTCCAAACGCGATGGAGGCTCGTCTGGAGCCTTCCATTCGGCACTTTGACGGTTAGTTTCAGGTTAATGTTGGAAACACCTCGTCTTTTCCCGCCTCTTCAATGCGACTTTCTTTCGAGTGTTGAATTCTGAGCAATTTTTGCTTCTCAGTTAACTTGTGTAAGCCCGAATGATCCGTTAAAATACGATTAATCGATGTTTTGGAGATATTCAACTCTGATTCCAAGAGTTTGAACGATTATTTCTGTTCATTTTTGATAAATTAACGAAAAATTTCGATGGTGCTTTCAGTGATTACTATTTTTGGGGGCCCGTATGTTCATTGTCATTTATGTCCTCACAACCACTCACGAACTCTGCATTTAAAAACATGTCTTGTTTATTTTGGACTTCTCTTTGTATATATGTTGTGTTCAGCAATTATAGAAAAGATATAACGGGTAACCATTTTGTGGAACATTGTAACCCTGTAGCTTCTCAACGGATGAGTCTTGTTTGTCCCTTTTGGGGAGAAATGGTCAAAAATCGTAATAAATAAATAAATCGTAATAACGGGTTAAAGTGTACCACAAAAATATTTGTTATCACTTCACGTTATCAGTCGGGGGTATAATAAATAAAAAGATTATTTTGGTATAGTTATTTTTTTGTTTTCTTCAACAATGCTTATTCAGAAGCTAATCCTAAACTTAAAATATAAATTAATCAATACACAACAAATAACAAAAAGATTACGAGAGCTCATTAAGAATGAATTTGAGGCAGCTAGATAAGAACTTTTACAGAGCTTTATAATCACTTATCATAATATATAGGAGTATAATTAATTAAATATTTATTTTACGTAGGGAGCACGTCTTTTGTTTCTATGCAGAAAGGTACTTGAAGCGGCAGATCACGATATTATATTTTGTACAACAGAAAAAAAGTTAGAAGAGGTTTTATTACCTCTGTGATATTACGCATAAATGAAAGTTTTTAATCAATTCTAAAATAACAGGTTTGCAGGGACGGTATTCCCTATGATCTGACAGTACCGGGAATGTTTCAATAAAAAAAAATAGAGTTGAATTTCAGACAAATTTATTTCATCTCCTTTAAAATATGACCCGTCTGAAGCAACACACTTGGGCCAACGTTTAACCCAGTCCTCCATGTACTCCTGGTAGGCCGACGAAGGGATGGCCTGCAGCTCCTTCGTCACATTCTCTTTGTTCTCCTCTATCGACTGAAATCTCCTTCCACGAAGTGATAACTTCAACTTGGGAAACAAAAAGAAGTCGCACGGGCCCATATCAGGTGAATACGAGTCTTGCACGATGGTATTTACTTGGTGTTTGGTCAAATAATCCAGCACAATTTGGGCTCGGTGCGATGGCGCGTTATCATCAAGCAAAATTTAAGAATTGCTTGCCCACATTTTCGATGGGGCTAAAAAGTGACAGAAGTGTGTCTTGTCTTACAGTCCTACCAACATAAGGAAAAAATATGGACCGATTCCCACGTGCGCGGTTGGTTTAAATTAAGCATTGCTGGTACTTTCTGATCAAAGGGTACATACAATTTTCTGGTACTAAGTGGGTGCCCGCCATGGCGAAATGGGTCGGTGCGTGACTACTATTCGGTACTACGTAGGTTCGAAAACCCGGGCAAGAGACATCAAACGATAGAAGATGTTTTTTGTAATAGCAGTCCCCTTCGATGGGGATGGCGAACTTCCGAGTGTAAGTCTGTCAGAAAAAAGTTCATTAAGAATTATCTACCGGAGGCGAAAGAACAAAAAGATGCTATCCCCAAATAGCAGGAGAAGCTCGGCCAAATATCCACAATGACATAGCGCTAATTATTTATATATAATATATACAGTAACTCACACCTTATTTGATACAGATACGCTTTTTTTGTAAAGTGTTCTATATTTCACAATATTTTGCAGACATCTTATTTATTTTCTTTTATTTCATAAAACAACATAAAATGCAAAACAGTGTCGACTCATTTCATTGTAATAAAAAAAAAACATTCAGAAATTTCACGCCGCAGCTTAAATGCTCAAGCTGTTTTATTTGTTGTACCAAACCCTACAGTGGTTCGAGTTCATCAGCCCATTTTACGTATCATTCGTCTTGGCTGCGCCGAATTTTTTCCAAGAAGTTTTCTTACAATTTCATCTCACCCTTTTCACTCAGTGTACAGGTATAACTTGCACAGTACAAAGTTAGCAGACTAAATGTTTTATAAAGGATTTTACTGGATCTTTCAAGGAGTTTTTATTTGCAAATCTTTGTTAATGACACATATTGGCTACTTGATAGATAGGAAACGGCTTTTAGTGCTCTCGATAGAGGAAATGGGTGGCATGAACGTTATTTGCAGTGAGCTGTCAATCTTTCAAATAGAACGTTCGATTGAATATTTTTCTTCCATACTAGGAAATATTATTTATTTAGCAAATTTATCTTTTTATTACCAACGACGTATGCAATATACTTACCTATATACACCATCTGTATAGAATAGAGGCACAATAATCGTAAGTGATATTTTCTTCCCTTATTACTCGTAAAACTAAACTCAGCGTGAAAATGAGCCAATTAATGTGGTCAACATATTTACGTTAGCACGCATACACGTACATACATTTATTTCAATGTTAGTGTGTGATCATTGTCAGGGTAAAAATAAATAAAAACTAACTTACCACTCCTGTTCACCACATTCCCAAAAAAAACCTCGTCAACTTCAATGAAGCAATAAAAAGTTTTCGTACTTTTATTTTTCCAAACAAATAAAACTTTTTTGATTATTTGTGGCGTAAATACAATAGAAAGGCACCACACTTCCTTGTATATCACTGCAGATACGCCTAAATAACAAATTTTTCTCTTACGAGTGAGGTTAGCCATATGTCTGTGCGAATTAATAAGTATTGTTTGTTTGACATTGAACTCCTCGTAACTTATTTATTAAACCCAGTAAGGGATATGCGTCAAGTTAGTCACATCTAGGATTATTGGATTTTTGGCTCTTAATACTAAGCACCTGAGACGTGAAAGCAAATTAAATGTGCTTAAATGAAGTTAAATTAAGTAAAAGGAAATGGATGAAATGATTTGAAGTCAAAGGAAGTGAAATATCATGAAATGGTATGAAACGCAGTTATATGAAAAGTAATAATATGAAATGATATAAAATGCTTTGAACTATGAACTAGTACGAAACGGAATGGATGAATGGAATGAAGTGAAACTGAATGAAGTGAAATGAAATGATTTGAAATGAAAGATATGAAACGATATCAGATCTCATGAAAACAGGTGATATATTATATAAAAAGGTATGAAAATAAATGCTATGTAATCAAATAAAATGTATGAAATGAAAGGAACTTACATGAAAAGAAACTTAAAAACTGAAGGAAGGGATATTAATGAAATGAAATAATTATAATATATTATATAATATGGAATGAAATGAAAGGAGATTAAATGAAAAGTAATGAAAAAATTAAATAAAATTATATTATAATAAATAAATATAAGTCATATAAAACGAATGAGTATTCCTGAAGCTGCCTTATTAGTAAATCACTTTTGTTGACTAAATTTTATATTTTTAATATTTGGCACGAGCCTCAAATTTTGATATCAAAAATCTTTATATTATGTGTAAACTGTAATATGTAATTTCACCAGAGTCATAGAATCAGACATAGAATTCAGATTAGCAAAAATCACTGGAGCTTTCGCCAGTTTACGAAAAACCTGCAACTCAACCAGTTTATCTGTGAAGACAAAATTGAACTTGTACAAATTCAATGTCCTCAGAATTCTTTTATATGTTTGTGAGACATGATTAGTTAGCGACAACCTTACAAACAAGTTACAAGCCTCTATAAATAGAGGACTACGTCGCATTCTCATATTTTGGTGGCCCAACACTATAAGCAACTCGCCATTATACCAACGCTGTAACATCGAGCCAGTCGCTACAATAATAAAAAGGCGTAAATGGGGTTGAATCGGGCAAACTTTACGGAAACCTCCCGTGTCGCTACGCACATGGCTGGAATCCCCAGGGCAGCCGTAAAAGGGAAGGCCTAAAACGTCATGGCGTCGCACTGTTTTGAAGGATCCGTAAAGATCCTTTTTTATCTGACGACAAAAATGTCTACGCTCGTCTCGAAAACCTTTACCTTTTAAAGAAAATTGCAGCTAAAACGTGTCTTATATTAATAAGTATTTACGGTAATCCCGCTCCATCAAATACAACTTGTAAAGAATGTTTTTTTCGACGTGATTGGCATTTTCGACGTGAGTGATAAAGATCGCGAAGGAGCACTGACAACTTCGAAGATACTCAACTACAAGAATTATTGGATGGTTTATAACTCAAAAGAATACAAATTCTAAGAAAAAAGTGAAACTCGCACGCCACAAATTAGAGAATATCTCTACTACTTCCCCTTGAAATACGATTTATTTCTTATTGCTGCAATAAAAACATACTTTATTATAATTGAGTATTTATCCAAGCTCCTCCTCCCATATCTTCCTACATATCTTTGCTGTACATATTTGACTATAACTCCAATGATTACGGAAATCTAACTATGAAATTTTAAAGGATTATTGGGCATAGTTTCAATTATTAGTAAACAAAACTAAGGAAAAACTCAGAGCGGAGTATTTTCCAAAAATAACTAAAAATCTTTAACGAAAAAAATATTAAAGAAGAAAATTGTTTCACTCTTATATGTTTTATTGGGTGTTTAGTAGAATTACTGCTATTTGTGGTATGTGCCTTGGTATTTTCTACAAATGAAGCGACCTAGAGTTGTATGCCACCTCCGAATGGCAAATTGTTGTTTATGAGAAACTTTCGGCAGTTGCCGAAATTTTTTTCATTTAGAGTTTCAAACCTGGGTCTTCCGAATAGTAGTCACGTCCAAACTCATTCGACTACTTCAATTGCCCTGAATTCAAATATAAAATCTTATCATTGCAGCATTGTCTCTTAGTGGCCTAAAAATTCGATTGTAAAAGAAGTCCTGATTTTCCTAACTGTTGCATTTGCACCGAACACACAAATGGTCAGTCAAAAATTAATATAAATGAATAGTCTTAGCTTAAGCAAACTTACTGTGACCCCATCTTCAATATGGCTATCCAATCACGAAATGCAAAAAAAAACTTTTTCCATGTACAGGGTGGCCCAAATACAATTATATTTTACAGTCATATTTTATTTTGACATTGAACAGTTTTCACGCTCAAAATCTGGAGTTGTATAACGAAATTAGTAATTTATGCAAACAAATAGAAGCTTGCAAATTAATTTCTAGCTAAGAATTATGGTAAGCTAGCGCTGTATTTCCCACAAATGCTTTGAATGATAACACTTCGACTTGAACTGTTTCACTCGGGGCATTTTTTTTCTTTACGAGAATACATAAGAATATTTAGAACTTACTTAGATAGCAATACAACCGGTTTTGGCCGAATCTAAAACATTGCGCCATCTAGCTCGGTTAGCTGCTTGCTGGCGTCAGTTGATAATACCGAGTGCTGGCAGGTTATGCCTAACTTGATTTCTCCAAAGAAGATTAGGTATTCTTCTTGGGGATTAAAGAAATCACACGAAAGGGAATCGCTTTGCCTGAAAAATTGCTTGGTATCGAACGGTTCGGAGAGGCGCTTTCCGATCTTGACGATCAAAGACGCCCTTCTTGCCCACCCTCACATTGAAGTCGCCGAACACGATTTTTGCACCTACAGTGGTCGTAGGCTTGTTCGAAGAGCTCGTAGAAGCTGTCTTTGGTCTGGTCGTCCTTCTCGTCTGTCGGGGAGTGCATGCAAATTAGACTAAGATTGTGCAACCGAGCCTGTATTTGGTGTATGATAGACGTTCGTCCACTGGTGTGAATGCGGTGGCAAAGTGGCGAGTTCTCTGTCCAAAAGCCAAATCTGAATTCGTTCTTCGCCCCATGGCAGCTGTAGTAGTTGTCATAGGTAGACCTTTTGGAGCATGCCTGCTCTGATACTATTACCAGGTAAAAGGTGGCACCCGGTCTGTAAAGAGTTCTTACTTTCCAGGTGCATATTCTTAAATCGTTGAACTTTTTTCGTTTGCGGGTGTCGTAATCGCTATAGGAGACCCTCATCCGAGGTTCATTTCGATTTTTCATTTGGGGAGTTTTCCTGTGGTGGGTCTCAAACCAGTTATCCTACGCTCAACCAGTTATTCTGGGTTGATCCGCCATCTCACATTAGCTCGCTCCGAAAGAATGCTCCACAGGATACTTGGAAGCTATCCATAGGATATTTGGGCGAAGCCCAGAAGTTGTGAACTGCTTGGAATATATGTAAAAGAATCGTCCTGGCCACTCCCAAGTTAATGGCGATTAGGGTCTTTCCCCACTTGCGTGGACTTCTGCACATGGAATCATCCTGCTAGGGAAGTCAACACATTTCAATATGCTTGTCCTTTAAACGCAACTAATTTCGGTAATATTCGATAATACACCAAAAAGAACTGAATTTTTTTCCTTTTAGTTAATTTTTGAGCACTACCCTGTATTTCCCGTTGACAAGCAGCCACAACGCAAGCTTTACTTCTACATCAATTTCACTTTTTTTTCTTTCTTTGCCACTTTTTGACTTTTACGAGTATTAGGCATGCTGACATTTGACCATTTGACTATTTCAACTTTCACTTCACAACTTACCTAGCCACTTTGGCTACCATGAAGTCATTCACCTTCAATGGAGTCCTCAACCTTTCAATTCCGTTCTATTAATTCATCAATTTTCTCATATATGAAGATTTTCGTTTTATTTGTTTTCATTTTCTTTGGCCTACTCACTTTGGCATGCTTCTATGGAATCATATGCTTTTAGTAACCAGTGAACTTTACCCCATATCTCGAAAGATTAATGGTTTGCTACGTGCAACGTTTTGCAACTTTGTGGATTAAATATGGATTTAATAAGTTCCGAACAAATGCGGCGCACACATTACATTAATATTTGTTTAATTTAAGCAAAAATAACAATAATGAAAGCAATAAATGGATATGACTCGAAATTAATACCTTTAAGCATTCAGCTTTTCCAGTGAAATCAATGTAAAATTCATAATAAGCAACGTTATTTGATATTTTAAGCTTTGAAGATTTATTTACGTATTTTCAATGTTTTTAATTATTTAGTGAGGCTCATAAAATATTTATTTGTGTCTGGGTGTTTATTAAAATCTCAAAATGTTACACTCTATTAAAAAGTAATTATTCACCTGACGTACAAAAAATACAGCCGCAACCCACAATGTATTCATGTATGCTTATGTGTGTATGTATACCAGGGTGTTCCTTATAAGACAAAAAAATGTATTTTTCTAATTCGAATGCATACCCCCTAAATTTTTGAGTAATGCTATAAGTCAAATATAGAATTTCATCTTTCCAGCGTAATTGCAACCAGTGCCGACCGAGCTTCAAAATTTAGAAGAAATTGTGTTTTGCCCTGATATTCGGCATAAAATCACTATAAATGCAATAAATTAATTGAATAAAAGTAAATGAGATGTATATTAATATTTAATTAAAAACGTGAAGAAATAGCAATCAGTCATAGTAATTTCTTGAGTAGTTTTTTTTACAGCCAGTCGGATACAATTTTGTATGTTCCTGGACACAATGTTTTTGTTCTTCTTCAGTCGTGATAATTCCATTAAAATCGTTTATTAATTATTATTATTACAGCCCTTTCAGCAGTATCATTCACAAATCTCATTCTTCTGTCTTCTTCTTTTAATTTCCAGAAAAGCAGCATTATTATCCCAAGAAGATACACCTTCGTTTAGAAAACTGTCGTCGATCTGCAGTCATGACAGAAATTGTTTGCTCTTCCCCGATCCGAAATCATCCAGTGCTGGGTCTGAAAAAACAAAAATCACTGACTAAAGAAGTGAGAAATTTAATTGGCACAATAAAAACGCCGGATGGTACATTTACAAGCCAGCGCAGTACACATGCAACTTGTATGTTTAAATCGCAAGTCGACACGGGCTATCATTTATAAATCGAGCTAATATTTTTTTTAGGCAATATATGGTTCTTTCATAAATTTTGAACTTGAAATTTAAGGGGCACCTTAATATATACTCGTGTATATTTACTCCTCTACTGCTGCTTTGGGATATGCTGCACAAAAAAAATCACTGAACGCATTGACGCCACTGCTCTAAATATAAGGAGACCTCTTCGCCATTCCTGCTTGCTTAACCGACCTACCGACCTAATCGCACTACATAAATCACGTTCATCACCTTTTCTTTGTCTGTAACGGTATTTAGCGTAAAGAATCTTTAAAATAATTACAGTTTCCAAACTTGCTATCTAGGTGCGCAGTTCATGAGGGTCAAAAACGTGTTGGCACATCCAACGGCAAGCAAGCCATATATTGTTGTTATTATTGTTTAACCAACTACAAGGCCTCCAAGCCGCGAAGCTTTCCAGCACACCTTACCACCCACGGCAAGAATGCAAATAGCTTCTCGCCAACATTCACAAATATTCGCCCTAAACAGTTAATATTACGAAAAGTATGTAGTTGGGTGCGCATCGAAACCACAGGGCATTCCCCTATGAATGAGCAACAGCTTCCGCTCCTTCCTCAATTATCATTACTTTTACACCCTGTCGTTACCTTTTCCCCTCTTTTTCTTAGAGCGCTTAGCCTGTTGTGTAGATCCCTCACTTACGTCATTTATTAGCTGTTAACAAAATGTTTTCTGCTTTAATTTGTATGTAAGAAATTATATTTGCTACCAGGTATGTGTGTGGTTATGTACGCGTGCTCAGCGTAGCCGAAAATACACCCTCATTAAATTAAATGATGTGAATATAATGTTAGCGTTGTTGTAATTTGTGTGGGAATTCAGCACCATTCCGTCGTGCTGACAACAGCAAAATAGTAGCTTTTATTCTTTTTTTTTTGTTTTTTGTTGGCTCGCCAACGAAAATAATGATTTCTAATGTGTCGAGAAAGGCATTAAGAGTAACGAATTTAGTGAGCCCGCCTGGTACGAGGGTGAGATAGTGTATGAGTATAAATTTCCAGGAAGCTCTACGCTTAATTTCTCTCGGGAGTAGGAGGCTTTGAAGAATATTACATTAATTTGCCCTATTAGATAGATCTCAAAAACGACTCGAATAAATTGTTCAGATAAATTTCCAGTGATCTACACCAAAGGCAAACAAAAAATTGAAATTAGACTTTATTCGGTCACCTTAATGGCATATTTCATGAAAATATAAAAGTTTCCCACTAAAATTATTTATCAGCTAACGAGTTACTACGAGACATAGGTACTTAAACTCATAGCCGATGAGGCCGCATGGCGAACTTGTCCTTATATCTCTTTAAACTAATGTTCCTGGTTTAGAAACCTTAGAAGCTTCCTGATTTCTAACATGCTGAAATCTTTCAACTCTTTAAAAAATTATTTACCTAAATTGGTGAATCTACGTTTGAATAGAGTAGGGCAGTGGGTCATCATCTAGACAGCTTCTACAGAAGCCATATGTCTGCGCGCCCATCCACTGGACGTGTCGCCCACTGTTCAGATTGTTCAGATAAATTCCCAGTGATCTACATCAAAGGCAAACAAAAAATGGAAATTAGACTTTATTTGGTCACCTTAATGGCATATTTCATGAAATATATAACAGAAATCGGTGTGCTAAGGATATGCATTTAGCATTGAGAGTCGACCAAAATTCTCAGACGATTCTGGAGCTGATCTCTTTACGCAATCTTTTGTTCGCTATTCTTAAAAAATTTTCAAATAGACTTAGCTTACATGCTTTTAAGGTGTGCCTATGTAATTTTCTTTATAGTCAGTTTGGTCTGGCTAGTTCATCTGCTCCACAGTTCTCTTCGATGTCGCAAAGGCCAGGAACCCAGTGAAGAAAATCACACAGCCTCTTCGTTAAGAGTTGTACGGGATTTGATAGCTGCCTTAAAGGTTGTCGACTATTTTGTGAGGAAGTTTATCGCCACTTGGCTAACACTGAAAATGTCGATATCATCTCGAGATAGCTCAATTGCGGCCTAACCTAACCTTCGTTTATTCAATTATTACCGCCTTTGAACTATATATATATATAATTGGCGCGTACTCCCTTTTTTTGGGTGTTTGGCCGAGCTCCTCCTCCTATTTGTGGTGTGCGTCTTGGTGTTGTTCCACAAATGGAGGGACCTACAGTTTCAAGCCGACTCCGAACGGCAGATATTTTTATGAAGAGCTTTTTCATGGCAGAAATACACTCGGAGGTTTGCCATTGCCTGCCGAGGGGCGACCGCTATTAGAAAAATGTTTTTATTAATTTTGCTTTCACCGAGATTCGAACCAACGACCTCTCAGTGAATTCCGAATGGTGATCACGCACCAACCCATTCGGCTACGGCGGCCGCCGGCGTTTATTCAATTATTACCGCCTTTGAACTGCATTCATCAAAATTTCAATTATTTTTCATTATTATTAAAAAAATATATATTATTAGAAAATAAAACTATTTTTTTCTCAAAAAATTTCTGTGTGTAAATATGTACGTCGTCACAATGCGCGTTCATTAAAGGTGGTGACACAAACCAAAAACAACGTTTTGTTCATTAGAATATCACGACAAAAGAAAGTAGAAAAGAAAAAGAAACGACGAACTATGTTGCACAGATGCTATGAAGTTGGAGCTAGCGGCATACGACGATAGTGCGAATGTAACGGCTTTTCATCATTGCATTTTATGATGGCCTCCCGATGGACATAACAGAAAAGAAAAAAAAACACAAATCAGCTGATTTACCGATACTACTTTTAATAGATTCGCTTTGGGCTATGTGCTAAACTTCACTAAGCAGGCAAAGCAAATATGAAAAATTAACTTTTCTGATCTTGACTCGACGAAGGAGCGACGTATGTGGGGTATTTGCTAGTATCGGGTGTTATTTAGCTAAATGAGAACTATCGACATAGATAACTACGAGTATGGTTTTTACAACTGTGTTGATATTTCCGTTCACTAAGGTTTAAGAAGTCATCATGAAGCGTTTAACGCCGAAACAACGCTTCCAAATTGTGGAAATTTGACTTGAAGTGGACTTTGAACAAAAATAAATAATCTGCTTCTTAGTTCTTAGAGCGCTAGTAGCATCACCGTTTCTTATTTCTTTCGAAATTTGGAAGGAGCTGCCGTTATGGTAAATATACTGACTTAGTTTATGGATGCCAAAAATTATTTAGCTAAACACCGACGACATTTGGTTCCAACAGGAAGGCACAACCTGAAATACAGCGCGCTTAACAATCGATTAATTGCAATATTCAAGCCACCACTGACGCCATACGGCCAAAATTAGACTGATCGAATGAACCATGCAGCTCGTAGCCGCGGCGGGCATATACTGGTATAATATTTAAAAAATAAATCCCATAAAATAGTCTACCAGATTATAATAAAAAAATCATTTCAGCAAATTTCTGTTTCGTATTATCATTATAAGGGGTATTCTAGTGGAGATATTAGAAAAAATCGATATTTTTTTAATGCTAAGCCTTTTAAGAACATTCTGTCAAAAGGATTCGTCAAAATTTTAATTATTTCGAGAGATATAGCCATTTTAATGACACGAATTCAAAACTGGCTCATAAATTTACACTGGGCATAATTTTTCCCGAACATTTAAGCGCGTTTTTCTCGAAACTACATTTTTCAAAACGTTCGACATGTTATATCAAGTTTTACTGAACGGATTCAATTGAAATTCTGTGAGAGTCTTCTCACTACACATCTCTATCGCGCAAACTAATATGTTAACAAAAAAAAAAGTTCGGAAATGCCCAGAAAAGTAGGGGGAAAATGTACTACTTTTTCGGACAGCCGTAATTTAGCAAAAAAAAAGGCATTACAAATTTTTCTTAGTTAGTACCATAATGCCATTCATGTAATTTAATAATCTTTTTTCAATTCTTTGTTTCAGATCATTAGAAAGCTTGCAATCATGGCAAGTTTAGCGCGCCTCTTTTTTTGGACACCCCATTTCAACAGTTTATATAACTTTCAGTTTTTCATTTTTTAACTTTTTTTTATGTATTTATAAAAAACACCTCAAATTCATGCCACAACACTAGAATACTCCCTTAAGGAGACCCGGTGGTCAAGAAATTTCAAAAAATCGATTTTTTGTTTTTTCAATATTTCGAAAGTATAGTATCTTAAGAATATACTGTGAAATTTTCATGCGGAAATTCCCAATATTATAGCTTCTACAGCCCATTAACTAGGTAGAGATCGATCCGAGCGCTCCTGTACCTTAAACTTTAAACTCATTTATCTTGAAGCGACCCAAAAAAAGCTTTCAACCGAATCGTCTGAAATTTTCATATGTCGTTCACAACTTCAATGGCTATCGCCCGTACTAGAATCATATTATTATTTCAATTATTATATTTCGTATATTTGTTTTTATTAAAAAACTGAAGAAAACACGATTTTTAGAGTGTCAAAATCAAAATCACGCCATTTTGTCAACTCTTTTTTTTTATTCTAGTACGGGGCATAGCAGCCATACTGATTAACCAGTTTTTTGGTTTTTGTGTTTCAGATAAATAGAAGAACCAAAATGGAAAACACCGACCAGGTCCAAATTTTCGGGATGGTCAACTTCAGCGCCATTTTTTAAATTATTAATATTAAAAAAACTTTTTTTTCATTTTTGTATGTAAAAGAAGTTATTTAAAGCCTAAAAGATTTAAATATCTGTTTTATTTTTTTTTTATTGTAAAACAAAATTTCTCTCTATTTTTCGAGCTCTAGACCACCGGGACCCCTTATGCCCTCAAACTTTTAAACAACTTTTGCTCACATAATTAAGTTATTTTATTTTTCAGAATATTCGAAATATTTTTATTCTACTATCTTTGAGTTAATTTTTTATAAAAATGTAGTTTTTTTTTAACAAAAACCACATAAATTAAAGTTTTAAACTTTTTACAAAACTCACAGTAATTTAACCAACTTCAAAAAATTGTCATCAAAATGTTCAACTTTTTAACCAGAGTCTTTAGAAAACTTCTGTGTATGCAGCTTTATAGCCTATTTAATATTAATAGAATAAAGTGTAGTTTATGTGGATTAACTTATATGTAGAACAACAACAGGACCCACACCACAATAGGCACGCCAATTAAATATACATACGTATAGAATAAAGTGTAAGTTTCATGTCGCTCAAAAGTCCCATTGGAGTTCAGTTGTTCAATCAAAGCCCGAAAATGCGTCCACATAGTTATTTTCCACCCATATGAAATTCCCATACGAAAACTCTTATAATTATGGGCCACTTGTTAATTTCTTTTAAGAAAACAAAGTAAATTTAAAACAAAGCTTAAACAGATTTAGTCAAATGTTGTGTGGAGTAAGTATACCCACAACAAACCACGCGACCTATTCCCAAGTGACAAGTGCGCACACAAATTACCTTGTGGCAAAAACTCTCACTATCTGTGGCAAGATAAAATGCAAACAATTTGCCACATACCACACAAATAAACCAACAACAATGCGCACTAATGTATTAGCATCCATAAAATGCCAGCATATTAACAAAGCAAATTATTATATCAACACACTGCCAAAGGACTTGGAGGGAAAACACAGCACTCGCTTTATAGTGTAGGTACTTTGGTAGCGAGGGAAGGGCGTTGTCAGCATGAATTAACATATTCGCAGCTACTTGCGCGGACGTTGAAATATGCGAGAGATTTAAATGCGTACATATGTATGTATGTTGTTTAAATAAAGTGAATACACGCTGTTGCACACAAGCAAAGAACACATACCTTTAATGTAATATTACAAATACCTACACAGAGCATATAAAATAAATCTTAAGTGAGCTTTAGTTAAATGGCATGTAAATTCTATTTGGTCAGCTGGCAAGGACTCTGCAAAAACAACAACTATGCACATCAAATTGCTGGCGTTGAAAGCTGAAGCGATACTCGTGCATACACACACATACACATTTATGCATTTAAATGTATATTTGCTTTAAAATGGGGTGCCCAAATAGTATGACATTTGTTTCTGGTGTCCAAAAGGGGAGAGAAGGAGATGTACAGGGTATTCGTGGTAAATCCGGAGCATTAAACTGAAAAATAAGACTAATGCATGCTACTCAAATATAAATACATTTGCACGCATCTTAGTATAATATAATGAGAGCGTGCCCACGTCACAGTTGAAAGTTAGTCAATACGCCCCTCGAAATTATTAGAAAGGTGCAACAGAGTAGCGCAAAATTCTCGTTGATTTTTGAAAATTTTTCGTATGGAAACATTGTCAGTGAAAAAATTGTCAAAAATTAACGAAAATTTTGAGCGACTTCTAACTCGCACTTTCTTGTATTAAAATTCTTATTTTTGGTACCACAAAAGGGTAGTGATGTGCAACTTAACAACTGATCCTACGAAATGATGCTTCTCACCTCTCACAATCAATCTCTTTACTTTCCCTTCACGTTGGTAGTGCTGTTAACCTTTACTTGAGACTGTGTAAGCCATCATCGCATGGAAAATTCCAGTGAAAAGTAAGGGAATAAATAGAGTAAAAGAACAAACCAAGGTAAACATCATCCAGAGACGGACTAGAGCCTCGAGGCCGACAACCTCAGTCCGGAAACTAATTGTCGCGAAACCGCAACACAGTCTCGGATTGATAATCGAACCCAACGATTTAAACCAACGCAAAAATTAAAGGTCATGCGAAAGCAGTCCACCACATCCACTCAGAACTACCATGCTAAGAGAGAAGAAGATAAAATGCGTATCGAAATTAAAAAAGAAAATCTGATTAAACATTTTGAAACTTTGACGAAATTTTATCGAATGAGCTACATACATTTTTGAAAAAAAAAAAATAAATGAATTAAAAAAAAGTAATAGTAAAAACTTGTAAATATGTGGCACTTTTAGAATATATACGGGGTTATATAAAATCCACGCTGGCGCTTACACCCCTTTTATATGCTTGGCCGAGCTCCTCCTCGTATTTGTGGTGTGCGTCTTGATGCTGTTTCACAAATGGTGGGGCCTTAAGTTTCAAGCCGACTCCGAACGGTAGATATTTTTATGAGGAGCTTTTTCATGGCAGAAATACACTCGGAGGTTTGCCATTGCCTGCCGAGGGGCGACCGCTATTAGAAAAAACTTTTTCTACATTTTTGTATTTCACGGTATCTTGGTGCACTAAATATCAACTAGAAAACGATGAATTAGAAATATGTCCCTTTATCTGCATAGGCCTCCCTTAGCATTTTCCGGACCTACCTCGACGTGCCTCTTTTAAAAGCAGCTGGTGAAATGCCAATTATACCACAAATATCTCTAGTTTTATGAAAAAGGCGGAATATAGGATCATATTGATCTATGAATTTTCCTTATAGAAGTTAACTATACCTTATTTTGAATGATATAAGAACAATGAAAGATAATTTTAAAATATGCATACAACATAAACTCTTACAAAAGAATATATGTACCCACATTCAGGGATATTTTAAAACGCACTTGTCATTAGCAAAAACTAACGGAAGTGCCATTTGTGTGTCAATTTAATGCAACACCGAAAAATGTCGATGAAACTTAAAAAAATTTACAGTTCGAATTATTATTACTATTATCCCATGCCACTCTCCCCGCATACCGCACGAAACGAGGTCCATTTTCACCAAGCACGGCGGCAGCTTCGGGCTGGCACTTTTGTGTTTAGTGTTCAGTGTTTAGTGTTTTATTTTATTGTTTTATTTTATATAGAATTAAAAAATGTACTTTTGTATATCTCGGATATCTCACTTCTCTTTTTAATTATTACTTATTATGTTTATTTGTTCCACTAGACACTTAGAGAGGTCCGATCAGACTGCCTTTAAAGCAGTCTGTCCAGTATCCTTTAGCAAGAAAGACTTTCCTCCCTGGTGGAGCAAGAGGCTGACCGACTTAAAAGAGAAGGTTAAGGGGGTATTAAATAAATGCAATCAAATAAGAAACTTTCAAGCTTACCGAGTAATTCTGAATGAGTATAGGAAAGCCATTAGAGATGCGAAGCGCAACTCTTAGAAAGAGTACTGCGAATCCATTGAATCCGTGAAAGACTCGTCCAGACTCAGCCAGACTCAGCAAGACTCTCTCCAAGGACCATTCATATAAAACTCCTGTCAAAAGAGAAAATGGGAGTTCTCACGTAAAGAAGAAAAGATATTAAATTCAGAAACATGTATTGGCTTATGGGTAAAACATCTGCTTTATCCATGTACAATAAAGTACTTCTCTACAAGCAAATACTAAAACCAATTTGGACGTATGGGATACAACTATGGGGTTGCTCAAGCTCCAGCAACATACTTCAAATTCAAAGGTTCCAGAATAAAATTTTGCGATGCGCTACTAACGCGCCCTGGTATGTACGCATCAGCGATCTCGAACGCGATCTCGGCATAGAATCAGTTGCCGTCGTAATTAAAAAAAATGCCCTATCTCATATAAATAGGATATCTCATCATGTCAACAGCGAAGCCTCAGCCCTCACTGACCAACAAAAATGGTTTGTAAGGCTGAAACGCAAAAAGCCGCACCACCTCGTGCAGTAATCAACTCCTTTGCAAGTTTTGTGCAAAGCACCATCATATTAATTGTATTATACAAAAACCGAAGAAAATTGTTCGTTAGTTTATTTTTGTTAACTAGTTACAATAAAAATGAATATTAAAAAAAAAAAGAAAAAAAAATAAATAAAAAAAAAAGAGAAAATGGGGAGAGGCGAATCTGTCGGCGAATCTTTAAAAATCCTTGTTGATGCCAATTTCTCGGAAAATTATATTGCTTCAGTCTGTAGCGAAGGCGCAAGTCCGTCAACAGAATAAACTGGACAATCAATAGCTTTTCCCCTTTCAAATCTCCCCTCGGCATCATACCAGTGATGCTTCAGAAGACTAAAACCTTGGTGGTTCCCGCACTTCATACGATTTTTTTTCTAGGCGTATATCTCGTTAAACCACGTTCTTGCTAGCTGGAAGCAAACCAAGGTGGTCTTCACTCCTAAGGCAGGAAGGGGGGGGCAACGTCTTGGCCGAGAACTTTAGACCCATAAGGCTTACCTCCTTGATTCTGAAGGTGTTCGAGAGAGTGATCGACAATCACATTCGAGAGCACTTTGGATCCAGATTATCTCCAGCTTAACACGCTTACCTGAAAGGGAACAGCCTTATATGAGTTAGTAAGCCTTATATGAGTTAGTAAGGACTGTAGAGGAATCTCTGGAGGGAAAACAATTCACTTTGGCGGCCTTTATAGATACAGAAGGCGCACTTAATAATGTTACGACTAAGTAAATTGTCACTGCACTAAATAGGATAGGGGAAGAAAGACCTATCTACCTCTAGATCACTTCCTTGCTTGGTTGTAGGGAAATAAAAGCTGTGCCAGGAGGAGCTAGAATCACTAGATTCCGTCATACGAGTACACCGCAGGGCGGCTTCCTTTTGCCTCTCCTTTGGCTAGTAGCTATTGACGAAGCCTTAACTCGTTTAAACAGTGATGGGGTAAAGGTGGTAGCATATGCCGATGACCTGGTCCTAATGGTCTCAGGACCCTTCCCATCAGTAATGGCTGAAATTTTGAAAAGTGCATTGGCTACACTCAGCAGACGGGCTGCCAGTTGCGGTCTCGGAATCAACTCTGACAAAACCGAGTTGATGTTATTTACCAGGAAATGCAAATACAGGGTGTCATTATGTGGTCTATTATATTTATTATTATTTTTAGCATTATTATTTTTTATTAAGTGCTGGCTGAATTTGAAAAGCCCATATCGAAAATAAAGTTGGCTTCTCTTTCTCCTAACCCATTTCCATTATTTGACTCCGGATATGAGTAACGTCAGGCATAAAGTAATGTCTAGTATATTTTGAGTCAAACATTTTCAAAGTAAATATATATTACACCTACATTTCAATTAAAGAGGAGGAATTAAATTAATTTCATATTCTCTACTCAAATTTAAATAAATGAATAAGTTTGCAGAAAAACGTCCTACAAATTAATAGAATTATTTAAATTTTACAAAAAGATTAAGTTTAAATTTCTTAAATAAGGGGTCCCGGTGGTCTAGAACTCAAAAATGTAGGGTATATTCAGGAATTTTTTACAGTAAAGAAATGGAAAACGATATCTAAATTTTTTACGATTTTTATTTAACTTCTTTTGATTATAAAAATGAAAAAAAAAGAATTTTTTATTTAAATTTTAATAATATTAAAAATAACGTCAGAAATGCCAGACATTATTTAGGCTCGATTGTCTGCATAATTTTTTCCACAAAATATTTTTTAAAAGCTTCTACTCTTTAATTCAGAAAATTTCATTTCACATTTTTGGTTTTGAGGTGCAAGCTTAAAATTGTTCAAAAATTGCATTGATTGATTGCAATTTGACAATTTTATAGCCGGTCTCATGAATTTACAAAATAAGGCGTTTTTGAATAGGTGCACTTCAACTTTTTTCCGATAGGGAGGGCGAACGACGCAATATTTTTTATTTTTCGCTTTTCATTTGTAAACTTCATTAGTATACATTTCATCATGGAACGCTACACACTTGAGCAACGCTTGCAAATCATTGAATTTTATTATAAAAATGCGTGTTCTGTTAAGAAAGTTTAAAGTCGAAAAATCGCTTTTGGCTCAATGGCTTTGTCAACAAGCAAAATATGCGTTACTGGGCAGAAAGCAATCCACACGTGATTCATGAGGCACCGTTGCATCCCGAAAAAATCACTGTTTGGTGCGGTTTACATGCCGGCGGCGTAATTGGACCATATTTTTTCGTTGACGAGAACGATCGCCACGTTACTGTGAATGGAAATCGATACCGCGATATGATAAACGATTATTTTTGGCCGCAATTGAATGGTATGGACTTAGACGACATGTGGTTTCAACAGGACAGGGCCACAAGCCACACAGCACACGCTACAATTGATTTGTTGAAGAGTAAGTTCGATGAGCGCATTATTTCCAGAAATGGACCGGTCGAATGGCCGCCGCGCTCGTGTGATTTGACGCCTCTAGATTATTTTCTTTGGGGTTATGTGAAGTCATTGGTCTACAGTAACAAGTCGGCGACGATTTGTGAGCTCAGAGCCAATATTGAACGCGAAATTGCTGGAATTTCGGCCGATTTATGCAAAAGAGTGGTCGAAAATTGGGTTCAACGATTGGACTTCGTAAAACGTGCACGCGGTGGTCATGCAAAAGAAATCGAATTTCATACTTAAATGTATATGTTCAAACTCGATAATAAAAAAAAAATAGTTAAAAAAGTCAAACCATTTGTGTTTTATTCAAAAAAAGAGTTGAAGCACTCTTACTGAAAAACTACAAAAATGTCGAGCATTCGTTAAGATCTAGAGCTTGAAAACATAGGGTATTTTCAGGATTTTTTTTTACAATAGAAAAAATGAAAAACGATATTTAAATTTTTTAGGCTTTTTATTTAGCTTATTTTAAAATTTTTTTTTAATTTTAACCATTTAAAAAATGGTGCGAGGTTTACCCTCCCGAAAAATTGGACCTCGCCGGTGTTATCCACTTCGGCTCTTCTATTTATCTGAAACACAAAAACAAAAAAAATTATGAATCAGTATGACTGCATCTATGACCCATACTAAAATAATAATAAACATTTTTTACAAAATGGTGCGGTTTTGAATTTGACACTCTAAAAATCGGTTTTTTCAGTTTTTTAATAAAAAAATAAGAAATAATTGAAATAATAATATGATTCTAATACGGGCGATAGCCATTATGAACAACATATTAAAATTTCAGACGATTCGGTTGAATAGTTTTTTTTTTTTTGACAACACCAGGCCGAAAAAAGTCGTTTCGAGATAAACGAGTTTAAAGTTTGAGGTACAAATACAGCCCGGATCGCTCTCTACCTAGTTCATGGGCTGTAGAAACTATAATATTAGGAATTTCCACATGAAAATTTCACAGTATATTTTTAAGATACTATACTTTCGAAATATCGAAAAAACAAAAAATCGATTTTTTGGAATTTTTAGGATCCGAGCACATCCCATAAGAGGCTCATTTATCGAATAATTGGGTTTATCAGTTGAATGAACAAACAAATGATTATTTCTAAAAGTATGAAGCGAGATATGTGCTTGGAAGAGATAGCTCAACACATTGCAGTCAATGTTGCCATTGATAAAATTAAACTAAAATTAGTATGAAGCAGACTATTTTATCAGACAATGACCAGGCCTAACAATTTCCATCAACTTATATAATGGGAAGGACCATTTGGTCAATCAATCGTATTCGAAGCGATTTGACAAAACTTTTATATGTTTTTTCAATTTTTTAGAATGATTTCCATAGTATGGATTCCATACTAACAAGAAATATTCGGGGCGTTTTCTCACTAAGGCAACATAAAGCAACTTCAATGCCTGAGGATCTTTGAGGTTAGTTACTAATGTTTCTTCTATTGTAACCGATCTTTCCGAATACTTTGGAGACAGTAAAATCAATTATGATAAATTTACATCAAAAATAAAACCCAGATCTTTCATTTCATAACGGCAACTTAGTACGCAATGATTTAATTTGTCCTTAAATAAATAAAAGTTTTCCTGGTAAGTTTCCTGGTAAATGCTATCATCATACATTTTTTTATATTGCGATATAAATGGTTTATTGTACACCATTGCTCAAACGCACATACCTAAACGATAGCAAATTATTGTTGGTTTGCGTACTTCAATCAGAAGTTTTAGGCAGTTGGCAAACTTAAAATGATTCCGTAAGTAATTTATAAAAATAATGAATAACAATGAGCCACTGTGAGTTCCTTGCGGAATACCTGAATAAGCCTCAACTAAAGTTTTAAAGACAATTATGATATATACGAGTATATCGATTGTTCAACATTTGTTGCCTTTTAACCTGAATATTCAGATTCCAAGCGTTCTTGCCGTAACTTGAGCTGGCAATGAACCCTACGGTATGTTCCTGTATGAGGGAAAATATGCATGAACTTCTGAACGTCTGCAATTGTATAACTTCATCAAAATCGCATTCGAAAATATTTCGTGGAAAAAAATATACGAACACAAATACCGCGCAACGCGTACATACATATATAAGAATAAATATGTGTGCATTAGGGCGGATCAATTTTTTTCGACATATTTCCTAGCGGAATCAGATCTCACATACAATTTTAATAAAAACGTCCACTAGAGTCAATTTCGAGATACCTAAATTTTTAAAGATACTATTTTTAATTAATGTTTTTAAGTTAATGAAGATTATATTGGTAAAAGTATAATGAATATAATTGTTTTTAATTTTTTTCATGCAAACCTTTACTTTTTGATTTTTCGTTAGGAAGAATTTATTTTTGATATCTATTTTTTTTTTAAAGAATCACAAGATAGCGCAACAAAGCAAATTATATTTATTTTTTTAATATTATATTGTATTTTGAAATGAAACTGTTTTAAACTTTTTGTGAATAAATTAACCTAAAACTTGCAGAAAATCAAAAAACGAAAAAAATATTTTTACTACTTATTTTCTAATCATTAATAAATGTTTAAAATTAGAAACTTATTTACAATTATTTTGGTTTTAAAATCTTTTTACATTCAACACGAGATGGCTTTTCCTTAGATTTTATCTTCATAGCCAAAAGCCTCGCTCTATTCTCATATAAATTAAAGTTAGCTTCTTTAAATATTTGAGGGACTCAAAACAAATTTAATTCTGCTCAATTGAACTGTTTTTCTTATAACTGTATGTGGAATCCGAATCTGCTAACTACTTATATGTAAGTTTTTCCCATCAAATTGACCCGCCCTAGTGTACTTATATATAGAAACGAATATTTTAAAATTGAATCTCTATCCGTCAACGGCTTCATTGCAGCAACGTTTTACACTTCAGCTACCCACTGACTGAATGGCCGATATTGGTGATTGGCTAACCAGCCCATCGCAGCCCGTCAACCACATGTAAAATCGATTAAACTCATTTGTGGCCTTTCGGTTAATAATGTTTCGGTGGCAGCACCTGTTGGCTGTGGCGGGAATAATTTAATGTTGACCAGCCAGTTACGATGTTGTATGACACAGTGGAGAGCTCACCCAATTGTGGGTGGGGGAAAGTTGACTCTAATGCAATTTTTCTCAATTCACTTGTAGTAGTTCGAAATGGAAGAGTGAATGAATTAATGCCCTGTGGTGAACCGACTATGCAACCTCGAGCAGTATCGTATCAATTGCTATGAATGGCTATCAAGTGGACGGTGTATGTCATAATATAAAATACATTTTTAATTTCCGTTAAATGTGCTTTTCCACAAATAAAATTGTGTACCTATTTCCAATGTACTGGAAAAATATATGCACACCTATAAAAATATAGGTTATGAAACAAACTAAACCATACATTGTTTTTTTTTACTATTCACGATTCTTAGACATTTTTCAGAAACGTTGTACAGTTGCTATTACTCACAATGGCGAATCTAACGCCTATGACACGTTTCGCAGCGGAAGGCCTGCTGAATTCGATGACGAACTGCTCAAATCACTTTTGAAGGAGAACGGTGGCCAAATCAGTCATGAATTGGTGCAAAAAATGAACTGCGATCGTAATACGATTATCAATCATCTTCATTCAATGGGATTTACCGAAAAATTGTGAAACTGGGTGTCTCACGAGCTCAACGAAAAAAATACAGAATGTCGCCTTCAAATTGCTTCTCAGCATCTCGCACGCCATCGAGCAACACGCGGTCATAAACAGCGCTTTTGTACCGAATCATCACGGAAGAGGGGAAAGGGTGCCTACACATTAATATTAAGCAGAGACTACTCCTTTGTGTAGCTCTCAGCGATACGCCAAAGCCGAGAGTCAAGCCGGATCTTCAGCCAAAAAAGATCTTGATATGTGTTTGGCGGGACAGGGAGGGATAGTGCACCAGGAAATGCTTGAAAAGAATGCTATAGCCAACAAGGAGCTCTAGATTACCCAGCTAGCTACACCGCGTGAATGAAGTTATTCGACTGAAACGACTTGACCGATATAGCCAAACCATACTCCTTCACAACAACGCCAGGTCCCATGTTGCACATGTCATCAAAGCCATACTCCAAGATCTCGAATGGGAGGTCCTTCAGCACCCGCTGTATTCTCCGGACATTGCACCGACCGATTACCATCTTTTTCGCTCCCTGCCAACCATATGAAGGGCGTTACCTTCGATAACAAAGAAATCCTTAAAAACTAGCTCAACAATTTCTTTGACACCAGACCAGGCGATTTCTAACGGAGCGGCATCAACAAATTAGTAGAAAGATGGAAAAAGATTGTAAACAGCAACGGCGAATATTTAATTAATTAACCTATTGATATAATTATTGTTTTTGGTTTAAATAAAAGTCTTCGTTAAAAACGCTACGAATTTATTGCCCAACCTATTGGTTATAGTATTTTTGTCTAATTTCTTTAGCGGAACTTGAAAATAGCATTCACTAGCCAAGCTCAAGTCAACACCTTCAGTAACAGACAAATGGGCTCTCTGAATGTTTTTGTAGACGAAAAATCCGGAATTTTCTGGTATCTAATGAACAGTAAGTCGGTTTACCAGTTAATATTGAATTACAACTTGAATGCTGCAAAAAAATTAATAAATAAATGGCGCGTACCCTTCTGTTAGGTGTTTGGCCGAGCTCCTCCTCCTATTTGTGGTGCGCGTGTTGATGTTGTTCCACAAATGGAGGGACTTGCAGCTTCAAGTCGACTCCAAACGGCAGATAGATTCTTATGAGACGCTTTTTATGGCAGAAATACTCTCAGAGGTTGGCCTGCCGAGGGGCGACCGCTTTTTCTATCACGCTATATACAGGGTGGGTCATATAGCGTTTGCTTTTTGAACCAACTATTTTTTTAAGAATGGTAACACAAATGACATGTCAAATGTGTTCATAATTTACTTAAAGGTTTGACATTTGCGAAATGGGACGCTATACGCTTGAACAAAATTGGGAAATATTGAAAACCTATTTCCAAAGTGGTGAGTCTTGTTCTTCTTCCGCGGTTACAGTAAATGGCGAGCGTTACCGTGACATGCTACCTGCGGTCTGCTCCTGGAAAAATGGGCATCGCGCCAACTCAGCGAGCGCTGGGCAAATACACAAACGTGTAAAGTGGCGAAAATCGTGGTAGTCATTTGAACGATATTATATTTCATTTGTAAATGACAATGTTCAATCTTCAAAATAAAAAAAAAAGTTTGAAAAAATATTGATTCGATTTTTTTTATAGCCGATTCAAAAAGCAAATTTTACATGGCCCACCCTATAGCTTTATAAAATTCTCGTATATCAGTCCTGATGAACATTGAGCCCCATTCTGTGTGCTTCGCGTTAAAGTTGCCATTTGACCCAAAGTTTCAAGCTTTGTACAAGATTTTCAATTTTTCTTAAAGTTTAACACTTTTTATTTGGAAGGAAACATCTAGCACCATCAGCAAAAAAATATTTAAATTAAATGAAAAATAAACAGATATTCACTTAGTTCCAGTTAATAGAAGTTTATATTAAAACTTATTTTTTCTTAATACCAGTTAATATTTTTTCTTAAAGGATTTTCGTTAATGATTTTTTGTTTACATTTTTCAAGCTGAGTTCAATTTAGCTGTGCTTCGATTTGGGTACTCGCCAGATATACTACATATAAAAATGTGCTTACATCCTTACTTCATTGTGCCACAAAAGGCATGCTCATAGCTTCTGTTTAAACCACACACCTGAATATTTATGCATACATACGATGGTGTGTTTGCCAAAACTTTTATTTGGCACCAGGTGAAAATGTGCAATTTTTGCACATCTAGGAAATCCAATGAATGTCAATTATGTCAATGGCTCAAGGGATTCATTTCATCGCCCACGGTATTTATAGTAAAACTGAAATACATACGTCTATTACTCGTATGTATATTTCTGCGTATGTATGTGTTTATTTACAAATCCTTTGCAGCCAAGGCGTGAGCAGGTGACCAGTTCGGTAGTGAATCCATTTGCCACAATTTAAAATATAGTGAAAAACAAAGCAAAAAAATGCAGGTAAAGACCACCATAGATGAGTAAAATATGCGTGGCTACCATCATTCGGTTGTTCCGATGGTCACTGTGGACATAAAATATTGAATTCTAGAAAAAATGTTTTCACCATTTCTGCCATAACAAAGCCTATCATAAAAATCATGTTTTCTTGTTCGTCTTTTTGTTTTCTTTTGCTTTTCTGATTAATCTACGGTAGGATAGCGAACTACCCTCTAAGTATCCAGTATGAATTTCTAAAGGACGTCAAAGACTTCTTCCGTTTTCCATCTGGGTCGAGTTGTGTCATAAAACCTGCTTCACTCTAAAGCGCAGTTTCTATAATACTCATGCTGATGGATCGTCTAAAAAGGCTGCGGCCGCGCTAGTAATGGGACCAGAGCCAGTCCTTGCCTTGGGACAACATACCATCAAAGAAGAGCTTAAAAGGAAAGAACTAAGAGATATAAGTTGGCACCAAACAATGGGGCTACGTCAGGTGAAGAACTTGTTGGGAGAGTTCAAACAGAAGGGATTCATGCATCTCATAAGCATACCTAAAGACAATGCTTCCTGGTACTCTCACTTGTCACGGCGCATTACATAGCTATCTGCATAGGCTACGGACGTGATCCACGGACACCTGTTGTTTTTGAGATCAATCCCCGGGGACTCCAAAACACCTTGTTGTTGTTGTTGTGCTGTAGCATCATAAAAATTACCTATACATGTATGGTGGGATGGTGCTGGAGTGAAAATCCTTAAGTCCTTAAGGACATAAGTCTAGAACATTCCGATAACGTAGAACCGACTGTCGTGGGAATGTGATGTCATACCAAGAAGAACAAAAAGACATATCGGCCTCGTATGACCAGAAGAAAGGCGCATGAAGGCGCCCAAACCAACTGCATCTTAGGTCTACTTAGGAAACTGGGTTTGAATGAGATATTTCGATGAGTGCACAAAAGAGTCGAAGTGAAAGCCTCCAATTTTTATATTCTATTTTAAGCAGCTGCATTAACAAAAATATAGCAAAATGGAAACTGGAAGGTTTCAGCTTTATGGTGCTAAGAAGCATAAACTTAAGTAGTTCCATGAAAATGAAATATCTTTGGGTAACTGCTCTAGGAAGCTGATATGAAAAACTCACGTTTAGCTGAAGATAAATCCAGCTCTGAAATTTTTCGGACAATATAGGAGATATTTTGGTAAGAACGGCTTTGGTATTCTGGATATACATAGCTCTAGTCAAGTCTTCCGCTAAAGGATGGTGGCGCTGAACCATGATCAAGTCCCAGGTTTCTGTGTTAAATGGGCTACAGGGAATGTGTGTGCACATGAGCACAACGTCAGGATCGCCTCTTAATGATTTGTTGGATTTACTATACCTGGGCATACCGCTTCAAAACGGGCCATGAGAACAATGTGTTGACTGCAAACTTATGGATTTTGGTACGACGATCGGAGTCAAAAACAAAGGGAGGTGTTTAAAAGGTAATCAGAGCAGTACGCTCTGTTTGAGGCACATTATGACAAATAGGGGAATAATAGAAAGATCCAGGCACTCTCTTGGGGAGCTCGGTAAGAACTTTCTACACCAACGTCTCTAACACTGAAAATGGTACTAAAACGGGATGGCAATTGGACAATAACTTCCAATGCTTTACTGATTTAGAAATGATAAAAATTGTTTTTGAATCAAAAGTCTTAGCTATGCCTAAAATAGCAGACTGGGTAATTGCCGAAAGATAGCGCGAAATTACCAGGGTCTATAGTGATGGAAATGCCTTGCACGTCTTCAAAAATTCTGCAGGAATGCAAGTTGAGGCGAAACTCTGCTGCAAGGTGGAATGAGATCAACCACACAAGCCGGTACACTGCGAGGTTCAAGGCAATGAACTGGTGGATTAATTGGCGAACTGCGGTTACTTGGAGGGTATAATTGGGTGGAGACTAATTTTAGAATCAAAGCGAGTGATAACAGTAATAAATTTCGGCTCTCAGTAATTAATTTCAGAGAAGAAAGTTTGGTGCAGTACTTACACCTGCAAAACAACCAAGCGTTCCTTAAAAAGACCTGTAAAGACGATAGCAAAATTCCTTCTCAGATAGAGGTAAAAAAAGCTACCATGCCTTGATAGAACTAAATACGGTGTCTAATTACGAAATTGACGCTGTCGAACCCATCAAAGAATACCAAATAGTAAATGAAACCTTCGGCATCGTATGAATATGAAATGTGGAATATCTGAACCCGACCCACTTGTTCTCATCAGAACACTCCTCGCCGTGGAAAAATTGTATATATGTACTAGCATTACCCAGTGGGCTTCGCACCACCATACATAAAATGTTTTTTTTTATATTGAATCGTCTGGCGTGCTCCCCAATTGGTGTTTTATTGGCTTTTATTATGATTTTGTGGCCACCGGTGGGCATCAGATCGATCAGAACTTTGAACAATTTCACCAATTCATTGTGTTGATGGAACATTGTTTGCAATTCATTCACGATTGATCTTCTCGTATTCGTCGAAATTGCACAGCGCTGATCTAATTCACGATTCTCATCACCAATAAAATATATTTGCAAAAATTTATGGTCACCATCTGGGAATGGAAGCAAAGACCCAGCTCTATGGAACATTTGACCTTGAATCTGTAAAGTTCGAGAAATATATGTAGATAACGGATCTGAATTTTTAAAAACATCGAACACAGGGACGGCACATAAATTAAATATGATATTGTTTATTCCAAACAAACTAATAATCTTAAACGTCGGCATAAATCCATCTCTTATAATATTTGTAGCTCCAAAAGATGTCATTTGAAAGCATGAATTGTATTTTTTAATGTTTAAGAGGAAATGCTTCGACCTTGGTGAATTGCCAAAAACCAATGAATGCAAAGGTTCTGGCGGAAGTTCTAGCACCGGCAATTTGACTTTCCCACCAGCACAGCACATACCAGGCGTTTCGTTTCTGAATTTAATTGCTTTGCAATGTATACATTCTATATTCATTTGGCCAATGTAGGCATGCATGCTGTAATCAATGGTGGTAATTGAAAGCCGCGCGTTCCCTTTGACGTATATCATAAACGAACGTACGCCCACGACGGTAAAATTATTTCAAGTCATTTTGGACGAAAATATATAAAAATAAATTTAATTCAAAGTTCAATGTGTGTACGTGGTTAAAACAAACACATGGTTAACACTCACCAAAAGTATGTCTGTTCACAATGAGACCACGATATAAAAGAACTCAAAGCACATAAGAGAACTGTCAACTGAATTCCAACGACAGCAAATTAATATTAACATAATACACTTACAACCACAACAGTACAACAGAAATGCTCATAAGCGGCTGTGTATTTGTTGTTGTTTTTCCCATACAGGCATTTCGTATGAGAGGAAACCATTACTCACCTAAAATGTCAGGAACGGCTGCACCGATTTCAATCAAACTTCACACAAACCACCTCCTCAAAGATAGAAAAGAACTCTGAAATTTTTGTGTTAATCGGTTCGGCGGTTCTTGAGTTATAAGATTACCAAGGAAATGTAACTTCTTTTTATATATATAGATGTATGTACGTACTTTAAGCACATCACTTCACGGCCAGGAAAGGTAAGAGGAAATCTTAACAAATTTATGATTTTGCATCCTAAGTCATTGACTTATTATTGCCCCGCCTGACAAGCAGTAATCATCCTATTTTCAGACCACTTGCACATAATTGAAAGAATGGGCTGAACTTACTTTTAAATCAGGAAATCAGGCAGCTCTGCGATTTCGTCGCCGCCAAATGTTACTCTACTAGTGAAGCATTAAGAGCGATCAAGAAACTTACTTCGAAAAAATTGCATCGCCAATGAAAAGAAGTATGGAACACTTTATAATGTAAACAGTATATGGTAGCCTTCATTTCAAATTTCGAGTGTGCAAAAAGGAGCCCTTTAACTAGATATGGTTCAAGTTCAATAAAAGAGCACTAGTAGATTGTAGCAGTTCATGCAATACAAATTCAAGCTGCACCTGTCAATGTCCTTGCCAGAGACATTGTTGTCAGCTGTTGTTTTCACTGTTTCGCAAATAAATAAGCAAAATTCTTATTTTTATCTAGTACACCTGCATAGCTGCGCGTATTTGTATATACTTATACATGTACGAGATGTACGAATGTATCATATTCAACCTGAATCAAATAAGACTTGTGGATTATTTAAATCACCCTGCGGGGAATACTTGAATTAGTGAAATACATTTCTAGGCCGCCTTCACATCCCATGAGAGTTAACGCTGCCTTCGAATTTCCAAAGCAAAAATGAATAATTTAGTAATTTAAAACTTTATCCAATTTGCCTTTGGTTCGTAACTATCGATAAAGAATTGCCGAAGGACTTAGATCTTACCCATTGAATTTATCAATAGCTCGGAATTGTGGAAAAAGGGCTGCAGAGGAAGACATTTCGCACCACTATTGGTTCAAAATTAACTAGAAGTGAACTAGTTCGGTACTAGGATCTCTCTGCAAAGTATGCTACGAATCAAGGTAATTAAATTTCGGAAGATCTCGCACCAAAAGTTATTTCCAAGATGGATTAGTTTGCGTTACTTTGTCTCTCGCACAGACTAAGGCTATATGTACAGTCTGTCGAATAGAAGCGTGACCGGCATAACTTAGAAACCATTCGATTCTAACAAAGTGCATTGCATGGAATACCAATATTTATTATATAAAATATATTCAATAAAATATATAGTCACCAGCATTAGCTATAATGGCTTCACTTCTTCGAGTCATACTTCGTGTCAATTTCCGAGCAAGTTATGGAGGTAATCGGCTCCAAATCAGCGGAATTGCCTATTTGACCGTACGTATTTGTTTGCCTTTGATTATTTTCTTAACTGCACAAGCATTTTCAATAGAGCTGGAATCAAGTGACTGTGGAGGCCAATTCAATATTTCAAACCCATTTTGCTGTTTCCACTCAACGCACCTTCGGCTTCGATGCTTGAGATTTTGCTCTTCTTGTAATATCTAAGATTAAGTTCTTTTAAACAGCTTCGCAGCTGCCGGTAATAATGCTTTTTGTTAAATCTTATTCACCAAAACTGCATTCACAAATGAACGGCCATATCTTTTTTCGGAAAAGCAAGCCCAAATAGCAAAAGCAGCATTCAACGTGTGGGTTCCCTCTTGGGAGCAGCTAAAGACCGTGAATTATTTTCAAATAAAGTTTAAAATTTGCATTAAAAAAAATTGTAAAAAAAACGTATAACTGTTAAATTGTATAATCGCTTACATTCGATTACGAAAAGCAAATAAAGAAGAAAAAGAATCCCCAAACATGAACCTTAATTGGATATTCAATAGGACCGACGTATGCAACTATTCGCCCAAAGGGAAGATTTATCCATGAACATTACTTTTGCCCAGTCTCGTCCTTTTTTCAATGTGTGATAATGAAACCAGCGGTTTTTTCAATGTGTTCCAGGAATTGATTTCATCATCTGCATCCTCTTGTCCTTTCGAATCTTGAGTCTGTATACATCAATAAGAATTTTCCTTAAAACTGTCTCAGCTTCACGCAACGATAAGTTCTGCTTTGTCCCAAATAAATCAGCGATCTTCTGATCTTACTTTGGAGAGGTATTTTTATTCTTGGGCCTCGTATGGAAAATTTTGTCAATGTTTTTATTTACGAACACCTTCGACTTTCAGATCCACGTGACATTTTTGGACCTTTAGTGTATGTATAAGAACATAGGAACACTGCCTCAAGTCGTTTCTTTTTTTAAACAACGTACACTTTCTAAATTTCTCACAAAACAAAAAAATTGCACGACCCGTTTGGATAAACCGATTTAGCAGCAGTTGAATTCTTCTATAAGTTTGAATTTTGCCAGTGTGACCGGTTTATTTTTAGTACTTTAAAAATTGAATAACGAAAATATGATAAACCTAACATTTAGTATTATTTAACTAAAGGCTAAATAGAATGATTTCCTATGCATTCCAAAAGAAATTCTCTGAAATATGCATTCTTTCAAAGAAGAATTATAGAAAGATTCTCCATACTTTCTGTAGTCAGCGAATCATTTATTCTTCTATCTTCTTCAAAGAAGAGTGTTTATTTTCTCTGCGAAATGTCCCAAACGGGTACCTTATGAAGCACTGGTGCCAACACCTGTTGTCAATGGATACTGTAATTGCACTCAATCAAACTCAAACGCGCCACTTTCATGCAAGCAGAACGCTGCAAAATAATATTAATATAGGTTGAGGGATGATTTTTTATTTTTTTTATTTAGTAATAACAAGAAAGGAGTGGCGCAATGTATAGAACATAAAATGGAACACCTATAAACGTGTTTGTAAAGCGAAATTATCACAATGGAAGGGGGAGATTTAATTTTGTAATGGAATGGAGCTTTGAAAATAGTATGCAGGAATAATTGGTCCATAGAAAGAGGGACCAAAAAAATTGAAGCAGTATTCGATGTACCCCTAGTAAAACAGAGCTATTCATGCGCAGACTGCTCAAAAAATTTTTTTTTTTTCGTTCATCCTTTCATCTTAGGTTAGGTTAGCCAGGTTGCTTGTCTAATACAGGACACTCGATGGTCCTAATGCTCATTGTGATACCTGCATTTCATTTCCTTCCACTAACTAGGTTGCTTAAGCACGTAGATCTTTTTAAGAACTAGTTACCTCCTTACCTCCAGCGAGACACTTTGCAAATTTCCCAGGTCTTCAATTTCCCAGGTAATCAAATAATCGCCAAGAAATTTGGCAGGGCTTCTTTGAAGTGCTGGACATTAACAGAGGAAGGATTGTACCTACTCAATTTCTATTTCATCTCTACAGCTTCTACAGAAGTCATTGTGAGGCACACCCATTCTACTCTCTAGGTTGCCAATAGTACAGTGAGCTGTTATAACGCCTGTGAGAACGCCAGTTTTGGGGTCAATCACACTGTTTAATTCATTTAGAGGAATGCTTATGTCCTCCACCAGTCGCTGAAAGTCAAGCCCAGAGCCTTTCCTTGCACACTCATCCGCTCTTTCATTTGCCTTCCCTCCAGAAGGGCCGGAAACCCATAAAAGTGTGGAGTTGTGTTGTTGGATGAACGGGAGCGATCTATTGCATTCTTTAACACATCTTGAATTGATGGGCGTTGAGGCCAGTGCCTTGAACGCTGCTTGACTATCAACAAAAATGGTAAGGTTTGCTGGAGGTAAGTCCATCAGTCTTATCGTTTTTTGCTGCTTGATCTATAGCGTCCATCTCGGTTTGGAAGACGCTACACCAGTCTGGGAGTCTTAAGGAGCAATTTGCAGATAATTGTTCCGAGTAAACTCCTGATCCAATTCTATTTACCATCTTTGAGCCGTCAGCCATGGTAGCCACTATCATCTTGTATGGTTCTGGTCTGCCAATCCTTTCTGTCAGGTATTCGTATTTTATACTATCTTTTCAGATCTATCTTAGGAACCAGATAGTCTGGTTTCGATGCGCGTGAACACATATGAAGTGATCGTGCAGAATTAGGCTGCCGAATCTCCCAAATGACGTGCAAGCAGAAGTTCCTCTCACAATTTTCTTTTTCACCACGATTAAAGAGCAAACCTTATAAATCTATCATCCTTGCGAGTGTTCGGTAACGTGACAGAAGAAGGTATTTGCATAAATTTGTTACTCACCATAGCTAATGGACAAATGTCTTATATCATTGGAAGCACTTGGTACACAGGCCTGTAACTCCGAAATCACTTTGAATTCCGCTATCAAATTTTAAGGGCATATTCTCCTATAATATATCTATCGATTGCAGTAAAAAAAATCGATTTTTTGAAGCCGACTGTTAAGAGGCCCCTTAAGTTCTGAAGTTTTAAAAAAAACACCCGATGCAAATATGTAATTTATTGCATTTAAAATCCTGTGTCAGCACACCTTAACCCTACAGTTACCTACAGCACTACTAGAGTTCACCTGTAATCTCCTGCATAGCCGTATTTGTATTTACAGCTATTTATATGCATAACAATTTAACTAAACATTAAGGCACACGTACATATTTGGGTTTGCTTGTACTTTAGAAAGCATATGCATATGTGTGCAAATATTTCACATATCCTGACAAATCTTTACATGTGTATATTTTAAAGCGTTTTATCCGTGCGTTGTGTAACGATAAACCTATTATCGCCAAATTGATAACGTTACTTCGACAAGTAATTCAACAAACATTCATACTAACATACATACACATAGACATGTGTGCAAACAATTTATCTTCCAAGCATATGTGTATTTGTATGTGTATAGGGCACAGTCTCTCAATGAGCCCACAGCATTAGCATAAGAATATTGTGATGCAAAGACATTGTAATGCCAAAGGCGACCGCAAGCGCCCAACGAAATTGAACGTCTCTATTACGCCTGAATTTCACCAGTCACTCGTAGTTGTTTGTGCGCTTTTGCTGATACATTTCTTTCCTTTCACTCCATCTATTCGCATGAAAAATCTGTGTCCTCACTTACATATATGCATACTATGCAAAACTCAGTGCCCGTATGTACATGTGTATATGTGCTCGTAGAAATTTATTGACAATCGCTTATTTGCATAGTCACAAATAGCCGCCCCATCGGTTGGTTGCAACATTTCCTAGTTAAGCGGATTTCTTTATTATGCAAATGTGATTATATATCACGCACGCAATGCAAATATACAAATATACGGCAGTCATTCTTTGAAATGAGTATTATTTAAAAAAAAGCTCGATTATTGAACATTTCAGTGGAAACGGCGAAAAGCGTAAAACAAGTGCCGATTCCACTATATTTTATAAGCAAAAAAAAAAAACTGTGATAAGCACTGCGAATTTACTGTTGTGAAACATAAACAAATATTCATAACAATTAGCTTTTTTTACAAGGAAGAAGCACCGAAAGCTTTTAGCAGGCAATTTAAGGTATTTCATAATTTTTTTTTTTTCGTAGAAAGTGCAGCGAAAATTCCCTGACCGCTACTCTGAACTTTGCATAAAAACAATGCAATAACAACAAACTTCCAGAAATTATTAAATTTTACAATCTTACTAAAGGTGGTGTGGTCGTTCTCGATAGACTGGAATCTAACTATTCAGTAGTCCGCTCTTGCTCCAGCTAGCCACTTCGTTTATTTTTTTCAATGCTCGATATTGGTTGTACAAATAAGTGCTCATGTAATATTTGACACTTTGCCTATAAAGCAGAATATAAAACGCAAGAATTTCATCAAGAATTTGGCGTTTTCCCTAGCTGAAACTCATCTTGTTTGTCGAAGCACAATTGAAAAATTGCCTCGCGTGCTGCGGTTTCTCATTCAGCGTTTTACAAAATGCTCCCACGAATAAGGAAATATTCCAGAACTAAAACGAAAAAAGCGCAGATATGAATTCTGTACTCGAAAATATAGGCACATGTGACCATTGCAAAAAAAAACTACCAAGTCACTACCAACAATTTTCATGGTATACGTAGAGTAGGTAAGTAGGCAAAATGGTGGAAGTACCAGTTTGGAACTCCCAGGAACGCTGTTTTAAGAGACCATTATGAGACCTCCAACAGGCAGATATCTACAACCAACCAGAGCTGTTGATATAGTGGAGAAGATTTAAGGGATTTATGTTGGTACACTGCCCCAAGCTGTCGAAGAAAGGAGCACCTAGTGGCCTTAATCGTCTAGCTGCCCGAATATTTAGAGAGAAAATGCTCGACCGTCTTCTTCTCTGAAAGCTCCCCGTAATGTCTGCAATGAAGATTATATGGTAAACCTAGCTTTTCCGCGTATATGCTGATCATCCAATGACCGGTAAGCACAGAGTTTGAAAATTGAATGGTGTGGAATCCCCAGTACGAATGAATGGAACTCCGTCTCTTCTGCGCTTTCCTGAGAAATAAGTTGTGCGATTCTCTTTTAACAACAGTCAGGGGGGGCCGATGACCGGCTAGGAGATCTCTGAGGACAATTAATTCGACCTCTTCCTGACAAGCTCATCAGCACTTTCATTTCCCTCTATGTTCCTATGTCCTGTGATCCAGATCAGAGAAATGCTACCTGCACTCTTGCGAGATTTTATTTCCTCCTTACAAGAGCTGACCAGTTTAGATTTACACCATGGCGACCCCTTGATCGCCTTGTCTTTCGGAGAAAACGTTATTATCTCCCTCGCTCTCGTGTTCCCTAAGCACTATAATGCCTGCTTAATCGCAAAAACTTCTGCTTGAAAACCACTCGCAGTATTCGAGAGTTTAAAGGAGATAGATGAATTAGCTGATTTAGAAAAAACCCCTGCTCCGACTCACGGTTCCATGTTGGAGCCGTCAGTGAAGACAGAGGTACCAGCGTAGAGTAAAAATACTCAATTTTGCCATGGAATTTTTATGTTTATTGTTGCTTGATCCAAAATTTTTGTTTTTAATACCTCTTTACCACTGGATATACCCTCTTAATTTACTAAAACAATCAGAAATTTTACATAATTTATGAACTCTTTTATAAATTTACTTTAAACCTGAATAAATGTGTTTTGTTAAATAATGCAAATGTATGCAAATTTTTGTTAAAGAAAGTTAATAATAAAATCGAAAATATTTGAAATGTAATTAACTTAAATTTGGATTGTAAAGACCCCCACGCAATGGATAATGGAAGAAAAATTGCGCGAGAGACGGCGGGTTAAGTACAGACATCCGTGGAAGGCTATTTGGATACTCTGAGGCTCTACATCACTTACTATTCACATGCAGTCCTTAGAAAGTTGTATAGACTTTACTCTTCCCTCTGTTGGTTTTTTTTGTTTGTTTTGCTCTGCAGAAATCACCACAGTTGGGCCTCACTGACTTCTGTGTGCTTAAGTGCATGTTGTCTATCGCTACAAATACTTTGAAGTCAGCGTGAACTAAGTTTTCTGCTCTTATCGGATCTTCTGATAATGCCGCTAAATCGCGTCTGCTGGCCGCAAATTTAGCATTAACAACTAGCGTCATCTGTACGCAATAGTACGGGCGCTATGTAGGCTAGAGAAAACTGATAAGCTTGTAGCAAGACAACAAAAAACAAAAACAAAAATAAATAAAAAAAAAGACTTCATTCAAATAGAAAATTCCAGCTACTCCAGACAATATATTTACATATTTTCGGCGATAGTATTTTTCAGAATAATTTGGAATTTAATTTATTATTTGTTTGCAATTTGATAGCTTTTAATAAATACGTATAACGTTTATGTCATAATAAATAATTTAAAAAATCCAATCTAGACATTCAGTGTATACATCTAAGTTTCAAAGCTTATTCGGAAATACGAAAAATTCCACAAACTTTATATCCCAATTTCACGGTTTTTAATTCGAATTTCTAAAAACAACTTTGGATTTTAATAACTCATAGTTGAAGTTTCATTATTCATTAAATTTTAGTACAACATAGCACAAGTGAAGTTGGTTTTTTATAACTCTTTTCGTGATGGTGGCGCGCATTTTCTCGATATAAAAAAAAAATCACGCATTTGCTTGGGAATTACATTTATCTGGCTTTTGTTTTTTAACCAGCTATACTTTTATAGAGAAATATGGGACATTATAGAAACAAAAAAATTGTCAAAACTGTTCCAATGTTAATGTGCTACCTTTTTGTCGTGGGATGTAAATCCAAGCTTTTAAACTTCGAAGAAAAATTCACAAATTCTCTTCTAAACTTCAAACTTTTTAATTAGAATTTTATGCATTTTCTCCATATCACGAATGCTCGGCATTTCAGCGAAGCAACTCTTCAAACTCAAACTTCATTTTATAGATATTTAAAGGATGCCCCAATATATATACTCGAAATTTTAAAAAAGTTCTGCTTAAAAAGTTTGAAGTTTTGACGAAATACAATTCAATTTTTTAAAAGAAACTGGAACTTGAAACTTATATATGTATGTATATATAATTGGCGCGTACACCCTTTTTGGATGTTTGACCGAGCTCCTCCTCCTATTTGTGGTGTGCGTCTTGATGTTGTTCCACAAATGGAGGGACCTACCGACTCCGAATGGCAGATATTTTTATGAGGAGCTTTTTCATGGCAGAAATAACTTGGAGGTTTGCCATTGCCTGCCGAGGGGCGACCGCTATTAGAAAAATGTTTTCTTAATTTTGGTGTTTCACCAAGATTCGAACCTACGTTCTCTCTGTGAATTCCTAATGGTATTCACGCACCAACCCATTCGGTTACGGCGGCCGCCATCTTGAAACTTAATACTTGGATTTATATGGTTGGAGATTGAACTATATTCTCATTAAAACTAGATAAGAAACCAATAAAATGTCAAAAGCCATCTTAACGACTTAGGAACAATATTTTCTAGGTCATTTCTGATTGATACGATTATATGACATGATGTCCAACACTTAACCGGTTTGCGAGTTATTAAATTTTAAAGATTATTTAAAAATAAAACTAATTTTTGTTTGCATGCATCCACTTTTTTATATGCTAGTTGAAGGCTCCGATTTTTTTCTATTTTCAGTTGAACGGCATATAAATTAATATAAATTGTCAAAAAAATAAAAAAAAATAAACAAATTAAACCAGTTCCTGAAGACTAAAAATGGCTGCTTGCTAAAGCTTTGAATTTACGATTTTTCACAAAGATTTTGAACATGAATGTAGAGGAAAGAGTGTGGAAAGCTACTGTAGCTCTATTTTCATGCATAAAGGCCATAGATGCAAGTAAGGTATTTTTCCGAAGACCTATCCTCCTGTACAGAATTGTAGTCTGATTGGAACCGTTTCCAGCTGGCCGACCGCCCTTTTTACCCGAGTTGCTCGAATACAGTCGCAGAACATCAGTGAAGAACGAGCAGTGCTGGCGAAGGCATGCGAACACTCGCTATCCCACGCAAGATTTGTCCAGGATATGTGCTCGACCATCACTAAATGGGACGCCGCAAAAACGTTCGCGGCTACAGTCGTAACGAGGCTCAACTGGAAAGCCCAAAAACGACAGCAGCAGCAGTAGAACCAGAAAGATAGATTAAGTATTCAATACTATTAAAGTACTAAATTAATTAGGTAGCAAGGCCAGCTAGATTATTTCTTACGTAATGTACTTAATTCAGCGAAGTCATAATTCGACAGTTCTGAGAAGAAAAGGAAGAAAAAAAAAATACAAAATTACCTTATAAATATAAAACATATTCGTTGATTACAAAGTTTTTGGTACCTTTCCTAGCAGGTGGACAGTGGAGATAAACTGTTTTAGACAAACCGACGACAGACACAGACGCTTGAGCCAAACACTCACAACAGTACCGAACTGAAGACAAGACAATAGTTTGTGAGTATCGGACTATTGCATATTCTCCGATGTTTCATTCCCCCCTCAACTGTTTTCGAAGACAGTGGGAGGAGTGAATACTATCGCGTAAAATATCCATACGCCCACAGGAGTGAAACCTGGACGCAGGAACCTGTTGTTTCAATAGACATAAACGCGGCTCCACCTTGAAGAAATGCTAACGCGATTCCAGGGTGGAAATCAGCCGAGGAGGAGGAATGGTATGGTGTTAGTGGGAGCATGCCCCACATACCATTGGTGTCACGGCACCTTTGATGATGTTTCAGTCATTTTGATTTACACCTCCTGACGACTAAAACAAAGCAAAACAAAAAAAAAGTCTGTTGGACGGCTCTCGACAAGAATGGGATTAAAAACTGAAAGTACAGGGTGGGCCATATTTACTTAAAGGTTTCACATTTACGAAATGGGACGCTATACGCTTGAACAAAATTGGAAAACATTGAAAACCTATTTCCAAAGTGGTGAGTCTTCTTCTTCTTTTCTGATTTTCACCGGTGGCTACGTCAATAAGCAAAATTGTCGGATTTGGGGCTCAGAAAAACCACACGTTACTGTAGAGAAGCAAATGCATCCACAACGAGTGACTGTTCGGTGCGGTTTTTGGTCTGGCGGCATCATCGGGCCATTTTTTTTTTGAAACTGAGCGAGGAGCCAAAAATTGAAGAGATAACATGGACGACATTTGGTTTCAACAGGACGGTGCAACTTGTCACATTGCCAAAGTTACACTCGAACTTTTGGCTACCGTTTTTGAAAACCGAATAATCAGCCGAAATTCCGATATCAATTGGCCGCCTCGGAGCTGTTATTTAAGCCCGATAAACGAATCGGGAGGCCTCTCGGATAGGCTTTAGACCGCGAAGGTCCACAATTGGAGCAATTGAAGATGTAGTAAAGAGCATAGCAAAAGCACGGAGCATAAATCGTTCTCCTCGGCCAATCGTGCTCCTCGCTACAATCGATGTAAAGAACGCTTTCAACAGCGCAAAGTGGAAAAATATGATAGACGCATTGGAGAAGCGATTCAAAATACCCCAACACCTGATGAAGATGATCCGCAGCTACCTCAAAGACCGCGTACTCATCTACGACACAAGAAAAGGACAACGGACAAAAATGATAACCTCTGGCGCGGCCCAAGGGTCCATACTAGGCCCCGATCTCTGGAACGTCAGCTATGACGGCATCCTCACCACCGACATGCCCGACGACTGCTACCTAGTAGGATACGCTGACGATGTCGCAGCAGTAATTACCGCACGGGATGTAGACGCAGCAAGGCGGAAACTTACACAAACGATGACAAGAATCAAGACATGGCTCGACTCGCAAGACCTGAGTTTAGCTCCGGAAAAAACAGAACTGATCCTATTCACGAGAGCGCGCATACCTGTAGAAGTGACAATGCCAGTCTACACAGAAAACAAAACAACCTCAAAAGTAGTGAAATATCTGGGCATCAAACTCGACAACAAACTGACATACTGGGCACAAATCCAGTACGCTGCTGAAAAATCCACCAAAACAATATCAAGGCTATCAAGACTAATGGCAAACATCGGAGGACCCATCGCAAGCAGGCGGAAGCTGCTCATGGACACGACGGTATCCATTCTACAATACGGATGTGAAGTATGGGCGGACACACTTAAAACTGAGTGTCGCCGCAAGATCCTGGCCAAGGCCCAAAGAACCGCCGCCCTCCGCGTTGCTTCAGCTTACCGCACGGTATCAGAAGCAGCAGTACTCATTATTAGCGGCACGATACCTATAGATCTGCTAGCGAGAGAGCGAAAAGAACTATGGAACTTCAAAAAGAGCGAGACAAACGCCATAGGAGACCACACACGCGCCCGCACCAAAACGAGCGCAAAACAGCAAATTAGAGCACATACACTGCAAATATGGCAAGAGCGATGGGAATCAGAGACGAAAGGCCGATGGACGAAGAGACTTATACCAAACATAAACAAATGGTATAACAGACAGTTCGGCGAGGTAAACTATTATACCACACAGATGCTATCTGGGCATGGATACTTTTACAAATACCTTAACAACATAGGTAAGTCAGAAACCACTAAATGCATCTACGGAGATGCACTTATTGACGACGCAGATCACACTTTCTTCAAATGTGAGAGATGGAAACCAGATCGCACAGCTGTCGAAGGCAGAAGCTGACAACATCACTGATAAAATGATAGAAAGCGCAGAAAATTGGCAAATTATTCGCACGTATATAGAGCGAGTTCTACGTGCCAAAAAACTTGACATGGACAGAGGTCCTAATATATTTGACTAGAAGATAAACCGACAACATGAATCCCCTCAGATAGAGACAAAAGAAGACGAGCCTATAGCATGAACGCTGGGTACAAATATGGTGGACCCAGACGTGGGTGAATTAGAATTTGGTCCTTTTCATGGACGCCGTTCTGGGCCCTCCCGAAGTAATGTACAAATCAGTTCCGGGAGGGAGTCTCCCCAGGAGAGGAGGAGGGACTGTTTTAGTGGCCACACCACACGACGCAGTAGACGACGGTCGCTGTAAGTGCGAAGGCATTTTGAACCCTACCTCACCCACCAAAAAAAAAAAAAAAAAAAAAAAAAAAAAAAGCCCGTTGGACTATTTTTTGTGGGAAGCCGTTAAGGACAAATGCTATGCGAACCATCCAGAGACGATTGATGCTTTAAAACACGATATCGAAGTTGCCATTCATGAAATTGGAGCCCAAACAATCGAAAATGTGCTTAAAAATTGGGTTGATCGAATGGCCTACTGTAAAGCCAGTCGTGGCAATCATTTGAACGATATTATTTTTCATTCATAAATGGCAATGTTCAATCTTCAAAATAAAAAAAAAGTTCGAAAAAATATTGATTATTTTTTTTTATAGCCGATTCAAAAAGCCAATTTTACATGGCCCACCCTATACAAGTATCAGTGGCTCTCTTAGAAACATATTCTCTGATGTTCTGAATGCTCTTTTCTTCTTACTTCACATTGACTTGGTTGATTAACCGAATGCAGGTAACACGCAAAACGAAGTACCTCCTGTCACCATACAAAAAGTCAGCGCACTCATAACTTAGAAAAAAATATATCAAAAATTAATACGATTTTTGAGCCACTTTAAACGTAACCCTTGTTATAACTAAATTCAGTGGGCTATAAAGCCGCATAGTCCAAACTGTTTTAAAAATTCTGATTAAAATATGTGACTTTTTTTTAATTTGCACAAAGTGTCAAACTTGCATTTTTATCGTCTTTATAGGAATACTCGTATGAACTATATTTTCACTAAAAAAAAATATTAAAATTAAAGAAGAGCTAAAAAGATCGCCAAAACCGGTCAATAAGTCCTAGCGCTACCGTTTTTAACGCAGTTAAAAGAAGGAACCGGTATGACGATAAAGAACATAGATAATGCCAAAAAGTATGCATTCCACTGCAAAAAGTTGTCAGCTTACTGAAGGATTTCAAGTACAATAAAAAATAATAATTTAAAAGTTAGGCAAACTCCCAATAGTACAGGGTGGGCCAAATAAGACCTACTAATGACTAAAGACTACTGCCTAGCAGTATGCCCAGTTGTTCCATCTTGTTGAAACCACAAATTAGGATACTGCTCCACCATTCGCCACAAAAAGTTTTCAATCAATGTTCTGTAACAAGCTCCTGAAATCGATTCCGGCGTTTCATCCTCATTTTCGAAAAAATATGGACCGATAACTCTAGTGGCCATAACATCGCACCAAACAGTACATTTAGATGGGTGCAACTGATGTTGGTGTGTTGCTCTTGGATTTTCAGAGCACCACAATCTACAGTTTTGTTTGTTGACATAACCAATTAAATGGAAAAGCGCGTCATCCGACATCAAAACAATATTTAAAAAATCAATTTGTGTGGCTAATTGTGTAAGAATAGAAAAACCCGATAATTTTAAAGCATTGCGCTGTACTGTAGGGTTCCATAATAAATTTCCAACAATTCAATTATGACCTACAAAACGAGAAAAATAAATATGTCAAAAATAAAAAAGTTATTTGTGCTTAACATTAGTAGGTCTTATTTGGCCCACCCTGTATATAAAACTGTAGAGCTATGAAAGTTTCATATGATTATTGTGGCAGCTTTGCGAAATATTCACAAGTCAAGAGAAAAATACAAAATAAATCAGTAGACGATTGCAATATTTTTGTTACGCGCGCAAAAGCAACCGCACACAGCGGCGATGAATCGGCATGCAAACGAACAGGCTTTGAATATTTGAATGGATTCAAATGTTTTGTGGTGGCGGTTTGCGGTTAGGCAATGCCAACAAAAACAACAACCACAATAATGTCGACAAGAAAGGGAAGGCAAGGCGAAAGAGGATGATGGCATAAACTTAGAGTGGGGGCGTGTCAGGCACACAAAGAGCAACCCAGCTAACCGAAAATAATAACAACAACAAACGCTGAAGCAAACAGAAAGCGAATAGATGCGAATGCAAACGTAAACCAAAATAACTAGCAGTGATAAGAGTGAAGCCACACACACACACACTTATATGTAGATATACGTACATCGAAAGCCCAAAATTGTAAGAAACAAACTGGGCAGAGAAATGCAAATAGAAGATGGCTGGCCAAGACAGAGTGCAAAACGAAGCGACGCTATGCAACAGCCCGAAATGGATCAGGCGCTGGGCTCATGAATAACCAAAGTGCCCCAAAAAGTTATTAGTTTCAGTGATTTCGGTCATCGCGGATGCGACTGTTGCCGCCAACAAAGCCGAAAAGGTGAAATGGTGTTGAGATGGCATAGTCGGTTAACAGAGATTGGCAAGAGCAAAGAAATTCACTCATACCTTCTTTAATTTGCATGCTGTTTTTGTTACATACATACGTACATACATACAAACAAGCAGCAAACCTTTGATAATAAATGAAATATTCTATTCTATGTAAAAAAAAAAATACAAAATCCAAATTAATTGAAATATTTTCAGGGTTTCAGGAACGTCGAAGCGAAATTATTTTCAATTGTGTTTACATAGGCACACAATAAGACGGGACGAAGCAATTGCCACTCTTGAAATGAAAACGATATGGATAATTTTAGTTTATTTTTTATTTTTTAAATACTTTTCACTCTTTTAACATACTTCAAGTCGTATCTTTACGCAACCGCCATTTGTTACATTATCTATGCCGCACACACCTTTAACACAGTCAACCATTTATCAAAGGCATAACTTTTAACGGCCACTTACCTCTCATAGCATAGCAACCCCTACGTTATGCTACATTATGGAATTTCTCAAAAATTGCAATTTTCACCATTGAATGATTTTGCATTGTTTTATTAGACCAAGCAAATTCGTGGCATTTCATTAAATTCAATGTTACGTATACGCCGCCGCCGCCACCGCCATCGCCGCCGCTCCGTGCATCATCAAATAAATATTGTGGCGCGCAAGGCAGTCGAACGATTCGAGCAAACTTTTGGTTGCGCCAAAAATTTTATTCATATTTTCAATGATTACATCAACTAAAACTTTCAATTGCATGCCTGGTTGTTATGAATTTCACCGCAAGTGCCACAAATTCAATAACCACTGTACGGCGACCTTTGAAGTCGTTGCTTAAAGTGTGTGGCAAAAGTGGAAATTAGCGGAGATACTCAAAGGCAAATAAGACAGAGTGGGCGGTGAAGCGCTTTAGCATTTTAAGAGCCACATTGGTTTGAAATTAAATTCCTAGTACTATTCAATTTAATAGGCGATGGAAAGGCAAAAGTGAATTGGTGTGCATGTAATTAAATAAATATATATACAGCAGACAGAAGTAAAACAAAAACGATTAAAAACAGTGAAGCATGCACTCATAGAGGGTCTCTCCACTACCAAAAAATACTAACCCGACCTTTTCAATTTTTTAAATTATTTCAGGAACTAAACAGGTGTTGATGCCGATCGTAGATTAAAAATTTAATTAAGCATCTATTTTTAACGGTCAATTTTGTAGATGATTTTTATTAGCTGACATACCTTTGAATTAAAAACGAAGAAAAAAATTACACCCTTGAATTAAGAATTAAAAAAGTGCGCGTACATACAAGAAAATAATAATTTTTAATAATTTTTTAAAATTTCATACTTCAAAAACGCTTAGGGTTTCTGTATAATGTTATATAACAGACTTAATTAGAAATTACTTAAATAATAATATTTTTTTTTACTGAAACATAACAAAAAAGCTATTTTATAATATATTTCATAGTATTACACTTAGCAAAGCTAACACGTAATATTTTTCGTTATAATTAATTGATAGCATCAAACAATTAAAATTTTACAACATGACTATAACGCGTTGGCCACTAAGTCTCGCGGCTTAGTTCTTCATAGTCTTCTTGTGTATATGGCTTCTCTAAATGCGGAAGCTTCCGGGTTTGTGTGCTCTTCCTGCCATTTCTCATGCTTTATAGCAAAGACAAGTATAATGTTGGCAACCTTCTTCACCGACAGATCGTTATGCAGATATACCAAGACTCATTGCCCATGCCTTAAATAGCAATGCCTCAAGTATTTATTATGACTTTCCCAGTAACCCTGCCTATACATACTTCAGCAATACGTGGCAAAGTGGTGGAAGTTATAGATCCTATTTCGGAGATCAGCACATGTGATCCTCGTTCGTAAAATACGAATTAATCCTAATTATATCTTAAAGGTTTAGATATCATTTATTCATATATGCGAAGAAGATCAGGGTAGCCAAAATGATTACCCACAGAATTTCTGTAATAGTATTGACAGGAGTTCACAGAATCTCTAAATACAGATTCCCGAAAGGCACTATCCGGACACGGTGAATTTCCGAATGCGCATAATCTCGATAAAACATGATCCAGAAAAAGTATAAAAATAATTTAAAAGAAATTGCGCGATTTTGTTTTTTAATTATTTGATATTTTGCCGTGATTTAAATTACTCAACTTTAAATCAAGTACGCGGTGAAGTCCAAAATAAACAAGACTGAGCTAAAATAGAAACGACAGAAGCTTTGTTCTAATAACTTCGAGTTTATTTATTGAAAATATTCCCCTCTGGCCTCGATACACTGTTTTGCGCCAAAGAGTGTTTCACTTTATTGGCCGAAATGTACTCCAGGATGTCGGTACAAGCCTTTTGGATGGCCTCTACAGACGCATAACATTTTCTTTTCAATGGCAAATGCAATTTTCCAAATAGGCAGAAGCCACAGGATCCCGATACGGTAAGTGATTGATGGTTAAAATGCGATTTCTAGTCAAAAAATCAGTCACAAGAGTGGATCGATGAGATGGCGCATTATCATGCAATAAGCGCCAGCTTCCTGCATCGCGGTATTCAGGGCGAATTCGACGAATGCGATGCAACAAACGCTTCAAAATGCCAAGACAGAGAATTGCATTGACGGTTTGGCCCGTTAGTATGAACTCATTGTAGACAATTCTCTTGGAATCGGAAAAACAAATGAGCATCGACTTGATTTTTGACTTCTTCAAACGCGATTTTTATGGTGGTGACTCATCTCGGGCCTTACATTCGGCCCATTGAAGCTTAGTTTCAGGTTATGTTGGAAGCTTCACGTTTCATCCCCAGTTACAATGTTGTAAAGGAAGTTCTCGTCTTTTCTCGCCTGTTTAATGAGGTCTTTCGAGTATTGAATTCTGAGCAATTTTTCGTCCACAATTAACTTGCGCGGAACTAAACGTGCACAGCCCAACTGATCAGTTAAAATATAAATCGATGTAATCGAATGGATGTTTTTGAGATATTTAACTTTGATTCCATGAATTTCAAAGATGATTTCATTTCATTTTATATAAATTTACGAACAATTCCGATGGAGTTTTTCGGTGATTACTGATTTTGGGTGATACATTCATTGTCATTTATGGTTGGGGGGACAACCATCTCTGAAGCGTGTAAGCCAATCGTGAACTCTGGCACGAGATAGGCAATCATCACCATAAACTTTTTTCATTATTCAAATGCTTCGGTAAACGTTTTACCGATTTAAAACAAAATTTGATATTGGCTCTTTGTTCGAAACTCGTTTTTGTACCGAGATACTGACACAATACGCAATAACTTCTTTTCCACTGAACCGAATGTCACCAATCTTTCACTGGGTGTTTTTTCTTCTGGCATAACTGCGTTTAAATTTTTATGCATGCCGTTCTCACTTAGTGTCGACTTTCGCACTTAGTGAATGTTTTGACCCTACATCGTATGCTATCATCATATACCGCTTGTTATTCCTTTAGAATTCTAGAGAGACTTAGCGTTGACAAAATACTCAAAAATGTTTGCTTTAAAAATTTAGCATTAGTAATACTGGAATTTAGATTTTGGATTGGGACTCACTGTTTGCTGGAGTTAATCTGTCAACTTTCTCTGCTATTTTTAGAATAAAAATGCACAGTATTTTTTGTAAATATGTACCCTCTACAAGTAGTAAGAGATATAAAATTGCTTGCTGTGTATAAAGTTCTACCGTATATTTATGTGCGAGAATTTCAGTATGAAATTAAAACGAATCCAAAAGCATTATGGCCTTATGTAAAAGCCAAGAAGTCCTGCTTTAGTATTCCCTTGGGTGCTTCTTCTACCAAGAAGGCTGTTGACTTTTTTGCGAACTTTGAATTTGGAACCTGCGTCAGAATAAAGGAGATATGATAAAGGGAACACTACTTCCTTTGGTTCTCTCCTGCTAACTGTTGATGATGTTTGGGATGAAGCACATCAAAAGTTCATGGTAAGGGGATGTTGATGGATGCTCATCTTATTTTGTCAAAAACTGTTCTGCTCTTGTTCAGCTTGTGACAATTCATAGATGCTTGCAAATTTACTTCTATCACACTTTTATTCAAAGCTGGGAACAAAATCGCTGCTACTCAACCTCAAACTCAGAACGAATGAGTCTTGACTTTCACTCTATTTTCCTTAAATAGATAAAGTCGTACCTTTTCGATAGCGAATGTGTAGTTGTTGTCGATAACGCATTTTCATATTCTTTTATTGGCTCTTCTGGTGCCTCTTAGGTCAGTATTTTAGGCACTTAAAAATATTTAAAACTGTATTAAGCCTGTCTGATTCATATAATCGTCAATCAGACCTTAACAACCTCGTGGGGTGGTGTGTTAGGAATCTACTTCAACTAAATATTATGAAATGTTCTCAGGTATCATTTTTTAAATTTAAGCATTTAATCTTTACCTCATATTTTATAAAGAACTCGCGTCTAAATATTCTTAATGAAATTACTGGCTTAGGAGTAATTTTTGCCTCCATTCTTCAGTTTCTTAGTCATTTGAATTTTGTCATTGCCAAATCGTATTCTACTCTAGCCTTAATTCGGCGTTTTTCTTCTGGTTTTATGGATGCATGCGCTTTATAGTCATAATTTGCTTCACTCGTAAGGTCTAAGCTGGGTTATACCGTCCTTATTTGTAAGCCATATCAATACCATATCAGTACGCTTGAAAGCAACCAAAAGAAATTTTTCGTTTTGCAATCAGAAATAAATTAAGCTAATTATATCAATCCTCTGGCAATATTTTTAGTGCATAGAAGGAAAAACTGGTTAAGATCGAACTTTAATTTTTGTCTGTATTGTGTCTTGTAACGATGTAAAGTTGTTGGCAGTGTGCATTGCCGGGATAGCGCGTTATCTGTATATTGTCTGTTCGGAATTCTTAAAATCGATATTAAGGAGTAATCGCCTTTGGGTCGGTAGTCTGTCGAGTAAAAGAGGCTTAGTCGTCATCATCCTAGGAAAATATCCAACCTCGATTGGCCAAATACCATCCTTAAGTATAAGAGCTTCAGGTAAAACGGGACAGGTACGGGACTTCGAATCCAGACACAATCCAATGGTAGTGCCACACCATTCGGCTATGGCGGCCGCCATTTATATATGTGCTTTATATAGGGTTTTTCAGTAAGAGCGCTTCAACTTTTGAACTTTTTTGAATAAAACACAAACGGTTTGACTTTTTTAACCAATTTTTTTTTTATTACCGAGTTTGAACATATACATTTAAGTATGAAATTCGATTTCTTTTGCATGACCACCGCGTGCACGTTTTACGAAGTCCAATCGTTGAACCCAATTTTCGACCACTCTTTTGCATAAATCGGCCGAAATTCCAGCAATTTCGCGTTCAATATTGGCTCTGAGCTCACAAATCGTCGCCGGCTTGTTACTGTAGACCAATGACTTCACATAACCCCAAAACGGGACGGCTTGTTAAATGGACCGTAAAATGGCCGTAATGCTCTTAAAGTAGCAGCAAAAGAACGATTATTTTCATAAAAAATTTGCACGATTTGCAATCGTTGCTCAAGTGTGTAGCGTTCCATGATGAAATGTGTACTAATGAAGTTTACAAATGACAAGCGAAAAATAAAAAATATTGCGTCGTTCGCCCTCCCTATCGGAAAAAAGTTGAAGCGCACCTATTAAAAACCCCTATATAAGTATAGAAGAAAATGCTCAACATTACATTAAAATTGAATGGACCATAAAACTGCATGTCCAGAAGTTTTCAAAAGATTCTATGTAATTAAAAAGGAGAAATTTTTGACGAAAATGTTTAACTTAGTGCAACATTCGTTGATAATTCACCTAAAAGCTGAGGAGGATATTTTGCATAGCTTTCGGATTGATATAAAAAGATTAAATAGCTATTTAATAAGTACAATGAAATTAAAGATGACCTTATTGAATAGAAAGTAATTATTTTATTAAAAAATATGTGTTCCTTTATTTTTGCTTCTTTACCTTTACACCAACACGTATTGCGGGTAGCGCGGACTTGATAAGTTAAGACTAATTTTCAAGTTTTCATGATAAAGATGTACACCAGTGAAATGTAAGTCATCACTTGGCATCACTTGATACCAGCACCTTAAATATTAGTAATATCGTAAAAGGGCGGAAACTCAGTAGACATTTTTCAACATACGGACAAACAATTTTAAGGCTCACTTATCCCTTTATATTTGTGAAATCACCAAGATAAATAAAGCAAATGTCAATAATAAGAAGTGGAATAAACCAATAAGACACCCAACCAAATTCCTTTGTATAACCCACAAAGCTTTCAACCGGTCAAGTAAGTTAAATCATACAATTGCTTACTCACTTATTGCAACAGACAACCGGCCAACCGCAAATCCCTTAACACATTTGTCAACACTTCATCATTGTCAATAAGAAGCACCAGCTTTGTTATTGTTTTTATATGTACCTCAATCTGCGATTGGTGTCTCCTCCTGTTATTGAGCATTTCTTTTTCCCTTGTTATTATGCTGCTTATCAATCTGGCTACTGTAGGCTTTTGTGTGGATTTAACTTTTTTCAGTTGGCTCCTCAACACAGCAAATCCCAAAAGTGCTGCAGGCCTTTTTTCGATCAGCTCAGCAGCCGCACAGCAGCAGATCTGCACAAGGGGAGAAAATAAATAAACTGGAAGAAAAGCAAACAGCCTATTGTATAAGGGCACATACATATATACACACGTACATATACATGTTTGTTATGCGGTGAAAGAGTGAGTGCAGGCCAAGAACTCAAGTCAATCAACATTTTGACAAAGTGTGTCAATAGCAGTTTTATTTGTGTCCAATTTACGAAAGCGTTTGATATTGTGTTTTGGCATTATCTTAACCGTTTATAGCGTTTAAACTTAACAACGTTAATGCCATATAAAGAGAATTTAAGCTGAAGGTTTAGGGTAACGAGTTGTGAATATTAAAAGAACTTCTTCGAGACATTCGATACCAAATGAGGCTTCAGGCAGGGTGGCTCATTATCGTTTGACTTATGTTATTTAAAGTGATGCTGAAAACAATTGTTCTAAGCACAGAACTTACCGCTAAGGTACTAAGAGCTTACAGGCGGCCGCTGTAGCCAAATGGGTTGGTGCGTGACGACCATTCGGAATTCAGAATGAACGTAGGTTCGAAGCTCGGTGAAACACTAAAATGAAGAAAAAGTTTTTTTCTAATAGCGGTCGCCCCTCGGTAGGCATGGCAAGCCTTCGAGTGTATTTCCGCCATGAAAAAGCTCTTCATAAAAAACATATCTGCCCTTCGTAGTCGGCTTGAAACTGTAGGTCCCTCCATTTGTGGAACAACATCAAGACGCACACCACAAATAGGAGGAGGAGCTCTGCCCAACACACAAAAAGAGTCTACGTGCCAATTATATATATATATATATATATATATATATATAATTGCCGATGATGTTGACATTATCTCTTGCCAAAAAGTGCTACTTTGGACTAAGTAGGCGGTCTAGTAGTAAAGTCCCCTCTCGACGAACAACAATCACACTCTTTAAGTCTCAACGTGGGACGACTCTTGAAGCGACGGATAGAAAGATTCTTTACAAGACTTTTGGTGCTTTGAGTGTTGACGACAGCAAATATGGCAAATAAGAAAGCAATGAGCTGTATGAGCTTAATGGCGACATAGACATAGCACAGCGAATAAATATTCGGCGGTTTTGCTGCAGTGGCTAAAAATGCTTCAGCTCCGAAAGGATTCGATGCAGGATGTGCTGGTGGTAGCGGAGGCAGATGAAGGCCTCCTTTACATTAGAGAAGGACTTGGCTTCATTTGCTGTGTTTAGTTGGCGCCGATTAGTACCGACTAGAGTGATTTGTTAAACTCGGCTAAAATCACTTAAGCGGTTATTACGCAAATCAATAAAAAGAAATATAAAGAAATCAAGAAAGTAAATATGACTTTCTAAAAGAGTGTTCAAAATTAGCAATGAATAAATTTATAAGTATATATCAAGGCGCAATCATTAAAGGTGGTGGCACTAAACCAACAACGCAGTTCTGACGTTTAATTGTCAAAGCAAAGTATTGAGAAGCTAGAAAACAAATAATGAATTATCCTGGTTTCATTCTGAGCTGACAGCCAAATGGGCACAGCGAAAGAAAAAAAATTAAGCTGATTTACCTACTCAACCTTTAATAGATTCGCCTTGGAATATATTAGTTTGGGGAAAAAGAAATGAATAATTTTCTTGGTAGATGGCTGTAGTAATCGATATCTCGTAAAGTATCGGTCAAACAATTTAAATTGTATGCTCATTGTCAAGGTGACATTACAAACTAAAAAAATTTTTTGCTGGTTTTTACTTGTTTCATTTAGTTGTGAGTTACAGGGTGCTAACAATGGAAGTCAACAGATAGATAATTCGGTATATTTTACTGTTTTTATTTGATAGAGGCAAAACTGCAAGCCAGGTCGCTGAAGTTGTAAATGGTGCTTATGGTGCCGATACTAATTACAAGTGCAATTTTAGTTTCGTCGATTCCGTTCAGGCATTTTTGATGTCAAAGAAAATATCGATAAAATCACATAAATAATCGTAGCTGACCGACTACTAGTTAGTAGTCTTAGCATCGCCAAAGAGCTAAAAATCGGCCATAAAATAGTAGTTTAACCATTTGCACAAAAAACCGAATAAAAATAATGCAATTATTTTTCCCCCAACTAATATAAAAAAGGTTTTTCAAAAGACACGTCTAGATGTTTTTTTTAACATAAAATTTGTAGAAATTTTTATTCATTAAGATTTCACTACCTTTATGAAAAACACGGCTCTTTATAATTATATGCGTAAAATTATATCATTTAATGTTCAAAATGAGCACTTTGTCGAGATATTGAAGGTGGTTCAACAACACCTTGGACTGCAGCAGCAATTTTCTTAAAAGAACGTCCACTTTTTGGTGAGGTTCAGCGCACTAGACAGGTCTAGTTGAGGAAAACTCAGAGTCATTCCGGTATGTAGAACCGACTGCCATAGGCTGTCCAGTTTTTCGTCTGTCTGCCCTTTTTCTATTTTTTGTTCTACCTTCGACAGAACCGGTTTCTTGAATTATTTTGACCAACCTTTGAATTCTCGACTCGTTTAAACGATTATTTTCACCAAAAAAATCACGAAATTAAGGCTAACTTGTTCTTAAAGATTGACTATTTTCATAATAAGTTTCAGTAATTTCAACGCTTGTTCTATAATGTACCGTCCAAGGCGCATTTATTGAAGGTGGTGGCACTAGACCAACAACAATGTTTTGTACGTTTCATTGTCACGGCAAGATATTGGCGAAGTAGGAAACAAAAAACTAATATGCCTTGTTTTATTCTCTGCTGATAGCTACAAGGACACAGTGAAAGAAAAAAAAAAACAAATCCGCTGATTTAATATACCAACACCACCTTTAATAGATTCGCCTTGGTACCGTCGAGGTATTATTCACTACTGACATCTAAGCGTCACTTTTGAAATACCCTCTACATATATACGAGCCAGGCACTGCCGAATGGTAGTCACGCACCAACGCATGCAGCTACAGCAGCCGCATTAGCCGAGATAGTTGAACCTAAAAGTTCAAAAACCCATTTTTGGACTTTATTTGAAGTTATGTTGAACAGTCATTTCTTGCTTTATTGGACCTCACGGTATGTACCTATGTTCATTAGGGTGGAATATTGCAATCAATTTTAAACCAACTTCCCGATGACCGAGAGAATTGAAACTCTAAACTTTTAGTAGCTTAGAATCAGATGGCAATGCAACGAGAAGAACGAAGTAGTCCGCTGGGTGGCGCTGGTATCAATGGTCAAGTTCATATTTGGAAAATATATATTACTTACATGAAATCAAATAGCTCCGCGAAAAATTTAGTCGTTACAGGGTCTGGCATTCGAAGTGTAACCAATTAAAAAGGCCATCAATTTAGTTGGGAAAATTACTTTTATTCAATTCAAAGTAAAAAATGAATCAAAGAATGAATGAAAGAATAAATTTCCATCTGATCGATATAACCACCTTTTGCCTTGACTGTGGCTTTGAGACGGTCCAGAAACGAATCACAAGCTGTCTGAATGTGACTTGCAGGTATTTTGGCCCATCCACGGACAATGACTTTCTTCAGCGCCTCGAGACTGGAGAATCTTTCAGTTCGGACCCTACTCTCCCAAATGGCCCAAAGAGAATAATCTATTGGATTTGCGTCTGGTGAGTTTGAGAGCCATTGTGTGGACGTTATGAAGTTCGAAACGTTGTTTTTTAGCCATTCTTGGTTCACTCGAGCCTTGTGAGATGATTTCGAGTCTTGTAGAAATATCTATGGTCTGACGCCAAAATCGTTGTCTGCCCACGGCTTCAAAGCAAACTCCAGAATACTTTCCCGATAATATTTCGCTTTTACCTTGACGCCAAGCTCGATGAAAACGATTGGAGAGCGCCCATCTGCGGGTACAGGGGCCTAAACCATTACTTGTTGCGGGTGCTGCTTCCTGGTGGACAATCGATGGCTCAAATTGTCGCATAAAGGGTCGGTCAAATAAACCCTATCGTTTTGGAAGTTTACGAATTGCTCAATTTGAAAAATTTTCTCGTCAGGAAACACAATGTTTGGAAATTGTCCGCTTTCGGCCAAGCGAAGCAACTGCTTCGCTCTTTGAAGTCTGACTTGTTGCTGCTTGGGTGTGAGATTATGCGCCTTTTGGATCTTGTAAGGCTTGACTTTGAGATTATTTCTCAGTATGCGTAGGATGCTACCGATTGATGTTTTCAGTTATTTCGCCATTTGATTGGCACTACATCGATGATTTCGCTCAAGTCGCTTCTTCACTTTTTGAACCACTTCAGGTGACGTTGCAGTCCTTCGATCACCACCACCACGACGTTTCGTGATGCTACCAGTATCATTGTAAGGAGTAATGGTGCGATAAAGAAAAACTGTATTTACTTTAAGGTGCTTGAGCTCACGAACAATCGCTGGTTGTGATTTTCCAGCCAAATATAATGCAATCAAACGATTACGTTTGAAATCCAATACTGATTTTCTTTTTTCGCCTTTACTCTCGGCAAAATGCTTCTCCGCGCTTGTAAATAATACTCTGACCTGTCATTTAGTAAACAGATAGGTCATACCCGTGCATCAGCTGCACGAGCGGTCTGAAGTTGGTTACACTTCGAGTGCCGGACCCTGTTCATAACGCGGAGGCCGAATCCTGTACATAATCGCAACCCACGGAATATAAGAATGTGCGGTATATAGTTTTGAATTTAAATCGATTGAAAAAACTAAGAAATAAGAAATAAATTTATGGTAAAAAAATCACATTTACATGCTCTAAAAGGAATATACTGAACTTTTAATTAAATCAATTCCATCTATATTTTGCATTATATAATTTATGTATATGATATATAAGTTTGTTTGAAAAAAATGTAATATAAAGTTATTTTCTAAAAAATTAATTCATTTATTTATTTTCTAAAAAATCTGTCATATACAAGATTTTGAAGTAAAAGTTTTCGAATGCCGTTGAGCTTGCTCCAATATCTTCTTTTTTTTCGGAGAACGCATTTAAGAATTTCAAAAATTCTCAGCAGTGAAAAGTCTAGAAAGACATCCAAATTTTTAGAATATGTATTTTGACTGAAATTCTCATAATTTATTTAATATTTGTTAAATTTTTAAAATAAAGATAAACAGATTTTCATAAACTAATTGAAAGAAGATTACCACAACTCTTTTGCTTCGAGGCATAGAAGCATTTTAGAATAAACCGCAAATAAATAATTGCAATTGGCCTGGTATCACGGGATATGTAAATTATGGTGGCAAATGTAAAATAACATTTTGTTGTTGTGTTGATCAATTCACCAATGCTGCTTGCAATGCAAGGCTGTTTTCACTTAATTGTGAATTGCCCTAATATCTTCAACATATACGCTCAATGTTCCAATGCATGTGCGCTGAACTTCACCCTCTTCGAATTTAATGATCATATCACCTCGAACAGATTCAGCAAAGCCAGCTTTATTGAATTCACTTCAACATCAGTATTTACATTTATTAACAATGAGCTCATATCAGCTCAGAGATGCCAAATATTATAGAATTAGTGACGGCAATCAATTGAGTACTCTTCCAACACCTACTTTTTCGTATATGAAACAGCTGTTTCAAAATAGTAATCCACATGCAAACCTCTTAAATTTATTTTATTTTGTTTTCAAATTTTTTGTTTTAAAAATTTGTTTAAAAAATAAAGGGTATATTTAAAAATAATACATATAATACTTCCAATGAGATGCATTTAAATTTCAAAAATGATCGAATAAATTTTTTGAACTCTTAGCAAATAAGTCCGTAGAATGCGACAAAAAATAACAGTAAACATACCTATTTGGCTTCTTCTAAACACTTAACCCCATAAACTTACGCAATGCAAATACACTTAGGAATACGTATGCATGCGTACTCACACACACACACACACACAAAGAGCAAGCGTTAACTTATGTACGAGTACTTATTGTTGAAACCCCGCACTGCGCGCTGTGCACTATCCCAGAGGGATCATCGTTTCAATTTGTTAACATTCTTCAGTGGCATTTATCTCGTCTTTTATATTCCTGTTATTCACAATCATGGGGTAACCATGGCATTCCTACAACTCGGTGCTAGCTTCACTAACATACTGACACGCACACATGCATACATATTGTATTGGTTTATGGTTGCTATTAACTTTTCCCTTCACCAGAGTAGTTGCTGTAAATGTCTTTTTGTTCAATTCCCAGTTATTTTTATTTCCCTTAAGCTTTTAAATTTTACAACAGACATTTTCAGCAACTAAATATCCGTACAATTGATGGCTTTGTATAGACTGCGAATGACCTGTGAGCGACCTTCAATTGCCACACAAACTGGTTGATGAGTTCTGATAGAATGGGAAACTGGAGAAATCAAGAGGTGTCAGAAAGAGTTTAGGGCATTTTGGAACGTGTACATGTGCATGTGTGAGTATGTGGTCCAATAGGAAATCTGCAGTGATTATTATCAGACATATAAAATGCGTTTCATAACTATAGCAGATGGACTCCTTGACAAGTTTTGACAATATATTTACTTCTTATTTAATTTTAATTAAAAAACCGTATTGTAAAGGTGTTGAATTTAGAGATATCGGATTATAAACAATGAAAATTCAAATTTAGTGAACAATCTTTATCTTGGTCATTTATTTTTTAAAGATAATACCTTTCAAGTGCTGGCAACTTTGCCGTAATTCTGGCTGAATTCCGTAAACACCAATTTTGAGTGACTTGCTGGGAACTTCGGTCGGTATCTCCTGGATAATTTCAGTAATGTTGACTTCCAATACCTCAATCAAAGCTGGATTTAGACTTTGCATTCTCCACCAAAAAAAAGTCCAAAAGTGTGATATCACACGATCTTGTTGGCCAATCCACTGGTCCGAGACGAGAGATGAATTGCTCACCGAAACGACGACGCAGTAAATCATTGTTTCACGGCGTAGCCATTATGCTAAACAATTTACCAAACAAACGGATTTTCCAATACCAGGTGTTACAGGTGAATGGATTGTGCTATCGAGATTAACGATTTTTTATGGCCGGAATTGGAATTGGACAAAGTTTATTTTCAACAAGACGGCGCTACCTGCCACACAAGCAACGAAACCATTGATCTTTTACGGGAAAAGTTTCCGGACCGTGTTATTTCTCGAAGAGGTGATCACAATTGGCCACCGAAATCTTGTGATTTAACACCTTGTGACTTTTTTCTTTGGGACCACGTGGAAGAGAAGGTCTACGCCAACAGCTCACGGTCGATTCAAGACCTCAAAGATGGAATTCGTGAGGCTATCGAGGACATAGGGCAGTCACTTTGCAATTCGGTTATGGAAAATTTCATGAAAAAGATACTGTCCTGTAAGTGAGGTCGTGGTGGTCATTTCCCTGATGTTATTTTCCACTATTAACCGCGTACCTTCCTCTTTATAATGAAATAAACATCCGATCATTTATATTAAATAAAGCATTTTTCTTTGAATATCAAAATAACACCTCTTAATAAAAAACCTTATATTACCAAACTAAAATTCAACAAATTTCATCATCAAAATTTCAAACTCTTAAACAAAATTTTAAGAAAAATGTCGAGTACGCAGTTTTATGGCCCATTGAATTTTGATAATTTTTGTTGACGCCGGACGTTCGAACTGGTGGTTTCCGAATTTTCTCTACATAACAATCTTCTCTTTTTAATTGGCGCAATAACCGTTTACGCGATTTTGGCCGAGTTTAACAATGCGCGCCAGTCGTTTCTTTCTCGTGCTAACCAGCGCCAATTGGACCCACCAAGTGAAGCCAAGTCCTTCTCCACCTGATCTTTCCAACGCAGAGGAGGCCTTTCTCTTCTTCTACTACCACCACCTGGTACCGCATCGAATACTTTCAGAGCCGGAGCGTTTGTATCCATTCGGACGACATGACCCTGCCAACGTAGCCGCTGGATCTTTATTCGCTGCGCTATGTCTATGTCGTCGTAAAGCTCATACAGCCCATCGTTCCATCGCCTGCGATATTCGCCGTTGCCAACGTGCAGAGGTCCAAAAATCTTACGCAGAATCTTTCTCTCAAGCACTCCAAGCGTCGCTTCATCGGATGTTGTCATCGTCTAAGCGTCTGCGCCATACGTTAGGACAGGCATGATGACAGCCTTGTAGAGTGTTAGTTTTGTTCGTCGAGAGAAGACTTTACTACTCAAATGCCTACTTAGTCCAAAGTAGCACTTGTTGACAAGAGAGATTCTACGTTGGATTTCAAGGCTGACATTGTAATCGGTGTTAATGCTGGTTCCTAAGTATACGAAGTCCTTTACAACCTCGAAATCATAACAGTCAACAGTGACTAGGGTGCCGATACGCGAGTGCGCCGATTGTTTGTTTGATGACATACAATCGGTCGTAATTTTTTAATATGATATTATAGAAAACATCCCACACCGTCCATCCAAGCTTCAAACTTTATAGAAATTAAGAAAAAAAAAATTACTTCAAAATTTCAAACTTCTTTTAATAAATTTTGTATCGTTTTGTGGTATTAGTCTGGTCAAATACTAATTTTTTATAGATATTTTTAGGAATTTTTTTTAAGAAAATAAAATGCGATCATTTTGATTTTATAGTATGTTATTGTTGACATCAAATAGTATGCAAAATCAATTTTTTTTTTTAAATATTTTTTGTAGTAGTGTGGCACCAAAGTAAGCGTCTTAAAAAAAGATAGGATTTCGGCTCTTCAGGATATCTGAAACGAAAAAGTTAAACTGATTATTATTCTGTGGGCTTTTCATTCTGGTAGGCGCTACTTTCGTTTCTTTTCAACACTAGCTTTCCACATAAAAACATACCTTTTTTTCAAAAGTCCGCCATTTTGCTATTTTTCAAAGAACTTTCCCATTGTAGCACCTGCCAGAATGACAAGCCTAAAGAATAATATTCAGTTTAACTTTTTCGTTTCACTGCCCGTCGCTGCTAGAAAAAAAAACTTTTTCTATCATTTGATGTTTCATGCCCTCACCCGGCACTACCGAATGTTAGTCGCACAAGTCCATCCCATTATAGTGGCCGCTATATGCAAATTTATTAATATATATACCTAAAAATAAGAGCTTTGGCAAAATGGATCCACTAAGGGTCGCTGGAGTCGATATATTTCGAAAAACTTTATTCGCGCTCCGATTTGGTTCATACTCAGAATATATTTTTTCAACCTAAAAAATTTTTTTACACGTTGACATGGTAGATGGCACTGATAACGATGTGTTCCGAAAAATTATATTCATACCTCAACCGATTTTGGCTGAGTTTGACAATGCGCGGCAGTCATTTCTTCTGCATTCTAAACAACGCCATTCGGACACATCAAGCGAAGCCAAATGCTTCTCCAAATGATGATTTTTTCAGGCAGGCAGTTTTCGTCTTCCTTTGCTACCACCACCACCGAATAATTTTAGAGCTGGAGCGTTTGTAGCGATTCAGATGAGATAGCCACCAAAACCAGTGAATCATTATTTACTGCACTACGTCGATGTTGCCATAAAACTCAACGAGCAAAGGTTCTGGATAAAATGTATACAGTCGTCAACATCTTATTTGATACAAATACGATTTATTCTGTGTGTTCTATATTTCATAATATTTTGCAAGAATGGAAAAACAGAGTATACAGATATTTCCTTTATTTTGTTCTACTTCATTTCTCAACATAAAATACAAAAACATGTCCACTCATTTCATTACATACAGAAAATTCACTTCGCAGCTTAAAAGATACTGTTAATAAAGAGCATTTTTTTTATATCTAATTTTAGAAATTTGAAGGCATTTAACGATTTCGATTAACCTTCGAAAAGATATGTATGTATTTTAGATAGGAATACAGAAGGTGGCGACACCTCCGAACCAGCTCCCTATAAATTTAGCACTATCAGCTGATTTCCTGACGTAGCAATATTATATTTGTAGCCATTTTGTTGTTGCCTTGTTTCTCACTTTTATTTTTCTTCGCAAGCAAATTTTCCCTACAACATCGTTCTCTTTCTTGCTTATTTAATTGGCGTACCAAATTACGAATACTAGACCTTTAAGTTAAAAGCAAGAAAATAAATACATAGGAACTTATTTCGATTTTGATGAAAGTACCCAGGTAAACTGGGTAGTCTAGCATAAGTGCTCTAGCCTGCCATCCCAGAGGTTGTGGGTTCGAATTCCACGGTCCTCGCACTTTTCAAAATTGACCTACTTTTCCTGTTTCTAAAACAAAATTAAAAAAAAAATAAAAAAAACCCAAAAACTTATCCTTTCCATCTTTACTCCCACACAATAGTCTGCGCTTTAAACAAGCAAAAAAACAAGTGGCGCCAGCAAGAAGAAGCGCGCCACCGCGCTAATAGAGCTGACACACGAAATTTAGCAAAGTCCTCAACCATCTGCGCGATCCTTCTGCTAGAAAAATGTGACACACAGATGGCGCTCCAAGCAGTAAGAAGGCGTTGTTCCTAAGCAACGACAGGTGGGCATTCCCACTACTTAGGACTGGTAGCGGCAGGCTAGCCCCTATCCTGTCAGACATAAAAAAAAGATTAAAAGATAATTAACAGGCAAACCAACGCAAGAATGAGTCTTGTCCAGACCCTATGCTCTCGAGGCGAGTGAACAAGAAAAAGAAAAAAAACCTAGGTGAACTCAGGACAAAGTGGAATTAATTTAGTTAAAATTAAATGGTAAAATCGGCTCAACAAATGCGTCACTTGTGGTAACATTGTGCAGTACTGTCAGTTCATTAACAATCAATATTTTCAAATTCTACAATTCGAGGCTCCCCCAACGACCATAGGGTGTTTCACTGTTCGCATATGCTTACGAAAGTTCGATAATGGCGTCCGGCAATGGTTGCAAAGTGAGCGTTTACCTTGTCAACCTTTCTCGCTTTTTCACTGGGAGGAACTTTCAGCTTTCACCCACTAACTTCACGGCGACCTTTCTTACCATCTGAACGACGAAAGCTGGAGTCTAAAGGCAAATGTGGATGACATATCAATGATCCAGACATGTCAAAATATTGCCATCAGGGCCACGGAATGTTTCCAGATGTCTTCCCTGCAACACTTTTTACAAGGAGGCTTCCATGCTCCTGGTTAAGCAGCTCAATAAAATGCAGTTCTTGCTAGAGTGTTACCGTAGGAATCTCTACTACAGACACTTGTAAAACTTTGAGTCACCTCCCAGGCGAGTCAGGAGGCATCTCCTCAACTACACCGACGAGTTTTAAGACGACACACAACTCCAGCTATTGGATCGGAAAGTATACCGACAGGCATCAAAACACGTTGATCGGGAGTCTCTTACTAACCAAAGATTGTCAACGGCATCATAAGTCACTTCAAACTTGTTCTTTATGAGACCGAAATTTAATGGGCCATAAAATTGCCTACTCGAAATTTTTTCTAAGGATTCTAATTTACAATACTAAAATTTAATGAGAAACAAATAAATGTTCAAAACTTCTCAAGAAGTCCTAAAACTATATTGTTTAACTCTGTGTTTATTTACCGTGCGTACTTCAAAATTTACTTCATAGGCTGCAAAGACACGACAAAACTATCAGAAGTTCATCTAACACTTTCCTAACGGTATTCTCATTCTAAGACGTGGTTCTTGGTGCTTTTGATGTTAAAAATATATAGAATATTAAGAGAAAATCAAATATAAACATACTCAAGTGCACAACAACAACACACATTGGTAAATTTTTGTCAACATCCTGTTGATATATCGCTTCATTTCATTTCGTATGGTTTGTTAAACTTTCGGTCGTAGGAATGAACACACACGTCCACAAATACACACTCGTACATTTGTATTGAATTTGGGGTGAATTTATTTGTAAATTTGTTTTGTGTATTAAAATGTGTAAATACCGGAGGTATTGAATCGTGAAAAAGGTAAAAAGGCAGAGAGCAACATTTTTGCCTTTTCAAATTAAATTGACTGGTTGATCTGGTTAATGAAAATGTTTAAATGGGTATTGTGCAATATTTGTTGAATTAGTTAGGGAAGTAGTAAATAGTCAAATTTTTTCACGCCCACAATAGCTGGTAGTTTTTTTGTATAGTATTTTTATTAAACAAATTATTTATTGACATATAATTCGTATTGAGAGTGGAAAATATATTCACAAATGTAATTTTTATTTTCTTATTTAATGAGAGGAAGAAAATTTCTATGTAAAATATTGTATTCGAATATTAGCTGAACTAAAGTTACAGCGGCCACAATCGGCCTGAAACCTTTGCATATTTTATGAAATGCTTATTTGCTGCTAATAAAAAAATGAAAGTGGAATCAAAACAAGCCAAAACACATTACTCCCAAATAAATACTCTTGTCACAGCACCAACGGTCCAAATGCAATAAGCTCAGCAATCCAAGTATGTTCGTCGTGTTTGTACATTAGGGTGAAGCGTTCATGATTGAAATTTTTATTTTTACCTTTTCTATGGTTTATCGATAAACCTATATCAATGCCGCATTCGTCGGAAAAATCAAAAGCCTAAAATCTGGCTTGCAGGCGGCTTTCCTCGAAAAATTATATATATAAATATATTTCCAAATTTTACCCGGAAATTGTTATCATTACGTAACTTTCTGTCAAAATCTTTTCTCCTTTCTACTCTCCTCAAAGTCTTTTCTCCTGTGTGAAATATCAAGTTGATCAATAAGTTTTGCGGTTCGATAAGAAAAACACAGTTTTATGATTTGAATTACATTTTATTATTCAGTATTGTATCCCTGAACATCAATACATTTGTTCCAACGAGATTCCAATTTATGAATTCCATCACTGAAGTGAGAATCTGGAAGGGCTGCAAAACAACTTCCACAGCTGTTATGACCTCATGATTTGATGAAAAACGTTTTTCCCGCATGCATTTTTTTAGGTCTGGAAACAGATGAAAGTCACTAGGCGCCAAATCTGATGCATGCGGTGTATGCTGGATGGATTTTAGCCATTGAAAAAAGGCTTTTGTGACACGTTGCATTTGTCCTGATGAAAAATATTTTTTTTCTTTTGAAAACTGGGTCTTTTTCACGATTTTTTTCAACAGGTTACTGAAACATCGACAATTCATTGTTTTATCATTTTGCCAATAATCCGGAAACAAAATCCCAAACAATTGATGCTAGCACCTTCTTAGCCAATACAAAACCAAATCATTTCGGAGCCGAAGAGCCAGATTCACAATACCCTTTAGCCTCTTCTTCTGATTTTGAATCATGGTGATAGACTCAATTGGAGGTTAGTTCCATGTGTAGAAGGCCACGCAAGTGGGGAAAGTTACTGATCGCCATTCACTTGGAAGTGGCCAGTACGGTTCTTCTACATATGGTTCAAGCAGCTCACAACGTCCGGGATTAGCCCACGTATCCTCTGGGAAGCTTCCGAACACCCGTTCGGGAGTGAGCTAACGTGAGAAGGCGAAGCATCCCAGCAATGCTGGTTGTGCGCTGGGTTTGGGACCCGCCACTTAAAAAGCCCCCCTAATGAAAACAGCAACAAAGCCTCGGATGAGAACTTCCAACACTGATGACGACCCCTGCAAACGAAATAAGGAATACGATTTGAGAGCATGAACCTGGAATGTCCGGTCCCTTAATGGGGAAGGTGCCTCTGCCCGGCTGGTTGATGTCCTCGTAAGAGTAAAGGCTGACATCACTGCCATCCAAGAGATGCGATGGAAGGGGCAAGGCAAGAAAACCATAGGACCCTGCGACGTCTACTAAAGCTGCCATGTAAAGGAGCGCAAATTCGGTGTCGGATTTGTTGTGGGAGAGAGACTTTGTCGCCAAGTACTGTCGTTCCCTCCGGTGGACGAGCGTCTCGCAATAATCCGCATCAAAGCCCGTTTTTTAAACATATCGCTAATTTGCGCCCACGCCCCGACGGAAGAGAAGGACGATGCGACCAAAGATTCCTTCTATGAGCGCTTGGAACTGCCCCCGCCACGACATAAAAATCGTGCTTGGCGACTTCAACGCCAGGGTGGGCAAGGAAGGAATTTTTGGTCCCACAGTCGGAAAATTCAGCCTGCACAACAAAACATACGGTAACGGACAGAGGCTGATCGACTTCGCCGGTGCCCAAAACATGGTAGTCTGCAGCACCAGATTCCAGCAGGAATGTCATGCTGCCGCAGAAAGAAAGGATGCCGCCTATAGAGCTACGCTGCGATCGGGCGCAACGCGAGCCATGTGGGATCGCTACAGAGAGCTGAAAAAGGAAGAGAAACGTTTTATCCGACAGAAGAAACGAGAGGCCGAAATACGTGAGTGCGAGGAGCTTGAGATGCTGGCCAACAGGAACAACGCCCGAAAATTCTATCAGAAAGTTCGGCGTCTTACAGAAGGTTTTAAGACCGGGGCGTTTTCCTGTAAGAACAAAGACGACGAACTGGTGACTGACATCCAGAGCAATCTTAAATTATGGAGGGAACACTTTTCGAACTCTGCGCATGTCACAGAGAATGTGAAGATCCCGATACCCCAATCGACGACGACGGAATTGACGTTCTGCTACCCGACCATGACGAGGTGAGAATAGCGATAACGCGGCTAAAGAACAACAAAGACGCAGGCGCCGACGGACTGCCGGCTGAGCTATTCAAACATGGCGGCGAGGAGCTGGTAAGGTGCATGCATCAGCTCCTATGCAAAATATGGACGGATGAAAGCATGCCTGCCGATTGGAATTTAAGTGTGCTCTGCCCAATCCATAAGAAGGGTGATCCTGCAATCTGTGCCAATTACCGCGGGATTAGTCTTCTAAATATCGCCTATAAGGTTCTAGCGAGCGTATTGTGTGAAAGGCAGAAGCCCACCGTCAACCAACTGATTGGACCTTATCAGTGTGGTTTTAGACCTGGAAAGTCTACCATCGACCAAATATTCACAATACGCCAAATCTTGGAAAAGACCCACGAAAGGAGAATCGACATTCACCATCTTTTCGTCGATTTCAAAGCTGCATTCGACAGTACGAAGAGGAGTTATCTGTATGCCGCGATGTCTGAATTTGGTATCCCCAAAAAACTAATACGGCTTTGCAAGATGACGTTGCTCAACACCAGCAGCGCCGTCAGAATTGGCGCGCTTTGTTAATCTCGGCCAAAATCGCGTAAGCGGTTATCGCGCCAATTAAGAAGAGGGAAGAAGAAATAGACTCAATTCTCATCCATAGTGATGAATCGGTGCACAAAATCCTTTCGAAAACCATCTAAATGTTGCTAGGAAGGTCACATTCGAATGTGTTTCTGTTCTATTGTTAGCGAATGCTGCACTCAGCTTTCTGAAACCCAATACTTCAGTCAAAATATTGCCAACAGTGCCCAATGAGATGCCTAAGGCTTCTGCTAAATCTCTTTCAGTCTCTGGATGATTTTCAAATACAACATCCTGAATTTTTTCTACAACTTCTGGTTTAGTTGCGATTTTTGGACGGCCTTGACGTGGATCGTCTTTAGGGCTTGTACAACCAGGTTTAAATTCAGCAACCCATCTCTCAATGTTCTAATTGATGGTGGAAGGTTTCTATACACTTTCATCATTCATTCATAAGCTTTCGTTACTTTTAAACCTTCCAAAAATAAAAATTCAATCACTGATTGATACTTGATTTTTTTTCCATTGTACAAATACTGCGACCCGTCGATACTGAATGGCTTGTAAACAATGAATGAATTGACAGATTGAAATGAAACTTCACATACGTTTATATGAAGAGTGGACCAATATAACAAGAAAATAATAATTAGGCTAGTAGCAATGTCCTCCCTATCGAACCGCAAAACTTGTTGAACAACCTAGTAATTAATTTATATTAAATAATTAATTGAAAAGTTACAAGGGATATTTACTATCTTTCAAACATGAATAGCAATCGGATGTTGTAGCATAGCAAGCATACCCAGAAAGTAAGCCACGCTTCGAACGATTGCGATGATTAGTATTTTAGTAGAGTGAGGGACCGCTGCTGTTCAAATAAACTGAAACTGTTTAATATGTAATGCAAATATCACATAAAGGAAGACAATTATAAGTTTAAAATTTCTGCATCATTAGTTATGTGAAATTTTATTTTTTTTATTCTATAAAATGTTTCAAGTTCTTCTAATGCTCGTTTTTGGCGTTTGTCCAAACTCTTGCGGTCTTCTTAACTTGAAGGTTAATGTGATCGTTATAGTATAGAAACTTATCGAGTTGAAAATCCAGATATTTGACTGCCTTAGTGTTCTGAACAAGGATTTTGGTTTCGTTCGGTATTATATTAAATTTTTTCCGATATTTGAGCTGCATTTTTACGGGAGGACGAAAGAAAATTTGTTGGTATTTATTTTAAGATGCCAGTTTGCTACAAAATCTTTTACAATATTGTATTTCGGTAGCAGGTTTCTATTAGTGCCGTCAATTGCTCTGTCTGGGTGGTAAATGACAATATCATCAGAAAAGGCTATTTTAAACATTTGATAGTGTTGTTTACCTTCTGAAAATATATTCTATGATCAGCAATACAAATATCTAGAAAAAAGTGGGCCCTTTCATAAGATGGGGTAACGGAGATAGACATATTACATATAAATTCTATCGCATTGAGGTAAGCCAATCTTTTAAAGCCTTGCCTTTAGTATCGTTTTGAGTGTTTCCTCAGTCCGAGTGTTTACTATAGAGGTCGCCTGCTAATATGCAGTAATACTTTTTGTATTGAAGGTTGAGAGCTTCAAAGATTACGCTTAGTTCTGACTTAAATGCACCGCTGTTGTCTTCTGACTGATAATTGACTGCAATTATATATACAGGGTGATTTTTTAAGAGCTATAGGAAAGTTTTTCAAAAAAAACACGTAAAATTCAGAAAAATGCATGAAATTTTTATTTAAATCGATAGTACAGTCCATATAATTTAATGTTTGAAGATTATTTCATGCAAATATTGACCGCGACTGCGCTTACTCTTTCCAAAGTTTCGGCCGGTATCTCACATATAAATGCTTTAATGTTGTCTTTCAATGCGTTACTTGAAGCGGGCTTGTCTAAATAGACATGAGCTTTAACATAGCCCCACAAAAAATAATCTAAAGGCGCTCTATCGCACGATCTGGGTGGCCAATTGACAGGTCCCGATCGTGAAATAAAATGTTCTCCGAACTCGCCTCTCAACAAGTCCATTGTTACGCGTGCTGTGTGGCATGTGGCACCGTATTGCTGAAAGCACATGTTATGCAAGTCAAGCTCTTGCATTTTAGGCAAAAAAAGTTGGATATCATTTCACGGTAGCGCTCACCATTCACAGTTACGTTACGATTCGCAACATCTTTGAAGAAGTACGGTCCAATGATACCTCCAGCCCATAAGCCGCACCAAACTGTGACCTTTTCTGGATACATTGGTAGCTCTTGCAATTATTCTGGCTGATCTTCACTCCAAAATCGACAATTCTGCTTATTTACGTACCCATTGATCCAAAAATGAGCTGCGTCGCTGAACACAATTTTTCGACTATAAACTTTTTTAACAGAACACGCATTTTTAAAATAAAATTCAATGATTTGCAAGCGTTATGCGTTTGTAAGACGATTCATGGTGAAATTATAGATCAAACTGAAGATGTTTGACAGTGAAACAAAACACGAAGCGTGCATCAGCTGTTTAAACCAACTGTTTAAAAAGATAATAGCTAATCCCTTAAGTTCAATTAACGAAAAAAAAAAACAATCCCCCAATTCGTGTCACCCTAATGTATATCCATGCTTTTGACTTTCTGCTAAACTCAGGCATTTGTCCCATAAATAATTTGCTCATCTGGATTTCACTAGCAAATCACTGCGGTCACTTTGACCCATGCAAATGTGGCCGCAACAGCAGGCGACAAATGTTATTTTCTCCTCCTTGGCTTTGATTTTTCATAAGCTCCCTGAGCTCTTTTTATATTTATTGTCAGTTTATCTTCTTTGTTATTATTGTCATTTGACCAACCGCTTCAGTTACACTCATACATACATGCACACACATATAAATGGAAAGTTGTAAAAAGTTTTCGTTAATTCAAACTTGCAAAATTGCAAATACTTTGCAGCACATTATCTCACACTCCACCGTCAAGTGGCGCAGTGTGACATCTACTTTCACACCAACATATTTTTCTTTATTCATGACACAATTTCCACAAACCATGGGAACAGCGGTGATTCCTCATACAAAACAAATCAAAGTTTTTTGTCTAACAGAAACGAAAAACTGTTTTGGTCGCTTCCTTTGTGTTAGGCCTAAAATAACTAAAGTGCCAACAAAAAGAACAGCAACAAATACGTATAAACAGAGTAACAAAAATAAAGTTTGTGCTCAGCGGAGCCGATAAGTTAGCAGTTATGCGTTATTGTTACAATACAAATACAAAACAATAGGACAAGAGCAACAGCAGTAGTAGCTGTTATTTTGTATAGCCCTGTGGTGGAGAAACTGTTAAATAAACTAACAGAAACTCTCAATTACAGTAGCGATGAGCATCATTTCTAAAAGCTTCTGCTGCCCTGCAATTTTGTGCCGTTTGTCCTTTCACTTCTTCTGGTTTCGGTTAAATTAACAAGCGCCCAAAGTTCTTGGTTATGCCCGGCAGTCCGAAATAAACTTTTCAATTGGTTTGACAAATAAACACATTTACATTGACGCATAAAATATAATGACTCTGTGTCAAATGTTGGAAAATGCCCATAAATAAGCTAAGAAACTAGAAATTGACAGCTACTCCAGGCGGTGTAATCAACCAAAAAAGAGCAAATAAATTTAAAAGTACTTGTTTTGTGGTCACACTGCGGGTGTTTAAAAATAATGTTGTATCATTGTGGCTGCAATAAAAAGGAGAAAGAAATAGTTTTTTAACTTCGAGGGGTTATACTTGTATGTACAAACACATATTTATGAGCTACAAAATGTTCGAGTTCTACGTAAAAACTGTGCCAGTATTATTACAAGTGATTAGGTTTTCTTTGATTCAAAGATAATTTTTAGAAAATTCAGCTGCGACAATGCAGCTAATGAAAAAATGTATCCGTAATTGCTGTTGGAAATGAGTTACTCTATCAAACCCTATTACGCTCACACTCGAAATATATTCTCTCACGACTATAAGCTGCATAACGACATTCCTCAGTATCAACTAAATAATTATTTAATTACTTGTAAAAGTTAAATTTTTCACAATCAGCAGGTTTGGGTCATGTCGTCCGAAAGGATACACACACCCCGGCCCTGAAAATCTTCGATGCGGCGCCAGCTGGTGGTAGCAGAGGAAGAGGAAGACCTCTTCTACGTTGGAATGATCAGGTGGAAAAGGACTTGGCCGGCGGGCTTTGTTAAACTCGGCCAAAATCGCTTATGCGGTTATTACACCAATCCACAATGGTCTGAAATTCAAATATTTTGGCATAAATCCAAAGTTTTTTTCTTATTTCAAAAAAATAGGTACGCAGTATTAATTGAGACATTTCAGTGGTCTAAAATAAAAACAAATTACTTGGATATGGCAACTCTGTTCTAAATATGAGCTGTAAAACATTTTGCATCTGAAGCAACAACAAACTTATAAACAGTTCAGTAAAATATTGTAAGAAAACAGCTGTTCGATAATAGTTAAAAAGGAAAAAAAAGAAATAAATTTATAATGGAAAAATATAAGAAAGGTATCTATTTTTTAACTTAATGAAAAAAAATGTGGTTTATTCTGTCATATCTGTATAGTGTGGAGTTTCGTTTAATAGCTTCTTTAACCGAAAATTTCGTATTAACCTGTGTTCTGTGGAGTGTATTGACCCGTATTGTTCCAGATTTTTATGTTCGGTGGAAGTTTGGGGTATGCTCTTTAAAATCATGTATGTAACATTTGCCCGTTTTTGCCCCATTTAAGTATATTTGTAATTTTCAACAACCTTTAAATTCTAACACGAAGAAATGTTTGGAGTTTGGATAGAGGGCGATCGCAAAACTAATGTTGTTTTGGATTGGGTTTTTAAAAAAATTAATATTAATGAGTTAAATTCAAAGAAAAAAGATCAATTAAGAAAAAAAATACAAAATTTATTAGCATATGTTAGCGAAAAATTATCAAAATGTAATCGTATGGTTAATAGATTTAAAGAGAAATACCCCCAGTGGGCTTCCGCAACAACTATTATTGAATTTTCTGAGAATGATTTTGAAAAACCCTGTTCAAGTAAAGCAGCACGACCAAAGGTTAGCTACACAGATGCAAAAGATCGGCTTAAGAGGAAGCTGGCAAGTGATCCTTCTTGTGAAAACAATGACGATGTTGTTTTTTTTAATCATGCAGCTACTTTTGCGGCAAAAAAATCAAAACAAAGTGATTTAGCATTTATTTTAAAGAAAACTGCGCATCAAGCAGAACAAAGCGAAATAAGAAAAGCTGTTACCTCCAAAAAACCCGAGGCAGTTCCAGTAACTCCGGAAGAAGCTCTCGCATTTTTACTTGAAAATGATTTAAGCAAAAGACAATATATTATATCAACATGAGGTTGTTAAATAAAGAAAGGAATTGCAATATATATCCAAGCTATGAGGAAGTAATTAAATGCAAGCTACTTATGCAAATTTGTCATTTTATGAAACCAAATTTTTACTAAAGGTCCAAGGGAGGTACTTCTAGGGACTGGTCGATTTCAACTATTTTTGGTATCATCGATGCGTATTACGAGAATAACATACTTACCAATTTTCGTTAAGATATCGCAATTTTTGGAGCTGAAATTCAAAAATTTTTACTATAGGTTAAAGGGAGGTGGGGAATGACCCCTGGGGAATAACCGATTTCATCCATTCTTAGAATTTTTCTTAACTAAGTCATATATAACCTGTATGCAAAATTTCAATGGCCTAGTACCATTTCTTCTAATTTATGCCAAAAAATTTGAATTTCAGACCATAGTGCAATCAGGAAAAAGAAGAAGCGGGACTACAACCCCGGCAGAGCGATTGTTTTAAATTGGCTGTTTTCTCAGAATATTGCATACTAGTTTATCAGAAAGGTTTCCAGGCCGATGTTGTACATACGACTCTGGAAGGTTTCGCGTTTATATTTTGTTAGAAATCAGCACACCTTGGCTTCCATTGCATATTCCTTCGTTGGTTGGAGTCATAACTCTTGAGTCGTATATGTGTGTTTGTTGTTAGCAATCATCAGTCATATTATTTCATTGTGTCATCTGAAGTGTCAAAGGTAGTATTTTGGATCCTTTGCTATTTTTCTCGTTTATCAAATACATAAGAAAATGTTTTTCATATGCCATGTTTTTAATTTATGTTAGCGTGCTAATCAGTTTGAAATCTCTGCAGTTTGGCGGGATCTAATTTGTCCTTATCTTTCGTCTTTCATATTATTCAAGGGGTTGTAGATTCACCCTCCCTTCTGGAGCGAACCTATCTTAATACCCTAGAGCACTTCGTGATTTATATCATATTTTTTCCATATTGGCTTTATAAGTACTCTATATGCAAGGAATGCACCCGTCATGAATAATCCCAGCGTCCCATTTCCAAATAAGCCTATATTTCGGCAATAACGCATCGAGTATTGTCTTCCAATTGCTCAATTTTGTTTGCCCGTTGGCAACTTAACATTTTTTCACAGAAAGCAATGTGACTCACTTAAATCTCACGAGTTGGCCAGTTATTCCATCTACCCATAAAGCGCACCAAACGATGACTTAAAGAAGTGCTAAATTCAGTGCGGACAGAACTTAATATAGCTGCGTATATTTTACTATAATTTTATTTATAACGCGTGGCGTTTGAATAAATAAATGCGCAATGAATGAATTGAAAATGAGGTTTATACTTCACCCTCATGGTCTTTTGCGGCCAATCCCCTTAATGAACATAGGATAGATCTGGGATGTGTTAAGCGCTTGTGCCTATCTTCTGGCCGATATGTGTCCACTTTCTTCGCGCTGTAATGTCACATTAGAGAAGAAGCTGTTCTGGAGCCCGGTCGCAAAAGCGACAGGTACAAATGGACGATATCCCAATCTTACGCAGATAACTATGCAATGTGTTGTGACCTGTGATAAAGCCCATGAGCATTCTCGGTTTGTCCTTAGGAAAGGTTATGAGTTTTCTGAATCTCGTTTGACTATATCCCCAATAAGGACTTCACCGATATGGTGTCATAATTTGGTGTCAGCTAACGTTTAGTAGCCTTAGCTCTTCACTTATAAGCTTCTCCTTGATGGTATGTTATCCCATACAGAGGAAAGGATCGGGTCCTATTAATACAGAGGCCGCAGCCTCTCTAATCAATGCAGCCTCTCTAATCAATGCTACTTTGTTCCCAGTTATATTCGTGTGCCCTTGTACCCATATGTAATGGATGCTATTTTCCATTCCTAGCAAGTTCAATTTCTCGATGTACTCAAGGTCTGGAGACTCAAGGAATGAGTACTTAATCTGAAAGCGGGATAACGCCTTGAATACCGCATAACTGTCACTCAGAATTGAAGTTTCTGTCTAAGCTAATCTCTGCGCATAGATAGATAGCTTAGACTTGCGCTCGGAAGGTGCTGTAAAAACTATCCATCGGCACGTTTTATTTTAGGGATATATATGTATGTAGCGAATTATAAAAATTATTAATTAAAAAATATTAACCCCTTACGTAAAAGGAAAAATTTAGTTTTCATTGAAATGTTATAACACAGTTATATTAATAATATATTAATACCGATTACCGCGAACGCGTGTGTGGCCTTTGGTGTGCCATCGCAGAAGAAAGCTTATTCCTTTTTTTATAGTGCGGGACTGCCACATACAGGGTTGCCCATATTCGACAGACCCGACGGATTTCACAACAATATTTGCGTTAATTGAAAAAAAATTGAAAAAAAAAGAGCTAAATATGAAATTTTTAAAAGGCTCCAATAAATTTTAAAATTCTAATATAAGTTATACAATTTTCGAGTAAAAAAAAAAAAATAAATTAAATCTAATAACATAAAATATGCATAAGAATTGTAAAAAGAAAAAATTCTATAGTTGTCTATGTAGTTTTGCATCAGTGTAAATACTATGCTGTCATTAGGTAATAAGATCTCTTTTGCTGAATATCTGTATTCTAAGATAGATTGCAAATAAAGTATTTCCATTAAAAAAAAAAAAAAAAAAAAAAAAAAAAAAAAAAATTGAGTCTTATACGGGAATAAATGCAAATCAAGGCGAATAATTCGTCATAAAGTGGTCCGAGCAATGCCCAACTGCTGTGAACGGCGAGTTTGGGATGTCCTCGACGACGCCTTGGTCGGTTTTGATTTGGCCTCTTTGGATTAGAAAGAGCATCACCAGTCAAAAACCCTTCGTACAAGCCTTTAATGGTGTTCTTAGAAGGCGCACTTTTCACATTATTTAATTTTTTATACGCACGTTGAGTTTTCACAATTGACTTCTTTTGTTGAATGTAAATTTCAACAATTTGGGACTACTCGCGTGGCGTGTTTTGTTCCATAGTAAAAATCCGCTTGGAATGACGCTTCCAACGCGGTATGTCATTAAGCGATCTGACGTCTCTGTCAAAAGATACAGGCTTCCCAGATGGGTCCGTCGAATATTGGCAACCCTGTATATTCCACCGCCTATGCCTTCTGGCGTCATGGCGCCATCTGTATATCAGTTCAAGTTCCACGCTTGAGATTCATTTCAAGTGTAGGTATACTCCAGTTTACTCTATCGCCGAGTTCAATTCTGAACTTCTTCTGAAATTTAATAACTCCAGTGCTTTCGTCACTGGGTAGCTTGCAAGTAGCAGCTGCAGGCCCCCAGACTCCATGTTCTTAGAGGAGATCACTTTTCACCAGGATCGCTGGGTCTCTACGTATTAAACGAAAATTAACGGAATTTAAAATTTTAAACTGTTTTTCTCGACATTTTTTCCATTTTTTTTAACCATAACACTCTAGCAGCAAATGAGCTATATGTAGACCCAACATTAAAATTTTCAGCTCAATATCAGTTCTACATGTATGTACCTAAATGCAGTGGATCAAACTTAGGAAGACGAACAACGGTCAAGGTCTCTCCAAACTCTCATGTCACAATGTCTAAGCTGAATTACAACTCAAAAGCAGTAACGATGTTCGAAACCCACATCAGGTTGCCCTGAGTATGAAAGGGTATTTGAGCTTGGAGAAGAATGCACATTTTGTGGAGATATGGCGAGCGCATGCATGTTATGTGCTGAGAGCAATGAATGAAAATGAGCAGGACAACTCAACTAGTTAACCATGTACGCCATAAATAACAAACTGAATAAAATGAATATTTGTTATTATTAAGATGAATGTGACATTTTGAGATGCAATAAAATTTATTATACGTACATACATAAGTATGTATTGTATATAGTCCACATACATTCTTTATATTATATTTTATACTACTTTAATTTGGTACTCTGTGCAAGTGGATGTCTGACAACACTTGCCAAATAGCGGACACACGAAACAATAAATTGCAATTCCAAGTCACTTAAACTGCAACATGTATGTACATGCATACATATATACTAGTATACATATGTAACGGACAGTCCAAATGGTTAGCAAGGAGCAGCAAAAATGATAGTAATAACAAAAAATACATGTGTAACAATATTTTCCTATAACAACAACAATAAAAAAAGAAAAAACAAACGTAAAGGAATAAAAGTTGAACGCATAGATATCAACAGTTAAAGTAATATTGTTGTAGTTATTATTGCTTTTATTGTTGCTATTCTTAATGTTGCCGCTTGTTGTATGTGTATTGCTGTCACACATGTTGCTGCTCATACAAAGACTGTCAACATGCCAGTGTTGTCCACATGTCATAGGTCCGATGTGTTGGTTGGTTAGCGCTGGGGAATGAAAGCGGAAAAATGCTAACAGACATACAAGCACATATTTTGAGATGTTAAATTTCTGAAAAAATACTCTTAAAATAAAATGCAGGCACAGCGTTGGTTTTATATTAGTTTAAGGAAAAAGAAATACATAATTTTCTCGGTAGATGGACTGTCTCGTGTGATGATGTCTTTTTTTGTTGTGCTTCAAATCCATTTCGTGAGTTCCAAGTATAACAGCAAATCCTTAATCTCTATGCCTGATATTTCCTTAATGTGCTGTAAGAACGGCTTACCGAAGGAACGGAGTCGTGCCCTAGCTAGCCCTGCATATTCACATAAGTAGTGGAAAAGACTTTCCTTCACCCCTCCCGCTTGACAGCTTCTGCAGATGGGATTGAAGGGGAGGGTCAGTCTGGCTGCATGCTCCCCTACTTTCCAATGACCTGTAAGGGTTGCAGTGATGCGTGAGATGTTTGGTCGAGAACATCCTAACAGGTGATTCGTCCTTTGGATTTTGTATGACGGCCATGTGTTTTTTGTTGTAATACATGTAGTTAGTTGCTTCCATCTTCTTTCGGCTAAAGCATGATAGTGTAAGGCAATGGATGCTTTTATTGTGTTCAGTGGGGTGGAGACTGCCACCGCCTCTGCTATGTCTATTGCCGAACCTTTTCTTGCTAGCTCATCCGCTATGTTCCTATGACCGGGAATCCATGTCAGAGTGATTTCGAGCCAATGACTAAGCAATTCCAGCTCCTCTCTACACTGTAAGACTAGTTTGGACGAGGTGGCATTGGAACCTAAGGCCTGCTTGACTGTCTGAATAGATGGCTACTCTTGCACCAACTTCCTTGTAGAGTTTTAGTGATTTACATGCTTCTCTGATCGCTAATAGTTCTGCCTGAAACACGCTGGCATAGCCAAATTGACTGAGATAGGTTGAGCCGCTTCGAATGGAAGCCAGCTCCCACACCACAGTTCATCTTAGAACCATCGGTATAGATTTCGATATCGTCCAATCACCTTCCCTTTGCTCCATTCTGCTCTCGGTGGAAAACGTACCGTCAAGTCTTTCTTGAAGTTATGGTCGGGGATTGTGTAGTCTGATCTGTTTCTGAGCAGCGAGTGTCCCTGTAGGAGGGGGTAATTGGGTAATCAGCGAAGAAGATTAATTTGCTCATAAATAACAATAAAAATTAAAAACAATAAAATTAAAAAAGTTTTCAATTATTACGTCAGCAAATCAAATTTCCAATTCACTGAGTGGGGAATGGCTGTTCGCGGATCTCGCCACCCTCTGCATTCTCTCCACAGTGTGTACACCTGTACTTTCTTCTTCAAACTCGTTTGAAGTCAATCAAATATCAGAGAAAATTATTGTTCAGAAAAAAGATAAAACACGTCGTTTTCAAATTCAAGGGCAGTTTCAGTGACAGATGATTAACTCTCCTTCCAATAATCTGGGAGAAATCAAGCAGAATTGCTTGTATGCGCCGGTCATTCGATTTGAATAGAAGCGAGTTTCTAGTTTCGCCAGAGCAGAGCAGGAAGGTAGAATGTTCCTCTTGTTGTCATTGTAGCAACATAAAGCATACCCAAAATTGTTGGGGAACGCTGCTGAATTGACAGCCATTTGTCGGATTTAAATCCACGTCGTTCTGGTAATGTAGAACCGACTGTAGAGGGGCGGAAGAAGATTCCTAGGTAGCCGTGGTTGTAATAATAAAATCTATTGAAAAGGGATTCTCTTCCAGATATTTTTTAAATATGAGGAAAATTGGGTGGCAATGAGGGTGTTGTACGACATAGAAAACTAATTAGGTAATCCTCGTGCTATCCTTGGTTGTCCTCTCCTCCCGCATAAGCATACATTCTGAATGTAAACCAGATAGGAGCAAATATAAGACTTTCCGAAACAATTCGACCTTAGCGCCATCTACTTCATAACTAAATATATAAGTTAAGCAGTAATAACTGCTGGTCACCCACGTAAAAGGTTCTGCTTTCTGATGCCGTCCATCTAGTGAATATGACGAGCATACAACCTTATAGCATTACCAAAAGCTGTTAGGCAAGTGAGCACCGAACGCTGTGAGAGCGATCACTGTACTTAACAGCGATAACGACATCACACTCATACTACTTTACATCCCAGTAGTTGTAAAGCAAGTGCGAACCAATTTCCGTGACACCGATCAGTGGATAACAACAGCAAAGACATCATTCGCATAAACCTAATTGTTCGAAAACAAGCGTGGGCGAACTAATGCGAAAGCGATCAGTGCATTTAGCAGCAAACGACTCCAATACAAGTTGATTGAATAATTGTGAGAGCAAACAGAGCAGCTAACAGCGAGATGTGACAGAGAGCGAGGTTCAGCTTGTTCCAATTAGAATTAACAGCAGTGCTGGTTGTTGCAAATAGATCACTTGGCAGATCACTCCGGTTGTAAAAAGCAAAATAATATTTTAAGAGATCTTTGTAAAAACGCTTTAATTTAATAAAGTTTATGTTTCAAAAAATAATTGTGTTGAATAAAACTTATAATTTATATAATATATAGGACGTCAAATGCTACTAGTTTTTTCTTTTATGAAGAACTGAAAATAATTAACATTTTTTTTTTTTAACTTTTTAATGAAAAAATCAAAAGTTTTCAAATAGGGTAGAACATTTTCGAATGTGAATATAAGTATATATATATATATTGAAAATTTGAGCGCGTACACCCTTTTTGGCCGAGCTCCTCCCCTATTTCTGTTATGCGTCTTGATGTTGTTCCACAAATGGAGGGACGTACAGTTTCAAGCCGACTCCGATCGGCAGACATTTGAGGAGCTTTTTCATGGCAGAAATACACTCGGAGGTTTGTCAATGCCTGCCGAGCGGTAACCGCTATTAGCAAAAACTTTTCCTTAATTTTGGTGTTTCACCGAGATTCGAACCTACGTTCTCTCCGAATGTTAGTCACGCACCAACCCATTCGGCTACGCCGGTTTGTCAAAAATGTAAAAAATTCTAGTCACACATAAAATCAAACCCGAACGCTATTTGAAAATACGTCAAATCCAAAAAATTGTGCTTATGCATTCCATTTACAGTTTTTTTATAAGGAAATGCTAACCTATTATTTCCTAGAAGCTACTAATCTGTTTCCAGATTTTTTTCGGTATAATTTCGAAGTAGAGCCAAGTCTGTGAGGGGGATGCAACTCCCGATTTCCACCTCCCACATTACTTTTGATTCGCTTTCCTCAACGTTTAATGACTTAGAGGATGATAACCTGTGATCAAAATTAATAGTCAGCTTTTAAATAATATACTTTACGCCGACGACATAACTCTCTTAACCGGCACCATAACATAAAAGATATTCAGTTGCTGGTTTCAATATAAACGTATAAAAGACAAAATATTGTACGTGATTGTAAGCAGAAACGGCAGCATATATAATAAAAGCATTATATTATATATATAAGGTTAGGTTAGGTTATGGTGGTAGTCGGTCCGTGTGACCAACTCACTTAGATCTTACAGGTCCGTTGTGATCCCACTGTGCGACACGGGAACCTTGTTTATTTATTTTCATGAAACTATTTTGAGGCTCTTATGAAGCGCAGGATTGGTCTAATCCCCGCGCCAGACAGCTCTATAAGAGAACTAAAAAAGTGGTTACCTAGACAGTCTGCTCTGATTTTAGCTAAGCCTGGATAATTGCAAAGGATGTGGTCAACTGTCTCTTCCTCATCTCTACAACTTCTTCATGAGAGAATACTCCTAGTCTCAAGGAATGCCTGCCAAATAGCCAGTGGCCGGTGACACAAGCCACGATCTTCGGGATATATATACATATATAAACAATCAACGATAGAAAGTGTAGCTGAGTTTTAATATTTTGGGTTTTAATTGGAAGAAAATTAGATTTATGAGAAGAGCCGCATTGCAATGGCTAGAAATGCCGTTTTAAAATATTGCAAGATCCTTACATGTCACGAATTAAAAGTTAAACTTTTAATCAGGTTCTTGAAATGCTATGTTTGATCGCTGTTTTCGTATAGCGCCAAAACATGGACGTTAAAAACCGTAACTTATTGGACTCTTTCGAGATGTGGTTTTACCGTTGCATATTGAAAATATCTTGGTGGCATAGAATAAAGACAAAGAACTGATGCGTCCAATAAAATGCACCTTATACCTGGTGAAAAATATAAAGTAATGCACTTGATATTGCAAGTAAGATTGGAGGGAAGCAGAGGAATCGAACGAAAGCAAATATCGTGGTTGAGAAATAAACGTAACTGCACAATCGGCGGCCTTGTGCACACAGCTCGAAACCGTGAACAATTTTCTGTAATAGTTCACAATATTATATAATTTTTTAGTTTTGTACCACAGCTACATGTAAGCGTTTTTATTATTACAAAGAATTCTATTTAATGAGCAATGAAAAGCTGCCTCCGTCCTGGACAAAAGGCATCATAGTGAAGCTGCCTAAGAAAGGCGATCTGCGTGACTGCGGCAACTGGCGAGGAATAATCTTACTTCACACCATCTACAAAATTGTAGCCATACTCATACAAAGCAGGCTCAAAGATATCTAACGCTCCTTAAGAGAAGAGAAAGCTGGTTTTCGCCCTCACCAAGCCAACACACTTCGGATTATAGTAGAACAATTAATTGAGTGGCACTCCCCATTCTACATGCTGTTCGTAGACTTTAAGAAGGCGTTCTTTTTTGTTTTTTTTTGTGGGTGAGGTAGGGTTCAAAATGCCTTCGCACTTCTTCCACGATCCCTCCACTCCTTCCGGGGAGACACCCTTCCCGGAACTGCTTTCTATATTACTTCGGGAGGGCCCAGAACGGCATCCATAAAAGACCAATTCTATTCACCCACATCTGGGTCCACCATATTTGTAGCCAGCTTTCATGCTATAAGCTCGACTTCTTGTGTCTCTATCTATGCGGCTTCACTGTGCTGCTCTGTGTCGAGGTCGATCTGTTTTTTCGTAATCGGTTCTCGAAGTATTTCTTTACCGCGTTCCAGCTCTCCTCGCTTTCGAGCATTTTGCTGATTATGTTGCTCGGTGCGATGTCGCCAATCTGCTCCCTCAGAGCATTTCTTTCCGCGAGCCATCTATTACAATTAAAAAATGTGTGTTCAGCGTGACCGCTCAGAGCTTTGCAGTATATGCACTCGGTATCGGTTGCCTTGCCCATGCGGTAAAGGTATCTCCGGAAGTATCCGTGGCCCGAGAGGAACTGAGTTAAGAGGTAGTTCACTTCCCCGAAGTTCCTTTGGACCCATTTGTCAATTGATGGAATAAGTTTCGCCGTCCATCTGCCACTCGGTTCAGTGTCCCATCGGCTTTGCCACCGCAGCATGGTTTGGCATCTCCGATCTGAGAAGCTAGTGATGACGAGTTTCTTCTTGGATTAAGAAGGCGTTCGACACTATTAAGCGAGATGCAATATGGCTAGCATTGAATAGAAAGGCAGTTCCCGCCAAGATAATTCGCCTCATCAAAGCCTTTTACGAGAACTCCGAACCGGCAGTGCCTCACAAAGTCGATATCAGCGATCTATTCACTACCAATGCAGGCGTAAGGCAAGGTTGTCCTCAGTCGCCCCTTCTCTTCGTCGACCCTGCATTGTATGGAGTTTCACCAGACATCTTGAGGACCTGGACTTCGCCGATGACAGCGAAGGCGGACAAACTAGTCGCGCTGACACGCACTGTCGGAGTAGAGGTCAACATCGCCAAGACCAAGCCCATGAGGATATTTGTTGACGGATGCCCGATGGATATTTGTTGACAAATGCCTGCGCGGCATCATCTGCAGAATATTCTGACCAAACACCATCAGTAACGACGCACTGTGGAGATTAAGGAACGAGGAACCCATCCTTAGGCAAATCAAACGCAGAAAGTGGCGATGGATAGATCACGCATTAAGAAAACCAGCAGATAGCATCACGAGAATGGCACTAGACTGAAACCCGCAAGGAAGCAGAGGTCGCGGTCGACCAAAAAACTCTTGGAGAAGGTCGATGCTGCGCGAACTAGTAGATGTCGAGATCGCATGGGACGGTGCAAAAACAACAGCACAGAACCGTGTACGATGGAATAATCTTGTCGAGGCCCTATACTCCCAAGAGGAGTGAACTAGGAAAAAAAAAGAAACAATATATAAACATAATAAAGAAGAAGAAGGTATTTAATAAAGAAGAAGAAAAATTTAGCAAAACCTTACACTAGCAGACAATGAGCGTGGATTTGATGATGTGACTTATTTATTTAAGTCTATGACTACAAAAACCTTACAGACTAGAGACATTACAGTGGTAGTAAAACGGTGCTGGTTGCTAATTACGATTATTTCATTAGAAATACTCAACCACTTCAACAACAGATACATATATGTACATATTTACTTATATTTATTTCAAGTCTTTGATTAAAAAATATTCTTATAGATCACAAGGCTAACATTAATCTGAGTGTGGATCAAAAATATTAAATTCATGAGCTAAGATATGACAAATATGTAACTAAAGTTGGACTTGATTGCGTAAAATTAAACTCTAAAGCATTGAAAACTAAGTTTAGTTCTAGATACGGCAGCGCTGGCACCATAATTACTTCTGGAAAAAGCACTTTTGAAAACTTCCCAATGGCGTAGAATTCTATGGGAAATACAAAAAAGCAATATTTTCTAAAAGAGAATGGCAGTCAATAGAACTGGTCGATAGGTTAATAAAAAATTAGCACGCTAAAATGGATTTTCTATATATACCCAAGTGTAGGTAGGCTGATTAGTTGGCAACGAGAATAGTAAAAAAGTAGTGATAGAGAAAAATTTAATGAGTGGAGAGCAAATTTTAGAAAAAATTTTTGAATTTACTCAAAACGGTTAGAAGGAATTTTAGTATAAGGCCTTCAAATTAACGCTACATACTTCAATATGGGCCTGACCAATACAGACAGAAATTTAAGGGTCGGTCTAGAAATTTCAAAAACTCGTTTTTTTCTTTTTCGATATTTTGAAAGTATAGTATCTTAAGAATATACTGTGAAAATGTCATGCGGGAATTCTCAATATTATAGCTTCTACAGCCCATTAACTAAGTAGAGAGCGATCCGCGCGCTCCTGTACCTCAAACTTTAAACTCATTTATCTCGAAACGACTCAAAAAAAAAGGTATTTAGCCAAATCGTCTAAAATTTTCATATGTTGTTCACAACATCAATGGCTGCCGTCCGTACTAGAATCATATTGTTATTTCAATTATTTCGTATTTTTTTCATTAAAAAACTGAAAAAAAACCCGATTTTTAGAGTATCAAATTCAAAACCGCGCCACTTTGTCAATTTTTTTTTTTGAGGAACAGTCATACTGATTAATATTTTTTTGGTTTTTGTGTTTTAAATAAATAGAAGAGCCAAAATGGACAACACCGTTGAGGTCAAATTTTTCGGGAGGGTCAATTTCAACGCCATTTTTAGCCATTAAAATAAAAAAAAATATTTTTGATTTTCGTATGTAAAAACAGTTAATTAAAAGCCTAAAAAATTTAAATATCGTTTTTCATTTTTTTTCTCTATTGTAAAAAAAATTCCAGAAAATACAATAAATTTTGGAGTTCTAGACCACCGACGCCCCTTAAGTGTGTAGAAGTTCGTAAACGCTTAACAGTTTCGGCGGATAAAAATGAGCAACAAATACAAGCGCGAAAGAATATATTCGACTTTAATATTATATGCCAGCTTGGAATCAAATACAACTTAAGACAGAGCTCGCAATACCTTAAGAAGTATGCAAAGTGTTCGTGGGCCCACTTTAAGGTACATGAAAGCATTTATTGATATTCAACGACAACTGATGCAAACGTGCTGTAAAACACCATTCATTGACTCTATTAATGTCGGATTGCAGGTTGGTTGAACCGCGTAAACCTGTGATGTTTGCAAATATTTTTAGGACACCAGCGTAAAGCTGAAAATTGGCAAATTTGAGGCATGAGCTAATATGCTCTTACTATGCTTATTCTGCTCTAAGATGTTAGGTTTGTGAGTAGGTAGGTTTTTGTTCAACTTGGTGTGTAGTGGCCGAATCTCATCTTGATGAGTCATGACAAATTCTTATCATAAACACTTATTATCTTCATGAAGAGCACTAATAGCAAAACAATTGCGATAATTAAGAGCTTTGACTTCGGCAAGTCCAACGGTCACAATTGGCAGTGTTTGTTCTTTGAACACGCTCTTATCACTGATTTTTTTGTTTGGCTCACTGAACTGATTTGCACAAGAAGGAGTGGGGGCGGAGAGGAAATAAAGCAACGGAGCTCACCCATACAAATATTGGAAAACAACGGCTTATCTTGAGCCGTTCAAGATCACTCTGCGGAATGTCAAAACAATTCAAATTAAGAAAATATATTGCATTTAAGGCACTGCAATACAACGAGTTTGCTTGGTGTCGTAAAAATATACTAAATTGTAGTATAAAGAAATGGTTTCAAATTTCATTCTCCCAATCTCGTTCCCTTATTCCCTTATCCTATGTTATAGATTTTTCTAGTTAGATACTAAGTACTGTAGGTTCTGTTTTTATGCGGTAGATACGTTCCGCAAGAAACAGCATAAAAAAAACAGCATAAAAAAAGCTACTAGTTCTATAGTAAAACTATAGATACGTTTCAAAAGTGCTAAAACCGCATAAATCTGAAATAATATAATAAAATCGCATAAAAAAGGGCACTAGTCCCATATTATAACTATAGATACGTTCCATAGACCGCATGAATCTGAAATAATTAAATAAAATCGCACAAACAAAATATTGTATTTTTGAAAATTATATCTTTATTTAAGAAGCCTCAGAATCGAAAAATAAATTTAAGTCAGAAATAGAATCAGACAATACCCGCAGGTTGCGCATTCGTTTAGGATTTGGCGTAAAATCACTTGAGGAAATGTACACGTCTGATCTAGATGGTTATGCAGGCGGTTCCATAGTTACCATTTCTGATGTAATCTGTGATGAGTTTTTGCTTAGCTGGTTTAGAATCTTGTTTACAATTTTTACAATTCCCGATAGGTCGACATGCATTTTTTAATTTAAAAAAAACCGCATAAAAAAAAGCCGCATAAAAACAGAACCTACTGTATTGGTGAAATTTCTGATCTACGCCACGTAGATTCGACTCAAAATTCTTATATCAAAGCCAATTAAAATATACCATTACATTAATTATAATATTATAACAAAAATTATTCCACAGTCCCGAGCATAACAAAGAACACACGTTTTTTTCTTGTTCTAAATTAGCTTTATTCATCAAAGTAATTTCCATCGCAAACAACACAGTCATTCCAGCAACGCTCTAACATTTCAATACCACTTTTGTAGAACAATTTATGTTTTGCCTCAAAATAAGCCTCAATTTCCCTGACAACCTCTTCATTCGAGCGAAATTTATTATCGACGAGCATTTCTTTAAGGTCTGCAAAAAGCCATTGTTTTGATCGACTTGTTAAACGGTGCGTTGTCTTGATGAAAAAAAAAAATCTTTGCCATATGCGGACGTTTCTTTGCAATTTCGGCCTTCAAACGCTCCAATAACCCTTCCCAAGATAGTGGATGAATGCCTCGATTATACCTCGCGCATCCCAAAATACTGAGTCCATAACCTTTCCAGCCAGATTGTTGTGCTTTCGGGTGCTTTGGACGAAGTTCACCAGTTGCCGTCCACTCAGATGACGATAGTTTTGATTCCGGAGTGAAGTGATGGATCCATGTTTCACCCATTGTCACATATCGACGCGAAAATTCCGGTTTATTACGTTTAAATATGGCCAAACACGGCTCAGAATCATCAACACGTTCTTGGTTTTGGTAAACAGTGAGCAAATGCGGCAACTACTTTGAACAGAGCTTACTCATAGTCAAATGCTTATGCATTTACCGACTCATTTGGACGTCCACTGCGTTGTGCATCATCGGTGTCTCACCGACCACATTTGAAATCAGAAAACCATCATTTTCTATTCATATCTCTATTGCTTCGCTTAAACGGTATTTTTTCCATCAAAAAGGAGGAGGACACGAAATTCTTTGTGATCCATTGTTTTGAAAGTACCGTCCTTCTTAGCTCTATAACTCACGAACGAAAAAGGGTAACTTTAATAAAACTAATGCCATCTATGTGTTAGGCCCATGACTTTTCAGCCCATATGTTATGTTGATTTAGCTAACTGGGCGTAATATTCAACAGAACACTAAAATTGTTCTTAGAACCAAATGACTTCCACGCTAACTGCTATGACAACTAGCAACACTTGCAGTTTTTGGACTCTACTGCCTAAACAAAACAAAACAACAAAAACACAGCCACACCAGTTGGCGCTACTATGGATCATATTTAGAAATAATTCAATACTTTCAAATAAAATTCTATTTAGTGTAGCAAATTAGAAATAAAGTAAAAAAAAAAATTGCCTCAACATCCGCAACTTCGCAAAATTACCTTCAAAGTACTCAATCGTCATGATTACAACAATTTTTACACTTGAAATTTAAGTCTGTAATATTGGAACGTCAGTTTTTTGTGGCAAAAAGTAAGGTGAATTTATTTATCAAACTTCGCGGGATTAAAATTTCGCTCTAGTTATTTTTTTCATGAGTTGGCAGCACTGTTAATAACATCTAGGCCAACTTTAATGTGAATGTCATTAACTCTCAATTTCTTGGAATATCGTGCTAAAGGCGAGGCCAGACCGAAAAGAGCACGTCAAAGTCGTTCAAAAATAAAGGTCATGATGACAGTTTTTTTCGATTTTCGTGGTGTGGTGCACTATGAATTCCTTTCACCTGGCCAAACTGTTAATAAGGAATATTATTTGAGCGTTATGCGTCGTTTACGTGAAGCAATTCGTCTAAAAAGACCAGAATTATGGGCCAACAACTCTTGGTTTCTGCATCACGATAATGCACCGTCTCACACTACACTCGTTCTTCGTGACCATTTCGCCAAAAATTCCACGCATATCGTTCCGCAACCACCGTATTCGCCTGATTTGGCTCCGTGTGACTTCTGGCTATTCCCAAAACTCAAGAGACCACTCCGGGGAACGCGTTTCGAGTCGACTGAGGAGATAAAAGCTGAATCGAAGAAGGTGCTGATGGCTATACCGGGAATGGACTATTTGGCATGTTACGGGGATTGGAAAAATCGTTGGCATAAGTGTATTTCATCGAGAGGGGATTATTTTCAAGGGCATGAAATTGATTTACAAGAATAAATAAATATTTTTCATTTTACAACCAAATTCACCTTACTTTTTGCCTACAGGTATGTCGTATGCCTATGGACCAAAATACCCATAAGCTTAAGACTACTAAAGTCGCCTTCGACTTTAAAGTAGCATTGATTCTGCATTACTGTGCTGCGTGAGAGATAATTTGTAAATGCTTGACAGGTGTCAGCCACCTAAACTCTACTTCGCTAAATTTCTGTATATTTCTTTTTTCTCATCACTCTTTTTTTTCAAATAATATCCCGCATACTCAGTTCTCAATTCCTCATGAATTTAATTTTTAAAGTATTTTAATGTTACGAAGGAAGAAATTTAAGAAACATATTTTTAAATATTTATATTCACTCTATGATATTAACATGGAAAATAAACGAAAAGGGAAGTATTAAAAGAAGTTTTCTGTTTACTTTTCATCAGAGTAGTTAAAATACAATACTGTCCTTTGAAAAATGTATCCTTAAATAACATTTACAGTTCATTTTGAATTAATTCTCAAACAAATATATAGCTTAGATATATATAAATACTTTTAGCAATACATAACTCAACTTCTTTTTTCTTGCTGTTTTACAAAAATTTAAAGAAAACATAGTTGAACTTTTCACCTATCAAATGAAGTATACGCAGTGGATACCTCTGTTTATTTGTCCGTTCTGATTCATGCATACTACAAAAAACTTAAATCCATCAAAAATCCTACAAAAGTGCGACTTTTATCAAATGAACCTGAAGTAGATCCTGCACATTCAGGGAATAAAACTGGCATACACATAAGCCGGAAAAAGAAGGTAATTAAAATGAGGAAATTTATTTTGACCGAAGCCTTAGTCTTAAGGCGCTGTGTAACCGCCGCGTAGTAGATTCGACTTATATAAGCTTTACTGGACTGCTATAGATGTGATTTCCTATTTCTGTCTCCTTTTGCAGATTCGTAATCAAAAAACTTAAAATCTCCAGAGAACAAAATTTAGTAAGCAAATTGAGTTTTAAAAATTTTTTGAATGCCATTTGAATTTTAAAAATCTGACACTTGATTTATGATCACCGAAAATTACGAACTTTAGCGGCAGAAAGATATTATCGCCCTGTATAGGGGCTTAATAAGCACCGACTCTCCAGCCCTCTTAGCAGCTAATGGCTGGTTTTGAGAGTAGCCGAAATAAAAGATGGCGTACCATAAGTTCGCACGACAGTCGGTTGAATGTTACCGGAACGACATGGATTTATATCCGTCCAAAGACTGTCACTCCAGCAGCATTCCCTGTGCATATAGAGGGTATATTTATGCTACTGCAACAAAAACAACAATGGCATACCAGATGAAAACATCTAAATAAAATTTTACCACTAGCAGTGCTTTCTGTGATTTCTGTGGCTTTTTACACATATGCTTATTTATGCATAAATATCATACACATATACATATACACATATGTATATATAAATATTTAGTATTTCTCATGTGTCGGATTTAAGTAATCGCTTTCACTTAAATAAACATCGAATCATCAACTAAGAAATATAAGGTTAGGGAAAAAGTGATAAAAGTAGATATTTAGCAAAAAGGAGCACACAAAATTGCAAAAAACGCTTACATTTAAAATATTGAAGAGCTTCGTTCAAAGAATGTGTGTACATACATAATGAAAGCACCCGGTGTTCGCCGCAAAGCCACATGTGGCAGAAAGCAAGCAACATGCATCTACATGCAACGCGCTTTTTTACAATATTTTTTCTCAGTTCTGATTTTAGTACAGTTTTCTTTTTTTTTTCATTTGACATAAACACAATCGACGGTGGTTGCTTCCTCGTGTCACCACGCGGCATTGTTTGCTTGAATGCAGAACGCCGCGGCGTGACTCCTTGTAGCAAGCTATAGCGCAACAACTTGCAACGTGATGCGTTCTATTGGAAATAATGCATTCACTTGTGTATGCATTAGAAAAAATAATACATCGTTATTCACCCTCAAGTAGATAATAAATACAATAGCAGTACATGACGACACTGTCGACAATTCGCTCACATATAACTACAAGCATATATAACGCAGATTCTTTTAGCGGCATGGGACTTTTCTCCAATATTTTTATTTTAATTTTTATTCTTTATTAGTTAATATCCGACTTCCATTGTTGTTTTACTAAGACAATTTTTCTGTATGAAATATTTTTCATTGGCAAAAATACAGGCTCGCCATTGCCTTTCGAAACGCGCCCGCTAATAGAAAAAACTGTTTCTCCATTTTAGTGTTTCACGAAGATTTGAACCTACGTGCGCCATAACTACCCTCCCACCAGCAAAGCCTGGCATAACGAAAGTTTTCCGTCTAAAAGCACTGATGATTTATTATCAAAATTCCAAAAAAGATGATAATTAGTGAGGGAGCTGCGTGCTGCCCGCGGTATATAAGATTATAGCATAGATCATCCTGTATCGGCTAAGGGATCACCTCTATACCACAACTGACTGGGCCAAGCTGGTTTTTGACTAGAATCCTCTTGTACTGACAATATAACTAGTATGATCTTCAAGTGGTGGTGGTGTGCTTAGTGCAGTACTATGCGGAATTTTAAATCGCCTGTCCCTAAAGTTAGCATGGTAACAGATGGCAGCTCTCGCTTCTCACACCACAGCCAATATGTGAGACTCTACCACACTCAACAAAAAAATCTCTACCAGGTAGGAGACAAAGAGTGAGTACTGTCCGCCACATGAGAGCCTATTCATCTATATGTATGATTAGTTCTAAACTTGAGCGCAGGATAATGGGTAGCATTTCCTAACGAACCCCAGTACTAAGTCTGGCATTTCGAGATCCCTATCATTGCAGTCACTATAAGAACTATGCAGTAGCTCAGAACCGAATTTCTGGTAAGAGTTAGAACTCTGAGCTCTATAAATTTCATATTTAAACTCGAACTAGACTTGTGTTAATATTTGTAGGATACGTACAAGCGGAACGAACTCCACCCGACTTAAGTGGCGCAATATAAGGGCATATAGGGTAATTGTATGGCAGATGATGTTGCAAATAACGAGAAATATTCATATATATAAATCGCCTGCGTCAGTTTGTTCAGCAGTACTCTCTGGGAGCATGGGTGAATTCAAAGCACTTGTCCACCCTGGACAAGCGGATGCAGGCAAATATTAAGGATGATAAATTACTAAGTTTGGCCAATAACGTTACGGGGATGATTCGCCAGCCGAAATCTGCACAACAATTTCACACATATTTACACATTCGTCCAATCAATCGTCGTTCCGATGGCAACGAAGTGATATTGTGTTAATTTTTTTCCTATATCATTAACACATTCTTAGTTTTTTTGTAAACAAACTGATTTGTAGCTCCTGCTACATCAGCAAAACGACCGATTCTATCAAATTCGTTGAGAGCCGGCTAAGTATGTATCTGATATTGACCATACCATTAAAAATCGTTACACCACGGGCAAATACTGACATACGAGTATTATCATGAAACTTTATCGGTTATATTGATGCCATTTGGATAACAGCCTGCATTAGAATTACCACTAAGTATTAGAAAAAACTGTAACGTTCATGCGCGAAGTGGAAATAATCGGATTACTAACAAATGTGCTACACCTTAGCCCGGGGTCTAGGCCTTTCCACACACAAGTGCAGTACACGAAACTTTTTTCCGTTTAAGAAAATATGAAAAAATAACAGGTAGGTATAATGCAACTGAAAGTTTTATTCCATTTCGAAATTTATTAATTTCGCTCACGTATTAAAAAAAAACATGTTAAAAGCAATGAAAACCGTACACCTAGCTTTTAATTGCACTTTATCAAAAAAGAAGTATTTACACTTCTCAATTATTTCCACAGCCATCTAAATATGATCGCATATCCTTGTTGATTTGCATTTTTTGTGTACTTTCAGTAGAGCCATTGCCATCGAATCTCGGAAAAGTTAGTATATTGAAAGCGTCTGCCACCTCACGTTTGGCGCGTTTCATATCTATCCCATTCGATGCCATTATGCTTTCTAATTCCTTGACGCTACTCTCCAGTTTATTGAGTATATCGTTTACTTTCTGTTGATTGCTTAGCAAGGTATTGCTAAAAATAGACAGGACATGTTCGTACTTATATGAAATATAACTGATAACATACTCACAGTTTGTTAGTAAGGTCCACTGCCTGTCTCTTGCAGCCCACGCCCCAAACGTCGTCGAGCGGTTTTGATACCACCGAATTCATCATCAAAGCAGTACTATTGCTATTACCGCATGTCGAGAGCAAGCAAGACATTGCCGTGACAATATGTTCCAAAGGCATAATTCTTTCGATCAGACGTAGGCACTTTACTCTTAAAATGCATGTGACAAACTGTCAGATGAATTTATAATGCACAGATTTTCCCATCATAATTAAGTACGACTCATGAGCACACAACTCATATAGATATACAGTGGAAAGCAAAACTGTCCGGATGTTTTGCATTAAGAAAGAACGGTAATGAAAACAATACAAATATAGGTATATTATTAAATATATCGCACCCTAAATACAAAAGGGTCACAACTCAAAATACTAAGATTTTCAGGAGAGACGAAAAACGTTTTATGTAAAAATTATTGTACTATTTAAAGAAAATATTGTTCCATCATGAAAATATACAACATTGAAGAAGGTTCTACTATATTTTCTTCAATTTTATATTATGTTTGCGAAAATAAAACAAAATTTTGATTTATGACTCTTTAACTGAAATTTTTCCGATTAACTAGTGATATTATATTAAGTTATGCCTTTTTAACTGATAAAATGTTTTAATTTTATAAGTTTCCTAACCTAATTGAACTCACTTTTTACAACTAAAGAGGCACAATGCAAAATAATATACCACGAAATTTATCACTTTTTACAGTTATAGAGGCAGAACTCAAAATAAAACTCTTTATGTGTAATAAAAGTAATCAGCTGTTCTTGAGCCCATTAACGCAACTAAAAATAATTCGCTTTAGTTGATCGTGCGAAAGCAACACACTTGGCATAAAAATAGACATAACTGTATTTTTCCAGTTAAAGAAGATAGTTATGTGAATGAAATATTTGCAGCAGTTAGAAATGTGTACTCTGAATTAATTTGTGCAAACAACTCAGTTTTGGAAAATTTTGAGTTGTGACCCTTTTGTATTTAGGGTGCGATATGTATTTTTTTCATTTAATTGAATATTATTTTAAATTATAAAGCACAAAAGCTCATATATTTGCTTCAAGAAAAATAGAAGAAATTAAAAAAACAACAATTCCATTACTCGGACACTTTTGCACTGATTTGTGTTATACACATTATCACGATATTGCTTTGTTAAAATGTAACGGTATTTGTCCCGTTATTTTTTTTTTTTGCTTGTTGCTAGCTCATTGTCAATCTTTTTGCATTGTTCTTTGACCTGTGAAGTGATTAACTTGATTTTAAATTCAATAAAACAAAAAATCTTTAAAAATGAGGAAAACGCCAAAAGACATTGAAAACAATGTGATAAATTTGTTGAAAAATAATAATTCATGCCGTAAAATTGCTGAAAAGTTAAATTTAAGTAAATCTACGGTAAATGACATAAAAAACGATGTAATGTAGCTTGCAATAATAACCAAGGTGGTCGACCAAGACTGCTTTCTGATGGTGATGCCCGGCAGATTGAGCGTTTGCTACATGATAAGGCCATCAAGACACCAAAAAATGCTGCAAAAAGTATTGGCAAGGATGTCAGTTCCTGGACGGCCAGATGCGCATTAAAGAGAATTGGTTTAGTAGCCAGTGTGAAAAAGAAGAAGCCAGCACTTTCCGATAGAAATGTGAAAAGATGCCTTCATTTCTGCAAGGCCCATTAAAATTGGACGGTAGATGACTGGAAATGGGTTATTTGGAGCGACGAAACGAAAGTGAACCGATATCAGTCTGATGGAAAAGCATATTATTGGCATAGGCCGCATGACCGCATCCAAAAGCACCATGTGAAGGAAACGATGAAACATGGTGATGGCAGTATTATGGTGTGGGGATGTTTTACCTGGTGGAACATTGGACCTTTGGTGAGAATCCAAGGTATAATGAAGAAGGAGGATTATTTGAATATTCTCCACACAAATTTACCGGATTTTGTTGATGAGAGTGCTTATCCGGCCGAAGAAGTTTTTTTTCAACATGACGGGGATCCGAAGCACACGGCTAAAATAGTTTCCACCTGGGTCCAAAACCAAACTTTTAGGACAATGGAATGGCCTGCACAAAGTCCAGACCTGAATCCCATAGAAAACTTATGAGCTATTGTTAAGAGAAAGCAGGGAGCATATGAAAACCCTCCGAAAAATGTTGACGAGCTTTGGGAGAGAATACAGCATGAATGGCGAGCTCTTGACCATGATATCATCCAAAAGTTGGTAGAGAGTATGCCAAAACGTATTGAAAGCGTAATTAAAAATAAAGGCCTTTGGACGAAATATTGAATTGGCAACATTAATTGATTTTAAGCAAATCCCGCAATCAGTGCAAAAGTGTCCGAGTAATGGAATTGTTGTTTTTTTAATTTTTTCTATTTTTCTTGAAGCAAATATATGAGTTTTTGTTCTTTATAATTTAAAATAATATTCAATTAAATGAAAAAAATACATATATTTAATAATATACCTATATTTGTATTGTTTTCATTACCTTTCTTTCTTAATGCAAAACATCCGGACAGTTTTGCTTTCCACTGTACACAAACACTTCTGCTTTCATAAAATACTTCCGGGTATGTGCTTTATACGATAGAGAATTCTTAACATCGCATGAGATCAACATGATTTTCTAGCGATTTCAAACTTACACTTTAATGTATTAAAATTTAATGCGCTATAAAGCTGCATACCCGGAAATTTTCTGAAAATTCTAATTAAAAAATTGAAAGTTTTGATTTCTTACTAATACTGTAAAGGGACAAAGTAATTAAGGCTAGTTTGTCACTTGCGAAGGGAATGAAAATATAATCGAATTTACCAGTAAATTGAGAGATGCGAATCGCCAGCGAATTCGCCACAAAATGGCAAAGGAGCGTCGAAAATAAAATTTTTGTATTGCGATTGGCGAAAAAACTACATTCGCTTCGCCATTACTGTCAAAATTTGGCTACTGCTTATTCTGTTCGCATTAAAAAAATATTTTCGTAAGTCCAGTTTAATCTTATGTAAATATTCTACTTAATATTTCCAAATAATTTAGTAATTTCAAAAATGGTTGATATACTACAAAAATGTACGAGCTAAAAAAGCTGGAGTTAAAATGGTTGGTAATAAAAGAAGAAAGGAAAAAGGAAGATAATTAAGAAATAAAGATGACACAAAGAAAAGATGGGAATGAAGCAAAAGAAGCTGCACCTCAAATACAACACATAAATAGCTTTAGAATGAAGAACCTCAGTTAATGATAATGAAATTAAAAGTAGCCGAATGTGTGAAGTAATTTTAAGTTTAATATTTTATGAAATGAAAGAATTTAATTGGGGATTTTTATTTAGTTTTTATGAACCTAGAATAATTTTTAATTTCACTTGTATATGATATAAAATTCAAAAGTTTTAAATAAAATAAGGTAAATGATTTTGAATTTATTCAATAACTCATCCTCTAACAAAGCATCGGCTGTTTGATTTCTAGGGGCAGTAGAAGCATAAATCGTAGTATGCGTTCCATCAACGCAGCCAATCACATTTGGTATTCCCGATCTAGAGAAATATTTGTTTCTTGCTTGTTACTCTTCTTTCGGTCGTTTCTGTGCTTATAAGGGCACTGCATATTTCACTTTCCAAAATGGGTAGTATCTCCTTTAAATTAAGCATGAGCAATGAGCAAATAATCTTAGCACACAACACAATTTCAGCATTGGCATTTCGGAGGATGACCTATCTTTTATCTTTATAAAGAGTTCCATCACTCAAATTTTTGTGTTTCATTCAACAAAATTGCATGATTAGTTTTGCGCCACCTTGTTCAAATACCTGTTATCCGTCTACGCGCAACTTAATGATTACGTTGAAATTTGTATGCCAAGTCGGGCTTGATTAGTTCTAAAATGTAACTATTGCATTGGTTTTGAAGGAACATTTTACTATCTATGGTATATTTGCTTAATTCCTGAAAGAACGAGTAAAATGATTTATTAATGAACCGTGTTATTTTAAAATCATGTAAAACAAGACCGTGTAAGAGGAAAGTTGGGTGTATATATAAGGTTGTCAAAAAAGTCTTGCGGTATTTTTATTGAATTTTCAATTGTTCATAAAATTGGTTATAATAATGCGATTTAAGTCAAATATGCGCCGTTTTGTTCGATGACGAGTTCCCAACGAGATGCCAACTTCATAATGCCCCTCTTATAGAAGCTCGCTTCCCTATTGTCAAAAAACTCGGAGAGCCAATTTTCACAGGACTCTCTTGGGGACAACTTCCGACTACCAAGCTCGTTCGTCATGGACAGAAATAGGTGGTAATCACTTGGTGCGAGATCCGGACTATACGGTGGATGCAAAAGAACCACCCATCCGAGCTCCCGGAGCTTCTGGCGCGTCACCAAAGATGTGTGTGGCCTGGCGTTGTCCTGATGGAAGACAATTCGGCCTCTGTTGATCAAAGATGGCCTCTTCTGCATGAGTGCTGCATTCAAGCGGTCCAGTTGTTGGCAGTACAGGTCCGAATTGAGCGTTTGGCCATAGGGGAGCAGCTCATAGTGGATGATTCCCTGCCAATCCTACCAAATACACAAAAGAACCTTCCTGGCCGTCAATCCAGGCTTGGCCACCGTCTGGGCAGCTTCACCGCTTTTCGACCACGTTCTTTTTAGCTTGGCGTTGTCGTACGTAATCCACTTTTCATCGCCAGTCACTATCCGCTTCAAAAACGGGTCGATTTTGTTGCGATTCAGAAGCGATTCGCATGCATCCATACGGGCAAAAATATTTTTTTGCGTCAAGTCGTGTGGCACCCATACATCGAGCTTCTTTTTGAATCCAAGCTTCTTCAAATGGTTTATAACGGTTTGATGACTCATGCCCAGCTCTTGGCCGATGCTACGGCTGCTACTATGCCGGTCTCTTTCGATTAATTCAGCGATTTTATCGCAATTTTCGACGACAGACCTTCCGGACCGTGGCGCATCTTCGATCACCTCTGCACCAGAACGAAAACGTTGAAACCATCGTTGTGCGGTGGAAATGGAAAATGTATCGGGTCCATAAACTGCACAAATTTTATTGGCAGCATGAGATGCATTTTTGTCTTTATCGTAGTAGTACTGTAAAATATGCTGTATTTTCTCTTTATTTTGCTCCATGTTTGCGACGCTATAACTCACGAACGACTAAAAGCAAACAACAATTAATCAAACACGTTAGCACGTGAAAAGAGCTTTCCAAAAAGCTCTAGCGTGAACCGATGCGACGAATACAACTAGAACTACGCGCTTGCAAAGACAAGCTTGCGGAAATACCGCAAGACTTTTTTATTTTTATAAAAATATCTCGTATGTATATTCTCTACACAAGTTCTTCTTCAAATATGTGATGTGTGCTTTGATGTCATTCCACAATAGAAAGAACTGACAAATGGTTCCTAAAATAAACTGTTTCATAGCAAAAATACACTCGACTGTTTTCCATTGCCTGCCGAGGAGCGACCGCTATTAGAAACAAATATGGTAGTCCTACACCAACCCATTCGACTACGCGTTCCCACGACAGTCGGTTCTACGTAACCGAAATGACCCGGATTTATATCCGGCCAAGGACTGTCACTTCAGAAGCATTCATGTACATGTATAGGAAATGTTTATGCTGCTACAACAACAACTGCGGCGACCTCTTTACGCACATATGGTATGTAACATATATTCCAACATTTCTTATTATCTTCAATACACTTTTCATAAACCTTCCTTATTGCTCCATCTGCGAATTACCGTTCATCCCCACAATCATCCCTTAATTTTGAATCCAATTTGACGTGATCTTTATGATTAGGTAGTTCCGCCTTTCGAACGATTACCGATTTACTCCCGTATCGCATTCAAAGGCTTTGCCTTGTCACCTGTAATGATGTGAGCACAATTGACAATCATAAAAACTTGGTGCCTCTCGTATTCCTGTGTTTTGGATATTTCCCAATTGTTGGTAAATTGTGTAAGACTTACAACAATGAAAGTAACAATGCAGAATGAGAATGGTTAACCTCAAATGTGGCTTAGTCAAGCCTCTAGCGCTGGACATCAGCTAGAACATCTTCTATGTTCTTGCCCTGCGTTAGCTAGAACCAGATTAAAATGCTTAGGAGCTTTACAATATGAGAAGTTAGAATGCCTCTCGGGGATAGAGCTCCAGAGTTTACTTAGATTCGCAAAAATGCAGACGTATTACAAGATCTCTACTACATAGAAACATAAAGGTCTAGCTCCATCTGGTAGCACAAAGGATGAATAGGTCTATGTGATGGCTTTCAGCCAGCCAGGTTTCCTCTTGTTTTTCAAGTAATAATTTCCCTCCGCATGCGGATGATCTAAAGATTTATTAAGAAATTTAGTGCTAAAATTCATTTGCTCTCCATATTGAGCTTAACAACTTAGCCTTGTGGTGTCTGCGCGATTGTTTCAAACTCAATAGTTATAAGTAAATGTCCCCAAACGCCAAATTGATGAGGCTGGTTCGAATTGCTGTATCTCAAATATTACGCTAAAATCGAGTAGGCAATTTAAAGACTTGGACGTCTAATTCGACCCCAACCTAAATTATTTTCTTATTATTACTAAATATTTTGTGATGTCGGCATTTATTCGTTGTATGCAAGCAGCTTCTTCGGTGGCACGCGATCAACGGCCATGAAAATATTATTTTCACACATGAGAAAATGTTGAATAAGTTTTTAATAAGCAAAAAGACAAAATCTATGATAAAACTTCTTTAGAAGCAAAAAATGTTGTTCCAAGGGTTCAGCGTAGCCATCATCCAGCCTCCGTAATGGTTTGGTATGGAATGTCTTTTAAAGGCGTTACATCTCTTCATTTTTTATGAAAAATGGATTAATACTGAGACAAAAGTGTACCAGAAAGATGCTTTAGAAGGCGTGTTGAAGCAGTTGAGCAATACTCACATCAATGGAGAACGTTGGATCTGCCAACAAGTTTCCGCTCTACCTTATAGGCAAAAACCACCCAGCAGTAGCTAGAAAACCATATTCCTGGGTTCATAGCCGTCCAGAAGATTGGCCGTCTCTGTAGCCCAATCGTGGTCAGAATTTTGTGGTCAGAAATGGAGAACATGGCCTGTCGAAGGCCTCACAGAAATTTGGGTAGTCTCAAACAATCTTTGGTTTGAGCAGGGGCGTCAATATCCACGGAAACCGTGCGTGCTGCAAGAACTGAATGACCTAATCGTTTGAAGACTGGTGTAAAAGCAAATGGTGACCGTTTTGCATACAAATTTAAAATTTGTTTCTTTAATATTTACACGATTAAATAAAACTAACTTCATTACAAAAAGTATTATAATTTCTCTGGCTTAACTTCTAACGGAACTTATGGCAGTGCACTGTATTTCTTTGGGAGCATGAAAACGCTTCCGCAACTTATATATTGTAATAAATTAGAGACTGCAGAAAGCGTTTTGGCACGTTTTGCTTTTCGCTCAATGAAATTCACAGATTCTATGCTGTCGTACAGCACCCACTGTCACTCTGTCAGCACTCACTGTCACTCACTAGACGTACTCTTTGATGTGTTTTGCTTGTGATATTATATCGACTTCTATTGATTGTCTGTGCCTTCCTATGAAAGTTGGAATTAACGCCCTCTCACCTTTTTTTTTTGCTCGCGCTTCACGCTCTTCGCTGCCATGAATTGTTTTCTGTGGGCAAGGCTAAAAATGTGTATGGTAAGAATAGTGCCTTCAGGAGTGTGCTATTTCAATTTATAGATGATTCGCTTCAGAGTTTAATTTCTTTTCCTGTACGCTAATTTTTAATAACCTACTAATAAGTCACAATATTCATGTTATTTATTTATTTTTAGCATTACTCGGTTACCTTTTATATTTATTATAAAGGGTGGTTAAATTTCAAGCGCCGATGTTGAATGTGAACCACACCTAAACGTTAACGACACCGCTGGACTTCCTTCTTTGGGGTTATTTGAAAGAAGAGGTGTACGTCGATAAGCCAGCAATAATTCAAGAGCTAAAGGATGAGATAATTCGGAATATTAACGGCATAGAACCTCAATTATGCCTCAGCGTCATCGAAAATTTGGACCATCGGATGGATGTGGGCGGCCGAGGCCGCGGCGGCCATTTGGCCGATATTTTGTTTCATACATAATTCAGCCATACCAATATTATCATAATAAAGAGAAATAACAATAATTTTCTAAAAAAAATTGTATTTTATTCAAAATCAACACCGGCCCTTAAAACTTAAAAAAAATAAATAAATAATTGGCGCGTACACTTCTGTTGGCCGAGCTCCTCCTCATATTTGTGGCGTGCGTCTTGATGTTGTTCCACAAATGGAGGGACCTACAGTTTCAAGCCGACTCCGAACGGCAGATATTTTTATGAGGAGCTTTTTCATGGCAGAAATGCACTCGGAGGTTTGTCATTGCCTGCCGAGCGGTGACCGCTTTTAGAAAAATGTCTTTATTAATTTTGCTTTCACCGAGATTCGAACCAACGATCTCTCTGTGAGTTCCGAATGGTAATCACGCACCAACCCATTCGGCTACGGCGGCCGCCCTTAAAACTTAACCACCCTTTATAATCTGGAAGCATATTGTGTATTGATTAATAAGTGAAATGAAGTTAAATAAAAGAAAAATTATAATTATTAACTTTTAGTTTTTTGATATTTCAAGCCTTTATTATATGAGTACCTTTGGACCCTGTTCACTAATTTTTTGAAATTAAATAAATATTTTTTACACATTTTCCAGAGCAAGTATAAATTATTTTTTTTGTATTTACCGCCCTCTTTTTAAATTCTTCAAGCATTGATAGTTTTGGATAATCAACATTTTAGTTAATTCAATATTTCATTTAACAAACAATTGATTACTTAAATTTCCACGACAAACTGAGCAAGCGCATTTTGCTTAGTACTTTTTTTTCAAAAATAATTTCCAACTCTTAATCCTCTGTGTCGCAAGTGTTTTACTCTTTCCCAAATCGGGCAAGTTAAAATTCGTCATACTACTTTGAATATCCGTAGCCACAATTTTTTTTCCATCCACATTGGCATCCGAAACATAAACAAAATGCTCTATATCATCTTCATCTATGAAAACAAGGAGAACCCCATATGAATTTGCACTAAACAACTTCTTCATTTCATTCAGGCCAATGAAAAACTGACTACTATATTTTATGCAATCTTTTGTGCAGACCACGTCCTTGCGCAATTGTTCAACAGATTCGAATAATTGCCATCTTTTACCGCTTCCTATTAAAAGCAGGTTTTTTGAATATCTGTTGTCCTCACAAAATAGTATACCGGACACTTTATCACTGCAATTATATGGCTGTCCTAGCATTGGTTTCTGCTGCCCAGGCACTCTGCAAATAGTTTACTTTGTAATATTAAATAGCTCACTATATAAGTTCATACATACATAGATATGTGTGTATTATACTTCAGATCGTTTTCAATTTGCAATAGACTGTCGGCTATACCACCCAATGTTTGCTCATGTTTATTTCCCAGTAATATAAGATCATCTATGTTCCTGTCCATACATTTGCACAAAGAAAAGTAGAAGAACAGAATTTCATTTACATTTCAATTTTAAATATTTGACTACCACATACTTACTCAATTAAAGGACCATCTAATTCATTGCAAAACTGTTCAATAAATACAAAATACTGTTATTTTTTTATATTTGTGTGAGGCATATTTTTATATACCTTTTGATTGTCAATGTGTGAAAATTCCTTTGATGATAAAAAATAAGTAAGTACTGTAAATGCCCTTTCCAAAGAATTGATTTGTTGCATTTTATTGTTTCCGCTATAAAAGCAACACAATAGTAAAATCGTACTGCACGCTTGCTCTTGGAAAATGTACTGATCGACAGGTCTGCGAGTTTGTTATTTTAAGTGCATACGGGTGTGTAAGTGATGCGAATGTACTTCAAAGCGCGATAAGCGCATCTATCAGCACCGTGGGTATGTAGACAAGAGCGAGTGTGACACATTCAGTATAACATGCTTTGCATATGTAAGTATGCTTAGAAAAAATTATGAGTAATTTGATAATAATTGGCCGGCTGTGAGGTACCTGTATTCTAAATAGGTATTGTCATTGCTGTTTGAGTGGCTTAATAAGAGTCGTTTTATTACCACAATCTTCTGCTATTGTGATGAGGGAATTTTCACGTTTGCTATTTCTTATACTGGGTTGCCCATATTCGACGGACCCATGTGTTTTTTTTTTTTTTTTTTAAATCAAAGAAAAACACAATTTTTTTGATGTTGACGATAATAATCATTTTATTTGTTTCAAGTAGATTTGTTGACATCACTTTTTGAATATGATATCTCTCAAATGGCCGCCTTAAGCCTGTACGGCGTATTGTGCCCGTTTTGCAGCATTTTCCACAGTTTTAGCTAGCATTTCGGCTGGAATAGCTGCTATTTCCTCGCAAATGTTTGGTCTTCGATGTATCAGGCCAAGTCTTCCTGGACATCGCATAGGTTGGTAGGCTTTTCTATCGTCTGCCTGCAATTCTGTAATTGTGAGACTCTAGTTCTGTCTTAATCTGGCTTAGAGGAATTTCTATTAGCCCCACTTCAGTCGAGCTTAAGGAGGATCTTAACCGAGCAAGCTCATCTGCCTTGTCGTTATCCTCGATGTTCCTTCGGCCTAGAATCCCTACTACAGTGATATCGAGCCACTGCATGAGCGCGAAGAGTTCCTCTATATACCGGCTTACAAATGGTTAACATACGAGTAGTTAAAGTAACAGTAACAAATAATAATCTAGTGGTGGTAAATCGACTGCTCAGGGCGAATAATTAATAGTTGAATTTCGTGAAATTTTGCGATCAGGTAAGTTGAACTGCAATAAATTCATTGTTTAGGTGGCACATAGTTCTATTGAAACTATATGTCAGCGACATCTATTTTGTCAGTTACTAACATCGTTCAAGAGTTAAATCCGCTGACCGTAACCACATTCCCAGCCGAATTTTTGCAAAAAATGACCTAAAATCTAATCCACACAAATTTATCGACCAATTCTTAATAGTGGTCCCAGCAGGACGGTTATGTTGACCAAAAATATCACGAATTTAACGAAATGTATTCAACGTCTAGGTTCACTCTGCACAACCGGTGCATTGAGAACTACTCCAACGGCAGCGCTTGAAAGAATACTCAACTTGTCACCAATTGATATTGCGGCGGGATGCCTAGCAGCTAAATCCGCCGTAAGACTCAGCGCGACAGGCGAATTTACCTGTAAAACATTCGGACATAGCTCAATAGGTATTAGTTATAGGGTCCAAACGGACTATATGACTACGAAATGCAATTGGGTGAAGAAATTCCGAACAACAATAGAAGAAGAGGGATGGAAAAGAGGAATGAAACCTAACCCAAATACTTTTAATATATTTACTGATGGCTCGAAAATGTTAGACGGAGTAGGGGCAGGGATCTACTGCGCAGAGCCAGGATCGGGCAGCCATTTAAGCTTCCTGACCCCTGCAGTATCTTTCAAGCAGAAGTCTTTGCTGCAAAGACATCAAGCAACTCCAAAATATAATAAATATATACGTTTACAGCCAAGCTGCGATAAAAGCAAAAAACTCATATGAAATTTCATCACCGCAGACAGATGGTTGCATATCTATTGGGTAGCCGGACATAAGGGCATTGCACGAAACGAGATTGTAGATGAGATTGCCAAAAGCGCTGTTTACACACAATTCGAACAAGAAAACGACATACTGAAACCTTTAAATACGATATACAAAGACATCGCTGCGGACATGAAAATATGGATAGATAGGAGGTGGAATAATCTAGCCACTTGCAGAACCGTGAAAATCATGTGCAGATAAATACGTCCGATTCGTACTAGCTCTGTCTAGAAAAGAAAGCAGAACTATTGTAGGTATGCCACAATTTGCTAGCGGCGCACGCAGACAAGATGGGAATCTCAAACAACGATAGCTGCAGATTTTGCAATGAACTAAAAGAGAGTGAAACGCTAGAACACCTTCTATATTCCTGCTCTGCATTAGCTAGAACCAGACTAAAATGCTTAGGAGCTTTACAATACGAGAGGTTAGAGTACCTCTCGGGGATAGAGCTCCAAAGTTTACTTAGATTCGCAAAAGATGCAGACGTATTACAAGATGTCTACTACAAAGAAACGTAAGGGTCTAGCTCCATCTGGTAACACTAAGGATCAATAGGTCTATGTGATAGCTTTCAGCCAGCCAAGTGAACCAAACCTAACCTAACAAAATGTATGTTTTCAGTTTCACCATTTTCATAGCGGCTTTTATTATTTTAATGTGATTTTCGAGCGGTATTGAATTCCTTGTGAAAGCTTCAAGTGGCAAAAGAAAAAGCCGAATGTCAACGCGTTCGCACCTCGGCTGGCAGAAAATGGCAAACCTTCCAGTTTATTCTAATAAGAATTACTCTAAGAAAAGAACTTCTCATAAAAACCAAAAATCATGTGGAGAAGGACCTGGCCTCACTTCGTTCCTCCAGCAGGTGCCAGTTTAGCATGACTGGCGCGCTTTGGTATACTCAGCAGAGAACGTAAATTCATAGAGAAGGCGCAGTCCCGGCCCGTTCCTCCTAACAAAATACGGGTAGGAAAATGAAATCAGCACACGTTAACAGTAGGAAATTAATTAATATGGCTGCCGGAGAGAAATGAGAGGGAGAGAGTGATACGCAAGTGTGAAAAAATGTAGTTTACATTAGCTTACATTTGCTTGCGTACAGAACAGATTTGTTCATTTGATATGTCCATATGATTTGTATGCATGTTTACAGATTTGTTCTTTTTGGTCTTTTTATGAAAATTGCGCGTAATTGTATGTATGCATGTTTATATACATATATTAGCATAGGACATACAGCTATGGTCAAACGTTTAGCGCACTTAAAAAGAGTTCAATATAATGCTCGATTAAATGATATGAAACCAAAATAAATCCAGTTTTTTTAACTAAATATATTTAACACTTTATTATAAGACAAAATAACTTAAAGTAGACAGTTTTCCCTAGAAAAAATATGATAAAATAGAAGTAATTCTTATTTGGTCATAGTGGGATTTGGACAAAGACTTAGCGCAGTTTTAATTTTTGTAAAAAATATGAAATATTTGTAAGAAATGAGAAAAGATTGTTGACTATTATTATTTACCATATCAATATTTGGTAGAATAGCCGTTATTCTGTATAACTCCATCACACCTGCGTGGTAAACTCTCTATTAACTTTTGGCACCTGTCCAAAGGAATAGAGTTCCATGCTTCCTGTACACCTTCCCAAAGTTCATCGATATTTTTTCATTTTTTTTGTCCAACCATCGTCTTCACATCATTCCACAAGTTTTCGATTGGATTTAAATCCGGACTTTGTGCTGGCCAATCGAGCTGGGTAATATTTTCCTGCAAAAGCCAGTTTTTGACCACTCCCGCAGTATGTTTGGGATCGTTGTCGTGCATAAATATCAAATTTTTGCATGTTTGACTATTGCCATCTTATAAAGTCCATCCGTAATGTATTTATGAAATATGATATTCCAACCGCCCATGGCACTTCAAGCTTTAAGGTCATTAGGAAGTTATTTGAAATTGATCAAAAGAATTCCAATTTTAAAATTTGCCCAAAATTGACCGAGACTCATATTTACCCAAGCATTTTCGAAAAAATGAGCGTTTCACGCGCAACACAAGTATTGAGCAATTCGGTAGCGTCAGGTATTGACATGATGTGTAGTCAAAATTTATTTGGTAATGACGAAAACTTGATAAATTTTGCCAAGCTCACGCAGATATTTGTTAAAGAAATGAATGATCTTTTTGATGAACTCGATGCAAAGCATTTCCAGTCAACAAATCCATTAAGGTCTCCTCTGAAGCGGGATGATAGGGGCAAAGTTGAAAGACTATTAAGTTACTTCGAGTTCTTTAGTCCAATGTCTACAATATGCGTGCATATTCTACTATTAAATGTATCCAAGGCTTTCGTACTGCAATAAAATCGATGCTGGAATTGTGCGAGGAACTTTTTCAACAGCATTAAAATTTAAAATTTATTTTCCTTGGAAAGTTAAACCAAGATTGTCTAGAAAATTTCTTTTATCGGGTCCGAGCTAGTCAGGGTATTAATACTCATTCCACAGCACACGAAGTGCAATACATAGTAGCGCGATTGATATCTGATATGACTTAATCGATGTCAATATCGAAGTCGTGTGTGAAATTGTTATAATATAAGAACAATTTCGTAATTCGTGCTTTCACAATTTTATATATTTTTTTTCATTTCAGGAAATGTACAATAAGTACCTATTTATAGTATTGTAAAATATATATACTATATATGAGTAGTTAACTTACTTCTTGGTAAAAATAAAAAATAGAGATTAAAAAAACTAGTGTTTCAATTTTCTTAAGGATAATAATATTTATTTGGTAACAAGAACTTAAATGAACATATACCAATAATTTAATTCGACAGGATTTCCTTACAAAATCAATATATTCCTTCAGCTAAATCAAATGAACATCTGCATATAAAAATCGTTCATATGGACGTGCAAAAGCAAACACGCATACACATAAATACATGCCTACATACTAACTTCCATAGACATACATACATATGAGGTTGCGAGCACTTGCGACAGAAATCAAGAAATCCAGCGCGCATTCATAGGCGCAGCGCACATTCATTGGCACAGCATTGTACATATACACATATTTACATACATATATTGATGCATACATATATGTATACGGAGCCGCGGCCACTCGACTTGACAAAAATTCAAGATTTACCAAATATTGGCAAATAATTCAACGCGAAATATTCCAATATTGACTATTTTCGAATTGTCGAGAAAATTGGCATATGGGCGGCTCGTTTTATGAATGAAAGTACTTTGTTCGTAGAAATATGAGCTCGAACTTATCAATGAATTTGTTTTTTTGTGCTTTTTAATATTTGAAACTGTTCAGCGCCGTCGCGGGTAAATAATCATGGCGGCAACAGCTACGCCTAGGAATGCATTTTGTTCTTGTAGTCGCTAGGCTTAGAATTTTAGTTTTGGAAGCATACACATGTAGAGGCATAAAGTAAGTATGTGCGGTTATATGTATATACGAATATTCATTGTTTTGCTTAGAATAGAAACTTTTACGTACATATGTACATTGTCCCAACATATGTATTCATATGTATGTGCATACATACATACATATGTATATGTACGCGAATAAGGTTTAGATGAGTTTTTTTGCATATGTTAGGAATATATTTGCATACGTTTGTCTATTTGCTTTTGAATTTTTTATATGTAGATACATATGTATGAGCTGTGTTTTGAGGCAGGTCAAGATTTTGTTTCTGGCCACATGAATATGGATGGTAGATGTTATATCTATTTAGTATATGAATATAAATACATATGGATATAAAAATTTAAAAAGGGCACATATTGTCGAATAATAACCGTTGATGCAAATGAATGGTTTACAAAGCCAATTTTTTATGTGGATATTTTGAAATTACTTTGATAATGCACTTAATATCTATGCAATTTAGTTAATTAGATATTTAAAATTTCACATTCATGCATGCATATACATACATACTTAGAATTAATTTATTCATCTCACAAGAAATAATCCATTTGCGCATGCGAAATGCCTACGGGAAATAAGCATGAAAGAGAAATGTGAATTTTGCACATACATATGTGTATTAGAAATATGTTTGCATACGTTTGTCTATTTGCTTTGAATTCTGTATATGGAGATGTGTATGAGAGGTGTTTGAGCTGGGTTTTGAGGCAAGTCAAGATTTTTTTCTGCCCACATGAATATGGATGGTAGATGTTATATATAATATATTCAACGCTTTGTAGTATATGAATATACATACATATGTATATAATAATTTAAAAAGTACAACATATTGCTGAATAATAAACTTTGATGTAAATGAATGGTTTACAAAGTTATTTTTTGTGTTATGATATTTGAAGAATTTTGATAATAGACCTAAATTCAATACAATTTAGTCAATTAGATACTTAAAATTTCATATTCATGCATGCGCATACTTAGAATTATAATATTATTATTTATTAGAGCAATATGAAATATAACACTAATTGATAGAGCACACTAGCTACTTAGGCCTACGGTGCTATTGCGCTACTTAGAATTAAAATATTCATCTCACAAGAAATAATCCATTTGCGCATGCAAAATGCCGACGGCAAATAAGCATGAAAGAAAAATGTACAAGTCTTCTGTTATTTTCTTTTCCCTAACACCAAATCATGGCATTTTACATTTCAATGCAAACGCTATATTTATTTCTGTTGACTACGCTCCGCTATGTTAACTCTCTTCTGTTAATTTCCTACCCTCGTTTTGATGTGTTTTGACATTTAACCTGTCCATTCGTTCCTGAGCCTTTTCTATGAATTTACGTTCTCTGTACTCAGCACAAAACAGTTCAGCGTGAGCGCTCCATCCAAGAAGAAGAAGATCTAAGCTGCCTTAGTTTTACGTTAGTCTCCTAGTTGAGAGATAACGCAGATAAGAGAATTAGTAATCTACTAAAATTTTATACTTAAATTTCAATCAAAAAAGTGGTGTCTAAGTTTCTTTGCAACTGTTTAACTATTGTACAAAAAATGGTGTATTCGTAGTAAATTAAATATTATTAATTATTGTTTTTTATTTAACCTTCACATTAGTAATAATTTTCAACTACATTTTTTTTTTTTTTTTTTTTTAATCCATTTATTTATTCCAATCTGTTTTCTAACATTCAGCAATATTTGTTCTTAAAACTGAAACAAACTGGTGCAACTATTTCTAAAATGTTTGCTTATTATCCATTGTTCCTTCCATATCCATTGTTGACTTCCCCTTCAGTCTGTTCAAGGAGATGCGATTGAGAGTTATTTCTGTGATTAAGGGGCTTGTGTGGATTGAAATATTTTATTGTGAGATGAGAAAATTTTTTTTTTATTTTTTCAGCTATTGTGAGAAATGTTAGATGACAATGTACTTTGGCACGTGAAGTAGATAATATGGTGCGTTTATTCTCATTATTAGGATTTCGACTGGCATCTTTGCCTATGCCCCAGAGTTATATGTCATAGATCCATATTGGTTTTAAGATGGCTGAGTAGAGTCAAAGCTTACTTTTGAGAGATACGAGAGAGTTTCGATTAAGTAACCAATTCCAATTCATGTAGTCCGAATGGATACAAACGCTTCGGTTCTGAAAGTATTCGATGCGGTACCAGCTGGTGGTAGCAGAGGAAGAGGAAGTCCTCCTTTGCGTTCGAAAGATCAGGTGGAGAAGGACTTGGTTTCACTTGGTGTGCCCAACTGGCGCCGGTTAACGTGATAAAGAAACGACTGGCGTGCTTTGTTAAACTCGGCCAAAATCGCGTAAGTGGTTATCGCGCCAATTAAGAAGAAAAAATTCCAATTCCGTTTGGTGAAAATATGCGTTTTCCATGTAAGCTTGCTGTCGAGGTGCAGGCCAAAATATTTTGTAACATTATTTTGGGGAATGATTACATTATTGAGTTTAACGGGTGGGCAAGTGTTTCGTTTAAGTGTAACTACACAACCTGATATGCATTATTCTAAATAGTTGCTTGCCACGAACCAACACAGCATTAAGAAGGAGCTTAGAAGTGAAGAGTTAAGGCTAGGAGAAGTGGCTGGCACCAAATTATAGGGCTACGTCAGACGAAGTCTTTACTTACTTGATATTTTGAAAGTGTGAATTTAATTTTTTTTTCTCCTTTTAAGATTATGCAAGAATATTAAATGTCCCTCTCTCAACTCTTCGTAAGATTGAAAACCTTTTTACACATTTTAAAAGGCCTTTGAATTTACTGAATGCGGATTAAAACCATAGAGGCGTAATCATTTCTTCCGGTCCTCAATCCTTAGTGGGACATAGGGCATCGAGAGGTGTATTCATTGTAAAAATAAGCCACAAAATACCAGAAAATACTAAAGAAACCATAACGACATTTTTACAAAAAGAGTACCTTATCTAGTTACATAACCTCAAATATAGCAAATAAGTCGTTCCCTTAACAAAAGAGTCTCGCTTAACAAAAAAAAACTCATAATTTAAATTTTACATAAGCATAACACATTAATTTAAAAAAACGCACATTCTAAAGACAATTTTTCACGCATACAAAGTTCTTTAAGTGATTCAATAAAAATTTGGTATTTTCTTTTCTTTAAATGGGCATTTTAGTGCGTTTTTATATCGAAAGCTAGGCAACAATGCAGTAGCGAGAGAGAGTTTTGACTGCTGAAAGCAGAAGAACACCAACAACAACTGCAATCGCGGGCAATGCTACCAGATGTTAAAAAAAAGTAAAGCTAAATAAAACTGAGTGAGTTATTGTGCTCATTTCAAAAAATTTATATTTTAAAAAATTATAAACATAACTTTTAATTAGAACTAATATAGAAAAATGTCATCAAGAAAGAACTAAAACTCCGAGACTAAATAACAAAAAAAATACTAAATCAAGTTACAAAAATGGTAATCTGGCCATACTGGTGCTAAAATCACGTAACTCGTTGTCAAATTCGCTGAGAGCAAAGTAACGGGACCACCATAGGCGCCATCTCATTAATCTTTCCATCATGGTGCCAAGGTGAAGGTTAAAAATAAATTTTTAGGTGTAAGTAAAATTCTTACTCAATAAAAACTCTTTTATAGCAACATTTTCTTAAAGTAATTTAGTTAACATTTTTTTATTTATTTGCTTTTTGCATAAAATCTACATATACAAGAAATTTAACTAAAACTGAAATGTTACACTCAGTTTGGAGAGTTGAGATCCTTACTAATCTCCAAACATATACCAAATACATGTCTTAACGATGACCTATGATTCAAAATAGATCAGGCTCTGTATCTAATGTTCTTATTCTCAAAAATATTCTAACGTGAGAATCCGATTTTAATGCCAATCTCTCATTAACCGCTTGCAAATGTGCCGTTAAGTTCTTATTTGCCTCTAAGCGATTAGTTCTATAGTCACCAAGCATTTTCACTTTATTATCAGCACTAAAAGCAACAGCTTTGTAATAATCGAACAACCAGATATCACATGAATTACGGGACTCAATGAAAAGCAACTCGCACAGATGACTTTCGGTTATGGCGCGCAACTTTTCAAAACCAATGAAATATTCAGATCGCAGTTCACCGATGCCGTTTTCCAGTAATTCTGTTTTTGTATTCAAAAACAATTGGCCATTAGCTTGTCGATGAGCGATCAATAGCCAATTTTCACCAAACATACTAGACACGTTCAACATAGTAAAAGCAGTTTCCAAGTTGGGTAACTTAATGATGATTTCACTCGCTCGATATCTCTCACAGTCAATCACCTCGGTGTTACTGATTTGATTAAATTAGATAATGTGTATTTGTTATAAACACATTGGTTTTCACAGATTAAATTTAAAACTCATACCTTAACCGATTTACAATTGTTTGCAGATCTACCAAAATGTTATTGACTCTTTCGTCTATTTTCAATTGATTGCCCATCGCTGCGTCTATGCTGCAATGAAAATATTGTATAGTATTTAAAAAAAGTTTAGTTATATTTTGTTGCTCAAGACGTACACGCTGCTCAGGTTCCTCATTTCTTGCAACTTGCAGACTCCCGCTGCATTCTAGAACAAAAACAATAAAAATATTTAACCAGTGAACATATAAGGTGGCACAAAATTAATCACCCATCAATCGTATGTAACACTTGTGATAGCCGTGGTATAAAATCAAATCAAAGTTCAAAATAAAGATTTCCAACACTCAAAACTATTTTCTTATTTGGTAAAAAATTACTCAAAAACAAAATTGGATGATTATTTGTGTGCCACCTTTTATTTATATATCTGTATGGTACGCACATTATTAGCACCAAATCTGGCTACATTCACATATTGAGAGTTTAGTTGTATGTAGTTTTCGGGTGATGTTAGTAAAACACTTAGCGTCATCAGCAACTTGTCGATTGGCACTTGAGTCATTTTAAATGAAACAATTTAATCATTCGAAGTTTTTTTTCAAAATTATAATTATGCAGGGAATTTCCAAATTTTATTTATACTCGCCGAATGCGCCAACCAAACTGACTGAGGCCTGTGAATAGATAATGCAACTGAGTGGCGGCGCGTTAATGATAAGCCAACTGTATAATTCGCGCAAAACCAACGGTTGCAGATATAGGGTGCTCATTAGGCTTACTGAGGAATTTTTAGAATTTAACGAATCTCCCTCATGGATTCAGATTAAGACGAAAGCGAGAAGTAGACAACATTCGCAAGCATTTATTTCGGCACTAGGCGCCCAAAGCCAGCGCGATAGCAGCTATTTAGTAAGAATAGTAATATGAGTTAGGCTGGTACGAACTATTTGTCTATTTGGACCGTAGTAAGCAACACTCTTGGATTTTCTTGTGTATTTGAAGTATGCTTTTTTGTAGTTACATACACCTTTCTCCTACGTGTGGCGTGCGTCTTGCTGTTGTTTCACAAATCGAAAACCAAAATGGAGTAAGCCGAAATACACCCGGAGCTTTGCCAAAGCCTGTTGAAGAGCAACCGGCATTAGTAAAGAAAATCCTATAATTTTGATGTTTCATGCACGGAGATTCGAACCTGCGCACTTCCGCATGGTCTGCTACGGCGTCCGCAAACTAGACTAACTAATAACTAAAGTAAAAACAATTAAGAAAATATTAAACAAAATAATTTTTGTATTGCTATCTTTAGCCTTGAAATTCTTTTTTGAAATTTGAAAAGTCGAGTCAAGAAGAAGCGATAAAAAACTCAGGCTTAGAAGCCCATTGTAATTAAACATATGAAAAAAAGAAAAAGTAGATAGTCAAGGATCACAGGAGATAAGTAGCAGAAGAGAAAAAAGATAAGATAGAATAAGAAGACATATACATAGGTAGCTAGACCTGTGAGAATTTTCTTGACTGTCACTAAAGACAATCTTCTTCTCGCTCCATTTTCTCTCAACTATGCATTCGGCTACTTTCAGGATGGCAAAAAACAGTTGCCATTCTTCCCATAGTGGAATAAAACTTATTGCTATCGCGTAAGTACCATCCGGTTCCAAAACTTATTTCATTCTTACACCCACCGATAAATAAAATATACTTCAAACCTCTTTGAATGCATTCTGCATTACTTTGACATCAAATTTCCTTCCAAATGAAACTATGGGTATCAGGTCGTCTTTAGGTGCCAAAAGTAGTGGGTACTGCTCAGGTAGCATCTTAAAAATTTCTCTGTGTCTCGAAGTTTCTTCTTCATGCCAGAAACAATATTTATAGAGTGTATACTACTGTGGGCAAAAAGTAAGGTGAATTTATTTGTCAAACTTCGCGGGTTAAAATTTCGCTCTAGTGATTTTTTTCATGAGTTGGCAGCACTGTTAATAACATCTGGGCCAACTTTCATGTGAATGTCATTATCAGTAATATATTTACGCTTGTGTTTACCAAACGACCAAGAGTGCGTTTTTCGAAAGTCGTCGCGTTGATGTGTGTGAAACAATGCTTTCAGACTATCAGGACAAGCTCAAATGCATCATTACAGGAGATGAGACTTGGATTTATGCTTACGACCCTGACACAAGCGACCAATCAAGCGAATATCGTGCTAAAGGTGAGGCCAGACCGAAAAGAGCACGTCAAAGTCGTTCAAAAATAAAGTTCATGATGACAGTTTTTTTTCGATTTTCGTGGTGTGGTGCACTATGAATTCCTTCCACCTGGCCAAACTGTTAATAAGGAATATTATTTGAGCGTTATGCGTCATTTACGTGAAGCAATTCGTATAAAAAGACCAGAATTATGGGCCAACAACTCTTGGTTTTTGCATCACGACAGTCAACGGTCGCATTTATGGTTGCATTTAAATGGTCAAAACTTTAAACTCAAATGGTGTTATCAAAACAAAAAACTATTCAACCGAATCGTCTGAAATTTTAATATGTTGTTTACAATGGATATCGGCCGTACTAGAAACATATTATTATTTCGTATTTATTTTATTAAAAAACTGAAGAAACCCCCATTTTTGGAGTGTCAAATTCAAAAACGCGTAAATTTCTCAATTTTCAAGATTAATGAGGGTTGGTTATTTTCAACGATCAAACACCGATCTACGACACACGACACACATTATTCAGGATTGGATGCTGTACTATGCACCAAGGCAATTAAATACACCAGCGCAGAGCCCAAATTCAAATATTAGAAATGTTGAATATTTATGGGTAAGTTTGGAACAAATAATTAGAAAAAAATATGACAACAACAAAGCTGGCAAATTTAGTTGCCTCGATGCCATGTCGGCTCCAAGTGGTTGTTAAGACTAACGGTGGGCCAATTAATTACCGAAAAGCAAACGTATCTAGCATTAACCCTCCGTGGCACACTTTTTTTTAAACCTTCGGTTGGGCACCCGGGTTTGGACGCGAATTGCATGGATCAAATTGTCACACATTTCACTTCAAAACGACCAAAAAGTCGATAGACCTTTGCTTTCTTTTGCAAGATGTTGGATACGTCTTGTAGTTGCAAGGAAGTTGATGGGCCCAAGAAAAGTGATGCAAAATGAAATTTTTTGATGACGAACACATTAGTCCTTGTAAACATCAAAAATTGCATGAATAATCCAACCGTCATTTCACAAGTCACTACTCGTTTGGCTATGGAATAATTTTTCAACAAACCGATTATTATCCCTGAGAATATGGTAGTCAACGAACCAACCGGAGCCGATACACTCACTGCGAAGAGAAATTGTCGTATTTGTCCACAAGGAGACGAAAAGCTTCGTCGAAAAACTCGTATACATGTTTTGTTTTCCTTCCACCGAATACATAAATAAATATCGTTTTATATTTTACTATAAATTTCATTCTAATTAACTTTTTTTCTTCAACCTTCTTGGAAATGAGTCAAAATATGGAACAAAACAAGAAAATTCTTTTTTCCACAAACCGAAATATTTTCAGCGATTTTTTTTTGCTTCTGTAGCTCAATGTATGCCAAAACCAATGAAAAAGGGAAGAAATTTAAAATATGTAACTGAGATACTTAAAAATGAATTATAAATGTGGCTTATTTGGCACATATTCCCCTCGGATACATGTAAATATATAAGGTCCAGGCTGACCCGAGATATCCAACCGAAGGTATAACTTTTTAAATCCTTTTTTTCGTTCTGTTTGAAATTTCTTTTTGAAGAGTTATATAAATCGATAGAAAATTAAATTTTAAAAAACTACGCAGAGCTCAAGTCGTTAGCTATAATAGAAATATATTAAATTCACGTCCAAAGTCGAAGAAGGTTGAGCCAGACCTGGGTGCCCAAAAGAGGGTTAAGTAAAGCTTTTGTACTAAAGCAAATAATTTTTGTGCTGCATGTAGACTTTCGCCAACGCTGTTTAAGCGTTTCCCCGCTATTATTTATCTTAAAGAAAGATTTTTTTAGTGTATTGTGACTGGGAAAAGATTTCAAATAAAACAGCATCAACACAATTTTCATTAAACATTTTTTACTTTGCACTCTATATTTGTACATTTAAATATACTTGAGTATAAATCTAAGTTTTCATGGAAGCTTTTACCGTTATGTCTCACTTTTTCGTCATTCTTTCGCATTGGATCTTCACATGTTTTCCAGTGTATTTGTGTGTTTTTTTATTTTTGCCTGCCATTTGCCAGCAGACATTATGGTTTAATATCACTTACAGTTGTTGTTATCGCCTAGTGTTGTTTTTGCTTCATTCACCCAAATGAAATCTTCATTGTACGCCATCTTTGTCGGCACCTGCTTGTTGAACAAGCGCATAACGCCGCCAACTTCGACGCCATATTAAATAATATTAAAAGACTTACATGAGTTTAATATCGACTTCAAGACAAGTTGATGTTCGTGCATACATATATATATACATATATATGAATTCGCCTGAGCGACTTGCTTTTGATTTTTTCTTGTACGAGTATGCATATGTTCCAATGCTCGCATGTACACTTTCATGCATACATATGGGCATGAATCTCACTTCGAGTTAATATGTGGGCACCCGTGCGTCAGCTGACGTCTGCTGGCATTTACGCCTGACTTCCAAAAAATTATTTTATGATGAAGTTAAAATTTAAAATAGAATGAACTCAATATTTAAAGTTCAAACCAATTGTTTTATTCTATATACATATGTACATATGGGAGAGGATGATTAAGTTCTGTTACAGCAATTAGCGTTTAGAGGAAAGGGGAGAAAAAATAAAAATACACGTGTATCGGCGATTTTCATGTACACGTCAGAATTTTTTTTTTTATGTATAAAATATAGAGCTCGTACGTAGTCCGCCTGCGTGAAAAACTTTAGATCAATTTTTAAGCCTTTTTCCGTGATCCAATCGCGCTGAATTTCTGCAGGCAGACTCGTGGAAATGTTTTTATTATGTAAAATTAAAAAAAAAAATTTTATCAATTCTCAGATTTTCTTGAATTTTTTTTTTTTCTAAAAAAAACAAAATTTTTTCTAAATTTTCGGCATAACTTGAAGGGACTCCAAATTTTTAAACAACAGCCTTAAAGTAGTGCTTCTTCATATCGGTAACAAACATCCAGCTGTCCCGATCGCATATGCCACCAACCTCAAAGAAACATACGAAGGCATGAAATTAATATTACAGCTGTAAACTACCAAGAGCATAATTGGAAAATATGCTGCAATCTAAAAGTGGTCGGATTACTCATGGGTGTTAAGCGTGGATTTCCAACCCACCAGTGCTTTTTGTGTACATGGGAAGGTCGCAAAAGAGATCAGCATTACACTGAATTTAAGTGGAAGCCGCGAACATGCTACAAAGTAGGCGTAGAAAGTATAGAAAATCTACCATTAGTGCAGCCATCTCAAATCATTTTGCCATCACTCCACATTAAGCTCGGTGTCGTACGAGTATCAAATTTTGTTAAAAAAGAGGTTGTCTGTAAAGTCGGTTTACTGACGATAGTTTAACGTAACAACGTCATAAGAAAATACTGATGTAAGGGTTGCAATTTTCAAAACAAAATTTTAATTTTATTTATTTGATAGATATTTTGTATGGATATAGAGGAGGAGGTAAATGGAATTGCAATGGAATAGGTCAAGTTACATTTACACAAACGTGAAAAATGACGAAACATTTATCAAATTCATGAAAGATATGTTCAATTTCGATTGTGCATCCGACGTTAATAAGTCAACAACACTAAGAGGCAACATCATCGATTTGCCTTTTTCAAGACACATTACACTCGAAACACTCGCTTTCATTTCCTACTTTTCCTATCATCGCCCTATTATCAACAGAGAAATGGTTCATTACCATGCACATAGGAAGAAGGCATATGCAAATACAAATATGTGAATTTATATACACATGCGCATATACATACATATACAGTGAAACCTCCCACAAGCGGACACTCACGGTTCCACAATTTTCGTCCGCTTATGAGGAGTGTCCGCTTATGGGGGTTGAAAAAAAACTCTAGGTTAAAATTACTATCCCACCTCTTTAAATAATTACATTTTTATATTGGGAACAATGAGTATATTTACACATTTGAATATACATATTTGATTGAACATATTTATATTTTAGGCTTCAAAAATTCATATACCGTAGTATGTCGTAGATTTTCCTGTTTATGTTTCAGAAAAAGGTTTTCAAGATGACATTCTAAAGTCTTGGCGTATTGGAATCCAGTAATATCGTCTCTTAGAAATTGGTTAATGCTTCAGGATATGACTTGATCTGACATTCATCCTGGATACATACATGATTTGAGTCTCCGCTTTCTCCGTCAGATAATTCCTCAGTATTAATTTCGTCAATGACAACGTCAATACTATTGTCTTCTGTATTAACAACTTCGTCGATTAACAAAAACTCCTCTGTATACTGACCTTGCCGATTTTCATTTAAAATCTTTATCAAAGCCGCTAGTATCGATATGGGAATATCATCCTCTGCCTCGAAGTCAGAACATTCAAGCGGAGCTTTTTGAAACCCGGCTTTCGAAAAACAATTCTTAATTGTTTCTGCCGTTACGTTGTCCCATGAAGATTTAATAAAAAAACAGCCTCCAAAATGTCAAAAGTTTTTGAAAGTCTGTCTATTGGAATGTCTCCTAATTTTGTCAAAATATGTTTGATTATATGGCATCTGTAATGACACTTAAAATTTTGTATTATATCCTGATCGAGGAGCTGACAAACGGATGTTATTTAGTTTAATATCTCGAGGGTGAGTTGTAGCATTGTCCAAAAATAATAAAATTTTTCTCTTCTGGCAGCCCATTTTTTTATTAAGCATTTCTAGCCACTCACACATAATTTCACGAGACATCCAAGCTTTCCGGTTTGACTTCCATTCCACTGGCAAACTTCCTATATTGCCTCTTTTAAAGGCGCGTGGGCATGCTGCTTTTCCGATAACCAATGGCTTTTCTTTATCTCCAACCATATTGGCACACAATCCTCGAAATTAACCTCGGAAGATTCCCCACATATTCTTTTGAAAGTCACATTATGACGCCTACGCCATTTCTCCAACCATCCATTTGACGCAGAAAAATTTTGAATACCTAATCGGCCAGCAATTTCTTTTGCTTTTTCCTTTATAATAATACCCGATATTGATATATTTTGGCTTCTGGCCTTAACGAACCATTCGAAACTCAAATGGTCAATTTTTGAGCCATCCGCGTTTAAGAACTTCTTCTTTTTGTTGACGTTATCACCGCCCATCCATATTCTTTTAATATCTTTTATTTCAACTATTGTCTATCTACTATCTTTGTTGTCCGTGGATTAGAGTATCGCGTCCACGTATAAGAGGTTTTTATTGTTTTCTTTACACATTTGTTCAGTGATATATTTTGCTTGTCCGTTACCGAGAGGTCCGCGACCGCTTTCGAGAGGTGATTAGAACAAAAAAAATGAGAAAAAGTGTCCGCGTCCGTTTATTAGAGTGTACGGTTATTAGAGTGGAATTCGTTCTAAAAACCCAACATAAAGTTTGGTTCCTCAGTTTTTGTCCGGTTATGGGGAGTGTCCGCTTATTGGAGGTGTCCCCAAGGGGAGGTTTCACTGTATATGCTCACTCAAATAGGACAGAGCCAGATGTCGAACGTTACCGACCGCGGGGGCCGATTGTGCTCTTTGTCGTTCGTTCCACGCTCTCGCTTGCAGTTCAAGCACATTAGCTTACATTTGCTTGCGTACAGAATAGATTCGTACATTTGATTTGTCCATTTGTTTTTTGTATGCATCTTTACATATAGATTTATTCTTTTTGTTTGCATGTTTATATACAATACATATATTAGTATACAACATATCTTATAAGGTACATATATGGTAAATATTGCCATACATTTTTTCCTTCATATATAATAAAAAAATTAATAATAATAACATTAAAGCAACAGGTATGTATTATTAGCAACTAGTCGTCACTAATTATAAATTCGGTAAGGATGATGATGATACACTTGGTTTTATTTTAAATTCTTCAAGTAAATGAAATTAATAATAATCAATAAGAAGGCATATGCAAATACAAAAATGTGAATTTATATATGTACATATGCGCATTTAGATACATATATACGCTCACTTAAGTAGGAGAGAGCAAGATGTCGAACGTTGCCGTTCGTTTGCTTTGTTTGCTTTGTCGTTCGTTCCGCGCTTTCGCTTGCAGTTCATTCAAGGTAACGACAGTGAGCAAGGTAACGACAATGAGGAAGGTAACGACGAATGAGCAAGGTAACGACGAATGAGCAAGGTAACGACACATTTTTTCGTGCGTGCAGCCGGCTAAATCGAATTATAAGACGTTATCACGTCAAAAACTGGATCGTGAGGGCGAGGCGATTGCAAGTTTGCCCAATATTTTTCCGAAACTGAGCGGCGCAAAGATTCATGCAGGTATTTTTTTTTACGAAGGCTTTTAGTAACTTTACTTTTTTAATGATGTGCATAATTTAAGGTGTTTTCAGTGGTCCGCAGATAAAAAACATAGTTGCAAGTTATGAATTTTCATCAAATTTGAATGCTATCGAACAACGTGCATGGAAAGGCACAGTTGCCGTTATTGAGCAGTTTCTTGGCATTAAACGAGCTGACAATTATAAAAATATTGTTGCAGAAATGATTTCGGCAAATGGCGAAATGGGCATATTAATGTCGCTAAAGATCCATTTCCTTCACAATCATTTAGATTGTTTGCGGAGTGAAATACCTTTCTTTTGATACCCACATCGGCATATCTCATGTAATTTTTTTTTTAATTTCGAACAGGTGGCAACCCTGTGAAACATTGTCAGTGGCAACACCTAGGTGAAAAGTTTAGAAATGTGATACACTATCTGTATGCTCAATTTCATTCAAATACGTTTAGCTAATCCTGAGATCGTGTGGCTATACAGATAAACATACAAGAATTGCTCGTTTAAAGTTATAAAATTCAAAAAAAAAATTGTGACGTGTACATGAAAATCGCCGATACACGTGTATTTTTATTTTTTATCCCCTTTCCGAAAAAGTAATATATATTTGGTTAATAGGACAGAATGTGTGTAACGCGGTGAGGTTAACAAGCAAAATTGAGGAAGTGCGAATCCACATTGCCATTCAAGAAACTGCCAACCCACAGCGAATCACTGTTTGGTGTGGTTTTTGGGCTGGTAAATTGTTTGAAAAATATTGCAGTGGCGCTGTTACATTGAATGGTGAATATTCCGTAGCACGATAACAAACAGTTTACTTCAACAATATGTGGTTTCAGCAGAACGTTGCCACGTGCCAAACTGTGCATATAGCCACGGCTCTATCAGGAACGAATATTTTGGGATTAACTATCTCACAACACCATCAGCATCTTACAAATCAACATACAGCTCGGGGTGAGTCAGTGCTTCCCTCACACCTTCTTGGCGGTATTCTACATTTCACTGCCCATCTCAGCCGCTGAGCTTTTGCGAATCACGCAATGTTTTGACCTGATATCAGCTGTTCGATCTCATCATTGTATCTGATTCTGATTCTGTAAGATCCATCAGCTTCCCTTACTGGTCCAATTATTCTTCTTAAGATTTTACGCTCAAAACGGAGATATAGTTCTTTATATTAAATGTCAGTGCCAATGCTTTAAAGCCATGTGTTACTACTGGTGTTATTAGCGTCCTGTAGATTTGTAGCGTGCATGACCACGATAGTAATTTATTTTTGAGAAGTTTCAGGTGAGCAAAATAACTTCTATTAGTACCTTGTTGTCTATCATTTACACCAACTAGGAGGTCTGCAGCGCCGCTAACACTTACACCCAGGTATTTAAAACTGTCCACATTGTGGAAAAAATCTCACAACAGAAGGAGATCAAAATGCCGACGAGATTTGCGATTTAACTTTATTGGACTTCTTCCTCTGGGGCTACGTGAAAAGTGTCCACTATGCCAATAAGGCCGAGACGATGACAAAGCTGGAGGACGAAGTCATACGCATTATAAATGATATGTGCCAAAAAGTCATAGAAATTGTTAATATACATATCCTGTGCTGCCAGAGGAGTCGTGGTGGGATTTAAGGGATATTGTGCTTCGTACATATTTAAACGTCATAGAATGGAATAAAAAAACAGTACGAAGGAATTGCTTTTATTGATTTAATGGATATTGCATCTAATACGATAGCAGAAGCATTAACTATTTATTAGCTTCGTGGTGGGTTAGGTTAGGTTAGGTAGTGATGGTTGTCCAGAGAGTGGGCCCACTTGGACGAAAAAGTTTGGTTCATCCTTTGTGATACCATAGCAAGAGGGGGAAAAGAGGTGAAGGAAAAAATGATAGCACTAAAGGGAAAGGGGTGGGGAGGGTTGAGTATTTGTGGACTATGAACGGTGACTGGTCTGCGATTGTGTTACCCTCTTTATGCTGCAGATGAAGTTCATCAGTTTTTTGTTATCAAGGCCCGCTATATCAGCAGGTGCAGAAAAGAAGTGAGAACCAATATGAGAGCTGGGCAGCTGACGCAAAAAGGACTCGAAGTGATTCCGAGTCTCACGGCATGTGTACCCTGCGGGCAGTGCCCCGTGAGGATGCCCACGAAATTTGAGAGATGAGATTTCGTCATCCTCAGAATATCCCTCGAATGCCTCCTATCCAAGCGTGGCCAGAAGAACTTCGCGACCCTACACGTTCGTGTACTTACCCAGCGCTCGCTGAGTTGGTGCAAAGCCCATCCTTCCAGGAGTGTTGGGTAATCCCAAAAAACATTACATAACAACTAATAGAGAATTTATTTAACTCCAGAAAGTATAGAATACAGGGTCCGGCACTTGAAGTGTAACCAATTAAAAATGCCTTAAAAATTTACTTTTGACAATTTCTTTTATTCACTTCAAGGTAAAAAATGTGTGAAATTAATAGAAAATTAAGAATGAATTTACTTTTGCTCAATATGACCACCTTTTGTCTTGACTATGGCCTTGAAACGGTTCAGAAACTAATCGAAAGCTGCCCGAATGTGCCTTCCAGTTATCTTGGTTTCCCAAAGAGCACAATCCATCGGATTCGCGTCTGGTGCATTTGAGAGCCATTGTGTGGACGTTATGAAGTTCGCAACGTTGTTTTTTAGGCATTCTTGGTTCACTCGAGCTTTGTGAGATTTTTATCTGCCAACGGATTTAAAGCAACCTCCAGAATACTTTCTCGACCCCAAGCTCGATGAAAACGATTGGAGAGCTGCTATCTGCGGCTACAGCGGCCCAAACCATAATCTGAGGCGGGTGCTGCCTCCTGGTGGTCAATCGATGACTCAAATTCTCGTATGAACGGTGGGTAAAATAAACCCTATACTTTTGGGAGTTTACGAATTACTCACTTCGAAAAATTTTCTAGTCAGAAATTGCAATGTTCGGAAATTTACCGCTTTCAGCTTCTCCCGAGCGACCAACTCCTTCGCTCTCTCAAGCCTGACTTGTTGCTGCTTTTGTAAGAGATCATGCGCCTTTCGGATCTTGTAAGGCTTGACGTTGAGATCATTTTTCAGTATACGGTGGATGCTACGGTCGGATATTTTCAGTTTTTTCGCCATTTGATTGGCACTTCGTCGGGGATTCCGCTCAAGTCGTTTCTTCACTTTTTGAATCACCTGAGGTGACGTTGCAGTCCTTTGATGACCACCTCCACGACGTTTCGCGATGCTACCAGCATCAGTGTAACGAGTTATGGTGCGATAAACAAAAACTTTATTTTCTTTAAGGTGCTCGAGCTCACGAACAAACGCTGGTTGTGATTTTTCAGCCAAATATAATGCAACCACACTATTACGTTTGAAATCCATTACTGATTTTCTTTTTTTGCATTTACTCTCGGCAAAAAGCTCCCGAGCACTTGTAAACAATACTCGGGACTGTCATTTAGCCAACTTACAGACAGCTGATGCCCGTTTATAATAATACAAACATCCAGTTCTTAGTCTGACAGTCTTCTGCCAATTTTCTATCCTCGACAGTACGAGTTTCTTGAAATTTTTTCATCAACCTTTGAATTGTCGACTCATTCAGACGGTTTTTCCACCAAAAAAATCGAGAAATTTGCGATACGTTGTTCTTAAAGATCGGCCATTTTCATAATTTTCCTATTTCAATATTTTAACGCGTTATTCTATCGCGTGAAATTGTATAACTGTTTACTTGACAAATCTCAAAGATGGCTTAAAAACTACTGACATCTAATCATCACTTTTGAAAAACCCTTTATAAGCACGAATGCGAATACCAACACGAATATGAAAATAAATACAAGTACAAATACGAACAAGGATACGGATATACATAGAAATGCGACTTTAGAAATCCCCTCACAACAAGGTCTAGCGGAGTCAAACTGCACGATTTTGGGACCAATTCACACCAGCGAACTATGCCTTCATGTCGTTCATAACAAAATGTCACCATCTGCATAAACGCTACTCTACTGATTTGACGTCAGTGATTGAATAATGAACAACAAATTTTGCATACTCGTACACCACACGTTGTCTAGACAATATTGCCACCACAGTTTGCGAACATCAATACGTCTCTAACAGAAAACTCAATAATTGTACAGGCAGTAGCCGATACTGAAATCCCAACATTTTTGCACACCTCAAAATATTTTCAAATTTGAAATCAAATTAATATGAAGAATGGATATACATACATATGTACATATGACTTAGCTCTTTAAAATAAAATCACAAAAAATTATTGAGCGTTTCATAAAAATTGAAATTAGTTTGAAGTAAAATTATGATACTACTTACTCACTTAGATGACACCAAAACCGTATGTCGGTTTTGACCGAATCTAAAACTTTGCGCCAACGTAGATTACGTCTTCCTCGTCGTCCACCAGAGGGTTCCCTCTCGCAGGACTGCCGGCCGGAGCGCTCGCTCATCCTCGAGATATGGCTAAGCCAGCGTAGCCGCTGTATTTTAATACGCTTCACTATGTCCACATCTCGGTATAGCTCATACTGCTCGCTGTTCTGATTCTCCCCTACGTGAAGGGCACCAAAGATTTTTCGGAGAATTTTTCTCTCGAACGCTCCCAATGCTCTCTCATCCGTTGTCGTCGCCGTCCAAGCTTCTGCGCCATATACAAGGACGGGGATGATTAGGCATTTTCACAGCGTTGTTTTCGTTTCTCGATGGAGGGATATACTTCCCAACTGTTACAAGTAACACTTAACACCTTTTGGCAAGAGTTATCCTTCGTTTAATCTCTAGGGTGACGTCGTTCTGGCTATTGACACTGGTTCCTAGATAAACAAAGTCCTGCACCACTTCAAGCTCGCAGTTGCCAACAGTGAATTGTTGTCCAACACGAGGACTCTTTGTATGTTTACAGCAGGTACTTTGTTTTATTCTCGTTCACCGTAAGACCCACTTTTTATGCTTTTTTCTCCAGACTGGAGTACGCTAAACATGCAGCATACGCCAATAGCATGATACTTTTCGAGTAGATAGTGCCGAAGCGGTTTAACTCAGCACCACGAATATTTTTTTCAAGTAAGAGATTAAAGATATCACAAGAAACCTCGCTTGGTATCGAACGGCGAGTTTCTTTCCTGAGAGTCTGATCCTGAGAGAGCTTACCGTAACGCTCAACGTATAAGTTGTGCTAGGATACCAAAGTTAGACATAGCAGCGTAGAGACCGTTCCTGTTAGTGTTATCGAAAGCAGCTTTGAAATCGACGAAAAGTTGGTGTTTGTCGATTTGTCGTTCGTGGGTTTTCTCGAGAATTTGACGTATCGTGAAGATCTGGTCAATAGTAAATAATTTTCACTCTGATAGGGTCCAATCAGTTCTTTGACGATGGGCTTCAGTCTGCCACATAATACGCGACGTTAATAGACTAATCCCACAGTAATTTTCGCAGTTTATGCTCTTGCTAAATCTAGTTATAACACTAATTTTTCGAAGACTATACATAGTTTTTCCTCTATATAAAAAAAATTTCATACGTTCCTTATACCGAGAAAATTATAAACAAAAAATGAAACAAATACATTTTTCAGCTACTTCAAATTTTCACTTCATTGTTCAAAAATTTTATGAGATAAAAACCGTGGAATTGTGATGAAAAGTTTATGGTTTTCGTTAAGCAATGGACTATACTTTTACAAACAAAATTAATAAACATTTGAAAACAGAAAGATAGTCAAAATTGGTCAAAATATTGATGTGCCATCATTTTGCCGTGAGGTGTACATATGTACGAGTATATATATATATATAAGTATAATATTTTGCGAAATCATCTTCACACATCGTAACTATTCGCCGCTCAACGAAAGTATAACACTAAGCCCTCTTTAGTTGAGTTAATTAGTTCTGACCGTTGCCTGTGTTCCATAGCACAGTTTAAAAGAAACATCTATGTCTCAAGAGATTACCAAATAAAGCATATCTAAAGTTTATGCTCTACATACATAAAAATATAAGGGAGTTCATGTGAGAATACATACCCACGCTTGTACAAGAGTTCAACGTTTTTATTTTCAACAATTTTTCGCCAATCTATCGTTTGTATGTACCCGTACGTATTAAATTCTTCTATTAGAACTACTCACATATACTTATGCACTCTTCTGGGTAAATACTAATACATACAAGCACGTATGTGTTGAAACCTTCACTTGAGTCTATTCCCGGTGCACAAATATCTCGCTTGAAAAAAGGCGAATGAATTGAATAGGAGTGTAGGCTTCCCAGCCCTAGCACGACTACTCGAATACTCGTACTAGCGAGAGCCATCAAGAAACTCCAATAACAAAAGCTGACCTTACAGCTACAACAGCAAACACGGAAGGGTCACTGGCAAATAACACCGGCATTCATAGTCTGAGCTGAGCGTCGGTAATTTATAGCCGCTCCCCTAGCGTTCATACGCCTGATTTATTGCTGTTATTGAAAAAATTTTCTAGTAATTTTATTTCATTTTTGTTGTTATTTTTTATACCAAGTTTTGGTTGCTGGAATGTCGAAGCATAGGACACTTTAATGTGTGCAGTAAATAGCAGTTAGCGATGTCAATGGGGATGATGGTGTTGGCATCCATGACGTCGACAACATACACATACATATGCATTTTATATTAAAATACATTTGACCCGCGACAATACTCGCTGACATGTTGGAGGAGATGGAGTGTGCAGAAGTGCAATTGCGCTGCGCCACTGTGACTTCAGTAGGTGAGTTTAAATAATAGTGGACTTTTCGAGAAGTTAGATGAAGGATATAAATATTCATTTGAAAGTACATTCATTTGGTTGGGGAAAAGCGCCCTTAATTGGTATAAAATAGAATGCAACAGTGTACTCTGCAGAGGTCAAGTAAGTAGATCTGAGCAATTTTCTTTTGCTTTATTTCGACATTGAAATTACTATAGCTAACATTGATCGGTCTAGTTCCAATACGCGCCGTTTTGTTCGATAACTTTTGAAGGCAATTTCGTAATTTCAAGACTGAACAAGTTCTCGTCCCTTCTGGTAAAAAATATATTTGTTCATTTGCACAACCAGGGTACCTGCTTAATAGAAGAAGTGTTCACATCCTGGTCCGACTCGACGATTTGCATGATTTTATCAACACTTTTAATGACTGGCCCACCAAAGCCTTATCTGAAAGGAATCATCGTAGAAACCCCAATGTGGGAGAAAAACAAAAACAAAGAAATAACCTATTCTGAGAGCACTTTTCTAAACTAATCTAATCATCGAATTGACAACAAAAGAACCAATTGCACAAAAGCAATACATGGTACCAGAGCCGAAGAAATGTGTCATAGCAAAAATGATAAACGAACTTCTTGAGTGTGATATAATTACGAAGTCTCATTCAGAATGCGCAAAACCTGTTGTTTTAGTAGCAAATAAAAGTGTCGGTGAACGTCTTTGCGTAGATTATAGACGATTGAATACATAAATATACTGCGAAAGAAATATACCCTACACCGCATATCGAGGAACGTTTGAGCGAAGCGATGAAGTTTAAGTATTTTTCAATACTAGACCTCAACAGCGGATATTATCAGGTGCCAATTCAGGAGGGTTGTAGAAAGTTCACGGCATTTATAACCACTGAGGGTTTATATGAATTCAAGAGGATGCCATTTGGGCTCCAGAATGCACCCTCTGTATTTCCGAGGTTGATGCAGAACATTGCAGATAGAACAAAAGCTGGAGATAAGGTTCATTATATGGACGATATTTTAGTAGGTAGCAATAGTATGGAAGAAATGCATGAGAAATTAGCACGAGTTTTTGAGGCACTGCGAAAATTAAAGTTTACATTGAACATTAACAAATGCGAATTTCTTAAACAAACTATTGAGTTTTTGGGACATGAACTACATCCAGGTGGTATTAATCCAGGTAGGGCGAAGACAGCAGCGATTGAGTGTTTCCCTGTACCCAAATGTGTAACCGATTTCAGAAAGTTTCTTGGTCTTAGCGAATATTTCCGTCGATTTGTTCCGGGATATTCCACAATTAGAGAACCATTAAGAAGATTGTTGCGAAAGAATCAATCATTTGATTGGACTTAGCAGCAAGAGGCGCCTGTTTGTGAGCTAAAAGCAGCTCTAGCATCAAAACCGGTAATGACAGCGTATACATTTGAGGCAGATCATCAGATCCATACTGATGCAAGTTCCGTAGGAATTGCAGGAGTATTAATGCAGAACGACAATGGTCATTGGAAGCCAGTCATATATTATAGTAGATGTACTACAGATTCAGAGAGAAAATTCCATAGCTACGAACTTGAGGCATTAGCAGTAGTCAGAAGCTTAGAGCGTTTCAAATAACTATTATGTTCAGGGCGAGAATGTTGTGATTGTTACTGATTACAGTGCGGTGTCGGTAACAATGAATAAAAGAGAGCTTATACCTAGAATAGCACGTTTGTGGCTACGAATTTTAATATAACATTCGAACATCGCCCAGGAAAGCGTATGGAGCCTGTAGATTTTCTGAGTAGAATGCCTAACGAAGATAGTGAAGAACTTGACACAGCATCATTAAAGGAAGCGAAGATATCATTAGAGACGAATGATTGGGTTTATACAATGCAGCATCAAGTTGACAAGATAAGATATAAAGGGTGTTTTTTTTAGAGGTTAGGTTTTCAAGTTGGCACTACTTTTTTCGTAGATGGTATTTTTGACAGCTGTCACTTGATTTATGCTCAGTTTGGTTTGCCATTTCATAATGAATAGACTTACACTTGAACAACGTTTGCAAATCGTGCAAATTTATTACGAAAATAATGGTTCGGTTCGCGCGGTTCGAAAATAATGGTTTTTGTTCAGCGATGAAGCTCACTTTTGGTTGATTGGGTATGTCAATAAGCAAAATTGTCGCATTTGGAGTGAACATAATCCACAAGCCATTGCTGAGACGCCGTTACATCCTCAAAAAGTCACTGTTTGGTGTGCTCTATGGGCAGAGGGAATCATTGGTCCATATTTCTTTAAAAATGAAGCCGGCCATAATGTTACAGTCAATGGAGAGCGCTATAGAGCCATGATTAATGACTTTTTCGTGCCTGAATTGGACGATGTTGATGTGGACGACCTTTGGTTCCAACAAGACGGCGCTACATGCCATACAGCCAACGCAACAATTGATTTATTGAAGAAAACTTTTGGTGAGCACATTATCTTGCGCTGTGGACCTGTGGCGTGGCCTCCAAGATCGTGCGATGTAACACCGCTGGACTATTTATTGTGGGGCTATGTGAAGTCGCTTGTCTACGCAGATAAGCCCGAGACGATTGACGTCTTGGAAGAGAATATTCGGCGCGTTATTGCTGACATACGGCCCCAATTGCTGCAAAAAGTGGTCGAAAATTGGGCCTCTCGGCTGGAATTTATTCGAGCCAGCCGCGGCGGCCACTTGCCCGAAATCATTTTTAAAACATAATGGCAAACCCTTATCTTTATAATAAAGCTAAATTCTTGGCCATAACATTAAATTATATACGTTTTATTTCATCTTGAAAACCTAACCTCTAAAAAAAACACCCTTTATTATTGAGAAAGTTACAAGTGGTGACAAAACTTTAGGTGAAGAGTAAACTGTAGAAAATAGTCGTCTTTATCGTAGGAAGAAAGGCAAAAACCTATTGGTCATATCTAATACGATGCGTTATCAGATAATACAGAGTGTGCACGAAAAGGTAAAGCACCTAAGCACTGAAAAGACAATCCATATGGATAACTTAGGTACGTTTCCGAAGAGTAAGAAGCAAAATGAACATGTTATAGTTTTCGTAGATTCATTTAAAAAGTGTACAATTGTCAGAACTTTTAAAAGTACAGCGACACGTTATGTCATCGGACTATTAAACGAAGTAAGCAGTTGTTTCAGTGTACCAACTAGGATAGTAACCGATCGAGGTACAGCGTTTACCTCAAAGGACTTCGAAAAGTACTGTAGCGTTAAAGATATAAAACATACATTAAATGCGGTTAGAACACCAAGGGCGAATGGACATGCTGAGAGGGCAAATCATACGATTTTAAGCATGTTATTATCATCTACAAGCGATAACAAATGTTTGGACGATGAGTTACGAGCTATACAATGGACATTGGATTCTACAAAGAACAAAACTACAGATCGAACCCCACAAGAATTACTATTTAACTTTACACCGAGAGACATATTGCAGAACAAACTTATATTATCACTACACCGAGATGAAGTTATAGCAAATGAAGAATTGCATGATATACAAAAGAAGGCAGCAGAACGTGTTAATAATCAGCGTATTAAAGCAAGGAAGAGTTTCGACAACAATCGTAACAGCCCAACACAGTATACTCTCGGTAATTTATTACTTCCAGAAAATGAACCCGCCAGTATAGGGAGTTCACGCAAATTAGAACCTCAGTTTAAGGGCCTTTTATTATAGCGAAAGTAATTGGAAATGATGTTACTTGATCGAAGATGTGCCAGGGTCAAGTCGAAAGCAGCGGCACTACTCATCGATATATTCATCCGTCAAATTGAAACCATGGTGTGGTTTGCCAAATTTCGAAGGGTTTATTGACGACAGTCAAGGAGCTGAGGGCGTCTCCAGTAATCAGGATTGGCCGACTGCAATACGAGTGCATCCTAGGAGTCATCCCGACTAATGCAACTCTGAGCTATTTTGAATTTTCATATTTATTTATCTTTTCCTTTTCTTGATATACACACAAATGAAATATAACTGACATGTAAATTTTAAAATTAAAAAAAAAAAATAAATAATTGGCGCGTACACTTCTGTTAGGTGTTTGGCCGAGCTCCTCCTCCTATTTGTGGTGTGCGTCTTGATGTTGTTCCACAAATGGAGGGACCTACAGTTTCAAGCCGACTCCGAACGGCAGATATTTTTATGAGGAGCTTTTTCATGGCAGAAACACACTCGGAGGTTTGCCATTGCCCTCCAAAGGGAGACCGCTATTAGAAAAATGTTTTTATTAATTTTGCTTTCACCGAGATTCGAACCAACGACCTCTCTGTGAATTCCGAATGGTAATCACGCATCAACCCATTCGGCTACGGCGGCGGCGGCCTAAAATTAGTATGTAATAAACGAATCATCCATTTCCAATAACTCTTTCAACGAATTACTTCTTCGCTCTGTTTCTTCAATAATTCTTCAAAAAATTTAATAATTTGAAATTTACGCAGTGTTGAAAATATTTGGCATGAAGTTCCTTAGAGTCAAATATCTTCGGCTCTTTTCTGGTTTTTTAGAAAATATATTGTAAATTTTATATTTACAACTTTTTTTTAAGTTAAAACATACTTTTAAAAAAAGTTAGTAAAAAATAAGTAAGAAAAATTTCATAAAAACTTAAAAAAAATTTGTTCAAAAAAAATGTTTTTTTTCTGGTGAAAATTTTTAGCAAATTTTTTTGTAATTTTTGAAAAGTAACTGTCGTGGTACAGTCGCCTTAAATTTTGTTCTTATGTTTTAGTTAATATGCTCACTAATTCTTGAAAATCTCATAGTGAAATTTCTAAAACCTTTCCGAGTTATTTTCAAATACGTACAGGGAAGCAGTGAAAAATACGGTACATTATTGCATACAAACGAACAGACATTTACTGGACCAGACAGTGTTCAGACAGACAATAAACGACATTCATCGGGAGACCATCACCACCTTCTTAAGCTCCCTACCACCGAATGCCGTAATCGGAGTCCAACCACCACCCACAGCAGATGAAGAGCTCCAGCTTCACCGTGAGCCCCGCGTAACACTGGCACAATTACGTTCTGGATATTGTAGCTGGTTAACCAGGTAAGCAGAATCGCCACTCACATACCAAACATATGTCCAGCATGTGAAGGCACCCCGGACGACACTAACGACCTTTTCACATGCCCCTCAAAACCCCCTCATCTAACACTCCTCTCCCTCTGGACCCAACCTGTCGGGACAGCAAGTTTTCTGGATCTACCTTTAGATGAGTTAGACGAAGACGACCGGTGATATACATTACATTGACAGGACTAGTATTACTGCTACAACAACAACAACGGTATATTAATATTATGACAAGATCTTGCACTGCGACCTGAAAGATTTATTGTGCCCCCTTCATAAGTTCTGAGTACTTCTCTGAGCTCTTATGTCCTGAACGGATCCATTAGCAAAGTTCAAGTCCTCTGCCAAGCCCTCTGATGGGTAATTTGCAACATTTCTAAGGTTTTCGCACAATTGAATCCATTTTTAATCTAAAATTTAATACAAATTCGTTGTTGCAAATTCAAATTCATTTTTATAACTGTAAAAATCTAGAACAGATGCAGAGATAGACTTACTCAATATGGCGTAACTTTTCCAAATGTTCTTCGGAAAAATATTAAGATTTACGTGAGCTGTATTGATTTGAAAAGTTTATACCTCAAAAAAGCGATTTTTTCAAATAAATTTTGCTTTTAAAAATTATTATCCTTTTTTTTATTATAATTCACCTCAGATTACAAAAGATTTTAAGCTTAAAAGGTCTGCATAGAAATATTTGAAATTTGTACCAACGATATGGAAAAAAGTATGGGTAAAACATTTTCATCTACATCACTGTCATCCAAAGTATCCTATGCAATGACATTCATAATTTGGTGTACTTGTTCAATACTTAGAGCCTTTTAAAAGCAATAATTTTACTTACCTTTTTTCTTGATTGGTCACTTTGAATCGCCAGCACATTTTTTTTTAATTTTTTTTGTATTTATGACTCTTAAGTAAGGTCAAAAACGATACAATTTTTTTTTCAATTTGTTGCTGAATTTTTGAATTTGAGGTAGTTGACATATGCAATAAGAATTAGCACCGTTCGATTAGATTAAGTTACAAATTTCGATAACTTTTACTTAAAATTGGATACATTTAGCTAAAACAGAGCAGGAAGCTTAAAAACAACGAGATGAATTTTTTTACTAACTGAAATGAGAACAAATAAAGTGCATAAGGGAAAACGTTTTATGTAAGTTTATGTGAAAAATAACATACTTTTCGATAGAAATATCGAATTATAGCTCATCAGACGTTGTGTTACAAAGGCACAAAATACAAAAGACCTCGTGTTTTTATTTATTTTTTCTGGAAACAGAAACTACTTTAAAGCTTTCAGCTTTAATCAGCTTTCACAAATCTGTGCTTTTTTATCATACCCACCAACATGGATTGCACGTTTTTGAACTAAATACAAAAACATACACAAATAAAGTAGAAATGAAGTAGAAATAAAGCGAAAAGCGAAGCTGGGAGCCTTCCTTAGCAGGAAATTAAAAGAAATGCACTGCTTAGAATACATTGTTAAGTATTCGTTGTTATTTACTCTCAAAGCTCAGCAAGGCTGTAGGTTGATATAAATAACGCACGCACACATACACGTGGACGTGCGACATAAAAACAAAAGCATTTACGCCAATGCTTAGTTGGCATACTTGCTTCCCTGCAGGAAAAGCCAAAGTATAAATAGAGATATTAGTAGGTGACCCAGTGGTGTAGAAATTTCCTAAAATCGGTTTTTTTCGACATTTCGAAAGTATATACATACTATATATTCTTAAGAATGTACTATGAAATTCTCATGCGGAAATTCCCAATATTATAGCTTCTACAGTCCATTGACTAGGTAGAAAGCGGTCCGCGCGCTCCTGAGCCTCCAACTTTAAATTCATTTATCTCGAAATGACTCAAAAAAAAACTATTCAGCCGAATCGCCTGAAATTTTAATTTGTTATTCACAACATCAATGGCCACCGCCCGCACTAGAATCATATTATTATTTCAATTATTTCGTATTTTTTGATTAAAAAACTGAAAAACGCCAATTTTTAGAGTGTCAAATTCAAAACCGCGCCACTTTGTGAATTTTTTTTTATTCTAATAGCGGGACATAGCTACAATCATACTGATTTTTATATAAATTTGATCATTTTTTTTTGGTTTTTGTGTTTTAGATAAATAGAAGAGACAAAATGGACAATACCGTCCTGGTCCAACTTTTCGGGAGAGTCAACTTCAGTGTCATTTTTAAAATTATAATTGTTTTTTAGCATTTTTGTATGATAAAAGAAGTTAAATAAAAAGCCTCAAAAATTTAAGTAGCGTTTTTAAATTTTTTATTGTAAAAAAAAGTCCTGAAAATATCCTTAATTTTCGAGCTTTAGACCAGCGGGACTCCTTAATAGAAGAAATCACATCAGTTTGCCACTGCCGATAATAGCAGCAGTAGCAAAATAACGATTTGTCTGCATTAGTTGAAGACTCGTCTACAGACGCACCAATGCATGGCTTGGCAAGATTCAGGGCCGAACACCACAAAAGGCTATTTTTTTTTGTCCACCTTTTTCCCACTTTGTACGTGAATCTGGCATATTTCTATATACCACTTGAGCTTCCACATAATTCCTTAAATTTAATTTCTATGGATTTATGGATATAACCTTTTAAAAGGGACCCTCGAACAAGAAATTCGTTGTAGAAGAACACATGAAGATAACGATGATGAAGTGGATCCACTTAGTGGTGATGATGATGATGATCGAGATGTTGATTATTTGCTTGAGGAAGATGCTCCCGATTTTGAGCGGGAAGAAATTATCGAGCCAAATGAAATACTTGACAGCGGTGAAAAAATTGGGGACGATTTATTGAATGAGTCCAACCAAATACTGACGATCAGTTTTTCCACAGCAGAGATGGAACAAAGTGAAAGACTATTATGCGTTCTAAGAAACTTTCATTCATTATCATTTCGGAAACAAATCGATATGCAAGTGGAGCCATTCAAAAATGGAACGAAGCACATCCAGATGCAAACCAAAAGTTTGGACTGAACTGACTAACACTGAGATTGATACATTTATTGGTATTCTTTTGACCATGGGTGTAACACACAATAATATGCAGAAAGCGGAGGTTTTGTGGCGTTCGGATGTTTTGCCCAATGACCCATCGTCGAACACGTGAACTTCGCCAAAAGACCGATAAAGCTGCGCCCATTCGAGATATATGGAATTTATTGAATGAAAATCTTAAGGATAATTATAATATAGATACACGGTTTGATTGAAAAGTAATGAGGCTTATTTTTTTAAGCAGTGTTATTAAACCTTTTGGCTTATACAACTAATATTCTTCAAAATAGGACTCTTGAGCGTCAATACACCGCTGGTAGCGGTCCTTCCACTGCAGGAAACATTTTTTAAAGTCATCCGCCGGAATCGCGTTCAACTCGACTGTCACAGTTTTTTGGATCGCCTCGATGGAGTCGAAACGCCTCCCCTTCGGCTTTCTTTTCAGGCGCGGGAACAAGAAGAAGACCGGAGGGGACAGGTCTGGGCTGTAGGGAGGGTGGGGAAGCACCGAAACTCCCATCTTTGCCAATGCATAGGTGCAGAGGAAGGCGGTGTGTGCCGGCGCATTGTCGTGATGAAGGGTCCAATTGTTGACGAGGTCGGCCCGAACCCGGGCGACGCGGTTTTTCAGCCGAAGGAGCACTTCTTTGTAAAATGCCGCGTTTACAGTGCTTCCTGGTGGTACAAACTGTTTGGCTTTACGCAAAATTTGATCGAGTAACGTTGCTCCAACGATCGCTGCATTTTCGCCACTGCAAAATCCTAGCACACTTTTAAAACAGCTTTCACGCGCGGAGCGATGTTGACTGTACCGCTGTTGCCAGCGAACTGGGACCGGTTTCTAGTGGAAGGGGAAAGTCTAACGATCATTTTCCCCCACCAGCCGATTCGGTTGATCGCTTCACAGACGCTCTGCGTGGGAAGGCTCATTATTTTTCAATCATACCCTGTATGATAGCCGATAACTTTTTCAGCTTGCCAAACCAATATGCGAACAGGGGCCGTACAATAATAGCCGATTACTTTTTCGTCACATTAAATGGAGCTAAAGGCTTCGCTGTATTAGTTGGCACCATACAATCCAACAATCGCTTTCGTCATTGATTTGATTTGATTTCCATGAAAACCTTGTCCAAACCAATCAGCAGCTATGTATCAAAAGAAGAGATTGGTTAATCTACTTTCCACTGTTCATTATACCAGGAATTGTGAGAGCAAAGTAAAAGCCATCGTCCATTATTTATTATTATGCAAATAAAACTGGCGTCGATCAAATCGTTACACATTTCACTTCAAAACGGCTAACTGGTCGACGATTGCTTTCTCTTGCAACAAGGCATTGGCAACGTTTTGTATTTGCAAGGAAGTTGATGGGCCCAGAAAAAGTGATGAGAGACGAAATTAGTTAACGACTTTATCGAACGCATTGGTCCTTGCAAACATCGAAAGTCGTATGAATAACCCAGCCGTTATTTCTCACTTCACTACCCGTTTTTCAACAAACTAATTACTATCCCTGGAGGATGGTTTCATGTGTAGAAGTCCACGCAAGTGGGTAAAGTTACTGATCGCCATTCACTTGGGAGTGGCCAGGACAATTCTTCTGCATATGGTTCAAGAAGCTCACAACGTCCGGGATTAGCCCACGTATCCTCTGGGTAGCTTCCGAGCACCCGTTCGGGAGTGAGCTAACGTGAGAAGGCGAAGCATTCCAGAATAGCTGGTTGTGCACTGGTTTTGGGACCCGCCACTTAAAAAGCCCCCCCAATGAAAACATCAACAAAGCCTCGGATAAGAACTTCCAACACTGATGACGACCCCTGCGAACGAAATAAGGAGTACGATTTGAGGGCATGCACCTGGAATGTCCGGTCCCTTAATGGGGAAGGTGCCTCTGCCCGGCTGGTTGATGTCCTCGTGAGAGTAAAGGCTGACATCACTGCCATCCAAGAGATGCGATGGACGGGGCAAGGCAAGAAAACCAATGGGCCTGCCAAGTACTGTCGTTGATATGATGATATTGACATCATCGGCCTTAACAACCGCGCTGTTAGTTCTGCCTTCTCGAAACTGGATAAGGAGGCAAAGCGAATAGGTCTGGTTGTGAACGAGGACAAAACGAAGCACCTCCTGTCATCAAACAAACAGTCGACGTACTGGCGTATCGGCACCCACGTCACTGTTGACAGTTATAATTTCGAGGTTGTAAAAGACTTCGTTTATTTAGGAACCAGCATTAACACCGATAACAATGTCAGCCTTGAAATCCAACGTAGAATCTCTCTTGCCAACAAGTGCTACTTTGAACTAAGTAGGCAACTGAGCAGTAAAGTCCTCTCTCGACGAACAAAACTAACACTCTACAAGACTCTCATCATGCCCGTCCTAACGTATGACACAGAAACTTAGACGATGACAACATCCGATGAAGCGACGCTTGGAGTGTTCGAGAGAAAGATTCTGCGTAAGATTTTTGGACCTTTGCACGTTGGCAACGGCGAATATCGTAGACGATGGAACGATGGGCTGTATGAGCTTTACGACGACATAGACATAGCGCAGCGAATAAAGATCCAGCGGCTTCGTTGGCTGGGTCATGTCGTCCGAATGGATACAAACGCTCCGGCTTTGAAAGTATTCGATGCGGTACCAGCTGGTGGTAGCAGAGGAAGAGGAGGACCTCCTCTCCGTTGGAAAGATCAGAGAAGGACTTGGCTTCACTTTGTGTGCCCAACTGGTGCCGGTTAACACGCGCTTTGTTAAACTCGGCCCAAATCGCGTAAGCGGTTATCGCGCCAATTAATAAGAAGAAGAGAATTACTATCCGTGGGAATATTGTAGTCAACCAAGCAACCGGAGCCGATACACTTACAGCAATGAGGGATTGTCCTCTTTGTCCACAATAAGTCGAAAAGCTTCGTCGAAAAACTCGTATACATGTTTTTTTCCGTTCCACCGAATACATAAATAAATATCGCTTTATATTTTACAATAAATTTCATTCTAATCAACTTTTTTGCTCCAACCATCTTCGAAATGAGTCAAAATAAGGAACAAAACAAAAAAATCCTTTTTTTCAACAAACCGAAATAGGATAGGATTTGTAGGATTGCTTCTGCATGCTAAAACCAATGAGAAAGTTAAGAAATCAAAAATTATACCTGCGATATTTAAAAATTAATTATAAATACGCCACTTATTCCTATGCAAATGCATGTAAATAAAGGGTTTTCCAATAAGAGGTGTTATTTTGATATTCAAAGAAAAATGCTTTTTTTTAATATAAATGATCGGATGTTTATTTCATTATAAAGATGAAGATATGCCGTTAATGGTGGAAAATAACATCAGGCAAATGACCACCACGACCACGCTTACAGGACAATATCCCTTTCATGAAATTTTCCATAACCGAATTGCAAAGTGGCTGCCCTATGTCCTCGATATCCTCACGAATTTGATCTTTGAAGTCTTTAATCGACCCTGAGCTGTTGGCGTAGACTTTTTCTTTCACTTGGTCCCAAAGAAAAAAGTCACAAGGTGTTAAATCACAAGATCTCGGTGGCCAATTGTGATCACCTCTTCTAGAGATAACACGGTCTGGAAACCTTCCCCGTAAAAGATCAATGGTTTCATTGCTTGTGTGGCACGTAACGCCGTCTTGTTGAAAATAAACGTTGTCCAGATCAATACCATCCCATTCCGGCCATAAAAAATCGTTAATCATCTCTCGATAGCGCAATACATTCATTCATAACACCTGCTATTGGAAAGCCCTTTACATAGGGGACAGGCCAGACCCGGAGGGTTAATTAAGAATAATGAGAAGGTGGTACGGAAGAGCAGTACTATGATGGTATGTGTTATTTTTGATCTCAAAAGTTTTAAAAATATTTTTGGCAGATTTCCAGGAACGTAAAAAATTCTATGCGGTTATTTGAGTTAAAGAAGTTTTATATTATATTTACTTATTTTTAAAATTAGCTTTACCAGCACCGATGTACCACAAATATAATTAAAAAAAAACACTTCAATTGAATAAAAGCGGTTTTTTCAAAAAAGGTTCATTGCGGAATAATCTTTACAGCAGCCGGACACATAAAATATTAGTCCGAAATTTAAGTAGACTTAATTTTATTTTTATGCTCTTAAAGTGAATACCTTACATTTTATTTATTTATTAGCTTTTTGCTTGAAATATTTTTTTATTTTACTTAGGATATATAATATAATAAAAGTGTAAGTGTGAACCAATTTTGAATTTTGAATCTACGACTAAAGTTCAATTTTGTATAAAAAATTATTCTGCATATACTTTTAATATGCAATAGAATATTTTGAAGCCTTGGAATGGAATGGAATGGATATTTTGTTCTACATTTAACTGATCCAAAAGTGAGTACTTTAGAAACATGTTGGACTCGACATTTTTTTGAATATAAACTGGTAATTTAACTGGTATTTTGTTGATGCATAGCCAGACAATTGACATCGCTGTGTTATAGATTGTTCACTTCTCTCGGAAGCATAGGGCCTCGACAAGACTTGCCTTGCGTTGGTTTCGTAAATCTATTTGATTTTCTGACAGGGTAGGTGATTAGCCAGCCGCTACCAGTCCTAAATAGTGGGAATGCCCACCTGTCGTTGCTTAGAAACAACCCCGTCTTACTGCTTGGAGCGCCACCTGTGTTTGTCATTTTTCTGCCAGAATGGTCGCACAGATAGTTGAGGACTACGCTAATTTTAGTTTACGCGATTGCCTGCTTCCTCTTGCTGGCGCCACTGATGCAAGGAGTAGCTGTGTGGTTTTTTTGTTTATGCTTGTTTTAGCCGCCAAAATGCAAATAATGCGTAAGGTTTTGAGTCTGAGGAATAATTTTTTTTGTTTTTTTAGAAACAGGGAAAGTAGGGACTTTGGAAAAGTGAGAGGATCGTGCTTTATGTAGGATTCGGGACTCGAACCCACAACCTCTGAGATAGCAAGTTAGTGCACTTACGCTAGACTACCGAGGCGTTACCAATACCACTTGCTCAAATAGAAAAGATATAGAACACGAACTCGTTGAGCCGGAAAGTGAACCGATAGTATTTTAGTACAGATTTAGTATGTTTCCCTGCAGGGTTGCAGATTACAGATCGTAAGCCGTTGCACACCAGCCAAATCATGATACACATTTTTATCCACACATACACGCACCAACACACATCTACACAAGTGCAATAGGAGTCCACCTGAATAGGAAGGTTTGTCCTGTTACGAGTGTATCTGCACATCAAGCCAACAGTTCATGTGTGTTTTTGTGTCATTTATACTTTTTATTTACAATCTTCATTCATTCATTTATTCCTTGTCGTTTTCTGTTTTTTTTTTTTTTGTTTTGCAAAAAACTGCTGCAAACAAACATATCTCATATGTTGGACTACAAAAGGTTAAAATGGCATACATACACACATTTCAGACAAATTGCTTAACGTGTAAGCGTGCAACATTATGAACTACGATCGGCATTTCAGTCCTTTTGCTATTGCTGCTGCAATGCTCGTTTTTTAACTTACACTTGGCTGTTGTCCCGTTGTCCCCATTGTTCATGGCGCGATGACACTGACACCGGAAATGAACACATTTTCCGGCTTCCCACCATGGGTGACGTGGACGATGACGACGAAAACTCTAACAACGGTGATGAGGATGGCAACGTCGCGCTTACGTCCTCATATGGGACCTTCATGCCACCGAGAAATGACAATCAACAATGATGAATAAAAAATAAATAAATAAAAAACAGCATGCAATCCATTGAAATAAAAGTAAATGAGCACAATGGATAATGTGGCACAAAAACCCAGTATATTATCTGTTATGTGTATAGAAAAATATAAAAAAGTGGAAAAAATTATATACGTAAATACTTTTTAAACGAACGTTTATAGTTATGCAAGCAACAGCGTATGTATTTAATAGTGTACTGCCTCAGTTTGGTAATAATTTCAAGCATTACTTTAAAAAAAAAAAGTAATTTTTTTTTATATGGATATATACATAAGCGCTTTGAATAAGTCGAGAATAAAAGAAATATTCAAGTTATGCAAACATATTTTATTTTACGTTGGTCTTTACTGTCAATTAATTATTTATTTCAAGGGGTAAGTTAATCGTCAGTTATTATTCAATGAAAATTAAATTGGCGTTTGCATTTTGTACAATTTTCCTGTTGCATAATATATTGTAGCTATGATCGACTGCAACACAATATAAAGCAATTTATGGAACTACTCTGAGTCTTATTGAAGAGAGTGCAAGTTTTTTCATTAATTAGGTGACACCAACTGCTGTGTAATAAATATCACAATGTACCTAAATTTTTGTGAATTTTTTTTATTTCAAGACTTGCTAGCAACATAGACTTGGCATAATAAAATTGAAAGTTCAGCTAGGCTTGCAACCACCAAGGACCGAGAAGTTCATTGTTACCAAAAATAGTACTGAACTGTTGACTCAGTTAACTTAACAGTACTGTATTCCAGTTTCCAAGAGAACTATGTAGCGAAGATTGACAGAGGAAGGCTTGACAGGTCATCAACCTGTCAAAAAAGCCTCGGTTGACTAGTGCAACAAAGAAAACGCGACTTGCCTAGTGCACATCGGGCGTTGATGGTATTATACATACGAGTATATAATTTATATACACGCAACTCTATTTTTACACGGTATAAACTCTTAGAAATGCGTGCATAAAAAATCATGTAAAAAATACATGCGACAAGTGATAAATTTGGGCATAGATTCCTTAACTAAAAAAAATCGTGTAAGAGGAACAAATTCTAAATATTAGTTTGGTGAAAAAGAAATTAATTATTTTCTCTGTAGACGGCTATAGTGATCGATATCTCGTAAAGTAACGATCAAACAATTTAAATAAAAATAATCGAAGTTGGCCGGCATGTTAGTAGTCGTAGCATTGCCCAGGAGCTAAAGATCGACGATAAAAAAGTTGTAAGCCAATTGCGCAAAAATAATGGGCTTTTTCCCCCAAAAATAACCGTGCAAAAGAAGTAATAATGAAATCCATATTCAATAAGTTGTTCAAAGGTGATGATGATGTTTGATTTAAAATATAAAAAAAAAAGATTCGTTATTGTGCTATCAGCACTTTATTTTTTATTAACATATTCATATAAAGTGTATTAAAGTATGAGTATATATGTAATTTTGATCTAATTAAAGTTTTACCTTTGGATAGACTCGGCTGATGGCTGATTCCTTCCTTTTGCTCTCGCTTCTGAATTTAAAGTAGTTTTTTATTAATAATTTTGAAAGAAAGTAACCTCGCCGACCAGGGTTTTAGCATAGTTAATGTTTTAACTGTTCAGCGGGGAAATGTGTTTGCATCAGCCGGAACGGTATTAACACTAGACTGGCTATTCATTTAGGAGGGTATTCTAGTGTAGAGGCATGAATTTGAGGTGGTTTTACGGGTGCTATAAATTATAAACGAAAAATATTTGTAACATCCATTTTTTTACCAGACATTTATTAATCTTTTAACAATACATAAAAAAGTCAAAAAATTAAAAACTGAAAATTTTATAAACTGTTGAAATGGGGGTACAAGAAAAAATGGCGCGCTAAACTTGTAATGATTGCAAGCTTTCTAATGATCTCAAAGAAAAAATTAAAAATATTATTAATTTAGATGAAAGCCACTATCTCATTACTTCAGAAAAAGTGGAAACATTTTTTTTTTTTGCTAAATTACGGCTGTCCGAAAAAATAATACATTTTTTCCTACTTTTTTGAACATTTCTGAATTTAAAAAAAACAGTAAAAAATGTTATTTTGTTAAAATAAAAGCTTCTACGATAGAGATATAGTATGTATTAGGAAGACTTGCATCAAACAAGTGAATCGGTTGACTGGAGATATCATGTCGAACGTTTTGAAAAATGTAGTTTCAAGAAAAAACGTTTACAGTTTTCAGAGAACACGGATCGAAACCGATTCCATGTCACCAAAAAGGCTGTAACTCATAAAATAATAGGAATTTTAAAAAACCCTCTTAGTGACATAGTCTTAAATGTCTAAATTTTGAAAATATGAAAAAAGTAAATAGATTTTTTTCAAAATTCTACACTAGAATACGTCTTAAAGACTTTAGGGTATAGCCTAAAAAGAGTTTTTACAAAACAAAAACTTTTAATTTGTATTAGAAAAAAAACTAAAATTAGTATACAGTGGGCACTCAATCCATAATAACAAAATATAAGCACAAAATATTGTAGTTAAAACTCAAATTGAAAAAACTCAATTGGGAAAATAAATCAATTTTGCAATTATCCATCACTACATGAATAACAAGTGCGCACGTTTATACCGACTGAACCAAAAATGCTATCATCAATATATATGTAATGCCCGATATGTCCAGACCATCTGGCGGGGTTTATTTAAGTTTCTAAAGGATTTTGTTGGCCTTTCGTTATAACAAAGTCTGTTATTGGTCATTATTTTTTGCTTTCTCAAGTTGCTCATACAAGGTGGCGCAAAACTAATCACGCTATTGAAAAATGTATGGTGTCGCACGCAATTTAGAAATACCGGATTTTAAATGAAATAAAACAACGAAAATTTATTACTTTTGTAATTTAAATGATTCATGATATTTATTTTTAAAGATAATCCCTTTCAAATGTTAGCCGCAACTGCGCCGTAATTCGGTCATCCGTAAATACCAATTTTAAATGACTCGCTAGAGGACTTCGGTCGGTATCTCGTGAATAACTTTAGTAGTTTTGGTTGCTTCAATCGAAGTTGGTTTATCCACAAACCATTTTGACTTTATCACCCCTACAAATAAAAGTTAAAAGGGGTGATATCACAGGATCTTGGTGGCCAAACTACTAGTCCGAGGCGAGAGATAAATTGCTCACCGAAACGACGACGCAGTAAATCCATTGTTTCACAGGCAGTACGGCAAGTAGCGACGTCTTATTATAAACAAATGTTGTGGAGATCATGGACTTCAATTTCCAGCATCAAAAAGTCATTTATCAAGGCGCGACATCGTTCGCCATTCGCTATTATATTGGCGCCGGGCGAGGATGAAGAAGAAATACATATGGGCCGATGATTTCTCCAGCCCAAAGGCCGCACCAAGCGATAATGGCTGTTCTTAAATGGATTTGGATTGCTCTTCAGCCCAAATACGGCAATTTTGCTTATCAATGTAGCTTAGCAAAAATGGGCCTCATCGCTGAACACCATAACCTGGCCTGAGCACCCGATGAACACCTTTCACTGAGGGTCAATTTAGGTAATACAGTTGTACGATTTGTAAACGTTGTTGAGATGTAAGTATTTTCATGATGAAATGTCAATGAATACTGAAAAAAATATGTATTTAGTTTGACAGTAGTCACTGATCACAGTAGTCTGATCACCTTCAAATTGGGTAATTAATTTTGTGCCAACTGTAGCTTTGTACAATGCTTATTATCCACTTACTAATGCACAATTCAACTTGGTTGGTTATAACACTTGTTGCTCTCACACGAAAGTTTTTTACTCAAGTGGACATCCTTTCACGACTTATATTTTGTTTAGCAAAATATTTTTTGTTTTGAGATTCGTACAAAATTGAAAATTTCAAGTAAAAAAATTTATTAGTGAACCGAAAGTAAGTAAGATTTGAAATTCTAGCCAACAGTAGTAGCTTTATCAGACGACGACCAAGTGGGAAATACCATCCCCACTGTATCGTAGAGAAGGTGACACATTGCGTCAAAATATTCCTGTAATCCGTCATAAGCCTAAGGGCGTTGGGTGCATCCGTATCTTTCAGGCAACGGTGAAGCAATACCAACATAGAGACATTCCCATGACAGCTGGTTCTACGGAGCAGAGTGACTTGGGTTTTACCGACCAAGGACAGTCGCTCCAGTAAACAAGCCCTGTCTAGTGCGCTAAATCTTACCCCACGTTTATCGTCACTAGAACAGCTCCATGCAGCAAGACTGCTCCCAATACTTATCTTTAGCACTGTCATTGAGAAGTTCATTTATGCTGCGCTTGCCAAAGATGGCTCCACTCAAACTCTACATCGGTGTGACGGGTGGTATCACCTTACGACCCGACCTGACCCCTAAGAAATGGTTCTACGGTCTCCAACTCATGTAATGCAACGAATTAACATTACAAACGGCTGCTCTTCGGAGCTCACACGAGTCACACCACTCTAACCAATATAGAGAAATTTTACAAACTAAACTATTACTCACACTTAAGAAGTGGTTCACTGATGGCAAGAAATTCATACAGGACTCAGCCCAAAGATATAAAGCCAGAAGCGCTAACAAAGTTTTGGAAGACCACATGAATCCAATTTTACTCAGCCCTAGCATTTCGCCTGACATGGATCTAATTGAAAATCTGTGCGAGATCAGCAAGGCCACACTGTTGTTAGCTACTAAGATAAGACTAATATAAATGCTAAGTGATGTATGACAGCGCAACCCAAAAATAAAATAAAGTGTCAAACAGTGCATGGATGGCATACGCAGGCACATAGGTACAATCCTTCACAGAGGCGAAGGGAAGTATTATTAAGTATCAATTAGTACTAAATAATTTTAATTTTATATTTTTATTATATTTTATAGCAAACTGTAATTAACTGTTTTCTTCGAATGCCAAGGCGTAGTGCACCATGAATACCTTCCATCGGGGGATACAGCCAATAAAAAATATTATTTATCCGTTTTGAAGCGTTTGAGAGATGCTGTACGTCGCAAACCGTCGGAAATGTGGGCAAACAATTCTTGGATTTTGCATGATGACAACGCACTATCGCCCCGAGCCCAAATTGTACTGGATTATTTGACCAAACACCCGGTAAATACCATCGTGCAAGAACCGTACTCAGCTGATATGGCCCCGTGTGACTTCTTTTTGTTTCCCAAGTTGAAGTTACTACTTCTTGGAAAGAGATTTCAGTCGATAGAGGATATCAAAGAGAATGCGACGAAGGAGCTGCAGGCCATCCCTTTGTCGGCCTACCAGGGATGCATGGAGGACTGGGTTAAACGTTGGCGTGTTGCTTCAGGCGGGTCATATCTTGTAGGACATAAAATAAATTTGCCAGAAATGTAATTTTGTTGTGTTTTATTTAAACATTCGCGGTACTTTCTGATCATAGGGTATTTTGTACATCTCTTCAAACTTATGAGACTGCCTTATGGATTCTCTTATATTTGTAAAGCTTTATTTGATAAAAACAAATTGAGTTTTTAAAAAAATTTGGACCAAAACTTAACAAATACGCTTCTACGTGACTGTCCCAAGTAACTGTAGGTTCAAAAAGGCTTATAAAGTATTCTATATGGCGCAGTATATCATTCATATAGGGAGCTGTCTCCCATGCCCGGACAAAATTAGTGTGCGAATGATTAAGTTCAGCCCACTCACTACTTTTTTTTTTTTGTTAAAAAAATGTTAACTTATATTATTTTCAAGATGTGCTTAGAACAATTCGTCATCTTTGGATAGCATATCTTAGAACTCAAAGATTGCTATTAGCTAGAATAAAATAAATGCACCCCCGAAATTTTCATAAAGGCAACACATATTGACAAGTTTTGACTATTTATTTTTTATTTCTTTAGTTTTTTTTTTATAAAAAATATTTTTCATTCTTTATTAAAGACCACATTACTCCTTCAAAATTTTTAGTTCTTTTTAATTTGGGTACGCATCTTCATAGCCATTTAACTTTTAGTGAAAAAAGTGCAAGCTTGAAGTCGCTCCAAGTTTAATTGATTTCTGATAATCTTTTCTTCTGACGGTACTTCGCATTTCCTCCGTATAAAATCCAATTTCTCGCACTCGTTATATGGAGCAACTGCGCAAGATTTTCAGCTGCAAAAATTATCAAAAATCAGTTACACTTTCAAGCAACTTCAAATTTGTACTTTGTTACACTAAAGCATAATGGGCTATGAAATTGCGTGCCGAAATTCAAACAAAAAAAATGTGATTAGAAATTTTTGAACTTTTCTAAATCTTGTAAAAAGCTTGAAACTTGGATTATTGTGATATTCGTTAACATTGGTCTACATTTTTTTATAAAAAAAAAAAAAATAAGTATTTGATTGGCGAATAAGTTTGTAGCGTTTTTACCGAAGACTTTTATTTATACAAAAAACAACTTTTATATCAATAAGTTAATCAATTATGTGTTCGCCGTTGCTGTTTACAATCGACTAATTTGTTGATGCCGCTCCGCCAAAAATCGCCTGGTCTGGTGTCAAAGAATTTGTTGAGCCAGTTTTGAAGGACCTCTTTGCTATCGAAGGTAACGCCCTTCATATGGTTTGACAGGAAGTGGAAAAGATGGTAATCGATCGGTGGAAGGTCCGGAGAATACGGCAGATGCTGAAGGGCATCCCATTCGAGCTGTTGAAGTGCGGCTTTGACGATTTGTGTAACATGGGGCCTGGAGTTGTCGTGAAGTAGTATGATTTGGCCAGTCAAATAGCCTCATATTCACGTATTCACGTGGTGTAGATAGGCAATGTAGAGCTTTTTGTTGACCGTAGCATTCTTTTCGAGCATTTTCCACTGCACTATACCCTGCCAGTCCCACCACTCACATATCATGATCTTCTTTAGATAAAGATCCGTTTTGACTCTCGGCTTTGGCGTATCGCCTGGTGCCACCCCCTCCTTTCTTTGCTTCATATTGAATATGTATGTGTAGGCACCATTTCTCATCTCCTGTCACAATTTGTTACAAAACGCGCTGTTTATGACCGCGTGCTGCTCGATGGCGGGCGAGATACTGAGAAGCAATTTAAAGGCGACTTTCTTTGGTTTTTTTCAGGCTCCCAATTTTTCGGTAAATGTCATTGAACGAAGGTGATTGAGAATCGTTGTATGATCGCAGTTAATATTTTCCACAAATTCCCAACTGATTTGGCCACCGTTCTCCTTCAAAAGTGATTTGAGACGTTTTTCATCGAATAGAAGGCCTTCCGCTGCGGGACGTGTCATCGACGTCAACGTCACAATTTTTGAACTTTGCAAACCATTTCCGTGCTGTAGACTCGCCTATGATACCTTCTCCATACATGTCGCAAATGTATCGGGCTGCTTCGGCAGCTTTTTGAACTCAATGAAAAGCAAAGAAGAACAGGTGTCGAAAATGTTGATTTTTGCCTACTAGGTATTCCATTTCTAAGCCTAAAAACTATTAAAAAATTATATAACTGAAAAATACAATTAAGTTTTGTAGAGCCGAAAGAGTTCTACCCTTTGCCAAACAGCAAACAAATGGTTTTAAAATAAAAATACATATAAAAACGCTATGAACTTATTCCCCAACCCAATATATAGTACGCGTACACCTTTTTTGGGTGTTTGGCCGAGCTTCTCCTCCTATTTGTGGTGTGCGTCTTGATGTTGTTCCACAAATGGAGGGACCTACAGTTTCAAGCCGACTCCGAACGGCAGATATTTTTTTATGAGGAGCTTTTTCATGGCAGAAATACATTCGGAGGTTTGCCATTGCCTGCCGAGGGGCGACCGCTATTAGAAAAAAAAAAACGTTTTCTTTATTTTGGTGTTTCACCGAGATTCGAACTTACGTTCTCTCTGAATTCCGAATGGTAGTCACGCACCAACCCATTCGGCTACGGCGGCCGCCCCAACCCAGTAGCAATAAACAATAAATAAGTAAATAGTGAGGCCTTGTCAATAGATGGGTTGTATAATATACGAAAGCCTGAATAATGCTTTCTAATCACAGAAGTACTCGAAATTCGGTCTTAGAGTTTTATAACTAACCGAATATTTATCCTAAGCTCATACAAGCATAAAAATGTACAACTAGAAACGCAGTAAAAATTGCATAAATAAATTAAATAAGAAAGTACCACAAAACATTAACTACGTTTATACATCGCTTGGCAGCAACAATTCGTAATGTCATTTTAAAGCATTTTTAATTTCATTTTAATTCGCGAAAAAGCTTTTCTCCATCACCTCGTTGGCCGTTGTGTTTTTAGTTTTTTTGTTCGTTTTTGTTTTTATGATTTCATTGCGATTTTGCGGTTGTGTCCCAAAAGTGCTCATATAATGTAAGCTACGGTTTATTTATTTATACAAATATTTTTTGCATATTTTTTTTTTATTTTTCCTTGTAATTTTACTTCGCACTTTACTGACCATTTCTCGCTATTCTGCAGCACCACTTCCACACTGACATGCAAGTTTCATACGCCTAGCGTGTAATGTGCTTTCTTGTTGCTCATCACTGCATACTTGCCTTTGGGAAATGCCACTCATGCCACACGTGTAATCTCCCATTATTATCCACCCCATGAGCACACAGTGATGTTTTCTTAATAACCATGTATGCAGTTTTCTGCAATCTTTGTTTTTTTTTTCATTCATTATTTGCTTTGCTTTCTTTGCTTGGTTGTGCACATAAGTGTAGGTCTTCAGTGCCACACAGTCAGTACAGCCACCACATACAGTGGTTGGAAATAGTGGTGCATGGAAATTATACACAGCCCTGTTGAAAAGCTTGCCAACAGTAGTGTCGCACACTTTTCCCACTTTTTTAATAGCACAAGGTTTTTTTTGTTTTTGTTTGTGTACAGCCCTTTTTTCCAGCGCAAAATTCTTAAGATTTTTGTAGGCTTTGGGCGCAGTGTTGCAAGAGGTATTATTTGTTTGTATGTACCTGTTGGTTTAATCCACATAAGCACATGAGTATTTGCGGGTTTGTGTAATTGTGGAATTGTGAAATTGTGGATTTGTCACTTGGCAGCATTCGAAATGTAATCTCATTAACACTTGTGTAACCATTTGGCCGAGTTTTAAACACTTAGCGGTATGAAGTGTCCTTCGTTGCGCTCGGCTCATAATTACATGCAATTGAAAGGGAGTATAATAATGAGAACGGTGCTTGCAGTGCTTAGTATGGTTTAACCACTTTTTTGTTCTCAACTGGAATTGTAGTGCGCAATACCTTAAGTTCATTAAGTGGTTTTCATTTTTGTAAATTTGTGCTGTAGAGTAATTTTGTTAAGGGAAAGTCTTAAAAAGGATTTATTTGAATTCAATAAAATAAGCAGAGTTTTGTTTGCTTTATTATACCCGCGCACTTGTGCATAAGGGTATTATACTGTAATTTTGTTCACATAACGGTTGTATGAAACAGCAAAAAACAATCGAGATAGATATAGACTTTTATATACCAAAATGCTCAGAATGATGTAGGAAATCGATTTTGCCATAACTTTCCGTCCGCCCATGGGCATGATGATTCGAGCAAAAGTTAATAGATTTCAAGAAAACTTGGATACTCATATCACTCTTTGGACAATGTAGGGAGGTATTGACAACGGGCGAAATCCGACAATAATCATACACACCGCCCATGATAGGCAACTCACTTACAGGGTTTGATTGAAAAGTAATGAGCCTTTTTTTTTAAGCAGTTTTATCAAACCTTTTGGCTTATACAACTAATATTCTTCAAAATAGGAGCCTTGAGCGTCAATACGCCGCTAGTAGCGGTCCTTCCACTGCAGGAAACATTTTTTAAATTCATCCGCCGGAATCGCGTTTAATTCGGCCGTCACAGTTTTTTGGATCGCCTCGATGGAGTCGAAACGTCTCCCCTTCAGCTTTCTTTTCAGGCGCGGGAACAAGAAGATGTCCGGAGGGGACCGGTCTGGGCTGTAGGGAGGGTGGGGAAGCACCGGAACCCCCATCTTGGCCAATGCAGAGGGGCAGAGGAAGGCGGTGTGTGCCGGCGCACTATCGTGATGAAGGGTCCAATTGTTGACGAGGTCGGGCCGAACCCGGGCGACGCGGTTTTTCAGCCGAAGGAGCACTTCTTTGTAAAATGCCGCGTTTACAGTGCTTTGTGGAGGTACAAACTCCTTGGACGATGCCTCGAAAGTCGATTGCTGTTCGTCTTCGACGTCCTCCCGGCCTTCCTTGAACGATTTGTGCCACCGTTTTACCTGGGCACTGGACAGAGATTGGTCCCCGTAACCTCCTTGAGTAGCCCAATGGTTTCGGTACTTGTTTTGTTTAGCTTTACGCAAAATTTGATCGAGTAACGTTGCTCCAACGATCGCTGCATTTTCGCCACTGCAAAATCCTATCACACTTTTAAAATAGCTTTCAAGCGCGGAGCGATGTTGACTGCACCGCTGTTGCCAGCGAACTGAGACCGGTTTCTAGTGAAAAGGGAAGATCCAACGATTATTTTCCCCCACCAGCCGATTCGGTTGATTGCTTGGCAGACGCTCCGCGCGGGAAAGCTCATTACTTTTCAATCAAACCCTGTAGAACGTTGTCATGATGCATTGTGAAGCCACAGTAGTAGTTCACCTGCTGCTCCTCGTTAAACCAATTTGTTTTAATTGCAAATCCATTAATCTGGCTGGCCCTTATATCCACAAGGTCATCTGTATCATTCTAGAACGATGGGCCAAAGTAACACATGGACGGAAAAGTCCCGGGCCTAACAAAACAAACACATTTTTTTGTTCAAAATTAGCTTTATTCATCAACGTTATTTCCATTAGGAACAACGCAATCATTCCAGCGCCGATCTAACATTTCAATACCACTTTTGTAGATAAATTTTATTTTGCCTCAAAATGGACCTCAGTTTCAGCGATAACCTCTTCAATTTCTTACCGCCGAGCTTTTTTTTTTTTGAGGTCTGTTTTTTGAGGTCCTGTAAGGAGGAACTCAAACGTCTCGAACGTGCAGGAAACATTTCTCTTATCTGGGTTCCTGGGCACAAGAATATAGAGGGAAATGAAATTTCCGATGAGCTTGCCAGGAAGGGGTCGACAGAACCGGTTTCAGCTGTCCACCTTTCAGACATCGGTGTCCCCTTGACCGTGGTTAAAGGAAAACTACACAATTTCTTTCTAAGAAAGCGCAAGACAGATGGAGGTCTGTCTCATCGTGTGCTATTTCGAAAACACTATGGCCTCAATACGATAGAAGCAGAACGCTTAAGGTGATGGGAATCCCCCGCCTTTCAATTTCCAAACTCATTTCGGTGTTCACTGGGTGATCGGTACTCATGCGGAGGAGCTTGGAATTCCGCACAACCCCTATTACAGAAGTTGTGGGGATCCTGCAGAAAAAAAGACTGTGGAACACTTTCTCTGCAAATGTCCGGCTCTGGCGGCTAGGCGCTTGAGATTCCTCAGCGTCCCCTTTGGGAATGATTTGAAGAAATTCTCCAGCCTAGATCGCTTTTCTCTCCTCCACTACATCAACAGCACTGGATGGCTGTAGACGGTTTTCCCCTTCCCTAAATCTTTTCACAGGTAGTGGTCCACATTATGGTATTAAAACGGCACGTAAGTGCTACTTGAAGTGTGCCTCTTGCCATCTTATCTACCTACCTACCTACCTATGATGCCCAAAGATGGCAGTGGAATTTATTACCTAAAAAAAAATTCCCCAAACTTCGCGAAGCAAAAATTAAAAAAGGAGTATGAAGGAGTTGAAGAAAAATTGAATGATCAAGAAAAACTTGCCTGGAAAAGTTTTGTGAACGTTGTTCAAAATTTTCTAGAAAACTATAAAGCGGAAAATTACACTGAATTAATAAATGAGCGTTTAATGTCATATAAAGCTTTAGGGTGTAATATTTTTTTTTTTGTTTGTTTCCAATTTATTACATCTGTCAACTTTTGAAACTTAGTAATTTTTATAACAATTATGGAATAATAAGCGTTACATTTAATCATTATTTAAAATACATTTCTTTTGCAACATAAGAGGGATAATGCAAATACGAATTATATGACATAAACCTTAGAACAGGTTGATGTTCATTTTAGTGATGAAGTATCTGCTAGGGCTGTCGGAGTTATTCGTTTTAGTCTTCGTTTTTGCAGTTCTGAATGTGGAATTTTCAGCATAAATTTAATTTTGAGGTCCCTGTGTATATCGTTATTGGTTATGTACCAGGCTGCGTTTGTGATAGTCCTTAGGATTTTTGATTGTAGTCGTTGCATTATTTTCTTGTTTGATTTGCTTGCTGTTCCCCATAGTTCGATGCCATATTTCTAGATCGGAGTTATAAGAGTTTTGTAGATTAACAATTTATTACCAAGTGAAAGTCGCGAGCCGTTTCGTAGTAGCCAGTAGAGTTGTCTGAATCTGTTTTTAACTTCGTTTCTCTTTTGAAGTATATGCTCCTTCCTTCCAGGTCAGTTTTGCATCAATTGTTGTGCCTAAATATTTAGCTTTTGTATCATATTTAACGACTCTATTATTTATAGTCAATATTTGTGGGTCATACTTTCTGTTTGTGTATATTACTTGGATAGTTTTATCTGTGTTAATTTCGATTCCCCATGTATTGAACTAGGCCAGCGTTGTGTTAAGTAGCTGTTGTAGTTTATTTGTGGCAACATTTATGTTTTTGTTCGATGTCATTAAAACGGTGTCATCAGCAAATGTAGCAATCATGCTATCGTCACTTGGGCAGGATATATCATGTGTATAGATAATGTATAAGAGTGGCCCCAAAATGCTTCCTTGTGGAACACCTGCTTCCATACGTAGTACATCAAAGCATTTCGTCCTGATATTTAGCATAAAAATATCTTTCATTAAGATAACTCCGCAAGAGTAGATATTAGTCGGTTGGAAGTATTTTTTTTCAAAGGCCTTAGCCACGATAAGATAGACTGCGGCGCAATAATTTTTGTTGTCAATTTCCTTTTATATTTTGTTTATCACTCTGTGTACCTGTTGTATCGTTGAATGTTTTCGCCGAAAGCCAAATTGATGAGAAGGAATTATGTCGTTCGATAAATCAGTTGTTCAAATAGCTTCGAGAAAATAGGCAAGAGGCTTATCGGCCTGTATGATAAAGGCTTGTTTGCATTTTTTTTTTGGTTTGGGCAGAGCAATTACTTCAGAAACTTTCCAAGGCAAAGGGAAATATTTGAGTCTTATTGACGAGTTAAATATATTCCTTAGATACTTAATTCCATTGCTGGGTAGATTTTTTATAATTTTTCCATTAATTCTGTCGTAGCCTGGTGATTTTTTATTGTTTATATTCTTAATTTTTGTCAGTCTTTCATGTATGGTTACCTTTCTGATTTTTCCACCTTTGAATTCGAATGTTTCAGGTAAGTTATTTTGTTGCCTATTTTTTGGATTGTAGAAGGTATTTTTGAAGTGTTTCGCAAGTGTGAAAGCTTTATCCAAATGTGTTTTAGCCCATGTATCATTTTCGGTCAGAATTGCATGTTGGTGAAGTGTTGTTTTGTTAATGTTCTTCGTCGCTTTCCATAGTGAGAGTTTGTCATTTTTTGTAGGGTCTAAATTTTCCAGTTAAGATTGTAGCTTTTTATTTTCAAATTCCTTTAACATCTGTTTAATATCTTTAATCATTTTGTTTAAGATTGTTTTGTCGTCTGGATGTCTTGTTGTTTGCTATTGTTTCCTTAGTTTTCTTTTAAGGTTTATATTCTGTCTAATATAGTCCGAAATATATTTTCTTTTGGTTGTGTGTTTTACTGTTGGTGTGGATAAGGTAATTGCGTGAATGATTGCATTGATGAAAAACGCAATAGCGCCGTCGATTTGTTCTTCAGTTTTAAGTAGTACATTGCAGTCAATTGCGCTTATAATAGTTTCTCGGAAAATTTCCCAGACTGTATTTTTATTGTATAATTTTGAGAAATGTACTTGGGACTCAATAGTTGTTTGATACCATAAAAATATTGGCGAATGATCTGATGACCAGTCGAAGTTAGGTTTAATTGTGAGTTGATTTCTATATAAACCTTTGTACATAAAAAAGTCGATAAGATCTGGCTTTTTATTCATATCGGTGGGCCAGTAGGTGGGGTCACCTATACTTATATAGTCACTTTTTCTTTTTTGTATTGCATCCATTAGATTTTTTCCTTTGGTGTTTGTCAGTCTTGATCCCCATGCTGTGTTGTTTCCGTTATTGTCACCTCCGCAAATAAATCTGCTGCCGAGAGTTGTGAGGGTGTTATATGTCTTTAAAAATACATATGCTGGACTCTCATTTGGATTTCTTTCCAGCTAATTTAGATGCTGTGAGTGATGAACAAGGCGAGAGATTTCATCAGGACATTTCTTTAATGGAAAAGCGCTACCAAGGGAAATGGAGTCCAGGAATGTTAGCAGATTATTCCTAGAAACTTAAAAGAGACCTACCAAAAGCTAAATATTCACGAAAATTATCATTTTTTATTGTACACTAAGAAAAAATTTCGTTAAGTGCAATTAGTTTTCCAACTTTTTACAAAAATATATGTTTCGATATCACAAGGACACCTTATGTGCCAATTTTTTTTGCATTGACACATTATTGCTTAGTAGCCCCAATATATTCAAAATTTGATATGAGTTTTTGTGTGACAAAAAAAATTTTAATTTTGATAACCAGTGTTATCAATACAGTCAACAAAATCATTGATAAATTCAACTCAAAGGCAAAACTATAAAATTAAGTCGGTGCAGTATTTTTTGTTTTTGTTGTATCGCTTGTGTTGTTGGGAACCAAATCAAACTGTGTTCTGTTAATTATTAGAGAATTTAGTAAAATAAAAAAAAAATCATGATATATGCCTGGAAACCATATTGTAAAATATAGAAATAAAGCAAACAAAGGTGTACACTTAATTTTGCATTTAAACATATCATGTTTTCTTTGCACAAAAACATCAGCACTTTGATGGCAATTAAATTATCAACTATTTACGTAAGATTAGTAAATTAAATTGAGTTACTAAGAATTTTGAAAGCTGTACATATACATATGTACATATGTATGTATGAAATTATGATTAATAAACAGATTACAAGTACTCGTATAGTATTGCAGATTAAAATTTGAAAATGCTACTCGCAGCAACCAGCACATGCACACACCAGTTGATAATGCTCTAAAAGCTCAGCCTGTGTTTGTGTACTGCCGACATACTTAATAATCTTCATTATAATTTTACAATTTTAATTTCATGCATTCAACTCAAAGAATCTCACTCATCCTCCAGCCGCAGATATGAGCAACATGTGAGAAATTCATTATTTCACTTAAGTATTCATGCAAACAAACAGACGTAAATGCATGCATTTTTTTCTGCACATTCTCTACACTCAAGTGTGATTCCCGTACACGTAAATATGTATGGATGTGGGTACCTTTCTACCAGCACGGATTGAGGCGACGATTAAATGCATTTTAATTTAAAATGTAATTAAGTTCGGTGAGCCGCAGATGTCTTTTACTAGCAAAGGAGTGCTCAAATATACCTAACTATGTACTTACACACATATGTACATATGTATTTGCCTGTATGGATGTACATTTTTCACACAAACTTATTTACTAGATTACATCGACCAAATGCCCGCACAATTGAATGTGCCTACATATGTATAGGGTGTTTTTTTAGCTGCATGAAAGCTACCAATATCGATAGCTGAGAATGGCAAACTGTGTCGCCATTTCTGTCCAATAAAGTTTGAGTCAGCATAAATCGTTTAACGCCAGAACAGCGCTTCTAAATTGTGGAAATTCACTTGGAAAAATTAACACTGGCGACATCACCGTCGAGCGCTATCGAGGCGTGCCGACTGAATTTTTGTTTTCCAAAAACTATTCAGTTAAACACGGACGATATTTGGTTCTAAGAAGACGGCGCAACTTGCCATAAGAGCGGTTAATAATCGATGTATTGTAATATTCAAGTCACTATTGGCGCCATATCTCGTATTTGTTGCGGACATATGTCGGGCATCAGAGCATTCAGAAAACGCATGACATAATATTATCTACCAAATTATAATAAAGGGTGGTTAAGTTTCAAGTTGATTTTGAATACAGTACAATTCTTTTAAGAAATTATTGGTACTTTTCTTTATTATAATAACATTGGTATAGCTCAATTACGTACGGAAGAAAATATTGGTCAAATAGCCGCCGCAGTCTTGGCGGCACACCTCCATCCGATGGTCCAAATTTTCGATGACGTTGAGGCATAATTGAGGTTCTATGCCGTTAATGTTCCGAATTATCTCATCCTTTAGCTCTTGCTGGGTTATCGACGTACACCTTTTCTTTCAAATAGCCCCAAATAAAGAAGTCCAACGGTGTCAAATCACATGATCTTGGCGGCCAATTGACATCGCCGCCACCTGAGATTATTCGGCCATCAAATTTTTCGCGCAAAAGAGCCATTGTTTCGTTGGCTGTGTGATAAGTGGCACCGTCCGGTTGAAACCACATATCCTCCACATCTATATTTTCCAATTCGGGCCATAAAAAGTTCGTTATCATCTCACGATAGCGAACACTATTCACAGTAACTGCCTGACCGTCCTCATTTAGGAAAAAATACGGTCCAATGATGCCGCGGGCCCATAAACCGTACCAAACAGCCACTCTTTGTGAGTGCATTGGTTTTTCGGCAATCACTCTTGGATTATCATTCGCCCAAATGCGGCAATTCTGCTTATTGACGAATCCACTGAAGTGAAAATATGCCTCATCACAGAAGATGATTTTCTTCGATATGCATTTTGATTTGAACGCCCGTTTTCATAATAAGCCTGAATAACTTTAACACATTTTTTGATTGTGTATCTTTCCATAATTCAAATTGAGTTAGTCTGAAATTGAAAAATATCAAAGTAAATGTACAAAAAGGCCTGACATTTAGGTGTGGTTCACATTCAGCATCGGCCCTTAAAATTTAACCACCCTTTATAGAAAATACATTCCAACAAATTTTGTTCTATCATTTTAATGCACAACACGCTTACCTCAAAGAAGAATCTGTGGAGACAGCGCTTCACGAGGTAATCCCAACAATAGAGGAGTCTCTTTTAAACAAACAGTATACCATGGCAGCTTTTCTAGACATAGAAGGCGCATTTAATAACGTTAGCATTGATGCTATCCAACGGGCGTTAATTGACTTAGGGGTGGAAAATTGTATCAGCAATCGGATCATCTCTATGATAGAAACCAGGATCATCAGAGCTAACATGGGTAATATCAACATAACTAAGAAAGTCCACAGGGGTAATCCACAGGGGAGAGTATTATCTCCACTTCTTTGGTTATGTGTGATTAACAAAATCTTAATAAAACTTATTGGAGGTGGGGTAAAAGTGATTGCGTACACTGATGATGTGGTGCTAATGGCATCAGGCCTGTCCCAATACGATCATTGGGATCTTCCAAAGGGCGTTAGGCGAGCTTTACTCTTGGGTCACAGGCTGTGGTGGCCTAAGTTCAAACACGCGTAAAACAGAACTTATACTATTTACCTTCATATATAAGGTACCCTACCAAGTGTTAACGAACAAACTCTCTCACTTTCAGCGAGTGCAAAGTAGTTAGGGGTAATTCTGGACTCCAAACTTAGCTGGAAATTAAATGTCGAAGAACAGGTAAAGAAGGCAAAAATCGCTGTATATGCCCGTAAACGTATGCTAGGAAGGTCTTCAACCTAAGCATACATTATGGTTTTATAAGATGGTTGGTTATACGACCAATTTTATCGTATGGCTCGTTGGTTTGGTGGAAAGCTCTAGAGAGAGAATACAACATCAAATTACTTGGCAGAATACAAAGATCAGCCCGTGCAATAACAGACGGTGCAATCAGATCATCTCCTAGGGAGACTCTTAACTCACTGACATACGTTATTTCGGTAGATCTACATACATATCAAGAAGATGGAAAGAAAAAACTTGCCATGCCTGTATATTTCTGCGACAAACCCAGTACACCTCGGAGATAACTTTCAAGAGTAACTTTGCCATTCTCATTCAATCTCGGGTGGAATGGAGTAAGGGACTCTCACTTAAAAACTTCGACATTACAGTCTATATAGATGACAGTAAAAAGGATTGTGGTGTTGGAGGTCGTATATATTCTCATGGATTTAAAATTGAAAAAATCTGTGCGTCTCCCAAATACCAGCAGTGTCTTTCAGGCGGAAGTACTGGCGATGGGGGAAGCTTGTAGGCTACTAATCGCAGATTTCTCTTTTAAGGGCAATATCGCAATTCTTTCGGATAGCCAAGCTGCAATGGATTCAGCTAAAACAACCTCTAAGCTGGTGGAGCAAAGTAGGAATAGCCTTACTACCTTGAGTGAAACCCATAGAGTAACCTTAATCCGGGTCCCAGGACATCGGATCATTGAAGGTAAGGAAAAAGCAGTTGAACTCGCAAGAGGGGGATCTGCTATGAAGAACGATCTGGCAAAATCGGTATTCACACCATTAAGTGTAGTCAAGAATGCAATTTCCTAAAATACCTCCGAATCGCGGATCGTAGATGAAGAGACCAGACTACATGCAAAATTAGCAGAACGTTATGCCCCACCTACAACCTTAAGCAATCGTCAACATTGATAAACATAAAACGACGGGACGCCTGTTGACGAACGGCAGTCGTAACTGACTTTTGGTCTATCGGAGAACAAGCAGCCAAAATGGGCATCCCTCACAACACATACTTTCACAGTTGCAAACAATCGAAGAAAAAGGAAACAATTTTCCATTTCCTCTGTGAATGCCCTGCTCTATGGTAGGACAGAATGTTAGCCCTGGGCCGACCGCTGCTCGAGAGTCTCGAACAACTGTCTGGCTTAGATGTCAACAACCTAATAGGATTCTTAAACCGCACAGACTAGATATAGTCATGCCATAAATAACCGTTAAACAAGTTGGTAACGAGGATGTGGCAACAAAATAGTGCAGAAGCGCTAGTGGAATTCTGGAAGAATCACCACTTATACCAACCATCCGACCAATATCATTTCAAGTTCTCAAGCTCCTAAAAAAATACCCGATATATGCATAGCTAACAACATAATAAACAACACAAGCATATGTATGTATGTACTTGGATATTTGCCGCTGTCATAAAAAGTTCCTACATACTTACATACACACATATGCAGCTAAGTATGTGGTACGAAAATGTCATCATCATCACCGTCATCGTCAATGCAACAGCAGAAAAGCAACATTAACTGCAGCCGCCTCGCTTCTGTATTGAAGCAATTTACTGCCACCTATCGCTTCCCGCTCGCAAATTTTTTGTTCATTGTTTGCCATTCAGGGCATCATTTTTCTTTGTAAATATGCCAGAAACTCGCTTTTTTTGTTACACTCCTTTTTAGCAATTCATTTCTCTGCTACCTTGTCTGCTTCCAGCATTTTCAAGCGCTTTCTTTTCATTTTTAATCGCCATAAATCGTCATGGGCAACATTTTCGAAATTAAATGAAGGCATTCAGCGGTGACTCGCACACAAATGTACTTGTAGACTTTTACCTAGAATTCTATAAAATCGCACGTGTTTAGGGTTTTTCAATACGGGCGAACTGAAATGGAATAAAATAAGCCGTGTGTGAGAGAAAAAATACAAGATGGCGCTAAGTCAATCATCTTAACGGAAGACGCAAACGGCGCCGTACGTCAATCATATTTGACACTTGTGAATTAGGCAGCTACAGTGTAAAAACAAGCAATAGAACGCGAATTTTCAATGATTTTTCAAATATCTAACCGAATTTGAGCAATGGCCTGGTTTATGTGGATATTGAGAGCATTGAAAAAAATCGAAATCCGAATGTAGAAAAATCCAATTCTAAGTTATTCAACTTTTCATTAAAAAAAAAATTCCTTCTAATTATAAAAAATTCATGGTGTACAATGCCGTTGTATTTCATAAAAATCGCGATAATCGCTTTCTTTTTTGATTGAAATCTACGCGGTGTTTCTGATATTGGTTCATACGGAGGCCTTCTCTCACTCGTCTGATGTCTGGATTGCATGTCGTACTCATAAACCTATGTCTCGTCTCCAGTAATAATGCGTTCGATGAATGTTGAGTCCGATTCAGCTTTGAAAATCATGTCTTTGACAATATCAACGCGGTATCTTTTTATATGAAATTCAGGAATTCATGCGCGTCCAACACGGCGCAAGCCCAAATCAATAACTTGTACGAACAATAAGCAATTATCAAGTCCTCTGCTGGCTCTCTGATGGTTAATTTGCTGTTTTTGATGAACTTTTCCTTCACTTTGCTGATTTTTTCATCAGTTTTCGATATCGATGGTTTGCCACTACGTCATTCCCGATGGACATAAAATCTCTTCTGAAGCGTGACGTAAACGACTGTTTTCTTTGGAGCATCATTACCAAAACGGATTTCCGACACATCTAAGGTTTCGTCACCTGGCCGTTATGCTGGGAACTTTTTGTATACTGCACCTTATCAGGAGTTGTTTTGCCCCTACTTTGGCTAGTTGCAATTGACGAAGTTCTGATAATGCTAAATAAGGGTGGGGTTAAGGTAGTAGCATACGCCGATGACTTGGTCCTGATAGTATCGAGACCGTTTCCCGAAGTCATGGCTGAAATTTTGGAAAGGTCTGGCTGTACTCAGTCGCTGGGCTGCCACTTGTGGCCTCCAAGTCAACTCTGACAAAACGGAGCTGTTGCTATTTACCAGAAAATAAAAGTCTCCACCTTTTCGACTTCCCAAATTAAACAACCACGTTTTCCCGCTCTCATCGGAAATTAGGTATCTTGGAGTGATACTAGACTCCAAACTCCATTGGAAGCTATACATTGAAAATCGGATAAAGAAGGCCAGTATAGCCTTGTATTTCTGCAAATCTATGTTCGGTAAAAAATGAGGACTCAAGCCACAGGTCGTCCTGTGGATGTACAGCGCAGTGGTTTTGCCAATTTTAACCTATGGATGCCTGGTTTGGTGAGAAGCTCTTCGGAAGGGCTATAATATTACTAAACTGGGGAGGGGCAAAGGACTGCATGCAGTGGCATCACCAGAGCATGTAAAACTTGCCCCAGTGCTGCCCTGAATATCCTTTTGCACTTACTTCCCATCGACTTTTCCGTCATTTCCATCGCAGTTCAAAGTGTAATCAGGTTAAAGGAGATGGTCCTCTGGAGACAATCTTTCAAGGGACATGATAGCATTTTCGGGCAGTTAACACCGTATTTCTCAAAACTTCAAACAGATCTCTCTATCCGCAAACTAGAGTTTGAGGGTCGTGCTAGGGCAATCTTTCCAAATAAGCAGGATTGGATCGAGGGGAAAATCTGCACCGACGCTTGCACCTCTGTCTTCACTGATGGTTAAAAGATGGAATCGGGAATCGGAGCGGGGATTTTCTCTAAATCAGCCAATTTATCTATCTGTTTTAAACTGCTAAACACTGATAGTGTTTATCAAGCAGAAGTCTTTGCAGTCTTGCAGGCATGCAAAATGCTTAGGGAACGTGGGAGCGAGGGAGATATTAACATTTTCTCCGAACGAAATTAGTAAACTCCTGTAAAGAAGAGATCAAATCTCTTGGGTGTGCAGGTAACATTTCTCTGATCTGGGTTCCAGGACATAGGAACATAGAGGGAAAGGAAATTGTTGATGAGCTTGTCAGGAAGGGGACTGAATTGGCCTCAGAGAGCTCCTACCCGGTAATCGGCGCAGAAAAGATGGAGCTCCATGTCTTCATGTGCTATTTCTAAGCCCCTTTGGCCTCAATACGATATACGAAGAACTCAGAAAGATCTTTGGACTCCTCGCCATTCAATTTCCAAACTCGTAGTTATGTTTACCAGTCACTGGACGATCGGCACACTCGCGGAAAAGTTAGGGTTACCATTTAACCCCCATTGCAGAAGCTGTGGGTACCTTTCAGAGAAGGAGACTGTAGAGCAGTTTCTCTGTAAATGTCCGGGTTTGGCAGCTAGACAACTAAGGTCACTGGGAGCTCCTTTCTGCGCCAACCTAAATCCAATCAATCTTCTCCATTATATCGATAGCTCTGGCTGTCTGTAGATATCTACCTGTTGGAGGTCTCATAATGGTATCAAAATGGCGCTTTAGTTCTACTTTAGGAATGCCAGGTGCACTTGAACCATTTTACCTACCTACCTATCTACCTACCTTATCATAATATGCCTCCAGACATAGTTGGGCCCCTCTACACACTCATGGAAAGTGGGAACCACAAAGCCTAATCTATCTACCATTCGATAGGTTCAAGTTTCTTTTTTCGGTTGATAATTAACTAAGTTGGAGATTAATCGTAAATCAAGCTTTTGTGAAAGTTGGGCAAATTTCATATTTAGATTCTTATTTTACAACATAATTGACGGCATTTCTACTTCATAATTTTATTATTTTTTCTACCACTGATTATAACCAACAGTTTTGACAGACATCACCCAAAACAACATTGCCGCCAGAACTTGTTGCCATCGCCACATTCCTATTAGAAACCCCTATACTAATGTACTATGTTTGTGCATAGAAAAGTACGTAAATACCTCGTGTTTGTAATGGCAGGCTGTTTTGTTTGTTCACAGTTCTCTTTCGCTGTCCATAATTCGTTTACATTTATGTACGTACATACAGACGACTGCTTGGCACTACGCTCGCATAAGCGGATAAAGTGCCGCTTTGGGATGTGCCGTACTGCACTCGTATGGGAATAAAGTGCCACTCTCGTAAATTTGTAAAGCACATAATGGCAGCACGTACGCTAGGGTATGACGAGTTTTAATCCGCGACAAACACTGATATGTTCAAGTATTCATAAATATGTCTATGGGTCATTTTTATTTATTTTCACTATTTGTGTACTTAGTGCTTAGCAGATTTGTTACTGTTTTGGTTTTTTCTTTTTTTTTTTTTTTTGTAATGTCAAGACTACTCTATTGACTGATGTTAAGCAGAAAATCTACAGCTTACTAACATTAGTTCGATTTCGCTAGGGAACTACAAGTTAAAATCCGCTACGAAATTGTTGCTGTCGGTGAGAACTGCATTTCGCAAAATTTGCGGTCGCCATAATCATTCAGCAGAGCGCTACAAAAAACCAGTTAATAATACAATTTGGGTCAACTGGATCAGTGCAGGATACGCAAACACATTCGTCCCGTCCATTCTATGCTGCTGCTGTAAAGATAAGAATTGAAGATGGTACAAATTTGTCAACGGAACAGCGCTCACAGTATATCGAAATATGCTAAAAAAAAGTTTTCGACCTATTGTTGATTGAAAATTGATGAAATGGGGTTGTAACAAGCCGCCGTTCTGCCACACAGCTAACGAGAGAATCAATTTGTTATGAACGAAATTCCCAGGAAAAACAAAATCCTGATATTCCGTAGCGATTCGGCCCCCAGAATCATCCAATTTAAGGACTTTGAACTTTGAAGCTAATGAGCTTAGCTCATTAAAAAAAGAAGCCATACTAACCAATGAGCTTCGAGACACTATAGAAACGAAGGAAACTGCAATATTAACCTTCTTGAATATAGAAGGTGCCTTTGATAACACCTCACATGAGGTATAAATAATATTCTCACTCAATGGGTGGACAATTTACGAAGTACGAGAAAGGTGCCCGCAAGGTGGTGCTCTGCCACCACAAATGTGGAACTTAATAGTAGATGAACTCTTGATGGAATTACACAGCAAGTGTTTATCATTCCAAGGCTGTGCTGTGGAGGAAAATTCGAAGAAGTAACAGAATTCAAAATCGCTTATCGCGCCAATCAAAAAGAACAGCATAATCAATTAGGTTTAAAGCTAACTAGAAGGTGGTGTGTTAAGATGGAGCTAAACATAAATACAACAAAATCGATCATCGGAACATTCACAAGGAAATACAAACTCAAACATCTTAAACCAATCTGCTCCTATGGAATTGGTATAAAAATGTAAAAGAAAGTAAAATTCTTGGGTATAATATTTATTTGACCAAAATTTAGTATGGAAGGCGCAGATAGAAGAGCTGGCGAAAAAGGTCATTAGAGTGTTCATGACGTGCAAAACGATTACAGAGAAAAGGTGAGGAAGAACACCAAACTTACTGCGATGAATCTACATGAATGCAGTCAGACTTCAATTTTTCTTCGGTGCAGTAGTCTACGAGAGTCTACGAGAATTGCACAACATAGTAAACAGTAATAAACAAACTAACAAGGTTACAAGGCTTGCGTGTGTATGTGTAATAGGAGCCTGGTGTACCTGCCACATGACATCAATGGAAATTCTTCTATATCTCCTCACATTCATATCCAATCACAAGCGAGAAGCGCTATCCCAAGAATACCAAGGCTACCATTGAGCCAGGCACTCATCAAACTTGCGGGAAGTTTTATATTCTTGCTGAACTAACCACTGATATCTCAAGGCCACGAGACCCGATACTACTGATGTTCAGTTTTGTTAATCGCTTCAAATCCAAGCTGGGATATAAAAAGGCTTGAGAAATCTGCAAGATAGACCAGAACTTGGCAGCGTGATAGGCTGAGGTGCATAGGCAAGTATCTGCGCTCAGATAGATTCTCGGAAGATTCTCGCTTCAAACTAGAGCGCAACTATAGTATAACAACGGAACCATAGATATCCTTTGCTGGCAGCTATCAAGGTTCTCATCAACTCTTTCCAGATTTCATCAAAACTAGTGCTGTCAAGTTTTAATAGACTGAACATCTTAGGTGAGCACAATCAGATATGTATCCTATGGGTATCGGGGCAAATTGGAATTATTGAAAATGAAGAGCGGCATTTATGTACCCGTAGCAATCGACTGACTTCTCTTCATTTATCATACTGGTACAATCATCCGGGCTTATCGCCATCGATGATATTTGGAGAGCTTTAACCGAAACCGATGTTGGGAATTAAAAAGGAATAATCATCTTATTAACCTGGAAAATACTTCATGGCCACTTGCATATTCTGTAGATGTTTGGCGTTTTCAGTTCCCAGCATTGATGAAGTGACAAAGATACTTCTGAAACATATGTTACGAGATGAGGAAATAAAACTCATAAAAATAGTACAAATACTAAAATTTATTGAGGAAGTTGGTCTCTGAGAAATACTTTGAATCCAGAAAGGGGGCGCCATAGAACTCAAAACTCAAAACTGTGTGTAATATTCACCAAAATTTAACAAATTTTCATCAAAATTTTGAACTTTTTATTTAGAATCTTTAGAAAGCTTCAAAGTATCCGGTTTTACAGCCTATTCAATTTGAGCATAATAAGATGTAAGTTTGCTCACGACCCCACTGATTTTTAACAATTTTCTTCGTTTTTTTGCCTACAAAGATGAGAATTTTCGTCCGTATAAAGCAAATGTTCGGAAGTTTTTTACATACATGGAAGAGAAGCTCAACGCCTCAACGAACAATTTTTTTTAAATCAAGGAAAATTTCAGGAGAAAAAATTATCAAACCACTTGTAACTTGCACTTTATTTTTTTAGAATTGAAACAACTATGAAACTACGTACCTTGTAGTTTTCTAAAGATTCGTCGCGCTCTTAATATTTTATATATTGGGTATTGGAATAAGTCTATGTCCTTTCTTAACCAAAGTTACGAATTCTTTAAAGAACAAAATAACACATTAAATATTATGTGAAGTTTGTGCCATTGGAAGCTACAACTTTACTCCATCTTTCGGGGAGCATACGGATTCCTCTGACGAAGAATTCGAGTTCTTTTACTTGATCTATTCATTGAGCCAGTTTGCGATGCTCTCGTAAGAAGTGAACCGCTCTCCAATAAGGGCAGACTGCATTGATCGGAACAGATGGTAATCCGAAGGTGCAATGTCTGGGGTGGATGGGGCAAGATTTTTCAATTCAGTCCCTCTAAATATTTCTGGACCAATTTAGCAATGTGTGGTCTGGCGTTGTCATGCAGTAAAATCAGTTTGTCATGTCTACCGTCCCATTCCGGCCGCTTTTCTTTGAGAGCTCGTTTCAAACGCATTAGCTGCAGTCAGTAACGATCACCAGTGATGGTTTCAGATGGTTTAAAGAGTTCATAATAGATGATACCCTTCTCGTTAAAAGGTAATGCTAAAGTATGACTTCCCGCAAATGCTGTTTTCGGGACGAACGTAGACATTTTTGACGTCAGATAAAAAAGGATATTAGCTTCAAACGAATGTCAAGTACTGCGATCGAGACCTCATATGTACCTTCAAATCAGCAGTATATTATTAGAGCGAACACAAAAATTGTATCAGCAGCGACACCACTTTTACGAGGGCGGAAACTTATTCCCATACCCAATAGTATATAAGTATATGTAAATTTATACAGGGTGGTCCATCTAGCTTTTGAAATTTGTGCTACCGGTTATTTTTAACATTTTGACAGCTAAAATAATATTATTACGTCATATGGAGGAGAGGGGCTGTAAGGTGATTGCCTACGCGGATGACGTGGCACTTATTGTCAGAGGCAAGTTTATAAATAGATACTCTGATGGAACTGATGCAGGGTTATCTGAATCTAGTTATAAATTGGACCACAAATTGCGGCCTATCGATAAATTCTCTGAAGATGAAGCTCGTCTTATTTACGAGGAAATACAAAATACCAAAAGTGTTTCTCCCCTCAATAGCGGGCGCTCCATTGGTGCTCTCTGACAAGGTGAAGTACCTGGGACTCATCCTTGACAGAGGTCTTACGTGGAAGCCAAACATTGAGGAGAGAATTAGAAAGGCAACAGTCGCCTTGTATGGTTGCAGGGGCGCTATCGGCAAAAGATGGGGACTCTCGCCTAAAGTCACTTTTTGGCTTTATAACACGATTATGAAACGAATCTTGCTATACGGAGTCCTTGTCTGGTGTAACTCGCTATAAAGGATGATGTCAGTTAAGAATCTGGAGAGAGTTCAAAGGTCTGTCCTTATTGGAATCAGTGGGGCGCTCCGTACAACTCCGTGGCACCGTTGACATCGTAGAAAAAACTCTCGCTGCACGCGCCGCTATCAGACTAAGGTCTTCGGGCCATAGGCTAGATTAAGGTACGGACACTCTAGCATTCTTAAAAACTTTTAGTTCATACCCATGGTGCTGGATCACTGTACACCCACGCTAGGTCCGAGCGGACCTTTTTCTACTCACATTCCTTCAAGGGATGAGTGGGCGGGGTATAACATATGGCGGCAAGGCATGGCAAACATGTTCACGGATGGCTCGAAATTGGACGGAAGGTTTGGTGGGGGAGTATTCTGTAAGGAGCCTTCCATCAAATTTAAATTTAGGCTCCCGGACCACTGTAGGGTTTTCCAAGCGGAGGTATCCGCAAATAAGGAAGCGGTGGACTGGTTGCTTACTTCGGTTATTACCGTTAAAGAAGTAAATATTTACTCCGATAGTCAATCGGCAATTAGGGCCTTGGGCTCGCTGTTTGTGAGTTCGAGATTGATCGGGGAATGCCTGGCTTCTCTCTCGATTGCATCCGAATACTTCGTCATCAGGCTCATTTGGGTTCCCGGCATAGAGGGAAAGTGCTGCACTGATGAGCTGGCTAGACAGGGAACTTTGGAGACGGTTTCGTCGCGAAATGAGAGAATTGGGGTTCCCCTGAGAACCTGTGGTCTGCTCCTGGAAAGATGGGCCTCGAGTCAACTCAGCGAGCGCTGGGCTAGTGCGCAAACGTGCAAGGTCGCGAGATCCTTCTGGCCATGGGTAGATCGGGGACGCTCAAGGGAACTCCTAAGGCTAACAATGTTATGTATGGTCATCATCGTCTCTAATCCCAAAGCTCCTTCTTCCTTCCCTTCTCCTTTCTCCTCCCCATGTATGGCACCACAACGGACGAATTTTTAATATTTGTCCAAGTGTTCCCTTAGCTAGGGCTGCCATTTAACCTAACCTAACCTGTATGTCAAAAATTCAGTTAGTGGTTAAATGTTTACAAAATAGATCGGCATTCAGTTTAATAAAGTTGCGAAATTTCAAAAACATTCGCAAATTAAATAAACAACCAAACGCCAATAACCATTGGTCTTCCAAATGCTGCGATTTGACTTTCTTAGACACATTTTTGTTACTGTTACTGTTAACGATAAATGTGACGCTAACCATCCAGAGCCCATTTAAGAGTATCAAAATTAAATCAAAGTTGCCATTGATGAGATATGTGCCGAAACTCACAAAAATTTAATTGACAGGATGAGCTACCAGCCGTTTAAGTGACTTGAATAATGTTTAATAGCAAGCTTTACTCTGTCTAAAAAAATTGTTGAAACATATTCATGCATCTTTTATTTATAGCCAGATTAAATTAAATCCCAAACGCTAGATGAACCACCTGGTATATATAATCCTTTACATACGAGGAAACCAATTTGTTGATAATTTTCCGATTTCTGTACATTTTTACTATGTGTCTTCATGCGCCTTCGTACACATATTGTCCTACTGTTTTAAGCTGCCTCAGAACTACAGATCACAGAAAGTCACTCACCTGTTTGCCATTGCTTGCGAGATGCGTCCGGTGTTCTTTAAGAACTTTTTTCGTAATTGTATCACTTCACGTCCGTACACACCAAGCGGATAGTAGGCACGAGGAAATCCACTTAGCAATGCTCAAGCCACTCAAGTCGCTAAAGACAGCGAAATAATCATTATCACTCATTACTGCTCGAAATTTTGTAATGGAATATTCATTTTCCTATTCTTGTTGCATTTTATGATACGCTAATTGTGTAACCTTTAGCTGCATAAATTCACTTTCCACAGAATACTGCCAAAAGCTGCAACGACATAGAGATAAATAACTGTTCATATGTACGTATAGTATGTAGATATATATGTTCGTGCATGAGTATGCCTTTTGAAAAATACCACAAATCACTCATAGTTAAAATTTTCAATTGTAAGCTAAAACTTCGATTTTGACGTGATGCAAAACCAACAACAACAAACTGTAGCAACAACCAGTTTTCGAGCGCATGACTGCAAATGACAGCAAAACGCAGTGGAAATAGCAAGCACTGCAAGAGATCATTTGTAAGCGAACCATTGAAGTGAATATGAATGCATGTAAGTACGTACGTATGTATATATGTAAGTGTGTATGCTTGTAGATGCTTACGCAAGTTACACGAGCGGCAAAGCGTTAAAAATGGCTGTCATAAATTAATGAGAAATCGCGCAAACAGACAAACAAAGCAACTCATTTTACTACTTCGCACACACACAAGCACACCTACATACCCCACACATACCCAACCAGCAGGCAAACAACAAAAACAGCAAACAACAAAGTGGCAGACACAAATGAAGGCGAGTAAAAATTGAATTGAAATTTCAGAATTGCATCATTACTCATTTACAGATGCCGCCGCAGTAACTGAAGTCATTTCCGTCGCCGCCTTTCAGTTTATCCCCTCCACCGCACTGTGCAGGCCATCAGCACACTTTTACAGTTCAAATTGTTTTGCTGTCACAGGACATCAATCGCTTCATAACGCAATGCTATTTGCAGCAAATGCAACGTTTTTACACACTGTAAGTGTATGTGCACTCTTCGGCAGCAAGCCATCCTCAACGCACTCAATTGTTGTTAATGGTTGCTCATACGCCACGTAAATCAAATCTCTAGTACGGAAGAAAGCTCCTCCTTTTTTGTGTGTAAGCAGGCACATTCAATTGTGCGTCAACACAAATGACAGCGAAGAGCAAAAGTGAAATTGAAGTTAAAAATTAAGAAATCTCCTTTTTCAATATACTCACTTACTCACTTGTAATTTGTCATTTAATTGAATGAAGAATGTCACACTCTTCTACGAGCACTGCTAGTGAAAAAGAGCGGAAAACTTTTTTGAAGCAGAGAATATCTGCAGGAAAAAATTGATGGGAGCCCCTTCTCGTAATATAATTCTTCGAAAAGGATTTTTTTCCAGTAAGTTATTTACCCATTCGCGTATATTTTCAGGTTGAGTTAGTTTAGATTGGCCTGCTTGGCTAGAAGTTGCCTCATATGCAACGCAGTGTTCTTAGAAAATATTTAAGGGGGAAGCCTGCTTTAGAGGATTCAAAAAATCGATCTTTTTTTTACATAAATGTCTTCGCAAACTATCCAAGAATGTGTCCTCAAAATTTCAGAAGCAAATGCAAAATATTTTCGGAGTTACAGAAGAAATTGTGAGCAAGCGTCGAGCAGGTATACGAGCGGCCGGATCGCTCGAAGTGCGATTTGTCGGTTTTTTATTTTTACGATTTTCCCTAATTGGCGGGAAAGACAGGGAAAAAGTTAAACGTTCTATCGAAACGAGATTACATTGATTGTAGTCGGAATTAAATTTTCTTCTAGTTGAATCTAAAAAATCTTAAGAAAGTTATGATTAACCCACTTTTTAAACAATCTAAAGTGAATTTGTTTTTCCAAACAAATTATTTTTTTTTTTTAATTAGTGAAAAATTGTTGAATTTCTCACTTTTTGTTTAATTTTCTTGGTTTAACTAGAAGCTATACAAAACTAAAATAAAAATTTGTTTGTGTTTTTGGTTTCAGATGGAAATTGCGACCTGCATCTTTCCCGCTGCACGATACATGCACACTGAAGGCGCCTCAGCAAAATGCTTGTACCAGGCATAACATGACATACATTTTAATGAACAAATTTGAGAAGACTGGTGAAATATATAACAATGAAACCTGAAAGTTTCGTTTCAATCGCAATTCGTTTACTTCGCAAAAAAATCCACGAAAAAATCGATTTTTTGAAGCCTCTAAAGCAGGCTCTCCCTTTAACACCTTCGATAATGTAAGTGGGTGTTACCCACTGTAGAAATTTCAAAAAATTTATTTTTTTTTTATAAGCTTAAAAAATTCTTTGAACCTTTTAAAATACAGAACAAAAAGTTTTATACGTTACCGAAGTCTATTTCATAAATATTTTAAGCTTTTAACCAAGCGTTAGTGACTGCTACCTAACGACTTCTCCAAATTTCCAAACTTTAAACGCGTTTTTCACAAAACACGTTTTCTGAAATTGGCACGCAGCATAACTCAAACAATTTTAAATATTTTTAATCAGGTTTTCCACTACGTCTGTATAATAACCTTCTTAAGAGAAGAGCGTAGGGGATTTTCGATAGATTAATTTAAACGATTGTTATAATTATTTAAGTGCCGTTTTTTTAGTCCAAAATAGAGTTTTTTCCTTCAAATGCTTGCTAATTCCACAAAAATAAATATTTTTTAAATCCCCTACGTGTTTCTTTAGCTATTCTTATCTAGATTAAGAAAAATAATGTTTCTTTGTTTCAGATTAAAATTTGCACCCTCTGTGCTGCGTGCCGCGGAGCTCCTTCAAGAGAAACCACATTACAAAAATGTCTCCAATGCCGCCATTTTGTAAAATTTTTCGATCAAACTTTGTAGTTTTGTATTTTAGTATATACATAAGTAATAACTTCCCAAATCAGAGTGATTGTTTCCCCTTTCCTTCTATACAAAAAAATTCTTTAAAAATTGTGTTTATTTTACGCGTGTACAGTGGTGTTACCCCTTAATTAAAAATAATCGTAAAGAGCATCGCTGCCCATTAATTCTAAAAAATATTGTTTTGTTTTTGTAATAAACTGAAAACTAGCAGGAGCAATTCTTCTCCATTCGGTAAATACTTACATAATTCGCACTGAGCTGATTTCAAAGTAGGCTTCACTTACCCCGTACTTAGTATTTTAGTTTGATTTTAAAACGGTAATTTTCAACTGACAATTGAATGTGCATAAAATTTCAAAAACAACAACTCACTCCACTTGGACTATCGCAAGCCAATAGCAACTGGTGGAAAGCATACAACGTGCGGCATTAGAAGCGACAGTCCACCACACATCTCTATAGCTGAGCGAAACCAGCATAACAACTACGACTTTTTGAGAAGTTGTTGTTATTGTTTAGCAGTTATTGCTTTCAGCTGCTGGCTATTAGCTTTGGCATACGAGTATATCACCCGATTAACACGATACCACCACGACAACGGAAACGTGACGATCATATAAATCACCAGATTGGCATTTGTCGCCGGCGAACACACACTAAACTTCCACCTGAGTAATGGAAATGCCAACAATAGCAAAAACAGTATGCGTTTCCATGCAACAACAAATGAATTGTGTACAGTTACGACAAACACTTTGAAATGCTGTTGGCAATTGTGGAGTATTCGGAAAATGAAGCCACAATACGCGCTGGGTTGAGCAGTCAATACAACAGCAAGTGGAGGAGAATAAAAGCAGCAACAACAACAATAACGTGAATACAATACACTGCACTATATTAATGACACTCACACTACTAAACAGATATTGAGTCGCATAGTCAGTCAGCCAGTTAGTCAATATGTCAGCAATTTAGTCAGCGTTTACTGAAACTGGTATTTAACTTAATGCTTTTACTTAACCTCTGGCTCTGCGTGTACTGAGCTGTGGCTTCCGTTGGTGTGTGTGGTGAAATCCTGAGATTTTCGGAAGGATTAAATAACACGGCTTTACCTTTGGAGGCGAAATGAATGGACAAACGCACGAAAAGGCGCACTCACATACAAACATACATACGTACGCACATACAAAGTTACGTTCTTATTTGATGACATGCAATGGCAATTCGCTGAATTTGCACACACACATACATACTTGTACTCGCATGGACAATTCCACAAGGCCACAGCTACGTGTAAAGTACACACCCACAGGAGCTTGCCACGTCAGCACACACCTGAATGTCGCTATAGTTTACAACAAAAACAGTGAGTAATAAAAATTCTTTGGAGTAACCAGCAATGGATGGCAATGAGAAGTATTTGCACACACATAACGGTTAGTCATTAAGTCAGACGCTAACTAGTGGTTGGAGTCACTAACCATAGAAGAAGGTAGTAAAGTAAATACATAAGAATCTTCGATTGTATTGAAAAAGGTGGGTCTATGCCCATTTCTCAACTGCAATTGGAAATAAATTTCAGCGAAAAGAACTTCGTAAATTCAGGTTGCATGGATGTATCCTGGTCAAAAAAAGAGGTTGTCTGTAAAGTCGGTTTACTGACGATAGTTTAACGTGACAACGTCATAAGAAAATACTGATGTAAGGGTTGCAATTTTCAAAACAAAATTTTAATTTTATTTGTTTGATAGATATTTTGTATGGATATAGAAGAGGAGGTAAATGGAATTGCAATGGAATAGGTCAAGTTACATTTACACAAACGTGAAAAATGACGAAACATTTATCAAATTCCCATATCAAAATCTGCCCGTATGTGACTAACAGGCCCACTCGCAGACAATGGACTTTTTCAGCGCCTCGAGACTGGTGAATCTTTTAGTTCGGTCCTTGCTCTCCAAAATGGCCCCAAGAGAATAATCCATCGGATTCGCGTCAGGTGAATTTGAGAGCCATTGTATGGACATTATGAAGTTCGGAACGTTGTTCTTTAGCCATTCTTGGCTCCCTCGAACTTTGTGAGACGGTGCCGAGTCCATGGTCTGCCACCGAAATGTTTGTCTACCCGCGGCTTCAAGGCAAGCTCCAGAATACTTTCCCGATAATATTTCGCATTTAACTTGACGCCAGGGTCGATGAAAACGATTGGAGAGCGCTCATCTGCGGTTACAGCAGCCCAAACCATTACCTGTGGCGGGTGCTGCCTCCTGGTGGCCAATCGATGACTCAAATTCTCATAAAAACGGTTGATCAAATAAACCCTATCATTTTGGGAATTACCGATTGCTCAATTTGAAAAATTTTCTCGTCAGAAAACACAATGTTCGGAAATTTACCGTTTTTGGCCAAGTGAAACAACTCCTTCGCTCTCTCAAGTCGGACTTGGTGCTGCTTTGTTGTGAGATTATGCGCCTTTTGGATCTTATAAGGCTTGACTTTGAGATCGGCGGATGCTACTGTCAGATATTTTTAGTTCTTTCACAATTTGATTGGCACTTCGTCGGGGATCTCGCTCAAGTCGCTTCTTAACTTTTTGAACCATTTCACGTGACGTTGCCGACTTTTGATGACCGCCTCCATGACGTTTCGCGGTGGTACCAGTATCATTGGAACAAATAATGGTGCGATAAACAAAAACTTTATTTACTTTAAGGTGCTCGAGCTGACGAACAATCACTGGTTGGAATTTTCCAGCCAAATATAATGCAATCAAACTATTACGTTTGAAATCCATTACTGATTTTCTTTTTTTGCATTTACTCTCGGCAAAAAGCTCCCGAGCGCTTGTAAACAATACTCTGGACTGTCATTTAGCCAACTAACAGACAGCCGATGACTATGCATCAGCTGCGCGAGCGGTCTGAAGTTGGTTACACTTCGAGTGCCGGACTCTGCAGGCATCTTAGAGTCAGGCTTGACTCCCAACTCCATTGAGAACTACACTTTGAAAACAAGGTAATGAAGGCCAGTATAGCTTTCTACTCCTGGAAATGTTCGGAAAAAAATGGGAACTCAAGTCGCAGGCCGTGCTTTGAATGTACAACATAGGGTTTTGCCAATCTTAACCTATGAATGCCTGACGCAATGGCATGTATTGGCATCACCGCAGCATGTAGAACTTCCCCCAGCGCTGCCCTAAATGAAATGAAATTGCTGATGAGCTTGCCAGGAAGGGGACTGAATCGGTCTCAGAGACCTCCTACCCAGTCATCGGCATCCCCCTGACTGTTGTTAAAAGGGGATTGCACAACTTACTTCTCAGGAAAACGTATAAGAGATGGAGCTTAATTTCTTCGGGTGCTATTTCGAAAACCTTTGGTCCCAGTACAATAAACGGAGGGCTCAGAAAGTGCCACGCCATTCAATTTCCAAACTCGTTGCTGTGTTTACCGGTCATTAAACGATCGGCACACACGCGGAAAAGCTAGGTTTACCATTTAACCCCTATTGGGAACCTTTCAAAGAAGGAGACTATTGATCACTTTCTCAGTAAATGTCCGGATTCGGCGGATTTACAGACGATTAAGGTCACCTACCTATGTAACATGGGCAGTAGTAAGATGCTTAAAATACACACAAATGAATCTCACTTTCGAACAAATTGTGAAAAAAATCCAAGTTTCAATATTAGTACCGCCTTCGGCAAAATTGGTCCTCTTTCATAATTACTAGCATTTGTTGAGTAATATTTTTTAAAATTGTTGGACTGTGTAATAAGCAAGGATCCTCAGAGTTACGGTCATCCGATTTTTAATATCAAGGCCTGCTATAGTAGCAGGCGTAGCAAAGAAGTGAAGTTTAGATAATTCCACCTCATCCCCCATACAGCTGACGCAAAATGAATTCGAAGTAAGTCTCACAGCATGCATACCTCGCGAAAAGTGTCTTATGAGGACACGCACGAAATTCGAAAGCTGAGATTTTGTCAACCTCAAAAGATTCCTCGTACGACTCCGATCCACACGTGACCAGAGGTTTGTGTACTTGCCTAGCCCTCGCTGAGTTAACGCGATACCCATCTTTCCAAGAGCAGAACGCAAGCCGTCAAGGGCATGCCAATCCTCTCCTTCCGCGGGGAAGTCTGGAGTCTGCCTCCAACTTCGAGCCATCCGTGAACAGGTTCACCAGGTTCTCTGTATCCAAGTGTAGCACTCCACCCACTCCTCCTTTGATGGAATGTGAATGGAGAATGTTCCGCTTAGACTAAGCGAGGATGTACATTGACCGCTAATAGGGGATGAACCCAAATTTTCTTAGCATACTTGAACGAGATAAATCCTGGCTTAAAATTGAATGCTTACGAGTTATCGCCAGTGAGACAATTTCGCTGCGAATTAGGTGGATTTTCACGATCTCTCAAAAGGAATAGCAATGATCGGACCGATTCCGAGCGAGCACACTTCGCTGCCAGCATTATTGGTTCAATCTCTTACAATCGCTCGTTAGAAGTGACTGAATTCCGCAATTTATCGCAGTCCAACACCGCCAGCAATGGCTTGCAAACACTACCTGAGTTGGCTGCATCGGGGCAACGAACTGGTATAACGACTAAGTTGCCGGCATAGACCTGATGCAACAAATAAAGATCCAGCGACTTCGTTAGCTGGGTCATGTCGTCCGAATGAATACAAACACTCCGCCTCAAAAGGTATTCGATGCGATAACAGCTGGTGGGAGTAGAGGAAGAGGAAGGAAAGATCAGGTGGATAAGGACTTGGCTTCACTTGGTGTGTCGAACTGGCGAGGAGAAAGAAACAATTGTCGCGCTTTTTTAAACTCGGCGAAAATCGCGTAAGCAGTTATCGCGCCAATCAAGAAGAAGAAGAAGTTATCAACATGTTATTTAAATACATATTTGTATTAAAAAAAAGTGTTTCAAAAATCAGCGCGACTTCAAACTTATAGTTTATTTTACTATAGGGCATAAAACTGCATTAGACGATTTCTAAAGATTCTGATTAAAAATAAAAAATTTTGATTACAATTTTTTGAAATTTGTTAAATTTTTGAGAATTTTGTAAAAAGATTGCAACTTTCATTTATAAGTTTTTTGTTTGGCAATTAAATATATCTTCATAAAAGATGTATGAAAATATTTAGCATGTGTTTCAAAAATTCTAAATCAAAAATTCCAAAAAAAATTTACCAAAATTTTGAAAAAAAAGTTAGCTTTTTTAAGTTTAAATTTTTTTTTATTTCTTTTTTTATCCTAAAAAATTAGGAAGAAAACAATTTTTAAAGAAACCCCAAGATATTTTACTTCAAAAGACTATGCCGCAAAATGTTCAACATTACAAAAATCTCAAAATTGTGCAAAGTTTTACCAAACATTTTGAAAGCAAATCATCCTTTTTAAATTAAAATTTTTTTTTATATTTTTTTTTATCCAAAAAAAATTAAAGAAAAACAAAATTTTTAAACAAAACCCAAGATATTTCACTTGAAAAAACTATATAGCAGATTTTCAACATTAAAAAAATCTCAAAATTATGCAACTTTATTCAAAGTTTTACAAAAAATTTTGAAAGCAAAAATAATCATCCTTTTTAAATTTTAAATTTTTTTTTTATAAATCAAAAAAATTAAGGAGAAGCTAAATTTTTAAACAAACCCTATGTTATTTGACTTGATAAAACTATTTAACAAATTTCGAACATTAAATAAATTTCAAAATTATAAAATTTTTTTCAACATTTTATCAATTCATTTTTTACTAGGCTCAAGCCTACAAAGAGGAACAAAAATTTTTCAGCATTAAAAAAATTCCAAAAACTATCAAATTGTTTTCAAAATTGTTTCAGTATATTTCTTAGTATACCTAAGCCTACAAATAAACCAACTTTCAAAGAAATTTACAACAATATCCAAAATACTTGCATCACTTGACGTGGAATCGCTCAGATGCCAAAAAAATTATTAAAAATATCAATTGATCATGTCAAGGTAGCGTTTTTTACAAAACGAAATAATTATTAGGCTTCGAGTTTACATCTTCCCTATTTTGCCAATCTAAAGTTGAATATTACCACTGCCAGTGAAAAGTATTTAGTTACCTGTCAACTTTTTAGTACTCTAAATACGGGATAAGTTCATGTCTTCAACACCACCCATTCCGTTCTCCAATAGCACCTGCACTCCACTTTCACGCGCTCTCGCTCAATTTATTTACACTTCGAATAACCTGCGGGCTATTTTTACTGGTCACCCACCCTTTACGTGCAGTCCTAACCAGAAAAGCCGCTATAGTTTATTATAGCGTTTTGACTTTCGCTACACTTTGTTTTTCCAGTGAGCGCTGAAGGAATGAGTATTTGTAGTAGTAGTCAAGTTTATCAATCTATAAAAGGTTTTCGAAGACGTGCTTAAAATTAAATTTCTAAAAACGTCGTTTGGCAATATTTATCACTGATGGAGCCGGAGGATAAGTAAAACATAATACGAGGTAAAACAAGGAAAATCAACAATCACTTGCTGACACCAACAGCAATAACAGTGGCTATAACGGCAACCATTAATGCCTGTGGCATTACACAGTGCAGATAGTATACTAGTAGTTGCGAAGCTACCTGGCAATGGCGCACATTTAAGCAAAAACAAAAAAAAACAATCAACTTAAACAAAATAAACAAGCAAATAACAAAACGAAAAAAAAAACGCAAACATAAACAACTTGCTTTTAGCAGCTATAGAAAGCATTAATTCACCATTAACACTACAGCTATTTCAATTCACTAAAGCGTTTAATGAGCGCCAAGCGGAACTGAAAAATCTCGTAACTTGAGGCGAAATATGTATCGCAGCATCAAAGGACACTTGATGTTTTCCTTTTCAGTACCTATAAAAAAGAGCGTGGTGAACTATTCGAAATGAAATTGTCATACGAAAGTGTATGAAGTGTAGACGTAAACAACAGTTTTACATGAAGATGTTGGCAACACTCATTATTATGATATTATGGCACATTACAAACGATAATGAAGCCAACAAAACCAGAGCAAACATTTGGCTGCAAGAGATGTCGCAAGACAAACAAGCAGCAAACAAGAAGCGTATATATATATATATATGTGCATTTACAAACATACATACACATAAGTAGATAGTTAAGAATGTGCATATTCACCGTACTTGCGTTTGCATGCACTCATATAGCCGCTGCCTGATTAAAAACTTTGCACAATTTGCATTGGTATCACTCATACGCCACGGTGGTGTGCGAAAGTTAAATACAAGAAACCTTAGAGAATTTCATTTGCATCATGTTTGCATCAGGCAAAACAGTAAGAAAGTTTACTAAAGCAGCAAGCAACTAAAGAAAAGCAAATAAAATTGCACGCAGAACTTGAAATTAAAATAAATAAATACATATTAATAAGCCAGGTGGATTGCAACCTGTTTGGAGTGAGTGGCAATTTCGAATACGACGTGTTGTAAACATATGAGCGCCAAGCTACCAAGACACATTTTCGTGTGCTGTTAGGTATGTACGTGCATTGCGTTTGAAAATGCATTTTCTTATTGCTATTTCAGTTTCCAGCCACAATTGTTTGTATGGCTGTTGCACTTGTTTGCCTCATTCTCGGAGTGCTGACTGTTTATGTTAATGTCAGTACTTCAATTTGGCAACTTATGCCAGTAAATCTAGCCCAAGAATGTTTGTGTGGTTTGAATAAGATTTTTTTGTTTATTTACTGACATGCTTTAAGTATAATTAACATTACATCGACTAATAAGTACTTTTCAATTAACAAAAGTTAAGTTCAAATCATGCAACATTGACAACTATTGTCAGCAGCATAATTGCCTGCTATCGCCGAACTGAATTCAAACAATGCAACATATATTAAATCAAACGCACAATTAAGTACAAATATACAATCAAACATGATAATAAAGATAATTTCTTATGCAGGCAACGCCGTACTTATCTCAGATTCAGAAGATAATTCACAAAGGCTACTTTTTGAGTTTGAAAAAGCATCAAGTAAATAAAATGTGATTATTTCCGTACCAAAGACGAAATCGCATTGCTGCATATAATCAAAGTATCGAACCAGTTATGGAGTTTAATTTGTTGGGAGCAAAGATCACATCTTTAAAAATCTTGACAGATAAAGTTCGAAGTCAGTGGCAAATCTCGGGTTGTTTACAAGACGTCATACGGCGAAACAAAGTAATGAGCACAAAAAGCAAAGTAAGGGTCTATAAAACTTGAGTACGACCACTAATGGCGTATGGTCATTGAGACACGCGCTGACATAACTATCTCAACTGTCGAAATGCGAACTTTTAGAGCTGTAACCGGTCATTCTCTACGAGATCTTATGAGAAATGAAAGCATAAGGAAAATGTACGCAATACTCGATATAGTAAAGTGGACCTGCAAAAGAAGACGAGATCGGAAGCAACATGTCCTCAGAATGGTCGACGACTGCTTGATAAAATTGGTGATGACCGAGAAACCAAACACTACACGCCCACCAAAAAGATGGAAAGAGTGCTGGATATAAGGATCAACATCCGATCATTAACAACACTGTATACAAGCTTTTGTTAGAAACAGGATAATAATCCTAAGTGAAGATAAAAAAGAAGAAAAAGTACGACTATAGCATCAATGTTGGTCTTTGCGATATATCCCCACACCTGCAAATGAGCAGCTTGTTTTGAGCTGACAGCTCAGCATTAGACTGGCCGTAACTTTTTTTTTGTGGAAATCCATAAATTTTCGGGTCTTAAAACATGAGGTTAGGAGTAATGAAAAACGGTGTAATTTTTTAACTCGATCCGATGATGCCTAACCGTGCCCATTTGATCCCAAAATATGGGCAATTTCAAAAAATCACAATTTTTACAAAATTTTTGTTTGTTTGCAATTTATATAATTTTATTTCATTTAATATGTATATACTTAATATATATATAATTTAACTTTATTTATATAATTTATTTTAATTTAAGAAAATTTTAATTAAAGAATTAGATTTGTCTATTTAATGAGAGATATTTTGGTGTAAGACGGATACAATTGCCTGTAGTGCTCAACAACTTGCAGTAAGTACTGTTTGTCTTCTTCGTTATAAGTAAGCGATCTGTTGTAGTCTGTTAACTACAGACAAATGCTGACAAATTCGTTTTCCCGCTATATAGTCTTCACTTTCTTGCCATGTTGAAGGATCTGATTCCAAAAAACTTTTTTCAATTCCTAAGCGGGTAAAGAATGTTTTAGTTTTTGATGAAATAAAATCATTTATATTCTTGCTGCCGTAAAGCGTTATTTCTGACATTGTTGCAACAACTCTCTTTGGAACAGCATCTTCCTTCTGGTTATCGCTAGTAATTGCTTCCACCATTTTTCGCTTAATATGTGAAGGAATTTGATCATCAAAAAATGAAAGGCCAACCGCCTCTTCCGACAAATACCATAAATGATTTTTAATTTTATGTAAAAAGGCATTGGATACATTCTTATCGAAATATACAATCACATCTTGAATGAGCTTAAGGTCGTTTTGTGGAGCAGCTATTGGATCCACACAACGAAACCAATATGGAACGTAGATGCAGGTTAAAAAAATACAAGCGCTTCTTAGACTCTTTATCTTTGAAGTCGTTAACACGAATTGCTCGCGAAACAGAAACATATTATAACAATATAGGCACTTCGACGTAAACCTTGCGTGTGATGTTGCACCAGGTGACCGTACTTGTAAAAAATTTGGTACGTCTTCCCCAACAAAGAGCAACGATAGTTGTAGTAATTCTTTATAATCGGCACGAGTGTGGTGACTATTTAATGCCGTTAGACAAAAATTCTTAAATATTTCCACTTCAGCTATTGTAAAGACTTTCCGAACTTCATTTTCCGATATTCCACTTTTGAATGACTTAGAATTAATGTTTTTCCAGCTGTTAGAGAAACGATTGAATAAGGGAACTTCCGGTGCTGATGATTTGCCAAAATTTAGTTCGAACACTGCTTTGACTAGCAACTCACTAACATGGTGACGACAGGGAAAGAAAAGTAGATTTCGGCCCAACCTTTTTTCAAGCAAGAACGCTGCTCCATTATTAACTCCCGTATTAGCAGCTGTTGTATCAAATGATACAATTTCCGCTAAATCATCGAGCTTCTACTTGCACAAAAAATTATGTATTTCCCCAGCAGTTTTTTCATATTTTCTCCTGTGACAACGAGAGACAATCTATCTTTTTTTTCTGTGCCTCGGACTTCTCAAGCAGCTTGTCATCCCAGTGAAGGACAAAAACGTCGGGAATCTACAAACAAGTAAAAAAGAAAGGTCAAGAATCCAAAATCTTATAAACATATTCGGTAAAACCATTACATTGAATCCATTAATAATCTCTTGAGCTTGTCTGCGACGATAATCTCTCCTCATCGAATGTAATGTTGTTCGATTAAGAACTGAATCTTCCATTTTTATTGACGGCGTTCCATTAACATTTTGCATGGTATTTATGAAGGCAGCAACCGTTCCACTCACCAAATGCATGGCATCTCTTGTTGAGAGGTTACATTTGTCCATGCATGCAAGCATTCTATCATCAATAAAATTAATTTTACCTCGATTTGCCTTTTTCGGTAGAAAATTAATGTTACTTCCGTCTGTATCTTCGCCTTCATTCATATCTTTTGCTGCATTTTCTTCACCAGCTGAAATATCCTTTTCAGCATCCTCGGTATCAGAGACTTCAAGAGGATAATTAGCTTCAAATGGGATCAAATATTAAAAAAAAGAACCAGTAAAGCTTAATTTTAATAAACTTACTATTAACTAAATGCTTTTCTTCGCGCTTTCTTTCTTCTTCCATTCGTTGCTCTTTGCGTTTTTCTTTTCTTGTGAGTACAGTATCGGCCCCATACATACTACCTGGACGTCCTCTATTTCTTTGGAGCAAAAGAAAGTCTTTATCTTCCTGCATTTTCATTATACCCAGGGCATCCATGGCTGCAATGTCAAATATGAAGTTTTCAATTTTATTCTTAAACTCTGCTTCATTTTTACGACACTTCTCGTTAGGAGTCTTGGAATGTTGGGAGGCCCCCAAATTAACACTTTCACATTCACCCACAAGAAATATTTTTTGCTCAGAATGTAATCTTTTTTTCGGAATGCCTGATAATGATTTTGAACTCATTTTTTCACTAACTTATTACTTTTATACTATTAAACGCATAAGACAGCTCAAACTGAATAAGAATGCAATGTCAAAGCCTATTAATTCAAATGTAAGAGTAAAAATTCAAAATTTTTAGCGTATTCAGCGAACACAACAATTGATGAATTGTTTAGTGATCACCAAAGTGTTGATTATGAAACAAATTTTTATTTTTATTATTATAGTGAAGTGTGAAAAATTATTTAAAAAGTACCTTTGCATAAAATTTAAAAATAATTATTTCATTTAGCAGCTGGCTCAACACACCCTTCATAAAACACAATTTCTATTACTCAACTGACGGTGACATATTTTCCACGTATCACTAATCAGTTATGTGTGCTGAAAGCGCCTTTTGTCAGGTGGTTTTCGCGATAAAAATTGGGTCATGCCGCAATAAAGTAAACAAGATCATTAATTAAAATCGCATCACATCAATAAATATAAGATTCGAACAAAAAAATTGGAAACAAAAAAAAAGTAAAAATTGTGATTTTTTTCAAATTTTCCATACTTTGGGATCAAATGGGCAAATGGGTTAGACATCATCGGATCGGGCTGAAAAAATATACCGTTCTTTATTGCATCTAACCTCATGTTTAACGACCCGAAAACTTTTGGATTTTCAATTTTTATTTTTCTCCATACAAGCTGCGGCCAGTCTACTCAGCATTTTTGCCAATTAACCATTGAATCTTTTGCATACAGCGCACGCTCGATAACGTGAACGCTCTAAAGCGTGAACACCCCAAAACGTGAACACACATTTTTGTGCTTTGACTACTCTAAAATCTGAACAACCCCAAAAAGCTCTATAACATGAACAACAAACGTTACAATTATTTGAATGTAGTTAACATTGATCTCAAGTAATTCTGAAATTGGGGAATCCCCTAATTATAAAATAGGCATTTTATTCGTAATTGCATGTAAGAAGTTGAATATTCCAGTACCGTTTTTTTTCGTCTTATGTTTTCTGGTGAAAATAAGTTTTAAAAAACCCGTATGCTTGACATAAAAACAAAAGGCTAAAATTCTCGGCTTTTAAAAAACAGGCTCATCTGTGACGATTTTAGAAAAGAAAAATAATGTAGCTAAATCAACAATTAGCTAAATCAACAATTTGTAATATTAAAGCGAAAAAGCAAGTGATTTTAAAATGCGTAAACAACACTTATTGTGGACCTGGAAATAAAAAAACACTGCGTTTTTCAGAGTTGCCCAAAATGGAGACAGCTCTTTATCGTTGGTTTATCCGAATGCGAGATAAAAACTGGCCAGTAAGTGCCCTAATGTTGAAAGAACAGGCAAAAACACTGCATGCAAAATTTAAAGAAAATGAAGCAAACTTGTTCGCTAGTGATGGATGGCTCCAAGGATTCAAGAAGAGGTACAGTATTCGTCTTCTTCAAATATCAGGCGAAGAACTGTCCTCGCAATCTCAGCTAGTGGATCCGTTTAAAGAAAAACTTAAAGCTAAAATGGCCGAATTGGCCAGTTATATAATGCTGATGAGTCGGTGTTATTCTGGAGACTTTTGCCAGAGAAAACGTACGCGCCAAATTTGGCGAAGAGAGCCCCAAGGGTAAAGTCCGAGAAGCAGCGAATCACGTTTTTATGCTGTTCAAACGCCACTGGATCCCACAAGCTTAACCCTTTCGCGATATTGTTGCCATATCGCACCCTAAATACAAAAGGGTCACAACTCAAAATTTTCCACACTCGAGCTTGACTTGTTTACAGTAGCACAGAAAAGAAACTATTTGACATATCTCGCTGAAATTTGCCATGTAAGCTTATAACAGTCCTACCAAAAAACAAAAAATTTATTTTTGCCATACGTCATCCGCGGACCATTTTATTGATAACGTCTCGTTCATATTTGTGCAGAAGTACATTTTGAGTTGTGACCCTTTTGTATTTAGGGTGCGATATGGCAACAGTAAATTTTAAAAGGCCGTCAACACTCTCTTGTAGAAAATATCAACTTTTTTGTTACATATTTTCAAAAATTGAAGTTTAGTGGTTAAACAGAAATAAAATAAATAATAACCGCCCATTATATATCGATAATACAACATTTTTAAAGAAAGCCTTCTGGCATATAGCACTTCACTCTGAAATTTGTATTTTGCATTTTTATATTTTTGAGGCATTTTGGGCAAATGTTTTCAACAATTTTTGAATAAAGTATATAGAAAAATGTTCAATCTGTCATTTGGCATATAAATATTTTTTCGCTCGCAGCTTTTAAAGCTGTACTAATTTTTAAAACTAAGCTTGTTGCCATATGGCAACAAATTTCTCGTAAGGTGTTAACTTGCATTAGATTGCAGAAGGAGTTTATTTGCGATTGAAACCAATACAAAACATTTGTTGCCATATGGCAACATTAAAAAAAAGCACTTAACAAAAAAAAAAAAAAATGTATTTGTATTATTATTGGTCCTAAAATAAATACTCAGACAAAAATTTGGATTTTTTGGAGGGCGCAATAAAAAGATGTAGCGAAAGGGTTAAGCTTTTGGTAATTGGAAAGGCGAAGAATCCACGCTGCTTTAAAAAATTTCAGTGTCCCACCGACTATAAAAAAACACCTGGATGACGTCGACTATTTTCAAGCAATGGTTTCATGAGTCATTTGTTCTACAGGTGAATATTCCTTTTAAGTTTTGTCCGATTTTTAAGGTTAACTGGCTGTTTTTTAAGGTTACATCGTTTTTAAAGGAGAAGACCTTACCAATTAAAGCTCTCCTCGTAATCGACAACGCTCCTTCTCACCCAAATGAAGCTGAACTGACAACGGAGAATGGGCAAATTTCAGCAATGTTTATGTCACCAAACGTTACTCCCCTCATTCAACCGATGGATCAGAATGTAATAAAAATCACTAAGTTGCATTGCAGAAACAGCCTTCTAGCTTCAATAACAGCAACAAAATCTGATTTGCTCGAGTCGTTGAAAAAAATTAACTTAAAAACAGCTATACATCTTCTGGATGCGGCTTGATTTCGTGTTGGTGAAGCAACATTAGCTAGATGCTGGAACAGTATTTTAAATTTTGCGGTAAACAATGATGATCCGGAAGATAATGTTCCGTGGGCGGTTTTAAAAGAAAAATGGGAAGCTGAACTTTGTACCTTGATGAGCAACACCGTCGATCTCCTTAGTAGTTTAAATCCTGAGGTTCGTTCCTGTTTGCAGATATGCTCAAAGATATGTAGATATGTGGGTTATTGAAAAAACTTTCTTTTATTAAAAATTTCAGATTGAATTCACGTTACCAGCCATTACGAATGAAACGAAGATATCGAGGAGGGCAATGCAGATAACGATCATCAACAAGAGGACCAATCCGATGATGACAGCGGATCAGAGGAACTGGGGAAAATTAAGCCGACTGAAGCAGTTGAAAATTTCAACAAGGCGTTAATGTGGGCTGGACATGAAGACTTCGATCAAAATGATATGAGCGTGCTAAGACGATTAAGGGAGAAAGCTGTGCTTCAAGTTTTAGAAAAACAGAAGATACAAAAAAAGATGACTGATTTTTTAAATAAAACCATCGTATATTTAATTTTCTATTAATATTAAACGAAAACACGAATAAAATGTGGATTTAAATGTGAAAAAATATATTTACTTAGTCTTTTTGGGCATTCCAAAACGTGAGTTCAAGAGATTTGAGTTCACAAAGTCACGCCTAGATGCTTGGCACTCTTGGCATATGGCATAACCGCTAGCAGAGTATATACAGATTTATATAAAACTAACTTGGTGGTGAAATCCACGTAACAGATTTAGTTTCATTCAATTTTGTCTTCCAATTTCCAGTGCATGTAACTACTTCGTCAATGGACTCGTCTGCAATTTTATGATGGATGCGCTTTCGGTTGATCCAACAGCTAAGATGTAAGTATCGTCAGCATATGGCAGCGTGGCTGCTTTGCACGTTTTCGGTACTGGCAAGTCTGAGGTATAGAGTAAGTGCAGTACTGGTCCGAGTATACTGCCTTGTGGTACTTCAACCGACATTTCTCTTATTCCGAATATGCCCGTTTCTGCTTTACTCTGAAGTGCCTATTTGATATGTACGGTTTCAGAATGTCAGTGAACTTCATTGGTGGTAACCCAGGAATGTTCTTGGAGTCTGAATAAGAAATGGCAAATAATGTACGCATATACATTTTAATGGATAGATAGACCTAATGTTTCTTAAGGGGGGAGCCTGGTTTATGAGGTCTAAAAATTGCATCTCTTCGCGATTTTTTTTTTAAGGAAAAAATTAATTTAGCACTGCAAAGTTTTTTCTATCTTTTAATGAACATTTAAAAAGTATAAAAAAATTTTGTACTGGTTAAAGTAAGTTGAAAAAAATGTTAACATAGAAATTAGTAGAGCGCTGCAACGCTGGAGTTTCCAACTGGCGTACAAGATACAGCTCGTAATTATTATCTAAAGCAAAAAATTCAAATGGATTTCTAATTATCATGATTTTTTATTCTAGATGAACTAAGAAAACTGAGAGAAATTCCAAAATTTCAACTTTTTGGAGGTTTTAAAGAAAAAAATTCCTTTCTATAAAAAAAAAATTCACTCAACTTGGTATACAAATCTTGAAAATTTTTTTTTATCTATTTTGTTAGTTCAAGTAGAAGATAATTTAATACTGAAGGGAACAAGCTATGATTCATTTTAAAAGGTTCATTAGTTTTTTTCATTCATGTACGCCAATTCAAAGAAATCATAAAAATGAAAGTCGAGAAAAGAAGATAAAGTTTGTACTATAGCTGTCCGGTCACAGCGTAACTACCTAACGCTCGCCTACCTTTGGCTTTGTATCTACGGAAATATTGAGAATTAGACTCTGTAACTTTGTGTGAATTCTGAAATATATTAGGAATCGCTTAAAACGAAAAAAAAAAAATTATTTTTTTGACCTTATAAACCAGGCTCCCCCCTTAAAAATTGTATTTTTGTAGCTCAGTAAAATATTTGTAGCACCTGTTAGCTTCAAATAACTTCTGCCTCTCTAAAGAGTTTTAAAAACTGCTTCGTTGATGAATTTCTTGCGTTCAGCAACTTAAGCTTTCTTAATATTTTTCAAGCAGTATGAGGCCATTATTAAAACTAGAATAATAAACATATGTGTACTTCTACTTTAGCATCAAATTTTATGAAAGTTAAGATACTCCGATTTCCTTGAAGTCTGTGGTGCGGGTATCGAAAAAGGAAACGGAGGCCATCCATCCGCCAAAATCGTGATGGCTCAGCATGTGGCGGTACGCCTACTATAAATTAAAATGAAATGATAGATGGATTGATAGATAGATTGATAAAAGATTGGGTATATCAGAACAAAGGCACCACCTACGACCTAAAAGTTCATTTGTATTCCCCAGTTTCCGAAAATACCTGCAGTCTCCCTAATAACCTAAAAGGTACTCGATAATTGGAATTTCTAACGCTTAGAAATTTTACTATTCGCATTCTTATTTAACTTTACAACCCATTGACGCTTTGAACCAGGACTATAAAAAACTCCCCCATAAGCTCCTTGGCTATTGTAAATGCAAAACCAATGTAGAAAAACAAAACCGAACATTATCTGAGCCTTGTCAACCTGACTGCTTAACCGACCGACTTGTCCCAGTAGAGACAGAGTTAACCAGTGCTTTTGAAAATCTAGCCAATTTTACCAGCTAGAGAGCGAGTGAGTTAGACAACTTACTTAAGCCCTGCCTAAGACCTTCAAATCAACGGAGAAGCAAATTCTTACGCCTACCTTAATTTGCTGAACATCAAAAATTATGATTAGTACTACCACAAAAATATAAAATAATAAAAAATAAAATGCGGAAGTGAATATGTTTTGGAATTTCTCATTGACAAAATTGACAAAAGTAAACTTCAAAAGCTAAGAATGGATTAGAAATTCTGCAACAAAACAGAAAATCAGAAAAAAAGTTTTTTGTCTGCCTTTTTCATATTCACTTTCTCGCTATTTTTCTTCATATTTAGTTTTTCTTTTAAACTTGTCTACCTGCTATTAATCAACTACGGCAAAATATCATCGAATAACATCCACCTTACGAGCATCTCAACCAACAAGCTGATGTGAATACCAATAATGCATTATTTCACGCCCGGGCTTTTTCGGGATTCATGCGAAAAAACATAAACGGCAACACAGCACTGCTACTCATCTAATGAATCTAACTGCGTGTGCGCCATCTGTTGTTCATATTCACACATACGAAAGGCCGTGGCGACGAGAGCGCCAACTATCACTGAACTCTTTTTGTTCAAAACCAATTTGCTATTGTGAATTTAAAGCGTTGGAATCAGAGAGTGCAAGTTCACATTCAAATCGGTTGAAATTCTTATTTAGGTTTATTTATACCAGTGAAAGTCTGGAGAACCCGCTACATAGATGACACCCGCTAGCTTAGGTAAATATTACGGCTGGAATTTAGAACAATGCCTATTTTGGAATTTCTGGCAAACTATGTTTTTTTTAATGAAACTTGGTGGAGATGTTAGTGAGGTGTTAAGGAACACTCTTCATAACTTTAAATTAATCGGGAAAAAATAATTTAATTATTTACATTCAAATGCCCTTGGGAACATCACTATAATTTGCCACATTACACTCTATATTTTTTAACATTTCACTATAAATCACCAAATATACACTCACACGCGTGTTTTTACCGATTTTTATGCTAATATTCTAATTATATCTATTAAAATTAAATGCAAATACATTTGCCTATGCAATCACATTCCAATTTTAAGCGCGAATAAGAAGAAGATTGGAATTACAACAGTATGGTGTTGCCGGATGCCTGCAAATGAAAACAAAAATTAAGTACTTGAGTTTAGTGTTAATGATGGGAATGGGGGTTATTGTGCCTGCTTACTACATACACGCATATGACGTTTTAATTTTGGGTTCAATGGTTTTAACACGGAAAGGAGTTTTACGCAAAAATACTGTGCATTGCGTAGCCGAAGTTGGACTGATGAGGGTTATTTTTTTGAAGCGCGGCCGAAGGCCGCCTACGCGATAAAGAGTTCCACGCAAAAATACTGTGTTAATTAATTTAATTTTAATTACTTTATTATTTTTTGTGATACGCTTAATGTCATTGTTTTTAAGTTTAAATGAGTTGTATGTTTTTATTTTCAAATTTATTTCTCAACTTTAAATTACAGCAAAAAATACTGCAGTTTTACAATGAATCTTCCACTGAACATCCCTGCGTGCGAACTTCGTTTTCATTTCAGGTGTATGGCAACACCAACTTTTCGCTAAATTATAAAACTTTAACATTAAATTACTTAAAAACTATAAGCCTCCGGCAGGTTCTGTTTTCAGTTTTAAGATGGGGATACACCCCTCTATCACCCCCTTTTTACCGTTTTTTCCAAAGCGATAGGCATTATACTAAATTCTAGCCAATATTACTTCTACAGAACAGTTTTTTTAATTTATTTTTCTGTTGTATGTTCTTGTCCAAATGTGTGAAAGTTTTCCACTTACGATGTCATATAATATACAATTGTTCCGAAAATTACTTTAGAATAGAAATATTAACACCGTAAATAAGCAAGCATTGAGCAAAAGTCAATGCGTATTGGCCCCAGCATTAATAATGTGAAGGGACGAGTTGATTTGTTCACCATTCAAAAGTCATTATCAAAAGACTTTTTTTTTCTTTCAAAACTTTATTTAAAGTTCATTCATTTATTTACTTAAGATTACCATCATTTCAAGGCGATATTTTCATTATAAACTTATTTCAAAAAATACTTAAAAAAGAGGTTGTCTGTAAAGTCGGTTTACTGACGATAGTTTAACGTGACAACGACATAAGAAAATACTGATGGAATTTTTGCATTTTTCAAAAGAAAATTTTAATTTCATTTGTTTGATAGATATTTTGTATGGATATAGAGAAGGAGGTAAATGGAATCGCAATGGAATAGGTCAAGTTACATTTACACAAACGTGAAAAATCACGAAACATTTATCAAATTCATGAAAGATATGTTCAATTTCGATTGTGCATCAGACGTTAATAAGTCTTTGTCTTTTTCAAAACACTTTACACTCGAAACACTCCCTTTCATTTCCTACTTTTCCTATCATCGTCCCATTCTCGACAGAGAAATGGTTCATTACCATGCACACAGGAAGAAGGCATATGCAAATACAAATATCTGAATTTATATATATATGCGCTCTACATACATATATATGCTCACTCAAGCAGGAGAGAGCCAGATGTCGAACGTTGCCGAACGCGGGGGCCGATTGCGCCTCTTTGTCTTTCGTTCCGCGGTCTGGCTTGCAGTTCAAGCAAGGTAACGACGCATCACGTCAAAAAATCAGTGTTGCGGCTTACTGGTGCATCTTTCTTCCCTTTTGCTTCTGCTCGTAGTTGTGCTGGAAGCGGTTTCTTGTTCTGCATGAATTATTGCCGATGGCGAGTTTTCCGAGACGGATGGCAAGTATTCAACAAGGGGTCGCTGATGCTCATACACTTCATCAGAGTAAACCTCAATAATCGGCGGGGAATGTAAAACGGCGTCCAATATTTGGGTGTTGCTATCGGAGCTTGTAGCAGGACACAGTAGATATAACACAAAATGTATTATAATTTATTTTGATTATTTTAATAATTGTTAAATACACTTAAAACTTACCTTCGTGGTGCCACATGTCGTTGTAAAAACGCCATCGACTCCGATTCAAATACACATATTCTACTTTGCTGCCTGTCAAATTCGTTGCCGCAACGGATCCATTGTGACGGGCTTATAACTCCCATACCCATGATTCAATGATAAAAGGTTTGTTCAGTAAGCAGCTTTCTCGTCCTCTCTTGACAAATCGGCTCCCTTAGCAAGATACTGGGTTGCTAGCTTTAGAAATCTTTAGTAAAAGTGGAGGAAAAGTAAAATTTGTAGAAAAAACTTTTAATTTTCAAAATGGTCTGCTTAAGAGGAACAACTCGCTTAAGAGTTTTCATCGGTGTGTTCAGGACTATGATATGGAATACATACCGCTTAAGTCAGGACATGATAGAGTATTTGACGTAATCCAAGATCGATGAGTGGAGAATTTACAAAGCTTTATTTCTTGTGATATGTTGATTTAGAATGATTTCATGTTTTGCAAAGAGCTAGCATTTCCCAAAGAGTTACAACAAGGAGAATAATTGGATAGTCAGGACGCGACCGATAGCATTGCATATCTCATTATAAAAAAGCAGGAATTGACCGAACTTGTTTCCAATAAGCCCACCTTACCATGGATGAATGAAGTGTCAAGAGGAGGCTTAACAAAGCACAGTACCAGCATGAAAAAGCTTCTCATAAAAAACCATCTGCCAGAATCGGAACAACATCAAGACACGCGCTACAAATAGGGGGAGGATCTCGGCCAACCAACTAACAGAATTGTACGTGTCAATTATTTATTTAATTTTAACAAATTTCGGAGATTCGCAACTTCGCGATCGGTTTTAAATTTAATAATTAATTCACAAAATAAAATTTTGGATTAAGTAAAATAATTTCTTGTTTTAATATTAGACTTGGCAATTTCCGCTTATAATTTCTATTTTTACAATTATTTAGATCCCAGTATTTAAAAAAATTAATTTTTTAAACCGCTCGGAGTTTGTTTCCATTTAAGTAAGAAAATACTTTTTTGCTACCATTTTTACCAAAAAGGATTTAATTTGTTCCACTTTATTCGCCTTCTTAAATACAACCTTTTGTAAGGGAGTGTCAAAAATCGAATGTCACTAGTGAGGAAACCTTTAATAATTGAATCATGTCCCATACCCATCATCAACATTCAATTAAAATACTTTGTTTTTGTTCATTTTTTTTTTTCATTTGCAAGCATCCGGCAACACTATACTGGTGTCAATTCCAATGAATTGTTATTCTCGTTTAAAATTGGAAAGTGATGATAGTGGTAAATCCATTTGAATTTTATTTTCATTAAAATGCTTTCAATACAAGTTTAAAAATAAGTAAAAACTCGCGTGTGAGTGTATATTTTGTGAGTTAAGTTTAGAAAAAGATTTATTATAATGTGCCGAACTATAGTGAAGTTCCCGAGGGCACTTTGAAGCCAATTAAATACAAAACTATTACAATTTTCATTAAATAAATCATTACACTTTACCTAAAATTTCCCACGTTACATTATACCAAACCGATTCTAATACATTTTTACAATATTTTCTACAAGAACTCATCAAATATTGGCAATAATTCAAATGGGATGTTTATAAAAATGTATGCAATGTTTGAGTACCGAACTAAAAATTAATACATTTTTATACAATTTTATTATCAGTATATTTATTTTATTGCCAGTATTTACGGAATTTCTTAGGTAAGTACAATTAAATTATATTAATATGTGTAAAGAAAAACTAACCCCAATGTAAACTCGTATACTTTCGTGTCTTTAGTGATGGAAGACACGAAAGAAGAGCAACAGTATAAAAGTGTTTTTGGTTAATAATTTCAGACCCGTGAAAAAAATTATTTCGCTACTTCAGATTATGAATACTGGGCGATTGCTAATATGCATTTATTGGTACCCCCTTGACTTTTTTGATATATTTTTCCATGTACCCTATATATCGAAAAATTACCCAATTCGGTATTCGAGTACCTTTTTTATAATCTAATCTAACCAGGAAAAAATATAGTTTTAATGCAAATTGATAACAATCTTTTATTGTTGTAAGCAAATGAAGCATTTTTTAACGTATACACTTTTTAGTTGTTGTTGTTATAGCAGCATAAACATTCCCCATGCATATACGAGAAATGCTGTTGAAGTGACAGTGCTTCACCGGATATGAATCCGGGTCGTTCCGGTTACGTAGAACCGACTGCCGTGGGAACAGACACTTTTTAGTAAAACCATCCAGCTATTATTACTACTGAAAGAAAAAAGTAATTGCCTAGTTTACAGTCCCGATGCTAAAATTCATCAAAATATACGACATGGGCAACAATCGAAACGGAATCAAAAAACGGGAAATGCGTTTTTTTTAAATGGGTATCCAAAATAAAAAATTCATATTTTCTTCGTTTTCCAAGTTCTTCATTCACCAAGAACAACGCAACCTTTTATGTGAAAAAGTGCGGCCAAGGTGTAAGAAATAACGTGTGATTGCAAACTTAGTACGGCTCTCTTGTAATGGATGCCAAAAAATATAAACAGCCGAATTAGAGGGTGCAAATTGTTTTTTCAATGTGACGTTATAGTATTCCTTATGAGAGCTCTGCCAAATTCAATCACACTTTGCTACATACAATACATTTTGGTGGTACCTCTTATCCGAAGCCAATATTGCGCCCCTGCCTCTTTTCGATGGCCTCTTGCTAATACTCGGCTGATTAGCTGTCGCAATATTGAAGAAGATATATCGTGCCGAACGTGTTGTTTAGAAATATGGACCAGCCATTGGTATCATTTGAACTTAATTTTGCGCTAAAAACAATGCAAATTAAACGTCAAAGTAGTATTTATCATATAAAAATTTACTTTTTCTCTTCCACAGTAAAGACTTTAATATTGACCTCAATTAGGTAGTGATGATCAGATTGTGAACATTTTACGACAGAATGCGTGACGTTGGCATGGTTCGAGGCAAATCTATTGAAGGTGGTGTTGGTAAATCAGCTGATTTGTTTTTTTCTTTCGCCGTGTCCATGTGACTGTCAGCTCAGAATGAAGCAAGACGAACTCATTATTTGTTTGCTAGTTTCCCAATACTTTGCTTTGGCAATCAAACGTACAGCACATTGTTGTTAGTCTAGTGTCACCACCTTTAATGAACGCGCCTTGGCATGGTTGCAGAAATTTTGTGACAAAACGTCGTAGCCATAACGCCATAGCCACAGCTGCAACATTACTGCATTTGTCGATTAGTCATGCCGTAACCATAAACAGCTGATATTAAAGTAGATTTAATGACAACATTTGCATTTTTTAATAAAAACATGAATAATTTTCCACTAAATCAATTAATTTTTCATCGTTCATTCATAATATTCCAGTTTTTAGCGGAAATATTAAAACAAATGTGAAGTATTTTACAGCTGCTTATGGTTATGGGGAAAACCCAAAATTCAGTGGATACATTAGGCTACAGTTGTGATTGGCCTTATGGTGAGGCACCTATAATCGTCTTCAGTGATGCCCATATGTTTGATCAGAACAGCTGACTGCTATGGTGACGGTTATAGCTACGGTACGGCAGCACTAAGTTTTAAATGGTGACCGCAAACGTAATACCTGATTTATTAATGTGGGTTTAGTATCAGATCATTTCAGTGTGTTAATTAAAGATGGGAGTTTAATAGGAGTTTTATAGCATCAAACAAAACAACCACTACATTCAAATTTCTAACATATCTCATATGTACTTTTATGAATAAGATGAGCCAAAAATACATATTCAAGTCGATAGAAAACTTTCAGAATACAAAATCAAATTTATATAAAACATTGCAAATAGTACCATAATTACACCGTATCATTTTTTCTTAGCATCTTTTAAACCGGCACCGGCGTTGAACTTGAAGAATATTATATCGCCGTCTTCAACGACATAATTACGTCCCTGTTGGCGATATTTTCCAGCTGCTTTTGCAGCAGCTTCTGAGCCCTCCTCTTTGAAGTCATGGAAATGCATTACTTCAGCCATAATAAAACCTTTCTCGAAATCAGTGTGAATGCGGCCAGCGGCCTGTGGCGCCTTGGTACCTTTCTGGTAACACAAAAGTAAAACTTATGTTGGAATTATATACATTTTTTAAGCTAGCTGAATCTTGTATACCTGAATTGTCCATGCTTTGACTTCATCTGCTCCAGCGGTGAAGAAGTACTCCAGTTGCAATGCTTTATAACCTGTCACAATTATTTTATCCAACTGACTTTTGCATTTTACTTCCTCTTCGTACTGCTTTTGTTCTAAATCATCTTTCTCCAGCAATGTGTGCTCAAAAGCACCAGAAAATGGAATAATAACTGCGCCCGGATCATACTTATCAACCCATTCCTTAATTTTCGGCAACCACTTGTTCTTCTTACGTATGAAATCCTTGTCTGATAAATTCACCAGATAAATCACTGGTTTCGATGTAAGGAATAGATATTTATTAAGTGTTTCAATCTGTTGAAAAAGATGTCGAGTATTAATTCAAAGAACAAGTAGTATATAAATATTTACACCACATACATCATGAGCATTCCAGTCGGCAAATCGTAAATGCTTTTTTTCATCTACCAAGATGCCCTTAATTTTTACCATTGAATCATATTCGGGTTTAAGCTTCTTGTCACCACCACGCGCCACCACTTTTTCTAACTTATCTAAATTCTGCAGCAACTTCTCTTCATCCTTAAGACGTAATTCTTCCGAAATTATATCTAAATCACGTACGGGATTCACTTCACCTTCCACATGCGTGACATCGGGATCCTCAAAAGCACGACACAAGTGGAAAATGGCATCACAAGCGCTAATATGCGATAAGAAGGCATTGCCAAGACCTTGACCTTCAGACGCACCCTTCACCAGGCCGGCAATATCAACAACATTGAGGTAGGCAGGCACCCTCCTGAAATGTTCAAATAAATGGTAATATTAAAAAAATACATTTTCTACAAACTTTAATTGAACTCACGAGGCTGGCTTATGATAATCACATAGGAAATCGTAGCGCTCATCAGGCACTGGTACCCTACGTAAAGAAATAAAAAGGAAAATCAAATTAACGCGAAGTTCAACAAGTGGCATCAATTTATGTCTGCAACTTCGATATGCTTAAATATAACATTTACTTAAGTTTATCATAATTGAACAACTTAAATAATAACGAGCCTAGTACAAAATCTTGATTTTCTATGTTGGTTAGTCAAAACTTGTTTTTCTGATGCGACTATCGCGCAGGCGATATGATAATGCACTTCAATGCAGCCAATCATTACAATTTTCTATAATTTCCTGTAATTTTAAAATGTCCTCCGGCATTGATAGCCGTTTCGCTTAAGAGCCAATCACCTTTTAGCATACACCAGCCAACCCAATAGACTGCTTTAGGTTATCTGCGCGCTGTCGAATAATCATCAGAGCATTTTCGAAGCAATTTACTGTTTTTTTTTTTACGTTCCCACTACTTCTGCCAGTTTACAGACACAAATGAAATCTTTGAAATTTTAGCACAAGCGACCGCGAAGCAATTTGCATATGAAATTACCAACGCCCATTATGGCTTCTTTTACTTATTTCACATTTTTTGCAGTGAAGCAAAATTTTACAAAAAAAAAAAAAAAAGAACTGGGAGGAACCTACTTCTACAGTGGCCAACGGCAGCACTATTATTCCTAGAAACGAGTTTTCGCAGGCTCTATGCAGCAGAATAATTTTCAGAAAATTACAATAATTTCAAGCTGCTTTTGACTATGACATGGCGGAAATCTATGAAAAGGAGTTGCTAAAACTAAGGAGTGGCCAATGTAAACCGAAAAAAGCTATTTGACGAGCTGAAGAAGGCACACCTTCATATGACCTTACAGCACCGCTTGTGCTTGCAGCAATCTACGTAACATATTATTCCTATTTTCTCCATTTAAGTGGCTCACTTTAAGTTATAAGCAAATTATTATAATAACAAATATAAAAAAACCTATGCATGTTCCGCACGACTCAATAAGAGAAGACACAAATGCTCAACGGTTCTAGGCATAACAGATAATTGGGATACTTATTCTCATTTGGATCGATGGTGCAGAAAGGGAAGTTCTCCGCTGGCGCCGCACTTTTGGTCAGTACGTTAAAGAACGTCGACTTGCCCACATTGGGCACTCCAACGATACCAATGCGTAGATTTGTGCCAATACGACCAATCAACGGTTTACGTTCGGGTTCTTCATGCTTTTTTGGTGGCATTGCTTTGTTTTACGTGTCTGGAAAATAAGAGAAGATGAATTAGTAGTGCAACCATGCTTTGTGTTTGTAAACGAATTTTGTCTATTTTTGGTAATTGTATCGTTGGCAGCAGCATTTGCGAACGGCTGCTGTTGTTGCTTCCCGAACATAACCTCAACATGTATAATAAATTACCTTTAGGTATTTTCCAAAGTGTAGATGTATGTTGGCGCAGTAAAACTGAGTTATAAATAAAAAATAAAGGTTTATTATAATTCAAAACCAATAAATCACTTAAAAATTACTTTGCTTTTGCTTCCCAGCCGGCAATGAATCAATCAATACGAACGCACACATTCACGGAAAGAAACGTCAATTGTAAAACATGCGAAGCTGTCACTGGTTACTACTGTGAATATTTGCAATAGAAAAACGAAAACATTCACAATGAAAAGTAAAATCGAAAAAGTTCGTTAGAGAATAATATGCGAAAATTTTGCTTTAAAGTTATTCTTCTCAATTGTATGCTTTTTGGTAAGAAGCTAAATACGTGCTAAATATCGTGCACGCATTCTTATGATGTAAAATATCAGGTCAGTCCATAAGTTCGTGCGTTTTTTAAAGGTGGTTTTAAAATTAATAAAAAAGATGTTTATAAAATATAAATATATATATAAAAAGATTCATAAATCAATAATATATTTTCCTTCATTATTTGCAATGTCTTCCCAATGTTTAGGCAAATTTTTAATTCCTGCTCAAACAATTTTGTGTCCTTGGAGCCAAAATACGCTTCGATATCCCCTTTTATAGCTTCTTTTGAGGAGTAGTTCTTGTTACTCATATGGGATTGAAGCCCACGGGAAAGGTGATAATCATAAGGTGCAATATGCGGAGAGTATGGTGGATGTGGCATCAGCTCCCATCAAAGCTCGTTCAGCCTAATGTTTGGCTTGCGGTATGAGGTCTTGCGTTGTCGTGGTGAAACAAAACTTTGGGTCTATTCACTGAAGACGGACGATTTTTTCTAAGTGCCTCATTCAGGTTTGATAGCTGATGGGTATAAGATATCGTCTGGTTTGGTTCCAGAAGTTCGTAATAAACAATACCGGCCATATCCCACCAAATAGACAGGAGAATCTTTTTGGGGTGAAGGCCATCTCTAGGGGTCGGTTCTGGTGTTTCATCTTTATCTAACCATTGGCATTTGCGAACAGGATTATTGTAAAGAACCCATTGTTCATCACCAGCAACGATACGGCTCAAAAAACTTTCATTTTCAAGCCATTGCAGCAGCTAAGAACACAAATTCACTCTGTGCTGAAGGTTGGCGACGGAAAGTCTATGCGGAACCCATTTTCGCAGCTTTGAAACCTTTCCCAACTGAAGCAGGTGCCTGTGAACTGTTCCATGCGATGAATTTAACCTCTAGACTATCATATCGACTGTCAAATTTGGCTCAGCTTCCAAGAGTTCGAGCAAGGGGTCGGAGTTAAAGATTTCAGGACGACCAGCGCGCGGGGCATCCTCCACAGCGCAGTTAACACTTCGGAATTTTGAAAACCACTTTTGCGCAGTCCTTACACTCACGGTATCCTCTCCGTGAACAGTGTTTATTTCTGCAACAGCAGTTGTTGCATTTTTACCACTTTTATAAAGAAAAATACAAAATATGCGTCTTATACGCGTTCGAAGATTACATTTTATTTTTTAACAACAACTGCTTCTATCCACGATTAAAATCACTTGTTGAATGCACAATATATCAAAAAAAAAATATATAAATAGTTCCGTTATATTCCGCGAATAATTTTTTGTATGCAAAAATCGTACAAAAGTGAAATTATAGGTAAAATACGCAAGAACTTATGGACTGACCTGATAGTCAAATAAAAATATTTTATTTAGATAGAGAAGTGCTGTTCACCTGAATTAATTGCCTCTAGAACACTTCCTGAAACAGAATTTATGTAAGGCATCAGTATTATAGGAAATTTGGCATGCCAAGTTGATGCTAATCATAGGTGGGCACTTTGCAGTAACAGTAAAAATGCAGTAAATATAATGTAAACCAGTAAACTGCTAATATGGCTTATTTCTGGAGTTCACTACGAGCAACAGCTCATAATATACTAACTATTCCATAACACTCCCACTAAACATACAGTCAAAATCCTTACTTTGTTTCTTTTTCAGCTCGTTTTTCCATGATCTATTTTTTAGACTAAACTTCCCACTATTGCCACAAAGTATTTCAATGGTGTGCAAAATCTTACCAAAAAACAAAACCAAAAAAAAAAGAACTGGGAGAGACCTTCTTCTACAGTGGCCAACGGCAGCACTATTATTCCTAGAAACGAGTTTTCGTAGGCTCTAGCAGCCGATCAACCGCCCACCACCCCATCGGAGTGGGCATGGACTTACCTTTCTATAGAACCCTAGGGAACATGAAAGAAATATATTAAAACTTTGTTTTATATATAATATATTTTTTCTCTTAGCTCTGTACTATGTACTGATACCGCCTTTACTTTAATTACGCTTTTTTTTTTAGTTTTTTCTGAAAGTAATAAATAATATCACACAATTTTTCCCCTTTTGATTGACTGGGATGCGCTTATGCAAGCGCAACTTACTCAGAAAAATAAAAATCCGAATGGATGAATAATCAATGTAAGGAAATATAGAGACTACAGAGCTTACACGCCGATTTCAACCTTCACAAGAATTCACAAGAAGCTCAAAGACGCGGCCGGTATACAGCGCAAATCAACCAACCATTCTAATGAATAACAAGAATGAAGTTGTTTTAGAATCCAGTGTAAAGAAAAAAGTCTAGCAAAAATACGTCGATTCCTTTTTTTTCGCACACTAATAGATCTGCGTATGAGCCATTTCCAATTGTGACGTTGACAGGACCAGCTATAAAACAAAAGAAACCAGAAATACCATCAAAATTTCCAAGGATAACAAAGCAACAGGACCCGAAGAACTACCGTCTGAAATATTAATGCTTATTAATGATGACAAAACAGGAAAATATTTTTTTTAGAATGATAAAATAATCAGCTGTTATTAAAATTTTTTTCATTTTTATATTGTTTGGGGCAATTTTCTCTTTGAGAGTCAATACTGCAAAGAGTCTCCAGTAGTGTTACGGATATGTAATACTTCAACGAACTTTGAAAGGTTGCAACATGTTACAGGGATGACTTGAGTGAGTCAGATTTCGTAATTTCTTTTTATTGAAATATTAAGGAAAGCAATGGAAGTGATTACTAAGATTACACTGGTCGAATATATTTGATTTATCTTCAGAACCAAGAAACATACCATAGTTCTCCGATAGATTTTTGTCGTTCTGAATACAAATCTGGCGTCAGAATAATCACAGATTCCTTTCAAAGGATTTAACGAATTGCTTTATTGTCAAGCACTGTAAATTCAACATACGATATCTTAGCGACATATAAAAATCTTCTACATATCAAAATAGGGTTCAGAATAGAAAGGACTGTACTTAAGAAGAGCAAGATTTGCACTCCGTTCCAACAAATTCTCGTGGCACTAAGATATCGGGTTTTTTTGTAAACAGCTGTTTTCAAATGTTCGAAGTTTTTTGTGGCTGTTTGTTGTTTTAATTCGTAGCAATGTTCCTAGCATACGCTATGTTTTCAATTTCATTAAATTTTCGAATCAGATCGGGAGTTTTTAGAATAGAAACTAGTAAACCATTTCGCTGCCGGTTTTGTAGAATCCGCATTGTTCGTATAAGCAATGTTTTCTAATGAAAATTTTTAAAATTTCCACATAAATCTTCATCAAAAATTATACTATTAAGGGTGCTCTATTAAGACCGCCAACTTTAAACTTAAAAAAATTACACTGATAATTTAAAAAATGCTAATGCTTCATTGCACTAAAAATTATAGCCATGTAGATTATTTATACAAGATGGCGTTGTTGTTAAATATTTTTTTATTAAATAAAAAAAATAATAATTATGAGTGATGAAATCCTTTATTCGGACAACTTATGTATATATAGCGCGCCATTGCTTGTCTGTTTGGATTACCGCAGCTGTATAGCTCGCAAGTGTCAAATATGATTGGCGTGCGACATCTTCCGATAGGGTGTTTAATTTTGTGCCACTTTGTATAATTCTCCTACAATATCCCATATATAGTAATTTAGAGACGTCGGGCCTTTAAGAAGAAATCTGCGATAATCATACGAGATGTGTTCAAAAAGTATCGCGAATTTTGTGTTTTTAAAAATTAAATTTTTATTTATTCATTAATATCTATTTTGTCCCTTCAAAGTAATCCCCATGAGACATTATGCACTTGTTTTTTTGAATCTTCGAAGCACTTCAAAAAATCATTCGATGCCGTCTTTATCTCGTCAATCGTAGCGTAGCGTCGTCCTTTCATGGGCCTCTTCTGTTTCAGGAACAAGAAAAAGTCACAGCCATATCTGGGGAATACGGTGGCTGAGGCATCATTAGTGTGTTTTTTTTTTGGCCAACAAGTCGCGCACAAGCAACGATGTGTGAGCAGGGGCGTTGTCGTGATGCAAGAGCCAATTTTTGTTCTTCCACAAATCCGGGCGTTTCTGGCGAGTTGCTTCATGCAAATTGCGCATAACTTGAGCGTTTCACATTGTGGTAAGAACTTATGATGCACAACGCCCCTGCAATCGAAGAAAACGGTAAGCAAAACTTTTACATTCGACCGAACTTGGCTCGCTCTTTTCGGTATTGCTTCGTGCGGCAGCTTCCATTGAGATAATTGCTTTCCACGTCATAACCAGTTATGACCTTCTGGAGTAAATTTAGGTCGTCGCAGACAGAGTCCAATATCTCATTAGCAATGTTCATGCGATGATGCTTTTGGTCGAAATTGAGCAGTTTTGGTACGCATTTCGCGGCGTACCCAAATCATTGAAAAAAAAAAAAAACGAATGCCACGAGCCAATCGATATGTCTAGGTCCTCAGCAACTTCTCTAACGGTGATTCGACGATTGGCAAATACCATTTTCTTCACTTCATCAATTTTTTTGTCTGTTGTTGAAATGCTCGTGCGTCCGGCACGCCGCCACGTTTTTCGTCGTTCACATTTTCTCGACCTTCTGAGAACATTTTGTACCACCGATAAACGTTGGTCCAAAGTAGCTACTTCGTATGACACGGCCAACATTCGAAATGCATCCGCGCACTTAATTTCGTTTTTCACACAAAATTTGATACAGTTTCTTTGATCCATCTTTTGGAATAGGTAAAAATCGAAGACAAGCCGAAACATGTGCAAGCAAAGCAGCTGTCAACAATAAACTGAACATTCAAAATAGCCGAACTCGTCGGCATAAGTGAGAGACATGACATGAGAGACATACCGCCACAAAAAAACCAAATTCGACTATACGTAAACTGCGAAAATTAAAATTCGCGATACTTTTTGAACACACCTCGTATTTAATGCATCTTTCATTTCACAATTGTTCTAGCATTATTGGAACACATCTTCCCCTTAAAAAGATCACAGAAATAAATTCAACGGAGCTTTGCGATATACGCAACACTCTCACAATTTCAGTAGAGGATTCCGCAAGTAAAACTGTAGAGTAAAGTTCTCTTGCTATTTATTGTAAACTAGGTAACATACCTCTCTCTGTATGCACATACCTCTTAATGTATGTTTGTATTTTTATTGTTGTCTGTTAACTGCGAAGAATAATAAAGCACCAAATCTCACTGTAGAGAGGCAGTTATAAAGAATGTTAAGGTCAAATCACTTAAACCGTTATTAATTGATCATTATCGGCGATTGAAGGCAAGTGATTTACCTTAGAGCCCCAAATGCTATATGAACACACACTTATCTGCACTTCCATGTATATGTTTGCTGATGTTGGGATGCAATATTGCTGGTCTCGATACTGTTTAGCTAACATTTTCCAATCACGTTGCGCATTTTATTATGATTATTCTTAAGATACCTACTTTTTCTGTCTGGAGATTGGGGATGAAAGACGATGTTAATTAGATATACTATTTAAGTTAAAGCATTCCATGCGAAAAGGCGACTATTCTATGTGTGTATGTGCGTGTGTATCCTATGTGGGAGCTGTCGCACAAACTGGCGCAGTCTGGTTGTCCCATCAAATGTGTAGTTAGGATGAACGAAAAGGTGCATCACGTAGCAGCAATTTTCTGCGTTATGGCATAATTTTCGCATAATAATTGCTGCCAAATAGCTGTGGCGATAGTTATAGCTGTACACGAATTAGCAAAAATGTATGTGTATTGCACTATGTGTATATGCATAACTGTGTATGTATGTATATATACACATAAACATAGGTGTATTCCCTGCTTATTTGAACTCGTATTTCGCTGGCTTAACAATTTTCTAAAATATTTTATGTGCTTTTGATTAGATATTATTAACTGAATAACGGTTACTACAACAAAAATGTATTATACTCGTAGATGCGTATATTTTGTATTGTATGAAAAATAAAATAAAAGCTATGCTCAAAAATATTGTAGTTTCTACAAAGATGCGTTTTTAATAGCATTTTAACAACATTATTCCACAACATCACTCTACTAGTCAACCAGGAACTGGTCAACAATGAACGCTGGCCCTGGGACTTGTGGTTTTCTTTTTATTAATATTCATTTAACGCATTACAAAATGTTCTAACCACATGAAAATTACTCCAAGGACATTCTACACATATGTCTCACCCAAGCATGCTAACCGCCACTGACCTGTCGAATAGTTTTGACCGCCAGCCAAACAACACTTGCTCGTCGTTGCTGAAACAAGCTGTGGCTAAGAAACAATTATGCGGTCAATCGCAATTTACAACCCTAAACGTTGTCGCTCAATGATGCAGATAGCAACATAGGGCATTGTTGTTTGCGGTTTCGGTTACACGGTAGTTCATATTTAATTAAATTGAGACGCTTCAATGCGTATGTGTTGCGTGCAGCAAGTTCGGAGCTGAAGTCTTTTGTTTGGTTTGTTTGGTTTGACTTGACAATGAAGTTAAATAAAATGAGAAAGGTCAGTTATGCATGATACATCTGTGGCAAAAAAATAGATAAGTACAATGTATTGTCGCTAATATACTGGTAAAAGAAAACCAGAGAAAGCGTGTAAGAATAAATTAATCGCATGCAGCATTGCGTGAAGCGACACATTTCTTTCCAATTTATTTTTTCTAAACTATTGAGCTATAATTTTGAATTGTTTTATTGTAAAGGATGGTTAAGTTTCAAGGGCCGGTGTTGATTTTGAATAAAATATAATTTTTTTTAGAAAATCATTATCATTTCTCTTTATTATGATAATATTGGTATGGCTCAATTACGTATGGAACAAAATATCGGCCAAGTATCCGCCGCGGCCTCGGCGGCACACCTCCATCCGATGGTACAAATTTTCGATGACACTGAGGCATAATTGAGGTTCTATGCCGTTAATTGTTGCTGGCTTACACTTTTTTTCAAATAACCCCAAAGAAAGAAGTCAAGTAAAAGAACTCGTCAGAGGAATTCGTATGCTGCCTGAAAGGAGCAGTGTGGAGTAATGTTGTAGCTTCCAGTGGCACATACTTCCCATAATATTTAATGTATTATTTAATTGTTTAAATAAATCGTAACTTTGGCTAAGAAAGAATGGAAATTTATTCTATTCGCGCCATAAAGGATGTAAGCGCCAAGTGACGCAAAATTAATCATCCAAATTTGTTTTTGAAGAACTTTTTACTAAATGAAAAACGATTTCAATGATCGAAATCTTCATTTTGACCTTCACGAGCGCCATTGCGTATCAGTTTTTATAATGCAGCTTCTAAAACCAAAATTTCAAATATGATTGACGTGCGATGCCACTTGCAAGAATTATAAATATTCCGAAGGGGTGATAAATTTTAAGCCACCTTGTATAAGCAGTGTTTATGATTTCGTCAATTGCGTTCCGGTAATTTAGTTGTCAAAGATGCGCAAAGCTCTCCAAGGCCAACTGTCGAAAATAATGGAAATTGTCTGGTCATATAAGCACTAATCGTTTGCATAGGAGCTTTTAGGTTTGGAAATACGATGCCTAATAATAACCTTCAGTTTCATTGGAAGCTGAAGCACAAGATCGTGCGGCCACAGCAAAATCCTGCTACAGGGACCCTCGCTGCTCAAAAACAAATCATACTACACAGTTCCCGACTTTAACTTCAAGAAGGGCTTTGCGGTACGTTTTCCACCGAGAGCTGAATGGTGAAAAGGGAAGGTGATTGAAAGATACGATATTGAAATATACACTGGCGGTTCTAAGATGAACTGTGCTATGGGAGCATGCATTTGCAGCCACTCAACCTATCTCAGTCAATTCGGCTTCTTGACTATGACATCATTAGCGATCAGAGAAGCATGTAAATCACTAAAATTCTACAAGAAAGTTGGTGCAAGAGTAGCTATCTTTTCAGACAGCCAAGCAGCTATCAAGGCCTTGGATTCCAATTCCACCTCATCCAAACTAGTCTTACAGTGTAGAGAGGAACTAGTCACTGCTTAGTCATTGGCTTGAAATTACTCTGATATGGGTTCCTGGTCATAGGAACATACGGGGTATAGAGACAGCGGATAAGATAGCAAGACAAGGTTCGACACTAGGCATAGCAGAGGCGGTGGCAGTCGCCATCCCACTCAACACAATAAAATCATCCATTGCTTCACATTATCATCCTTTAGCCGAAAGAAGGTGGGAGCAATTAACTACATGTATTACAAAAAAAAAACGCATGGCCGTCGCTCAAAATCCAAAGGACAAATTACCTATTGGGATGCTCTCGACCAAACATTTGACGCATCACTGGAACCCTTACAGGAAGGGAGGGGATCATTCAGACAGACTCAACCTTCCTATCAATTCCATCTGCAGAAGCTGTCAAGCGGTAGAGGTGAAAGAAAGTCTTTTACAGAACTTAAGTGAATGTCCAGGCCCAGCTAGGGCACGACTTTCTTCTTTCGGTAAGCTTTTCCTACAGCAAATTAATGAGATCTCAGACATCGAGATAAAGAATTTGCTACTATACTTGGATCTTACAAAATGATCCTGAATTACAAAAAAAAAAAATAATAATAAAAACTAAAAACAAAAAAAAGACATCATCACACGAAAACAGTGGTAGTAAAACGCTGCTGGTCGCTAATTAAAATTATTTTAGTAGAAATACTCAACCACTTCAACAACAACAACAATCAAGTAAACAGAAGTGTATGTGTGTACGTATTTGGACCCATAGCATTTTAGTTTGTAAGTGCTAAAATATTATATAGCTTATATACATTTCTTATGCGTTCGAAGCTGGAATAAGTCGTATTTATTTGGAGACCAAATTATGCTTGATATAAAGGGTGGTTAAGTTTCAAGGGCCGGTATTGAGTTTGAAAAAAATACAATTTTTTTACGAAATTATTGTCATTTTTCTTTATTATGACAATATTGGTATGGCTCAATTACGTATAGAACAAAATATCGGCCAAATGGCCGCCGCGGTCTCGGCGGCACACCTCCATCCGATGGTACAAATTTTCAATGACGTTGAGGCATAATTGAGGTTATATGACGTTAATGTGCCGAATTATCTCATCCTTTAGCTCTTGAATTGTTGCTGACTTATCGATGTACACCTTTTCTTTCAAATAACCTCAAACACTATTCACAGTAACTGCCTGACCAGCCTCATTTTGGAAAAAATACGGCCCAATGATCCCGCCGGCCCATAAACCGCACCAGTCACTTTTAGTGGGTGCATTGGTTTTTCGGTAATCACTCTTGGATTATCATTCGCCCAAATGCGGCATTTCTGCTTATTGACGAATCCACTGAGGTGAAAATGTGCCTCATCACTGAAGATGATTTTCTTCGAAAATTGGTCTTCATTGTTGCCATTTCCTGTCCCCATTCTGACCATTGACGATGCTTGAAATGGTCAAGAGGCTTTAGTTCTTGAGTCAATTGCACCTTGTAAGCGTCTAAATGCTAAAGACTTGCATAATGTTCATCAGCGACGAGCGTGAGAGGTGCAATTGTTGGGCACGACGACGAGTTGAGGTGGACGGTTCTTCAACCACACTATCGCGAACAGCAGCAATATTTTCTGCAGTACGAGCTGTACGAGCATGCACATCTCCTACAGACCCGGTTTGCTCAAACTTTTGCACAATGTTTCCGATTGTACGCACATTTGGGCGATTAAATTGACTGAAAAAATCACGAAGTGCGCGATATGCATTTTGATTTGAAAGCCCGTTTTCAATAATAAGCCTGAATAACTTTAACGCGTTGCTCGATTGTGTATCTTTCCATGGTTCAAATTGAATTAGTCTGAAATTGAAAAATGTTGAATGAAATGCAGAAAAAAAAACTTAAAGTTCAGGTGTGGTTCACATTCAACATCGGCCCTTGAAATTTAACCACCCTTTATATGTATATTAGTAGGCTTGACCGTATCCCGAAAATATTTGTCCGTTATGCTTTGCGTCCTTTACATTTCACTGATCCAATTCCATGCTATAAAAGTCGGTGCTTGCTTATTAATCTAAAAACACCAGATATTAGAAGCACAATTCTCTCCCTCACCTTCGTTTTCGATTTGATAAGTAGAGCAATTGACTTCTTATCGTTACTATAGAAAATTGATTCCAGTATTCCTCAGTGAAACTCACTCGTGATTTGTTTTAGGGATGATCAGTATTAAATGTGATTTCAATGCTCCGATTTCTAGAACTTTGAGAAAATTTAGGATGCTTTCAAATCATATTGGCCTAGATTTTTCTTTCTACTTCCTACTAATGTTTAACTAGATTCTAAGTGTAGGGTTATTCAATAGGTGCGCTTCAACTTTTTTCCGATAGGGAGGGCGAACGACGCAATATTTTTTATTTTTCGCTTGTCATTTGTAAATTTCATTAGTATACATTTCATCATGGAACGCTACACACTTGAGCAACGATTGCAAATTGTGCAAATTTTTTATGAAAATAATCGTTCTGTTGCTGCTACTTTAAGAGCATTACGGCCATTTTACGGTCCATTTAACAAGCCGTCCCCTTTTGGGGTTATGTGAAGTCATTGGTCTACAGTAACAAGCCGGCGACGATTTGTGAGCTCAGAGCCAATATTGAACGCGAAATTGCTGGAATTTCCGATTATGCAAAAGAGTGGTCGAAAATTGGGTTCAACGATTGGACTTCGTAAAACGTGCACGCGGTGGTCATGCAAAAGAAATCGAATTTCATACTTAAATGTATATGTTCAAACTCGATAATAAAAAAAAAATTAGTTAAAAAAGTCAAACCGTTTGCGTTATATTCAAAAAAGTTCAAAAGTTGAAGCGCTCTTATTGAAAAACCCTATATTCTCCTGCATTCTTTCTCTGTAAATTATAAAATTACATTAAGATGAAATAATTTTTATTGTTTTTATTAATTTATTATTATTTTTGATTGAATTGTTTAGCATTAATCTGTTTCTCATAAAATGTAAGAAATACTGCATTTCGAGATTATTAAATATTAAATAAAAAATACATAAAATTTTAAATGTGTTCTCAGGCTGTTTACCAATATGAACGAGAATTTTTTCAATCGCCGCATTACGAAATTGCCTTTCACAAATTTTTACTTAATATAATTTTAGAAAAGTTTACTTGTTCACTCATTTAAATAGTAGCATTTTAAAATTATTTTCTCTTCGAATGCACCCACCCGCTCAAATGAAAGATAAGAAATAAGCTCAAAATAATTCAAGATATACAACTATTAATGAGCAGCCTTTGTGCACTTAATTACCTTAATTATGCGAATGCGGCATTTTATTGCTCCAATTTATTAATTAATTCCACCGCCAATTGGCAGACCCAACGCACCACTTTATTCACATTTCACATGCAACTCGATCATACCAATTGTAGCATTGCTGTTCACACCATTCACGCGCGCATCAACTGCCGAGCGTTTCTCTCTATTTTCCATTTTCCATTTGGCATTGGCATTTCCATTTAACTTTACAAGTTTTGTACTTATTCTACTGCGAATGAAAGCTATTTACATATGTACATTGCTACATTTGCAACTAACAATTAGCTAAGCATAGATGTTGTATTAAAATACCTACACACATACATACAATCATATTTCTTCGTAAAAAAGTTTGCCTGTGTATTCATAAATTAATTCATTTTACCAACGCCAACAGCTGCTAATCTCATGATATAATAATAACAATAATAACAACAACAAAAACTTAATATCTACCAGTTATATGTAGAATTACTTCCAGTGAAATAAATTCGCTGCAAATGGTGGATGTCGGCAATGTTCGTGGCATTTGAAGCGCCAAGTCCAATTGTGGCTGACTACTTGATATAATTTTGGGTGTGGCATACTCGCTAAGCAGGTGGACTTTCAATAAATTCTAGTTGTATTTTCTAAACAGAAAACTTTTTTCTCTTCTACTACTACCAATTAATGAAAATATGAAATGGAATGGTAGAAAATTAAATGAAAATTTAATTGCATACATTTGTTTGTTTGTGCTACACGAAAAATTTATTGCTGCTAATTATAACGTTGGCTCATTAAATTTGGCTGCTTTGCGCCATTTATTCCAATTCGATGGATGAATTATGCAAATTACCTGATTTTTGTTTTCTTGTGGCGGTACTAATTCCCTTGTGGGTTAATATTTTGTGTTTTCACCATTGCAGTAGCCTTTAATTAAATAAATTTACGAAACGAAATGGTGAATGCTGTAGAAAAGAAAAAGAACCAACTAGGTTAGCTTTTTTTTATTATTAAGCGTATATTTTATTTCTCACAAATAAAAAGGCAAATATTCTTGCTGTCATAATTATTAAAAAAAAAAAACAACCATCTACACAGTTTTTGAGTTATAAGCAAATGATTCCACAGTTTTGTGGTCTTTATAAAAATTAAACTTCACAAAAAAATAATAAGACCTCGAGTCTAATGTATGCCAAATTTAAGCGATGTAAGAATTTATGACACAGAGAAATTTGTTTTACGTAGTATACAATTTTATTACTTTATTGATATATAATATAATTTGATTATTGTATATGTTACCGTGAATATCCGAAATTAGAGAATGTCGAATTTCACCGAAGAATGTCAACAGATACCAAATACGTCTGTGAAAGATCGAATATTTCATTACATTGTTGCACATTCGGACCCTCTCCGGTGTGTGTCGACAATCACAGATATGCTCTGGTGGAGATCCAAAACAAAAGAGTCAAAAAACAAATGACTGGCTTTCTGCCGCCAAATCATTTGTTCTGCTCGGAGCCAATCAGCTGTGCCAGTTTCTAATTTATACTAATGGATACTGCAGTAAATCGTGCTATTTTTCTTGAAAAGTTAAATGCATTAATTGCGGGTAAACGAGAAGACAATTATTTTTATTTTTCTCAAGAAAAGTAGTCTAAAATAGTTTCTGAAGTGGTTTCTGTTAAAATTAAATGCAAGCCACCTTTGGATTACAGACTATTGATGTTTTAAAAATTAATGATGAAGAGAAGTTAATTGTACCATTAAAACCAGGAAAAACGAGCATACAGTATTATGTTACCAATGAAGAATTGTGCAGTATACCATAAAACTCACACCAGAATAGGCCACGGAAGAAGAACACGTATGATTAAAGAGTTGCAAGCTAAATACAAAAATTACATATGAAGTTGTAATTTTGTATTTCAATTTATGCAAACAGTGTCAAATGAAACACAATGCACCTAAGAAAGGTATTGTTGTGAAGCCAATTGTTAGTTCTGAATTAAACTCAAGATGTCAAGTTGATCTGATAGATCTGCATTCAAACAGAGATTGGTGCATCAGCAATATTGCAATCAGATAATGGCAGAGAATTTAGTAATCAAGTGATATCCAAAATATGCGCTATGTGGAAAGATGTTAAAATAGTTCAAAAAAGCTTGCCATAGTCAGGCACAAGGCTCAGTTGGAAGGGCCATATCAGAATATGCTAACTGCATGTGTGAACGATAGCGATACAAATAAATGGTCAGATGTTTTATCCTTTGTTCAATTTGCCAAGAACACCACATACCACGAAGGAACGCGCCAAAGTCCTTATGAAGCCATGTTTGGCGTTAAAGCAAAAAGAGGCATAGCAACGTCTTTTTGGCCTGGCGAAAAAATCGCAAATATTGAAACTGAAGAACAACTTGAAGAATTTGCCAATACTTCTGAAACCGAAAAACAGCTTGAAGAAACTGTTAATGCTTATAAAAAAAATTGAGCGGTGGTCATACCGGAAATCATATTCCAAAGAAAAATAATGAAGAGGACCTACAACCTACAACGTCTTCACACCAAATTCTGACTGAAAAACACAAGTCGATTTCTTCAAAAAGAGCGGCCGCGTAAGAAAATATACTACTGCAAGCACCAAAAATTTTACAAGTCTCACAAAAACAATTTCCTCCTGCTCAAATTGGTGATAATGTACGAATACAAGTCCCTGATGTGTTAGCGGTTGTTGTTGGAATAGAAGACGCCGAATTATACAAACTGGCAAATAAAAATGGTACCCTCAACCAGCTTTACACACTTAATCAGTTCGTAGTTTGTAAAGAAAAGTTGCTTTCCATAGATGAGATTTCTTTTCAAGAAATGTCGCTGAGAGAAGCAGCTGCAGCTAATTCGAGAAGCGGGGGACAAGCCTATAGACGCTTTCATTTCAAAAGGAAGTGTTCTACAAATAAATGCAGTTGTAAAAGCAAGGGACTCTTGTGCAATTCAAAGTGTGTCATAATAGTTTAAGTTGTTGAAATAAATAAGATTTGAATCACATAAGTAAGGAATTTTTTTATTATAATACCATTCTTTTCTTTTCTCATGTAGAATGTACCGTGTATTTTAAATTCTTGATCATTCCTTTCAGAAAGAGAGGCGAAAAAGTTACGTTATCCTTGTGGCGTTTTAAAGCGACTGAACTACGGAGAAGAAAATATAAATCTCCAACATGTTCAACATTCACCATTAGTGCATGGTGAATGTCAACATTTACCAGTGTAAGTCAGAAATAAGGGTATTTAGCAAAAATTTCGGACATACACCAAGCGACTATGTGAATGTTGACATTCCCCGATGAAAGTCGACATTCTACAGATTTTGGTGTTTCACTGTAACATAAAAAAGAGGGTAATGGTAGGGCAAATATAACAACTACTTAATTGTTTGGGGTAAATCTTTTTTATTTTTCGACATAGTCCTCCTTTAGGCGTATATACTTCGTCCAACGCTGTTCGAGTTTGTTGATCCCTTCTGAATAATAGATCTTGTACAAGTCTGAAAAGTAGCCATTCGTTTCGGCAATCACCTCCTCGTTTGAATATAATCTTTTTCCCGCCAGCTATTTCTTGAGGTTAACGAACAAATAGTAGTCCGAGGGATCCAAGTCTGGAGAATAGGGGGGATATGAAATGAGTTCGTGCCCTATTTTCATTCATTTTGCTAGCACCACTGCTCAGACATGAGCTGGTGTGTTGTCGTGATGGAAAAGGGAAATCACACCGACTTCCTCGCTTCAAACGTATGCCAAACACAAAGAAATAAACCGATCTGGCTGAAACTTGGTGTGTGTTCTTCTAAGAGATGCTACTAACTTAACATAATGTAGATACGCGCCAGTAGTGCCATCTCTCTGACTTTGCACGGACTTTTCAAACAATTCTCGTACGCTGTTTGGAAATATAAGAAACAGTGTACTTCAATTTTTCGAATTGACTGTATTAGGTGTTATTATCAAATTATTTTTGTTAACTTTGTGCACAATATATGATCAGAGGTTAACGGTATTTTGTTCGGTATGACATTTCATCTTCCATTTGGGTCCTCATTCTTATTGTGGACCCACTTGAGAAAACACTTGAGTTTTGTGCTTTGAAAAAAAAAAAAAACGAAACGGTAACGGTTTGGTGATAGCAACAAATTTTAAAAGTTAGCTTCAAATTGAGCTAAATTTGCAAGTTATAATTCGAACAGTTCGATATAGGTTGGTTGAAGCGACTAATAGCAAGAATACCCAGAAGAGTACCGTTGTTGAGTTTACAAAACAAAACAAAAGGCTTCAATTTGCAAGAAAAATCATTTTCCGTCGATACTGGAAAGTTGTGCTATGAATGGATGAAACAAAAATATAGTAAAGCGTGTTTTTTTTAGAGGTTAGGTTTTCAAGATGAAATAAAACGTATATAATTTAATGTTATGGCCAAGAATTTAGCTTTATTATAAAGATAAGGGTTTGCCATTATGTTTTAAAAATGATTTCGGGCAAGTGGCCGCCGCGGCTGGCTCGAATAAATTCCAGCCGAGAGGCCCAATTTTCGACCACTTTTTGCAGCAATTGGAGCCGTATGTCAGCAATAACGCGCCGAATATTCTCTTCCAAAACGTCAATCGTCTCGGGCTTATCTGCGTAGACAAGCGACTTCACATAGCCCCACAAGAAATAGTCCAGCGGTGTTATATCGCACGATCTTGGAGGCCACGCCACAGGTCCACGGCGCGAGATAATGCGCTCACCAAAAGTTTCCTTCAATAAATCGATTGTTGCGTTGGCTGTATGGCATGTAGCGCCGTCTTGTTGGAACCAAAGGTCGTCCACTTCAACATCGTCCAATTCAGGCACGAAAAAGTCATTAATCATGGCTCTATAGCGCTCTCCATTGACTGTAACATTATGGCCGGCTTAATTTTTAAAGAAATATGGACCAGTGATTCCCTTTGCCCATAGAGCACACCAAACAGTGACTTTTTGAGGATGTAACGGCGTCTCAGCAATGGCTTGTGGATTATGTTCACTCCAAATGCGACAATTTTGCTTATTGACATACCCATTCAACCAAAAGTGAGCTTCATCGCTGAACAAAATTTTCTTGTGAAAATCGGGATCGGTGGCCATCTCATTTTGGGCCCAAATTTGCACGATTTGCAAACGTTGTTCAGGTGTAAGTCTATTCATTATGAAATGGCAAACCAAACTGAGCATAAATCAAGTGACAGCTGTCAAAAAGACCATCTACGAAAAAAGTAGTGCCAACTTGAAAACCTAACCTCTAAAAAAACACCCTTTATGTTTGGGTCTGAGGGTAAACAAAATGTTCGATGGCCTAAAAATATAACATTTGATCCCGGATATACGAAAAACCAAAACAGTAAAGCACGTTGGCGAATTCATAATGCCGGAGGAAAGAGTTGGGCTAATATTTTGGATATATTTGAAAGATAAAATGTATACGATGGACTATATGAGAATATTGGATACGATTTTATTTTACTTCGGCCTAAAAATACTAATGTTTTTACATACCTCAACCTCCATTTCTGCCACAAATATTTACTATCCATGTTTCTCCAAAATATTTATATTCACGCAGCATTTATATGATAGGTATTAATCGCTCTATGAGATTGGAAGTGATGTAATTTCCAATATGGGAATTTTCCGGACATGAGCAAGTCGAATATACAGGGTGCGGCAGTAGAAGTATAACTAATTAAAAGGGCCATAAATTTAGTTTTGAAAATTACTTTTATTCAATTCGAATTAAAAAATGTATGAAAATAATACAAAAATAAGAATCAATTTACTTTTGCTCGATATGACTATGGGCTTGATAAGGTCCAGAAACGAATGACAAACTGTCTGAATGTGACTTGTAGGTATTTTGACCCATCCACGGGCAATGGCTTTTTTTAGCGCCTCGAGACTTGTGAATCTTTTAGTTCGAAACTTACTCCTTTGACCATTTAAAAGAGAATAATATATCGGATCTGCATCTGGTGAATTTGAGAGCCATTGTGCGGACGTTATGAAGTTCGGAACGTTGTCTTTTAATCATTCTTGGTTCACTCGAGCTTTGTGAGACTGTGCCGAGTCTTGTTGAAACGTCCATGGCCTGGCACCGAAATGTTTGTCTGCCCACGGCTTCAAGGCAAGGTCCAGAATACTTTCCCGATAGTATTTCACATTTACCTTGATGCCAGGCTCGATGAAAAGCGATCGGAGAGCGCCCATCTGCGGTTGCAGCGGCCCAAATCATTATCTGTGGCGGGTGCTGCCTCCTGGTGGCCAATCGATGACTCAAATTCTCGTATGAACAGTCGGTGAAATAAAGCCTATCATTCTAGGAGTTTACGAATTGCTCCATTTCAAAAATTTTCTCGTCAGAAAACACAATGTTCGGAAATCGACCGCTTTCGGCCAAGCGAAGCAACTCCTTGGCTCTCTCAAGTGTGACTTGTTACTGCTTTGCTGTGAGATCATGCGCCTTTTGGATCTTGTAAAGCTCAAATCGTTTCTTCACTTTTTGAACCATTTGGCGTGACGTCGCAGTCTTTTGATGACCACCTCCATGACGTTTTGCGCCTCTACCAGTATCATTCTATCGAGTAATGGTGCGATAAATATAATGCAATCGCTCTATTACGTTTGAAATCCATTATTGTTTTTATTTTTTCGCGTTTACTCTCGGCAAAATGCTTCCGCTGACAGAAGCTGAACTTTAAATTGTTTGATCAATACTTCACGAGATATCGATCACGACAACCATCTACCGAAAAAATAATGGATTTCTTTTTCTCCAAACTAATATTTGAAATAAAGGTATATTAAATACTACCGCAACTTATATATCTTATTTACTGGTCAAGCGCTATTTAGCCAACAACATTTTATCTGACGAAGTCACTGAGAAAAGAAATGCGTTTGTTCCATTACTAGGTGTTTGAAGTTACAAGACCCATAGCATGTTGCGATATTATCTTAATATGAAATAAGAAATAAAGTAGTGCAATAAATAGATTTTTCGATGTATCTCAACAACAGCGCCACCTAGTAGGTAAAATTGTGGGAAGAAAAATTGTCTATATATATAGTATATGTAGAATTACTGTCAGCGAAAGTCTCGTCAAAATGAGTTCAGCCGTTCCAATGATTAGCCCAGCGAAGCAAAGAGACAAAAGGGGAAGCCCTCAGACAGAAGCAAAAAAAAAAAAAAACAAAAATACTTAAAGACGCTTCTTTAGTTTTTTGTTACGTGCAAAGAATAATCGTATGCGCTTAAAAACCTTTATTTGTAAACTAAGAGCAGACACTGCATTTTTATTTATATTTTGATTCTCAAACGATTACCTATTCAAATACAACTCCATTCCAGACAAGCGGACAAAGTCTTTTGCCGACAGAATATGTAGAATATTATACATAAATATGTATATATGTATGTATGTATGTATTTAAGCTAAAACGGCTTCGTATAGCACAGTGGAATATGATTCTGTACGCTTCTCGAAATGTAAGTACATACGTATGCATTTAGTAGGATATACATATGTACATATGTGTATGTATGCCTTATATGCATATCGAAGCGTATCCCTAAAGTAGGCGTTAACCACCTCCTATTTAACTGTCATGGCTAACATTCACATCCTGCAGCTCATATTTTCACCTTTATCCATTTTCGATATACTTTTTTTAAAATATTTTTTTGTTTATTTCCGTCTCGCGTCGCGTTCCGTCGCTGCTTTTGTTTCACATTTCAGAGGGTGCAATGGCGTATAATTTTTCATGCAAACAATATGAAACAAAAAATCATATATATGTACATGTATGCTATAGATAAAAATGACTGAGGCTGTACAGCCTAGAGTGTGGAAACAGGAACTACCCCTTAGCAGAGCGTCTACGCAGGGCAGCTTGTCATTTTTTTATGTTTCATATCATTAAATATTATCATTATTATTTTTGGATATGCTGTAAACGAATTATATGATAAATAGCAAAGGTGTGCAACATTTACACATGCATAAAGACAACTAGGTCATGTAACAATATATTATATATATATCCTTTTCACATACAGACACATATGTGTGAATGTGTGCATATAAGGTGTGTAACATTACAACGGGATAATCGCTTGGAGGAAGCGTTAAATCATTAAATATAGTTTTTACCACAATATTTTTTATGCCTCATACTGCATGTGGCATGCAACTAGCAGCAGTTTGATGCAGTTAAAAGTGCATGTCAATTTTGTTTTTTGTGATAAGAAATAGTCTTCTGCGTTTTTTTTTTTCACACGATAACCCTCAACCGGAAAGACGCAGGTATTGGAGGTACGGTTTGGAAATATTTGATTGAATTTGAAATAGCGAACCGTAAAAATAATAGTTTGGTGAAAAAAAATACATTATTTTTATTTTTTTATTTTGAGCAAATTGTTTTATGGCCGATCTTTAACTCGTGAGCGCTGCTATGACTACTAAAAAGCTAGTCAACTTCGATTATTTCTGTGATTTTCGACGACAGGCAGTACCGCGCGAGGTGCATCTTTAACATCGAAAGTGCCTGAACTGCCTGAATCGACGAAACTAAAATTGCACGAATTAGCTGCTACAGTATCGGCACCATGAACACCATAAACACCATTCACAATTTCAGTGGCCTGGCTTGCATTTTCGTCTTTATCAAACTTCCTTCCGGACTTCCTTTGTTAACACCCTGTAACTTACAACTGAATGGAACAAACAAAAAACAGCGAAAGAATATTTTAAGTCTGAAAGAAGCATAAACTTTAAATTGTTTGGTCGATACTTTACGGCATATGGAACACTACCGCTATCTACCGAGAAAATAATGGATTTCGTTTCCCCAACTAATACATTCATATTTTAGGCATAAATAAAATGCCTCATAGTAGTAGAAAAACAAAACATTTTATTCTTTAAAAATATAACAAAACTCAAACATGATTGGTTTTAAAAGATGGCGCAAAATTAATCAGTTATCGGAAGATGTACATTCTGTCAAAAAAGTACCGCGAATTGTTCAATAAAACACTAAATAAATGTTTAATCATCAAAATTTATTTTGTCGGCTTCAAAATAGACTTCATTCGAAGCAATACACATATGCCAACGATTAGCCCAGTCATCAAAGCACCTATTAAACGCGTTTGAAGATATCGTCTTCAGCGAATTCTCCTTAATGGTTTCAATCGACTCACAGCGGCGTCCCCGAATTTAAGTTTTCTGAAAAGATAAAAGTCACAGAGGCTAAATCCGTAGAACCATTTGTAATGAATTCCGAGTGCACAACTTCATGATAATCGAAGAAAACGAGTAGCATGACTTTCACTTCTGACGGACTTTGGCGTGGTTTTTTGGGTTTCGGCTCATGTGGATAGCGCCATCCAGCCGCCTGCTGACTGGTTTGCATGTCAAACTCATATACCCAAGTCTCATCACCTGTTATGATGCGCTGGATAAACGTTGGGTCGGAGTTCACTTGCTCAAGCATGTCTTCAGCCATCTTCTCACGATGCATTTTGTGAAAGAAATTCAACTCTCATGTCCAATTGATGGTGTAAGATGTTGCGAATTGATTCGTGAGACACGCTAAGGTCACGAGCTACCTCCCTCAAACTTAAGTAAAGGTTTTCCAGTACCATTTCCTTAACTTTGTCGACGTTTTCATCCATTGAAAACATTGATGGGCGACGAGAAAGCCTTATACCACTCGTAGACCCGTGTTTTGATAAAGCACACTTGCCATAAGCTTTCTACAACATTTTCAATGATTCGGCATACGAAATCCTGTTCAAAACTTATCGTTCAATAATTTTAGACAAATTCTTTGTTTAGTAATATATTTTTTTCCATAGTGAAAATTGCAGAGCACACCTGCGGTTGACTGTTATAATTAACTCTGCGACAGTATAGAAGACAGTTGTACCAATATTCCAGCAAAAAAATTTAGACATAATTGTACATATGTGTAACACGAGCTTTTTAAATGAACAATTCCCGGTATTTTTTTGACAGAATGTATCATTTTTGCCAATTATGTGAAGTCAATCATATTGGACATTTGACATTTGTGAACTAGTCAGCTGCAGCATATAAACACACAGGCAACGGAGCTTTCAACCATCAAAATATATTTTTTTATTTAGTAAAAAAATATCAAAAAAAAAAGAAATAAAACTGGATGATTAATTTTCCGCCACCTTCTATAATATGACGTCCAAAACTTAAAAGTTTTTGATTTTAAAGATTCTTATAAAAAATACAGGGTGCATGTAGAATTTTAGGACATGTGTGTCCACACATATGTGGACTATAACTTTCCGAAACCATTATTTTTTTACTCTCTTTCAGAAAAAGCCTGAAGAATTACAACTTGACTCAAAAAATGAAGAGACATGCAGTTATGGTCGATATACAATGCATATGTGCAAATCACATCGATTTAGAAATTTCTATTTTTCCTAAGCGCGCCCATTCATTCGTTTGTAAAGTTCACCGTGCAGTGGAAGCATCAGGCGGCGATGCAGAATCTGTTGCACAACGCAAAGCATACGAGACACGTTCTGACACTGTCCGATCTACAGAATTTATTCAACAAGTGCAAGCGATTATTGACGAGGGCCCTTCAAAATCAATGAGATACTTTGTGAGGGAGTTTAATGCTTCCGAGGGTCTTATCCTTCGAGTTCTCCATGGAAATCTCTGGTATAAATCATACGTTCTGCGTAGAAGACAGTTTACATTGAAGCAAACACGAAACAGCGAGTTATCCAATCAAATCAAAATGTTACGGTTTTTTTTCGGATGAAGACCAAAAGACCAACCACAGAAATTACCAAACTCTTGTCATGCCCACGAAGATTCCAGTCACTGTTATGGTTTCCGACGTTGAGAACAGCAAAGCACATGTCATGCCACTTCTTTACTCAAAGATTTCGTGTGAATTCTGCTGCATATATCGAGTTATTAGAAGTAGTAGAGAAACTCTAGATTGATAGTGTATGCGGTGGTCGCCCACACATCTTTCAGCAAGACTATGCACTCTGCTCCTTCACTAAAGCGATGGCGATGCCCGCCTAACTTCCCAGAACTTAATCGCCTGGTTTACCGTACGCACCCTGTATTTGTTTTTGTTTTTTGTGTACGTCCACTTTTTTAAAATGTTAGTTCAATGGTCCAAGTTTTTTTTATTTTTTTAGTTACAGGGGGTGTTAATTAATAAAAGTCATCAATAAAATTTTAGTCAATCCTCGGCAAGTTAAAAATTACATTTTTAATTTATGAGTTTTCACATCATCAAAACTAGAACGTATTTCTAGCTATCTAAGAGGTGGGTATTTAGTATGACTTTACCGTTGGTCGTGGCAGCTTCGTTTTTCCAAAATCTCCCTTCATTCCTGTCAACTTATTTCGCTATTAGTTTACCCACTTAATGATTGGAAATTATTTTTGAAAATTACCAGTTAAACCCAAGAAATGGTTCCGGCCCTAAGAAGAGATGTGCCTATACTCCCTTTTTCAGCGCGATCCTGCAGTGGTCAAGCATCCAGCACACCATAACTGTGGTTTGTGCTAACAGGAGCTGGAGGTTTGCACTGGGACAGCTTTCATTACCGAGCCAAAATTGCTTAACAGGGCTATGAACGTTTTTATGAGATTAAAAAACATATTTTTCTTCGTTAGGGATACAAGGTATATTTTATGTCACAGTGATCCCTCGTTCTGCTTCGCCCAATATTATATATATTTTACAATTTCGTTAAATAGATTTTATTTGATTATCTATAAATAAAGAAATATTTTATTAGTTTTATCATTATCCAATAACATTAGACTTGCTTAAAAATACGAAATTGTTAGAAAGTGGTTCCCGTTTTCTTCAAAGCCACTCTCCAGCAAATCGGAACCTTCGTTATCTAACGGAAGATTAAGCCGTGTCTTACATGCTAAAACACCTGGAACGGATGGTCGTGGCAAAATGGCTGATTCATGCTAAAATGTATGCTTCCTGCACCTTAAAGCACATTCGGGACATTACCACTCAAAAGCTTGTCATAGCTTTCAGTGATGCCTGCTCAGGAGGTATCATTAACATAGTTTTAATTTGGTTAAAATTTGTTCAGTCGCCGATATCCTGCTATTCTTTTTTTCCAAATGATCGTTATTTTGGTTTGACTAAAATTAAAAAATTGAATTATTTATACATACCTGAGAATTATTATAATTTAATAGAAGTATGTAAAAAGAAAAACTAATTTTTGGTAGTACAAATGGCTTAGAAGGATTTCATTTCGACAAAACAACTAAAAGAATCAACGATTAATCGAAAGAAAAATACCAATGGAGAAGCTGTGCCTTGGCTAAAAATATAATACAATGGATCAGATTTCTAAAAAATGCTACACATAAGATGTTTTATAAAACTTCCTTGGATCACTAATCCGAATTCAAAGTATTAGGCCTCTCCCCTAAAAGAGGAAGACCTAGAATATATGAAAATATTTATTTGCTTCCATTATACACAATCATTAGACCAATAACAGAAGAAAAACGTAAAGATATGATGGATTTACTACCCTATATCCCACCAATTTTTCATAAACACTTTATTTTCCTAAATACTTATAAATAATTTACTTAGTTACAATGAAATGAGTTTGAATAATATGTTAATTACTAATAAAAATGTTTTCTTGATGGTATAAGTTATTTATAAAGTCATGCCGTTAATTTTGAAAGTGGTATAAGTCATTGCGTCCGCCGTAGCCGAATGGGTTGGTGCGTGACTACCATTCGGAATTCACAGAGAGAACGTCGGTTCGAATCTCGGTGAAACACCAAAATTAAGGAAAAGATTTTTCTAATAGCGGTCGCCCCTTGGCAGACAATGGCAAACCTCCGAGTGTATTTCTGCCATGAAATAGCTCCTCATAAATATATCTGCCGTTCGGAGTCGGCTTGAAACTGTAGGTCCCTCCATTTGTGGAACAACATCAATACGTACACCACAAATAGGAGGAGGAGCTCGGCCAAGCACCCAAAAAGGGTGTACGCGCCAATTATATATATATATGTCATTGCAACCTTTCAAAACCACATTTCCTTTTAAAAATGGTTATAAATTTCACAATCATAATAAGTACTTGTTTGTAGTACCACTTTACTTCTATAATATATTACAAAAATATTTTTTAATACTTTAAAATGCAAAACTCTAAATATCTCGAAACAAGGAAAATATGACTCATACCACTTTCAAAATCAAATATCAATTAAATTGAATTTTCGTTGGTTATACATTTTTATTTTAAATATTATTTTTATTTTTATATAAAAATATTAAGTACAATTATGTCTTTCTATATGAATTTTTATAAATTTTTGAATAGAAAATAATTTTAGTAAAGCACTTTTGAACTTTAAACACTTTTTAAAGAACAATTTAGCAAATTAACGATTTCATTAACATCTCGTCTTCAGGATAGTAACTAGGAATATAGAGAAAAAACACGTATTATAATTTTAATACAGGGTTATGCATATAGCGTTTTTGTTTTAAATCATTTTATTATTTTAACAGTCGCAACTCCTTCCCATTGGAAATCTTGGCAGAAAGTCAATATAATGCGTCCCCGTTGAGCAATATTGCTAACTTATTCTCAAAGCCTATGTTGTGTAGCGTTTATTGAAAAGAAGTGAAAATCTTTTTTTTTTTTTTTTTGACGAAGCGCATTTTCATCTTAACGGCTACGTTAACAAACAAAACTTCCGCATTTAAGAATCAGAAAACGCGCACATGACTATCGAGAAGCAAATGCAGCCGCAGTGATTGACAGTTTGCTGCGGCTGCGTCAAAGGCCCCTTTTTCATTGAAAATGCTGATTGTTACGCCATTTCGGTCAATGATGAGCGCGGCCTAGAAATGATAAACAACTTGAAGACATTGACTTGGGCGAACTTTGCCGATCTCTTGCGTGTTATCATCCGTCTCGACGATATCAATTGGCCATCTTCGTACCTGAGGTTTGACGCCGTTAGTCTTCCTTTTTGTGCGGTGAAGTGGAGGACCGATGCTATGCGACCAATTCATTAACGATTCTGACCCTTAGGGCGAATATCGTGCAAGCCAATCGTGAGAGAGTTCCTGAAATCATCAACAAGGCCTTTGGAAAACGGGGTTAGCAGGATGCGCTACTGTGAAGCCAGCCGAGGCAGCCACATGAGTAAAGCCATGTTCCATAAATAATAAGAATTAATAAGCTAATAACGCACGGAAAATATAGATGTTTGCTCAGTTTTTTGTATGATAATAATTTTACTCTATATCTGCATACTGTGAAAAAACATTTTTTATTTATGCTCTTTATTAAGCGCCTTTTCTGTTATACGACTTTTTTTTTTGGCTGAAAAAATAAAATAAAAATTGACATGAATTCAGTGCCAAATGTTGAGTGGCCAAGAGTTCGCAATATTAAATTTGATTATCCATTTTTTTAATTCTTCTTTAAAATAGGCTTCGCTATAAAATGTGGAAATATACTGAAACCGGCGGGATTCCCATCACCGTGCATTTGTTATATGGAGAAAATGAGCAACATCGCCAGGGGAAAAATATAAAAAAAATCAACGAGATTTTTCTGCAGCTTCAAATTTGCCGTTTTTATATTAAAATTTAATAAGCTATAAAAATGCGACTGAGTTTTTCTAGAAATTCTGATTAAAGACCGTAGAATTGGGATGAAATGTTTGTAGAATTTTTCTAGTTTTTATATAAAATTTAAATTTTTGATTTATATGGTTTTTGTTAAGCAATGAATAATGTTTTACGTAAACAAATAATTAACAATAAAAAAGAAAAATATTCGAATTTGATCGGAATATAAAGGGTTTTCCAATAACAGGTGTTACAGGTGAGTGGATTGCACTATCGAGAGATGATTAACGATTTTGTATGGCTGGAATTGGATGGTATTGATCTGGACAACGTTTATTTTCAACAAGACGGCGCTACGTGCCACACCAGCAATGAAACCATTGATCTTTTACGGGAAAAGTTTCCGGACCGCGTTATCTCTCGAGAGGTGATCACAATTGGCCACCGAGATCTTGTGATTTAACACCTTGTGACTTGTTTCCTTGGCGCCACGTGAAAGAAAAGGTCAACGCCAACAGCTCAGGGTCGATTCAAGATCTCAAAGATCGAATTCGTGAGGCTATCGAGGAAATAGGGCAGCCACTTTGCAATTTGTCTTGTAAGCGTGGTCGTCGTGGTCATTTGCCTTTTCCACTACTAACGGCAGACCTTCCTCTTTATAATGAAATAAACATCCGATCATTTGTATTAAAAAATAGTACTTTTCTTTGAATATCAAAATAGCGCTTCATATTAAAAAACCCTTTACAAGTAGATGTGCTATCATTTATCGCGGGCTTTATCAATTAAACTCCCGTTGTATTTGGTTCACCTGCATCGGAGATAACCGCGTTTAAGCGGACAATTCTACAGAAAAAATGTTTAGAAATATTTTAGAATATTCTGTTATACTCCCAACATCATTTTAATTTTTTTTGCTGGTAGTATTATGGACATACACGACGGTACTATAGTTTTAATATACCAATAGTATCGATATGTACTTCCATGTGTTTTGTACAAGTAGATGCATAAAATGTACTTATATATACATACCAGGCGAATGTTTAATGCGGTAAGTAACCATTTGATATGCAGTTATTTTTTGTGAGTACCAAATATCCTATAAGCTATAAGCAGTACAAACATATAGGTAATTGTCCTCTTAACAATAAGCCAAGTGCGCCAAATTATTATTATCCATGCCGCGCTCCCTAGGCGCCTTTTATGCCCCTGCCACTTTTCGCAAAGCATGCCTGCCACAGGCTTGCTTGTATATAATTTTATATTAAATTCTTTATTATTTGTAATTTTAAGCGTTCCGCATGTGGCGATGTGGTCGTTGTGTTGGTCTCCACGGCGCGACATTCATTCATACATACATACGTATTGCAAATTCTTCACTGGATCAGCGCCGCCGCCTATGTGGCTATGATCGTATGTATCTACGATATGTACTTGTAATCATCGTCATTGTCGCTATCCCATGGTGATAATCACTTAATTTGCAGCTCGTGCGATGGATAAAGAAAAATTGTAGTGCCACGACCTTATTAATGGCGTAGCTAACAATGATGAGTTTATGGCGCAGGAAAATTAGTGCTTCAATTTTATATTGGCGACAAGGGTAGAAAATACCGTTTATTAAGGGGTTTCTAGGAAAATCAAAAAAAATATGGATGTTTAAAAGATTTAGTAAATGAATAAATATATAGAAAGTATTCGCCTACGTTCAACTCTTATACAGCGAGGAAAAAAGTCATTGAAATCAAATTGGTTTTTATATGTTCATGTGGGAAACCAACAGAAATGAGGTCCAAAAATAAGGAAATTAAATAGGTATGGGACATTTGGAACATTTTTTTGTAACTCATTAATCAGCAAAAAAAAAAAAAAAGAAAACATATAAATCGTATATTCAAACAAATAAATCGTTTTTGCAAAAATTATGAAAATTCTGCAAACTTCCATCATAATTTGAAACTTTTTATCACAATTTTTTAATGTAAATTTGAACTTCCATAGTCAATACCTATCGACATCTTCAGCAAACTGAAGCGTAGCGCTAGCTTACATATACTCGTATGTTACATCCATTGGCAAGTCGACCGAGGCGTCACTACGTACATACTTACGAGTTCAATAAATATATAGTATGCAAGTTTCGCTCGAAACTCGAAAAGTTAGGGGAATCCCTCTATGAAACTTTCGAGTGTGTTTCAAAATTGAAGAAGAAAATGTCTTCCCAAAGATTCTGAACTAAAATAATTTTCTTTTTTCCAAATATATTTTGTTAAGTACGAGTATAGTGTATCCAAAAAATATTATAAAAATGTAAAACTAACTTTAAACAACTCTGCGCCAAAATGTTGAACATGGAATAATTCTCAAAAATTTAATTTTTTCCAACAGTTTTTCAGTTTAATTATTCTTTTGCTCAAGATCAGAGACGTAGCGAGCTTTTTCAGCGCCTGAGGCAATGTGACAATTTAGCACCACGAAAAAAAAGTTCTATAATATAACCGTACGATTTCGGCGCCCTCTTGGTCTGGCGCCTGAGGCGGCCGCCTCACTCGCCTCGCCCTCGCTACGCCTCTGCTCAAGATACAAATAAACCAATTTTCAGAAAAATCGTCGGCAATATTGAATTGTGGGATCATTTGACTTACAAGTAGAAGAAAAAATAATGAAATCATTTTTATAAAAGACACTCGCGGCAGCAAAATCGACTCGCCTTAGCCGGAAGGCTACTAAGAGGACGGAAATTTGCTATTAGCAAGCCCATAGGACGAATTATGGTAGAAATGATGGTGCCATACTTTAGAAAAATATTGAATTCGATGAACAAAAGTAGTTCCACATTGACTCACTGTAAAATAACTTTACTTATTTTGACATCTTTGTTAGGACGTTTTGCCCTGCGGTAGGAAAATGGATTCCAAATGAAGACCACCGGTTGACTACGTTGTTAAACTTTTACCAAAATGATGCATGTTTTTGTATAAAAATGAAAATTTTGGGGAATCAAGTTTGAAAGTTGTTTGCGCTATGAAAATAAGAAGTTTTGGTTTCTGATATAAAAAATTACTTGTGGTTTCCTTGTACGCATGACACACAGGGTTTTGGTATAACATAGAACATCCAAATCAACCCATAAACTCAAAACTGGAGAATTCGCACATTCATACCACTTGTTTTTTGTTTTTTTTTTGTTTTTTGTTTTGTATGGAGGTGGAACAAAGCATTGAAAGCCGAAAAGTGTGGGACTTGCCTTTCGGCTCACCCACTAAAAACCAGCTCCGTTGAGTAGTACTTCATGGGAGGGGAATCGGCCTACTGCCTCTTCATGAAGATCTGCGCTGTTGTTCAGCACGACGTAGTTTGGAGATTACTATTTTTGCCATATTACATACAGCGGACCAATGTTCTTCGGACTCTATCATAATATCCACTAGGTTATCAGCCGTAATTGGCTTCCCCACCCTAGTGCTTAGTTCCTCCCTTTCGAACGAAAATCGTGGACAGACAAACAAAACATGTTCTGCGTCTTCTGCAGTTGGTGCACAATGCGAAGAGTACGGGTCGTCTTCGAGCTTAAACCTATATAAGTAGGATTTAAAGCATCCATGACCTGCCGGTATTTCGCTCAGATAGTAGTCTTACTGCCCATGTTCACGGTTAACCCATTTGGAAATTATGGGAATCAAACGGTACGTCCAGCGTCCGTTGAGGAACGAGCTCCATTTTTCCTGCCATGAACGCAGGCTACGATCTCTTGCTATCTTGCGTATTGTCACCCGTTCTGAAGTAGCTTTTTTTGTAGATTTCAGCATACTCTATTGCCATTAGATTGGAAGGGAGAGGGAGTAGTCCTGCTATAACCATAATGGCGTCTTCAGATACCATGCGAAACGCGCAGCACATTGTGCACAGGGTACTTAATCGATACACTGATTTCATGCATTTCACATATGAGCTGTAATTTGTAGCTTCCGCCCATGCTGGAGCTGCATACAGAAAAATCGATGAGACAACCGGGACAAACATTCATACATTCATTCAGATAACATTCATACATCTGGCATAAGGGGAACGTTTATCCCGTAAGCAAATTCACGACCAGGTCAAGTGATTTCAATAGTGATGATGAAAGACGAAGTCGGCCATAGAGTGGATTATCCCCCAAAATACCGAACAAGTGTGTGATAATATGCCCATAAAAGTAATAAAAAATCGTCTGTGAACATCATTGAAATGGAATTGGGAATTCCTCAGACAACTTTGCATTTCGTTAGAGTCTTGAGACCTTTGCGGAAGGTTAGGTACGAAATTTGTATGGTCCAAAAGTTTGTATTAAAAATTCAAGTGTTACAATTCTGAATTGTAAAATTCTACTTGATAAAATTTTTTATGGCGAAATGATGTAATATACGTATTTCAAAATTCTGTACTAAAAAAAATATCTATATATATAAATGTGAAAATCTGTCCCTATGTTCGCTTATAACTCGAGAATGGCTGAACGGATTTATCTTATCTTGGTCTTGAATTATTCGTGGAGGTCTAGGGAAGGCTTTAAAGGTGAGAAAAATTAGAATAATTGCCGGGAAAATGGTCAAAACGTGGACCCGGGTAACCTTCGGATGTGTATATACAATATGGGTATCAAATGAAAGCTGTTGGTGAATGCTTTAGTTCAGAGTATTTTTCATGCCGCTCCGTGACTAGGGTCTCGAGATAGAGACCAACACGTGGACCCTAGAATGTGTTTGTACAATATGGATATCAATTGGAAGCTGTTGGTGAATGCTTTAGTACAGAGTATTTCTCATGCCGCTCCGTGACTGGGGTCTCGAGATATAGGTCAAAACGTGGACCCGGGTAACCTTCGGATGTGTATATACAATATGGGTATCAAATGAAAGCTGTTGGTGAATGCTTTAGTTCAGAGTATTTTTCATGCCGCTCCGTGACTAGGGTCTCGAGATAGAGACCAAAACGTGGACCCTAGAATGTGTTTGTACAATATGAATGTCAAATTGAAGCTTTAGTACAGAGTATTTTTCATGCCGCTCCGAGACTGGGGTCTCGAGATATAGGTCAAAACGTGGGCCCGGGTAACCTTCGGATGTGTATATACAATATGGGCATCAAATGAAAGCTGTCGATAAGTGCTTTAATGTGGGGTAATTTTCATACCTATTGATGACTAGGGTCTCGAAATATATGCCAAAACGTGGACCCACCATGTCTTTGCCCAGCGAAGCGGGCCGGGTTTGCTAGTGTAATATAATTTTAATATTGAGAGTCGTTCAGATAATGAAAAGAAGTGCACATTTCTTGCATGTGGACCACCTCATACATAGATATATTTTATGTTCTATCATCGATATATTATTCATGAATTGCGTTGAAGTGACTTCACAGCCTGCGACAAATATCTATTCGCGAAACTACATTTCATAAAAGGGAAATGTTATGAACCGATTGAAGGTATTCTAGCCGCTGGGTGACCGACCAACTTAAATTTTGGGTTGGGGAATAAGTTCATAGCGTTTTTATATTTTCTTTTATTTTACAATGATTTGTTTGATGCTTGGCAAAGTGTAAGTATTCTTTCGATAGAACTCTGACTGCTCTGCAAAACTTTGTTAATTGTATTTTTTTGGTTTTTTAATTTTTTATTAGTTTTGAGGCTTAGAAATGGGTATTCCAGGAGGCAAAAATCAACATTTCCAACACCTGTCCTTCTTTGCTTTTCTTCGAGGTCAAAAAGCTGTCGAAGCAGACCGGGACATTTGCGACGTGTATGGAGAAGATGTCAAGGCGAGAAGGTATCAAGCACAGAAGTGGTCTGCAAAGTTCAAAAATGGCGTCCTTGATGTCGATGACACGTCCCGCAGCGGAAGAGGCTTCTGTATTCGATGAAGAAGGTCTCATTGCGCTTTTGAAGGAGAACGGTTGCCAATTCAGTCATGAATCGCGGGAAAAATGAACTGGGATCATAAAACGATTCTCATTCACATTAACTCAATGGGATTTACCGAAAAATTGGGAGCGTGGGTGCCTCACGAGCTCAACGAAAAAAATAAAAAAAGTCGCCTTCAAATTGTTTCGCAGCATCTCGCCCGCCATCGAGCCACACGCGGTCATTAACAGTGCTTCTTGTACCGAATCGCCACGGGAGATGAAAAATGGTGCCTATACATCAATATGAAGCAAAGACAGGACTGGGTGGTTCCAGGAGATACGTCAAAGTCGAGAGTCAAGACGGATCTTCATCCAAAGAAGATATGATATGTGTTTGGTGGGACTGGAAGGGCATTGTGCACTAGGAAATGCTCAAAAAGAATGCCACGGCCAACAGGTAGCTCTACATTGCCCAGCAACACCATGTGAATACGTGAATATGGGGCTATTCGACTGAAAAGACCTGATCGACATGGTCAAACCATACTACTTCACGACAACTCCAGGTTCCATGTTACACAAATCGTCAAAGCCGCACTCCAAGAGCTCGAATGGGATGTCCTTCAGCATCCACCGTATTCTCCGGACCTTGCACCAATCGATTACCACCTTTTCGGTTCCCTGTTAAACCATATGAATTGCGTTACCTTCGATAACAATGAGGTCCTGCTTATCAACTTGTCATCAGGCCAGGCAATTTTTAGCGGAACAGTATCAACAAATTGGTCGAGACGTGGGAAGAGGTTATAAACAGCAACGGCGAATATATAATTGATTAACTTACTGATACAATTATTGTTTTTAGTTTAAATAAATATCTTCGGTAAAAACGCTACGAACTTACTTCAACGTTAAAAGTAGGTACATATATATAATTATCGCGTACACCCTTTGTGGGTGTTTGGCCGAGCTCCTCCTCCTATTTGTGGTGTGCGTCTTGATGCGACCTACAATTTCAAGCCAACTCCGAACGACAGATATTTTTATGAGGAGCTTTTTCATGGCAGAAATACACTCGGAGGTTCGCCATTGCTTGCCGAGGGGCGACCGCTATTAGGAAAATGTTTTTCTTAATTTTGGTGTTTCACCGAGATTCGAACCGACGTTCTCTCTGTGAGTTCCGAATGGTAGTCACGCACCAACCCATTCGGCTACAGCGGCCGTTAAAAGTATGTCAGGTGAAAAAAATGTTTTGTCAAATCAGATGAATATATTTAAAAATTAGTATTTTTATGCTTTTGTACAATACTAATTTTAACATAGAAATGTTATATACATACATAGTTAGTCAATAGGAAATATTATCTATATTTTAAGCAGAGAGTTGAGCATTGTGAGTGACTCAGTCCACGCAATTGGTTACATTAAACGGAATATGGAAAGCTAATCCAACATTTGTAGTTGTAATGTTAATCAAAACGACTATGGTACGTAAAGGAGTATTTTTAAGAGAAAGATAAGCCCCAATAACTGTGAATAATTTTGACTACAAAATCGATTGGCTCACCTACTTTTCCCATTCGCGGTTCGTGAGTTTGATCTTATCAACTAAGACAGCTGCCGTAAATAATTGGAATAGAAAAATCAATTGCCACAATTACAAGCCATTGCTGCTGTACGTTGCTGCTCCACCAATCATCAATCAACCAACGCAAGACAGCGCCAAATAATTGCTTTCAATGAAAAATTTAAATAAAAATTACATTATACGATTTCCGCCAATTTTCACAATTTGATTGCGAAAAGTGAAAAAAAAAATATTGTAAAAAATAGAGAAAAAGTTCATTTGTGCAAGAATACGCAAACAACGCATAGAAATATTGCTTACAACATAACAACAACTGCTGCAATGGCAAAATAAAATCAGTAGCCAAATTGTGTGCTGCCACCAATTATTTCTAATAATAACAACAACAAAAAACAGGTTTTAAAAGTAGTAACAATAACCACGGCTGGAAAACATTGCCATCGTAAGGTTCGCGGTGGTTGGAAAAAAGTAACTGTCAGTTGGTCATTTGACGGTGGCTGGCGCTGTGAAGGCAAAAATTAATAGGACCACATTCATTAAATCCATTTAATGCAGAAGTGAAATTATTACGCGCAAAACAACCATAATTGCTAGGTGGCAGAGCGGCGGGGCGGCAAGGGGCGGCCGAGAGGAGTGACGTTGTTGCAAATTCGAATAGCAGCAATGCCACAACTCACTCAATAGGTGGGTTCAACGTTTGACGAACTGGCTACTGGTCCCAACACCCAAGATACAAGAAAAAACCGGCCACATCGGATAGCCATTCTAGTCCACCAACAACGATTCACTGCACCAATATACGAGTAGTGAGGTTGGACGCTGCCGTTGATGGGGAGACTCGATTTGGCGCTGCAGTGCCGCTTGCAACGGATGCCAAGTATCCGCCATTAAACTGACCAGTAATTTGCGTTAAAACAGTGCGAAAAAACAACGAAGAGAATAACAAAAGAAAAACTGCTAAAAAGACGTTAAAATTCAATGGCGGATTGTGGCGCAAAACCGGTAGCAGTGCGCGTATAAGTAGAAAAAATTGAAACTGGCGCAGTATTTTCTCACACACACACAAATTGCAGATGTCTGTTGCTGTTGTTTTTGTAACATTTAATGTCGGCCAGTTTAGCATTTTTTTTTTCATTTCTTTATGCCACACTTGGCGCAGTGGTAATTAACTTCTTAGAAATCGTATTGCAGAAGTAAATTTCATGTTTTTATTTTATTTAATTTTTTTGTTTTTGTGCGGCCATTTTGTTTGCATGATGAAAATATGTAATTTGCTCGCATGTGAAATGTAGGGAAATGCTGTTGGTTAGACATTAAATATACCATTTGAATGCGCTCATTTGAGCCCAGTTGAATAATGAACAGGCGAGAAGTAGCAATAAAAAATTATTTATTTACAAATAACTGTATGAAAAGTATATTTACATAAGAAATGTAGAAGTGCCTCTGCAGTGCTAGTTTCTATTAATGTAATTGCTACACATACACACACTTACATGCTTGCATATAATAGGTATAGCGTGATGATGATTCAGCACGCACTCTCAAATTATTTATTAAAATGAAATTATTAGTACAACAAAAAAGTCATTGCTAATTACAGCATTGGTGATCAAATTTTTTTTCGCTATTTTGATGGCCAAAATGCATATATGTATATTCACATGAGGGGAGATCTGCAAGCTGCCACAAATACGGAGGGGCTTTCATTTTGGCAACCAAGATGTCTAACAAACATGGACTTGATGCCGAAATTTTGAGGAAGGAAGAGGCCGCCATAGCCGAAAGGGATAGTGTGCGACTATCATTCGGAAATGCCCTGTGAAAAGCCCCTCATACCGGTGTATACCTATGAAATGAGACTTTTTTTTCAATTTCAAACGTTTATTAACAAAAAAAACATGGTTACAAATTTAATCTTCAAAATAATAGCCATCGCTAGCGACATATTTTTCCCATCTCTCAGGCAATTTGTGGATACTGCGCCAAAAAATTTGGCCGTCTTTGGCTGCAAACCAATCATCGAGCCATTTTTTGGATTCTTCGTGAGAATTGAAGCACTGCTCGGAAAGTGCGTGGCCCATCGATGCAAACAAATGATAATCAGAAGGCGCCAAGTCTGCTGAGTAAGCCGCTTGCACCAGCGGTTCCCAATCGTACGTCTTCACCAATTCCCGGGTCGCTCTTGTTCGATGTGGCGGTGTTTTGTCGTCAAGAAAAAATACTTTGTGGCGCCGATCGGCATATTCTGGGCGTTTTCGTATAGCGCTGTTCAAATCGGCCAATTCTCGTTGGTAGCATGCACCGTCAACTGTTTCTCCTGGTTTTAATAGCTCGTACCAAATCACGCTGATCCCAGAAAACACACAGCATTGCCTTGCGGCTGAAGCGATTTGGTTTGGACGTTGTTTTTGGCTTGTGGCCGGGCGGACTATACGATCGTTTACGCTTGGGATTGGAGAAATACACCCATTTTTCATCACCCGTAACGATTCGATGCAAAAAAGACTTCCTTTTGAACCGCGAGAGCAGCATTTCCCAAGTGGTTTCACGATGCCCGCAAATCGTAGTTCGAAGGCACGAAATTCGACATTTTTAAGAGCAACAAAAATGCATTGTTGTATGAAACGTAACAAACATTGAACTGAATATTGTAAACAGATGACAGACGAATAAAACAAGACATTTGGGAAGGTTTAAAAATACTCCTACCAACATCTATGGACTAATAGCTGAAAGTCTCACTTCATAGGTATATACCTGGTAAAAACCATCTGCCGTTCGGAGGCAGCATTGAATTGTACGCCTTCCATTTGTGGATAATACCAAGACGCACACCACGAACAGGAGGGAGACTTGGGCCAAACACCCATAAAGGGTGTGAGCGCCAATTATATATTATATATAAAAGGTGCAACTTCACATCAAACGACGTCTTAAACTTTATATAATCTATTAGTTTCTTTTGTTTTTTAATAAATTACCCGAAATCGTAAATATTGACCAGAGTGAAAAGAGTATTTTGTTATCGACTGAAAAGGTTTTAAGGTTCTCTTCTCTTTATTGCTCTTGATTGGCGTTATAACTGCTTAACCAGTCGTTGCTTTTTCATTCTAACTGGCGCTAGTTGGACACACGAAGTGAAGTCAAGTCCTTCCCACCTGATCTTTCTAACGCAGAGGCGGTATTTCTCAACCTCTTCTACGACCAGCTGATACCGCATCGAATACTTAAGACTTCAAGATTATATTCTGAGGTCCATTTCATGACGAAAGAGTCCTTAGTTGTAGGGTCCAACTCGAGCGCGCTAGAGATCGCGCGCTTCTATGTATTCTTATATTTATCTGGCCCCGCTATGAAGATGTGTCCAAAAAGACTTCATCTTTCTATGTAGAATCTTCTAATTTGAAATCCGATAAAGATAATAACGAGATAACGTTCAAAATTGTTTTTTCTGTTATCAAACACTTAAAACGAGCGAGAAAGATAAAAACAAAAATATTTATTACTAAGTATAGTCTCCCTAAACATCAATACAACTGCTCCAACGAGATTCCGATTTATGGATTCTATACAAAATAAAGTTTCACAGATGACCTTTTATTTTTTTTATTTTTTTAGGTCTGGAAACAGAGGGAAGTCGCTAAGGGCCAAAAGTGAAATTATGATAATATATATTAATGAAATTTAATTCATGGATTTTGGTTTATAAAAATCCTTTGCTTTTAAACATCATAAAAATAAAAATTTAATCACTGCACTGATTTTTTTTTGTGAAATGTTTTTGTGATTGTAGAAAATACTGTGTACTAAATGGCTTGTGAACAAAGAATGAATCGGCATATGAAATTAAACATAACAAAAACAAATTTAGGTTAGTAGCAACTCACTATCCCTTCGAACAGTAAAAACTTATTGAACAACCTAGTATTTTGATATTAATCGGCAGTCGGTTGTTTAGTTTTAAAAACAGCATCAAATCTTTAACTTTTTGTTCACTATACAGCTCACTACAGTAGAAGTGTTCGAGCGTGACTCGCCGCTAATTGATCAATCAAGGGATCAATCAAGGGATTGGAGGAGGTAGGCGAGTACCATGACCGTCGTAAAGCGGAGATTTAACGTCGATGGATCTTCACGTTTAGTGATCGGTAATGTGGATCTCCTAAAACAAAAGATACTTGTCACGGCTGGCAAGATGAGACAGCATCTAAGAACAAGCATCGTGAATAGTAATTCAAGGAAAATAATGAGAATTTGTATTAGGAATGTGGGCGGACATATCGAGAAATATTATAAGAATATTATTTAAAAAAAATTTTAAAATCCAATATATCGAAAATGCTTACGTTTCTGGGCATCATGTCATGCAACAAAATTAAACAGAAATGATCTAAATAATAAGGTCCGTAGGTCCCCTAACCCAGTGTAATTAGCCCTTCCAACCTTTGTTGGTTATCTGGTCGAGGTCTTCTTCGAATGTTCGATATAATAATACTAAATTGACGCGTACACTTCTGTTAGGTATAGCAAACGCTATATGGCCCACCCTTTATTTAGCCGAGCTCCTTCTCCTATTTGTGGGGTGCATCTCGATGTTGTACCACAAATGAAGATACCTACAGTTTTAAACCGACTCCGAACAGCAAATGGTTTTTATGAGGAGCCTTTTTATGGCAGAAATACACTCGGATGTTTACCATTGCCTGCCGAGGAGCGACCGCAATTAGAAAAGCCTCTGTATTATTTAATGTTCAGGCACAGAGATTCGAACCTATGCACTCCCGCATGATAGTCACTCACCAATCCATTCGTCTACGGTAGTCGATAAGTGTCTTGATTCCGTTCCCCAAAAGAGAGAAACTTGCAGAATTATGCCGTCACCGAATAGCAAACGGGTTTTTTATAAGAACATTCTCCATTGCGGAAAGTATTGGCTGGCTAGCAGATCTCTCTATCTCAGTAAAAGGCTAAAGAACGCCCGATCTGGGCTGCCGCTTTAAAAACCCCTCTTGAGATTTTTATTATTTTAAAAGTTTTTCATAGGAAAGTGGAAGAAAATACATGATACATTTCAGGAGTTATCCTTTTAGTGCCCGTCTCTTTCAAATTTTTGTTTCTCTATCGAGATATTGCTACGCAGTTCTGTAGGGTAATGTGAGCTTTTCATTGGAATCAATATAGATTCCTCCTCCTCACTATATTAAGAGTAAGTTACCAATCACCCCACTGATATAACTCTTTAATTTCTAAATTGTATGTCCTTCCGATATTCGTCAGATAATGCCCTAAAAGATGCCCTAAAACCATAAAAATAACATACTCAAAAGATTAAAATGGGGAATATGTTCAATCGGATGTGTGTCTACTGAGTTTTTCAAGTCAGCTGGACTCACAACTTGTACAAACTTTGATCGATGGATTTTAAATCTTAACTGTATGTTATCAATTTCATTCTACGGGTGTGCTTTATTCCTATAGCTTTTTAACACAGCTTTTTCATAAATACTTTACGGATGACTTTTTGAAATGTAGTACAGAAGATCTAAAAAATGCATTCTATACAAATCGATCCTCCCAAATGCTCAATCATTGCGTGAACTAAGCTTTCTTACACACTTATTCTAACCCTTCGTTGTACACCTTTTTTAAAACCTTCGGTTGGGCACCTGGGTCTAGCATTCTTTCGTCCTGTTGGCTCAAGTCATTAGGTGTAATAGAAATATGATAAGTTCACGTCTAAAGTCGAAAAGGTCTGGCCACACCCGGGTCCCGAAGGGCGGTTAAGAAGTTTGAAACACATCAGTTTGGACAGTGCCAAACGATACATAAATTTTCAGATTAAGCCGCTAGGTATGTAATTATTTTTCTTGTTTTTATCGTCTTACAGAATAATAAAGATGTTTTAACAAAAAACATAATAAAAATCTTAATCCGTAAGAAAAAGTTGAACATAATACACTAAATCAAATTATGGCAAAGGATAATTAAGAAACTTGAGAAGTTTAGAAAACAGATTTGTGAACAGTATTGAATTCATTCAGAGCTCTCATGACGGGTGCATGCCTTGCATACAAAGTTCTTATAATGCCTATATGGAATATATATAAGTTGCGAATCGCTCAAGACAATGTAAATATTAAGATGGATTTGCTCCAGAATTGAGAGACAATGCACAACATTTTGAATAATATCAAAGCCGAAGGTAGTTCGCCGAGACTGCAGAGATTTCAAATTGATAAGCCGGTTCCCAGAAAAATATGAGGGTATGAGGGTCATGAAAACGAAGGGATTGTAGAGCAAAGCCAGTGAAAACTTTTTGAATACGTTCATTTCAGCTATGTGACAGGCATGATAAGGTCTCCAAATGATATGAAAATATGTATGTAATTATGAGGTGTATTCAAAAAATAGGATGGATTTTCAAATTTCGCGGGCTCTTTAAATTCAACTTTCGATTATTATTTTTTTTATGTTGGTACACTCGTCTCGAAGATATGTTCACGGTTTTAGCAATATGGCATATTTACTCTGTTTGTGAGAGGCATAAATAAGACAAGTGATTTGCGTGTTCGGCGATTTTCTGCTTTCGAAAAAAAATGGATCAAAGAAGTTGCATCGAATTTTGTGGAAATGGAATTAAGTGCTTAAAAACACTCGAAATGTTAGCAGTCGCATACGGTGAAAGTACTCTGAGTCAAACAAAATGTTTACAAGTGGTAGCTTTTCACAGAAGGTCGAGAAAATGTGAATGACGACGCACGCTCTGGACGCCCCAGCACATCAACAACCGATGAAAATGTTGAGAAAGTGAAGAAAATTGTTATGGAGAATCGTCAAATCACAATTAGAGAAGTTGCTGAGGATGTCGGTATATGGGTTGACTCATACCATGCAATCTTTTCAAAAGTTCTTTCCAAAATTGCTAAATTTTTACCAAAAACAACGTCGCATGAGAATCGCTCAGGAATTGTTGAATGACGTCAACGATGATCTAGATTTACTTAAAAGAGTCATAACTGGTGACGAATCATGGGTATACTCGTATGGTTATGTCATCGAAACCAAAGCTTAATCGTCCCAATAGAAGAGTCCAGGAGACCAAGGGCCAAAAAAATCACGTCCAGTTCGATCAAAAGTCAAGGTTTTGCTTACAGTTTTCTTCGATTACTATGGCGTAGTGCATCAGGAGTTCTTACCACAAGGTCGTACGGTAAATAAGGAGTATTACCTTGAAGTTAAGCGCCGTTTACGTGAAGCAATACGAAAAAAACGCTCGGAATTGTGGAAAAAATGCATGGCTTTTGCATTATGATAATGCACCTGTTTATTCATCTTTGCTTGTGAGAGATTATTTGCCCAAAAAAAACACCGTTATCATGCCTCAGCCACCGTATTCACTAGATTTGGCCCCCTACGACTTTTTCCTGTTCCCAAGATTGAAGAGTTCCATGGAAGGACGGCGTTTTGTGACGATTGAGGAGATAAAAATCGGATCGCTGAGAGAGCTCAAGGACATACCACAAAGTGCATATCAAAATTGATCCGTGGATTCGAAAAAATGCTGGTACAAGTGTATTACATCTGAAGGGGACTGCTTTGAAGGAGATAAAATACAAATTGATGAATAAATAAATGTTTTTTGAGAAAAATGAAAAATCCCCTTATTTTTTGACACACCTCGTATTTTTTATAAAATAAGTATTTATTTCCTTGATTGAATTTATTGAGTAAAACTACAATTGTTTTTTTTTTTTTTTATTTAAATTTATTTTTGACATATTGCTCATATTAGGTTAGTCTCCAGTTGGATCGTATGGGAAATTATTTTCAAAACAGAATTTAGAGCAGTAAAATTTAACTCGCTATGAGTTCCGAGAATTTTCGAATGATCTGATAACTTTTTTTTATATTTATAATGAACTTTATTAAACCAAATATGTACCATTTTGGTCGACCACCTTTTGCCATTTTTCTTCTAGAGACATTATTCCATCAGTGTAAAACTTTTGTGGTTTCTCGGCGAAAAACTGCGACAAGTAATTTTCACAGGCTTCTCTTGAAGCCAACTTTACTCCATTAAGGGAGTTCTGCATTGACCGAAACAAATGGTAGTCCGATGGTGCAAGGTCAGGGCTATATGGTGGGTGCATCAAAACTTCCCAGCCAAGCTCTCCCAGTTTTTGCCGAGTCATCAAAGATGTGTGTGGCCTAGCGTTGTCCTGATGGAAGACGACGCCCTTTCTGCTGATCAGTTGTGGGCGTTTTTTTCGATTGCTTGCTTCAATCTCATAAGTTGTTGACAGTAAAGTGTAGAATAAATCTTTCGAGCAGGCTGGAGCAACTCATAGTGGATGATTTCTTTCCAATCCCACCAAACACACAGCATAACCTTTCGAGGCGTCAATCCTGGCTTTGCGACCATTTGTTGAGCTTCACCACCCTTGCACTTGATCTTTTTCGCGCATTATTGTCGTATTTGATCCACTTTTCGTCTCCTGTTACCATTCGCTTGAGAAATGGCTCGATTTCATTTCGTTTCAGCAAAGAATCGCAGATGTGAATTCGGTCCATTACATTTTTCACAGACAAGTCATGTGATACCCAAACATCGAGCTTCTTTTTGTAACCAAACGTTTTTAAATGGTTCAAACCCGTTTGATGATGAATGTTTAGTGCCTTGGCGATGTCATTGCAGCTTATGTGACGGTCCTGGTCAATCTTTTCCATAATTTCATCGACTTTTTCAACGAGAGGTCGACCGGAGCGAGGTGCATCTTTCACATCAAAATTTCCAGAACGGAAGCGAGCGAACCATTGTTGTGCTACACGAACTGATACAGCATCGTCTCCGTAAACTTCACAAATTTCATTGGTGGCTTGCGTGGCATTCTTCCCTTTTTTATACAAAAATTTCAAAATATAGCGAATTTCTTCATTATTTTCACTCATTTTTGAACAGCTATAACTTTTTTTCAACTTCTCCGAATTTAATTTATTTTTGGTTTAATGAAGCTTAAAATGTTACCTTTGTAACACCATATGATATGACACAATGTAATTGGTAGCACTGGAGATAGATGACTCCAACGACATCTATTGACAAAATACGAAAAGACTTTTTCGACTACCCAATATATACTCATATATATAATTGACTCTCACACCGTTTTCGGGTGTTTGGCCGAGTCCTTTTCTAATTTGTAACGTGCGTCTTGATGTTGTTCCACAAATGGAGGAACCTACAGTTTTAAGCCGACTCCGAACGGCAGATGATTTTTTATGAGAAGCTTTTTCATAGCAGAAATACATTCAGTGGTTTGCCATTGTCTGCCGAGGCGCGATCGCTATTAGAAAAACTTTTTCTGTCATTTGGTGGTGCATGCACGGAAATTCGGGCCGACGCACTTCCGAATGGCAGTCATGCTCTAACGCATTCGGCTACGGCGGCCGGGGTCCATACAGGGTTTGATTGAAAAGTAATGAGCCTTCCCGCACGGAGCATCTGCCAAGCGATCAACCGAATCGGCTGGTGGGGGAAAATTATCGTTAGACCTTCCCCTTCCACTAGAAACCGGTCCCAGTTCGCTGGCAACAGCGGTGCAGTGTTGGATTTTGCAGTGGCGAAAATGAAGTGATCATTGGAGCAACGTTACTCGATCAAATTTTGAGTAAAGCTAAACAAAACGAGTACCGAAACCATTGGGATTTTACAAAGAAGTGCTCCTTCGGCTGAAAAACCGCGTCGCCCGGGTTCGGCCCGACCTCGTCAACAATTGGACCCTTCATCACGACAATGCGCCGGCGCACACCGCCTTCCTCTGCCCCTCTGCATTGGCCAAGATGGGGGTTCCGGTGCTTCCCCACCCTCCCTACAGCCCAGACTTGTCCCCTCCGGGCTTCTTCTTGTTCCCGCGCCTGAAAAGAAAGCTGAAGGGGAGGCGTTTCGACTCCGTCGAGGCGATCCAAAAAACTGTGACAGCCGAATTGAACGCGATTCCGGCGGATGAGTTTAAAAAATGTTTCCTGCAGTCGAAGGACCGCTACCAGCGATGTATTGACGCTATTTTGAAGAATATTAGTTGTATAAGCCAAAAGGTTTAATAAAACTGCTTAAAAAATATAAGGCTCATTACTTTTCAATCAAACCCTGTAAGCAGCAAAAATGTAGTTAGTGAAAAGTGTATCGAATTTTTTTCATCCAACATCAAACTCTCAAATATTATTTTTTTTTTTAAAGTTATGTGACCATAAAATAATTGTATAGTATGACCCGTTGCAAGCTATACATCTTGAGATATGCATGACTTACTGAACATATCTAGCGGAAAGCATTCAAAACTTTTTACTTCACTTAATAAAATATTTGTGAAAAAATATTTGCCAATCTCGCTTTACTGTACCAACACTTGCTTCAATCGTATCAACGTATTATTCTAAGAAAATTATAAATGCATGCACCAACACATGCACAACAAGTTGCCACTACTCCGAAGTAACTACACATAATATGCCGCATAAATTAATTCCCCATAAGTACAGTAAATGCAGTGAAAAGCCCGCAAACGTTCAAAATATAAAAACTGCGCAAAAACCAGCTGAGCTACGACGCAATGCAAATTGAAGTTGATTGTTGTTGATACGTTGCGCCACAAAATGGCAACAATCGACGCTGCCTACAAAGCGGACGCCAAAAAAAGCAACAGAAACCAAATAAGAAAGCACATTCATAAATGCAGCACAGTGCGCAGACGCAGGAAAAATTATGCAAAAAAAGCAAAGCGCAAAAAATACGAAAGTTGTATAAACAAAAGCAAAAACAAAAAAAGTTAAAAAATAAAAATAAAAATTTGTTTAGCAAAGCAAAGAAATGCGATTGGAGAAGCTTAAGTCGAATTGTTGAGAAGCGGTGAATGATGGACGTTGCTAGCTTACAGACGAGCAACGCCTACATTGTTGCTTTATTGCCTGCTGGCACGCCACCGCCATTGCCAACACCAACGAGCAGTGACTAGCAACCGGCAACATTCAGCGCCATTGCATTTTCGCTGGTAGTGAAGCAGTCAGACGGGCAACTTTTTCAAGAAGTTTTTGCCAGCGCAATGGCTGCCGCTTTTGCAGCACCAGCAGCAGCAGCAGAAATGGTAAAACAGACCGCAGAAGGCGGTGGTGGTGGTGGTGGCTGATAGCAACGCTGGTGATGGCGGATACTATGCTGTTTACCATGCAGTTGTTGCTGCTTCGTGCTGTTGTTGCCTAATGTGCGTGTGTGTTGTTATTTGCCACAGGCATGCCATCCTCCGTATTTCCATACATCTTTCAAACTAATTCATTTTTCTTGCATTCATTTTTGTCCGCAATTTCTTTCTGCGGTATTTATTTTTGTTTAGTTACGACTTTTTTGCGCTGTCCAAGCAAATTATATTTAATGTTCGCATTTCTTGGTAGTTGATAGCGGTCGCCGCAATAATGAAACGTTCGCTGAAACGTGCTTTTGCAACATCTTCGGTGCTACTAGTGCCATCGGTGTCGGTGCAGTCCCACAGGCCATTCTACTTGTACGAGCTATTACTTGATTCTCGAGCATTGGCCGCTAATGCCACGCTACAGCGATGACGCTATACACACTTCACAATGCTTGCGGACTGTGTAAATAAGTAAACAAGCGCAATACAAAAACAATGCAAACTGGTTGCACGAGCTGCAACTTGGAGCTTGTTGCAAGAAACCAGGTACTTGCCATACGACTACAAGTGGCACATTCATTCATTGCAATCATACAATGCAATGTGCGAATGTGAATGCGCAAACAGAGATGCGTGGTTCGCGATGGGCGCTGCACAGCTCGTCGAGTGACTTCTGTTGTTACTCTTTAAGCAGCAGCAACCAACAGGAAAAAACAAGTGAAAAAAGACACACACAAAGTAATCGCTGCTGTTGCATTTAATTAAAATTGCAGTTTCTTTCGATGATAATTGTCTTTGCTGCTACCAGTTACAGCGATTCAGCCTCCCGCGCTCTTCTATTGCCTTTTGCATTCAGCAAGCCGCTTTGCTTTCCGTTTGCCATTTGTTGCAGGAAGCGAACTCTGCACTTGATGCGTGTACTGCATGGCTTGCCACTGCTGCTCACAATTTGGCGCAACCTTCTGGGGTAGTAATTGCAATGCTTTTGATCTGTTGTTGCTATTGCATTGTTGTGGTCCAGCGCAGTCAGCAATTCGTTAGTTGCGCCAATTTACGCTACCAATTGGCCGCTGCTGATTAGCAAAGCGATCTGCGCAAGTTACATTCAACTTACTGTGTACTTGCAACTCTCCAACTTCAAGTAGCCATGCGAAAATTATAGACTATTGTTGGCATAGTTAATTTTCCGCAGAAATTTACTATTACGAATTTGAAGTATTCATAGCTGGAGTATTATTAATTGAGAAAAAAAATCACTTGCCACGGAATAGGTTGTTGTTAAAGCCAGCTGTGTGTTTTCGAGGAATATGGGGAACAAAGTCTATCTAACTGTATATTCTCGACTTATTCATTCAATAGCAAATGAAACTATGGAACTAACTATAAACACCCCTCTAATTGTATAGTCATACGCTACGGAAATTGTGATGTACAGGTGCTTGTCTTATTAGTTTGGGCCTTTATGTTCTTGGGCGCAATTAGTCGATTTCTAATTCAAATAATATAACCAAGAGAGACCGACTGAAACTGAACAAGTTTTAAAAGCTTGTTTAGCTAACTTTCCCACGTTCGGTACAGAATTATTTATTTAAGAAATGATGCTGTCTCTCTACCATTTAGTACTTTATAATACAGTGAACTTAAAATTAACAATTTAAATAATAATAATAACAATAGAAAATAACGGTAAATTTAGCTATATATATGTATGTATAATTATAATTCAACTTAGAGATAAATATGAAAATAGTCAGACACACAAATAGGAACATACAGGTTAAACGAGGTTTGATAATAGAAATTAGACAGACAGAGAAATATTAACAATTCAATCACAACCACATCCATTAATCGTGGCTTAATTGCTCTTTGTTAACCCCGTGCATTCCCAACTGGTCACCACCGATACTTGGATGAGTTGAATTAACACTTAAAACATCGACGAAGAAAGATTCTAATGCCTTATACGCATGCAAGAAAAAGCTCGGTAAGACCTGGGACGTATCTTCTCGATTCACATATTGGATATAGATGGCGGTTATTTGATCAATTATACTCCATGCCTCGCTATGGTGGACGGTGTGTGACAAAATTACGTACGTTAAGAGGTCTCAGTGGCCGAGAGCTCGAAAATTTAGGGTATTTTTAGGATTTTTTTTTTACAATAAAAAAAAGAGAAAAATGGTATTTAATTGCTTCAGTTTTTTATTTAATTTCTTTTCAAACAAATATGGAAAAAAAAATTGTATTTTAATAATTTGAGAAATGACGCTGAAGTGGACCCTTACGAAAAATTGGACCTGGACGTTGTTGTCCGCTCTTTTATTTATCTGGAACACAAACACCAAAACAACTATTAATCAGTATGACTGTAGCTACTAGAATTACAAAAAAAAAACAAATTGACAAAATGGCGCGGTTTTGAATTTGACACTCTAAAAATCGGGTTTTTCAGTTTTTTAATCAAAAAAATACGAAATAATTGAAATAATAATATGATTCTAGCACGCTATAGCCATTGATGTTGTGGATAACATATTAAAATTTCAGGTGATTCGGTTGGATAGTTTTTTTGTTATTTTAACAACACCAGGCCGAAAAAAGTCGTTTCGAGGTAAATGAGTTTAAAGTTTGAGGTACAGTAGAGCGCGGATCGCTCTCTACCTAGCTAATGGGCTGTAGAAGCTATAATATTGGGAATTTCCGCATATAAGTTTCACAGTATATTCTTAAGATACTATACACTCGAAATATCGAAAAAACAAAAATCGATTTTTTGAAATTTCTAGACCATCGCGTCCACTTAAAAAATGGAGAGCGTGCAAAGGATTACAGGAATATGTGTGACCGACGCTATGAGCACAACTCCAGCAGCGGCGATAGAAAGAATTCTCGAGTGGAATCCAAACAAATAAGTAGTAAGAAACTCAGCCAAAAGAGATACACTAAGATCGAGAATAACTGGTCAATTCGCACAAAGACTTTTTGGTTGCATTAACATACAGGACACAAACGGAAGGGCAGACTACGTTATGCCACAAAAAACCTTTAGCAAGAGGCCTGGTTTTGTCATAGAACAGAACAGAAGAATAGAAGCAGAATGGCTGTCAGAAGGGTTGAGAATCCGATTACCATGCATACAATTTCTTTACAGATGGACCCCAAATGACGGAAGGAGTAGGAGTGGGTTTCTTCTGCCTGCAGTTTGATTTTCAAAAGTCTTTCAGGTTTGCTAATCACTGTAACATATTTCAAGCTATGATCTATGTTATAACTAAAGCAGCTGAATTAGTATTGGAATTTACTCCTCTCGACACTCGCACAATAATCTTCTTCGATAGTCAAGCTACTATTAAAGCAATAATAGCTGTAATGACTAGCTCGGGATGCATGCAGCACTGTAGATCCAAAATGGACGTGCTCTGCAAAAATAGACAGGTCGCAATTTATTGGGTATCAGGGCTCAAGGGAATAGAGGGATATGAGAGAATATACGGCCTTGCTAAGGCAGACACCCGCTTGCCTAAGATGAGTACGTCGAACATATTATATATCCCTCACTCTCAGTTTTGAAGACGGAACTAGACGAGAAACTAACTCTGAATGCGCAGTCTATATGGGATACCTCGGTCTCGCACAGGATTGCCGAAATAATCCTACGAACTTGTAACACTAAAACAACAAACTTTATTCTACCACTCGCATGGAAGGGATATTAAATATTGGTGGGAGTACTGAGGCGAGATTCTAAAGATTCTGATTAAGAATTGCGAAATTTTATTGAATTTTGTTAAATCCGCTCAAAGTTTCAAACTAGGATTTATATAATTTGTTTAACAAAATGCACAATATTTTCATTACACATTCACATTATTAAAATTAAATAATAAACAAATAAATTGTTTAAATATGTCGATAAGTCCTAAAGCTATGGTTGTTTAACACTATGCATATTTATTGTACATAAATATAATAACCAACATGAACATGAAAGGTGACGTAGTGACATTTAAAGCACACATCGTTCACCAAAATACTAAACAAGAAAGGGCAAACAACTTTGCGGCATACCGGAGCCAACAAAACAAGAACTTTAGAGTTCTTCCAGTAAGATAGCAATGGTTCAAGTACCAGTCTAGCACTCTCCAAGTAGCACTAAAGCGCCGTTTTGATACCATTATGGGATCTCCAACCTGCAGATACCTACAATCAGCCAGAGCTGTTGATGTAATGCCGGCATAGTCAGAGCTCGGCATAGTCAGAGCTTTGATCGCGGCTTGACTATAGAAACAAATTTTAATATCTCCTTTGCTTCCCCGTCCAGGCATTTTGAATGCAAAGACTGCAGGATTACAAAGACTTCTGCCAGTATTCCTCAGTTTTAAGGAAATATGTACATAAATTGGCTAATTCATTGACTTCCTAAAAATGCTATCATGTCCCTTGAGAGATTGCCTATAGACGCCAGACGCCAACCTTCTTTAATCTGATTGCACTTTGAGCAGCGATGGAAATAAAATAAAAGCCGATGGGAATTAAGTGCAAAACGACATTCCCGTCAGCACTGGGGCAAGTTCTACATGCTCCGGTCATGCCAATATATGAAGTCTTTTGCGCTCTCCCCAGTTTAGTGACATTATAGCCCTTCCGAAGAACTTCTCACCAAACCAGGCATCCATACGTTAAAATTGGCAAAACTACTTCATCGTACATCAAAAGAAGGACCTGTCGCTGGTGTACACTTTTCTTCCCGAAAATATTGTTTGGCGTCAAGTATCACTCCAAGAAAGCTTAGAAGCTGGACTGAGAGCAGGGGACTCGATATAAACCCCTCAAAAACTCAAATAATTCTCTTTACAAAGAAACACAGGCTCCCTATAATCTCCCCGCTAACTTTTAAGGGTGTGGAGATTCCTTTGAAAGAGAACGTCAAGTACCTAGGACTCATATTAGACAGGAAACTCACGTGGAAATCTAATATTGAGGAAAGAGTAAAGAAGGCCAACGTTGCATTATACACTTGCAAAAAAGCGGTCGGTATCAAATGGGGACTTACACCCCGTATTACGCACTGGCTCTATACTTCGGTAGTTAGGCCAATCTTAATGTACAGAATACTTGTATGGTGGCCATCTGCTCAAAAGGCGACTTACGCTAAAACCATGAGTAAGATCCAAAGAACAGCTTTTTTGTGCATCTCTGGCGCCTTAAGGACTACTCCAAACAAAGCGCTGGAAGTGCTAATCAACTTACCTGCCCTAAATCTGGTAGGAAAACACGTGGCCGCCGCCTCGGCGCTCAGATTAAAAAGTATGGCGCTATGGAAAGACCGGTGCTTTGGCCACGCTTCCATTTTGCACTCTGTGGATAGTCATAACCAAGAAATAGACTACTCTATCCCTAGACTCACCTTTGAAAGACTCTTCAAGACGAGTATACCGTCAAGAAGGGAGTGGCATACAAGAAGGCCATGGAGAAGGGGGGAATTAAACTTTTACACAGACGGCTCCAAGCTAGACGATAAGGTCGGCTACGGAGTTTTTTCGAAGGAATTAGGACTGGAACTATCCGTTCGACTACCAGACTACTGTAGCGTCTATCAGGCTGAGGTATTAGCTATAAAAGAAGTGGCTACATACCTAAATACGCACGCCCTAACAAAAACGATCATAAATATATTCTCGGATAGCCAGGCGGCCATCAAATCAATGAATGCGGCATCACTAAGATCGAAGGTTGCACAGGAATGCCGGGCAGCTCTAAATGATATTAGTGACGTATTCAAGGTCAGCCTTATTTGGGTTCCGGGACATAGAGATATTGAGGGAAACTGTAAAGCAGATGAGCTAGCCAGAAAGGGTACCGCTCTCCAACTGCTGAGTGATAAAAGTACCATTGGAATACCCATGGCCACGAGTAAACTAATAATAAAAAACCACTTTATCCAAGAGGCCAATAGGTCATGGAGAAATGAAGATACGTGTCTAACAGCTAGGCTACTATGGCCGCAAATAAACAAGAAAAGAACAAAGGAATTGCTTAGTCTCTCAAGAGACAATATCTCGAAGGTCGTGGCTTGCTTAACCGGTCACTGGCTATTTGGCAGGCATTCCTCGAGGCTAGGAGTCTTCTCCCATGAATATTGCAGAAGTTGCAGAGATGAGGAAGAGGAAGAAACAGTTGACCACTTCCTCTGCAATTGTCCAGCCCTAGCTAAAATCAGAGCAGGTTGTCTAGGTAATTACTTTTTTAATTCTCTTACAGAACTGTGTGGCGTGGGGTTGACATCAATACTACGCTTCATAAGAGCCACGAAATGGTTCCACGAAGGAAGATAAACGAGGTTCCCGTGTAGCACAGTGGTATCACAACGGACCTGTAAGGTCTAAGTGAGTTGGTCGTGCAGACCGACTACCACCATAACCTAACCTAACCTATCACTCCAAGATACATAACTTCCGATGAACGTGGTTATTTAATTTGGGAAGTCAAAAGTGTGGAGCTTTATATTTTCTGGTAAATAGCAGTCGTTCCTTTCAGGGAAGGAGGCTGATGAGCACATTCTCTGTAAACCTCCAGGTTTGGCAACTCGACAAGGGCGCTCCTTTCTTCGACAGAATGAGGCAGCGCGCCAACCTAAATCTCATCAATCTTCTCCATTACATCAACAGCTCTGGCTAGTTGTAGATATCTGCAGGTTAAAGGTCTCATAATGCCATAAAAATAGCGCACTTGGAGAGTGCCAGACTGGTACTTGAACCATTCCACCTACCACCTCTCTTATTAGATATATTTACAGTGTGTCTAATAGAAGCTTGACCACCATAACTTAAAAACTATTTGACATATCCGATTCTTAAAAACTGCATTATATGGTCTTAAATATTTATTATACGCAATATATTCAATAAAACCATTTGCTATAATGGCTTTACATCTTCGAGTCATACTTTGTGTTAATTTCTCCACAAGTTGTGGATGTAATCGGCTCCAAATCAGTTAGTTAATTAATTAATTAAATGCATAAATAATTAAACAAAGAAATAATGATAGGGTATATAGGAAAGAAAGCCAGACTAAAAAGTTGTCAAAAATCAGCGCGAATTTTAGTTGGAAAACAGCTCACTTCAAAATTTTTCCAAAAAAAGATTATTAAAAAATGTGAAATTTTGATGAATATTTAATCAATTTTTTCTTAAATTTCACAGTCTGAGAATACACCCAGAAAAAAAATTTCAAGTGTTGATGTAAATTTAATGGTTTTTTCTCATTTTCACAGACTGAACTTATATTTATATTATTTTGTAAAAGAGTGAAGTATATTAAGAAAAGTTATTACAATTACTTGCGGAACAGTTAAAATGTCTAAACTGCCCTGTGCTATTGTTATTTAACGCAAAATAGAGAATATAATATTTCTAGAGCTTTTTCAATTTTAAGGTGACAAAGACTTAAAAATATACCGCAAAAAAAATATACAAAATATTTTAGCTGTTCATGTGTTATTTTTCCCTTACTTTACTAAAAGTTTGGAAAACCATATTCATGTTGAATTTTCTTTTTTTTATATTAAATTTCTTTTAAAGCCAAATTTCACCAAACCCAAGTTTACAAGTTTTCAGAAGCAAAATAGTAACATTTCAGCCGTCAAATAAAAGTTAGCTATCAAACTTAATTGAGTGCAAACACATTCTGATCTTCAAGTCCGAACATAATATAAAGGGTGATTTTTTAAGAGCTATAGGAAAGTTAAAAAAAGAAAACACACATAAAAATGCATGAAATTTTTATTTAAATCGATAGTACAGTCCATATAATTTAATGTTTGAAGATTATTTCATGCAAATGTTCACCGCGACTGCGCTTCAAATGGTCCATCCGCTTAGTCCAATTTTGGCATACTCCTTCCAATGTTTCGGCCGGTATCTCACATATAAATGCTTTAATGTTGTCTTCCAATGCGTTAATTGAAGCAGACTTGTGGGAATAGACATGAGCTTTAACATAGCCCCACAAAAAATAATCTAAAGGAGCTATATCGCACGATCTGGGTGGCCAATTGACAGGTCCTGAACGTGAAATAAAATGTTCACCGAACTCGCCTCTCAACAAGACCATTGTTTAGTTGTATTGGGTCTAAATTCTCTACCAATATTTACTTGGTGGTCTAGAGCTTGAAAATTCAGGGTATTTTCAGGTATTTTTTTTTTTAAATAAAAAAATTTAAATCGTTTTTTAAATTTTTTATCTACAAAATTAAGAAAAAAAATTTTTTTTTTAATTTCAATAATTTTAAAAATGGCGCTGAAGTTGACCCTCCCGGAATATTGGAAGGTGTTGTCTATTTCGGCTCTTATATTTATCTGAAACACAAAAACCACAACAATTATTGATTAGAGTGACTGTAGCTAGGACCCGCAACTATATAGAATAAAAAAAAATTGACAAAATTAGGCGGTTTTGAATTTGACACTCTAAAAATCGGGGTTTTTTCAGTTTTTTAATAAAAAAAAAACGAAATAATAATATGTTTCTAGTACGGGCGATAGCCATTGATATTGTGAACAGCACATTAAAATTTCAGGCGATTCGGTTGAATAGTTTTTTTTCTTTTGTATGACAGCACCAGGCTAGTAATTTCGAAATAAATGAGTTTAAAGTTTGAGGTACAGGAGCACGCAGACCGCTCTTTACCTAGTTAGTGGGCTGTAGAAGCTATAGTATTGGGAATTTCTGCAAGAAAATTTCACAGTACATATATTCTTAAGATTCTATACTTTCGAAATATCGAAAAACAAAAGATCGTTTTTTTGAAATCTCTAGATCTCCCCTTTACGTTTTAAATGGGTTAAGTAGTGCTGGCTGATCTGTAAAAAGATCTCACTTAGACCTCTAGGATTGTGCTGCCAATACTATGTGTTTGGAGTTGAATTATTACCTTATGCAGTTCGTGATGTACGTTTTCGCGAGTTTTTGCAAACCGTTCAGCCTTTTGTCGGCAATATCCTTCAAGGGTGAAAAATATGCTGATCCTAGGCCCAGTTGTCAAGTCCTACAAAATCAAAACAGTGGCAAAGTAGGTGTTCCAAAGTACCTCTAGCATTCGCTTCGTTTCTTGTGTTACACGCATCACCAGGGACTAATCCCATTTTGGCTGCTAGATGCGGGGTGAGACAGTGTCCCGTTAGTACTCCAACCAATATTTGCAGTCTTTTGTACATATGCTTCTTATAATTGTTGAAAGTTTTTGATACACTATATCTTTCATATTGCCAGTCTGTTCTCTTCAAGTCGAAGATTTCGTTTCAAGCAAAAACTTCAAATACTAAGTGTAGTCTTGCTGGGCTTTAGCCAGCCGTTTTCTCGTATTTGCCGGGAGTTGAATAATCACTTAATCTACTTTTTTTCATTCATATGCCCACCTCCGGGTGAAGTACAATGGTCTACTGACTTGTCCAGCCCTCAACAAATCTTATCTAATGCCCAATATGAGGATAGCATTCGCTAAGTTTGAAGAAGGCCTATAGAATACAGAAGCCTTTAGAATACAAAAGACTTAAGCAACAAACTTAAGTTTAAGAGCTCCTGCATTCCCTTTCCACGACATTTTCATTAAATTGGCTTTTTAACAACTTAGCTAATAAATGTAGAACATATGGCGGCTCGCTGAAGTTCGAGTTTCTTTTTCCAAATTAAACATACATTTTGAAAGGAAATTCATTCACCGCCCACTCTTTCGTGAAATGTTTAATAAAATGTAAATAGTATTGCGTTCCTATATCAACAATTTCTCACTGAGTTTTCTCTGGTTTCTGGTTTATTCACATAAAGGCTATTTTTGATATAGCCCCACAGAAAATTTTTAAATTAATTAAACCTAGAGGCCTTGATGGGAAATTTTCTACAGAATGAAGCGAAATTATTCTCTCCGGGAATTTCGATACTAATAAGTTGATTATCTCGGTGGATGTGTGGTGTGGTCTGCCGTTCTGTTGAAACTACGCAAAGTCAATATCCATCAGCAATAGGCGAAAAACAACTTTATTAGCCTACTGCAATGTGTGAAAGGCATTTTGATGTTCTTTAATGTTTTCGCTATGGTCTAGAAGCACTTCAAAATGGGGGAAACAACATGCCAACGGGTTGATTTTATTGAAACTTTTGGGGTACATTTTAAAAAATATTCATACGACTTCAAGTAAATTTCACGTAAAGGGGCTATCAGAGTTTCCGAATTTGAAGTTAATTTTGGAAAATTAAAAATGGCGGATTCAATATGGCACACAACTTTCAAAAATAATCACCCGGTTTTAATTAAACTTTGCATGGAGAAGCTTTTGAGTTTACTTATTCCAAATCAGAATTTACTTAGTATGTGAAAATTCAAAGTGGCGGATTTAATTTGATGGGTTACTTTCAAAAATAATCACCCGATTGCAATTAAGCTTCGCATGGAGTTGCTAAAATTAAAATTAAAACAAAACTAAAAAAATTTTAAAAATAAAAAAAAATAAAATAATAAATTAAAAAAAAAAACAAAAAAAACATTCAAAATTAAAAAAAAATTTATTTAAAAAACGAAAAATTACAAAATTTAAATTTAAAAATTAAAAATTAAAAAAAATTTTTAAAATTGTAAAATAAAAGTAAAATAGGTCTAAAAATAGTACACAACCTCATCGTGCTGGTCTCTGCAATCTAAATTTATTGTAGATGAACTGTAGATGTTTCAAGCCAATTAAACCTGACCTCAAATTCTTAATTAGCACAAAAAAAATGTTGGATGTGAATCTAAAAACTTGCAAAAAGTGACAGAAATGCTTTGTAGTGTATACTCTAAGTAACAAATTAACCTTAGAGTCCTTTCAATATCGTAGTTAATGGAGGTTAATGGCTACTTAGTAGAATGTCAAAGGCCAAAAATTGTAAGAATTATAATTTTTAAATAATTTATCTAAGAATGGGAATCAGTTTAAGGTTAAAATCACTAGAATTTAAAAAATTGGTATACTTTTGAGGATAATGAGTCGATAGATCGGTTATACAAGATTATCCAATTTAGCTTGATGTGCTCCATTGCTCCAAGTATCCAATATGATTGATGTGCGACACCATTTGCAAAAATTATAAATCTTCTGATAGGGTTATCAATTTTGTGCCACCTAGGGCCAGTTTTGTATCTCTTGTATACTAACGATATACCCACATTCAGCAATACAACAACTGCAACATTTGACGATGAAACTGCAGTATTAGCAACTGATGAAGAACACTTAGAAGCAATTCAGAAGTTACAAGCATCAGTAAGTGCAATTCAAAATTGGACCAAAAAATGGCGTGTCAAGTTAACCGAAACCAAGTCTGTGCATGTTGACTTCACTAATAGAAATATAAATTATAAACCAGTATTTATCAATGATACGGCAATACCGCATGCAAATACGGCAAAATATCTTGGAATGACCTTAGATGCTAAGCTGAGATGGAAAGCACATGTCCAGAAAAAACACGAGGAGTTAATTCTTAAATTCAAGAAAATGTATTGGCTATTAGGCCGACATTCTAAACTCTCTATTTATAACAAAATACTTTTATACAACCAAATACTGAAACCAGTGTGGTCATATGGCATACAGCTCTGGGGCTGCACCAGTGAAAACAACAAAAACATCATTCAATGATTCCAAAATAAAGTATTACGCGACATCGTTAGAGCGCCGTGGTACATTCGTAATTGCAATCTACATAAGGATCTTAATATAGACACCATTACGGATATCATAAAAAAATTCGCAAATAAACATAAAGAGAGACTTCAGCAGAGAAGATTAAAAAGGACGAAACCGCATGATCTCTTTTCATAAAATTTTGTCTTTACTTGAGATGTTTTAATTAAATTAAATATATGTAAAATGAATTGCTTATTAGTTTTGTTAACTAGATTGCAATAGTAATAAAACAAAAATAAAAAAAAAAAATAAAAAAAAACCTAGTAATTAAATTTATAATTGCAAAAAGTACGATAATTTGCAAAGAAAAAACCTGATGCTGATTTCCAAAGAGTTTCAGTATTTGCCAGCAATGAAACATTGATTAAATTTAGTTGAAACTTGGTCCTAATGTACCTTTATTTATATGTAATAAGATAGTCTTGACATTTTCCAAACGCATTTTGGACTGCGTCAACTATTTTGCAGAAATCTGCAAAAGTTTACTTCAGAATAGTATATTTTTTTTGTCACAAACCTAATTAGTTTGAAAATATAGTTATCATTAGTAATTATTTAACTCTAATATCTCCCTCGATATATTCGCATGACAAAAGGAGGACTATGTTCACATAAGGAGATAGCTTTTTGTTTCTTACTAATCTGAAAAATTGTAGAATTATCTGGGACTTCTAAACTATTATTAATTATCAATTAAACTAAAACATAGCAATGGTTAAGAGCTGACTCGTGACAAGTGCATTCTTTAGCGAAAATGAGGCGGCCGCCTTCGATTGCATTTCTGTCATGAAAAAGCTCCTCATAAAAAATGTCTGCCTTTCGGAGTCGGCTTAAAGCTGTAGGCCCCTCAATTTGTATAGGAACGTCAATATGTACGCCACAAATAAGAGGAAGATCTCGGCCAAACACCCAAGAAGGGCGTAAGCGTTACTTATATAAAACATGTAAATATATCCTACCGTATATAAAGTTTCTGAAGTACAACTGAAAAAAACTGTAATTTATTTAACTAAGGTCAGCATTTGCTTTTGAAAAATTTGCTTCGCTTTTGGTCCTACTATGAAATGTAATTTTCACAGATGCACCATTTTCTTTAATGGATTTCAATAATTTGTATGCAGTTCTCGATCGAAATCATTGTAGTATATTATAGATATCTACATAATAACTGCCAAAAAAGATGTCATCAAACTATGGCAGATGTCAAAGCAAAACCCGGCTGTGAAGAAAACTTGAACTGGAAAGACCCTGTGGCACTACAAAATTGAACTTTTGAACTTTTATATGAGTGCCAGCTTGCTTCAGTTGTATGAGTATGTATGTATTATATTTTCATTTACAAGAACACATTTATTATACAAGAATCACAAATGGCGCGAGCCAAGCACCATATTTCTACATCTGCTAAGCACTCAGAGGATGTTAGCTGCATGAAAGTTGATACTACGCAACATGCAACATGCAGTGAAGTCCGCTAGAGCACCCAAACTATAATTATATGGCACTCATAAATGTATATTATGTATGTATGTATGTATGTGTGTACATAAACTCCTATGTACGTGCATGTGTATGAATTAATTCAATTGCGCAATGCAAAATGATGAATTGTACTGATTGTTGAACAGCGACAACTCACAGCTAAAAATGGATTCACAGCGAAATCAGAAACGCATCCATCAGCAGCACTTCCGCTCAGCGACAAAGGATCGAGATTGGTAAATGCTGTACATAACGACAAGACCAACGCGTTGCTTTGTGCGTTTTTTGGCAATAGCAGCAAACGAGTTGACAAATAAATACCCGCGCTGCATAGTCTTTAGTTTCGAGTTTTAGGCTTTTTAATTTTTTCATATTTAACCAACGCTGGTCGTAAAGGATTTACTAGGTACATACATAGGCACCCTTAGCGAGCAATGCTGATTTGTTGTAAAAAGGGAATATGTGAGTAGTAAATAATATAATTGGAATAAAATGGGTGCAAAAACTGAACGCACATATATTTATGCGTACATACATACATTTATGTATGTGCTTTGGTCCAATATGAAAGGACTTCCGGTCGGCTGTGAAGGCTATAATTATATTAAGATTTATTTTCAATGGAAAAAAATGCGAAATATAAGAACGAATTATTTTTAAATACAAGCTGTTGTCATTCGATAGAGGAATGCCGGGGAAAAAGGTAAGTTGAGCAGCATTTACACATACCAATACCAAAAACGGGTTTGTAACTGAAAAATACAAAAGAGTTGCCGATAAATTATTTCTAGTACTACAGCTTGGAAATTAATCGTAATCACATTTGCACGCCTTCAAGCACATACATATGAACATATGTGTGTTATCTGTCACTAATCTGGAAAACACAAATTTCTATGTAAGTGCTGTGCGTATACTCAAACACAGTTACCTACATGCACCCTTTTTTTGGTGCGAATCTTAATAAATGTATATATATGTTTGTATGTATATACATGGGATTGCATACAAGTATACAGGGTTACTGTGAAAGTCGTCCCAGATACTTATGCGCAGTGCTATTTAGGTAATTTCTGATTAATTTGATCATATGACATGATGTCCAAAATTTAACCATTTTCAAGTTATGCGATTTTATAGGTTAGTTAAAAAAATATTTTTTTTTTCCTTCTACGCCCACTTTTTCTAAGTGTTAATTCAAAATACCGCGTTTTCCAGTTTTCAGTTAAAGGATATGCCTACTAATAAAAATTTAATTTGGGTTAGGTTAGGTTGAAGCGGTTGTCCACTGTAGGACACACTCAGGCTCATGGCCCATTGTGATGCCTTCCTAAATCCAATGTGTTTTTTTCAAAAATTTCATAAAATCCTTAATTTCAACAGAGCCGAGGTGTTCTAATTCGTTAAAGAAATGTCCGCCCAAAATGGTGAGTCTACGTCTGGATAGAGCAGGACAGTGATACAGAAGGTGGGGGATCGTCTCTTCCTCGTCCTCGTCTAGACAACTTCTGCAAAAGTCATGTGTTTGCACACCCCTTCTCTGGGCGTGCCTACCGATTAGGCTAATAGCTGAAATCAATGTGTTAAGTCTTTGCTTATCGCTTCTTAGTAGAAGTTCCGCGCGTTTAGCATTGAGAGTCGGCCACAGCTGTCGGACGATTTTGCAAGTGGCTTCATTACGCCATCTTTCCTTCGCTACACTCACAATTTCCTCGCCGATACGTAGTTTACATGTTTGCAAGGGGATACCTTAGGGCGGGTCGATTTAAAAATCGCTCATTGCTCTGTGAAAATCGTATTCTAGGGATCAAAATAAGAAACTTTGCCGAAGGTTCCCCTGGGGGGTTCCCCATACAATCATTTCAAAATATAACCATTTTTGGCCTTTACATGAAAAAATCAGCTAAATGGCTATGTTTTTTCTTTATTTTTATTTATTTATAATAATATTTATTATTTATTTATAATAATATCTATTTTTTCTCTTAAGAAATTTATTTAGTCAGAACATATGTAAATGAAAAAATTAATTTAAGTGAGTTATAGAAAAGAAACTAAAAAGTTCGACCCAAATTGGGGGACATCAAAATTCGTTTTAGAGGTATGGTTCCTTCGGCAAAGTTTCTTATTTTGATCCCTAGAATATGATTTTCACAGAACAATGGGCGATTTTTTTGCCTCCCCACAAATCGACCCGGCCTAGTATACCTATATTACTGTCTATTGCCGATTTTCCCTATTGCCGATTTTCCCTCTGCAGTTCCCCTAAATATCGCAATGACCAAGAACCCATGTTATCATTAGGTGAAATGACTCAGCCATCTATTTAAGAGATGTGCGGTATTTCATGGCTACCTTGGAGGTTGTCGACTGTTTTGTGAGAGATTTTATCGCCGCCTGGTATCAGTGAAAATGCAGATATCATCTCCAGGTATCGCACCATACTGTTTCAGTGTCACGGCTTTCATTATTGCCATCAGTTCAGCCTGAAAGACACTACTGTAGTCGGGAAGCCGAAAACTGAAGGAGATCCCCAGATGCTCGGAATGTACACCTCCGCCCACCTTGCCATCGAGCTTTGAGCCATATGTGTATACATGAATGGACACGCCTTGTCTTACCACGTCCCGTTCCACTCTTCCCTCGAGGGTAAGAGGATCACGAACGTTATAGTAACAAGTATAGGCGGGACTGTATAGTCCACCTGTCCGGGAAGCCCCACCGTACCATCCAGGATTTTACCGTGGCCATAGTCTGTGTTTGACCACTTACTTAAAGTGCTCAGCCTTATTGCCGCACTGCGCGCAATGTACTTTGCCTGTAGGTCTATCGGAAGGAAGTTTAATATCGCATACATTGCTTTCGATGGTGTGGTTTACATTGCGCCGGTTATAAGAACAGATGCAAGTCTTTGTATCCTGTCAACTCTTTTAATGTTCACTCCCTTCTCCAGGACATTCCACCATATTGCACTGTAGAGAATTGGTATAATTATTACTGTATCCAGTACGAGCACTAAATATTTAGCGCTTTCTGTTAACCAAGCCCTAAGAACTTTCTGCTTCTTCTTCTTCCTGATTGGCGCCATAACCGCTTAACCAATTTGGGCCGAGTTTAATAAAGCATGCCAGTCGTTTGGCTCTCGCGCTAACCGGCGTTAGTTGAACACACCAAGTGAAGCCACGTCTTTCTCCACCTGATCTTTCCAATGCAGAGGAGGTCTTCCTCTGCTACCACCAGCTGTTACCGCTTCGAATACGCCGCCGTAGCCGAGGGCAGCAAAATGATTCAAAACATTTTTTCTAATAGCGGCCGCCCCCCGGCAAGCAATGGCAAACCTCCCAATGTATTTCTACCACGAAAAGGTCACAGAAATCATTTGCCTTTCGGAGTCGGCTTAAAACTGTAGGTCCCTGCATTAGTGGGTCTCCATCAAGGCGCACACCACAAATAGGAGGAGGAGCTCATCCAAACACCTAACAGAAGTGCTCGCGTCCATGAGTTTTTGCATTTATGTCTATGTCGTCGTAAAGCTCATACAGCTCATTGTTCCATCGCCTACGGTATTCGCCGTCGCTACGGTGCAAAGGTTCAAAAAAGTTCCGGAGAATCGTTATCTTAAACACATCAAGGACACCTCATAGGATATTTTCTACTTTACACCATTAAAAAATGTTTTATGGAAACTACGCCTAGCTATGGTGTACGGTTTTCTGAAGTCACAGCCCGAATTGACCAATAAGCAACAAACGGCCGATGTACTCGAAATCAACATAACCCAAGCGATTGCTCAATTCCTATCGGCTCTATGCAGCAGAATATTCAAAATTGAACTTTTAGGATGCGTGCTAGCGAGCGAATCCATGACAGGCATTTAAACGATGTCATATTTCAAGCAAATAAGCATACAAAGACTATTCAAATAAAATAGCAATCAAGCTACTATCTCTTATTTCACTCCAGTTTGACGCGCCCTTATTGGAGAACCCTATATACTAGACAAGTATATATTTGTAGATGTGTTTATCGCAAAAATTACACCGAATCGCTTTCACATTTATGCTCAACCATGTGCGCCTGCCCTTTATGCTGACCTCCCTCCTACTTACTTAACTTTCCTTTGGTTTGTTTATAAGCGTAACCCACATACGAATAGACTCACACACTCACAATTGCCTATGCACAATAGCAATGCTTCCGGTTTGACATGTGACAAAAAATTCTGCTCTTGAGCGAACGAAAAAAGGCCGCAAGCAAATAAAGGACATTATTCGCATTTTTGTTATTTTCATTACGCTACTAACAGCCGTTAAAGAACATACATAGATATGTACATACCAGCGCACACCCCAAACACAATGTCGGACCCCTGTTCGGTGGGCGTTGTACGATGCACGCCCACTTAAAAATGAAATCACTGCGAAAATAGTGAGGTGCGAGATCCTTTAATAATAATCTTGTTTTATGGCAATTTTTGTCCTTTCAAATGCATTCCTATTTTCTTGCACTCATTCTCTATATGAGCGCTTTGTTAATCGAATTTTTGTATTTAGTAAATGATGTCCTGTGCGATCTATGTGCATAAATACTTATGTATGTGTGCTGGTGTTTAGTTTCATATTTGTAAGCAGAAGGCTGCATACACTCTGCGCAACGGTTAAAGGCAAGTAAGCAGCCGGCCAGCGCCTAGCAATATACCGCGCTACTGGGCGTCTCCTGACAGCTAGCTAGTACACAGCACACAGCACACATACAAATTTATTTGTACATATAAGTTGCGCGCGCGTGCGCAACTCTCTCGCCCAGTCAGTTTGTCAGCCAGCCAACAAGCCATCCATCCAACCAACCAACCAGTCGACCTACCGTTCTGCCTTCATTGCCCGCCTCTCGGCCAGCCTTTAAATATCGTTTTTTTTTTGCCGTAGGAGGTGTGTACGCATGCGCGCAACTGTCGTATCCATTGATGGCGAATTTTTTTGTAATTTTTAGTTTTTGTTTTTGCTATTTGATGAGTGATTGTTTATACTGGCACATCAGAATTTGCGCTATGGAACGTGCGGCAAGGCAAATGCATTACTTGCATTATTCGAAGCTGATTAGGCCCATTGAATTGTTGAATAGTGCAGTATGCGAGTATATGGTAACACTTTTCTGGAGGAGTTGATAATTTTATGCATTTCCTGCTCAAGTGCCCAACATCTGGAGTGGAAATTTAATCTCTTCTGCATTTTTCAATGCACTTCCAAAAAGGGTAATAATTTCAAGACAATGCGCTTCTATGCAATTTAATTTCTCTATACAAATAATTTATTTGGTAAAGCAAACGCTATTTGTTTTGCAAAAAAAAAGGAAAATTTCTAACCGATTAAGAATTGGTTGATTGGAAAAATTGCTCAGAAAGGATTTGAGTGAATTGTTTAAAACTAATTCTAAGAACTAATTCTAAGAATTAAAAAAATTAAACTTAATTTAAAATTTAATAATAAATTTTTCTCAATCTTCTAGTGCTTACTATGCTTCCTTGATAAGAGGAATTTTACCATGTATTGACATTTTTTGACCTAAACGGTATTTATTTTTAATTCAATTATTTTTTCATAAAAACACAGTTTATACTACAATAAAAACCGCATCTTAATTCCATGATTTTGCAGTTTTATATAATAGTTTACTAGCGGACCCGACAGACTTCGTTCTGTCAAATAGATTTTGAATATGGCAATTTATATTTCGACCTTAAGATGTTTTTACTCTGCTGACCCTCACAAACCACCCTATTATCATGGTGACGGTTCTGTTCAGGAGAATTAAAGAAAAGGGTCAGTTCGGGTGACCTAAGTATCTTCGCATCCACGAACTTCGGCCACCCTTTTTGGAGCCCCTAAAAACCCCGACCGGGATGTTTGCCAGAGGGCTTCAAACTAAGAGGGGAACTTAAGGTTCAAACCTGATTGAAAAATAATCTAAAGGGATAGGGCGGACCTAAAGGTGACAAATATTTATAAAGTGGGTGCTTCAATGACAAAACATAGAAGATGCTTTCCATTTCAATTCAACCGTCCTATTCGGGACATGTTCTTCGATTTCGATGTAACTCAAATATGTTGCTCTCTGGTCAAAATAATGAGATACGTATTTTTTTGTTCGCCCGAAAAAAAATTTTTTCAAGATTTATTTATTTATATAAGAAAATTTTTTTTAATTGCTCATAATTTAGTCAAAAATGAACCGATTTTAATGATTCTGGGTTCAAAATGAGCGTCATTACTTACACAAGTGTCTTCATATAGAAACAATTGCAAAAAAGTAGTTGAAAATTTTTTATTTTGCAAAAGACAAAAAGTGCGAACCAGGTTTTTTACTCAAAAATTCATTACTCAAAAACAACTCATTTTAGCTACTGGGCATTCAGCTCAATTGAAGTTTGAGGTGTCCTCTTGATTTGGAAAAAGTTAAAAAAAAATTACGTGACCCGAATAGCCCGGTTGAATTGAAATGGAAAGCATCAGAAATAATTAATTATTTATTATTATTATTATTAACATAAAGCTAATAACCGTTATAATAAAAAATAATGAAATAAAACGTATATAAGTATTTTCAGTAATCGCTTTATTGTAAATCAAGTGAATCATAATTACTAACAAAACTCTGTTTTATTTTTGTTGTAGTGCTTTATGATATACAATGTTTTTTGTTTGGTTACCTGGTGAATATACAAACAAATCTGATGGTTTTCCAACACGGTTACAGGCAACATCCAATTGACCATGTGAGAAACATGGGTTTTATAGATTAATTAATAATGTTTGTTTTTTGTTATTCTTCAAATATATTTGAATTTCTTCAGCCCTGCATGATTATTCTTAGAATTTACTTAACTATTTTTATTTATTATTTGTGAATGATATTAACTCGTTCTGAAACTAAAACAAAAGAAAGAATATTGCGAGGTCAATAAAATCTATAGCTCTCACATTTTTTGACTTTTCAATTTGGTCGGGTTCACGATATTATCACTTTTGTGTGAACGCATTAGATCCTCCAACGCGAACACGCACACACAGGAACGCGAAATATTTGTATGGGGAAAAGAAAAGGCTGTTTTAGGGTTTTCCCGGAAATTATTCGAATTTTTCGTCGCCGTAAAAACCATCCTTGGACTTCAAGGAACATTAAAAAAAAAGAATTGTTAAGATTGGTCCAGCCGTTGTTGAGTTATGCGCTTACACATTTTGCTATTCATTTTTATATTACAGATTAAATCTTAGTACAATAAGATGCGAATTGGCAATGTAATTGGTGGCCGACGTAGGCGAATGGGTTGGTACGTAACTACCATTCGGAAGTGCGTAAGTTCGAATCTCCATGCATGGAACGCCAAAATGAGAGACAAAGTTTTTTCTAATTTCGGCAGCCAATAGCACACCTCCAAGTGTATTTCTGCCATGAAAAAGCTCCTCATAAAAAACATTTGCCGTTTGGAGTCGACTTAAAACTGTTGGTCCCTCAATTTGTGGAACAACATTAAGATGGATGACATAAATAGAAGCAGGAGCTCGGTCAAACACCCAAAAAGGATGTTTATTTATTTTTTATTTTTTAAGATGCAAATTTGAAGTTGCTAAAGATTTTCTTGATTTTTTATGATTTTTTACCTTGACAGTGCTCCGTATTTTCTGCATTTAACAAATGCACGTTTTTCTGAAAGCTCGAATTAACAAATTGAATTGATTTCCCAATTAAAAACCAGTCGGCCGAATAGGTTAAAAATTTAAACCTTCTTTCAGAAGATGCTGTTTTAAAATGAAACATGTACACATTTTGATCCTAGGTTTCACTATTTTTATTCAAAATATTGGTCTTAAGAAATATATGAAGTAATAAATAACAAAATCACATCATTTAAATGCCCACCATAAGTACGTCTGCAGGTAAAATCCGCCAAATAGTAAATTCATGAATACCTAATTGTTGAGAACGTCGAGTTACCGATATTGAAGGTTGTTCAGCAGCACTTTGCGCTACAGCAACAGTACTCTCAACGCAACGACCAGTTTTTGGTCTGCCAATCCTTTTTCTATACCCTCCACAGAGCCAGTTTCTTGCAATTTTTTCACCAATCTTTGAATTGTCGACTCATTAGGGCGATTATATTCACCAAAGAAATCACGAATTTCGCGACTTTTATTGTAAAAATGACCATCTCATAAAAAGTTTCAATAGTTTTAGTGCACCGCTCTTTTATGAAATATTATACATATGTCAAAGATGACATAAAAAAGGTACCGTCTAGGAATCATTCACTACTTATACCTAAAAGTAACTTTTGAAAACCCTTTTAATATTGTTTTCTAAATTTTATGGTTGTAGCTTAGAAAATTAATTTAATTTTATCTTCTTTTAACATGACAACTTTCATTTATTGCATTTGTTTTTATATTTGTAGATTCTTTAGAGCGAAGTTTTAAAAATATTATTTTCTATACTTCAGATTAACTTAAAAACTTGCAGAAGTCACATCGTTTCTAAGACTAGAACTCATACGGACCTCACAAGAAAATACTCAAGAAAAATGTTGATATTCCACTGCGTTGTGCATCATCGGTCTCTCTCCGACCACGTTTCAAGTCAGCAAACCATCATTTGATGAAACGAAGTTCGCATAACACTTTTCAAACCATTGCTTTGCTTGAACGGTACTTTTTGCCATGAAAAAGCAGTATAAACTTAATAACGAAATGCTATTTGATCCATTGTTTTGAAAATAACAAAAGTAGCATCACACCTTTCACTATCAGAGCTGCCTTTTTAAAGTTAGTACTGACTGAAAAAGAGGTGAATGCAATAAAACTAGTGCCATCTATGTGTTAAGCCAGGGACTTTTCAACCTATGTGCTATATGTTGTCCAACCTCTCCAAATAATATATATTTTCTTTATTCTAAAATTAAAAATTAAAAATATTTCGCTTTTGCGCTTCATAAGTAGTTTTGCCCCGTGAAAGCCGTCTAAGAACAGTAAATGATTTTTTTGATGAACTTTTTTATGGCAGAAATACGGTACCGAGGAGCTACCGCTATTAGAAAAAACTCTTTCTATTATTTAACGTTCATTCCCGGAAATTTGAGCCTACGCACACCTGAATGGTACTTACGCGCCAAGCCATTCGGCTATGGCGACCGAATCCTTACCTTTATCCAAAATTTTCTTCAAATTTTGCGTCATCTGTTTATGCTTAGAAGCTCTTTTTGGGGCTAAAAATTATTCATTAAGTCAACTATTTATTTGTGGGGTGGGACATTTTTGTTGGGCTGCATTTTATTGCAGTATCTTTATTATTTTAGACTTATTTAAGATTTTACCTTTTTACCTTTCTTAAATTATATGTATGTATTTCTTGATTTTTAGTTAATGTGAAAGTCAGCTAAATTAACTGTTTTTATGTTTCTACATTAGTTTTTTATTCATATTTAATTAAAAAAGGCTAGGATGAAAGTTCTGTTAATACTTATAAAAAATTTACTGGAAACTAATGATTATTTTCTCCTTTTCACCGGCGATTGATTGAAATGAAGCGCGAAGTCAGAAGTTCGTGAATTGTTGGAAAATGTCAAGGTCACAGCTCTTAGAAATAGTCGAAGATGTTTTTTGGTTTTTACAGCAAATTCTTCCTTGAACTCTCCATGCAGCGTGCTCTTGAACAGGTTAATTTTTTCAAAGTTTTCAAGAACTAAGAAAGACTCTTCTACCCGAAAGTTTATCTTTATCCCCAGTTGCACTGTAATCATTTACTATAGAATAAGGATGCTGAAGTTAAAATTATCAAGCATACAAATCTTGAAGCATTTCAGCGAAAGTTATCGGCAAAACTTACAAGAAGTGTGAGACCTACTCAAATGGCAAAATGGCAATTTTTTTATATAAATTGAAAAAATGTTTGGTTGTTGGCGCCCTTGCAGGATGCGTCAGTGAATAGCTCAAAAATATAGAATATATAGCTGCCGCACCCACAAAATGTTTCATGGGTTGTGGGTTCTTTATTTCTAACATCTAGAAATTTAGCCTTAGCTGCATTTTAGCAACGTCAATTTTACTCTTCGAATTCATGCAGTAAGTCCTCAGTAGTTGGTGCGCACCGAATTTATGTTGGTCTAACAAAGCGGCCGCCGTAGCCGAATGGGTTGGTGCGTGATTACCATTCGGAATTCACATTGAGAACGTAGGTTCGAATCTCGGTGAAAGACCGAAAAGAAGGAAAACTCTTTTCTAATAGCGGTCGCCCCTCGGCAGGCAATGGCAAACCTCCGAGTGTATTTCTGCCATGAAAAAGATCCTCATAAAAATATCTGCCTTTCGGAGTCGGCTTGAAACTGTAGGTCCCTCCATTTGTGGAACAACATCAAGACGCACACCACAAATAGAAGGAGGAGCTCGGCCAAACACCCAGAAAGGGTGTACGTGCCAATTATAAATATATATGGGGCATTCTTCGCCAACCGGACACCCCCATCTGCCCAGAACAGTTTTTATAAAAAAAATTTTTCCCTATGCCGAAATAAAAGCTTATTTCATGTACTTTAATTTGTCATGTGGCACTTTTTAAATACTAAAAAGCCATTCCTTCCAAATCTCAAACAAAAAGGAAGTGATTATTAAAAGATTTTCCAATTCTCCAGAAGAAAAAAAAGTTTTACTGTGAATTCTCCTCAAACATGATGCTCGGGGGTTTCTGGGTTCGCTGCTGAATATAAATATTGAAGGAAATTGCTGAAATTGGAATTTTTTTTTTCATAATACAGGATTTTTTTCACAGTAAAACTTTTTTTTCTTCTGGAGAATTGGAAAATCTTTTAATAATCACTTCCTTTTTGTTTGAGATTTGGAAGGAATGGCTTTTTAGTATTTAAAAAGTGCCACATGACAAATTAAAGTACATGACATAAGCTTTTATTTCGGCATAGGGAAAAATTTTTTTTATAAAAACTGTTCTGGGCAGATGGAGGTGTCCGGTTGGCGAAGAATGCCCCATATATAAATACTTATAAAAAAAAGTGTAAATAAAAACTTCAACTCTGCATGAATTGGGGTGAAACTTGGCCCAGTGTATAGTTTGCGTGAAAAAATAGGTGCGTCTTCCGAAGGTTAAGCGAAGTATGCCGCGAGTACACTGCATACACAGCATAATGCGTTCTATGAAATATGTACTTGAAAATTCATGGACATCTAATTGCATATCGAGCATTTGTAAATTTGATAATAGTATGATGATATAACTCCTTTTGCTTTAAAAAAAATTAAAATGTGTCAAACACACAACTCCATCTTTAAAATTTCAGTTGTCAGCTGCATAGTCGTGCGTCAATTGCAGCAAATTGTGGCAGAAGTCACAATGGTTGACGTGGGAATGAGATATTAAAAAAATACATTTCATGAAAAGAGTTTGGAAAATATTATTATTAGCTATACAATGCCACTCAATTGTCAGCTAAATACCAGGTTAGCAAGTCTGTCTCGCGCAACCCACAAACTGCACGCATTTCCATGTTTCTATAAAAAAAAACGACTACGTATATGAAAGTATCTATGAGATACTTTTTTACAGCGCTATGATGCGTGCAACTCAGTGAATGCGACAAACAGTCGGCAAACATAGACCGCAAAATACACACATACATCCACATATAATATATTAAATACCGCGACAAATTTTACGTAAACAAAAAACAAAAACTCAACTGCAACTGACGCACGAAAAAATTATTGAATATATCCATGCAAAAAATGGAATAGAATATTATTTAGTAAGTAATAGCCACACAAAAAAAAAGAGAAAAAAATACACCCATTGTTACACAAATGCTGCTGAGCGGAATGGTAATTTTTTGTTGCTCTTACAGCATTGTGTGCCCTTTGGTTGGCTACGTATGCTAGTGCATAGTTTTACGAGGGCACTATTTTTATTTTAGATATTGGAAAGCAAAACAGAAATATTGTTGGAATGCATTTTTTAGTATAATCTGGGAGATATTTTCATGGCATTTATTTTTTGAATATGATATCCTGTATAGTTCCGCCGCAGCTACGAGTTACATGGTCCATTCGATCAGTCCAACTTTTAACTACTTTTCTCAATAAATCGGAATTATAAATCTAAATTAGCCAATTTAGCAACGCGAAGTTAGCAATGGTCATTTGGCCTCTTTTTTGCACGAACTATATTTTATAGATACGAAGTCTTTTACAATCTCGAAATCATAACTGCCAACAGTGACGCGGCTACCGATCGCAATTCTCGCAATTCTGACGGCGCTACTGGTATTGAGCAACGTCATCTAGCATAGCCGTATTAGTTATGCGGGGATACCAAATTCAGACATCGCGGCATACAGGAAACTCCTTTTCGTACTGTCGAATGTAGCTTTGAAGTCGACGAAAATATGGTGTGTGTCGATTCTCCTTTCATGGGTATTTTCCAAGAGTTGGTGTATTGTGAATATTTGGGCGATGGTAGACTTTCCAGGTCTGAAGCCACACTGATAAGGTCCAATCAGTTGGTTGACGGTGGGTTTCAGCCTTTAACACAATACGCTCGTTAGAACCTTATAGGCGATATTTAGAAGACTTATCCCGCGGTAATTGGCACAGATTGCAGGATCGCCCTTCTTATGGATTGGGCAGAGCACACTTAAATTCCAATCGGCAGGCATGCTTTCATCCGACTATATTTTGCATAGAAGCTGATGCGTGCACCTTATCAGCTCCTCGCCGCCATGTTTGAATAGCTCAGCCGGCAGTCCGTCGGCGTCCGCGGCTTTGTTGTTCTTTAGTCGCATTATGGCTATTCTCACCTCGTCATGGTCGGGTAGCGGAACGACAGTTCCATCGTCAACGGTTGGGGTATCGGGATCTTCACATTCTCTGTGACATGCGCATCTGTCACTATTTAACAGGTACGAGAAATGTTCCCTTCATAATTTATGTATGCTCTGGATGTCAGTCACCAGATCCACGTCTTTGTTCTTACAGGAAAACGCCCCGGTCTTAAAACCTTCTGTTAGCCGCCGAACTTTCCGGTAAAATTGTCGGGCGTTGTTCCTATTGGCCAGCATCTCAAGCTCCTCGCACTCATGTATTTTGGCCTCTCGTTTCTTCTTTCGGATAATACGTCTCTCTTCTTTTCTTAGCTCTCGGTAGCGATCCCACATGGCTCGCGTTGCGCCCGATCGCAGTGTGGTTCTATAGGCAGCATCTTTGCTTTCTGCGGCAGTATGACATTCCTCGTCGTACCAATTGTGTTTTTGAGAGGAAGTTATTGCAATGTATTTATATAGAAAGCACAAAAACTACACCTACACCTGTATTGTAAAAAGCGAATATGTAATAATAATTTAAAAAAAGTTATACTTATATAAAGTAGAATCTATTAAAATCTATGAGTAAAATCTGTTGAAATTGACAACCAAAGTAATTGTTAATGCGTTGTTAATTGTAAACAAAATAAAAATTATTGCGTGGGAAAAATTGTTAGGAATAAAATGTATTTAATATTTTAACATAATTGCTTTCGTTTTTTGTTTTTGCAGTTTTAGTTTGATTAACATATAAAAAAAATTGCATGCAATCAATTTTCCTATTACAATATTAAAAAAATTTATGTGACTCCTTTGTAGCGCCTTAATGGGGTACTTTAAATAAAAAATGTATATCAAACGCAAATAATTCGAACCTAAAAATCCACAAGTATAGGATTATTTGGTTTTATTAATCTTGCTTTAACATAATTGAAGATAGTCTTCTGTAAAAAGTGGGGCGCTCGAAATTGGTTTTAGAGCCATGAACTTTTTTTCTAATGGACTTTTTTTCTTAGAAATCTACGTAGTATCCGAATCTGCTAAGAACGATGACAAACTAAAATTTATTCGCTCTAATATATATGTATGCCAAGTTTGAAAACCTTATCTATTTGACGCATTTTTTTGTGAAAGTCGTTTTGCAAAGCCAATGCCTAGAACGCCCTCTAAAAGCCAATTGAGCCAATGGCAAAAATGCTGCTTGTCAAGCTTTTTAACATATTATTAACTTAACCACATAATTACGCAGGCAACTATACTACATATATAAGTACACAATCCCACAACAATGGCATTATATGTGTAAACGTTTGCTTACATCAATACATACATGTATGTATGTATGTGCATATGCACTTATACACACCTACAAGTGCGCTGAGAATAGCGCAAATTCAGCAGAAGCATCTCCGCCCTTGCGGCCACTGCCAATGAGCTGCACACATTCGCATTGTTGAAATAAGTACATACACGTATACGTATTCTCCATTTTGTTTTTGTTATGATTTTTTTTTATAAACACAAGCAATTACAAATGTACGTATTGTATATTAAAATGCTGACATTCAATATTATTTACATTTGATTATTGTTTCATATAACTTTTAATTTCTACTATTTATATCTACTTATATACACACATACATACATGCATACACATATATTGTATTTATTAATAAAATGTAGTTATGTATGATTTAAAAGTGTAATAATTTTACTAAAAATAGAAGTAAGCATTGTGTAAACCTAACATATATTTTTGTAAAGAAACGCCTCCTAGTTGAGCGTTTTGTTTGACAACTTGCAAAACCTGTTATTTGGCTCATTCAGACAACAGTGGGCGTGTGGAATAATCCTCCAACAATGGGCGAGTAAAAAAAAAGTTTGTGACAATTGTTTTGGAGTGCTTGCGTGGGAAATTTAATGAGCTTTGATTAATTTTCGTATTATGATTTTTTAATGTGTAATTTGTGAAATGTATACTGGCCTTCCCAGTTCTCTCAATGCCGTCTACCACAATTTTCATCGCCTTCGTTGTTAAACTTACGCAAAATATAACCTTTTTTGAACAGCAAATTTAATGATGTCCTTGTCTGAGATTATACACTTGTGCTCAAACAATCAAGTCACTTTATCTTTCTGCAATATACCATACGAAGAAATTGTTTACTATGTAAATTATTGCTTAAAATAATTATATTATAAGTGCTTTAAATCGCTTTATCTTGTTTTCATATCTATGTGGTTATTTTGATTTGCAGAAAATTTTGTTTGAACTTGATCTAGGACAAATTCTTGCATGGAAAGAGAGCGGCCTAACAATGTGACAAATGTATTTCTTCAAAATAAAAAGCAAGCAAAACTGTGGTTTTACATTACTTCCATTTGAAAGAAAAGTACGGATGAGAAGTGGAAGAAAATTTAAACTTAGGATTGGAGATGTTCGAGAAATCATACGTTTAGCTATAAATAAATAAAATAACCCTCTTAATTTGGAAGTTAATACACCTACCTGTAGTCTAGAATATGTAAAACGGGTTCATTTTTTTTGTGTTTTTTTTTTTGTTTTTTGACGGAATAGACTAGCAAGTAAAACACTCAGACACAATTAAGTCCACTGTACTGTACTCGAATTTCCTTTTTAATTTTCTTTAAATCTAACCGACGTCCGAAGAAATCTGAGTAGATCTTGTGGTGCCAAGGAGCCAAGGTGGTCGCTTCTTAACACATCAGTGCCAAAGACCTCAAGTCTGATTCGAGCGAAGGCTGCGCAGACGCACAGAAAGTGGTCCGCCGTTTCATTCTCCTCTCCGCATGCTGGGCAGAGTGCACTGTCTGAGATGCCCACCTTTTCCATGTGCTTCGCCTATAGAAAGTGGCCCGTCATCAGTCCAACTAGCCTCCTACAGTCCTCTGCTTAGTGACAGGAGGAACAGCGACAGTCGGTCGGACATAAAAAGTAACATCAGTTTTGTCCATCTGGAGCCTCTCCCAGCGTGCCAAACTCGCTAACCGTTTGCTAACCGTGGCTTTGATGGCTGCAGAAGGGAGTAGCCAAGGAAGTTGGCCTCAGAGCCCATTCTGGCTAAAGAGTCAGATATCTCGTTACCAGTGATACCCACGTGTCCCGGGACTCATGTTAGCATCAGGCTATTATATCAACCGACATAGTTCAGCCTAGATTTACAGCACTCAACCAACCTTGAAGTGGTTGGGGGGCTGTCTAAGCCATGAGCGCAGCTTGGCTGTCGCAGCAGACACATATAAATCTGCCTCTCCATCTGTTTTCCACAACAAAGTTCGTCGCTTCTTGAACAGCGTACACCTCCGCTTGAAACACAGATGCATGCATTTCAAGAGCAAAGTGCAGTTTTGACCAGCTGGATTTCACGTAGACCCCAGAGTCATCCGTGAAAATGCGAAAACAGTGTTCGGCGGGCTTATTTTCTGAGTTTGACCATAGTTGAGCCTCAGGCAGCACCAACTGTATCTCTTGTCAAGCACGACTCTGGAAGACACGGAGACAAGAGGTATGGCGAGAATCGTTGGATAGAAGTCCATGCCTAATCTGTTGTTCAATGCCGGATAGAGGCCGTACTAATTCCCATTGTGTTTCAGCCTGCAGATGGCCTTCAAGGCCTCTCCTTGGATGAAAACATCAAGGGGTGGTAGACCAATCGGAGCCTCTGATGCCGGACCTTAAATAATCGGAAAAGCTCCGACGAAACAGATGGTCACAGTGCGTTGTAGTCTCGATAAGGTCCTCCTGACTCCCACGAGATGGAGTCTGCTCATCCAGACCACTGATAATAGGTCGTACCATAGCCGTGTAGATCCATAGCACCTTGCTAGGAGAAAAACCCCACGTTTTCCCAAAACACTCTTGCACTGCCAGAAGGCTATCAGTGCTTTGGATGCCTTTGTTTCAACGTGTGATTTCCATAGGAGCTTACTATCGAGGATTACTCCGAGATATTTAATTTCCTTGGATAGCCGAATTGTGACTCCTTTTAGCTTAGCCAGAACGGGTCCATCGAGCTTCCTCTTTCTGGTAAAGATAGCAATACCAGTTTTGGTGGGATTCGCCGATAGCCCATTCGCACAGCACTAGCTCTTTTGCGCGAAAAATTTGATGACCGAATAATCTCACGTCACGGCGATGTCAAATGACCGCCAAGATCATGTGATTTGACACCATTGGAATTCTTTCTTCGAGCTTATTTGAAAGAAAAGGTGTACGTCGATAAGTCAGCAACAATTCAAGAGCTAAAGGATGAGATAATTCGGCCCATCAACGGCACAGAACCTCAATTATGCCTCAGCGTCATCGAAAATTTGGACCACCGGATGGAGGTGTGTCACCGAGGCCGCAGTGGCTATTTGACCGATATTTTGTTCCACACGTAATTGAGCCATACCAATATTATCATAATAAAGAGAAATGGCAATAATTTCTTAAAAAAATTGTATTTTATTCAAAATCAACACCGGGCCTTAAAAATTAACCACCCTTTACTTTTTTCGTACTGTATATTTTACTTTTAATTTAATTTTCGTGATATGTGTGCTTATTTGTGGATATTTTTATAACAATCTGGATATTTCTAATCGTTAAAAATTAAACTATTAAAAACATAAATTGTTAAATATATATATATAATTGGCGCGTACACCCTTTTTGGGTGTTTGGTGGAGCTCCTCCTCCTATTTGTGGTGTGCGTCCTGATGTTGTTCCACAAATGGAGGGACCTACAGTTTCAAGCCGACTCCGAACGGCAAATATTTTTATGAGGAGCTTTTTCATGGCAGAAATACACTCGGAGGTTTGCCATTAACTGCCGAGGGGCGACCGCTATTAGAAAAATGTTTTTCTTAATTTTGGTGTTTCACCGAGATTCGAACCAACGTTCTCTCTGTGAATTCCAAATGGTAATCACGCACCAAACCATTTGGCTACGGCGGCCGCCCGTATATTGTTAGTCCTTTAATATAAAAATAATAAAAATATAAGAAATTTAATTGGTCTTATCATTTTTTCGTGTGGTGTATTCGTAATATTTTTCATGTTAATTGTTTTTTTGTTAATTTTAGAACAAATGGGCCAATAAATATAATTTAAGACAGCGCGTGATCTCCATGCAAAATCAAGAGTTTTTTCTACAAATCTGGCCTTCTCAAAGTCGCATGAGTCTCAAAAAGTATTCGCTGTAAGGGATTTTAAAATTATCATTTTCGAGTACTTTAATGCCAGAATGTATAGCTTAATCGACCTATGTAGGTCATTATTTTACGCCATTGTAGCACGCAATGAAAACCTTTTTTCTAATCTCGATTTCTAAACCCATAAACACACCTGTCAGGTAACGTTATTAGTAATCAGAAGCTGAAATCTTTATTAGAATCAATAAGTTTTGCAATTCACAAAATTTCATATAAAATTTGTGCTACATTTGGTTTTTTGCGGCGTCTATGAACTTTCGCTAACTTCTAAATAAGAAATAATCAAATTTGCTACTTTTCGGCAGGTTTTGATAGGCGAGTAAGAGAGAAACAGAGATATGAGACAACGCAAGTCGGGATCTTTCACAACAACGATGTTCTCATTGGCGGCTCTATCTCAAAAATAAATCAATGAGTAAAAATTTTAAACCCATCTGCATTTAAAAATCTTTGCAAATTTGTGTAGCTACTGAGAGTGGTTAGGTTCCCATTCCATTTTAATTATAATTGGCGCAAGTACTATTTAATCAAAATAAAATTAACAGCATTTTTGTTGTTCACTCAGGTGTCACTAATGCATTTACAAGCAGCATTCAAATGCATTCAGACGCACTAATTTCAACCCATTGACAAAGTGTCAGGAACAACTTTTGTTGGTCAACAACAACAGCGGCCAGTCGACAGCAATTAATTTGCTTTTTTTTGTTTTAGAAAACATTCAGAAAACCACCAATGAATAGGCAAATTAATATACGAACACATCGAGCGTGATTTTTAATATTCAGTATACCAAACAAACAAACAAAAAAACACAAAAGCTGCACAAAATTCTAGTAAGTGTGCCTCCGTAGCAACAACAGTAAAAATAATTAATCAACCTATTAAAATTATTGAAAATGAAAATCGAAGCTGTAAACTCAATGCATTGCAGCAGTTTTAGGAACGTAACCACGTGTGCCACATGCCACATGCAGTGTCATTGTCTACTGCAATCAGCTATATTCAACGCTGTTGCAGATGTCAAAAACTAACCAACACCAATAACAATAACAACAATAGTTGAGCTAACGTTGACAACAAACCACAAAATACCGCCGCAAGGAAACGACGAACGAAGAACGAAGCTCTGTGCCGTGAACTTAGCATTTTGCTCCGCTCTACTTTTCTCCTGCGTGCGTTGCTCTGTCATTTATCCACCACATGTCCTGGCTGCCAGATCCTGCCTGCAATCGCTTCTCATTCGTATGCATGTGCCTGTTATGCGTTCATTTTTAATTGTTTGTGAGTTCAATAAAAATTTGTGTAAAAAGAAAATTTTGCGCGTTATTAGACGTTAAATCGACAAGGTACAGACACAATTGTGTTCTGATCCCATTCAGTTTTCCCAGCAAAGAGAGCGAGCAGAAAAAAGCGGCAGCATTTTTCGAAGTCATTCCGAAAATTCACGCAACTACTTGCTTTATGGGATGTGTGAGTGCCTACGTATGTATGTATGTATGTATGTGTGCATTAAATATATATGTGAAGCTTCAACTGTGGATTCCTGTCTATTACCAAATTGATATTTATGTCCGTGCCACATTTGTGCCGCTCAATTGTCACCCCGCAACAACAAAATCAGATATAGGCAAGCATTCACACGCATTCATACTCCCATACACGCACACAAGTATATTCGTAAACATTTGCAAAGTCAATTTGTCAATTGCCGTAAATAAATCGAGTAGAAGTGTGATAGATTACTGGGAATATTATGGGTTTGGTGATAAACAAAATTCGTAATGAGAACCGGTTAATCGGATGAGTGAGATTATACGAGTATGCTAATGTAGAAATAGAAAATTAATTCAGCGAATTTCTCAGTAAAATCATGAAAATTATAAAAAAATATAACAAAATTAATAAATATTTCATAATAATTTTATTTCATTATATTTTTTGTACTTTTTTCTTCCACCTTTTCTCCTTTTTAAAAATTTTTATTTCGAATTTCTTTTATAAAAACAAATAAAATCTGAAATGTTAGGTCTTTACCCGTTTCAAACATTAAAAAAAATTTTTCAAAATGGGTAAGAGAGTGCAAGTTTCAAGTGACCCCAAAATACCATTAATTTTTGGCAACTTTTTTTCGCTTTGATATAACGCCATTCTTCTACAGGGCCCGGCACTCGACGTTATGAAGTTCGTAACGTTGTTTTTTAACCATTCTTGGTTCACTCGAGCTTTGTGAGACGGAGCCGAGTGCTGTTGAAACGTCCATAGTCTGCCACCGAAATGTTTATCCGCCCACGGCTTCAAAGCAACCTCCAGAATAGGTATTTCGCATTTACCTTGACGCCAGACTCGATGAAAACGATTGGAGAGCGCTCATCTGCGATTAGAGCGGCCCAACCCATTACCTGTGGCGGGAGCTGCCTTCTGGTAGCCAATCGATGACTCAAATTCTCGTATGAAACGGTCGGTAAAATAAACCCTATCGTTTTGGGAGTTTACGAGTTGCTCAATTTGAAAATTTTTCTAGTCAGAAAACACAATGTTCGGAAATTGACCGCTTTCGAAGCAACTCCTTCGCTCTCTCAAGTCTGACTTGTTGCTGCTTTGGTGTGAGAAGATCATGCGTATTTATGATATTGTACGGCTTGACTTTGAGATTATTTGTCAGTATGCGGCGGTTGTGATACTTTCAGTTCATTCTCTAATTTTTTTTTGCGCGCTTGTAAACATTACTCTGGACTGATACTCAGGACTCTGGACTAATAGACAGCTGATGCACGGGCTGCGGTCTGAAGTGGGTTACACTTCGATTGCTGGACCCTGTAATCATAACTTCATTTGGTCAAGGTAATATAACTCGGTATATGAATAAAACTAAGAAATTTATTATTATTATTGATATTATTTTATTAATATATTTTTGTTTTTATAAAACTTGAATGATTACGATCCCTGCTTGTAAGCAGTCTAACAATCGATCTTAGTTTCACTCAGTTCAATAATCGTGCAATCAGCGTTTTTTGTGATGCTGTTTGGCCTCCATGAAGCTGTGATTCTGTAATGTTTGCTTTAAAAAACTTTATAAGCGGGATGATCTTTTCTACGGCGGCAATTTGAACGAAGCTATATTCCACAATTCGTCGGAGGGTAACTCCTCTTCCTAATTTTCCTTTGGAAAATATTTACGATTGCTATTACTTACTAAAACTAATACGGTATATTCTCTTTTACTCTTCTCATATTAATTAGGATATGGTTGGCTTTGAAGTACACAAATATTGGAGAATTAAAATTTTATTAATTTAAACATTTATTTTACACGCCAGCATTCCCGATATTAAAGGAAAAAATGCCCTTAAATACCCTTTACAATATTTTATTTATTAAAAAAAAACCGAATATTCATACATTTCCCCCATAACCAATAGGTCCACACGCATGCCTGAATGTAATCGTAACATTTTTAGTAGCAAATAGCACAATTGGCAAATTTCCCAAATAGCCCGCTGCGTCACTGACACGTAGCACTTTGGCCAACCGATACCATCGATACCCTCGCACTAAATGATACCATGAAAAAATTCTATTGTGTCTGTGTGCATTTGTTAGCACAATGCATATAAAAATTTCGCAGCGGAAATTGACCATTGACAAGAGTCAAAAATAAAAAAAAAAATGCATTACACAATCACATCAACAAAAAAAGATCACTGTAATAAATAGCATATACTCGTACACAGTAGCAGTAATTTAACAACTCCAGCTTCCTCATCATTGGCCATTGCGTACATCGATACTGGTTTTATGTAGTATTCGTTGGTTTACTTTGCTGTCTATTGTTTGTTCTTCTTTTTTTCATAATAATTTTTCGGCTAATTCAAAGTCATAAAAAATGTTTTTTTTTTGGAATTGTTGTTGTGGTGTAGGAAAAAATCGTTATGAATGCCTTAAAAATTCGATATTTCCATATAATATTTTTCAAGTAAAAAATTAGAATAGATTATCCCAGGTATACTTGATGTACTATACCCTATGATCAAATAGTACCGGGAAAGATGATGTTGACAGTTTTCTTCGATTGCCAAGGCGTAGTGCAGCATGAGTACCTTCCATCGGGCCTGACAGTCAATAAAGTATATTATTTATCCATTTTGAAGCGTGTGAGATATGCTGTATGCACAAAAGGCCGGAAATGTGGGCAAACAATTCTTGAATTTTGCATGATGATAACGTGCCATCGCACCGAACCCAAATTTGTGCTGGATTATTTGACCAAAGACCAAGTAAATACTATCGTGCAAGCCCCGTATTCACCTGATATGGCCCCGTGCGACTTCTTTTTGTTTCCCAAGTTGAAGTAACCACTTCGTGGGAGAAGATTTCAGTCGATAGAGGAGATCAAAGAGAATGCGACGAAGGAGCTGCAGGCCATCCCTTCGTCGGCCTACCAGGGGTGCATGGAAGACTGGGTTACACATTGGCACATGTGTGTTGCTTCGGACGGGTCATATTTTGAAGGAGATGAAATAAATTTGCCTGAAATTTAATTCTGTTTTGTTTTATTTAAACATTCCCGGTACTTTCTGATCATAGAGTACAGCGTTAGCATTGCTGTAAATTTGCTAAGCTGCTTGTTGTTGTGTTATAGGACATGTAGGTCAAAGTATATGAATTAAAACTATGTTTTCTAAGCTTTTTTAGTTTTGTAACACATTTTGTCAGTGCAAAGGGACTTCGACAACCAGCGAATATCGATGATCGAATCCAACTCATAATGGGGGCCAGTGTCAATCATTCAGTCACTATATACATACATATATAGTTCTTGGCGTTGTCCGAAGGATGTTCGAGCAGACCCTTTGTAATATCTGGAGGCAGAATTTGCATGCATTTCCACCACTTTATATGTCATAATTCCAGAATGGCATTATTATAGTCCTAATGTATTTATGTATTTATTATGTAATAATTTTGATTGTCATCCACGGAGCCAATAATGCTGTATAAAGCAATTTTTAATCTCACTTCGTTTGTTAATAAAATGGATTTTCCATATTCCACTCTTCGGGTCAAAGTTTACAAGCTTTTTTCTTAGTGGTGAAGTTCACAACTTTTTTCTTGAGAGAACTTTTCAAGAATAATATCTCGAAAAATTACCACAATGAAATTTCAAATTGAGGTGACACACAGCCAGGCCTTACAACCCTGGTTTTTTTGGGACAGCTCGGCCCTAGCTTACCATTTTTTGCCTTTAGAAATGCTTCAGTATCAATTAAGACGAATTCCATCTTCTTAATTTTACTTTAGAGCCAAATGCCACAATATACTAGCAAAAAACGTGCTCCGACATTTTAGAACCCTTTTTTTCTGATCATTTCGAGTTAAAGAACATATCAGCAACCGCATGTTAACTCTTCGTTGCATGATTTAATTATTTTAAAGATAGAAATTATTTCCTCTAACATAGTTGATGAATAGTATGCTGAGCTATAATGATCCACCTGCTCACTCATCTCTGCTGGTGAGAGATTATTTGGCCAAAAACCACATCAGATTTGGCCGCCTGCGACTTTTTCCTGTTCCCAAGATTGAACCCATAAAAGGACGGCGTTTTGACTGCTTTGAAGGAGAAAAATTAGAAATTGATGAATAAATAAATATTTTTTGACACACACGTATTCACACAACATCCACTGCAAACTCGTCTGACAGCAGAAGAACGGTATTACGTTGATTCTTACAAGGCGGTCTTCTTTGTCGCGAGTGATGTGATACTGTTTTGCTATTGTTTTGCCACATTTACCAATCAGCCTCGATACATAATATACACAAATGACTAAGCCCATCGCTATTTTCATCATCCTTAACATTTAATTAACGCCTTAAATGCTTAATGTATACTCGATGCGATTCCAGATATTTAAAGAAATTTGCTTTCATTGAAACACAATCAAATGTAATTTTCTAATTAAATCATTAAATTAATTCAGACCACAAATGGGTGGCAATTTAAGTATGCACGCTTCTATATACATGTATGAGTACAAATGCATGTGTCTGTATGAATGGGCACGTACACTTGAAATTCTATTTAATCAAGCATTCATCATACGTGTATTCCATTGCATGTATGGGTTCCCATCTAACTCAAGATATGTAAATATGTGCATTCATGTAAGTATATACAAAATGTAGAAATATTAAATACACACCCATATATAGAATTACAACAAATAACCCTTCATTATACAATTGAGCTTTAAGCAACCCATCTGGCACTTTCAACACTTGTCGGCTAGCATATGAATGCGTACTTAATAAATAAAATATGCAGCTAACCAATAGCAGGCAACAATTGCGCCATTCGCACATTTCTTCATTTAAATGCCTATGAGTATTTCCAGTCATAAGAATGATATTCGACGTACTCCGCTATGGCCTCCTATAACTAATGTCCTTTTCTAGTATTACTATGAGGTTTGGAGTGGTTTATTGGTTCAATAATTAATGTGCGGTGCAGCAAAGTTGTAATTAAATTTTTTCGTCTATCAGTTACAAAGGAAATATTATATTTATAACTGAGCATTCCACTATCATTATGTGGCAAGTGTCCAATATGTCAAATGTTGCCAGTTTTAGTTAAAAACTCGCCGAGAGAAAAACCACAGCCTGACAAGCCAGTGCATTTTGGAAATGCAAATTGTTATAATTTAAATTGGTTAGGTTTCTATGAGAAGCTTTTTCTGGCAGAAATGCAATCGCTGATTTGCCATTGCTAACCTTTTGTATGGCTTTAAAAAAAACTTTTTCTGCCATATCATGTTTCATGTGGGGCGTAATCGACATCGAAATGGTAAACAATCGAACGAAACTCATGCTGAACGTACACTTGTCCTCGCATGCACTTAAGCTTACATAATTAAGTCAATTTTAATTTTTCTTTGTTAGTATTGGTAGTACTTTTTATGCTAATATTTTTCGTTCGTATTTTATAAAAAAAAAAATATTGTATTACAAAAACTGTATATCTCAAAGCTCCAAACCTTGTATGAAATTTACAAAAATTGTTATCAAAATTTTCCATTTTCTAATCAGAAAGATAATCTAAAAGATTCTAGGTATCCAGTTTTATAGTCCATTTAATTTTAGTATAACAAAGTGCAATTTCTATGTATTTTAAAATTCTCGTCGATTTTTCACAATTTTTGTCGCTGAAGTGTTGACATATTTTTCTATATAAAAGACATCCGACCAGGTGCAAAAAAACATTCGATAATCAACCCATTTTTTAATGACTTTTAACTTTAACTTTTCTACACTAAAATTTAATGGGCTTTTAAACTGCATACCCTGAGTTTTTCTAAATACCTATTTTGAATAAGAAGTTAAATACTTCATTAACATTTTCATATATTTGCTTAATTTTTGCGAATTTTCTACAAAGTTTGAAACTTTGATTTACAAAATTTTCGTTATTCAAAGAACTACTGTGACCGACAAAAGTCTACATACACCTCCCGTTTCCACTGGATTGAAAGTTCAAATACTTTACTGTGTTTACACATTTTTATTTTAAAGCTTTTTCTAGACATTATAAACTTTAAAAAATTCATACATTAACATGAAATAGCAAAGCTATGGCAAAAAAACCGAAACCCAACTTTGACAAAAATCTACGTACAGTACACAAATAACTTACACCAGTGTGAAAAACTTAACTTAATTCTAAGTAATATTGCTTCTTAGCATTTAGTTGGTCCACCATTAGCATCAATTATAGCATGAAGCCATCGTGGCGTCGAGGTGACTAAATTTGTTAACTCTGCAGAAGTTATATTGTTCCAAACTTCTATTAGTCGTTCTTTGAGCACTGAAGCGCTTGAAATCGGATTTTTTCTAATTTTTCGATCTAAAATTTCCCAGACATGTTCAATAATATTCAAACCTGAGCTTTGCGGTGGTGTATTTATTTGGCTTGGAGCATGGGAAAACAGCCAATCTTTCACAATTTGTGCTGTGTGCTTTGGATCGTTTTGCTGTTGAAAAATCTAACCTGGACTAAGCTCCAAATCATCCACTGAAGATTTCAGATTGACTTCCAATAGTGTTTTGTATTTATAACGCTCCATATTACCTTGAATAAATACTAATCTTCCAACTCCAGATGCAGCAACAGCTCCCCAAACCATTACATTGCCGCCACCATGCTTCACTGTTGATATCAAATTCTTCGGACTCAGTGCAGTATTTTTTCCTCCACACTTTTGCTCTTCCATCGCTACCGAATATATTAAACTTCGACTCATCTGCAAACAAAACTTTTTGGCAAAAATCCATCCCCTTTTCCTTGTGTGCTTTGGCGAACTCTAGGCAAAGTTTACGGTTTTTTTCAGAAATAAGAGGCTTTTTCATGGTATTCTGCTATGAAAGCCATTTTTGTTCAGAGCTCTTTGAATTGTTCTTGCATGAACACACTTGCTGGATGAACTCGGCCAATTTCGGAGCAGAAACTTTTGGATTTTTGTCCACTTCTTTTAGAATCAAGCTGACGTCTCTGCGAGATAGTTTGCTCGGGCGGCCACTACGCGGCTTATTTTCGGTGGAATCACTATCTTTAAAGTTTTTACAATGGTCTGGACTGTTGCACGACTTAAGTTTAAGATTTTTGAAATTTCACCATATGATTGTTTTTCTTTCCCGTGCTGAATAACTAAATTTCTAAAGCCAACTGATATTTCTTTTCGAGGAGCCATTGTAGATGCCTAAGTATTGAAATTGCAACTAAAGTCAATATTAGCAAAGCAACAAACATAAGAAAGTGAAAGAAATAGATAAACGGTATTTTAACGTTATCACAATATAGGATATCAGAGTAAAAGCTAGGAAATCGGTGCTGTATGTACACTTTTGTCAACGCTGCTTTTGCGTTTTTTTAGCATAACTGTGTTGTTTTACGTTAAAGAATGGATTTGTTTTAGTTAAGTCAATTAGAAAAAGATTTCAAAAGATATGGCAATAACACATTTTTAAGCAAAGTGTTTGTACTTTGTAAACAATGAAAGGGAGGGGTGTATGTAGACTTCTGTCGGCCACTGTATATTAACTACTATTATTATTATATTGTGAAAAAACTGTAAGATGAAAAATATTGCGAATATTGTAGAAAGATAAATGGACCTGATTATATGAGCCCAAGTGCACATTGCTCTATTATAATTTGCCTCACATAATAAAAAAAAAATGGATACAAAATATAATACTAATAAATAAAGGGTGATCAGATTGGAGGTACTTTTTCGAATAGGATTTTTTTGACAGATCATGACTGACTACTGTCAAACTAAATACATAATTATATTCAGTATTTACTGACATTTTATCATGGAAAGACTTACGCCACAACAACATATACAAATCGTACAATTGTATTGTAATCGACACTCTGTGAAAAGTGTTTATCGAGCGCTCAGGCCAACTTATCTTACTTTATTTTGTTCAACGATTAGGCCAAAATTGCCGTATTTGGGCTGAAGAGCAACCCGAAGTCATTCAAGAGCAACCATTACATCCATTGAAAACAACCGTTTGGTGCGGCCTATGGGCTAGAGAAATCATCGACCCATATTTCTTCTTCAGCCTCGCCAGGCGCCAATATAACAGTGAATGGCGAACGCAATCGCGGCATGATAAACGACTTTCTTTTCGAAAATTGAAACTCGTGCTCTTCACAACATTTGAGGTAGTAGTCTGGTCAAATACTCATTTTTTATAGATATTTTTTAGGAATTTTTTTTTTTTAAGAAAATAAAATGTGATCGAATAACTTCAATTTTTTCCAAAAGTCCGCCATTTTGTTATTTTTCAAAAAAATTTCCGATTGTAGCACCCGTCAGAATGACAAGCCTACAAAATAATAATCAGTTTCACTTTTTCGTTTAAGATGTCCTGAAGAGCAAAAATCCTGTTGACAAGCCACCTATCTCTTTTTTAAGACGCTTACTTTGGTGCCACACTACTACAAAAAAATATGTGAAAAAAAAATTTTTTTGTACACTATTTGATGCCAATAATAACATATTTCAAAATCCAGACTACTCCTTGATTTCAACAAGACGGCGCTACTTGCCATACAGCCCATGAATGGATTTACTGCGTCATCGTTTCGGTGAGCAATTCATCTCTCGTCTCGGACCAGCAGTTTGGCCACCAAGATCGTGTGATATCACACCTTTTATTGTGGGGGTATGTAAATGTTTTGTGGATAAACCAGTTTCGATTGAAGCAACTTAAATTACTAAAGTTATTCACGAGATACCGACCGAAGTCTTCCAGCGAGTCATTCAAAATTGATGTTTACGAATGGCCGAATTACAGCGCAGTTGCGACCAATATTTGAAAGGGACTATCTTTAAAAAATAAATTTCATCAATGGTTCTACACAAAAATAATAAAGATTGCCCAATCAATTTGAATTTATTTCAATTTAAAATCCGATACCTCTAAATTGATCACCTTTTATTAATAAATAAAAATAATACTAATAAATAAATATCAATACCCGAAAACCTGTGACATTCGAATAAAAATCTTTGAAAATTTCGATAAGAAGGTACATAAATTCCTTAAATAATTTTCGTTTACTTAGCTCTACACAGAAAATCATTCAAGTTGAAAGGTGACAATTGCCATGACAAACAAGACTATAAGGCATACAATTTACAATTTTACCTTTTTTTTGTTATCCCTATGAGCATTGAAATCACCATGGAATTTCTGCAACACCCGGGGTTTGTTTGTTTGCTTACCTCCTTGCCTACCTACCAACTTCCCTATTTGTGGTCCTACCTACCATTTCCACATTCGTTCATACCTTTGCAGCCACTTACCTTCATCGCAGCATTTGCGCCTTTCCATTTATGTGCCTCACTGCCCTCTCATTTACCGCCTTGTGCCGCTACCCCAAAATCTCCTTCCACTATGGATATGCCAGTTTACAAAGTTTTTGTTTTCAAAATGATTAATGTTAAATGGATTATGTCAAATTGCGTAAATGTCATGCTGCTAATTTGTATGGGTTTTATTGTTGCTATGACAAATCGTCTGAAGTGTGTGAAGTGAAAATTTTTAAAATTAGTTGCCCATATGAATTACACACATACTTAACGCTACCGCTAAGTCACTATGTGGATGACTTCAATTGAGAAGGGACGAAATACAGCTAGTTTGGGGGAAAAAAAGAACCGAAAAAAAGCCTGTGAGGAACGAGTAAGCTGGTGATGTTCTATAGCGTAAAGTGTCTATAAGAATCGTGTATGTGAGATATAAGTTCCGTACAGATTTTTATTATAAATTAGTTTCAGAAAATCGTTGAAATATTGTATCATAAAATTATCACAGGCCTTCACGGTCGACTGGCACGGAAGGTAGGTATTGATAGGTAGGTCTGGTGACAGCCAATATGACGCACTTAGACCTGTCGTAGGTCTGTTATCATGCCATTGGAACTTTTTCCTTGCTCTATGGTATCGCATCCTGTGGTTTTCATAAACGAGCTTAACTTCGTTACTTTAAAATGTGCTCTATCTGCTACATCTGTTAAAAATGCACTTTCAAGTGTGTAAAGTCTTGTTCTAGCTAATTCTTCACACCCACAAAGGAAGTGTCTAATAGTTTCCTACTCTTCAGTAGTACATCAGCTTCGTAGTAGGGAACCGGTAAATACACCTAGTATTTTTCTGTTGAGTTTTAGCAGGAATTTAAAACGACCACTGTAGAGTTTTGGCCATGTCAATTTGCTAATTCATATGTTGTTAGGTTTTGCCATTTTGAATTTAGAATTTTATTAGTTTCTTTGCCTATCACTAATTTAAAAGTGGCTATGGGTACCAACGGTTTATCCGATTAAATAGTGTGGGTCGGCAAGTTCATCTGGCAAATTCATCTGCTATACAGTTTCCTGCTATACTCGTATTTCTAGGACCTGCCACCCAAATGAGGTTTACATTGAAATACTGGGATAAGTCGTTTAGGAGTTTATTACATTCTAAGGCTGTTTTTGACGAGTGCGTTTTGGACTCTAGCTCTTTTGTTGCTGCCTAGTTGTCTGAATAAATGACGACATACTCTCGTATTTATCGCTCTAAGTCCTTCCTTACTAGCAGGGACATCCGCTTGAAATGCACCAGATTGATCGGGTAGGAGAAAAGATTGCTTTATCTCCAGCACTTCGGAGTATTCTGTATAGATAGTTATCCCGCCGTTATCCCAATCTTCTTTTTTCTTTATTTTGTAACAGCATCGCAACGGCAACGCGGAATTGAATTTGCGCGAGAGAACAAATCTTCGGCTCAAAATCAGTCGCGTTATATTTTATTCAGCAATTAAACAAAAATAAGTTGAAGGATGTCCGTGCGACGGCCAAAATGTGCAGCATTCAACCCCTAGTTCGTGTCTCTAATCATTAAGAATTAATGGTTTTATGCTGCTTTTCATGGAACGGTGTCAGACCAATTCATGGTATTGAAGGTAATATGCATGCGGTCAAGGACGTCCACATACTCCAAAATGTAATGCAACACTTTTCGTCTAGCAAACAAATTTTTCGAAGACAATTCGATCACTGTTCTAGATTGGGCATATTCGAGCGCCCACATAAATCCAATAGCACATTTTTGGAATGATGTAAAAAATACACTCAGTATGCAGAATATCACACATTTGGGTCAGTTATTTGAAAAGGCCAAGGCAACATGAAAATTCATTCCTATTAAACGTTGTAAAGATTGCATAATGTGAATGCTGTGACTATTATTTTATTTCATTCTGATGTATTTTTCTTGAAAGGATTTCGCATTGTATTAACTTTTGTACTTATACATAAAGAAACAAAATGTTTTTCTTAGACAAATAGAATGATACAGATGGCAAATATTTTTAATTTATAAAATAAAACCAAATATGCAAAATATTTGAATGATTTTATTGAAAAAAGTCTCAAATGGAGAGAACTGGGTATCGTTTTTAAGAATTTTTAAACGGCTCTATATGTGGCACAAACGAAAAATACTATCAATTTCAAGCTTCGAATGACATGCGAATGATTGTTTTCTAAGGCTTATGGTACTATTTGGTAAAGGAGAAAAAACCTCTTTTACATTGGTAAAAGCATTTCAGCTAATGCTGTTGAAACGGTAGTTAAAATTTTAACGTTTTTCGAATTATATTTCTTAGCAATACCTCATAAATGTGCGCAACCAAAGGTTAATTTTGAGGTGGATTGCACACCTCCATGCATATAGTATGTATGGGTGGTCCGGAATAATATGGAATTGCTGAGTCTGTAGCTTCCACTTACCCAGCTACCCAGAAATGATTTAACTAAAGTCATCAAATTCGAAAAAAAGTTCAGAATTGAACTGGACGACAAGGTAAATTGGAGTACACCAGCGTTTGAAAGGAAACTCCAGGAGTGTCCCTATGTTGGTACACAGATCTCGAAAAGACTTTTCCAAGCATCTGCCAAACATCCAACTGCCATGTGCAGAGATTATCTTAGATAGAACTTCCGGAATGAGCGAATTGCCAATGTGAACGATAGTCAGGCGAAACTGAAGGCTTAGTCATTCTGTCAGATTATGCCGTCATTGGTCCTTGAGTGTATCGAGCAACTGAATCTGTTAGATACACACCATCGCATCTGGGTTCTAATTTGGGTCTCAGGACACAGGGGTATAACTGGGTACGAAGTAGCGGACGTATTGACTGACTAATAGGCCCCGAGCCCGGCCTTGCTATGAGACAACACAACATCAAGGAGAAGCTTATGAGTGAAGAATAAGGCTAAGGGAGGTTAGCTGGCACCAAACTACGAGACTACGCTGAGCGAAATCCTTACTGGAGGGGTTAGATTAGATTAGATTTGTGACGGGTTGAACAAATCCAAGCACTCAGTCAGGAATACCATTATACTATACCCGGATAGATTACAGCGGAAGGAATAGAGAGACAGAATAGATATTTTACGGATTGTAAGACTAAAAAATTAATTTCAGGTCACTCTTCCGCGAATCTTTTGGACTCATTGATGAGTCTAGAGAGAATCGGAAGAGGACAAGTATAAACTTTATCTACAGTGAGTCAAAAACGTATTGGCACACTCGAAAAATCAAAGTTCTCAGTGCTATTACTATTTCTTCTAATGAAAGTATCTGAAAACAAAAATTAATTTTGACTTAGGTTACAAGCTCAACCTTGAAAGGTAAAATAAGGCACAAATTCACATCAATAAAGTATTGGCACAGGTAGCGTAATCAGCTTGATCCATTGCAGCTGTAACGCGCTGATACTTTGAGGGTCCTCCTTTGGACTGAATAACGGCCTTCAAACATCTCTTCATACTATTTACCAGATTTGAAGTTTCGGAGGGTGTTATTTTATTCCATTCAGCAATTATTGCCTCTTTTAGAGAATCCTTTGACGTTAAGTGGTGAGATCGTATCTTCCGTTTCAGAAAGTAAAATCGGCGATTCGGGGTTTCTAAGCTGTCTGCAATGGTATTTCAATCACTCCTGCACGAGATAAGGTGAATGTTTTGGGGCATTATCTTGTTGAAATTGCCAAGTTGTCCCATTAAGGCCCAGTTTTTCGAGAAATTTCTTTAAGAATGTCGCGATACACATGCTCATCCATTGTCTCATCTATGAATACGAGCTTTCCAACACCAGATGCCGCGAAAGACCCCCAAACCGTCACATTTCCTCAACCGTGTTTAACTGTTTTGAGCAGGTTGTTCTCTTGAAACTCTTTATTTGGCTTTCGCCGAATCTTTTGTGCTCCATCTGACCCAAATAATTTGAATTTTCCAAATTTCGCGATAAGATTTTTTTTCTAAATACAGTTTTATCATTAATTGACGTAGTTTTAGAGAAATTTCAGCACCACGGCCCATTTTGGTTTATGTCCGTTGCAATCGCGATCAAAAGTAATTGCGACCGTATGCAATTCCTAAAACGTACGAATAAGTAAAAAGCAAAAGAGAAAATAATGGCAGTTTACTGTTACGGCACCAAAAGCATAAGCTAACATAAAGAATGTGCCAATACTTTTTTGATATGAATTTGTGCCTTATTTTACCTTTCAAGGCTGAGCTTGTAAACCTATGTCGATATTAATTTTTTTTGTTCAGATACGTAATAAATAAATACATTTAGAAAATACCGTTTTCTATTTTTTATACTTTCATTAGAACAAAAGTTATAGCACTGAGAACTTTGATTTTTCGAGTGTGCCAATATTTTTTTGATGCACTGTATACTCAGAACATCGCACCCCAATAGCCTAAGTTTGATTCTAGAGAACGCTGCTACAGAGAAAATGCTCTTCAGTGGCCTCATTCGCATGGCAGGATAGAGGTTTTAGAGGGAACCAAAAGAGATTTGAAAAACTCACAACTTTCCCCAAAGGATAAACTGGGCTGGTCTGCACATGATCGGGATATGGTTCACTAACTCTTGTCGTTTCTATAATTAATCCTACGAGACTCCAACGCGCCTGCTCTTTGAATGAAGCGCTATAGCAAACCTCTAATAAAATTAAATAAAGGGTGGTTAAATTTCAAGGGCCGATGTTGAATGTGAACCACACCTAAACGTCAAGCTTTTTTCTGCATTTAATTTGACATTTTTCAATTTCAGATTAATTCAATTTTAACCATTGAAAGATACATAATCGAGTAATGCGTTAAAGTTATTCAGGCTTATTATGAAAACGGGCGTTCAAATCAAAATGCATATCGGGCACTTCGTGAAGAAAATCATCTTCAGTGATTCGGATGGAGGTGTGCCGCCGATGCCGCGGCGGCCATTTCGCCAATATTTTGTTCCATACGTAATTGAGCCACACCAATGTTATCATAATAAAGAGAAGTACCAATAATTTCTTAAAAAAATTGTATTTTATTCAAAATCAACACCGGCCCTTGAAACTTAACCACCCTTTATATGTATTTATAATAATTTAATATGCAAATAAAAATTAGCACAAACGCGTAAGCAACTCATTAATGCATTTCTTATTAACTCCTCGTTACCCTGCTTGCAACCGGCTGCCATTCTCACTCAGCTAAGGAGGTAGGAAAATATATAGTTTATATACATACATACATAGGCGTATTTCAATAGAGTCGATAAAATATTATATTCTAAGATAATTTTGCACACACAATTGTAGAAGCAGTATTTTTTTGTAAATTTTTTCTTTAACTAGACCACAGACTGCGAAAATGCACTCAAAATCCACCAAAGCGTATAACTGTTCGTATTCTCAAGCTAGAAAAAAATTAAAACAATTATACTAAAAAGTATAGGGTCTAACATATAATTTGATGGACTGAATGGCACGTAATTGTAGCAAAAGAAAGAATAGACAACGCTTCTTAGAACAAAAAAAATAACAAATGAAAAGTTTCGCTTCAAAAAACGAGTTCGAGCAAGGCGATATAGAAATGTGTATTTGACTTTGAGCATATTTAAGTACATATGAATGTATGTAAGTAGTAAATATGTAGGTATGCATATCAATAATTGATGTTTTCAAAACAAAACGCATCTACATACTCACAAACAAGAAGTGATAAAACCTCTGCGGTTTCTAGAAAAACTGAAAACCAAAAGCAAAACCAAAAAAAAAAACACTTCTTGCTGGCACCTTTCATGGAGCTTGTTAAAAACATTGACATGCAAGGGACATCAATTATTCAATGCCTCAACTGGTCTACTATTCGTCAACTGTAGGTACTGAAAGTTTTTAAAAAACATACATACGTACGTATGTCTAGTAAAATAAATGCAAACATAGAATTGTGTTTGTGCAGACTTTTTTCATTTTTAATATTCCATTTTTTTATTTTTTTTTATTGATAATGGGGCTTATTGACAGCAACTGTCAATGGGAATTCAATGCGCCGATTTGTGGTTGCACCAGCTGAGGATTCCGGTTGTGGTCGACAGATGGCTTGTTAGTACGCGTTTGCAGCGAGGAGGCAATTTAGAGCGATACTTCATTATTTGCTACAACGAAAAAAGGAAAATAAATCACTTTGTGTGTAACGTATAACTATGAAAGTTTTGAAAGTTTTGAAATTTTTATTTCACACATGGCCAACAAAGTTGCTGATTTCTGGTTGTCAATAGTTCAGTGGGAAAATAAAGTATGCACAAGCCTTTGGGACAATGATACGAGCAATTAAAGCTGAAGAATAAATAGTGGTGAATATACGATTATAAGTATGATACTAAATATGCATTTTAGTAACATTGTACGACAAACTCTATCAGCTTCGGAGTAGTACTAGTCCTATTTTGGCGGGGCCTATCAGATTTTAACTAATTTTAATTTTTTCTTTAAATTCTTTAAATTATTTAATTTAATTCATCTTTATACATTAGTTGGCATGAAATAAATTACTTTTATACAGGGTGATTCACATAAAGTATTATTTTTTGGAAAATTAAAAAAATTGTACAAAAACCAATTTTTCCGGTAATATTATTATAGGGTTATTCAATAGGTGCGTTTCAACTTTTTTCCGATAGGGAGGGCGAACGACGCAATATTTTTTATTTTTCGCTTGTCATTTGTAAACTTCATTAGTATACATTTCATCATGGAACGCTACACACTTGAGCAACGATTGCAAATCGGGCAAATTTTTTATGAAAATAATCGTTCTGTTGCTGCTACTTTAAGAGCATTACGGCCATTTTACGGCCCATTTAACAAGCCGTCCCGTTTTGGGGTTATGTGAAGTCATTGATCTACAGTAACAAGCCGGCGACGATTTGTGAGCTCAGAGCCAATATTGAACGCGAAATTGCTGGAATTTCGGCCGATTTATGCAAAAGAGTGTTCGAAAATTGGGTTCAACGATTGGACTTCCTAAAACGTGCACGCGGTGGTCATGCAAAAGAAATCGAATTTCATACTTAAATGTATATGTTCAAACTCGATAATAAAAAAAAAATTAGTTAAAAAAGTCAAACCGTTTGTGTTTTATTCAAAAAAGTTCAAAAGTTGAAGCGCTCTTACTTACCCTTACTACCGATCTTTTTATTAATTCACAACTATTTTTGTGACTTTGTCTACAATTTACAAGGTGAAGTCCAAAGCAAAGAAGACTGAGGTAAAATAGAAACGATAGGAGATTTGTGCTGATAACTTCAAGTTCATTTATTCAAAATAGTCCACTCTGGCCTCGATACACTGTGGACAATTCCCTTGAGATCGTAAAAATAAATGAGCATTGACTTGATTTTTGACTTATCCAAACGCGATTTTTTGAGCGATGGCTCGTCTGGGGCATTCCATTGGGCACTTTGGCGTTTAGTTTCAGGTTCATGTTGGAAACACCACGTTTCATCACCCGTTACAATGTTGTAAAGGAAGTTCTCGTCTTTTCTCGTCTCTTTAATGAAGTTTTTCGAATGTTGAATTCTGCGCAATTTTTTGGTCCACAGTTAACTTGTGCGGAATGAAACGTGTACAGACCTTTCGTAAGCCCAATTGATCAGTTAAAATGCGATAAATCGATGTTTTGGAAGTATTTAACTCCGATTCCATGAATTTCAACGATGATTTCGTTTCATTTTTGATAAATTTGCAAACAATTTCGATGGAGTTTTCGGTGATTACTTTTTTTGGGCGTCCCGTATGTTAATCTTCATTTACGCCTTCACTGAAATGTGAAAACCACAAATAAACTCTGGCACGAGATAGACAATCATCGCCATAAACTTTTTTCGTCAATTCAAGTGTTTCGGTAAACCTTTTACCGATTTTAAAACAAAATTTCATATTAGCTCTTTGTTCGAAACTCATTTTTGTACTGATGACACAAACATACTGACACTTTAGAAGCAATAACTTCGCTTCCACTTAACCGAATGTCACCAAGCTTTTACTGGAAATCAGCTAGGGATGTAACTTCCAATGCACTAACTGTAAAATTTCCCTAAAAGTGGCCAGGAATTTTAATTTGCTACTTCGCCATATCTCTTGCGCTGAAGCAGTAAAAGAGCTTCCAACTGTGTTCTGAAGCGTGTCTTTCTAAATATAAATTTTAAATACAAAAATTATTGTCTTTGTTTCGAACAAACCTCCTCAATTGTTTGAAACTTGTTGTTGAAAATTACTCCATTGTTTTTTTAATATTCTCTTTGGAAGTCAGTACACCTCTGCATTCGCTTGAACCAATTTTCAAAGCACTTTTATCATCAGCTTTTTACGGCGTTAAAAAAGTTAACCTACCATTTTATTTTTTGTGTTCGTGAACAAAAAGAAATCATTAGGTTCCAAATTAGAACTTCAGAATTTATTGTTTTAAAATTTTGTTTTGAGGTATTGCTGCCATATAACCATTTCTTCTAGTTTATGCGAAAAAACAGCCAACCATTTGCTTTGAGGTGCTTATTGCGCTTCACATTTGTTGGATTAAGCTCACCCTCACTGTCGATTGCAATTTTGTTTCCGGCGCATGTGCATAGATCCCAGATTCTTCACCTGTTACGATGCTTTGAACGACCGTGGGTAAAGTTCTTTAATATTTCTTTACACCACTGGACACGAGTCCTTTTTTGGACAATTGTCAAATTATGCGGTATCGAACGGGAACAAATCTTCTTGACGTTCGAATGTTCATGCAATATTGAATATAAGCTAGTCCTAGTAATACACAAATACGACTCTATTTTGCGGTATGTCACCCGACTAAATTGCGTTATCAGTTGACGCACAACAAGCGGCTTTCGACGGCCTTCACGAAGTTCATCTTACAAGGATCGACGGCTACGTTAGATCGACGGCAAAAAGCCGAAGTAAGTTGATTAATGCACATCTTCCTCTATAATTCTTGTCGAAAATCGTAAGAAATTATCGCACGAAAATTTTCACGAGTTAATTCCTTTTTTTGGACGAGATGAATTTTTCACTACACTGAAAATAGAACAAATGCAGCTCGTAAGTGGAAATGTTATGCATATTCAACTTTATACTAAAAAATACCCACATTTCCGACAAAAAATATCGAAATTGAGCCCATCACACAAAGTGTCGCAAAGGCTGTATCGCAAATGCCCTGTTAAAAGGCAACCCTTGTGTTATTTCTGGTGATAGTGGGGTTTCTCTCTATTCGAACCAGAGTTTTTAAAAATATTTCTTTCACAAAAGAAATCAATTTGGGAAATCATTGAAAAATCAAACAATTAAGAAAATGTACAAGCAAAATTTAATACGAAATATGCAACATTTTTTATTAATAAAATACATTTTTCCCGTTGTAACCATATCGATATCTCTTTTATCTTTCTGGATCCGACCCATAATGGCTTGCTCGATATTCCGCATCGGCCGATCGTTGATGATCGCAAAGCATCGGTCTATTCTCGGCACTCCAAAAAAAAAAAATTGTAACGGCGTCAAATCCCACCTCTGAGATAGCTAATCGAGATCACCGAAATGGCTGATAACGCGATTTTTTGAGCAATATCATTGCCCATTTCGAAGCTCAAAGCCCGAAGCGGTAACGAAGCATGTATCTTCAACTGCCATATCTTCAATTGGATTTTGTAATCGAATATGCTGGGGACTTTGTTCAAAACTCCATGCAGACTTGGGAGTGAAGTGTTGAGTTGTTGTTCCAGGACTGAGTCGCACACTCCCTATGTACTATTCTCAATTTCCAAGTCTTTCGGCAGGCACTGGCAAACCTCCGAGTGTATTTCTACCAAGAAAAAGTTCGTCATAAAAAACCATTTGCCGTTCGGAATCGGCTTTAAACTGTAAGTCAATCCATTTGTGGAACAACATCAAGATGAATGCAGGAGGAGATTTGAAATTAATAAATAAAAAAATAATAATAACAGTAGACTAGTTTGAGTGCATTCACAGAAGGGGTAGTCATAAACTAGTCCTGTCACATGTTCAGATTCTTCGATTTACTCATAAATAAATACATACTTTACATATTTATGTAAATATTTCGCTCTTTGTTTCATATGCCATATTCTCCTTTGCTGCCTTCCACAATCCTGATTTCTGGTAAACTGCACACATGCGGCTACTTCTAATAAATTACACCCTCCAGCTGCACTAATTTATGGGTGCGAAATTTCCACACGCTTCCACACAGCAGCAATTGTCGTCCGTTATTATTACTCCTGTGCAATTGTTGTTGCATGTGATATATACTTATACAATAGCAGCATTTGAGTTGTTGTTCCTTACTGTCATTATTATTACTTAGGCTACTAAATATGCTTGTGCCATATTAGAACTTCCCTGCCAATTTGTTGAAATGCTAGCAAGATACACACATACTCGTATATACATACACCACCAACAACACAAAAAGCAAGAATCCAAAATTTTGCTGTCAGACACCCTCAACCAGGCAGAAAATTTAAAATCAAAATAAACGCCCACAATTTGGCAGCAATTTCTAAGCTTCCCACTAGGCATTATATGGAAAGTGTGAATGGATGTGAGAATAAATCAAAATTCTCAACAGGCTACAGCATGCACACACACACTTGTATATATTCGAGTAAATACATACACAGCCACCCATCAATCCTTCGCTGAACTTGGCAGGCGAAAGTGCGTAACAACGCTGAGTAGTATACGCGTATTTTGAGAATTTGAAACATTTGCTGGGAATCTCAGGCGCGCCTGCTGTAACTCGACTCTTGAGTATGTGCACATGCACGCGCGCTCACATACACACACTCTCCGAAGATAATAAGCCTATTTTGCGTATTATGTATGTAAGTCAACTGGCATATGTCATATTTGTGTTGGTTTTGTTGGTACTGAAGCAGTTGCCGAAGCTTCCAATTTTGAAATATTTCACTGCTCAGGCGCTCTGTGATGCAAGTCATTTGTCAAAGTGCATTCACTTGGAATAATTTGTTCATATGCACACACAATTGTAAATGAGGATGCAAGCATGACAACCAGTCAATCGTAAGAAGTTTCATAGGGACAGCTCATCTCGTTGGATCTACACTTTGCTGATTTCATGTCTGCACTTTCATCAACCCATGCCAAGTTTATGCTCTTGTATGTATTAGCTATTCTTGCTATAATGCATATATGTATGTATGTACACCTAATTGCCTTATGGCACTAACACGTTGACACATATTCAGCATTGTCACTGAATCCATCGTAGTGCCAGGGTTGCTATTTATAATTCTGGCCTTGGGCACTTCTAGTGTATTCGTCACTGAACTCAAATGGCTAAGTTGTAAATTCCACATTCGTAGAGGGTCATCATTCAGTTCTTTCGTGGAGTCATTTACTGCAAATGTCTAGTTCACCAGCATCAAATATGATTGGCGTTGTAAATCTGTTATTGGGATGATTATTTTTTAAATCTCGTACCTTAAGATCTTGCCTATAGGTAAGCAGAACGAGCAAGCCACTCCAAATCGCTATTTTTGACACAAAGTGGAATTTGCATTCAAAATAATTGTAGCAAATTTTAGGAAATTAGTATTTTTTATACGAAAACCATGTAACTCAAAGTTCAAATATTATTAAATATTTATTAATACTTTACATGGAAATTTTTGTTTTTTTATTCCAAAAAAAAAACAAAAAAAACAATGTGGCTCAATATATAATAAGTTCATAAAAACAATACATGGAAACTCTAATTTTTTAGTTAACATTTTTTGAGAAATTCTGGGTACGCTGTTTTGTAGCCTAGGCGGGTGAAATGATTGAAGTACTAGACTTGCACTCCCCAAGTAGCACTATAGCGCCGTTTTGATACCATTAGAAGATCTCCAACGGGAAGATATCTACAACCAGCCAGAGCTGTTGATATAATGCAAAATATTGATCGGATTTAGGTTGGCGCACTGTCCCAGGCCATCGAAGAAAGGAGCACCCAGTGATCTTAATCGTCTAACTGCCAAACCCGGACATTTACAGAGAAAGTGCTCGACAGTCTCCTTCTCTGAAAGGTCCCAACGGCTTTTGCAATGGGGGTTAATTGGTAAACCTAGCTTTTCAGCGTGTGTGCCGATCGTACAATGACCGGTAAATGCAGCTGCGAGTTTGGAAACTGAATAGCGTGGAGTCGGCAGAACTTTCAGAGCCTTCTTTCTATTGTACTGGGGCCAAGGGTTTTCGAAATAGCACTTGAAGTAATGAAGCTCCATCTGTTTTACACCTTCCTGAGAAATAAGTTCTGCAATTCCCCTTTAACAACAGTCAGGGGATGCCGATGATCGGGTTTATATATATATAGGGTATAGAATTTGAAACATTTGTATATAATTGGCGCGTACACCCTTTTTTGGGTGTTTGGCCGAGCTCCTCCTCCTATTTGTGGTGTGCGTCTTGATGTTGTTCCATAAATGGAGGGACCTACAGTTTCAAGGCATTCCGAATGGCAGATATTTTTATGAGGAGCTTTGCCATTGCCTGCCGAGGGGCGACCGCTATTAGAAAAATGTTTTTCTTTATTTTGATGTTTCACCGAGATGCGAACCTACGCTCTTTCTGTGAATTCCGAATGGTAGTCACGCACCAACCCATTCGGCTACGGCGACAGCCCGTTCCTAGCAAGCTCGCCAGCAATTTCATTTCCATTTTCTTCCTTTCTATGCCCTGAAACCCAGATCAGAGAAATTGTACCTGCACATCCAAGAGATTTTATCTCCTCCTTATAGGAGTTTACTAGTTTTGTTCTGCACCATGGCGTCGTCAGAGCTTTGATCGCGGCTTGACCATCGAAGAAAAATTTAATATCTCCCTTGTTAGTATTCGGCAATTTTAAGAAAGTAGATAAAATGACTGATTTAGAGAAAACCCATGCTCCGACTCCCGATTCTGTCTTCGAGTCGTCAGTGGAGACAGAGGTACAAGCTTCGGTACAGATTTTTCCCTCGATCCAATCCTGCCTATTTGAAAAGATTGTCCTGGCACAAATAACGTAAAAGTCGATGAGAACTAAGTGCAAAACGACATTCAGAGCAGCACTGGGGCAAGTTTTACATGTGATGTCAATACAAGCAGGCCTTTGCCTTCTCCCCAGTCTATGGTATTGTAGCCTTTTCGAAGAGCTTCCAAGCAAACCACGCATCACTACGTTAAAATTGGCAGAAGCACTACGTCCCCAGCATGACCTGTGGCTTGAATCCCCATTTTTTGCTGAACATAGATTTGCAGGATTTGAAGGCTATACTGGCCTTCTTTACCTTGTTTTCAATGTGTAGATTTCAGTCAAGTTTGGAGTCAAGCATCACTATAAGATACTTAACTTTCGATGACAGCGAGAGAACGGGGTTTTTTAATTTGGGAAATCTTAAGTGCGGAGCTTTACATTTTCAGGTAAATAGTACCAGCTCCGTTTTGTCAGAGTTGACTCGGAGGACGCACATTTCCAAAATCTCAGCCGGAAACGGTCCCGATACCATTAGAACCAAATGATCGGCGTATGTTACTACCTTAACCACACGCTTGTTTAACATTTTCAGAACTTCATCAATACCAATTAGTCAATGTAGGGGCGAAAGGACACATCCCTGGGGCATGAATCTAGTGATATTAGCGCCTTTTGCCATCGCATAAGCAGCCAAGCAAGGACGAGATCTAGACACACAAGGTTTTCCACCTCTGGTCTATTGAATGCAGTGACAATTGACGCCGCCCTAATGTTATTAAAATCACCCTCTATATCTATGGCGGCCGCCGTAGCCGAATTGGTTGGTGCGTGATTACCATTCGGAATTCACAGAGAGAACGTTGGTTCGAATCTCGGTGAAATCAAAATTAATAAAAACATTTTTCTAATAGCGGTCGCCCCTCGGCAGGCAATGGCAAACCTCCATGAAAAAGCTCCTCATAAAAATATCTGCCGTTCAGAGTCGGCTTGAAACTGTAGGTCCCTCCATTTTGTGGCACAACATCAAGACGCCCACCACAAATAGGAGGAGGAGCTTGGCCAAATACCCAAAACGGGTGTACGCGCCAATTATATATAATATATCAGTGAAGGCCGTCAAAGTAAATTGTTTGCTTTCTAGAGATTTTTCCACAGTCTCTACGACCTCGTATAAGGCTGATTTCGTGGATTTTCTTTTCAGGTAAGCATGTTGCGCTGGAGAGCATACCCATTACAAGTTTGAAATGGATCTAAGAAGAGAAAAGAATACGAAAAACTGAGCGCCCTGGCGCAGAGCAGAATAAATGCTGCATTATGACGAGAAAAGAAAACATCATAAGATAAGTTTTTAATCCAAGTAACAATTAGCAAGCCAGAAATTTTTTGTGGCTAATCTGCTTCTTTAATTATAGATTGGGGAGTAATGCTCTAAAACGGAGATTATCCCGCGTTTGCCAATATGTTATTAGCCTTCAAGGAACATAACTTGCCCCGCCAAAAATGATGAAATTTCTTTCAGAAATTTACCATGCTTACCCTGTGACTATGAAAAATCATCTACCGTTCAGAGACGGCATAAAACTGTAGGCTCCTCCATTTTTGAAAAAAAAAAAACATCAACACGCGCACCTCAAATAGGTGGAGGAACTCGGCCAAATACCCAATAAAGGAGTGATATACAAATAAAATTTATAATTATGTTTATTTTGCTATAAACATTTCAATTATTTGTGTGCAAAAATACCTACCTACCAAAAGGGGAAAGCCATTTAGTAATAAGATATCCAACATATTTTTTTTTTTCTATTCAACATATAATTTATATTAAATATATTATTGCATTTTATGAAACTAAATTTCTCATTATCTGATAATAATTGCCTCCTAATCCAAACGATCTAAAATACAGGATATCCTGACATTCTGCCGTAGATATGCAAGCATTCTAATGCATCGCAAGGACAATGCACCCAAAGGACACAGGTGCAACTGATGTATGTACAAAAAACTAAAAAACAAAGTAAGCTGTAGAATTCATATGTGAATTAGAACAGTGTCAAGATGCCGAGGTGCATAGCGTAAAAATGTGTACAAATGCACAAAAGTGAAACCAAAAACTTTTATTAGCCATCGAATAAGGGCAAATATTTTAAAAATTGCGATTCTTAGCGATAACATGCGCGGCCGAACAATTCAAATGCATTTGTATGTATGTACAATACATTACTATTGTCGGCGAATGCAATATAAATTCTCACACTTCCTGTCGCAATCGAAAATAATGGCAAGGACTCACATTTCTTGAATGAATGGGGAAAAACCAATTGCCAAATGACGACTTTTTGTTCTTTTCATTTTCTATTTGGCTGCAACTATTTTTTCGCACAAGCAAACGTGGGAGAATTGCCGCAAAGAATGAGCACACACACATACAAGCAACATGCACATGTCCATATGTATGTATTTTTATACATTTGTAGGGATACAGGATACGCAATTGGATTTTTTGGGTGCTTGACACAAACAAGTGTAGACGCAGCACTTTGAGTCATTCGATATGGCCACGCAGAAATAAAGGATAATAACGCAGCTAATAGACGGTATCAAATTTAACTCGAACACCAGCAGCAACAAAGCAACAAGACAACAATAAGTAAGCAACAGAATGTCTAAGGCACCAAGAGCAGATAATCATCTTGATTCAAAAAGTTCCAATGTCCTCCGCAACGTAGCAGTAAGCCCAAAAACTTAAGCATGCATAGAGAGGCTGAAATGAAACGCCGAAGAATGGCAAACAAAAAAAACGTAGCAAAAAAAACATAAGGTGAGGTAATTGTCTACTTGGCGCTGACATTGAATGTCCTTTTCCTAAGGCAAGCAAGGCCATGCACCATTGTGTCTGCAAGAGTGTTTGAACGTGTACGTGCATGTGTGTGTGTGTGTACGGCACGCATTTATTTCATTCATTTGTTGGCCATAAGTTGAGGTTAAGGAACCTGCGATTTTCATACTTCATTGGTTTTCTTTTTATTATAATTGAGCGCTGTTGTGGATCCTTTGCCTGCACTGCGGCTGCTGTTTGCCATTCCAGTACTACTTAACTCTTCCACTTGTTATGCTCTTCATAATTGTTATTGTTGTCATACTATCCTTGCGTGTTACGTGAGCTGCATGCATTTTTCATTCTGCATTATCGGCCTAGCCTACTCAAGGCAACAATTTCAGCTGACACTTCACCAGATGCAGGAAATGTGTTTGCAGGAAGGATTAAAAGGATTAAAGGTGGGTTGAGCAAATTGTGGATGCGCTGAGGCATTACATGTAGAAATGTGACAGGTTGCATAACATGGATGTGCATGTGCATAGTTGTCTATTATGATCTTTTGAAATCGAATATTAGCATGGAAAATTTACGAAATTAAAATTATTTATTTGTATCAAATTTCCTGAAGAAGATATTCGCTGTTGGTTGCTTCTTCCTATTATTTTTTAATATCTCTTTATGCATAGCTCTCGGTACCTTAAAAATTGTTGATTTAGAAGAGTTTCCAGCTTCGGTGAGCGTTGTAAACTTTTGAATAAAATATAATTTTGTAATTGATAAAATTCCAAATTCTTTTCTAAATTTCCTGCCGTGTGTATGGACTCAATGTGATTTTGGGAAAATTACTTAGCGCAAACGTGGACAAAAACAATCAATCCAAAACGACCCGGGCAAAACCCTTTAATATCACCTATAATTTTAAAAATTATCAGAAAGCCACTCAGCAATTTTATGTATTTTCTAGCACCCTTAACTCGAAAGAAGAACAAACAGTAAAGAAAAGCTTTTATTTGAATTAGAGATGATCTTCAAACTACCACAACTCTAGTGTTGATATACTCAGATCAGAATCGTTGATTAACATTCATCAATATCAAAGTGCATCATCGTAACCGAATGGATTTGTGCGTGATTAGCAATCGTTCCGGATTACGGCATGGACTCGATACTCCTTGAGACGGTCCAGAAACGAATCACAAGCTGCCCGAATGTGACTTGCAGGTATTTTGGCCCAATCGCCGACAATGGCTTTTTCAACGCCTCGAGACTGGTAAATCTTTAGTTTGGACCTTGCTCTCTAAAATGATCCAAAGAAAATAATCTATCGGATTCGCGTTTTGTGAATTTGAGAGCCATTGTGTGGACGTTATGAAGTTCGGAGCGTTGTTTTTTAACCATTCTTGGTTCACTCGAGCTTTGTGAGAAGGTGCCGAGTCGTATTCAAACGTCCATGATCTGCCACCGAAATGTTTGTCAGCTGCACGGCTTCAAAGCAATCTCTAGAATACTTTCCCGATACTATTTCGCATTTTCCCATTTATCTTGATGTCAGGCTCGATTAAAACGATTGGAGAGTGCCCATCTGCAGTTACAGCGCCCAAAACCATTACGTGTGGCGGGTGCTACCACCTGGTGGCCAATCGATGAGTCAAATTCTCGTATGAACGGTAGGTCAAATAAACCCTATAGTTTTGGGAGTTTACGAATTGCTCAATTTGAAAAATTTTCTCGTCAGAAAACACAATGTTCGGAAATTGACCGCTTTCAGCTTAGGCCAAGCGAAGCAACTCCTTCGCTCTCTCAAGTCTGACTTGTTGCTGCTTTTGTGAGAGATCATGCGTCTTTTGGATCTTGTAAAGCCTGACTTTGAGATAATTTTTCAGTATGCTTCGGATGCTACGGCTTGATGTTTTCAGTTCTTTCGCCATTTGCATGCCACTTCGTCGGGGACTTAGCTCAAGTCGCTTCTTCACTTTTTGAACCCCGTACAATCGCTGGTTGTGATCTTCCAGCCAAATATAATGCAATCACACGTTTACGTTTCAAATCCATTTTTGATTTTCTTTTTCCGCGTTTACTCTCGGCAATACTCTGGACTGTCATTTAGCCAAGTAAGTAACAGACTGCTGATGCCCGTGCATCATACACATCAAGTGCCGAACCCTGTACTGATATATCTCCGGCACATTTGTTTCTCCCTTTCTAAAACTCAAATTATTACTTCCGAAATATAAAAGATAATGGAAAACCCGTTTGAAGGTTCGATGCGTTTTCATGAGTTTCCTATTTGTTGACATAAGTGTATTATTTCGGGAATGGCTTACCTCGAAGCATGATTTAATAATAAAAGTTTGTATAAAGTCTGACAACTGATTTCGGATGCTACTTACTCCATTTATACAATTTGTAAGAAAGGGAAAAAGGGGCAAAGATAGTAAAAAATTGAAAAAAGGTAGATGTAAACTATTGGTTTATATATAAAGTGTCTACCCAAGAGAATCTGGGCTCGTTGCACGAACAATCGGTCAACTTGAATTTTCATATTATGTATCCGGCCATGTGCTCAAAGGCTATCAAAGTCGACGTTCTCATTTAATGCGTCGTTGGCGAATTGAGAGCCGACAGAAACTACCGCATCCTTTGTTAGGAAACTTTGTAGAGTTTCTAAAGAAGTATCATTGAGGCGGAACCACTCAGTTTAGTTGGCTTCAGCATTGCCCCGATCAACTATGATTTAATTGTTTCGTGCTGCTAAAAGAAATTATTAAATATTAATATAATAAATAAATATAAATATTTTTGTAATTTATAATTTGATTCCATATTGCTAGGATTGTCATACAGACCGCCTTTGACATGCATCGCCCTGAAAAAATTCTCCAGCACATTCCATCCCATAGGACATTTTTTGTCGCAACAGTTGGAAAATTTGAAAACTTTGTATTTGAAAACATCGCACCAATCGTTCACCGCATCAATAAACTCTGCCGTTTCCATGGGCTGTTACATGTCGAGCCCCAACGTATAACATCTTCGAATTGCACTTGATGTGGTGTGCGAAATTAACTGCGCTGCTAACTTCACCCTTTGATGGCCTGCATGATGATCGATTAAATGCAGATCCGTTAGCTTCTGCGTTATTTGAGCATCGTACAATGACGTATACGCAAAAACATATCTGAGCGGTAAGTTTTGCCGTTAAGAGCATTTCTATAAGTAGTCGGTGTCGATGAGATGGTTTCTTAACAGTTTTAGCAAATGCAGATAATCCATGAACACAGAAACCTTTTTATATGTTGCTGGGTGGGTACAGCATGTTTGATCGAAATATAAACAAGTATCTATAAAATATCGATCCTAATTTTTTCAAGTCAAAACAAAACAGAATAGGCAAACAGTATTGTCTTTACCAAAAATTTTCCTTTCTATGCTTTTGAGTATTTTTTTATTAGAATTTGCTCTGAAATAAGGAGCAGCTTTTCCAGGAAGCAATCACGGATTTATTAAGTAGTGCAAGATGGCCGGCACAGGGTGAAAAGTAGACATCTTACATTACATTTAATTATTGCTTGGTGACCATAAAGTATATATGTATATAAACTCAACAAATTTTAATGAATAAATATGTTTGGTTTTATTGATCAACGCTCAGGACTTTTCGGAGAAAATGTATAATTTATTTAGTGAAATAATAACCAACAAGTGCTATTCCATGTTGAATATTTTGACCATTGTCGCCAATTTTTCTGAAAATTGGTTTATTTGTAGGGTTGCGTATTAAGTAAACTGGAAAAAATAATAATTTTAATCTTTATTTCATGTTGCAAGTTTTTGTGAACCAGTCAAAAATGCCGGTTAGCACAAGAAAGAAACGATTGGCGCGCTTTGTTAAATTCGGCCAAAATCGCGTAAGCGGTTATCGCACAAATCAAGAAGAAGAAGAAAAAGTCAAAAACGCCCTATTATGCTTCGATGAATTTACAGGTGGACGTGCATACGGACGAGCACATATTCTAGCGCGTCGATAGACCCAGTAATTTGCACTGATTCTTCACTAGACCGCTGTATGTACTTGAATATAAGTTTTGGGCATCCCATTGTGAAAATTTAAGAGATTGCTGGGTCTAGCCTCAGTCATTAAGGAGAAAAAACCGAAAAAGCTATGATGGGGATGCTTTTCAAAACCAAAAAATAAACTTGTTCCCAAAAACTTTGAACAATAATAATAAATTTAAAAAATTTTACATTAAAGGTATATTTTACCATAAGAAAATTAAAAATAAATGCTAAAAAGTTAAAATAGTCTATACAAAAATTTTCAACATTGAATAAATCTCAAAATTATTCATTTTTTCGAAATTTCTTCAGTTAACTTCCTATACTCAAACCTACAGTTAAACGAATTTTCTGAGAAATCGATGACAATGTCGAAAATATTTGGTTCAGTTGATATGGAATCGCTTTAAGGGGGTATTCTAGTCTAGAAATTTGAAAAACTCGAAATTTTTTTTTTTTCAAAATTCGATAGTTTAAGTATTCAAAAATATGTCCCTTAAAGAATTCTTCAAAATTCGAATTATTTTCAAAGTTACAACTATTTTAGTGACGCAACAGCTAGACTGGTTTGAGCGGACGGCGAACTTCAAACGTGTTTTTCTCGAAATTACTTCTTGCGATACGGTCGGTACGATATCTCAAGTTCTAATCAACCGATTTGCTTAAAGTTTATCATGAATATTCTTTAAATACATCTCTATCGCATGGCGCACGAAAAACGGGAAATTTAAATTTTTTAATACATATGTGTAAACAATTCGAGAAAGCTTAAAAATTAGGGAAAAATCGACCTCAATTTTTGAGTAGCTGCCGTTTTATGAAAAAAAAGTTTGCCCTTTTTTCTGAATTAATTAAGAATTTGTCATTTTTTTTTTCAAATGACCACAAAGGTAGAAATCGTGACGACGAGGACACTGCCTTTTGTTTTGCCCTTCCACTTCAAGGAGGCATAATTCCATGAAATTTTTTTTTTTATTCATTTTGTGTGCTCTTAATATATAAATAAATAAATGATAAAACATGGATAGTAAAAATATCAATAGCTTTTTATTTATTCACCGTAAAAAAATGCTCAAAGTTCGGGCCTCTAGACTAGAATACCCCCTTAAATTAAATACGAAGTTTGTGAGAAGAATTTTTGGAGACATGTTCTATGTACATATATTTTTATTTTTATTTTGTGACGTTATAATACAATTTTTCTCCATTTTTCATTCCCTGGCCCACACATATTTACATTGCGTGCCTACTTTGCATATTGAGATATTTGTATTTACGTTTGTACTTTTGTTAATACGAGTAGATAAGTATGTACACCACATCTATAGTCATGACTGAATACGAGTACAGGTGCGTGCGCTTACCACAGCAGGAGCATTCATCTAGCTACACACAAGTACATACAAAGATACATAAATATATAGTACCTTTAAATTAAATTCTCATTAATTGTGATTCATTTCATTTTGTTTAATACGTACATACATTCATACATGCGTACATGCACTATATTTATATGCGAGTATTATAATTTGTATTTAACCAACCGCGACTATTTTGAATGGAACGCAATGAAAAACCACATTTTCAAATAACCCTTTTATTTACCTTTGCTACATATATATCATATGTATAAGTAACATATATATGGCTATGGATGTATATAGTTTTTATATTTCTTTGTAGTCAAATTATAAGTTACAATATTGGGTGGAATATAATATGGCGCGGTTGTAAACGACCTCATTAAACAGATGCGTTGAATACAAAATTTGGAGGCACTTAGCCGAATTAAGTTATTACTCGTATATATAGTAAATTATTAATGTGAAATTCAGGAATTTTTTGTAATTCACCCACTGATTGTAATGTAGGAGTAAACATTTTCACTTTGATGATAATATTAATAGAAGGGTTGAAAATATAGTACAGACAAGTATCTGTACTTTTTGGAAAACAAATGAAGGACCGTCCGCAGCTTTGGTTTTAAAAATTATATTTTTCAATGATTTTTATTTTATTAGAAAATGAGAACGTCCTGATTTATTGTGGAAAATAACTTCTGCCAAGACTATTCATACAATTTCCCACTAAATCAATACCAATACCTTCTTCACAGTTTTTGGCTCTACCACAGAAAAAGTGCGGCCAATAGTTTTAAAGTATACATAATTTTTGTATTTCTAATATATATAATATCGATCGGAGTTCGCAAATCTCCAGGCGCACTAAACTAAGAATATTTGGCTTATGCGTGAAGTCCGTATTGCTGTACGGAAGCGAAATATGGCTGGTCTGTATCACCATCACACAGAGGCTACAATCCTTCATCAACAAATGCTTCCGCATCATCTACAGAATATTCTGGCCAAACACCATCAGTAACGACGCACTGTGGAGATTAACGAGCGAAGAACCCATTCTTAGGCAAACCAAACGCAGAAAGTGGCGATGGATAGGTCACACATTGAGAAAACCACCAGATAGCTTCACGAGAATGGCACTGGACTGGAACCCGCAAGAGAGCAGAGGTCGCGGTAGACCAAAAAAACGCTTGGAGAAGGTCGATGATGCGCGAACTAGCAGGTGTCGACATCTCATGGAGCGGTGCGAAAACAACAGCACATAACCGTGTACGATGGAAGAGTCTTGCCGAGGCCCTATGCTCCCGAGAGGAGTGAACAAAGAAAAAAAAATATATATAATATCGATATTTAACGACCACACACAAAAAAAATTTAGCGGGATCTAATCGAGGCTCTAAGGTGTACAATTGAGAGCACCAAGACGGCAGGTAAACGATTACCGAACTTAGTGAATGAAAATTTAATTTGTTCGATTGATTGCACGACATCCCTGCGAAACGAAAGACTTTATAGATTGTACCGCAGATTTCAGTCTGTTTATTGCTGCTCCATTCTAAAATCGACATCGAACTGTACCGTTTTGTGGATGCCTTAGCTTCTTAACCAATAACTGTACGTTTTAGAAATTTCTTAAGCCAAAAATATACAAAAAATTACCCTTCAAGAGCCTATAAGGAATATTATAGAATGGTTTAGTGGCCGACGAGGCCGAATAGGTTCGAGAGTGGCTAACATTTGGTAGTGGGCATGCTCGAAAAAAACAAAGGCATGAAAACCCAAATTATAAAAAAAGCGTTTCTAACAGCGTTCACCCTTCGACAAGCAATAGCAAGCATCCGAGTATATTTCTGCCCTGCAAAAGCTCGCTACAAAAAACTATCTTCCATTCGAAGGCGGCATCAAAAGACTAACTCCATAAATTGTAAGAGCAGCTTGGTCACACTACCAACAAAGGCCAATTATACAGTGCGTATATGGTAGTTTAGAATATGGATAAATGTGGCTATAATCTGTCGAAAGCATTATTTTTCTTTTTGCTCTTTTTCTGATAATACATGGAGGACTGCAACTCAACTCAAGAAATGAAAAGACATGCAGTTGTTGTTGTTATATTTAGAAATCTCTACTTTTTTTAAATATGCCCATTCCTTCTTTCATAAGGTTCGATGTGAATTTGAAGCATCAGGCGGCGATGCAGAATCAGTTGCTAAATGCAAAAAACATGAGGAACGTTCTGACACTGTCTGATCTGTAAAATTTATTCAACATGTGCAAGCGATTATTGATGAGAACACTTCCATATCAATGAGAGTCCTTGCGAGGGAGAGTCTTATTCATAAAGACCTCCGGTATATCTCCAACGCTATGCGCAGAATACAGTTTATGTCAGAGCAAACACGAGAATAGCGAGAATATAACCCTGAAATATCTGAGATGTTATAGTTTTTTTCTGCCAAAAAATTTTTTACCAATACCAAAGTACCAGCCACAGAAATAACAAATGTTCCAATCCCACAGAGGTTCCACTTGTCATGCATACGAAGCTTCCAGCCACTGTTACGGTTTTTGGTGTTGAACAAGGACGTGGGATGCCGCGACACTTCTTTACTCAAGGATTTCAAGGAAATTTTGTTGCATATATCGAGGTTCCAGAGACAGTAGTGAAACGCTGGATTGGTGGTGTACGCGGTGACAGCCCATATATCTTTCAGCAAGAATGTGCTCCTTCACGCACAGCGATGGTGGCACAAAATTGGATGACTGAAAATTTCTATAACCACATAACACTGAACCTATGACCACCTAACTCCCTAGACCTTAATCTCTTGGATTACTGGGGCGTAGTTGAGTGCGAAATCAATAGACATCTTGATAACACCATTTCTTCTCTGAAGGCTGAAATTAATACCGTTATGGTCAATATGGATAAGGAGCATTTGGTTCGGGCATGAAATAGTTTCCGAGCCCGGATCGATAAGGTTACTGCAGCTAATGGAAATTTTATTAAACTATTTTAGAGTTAATGTTGTGTAAAAAGTCGTGAAATGTCTTTAAATTTGTTCTTTTGTGAAAGCGAATTAGTTTTATTCTCAAGTTGTCCTCAAAAACCGTACGCACCCTGTATATTTATAGGCAAGAAATAGTTAAAATATATTATATAATATATATTTTTTAATAAAGCAGAGGCGGTATTTTTGTTTTTCTTTTTGTTTGATACTTGTGACCTGTAAATCTTTTATGCTACATTTATGGAGAGTGCATATTTCCCGTATCAATTCAATGGAAATTCTTAAAGCATTTGCGGCACGATTGAATATTAAATAAAAAAAAAGAAAAATAAGTGCCATATTGTTTTCGCCATAGTACAATTTTAGAGGGTAGCATTAAGAAAGGCAATCTTTTTGCTGGACATCTTATTATTGTTAGTGCTCTTATTTGGTCTATGGTTTTAAAACCTCATATTTGAAACAAGAAACTTTCAGCGGAAGCACATATACATACAACTCCGCAAGCTGGCCCCAGATTACAAGTGCACTGCAACAAATCGTATCAGGCTACTTTGACTGATAACGGCATAGGGAGAAATAAAGGTGTTCCACAAGGCAAGGTGCTTGGCCCAACGCTGTGGAATGCTATGCTCAAGCTTGAGCTTGAATACTTGGACGACATTGCGTTGGTGGTAGTGGGAAAGCATCTGAACGTTATGCAACGATGCAATTGTAAGAATCAGAAGATGGCTTGGAAATGTGAAGTTAGAGCTTGCAGCTCAAAAACTGAAGTCGTACTACTGAAGGGTTATTGATTACGGTAGCTGACCATGACATAAGGTCGCAGACATATATCAAATACCTGGAAGTACTCATTGAGTCGAAAATGACATTTAAGCATCATTTACAGTCAGTTAGTGAAAAAGCCGTAAGAATGAATAACGACTAATGCGTCATATTGGCAGCCTTCGCGCACGCATACGGAAACTCCTGTTAACAGTGACAAGCTTAGTGATTCTCTACGTAGGACCAAGCTGTGGCTCTGATGATGTCATGGTGCAGAACGAAATTAGTAAACTCCTATAAGGAGAAGATCAAATATATTGGGTGTGCAGGTAACATTTCTCTAATCTGGGTTCAAGGACATAGGAACATAGAGGGAAATAAAATTGTTGATGAGCTTGCTAGGAAGAGGACTGCATAGGCTTCAGAGACCTTCTATCCGGTCATCGGCATCCCCCTGACAGTTGTTAAAGGGGAACTGCACAAATTATTTCACAGGAAAGCGCAGAATGGAGCTCCATTTCTTCATGTACTATTTCGAAAACCTTTTGGCCCCAATACGATATACGAAGAACTCAGAAAGTTCTTTGGACTCCTGGGCATTTAATTTCCAAGCTCGTAGCTGTGTTTACCGGTCACTGGACGATCGGCACACACGCTGAAAAGCTAGGTTTACCAATTAACCCCCATTGCAGAAGCTGTGGGGACCTTTCAGAGAAGGAGACTGTAGAGTATTTTTCTGTAAATGTTCGGGTTTGGCAGCTAGAGGACTAAGGTCACTGGGTGTTCCTTTCTTCAATAGCCTGGGGCAGTGCGCCAACCTAAATTCAATCAATCTCCTCCATTATATCAACAGCTCCGGCTGGCTGTTATATGTCTCATAATGGTATCAAAACGGTGCAAACACGAAGCCATCGTACCTCCAACAGATACGAACCACATACAGACCTGGCGCCTTCTCGCGGTTGAGATGTATAGGTTACATGACACCATTGGTCAGAGACCGTCGAGCGCGGCTAAGAAAGAAGAAAGGCTTCAAGCAATTGAAGAATGGCAGATACGGTGGGAGCAATCCGAGAAAGGTAGCAATTCGATTTCTGTATCACGCAGTTGCCTACTGGACATGGTTGCTTTAAAGCATACCTTCACAGGTTCCCCCGAAGAACAAGAAATGGACAGGCATAACTTGTTTCAAAGCCCGCGGTTCATTAATGCGCGAAATATGCTTGAGAGAGCGTTTGGTGAAAACATAAGAGATTCAAATCTTATCCTACATATGTGCAAAAGCAAAAAAACTGGAAAATGTTATATGCAGTGGCCGCAAATATCCTGAAGAACCTTCAAAAAACGCGGAATATGCACGTAGATCCCTAGAAAGAGCTCCTTATCGCAATGTACAGAACAGAATGACAATAACAGACGATTGAGTAATAATATACTCACAGCGGCCTTCTACGTTGCCCATATTCGACGGACCCATCTGGCAACCCTGTATCTTTCGACAGAGACGTCAGATCGCTTAATGTCAGTCCAAATAGATTTTTATCATGAAACAGTACACGCCACGCAAGCGCTCCCAAATTGTTGAAATTTGCATTCAACAAAAGAAGTCAATTGTGAAAAGAAGAAGAAAAGAAGAAAATTGTGATGCCAATTATTCGTTGAAAGCGTATGAGGCAGTTCTGGTTTCAACAAGACGGCGCTCCACCACACACAGCTCGCACCACAATCGATTTTTTGAAGAAATTGTTTAATCGTCGTTTGATGTCGAAAAATGGTGATTTTGACTGGCCACCGCGTTCGCCCAATTTAACGCCACCTGACTTCTTCTTGTGGGGATATTTAAAATCAAAGGTTTATATTAATAAGCCAAAGCCCATAGAAGAGCTCAAGAACAACAGCCGTGAGGAAATAGCCGCTATTGCAGCCGAAATGTTAGCTAAAACTATGGAAAATGCTGCAAAACGGGCACAATACGCCGTACAGGCTCAAGGCGGCCATTTGAGAGATATCATATTCAAAAAGTGATGTCAACAAATCTACTTGAAACAAATAAAATGATTATTATCGTCAACATCAAAAAAATTGTGTTTTTCTTTGATTTACAAAAAAAAAAACACATGGGTCCGTCGTACTACGTACGTACAACCGGTAGGACATACCGTAGGTAGGACATGAGGGGAGTTTAGTTGAGTTAAAGTTCCACACCATCGCTTCGGCCATAAGCTTTTGATGCTTCCCCTCCTGCACGAAACAAAAAAAAGGGTAACCACTAGACTTTCATTAAATATTTATATCTTGTTTCTGTTTTATGTCCGAATTGGATAAGGATTTCGCTAAAATAAGCAATAAAAAATGCATTGTTTTCCAAACTTCTTCAAAGAAGAGTCAAAACGACCCTGATTTGGGGCAACTAACGGGTTAAAATGTTCTGCAAACATATTTTTCGTGATATTCTACACCAAAGTAATCATAGTTGCTAGCTGTGGCAACGCGTCTGCGCCCAGCAAACGCCTAGAGCAGATTTATCTAATGTTAGCTCTCTAATTCAGTTCGTCTCTAGCGTAAACTTGAATTAAGAGTTTTTTTACCAAAATTTGTATCTTCTTTTCGCAAATCGATAAAATGCTTAATTAAATCGTAATCTGAAACGACGAAAAATTCACCATACCCAAATGTGTGAACAAGCCGATGTTTGACCAAGGCAAAGTGTCAAATGAGTACGCGACACCCGTCGTGTGAACCCAAGTGCACACAAAGAAAGCATTAATGTGGGTGTTTATAAAATATAGATACTTGCTTGTATGAGTGTATGTATATACGCGTACGTAGAATTGTGTGTCTGAAAAAGTATGCCGCCATGCATGAATATGAGCATACAGACTCCTGCTGTTCGGCGCACTCTCACTCGTACATTGCTAAGGGGAATAAATGCTCGTTTACTCGCAGTATGCGCATATGTATTCAAATTTCAAAGGAGCAGTACGATTACAAAAATAACAACAAATACAAACGAAGTGACAACAATGACAACAAAACAAGTTGTAAATTAAAATAATAGCAGTAGAAAGTGTCGAATCCGCTGTGGCGGTAGCATAGAGTTTGGTTTTATGGCACTAACGCGGAAAGTGCAATACATACACATATTTTTTATAACTCATACGCATGCATACATACATATGTACGCTTCTTGTTAAAAATACAGAGATAAATAGAGAACTTCTACTTTCTGTGTGCATTGAATGAATATTTCCTTTATGGATGTGAACACAGCATGCCAACTTTACATGGCGCGAGCACCATTAGGATATGGCAAGGACATGTTTTTGATTAATGAATGTAGCTTTGCTTAATTTTCATATTTTTACAAGAAAATCATTTCCATATTTATTCACTTTTCTCGGGTAGCAGCAGTTGTTTTTGTTTTTTTTTTTTCATAACACAAAATTTTATTATCAACCTTCAATTACCAGTTGACGACAACCACAGTTACGCGCGGAGGCGGTTGAGCGCGAATGATGGCGCCACAAATTAAATAATTAACAAACCACTGCGACAAGACAACTAATGAAGTAATCTCTTTACAGAGGAACGCGCGCTGACAGTTGGGGATATGCATGGTGAAGTTGGTGTACAAGTAGTGATGCAGCGACAAAAGTGTCAGCAACAGCGTTTTTGGCCGAGCTAAGGGATGTCCTGGAAATGATGAAGCACTTTGAGACCATGAACGAGCTAAGCGTCTCTAAGTACGCGGACGCAAGTCATTTCATTCAAAGTGTACATGTGTGGATGCAAAGACCGTTTATATGTATGTAAATATGTGTGTAGTAAGCCACTCAATCTCTGCGCTGGGCGCCTTCGCTCCACGGCGTACTGACTGGTCGCACTTCAACACTTTTGTGGAATTTTCGTTTTTGGAATTTTTTAATGGGATTTGCTGGCATTTTCTTGTTCACACATTGCTTTCATTAATGAAATGCGTATAATTTCACATGTGTATATATTCCATCTGTACGTATGTGTGTGTATGCCATCATTTGTACGCCACTTTGGCTGTGAATTGGGTTTGTGGCACTCAGGCACTCATATGGTATTGCTTCGCGTTTCCTTGTGATTTTATTTATCACTTCTTGCTTGTTTTTTCTTTGCTTTTGAATTTGTGTGACATGATTATTTATGTTTATCGTGCGTTAAATACACCATTATCGCCGTAATAATCGTAATTAAAAACAACTAATTTATTGTCGTGATTTATGCACATATTTTCGTCGTGTTGTCTACAGAGCGAGCGTAATAATTAATTGCCAGAAACGCGAGGGAACGAATATCAATATTTGAGAAATGTTATGAAAAAATATACATATATATGCACATGAAAAATTTTCAAAAAATCACAAGCATTTACTCTAAGTTAGCGTTCATGCATATTTCATTATTTTTGGCACTTTTTTTGCGTTTTCTTTTTTTCGATGTTTACATTTGTATTTCTATTGCATTTATTCTTGACGCCTTTTTGTTGCTTTTGGTATGCTCCCTGCTAAGCATGCTGAGCCATAATTTCGCGGTGAACATTGCGTATTTCATTTGTAACAATTTCATTGACACCCCGTAGCGTCTTTTAATCTCATTAAACGTTTCACTGTCGTTTGTACGCTTGCATCTTTTTATATTTAATGCTATTGTACGTACTGTATGCATATTCTGTCAAAAAAGTACCGCGAATTGTTCAATAAAACACAATAAATTTATTTAATCATTAAAATCTATCTTGTCGCCTTCAAAATAGGCTCCATTCGAAGCAATACACATATGCCAACGATTAGTCCAGTCATCAAAGGACCTTTTAAACACGTTTGAAGAGATCTTCTTCAGCTCCTTCAGCGAATTCTTCTTAATGACCTCTATCGACTCAAAGCGGCGTCCGCGGAGGGGCAATTTAAATTTGGGAGAAGGAAAAAGTCACAGGGGGATAAATCCGGTGAATACGGTGGTTGTTCGATGATATTTGTCGAGTTTTTGGTCAAAACAGTGCCCACAATATGAACCTTGTGAGACGGTGCGTTGTCATGGTGCAATATTCATGAGTTTTCTTTCCACAAATTGGGCCCTTTCCTACATTCCCTCTCAAACGTCGCACAACTTCCAAATAATATTCTTTATTTGCCGTAGACCCATCAGGAGCGAACTCCGAGTGCACAACTCTATGATAATCGAAGAAAACGAGTAGCATGACTTTCACTTTTGACCGACTTTGATGTGATTTTTTGGGTTTCGGCTCATGTGGATAGCGTCATTCAGTCGCCTGTTACCCACGTTTAATGATTGGAACCCTGGAATTGAATTTCATCCGTTGAAAACGTCGATGGACGACCAGCAAATCTTCCTCGGCAAAAGGCGTATACCACTCGTAGACCAGTTTTTTTGATAAAGCACAATCGCCATAGGGTTTCTGTAACATTTTGAATGCTTCAGCGTACGAAATCCTGTTCAAAATACAAAATTTAAGACAGATTCTTTGTTCGATATTTTTATCCACAGTAAAAATCTCAGAGCCCACCCGCGGTTGACTGATATAATTAAATCCCTAAAACAAGCTAATTGACAAATCACGCTCAAACTCTGCGACGCTATAGAGGTGAGTTGTACCAACATTCCACCAAAAAAAAAAAAAATGTAGACAAGTATTCAACGCGCGCTTTTTAAATGAACAATTCCCGATATTTTTTTGACAGAATGTATATTAGTGCGCACTCACCAGCTATTGATACTTTTGCAACCTTTGTTCATTACTTGTACGAGGGTCGTTTGAAAAGTCTATGCTCAGAGAGATGACACTACTGACGCATATCGAAGTTATGTTAATTAGTGGCATCTCTTACACCAAGTGTTTGGCATTCGTTTGAATCGAGAAAGTCGATTGATTTTTCTTTTCCATAACAACAACGCACCAGCTAACGCCTCAACTATTTGCGTCGCAAATATAATGGAAATAGGGTTCCAATCACATCCCCCCTATCCTCCAGTCTTGGCTCACCCTAAATCCTTTGGACTACTATTTGCTCCCCAATTTGTCAAAATGACTGGCGTGGAAAAAAATTTATTTGAACGAGGGGTTGAGTGCAGAAAAGAATGGCTATTTTTCAGACTTGGACAAGTCCTATTATTCAGAAGGGATCAAGAAACTAGATCGGTATTGGACAAAGTGTATAAGCCTAAGAATACACTTTCTAGAAAAATAGAAAAGCTTTACCCCAAAAACTAAATAGTTTTTGTTTTCGCACGTACTTTTCGAACGAAACTCGTACATGATTCTGCGTGAAATTTGGTATCAGAGTACAAATCGCATATCAATTTCAGAAACAAAGACTATTTAGGTTTAATGCCAGCATGTCTTGTGGTCACCTAAATGATTGTTCGAAAACACAAAATTATTAAATGAGATCTGGAACTCAGCCTTCGAATTTGCATTTCCAACCAATCCTGATTACACTTCACAAGAATTTCATTAAGGTCGTGCAAAATCCGTTATTGTGCCAAAAAAAGTCTATGCTGTGGTTGAACTGATATTGTACGATGCAAGATAGAGTGTGCTCGAGCAGTAATAATTGCGGCAGTTTTACTTTTCATGAGATGGCACCACATTCTGTCTCAAAATTTTTGCAATAATATCAACATCACGCGTTTTGTCGTAGAATGTTGACAATCTGTGGTCATCACTAACTAATCAAGTGCATTAGTTTTCAACCGCAAAGTTTTCACTGCTGAGTTGAAATGGAAGAGGAAAAGTTAGTTTTTATTTAATAAATGTCTGCAGTTCAACATTCTTTATTTAATGGTTGTAGCGTAAAGGTATGTTTAAATGAAACGAAGTCATTGGTCCAAGTTTCCATATTTTGAAACAACGCGTGCGACGTAAAATAACTTCTGGAATCTCATGACCAGCTGAGTATCAACAACAAGCCATCAAGAAAGTAATAGGATCCCAATATTGCTGTAATGATTGAGTGTCGCGAACAAACCCTTACCATAAGATCGAGGCATGCTTGGCAAAAAAACAAATTACAATTACTCGAACAAAGCTTGTCTCGAGTACATGCGGAATTATATTGATGTCCATGGGCAATATTTCCAAAAATATCACAACTGTTTTCGTTTATCCATTTTGTTTTGCACTTGTCCTCCTTGAAACGTAAGTAGTCTGTACAATTTAATTTCAAGAAAATATAAAATTATTATTAAAGCTCCGGCACTCGAAGCTGTCTGTTAGTTGTCTAATCCAGTCCAGTCCAGAATATTGTTTACAAGCGCGCGGGAGCATTTTGTCGAGAGTAAACGCGAAAAAAGAAAATCAGTAATGGATTTCAAATGTAATAGTTTGATTTCATTATATTTGGCTATACAATCACAACCAGTGATTGTTCGTGAGCTCGAGCACATTAAAGTAAATACATTTTTTTTCGCACCACTACTCGTTACAATGATACTGGTAGCATCGCGAAATGTCATGGAGGTGGTCATCAAAAAACTGCAACGTCACGTGAAATGGTTCAAAAGGTGAAGAAGCGACTTGAGCGAAATCCTCGACGAAGTGCCAATCAAATGGCGAAAGAACTGAAAATATCTGACCATAGCATCCGCCGCATACTGAAAAATGATGTCAAAGTCAAGCCTTACAAGGTCCAAAAGGTGCATGATCTCACACCAACAAGTCAGACTTGAGAGAGCGAAGAAACCTTATGGGATCTCAAGAAAAACTGTAGCATTTCTATAACAAGCAATCATTTTAAGGAGAGTATTTATAGTCAAAAGTCACGCACTTCTCTAGAAAAAAGTCTCGTTAAATCTTCACATTTTTAGTGAGATAATTTGCAAGAAAAGCTGTTCTGATATTATTAACAAATGCTAATGAGAAATACCAACTTCAAAATTTCATAACACACAAGCATTTCTGTTAACAGTTACGAAAAAAAACTCTGAGTGCAAGTTGAACAACAACATACAATGGCACAATTGAAAAGGAAATCCCGATTAGTCATTTGCTGTATTTTTTGGAGCTCAAAAAGTCAGAATCATAAAATTTTGATCAAAATGCCTTGAATTCATAGTGGATCATATCTGAAACACCGCGTGTGTCTAGGATAGCCTTAGTTGGAGGTCGATTGAAGAAACTCTTTACTAGAGTTTATTTTTTGAGTACTGAAGCTCTAGAAAGTATTTATTTGAAATTAACAGCTGAGATAGGCTTTTGCTGCAAAGTGTCTAGATCAGCTGATTGGGAGGCTGAATATAGTCGATAATTAACATCCAGCTTATCACCTCCACATGGCTGTCAGTCAGGCATACAACCAGAAATCAGAGGTGAGGTCACCAAGTTTTGCTAACCCACATCAAGTCAAAATCTTCCATAAGCCGGGTGAGAATTGTAGCTATAAGTCAGGAAATTGAATTTTTAAGGAATGGTGCAGCTAATTATAATTTATTACAAAATATTTTTGCCTCGCATCTTGGGGACTTTATGAAAAAATTCTTGCTCCTAGCCGTTAGTTCCATTACAGTTAGTATGATTATAAGCTGGGAGCCGGGTGCACTTTCAACAGAGGAAGTAGTTATCAACAGCCATATTTTCGATTTTTGATCATAAGATTGCCTTTCTAAACCGGATAAAGAGGCAAAGCGAAGGAGTCTGGCGGTGAACGAGGACAACACGAAGTACCGCCTGAAGTCAAAGAAACAGTCGGCGCACTCGCGTATCGGCGTTGTAAAAGTGTTTGCTTATTTAGGAACCAGCATTAACACCGATAACAATGTCAGCCTGGAAATCCAACGTAGAATCTCTCTTGCCAACAAGGGCTACTTTGGACTAAGTAGGCGACTGAGCAGTAAAATCCTCTCTCTCGACGAGTAAAACTAACAATCTACAAATCTTTCATCATGCCCGTCCTAACGCCCGATGAAGCGTCGCTTGGAGTGTTTGAGAGAAAGATTTTTTCAACCTTAGCACGTTGGCGACGGCAAATATCGCAGGCGATGAAACGATGATCTGTATGAACTTTACGACGACATAGACACAGCGCAGTGAATAAAGATCCAGCTACAACGTTGGCTGGGTCTCTTCGTCCGAATGGATACAAGCTCTCCGGCTCTGAAAGTATTCGATGGGATACCAGCTGGTGGTAGTAGAGGAAGTGGAAGACCTCATCTGCGTTGGAAGAAGGTGGAAAGTGGAGAAGGACTTTGCTTCACTGGGTATGTCCAAATGGCGCCGGTAAGCCGAGAAAGAAACGGCTGCCGCGTTCGGCCAAAATCGCATAAGCGGTTATCGCGCCAAATAAGAAGAAGGAAAAGACGATCATAAGATTGAAATAATAAGAATTCAGTTTAGTCTCAAATACATATTGCTGGGTAATTCCGATATTTCGTGTTTTATTTGTTTTTTTTTTTAAAGCGAAATAATTCAATAATAGCGAAATGTTCATTTGAATGTTCTCCGTTTTTCTTTGCCAATGAATGTAAAATTCTCCATCTACAAACTCTCCTAACCATTTACCACCAAAGGCACGTATGTACATTGATTATTCTAACCAATCATCCATTTATCCACTTCATTTCAATGTATTTAAGTTTCAATCTGTTCAACATTTCGAATACAAATCCCTAATAAATGCACAACAAATCCGCGTTAATAAAATTTAAATCACTTCTCCCCACAAACATCGCATAACACAAACACAACAAACATCATCTGCGTTATACGAGTACAAAAGCTACATCATCATCCTCGTCCTCATCCACATTCTCTTTATTTTCCTTATAGCATTGAATTGTCAATGGTGAATAAAAACGTTAAATAAACTGCCGCAATCACCGTCAACAATGCTCCCCCGCAACTACATACAAACAACGTTAACATTTGACTCATTTTGAATTCACCCTCGAATCCTGCACATCCTCTATGACGATAGCATATCCTAGTTGCAGCACAAAACAAAAAATCACAACCATAAACCGGGGAAAGGAAGTTTTTCCAAAGCGATTAAAGGTCGCTTAATGTGACTTGAACCAAAACATATTTTATGGTTATGAACCGCTGCAATTCAACTTCCTACAACTTCCCGCACCATATCAGAGCACACCACTCCACTGTTTCTTGTATGCCCTTCAAAAGCTGCTGTGGAGGCATACAATTTTCAAGTGCAATTTGGCTGTTATCCTGTTTATCCTGTTGATGTCTAGCCGTAACTGTTTTCGCTGCTGTTTTCCTTGTTGTACCAGTTGTACCACTTTGGTTTTGTTGTTGTTGTCGAATTTCATTTACCACCCACATTTTCAAATATTTAGACGTGATTTTGTAGTCCCCTGAAGTAGTGACGAGGGGATTAACGAATTTATTTATTTATTTCGGTATTTTTATTTCGTAATAGTGGGTGGCAAATGGGTGGTACGATTGAGCTTTGCAATTTTTATGTTTATTTCAACATCTTTCCTTCCTACTTCTTCCTTCCCCACTCAAATGCCAGCACGTTTATATGTTGTTAATGGCGGACAAAACTGCCCTTTGGGTTGGTCCAACATTTAAGCGGCGTTTATTGCTTTCGTGGAGGAGGGTCAACTGCAAGGAGTGTAAAGGATCATTGAGCAGTTATTGAAATTAATTGGAAATTATTATCTTTTCAGCGGCCTAATGAGTTCAAATCAATTAGAAATAATTGCTTTTAGTTCAAACTATAAAACTTTAAATGGCTTTTTTGGAAACCTTTTACGTATGCGTGTAGGTATGTACATGAGTATATTATTGGAATTAATTAAGAACAGTTTTCGCATATTTTTCGTTGAACAAAGTAGAGAAAAACAGAGAATACAAATGAGAGAACGAAAAAAAGTTGCAAAAGCCTATCTCTGTATTTAAAGCCTACCTGTATGTGAGATTTCGGCACCATAACAAATGTTTTTTTTGCGATCCTTCTTAAAACCTTTTTCTCAAATCCTTTTTTTATTATAACTTGGTTATTACACATCTGACGTTCAATATCCATCTGTCATTACTACAGTTTTGTGATGTTGTTTCTCTCATTCCAATGCCTTGAGTGAGAGGTTTGCAGAGAGAGGTTGAAAAATATGCTATAATCCGCCGCAATAATCCGATGATTTGTTCTTTAGCCTTTTTGGAAAGTAAAGTAACTCAAATGATGATTTCTTTCTTTAGCATTTTTAAAGGTAAAGTAACTCAATAATAATTCCTAAATTGAAAGACGAGGTTCTGTGCATTATTGATGAAATTGGGTAGGAATTATGCCAAATTCCATAGGAAATTTCCTCAAAGAAACTTACTTCTCGAGACCATCATTTCAATTATTGCATTCACAAACCCCAAGCGTGCATTCATTTGTTGTTATAATAAAAACATCAGCATTTTTCAAATAAATTTCGGGATCTTCTCAGAGCGCTCTTAATAGGCTACCCCATATAAGCGCCCGAGATTATTATAAAGGCACCACAAATTGAAAACTTATGACTATTGACTTATTAAATTATTTATATTTTAATTTAAATTATTTTTTTTATAAAAATATTGTTCATTCATCAAGACTATAATAACTCAAGTTTCAAACTTTGTACAAAATTTATAAAAATTCGACAAATTGTCAATAAAATTTCAGCATTTTTGACCAGATTTTTTAAGAAAAATGTGTTTTATAATCTATTAAATTTTAATGCAACAAAGTAGAAGTTTGAAGTCGCTCAAAATTTTCGTTGATTCTTGATAATTATATAAACCTCTCAACTCTCTGCCGGAGGCCAATTTCCAAGTTATTGATAAGAAATGGGAATCTCTCAAAAATAGTTAATTGAAATTTCATATAAAACTCACATGAGAACTTAAATAAAAATGTTTTGCTGAGTAATAGTGCACAGTCTTGCAGGAATTTTCATCGAATATTTTATAAAATATTTTCAACAAAGAAACGATTAATATTGTATTGCATATTGTACATAAAAAGAATTTTGGCGTGTGTGCATTCATTCCTTCACAACTATTCACAATAAAATAGATCTTTGTTTAAATGAGATCCTCTAAGTTTCCTGCCCAAGTAGCGCTTTTAGTTTATTAATTAATCTACCGAGAAAATCCTTCATCTCTTAAAAGCCTTGTGAAATGGTAGCTTTAAAGCGTGCACTGCTGGTATTCAACCATGTAATGCACCAGTGCTTAACATCAAGAAGAGCGACTCTCTCCAAGATTCCGAGCCGTAAGACTCAATAAATTTGTCAAAAGGTGTTTAGCCGCATCACACTGGTGTGCGCTAACAGTCCTTACGAGCTATTCACCTAAAAAAATTAAGAAGGATAGAAACAAGCTCACAAGCTCAATGCTCAAGCAACATTCCCCCTACCATCGGTTCTCCCTTAGCTATTCACTCTCTTCACTACTTATTAGCATTGACACATTCGGTTTAAGCTACATCACCCACCCGCCTATTCATTCTAAAAAAATAAGTATTTGTCTATCCGTCCATTTGCTCCTATTGAGTTTTTGTAGAGCTATCCCTCTTTTATTTGACTATAAATTCCCTCATTACAATATAAATATCTTGAAGGAACAATTTGGGAGGAGAGTGTAGTAATCAACCTCTCGCCGAACACCCACCTCACTAGATTATCCGAAGGCTCTGGAGGTCGGCTTACCGAAAAGATGCTTTTGTAACGCGAACTATCCTGATTAGGCGAAATAAAAACCTCTGAATACCATCCCATCGAGGAGAACTTGTCTGATTCAAGCAAAACCTGGGCCAATACTGTGCAAATACACGTTTTGCAGAGATTTACTTAATTCTGAAATATGACCACGACTAGGTGATATCGAACGAATTTTTCGAACGAATTATTATAATTTTATTATTAATACTAACTTATCGGTATGTAACAGGGGTAACACTCCCACTTTCACCTTTCCTAGTACGGAGTACTTCAGAGGATGGGAGGAAGTGATTGATGTTACTCTACTGTCTGAAAATAGCGTAGTAAGGGTAGATAACTGGAGGGTATCCAATAAAAGGTCATTTTCTGATCATAGTTGGATCCTCTACGATTTGGATCTTAAGGTAGATCCACCCCTACCGTATCGAAATCCCTTAAGAACCAACTGGAAGAGGTTCAAAAATGTAGTAAACAAGAGGATAGGAGGGACTTCTACCCCTCAAATCACTCTCACGGAAAGCCTTGAGAGTAGGGTCATAACACTGGAAAAGGCATTTAGTAGGGCCTACAAAACGTCCTGCCCCATAAAATTTAGCAAAAAAACTCACCCTCCTTGGTGGAGCAGTGAGCTCTTAAAACTAAGGGAAAAATCTAGATCAACATTTAACCTCAGCTACTCGACGGGAAATTGGGAATTGTACAGAGAAAGTCGGAGACAGTACAAGAACAGATGCCATCCAACGGGCGTTGATAGACCTGGAGGTGGACAGTTGCATTAGTAACTGGGTCATCTCCATGCTAGAAACGAGGATCATCAAAGCTAATATGGGTAATATCAACATAACCAAGAAGGTCCACGGGGGCACTCCTCAAGGGGGAGTATTATCTCCACTTCTTTGGCTATGTGTGATCAGCAAAATCTTAACAAAACTTGACGGAGGTGGGGTAAAAGTGGTGGCGTACGCTGATGATGTGGTGTTAATGGTGTCAGGACTGTGCCCAAATACGATCAGTGGGATCATCCAAAGGGCGTTAGGTGAGCTTAACTCTTGGGCCACAGGATGTGGGCTAAGTTTAAACCCGCGTAAAACAGAACTTATGCTTTTTACCACCAGATACAAGGTACCAACTTTCACCCTACCAAACATCAACGGACAAACTCTGTCACTATCAACCAGTGCAAAGTACTTAGGAGTAATTCTGGACTCCAAACTTAGCTGGAAGTTAAACGTCGAAGAACGGGTAAGGAAAGCAGAAATTGCTTTATATGCCTGCAAACGTATGCTTGGAAGAAGATGGGGTCTTCAACCGAGGCATACATTATGGTTGTATAAGGCGGTTATACGACCCATTCTATCGTATGGTTCGGTAGTTTGGTGGAAAGCTCTAGGGAGAGAGTACAATACCAAATTACTCGGCAGAATACAAAGATCAGCCTGTGCAATAACGGTCGGTGCAATCAGATCATGTCCCAGAGAGGCTCTCAATGCTCTGACACACGTTATTCCCATAGACCTACATATAAAGAAGACGGCAACCATGAGTGCATTTAGGTTAAATGAAGCGGGTCGCTGGAAAGAAAAAACTTATGGTCACGCTAGTCTATTATTGCGACAAACTCAGTTAACCTCGGTGAGGACTGACTACATCGTCCCGATGGTAAAGTTCAATAGGAATTTTGCCACACTCTTTCCATCTAAAAAAGAATGGAATAAGGGACTCTCTCTAAACAACTTCGATACCACAGTCTATACAGATGGCAGTAAAATGGATTGTGGTGTTGGAGCTGGTATATATTCTCATAGACTTGGAATTGAAAAATCTGTGCGTCTCCCTAATACCAGCAGCGTCTTCCAAGCGGAAGTACTAGCAATTGGGGAAGCCTGTAGGTTACTAATCGCAGATTTTTCTTTTAAGGGCAATATCGCTATTCTTTCGGATAGCCAAGCCGCAATCCAGGCGCTGGACGCGACTATAACAACCTCTAAAGTGGTGGAGCAAAGTAGGAATAGCCTCACCAACTTGAGTGAAAACCATAGAGTAACCTTGATTTGGGTCCCGGGACACCGGAACATAGAAGGTAACGAAAAAGCTGATGAACTGGCAAGAGGTGGATCTGCCATGAATAGCGCTCTTGCAGTACCAGTACTCACTCCACTAGGTGCGGTCAAGAATGCAATTTCCCTAAAATACCTTCGAATTGCAGATTGTAGATGGAGAGACCAGACGAAATGCAAAATCAGCAGAACGTTATGGCCCACCTACAACCTCAAGCAATCGTTGACATTAATAAACATGAAACGACGGGACACCTGCAGACTTACGGCAGTCATAACTGGCTTCTGGTCTATCGGAGAACAAGCCGCCAAAATGGGTATCCCTCACAACACATACTGTCATAGTTGTAAACAACCGGAGGAAAAAGAAACAATCTTCCATTTCCTCTGTGAATGCCCTGCCCTATGGAAGGACAGAATGTTAACCCTGGGCAAACCGCTGTTCGAGAGTCTCGAGCAACTGTCTGGCGTAGACGTCAACAACCTAATAAGGTTCCTAAACCGCACAGACTGGATATAGTCCTGCTGCAAATAACTGTTAAACAATTTGGTAACGAGGATGTGGCAACAAAATGGTGCGGAAGCGCTAGTTGGATTCTGGATGAATCACCACTCTAACCAACCAACCAACCAAGCTAGCGCTTTCTCTCGTTGCTCGCAGCTCCAATATGTTCAGCATTGCATCTATCGACCTCATCCAGTGTACATAGAATATGTTTTATAATTTTTTCGAAGGCATTTTTATAGAAACTGTTGGGAAGATTCTGCCTATTCTTCATAACTACAGCCTCCCCTGAAATCGTTATATGGGAGTCTGTGCTTGGTGGTCATGTGTAGCTTACATACCAATGTATTTCATTTATTTTTTTTTTCAAGTTGAAGGTCATTAAATTTTATTAAATGTAGCTTAACTATTATAGTTTTAAAAATAATTGAATTTAAATGCTCCCCATGCTCGTTGACACAAGTGCGGCATCTTAGTAAAAAGTTGTTCATTGCTGCTTTGAGAGTTGCGACAGGAATAGCCGCAATTGTGGCCCGAATGGATTGTTTTAGTTCATCCAAATTTGTTGGCTTTGTTTTATAAACTTCTTGTTTACATAAACCCCACAAGAAAAAGTCAGGTGCAGTAAGGTCAGGCGACCTGGGGGGCCAACGAAATTCGGAGTTTCTTGAAATCAGTTTATTGGGAAATTTTCGTCGCAACTCTGTCATAACAGTCTGGGCTATGTGAGACGTTGGCCCATCTTGTTGAAACCACACAGAGTTGAAAGGAATTCTCTTTCGGCGTAGTTCTGGATAGAAGAATTCTTTCAGAATTTTCAAATAACGGTCTCCAGTAACCGTAACGGTGTAACCATTTTCTTCAAAAAAATAAGGCCCGACAATACAGCGTGAAGAAACCGCACACCACACTATCACGCGAAGAGGATGCAATTCCGTCTCGTGGAGTATCTGTGGGTTAGAAGTACTCCATATTCGACAATTTTGTTTGTTCACATTGCCGTTTAAATCGAAATGGGCCTCATCAGACATGAAAAGGCAGTTTAACATGTTTTGGTCTTCTTCCTCCATTTGCAGGATCTTCTAACAAAATTTCAAGCGAATCGGCAAGTCTGCTGCATTCAGTTTGTTAACCATTTGAATTTTGTAGGGAAATAAGTCTAAATCTTTGTGCATTATTGTTTGCAAAGACTGTCGGCTGACACCAAGTTGAGCAGATAAGCTTCTTGTTGAAACCCTTGGATTGCTTTGTATAGCTGCAGCTACAGCAGCGATCGTTTCCTCCTTCCGAACTGGTGGGTTTCGATGATAAGGCCTTCTTGCGACTGTTCCTTGCTCAGAAAAATTATTCACCAGTCTCATTATGGTCCATCTGCTCGGGGGATCGCCGCCAAACATCCGCCTGTACTCTCTCTGTACCAAAACTACGGACTCCAGGGCGTGATAGCGGCGGACTATCCAAATTCTTGTTTGCGTGTCCCAGTTATCCATTTTAATAAATTTTAAAGATCAATCTGCAAATTAAAACAAAAATGGAACAGATAACTTAAAAAGAAAAAAAGTTATTCAATTTTTTTTTAGTAGCGGCTTTCATCAGCCACCCTGTACTACCAGTCTAAGCGCCTTAATCGCAAAATGCCAGTCTACAGCGAAGAGGAGTTTTAAATTAGATATCCACCATACCAAGTTCTGCTATATATTGAATCTGCTACTGCTACCGGAAGCTCCTTAATGTCATGCATTTGTTGTATGGAGATAATTCGCAATACCGTCAGAGAAAAGGTTACAAAAAATCAACGAGGTTTTTAAACTACTTAAAACCTTATTATCATCATCATTTGGCACTACAGCTCTGTGTGAGCTTTGACCTGATGCACAAAATGTCTCCGATCCTTGGTTGTTTCCCTCCAATTATATATATAATTGGCGCGTACACCCTTTTTGGGTGTTTGGCCGAGCTCCTCCTCCTATTTGTGGCGTGCGTCTTGATTTTATTCCACAAATGGAGGGACCTTCAGTTTTAAGCCGACTCCGAACGGCAAATATTTTTATGAGGAGCTTTTTCATGGCAGAAATACACTCGAAGGTTTGCCATTGCCTGCCGAGGGGCGACCGCTATCAGAAAAATGTTTTTCTTAATTTTGGTGTTTCACCGAGATTTGAACCTACGTTCTCTCTGTGAATTCCGAATGGCAGTCACGCACCAACTCATTCGGCTACGGCGGCCGCCAATTGGTGACCTTGAGCTTCGCCATGTCGTCTTCTAGTTCGTCAATCCATCATGATCTTGGTCTGCCTTTTGCTTTCGTTGCAAATGTTTTAGCGTCAATTATTTTTCGTTGAGCTCTCCTATGGTCCATTCTCATGGTATGGCCTAGCCATCTTAGTCTTTGAGCTTTGGCATGCTTTGGGACAACATTTTCGCCTCTTATAAGTTGGTCCAGTTCATGGTTCCATCTTATAAGCCACTCGCCGTTGTCTTTGACTGCACCGAAGATTTGTCTCAAAATTTTTCTCTCGAATGCTTTGAGCTTGTTTTTGTCTTTTTCACTTATTGTTCAAGACTTCGATCCATGACTCTACTTAAAACTTGCACTCTGTTAAAATAAAATTTAATAAGTTCTAAAACTGCATGCCAGAAATTTGAATTGAAATCGATTGATGGACAATGGGCTACACTTTTATAAATAAATTAATGAACAATTAAAAAAACAAAATAGAAAAAACTGGTTAACTGCTATGTTTGTCGCGGGCTATACCTCATCTTTCATTGCAACACGGAAGAAATTCATTTCGATCTATCTACCCTTCTTTGTTTACAAGTCATTTGAAGTTGACTTGCCAGTGTATTTTGTTAGTATTTTCGAGGAGTACCAAATATCGAGCAGTGATGAAATTCTTTGCATGGGAAACTTTATGAGCAACATAAATCAAGAAATATATATGTGAAAGTGTTAAAGGCGCTTGCTCCTTTCTTTTGAACTGTGAATCGGTTTGGTTATCAGTGGTCCAAAATGCTACTTATCACTCATTCACTCCACTCTTGAGCGAGGGTTGACTTGTACAGTTTGCGCCTTTGTAACACTACATGTAAGGAGCTCTATTTCAATATCTTTATCGAAAAGTCTAGCATTTTTGGTATAAATTTGCAAATACCGTTTTCACTTACGAGATTTATTTATTTTCTTTTTTCAGTGAGTTGAAAAATTCATCTCGCCCAAGAGATGAATTTAACTCGGGGGTCATTTTCGTGCTATGATTTATTACGATTTTTGACGTGGCTTATCGATATAGGAGGGCATTGATTGACTTACCTCGACTTTTGGCTATAAAGCGCTATATTTAGGCACAGGAAAACGCTGGTACAATGAGCTCCAACGTGGTCGTTGAACCCTGCAGGATGAATTTCATGAAGGCCGTCCAATAACGGTTCTAGCGCCAGAAAAACTCGATGCTGTGCGTCAATTGATGACACAAGATCATCATGTGACAAATTGGGATATGGGAACATGCTTGGGTATTGGTGGGACCAGCTTACATGCATTTGGTCGTCAAAAAGTGCTTATCTTAGAAACCGCATGATTTGACCTTTCCCCAAAAAACGGATTGGTGTAAAAAAAAGTTGAAGAAATTGAGACGCGATAGTTCAAAGCACGTCTATGATATCCTAACAGGTGGTGAATATTGGATCTATGAATCTGAGCCGGAAACAAAGCAGCAATGGATAGTAAGAGTGTTCCAGAACGAGCTTAATTCAACAAAAGTTGTAAGCGGAAGACGCACCGCAAAGCAAATGGTTGTCTGTTTTTTGTTTTTTAGAAAATCTGATCATATCGCGATTATATCACTGGAGAAGCTTAAAACAGTCAATTCTGAGTGGTGCACAACCGTTTTTTTATCAGAAGTTTTCGGACAATTAAGGAAAACCAACCGCCAAAGACGAATGTCTTGTTTTTCACCAAGACAATGCGAGCTCTCACACAACGAGTTTTTGACCACTCAAAAGATCGAACTAATGGGTCTCCCGATTTGCACCACTGCTTAGGCACCTAATGACTTCTTTTTTTCCCGAAAATCAAAAATGAAATGAGAGATAAACGTTTTTCAACGTCTGAAGAAGCTGATGAACCCTCAAACAGCGCGGAGGTATCCACTTCTAAGTGGCAAAAGTGCTTTGAAAATTGGTTCAGCGAATGCAGAAGTTTATTGTGAATAACAAGGAGCATATTTTGAAAGGGAATAAAACCATTTTCACTACTTTTTTACTGTGATTTAATTATTGTGTTTTCATCTTGGCCAACTCCAGCCAGAGGAAAGGCACTTACGCCCAATCCAACCCAGCTCTATCCAGAGTTTAATAAGGGAGCTGGGCTTGGATGAGGTACTGTGATGAGTAGAGGGCACAAAAGGTCATGAGGTCGAAGTGAAAACCTCATTCATATATATATCTGTCTATTGTATTTTCATTATAATTCACCTCGTGCCTGTATAAAAGATTTCCCCATACCAAAATAAACGCACTGTTTAAAATGTTGATGCACACATTTATTTGTAATAATCATATTCATATTAATAGTTTTATTTGCAATATTTAAAAATAATTTACAAATGTCTCGCACATCTGTGGAATATTAAAAGTATCAAATTTGCAATGAAAGCTGGGAATTTTTACTTCCAACGAAGCTTTGTCCACTTTTTAACGCTTCGCTGAGATTTGGAAATTTCTAAAACACAAAAATATATCTGATCCAAAAAAAGTATGAAATTTCCATACATTTTTTAACAAATATTTCCAAAGATCTTAGTCAACTCTTCGCCCAGTTGATACTTTTAATACTGCAGAAATGCGTATTTTCATTCCATATTCATAATATTAAAATAGATATTTTCGTAAAATACACGCCTTCTTTTGCATTTCGAAAGCAGTAAAATTAAAATTTAAATATTTTGGTATTTAAAAACTATGCAAGCTACAGTAATTTTATTCACTAATGTATTTAGTCAATATATTTAGTATTTCTTTGCTCGCTGCTGCATTCGTTTGTTTAATTTATTAATTTTATTATTTATTTATTTAAGTTTCCGTTTAGCTAAAAATCAACAATGCTTATTTAGTTTTTATTAATTTTTTTTTAGTTTTATTCAAAAACTAGCTATACACTAAACAAATTTGTTTTCATTTGTGTCAATGTGTGTGTGTGGTTTATTTTTCATGTGTTTGTAAGATTTTCGATTTTATTTATAGAAAACAGATTACACCATTAGTTTAGGCATTTTGCATTTGACCGTAAATTTATTTAAGAATTCTTAAATATTTATGTATTTAATAAAATCAAAAAGCACACACTAACAAAACGGTGGCGCAAAGGCTTAAAGGCTTAAACGTTAGAGGCTTAGTATTTTCACAAGCAAATTCAAGCTGATTTAAATCGTCACTTATTTTATTTTGCTTTTCTTAATTTTACTTTTAATTTTTTTTAATTGGACTAGAATTTTTATTTTTATTTTATCCATTATCCGCTGCTACAGTGATATTTAACTTTGAAAATTAATAAGCAAATTTTTTGTTTGAGAAATTCATTTTCAGTTATTTTATTTCATGTACTCATACATGCATACAAACACATGCATGTATGTATTTGAAAAACAAAATGAATCGATTTATTTTATATAAATAATAATTTTTTACAAGAAATTCTGAGTAAAATCGTATTTGCAATTTTGTATTTCTTAGTGATTTTCATCTTCTTTCTTTAGTTGTACATTTAGTTAAGCATTTTTGATTGTTTTACATTTTACAACAACACATTGTTACAAGCATTATTTACAATTCGTTTTGTATTTCAATTCGCTGTTCCCTCGCTTGCCACTTCTCAATCGCTCTCACGCATTACACATCCCATCGCTCCCACATTCGTCCGTCTTTCGCTCCACTCATCAGCTGTGAATGTAGTTCATCATAGGACCCGTTCTCGATTTCACCTCAGTTGGTAAATAGAAAGGGTCCCAACGACCCTCAAACCATCGGCGGCTTAATATCCACCAATGTGCTGTGATGATCTAGCCCAGGGCTGGGCGCCGAATTGCCCACCAAATGATGATGGTGGTGATGATGCAAGTGCGCATGCGCATGTGCTTGTTGCTGTTGTTGATGGTGTTGCAGTTGCGCCTGTGCTTGTGCCTGTGCCTGCGCTTGCGCATGCGCCTGTTGTTGCTGCTGTTGATGGTGTTGTTGTTGGGCGTGCAGCATTACTGGCGAGCCACCGGACATGTTGTGCGCTGATGAGAGGTGCATATTGCTACCCAACAGCCCACCAGTTGGTGTTGTATTTCCCGGACCGCCTGACTGATGTGAATTGGGCGTACCCGGGTGACTGCCACCACCGCTTTGCTGTCCATTACCAGACGATAGTCCATTCGACTCGCCGGACTGATTACCAGGCTCTTCCGAATCGCTGCACGACTCCGATGAACCCTTCTTCATGCTGCCGCCCTGACCGGTGGCATTGTGTGTCTTCACATGCTTAGCCAAGTGATCGCTGCGCATGAAGCGCTTGTTGCAGATGGGACAAGCGAAACGTTTTTCGCCCGTATGTGTGCGCAGATGTCGTTGTAACTCATCGGAGCGTGTGAAACGTTTGCCACAGAAGAGCCAATTACATACAAATGGTCGCTCGCCGGTGTGCCAACGTAGATGCGCCTTCAGATGCGAAGTCTTGCCGTACACTTTACCACAACCAGGTATGTGGCACGAGTGTATGTTCTTTTTGCGCAAGTGCACGCCAGCTGGGCCGAGCCGTTCGGCTTCCTGACAGTTGGGACAATCGCATGTAGCACGACCGGCATAGCGTCTTTGTGAACGCGGCGATGGTGTTGATGGCGTAGATGCTTGTGGCGAGGCTGCAGTTGAAGCAGCCGACGGCGAACTATGCGGCAGCGAGAAGCCACCCACACCTTGACCGGGTAACATGCTCTTGTAGGTGTCCTGCAGCAGATGTTGTCCGGAGCCCAGAAGATGAGCGGTGTTGGAGAGCGAATGCGACAATGCGGACGAGTAATCAGAACCGGCTGCCGTAGCATAATTTGCCATTGTTGAGTGCATGCCGGCGCCTCCCATATCTAGCCAGCTGCCTGCAGCACTATGCATATCCCACCAGCCTGAGTTAACACTAGCTGCCTCGGCGGCTTTATGCGCGGACGCCGTAACAGCATTGAATGGCCAATCATATGGATGACGTGAGTAGACCGAACCGAATGTAGCGCCCTCCACTTTACCCAACAGACCCTGATGCATATGATGGTTATCAGCGACCATGCCGCCACTGGCACCGCTCGTATTCGGGAAGTAAAGATCGCTGCCGTAAGCCGAGGGATTGCTGACTGCAGCACAGGACGACGAAATCGGACGACTGTAAGGATAAATGCTGAAATTATTCTCAGTTATAAGTCTTGTTACTCAATTTGCGGGTTGGTAGTGGAATATGGATGGCAGCAGGGAGGCAGTCAAGGTACAAATTTAAATGCTTACCTAGCCGTGATGTTGACCATTGTATTGATGCTGGATGAGGGCAGACTACGCGATGACGTGGCAGATGAAGTGCCACCCAAACCTAAACTGCTAGCCGACGAGCCAGAACCGGAGGACGACGAAGCGGAAGAGATGGTACAGGGCGAATGCTGACCACCAGCAACGCCGGAAAGCGAGCCACTCGATGCGCCACTACTGCCACCACCGCTCGACGGCGATGTAGGACTTTTCTTCCAAGGATGGAAACCTTTGCCTACAGCTGCGTCGGCCAAAGGAGGAGGCGATTTACTAGATAATTTGTTGCATTGCGCCGCCAACATTGCGAGTGGTGTGCCACGTAGACTGGGATGATCCTGAAATGAAGCGCGAAAAAGAGTATTACTTATATGAGGAAAGAAAAATAATTACATCTAAATCATGAAAGCCGCGAAAGGTGATGCAATAGAAAACCAGCTTGACTTACATACAAAACAAAAAACCATAGTATACCTAATCCTAATAACAACACCAAATTTATGTAAACTACTTTGCGAGGTAAACGTAATCAAAATTGAAATAAATTTACTTGGAAAGCGTGAGAATATTCTACGAATTGCAAGCCAATTCCAAAATAATCTGAATACAAATTGGCTGTGTTCAATATGCAACAACAAAAAGCTTCACAACGGCACACCAGTCAAAACTGATCTCACACAGTGTTTTCTACGAGAACTGCAGGTAAAAATTATGTACAATAAATTTGATTTGTGTACAAAATCTAATTTGACCACTACTCCAACTCAATTTCCTCTCTGCAACCAACTGCTCGTACAATAAAAGAAACAGCGTTAGTAGCAGCTACTCATCGTGCATCTGCCCAAACAATTATCCATTCATACTTCAATCTACGCCGAATTTTTGATTTATCCTGCTCCGAGAAGCGGCCACCGATAGCTGTTCGTGTACAAAAACAAACTCTTTTAACATTCTCACCACAAAAATCCTCAATCATTCAGTTAGAGGAAGTCATTATGATCCCAAATAGCATCGAATTTGAAAACAAAAAAACACCGAAGAATGAAAGAATGAAAAAAGGAAATACAATTTTGACTTCTCCGCTTTGCTACACTTGTGAAGCGTAACGAAAGATCGTAAATCCTGACACTTGTTTCGGTTTCTTAGTACTTAGTTTTTTTGTTTGGCGCCGAAATACAACTAATACATTTTTTTTTATTCGGTTTGCTTTAATCAAAACGTCGAAGGCCGAAGGATTCACAATGTGTTTGATGAATGACTTTTGCATAAGAAGTGTTTATGTGGTAGTTTATAGATTGTATGTATGCATTTGCTTATACAAATACATACAAATATCTAATAGAAGAACGATACAGCCTAGAAGAGATTTTCTATTTCAAAAATGAATATACAAATAAAATATTGTCATTTCACAAGGTTTTTTTCTTAGGTTAGGTTTGGCAGCCGCTTCGCATATAGAGACAGCGAGCCACTTAGACTTCGAAATGGGTCCGTTGTGAGCCGCAGGGACTGGGCTACATTTCCCTTTCCATATTGAACTATCCTGAGCTTTTGACGAGGCGTAAAAGGTTGTTGATACCTAAAGTGTATTGATTGTCTATATTCATTAAGAAATAGGATCTTGAATATCGGATCCTGCTTCTGGCTAGAGCCGGGCATGTGCAAAAAACGGTCCTCCTCATTTCTGCAGCTACGAGAGCAATCATGCACGTAAACACCTAATCTCCTTGCATGATTTCCTATGAGACAATATCCCGTGAGGGCCCCTACTAAGGTCTTAATTTGAAGTCTACTCAATTTTATAATATTCTTGGTCAGACGAAGATTTAGCCTTGGCCATGTTTGCCCAACAATTTAATAGGCATTGGCACTAATCCATCTTTGATTTGTAGAACTGAATAGTGCGTCCTTAATAAGAAGCTTAAAAGTTGCGAAAGGTACGCGCATAAAATTACTTATGTTTGGCATACAGGTACCTTCTCTTGCATATTGAGCAGCACAATTCTCTGGTATATATCTGTGGCCCGGAACCCAGCGTAAGATGATACGATATCGTTTGGTCATCTCATTAAGAGATTGGCGACAATGTTATTTGGAATGTATCCAGGGCCCGTAGGGCAGCTTGGCTGTCTGATGGAATGCAGATACCTATTGATGATATTCTGTTTATCGCCAACCATTTTAAGCCTTATGAAGAGCGTTTATTTCGGCTTGAAAAACACTACAGTAATTTACAGTAGTTTAAAGGATTCACTGATAGAAAGCTCTTAAGAACCGGGGTTATATTGGTCCGACACCGGTGCCCATTTTAGATCCGCCCGTGTAGATCTTAACGGCTGTGTTGGATGATGGACCTTTTTCAAGCCATTCCAGTCTAGAAGGCATTTTCATTAAGAGACTCCCTTCGAAGCAGGGAATCACTGGGTATATCTATATAAGAGTCTAAGATGGTTGAATGTTCATATATGACAGCCTTCCATTGTGAACTCGCTCTGAGCCTTAAAGCGGAACAGGCTACTGAGTTTTGATTTCAGTTTGGCAAAGTATTTATCTAAATGAACAAAACCACATCAGTATTTTTCTGGTTTAGCTACAATGCGGATTTTTTTCTTGTAAATATCTCGTAACCCAATTGAAATTTTGTTTTCCTGTCTTCAGCATAAGTAGAGGTACCTATAGACTAAAAGAAAAAAATTAACAAGCTGATTTGAGAAAATTGCATGTAGTGCCCAAAAATAATACTTGATTGTCGTCGTTCTTATTTATTCATTATTTATTCATTATTATTCTATAAATGCAGTATTTTTTGCAGTCTATGAAAATTAGAATGCTCAACAACTTAAACAAAAATAAATTAAACTTTTCCATAGTAAACCTCTTGGATCTTAATGAAGAAAATCTCACATTTCTTACAGTTTACAGGGAAAGATTATTAGAGAATACTTGGAATGTAGTTAAACAATTCATTTAGTATATTAACATTTTGAAGTAGTATTAGTGTTAATTAGTTCTAATCATCTCTAATTAAAAAATTTCATGATTTCGTAAGCTTTACTGAGGAAGATGGAAATAAGTGTTTTCGAGTAGCGGGGGTCAATCGCCCCACTTATTAAATCGAAAATATAAGTCAAGGAGAGAATAGCCCTTTTACAATCTATTGATTTTAGGTTAAAGAGAAAGCTTCGACTTCAATAGGATGAAATAGGGTCACAAAAATTTTAAGAAAGCAAAGTAAAGTGGGCAAAGACTTTCTGGACACGTTGAAGTCTACTAAAATGGAATGATAAATATGTTCTCCAAATTCAAGCACATAAGAGAGGTATACCTCTATATATAATGGCCTTAGAGTATACGGATTAACACAGTCTGAGATAAAATGTTGAATAAAAGCAAGTACGGTATATGACCTTGCAATGATAAGGTTCGGGAAATAGGTGGGCCCTTCATCGTAGCCGGAGTCCTCAACGCCAAGGCTGTCGAGTGGGGTGCCCCTACTACGAACACACGGGGAAGACATATACTAGACATGGCTGCCAGATTGGGGCTTGTAGTGGCAAACACAGGAAACGCCACTACTTTTAGGAGATCAGGATGTGAACACACCAGGACTGATATCACCCTAGTGACTGATAGCCTGACTGCGGCAATCAACGGGTGGGAAGTTCTGGAAGATTATACTGTAAGTGACCATCAGCATAACACATTCCGGATCAGTGCGAGAACTGATCCTATCCCAACACCTAAAATAAAGGGCACTAACAAATGGAGCATACCCAAAGTGAACACTGAAGTGTTTCTAGCTCACTTTGATGCAAATTCCATGCCGCACATAAGAGGTGTCGCTGGCTCCCTTGCAAGAGCCATGGTGTAGCGCATTGCCAAAAGCTGCGACGCATCGGCGCCCCGCGCGGGTTACGCTCAAGAAGACGACCTGTGTACTGGTGGACATCAGAAATCGCACAGCTCAGAAGAACCTGCTTCTGTAATAGAAGAAGGTACACCAGAGCCAGATGAAACAGAAGCAGAGGCGAAAGCTGTTGATTTCAGACAATCCCGAAAAGCGCTGAAGCAAGCAATCATCGCCTGTAAGAAGGTAAAATGGGAGGAACTTCGGAAGGATCTAAATAGCAACCCTTGGGGTTTGGGCTATAAAGTTATAACGGGGAAGCTAAACGCCAACTCCAGAGCCATACATCTAGACTGTGATGCTATCAGCAAAATAGTGGGCAGACTGTTCTCTATGACGCACCCTATGCTGTGCGAGGACCGAGACCCCCAAGGTGACGAGAGGCCCTTCACCGAGGAAGAGCTTAAAACCGCGGCAAGAAGCCTCAAAAGCAACAAAACTCCAGGCCCAAATAACATCCCAGCTCAAGCTCTCAAACTTGTGGCTGAAAGCCGACCAATAACATATTTAAGAAAGGGGATATCGGATTTAATGCATATTAAAAGAGTAAAACTAGCTCTCAATTAGGAAATTAAAACCGAGTGATTATTATTATTGTTTGCTTAAAAGACCACTATGAGGCGCATTGTGTCAAGTAAATAACCTTGTCAAATGCTTTTGAAAAGTCCTTGCACACAGTGTCAACTTAAAGTCGATTTGAAAAAGTACATAGGCAATATTCATAAATAAATCCCAAGTTTACTAAACTGCAAATTTGCATATAAAACCGCCTACTGCTGCTCACATTTTGCATAGAATAGAGACACTGTGGTAGCCTGAAACTCACTTTTATTCTTATTGACTAAAAATTTAATGCATTTTTTTAAATTATTTTTAAGGGCGTAGCCGAAGGAGTAAGCATAAGTATTTAAAAAGATTTTAGGATTCAACACTACAAGTCCACCAATCTACAAATCCACTTTGCACAAAAATGTTTACTTACACTGAAAATAAGTGTGTGTAAAACAATTTTTTTTTATTATCACTTTTAAAAAAATATCTAAATATATTTATATTTATATATGGCGGCCTCAGTAGCCGAATGGGTTAGTGCTGTCAACCATTCGGAATTTACAGAGAGAACGTAGGTTCGAATCTCGGTGAAACACCAAAATTAAAAAAAACATTTTTCTAATAGCGGTCGCCCTTCGGCAGGCAATGGCAAACCTCCGAGTGTATTTCTGCCATGAAAAAGCTCCTCATAAAAATATCTGCCGTTCGGAGTCTACTTGAAACTGTAGGTCCATTTATTTAACAACATCAAGACGCAAACCACAAATAGGAGGAGGAGCTCGGCCAAACACCCAAAAAGGGTGTACGCGCCAATTATATATATATATATATAGGTATATATATATAATAATATATTTACGTTTCGACGATTCCGTTGAGGCATTTGTGATGTTAAAGAAATCAGTTATATTATATTTCCCCAAACTAAAATATTGTATAATTATTATATAATTAATATATATATATATATATATTTATATATATACTACCATATATATACTAATATACATATTTATATATATTTTTAATTTCACTATTTCAAATTTTTTCCTTTTTTATTTTCGTTGTTAAGAGATCAAACTACATAAGCAAAAGACAGTGGCACTTCGAGATACGAACCTTTTTTTTTTTGTTTTTTTTTCCTGTTGAACAGTGCTGCTGACCCTCTGCTACATATTTCAATAAATATTTAATGAATTTTTATTCAAAATATACTGGTATAATTAATTTAAACAATTATATATAATATTAGTTTGGGGAAAAAGAAATTCATTATATTGGCGCCAAATTTTTGCGCATATGGTTTCAAATTGTTTTGTGGTTGATCTATTGCTCGATCTAAAACTACTAACACCCCGGTCAACTTTGATTATTTCTGTGATTTTATCGACATTTTCGACATTATTGATTTCTTTAACATCACAAATGCCTCAACGGAATCATGGAAACGTAAATTGTACGGAATTATTTGTTACAGTATCGGCACCATTCACAATTTCAGCGGCCTGGCTTACATTTTCGCCTTCATCAAAGAAAAGCTGTAAAATGTACCGTTTTTCTCTTTGTTGACTTCCACTGTTAACACCTTATAACGCAGAAGTGAATGGAAGAAACAAAAAACAGCAAAAGAATTTCTTTAGTGTAAAATGTCACCTTGACAACGAGTATAAACTTTAAATTATTTGACCTATACTCTGCGAGATATCGATCACTACAGCCATCTACCGAGAAAATTATGGATTTTTTCGGATATCCGGGTATCCAGTAGCTCGATACTCACTCGAAACTTAGCTAAAGGAAAGTTGTCAATTGCATCAGCATTTCTTTAGCTTACAGAAAAGCAAAAATAATAAAAGTATTGCTCGAATAAATTGGCTATACTCGCTATTTTCGAGTAATGAACATCGAACAGGTGTGCAGGAACTCGTTGCTTGTTTGCCCGGGCTGTTCGAATATCTGCAAACAAAATAACGTTGAACGGTGCATAACGTTGCCTTCTATATTTTCTAAATAATAAAATATTATTACATCATCATATTTATAAATTTCCAAGCTTTACACTTATTTAAAAATTGCAAACAATTTAAATTAACCAATAAAGCCTTCAACACTTGCCGCTAAACGGTAAATGCTCATAGCTATTGAACATGACAGGAAAAAAGTATGCATTAATAGAAGCAATAAAGTTTACGTAAAATTATTGAAAGTTGTTTTGTAGCTAAGCCAAATTATAATATATTGGCTACAACAAAATACATACACATGCACATCTACATACATATGCACTCATAAATGTCGATATGGAACTGCAGAAACGCAACCGAAGGCAACGAGCGCACAACTATGCTAAAGCTATATGCCTGAAAGGCGGGGTGATGGCGGCGAGACATTTGAAAAACACATATAAGTATGTATGTGTGTGCAAAGTTATGTAAGTAGTTGTGTAAGAGCTTTGGCTTCACAGCTAAATAACGCCTCCAGACGACTGCTTTCAAAGGCGCAAAAAAATGTCACGCCGAGTAATTAATTTGCATTTGAAAAATGTGGCAAAAATAACAAATCGAAAATCAGCTCCACCTTTGCTTTGGGTAGAGCGCTAAACCCAAATTAAAACAGATTACAAATGACATAAATGTCCAAATAAATCAAATTCGTTGAAAAATGTGCGCAGGCACTCATTCATTCATTCATTCATTCATTCATATCGCCGTTTAAGGTATTCGTTTATATAAATTACAAATAACTGCAATGCCAACGACTAAATTACAATCTATTGCGGGCTGCCTCGCCTCGCGTGCAATAAGGCGTTCAACATTTAGCCATTTGTAACATGCGCTAACGGTCAACTGTGGCAGGCGCGAAATTGCGACTGTAATCGCATTTATTTTAATTCGGTGGCAACGGTTCAAGTTCAGTTCAGCTAAGACGGAAAATTGCTGACTGCTGACTACTGACTGTTGGCTGACTGGTCTTCTGCCGGGTGAGCATTTGATTGTTGGGTAATTGCATTAATTGCAATTGCTACCGCTACAGAAAACAACTAAAGAAAGCAAGAAACTACACAAAATCAACAGTAGTCGCGTACTTTTCATTGGCCAAATAGGCGCCATTGCCAATTGCTAATTTTGCTGCCAACCATGCCTGCTTCAGCTAATCACAGAAAAACCAAAACGTATTTGGAAGACTGCCACAATTTTCAGCTACCGCACTAAACACCCAAAAAACTAGGGATTAAGAGCAATGAAAGAGCTATAGTAGCGCTCCTGCACACCCTCATGTGGCTGGTTACACCATACAGCCGTACCCACTTGCCTTGCCAGCTGCTACTCAGCAATTGCTGCAACATTTAGCCCGCAATCCAACAAGATTGGCTGGCAATTGCTGCACAAAAATATAATAAAAAACAAAAAACAAGTAGGAATGCTTTGATAGTAAGAGCAATCAACAAAAAAAAAAGGCAATAACAAGTCAGCTGCTCTAATGGAGTACGAGTGGCAGATATAAGTAGAATTTTTGCGGAAGCTTCTATTTTGTAGATAATTGCGTGTTGCGGCTCAGCAGCAACCACAGCGATTCCAGTGGCAAAAGGCGCAGAAGTCACAAGTCAACTGGAGCTAGAAAATTTCGCTTTCCACCTTCATACGTTTTTTGCCTTGTTCAGTCTACTTTTCATATGTACATATATATATGTGCGAGTATTTCGATTTGCAGTTATCTGTTTGCTTGCACGTTGAGCTTTTTGCCCTTCTTGTTCTTTTTATTTTTATTTTCTGATTTTCTTTGTAAAAATGTTAAATTAAAAGAAATTGCCCACGTTTAAACGCACAATCTTCAAGGCAATTCAACTTGTTCAACTCACACATCGACGCGGTGTACTACTCCCATAGCCGAGTTCAGTGGGCGCTCACAAATGCGCAGACCACGCTGATTAGTGACTTGTACTCGCGCTCACGACAAACATATTGTATGTACATATACACAAACAAGCATAAGTGCAATCGGATTGTGATACGTACCAACCCACCACCGACTCAACAAGAAAATACTTGGGAGTAAATATCACATCTACCCAGGCACGTTAGCATCAAGGTGAACCAGAAAGGCTTGACTTGTATCGTTAACCCAGTATTCTCGCAACATAATGGCAGTGAATTTAATAATAAAATAAAAGTAAATGCACGGTGAAAAACGCGAGAGATCACCGATCATTGCTATTTGTTGAAATTACTTGCAAAAACTGAAAGTGCTAAAAGTTTTGTCGGAAACGATATTGCTCAACTTTATATTTCTAATCGTACATCAAAGCAGCTCAAGTGGACGTAAGAAAAAAATTAAATTTTTTTAAGGTGGTCTAGAAAGTTCAAAAAAATCGATTTTTCGTTTTTTCTATATTTCGAAAGTATAGTATCTTAAGAATATACTGTGAAATTTTCATCAATATTATAGATTCTACAGCCCATTAAGTAGGGAAAGGGCGGTCCGCCCGCTTCTGTACCTTAAATTTTAAACTCTATTATCAATGAACTAGATTCTTATTATTATATCAATTATTTCGTATTTTTTTATTAAAAACTAAAAAAAATCGATTATTAGAGTGTCAAATTCTAAGCCGCGACATTTTGTCAAAATTTATTTTTTTTTATTCTAGTACGGGACATACATAGCTACAATCAAACTGATTAACAATTTTTTTGGTTTTTGTGCTTTTGCGGAAGCTTCAGATAAATATACATATATATATAATTGGCGCGTACACTCTTTTTGGGTGTTTGGCCGAGCTCCTCCTCCACACCAGTCTTGATGCTGTTCCAAAAATGGAGGGTCCTACAGTTTCGAGCCGACTCCGAACAGCAGATATTTTTATGAGGAGCTTTTTCATGGCAGAAATACACTCGGAGGTTTGCCATTACCTGCCGAGTGGCGACCGCTTTTAGAAAAGTGTTTTTCTTAATTTTGGTGTTTTCACTGAGATTCGAACCGACGTTCTCTCTGTGAATTCCGAATGGTAGTCACGCACCAACCCATTCGGCTACGGCGGCCGCTTCCCACCGCCGCTTCAGATAAATAGAAGCCAAAATGGACAACACCGTCCGGGTCCAATTTTTCGGGAGGCTCAACTTCAGCGCCATTTTTAAAATTATTAGAATTAAATAAAAACTATTTTTTTTTCATTTTTGTATGTAAAAGAAGTTGAATAAAAAGCCTGAAAAATTTAAATATCATTTTTTATTTTTTTTATTGTAAAAAAATTGCCTCAAAAAATGAAAGAAAAAGTGCATAAGAATAAACTAAATTTCAAGATAAAATTCCATTGACATTTAAGAAAACTTATTTCCATACCCATAATATCTAAGTCATATGTGACACTTGCTTTTATTCGGCGCTTTTGTCCAGCTTTATTGATCCATACACTCTAAAGTTAGTATTTGCCTCACTTGTACGATCTTGGTCGTTATGCACTTCGCGCAAAAAGCAAAAACTCTATATAAAAGAGATCACAAAAACATTTATTGTGAAATGTTTTTAAGCAGTACGCACCTCACACGAAAATAACTCTTTTTTACTATTTGTAAAGATTTAAAAATAAAAACAGAAGTACGGTAACACTCATTTTTATGGGAAATATCCAGTGCCACATATATTTCGTGTCAAAAAAGAAAAATATCACCTGAGGAAACTTTCGCAAACTAAGCGCCATAAGGTAATTTATAGTATACAACATTTTTGGGCTTTTTCTTCGGTTTTACTTGTTTTTAAGATGTCAGGTATGGAAAACATATACGGACAATAAACTATTCAACGGAGTAGAAACGGCGATTGTCAAGAGCTGTGGAGAAGTGGTCAGGAATCTGGGATACCAGCAATGCACTGCATTCTAACAAAAATGTACTGGATCACACTTGGGAAAAAGCAAGCATAAAACTAAATAAACTTCATAGGTAGAGATTGCATTGAGCGCTATTTAATAGTCTTTATATATGGCTTTTTAGCAAATAAATGCAAGTTGGCTTGGATGAGCGTGCGAGATAGTTTCCGGTACCGTGCTAAAGTGGCGAAAAGAGGTAAAAGTGGAAGCCTTCGTGGAGAAGCCTTAACTGAACCATTGCTGTCAGATACTTTGGACTGGGAGTTTTCTGACGTCATGCAATGCATGTAATAGAACCAAAAGCTAAAAAACGGAACTCAAAAGATCAAAAATTGCTGCCCTTGAAAGAGAAAAGTCAAGGAAGACATCAGGACTAATTATTCTCACATATATCACTCACAGTTAGTTCTCACATTACCCTGAAGTCACTTACGAAGAGGACATTAAATATAATTCGTTCCAAAAAATACGGGCTATTCATTGCACTATTTATGATTTTATAAGTATAAGAAAAGCTTAGAACAGGCCTACGAATTTCAAGAGACTTAAAGTTTAACAGCAATAGACGAGAAGGATATGACAATATGGATTCAGTAAAGTGTGAAGAGCAAAGAGCGAATTTAAGAAACATTTTTTTATAGACGTCAGCGTATTCAAGATGTGGCCTAATAAATGATGTACGGATCAGTGAATCTAGAGACATTGCGCCCAACAAAGCCTAGCACAGAGTAGGACTTCGATGTTGCTGATATGCCTAGTAAAAGAGAGAGAAAAGTCACTCCATTGCTGTTGTTGTTGCAGTAGCAATACTAAACCGTATCAGTGTAATGTAAATCACCGGTCGTCTTCGTCTAACTCATCTAAAGGTAGGCCCTGCAAACTTGCTGTTTCGACAAGCTGGCCCAGAGGTAGAGGGGTGGTAGATGAGTGGGCTTGGTGGGGCATGTGAAAAGGTGGTTAATGTTGTACGGGGTGCCGTCACATGCTGGACATACTTTTAGTATGTCGAGGTCAATTATGGATAAATAGGAGTTTAACCTGATACAATATCCAGAACGTAACCTTCCCATGGCAGCCGGTTCTAATACGTTACCGGAGTGACTCGGGGTTTCCCCGACCAAGGGCTGCAAAATTTATAAGCGGGTAAGCAAATTTCATCCGAGTATATCAGATATCTGAGAAATTGATTGTTTATCAGCTACTAAATGATTTTATGCTGGTTTTCATTACTGAACAAAATGCTCATAAACAACCGCGATGTCAAGAAGAAAAAGCATTAGGGACAATGTTCATCCTTGTCGTACACCATTCAGCACCTGGGAAGGTCCAAAGGCTCAGAAAGCAATCCTTTGTGCAGAACTTAGCAGCTCGCGTTTCTGTAGGTCGCCTTTATCATAGGAATTAACTGATCTGGCATAGGTCATCTTCGCAAAGCAGAAAATTATGGTTTCCTGTGTACTTGGAAAATAAAATTAAACATTGGTAAGACGCAAGCTATCTTTTTCACTAGAAAAAGAAGTCATTGTTTTATACCAAGTACAGGTTTGAAATTAGGTAGTTAGGTATCCCGTGGGCCAATACCGTACGATATCTGGGGGTGATTTTTGATAAAAAAGTATCTTTTTGCGATCATGTAAAGTACATACAGGAGAAAGTAAATTTGGCGATTAAAATGTTATATCCCCTAATAAATAGACGCTCAGGCTTAAGTGATGAAAATAAGCTAATAATTTATAAGTCTATATTTCAGCCAATAATATTATATGCCTGTCCAGCCTGGAGTAATATCGCAAAGTCACATGTTAAGAAACTGCAAATCTGCCAAAATAAGGTACTCAAAATGATGCTACGACTCCCATGGCATTTCTCCACCAGAAAGCTTCATGATGAATCAAAAACTAAGATTTTGTCAGATCAAATACAAAATTTGACTAAAAGATTCAAAATTCGTTCCAGTTTTTCGGACAATCTACTAATAACTGAACTTTCTTAATGTTCAATTAGGCCCTGGTACTTAAATGCGTACAGATTAACCCTAGCTTGTAAGATGTATAGCGGAGGTTTTTCGTAGTAGTTTTTTCCTTCGAAAAAAAGAAAAAATCGGTTAAAAAACCAAACCTGTGATAAATATACAAATATAATGATGTAGAATTAAGATTTATATCATATTCTGTAAATTGTGCGATAACATAAATTTTGTAACGTTTTCTACTTAATAAACTCTTATCTTATCTCTTATGGTTTCCTGAAAATCTTTTCAAAGTCTATAAAAAGCAAATGCAGCTCGACCTGTACTTAACACATTGTGGGATGATACTTCTCGTCGTTTAACATATACTATACGCTTTATTAAATTGAATGTAGCAGAGCTAAAAAGTTGTTTATTCTACAACACAATTTGAGTCATCGAAACCTGATTTTAATTTGTTTATAGTTACGAGTTGATACTTTGTAAGTGCATCTTATATTTTTCTAAGTGTAAAGTATTACAAAATAAAATTAAGAATAATTCCGTTTAGGCGCACATAAACAATTCCACGGAACCAAGTCCCATGATAGCCGCGTTCTCTTGCCCACAACAGTGACTGAGCAACGCTTCGAACACATACTCGTGCATATGAACTGACACACACTCATCGCAAATGTATACACGCAGATGTATTCTGCAACTGCAACTTCGACTTTGGCTTAATTGAGGCAATTACAGTGGGGGTTTATTATGGCAAATAAAACTATGAAATCAGTATTCGCACACTTACAAATGCATGTGCATCGAGCATGCAAGTGCGCTTATCGAAAAAAAAACAACAAAATTACTGCACTTCAATTGACTGTGATTCAATTTGATTAATCGATTAATTGACGACCTGCGGTTTATTACGAGTACGAGCGCAACTAAGTATGGAACAAGTGTGGATGGTGGGTATGTACGTGTGTATTTGTGCCACATGTGCAATACAAGCACGAAGTGCATTACTGCACCGCACTATGCCCTGCCCATGGCTTATCTCCACAATCGACATGCTTTCAAAATTCGGCCCGTCATCAGCTCACCGGGTCGCCATCAACAGCAAGCCAATTTGGGTTATGCCGCAAAGTGTACGGCGCTAGAAAGTAAGGGAGTGAGCAAGCAGAAAGTGGCGCTTTCTTTTTATAACATTCCTGTATTTTAATTTTTCTTCTGTAATTTCTTTTTATTCTTCACTAACTCTGGCGCCACACGGACGTCGCTAAATTGTCTGCGCACTAATTTCTTTTCATTTATTAACAATACCTCTATTGTCTAGCAATTTGCCACGGTTTCGCTGCCTATAAAAATTATTGGAAAAAAATACAGTACAACAACAAATTATGCTTGAAAACAAGATACAGCTAACAAACCATACAAACGCGCATTACACTACTGTGCTGTGCTGTGCTATGCCAAACACATTGCCCACTTACTGTGCGTTCTCGGCTTAACTTGCATTCGAACCGTTTGAATTTGTCCGCCAACTCACATCATCACACCCAAATCACAGCGCAACAGATCAAAGGTTAGCCCCCTCCATAGGTAACAATAACTAAATACATTTGTACAACAACAGCAGTGCCAACTTATCAAGCAATCAACGAGTATCTGATTGTGTGGCGCGCTTAAGTGCCACATTGAATTTAGATTTTTCACTTTTTATTGCTCATTAAAATGTTCGTTCGCAGCAACAACAAGTGTGGTACCCTAAATGCTGGCAGGATGACACAGGTATCTTTCCTTTCGGCTCTCATAGCTGTCACTTTGACATTTGTTACTACACGATTCTACATGGCTCGTTTGTTCTTTGTTCATTTGTGCATTTGTATTGTTGTTGCTGTTACTGCTGCTGCTGCGCACTAAATCATTAGCTGTGGCACCTGCTGTGAAAATTATGACACCGCCTATTGATGTGCAACTTGTTGCCGCTATCTCGTAAACGTGGCGAACATGCCGTGCAACACTGATATGGTTGAACAGCACGCATACGTATATACATACATACAAATGTGGTTAGGTGCTCGTTACATACACCTGATTGCGTTATTGTGTTTACTAATACGTTTCATGAGCATTGCAATTTATTGCTTTCCAGGCACTTATGACACAGTAAAGGGATTTGTGCGGATTCTACTCCGCAGTTGAAATAAGTTATGTCCATGTCAAGCACCACCATCGAAAAAGAACTACCCTATACAGTATTGTGCAAAATTTAAGCAATTTTTGCTTAGCAAACCGAAGTTCAAAGTGTGCCAAATAAATGAATTTCACGCTTTTTACAGGAATGAGGAATCTATTGAACAGCAACAAAACCACGCATACTTCAAGAAACTTCAAAGTATTCACTAGAAGTTAGCGATGAACATTTTCGCCATTTTTCAGTGAATGAAGTTAACTAGTAAAGATATGTTGCAATACTATTTTTTGGCCGAAATGGGGTGGATATTGACATTAGTGATATATAACTCTAAGATTATAGCACCAAATACTACACAATAGCTAAAACAATCGTGCTTTCGAAGGAGAGGGTCGCTAGTCGGGTAATCTCGAAAAATGGTCCTAATGAATGGGCATGACATTTAAAGTGGTCTATTTTTCTTTTCAAAGATCAAATTAGCCCTCAAATGTCGAATTTTAAGGAACTTCCCGGACTTTTTTTTAAATAGGAGTCAAATTGGCCCGTGAAAGTCGAAGTTAAGTGGTTAAAATCTTCTGTATATAAAATTCTCATGATATTTTACTACAGAATAATATTTTTATCAAAAATCGGCTTTAACACATTTTTCAGCTAATACGAGTATAAAGATTTATACGAACAAAATTTGCAGACTTTGGTACACTCTAAAATAAAAATAGCGACGTGGTAGACTATATTTTTTTTCTATTGTACAAAAATTGCCTACTCGCTATATAGTTACTTTGGGAATTCCCTAATCGATTTTCTGTTCTAAAAGGGTTCTCGCACGTTATAGGGATGAGCACTATGTCGCAAAGGCAGTAAGATAAGCGCCTGTAGAAGATTCAAAATCTCGTTTTTTGGAAGCTTGTTTGAAATTTCATTAATATTAACCCATTTTGAAGCATGCATTTTTTCTCTGAGCAATAATTGAAACGCTGTCCCGGAAATGGAAGATATTCTGGACGCTATATTTTAACCAGTCGGAACTCTTTCTTCGCGATTTCAATAAAAAATCTAGGAGGATATCTTAGAAGGCTTGGTGAAGCAGCTGAGCAGTACTCTCTTCAAGGGAGAGTGTTGGATCTTTCTGCAAGATTCCGCTCCATCCCATAAGGCAAAAACCACCCAGTAGCAGAAGATTGGTGGTCTGGAAATCCAGATCTGAATCCATTGGACTAAAGTTCATGGTCAGAATTCAAGAACATTGTCTGTCAAAGACCCCACAGAAATTTGGAGAGCTTCAAGCCAACTTTGGTTCGAGCAGCAATGCCAATATCCAAGGAAACCGTTGGAAGGCTTGTGTACAAGCAAATGGTGATCATTTCGAAAGAGAATTACATTTTTGTTTATAATACCTACAAGACTAAATAAAACTAACTTCATTAAGAAAAGTATTATAATTTCATATCTATAACGGACTTATCTTGAAACAGAACTTATGGCAGGACTTAGTATGTTTACTTATATATATTTTATGGTCATATTGGTAATGTTAATACACGAGAAGCTCTTGAATTTCCCTCAATCGTATGCCCGTTTTTTTTTTTTTTTTGTAATTTTGTAGCATGTTTCCAATACTAGCTGAAAACATATTTGTGAGGGGAAAAATAATACAAATACTTTGATTGAAATAAACATCGCAGCTGTTGCTTATGTTGTGCACAATACTGTACGCACATACATAAATTTATATTTAAATACTTGTTACAAAATCTTCGATCTAAGATAGATTGTAGCGTACTTAGGGTCTGTGCACATCGTTTCTAAGCAGCTTAAAATGAATTATGTTTTGCTATTCCAAAATAAGCGCAAAAAATTAATCTTGACAGCTGATGGGAGGGTTGATGATTGAAAAGAGAAAATGCATCTAATTTACTGTAAACCAGAAAAAAATTGGTAATCATAAGCAAATTAAGGTATTAGCTTCAAGAAAATTATCACTCCGCCAAAAACGTATTATAAATCTAGGGAGACCTGTTCAATGATAATCCAGAATCCCGTTACTTAACCGATTTCACGGCTATAATGACTTGTAGAAAATGAGTTAGTAAATGTATCCGTTAAAAAGCCTGTTACCCAATAAATATTAAGGGTATTCACACCAAGTTCGTTACTTAGCAAGCTTCGGCATTTTAACAGAAATAATGGCACTTGCCGAACTCAACGTGGCTACGGCAGAAGGACAAAGTTTTGTTAAGCTGCCATTTAATACAGATGAGTGTAAGGTATTGTATGTACACATAGAAAGTGGCGCAAAGTAAATCATAAATTTCTCCATTGATCCCACAAGCTTAATATTTTTTAGATTTTTAGCGAAAAGGTTCAAAATAACCCACATGGATAGAAAATATTGGGTTAACATGTTCCACAAAAATTTGAAGACTAAATTTTTGATGATTTTTTTTTTAATGAGACAAAATTAGAAAGACTCCAATACACTTAAAAAAAACTACAATAAATATTCATAGCAAAATGATGAATCAAATCTAAATTCCAACTATTGTTGGGGAAATTATTGCTAATTGGTAATACGAATCTCTAAAAAAACTCTTAAGAAATATAATTATATTATTAAAAAAATGGGTTAAAATAATCAAAGCTCATTACACTGTGCAACAAAATTGGACAAACAATAAAACACGCGGCATAGAAATTATGAAAAATGAAGAGATGTAAGATATTGGACCACTTGCCGTTTGGTCTTTAAACGTTTATTGAAGTTTTCATTATTTGGCTTAAAATCGACCTAAATTACTCGAAAAAACTCGTATAAAACTGCATTTGCCAACAATAGGGTTTTTAAAAATATATAACAAAATTTAATAGCGCATATTATTCTGAAACATTTTAACCCAGTAGAAGAAATACCTTGTGGGTAATTTTGACTAACATTTTTTAAAGTCTGAAAAATATAAAGTTCGTAAGGTTGATGAACCATGTTAAGGGTGGCAGCTCCTCCAGCTCTTTTTTGGTTTGAAATTAATTTACAATATAAAGATATCTTTTGAATGTTGTATGCTTAATAGAAAGTCTAAAAAGTCCTTATAAAGTCAGTGAAGTGATAAGCGCCGAACCAAAAATGAAAAAGAACGAAAACTTTAATCGCATTTTTCTCGAAATACATTTTTTTCCGCGCTGTCAAATATACCACAAAAAGTAAAAAAGATATTAACCTAAAATTTTACAGGGATGTTCTTTACCGCCTTTGCATATACCTCAAATTTTTTATCACTTATCACTAAAGATATTGCTTTGACCAATTTGTCTATAAAAAAGTGTAATTTTTTTCTTCTTCACTTCGAATATTAATTCTTCTTTTTTTTTGTTAAAAATAGGTAAGTGCAAAGCGAGGTAACATATTTTAATGAACATTTTTTGTCTGGTTGATTTCAATTGATTACAAGGCTGTACATTCCATGGCGCAAATTAAACGCACCACGTTAGAGCAGCTATAGTGCCGCTATCTTTGTTTTTTTTTTTTTATTTAAAAAAAATTGTGCATATGCATTTAAGCATGAGTATTAATATCTAATTTATTTTAAGATAATAAATACTCTTAAATTTTTGCAAAAAGTGATTGAAAAACTGGTTGTTTGGAGGAGTAGCCCCCTTAAGTTAAAAAAAAAATATTCTTCGTAAAATTTCAGTAGGGCTATTTTCAGGTAAAAACCCGATAGCTCCCGATTTTGTTGACACATTTTCGAATAGCCCAGACAAATGAGCAACGATAATCGCAAACTTAGTCGATGCTTATTACTTAAAATCTTTCGGATATTAGTTCGAGTACTTTTAACCCTTTGAGGACGAGTGTCGGCATATAGCCGCCCAAATTAGTTCGTAGCTGCAAGGCTCTCGACGTCTGTCGTTCTGAGCGATAGGATACGCATAGCTATAGTAAAATAGTCACATTTTCATTCAAAGATATTAGGGGCCATTGGCGATGAAGTCTTATCTTTCTTATAATGTAAACTTACGATGTGAGACGACGCTGAAGTCAGAACGAATTTCACTACCAGAGGAACCTGCAGGCTTTTTATATATTTTATATTTTATACTACGCACGATGGCTAAGCGATCTAAAGATGATAATAGAGATGATAAATATTACTTTGAATCTGATAAGACGTCAAATAGAAATGAAAAATGTTCAACGTAGTTTTTTTCTTTATACCTCTCGTCCTCAGCGACGCTCGCCTGCCGAGCGGCTCCGTCCCCAAGGGGTTAATCATATTAACTTTTTGTCAGCACTTTTTTAATTTTACAAATTATTTATACGCGGTGCTCACGTAAGTAATAAAAAATAAAAATAAAATTAAATAAAAAATAAATAAATAATTGGCGCATACACTTCTGTCAAGTGTTTGGCGAGCTCCTCCTCCTATTTGTTTCACAAATAGAGGGACCTATATTTTTAAGCCGACTCCGAATGGCAGATATTTTTTATGAGGATACAGAGGTTCGCCATTGCCAACCCAGGGGCGACAGCTATTAGAAAAAACTTTTTCTTCATTTTGGTGTTTCATGCACGGAGACTCAAGCCTACGTACTCGGAATGGTAGTCACGGCGGTCGATATTTTTCGTTTCGTTGATCAAATTGTTCAAAGGCTGCTAAATTTCAAACAAACATTAGAGCCAATATATTTTATAAAGGGTAAGGAGTTATATTATATAAAGAAATTATCGCTGTTTTTTTGATGAAAATACAACTTTATTCCTAAAAAATGGTTACAAGCGAATCATTGAAAGTATTTCCCATCGTTGGCTACTACTTTTTCGCAACTTTCTGGTAGATCTCGTATACCATCAAGGTAAAACTGTTCATCTTTTGAGTCTATCCACGGATCAAGCCATTCTTTGATGTCTTTGATGTGCCATCGATCGGAACAGGAGATAATCGGATGGCGCAATATCTGGAGAATAGGGCGGGTGGGGTAGGATTTCCCATTTCAGTATTTCCAGGTAGGTTTTAACGGGTTTGGCAACGTGAGGCCGAGCGTTGTCATGCTGTAGAATCACTTTTTCATGCCTCTCCGCGTATTGCGGCCACTTCTCGCGCAGTGGTCGGCTCAATCGTATCAATTGAAGTCGATACCGATCCTCAGTGATGGTTTCGCCTGGTTTTAACAGTTCATAATAAATAAAACCAACTTGGTTCCACCAAATACATAGCATATTCTTCGCAGCGTCAATATTCGGCCGAGGCGATGACGTAGAAACATAACCGGGCAGTCCCCATGACTTTCTTTTGTTTGGATTGCTGTAATGAATCCATTTTTCATCACCCGTCACGATGCGATGAAGAAAACCCTATGTTTTTTGCCACTGGAACAGTTGTTCACAGGCGAAAAAACGACGTTCAACATCCCTTGATTTTAACTCATAAGGAACCCAAGTCCCTTGTTTCTGAATCATTTCCAGCTTGAAAATGGATTGGATTAATACTGAAGCTTGCACGGCGGGTAACTCCTTATTGCATTTAACACGGATCCTCATTGAGCAATGCCTCCAATTCAGCGTCTTTGAAGGTTTTTGGCCTTCCTTCACGCGGACGGTCGTCACCATTTAAATCACCGTCTTTGAACCGACGGAACCACTCTCGGAACATTGCTTCACTTAAAGCAGTATCTACATACATAAACTTTTTGTAGCTCTCGATGCGCTTCAGCCACCGTTTTTCTTGAATGAAAGTGGAAAATCAACACTTCCCGCAAATGACGGTTATTCGGCACAAAATCAGACATTTTCACAAAACCAAAAGTATTTATATGATACCAAAACAAAATCACTAATGTGTCGAAGCAGTTTGTTTACAATATGTCTAAGGTAGGTTTATGATGTTTAGGTTATGTTAGAATCGACTACCGCACACTGCTGGCGGCATCTATTGACAAACAGCGGGAACTTAGTTGCGTACCTAATATGGTACTTCTATTTTTTGTTTTTTGAGTACTCTATGTGTTGAAAGTATTTCAAATAATTATTTGGGGTAGATTATTATTTATTTTATTTTTGGCCAGCCTGTCTCATACAATTTCACTGGCCATCATAAGTCAGCTAGCATTACATCAAAAATTTTCCATCTGTACCTAGTTTCCATGTTGGATGGCGCTTGATGGAAGCGCTATGACCGAACAGCAATTGCAGAAATCTTAAAATTACTATTTTTATTCGAGTGTGAGCACCTTTTAGAAGGTGTTAGTGAGTGATATTTGTGTTTCCTAGTCGGAGTCGTATTCACTTCTCAAGTTATTTTGATAATAATAAATAAAGCGGTTGCGTTCTTCCCACTCATCAGACATGAAGACCGTAGTTCGCGTGATATACGGATAATTTATATTTATAAGCATTCATCAGCTGAATAAAAAAATAGACGTCTACCATCACCAATCATTTATTTAGGGAGGATAATTTTATTTTCCTATGAGTGAAAAGCGAGTCCGATATATGCAAAGTGGAAGTATGAGAGTTGAAATCTTGGCATAAAGATCGAAATAGTTAATTGACATCGTAGATTGCCTTACTTGGTTAAAAAAAAAAAAACAAAAAAAAGAGACCTAGAGTGACTTGAAGTTCAAGAGAGAGGATTAAAGTTGATCTAAGCCAGAAGAAATAGACTAGACGTCTAACCGGCAAGCAGTTTAGCTATAATGATGCTCTCGTAGGGATATACGCCAAGATCCTTACGCATAATTCAGAAGTGAAAACATTGACTCGAACTTATTCACTAGCTCAGATTTTTGCTAGAAATTTTTAATGATTTTCAAACTCCAAAATTAGCAAGATATACCTTGAATGATATTTTTTAGTTTTTTATTGGTAGGCTATAATAAAAATTAAAATATCATGTCTCTGCTTAACTACCCGTTATAATGGAAACATTTTTAAGAAGACGAAAAACCTTTAAGATTATAAGTGCGAACTTTTGATAGCTAATTTTCAGCAAAAACTCATTTTTTTAATTGTCAGCCCCGCTCACTGCCTTAAATGTCTTATATCCTTCATGACGCTCTTTCGAATGAAAATATAGCAGATGCCTCGAAATGTGCAAGTAATTTTGTTATAAAGACATTTGAGTCTTGTTACTGCCAGCTTTATGTACTTATTTTGCATCTCCCCGATACCACAGCATATATGTATGTTTGTACATATGTGCATACATATAATAATAGGACATATAATGTTTCAAAAATGTAAATGGACATTAATGAGAACAAAACTTCTCATTAGCCAGGCGAACTTTACACCAATAAAGCCAAAGTGATAATGCACTGGCCGATAATGATTTTGTTGTCGATAATTGCACCATAATTATTCAAATTTCAAACTCAAACTTTCATAAAAAAAAGTCATACTCATGTGCATGCTTTCTTACATGCGTGTACATATATTTGTGTGTATATGTTATATGTATGTGTGAGCATCGTTTATGTGTGCATTTTGTAATTTCGTAAATTAAATCCATTAACGTGGCACATAAAAGACACTTAAAAAAGACTGCACAGTCCTAAGCTTATGAACTGAAAAGCGACGCATAATTAACTGTTAACTTTGCCGCAGATCGAATTCGGGAATATCGTTCTTAGTGCTGTTTGCTGCTTTGTATGTATGCCTTGTGGTGTCCCTGTAGGAAAATTTCTGGACTTTAAATGTTGTACTTCTTTTTTATATCATTCGAAATATTAAATAGAAAAAATTCAAACAAATGCGATTCAAGGTATGCGCTTCTTTGGTATTGATAATCTAAAATGTATTCTTCGAGAATACAGGGCCCGGCAATCGAAGTGTAATCAACTTCAGACCGCTCGCGCAGCTGATGCACCAGCTCTCTGTTAGTTGGCTAAATGACAGTCCATTACTGTTTACTAGCGCGCGGAAGCATTTTGCCGAGAGTAAACGCGAAAAAAGAAGATTAGCAATGGATTTCAAACGTAATAATGTGATTGCATTATATTTGGCTGGAAAATCACAACCAGCGATTGTTCGTGAGCTCGAGCACATTAAAGTAAATACAGTTTTTGCTTATCGTTACAATGATACTCGTACTGGTAGCATCACGAAACGTCATGGAGGTGGTCATCAAAAAACTGCAACGTCACGTGAAATGGTTCAAAAAGTGAAGAAGCGACTTGAGCGAAATCCCCGACGAAGTGCTAATCAAATGGCGAACGAACTGAAAATATCTGACCGTAGAACCACCGCATACTGAAAAATGATCTCAAAGTCAAGACTTACAAGATCCAAAAGCAGCAACAAGTCAGACTTGAGAGAGTGAAGGAGTTTCTTCGCTTGACCTAAAGCGGTCAATCGTTTTCATCAAGCGTGACGTCAAGGTAAATGAGAAATATTATCAGGAAAGTATTCCGGATATTGCTTTGAAGCCATGGGCAGACAACGATTTATGGGGCAGACCATGGACGTTTTAACAGGACTCGGCACCCTCTCACAAAGCTCGAGTGAACCAAGGATGGCTAAGAAAGCAAAGTTCCGAACTTCATAACGTCCACGTAATAGCTGTCAAATTCACCAGACGGGATCTATGTTAGAGAGTAAGGTCCGAACTAAAAGATTCACCAGTCTCGAGGCTCTGAAAAAAACCATTGTCCTTACTTTTTCCAAGGTTTAAAAGCAAAGGAAATTTATGAACGAATGTTGAAAGTGTATAAGAACTTTTCGCAATCAATTAGAACAATAGAAGGATAGGTTAATGAATTCAAACGTGGTCGTACAAGCCTTGAAGTCGATCCACGCCAAGGACGTTCAAAAACAGCAACTGCACCAGAAATCACATACAAAATACAATGGTATCATGGGAAATGGTCGAGTCACTGAAAGATATTTAGTAGAAGCCATAGACATTTCGTTGGGGAGTGTAAGCAATATTTTGACTGAAGCATTGGATTTCAGAAAGCTGTGTGCACAACGGGTGCCGTATTCGCTAACAGTGGAATAAAAGCACATTCGAATGCGATTTTCTCAGCAACATTTTGAGTGTTTTCGAAAGAATACATTGGATTTTGTACGTCAATTCATCACTAAGGATAAGACATGGGTCTATCACCAAGATCTTAATTCAAAAAGGAGAGGTTAAAGAGTGGTGCGAAGTCATGTTCAGAAATCGGCCAAGAAGGTTTGTTGGGATGCGAAAGGAATATTTTGCTTGTGGACTACTTGCAAATTGGGAAAATAAATATTCTGAATATTTCAGAACAGCTGAAGGAAAAAATTCGTGAAAAAAGACCCAGTCTGAAAAAGAAAAGAAATGTTTTTCATTATAAGAATGGCTAAAACCAATGAATTAGAGTTCGATTTGTTGGAGCATCCACTATATTCATTAAAGTTGGCACCTAGCGACTTCCATCTGTTTCCAGGTCTACAGAAATTCATGCGTGGAATGCGTTTTTCATCAAATGATAAGTAATTAGAGCAGGGGAAGCGTATTTTGCAGCCCTTTCAGATTCTCAATTCATTGATGGAATTCATAAATGGGAATCTCCCTGGAACAACTGTATTGAGATGCTCAGAGAGACTATACTGAATAATAAGTGTATTTCAAACCATAAAATTGTGTTTTTCTTATCAAACCGCAAAACTTATTGAACAACCTCTTAGATATTTTCAATTAAGTTTTCACTTTTTTAAGCTCCCTTTTGATTAGAGATTTAGAGAAATTATCTGATAACTTTCGGGTAGCTGAATGCCACTTTTCCCAAAAACATTCAGCATCTTTAGCTACATTCTTTGTTGGCTGGATTTATCTTTAGGCCGAAGCGTAGTGTCCATCTAAGCACTAAACAGTCTGACGATTCTGAAGCCCATTACTTATATGTGTTTAATATCACTGTGCGCTCTCTTTGCGTACTATATTCAGACTAGTTTTCAAAAATTATTTAAAATATACATGCACGGTTATTGCCAAAATCGTCCTACAAACTTAAGGGCATTAATTTTTTACTATTTAATTTAATTATTAATTAATAATTAAAATAATCACATTACATTACGAAAGCTTAGACTATTTTCCTAAAGGACATTATTATTTAATCTTTCTAGCTAATTTGATACAACCACAGACTGCCCAAAATTTATTATATTCGATTTTAAATATTATTTAAAAAATATTTTTAATAATAGCTAAAAGGACTATAATAATTTGCGAAATAAAATAAAATAAAATTTTTCTGTGATGCCAAATGGGAAACACTTAGTGAAAAATGGTGAATACAAAATTGTATCAAGCAGCCATTTTTAACCGTCATGGCTTGCTTTAAATGTTATTGCTGATTTTCGTTAATTGATGTTAATTAATTCAACTAAAAGCGTGTAACAGAAAATTTTTAACACAAAAGTCGGACTCTTGAAATAGAATTCAAAAGAAAGTGGGCATAGAGCAGAAAAAATTATTATTTTTTTAATAATCTTTAATATCGAATATCTCGGAAATGGTTTTTAGACCTCATGTCATATTAGCAAATTAATCAGAAACCACCTAAATAATAATGCACTTAAGTATATAAGACGAGTTTTCCAGTAATCTTGTATATGCCTAAATCTAAGCTAATTACTTCAGTGGTTACAAAAGTCTAGTTACTTGTAAAGTTAATCAGCTGCATCACTCAAGTCAGCGATATAACTTTTTAAGCCTATTTTTTCGCTAGATGTGCTTACTTTCATAGTGGCTCTTCGGAAAATTATTTGCTAAAGAAACACCCTCTTTCTCTTTTTGTTGTCCGAATAACTTTACATTAAAAACTCTACCAAGCTCTTTCCTGCAGGGGTGTATGGACCCACATACTTCCATGCATATATGAAAGCACTGTATGTATGATTAATAAAGGCGAATGAGGCTAAACAAAAAAAAATTAATGTTGTCCCGACGCGTAACGAATTAACGCACAAACAACCAACGTGACTGTGGAGTATGTATGTATGTATATGCATACATAGTGGCAATTGAGGACGAAACTTCGCATCCTACGAAGACCCCAAAATTTTGTTGCCGTCAACTTCATTAATTTCTGTAGCTTACTCAATTTTTTTCCATCTATGGTAGTTGTGGCGGCTGAAAAGTGGAACTTTTGTATATTGTTTTATGGCCAAAGCTGTTAAATGGCTGATACCAGCTACTACACGCAGCCGCTCCGGCTGTCCAGTATGTATTTTGATGTGTGTTATTGTGGCTGCTTTAGTTGTTGTTGCTATTTCGCGAATTTCAGTCGTACCACGCACCACTCAAGCTTAATGAGTTTTTCGCGCAACACACGCCCCACCCCTCCGCTTCACTGTGATATCAACGGCCAGAGCCTACAAAGTGAGTATCCATCCAACTGACCATAAGACGCACACCCTCTGCTCTTCTTAAATGCATACATGCATTTGGATGTGTATGTGTGTGTTTGCACTGTATCCATCAGTTAACAGCCACATACTCACACTTTCAACTCTCGCAATCATTTAACTTAAATACATTTTTCCAAGGAAGCCCCGAAAAGCCAACGCGTATGCACTGAAATGTTGAAAATTAAAAAATCCAAGGTACCACGCGGCATTGAAGGCGATGTCTAGAGTGGACGGACCCTCTTTGCACACTCACACACAGCCACACATGGATGTATTCTCAATATTTTATTTTTATTTAGTTAGCATGATATGCGAGATTGTATTGCTACTTCTGATTCTATTGTTGTTGTTGCTTTTAGTTGGCTTGTTCATATTCCATTTTATATATTTTTAATAAATTTTCAAACTCAAAGCGGCTCAACAACGGCTTGGCTACGAGTAAATGAATTTTTGCTTGCAGTAAATTAAGTTTGCTTTGTCGTCAGCTTTGCTAGCAGTGCAACAACAATAATAGCATAACACAAAAAACAATGGCTAATATTGGAGCTGACCAAAACTCTGCTATAACCGTGGCAGCTACCACCACTAACACATACATATGCACACACATAAGTGGCAACGATTGTTCCCACGCTTTGTTTAGTGGCCAAAATGCTTTGCTATAACATGCTTTTATTATTGTTGTACTGCTGCTGCAGCAACTTTTTGTTTGCCGCATTTTCGCTCTTACTGCTCATTGGTGTTGAAGCGTTTGGAATTTTGCAGTTTGCACCCATTAGTTTACACTTCATATGCTAATGCCAAGCCAGTTACCAGTTACCGACCGCAAGAAAAAAATACAACCACAACAAAAATAATGAAATAATACAGAATAACGCAGCACTCAAGAGACTTACAATGAAGGGCCGCCCCAGCGCAGTGCCATCAAACGAAAGTTTAGTAGCTACGCCACTCAACTCCTGCGGCTACACTCCACCAACGCCACCAACAACAATTGTAGCAACACTTCCATGCCATGCCATGAGCTTTCAACAGTAGCAACAGCGGCAGGAGCACTTTGCGGTTGCGCTTGTGGGCTTGGCTAGCATATTAAATGAACACAATAACCAATGAACTTTTTAATTGCCAATGAAATTGCCCGATGGATGGACGGACATTAGGCAGTTGGCCTGCGCACACCCAGACGGAAGTCCCGAAAGCGGCCTTGCGAAAACGAATGTAGATAATGCAAACATTTGAGGGATTGTCTGGCCGCCTTGCAAATTATTTGCTGATTTTTGTAGAATTTTATGTGGTGACTGGCGCCATGCGCTGAACGTTTTTGGCGTATTTGAGCAAAAATAAATATTTAAAGTTTCGAGTTGTTTACAATTGGACGGTTGTTACATTGGCCGCTAACGAAAGGTTAAATGGAGTTAAAATGACTTCAATGAGCTTTGCCTTTTATTCAACTCCAAATAGACACTTTAAACAGCAATTAGATTTTTCTGGCTGCAATCCTCGACCTTAAGTGATCTCTCACCTCGTGTCTTGAAACTTTAAGTGATAAGGTATTACATTTTAAATGAAATATCGCCTAGATACTTTTTACAAATGTTATAAACGCACACATCAATATTTGAATTTTTTTTTTTTGGTTCACTACAAAGAATAAGCCTTTCTGTGGAAGTTCATTTTGTAAATGCAATTCTGCAGCACATTCCCGGCGGTTACTCTCTATTTCGGCAATAATGTGAATATTATTGTGTCTCTAACATTCTGCTGGGATGTTACCGCAGGAACCATCGATATTTGCTGGAGGCTAAGCCACCTCCCAAGCTTCGACTTAACTGATAAGATCCGGGACTTTACACAACCCCTACTGGATCTACCCGTTTATAGACAGATAGATAAACAGACCTCGGAATCCTCTTACCACCTTCCTAAGCTCCCACCCTCCGTTTGCCATCATTGGAGTCCAACCACCCATCGCAGTTGAGGAGCTTCAACTGCCTCCTTACAACCATGTCATGTTGGCCCAACTCGCAAGTTAAACTCCTACCTAACTAGAATCGATCCCGACATACTCAGCATTTGTCTGGCATGCAAACACCTCCGCGCGATACCTACCACCTATTCAAGTGATCCTTTAAACCAACTCGCATAATACCCTTCTCCCTTTGGACGCACCCCATCGCAACATCATTTTCTAGGGCCAACCATTCGCTGATCTCGACGACGACCGGTGACTTCAACGCTGATGAACTGCCACAGCAGCCACAACAAACTTATCAGTGTGACTTTAGACCTGGCAAATCCACTGTTGGCCAGATATTCACAATTCGCCAAGGAAAAGATTCTTAAAAGAATAATCGACGCGTACCATTGTTTCGTGTATTTTAGAGCCGCATTTAACAACGCGAAAAGGAGATGCCTCTATGCCGCAACGTCTTGATTCGGTATTGCCGCAAAACTAATACGGCTGTGCTCTGGTAGCTCGTTATTTTTGCAGCTCGCAAATGCGCAAAAATGCGAATTCTTTTTTTCTTTTCATTATTTTGTTAAATTTAATTTATGAATCAAATTACTTCAAAGACCGATGAAAAAAAATGAATTACAAGTTTTAATCTGGCAGCTAGATTTCGATGAAAAAGTCATAATACCAGCTGAAGCGCAATGGCTAGCATGGCTGCTAATGCCATTGAAAGAAACTACCTTCTTTTTTTGTATTATAGCTCGGCATACTCGTAACAATTTTTTTTTTTTTTTTGTATTTCTTCCACTTTTAAAAAAACCAGAAATATTTCTAAAAATTTGCACTCGGCGTTAAAACTCAACTTAAAAATAAAAAATAAAATTAAAAACCTAATAGAAATGACCCATTCATGCTCAAGCCACACAGGACGGAATGGCTTCCAATTACCCTTTGCCATAATGATGCTAGAGGCCATTTCGTTTGAGCTACAGAATTTCTACAGAAGTTCATAAAATGTGTTAACTAGAAATTGCATTTATTAACTACCGGTCGTAAAACAATCATGCACAAAACTTTTATTGCAAGTCATTAAGTCGTAAAAATCCTGTTGGCACATTAGTGAAATGCAATATTTGCATTTGGGGTATGAACACACATTATTTTCCAGACTATGCACATATTTACAATACATACATACGTATTCCTACATATACATAAGTATGGCATAGCAAGTGGGGTCAGAGAGAGAAAGCAGACACATAAAAGCCCAAGTAAGTAGCTACCACGCCCATCAGTACTTACTACAACAACTAAAAGTAAGTAGCAAGTCATGAAAATGAAATGGAAAATTTTTAAACGTTCACAATGATAAAAGAAAAATATATGAATGCACGTACATATGTAAAATAGGCAAAAAATAAAAATCAAAGGCAAAATGTTGGGTTGTTAAATAAAAAATATATATGTGTAAATATATGCATAGCGCATTTCAACCAAATCACTATAATCCAAGCAACCAACTGGGTAATAAAAGCCCACAAAATACTCGTAATATGTAATGCATATCCAACAAAAACACAAACTAACTAAAACCGTCTAACGGTAATAACAATAATATCAGCAATTCTGCTAAGTAATGAAAGTATTGCATTTTTCTATTTGCATACACTCTCTTATGTTTGTATGTGTGTCTGTTGTAATATTTCCGTTTCATGGTTGCATAACTAAATATCTTTTGCCATAAATATGGCCATTAAGTCAAGCCTAATAATAGTCAAGCGTAACTGAATGCCTATAAACATATGCAGATACAAATAAGTGCGGGTATTTAAATGTATATATGTATGTATACTTGTATTACTATGTCTTTAGCTTTATATTTTTATAATTATAGTTGTTATTATTGTTATTGACATGTGCGTCTTAGCAGTTTTGAACAAAATTACGGTCATTAGGAAAGTGCTGAAAACCAGAGTAGTTTTTACAATACTAAGCAACTGCGTACTTTTTAATAAAGCGTTTTTCAGTAAGAGCGCTTCAACTTTTTTTTTGAATAAAATACAAACGGTTTGACTTTTTTAACTATTTTTTTTTTATTATCGAGTTTGAACATATGCATTTAAGTATGAAATTCGATTTCTTTTGCATGACCACCGCGTGCACGTTTTACGAAGTCCAATCGTTGAACCCAATTTTCGACCACTCTTTTGCATAAATCGGCCGAAATTCCAGCAATTTCGCGTTCAATATTGGCTCTGAGCTCACAAATCGTCGCCGGCTTGTTACTGTAGACCAATGACTTCACATAACCCCAAAGAAAATAGTCTAGAGGCGTCAAATCACACGAGCGCGGCGGCCATTCGACCGGTCCATTTCTGGAAATAATGCGCTCATCGAACTTACTCTTCAATAAATCAATTGTAGCGTGTGCTGTGTGGCTTGTGGCCCCGTCCTGTTGAAACTACATGTCGTCTAAGTCCATACCATTCAATTGCGGCCAAAAATAATCGTTTATCATGTCGCGTTATCGATTTCCATTCACAGTAACGTGGCGACAACCTCCAAGGTAGCCATGAAATGCCGCACATCTCTTAACGAGATGGCTGAGTCATTTCACTTAAAGGTAACATGGGTTCCTGGCCATCGCGACATTGAGGGTAACTGTAGAGCCGATGAACTAGCAAGACTCGGCACTAAACTGTCTGACGAGCACATAGATAATGACATAGGGATACCCTTACAAACATGTAAGCTACACATCCTTGAAGAAATTGTAAAGAAAGCAAACGAAAAATGGCGAAATGAAGCAACCTGCAAAATCGCCCGTCAACTTTGGCCAACTCTAAATGCTAAACGCACAGAATTTCTGCTAAGCCAAAATAAACACAGTCTTAGCACATTGATCTCAGTCATAACGGGGCACTGCCTAATAGGCAGACACGCCCAAAGGATGGGTGTGCAAACACATGACTTCTGCAGAAGTTGTCAAGATGAGGACGAGGAAGAGACAATCTCGCACCTACTATGCCACTGCCCTGCTCTATCCAGGCGGAGGTTTACTATTCTGGGTAGACAATTTTTTAATGAGCTAGAAGACCTCAGTACAATAGAAATCAGAGATATTTTAAAATTTTTGAAAAACACACACTGGTTTTAGGAGAGATAGGGACAAGCTCCCCACGCGGCATCACGATGGGCTATGAGCCTGAGTGTGTCCCATAGGACAACCGCTTCAACCTAACCTAACCTAACGTGGCGATCGTTCTCGTCAACGAAAAAATATGGGCCAATTACGCCGCCGGCATGTAAACCGCACCAAACAGTGATTTTTTCGGGATGCATATTTTGCTTGTTGACAAAGCCATTGAGACAAAAGTGAGCTTTATCACCGAAGATGATTTTTTGGAAAAAATCTGGATTAAAGTAGCAGCAACAGAACGATTATTTTCATAAAAAATTTGCACGATTTGCAATGTGTAGCGTTCCATGATGAAATGTATACTAATGTTTACAAATGACAAGCGAAAAATAAAAAATATTGCGTCGTTCGCCCTCCCTATCGGAAAAAAGTTGAAACGCACCTATTGAAAAATGCCTTATATCTGCTGACACAAGCAATAACTACCATCGATGGGACACTGCATTAGATATTTACGCATTACAAAATTCTTGATATTCTACTTAATTTCTATTAAAAACTAAACTTTTTCACATGACTGAAAAAAATTGCAGTAAAAATATATTTTACTGATTACTAAAAGAAATCGCAGTAAAAATACTGATAATTTTATAATTGGATTTCCATTTGCAGTGAAATATTAACTGCCTGTTGGTGTTGTTTTTTTCTTTTTGGCGGTTAAAAATACCTTCGCACCGTATATCAACCGTCATTACTACGTGTGTGATTCTACTAAACATATTCCTCTTCTTCTCTTGGATTTTTCCCTCCACCTGGAGACTGCTCCCGCATTGCTTTGGTGTAGAGATCCAAGACGGCGTCCTAAGAAGAAACTTACTGTTTATTGTCAGTCAATATGTAATGCCCACTAATCAGCGAAATTAAATCATTTATGCGCTCAATAAATATTTTTTGTTTAGGCTCATCTTCTTTTCTTCAGAAACAGAAAAGTTCTGTGGCACACTAATACAAAAGATCCATAATAATCATCACCGATAATCAAATAAAAGTGGCCCAATCAAATGAAACAACATTTTTTTTTAAACATCAGGCTATTTAAAACGTTTTTCTAAAATACAATTATTAAAATTGTATTATTAATATTTTTACTGCATTTTCTTTCAGCAGTCAGTAAAAAAATATTTTTCTGCGATTTTTTTCCGTAATCAGTAAAAACATATTTTTACTGTAGAAATCAGTAAAAAAATATTCTTCTGCAATTTTCTTTCAGTAATCAGTAAAAAAATATTTTTACTCCAATATCTTTTAGAAATCAGTAAAAAAATATTTTTCTGCAATTTTCTTTCAGTAATCAGTAAAAAAATACTTTCCTGCGATTTTTTTCCGTAATCAGTAAAAAAATATTTTTCTGGAATTTTCTTTCAGAAGTCAATAAAAAAGTATTTTTCTGCAATTTTTTTTCAGTAATCAGTAAAAAAATAAATTTCTGCATTTTCTTTTAGTTATCAGTAAAAAATATTTTTAATAGAATTTTTCTAAAATTTTTTTTCAGAAATCAATAAACAAATATTTTTCTGCGATTTTTTTCCAAAATCAGTAAAAAAAAATATTTTTACTGAAATTGCTTTCAATAATCGGTAAACAATTTTTTTACTACAATTTTCTTTCAGTAATCAGTAAAAAATATTTTTCTGCGATTTTATCCATAATCAGTAGAAAACTAAATATCTTGATTTCCTTTTAGTAATCAGTAAAAAATATTTTTCTGCGATTTTTTTCCGTAATCAGTAAAAAAATAAATTTCTTAATTTTTTCATCAATTTTTTTACTACAATTTTTCTCAAGTTTTCTTTCAGAAATCAGTAAAAAAATATTTTTGTGCGATTTATTTTCTACAATCAATAAAAAAATATTTTTACTGCAATATCTTTCAGAAATCAGTAAAAAAATATTTTTCTGCGATTTTTTTTCGTAATCAGTAAACAATATTTTGACTACAATTTCTTTCATCAATCAGTAAGAAAATATTTTTACTGCAATTTTTTCCAATAATCATTGTTTTCTTCATAAGGCGTTCATCTCTCTCAGTTAACTTCCTAGAGCGGTCTGATCTCTGCTTATTTTCGATCTTTTCCTCTCGTTTTTGAATCTTTGTATTACCTTTTTGGGCGGCCGCCGTAGCCGAATAGGTTGGTGCGTGACTACCATTCGGAATTCACAGAGAAAACGTCGGTTCGAATCTCGGTGAAACACCAAAATGAAGAAAAAGTTTTTTTCTAATAGCGGTCGCCCCTCGGCAGGCAATGGCAAACCTCCGAGTGTATTTCTGCCATGAAAAAGCTCCTCATAAAAAAACATTTCCCGTTCGGAATCGGCTTGAAACTGTAGGTCCCTCCATTTGTGAAACCACATCAAGACGCACACAACAAATAGGAGGAGGAGCTCGGCCAAACACCCAAAAAGGGTGTATGCGCCAATTATATATATACATATATAGTACCTTTTGCACTGTTGCTTTACTCCTGCTGATGGTTTTCCCGATTTCTGAGCATGATTTTCCATCTTTATGCATGCGTACAACAATTTTTCTCTCCTTTAATGTCAATTCTTTTCGAGCCATGTTTGGGCACGTAAAAAAGTAAACACAGATGCGGGTGGAAGCTGAGTGGACTAATCTGACCACATGCAAAGCAGCAAAAGTCATGTGTAGAACTAACGACAAAAAACTGACTCAATTCGTACTTACGCTCTCGCGAAAGGAATGCAGAACTATCTCAGCTATGCTAACAGGTCATAATCTATTGGCTGCACGTGCGTACAAGATAGGAATTGCTAACACGGACAAATGCAGGAAATGCAGAGAGGATGTTGAGGAAACTTTAGAACACCTTCTGTGCGTTTTTCCGGCATTGTCAAAAACGCGTTTAAAATGCCTGGGAGCCCCATTGTTTGCGGGTCTGGAGGACGTCTCAAAAGCGGATCTCCCAGCGCTGCTTAGTTTCGCCAAAAGCGCTGGCCTCCTACATGATGTCTATTTTCGGTATTCATAGAGGTCGGTCTCCATCTGGTATCGCTAGGGACCAAAAGGTCTATGCGTGGCTTATTGCGAACCAAGCTAACCTAACCTAACCTAAGGAGGGGACATTCTAAAAGGATATGAGGTATCGTAAGTGCGGCTGTACAGTTAAATTGGCATGATGGTTCTGGCTCATTGCTTAGCAGATGTGCATGTGTGATGATGGAGTGTCCTAACTAAGCATTTGTTCATTGCAGCAGAAGTCGAAGGAAGAAATTTTACAGCCGAGCAGTTAGTGTGAATATTTTTATACGCATATTTGTAGTTGAACCAAAGTGACATTGTTCTATTGGTAGCGAAGGAGGAGGGGACTTTTGATAATTTTCTACTGGCGAAAGGCATAAAAGTGTGAATGGGAGATTTCGTGGCTTTATCTGTACGTTTATTACCAATTATGCCAACATGGCCTGGTAACCACATTAGTTTCACGTTCTTGCTTAGCTCGATTAGCATTTGCTGTATGGCCACTATGGGTAGGTGAGGTTTCTGACGCCTTTAAATACAGAAAATCTATCAGTGCATATAATGTGGCGTTTTTTTTTGTAGATTTGGCAAATAAAAGGACTGTTAAAATCGCTTGCAGCGAATAAATGATCTTCATTAGTTATACTGTAAATAGCCTGTCAACTAATATTATTATTCGAAGCATCGTTAATTAAAACTACCTTTATTCGACGCACTGGCTACTTCAAAGTACGAGCGTATCAACACTTTTGCTGTACGAATTTCTTATTTACAGTTACATTTTTGCTTGTCGTTTTTGATGCAGTAGACAAAGTTGCATTTTTTTTTTGTTGATTACGAATGAGTACAAAGTGTATTATTCATGTATTAATAAAGTTTTTCAAAAGCTATAATACTGTGTGAAAGTTCTTCAAATTATACTTAGAAATCGTAGGGTATCAAGATTTATGCTGTGCACTGTATATATATATGTATGTATAATTGGCACTTCCATTCTTTGTTAGGTATTTGGTCGAACTCCTTCTCCTCCTCCTCTTATTTGTGGTGCACACACACCAGATGCTATTTTTTCACAATTAAAGATACCTGCAGTTTCAAGCCGACTTCGAACGCAGATGATTTTTTTTTTCTATAGCGCATTTTGCCTCCCGAGGGGCGACCGCTAGCAGAAAATATTTTTCTATCATTTTGATATTTCGTGCCCACAACGAGTTTCGAACCCGCGCCCTACCAAACGATAGTCAAGCACCTATGCATTCGGCTATGGCAATATAACTTAAAAGCACTACATTAAAATAAGCAGTGTTTTGTTTTGTTTCAGCTCAGAAATTACTACAGTTATGTCCTTCACAGCCGCACTCAATTTTTATTCACATTTTATTATCCATTTAATAGTTTGAATATTTTTCCTACTCTAACGGCCATTAATTTAATTGCTTTTGTATAAATAATAAGATTTGTAATTGAAATAAATATACACGCGTATTTTAACACACTTTAAGATAGTCATATGCATGCATGAAAATATATTTATAGGTGTGTGCGTGCGCTTAAGCGTGTGGCAATTATAAAATGCATTTCATCAAATTGCATTTAAAGTCAAACAGCGTAGACAGCCAACACTTAAAAGCTGCCATAATTCAACACTAACAACCGCAACTACGAATAGCAACAACAACAATATGTGAAAATATGTTAGTAACTAAATCCAATATCATCGCACAACAGAAGCTCTTTTACGTGCAGAAAATGTTGCTGCAATTAGCAAAACATTTTAGTGCAGTGCACTCCCATGTGTTTTTATGTATGTACATATATATTTATAAGCGTATAAGCAGGTGTGTGCTCATGCATAGGTATGTTCGTACTCACTGGTGCACTTCCCGGTTATTAAGCACTCGTCAGTTTTAATTAAGCGCCAACCGCATTTTGATAACACCATCAAACGCTCGCGCGCCAACCTATCTACTCATACATACAAACGTCAATACTATATGTTCAGATGTATGTACATATATTCCTACTATACATGTCCATACATGCATACATACATACATACATACATACGTATATTGCATCAACTTATTTGCCAGAGTTTCGTTAGTTCGCTTGGTTCCCTATTCGTGCGCTGCTATCTATTTGGCTACCTGGCCATCTGTCATATCCAAGTGTTTTAACGGTAAGTGCCAATTACACCTACATTCATATTAGATACAAATTATTCTATTCCAATTTTGAGGTGTGTGCGGCGCCACTTTAGAGCGCTTTTGAACTGACGCATTGAAATCGCTTTAATTATCTTCACTTTCGATGAAACTTCGTATTATTCAGTTGCTTTTGCTGTGTATATTTTGCTAGTGTTTACTAAATAAAGTTCGGTAGCAGATAAAACACTTGAAAAGTTTTGCAATTACTTTACACTTTGGCGCTCAGGTGCACCAAAAACAAAACCAATAGGGTTGTGCCATCAGAAAATGCACATATGCACTCCAATTCGCACACAGTAGCAACTAAATAAGTGCATTTTCCAACTTTGTGCCCCCTCACCCGAAGTAGGTGGACATTCTTGCACACTTCAATTTCACTTGTCCACCCATTTGTTGGTTCAGCGCCAAAAAGTTACGCTGCATTGTAATTTTCTATGCCAATTTGTAATTTTGTTATTGTTGTATAAACCGGCAATGCGCAAAAGTTCATTGAAACTAAAATGTGAAGTACAATTTTGCAAATTTAAATAGTTTTAACAAAGTTTTTTGTTTGTAACTAAATATTTGAGTTTGCGAACGAAATTGGAAACTTTCTAAAAACGGGGAGAGATCTTATCAATTAACTTTTTAGTCCAAACTTGGACAAAGGCAAGGGAGTCTTAAATGGAATTGAGCTTAAGGCCTGAATGAGAATGTTAGTTAGTTTATGTTTTATTGCAGATTTTTTTAACGGCTTTTAAGATGTTGATGTGTTTAGCTTTTATTTTGCAAATAGCAGAGTCTTATTTTCTTTATAAAATAATAATTTTGTTTCATAAATAATACCACTAATGTACTTTTATTTTTGTCAACCATAACTTTATCTTTATCTACATCTGTGTTCAGGTTTTTACAATTTTTTTTTTAAATATTGTTTTCAAATTTAAAATTGAAAAAAAAAAATGTATTATTATTATTTTTTATAGGGGATATATACAAACTAACCCTAACTTAATTAGCACACTGGCTACTAGGGCCTTCAGTACTAAAATTAGTCATTAGACTAATTCATTCAGAATTTTTCTAAAAAAATCCAAGTATGGTAGCCAATTTAACCATTAACTCTCGGCCATTACATAAGGGGATTATAAGTAATGAATTTTGTTTTTGCCGTTAAATTTTACGACAGATCCGTCGACACTGATATTCTGATTTGATATAAAATAAGTGGAAAATTTGTCATCTAAATATTCTAGATAAAGACTAACTTTCTGTAAGTGCGTTCTCAAAGATTTGGCAGCGGTTGGTTTTTGTTTTAAGTGAAGAAACCAAAAAATTTGACCGAATCGATCTCTTGTAAGGGTATTTCCATAAAATGGGGTATGACTTGCTTCAGTAATGGATCAATGGTATATTGCGTAATGGTATAGTACCCATATTCAAAATGATTGCTATGAAAGCAAGATATTCTTCTTTACCGACATTTTTCCACGTACTCCACAGAGATATTTAATATAACACATTCGCAATTATTTCATTATTTGCATACTGGTTTGTTTCCTTTATTATATTGTTTATTAGCTCATCGGTAAAAAATATCTGAAAAAAATGCTTCTGTTACCGCTTGGGGAATTTGGGGGCCTGGTGTCTTGGAAGATATTGCGAAAGGTATTTCAGTTGTGTTAGGGTCCACCCAATCGTCATCATCCAGACTGAGATCTTCATTGAAAATATTGTTGTTTTCTTCACTGCTACTTGATAGGCATCGAACTTTTTTCCTTTTAGCTTGCTCCACATCAATATCAGAAGTACTATTATCATCGAAGTTATATTCACATTGAGGAAATTCTTCTCAAACACTTTTCATATCTATATTTCGTAAATCAAACATCCACTCGTCTTCACTACTGTTATTTTCATAATCTTCGTCTTCTTGTTTTTTTTCTATGATCTATTATTTGAAATTTTGTATTTTGTTTATTTATTTTTAAAATAAAAATAAATTAAACCTTATTATAATATAAATACTCGAAAGTTGGAAAACGCCAATTTATTATATTTGCACGTTGTAAGCTTCTAAATCGCAAACTACACTGAATATCAATGCGACATATCTCTTGTGAATATTCCACAATATTTACTCCTTAAAACGTTATGTTACGGTAAATGTTTCTTGTCAGTGTATGATTAACAAACCAGGGATGTACAAAGCTGCAATAGTTGTTAAAGAAAACTACAGCGATGATAAATAAGTGAAATGAAAACTGTATTATTTTATGTCCATGGCGTTTCGTTTTCTATCGCATATGTCCCTGTAGCGGGGCCTTTCGGCTGTTAAGCGATAATTTTGAAATAATATTGCACCAACTTGAAGTGGCTAAAAATTAGCCTTGATTATAAATATTTTTTTTATTGACGGTGTTGCGCATTTTGTTTGTTCAAAATTTTTATATTCAGACAAGTCCAATGAAAACAATTAATAAAAGCTGATTTTTTCCATTGAAGGGCCCATATCTCTGGCATAAAAGTGTCGCATAAAATAAAACAATATATTTAATGTAACAATCTGTGTCAGGTTCGCAAGTAGGGCAATGAAATAATAGGCACATAGCGTAAGACGATTAAAAATGTTCAAAATTTCTCAAATCCTTAATGAAGTAAATATAATTTTGCTAAAGATCAAACGAAGTCCTCTGTATAGAAGTTTCATCGTGATGGTCAATACATGCGCATTTTCAATGATTCAAAAATGAAACGCCTCGTCACTCATGCTGATATTCGACACAAAATCGTCCTCTTCGTTGTTGAGGATGGCGTGAGCGTAATTCTCACCCGACTGACGGTCAGTATTCATTAACTGATGCACTTTGAATGGGAACATGTGGAAGTCTTTCATTAAAACTCACTGTAGGCATCATCCGCCTGGTGATGCCCAACTGCATGATCCGTTGTGCGGCTGATCGTTCTCAGCGACATCGGCAGCCACAGTCGCGATATTCTCGGCCGAACAACTAATCCGGTGGCGGCTACGTCCGGTAGTCACTTAAAATTTGCACTTTATTACTCTAGACTTCATTGACATTCTATAGAACTTCATACCCAGAAAAGTTCTAGACAAATTCGGGTTAAAAAGTTGAAAGTGTTTATGAAAATTTGTTAAATTTTATTAAAAGTTTGGAACTTTGATTTTAAGATATTTTTTATACAATGAAATATATTGCAAAAACATACTAAATTATGTATGTGAGAACAAATCTGTATACAGAGGGCGCAAAATTTAACACCCTTTCTGGTGACAAATGGCGTCGTACGTCAATCATATTTGACACTTGTGAAGTAGACAGCAGCAGTAAACAAACAGACAAGCAATGGAGCGACTAAAGGTTCAAATAAGGATTTACATAATTCAAAATATTTTTTTTATTTACATAGTATACAAATTATTGAAAAACAAAATTGGATGATTAATTTTAAGCCACCTTGTATATAAAAATATATGTATGTTTGTGACATTAGTGCTTGAAAGGTGAAAATTAATAGCTGGATGGTTCAAGCGCTTTTATTGGACACCCCTTAAAAATAATTGTATATATTTGCAAATACTGTTTATTCTTGAAAAATCTTATACAGGCGCTAAGACTATACCTAAAATCATAGAATCACACTCTCTTAAATTTAATATTTATATGTAAAATGGATTAGGTCTCAATAGAAATAATCCAAAATGTACAAATATTTAAATATATGTATGTGACCACTCTTCCTTCTAATAAGCTCCTTATTGTTTTGGGAATGACCTTTCAGGTTCTTGTTTTTCCATTGGTGATACTTTCATAGGGTTACTTCTTTAAGCATCAGTGCATACCTAGTCACCATTTCATGAATTCTTCACATTGTATGAATTTTATCCCTCTTCAGTTCCAAGTACTTAGCGCCGAAATAATACAAAATTCAAGTTCCATTCGTATAAGAAAAGGAGAATCATGGATCTTTATTTTCCAAGCAGTGCTAAACAGAATACGAATCAAGTACCTATTTTTCCAAAAAACAAAAATGACAAACGAAAACAAACCACATAATGCAAAAATAGCTACGTTGCAGGTTTCTTTATTGTGTTCAACAAAAATGTTAAGCCAAATCTACCAAAATACAAAATACGCACAGAAGAGTTTAGAGATTGGAGCACTAAACACTGGACTAACAAAAAGAGTACTCACAATGGGTACTTGAAGTGAGAGAAAGGCGGTTTGTAGAATAGGAATTTCATTGCAATAATGACTAACAAAAGTGGAAAGACAACAAAATAGTTAGGAAACATTAATACAAAATACAGCAAATTTCAAAAGGAATTGTATGTCGAAAATACTTAAATGTACTAAGTACAAGGATTTCGAGCCATTAGGGCAAGGATTTACCAGACTACCATAGTACCGCAAATTTCACAAACAGTGAGAGATTGAACTAGTTCCTGAAGAGCACCTTTGTGTTGGGCTTGTTTCGTTGTCACGCTTATGAGTAAAGTAAACACTCGAAAAGAGAAAAGTAGAGGTTAAAATACAAGAACAATGCAAACAATAGAAAATCATAACATTGTTCAGTGTTTTTTGCTTTTTTGCTATGAGAAGACTGCAAATGAGAAATGCAAAGCGAGCAGTAGAATTCCAATGAATGCATATGAGTGCAAATTTCAGCATATTTTTTTACACGATGTGTTTGCATGTGTGTATGAAGGGTGTGTATGCGTGATTGTATGTCATAAAGTGACACTCGAAATACTGAGTTTTGGCAACACCATAAACATTACTATGCCAAAAAACAAATCAGCTAAAAGCGGATTAACGCTAAATACACAAAGCGGATAAGCCAGCCTTTCAAATCCACTGTTGCGAGCAATGTATGTATGTATGCTGTGTTGCAAACACTTTTAATGTGAGTGTAACCATCCTGCAGTGATAATTGGCACAGCGGTGTAATCACCAAACTCACATCTTCTCACTCTACCGTCTTTCCGCTCTCTTTTTACCAACTATCCTGCCATCACTTGCGCTGCTGTTAGGCCCCTTCCACTCTGACGCAAATCTTTGCTTGATTTGCGTTAATTCATTCAAATTGTTGCATGCCTCAAGGATCACATCGGTACGGCGCACGGTAATCAGCCGAAAAGACAGCTAAGCGAGCAACGGACTGTCAATTGTCGACAAGTTGTACGCTAATGGTGGCAGTGTGCGGCAAAGCGGGATATTCTGGCATGGCAAAGAAAGTGCGCGCAGAGCCTAATCATTATTCATTTACCCCAAACGCTACAAAACTGCGGTAATAGTAACAAATCAAAGAAAAGAAACATTAAAAACAACAATAACAAATTAAGCATTAACAAATACACATTAAGACCGGCAAAAGAAAAAAATTGCTTTCTAGCCTGGCAGGCGGTAAATGAGCAGTGGCAAGAAATGCTCCTTTTTTTGCTTTCATCCGTTGCCGTCGCCGTTCAACCTCATTCATGCGCTACCACTCTGACCCTATTACCCCCTCCCCCACTGTGCTATTAAAATGCAACAATGCGGCTGGTAAAAAATAAAGTGAGATTTGTAACAAAATAAGTGCGCTGAGAGTAGCAACGACATCAACAACAGCAAGGGCAGTGACTGCGTTGCATTTCCGTAGTCCATTAACATTTCGTTCGCATTAAATGAGGCAAATTAACGCAGCGGGAAGGACGAGCAGGGAGACGAGGAGTCCTTTTTGGCAAATACTACGATGGTACTTACAAAAAAAGAACAGTTCTTTCTGCAGCAGCTGGGTGTGTGTTTTTTTAATAAAAACAAATTAGATTTTGTTAACTTTTTATTCAAGGACGATTACACCTTCGAAAGAAAATTTCAACTTTTTTTTACAATTTTTTAAGTAATGAATAAAATTTGTTGTTTGTTTGAGAATTTAGCTTAGTTTTAATTTCAGTCTAAATTGCAAATTTTGCTTCCGTTAGGTTTCAGCCAATCATTTCGCCTACCTGATCATTGCAGTCGATTTCAGGCGGAAGTCACTGCCATAAAAGAGGGACTTACGGTAATAAAAACGAGAGTATTATCCACAAATGAAGTCTTCATATACTTAGACAGTCAAGCAGCAATAAAAGCGCTGGAATCTAAAACATACTCGCCAAAAACAGTCATATAATGTTTTAAGCTTCTATGGTAAATGACGTATCTAAATATTTGCTATTATACAAAGTACACCTTATTTGGATGCCAGGCCACTGGAATATAGCGGAAAACTGCAAAGCAGATGAACTTGCTCGAATCTGTACAACGCTTGAGCTCCCAGTGGATAAGATGACCTTGCAAAGCTGAACGTGCGGCGGTGGAAGAAAGTAGCCTTGGATAGAGACGGGTGGCGAAAGGTTGTGAATGAAGCAATGGTTCATCAAAGACTCTGATACAAAGAAGAAGATGGAGCCAAAGAGAGAGTGTTGTTAGATGAATAAGTTTAAACGTGTATGTGAAGAGGTGGATAGTGTAATGACGGGTATCTTGACATGCCGAACATATGTTGTACATGTCGGGGTCATTACTGGATGAGTCGGAGTTTAACCTACTTCAGTATGCAGAATGTAATTTGTCTACGATGGCTGATAGTTAGACTCCGTTAACGACGTTCAGGAAGTGAGAGTTACTGAAGGTAATAATGAACTCTCGGTAATGTCGTTGAGGGCATGTCATTACTGACATCCTGTCCAATGGATGTTTGATATTCATCTAAATCTATTAAGTGATTTGGAACAGATTGGCTCTAATGTGGCGAGGAGTTGCAGTCTGCTTGCAGCAGGCAACATGTAGAAACTACATACTTGCTGAACAATGGTGTTATTCTTCTATACGGAAAGGTGACATCAGAGAGCATAACGTTGCTATTCTGAGTGCAAAATCAGAAATGTAAGTCATTTGGGGAGGGTTGATATTTATATTTCCAGCCTAGGGAACTTTTAGTATTGTCAGGTGCCATCTGGCGTTTCCATTGATGTGTGAGTCATATTAGTGTGTTTTAATAAAGTGGCTTTAAAAATTCATCTCAGCAAAAAATGGAATTAAACTGTGAACATTTTCGTGAATTCATTTTTTACAATTTTCGACGTGGATTAACAAGATAAGAATGCATAAATGAATTGAAATTATTATACGGCGGGCAAACACCATCCTTTAGCACCGTGAGAAACTGGTAACATTGCATTTCTTCGAAGTCGCTGTTCGCTCATCGACGAATTTCGGGAAGATCGTCCAAAATCAATTGTTGCGGCAGAAAACGTCGACGAAGTGTGACAAAGGATTGGGGAAGATTGTCCGTCACATACCGTGAGATTGAGGCATCCTTGGGCATTAGTATGACGAGTATCAACAAGACTTTGCGTGTTCACCTTATGGAAAAAGAGGTATAGTCACGTGAAATCCCACACAATTTGGAAAATGCTTCGGAAACGCGACTTGACAAAGTACTTTGAAAATTGGTTCAAACGAATGCAAAAGTGTTTTAACTATCAGGGAGAATATTTGAAAATCGTAAACCCGTTTTAACGCGCAATGTTCATTTTTCCATTCCTAAGCCATAAATATAAATAGCAACCCTCGTACATGCATCTTCATACACTTCTTTTTCTTTGTGTATGCTAACTCAATTCTTTAGAAAAGTGACTTTAGTTATAAATCCGAGAAATTTTAATCTTTTAATCTTCGTTTTAGTTTCTAATTGAATTTATATAGTCTAGAGCAGCGAAGTGTCTAGAAATTGAAAATTTAGGTACTATATAAAAAATGCATTTTTAATATATATTTATATATGTATACATGTATAATATATTTATATAAGCTTAAGGTAAAATCTACACAATTTCAACTAAAATTTTACTACAGAAATAAATATAGCCGTTTTCCTGCCTTTTTGCTTTAAGGGGGGAAGCTGGTCTAGAATTTGGAAAAAATCGAAAATTTTTTTTTTGTCTTAAAAGGTGCTTTAGGGTCTTAGAAATAATATACCAAATGAGGGATGCCAGCAAAAATGTCTAAATGCCCAAATTGTTCATTCGACGGCAGTGCCTCGCAGGTATGCCCCGAACGCTACTTACAACTTTAAACGCGTTTTTCTCGAAATCACTTTTTTTAAACTGGCCGAAGACATAACTCGAACAAATCTTTACCGATTCTTACGAAATTTTGACAATACATTCGAAATACCTTTCTCCGGAGACGTACGTAGGATTTTTTATTTATATTACATAGTTTTTTTTTTTAATCAACAATTTTATGTCGTTCTTTATAGTGAAAATTGTAACTTTTTGTTCAAACGTGCACCATTTCGCGAAAAAACAAAATATCGAAAAAATCCTACGTACGTCTCTTTCTGTTGTTATATAGAAACTAAAAAAATTTTATTTTTTGATCCAGGACAAAAATTAAGGAGTTTACGTCTTCGGCAATGGACCCACTAGAAAAAAAGGCGCCTTAGGAGAACTGCTGGACAGCGGCCATTTTGAAATTAATTCAGACGAAAAATTTTGTATTTGTACCATGAAAGCTATATTATTAAACCTATTTCACAGATTTTCGATTGATTCCTTTGTTGAGTCAAAATAAATTCATAAAATATGCCCATTTTTTGCGCTCTAGACCAGCTTCCCCCCTTAAATAACTAAAAAGTAATGCCTTTCCCTGACCAATTCCTTCAGTGCTCAGCCAGCGCTAATATACACATATTATGCAGAAATTTCCAGACAAAAGCAACGGTACTTTGAATACAGTAGCAATTGTTTTTTTATTGCATTACTATTGTGACCGCAAAAAGTTTGCGTGACTTTTGACATATCCATTTTTTTCAGTTTAAAAGTATAAAAATGACTTTGCATTTAACCGACGAAATAGTTAAGCAAATTCGTAATTCACTCGAGGAAAAACAAAGAGTGCCACTAACATCATGATACCCAACATGATTAATATAGCAGTCATCATCACCATAATCTTAATTCTTATACACTTTAAATAAAAAAAGATCGTCTGCTATATTCATATTATCATCTCCATCGCAATCATTATCCTACATCGCTATCGGCGACCAAAACGCAGAACAACATCATCCACTGAACTCGTCGTCATTATGACCACCATCATCAGTTGCCACGTCTACGTCAGCGCACTATTTGCGTGTCAATAATTGCTGAGTATTTGTTATTTTTATTTATTAATGGAACTCCAACAATAAAACACTTTTTATTATAACCAAAGCGGTACAGAAAATTCCGAAACGCCACAGACATATATTTTTATATGCATATACATGGGGAGGTATATGCATATGTATGTGCATATCCATGCAAGTATGTGCCTATAGAAGTATTTGCTCGCTCGAAGTTCCAATGGCAGTGTCGTGTGTCCCCCTAAGGAATTCACATTCAAATTGGAATGATATATGAAATGGTCATTTTAATAAATTGCATTTGTTCTTTTTAAATAGATTTTTTTGTTCCTTTTATTTTAGGAATCGCCTTATGTTAAATTAGATGTTTTTCAGTTAAGTTCTTTTGTTATTGCAAAACTGCGAATGTTATTTTAATTGTAGTGTAAATTATCGGCTTGGGAGAAAGACTTTTGTATGTTGGTAGAATTGCATGCAAGGCTTTTTACAGAAATAAAAGGGAGAAAATATATTGAAGATACATACATATACATATAAGTACAACTTGTATGAAAAGGGTTAATTAATAAAGTTCTCATTTTACAAATGGTTTTCTTGAAGACTAGAAAGGTCAATCCATAGGCTGCGCGGTTTCAGAAGGATAGATACCTGGTCTGGAAAATTTGGTGTTTTGGGCACCATTTCGAATATTTCGAATATTCTACAGCATCTTCCGGTATATTTATATTATAACATCATAACTGTTTTTCGGTCGAAAAATACAGAGTAGCAATCTATTTCTAACGATGCGTTTATATTTAAGCCGCGGTAAAATTGTAGCTAAGTTTAGTTTTTGACGTGATAACGTCTTATAACTCGATGTAGCCGGCAGCACCCACACAAAAATGCGTCGTTATCTTGCTCATGCGTCGTTATGTTGCTCATGCGTCGTTACCTTGCTTGAACTGCTAGCGGAGCGCGGAACGAACGACAAAGAGGCACAATCGGCCCTCGCGTTCGGCAACGTTCGACATTTGGCTCTCTCCTGCTTGAGTGAGCATATATTTGCGTGTATGTATGTATGTATATGCGCATATGTATATAAATTCACATATTTGTATTTGCATATGCCTTCTTCCTGTATGCATGGTGATGAACCATTTCTCTGTTGAGAATAGGACGATGATAGGAAAAGTAGGAAATGAAAGGGAGTGTTTCGAGTGTAAAGTGTCTTGAAAAAGTCAAATCGATGATGGTGCCTCTTAGTGTTGTTGACTTATTAACGTCTGATGCACAATCGAAATTGAACATATCGTTCATGAATTTGATAAATGTTTCGTCATTTTTCACGTAAATGTAACTTGATCAATTCCATTGCGATTCCATTTACCTCCTTCTCTATACCCATACAAAATATCTATCAAACAAATAAAACTAAAATTTTCTTTTGAAAAATGCAACCATTGCATCAGTATTTTTTTATGACGTTGTCACGTTAAATTATCGTCAGTAAACCGACTTTACAGATAACCTCTGTTTTTTAGTTTGTATCTGAAAGAAATACACCCCAGCGAATTATTATAGAGGCATCATATACTAGCCAGTTTTGACTATTAGTTCATTATATAATATAACAAATACCAGTATAATCTAAGTATCAAACTTTGTAGAAGATATATAAATATATATATAACTGGTGCGTAAACCCCTTTTGGCTGTTTGGCCGAGCCCCTCCTTCTATTTGTGGCGTGCTTCTTGATGTTGTTCCAAAAATGGACGGACCTACAGTCTCAAACCGACTCCGAACGGCAGATATATATATATATATATTTTTATGAGGAGCTTTTTCGTGGCAGAAATACAGTCGGAGGTTTGCCATTGTCTGCCGAGGGGCGACCGCTATAAGCCGAATGGGCTGGTGCGTGACTACCATCTGGAATTCAGAGAGACCGTAGGTTCGAATCTGGGTGTAGAATATACTGATATTGAAATTCGATAACATTTTATAAAAATTGCAAAATTTTGGTCAGAGTTAAAAAAAGGAATTGGGTACGTAGTTTTATAGCCCATTAAAATTTGTCTTATGACAGCGTTTGATCCATCCCTCGAAACATTTCTGGAACTCTTTTTTCGGTACAGTCATCAGAGTCCTCTTCGATTTTTCCATTACTTCCTTTCGGCAGTTAAAACGCGTTCCCGGTAATGGTTTTTTGACTTGTTTGATCGCAGGGAACAACATGAGGTAGATTCAATGGCTGATAAATAGTATTCGTTTCGTTCTTGGTCTAAAATTCACGGACAATGATGGCATTGAACGATGGTGCCTTATTATGGTGCAAAATCCACGAGTTGATTTCCCCAAAGTCCTTTCTTTTTTTGGCGAATTGTTAACTGTCTGACCTTCTGGCGAAAGTTCGTGGGGCACAATACCGTTTTAGTCCAAAAAAAAAGCGTGAGAGTCGCTTCGTTTTCGACTGAAAACGCCACGGTTTTTTGGTATTAGCTCGTTCAGAGCACTCCGCTCATCCGCCTGATGCCTGGATTGCGTTTCGTACTCATAAACTCACGTACCCACGTCTAGTCTCCACTAATGAGGCGTTTGATGAATTTTGGGTCGGATTCTGCCTTGGAAAATATGTTTTTGGCGATGCTGTCTCTTTTTTGCATGAAATTCAGGTCCTTTGGGATCAACTTTGCAGCAACACCGCGCAAACCGAAAACATCAACTGCAAAGTCCTGAACGGACGCATAAACAATGTTCAAGTCCTCTGCCAGTTCTCTAATAATTAATTTGTGGCTATTGATCAATTTTTCCTTTCGATTTCGACGGCCTGAAACTATATTCGTCATTCTCGATGGACTCACGATCTTTTCTGAAGCATACATGTCATTCATCGCGGCTGTTTTCTTTAGAGCATAATTACCGAAACAATTTCTAAAGTTTTCGCACCACTGGCTCTATTTTTAACGCAAAGTTAATAAAAACTCCTTGCAAATTCAAATCTATTTTTAAAGCTGTAAAAAATTGCAAATACGTGCGGAGGTAGATTTACTCAAAACGGCGTAACTTTTAGAAATGGCAATTAATTTTGGTAGGAATGTTAATCACAAATGTGTAACCTAATTAGATCAGTTGACTTAGAGCAGGGGTGGGCAAATACTTTAAAGCGCGGGCCAAAATGAAATTTTCAAAATGTCTCCCGGGCCGGAGGACTATACCGCATATGCTTTGCACAAGCGGATGTTTTGGATGGAGTTTTTTCCCTGCCAATTTTTTTTTGACAAAAACACTAAGTATAATTTCAATTTGAATAAAATATGTCACGTAATTTTTAAAGAAATATTTTTATAAATAAATGCCTATTAGATAAACCAGTCAATGAAACATTTTATTTTGTTACTTATTTATGTCTTAATGATACAAATTATTTTATATTGACACATAGTTATTACAATTTAACATTTATATTGCATTTCGTAAATATAATAGTAAATAGAATTCAAAAAAGAAAAGAAAAACATCAAACGGTAAAATAAATATTTAAAGTTAATGCGAAACGTGAAATCTCGAATGTTCATCTGACATTATTTCTTCAAAATTGGGTTCCAAATCACTTGCAGCAATCCTTAATACCGAGTGTAGATTTTCGTCAGTAATTTGTGATCGATATTTATTTTTCGTGGAAACCATTAAAGAAAAAGTTCTTTCACAAATATATGTCGAACCAAATAAAACAAGGTATTTTTGAACATAGTTCAAAAAATGTTTGAAATGTTCATCATTCAAAGCGCCATAGAAAGCACTCAATTCGTTTGAGTGAAAATTTTCTTTTAGTAAAATATTTGATTGTAAGTCAATTAGTTCTAGTTGAATTTCAACAGGGGCTTCTTGCACATCGAAATTGAAAGGTTGGCTAATTAATGATAAAGGTTTTTCAATAGCTTTGAAATCTTGAAATCTTCTTTGGAATTCAGAATGCAGGTCTTGTGTTATTGTACTATATTTAAAAAAATCTGTATTTTTCAATGATTCTCGCCGTGCTTGCAATGAGGGGAAATGATTTAATAATTTATTATTAAAGTTTTCAGCAAATAAACTTAGTTTTGTCATAAATGCTTTGACGTTTGAATGCATATTGAAAGCGAATTGTTTTTTCCCTTGTAGATTTATATTTAGTTCATTCAAATATTTTACGATATCTACTAAAAATGAGAAATTGTTTAGCCAAGCTCTATTTTGCAATTCAGGAAAATCATGTAGTTTTTCTTTTATCGACAAGAAGGATACTATTTCATCAAGCAAATATTGAAATCTGTCCAAAACTTTACCAATGCTAAGCCATCTCACTTCAGTGTAATAAGGAATTTCATAGAAGTCACTTTCAATTTCTTTCAAAAATTCAACAAACTGTCGATGGTTTACGGCACGTCCTCGAATAAAATTCACAACTTTGGTCACAACAGTAACGACGTGATTCAGTTTTAAAACCTTTCTGCATAGCACTTCTTGATGAATAATGCAGTGCAAAAATAATATATCGTGTTCTGGTTGTAACTTTTTTACTTTGTCGCGAATTCGTTTAAGTAAGCCTACATTTTTCCCTGTTAAACTAGGACAACCATCCGTAGTGACGCTTACTATTTTATTCCAAGTTAAACTTACTTTAACTAAACACTCTTCAAGAGCGAGAAAAAAGTCTTCACCAGTAGTTGTATCTTTCATTGGATGCACACTAAGAAGTTCCTCGCTAATTTCGCATTTCTTGTTAATGCCGCGAATAAATATTAATAATTGACTTATATCAGTAATATCGCAGGACTCATCTAAAGCCAGAGAACAATAGGTAAAATCAGCAATTTTTGTTCTTAGCTGGTCAAGTAAGTTTCCTGAAATATTTTCAATCCGTCGTACTATTGTTCTTCTTGAAAGGCTTACATTTTCAAAAATATGTTTCTTTTCAGGACAACATATCTCCGACACTTGTACCATGCATTGTTTAACAAATTCTGCTTCAGAAAACGGCTTACATAACTTAGCAATTTTGTGTGCGACAACATAACTTGCTTTTGTTGTAGATTTCTCTATATTACTTTGTTTGGTAAATATATATTATTTTCTTGCTTATTCAAGTTTTTTGCCAAGTTTTCTGCTACAGTTTGAAGTTCTTTTAATGAATGTGATGCATTTTATTAAGACTATTATATATACAGTATGCACACTAATAATGCTGATGTCAACAAAATCTCATAAAAGAGTTTAAAAAAATTTATGTGCGGAAATTTTCAACGGGCCGGATAAAATTAGCAAGAGGGCCGGATACGGCCCGCGGGCCGGCTTTTGCCCACCCCTGACTTAGAGCGTCATCTGGTGGTTGATCTGAGAACTTGTTGATCAAGGTGGTATATTCCTCTAATACTAGTATCTTTGGCGCTTTTTCGCAAAAGAGACAAAGGACTCATTTATTAAGGAATTGAAGAAATAAAACGCTTCACACGAATGTTCTGTGTTGTTTGACCAGAGCACTGCTGAACACATCATGGATCTGAAATATAGGGGTCACATAGTTTACGTAGTTCACGAAGCCGATTTACCATAAGTATGTGTAAAAGGTGAAACCTTTCACCATCTAAAATAAAATTCTGACCTAAACGTTGAAATCACGTATACACGTATATTTTCTTGCAACCCTCTCCCAGAATTCCTTGACGGTACCTTGTTGCTGTTTTTATGTGGTACAGTGTTATCGTCTTTGAATGAAACTGAGGGATGTTAAACTCTACGTCGAACGAAAAATCCCACTTTGACCCATTTAGAGTGCTCCAATCGAGTCCAAATGTGTGACCGACCCCCACTAACTTTGGACGGCCGATCCACCCATGCCAGTGGCACACCCTCTGGAACTCCCCTGGGGGGTTCCCCATACAATCATTTCAAAATATCACCATTTTTGGCCTTTACATGAGAAAAGAAACTAAAAAGTTCGACACAAATTGGGGGACATCAGAATTATGATTTTCACAGAGCAATGGGCGATTTTTTTGCCTCCCCACAAATCGACCCGGCCTAATATACCTATATAGTTTATGCGGCCTTCACAGCATTGAAAATTCCCAGAGAATGTCTAGCAACCTTCTAACTCAATATGTAGAAGCCATATAAATTTTCACATACATTTATTTGGGTAAACTTCTACACTTTTCCTTTCCTTCACTTTTAATTAAATATCGTTCTCAAGCAATGCTTAGTATTCAATTTCGCTGCATCAATAATACGAGTAATAACAACAAATTTATAACAACATATTAAAGATGTACATAAATAATACGAAACAAACCACCAGCTAACCAACAATCTTCGATTAACTAAAGCCACACATCAAACAATTTGAGAGTCATTAATCAGTTTCAAGCAGAAAAAACAATTTCAAGGAACAAAACAATAACAATTGTTAGCAGTAGTAGTACGAGTAGAAACGGTTAGACAGACAGTGGCACAGACGAGCAGATAGACATAAACAAAAACAACGAAAAAAGCAATGAGTTGGTAATAGACGCCAAGTTAACCGCCACATCACAAACAGCCCAACCGCAACGCAAAGCAAGCAGTCAATCAGGCGTTCATTCAGTTGCATACGGCTCAGCATTAGCAGCATTCGACCAGTCAGTCAATCAGCTAGTCATTGAAAGCGTTTGACTCGTCATTCGTCTTTTCCGTCCGTCAGCTAACTATTCATGTCCGTGTTTCGGCGATCACCTACTACAATCGATCGAAAAACAGGTGAGACGCCACGACCTCCGATTTGTGGGCAACTAAACACATTCCATCATTTTCTAACTCTTTTCTGCCACCAACAAAAAAATAAAAATAAATGCATTGGCTGCAGCAGATCATCAACTGCTTTAAGATCTTTTTTTTATTTCATTCTACGTGTTTTTTATTTTTTTGTAATTTTTTCACGAGTATGAAGGTGCAGCTTTGAACGTGTAATGATCATGCGATCATTTTCAGTGTTCGCAGCATTTTCATGGCCTCACCTTTATTCACGGATAGCTTCACTCGTTCAACAAATGGCTGATCCTCCTTGCCTGTTGGCCAACCAACCGCTTTAAATATGCTGCAGGCGTCTATCCAATAATCCCAAGTTGTTACCCACTTTTCGAAGCAACGCGTCACTCATTTGCGACGAGCGTGTGTTCCCGCATTCGTCACGAACTCTTTTAACTCGCTAGCCAATGTGACTGTAGTCACCTTTCAATGCTCAATGGCTTTGGCACTGACTGACTGACTGACTAACTGACTTACTAGCTAGCTGGCTGACTCTCTGGAGACAACACAACACACCACGATCGAAGCGATGATCGTTTATGAAAAGTTGTTGACGAAAGATTGTTGCACAGTGGTCGAGTAGTTCGTTCGTGGAAAGTGACCGCCGGCTATGTAGTAAGTATCAAATAGTAGAACGGAGTACTTGTACATACAAACATGCATAGATACTCGTTTATATTAATAACTAGGAAAAACGTGCAAATCGATTTGACGAGTTTAAGCAAACAAAAAATATGTGCGCAATTTTCAAACAATTTTTAAAGGTAGAAGTCGGAGCTGTCAATGTCGCTGTCGTTGTTGTCGTTATTGCCATTGTTTTTATATGTACAACTAAAGTTATCTATTTAGTCGTTGTACTTGAGTCATGTAGCTGGTCTAGACGTGTCTACCTCAACAATTTCGCCAACTCAAACTATGTTCATATGCGCCATAGAGGTATGTATAAGCGTGTGTGTATACTTGCAGTAACCAAAATTCTCTAACTCGCTTAAATTATAATTTTCCCCTTTGCGCCTAATGTAATTTTCAACATTATTTACACGATTATCACAACTCTCATTAAATGCCGCCCTACTCGATCGGCGAGCGCATACCGCCGATCAGTACGAGTAGATCACTCCATCATTAGATCGTACTTAGCTTTGTCGAACAATAATCACTCACTCACACAACTGTTTGTGGCTGCACTCGTGGATGTACTTATACAGTATTGAGTATATGGATATTTATGTATTATATATGAATAATATTTTCTACTGGGAAATTAATCAACAAAATGGTTTAAATTATTTAATTAAATGACATGTGCTTTTAATAGTAATTTCTTTTTAAATACAAGGTGACGCAAAATTAATCATGTAATGACGAAATAAAAACAATAAAAGAGTTTTGTGATGAAAATTTTTATTTTGACCTTTACGTGATCCATTGCTTGACTGTTTGTGTACTGCAACTGCCTAGTTCACAAGTGTCAAATATGATTGACCTACGCCACCATTTGGAAATAATTATAAATCTTCTTATAGGGTAATTAATTTATATGCATATACACATATTTAGTTTAGCTGTTGTTATTTATTAACTAATTACGTTCATTACTTAATAGTATGACTGAAAATCACCAATTCAAAAGAATTAATGTTGATTAAGCTGAAACGTATTCTATAGAGGATCTTTCAAGAGTACGCCTAGATTTCACTAGTGAATAATTACTGGACGGTATCTTTTTTCATGTCAACTTTGCCATTTGTCAAGTATACGGATGTATAATTTTACACAACGCGTTAAAATTATTGAAACTTATTATGAAATGGTCGACTTTTAAAGGTCGCAAAGTTCGTGATTTTTTTGGTGGAAATAATCGACCGAATGAGTCGACAATTCAAAGGTTGGTGAAAAAGTTACAAGAAACTGGTTCTGCCGCGGATAGAAAAAGGACTGACATACCAAAAACTGAACGTTCTGTTGAAAGTATTGCTGCTGTAACACAAAGTGTTGCTGTAGAAAGTGTTGCCTTCAACATTGATCTCTCGACGTTCTCAACAATTAGGCATTGATGAATCGACCGTTTGATAGATTTTATAGAAGAATTTTACATAAGCAGCCTTAGATTAGATTAGATTAGATTAGATTTGTGAGGTGCTGGACAAGTCCAAGCACTCAGTCAGCAAACCATTCTACTACACCCGGATAGATATCAGTAGAAAGAATAGAGATAGGAAAGATAAAAGGTGGATGTTAAAAACGTATAAATTAGTTTGAAGGCACTCTTCCGCAAATCTCTTGGATTCATTGATGAATTTTAAAAGATCCGGAAGAGGAAGAGTATGAACTTTATCCATACTCAGTGTAGCGCAACCCAATATCCTAAGTCTAATTCTGGAAAATGCAGCTCTGCAGTGTCGTCATCTTCAAGACAGGATAAGCATATCGGGCTGTCCACGACCCCCATGGTAGCCATATGCTGACCACACACGTTGTGCCCTGTGATTACACCCACCAGTACTCTCAGGTACTTCCTGCTGAGTTTTAGGAGAAAGGTCGCTGTTTTTCTATTTGGTTCTTTCACAAAGCACTTGGCAACTCTGCACGAGTTCAACTCAGACCAATGACCTCTGTGGGTAGACCTCATGAAGTCCTCAATCCATAGTTGTATCGATGCGAAAGTGGCATCCTTGCAAATCCTTCATTTGCCCATTTATTAGCTAACTCGTTCCCTGTAATACCACAATGTCCAGGCACCCAAATAAGACTAACTTTGTTGTGTTTTGCAACACTGTTCAGTTTTGTCTTACTTTCACCGACTAACTTCGACGAGCAGCGTGGGTTAGCAAGGGCTTTCAGTGCAGCTTGACTGTCACTACAAATTCCAATACTGTTGCCCCGCCCCTTTTTCTCAATTAGGCAGTACGCCACATTCAAGAAGGCATAGACTTCCGTAAGGAATACCGTGGCCATCTGTCCTGTGGCATAGGAGTACTTACTGTCCTCGTCTAAGTATCATTCAGATCCGCTTCCATCACTGGTTTTGGATCCGTTGGCGTAGAAAGTGTGCTGATATTCCACTAATAGGTTCTCTGGACTTAACCATTGATCTCTCTATCCGTAAGGAATACCGTGGCCATCTGTCCTGTGGCATAGGAGTACTTACTGTCTTCGTCTAAGTATCATTCAGATCCGCTTCCATCACTGGTTTTGGATCCGTTGGCGTAGAAAGTGTGCTGATATTCCACTAATAGGTTCTCTGGACTTAACCATTGATCTCTATCTGGGATCAAAACATTATACTTCCTACCGAAGCTAACGACAGGCACCCAATTGTCCACCGGCATCGAGAACAGTGTGCTCCGCTCTGACAACTGGTGGTATATCTGACAGTAAGATCTGTAAGCATCCTTACAAATTCAACTTAGCCAAGAATTAAAGCCAACAGATCATTATCATGTCAGAGATTTCTTGAATTGCTTCTTTGAACCTGATGCCGTTTGGTGTAGGTGTTTGACTGGTGGCATAATTCGTTCGGTTTTCTTCGAAGATGAAAAAGTTGTTATTGTCCAAGGGCATCGCTATAGGCAATTGCTTGAAGATTTTTTGTGGCCTGAGCTTGAAAGAATAGACATGGAAGATCTTTATTTTCAACAGGTTCAAGCCACACAACACTGGAAAACGTTCCATTATTGCAATCTAAGTTTCCGGGTCGATTCATGTCATGTAATGGTGATATGAGCAGCCCACCTAGATCATCCGCTCCAACTCCACTAACGCTGACTTTTGTGGGGTTTTTTGAAATAAGCCAACAACGATTTCAGAGCTAAACACACCATCCCGGTCGGCTTTGCTGAATGCGATAATGTGTGAGCTAATACTTGAAAATTTTAATTCTCATATGACAGCCTGGAGAAGTGTTCATGGTGGGCATTTAAATGATATAATTTTTCACGTATAATTCCTAAGAACCGCATTTTGAATAAAATTAGTGAAACCTGAAAGAAGCTAAATTTTTACTTGCTTTATTTTAAAATAAAATCTATACGCGTTTTTTGCAAAACCCTTTACTTCAATACATAAACAAGTGCATTTAGACATACGTATACGTATTTTTAGCAGTGTTTTCTCTAATCTGCCTGTATTGTATTCATACATATATCACACATATCTATACTTGTTGTTATTTTTTTAAATTGATTGCGTTCATTACCCAATGATTTGACTGAAAATCACGGACTAGAAGTGGTAATTAAATTTTGTTAATATATGAAAGTTGATATATCGCAACTTAAATTCATGGTTCATTAGCAAAATAATAATTAAAAATTCAAAAAAATTATTTTTTTTTTATTTTTGCAGCAAGAAAAGTTTTTAAGCAAAAAAATTAAAAAGTAGTTCCATAAAAGCAACAAGAACTCCTGGTATCTCTCCAACTCATCATTTAATTTTTTATGCGTTCCACCTTCAGGCAACTTTTTCTTGCGAAAGCTTCCACTGTGGTAGAAATTTCATTAGTTACGTGGAATGTGGGGGTAAATTGCACTGAGCTACAAATTTCAAATTTTTTCATATATTCAACGCTAAGGAATTTTAAATTTTATATAACTCCCTAGTTCGTTCTAAGCTCGAATATGCGGTTTAGGTTTGGCATCCAATTTATGTCTCTCATTCAAATAGAATTAAAATTGTATAACGAAATTTTATGCGATTCACTAATCAACCTCTTCATTTCTCTGATCCAATACCACTCTATGCATTCAATAAATCTGGGCTCCCATGCCAGCAGACGTACTTTTCAGTCCTTGATGTTTGTTTTTGATGCTATTTGTAGTTCTGTAGGCTATTCCGAAGCTCTTGAACAGATTGGGTTCAATGTTTCTCACAAAACTTTACGATTTTACTATCCATTTAACGTTAAAAGGATCAAATCAAACTACTATAACTTTGTAATTATTACGTGGGATCTTTCTGAATTAAATATTATCTGCAGATTACTCGACCTAGATTTTGCTATCCCAAGATTTATTTTATAGTCGAGTATCGCGTCTCACAATTCATAATAGCTCTCTTCTGTTCATTTTGCTGACATGAAATAATTAATAATACCGATGTACAAGGTGGCGCAAAATTAATCATCCCATTTTGTTTCTGGGTAATTTTTTTTAGTAAATCAAAAAAAAATATTTTAAGTAATGGAAATCTTCATTTTGATCTTTACGCGCCATATTTTCGTTTGCTTGTATATTGCAGCAGTCATTTATTTTGCGCCACCTTGTACTTTGATACGCTGGACGTTATTCTGCGATACAAAATTGCTCTCAAAATAAGGTAGCAAGAAAACTATCCATTCATTTCCTCTACGTTCTTCTTCTTTCATACTTTCATAGCGTTACAACACGGGGTGCGTCAAAGCTTTCTTCAAAATGCTCCTCCGAAGCGGTCTATCTTGAACTGTTGTTTCGTAGTAACGTATTACCAACTTCTAAGATCGTGTTCCACTGCGTCTATCCAATGGTTCCTCGGTCTGCCTTTGGCCTCCACACCCATTAGCTTTCCTGTCAAGGCTTTCTCCACGGTACAGTCAGCAGGCATACGGATCACATGAGCCATCTTATGCGCTGCGCTTTAATAAAACGTACAGGTGTCTCGTTCTGAGTTAGATCGTTCAGTTCAGAGTTCAATCGAATTTTGTAGGTACCATCATCCATTCTTATTGGGTCATGCTAGCAAACTGCTCTATACCTCACAACCATACGTTAGGATTGGTCGAATAAGTGTCTTGCCTTTATTTACATTGCGCAAAAACAAGAAAAACTTGTACAGTCCTGCATACAAACATCACTCAAGCAATCAAACTATTCAATAAATCATTGATTAGATCTTCGAGAGCCACATACCTAATGGCGACAAGTTGCCAGCTGCGCACACACTCTCATAAGCTATCGCCTCAAGTTGTTGAGCAAATCAATATTTTAATTTTCTTATTTTGACAACTCAACTTAGGCTCTCAGATCCAGCTTCAACGTAAGTACTTTTTTCTTGTAGTTTTGATGTGTTAAACACAACATTAATCACTTCAAAAACTTTTGACGCGCGCACATAAATTAAGTTTGTGCAAATTTGCATGCGATAGTTAGTGAAACTGATAGCTTATTAGTTATGTTACATTCCGATTGATCTTAAGAAAATATGGAATTTACTTTTAAGTAGGTTTTGCGAGAATTTCGCATATTTATCTCTCTTTGTTGTTGTATTGAGACTGCTACCAGTCGTTACGAAAGGGGCAACTCGAGTTCTTCTTATGCGATAGGTGTTGGTTGGGTATCTAATAAAATTTGTAAAGATGCTAATTCACTCCCGTTGTATGACATTGATTGCATTTCGTTAGTCCGCCAGCTCGAATGATTGGCAGACCATACATACTCTGTAACTAAGCATGTAAACTCTACTGTAAACGTGCAACAATGTATGCTATGAATGAGCACAAGGACTTATTGACAAGTTTTCACAACTTATTTGCTTCTCATTTAATGCCAATAAGTTTTTTTATGAAAATATAGTTCATTATCCTGCAAAAACAAAATAAATCCAAATTTCAAACTTTGCGCAAATTAAAAACAAAAAGTATCAGAATTTCACACTTTTCATCAGAATTTTCAGAAAATTTTCCGGTATGCAATTTTATAACCCAGTGAATTTCAAGTGATTCAAAAATAGTCTTAATTTCTTTTTTTTTGCTGGTGACGATGCGCAACTTCATATAACGAATGCGCGTCATTTAGCACAGAAAGATGTGTCTGGATCACGACTACAGAAACACAAGCTGCTGCTTGTTAAGGTGATGCTCGGGCGAGGCTTAGCGTTGTTAAGGTACTTGACCACCTTGGAAAGCTAAAAAGTACAACATATTCAATAATTTTTTTTCATGTTCTGTATAATATATTAAAATAAATTTTTTTTTTTAATTTTTATTTAGAGCTTATATAATACAAAAAAAATTGATTTATTAAAATTTCTTTTTTTAACATATATCCAGGAGGCGCCAAAGTCGAGGCCTGAAGAAAATCATGTCTTGCGGCGGACAGTTAATCTTAGAAATGGTAATTCTAAAACAAAAGAGAGAAACAAAATTTTCAAAAGGAAGGTTCCTTGCGTGAGAATTTACCACAAACTGACAAAAAAAAAAATAGTAAAAAAATGGCGGATGTTTGAAAAAAAGTTAAGAAAACACCCCTGTTTTTCACAATGTTATGCTTAAAAAGCAATACTTTATTAACTTTTTTTTTGCAAAATGTGGTAAATTGGCATACAAAACATCTTAACAAATAAAACAAGACCAAAATCATTAAAATCGGCTAAGCAGTTTCAGAGATAAAGTGTCCGCCATTCGAAAAAAAGTAATTTCTGGAAAAACGCGTTTAAAGTTAAAACTTGCTATTTTCTTTCCGCTGAGTCAGCAAGTAATGAGTGCAGGATGCGCCTGCACATTTTCACTGATTTCACTTTGTTAAAATTCGAATTTAAAAAAACAGTTTCAGGTGATGATTTTTAAAAGTATAAGGATTGAAAAAATGTAAAAAAAAAAATTTAATTTTTTGAAACTTATAAGGTGGTCAAGTACCTTAAAAATATTCCCGGATCAGTTACTCTTACGAATTGAAATGCCTTTGGATTTGCCTGAAAGCAGAACGTATGTTCTTTTAGATTCGGCGAATTAGCCTTGTTAGGATCAATCAACTATTTGTTTTAAAATTTGTCTCCTTTTGAATTTCATTGCTCAAAGAAGCTGAAGAAGAAAACTTCATATGAAAATCATTGAATATTAAAAAACGGATATCTAATCAGGCGATTATTTAAGGGGTCCAGGTGGTCTAGAGCTCGAAAATTTAGGGTATTTTCAGAAATTTTTTTTTGCACTAAAAAAATAAAAAACGATATTTAAATTTTTTAGGCTTTTCATTTCACTTCTTTTACATACAAAAATGAAAAAAAAAAAATTTAATTTTAATAACTTTAAAAATGGCGCTGAAGTTGACCCTCCCGAAAAGTTGGACCTGGAAAATATTAAAATTTCACACGATTCGGTTGAATGGTTTTTTTTTTTTGACACCAGGTCGGTCGAAACAAGTCGTTTCGAGATAAATGGGCTGTAGAAGCTATACTATTGGGAATTTTCGCATGAAAATTTCACAGTATATTCTTAAGATACTACACTTTTGAGATATCGAAAAAACAAAAAATTGATTTTTTTTAATTTCTAGACCACCGAGGACCCGGTATACACGGTATAAAAATATTTCCTCACGTACTGGCAAATTCATTATTTTCTATTATTCAGTAGGTACAACATTTCGCAAGTGAATAGAGTATGAAAATGGGGGTACCAGAATTTTTCAATTAGGCACGAAAACTTTAACCTCCAAATGAAAAGCATAAAAGATAAGAAAAATTTTACTCTCTTCTGAATTTTTTTTTTACTTTTTAGGATAAAATATACTAAAACAAAAATTTTGGAAAAAAGTATAATTTTATGTTGAAAATTTTTGCGTTCTAGTGAAACGATCAAAGCAAATAGACAGTGTATTTGACTGGCTCGCTGTACGTATTTGAATATAACTCAAAAAGCTATTGGAATCCCATTATGAAACTTGCACGAAATACATAACATAGGGTTTTTCAATAACAGGTGTTACAGGTGAATGGATTGCGCTACCGAGAGATGACTAACGATTTTTTATAGCCGGAATTGAATAATATTGATCTGGACAACTTTTATTTTCAACAAGAAGGCGCTACGTGTTATCTCTCGAAGAGGTGATCACAAGCGAACACCGAGATCTTGTGTTTTAACATCTTGTGACTTTTTCTTTGGGTCCACGTGAACGAGAAGGTCTACGCCAACAGCCCAGGGTCGATCCAAGACCTCAAAGATAGAATTCGTAAGGACATAGGGCAGTCACTTTGCATTTCGGTTATGGAAAATTTCATGAAAAGGATATTGTCCTGTAAGGGTGGTCGTGGTGGTCATTTGCCTGATGTTATTTTCCACTATTAACGGCATACCTTCCTCTTTATAATGAATTAAACATCATTTATATTAAAAAATAGCATTTTTCGTTATTAGTAAAGTTTTTTTTCTAACAGCGGTCGCCCCTCGGCAGGCAATGACAAACCTCCGAGTGTGTTTCCGCCTTGAAAAGCTCCATATAAGAAACCATATGCCGTTCGGAAACGTCTTCATTCCCTTCAATTGTGAAACTGCATCGAAACACATGTCATAAATAGAAGGAGAAACTCGGTCAAACACCTAATAGAGGTGTATACGTCAATTATTTATTTATTTATAGGTTATAACTATCTTAAAAAAATTAAAATTGTTAAATTATAAAAATGCAAAAAGAACTGAAGATATTTGACTTTAAATAAATCTTTAGATACCAAATTTATCAGCAATATATAAATCTCAAAACTATTACATTTTTTTCAAAATTTTTTCAATTTACTTCTTATTATACTCAAGCATACATATAAACAGATTTTTTGAAGATTTGACGACAATGTTCAAAATACTTGGATCACTTGGTATGGGCTTCTTTACAAACACTTAGCTTAAAAGATTCAGATAGCTCAGAAATTGAATGTCAAACAATCCATCCGCTTCAGAATAGCTTTTTTGCATGAGCTTTGAAAAAGCTGCAAGTTGAGGGTGATTTCGCTCAAAAACTTATATTTTCGAATAAGGCGCATTTTCACCACTGCAGACAGTTAAAAAAGGTGACTACAGATGCCTACAATTTTGTTTGCAGCACATTGAAAAATTAGATGGCCATAAGTAAGCTCTATTTTAACCATTTTATGAAATCATTCAGATCGAGGCGACCAGCGGTCGACTTTTTGTCCACCAATTTTGGTAATTCTATAATAAATTGTTTTAGTTATGATGATTGACCTCCACGAGGCTAAGAGTAACGGTGTCCTTTAGCTTTTTATGCCAACAATCCTGAAATGATTTAGTCATTTAATATTGATGAAACAGGTGGCGAAACCATCGAAAATGTGCTGAAAAATTGGGTTGAAAGGATCAGTAAGTAGCCCATCGATCCAGCCAAAGCGACCGCAAATAAATGGCAGGCTTGCACTTTCTTAAAGAAGACTAGCCGATACCCCTCAATAATCTTTAAAATTATTTTTTTACAAAAAATACCTAACTTTTGTGGCATTATAATGAAACTGAGCCCCAACTTATGGAATATCCTATAGAGTAATGGCGCCTTCTGATTGAATGTCTGTAAATGTTACTTTTTTTAATTTTTTTCACGAAGCTCATCTTTTAAGAGCCCTCTAATTTTCAAACGCCAGATCTGATATTTATCTAAAATAAGCGCTTACCCCATTGCCAACATACAAAACGCTGCATTTAATATCCTTTACTTACCTGTAAATAGAAGAAGAGAAATATTATATTATTAGAAAATAAATGTCCAGTATTAGCATCAATAAGAACTCCTAGCTAATATTGATTATAAAAATAACTCTATTGACTGTTTTGGCTACTGTTTATATCCACAGACAGGCATAGCAAATTTGTTGGCGACGCCCACAATAAAGAAATCAATATGTCAAAGTAAACGACATACATTCCGCTGTGCAAAGTAATCCAAGTGTATAATGCATACATACATATGAGCTCGTAAAAAAGCTGGAAGCGATGCGCCAACAAATTGGCATAGCTTAAATGCGCTCAACACGCTTCTACGCCAACAACGCCAGATGTCGGGTTGGAGTTTTTTAGAGCGTAGAATTATTTATTATTATTATACGAACTGGTACAGCCTTAACTGCCAAGCAATCGGCTACCGGTATTTCAAGTGTGGCTGACAAAACGTATAAAATGCCGCAAAATTAACTGCAATAAAAACAACAACAATAATAAACGTTTGACTGAGCGGAGTGTATATACACTCAAACTATATGTGCGACAGCAAAAGTCAAAACTGACACCAACTGTGGCCGCCAGCAGCCATAAGCTACACACGCTTCCAGCTAGCTGACTGCCTGACTGACGATGAAAGAGGGAAGCGACAGTGCGAACCGCAAACCGAGAACAGCTAATAAACACATATGCAAAATGAGCATCTTAACAACAACAACAACAGCAAAAACATCAACAACAGCGGCAGCAACAACACTCACAGCAGCAAACATTGGCAATAGCAAAACATGAAAAAGTAGCGATATTCACGTCTGTAGTTGACGCTTCCAAAGGGGCTAAATAAATGCGCGCGGACATGAACACAGCGGTGCGCACAGCTGGAGATTTGTATGGACGGCAGGCCTGGACGATGGCCAGGCGCACAAAGCATGAAGTCACACATGTATGCAAGCATTCAATTTACTGCTGGTTGTATGTGTGCATGTGTGGCGCAGAAGCAGGCGCAAGCGCATGCGCATGAATGGGAAATACAAATCGAATATCACTAATTTAAATGAGCAACACTGATTGCTGTTGCCACTGTTTCCTGCGCTACCAGTTGCTAGTACTCCATCAATGTTGTTGTTGGCGCAATTGCGCGGTTGCGCTACTAAAGTCATAAGTCAAGCGCACAATGCACTTCGATTTAAATGCTCAAGCGATGGGAAAGCAAATGCACAAATGTGCAAACGGTTGTGATGTTAAATGCGCGCATGTGCAATGATTGCAGGAGCAGAATTGCAGTGCTTTTGCGCATCATTTTATGCGCTTGACTAAGCGCGCAATTTATCATCGCACGCCGCGTTCGTTGTGGCTGACGCCATCGTCTCTAACTTCACTCGAACAGCCAAACGACCGACTTCCTCACTGCGCCATATTGCGCCACACCGCACTTCATCTCACCACAGCCGAAGCTTCATTGCGCAAATTGATTTGCATATCCAATTATAATCACATACGAAGAATACGTAGAGGTCGAAAAGAGAGTCGCGTTCGTTTCATTAGTCTTCTGATTCGACGCACAGTGGGCTATCATATTAGGAGACGTGGAGAAGAATATTTTTATTTATTTTAAAATATTTTTTTTTCTAATTTTATATATCTAATCTTATGAATCTAAAGAAGTTAGAAAGGAGTGGTCTTAATGTTTAAGGCTTTTAATGCCTAGATCCAACTTCTAACGCAATCTAAACTTTAAAATGCCCGAAGTATTTTTTTTAACAGTAAATGTTCTCAGCGAGGCAATAACTAGTATCTGAATTAATTTCTCACACTTTCTATTTGGAGCCCAAAAATTGAGAAAATTCTATAGCAACCTGTCTCTGCATAAGGCGCTACATTATTATGGTATTCTATATCGCGCAATGTGAAAAAAAAAACGTTTTTATCTTTTTTACAATTTTTATTTACATTAACGAAAACTTAATTTTTAGCTTTAGCTTTATTTTTATTTTTTATTTTTTTTTTTGGGCACTGTACAAAGCCGCATTTCGGATAGTTTCGTTAGCTTACCGAACAGCCTTGCCATTTGGGCTTTTTACGTGTATGAGTGTGTACGAATTCAAAAGTCGATTCGTTCAATCTGAAAATACCCCTGCAGGAAAATATCAACTGGAGAAACACACTTGTTCCTCTTAAATATATATACATATATATAATTGGCGCGTACATCCTTTTTGGGTGTTTGGCCGAGCTCCTCCCCCTCTGCGGCGTGCGTCTTGATGTTATTCCACAAATGGCGGGGCCTACAGTTTCAAGCTGACTCCGAACGGCAGATATGTTAATGAGGAGTTTTTTCATTACAGAAATACACTCGGAGACTTGCCATTGCCTACCGAGGGGCGACCGCTATAAGAAAACTTTTTCTTTATTTTGGTGTTTCACCGAGATTCGAACCTACGTTCTCTCTGTGAATTCCGAATGCAAGTCACGCACCACCCCATTCGGCTACCGCGGCCGCAGTTAAAAAAAGGATTCATAAAGTATTACAAAAACGAAAAACGTTAAAATTTTTGAACCAAATACATATTTTAAGGAATTGTTCTATTTTACAGAATTGTTCTACTAAAATTCGGATGGTTCTCTAAAATAATTGTAATTTGATTTTTTGTATTTAAGTGCAATAAGTTTTTAGAAAGTTCTTTCTTCGACTGTTCTTCTACTATTTAAAAATCCTCTAAGTAACTGCCACTAGAAGAAGAGAGATTATATAAATTTTTACTCACTTACAGGTCTTACTCTTTACGAAAAATCGAAGCCACAAATGCTAGAAAAGGTGTTTTTTAACAACAGTTGCCTCACGGTAGGTAAGTGTATTTCTACGTGGTGTATCTCTGCCCTGAAAAGGCTTCTCACAAAAAACATCTGCCGTCCATAGGTGGCATGAAACTAGAGGTCCCTTCATCTGTGAAAAACATCAAAACACACACCACAAATACGAGTAGGAGGAGAAGCTATTAAAGCCAAAAAGCGCGAATTATATGCACATACATATCTAAAGACGCTTGCGAAAACATAGCTATAATGAAAAAATTCTTCAATTGCTTACATGGAAAAATTGCATACCTCTAATGGTTCTAAATTCAGTAGAGGCACATCAGTTCACGGCTAGTTGATTTTTCTGCACGGGCACTCAAACACGCTGCATATTATATGGTATATGTACAAGTACACGTGTGGTTGCTCACAGCTTTGTACACCTATCTATGTATGTGTAAATATTACCTTGCATCTGCGCCTGTGCACAATCACTGTTCGCCAACAGCAAACGCCTGTCATTCAAATTGCCCCCACTTAAAGTGGGCTGGCTGGCAGGCATTTTTGACTTGCAGTTCACCTCGTCTGCGCACAATTGCAAATATTTTTGCTTGCGGTTTTTATACTCATTCAAATACCGCAAAATTCAGCAAGTTTACTAACTAACTGGGCAACCGTGCAATTGTACAACAAAAGTTGGCCTGAAATTTGGCTCATGTTTACTAACCTCGCAAATCCTTACTTCGCTCTGTGCTCCCCCCAACAACCTCCGTTTTGTAGCTCGCACATTTAATTGCGTCGATATTTTTTTAGCGCGTATGAGCTTAATTATTTCTTAATGAAGCAGTTGCGTTTTTTCGATAGTCGATGCAAAAACTTCGTTGAAAAATCAAGTGACAATTTAAACTAAATGATCATAATTTAGCGTGCGTGATTATTTTTCTTATGATAGTGATAGTTATATTCGCTATTAATATTCATGTATGTATGTGCGTTTATTTTTATTGCAGGAAATATTGGCATAATTATAGTCTTTAATAGCTCAAATAAAGGAAATATTTAGTTGAACATTAAATTAAGTTATTAAAGAAAAGAAACGGTTTTTTATATAAATAAAGTTAGTCTTGTAGTAGAAACGTAATGAAAAATAATCGCCAAGACAAATATAGATTTTATTATTATTATTATATATATATAATTGGCGTGTACACCCTTTCTGGGTGTTTAGCCGCGCTCCTCCTCCTATTTGTGGCGTGCGTCTTGATCTTTTTTATGATAAATCTATGCAATTACACAATGTTTAAAAAATCTAAATGCCCAACTGGAGCTAAAGGCATACACCATCCTATTTATCTAATAGTGTACCTCACAGATCCTCGATAGATGTTTGGTCCCAAAGCTCCCCTCCGAGCCGTCATATGTGTCTAGATGTTGAAAAAATTTACAATTTTTCGTGCCTCCGAAAGGCAGGCTATTTTGAATTAGAAGCATTTTCTTGGTGTAAATTGGCTAGGAGAGTCCTCATTTTAATATTTTATGAGTAAAATGAGACACGAACTGAATGCCTACTAGCACTGCAATGACAGTCAACTATGCTGGCCACACTACGAACACAAAAATTCAAGCTGTCTGGTTCCTTTTCTTTTTCTTTCGCTTATATGAAATTTGAGTCGCTTACGCGAATCTTGGGTGAGTACGAAACTGTCCATAAAGGACTGGTAAATTGGCGCCAATTAAAAACAATAGAAGAAACTAAGTCCCTACTGTCACCAATGCTTTTCACTTGAAATAACGTAAAGTCTTGAGTGGCTAAAGCCAAACTACATGGCGGTCTATATAATGTTTTCTTAAAAAAAAACATAAGCACAAATCAAATTTGTTCGAGTATTCTGATAGCACCGATGCAGACTTCTACTAGGCATGGATTTCTGTTTCAAAAATTAAAAAATTAACATTACTTATTGATTTATTTGAAAAACTAAACATTTCTAGAATTTATAGAACACGATTTCATTCATGTGGCTGGCTTCGCATTCTGCTAACTTGGTTTTACAACGTTTTCCGGCGCTACCTCACGAGTTACATGCTCTATATTCTATCTATGTATACTCTCTCTATTGTTTGCATAACAGCGATGATTCACGGCACGCCACAACACGACACACTCTGAGGTTGTCAATTGGTATCACCCGAGCCCCGTTCCCAAGTCGACGCGTAAAATATTCATTGCGGCATGAATTGAGTGGCTTGAAAGATCCTTCAAGTCCATGTCTTCAACTTTCGGCCGCATATAAACTTTTATAACGCCTCTGCAGTGCTATATTTCCTAACTTTGTTCAAACGTAAAACGATTCATTTCGTTCCGCGGAGATATGGTACTGACTTTCTCTCGAAATTTCCAGTGGAAAAGAGCTATCGGGGTCAGTATAATATATGGTTACGAAAATAGGTATATCCTCCTTTATATATCCATCCTTTATATCTGACGATATATTGGAACCCCTATGTCAATGTAAAGCTCATATAAAGTTACCTCGCGTGAACAATTCAAGAGCCATATTTTCTTAGGTTGGCATCTTCTAAGTGCTTATGTGTTTTTGGTGTTTAGTTTACTTTGAATTACGGCGAATCTCTTCGCTAAATTGGATTATGACTGACAAGTTTACCCATAAAGCTAATTTTCCCCAACAACTCATTATTCATATGTACAAGTACTTACGGCGGCCGCCGTAGCCGAATGGGTTGGTGCGTGATCACCATTCGGAATTCACTGAGAGGTCGTTGGTTCGAATCTCGGTGAAAGCAAAATTAATAAAAACATTTTTCTAATAGCGGTCGCCCCTCGGCAGGCAATGGCAAACCTCCGAGTGTATTTCTGCCATGAAAAAGCTCCTCATAAAAATATCTGCCGTTCGGAGTCGGCTTGAAACTGTAGGTCCCTCCATTTGTGGAACAACATCAAGACGCACACCACAAATAGGAGGAGGAGCTCGGCCAAACACCTAACAGAAGTGTACGCGCCAATTATTTATTTTTTTTTATTTTACAAGTACTTACATGCATTAAGAGTAGGGTTTTTTTTGGCTACCAGCAGATTGCTTTCGAACAGAAATCATCCAAAATGTAAATAAAAAAAATGCTTTTCAACTCAAGAGTCTGCAACTAATCACCCCTACCTTCAGTAGACTAAAATACAGGCACCTTAGGTTAGGTTAGGTTGAAGCGGTTCTTCACTATGAGACACACTCAGGCTCATAGCCCATTGTGATGCCGCATCGGGAACTTGTCCTTATCGCTTCTAAAACCAGTACTTTTAAACATTTTTATGAGATCCTAGATTTTCCAATTCATTAAAGGATTGTCTACCCAAAATAGCGAGTCTACGTCTGGATAGAGCAGGACAGTGACACAAAAGGTGCGAGATCGTCTCTTCCTCTTCCTCATCTAGACAACTTCTGTAGAAGTAATGCGTTTGCACACCCATTCTCTGGGCGACCCTACCGATTAGGCAATCTTCATCTCATCTTAGTAGATGTTCCGTGCGCTTAGCATTGAGAATCGGCCACAGCTGTCGGGCGATTTTGCATGTGGCTTCATTACGCCATCTTTCATTCGCTGCTACGTACAATTTTCTCGAAAGCAAGTAATTTACATGTTTGCGAAGGTATACCTATATCATTCTTGTATTCATCAGTCAATTTGGTGCCCATTTTCGCTAGTGCATCGGCTCTGCAGTTCCCCTCAATGGCACAATAGCCAGGAACCCACGTTATCATTAGGTGAAATGACTCAGCCATCTCGTTAAGAAATGTGCAATATTTCGTGGCTACCTTGGAGATTGTCGACTGTTTTGTGAGGGATTTTATCGCCGCCTGCCTATCAGTGAAAATGTAGATATCATCTCCGGGTATCGCATCACACTTTACCAGTTCCACGGCTTTCACTATTGTCATCAGTTCAGCCTGAAAGGCACTACAGTAGTAGGGAAGCCGAAAACTAGGAGATCCCCAGATTTTCACAATATACATCTTCGGAAGACAGGCACCTTAATGCTTACTTTTTACGTATAACTGAGGAACTATCACATTGGTATTAGCCAATTGGGAATTTTCCTATTTGCCCATGGTTAGGTACTCCATCCACAATCCCAGTCATCTTCACTAAATATTTTGTGCATTTTCTTTTTTCCCGCCGGGCAAGGCTTTAATGATACCCACACCTTCTTCAAAGCAGCCATCTAACCTAACTTAACCTATGTATTCTGGATTTTGACTTGTACCTTTATGCTCTGTTAAAAAATAAAATAAATAAATAATTGGCGCATACACTTCTGTGAGGGACTTATTTTTTATGAAGAACTATTTCATAGCAAAAATACTGTGAGAAGTTTGCCATTGCCTGCCGAGGAGATGCCGCTATTATTGTACGAAGATTCCAGCCTACGCACTCCCGAATGCTAGCCAGGCATCAAAGCATTCGGCTATGACGGCCGCCTGGATAAAGAAAGCCAAACAACCTACTCGTATATAACGGGTCTGTCTTTTCTGGGTCATAGTCAGGCATAATCAGATTAGATGTTCACTTTAAATCACTTTAGTTTGCTCTTCTACTTCCAATATACTTATACACTCTCCAATATACTTATAAATATCCTATCCTTATTTCATTTTCGACAATTGACTTGAATCTGGTGTGCAGACCATTACTTTAGTTAGGAGGAGTAGCTTATTGGATAGTGAAATATTGGAAAAGCGGCAAATCCTTAATTATTTTAACTAAACTTATTCCAGCCCCTCACTTCATAAGAATTAAATACACATGCAACGAAATAAAATTATCCACATTAATTTTTAATATTTATCTTAGGCTTGATTTTACATGTAAATCTTTTCACTCCAACCGAAATATTTGAAGCTCTTGGCACTTTCAAGGCAACAAGCTTTAGGATAGTAAATGCAAAATTTATGAAGATGCCTCGAAGCCTACACTGACATTGACCGATTATGCGCCGCATAATGATAATTACCACCACCACCGCCACTGCCGCGACACAGTAAATATTATATGTATGCATCTGTATGAATTGATGATTTCTTGAAGAAGTAAAAAGTCAGGCGGCAGGCGCCAAAATGCACACCGGCTCATTTAAAACTCATCAAGAAACAGAAGAAGACGCAAATTTTTTACACAATTTCGTATTATGGAAAACTGCTGCAATGGAATACAATGTGTGAGCTGGCCAAATCATGAAAAAAAAAAAAATTATACAAAGGATTTTTTATGATTTTTCGAAATTTGCGCGGCAATAAAAACGGTCTTTTGAAAGAACTGAAAAGATTGACCAACGACCGACAGGTCAACCGGGTACATCTCGGACATTCAGCCAGACACTTGATGGACAGAGTACAGGTATACTCGTATGTTGGTCGGTCGCCGTCATTGTCGGCGCCATAAAATGCGCTGATATATTTGGACGTTTTTATAACGCGCCGTTGATGAATGGAAGGAAGAAGCGATTGGGTTTGCGCTTGTGCGCAAGGATGGCGATGCAATTGGCGTTGAGTGAGGGCGTTAAAAAGTAAACCTTTTGTGGCGTAAACAGTGTTGGAAGGTACTATTGTGCATGCAACTTTGTAATATTAGGAACGAGATATTGTTGTGATGTTTTTTGTTTTACGTTTTCATCCCCGGTAAGCGCCAGCTTGTAAATTTAATAAGTTTATTGGCAGGTTAATTTGTCTTGTTTTTATTTTAAATTTATTTTGCCTGAATGAGTGTTGCATGCAACTAACATTTGCAACATGCGTTTCTTGAATGGATGTTGCGAACATTTGTAGACTTGCAAATACAAAAGATAAACCCAAAAATATTTTACAAACTCAAATCAACTTCTGAAGAAATTTAAGATTTCATTTGAAAGAAATATATAGAAATATTTCCTAGTCAGCTCCTTTTTTTCTGCTATCTTTGATAGATGTACAATTTTTCACGAACGCACTATGCATTAAAACTTATTATGAAAATGGTCGATCTTTAGGAATAACATATCACAAAATTCGTGATTTCTTTGGTGGAAATAATCATCCCAATGAGTCGAAAATTCAAAAGTTGTAGAAAAAATTTCAAGCAACTTCTTCTGTCGAGGATAGAAAAAGGCAGATAGCCTGGAGACCAAAACTGGACGTTCTGTTGAGAATATTGCTGCTGTGGCGCAAATTTTGAATAAAAATAGTGAAACCTGAAAGAATCTAAATTTTTACATCTAGTCGCGCGTTTTGAAAAACTTTTTATTTGGTATTCAAAAACAAAGAAAATATGCCAATAAGGTACTCCTAAATTTAGTATATAAAATTACAAGTTTCTTACAGACTGTAAACAAATAAAAAGTTTATTACTTAAAGCACTAAAAATTACAAATTATGAAAACTTGGGAAAGTAAAAGATTAAAGATAAGAGTTCAAAGTATTAGCAAATTCATATGTTGATATAGAAAAATCAATGGATATAGAACTCGAAATCTTATTTAATTCACTAAGTACACGCGAAATTAGGGCATTACGTGCATACACAGCTTTTCGGAGAGTATTAAAATTGATGTGATCTAAAGAGCCATGAACATCTGCACCGAGTCAACAAAATAATATGAATTTTTGCACAAGTATTGCAATTTTCAACATTTCTTAACATTCAAAGAAAGGGGATTTTTAATTCACCGGGGTTGCAAATTATCAATATCAGGGCACACCTTATTCTATTTTTATATGATAGATACATTCCCAAGAACTTCGTGTAAAAAAAGAATTAGATGGCAACAATTTTAATTTTTTTATCCTCAAATTCCTTTTAGAGTTCACTTAAGAATATATTTCCTGTGCTGACACATTTTAGTTCATTAAATACTGGGTTGGCCATAATGCACTACAAAATAAATGTAACATGCGTTTTCCTACCACTACTTCTCCAGTGGTGGTTAAAACACGGATTTCATTATCACTGAATATTTACTGATAGTAAAAAATAAATGTACTACCACAAAATATTTAGGACAGTGAAAATCTTTAGTGATAATTAACATTTTTAAGTAACGTATCACGGCTTCTTGAAGGATAAAAGTATGACTATACGAGCTGAAGCAGTGTAAGGAAATATTTTCACAGTAAATAATAATTTTGAGTAGAAGCTCTAATTACGTCACACCAAAGCGGTGCAAACTTCATCTATTATCGTTCTTCAAGTATAAAATTCCTTCTTTTGCTACAGGTCCGCCATGAGATTCTATAAGAATATAATAGTTTTCATCTAAAAAAAAGAAGTTATTTACAAAAAATTAGCAGATTGGTTTATTTTAATTGAATATTTGTTAATTCCTCATCAAATTCGATAAATGATATATTACGGCTGCAATTACTTTTTTACTCCTATCGGCTGTCATTTGAACTTCAGAATGTATTATTTAACATTATCTTGGACATCCTCTAGAGTATATGATTCATGACTTTCTACCAAGAATTTTCAAAATTTTAATTTTATATCGGGAATAATTCAAGAATTGTATCCCAGGAGTCAGAGTGCAAACGAAAATATTTTTCATACCTTTCCAGTAACATATTTTGTTCTCTTCAAAGGAAGTCGAGAGCTTCCGCGACAGGTTGCATTACTCTTTCATATTTTTCCAAATAATCAATTTCTTCCTCATTAAAAGTATAAATTTCTAGCTTGTACCATAGTTCATCTAACCTGTTTTTGATTTTTACAATTTAGAGAGTGCCAAATAAATGGGTCTGCTATTGACACCAAGACGTTGTGATTTATTTCTGCAGATCGACTTAGTGACATCGTTTAATAATAATAGACGGTGTACTATATTCCAAGAAACATTTTTTGTCAACAAACTAGTTGATAATTAATATCGGCAGAAAATATAAACTAAAATGTATTTAGTTAAAGATCATGTCTCCCTGAAAATTTAGTGATAATGAAAAAAAATTAACTATCACTAAAGGTTTAGTTATGATGCAATTTTTTTTTCACTATCACTAAATTTTTAGTGATAATGGATTTTACATTTGAACTATCACTGAATAGAGACTCGAGACTTTTCCTGAGACTAATTTAAACGCTTCGTACATGCATCGAAAAATTTCACTATATTTTCTCTATTAGATCACGAAAACTTAGTTAAGTTAGGGCAAAACGTATTAAAATAAAAAAATTCGTGTAAAAAAAGAATTAGGTGTACAATGAAATATATACTGTAAGGTCTCGTTTTATGCGGACTATTTTTATGCGAAGTTGCGGGTTATATTTCATACAAAAATTCATACGGCTGCCTAACCGCCTATAGAAAGTCTCCAAAAATCGTGGAACGATGAAAGCCCACACCATTTCTCATTCATTCATCCATTAATACATTGCCTATCTATTGCAGAAACCGGACCTTTTGGTGATGAGGGTGATGTGGAACCACTTCGCAAACGGTGCAAACCATTATCAAATAGTGATAATGATTAAAAAATGTTAAAGTATATGAATTTTCAATAAAATGAAATTAATTAAGTTTGTATATCAGTTTATTTTAAGCTTTTAAGTAATTTGTTAAGCAGCCTATTTATTTTAATTGCTGCAAATTTTTTTATGCGGTTTTAATTTAATTTTAAATTTAGAAAATTACAGAACGCATCCTTACATTTTCAAGGCAAGTAAAGTCTTTTTTAATGCGAATTTTTTATATGTGCTTTTCAATAAAACTTATCTACCGCGAGACCTTACAATATTTAGTTTTGTATATGAGCCGTTTTCTTTGAAAGTGGTGTAAGTGTATTTTATAATATTTTATATGGAGATATTCAAAGTTTTGCATTTGATTAATTTAAAAAATATGGATGTATGTTACTACATTAATTTTGTATTTTTCAACATTAAATTGATTGAAATTTATAATGCAATCATTTTTTTAATGTGATTAACAAAAATTTGTATTTTAATAACTCCAAAAGGACTTACACTTCAAAGTCAACAAAAAGTAAATATCTTACATTTACAAAATATTAACTACGGAATCTTCATAGAAACAAACCTACATTTTTTATGAATTTTTTTGTTTAAATATTATAGTTCAACAATAGAAAAAAAAATAAAAATGTACTAAATAAAAAAGCTTTATTTCAACATTTACTTTTCAACCAAAATTATTTACGCTTTTTAACTTTTTTCATTATAATCATGCTTTCGAAAATAGTCGTGATGTATTGGAGGGAGATTGGATAATAAATGAATCATGTCTGTAAATGCTTCAAGAAAACGCAGGAAGGAATTTCTTTGACACCCTTTTATGACTTTTTATTCTATAACAAACGAGCAAAAAAACAAATTCCGGGAAACTCTAAAAGTGTTTATTTTAATTACAATGTTGCCGCACACATAAAAATGCGCCAAAGAATTTAAATAGTACAATTTTGAACTAAATTAATACAATTTTCTATGAACTTTTCTTATGAACTGTTTCCAAAAATCTGTTAAAATTTTCATTGTTGTTATCATTACAAATTTTCATAGTTAATGAAGTTACAAATATAATTACTTCGAAAATGGTGCAGGCCCACACTTTGTGGAAACTTCATTAGCTATGAAAATTTGTAATGATAAAAACAATGAAAACCTTAGCAGATCTTTTTGGGAAAAGTTCATAGCGAATTGTATAAATTTGCATCATCAACTAATTTTTTGTGAAAATGGTCTTAAAAGACTTTCAAAGAAAGCGGCTCATATATTATTTTAAAAATATGGGTTAATCTGCTAACAAAAACGGCTTAAGTCAAAGTCACAAAATTTACGAAAGTACCACAGAGATATCGATAAATCAAATATAATATTTTTAGTAATTGTTTTAGAATGGCATGGATTTTTAGGAAAGCAGTTTTGTAGTAATTAGTAGTTTTTTTTTAGCAAAGTTTGTTTTTTTTTTAATTTAAATTTTATTGTATTCAGCTAATAAATTAATTAATAAAATTCACCTTTTGCGCACTTCTTATGATAAATCGGCATAGGAAATTCTGTGATTCTTATATGATCAGATCGGCAGCTGCATAAAAAAACAAAACAGTTCTGTGGATTATTTTAACCCTCAAACTCCTCAATGGATGGGTATTTTTTGTCTCTTTTGTTGGGAATGTAAAATGTATTACAAAGATACTTGCCAGAGAATTCTATTGTAAGTCCCCAAATGCATCAAAACTCTAAATTCAGCTCAATCGCCAGAAATCAGTCAAAACGGAAAATGTATACCATAACTTACATATGTACAGCAGAGTAAGCAATTTTTTGAATGCACACTAACGAAATTAACCCTTAACCTTTACATAAAGAATTTTTATAAAACAAAAAAAAAAACAGCAAAATATGTACAACAACAGCACTGGCTCAGTGTTAACTTTTGCGTGTTCGAAATCCGTGCATGTTACTTACTTGCAATACTAAATGTACATTTGTAACTTCCACCCTGTATGTGTGCATATTGCATGTTATACACATATGTACATATATACATACATATGAATTAACACAAGTTGGTGGATATATTCTTAAGCATGTGCTGGCACACAAATTTGTCACGTCTTCCGGACGTCAACAACTGACAGTTGACAAACAGCCTGCAGTTCGAAAGTTCATCAAACACAGTGCGACGCGAAACAATGTTGCAACTGCGGATTTTCTGAATGAAGTTGCACGTTGCAAGTATGGCCAAGAAGCGCGTCCATTCATCGATTGAATGGAAACTGGAGTGGAATTCAATTCACTGGAATAAACTTATTTAATTATTTCAAGAACACAAAGTTGCATGCAATAAATTTGTCATTTGATGCAATGCGGCCAATTTGCTATACCCATATTTGCTGTACGCGTAGAAAACAAAAGTGAAATGTAGCAAAAATGTGAAAAAGTAAAAAAATGTGAAAAAGTAAAAAAAGGAAAAAAAGGAAAAACCGGCAAAGTTTTTCTTTTCTTGGACTTTTGTGCTTCCTTTCTTCTCTTTTTCGCCTCTTTGTTGATGCCACTGTTGCGTTGCTTGTCAGCAAAATGTCGCCGTGCGTGGCATTCTTTCATATGCTACATAGCGTTGCAAAGTGGGCGTGCTCCATACACAAATTTCGATTCGTTTCAATTGCAGCGTACTTTTTTTGTGAGACTACTGTGCATTGGAATTTCTTCTTATTCTTTCATTTTTCTTCAATCACTGATTCACAGCAATGTAGGTTTATATGTATACGTATGTATGTATGTGTGTATGCATGTGTGAGTGTTGCATGCTACTTCAATTGGCGTGCCTCACAAAAGAAAACCGAGAAAAGCAGCTCGTGTCGAGTATCTGGTAGAGTAAATTCGAATAGATGCACACATAAAAAATTATGTAAATTTTCCGCTTTGGACGATCTCACATTTGGTTTGTTGCTTTTTGCTTTACTCTTACCTTTTAAATTTTTCTGTTCAAATTTTGTGTGCGAGCCAAACATTAGCAGTGCTACCAGAAGTTGCATGTGCACGTATTAATGCAGAAAAATTTGAAAAATTACAAAGTAACGATTTCCAGTGCAAGTCATAAGCTGTTTTTTTTTTGTTTTGTTCAAATGTGACTTTATATGTATGTAAATATGTTTGCACGTAACTCTGAATAGATGTATTTATTTGTATATATGTATGTATGTATGTAGTATGTGTAACACGATTCGCTATTCGCTGTGACACGGCGTCAGTGGCATTTTAGTGCCGCCATACTCACACAAACACAAGCATATACGAATTATTCACCATTTCAATTTCTTCAATTTGTTTTTTTTTTTTGCGCTCGCTGGCAATAAAATATTTTTTGGTCAACGCCCATTTGTACGTAGTTTGCCCCTTCTGATATTCATCTCTATTTTTGTGCTCACGAATATTTTTGCTACATTTGTATTTGGTTGGGTTACACGAATGCTATTCAAAAGCACACACACACACACACATATGTGTGTACATATTAACAGTCGTAAGTAGTGTGTATGTATGCGAATTTATGCTCGTTTGAGGCTTTTAAGTTGCCTGGTGGTGGGTTTGGTTTCACCTAACAGCCGTTTGTTTTAAGATTTTTTTACAAATATCACGATTTTGTGAGCATTCTTTCAAGTCATATGAAATATTCATTGTATTCACTTCGTGCTACAAATTTTCATGCCACACTTCATATATTTGAAAATATTAAAATATAATTAATTAATTAGTTATAATAAATGGCAAATGATTTTCAAACACAAATTACTTGTTTACTAATTTTTATATTTATATTTTATTGAAGTCCTATCTCTTGAATCGTAGGTGTGCGGTTGTTGTTGACAATCATCAGTCATGTTCTTTAGTCGAACCATCTGGACTGTCCCAAGTCAATCAGTGACTTAAAAAACTGTTTTTCATATGCCAAGTTCTTACTTTATTCGGGCGACCTTCAAATCTATTCTGTTGTAAGAAACTTATTCGATTCACAAATGCTCCAAAATAATTCTAGTAATCAACTGTTTTTAAATAACTATATTATATTGCAATGCTACCGCATTACTTTCGCCACGTCTTCTTCTCTTTTGAAGATATTTTATTTTATCTCTAATTGTTGTCTAAGATCTGTCAATGAGCTTTTGGACTTAGCAGTTATTTTTGTTGCGAAATCATATTAATTACTCCCTTGATCAAAAAGTTCCCGGAACATATTCAGAAAAGTCATAGGAAGGTCATTCCTCAAAAGTCATTTACGCAGTACTTCCCATCAACTACATTATGACACCGTTTGATCCATCTCTCGAAACATTTCTGGAACTCTTTTTTCGGTACAGTGACCAGAGTCGTTTTTGATTTTCCTTTACTTCCTCTCGGCTGTTGAAACGCGTTCCCTGCAATGGTTTTCTGACTCGATCTAACAGAAAAAAAATTGCAGGGAGCTATACCAAGTGAATTCGATGGCTCTTGGAGGTTATTCGTTTGATTCTTCGTCAAAAATTCAAGGTTAATGATGGTATCTCTTCTTTTTTGGCAAATTATATATACATATATATATATATATAATTGGCGCGTACAGCTTCTTGGGTGTTTGGCCGAGCTCCTCCTTCTATTTGTGGTGTGCGGCTTGATGTTGTTCTAAAAATGGAGGGACCTACGGTTTTAAGCCGACTCCGAACGGCAGATATTTTTATGAGGAGCTTTTTCATGGCAGAAATACACTCGGAGGTTTGCTTGCCGAGGGGCGACCGTTATTAGAAAAATGTTTTTCTTTAATATTGGTGTTTCACCGATGAATTTCGAATGGTAGTCACGCACCAACCCATTCGGCTACGGCGGCCGCAAATTGCTTTACGTAAATGGCCCATAATACCCAAATAATAGTCCGTATTAGCTGTCTCACCCTCTGGTAAAAGTTGTGGTGTACAATACCGTTATAATCCATAAAAAACCTAAGCATCTATCTCCATTTTAGACTGAAAACAACGTGGTTTGTTTGGTATTGGTTCATTCGGAGCTCTCCACTAACTTACCTGATATCTGGGTCGTACTCATAAGCCCACACCTCGTACCCATAAGCTCACATCTCGTCGCCAGTAAGGATGTATTAGATGATTATTGGGTCATATTCAGCCTAGAAAATCATGTCTTTGGGATATCAATACGGGCTCTCTTTTGCATGAAATTCAGGTAAAATCTTTAACTATTGGGTACGTTTTATATTTTATTTATTATGTATTGACATAAATTTTATTTAGCGCAATAATTGACCTATCGTTCTTCTCATTATGTAATATTTTTGAACGCAAAATTTTTCACGAAATGCCAGAAATTAAGAATTTGGCATTTGGCCGTGTCCTCAAACTTAAATGAAACAATCATTCGTTAAGATTTCATTCTTTTTAAACAAAGTCGGTTTCAGTATCAATTAGAAGTCTTCCCACTTTATTTGCAGTTGTTTGTTTAATTCATATGTCGAGGAAAGAGTTAGCAAGAATCATTGAAAAGTGCAAAAACAAGTGCACATTTCCAACTGCCTAATTTGATGTCAGCGATGTAGCAGAATAAAATAGTGCCAATACACTTGAAAGAGTTACCATTGCAATTCCATTCAAATCTTCTCCAAACGTTAATCAAGTGGACTCTATAAATTTTTTCAAAATTAATTCAGCTGAGATTGAAACTTTCAGAAAGAGTTTGGTAAGAAACGTACAACAAACTTCCCAAAATACGGCAGAGGTTAATGAGGAAGTATATCAGAGGCTCTTAATATTGTACTTGTATTAGAATTATTGCCTCTATGTCTTAATTTAAAATCAAAAAGCAGAAAAAGTGCCAATGTCATTATAGCATTTTTCGATTTCTGATCGACTGAACTTGCGTGCGTGTACATTAGGGTAGTCCAAAAATGCATGGGAAAAAATTTATATTAAAATTTTTATGCTGCCGCCCCCCATAATGGTAAAGAATGAAAAATAAAAAGACCCGTATTTTTTTTTTTTTTTAATCAGACCATATTTAATGGTGCCGCCGGGGCTTTGAAATATCCCATGTATTTTGCATGGGAAAAAAATACTTTTTCGTAGATTTCATGTAAAAACCTGGAAAATGAATATATTTTAACCGGATACCTCAGTTTCTCTTCATAATTGGTCAGGGAATAACAACCAATTATGAAATAATTAATTTTTTTGTATTAACTATTTTTTATAGAACCCCAAAAAGCCCCCATAAAACGAAAATCTAAGAAAAAATCGAAAAACAATATTTTATATTACTTTTATGAAAATAGTTAATACAAAAAAAAATAATTATTTCATAATTGGTTGTTATTCCCTGACCAATTATGAAGAGAAACTGAGTTATCCGGTTAAAATATACTCATTTTTCAGGTTTTTACATGAAATCTACGAAAAAGTATTTTTTTCCCATGCAAAATACATGGGATATTTCAAAGCCCCGGCGGCACCATTAAATATGGTCTGATTAAAAAAAAAAAAAAATACGGGTCTTTTTATTTTTCATTCTTTACTATTTTGGGGGGCGGCAGCATACAAATTTTTTTTGGACCACCCTAGTGTACATACATATATCACACAGATGCATGTACATTCTTTAGCAGAAATGCACTAGAAGACTTATCATCAACCTGTCAGGAGGAGGCCGCTATTAGAAGACACTTCCTTTCTATAGTAGTTTTTATCATTTGATTATAACAGCGATCACCGATGAGGATGAGCGGGAAAAACGGCAGTTGGAACTGTATTCATGTACTAGGCTTATCTTTCATTATCTTTATCCAGTACGAGGAGTAAATGACCTCTATCGCTTCAGATGTAAAAACGAGCTAGAGGAACTCCTACAAAGTGAAAACGCAGTGCGATTCGTTGAATCGCCGCGCATCCGATGCCTGTGATATGTTTGGAGAATGCTAGTTGCAAGAATACCTCGCAAAACGAATAGGACGATCGCGCAAAAGATAGTTAGAGGGCGTTGAGGGCGATATAAGAAGCAATGGAGCGACCAAATACCATAGTATGGCTATGAACGGGGAGGATGATAAGGCTCACACCGAGCTGTAGGGCTAATGCATGATTATGATGATAATGATTTTTTTACCATTAGAAGCCCAATAACAATCCCAATCGATGTTATTTCCTCAGACTGGAAGTATACATTTCTTCTAAGCCAATTTCATACACAATTTTCCTAGTCCCTGGCAATTTTCCTAGGCTATAGACAGCCATGTCCTGGTATTGTCCTTGTGAAATCGACTAATTTTAGTTCGGCATCTTCCTTGTTCCCCATTGGCAACATTAAATCTTTTTTCCATCGCGAGACCATCGACCAGAAGAATGCAGCTTAACTCCTCGTTGTAATCTCGTGGTATTCCCTCCATTCTTTGCAATTCCTCTTTTAACGCTGACGTCAAGCTTTGTTTCGAATTTCCTGTTTTCAAATCTAATGATCTAGAACTGGTTACAAGTTTTCAATAACATTCAAGTCTGCCTATTGTGCTGTTGTTTGAACAATTTATCGGCAATCTGAAATGTACCAATTTTGTACAATCGTCGTATTACGCTTCGTGTCATTATCCTGAAGAAGCAAACATTATCCTGATTGTTTGATTTTGTGGCACTTTAGAACGAATTCTTCTTTCAGATTTCAAAATTTCGTAGGGCACACCTGTGTCCACCGTATATAACTGAGCTGCGCAAATTTAGTTTTTTCCAAACAAGACTTTTTCCGTTTGATCTGAAAGGATTCAACTTGCCTTTGTCAGCAAAAATTATGGTGTTTCAGAAGTTCACATCCTTAATTATTTGGTCTCTTGCTAACTTCATCCTAGGATCACGGCTGTTGGTGCTGATAAATGGCTTGATTCGGGCTGTCGTTTGTTTAAAGTTATATACGAGTGTTACAATGAATCTCAGTGGCAAATGGAGCGCTTAAGTTTTATTCGCGAACATCGTGCAGAGAGAGAGAGAGCTCGGCGATTCTCTCACAGCGAACAAAATTTGTTTCGGCCAATCTGATGTCAGTGGGGTGGTGTTTCCAAACACAAAAATTATTGACATTATTATAGTCCAGCAAAATAAATATCGCGAACCAACGCGTCCACGTTTTTGAAGCTGCAACAATATTTCCAAAAATATTAAGGCTTTCCATATAAAATCTTTTAAGTCTTCTGTCCATAATATGAATTTTTGTGCACGCTCATTCACCGAGTGCTCTTAATGTTTCGTAGGAGGTACGCAATTTTTTATTTCGGAATTTATTATAAATATATTTTGTTTTTTCTTTCCAAACCTTTTCTTAACTCATTTCAACTCATACAACTTTCTTTAACGCAATCAAATTTTCTTGTAAATATTTTCAAAGGCAAATTGAAACCTGTTACTGCCCCTTAGCTTTTTGCGATACTACCATGCTTCTGGCCATATTTGTTGAAGCGTCGAATCACTTCAAATCGCCAGCTTAACCGTTGTGTTGAAAACATGCGACCATGGCAAATCAATCAATTTGGTGCGCCAACGTTGCAGGATAATCAGCGACAATGCGCTACAACAACAAAGAGGTTGATGAAAGCAAACCAGATGAAGATCAGACAGCAGGCAACATACCCAGCAAACCATCAACTGAGAAATAATAAAAAACCAAACAAACGGCTGCAACACAGCTTTAACAGAATACGTGAATTTTACAACGGTTGATAAAAGAAGTGGATAAAAAAACTTGAATGGTTGTTAAAACTTATGAAAACAAACCATATGTATGTGAGTATGTTTGTGTGTGTGTGCACGCAATAACTGCGCTAAATCACTTTCAGCTTTCGCCGCAGTGCTTTATGCATTGACTGTTGCAAGAAGTTTTGCTCTGCCACCAAGGTTTTCATTTCGTGCATCACCTACGCCATGTAATGCCAAAAACAATCCTTTGATGAATGCAAGAACAATTTCATAATGTAGCACGTTGCAAGATAAAAACTTCAAAACGAATCGCATTAGAATGTCAATCGGGCAATTTTGGAAAAGACAACACGTCTGCGAAGCGCCAGCCGCAGAGGTTCTCGAATCGGCAACTGACAAGATCACTTGTGCTTTACTGTATACTCGTATACAGATGTTTACCAACAACAGGTAACAACAGCAAGCACATGCGGTCCGTGCAACACGATCATGCCACCAGCAAACAACCAAACGATCAGTAGAACCACCAGCCATGCAAAATGCTTAAATACACCATCACTAGTTATATGGCGTGGAGCGACGCGCGGCAGCACGGCGTAATCGTTAATCTGTGTGAGCGTACGTTTTGCATTTTGGGCGCCTTCCAGGCAATTTTGACGTTCCGAGGCGTCCAATGGTAACATACCAAGCAGCTGTTTGTAGGCTGGGACAAGCAACGCGATATGCGCGCCAATGTGTAGGCTTTGTTGTTCATTTGCCATTTTTTTTTTTTGCATATTTAAACAAGTATTTTATTTTATTTCGTCTTTTTTTTAGTCCACAAATATCCTGCATTCGTTGCAGTTTTCGTTTTTTTATTGTTTTTTTTTTTTTTTGTATATTTTATATTCATTTTTAGCACAGCGGCGCTTGCAGCAAAATTTATTCATGTAAAAGGAGCAGCAGAAACATTAGCAGTTTTTGAACAAATGATTTTACTAAAGTTGTTGGAAGCGCCTGTTGTGACCTCTTGGATCGCAGTCAGCGACAATGAATATTTTCCATTTATTTAATATTTTTTACAAACAGCATAAAAAATAGAAGTACAGATGTATATGCATAAGCGCATAGATACAATACGAAATGGAAAATAAAACGGCGCTTTGCTGGCAGCCAATGGATCATCACACAGTGAAGAGTTGAAGTGATTGTTGTGGGCTTTCTTAGCCTGTGACATGATTGTTTTATGTCAAAAAATTATATTTACTTTCAGATTTTACTCTTTACAGGGGTCCAAAAATATTATTTATCTTGAAGCTAACTTTAAATTGACAAGCAAACTGCCATCTTAGCCGAATGTGTGTGTGATATATTTACACTTGGGCTCACATAATTAAGTCACTTCATCTTATTACAATATTCGAATTTTTTTCATGAAAAAATTTTTTGTTAGTTTTTTGTAAAAACATAGTTCATTGTATAAGAAAAATCGTATAAATAAAAGTTTCTAACTTCTTAAATTTAACAAATTTCAAAAAATTGTCATCAAAATTTTCAACTTTTTAATCAGAATCTTTAGAAAATTTTTGGGTATGTCCGTTCAATTTAAGAATAACAAAGTGAAAGTTTAAACTCGCTTAAAAAAAAGAGGTTGTCTGTAAAATCGGTTTACTGACGATAGTTTAACGTGACAACGTCATAAGAAAATACTGATGTAAGGGTTGCAATTTTCAAAACAAAATTTTAATTTTATTTGTTTAATAGATATTTTGTATGGATATAGAGGAGGAGGTAAATGGAATTGCAATGGAATAGGTCAAGTTACACTTACACAAACGTGCAAAATGACGAAACATTTATCAAATTCATGAAAGATATCTTCAATTTCGATTGTGCATCAGACGTTAATAAGTCAACAACACTAAGAGGCACCATCATCGATTTGCCTTTTTCAAGACACTTTACACTCGAAACACTCCCTTTCATTTCCTACTTTTTCTATCATCGTCCTATTCTCAACAGAGAAATGGTTCATTACCATGCACACAGCAAGAAGACATATGCAAATACAAATATGTGAATTTATATACAAATGCGCATATACATACATATACATACATATACATACATATTTATGCTCACTCAAGTAGGGCAGAGCCAGATGTCGAACGTTGCCGAACGCGGGGGCCGATTGTGCTCTTTGTCGTTCGTTCCGCGCTCTCGCTTGCAGTTCAAGCACATTAGCTTACATTTGCTTGCGTACGGAATAAATTCGTATATTTGATATGTCCATATGACTTGTATGCATCTTTATATATAGATTTGTTCTTTTTGAAAATTGCGCGAAATTGTATATGTATATGCATGTTTATATACATATATTATAATATATTAGTATACAACATATCTTATAAGGTATGTGGTAAATATTACCATACATATTTTTGCTTCATATATAATAAAAAAAAAATAATAATAACATTAAAACAATAGGTATTATTAACAAACTTGGTTTTATTTTAAATTGTTCAAGTAAATCAAATTAATAATAATCAATAAGAAGGCATACGCAAATACAAATACAGTAGGTTCTGTTTTTATGCGGTTTTGAAATAGTGCGGTTTTTTTTTTAATTACAAAATGCATGTCGACCTATCGGGAATTGTACATATAAACAAGATTCTAAACCAGCTAAGCAAAAACTCATCACAGATTACATCAGAAATGCTAACCCTACAAGTATGGAACCGCCTGCATATCTATCTAGATCAGACGTGTACATTTTCTCAAGTGACGAAAGTGATTTTACGCCATATCCTAAACGAACGCGCAACATGTGGGTATTGTCTGATTCTATTTCTGACGTAAATTTATTTTTCGATTCTGACGTTTCTTAAATAAAGATATAATTTTCGAAAATACAATATTTTGCGAATTTATGCGATTTTATTTAATTATTTCAGATTCATGCGGTCTATGGAACGTATCTATAGTTATAGTATGGGACTAGTGCCCTTTTTTATGCGATTTTATTACATTATTTCAGATTTATGCGGTTTTAGCATTTGAAACGTATCTATAGTTTTACTATAGAACTAGTAGCTTTTTTTATGCTGTTTCTTGCGGAACGTATCTACCGCATAAAAACAGAACCTACTGTACGTGAATTTATATATGTACATATGCGCATATACATACATATATACGCTCACTTAAGTAGGAGAGAGCAAGATGTCGAACGTTGCCGTTCGTTTGCTTTGTTTGCTTTGTCGTTCGTTCCGCGCTTTCGCTTGCAGTTCATTCAAGGTAACGACAATGAGCAAGGTAACGGCAAATGAACAAGGTAACGACAAATGAGCAAGGTAACGAAAAATGAGCAAGGTAACGACGAATGAGCAAGGTAACGACACATTTTTTCGTGCGTGCAGCCGGCTAAATCGAATTATAAGACGTTATCATGTCAAAATCGCGTTGACTTTTGACAAATCATTGCATTTGATGTTGAGCATTTTCTTCCACACAAAAGACTTCCGAGCATTTCACTTCCGCATAGTAGCTGGATTCAGAAGCACCCGCGGGCATAAAGAACAGGAAATGTAAGAAACGTTCGAGTACGAAAGAAATGAAAAAATGAGTTTATTAATACTTTATTGGCTTACTGCATTCATAGAAAATATTTATTTTATTATTTTTTGTGCTGGAGCTTGACATATTCTGCAATTCCTATATGAAAAAATGAAAATATGTGTTAATGGCAGACAGGTCAATGCGGCACACGACTCAGTTCTACAAAAACCATATCCAAGTACAATTATAATCCTACGCCTTTCAAATAGCGCCCAAGTGCAGATTTACTGCTTTTGGTTGGCATAGTCCGACTTTTTGGGTAAGCCTTACATTTGTAAAGAACTTCTAAAAGCCTTAGCGTGAACTCATAAAATAAAATGAAGTGCACAGCATTAAAATACGCAGAATTAGCATACACGAGGGTTGCTATTTATATTTCCAGCCTAAAAATGGAAAAGTAAACAATGGTGGTGGAAAAAGGTTTTGTTGTTTTTTAAAATGGAGAATTCCATGAAGGTCAATACACTTTTGCATTCGTTTAAACCAATTTTTAAAGCACTTTGCCCAGTCGTGTTTTCAGAGTGTTTTTTTTTTTTTTTAAATTGTTTGGGATCCAACGTGAGCGTACTTTTTTTACCACAACTACGTGTCGTAATGCCCCAACATGCCTCAATCTTACGGTATGTAACATGACGAACCGATTCAATAATTTCCCACAAATTATCGATATTTTCTGACACAACAAATGATTTGGGATGACCCTACCGGGGTTCGTCGGTGAGCGAACAGTGATCACGGGAAAATTTATTGAACCAGTTTTTTAAGATGTTTAAAGATGGTGCTTACTCCCCGCATATTGATGTTGGTTCACCGATGTATTCTTGTATTGTTAATTCAGATCAATTGTGGAAAATAATGTTCGAGGAGTAATATGTTATGAAACTGTTCCCTGTTTAATTTAATTTTTTGAAGAAATTAAATTTGAAAACCATTTGAACAACACTAATTGTTTGTAAAATATGTCAAACTTTCCAATGCAAACGTCAGATGCCAACTCACAGTACTCCAAGTGCCCAAAATCAGAAATCTAAATAGCAACCCTCTTAGGTGTATATGTAGGATAATAGACGAAAACATGAAATATGAATACACCATAGTCAGCAAGAAAAACATTAATAGAGAATTTGTAAAAATAATTCATAACACCACGCCTCCCCTCACCAAACGAAAAAGCGCAAACTAATCATACCTTGCCTTCCACAATATTAATAACGAAGTATAGATTATTCAGTATATAATGGCAGGCGCATAAGCCGCATTTTCAGTAGAAGTCTACCTAAGAAAAACATCGAAATAGACAACACCGCACTCAGATGCTGAGGTGTTTGAAGGTATGTCTTTGCTTATTATGATACCCAGTGAATACTACAAATAATAAATAAAGGCTAAACTCGTCCGACAAAGTTTTCGAGTAAAAGGCTCGCTCAATTTATGATTATACACACACGCATCATACACTATGATTTCATATGAAATGCGGTTAATATCTAACACTCATATCAGGCTAATGAACGGCATAGACTTACATGGGAGTCCTATCTAAGCTGGATAAATACTCGCAACTTGTAACATAAAGGTTATAATTGCAACCCTCTAGAGATATTGTACTCCCTCACTACTCTCTACCTCATCCTAACTTTAATTAAGCTTATAACACAAGAGCACCATGAATCGATAATTTTCAATGGCCGTTTAAACGGATTTACAAAAATATAAAAAGGTATAAAATACATAAACAACAAGATAAGACAGTATAAGGTTAGCATAAAATATGGTAGTTGCCAACCTACATGGGGATGTAGAGGGGTCCACTTAGGTCTGGAGACCCATTTTTATACCACTTGTTTGAACTCAAGTCTCGCCCTCTAATACACAACGTGGTAAAGCCACTTCGTCTCTATAACAAACGATTAAATATTGTAATGTGCTGCGGATTTCAAATCTGCCGAATATGTATACAAAAAGTGAGACCTTAAATAATGAGGTCCCATTCTGACAACAGCGAAACAGTGGCAGTGAAAAAATTCAGCACTTTTCTTCTTCTTTCTGCAGCTGCAACAAAAATCGCTGGAAACAAACCCCATATAGTTCCCATGTGTTCTCATTAGACAATATCCGGTGACTTCCAACTACGATGGCAGTTCGGCCGGGATTGATGAGGGGCCTGGTTCGGTTTTCATTCATTCTAGGCTAAACCTGTTTAGTTAAATCAAAGGTGGACTCCGTGATCCAACTATTGTTGGCCTGCGCGATATCGACTGCCCTCATACTGCCCACAAACTGGCAGAGCTTCCAGAAATGTTCTTGTGTCCAGGTACGCAAAAAACCTTCGCGTTACACCGCTTAGTCAGTTCATTTCGAATAGCTCTACATTCAATTACTAGTTACTTTGGAAGAAGTATTATTGCACCGTACAGAAGGAGGTAGAGACGAAACGAACATAAAAACAAGATATGATTGCGGCATTTTGCGGCATTTGAAAGAGCAAATTCGCAGAAAAAATCAAATTTGTCAAAAAAGATTGTACAAAAATAATACGTCACTTCACAAATCTTGTTCAAGAACTTAAAAGCGTTAAAGAACAATCAGAACAACCGCGATAATCGTCCATTATTCCCTTCTCAAAACTCAAGATACGACTTCGAGGAACCCAATACCAGTCGATAGAAGGCATAAACGAGAATTTGGCGCGAGAACTGAAGTCGAATCCGTAAAATATGGTTTTGATGTCTTGGTTTTCTTTAACATAAGTATATTGAATACTTTTTAAGGACCCTATCATGAAGATTATACAATAAATTGCTGTTATTGACTCGATGAGGAAAGAGAATCACATTTTAAAGCCTCTTACGAAAAAAGAAAAAAAACGGTATTTTCGTTTCAATATTTCACTCAAGTTTCAAAACTGTATTCAGAACAAATCTATTGACGGTGATAACAGTAGTACAAAAACAAAATTTGCATATATATTTTGTGTTTGCTTTTAGATTTCTGAATGCCAAAGCAGGCTCATTATTTCTAAGACGGATGAATTCGCTTTGACAAAAATAATTGATTTTCGGAGAGTTGTCGAAGGTTGGATTGAAAAATACAAAGAAAATCGTGATTAGGTATGAATAGCTCTAATGCACTTTTTTCAATGCTAGTGGATGCAAATATCTGAAGGCATGCCGAAGCCGATGGAGCATACCGCTGCTATTTGCAAAAGACTTAAACCTTTTCGATTCGCTAAGCGTTTGCAGTGGCGAATAGATAAAGCGACTGGTATAAATAAACATATCTTGGCAATACTGGAATAGAGCTGCCTTAAATTACATTTGTTTGTAAAATAGTGAGCTATGCCAGTTTAATGAGGCATAGCCATACTCGCTAGCCGCAAATCTTACTTGCTAAATTTGTTGTTGCTTTCATTTGTCAATTTTTCGTCCAGTGAGCAAAGCCCAGAGATAGCGTGCAGAGAAATAGCGAATCAAAGGCTCCTATTGTATCGAAGATCGCTATAATAGAACAGAGTTTTGAAGTTAATAAGTAAGCACACATAATGTATAAGTCAATAAACATCTCATTTTGATAATCACTAAGCCAGAACATATAAAAAAATCAAATCAGCTGTGCTACTCATACAACCTTAACTGTATTCGTTGGATGATAATCTAGATTTAAAATTGATTTTGGAAATATTCTAAGGTGTTCCATTCAACTCGAAAAATATATGCACGTATGTATGTATGTACATATATCAAATAAATGTCCAGATTTTTAAACATCCTGCATTGCTGCACAGAGCATTGTGTGAATTACTGATTTATGGAAGATAAAAGTTCGAGTCAATGCTTGATACTCAGATCATGTCATCTAATCTCAAAAATAATTATGGAGTTACCAAAGACGATTTATATTTAACAACAAAATTTTACTAAAGCATTTTTTGCTCATTTTTAAATAGACAAACATACACATTTTTCCTTTTTTCAACACTCCAAAACCTTCTTTGACACAACTTGAAATAGCAAATTTCCCTCTTGGTACTTATAATTCATGCAAAAAAACAAAAAACAAATGGGCATACATTTGTAAGTGTGCAGTTGTGTATGTGTAAACCAACAATGCTTTCAATTTGGCTATTTTTCCAACAAAAGTGAGAAAACACAAGTAAAAATGGATAAGCGGATTTCGCCATTGTTAACTTAAACTTAAAACAATTTTGTAGTGCAAATTAATCTGGCGAATCGAAAGTAAAATAAAAGAAAAAATATGAATACAAATGTACATAACATACAAAACATAAACCAAAACACCTAAGGACACAACACAAACAATATTCTTAAGTGATTGGGCTATTGTCTGTGAAACGTTGCCATTTTGAAAACTGTTCGCTTACATTGACACTGGCAGTCAGCTGAGCTACAATACACCTAAAAACAGCGCACTAAATCACAAATGAACTGTACTCGTTTGGCAGAAAAAGAGAACAGTAGAACAGCAGAAAAATAGAGGGTCAGCGATACGTTGAGTTCGGCTTGAGGTTGAGTGTTGTCAAGTCAACGGCCTGCACAGCCACACAGCAGAATAGTACAAAGGCACAGCAGTTTTGGAACAAAAGGTAGTCACAATAGCCGGTGGTATAGAGCTGAAAATAACTGTGCGGCGTGTGCGTTGAAAGGACATTTCACAGGCTGTGGATGATACTGAAGCTGCAGAAAAGGACACTCGGTTAGCCTTTTGTTGGTGTGCTCTACAGGCAGCCACAAAATGCATTTGTTGCTGATTTTCTTGCTCTTCTGGTTAAGTAGTTAATGTTTGTTTCTGCATCGCAACTGAAACGCACACATGCATACGAGTATTTGTGTGCGCACGCATGTACAATACACCAAGTAGCAAAAGGTAGCAGCTAGGAAATGTGTTGCAAAGAGCCAAGACAAGGGCCTTACCGCGCAATTCGTCTCAAAATTTTAACACAGCGATGTCCCAGGAAATTTAGAACTGAAGTACTCGCATACCCACGGATATGAGTCGATCAATTGTATGTATTAAAGATTCACATGAATTCTATATACACAAGCACAAAGTATATTTCGACTTTAAAAGGAAGTTTCTTTATTTCTTGCCCCGCAACTACTAACTCGCTTACTTTTGTTAGTAGTGAATTCTTTTGCTAGTGGATATTATTTTTGTATATTTAATTAACTAAATGAAAATGGACTTGCTTTCGTCATGGCTACTTAGGAACGTGATATGTAATGATTACGGGCACTGAGAAATTCATAAATTATTGCACCGTAGCAAAAATTGCTTACGGTGTGGTTCTAAGAGCGGTGCTGATACATACAGGCGCCTTATGTTGAGCTTTCTGAAGACTGTTTCGAATCGTAGCCTTGCCGTTCAACAGCCAGTGAGTGTTCTTCGAAGAAAGACCCTACCTCCGTCCTATGGCCCTTTGGCATAAAAAGTTAGTTAGATTCTTCTCGATAACTATACCTAAATAGGTGCCGCTATCTCCTACGTCTAGCCTTATACCACTAAATGATGGCTTCACAAATTGTGGACTTTTGTATTTCCTCGAGAATAGCACTTAATTTGTTTTCTGAGGGTTTACACTCAAACCGCGAATTCTCTCCAACATTTTTCGTATTTTTTCAAGCTGAAGCCTCATTACCATGGCCTCATTTGTAAGCTAGTTAGTACAATTAATAGCTTGCTAGGATTCAGGAAAAACTGCTAGCGAAGCATGTAACCAAAATCCTTAATCTATGTTCAGACCATCATTCATTAATCAATCGTTACCTCCGAAGGATTGTGCGCGTTTTCTGGGCAAACACCATCTCCAACACTGACCTCTGGAGTGTGACGAAGCAGGTTCCTTTTTTCTCGATATTCGGCGACAAAAATGGAAATGGATTGGGCATACACTTCGGAAGCCTCATGGAGATATTGAAAAAGCAGACTTAGACTGGTGCCCACGAGGAAGTCGCAGGCGTGGGAGACCATCCAATGCGTGGAGGCGATTAGTTGAAACAGAAGCGCTTCAAGCAGGCCATTCATGGCGACAAATCAAATTTCTTGCATTGAATAAACGTAACTCTAACTGTTTTTGTTCAGGCCCTATGTTCGTCCTAGGAACCACGGAAAATTTATATATCGTATATATTTTATAAAAAAAACATCGGGAATTGACCATTTAAAAAACGCGCGTTACACATACAAGTATGTCTAAATTTTTTTGCTGGAATGTTAATACAACTGTCCTCTATAGTGTCGCAGAGTTTGAGCGTGATCCGTCTATTAGTTTAAGCATGAGACGCGTGGCTGCTCGATTCATTACAAGATAGTTGAATTTCTTAAAGAAAAATGCATGCAGATGGTGGCTGAAGGTATGCTTGAGCAAGTGATATCGGGTCCAACGTTTATCCAGGCATCATAACAGGTGGGTATATGAGTTTGACGGGCAAACCAGTCAACAGGCGGTTAAATGGCGCTACGAGTATCCACATGAGTCGAAACCCAAAAAACCACATCAAAGTCGGTCAGAAGTGAAAGTCATGCTACTCGTTTTCTTTGATTATCTTGGTGTTGTGCACTCAGAATTCGTTCCAAATGTTTCTACTGTAAATAAAGAATAGTATTTGGAAGTTGTGCGACGTTTGAGAGAGAATGTGCGTAGGAAACGGCCCAATTTGTGGAAAGAAAACTCATGGATCGTGCACCATGATAACGCACCGTCACACAAGGCTCATTTTGTGAACACTTTTTTGACCAAAAACTCTACGAATATCATCGAACAACGACCGTAGTCACCGGATTTATCCCCCTGTGACTTTTTCTTTTTACCAGAACTTAAATTGTCACGCCGCGGACGCCGCTTTAAGTCGATAGAGGCCATTAAGGATAATTCGATAAAGAAGCTGAAGGATATCTCTGCAAATGCGTTTAAAAGGTGATTTGATGACTGGACTAATCGTTAGCATATGTGTATTGCTTCGAATGGAGGCTATTTTAAAGGCGACAAAATAAATTTTGATGAATAAATAATTATTTAATATTTTATTTCCCTGTACTTTTTTGACAGAATTTATATGTTCCGACCAACCATTCAAACTAACTTATTTTAGTTAGCTATTTAACAAATATTTCAAGTCGAAATTTTTTAATTTGCTGCTGTAATAACGATGACGCGTTAGTGATGTAGCCAATTTTCCAACCTTTACGGTGATTAAAAATATACTTAATTTTCATTGACCGTAACTACTCGGCATTAAAATAATATATTATATTCCCTCTGCCTACATTCACACATACATACGTATGTGTATGCCAAAGGAAGCGGAAACGCCTTTGACGGGTTGTAAAAATCTGTTTTAATTAGCTTGGTTTACAGGTTGTTAAATGTTTACACAGTTTTTTTCATTTGTAAGTTTCTGCTAGTGTCACAAGTCGCCACCCACATTATGATAAGTGACAAAAATAAAATATTAAGAATATGAATGCCAAAACACTCATCGATGATGCGCGTCTGTCAGCATTTTATTGCATCGTAAATATGCCAGGAAACACAAAACAAAATAAAAAAATATTAGTAAGCGTACCACAAAAATATCAAACCAACGGCAGTCGAGAAGACACCATTACAACAAATAGCAACGACAAGAGTTGACAAGCACATTTAAAGCCAACAACGCTCGTCTACACATTTCTGACGACCAAAATAATTTTGTTTCAATAAGATTTTTTGTACTGTAATCTACTGACACTTTGGGAAAATCAGTTCCATAAATTTCCGCGAGCTGTGAAATGATTTACGTCTGCTCATTTACGCCATTTAGGCAGTGATTTATTTTTACTTTGATACTGAACGCGTTACGCTTGCCTGAATGCGACCCCAATACGGCAAAGTTGACGTAGCAGTGCTGCATTCCGTTTACAACAAACATTTCCACATACACACACATATGTATGTATGTATGCACTTAGTTGCATATCACTTGTAAGTAGCTGTCAACGCATCATGAAAATATTTACATACATACATGCATATGTATGTATGCGCCTTGTTCTCCTATTTTTGCTGTTTTTACATTTTTATTGCTTTCGAACCACTTTTATTGCCCATAATCAACACTATGTGGCGCATAAAGTGTTAAAGCATTAAATGAAGTCGTTGCAAGTGAGTTTAATGATGCGCTCGTTAATCGGAATCACACGCATACACACACATGCATACGAGTATGTAAATATAATTCTATACTTGTGAGAAGTTGGCACAGCAGCGCATATTTAGCGCGTCATGGACTCCCCAAACTTCGGGCGGCTTTTTGCTTTTCATCTACGCTCGTTGGAGAAATGGCAAAAGGATGTGCAATGCTATGCTAAATTGACAAATGCATACAAAAGAGTTCTTTTATCAAGAAGGCAAAGTTATTGTGCTTCAATGTTCCAGCATCATTGCTTTTGATTAATGTATAGAAATATATAGGTATATATTTGTACTCCAGAAAATGTTAATGGAAAAACAGCCGCGTGGCCTTGAGGTTTCGTAAAATTATGAGCATATGAAAGTCCATCTTAACTTTCTTAAAAACGTGTCACGTGTGGACAATAGTTTGAGTCCAAGTTCAATTTAAATGCAATAAGAAATTCTTTTTCTCGAATTTCCTGGAGCGAAATGCCTAGCGATGTAGATCTTCAGTCCATATAGTCGTTTCTCCTTAGTTAGTTCTGCCTTTCCCAAACTGGAGATAAAGAGGCAAAGCGAATGGGTCTAGTGATGGACGAGGACAAAACGAAGCATCTCCTGTCATCAAGCAAACAGTAGGCGCACTCGCGTATCGGCACCCACGTCACTGTTGACAGTTACGATTTCGAGGTTGTAAAGGACTTCGTATACTTAGGAACGAACCAGCATCAACACCGATAACAATGTCAGCTTTGAAATCCAACGTAAAATCTCTATTGCCAACAAGTGCTACTTTGGACTAAGTAAGCAACTAAGTAGTAAAGTCTTCTCTCGACGAACAAAACTAACACTCTACAAGGCTCTCATCATGCCCGTCCTAACGTATGGCGCAGAAGCGTGGACGATGACAACATCCGATGAAGCGACGCTTGGAATGTTTAAGAGAAAGATTCTGCGTAAGATTTTTGGACCTTTGCACGTTGGCGACATCACATATCGCAGGCGATGGAACGATGAGCTGTGTGAGCTTTACGACGTCATAGACATAGCCAGCGAATAAAGATCCAGCGGCTACGTTTGCTGGGTCATGCCATCCGAATGGATACAAACGCGCCGGCTTTGAAAGTATTCGATGCGGTACCAGCTGGTGGTAGCAGAGGAAGAGGAAAATCTCCTTTGCGTTGGAAAGATCAGGTGGAGAAGGACTTGGCTTCATTTGGTGTGTCCAATTGGCGCCGGTTAGCACGAGAAAGAAACGACTGTCGCGCTTTGTTAAGCGCGGCCAAAATCGTATAAGCGGTTATCGCGCCAATTAAGAAGAAGAAGAAGTCGTTTCTCCTAAAAATTGAAAAAAATTTAAATAATTATTAGTTACTTCAAAAGAGTAAACATTCCTATCATCTATGGAACACGATTTCATTAATGTGGCTTCATCGGCTGTCTTCACAGTTGTCCTGTAAATCAGTTTCCCAAAACTTTGGCTAGCTCTACGTCACTTGGCTTGCTTGATATTCACCTTAAGGGTCTGAATCGTTAAAAGATTGTTCGTTTAACATGGATACTTCACGGCTCCCCAGAAACAGACGTCTTACAGCGTTAAATCGCAGCTCCGACGTGGTCAATTAACATAGCCGAAACGGCTCATAAGACGATTAGCGAACTTGGTGCGAAAAATATCGATTATTCCGTGAGCTGTGTGACATGGCGTGCCCTCCTGCGGAAATTAAAAGGCCACAAGTGGGCCTCTATAGCACCCACCGTTGACCAAATTCGCGTTCTCCTTTCTGCAAGCGGTTAAGTTGCTGAACTTCATTCACTTCCCTGATATTTGTGTTTTCTTTTTCCACCGCCCTAACGTCGGATCAAAGGTCTTACCGCCACCATGTAATTCAATGCCACGATTTTGTCTTATAACCCCCAACTATTGTAGAATTCCCTCCTATAGGAGCTATTGCGGTTTATTCACATTTTTCTGTTTATAAACAACTTTTTCTTTGTATTAACTCTTCTTATTTCTCTCATACATCTCAGGGTGTACTGTCGGGATACACGGATGTTTCAAAGTAGAACTGGCGCGGGTGGCTTCGGAACAAACTTTGAAAGATTGGTTCCAATGAATGGTTATCCTACAGTCTTTCAAGCGATGATCCATGCAAATGTATGTCAGAGAAAGCCTTCGAAGTGGTATAACTTCGAACAGCATTTGCTTTAATGCTCTGTATCTTATAATAATTTCCAAACTCGTTGGGGAATGATTCACCATCCTCAATGCCTCGGGCGCATGAAACACCCAATTGCTGAGCTGGGTACTTGAAGATCATGACGGCTATGTATAGCCAAACTACCTAGCGAAACTAAGCCTAATATCAAAATTCTAATTTCCACAGGCTGTTTTTGAGCTTGCCAATGCCCACATGAAGGGTCTTATCTACGACTGGAGGGGACGGAATTCATACGACAATGGATGGAAAGTTAAAACAGTTTATCCTTCTTTCGCTATCCTTTTGGGAAACTATGACTAGCAGATCAATGGCCCAATGAGAATCTCCCAAACGAATGTGTAACTTTCCTAAGACGAAGCTGGTAGGAATCTAAAACCATAGAACATAAAGCTAAGCAATTATAGGCTCGCCATCAAACACAATAAACTACATTAGAGATCGCAGTGCACTATGACATAATAAAATATAAATAATGTTAAGGCAAAGCCGCACACATTTTTTTACTACAATCTGAGCACTCTTGCATTCTTTGTATCTATCTTTAAAAAAATTCTAAAAAAGGGAAATAAAAGCGAATTTCAAATGCTAAAGTTCCAGTATTAATTTCCTCACGACAATTCTGAAAACTTCGATCATTTTATAAGTACCACGGCAACTCCACTTTTTACCTGTGAACTTATTAAACCACCAAAAGGGAACGAAGGGAAAAACAAATCAGCCAAAATACCACGCAGCACACGCGTTTCATGTCTATGCGTATACGTCGCCACACCCAATTGGCGTATGTCAGCGTTTGTCACCTTGTTCTGGTTTCGTTGCTGTTGGCTCGCTATCTTCTTAGCTAAACAAACTTAGTGCAAACACGTCAAATTAGTGAAAAAATAAATTTACTTATAATAAAAATAACGAAAACCATCTACAAATGCATGCATATGGCGCTAATGTGTGTATGTATATGTGCGCCTATAGTTAGCATTTGATGTTCCCATTAACGAGTACTGCTCAATTGAGGGTTGACAGTACAAAATTTGAAATGAGGGTATACGACCAAATATCTATTGAAATACATATATACATACAGACGAGCTAATAAGTAACCTCACAGACCATCATCAGCTAAAGAATCAGGAGCGAGTGTGGGTAGTGAAGTGGAGGGCTGCTCTGTGCTATGCTACACGGAAAAATCCGCTAAATGAGAGGAAGAAAAAAATTCAAAGTGTAATTATGCTCATTAGCGACCAACAAGGAGGTATGGTGCGGTGGTCGAGTGAAATTTAATACGCCGACACAATCAGCCAGGCAGGCAACATAGTCAAGCGGAGCTGGTGAGTGCGAGTAAATTGGCGTTGGAAAGGAGAGCAAAGGAGAGCAAGGAGGAGAGGAGGTTACAGGAAAGGCATTATGAAACTGCTAACAACAAATTGGTTTGGATTGGCTGGCAACGCCATGTGCCAAAAGTCGACATGTTGACAAAAACATGTACAACAACAACAACAACCATCGCAGCAACAGCAAAGGAACGAATATCTCTAGCTAATTAAGGCAACAACAATAAAAATTTAATAAAAATGTAATGCAAAGACTTCCATGGAGCACTTCATAAAGTATGTGTGTATGTATGTATGTATATTTGTTTACTTGCATATTTACATACATACAAGATACAATAGCATTTTATTGCAACTACTTAATTACAAAATGCTTATAGCGATTGCATAACTGAAAAATCATGTCAGGGTGTTGAAAGGTATTCAATATTAAATCATTTAAATAATAGTAGAAGTTGTATATTATAATTAAGAGAGCAAGCATTGCTCATAAGCAATTTTCTTTAAAAGGAACAAATTACGTTCGTTGCAAAGTACAGCAATAAAATAATAAATATGTAACAACTAGGTAAATAAATATTAAATAAAAACAACCACATTGGGTGCAATTAAAGAGTTGAATTGATCATAAAATATTAGTAATTTATGCCCTGATACTTGACTGTTGTCCGAATGCAATATTAGTCAATGGAATCGATCTCTACTTCAGCCATACGTGGAAAATCAGGTTTGGTAGCGCTTGCCATGGCTTAAAATTACAAATTCTGGCAACTATTATTAGTTACTGTTAGAATCTCAGGATACATTTTTTAAACTCTTAAATATTCACGAAAAATTACAAAAAAAAAATACTAATCCATAATTCTTGGAACTAGTCCCTGTTACAGCTAGAAAAATAGAATAAATTTCATAAATTCATGAATAACTGTTAAAAATTAAGAACAAAAAACTAAGAAATGCTAGTTCTAAAATTATGGCAACAATCCCAGGAAAAATTTCTTGCATTCATAAAAAATTTTTTAATGGCAACTGTTTTCCGAACAGAAGTTTTTGGAGGAGATGGAGCGGGAAATAGATTGGAGTTTTCAGTGACAGTCAGGCTGCACTGAAGGCCCTGGAGAACGCGAAGCAAACCTCAAAGATTGTTCAAAAATGTAGGAATAAGCTTAATTATGTCGGAAGACAAAACAGGCTTGTACTTATATGGGTTCCGGGACACTCCGGTGTCAAGGAAACTAAATTCCCGATAAATTGGCCAACCGTGGATCAGCGGTTCCCCCACAAGGACCAGAGCCAATAATCGGAATCAGTTCCGCAGGAATCAAGAATTGGATCAGCGATTATGTAGGCAATCTACATAAAGCGCGATGGTCCGGTCTAGAACCCTGCATAACTGCAAAGTGTTTTGTGAAAAGTCCGAACAGAAAACTATCAAACTTTCTGCTAAAACTTAGAAGGAAAGACGTTCGGTTGATGGTTGGTATCATTACAGGACACAACCCATGGGGTCAGCATATGACCACCATTGGAATAATTGAGGACCCAGTGTGCCTATCATGCTTGGAGGAGGCGGATAGCAGTGAGCACTTTCTTTGTGAGTGTCCTGCCTTTGCTAGAGCACACCTACGAGTATTGGGTTCCGATGTCATGAGAATGAGTAATATTCGTTCTCTAAAGTTTTTTTAAATTTAAAAAATTTTTACAGATTTGCCAAAGAATCTGGAAAATTCTCACAGGACTAACTATCTCCATCTCTGTCTCTATTCTTTCCTATCTCTTTCTCTGATACTTTTCTCCTTCCCTCCTTGACTATCTGCCCCATTTCCAGAGCTTTAAATATAATGAGCTTTTTTGCCTGAGTGTTTTAAGAGCCACCAAATCTCCTGGTGCTCCTCTGCTCGGCCTTTTCAAATTTCAATTTTTCATAAATACTTGAGAAAAATTAAAAAAAAAAACTAATTCTGGAGCTATGCAGTGTAAATTTCCAAAATTCTGAAATGTTTGTGAAGAATTAAGGGGGTATTCTGGTCTAGAGCCCTACTTTTTGGGTATTTTTCAAACTAGGATAAAAGAAAAATTAAAAACATTTTTAGTATCCATTTTTTTATATAATATTTATTGATGTTTAAGGTATATAAAAAAAATTAAAAAAAAAAAAAAGTCAAAAATTCATCCAGTGACAGGTCGGTGAAGTAGGGGTTGCTAGTCAAACAGTGCTCCCTGGTTGACATGATTCCAACCCTTGTAGTGATCTAAATCGAACAAACAAAGAAAATTCTTAATTAGTAAAGATGTCGCTACATCTTGAGCCTCGGCCGAAAAAAAAAAATAAAAATTCACAAAATGGCGCCTACTTGAAAAAAAAAATTTTTTTTTACCCCTGTTTTTTGACCTTTACGAATTTTTTAAAAATACTTCAAATTAAAATTTTTCAAAATCCAAGGCTCCAGTGATAAAGAGATGTATGAAAAAGATTCTCACCAAATTTCAAAGGGATCGGTCAAATAGAACTTCAGATATCGTGTCAACCACCTCAGCAAAAGGAGTTTTGAGAAACACGCGTTTAAAGTTACGGCCGTCCCCTCAAACCAGTTTAGCTGCCACGTCACTAAAATAGTTGTAGCTTCGAAAATAATTCGAATTTTGAAAAATCCTTTTAAGAGCATATTTTTGAAAGTCTAGGCTTTGAAAATATGCAAAAAAAAAAAAATTGATTTTTTCAATTTCCTAGACCAGAATACCCCCTTAAAAACAAAAATTAAAAATACTAATTCTGAAATTATGACGAAAATCATAAGTTATTGTTAGAATGCCAGAGTAAAAAACAAAAGATAATTAAGTGGGCTGTATGGCGCAGAAGCATGGACTATGACAACATCCGATGAAACGTCGCTTGGAGTGTTTGAGAGAAAGATTTTGCGTAAGATTTTTGGACCTTTGCACGTTGGCAACGGCGAATATCGGAGGCGATGGAACGATGAGCTGTATGAGCTTTACGACGTCATAGACATAGCGTAGCGAATAAAGCTCCAGCGGCTACGTTGGCTGGGTCATGTCGTCCGAATTGATACAAACGCTCCGGTTCTGAAAGTATTCGATGCGGTACCAGCTGATGGTAGCAGAGGAAGAAGAAGATCTCCTCTGCGTTGGAAAGATCAGGCGGAGAAGAACTTGGATTCACTTGGTGTGTCCAACTTTGCTAAACTCGGCCAAAATCGCGTAAGCGGTTATCGCGCCAATTAAGAAGAAGAAGAAGTACACAGTGGGTATTTCGAGTGCGGTCAAAATATTGTAGAAAAAAGTTGATGCTTGAAATTAAAAGATAAACTGATGAGGATTTCCTCTAAATACCCTTCAAGTATACTAACTCCAAAACATTTTTGCAGTTCTGTAAAAATTACTTATAATTTAGAGACTTCAAAATTAACAATGTTAAGTCAAAATTTATATTTTTACTTGATAGCAAACAGTAATTTTGTTTATTTGCTTATGGTGACACTTTTCTGAAAGCTTGAAGTATTTTCTAAAGGACACTTTTCATTTTGTTCTCCTAAGCTGGACAGTTCGAAAGTGCCGTTAAATAAAAGAGAATCATGCGCGAAAATAACCAAAAGACACCAATTGTAAGGTTTTGGTAGATAAAATATAAAATTGTCCGAATGGTTCACGAAATTTTTTTTTAGTTTAACGATAAATGGTGTGCATATTAAAACTTAAAATTGTATTTTTTTACTATATTTGCGGCTTTACTTCTTATGATCACTGTTTTAGCGGCCTCTTCATACGAATTGCTTGGCATTTGCAAATTGTGATGTGCAGCCGACTCCACAAATTAAACAGGGGTGGTGAGTGTTGCCGCCGGCCAATCTGTATCGTTTTTATACTTTTCTATGCAAATCCATTCTGTGAACCAAATTTCATCAAAATCGAATAACATTTAAAATGCCGACCCAAAAAGGGGGTACGCTGGGTACCTTAATCTTTTTTTTTTTTGTATTTCATAATTCTCAGCTTAGTAAAGCAAGTGAAGCAAAATTATTTTTGACCACAGCTTATATGGCGACATTTCACTTTGCTGTAATTGGTGGTTCCTATGAAATTCTCTACACACTGAATTCGTTGAAATAAAGGAACCTATTTATTTTTATCCGAAAATATTTGTTATTCACCAATATTTAACTAGTCCCCTCCATAGTGCTTTTTCAGCCACTTTTGCCAGGACTTTTTCCAATCCCTGAATCACTTGGGATATGCGTTTTTTGTTTTGGGCCTGAGCGATTCCAGCTATGCGTTCCTGTCTCCTCAATCGTAAAAATTTTCGTTATTTCATGGTTTTTTTCAGATTGAGGAACAAAAGTTTCAGGAAAAACAATCGCCAATCAATTAACAATTCGAGCTTTATATCTAGTAAAAAAACAAAACCAAAAAATACAAAATGGCCGCTAATGCCAACATAACAAAAAAATTCAAAAACTGAATGTTCCTAGCGCGAATTTTGAAAAATCACCTTTTTTGTAAACAAACCTCTCAAAGGTGTGCAGTCAAATACGACAGGAAAAGCTCTTTCCTCACTTATTTTGCCAGTCCAAAAATTTTTCTTTTATTTTATTCATGAATAACCAGAAAGTAAATTGATAAAGCTATTTCCAATTTTTCTGCAATCAGTTCCGAAAATTGAATTTGCATGGTCTGACTGTAACTGGAAAGTAAATCAATTTGAAAAGTTACGTCCAACGTGCCCAGCACGTCATGGAAAGCACTGACAAACCATGGAAATGTTGGCTTTTCGGTTAAAATAGTAAAAACAAATAAATTTAATTGATATGGTTTTATAAACAATGGTCAAAATTATAAATACATTCTTCGTATTTTAACCAGTTTAAGCTAATTTTCTCTTGCTCTTTAAAAATATAACTCATTCTGCAATAAGTATCTTATAAATCAGATTCCAAAACTGTGAACAAGATTTATCAAAATTCCAAACATTTTAAATTTAAAAATTTTACTTTTAAATAAAAACTAAAAAAAAACATTATGTACGGAGTTTTATGGCCCCTTCAATTATAGTAAATTACAAGTTTTAATTGAGTCAAAATTATCTTTAGTTTGTGATCATTTTTTTTCCTGGTCGATATCGGGCCGGGAAAACTGCGCACCTCAGCCGGAGAAAACATATCAAGGCGAATTTTGAGCTACTTCAAACTTTCACTTTATGATACTTAAATTTACTGAGCTATAAAACTATGTACCTAATTTTTTTTGAAAATTTTGATGAAAATATTTCGAATTTTTAGAAATTTTATGCAAAGTTTTCAACTTTGATTTATATGATATTTGTTGTAGAATGAACTATACTTTTGTAAAAAACATACGAAAAATATTGTGTATTTATATTCAATCAATTGAACAATAAATTCTTACCGAGTATAAAATAAAAGTACTTGAAAATAATTAATATAGTTATATAAGCGCGGTAGGCTGCGTAATAGTCCACAGTGTAGGGACGGATCAAAGCTTGGAACATTCCAAGGACATAAATAGACCCATACATACATAGACACATGACAAAAATCATATGAATACCAAAATAAAACGAATACAAGGTGGCGCAAAATAAATCGGAAGTTTCATAATTTATGCAAATGTCATCGTACGTAAACTAAACACCTGCAATATACAAACAGACAACCAATGGAGCGCATAAAGTTCAAAATAAAGATTTCCATCACAAAACGAAATATTTAGTAATAAAGTTGTTAGAAAACAAAATTGGATGCTTAATTTTGCGCCACCTTTTATTAACAAAAGTGATGCTCATTACAAAATATACCAATCATTTTCCTATCCCATCTTGTTGCATAGTCGTAACACGCACTTGAGACATTTTAGCCATTGAATTTTACCGCTCGACAATTTTTTTCTGTGTTGTTTTGAAATCGGCAAGACATTTGCAGTACATTTTGCAAACTGAATCTGGGTATAGCTGTAAAAATTCTTTTGACCTCTATATTTAACCTTCAGATATTTTAGGATTTTTCGGCACTTTTTCGGCATCGCTTCTGCCAAAAGCCGAGTCTGACTAACTTCTCAGCACGTCTGATTTACTTTGTACAAATTTCTCTAAATGCCTAAAAACGTGATTTGCGCTCCCTTCCTCTACGTTCATATAAGGTACAAAAATTTTATTCGGATTCAGCGTATTCAAAAGCTATAGATAGAATGAGGAATGAGTTGCCAATTTTCGTATTCCATTAAACAAAAAACATTGCGTAGAAAATGTTTAAGGTCAAGTTTGACTTTAGAAAGTCACTCGATTTCAAGCGTTCTACTTATAGTTATAAAGAATAAAATATTAAATTATAATAAATTAAATAAATAGTTTTACGATGTTTAGGTAGCGTTTGATTGCTCGATCGTTTGTACTCGCACACAGGCAGATGAAAGCACTTCACAACTCAAATTTCTTAAAAGAACGCATACCCGTATGTGTTATAACAGTTTCTATACTTATATTATATATGCATACATATTTTCATGTGTATGTTTGCTTTATACAGTTTTTGATTTTTGTTTTTTTTTTTGTACTTTTCCACCCTTCGTTGCTTGAACATTTTCTGCTTGCAATTTTTTACAAAGACGAACAATATATAAAAAGTAGTAATAATAATAATACCAATAATAACAACAAAACATAAAATGGTATTACAAAAACAATATATGTATATACGAATACCTACATACAAATGTACACATACATATAAAACGAAGCAAGCTGCATGCTAAAAATAACAACAGCAACAACTCAACAACAAACAGCAAAAATGATTTATCGTCTGAATTACAGATAATTGTGATAATCATACCAAAAGATCGCGCAACGTGCAAAGAAATTTAATTTCTGAAATTGCAATCGATATTTCTGTATGCGCCTCAAAAGCTTGTTCTGCATGTTGTGCGATGCTGCGCAGTACCCTGAGACTTGAAAGAGTTTTTATTGTTTCCTTTTTTGTGATTTTAAATTGTTTTCAGTTTTTAATTTTTTTTTTTGTTTTTTTTTTTTTTTGCGGAATGAAGCATTCACGATTTTTATTTATATTACGTTTAATACCTCATACATTTGTTTGGTGTTTTTATTGAATACTCTTCTTTCCTAAAATTTTGCAATATTTTTCAAAAAAAAAAAACAATGATTACTATCGACAACTTGGTTTTACTTATTTTTGAAAAATTACCTATCACCGTTATCTGGCATAGATTTTCTTAACTTTTTGAGTTTATTAAAGCTATCACCACCAGCATCATCATCATATTGGCATTACAATCCAGAGTGGAGCAATGCCTCCAGTGCCTTAAATTTATGACATCCTTAAAAATTCGTGGCTAACTGGCACAAAAAACTAATAAATTTATTATTCAATACATCATTTTTTAAAACCGTAATAGTTTTTTATGACGGAAAAAAATGTTCTAAAACTTTGTATCTCCTTAAAGAGAAGCTAAATTGCTGCCATGCTTGAGATAAAGGCAAATCATTTTTATCTAATATCTCTTTTATTTAATATCTAATATATCTTCTCTCTCTCTTCTGAGTTACACGATTTAGAGAATGCAGCGGAGTGGCCAACATCAGACCGGCTCTTAGCGAATTTGAAGGAGCCAACTAATTTGCTGACGTTACCAGGATTATAACGAAAAAACTGAGATTGTATTGAATGAGTGTGTGAATACGACATAATTTCACTACTGAATCCCGGATGGCGTGCAGTCGAAGTTGTTCTCACAATTTTGCTTTGGATGGCCAAGCATAGTAATCTATTATCCTTTTCTGGTATGCAAAAACAAAACTTAGAGCACATAACTCTTGATAAATCAATCAACAAAACAAAAATTTTCTAAAAAAATGCATAATAAAAAAAAACATATTTATAATGAAAACAAATTGAATCCATATAAATTAAATCTATACCACCAAATACTTTTAGTCGCATGGAAATAAAGATAAAAACTAAAAATTGATTTCGAATGGGCGCTTGTTTTTAGCAAGTTTTTCTGTAACTCTTTCCGCCCTGCGAGTTACATAAGTATCTATAGATATAAGGATGTGCTGCACTATTCAGCTGCTCTTGTGGCTTCGTACTCCTTCTAAATTTGTCTAAATGGCTAAATATTTTCGTTTTTCTGTTTGAGTCAAATTTCTTTTCAGAGTCGTCCAAAATGCATCGTTTTTGCCAATAATTTAACTATATTCGAGGAAAAGTGACATCTTTTACAATTACTTTAAGAATTCGGTTTGGAAAAGAGTCATAAAGTAATTTAAGTGGTATCACTCCGAGAGTGCATTTCTTCTTATAAAAAACTATCTACCCTAAGCGGCATACAACTGGAGGTCCGTCCCTCTATTTTAGAAAAACCTCAAGACAAATTAAAGATCCCCCAACAAAGGGTGTAAAAGCCATTTATCTTAAGGCCACTTAATCTTAAAGCTTATAAGAAGAAAACAAATTATGAACTTACTTATGGGCATACTAAGGCGGCAAGCGGAACCAAAAATCAAATTTTTTGACAAAAAGCTATTTTTCATTACAACAGCCTCACAATGCTTAAAATGATCGTGTTTATAGGTACAACTACAATTACCGCCATTCTCAGCGTCAAGAAAAGTGGATAATGGTTCCAAAATGATTATTTAGTGATGGTATATGGCGCAATATGTGAAAGTGGCAAGTTAGTGATAAAGGTGTCAAAATAAATGCGCAATATTATCTAAACAATGTTCTAATGGAGCATTTGAAATCTCACGCAATGTTGATGTTTTAAAATAGACCGTTTTGTTTCCTTAAAAATTCTCCTCCTGCACACAAAGATAGAATTTTGCAACGTTTTCCAAGTTTCATATTAATTTACATATCTGAGTACTGTGGAAATCAGAGATCTTTTAAGAATTTTGAGAACTTCACATTGGTTTAGGAGTGATAAGAACAAGTTCCCAAAGCGGCATCACAATAAACTATAGGCCTGGGTGTGAACAACCGCTACAACTTAAGGTAACCAGACTTAAACCCATTGGATTATAGCATTTGGGGATATATCTATACTTAGCAAACTTGGGAACGTAAACAACATAACTTTTAATAATTTTAAAAATTAATTGTTCAAAATTTTGAACGAAATATCAAATGACATAGGCCGTGCCGCCTGCAAAAGTTTTCTCAAATATTTGAGTAAAGTATCCGATGTTTTATGGTGTATAAGTACGGTTTAACAGCTGAGAATCGCAAAGTGTGTTAAATCATGAATCTTTTAACGCCAGTACAACGCTCCAAATTGTGTAAATTTGCTTTGTAAAAATAAATATGTTCTCGAAGTTCATAGAGCAACGAGTCACCATCACATCCATTAAAAGTGACTGTTTGGTGCGATTTACACATTGACGGCGTCATCAGTTCTAATTTCTTTCGAAATGCGGAAGGTGGCCGTTACGGTATACGAGTATGGCGAACGCTATCAAGCCATACTGACTGCAATTTTGCGAACAATTTCGAACAAGACGGCAGAACTTGCCTTACAGTGCGCTTAACAATCGATTTATTGCAATATTCAAGCCACCATTGACGCCATACGACCAGATTTATTGGGAAAAGTAGTCAAAAATTTTACTGATCGAGGGTCCATTCGTATAGCCGCTCGTTGTCGCGGATACATATGTATGTCGGATATCGTGTTGAAAAAATTAATGCCATGAAATTATCTACCAGATTATAATAAAAAAATATTCATTCCAACAATAATCCTGTTTTGTATTACCATGTCAAGTACCCAAGAACTTTAAAAAATGAAAGGTAAAAAATTTTGCGTGATGGGTAATTTTGTCTTAAATAAAACAACGGGCTCTTTCTACGTAAATTCGAAAATTATGCTCATTAGCTAGAAATTTCACAAATTCTATAAACATGGCATTCTTATAAATTGGTTAGTATTTGCTCCAGCTTGAATTCAAATAATCAACTGACTACACCATTTCGATGGCTAAGTAAGAATTAGTTTGATTGTGTGTGTTAAAAGACGTTGGCTTAAGGGGTAACACCACTGTAGAAATTTCAAAAAATTGATTTTTTTTTTATAAGCTTAAAAAATTCTTTGAACCTTTTAAAATACAGAACAAACAGTTTTATACGTTACCGAAGTCTATTTCATAAATATTTTAAGCTTTTAACCAAGCGTTAGTGACTGCTACCTAACGATTTCTCCAAATTTCCAAACTTTAAACGCGTTTTTCTCAAAACACGTTTTCTGAAATTGGCACGCAGCATAACTCAAACAATTTTAAATATTTTTAATCAGGATTTTTCACTACGTCTGTATAATAACCTTCTTAAGAGAAGAGCGTAGGGGATTTTCGATAGATTAATTTAAACGACTGTTATAATTATTTAAGTCCCGTTTTTTTAGTCCAAAAATAGAGTTTTTTTCTTCAAATGCTTGCTAATTCCACAAAAATAAATATTTTTTAAATCCCCTACGTGTTTCTCTAGCTATTCTTATCTAGATTAAGAAAAAATAAATTTCCTTGTTCCACATTAAAATTTGCACCCTCTGTGCTGCGTGCCGCGGAGCTCCTTCAAGAGAAACCACATTACAAAAATGTCTCCAATACCGCCATTTTGTAAAATTTTTCGATCAAACTTTGTAGTTTTGTATTTTATTATAGTATATAAGTAATAACTTCCCAAATCAGAGTGATTGTTTTCCCTTTCTTTCTATACAAAAAAATTCTTTAAAAATCATGTTTATTTTACGCGTGTAGAGTGGTGTTACCCCTTAATAGATACAAATATATACATAGGTGAAATATAGGATATAAATAATCTAATCAGTGATCAGAAAAAATTACTACCATGATACTACAAAAGTATAAGTTAAGAAACATTAAAATGTCCTAACAGTAGAAAATGGAGAAGAAAATTTTTTTTTTTAAAATCAAGTTGATTTTTGGCCACTTAAAACTTACACTTTAAATTAAAGTAATTAATCCTTCAAATTTAATGAGCTACAAAACTGCATACTAAAAATTATAGAAATGTCTAGATATTCTGGTTAAAAACTTTACAATTGTGATGAAAAATTTGTGGAGTTTTTCTAATTTTTGTTAAAAGTTAGTAAATTAGATTTACTATATATGGTTTTTGTTAGAATAATTTTCGAAGACTTAACTAAGGATCTTTTGCCTGTACTTACAAGTCGGCGTTGAACTGTTTCCTTCATTGTTTTAAATTTATGATTTTGAAATTTAAACTAAGAAATTTTTAAAATCAACAAAGCTTGCAGTAAATGTTTAGCAATACAAGTGCATTATAGTGCATTATAATTGAGGCAAACTTATCACTGAAATTTACCCAACTGTTTTAGAGGGCAGAAGGGATAATATAAATATATGTGGGAAATGAAAGACATTACCCTTGATGTTTCTGACTATTTGACATCAGAATGTAGTATAATAGTATTATTTCAAGTTATTACAAAGTTCACAAATTGGTAATGATTTACATATAATGAAATAGAAATTGAAATATTGGTTGGTTGGAAATCGTTTAGTAGCCGTGCACTCGATACCGTCAATCTCTTCGTAAGTTCTCGTTGCAAACTCAAACTTCTTTGCTCATCTTTTGATCGATGCTGTGGCGTTTCAAGGCGACACAAGTATGAGTTGCCACCTTACTGAAGTTCACTCCCACATATATGTATAGGGTTTTTCAGTAAGAGCGCTTCAACTTTTGAACTTTTTTGCATAAAACACAAACGGTTTGACTTTTTTAACTAATTTTTTTTTTTATTATCGAGTTTGAACATATACATTTAAGTATGAAATTCGATTTCTTTTGCATGACCACCGCGTGCACGTTTTACGAAGTCCAATCGTTGAACCCAATTTTCGACCACTCTTGTGCATAAATTGGCCGAAATTCCAGTAATTTCGCGTTCAATATTGGCTCTGGGTTCACAAATCGTCGCCGGCTTGTTACTGTAGACCAATGACTTCACATAACCCCAAAACGGGACGGCTTGTTAAATGGACCGTAAAATGGCCGTAATGCTCTTAAAGTAGCAGCAACAGAACGATTATTTTCATAAAAAATTTGCACGATTTGCAATCGTTGCTCAAGTGTGTAGCGTTCCATGACGAAATGTATACTAACGAAGTTTACAAATGACAAGCGAAAAATAAAAAATATTGCGCCGTTTGCCCTCCCTATCGGAAAAGAGTTGAAGCGCACCTATTGAACAACCCTATATATATATTTGGCGCTTATACCCTGGGTGTTTGCCCGAGCTCCTCCTCCTATGAGTGGTAAACGTCTTGATGCTTTTCCATTGCAAAAATGGACCCAGCGGTTTGCCATTGCCTGCCTAGGGGCGCCCGCTTTTAGAAAACACCTTAGAAGAGATATACGATATGATTTTACTTAAAGTTTATTTTGCAGTTACTTTGTGCTGATCAAGTCTTTTGCCCAATAGTTGTGCCAATTGCAGTGCAAATTTTGTTAGCTCAATACGTTGCCCCATGAGGCAAAATTTTCACTAAAATTCAGACACTTAAGGCCAAAAGCCTAAGTAATTTGATAGAAAAGAAAAGCTCACTATTCTACTAAATTGGATATTCAATCGAAGTAGCCCCCTCAAAACCTACGTATGATCCTAACAAAATAGTACTTTTATCAAGATATTTGATTTTATCAGCAAATGGGTTTTTACCATTAGCAAATGGGTTCTCATTCCCAGCAGAGTTAGAGTTATTTAATTTTCCTACTCCTACCTTTGATGTAGTAACTTAATGCCACTTGAGTGCCATAAAAAGTGTTAATATAAATAAAATACACAATAATCACGACAATCAGTAGCACGATTGCTGTAATTAAAGAATGACCAGCCATAAAAACGTAAAAAACCAACACAAATAAAAAAAAGCATGTCTACGGCACAAAAAAAAGGAATTACAAAAAATCAAACAGTTAAACGCATAATAAAAACTCTTCAATAACAATAGCCATTCATAATAATGACTGCAATAAAGCAGCGACAGCTACAACTACAACAACAACAAATATATAACTACTAAGTATAAGAAAAACCTCAAATCAGAAAAAAGTTAAGTTACAAGCACAAAAAAAATCCAATGTGACTTTTTATCTTCCTTATGGTTTTATGACTTTCCTGATAATATACATACATACATATGTATAAAAGTATAATATTTTCCCTCGACGCATCAACGTTTTTGCTGAATGCCTCTCAAGAAAAAATTGCAAGTCAGCGACGCATTTCGAACGCACCGAAGTGATGCGCATGCGCGCGATGGCGGCCTTACTATGGTAAATAGTTGGCGGATGAATGCGTAGCTGAATGACAGACTAAATGAAGCCAAAGTAAGCAACTGACTGACTGGCTGTTGACTTTCAGTAGACAAGGCAGCAAAAAGTTGAATTAAAAATATGGGAAACCATGATAGTGTGGGCCAAATGCGTACAACACATTTCACTTTTTTTCTCTATACGAGTATTTTACTCCATTAAACTCCGCACCGCGCCGCTGGAGTTTTCAATTTAGCGCGGCAAATGCCCGATATTTAGGCAAGTCATGATAACTAATTTCATTTATTATTAGTGAAAAAAGCGTCTGCGGCGCTACTACGCAAACGCTTAAGTGAAAATCATTGAATGCGCCGCCTCAAAGGTTTCTTGCAATGCGCCAGCCGCTACGGAAGCGCGCGTTCTCTTTGTACTTTGTATGGTTATAAACATTCTCGGGTGCGCTGAGCACTGCATTAAATGTATAGGAAACTCATTAAAAGGTATTAAATAATAGTTTGATAACAAAGAAGCCGCATACACCCAGTCGCCACTGTTGCGGCGATTGCTTGTAGCTCCCAAGCACCACCTGCAGTTAGCGCGCCAAGGTGAGGACAAGGGCGATTGCGGGCGAAGATCAATACGTCGTCTTTAGCGCTGATTGTAACTATGGCGGTCGTTCTAAGCGTTCGCTGTGAATGGCTACTGGCGCTTACTCTACTTATAAGTTTACTCCCTGCTGCGCACACCTGACCATCACTCGCTCTCGTTTTTAGGAGGCGCACCAGTCGCTCCCAATTTAGTGCGCAAATACAATTGCCGATGCATCCCCTTTCTGAATAATTTACATGATTTTCATTTTTATAGTAGGTATTTTATTAATTTCCAATTTTTCGTTGCATATTAATCATGAAATTAATAAATGACGCGATAATTTTGCCTTTGTTATGTAACCGCCGCCAACGCAGCGTTAAACACTCGGCGGTCGATCAGCTCGCGTATGTTGCACGATCAATGGAGTCTACCTAAAACATTGTGGCATTATGCGTTTCCAATATTTTCTACTTTTTTCCGATTTGCTTACACTTCGGAATGTTTATTATTATTTCATTTCTTAATTTCTTTTGTTATGTTGATTATGCCGACGCCAAACGGGTACCGCAATCGACTGGGCTCCAATTTTTATATATTATCCATATGTACATGCTAGGTTCCAATTGCTTTTTTGTTATTTTAGTTTTTTTTTTTAATTTTCATATTTTTTTTATTCATTTTTTGAATGATGATAATGTGAAAATATCTTAGCGCAGGTAATGTTGTTGGCATCTGCCAACTGCACATTTGTATTTTATATGCCGCTTGGGCATGATTTGTCATATTGAATCTAAGGCTCTCAATATTACTATCGAGCACTAATACTACCAAAAATATATGTAAATATATGTTTTGGATTATATTTATTTCCTTTCTGTCAATACCATCTTCTCGTAATTGACGTGATTACTATGAGATTTTTTTTTTAGAGTGAGTCTTCTTGATTATCCTTTCTTCATACTCCAATGCCTTTTAGAATCTTGTATTTCTTTCTATTGACGCGCACATCCACTACTAGATGTTAGCTGCTGTTCTGCTCCAATTTGCTTGCTTCTTGGTCTCGTGCTTCAAATAAGACTGCAAGAAACTAAAATGTTATGTTGTTTCCGAAGGGCAGCAGATGGTTTTTATGGCAACATTTTTGCATGGCAGAATTGTACGCGCGGAGATTTGTCATTACCTTCTGCGAAGAACTGCTATTAAAAGCTGTCTGTATCATCTGATGTTTCAAACTTCACAGTTCACATTGAAGCAACAACAGACCACTGGACTAGGTTCTTTTGCGTTATCAACATTCGAATCCGAAATTCAATGGTTCATATGCATAAGCTTCAAAATTTAACTATACTATAAATCACACGGGTTAAAAAGTCCCGGGCTTAACAAAGAAAATACGTCTTTTTTTGTTCAAAATTAACTTTATTCACCAACGTAATTTCCATCAAGAATAATACAATCATTCAAACGACGCTCTAACAGTTCAGAACCACTTTTGTAGAACGATTTATCTTTTGCCTCAAAATAGGTCTCAGTTTCAGCGATAACCTCTCATTCGAGCGAAATTTCTTACCGGCGATCATTTTTTAGGTCTGCGAGCAGCCAGTAGTCGCTGGGAGCCAAATCTGGTGAATACGGTGGATATGGAAGCAATTCGAAGTTCAATTCATGTAGTTCTGTCATTGTTTTGATTGAATTGTGATACGGTGCATTGTCTTGATGAAACAAAACATTGCGCAAACGTGGTACACACTTTGAACAGAGCTTTCTCATAGTCAATGCTCAAGTAATATAAAACCAACTTCTTCTTTTGATATCTTCACGCAAATTCACTTTTCGATCATTCAAAACAATTTTGTAGATTTTTTTGGTGTTTTCGGGTGTTACCGCCTCATATGGACGTCCACTGCGTTGTGCCTCATCGGTGTATTTACCTCCACGTTCGAAGTCAGCAAATCATCGTTTTATTGTTGTTTCTGATGGAGCGGAGTCCGCATAACACTTTTCAAGCCATTACTTCGCTTAAAGGGTATTTTTTCTCATCAAGAAGCAGTGTAAAATTAAAACTCGGAATTCTTCTTGATCCATTGTTTTGAAAATAACAAAAGTAGCGTCACTCTTTGCGCAATGAATAATGAGAATATCATGAAATTTTAACAGCTGTCTTTTCAAGGTTAGTACTAACTGAAAAAGAGATTAATGTGATAATACTAGTACCATCTATGTTATAGGCCCATGTGTTACTATACTATATTTATGTATATAGTATCTACTTATAGAAAGTTGTAACCGGCGAACTCATTTAATATTGTCGTAACGGTATTTTCCAAATGTCACAGTAGAAGAAGCTTATATGTAAATTTCGGGCTCTTACATACGTAACACTTGGTTAGTCACATCAAATCGAATTGCGATCCCTCCACAAATCTTGGTATAGAATTTCTTACAGATTCCCGAGAAAATTTTTCAAAACTCATCATCGTGTAAATTAGGCTGGCCGATGTTTCTAGAGTTATTGATATTGTTCGGAAAATCTTTGATGTAAGTAAGGTGGCACAACAATTTTTGTTTTTGATTAACTTACTAAATAAAGAAAAATGATTACTAAATAAAGAAAACTGATTTTGAGTGATGGAAATCTTTAAGTTGACCTTTACACACTCCATTGATTTTCTATTTGTATACTGCAACTAACCACAATTCATAATTCACAAGAGTCAAATCTGATTGAGGTACGACGCCATTTACAAAAATTATAAATCTTCCGATAGGGTGACTAATTTTTCGCCACCTTGTATAATGTGAAAAAATGATTTATGACTTTTCTTTATTTTCCCAACAAAGTCAATGCATCAATGCAGTTATTGCATTTGTTCTTTCCGTTTTCACAACTCTATTGTCCAATCCACGCCCTTTTTTCTATGTAGAAAATTTCGAGTTTTGGGCTACTTCAAATTGTTTTTTTAATTCTGATTAAAAAGTTTGCGATTTAGATGAAAATTTGTCGAATTTTTATAAATCTTGTACAAAGCTCGAAATTTTGATTTATATGATATTTGTTGCAGAATAAACTATATTTGTATAAAAAAATTTATGAAGTTTAAAAAAACGCAAGAAAAGTAAAGAAAACTGGTCAAACTACCACGTATCTACTATTTTGAGTATGCCAACCTGATGGCAAAGAGATAGAACAAGTATAGATGGTAGAAAGATAAATTAACATTTTTATTTCGCAATTTTTTGATGTTCTTACATACATAAAAACGTATGTCGACTAGTTTTACTTGTTTAATACCGAAGGTAGCCGCCATAGTCGAACGGGTTGGTGGGTAACAACTATCGTTAGTGCCCCGGCTCGAGACACCGGTAATAAGTACCAAATAATTTTTGCTGATAACACTGCACAAGTTCAAGATTTGAGCAGAGGTTTAATAACTTATTTCACTTAATTGAGACCTTTTTCCCTTTCCAAGGCGTCTCCCCATTTTATCAAGTTGGCTTCAGTCTCCGAGATAATCGCATTTTAAAATTTACCTCGGTTTTTTCGGAGTTACAAGGAGCTCAAAGTGATCAGGTCTTGATAAGACACATTAGACATTAAAAAAAAAGTGGAATGAAAATAATGAAAAGGGTTCTTAGATTTTAGTCACTTGTGTCATATTAATAAGAAAAATCATATGTTCGTTGGTGTAATTGTACAACACTTCTTACAATTAATACGGAGTATTAATAAAAGAAAACAATGTTGTAGGTTCTACTAAATTTAGATATCGTCGTAAAAAGGAATACTCTCTGAAATCTCCACTATTTAAAATTAGGCAAAAGACCGTCTCAGTTCTGGAGATCAATAAAACGATCTGATCTAATAAAAGGTTCGTTTTCTAACTTGTGAAGGTTTCCGAAGCCTTTCTCTGTCCAGCATAAGAATATCTAACAGTCAATTCGGAAAAGAATTAAAAGAAAATGCGGCTTACTTGACTGGCATATCTGGCTACGGGTTGCATATGGTTGAAGAAAGCACGGCACGAGTAGGATCTGAGTGAATTTGACAGAATCCGCTGAATTTTCGACGTAATAATATTATATAAATTTATATTTTTATTAATTCTATTCTTTTTTGTTTTTTATTTTTATTGTTATTCATGAGCGAATTTGCCCTACAACGCTGTTCTCTTTGTTGTTAATTCATTTAATACTCCACAGCCAGAAATGCATGTCGCAATCTTGTAATATATCATTTCTGAAAGAGTGTGAAACTAGGGAAAATTATGAAAAATTCACGAGTGAAAGAAATAGAAAGAAAGTACAAACATAGGGAACTTGAAGATATAGAAAAAAAGTTTTTAAAATCAGTTGTTTGAGGAGTCTACAGTTGTAAGCCGACTTCAAACGCCAAATGATTTTTTATGAGATGCTTGTCATGGAAGAAATGCAATCGGAGGTTCGCCAATGCCTGACAAGGGACGACCGCTGTTAGGAAAAACGTTTTCTATTATTTGGTGTTTCGTGTAAGGAAATTCGAAACTGTGCTCCTCCGAATGATAGTCACGCACCAACCCATTCGGAACGGCGACCGATTAAATTTACGATGATTAAAATTAGGTACTGTAACTCTTACTTGTGTAATTTTCTCACTTATCCCATTTGACTGGAGTTAGAAGCCTTACAATTTTCACAAGGATCCCACAATTACTCTCTCTTGTTTTTGAAAATTCAAAATTGAAATTTGAATAGGTCGAGCCAAGGAGCACCAAGAGATTTGGTGTCTACTAAAACACTCAGGCTAAGAAGCCCATTGTATTTAGAGCTCTGGAAGGAAGGTAGATAGTCGGAAGGAACGGAGAAAAGTATCAGAGAAAGAGATAGGAAAGAATAGAGACAGAGATAAAATAAGTTAGTCCTGTGAGAAATTTCCAGATTCTATCCGTCAGTTTTAGAGAACGAATATTACTCATTCTCATGACATCGGAATCCAAAACTCGTAGCCTTGCTCTAGCAAAGGCAGGACACTCACATAGAAAGTGTTCAGTGCTATCTGCCTCCTCCCAGGAAGACAGACACATCGGGTCCTCAATTATTCCCATGATGGTCATATGCTGATCCCATGCATTGTATCCTGTAATAATACCGACCATCAACCAAACGTCTTTCCTTCCAAGTTTTAGTAGAAAGTTTGAAAATTTATCATTTATCGCTTATCCAGTTGCTGATTGCAGTTGATTAGCTTCTATGCATATTTTGAAACCAAAATTTTTATCGTTGTTTTAAAAGTGACTGTCACAAAGATGTGCGTATTTGTACTGGCACTCATCCATAATGGAATATATGCAAAAATTCCTACCAGTATAAGAATCTTTGTTTTGAAGCAGGAAAAAGAATTTGATTATGAAAATTTAGCAGTGCCGTCGCCATAACTTTCCAAATTTTCGCAGCATTTACTATCCACGCCTTCGACCAAAATATTCCAAAATATTAATGTGCCACTTTTTCTTGCTTCTTGTGCGATTTTTTTTCTTTTCATTTCAACAAAAAATGTTAATTTCAGTTTGGCTTGGTAATTTATCATTTCATTTCGCCTGCGATTAAGCTCGTACCGCCAACTCTCTGTATTTTCTTAAATGCACACACACATATGTAAAGCACCACACACGCACACACGAAAGACAAATGATGAGAAAAAATTAAATCATCCAAACATGCCACCAACAAACACAACAACTAAATCTTCAACTTCGAATTCGAATTCAGTCATCAGTCATATAAATATGCATGCATACATACATACATATGTGCCCACCTATAGCTGGTGTTTATTGTTGTTATAAGTATATCTGCTTTCTGGGCCGATTCGTTTGTTGGCGCGGTTAAACGCTTTAATTAAAACCAATGCGCATGTGTAACTCCATTCGATATAAGCTGTGTTTAATTTTTGTGTCTTCCAGCTATGTATTTTTTTTTTTGTTTTTGCTTATAATTTTCAGACTTTTTCTTACACAAATATTTTTTGTTGCCTTTGTTAGCGTGGCTTGATCCTAGTCAAAAGCTTGTGTTGCTTTGAACTTGACCGCCTCGATTGCTAAATGATTGATGTGGTATTAATTTTAATATACTCGTATGTATGCCGCCGCACCAACAACAAACACTCCGCGTCGCTTACTTTATATGCATGTAACTCTCCACTAAGCTAATATATGCTCGTACATACATATGTATGTATATGTGGTGGCTGTTTGTGCATTTGTGTGCCACTAGTAGGCCACTTTTTGTAAAGTGTTTCTAGTTAAAAGTATTTTCGCCACAACTTGGCTAGAAGCTTACAAGTCTTTTAGCAGAGCGTACAACGCCTGCAGGCCTTTTACACATGATTTGGTTCAGTTCCAGCCGCCGCGCGCCGGTCGCCGCTTACCTAACTTCTTGCACCTAGTAAGCGGCAAGCCGGCTGCCGCATTTGTACTTGCATACACATACATACACGCGTGTATATGCTGTACCTTTGCTGCCTCTGTAAGCTGGCAATACGCTGCTAATTTGCATACCCGCTACTTGCGTGTTAGCATTAGAGCATCTGGCGGCTATGCTACGTATTTTCAGAGTAGCCCGTTTGCGGCTCTATTTCTTACTTTTTCGATGTTTTGGCATTTTCCAACTAAGTATCGTTACTTTAAATGTCTTTTTTATACTTTTTTGTTTTATTTTTGTAAGTTGCTTTACTTCTTTGCTTTGAAGTCATATTTAAAATTTAATTAGTCCGTTGTCATAAATGCTATTAATATTGGTTTTTTGCCGCTTTAGTTGCTTCGCTGCGCCTGGCTTGTCTATTAGTACCGTCTTGCATGATAATCATGACTTATTGGTGTTATAGTTTCTCTGCCTTCTTTCAGCTTCCACTCTCCTCATTTATATACAAATCTCTGTAGCAGCTTTAAACGCAGATTGCGTAAGTGTTTCGGCTGTCATTAGCCAGCCGGCGGCAGTGAACTCACAATTAATGTAAGTTGCTTCTAAATACTTACATTTCCAAAAATTTCCGCAAAGCTTAAACTACAATTTCGCTAATCGATTTGTTAATTTACTTATATTCAACGCTTTAATTAAAGCGATCCGCAAGTGTGAGGTCTATATTTAATAATATTGTATATTTCCTCATTTTCGCTTGCATATTTCACATCCTTATGACTTAAAGAGTTTATGAGTTATGGATTTTCACAGAAAATCAGAGCACACCACTCCGAAACCTAGCATTAGCAGAAAATGTGAGGCATTACTTAAAATGAATCGCGGTGCTTAAATTTAATGACTTCTTTAACCGACAGAACTTTAGCGGAAACATAAAACCTAGTGCTGCCTTAAGGCAAAAGAACTCCACATCAAACTTCGCGCAGTAATGCTAGGCATTCTTGGTAAAATTTCCAAAAAAAAATTTGGCGAAAATTAGAAAGAAAAAATTAAAAATCCACTTCGTAAAAATATTCCACAAATTCGCAAAGAGTTCAAAATACATTTTTTAATAGTAAAAAGTAACATTCACACAAGTGGCACAAAATGAATCACCTTACCGGAAGATTTATAATTTTTGCAAGTGACGTCGTACGTCAATCAAATTTGACATTTGTGAAGTAGAAAGCTGCAGGTGTGTTCAAAAAGTATCGCGAATTTTGTGTTCTTTTTCAAAAATTATTTATTTATTCATTCATATCTATTTTGTCCCCTTCAAAATAATCCCCATGAGACATTATGCTCTCGTGCCAACGTTTTTTCCAATCTTCGAAGCACTTCAAAAAATCATTTTTATTTATCTTGTTCAGCTCCTGCTTCGATGCCGTCCTTATCTCGTCAATCGTAGCGTAGCGTCGTCCTTTAATGGGCCTCTTCAGTTTCGGGAACAAGAAAAAGTCACGGGGACCAGATCTGGGGAATACGATGGCTGTGGCATCATTAGTGTGTTGTTTTTGGCCAACAAGTCGCGCACAAGCAACGATGTGTGAGCAGGGGCGTTATCGTGATGCAAGAGCCAATTTTTGTTCTTCCACAAATCGGGGCTTTTCTGGTGGATTGCTTCACGCAAATTGCGCATAACTTGCAGGTAATATTCCTTAGTGACCGTTTTACCTTGTGACAAGAACTCATGGTGCACAATGCCCCTGCAATCGAAGAAATCGGTAAGCAAAACTTTTACTTTCGACCGAACTTGGCGCGCTTTTTTCGATCTTGGTTCGTGCGGCAGCTTCCATTAAGATGATTGAGCTTTGGTTTCCACCTAATAACCATAAACCCACGATTCCTCGCCAGTTATGACCCTCTGGAGCAAATTTGCGTCGTCGCGGACAGAGTGCAACATCTCATTAGCAATGTTCATGCGATGCTACTTTTGGCCGAAATTGAGCAGTTTTGGTTCGAATTTTGCGGCGACCCGTCTCATGCTCAAATCATTGAAAACAATTGAATGGCACGAGCCAATCGATATGTCTAGGTCCTCAGCAACTTCTCTAACGGTGATTCGACTATTGGCCAATACCATTTTCTTCACTTCATCAATTTTTTTGTCTGTTGTTGAAGTGCTCGGGCGTGCGGCACGCCGCCCCGCTTTTCGTTTTTCATATCTTCTCGGCCTTCTGAGAACATTTCGTACCACCGATAAACGTTGCTTTGGTCCAAAGTAGCTTCTCCATATGACACAGTCAACATTCGGAATGCATCCACTCATGCATTCGTTTTTCACACAAAATTTTATACAGGTTCTTTGATCCATCTTTTTGAATAGGTAAAAATCGAATATTCAAAATGGCTGATCCCGTCGGCATAAGTGAGAGAAATGAGTACCAACATACCGCCACAAAAAAATCGAAATTCGAATATACGTAACCTGCGAAAATTCAAAATCCGCGATACTTTTTGAACACACCACGTACAGAAAGGCAAGCAATGAAGCGCGTTGTATTGTAAAATTATGATTTCCACCACTCAAAATCATTTTTTTAATAGAAAAGTTATTCAAAACCAAAATCGGATGATTAATTTTGCGCCATCTTCGTGCCTAAAAGCTTTACCCTCTTGCTTTAAGAGAGAGCGAGGCCAAATTTGGATCTAAAAACTGAAATCCTTCAAAAATGTTATCAAAAGGCAAACGTAAATTTACATGTTATGCATCTAAATTTTTAAAATTTTTTAATGACTTTTAATGACTGACTTTAAGAAATTTATCGAATACTAAAAAGATGTGTCCGCAAGAAAGGTTTTGATGGAGAAAATAATAAGGTGGCGCTGATAGTGGTAGCGCTGCTTTGCTCTCAGCGAATTTGACAAAATCGCTATGTGGGCTATCATTCTTGGTTTAATAGTGCAGTACGGGTGAGCACAATGAACGATTCATTATGTAAGATATAAATATTATTCTTTGATGGATTCCGATGAATTGTGTATCGTTAAGTCTGTAACAAAAAATCCCTTTAAATGCAAAAATATCACCTTTTTTCTCTTTCAATAATTTTTGTTGCCAAATATGCCTTCCACGGCGTCAGCTGAATGTCAGAACGACTGAAACCAATGTTGCCCAGTTCACTGGTTTAACTATAAATTACAGCTTTTTATCCGGGCTTATATTACCATAGAGATTTTAAAGCCTTACCATTTCTTGGCATTTCATGGACGATGCTAGAAATATACATACCTCAGCATCGGATGTAGACTAGAGAGATTATTTTCTTTTTAGGTGGACAATTTTCCCAGCCGCAATTGATTAGCCCCCCCATTTACACCCACTTTTAATGTTCTACTCAGCCATAGCAGATTTGTTTCCTTTTTTCACAATAATCAAAGTCATTTCCATCAGTAAACTTTCTTCAGCGGCTTCCAACCTCCATAACTCTGCCTTATATAACTTACATATATATTTCTTGCTACTCAATAAATAAATTTAGTTTTTTTTCTAGCTGCACATTTTTTTCCAATGAAGTATTGGAGGTTTCTTTTAAATTAGAGGATGCCCTGAAACGAAAGGTATACAACTTGTAATCCTCGATTTTTTTCAAAGCATATTTTAGGAACGCATCCTGTTGCAACCTCGTAAACAATTGCGAAACTCAGAAATTCAACAAGTCAGTGAAATGTAAACTTGACTTTGAGTTCAGTGATGTAGTATATGGACATAATAATAAAAATGCACACAAAAAGTGTGAAATTTATTTTTAATTTTTTCCTTTAACTTCTATCGGAGTGGTATATTGCGTCATAAACAGAGTGAAAGTTAAACTATAGTAATTTATATAAATATTTTTTTTTTATTTGTTTTCAATTAGAGTGTTTTTAGAGTTTTTTTAATAAGTGCGATCTTTTGGGCCGTTAGGAGGTTTAGCGCAGTATTGAAACAAACGAGAGACTATTTCGAGGATAATTTCGCGAACAATTTGCCTCGAAAGATTTTGAGAATGCCAAAAAGTAATTTTCATATAAATTTTGGCAGTTGTTGTACGGATCATGAAAAGTTTCAGGGTTTTCGAGACAGTCAGAATTTTGTATGTGACATCTGGGTAAAGAGAAATTTACTGTTTGTTTTCGTTATGCGATGAAATAAATTTACTTTATTGACTAAGTTAATTCAAGAATAGTACACTTGAAACTTTTTTACCCGGTCCAATACATTTTTGTTCTAAAACTGCTAAAAAAACTAAAGAAAAAAATAGTATTCTACAAAAACACAAACCCTAAAAGAATGTCTTATTTGATAAAGATTTTTTTTAGTAATAAAAGGTGGCGTAAAATTAATCAGCCTATCGGAAAATGTATGATACTTGCAAATGCTTTATTATACAAATGAACAATCAATACAGCGCCTAAAGGACAAAATAAAGATATCCATCACTAATCTTTTAATTTTTTAATCATCAAAAGCAATTTTGTTTCTTATTTAGTAAAAAAGTTACTTATAAACAAATTGGATGATTAGGTTTGCACCACCTTTACATATGCAATTAATACATTCCGACTGGAGGAACATTTTCTGGCATAAATCGTGCACACAAATTTCAACATTATCTTAGGTCTTGTGTAAATGGATGCCAAGAATTTTATAAGCAACCTGCGAAACCAAAAAAAAAAACCAGTCGCAATAGCAGACTTTGCAACAACGGAAAGCCAATTGAGGCCGTTTATAACGAAGGGATTCTTCATATTCAGTATTTTACATATCTACTTATGATTAGCTCTCAATTGGAATTCACTGCACTTCATGCCAGGGCTGAGAAGTTTTCGTGTTCTTTTCTTAACTTATTTCACTCTAACGGGGTGCAAAAGGAGAGCAGTTTTTACTCTATTGACATACAAGAAACTGTGGGAGTGGGAGCGTGAGCGTTGTACAGATGATTTTAATTTTTCTATAGACACAAGTTCGTGCAAATAGTTGAGCAAAAACTTTAATTGTTAGATATGAAGAAATGTATGCATGCAAATCTTTCTTTTTCATATGAAATATACAAATCTGTGCTTTTCTCATATAAAATATACAACATTTTCGCAAGGTATACGGCAACAATTTTCGAATCCCGATGTATAATAAGGTAACAATTTTTTTCGAGAAAAGAGAGTACTACAAATTCTGATGAGAATACAGTTGTAAGATATGTATGCACGTTTTAATTTAATTTATTTGGTTTCTGCTAATATCCCAGCCAACATCTACTGTCGCGAAAGTGGCGACAAATTGACTGCAATAAGTTGAATTTCATCGCGTAAATTATTGTTTTTTCATGTTCTTACTATCTGCCTTCGGCTAAAAATATTCCCCATAAGCGTAATGGGCAAACTGACTCTCATGCGACACTATCGAAAGTGCCTTAGTGCTATCCGGAAGATGCAGAAGCGTGAGGCAAAAACTACTCTTAGGTATTTCTATTTAAGGTGGCGAAAAATGTATCATCCAATTTTGTTTTTGAATAAATAAAAAAAGAATTATCTTGAAATCTTTATCTTGACCTTTACGCGTTCCATTGCTTATGTGTTTGTCTAGTTCACAAGTGTTAAATATGATTGACATATAAGGCCAATTGTAAAAATGATATCGATGGTTTTCGAGAAAAGCGACACAACTCAAAATTAACTCAAATTCGGAGTTTTGCCGTTAAAAGCAAAAATCAACTACAGAGTTTATATATTTTTATCTGGAAAAGCGTCATAAGCGTATCTTGAAGCAATTCTGAGAGATGGCGTTAGTGTCGTTTTGTCAGGTGATCGAATTGGCGCGTCAATTATCTAGAAAACTGACCCACCTCAGTATTTTGTATTTTTAAATTGTGTCGCTTTTCTCGAAAACCATCGATATATACCTATATCTGCCAATAGGGTGACTAATTTTGCGCCACCTTATTTTTGTAGCCTATTGCAAAAATTTGCAAATATATTAAATTTGATTCTCTTAATTTTTCTTTATATACATATGTACATTGAAAAAAGTCAATTAATATTTTTTAGAGGCGTAAATTGCTGCATGAATTTTAAATATAAGGTTGTCAAAAAAGTCTTGCGGTATTTCCGCAAGCTTGTCTTTGCAAGCGCGTAGTTCTAGTTGTATTCGTCGCATCGGTTCACGCTAGAGCTTTTTGGAAAGCTCTTTTCCCGTGCTAACACGTGTTTGATTAATTGTTGTTTGCTTTTAGTCGTTCTTGAGTTATAGCGTCGCAAACATGGAGCAAAATAAAGAGAAAATACGGCATATTTTACAGTACTACTACGATAAAGGCAAAAATGCATCTCATGCTGCCAATAAAATTTGTGCAGTTTATGGACCCGATACAGTTTCTATTTCCACCGCACAACGATGGTTTCAACGTTTTCGTTCAGGTGCAGAGGTGATCGAATATGCGCCACGGTCCGGAAGGCTTGTCGTCAAAAATTGCGATAAAATCGCTGAATTGATCGAAAGAGACCGGCATAGTAGCAGCCGTAGCATCGGCCAAGAGCTGGGCATGAGTCATCAAACCGTTATAAACCATTTGAAGAAGCTTGGATTCAAAAAGAAGCTCGATGGGTGCCACACGACTTGACGCAAAAAAACATTTTTGCCCGTATGGATGCATGCGAATCGCTTCTGAATCGCAACAAAATCGACCCGTTTTTGAAGCGGATGGTGACTGGCGATGAAAAGTGGGTCACTTACGATAAAGTGAAGCGCAAACGGTCGTGGTCGAAAAGCGGTGAAGCTGCCCAGACGGTGGCCAAGCCTGGATTGACGGCCAAGAAGGTTCTTCTGTGTGTTTGGTGGTATTGGCAGGGCATCATCCACTATGAGCTGCTCCCCTATGTCCAAACGCTCAATTCGGACCTGTACTGCCAACAACTGGACCGCTTGAATGCAGCACTCATGCAGAAGAGGCCATCTTTGATCAACATAGGCCGAATTGTCTTCCATCAGGACAACGCCAGGCCACACACATCTTTGGTGACGCGCCAGAAGCTCCGGGAGCTCGGATGGGAGGTTCTTTTGCATCCACCGTATAGTCCGGATCTCGCACCAAGTGATTACCACCTATTTCTGTCCATGGCGAACGAGCTTGGTAGTCGGAAGTTGTCCACAAGAGAGTCCTGTGAAAATTGGCTCTCCGAGTTTTTTGACAATAGGGAAGCGAGCTTCTATAAGAGGGGCATTATGAAGTTGGCATCTCGTTGGGAACTCGTCATCGAACAAAACGGCGCATATTTGACTTAAATCGCATTATTATAACCAATTTTATGAACAATTGAAAATTCAATAAAAATACCGCAAGACTTTTTTGACAACCTTATATTTTTATGTTATTTCTCTTTTTTCGGTTTTTTCATGGCTGACATGTGCTCAGAGGCTTACCATGGCCTGTCGAGGGACAACCGCTATTAAAAACAACCTGCATTTGGTTTCTCATGCCTTCAGTGGATTTCGAACTCGTGTTCTTCCAAACGGTAGTCACGCACAAATCCATCCAGGTACGTCACGGCGGTCTAATGCACGGTAAATTTTTCGTTTGAATCGATTTTTGTTGAGGCAAACTCAAATTGTCTTTTTTATGCACGAAAAGAAGTCAAGCCCCCAATAGTAGTGTAATTTAACATACTATATAAGTATGGCGCACACATCCTTTTTGGGTGTTTGGCCGAGCTCCTCCTCCTATTTGTGGTGTACGTCTTGATGTTGTTCCACAAATGGAGGGACCTACAGTTTCAAGCCAACTCCGAACGGCACATATTTTTATGAGGAGATTTTCATGGCAGAAATACACTCGGGGGCTTGCCATTGCCTGCCGAATGGCGACCGCTATTAGAAAAATGTTTTTCTCAATTTTGGTGTTTCACCGAGATTCGAACCTGCGTTCTCTCTGTGAATTCCGAATGGTAGTAACGCACCAACCCATTCAGCTACCGCGGCCGCCATATTTACATAACATATTTCTGTAAAATATGGACTATGTTTCAACTAACATTTAGAAGTGAAGCTTAGTCGCTACCTCTCTCAGATAGGCGAGCAAACTCTCTTCTAAATGCTGGCAGGCATGCGACACAGCATAGAAAGGATTCTCATTACTTCAGTATTGCATACCAATATAAACATAGATTAAATTTTTTTCTATATGTAATTCTATATTTATTCGATTTTTCTCTCAACAAATCTTTTCTAAGTGGGTCTAACTATATTAATTACTTACCGGATTAACTTGCGGCTTCTGCAGATGCGTAGCGATATTACCGATATTCATGCCCATAGCGGGTATTTGTGAGCCGTACAATTGTCCGGCCGTCGGTGTCATATCCGTTAGCATTTTAGCGGCTGTCTGCTAAACGTAACGATGACTGCTGACAATTATTTTCAAGTTTTATTTTGTTGTTTTTTTTATTTATTTTTTCCTGCTTTGCAGCGTTCACTCAAATGCAAAATTTAATTATGACAAATTTGTTTGCTTTGCACTACAGTTGCGTAGAATTACGAGTACGCTTGGCGGGGCTTACAACAAGCAAACGAAACAATAGTTTTGGAAAACTGTCATTTGTAGGAGAGTTAAGTAAGTTGTCACATGTCATGAGTGATTGAAAAACGCGCCGGCGGCATAGCAATCAATCATGCATATGTATGCGCGTATTTATGTATGTATGCGTGTGTATGTATGTATAAGCACTCAGGATCTGCGATTATATTTTTAGATCCTTTTGTTTGCGAAACTTGTCACTATGTCACTTTATTTTGAATATTGTTTGAGTATTGAGGCGCCCACGTGTTCGCCAAGTATTACAAATTTGCCGTGATTTGCGCGAATTTGTATACTTTTATTGATATTTTTGCATAACTACTTTTTTGTCTATTTTTTTCTTTATTCTGCTCTTTGTTTTTGTTTTTTAATTCTTCCTCAAACGTAATTTTGTTCGTTTTTTACATACCGGTTCTTTACATCTGTTGCCCGTTTCTTTGGCCTTTTGTTTGCTGACTGCTTCCAAAGCCGGCGCACAATTACACAGCACTAATTGAATTTATTTTATGGTGAATTTTGCAACAATGCGAAAAAGAAATACTGCCGACAACAACTACAGAAACTATGTTTTGTATTTTTTGTTTTACTTTTCTGTTCTTTTTTTCTGGTGTTTTTTTTTTTTTGTTTTTATTTTTGCTGCTCTAGGCAGTTGCCACTTTTATGTTCCCTAATAATCTTTTTCCATTACGGAAAAGATCCTTATTCGCCTGCTGAGAACTCCACTCCGCTCACTATCTGGTAATGCCGCTTTGTTGTATTCCCTATCCGTTTCTTAATCTGTCAGAAAGTGCCAAAGCGTTGACAGGTAGTTGAATAAAGGTGCGCAGCGTGGCGCCTGCTGCCACAAAAGTGGCTTTATTTAATGCGTGTGAATGCCTTTTGTGTTTAACGTATCGGCGCAGGATCTTCACAGGCGATTTGTTGGCGATTCCCGATATCGAGGCGAGTGAGTTACAAAAAAAACCTACAAAGTTTTTGCGTTGCTAATATTTCAAATATTGTTTTTCGAGTTTGAAATTCTATTTTTATTTCAAACACTAATAATTCCTTTATCGCGTTATCGATCACTGATTCTTTCGCTAAATTCGCACGCAGCTCGCTACTCGCTTGGTGTGCTCAAGCCGTTCCAACAACTGTCACTAGCACTGCTGCGGCTGCCGTTCGAACGCGTATACCAACTGTCTATTTTGGCCGGCCCACTATGGACGTAGGGCGCAGCTTTTACAAAATTTCTTCTTTTTGTTTTCTTTCAACCTTTTTATTTTGTCTGTTATGTTATTGTTGTTGTACTTCTTGTTTACGCCTTAATCGGAGATAAGTTGTTGGAAATCCACTTGCGCGTTGCTAATTTGCAAAAAGAATCCGCGCAAATATGAACGGTCGTCGTTTCTGTACGTACAAATGCTGGTGACTGTTCTGCCCGCTGCGGCACAAGCGAAAAAAGCTCTCACAAGCACAAACACCAATACAGCTAAAAAACACAGTGAACCATGCACATAAATAAACACACACTTTGTAACAATGCCGTCGAGGCATCATACACTGGCACCCCAACGAATGAATGTTGCGCAAATGAAACAACAAATGCTGCAGCTAACACCAATGAGCCAACCAAACCGATAAGCAGCAGCGCAATGCAAAACAAAACCACACAAACTACTGATATGCATGTGTATGTGTTGAGTGTTGAGAGTTTTTTTTTTGTTGTATACTTTTTTCCTAGCTTTGTGAATTTACGGCTAAGGCATACAACAAACAGTCATTGTTGATGGTTACGCTTGTCGCTCGCTCGCTATGCGCTCTACGCTCTACTACATATGTGCGTATTGTGCCAGCGCGTATCGGATTTGAATGCTGCACAGAGCGAAAACCAAGAAACCGGTGCCAACTACTGTCGAACTACACAATACAACCACTTCGACCAGTCAAGCAAGGCACACTCATACAGGCTTAACGGAAAAAAATTTAGGAGATAGATATAGCTGATGGTGGTGGTGGTGGTGGTGTTTGGTGAAGCATGGCAGACAGCCCGCTGGCTGGCAAAAGTGGTTGGGACGCATCCAACCATTCATCAGCACACAAAGGCAAAAAGACACGCACACATGCATATTGAGATACATGGAGAAGAATGAAGTGAGTGCTTGCTTTGTCGTTGTTATTAATATTTGTTGTCTGTTGAGGTGGCATGATGGTGGGCGCCACTGTTGAGAGAGAGCGCACGCTCGCATAGAGAGCGCAAAAATTATTCGCAATATTGCTTGGTAAAAGGATTTATTCAAATATTGTACTAAACGTGATTTTAAGAATACTAAAAAATTATTTAAATTACATGGATTAATATAAATAACTTCGTACATTTTTTAATAAGTATTCAAGAGCTATGCGCATTCTTTTGGCAAGAGATCATAAAAAATATGCTATTATGGGGAAAACTATTTTTTTAATTTATTTTGTTAAGGGGACAGATACCTGAAAAATTTCGAAAATTTTGGTTTTTTTCATAAAATATTAACTAAAACCTTTAAGAATGTGTCAACAAATTTTTAGAACATAAATTTAAGAATTTCTTATATTATAGATCGTCAACCGTGGCGACTCTATTTTTTGCGTTCGAGCGCTGGGAGAGGTATAGTTACGTTGCCCACTTTAGGCGCGTTTTTTTTCATAACTATATTTTTCGAACTGGCGTATACGATAACTCGAAAAGTAATTGTCCGATCTCCCTGAAATTTTGCACACATTTTTTTCATGATATTACTTTCTATGTTTTAAATGATTAAAATAAAAAAAAATTAGATTATTTTAATGTATAAATAAACTGTATGCCAATTTTGAACAAAATATATTGACTTCTTCATTTTAAATAATTTTAATGAAAATCAGGGAAAATATGGCCGTTTACTGGTATCTGCCTCCTTAAAAGAGAAACTATTATAAATAATTATTTTACTCACATAATAAGGGAAGGAAAATATATTTCAAGTAAAGGGTATTTCAGGGTTTACTTTAATTCGCAAAGGACGAAGGCTTATTACAAGAAGTCTACTACAAAGAAACGTAAACGTCTAGCTCCATCTGGTACCACTAAGGATCAATAGGTCTATGTGATGACTTTCAGCCAGCCAGGTCAACCTAACCTAACGAGCCTTTCAAAATTGACTCCTAGATGTGAGTAGTGAATAGTTCGTAGATAATGTTTTTTTTTTTTTCAATGTCATCTTTAACATTTGTTCACTTGAAATGTGTGACTTTACACGATAGTACAAGGCTTTCAAATTATTGAAAATTATTATGAAAATGGTTGAACTTTAAGAACAACATATCGCAAGATTCGAGATTTTTTGGTGAAAATAATCGTCCGAATGAGTCGACAATTCAAAAGTTGTAGAAAAAATTTCAAGCAACTGCTTGTGTCGAGGCTAGAAAAAGGGCTTCCAGATCGAAAACTAGGCCTTCTGTTAAGAGGGTATTTGAGTATTGTAGGTCAAAGTGTTGCTGAAGAACCTTCAGAATCGATATATCGACGTTCCCAACAATTAGGGATTCATGAATCGACCGTTTGACAGATTTCACCTGTAGACATGCTCATAGGGGACATTTAAATTATGTAATTTTTTACATACGAGGGCGAGTCAATAAGTCCGTGACTTTTTGTATTTCTGACCTCTTTACTGAAAAAGAAATACTGCTCCTGTCAACAGGCATCTGTCAGTTGACTCCTGTCAAAATTTGAACGTGCTGGGTCAGTTAGTTTGTGTTTTACAGCTACCCTTATCAGACTACCCAGTAATTCACAGTCGACCACAAACGCAATCGTAACAACTTCACAGGAAGGTTTGGCGTTGTTTAATCGCAATATGGAGGAGTTTTTGCACCGTTTTGTAACCGTGGGCGAAACATGGATCCATTACCACACACGAAATTCAGTTTTTTCCATTTTCTCCTCAAATTACTGAGTAGTCTGATATAGGAATACAAAAAGTCACGGACTTATTGACCCGCTCTCGTATAATACATACAATATAATATATAATCTAAATTGTTACATGTTTTATTGTAAAACAACATCTGGGCGCGTCTTTTAAAAGACCCTTTACCTTACGTAGTAATGAATTCCGACCCGACCTGTCCTACCCTATCATTTAAGTCCTGTCTCTTGGCCCTAAGTGCAATGGACAATATTGCTTGGATGTTTGGGAAAGATTTCTACCCATCCACAATTCCATTCCATCGTATTACAAGTATAAGCATTGAATGGATATTGTAAAATAAGATGGCAGACGAATTCATGCATTAAAACGTAACCTCATTAATTACGCATATACATACATATATTTTAATATTACGTACCCGTATATAGCACTTACTTTTCTTGAGCCACTGTGAAAATGAGAAACTAGTTGAATGACATTCGGAAATGGAACTAGGCCAATTAAAAAATAAATGTGAATCATTTCAATTTTCATGGTCAAATAGCATTCGAAAAGTCGTGATAGCGCTTATTTATAGTATAGCAACAAGTTTGAGGTCATTGAGACATAATAAAATATTCTATACACTCCCCATATACAGCCTAAATTTTTTAGTGAGGAGCTGAAAGTTAAAATGCGCATTAAGAGCTTAAAAAAGTGACTAAACCCTTTTTGATCCTATAAGGATAGAGCGCGCGAGGCCACCTACGTAGTAACTAAATCATTTATGGCATAATATTTAATTAAATCATGAGTATAAAACTATTTTTATAAATTCGAAAATCGCTATGCTAATACTTCCTATGGCCCAAGCCACATTGTTAAAGCAAGAAATAATGCCGACGCTAAGTAAATAAATTGTTAAGGCTTTCATGTTTATGAGGAGGATTACTTGAATAATAATATACTATCGGGTGTTTTTTCAGCTGCATGGAAACTATCGATATCGATAACTATGGTTTGACAGCGGAGAATGGCAAACTGTGTTGACATGTCTTTTCACTAAGGTTTGGCAAGCCATCATGAATGGTTTAACGCCAAAACAACGCTGCCGTATTGTGAAAATTTACTCTGAAAAAAAAAAATCTGTTCTCGAAGTTCATAGAGCGAAGTGTTGAAGAAAACGCCGGGATGTCAATTTGCCTTTGTCCTTCGACTGAGTGAAAAATTTTATATAATAGCCTAGACAGACGGCGGTGTTAATCAGAATTACCGCCGCTGTTAATTCTGATTAAAGTTGTAGTGTGACAGACGGTTGTTACGCGGATTAGTGAACAGCTGATTGGCTTATTGGTTAGCTCTTAGTCAGTAATAGATAGACCGCAGGCAACAAATACGGCTATTAACTGCACAGGTACTAAAAAATAATTATTAAAAAAAAAATCTTAAATTGCAATTTCTCAAAGTGCTCCGAAATATCAAAAAAATTAATGTATTTTCGAGTGCAAATTAACATTCCATCCAGTCTTTCTTGTTCTTCTCTTAAAAAACTTCATTCCTTTTCAATTCACAAAAGATATTAGCTGTTATTTTTCGGCAATGTTGCCATCGAAAATTCCGCTAATCCGCTTGAGAATCAAGTCCAGTTGTCTATCCGCTTTAGTTGTACTTAATTCCTAAGATAAATCTGAATTAAGTGGCTAATCCCGATTAACGTCACCTTCTGTCTAGACTAAAAGGATCTTCGCTTAGGTGCCTATAAAATACAGCTTGTGTAAGAATTGAAGCCAAATGATCATCGCTTGTGTCCCATTTTTGCTGATTGGGCTTATTTCGATTTATTATTCCGATTTATCTCCTATTTGTGGGGTGCGTCTTAATGTTGTTCCAGAAATGGAGGGAACTACAGTTTTAAACCGACTCCGAGGAGCTTTTTCGTGGCAGAAATACACTCGGAGGTTTGCCATTGCCTACCGAGCGGCGACCACTATTAGAAAAAACTTTTTCTTTGTTTTGGTGTTTCATGCACGAAGATTCGCACCTACGTACTTCTGAATGGTAGTTACGCACCAAACCATTCGGCTACGGTGGACATACATACATTCGGCTACGGTGGACATGCATACATTCCAAAAATTAATTAATACAAAATCAGCTTTTAGCTAAGCTATTCAACTTTACATTTGATTCTCACAATATCCCTCAAATTCCCTCTCAACCAGTTTTTCACATGACATCCTTTATGCTGGCCCAAGTACTACACACATACATATACATATATACGAGCACATCAAATAACTACACTCAAAAATTTTGCTCATGCTCGCCTTCATTCATAAAATCTCAAAAAACCCATCTTCATTCATTTCCCCTCCAAACACTGCTAACGTGTAAGTGTGTGTGAGCATTTGGTGGTGGCATTGTGCACACGCACACTAATAATACCAAATATACGCACTCTCCTTCTTGCTCACTTTAGTGGCATAGTGAAGCTAAAGTTATCTTTCCTTTGCTTGCCATCTCATTTGCGCATACTCCATTTCGCCTACGACGCCCCATTCTTTGCACGCTCCACCAATTGACTGCTTGTTTTATTGAAGCTTTGTGATAACCTATAATTAGTGCGATGGCCGCTGCGTACAAGGGATGGCAAATAGGTGAGGTGCACTAGTGTGGCACTTCAACACATTATGGCTAAAAATAAAGCAACAACATAAGAGGGCATACTTGTATTAGTGTTTTACTTGTGCCTACCGTAACTCGTGCTCTCTCTCTCTCATTTCTTGCTCAGTTTCAGTATTTTATTCAGCGCACACTATATAAATATGTATATATACTTTGTTCCTTAGTACTTCTGCCGTTTACTACTATAGATTATCGTATCCTGGAAATTAAACCTCGTTTTTGTATTGATTTCTACTAAGCCATTTGTTTTGTTTATTCTCCTTTTTTTACACGACTATACTCAACTATTTTATTTATGTGCTTTAGCACTTACAACAAGGGTTTGAGTTGGATCAATATAATATCGTTCTAATCGAGATTAGGCGACTTTTGCACTCCTACATCAAGTGTTTGCCCTCTCCTTTTCGTTTTGACAATATATTCGTATTTCTATATTGTCATTTTCTTTCGAAAGCAAGGTCATTGTTACGATAAATTATTCGAATTGAAGTAAAAGGAATTTGCAATGAAAGGGTGACTTTAGGCTTTCGCAAAATGAAAATTAACAAAAATAATTGTGAGGCATGAAATTATAAGACTTTCTTGAATATACACACATACATATATATATATATATATATATATAAATATATAGATATATATGAATATATGTATACACATTCATACGCACATTTGTTGGTTCCCACACCTGTTGGCTAATGTCATAAAATCCTTGTAATGCTGTTGTAGAAGTAATCAATGAAATTGCATATTGAATGAGCGCATATGTGTGTGTGTATGATTTTATGTATGTACATACACGAGTCTTAGACGGGTGAAAGTGGGAAATTTCAATTGTTATAAATTTATTAAAAACTTTTTGATAAGCAATACCAGGTCTCTAAAGACCCTAAAATACGCTGACCCTAAAATACGCTGGTCTGGTTGTCTTTCATAAAAGTAGAAATAATGTTAATAAACAGTTAATGAGAAGAATTCTTCAGTTGCAATGACATATACAATAACTTAAATTCAGCATTTTAGTACTTTAACAATAAGAAACGTGCGAGTCCAACTTTTGTATGTACTGTTTCGTTGAACAATTGGGGGGACTCAAAATACGTCGAAATGCAACATATTTCACCTCTTTTAATATTCAAAGTTAAAATTGCTGCTATAGAAAAAAAGGGATTACAGAAGTTGCATCAAATGTTGTGTAAAAAATGGAGTTAAGTGTCCAAAATCATTTGAAATGTTGACAGTGGCCTACGGTGAGAGTACCCTGAGTCAAAAAAATGTTTAAAAGTGGTACAAGCGTATCACAGAAGGTCGAGAAGATGTTAATGACGACCCTCGCCCTGGACGCCCCAGCACGTCAACAACCGATGAAAATGTTGAGAAAATGAAGAAAATTGTTACGGAGAATCGTGGAATTACAATTAGAGAAGTTACTGGGGATATCGGCATATCGGTTGGCTCATGCCATTCAATCTTTTCGGAAATTTTGGACATCAAGCGTGTGGCAACGAAGTTCATTCCAAACTTACTGAATTTTGACCAAAAACAACGTAACATGCGAATCGCTCAGGAATTCTTGAATGACGTCAACGATGATCCAGATTTGCTTAAAAGGGTCATAACTGTTGACGAATCATGGGTATATTCGTATGGTTATGACATCGAAACCAAAGCCCAATCGTCTGAATGGAAGAGTTCAGAGAGCCAAGAATCGATAGCAGAAAATGGGCGAACACGCAAAACACTTGTCATATTTAAGCATTTATGCCTCTCACAAACGCAGTAAATATGCCATACTGCTAAAACCGCGAACAAATCTTCGAGACGAGTGTACCAACATAAAAAAATATTAATCGAAAGTCGAAAGTCGAATGTACGTAGCCCGCGAAATTTGAAAAATCACCATATTTTTTTAACCAACCTAGTATGTCGAAATTTAGCGAATTTCGAAACTTTTCATATATAAATTTAACATTTTAATTTTTGGACTGTCTTCTTAGAGACACATTTTCTTGAGTTTTCGGTATTTCAGCATATTTTTTTTGCATAACTTTTCTAAAATTAGCAATTCATAAAAAGTATTTAAATATACCTTCAAATAAAGTAAATTGTTTTTAAAAATCCTATATTTAATACTACTAAAACATAATGTTAAGAAATTTTAAATTGTATTTAATGAGCCAAGTGATTCAGGAAGGCACACATCACAATTCAAAGTGCAAACGCAAGCTGTCATGCGCTCAACCAGGAGGGAGTTTTGGGCTTGGCTTTACTTGACACTTCAAATTGGCGTCGGTTAGCACGCGAAGGAAACGACTAGCGCGCTTTGTTAAACTCGGTCAAATTCGCTTAGGCTGTTACATATATTTTATAATAAGTCACCACTATAAAAATCTAAAGGAGCTTTTGAGGATATGTTCAGATAGAATGAATTCTATAAGAAGAAAAAGTGCGATATCACATGAGCGATTGAATGGGGCAGCACATCTTTACAGGAATGTCAATAACAGAGACTCAAACTCCCATGGTGAAAATAGTCTTATGTAGAAAAATGTGCTGAAATGAAGAGAAGAGTCTAAATTACTTCTTATTGCTATTTATTATTTTTAATTAGCTTGGCGTCCGCTTTGCATGCTATGCTGGACAGCGCCGGGAAATTGTTTAAGAAACTCATACAGCGTAGACTTGCAAAGTCTGTTGAGAGAGTAGGAGGATTGTCAGCAAGGCAATACGGTTTTCGACGCGGAAAATCAACCTTTGGCGCAATAGAGGAGGTAGTAAGCAGCGCTCAACGCAGACGCCACTACCCGAACCGCATCACCGTCCTGGCAACGCTTGATGTACAAAACGCCTTTAACAGCCTACGATGGACAGACATTATAAGGGCACTACGAGAAAGGTTTCGAATACCTGCATACCTGGTAAGGACTCTCCAGAGCTACCTGAGCGAGCGTGAACTGCTGTACGACACACCAGATGGTCAGAAAAAACAGCGATAACGTCTGGCGCAGCTCGAGGATCTATTCTCGGTCCCGATCTCTGGAATCTGAGCTACGATGAGATATTGAGCATAGAAATGCCCGAAGATACATATTTAGTGGGATAAGCGGACGATATAGTGGGGGTCATACCAGCTCGGGACACTGAGGACGCTAGAAGGAAGCTGAATCAAGTCATGATAAGGACGCAAATATGGCTTGAGGACCACGGCCTGGAACTCGCCAAACATATAACCGAAGTCATCCTTATGACACGAGGTCACATGCCACTCTAGGTCAGCATGCAAATAAGCGACACGTCCTTAGTGACCCTTACTTAGGTATTCAACTTGACTGCAGGCGTACTTTCTGGGCCCAGATGCGGCATGCGGCTACCAAAGCAGCAAAGGTTACGAGTATGCTAAGTAGATTAATGGCAAACATCGGTGGGCCAATACAGAGCAAAAGACAGCTAATTATGGCGGCCACAAGCTCAAATCTCCTGTACGGCAGCGAAGTATGGGGAATTGTGCTAAACTGCAAAGCCAAGCGCAAAGCACTGGAGGCTGTGCAACGAACAGCGGCACTCCTCAGCCTACCGCACTGTCTCAGGCGTTGCAATTTTCGTGATCAGCGGTCAGATACCCATCGACCTCAGGGTCCCGAACGAAAGGATGCGTGGGACTCCAAGAAGAAACACGTCATCACTAGCTTCCCAGAACGGAGACGGCAAACCATGCTGCGGGGGCAAAGCCGATGGGACACTGAGCCGAGTGGCAGATGGACGGTGAAACTTATTCCATCAATTGACAAATGGGTGAAAAGTAACTTCGGAGAAGTGAACTATTTCCTAACCCAGTTCCTCTCGGGCCACGGATACTTCCGGAGTTACCTATACCGTATAGGCAAGTTCACCGATTCCAAGTGCATATTCTGCGAAGCACCGAGGGATGACCCTCAACACACGTTTTTTAGTTGTGACAGATGGCTCGCGGAAAGAAATGCTCTGAGGGAGCAGGTTGGCGACAACGCACCGAGCAACATAATCAGCAAAATGCTCGAACACGAGGGCAGCTGGAACGCGGTAAAGAAATACATCGAGACGCAGTGCAACAAAGTGAAGCCGCACACATAGAGACACAAGAAGGCGAGCCTATAGCATAAAAGCTGGCTACAAATATGGTGGACCCAGACGTGGGTGAATAGAATTGGTCCTTTATGGATATCGTTCTGGGCCCTCCCGAAGTAATATAAATAGAAAGCAGTTCCGGGAAGGGTGTCTCCCCAGAAGGAGAGGAGGGATCGTTTTAGTGGCCACACCACACGACGCAGTAGACGACGGTCGCTGTAAGTGCGAAGGCATTTTGAACCCTACCTCATCCACCAAAACAAAAAAAAAAAAAATCCTCATTCCTTATTGTGATGTCGCTCAAATTAGGTGTAACCGCGGTGATGGTTGAGAAGCAAGAGAGCTTTTTTTGGCTAAAATTACATTACAGTGCTTAGCTCTGAACTTACGTACTAAAAGTGTGCGCAAGTAAAGTATGTAAACCACTTGACGTCAGTTGTTTATATTTTAATATTAAATTATGTCCATAATTATGAAAGTGGTCTTAGTCATATATTTCTTATTTCGAGATATTTAATGTATTGCGTTTGAACGAGTTTAAAATTATTTTTGTATTATGTGACCTTTAAGGTTATAATTTTCTTAATTTTGATTAATGGAAATTTATTATCAATATGAAATTTTGTATGAATTTCATACGAAAAAATTGTTTTTTAAGGCTCTAATTGCTTTAGACCATTTTAAAAATTAATTGAATGTCCTATAAATGACTTAGTGCAATAAGGAACTGTGAGTTTTATTTGAAACAAAGCTTTAATGAAATATTTTTTTCTATTATAGTTTTTAAGACTCTTAAAATGTTCATGACAAACTGGAGGCATTTATGGTAGTAAACTCCTAGTATCTTTATGTTTATCTCCCGTTACTGGTCTAATGGAAGTAATTTAATATTTTCGTATATTTTTGGTTTTCCTCTTTTAGGTGAAACATCCAAAACGTGGAATTTAGAATCATCTAAAGAAATTTGGTAGAACATTTTATAAGATTCAGTTTTCAAGAAACGCACCTATGGAATTTTTAGCCAAGCGATAGATTCGCCCGCGGTATTTGTACTCGTTTTGTTATTGATTCTTCCAGTGACTTCGTCGAAATGAAATCCGGCTGCGATATTCGTTTTACCGAAAATGGCTTTTTCCTTATACACTTTTCTATCAATTCATAATAATGCTCAGGGTTATATAAGTAAGTCGCTTTTTTATTTTCATTTCTATCAAACCGAAATCACGGTCGGTAGAAAGGAAAGATCCTATTCAAAAATTTGTGGTCTATCGTTTCAGTATTATTATTATTCATCCATATTCTTCTTCTTCTTCTTAATTGGCGCGATAACCGCTTACGCGATTTCGGCCGAGTTTAACAAAGTTGGACACACCAAGTGGAGCCAAGTTCTTGTCCACCTGATCTTTCCAATGCAGAGGAGGCCTTCCTCTTCCTCTACTACCACCAGCTGGTACCGCATCGAATACTTTCAGAGCCGCAGCGTTTGTATCCATTCGGACGACGTGACCCAGTCAACGTAGCCGCTAGATCTTTATTCGCTGCGTTATGTCTATGTCGTCGTAAAGCTCATACAGCTCATCGTTCCATTGCCTGCGATATTCGCCGTTGCCAACGTGCAAAGGTCCACAAATCTTACGCAGAATCTTTTTCTCAAACACTCCAAGCGTCGCTTCATCGGATGTTATCACGTCCACGCTACTGCGCCATACGTTAGGACGGGCAAGATGAGAGTTTTGTAGAGTGTTAGTTTTGTTCGTCGAGAGAGGACCTTACTCGAGGCCGCTAGTGCCTTTTTGTTACGTAAAAATATATAGATATGTACGAGGTGGCACAAAATTAATAACCCTATCAAAAATCTACAATATAATTTTGGCAAACGGTTTCGTACGTCAATCATATTTGACATTTGTGAAGTAGACACCTGCAGTGCTGGTGCAATGGTGCTCGTAAAGGTCAAAATAAAGATTTCCTTAACCCAAAATCATTTTACTTATTTTACTTTTAGTAAATAAATTATTCAAAAACAAAATTTAATGATTAATTTGTATATTGACTTTTCATTTTTCTTCCATTGGGGATTATTGCAATTAGTCTTTCCCAAAAAAAAAAAAGAATTTTTCCAAAAGCTGCAAACTAGCGAATTTTCACGCATCAAAAGCATCGAATTATCGACTTGGCAAATTGACAAAACATGATTTGTTCAATGACTTGGAATGAAAAGCCCGACTGATGCAGTAAAGGTAAACGCAAAAAATTAACGAAAGTGTTTTCGGGGCAAATTACGAGCAATCAATCCAATAAGCCATTGTAAACCGCTCAAAGCATCATCTCATTCAACTCCACTCCCCATAACAGTACCATTGAAAGTATGACACTTGGCAGCTGAGGAACTCACTCACTCCCTACTCACTCACAACGCACGACAGCGCCGCCAGCATGAATAGAAGAACTCGCGTATATGTAAGGTTAGACGTGTAGCGCCAGCGCAGCACCCCCAAACCAACACAACTACGCCCAACTGCCACTCCTTTGCCTCAACCTCCAGCAAAATTGCTATCGCCATAACCACAACCACAACCATTGCCATCAACATCACCATCACCATCTCTATCCCAGCTACCAACGCCTGCCTGCTCAGACGAATTGAATGGGCTGCTGAGCAGGGACGAAAATGCCAGGCAAGGCCGCGGCCGCCCCCAGAGCGAAATTCCACACTTTTGCATGTACCTATGTATATATGTATATGTATATAATATGTATACATGGACAAGCGTGCGCGCGCTCGCTCCCACAGTACCTACAGGTTGAGGTTGGCCAATTGGGCGTAGTTTGCGTGCCCGCTATAATTCTCCGCTGGGACTGTTATTTGCTATGGCTTAGCTATTTTGTTGTTGTTATTCTTGAATGCCATTGCAGCTAATGTACTGTAGTGCACGCGCGATTTTGGCATGTGGCATGCCACGGGTGAAAAAATTCAGCTGGAAGAGGAAAAAACAGTTGCTAGAACTTTTGAGCGACGCTGATGGATGATAGATTTACCTGAAAAAAGCACAACCAACGTATATAATTTTTTGCAGATGCTGAATCGCCCGTCGCGCTCAGGCCACTTAAATGAGACGCAACAAAATGTTGATACGGTCGGGGCGAGAAAAAGCGAGTGACATATTCAAGCTGTGACGATGTCATAAGAGGTACATACATACAGGGTACACCATCTTTTATGTCGGTACGTAAACGCTGAATAACTTTGTTATTTCCCAACCAATCGACTTCAACATACATGTTTTCGATACGTGAATTGAGTACAATTTCAACCATGGATCGCTTTACACCGAAACAACGCGCTCAAAAAGTGACGCTATACATCGAAAATAGTCGTTCTATTGTTCTAACTCAAAGCGCATATCGTAAAAAGTATCGCGGCAAACAGGCCCCGTCTGACAATACTATTCGTCGTTTGGTGTCCAATTTTTTTGAGCACGGTACAGTAGGAGATCGTCAACATGCCGTTAATCAACGACCAAGACGTTCCAATGAACTTGCCCAGGAGCCAACAGTGTCGTATCGTCGTCGCTCTCAGCATTTTGGCGTCAGTGAAACCACACAATGCGGCGCATTTAAAGGATGATATAAATTTGTGTCCGTATAAAGTGCAATTGACACAAAGAATATTCCCGATAGACCATTCACGTCGTTTGGAATACGGCTTGTTTGTCGGTCGAATGCTTGACACAGAACCCAATTTTTGGAATCAAATTTTAATGACTGACGAGGCACATTTTAACCTCTCTGGGAGCGTGAATAAACAAATTTGCCGCATTTGGGGAACTGAGAATCCACACGAGATCCATGAAACGCCATTGCATGACCGGAAAGCAACTGTTTGGGCCGGCATTTGCGCCAAAACCATCATTGGGCCATATTTTTACAGAGAAAACGAAACCGTCGATGGAGACCGATATCGATGGATGTTGACTCATTATGTCTGCCCGCAAATGCGTGAGAAAGGTTTATATTACGTTTCCACCAAAAGCAAACACCGTGTTTGCAGGAGTTGTGTTTGGGAGAACTGTCAACTGTTTCCACCGAAATGTGTTTGCAAAGTGTATGGTCTTTGGTATGGTAAGCAGATTTATGATACATTATTTTGCGGCGACAGCACAGCGCGATAGCCCAGCGGCTAGCAATGTGGGCTTCCGATCCGAAATCCTTGGTTCGAATCACAAAAAAATTTTTTTTTTTTTATACATTTATTTCATTTTGTTTTATGATATGTTTATGAGCAGATTTTTTTCATGGCAGAAATACACTCGGAGGTTTGCCATTGCCTGCCGAGGGGCGACCGCTATTAGAAAAATGTTTTTATTAATTTTGCTTTCACCGAGATTCGAACCAACGACCTCTCTGTGAATTCCGAATGGTGATCTAGCACCAACCAACTCGGCTACGGCGGCCGTCAATCAAAGACAAATTGCAATCATTGTTGCCATATTTCGATAAGAATGCAATAATAAATGAGGAAAATGAGCAACATTGCCACCACTTAATAATTAAATTAGACGCAAACCCAACAAAACACGCTTTAAATTAGACGCAAACCCACAAAACACAATTTGAAAGTGAGTTTAGGTATGGAGTTGTGTTTTAATTTTGTATGGGATTTGACAGGAGTTTTGTTTCGTGTTTGCGGCAGAGAACACGATAGCGGCTGCGGTGGAAACTTAGCATTAGACGGTTACTGGTTTCAACAAGACGGTTCGCTATGCCACACTGCGAAAGCAATCATTACATTTCTGTAACGAAAATTCCTGGGACGTCTAGTGTCAAAAAGAGGCGACATCGACTGGCCCCCCAGATCACCTGACTTAACCCCCCCCCCCGGCCTTCTTTTTGTGTGGTTATCTGAAAAGTAAGGTTTCCGCTAACAAGCCGCGGACTATAGACCAACTTAAGGTAAACATTCGTACTGAAATCGACGCTATAAAACCCGAACCCCTTGACCAGGTGATGCCAAACGCAGAAAAAAGATCGCAGTTTGTGATTGATAATAAAGGTGGCCACTTGATTGTTGTTGTATTCAAAAAATAGTTTTAATATTGTAAATTGTAAATAACCAAGCCAAATAAAAATACCTCACTTATACAAATCAGTTTTTTTTTGTTTTCAAAGTTATTCAATGTTTCCATACCGACATAAAAGATGGCGCACCCTGTACATAGGTATGTATTGATATAATTCAAGATATGTTGCATAAATGTGGTTTAATGAAAACAGCTCTCACAGAGTTGTGTTACAGATGGAGAAAGCGCTGATCTGTGGAGAATATGCGATGGAAATCTTCCTTCACATATCTGTAGCCATTAACAACGTATCTACAGAAGCTTTGATAGAGGGCGTGAATTCAACTGGTGTGTAACCTGCTATTCAACACTGGATCGGCAGCCTATTAAACTGTCGGATAGTGATGGCCGAATGGGAATCCAGTACAATCTCGAAAAAGGCAAACAGAGGTACTCCGCAGGGAAAAGTGATCTCCCCTCTTCTATGGAATCAAGTGACAAATCAGATTCTCATCAAATTCGGGAATATCGGACCGAAAATGACGGCATATGCTGACGACTTAAAGAGATCTGCAAGTGGACGGAAATGGTCGGAATGAATGTATAGCCAGACAAGACAAACAAGGAAGTACAAGATTCCAAACTGTTCACCTCTGAGGTTTTGATGTGTAGTGTTGACACCAAAGACAGCGACTAGTTATCTATGCATTGTATCATACAATTTCTTTTCAGAAGGGTCCAAAATGGCGGAGGGAGTAGGAGCGGCTGTCTTTTGTCTGCAATTTTATCCCCAAAAAATCTTTGAGACTCACTTATTACTGTAGTGTATTTCTAGCTGAAATCTGTGACACAATAAAAGCAGCTGAATTGATCCTGGAATTAACCGCTCTTAATACTCGGGCAAACATTTTCATTCATAATCAAGCCTTGGATTAACTCGGAATGTGTTCAACAATGCAGATCCAAAATGGATGAACTCTGCGGAAATGGGCAGGCCACTATTTACTGAATACTAGGACACGTAGGAATAAAAAGAAATAATAGAGCCAATCAGCTCGCTAAGGCAGGTAATCGGTTGCCGAGATTAAGCACGTCAGAAATATATACATCACCCTCCATGTGTATAACGGAACTAAATTAGGAACTACCTCTGGAATCGCAGTCGATATAGGAACACTCAAACTCGTACAAAACTATCAAAATTATGCTGAGGACTTGAAATACGAAAATTACAAACTTTATGTTATCACTCTCTAGAAGAGACGTCATAGTATCGGTTGGAGTACTGACGGGATATTGTCTCACCCTACATCATGCTGCCAAAATGGGATTTGGAATACCTAATCTGCCACTGCCCTGCTCTTTGTAGGACTCGACAAATGTGCCTAGGATCAACATATTTTCCATCCTTGAGGGATTTTCCATCGCGAGGACGTGCATTATGAACTATATAAAATAATGTATTCGACTCCAGATGCATAGAACTGGCAATACGATGGACCCTAGAGTTCTATTGTAAGTGAGATATTTTTACAGATCAGCCAGCACTTCGTAATCTAACCTTTTGGCTCTCTCAGAATAGCAAATTCCATATCAATAGATATATCAGAAAACGATCAAATTTGGCTATATCTACATACATACATGTAGACATTAAATCGGAACGCGATGCTGACTCAAAAACGTATACAGCAAGCAGCCTCTTCGATCGGTTTTTACATCTTTTATAGCAGAGATACACTCGGAGGTCTACCATCCAGAGCCTGCCGCGGGGCGACCGCTATTAGAAAAATATATATATATATTATTTGGTGTTTCATATCCCAAGCTTCGAATCAGTGCACTTCCAAATGGTAGTCACATACCAACGCTCTCGCGAGATCTCAGGTGTTGATTACATACAGATGACAGAACTTTTTAAATATGAATTTCCCCTCCAAAATATGTAAACTCATCACTTCTGCAAGAAAAAAATCCTGTTCTCCTGATAAGCGCGAAAATCTTGGCATCAAGAACTTTAGGGCAAACTTTAAAGACCAACATTTACGAGCCACCCTAATGTTAAATACCTAAAAATACTTACTGTGGTTTTAGCTTCAACCATTATTATTATTGCCAAAGTGGGAGTTGCCAATTTCTTATTGCATTTTCTTTGATATACAAGTATGTATGCTAAAACGCTTAAGTGAGCAACCAGAGCAGCAGCTAGGCGCAGCGCAGTGGGCGACGCGCCGACCCCTTTTCACATAGCTAATCCAACGCGTGCGATGTGCGTGTGTTTGCATGCGTGTTTTAATTTTTTCCACTTCATTCATACATTTCAGTATTTTATGAATTCCAAGCACGCACTTTTCCAACACATTCCCCAGCTTTCAATGTCTCAGCATTTCTTCTTCTGCGGGCCAAATAGTCAAAGTGTCCACTCCAGTAGGCGCCAACCCATTCATTCGATTAGCCCGCAAATGGGGTGTTACCAATGGGTGTGTCACAGTATTGTGGTGGCATTAACCCGTGTTTGTAAGCATGTAGTAGAAATGTGTATAAGTGTGGCACCACAAAACAATTGAAATGATTTCAATTCAATGCAGTTAAGTTCTATTCAGTCCATTACATACAAATATCATTTTTTGCTTCTTATTCCCCGTTGTTTTCTTCGATATACATACATTTTTGTTGGTAGTGAAAGTGGATGTGGAAGGCGTCGTTGGCTGGGTCATTGTTGTCCGCAAGTGGCCTTTTGCTTGCCAATATGCACACGCCCATCATTCGATTGCACTTTTCTATGCGATTGCAATGCATAAAATTAAATATTGACTCCCTGCCATCGCTGCCGTCGCCACCGCAGTCACAGTCACAATCAACGTAGGAAGGCGTAAAGAGATCACAATAATGTTACATGTGTTTACCGTTAGTTTGGGTCAATTGCCTCACCGGTTTTTGAGTTTATGCTGAGCTGAGTTTGTAGAAGCCTACAAAAAGTCGCTACTAAATCTTGCCAAATATATGGCAGTTTAAAGTAAAAAAAAAATATATAAAAGCAAAAGCTTTAAGGCAAAAAAAATCGCACTTAGAATAAAGAGCGGTATAAGTAATTCAGGAATGTATTCAGGAGGCGGAGGTTTGGGGGTTTCTGACCGACCCCGAAATATGAAAGTCACTCACACATTTGAAATGGGTTTTACGAATCTCCCAAAGTGTGTGTAATAACCTGTAATTCATACAAATTGTTTTATTATATTAAATTAAAGAGAAACAGTTTAGAACAATAAAATGGCAAGAATTAGCAAAGTTAATTAAGCCAATACTTATACTTACAGGGTTCGGCACTCGAAGTATAACCAATTAAAAATGCCATAAATTTATTTATTTATAAATATAATTTATTTTATATAATTCTATTTATTTATTTATAAATGTGTGAAAATAATACAAAATTAAGAATCCATTTACTTTTGCCCGATATGACCATCGTTTGCCTTGAATATAGCCTTTAGACGGCCCAGAAACGAATCACAAGCTACCCGAATGTGACTTGCAGGTATTTTGGCCCACTCGCGAACAATAGTTTTTTTCAGCGCCACAAGACTGGTGAATCTTCTAGTTCGGACCTTGCTCTCCAAAATGGACCAAAGAGAATAATCCATCGGATTCGCGTCTGATGAATTTGAGAGCCATTGTGTGGACGTTATGAAGATCGGAACGTTGTTTTTTAGACATTCTTAGTTCACTCGAGCTTTGTGAGACGGTGCCGAGTCCTGTAGAAACGTCCATGGTCTGCCAGAATACTTCCCCGATAATGCTTCTCATTTACTTTTCCGCCAGGCCCGATGAAAACGAATGGAGAGCGCCCATCTGCGGTTACAGCAGCCCAAACCATTACCTGTGGTGGGTGCTGCCTTCTGGTGGTGAATGACTCAAATTTTCGTATGAACAGTCGGTCAAATAAATCCTTTCGTTTTGAGAGTTTACGAATTACTCAATTTGAAAAATTTTATCATCAGAAAACACAATGTTCCAAAATTGTCCGCTTTCGGCCAAACGAAACAACTCCGTCGCTCTCTCAATTCTGACTTGTTGCTGCTTTGGTGTGAGATCATGTGTCTTTTGGATCTTGTAAAGCTTGACTTTGAGCTTCTTCACGTGACGTTGCAGACTTTTGCTCCATGATGTTTCGCGATGCTACCAGTATCATTGTAACGAGTAATGGGGCGATAAATAAAAACTGCTTTGCTTTAAGGTGCTCGAGCACACGAACAATGGCTGGTTGGGGGGTTTTCAGGCAAATGTAATGCAATCGCACTATTATATTTGAAATCCATTACCGAGTTTCTTTTTCGCGTTTACTCTCGGCTTCCGCGCGCCTGTAAACAATACTCTGGGCTGTCATTTAGACAACTAACGGTCTGATGTTGGTTACACTTCCAGTGCCGGACCCTGTAGAACTAGCTAAGCTATACTAATAAAAATAAAGTGAATCTGATTTCTTGCAGTTTGATTCTGTGGAACGTAAAATATTTGGTATACAATTGTAATAACTAATAACTTCAACTGTACGGGTCTTAAAACTTTGCACAAAATTGTATAACGATGTTCAGTAGAACATTTTAAGAAACTATTGATTCTATTAAGGGGTTACATGAGTTTCGTGGGTTCAAAAATTTGTTTGGCTTATTACTATTTCTACAACATCTGAAGAATATTATCCTACAATTTAAAATCGATCCGAATAATAGTTTCGGAGATACAGCCTTTGGAAGGTATGCGCTCCAAGCTACTTTTATTGTTACTCAAAACTTTAAACGCGTTTTCTTGGAACCTTGTTTTCAAAGTCGGTTGTCAAATGTTCTCGACAACTACTCAACCGATCTTGATGAAATTTTACACAGCTGTTCAAGATACAATTTACTCGTGCTTGGACGAAGGACTTTCTTTTTTTTTCAATTACAACTATTTAAAAAAAAAAAAATTTCAAGCAAATTTGACCGAAACTTTCATTTTTTTGGAAAAATGTCTGCCAAAATTCCAATTTTTACTTTTTTTCTTTCCTTCGTTCAAGCACGAGTTTATGGTCTTAACTAAAACACTTATTTTTGTTTTTTCGTTTTTGGTGATCCTGTCAGGAGTTATGCTGACAACGCGGACGCACCTTTTTTTCGAGGGGTCACCGGAAATGATGTCACAATGGAGGAGTTTTAATTTTTTTTGTTTTTGAAAATTTCAGAAATTATTCTTTAAATATGTATGTATAAGACAGAAAACAGTTTGAATTAAATAAATAATTTTTTATATAGAAAAAAAAAAATATTGAAATGGGGAATTTTTTTACCCGACAAAACCCATGTAACCCCTTAAATTTTCGAACTTAATTTTAAACACTTGTAGTTGATAAGATGCAGTCACGTCTACACCACTTGCACCTACACACTCTCTATTGATTCACTTGGCAAAGTTCGCCATAGAAAGCTCCTTATGCAAAATGCGCCCACCTACTTTCTTTATCCTTCACTTCGAACCCATCACCGCCTGCTCATTGCCACTTATCAGCTACATTCATCGTTAAGCACCCAACGTGCTCAACTCGCATTTCGGGCGCATAGTCGCATTTATTGCCAGCCATTTTGAATATTTTAATTACATAAAAGTTGTAACACTGTCATTTGTCAAGTAAAATGAGCCAGGCGCCTTTTACGAGTACCAGCAACATTTCAGTCGCGAACTCCATTCCATTATTGACTTGGATATTTCCAACGGCACGCTACCTTTTAATCATCATGATTACTATAATTGTCGCAGTTATTGTCCCACTGGAATGTTTAATTAAGTAAAATTTTAATTGAATTTATTTTATTGCGCTTTTTAATTAAATCGTTCAAAGTTTTGTTGCGAAAAACGCGACAAATGGTAATTGCAAAATTGCTAGTACGGTACTTGTGGGGCTGCTGCTGGCTGTTGGTGCTCAAGTTGGGGTAGTGGGCGTGGCAGCGCTTCGAAATGGCTTCATTATGCCGTTCAGTCATTCAAACGGTCTGTTGATTCTCAGCTTAATGGCTTCATAAATGCGATTAATTGAAGGGTTTTTCGTGACAGTCAGCTGCTTCTGCAAATAAAATCATTATTATTAATTATATACCTACACTACGAACTCGGTAATAGCGACTAATAGAAATCGAAGCAAATGCATTTATTGAATTTAATTTGGATTAACCTAGGGAGAGAAACGTTTACAAGGAATGAGAAATCAAAAAGCTTTTATAAATCAGCAAGCTAAGTTTTTATTAGTAAATTTAATATTTTTTTAATGTCTATCATTGCCTTCTGTACTTTTACCTACTAAAGTTTTTGCCGTCATAGCAGCTACTTCCGCATTTCAAAAGAAATAAGGACCGATAGTCAGTACTCTATGAACTTCGCGAACATGCACATATTTTTTGGGACAGTAAATTTCCACAATTTTGAACAGCTGTTCTCTCTTTAAACAATTCATGATGTCAACACAGTTTGCCATTCTCAGCTGTCAAACCGTGGTTATCGATGTCAATAGTTCTAATGCAGCTAAAAAAAAGGCACTCGATATATCCTACGCTGCACTTATCGAGTTCGAACTATGCATACTTATGTACATACATATATGCGAACGTATTATTTATATGTAAAAGCAAACAACTTAAAAACTTCTGCTCACTTTCACATCTGCAAATTTTGTGTTTCACATATCCATCCATTCATTGTCATAGAAAAGTACTATTATTAAGCGCAATTTTAAGTTAAAGAAGAATATAATGTTAGAAACTGAAGGCATTACTCGATAAAGACCATATTTTCATGTCATATGCAAGAAGAATTTGCGAATTCACTGGCAGTTACACAGTAAGCCATTTCCAAAGAATTTTAAATTACGAGTACCAGAGAGAATTCGCAAGCAAGAAAATTGCGTATCGTACGAATTAAGGCTGAGAGACGTTGAACAATAAATATTTGAAATCAAAAGTTGGTTGAATGAAACCAATTTGTCCCAAAAGCACAGCTTCATTTTTAGTAGATCGACCATTTCACATTTGACTATTTTCTCAGAAGATTGCATACCACCGTTTCAGATGTTGTACAGATCGATGTTGTATGTACGGATTTCTCTAAGGCCTTTGACAGATTTTTGCATTCAATCCTGGTTAAGAAATTAGCATGCTTTTCATTCCATATCTCTCCATTGGTTGAAGTCCTATCACTTGAGCCCGAAAAAATGGACGATTGTCATAATTTTTTTTAAATATGTTTTAGTACTTTTATTCAAATGAGACATATATCATTCTGAAGGGTAACTCTCTATCTATATTAACTAACTAAAAAATGTTATTATTTATTGTTGATATCCCCCGAAACGCCATTTTTTAGTAGAGGCTTGCGGTGATCACGGTAGCGTATGAGCAGCTCAACTGAAATCAAAAAAATTAAATGATTATTGTAGAAAAATGGTTTTAGTGAATCTGAACAGTTTATTTACCCAAAAACAATTTTTCTCAATATGAAAACAGCTTTGCACCAAAAAAACGATTTTTGAGGGGTTGAAAAATTAAAAAAAAAAATTATATTAGTTCCAGCGAACTATGCAAATATTTATAAAAGTTCACGAGGTTGTAACCACGAAATAAAAAAGTTTATGCAAATCGGTCAAATAGTTTTTGATAAATAATGATCACCGCGACGGTAATTTTCAAAAAACACGACTTCGAAATAATCGCGTCTAAAGTTTTGCGCGCACTTCATTTATGGATAATTTGCGCGCTTTCACGGTCTGTAACTTTCGTTCTAGTGCTCCGATCTTTATGATTTTTTGAATTTATATTTTTAAGATGATGTACTTTTAGAATGTGTCATAAGAAAAATTTCGATTTTTTAGTCCAACATAAGGTATATAACCCCTTAACAATCATCAGTCATATTCTTTAGTCGAATAATCTGCCCCAACTAATCGTGCTATCAGTGACATAAAACCCCATTTTACATATGCCAAGTTTTTACTCTAATTATTGTCTAAGATTTGGCAATGAACTTTTGGACTTAAGAGTTACTTTTGATGCAAAGTCGTATTAATTACCACCTTGATCAAGAAGTTCACTGAATATACTCAGAAATTTCAAAGTACAAGGTCATTCTTCAAAAGTGATTTACCCAGTACTTCCCATCAACTGCAACGCATTTATGACAGCGTTTCATTCATCTCTGAAACCATTTCTGGAACTCTATTTTCTGTGCAGTCATCAGAGACGTCTTCTATTTTTCCAATACTTCCTTTCGGCTATTAAAACGTGTCCCCCATAGTGTTTTTTTTGACTCGATCAAATTGAAAAAAAAAAAAATCGCAGGGAGCTATACCAGTTGAATTCAATGGCTGTTGGATGTTATTCGTTTCTTTTTTTGTCAAAAATTCACGGTTAATGATGGCACCGTGCGATGGTGCGGTATCAGAATGCAAAATCCTCGAATGTTTTCTTTTTTGGCAATTTGCTTTTCGTAAATGTCCCATAGTGCCCAAGTAATAGTCCATATTAACTGTCGGACCTTTTAGCAAAAAATCGTTGTAATCCATAAAAGTCCTGAGCATATATTTCCTTTTTAGACTGAAAACAACGTGTTTTTTTTTTGGTATTGGTTCATTCGGTGCTCTCCACTAACTTACCTGATATCTGGGTCGTACTCATAAGCCCACGTCTCGTACTTATAAGCCCACGTCTCGTAAGGATGGTTTTGCTAAATATTTGGTCGGTTTCAGCCTAGGAAATCATGTCTTTGAGATATCAATACGGCCCCTCTTTTGTATGAAATTCAGGTCTTTTGGGACCAACTTTACGGCAACACAGCGCTAACCCAAATCTTTAACTACAATGTCCCGAACAGATCCCTAAGCAATGTTCAAGTTCTCTGTCTGCCCTCTGATGGTTAATTTGCGGTTACTGATCAACTTTTCCTTCACTTTACTGATGTTTTCATCAGTTTTCGATGTCAACAGTCATCCTCGATAGACTCACGATCACTTCTAAAGCGTTCATGCCACTCGTTCATTACCTAAACAGTTTCCCGACATTTTTAAGATTATTTTAAAACTGTAAAAAATGCAAAACACGTTCAGAGGTAAATTTACTCAAGATAGCGTAACTTTCACAAATGTCAAACCAAAGCGAGACATTTTTAATAGGAATGTTAAAATGAATGTTTTGTTAAACCTAACAAAGAAACAGGACTCAGATCGGTTGACTTAGAGCGTCACCTGGCGTTTATTTCGGGATCTTTGGTTCCGGTGCTGGAGACGTTATCATATAACTCGAACTGAATGCATCCAAAAAGTTTTCATTGGCTTTGCTCTACGTTCCTTTCGTTTTCATGTCCCCATGGCCTCATATTATTCTACATAGATGCCTGCGTATCAATTTGAAATATCTGTAGTCTCGGCGATCTATTTTGTCTTTGCCTTTGATATTATTCAAGGCTTTGTGAATTGCCCCTCCCTATCGAATCTATCTAGAGCGCTTCGTTATTTAGATTCTTTCCATATAGGCTTTATAAGAACTCTGTATGCAAGGAATGCAACCATTATGAGAGCTATGATAGAACTCAATACTGTCTACAAATCTTTTGATTGGACATTGCTTCGTCTAAACCATCTTTGATTAAATTTCCCAATTATGCTTATAAATAATTGATTTACAATGTTTTGTGACATTTTCTTCTTAGTTATTAAGATTAAGAATATTATTATTATATTTTTTGTTAAAACAACTTTGTTAACTAATTTTTGCTTCAATAAATAGTAAATAAAAAAAACATTAGGGCGCATCACTCCCCATACGAAAAAATTTCGTACTACTTTTACATCGAAATTGTGAAATTTATTATTTAGTTATTTATTTATTTGTTTATTTATTGGTTTACAATATTTATTCATTCATAAGTAACGCCAAAAGTCGAGTTTTTCGTACAAATAAAATTAGTTTCCATGTTTTCCAAAAAATCGCCTCAAAGGATAGAAGAGTTTAAGCTTAAAGGTCTTAAAACAAATGATAAAAAATGTATGTTATCAAAATAATCAAGATTATGCGATGTTTAGAGATGCTATTTTTACACATTAAAATATGGCTTTAAAGAAAGCTAAAATAACTCAGCCCAATTTTAGCTGCTATTTACGTTTTCACTCTTTTAATTTCTTGAAATATTAAGCCATTCACATCCAAATTTTTTTTGCAAATTTCGCAGACCTTTGTTCCATTGATAAAAGTATGTATGTATGTATGTATGTTTTCAACATTTTTTTGCAGAGTTTTTAAGTTTAAACTTCTCTATCATCACGTGATGTGATTTTTTGCGAAACATATTTTTAAAAATTTGTTCTATTTAATAAAAATCTGATTTTTGGAGGTACTCCTAAATCGGCCCAGCTCGAATAAATCTTCATATTTTTCCGAAACATTTTGGTGTAAGTCTGAAAATATAATATAATATAATAAATTCCATAATAGCGGTGGAAAAACTCCACATTTTTGTTTTTGAAGTGGCCAAATGTACTTTTTGGGAAAAATAATTCCATTTCTTTCTCGGTAGATAGCTCTAGTGATCGATATCTCGTAAAGTATCGATCAAACAATTTATTGTCAAGGAGACATTTCACACTAAAAAATTAATTTGCTGTTTTTTGTTTGTTTCATTCCGTTGCGAGTTGCAGGGTCTTAACACAGGAAGTCATCAAAGAGAAAATTCGGTACATATTAAGTTCTTCTTTGATAAAGGCGAAAATGCAAGCCAGGCCGCTGAAATTGTGAATGCTGTTTATAGAGCCGATACTGTATCAGCTAATTACGCGCAATTTTGTTTTCGTCGCTTCCGTTTAGTCATTTTTTATGCTAAAAAAATATCGATAAATAAAGTCACAGAAATAACCTAAGTTGACCGGTGTGTTACTAGTCGTAGCATCACCCAGGAGCTAAATATGGACCATAAAACTGTTTAAATCATTAGCGCAACAATTTTACGCAAAAATAATGGATTTATTTTTCCCCAAAATGTAAAAAAATCAACAAATTTCCGTCACAATTTTAAACTTCTTAGTTGGAAGTTTTAGTAAAATTCTGAGTACACCTAATTCTTTTTCTAAACGAATATTTTTTGTACGAGTTAAGAAGAAGAAAACATTTTTTTTTTCACAATTTTTTTTTATTTTTACACGATTTTCAGAATTTTATAAATTTTTCTTGAATCTAATAAAGCAAATAGAGTGAAATTTTTCGATGCACATACGAAGCGTTTAAATTAGTCTCAGGAAAAGTCTCTGCGACTCGGTAGATTTTGCTCTCGCTGTTTAATATTTTATTTCTAAATATATATATATATATGTAATTGGCGCGTACGCCCGTTTTGGGAGTTTGGCCGAGATCCTCCTCCAATTTGTGGCGTGGTTCTTGATGTTGTTCCGCAAATGGAGGGACCTACAGTTTCAAGCCGCCTCCGAACGGTAGATATTTTTATGAAGAGCTTTTTCATGGCAGACATACACTCGGAGGTTTGCCATTGCCTGCCGAGTGGCGACCGCTATTAGAAAAATGTTTTCCTTAATTTAAGAGATCCAACTACCGTATCATCTTATAGACCAATAAGCTTACTATCGACAATATCTAAAAATGCTGAAGAATTACTGCATGATCGACTAAGCCAATTTCTGGAAAAAAAACGTATAATACCTGATCATTTGAATATCCAACAGATCCATAGAATTACAAATAAAATCCAATCAGACCTTGAAAACAATCGTTATTGTGCGGCAGTATTCTTAGACTTAGCTGAAGCGTTTGGCAAAGTGTGGCCCAAAGGCTTACTCCACAAAATAAAAATAATGATTCCTTTTGACTACTATCTTATCATAAAAAGCTACCTAACTAACCGAAGTTTCTATATTAAATAAGGCAATCAATGTTCAGATATTCATCAAATAACTGCTGGAGCTCCGCAAGGAAGCGTTCTTGGACCTCTACTATATGTTTTATTCATCGCAGACATACCACCTCCTGACGAAACTAATTCATCAATTGCTACGTTCGCAGACGATACAATACTACTGGCATCGGACAAAAGCTTAACTATCGCTACTGAAAAACTGGGGCGATACACAAAAGCAGTTAAGGATTGGTTCGATAATTGGTGCCTAAAAATAAATGAAGACAAAATTTACTGCAGTTCCAATTAAAATAAATGGCAAAGCAATTACAATTAAACCAACTACTAAAAACCTTGGAATACAAATTTTATTCGAAACTAAATTGGAATCACCACATAAAGCAAAAGATCAAACAAATAAAAGAAAAACTTCGACAACTTCATTGGTTAGTCAGCACAAAATCCAGACTTACTATACAGAACAAGCTATTATTGTACAAAGCCATGATTAAACCAATCTGGCTATATTGACTACGGCTAAAAAGTCTCATATAGTAAAAATTCAACGACAACAATCGAAGATTCTTCGAATTTTGACCATGTCTGGCAGGTACATGAAAAATGATGACATCCACAGGACTTTTAATATAGCAACAGTAGACGAAGAGACCAAAAAAATAGCAAGAAGCCACTTTGAAATAATACAGGAGCACAATAATGCAGAAATCAACAAACTTCTGGAAAAGGAAAAATACACTGAGAGACGCTTAAAGAGAACTCGACCAAGCGACTTATTGAATGCTAGAAAATAATAAATGTGCAAAGGAGTTAAACTGCTGTAATATTGTTGTACAATTGTAATTATGTAGAGTAAATCTTGTATTGAATATTATTTAATTTGTATATTATTTCGTTTATTTTAATTTGTATCGCTTTGGCACTGGTCATTAAGCGATGTATGTAAATCCTGACCAAATTGTTAAACAACGTACTTACACTTTTTTCACCTAATTCTCTTACATGATAGATACGTCCCCAAAAAATTCGTGTAAAAAGAGAATTAGATGTCCAATATGTAGTTTTGTAGCTCATTAAATTTTAGTGTAATATTGTGTCAGTTTAAAGTGGCTCCAAATTCAAGTGATTTTTTATATTTTTTTTGTTTTGTTTTTGTGACGGTGTTTTATATTTTCTTTCATATAACGAATGTTCAATGTTTTTTTTAGTGAAGAAAGTGAACAAGACCGCCATCAAAAGAAAATTGTCAAAAGTCAACGCCATCTTTGAGCCATTTCAACATACCCAATATTACTCTTAAATTAATAACCTTTTCTATAAATTCTTATTAAAAAGTTTGAAATTTTTGTGAAAATTTTAGTCAATGTCCACCGCGTTAACCACAAAGATCAACCCCACCATCTGCATTGAGTTTACACATTAAAGTCCATTCACGTAAATGATTTCATTAAATTCAGCAAACACTTAATACACATAAGCACACATAAGCGCATAAAGGAATCACAAATCACTGTCTGCCCAGTTACCCCATTCCAAGCAATAAGTAACTAAGTATGAAACACTAATACCTCTGAGTGTAGTAACTGAAACTCGATCATCTGGCCGTAATGCACCCTAATAGATATTGCGATGCGAGTGGATTTTGTGCAATTAAGTGCTGCTAAATAAAAACGAAAGTGTACAACAACAGCAAAAACTAGCTGTACACATTTAGTACGAGTATAAAGGAATTGGCAAACGCAGACAGACAAAGCGGCAGATATGTTGGTTATTTAAGAGCAGCAGCGGCAGCGTATCCAGTAAATCCAGTAAATAGAAATATCGATAGAGTTTGCAAGGAACAGAGTTCAACAAACAATAGCTGCTGGTAGAGAGGAGGGTGCGTGAAAAGAGCCCCTGTGGGCAAGGAAAGACAAGACAACTGCAACTAAACAATAAAAACCACAAAGACTACCGAAATACTTTAGGCTATTTTACGGATATCAAAATTCAATGAAATACAAACCAAAGCACCGAAGTACCAACGACCCAACAACCAACAAACACCGGCTCGCCGGCAAGCAAGCTAGTGTATGGGAGCTCGGTCAGTCATCGAGTTATCGCAACAACCAGGAAGAGACAAAAAGTTGTTGAACAAAACAACAACAACGACAAAAGAAAATTTACTATTTAGAAGCACTAAGCCCAACATTGCACCCTCGAACGCCTCATGAATTCCAATTCGTGTGCCACAGTATGCATACATAGGAGTATGTATGTATGTATGTTTGTGTGAATATTTGACAAGAGAGTAAGGAGTGGAAATGAAAGTATAACTGCTAGACATTCTTGACAATAAAAAAGCTCTAGCAAAAATGTTGATTGTATTCTTGTTATTGTTGTTATGGTTAAGTAAAACTACCAGTTTCAACTTCAAATACTTTGCACTTAGACACATATTTATGTATGAGTACTTATGTGTATATTTATATATATAAATATATATATGTATATGTGTGTTGAAATACTTCATGTATATGTATGCTTATGTGTATGTTTGAGCCAACAACATTGTCTTATAATATATAGTCTTATGTAGGATTTCAACTATAACGGTGGGCAGGGTGCTGAGTTGGAGTTTGCGGTGTTTATAGTGGGGGGGGGCGAGCGCAATTGTTAGCTATAGGCGTGTCCATGAATCGTAAATCAAATTGAAGTGGGTCGCAGTCAGGCGGCCAACAAACGCATAATGACACCGATCACAACAACAATTGCAAGAACAACCACAGCCGCTATTTAAGCAACGACAACATAATACTAGAATTGGATAAGAAAAGCAAAACAACAGACCAAGACCACAACTACAAAACACACATATGTATGTATGTATGTATTTATACTTATGCATGTAAGTCTATGTTGGAGTATATATAAAGGAAAGGAATGTGAAAACAATGTCTTTAAATTTCATAAATCGATAACAGTACTTTATTATATTTCTCTAAATAAATGATTATTCACCTTACACACATACATTGGTAAGCACTAGAATGCATTGCATTAAATAACTATAGCACTAGTACTTTTGGCAAAAAATTTGTTTCTCATTTAATTAAAAAAAATCCTTATGAAAAACTTCTCCTACAAAAACCACATAAATGCACGTTTCGAACTTAAAAACAATTTTACAAAATTAAAAATATATGTGTTAAAAATATATTTGTTTTGCTTTACAACTACCATCCAGAATTCAGGTCCATCGCTGAACTTATCTAAGTGCTTTCAAATATCTTACTCGAAAACATCTAACTTTTTGTGCACTAAGCACAGTATCTTGACATGTGTCCTGCAGTGTGTTAGTGAGTTTAAAGGCCTTAAGGGTGTTATCTTTGATAACAAATTTTCTTTTAATAACCATATAAATTATAGAACTTCCTAATATTTCTCAATGTTGGGTTTCGTCAGACGTAACGCCACTAAGTTCTCTGAACCCTACCCCATTTAACCCTACCCTACCCCCATTAAGTTACTCTATACATCTTAGTTCTATGAACCCTACCCCGTTAAGTTACTCTATACATCTTGTGTTAGGTCTCATTTAGAATATGCTGTTTTTATTTGGAGACCTTGTATGGTAGTCAGCAAGCTACCAATAGAATCGAACGTGTGTAAAAATTTTTCTCAAATATGCCCTTCGGTCTGTGAATTTTATTGATCCCATCAATATTCTGCTCGTCTTTTGCTTATAAGTTTCAAGTCCTTAGAAATTCAGAGGTCTATACTGTATCTGTCTTTTACGCGTAATATTATTACTGAAGTAATTGATTATCCCTACTTGTTGGAAAGGATTCGATTTAATGTTCCCCAGCGATCTCTTAGGAACTTCTAAACTTTTTATGGGGATAACGTTAAAACTAAGTATACCAGTAAACACCGTTCAAAATGATTTTATTCTCGATTTTTCGCTTTCGAGAATATCATTTTTAAATCTTTTGAGTTCTATGTTATAGATGTTTTTAAATACATGTAATATATCAGTAGTTTAATCTACGTAACTTTTGTATCATGTCTGTAAGGATTGTAATTCATAGACTTAAATAAATAAATAGTAATAAATAATAATAATAATAAATAATTGAAAAAGTTTTTTTAGTAGCGGTTGCTCCTCGGCAGGTAATGGCAAGCCTACGAGTGTATTTCTGCCATGAAAAAGCTCCCCAGGCTTTGATTGAAAAGTAAAGAGCCTTCCCGCGCGGAGCGTCTGCCAAGCGATTAACCGAATTGGCTGGTGGGGGAAAGTGATCGTTGGACCTTCCCCTTCCACTAGAATCCGGTCCCAGTTCGCTGGCAACAGCGGTGCAGTCAACATCGCTCCGCGCGTGAAAGCTGTTTTAAAAGTGTGTTAGGATTTTGCAGTGGCGAAAATGCAGCGATCGTCGGAGCAACGTTACTCGATCAAATTTTGCGTAAAGATAAACAGTTTGTACCTCCAGGAAGCACTGTAAACGCGGCATTTTACAAAGAAGTGCTCCTTCGGCTGAAAAACCGCGTCGCCCGGGTTCGGCCCGACCTCGTCAACAATTGGACCCTTCATCACGACAATGCGCCGGCGCACACCGCCTTCCTCTGCACCTCTGCATTGGCCAAGATGAGTATTCCGGTGCTTCCGCACCCTCCCTACAGCCCAGACCTGTCCCCTCCGGACTTCTTCTTGTTCCCGCGCCTGAAGAGAAAGCTGAAGGGGAGGCGTTTCGACTCCATCGAGGCGATCCAAAAAACTGTGACAGCCGAATTGAACGCGATTCTGGCGGATAAGTTTAAAAAATGTTTCCTGCAGTGGAAGGACCGCTACCAGCGGTGCATTGACGCTCAAGGATCCTATTTTAAAGAATATTAGTTATATAAGCCAAAAGGTTTAATAAAACTGCTTAAAAAAGGCGCATTACTTTTCAATCAAACCCTGTAGAACCATTTGCCGTTCGAGGTCGGCTTGAAACTGGGGAGCAGCCTCAAGACGCTCACTACAAATAGTAGGAAGAGCTCGGCCAAACACCTAACAGAAGTGTAAGCGCCAATTACTTAATATTTAAGTAACTAAGAGGAATTCATTGAATAATATGTGATTACACCCAACAATATTTTTACATGGTAGATACCTTCCTTCGAAAAAATCGTATAAAAAATTCATGGTTGAATTTGGGGAAAAATTAAAAAATTAGATGAAGAAATCCTAAATATTTCCCCAAAAAAACCGTGGAAAGAAGTAATAATGAAATCCGTATTACATAAATATAAATAAAAATAGTTAATTTTTATTACAAAAAAAAAATTATAATTAGTGTACAGTGAAAATTCAATCCATAAGGATCAAATCAAATTTGCAACTATTCATCGCTACTTCATAACAATCGTGCTCAAAATTCTAGCATTACTATGTCAGCTACTATGTCAGATATGTCTAGCCCGTGCTTATACGCAGTATTAATGGCTTCTGTTGGTTTTTTCGTTGTAACAAACTCTGTTATGAGCGACTGTTTTTTGCTTTCTCGAGTTGTTTATACAAAGTGGCGCAAAATTAATCATCCTATTGGAAAACTTATAATTTTTGCAAGTGGTGCCGTACGTCGGTCATATTTTATACTCGTGTCTAGTCAGCTGCAGTATACAAATAGATAATCACTGGAGCGTGTAAAAGTCAAAATACAGATTTCCTCTTAAAATATTTTTTTTATTCAGGTAAAAAATTATGAAAACACAAATGTGATTGATTAATTTGCGCCGCCTTATACAAGACTTGTTATCCAGCTACACGCGACCTAAAAATTACATTGACATTTTAAGGCACAGTCGGACTTGGTTAGTTCTAAAATGCACTTTTTGCAACGTTTTTGAATGAAAATATGCCTTTATGTAGCTTACACGAAAAATCTTTACTTAATAAGGCATTCTTTTACGGATTATGTTTTGTTCAAAAAAACATTTTTTGTTTCTTTATTCGTGTAGCGAATATTATAATTAGTTGCTGTAGAAGTAAGGACTGGATCGGTGATGCCTATTTTAAGCGACGACTGTTTACTCACTGACTTTTACTAGCGTTTAGTCGACCAAATCTTAACTCATTCCCTCAACAGTGATTTTGGCTGTGTCTTTCCAGGCGATCTTTTTTTTGCTATTTGTAAGGACGAGTGTTTTTTTGGAACTTTTAAGGCTGGACCTTAAGTTCGTTTTTAAGTATGCGTCGTATGTTTCGACCCGATGTTCTTTGATTGCGCTCAAGCCATTTTTTCATTTCCGAACTATATCGGGCGATGTTATCGTTTTCTTAGGCCTATAATGTTTAATGAATTCGCGTTTACCTCAGTCGAACCACTGACGCGATAATTTTCTAATTCTCTACCGAACATATCGGTCGAAGCATTAAAAATATCGTTTTCTTTTTTTTATTATTATTTTTTTTTTTTAACTTTTTATTTGTTTATTGAATCTGCCTTTTCAAAGGCCTCACAATAAGTATTCAAATCTTAGAACTAAAAAGAAAAATTTTATTTTATCTCATTTTCTACAATAAATAATTATCAAATGGCCCTCTACTCATCGGGGTGGTAGGTCATTTCTTCGAAGCCTGGTCGTATGTTGCGTACTCAGGAGTTGACGTGCGAACGGGTTCGGGTGATCTTGCAATTTCAACTGATAGTTTTCACGAACTTTTTTGAATACTTCCTTCACCATCGGTACATCTAGGTCCCTATGGATGTTGTCGTTTCTTATATACCACGGCGCTCCAGTTATGGTTCTTACAATTTTTGACTGTGCTCTCTGTATAAGATCGATACTGGAACTGCTGGCCGTTCCCCACAATTGGATTCCATAAGTCCAAATTGGTTTCAAAATTGCCTTGTACAAGACGACTTTACTGTCAAGGCGCAATCTTGATTGCTCATTAATTAGCCAGTGAAGGTTTGAAGCTTTGATTCTCATATTAAGCCGCTTTGCCTCGATGTGGCGTCTCCATGTTAAACGCCTATCTAGGTGAACGCCAAGGTATGTGACGTGATCAGACTGTGGTATGCGTACGTTGTTAAGGGTAACCGAGGGACAGTCTCCTCTTCTAAGCGAAAATGTGACATGTTTACTTTTTATTTCGTTCACTTTTATTCTCCATTTTTTCAGCCACTTTTCTAAAAGTCTGAGATATTTATTTAGCTCTCTAGATGCCAGAGATGGATCATTTTGAGAACTAAGCACAGCGGTGTCGTCAGCGAATGTAGAATCGTATTCGATATTTATTCTGTGATCCTCTTTTTGGAAAAGCCAATGGCATAACCTTGTCGCATATAAGTAAATTCATGATCGTTAAAACGCAGAAGCGATGTGACTATTCGACTAGACCATTTCTACAGATTAATTGTTTGAACATACTTTGATCTGGAATATCTTATTGATACCACATATCACTAGCATCAATATATTCTGTCAAAAAAAAAATAATCATCTGAGAGTGACCTCCATACCACACAGTCACTTTTTGTGGATGAAATGGATCGTTTGTCGGTTTTCTGTGGGCTTAACAAAACCATTAAGCCAAAAAGAAGCTTCATCACTGATTGTAGCGAGTAGCTATCCAGAATTTCGTGTGATTTGAATACTTTACAAACACTGCTCGTTCATATTCTTCACCGTAGCCAAATGGGTTGGTGCGTGACTATCATTCGGAAGTGCACGGTTTCGAATCCCCGGGCAAGAAATACCAAATATAGAAAAAGTGTTTTCTAATAGTGGTTGCCCTTCCGCAGGCAATGACACACCTTCGAGGGTATTTCTGCCATGAAAAAGCTCGCCAAAAAATCTTGTGCCGTTTGGAGTCAGTTTAAAACTGTAGGTCCCTGCAGTTGTGAAACATCACCAAGCGCCAATTATATATACTCGTATACATACAAAGATCATGTTCTTATTATATTTTGACGCTTTGGCAACTCTGTCATTCGAAATGATACTTAATTTGACCTTTTCAAGGCTTCAATATTTTCATTCCTTCAATTTCTCGTATGCCACTCAACTTTCTCACCAAAATCGGCAATCGGCCAAAAACAATGTTGAACGATACGACCACCATCGCAAAATCATTCCTTCAACTCCTTTTTACTTTTATTTTTTGTTTTTCGCAACTATCGACACAGTCTACCTGTCCGCATCTGGATGCCCGTGCCCCGCCTGCAAAACGCTTTGATACCGCTCAACCTCATCATTACCCATTGCCAATGCTTTGGTGCCTGACTGACGACAAGCGCTGGTGGTTTCCCCAGCAACAGACTCCTTGCAGACAGCAATCGAGGGTGTGACAGGCTGCAGCAGCAACACAACAACATCAATTCAAATACTGCAACAAGCATAACAACTGGCAGCATTTTTAGCGATTCTACGTGGCAACTACCACTATTGCAGCTTTTTCTTCATTTTTTCTGTACATGCTGTTTGATCGTCAAGTGTTCTCTCTTTTGCTTGCTCTCCGAAGACGCAATGTCGGCGCGCTGCTGCTGCAAACCTATGTTTAAATTTAAGAGGGTGCCAACACTCGAGTGAGCCGTGTGTGAATTACACCCTTTTGCACTGGTGTATTGCGCTTAATTATTGTAATTTATTATTTAATGTAATTCCCTTTGCTGTCGCTCTGTGTACTAATACATGCTGTCCTGTCGGCTTGTTGAATTGTTGGCCGGTTGGCTGGATGCCTGGTGATGAAATGTCGAAAATTTCCGCAAATTAAGAAAGCACAATTGAGGGATTTGCCATTGATCGATTGCTACTGCAGGCGAAAAGTATAAAATTATTGTAATTAACTTGTTGGCATGTTGCCACTGCAATGCTGCACTTTGCTGCGCTTGCCACCGATGAGATGCCCAATTCGCAGAGCAAGTAACCAAACATGGGCATGGCTAGACGAAGTATTGCGGGAGTGTGAACTTGTGCCGTTGGATAAAGGCACGACGGTGGGCTCTTCTGTTTGTTTGCATTGCGGCATCGTTTGATAAGCATCGATTAAAGGTGGCGAACATAATTTGAATTTAGAATATCCCACACTGTGAATGGGCACGTTAATAGTAAAGGGTGTTTTTTTTAGCTGCATGAGTACTATCGATATCGATAACTGTGGTTTGATAGCTAAGAATTGCAAACTGGCAAGTCATTATAAATCGTTTAACGCCAGAACAACGATTCCAAATGGTGAAAATGAACTTTGAAAAAAAAATAAATAATTGTGTCCGCGTCACCGTTCTCAACGAGTTGGTCTTGCCCTTCGACTACGTGGAAAATTTTACCTAAGAATCTTGGCTTACGAGCCTAAAAATACAGCTCGTGCAAGAATTGACGCCAAATTACCATCGTTTACATTTTTGTAGTAGTAAAAGTACTCAAAAATTGGGTAAAACGCAAGGAAATTATTTACTAGATTATAATAAAAAAAATTGAAGCCTTTAAAAAAAGACCCGTTATACTAATTTACATATTCGAACTAATTAAGATATGAGAATATAGTTATATAATATACAGTAGGTTCTGTTTTTATGCGACTTTTTTTTATGCGGTTTTGAAATAGTGCGGTTTTTTTTTAAATTACAAAATGCATGTCGACCTATCGGGAATTGTACATATAAACAAGATTCTAAGCCAGCTAAGCAAAAACTCATCACAGATTACATCAGAAATGCTAACCCTACAAGTATGGAACCGCCTGCATAACTATCTAGATCAGACGTGTACATTTCCTAAAGTGACGAAAGTGATTTTACGCCAAATCCTAAACCAACGCGCAACATGTGGGTATTGTCTGATTTTATTTCTGACTTAAATTTATTTTTCGATTCTGACGTTTCTTAAATAAAGATATAATTTTCAAAAATACAATATTTTGTTTATGCGATTTAATTTAATTATTTCAGATTCATGCGGTCTATGGAAGGTATCTGTAATTATAATATGGGACTAGTGCCCTTTTTTATGCGATTTTATTACATTATTTCAGATTTATGCGGTTTTAGCACTTTTGAAACTAGTAGCTTTTTTATTTAGAATTAGTAGCTTTTTTTATGCTGTTTTTTTTATGCTGTTTTTTTTATGCTGTTTCTTGTGGAACGTATCTACCGCATAAAAACAGAACCTACTGTATATAAACACTTGAGGGAAATTGTATAATCAGAGAAAACAAAAAAATAAAAATTTCGTTCACTTTAAAAAAAGCAGCCAAGTTCTGACTATAAATATTTTTAAATCAACGTTTCAAACTTTGTCAAGAAAATTTTTCTTTAAATCAATAAAAATATTCAACCACTTTACACTTGCACAGTGTAATATCAAAATTGAATGTGATACAAAACTGCATACCAGGGATTTCTAAAAATAAAAATAAAAATAAAAAAAATTTGTACTATTTAAAATTAAATGAATTACAAGATTACATGAATTATAAATAAATAGTCAAAGCTCTGCAATTTCACTCGCAATCAAACGCAGTTTGGAAGTCCACCACTTTTTCGGGTAGCACAGGCCGTATAAAATAATATTTCTGCAAAAGTGCTGCTAATGTTGGTTCCGAGCTGGTGTATTGGCTTTCGTTTATCGGTGTGTAGACTAATAACTTCGCGCATCTTCACAGAAAATAGTACAACCATGAAAATTTTTCACGAGTTCTAAAGAAAAAGATATGCAGTTTAATATGCTTCATAGATTTTTTATTTAAATCGCGGTGATACATAACCTAAATTGTAGGATAAACTCCAGTTTTTTTGCATATATGGAAAAATGAATACATCAGAGCAATAATGACTCGGATTGTATGTAAAATCGCATGCATATAAAATTCCAGGAACGAATTAACTAAAGTCACACGACAGTAGTCCCGCCAAGCTGCCTTAAAAGGATAGCAGCAGTAGAGCAAAAGCAATACGAGTAATGTACCTTGTTTGTGCTTTACGTCTCCAGAATATGAAAATCTGTAAACAAAGATTAACAGTTTAACCCCTTGGCGTGCTTTAACGAGACTGACTCGTGATGAAAATTTGTGCCCAATCATGAACGTAGATATCACGAGCCGAGGTCGCGTATAGATAGTCGGATCAAACATAAACATCATGAGCTTTGGGCGTGATTGAATATTAGTTTCGATCTGTACACCACCAGAGTTAGTCACGAGTCTCATAATTGCTATTACATCATCTCGCACATCAGTCTGATCTGTTTGCCACGCGTTGACGCGTAACACTTGGGCCCGAGTTTCGTCGAGCTAAATGCCACGTTAAGGGCTTAAAGAAACTTTAGCAAAATTTTAAAATTTAGAAACCAAATAAATATAAATACAGTAGGTTCTGTTTTTATGCGGTAGATACGTTCCACAAGAAACAGCATAAAAAAAACAGCATAAAAAAAAACAGCATAAAAAAAGCTACTAATTCTAAATAAAAAAGCTACTAGTTTCAAAAGTGCTAAAACCGCATAAATCTGAAATAATGTAATAAAATCGCATAAAAAAGGGCACTAGTCCCATATTATAATTACAGATACCTTCCATAGACCGCATGAATCTGAAATAATTAAATTAAATCGCATAAACAAAATATTGTATTTTTGAAAATTATATCTTTATTTAAGAAACGTCAGAATCGAAAAATAAATTTAAGTCAGAAATAAAATCAGACAATACCCACATGTTGCGCGTTGGTTTAGGATTTGGCGTAAAATCACTTTCGTCACTTTAGGAAATGTACACGTCTGATCTAGATAGTTATGCAGGCGGTTCCATACTTGTAGGGTTAGCATTTCTGATGTAATCTGTGATGAGTTTTTGCTTAGCTGGTTTAGAATCTTGTTTATATGTACAATTCCCGATAGGTCGACATGCATTTTGTAATTAAAAAAAAAGCCGCACTATTTCAAAACCGCATAAAAAAAAGCCGCATAAAAACAGAACCTACTGTAAATCAAAATTAAACCTCTGCTGCTGCTACCTGTTTAATGAGCAATAAGTTCTCCGAATTTTGCTTCAACCGACATTTGCACCAAACGCCGAACACCGAATTCGCGAATTTTTTGTCTCCCGACAATCCTTTTACCACGATTTGCAATCATTTCCAAATTTTTTGGCTAAATGTTAGAAATCTTTACTACTACTTTTAACAAATACTACGCTTGGTACGAAAAAGTACACTGTGGTGTTATTTGAAGATAGTAATTCAAGGGAATTTAGCAAGCCACTAGTAGAAAAACTTCAAGTTTCGGTCTTTAAAGTTTTATAGCAATAAAATGGCAAAATTGTTTAACTGCCAGAAGCAAGTGAATACCTTCAAGTCAACTACTGCAATTTACCCAGTCGAATGGCAATATATCGTAACTCACGCCTTCGGCAGAGTCACATTGTTCAATATTCATAATTTTTCACCAGAAGAGCTTTGCAACTACTGATAAATTCCAATCCAATTGACAAATTCTCTTTATAGGTATGTATTAGGAGCTACATTGAACTAAGGAGGTAAGTGAGCATGGATGTGCTCTATCGACGAACAAAAAACTTTATGAGCCCCTCATCATGTCCGGTTTATTGCTTAGCACAGAAGCTTAAACGAAGACAACATTGATGAGAAGGCCCTTAAAGATACAGACTCTAAAACCCTGCAAAGCACCTATGTGATGAAAAGAAGGTTCTCTATTTCCGGTATATGATTCTACATCTTTGTGGATTTTGCTAAACAAAAGGTGTCATAATTCTTGTGAAGCGCAAAGACAGCGTTGGCCATCAAATGCCGAAAAACTGAACGTTATTATGGAGTTAGGGGTAGTACGATTTTCAATACATTTTTTTTGCTAGCCAATTGCTTTATTTTACAAAAATAAAAACATAGCATTAATACATCATGTTTCGACTTTACTTTTGCAAAATTTTCAAAAAAAAGTTAATAATTGTAAAAATTATCACTGTTTGTGTGGAGCTCATTTCTCCAGAAATCCCTTGTGGTGATCATCACAAGTCCTTGGAAATTCATCTAAAATCAACCGGATAAGAGAAATTAGTTTTAATAATAGATAATCTTGTGCCTGATCGAAGTTTTGTTTTTTTAAATTAAATATATGGTGGGCTCAGGAAATATTTTTCTGATTTTCGAGACAAAAACCGACAATTAATTGTTTAAAAAAATTGAAATTTTTGGCAAAAGCCTTCGATCAGGCACGAGTTTTTTATATTTTTCAAAATCATGAAAAATTTTATTGAAATCTACCAGTTCAAGAAACATAGTTTTGAGAAAAACTCATTTAAACTTTTACTATCAATTTATGTAGAGTTATACGAATTATTTAATTACTTACACTGTGTCATCTATTCCTGGGCCATACCTATAGTAGTTCTTCGGCCGTCATAGCAGCTTCCAAAATATCGATTTGCTGTTGCCTACGTAGCATTCTACCCTCTCGGTGTTATCGTTAGCGCGCTTATCTGCCACTTTCATACGTGCAGCATTCAGCTACTTAATCTCGAACTTTCCGGAACGCCCGAGCCCCCTTTTTTAAGTTCTAAATAACTCGAAAAGTATTTGTCGGATTCACTTTTCACAATATTTTTGAGATAAAACAAATTAAATTTTTGAAAATTCTGACTACCCCTAACCCCTTATATTATGTAATATTAAGTGAAAAGTTCTCAACGTTTTGCGTCAAATGTCTTTAGTGAATCATATCTCACGATGTATGGAATATTGTATTAGGTCACTCTATACTTGTAGGTAATTTAAAGGCTGTTGCATTAAATTTCAAAAAGGTTTTGGACAGTTTCCTGTTTGATGACGCCAGCTGTTTCTGACATCGTTCCCATATGAAAATGAGCGGAAGAGAAAATTGTACATATTCTTCAGTACCACCACGACCAAGGTAAAAATCTGAGTAGACGGCCAACTATATTTGTGCAGTTTATTCACCCCATTCAGTAGAGAATGCGACAACAAAGAGGTGATTCCAACAATTGAGTTCTGGTAGGCCAACTGTCGAAAATATTGAAAAAATCATAGAAATCATCAAGCAGAATCTACATACACTCAATTGATTACTGCATAAAAATAATTCTAACCACGTACATTTCATTGTCGAAATAAGACGAACAAATGTTTAGAACTTTTTACTTCACCTAATATGTAAATCGCGCATAAAGTCTTTGTTAAGTGTTTTAACCGAATTTCTCCTTCAATTCGTGGAGTATTCTTTCTTACACAAATGAAGGAACCCTCAATTTACTGCCACTTCTGAATGGCACGTTGTTTTTATGAGACAATTTTTTGAAACAGAAATGCACTCTAACGCGTGCCATTTCCTGCGGAGAGATCACCGCTATTAGAAAAAATATTTTCGTTCAACCTACAGCAACAGCAGCATTTCATAAGAATGAACGAAGACATTCACGGCAGTCGGTGCTATGTTACCGGAACGACCCGGATTAATATCCGACCAAAGACTGTCACTCTAGCAGCACTCCCCGTACATTTACGAGAAATGTTCATGCCGCTACAACAACAACATGAATGTTTTTTGGCATTACAGCAATAATAACAGGAAACACTTTTTTTCACGACATATTTAGTCCTGCCACAAATTCTGTTACAAATGTATACGGCGAGAACAAATTCGCAAAAAAAAGTACCGTTATTTTGGATTTTGTCCTTTGCATTGTCTACTCATAAATTATACTTATTGCAGTGATTGCATTACAAAAGTTTGGTAAAAGTGTAAGTCAGACTTTCGAATTGCTGAAAAAACTGAATATTTTCGATAATATTGGTTTACCGAACGATCAATCGTTTTTCCCAAACAAAGAATTCGCTGAAATCCCCTTAGAAAGCAGAAAATCATGTCCAGGGAAATGAATGTATCGATCAGATTCATATCAAGACCAATCAGAGATGATCTCCACATGAACGCCTTCCGTCGCTCAACTGGTCATATTTTAATAAAACACTTGAAGAAAAGTAGACTCGAAAGATGCAAGCAGCTTCTTCGATGGCACGCGGCCAACGACCGTAACAATATTCTTTTTACAGATGAGAAAATTTTCACTGTTGAACACATTTTTAATAAATAAAACGACAAAATCTATGCTAAAACTTTTTTAGACGCAAAAAATGTTGTTCCAGGGGTTTAGGGTGACCACCATTCAGCTCCCGTGAAGGTTGGTGGGGAGTGTCTTATAAAGGCGTTAGATCTCTTCAAATCTGCGAAAAAGTGGCTAAGACCGGGGCAAAAGTGTACCAGGAGGATGTCTTACAAGGTGTGTTGAAGCAGTTGAGTAGTGCTCTCTTCAATGGAAGCGTTGGAACTTCCAGGAAGATTCAGCTCCAGCTCATGATGCAAAAACCACCCAGCAGTGGCTAAAAACAGTATTCCTGTGTTCATAGCCATAGACGGTTGAACTTCTAAAAGTCCAGATCTGAATCCATTGGACTACAGTTTGAGGTCAGAATTGGAGAACATGAAGTCTTCGACAGCCTCACAGAAATTTGGAGAGTGTCAAACCATCTTTAGTCTGAGCAGCGACATATCCATAGAAACCGTGAATGCTGCAATGGCTGCATTATCTAATCGTTTGAAGGTTTGTGTACAAGCAAATGATGACCATTTCGAATGAAAATTGAACATTTTTTTACATTTACTTAATAAAAAGGTCTTATAATTTCATCTCTATAACAGACTTAACTTATAACAGAACTTATGTAAGAACTGAGTATGTATGTATGTACATCTCGTTCCATTAATCCGCTCTCAGTGAAATTTGACAGAATTGTATGACTCTCATTCGTGTGCATTTATTCGTGAATTGTTTTTGTAATTTATTTTTCTTCTTACGTTCTTATTCTCATTATCACATTTCTCTCATGCAACTACACCAGTGTAACGTCACTCTTCTCTGATGGGCGCAACCTTGTATTCTATCATTCTTGATTTTTTCTCTAATTTGATATTTGATGTAAGTAGTGGTTTACGAGCTACTCAAAAGAAACTATTTGGTACCTTCAGGCCCCCTCATTTGTAGGACAAAATTAACGTGGAGTACAACCTCGCTTAATCTCACCTAACGTGCGTGTACGCGAAATTATAAGTATATTTTTTAATTTATTCATTATTTTCCATAAGAAACCCTTTTGACCCTTATTGGATTATGTGACAATATCCTTCTCAACCTTCAAACTGCGTAGTGCAAGTAGCATTGGCACTTCAGCCAGCACGAAATTGGTTAATAGTCTGACATGTAGCGCTACAAAAAGAATATAGGCAGAATGTGACGTCAAGCCCTCAAAGGCGCTACTTAATCGGCCAAAGAAAAACGTCTCTATGTTAGTTGCTTTGATCGCAAGCCACGGTCTCCTAGCTCTATATGCTCAAAATTAAACTACCTCATTTCGACTATTGCAGATGCATCGAGAATGCGGAGGAGCAAGAGTATGTCAGGCATCTGACATACTGATAAAGAATTCTGCGTGGGATGCCAGAAGGTTTAGATACTTTGACTCATCGTTTTTTAATGATACCGATGACCTTAGGGACATACGTGTTAGCCCGATCAGTGGGTTTGCATTTAAAACAAAATAGTTTAACGAGGAGTAGTGGTATCATAATGGATCGAAAATGATCTAAGTGAAATGGCTTAAAGACCGACTGCCACTTCTACTTAACTACCTGATAACGTACTTTCGTGGATTATGAAACGAAGATTTCGGAACATTTAAAAAATAAAAATACACCAAAGAAGAACCAAATACATTTTTAAAAACAGAAAAACTTACGATAAAACATTGATAACAGTTTTTAAACTATGGCAAGCAGTTTATAAAATTTAGTTATGAATTCAAAAATAAAACATATTTTCAAATAAAGTTGAATAGATGAAAATAATTATTTTGGGTTTTGTTTAGAAATTCAAAATCAAAACAAAAACTATATCAGCTGTGTGTGTTGCTCCTGGAAACAGAATTTACAATGTTTATTTACCATATATTGTTTACAAACAAATTACCCCCAAATAGCGCTGCTAAGCAACCTGAATAAACAAACTCTCCTTTCGATTTGACAATAGCAACATAACTTTGCTTTAACAACAAAATCATGGCCTCATGGAAACTGTTGCATATCTGCCAGATAACTTTCAAAAATTTTCACATATCTAAATGAACTTTTGAGGCGAACAGACGTTACTTACAATCAACAAAATGTCCACGAAAGACAAATCTGCGAATAAGGATATGGACAAAGGTGCCGCAGGAGATGCACTTAGCATGTCCAGTAGTTCCTCGATGGATGAACAAGGTATTTTGCAATTTATTTGCGGAACGTTCACCAATTTTATTTTTTTCACACGCCATCCAATTATTTTATTCTATACAGAGGCTGCCGAGAAAAAGAAAAAGGACCTACTGCCAACTGCGCCCGTCATCCCAGTGCCAGAATATAGCGAAGAGGACCTGAATAAGCTCGTCATGTATGTGAAACGCATGACAATGCTGTTCGGTTTGGATCATCGCGACTGGACTGAAGAAACGCTCAATGGCATCAAACGTTGGTTTATGGAGGTGAATAACCCGCTAATGACGATCTTCTACGATCGCAATGTAATTAGTGTGTGTTTGGGATTTCCGCTGGTACCGGTGGCCGATATTAATTACTATGTGCGCAAGCCTAACCAAATCTTCACTGTAGATGGTTTCCACGATGAGATTTATTTTGGTTCCTTGCAAGAGGACGTTGACGGCTGTTTGTTGAAGATTATGCAATATGTATATCAGCCAATATTTCGGAATTATAAAGACTGGAACGACAATATTAAGAGTCGCTTTTGTAGAGCAATGGATAAATTTCTCTGCTACCTCACCAGCTTGCATTACAAAATGGCGGGTTTGACAGTTTTGTATGTGCCTTATGTGGTGAAGCAAGTCTCACGTCCCGGCGTGCAACATGATCGCGAGTTCGTCAAAAATCTGGAATCGATTGTGGTTTATTGGACGACACAGATACGTACATTATTGAATGATAAGACACTTGTGGCTCAGCATGATTTCGTAGTGCCACCGGAGGAGTACGAGTTTTGGCTGTATCGATGTGAGCAAATGAAAACGTTTTACACTCATTTGTATATATAATTTTTTTATATTTTTTATCTGCAGTTGAAGTACTTCAAGGTTTGGACAATCAGCTACAACACGAAGACGTACAACAAATCATTCAAGTGCTACGTATTTCTCATTCTGTTTATATTAAACAAGTGGATGAGCTTATTCAAGAGTGCCACAATGAAATGGAAGAAGCTAAATCAAATATTAAATATCTCTATTTGCTCATAGAGCCTTGCTCACTTATTGACAAAGCCGAATCACCTGCTGCCGTACCGGCACTAATACCACGCATTGTAAATATCATTCGTTATATTTGGTTGAACTCTGAATTTTACCAGCGTCGCGATCTCATTACTGGCCTTTTTCGGAATCTCAGCAATCAGATTGTTAAGTTTTGTCTCGATCAAGTCAATGTTGATCTGGTGTTGCAAGGCAATTCACGTTTTGGCATACGTATGGCAAATATGGCAATCGATTGTTGTCTGTCATATAAAGCCATTTATGAGTTAATGTCCAAGAAGCATGCTGCGCGAGAACCTGCAATTGGTTGGGATTTAGAAAACGCTATGATCTTCAATCATGTCGACGCCTTTATTGAACGTCTCAATGATCTAATTGACATCTGTGAATCGATGATTGTGTTTGGACGTTTGGATGAAACCGAGGCAATACCAAAACCAACGTTTGGCGGAACGAACGGCGAGGAGTTTGAAAGAACTGCGGAAGGTGTTGAGAAGCAGTTTAAGATATTACTGGATGCTTTGGAACACGATTCCAAAGAGCTAATATTGAATGTCAACAAAAATGAGTGGTAAGTGAAAACCGAACTCATATGAGATAAAAATGTATTTACACCACACCATAGACGAAGGTTGAGATAGGTAGGTATATGAAAGTGGTCAAAGCTGGGAAAAGCAGCACATATATATATATATATATATATATATGTATAATTGGCGGGTACACCCTGTTTAGGTGTTTGGCCGTGCTCCTCCTCTTATTTGTGGTGTGCGTCTTGATGTTATTCCACAAATGGAGGGGCCTACAGTTTCAAGCCGATTCCGAACGGCAGATATTTTTATGAGGAGATTTTTCATGGCAGAAACACACTTGGAGGTTTGCCATTGCCTACCGAGGGGCCACCGCTATTAGAAAAATGCTTTACTTAATTTTGGTGTTTCACCGAGATTCGAACCAACGTTCTCTCGATGAATTCCGAATTATAATCACCTAGGACAAAAATAAAGATCTACATATATTCAGATCATAGTGAGAGATAGATTAATTTTTCCTTCGTTCTGTTCTTTCTGAATTAAGCTGAGTGCCTGATGAATCTAATCAAGCATTTTAAAGAGACACGGTGGGCAGAAAAGGTGTCTCCACCATACTATACATCTTACATAGTAAATGAGGAATAGTTTATTTTCAACAATGTTCTATTAGGGTGGCATATATATACATAATTGGCGCGTACCCCCTTTTTGGGTGTTTGGCCGAGCTCCTCCTCCTATTTGTGAGCGTGTGTCTCGATGTTGTTCCACAAATAGAGTTATGCCGTTATTAGGAAAAACCTTTCCATCATTCATGTGTTTCATGCCCATAGTGGGTTTCCAAACCGGGGACCTACCAAATGGTAGTGACGTACAAACCTATTCGGTTACGATGATCGCCGGCTTTTGTACATTACCTTTTAGTTATATTACATAAAAGATGAAAAATAGTTTTCTTTAAACATTCCATATTAGCACCGCAACAACAGAGTATTTAACCTTCTCAGAAAGTACACGCTTCGTGAACAATTTCGGTTTACAAGTCGCACATTGATTCCATCACTCATCAGCTTGTCTATATAGAATTCTCTAAGAAACAGTTTACCAATGAATTATTTTCCAGAAACATAAACTTGGATAACCAAGAACCTTATATGCTTATCTGGCTGACAGTTTTTTAAAATCTACTGCATAAATGGTGTGGAGCATGTTCTGTTTAGCCATCTTGAGTGGTCCCGCGCAAGCTTAGAACTAATCTTAAATATAAATAAGTCTAAAGAGGGGAGCTCCAAATAAAGCTAAGGAATAAAACATTTGCTTCTATTGGCCCTGTTCAGAGATGCTCTACAACCTCGTTTACATTATACTAGAATATAGTGCAGTAATCAAGCAATAGGAATGAGAGACTTCGGGATGGAATTTACGAGAAGATACCATATCCTATACAATTATCAAGTTTCGATCTGTTTGTATGAAGAGCTACGCTATCAGATGAAGTGTTTAAATTCCCCTCTACATTTCGCTGATTGGCATTCTTATGTAGCTTTCTGGAAACGAGATAAGAGTACGATGAGCTATGCTGCTCTGAAGAAAGCCAAACTTTTTGAATAGGCAAGAGTGCTCGGAAGTTTCAGGTTTCCAAGGCAAAGTCTCTCTCAAAGAGAGGTACACGGGCTGTGTCGGGCCTATCGTCAAAAAAAATTTACAAAATAACATTAAAAGCCTCCCTTCACTTATCATATAATCTCCAATCACACAAACCTTTGCACTTTGGTGAATAAATAACGTACACTGTCTTACTACTTGAGACATAAAGTTATTCCATACACGAGAATACACCTTACCACTGATGTATAGATCTAGTGGCAGATATCAGGATTGGGACCCCTTTTAGATACATATAACAAAAGAGGAATTTTTGTATGTTAAAGTGCAATGGACAACAACCCAGATCATTGTGTCGTCCTCAGAAGTTTCAGAGCAATGTATCTGATAGACAAAAATATTACTTCGAAACCTAGTCTGAGCAGAAGATTTCATAACGAACGGTTCACAAAATTCCTTAAAAACATTTAATGCGATACTAAGGCATAAATAACTGACGCGTATACTTCTGTTATGTGTTTGACCGAGCTCCTCCTTCTGCGGCTTAGGGTTGTTTCACAAATAGAGGGGCCTACGGTTTTAAGCCTACTCCGAACGGCAAATGGTTTTTTTATGAGAAGCTTTTTCATGGCAGAAATACACTTGGAGGTTGGTTTGCCATTGCCTACCGAGGGGCGACCGCTATTAGAAAAAACTTTTTCTTTGTGATATTCATGCACGGAGATTCGAACCTACGCACTTCCGAATGGTAGTCATACAACAACCCATTCGGCTACGGCGACCGCCTTGCATTTCCTTATTCTTTTATTTTTATTAAATACAATTCTCAACACATTAATGTTTTTCTCACTTCCTGACAGGTATGAAGAGGTCTTAAAATATCGCCGCACTGTATTAAGCTTTGAAGAGACCATACAACGCCTCATGTCGAATGTTTTTCAACGCATCTGCAATATCGAGGAGGGTCTCGAGGTACTGAATGTAACACTCTTTTACTCCTATCGCGCCAGTATACGCAAAACTTACCTTCGTCAAGTGAGTGATGTCTGGCTAATGTTCGACAAAGAAATGTCAGACACAACGAAAATGTTAATAGAACGTATAAAGGTGCACGAATCTTGGATCCCATATTATGTTTCCCGTGCCATTGGCTATCGCGTTAATCTCGAGCGTCTTCAATGGCTACGCGATCGACTCAACACTTCTGACTGGCTGCCGGTGGTGCCCGAGGCAAAAATTGTGCTCGAAAAATTTGAAAATCTCAAAAAGGACTTTACGAAAGAAATCCGAAAAGCATTCGATGAATGGGTAACAAATTGCAGTAGTAGCACCCTAGAAAATCGTTTGGAACGTACGCTGCTCGTGCGCAGCAAGGTAAAACGTGGCCTACTCGAATGTAATATGGATCGTACGGTGTTGAGCATATGTGAACAAGCGCGACATTTCGAGAAGCTTGGCTTTCAAATACCAGCGCTAATTCGTAAGGTTTACGATCGCTACAACACATTACAATTTGTCTATAATAGTGTCGTTACGGTGTGTTTGGACTACAATCGCATACTGGCCGCTCTTTCGGAAGAGGAGAGAAATCTATTTCGTGCACTGATATATGCATGCGATCGGAAAATATCACCCGGCCTATTTAAGCTCACGTGGAGTGGTGAATTGAGTGATGCTTATATAGCAGACTGTGCAAAGCATACGAAGAAACTACAGGACTCATTGGACATTTACAAACGTGCCAATCGCCAAATTGCGAAGACATGTGAGAAAATCTGCGACACACCCTTGATGAAGATAGCTTTAAGCGGAGCTCTGGAATTGCCAGTATTCGAGTTAACACTGCAGTCTGCTATTCGTAGAGCGACGAACGCTATTATGGACCACTACGATACAATTGTGGATCTACTCTTTGCCGTATTCACTGAGTTTCAACCGGTTTTAGATGAGGTGAGTACATGTTTTTTTTTTTTTCAAATAAATCCTCGAGTTTTCTAAATATTTATATACTAGCTTTAACCCGCGGCCCCGCTCGCGTAGAAGTAGTTTTGAGGGATTTAGGATATGTATAGTATATAAAAGAATTACAAACAATAATTTCATAGAAAATAATTTTTTGTTAATAACCATAATATTACAATACCCGGCGTCCGTTGCTATGCCTCGTTGAATAAAATCAAAACAACCAATCAGAAAAATATCAAGCAAAATTATTTTTATTAATTTTCTATCTCAAACCGTTTTTGAACTTTGCACTTGGGTCATAGTTGAACAGCTTATGCGGATTATGAAGTCTAGAGTGTGCTATAAATAGTGGGAAATAGGAAAAACTAAGATTTTTTAGATTAAATTTAAGCAAATATTCGATTATTAGTGACGAATGAGAGTGGTGGCGCGGCCTGGGGGCTGTGACAAGGTAGTTCCATCATAAAAACATGCCTATAACCTTCATTGGGTGAAAATATGAATGTATAAAAATTTTTACGTCATTTGGTGTTGTCGTTTCGTAGTGATGCGCGGACAACGTACAGACATTCACCTTTATAGTATAGATTGGGTTGGAGAATAAGTTCATAGCGTTTTTATATTTTCTTTCATTTTACGATGATTTGTTTGCTGTTTGACAAAGGGTAAGTATTAATTCGAAAGAACTCTTTCTGCCTTACAAAACTATATTAATTATATGTTTGAGATATTAAATTTTTTGTTAGCTTTAAGGGTTAGAAATGAAATGCCCAAGAGGCAAACATCAACACTTTTGACTTCTTTGCTTTTCATCGAGGTCAAAATTTGCGACCGTTACATTTGCGACGTCTATGGAGAAGGGGTCATAAACGAGTCTAGAGCATGGAAATAGTTTCCAAAATTCAAAACTGGTGACTTTGACATCTATGACACGTCCCACAGCGGAAGGCCTTCTGAATTCGATGAAGAACGTCTGAAATCACTTTTGAGGAGGAACGGTCGTGAATAAGCGGAAAATGAGCTGCGATAATAAAACGATTCTCAATCACCTTCATTCAATGCGATTAACCGAAAAATTTAGAGTCTGAGGGCCTCACAAATTCAACGAACAAAACAAAGAAAGTCACCTTCAAAATGCTTCTCAGCATCTCACACGCCATCGAGCAACACGCAGTCATAAACAGCGCTTTTTGTACCAAATCGTCACGAGAGATGAGAAATGGTGCCTACACATCAATATGAAGCAAAGAAAGGAGTGGGAGTGGGAAAAAAGATACGCCAAAGCCGATAGTCAAGTTGGATCGTCATGTAAAGAAGACCACGATAAATTATTGATATTATATAATTGTTGTTTTTTGTTTAAACAAAAATCTTCGGTAAAAACGCTACGAACTTATTCCCCAACTTAATATGTTAATTATGTATGAAATTTGCTTGTTTAATTTTATTTATTTTTTATTATATTTTGAAATTATAATTTTCAGAGAGTTAAATAATTAGATATTATGCGTAAAACGTATGATTTAGCTTAGAATCATATTTTTGTGTAAATGATGTGTTTTGTTTGAAATGTCGATAAAATCACATCGAAGTCGTAGTATCGCCCAGGAGCTAAAGATCCTCCATAAAACAGTTTTAAACCATTTGCGCAAAAATTGTACGCAAAAATAATGGATTTCTTTTTCCCCAGTCTAATATCTTCTAAAATTTACCTGCTCATTCTTCACGGCTGTTTTTAGGACCGATATGACTCTATATCTCTTGCTTTTGAGGAGTATCTACATTTGTAATGCTATCTACTTATCTACACCTACAGCGCGTTTTTATTGATTCCATGACTAGTCATCTGTGCAGCGAAATAGTTGGACTGCAAACAAAAACCTAACGTTAAGAAAAAGGCAATGATTACCTGCTTAATACTATGGCAGTATTTTATTCACAATAAATTTAAAGTAAACAAAAAGCTCGCTAAAAAGTATCTGAAATACTTACATTTATACTGCGTTAAATAACTATTGCAATAATGGCAGGTATTGGCAATTCATTCGTTTTCTACAATACGTAAATATTTTTTGAACAATCAAAGCATCGTCATCAAAAAAATTGTCAAATATCAATGCGATTCAGTGGTCTCTAAAACTGCGGCGATCGCCGTAACCGAATGGGTTGGTACCATTCGGGAGTATAAGTAGAAAAAAAGTTTTTGATAGAAAAAGTTTTTTTTCTGATAGCGGTCGCCCCTCGATGGGCAAGGGCAAACCTCCGAGTGCGTTTCTGCCATGAAAAAGACCATTTGCCATCGGAGTCGGCTTAAAACTGTAGGTGTCTCCATTTGTAGAACAGCATCAAGACGCACCCCACAAATAGGAGGAGGAGCTCGGCAAAACACATAATAGACGTGTACGTAGAAGTATTATTTTTTTTTTATTTAGTAAACTGCATACTCTTTCTATAAATATTCTGCTTAAAAGTTTCAAATATTTTAATTTCTTTTCAGTTTTACAAAGTTTGAAACTTAGATTTACATAGTTTTTTTATGGGAATGGCCTATATTTTCTTAAAAAAATGAATTTTTGAGTCTTATCAATAAGTCCCTATGCTATAGTAATTTTACCCAGTGGAAAATTTCATTTTAGTTTATTCGACCATTTTATTAGTGTATGCTTTTAAAATTTTGTTATTCCATTTTATCACATCCTGAACTTTCTTTTCGTTATTCTTCTAAGATGGAAACTGAGTGGTATGGATATGTCACCCAATTCGATAATATGCTGAATGCGGCACTATTGTCCAGTGCTCGCAACTCTTTGCTGAACGTATACAATTTAGTACGCTCTCAAGGTGATATACTTCCATCGCCCATACTCATTGTAAAGGTCGATATTGTGGACGGCAAGGTAATAGTTAACAAATGCTGTGCATACGTGAATACATATGTGCATAGTACATTTGTGCTTAAACTTAATATATTTTTAATACCGCACTTATGTTCACTCATGCTTTCTTTTTGCTTAGATACAACTGTATCCACCCATGAAAGATATCATTAAACTTTTTTCGGAAATGTCCGAGCGCGTTAGCACAAGTTTGGCGGTTTTCCCTAGGCTAACGGCGAAACTTAAATTGCCAAAAGAGTATCAACAACCATTGTTTTCCATAACTTTTGCAAATGATAAGGAATCTAAACAAATACAATCTTCACTGGAATATGAATCGAAATACAATGAAGAAGAGATTGAAACGTTTTTGAAAGGCTGGCGTTATTATCACGATGTCTGGGAGAAAACGGATGTTGAATTTACAAAGTCCATACTGTCAACGAATCAGAGCGCTCGTGTTTTTGAACAGAGTATTGAATATTATAGCGTTTTGGCTGATGAAATTGGTATTAAGGACTCCATAGTAAATGTGTACTTTATCTTGGTGAATCAGAACTTTCTTAAGAACACTGTAATGGACTATATAGAGAAATGGCAAATGTTGAATGTTAAATTGTTGCTACGACGTGCAACCACCAAAATAAATGGTAAGTGGTGTTCACTCATGAGATATGCACACATACATGTACATAATGACGGTCAGTACTATAGGTATAACAGCAGCCCGAATTTGGAACATTTTTTATACGCATGAAAATGCATAACACCGTGAATAAAAAAAAAACTATCAAAAATCAACACGTGATTTGAGCCACTTAAAAATTACATAGTTTTTAATTTGAGTTTGAATATCAATTTATTTGGTCAATTTGTTTTTCACAGTTATTATAACGGGTAATTTTTTAGCTATTATCTTTTTAAACAGTTGGTTTAAACTGCTGACGCACGTTTCGTGTTTTGTTTCACTGTCAAACATCTTCAGTTTGGTCTATAATTTAACCATGAATCGTCTTATAAACGAACAACGCTTGCAAATCATTGAATTTTATTATAAAAATGCGTGTTCTGTTATTAAAGTTTAAGATCCACTTTTTTATCGAAAAATTGTGTTCAGCGACGCAGCTCATTTTTGGATCAATGGGTACGTAAATAAGCCGAATTATCGTTTTTGGAGTGAAGATCAGTCAGAAGAATTGCAAGAGCTACCAATGTATTCAGAAAAGGTCACAGTTTGGTGCGGTTTATGGGCTGGAGGTATCATTGGACCGTACTTCTTCAAAGATGCTGCGAATCGTAACGTAGCTGTGAATGGTGAGCGCTATCGTGAAATGATATCCAACTTTTTTTTGCCCAAAACGCAAGAGCTTGACTTGCATGACATGTGGTTTTAGCAAGACGGTGCCACATGCCACACAGCACGCGTAACAATGGACTTGTTGAGAGGCGAGTTCGGTGAACATTTTATTTCACGTTCGGGACCTGTCAATTGGCCACCCAGCTTGTGCGATATAACGTCTTTGGACCAATTTTTGTGGGGCTATGTTAAAGCCCATGTCTATTCAGACAAGCCTGATTCAATGAACGCATTGGAAGACAACATTAAAGCATTTATATATGAGATACCGGCCGAAAAATTGGAAGGAGTATGCCAAAATTGGACTAAGCGGATTGACCATTTAAAGCGCAGTCGCGGTCAACATTTGCATGAAATAATCTTCAAACATTAAATTATATGAACTGTACTATCGATTTAAATAAAAATTGTATGCATTTTTCTGAATTTTACATGTGTTTTACTTTCCTATAGCTCTTAAAAAATCACCCTTATTTATTACATTCAATGAGAGTCCATTTGATAGACCCATTCAGGATATAATTGGTTTCGTAGGTGTCAATGAAAAATATATTATGTCACCGCAGATTTTTTATCGGGCACTTTAATTTTTATTAATTCCAATACTAAATGACAATGAATGAGATAAATGAGATAATTACTTTGTTTTGAAGAGTTTGCCTCTTGAAATCAAATTTAATTTACGATAAGCAATATTGGAAAAATTCTTTTTGCACCGTCTCTACTCTTCAAAAGGGTATTTCAAAGGAGGCGCCTAGATATTGTTTTAAAGCCCGTCCTTTTTATATCCGCGATAGAACCAGTTTCTTTACACTTTTTCAACATTCATTCAATTTCATCAAGTCGACTCATTCGGTCGATTATTCCCACCAAAAAAGTTACGAATTTTGCGATACGTTGTTCTTAAAACTCCACCATTTTCACAATAAATTTCAATAATTTTAACGCGTTGTTCTATCGCATAAATTGGAAATCTGTCTACTCTGTCTACAAATATCAAAGATTATATAAAAAGAGGTACTGTCTAGAAATTATTCACTACTGGCATACGCGTCACTTTTGTTAGACCCTTTATTGTGAATTTCATAAGTCGGATTCCATACTCCAGCTTAAACCTTACGAAAGCATACATACATACAAGTATAAAAGCTTTCTTGTGTACAGATCCTTAAACTCAGAAAGGCAAAAGCCGCAAACGCTTTTCTGCTACTAAATTACATGCCGAAAGTTTTTATAAAAACTCTGAATAGAGAGTTTAAAATTTTGAAGAAAATTTGGTGAATTTTTCGAAATTGTGTGCTGTAATTGCAACGTCTAGTTTCATGATCTTTGTTGTTGTCATGGTTTCCGGGGCCACTTCAGGTTTCTTTAGATGAGACCTACATAAAACAAAAAACATAAAATTTAGACAACACAATAATAAAAAGATTTTTCTTGTGAAGGACATATTTTAAAGATAAAATTTTAATTTAATCACCAAAAAATATTTTTTTTTAATTTAAGAAATTAAAAAATTTGTAATTTTTTTAAATAGGAGCACTTTTAAGGCAAATCGGCAATAAGATTAATTGTCAAAAAAATGTCAAGTTAATGCAGACTGGAACTATCTGCTTTCTTCTAAACAAAACATTATAAAAAAATTACGAAAAGTTAAATAAAGGATTATAAAATAGTTCAAAAGTTGCAATATGTGATGCTGCTGTTATTTTGACCACCGCTGTATGTATGTACATACATGTGACCCGCACAGGTACAGTGTTTAAACTTCAACATATTGCAATACGGTTTTAAATTAGCAAAACCCCTGTCACTAAGACAATTCATTTAATACTGTTCGAAATTTCATAATAATATAAGAATATCTTTAAAACGGCGTATCGTTTAAAAATTTTCGAAATATATGTCCAAAATAAGTGCTTAACGAAAATTTGTTCAAATTTTGCTGAATTATAAGACTCACCTCTGGTTCAGCGCCTTTGTGAATAATACCGAAAAGCGCCACATAGGGGCGGCATTAATCCACAGGTGACTTACTTATTCAAGGCGACCGACCGGTCTGGCAAGAGACTGGAAAGTCTTTCTTTTCAGCTGGACGATATTAAATGCCAAATGACGTTGCCGGCGAAATCATCTATAACTTTAGCCGCCTTGGAAACCATACCGAAAAACTAGTCGAAAATCAATTTTCTTATAACTTAGGTTGTTTAAAGGCATCGATTAGGTGAAAATTGAAAACGTATTCGGTGTATACTCACTTCTGTTACCAACTGTACTTGACTTTTGCCTTTAGGCTTTAAGCCACAATTAAACATTTGCAAAAACTATTCAATACCAATTTTGACAGTATTTTTGTTTCATTTATTTTTCTATTTCAAGGTGTATACCGTTACATGCGGAAAAATGGCGAGCGCATTCAAATAGTACCACGTAATCTAAAAGAGGCCCGTGAAGCCACGGAACTTTATGAATTCCTCTTCAATGATGCCCCACGCAAACAAGCGGAATTTCCTGCAATGTTCGATCTTTTCAAATTGCTCGATCGTTTCTTGGTTGAAATACCCGATACAACACGCAAGCTGGTTACTAAATTTGAAGCTGAGTGGGATGCATATTTGAAAACTTTGTTAGATTCCGGCGATATGCTAGATACGACACGAGAAGAATTTAAGAAAGTATTACTGCGACAAGCTGACAAATTCAAGACAGTCATGAAGGAGTTTCTAGCCGATTTTTTGGTCAAACTACCGACCTCTTCGCAAACGTAAAATTTTTCATTTACTTAATTTTTAATTTCTATGGTTTTTCTCCAATTTGCCAATCTTATGTAGCTTTTAGACATTATTTATTCCCTTTCATTCCATTTCCTTTTCTCCCTTCTCCCATTACTCCACAGCAAACCAAAAACTGCACTCAAATATTTGAAAATTATTGATAATAAAGTACAAGATTGCTTCAAATTCCAGAAGGGTTTAATTGACGATTTAAGTACCTTTCATATCAATCAACCCGAAAATATGGATTTGAAAAAATTACAGAATGAATTAGAAGTTATTAGAGGTATTTGGGAGCTTATAATGGAGTGGCAAACGGCATGGGATGAATGGCGTGCCTCCAACTTTTGGCAAACCAACATTGACGAAATGGAAGATACGGCTATCAATTTGTATAAGGAATTCAATATATTAAATAAACGTTATATGGATCGCAATTGGGATATGTTGCAGGTGACCACGAAAAATGTGGATAGTTTTCGGCGTACGTTACCCTTAATAACGGCACTCAAGAATCCATGCATGAGAAAACGGCACTGGGATGCCGTGCGAGGAACTGTTGGCGTGTAAATAATCGACAAGGGCATTATGTTTAAGAGTGGAATCATATTGAAGGAGAAAATTCTTCTACGGTTATCCAATTATGACTTGTTTAACACATTGAGTGCCATGTAGCGCGTTATTGTACGATATGTAAAACTTTGCGGGATGCCGCGTCGTACAAAAGCGTATGAAAAGTATAGTTCCACAGTACCTCACATCTCCATTTGCGCTGAGCTAACGCATATGAACTGTCAATTTCATGGCATGCGGAAATATTATTGCAAATATTTTTTTTACGTGGGTATTTCATCTCATAAATTAGGTTTGGTTATCGTGGTTGCGGCTCTCATTTAGGCCTGGGATCCCATGGCGATACCACTAGTTTGGATTCAAGTTTCCCTTCTAATTCAGAAACCATTTCATTCCTCGAATAAAGGATAAATTATTGTCGATAGCTGCCGATTCCAAGTCATCTTGACAGAATAAGCGTTTAAACAGCAATATCGTATTGTGGCAAGAATGGGGCAGTGACAAAGGATGTGTTCAATGCTCTCCACCTCGTTCTTGCAACTGCAACAGAAGTCATTTGCGTTTCTCACGTGTACCAATTAAGCAGTGCCCAGTGATTATACCAATTACTGCACTAATTGTAGGCCAGTCTAGATTGATGAGGGACGAATTCCTTGGTCAAACCTGTCTAGTTACCTCACAAGCGGACTCCGTCGCCCATCTACTATTGAATTTCGTTATGTAGACCGACCTGATCCAGATCTAGTTTAAAGCATAAAAGGATGCCCTGCGTATTGGGCAGAATTGACTGATTTGAGATCAGTTCCCCTCCTAGCGATGCAATTTCCAGGAACGTCTCTGTGTCCAAACATCCAAACAGCGTTCGTGGTACACCGCTTAACCAGCTCATTAAGAAAATCTCTAAATTCAACTATTGCTTTGGAAGAAGTATTATTGAATTGTAGAGATTATATGGCAGCTTGACTCTCAGACTAAATAGTGATCGGTTGTACTGCAAGTTCTTGACCCTCAACGCAGCCTCCTTTATAGCTATTAACTCAACTTGAAACACTCTGCAGTAGTCAGGTAGTCGTAGACTTAAGTTCAGTTGTAGCACTTCTGAGCGAAAGTCACTCCCGATCTTATTATTTAGTCTTGAGTCAGTGAATATAGGTACTTACCGTGGGTCAAGATCCTTAACTTTATCCCATTCACATCATCCTGGGGTTCATGTGGAAAAATCATTTTCAAAATAGAATTATGCAGCAGTGTAGTGTAGCTCCCTATAAGTACCCAGAAGAGTTCCAAGAACTTTTGAATGCCCAAATCCGAAATATTTCTTAGGTAGGCAGGCATTCACTATGATTGTGTTGCAATTAGCTTAAAATTTTAGGTAGATAACTATGGGGAGCAGGTCTAATAGAATTTCGAGAGTCTTTGTTGGGGTAGAAGGCAGTGCTCCTGTGATATTTTCTAATGTGGGTCACCACAGGTACCGTAGAAGAGGATGGGCCTCATAACCGCAATATACAGCCAGTGTACAATACATGAATTTACGACCCATCTTTTACCTATAGATTTCATCGCATAAATTTTTATCAAAAAAACGTTTCTGATTGGAAAGACTCTTGCACTCCGCACTCTGGTCTCACCAGATGCACAACATTACCTTTAAAGCACGATGGACCTGGTTCACCTGGCAGGCTCCAACATTTTCGACGCTTAGGGTTATCATAATAGATCTATTTTTCATCGCCTCATCGCCAGTGACGATGCGATGCAGCAAACCTTTTCTTTTCTGCCGTTCAGGAAGCATCTCACACGTCAACAAACGTCTCTCGAAATCCCTCTCCATCAATTGATGTGGCAGCCACCTGCTCTCTGGATCGTTCCCATCACGTGCAAACATTTACCGACGGTTGGTCTGTCAACATTCACCTTTTTGGACATATCAACAAGGGACATCGACATGCGTCTTCATCCAATAATTGTTGTTGTTTTTTTCGGTGCCCCTTCGCGATCTATATCACTCACGTCGAAATTGCCACTTGCCACTTTTGGAAGCGTCGAAACAACTCTTAACGAGATGTATTTGATGGAGCGTGATTACCGTAAATATTTATCAATATACGACACGTTTCAACTGTACTTTTCTTTAAAAGGTAATGCTAAAGTATCACTTCCCGCAAATGCTGTTTTTTCGGAACGAACATAGACATTTTTGACGTCAGATAAAAAAGGATCTTAACGCTTCAAACGAGTGTCAACTATCATACTACCATCGAGATCTCACATATACACCTTCAAATCGCCAGTATATTACTAGAGCTAGCACAAAAATAGTATCAGCAGCGACACCTCTTTTGCGAGGATGGAAACTTATTCCTATACCCAATGTATTCTAGGTATGCAGCTCTGTAGCCTATTTAATTCTGTCATAATAAAGTGCAAATTAGAAGTGGCTCACAATTCTTTGTGATTTTTGACAAATTTTTTCTTTTCATTTTCTCCGACATTTTGTTATACGGGCCAAATGTGAAACATCGGCAGGGAAAAAGTTTATCAAAACTCATCGATAATTATGAGTGCTTTCAAACTTGACTAAAATTCAATGGGCTATAAAACTGCATACCCAAATTTATTTAAAAAATTTTGATTACAAACTTTGAAATTTTGATAAAAATTTATCGAACTTTCATGAATCTTGCACAAAGTTTGAAACTTGTTAATCTTGTCAATATATGGTGCCAAAAGTGAGAACTTTGTTCCAAGATTTTTTCATTTTCATCTGCTCCAATCTGCACCCATTTCGGAAGTTACTACCTGGATTTTGAAACTATACCACCAACTCACTTTGTGTAGCGTAATTGTTAGAAATTACCTTCGACGACTAGAAAAAAGAGAACATATTCCGTAGGCATGCGATTTCTTCGAAATCTTCAATATGATTTACACTCTAATTCCATTCTGGAAAACTCTACTGTAAACCATTTCTTCCAATTTAGAGACTTTGATGAGAACTCTAAAAAGTTTACTTTGGAACTGATTATTAATTTGGACTTTCAAGCTTATTCCGAAGAGATTCAGGATACTTCAAATGCCGCCACAATGGAATTGCAAATCGAAAACGGTATCAAGAATATTGCAAGTATTTGGCGTAAACAATCATTCGAAATGGCATTCTATAGAGATGGTATATATCGAATAAAGAACGTGGAAGATTGCATGCAGTTGCTCGAAGAACATATGGTTCAAATATCGGCCATGAAGTCCACTCGTTTTGTGGAGCCTTTCAGCGAAATTGTCGACTACTGGGAGAAGACCCTCTCGTATATTGCAGAGACTCTAGAAATGGCGTTGAACGTCCAACGTCAGTGGTTATATTTGGAGAATATCTTTACCGGCGAAGATATACGTAAGCAATTGCCGAATGAGGCGAATCGCTTTGTCGAACTCACCGACGAGTTTCGTATGATTAGTTCAAAAATGTTTAATGCTAAGTCCGCTGTGCGCGCCACACATCTACGTAAGCCACCGTTTCTGCTCGAGCGTTTCAATAAAATGGACGAACGTTTGGAGCTTATACAACGTGCACTAGAAATCTATTTGGAGTCCAAGCGACAATTGTTTCCACGCTTTTATTTCATTTCGAACGATGATTTGCTGGAGATTTTGGGCAATGCCAAACGCCCTGACTTAGTACAGCCTCATCTAAAGAAACTATTTGATAACTTGTACAAGTTGGAATTAAAACGTGTTGGAAAAACGATGAGTCGTTTTCAGGCAATGGGCATGTACTCGGACGATGGCGAATATGTGGAATTTCTCAATGTGCTTTATATTGAAGGTCCTTCTGAAAAGTGGTTAAATGTAGTCGAGAATTTTATGTTAGCCGTTATGAAGGAAAAACTTAAGCTAACGCGTGCCTCACTCAAGAAGCTTATTGGCAATCGCGAACAATGGCTCTCGCTATGGCCAGGCCAAATGTTACTTACTACATGCCAAATCCAATGGACAACCGAATGCACACGCAGTCTCATCCATTGCAAGATGATCGATCAGAAGAAACCACTGCGCAAACTAAAGCGCAAACAGAACAAGGTGTTGGCCAAATTATCAGAACTGAGTCGCAAAGATCTTGCGAAAATCATGCGCCTCAAAGTAAATACTCTGATCACCATTGAGATACATGGACGTGATGTTATCGAACGAATGTACAAGGTTAACTGCAAAGATGTCAATCACTTTGAGTGGTTCTCGCAGCTACGCTTCTATTGGCATCGCGAGTCCGAGCTCTGCGTCATACGACAAACCAACACGGAGCATTGGTATGCGTATGAGTACACAGGCAACTCTGGACGACTTGTGATCACTCCGCTCACCGATCGTTGTTATATAACTTTAACAACGGCACTAAATTTGCATCGTGGTGGCAGTCCCAAAGGACCAGCTGGTACTGGCAAAACTGAGACTGTTAAAGACTTAGGTAAAGCATTGGGTATGTGGGTGATTGTAACGAATTGCTCTGAGGGCTTGGACTACAAGAGCATTGGCAAAAATTTTTCTGGCTTGGCGCAAACTGGCGCTTGGGGCTGTTTCGATGAGTTCAACCGCATTAATATCGAAGTGTTATCCGTAGTTGCGCAGCAAATTATGTCCATCATGGCGGCGCTCTCCGCCAAACTCACCGAGTTCAACTTCGAAGGTTGTGTAATCAAGCTTAAGCATACTGTGGGGCTCTTTATTACCATGAATCCTGGCTATGCTGGCCGCACAGAACTGCCCGACAACTTGAAATCAATGTTTCGACCGATAGCAATGATGGTGCCGGACAACGCAATCATAGCCGAGAACCTGCTCTTCTCCGATGGCTTCACAAACACACGCAGTCTGGCGCGCAAAGTCTTTACGCTCTACGAATTGGCCAAACAGCAATTGTCGAAGCAATATCACTATGATTTTGGACTGCGCTCCATGGTGGCCTTGTTGCGTTATGCCGGACGCAAACGACGCCAGCTGCCAAATACCAACGAAGAGGAAATTGTATACTTGGCTATGCGCGATATGAATGTGGCCCGTTTAACCGCCAACGATTTGCCACTATTCAATGGCATCATGTCCGATATCTTTCCAGGCGTTACACTCCCAGTTATTGACTATAGCGATTTCAAGACCGCAATTGAGGATGAGCTACGTAGTAACGGCTTGCAGCTCATACCGATCGCCATTAAAAAGATAATAGAATTGTATGAGACGAAAAACTCTCGACATTCCTCAATGATCATCGGCAATACGGGCACCGCAAAATCGGTAACATGGAAATGCCTACAAGGTGCCTTTGGACGTATGAACGCGAATAAACATCCCGGCTGGGAGGCGGTCATTGTGCATCCAGTCAATCCAAAAGCTCTTAATTTAGCCGAATTGTACGGTGAATATAATTTGGCGACCGGCGAGTGGTTAGATGGTGTACTTAGCTCGATTATGCGTGTGATATGCGCCGATGAAGATCCTACGCAGAAGTGGCTGCTCTTCGATGGACCCGTTGACGCAGTTTGGATTGAGAACATGAATTCAGTTATGGATGATAACAAAATTTTAACATTGGTGAATAGCGAACGCATAACTATGCCAGCGCAAGTTTCGTTGTTATTCGAAGTTGCCGACCTGGCAGTAGCCTCACCGGCGACAGTCTCGCGCTGCGGTATGGTCTACAATGATTACAACGACTGGGGTTGGCGCCCATATGTGAACTCGTGGGTGGCTCGCCAAAAATTACCGGAACATGTGAAACTATTACGCGAATATTTCGACTACTATTTGGATAAGGTATTGGAATTCAAACGACAGCGTTGTAAGGAAATCGTTAAGACAAATCAATTGAATGTGGTTATGTCAATGTGCAAACTGCTCGAGGCCTTTTCCACAAAACTGAATGGTATCGTTTCTGGAAATCTTGAACAATTGGAGACAATGAGTAAATTGTGGTTTCTTTTCTCGCTCATTTGGTCTGTGTGCGCATCGGTTGATGAAGATAGTCGCTTGCGCATTGATTCCTACATAAGAGAGATTGACAGTTCCTTCCCCATCAAAGATACTGTTTACGACTATTACGTTGATCCGGCACAAGGAACTCTAATGCCATGGGAGAGCTTGCTTTCGGACTCTTGGAAGTATGACGAGAAGTAAGTGCCAATATATAATATCTTAATAAGAATTAGAACACAGTTTAGGTATTAGAGTTATAAATTAGAACAAACTTCTCTGCCATTTTGTTTCTCAGCAAACAGAGAGCACTACCATTTAAAGTTGTCTCTAAACGGTAGCTCTTTCTACTACAGAGGCTAATTATCGTTCAGACAGGCATCAAAATAATTATCTTTTCGTTTTCAACGCAAATAAAATTCACTGGTTTCATTAAAATGATAAGGGCTTCGCCCTACTGAGCGATCAGCTTGATTGTGAATACATAAGTATGCATGTACAGGGTGTCCGGTAGCATAATTAGGTTTTAAATTTAAAATTTCTCCCTAATCGCTGAGCTATGAGTGGGGAGGAGACCACATTAGCTGCGTTATTCGAATTATTTAGGTTAAGATGTTGCAGTGCGCGGGTTCGCAATTGAAGCATATGGTACTTGTGTAACTTCTCGTCGTAAATTTTGTTCAAGTTACAATATTCGTTATTCATGTGATGCCTCAAGCGAAGATTTGAGTCTTTCAGCCCACGGCCGGGGCCCAGCCGGACACCGAGAACAAATGAAAATATTGAGCTAGTCGCCACATGTTTGTACGATAATCCCCACCAATCCGTGCCCAAAAAAGCGTCTGCCTTGGGACTTTCAAAAGCTATTGTGTATGAAATATTGAGAAAAATTCAAATCGTGCTAGGGCTTAAGACAAACGACGGAGCGACTTCGGTACGGGAAACACTACCTTTTATAGTGGTGAGGTCAAATTACATTTAAATAGAAGTTCAAAAGAGAAAAACTGCAGTTATTGGTCGTCCACTAGACAGAACTTACTATTAAAATATCCATAACTATTTTACAGTCTCAAATTGACGATTTGGTGTGTATTGTTAAGCAGTGGAATAAGTTTCGTAATTTCTGTGGTCGGCGCATGCTGAACATTATTTTCTGCCAATAATGAGAGGACATCCTTCTATACACACACATGGTGCGTCACAAGATTCCGCCACGGAGCACACGACCAGAGAGCCTATGACGATACTATAGGGTGATCAATCATGAGGTGCTTTTTTCAATAGTTAAAAAAAAAAACAAAAATGTAAATTAATATATGTTCAAAACCTTTATTTATCATTTGAAAGGACATTCTTTGACATTACTTTTTGAATATGACTTCATTCAAATGTTGGCCGCAACTACGCTTAAGGTGGTCCATTCTGAAGGTCCAATTTTCAATCACTCGTTCGAGCATTTCGACTGGTATGTCGTGAATAACACTATAACCGCTATATTCTCAATGCTTCTTGCTGGACGTGGTCTATTCGGTCGAGAATTATCCACCAATGAATATTCGGATTCAAATTTGTTGATGGTAGTTATGTCGAATAGTGTTTAAGGCAGGCCGATTATGTTGACCATAATGCGGTCTAAGCGCACGAAAAACATTTGTCACAGAACGCTGATTTTCATAATACAGTTGAACAATTTGTAGACGTTGTTGCGGTGTGAGTCTTTCCATGATGAAATGCCAAACGCTGTTCAACAAATCCACGATGACAGTTTGCCACAACTCGCGCGCGATCTGTAAAAAAAACGCAAATGAAAAAAACTCCTCTTAATTGATCACCCTATACATGATTTCTTCCCTAATAAACTGATAAGCCGTTTCGATAACATATCCAGGCTTAACAGGATGCCAAATCGTGCCGCTATGGAGGTAACTTAAAAGTAAAGTCCGCGAAACAAACCCCTACAAGCATCTCAGCACTAAAAGAAAGTATTGTTTGAGAGGTTAATAGTATTCCGACATCATTTCTTCAGCGAGTGGCACGGAGTGCGGAGGCCTGATGCTGGTATCGGATTACCATACATGTAACGATCAACAATTAGAGGAAATAATTAAAAATAAAATAAAATCCGCACTTGCCTTCTCTGTAATAGTCATTGAAACTTTACTGATACGTTTATCATTAGTAATTATTTTTTAATTTAGCTTTTAATTTCTAATTCAGCCACCGGATGCGCTTTACATACAAAGGTCAATGGGCAATGGTGTACAGTGCAATATTTCAACAAACTAGGTGGACAAAATAACATGAAAAAGTATTTCCCGAAATCATTTTTTTCGTATACTTAGTACAAAAATAGGCCACTGTTATGAAAATACCTAATATAATATTTAAAATACAATATTTTATATGAGAATTGTAAGGGTATTTCGATTAGCTTTTTGTAAATTTCAAATTCATATCCACACAATTTTTTGAGGCAGCCACGTGATCATTATTGGTCAAATATTGAAAAAATTACTTGATAATTTTCTTTCAAAAGCGATGTAGTTTATTCTTGATAACATCTGATAAGTGAGTATTTCGTCATCCCATAAGCGGTCTCTTTCTTCAGTACCGCAAAACTCCTTAGGGATTTCTAAAATGTTTGCTCTTTTGAACGGGCAACCCTCCATAAAAGAACGCAGACACTTTTTCCCCTAACCAAGATATTATATTTTAGATCTCTCATAAGCGGACAGCTTCCAAACTCTGCCTTGAAGTTCTCCAAGTCAAAAAATTTTGTTATTTCATTCACAAGGTGTGGGAGCAACTGAGCCTACAGACAGTGAAAAATAGTTTAGGGAAAGCTGATTTTGAGAAGCAAATTTCCCAAATCACTGTCTTAATTTATGTTATCAAGTCTTCATAAATGATGAAGAGGCAAAAAATATGAATATTGAAGTGGCAACTCTCGGTGGTCAACTCTTCGGAAGATGAACTAGAAAATGAGATTGACGGCCAGTTAACTTGTTATAAAGAAACTTATTTAGGAACGAGCAAACTAAATGTTATTTCCTTATATTGCGTATATCACAGTGACCACTTCTCACGTTTCTGTATAGTAATGAAATTTCTGTTTATTTTGACAAATATTTATCTTTATATCTGTTCTGATGTTGGGAAATAAAACTGACTAAGTATTAAATATTATATCAGTCACAAATTATTTTATTTTTACTCCTTTCTCATAAACGGACACTTCCCATTAGAGGACAAATTTTGCAGTCCCTTGGATGTCCGTTTACAAGAGAGTACAATGTGCATTAGGACGGGTCGATTTAAAAATCGCTCATTGCTCTGTAAATATCGTATTCTAGGGATCAAAATAAGAAACTTTGCCGAAGGAACCATACCTCTAAAACGAATTCTGATGTCCCCCAATTTGGGTCGAACGAAAAATCCCACTTTGACCCATTTAGAGTGCTTCAATCTAGTCCAAATGTATGACCGACCCCCACTTACTTTGGACGGCCGATCCACCCATGCCAGTGGCACACCCCCTGGAACTCCCTTGGAGGGTTCCCCATACAATCATTTCAAAATATCATCATTTTTGGCCTTTACATGAGAGAAGAAACTAAAAAGTTCTACCCAAATTGGGGGACATCAGAATTCGTTTTAGAGGTATGGTCCCTTCGGCAAAGTGTCTTATTTTGATCCCTAGAATATGATTTTCACAGAGCAATGGGCGATTTTTTTGCCTCCCCACAAATCGACCCGGCCTACTGTACATATAACGACGGACCTTTTTCATGGCAGAAATATAATCGGAGGTTAACATTTGCTTGCCGAGGGGTGACCGATATTAGAAAAAACTTTTTCTAATTAAATATTTTCTTTTATATAGGAATATCTTTTTTCTGGGCACCACCCAATGGTAGTCACGCACCAACCCATTCGGTACGACAGCCTAACAAATATCATAAAGATTCGGCAAAAATCTGGATTCGTCCATTATAGAACTCGACAGAAAAGCCTGGCGTTTATTTTCATGCTTTGGAAATATTCGTGCTAAAATGGAAATGGCTCTACAACAGTGTTTATTTGATATATGGGTTAAGATCCCCAAGTTTGTTTTAGATATAGTAAATGACTCTACATTGTCAGACCCAGTCTGACACTCAATGAAAGTAAATATTGGAACCTTTTGCCTTGTATCCAGCCAAGTGGAACATGCCGATTTGTGATCGCTTCATATTCAAGGTCACTGTGGCCCAAGTAGTCAGAACCTTTCTCGTCAAATAGAGGTTGAGGTAGATTGCAAAACCCTGTTGATAAAAGTACCGAGAATTATTTACGCAAAAAACATTAAAAATTCATATCAACGCCGACTTATTCCATAGACTACTTATTTTGCCCCAAGACCAAACGACACAAAATTACTCTAGTACTGAATTTATTAGAAAAATCGCCAATAAACAGGTCAGAAGGACGAAATTACCACGAATTATTCAGTAAAACTAAAAATGCTTCTGAAAGTGATTACATTTTAAATATATATATATATTTTTTTTTTCCATAATACTAAAAAAATTTTTCGTATTTTATTACGCATTTTAAACTTTATTAACTTAGAAAACTTAAAGAAAAATAACTTTTTAGTAAGTTGGTACTAAACTTTCTTCGCATTTAGAATACTTTTACATTAAACTGAAAAGCTTTGAATGTCAATATTTTTCTAAAAAGCATTTAACAAAAGCTTATGTTATTTATTTACTTACATTTAATGACCAAAAACCTAAGAGAATAATTTTTTCCTGCTACTTTGTCGAAACATCACACTGTACATCATCTGCAAACGACGCACACCTTCGTTTACTTAAATACGCAACCAGCAAAATATACGCTTTTTATTTAATTTTTACAATTTAACGTTAAAGCTAGCAAGACTGCTTCAAATTCTTTCCATTTTTCCCTATTACAGTGTTCCATTTTATAAAATTATTGTCCCCACCGTGGACACTGTGCGCTATGAATATCTTGTATCCAAACTACTGCAAGAAGAGCATCCGGTCATGTTGGTTGGTAATGTGGGCACCGGTAAGACCTCCACTGCAGTCAGCGTAATGGAGTCCTGCGATAAAACAAAGTATACTGTGCTTTCGATCAATATATCCGCGCAGGTAATTCAGTACTATTGACACAGCTAAAGTTAGCTCGCCTCACAAAATTTCTGCTAATCTCTTTCCTTTTACCGATCATAGACAACAGCCGCCGGGTTACAAGAATCCATAGAGAATCGCACCGAGAAACGTACCAAAACCTTTTACGTCCCAATTGGCGGCAAACGTATGATTTGCTTCATGGATGACTTCAATATGCCTGCCAAGGATACTTACGGATCGCAGCCTCCTCTCGAACTTATCCGACAGTGGATAGATTATAAGTACTGGTTTAATCGTCGCAATCAACAGAAAATCTATGTGCAGAATACGTTGCTCATGGCTGCTATGGGACCTCCCGGTGGTGGTCGCCAAGTGATATCGCCACGCACACAAAGCCGCTTCGTCGTCATCAATATGACGTTCCCCACCGAAGCAACCATTATGCGTATTTTCGGCAGCATGCTTCAACAGAAATTGATACCATTTGCCAATGATATACGAGAGATCGCTTTGAAAACCACCTCTAGCACTATTGATTTATATAACGCTGTGGTTGCTCGTATGCTGCCCACACCAGCCAAATCGCATTATTTGTTTAATTTGCGCGACATATCGAAAATATTCCAAGGACTACTGCGCGGGCATCATGAGGCGCAGACGAAACGTGCGAGCTTTTTACGTTTGTGGGTGCATGAAGCCTTCCGTGTGTTTAGCGATCGCTTGATCGACGATTTAGATCAGGGCTGGTTCATGAATGAGGTGAATACCGTATTAGGCAAATATATGGAAATCACCTTTCACAGTTTGTGTCCCAACAAAATCGTACCTATATTTGGTGATTTTATGAGCAATCAAGGTTATTATGAAGATCTGAATTTTGACGACCTTCGAAAGTATATCAATCGCCAGATGGAGGAATATAATGATTTCCCGGGCATGGCACGCATGAATTTAGTATTCTTCAAGGAGGCAATTGAACATGTAACGCGTGCTGTACGTGTCATCTCACAACCTCGTGGCCACTTGCTAAATATAGGTATCGGCGGTTCGGGACGGCAATCACTTGTTCGTTTGGCCGCTTTCATTTGTGAATTCGGTACATTTTCAATTGAAGTAACAAAAAAATACAAAACCAACGAATTCAAAGAGGATCTGAAAAATCTTTACAAAGTCACTGGCATTAAACAACGTGGCACTGTCTTCATTTTCAGTAATGAGCAAGTGGCGGAGAGCACATTCCTTGAAATACTTAACAACATGTTGAGCACTGGAGAGGCGAATCTTTTTAAGGCGGACGAATTCGAAGAGTTGAAAACTGAACTGGAGCGACCAGCCAAAAAGGCAGGCATTCAGTTTACCACAGAATCACTGTATAATTTCTTTATGCAAAATGTGCGCGAAAATATGCACATTGTATTAGCGATGAGTCCGATTGGTGAAGACTTCCGTAGCTATATACGACAGTATCCGGCCTTGATCAACAACACTTCACCGGATTGGTTTCGTCTTTGGCCGCAGGAAGCCCTGTTGGAGGTAGCGCAAAAGTTTCTAATGGGCTTTCAAATAAATGTGCCAGTTCCCGGAAAAGAGGATGACAACAACAGAGAGAGCTTAATTATTACGACAGAAGATAAGTTACAGAAGGCCGTTGCTTATGTTTTCTCGGTTATTCACTCGAGCGTCGCCGAGATATCAATTCAGATGTTAGCTGAAGTGAAGCGACACAATTACGTTACATCACCAAATTATTTAGAGTTGGTTAGCGGATTCAAATTGTTACTCGAAAATAAGCGTTTCGAAGTATCTTCCAGCGCCAATAAATTAAGAAATGGACTCTCAAAAATTCAAGAGACACAAGACAAAGTTTCAGTAATGACCGAAGAACTTAAAATCAGCTCAGAACAAGTGAAAATCTTAGCCAAAGAATGTGAAGAGTTCATTGCAATCATTGAGATCCAAAAGGCAGAGGCCACAGAACAAAAGGAAAAAGTCGACGCAGAGGCAATAATTATCCGACAAGAAGAGGTGGTTTGCTTAGATTTGGCCGCAACGGCACAAGCTGACTTGGATGTTGTTATGCCGATGATCGATGCGGCTATCAAAGCATTGGATGCGTTAAGCAAGAAAGATGTGGCTGAAGTCAAGTCTTACGGGCGGCCACCAATGAAAATCGAGAAAGTCATGGAGGCAGTACTGATACTACTGGGAAAAGAGCCAACTTGGGAAAATGCAAAAAGGGTGCTCGGTGATGTAAATTTTTTGAATGACTTGAAAAACTTCGAGCGCGATCATGTCACCGACAAAACTCTAAAGCGCATTGGATTATATACGAAAAATCCAGAGCTGGAACCCGATAAGGTCGCAATAGTATCGGTGGCCTGCAAGTCACTTATGCAGTGGATTATGGCTATTGAGAATTACGCCAAAGTATATCGCATTGTGGCGCCGAAGCAGGAGAAGTTGGACAATGCTATGCGATCGCTGGCCGAGAAGCAAGCGATGTTGGCGGCTGCTATGAAGAAGTTAGAAGAACTTAATGCCGCGATTGCGGAACTGTATCGACAATTGAATGAAAAGACAGAGCTGCTAAACGAACTGCGGTTGAAAGAAGAGAAATTGAGGTAGTTTTAGAGAAAGTTATATATATACTTCACTCTTCATTTACTACATTCACACCACACTAACACAGATCAAGAGCAGACTTAAGAGTTCAATTGAGGAGATGAACTTAAATTGTTTCCATTTTCACCTCTATTGTGTGACCACGATTAAGGGAAGAAGCTTTTCTTGTATAATTTATTTTACGTCGCTAAAAACAATTTGCTAATTTTTTTTTCATATCCTTATTCACTCCGCTCGGAAGCATAGGGCCTCGGCAAGACTCTTCCATCGTCCACAGTTCTGGAATGTTGTTTTTGCGCCCTCTCATGTGATGTCTCGCCGTCTCGCGCAACATCGACCTTCTCAAAGTAATCTTTGAAGTCCATCTTAAGCGCCAGTGCTTCGCCGATGACATCTGCTTCCTCTCTCCCAAACTCGTAAATATTATTAAGGAAAAACCAATGCGATTTCTAGATTAGTGCGAGGTTACATAACGTTTTTCTGTGCTAGCATATTCGAGCCCTGGAAAGAATTCATGGTACTTCTACGAGAGCACGTTTTTAGAAAGCAGTTCACCATCTGATATACCTTAAAATGAAATACTTTTCGACTCAGAGAAAGGTGATGGCTTAAACATAAATTTTCAGAGATATTTTTCAAGTATAAATAAGGGTATTTATATCTTAGTCTAGTCATAGTCGACCCAAATGTTTACTTAACGAAAGTGTCACGCTCCATTCAAGATTATCAATAATTTTCTACCTTACTAGAACTAGTGTTAGCTTAGTACAATTTTCGCACGGTTTTTTCTATACCAACCCATCGAAAGTCGAAGGAAATCTTCCTTAGGTGTGCTCTACCAAGTCGGTATGATTTCTAGTTACACCAAAGACTTCTTTATGTAACTAGTCAACAATGGCCTTGAAGGTGTTACGTTGCCCTTTTTACCATCAAAGATGTAAGACAGAAATAGGCATGAGGCTACATATTAAGCAGTAAGATTGCTACAGATCTTACCACTTTTGGACAACTTAACCATATGGGTTTATGCGTAACTACAACCGACTTTGTTCCAGTTTCGATATCCATGTCCATTATGGGCATGAAATATTAAATGTCAAAAAAGCTTTTTCAAAGTATGAACGTTACTTGACACTCAAATGAAAAAAAAGTAGGCATCTCCATTTATGGGAGCATCTCAAGACACGTAACTTTGTGAAATAAAATACTTCCAAAAATGATAACAAATATTGCAGTTTTGATTCGAGAGGTCCTACTTTAAAACAGACCAATTCAGAGTGAAAGATATTCTTCATTTTTCAGTGAACTTCAGCTTAGATATCCATCGATACAACCATTTCCGACTAATATTTTACCGACCTATCATTTGCCACCAACGTCTCGCTCAACTTTCTTAATTATTTCTATTTTAGAAAACAACTTGAGCGCGCCATCATTCTAGTGGAATCTCTGTCTGGAGAACGAGAGCGTTGGATTGAGACTGTGGCCTCGTTGGATCTATCATTCGAAAAGTTACCCGGCGATTGTCTACTAGCTACTGCATTCACATCTTACCTCGGTCCATTCGACACCAAGTATCGTGAGATTCTCATTGAGCAATGGGTAGCATTAATTACGTCGAATCAAATTCCTGCCACGGACGATATGAAAATAACACTTTTCCTCAGCGATGCTGTAACTATCCGCGAATGGAATATACAGGGTCTACCCGCCGATGACTTCAGCACTGAAAATGGTGTTATTGTAATGCGCGGACAACGATGGCCACTAATTATAGATCCACAATCACAAGCGAATACTTGGATCAAAAATTACGAGGCAAATAACGATTTAAAAGTGATTGATTTTTCCCAAATTGATTACCTCCGTTCACTGGAACGTGCAATGTCAGCTGGTAACCCGGTACTATTGCAAAATGTTGGCGAAGCCTTGGATCAAGCTATAAATCCCATTTTACGTAAAAGCTACACTATGCAAGGAGGCCAGAAGCTGATTAAGTTCAATGACAAATATATATCCTACAATGATAACTTTAAGCTGTACATAACTACAAAAATAACAAACCCACACTATCCTCCGGAAATTTCATCCAAGACGACAATAGTTAATTTCGCTGTAAAACAAGATGGCTTGCAAGCGCAACTTTTGGGCATAATTGTGCGCAAGGAAAAACCAGCACTCGAGGAGCAAAAAGATGAGTTAGTGTTGACGATCGCGCGCAATAAACGCACACTCATCGACTTGGACAACGAGATCTTGCGATTGTTGAATGAAAGTCGTGGCTCACTGCTCGAGGACGACGAACTTTTCGCTACATTACAAAAGTCGCGCCAGACTTCAGTTTTAGTGAAGGAATCCTTGGCCACTGCCGAAGTCACGGAGATCGAGATCGACTCTGCACGCCAAGAATACCAACCAGCTGCCGAACGAGCAGCCATACTCTTCTTTGTGCTCATGGATATGTCGAAAATCGACCCGATGTACGAATTTTCACTCGCTGCTTACGTTTTACTCTTCATGCAATCTATTGAGCGTAGCCCGAAGCATCAGATCGTCTTTGAGCGTATACAGAACATCAACGATTATCACACATATTCGGTGTACAAGAACACATGCCGAGGTCTGTTCGAAATGCACAAACTGCTCTTCTCCATACACATGACAGCCAAAATTCTAGAAATTGCTGGAAAGCTGGTAGTAGAAGAGTATGATTTCATTCTAAAGGGTGGCATTGTACTGGACAAGCAGAATCAGGCGCCAAATCCAAGTCCAGGTGGGTAGAAATATTGAAAACTTTGCTCGTTGCTATACGCGCAGTGTACGTCATATTTTTCTTGTGTAGTGTGGATTAGCGAACAAGCTTGGGATAACATAACGGAACTAGACAAAGTGCCAGGATTCCATGGCATAGTCGACTCCTTTGAGGAGAACGCAAAAGCGTGGCAAAGTAAGTACTTAGGTGAATTTCCTCTTCGTTTCGATTAATCTACATTTAACAGCGTGGTATGCCACTACAATGCCGGAGACCGAGGACCTTATCGGTGAGTGGAATGACAAATTGACAGATTTCGAGAAAATATGTATAGTTCGGTGTTTACGTCCCGATCGCATCTCGTTCTGTCTCACTCAATTCATTATCAATACACTTGGCCCACGTTTTGTTGAACCACCCGTATTGGATTTGAAGGCCGCCTTTGACGAGTCCTTATCGCAAACACCACTCATCTTCGTGCTTTCGCCCGGTGTGGATCCAACACAATCACTCATCACGTTGGCTGAACAATGTAAAATGTCCTCACGCATGTTCTCACTCAGTTTGGGTCAAGGTCAAGCGCCGGTTGCTACGAAAATGATCATGGATGGTGTACGCGATGGTAATTGGGTATTTCTAGCCAATTGTCATCTTTCGTTGAGTTGGATGCCAAATTTAGACAAAATTATTGCAACAATGCAAACAATGAAGTTGCATAAACGTTTTCGTTTATGGTTGAGTTCGAGTCCGAATCCTGAATTTCCGATTTCCATACTCCAATCGAGCATTAAAATGACCACAGAACCACCACGTGGTATAAAGGCCAATATGCGACGTCTATATAATAATATTAACGAACAGAATTTCGAAACGATTGACGAAACGGGCAAGTACAAGAAACTATTGTTTGCACTATGCTTCTTCCACACGGTCTTGCTGGAACGCAAGAAATTTTTGCAACTCGGTTGGAATGTCATCTACAGCTTCAATGATTCTGATTTTGAGGTCTCAGACATCTTGCTAGCTTTGTATTTAAACGAGTATGAAGAGACGCCTTGGGGTGCACTCAAATATCTTATTGCCGGTATCAATTATGGTGGACACGTGACCGACGATTGGGATCGACGCTTACTAACAACTTATATAAATCAATTTTACAGCGATAATGCTTTGACTACAAATAAATTTCGGCAAGTGTGAAGATTTACTACTACCTTTGAGCAATAGCTTAACGAGTTTAATATTTACAGCTTGTCTTCACTGATTAATTACTTCATACCTAGCGATGGGGATCTCCAATCCTACATAGATCAAATTCAACAATTCCCCAATTTCGACAAACCAGAAGCGTTCGGCCAACATCCCAATGCCGATATTGCCTCACTGATAGGCGAAACTCGTCTGCTCTTCGAGACGCTCATGTCAATGCAGGTGCAAACCACTACTTCGGTGGGTGAGAGTATGGAGACTAAAGTCTTGCGTTTAGCTAAGGACATATACGCAAAAACGCCAGACGAAATCAATTATGAGCAGACCGCCAAACTGATCGGTATCAATCGTTCGCCTCTCGAAGTGGTACTGCTGCAGGAGATTGAACGCTACAATTATTTACTAAGCAGAATGAAAGTACATATGCGTGATTTACAGCGTGGCATAAAAGGACTTGTGGTGATGAGTACCGAGTTGGAGGAAATTTATCAATCAGTTTATGAAGGTCGCGTGCCCGGAGCATGGCTCAAAGGTAAGTATCTACCTTCCCTACTCTCCTTAGAACTCTTCGAATCATCATTTTTACCAATACTTCCAGCCTATCCTTCACTGAAACCACTAGCTGCTTGGTCGCGTGATCTCATTCTACGCATAGAGCATTTCGCTCAATGGGCCAAAACTTTGAAACAACCACAGCTCTTCTGGTTGGCCGCATACACTTTTCCCACCGGTTTTCTCACAGCAGTGCTACAGACATCGGCACGTGCCAGCCGCACACCCATCGACGAATTGTCATGGGAGTTTTTTGTTTTCATCGAAGAGGATGCGGCTGCAGCGCGTATTACCCGTGAAGGTGGCGGCGTTTATGTGCGTAGTTTATTTTTGGAGGGGGCCGGTTGGTTGCGTAAAATGCAATGCTTGCAAGATCCTCAGCCCATGGAATTGATTTGCCCTATGCCTGTGATACATTTCAAGCCGGTGGACAATCTAAAGAAGAAGACTCGTGGCATGTACCAATGCCCAGCGTATTATTATCCACAGCGTGCCGGCTCCTTCATCATAGCGGTAGACTTGAAGTCGGGCATTGAAAACTCGGACTATTGGATTAAGCGTGGCACTGCTTTGTTACTCAGTTTGAGCGTTTAAGCGTTGGATAATACCGCATCATTTTTGCCTTTTTATCCTTTTTTTATCCGTGCTTTGTAATTTATTAATTTTACGGCATGTTATGTAATTATCTATTCGAGCTCTTATTGCGAACAAATGCAGCTTTTTTCGAGCTTTAAACTCTATTTTATGTTGGCTTTAGTTTAAGTACGCTAAGCGACTAACACGCGTCGCTCATGCTTGCACAAAGCGCGGCGGCTCCACTGCGCCAACTGTAGCTATGCAATTACACATAATTGGAAGTAATTATCGAGTACATGAACCACAATACGACAGTAATTAATTGAATTAAACGGTGCTGACTTTTTTGGCGCGCCGCAAAATTCGAACGTGGAGCAAACAGGAGTAATTTCCAGCAGCTGCATCAAAACTGTTGAGAAATCATTGTGAAAAATTGGTTAATGTCGCTTTGAATTTAAAATAGAGCGATGATTAAGATTGCTTAATTCCATTCCATTTTAGCTTTAATCCTAATTAAGCAAAAAAATAAATTACACGCACTCAAATGGTTGAGAAGTTACGATACGAAAAATAACCAAACCGAGTGGCGCATGAAAACTAGTGGCGCATGAAAACTAGTGACGATAAAGTGGTAAAAACTTCAAATTTTTTTTCACTCAACGCAAATAATAATTGTACAGATATAGTCACTCACAACTCATTTGGTACAGATACGATTTTTTTGTAAAGTGCTCTATATTTCATAATATTTTGCGAAAATGGAATAACAGAGTAGGCAAATTTCTTATTTATTTTGTTTTATTTCATTTCGCAACCTATTTCTCTTCTATGGCTATTAACGTCGCTGCTCGAACCAAAGATTGTTTGAGACTCTCCCAATTTCTGTGAGGTCTTCAACAGGTCATGTTTTCCAATTCTGACCACAAACTGTAGTCCAATAGATTCAGATCTGAGCTTCCAAACGGTCAACATTCTGCAGTTATGAAGCCAGGATTATTATTTTTAGCCACGGTTGATTGGTTTTTGCCTTATGGGCTGGAGCGGAATCTTGCTGGAAGAACTAACGCTCTCCATTGAAGAGAGTACTGCTTAACTGCTTCACCACGCTTTCTAAGACATCCTCCTGGTACACTTTTGCCTTGCAGAAACGAAGAGATTTAACGTCTTCACCAGACACTCCCCACCAATCATCACGGGAGCGAATGGTGGTCACGCTGAACCCTTGGAACAACACTTTTTGCGTCTAAAACAGTTTTAGCATAGATTTTGTTGTTTTGCTTATTAAAAATGTGTTCAACAGTGAAAATTTTCTCATCTGTGAAAAGAATATTTTTACGGCCGTTGGCCGCGTGCCATCGAAGAATCTGCCTTCATCTTTCGAGTTTACTTTTCTTCAAGCGCTTTATCAAAATATGACCAGTTGAGCGACGGAAGGCGTTCATTTGGTTATCATCTCTAATTAGTCTTGACATGAATCTGATCAATGCATTCAATTTTCTGCACATGATTTTCTGCTTTCTGAGGGAATTTCTGCGAATTCTTTCTTGAACGGCTTTTATGGCTGCACTGGTTCGAACTACTCGAGGACGACCACTTCCTTTTTTTGTCTGTCACTTCAGACGTTTGGTCGAACGAGAACGATTGATCGTTCGGTAAACCAATATTATCGAAAATATTAAGCTTTTTCAGCAATTCGAAAGTCTGACTTACACTTTTACTGCAATCACTGCAATGCGATTTTCCTTAGTTCGCCACTCCATTGTTAACAAGCGAAATTTCCTATAAAACTGAGTATAATTTCTGAGTAGACAAGGCATACGAACAAAATAAAAACTAACTGAAGTTTTTACTGCGAATTTGTTTTCGCCATATGCATTGTAAAATTTGTCACAGAATTTATGGTAAGACTAAGTATACAATTTTGTTTTTAAAGAACTTTACTATTACTTTCTAGTTTAAAAGTGTCCCATACGACGTCATTTGCCAAAATTATATATCTTCCTATAGGGTGATTAATTTTGTGCTGCCATACATACATATAGGTTTTTATAAGTTAACTTTCAAATGTTGACCTTTACGATGCTTAACATGTCTTTTCAATACTGTATCCAGAGGTATTACTATTTTACCGAAATAGGAAACACGATTATCTTTACTTTGTAAGGATAAAAATTTTGCAGTTTTATATATATACATACTCCCATATGATGGACAGTCTCTTTCAATGCTTTTTGAAATGTATTATAGATCCCCACATGCCACACCCGGTACTTTGCAAATATTTATTTTTGCAAAAGTAGAAACCAGCACCGTAGCAAATTGTCAAACCAGAAATCTCAGTGACATTTTTATTGTCCACATAACTTAACCGATTTCAAATTAACATATCAAATATGTGTTCCAGTGACAAACCCTTCTTTGGTTCGTTGAAAAGAATGGCTGCATATTTTTTATGATTTCCTATCCCCCGCTTTTATTTTCCCCCTTTCATTACTGTTGTCATGTGCGTGGGGCGGGTAAAGTGATGATATTGCATCGCTTTGCTGACAACGCAATAAAACTTGACAACACAACAGCAATCAAAACAAGAAAGGCAAGAACAGCAACAGCCACTGCACCAGCACGAGTACAAGCGACAGCTGAGTTTTGCGTGCAACATCAGCCAACATTGTAGTCATCAACTTGAGCCATATGGCGCGTCCGCCTGATAGTGGCATGGGGCACGCATAGTACAAAATATTAATGTTGTTTTTGTTTGCAATTGTTTACAGTGGTATGGCTTTTGTGTTGTTGTTATTGTACAACCGTTACACGCAGCCAAAACTCGCTTCCTCCAATAGTAAGTCCCAATCCATTCAGTTGGGTGGCATCACCCACATATTGTAAACATTGCGTTAGTGACGACTTGTATCGCACAAAACCGTCATCGTCACCGTTGTCGTTGTTGTCGCCGCCGTGTGCCACGCCTTTTCTGCGTTAATGCGGTGATGAAATTGCTGAGCCATTCTGTTCTTGCTACTCAGCCCATCAACAGTACACACCGGTTGACCATTTGTTAGTTTTGGCTGGGGACGGTTCTTGTGGTTGAATGTATTGTGTTTTTTAAGTGATTTCAGCGTCTTTTGGCTTTACTGTGCTGGTGGGTGGGTGGGTTGGTGAATTGTGTAGTGGCAAAAATCATAAACCTTTGCCGAAATTTTGCTCGAAACGAGTAGTGTTATGGCCTCACTAACTTTTCTGCTATCACTCTATGAAGAAATTTATTTAATAAGTGCGAAAATAACCAGAAAAAAAGCATCTATTTTTGAAGGTATCAATCAATTTATAAGCAAATTAGAATCAATTGGTTGTGCGGGAAAAGTTGTATCCTTATATAGAAAGAGTTGTACAGATTATGGCGCGAGAATATGCGGTAGACTACATAGTGCTAGCTAGATCCACTCATCCCACGAGTCTTGTGAAGTAGGACATATCTTTAAATGATTTTAAATTTAAATCAAAACATAAAAATGTGTAAATACGGAAAATAGACATTTTGCAAATTCCGAATTCCCTTACACAACCACTGAGTGGCAACAGAACACTCGGTTGAGAGCGAGCTAACGTGGGGAAACGACCTACGCAGGGACCACTCAGAATTATTCAGCTCACGAGGCTGTATCAGTGTTGCCAGTCTATTACAATTGTAATAGATCTATTACATTTGTTCTCAGTTTATTACGATATTACACTTCATATGAAATCTATTACAATTTCCAATTCAAAGAGGAAACAGGAAAAAAATTGTTCATGTTTTAAATTACAATTTCAGCCAAATTTTGAAAAAAATGTTTTATAAAAGACGTATTGGGAAACCTTCTTTATCCATCGCTGCTTATGTAAGTCCCATTGTTAACGAGAGAGGGCGAGCAGCAGCCATAAAAGTAAACATGATGTATACTAAAAGGACATATGTCTGGAGATATTTTTGTTTCATTCGCCCTTTTGACAATAATTTCTCCGCTACTGCACATCGTCAATTTTGAATATGTATAACAACACGATACAACACGTTGCAATTCGCAACGTGCGCATTGGCCATAAAGGCTTAAAATATTAAACCCGCTAATGTTGAAAGAATATATGTTAATTAGTGATATCCTGTGTTACTGACTGTGTTATGACGTTTATTTGACTTTGCCTTTCTGAATGAGCTTTACTGCTTTGTTAGAAGTTTATTCAGTTCGAGAATTGTCACTGTGATGATAGTGAGTGTTTTGTTTTCGTTTTAGTGAATTAAATTCTGATACATCAGTATGGAAAGGTGAGTGTTTCTGAACATTTTCTCACGTGAAATAATTGCGGATTATTTTTTCAATGGACCATGAACAAGAATTTAATATAAAAGAATATCTACATGTATGTATAAGAAGGAATCCGTATTTTGTCTTGCAGATTCATTATTAAACGAAAATTAGACTTCTGTTAGGTGTTTGGCCGAGCTCCTTTTCCTATTTGTGGTGTGCGTCTTGATGTTGTTCCACAAATGGAGGGACCTACAGTTTCAAGTCGATTCCGAACGGCAGATATTTTTTATGAGGAGCTTTTTCATGGCCGAAATACACTCGGCGGTTTGCCATTGCCCGCCGAGGGGCAACCGCTATTGGAAAAATGTTTTTTTTTTTTAATTTAGCTTAGACTCCTATTACGGAGTACAGCAATCTATTACTTTTTTGATCATCGCTTTAGTACGCTGCTGCGATTGGTTCTGGCAACACTGGGCTGTATAGCATACGTTGCTGGTGCTAGCTAAATATTTACGTGTAAATATATTCTGAAGCAAAATGCCTGTGGATATGGCAGTGCGTTAGGATCGTAAAAACACTTTGCAGTGATAAACGCATTAAAGCCTGAATTAAGCACTGGTGTGGGACTTCTATTCCAATCAGATGAAAAATTTTCCATTTTAAGATTATATTTAATCTTATGAAATATGAGTTAGGGAGTTAGGTGGAATTGACCTAGTTGTGAGAATTTTTGAATTTCTTAAATACAAAATTGTATTTTCTGCTCTGCTGAGAGATTATTGGTCAATATTTAGTTTTTCACATTAATCCAACTGGGGTGCCAACAAATTTTTGCAGTGGCGAAGTGGCAACTTATTAAAATATAGAAGACACAAAATCCAATGTAATGATATTTTTAACTGTATTTTGAATCGTCTAATTACACTGTATATATTATTATCTCATGTAAGCAATATTTTGACTGAGGGTGCGCAAAATGGGAGCTGCATTCGCTAACAATGAAAAAAAAAACACATTCGAATGCGATTTTCTCAGCAACGTTTAGATGGTTTCCGAAAGAATTTTGTGCGTTGAATCATCGCTATGGATGAGTCCTGGGTCTATCAGTATGATTGTAAATCAAAATAATAGGCTAGAGAGCCAGCAATCGGCCAAGAAGGTGTTACCATCAGTTTTTTTGGGATGCGAAGGAAAGCTTGCTTGGTAAAACTGGTAAAATAATATAAGGTTGTCAAAAAAGTCTTGCGGTATTTCCGCAAGCTTGTCTTTGCAAGCGTGTAGTTCTAGTTGTATTCGTCGCATCGGTTCACGCTAGAGCTTTTTGGAAAGCTCTTTTCACGTGCTAACACGTGTTTGATTAATTGTTGTTTGCTTTTAGTCGTTCGTGAGTTATAGCGTCGCAAACATGGAGCAAAATAAAGAGAAAATACGGCATATTTTACAGTACTACTGCGATAAAGAATGCATCTCATGCTGCCAATAAAATTTGTGCAGTTTATGGACCCGAAACAGTTTCCATTTCCACCGCACAACGATGGTTTCAACGTTTTCATTCTGGTGCAGAGGTGATCGAAGATGCGCCACGGTCCGGAAGGCCTGTCGTCAAAAATTGCGATAAAATCGCTGAATTGATCGAAAGAGACCGGCATAGTAGCAGCCGTAGCATCGGCCAAGAGCTGGGCATGAGTCATCAAACCGTTATAAACCATTTGAAGAAGCTTGGATTCAAAAAGAAGCTCGATGTATGGGTGCCACACGACTTGACGCAAAAAAACATTTTTGCCCGTATGGATGGATGCATGCGAATCGCTTCTGAATCGCAACAAAATCGACCCGTTTTTGAAACGGATGGTGACTGGCGATGAAAAGTGGGTCACTTACGACAACGTGAAGCGCAAACGGTCGTGGTCGAAAAGCGGTGAAGCTGCCCAGATGGTGGCCAAGCCTGGATTGACGGCCAGGAAGGTTCTTCTGTGTGTTTGGTGGGATTGGTAGGGAATCATCCACTATGAGCTGCTCCCCTATGTCCAAACGCTCAATTCGGATCTGTACTGCCAACAACTGGACCGCTTGAATGCAGCACTCATGCAGAAGAGGCCATCTTTGATCAACAGAGGCCGAATTGTCTTCCATCAGGACAACGCCAGGCCACACACATCTTTGGTGACGCGCCAGAAGCTCCGGGAGCTCGGATGGGAGGTTCTTTTGCATCCACCGTATAGTCCGGATCTCGCTCCAAGTGATTACCACCTATTTCTGTCCATGGCGAACGAGCTTGGTAGTCGGAAGTTGTCCTCAAGAGAGTCCTGTGAAAATTGGCTCTCCGAGTTTTTTGACAATAGGGAAGCGAGCTTTTATAAGAGGGGCATTATGAAGTTGGCATCTCGTTGGGAACTCGTCATCGAACAAAACGGCGCATATTTGACTTAAATCGCACTATTATAACCAATTTTATGAACAATTGAAAATTCAATAAAAATACCGCAAGACTTTTTTGACAACCTTATAAATTCTACATATTATTGTAACCTTTCAGATCAGCTGAAGGAAAAATTCCTGAAAACCCCAAACAAAAAGACTCAGGTTGCAATTCGTTTTCACATCTCAAAAGAGCATTTTGAATATGTTTAAAATCCATTAACTAAAGTTCGGATTGTTGGATCATCCACCGTATTCACCATACCTAGATCATTCTAGACCTAAAAAATGCTTGCGTTAAAGAGTTTTTTATATTTGAATAAATTTGAATCTCTTTGGAGCAAGTGCTTTGATGCTCAGGGAGACTATACTGAATAATAAAGTGTGTTTCAAGCCACAAAATTGTGTTTTTCTTACCAAACCGAAAAACTTATTGAAAAACCTTCTATAAGCCGTTTAAAAATATTTTACCGGTGGTGAAAATAAAACTCAATAAAATAGGATAATTACTAACATTTGTTGAGGACGTTTTACTGAATCCGTGAAAGGGGCTAAATAAATTTGTCCGTGCATAGTGCTAATTCCCCTCATAATAATAAGAATGTAGGCCACCAATTAATTTCACTAATTAATTACTGCAATCACTTCTAAAGTCTTATGGAAAAAAAACAAGCGATTATTTCTATTCCCAGCACTTAAAGGAGCTGTGTACACGTTTTTTGTTTTCCTTTTAAAAAAGTGTTTTTGTGCAAGTTAATTTAACTATTCGCAACTCATTCAAATCGACAATATGCTATAATAAACTATCCTTTCCCACCAAATCCACGTCAAGTGACTACAAAATGGCCCAGCAAGACCGCAATTTTGTGCTGACTAATCCAGTCTTATCAGTGACTCATAGCAGTCAGCGACTAAGCGGCTAAGCGGTGGCGAGGCATATTAAAACCCTATAACTTAATCTTCCACCTTGAGGATGGCAGGCATTAATCGTTGTTGTAGACAGCATAGAACAACAACAATAATAATCGTTTGAAATACGCGATCATACCAAAGTGGGCATCCTTCATTGTGGCATCCATGCTAGCAAACGTGCCACTGTGGAACTGGTGCCATTACTCTTTCCTCCAGCAAACGGGTAAATAACTCAAATATAAATAATAATAAGAAGAAGAAGAAAAAGAGGAATACGCGGAGAGATGTTATCGTGAAAAGTTGCAAAGCTGCAACAAATTTATGCGAAATCGTTGTGCTACGAGTATATCCAGGCATACTAAATGCACACATACAACATGCACACGTGCAACATTTCTTTACAACAATTCCTTTTTATGTAGCACTGTGAAAAGGAGAAGATATTTATACATACATGCATACATATGTATGTTATATATATAAATAAATTATATGAACTTCTGCTCAAACGTACAAATACAAGCTGGCCCAAATGCAAGCATATTTTTAAGAAATGAAATAACCTTGATGCAGCAAAATTTGTTTTGTTATATTATCGATTTATTGAAACCAAAACAATATCTTAATTATGCATGGAGGAGGATTTCATGCATGTGGCTGGCTTCCTATTTTCGCATCAACCGAATTTTCGAAGAGCCAGTTGAAGGTTTCTAGCTCTATCGCAAGAAGGGTTTGGCTGATTTTCGTTTGGTTTGCTTCTGGAGTATCGTTGCAGCATAGCTTTCTAACGATATTCCACAAAAGAAAATTTATGTGGGTCTAAGTACAGCTCCGAGGCTTTCAGTTGACATCACCAAAGCAGCTGATAATTGGAGTAATGGACTTAAGGCGCAAAAGTTCGATTCTGTATAGGGTGCAGAAACCAAAGATCGTCCAAAACCATGCAAGGGATGTTATTAAAATTTCTAGCCCCGAGCACTTCTAGTATTATTAGACGTCACCTTATGTTTCCACTGGAAAATCTGACATATTGTATCATAAACGCAATCAGAACGTTTGGATGAATGAACCATATTAATAGTAGCGTTAGAAAAAAATTCATTTGAGCAAAAAATGGAATTCGATCCAGAACATTTTATGCCACTATTTTTCACAAGTTTTGACGTGGATTAACGAGACAAGAATGCATTGATGAACTTAAATTATAATACAGCGAGCAAGCACCATCTTTTATTACCGGAAAAAACTGGTACAGTAAATTTTCCCGTGGTCACTGTTCGCCCACCGTAGAATTGCGAGAAATTTGTCCAAAATCAGTTGTTGTTCCAGAAAATATTTGATTGATTTGATGATTTTCAACCAGCAAAGCAAACATCGGCCGCCGTGGCCGAATGGGTTGGTGCGTGACTACCATTCGGAATTCAGAGAGTGAACGTCGGTTCGAATCTCGGAGAAAGATCAAAAAATTAAGAAAAAGTTTTTTTTAATAGCGGTCGCCCCTCGGCAGGCAATGGCAAACCTCCGAGTGTATTTCTGCGATGAAAAAGCTCCTCATAAAAATATCTGCCGTTCGGAGTCGGCTTGAAACTGTAGGTCCCTTCATTTGTGGACAATATCTAGACGCACACCACAAATAGGAGGAGGAACTCGGCCAAACACCCAAAAAGGGTGTACGCGCCAATTATATATAAATAAAGCAAGCCTCGCACTTGCAGCCAGGAAAAGGCCGATATTTATGACTATTTTACCTAAATTCTGCTTGTCTACGTTTTCGAGAAGAATGAACTAATGTTGCCACAAGCCACAATCTACACAAAACTGTCACTCTCTGCCCATATATTGGACTCTCGACCAACACGTGCTGGCTTTCCGATTCCTACATGTGGCATTCTTACTTTTTAACTTAACCTTGGAGGCGAAAATGTGCGCAAAAGTATATTCTGAGAAACATGTGGTACGGGCGCCATATGTAACACTCACTTCGGCAATAAGTTTGCCATATTTTCCAACAGATTACAAGTGTAAAGCGTGCCAGGTTCGTGACTGCAAGTTAACATTTAAAGCGAAATTGCAGTCAGTATCAAAGTAACAAATAATTCAAAAATATTTCTAAAATTGTATCACCCTGTATGGGAGACCTCGTAAAAACGTGGCGCACATTCAAGAAAGCGGGCATGGTAAGTGAAAACATTAAAACACTTCCATGCACACACACACACACACCCTCCCATTAACTACATAGTCGCATATAAGAAAGAATCGTTCGTGGTAACAGTGGCAATGCAATATATTGTGTAAGAAATTTATTAATTCGCAATAATAAATTGTGTGTCTCTCGATTTGGTATCGAAGGATAATTATGGGTTTTGTGCACGAATACTCGCAGCGCAGACATTTCGTTCATTTGGCTCAATCGTTCGCCACATTCAGCAGCATAATTATTAATTGAGCCTGCCGTTTGTCGTTTTGTGCTCGCTACAACCAATCGTTCAACTATTTCGGCTAAACATTGCAACAACTGCATCGCATTTAAGAAAAAAAAAATGTTATAAATTATGACACGTCAAACAAAAAAATAAAGAAAAAAATAAAAAAAACTAAAATAAAATAAATGGTAGACATAAAAATTAAGCCAAATGAAATGCAAGGAAAACCTGCTGAATTCCTGAAGCCAATTTTATCTATTGAATGTGCATATAAGTAAATATGTATATCGATGTATGCGTACATAAAAGCATATGTATTGCAACAAATAATTAGCAGATGTTTGGAAGTCTTATTTACAAATTCAATATAGGTATCTATAGATATAGTTGCATACCTACTTATTAGCCTTACAGCGCAAGCTGACGGTTATAACCTTAGCCGATGTTCAGATCGATTTGAAAATCGTTTGTATAAAATTATATATTATTATATATAAATAAGAAAAACACAGTTTTTTTTATAAAAAAAAATTAAGTTCAAGTCTCAAAGAAACAAATAAAGACATTTAGACGCAAGGAAGTAAAAAAACAAATCATAATTTAATTTCGACTTGTCCCTTGTTTTCAACGAATTTTTCTGAAACTCTTTTCATTGTGAGAGTTAACTCTTTGCACCCAAGGCTATTTCCGTGACCAGCAACTCGAAGCGCTTGCATGTAGGTATAATGTAACACATGGGCTGAAATGTCCCGGGCCTAACAAAGAAAACACGTTTTTGAGCGCGCGGACTCCTCTTTACCTAGTTAATGGTCTGTAGAAGTTATAATATTGGGAAAATTTCACAGTATATTCTTAAGATACTATACTTTCTAAATATCGAAAACACAAAGAATCGATTTTTTTAAATTTATAGACCACCGGGTCCCCTTAAGAGAAAAAATATAGTGGAAATGCTAATATTTTCGCCCGAAATTTGTATTGTGGATAAGGAAATTTATATTCGAAAGTGAAAAATTTCCGGGTAAATGTGAAAATCATGACAAGACTGATAGTGACTATTTGTACTTTAAATAGATTTTGCGAAGCCTTTCACTGCTTTTACTTTTCAATACATTATTTGTTGTTGAAAACTACGTGCCTAAAACATAGAATGAAAAATCTTAACTCACAAACCGACTCTAACATGTCCAGTAGGCCGGGTCGATTTGTGGGGAGGCAAAAAAATCGCCCATTGCTCTGTGAAAATCATATTCTAGGGATCAAAATAAGAAACTTTGCCGAAGGAACCATACCTCTAAAACGAATTCTGATGTCCCCCAATTTGGGTCGAACTTTTTAGTTTCTTTTCTATAATTCACTTACATTAATTTTTTCATTTACATAATATATGTTCTGACTAAATAAATTTCTTAAGAGAAAAAATAGATATTATTATAAATAAATAATAAATATTATTATAAATAAATAAAAATAAAGAAAAAACATAGCCATTTAGCTGATTTTTTCATGTAAAGGCCAAAAATGGTGATATTTTTAAATTGGGAGACATCAGAATTCGTTTTAGAGGTATGGTTCCTTCGGCAAAATTTCTTATTTTGATCCCTAGAATACGATTTTCACAGAGCAATGAGCGATTTTTAAATCGACCCGCCCTAATATATATTATATATATTTTAAAATATTTTTGAAATTTAATACAAATCGTAGTTCAAACCCATTTTTAAAGTTATTAAAAATCGAAAGCACATGCAGATGTAGATTTACTCAAGGCGGCGTAACTTTTAGAAATGACAAGCAATGGCGCTGAAATTTTGCTGTTAATCACAGATGTGGCAACTTACGAAGAAAAAACCTGAACTCAAATTAGTTAACTTAGAGTGTTACCTGGGAACTTTTTGATCAAGGTGGTATATAATTTGTACTTACATAGGGTTTTCCAAACAGAGGTGTTATTTTGATATTCAAAAAAAAATGCTATTTTTAATATAAATGTTCGGATGTTTATTTCTTTATAAAGAGGAAGGTATGCCGTTAATAGTGGAAAATAACATCAGGTAAATGAACACCACGACCATGCTTACAGGGCAATATCCTTTTCATGAAATTTTCTATAACCGAATTGCAAAGTGGCTGCGCTACGTCCTCGATAGCCTCACGAATTCAATCTTTGAGGTCTTGAATCGACCATGGGCTATTGGCGTAGACTTTCTCTGCCACATGGCCCCAAAGAAAAAAGTCACAACGTGTTAAATCACAAGATCTCGGTGGCCAATTGTGATCACCTCTTCGAGAGATAGCACGGTCCGGAAACTTTTCCCGTTAAATATCAATTTTTCGTTGCTTGTGTGGCACGTAGCGCCATCTTATTGAAAATAAACCCGTTGTCCAGATCTATACCATCCAATTCCGACCATAAAAAATCGTTAATCATCTCTCGATAGCGCAATCCATTCACCAATAACACCTGTTATTGGAAAACCCTTTACTTATGGTACACCCTTCCCAGGGTGCTTGACCGACCTCCTCATCCTATTTGTGGGACGCATCATCATTTGTGGGAAAGCGCCAAGATATTTCACATATTAGAGGTCCTACAATTTTAGGCGGTAGATGGATTTTCCATGAGGAGCTTTTACTTTATTGTTTTTTACTTTATATTCCTAGTAAATAAATAAAATAAATTCTGAAACCCATAGAAATAGAAGAGTAGATCAATTTAAAACTTTCACAACAATTCAAAATTATCTCTTATTTGTTTATCTCGTATTATTATTATTATTACTATTGGTTGGTTGGTTTACATGGGGATTCTTCCAGAATCCAACTAGCGCTTCCGCACCATTTTGTTGTCACATCCTCGTTACCAACTTGTTTACCAATTATTTACAGCATGACTATATCCAGTCTATGGAAGATTGTTTCCTTTTTCTCCGGTTGTTTACAACTGTGACAGTATGTGTTGTGAGGGATGCCCATTTTGGCTGCTTGTTCTCCCACAGACCAAAAGCCAGTTATGGCTGCCGTTAGTCTCCAGGCGTTCCGTCGTTTCATGTTTATCAATGTTGACGATTGCTTAAGGTTGTAGGTGGGCCATAACGTTCTGCTAATTTTGCATTTCGTCTGGTCTCCAGTACTTCCACCTGAAAGGCTCTATAAGCATTAGGGAGACGATCAGATCTTTCAATTTTAAGTCTATGAGAATATATACCAACTCCAACACCACAATCCATTTTACTGCCATCTGTATAGACTGTAATTATTACTATTATTATCAAAGGAAAAGTAAAAGTAGCTAGAAATCAGTTCTTTACCAAAAAAAAAAAAACAATTAGAAAATAAAATTAACAAAACTTAGGCGCGGAGGTTTTCCTCGTTGTTAAAATTAAATGGATTATAATTTACATGCAATAATTTTTACAAAAATTATTGTTTGTCTCTTCAGAATATATGTGATTTTTAAGCGTGACTCTTTTATATGTAATGTGCGAAATGCTTGTCATGATCATGACTTTAATAATATTTTAGCGTAAATAAACAAGCGCACTGTCAATACAAAAGATTTTTGAAAGAGATGAATAAATTGGATTATAAATACGATACTTATATGTTTTTAATTATAACTATGAGATTTCTCTAAAACTATACGCTTTTTAAAGTTCACTTCAACAGCTTCATGTCAAAGTGATTTCAACTGTCAATGTGATGACTGCTAATAATACTTGTGGTATACAAAAAAAACCAAAACATTTTAATACAACATCAATTGGAAATTTAGATATGCATGTATACACGCATACACATTTACATACATATACTTAGACGTACCCTGTACTTATATACATGCGTTTTTTGATATATGACTTCACAGTTGGACACTCGACCACGCCATGCCACACCGCGGTGTTTTAAATCAACGCCTCCTGACGTGTTGAAAGATTGACAATATTAATTGTTGGTTGCTAATTTAATTAGGCAAATTTATATTTGTATTCCTTCATCGGTTTTTTCTACTTAACATCTATTTACGGTTTTAAAACCAGTTCGCATTTTAATGGACTAATAGGCCACATAAAAAAAACTCGAACAGTTTAAAACTAATTATATAAATAAAACGAATACTACCTGCGTGTACATATGTGACGAGAAATGTAATACAATTTCAATATATTTAAACAAATTTTAGACAAAAATGGCAAAAATATTTTCGTTTTTCTCGGAAGATTTACCGCCACGAGCGCGTTTAACTCTAAGCAGTCGCTTTCCGCTTGTAAGAGAGGCGAAGTCTGCGGGCTTGCCAGAGACGCCTACAACAAATTTGAGTATAAATTCGACCTAAAACGCCTTTTATACTTTTATGAAAACGCAGAAATCTATTCACTTTGCTGAGTTTATTAGTCAGATTATTTACTTCTATTGTGTCGTTTTTGGCGGCCGCCGTAGCCGAATGGGTCGGGGCGGGACTACAATTCGCAATTCACAGAGAGAACGTCGGTTCGAATCTCGGTGAAGCACCAAAATTAAGAAAAACATTTTTCTAATAGCGGTCGCCCCTCGGCAGGCAATGGCAAAGCTCCGAGTGTATTTCTGCCATGAAAAAGCCCCTCATAAAAATATCTGCCGTTCGGAGTCGGCTTAAAACTGTAGGTCCCTCAATTTGTGGAACAACATCAAGACGCGCACACCACAAATAGGAGGAGGAGCTCGGCCAAACACCCAAAACTGGTGTACGCGCCAATTATATATATATTATATATATATTGTGTCGTTTTTGTTATATCTAAGCAGTTCAAACACAAGAGAAACATAAAACTGACGTCAATGATTATCCGGCTGCCGCTCCTACTTTTAGCGGTTTTGTAATGCCACCGCTTTGCCACCCTTGCAATATGAATTTCTACTCCAATTACCAACTTTAAATGGAATACTGTAATTGTTGCCAATTATCATTAAAAAAATATTTCTAAATTGAACTGGTAAAGTCAATTCTCGCCCGCGTACATCGTTCGCATTGGCATAACTATCATATATCTGCCGCTTTTAATCGGCAACTTAACTAACAATTTAATTAGTTATGCATTAATATTCATTAAAAATATACACATAAACGCTAAAAAAAATGCAGAACGGCTTACCGCGCGACTTAGCAAATCAAATGTACGAGTACAATTTCGCTTTTTTCCATACATTTTCTCCCTCTTTTTCCATTATAACCTTCTATCCACGCTTCAATTTCTTACTTATTAAATTCTTGGTAGTGGAGCAGTTCGAATGGTAAATTAAAAATTCCGCCATGTTGTGGCAAGTTTCAATTCGTGGTAATGGCGCACTGAAGCCATTGGTAACAAATATGCATTGGAACGCAATGTGCGAGGTTGGGTAAAGTGGAGTGTCTGGATTTGCAAGTCGAGTGTGTGCCATGTTGTTTGTTATGCCATGAAGGAAATGTACGCGTGTATATGCAACAACAAAACTAAACTTAACCCTAATGTCGTTTGGTAAAAGCTCGCGATTAAAATGAGATTGCGATTAAAAATATTAATGCCAGGTGAAAACGGCAGACTATTAAGACACAAAGCTACATAAAAGCATAGCTAAAGGCGTGACCTCAAACATGGAAGGCATGCAAGTACAGGGTGGGCCAAATAAGACCTACTAATGTTAAACACAAATAACTTTTGCAATAATCATTTATTTTGGTTAATTGTTTTTATACATTGAATATATTTTATGGAAATTATGTATGAAATATTACATCAGATCAATGTCCACCATTTTTCTCGATACAAAGATTGGTTCTTTTTAACGCGTTTTCCATTACACCACATAATGTTTCTGGTTGAAGGCTCAGTATTTCATCTCGAATATTTTGCTTCAGCTGTCTAATAGTCTCTGGTTTATTAAGATACACTTTGTCTTTTGAATATCCCCATAAAAAGAAGTCGGGCGTAGTGAAATCTAGCGAACGAGGTGGCCAAGGCAAATCTGAATTTTTGGAAATCAGACGTTCGCCAAAAATTTGACGCAGCAGGTCCATAGTTTGCCTAGCAGTATGCGCAGTTGCTCCATCTTGCTGAAACCACAAATTAGGATACTGATCCGCCATTGACCGCAAAAAGTTTTCAATCAATGTTCTGTAAGAGGCTCCTGAAATCGATAACTCTAGTGACCATAACACCGCACCAAGCAGTACATTTAGATGGGTGCAACTGATGTTGGCGTGTTGTCCTTGGATTTTCAGAGTCCCACAATCTACAGTTTTGTTTGTTGACATAACCATTTAAATGGAAATGCGCTTCATCCTACATCAAAACATTTAAAAAATCAATTTGTGTGGCTAATTGTGTAAAACGAATAGCCTATTGTACTCGTTGTTGGTGGTCTTGCGGTAGCAGTGCTTGCACAATATGAATTGCGTATGGGTCCATCTTAAGATCCAACTTAAAAATTCTGCGCAATGTCGTTCTGGAAATGCTCAATTGGCTGGAACGACGGCGAGTTGAGACAGATGGATCATCTGCAACACTCTGCCGCACAGTTTCCACGTTGTCTTCAGTGCGAATATTTTGATGGGCACCTCCTCGAGGACGGTCGGCCACTGAACCCAGTTCCTCAAAACGAACGACCAAATTCCTAATCATGAAGGCTGTGGGAGCTGATCTGGAAATAAAATGTTGCCGATATTTACGCTGCGTTAAAACAATTGATCATTAATAAGAATAGAAAAACTCGAATAGCGTTGTGTTGTACTGTAGGGTTCCATAATAAATTTCCAACAATTCAATTATAACCTACAAAAAGAGAAAAATAAATATGTCAAAAAATAAAAAAAATTATTTGTGCTTAACATTAGTAGGTCTTATTTGGCCCACCCTGTGCATGCCTGTGCTTGAGTATGTTTAGCTATATGCAGACAGAATATAAATGAAAGTTGTTCAATTCTTCTTATTAGTGAATAATAAACATGATAATGGAGAGATTAAATCTAAGATGAATTCAAATTTTCAAAAAAAAATATGCATAGCATAGGAGAAGTTTGGCAGAAAAAATTTCTTAAAGGCAACTTGGTAGTAATGAGGACTTTGGCGCATTTAGCGTATTTAAAAAAGCTTAACGCTTCCGTAATTTTGTAACAAAATGTCAAGCAAATCAGAGGAAAACTGAGGGAGTTATGGAACTTTGACTAAAGGAATTTATTTAGCAGAGGCAACTTGGTAGTATTGAGGACTTAGGCTCATTTGACTGATTTTTGTTTTTAAACCGATGTTTGTGTTTTCTGCATATTTAAAAAAGTTTAACGGTTCCTTACTTTTGCGTCAAAATTTTAAGAAAATCGAAGGGAAACTGTGCGAATATAAAATTTTTACTGAAAGAATTTAGCAAGGGCCATTTGGTACTATTGAGGATTTAGGCTCATTTCGCTGATTTTCTTAAATCCGATTTTTATGTTTCTGCATATTTAAAAAAGCTTCACGCTTCCGGCACAAATTTCAAGCAAATCATACAAATAGATCACAAATAAAATTAAAATTAAATAATTTTTTTAGCTACTTGAAAATTTTGAACAGACATTTGAGCAATAAGCGAGTTTCGAGCGTGTTATATGTATGTAATAAGTACACTTACGCGCACATAGTTAAGTTTCTTTAGCTGTTACAATATTTTTCCTGTCAAATTTTCTTTCTAGGTATGCAGTTTTATAGCTCATTCAATTTCAGTTAAATAAAGTGTAAAGTTGAAGTCGCTCAAAAATCACGCTGATTTTTGACAATTTGATGTTTTTTTTTTTAGATACGATGTTCAGCACTTTCTTCAACATACTATAAAGCACATGTTAGGAAGTTATTTTTTTTTTTGCGGAACAAAATGCTCAACACCTTGGCGAGAAAAATTATTAAAAACCAACGAGCATTTGAGCCACTCGAAACTTTCATTTTATTATAGTTTAATGAAATGGGCTATAAAGCTGCATACCCAGATATTTTCTAAAGATTCTGATTAAAAATTTCAAAATTTTAATGACAACTTTTTGAAATTTGTAAAATGGTTGTTAATTTCCTACAAAGTTTGTAAGTCTAATTTGAAAAGTGTTTGTTTTACAATGAATTGTATTTAAAACAAAAAATTTACGACAAAGTTTACCTTGAAAAATATTGGTAATAGTATTGGGAATGGGAGTAAGTGTCCGTCCTTTCTTAGCCAAAGTTACGAATTATTTAAACAATTAAATGAGACATGATATTATATGAAGTATGTGCCATTGGAAACTACAACTGTACTCCATTCTCTGACGAAAAATTCGAGATCTTTTGACTTGATCCATTCATTGAGCCAGTTTGCGATGCCCTCCAATAAGGCTGACTGCAGTGATCTGAACAGATGGTAATTCGAATATTCAGTACCTATAAATATTTCTGGACCGATTTAGCAATGTGTGGTCTGACGTCTGGCGTTGTCATGCAGCAAAGTCAGTTTGTCATGCCTATCGCCCCAGATTTTCTTTTCTGCCGTTCAAGAGGTATCTCACGCGTCACCAAACGTCTCTCGATATCCCTCTCCTTCAATTGATGTTGCTCCCAGTTACCAGTTCCTGCTTTCTGGACCATTCCCATGGCGTGCAAACATTTAATGATTACCACTTTGGAAGCGTCGAGACCACTATTTACAAGTTGTATTTGATGGAGCGTGATTACCGTAAATATTGATCAATATACGACACGTTTCAGCTGCACTTTTCTTTAAAAGGTAATAATGAAGCATGACTTCCTTCAAATGCAGTTTGATCGGGACGAACATAGACATTTTTGACGCCAGATAAAAAAGGATATTTGCGCTTCAATCGAATGTCAAGTACTGCGATCGTGACCTCACATATACACCTGCAAATCACCAGTATATTATTAGAGCGAGCACTAAAATATTATCAGCAGCGGCACCTTTACGACACTTAGTCCCTTACCCAATATAAAAAATATATATAATATGTATATAGTGTATGGTATATATAATATGTTGGACCTCGCAGAGAACAATTTCTATAGAATTTTTTGCTTGCTTCAATGATGCAAAAGTAGCCCAGAAAAGATATCCAATAGAAATTATTAATAAGAAATATATTTAAAAAATAGTTTTATCTTAAAAAATTTCAAATGAAATGAAATGTCAATCACATTTGACACTTTTGAACTATACCTTTTCAACTTCAAATTGGGACTAAACAACTTCAAATTGGGAATAAACACATTCAAATTGGGACTAAACAATTTCAAATTGGGAATAAACACATTCAAATTGGGACTAAACAATTTCAACTTTAGTAATAAGAATTTTAAGTTGGAATTTAGCATTTTAAGTAGAAATTAAGCATTTTTAAATTGATGCAAATTTGAAGTTATTTATTGTAACATACTAAACATTATAAATCATCATAACAAATAACACAACTAATAATTGAAAAGGTATATATATATAATAACACAACAAATTAAATTTATTAATACAAATAATTATTACATATGATTAAAAAGACATGTCATTCATATTTAACGCATCTGGTATAAATCTTTGGACATGGGCGAGATATTTGGCACAAGTAGTTACATTTAATTTGGCGATGTTCGGTTGTATTACATTTTCTAGCCGTTGCAGGCGATACTCAGTTTGAGTCATATCTACTCTATTTTCGCCAGCCAAAATTTGTGGCAGTTCAATTGCCAGCTCACGTTTTACACCACCTTTCAGGGTTGACCAGGCAAGCTCAATTGGGTTAAGCATTGGGCTGTATGGACTTAATCTCAGCAGGCGGTGATCAACAAATTCGTTTTCTGCAAAGACATCCTCAATGGAAGTATGGCAAGCTGCATTATTTATTACCAATATTACTGGTGATTCGTAAATATTTCGAGCATTACGAAGACAACGACGAACAAACTCATTAGCTTCTGCTTTTTTAAATGCACCTCATCTTACTTCATGATGAATTAAACCCAGATTTCCTATACATCCAATTAGGTGAATATTAGCTCCACGACTTCCAGCTGAAATAAACGTACAACGGCTTCCTTTTTTGGACCGGCCTCGTTTTCTGGATATAAATAAGTTAAAATTGGTTTCATCCATATAAATAATAGGTTTATTCTCCGATTGATATTCTAAAAGTTTCTGAACATACACACATCTTTTTCTTTTATTTTCTTCATTATTTGCACTTTCAGGTTCGTTTCGAATCTCTTTCAATGTATAGATTAAATTATCTAAATGTTTGCGGAAACATTCTGTAGAGGCATTAACGTGATGATGGTGCTGGAATTTTTCTTTAAGTTGTTTTAGTGTTATTTTTGGATTTTCTTCAATATATTGTTCCATTAAAAAATGATGTTCATTTGTTATTTTATTTTTCCTTTTTCCTCCACGTTGTTTTTCACTTTGTGGGTTTTCCTTAACCCACCTATATGCAGTAGACTTTTTTACTCCTAATGTGTTTGATAGTGCTCTCCAATCTTCATTCTTGTTGTACATTGCTTGAATTTGTTTTTTAATATTATCAGCTTCAATTTTTTTAATGTAAGCCATTTCACGGTGTCATATTAATTAATAAAATATGAATAAAATAAGAAAAACAAAATTCAATAAAAATATCGGTTTTATGCACAGCATTCTTTATTTATTTAATTACAATCCTTATGACTAAAGTTTAAAAGACATTCAAATTGTTTATTCCCAATTTGAATGTGTTTATTCCCAATTTGAAATTGTTTAGTCCCAATTTGAATGTGTTTATTCCCAATTTGAAGTTGTTTAGTCCCAATTTGAATGTGTTTAGTCTCAATTTGAAGTTGAAAAGGTATAGACCTCTCTAGTATACATACAGACAGGCAATAGAGCGTGCAAGATTCAAAATAAAGATTTTCACCACACGCGATAATTTTTTGTTTTTGGTTTTTGTAAAACAGTTATTCAAAAACAAAATTAATTAATTAAAATTGATACATTTTGCGCCATCACTTATATATTTATTGCAAAGTACACTACTTGCTTCATTTCAATTCAAATTTTCAGTAAACTTACTCACAGATACAAACTTATTTGTAGACACAGTGCCATTTTGCAACGATTCAACTGCCTTTTTCCCAACATTCTATGAATTAATGTTTTTGCATAAAAGCAATAAAAAACCTTCAACTCGATTGCATTGTTCTTCACTGTCTTTTCAATGGCGGCAACTCTTCTTTGATGTCTGCATTTTCCATTCAACGAATGCAAATTAAATTGCTGTAACCAAATTTGATGCGCCAACACAAAACTGTGAAATAGCATTAAAATGCTAAATGCTAAATAGAAAGCGCAGTTGGTTAACGTACGTGAATGAATGTAGTGGAGCGAGTTTGTCATTTTGGAAAGTTGGGAGAAATAGGAAAAGGAATTAGAGTTGCAAAAATCACTAAAAAAAAGATGGCAAATTCAACATTACTAACTATCGAGCCTAAAAGGATCGAAAAAAGATACGAGAACTCATTGCCAAGTTTTCTATATGACTATATTACTTTAGTATTATACTTTTTTACTTTTATTAAAATAAATGCCAGCAAGTAAAGGGGTGCTTAAGTTCCAGCGAAAACAAACTTTATACACCTTGAGTATTTTTTGAATATTATTTGGTTATACCATTCATATATAAGTACAATATTATTTATAATAATAATGCAATATTAATTACAATATTAATACTATTAAATAATTTACAGCCCGTTACAAAATCATAAGCCCGCCACTATTTTAAATAAAAATATAGTTGATACTATGACAAACCCCATATAGCGCAAGTTCAGTTGAGAGAATTCTACGACGCTTTATTCTTTATTAAAAAATTATTTTTTTTGCCGCCAAGTACTCCGAATTATATGATTTACATCGAAACAGGTTTGCTCTCGCAATAACTACATACGCTCAGAACATTCTGTCAAAAAAGTACCGCGAATTGTTCAATAAAACACAATTCAATTATTTAGTCATCAAAATCTATCTTCTCGCCTTCAAAATAGGCTCCATTCGAAGCAATAGACATATGCCAACGATTAGTCCAGTCATCAAAGCACCTTCTACATCCATTTAAAGCGATCTTCTTCAGCTCTTTCAGCGAATTCTCCTTAATGGCCTCTATCGACTCACAGCGGCGTCCGCGGACTGGCAATTTAAGTGTTGGGAAAAGGAAAAAGTTACAGGCGGCTAAATCCGGTGAATACGGTGGTTGTTCGATGATATGTATCGACCTTTTGGGCAAAAAAGTGTTCACAATAAGAGCCTTGTAAGATGGTGAGTAATCATAGTGCAAAATCCATAAGTTTTCTTTCCACAATTTGGGCCGCACATTCTCTCTCAAACGTCGCATAACTTCCAATTCTAACTTGCATTTTGTTATACTAATAAAAACTATACTAATTCTAACAAAAATGTCTTGACAGAAAATCAATATCATACCTCCGCGGAACAAAATGAATTGCCTTACTCTTGAACAACATTGGAAAATTTGCAATTGAAAAACGATTTAGTTCGAAAAATCATAATTTCTGACGGAGTGCATTTTCATCTTCACAAGCAAAACTGCCGCATTTGGGGATCAGAAAATATGCACGTGATCGTCGAGAAGCCAATACATCTGCAAAGAGTGACAGTTTGGTTCGGATTTTGGAGTGGTGGCTCCATTGGCGCATTTTTCTTCGAAAATCCTACTGGAAACGATATTTAGGTCAATGGAGGACGCTACAGAGGCATGATAAATGACTTTTTGTGACCAAAAATAGAAGACATGGACTTGGACGATCCTTGATTTCAGCAGGGTGATGCACACATCAAATGTCACAATCGATCTTTTTTGTGCCAAATTTTGTAATCGTTTTTTGTCAATATCATTGGCCACCTCGGAGCCGCGATTTGATACCTTCAGACTTTTTGGATTGGATACCGTGAAGGGTCGATGCTATGCGAGCAATCCATTAACGATTCAGATTCTTAAAGCGAATATCGAACTGGCAATTCGTGAGATAGAGCCTGAAACCGTCACCAAGATTTTTTGGAAAACGGGGTTAATAGAATGCGGTATTGCGAAGACAGCCACATGAATGAAATCGTGCTCTAGAAATTATGGAAATGTTTGCACTTTCGGACAAACCAATAATGTAACGATTTTCTAATTTTTTTTTTTTTAATAAAAAACTATTATATAGAGCGCTACATCTTTTATAAGATATATATAAGTTAAGTTGACTAATGATTGAAATTTTAACATTAAAAACCAGTCTGTCTGTTCTTAAAGAATCAGCAGGAGCCCCTCATTAAATCCAGCTAAAAACAGAAGTCGCCTTCCTCCTGTCATTAACATTTTCCTGTTTGCTTTGAAGTTTCAAAATTAGCATTTACATTTCCGAAGAAATTATATCCTTCTTCTTTGGGTTTCTTATCATTTGCAATTCGAAATTCCATCAATTACTCTGTTTATTCATCGCTGCAGTTAGGTGCACCATCAGTGTTTTACAATGTCTCACATCCTATGCACTTGCTGGCAAGGCCTATAAACAATCATTTATCACTTTTGCCATACTTTTTTGCATCCTTTGGTAATTTGCCGAAATTTTTGTGCCTTGTACATAAATACATACTCGCACATTTCGTGTATGGTTGTACTCTTAAAAGTGTACAATTTGACAAATTGTACATTTTGTCGAACAGTAATTTGCTTGTCGCAACTGGTGCGCACGCATAAGATGCAACAATGCAGCTTACACTACTGGAATTCACAATTATTCGTAACAAAATCAGCCACTTTCAGTTTACCTGCTGGCGATATCATCAGTCAATTCCTGCTTCCTTTTCTAATGAAATTAATTGCAGTAGCAAACAAAAGGCGTCACTAACTCGGAACTTCGCAAAGATCGACACACGCATGTGTTCAGATATGTAGATGATAATGTGTTTATGTGTGTGTATGTTTCAGTGCTCTAGTTTGCTACACGTGTAGTTGCCTCCTATTCCTCGCTCCATTCTCAGTGAATTCTATGGGCATCTAAAAATCTTTTATATCCAATTAAATGGTCAGAGTATGAGCTGCTCGCAAATGGGCGAACGAGCGAGCACACACAAGCGAAATAGAATTGTGTATTGAAAGAAAAATGAAATTCTAAACAAAAAGCAAGGAAATAATCCTACATATTTTCTTGTCTATGCTCACACATATCTATGTGTATGTATAATAGTTTGTGCACACATATTGCATGTTGCATTCATTGCATGCTGTGGGCAGGATCTGACCCAAGGCACCCGTAAGTGTTGCCTTTTTTGACACCTGTTTGCTTTGATCCGTTGCATTTTTACGCCCGCCTCATGTCTGAAATGCCTCTGTCTACAATTCATCCATCATTCATCCTCCATCAAGATGGCAGTGGCGGCAGCAGCAGCAACAGCAGCAGCAACAATTGCTACACATACCTACTCGTAACGTCAAATTGCAAGAATGAGAACTGCGAGCACAAAATATTGAACGAAAACTTTGCTTTAAATTTTTTGTTTTACTTTTTTTTGGTTCATTATTAGATGTCGGCATTTTTGCTTTGCACTGCTCTACTTTACCCAATCTTTACTTCAGTTCACTGTTCTCTGACCATTGCTTCACTTTCTAATATTTTTTTATTTTTGTTTACATCGCAAACCTATAATTACGGATCTTTAAGTTTTGACCTACAAAAAAATATAAAACATTTTTAAAAGATCCCTATTCATTTATTTATGTCAGTCCACTTTAATTCATATAAATGAATATCGCTTATTCATACCTTCAGGTGTGGTTAGTACGAGTACGTTGCGCATGAACTCTACACTGCATTCAAAAGGGACTATACTTCGCACAACTAACAACCAACTAAGACGGAAACTGCCCAAAATTCAATAGGTGAAGTAACTATGCCAACTGCTTCTTATTTTAAAAAGGTTTTCAATATTATTTACCGTTGTATTTCTCGAATCAAATCAGATGGAAGTATGTAGACTTTTGTCATACCATTTTTTTGTTATCTCTCGTCATTCTGAGCATTTTGCTCGTCCAGTGATCGGTAAACACAGCTACGAGCTTGGAAATTGAATAGCGAGGAGTCCAAAGGACTTTCTGAGTCTTTCGTATATTGTACTGGGGCCAAAGGGTTTTCGAGATAGCACATGAAGAAATGGAGCTACATCTTTTCTGCGCTTTCCTGAGAAATAATTTGTACAGTTCCCCTTTTAACAACTGTCAGGGGGATGCCGATGACCGGGTAGGAGGTCTGTGAGGCCAATTCAGTCCCCTTCCTGGCAAGCTCATCAGCAATTTCATTACCCTCTATGTTCCCATGTCCTGGAGCCCAGATCAGAGAAATGTTACCCGCACACCCAAGAGATTTGATATCCTCTTTAGAGGAGTTTACTAATTTCGTGCTGCACCATGGCGTCGTCAAAGTCTTGATCGCGGCTTGAGTATCGGAGAAAATGTTAATATCTCCTTCGCTCCCGCGTTTTCTAAGCATTTTGCATGCCTGCAGGATCGCAAAGACTTCTGCTTGAAAAACACTAGCAGTATTCGGCAGATTAAAGGAGATAGATAAACCCCTGCTCCGACTCCGGATTCCATCTTGGAACCGTCAGTGAAGACAGAGGTGCAAGCTTCGGTGCAGATTTTCCCTTCGATCCAATCCTGCCTATTTGGAAAGATTGCCCTAGCACGACCCTCAAACTCTAGTTTGCGGATAGAGAGATCTGTTCGAGATTCGGAGAAATACGATGTTAACTGCCCGAAAATGCTACCATGTCCGTTGAGAGATTGCCTCCAGAGGCCAACCTCCTTTAACCTGATTGCACTTTGAGCTGCAATGGAAATAACGTAAAAGTCGATGGGAAGTAAGTGCAAAGGGACATTCAGAGCAGCACTGGGGCAAGTTTTACATGCTCTGGAGATACCAATGCATGCAGTCTTTTGTACCCTCCCCAGTTTTGTGATATTATAGCCCTTTCGAAGAGCTTCTCATCAAACCAGGCATCAATACGTTAAAATTGGTAAAACCACTGCGTTGCACATCCACAGCACGACCTGTGGCTTGAATCCTCATCTTTTACCGAACATATGTGGATTTGCAGGAGTAGATAGTACTGGCCTTCTTTACCCGCTTTTAAATGAGTACCTTCCAATGGAGCTAGGAGTCAAGTATCCCTCCATGATGCCTAACTTCCGATGAAAGCGGGCGAATGTGGTTGTTTAATTTGGGAAGTCGAAAGTATGGAGGTTTATATTTTCTGGTAAATAGCACCAGCTCCGATTTGTCAGAGTTGACTCGGAGGCCACAAATGGTAGCCCAGCGACTGAGTACAACCAGTGAGCTTTCCAAAATCTCAGACATGACTGAGGGAAATGGTCCCGATATCATTATAACCAAGTCATCGGCGTTTGCTAATACCTTAACCTCACCTTTATTTAACATTGTCGGAACTTCGTCAATGGCAACTAGCCAAAGGAGAGGCGAAAGGACACCACCCTGCGGCGTCCCCCTGTGAACGAATCTAGTGACTTTAGCCCCTGTCTATCTAACGCAGTGACAATTGACTTCGCTCTGATGTTATTAAAAGCACCCTCTATTTCTATGAAGGCCGCCAAGTGATTTGTTTGTCTTCTAGAGATTTTTCCACAGTCCGAATGACCTCGTGTAAGGCCGATTCCATGGATTGTGTGTTGCGCTGGAGGTAATTTGGATTCGATGTGCTCTCGGATATGATAATCAATTAATCTTTCAAAGACCTTTAGGATAAATGAGGTAAGACTCATAGGCCTAAAGTCCTTGGCCGAGTCATGGCCCCTCCTCCCTACCTTGGGTATGAAAACAACCCCAAAAAAATACAACTACCCGGAATCATACCTACATAGCAAGAAAATAAAAAACAAATTTAGCATTTCTAACTTTTAAAAGTAATTCCACATGAGAAATAAATTGTTTAATAAAAAAAAAATATTTTGACAATTAATTTGTTCCGATATAAAGCACCAGTGACTTCCCATGCAGGCGCTGCCTCGTATACATACTATTGTGCATGATTATATATGTACATATATCCATACATACATATATAATATACATAAATATGTACATATGTATTTTATGCTTAATGCTATCGCATAAATAACGCCCACTCAAAAACACTTCTACAATATTGTACGCACACTCGGTCAAATCACTCCCACTTTTAAGCGACCAGTTAAATTTGAATTTGAAGGAGAAAAATTTACAAATTCCCACACTATGTTGAAGCCTAAAATCATTTTTCTTTTTCGAAACTAACCAAAAAGGTGAAACGGCCGACTTGAACCAACAACCTAAAATCTAAAAAGTAAAACCGAAAAATAGAAATTAATTCACTGCCACATTTTTAACATCTTCACGTGCATACACACACATACTCGTATATCTGCATATATACATATGTACGTATGCACGTACATGTAGCATATAACTTTTTATCCTTTCTCTCGCCTTTTTAATCATCCTTAACGATGCGCATTTGCTACATGACGACGCAACAATAACAACTACTCGTACATATGTACCTATGTAGGTGCTTTTGTTGTGTGAATGTTGGCGTTTTTATTTTCAAGATCAAAATTTGCTCTTTTTACGCCCTCGCCTTCCACCAGCAACCAAAAACCAACAACCATCAAACCATCAACCATCACCTTCATCTTTTACCCGACAGCAGCATACGAGTACAAGCCAACAGCAAGGAACCCATCGCATCAGCATAACCTTCCGCACTTGAGCCCGCACCTCCGGCTCAACTAGGGAAATACTTGTATAAGAGTACCTCGGCTAAAATTCTCATACGTGTACGAGTATGTAGGTGGAACCGTTGTTATGATGTCCGTCGCCTCGCTTTCGTTACAGTTTCCCTACAAGCGTACGAATTGGACTTGTGCTCTACTCTTGGCTGTCTAGTGGCGTCGTCGTGGTCGCCACGGTTGTCCGCTTTCGGCTTTGTTCTTTGCCGCATTTTTGATTTGAAATGATGTTGTTGCTACATTTCTCCTTTTTTGTTGTAGCTGTTGTTGCATCACTATTGAGTTTAAATTCGTCGATGATTGGCTTTTATTTTCTCCGCATTGGTTAATTATGCGAAATGCTCGAGTGGCGCCACTGCATTGGACTTTGGTTCTCTTTACTAATTTGTAATCGATTTCGTTTGGGTAATTTTTATTGACCTAAAAATCAATTATTTTCCTATGATACAAAACAGTTAAGAGAAAAATTAATTTCGCCTAAACAAAACATTAGTTCAATACGTAGCAGGTTACACTTTATTGGTATCGGTGCCGTTGCCTTTGCCGTTTGTTGGTTGGTGTAGTCTAAGCGCAAGCATGTTCATACAGCATTTTTTTCTGGGCATCTCTTTCGTACATATTTTCGTATATTTTTCTCCACTTTAAACATTTTCCCATTTTATTGCTTAATGAAGTATTTTTCTGTAGAAACTTTTTAAAAAATATTTCGCTGTTGTGGCAACCTGTAATTAGTTGCCTTTACAAACAGCTTTAAAAGCGTTTTGCTTTTGCCATTGCTAGGTATTTGCTTTTGTTATTGTTATTGTTATTGTTTGCAGATGCTTAACCTAGTTGCAGTCTGACGGTTATTTCTTTTCTTGCTGTTCACTGATCACTTTCCATCCATGTGGCTGATCCTGCGCAGCTTTGCGTCGTATTGCCTCAGACTGCTAAACTTTGTGGTCAGTGGCCGTTGGCCAGCATCAAGACATTAGCAAATATGTACTTATATTTTGCAAGGTAAATTTCTTCTTTTCATATTTCTCAGATATCTGTTATTTTTGCATTGTTTTGTAATCTGGGTTGCAAGTTGCTAAGCACGCCATGTTGCTTTTTGCTTTCTGTTGCTTTGCATTTTTTGGTGGGCGCAACCTGCTAAAGTCTAGACGTGATTGTATCACGATTTCTATCGCCATTTTTACGGCGGTCGCATGTACAAGTACTTGGAAATATTTTTAAATCTTTTTACTGCACTCTGTACAAAAATATGTTAAGTAAGAAAATACATATTTTTGTGAATTCTGAAAACATTTCGTATGTATGTACATTATGGCAGGTCAATTGGTGGAGAACTATTTTTTCGACATCGTTGCCAGCAGATTCGAATTATATTTAAAGTTATAAAAAAAAGATAACTCTAAAGTAAATTTCGAGCACCCCAAATTTTAAAAGAAGATATAGGTATTTAATTAATACGAAAATAGAGAGTAAAGTTATGGCCGAGCGTTTCCTCTTATTTTTGATGTGTGTCTTGATGTAATTCGACAAATGGAGGAAGCTCCAGTTTTAGGCTGATTCCGAATGGCAGATAAATTTTTTTTATGAGGTGCTTTTTCATGGCAGAAAGACACTCCGATATTTGCCATTGCCCGCCAAGGATCATCCGAAAAAAACTGTTTCTATCATTTGGTGTTTGAGATTCGAACCTGCATTTGGCTAAGACTTCATACGGCTATGAAGATAAAAAGTGGAAAAAGTCACTCATGTTGAAAGTAAAAATTATCTAAAGGGTTTTCCAATAAGAGGTGTTATTTTGATATTCAAAGAAAAATGCTATTTTTTAATATAAATGATCGGTTGTTTATTTCATTATAAAGAGGAAGGTATGCCGTTATTAGTGGACAATAACATCAGACAAATAACCACCACGACCACGCTTACAGGACAATATCCTTTTCATGAAATTTTCCATAACCGATTTGCAAAGTGGCTGCCCTTAGTCCTTGATAACCTCACGAATTCTTTCTTTGAGGTCTTGAATCGACCCTGAGCTGTTGGCGTAGTAGACCTTCTCTTTCACGTGGCCCCAAAGAAAAAAGTCACAAGGTGTTAAATCACAAGATCTCGGTGGCCAATTGTGAGCACCTCTTCGAGACATAAAACGGTCGGGAAACTTTTCCTGTAAAAGATCAATGGTTTCGTTGCTTATGTGGCACGTAGCACCGTCTTGTTGAAAATAAACGTTGTCCAAATCAATACCATCCATTTCCGGCCATCGTTAATCATCTCTCGATAGCCTTTTATATATTTAAATAACACCCCTTACTGGAAAACCCTTTATAATTGAAAAAAAAAAAATTAAATTGGTTGCAATTTAAAAAAAAAATGGAATCTTTGAATAATAAGTTCGTGCGATCGGGATTGTGAATAAAAATCAATCTATATATATTCAAATTATATGATGTTAATGTAAATGTATTAAATGAGAAATTTGTATGTTTGCGCCATTCTATAACTAATATATGTTATGATAATTAAAATTATAATCTTAACGTTGTGATGTGCAGTTTCTGTTTTGAATGTGTTGATGATTGAGAGGTAGTACAGTCTTAGTGTTAAGTCGAATGCGGCCGGTCTGGATGGTATTCATCCAAAGTTTCTAAAATGTTTGCTACTAAAGATCTTAAAATATCTTACCTATGCTCTGAATATCATCTGGATCACGTCAATCTTTCCCAACTCTTGGAAGAGAGCCAAAATTATACCAATAAAGCAACCGAATGGATACTACCGCCCGATTGTAATATTGCCGTTCTTATCTAAACTTCTTGAGCGTACTATGCATCGCCAGATAAACACATTTCTCAATAACAACGCCTTGGTAAACACATTGCGGATGATACAGGGTTGCCCATATTCGACGGACCCATCTGGCAACCCTGTATCTTTTGACAGAGAGGTCAGATCGCTTAATGACATACCGCGTTGGAAGCGTCAGTCCAAGCAATTTTTTACCATAGAACAGTACACGCCACGCGAGCGCTCCCAAATAGTTGAAATTTATATTCAAAAAAAGAAGTCAAAAGAAGAAGAACAAAATCATCATCTCTGTAAACAAGCAAAATCGCCGTATTTACGCCACTGAAAATCCTCACGAAATTCAAGAGGTACCTCTTTACGACGAAAAAGTCAAAATGAAGACAAAATAGAATAACTTTTTCTATATTAATCGTAAAAATATTTTTAAAAAAGGACCTTTAAGCTAAAGAGTAGTACTTTGCGATGCCGTTATGGAAAATTAAAAAAAAACTTTACCTTGCTCAAAAAAAAATTTAAAAAATGGCCAAAATCTGCATTTTTTGACTATTTAACCTCAAATTGTCAAAAATCCTGACGTGCTGGAGCATTTTCAAGGTCATATTCGTTTTCAGCATTAAAAAACCTTCAAGAAACACCCATAGCAGTTGTAGAAACTGTAAAAAAGCGAGATTTCGCAGGCCTGTGTAATCCAAGAGTGAAAAACGAATGCACCCACAAAGATTGTGCGTCTTATGGGCCGGCGGCATCATTGGGCCATATTTTTTCCAAAATGAGACCGGTCAGGCAGTTACTGTGAATAGTGTTCGCTATCGTGAGATGATAACGAACTTTTTATGGCCCGAATTGGAAGATATGGATGTTGTCACAGAACTATGGCAATGACAACAATGGCTGTTTTGCGCGAAAAATTTGATGGCCGAATAATCTCACGTCGCGGCGATGTCAATTGGCCGCCAAGATCATGTGATTTGACACCGATGGACTTCTTTCTTTGGGGGTATTTGAAAGAAAAGGTGTATGTCGATAAGCCAGCAACAATTCAAGAGCTAAAGGATGCGATAATTCGGCACATTAACGGCATAGAACCTCAATTATGCCTCAGCGCCATCGAAAATTTGTACCATCGGATGGAGGTGTGCCGACGAGGCCGCGACGGCCATTTGGCCGATATTTTATTCCATACGTAATTGAGTCATACCCATATTATCATAGTAAAGAGAATTTACAATAATTTAAAAAAAAAATTGTACTTTATTCAAAAGCAACACCGGCCCTTGAACCTTAACCACCCTAAATAATAAAATGCAAGTTTCAAGTGTTTGTTCAAATCTAGGTAAGATTTTTGACAATTTTTTTCGCTGAGGTAGTAACAACATCGTACACAAAGAGATAAAAAAACAGAGCGATTCTTGAGCGACTTCAAATTAACTGTTTACACTTTACTCAAATTGAAACTGCATACCCAGAAATTTTGAATAAAAAATTGACAATTTTGATGAGAATTTTCTGAGCTTTGTTAAATTTTTGTGAATTTTGTATAAATTTTTGTACTTGCACTTATTGAGGTTGAGTTATACAGTGAAAAACTATATTTTTTAAGAAATTAATGAAAAAAATTAAGCATGAATATTTATGTGAATTTTGTAAAAGGAAAAGTGGCTTATTTATGTAAGCTCATGCCTAAATCCACATCGTACTGTCAGGAAAACCTCTCTGTCTTCACCGAATCGTACCGCTGTGAGAGCTTGCACGTACATTTGAACGATGTCGTTTTTCATATATTCGTATTATACTACGAGTATTTAAATCAGATCATGTCCTAGAGAGGCTCTCAATGCACTGAAACACGTTATTCCAATAGACCTACATATAAAAAAGACGGCAACCATGAGTGCATTTAGTTAAATGAAGCGGGTCGCTGGAAAGGAAAAACTTATGGTCACGCTAGTCTATTATTGCGACAAACTCAGTTAACCTCGGTGAGGACTGACTACATCGTCCCGATGGTAACGTTCAATAGGAATTTTGCCACACTCTTTCCATCTAAAAAAGAATGGAATAAGGGATTCTCTCTAAACAACTTCGATACCACAGTCTATACAGATGGCAGTAAAATGGACTGTGGTGTTGGAGCTGGACTTGGAATTGAAAAATCGGTGCGTCTCCCTAATACCAGCAGCGTCTTCCAAGCGGAAGTACTAGCAATTGGGGAAGCCTGTAGGTTACTAATCGCAGATTTCTCTTTTAAGGGCAATATCGCTATTCTTTCGGATAGCCAAGCCGCAATCCAGGCGCTGGACGCGACTATAACAACCTCTAAAGTGGTGGAGCAAAGTAGGAATAGCCTGACCAACTTGAGTGAAAACCATAGAGTAACCTTAATTTGGGTCCCGGGACACCGGAACATAGAAGGTAACGAAAAAGCGGATGAACTGGCAAGAGGGGGATCTGCCATGAATAGCGCTCTTGCAGTACCAGTATTCACTCCACTAGGTGCGGTCAAGAATGCAATCTCCCTAAAATACCTTCGAATTACGGATTGTAGATGGAGAGGCCAGACGAAATGCAAAATCAGCAGAACGTTATGGCCCACCTACAACCTCAAGCAATCGTTGACATTAATAAACATGAAACGACGGGACACCTGTAGACTTACGGCAGTCATAACTGGCTTCTGGTCTATCGGAGAACAAGCCGCCAAAATGGGCATCCCTCACAACACATACTGTCATAGTTGTAAACAACCGGAGGAAAAAGAAACAATCTTCCATTTCCTCTGTGAATGCCCTGCCCTATGGAAGGACAGAATGTTAACCTGGGCAAACCGCTGTTCGAGAGTCTCGAGCAACTGTCTGGCTTAGACGTCAACAACCTAATAAGGTTCCTAAACCGCATAGACTGGATATAGTCCTGCTGCAAATAACTGTTAAACAATTTGGTAACGAGGGTGTGGCAACAAAATGGTGCGGAAGCGCTAGTTGGATTCTGGATGAATCACCACTCTAACCAACCAACCAACGAGTATTTATGAAATAAAAGTAGAAATTTCGTTAATACCTCCACACAAGCTTTATTCTAGGAGTATTTCGACCTACCTTTACCAACAAACCCTATAATATACGTTTACCCACTTTAGAATGGTATTTGTATGAGCCATACTCGTATATGTGTACATACGACTATAGTATCTTTAACCGACCATCAGCTGAATCTTTCCAAGGAAGAGGTCGAAAAGTACGCTGAGTGCGAAATTAAAGGTAGAAATATATTTCCTGTTCCGTATACATTTTTTTTTTTTTGAAGCACTCCTCAGTTCTTTCATAAACTTTATTTATACTATCAAAAAAAACGTTGTCTGCATTAGGCCTTCAGATGCCTTTTTAGTAGTTGGCTGAATAATATGAAGTTTGCGTCATCAAATCTCTTAAATGCGCTTGGCATTTCAAAGCGGGTATCTGTATCGGTTGGCGAATATTATAACGGCTTTTCATTCAATTTTTCGGAATATGAAAAATTACTATGAAGTATTAGTTATGCTTATCAGAAAGCTCCTTGAGTCGAAAGGCGAATCATACATCCTGGTTTGTATTACAAAAATAACATTTTTAGTACTTAAAATTAGTACTCAGATTAACTTCGAATTAATTGAAGATAGCTCCTTTTAAAATTTGTGGACACGAAATTAATTTTTGAGCTATGCTATGGAGTTTTGCTAATGGACTTCGTTTCTTATCATTTTAATAAGAATCCGAATTTTCAGGAATGATGTCGAAAAAAATTGGCTCGCCCTAACGTTCATACACGTTATAATTTTTAATATTTTAAAAACTATATGTTACTAAATTTTATTAGACACATCTTGCTGATCTATTAAAGAAGTTTGATGTGAAAAAAACTAAATTGGGCATCTACGGGCAAATACGTTTTTGGTTTTAGAAATATTGTTCATCACCTATGTTAATAATAATTTCCTTAATTCCTTCTTTTCATAGATGTTGTTATAGTTCTTTCATAAACTTTATTTACACTATCAAAAACAAAAAACAAAGTTGTCTGCATTAGGCCTTCAGATGCCTTTTTAGTAGTTGACTGAATAATATGAAGATTTGCGTCATCAAATCTCTTAAATGCGCTTGGTATTTCAAAGCGGGTATCTGTATCGGTTGGCGAATATTATAACGGCTTTTCATTCAATTTTTCGGAATATGAAAAATTACTATGAAGTATTAGTTATCCTTATCAGAAAGCTCCTTAAGTCGAAAGGCGAATCATACATCCTGGTTAAGTTATAGAAATCCTTTTAAATATCGGCAAGCAACATTTCATTAACTCCAGGCATAGAACACTTTTGCTCTCTAATTCCCATCATGCTCATGAAACTTATTAACGATTAAACGTATGCGTTTAATTTGCGAGGGATTTGATTAAGATAGAGCTTAATCACGTTTATTAAACTGTTTGAGAGCGAACTCTGTACTTTTCACAGATAGACGCAATTTCATTATTTCTGAGGATTATCTAAGAGCCTCTGAAATCTGCATTAAAGTAAAGCCAATTTTTTTTTAAACTATTGCTCATTTCCTTATATCAAATATCTAATATAAACAAACTTATTTTCTTCAATCAATAAATCAAAATTGACAACTCAACTCCCGAAAACGTATTCTCAAGCCACCTATACATTTTGGTCGTAGTAACTACTATTTTGAGGCGAAAGTAGTCATGATGATTACGATTGCCTTAATAATTTATGCACATACTTATACAAACATACATGCATACATACATACAGCAAATAGATCTATATGTCTAGCACACCAATTAGCACTTAACTAACTAAAGGGAGATAGCACATCATAAATCAATCACAAAAGGGCTACTACCACAAAATAAATGACAAAATATTTAAAATACAATAAGACGGGTGCCAACTAATAAATTTGAGCGGCAACAAATATGTAGAATAACACATTACTAGATACAAATATAAGGAAGTGTAAAGAAGTGCAGGTAGTTAAAGGCAATAAAAGCAATAAAGACAACTGTCCAAAATGTCACTTATGATTTTTTATGCAAATAACATAAATAAAAAAACCAGGCAAAACAAATACAAGGCGAAAGATTAAATGTAGCAGTGAGATGTTAATAAATACCCTGTAGGAAAAAGGTTCTAACTATAATGTTGATCGAAACTAGTCATCTTCCTACTTAGTGTGGATTCCATTTATTATACAAGCAATGATATTAATATAATTTCCTGGGAAGTGTCGAATATCCTTATACTTATTCAAAATATAAACAACAATGAACTGTCAGTGCATTAGTAAAATGAACGAAACTTTTGAACCCGCAGCCAATGGTTTAATTGAGTAGCTTTTTCATGTCATAAATACACTCGAAAGTTTGCCTATGCCTTCCGAGCGGTGACAGCTATTAGAAAAACCATTTTGTTCGAGGTTTCGAAGCTGTGCACTACCGTACGGGAGTCTCGCACCAACCAAACGGCACCTTCTTTTGTCAAAGATAACAGACATTTATCAAGTAAACAGATTCCCAATTTACATGATAGGATAAAGCGTTAAAATTCTTGAAACTTATTATGAAAATGGTCGATCTGAAAGAAGAACATATCACAAAATTAGTAATTTTTTTGGTGGGACGAATCGTCAGAATGAGTCAACAATTCCAAGGTAGGTAAAACATTTTTAGGAAACTGGTTCTGTCGAGTATAGAAAAAGGACTGGCAGATCAAAAACTGGACGTTCTGTTGATAGTACTGCTGCTGTAGCGAAAAGTGTCGACGTTCTCAATAATTAGGCATTCATAAATCAACTATTTGGCAGGTTTTACCTGAAGACGTGCTCATGGTGGACATTTAAATAAAGTCATTTTTCATATATAATTGCAAATAATTCTTAAGAGCCGCATTTTGAATCAAAATAGTGAAACCTGAAAGAATTTAAATTTTCACATATTTTACTTAAAGGGGTTACATACGTTTAGAATTTTCATATTCGATATTTCGAAGGCATAGTATCTTAAGAATATATTGTCAAATTTTCAAGTGGAAATTCCCAATATTATAGCTTCTATAGCGGTCCGCGCGCTCTTGTACCTCAAATTTTAAACTCGTTTTTCTCGAAACTACAGAATACTAAAATAATTTTTTTTACAAAGTTAAAGCACTAAATTAAAATGTATAACATTTTTTATATTTTTATATTTCATATATTTTATTTTATATATTTCTATTGTTATTGTTTCTATTGTTCTCCCTTCTAAAAACAGTTTTTCTTCCAGCGCTTTTTTGGCGCTGCTGAACGTATGTAACCCCTTAAAACCATATCTAGGCGCCTCTTTTGAAAGACCTTTTACTCGTACTATGTACGAGAACGATTTGCATTTGAATAAAAAATTCAGCTTCTGAACTACAAATATATTTCATTGCTCCATTCATGCTTTTCCTGCTGGGTAGGGCATATTATGTAGACATATTAGCATGAATGTATGTATGTATACACATAATTGTATGAGTATACATATATGAAACAACAGTTTACAGGCTGATGGTCGCCGCGAATGTCTCGCGTTCAACGACAATAACAATTCCTATTATTGACAAATTAATTGTCACCTTTTAACAAAATGTTTCTTTCGCTTTTTTTCATTTCAATTCTGTTGTTTTTCATTTCTTGTTGTTGTTGCATAGGGACAAAGACATTGGCGATGTCATCGAGGTGATTGCCGCGTGCTCAAAAATGGAAAGGGTAGCTCTGAGCTCATTTTAATAAAATTAAGTAAAGCGAACGACAGGTGAGTCGGCATGAAAGCAATACGAAAAGTAGAGGAATAAGGTGCACCAACCACTTGGATGTAACACATATGCACATACATACATACTGGCAAAGTATGCCACACAAATTTCCAAGTACTCACAATTCCACTTCTTGATTAAAGTGTTTGTCAGTTAATAACAAAATAATTCGAGAGCGCGTGTCCCATAACAAGGAGTTTTACTAAAAGCACGGCGCTGTAGTTTAAGCAATTGCAACAACTACAATAAAATCAGTTAATTATGATTACATTTTGTGCGTAAACGTGTACGTGCCCACCAAAATTCAGACGGAAAAAATTTGAAAGAGTCTACATACATACATTCATACATACATATATACGTGAATAAAGGATATACGAGTATCCTTTGTTCACCTCTTATACTTTATGGCTGAATGCTTTTGGACAAGCGTGAAAACGCGCTGAGAATGGTAGTAACACGTAAACTGTAGATTAGCAACTCCATCCTTCCAATTTGTAATTTGTATACCCAAAGCCACAGGAACATGGGCGTCAGAACGAATTTGTAATCAAAAAGGAAGGGGACCGAACAAATTTTATACTATTATGAGAAATTGTAAGCTTTATAATAATAAAATATACAATAATAGTTTTTAAATACATTTAAAAGATGGCGCAAAATTAATCATCCAATTGTGTTTTTGAAAACCTTTTTACCAAGTGAAAAACGTTTTTACCAAAAAATGATTTTAAGCATCGAATATATTTATTTGGTCTTTACATGCTCCATTACTTGTCTTTTTGTTTACTGCACATGTCTAGTTCGGTAGATAGGTAGGTGAAATAGTTGAAGTACCAGTCTGGCCTTTCCCAAGTAGCACTAAAGTGCCGTTTTAATACCATTATGAGACCTCCAACCAGAGCTGTTGATGTAATGGAGCAGACTGATGACTAGGTTGGCGCTGCCCCAGGCTGTCGAAGCAAGAAGCACCCGTTGACCTTAATCGTCTAACTGCCAAACCCGGTCATTTACAGAGAAAATATTCAACAGTCTCCTTCTCTGAAAAGTCCGCAATGCTTCTGCTTCAGGTCTATGCCAATACATGAAGTCCTTTGCAGCCTCCCTCATTTAGTGATGTTATAGCCCTTCCGAAGAGCTTCCCACCAAAGCAGGCATCCATACCTTAAAATTGGCAGAACCACTACGTTGTACATCACAGCACAGCACAGCACGACCTGTGGCTTGCGGCATAATTTTTTGCCAAACATAGATTTGCTGGAGTAGAAAGCTATACCTGCCCTCTTTACCCGATTTCGATGTGTAGCTTCCAATGGTCAAGTATCACTCCAAAATACCTTACTTGCGACGAAAGCGGGAGAACGTGGTTATTTAATTTGGGAAGCATAAAGTGTGGTTGGTAAAAAGCACCAGCTCCGTTTTGTTAGAGTTGACTCTGACGCCGTACATGACAGCCTTTCCAAAATCTCAGCCATGACTGAGAGAAACGGTTACGATATTATAAAGACCAAGTCATCGGCGTATGCTACTACCTCAACCCTACCCTTATTAAACATTGTCAGAACTTCGTCAAAATTTTGCCAAGGGACGACCACTATTAGAAAAAACCTTATCTATAATTTTCGTGTTTCATGCATGGAGATTCAAACCTACGCTCTCCCGAAAGATAGTTACACACCAACTTATTTTAATATAAAATAATATTATATATTTATTATAATATTTTGATATAAAAGAAAATCGCCACTGAAGAGAACGAATCAGTGGCGTAGGCGATCACTGAATATATTCACTCAGAAACAAACAAAAAACAGATTAGAACCAAGGCATTGAAGATTACGCTACCTGCTTAAGAAGTCGTTCGTCGCCGCCACAGCAGAAATAAATGACAATAGTGGAGAAATTAAAATTAAACCAGTCGTCATGCCAGAAAACAAAGCCTGTGCTGGACGTCACATATGCCTGAAAGACACTCATCTGCGGGAAAAGTGAACTTCATATTAGCAAAAGTATTATTTAGCGCGTAATGTTTTAGAAATATGTATATAAATATAATAATTGTGACCATGACGCGAATTGCTTAAATGCAGTCGATTAGCCTTCTAAGAAAATGTACGTAAACATATTTAATACTATTACTCGCATAATACACAGGCAGTATATAAATTAGCAAGCCCTAACATCTTGCACACACACATACACTAAAAAAACATAGACGTTAAAGGCCCGCCAGAATGAGTCCGTTGCGTCGGTTGCGGGAACGAGTTCATGTTATGCAAAAGGCAGAGAGATGCCTCAATGAAAGTACATAACAAATCAGCTGTTCTGAATTGTATTGTACGCGACGCATTGTTGTTTTGCCACAGCAAAAGTAGAGAGTTGTTGACTTTTGTCCTATCCGGCAGCATGATTGTGGTACTCTCTATATAAATATTCGTACAGGCAGTCAATCGGGCTATTACTCGAACCCTTCCAACCCTGGCTTTTTAATAATTACCTCTCCATTAATAGAATAGAACGCGTTTAAAACATTTTTCTTAAGCAAGCACTATGTTCGCTCAGATTTGAGTCGCCTGTTCCATCCTATAATTCTCGGCTAAAGCTAACTAATTTAGAACCTCTTGAAAAGAGAAGGACTGCCCTGTCACTTTCCTTTATTTTCAGTGTTGTTAATGGCAGCGTCGACCGTCCAGATCTACTTGAGCGTATAAGCTTTAATGTTCCCCAAAGAAGTATTCGAAAATTTTACCCTTTTTATCGGGAAAACTTTAAGACTAAATTTACGAGTAATGCACCCATCGCCCGCGCACTTGGAGACTATAATTTATAATGTAATAACAGTCTGCTTGATTTTGCATTACGCAGATCTAATTTTGCAAAAACATTTAATTAGTTACTTAATATTGTATTTATATTGATTGCTAATATTATAGTTGCCAAATTTTGCCTGCTTTTCTTTACATTTGTGTCTAGTCTGTAAGGTAATTTGTACTGTAGATTACACAGTCCTGCGAGGGTGAGTTTCTAGAATGGCTGTACTTGTTTCTTGTAGTGTTTTATGCGCTGAAAACGAATCTGACCTTCAAAATGCTCCATCACGTCAGGATTTTTGGTAAATGAAGCCTAAAAGTTCAAAAAATGGCCATTTTAGCCATTTTTGATAATTTTTTTTGCGATAGAAAATTTTTTTTTTTCAATTTTCGACGAAAAGGTCGCATAGCACAACTCTTTAGCTTTAAAACCCATTTCTTTAAATTATTGCACGATTTAAAAAAAAAAAGTTATGACATTTTGAAATTAACAGTTTCAGTTACGTATACGTTGGGTATAACGTCTATTGGCGTAACTGAAACTGTTAATTTCAAAATGTCATAACTTTTTTTTTAAAAATCGTACAATAATTTAAAAAAATGGGTTTTAAAGCTAAAGAGTTGTACTATGCGACCTTTTCGTCGAAAATTGAAAAAAAAAATTTTCTATCCCAAAAAAAATTATCAAAAATGGCTAAAATGGCCATTTTTTGATCTTTTAGGCTTCATTTACCAAAAATCCTGACGTGATGGAGCATTTTGAAGGTCAGATTCGTTTTCAGCGCATAAAAAACTACAAGAAACAAGTACAGCCATTCTAGAAACTGAAAAAAGTTAAATTTCGCAGGCCTGTGTTATTGAAAATAGATAAATAAAAAAATAAATTTTGGTTTCTACATTTCTGGAAGTAAAAAGTGCTGGGAAATCATCATTTAAGTTTGAGGGAGGTAGCTCGTGACCTTAGGTTGTCTCACGAATCAATTCGCAACATTTTACACCATCAATTGGGCATGAGACGCGTGGCAGCTCGACTCGTTCCAAGAACAAGTGAATTCGGACCCAACGTTTATCCAGCACATCATAACAGGTCATGAGACGTAGGTATATGAGTTTGACATACAAACCGAAACCCAAAAAACCACGTCAAAGTCGGTCAAAAGTGAGAGTCATACTACTAATTTTCTTTGATTATCATGGTGTTGGGCACTCAGAATTCGTTCTAAATGGTTAAACGATAAATAAAGAATATTATTTGGAAGTTATGCGAATTTTGAGAGGCTCATATTGTGAACACTTTTTGACCAAAAACTCGATAAATATCATCGAACAACCACCGTATTCACCGGATTCAACCTGACTAGTGCCTTTTTCCTTTTCGCAAAACTTAAATTGCCACTCCGCGGATGGCACTTTGAATCGATAGAGGTCAGAAGATCTCTTCAAACGCATTCAAAGGGGGTTTTGATGACTGGACTATTCGTTGGAATATGTGTATTGCTTCGAATGGAGCCTATTTTGAAGGCGACAAAGTAAATTTTAATGATTAAACAATTATTTTGCGTTTTATTGAACAATTCCCTATACTTTTTTGACAGAATGTATAATTGATTTATTCGGTAAAAGTTCCCGGTCAAAAGTGAGAGTCATACTACTAATTTTCTTTGATTATCATGGTGTTGGGCACTCAGAATTCGTTCTAAATGGTTAAACGATAAATAAAGAATATTATTTGGAAGTTATGCGAATTTTGAGAGGCTCATATTGTGAACACTTTTTGACCAAAAACTCGATAAATATCATCGAACAACCACCGTATTCACCGGATTCAACCTGACTAGTGCCTTTTTCCTTTTCGCAAAACTTAAATTGCCACTCCGCGGATGGCACTTTGAATCGATAGAGGTCAGAAGATCTCTTCAAACGCATTCAAAGGGGGTTTTGATGACTGGACTATTCGTTGGAATATGTGTATTGCTTCGAATGGAGCCTATTTTGAAGGCGACAAAGTAAATTTTAATGATTAAACAATTATTTTGCGTTTTATTGAACAATTCCCTATACTTTTTTGACAGAATGTATAATTGATTTATTCGGTAAAAGTTCCCATTATTTATTGAACGTGATTTTATTAATGTGCCAACTTCGCTTGTTTCGCACTAATGCGTTCTGTTAAACCAGTTGTCGAAGACCTTCGCGACGTCTTCTGATTCTATCTTAAGAATGGCTTACTCGATGTTCGGCAGCGGTATCGTTAATGAAGAACAACGGCGAGATCGCTGATAACACGATTACCGAACTAGCCGCTCAAAGGATCGATTGCGGCATAGGTTGTGTGACATAGCGCGTCATCCCACTGAAGCCAAAGATCGTCCAAATTCTTGTCTTAAATTTTCGGCGATATAAAATCGCTCATTATGATTCGGTAGCACTCACCGTTGACTGAAATAGGGTTTCCAGCATAATTTTCAACGCTCTAAAATGTGCATCCTTTTCTACACATGCATTAACTTCTTGACGATGACGTTCGGGGTTTACAATACCCAAATGTGGCAGTTTTGCGCGTTAACATAGCAGCCGAGATGAAAAGGCGCTTCATAATAAACATGATTTGATATATTTTCAATAAAGGCGCTATTCAGGCAACACAACATCCACTTTGGAAATAAGTTTGTAATATTTTCCAAGCATTTTTCAAGCGTAAATCGAGTTGTAATACAACTTTCTGCTAACATTTCCAGCGGGGAGGAGCTGTCACTTTCAAAATAACAAATGATTAAAAAAACACACTAAATGGATCACCTTCGGATCAAACAGGAGGAATCAAATTTTTCTTTTAGTTAGATAGTTAAAATAAAGCGAGAAGTCCCTCAGAACTTTTGTCATCACCTAATATAAGACAATTTATTAAAATATATTTATATTTACAATGCTCCTATCGAATTGAAACCCTTTACTTGAAGTAGAGCGATTTTCTTCCATTTATCAATCCAATTAATTTTGTTAGATAGGAAAAAAACATATGTCTCTCAAGTGTATAATTATTATTATTACCTGCTATCGCACCGGCTTTGGATGCATAGAGCCAAGCTGCAGGCTATCGGACGGGTCACAAGTTGCAGATACTGAATTGCCTTCAGATATGACATATAAGTTGTTCCTAACTAATAAGCAGTCCCGGAAAAGTAGCTGGTGATAGAAGCGGGCGTAGAAAATCTGGGCAGTGAGCTCTGTACAATCTTGTAAAAACTACAAGGACAAATCCATCACCGGCAAGGCGAGGAAGTGTCTACTTCCACTAACCATTTAGCCTAAAATAGCGTCTGTCTTGTAGCAAGCGGCTAAAAAACGGAATGCTGCTCTTACCAGCTAAATCCAAAATGGCAGCCCCATCATGCGGATAGGAACCCTAAGCTAACAGCCAATTTATTTTTTACTGCATAATTATGCTTCTCGAATTATTATATAAAAGTCTTTTCCCCTCAAATCCCCTCCGCCTATGAACTACCACCAGATGCAGCAATATACCAATACAATAACCAAATTAATTTCCATTTCATTAGTATTCTTATGGAATTCACAAACATTCGAGTATACACCTTTTCGCCTTGCTTAGGCCAATTTGAAAATATTTCCAAGCTGTCAGTTTTTTACTAACTACTATGCGTCGCAGGATATGAAAGTAAATGGTTGCAAGAACCATTCCATAGAGAAAATACAAAACTGGTGTACACCTCCGAGCCTTGGTCGCGTAGCAAGTTCAATAGCTGACCAAAATCATTAGCCATTGAAGCAATTTTCTAACTCATACCGTTTTGCTAAGTACTACTTAGATGTATAGTAGGGGAACTAACGGCAACTTAGCTACTTAGACAGTTACTTGCATGTAGTAACTATAATATTCTGTAACAAGCTTTGACCATGAACGATGCATCGGCTTGTGTTCGAGCGTCAGTCAACACGACCCGCCTGATCAGAATCGACACCACCAACAATTTGTTCTAGCTCACCTTGGAAAGCCAGCCACTTTTACCTTATTACAAACAAAGGTCTCCTTTGCCCCGGAAAACTGCAACAAAACAAAATTTTTGACTACACTCATTCAAACTCAATAGAGACACATAGTAAATCGTTATCGTTTCACATATCACTGGGCTTGTCATTTAATAACAATGTGGCTCCTGTGCTACTATACATAGCACCCGCATCGTCTTGAGCCATGGTCACACAAATCTAGCACCAACTCATGTGACTAACAACACCGGACAAAGTGGCCCATCCGACCTTGCCTTTGTACGAATATTGTAATTTATCTAATGCAGTCATTAATTTCGTATTAACAAGGTGTGGATAGGAAATTACCTTTGCAATGGCTACAAAGTCTGTATTTTGCTTACTTTCTTTTAAACATTCATACTTCCATACCTTTCCCATTTAACTCTGTTTCTCTACTAATTTATTTTGTTTGTATGCTTTTACTTATTTAAATGGAAAGGGGGTAATGAGACAATGGCACTAAGTGAAAGGAAAATGTGTAGTGATAAAAAGTGTCACCGGCTTTTGTAGTCGCTATGCTACTAAATTATTAACTGATTGTATTATAATTAAGTGCAACAATACTGATATTCATCAGAGTAAAGTTGATTTGAAAGCTGATACTGAGCATGACAAATGGCATTTGAAAAGGTGTCAGAAACAGAAAAATTATAAAAAAATACAATAGAACAAATAAATAAATAGAACCTGAATTACCAGGAATATGAACTAACGGACAATAAAATTATTATTAGATAGACAGATAGATTCATAGATTTTTCACAAAAATCTTACAAAACTATTTACTATTGAATATTTTTTACTTGATTTAAGTGGGTATTCTAGTGTAGAGGCATGAATCGGAGGTGTTTTGGCGGGTGCTATAAATAAAAAACGAAAAATAGTTTTGCTATCCATTTTTTTACCAGACATTTATTAATACATACAAAATAGTCAAAACATTAAAAACTGAAATTTTTATAAGGTGTTGAAGTGGGGGTCCAAAAAAAATGACACGCTAAACTTGTCATGATTGCAAGCTTTCTAATGATCTGAAAAAAACATGAGAAAGATTATTAACCTTTGGAGACAAAGCCGCTCGACATGTGAGCGTCGCTAAGGACGAGAAGTATTGGAGTGCGCAGTAAAGAAAATAAATACAGGGTGGCTGATGAAAGCCGCTACCAAAAAAAAATTGAATATCTTTTTTTCTTTTTAAGTTATCTGTTCCATTTTTGTTTTAATTTGCAGATTGATCTTTAAAATTTATTAAAATGGATAACTGGGACACGCAAACAAGAATTTGGATAGTCCGCCGCTATCACGCACTGGAGTCCGTAGTTTTGGTACAGAGAGAGTACAGGCGGATCGCCGCCAAACGATCCCCCGAGCAGATGGACCATAATGAGACTGGTGAATAATTTTGCTGAGCAAGGAACAGTCGCAAGAAGGCCTTATCATCGAAACCCACCAGTTCGGACGAAGGAAACGATCGCTGCTGTAGCTGCAGCTATACAAAGCAATCCAAGGGTTTCAACAAGAAGCTTATCTGCTCAACTTGGTGTCAGCCGACAGTCTTTGCAAACAATAATGCACAAAGTTTTAGACTTATTTCCCTACAAAATTCAAATGGTTAACAAACTAAATGCAGCAGACTTGCCGATTCGCTTGGAATTTTGCCAGAAGATCCTGCAAATGGTGGAAGAAGACCAAAACATGTTAAACTGCCCTTTCATGTCTGATGAGGCCCATTTCGATTTAAACGGCAATGTGAACAAACAAAATTGTCGAATATGGAGTAGTTCTAACCCACAGATACTCCACGAGACGGAATTGCATCCTCTTCGCGTGACAGTGTGGTGTGCGGTTTCTTCACGCTGTATTGTCGGGCCTTATTTTTTTGAAGAAAATGGTCACACCGTTACGGTTACTGGAGACCGTTATTTGAAAATGCTGAAAGAATTTTTCTATCCAGAACTACGCCGAAAGAGAATTCCTTTCAACTCTGTGTGGTTTCAACAAGATGGGGCAACGTCTCACATATCCCAGACTGTTATGACAGAGTTGCGACGAAAATTTCCCAATAAACTGATTTCAAGAAACTCCGAATTTCGTTGGCCCCCCAGGTCGCCTGAGCTTACTGCACCTGACTTTTTCTTGTGGGGTTTATGTAAACAAGAAGTTTATAAAACAAAGCCAACAAATTTGGATGAACTAAAACAATCCATTCGGGCAACAATTGCGGCTATTCCTGTCGCAACTCTCAAAGCAGCAATGAACAACTTTTTACTAAGATGCCGCACTTGTGTCAACGAGCATGGGGGGCATTTAAATTCAATTGTTTTTAAAACTAGTTAAGCTACATTTAATAAAATTTAATGACCTTCAACTTGAAAAAAAAAATAAATGAATTCCATACACTAAAAAAAAAGTTATTTGAGTTTCTTAATGTAGCAAAATTCATCGGCCACCCTGTTTGTTGAACGTTACAGGTATAAAAACTAAAGCTTTATTTAACACAAGAAAAATTTTTCATAAAATCTAAAAATAATTATAGACAATCAAATTGAAAAAAAAACGACAAAAAGAAGTTTGGTTGTATTTATTTATAGGTTTTATATTCCGGCATTGTGTGGTATCGTTCAAATTGACGAAGTAATACCGTCATCTGCCGCCTTATCAGATTCAAAGTAATATTTGCCAGAACGTATCATCCCTACATCGCTTAGCCATCGTGCGTAGGAAAAAATATAAAATATATAAAAAGTCTAGCCTGGCTTCTCCTCTGAGAGACTGAATCGAAGAACTGAAATTCATTCCGACTCACATTGTAAGTTTACATTATAACTTACTTACTTACTAACTCTTATCGCTCAGAACGACAGACGTCGCGGGCCTTACAGCTACGAACTAATTTGGGCGGCTAAATGCCTACACGCGTTCTCTACGGTAAAACGGCTTGGACGGCTATATATCGACACTCGTCCCCAAAGGGTTAATTTAGATGAACTAACTAAGAAAAAGTGGAAACTTTTTTTTCTCCTACTTTTTTGGACAGTTCTGAATTTTTTTAAAATAGTATAAAAATGGTATTTTATTAAAATAATAATATAGTTACAGATATATATTGAAAAGATTCACACCAAATTTCAAGTTAATCGGTTCAATAGAAATTGAGATATCATATCAAACGTTTTGAAAAATGTAGTTTCCGGAAAAACGCGGTTAAAGTTTTCAGCACGGCTAGGAACCTATGCCATATCACCAAAGCGGCAATAACTCATGAAATAATAGGAATTTTAAAAAATCCTCTTAATGGCATGTTCTTAAATGTCTAAACTTTGAAAATATGCAAAAAAAAGTTTTGATTTTTTCAAACTTCTACAGTATAATACCCCCTTATAAGAACATACGGCAGTGACTTTAAAAGTCGTCTGCCTGAAACTATTAATCTATAATAAATTGCCTATACTTTAAGGGGTTATATACAGTTAGAAGGCCGGAAAAACGCATTTTCCAGAATTTTTTCTGAGAAAACTTTTAAATTTATTTGTCTAAAAATTTGTACACATATTATACCTATTATCTTTTAAATGTATTTTAAAACTTGGTATTAGTAAAAGTATTTATTTGGAAAGGAGCTACAGCTGATCTCCTCTCAAAAAATCGTTTTGCGGTGACACTGAACTGGATCCTATTAAAAATATTTGGGCATTAATTAGCCAAAAACTCAAAGGAAAACAAATATGGACGGTCAACCAGCTATCAAGGCAAATTCGGTTGTTTTGGAGCTAATTAACACAGAGCATATATTGGCACTCACATTGCAGACATCTTTTTTAGAAGAAAGAGGAAGAAAAAATTGAAGAATTGTGTTTTTTTTTTTATTTCACATAAAATTTTTTTCCAAATTTCTCAAACTAACTTCTTGATTTCGTTGACTGATAACCTTTCTAATTAGTGTCAAAAAATGCTTAAATTAGAATAAATTGTTGCTTAAATATTTCAAAGGTGTAAAAATGTGTTTCCAAATAACTCGTCGAAGAATTTAACTAAATCCGGCCAAAACTTGGCTGGTGAACGATGGGGGCGAATGAATGGCAGCATTCTTTTTTTCAGACACTCGTTGACAAAATAGCTGACGTTATTTTTGAAAAGATTACGAACGCGAGCTGCAAATTCTAGCAAGCAGCCCATTACTTTCCGGGAAAATTTATCTATTTTTTTTTAGTTATACTTTGAGGAAGCATAGCCGCGTTTGGTTGAAATGTAAAGCTGAGAACCTGGCAATTATTTTAGGTGAATTTTGAATTTCATTAACATTTTTGCGGACTCGTTTTTTGCCTATACATTTTATAGGCCAGTTTGGCTATTTAATGGCACAATAGGACTTAAGTCCTTGATCTTACTTTACCAGTGCACAATTTTTGGCACAATAATTATCAGACAGGCAAGGATTACTTTTAATTCAAGCCAATACGTCTGATTTTCCTCGTACGCGTTCGTTTTTTGAACTCTTTTTAGCTTTACTCTTAAAATATCGTTGTAGCACCTAGTTACATTGCACAAAGCGGTTTCTGGAAATTTTAATATTTTTATAAGCATTGTTCCGAACACAAAGGCCACAAAGGGTTTTATAAAAATTTGTTCACGATCATTTTTCTTTTTGCGCATTCAATGGCCTAAAAATCTCCAACTTACAAGCAATTGAACTAAAAATTGCGACACATAGCGGTTATTTATTTCTAAAACCAGTTGCCAAAAAATTGTATTTCACAAGTCAACACCAGTAGTAATTGTTAGGATCCAGATTTTTGTGAACCATGTTTTATTAGAGATGTCAATGCATGTGCAATCTAAGCTGCTTGGGCAATTCGAAAACTCAATAGCCCCACCAACCCCCAAAAGCACCAGTTAGCAAACTAAGCAAGCGAATTCAGTTTTGAATTATCATTGAATTAGTATTGTTGATTTCGCTGCAAGTCCAAATACTTTTTTTTTGTCCTTGTTCACTCCTCTCGGGAGCATAGAGCCTCGACAAGTCTCTTCCATCGTACACGGTTATGTACTGTTGTTTTTGCACAGTCCCATGAGATGTCTGCATCTGCTATTTCGCGCAGCATCGACCTTTTCCAAGTATTTTTTGGTCGACTGCGACCTCTGCTCCCTTGCGCGTTTCAGTCCAGTGCCATCCTCGTGATCCTATCTGGTTGTTTTCTCAATGTATGACCTATCCATCGCCACTTTCTGTGTTTGATTTGCCTAAGAATGGGTTCCTCGTTCGTTAATCTCCACAGTGCGACGTTACTGATGGTGTTTGGGCAGAATATTCTGCAGATGATGCGGAGGCATTTGTTGATGAAGGATTGTAGCCTTTGTGTGATGGTGTTAGAGACCAGCCATGTTTCGCAGTCGAAATACTTAGAATTCGTGAATATGTCGTCGCGAGCAACAAGTAATATCGAGGAATGACACGCATTTTTTGCAACCAATATAGTAAGAATTTACTGATATTGCAGAAAATTAAGCGGAATATTCATAAAAATAAAATGTTCACAACCAAATGTTATGAGGAGCCTTTGGGCAACCCTTTTCTTACACTTTTAGTTCAATAAAGGGTTTTCCAATAAGAGGTGTTATTCAATGCTAAGATCAATGGTTTCGTTGCTTTTGTGGCACGTAGCACCGTCTTGTTGAAAATAAACGTTGTCCAGATCAATGCCATCCAATTCCGGCCATAAAAAATCGTTAATCATTTCTCGATAGCGCAATCTATTCACCGTAACTGTTGCTCCAGCTTCATTTTCGAAAAAGTAAGGTCCAATGACTCCACCGGACCGTAAACCACACCAAACAGTCAACAATAACTCTTGGATTTTCTGAGCCTCAGATCCGACAATTTAGCTTGTTGACGAAGCCACCGATCACCATCCGGATCATTTTCATGCATTTCAACGAACAATCAGCAAAGACACGACGTTGTTGATGATCGGCCGGCTTGAGTTATTGTGTTAGCTGGACTTTATAAGCCTTAAGACCAAAATCTTTATGCAAAATACGATGTAATGACGTTTCCAAAGAACGACGAGGAATGGACAAACCTGGGTTTTCTTCAACACTTTTGGCTACAACGGCAATATTTTCGGCTGTTCTTGAGCGACGTACTCTGGTTTTATTCTTCACATCACTAACTTGTCCCTCGAGCTCGAATTTTTTCACCAATTTCTGTATTGCGATCCAATAGGGAGCTTCTCGATGTCCCAAAAGTGTTGGAAAAATGACAGCTTCAAAAGTGGCATCTAGCGAAATAGCGGGCTATTCAAAATAACACCTGTTATTGGAAAACCCTTATTCTGTGTCGGCGTCCAGACCCTCATCTATGATGACACAGTTCGAAAAATTGTAACTTATATTCTCATACATGAGAAAATTAATATTATCACTACATATAACTCAGTGGAAGTAAACCTGCGTTTTTAGTTATTAGTCATTACTTCAAGATTGTCTTTAAAAAACTCCAATGGGACCCAACACTAAAAACTATGCTAATTCTATAAAATTATGTTACAATTATGTATCAAATGTAAGAAAAGTGTCTAGAGAATTGAAAAATATGCATATAGTAATATATATTGTATTGAAGATCTCGTCATAGACATATAGCTATCAAATGCAAGAAGAATGTCAAGAGAATTTGAAAATGCACTTATTTTATATATTTCTTAAACAATCTTTGCCAAATCATGGTAAAAATTTTTTTTTTTAATTTTTCACCACAGGCATGGAAATCAAATGCAAGAAGAATGTCAAGAAAATTCAAAAATATATATTTATTTGTAGAATCCTTGTCAGGAATTGTAAAAATTTGTCCCATATGGATATCAAATGAAAGAATAAGATTTCTTGTGTTAATCAGTGGAGTAAGCACACTCGTACAATAGAACGCTTTAACTTTCATTTTTGTCCACACCTGACCATCAGCAAGTGAATAAAAAGGTCATGTATATACATACATACATATATGATATATAAGTGAATATATTATACTCGTATATATAAGGGCGTTCGCTTAATCTAACGATAAAACCATTAAAAATTATGGAATAAGTATTTTTAAAAACACACAGTTTGCGCACATATAGTAATACATACGTACATACGTGCATAGGCAGTATATGTATATAAGTATACGCACAGGTATACGTATGTACCACCAATAAAGCTCTTTTAATGTGAATATAATGTAAAACTGTGTGTAAATTTATGGCCATGTATCGGCATACGAGTGTGCAGACAGACATGAATTTTCATGTAGTACGACATGAACTCTTCTCCAAGTATTCACTGTTGGGGTTGTGTAAGTAACGCAATTCTGTGGCGTCACTTTATGATGTTGCGATAAAAATCTAATAATGCGCAACGCATGCGCGCAGATCGAACGATGAGAATGGCGAAATTAAGATTACGTTTTTACTCATAATTTTTCATGCACATTATACGATACGCTGCCTATCTATAAGTATGGTTTTATGTGCAAAATTATGTGTGTTTTGTTGTGCACATTCATATATATTTATACATACAGCCATATGTATGGAAGAAACTTGTGCTTTCCAGAACGATAAGCGTTCCGATAGCAAAGTTTCACATCAAGCCAGCGCTGCTATCCTGTCTTAAGTTTTTCATATATTTTTAATTGTTTTTTTTTTTGTTTATCAGCGTTGCGCAGAAAACACTTTGGTCTTGAGCAAGCGCGTTCGATCGCAGATGGCCATTGTGAAAATTAATTTCATGTCTATAAGGAATTTTTAATTAACTTTCAATGCAAAAGATTGAGAAGGCTAAAGCAAAGTAGTGAACACTGACGTAGAAAACAAAATTAGGGGCTTTGACCACCGAGTTTTAGGTTAGTAATACTTTTAATTTTTAGTGTTAGTACGTATAACAAATTTAATGAAACTATATACAAAGTGGCGCAAAATTAATCACCGTAGTGGGACATTTGTAATTTTTGCAAATGGCGTCGTACGTTAATCATGTTTGGTACTTGTAAACGAGTTAACCGCAGTATACAAACAGACAAGCAATGAAGGTCGCAAAGGTCTAAATAAAGAATTCCATCTCTCGAAATATATCTATTTTTTTATTTAGTTTTTTTTAAATTTAAGTTTACGCCACCATGCATATACTTTTCCCTCAACTAGTGCTCTGTATAAAAGATTTAGGGCCGTTTTCTCAACTTACCTTTAACATTGTAGCTCACTTTATCGTGCAGATAAATACAGTCTCCTTCTCTCCAAAGCTTATTAAGCTCTCAATCCATTATATTTAAAGGTTAGTTGGCGGGTTCTTTAAAATTTTTACTTAGATCAGAAGTAAAGTGAAATGAATAAGGCGATTTACATAAAGGCAACTAGTTTTGTTCACCGGTATTGCCACTCTTACAAAATGTTCGATAAAATAATGGTCCTCTTCCTCCTGCCATGCCGTAATTTCAACACTGAGGAAGGCAGTTGAGGAAACGAAAATAATCAAAGGCCTCTTCGAAGCTAGCTAACGAATTATTTTGTATGTATATGTAAATACCAACACCGTTAGCATAACAAAAATGTCCGAAATCAACACGGCTTTTTAGCCTCTAAAAAATTGCACTTCATTAGACCAAAATCAGTTGCACTATAAAACCGCATGCTCAGAGTTTGACTATAAATTCTGATTAAAAGGTATGAAGTTTTGATGAAAATTTATTAATTTTTTTTATATTTTGTATAAAGTTTAAACTTTGATATATGTGGTTTTTGTAAGAGAACAAAAAATATTTTAATTAAATATGAAATAAAAAAATTCTCAAAACTTGTAAATAAGTCCTAGCGCCATAGTTATTTAATGCAGTGCACTTATTTTACAATCATTTTACATTAAAAACTCGTCCACTGGCGACGACGCGAACAACTCTTCGAACATCGCTGTTTAGCACAAGGTGTGGCCAGCAGCAGGGGTTAACCGGCTCCCAGCAATTTTGAAAGAATCAGTTGATTTACGAGGGCGGGTCAATAAGTCCGTAACTTTTTGTATTTCTGACCTCTTTAGCTGTAAAACACAAACTAACTGACGCAGCACGTTCAAATTTTGACAGGAGTCAACTGACAGATGCCTGTTGACAGGAGCAGTATTTTTTTTTCAGTAAAGAGGTCAGAAATATAAAAAGTCATGGACTTATTGGCACGCCCTCGTACTTACGTCATAAAGACTGAGAAGGTGGTTTGTTTACGAAAAACCTGAGATTATGTTAGTGATATTTGAAAAAAATCTAAACAACCTAACTCCTATTACTTCGTCGTGGTCTGAACAACGACTCAAGTGTGTGCATAGGTGTGAAAGGAGCGGGCAAAAATCTGCTGCCGAGTGTCCGGGAACGGGGCAGCCGAAGTTACTCTCCCTATTTTGCTTCGGATGGCACAACCTGGTAATCTAACATCCTTGGCTTTTTAGGAGCTTTTGCATTTACTTCTCGATTTAGCGTTGCCAAGTGTGACATTAGGAGTAGTTTATCGGTTCGGTTAGTAAAGCCAAATTTTTTGGTTAGTTGAGAAACCGGTAATTTTTTAAGAGCTTGAGATAACACAAAACAGAAATATTATATTGTTGGAAAACGTTTTTTTTTTTATTATAATCTGGTAGATAATTTCATGGCATTTATTTTTTCAATATGATATTCGGCACATGTCCGCCGCGGCTACGAGTTACATGGTCCAGTAGATCAGTCCTATTTTTAACTACTTTTTCCAATAAATCTCACCGTATGGCGTCAATGATGGCTTGAATATTGCAATAAATCGATAGTTAAGTGCGCTGTATGGCAAGTTACGCCCTCTTGTTGAAACCAAAAATGTCGTCAATATTTGTCTGATTAGTTTTTGGAAACAAAAATTCAATCGGCATTGCTCGATAGCGCTTGCTGTTCAGCGTAGAAGCAGCTCCCCCTTCATTTCGAAAGAAATAAGAACCGATGATGCGCCAGCGCTCTATGAATTTATTGTTGTTCTTCTGGCGTTAAACGAAAGAAATGTAAACACAATTTTCCATTCCCGATATATAATATATTTAACACGGAAATCTCGATTATGCTGGCAAATACCGCCATTATCCAAGGATTATTTTAACAACTCAGCGTGTTGTCAAATAATTCAAATAGTTTCTTGTCATGGCTGTGGAATCAAAAAAAGGGGACTATGGTCATATTTTTCTCTTTCAGTTCATGAACTAAATCTACTAAGCCTAGAAAAACGCGTTCTCTTTGATTCTTCTCAGGATTGCCAATTCTCTTTTTTCCAAATATGACTATTTTTTCTACACATTAATATACTTGCAAATAAATAGCAGCTATTTCGAATCTCATCAGTCCGGTTTCGATGGAATTTATTAACGAAATACAATAGAATCACAAGATTTGTAGAATGTTGAGAGCCGTTTGAAGCATTTTTCTTCATCTCTTTGGCCGCGCTGGGTAAGCATATCGTCATAGCGAAGGATACGTGGAAATGTTCTTTCAAGCATAACCGGCAGAAAGGTTGCCCAACAAGAGTGAGCACCCCCTTATTCCTAATAACTTTATAAATACCATCGTTTAAAAATAAATATATTCGAAAGATGCACTGCAAAAAATAAAAAGCAACACAAATATGAAAATCGAGCCGCAAATGCGGTGCATGACAGCACAAAAATTCATATCAAAAATAATACAAAAACTCTAGTTATGAAGTTTTTTAATTTTTCATGAACTACTTGATCATTTTTCCAAAAAGTAGCTAAAAATAAAGGTAATATAAAAATAAACAAAGTTGCTTAACTTTTTTTAAATGAAAGTTATAATAACATAAAAAACGAAATGTGTTATTTTATATATGATGCAAAGCTCGATTAACGCTTAACAACATGTAAATTCTTTACACACAATTAGACAGATATACCTCAATAGCACTAACCTTATAGAATTACTCAAACCATCATTATCATAGTTGGAGTAACGATCCGGGTTAAACCTTAGCCTTCTTTCATAGCTTCGACCAAGAATCTCGATCCTTTGCGGGCGTCCTCCAGTTTTTCAGTCTTGTCTTGTCTTCTTGTCAAAGGTCTTGGCGTCGTCATCAACTCCAATGTCAATCCAGGTTTTCTTTGGGCGACCCCTTTTATGAGACACATACGGCTTATTATTGCAGATCTTCTTTGCAATTTCGTTGGGGTCCACCCTCAGAACATGTCCAGCCCACTTAAAATGCTTAAGCTTGATATAGTCGGCGATTTTGAAGTCGTTTAGCTCAGCTAGGTATCCATCGTCGTAATATAAACGATAGTTGATGTGATCTATGCGCACCGGTCCAAGGATGCGGGGTAGAATTTTTAGCTCAAAAATGTATTCTACAGGTATTAAGCTTTTCTTCATCCTCCTTACGCATCTCCCATATTTCGGAAGCATAAGTAATGCAAGGTCTAATTGTTGTTTTATAGAGTTTCAGCTTCGTTCGCTTAGAAAGAAACGAGGAAACAACAACTTTGTATAGCGAAAAGAAGGCCACGTTCCACAACTGGAGCAATGTACTAACTTCTTGTTTGGTAATTGCGCACGCTGGGATATTAGACTCAAGATATTTGAACAACGCCACCCGCTCAAAAGTGTAACTGCCGATCGGTGTGGCATATTTATTTTGTTTTTGATTCGTTTATGCAGAGGCCCATGCCTCTGGCTTCCTTTTTCAAAGCTGCAATACTCCTGCCTATGAAATCGATGTCATTCGCGAAGACTAGAATTTGCAATGCCTATACCATTAGAGTGCCATTCAGGCAATAAAGTTGGGGCAAGTAAATCGCCTTGCTTCACTTCCGTGCTGATGACAGAGGGGGCAGATAGTTGTCCAAAGAGCTTTACACAGTTTTCGCTATTTGAAAGTTTCATTTGATATTACTCAAACCACGAAATGTACAAAAATTAAAAATTGATTTTGTAAGCAAAATTATTGGAATAATTAATACCTCAATTACCAGAGAGTTGAAGGCCTGAAAAAGAATTTGATAGCGTAAAGCGGGAGACCATCTAGGCTGCACTGCGTAGTAGACATATCACTGAAAAACTTGTTTCACTTCTAAATGAAAGCTACAGTTGCCATGTCCTTCACACAGGCAAGCTGTTGAGTCCTTTCCAAGTGCTCAGCGGTGTGCGGTAAGGTTGCATTCTGTTTCCAATCCTGTTTCTCCTAGTCATCGAGACGTCAAGCAAGGAAAATCAACAGAAAGGCTTTGAGTGGCAGATTAATAATACCTTTTTCAAGTGCCTGGGATAGCTTTTCGGCTCGAAGTTACTAACTCAAGCCATGCAGAAGAAGTTAAAAGCAACCGTCCTTAAAATAAATGTTGAGAAATCAAAATTACTATACCTTAATAGCACTGTATCGGAGTAACATTGATCGATTTGGCTACCTTGGCTGCATGGTTTCGACAGACGATGGTACTGAAGTGGATGTTGAATGCAGAATTAGTAAAGTAAAGTCGACCTTCGGCATTCTAGCTCCACTGTGGCAAAACAGTAACACCGCTGTGCATATTCACTTAATTCCAGTGTTAAGTCAGTACTTCTGTATGGCTGCACCGCCTAGAAAGTCACAGCGACAATCACGAAACGACTGCAAGCATTTATCAACGGTTGTCTTTGAATGCGAATTTTCTAGCCGCGAAAAATAACCAATGCCGATTTGTTGAGGATAGTCTCACAGGTGAATGTAGCAACCGAAATACGGCAAAGGCAATGGCACTGAATCGGCCACACGCTGAGAAAGAGCAACGACAATGTTACTAAGCAGACCTTGCGTAGTTGGCGTCCTATGCTCCAGATAGGAGTTAAAGGAGCCTATATAAATATATGAAGGTAGTGGTAATCATACTACGCTCAAAGTACTACAATATTTATAATTTGTTCTTATAATAAATAAATGAATACACAGATATATACAAACTGCTTCAATGTATAGAGACTTGCGCGTAAGAAATTTTTGCCTAACCTGAAATTTATTTTAAAAAAATTCTACTTATTATCAGAGCAATTAGACATGTCGCGGACAGTGGCAATTGTAATTTGTATTCCCATAGCACGTGCTCAATGTCAGTAATGACTCCTAATTTTATAACGCACACATGCATACATGCGTAAAGTAATCTTCCGCATTTGACTCCCGTGAACTATGCAATTGACTTCTAGATTGAACTTTAACTCACCGCCTTGCAATGAATAGAAATGTAGACTATCACACACTGCCTGCCGCCTTTCCTCACTCACATATTCACATACTCACATGCTCGCATATCCACCAACTCACCTCCACAAGCCACTACCGTCTAAACCAAATTACATCCTTCCGCTCGTTCATGCCAGCCACCACACATCACAATCATACAGATTAGAGATATTCAACAAGCAATCTGTTCTCAACGCAGCGTGTGTCCTATGTTCATTATAGCTTCTCTATCCTCCGCTAGCTGACTTTCGAATGAAGTGAAATTTTAAATCAGTGCAAACGCTTTTTGCGCATTTTCAATTGTCTCGCTCGTAATCAACAGAAAAGCTGTTGTCATTAGTTTCATTTTATAATTTATTATAGTCAACAAAGAACGCCCCATGAAACGTATACGAATAAAATTGATTCTCTTACAAATTTACTAATATATATGAATATATGTATATGTATGTGTGAATGTGTGTGCTTGTGTGCAATTACCACCCGCTTCAGTATCACAACCTCATCATAATCATCATCAGCGCTTTAGTCAACACATCTTTGCGCTCACGCACTAGCACCCACACTCGCACTCACAATCCCACTGGCAGAGAAATAGACGCACGCAATCAGCCATATGCCGCACCCTCTCATCATTCTAGTTGTTGGTCCTTGTTGCTTTTCTGTATTGTTTAGTGTGTGATATGCTTGGTTAGTGTTTTTGAAAAGCGTGCAAGATTCTGGGCAAATTTTTCAAATTTAAAGTGGCCAACCAAGCGGATGCACTTTAATTTTACGACAATTGCGTAAATTGCGCAGTCCCTGTGACGCCACAGAAATACGCAGGCTAGCCACAACTGTAGCGGATACAAGTTTCAACCCCGTTGCCATTTCGCCCCACCTTCGCTTTTGTCTCAACGCTTCGTCCAACAACTGACACTAATGTGTCAAAGGTCACGTGGCTTTCATTTGCGGGTATTCTCAAATTTATCTTTCGGATTGTAGATTTGTTGTGCAGGAGTGGGTGATTTGTCGAACTGGAACTGCATATGAGAAATGGAATTTTAAAGTAATTGGAGTTTATTTTCTAATTTAACGATGAAGGGCGAGTAAGGATGGGGCGTAGAAAAATTAAGAGAAAAAATCAAAGCAATGCGAATTTATAGCATATTGTTCAGCTTTAAGCTAATTGAAATATTTCTACTTGATGAAAACCTTTCTGCTAGAAACTAAAATTTTACATTAATTATTCCCATTGCTACGAAGGGCAAGATGTAGCAATAAAGTTTTGGGAATTTGTTAAACCACAATAATTTTGAACATCGCTTAAGAGGTAGTCCTGCCAATCGAGAAGAAGAAAAACCAGTTATTAACAATACCCAAGAAAATTAAGTTACGAATCATAGTAAAAATAGTGTAACTTTAGATTACGAGTACTTCGATGCTTGCACTTCGACATTCTGGTATTTTGTGCCCTCCACGCATCCAGACCCAGCTCCCTTATCAAACTCAAGCTGGGTTGGATTGAGTGTCTGTGTCTTTCTTCTGGCTGCAGAGCTGTATTCAAGGAGAAAGTGCATTGAAGTCTCCGGGGATTCATCGCAGAAACGACAAGAATCAGTGGACCATATACCGATCATGTGCAGATGACTACGCAGTCTGCAGTGGCCGGTGGGAATGCCGGTAAGCATTCTCAGTTTATCCTTGGGGAAGGTTATGATACCACGATAAAGAATAGCGCCGTGAAACCTCCAAAATTAACCCATTTAAAAAGCAATTAAGTGGCCGCAATTGACGAGTTCATTTGAATTGTAACTTCGTATTGGGAAATAAAAAAACTCCATTTTTCGTCAATAACTCTAGTACAATGTGTGAGTTATAGACCCGGCCATTGTCATAGAGGAAGATTCAGTCATTACCGGCAAGTTCGAGATACAAGAAAAGTGCTTACCCATCGCCCCTACAGAGCGCCAACGTAGAACTGTCCAGAACCAGTTTATTCAGCAGGAATATGGTACGCGCACGATGAGTTGTGTCTTTGATGTCGAATGATATTATCACGACCCACAGTCACCACTTTGACATCTTCGCTCCCCTTGACCTTTTTTCCTTTACACACTACTGACTTTACTTTCGATTCTCGCTGTCACACTGGTTTTAAATATCCCGCTCTCATCATCAGTGATTAGCATCCAATCTCTGCCGTCGATTTGAATGCCAAATAAATAAATCCTCGCAGATCGATTTTCTTTTATTTTCCCGACGCAACTGCAAAATGTGCCTCCAAAAAACAAACACAAAACACAAACCAAACGTATTATCGACTTCAAACTTCTACTGAAGAAGATCCTCTTTTTCTAGATTTATGAACGATGCAATGTTGCCAGTTCATGAGCTATAACGAAATTCCGATCTATAAATTGCCTTGTCAGAATACACTGCATTAAGTAACTATAGCACAGGACAATATTAACAAGTTTTGATACTTTATTTGTTTCTCGTTCAATTTTAACATTTTTTTATGAAAATCATTCTCCTGCAAAAAACCATATACATCCAAGTTCGAAACTTTTTGCAAATTAAAAACAAAAAATCAACAAATTTTTCATGACTTTTTAGGCAGAATTTTTAGAAAAATTTCTGGTGAACATTTTTACAGTCTAACGTAGGGATGTGACCTCGAGTCGAAAAAATCGATCATTTAATAATCGATTTTTTTTCGTTTCAAGATAAATCGATTTATAAAAAATCGATTTTTGAGGGAATAATCGATTTTTGTGGATATTTCGATTTTTTAATACGAAAAATGCATATTTGATATATAAGTATGAAAAAATATCTAAAAGGACGACTTTAAGATTATAAATACATATTCAAATTAATGATACATATATACATTTTTTAGTACTCTTAAATATTTTATTGCAGTAAAAATAATACAAAACTATAAGAGTACAAAATATAGCAATATAACAAACAAAACTAAGAAAATAAAAGAAAGCTATCTTCAAGCTTTTAGTTTAAGTAATAAAAAAATTCAATTAAATAATTGCCACAAATGTTTTGTATCAATTAACATTCGACTAGAATCAAAATAAAATTAAACGATTAATTTAAGTATTAAATATAACGAGAATTGTTGGGTATGAGCATTAAAAAAGAAAAGGAAGCTTCCTCCAAACCTCAAATCAAAATTTATCAGAAACTTAAAAAATTATTGCCATAAATCTTCAGTCAAAGAGTTTAAAAATAATAGTTTTGGTAGTCGCTTTCCTAAAATACGGTTTCGAGTTTTTCTGACAATATTCCCAGCCTTCGAAAATAATCTTTCAGCTGGTGCAGAAGTGGCCATCACTGAGAGGTGTTTCAAAGCTAAGTCTGTTAATTTTGGAAAAGTTCCCTCAGAACTTCTCCATACATCGAGAGGGTCTACTTTAAGATTTGATAATGGCGCTGCGATATATAAATCTATCTCTGTATTTTTTTTCATTGACGTATTAGCAGCCATTATTTTGTTATGGTGTACCTGCCATATATCTTGATCGTCGCTGGCAACTTGTGATGAAACAGATGATTCAAAATCGGTCACCAGTATAGTATCATCATTCCTAGTATTTAAACTTAGGCATCGGTTGGTATAATTAATTGTTTTTGACAAAGATAATGGCTCATCTAAATGAATTTTTTTGAATCTAGGATCCAAAAACGTTGCGACTGAGAAAAGGTGAACTTTCTGTATGTTTTCAAATCTTTTTTTTAGTTCTGTTTGCAATGAATATTTGAATTGATTGGCCAAATCACTGCTTATCGGTATAGCGTCTAACAAAGTTCTCAAGCACTTGATAATAGGTATAGCTTTACTAGCTGTCACATATTTTTCAGCGCTCATTTCTTCGGTAACATTGTGAAAAGGCTTTAAAACTTTTCCAATTTCTTTGAGCACAACGATTTCGTTTGCTTGAAGCATTTGGGGTGCATTCGGATGGTTTATTAAAATAGATCCAATTGTGCTGCTCATTAACACAAAACGTTCAACCATAAATAATTGTGAGTTCCATCTTGTAGACACATCTCCGACCAAATGCTTCAATTTTCCTTCAACAACGCTTTCCTGCATTTGCATCTGTCGCAATTCTTCAGCGCCTACACCACTTTGGTGGAACCAAGTTATGATTTTTCGTACTTTATCCAAAAAAAGTTTAACATCAGAGGAACTCAGAGAATTTTCAACTACTAGATTCAACGTATGTGCTAGGCATCGAATATGTTTTGCTCTGCCGAAAGTAATCTCAATAGCTTTAACCATGTTAGCGCCATTGTCTGTAGTAACACTCACAATTTTGTCATGCGACAAACCCCAATCTTCACAAACATTAAGAACCATCTCCGATAAATATTCGCCTGTATGATTGTCATGAAGCGGTTCACATGCGATATTCACCGATTTCATTTCAAAATTTTCTATAAAGTGAACAGTCACGCCTAAAAAACTTCTTAACTGCATATCCTTCCATTCATCTATTGTAAGATAGACGTTTTTAACAGACCGTAATTTTTGTTTAATAAGGGTCTTTTTTTCGTCATATTTAGTATCAATGAGATCTGTGATAGTTTTACGACATGGAACCTTGTACAAAGGAACGATAGTTTTCATTAGCTTTTTGAATCCTGTTCCTTCCACCATATTGTAAGGAAGACTGTCCCGGCATATCATTTCTGCGATGCTGTTTGTTATTTGTTTATTTTTTTTCTCCATCTGAGGCATATGCTGAAATTCTTGAAAAAGCCGCTCCGATAGTTGATCTAGCCCGTTTTGGAGTTAACGACGAAACCTCAGTGTCTGTCAATGGCGAATGCACCAATGAATCATTATGCCTCAAATTGGTAGTATCCTGGACATCAACTTCATGTGAATTCTGCGGTGATAAAAATAAAAACAAAATATAATTTAAAATATTTTAAATAATAACTATTACATCAAATAATGAGTTTTACCTCGTCAGCTTGTAAGACATCAGAATGTTTTCTTTCCATGTGCTGTTTCAAGTTTGTAGTGTTATTGCATGTTTTTAACTCTTTTGGGCAGTATTTACATTTTGCGGTTGCATTTTCCTTCCTTATTGTAAAATACTTGCGCCAGCAGCTTCTGGGTGTTTTAGCAGCGGAAGACATTTTTATGGTTAAACCAATATTTATTTCGACACTTCAAAGCTTCCAAGAAATAAATAAAGGCAGGATCACAATTCATTACATATTTGTACGTAAAGATGGCACTGATTTTTATCGACTTGTTCACATTCGTTAGCTTACTTATCCATTTTATCATCCGTCGCACAGATGGCACTATTTACAAAAATCGATTTAAAATGTGTAATTCATATAATCGATTTATTAAAAATCGATTTTCGCCTTTAATAAAATCGACTACAAAAAATCGATAATAAGAAAAAAATCGATTAAAGCAAAAATCGATTATTTTTTAAAATCCCTAGTCTAACGTACTTTGGTCTAATAAAGTCCAAGTTTCTGAGGCTCGAAAATTGCGTTGATTTTTGAAATTTTTTTTCTGGCATGTCGATAATGTAGAGCGTGCGTTATATGGAGCAAATGCACAAACCCGCCAGCAAAAAAAGTTGTGAAAAATCAACAGGATTTTTGAGCTACAGGGTGGAGCAAAATTAATCATCCAATTTTTTTTTTTAATAAATTTTTCTACTAAGTAAAACATGTTTTTGAGTGATAGACATATTTATATTGACCTGTAAGCGCTCTATTCCTTGCCTGCTTGTATATTACAGCTGTCTTATTTGCAAGCGTCTCATATATAATTGGCGGAAGATGCATTTTGCAAAAATTTTAAAGCTTCAGATAGCGTGATTAATTTTGCGCCACATTGTACTTCGAACTTGGTGTATACTAGATTAAAATTTAATAGACACCAACCCTGAATACTGAAAATTTTTGTTGCATTTGTTGAGTTTTTTCTACATCTGCTCAAAGTTTGAAGCCTGTATTTACTGGGTTGCCCATATTCGACGGACCCATGTGTTTTTTTTTTTTATCAAAGAACAACACAATTTTTTTGATGTTGACGATAATAATTATTTTATTTGGTTTAAGTAGATTTGTTGACATCATTTTTTGAATGTGATTTCTCTCAAATGGCCGCCTTGAGCCTGTACGGCGTATTGTGCCCGTTTTGCAGCATTTTCCATAGTTGTTGTTCTTGAGCTCTTCTATAGTCTTTGGCTGATTAATATAAACCTTTGATTTTAAATATCCCCACAAGACGTCAGGTGGCGTTAAATCGGGCGAACGCGGTGGGCAGTCAAAATCGCCATTTATCGACATCAAACGACGAGGAAGCAATTTCTTCAAAAAATCGATTGTGGTGCGAGCTGTGTGTAGCAGAGCGCTTGTTGAAACCAGAACAGCCTCATACGCTTTCAACGAATAATTGGCATCACAATTTTCTTCTTTTCTTCTTCTTCTTCTTTTCACAATTGACTTCTTTTGTTGAATGTAAATTCCAACGTGGCGTGTACTGTTCCATGGTAAAAATCTGCTTGGACTGACGCTTCCAACGCGGTATGTCATTAAGCGATCTGACGTCTCTGTCAAAACATACAGGGTTGCCAGATGGGTCTGTCGAATATGGGCAACCCTGTATATGGTTTTTGTAAGTAAATAAATTATATTTTCAAATATTGTTAAAACTTGTCAATAGATTCATGCCCTTTTGTTAATTAACGCAGGGTTTTCTCGTACATTTCTTTTCGTTTCTTTTCGTTTTCACTTTATTTCCTCTTTCCTTTTATTTTCTTTTTTTTTCTTTTTTTCTTTTTTTTCTTTTCTTTTCTTTTCTTTTCTTTTCTTTTCTTTTCTTTTCTTTTCTTTTCTTTTCTTTTCTTTTCTTTTCTTTTCTTTTCTTTTCTTTTCTTTTCTTTTCTTTTCTTTTCTTTTCTTTTCTTTTCTTTTCTTTTCTTTTCTTTTCTTTTCTTTTCTTTTCTTTTCTTTTCTTTTCTTTTCTTTTCTTTTCTATTCTTTTTTTTTCTTTTATTTTTTCTTCTTATCTTTTTTCTTCTTTTTCTTACTTTTCTTTCCTTTCCAGACATCTTTGGTAGAGTGTAGAGTAAAATATAACCTTTAACAAAGTTTTTTTCTATATTCTCTGAAAGTCTTCTGGGAATGATTTCCATACGTGCCAATGGCGATTATCTCAACATTATTGGTTGCTTTCAAAAGGCTAAAAGTGCCGCTCAACTATTAATAATAACTTTCATAGGTCCTAGTTTCCCTTACTATAATTTTTCAGTTCAAGTTCCATATCTCCGTAAATTTATTCAATACGAGCTTGGTGATGAGATGTTTGCTTTAAATTCCATGATTTCAAATGCCATATACTAATAAAACCTAACTCCATTTAAGAAAAATAAAATAAATGCCGCCTTACCAGCTTTGAAGCACTTTACCAGCCACGAGTATAAGTCACTTATCGTTTAATCGACTATAAAAGCATAAAAATCAGTGAAAACAAACAAAATACCCATAAATTCGAATTCCTTTACGCTTGGGTATTTTACATATACGTATTCTTACCTTTGTTTATTTATCAGCAAAGTGAATTTTGCAAAAGAGTCCGCAATCGGCATAATAAACTCATCCAACTGACAATTGACTGACACCCATCATTCAAACGTCAATTGAGCGGATCCAGCCGAACATTTTATTGGTGCGGATGCTGCCGCTGCCGCTGCCGCTGCCACTGCCACTGCCACTGTTACTGATGGATTTGATGGCAATGAGGAGGATGATGATGATAATGATTAAGTTGTTGTTATAGTCGGCGATTGATGTGAACGTCGATGAAAAGATCATCGAAGCAGCAAAAGCGAGCAGGCACTTGCTGCCCGCACAGTAGTTGCAGCTGCTGCTCCTGGCTGCCTGCTGCTTTTGTTGATATACACTTGAGTGTGAGCACATACGTACATACATTTATTTGGCTTCATGAATGTAAGTCATGCGTCAAGTGGAGGGGCAGTAAGCTGTTGAAAGCGTCGATTAACTCTCAGTTCTTGCTGCGCCATTCAATTAACCTATCAAAATGAAGTGTTGGCGGAGTTATACATATTGTAGTTGGAGTGGGAAAAACATCAACGCGTCACATCTCAACAGAAAAAAAAATCCTTTTATCTCTTTTTATAACCGACGTTCGAAAATGAGGTACGCGCACATTCACACATATATTCGTTAGCCTAACCCCTCTGCCTACTTACTGAATGAACAGTGTTCGACACCTGTGCTCATGGAGTGTCCATCAGGCGGGCACTTGATTTGCCTATGCGGCATTGCATGTACCATATACGAGGGCGGGTGTCGGGTAAACAATGCGCGTCGCATCACTATGCTTCGCTTTTTGTTTTCCCAGCGGCTGAAAAGTGTTGGTCATCAAAAGCGATTTGTTTGCAGCTACCGCTTGGCCACTTTGCCACCTTGCCAGCTTACCACCTGCGATTTGCTGTCAAGTCATGTTGTGTGCGCGTTCGATTGATGTGCCGCTCAGCAGTATTGCCGCACTTTTATTGTATAAAAATCGCATAAATTAGACACGCGTAAAAGCCTTTTGAGTGATGCTGTGTACTCTTTTCCTTTTTTGTGCGAAGTTACCTACAGATTGTACGTACGTACTTACAAATACATATACGCGTATGAGGTAAAGAAGATACGTTTTCACGCATATTTCTTACTTGAATTTCATTGCTCTGGGCTTTGAATGATGAGTCACTGTAGGCGTGTCTGCGTTACGCAAATAACCCTTTTTCAGTTAGTTTTCAAAGCTTTTTGCTTTCACTCTGTTTTTATTTATGGTAGTCTCTTATGGTAGATTTGCAATTGTTTTGATGACTAACTTTATCACAGCAAATCATTGACTCGAAATGTCATCCGAAATTTCATTGAACACAAAATAAACAAGCAAAAAATTCTAATTTCAGGCGAACTTATTACAGGGTTATTGGAAAAGTCATCCCAGATACTTGAAGGCATTATTTCTTAAGTCATTTGTGATTAATTTGGTATAATACATCGTCCTAAATATAAACTTATAGATTATTTAAAAAAAATATTATCATTATTTTAAAAAAATATTTTTTTTTTATTTAATGTACTTTTTTTTTTAAATTTTTTTTTTTGCCTACGTCCATTTTTTTTTAATGTTCGTTCAAGTGACCTATTATTATTCTATTTTTTATTGAAAGGGTGTGTCAGTTAATTAAAATCATTGATCAAATTCGAACCAAGCCGCTGTTACAATTAAAAGCTGCTTAATAAAGTTTTGAATGAACGATTTTAAGTGCATAGGTATTTCTTGCTTCACATCATTAAAATCGGTTGTTTTAATAACTTTTTTTTTATTTTGTTTTTGAATAACTTTTTTACCAAACAAAAATTTGTTTGAATGATGGAAATCCTTATTTTGACCTTTAAGCGCTCCATTCCTTATCTGTTTGTTTGCCTCAGCTGTCTAGTTCACAAGTGTCTAATATTATGGAAAAATCTTTCGATAGGGTATTTAATTTGCGCCACCTTGTAGTATGCTTTTTTTACTATCCTTTCAATAATCTTAAATATCTAGGACGACTTTACCGGTAACCCTGTATACTTCCCGTATTCTTTTAGCCTAAAAAAAGGAAAACAATTTTAATAATCTAGGTTTAAAACGAGAAGAATCACGCCCAAATTCTGAAAACAGCACTATTTATGCAAATATAATTATTTCTTTAATTTTCTTCACTGATTAATAAAATTTCACAATTTGGAATAATTCTGCAACAATTTCTCAAAATATTTCACTAAACTCATTTGGAAGCGGAACCATATCTTGGTGATGAGTGAGGAATAAAAATATTCACTACCACATCACTGAGGCTTTCAAAGACGAAGGTTTCACCAGGGAACACCAACGGGAGACTAAACTATTGGTCATATGGCCGCCAGATTCGGGGTCCTCCTATAGCAGTAGGAATTGTAGAGATGGGGAGGAGGTAGAGTCCATTCAAAACTTTCTCTGAGAATGCACCAAACTGCAAAGAATGTTCTTCAGATTTCTGCGAAACCAGTTTTTCAAATACAAACATCGGTCTCTCTGAAAGGGCTGTTTGCGTTCGGCGAAAGCTCAAGTTATCTTAAAAGCGTTTACCTCCACATTGGGAGAATCTTTTTTGTATTCCATAATCGTCCTCTGTGGCCGCCAAGTGAACTATTTTTAAGAGCAGCCTATCTAACGTAACCTACCTTCTTTTGCCTCTTCTTCTTGATTACCATGATAATCGCTTAACCGTGCCACTCACTCCTATTTCGTTCTAACCGACACCAGTTGGGTACACCTAGTTAAACCAACTTTTTTTTCATTTAATCTTTTCAAACGCAAAAGAGGTCTATTCCTCAGCAAATATTGCATTCGAACGACTTGATCTAGGCAGCAGCGCCACAGGATCTTTATTCACTGCACTATGTCTATGTTGTCGTAAAGCTCCTACAGCTCAGTGTTCATTCTTCTGCCATATTCGTTGTCGCTCCCCGCAATGACACGAAATTCTTGCATAGAATCCATCTCTCTTAACACTTCAAGGGCCAACTCAACGGATGAAATGTAAGGTACTTTAGGCTCTCTTAGTGCAAGGCGTGCAATATGAGCTTCTAAGTTGAAGGATCCATAACTTACGGCCTTCGAATACATTTCCCCAACAAAACAAAGCCGTTTATAAAACCAATCTGCATTTTAGAGGCGATATTGGAATCCGTCGTGATCATTCTTATATATAGAAGTATCTTTCGAAAACCATACCAAGTGCCTGCCTCTAGACCATTTTAAGCTAACAGGCATAAATAAATACTCGTACCTGCATATGTGACACTTTCTTAAAAAAAGCTTGGCTGCCCCTCTTCTTGTCTGGAACTGGCTTGAGTTCAAAAAAAACGTTCTTTCATAAGTTTTCCCAATGCGGAGAAGATTCTTGACTTACTTTGTTACTACAAGCAGTTAACACGTCGAATATTTTCGAGACCAGAACAATTGTATTCATATATGTACCTTCGTATGATTTGACCTATCCAGCGGAGCACTACATACACGTTTTGGTACAGCCGATCGCTCCATTGTCGGCGATATCGGCCACACAATATTACAGACATAATGAGAAACTTTTGGAATGAGGATTTTACTTTTCAAGAGACTACTCACAAAATAGGACTTGTTGGATATTAGAACTGCTATTTAGTTTGGTTTCCAGAAGGAAAAATAATGTTCCTCAAAGTCAAAATAAAAATAGAAAATAAAAGCGAGGAAATAAAAATCGAACCATAATCATATATTCTGATCAAACAAATTAAAACTAAGGCAAACTCACTATTCATGAAGGTAAATATAAAAACTAAATATTAATAATCGAGAACATAGATACACTTGTGCTCACGTATTTAAGTCATTTCATCTTTCTACAATATTCAAAATATTTTTCTCCCTAAGGTGTTTTCTTGGATTTTTTATAAAAACTAACCCCATTTTATAACAAAAACTTTATAAATCAAGGTACCAAACTTTGTTTTGACCTATATCTCGAACCCTATCCACCAATAGGTATCCAAACTATACGGACCGATGAACACAGTGAGTGAATATAATTTAATAAGAACTTTATTAAATATCAATAAAGTTCAAATTGACTATAATTTTATTTAGAAAACGTTTATATGGGAAGAAGAAAAGTGCTGGTTTTAGGGTTTTGCACGGCAATTATTCGAATTATTCTCACCTTTTAAACCTTCCCTAGATCTTCACGGACATTTCAAGACCAAGATAAGATAAATCCGTTCAGCCGTTCTCGAGTTTTAGCGAGACTAACGAACAGCAATTGATTTTTATATATATAGATGCACTACATACTTTTATAAAAAGTTCAAAATCTTATATTACATTATAATATACTATAACATAATTCGACACGCTCCTATTATTTTGAACACTGGGGTACATATTTGCGAATTCAACTTCTTTCTCCCAAGCAGATTTCTTAAAATTTTTTTAGACTTTTTATTCATATGGATATCAACGGAGAAGGAAAGGATAATAAAACGAACAAAATGTTGTGTGAGAACGAGCAAAAATAAATTAGAATTGAATGAAGAAAGCTCCAAATAGGTGGGTGTAAACCCATGAAGGCGCGCAAAACACTTTGTCTACCATTGAGAATAATACAAAGGTTCAGAGCGAGCGTACAACATCAAAGTGATTCAAAGAAAATTTATAAAACCTCCTCCCACCAGCACAACGAACGCCAAAGAAAACAAACAAGAAAGGGTTCAAGGATGGCAAGCAAAAAAAAGGGTTGTGCAAACGGCGATGGCATTTGACTGTTGACTGACTGACGCATGTGTGCGCATAGCTACGCGCTTGAATGCGCTTTGTCAACGCATACGAATGCTTACACAAACACATACAAAGTACATACAAGTTAACGTCAAAAGGATGTGTGCGTACGAGTACACTAATGCTAATCGCAGTGCGAATGGGAATTTGATTCAAAATTTGCGTGTGCATGTGTGTGTGTGTGTATTGGCTTTTGAATCTCAATGCGAAAGCTAATGCTAATGTGCCAGAATGCCAAAATACCAAAATGCAGAGAATCGGAAAATTTATTCAATTGCGGACAATTGAAGTAAATCACTTATTGGCCTTATTGTTGCTGACTGGCGATATTGTTGCCACGATTGTTGGCACTGCGTCGTCGCTGCTTCGTCTAGTTACTCGTATTACTGTAGTTATGTTGTTGGTGTTGATGCCATTTTCTTGCTGTTATTGCTTGCCATTGCTGTTACCGTTGTTCGTCGAGCTCATTTGAATACACGCGTTTTAGATTATTTGAATACGCGTTTAGCATACTTTGTGGTGTATGTGCATATGTATGGGTATTTGTACTACTTCTGCTGGAAATAATTTGAAAATTACAATTGGCCGTATTTGAAATGGCAATGCTGATTAGGCAACCAACGGAAATGGTTGGTAAAATTAGTTAAAGGTAATTCGTAGACTTTAAAAGACTGGCAATCTAGAAACAGGCGAGAAACAGAACTTTTTTATTTCAATTGATTTATTTCATTTAAAGTCAACTAAAGTGAGTCCCAAGAAAGAAATCAGACGTTCTCAACCTACCAAAGGTACAAAAACGGCGCTGTTTTGCATTAGTGGAAGAACAACAATGGAAGTAACGAACGTGCATATGGGCATATTTATTACCTTTTGAAATCGTGGCTACGAAAAAAGCTGCCCTATTAAGGAAAATCAGAATTTGGAGAGCAGATCGAAGTGGTTACATCTCGATATTAGACTAGTTTGGGCTCCTCCCGACAGTCAGTCGGTTCTGTATTATGAGAACTGTCATTTAAAGCGGCATACAAAAGAAATGTTTTGTTATATTAGGTTAGGTTAGAATAAATGGTTGCTCATGTAAGAATCGGAGGAAAAACAGAAAGAGTATAACCGCACAGGGTGAGAAAGGAAGATGGGGTTTCAGATTAGAGAATAATGACGGCTAAACGGTGGATAGTTACAATTACGCTAACCGCCTCAAGGACTGCTGAAATTCACCAGATAAGTGATCTTTAAACCTTTTAAATCCGCAAGTGTAGCAAAAAATTAGAGCGAAGATGCCGGAATCTTAGCCAAGTAAGAGCTGGGCAGCTAGGGAAAAGGTACTAAGATAATCCCAACTCATTGTCCAGACAGCTGCTGCAGAAAGGGCTTGAAACAATCCCAAGTCTCACTGCATGGATACCTAACGAACAATGCCCGATAAGATGCCCACAAAATTCGAGAACTGCGGCTTCGTTAGCTTTGAAAGTTCCCTCGAGCGTATTGCACGCGTGCACTCGCTTCCATACTTAGCCAGCCCTCACTGAATTGACGCGAAACCCATCTTTCCAGGAGCAGACCTCAGGGTCTCTTATCTTCTCACATCACATCCTCTCGATGGTCCCCTATCTAGCTAGCTTATCAGAAAATATCATTATTTCATCTTCTTTCTGTTTTGAAGGGGAGGATAAAAATTTCAGAAACATTCAATCGGTTCCGTCGCTCCAATGATATATTTGGCAAGCTCCCACTAAAACAAGCCTCCCCTCTTCGGCTAACTTCCACCCGGGACTGCATGTTTGCACTACTTCGAAGTGGAGCCGCGGTTGTGTCTTTTGACCACAATAGGATCCTGCGTTCAGGCCCTCTACCTGGGACGTATGGAGGTAATACGTCGAAGGTAGCCTCGAATTGCTTCCACTATAGGTAGGATCACAGGAAGCATCGAAAATGCGGTAATGCCATGACCAATACCGTCTTATGACTATATGATTTAGTCATGAGTGATAAACTCAGGTGCCTGTGATTGTCATCAGTTCGTCTCCATTCAACCTACACTGAAACTCTGCTTCTAAATGAATGCAGGCTTGGGCGTCATAGCTACCAACCTCTACCTGCTGCTTTTGAAACAGGTCCCCCCGTCGCCTTTCTTCATCGAGCTCATTCTGCGACCGCATCACCAGCTTATGTAGTAAACTTGCACTTCACATCTCAGCACAGGGTTAACTCCTTGCGCCTTCTTGCGAACCAAGAACAGTGGAATAGAACATGCTTCGCTGCCAGCCTTAATCTGTACAGATAATGTTGAAAGTATTTATGACTAGCCAGCATCTGTGTTAAGTAAAAGTCAATCTCTCAATCTCCCTATGACATGTGAGCCGATTTCGGCCGGTATTAAGCAAGTCACCGTCACTTGTAAGCTCTTTAAAAGAGTAATGATGAAAACAGTTTGGCATCTGCAATACAATGGAATTCATGTGACCAATATCGAACATGAGACGCTGACGAAACTTCTGCGTAGAAAATAATGGAGAAGGAATGGAACGAATAAAAGTTAGAAAATGGGAGTTCATAGTTTGTTATATGTTTTTTTGGCTCCCTTTTACACACATTAATGCTATTATTGCGGAGATTTGGCAGAACCACTGTGTGGTAAAAACGATTTCTCAAATCTGCAAACACCGAACGGAAAAATATGCAGAATTGCCAGCAATTCAATGCTATTTCGCCCGAAACTTTCAAGCATGTTATCAAATGGCGTATATGGACGAGGAATTTAATACCCTGTTTGTTACCCCGCCAACGGACGATCCGAATGGAATTGATTTCCCTAATGAAACTTTTCAAGTAATAGAACTTCGGTAAGCGATACCTTAGAAGTAAATAAACTCTCAGATACTTTTTAAAAATGAAAATAATTGAACCTTCATGGTGCAGATGGCTTAATTTTTTAGCTAGATTTTTCGGCCAGTTAATACAGGACTCATCAGACCATCCAGTTGTCAGCACCACAGTCTTTGTACTTTTTGCATAATCTCAACCTCTCTTTCACATTTTTGTCAGATAATCCTGGCTTTTGTGGCTTGATGGCGGCCTCCAACCAGATTTTGTTCAGCGCTATGCGTGCTTTTCACTCATAGACGGACTTTTAGTCTTTGTTGTGACTTCTTTTGCTGTTTTAGTTTCTTGATGAGTCAGTAATCTTTCCAGCTGCTCGTGCAACTCTGTCCGAAAGATGATTGGGGCGTCCTTTTGTAACCTTTGGAGCCTTTATATTCCGTCATTTAACAACACCTACACAATGAGGCATCAATGCGTTCTGTAAACGAGCACAAGAAAATACGCAGCAAACAGTTTCTGCTTGGGTGCTACCGCAGATATCACCCATGCAGGCATTTACTTTAGCCCGAACCAGCTCCCAGGCTCGTCAGAAGACAGTTCTTAAACTACACTGACGAGATCCAGGACAAAATATATTTACAACTACTGGGCCGGACAGTGTACATGCAATCACTGAACAACATTCATCGGGAGACCCTTACCGAATGCCATTATCGAAGTCCAATCATAAACTATTGCAGACGAACCGTGTAACTCTGGCCCAATTGTGTTCTGGATATTGTAGCAGGTTAAACTCCTACCTATCCAGAATCGACACCGACATACACAACGTATGTCCAGCATGTGAAGGCACACCGCACGATACTAACCATCTCTTCACATACCCTTTAAACCTACTCACCTAACACCCCTCTCCCTCTGGACCCAACCAGTCGAAACAGCACGCTTTATGGGTCTACCGTTAAATGGGTTAGACGAAGACGTCCGGTGACTACATGGCACAGACAGGGCTATATACCTATATATATAATTGGTGCGTACACCCTTTTTGGGTATTTGCCGAGCTCCTCCTCCTATTAGTGCTGTGCGTCTTGATGTTGTTCCACAAATGGAGGAACCTACAGTTTCGAGCGGACTCCGAAAGGCAGATATTTTTATGAGGAGCTTTTCCACGGCAGAAATACACTCGGAGGTTTGGCATTGCCTGCCGAGAGGCGACCGCTATTAGAAAAATGTTTTTCTTAATTTTGGTGTTTCACCGAGATTCGAACCAACGTTCTCTCTGTGAATTCCGAATGGTAGTCACGCACGAACCCATTCGGCTACGGCGAATTGCCTTGTGACTTCTACCTATTCGAAAAATTGCTTTTGACCATGAAAGAAGAACGTTTTGGGTCCGTAGAGGCCATCCAAAAGGCTTGTACCGACATCCTGAAGGATATTCCGATCGATGGCCTGAAACACTCTTTCGAAAAGCTTTTAGATCGCGCAAAATAGTGTATCGAGGCCAGAGAGGACTATTTTGAATAAATGAGATCGAAGTTATCAAAACAAATCTCCTGTCGTTTCTACTTTAGCTCAGTCTTGTCTATTTTGGATTTTACCTTATAAGTTCCTATATTTATAAATGTACATATGTATGTACATGCACGCAATCGAATAACGTCATAGCTTGAGTACGTCCATGAGAATACTTACATACGTACATACAATGTATTTGGTTCAATAAATTTATTCTTCATTCATAGGAATTTAACAAAAAACTTCCGTCAGCTGTTTGTTAGTGGATTCCCTCAAAGTAAAGAATATTCAAGTACGTGTATGTGTCTAAGTACTCGTTGCTGCTTTCCGCTATAATACCAGTAGACTGTTGTTAACTCCCACTACTTCTAGTATTTCGCGAGCACAATTAAATCAATGCAATACAAGTTCTTACTCTAACACACACACATATACATATATACTACACGCGCAAGAAATATGAAGCCAAATCATTATGTAGAGCGGCAACGAAAAATAGTTCCATAGAAAACGCGAAAAAACCTGTGCCGTTTAAGGTGAACGACGATATCAAATAAAGGGAGACGAAATTGTATGCGAATAGTATCAAATTGTAACACATTTGCTGCACTGAGCAGTTACATATATTTGTATATGTATGTACATATGGGTATACACTCCACGTTTACACTCACACTTTTATTGCTCTAAGGACGAGGCTAATTTCGAAGCGTTCGAGAAGTATACTGCGTTGCGATAAAATCTTTACAGATTCCGCCATGAACAATAAGTGTAACTTAAGTAAGAGCCATTGACAGGATATGTCAAGGATATCCTTAACAGCATAAAAAGGCAAAAAAAAAAAAACATACAGATATAAATTTATTGTAGGAAAGTTCGCAAAACCGAATTGAATAATGATAAATGTGTTAGTAATTCATGACAGTCATATGGGCATACGCTAGATATTTGTATTACATATAGATATGTATGTGTATATGCACACGCATTTGTGTTTTACTTATTTATTATCATCCATAAACATATGCAGGAAGCCTGTCATGTGAGCTCTGCAGCCACTGTTCGCTCGCCCCACCAAATTTATGCTTCCACGCAATCACTTCATTTTTCACAGACACATAATTTTTTGTTGTCGCTGCATATTGAATTTGATTTGATTTGTTTGCGCACTACGGATATGCTACTGTAGTTACTTTTATCCAACAGCATTTACAGCATTGTTGTTGATGCTCGAATGCCCGTATATCCGTATGTCCTTGCTCGAGCGCCTTTGAGTGCCTGTGAATTGTTTGTTTGTTTGCTGGCTTGCTTGGCTCCCCTTCTCGCTGACGAGTATATTTGTTTGCATTCTCACTACTACGGTGACAATGGATCGCAGCGTGAAAAAAATTTCGACTGGACAAAAATTTTTCCTGCTTTTTCGGCTTTTTTGCTTTTCCTGCATTTTTTATGAATTCATTCGTTGTGTTCAATTTACTGCAGCAAAAATGTTGTCACTGCCCATGACTGCATACACGTCCTTCGATCGCCCTTCCACTCATCCAACACTTTGGCACACTACCCTTACACACTTGCGAATGCCCTTGTTTATCGATATTATATTAGTTTGTTGTTGTTTATGTGCATTGCTGCTGTTGGTTGTTCACTGCTTGTTTGACTTTTTTGGTAAGTTTATAAAGATTCAAAAGCTTTTTATATGGAGTGTTGTAAGCAATTTTTTATGTAGTTGTTATGTTTTATTGTTGTAACGCTTTTTTTTGCAATTTCAACAGCATTTAGCATTGATTTATGGCCATTTGAATGGCTATCAGATACTTAAGTGAAGCACTTCTATTTCCGGCTTCGGTGTGAGATGCACTCGGCACCCACGAAATTTTGGATATTATGGAAATGTTAATGTGTTTTTATTTGGTAATACAGTTTTTTAGTGCTTTTTGAGAATTTTTCTTCTTCAAATTTGCTGAGATTTCTATTAAGATGAGCCTGCATTAGTGAAAAAGAAACTATAAGAAAATCACTTATGTATGTATTTTTGCCATTAATATTTTAACAACTAAAAAATATTTTATAATTTCTGAGCAACAAAATGTCTTTAAATGTTTTGAAGTTAATTACATATTAAATCCAGCAAACGTCAGTCAAAAGTTAATCCAAATGTTTGCCACTTTACCAGTGATCAATTCTATTATAAATCCACAATGTACCTAAACCCATCTTTTTTTTAGAAAAAGTCTTAGGTAAGTAATTTTAATTGTTATTCAATTATGTACAAAAAAAAATGAAACAAATAATAAAGTAGGCTGGTTCGCAAGCCGCATCTCTACTAGTCGATCTAGTGGAACCACATCTCCAGAATCGACAAGTAATATCTCCAAATTAGGACCGAAGCCAACAGGAGCTACAACCTATAAAGTGACAGACTCACGAAAAGAAAGCGCAAATCAACAGGGCTCCAAGGATACTTCAAATCAAAAGGGGAATATTCCAAAGACTAACATGAGTACTGAACAGACTTCTGCGCAAACTTCCAGCTACGGGGCGGCAAGAAAGAATACGGATCTAAGTGGCGCAAGCACCAAATGGCACACGAGTTGCTTTAAATCGTAGACTATATTTTCGACAAGATGCGTTTTCATAATTCCCCACACATTTTAATGGGGTTGGCATTTGGGGACTAGGAAGGCCAGTCCATTACTGTGACGCCAATTTGTTGTTTTATTGTTTCTCAATGTGTTTTTCTGAGAGCAGTGGTTTTGATGATGTGGGACGGTAGGATATGTTCGCCTACTTCAGTCGACGTTCGATGGTGTTGATACTCACATCTATTCTCTTTTTAGCAAGAATTGTGCGTGCTTAGCGTAGTCACAAAGAAGGGTCCCTCTTAAAAAGTTGGACGATCACTTCATCCTACTTTTTTGTCGTTATTCGCTTCAAGCCGCGCTCGAAAAAGTCATCGACATGTTTGTGCACTTTATACCGCTGATTCCACATCACAACAAACTTTTTTGATTTTTTAATCACTTAAGATAATTTCGGCCCTTTCAAATGCGTGCATAAAAATACCACCTCGAAATGCTTCGTGTACTTCTCACTCATTTTTGTTTGGTTGCGTTTACGGGAAAGTTTCGAACGGCACTAACCTGACGTTGTAGCCCTCGAGTGGGACAATAACGCAGCAAAAAGTAGCACGAAATAGATCCGGAAGTTACAAGAAAAAAACCGGTTCTTTTCTTCTAACACAGGGGGGATACAGACCCGAACTTAAGTTCGCAGGTATACATATTCGGTCAGGCTTAATACTAGTTCTTTGTGCAACCGAGGAATCTGCCAACTGGTTGCGTGAAACGGCGTAGAAACTGTTCTTTTGGAAATGTCTAGTGACTGGGAATCCGCAACCCAAGTGAACGTGGTTTTGTTAGTTTACGGTCTATGGTGTCTAACCTTGCATATTTTTCTGAGGACTGTATCGATAGTTTTAAGACTGGCTGTTAAGTGAATGCAGATTGCACGGACTTTTAGATGGCTTTTCATAGGGTCTGTTATAAAATGCTGCCTAGTAAATTATTTTATTTAGATTTCTATTCCAAAAAGACTGCATCATATTCATCTGGTAGAACCTTTACAGTTGCAAGAAAAACGCCCTTCCTGGTATCATTTGGTATTTTTCAATTAGCGGCATACCTCGGCAGCCAATGGCAAACTTTCAAAAGTTGTCTCAAAGATAAAATTTGCTCATAAGAACAACCCATAGTTGTTAGGCGGCATAAATGGTTGGGCCCTTCATTTGTAGTACAGCAAATAAGGTGGCGCAAAAGTAACGTTGCGATGTTTTTTGGCTGTAATTTAAAAAAAAAAATGAAAAACTTTGATTCTTCTTGTGGATTATTTTTATTTGGTCTTTTAATTTTTTTTGCATCAAGTCGACAATATGATGTCATGTAAATGGCCGCCGCCACAGTTGATTGCCATTTGAGCCCTTTTTATGGCATTTCCCATCACTATCGTCCACAACGGAGCCGCGGTGGTCGTTTGGCCGTCATTATGAAAAAAAAAAATATACAATTATATGAAAAAAGACTAAACAATTGTGGGAACAGCACCTAAACTTTCTGTTGTAATTGAATTCAAAGTTCGAGCGAGTTCAATGAAAAATCCTATATACGTAGATGGTAAATACCACCTTGATGAAAAAGATAGCAGAACAACCGCCAGGTGACACTCTAAGTCAACTAATTTGGGTTTTATTTTGTTGTTTTTTTTTGTTAGATTGCAACATCTGTGATTTACATTTCTACTAAAATTCTATCGCCATTGCTTGACATTTGTAAAGGTTACGTCGTCTTGAGTAAATCTACCTCTGCATGTGTTTTCTATTTTTTACAGTTTGAAAAATGGATTCAATGGTGCGAAAACTTTAGAAATGTTGGGAAACTATTTCGGTAATGATGCAGCCGACAGAAGAGATCGTGAGTCCATCGAGGAGGACGTACGTTGACTTCGAAAACTGAAAACATGAATTAAGTGAAAGAAAAGTTGATCAATAACCAGAAATTAACCATCAAAGTGCTGGTAGAGGACTTGAAAATTAATTATAGATCCGTTCAAGACATCGTAGATAATGATTTTGGTTTGCACCGTCTCGCTGCAAAGTCGGTTCTAAAATATCTGAATTTCATTCAAAAGAGGGACCGCTTTGAAATCGCTCTCAAAAAGACATGATTTTCAAGGCTAAATACGACCCAACATGCATCATCAACGCATCACTACTACAGACGCAACGGGGGTTTATGAGTACGACACGGCGATACGCAATCCAGATATCAGGGGAATGAGTGGAGAACTCGGAATAAGCCAAGACCTAACCACCACGTTGTTTTCAATCTAAAAATTAAAGCGATGCTCACGGTTTTCATGGATCACAACGGTATAGTATGCCACGAATTTTTGCCAAAAGGTCAGACAGTTAATAAGGACTATTATTGGGGTGCTATGAGACATTTACGTAAAGCAAATTGTCGCACCGTCGCCGAATGCCTTCATTACTCGTCAATTTTTGACCAAGAATGAAGCACATCCAACACTCATCGAATGCACCTGGTATATTATATGTAGCTCCCGGCGTTGTTTTTTTTTTTTTTTTTTTTTGTTTTGTTTTGCAGTTTGATCGAGTCAAAGAACCACTACGGGAACGCGTTTGAACAGCCGAAAGGAAGTAATGGAAAAATCGAAAACCACTCTGATGACTGTACCGAAAATAGAGTTCCAGAAATGCCGTTCATGGGGAGTACTTTGAAGGCGATAATATCACTTTTGAGGATTTTTAATTTTCTGAATATATTCCGGGAACATTTAATCATGTAATATTCATGTTTCATAAATTCTCCTAATTGGTCACGAGGCTTGAACACAAATTCTGCACTGTAACTTTTTGTTCCCATTGCAATTTATCTAAAATTAGCGCAAGCACCAGCAAACAAAAAAATCCCTCAAATTAAGTAAAAAGTATTGTAAATAAGTAAAAAGTAATATAAATATTTTCACTCAACAAAAATTTACCAGCGCAAGCTAATGACTCAAAGAAGGTGCTGCGCATTAATCAGCTTGTAAACGCATTTGTATGTTTTGGAGTGTAGAAGTTTTACGAGTTGTAAATAAATCATAAGCGATTTTCGAGTGTCAGACATTGAGCGTCAAACATCCATACATCACAGTGTTATATGCTTAAAGGTCAAAGGTAAAAAACGGTGCACTTAAAGAAACGAAAAGAGAAAAGCACCCAGCCACTTAAGGGTTCTTGGAGAAAAAAATATTGCATGCCTATCACATTTGTACATACATAAGCAGGCATGTTTGTATTTACTTGTATAGTCGATGGCTGACTTACTTTGAGGTACTGTCTTTCGCTTCAGCTTTGACTTTAGTGTTATGGCTGTTGTTACTGTTTGCTGATGTTTATTGTATGTGGGTATGTTGTAGCCTACAGAGCCAAAAAATATATGTTTGCTACAACTTGGCTTTAAATTAAACTAAATATTTTTCACATTTTTTATTATACTACGTAAAAATAACAGAACAGTCACAAATAAGAAGAATAACTCTACCTGCCTTGCAGTAAAAAAATTAATCTCGATATGTCACCTAACTTATTTACAGCCAATTACCTACGTCCTCTACCTTAAATAGCTATACCTATAGGGACTTATTGACAAGGTTAGGTTACGTTTGGGAGCTGCATCGCGCATAGAAACAGAAATGCCACTCAGACCATGAAATGGGTCCGTTGGCAGCCGCAAGGGCTGGGCTACATTTCTCTTTCCATATTGAACCATCCTGAGCTTTTGACAAAGCGTAAAAGGTTGTTGATACCTAAAGTGTATAGATTATGTACAAGTATATTTATTAAGAAGTAGCAGCTACGACAGAAATCATGCATGTAAACGCCTAATCTCCTTGCATGATTTCCTATGAGACAATGTCCTGTGAGGGCCTTTACTAAGATCCTAATTTGAAGTCTACTCAATTTTATAATGTTCTGGGACAGATGTAGATTTATCCTTGGCCATGTTTGCCAAGGAATTTCACAAGTATTGAAACTAATCCATCTTTGATTTACAGAATTGATTAGTGCGTCCTTAATAAGAAGCTTACAAGTTGCGAAAGGTACCCCATAAAATAACTTATGTTTGGCATACAGCTACCTTATTTTCCAAGTTGGTCATCCTTACAGTTCCCTAGTATATTTCTGTGGCCTGGAACCCAGCATAAGACGATACGATATTGTTTGGCCATCTCATTAAGAGATTGGCGACAACGTAAGACACCCCTTGATGTTATTTGGAATGCATCCAGGGCCCGTAGGGCAGCTTGGCTATCTGATAGAATACAGATATCTGTTGATGATATTCTGTTTATCTCTAACCATTTTAAGGCTTCATGAGTAGCGTTTATTTCGGCTTGAAAATCACTACAGAGATCCGGTAGTTTAAAAGATTCACTGATAGAAAGCTCTTCGCAATATAACCCTGATCTTACATCTTTGTTCATTTTAGATCCGTCCATGTAGATCTCAACGGGTGTCTTGGGTAATGGATCTTCTTCAAACCATTCCAGTCTAGAAAGGATTTCCATTCCTTTCGCAGCAGAGAATGGCAGGGTGATAAAAACAATCACTTATTTACAAGATATGACAATTTATTTGTTTCTTTTTTAATTTTATTAACATTCAATAAAAATATAATTTAATCTATTAAAAAACCATATACATAAATGCAAGTTTCAAAAATTTTAGGTGTGCAATTGTATAACTCATTGAATTTCGGTGCAAAAAAGTGAAAATTTCAAGTTGCTGACAATTTTTTTGCTTCAAAGTAGGGTATTTTCTTCCATACAAAAAATATCGAGCATTCCTTGTTTGGAAAAAATGCACAAGACCGCCAGCAAACAAAAATTATCAAAAATCAAGGCGATTTTTTAGCTTTTGATACCTACTCTTACCAAAAGTTAATGGGCTTGAATGTATATGGATTTTTTAGGAGTTTGAACCATGTTTTTATAAAAAAACAAAAATTAAGTAAATAGAAACAAATAAATTGTCAAAACTTTTCAATAAATGCTCTCTCGAACCGATAACTATATTAGCAAACGAAAAGTTGACCTTTTCCATAACTGAATAGAGAAAGCTAATTATAAATATACATAGAAACATTTATCTTATAGGTTGTGACGACTATAATTCAAATATCTCTTGGTAGACGATCTTTTGTCGGTATAAGGTCTGGGGTAACAATTTTCTCAATACTTTACGCCAGAGAATCGATTTCTTCTTCAAATTCAAAAACTCCTTTAACATCCTATCGATATCTGACCTCGGCTCCAGTCAAGCAGAGTTGCTTAGTAAATACAGTAAATAAACTGATATTAAATAATAAAATAGCAATAATACCAACTTTTATATATGTAGGTATATATTGTTTTTGTCCTCCATTTCACTTGGTGAGTGAAATTTTTTGTTTTAGCTTTGTTTTGCTTATGATAAGCAACGCGTAAAAGTCTAAAAATTGCATTCCATATAAGTAGACCCACTGTAATGTCCATAAATAAAAGTGTTCCCAATGTATCTAAACAAATGTGTAAAAAACATTAGCTTGGCCTACGCTCTCTTATGCAATTATATTAACTCATACAAATTTTTTATTTTTGGTGGCCTCACGTAAAATTGTCTGCTTAAGGTTTTCGTGAAATTTTGACCCTCGAATTGCCATTTTTAACGATTTTTCATTATAGCTGTTTTGAGAATGGGTCAAAAACCCCATTTAAGTAGAAGTTAGAGGGTTAAAATCTACTACGAATATTCCTTGTTAAATTCTATTCCAGAAATTTGGGGTAAGAAATTTTATTTGAAGTCGTTTTATACAGGATATATTTTTTCCTTGTTCACTCCTCTCGGGAGCATAGTTCTGTGCTGTTGCTTTTACACCGTCCCATGAGATGTCGGCATCTGCTAGTTCGCGCAGCATCGACCTTCTCCAAGTGTTTTTGGTCGACCGCGACCTCTGCTCCCTTGCAGGTTCAGGTCCAGTGCCATTTTCGTGATCCTATCTGGTGGTTTTCTCAATGTGTACCCCATTCATCGCCACTTTCTGCATTTGATTTGCCTAAGGATTAGTTCCTAATTCGTTAATCTCTGTAGTGCGTCGTTATTGATGGTGTTTGGCCAGAATATTCTGCAGATGATGCGGAGGCATTTGTTGATGAAGGATTGTAGCCTTTGTGTGATGGTGTTAGAGACCAGCTATGTTTCGCTTGCGTACAATAATACAAACTTCACGCATGAGCAGTTTAGTGCGCCTGGAGACTTGCGAACTCCCCCATACTGTATGCATTCGCCCGAATGCCGCCCTTGCTTTGTTTAGTCTACAACTGATATCTTTATCTGCTCCACCATCTGCCGTGATGATGCAGCCGAGGTAGCAGAAGCTTTCGACGAATTCCACCGGTCATCCGTCAATCAATATCTGCCTTGCGTTGTTGTAGTTAACTCTTATAGCCTTGGCCTTGGTGATGCCGACCTCCAGTCCGACAGTGCGTGCCAGCGCAACTAGTTTGTCCGCCTTCGCTTGCATGTCAGAGAGTTTGTGAGAGAGGAGGCAGATGTCATCGACGAAGTCCAGGTCCTCAAGATGTCTGGTGATACGATGCCTTTTTTGTGCAGGGTCAGTTGGAGAGAAAAGAGGCGACAGAGGGCAACCTTGCTTACGCCTGCGTTGGTTGGTAGTTAATGGATCGCTGATATCGCCTTTATGAAACACTGCCAGTTCGAAGTTCCCGTAGAGGGCTTTGATGAGGCGGATTATTTGGCGTGAACTCCATCTTTATTCAGTGCCAGCCATATTGCGTCTCGGTTGATAGTGTCGAACGCCTTCTTAAAGTCTACGTACAGCGTGTAGAGCGGGGAGCGTCACTCAACCGATTGTTCTACTATAATTCGAAGTGTGTTGGCTTGGTCAACACATATTCGATGAGGGCGAAAACCAGCTTGCTCGTCTCTTAAGGAGCGTTCGATATCTTAAAATATTAAAATATTAATATCTTATGAGAAAGAATCCGACCTTCTGCACAAATACTGCCTTCGACAAAGTTGATCTGAGAGACATCCTCTTTCGTAATTAATAGCGTTTATTCGTTGAGTCAAATTTTTGTAAAATTGTTGGTCAGTGTTATTAAAGTTTAAACACATCCTAGCCATAGTTGCAGGTTGCACATTATCGCGGTAACGCTACGGAAACTCAGGCTCTCAGCCACAGAATCAGTTGTTGAGCTAAGATTGAGAGTTTTATTTACTGATTTTACTGCAAACCATTTTTATTTTCTATTCCCTTTTATATTCTGTTTCATATCTACCTTCCTGTACTTTTATTTACCTTTACTTCTCCCTTCTTCTCTTTCAAAGTCCATCTAAAGTATGCCTCTACAAAATTGTCTCTAATCTACGTACTTTTTGATATTTTTCGGTCATTGCCATGCAAAAATAGTTAACTACCACCGAGGAAAAGAAATAGGCACCTCTAGTCGTCTCCCAACAAGTTAACATAGAACATAGAAAGAACTTGGGAAACATTAGTCTAAAATATGATAGATGCGGTACATGGCGCGTGTCGTATGCCACGCATATTTGACACTTGCGAACTATACAGCTGCATTATAAAAACAGACAAGCAAAGGAGCGTAAAAACGCGTTAGTACAAAAGTTATTCAAAAACAAAATTGGATGAATAATTTTGCACCACCTTGTATTTATAAGTAAACATATGCTGGGGACTCATCGCGGCCCAGTGCCGTTCCAAAAGTATGTGCTTCCATACTACATAGTATGATTTACTGTAGACAATCTCCAATGTTTACATGTATATGTGTATGTATGTGTACAAGTAAGCAGTAATATATATTTGTATGTATAAGTAGGCCCATTGGAGGTGCATATGTATACAAATATTTGCAGTCGCACGATAAATCAGTTGCCATTACGCTTAAGGCTATGAATTTTTCATTTCTCTCGATAATTATAGTGTATGCACTTAACATCACATTTCATTTCAGTTTCTGGTGTCATTCTTAAATTTGTTTCACTCTTGCCTGATTTCATTTCATATATCATTGAAGTTTTTTGCTGAGTTGCCTATCCTGATCAAACTTAACGTTAGACTCGTTTTGATTTTAACATTAACTCAACTTTGCTCTCTTTCGTCTGTGTAGTTAACACCCAGACGTTTTTTAGATCAACTTAACTTTTAATTTCTTTTTTTTTCAATTCATCAAAAGGTGCACATATATACCTGTGTTGTCAAAATTTCTTTGAAATATTACCTTGCAGTTGCGCCCCAGTCTAAGGGCATTTGATTGTGGTTGACCTTGGAAATGGGCAAAGTTCATATGTAGAAATAAATCTAACTGCATCTATATGTATGTATATACTTAATTTGATTTTCATTTCATTTCTTTTGCAATAGTTCCACAAGCGTCACGTGTCGCTTGTTTTTTGAAGCTGGTGGAGATAAATTTCGCCCCAACGTGTTTTAAAATATATCTGTTTTAAAATCTTTAAGTTGCTATCGGAGCAGTATACACTGTTTTTGGCACCTAAAGATGACCTGATACCCACAGTTTCATTTGGAAGGAAATTTTATGTCAGATTTCCATTGCGTGAGCAATGGAGCAATCCAGAATGCATGCAGGGAGGTTTGGCGGATATTTTCTTTACCGATGGGTCCAAGAATGAAATAGGGTCTGGAGCCGGATGGTACTTAAACGATAGTAATAAGTATCTCTATGCTATGGGGAAAATGGCACCTGTTTTCCAAACAGAAGTTTTTGCCATCCTGAAAGTAGCCGAATGGATAATCGAGAGGAGATGGAGCGGGAAACAGATTGGAGTCTTCAGTGAAAGTCAGGCTGCCCTGAAGGCCCTGGAGAGCGCGAAGCAAACCTCAAAGATTGTTCATGAATGTAAGAAGAAGCTTAATTCTGTTGCAAGACAAAACAGGCTTGTACTTATATGGGTTCCGGGACACTCCGGTGTTCAAGGAAACGAAATTGCCAACGAATTGACCAACCGTGGATCAGCGGTGCCCCCACAGGGGCCCGAGCCAATAATCGGAATCAGTTCCGCAGGAATCAAGAATTGGATCAGCGATTATGTAGACAACCTACATAAAAAGCGATAGTCCGGTCTAGAACGCTGCAGAACTGCAAAGTGTTTTGTGACAAGTCCGAACAGAAAACTGTCAAACTTTCGGTTGATGGTCGGTATCATTACAGGACACAACCCAGCATATGCATGGTCAGCATATGACCACCATTGGAATCATTGAGGACCCAGTGTGCCTATCATGCTTGGAGGAGGCGGATAGCACTGAGCACTTTCTTTGTGAGTGTCCTGCCTTTGCTAGAACACGGCTACGAGTATTGGGTTCCGATGTCATGAGAATGAGTAATATTCGTTCTCTAAAACTGGAGGATTTTTACAGATTTGCCAAAGAATCTGGAAAATTCTCACAGGACTAACTATCTTTATCTCTGTCTCTATTCTTTCCCATCTCTTTCTATGATACTTTTCTCCTTCCCTCCTTGACTATCTACCCCCTTTCCAGAGCTTTAAATACAATGGGCTTTTTAGCCTAAGTGTTTTAGGAGCCACCAAATCTCCTGGTGCTCCTTGGTTCGGCCTTTTCAAATTTCAATATTGTTTTCAAAGCCTTTTTCAAATCCACATTAACTTGTGTTGACCGTTTAGATGCACGTTACTTTGACAGACTTCTTTTTCTTCTTGATTGTGTCCAGCTAAACGAAGTCTCTTACAACCTGTCAACAGTGACGTGGGTGTCGCTATGCGAGCGCGCCGACTACTTGCTCGATGACAGTAGGTACTTCGTTTTGTCCTCGTTCACCCCCAGATCCATTCACTTTGCTTCTTTATCCAATTTGGAAAAGGCAGATCTAGGTTAGGTTAGGTTAGACTTGGTTGATCCTCTAGACCAGAAATCCATCCATAGTGATACCAAGTGTTAGTATGGAGAGTTTTTCTTACATTTTTTCTTTGATACACAGTTTGGATAATTTAAGTAGGCTGCTAATTTTTTGATCTGCCACACTTTCTAATGTTGAAAATAATGCAGAACCTAAGCAGCTTATTCGTGTTCCGCTAAGTGTAGGGCAGTGGCAGAGTAGGTGTTCCAGAGTTTCTCTCGCGTTGACTTCGTTACATAGTGTACATGCATCGTTCTGCACTAGCAGCAGTTTGGCCGCCAACGATGGAGTGAGACAGTGTCCCCTCAGTATCCCTACTACAAGTTTACACTCTTTCCTGAGAAGAGGTAAAATATAGTCTGTCGACCTGACATTATGCTTGCGTAGCATGATTTTCGCGATTCTGCATGAGCTGTTTCTTTCCCACCTAGAATTTGGTTTCCCATCATTGCTGCAGCTATATCTAGTCTTTTTTTGCAGAGAGGTGGTGTATGCCGGCCGTGCTAGCTACTGGAAGATTAGCGCCTGCTTTGGCAGCATATCCATTTTGGAACCATCTGTGTGTGTGGTGCATTGAAATTTGCCCCTTCCGCCATCCATCCTTTTCTAATATGATACTATCTTAGGTTCCCTGTTGAAATTAGTTTGAGGAATAACGTAGTCCGAGTTAGCGTTTATACCTCTGCATAAAGATCATTTATGCTGCTGTCAATAGCCTCAGAGCCGACTTCTTTGCAAAACTTTTTGCTACTAAGTCTATTGGGGGAAGGTCGAGTATCTTGCCCAGTGCTGCTGTGGGAGTGGTGCGCATTGCACCCTTTATACACAGCTCTGCAACTATTTGTACTTTCTCCAGTTTGTTAGCGTATGGCAAATCTAACAGCGTGGTTGTTAAGGCCGATGATGAAGGCATACGCCAACAATTGTACGCTCTTATACAAAATTATGCCTAAGCGATTCCAAGTTCAAAATTCAGAGACAATAGCAAAAATTTCACAAGCAAGACGAGCGATTGAAGCAATAGAAGAATAGTTAGTTCTCACATAACCCCCACGGAACGACTCTCACATAACCCCCACGGACGAAGAGGACGTTGAGGAACACTGCAACTGATTAGTTCCAACAGATACGATAATTCATGATCAAATATATGGTTTTCTAAGTAGAAGAAAGGCTTTTGATAGGCCTACCAATTTCAAGAAACTTGGGGATGTGATTTATAGACGAGAAGGATTAACCGCATGGGTTCACTTAACTTTAAAGAGCGAAGAGCAAATTTAAGAAAAAAAATTTGAATCCTATTAGTAGCAAACTGAATGACCGGTCCCCTCATAAAACTAGCGGGTACAAGATGTGGGCCAAAAAAGGAAAGTTTATAGGTACATAGATCAGAGAATTTAGAGGCCTTCTTCTTCTTGATTGTCGCGATAACCACTTACGCGATTTTGGCCGAGTTTAACAGAAAAATGTCGTTTTTTTACTTGTGCTAACCGGCGCCAGTTGGGCACACCAAGTGAAACCAAGTCCTTCTCCACCTGATCTTTCCAACGCAGAGGAGGTCTTACGCCTTACAAAACCTAGTATGGAGGAAAACTTCAATGTGGCTGATATACCTGGCAAAAACGAATCTGTTACCGAAAATTACTCCAAAGTCTTTAATTTCACTAACGCGTAAGTAAACTGTAACTTGATAGAAAATTTTTTAAAATCGACAAAAAAACTAACACAAAAACATTTGCTCAAATTGAAAGAAAGTCGCGATTTCAGACACCAAGAGCCAAGACTGGCTATATCCTTCAGAAAATTAATAACATAAGAAAAAAGAGGTAGGCGCACATGGCGCGAGATCTGGCGAAAAAGTGAATATACCTATAGTATTTGGCTAGAAAGGGGTTGACTGTCAATATGGAAAGAGTTACAATTCATTTTGTGTTCTTCTTCTTTCGATCTGGTATGGATGCCACGACTCTATAACGCAGCGAATTTTCTCGAAAGTGAACTTCCGTCCTTCCATTTTCACATACCTGGAAGAGATTTGGGTTGCTGCACACTTGTCGCAAGCTCAAGATCAGTGAATTCTTTCTTAAAGAAGCTTGGATGAGGTGGAAATACGGCAGTATAAGTTTGTTCAAGGATGATGCAGGTCTTTGACAGCAATTATTTGTGATTTGTTAACTTTGAGTATTATTATTATTATTTTCTTTTTTGAATATTGGTACTACAGGCTTTGGCAAACTTAGTCATGGAGCGTCAGTTTAAAAACGCGTAAAAGAGACCAACAAGCCTTATAAAAATGATCGCTCCGCAGTGTATTGGCAAATGTTTACCTTAACGGTTATGTTAACAAGCAAAACACATTTGTGGTACTGAAACTTCGTATATCATTCAGGAAGGAACTATGCACCCACAACGAGTGATACGTGTGATGTGAATTTGGCTGGCACAGTCATCGAAGCGTAATTCTTTGAAAGTGTTATCGGTGATGCCGTTACGGGGATCGGTGAACGGGGATGGTATTAAATGGCATGAGCTTGAACGATATAGTACATAGGCTATCACTAGGAAGATGGCACTTGCAACACAGCGCTTTGAACAAGGGCCCAAGGCGCATTATCTCACGAAACAATGAGGACAAATTACCACCGATATGTTGCGATTTGACACCATTGGAGTTCTTCCTCTGGAACTAGGAGACGATCTCAGAACTGAAGAAGGAATAATCGCATTATAAATGATATAGAGCATGAACTATGCCAAAAAGACATGGAAAATTTGGCATAGTTTGTTGCCAGAGGAGTCACGATGAGCATTTAACGGATATTGTGTTCCATATATAAATGATATAGACTAAGAAGCGATAAGGTTAAAAAAATCATTTTGACAAATTTTTTTGTTTTATTTATGAAAGAAAATCTGCGATCTTATTGAATCACTTTGTACTTGCAACACAGCAAAACTCTAATCGCAGGAGCTTTTCTCCCTAAGTAAATTACACATCTCTTCGTAATTAAAAGAAAAATATCTATAGCCATCGGATTACGTAAAACGACTAGGTATCCCTCACAAAAACTTCTACAGCATCTGCTATAATGCAGAGGAACCGGAAACCTACTGTGCAAATAAATACCCGGGTTGTGTAGGAGAAGCCAAAACCTTTTTGGATTTTTAAGCTATCTAAAGCGAACTAAGAAAATATGGAACCCGCTTAAGTTTACGGCTTTAGGAAGAAGTGAGGGTTTTGATTAACTATTTTTTGTAATGAAGAATAGCTTTAAGAAAATACTTGAAATCCTGAAGCGCAGCAGCTTTTGATACCAAACGTAGTTTCAACTAAGTGACTGCCTAAACTCGATGCTGGAAGAGATCGTGACATCATCGGTCTTAACAACCGCGCTGTTTAATCTTCCTTTTCCAAACTGGATAAACAAACACGACAAATGGATCCGGTGATAAACGAGAACAAATCGAAGTACCTCCTGTCATCAAACAAGCAGTCGGCACCCACGTCACTGTGGACAATTATGATTTTGTAGAAGTAAGAGACTTCATTTATTAAGGAACCAAAATTAATACCGATAATAATGAGAAAACCTTGAAATCCATGGAAAATCTCCCCATGGAGAATCTCTCTTGCCAACAAGTGCTACTTTGGACTAAGAAGGCAATTGAGTAGTAAACTCCTCTCTCGGTGAACAAAACTAACACTTTATAAGGTTCTCATCATGTGCGTCCTATTATATGGTGCAGAAGTTTGGACGATGGCAATATCCGATGAGGCGTCCTTTGGAGTGTTTAAGAGAAAGATTCTGCAGAAGATTTTCGGACAGTTGCACCTTGGCGATGGCGAGTATCGCAGGAGCTGGAACAATGACCTCTACGACGTTTACGGCGACATAGACATATATAACATTAACAAAAAATCGCCCATTGCTCTGTGAAAATCATATTCTAGGGATCAAAATAGGAAACTTTGCCGAAGGAACCATACCTCTAAAACGAATTCTGATGTCCCCCAATTTGGGTCGAACTTTTTAGTTTCTTTTCTATAACTCACTTAACTTAATTTTTTCATTTACATATGTTCTGACTAAATAAATTTCTTAAGAGAAAAAATAGATATTATTATAAATAAATAATAAATATTATTATAAATAAATAATAAATATTATTATAAATAAATAAAAATAAAGAAAAAACATAGCCATTTAGCTGATTTTAGCTACCCAAAAGTTCGACCCAAATTGAGCCAAATTGGGGGAGATCAGATTTTTTCAGGCGATTTTTTTGCCTCCCCACAAATCGACCCGGCCTAATATACATGTATATATATATATATAACTGACACTTACAACCTTTTTGGGTATTTTGCCGAGCTCTTCCTCCTATTTGTGGTGTGCGTCTTGATGTTGTTCCACAAATGGAGAGACCTACAGTTTCAACCCGACTCCGAACAGCAAATACTTTTTTTATGAGGACCTTTTTCTGACAGAAATACGCCGCAATTAAAAACAACTTTTTCTTCATTTTGGTGTTTCACGGAGATTCGAACCTACGTTCTCCGAATTCTGAATAGTAGTCTAGCACCAACCCATTCGGCTACGGCGGTCACCTAGACATAGACATAGTGCAACGAATAAAGATCCAGCGGCTCCACTGGTCAGGGCGACTGAATGGATACAAACGGTTCTATTCGATGCGGTACCAGCGAAGTGGAAAGCGTTCTCTGTGTTGGATCTGATGGAAAAGGACTTGGCCTCACCTGGTATGTCCAATTGGCGCGATTCGTGGAACCCGGCCAAATCGCTTAAGCGGTTATCGCGCCAATCAAGAACAAGAAGTATGCAACGCGAAAAGTTAGTGCATTCAAAGGCAATCTAAGGATCAAGTTTATCCCACCTGTCTGGATTTGATTGAAAATAATGTACTTAAATATTTAAAGATCTTATCAATTATTCTAATTACATTGCAGCATTTTCAACATGACCAACATTTAATCCCCCTTAATGCTATCAATACACACTTTGTAACAAAGAAAATTTACAACCGAAAAAATTTTGTACAATCATTTTACTCACTCATTCAATTTACTCATTAAATGGCGCTACTGACGAGTCAAAACTACCAGAGCATACTGACCGCAAAACTAATTCTATTCAAACACAATTACGTTCAGAATCGAGCATAAAGCCCAGATTTCTCAACTCATACACCCCCATCGTTCAAGTGCTTGTTTCCTTTTTCTAGTTTTTTTTTTTTTGTGGACCTTTCTTCACATAAATGTGCGAAACAAATCGATTTTTAACCAAAAATCATAATCAATTTGTTACGCTTTTTTGTGGTCAAACTGTTGGTATTATTTCGAAACAATACTTTACATACCTATGTACATATAAGCATTTAAATACATTTTAATTTTCGATAGTCAAACAGTCGCTTGAAAAAAGGACATTTGCACCCTCAGCAGTAGACGAGCGTAACAGAGGATATGCACGCATGTATACATAAATATGTAAGTATATGGACTGCGGGGGCGAACACATTCCCAACTATGCATAAATACATATACATATGTGCATACTTATATCAAACGTGAATAAGCATTAATCCTGCCTTATTCATACATACAAGAATGTGTGTATGTGTGCTAGCTACTCAATGCCGTAAGCAAATGTCGGGGAAATTTCGGCTTTGACTCACTTCTACACGCATATGTAAGTATGTATGGACTTGTATAGTACATGAAACCCGAAAAAAATCGAATGAATAATAAAATTTGTGTCCACCACCACCACCAACACTACCGCCATGAACAGCTTAACCGCCATCGAGAAAGTGTCGACAATAAATAACATAGTAAAAATGAAGGTGAAAGAATAAACATTTTTTGTGCGCGGTCATTGTGGAGCCATTAGCAGTGGCACCAGCCGGAGCACGTGTCGCAATGTGGCTACAACTTTTCAATACAACATATGAATAAATAAAGGGTTTTTCAATAAGGGCGGGTAGATGTTGAAATGGAATAAAATTGCGTTTGCTGTGTGGCACGTAGCGCCGTCCTGCTGGAACCACATGTCGTCTAGGTCCATATAGTTCAATATGGGCCATAAGAAATTGGAAGGGCCACCACGTCTACCGAAAAATGGATGCAATGCGCGCAACGTTTGCGTTAATGAACACTCATTTTGATAATAATTTTAATAATAATAATTTTATCATTTGAACGTGCTGTTCAATCGCGTAACTTGTCATGATGATTTAGCATAAACAACTGAATAATAAACAAAAGATTTGACAGATGTCACCAAAACAAAATGGCTGCCACAGGGCGCCAAAATCGACCCGCGCCAATTGAAAAACCCTTTACTTACGCGCTGATGGCGTCAGTGGTAATAAGCGACATGCGGTGCCGTGAAAACGAAAATTTCAAGCCTTACATATGTCGCAGTCCTTTCTTCGCATCAGCGGCATTACAACAAACAATACATTACGAATGGTATCAGCCTCGTGCCTTCCCCCTTTAACTTCCCCTTTTCCATTCATCTATGAAACACTGATTGCTGTTGCTGTGATGCATATTTACGAGTATTTGTTTATTTGTGGAAAATCGAAAATTAGAATCGTTCTATGCAACATTCGAATATCCTTAGGGCGTTCTAAGCTGATAAGCTTATCGTTGGGAATGTCACGCCAACGAGTGATGTTTTTATTAGGAAAATTTGTGATGCATATGTAGAAATGTGGTACGCTATGGATATATAAGTATAAGTACACATCTACATACATATATATTGAATTCAAGTTTGTCAAGGATGGAGGGATAACTACTGAGTCAGTAAATTCAGAAGTGTTTTTTCTTTTTTTGCAAAAAGATTAGTATCATTGACTTCATTTATTTTCCAGTCTTTTTCTATTTAATAAGCAGGCATGAATATTTGAGTGGCTCAAAGGCTGTTCAAATTTCACATACGAGTGGTGACGAGCCTGTCCATAAGTCACACCGAGCCAAGGCAGGGATCTCGCCAATTGTCCACGCACGATAACCACTGCTTTTATTTTAGGAAAGCCATAGCAGTTCTGTGCTAATCGGTCAATCGATTTTTGCATTTTATTTTATAAATCGATTATTTTATTTGTCTATTTGTAAACATTACACACATTATCATATGTTTATAAAATAGAGCTTTCGATTTTGTTCGTATTTTAGAACAGCCTGGGCAAATAAGTATAGAGTACTTGAACAAGTGTTCGATGCTCATTACGAGAAAATGTTCGAGCATGTGCTCGGGTATATCGAGCTTTTTCGAGTAACTCGAGTAATACTTTTGATTATTTTAACATTTTTTCCAGCACTCTCTTTTTAGTTTTAAAAATTATTTACACAAAATTCTTACCTCGTTGGAAAGCTAAATGGAAATGCTGATAAATAAAGTTGATAATTTTTGTTTAGCCGCACAAGTTGTTCAAAAGCTTGAGAATTTCGAAGAAACATTTGAGCAGTTGAGCAATAAACGAGTTTCAAGCTACTCGCCCTGTTCGATACCTCAGTATTTGGAGCTATAGTATAATATAAAAGCATATTTTATAATATAAAAGCATATTTTTACCATTCCGATTTTTTACAAAAATACACTTAAAACAAAATCCTGAGAAAATAAATTTAAAGAGAAATCATTGCGAGACGTTAAGTGTTAAAAAGTAGTAAACTAGAACCTTTGGCAATCCTACTTAAACATTAGAAAGTGTCAACCGACTTGAACCGATCACATACAATTTTCATAGTTTTAGTTTCAGCTGTAACCGCAGGTCTACCTTGGTTAAATTTTTAAATTAGCAGAACAACTCTGATCGTGCCCCTATAAGTTTTCCTCTGATTTTCTCAATATTTTGGGAAAATGTGATAGTCAGAAAATTGATTAGAAACAAAATTAATCATATTTGCTTAATGATTCCTTAGTTTAAATGAACCTTAACTATTCTCCTTCGGTTAAAGTCAAATATCTTCATAAGTTTTACTCCGGTTTCCTTAAATTTTGACATACGATTTAGGAAGTGTTATACTTAAAAAAAATATAAAAAACAGAAAATCTATTTTAAAAAAATTGTCATCTTTTCTTAATATTTTCTTAGTATAGAGAAACCTTAACTATTTTCCTTCGATTAAAGTCAAATATCTCAGTAGGTTTTGCTCCGATTTTCTTGAAATGTTTAGATTTAGGTGGTATTAGAAAAATATAAAAAACAGAAAATTGATTTAAAAAAAATTGTCATATATGCTTAATACCTCCTTAGTATAAAGGAACCTTAACTATTCTTTTTCGGTAAAAATCAAATATCTCGATACGATTCTCTCCGATTTTTTTTTAATTTCGACACATCATTTAAGTAGTATTCTACTTTAGAAAATTGTTAAAAATAGAAATTCGATTTAAAAGAAATGGCCTTATTTGCTTAATTTTTCTTCATTTATAGAAACCTTAACTATTCTCCATCAGTTAAAGCCAAATATCTCCGTAAGTTTTGCTCCGGTTTGTTTGAAATTTTTACAAAACATACAGCAAGTATTCTACTTTAAAAAAAAAATCAGTATATGTATTTGTTTAATATTTCTCTAGTTCAAAGTTTCCTCAACTATACTCCAACGACCAACTACATATTTTGAGACGGGTGGCATTCCAAATGCCTGATGTCGATTTGGAGGTATATTCTTTGTCTAAAATTTGCTTTTAAGGAACTCTTCATAGTTAAAAAATACATTATGAAAATGCCAGTTTGGCGCCATAAAACGCCAGCTGCAACATAAGACTACTCCTTTAGATTATACTGTGCGACACCATTTTAGAGGGGGGTGACAACTCCCTTAGCAGAATGCTGTATATCAACACCGCCAAAAGAGTTTGACCCATAGAGGTGAAATTTTTTTTGGTGCCAAATTAAGTTTTTTATCAAGGTTGCGTAGAAAAATTAGAAATAATTAAAATATTTCAAATTTATCAATCTGAGCTAAATGAAAATTAAAATTTCAAGTGCAATTTTTTCGTTATACATTTTAAGGCATTATTGGCTCTAATGGCGCGTCTTTTTGGACCTTTATTTGAAAAGGTTCTAAAATGTCCTATTAAGGAAAGAGTTAGAGGATTAAAGGATTCTACACATATGTACATATATATGTAGAAAAAATTCGGGTGGGTCTTCTGTCAAAACAACTTCTTACGATTAATAAAAATCACCAAAAAGTTAAAATTTCTGTTGGGTCAAGCCTTTTGGGTGTTCTGAAACACTCATCCGACGCCGTCGTTCTGTAGAGATATTTCTCAGTCTCACATCTTGTTATCAAGTTTTTGCTTAAATTATAATTTTTATATTGTTAATTTATTATATGTTTTTTTTAACTAAACAAAAGTTGAAAACGAAACGATGGTAGGAAAATTTGGTGGGCAAACTGTCTAAGAACTCCTATTTGAACTTTGTGCCGGCCTCCCAGTTCGTTGTCCCAAATATACCGAATCTAGTCGATACATTTTAATTTAGTTTATTTACAATTAAATTCTGCATAAAACTCTGAATGAATTTTTTTCGATATATTAACGTAATTTTTTTCATAAACAAATGTTCTACGTTTTGTTCGAAGAATTTCAATTAAATGATTATGAAACTCCGATATACCAATAAAATCCTACGCACTTCCATAGCTACTCTCTTCTTCTTAATTGGCGCGATAACCGCTTACGCGACTTTGGCCGAATTTAACAAAACGCGCCAGTCGTTTCTTTCTCGTGCTAACCGGTGCCAATTGGATACACCACCTGGTCTTTCCAACGCAGAGGAGGTTTTCCCCTTCCTCTGCTACCACCAGCTGGTACCGCATCGAATACTTTCAGAGCCGGCGCGTTTGTATCCATTCGGACGACATGACCCAGCCAACGTAGCCGCTGGATCTTTATTAGCTGCGCTATGTCTATGTCGTCGTAAAGCTCATACAACTCATCGATCCATCGCCTGCCTGCCATCGCCAACGTGCAAAAATCCACAAATCTTGCACAGAATCTTTCTTTCAAACACTCCGAGGAACGTCTCATCGAATATTGTCATCGTTCACGCTTCTGCGCCATACGTCAGAACGGGCATGATGAGAGCCCTAGAGTGTTAATTTTGTTCGTCGAGAGAGGATTTGACTACTCATTTACCTACTTAGTCCAAAGTAGGACTTGTTGACAAGAGGGATTCTTCGTTGGATTTTAAGGCTGACATTGTTATCGGTGTTAATGCTTCCATAGCTATTCACATACCAAATATAATATAAATTAATAATAAAAATGGTGTTATTCTATATCAAAATATTCTCCTTGGAAGTCAATACATTTCTGCATTCGCTTGAACCAATTTTCAAAGTACTTTTGCCACTAAGGACGAGCTGTTTAAAGACTTCAACAGCTTCTTCAGGCATTTAAAAATGTTGACTTCGTATTTTATTTTTGATGTTCGGGAACAGAAAGAAATCATAGGTGCCAAATCAGGGTTGTAAGACGGAGTGCTCTCTTGTGTGAGCCGATACGTGAGACCTCGTATTGTCTTGATTTTTCTTCCGCAGTTGGTTTTTCCTTAATTCTCTGAAAACTTCTGATAAAAAATGGTTGCGTACCACTCAGAATTGACTGTTTAAGTCTCTCTAGTGATACAGTTTCGGTATGACAGGATTTTCCGAAAAAACAGGCGACCATTTGACGTCTTGTTCGCCTTAGAACACCCATACTGTCGCTCGCTACTGTTCCCAGCTAACATGCATAGATCCAATATTTCTCACGTGTTACGATGAACCACCGCAGCCGAATTTTTCAACATTTCTTTACACCAATCGACACGCGTACTTTTTTGGCCAATTGTCAAATTATGCGGTATTTAACGAGAGCAATTCTTCTTGACGACCAAATGTTTATATAATATTGAAAGTATGCTGATCCCACTATTGTCGAAGGATGCTTCTGTAACGTGATATGCTACAAGATGGTCTTGCGTTATCAATTAACGCACAGTTTTTTGACGGCCTGCACGAAATTCAGCCTGCAAGGATCGATGGCTGTGTTGGAACTCGTTGTACTAGCGTCACACAGTGACTACGTGTGGTGCTTCAATGGCAAAAGCGCAAGTAAGTTGATAAATGCACTGCTGTCTCGATAATCCACGTTGAAAATCGGTAATAAATCATAGGACGAAAATTTTCACAAATTAATTTTTATTTATTTATTATAATTTAAATTTATTTTTGCGCGAGATGAACTTTTCAACTCAATAGAAAAAGAACTAACAAAAGCTCGTAAGTGAAAGTGAATGCAAGTTTATGCTAAAAAGTACTAAACTTTTCGATAAAAATATTGAATTAACGACGGCCCTGTTAAAAGTCAACCCTCATATTCCTTGTCCGTAAAATAAAATTGCAGATGCAGTTGGTGCCCTTTAGGTAAAGAGGCTTCGTTGAAAAAAGGTTGTGCAGCAGGCATTTTATTTTTTACATAACTTAAAAAACAAAATAATTTATACAGCTTACGACTTTTCCGGAGCAAATCTGTTCGAAATTTTAATTTATATTTCCTGCGGAAAAAACTGTCCAAAATATGCGTTTTTTTTCGCTGAACCCTTTAACGGGATGTTGAGAAAAGTTCTGAAGTGTTATTTTCAAGCAAAATCGAGGAAATCGGTTCCAAATACTAGCTGTCCGTATTGGTGCAAAGTGGCGCAAAAATAATCACTCTATGGAAAGATTTATAATTTTTGCTACTGGTGTCGTACGTCAATCATAACACTTGTGAACTGACAGCTTCAGCATACCAGTAACCAATGGAGTACGTAAAAGTCAAAATGAATATTTCCATTACTCAAAATCATGTTTTTCTCTTTATCAACTAAGTTATTCAAAACCCAACTTGGATGGTTAATTTTTGCGGCACTTTGTATAGATTTTAAAACCTGTATAACCTTAATTCTAGCAAAAAAATATATTGTAATTTAATTTTTACTTTATATATTGGCTGTTTTTCATGCTCTAAAGCAAATCAAATTCGAAGCGCCACTTTGGTGTCCATCGAAATTCTTATTAACTTTATCAGGATTAGTGAAACGTATAGAAGAATAAATAAAAAACTGCTATCTTATAAAAACAAAGCAACGAAGACAGAAGGTCTGACTTGCCATTTAAAGTCACAATTTTTTTGGTGCTACAAAGAAACAATAGCTCGGCCATATGTTGCAATACTTTCTAATAACCACTGCCTTCGAAAGAGCCTCTAAACGACACAAAATGCGTTCAACCAAAAAAGTAAAAAAAAAAGTAAAAAAAAATATGTTTGGTTAAAAAAAGAAGAAAAATACATAAATCTATAATCATCGTTGGCCATGTCGTTAACGCCCACTACACCGCAAAAAAACCGCACCGCTGCGAGGCACACTACGCCAAAACAACTCTGTCGTCCTTTCAAACTGCAAGTAAAATGCAAGACGATCCTACGTAAATCCAAATGAACCTAACAGGCTTGTCAAATTTTCTAGTTAAGTCATATGGTCACATAACCTGCTAGCCACATATGTATGTACGAGTGTGTATACTTGTATCTGTGTATGTATACAAACTCATATCTCTGACCCCAGTGATAATCTCTCACATGTCCTGTGACTCATTTGTGTTGTTCGTGTATTGCACATTCGTACGATCACATTTTGATCTGTCATTTGCTGTTGGTCAATAAGCGTGTAAAAGCAGCCAAAATGCCAGAACGACAAAAAAAATTAAATTCTGCAGAAAAAAGGCGGCTAGTAAAACGAAATACAAAGTGCCATATATAATATTTACAACTACAATGATTTGTATGTTCGCCTTCCATACATCATTACCCACACGATCCTTCGTCACATTGTTGCTTAGCACAATACTAGCAGTATTTAATTGTATGTCCTTTATTGGCTTCAGGACTTCGCCAGTGCCCTTCGTCGATGCGTTCAGTGAGCTACTTCTATGTCATTTTATTGCATTGCGGCTTCTTTTAGTGTTTTGTTCTCCTCGAATTCTGTTGTTTTTTTTTCTACTTACCTCATGTGATTAGGACACATGGACATGTTCAAGTGGCGGCAACCTGTTGTGCAACATCTTTATTATTTACAGTTTAACTGCAAGTAGCTGAAGAAAGTGGTTTACCAAACCTGCAGGCGTGCGTCGTCTTGCATAATACCGAAGTAGTCCTACAAGTATGTGGCGATTTGACACTAGTTTTGCGGCTATAAATTTGAATTTACATGTTTTCTTAAGTGGCTCGTGGGTACTATGTTCGATATTGCGTATATGAAGTTACTCAAGAACTTTGTAATAAGTGCATGGGTGCAAGTATTGGTTGCCATAAAGACAAAAGTGTCAAATCACTAATTTTCCGGGAAGAATGGGTGAAATTTTAGCACAGCGTGACGCGGTGTAAAAATGTGTAAGTACATTTGAGGAACAAAATGCGCATCCTGAACATTTGTGAACACTGCATATAATACTTATTGGACTTTAGCAGCAATTACTTCTAGATAAAAAAAAACGAATCTTACCTAAAAGCATTCGTAACTTAATTCAACTTTTATTAAGGAGTTAGGCTACTCTGGGAATCGAGGAAATTGCTTTTTTTGTTTTCCTTAAAAGGTGCTCGACTCACTGAAGCGGCTATTCGAGCTATTGTGACTAAATTTAGAACCGTATTTACATTATTGGACATCAAACCACCAACACGCTTACGTGAAGTGCGAACTGAAGAAAATATCGCAGCTGTATCGGCCAGTGTTAATGATGACCATCAATTATCGATTCGTCACCGTTCGCAGCAATTGGGCCTCTGTTACTCAACAACGTGGAATATTTTGCGAAAGGATTTGGGTGTGAAGCCTTTCAAAATACAGCTGGTGCAAGACTTGAAGCCGAACGACCTACCGCAACGAAGAAGTTTTGGTGAATGGGCTCTTGGAAAGTTGGCCGAAGATCCACTTTTTCATCGAAAAATTGTGTTCAGCGACGAAGCTCATTTTTGGATCAATGGGTACGTAAATAAGCAGAAGATCAGCCAGAAGAATTGCAAGAGCTGTCAATGTATCCAGAAAAGGTCACAGTTTGGTGCGGTTTATGGGCTGGAGGTATCATTGGACCGTACTTCTACAAAGATGTTGCGAATCGTAACGTAACTGTGAATGGTGAGCGCTACCGTGAAATGATATCCAAATTTTGTTTGCCCAAAATGCAAGAGCTTGACTTGCATGACATGTGGTTTCAGCAAGACGGTGCCACATGCCACAAAGCACGCGTAGCAATGGACTTGATGAGAGGCGAGTTCGGTGAACATTTTATTTCACGTTCGGGACCTTCAATTGGCCACCCACATCGTGCGATATAACGCCTTTAGATTATTTTTTGTGGGGCTATGTTAAAACTCATGTCTATTCAGACCAGCCTGCTTCAATTAACGCATTGGAAGACAAGATTAAAGCCTTTATATGTGAGATACCGGCCGAAACATTGGAAAGAGTATGCCAAAATTATACTAACCGCATGGACCATTTGAAGCGCAATCGCGATCAACATTTGCATGAAATAATCTTCAAACATTAAATTATATGGACTGTGCTATCGATTTAAATAAAAATGTCATGCATTTTTCTGAATTTTACGTGTGTTTTTTAAAAAACTTTCCTATAGCTCTTAAAAAATCACCCTTTACATGCATTAAAAATCACTCAAACAACTTGGCTATGTTCAAAAACTCAGTACATGGGTTCCTCACCAACTGAAACAAACGCATTTAAGGCAACGCATTAACAGCTGCGATTTGCTAAAGAAACGTAATGAAAATGAACCATATTTCAAATGACTAATAACTGGCGATGGAAAATGGATTGTTTACAACAATATCAAGCTGAAAAGATCGCGAAGCAGGCCAGCTGAACCAACTCAAACAACATCAAAAGCTGATATTCAGCAAAAGAAGGTTTTGTTATCAGTTTGGTGGGATTACAAAGGAATTGTCTACTTTAAGCTCTTACCACCCAACCGAACGATCAATTCAGATGTCTACATTGAACAATTAACGAAATTAAGCAATGCAGTTGAAGAAAAGCGGCCCGAATTGACAAATCGAAAAAGTGTTGTGTTCCATCATGACAATGCAAGGCCACACACATCTTTGGCCACTCGGCAGCAAAAGTAATTGGAGCTTGGTTGAGATGTTTTGGCACATCCACCGTGTAGTCCTGAACTTGCAACATCTGATTACTTTTTGTTTCGATCTTTACAAAACTCCTTGAATGGTAAAAGTTCCAATAATGATGATGATGTCAAATCGTACCTGATTCAGTTTTTTGCTAATAAAACCCAGAAGTTTTATGAACGTGGGATGATGATGCTGCCTGAAAGATGGCAAAAAGTCATTGATCAAAATGGGCAATACATTACAGAATAAAGTTATGAAAAAATTGTCTTTGATTTTCTAAAAAAATCAGCAACGACTTAATTGCCAACCCAATAATTCTCTTTTTTAGCAAATGGCATACAAATAAAAAACGTTGGTTTTTTATAAAAATAAATAAATAAATATGTGCATTACTTTCGAAATCCACTTCAAACATTTTTCCTTGTCAAATATTTTCATATGATAAGATTTATGAGACAAGTTGTACATACATTTTTATTATTACTTTACTAGTTTTCCAGCTATGTGGCATTCCAAGCTAATTTTTACTGTTGCCTAGTAATATTGATTAAACTCAATAAATTTTATATTTTTTTAACAAAAGCTAAAACAAATTGCTTCAAGTTTTGTTCTCACGATCCATCGGAGCGCAGTTACATAGCGGGGCATGGCTATACATGCATGCACATGAAATACACTCAAGCACATACATATATATGTATGTATGTATTAGGGCGGGTCGATTTAAAAATCGCTCATTGCTCTGTGACAATCGTAAAACGAATTCTGATGTCCCCCAATTTCGGTCGAATGAAAAATCCCACTTTGACCCATTTAGAGTGCTCCAATCGAGTCCAAATGTATGACCGACCCCCACTAACTTTGGACGGCCGATCCACCCATGCCAGTGGCACACCCCCTGGAACTCCCCTGGGGGATTCCCCATATAATCATTTCAAAATATAACCATTTTTGGCCTTTACATGAGAAAAGAAACTAAAAAGTTCGACACAAATTGGGGGACATCAGAATTCGTTTTAGAGGTATGGTTCCTTCGGCAAAGCTTCTTATTTTGATCGCTAGAATATGATTTTCACAGAGCAATTGGCGATTTTTTTGCCTCCCCACAAATCGACCCGGCCTAGTATGTATGTATGCACGTCGTCCATAAACCGCAGCCTAATCACTACATTTTGTTGGCTCTTGAATCATCTGAAAGCATCCGAAAAAAATTACACTTTCAGAATTGAAGATAATCAAACTACATATTATACACAATTCACATAAGCCACATTTTTGTAAATATGTTTGCAATACAACGAAACTCCAAAAATGCTTAAATACGCGTACAATACTTGTCTGCGTAACCCATTACCAAAATCAAAAACAAAAAATACATAACATTAAATTGTACAATACAACAATAAAACATAAGAAAAATTAACAAATCATAACATCATCATTTATCATCATTAAATGGAGCCAACAAATGTTCTGCGTGCCAATGGGCCAATGAACAGATGCATTACAGGTACAAGTATGTATGTGTATGTATGAATGTGTTTTCCATGAACGCAACATTAAAGCAGAGCGCGCCACACGCATGCTCACACTACTCTACACACACATATGTAAGCGTGTATGTGTAGTACCATTTGAATTTGAATACTTGCAGCTTAAAGCCCACAACAAAAGTCGCATCAAAATCAAAAATCAAAAGCAACACAACCACCTACTCAACAATTGTGGCACCAGCGAAAGCACCTCAAATTGGTGTGAACGCGTCCTAAATGCGGGCTTTGTGTATGGCATATACATACATACATATGTACATATATCTAGTAAATAAATTGAAAACATAAAACCAGCTACAAACACCCATGCCAGCCATACAATCAACCAGCCAACCAGCCAACCAACGCGTTTCGGTTATAAATCAATCAAATATTTCGTTATATAGCCACAGGCTTAAATTTGCATCAAAGCCAGAAAAAAAAGCGAAAAACAAAGTATGGAATCGATAAATAAAACCAAAAATATCTGTCGACCAATAGTCGACACAATTCGATGGCTCATAAGAGATATTTCACTATATAAAAATATGTACATACAAACATACATGCAAATGAAAAGGCTCGCTCTCTCCACCAAAATGCCATCAAACAAAATGATGTTTTACTTTTGTGTGCCCACAAACTATGATATTAACGCAACGGCCACCAACCAGCCAACTGTCAACACCATACGTCAAACAAAAAAGCTCCACCAAGCCTTCTTCCCATTGCTCCTCTACTCACTCTAGGCTCATGCAATGGAATCACGCTTGTTTGTTTACACGTATGTATGTGTGTATTTTCCTTAATAGAATATTTATGTAAACTAGCGTTAGTGCCACCACCACCACCATCATCAACATCACCAGCCTCACCATCAGACACAACAATGACGCTTTAGCCACAAGCTAAGCTTAACGCTTTTACCTTAAATTTTAATTGCGGTCTTTGTGCGGCTGTGCACGCCTTTGCTGTCTTAAAAGTGTAATAAAATACTTTGTGGCTATGAGCTGAACCCCAGCTAACCCTATCACAGCTCAACCAAGTGCAACGCAACTCAGCTCAGCTCAGCTTAACTCAGGATTGGCGTGATTTGGAGCGCGAGTTGATGTAGGTACATAGTTACAGTCGGTGATCGCTTGAATTGCTCATATGTGTGTGTGTGTGTGTGTGGAAGAGGTGCGAGATCGATTGCATCGCTCATTCAACTCGAAAATTGATTGATGCAGTTTAATATAGCCGCCCTGCACATAAATCAATATCGTTGCGCCTGGCTGAATAGATATGTAGATAATATGCCTATTCTACACACATACCTATAGAAGTACATACACATACCTATACAAATATACAACATGCATGTACGAGTACATACATATTTATGGGCACCATTAGGCCCCGAGTCTCTCCTGCCAACGTTTATGCCATGTGAATACAATCAAAATACATACAGACTTGTGTAATCTTGACTTGGCAGGCGCTCACTCGAAATATCTTTCATCTGTGTTTAATTAAAATTTCTTTTGTTTGATTTAAACTTAATGAATTGTGTATGCTTTGTTGTTATTAGTTTTTTAATTTTGTCCCATAGCCAACGGCGATGGCGGCAGTAGGCTGCATCCGAGCGTGTCGAATGTGTGCTTTAAGCAGCCGTATCTCAAATTGACAGGTGTGGCGCCTTTAAATTACAGGTCTCTTAGCTATTTGCATTCAGTTTTGGAGCTTTACTCATTGTAATATTTTATTTAGGAAAATTAAGCTTAAAAAATTGGACATTTTTGTGTACCATAGATTTGGGGTATGCCTAACTAATCGATGAGCAATGCCATAAATGTACAAACATATCCAGCGTAATAAATTTTCAATTAGTTTCAAGTACGAACATCGTAGGAATATAATAATATTATTAGATTAATGCATACATCCTTGATAGGTGTTTAGCCTGAGCTTTTTCTCTATGACTGAATGCCACCTCCGACTGGCAAATGGTTGTTTATGAGCAGCTTTTTACATATAGGAAATGCTTTCGGGGGTTTGCCATTGCCTGCCGAGGAGCCACTGCTATTGGGAAAATATTTTTCTAATATATTATTTGATGCATCACATTAACGGCACCATTTATGCCGACAGCAAGTTTTAAATTATGATCAAGACCTTAATTTGTGTTCAAAAATTCGCCTTTGGCCAACAAGAGTCAAGTGCTTAATTAAAAAGTTGTTTGAGCTTTCAATAAATCGAATGTTTTTTTTAGTTGCATGAGAACTATCGATATCAAACCAATAATTGGTTTACCAGCTGAGAATGGCAAACTGTGTTGACATTTCTGCTTAGTAAGGTTTGGCAAGTCAACATGAATCGTTTAACGCCAGAACAAAGCGGGCAGCCTCCAAATTGTGGTAATTAAAAAAAATCTGTTTGCGAAGTTCATAGGGCGAAATGTTGATGAAGACTCCGAATTGTCGATTCTGCGTCGTTCTCAACTGACCTTTGCCGTTTGACTACGTGGAAAAGCATCCGTAAGGATCCTTTGGTTTACAGGCCTATAAAATACAGCTCGTGCAAAAATTAAGACCAAATGGCTATCTTTTGCCTGGTTTTTTTGCTGATTGGGCTGATTTAAATTTATTTATCAGATTTATTGGAAGAAGTAGTCAAAAATTGGTCTGATTGAATGAACAATGTAACACGTAGCCGCGGCGGGCCTATGCCGCATATAATATTAAAAAAATAAGAATAAATTCCATGAAATTATCTGTCAGATTATAATAAAAAATGTTCATTCCAACAATTTTTTCTGTTTTAAATATAATTTTATATTATATTATATATATATTTTATATTATAATTTTAGGTTCTCAAGCTCTTACAAACCACCTCATAGAATCACAATGCGTTCAAGAGCGGGAGATCAGAAGAGCAAAATATGAATAGGCCCATGAACTAGCTTGATGCACTAACTTTCAGAGCAGGGCGAATCTATTCAAGCTGGCAGGCGCCCAAACAGGATTTTTTTCGGAAAGCGGGAGTTCTGTAGCAAGTCCTATCAATTCTGTAAAAAAAATTGCAATAAAATAAAAAAAATAAAAATGTTTAATGAAAACAAATTAACAAACTACAATGGAATGATAGTAGCGTTAATTAGGATTATTCGGAATTATCTCCGGAATTAGGTGCAACTAATCCGGATCGACTACTAGAATTAATTCCCATAAATGAAGCGGATTAGAGAAGTTTTCGATGGCAGCACTGCCGAAAAGTGACAGTTAATATCTATTGTGAATGAAACATAATCAAACTTTTGAAAAGAAGAACAAGAAAGGCTGAACGCAATGCTAATTTGCACTAACACGTTCGAAATGCATTAATCATTGATGTTTCGGAGCAGTTTGCGCAATTGCAATTTAAGATTTTTTTTTATTATTATTTTTTAGTACCAGGGCAGGTAATACCCGTATTGGTTGCCTGCGGTCCATATTTTACTGACTAAACTATCCAATAAGCAAATCAGCTGTTCACTAATCTACCTAACAATCATTTAATCAGATTAACTGTCGCCGTCTTGAAAAAGTCACTTAAAAAAAAGCATTATTTGATTTCGATTCCTCGCTGCTTTTCAGCAAATTTTTCAAAAATTCTTTTCAATTCTTGCCACTGCGAGAGTTTGAGTCTCTATAGACACGAGTATAAAGATGTGCTGCCCCATACAACAGCTCTTAAGACATTCGTACTTATTTTTAAATCCACTCCCTTTCACTTGGTTAAGGTCAAATATTTTTCGTTTTCGTGTAAAATCTATTTTCAGAATCGATTGGTTTGGGCCGCTATAACCGCAGATGGTCGCTCTCACATAGTTTTCATCGAGCCTGGCGTCAAGGTAAATGCGAAATATTATCGGGAAGTATTCTGGAGGTTGCTTTGAAGCAGCCAAACATTTCAGTGGCAAACCATGGGCTTTTCAACAGGACTCAGCACCGTCTCACAAAGCACGAGTGACCCAAGAATGGCTAAAAAACAAGGTTCCGATCTTCATGAAGTCCATACAATTTCTCTCAAATTCACTAGATGCGAATCCGATGGATATTCTCTCTCCCTTTTGGGGGATCAAGGTCCAAGATTCACAAGTCTCAAGGCGCTGAAAAAAGGCGTTGTCCGCGAGTGGACCAAAATACCTGCAAGTTGCATTCGGACAGCTTGCAACTCTTTTGCTTGCATGGTACCGTTGAAAGTTACAATAAGCAATCATCTGATTATTTCTCCAAAATAAATAATATTTCTCTTTTTAGGATTTACAAAGAGCACCTTTGTGTTTGGAGACCAGGATGTGTACCTTAAGTACCTTAAGCAGTGAGTGATAACAAAAAACTCACAGCTATTTTGAATTTTGTGTATCGATGATAGTTAATGCCAGTACTGCCATACATGAGTTTGCCGAGTCAGAGTCTGAATTAGTTAGAGTCCAGAACGATATATTATAAGATTGCCAAGGATCATGACGTCAGTACAGAAAATAAACCGACCAAGAGAAGAGGAAGAGTAAGGGAAAGCAAGTGGAATATTATTAAGATTATTATCTTGAAGATAGTGCAGAGCATTTTGTCGCATGTCACTGTTCGGTTTTCGCCAAACTTAAATGACACATTTTTAGATAGTATGTAGGGAGAGTGAACAAACCGCATTCCCCTGCTCTTCTCAAACTGCTAAGATTCATAAAAAGATTTGGACGTTTGAAGTAATGAATCCCCTCCTATCCTCCTATCTTCTCGAATTGAACATTGGGGCAGCTACATTCTTTTTCCCTCGACAGGATTCATGCTAGCTAAGATTCATAAAAAGATCTGGGGAATTTGCTGAGGAATAATGAATCCACACTCCACCTCTCCCTCCCTACCCTCTTAAAGTGACGCTTCACGCAATGGGCAATACAACCTGAGTTCTTAGAAAAATTTCCCCAATTTCATTCCATAAGTGGAAGCTGTACAACGCAAGAATTTATAACCACATTAAAGGGTAAATGAGCTAAAGTTTCTAATTAATTTATTGTTTCTAATTAAATTATTGAATAAAATATTATAAGAGGTGCGAATCGTGTACTGCTCAAGATTCCGTAAAGCGCTTCATGTAAACTTCCTTCGAGCTTAAGTTAAATGGCAGAGCTCTACCCACTTTTTTGCCATGGCGTTATCGGCATAAAAAGCAAGAAAACTACATTCGGAGGTATTGTTTTGATTGTTGTTTTTACAATTTAATACGCGTCACTCCATTTTTATGTATTATTTTGTTTAATTTAAAAATCACAATATTCACCAAGACGTTCATTAATTATTCACACCCAAGTAACTGATAATCAAAGGTTTGTTAATTTTCAATGCTGAAGTCACTTAATTGTCACATATTTTAGTAGGGATTTTCAGAAGGCGCCTCCTTTTTGCACCTTGCCATGTCAATGAGGTTGCCAACATTTTGTATTCCGGTCGATTGCCTAACGTTACGTAGTCATGAACATTGTTTCCGGCTAATACCTCGTCTTCTGTCAATTTTTCCTTGGATAATTAGTTAGAGCAGCTCGTACTTGGGATTTCTCATGACATGGCCCAAATCTTGATGCCTTCCTTCTCTTTATGGTTGTTAACATAACATTTCATTCTCTGTAGAACCTCATTATTCGTAATACAACCTATCCAAGTTATTTTTAGAACTCGTTGATATATCCACAATTCAAAAGCTTCAAGCTTGCTGATATATGCCATCTTAAGGGTCCAAGCTTCTATGGCATATAGAAGTACCGGCCAAACATAGCATTTTACAATTCCTATTTTTATTTTATGGCAGAAGTCGTGGCTGTTTAGTAACTTTTTATATAGGAAAAAAGCATTACGTGCAATTCCAAGTTTCATTTACATTACATCCCAGATACTTAAAGTTGCTAAACCTTTCAATGGCCGCAATGGTGATATACAAATTGAAGTCCAAAATAAACAAGACTGAGCTAAAATAGAAACGACAGGAGCTTTGTTCTGATAGCTTCGAGTTTATTTATTCAAAATAGTCCTCTCTGGCCTCGATACACTGTTTGGCGCGATCTAAAAGCTTTTCGAAAGAGCGTTTCAGGTGATTGACCGGAATGTCCTTCAGGATGTCGGTACAAGCCTTTTGAATGGCCTCTACGGACGCAAAAGATTTTCCTTTCATGGCCAAATGTAATTTTTCGAATAGGTGAAAGCCACGAGGAGTTGTATCAGGCGAATACGGTGAGTGATTGATGGTTAAAATTTGATTACTAGTAAAAAAATTAGTCACAAAAGTGGATCGATGAGATGGTGCATTATCATGCAATAAGCGCCAGCTTCCTTCTTCTTCTTCTTCTTAATTGGCGCTATAACCGCTTACGCGATTTTGGCCGAGTTTAACAAAGCGCGCCAGTCGTTTCTTTCTCGTGCTAACCGGCGCCAGTTGGACACACCAAGTGAAGCCAAGTCCTTCTCCACCTGATCTTTCCAACGCAGAGGAGGCCGCCCTCTTCCTCTGCTACCACCAGCTGGTACCGCATCGAATACTTTCAAAGCCGGAGCGTTTGTATCCATTCGGACGACATGACCCAGCCAACGTAGCCGCTGGATCTTTATTCGCTGCACTATGTCTATGTCGTCGTAAAGCTCATACAGCTCATCGTTCCATCGCCTGCGATATTCGCCGTTGCCAACGTGCAAAGGTCCAAAAATCTTACGCAGAATCTTTCTCTTGAACACTCCAAGCGTCGCTTCATCGGATGTTGTTATCGTCCAAGCTTCTGCGCCATACGTTAGGACGGGCATGATGAGAGTCTTGTAGAGTGTTAGTTTTGTTCGTCGAGAGAGGACATTACTGCTCAGTTGCCTACTTAGTCCAAAGTAGCACTTGTTGGCAAGAGAGATTCTACGTTAGATTTCAAGGCTGACATTGTTATCGGTGTTAATGATGGTTCCTAAATAGACGAAGTCTTTTACAACCTCGAAATTATAACTGTCTACAGTGACGTGGGTTCCGATACGCGAGTGCGCCGACTGTTTGTTTGAAGACAGGAAGTACTTCGTTTTGTCCTCGTTCACCACCAGACCCATTCGCTTTGCCTCTTTATCCAGTTTGGAGAAGGCAGAACTAACAGCGCGGTTGTTAAGGCCGATGATGTCAATATCATCGGCATACGCCAACAATTGTACGCTCTTATAAAATATTGTGCCTGGGCGATTAAGTTCTGCGGCTCGTACGATGCTCTCCAACATCAGGTTAAAGAAGTCACACGACAGCGAGTCACCCTGTCTGAAACCTCGTTTGGTATCAAACGGCTCGGAGAGGTCCTTCCCAATTCTGACGGCGCTGCTGGTGTTGAGCAACGTCATCTTACATAGCCGTATTAGTTTTGCGCGGATACCAAATTCAGACATCGCGGCATACAGGTAACTCCTTTCCGTACTGTCGAATGCAGCTTTGAAGTCGACGAAAAGATGGTGTGTGTCGATTCTCCTTTCATGGGTCTTTTCCAAGATTTGGCGTATTGTGAATATTTGGTCGATGGTGGACTTTCCAGGTCTGAAGCCACACTGATAAGGTCCAATCAGTTGATTGACGGTGGGCTTCAGCCTTTCACACAATACGCTCGCTAGAACCTTATAAACGATATTTAGAAGACTAATCCCGCGGTAATTGGCACAAATTGCAGGATCGCCCTTCTTATGGATTGGGCAGAGCACACCAAAATTCCAATCGGCAGGCATGCTTTCATCCGACCATATTCTGCATAGGAGCTGATGCATGCACCTTACCAGCTCCTCGCCGCCATGTTTGAATAGCTCAGCCGGCAGTCCGTCGGCGCCCGCGGCTTTGTTGTTCTTTAGCCGCGTTATCGCTATTCTCACCTCGTCATGGTCGGGTAACGGAACGACAATTCCGTCGTCAACGATTGGGGTATCGGGATCTTCACTTTGTCGGTGACATGCGCAGCTGTCACTGTTTAATAGGTTCGAGAAGTGTTCCCTCCATAATTTAAGATTGCTCTATACGTCAGTCACCAGTTCGCCGTCTTTGTTCTTACAGGAAAACGCCCCGGTCTTGAAACCTTCTGTAAGCCGCCGAACTTTCTGGTAGAATTTTCGGGCGTTGTTCCTGTTGGCCAGCATCTCAAGCTCTTCGCACTCACGTATTTCGGCCTCTCGTTTCTTCTTTCGGATAATACGTCTCTCTTCCTTTTTCAGCTCTCTGTAGCGATCCCACATGGCTCACGTTGCGCCCTATCGCAGCGTGGCTCTATAGGCAGCATCTTTTCTTTCTGCGGCAGCATGACATTCCTCGTCGTACCAATTGTTTTTTCGGGCTCGCCAGAATCCGATTTCTTCTTCGGCGCCGGTACGTAGAGAACGAGAAATGTTGCTCCATTGCTCATGCATGCCGGTTTGTTGGGTAGTGCTCTCTGAGAGCAGGAGTGAGAGTCGAGTGGCGAATCTTCTAGCTGTCTGTTGTGATTGCAGCTTTTCGATGTCGAACATTCTTTGCGTAGGTAGATGCACGTTTTTTGCTGCACAGAGGCGTGTGCGCAGTTTGGCTGCAACAAGGTAGTGATCCGAGACGACGTTGGGTCCTCGGATCGTACGTACACCTAATATACTAGAAGCGTGTCTTCCATCTATCACAACATGATCGATCTGGTTTCGTGTTTTTCGATCAGGAGACAGCCAGGTGGCTTGGTGAATCTTCTTATGCTGGAATCTGGTGCTACAGACTACCATGTTTCGGGCCCCGGCGAAGTCGATCAGCCTCTATCCGTTACCGGATGTTTCGTTGTGCAGGCTGAATTTTCCGACTGTGGGACCAAAAATTCCCTCCTTGCCCACCCTGGCGTTGAAGTCGCCAAGCACGATTTATATGTCGTGGCGGGAGCAGCGCTCATAGGAACGTCACAGGAGCTCATAGAAGGAATCTTTGGTCCCATCGTCCTTCTCTTCCGTCTGGGCCTGGGCGCAAATTAGCGATATGTTGAAAAAACGGGCTTTGATGCGGATTGTTGTGAGACGCTCGTCCACCGGAGTGAACGACAGTACTTGGCGACGAAGTCTCTCTCCCACAACAAATCCGACACCGAATTTGCGCTCCTTTACATGGCAGCTGTAGTAGACGTCGCAAGGTCCTATGGTTTTCTTTCCTTGCCCCGTCCATCGCATCTCTTGGATGGCAGTGATGTCAGCCTTTACTCTCACGAGGACATCAACCAGCCGGGCAGAGGCACCTTCCCCATTAAGGGACCGGACATTCCAGGTGCATGCCCTCAAATCATAATCCTTAGTTCGTTTGCAGGGGTCGTCATCAGTATAGGGAGCTCTCATCCGAGGCTTTTTTACACTTTTCATTGGGGGCGATTTTTAAGTGGCTGGTCCCAAACCCAACGCACAACCAGCAATCCTGGAATGTTTCGCCTTCTCACGTTAGCTCACTCCCGAACGGATGCTCGGAAGCTACCCAGAGGATACGTGGGCTAATCCCGGCCGTTGTGAGCTGCTTGAACCATATGCAGAAGAATCGTCCTGGCCATTTCCAAGTGAATGGCGATCAGTAACTTTCCCCACTTGCGTGGACTTCTACACATGGAACCATCCTCCAGCTTCCTCCTTCGCGGTATTCAGAGTGAATTCGACGAATGCGATGCAACAAACGCTTCCAAACGACAAGATAAAAAATTGCATTGACAGTTTGACCCGTTGGCACGCACTTCTTGTGAACAATACCCTTGGAATCGTAAAAACAAATGAGCATCGACTTGATTTTTGACTTCTCCAAATTCAACTTTTTGGGTGACTTTGGGTCTGGGGCCTTCCATTCGGCACTTTGACGCTTAGTTTCAGGTTAATGTTGGAAACACCACGTTTCATCACCAGTTACAATATTGTAAAGGAAGTTCTCGTCTTTTCTCGCCTCTTTATTGAGGCCTTTCGATTGTTGAATTCTAAGCAATTTTTGGTCCTCAGTTAACTTCTGCGAAATGAAACGTGCACAGAACTTTCTTAAGCCCAAATGATCAGTTAAAATGCGATAAATTGATGTTTTGGAGATATTCAAGGAGTTTTCGGCGATTACTGATTTTGGGTTCGTCTGCTCAATGTCGTTTATGTCCCCACAACCATCTCTGAAACGTGTAAACCACTCATGAACTCTGGCACAAGATAGACAATCACCGCCATAAACTGTTTCATCAATTCAAATGTTTCGATAAAAGTTTTACAAATTTTAAAACAAAATTTGATATAAACTCTTTATTCGAAACTCACTTTTGTACCGAGGATACAAATATACTGACACTTTAGACGCAAAGCTTCGCTTCCACTGAACCGAATGTCACCAAGCTTTCATTGGAAGTCAGCTAGGGATGGAACTTCCAACGCACTAACTCATTAAAAAGATGGCGCAACATTTTTATGACGATAGTCTTGTTTATTTTGGACTTCATTTGTATGTTTTTGTGTTACTATAAACATTTTTTCTGCTAACAATCAGGATCCGCTAACAATTTTCGTTGCGTTGATATACATATACATCCGAACCCTTCGCTACATTGGTTAACTTTAGCTACCAAATCTTGCAGTCCTGCTAAACTATCGGCTATAAGAGTAATGTTCACCTGAGATGATCGAATCTTGGAAAATACTTTCACCTCATATGTTGAATAGCAGGAGTGAAAGTATACAGTCCTACCTCACCCCTCGTGAAGTGGATATTCATTCGGTAGTATCACCATCGATGTTTTCACAAGCAGTTTGTTGCCGGTATAAATTTCTAATGCGATGGTAAAATACATAACCCAGGAATCTAAAGCATACAGCTCTCTGCGTTTTCATAGTTAAGTTGAGTTTTGGCTAGCAAGAAACACGTGATGCTGAAATTGGAGGTTGACCTAAGTTAAGTTAAATTATGCCTAAGTCTTGGGTAATATAACTTTCACGCTCTTGTTAGAAGGCAACGGAGCAATATTAGCAATGGCTGTATTGATTTATTCTTATATGACGAACACAATTCAAAATTACAATTTTTAAAACAAAATCTTGGAATGTGTCTTATACGATAACACTATTGTATTCATAAAATTCCAATTGTAGGATAAGGCGAACTTCGATGACATGCAGCGCCGTCTTGTTGGAACTACAGCTCTGATATATCGATGTTGTCGAGCTCTAGTCACAAAAAGTCGCTTCACATCGCTCTATACCGAGTGAAATAGACGTAAACGGTGTCTCCTCCCTTCCGTACCATAACTCGTGGGCTGAAAAGTCCCGGATCTAACACTAGTTTTATTGCATTCACCTCTTTTTCGGTTAGTACTAACCTTAAAAAGACTGCTGTTAAAGTTCCATGATATTCTATTCATTAGTTCATTGTGCTAAGAGTGACGCTACTTTTATTATTTTCAAAACAACGGCACCAAACTGTCAACCTTTCTGAATGCATTGAGTGCATTCGCACTTGCGAATTGTATTCGTTCCAGAGGTACTCAACAAAAATAATGAATCGATTTCATTTCGTTAATGAGTAAAAACAACTTAACAAAAGAATTTCACTTCGTTTCAAAGCAAAATTAACGAAACTAAATCGAATCGTTTACCTTGAAACGACGCATTTTGGCTTCGTATTTAAACACACGAAGATGGTTTAGAGCGGATGCCTTGCCTGCCTTCATATGCATTCATGAACAAACTGATCGCTCGTTAGAGCCGTAGCCAGTGCACCGAATTCGACATTTTCATGTACATAAATGATTGGAGACGAAAATATAATTATTTTAATTAATATCTGAACGATATGAAACTGAATCGATGCATTTTTGGTTTGCTCCATTAATGGCACTTTTCCTTGCTTACACAGCCGCTGAGCCACCAAAAATCTGTCTGATCTACGGAAATAATTTTTTGAAACAAAATTCAATTTTTTTATTTACAACTGAGCAGGAATTTCATTAATAATTTTCAGACCTTAGTTAATATTTTGACAGCTGGATGTTATTGATATCTTGTCACCCCATGCAAATACAAGGTGGGGAGAAATTAATCATCCAATTTTGGTTTTGAATAACTTTTTTAATAAATAAAATAAGGCATTAGGAGTGATGAAAATATTTATTTTTGACCTTAACGCGCCTTATTGCTCTTATCTGTTTGTACATTGCAGCTGTCTGGTTCACAAGTGTCAAATTTGTAAAAATTATAAATCTTCCCATAGGGTGATTAGTTTTGTGCCACCTTGAGTATGTAATATTTTCCACTTAGGTTCAGCGTATTTCAGAAGGAAAGCAGTGAAAGCATTAATTAAAAAAATATTTATTTATGGGGTTTCCAATGCTGGTGTAAAATAAAAAAAATCGTATGCAGGTCAATTTTTATTTTTTGTAATATTGGCTTTATTTATTTATCATCTAGGTAACATGACGAAAGACATAACAAATAGAGATTACTACATAATTTTCTATTTAATATATCATATAAGTATGTGTGTATGTAAATATTTACAGTTTCACTCATCCTTTAAAATTAATTTAGAAATACTTAGCTTTAATACACATGCAACACTCACTGTTGCAAATCAAATTCAAACAACAGCATAAAGCCACTATAACTAATATTTCTATACAATCTCAACTAAATTAAAAAAAAAAAACAAATGAAGTAAAGAAATGCTAAATTCGGTGCGGACCGAATTTTACATAGCCGCGCACATTTCGGTTAAATTTAAAATGGAGTTGGCTATTCATTTTTAAAATCAAACGAACTCATCCACCATGGGAGTTATAGTTTTTAACATGTGACGAACGGACGGAAATTTTGGCTTAACATATAAAAAGAGGGCGTGGTATTTATCCCATCTAAATGAGGTGGATACCAATGAGGTGCATACCAATTTTGGGCAAGTTCTCAAAATTAAAAATCATTTGTACCAGACGTGAACAAAATTAGAATGCCCTTGTGCCCAAATGCGCGCGGCTATAACTTTATTCATATATTTATATATTTATTTACTTTATTAAACCGAAACTGCTAAAATACTCTCAGTTAAACTGGGCCGCTGTTGTGTCCACGTCCCGCCTCAAGCAGTGGCGTGCGAGTGCTAATACCCGGCTGTGGTCGCCCAAGGATTGGGCGCATGATGATAAAGAGCACCACCGTTTCCATAGCCCGAATTGACGCTGAAGTCAGGGTAACTGATGTATTCCGATTTCATTTGCAGCAAACCAGGATAGGTTGCGGCGTTTGGAGCGGTTGTCGTGGGGTGTGAATGATGAGTCACTGGTGAAATGGCGTCGTTGGAATTACCGGGCGAGCTGATGGTTAGCCCATACTCAGCGGCTAACTGAGATTCACTTTGCATGGCGAGCGCGGCATAATGTCGACTATTCACCGCCGAGGCGGATAAGCTCGATTGCAATTGTTGTTGCTGCTGGCGCTGCTGATGTTGCTGTTTTTGTGTCTGCTGCTGCTGCTGCTGCTGCTGGAGGTTAGATGTTGCGGCTGTTGAGGTAGTATTGATATTGTTGCTGGCGGTACTGCCTTGCACTGACTGTTCCTGCTGTAATATGGCACTGCGACTAAGTTGCTGTTCTTGTTGTTGTTGCTGCTGCTGCTGCTGCTGCTGATGACCAGCATTGCTGCTCCACAAATCAAACGGAGCGCTGCCGAACAAGGGGGAAGCTAAGGATAAGGAGGAGGCGGATGCGGATGCGGATGCGGCTGCCTGTTGTTGTTGTTGTTGACGTTGTTGAGCCACGACATGCTGCTGCAAACCATTGGGGTAGACGCCAGAGCCAACAAGAGGTTGCGCGTGTTGGAAGAGCGATGAGCTCTGGTGGTACAGATTGGTGTAAGGGTTGTAACCGTTTGGAGGTTCCGTTTGCTCGGTTTTCAATTGCAATTGTGTCGCAGTTGAAGTGGACGCAGCAAGACGAGACGCGGCTGTCGTAGAATGCGTATTCGACCTCGATGCGATGGTCGCATTTTTGTTGTTGGTAGTGGTGGTCGAAGTAGTTGAGGTGGCGTTGGTAGTCGACGCAACATTGGACTGACGCACCACAGACGGTGTTGTACTATTCAAACTACCGGCACTCGACGATGCTGTATTCTCCTTATTTACTTCTTTTACCTCCTCCTGTTTCGAAGTGGATGCCTGCTGTTTGGCTTCTGCCGCGAGCGCCTTCTTACTTTTCTTGTCCTTAAAATGGGTTTTATTGTGTTTACTTAAATGATCGCTACGTGAAAATTTCTTCGAACAAATTTGGCATGAGTATGGACGATAATTGGTATGTGTGCGTCCGTGGCGCTGCAGCTCATCGGAGCGTGAAAAGCGCTTGCCACACGTCAGACATAAGAACGGACGCTCTCCGGTATGCCAACGCATGTGGGTCTTCAAATGCGATGCCTTGCCGTAGACACGCCCACAGCCGCGTATATCGCAGAGATGTTGTTTCCTGCCACGTTCATCAGGACCTACAATAGGAGCCAGACCGGCCATTTCATTTCGGCAATTGGGACACGAGCAACGCACCGACCGCCGATGTAGTTGTGTATGGTAGGCAAGTTCGTCAAAATTAAAATTCGCGTACGCCTGGCTTGGCCAAGGCTGATAAAGCCGATCCGGATGTGTAAACCAAGCATTGGCCGTTGCAGCCGAAGCAGCCGTAGCTGACATACCCACATTGCCGTAATAATCCGTAGCGTATTGCGCATAAGCAGGAATATGGGTGCTGCAATGATCAAAAAGCAAAGAGAAAAAAACTAAAATTAAAATGGCGGAAATGACGGAAGTGCACAAGTGAAAGCTCAGGCGAGACCGTAATGGTAGAAAACACTACACTACACCCTTATTGAATTTTGCAATAAGCAATTTAAAACTTACCGAGTGGGCAAAGCTGCTGCAGTCGAGTAGGTGTTCCACGAGTAGGCGGCACTTGCAGCAGCTGCTGCGCTTGTATGTGCGGCAATAGCCGCTGTATGAGCGGCGGTAGGTGAGCCGGAAAGTGGCGACACCGACGATGAGGTTGCCGATGCAGGCGGACTCGAGGAAATCGAAGCAAATGACTGGGCGGGCGATGGAAATATGCTAGTTGGTGAAACGGACGCCGATGAGGGCCCCGAGTGATTACTCGAGATGGGTGATGGGGTTCCTGTCGAAGATAATTGCGGCGGATTCTGCATTTCCATCTTCATGGGAAATGCGCCACATGCAGCTGGCGTCGTTGCTGCTGTTGAGGTTATCTGACCATAAAGCGAAGCGAAATTGCTTGCGTTGCTTGCGAAGTCACCAAAGCGAGTGTTACTGCTGGCATTATTGCTTCGTGGGCCTGCTAATGCGGAAATATGTGTAAGTGGTGGTGTCCCACTAGTGGCAATTGCAGCGACGGCAGTTGATGTAGTGGCTGCTCCAGGCTGTGGCTGTTGATGTTGCTGCTGGGGATTATGATAACTGCTACCGATAGACGGCATACTGGCGGCGGCGGCGGCGGAAAGCGTTGCGCTCGCATAAGGATTCAAATAATTACAGGCATCGTCTATCATTTTCGCATTAATTTTAGATATACAAAATTCGATATAAGCTGCTCTAGCAAATTTTTTTGAGTGAAGGTAGATGACAGTTGATGGAGCTTAGACCTTTAAGGATACTTAATTTTTTAATCTCAATATGTTCCTGATATTTAAGCTTTCGTTTAACACTTTAGAAAATTTGGAAATTGAAAAGTAATTTGATTTACTTTATTTTACTATTTTTGAGTTCCTTCAGCATTCATTAATTTTTTATTTATTTATTTGTTTTTTTTTTTTTTTTTTGTTGCTTTGTTATTTTATTTTATTTTTTCGTGTTCTTCGTACTTGAGTATGGCACACTTTACACTTGTTACCATCGCACAATGATTATAGCTCTTCACTCGTTGTCGTCGTGGGTGCACTCTGTAATTACGGCTGTTGTTTTTTTTTTATTAAAACTGCACTTGCGGGCAAAAGCAATCTACTCCTTTACCGCCTTCTGCTTTGAGTCAATTTCTCTTCACTTCCACAGTTAGTTTACTTCTAAAAAATGTTTTTATTTTTTTCACTTTATTCAACACATTCACTTTTCATATTCGCCTATTTGTTTGTGAGTCTCCAAAATACCTCAAACAGTTTTTTCTGCTCCAAATTAAATCGTTTATACTACAAAACTGAATTTAACAAGCGCGTACGCACTAAACCAAATTTTTGATAATTACAAGCTGTGTCCAAATTGTAGCTGTGACTTCGCCTGCGCCACTGGGCACAAAATTGGCCAGTCAAAATCAAATGGCCGCAATGTACACAACTTCTTATTTTATCAGCTGTTGTTGCTGCTGCAATTTGCTATAATTCCATTCACACAAACTCACAGTGCAAGATGATGACGACAGTTGCGGACGCGGATGATAACGCGCGTACAAAATAATGATGACGATCACGATGACGGCGTTTCGTAAATTGCGCCGCAAACGCGTTCACTGAAATAATTGCTGGGCTAGTAGTACTAACACCGAGTATGGCTGTTTGTTTGTTGCAGAGGCTGAGCACTGCTATGCATGAAGATACAACCAGCGGTAATTATCTTTGCGGACTGAATTCCAAAACGCAGCGAGAGAGTCCAAACAGTGCCAAGCAACCGAACGAACATAGCACGAAAATTCAAAGACGAGTCAAGGCAATAACAACCTATCCGATGAACACAAGCGGTGTGTGCGCAGGGGAAATACTTACACAAATGCTTATGCTTGAATGTGTGCGTGCGTGCATCTGTGTTGCGGATTGGTGGTGGCTCGTAGATTGTGTCTATATGTAGTTGTAACTTGGTATTTTTGGTGGTTGCTTCTTGCAGTATGAGTGCTTTGCTTATATGTATGTATATTTGTATGTTGGCTGCGAGTAACTCTACTCAACGAACTCAGTGTCGTGGAGTCAATAGTTCAAGGTGCGGCGGAGTGTGGTGCGTTGTGTTGTGTTAGACGGTGCGGCAAAGAGTGTTGGAAATTTAAATGCGTTGTGCGCATTTTACCAAACACTTCGTATGTATGCGTGTGCATTCGCGAATGAATGAGATAGCAATAGCCAGTCGACATACAACATAATGGCAGGATTGCTATGTGTACTCATATGCAGTATGTATGTACATATAGTCAGGCGTTAGGTAGCAAATACAGCACCTAGCAGCATAAACCAAAATTCGTAAAGCAATAAATTATTGTTAGTAGCTGGAGACGTTTCAGTCTTCAAGGATGTCTCTTTCTTGCCTTCAAGGTATAATGTGATAATCTCCGGCAGGCCGTCTAACTAACGGTCGACGTCCTGCTACCTGTGCGATTTCTTGTTACATTTTTGGAGTAAGCAGTGTATCAAGTTAATATACAATAATTATAAAAACTAAGACTTACTGCTGACACTGATTTGCAAAAATAAAACTACAATTAAAAATTAATATAATACATCTTTACCTTTGCGTTTTACTTCTCTATTTCACATGAGGCCAATGTGAAGGACAAGTTTTCTTTATCACCAAAAGTAATTTGGTATTACAGCGAAAAAATTTATATTGATGAAAGCGTTTATTGCTTTTTTTTTAATTTTCCAATGATAACAATACTAAATACCATTTTGAAACAGCATAAAACAATTTATGAGCATTAATTTAAGACTAGTTTTGCAGCCATTTCATAAAAAAGTTTAATAGGATTTATCATTTCATCTAATTTAACCTAATATACCCAATAAATAAGGAATATTTTTTTTTTATTTTACTTAATACGCTCAATGGTAGGAAAGTTTTTAGCAACTCAAAGATTTTATACCGCGCTGGAAATGATTTTTGATTTGTATTTTTTCAAAGAATACATATTAATGTATATTATATGTATGTACACTTGTCAAATTTTTTCGTGTTCGAGAAGTAAAAATCAAATGGCAAATACATATATACATACATACATACATATAGGGTAGGTGCCTACGGGAATATAATAAATATTTTATTAAATAAAAATAATAATATGTAAACATTTGTTAATAATTAAAAATTAATTATACATATAATATACATACATATGTATCTCTGTAAACTGAAAACTGGCAAAGATCTTATCTCTACTCTCGAACACAGTAGATAGTGAATATAATAAAATAGCCTAAATTTGATTTTTAAATACAATTAAAGACAAAAGAAAAAGGCTAAAGTGCAGGTTTCAGTACATAAATCCACTTTTGTGAAAGTTTTTCCCATGAACGTTTTTTCCCTTTTTAAAATTTAAATTTTTATATAATTTTTTTTTTTTAATTTTTTTGATTATTTGTTAAGGCATCCACAGTACACATTTTTAAAGACATTTTCTCTTCAACATATTCGATGCAGAATATTTCTTTTACAAAATACTTGTGATCCGAGAACTAACTCACTACGTAGGCTTTAAGTATGAGTTTCTCCCCTAATATTTTGCGTGGATAGCACAGCTTTTTGCGTTACTGAGTTCAATAATACAAATTTTTGCATATCAGAAAGTTGAGTACCCATAAATATTTTTTTTTTTTTTCACTTTTTGACTTGAACATTTTTAGCGTTACTTATTATAGATACGTATGTACTACGTATGTAAATATAATTATGAATTGGAAAATGCCTTAAAAAGAAAAATGCTTAATTGTACTTTTTTCAAGATCCGTACCTACACTCGCTTTTCTAAAAAGGAAAAACTCTCATATCCTAATGTGATTAATATCGTTCTCAGTACCAATATAGACAATACTTCCTGTATAACACTTTTATCTTCAAATACAAACAAAACAGTTATTCCCCTCATGCAACAAAAAAGCATAAAAGAACTGTAACGCAAAAAAACCAACACATTACCTTATCCGAGTGACATATAATTCCACAAGAATCTTTTGTTGATTTAACAACAGAAAAGAAAACGCTACATTAGCAACCCAACTCTTCCTGTGTGCACAACATAAAAATAAGCACAAAAATAAACACAAAAGCAACAAAATCTGGGAAATAAGGCACGAAAATAGAAATAGAAATAAATATTGTGGTCGCGGCCCAATGAAATAACTGTATTTAAAGGGGCGTTACCAAACACCACCACCAGGCGATGTTGTGGCAACAAAAACAATATTGGCATATAACAACAAACACACGTCTCATTCACAGCGACTACAGCCAGTTCGGGCACCAACTAATAATCACTGCCACAGGCACACAAGTTCCTTTATGTGTGTTTGAGGGAGAGAAAGAGAGAGCGCGCTCAAGAAGTTAGGAGAGTCAATTGCTTGAGTATTCATATGGTTGTTCCGCTACTCAACTTTATCTGCCCTCCTTCAACCGCCTCACATTTCCACCTACCTACAACACTTGCGTAAAGCCGCGGTCCACGTGCTAACTACATTTTATCTTCAATTCGTGCTTGATGACTGCTTACTTTAATAAGCCTTATGCGTAAATTCTCTTAGGGTAGTTTGAAATCCAGCATAATTAGTTGGAATTAAAATTAAATTTTATTGCTATAAAATTGTGTTTAGCTCTGAAGTTGGTTCGGTTTTTATTAAAAGGAGTTTAAGTTAATCATTTTACCTAAGTATGCAGAAATTACCAAAAGTTCTTCTGTAATGCTGAATAAAAAATTCATAGGAATATTAACAGTAGCTCAGTAAATGAAATTGGAAAATTAGTAAATTGGACATGTGACATGTGTAAGTATTATATTTTCAGCGTAAGGCGAATGCTGAATGTCATTACTAAAGTTTTTTTTTTCTTTTTTTTTACATACGAATTGCAGAAATAACAGCCGAAATCGTTTATATCTTACATTCACAGACTTACAGTTGTTCCATTTTATTTTTGTATGCAGTAGTTAGACGTTTCGTTTTATTCAAGGCGTTTAAAGTCAAATTTGCAAATTTTTTGTTGGTTTGAGTGTCAAAATTTCAGTCAAGCGAAACAACAACAAAAAGTAGATCACTTTAATGTTTAAACAACCAAATCCCGAAAAAAAAATCAGCTTTTATACTACTATCGCCCAGTATAGATGCATCTCGGTTTTATGTGTATGTTCAGCAGTTTAACGTTTAGGTGGAGTTTCCTAAGTATTTTTCAGCGCCCCATGCCAAATAGTCACTTCTTCTTGTATACTTTATTATACTATTAATCAGGTCGCATATAGTTCTGTGCTTTCAACTCAAGCCGATTACACTCATATCACTCTAGTAGGGTTTTTGTGTTGTTGCTTTCCACATAATTCGCTAAATTTCCTAGATTTCTTTTACAGGTAGAACGCAAAAAAAAAAATACAGCTCCTATTATATATTGTCCAACCATGTGTATGTATATGTTTGTATATAACTCGAAATCGAGTCCAAAAAAAGTTATTTTTATTCTCTGAAAAGTGCACAAAATACTGTATGGGTATGTGGTCGATTAAGTATAGTGAAATCTCCAATCACAGGCAATAATTGCCATCCCTAACTTTAATCGCCCTTCTCTCTGCACGCAGATGTGCTCATCGTCTCTCCACAGATTCTCACCCATTGTACTCACCCTCGTGCTATTGATTGTGCTCACCTGTAACCAGTGTTGCCGTAAAGAATAATTGCCAAACTTTGGACAAAATCTGAAACGTGGTTTTTAATGGCAAGTTCTCACTTCAAAATTCAAAATTTCAAAAAACTTGTTCTGTCGAGAATAGAAAAAGGACTGGTAGACCACACTAGGGTTTTTCGAAAAGTAAATTCTATTAAATGTTATTTCCATAGCCAACTACGTTTCCAGAGCTGAAACACAACGTTCGGATCGAAATTCCTGAGCTTAATAACTTAAATTCTCGTATGACAGCCGGAAAAGTTGCTCAGGGTGGACATTTAAGTGATGCCATTTTTTACATTTAATTGCGAAACCTGAAAGAATATACATTTTTACATGTTTTATATCAAAACAACACCTAGACGCGTCCTTTGAAAGACCCTTTATATACAATACAATTCATAGCACAAAAATGTAAAATTAAAATGCCCAATTTCAAGTATGCGATTTTATGAAATTGCACCAAAAAGTAACCATTTTAAAAATGTATTAAACAAATAACCTTGAAAAAAAAAATTAATATCAATTTTTGATTAAAAATAACCAAAACGGCAACACTGCCTGTAACTCCAAGTGTGCGCGCCCACCAATTAATGACTGCTCCCAAACATAAAGCAACCACTTATTTCCCCTCGCACATACTCACTTTCGCCCATCCTACCAGCCAGCCAGCTACAAGCCGTCCTGGTAATTGTTGATCTAATGGCGTGTGCGTAACATGTAATGAAACGGAAGATACAATTATACCGAAACTGCTTGCACTTATCGTATTTAATGAAATACCTTTGCACCACATACATATGTATGGAAGCAGTGGGAACCTCAGTTAATATGCACAAACATGTGGTACAATCCAAGCTTGAACGGAACGAACAGTACCAAAGTGGAATTAATAAGGAAAAAAAATTTTCAAGATTTTGTTATTGTTATGCAGTAAGATTTATGATAGCTGGGCCTGATTGAATGTCTCGCTGACTGACCAAATGGGTGCTTGTTTGGTTGGATGCTCGTATGATTGGGTGCTTGACTGGCTGACTGGCCGACCGTCTGCATCTGCTGCTGATTTGGTAGCAAGATGAAATGTTCAGCTCACTTCTACGAGCACTCATAGACAGCTATTCGTACATACCGTATCTGCTTCTGTTGTAGCGAATGTGTGGCAAGATTGATAGTAATCAATTATTGTTGTAGTTATTTGTTAAAATACGACAGCGCGTGGAAAGAGGCGGGCAGTGATCTATGGGAAATATGCTGGGTTGGAACTAGGACAGGGATTGGAGAGTGCTTAGGCTTATGAAATGCATGAAAAAGTTAAAACAAAAACAAAACAAAAAACATTTTATTTTTTCACTTGTACTTGCGCACTTTACACATATTCATATAGTTGGTATGTATGCATGTTCATATGTAGATATGTACGTCCATGTGTAAGAATTTAGTTTTGCTTGTAAATACTTGGTTTATAAGTATGTTCGAACATATAATAATGGTGTGCACACATACATACATGCATATTGTATGTACCATAGATAACTATTTTTGTTGCTAGAGGCTTTCGTTTTGTGGGTCACATTAGCTGCAGATTCCCCATTTCATGCGCATATTTGTTCCACATTTCGCTTTCCATTTACGCTTGAAGAAGAAGTGTGTGTGTGGCGCTGTTGGAGCTTGGATTTTTTGTTGGCTGCGGTCGTGTACAAACGCGTCTGAGACCACCTGCGCCATTAAAAGGGGTGGCAGGTTAGATTTGTTTATCGTTTCCCGCCCTCTTAACATTTCGCTCTCTCACTCTCTCTCAGCATTGAATTCACCCTTCTTATTATGTTTAGGAGCCTTTTATTTTATCAATATAGAAGCAAAAATTTGCTTACGAACAAAACAATGCTTATGATAATTATTATATCGTGTGAACGAATATTCGCATTCATTAGCATTCAAATTCAAATTCAAATTTTTTCTCATTTTGTTTTTGTTTGGATGATTGACAGCCGATAGTTGGAATGGTGTATCTATGAAAAGATAGTCCATTGAGCACTTGGTATTGATCTCCGCATTTATGAGGACTACACGGTGAAGAGAATAATAAGGTGGCACCGATGCTGGGACCGCCATATTGCTCTCAGTGAATTTGAGAATATCAGGTGATTTTCGTGACGCCACTGATGCAATTGGTGACCAGTACGACCAGATTACCAGATCGTAAGTTATTTAGCTTTTTTTCTTATCTGGAGTTTTAATTCTTTGTTTTTCACATTTTTCTAGCCTCTTTTAATAAAAATGTGGTCTTTTGAAAAATTAGTTTAATAATTCACTCAGTTCTATATAGCTTTATTTTTTTATCATCTGCTCATATTGTCGGCGATTGCGATTATTGTTGGTGCATGTCAAGGCGAATCTATCCAAAGTGATGGCATTCAGGCAACAACAAACAAACAAATAAGAACTGTAAAAAAATAGATAACAGAAGAATGGAATGAATGACAACTAGATAAAATTTATTTGTCGGGAATTCACAACACTGCACCAACTTTCCGTCATTCCGCTTTAAATTTAAGACGAATGGAAGAAGACGAAATCAACTATTCGAATCACAGCACGTTCTAAAGATGTGTGTCTTATTATTGTGTGACATTTCTTCGCTTTATTCACATTTTTTTCCAAGTTTGCTCTTCCTCTTCTCCTTCCAGCAGTTAAATCTCTCTCTCGCAACTGCAGTGTTGCCTAGGTTTGGTTATAAAAAGCCCATTTAAAGATAAGAAAATTCTAAACTTTTATTGAATTACTTAAAGAACTTTGTATGTGTGACAAATTGTATTTACTGTGTGCGTTTTTTTAATTAATGTATTACGGTTATGTACAATGGATTGTATTGAAAAAATAGAGTTTCAAAAATGCGTCCTTGTATTTAATTATGTTAAGAGAATTTCTTTAAAAAGAGGCCAAAAAGCATTTTTTGCAGTATTTGAGGTTATGTAACACGATAAGGTACTCCTTTTTCAAAAGGGTCGTTATGGCTTTTTATTTGGTATTATCTGGTATTTTTTTGTTTGTTTTATTTTTTTAATATGAATACAATCCTATGGCTTTACTTCGTTTTTAGTAAATTTTAAAAATTTATAAAAAGTGTTTAAATGTTAACAAGAGTTGAGAGAAGCTGATCCAATATTCTTGCATAACCTCAAAAGGAGCAAAAAATGAGATTTGCACTTTCAAAAGACCAAGTTTTATAAGATTCAAAAAATTTCCAATGGCATTAAAATCTTCTCAGTATCAGCTTTAAATGCAAGAGTAGCCTTTTTATCCTTTTTTCAATTATACAAACTTTTCTAGCTTGCAGGTTTGGTAGCTTTAAATTAAAAAAAAAACACCAAACTCAAAAAGTTTCGCATTTTTGGTACAAAAAACCACTAAATTTATTGAGAAGACCAAAGGGTTGGTAATACTGCACAATTACACGAATGTGACGTCACGCAGTCTCTGATGGGCGCAATCTTGTTTCTATTATTCTGGTTTATACTATTAGTATTTGACTGAGCTATTGATATTTTAAGTTATGCTATATTTAGCTCTGAAAAAATTTCTTTCAGAATATTTATTTTCCCGGGATCAAATTTTCGATACATTTAATTAATGTTATTACGTCGTTAAATCTACTTCAACAAATTTTAAACTGAACGCCTATACATAAAATAGGCATAAATATGTGAAGCTGGCGACGGGCATTGTTACAAACATAAAATTTTATTTAACTTCGCTCACTAACAAATTGATTTTCTCAAAAATCGCTGGTCTCTAATACCTAAGTGATAAGCATACATTCATATATACATACATATATACATATGTATATATGTAGGTAGGCAGCAGTGTGAAATTCCAGCATTCAATATACACGAGGATGGGGAAATTTTTCATTTTAAATGACTTTAACCTTCATTACCATACTCACACCTACAGAAATACATCAAGTGACCAGGTAGGTTGGTAGTCTCGAATTTTCCCAAAGTTAATCCGGTTAAGTCGCCCTTTTGTTAGTCAAATATTTACCAAAGCCAAGCGAAAATACCAAACAAAGTCTCCTTTGTTTGCAACACTCTACTTGTTTTTGTCTTGACTCTCGTGCACGTGTGTTTAGTATTTCCTTTCACAAACACGAAAAACAAAAGAGCGGACTATAATTCTTTCACCATGTTTCACTGCATGGTAGAATGGGTTCTTAACCACACTTCATAATGGTACCTAGTGATTCGTAGAACGGAGCGCGGTTGATACAAATACCACGAAAAGTTTGAAATATGCACAGAAATATGTCGCCAAGAGGAACTAGATTAACCATGTCGAGTACTTAGGTAGTACAATTCTCGAGTAAAAAAGTTATACAAACCAAAACTGGATGTTAATTTTGTGCCACCAAAATTGCCATTTTTTGGATTAGCAAAAAAGTTCCGATTTTAGTTATTCTCATTATAAAAAAATTGATGATTAATGATAATTAAATAATAATTATTATTTGCAGATTACTCATCACCACTATTATTTCATAATTATCCTCATCATTATCACCAATCACTAACATCATCACTTTGCAGAAGTAGTACATTCAAAGATTTTTTCAGAGAGGAGATTAGCTCAACCACTTTGCCGAGTAAAATAATAATTATTATATTTTTGTGAACTGAAGAAGTAAAAACAAAAGTACGTTTAAAGTATTTTTTTTTTAAATAATAAATCCGAATTCAGAAAATTTGCTCATATGTAGATATTTTTTGTTAAGCTTAGAAATTAATTAAAAAAATATTGCCGAAGTCAGCCAGTGGTTTACATCCACAAGTGAAATAATTATTTATCAATAGTGCACTTTTTTTTTAAATAAATAAAATTTAGCCTTCCTTGATAATATCGTTGTTGTTTTCGTAATACCATAAACATTCTCGATAAATGGGCAATGCTGCTGATCGATCCGTTAACGTAAAATTGACTGTTCTCGACAAATTGCCATTATCTCCGCGTCATTCATCGATATCAACGTCAACATCACTATAATTCTGCGTAACTATCAGGTGTAGTGCTTCTTGTAACAAATCCTAGTATTTTTGGTGGATAGTTTTCTCATACTTTATATGACAGCATCGGTAGTGATGCAAAGTCTATTGAATACCTTTATTTTCGATGGTCTTTCTTCTCTTGGTCTTTCTTCTTTGCGAACAAAATGTTTTTATAGCACTAAACTTCTTTATTTAACGGTTCCAGAGCTTCTTCTGATAATTGAGCGATAAATTTCAAATCGTGCGATATTATCTCTGACCCAAGCCGGAAGCTAGCGACCTTTCTCCTAAAACTGAGTAGGAAGGACCTAAGTGTAGTGGTGTGTACAACAAGGGCACAACGTCCGTGGTCAGCATATGGCTACCGTGTTAGTCATTGACGACCCAATATGTCTATCCTGCAGAGAAAACGAGGGCACTGCAGAGCATTTTCTCTGTAGCTGTCGAACGTTTTCTAGAATTTGGCTTAGGCTGTTGGGCTGCGATGTACTAAGTAAGGATGCGATGTATGGAGTTAATACTCTTCCGGATCTCTTAAGATTCGTCAATGAATCCAAAAGATTCACGGAAGAGTAATCTCAAACCAAATTTTTCAGTCTTACCATCCTTAATCTAATCGAATCTATCTCTGTCCCATGAATGAATTAATTATTCGTGTAGTTATACTAAGGTTAACATTTAATAAAATATTTCGGTATATTTAAAGTGTAGTCACGTAACTTTCCTACTTCGATTTAACAAAAAACTGCTGTTATAATTGTATGAAGCATTTTAATTGAATTGATGCCAATTTTTGTTATTATTGGTGACATCTCAGCTGCTCTTACTGTATTTCCTTCAATCGAGTTACCGAAGCAAGGCTTTTTGGTTGATCAACAATTAGTACAATTTTTTCTCTGAAATCCTTTTGAATGTGCGCTTTTTATTTTTATTTTTATATTTATTATATTATTTTTTTTATATTACTTTTATATTTTTTTTTATTATTTTATTATTGTATATTTTTTATATTACTTTTATAAATTAATAATTTTTCATTTTCCGTTCGTACGTACCACTGTTTCATCGACAGTTTGTACGATGTATTTTTTTCCACAAAATACAGGTGGCTCAAAATCAATCATCCAACTTTCTCTTTAAATTAATTTTTTGCCGCATTAAAAATAAATATTTTGAGTGATGTAAACTTGTATTGCTTCTCTGTTTGTATCCTGCGGCTGCCTAGTGCACAAGTGTCAAATATTATATCATTCACGTACAAATTTGCTATATTAAATCGAAATAAGTAAAGTATAATTTAGATTATTTTTAATTGTTCAAATGAAACATAATAGTTAGCATTAATCTAGATTTAATTAAAATAGAAATAAAAAATTTAATAAAAAAAATTTTTTTTTTAATATTTAGCAGGCTTTCAAAAACTAACCAGGTTAGATTACAGAATGCCAATATAATTCCCATAATATATGAAAATAAAAATACTTTTAGTGAACTAATCGTGCTTTACAACGATGTATATAAGTATATATATCGGGTGTTTTTTTTAAGAGCTGGAGAACTTAAAATGGTAATACAAAACAAAAATATTGTTGGAATGAAATATTATTTATTTAGAATTTCTGGTAGATAATTACTTGGCATTTATTTTTCAATATAATATTCGGCATATGTCCGCCACGGCTACGAGTTACATAGTCCATTCGATCAGTCCAATTTTTGACTAATAAATCCGGCCGTATGGCGTCAGTGGCTGCGGCAAGTTGCGTCGTCTTGTTGCAACCAAATATCGTCCATTTCTATCTGATTAAGTTTTGAAACAAAAATTCAGTCAGCCGTAATGGCAGCTCCTTCCTCATTTCGAAAGAAATTTGGACCGATAATAACGCCAGTGCTCTATGAACCTCACAAATAATTTTTTTTTTTTTTTGAAAGTAAATTTCCACAATTTGAAAGCGTTTTTGTGGCGTTAAACATTTCATGATGATTTGCAAAGCCATATTGTCAACACAGGTTGTCATTCTGAACCATTGTTATCGGCATCGATAGTTATCATGCAGCTAAAACAGCATCCGATATATGTATATAATTACCGCTTACATCCTTTATTGGGTATTTGGCCGAGCTTCTCCTCCTATTTGTGGTGTGCGTCTTGATGTTTTTCAATAAATGAGCGGACCTACAGTTTTAAGTCGGAGATTCAAAGCGTCATGCGAATAGTCACGCACTAACCCGTTTATCCACGGCGGCCACTTCTAACCCTTTATTTCTACGCTTAAGGCTAGCACTAAGTTCAGAGCCGTGAAATTTCGCCTGCCGTGAAATGTTGCTAGCAACATTGATTGTCAAATGAGAAGAAACGTCAAAATGAAAATTGGACAAACGAATTTATGAGCATCGCTCCAGAAGCAACTGAAAATTTATTGTAAGAAAAGTGTTCTTTAACAAAATAATTCAACTAATTGCATTCCTTTTAATAGGTTTTACTACAATTATCAGCATTTTGATATTTTTGCGAGCTTCTGTCACAACCGCAAGCGGTTTGTGTGGCAGGTGCCCAAATGTTTCTTTCCTGGTGGATACTTCAACGGCACGTTGCGTCTGCTTACCGTATAAGCAAACAGCACTTGGGAATCATTTGAACCGAACCTTGCGACGCCATAATTTCTGCATCAGCCAAGGAAATTCTACCGCTACACTTGCAGAAATCGAATGCATTGGACGCACATTCAACAAGTGGAATTTTTCGAGGTGCCCTCGATGAAAAGCATGTTGCCATTATATAGCAACCAAAATATAAAATCATTATCGAAATAAGTTTCAATTCATTCATTTTTTCTTTTATATCGCGTCGGCGTATCGGCATATCGGTTGGCTCATGCCATGCAATATTTTCGGAAATTATGGGAATGGAGCGTGTGGCAGCAAAGTTCGTTCCAAAATTGCTGAATTTTCACCAAAAACAACGTCGCATGAGCATCGCTCAGGAATTGTTGAATAACGTAAACGATGATCCAGATTTGCTTAAAAGGGTGACGAATAGTGGGTATACAAGTATGGTTATAACATCGAAACCAAAGCCCAATCGTCCCAATGGAAGAGTTCAGCAGAGCCTATACCAAAAAACGCACGCCAAGTTCCATCAAACGTCAAGGTTTTCCTCAATGTTTTTTTCGCTTACCATGGCGTAGGGTGTCAGGAGTTCTTACCACAAGGTCGTACGGTAAATAAGAAGTATTACCTTGAAGTTATGCGCCGTTTGCTTGAAGCAATGCAAAAAAAACGCCCGAAATTGTGAAACAAGTGCATCATGGCTTTTGCATCATGATAATGCACCTGGTCACCTATAGTTTCTTGTGGGAGATTATTTGGCCAAAAACAACACCGTTATCATGCCTCAACCACCGTATTAACTAGATTTGGTACCATGCGACTTTTTCCTGTTCCCAGTATTGAAGAGATGTTTGAGGAGATAAAAACCGAATCGCTGAGAGAGCTCAAGGACATGCCAAAAAAAGCCTATCAAAACTGCTTCGAGGATTGGCAAAAATGCTGGCACAAGTGAGGGAGACCACTTTGAAGAAGATAAAATAGAAATTGATGAATAAATAGATATTTTTGAGAAAAATGAATATTCACCTTATTTTTGGAACACACCTCGTATACAAAATGCACAACAGGGGGAAAATAAATAAAAAGTAAATTAAAATGAATTAAAATTAAATAAAACTAAATAAAATTAAATTTCCTTACTACTTCTTTGGTGCTTTTCAGCCTCCTCGTATGCCATTTGCGTGAATTTGCACCCAACATAACTATTCCCAGTGCTTTCTGCAATTGCTTCAGAAATGACTCTAAGTGTTGCACAAGGGGCTTAAATGTGGAATTGTGAGCCATCTCTGCTTTATTATTTCCACAATGCTGATGTTCCACATTTTTCTCTGCTGAAGTTTGCAGAGCGGCATTAGAATTGTTGGAGCGTTTTGCGGACGTACTAGGTATCGACGTCTGAAAATAGAAACATAGAATAGAAAAAACATGGCTTAAGTTATTTATGTTAAAAAATGTCGAAGCTTATACTAAATTTAACATAATTATAGCCAGGGTGATCTCGAAACTTGTGACTGCTTCTGGACTGCCCATGCTTAGAAAATGTTCTAATATTCAAGTTAACATAGACGTACTTACATATTAGCAGAAACAAAATATAAAAAGATTTGCTAATACTCTTTGCCAAGACGATTCGCTTAAAAATGCCATGACTTCGACGTATTCGAACTTAGGCACTTCACTCTCAAAGTTGAGATCCTCCAAATCACATGCACTTCCCGATTTTTTTTTTTTGCCTTGCTGGCATAGTACCGCTTGCTGACTCTGAGGCTCTTCCACGCTGCTTTGCACGCTACCTCCAATCGATGACTCAAATTCATGTATGAACGGTCGGTCAAATAAACCCTAACGTTTTGGGAGTTTACGAACTGCTCAATTTGGAAAATTGTCTCGTCAGCAAACACAATGTTCGGAAATTGACCGCTTTCGGCTTCGGCCAAGCGAAGCAACTCCTTCGCTCTCTCAAGTCTGATTTGTTGTTGCTTTGGTGTGAGATCATGCGCCTTTTGGATTTTGTAAGGCTTAATTTTGAGATCATTTTTCAGTATGCCGCGGATGCTACTGGTTTTTTTCGCGTTTACTCTCGGCAAGATACTTCCGCACGCTTGTAAACAATACTCTGGACTGTCATTTAGTCAACTAACGAACAGCTTCTGCCCGTGCACTGTGTTGCTTAAGTGCCTGAACAAAAGGTTCCATTATAGTTTTATTATTGTAAACATTGGTTTGATGTAGACTTTCATCTAGTTAATTCCGTCCTAAAAATTTCTTTGTACTTTAAAACAAATTTTATGAATTAATCTCCATTATCGATAGTTAGCATTTAAATCGCTCCGAAAAATCCGAAGTCACTCTAATTTGAAATATGGCATTGTACATATTCCATCATGGGAGGAGTGGACCGGGGGCAACACTTGGGGACAGGGCCTGGTTAACCTGTTCACGGATGGCTCGAAGTTGGACGGTAGGGTTGGAGGAGGAGTATTCTGTAAAGAGCTCCCCATCAAAATCAAATTCAGGTTACCGGATCACTGCAGTGTGTTCCAAGCAAAGGTGGCCGCAATTGAAGAAGCAGCTGACTGGCTACTTACTTGCGTAATAACTGTTAAGAAGGTAAATATTTTCGCCGATAGCCAAGCGGCAATTAGGGCGCTAGGCTCTATTAAGGTGCATTCGGAACTGGTCAGGGAATGCCTGGTCTCTCTATCGAATGCATAAGAATTCTTCGATATAAAGATAATTTGGGTACCTGGTCACATTGACATTGCTGGAAATTGCGAAGCCGACGGGCTGGCCAGACATAGGACCTGTGAGGTGGTGTGCCCGCGAAAGGAGAGGATCGGGATTGCACCAACTCAGCGAGCGCTGGGCAAGTACACGAACGTGTAAAGTCGCGAAGTCCTTCTGGCCACGTTTGGATAGGAGGCGTTCGAGGGATATTCTGAGGATGAAAAATCTTATCTCTCAAATTTAGTGGGCATCCTCACGAAGCACTGTCCGCGAGGTATACATGCCGTGAAACTCGGAATTACTTCGAGTCCTTTTTGCGTCAGCTGTATGGAGGATGAGGTGGAATCATATCAGCACCTGCTCCTTAGCTGTCCAGCTCTCGCGGGACTAAGATTCAAGCAACTTGGTTCTCACTTCTTTTCTACGCTTGCTGATATAGCAGGTCTTGATAACAAAAACCTGATGAACTTCATCAGCAGCATAAAGAGGTTAGCCCAACCGCAGACTAGTCACCGTTCATAGTCCACAAACACTCAACCCTCCCCACCCCTTTCCCTTTCGCCCTATCGTCCTTTTTCCTTCACCTATTTTTCCCCTCTTGCAATAGTATCACAAGGGATGAACCAAACTTCTTTCGTCCAAATGGGCCCACTCTCTGGGCAACCATTAGTACCTAACCTAACTTAACATGAAATATAAAGAAAGGCAATTCAGGATACAAATCTTCAAATTAGATTTTCACTCGATGAAACATTTCTCCGATGCGGCGCCCTTAGGCAGTTGCCTACACCGCATCACTGATAATCCGGCCCTGTCGCAATGCAAATTTCATTGCTCATCCAATCCATATTTTAGGTTAACTGGAAAAGTAAAAAATGTGTCCTGTTGCTGCACTCTACGCAAACAACGCGTTCCGCAAATCTAGGAAGCTGCTAGCCGCGATAAGGCGCATGCGCAAACATCTTTGGACACGGCACGCACGCACACAAGGTCGTCAAAGATGATCACATAAATGGAAAATATTTTCTGGTGTGCAGATTTGCATTGTTTGGTCTACTGTTCGTTCGTTATTTGGAAGTCTGTAACATAATGACTTTGCAAAAAGTCGCTTCATTAATGAAGCTTCACCGCATTGTTGTTATTGTAGTAACGTTTGCAGTTTAATCCTTTCCTTGTGTCTGCCAAGCCAAAATTTCACGCTACACCACCCATGGTCACACTAAGCAGAGGTTAACACCAACTCGAAAAATCGACTATGACTCGGATCTGACAAAAGGGTTTTTGTGTCGTTATGCAGATTTGCTCTTAATTGGATTTCTTAGATTTTTGCATGTAATCCACATTCTGGCAGCAAATATTTTGCCACTTTGTCGCTCAAATTGAGAGCACCGAAAGGATTATTTCTTGAGAAAAATCTCGAAATAATGTAGGGGTTTTCGTCAATTGACTTGCCAAAGCCATACAGAATTTATCACACTAACGCTTTTCTTTGGCAGAGCATGCCTTCTACATAGTAGTAGGATTTGTGTACTATAATTCGTGGAATTTGTGTTTAAAATGAAGGTTAGTTTTAGATTAACGTTTTAAACTCAAACAGAAGATGAGAACAAAGCAATAAGGGAAGTCAACTCGTAAGATATAAATCTGAGGATGGAAAATATTAATAGAGTAGACAAATCAAGCAAACAAAAAATTTAGGTAAGAGTTCCACGCCAGCATACGCATTGTAAGTACATCCAAATAAGGTATGAATTTTCTTTTCACTGACAGCTTGTAAAAGGCTGTGTAACATAAAATAGATAATGATAATCTAGTTGTATAGCTATAAGCTGATGTCATCTTTACTTGAAAAATGAGATTAATACAATATAATAGTTTAGGAACTTTTACAAAACAACTGAAACGATTTTAGCAGTTTTTACTCTTATATAGGGTGGACGACCTAACGTTTAGAATTTGAACTGGCGTTTTGTGTTTTTTTTTTTGTACTTTCACAACTAAAATAACATCAACATTTACAAAATGGGTCGTTTTTTGCTTCAACAAAGTCGGGAAATATTCAAATTGAATACAGTAAATCATATAACTTAGGCGGCCGCCGCAGCCGAATGGGTTAGGGCGTAACTACTATTCGAATCTCCACGCATGAAACACCAATTTGAAGAAACAGTTTTTTCTAATAGCGGTCGCCCCTCGGCAGGCAATAGCAAACCTCCGACTGTATTTCTGCCATGAAAAAGCTCCTCATAAAAATATCTGCCGTTCGGAGTGAGCTTTAAACTGTATGTCCCTCCATTTGTGGAACAACATCAAGACGCACACCACAAATAGGAGGAGGAGCTCGGCCAAACACCCAGAAAGGGTGTACGCGCCAATTTTGTTGTATACTGACACTTTGTTGTATACTGACACTTTTGAGTCCTTGTTGAGCCAATACAGTTGTCTCAATCTGTTTTTTACTTCGTTCCTTTTTCGGATTATGTGGTCCTTCAATGTCAATTTTGCGTCAATGATGATGCCCAGGTTTTTGTGTTTTGAGTGATGGCTGTGCTATTAATTGTTGTACATTGCCTTGTGGTACTTCGGAATCCATTTTTAATACCTCCCAGCATTCGTCCTGAAGTTTAACATAGAAGTACCGGTCGCTTAGATAACTTCGCAGTAATAGATAGATAGATGTGGGAATATTTGCTTTAACTTATATACAGGGTGGGCCATATAGCGTTTGCTTTTCGAACCACCTATTTTTTTGAGAATGGTATCACAAATGGCATGTCAAATGTGTTCATAATTTACTTAAAGGTTTGACATTTACGAAATGGGACGCTATACGCTTGAACAAAATTGAGAAATATTGGAAACTTATTTCTAAAGTGGTGAGTTTTCTTCTTCTTCCGCGGTTACAGTAAATGGCGAGCGTTACCGTGACATGCTCAACGAGTTTTTGTTTCCAAAAATTGAAGAGGATGACATAGACGACATTTGCTTTCAACAGGACGGCGCAACTTGTCACACTGCCAAAGTTACACTCGAACTTTTGGCTACCGTTTTTGAATTCCGATATCAATTGGCCGCCTCGGAGCTGTGATTTAAGCCCGTTGGACTATTTTTTGTGGGGAGCCATTAAGGACAAATGCTATGCGAACCAACCAGAGACGATTGATGCTTTACCTAAAACACGAAATCGAAGTTGCCATTCATGAAATTGGAGCCCAAACAATCGAAAATGTGCTTAAAAATTGGGTTGATCGAATGGCCTACTGTAAAGCCAGTCGTGGCAGTCATTTGAACGATATTATTTTTCATTCATAAATGACAATTTTCAATTTCAAAATAAAAAAAAAGTTTGAAAAAATATTGATTCGTTTTTTTTTATAGCCGATTCAAAAAGCAAATTTTACATGGCCCACCCTATAGTAGTCCTGGGTGCCATACGCTGTCAAAAGCCTTCCCTACGTGGAGATATGTTGCGACCTGATACTTAGCACGATTTATACAAAAGAGCAAAATTTTAATATATTCGTGAAAAATAACATTTTTATTCAATATTTAAGGAACAAAAACTTCCAAATACATTTCCAGAATTAGAGAACTTAAGGTAATAACCAGATAAAGCACAATTTTATGCAAAATTATTATTCGTGCATAGCCATATAAAGAATATTTTATTAAAAAAATAATGGAAAAAACGAGTATTTAGTAGTTTCTTGAGTCATCTTTAGCTTTAATAACTGGTTCCAAAAGTCGATGCATACTTGGTTTCATTAGCTGCAATTTTCTCCCACCCAACATTTAAATCTGTCTTTAATGACGCCTTTGATGTTATTTTGGACTTTCTGATTCTCCTTTCAGATCCGGTGATTGAGCTGAATATTTAAGCTGCTTACAGTGGTAAATAAGCCATTCTTGCATAAGATAAGATGAGTGTTTTTGGGGCATTGCCTTGTTGAAACAAGAACCCTTTAGCATCTAGTCCAAGTCTAACAGCACTATCACGCAAATTATTCTTCAAAATGTTTAAACACAGATGTTTGTCCGTTTTATCATTAATAAAAACCATTTTTCCTACTTCAGATGCAGCTATGCACCCCGAAACCATCGCATTCCCTCCTCCGTGCTTAGCGATAGGAATAAGATCGTTTTCATTCAGTTCTGTATTTTCTTTTCGTCAAACTTTTGGAGGGTTATCTGATCCGAAAACATTAAATTTCGACTCATCACTGAATATGATGTTTTCCCAAAAAGAATCGGGCGAAATTTGCCGAACTCAAATATTTTAATCTGTTAATATCTGAAATTTAGGGCGTGCCACTCTGCTATAATAACCAGCGTGAAGCAGACAATTACGAACTCTTTGTAGGCTTACTGTTTTATGCAAAGACTCTTGAATATTTCGATGTAGTATCGCGCAGGTTACTATTGGATTTTGCGCTACTGGTGCTACTATGCTGCCTTCCTCACATGAAGTCAGTATTTTTTGCCTTCCGGCTTGGTGGTGATTAGCTTCGAATTTACTAGTATTAACGTAATTAGCAAAAACACTTTACACAGTAGAACGCGATTTGTTATTTATTTTGCCGATTTAGTGCAGAGACTTGTTTTCCAAGTACAATTTAATAACAATTTTACGCACTTCTAATTGTAAATCCGCACTTTCAATCGAGATATTACGCGCAACTAAACTGAATTGGCGATAAAAACAAAGAGAACCAAATCATATTTCTTTTTCAGCAATATTAGTAAAAACACAAACAATTTTTACTGTTACTTTTGTAGCAACAATATCATGAGTTGAACGTGTACGAATAAATGATTCGCAGAATTTTTCCACATCTGCCTGCTTTCCTTGGAACCCTTCAGTGTGAGTTGAAATAACAGGAGTTTTGTTTGCGGCAATGCATTAGGAACATTCGTGCAGTGATCCTAAAGAAACATATTGTCACAGGAAATATTTTGCGCAAAGCTAAAATTTTTTATGAGCAGGGTGTGCAGGTAACATTTCTCTGATCTGGGTTCCAGGACATAGGAACATAGAGGGAAATGAAATTGCTGATGAACTTGCCAGGAAGGGAACTGGATTGCCCTCAGAGACCTCCTACCCGGTCATCGGCATCCCCCTGACAGTTGTTAAAGGGGAACTGTACAAATTATTTCTCAGGAAAGCGCGGAAAAGATGGAGCTCCATTTCTTCATGTGCTATTTCGAAAACCCTTTGGCCTCAATACGATATACAAAGGACTCAGAAAGTTCTTTGGACTCCTCGCCAATCAATTTCCAAACTCGTAGCTGTGTTTACCGGTCACTGGACGATCGGCACACACGCGGAAAAGCTAGGGTTACCATTTAACCCCCATTGCAGAAGCTGTGGGGACCTTTCAGAGAAGGAGACTCTAGGGCATTTTCTCTGTAAATGTCCGGATTTGGCAGTTAGACGACTAAGGTTACTGGAAGCTTCTTTCTTCGACATCCTGGCGCAGTGCGCCAACCTAAATCCAATCAATCTTCTCCATTACATCAACAGCTCTGGTTGGCTGTAGATATCTACTTGTTGGAGGTCTCATAATGGTATCAAAACGGCACTTTGGTGCTACTTGAGGTGCACTTCAACCATTTTACCTAGCTACTGACGCAGGGTGTACGAATAAATTGTGTGACCACTGTTATTTTTATGAACGCTTTGCATACGAGTATAAAAATTATCTTTTACATACATATGTATGTATATGCAAATGACTTAAAATCCATTTGGCCAATAATATCCCTTCCGATTCGATTAAGATCCAAATATATGTACATATATTAATAACTTCACTGTGTACTGTAGAAAAAACTGTTTATAATTTAATATAAATAAATGTTTCCATGTTTCTTTCATAAAATTTCGTTACCCTTCGCCCACTTCATATTCTATTGGTACCTCTCTTCTCTCTACTTTGAATGAGATCTCCGACAGTGATAATATTTTTGCTTGAAAGTTTTTATTCCTAAGTAACATTAATTGTACCTACCATTGTCAAATCCCATGCTATGCTAGCTTTCAAATCGTCGAAATTGTGTATTACATTATACTGGTATAAAGAGTTTTGCACCCATTTCCAAATATTGATCTTTCTCTAAAAGTTTAATTACATTCCCTCTTTAACATTGTTAACATTATATTTTAATACAGAATTTTGTAATACAGAATTTTGAAAGCAGAATTTTAGAAAGCAGAATTTTAAAAAAGCAGAATCTTAAAAAAGCAGAATTTTAAAAAGCAGAATTTTGTTTTTAGAACTTTGTACATACAGAATTTCGACACCAACCCCAATAATATGTATAACTACATACATACACATATGCGAAAAAGTCGAATTATTTTATAATTTATGACATCACCTGTTATTGTGATTCCAACTGCTGCTTCTGCTGAAATATTATGTACTCTGTCGCTAAAGTCACACATGTTGCAATTGAGTGAATTATTATAGAATGTCTTTAACTCCCGACACACCTCCTTTACTACCAGCGCTACACTTAAAAGCAATCGCCCGTGCCTGGTACATACAAATATTATTATTTCCAAGAAATTTTCTAATCTAGGCGCATTGGCAGAAATCAAACTAAGAATTGAAGAAGAATTACAAGAAAATGAAAGTGACTAAAGCAAAAATAAAAACAATAGACAATAGCGAAGAAACAACAACACGTTAAATGGGCGCAGAACACACAAAAACACTCGCATGAGTGCAAGTACAGTGTCTCAAACGCTTAATCGTACATACTCAGCGTTCAACTTGAAAACAGATTTTCGAAGCGAAAAAATAATTTTACGGAATATACTTACGAAGTGAGACTTTCAGCTATTGGTCCATAGATGTCGCCAGGAGTATTTTTAAACCTTCCCAAATGTCTTGTTTTTTTCGTCTGACATCTGTCAACAAAATTCAGTTCATTGTTTATTACGTTTCATTTTCATTTCATTTTTGTCGCTCTTAAAAATGTCGAATTTCGTGCCTTCAAACTACGATTTGCGGACATCGTGAAACCACTTGTGAAATGCTGCTCTCCCGGTTCAAAAGGAAGTCTTTTTTGCATCGAATCGTTACGGGTGATGAAAAATTGGTGTATTTATCCAATCCCAAGCGTAAACGATCGTATGGTCCGCCCGGTCACAAGCCAAAAACAACAGCCAAACCAAATCGCTTCGGCTGCAAGGCAATGCTGTGTGTTTTCTGGGATCAGCGTGGTATGATTTGGTACGAGCTATTGAAACCATGTGAAACAGTTGACGGTGCACGCTACCAACGACAATTGTCCGAGTTGAACAGCGATATACTCCGAAAACGCCCAGAATATGCCGATCGACGTCACAAAGTAATTTTTCTTGATGACAATGCACCGCCACATCGAACAAGAGCGACCCGGGATTTGGTGGAGACGTACGATTGGGAACCGCTGGTGCATGCGGCTTACTCGCTAGATTTGGCGCCTTCCGATTATCATTTTTTTGCATCGATGGGCCACACACTTTCCGAGCAGCGCTTCAATTCTCACGAAGAAGCCAAAAAATGGCTCGATGATTGGTTTGCGGCTAAAGACGGCAAATTTTTTTTTTCGCGGCATCCACAAATTGCCTGAGCGATGGGAAAAATGTGTCGCTAGCGATGGCTATTATTTTGAAGATTAAATTCATAATCATTTTTTGTTAATAAAAGTTTGAAATTGAAAAAAAAGTCTCATTTCATAGGTATACACCACAAAATTTTATTTTAATCCAACATTTTTATACTGGGAAATAAAAATAAACAAATTCGGAGAATTTTCGGTATATTTCAATGCGTATTAAATTTCATAAAAAGCGTTACAGTTTTTAGTTTGCTTCAAATTTTGAAGTGATAAACATAGTTCTTGCTCCGTCAGGAAAATATCATAGATAGCTAAAGAGAAATGCCCGCTGATTGTTAAATTGTATGAAGAGGGGAAAAACTTTTAGAGAAATCGGCCTTTTAATGAACAGGACATGGTTCTAGACTGCAATAGATAATTAAAAGATACTTAAGTGACCCACAATTGCAAATAAAAGCCGCCTCGGCCAAGAGAAGAAACTTAATGATCGGGAAAAACCCATGATTTGGTGTCGGAATATTCGATTTATCGAAGGCAATATGGATAAATATCAAAATCTGATCATTCTTAAAGGCAATGTTTGGCAAAGTGCGAACGGTGGAGTATATTACATAATTAATTTTATTGCGAAATACACTTCCATGGTTGCTAAGATGTAGCTCATCCACAAGTGCTCTAAACTACTCCAAACATTCGTTCGATCGACTGATCTCAATATAAACGAGCATGTTTGGAAGACATTGCCCAGAAAACCAAAAATAAAGTATTTAGGAACACAAACGCACTAAAGGAAGCTCTGAAAACCGAATTGTTCAATATTACGCCAGACATACATAACTATGTATGTAAAAACTTCGAAAAATCTATGCTAATAGCGTAGACAGATGGCGGCGTTAATCGGGATTACAGGCGTAGTTAATTCTGATTATAGTTCTAGTGGCAGACGGTTGTTACGCGGTTTTGGGTAGTTTAGTCAGAATAAAAGATGGACTGCAGGCGGGTATTAGCTGCCCTGGTATTAAAAAAATTATTATTTATTAAAAAAAAACTCATAAATTGTAATTTCTCAAACTGTTCCAAAAATATCAAAACGATTAATGTAATTTCGAACGCGTTAGTGCAAACTAGTATTGCATCCAGTTTTTCTTCTGTGCTTCTCTTTAAAAGTTTCATTCTTTTTTCATTCACAATAGATATTAACTGTCATTTTTCGGCAATGTGTCCATGGAAAACTCCCCTAATCTGCTTAAATTATGGAAATTAAGTCTAGTAGTTGATCCGGATTAGTTGTACTTAATTTCTAAGGTAACTCCAAATTAAATCGTTAATCCCGATTAAAGCCACCGTCTCTAGGCTATACCACGTATTAGTCACTAAATACTGATAAGAAAGTATTATACTATATATTAAGGATTACAATTGTCCATGATTATTCGTTTGGACATGGAATTCAATGTTTTTTTTACTTTTATTTCTCGGTAAAAAAATGTTGCATAGAAATGTATTATATTTATATGAATAAATGCAGTATACTCTAAATAAATAAATAATTAATTTACAGTCTGAAATTCTAGTTTAATTGAACAGTGCGTATGTATGATTATGCCTTTGAGCTACTGTATGTACAATACATTAAGGTGGAGCGATAGTATATGGAAAAAATGAAAGTTGCCCTTATAAGAGTTAATAAATATTAAAATATTTTACCTTCTCAAGATAAAGATTTGAGGTGCCTCTAGCCTAAACATTAAGTTGGAACAATATTATATGAAGCAAGGAGGTAGCTTCTATAAGAGTTAATACAAATTAAAAAATACTACCTTCTTATGATTTGTGATGCCTCCAGCCTAATCAAATTTGAAAAAACCCGTAACTTTGCACTAAACTTCGTGTATCAAAGATTCTAAGGTTTGGTTTACAGCTTGTTTTTAACTGCAAAGTAATACTAAATTAGTAATACTAAATTAATAATTAATAACAGCCATTCCAAATTATCCACAATGCTAGCTCGTCACTGAGAGTCATTTGATGTCACCAAATGCACTAAGTAGCGTTATAAGCTTTCTTATAAATACAAAATGGCGCAAAATTAATCATCTAATTTTCTTTTCGAATAACTTTTTACTAAACCTAATTAAATCATCTAATTAAAAACAGATAATTGTGAGTGGTGGAAATCTTTATTTTGACATTTTTCTCGCCCCGTCGCTTGTCTACTTATATACTGCAGCAGTCTAGTTCACAAGTGTCAGATATGATTAACGTACGACGCCATTAGCCAAAATTATAAATGTTCCAATAGGGTGATTAATTTTGTGACACTTTGTTTGAGAAGTCAAAATGAAAAGATTGCATTTATCGTTTTTGACGTTGTTTATTTATATGTTATATTCATGCACATTTGTACGTACAGATTTGTTCAACTAATTAGCAATATTAGGGACCTCAAGTATCACTTACATACAAACATACATACATACATTAATCTAAGGGCTCCATTACCTGAAAGTGCCTATTGCACTAGCAACGCGCAGTTTGGTTATTGTTTTATATGAAATACCTCAATTTCTTTGTAAAATTGTACTCGTGCTATGGATTCATAGCAACATAATAATTTGAGACATTGAAACGTGCATTTCAAAAGAAATTGCAAGAGCCATAAAAAATAAACTTAATAATAATGGTAAACCATGCGCCTCAAGGCTGCAAAGTATTTATTAAAATAAAATTTATTGATTTTTGGAACGTGAAAGAATAGTATGCGAATCACAAAAAATCCCCTTAAACAAAAATGAAGAGCAGACCAGATTTTTAGAGAAAACAAAGAATGTGGGAAAAAATACTGCTGGGAAGGTAGAAAAGTTATTAGTTCGCGGTGTCACTGATCTATAAAACAACAGAAAAGGATACCTTTTTTGGAAGAAAATAAAGTACGCAGGTTTTTCTCGTGCTACTTTATGGACACAATAAGGTCGAAGTGGTAACCTCTATCTGATCTAGCTATGTACATACATATATACATATGTATCTAGTCTGGAAAGCATGTACAGTGGCTCACAGAAGTATTTTACAGAGACTTGTATGTATGCAGAAATTTAAATTTTTTGAAGTGAAAACTTCTTTAGAATCGTTGGGAGTGATTTGAGACTCGATGAAACGAAAAAGCGACACTCTTGGCTACGAAGCGTTATATTATATGTTGATATAAACGAAGCGACGAACTAAATAACTTTTAGGCCAGCGCCGACAGCATGGCGCGATAGCCGAGCGGCTAGCAATGTGAGCTTCCGATCCAAAATCCTTGGTTCGAATCACAAGAAAAAAATTTTTTTTATACATTTATTTTATTTTATTTTATGATATGTTTATGAGGAGCTTTTTTTCATGGCAGAAATACACTCGGTGTTTTGCCATTGCCTGCTGAGGGGTGAGCGCTATTAGAAAAATAGTTTTCCTTAATTTTGGTGTTTTCACCGAGATTCGAACTGACGTTCTCTCTGTGAATTCTGAATAGTAGTCACGCACCAACCCATTCGGCTACGGCGTTTGTTTAATTTTACTGATGCAAAAATGAGGGAAAATATTTGCATAAAGTTTGCTTACTGTTTACACATTTTCCAAAGGCGACGGAGAACCAAAAAAAAAGTCGATTTTCAAACAAATACGAGTGCATATGTGTAATTGTGTTAGAGTTTCGGTCACGCCCCAGCAAAACCTGCGTGCATATGTGTTTGTAACATTCAAAAAAATGTAATTGTGTTCGAGTTTCGGTCACGCAGGTTTTGTTGGGGACGCTCATAATAGCAACCGCGTGTGTATTTTTATATTCGTAAATATTTTCATTTTTAAATATTTACCGCAATTATGCCCAAAAATAATGCAGAAAAGTGTCGTGAATATCGACAGAAAAAAAATCAATAAATAATATAATATGAATAACATGAATATTCTGCGCCGACGTCGATGTTGAAGCATGGCCAGGGTATCCATACGTTGCCCGACGTTTTGGATTGTCGTAATGGACCCACTTTTCATCGCCAGTCACAATTCGATGCAAAAAACCCTTTCTTTTGTGCCGTTGAAGCAGTTGTTCGCATGCCATAAAACGGCGTTCAACGTCTCTTGGCTTCAATTCATACGGCACCCAATGGCCTACCTTTCGGATCATTCCCATGGCTTTTAAACGTTTGGAAATGGTTGATTGATTAAAATAATGAAGAAGAATTCCCCGCAAAAACACATTATTTGGCACGAAATTCGACATTTTCAAGTGTGGTAAAAATATTGTTGTTTACGCTTCAAATAAAAAACTTATACTGACGTTTGTGCCTTACGACAGTAGCTCTCCAATGAATGTTTGGAAATGTGGATCGATGGAATAATAATCAAGTTACGCCATCTGTTGTAAAACCGCACGAACTTATTCATAGTCCTATTAATATAGCATCACGGAATTCATTCACGAAAATTTAATAAAGTATACACCAGAAGTATCGCGGATACTTAGAAAAGATTACGATAAAGTTCCAATGATTTTAAGTGGCGATTTTAACGTAAATTTTGCATTGGACACAGCGGTTCCTTCAATTGACTTTCTCAATACAACATTCAATTTAAAAATGTGTAACAATCGCACTGAATCGACAACACGATCAAAAACAACCATTGACGCGGTATTTCAAAGATATGTTGACAACATCGAAACCAAAGCATTTGTATCATATTTTAGCTATCATAAGCCACTCGTATCATTTGTTGAAATTGAAAACATTGAGGATGAATAATAATAAAATGAAGAAAATAAAATATGAACTTTATAGCAATATTATAATGAACCTATAATTATCCCGCTCCTAATGCTGCTTTCGTCTTATTCTCTCTCAGTTTGTTTTACGGAAGGTTTCACTTCTATCGCGTCTAACCGTTAGACTGGTATTTTTTTTTTTAAATACGCACTCTAATTGTTAGGCATTTCTTGAAGAAATTGTATAGTCAGCAAACAAAAATATTATAACGTTAAGTAATTATAAAAAAAGCATGCGTGGGGAGGAGATTCCGTGCTCACAAAAGTATTTTGCTTATCGTTTTTGAAACCGTTATTAGATCAAGTTTCGTTTGTTTATTTATTTTTGGTTGAACTGAATGGTACTAGTGTGTATAATAATAACATACAATGACGGACAAAAGTTTACACACACTCTATATTTCAGCTGGTTTCACAGTCCACAAAGTTTGTTAAGAAAAGTGTTGATCCATTTGTCCATACAGTCCAAAAATAACTTACTTTTGTGTGAAAACTTTGCTTAGTCCCAGGTGTTGTTCCCTTTTAGTATTCAACACATGGGCTGCAAAGTCCCGGGCCTAACAAACTAACAAAGAAAACAGTTTTTATTTGTTCAAAATTAACTTTATTCATGAGCGTAAATAATTTCCATCAAGAAGAATGCGCTAATTCCAGCCCCGCTCTAGCATTTCGGTACCACTTTTGTAGAACGATTTATCTTTTTCCTCAAAATAGGTCTCAGTTTCAGCGACAACCCCTTCATTCGAGCGAATTTCTTGCCGGCGAGCATTTTTTTTTTTTGGTCTGCGAACAGCCAGTAGTCGCTGGGAGCCAAATCTAGTAAATGCGGTGAATGTGGGAGCAATTCGAAATTCACTTCATGTAGTTTTGTCATTGTTTTGATTAACTTGAGACACGGTGCGTTATCTTCAACAGTGAGCACACGTGGCACCCACTTTGAACAGAGCTTTCTCATAGTCAAATGTTCATGTAATATAAAGCCAACTCGTTCTTTTGATATCTCTACGATGTCAGCTAAATCACGCAACTTCACTTTTCGATTCCTCAAACCGATTTTGTGGATTTTTTTTTATATTTTCTTGTGTTATCACCTCATTTGGACGTCCATTGTGCATCATCGCTGTCTCTACGATCAAGTTTGAAGTCAGCAAACCATCGTTTCATTGTTGTTTCTGAAGAAGCGGAGCCCCCATAACACTTTTCAAGCCATTGCTTCACTTGAAGGGTATTTTTATCTCATCAAGAAGTAGTGTAAAATTAAAGCACGAAATTCTTTTTGATTCATTGTTTTGAAAATAACAAAAGGAGCGTTCCTCTTAGCACAATAACTCACGAGCTAATGAATAGAATAACATGAAATTTTAACAGCTGTCTTTTTAAGCTTATTACTAACCAAAAAAGAGGTGAATGCAATAAAACTAGCGCCATCTATGTGTTAGGCCCGAGACTTTTCAGCCCATTTGTTAGTTTGTCCACCATTAACATCAGTAACTGATGGAAACCGGCTTGACATTAAAAAAATTCTATTTGGGTGTATGCTCGCTCCAAACTCCATTAAGCAGACAAGACAAAGAGAAAATTGTACGCTCTCTGATTTCTATATCTAATGTTTTATTACTGTTTTGTTCCATGAGGAAACGATATTTCGAGGTGGTGCCCAGATCAGACCGTTAACCGGCTCTCCGCGAATTTCAAGGAATCAGCTGATTGGCTAACGTAACCGGAGTCATGACAACCGCTTGCTTACGAAAAAACGAAATGTGGCAGCCGAAGTTACTCTCAATATTTTGTTTTTTTTCACAGCTGATGGTCAAACCTGGTATTCTAGCACTCTTGATGTTGCTCACTACTCATTTCTGTATACTTATATGCATATATAATACAAGCACGATGTAGAGAATACAGAAGGTGGCACATTTCGAAACCTGCAACTTTATATATCTTTGGGGAATTTGCCGATTAAGTGACGTCAGTACAGGAAACCAATTGATTTTTGGGTGGTGAATTTCCTAGCCGAGTCTTGTCTTGCCTTTATGTGCTCTTTGCTTTAAACTCAGTGTAGAATTAACTGAATTTAAACAATTATCAACGATTATGAAACACGTCAATGTTTTGTTTTTGTATCTTCTATTACATCTGCTTAATAGTTCGTTTCGCATAATGAAAATCAACTAAATTATTTTTAAAAATAATTTCTACATACATTTATTTTTAGGAATAATAAAATCAAAGATATGGTAAGTTCGATGCTCTCACCATTCTCAATTTAAGTCCGAAACTAAGAATCTGAAATCTACAGTTACCTAAGAGCTCTCTTATACAAGACTTAGACATAATTTTACATAACTTAGGCCAACCTACCAATATAGCAACACGTGTTTCTGTTTCTACCAAAAATTGATTTTTCGTACAAATGTAAAAAATATGGCAAGGTGGCCAAGCGAAAAAAGGCAAGGCAAACAAATAAGCAAAATTATGGCATGAATGATGGAAAATATGAAACCTGTGAAAACAAAGTTTAATTTTAACATTTAACAGGTTGAGCAAAATATTAAGTTAAATTAAGTCTGGACTAACTGAGCTGTTTGCCTTTACAGCAGAGGAGCAGCGCATACCGGATCCGCTTATGTTCCTGCGTGGCCGTTTAGCTAACCGGTGCTGTATGTACATACAAGTATGCATCATGCATGCCACACACTTCTCATAAACTGGGTCGAAAACAATCGAAAAGGCGTACAATAAATTTCAATAATATACATTACTTTGTCTATTGGTCTAAGGCCACTGGGTAATTTTAATTTATTGTGCGCCAACATGAACCACTCACTACTAAATGCTGCGTAATCTCGTCAATACCCAGTATAGATATTTATGTATGTATGTATGTACTTGTATACAATTGCCGCGTATACCGCTTGCTAGTTGTTTGGCCGAACTTCTCCTCCAAATTGTCGCATGCGCTTTAATGCTTTGTTCTTCCGGCGCCAGGTAGTTTTTATAAGATGTTCTATAACGGCAGAGGTCGATTGTTTGCCTTTGCTTGGCAAGTGACGTCCCCTAAAAGCAAACAATTGTTCCATCATTTGATGTTTCATGGAAACCGTGGACATGCAACTCGGGATCAACCGAATGGTAATCACCTACATGGCTGTTCGGTTTCGGTAACCACCAAAACAAATCAAAAAATAAAAGAAAAAATAAAATAACAAACAACTGAAGTTCACAGAAATGGTAGATATTACTTACTTGCAGAGGTATGCACGTGTATGTATGTATAAGTGTATACATATCGATCATTTACTACAAGAGTATATTAAGTCGAAATCCAAAATGTTGAGAAAAACGGCTTCACAATTTTTAATTTAGTAAGCAAAAGTAATGACATATTTTTAGCTACTAAGGTACTGTTAAGGGGACAGATACCTGTAAACGACCATATTTTCCTTAATTTTCATTAAAATTATTCAAAATGAAGAAGTCAATATATTTTTTTTCAAAATTGAAATACAGTTTATTTATACATTAAAATAATATAATTTTTATTTTAATCATTTAAAATGGCGGATGTACCCTCAATTCTTCCAGGAAGGTTGCAGGTCGGGCTTCTCAATCGGCGGGCATTGTAGCATCGGCGTCAGTGACCTGAATACAAAAAACCAAAAATTTTTTTGTTTATTAATGTTTCTATATGAACTAAAAAAAATGGAAAAAAAATCGTAGAATAAAATGCTTCAAAAAAAAAAAATTAATTTTGGGGCGAATTTTCCTACTATTTTGGCTTTGAAAAATTTTTTTCTAAAAATTTTCGAAAACTCGTAAGTTCACATAGAAAGTAATGTCATAAAAAAGATGTTCGAGAAAAACTTAAAATTTTATTTTTATTGATTACATCAGCTTGCCATTTTTGGCATGCAAATTTTATTCTTGTATTATATATACACACTTGGTGTCACAATCACACGCTCATTTGTGGGTAGTTAAAAACGTAGTAGGTATAAAACATTTTTTTAAGATTTTGAATTTGCATTTATTTTTAAAAGCGAAAAAATAGAATACTCCAAAAATCTAAATTTTTTTCCAAAAACAAAAGTAAAAAAAAAAAATTCAGAAATTTGCACGTTTTTAGTAACTTGTACGGTACTCACGAATTCCCTAAGTCCATTTTACATTTTTTCTTCGTCGAGGAATTTATGCTTCATGCATCTAAAAAGTGCCGTCTCACCCACTAAAAAACATTCTCCTCTCCATGGATTTAGATGCACCCCAAAACCGCTCTGGCATAACTTCGGGCTGTATTTTTTGCATAGAGTTTACCAATTTGGTAGTCTCTTCGACAGCGATCTTTTTCCACTCCTTCCACATAACATCTTTCAAGACCTCTTTGCTGGTACTTTGATGTTTCCTTATACATATTTCTTTCCAGAAGCACAAATAAGTGTTCAATAGGGTTCAATTCTTGCGATTGCGGAGGTGCTGGCAATAGTTTGAGGGCAATATTGACAAGCAATAGCTTTACTACATAACTATATGAGCCGCATGCGTGGGTTCATTCTCTTGTTGAAAGCAGTATTCATCTGATAATCCCAGCTTCTCAACGTCATGTTTTAAATTTTGTTTAAAAATACCCAAATTAGCAAACTAAAACAAACTTCAATTCATGCCATTCCAGCTATCATACACCACACACACATCACCCCACGGTGGAATTGGAATTACACTCGGAGCGATCACCTTGCAATAATCTGTGAAATAAGGAAGCATGGCGAAGAAAGGTTCCCAAATAACTACGAGACGAGGTACAAAGGCAAAACAATGGAGGCTAAGGTTATTGAAATCATGCTGGCAGATGTAACTCTTACGGGGGATGCATCTGAAAAGACTACGCAAACCATGAAACACTTAACGGAAGCATGTGATGCAGCCATGTCCAAAACGAGGGCCAACAAGCACAACAGCGAACCTGTCTACTGGTGGACAGCAGACATTGCAGAATTGCGCAGCGAATGTAAAAGAGCAAGGCGAGCCTACCAACGATCTAGGCGTAGGGAAAGTTTCCAAGGAAACCAGCTCCAATATAAGCAAAGAAGAAAGGCGGTAAAAAATGCAATTGAAAATAGTAAACCCCGGTGTTTCCTCCAGCTATGCGACGATTCCGATAATGATCCTTGGGGCATTGGGTACAGGCTGGTTATGAAAAAACTTTAAGTCCTTAAGCCACTTCCAACAACATGCCCAGCTACACTACGTAATGTAGTGGAAACACTGTTTCCCGTCTAACACACTATAAGAGACTACGAATTGGCAGCTAACAAACAAAGAAGAACTTCTGATGAGCATAAAACGGATAAAAAATAATAAAGCTCCAGGTCCGAATGGAGTTCCCAACGAGGCCTTAAAAGTAGCAATCCAAATTCGTAAAGACATTTTTGTAGATCTCTACAATACATGCCTAAAGAAAGGTACATTTCCAACCCAGTGGCAGCTGCAGAAACTGGTTTTAATTCCAAAAAGAGGATCCTTCAGGCTACCGCCCTATGTGCATGCTCGACACCGCAGGGAAAATTCTGGAACGCCTGATCGCAAATCGTTTAGAGGCTGCTATAGAGGATATAGGGCGGTCTATCACCCCGACAATTCGGATTCCGGAAAGCGCGTTAAACGTATGCCGTAGGTACTCGATGTCTATACGGTAGCAAGGAGTACTGTCTAATTGCGACTCTGGACGCTAAGAATGCCTTCAATACGACGAATTGGAGCAAAATTCTAATCGCGCTGGATAGTTTCCACATTCCAATATACATTCGGCAGGATTGTCGCCAGTTACCTTTCTGACAGAACCATGCGTTATAAAACCGATGCTAGTGTAAAAGAGTACAAAATAATTGGCGGAGTTTCACAAGGCTCAGTCCTGTGTCATTTGTTATGGAACGTCATGTACGATGGAGTTTTGTGCCTCAATCTACCTCTAGGGTCACAAATCGTAGGATTAGCTAACGACATAGCTGTTGTAGTCGTGGCTAAATCACTCCGTCAAGCCGAAGAAACATGCAACCAAGCTGTCGGCATGGTAAAGGCATGTTTGTGCAACAGTGGTCTAACTCTTGCGGACCATAAAACTGAAGTAGTATTAATTAGCAGCAGGAAGATTGTGGAGTCGGCCAACATAATGGTGGGCGATCATGGCATAAGAAGCCATTCATTAAGTACCTGGGCATAATAATCGACCGTAGGCTTAATTTCAAAGAGCCCTATCAATCTAAAGGGCAACAGAGTATGCTGAAATCGTAAAAAAAGCTACTTAAGAAAGGGGGGTCAATACGCAAGATAGCGAGAGAGCGTAGCCTGCGTTCATGGCCGGAAAAATGCAGCTCGTCCCTCAACGGAAGCTGTGCCTACCGTTTGATTCCCATAATTTCCGAATGGGTTAACCGTGAACATGGCCAGTTAGATTACTATCTGACCCAAATACTGACAGGACATGGGTGCTTTAAATCCTACTTATATAGGTTTCAACACGAAGACGACACGTACTGTTCTCATTGTGCACCAACTGCAGAAGACGCAGTTTCTGTCCGCGATTTGCGTTCGAAAGGGAGGAACTAAGCACTAGGGTGTGGACGCCAATTAAGGCTGATAACCTAGTGGATATTATGATAGAGTCCGAAGAACATTGGTCCGCTGTATGTAATATGGCAAAAATAGTAATATCCAAACTGATCTTCATGAAGTTCATGTGGAACAACATCAAGACGCACACCACAAATAGGAGGAGGAGCTCGGCCAAACACATAACAGAAGTGTACGCGCCAATTATTTATTTTTTATTTTTATTGTGCAAACAATGCGTTTTTTCCTATTTATTAGGGATATAATTGGCTTCTTCCTAGCAGCTCTTAGATGACAGCTTTCTTATGACTCTTCTGGCAGTTGAAGCCCTAATATATTTTTGAAACTTATTTCCTGCTTCATGTTTCACTTTTGAAGAAGTTATCTCTACATATTTGTTCACATAGCCTATAATAATGCGCTTTCCCTTTCGCTTAATTTACAAGGAAGCCCATACATCTGGAGAAATACCAAAAATCTGCTTTATAATCACAAAATAGTAGTAATGAAACTACCTTCTTTTTTGTATCATGGGTGGAACTCCTTTTTGATATTTATTTTTGCTTCATGCATCCGATAGAAGACGCTTGTGATATTTTTTTCAATTTATTTTACAGCTGTTACCAAATCGCCCGGCCTAGTGGACATCCATAAGTATGTGTTTGTATGAATGTATTTTAGGGTGAGTCAATTTATATGGAACGATTTTGTCGTCAATTTTCCCAGCTGGTTGCGATTGTAGGTGAAATTCTAAGAAAAAAAGTCAATTGCGTACGAAAATAGAGAGGAGCTTATCGTAATGAATATAGGAAGTAGAAAAAATACAATTCCTCTTGAAAGTAAAAGAGTTCTAAAACTAAAATAGGTGTAAATACTTTGTCAAAATACAAGTTTATCTCTCAAAAGAGATATTATTATCTTCAAAGTACTCCCCATCTACTGAAACGCACTTATGCTAGCGTTTGAACCAGCTGTCGAAACATTTCTGGAACTCTATTTTCGGTACAGTCAATAGAACGGCCTCGATTTTTCCATTGCTTCCTTCCGCTGTTTAAGGCCATTCTCCGTAGGGGTTTTTTGACTCGATCAAACAAAAAAATCGCAAGAAGCCAAATCGGGGGAATTCGATGGCTGCTGGATGGCTTCGTTTCGTTCTTGGTCAAAAATTCTCGGATAATGATGGCATTGTGCGACTATGCATTTCTCCCCCTACAAATCCTTTCTTTTTTTGGCAAATTGCCCGAATAATAGTCCTTATTAAGTGTATGACCTTCTGGCAAGATTTCGTGGTGTACAATACCTTTGTAATCCATGAAACCGTGAAAATCCGTTCCCTTTTTAGACTGAAGCTCTCCACTCACTCCCCTGATGACTGAATCGCGTATCGTCGTGTCGTACTGATAAAGCCACGTGTCGTCTCCAGTAATGATGCGTTCGATGAATGTTGGGTCGGCTCACGATCTCTTCTCTCGGCTGTTATCTTTAGAGTATCATTACCGAAATACATAGTTTCCCAACATTTCTAAGGTTTTCGCTTCAAACAATGTCAAGCAAACCGGAACTAACCCCAGATATGGGCGCCCAAGAACACTATAAGTCCGAGAAATACGTAGTATAATAAATATGGCGAAGGTTAACCCTCGAATTATTTCCTAAAAAAGTTTAAACAAAACGTTAACCATTACCATTTAAAAAAGTATTCGTACGAAAACGGCTAGTAAAAGGTTAGAAAAAGCTAGATATCATAATATAGTCGGCATCAAGAAAGCCATTTATTTCACTTGTGAAGGACGAGAGCGCATTGAATTTGCAAATTATTATGTAACTAAGCGTCCAAAGTTTTGGAAATTTGTAATTTTTTCAGACGAAAGTAAATTTTGTATTTTTGGGATGAGAGGTGGTCAAATTGTTTGGCGCAAATCAGGAATTGCTCTTGAAAAACAAAATATTGTTGGTACAGTCAAACACGGCGGTGGTGAAGCTATGTTGCGGGATGGATGGCGGCAATTGGTGTGGGTCAGTTAAAATTTATTGAACCGCCAATGGTTAAATGGGGGTATTTGAACATTCTGTAAAGGAATTTGAGACAGAGAGCTCAAAATCTTGGCTTATCAAGTACGTTTTGGTTCCAACAAGATAACTACCCAAAGAACACAGCCGGGATCGTTAAGCTTTGGCTCTTGTACAACGCTCCAAAACAGATCAAAACACCCCACAGTCGCCGAATCTCATTCCTATTTAGCATATGTGGAATCTATTAGAAAAAAGAATTCGACAGCATGCAATAACAAGGTGGCTTTGCGAAGTGTTATGCAGGCAGAATGGGCGAAGATTATAACTGAAGAAACAAGAAGTTAGTAAACTCAGTGCTAAATAGATTAAGTGAAGTCCTAAAATATGTTCTCAACTATAAATTTTATACTGTGTTTTTAATCAATTTAAAATATTTGTAAGATGTACGCATATTGTATTAATCAAAAATAAATTCTTTATACCAAAAAATCTCCAAGTAAAATTTCTATTAAAAAAATAACATTTATGATACTTCAATCAATATTCATTTATAATACTTCAATCAATACGAGTATTAATCTTCACATTAACTTCACATCAACTGAGGGGGGCAGCTCCTCCAGACAACGAGTCTTTCAATCGTTTTTTGCCAAAAACTGAGAGTATTTATTATCTTAAAATAAATTACTTATTAATATTAATGCTTAAATTAATAATATATATAACAATTTTTTTGAAATAAAAAAAACAAAATGGCGGTGCGAAATCAACCAGACAAAAATTTTTCATTAAAATAACTTATTCCGCTTTGTACTTACTTTTTTAAGGAAAAAAAAATAAAAAGAAAAATTTGAAGTGAAAAAGAAAAAAACTATACTTTTAAACAAATTGATCAAAACTACATATATATATCTTATAGTGATAATTAATAGAAAATTTGAGGTATATGCAAAGGCCAATATGTTAAAGAATATCCCTGTAAATTTTTAAGTTGATAGCTTGATTACTTTTTGAGTAAAACGTATTAACACATCGGTCAATAAGTCCCTAGCCTGACCTCTAGATGGCGCCCTTTATAGCATATCGATTTGTTATTTAATAGTGCCAACCTCTAAAGGTATACTGTCAAAGTTTCAAGACATTCGGTTTATTAATTACCAAGTTACAGTCCTTTAAGTGACGCTATAGTACTTTTGCTATTTTTAAAAACAATGAATTCAAAGTAATTTCGCGTGTTGATTTATCATTGTTTTCTTATGAAAAAAATACCGTTGAAGCAAAGCAATGGCTCGATAAACGTGATCCGGACTCTGCTCCATCGGAAACAACCATCAAACGATGGTATGATGACTTTAAACGTGGCCGTACAGACACCGATGAAGCTTAACGTCAGTTACTCCAGAAAATATTGAAAACCCCCTCAAAATTATCATGGACAATCGCAAAGTGAAGTTGCAAGAGATAGCTGACATCCTGAAGATATCAAAAGGCACGAACATTTGGGTATGGAAAACCTGTTGTCGAAATGGGTGCCGCGTTTGCTCACGCTGTTTCGGCAACAACCATCAATTGATGAATCATATCGCTGTTTGGACATTATTAAGCGAGATAAGTCTGAGTTTTTTCGTCGATATGTGAGAAAAGGTGAAACATGGATCCACCACTACACACCAGAGTCGAAACAGCAGTCATCTGAGTGGACTGGACCCGGTGAAAGCCGTTCAAAGCGACCAAAGATGCAACAGTCAGCTGGAAAGGTTATGGCGTCGGTATTTTCATTAATTATTTGGAAAAAAGCGAAACAATTAATTCTGATTATTACTGTGAATTATTGCAACAATTGAAGGAGAAAATCGCAGAAAAACGGCCCCATATGAAGAAGAAAAAAATCCTCTTTTCACCAAGACAATGCACCGTGTCACAAATCGATGAAAACGATGGACAAATTGAACAAAATCGCAGAAAAACGGCCCCATATGAAGAAGAAAAAAATCCTCTTTTCACCAAGACAATGCACCGTGTCACAAATCGATGAAAACGATGGACAAATTGAACGAATTACGTTTCGAATTGCTTCCCCACTCACTGTAAAGTCTAGATCTGGGCCCCAGCGACTACTAGCTGTTTTCAGACCTCAAAAAAATACTCCAGAGAATGAAATTTCCATCAAATAAGGAAGTTATCGCTAAAACTGAAGCGTATTTTGAGGCCAAAAATAAATGTTCCACAAAACAGGCATAGAAAAGCTACAAACTCGTTGGAAGGATTGTATCACCGCCAAAGGCGTCTACATTGATGAATAAAGAAGAATTTTCGAAAAAAAAAGTTATTTTCTTATCCAGGCCCGGGACTTATTGACCGATGTGTTATATTTCGAGAAAAACGCGAATAAAGTTTTCGTTCTTACTCATCTTTCGTTCGACGCTCAGCATTTCACTGACTTCATAGGGGCTTTTTAGACTTTCTATTAAGCTTAAAACATTACTATTAAGCTGAAACATTGATGAACAAGATATTCTTTGAATTGTAAAAGAATTTTTAAAGCAAAAAAAAAAATGGAAAATTTGAAAGTGCTGGAGGAGCTGGAGGAGCTGCAGGAATTGCCCCCCTTATAGATAACTTCTTTTCAAATTTGAATGGCTTGAAATTAATTTTAGAGTTATGCTCTAGTGGATTTTTTTCCAAAATTTTTATGTACAATCCGAATTTCCTGGGAACGATGTTGAAACAAGATTGACCTGCCCTAATGCATATATGTACATACAGACATACTTACGTATGGATTTATAAGAAATTAAGGTTTTTATTGCGCTTTAGACTAAAATGCCCAATTTGTGTACGATTTGTTGCTATTACGCCACAAGTGTCAAGGTGGCAGTGTCGCTTCGTTTCTTTTTTTTGTTTTTTTTTTGTTTTTTTTTTTGTTTTTTTTTTTTTTTTTGTTTTATCGTTGCCCATACAAACCCCACATAGTCATAAAGAAATCACAATTTACTCAGAATTGTTAGAAGACAATACTAAATAGTCGTAACGATATAAAAATGGCAACAAAGCAGAATGCGAGTGTGCAATAAGAATCTACTGACGCACTTGTGTCTGCATGACATACGAGTACTTACTCATACAGCAAGTGGAACAATGCAAAAACAACAACATGCAACAAATGTACAACTACTGAGCCTTTTATTCTACGCTCTGCCATCAGATTGGGAATGACATAATTTCTGCTTTGTTGCCGCACCATTGTCTATGGCTACAACACGCCTTTGATAGTGCCGCACCCTTCTGTGTGCCGGTGCCGGTGGCAGAAGTTACGTACATACATATCTCTCTAAAATTTGTTAAAAAGGACACAAGCATAATCGAAAAGGCCGATTGTTTCCATACAGTCTATGTGGCATTGTTTTGTGTCAAATTTAACTGCGCGAAAAATGCATTCGTTGCATGGACGTATGTGAGTATTTTCAATATGACATTGCAGAATGGGTGCACAGATTCTAAAAAATTGGGAGATTTGACATTTTTATTACCCAGACGTACAGACGCTAGTTTGTGAATTACGGTGAAACTTTTAATAAAACCTGCCGCAGCCAAGTGGATTTGGGCGTAATTTCAATTATGGAAATAGTATTTTCTAATAGCGCTCGCCACTCGCCAGGTAACAACAAATCTCGTAGGAATTAGAAGATCTTTGCATGATAACCATGCGCTACGGAGGTAGTATTTGTGGTATAACATCAACGATGACAGGAGAATTATAACGGCGGTCAGCTTGCTCTGTTTTAGCTTGACTCAATTTCGTGCTAAAAAAACTTTACAATTTTCAAATAAATCACAAAATTTACAACAAAATTTGCAGCAAATTAATGAGATCTCAGACATTGAGATAAAAAATTTGCTGCTATACTTGGACCTCACTAAATGGATCGGACTTAGAACAAAAACAAAAACAAAAACCTTAATCATACGAGGACGGTGGTATTAAAACGGTGCTGGTCACTAATTAGGATTATCAGTGGAAATACTCAACCACTTCAACATCAACAACAACAACATCTAATTTAACAATATACTTACATTCGCTTGCTTTCGCAGGGTCATGCGACCTTCTCCGACAGCAGTGAAGGTGAAAAGAAATTTCATAGAATATGCAAAAGCGCACCTAACCGCAAAGGTCAATGACGTTTAACCAAGGCAAAGACCTTAAATTGTGGTCCATAACCCTGTAGGCATGCATGTTAATGCATGAGAGTTATCTTAAATATAAATTACTAATGGTGAAAGGTTTTTGCACGCAGGGTTATATATATATATGTATATGTCAGGTCAGTCCATAAGTTCGTGCTTTTTTTAAAGGTGGTTTTAATATTAATAAAAAAGATGTTTAAAGTATTTATTAATTAATAATATATTTTCCTTCATTACTTACAATGTCTTCCCAACGTTTAGGCAAATTTTTAATTCCCTGCTCAAAAACGTGTTTGTCCTTGGAGCCAAAATACGCCCTTCTTATAGCTTCTTTTGAGGAATAGTTCTTGTTCCTCATATGGGATTGAAGTCCACGGAAAAGGTGATAATCACAAGGTGCAATATCCGGAGAGTATGGTGGATGCGGCATTAGCTCCCATCCGAGCTCGTTCAGCTTGCCTAATGTTTGCCTTGCGGTATGAGGTCTTGCGTTGTTGTGGTGAAACAAAACTTTGCGTCTATTCACTAAAGGCGGTCGATTTTTGTTAAGTGCCTCATTCAGGTTTGATAGCTGATGGGAATAATAATCAGCAGTTATCGTCTGGTTTGGTTCCAGAAGTTCATAATATACAATACCGACCATATTCCACCAAATAGACAGGAGAATTTTCTGGTGTCGGTTCTGGTGTTTCATCTTTCTCTAACCATTGGCGTTTGCGAACAGGATTATTGTAAAGGACGAATTTTTCATCATCAGTAACGATACGGTTCAAAAAACTTTCATTTTCAAGCCGTTACAGCAGCTGAGAACACACATTCACTCTCTGCTGAAGGTTGGCGACGGAAAGACTATGCGGAACCCATTTTCCCAGCTTTGAAACCTATCCCAACTGAACCAGGTGCCTGTGAATTGTTCCACGCCATAAATTTAACCTCTGAGCTATCATATCGACAGTCAAATTTGGCTCAGCTCCACGAGTTCGAGCAAGGCGTCGGAGGTAAAGACTTCGGGACGACCAGTTACCACTTCGGAACTTTGAAAACCACTTTTGCAAAGTCCTTACACTCACGGTATCCTCTCTGTGAACAACACATCGGAGGCTTGCCATTGCCTACCAAGGGGCAACGGCTATTAGGAAAAACGTTTTCTTCATTTTGGTCTTTCACCGAAATTCGAACCTACGTTCTCTCTGAATTCCGAATGCTAGTCACGCACCAACCCTTTCGGCTACGGCGGCCGCCTACAAATGATAACCAATATAAATAAATATGTACGAAAAATTAACATCTTTTCTTTGTGTTTGAGAAACAGAGATTTATTATATAGAAAAAAAACTATTGGCAAATGGAGGCCATAATTTCTTCAATATTTCCATCTCAATTTCTATCCAAAGAGACGAACAAGAAGCGAATCATTCAATATTACATTCGAACGCAAACCGAAAGTGTCTATAAATTAATTTTTTCTGCGAAAATCTCTAGTTTCCCCCACCATATCCACGCTGACCTTATTTACCACCAGGACAAACGATCTTTAAGCCTGTCAAAATACCATAATCAGAACAGCCAGCCACGAGATGCCTCCTGCTGTCTCGCCTGCAACATCTTCACGATGATGATTACCACGCTTCTGGTTAAGGAGCACAGTAAGATGCTCAGCAACCAATTCCTAGGTTGATACCGTAGAAACGACCCCTACAGGCATTTGCTAGAGCCTGAACCACCTTCTAGGCCAGTTAAGAGACAACTAACTTCAACTGAAACGGAGTACAATCAGAACTACTGGGTCAGAGAGTTTATACCACCTTCTCAAACTACCTACTCCCTCATGCCGTCATCGGGTTCCAACCAGCATCCAGCGCAGACGAAAAGCTTTAGCTGCCTCGTGAGACCCGCCTTACTTTGGCACAATTACGTTCAGAATATTGTAGTCGGTTAAACTCCTAGCTATCCAGAATCGACCCCGACGTGCTCCACATACTCGTATGTCCGGCATGTGAAGATACCCCGCACGATACTAACCACCTATTTACAGGTACATGCCCCTCTTAAAGCTGCTCACTATTACCCCTTTTCCCTTCCCATACCGTTAAATGCGATAGACGATGACGGCCGGTGACTACACCGTACTAACAGAACGTGATGAACTACTACAATAAAAACAACAAATTAATTTTATAGTTAAAAAGAAAAACTATTAAAATTCCTTTGAAGCTTAAAGCTTATTCTATTCGTTAATGGACAGCAGACGATGACGTTAATTTAGCCTAGGATACATCTCTTACAATAGTTTGTTAATCATCTTTCTTGTGATGGGATAGTTAAAATCAAAGAAAAGGCTTCGCTGTGGTCAAATGAATAGTGATGGTTTGGGACCATAAGTCCGAGCAGGCCAGCGAGTCCATTTATAGAGGATTCATTAAATTCTGGGATAGGTTTAAAATAAATAAGATCGATGAACCAACTTTTATGAGCCGGTTAACGAAAACTGTAGTGACTTTTCCATGGCGGCATATTTAAAAACTTTAGATTTAAGAAAATCCTATGTACTTTAATGTGGGACTATGTGGTAGGGTTAACAAAAGAATTAAAAATAAATAATATATTAGTTAAAGAAAAAAAAAGCAAAAAACAAAAACAAAAAAAATTATAAAAAAACTTTCAAAACAAAACATAAGGTGCAAAATAAGTTACCTCCATATGGAGTTTCTTCGAAACGTTTAACACCGGCTAAAAACTTCCTAACCTTGTGCGTTAATTCCAAATACTCGTATGCACACATATTTATTCGCTCATTTATTCGCATTTGAACATATTTATGTGATGAAAAAGTCGTTTCTCCTATTTCACAAATACCGAACAAACCTATCTTTGATCAATAGAACTAACTAGAATTTCATTCCAAACGGAATTTTTCACCTTAAAATTGTTTTTTAAAAATACTTCATATATAAATAATTAACTTGAGTATATAGAAATGAGGGAAAAAATTTGAATTAAACATAAACATGCACCCATAACTTTTTTAAATTAGGCTCATAGCCCATTGTGATGCCACGTGGGGAGCTTGCCCCTATCTCTCCTAAAACCAGTGTGTGCTTTTCAGAAATTTTAAAATATCTCTGATTTCTGTAGAACTGACATCTTCCAACTCATCAAAAAATTGTTCACCCAGAATAGTAAACCTGCGTCTGGATAGAGCAGGACAGTGGCACAGTAGGTGCGAGATTGTCTCCTCCTCGTCCTCATCTAGACAACTTCTGCAGAAGTCATGTGTTTGCACACCCATCCTTATCCTATTAGGCAGTGCCCCGTTATGACTGAGATTAATGTGCTAAGACTGTGTTTATTTTGGCTTAGTAGAGATTCTGTGCGTTTAGCATTTAGAGTCGGCCACAGTTGACGGGCGATTTTGCAGGTGGCTTCATTGCGCCATCTTTCGTTTGCTTTCTTTACGATTTTTTCAAGGATGGGTAGCTTACATGTTTGTAAGGGTATCCCTATGTCATTATCTATGTGCTCGTCAGACAATTTAGTGCCGAGTCTTGCTAGTTCATCGGCTCTACAGTTACCCTCAATGTCGCGATGGCCAGGAACCCATGTTACCTTTAGGTGAAATGACTCAGCCATCTCGTTAAGAGATGTGCGGCATTTCATGGCTACCTTGGAGGTTGTCGACTGTTTTGTGAGGGATTTTATCGCCACTTGGCTATCAGTGAAAATGTAGATATCATTTCCGGATATCGCACCACACTGTATCAGTGTCGCGGCTTTTATTGTTGCCATATCAGTTCAGCCTGTAGTGTCTACAGTAGTCGGGGAGCCGAAAACTGAAGGAAATCCCCAGATGTTCGGAATATACACCTCCGCCCACCCTGCCCTCGAGCTGTGAGCCATCTGTGTATACATGGATGGACTCGCTCTGTCTCACATCGTCCCGTTCCCACTCTTCCCTTGAGGGTAGGAGGGTCGTAAACGATGTAACGGCAAGTATAGGCGGAAGTGCATAGTCCACCAGTCCGAGAAGCCCCAAAGTGCCAGCCAGGATTTTACCGTGACCATAATCCGTGTTTGACCACTTATGTAGAGTGTTCATACCTACTTTACTAGCAAAAATAATCCCAATAATCATTTCCCAAACAGCGTTCTGATGTTTGTCATCGTTCATTTCTTCCGTTTGATTAAAAACCAACTCAGAACTTTCTCCCACAAGAGAAGCAACTGTCAAAATTGCTTTAAGATTGGAAATACGAATAAGAAGCGCAAAGCGTGTCGCCAGTACGAGGGACTAAACCCCTTCTCTCTTCCGCGTCCGTCCATCTTCCACGAACAAAATGTTTCCCTTCCAAATGATTCCCTGTGTAAATGGGCACTAAGGAGGCAAAATAACTCCCATACCCATCATCAACACTGAACTGAAATACTTCATTTTTGTTCATATTTTTATTTTCATTTGCAGGCATCCGGCAACACTATACTGTTGCAAATTCTAATGAATTCTTGTTCGCGTTTACCTAAAATTGGAAAATAATGATATGGGCAAATGTAGCAGCATTTAATTTTCATTGAAATAATTCCAATATAAGTATAAAAATATGTAAAGACATGTGTGTGAGTGTATATTTAGTGAATTTAAGTGAAGTGTAGAAAAATATATATTAAAATGTGCCAGACTATAGTGAAGTTCCCGAGGGCACTTTGAAAGCAAATGATTATTAAATTATTATTTTCGAAATAATTGGCAGTTATAAAGGTTGTTCCTGAAACTCTCCCTAACATCGTCACCAAGTTTACCAAACAAAACTTTTTTTTCAGAAAAGGTTAATATAATCTTTTAGGAATATGTCAAAAAAAAATTAGAACGTAAATTTAAGTATTTCTTATATTATAAAGGGTGGTTAAATTTCAAGGGCCGATGTTAAATGTGAACCACACTTAAACGTCACATTTTATTTGACATTTTTCAATTTCAGACTAACTCAATTTGAACCAAGGAAAGATACACAACCGAGCAATGCGTTAAAGTTATTCAGGCTGCATTTCGAGATTTTTTCGGCCAATTTAATCGTCCAAATGTGCGTACAATCGGAAAAATTGTGCAAAAGTTTGAGCAAACCGGGTCTGTATTCAAAATCAGAGGAAGAGGTATAGTTACGTTGTATTCAAACTTTAGACGCGTTTTTCTTAAAACTATATTTTTCGAATTGGCTTACACGATAACTCGAAAAGTTATTGACCGATCTCCCTGAAATTTTGCACACATCTTTTTTATGATATTACTTTCTTTCTTTCGCGGCAAAATTCTTTTTTTTTTTTTTGAAGCATTTTATTCCGCGAATTTTGTTTTTTTAAATTTTGTTTAATTCATATAGAAACTATGACTTTAATAAACAAAAAAATGTTTGGTTTTTTGTATTCAGGTCCCTGACGCCGATGCTATAATGCCCGCCGATTGAAAAGCCCCGCTGCAACCTTCCTGGAAGAATTGAGTGTACATCCGCCATTTTAAATGATTAAAATAAAAAAATTTTATATTTTTTAATGTATAAATAAACTGTATGCCAATTTTGAAAAAATATGTTGGCTTCTTCACTTTAAATAATTTTAATGAAAATCAGGGAAAATATGGCCGTTTACAGGAATCTGTCTCCTTAAATAAGTCATTATAGTTTGCCTAAAAATGCCCATTTTACATTACAGCAAATCCGAGCTGTCAACATTTTTATGCAACATATTTGTCGCCTCCTACTCACTGTGTTCGCAGAGACCAACTCTGACGTCCAACAGAGCGCCTGCGTAAAGTGATTAAATAGACGCTGTGCGGCTGGCTACTGCTGTTGAGATATATTAGTATATACATACATTCATACATATTATTACAAATGGGTACACATACATGCATACATATGTAGGTGAGGACAGTCACTGCAGGACTCCGCTGACAATGCTGAGTCAAATTTAATATATTGCTTCGCGCCTTTATACTCGTACACTCCGCAGTAGTACTGACAATTTGGTTTTCTATTTCCTACTTTTTGATTTTCAATTTCGTTCTTTCATATGGACCGGTGGACTGATAAGATTACGTAAATACTAATAGGACTATGAATAAGTTCGTGCGGTTTTTTTTTCGAAATTTGAAACTTTATTGACGTAAAATGGTTACAAATTTAATATTCAAAGTATTGTCCATCGCTTACTACTACTTTTTCCCATCTTTCTGGCAATTCACGGATTCCCTTTGTGAAAAATTCGGTCGGTTTTGCCGCAATCCACGAATCGATCCATTTTTTGACTTCATCGTAATTACGGAAGTGCTGGTCAGCCAGGCCATGTTGCATCGATCGGAAGAGATAGTAATCGGATGGCGCAAGGTCTGGACTATACGGCGGGTGGGGTAGGACATCCCATTTGAGCGTTTCTAAGTATGTTTTGACCACTTGTGCAACATGTGGCCGAGCATTGTCATGTTGCAAAATAACTTTGTCGTGTCTATCGGCGTATTGCGGCCGTTTTTCTTGCAGTGCTCGGCTCAAACGCATCAATTGTCGTCGGTAGACATCCCCCGTAATCGTTTCATTCGGTTTCAGTAGCTCATAATACACAACACCCAGCTGGTCCCACCAGATACACAGCATAACCTTCAGGCCATGAATATTCTGCGCCGACGTCGATGTTGAAGCATGGCCAGGGTATCCATACGTTGCCCGACGTTTTGGATTGTCGTAATGGACCCACTTTTCATCGCCCGTCACAATTCGATGCAAAAACCCCTTTCTTTTGTGCCGTTGAAGCAGTTGTTCGCATGCCATAAAACGGCGTTCAACGTCTCTTGGCTGCAATTCATACGGCACCCAATGGCCTACCTTTCGGATCATTCCCATGGCTTTTAAACGTTTGGAAATGGTTGATTGATCAACTCCCAAAGTTTTTGCAACCTCTTCTTGCGTTTGAGCCGGATCTTGATCGAGCAATTCCTCCAATTCGGTATCCATGAACTTTGGCGGCGCACCCTCGCGTTCTTCGTCTTCCAAGCCAAAATCACACTTTTAAAGCGTGCAAACCACTTCTGGCACGTTCGCTCAGATAGAGCATGCTCACCATAAACTTCCACCAAGATACGATGACTTTCGGCTGCTTTTTTCTTCATATTAAAATAATGAAGAAGAATTCCCCGCAAAAACACATTATTTGGCACGAAATTCGACATTTTCAAGTGTGGTAAAAATATTGTTGTTTACGCTTCAAATAAAAAACTTATACTGACGTTTGTGCCTTACGACAGTAGCTCTCCAATGAATGTTTGGAAATGTGGATCAATGGAATAATAATCAAGTTACGCCATCTGTTGTAAAACCGCACGAACTTATTCATAGTCCTAATAGAACCGTGTGAAATAAATGCAGAAATCTTCTGGTAACAAATAACGATATTGTTCTTGTTCGATGATTTTTAGGTGCATGAGAACTATTGATATCGAGAGCGGCAAACTGTGTTGACATTTTTTTTTCCAGTAAAAGTACGTTCGCATACGCCGGGATTAGCAATAAATCCACAAAAATTAAACGGGTTGGTGTCGAAATTCTGTCTGTACAAAATTCTAAAAACAAAATTCTGCTTTTTGAAATTCTGCTTTTTAAAATTCTGCTTTTTTAAAATTCTGCTTTTTTAAAATTCTGCTTTCTAAAATTCTGCTTTCAAAATTCTGTATTAAAATACAATGTTAACAATGTTAAAGAGGTAATGTAATTATTTAATTTATTATTATTATTATTTTTTATTATTATTCGAGATATTAATAAAAAATAATAATAATAATTTTTTCTTCAGTTTCGATAGAATCGACAGTATTTTTGCGTAGAACTTCTTTTCGCATGGGCGGCCTTCGGCCGCGCTTCAAAAAAATAACCCTCATCAGTCCAACTCCGGCTACGCAATCCACAGTATTTTTGCGTAGAACTCTTCTAAAAAAAAACGAACAGCTGCGAAGAATTATTAAGGAAAGAAATGAATTAAGTCACACTACATATTTAAAAAGAATTCCAAAAAATATGTAATTGGCTAAACTAAAATATTGTTATCGCTTAAACATACCTATATGTATATTTATGAATTAAATGTTTATTTTGTTACTTCTTGTATGACGAAAATCACAAAACTTGAATAAAGCAGAATTTTAGAAAGCAGAATTTTAAAAAGCAGAATTTTAGAAAGCAGAATTTTAAAAAGCAGAATTTTAAAAAAGCAGAATTTTTTTGCAATTTACAGAATTTTGTCATCCAGAATTTTGTAAAACAGAATAATGACACGCTCCCAAATTAAACTATCCGTTCGCATACACACACGCACAAAAATATTCACAGAACCACTAATTTTTCATTCAATCAGCTGTATCTGGAAAAAAATTAATGTTATTCTAAGATAAATACACAAGTTTATTGGAGTTTACTCCTTAAGAAACGATATATAAGGCCCACGGTATGAAAAAATATGAGTAGTAAAATCGTGTAAATCACTGGCGTACGCTGACGGAAGTGACGCATTGCCCTTTTTCTATATTCTAGTGAGAAAAAGCACTGCCTACCTTGTGGCGCTACTTTGGTGGTGCAAACTTGTAAGAAATATATATTTCCTTCTGGTTGCTAATTTCCAGTGAGAAAAAGCACTGCATACCTTGTGGCGCTGGTTTGTTGGTGCAAACTTGTAGGAAATAAATTTTCCTTGTGGTTGCTGATTTCTAGTCAGAAATAACACTGCCCACATTTATTTCCGTTTCCTATCTAGTGCTTGTGCGTTCGTTGAGAACCTACATATACCAGTGATATCGTCTGAACCTTTGGAGGAGATTGTCTTCAAAAACCCTTACAATGGTTCATCTGCCAATTACACGCCAATGAACTACCGCTTAGACATTTGTTTGAATACATTGATGGCTCTACGTCTAAAAGCTTTAACGGTGAAATAGAGAAAAAATTTAAGGATTGTGCGAAGCTTTCTTTCGTCAATTATAAACCAATCGTATTGACACTACCAGATATATCCAGTGAAAAAGATTTAAGTACTGATCAAAAATACATATTTGATATTTGTAGTGCTATTATAAGTGGACATTGCAACGACAGCTTAAAAAAGAAAAACCCCAAAAAATTGTTCATTCCAGGTGGCTTACTATAGCGAATAGAATAAATAAATTTATATTTTTCCAGTAATATAGAAAAGGTCTTCATTTACTCCTTTTGCATATTAAATATATTTTTAAATATAACAGTAATCGTTCTTAAGGAGTAAACTCCAGTCGCGTGTCGGAGCTGACACACACACCTCTTTTTTTGTTTATTTAAAACTAACTTAATCTTAACAAAACTTTACTCCATGAATGAAAAATTAACAAAAATCACAGAATGCTTCATATTTTTAAGGGACACAATTATTCAGACAATTCAATTTCACAAATAAAATATTAAGTTCGATGAAATTTTAATATTTAGTAGGCATTCCTTCTTGCCTGATGGCTTCATTAAGTCTATTTGGCATAGAGTTAACTAATTTTTTAGTCACATTTAGACTCAAATATCGCCATTCCTGTTGGATTTTGCTAGTTATGTTAATTTTAGCAACACGCCTACCGAGTTCATCTCCCAAATGCTCGATGGGATTCAAGTCTGGAGACTGTGGTGGTGTTGGAAGAATGTGAGGTATACACACATACACACGTCGTGAGCAGTATGCCTGGGATCATTATCTTGTTGAAAATAAAAGTTATTTCCGTCACACAGTTTTTGCCCACGTTTCCTTTTAAATTACGAGGTGTGTTCAAAAAGTATCGCGAATTTTGAATTTTCGCAGGTTACGTATATTCGAATTTCGATTTTTTTGTGGCGATATGTTGGTACTCAATTCTCTCACTCAGGCCGACGAGTTCGGCCATTTCGAATGTTCAGTTAATGGTTGATTTTTACGTATTCAAAAAGATGGCTCAAAGAACCTGTATCAAATTTTGTGTGAAAAAACGAAATTAAGAGCGCGGATGCATTCCGAATGTTGACTGTGTCATACGGAGAAGCTGCTTTGGACCAAAGCAACGTTTATCGGTGGTACAAAATATTCTCAAAAGGTCGAGAAGATGTGAACGACGAAAAGCGTGCCGCACGCCCGAGCACTTCAACAACAGACGAAAAAATTGATTAAGTGAAGAAAATGGTATTGGCCAATCGTCGAATCGACCTTAGAGAAGTTGCTGAGGACGTGGACATAACGATTGGCTCGTGCCATTCGATTTTTTTTTTTTTCAATCATTTGGGTCATTAGACGGGTCACCACAAAATTCGTACCAAAACTGCTCAATTTCGACGCATGAACATTGCTAATGAGATGTTGGACTCTGTCCGCGACCACCCAAATTTGCTCCAGAGGGTCATAACTGGGGACGAATAGTGGGTTTATGGTTATGACGTGGCTCAATCAACTTAATGGAAGCTGCCGCACGAACCAAGACCGAAAAAAGCGCGCCAAGTTCGGTCGAATGTAAAAGTTTTGCTCACCGTTTGCTTCGATTGCAGGAGCATTGTGCATCATGAGTTCTTGCCACAGGGTAAAACGGTCAATAAGGAATATTACCTGCAAGTTATGCGCAATTTGCGCAAAGTAATCCGCCAGAAACACCCGGATTTGTGGCTCTTGCTTCACGATAACGCCCCTGCTCAAACATAATTGCTTGTGCGCGACTTTTTGGCGAAAAAACCCCCTAATGATGCCACAGCCACCGTATTCCCCAGATCTCGCCCCCTGTGACTTTTTCTTGTTCCCGAAACTAAAGAGGCCTATGAAAGGACGACGCTACACTACTATTGAAGAGATAAAGACGGCATCGAAGGACGAGCTGAACAAGATAAAAAAAGAGGTTGTCTGTAAAGTCGGTTTACTGATGATAGTTGAACGTGACAACGTCATAAGAAAATACTGATGTGATGGTTGCGTTTTTCAAATGAAAATTTTAATTTTATTTGTTTGATAGATATTTTGTATGAATATAGAGAAGGGCGGCCGCCGTAGCCGAATGGGTTGGTGCGTGATTACCATTCGGAATTCACAGAGAGGTCGTTGGTTCGAATCTCGGTGAAAGCAAAATTGATAAAAACATTTTTCTAATAGCGGTCGCCCCTCGGCAGGCAATGGCAAACCTCCGAGCGTATTTCTGCCATAAAAAAGCTCCTCATAAAAAATATCTGCCGTTCGGAGTCGGCTTGAAACTGTAGGTCCCTCCATTTGTGGAACAACATCAAGACGCACACCACAAATAGGAGGAGGAGCTCGGCCAAACACCTAACAGAAGTGTACGCGCCAATTATTATTATTATTATTTTTTTTTTATAGAGAAGGAGGTAAATAGAATCGCAATGGAATTGATCAAGTTGCATTTATTTGTACGCATAAATACAATTATGTCAATTTTAACATGTGTGATATTTAACTTCTTACTATTTGTGTTATTTTGTTGAGAATAGGACGATGATAGAAAAAGTAGGAAATCAAAGGGAGTGTTTCGAGTGAGTGTGTCTTGAAAAAGTCAAATCGATGGTGGTGCCTCTTAGTGTTGTTGACTTATTAGCGTCTGATGCACAATCGACATTGAATCTTTCATGTATTTGATACATGTTACATCATATTTCACGTTTGTGTTGAAGTCACCACAAAGAAGAATTGGTACATCGATATCAACTTCTATGATGGGATGTATATTACATACTGGCTGTTGTAAACATACGGAAATAGTACTGCAGGATGAATATAAACTGCGCCAAGAACCATTTTAAACGTGGTATCAGCGGTGAATCAAACGTCACTTCGGCCAAGCAAACGTCACCAGTGTTTCTAATAAGCCGGGTTGTATTCGACAGTTCAACGTTGACAATTTTGGCCGTGGATGTCGACGATAACTTTCTATAAATTGTCACTCCACCTGCTGCGTTTGTTTCAGAATCTGATCGATTATTCTGCTGGGTTACACATTCAAAATTTTCAATTGAAATTGGATCACAATTGTTTCGGTCAGAATCAAATAATCAGACCTTGGAATCACTATGTCTTTTTCAATATTTGCAAAGTGAGCAGGCAAACTCTGTGCTTTACAGAATTTTACTGCATTATCAGTAATTAATCGAAGTGTGTGTCCACGAAGTCGAATATATTCGTTACGGATATCTCTTGTTGTCTGTGAATCGTTTCCCTCCCGTCCGTGTTTAAAGCGAAATGGAACATCTTTTTCAGTGATAATACGCAAGCCTTCTATACTTGTTACCCGACTCAGCACCACGTACACCAACTGTTGCGATTGCTTGGATGAGTATTTATAAACAATGACAGTAAACGTCCCACCTTGCGACTTCTGAAGAGTGTAGGAACGCAAGGAAACTGTTTTCGTTTGCATTTTATTATTTTTATTAGTATTATGGTTGCTATTTTCTTATAAACAGTTTGTAGACAGACTCTGGTTTCTGTTGCTTCTTCTGGAAACTCGAACCATAAAGTAACAATTTCTTCTCTAGCTGCTGGCGAAGTTGTACTGGTCGATGGTCCTGCTTCTGCAGAATTGTCATCTACATTTGACTGCTGACGTTCGATATGTCGCAAGACACCAATAGCTCCACTTACCAATCCATCAGCGACATCTATGTTAGAAGTTATCATGTAGGAATATCCTTCTGCCAAAGGCAGCAGGTACGGTAATCCATCGGTTTCTGCCACTGTCGTCTTGTGTAGTTTTATAGTTTACCTTGGTACTGTCTCTTCTCTTGTTCACTTGAATAACCAAGCATAATATCAAGCGAGACAGTTGTATGCATTTAGAATTGCGCTTCGGTTGTACGAATCCACTTCATTGTTACTACATATACAGCCTGACAGCATTAGACACGTTTTCCTTGCACCAAGCCTGAGGTTTCTGTCTGGACTCAATAAGGGAGATATTATCGTTGCTTAGTTGAAGTCCATCGCCGATTTTTGTTAGAATCGTTGAAAACCGCTCATCGTTTTGTCGCACAACACGAACCAGTGGGAAGTAATCAATGCTGTGCCAAAGAATCGGACCTCCTAATTGGTTGATCGGCATAGTATAACATGGAGTTGTTCGTACAGGTGGAAGCTGTCTGAAATCTCCACATAATATAACGTGAATGTCTCCGAAAGGTTTGTCGTGAATGCCAGTAATCTGCTGCAATCGTAGTTAACTTGCTGAAGAATAGCTGAACTTAACATGCTGATCTCGTCGATGAAAACAGCTTTGACGCCTACGAACATTTTTCTGTAAGGTTGCAAATTTTCTGTGGATAAGCGTTTCGTCACGTGAGCAGTTGTGAGACGAAACGCTGAATGAACTGTAGTGCCACCAAGAGGTACAGCGGCTTTACCTGTGCTTGCACAGGCAATGTAGGCGTTGTTCATTGAGTTGTTCTCCTGAGTGTAGCGATTGTATGTTTCCCTGAGGCACTTTAATGTGTAAGTTTTTCCACAGTCTGCAGGACCCGTGGGGAAAATTTGAAGTGCTTCAGAAGTGTAATTGATTTCAAGTAAAATTTGTATAATTTATAATTTATCCTGTTCAATTTATCAATCCCTTAAACCATTATAGTATTTTTCCCAACAGATGTCTCATTTTTTCTTTGATTTTTAAACTTGTTCGTCGCCCTGTTACTAAATGACAGTTAGGTGGTGCTGGTGCTTGCTGACAGTACTGACAGCCAGATGGCAAAACAAAATTACAGTAGTGTATCGAGGGCATGACTTAGCTAATATTGCTAATAAAAATCGGCAAATAAAATGGGCGAAAAAATTATTTGCAAAGGAAAATTCCGTAAAACGCGAAACCAAATATTTTATGATTAGTATATGAAGAGATACGCAATTTTCATATTTTTGAAATTCTTAACAATACAATTAATTCCTTCTGGTTCCATCTACAACTTTTTTCAAAGATGGGATATGAATATGGTAAGAAGCTGCAGTCCCGGTATGTGTCTAATAACAACAGTTAGCTTATGAAATATCGCCGTACAAAAGACACAATCAGTGTTTGGCGTCGCGAAAATTTTACATTCTAATTATGGAACTTCAGTGCTGAAGCTTGAATATTTCACAAAATAGCTTAGCTTTGGATTTAGTCTTATGTCGCGTGATAGATGTTGTTTGATAGTTTGTTTACAAAAAAAACATACAACGTCAAAAGCAACAACATTTCTGAAAAAATTACCTCAGCCTTCTGTTGGATGAAACATTACTTATTTAGAGCTCGTTATTTGCAGTATATCTCCACAGAGTTACTATGCGGTTTTCGCATAAATTTTAAACTGTCGTATAAAAATCTGTTGAATGCCTTTTGCAAATGTCTGATTACCCGAAACAACTTAGAAATCAGAATTAGGTAGTTGAATTTAGATTTTGCTGAAAAATTTGTTAAATTTCATTTCTGCTTGATAAGCATATTATTATATTAATCAATATAAGAAAATCGTAAGTATTATATGCCTTAAGTTTTCTGAAGTTGGGCGAAGTATGAATAATCCAAGTATGATAGCATACAATTCGCTGTGTCGTCAGATTCCATAAATAAAAAAACAAAAGAAATAAGAATTACTTGTTTGTCAATTCGCCTTGTGCATAATTACCCCTTAATGCAAGGCGAATTGAGCATCTTAGGTGGCGCCCAAGGCGAATTGAGTAGCTCAGGTGGCGCCATTAAGAACAGTTACTTTATTTTTCGCGATTTTACAAGTCTGACGTCAGCTGCGTTTGCAATAAAAATCAAACAAAAGTAGGAAAAATTATATGATTGTGAAAATTCAGTGAATGGCTTGGTAATATAGTGATTTGTGAAATTTAAACTAATCAAAATTATGAAAACGAAGTGCTGTGCGTTAAATTGTGAAATTGCAAATTAATATAAAGCCTCCAAATGCAGTTTTTTGCGTTTTTATGCTGAATACGCCGTGGTTAGAAAGCATGTGTGTGTGTGTGTGTGTGTGTGCATAATTTCTTGTGCTTGGTAGCTTCCATTGCTTTCGCCTACTCTTCTTCTTCACAAACAAGTAATTCCCCTTCCTTTTGCATGTTTATTAATCCGCTCGTACGACACGCGAATTCGAAAGCCGCAATCTATTTCTCTATCATTCTTGGGTGGCGTCATTAAAAAACAGTTACGTTCAAAGGTTTATATTCATTTGTGCTTTGAAAATTTAATACGCAGCACTTCGTTTGCAGTAGTTTATTTAATATTAATATCACAAATAACAGTATTACCAAGCCATTCACTGAATTTTCAGAAACAGTTAATTTCTCCTACTTCTGCTTGTTTTATATTGCGACGGAAGCTGACGTCAGAGTAAAGTAACTGTTTTTTTTAATGGCGCCACCTCCAGTACTCAATTCGTCTTGGAATATCCACAACAAAAATATACCAAATAATATCTTTGACTTGGAAAACTTACAATAACAAATAGTTTAATATATTTCTAAGCTATAATAATTTTTTTTTTTTTTTGTTTTTTTGAGAAATGTCTTAATTTTTACCTAGTCTTTTTAGATTTTTCGATACGATTTTCTATGAAATTTAATAATTTATGAGATGATCTCAGCTGTGAATATTTTTTATTAACCAGCTGAGAGTTTTTTTGCTTATGGATCTGTACGATGCATTTGGAGGCTTTTTACCACGCGGCACTTAGTTTCACTAGTTTGTTTAGTTTAAATGTCACAATTACAAAGCTATTCAGCTATCCTTTTTATTTGCTTAATTTGTATTGTCATAGTGCCTCATTTCAGACTTGTCAAAATCGCTAAAAACTAAGTAACGTTTTTCGAAAGGCGCCATCTTAGGTATTCAATTCGCCTTGTATACAAAGCATTTTTCTGCGATGCTACCATATTTTTGAATTAAATATTTTATATATTTATGCGACGTTCGTGCTGAGCACTAAATGTGCATTGAAAACTTTCGAACATTGCTTTTTCGAAATGTATTCATGGTATCGCTTTTACAAAATATGCATTTACTCTCGTTCAGAATCTTATGTTTGTTATGGTTGTAAAATACTTTATACGTGCCGATAGGTATATTCAAATTTTTCAATGCGTACTCTCAAACGGGAAGCCTTAAAAGCAACGGAATTGCATTTCGAATGATATTAGGTGAGGAGCAAAACTCTTGTCTTTTATCTATATTGACTTAATTTTTAAATGTCTAGTAAGGTTTATCTTATTTATGGTAAAGTTATATTTGTCTATATTTCTTTATTTAGATTATAATTAAGGAAATAAACACGTCGATTTGCGAAGTTAACAAAATTCGAATCTTTGGATTATAACAAAAATGCTCAAAACGTTGTTCGAATTAACCAATTGTTCGAAGATTACAGAGTTGCTTTCAGCATTTAGATTCTTTATGCAAAAAAAAAGAGGTTGTCTGTAAAGTCGGTTTACTGACGATAGTTTAACGTGATAACGTCATAAGAAAATACTGATTGAATGGTTGTATTTTTCAAAAGAAAATTTTAGTTTTATTTGTTTAATAGATATTTTGTATGGATATAGAGAATGAGTTAACATTAACATAACATAATATAGTTTAACATAACATAACATAACATAACATAACATAACATAACATAACATAACATAACATAACATAACATAACATAACATAACATAACATAACATAACATAACATAACATAACATAAAATAACATAACATAACATAACATAACATAACATAACATAACATAACATAACATAACATAACATAACATAACATAACATAACATAACATAACATAACATAACATAACATAACATAACATAACATAACATAACATAACATAACATAACATAACATAACATAACATAACATAACATAGCATAACATAACATAACATAACATAACATAACATAACATAACATAACATAACATAACATAAAATAACATAACATAACATAACATAACATAACATAACATAACATAACATAACATAACATAACATAACATAACATAACATAACATAACATAACATAACATAACATAACATAACATAACATAACATAACATAACATAACATAACATAACATAACATAACATAACAGAACATAAAATAACATAACATAACATAACATAACATAACATAACATAACATAACATAACATAACATAACATAACATAACATAACATAACATAACATAACAGAACATAACATAACATAACAAAACATAACATAACATAACATAACATAACATAAAATAACATAACATGCTGTTCAAGCAAGGTAACGTCGCATGAGCAATTTTGGTGCGTGCAGCCGGCTACATAGAATTATAAGACGTTATCACGTCAAAAGATAATAATAACATTAAAACAGCAGGTATTATTAACAAACTTGGTTTTATTTTAAATTCTTCAAGTAAATCAAATTAATAATAATCAATAAGAAGGCATATGCAAATACAAATACGTGAATTTATATATGTACATATGCGCATATACATACATATATACGCTCACTTAAGTAGGAGAGAGCAAGATGTCGAACGTTGCCGTTCGTTTGCTTTGTTCGTTCGGCGCTTTCGCTTGCAGTTCATTCAAGGTAACGGCAATGAGCAAGGTAACGACACATTTTTTCGTGCGTGCAGCCTGTTAAATCGAATTATAAGACGTTATCACGTCAAAAACATTTAGCATTTAGTTACATTTAGGTTGAGGTTTTTTGTTGGTAAATGTACATTTATAGGTGCATTAAGAACTGAATGCGCTAGTGTTCAGCATGAACTGCTATAATCCTACTTATCAAATATTTCTAAAAGTTTTCGCACAACTATTTTGGCGAACTTGACTGAATATTGTGAGAAAAGTACCCGGGAAACATCTTGATCCAAGCGTGCGGCAGAATAAATCAGACGTTATTATGAGAAATAATACCATTAAAGTGTACTTAGCTGAGATTTAGCTAAAGTAGAACTTAAGTTCAACTAAATTTCGTTTATAAAACCGACCCAGAAAGTCAGTTGACAATCGACTTAACGTTACCGGAACGACACGGATTTAAATTCGGCCAAGGACTGAAATGGGAAATGTTTATGCTGCTACAACAACAACTTCTATTATTAAGTTATTTATTATATTCATGCCTTAGAAGCAGAAATTACTGTACGAAAATTTCACCTATTTAAAAGAAACACAAAAAATCACTATATAAGCATTTCCTGTGAACAGTACTATCTCGGCCTCGCTACAATGAACATTCAGTCGAAAATCCGAGGTTTTTTTTAACTATTACCTAACAAGATCCTACATAGTATAATTATGTGGAACTCAAAAGAAGAACCAAAATTCTGTATAACAATTTATTAATCTCTGTGCACTTGAAATTGGTTGTACATACATCATACAATTAACTAGTTTAAATAAAGGAAATCTCTATGTAATCTTGTTTTAAATGGAAATTCATTTATTTTAATAGTAATCGTTCATTTCGTTCAATTATATGCACAGGTAAAGCTTATATATTATATAAACGAGGCTTTGAATATACACAGAGTCAGTGCTTATAAACAGGATTTTAGACGGTGATTATATCCGGGGAATACTGTACATATACATTTTATTATTTTTTTACACCATTAATAAAGTTATTAAAACAATTATTTTATTTAATATTTAAAATTCTTTTTATATAAGTGCTCGTTTTTTATAAATTTTACATGATTCATTAAGTCGAAGGCTTTTTATAAAAGACTTTTTAAAAGCATACATTGTTTTTCGAGATATTTTAATATTCAAATATGTTTAATTTTGATTTGACCAATAAATAACACGTATAGTTTTCATTTCCCCCAAAAAAAGTTATATGGCTATATTTGTCTCTAGAACTTCTATCGATCCACATACATATGTACAGGGTGGGCCATATAGCGTTTGCTTTTTGAACCACCTATTTTTTTGAGAATGGTAACACAAATTACATGTCAAATGTGTTCGTAATTTACTTAAAGGTTTGACATTTACGAAATGGGACACTATACGCTTGAACAAAATTGGGAAATATTGAAAACCTATTTCCAAAGTGGTGAGTCTTCTTCTTCTTTTCTGATTTTCACATCGGTGGCTACGCCAATAAGCAAAATTGTCGGATTTGGGGCTCAGAAATCCACACGTTACTGTAGAGAAGCAAATGCATCCACAACGAGTCACTGTTTGGTGCGGTTTTGGGTCTGGCGGCATCATCAGGCCATTTTTTTCGAAAATGAGCGAGGAGCCGCGGTTATAGTAAATGGCAAGCGTTACCGTGACATCCTCAACGAGTTTTTGTTTCCAAAAATTGAAGAGGATGACATGGACGACATTTGGTTTCAACAGGACGGTGCAATTTGTCACATTGCCAAAGTTACACTCGAACTTTTGGCTACCGTTTTTGAAAACCGAATAATCAGTCGAAATTCCGATATCAATTGGCCGCCTCAGAGCTGTGATTTAAGCCCGTTGGACTATTTTTTGTGGGGAGCCGTTAAGGACAAATGCTATGCGAACCATCCAGAGACGATTGATGCTTTAAAACACGAAATCGAAGTTGCCATTCATGAAATTGGAGCCCAAATAATTGAAAATGTGCTTAAAGATTGGGTTGATTGAATGGCCTACTGTAAAGCCAGTCGTGGCAGTCATTTGAACGATATTATTTTTCATTCATAAATGACAATATTTAATCTTCAAAATAAAAAAAAAAGTTTGAAAAAATATTGATTAGTTTTTTTTTTTATAGCCGATTCAAAACGCAAATTTTACATGGCTCACCCTGTACATACATATTTACTTTTCTAATAAGAAAATTGAAGGCATTCTGCATAGTCCATTAGACAATTGCTAGATCTAAAGTCCATTTGTAGATCGATAAATCACTGTAGGTGTTACAAACCAGAACAGTAACATACATATGTCATTTGAATTTTAGGTATTTAAAATAGCTATTTGGAATATTTTTAAATTTAAAGATCGGATTAAACTACGTATTTTCCCATCTTTGCTACTTTTTTCTGTATTGTATATTCTGAATTTCACTACTAAAATGTAAAATTTTCATGATATTGATTCACGATATTTAAGTGCCAGTTCCATACAGTTAAAAATATACGCAAGGACTTGTATCGTGTAGCATAATTTACGAAGTTGCCAAACTTTATAATTTATTTGAAATATAATAATTATTTGAAATAGATCATAAAAGTTTAATCGACCGTGAGTTAAACACACATTCGTTCATATTTTTGTAAAAGTAAAAATTTGCTTAATATCGTTGATTAATGATAACCAAACAACGAAGCTTTACAAATTTTCATGTTTTCTAAATATAATATTTTAGAGCCTGATGTATTTCTATGAGAATGGCAGCACTTGTAAATTGCTCTCATATGGACATCTCTGTTTTACTTGTAGCTACTAGAGCCATTGGGTAGATCCGCCATTTTGTTAGTGTGTGCGCGAACATGGTCGTGATGGTCGTGGCATTACAGTGGAAGTTGCGATAGTGGTCAGATAAATTGTTTGAAATATATGTATATTAAAATTAAATATAATATGAATAATTCGGCACATTTGTTGTGAATAGTGTATAACTTAAATAATCTGCAAATCTTTAAGTTGGAAAAAATTGGGAAAATATTGGCAGCTTTTGTCGCGCTCTGTTACGATTTCGGTTCGATTTTCTCTCGGACGAGTTCGTGTGCGTGAGTGCATCAGTACAATTCGTCGTGATTTTTCGCAGCTCGTTGCAATGATCTTGGATTGATTTATTTATTGTACAAAAAATTGTTCTAGTTGATATGCCCTTCTGTGTATTTGACGCATTTTTATATGTGCAATGTTCTTTGAGATGGGGTAATTAAGTGTATAAATCGTATTTAAATATGCTACAACTCGTTGATTTACTGCTCATACGATTCGGACGCGGAGTCGTGTATGTATAGACGAGTATAATGTGCATAGAAATTCGTTTCATGAAACTCGCTGTTCACTTATTTATGTCAAAATCGAAAATGTAGATAGTGAAAGAGAAAAGTGACAAAAATAAACCGAACGCAAAGTGAGTGGAAGTGCGCTAGAAGAATATGACTACATGCCTGAGATGTGTGTGAATGTAGCACAAGCGTAAGCGCTGCTCATTACTCATATACTGTCTCTTTTAACCATCGGGTTGTCATTGTTCATCAACCGAGTAGATCCGAAGTTTGTATCAATTTTTTCTACACTTGCTTTATGATACGAAGTGTTGTTAACACTCAAATTTTTCATATCTGCAAATCGGGGATATTTACTCCCCTGTATTCGAGCGCGACAATTAAGATATTACCAAGTTTAGATTATTTGAATAAATAACTATTTTTCAAGCGTTTATAGATTTGACAAACTGGTATTAGTGTTATTTTAAAATTAGTTTGAGTTACATTGAAATATAATATTTTGATATAGTAGGCTTTTAAAGTTAGTCTTGCTATGGTGTAAGCTTTTGAAGTTAGTCTGAGTTAATAGTTCTCAAGAAATGTTTATCTGTGTAAAAAATATTAGTAATTTTTGTTTATTATTATATAGATAGACGCATATATGTGGGTATGTTGATTCTGATACTTAATCGATGGAATGCTAGTAAAAATCCCTCTGGGACTTTAAGTTTGAGTAATCAGTTTGAGCTGACAACACTTGTATCGCGCTATTCAGAGACTCATAAATCGACTCGACTCTTTCAATTTTAGTCTTTCTTCCTAGTTCTGTCGTTACTCGTTCGCGAAATCAGTTGAGTTTTTACTGGTGCGGAGCAAACGCACTGAATTTTTGTTTTATTGCTGCGAAAAGAATTAAAAAAATTGTAAAAAATTCAGAAAAAATGTTAAAATTATGTTTTGAAAAAGCAAAATAAAAAAAAAATATGAACTTTATTTAAAAAAAAGATTGCCGGCGAAAAACAATGTTTTTAATAAAAATCAGAAGTGAGCAAAATACGAATAATAATTTTGTATTAAAGTAAATTTTTTTCTGTAAATCTGATTTTTTCGTGAAAAATTTTACGATTTTTTTTTAACATGGAAATTTTATAAAACAAAAATTCTGCAAATAGAAATTTTCGATACGACGTGAAAACTAGCGACAAAAAATTTCAGTCATTGCTTGTCTGTTTTTCTTTCTTTTTCCAATACTGCTCGCACTCGTTGGTCGAGGTGGTCGCGATGCAAGTGTAGTAGTGCAAGCAACACACTGACTATTCGCGTTCCGTATACAGTGTTTTGAGCGAATCGGTCGGCTTGTGTGGTAGCTGGGCAGTAGGAAGCAGGCACAGAGGCTGGTAGAGCCAAAAGTCCGTCAGTGGAAAAGTAACGAGTAGTTAAGAAAGAAACAAACGAGTGTGGTTGACAAAATCAACGAGTAGTCGCCGACAATATGCTTGTCTTTCTCTCGCTCAAAATTACCAACAACGTTCATATGTACACGCTTCCAGTTAGGACATTAGTGGTCACATATATGATAGAATGAACGAAAAATTTACACGAAATTGTACGGGCGGCCGACGGTCGGCTGAAAAGAAAGATGAACGAATCAAAGAGAAAATCTTTGCTGTTTGCCATTTGGCTATGATGATTGTGGCTTGACAGTTTTGAGGGAAATTCGTTGAACGATATAACTCATATATCTATGCTTGTTTTTGAATTGTTAAGCAATTTTTTGATTAATTGACACCAAATATAAAACTTTGTTTTTGTAAGTTAAAGAAACCCTATCATACTGTCAACTGTCACAATGTTCTTGTACTCCAACATATCCGCAAACAAATAGGCCAAATAAAATTTAAACAATGCATGGTGGACGTGAAAATAATTACGAAATCAATATGATTCCGAGTACAAATTCAAAATATTAAATCTTTTTTTTTTTATTCCTTTTACAGTTGATGTACAATTAAATATCGTTGGAATTTTTATTAATGCAAAAAAGGCGCAAAAAACCTATACTCAAAGAAAACAATGTTTGATTTGAAAGATGTTGATGGTGATAATCGTCGGCGATTAAAAATGATGATTGAACCATCAATGCAAACGCAGGAAAGTGTCAAGTGCCAATAAACAAACGAATGAGAATGTACGTAAATTGAACTGAAAATATGTTCACCTAAAATTTGTTTCTCTAACTATAAACAAACAAAAAACAAAAAAAAAACAACTCATCTTAAATGAGAACGGTTGGAAGTATACCAAAATAATAGGAAATAAGCCGAAACTTTCAGGCCTTCCTCTGCGATTTCTAACACAAAATGCACTCAATCGTGACCGGAAAAAACGATTTAACACAGTTGGAACATTTCACAATTAAACGAAAGCGATTTCAAAGAGTGCTAAAGAATCTAATCAGGCTGCAGAAACAAAGCCGAAGTAAACAACGTGTCCAGACCTGGGAAATTTTAACATTCTCCCATAATGTCATTTCAACAGCAAGGCAAATGAGTGCAACAGTGTCGAGTGGTAGTGTTTTGAAAATTAAACCATTTCCGGGAGAGACATTTGCCCTCCTACTAAATGCAGCGATACTTTCGACTTTTGTAAAATCTCGTCTACTTTCGTCGTTATTAACATTTTTAAAATAAACTTTTGTTTTTGCCCTCGCAAAAATTTGTAACTATTTCAACAACAAGTTGATCCATCTGAACATCAAGTGAAAAGGTGCGTAAAGTAAAACGCGTATACGGATACTAAATACCAAAATATAGAACAAAACGATTTCTGAATGATGGCAGATCATATGGACGAACCCCCGCAAAAGCGGACTAAAATGGATCCAAGTGAGTTAAATTACTATAGCTACAAATATAAAAGAATAAATTTTATTAAACTATTGTATACCTCTTATTTTGTTTAGCGGATTACGTTTCCGTTTTAGAAGATGATCTGCCAGATGAGTTGGTAACTGGTAATAGCAATTGGCCAGATCCCCTTGGTAGTGGTGGTGGACCAGGTTCTGGCCTCGGGGTTAATGTGGTCGGCGGTCCCAATAAACCACCTGCACAAGGCCCCGGACCAGGTGGGCCACAAATGAATGGTGGTGGCGATGATGCCACAGGCGTGGGCGGCAATCAAGTCGGTGGTGGCAGCAATCCTTTACGGCAGATGCAACACCATCAACATCTGCAGCACCTATTGCAACAACAAGTAAGTGTAGTGTTAATAAAATATAAAAAACTGCAAATTTAATATTTTCATTTAATTTAATTTACTTCATTTGCAGGGTAATAAGAATACCGGAATGATAGGTAACCCTATGAGTGGAGCTGGTATGAACCAATTAGGAAGCAAATCGCCTAATCTGCAATCTCCAAACGCAGCTGGTTTGCAAGTAGTTGGTGGACAAATGGGTATGGTCAATTCAATGTCGATGTCTATTTCAAATAACGGCACTCAAGGAATGAGCTCAATGCCCGGTAATAAAACTCACATTCATATATTGTTACTAATTTGATTCAATTATATACTTACTAATATTAAATGCTTTAAGACAAGGTGAGGTAGTAGTCTTAAATGTGCTGAAATGTTTTGAACTTTGTTAAGGTAGTACAAATAAGTCAGCTAAGTATTTCATTGGACAACTTAATTTTGAAATTATTAGGGAATTTTTTTGGTAGAATATATAATAAATATTTTCATCTAAGAATTATATTTGTTAACATGTATGTAATAAAAAATGTGCAATAATTTCGTATTTAGGTATAAATACGATTGCCCAGGGAAATATTGGAGGCATGGTGATCACCAATAGCAATTTGGGTAGCCTGGGTGGCAATGCTGGAATGGTAAATACATTAAAACAACAAATAGGTACCGGTGCTGGTGGTATGATGAGTGCTGGGCCAACCGGAGTTGGACCCGTAGGAAATATGGGACCTGTTGGTGGTCCAAATCAAGGAATGCATTTAGGTGGTGGTCCTGGCCATCCTCAAGGTCTACAGAATGGTCCAATGATGGGCAGAATGGTGGGACAACATATGCTACGTGGTCCCGGCCCACATTTAATGGCTGGCAATGGACCTGGTGTTGGACCAGGCGGAGGTCCTCGAATGCAGAATCCAAATATACAAATGGGTAAGTTTTTCTTTTATTATTTATAAGGTTCTCAAGAATTTTGCTTTGAATGATTTGACACCTGTGCGTAAAGATTTTAAATGTAGGTTTTAAATGTATGTTGTAGATGAATGTGTAGTTATAATAATATAACATAAATTTCATATAACAATATATGAATAGTGTGCAAACTCTTATTTTAAGTTTAATCAATTGTTTTAAAAATGAGTTGTATGTATCAATGTCGGCGATTACTTTGTAATGTTCAAATACTGAAAAGAACGGTTATTCAATATGCCATGCATTTCATTACATTACTCGTTACTCTGTCGCTTATTTTCGTATAATAGTTATATTGCGATAGCAATCATTTATCGTTTCATACAAAAAAATGTACAAATTTCTGATTTACCCACGGAGGCCTTTCGCGTTAAAACTTTAATCAACCAATCGACTCTCATCAATTGCGTATTAAAAAACCAAATTCTTTCATTCAATTTCATACATTCGTATTGTCTTAAGATGATAAATAATAAAGAATCCCTTAACAATTTTTATTTGTCCCTCATTTGTATGGGATTAAATCACTGTGCAGCTCAACGATCAGATGTGCTGAACGGTAATCTTACGTACGGTGGTCCAGGTCAAATGGCTAATATGGTTGGCGCTAATGTTGCAGTCGGACCAAATGGACCATATGGAAATGCGGTGGGCGGTGTTGGGAACTATGGCGGACCAGGTGGGCCACAAGGCGGAATCAACGTGAATCCAAATAACCCACAACAACTATTGGCACAACAAATGGCACAACGTGGCAATGTTCATCCTATGCAACAGGGTAACCGACCTGGTGTACCCATGGGAATGGCTGGAGTGGGTAATGATGTTACACCTGGCGGTATGGTTGGCGGTCATCAACAACCGCAAATACTGCAAATGGGCCCAAATCAACAGCAGAATGCGACAATGGGACCACGACCGCCGCAACCTGGTGGTGGCCCACAACCAAATCAAATACTTCATCAACAACAGCAGCCGGGCACATCACAACAAGCTGGTGGAAGCGGCGGTGGTGGTGCAGGAGGGGGTTCTAGTGCTAGCGGCCATCTCTCTGAAGAACGAAAGAAGCACATACAGCAACAGCTGGTGCTACTTTTACATGCACACAAGTGTAATAAGCGGGAATCCCTCAATCCAAATCGCGAAAAATGCCCAGTTCCCTATTGCAAATCTATGCAGGATGTTCTGGCGCATATGGCGAACTGCAAACAAAGTAAAGAATGTAGCGTTCAACACTGTACCTCGTCTCGTCAAATTCTGTTGCATTACAAGACCTGTACTCGTTCAGAATGTCTAATTTGCTTGCCCTTCCGCCAACAACAGAGTTTTCATAACAACGCGATCGGAGCTAATGCAAATTCCAACGTAAACCAGCCTTTGCAAGGTATTGTTAAGCAGCAGCAGCCGGACGGAAACACCGTTGGTAGTGGGGGGCCGCAGAATACTGGAATGCCACAACAAAATTCTGGTGGACCGAACATTGTCACCGGACCGGGCGGTCAAACGGGTATGGCAGGCGGTCCAAATCAGCAACAACTTGGCATAAAGACAAACGCTGACATTGCACAACAAATGCAACAACAGAATGCACAAAATCCGAATCAGGAGATTCGACGTTTCGACAGTTTGGGTATGCAAGGTGCAGTCTCCAATTCGGGACCAGGCCCTAATATGCTGCAAAATAGTCCCGTAAATGCACAGCAACAGTTGCCAGGCATTCGTATGCCGGGAGGCGGACCGTCTGTACGAGTTATGTCTGCACCAGTCGGCGGTCCCGGTGGTGGCGTAGTAGCTGGTGGCCCGAACGCAAATACAATTATGGGAAACAACATGATGCTTGGCGGAGCAGGAGGCTCAGATAATGGCATGCAACAGCAAACACAAAGTGCTCAAACACAGCAAGTACTTTTGCAGGGCGGTCATAATAATAATCCACAGTTGGCGGGTTTAATCGGCGGCCCGAACGCCAACAATGCCGGTCCGAATCAACAAAATACAGGCCAGCAGCAACCATCAAACATTCCACTCTCGGTGAGCGTTCACAACTTTAATAACACTTCTGCGTTCAACAATGCACAATTGGCTAGCGGTGGTGGTGGCGCCGGCAATGCAGGAGAAATGGTTGGCGCCGGCGGTAATGGGCCTCCACCCAACAAGCAGTTAGTAGGTGCTCAAGAATTGGCCAAAATGAAATTACAGCCACATAATGTAGCGATGGCCAATGCGACGGCTATAAGCGGAGTGGCAGGTGGACCTGTTAGTGTGGTAGGCGGTAACAACAATGCAAGTGGTCCTGGAGTTGGTACAGGTACTGGCGGCGGCGCTGGTGGCATGGTGGGTGTCCAAGGTCCCCCCGGTAATAATGCACCCAGTGGTGGTGCTACATCATCGCAAGGGGGCAATGGGGGTGGAAATAATAATGCTGGTAACGAAGAAAGAGACTGGCGTGAATCGGTGACAGCTGACCTGCGCAAACATCTTGTCCACAAACTTGTGCAAGCGATTTTCCCCACGTCAGATCCGACGACCATGGCGGATAAACGCATGGCGAATCTAGTTTCATACGCTGAAAAAGTTGAGAAAGACATGTACGAAGCCGCAAAGTCCCGTTCGGAGTACTATCACCTACTTGCCGAAAAGATCTACAAGATTCAAAAGGAGTTGGAAGAAAAACGGATAAAAAGAAAAGAACAGCAATTGTTAATAATGCAACAGCAGCAGCATGGGACCGGCGGTGCAGGAGCTGGCCCCGGACCAGGACCAAGTAATACTGTACCAGTTGGTCAACAACTGCCGCCTGGACATCCGCAAGCGCAGCAAACCCAGATCCGCCCAATGATCAGTCCTATGGGTGGTAGTGGGGGGCAGGGTGTGCCTTTGGGCGCTGCTGGTATAATGCAGCAACAACTACGAGCACAGGTACCCGGCAATGTGGGTATGATGCCAGGACAGGCTGGACAAAATATGGTAGGAATACGCAGTCACTCACCTGGGGGCAATTTGTTGGCCTTGCATCAGCACCAACAACGCATGCAATTTCCACAACAGCAGCCAGGAAATTTACTGGTCGGCCCGCCGGGACCCAGTCCAAATAGTGGCATGGGTGTAATGCCGAATTCCACACAGCAGAATATGGTTGTGCAAAATCCAGTTTTATCGCCTTTCGGTGTTCAAGCAATGCAACCTGGTCAGTCAGGAGCTAGTGGCGTTGCCAATGTATTGACGAGCCCTGTTCCCGGCCAACAACAGTTTATTACCGCAAACGGAGGAAATGGATCACAACCACCGCAGCAACTTACAGAAATTATGAAGCAACGGCTCTTGCAACAACAGCAAGCACAACAGCAACAGCCACAGCAATCTGGTATGTTATTGCCACAATCACCATTTAATAATGCTGCGGCACAAATGCAGCAACAACAACAACAGCAGCAACAGCAAAATCCGTTCCCGTCACCAATGTCGCAGCAACAGCAGCAGCAACCACAACAACAACAACAGGCCAAACAAAATGTCGGTTCTGTGGGTAATATGCCACCAACGCCTACTAGTCTAGAGTCGCTAGTCGGTACGGGTTCAGTAGGGATAAACACCACACCTGGAGGCCCTACAACAGGTGGCATGGTTGCCGCACCCAGTCCGTCGCCTAATTTCGTATCGAATGGCCCAATTGGTACGCCTTCCAATAATCCTCCATCCGTAACATCACTTATGCAGCCACTGAGTGAGCGAGCAAGTAGTACACCTCCCATTCTGGCGGCATCACCAGCATCGGCAGCATCTGGAACCTCGGTGTCGGTGAATGTTAGTGCATCATCGAGTGCTGTAAGTGCGTTAATGAGTGGCACATCTACAACATCAACTGCAGGCTCCTCCAGCACTCCCACGTCTGCATCGGCACCTCTGAATGTCGTCAACACAAGCAGTAATGGACCGACACTGATACAACAGCAACAAATATCGATGGGTAAAGGAGGTAACAGCAATAGCAACAGTAGTGCCATTGCAGTAGCCACAACTACCTCGAAATCGACTGTGATGAGCTCACGTCCTTCGTCCAGCAGTAATCTCTCATCACAAATGGCCGCATTGGAAGCAGCGGCGCGTGATAACGATGAAACGCCGCCATCGCCTAGTGCTGATTCTGGTGGCGAGAGCGGTAACGCTTCAAAAGGCAAGCTAGATTCTATCAAGCAAGAAGATGATATCAAAAAAGAGTATATGGAAGATGGAAGTGGTGGAGCTGGAGAGAGTTCCCAAATGGACTCACAATCATCAGCTGGTGTGGGTAAAAATGTAAATAATGATGGCACGAATGTGAAGGTTGAAATCAAGACTGAAGATGGTGATGTTGTAATTAAAACGGAACCAATGGATACCGATGACAACAACGGTGCAAATGGTGTAGGTGGAAGTGGAAACACTAATGCTGCTGATAGTAAGGACGACGCAAAGACATCTGATGGCGAAGTTAAAGTAAAGTTAGAAACAAAACCAGTTGTACCCGAGCCATTGATGCCCAACGCTGGCGACAAAAAGAAAAAATGCGGTAAGTTTTACGAAGTTTTAAGATCAACAAAATTGCATATACAACCAACACATTATTGCACCTCCATTTCAGTGTTCAATCCCGAAGAGTTGAAACAGGCGCTATTACCAACATTAGATAAGTTGATACGCCATGAACCGGAATCAGCACCGTTCCGTTGTCCTGTGGATCCACAAATGCTCGGCATACCAGACTATTTTGATATTGTAAAGAAACCTATGGACTTGGGTACCATACGCAATAATCTCATGAATGGCAAATATAATGATCCCTGGGAGTATGTCGACGATGTGTGGCTAATGTTTGACAATGCTTGGCTCTATAACAGAAAGACTTCACGTGTCTACCGATACTGCACAAAGGTAGGTTTCATGTTTAGGTTTCATTTCGGATAAAATAAAAATAAATCGAATAGAAAATTAATTCCTTTTCGAACTTGTTATTCGTTTAATTACAGTTATCCGAAGTTTTTGAGCAAGAAATTGACCCAGTGATGCAAGCTTTAGGCTACTGCTGTGGTCGTAAATACACATTCAACCCACAGGTGCTATGTTGCTATGGAAAACAGCTTTGTACAATACCACGGGATGCCAAGTATTACAGCTACCAAAATAGGTATGTTCATGATACATTTTTATAAACGTACAAATAATTAAAGAAAAAAAAAATACATCAACAAGTGTAATGAAAGTACAGTAGATTCTTTTGTTGTTGTGGTTGTTTTAACAGCATAGTTAAAACAACAGTAGATTCTGTTTTTATGCGGTATATACGTTCCGCAAGAAACAGCATAAAAAAAGCTACCAGTTCTATAGTAAAACTGTAGATACGTTTCAAAAGTGCTAAGAACCGCATAAATCCGAAATAATGTAATAAAATCGCATAAAAAAGGCTACTAGTCCCATATTATAACTATAGATACGTTCCAAAGACCGCATGAATCTGAAATAATTAAAGAAAATCGCATAGACAAAAAATTGTATGTTTGAAAATTATATCTTTATTTAAGAAACGTCAGAATCGAAAAATAAATTTAAAATTTAAATAGAATCAGACAATACCCGCATGTTGCGCATTCGTTTAGGATTTGGCGTAAAATCACTTCCGTCACTTGAAGAAATGTACACGTCTGATCTGGATGGTGATGCAGGCGGTTCCATACTTGCAGGGTTAGCATTTTTGTTATAGTCTGTGATGAGTTTTTGCTTAGCTGGTTTAGAATCTTGTTTATATGTACAATTCGCGATAGGTCGAAATGTATTTTTTAATTAAAAAAAACCCCCACTATTTCAAAACCGCATAAAAACAGAATCTACTGTATTTTTAAAATTATATATTAAATACAAACTCAATGTAAAGTCAAGTAAATAAATTTGCTAAGAAGTACTAAATATTATGCAGACTGTTCAAGTAGCGTAATATATTTCTTTGTTGATGTGTTTTTTTTTTTTGTAATTAAAAGAAAAAAATTAATAGTAATGTAACACAAACACTCACACATGTTTCTCATATTTAAATATTAAAATTATAACTTAAATTGTACTAAATAATTTATCGTTTGTGAAATAGATTTTCGGTTTTGCTTTTGAAATTATATAATATTTTCATTGGAATTAGAGTAACCCTATTCGTCTCATATATGTAGTTTTATAAAGTAAAGTCCTATGAAGCGAAAACGGTCTTTATATGAAAAAAGTTAAATAATTATCCTACTTTCATTATTATTTTCAATGTAATAATAATTCACTGAAAGCGCAATAAAAGCAGTAACTGTTAACAAACAAACAAACAGTAAAATTTGATATTTTGCGTAAATTATACATTTATAGTATTTGACTAAATTCGCACATGATGTTCTGATACGTCATTGAAATGGAGGCAATGTTCATTCTTGTTTATCAGTTGCAACAGAACAAATAATTTTAGTATTGTGGTGAACCTTATTTGGGATACACAGCCCTATAATGGCAGAAATACAGAATATATAAGGTTGTCAAAAAAGTCTTGCGGTATTTCCGCAAGCTTGTCTTTGCAAGCGCGTAGTTCTAGTTGTATTCGTCGCATCGGTTCACGCTAGAGCTTTTTGGAAAGCTCTTTTCACGTGCTAACACGTGTTTGATTAATTGTTGTTTGCTTTTAGTCGTTCGTGAGTTATAGCGTCGCAAACATGGAGCAAAATAAAGAGAAAATACGGCATATTTTACAGTTCTACTACGATAAAGGCAAAAATGCATCTCATGCTGCCAATAAAATTTGTGCAGTTTATGGACCCGATACAGTTTCCATTTCCACCGCACAACGATGGTTTCAACGTTTTCGTTCTGGTGCAGAGGTGATCGGAGATGCGCCACGGTCCGGAAGGCCTGTCGTCGAAAATTGCGATAAAATCGCTAAATTGATCGAAAGAGACCGGCATAGTAGCAGTCGTAGCATCGGCCAAGAGCTGGGAATGAGTCATCAAACCGTTATAAACCATTTGAAGAAGCTTGGATTCAAAAAGAAGCTCGATGTATGGGTGCCACACGACTTGACGCAAAAAAACATTTTTGCCCGTATGGATGCATGCGAATCGCTTCTGAATCGCAACAAAATCGACACGTTTTTGAAGCGGATGGTGACTGGCGATGTAAAGTGGGTCACTTACGACAACGTGAAGCGCAAACGGTCGTGGTCGAAAAGCGGTGAAGCTGCCCAGACGGTGGCCAAGCCTGGATTGACGGCCAGGAAGGTTCTTCTGTGTGTTTGGTGGGATTGGCAGGGAATCATCCACTATGAGCTGCTCTTCTATGGCCAAACGCTCAATTCGGACCTGTACTGCCAACAACTGAACCGCTTGAATGCAACACTCATGCAGAAGAGGCCATCTTTGATCAACAGAGGCCGAATTGTCTTCCATTAGGACAACGCCAGGCCACACACATCTTTGGTGACGCGCCAGAAGCTCCGGGAGCTCGGATGGGAGGTTCTTTTGCATCCACCGTATAGTCCGGATCTCGCACCAAGTGATTACCACCTATTTCTGTCCATGGCGAACGAGCTTGGTAGTCGGAAGTTGTCCACAAGAGAGTCCTGTGAAAATTGGCTCTCCGAGTTTTTTGACAATAGGGAAGCGAGCTTCTATAAGAGGGGCATTATGAAGTTGGCATCTCGTTGGGAACTCGTCATCGAACAAAACGGCGCATATTTGGCTTAAATCGCATTATTATAACCAATTTTATGAACAATTGAAAATTCAATAAAAATACCGCAAGACTTTTTTGACAACCTTATATTTTATTAAAGTGATAGCGACAGTTTTGAAGAAAGTAGTTAAAATCATTACTTTTTTCAAAACTGTCGCTATCACTTTAGTAAAATATATTCTCTATATATCAATGTTATGAAGAACTTTTTAGCAATCCTTTTGAAAAATATCATACGCTTCAACATTAGTAATAATTCGCTTTTTTGTTATAAATTGGATTTATTTGTTTTAATTTTTTTTTTGTAATATTATTTGCCTAAAGTTTCCTAAATATAAGGCCTTCTATTCGCAACTTTTTTTCTCGCTATTTCTATGCTCGATTAGCTGACGAAAAATTTGCATGTGAAAGCAACAACAAAGTTATCGAGTCAAATTTGACGCTAGCGAGTATGGTTATACCTCATAAAACTGGTATAATTCACTATTTTACAAACAAATGCTATTTTAGGTAGCTCTATTCCGGCGTTGCCAATATATGTTCATTTATAACAGTTGCCGCATCTGTTCGCCACTTGCTAACGCTCGGCGAAAAGGAGAGGCCTATAATCTAGGAGTACATACATATATATCATGAATAATATGAAATAAATGAATTCTGACAGAAAATCTACTGATTTTAATTGCGCACAAAGTAAAATGTGCTCCAAACGCAGAATTTCTATCAGATAAATGTGTAACCAAAGAGTTCATTTGGGTTGGCTGCTATTTTTTGAAATCAAACCTACTCATAGAACAATGAATATTATAGCTAGTAACATCAGGCGGAAGGACGGAAATTTAGTCTTAGCGTATAAAACGTGGGCGTGGTTTTCATCCGATGTCAATAATATTTATATCGGATCTAAATTTACCAAATTTGGGGGAGTTTTATTAAGTCGCATGGCATCACCCATTTCCAAAATTTTTATTGTGTAATTTTGTTTTTTTTTTGGTTCTTTTATACCATATATGAGGAACTTGGCTTAATTTTTCAAAACGTTGATTTTTTTTTAATTATCGGTATATGCTCGCGGACAGATTTCGCAAATTTCCGTTGCCAACTTACCTTGAACAAAGATATGTGTATGGATATCACAATTCCTAGTAAGCCCTTTCATTCACAAATGACTTATTATTCATACAATGACCGTTCTTGCCAAAGTTCAAAAAGTAAATCTACTTCCGGCATTTCTTTGCAATTTTTAAATTTCTTTTATTGGCAAATATTAATAAAATCAAATGAAATATTCATTTACTATGTATAAAATTAATAGATTAAAAAGTATGGTATCGAAATAAATACAATCATGATAAATGTAAAGCTTTTACGAATAGTGTTAATAATAGGGTAACGCTTACCTTTGAATTTTAAAATAAAAATTACATTATCTTGCTGTACCTATTAATGCCTTAAGCCTAGGCAATACTGTGATCACCAAATTTTACCATTAATTTTATGAGGTGTGAAAATTTTCTGTAACCTTATAATGTAAGGCAGGAAAAAAAAGGGAAAGTCCACTAATTTGATTATAATATAATACAAAGAAGTTATAAAAGGTCACAAAAAATAAATGTATAGGGTTTTCCAATAAGAGGTGTTATTTTGATATTCAAAGAAAAATGCTATTTTTTAATATAAATGTTCGGATGTTTATTTCTTTATAAAGAGGAAGGTATGCCGTTAATAGTGGAAAATAACATCAAGAAAATGACCACCACGACCACGCTTACAGGACAATATCCTTTTCATGAAATTTTCCATAACCGAATTGCAAAGTGGCTGCCCTTAATCCTTGATAACCTCACGAATTCTTTCTTTGAGGTCTTGAACCGACCCTGAGTAGACCTTCTCTTTCACGTGGCCCCAAAGAAAAAAGTCACAAGGTGTTAAATCACAAGATCTCGGTGGCCAATTGTGCTCACCTCTTCGAAAGATAACACGGTCCGGAAACTTTTCCCGTAAAAGATCAATGGTTTCGTTGCTTGTGTGGCACGTTGCACCGTCTTGTTGAAAAAAAACGGTGTCCACATCAATACCATCCAATTCCGGCCATAAAAAATTGTTAATCATCTCTCGATAGCGCAATCCATTCCAAAATAACAACTGTATTAAAAATCCGAAGTAAAAAAACACTATTGGTCTCGAAGTGGTCCCCTTTAGCGCGAATGCATAACTTCAAACGCTCTACAAAATTGTTAACAATGAACCGCATCTACTTCACAGTTAGTTGATTCCATTCTCGTTGTTGTTTTTGTTGTAACAGCATACACATACCTCAAGCGCAGGACTTAAAGAATCACTCTACGAGGAAACCCATATTGAACTCTCTTGTCGTTATATGTATCAAGTCTTTTGCAACTATTGCGCTGTTATAGAATAACTACTTACATTTTTTACTCCTATCTTGAATGAATTTTGTAGACTGATTCCTTGATAGTACAATAGCCAAAAAACAAAAAATCCTGAAATTGCACTGACATAAATCGGCGGCCTTAGTCGAATGGGTTGGTGCATGAACATTCGTAGAAGGTAGGTTTGAATCTCCGTGAAACACCAAAATGCAGGAAAAATTTTTTCTAATAGCGGTAGCTCCTCGCCAGGCAAGCAAACCTCCGTATTTCCGTCATGAAAAAATCTCCTCATAAAAAATAGCTGCCGTTCGGAGTCGGCTTAAAACAGTAGGTCCCTCCATTTGTGGGACAGCACCAAGATGCACTACACAAATAGGAGGAGGAGCTCGGCCAAATACCCAAAATGGTGAAGCGCCAATTATATACATATACATATATATATATAGTGTAGTGCGTCTTGGTGCTGTCCCACAAATGGAGGGACCTACAGTTTTACGCCGCCACCGAACGGCAGATGGATTTTTTAGCTGGCGGAAATTTTATTTGAAAATGTCATCACATTCACCTGTTTTATTTTTATTTTCATTGATCATACGAACTTTTTCCCCAAAATACAATATCCCGTATAACTTCGAGTTCGTTACTGGTAAAAGGAAAGCGGGAAGAGAAAAAATGACCTGGGAATCGTCCTGAACATTTTTAATACTCACTAAATTTATTGTTTCGTTTTTAATTGCCGCAATACGCAAAAATGCAATCATCAAAACATTTTCAAATCCAATTTCCGGAATCGGCTTAAGTGAATTTTCTTTATCAACTAAAAACGGTTTGTAATTGAATTTTGTAAAGAGAGAAAAATCAAGTGGTGTAATAATAATATTATTAGTAACTTCTTTGGCCAGAAATTATTGCACAATGATAGTCTTGGTGAGTTGTTTTCCAAAAATCAGGGATTTTCCTACTAATGCTCTCCCAAATTCTTTTTTTTTGTATTTTCACAATCTCTTTTTAAATCACAAATCCCAATAATTTTTTACAGAATGCTCTGCTAAGATTTCACGGCTTTTTACAGATTTTGTTAGCATATAGAAATATCAGGTATACATTTGTACTCTATATATGAATATATACGGAACTATGTAAAAACTAGCCTGATAAATCATTGGCCCGAGTTTCATAGGTTCCAATGATGATTTCATAGCAAATTTGTAGTGCCAAATTTAAAAGGAACCCCATTTCAACCGAGTACAAAATTTAGAATCACAACCTGCAAATTAAATTTTACTAAAATGTGAGCGGATATATAAAGTTCGGCCCGGACCTAATTTAGCACTCTCTACTTGTTTTTAGTTAGAAACTGAGTACTTCTGATGCCATTTAGGTGGGCCCTTAAAATGATTACACCATTGATATGAACGTCTGAAGACGATTTCATAGCTGCCGGTGCTAGAGAAATCTCTGGAAGCGGCTGTTGAAATGGAAGTTGAAACTGCTATTCAGTTCAGTTTCGGTTGAAATTGTCAATGCTGCGAATTCTGATATTTTCTTCTATATTTCTACATTGTAGTTAATATTTAAAATTTTTCTATTTATGATGATAAATCGATTTCTGGATGAACTCTTTTGCCTAGAAATAATTTTGCTGGTGACTTTCACACCGCGCAATTTGTATTAAGTGTCGACCAAGCTGAATAAAAAATCGTGTTAGATTTTTGTTATCTTTATTTTTCAAAATAACAAAGACCACGACGACAAATTTCAATGCAGGATAAGAATTCATCCGCAAGGTCGATATATTTACCTATAATCTGAATGAAGTTTGTTGCTGCTAATTGCCCTGATTTTATAATATTATTATTTATTATTATATTTCAAATAAATCATAATATACATACAGTGTGCAATAAATTGGCCCTCTATATGGGGATATGTTTGCCATATTCAGAACAAATATGTTTAATCTGAGCAAAATTTTTCCTATCCTTTACCGGTACTCCAGAGACTCCTAAGGCTGACAAAGACTACTGTCGATTGTGGTGGGTGTTCTAACTGTCCATTAGGTATCCATACTGTGTGACTTGGCTTTACTTTGAGTGTGCAGCTGTCTATAGGATAAGGTGGAATCATATCAGCATCTATTCCTTAGCCGCCAGTCTAAGTTTCAGTCATTGTGTCTTTCCTGTTTAACTACACCTGCGAAGATAGAAGTTTCGGGTATTAGTTGCCCGAATTTCTTTATTAGCACGAAACGATTACCGCAGCCGCAACTAATAATCGTTCGAATCGCCCTTTTCCGCTTGTTTTTCCTCCATTCAGTGAGGCCACAATCGATAACTTTAAGATTCAACCCCCAGTGAGTTTTTATCTTAAGCATTTATTTAGCGTTATTTTACTATTACGTTCCTTTTCTTCCGAATAACGTGAGTTCTATTGGAAGTGCGTCAATAATAGTTTCGAAGAAAGCGAGTAAAATTTAAGAATACTTCAAATATAGCGGAAAACATTGAGAGATACCCTTAATGTATTGGAAATGGATCGCAGTTTATAAAATAAATTTACACTATGCCATACGCAGAATCGCCTTAAAAGATTGCTCTTCCACCGATGAACATAATGAATCTTGCCAATTGCCATAATAGAAATTGCACTTTAAATCAGATAATTCAGGCCCCATCTTTTTTAAGAGTATGTTTATCATTCTGGCTGCTATAGACGGCAACAAGAATGTTAAATTAGAAATTTCTTCAACGAATTGTGTTTATAGTTTTTGTTACAGCATAAAACATTCTGACTACTTTATTCGTGAAAGCTGCTGAAGTAGATATTCTTGGTCGGATGCAATTACGAGTAATTCCGGTAACCTAGCGCTTTTTGTCGTGTGAATTTACAATGAATCAACTCAATTGTGCAGCCATTCTGGTTCTTTTGCTCAAGGCAATTAATATCGGTGCCCGTCTTCTATTTATGAACGCTTTTCTAATGTCTTCAGTTTTAAATCTGTTTTGTAAACTCATGAGTTCCAATAAGTGATTTTCTCTTGGGCTATTATGTTATTTCATCTGTGCTTGATACGAGCAAAATTTTACTTCCCGTTATTTTTTTTTTTAAATTCGGCATACTTTAATTTGAATAATTGGTCCATAGTGCATGCACCCCTCGCCTTCTAAAGTGGTATATTGTGCTTGATCGCGAGCCTATAATTGGAGGTTTCCAATGAATTTGAAACTTTCTCCGCCTTTTTTTTATACTTCCAATTTATTTAGAGTCACACTACCTACTTAGGCGTGTGAGTGTCCATCTTGCGAGAGCTACACATTAGCAGAGCGTGCGCTCTAGCGTCTAATCACTCCGCTCGTAAAAATGGCATACGCCTTTTTTTAATAATACGAGGGTTGCCCTTTATATGATGAAAATGACGTTATTGTTTTTCAAAATATTCTTGTTGGAAGTCAATAAACTTCTGCATTCGCTTGGACCAACTTTCAGATCACTTTTTCCACTCAGAAGTGGATGTCTACAAAACGAGCTTTTTAAAGGATTCTGACGTTGAAAAACGTTTACCTTGCATTTTATTTTTAAGGGCACCTTGTCAAAAATTTTTCTTTGTGAAACATACGTGAGAGCTGGCATTGTGGTACCGTTGAGACATGACCAGATTTTTCGAAAAAACGACGAACCTCTCTCTTTGATTTGCTGCTTCCGCGAACAACTTTTGTTGGATTAAGTAACCTCGTCTTGGATCACTCATACCGCCGATTGCTGTTTTATTTCCAGCATTCCCCTGGTATGTATGGGAATGTTTATGCTGCTACAAGAACAACAAGAATAATAAACAAACAGGATAAAGTCGAATTTGCATTATAATAATACATAAATTGTTTTAGTAAGAAAAGAGTATCAAATGTTACATACAAAAACGGTCATTTGTCGTGGGGAAATCATATTCCTTGCCACTGCTAATGGCAATACTCGTAGAGTAAAATTATCGAATACATTCTTTTCGATTTAAGTGACACAAAAGAGGCACGAATTTAAAACTTACCGTAATTCCAATGATTAAATAAAAATAATTGCACCTGCACTAATAATTACATGCACGCACTAAACGCTTAATTTTTTTTATTTTTACCAGTGAGTTTATAGTAAATTATATCTATTAACCTCGTTACAAATACAACTATGTTAAAGAATAATTAAATATAAAATACAGTAGTTACATGTATTTTGTTTTTATGTATGTAGTCGTATAGTGACATCACCTTTTTTATATTTTATAACCAAACAATTCTAATGTGAACCTTGTTGTTTTTTATTTTCTTCTATTCCTTTGCAATATCCATAAAAAAAAACAAATATATCAAATTCTTGTGGTAATGGTTCATTGTGTGCGTCTGTAACATCCTATAACAAAAACAAAAATGCAATCCTAATAAAAAAATCGATCAACTACCAACTAAATTCATCCATCCATCAACAACCATCGACCAATTAAAATCTTACGTACACATCTGCTTATTGTGTAACATCAACACAAACCATTTTTATAACCACCGCTATCGCTGTTGCCGTCTTTAACTGCTGATCGCTTGCTACTTACAACTATACGCTTATTAATAACATCTTGAAACCTGCGGTGTCAACCATCTGCCTAAACGCCTAACCACCACCCACTTGCTTTCGTGCTCTCACTAACGACTTGATTTAAATCCACATGTACATATGTACACATGCACTGCTACCGCATATTAATCTCATGTACTACGCTCACTCCCACACAAATACACATCCAACTGCATCGAAAATTTGCTGTACATAAAATGCAAAAAACGAACGTCCACAAAACGCACGAAACGCACGTATCAACAATCATACACCATTGCTTCTCGTTTGGTTTTTTCATAACGTTTATCCGATCGCCTTCCACCTGTTTCTGCTCATTCTTTGCTGCTGGGACGCAATCACACACATTCGTACTTACACCTCATAATAAAAAAAAAAAAAATATAATCAATTTGTTAAAATTCGTATTGGTTTTGTAAATACTAAAGTCTAAAGGATTATGGTGTTGCCTCAAACAGATACACTTTCTGCCAAAAATGCTTCAACGACATTCAAGGAGACACCGTTACTCTGGGCGATGATCCACAGCAGTCACAAACGTAAGTAGATACCGTGATAAATATAATTTTTTAATACAATTTCGTCTCACGTCTTGAGAATTAACAGTAGATTATGCTGTCATAATTTTAATTGAATATTTTTCGTTTTATTTTTAAAATTTTCTCCACTCACACACTAGTCAAATTCGCAAGGACCAATTCAGAGAGATGAAAAATGATCATTTAGAGTTGGAGCCTTTTGTTGATTGCCAGGAATGCGGTCGCAAGCAACATCAAATTTGCGTGCTCTGGCTAGATACCATTTGGCCGGGTGGTTTCGTTTGTGATAATTGTCTTAAGAAAAAGAATTCCAAACGGAAGGAGAACAAGTTCAATGCGAAGCGTTTGCCCACTACAAAACTTGGAATTTACATTGAAACACGTGTGAATAACTTTTTGAAGAAGAAAGAAGCAGGCGCTGGTGAGGTTCACATCCGCGTTGTATCTTCGTCAGACAAATGTGTCGAAGTAAAGCCGGGCATGCGACGACGATTCGTCGATAATGGTGAAATGTCTTCAGAGTTTCCGTATCGTGCGAAAGCGTTATTCGCCTTTGAGGAGGTGGATGGCGTCGATGTATGCTTCTTTGGTATGCACGTACAAGAATATGGCTCAGAATGCCCACAACCGAATACGCGGCGTGTGTATATCGCCTACTTGGATTCGGTACACTTCTTTAGACCGCGCCAATATCGTACTGCAGTGTATCATGAAATACTGCTGGGTTATATGGATTATGTGAAGCAGTTGGGCTACACAATGGCGCATATTTGGGCGTGCCCACCGTCCGAAGGCGACGATTACATCTTTCATTGTCATCCGACAGACCAGAAAATACCAAAGCCAAAACGCTTACAAGAATGGTACAAGAAGATGTTGGACAAGGGCATGATTGAGCGTACCATACAGGATTACAAGGATATCTTGAAGCAGGCAATGGAAGACAAATTAACTTCAGCGGCAGAGCTGCCTTATTTTGAAGGTGATTTCTGGCCCAATGTGTTGGAAGAAAGTATCAAAGAGTTGGATCAGGAGGAAGAGGAGAAAAGGAAACAAGCCGAGGCAGCAGAAGCTGCCGCAGCAGCCAATGTAAGATTTACACTTTGAATTTCATGTAAAGTGTAAAATTAATTTTTTTTTGTTTTGCTTCACAGATATTCTCCATTGAAGATAATGAAGTAAGCGGTGATGGCAAGAAAAAGGGCCAAAAGAAAGCTAAAAAGTCGAATAAATCTAAGGCTGCACAGCGCAAAAACAACAAGAAAACCAATGAACAACAGACAGGCAATGACCTCTCCGCCAAGATCTATGCCACAATGGAGAAGCACAAGGAGGTGTTCTTTGTGATACGTCTGCATTCAGCGCAGTCAGCTGCAAGCTTGGCGGTAAGCTCATTCAATTACAAATAGATTTACTTGTACTTATCTTACATATACAGTGTTTTCTTAACGCCATTGTGATTGCGTTATCAGTGGATTTGCGAACTTTAACTTTAAACCACGCTTTTTGTTTTTACAGCCCATACAAGATCCAGATCCATTGCTAGCCTGCGATCTGATGGATGGCCGTGATGCATTCCTAACACTGGCGAGAGATAAACACTACGAATTTTCATCGCTTCGACGCGCGCAATTCTCAACACTCTGCATGCTGTACGAATTGCACAACCAAGGCCAAGACAAGTTTGTCTACACGTGCAACAATTGTAAAACAGCAGTGGAAACACGATACCACTGCACCGTTTGTGATGTGAGTATATGTGATATTTCTTTTTATTGTTTTTGGTCTTTGCATGATTATAAATTTTAAAGTTACAACCGATGGACGTATTTGAGTGGTTGTTGAATAATATTTTAGTTTGTAAGACATTTGAAAGTATCCCTGTTTTTCTTGTAAGCTCGCGGGTGTTACCTTGTAATTATTTAAAATATTTTGCTTGTCGCAATAAATTCAAAGAAATAATTAAGGTTTTGAGTTGAGTTTTTGCTTGTCGCAATAAATATAAAGAAATAATTAAGGTTTAATTCACGGCTTTAAGCTGTGATGTCGTCTGCCAAATTTTTGTTCCACAAATTTCGACCGAGCACAGATTCATCTTCTGTTACTCTCCCTGCTGTTTTATCTAAATTGAAAGGAAATTGAGCAAAAAAGAAGGCACTTGCTCCCACGACAGTCGGTTCTACGTTACCGGCACGACTCGAATATTTAACAGGTTGAGGACTTTGACAGTAGCAGCAGCATTCACCAAACCTTTATAGGGACTGTTTATGCTGTTACCACAACAACAGCACTTGCTGCTGTTAGTTCAAAGCGTCGCATAGAAAATAACTGAATTGGAAGCTTTCAAAGATAATTCACGAGGATATATTAGGGCTTGCTGTCACAGTAAATGAGCAACGCATCGCTTTCTTGCCAGCAGACAGCCAGTTGGCGCACCTTGTAATAAAGATATCGAGAATCTGAAGTGTTTTCGATCGGGTTTGTCTTTTCATGAGCAGCTTGTCTCCTCTAATCCGGCGCGTGCAAAGCTCAACAGTGCGATTGTGATAAAATTCCAGTGCCACTGATATGTCTAATATCGGATTAAAATTGACTGATAAAATTTAACTGGCGAGTATGCCGTGGTTAAAGGTTCACCCACTTCTGATCGAAAACGTGTGTCAGCGGTTTGTGATCAGTAAAGATGGTAAAACTCGTTCCCTCTAAAAAATAACGAAAGTGTCGAATGGCTTTGTAAATGGCCAAAAGCTCGCGGTCATAAGCGCTGTATCGTTATTCGGTTAAGATAATCTTCTGCGAGTAAAATCTTAGTGGCATCCGGCTGTTTCTGACCCATTGGGGAAGAATTGCACCGGCGACGATATCCGAAGCATCTGACATTAATGCTAACGTCGCGCCTCTTAGCAGAAAAACTAGGAGTGCCACTTCCGCTAAGTGTTTTTTTTTGTTAATTTTTCAAAAGCTTGCGTTGCTTCTATTGTCCAGGCGATCACTGTTCTATAACGCTTTTTGCAGGGGCCCATTAGCTTTTGCAGTGGAATTTCGGTAGCAGCAGCATGAGGCAAAAATCACCTATAAAGATTTTTGGCTTCCAGGAATCTTAATTTATGAACTTCTTTCGGCTTTTTTATAATTCGAGTATGCCTTTTACTTTCCTTGGTAATGGCTTGATACCTTTAGCCGACACGAGGTGGCCCAAAAATTTTACCTCGTCTTGGCCTACTTGGCATTTTTCGCCGCTGATTACCAAACCTCTCTCCCGACGGCGATCAAACAATTGTTCGAGGAGAATTGCATGCTTGTTGTTGTTGCAACAGCATAAACATTCCCCCTACTTACATGCTGGAGTCCTTGGCCGGATATAAATCGTTTCGGTCGTTTCGGTAACGTAGAAACGACTGTCGTGGAAACGTGAATTGCATGCTCTTCTGGGGTTGTGGAAGCGACGAGTCGATGAATCGCTGAAAGTTTGTGCGGTGTTCCTAACACCAAAAGTCATATACTTGAACTCAAATAAACCAAATGGCGTCAAAATAGCAGTTTTCGGAATATGTTTTGGATGCACCGGAATTTGGTGGTACGCTTTCGTGCAATCGATCACGAAAAAAAATCTTTTTGCCATACAACTCACCACCGAAGTCTTGAATATGTGGCGGACCGGGTAGTTATCAGGAACGGTTTTTGCGTTCAGCCTTCTATAGTCGTCACAAGGTCCCGTTAGATTTTTGTACCATATGTAATGGGCTGGCCCTCTGGCATTTCGAACGTTTGTGAATTCCTCGGTCCAGCAAATACTCGAATGTCCGTTAAGTTGGCCCCGCCATTTTTGAATTTCGTGTTTATTGAAATTGTGCTGCAATGTGCTATTCTTGTGCCGTATTGTGCCGCCAAAAGAAATTTTATATCTATTTTTTTTCTATTATTTTTTCAATTTTTAAATTATCAACCGTTAAGCTGGCCCCGCCATTTTCTCCGATCTGGAAAAATTAAGAAGCACTGAGTTCTGTTCGACTTGTGCTGTTTTGTGCCACTTTTTGTTTTCTCGTAATTGCCAAAATAACAGTGAAAAATTTTTTTTTTGTTTTTTCGAAACACACAAAAATTTTTTTTTGCGAAAAAATTACTTGTGCTGTATTGTGCTATGCCTGTGTAATATTTTTGCCCTCTAGCGTTTTTTTCTAAGACGTCAAATTAATGGAGAAAAATTGAAAAAATGATTTTTGGGAATATAAAAATACAATGTAAATACATTTTTATTTTGATTTATTAATTACATAAATGCACATGTGTGCATGTACTAATTTTTTAGGATATATAATAGATGATTTAGGATTTTTGCTGTCTCCATCAAATAGTAGCCAGCGCTCAAACATCGGGATGTAAGCGACATAATGTCCAATGACACCGAGTTTAAACGCTCCAACATATGCAACAACACCTGCAAGTGTATAAGTTTCTTCTTCAAGAGTCAAAACTGGTGGAATTTTATTTAGCGTAATCTGTTCGCGACTTCCCATGTCGGTATCAACCAATAGCGTTGGTCCATACTTTCGTGACATGGTTTGAGTTTGGCTGCAACACTTGCGATTAAATATACTATTACGGATTGCCTTCTCAAGGTCTTTGAATCCTCCACATTTCATGTCGTTGTGATTGACACAGCGCTTGTGCGTTCTTCATGTTTACCACAAATTTGGCATATATGCGATATTGTACATGAGGGTGTCTTTGCAAAAACGGCAATTAAAAAGTTAGCAATATTGCTTTGTGCTTTAACTGTTATAATGTTTCCAGCTTCTGAACTTTTTGTTACTTCATGAAGGAGATATGCTCGTTGCTTAAAAAACTTAATCTTTTGTCCATCCTGGAGCAATATTTGCGCACACAAATGTATTGGGTTAGGATCGTTGTCAATAATTTCTTTATACGCTTTGTTATTTAATAAACATGTAGCCAAAATTTGACAAGTGCTGTCAAACGGGCACGTGTTTTTAACAATGAAAATCTTTTCCTTGTCATGGACATTTTGGCAATAGTTACCATTGATGATGACTGGTATCATCGTCGTTTTTGGTAGATCAGGGTCGAAATTTGGTCGTGGTTCACCGTACCTTCGAGGCCGCTTTGGTGCATTTTTGTTTCGCCAATTTGACTCATAGTTGAGATCAGATTCATCTGTTTGCTCGGATACCTCTGACATTTTATTATCACTGCAAATGATTTCAACATTTTCATTTTGTTCATTCAAGTCATTGACATTCTTTCTTTTATTAATATTTCTATTACAGATAGCATTCCAGTCTTCTACGTTATTGGCTTTATTAGAATATAAAAATTATTTTTCAATTTTTCTCCATTAATTAGATGTCTTAGAAAAAAACGCTAGAGGGCAAAAATATTACACAGGCATAGCACAATACAGCACAAGTAATTTTTTCGCAAAAAAAAATTTTTGTGTGTTTCGAAAAAACAAAAAAAAAATTTTTCACTGTTATTTTGGCAATTACGAGAAAACAAAAAGTGGCACAAAACAGCACAAGTCGAACAGAACTCAGTGCTTCTTAATTTTTCCAGATCGGAGAAAATGGCGGGGCCAGCTTAACGGTTGATAATTTAAAAATTGAAAAAATAATAGAAAAAAAATAGATATAAAATTTCTTTTGGCGGCACAATACGGCACAAGAATAGCACATTGCAGCACAATTTCAATAAACACGAAATTCAAAAATGGCGGGGCCAACTTAACGGACATAATACTCGAATTCTTTTTTAGCACACTCCAGCTTCTCGGGGGAAGAGGCGGCAAACTTTTTGTACCACGGGTGCTCCTTTCGTCTCAATAAAATATTGTCGGACGTACATGTAATGCTTTTTTTTATATTTTTTTCGAGCCATGTGTAAGGTCAGCGTGCCGTGCTATTATCTTATAAAAGTCATTTGCCTCCCTTTGTTATTTGGCAAGTGGTTCGAACGCTTGTTTGTCCGGTTGATGATTAATTTACTTTCTACATCTACTAATATGTCGAAGTGTTGCAAAGACTCAGCCCCGAGAATTGTATGTGCAACCTCTGCGATTATGAATATCCAGGAAAATGGTCTGCGTAAACCCAAATTCAACGTAATACGTTTCGTGCCATATGTGTTTATTTGCGTGCTGTTAGCAGCAACTAATTTCATAGCTGCTGTGTGATCACTGCCATTCGAAAGTTTGGGTATCACTGAAATCTCAGCCCAGTGTCGACGAAAAATTTTTGGGAAGATATTCTATCACGAACGTAAAGGCGGCTGAAAATAAATCGGCCTCCGCGGTTGCCGTTCTACGCGGAGGGGCAACTAGTTTTCCGAAGGAGTTTTGCCGTAAGCACATGACTGACGGCATCGTGTTGCACTTTCACCAAATGTGCGATGGTACCAACAGATGGTTTGTCTGCTGATCGAGCCTTTATTGCGCGTTGTTTTTTGGGCGGCTGCAGGCGTGCAGTGTCACCGCCACGATTACAATTCCTTTTACTTTGCCATGTACTACGACGTTTATTAAATACCAGTGGATCTAATCTGATCTCCAATTCAGAGATTGCAGTTGATATATCAGGAGTGCTGATGTCGTTCTCGTTGCTATTCGTTGTTGAAACATCCATTATGTTGTCGGCCTTCCTAAATCTGTTGCACGTGCACAGGCAAGTGTTGTAGCTAAAGCGATTTTAAAATTTATTGGTCCAAACGCTGATTTGCGAGGTCTTTCATTTCACGGAATAATGCTGTTAGTTTTTCGTTCCCAAACGTTTTAGCCTTTTTTCGTTTGATTTTTCGGATTCGTCAATGAGCCGCTTCTTTAATACGTCGTTCTTTACGCCAGCGGGTGGACTTGCATTTATATCTATACAGTGTGAAAATACTGCTGAATCAATTTCAGTAACCAACGTAAAATATTTTGTGTCATCGGTAGTGATATCTGCCCGCATTAATTGTGCTTCTACCTGCGCGAACTAAAGACGTGAATCTAATTTCCAAAATGGTGACGGCTTAAAAGCGAGCCGTGCCACGTGAATCGGTCGTCAATACGGGGTCACCACTTTATAGCTAGTAACTTATTTATTTGACTTTATTCAATATTACCTAGTTTATTTATCTAATTTCACTCAATACTAACTACGAAATATACGCTTGCCTGGAGAAACTGTAACGACGCGTCAGCTCGTCCTGGCGGCCAGTAAGTTAGTGAGTGAATGATGCTGGCTGCGTTGAATCAAAGAGACGCTATTCTCTCGTTCTGTTCGTTTACGTTCCTCGTCAAGGGTGTTGCCATCCAGTATTGGCAATAAATATTTTATTTTTTTTCGAAAGTATTGTAAGTAAATTCTGTCATAAGAAATTTAAGAATGCTTGGAAAGTTTACATCGATTGAGGTGATTTTATTTCCCGTTTGTTCACAGAAATGAGATATTTCATCGCCGATGTGTTTGCATTAACAAACTGAGTTGTGAAATTTCCGACTCCCTGAAACCACGGAATTGTTTCCGATTCCCTTTTATGATCTAATAAACGCCAAACTATCCTAGAAGAAGTTATCTTTTCCAAAATCGGCTCGCCTGTACCTAGTCCACCCACCCTCTGAAGGACTATTTTTTGCTGCTAAGTTCCAGCATATTCAATGGAGTTTCACATTTTCATTCATTAGTACCTGCAATTCCTAAGGAGTCTAGCTATCTTCGCCTATCTATTAATATCTAAACATAACGTTTCGTTAATTTCTTTATTATAATTCTTTTAATATTATTTATGCACGATTTTATAGGATTTTGATCTCTGCTCGGTGTGCAAGGAGAAAGTCGGGCATCCGCATAAGATGGAGAAACTCGGGCTGGACATTGATGATGGTTCATCGCCAGCTGATCTCAAACAAGCTAATCCTCAAGAAGCGCGCAAGCAATCCATACAACGCTGCATTCAGTCACTGGTGCATGCGTGTCAGTGTCGTGACGCCAATTGCCGTTTACCTTCGTGCCAGAAGATGAAACGCGTCGTGCAGCACACAAAGAACTGCAAGCGAAAAACCAATGGTGGCTGCCCAATTTGCAAACAACTCATTGCGCTCTGCTGCTACCACGCCAAGCACTGCCAGGAACAGAAATGCCCAGTGCCTTTTTGTCCAAACATCAAACATAAGCTCAAACAACAACAACTACAGCAAAAGTATGCTATTGCTATTGATTTCGAGAAGTTTTCTTTATTTACTTTAACTTACTTTTTAATCACAGATTGCAACAGCAACAACTATTGCGCCGTCGTATGGCGCTTATGACTCGTACCGTTACCACACCTGCAGCACTAACTGGTGGACCTGGCGTTGCAACTAGCCAGGTTGTAGGGCCGAGCGGAGTGGTCGGACCTGGTGCTGTTGGAGTGGGTGTGGGCGGTGGCGTCAATGTTGGTGTTGGTATGCAAGGCGTTGGCGTGGCTCAACCGAATATGCCTGGTCAACCAGCTTTGATGGCAGCAACCGGCGCAGGCGGAATGAGTCCTTCTACAGTAGCAGTACCTTCACCTGTGTCAGCACCTATGGGAGGCATGACTTCACCGCATCCGCATCAACCTGGTATTGGTATGAAACCAGGCGGTGGTCATTCACCTTCACCCAATGTTTTACAGGTGGTTAAACAGGTTAGTATTAGAGAAATTTTTAGATGAATGTGAACACAAATAAGTAATCTTAAGTAAACCCATAATAATTATTCACATTCTTGCACATAGGTAGATAGTAATTTTTCGCACTTAAACTTCAAATGGTATTTTTGTTTTGTGTTCAATAGGTCCAAGAAGAAGCAGCACGCCAACAAGGCGGCCCAATGCCGCCTCCCGTAATGCAACGTCATATAGGAGGAATGCCAAATCAAGGCAATCCTGGTGGAAGTATGATTGGAGGGAATGTTGGAAATGTGCCGGTTGGTGTTGGCGGTGTAGGTGGTGTAGGCGTTGGCCAAATGGGTCCTGGTGGCGTAAATGCTGTCATGGGCAATAGCATGCCTATGGATCAATGGGGTGGCGGTAATCGCTATCAAGGCAATGCCAATCAAGGCATGCGTCAACCAAGCACAGCCCAGGTTCAAATGCAGCAGAACGCCATGCAGCCGGTAAGTGGATAGAAAAAAAATGAAGTGTATCACATTTGTATAGTATATACTTAAATGTATTTATGTTCCTTTAACTATTAGAATATGATAAGTATGGTTGGAGCTGGCGGCTCGAGTCAAATGATTGGTGGCCCAGTCAGTAATATGGGCACTGGCAATGCTGGTGGCAGTAATATGCCTGGTGGTGGTGGCGTTGGCATGGGAGGTATGGGCGTTGGCGGCCAGGTAGGTGGTCCAGGTGGTGGTATTCGACCGCAGGGTGGCCAGCATGGAGCAGCTGTTGGTAGCGGGCAAACGCTGAACGAAGCCCAGCTTGCGCTTATTATGCAAAAGATTAAAAACAATCCCTCACATGACAACCAGCAGATATTGCAAGTCCTTAAACGTAATCCGCAAATAATGGCTGCCATTATAAAGCAACGCCAACAGAGCCAACCGAACGCTGGAAACGCTGGAGGCGGACCAAATGGAAATGGACCGCAACAACAGCAGCAGCAGCAGCAGCAACAACAGCAACAACAAATAATTCAACAAAACCAACAGTTGCAGCATATGATGAGTCAGCAGCAGCAAATGTCGCAGGCGAATCAGCAACAGGTGGTAATGCAGCCGCAACAGCAACAACCAGGGCCGCCACACCAGCGAATGCCAGGCATGCAAAACCCGATGATGATGCAACAACAACAGCAAGTTCCTGGCGGCATGCAGCAGCAAGGACCGGTAAGTTGTTGAATAGCGGCAGCGAGTTCAAATTAAATTGTGACTAACTCTTTTAACCTGTGTTCTCCACAGATGCCTAATGTGCAGTGGTTTAAAGCGCGTCAAATGCCAATGCCCAACTACCCGCCCCCTTATCCGCAACGACAACGTGCGCCGCCACAAATGGGTGGTGGTGGCGGACAACAGTTTGCCGGTGGTAACTTCGGTCCTGGTGGACCAGGTGATCAATACGCGGCCGCAGCAGCAGCGATGCAACAAGGTCTGAAGCCACCAACACCGCAACAGCAAATGGGTGGCATGTCAGGTGCTGTGCCACAACAACAGCAACAGCAGCAGCAAATGATGCAAGGTGGTGGTGTGGTAGGTGGTCCCAGTGTCGGCATGGTGGGTGGTCCCAATGTAATGGGTCCACCAACGCCGCATACTCTACAACAGCAGCTAATGCAAACGGCGGCACGTTCTTCACCACCCATACGTTCGCCGCAGCCAACGCCGTCACCGCGTTCAGCGCCATCCCCACGTGCTGGCGGTCCATCGGCATCGCCACGAGCCCAACCTTCACCACATCATGTGATGAGCCATTCACCAGCGCCACAAGGTCCGTCTCACGACGGCGGCCTACATAATCACGTTGGCGGTATGCATGCGCCGCACCAATCACCACTGCCGGGTGGTGTGTCACAGGATGTAGGTGTAGGAGGTGTTGTCGGAGGTGGAGTGGTCGGCGGTGCCGGTGGCGGCCAAGCCGTTACCGATGCATCCGATCAGCTGACCAAATTCGTGGAACAGCTCTAGTGTAGCAATTAGCAGTTGCAGGCACCACCTGCATTCAACAACAACAGCAACAAAATGTACCCGCGTTATTACTGAGACAAACCGAAATTGAATAACTACAGGTTTTTCAATTATACAATATTTTTAACTTTAGTTGAATTTTTATATGCTATATATGTTAAATATTTGTGGTACCCACATTGAGGTTACTAATTTTCAAATTACCTACCACTATAAGTTAGGATTATGGTTTCTTTGTTTCTTTGGATTATATGTAGACTTAATAATTAATGAATCGCGTTTAAAACTTTGTGCAGCAATTATCACATGTTCCATTGGAAGAGCTGTGGTGCGTGAGATGCATGCATGTAGCGAAGGACATAGTACTCAATATAGACAAAATCGATCAAACAAACAGTATAATGCAGCTTAGCTACCGCGTGAGATGAATGCACACTAAACCCTCTGCGGTTGCGTACAACTAATACACGCGTTGTGTTTTTTTTCTAGAGAAATTTATGTTTTCAGGCGTACTTAGTTTTATGAAAAATATGAAAAGTAGTAATCTTTAGCTTTTTGTTAAAATCGAAATTGTGTCGCCTGTTCGAAGGCTGCACCTTCAAAGCATTGATTACCAAATGTAGCGAAGCTTATCGTATATGCAACCGCCCCTTTGTACGCATTAGAATTATCCTTTATTTAAGTTTTTTTTTGTTTTTTTGGTACTTTTCTGCTTTTAAAGTTAACTTGATTATACTCATTCTTAAAAAGCCGTTGAATACACTCTGCCACATGCACATGCACATATAGTATATATATAGAGAGATCCATGAATGCAATTTAAATAATTAATAATCTACCATAAATCATAGTTATGTATATGTAAATTTAATGTAAGACGTAAAAGTTTATTTTTAACACATTGAGAACTGCAAAAGAATAAACTACAAAATCAAAACACAAAGTAATTTTGTATAAAAAGTATGAAAGGAAATCAAGAGGGAATGCAGTTTTTGTAAATATATATTTTTAACTAATAACATTTTTATTTAATTATTAACCGATTAATTATTAAATAAAAATCCACAGAAAAAATTTCAAAACGGTAAAAATGAACAAATGATCAAGCAAGCAACAAGTTGCATGTATGTATTAGTGTGCACACCTATAGCATTTTTGATTACTAAATATTTTAATAGCCAAGCACTAATGCTAAATAAAGTTTCGTAATTGAGAATAAATTGTGCATTAATAAAGTAATCCCAAAGAAATTGCCAAGTTCAGCAACGTGCAACTCTGTATTCCGTTTAATTTTTGATTGTTTCTTTTTTTTTTTTTTGCATGCGTCAAAAGTGGAAAGTACGAGTAATAACGCTTGAGCATAGACAAAATAAAGTTGATCTTACATGTCATTAAATGATAACATTTAAGAACTCACTTTTTCTGGCTACGATAATAGGTCACATTACGCTGGTTATGTTCTATATAAATAGAATAGAGAGAGATGGTACCTATCTTAACGCATTTATTCTTAAAGTTAAACGCAGCAATAAATTGAAAAAGGCCATGGCTTACATTAACAATTTATCGCCAAATTCCCTATTTAAATATCTCTCAACACTATTTCTATTGCTTACTTAGTTTCCCAATTGAGTCGGTTAATACCGCAGTTGTGTATCATAAAGCGGCTTGATGCGCACGCATCATTGCATACGACATCCAGTAACAATATAAAATGTGCCTTTTCAGTATTTATACTTTTTATGTTAATAATTCATTAGTATGAACTTCATAAGAATTTCAGCGATTCCAAATTTTCCATAAATCGCTACGAAACCGGCGAAGGACATTTCTTTTCATATGCCGACATAAAATTCAAGCATAAAATACAACTCTTATTGATAGCATGAACTCAAGCGGATTACTAAGTCCAACGTATGTATGCCTATGAGTAAATTCTAAAAGGAAAAAAAAGGCTACACAAAATATCTAATTGTGAAAAATTAAAAGATTAATTAACCACTACGAAATTTGATTGATTGGAGTACATATAAAATGAAACCAAAACTAAAAGAAAACAAGATTTTATTAAAAAAAAAGTGGAAAACATGCCCAGTATATGTTCAAATACATATTTTCACAAACAATGGTTTGGTTCATTAACTCGAACACCGCTCCAAACGCGAGTTTTCATACATTTTTTAGACTAAACACCTAATTTGCGCATACGCAAATAAAAGCTATACTATTATTTCAGAAAAAACAAACAAAAATAAATTAAAAAAAAAAAAACCAAAAAAATATGTATGAACTAAGTTAAATCTGCGCACATAATTCTCATTAAAAAGTGCTGTCGCAACATGAAGCATATATTACCATCTTAAAAATAATATCTTTAAGTAATTTAAAACGATGTTAAGTAAGTAACACTTATTTTTTTTTTTTATAAAACTTGAACCCCTTAAAAATTAAATATTTCATAGTTGTATAATAAGTGCTAGTGCACGCATGCTTAGTTCTATTTTGTGATAGCTTTTTATATTGTAATATTAATTTTATATAAAATGAGCGCTGTTTAATTTTTCCTTCATTTTTGATATCTATAAGTTTTACATGAAAATATGTTAGCATTTGTAAAAAGTAATATACATATGTATGTACAGTATCTCAACTCTCATGCACAGTGCTTGCAACACAAACCCATACATAAATATACAAGACGCTTCGTTTTTGTATATGTGGCTATGAACGATTAATTGGTCTATACATACTTACATATAATCAATTTATTATCAGCAGTTGAACATAAAATAACGACAAATTTTGGTTTTTGGTTTTTTGTTTAATAATTTGGCAAATGTGTGTCAGATTTGCATGGGTGTGCGTGTGCGCACACAGAACCGCCCAAGTGTACGCACACACCCCCATGAGCGTAAAACAAACATATTTTCACATTTCAATACAACAAAATTCACCGCTGTGACTCATACAACATGTGTATGTGTATGCAGATTCGCCTTAGACAGTGCGCACGCTTTAGATACATACCATAGATTTGCATTCTACACACACATATACACGTGCACAGAAAGGAATACATTATTTTGGTAAGGTTAAGGTGTAGGTAGCTACACTGTTCTTCGATTTTGTGTGCTGCACAATTTTCGCTCGGTTAAACATTTGCTGGTCAACCGCCCGACCGCCCGCCGCCAACTAACGACAGTTAAATGAAAATCGGGGCGAAAATTGTGCAGTGCATTGAAAATTACATCTAACAAATTTCAAACTAAGTTCTAAATGAAAACTGCATTGTACATAGAACATAGCGCGTAGAGTAAGAAAAAGAAAATAAAGAAAAAAAAAACAAGAAACGAAAAAAGAAAAAAGAAGCAGCGTAAGTTACTTATTCAATCAATTAAAAAATCGTATCGAACTCAAGTTTTTAATACATAAAACGCAATGTTTATTACAAACATTTGTAATATTTATAAATGTACATACATATATATAATCATACATATTAACGTATACATACATACATACATACGATTAGCAAGATAATTTAAGTTAATTTGTAAGCGTATTGAAAACTAATGGAAAGCACGTAAAATTTATTAACAATAAAAGAAGTCGTTTTTAAGGGATAATTCCGAAATTTTTGTGATTTGCATACATATGTATATGTGTAGGTATTCGTGTTTCAATGTGTGTGAATAGTAAGTAAATTGAGAGAAATAGGTAATATAAGGTTAAATGCATAAAAATGTAACAGTGAATGCATAAAGCTATAATTTCTTTACAAATGTAAGTAGTTCAAAAGTCTTAGTGTGGTCTTACAAATAAAACTAACAATAAATGAATAAAGCAAGCAAAAAACAAAAAAACAAAAATGATGACGGATCTTTTTATTTCGTCTTTGCGTGTAAATTTTTCAATATGTTAACTTTAAACTTTTCCTTAATGTATTTATATAATATCAATGAAGTAATTGAAAATTAAAAATTTACTTTAGTAAATCGTAACCTATAGTCTACAGCCGTATTATTAATATAATAATATTAGTAAGTAAGCGACTAGCAGCCTAATGGGAACAATATCAAAAAAAGGTCTTTGTTTTCAAATTTAGTATAGGCATTCTGTTATATATACATAGATGTACTTTTTACGGGAAAATTTATAAATAAAGCTATACTAAAGAAATAATAATAAAACGAAAAGTCGTATTGTACTATTCAGCCGATTAAATCTGTTCATTAGTTCTAACCGTATGCACTGATGGTTTAAAAATAAAAAGTAAAAAGTAAAAAATTCTAATGAAAGCCCTGAATGTAATTATTCATGTATACAAATTCAATCAAATCGAAAAAGCTAAGGTAAAGGGTGTGTATGCGGCGTCTAAACTGTGAAATTCTGATTATTTACTTGCGTGAAATTAAATAATAAAATAATGGTGTGTAAAATATTATATTTAGGTATGCGTTCATCACTCCACAAAAAAATCGAAAAAATACAAAACATTGAGGAAAGCTAAGATGCGCCATTTATAAAACAAAAAAACCCATTCTACATATACACCCCCATGCATACGTAGAAAGAGGAGGAAAAAATGGAATATGTACACTTATGAACCACTAAAATAAAATTTTAAATTGCACAGAGGTCTTATAGGAATTTGAAAAATATAGCAGATTTGGTTTTTACCAAAAATTTTAAGTTTGAATACATTATGGAAAAAAGAAGCGATTTTATAAAAAATCAATTTTCCAATCTGACGCCAGATTTAAAATGTTTTTGCAATTTCGTATACATGCATACCACATAGCATACACGTCACATACACATACGCGTTCTGGCTTGTCTTTATTTAAATGTACATATATGTATGCGATTGAAGCTGTTCATGTGCCAGCAAAGCCACAAAGAAAAAATGGAAAAAATAGATGGTAATTTTGTGTGTAAGAAACTATTGTAAAATATTTAGAAAACAAGCAAAATAAAATAAACTGCATCATCTCGAAAAGTGTCTAATTTAAGTGCGTCCTTTATTGCGACCATCGTTTTGTGTTAAAATGTATGCATAAGTGAGTGTATTTGTATGCTTAATTTAACAAAAAAAAAAAAAGAGAATCACACACGCAGGTATGTGTAAATTTATAAGCTTGAGCGGAGCGTTAGCATAACGAATTACAATTAATTACTACAAAAAAAGAAAGAAAGCAGCAAATTGCAATTTGAAAATGTTCTTAGTTTTATTTTTCAAATTAGTGGAGAGTTTTGAACGTAAACTAAGTTTAAGCCTTAAGTCCTAGTTTAATAAATATTGCAAATAAAACAATAACGTAACGTAGGCATTAAATAAAAAACAAAAAAAAAAAAACAAGAAAAAACAAACTTAAACCAAACTAAATATAAATATTACACACATACATATGTGGATGCAAGCAGAAAGGCGCGCTCGTGTATCGCATAAGATAAAACAGCATTATTTGTATAGTAAAAATTAATGATAACGGTTTATATAATTATAATTATATACATACAATAAAATAATAATAAATATAAAAATTATATACAAAATTCAAAATGCGTATATATACACAAAATGAAATTGAATAAAAAATATTAAAATGACGAAATTCAATATCTTTTATTTAAAACCAGCTGGTTGCTTATGGCCGGCGTCGCCCGTGCAAATTTTGAGGGGTTAAATATAGTTAGAATTAAAATTTTTTTTTCTTAATGTACATATATTCAAGAATACCCACAGAAAATTTAATATCGTTCCGGTGAATATTTTCGAAGTTACACGCAAATTTGAAAAGGCGTTTCAGAGTGCTTTAAATACGTTTTTCTCAAAATGGTGTTTTCAAAGTCGGTGACCAGCATTACTCGAAAAGAACGGCTAAACCGATTAGTCTCAAATTTTTACACGAGCTTCTTAAATATATTTTTTAGTAATTAATTGAAGATTTTTTCTCACCGATAAATATTTTTTTATAAACAACTAGCATTTCCCAGTGGGCTTCGCACCACCATACATAAAATGTTTTTTTTATATCGCAAGAAATTTTTCATATTAAGTTTTCTTTATAGAACTCGTAAAATGTTTAAACAGTTGAATTAGTTGATTTTTTTCAACATACTTTCTAAAGATATCACAATAGCCTTTTCTGTAATTTTTTAAAATTTGATTGTGGTGGTCACCTATATACAGGTAAGGTGAAAGAGCCGATAAAAACTTGTAATTAAACTTTGATTCTTTAATTTCCATTTCATTTTTTTACGCTAAATAAATTATGCTAAAATAAATAAAGTTAAAAATGTTTTTCCAGTTCCTTGAATGCTCCAGTTTTTATTATATTTTCGTCCAAAACATGATTCAATTATACAAGGTTAAGTAAAGTTTGACAACTGATTTCGGATGCTACTTAATCCATTGATGCAATTTGGAAGCAAGGGAAAAAAGGGCATAAGTTGATCCCCTTTCGGAAAATGTAGTAAAAAATTGAAAAAGGTCGTTGTAAGCCATTGAATAATTTTATGTTATTTTATAAGTGGTACTTAATTATTTATATTTTTAACTTAACTATTCCCATGGATTTGTGTCATATATATATGTATTTTGACCATGCATCGGATTGGAATCTATAGGTGCCATTTGTAAACCTACTCTGAAGTAATAAATATAATAAAACAACTTGAGAATAGTGGAAACTCTTAACGAGGAAAAACCACTTTTATTTCGTCACGTCCGCTAATCATACATTTGACTTTTTGATTGACGAGATTACCTGCAAAGTTACAAGTATAAAATCTGTGTTAAAAAAAAGATAAATTCATATATACGCAGAAACACAAGTAGACGCCCAAAGCATTGCATACTTTACTTACAATTATCTTATCGAATGCTCATTAATTTGAACAATTTTTGTAAAAATGATATCCCACCGTTGAACTGGTTAAACGCTGATTCCAACATTTTAATTTTGTCCAAGAACTCGGTGCTTGGTTTAACTAATCCGCCCTTAGATAAAGTGTCAACCCAAGTAAATGTAGGCTCATTGCATGAACAATTGGTCAACTTTAATTTGCGTATTATGTAACCGGCAATATATTCAAGGGCATCTTCGTGTAAGCTATCAAAGTCAGCGTCCTCATTTAATGAATCGTTGGTATATTGGTTATTACTTCTACATTAAAACAAAACAACAGAAAAATTATTGTTTTTGTTTTAAAGCGAATATAATATTTACTTAGAATATTTTGGATGTTTATCTAACCCAAGAGCACTCACAAATATGTGATGTTACTTATGTATGTGTTTTAAGTTAGTTCGCAGTTGTAAAACAAATATTAGTTAGATGGGAAACGAGACAAAAGTAAAAAAATGGAGTCTCTAAAGGAGTATTTTCATTACATTAAAATGGAAATGCAGCTAGTAAACAAAAATATTTTGGAAAATTATTTCACTCTTATGCATATAAAGCCATGTTTAGTAACCTTTGCATTACGACGTGTTGCAAATTTCCTCATTTCAGTACCGTACGAACGTAAATGTACGCTTCATACCTGTTTTTACAAACTTTTATTCCTGAAATAAATGCTGACTTTTAGCATCCTTCATATGCATTAAGAGAGTAACTTGTTAAACCATTGAATTTGATATAGATTTGGCTGCCATGATATGTTAACGACAGGAATGAGATAAAACAGAAAATTTAATTTCGTATTTCGAGCATAACAATATATGACAATATATGTATGTCCATTTGTTACCGTAAAGACATTGCAAAGGCAGAAGTTCAGTCGATCATTCCTCCACGTAAGAAAAACATTGGAGTTAGAAGAGTTAAAATTGAAAAAATTACAAATTTATTAGTTTATTGTTTATTTATCTTGCAAACGCTCGCTTATCAACTCTGAATTGCTGGTCAACGTTACAAAGGCGCTCCTCTTATCCTCTATCAACTTTGGCGTAGAAATATATGGCCAACATGCAAAAATAACATCAAGCTCCTAGCGTCTCCTTACCATACTGCTGTCCGACGATCTTTACGTGCATTTCCTACTTCGCCAATAAAAAACATCTTGGCAGAATCAGCTCTACCATCACTAATCGACAATGTGGAGGACAATATAAGGAAACTTTATCCTAAGCTTGCTCTCACTTCTAATGCTTTGCTACAAAAATGCTTTCACTCGGCAACCGTGCGTGCACGGGCTCCTAAGATAGCTTCATCAATTTCCAAATGCGCCTCTTTTGCAAAAGACAATGGACTGCCCTTAAGACTATTATCGACGAGACATGGCCATTACCCGCCATGGGTGCTAAAAAAATCATCTTTTATAAACGACTTAAGTTACATGCAAAAATCTACTACGACATCGGTAGAGTATTGCGCACATTTTTTAGAAATTTCATCTCGCTTTAAAAGCACTAGTTGGCAGCTAATCTTCACCGATGGTTCCAAAGCGAATTACACTTCCTTTGCTGTCGTGAAAGAGAATGGAGAGCCTATATCGTATTGACTACTACTTCCGTTTTGTTCAATTTTCACCGCAGAAGCAACAGCAGTTCTCTACGCCATGCAGTATTCGTCAAAATCGAAGGGGAAATACATTATATGCACAGACAGTATGTCCTGTTTTCAGGCCATAAAGAACTATAATAATTCCAACCACATTATTGGAACCATAAGAAATATCCTGATTTCTCACCCTCATAATATCAAAATCATGTGGGTACCAGGGCATTCATGCATCAACGGCAATACAATCGCTGATAATACTGCCAAGGATATGATGAGCATTACTCCTACGATCACATCAAACCTTTTATGTAAAAATGATGTTTATCGACTTATGAAGCAGCATAGGCAAACCAAACTAGTAGCTGACTGGTTTCACTATAGCCACCATTACTCCAGGATTAATCCTAATCGTATTAAACCAACTTATCTATCATCCCTCCCATTTAACTATACTACGCCATATACTCGCCTACGTATTGGTCACAGTGTAATCACCAATGCATATCTACTGCAAGGGAGGCAACCAAGCTTGTGTCCATTTTGTAATACCCCAGTAAGTATCCTGCACTTGTTAGCCTTTTGCCCTGGGCTAGATAGACAAAGACAGCAGAATTTTGACGGTCATGATGCACTATCGCTATTAATTAACCCTTCCGATTCCAACATTTCGAAAATCTATAAATTTCTGAAGGACTCTGATCTTCTACGTTATCTTTTTGTTTATTTAGCAATTGTATTGTTATTTAAGCTTTTAAAAAATAAAAAAAATAAATAAAATAAATAATTTTCACAGAACTTTCAATATAATTGAAAGATGAAAAAGTCTAAGCAAAATGGAATAGGCAAAACAGTATTGCCTGCTAACTTTTTCAGCAAAAGTTTTAATTTCTAGGCTTTTGAGTACTTTTTCTTTAGAATTTGCTCTGAAATAAAAAGTAGCTTTTCCAAGAGGACAACACGGATTTATTAAGTAGCTTCAAGATGGCTAACACAGGGTGAAAATTGGCTACTTACATCACCTTTAATTATTGCTTCATGCGTCCAAAATTAATATTAACATAATACACTTACAACCACAACAGTACAACAGAAACGCTCATAAGCGGCTGTGTATTTGTTGTTGTTTTTCCCATACAGGCATTTCGTATGAGAGGAAACCATTATTCGCATAAAATGTCATAACTTAGGAACGGCTGCACCGATTTCAATCAAACTTCACACAAACCACCTCCTCAAAGATAGAAAAGAACTCTAAAATTTTTGTGTCAATCGGTTCGGCGGTTCTTGAGTTATAAGATTACCAAGGAAATGTAACTTCTTTTTATATATATAGACTAGCAAACCCCGCCCGCTTCGCTGGGCACACTAAAATAGAATAGATATGGTTTAGAACAGAAAAGATATGGTTTTCATATTATTTATTTCTTTATTCTTTATTCCAGCGCTTTGGCATACACAATATTTTTTGTTTTTCTATTTGTTTTTGAGTAAATATATAATGCTGTTGGCTTCCCAACACGTGAACAGCCAACGTATAGTTGACCATGGGTGAATACTGGTTCTTCTAAATTCATCCCGCATATTTCTAAAGTTCGCCCTTGTGATTTATTGATAGTTATTGCAAATGTTAAGCGAATGGGTAGTTGCAAACGCTTGAATTCAAATGGCAATTCAGGTGGAATCATTGGAATTCTCGGTATTAGAACGTCTTCATTTGATGCCCATATTGTACATACACAACCAAAGGTTACCCGGGTCCACGTTTTGACCTATATCTCGAGATCCCAGTCACGGAGCGGCATGAAAAATACTCAGAACTAAAGCATTCACCAACAGCTTCCATTTGATACCCATATTGTACATACACATTCTAGGCTCCACGTTTTGGTCTCTATCTCGAGACCCTAGTCACGGAGCGGCATGAAAAATACTCTGAACTAAAGCATTCACCAACAGCTTCCATCTGATATCCATATTGTACATACACATTCTAGGCTCCACGTTTTGGTCTCTATCTCGAGACCCTAGTCACGGAGCGGCATGAAAAATACTCTGAACTAAAGCATTCATCAACATCTTCCATTTGATACCCATATTGTACATACACATTCTAGGCTCCACGTTTTGGTCTCTATCTCGAGACCCTAGTCACGGAGCGGCATGAAAAATACTCTGAACTAAAGCATTCACCAACAGCTTCCATCTGATATCCATATTGTACAAACACATTCTAGGCTCCACGTTTTGGTCTCTATCTCGAGACCCTAGTCACGGAGCGGCATGAAAACTACTCTGAACTAAAGCATTCATCAACAGCTTCCATTTGATACCCATATTGTACATACACATTCTAGGCTCCACGTTTTGGTCTCTATCTCGAGACCCTAGTCACGGAGCGGCGTGAAAAATACTCTGAACTAAAGCATTCACCAACAGCTTCCATTTGATACCCATATTGTACATACACATTCTAGGCTCCACGTTTTGGTCTCTATCTCGAGACCCTAGACATTTTCCAGGAGACCAAATTGTGAATCTAAACCATTCTCGAATCCCATTGAACACACACAAAAAATTTCATCAAAATCGGTTCAGTCGTTTAGGAGGAGTTCAGTGACAAACACACGAACATAAGAAATATATATATAAAGATTTAAGGCTGAAATTTTGGTCAAAAATCGATTTTTTTTTTGAGAAACCGCCATTTTGTCAAAAAAATTTATTTGCTTATTCCTCCGATTAATTTCTGGATTTAACACTACTTTAACTACTGTTTGGTTTTTTAATGTCAGAGGATCCAGTTCAGAGACATAGTGGACACCGAAAAACGCCTTTTTTGAGAGGAGCTTCCGGAGATCAGCTGTTGCTCATTTCCAAATAAATATTTTTACTCATACTAAGTTTTAAAATACAGCTAAAAGATAACATAATAAGTGTACACATTTTTAGATCAATTAATTTAAAAGTTTTCTCAGAAAAAATTCTGGAAATTTCCCTTTTTTTCGGCCTTCTAACTATATACAGTTAGTAACAGAAGTAAATATACACCGGACACGTTTTCAATTTTCCTCCAATCGATTCCTTCAAACAACCTAAGTGATAACAAAATTGTGTTTTATTTACATGAATGAAATACAAAAATCATATTTAATCTAAATAATGACAAAATTTTAAAAAGAAATAAAATTATAGCTTTTTATATTAAACTTTATAAAAATTCATGTCTCAGAAGTAAGTATACAGTTCATCACATTATTAAGTTGTGAAATCAAAAACATAATTAAAATCAAGTCCTAGTATTTGGTAGGATAACCATTAGACTTTACAATCGCCCCTCGTGATGACATTGATTTCACAAAGTTTTCAGTTACAGCTGGTGGTATTTTGTTCCATTCCTCTTGAAGGACATTTTTCAGTTGTTCCTTATTTCTAATCGGATGTTTACGTATTTGTCGCTTTAAATGTTCCTAAAAATGTTCGATTGGCTTGGTATCCGGGGAATGTGGCGGTGTTTTCAGCTGTTTTCGCATATTGTATAACAGCCACTCTCGTACAATGTTGGATGTGTGCTTGGGGTCATTATCCTGCTGGAAGATAAACGTTCCTCCAAGGCCTAATTTCGTAGCGCTTTCTTTTAAAATATTTTTCAAAATATTTAAATAACCATATCGGTCCATAATATTTTGGGTAAATACCAAGTTTCCAACCCTGTTCGCAGACATACATCCCCAAACCGTCACAGAGCCCCCTCCATGCTTCACAGCGCCGGTCATATTGTTTGGATCCAATTCCACGTTAACTTTTCTCCAAACTTTTTCACGGTCATCAGATCCACAGATACTGAACTTACACTCATCAGAAAATATGACTTGGTTCCAAAACGTTTGGTCATATTTTTCATCATCTTTTGCGAATGTAATCCGTTTACTCCGATTGACACTACTCACGAAGGTCTTTTTTCTAACACTGCGCCCATGATAACTAGCATTATGCAAAACCCGGCGAATAGTTTGGGTACTAAATTATTTTCCAGGCTCATTTTTAACTTCAGATTTCAATTTGGGGGCACTTATTTTGGGGTTTGTCCTGATTTTGCGTACGACTAAGCTTTTTTCTCTGGGGCTCAAGAGCGGTGGACGCCTACAACGCTCTTTATTAGTGGTGCTTCCCGCACTTTTATATTTATTCACAATATTTTGAACTGTAGCAAAACTCCGGTCTATCAAACGACCGATTTCTCGCAATGATTTATGTTCCTTGTGATATTTTATAATCAGTTTTTTTAAATCATCAGAAAGCTCTTTTCCTCTTGGTGCCATTACTAAAAATGTCGCAAAAATTAATACAAAATGTACTTCCCTAAATTTTTATACTCACTTTAATTATTTCATTTTAATAGGTTTAACTTTTTTAATCAATACGTAAAAATAAATGTTATGCTAACTGAACAATCGTTTGCTGTATACTAACTTTTGTGACATAAATTTTGCTGGCATCAAAGACAAAGCAAAGCGTGGATAACGGTACCTAAAATTTACACCTAAATTAAAGCGCATATGAAAGCTTATCCCAGTACACAATTACCATGTGTAAAATATTTTGATTACATATTAAGGAAAGCGTTAGCGTCAAACAATTCCATAAATCAGGCTCCTGTATACTTATTTATGTTACTAACTGTAGCTTCTATGTATTTTGCAAAAGAGTTTCTCTTCACGTTACCCATATACATTTCGAGTGCGAATCAAATCGGACTATAAATACGATTTTTATAATAATTCGTAGAAACTTTGCCCTTGTAACTATAAATAAAAAATACGAATGGGCCAAATGAATCAGTCTGTTCTAAAGTTTTAAAGTTACATACATCCATGCACAAAATAATTTTTATTTATAAGATTTTAGAATGCAACAAAATATAAAATTTTTGAGCGGAAAATCCATTTTAAATGATTAAATTCTTAACATTTCTTTATCGCAAGTTATTTAGCGAAATCAGCTGAGGCAGTAAAATCCGGGTGTGTTCGAACTTCAATAATTGCGGCAATGTTACTTTTATGATAAAGTTCTAAGCAAAAATCCACGCGTTGTTTATGATGAAAAGAATTCAGAAGGTGTGGCTATCATTCGACCGTTAACCGGATCTCAGCGCATTTGAGGGAGTCAGCTGATTTTCTGACGCTACTTTGGATGTGACGGTGGTTTGTTTACGAAAAAACTGAGATGCGCTAAACAGAATTTACCGCTTTGATGAAGTGTAAAACTTGTTGCTTCGAAAGCTATTTTGCACACCACTGTATGTTTAAGAGAATAGCTCTCTTTGTTACCATTGAAGCCAGGCTGGTCAGAGAATAGCTCTCTCTTGAAGTCAGCAAAGGGGCTGGTTGAATAAGCTAGAGGTTACTTAAGCGTGAATGTTAAGGAGCGGCTAGTATTTGTTTAAATTTGTATCTATATCTTTCGACAGTGCATATAAAATACTAATATATTGGGTATGGGAATAAGTTTTCGCCCTCGCAATATCGCTCTAGTAATATACTGATGATTTAAAGGTGTAGATATGAGGTGTCGATTACAGTAGTTGACATTTGTTTGAAGCTGTAGCGTAGAGATCCTTTTTTAACTGACGTCAAAAATGTGTACGTTCGTCCCGAAAAAACAGCATTTACGGGAAGTCATACTTCATTATTACATTTTAAAGAAAAGTGCAGCTGAAACGTGTCGCATATTGATCAATATTTACGTGAGTGATCGCGGAAGGGCATCGAAAAAATTTGAACATACTCAATTACAACAATTATTGAATGAAGACGCATGTCTAAAGAGTTAGATGTTGACAGATCAACCGTCGTTAAACACCGTCGTTTGCACGCGATGGGAATGGTCCAGAAAGCAGGTAACTGGGTGCCACATCAACTGAAAGAGAGGGATATTGAAAGACGTTTGGTGATGTGTGAGATGCTTTTTGAACGGTAGAAAAGAAAAGGTTTTCTGCATCGCATCGTCACTGGCGATGGAAAATAGATCTATAGTATTATGATAACCTTAAGGGGGGACCCTCATTTAGACGGTCGAAAAATGCATCATTTTTGGGAATTTTTTTCTCAGGTAAAATAACTTCAAACGTTTTGTAATTCATAAAGTACTTTAATAAATGTCTTGACTGTCTACAAAAATTTTCGGAGAAGAAAAAAAACATTTTAAGTATGGAAATATACACCTCGTCCATGGCACCTCATTCTATCTGTGTACATTCTAGCGCTCTGAATTTTTTTCTGAAATAAAAAAACCAAATTTTTTTTAAAACTTTAGGATAATACCTTCGATGTGACATTTTGATTTAAAAAAAAAATGTCGAAATTGATATTTTTTACCCAGTTTTATGTTAAAAGTGATTTTTCATGCATAAAAATTGACTTTAAAATTACAAAAAAATATGAAAATCTTTTTTTTTAAAAAAACACTTAATGTCACATTGAAAACAATTTAATTATCTTTAAAATGAGCTATTGTAAAGCCTGATTGGTTCAATACAGCGTTCTCAATTGTGTACACAAAATCGAAAAATGATGTTTCGAGAAAAACGCGTTTAAAGTTTTGGATACAGGCGATCAGGCCACCCGTCGCGTCCTGTTAAAAATTTTGTCACTCCTTCAAAAATACAGATATCGACTTGAAATTTTGAAAGTATATTCTTAAATAGTTGTAGAATAGATTAAAATTATTTCCAAAAAATCGATTTTTTTGACCCGATAAATGAGGGTCCCCCCTTAAGCGTCGAAAATGTTAGAGCCAGCCAGGTGAACCAGGTCCATCGACAGCGAAAAAAAAAATTCAACCTTCAAAGGTAATGCGTTTGAATCGAGCTCTCAAAGAAAAGCGGCCAGAATGAGACGGTAGACATGACAAACTGATTTTGCTGCATGACAACGCCAGGCCACACATTCTTAAATCGGTCCAGGAATATTTAGAGGGACTAAATTGGGAAATCTTGCGCCACCCGTCGTATGCCCCAGACATTGCACCTTCAGCCCCTATTGGAGAGCGGTTCAGTTCTTACGATAGCATCGCAAACTGTCTCAATGAATGGATCAAGTCAGAAGAACTCGAATTTTTCGGCAGAGGATTCCGTATGCTGCCTGAAAGATGGAGTAAAGTTGTAGCTTCCAAAGACACATACTTCACATAATATCATATGTTATTTAATTTTTTAAGTAATTCGTAACTTTGGCTAAGAAACGATGGAAACTTATTCCCATACCCAATATATAGGTATATATAATTGGCGCTTACACCCTTTTTGGGTGTTTGGGCTGCTCCTCCTCTTATTTGTGGCGTGCGTCTTGATATTGTTTCACAACATGTTCTGGAGGGACCTACAGTTTCAAGCTAGTTCCGAACGGCAGATATTTTTTATGAGGAGATTTTTTATGGCAGAAATACACCGGAGGTTTGCCATTGCCCGCCAAGGGGCCGAGTGCTATTACAAAAAAAATTGGTGTTTCACACAAATTCGAACCTACGTTCTACGAATGGTAGTCACGCACTAATCCATTTGGCTACGGCGGTCGCCAATACTAATACATACTTAAAATCGAAAATGTTCATATTTTTGCAATAAAAACTTTCTTTTTTTGATTTGTGTAAATATCTTGGAAATATTTGATTTTATTGAAAAATTAATGAGAAGCGAAAGACAGCAAATTTCAATACCTTTAATTTGATATATCATTTGTTTTGGTCGGTTAACAAATTCTCCAGATATTAGAAATTAATATAATCTAAATTTTTTTCTTTAATCAAAAACAGTTATTTGGCGATATTTCAAAAATTACATGACAGAAAAACAGATTATGTGGATTTTCGTTTTCAGCGATCGATCCAAGGTGAATTTATTACAGGTGACAGCAAACACATAACACATAAGTAAAACCCTACATGTATTTGTTGTTGCGTTTGGTCCAACCATCACGTCAAAATCAGCAAGCAAATGTAAACATACCAATACATACAAACAAATCATATCATTTTGACGTAAACCATACCTACGGTGAAAAATTCAGCCGGGTGAATGCTGTCACCTTAATAATTCCACCTTGGATCGATCTACATAAAAATTGGATAGTTTGGTTCTTGGGTTTTGGACTGTAAGCTTTTTTTGAAAAAGTGACATCGGAATTATAACCATCGACTTTAAATACTGTCGGGTAGTAATTTTTATAAGCTTAGCTCATAATAATTTGAAATTCGATCGTAAGCACTGGACCTTAAAGGGGTTAACCTTTTATTTTATTTTATTCAAATTGGTTTATTTTTATTTTGGAACTTGCATTAATAGTTTTAATAGTGTAAGATTCAAAGTTTAATTTGAGTATAGTTTTTTTTTACCAATAGTTCTTAAAAACACCAAAAAAACAGGTTTTACGCATTGATAATTTTCGACATCAGAATAGTGTTCCGCGCACAAAACATACACCGCTAACCAGTCTCATATAAAACAAAAAAAAAAAGAAAGTCATGTAGACTTGTTGCATGCTTTTGTCGTAATAGTTTCTGCAATTACCTTTTTGAATCATTTAGTTGTATACGTTGATACATTGATAAAATCAAAAAGTCTTCACAAAATGTTATTTTTTCCTACATACGAGTATTCCAATTTAAAAAAGGAGTTATGGAAACGAAGATTTTTTTTCAACAATAAAATGAAGGCGGCCGCAGATACCGCTTTCGTGGACAAATCTAAATAATATTTTTAGTAGCATAAGACATCGCGGATATATTTAGATGTCAAAAGTACTTGAGTACACTTGAGTACACTTACATAGAAGAAAAAAAATATATATATTATATATAATACCATACTTTTCATTCATTGAATACCTCAGACAGCTAGCTAACTTATCAGCTGCCACTCATTCTATAGTACGTAAAATAATCATAAACGATACTAAAGTTCAAGGTAGTTCAATTATAAAAACAGTTTCTTGTTTTCTTACCTTAACTAAAACTAATTTGAAAACTGTTGACTTATTTACGAAATAGTCATAAACCCCACTCAGGCTACATTTGCAAACCCATGCGGAAATCTTTTCCTTGCCATTCGACATGGAAAAAAATTAAACGCACGTGATTAGAAATTTAAGGGGTTCTGGTGGTCGCAAATTTAGGGTATTTTCAGTATTTTTTTTTAACAACAAAAAAATGAAAAACGATATTTAAATTTTTTAGGCTTTTTATTTCACTTTTATTTTTAATAATGTTTTTTTTTTTAATTTTATTAATTTAAAAAATGGCGCTGAAGTTGACCCCCTTCGAAAAATTGGACCTGGACGGTGTTGTTCATTTTGGCTCTTCTATTTATCTGAAACACAAAAGCCAAAAAAATTATTAATCAGTATGACTGCAGCTCTGTCCCGTACTAGAATAAAAAAAAATTGACAAAATGGCGCGGTTTTGAATTTGACACTCTAAAAACCCTTTTTTTTTAGTTTTTTAATAAAAAAAATACGAAATAATTGAAATAATAAAATGATTCTAGTACGGGCGATAGCTATTGATGTTGTGAACAATATATTAACATTTCAGACGATTCGGTTGAATAGTTTTTTTTGACAACACCAGGCCGAAACAAGTAGTTTTGAGATAATTAAGTTTCCAGTTTTGAGAGTGGATAATGCGACAAGTAATGCCGCCGCGTGACGAATCTGACTCTACCTGCTAAAACGACTATAGAATGGAAAATACTGAGAATATCCTTCCAAAAATTTGACAGTATATTCTTAAAAGTCTATACTTTCGAAATATTAAAAAAATAGATTTTTTGGAAATTCTAGACCACCCCTTGACCAATTAGGTACATATTTACGATACAGTAAGCTAACTGTTTTAGTAACTTTTTTCTCTGAAAAAAAAAAAATAGATTATAGACGTCATAACAAACATAACTTTTGATTAATCAGTTGACCCATTCCAGCAGCAGTCTGTTCTACGTTACTGAAACGACCAGGATTTATATCCGGCCAAGTACTGTCACTGCAGCAGCATTCCTCGTACATGTATGGGCAATGTTTATGCTGCTAAAACAACAACAACAACCAATCATTTGACCAATAAGATTCGTTGTAAAGTTTGTTGCAATTGTCAAAAAGGATGTTTTGTTTTAAATAACTGTGCAAAATGACCTCCAGCTCTCTTTTATGCGGTAAGAAAAACTCCTGGCGATATCTATTAACAGTACCTTTTGAGTTTTACTCAGGGAGTCATAGTAAGTGTTAATGAAAACGGTAAACCACTCACGACAACTTAGTTTGTTTTTCGTTATTACGTTGTTACAGCAACTGAGCGAAATGTTCATATCTACATTCGAACTATGACATGTCATACCTACTATATATATATATATATATATACGAGGAAATATATATTATATATACATACATGTTTGGTAAAGTGATACGAGTCACAAGTTGCGGTTGTTACTAACTGAATTTATTGCGATATCATTCCGACTGGGAATAGTAGAACACCTAAAAAGACGATAATATTAATAGTATATAGGTCAATGCGCCATCAAGTATTTAATACCGTCTAGTTTGACGTAAAACAACAATGCACATGTGGAAATTTCTGCATTCTCTAAAAGCTAATCAATGTTGAGCAATAGATTTCTTTCTTTGAGTTGTGATAGCTCAATTTAATTATTAATATAATTCATACATCCATACATACACGCATACATATATACGTTCGAGTGAGTAGTTCTCAAATATTGATCGTTGAGTATTGTGAATGGCGCATCACTCCGTTCTAAACGCCAACACCTCATTGCCTTTGTAGAAAATCACGGCGGCACAGTGTCGCATTTGTATAAAGCGAAGAAGTATAAATAAGGCAATGCAGTTGTGAAGAGGTATTGCTAAAATTGTTATATTTCTATGTAAAAAACAATGAAATTATGTTGAGCTTGCTATAAAACTGTAGAAAAATGTTATGAAGTGTATTGAAGTTGAGCTTATAGTTTATAGCTTATACCCATATAGTCGTAGGGTATTATGCAGATATCAATGCATCTCGCTTGCGATTTTGCTTTGTGGTACTACTATATTGGCTTAATTCTGTCCGCATAAAAATCCGTGTTTATTACGGAATTGATTTATTAATCTATTTTCTTGCTTTTTTTGACTTGGATGTGTGAGGCAAGTAGATCAGCATAAGTTAATGAGAAAAGCGTGGTTGTTGTTGTTGTGGTAGTGTACAAAACCCTTTCTCTTCTAACGGGAGGCACAGAAAACAGGGTGGGGTAAGAGGGAAAGAGGCGTTAGATGAGACGGTGCCTGAAGAGGTGGTTAGTGCCAGGCGAGAACCTTCACATGCTGGAAAAAATCGGATTTCTTATTTGTATTGAAAGAAAAACACCGATGTGTTTTTATTCATTTATAAAAAAATAGTTACATTTGCGTGAAATAATTTCATATACATATAATCAACTTTATGAAGCTCAAATACTGTGCCAGTAGAAATTTTCTATTCCTAAACCACCTACAAAACTCTCAGAAGTAGGTAACCAACTTTCAAGGTTCATTTTTGTTACTAATTTCTGTTTTCTGAGGTGGTTCAAACTCACTTTAGCTCTTCGAAAAACTATTATTTATGTATAAACAAAATTTCTCGTCTATTTCGATTTTTAGTAAATTAAGCGAATGTTATCTATTCTAAAATAATGTTTTATGGTATTATATAAAAAATAAAAAATAAAGTATTATCTATTTATTGTCTAGTGGTACGCCTCCTTTTATGATAGTTGTACGATGGCGGCCGACGTGTTAAAATTAACAAAATCATATGGCAATCCGATATGCACTTTGCACTTACGGCAATACGGTCTATGTTGAGATGATACCCCGATGCAGGCTTGCATGCTTTTCTTGCTTTGTTTTGTTTTACTTTCAAAGCTTCTATCGCCAAATGGTAGCTTTGAATACTGCCATAATAATAAGAAAAAAAAAAACGAAGCAACGAGTAAAATTAAAATGTCGAAGGCCTACAAAGCGCTGTCAAAAGGAAGATTGCGACTTTCGATACTTTCAGTTGATACTTTGCCAAATTCTCATGTACTACAGGATATTTCTACTCTTTTTTAAAAATTGTTGAACTAAAACTAGCGTGCATTGGGCGAAGTACCTTTACCATGACGAGCAAGAACTGCCCGTAACAAGGCAATCCAACTACTATAAGTAAAAGTATATAACACTGTCCGTAATGAAAGGACTAACTAATTGGCCTGCTCAAATATTCTTTGCACTAAAACTTGTAGAACTGTCAAGGAATTAAATGTTTCTTTGAAATAGAACGACGCCAGAGCTGCCTTGAAAAGTGCAGGAAAGCAAAAAACTCGTTTTTAGCCGCTACAAAACACCGCGTTTATTATGTTTATGTTTTGCCACATCTTTTATACTTCAATATCTAAATATTTACCACCTTTTATACTAAATAAAATGGAAAATTTTGTATTTTGTAAGTATTTAACTTTTTTTACTTCTGACTGATTCCTATAAGACCTACAAATTTGCCGTTCCGCCAAAAATCCCCTAGTCCGGTGTCAAAGAAGTTGTTGAGCCAGTTTTTAAGGACCTCTTTATTATCGAAGGTAACGCCCTTCATATGGTAATCGGTCGGTGCAAAGTCCGGAGAATACGGCGGGTGCTGAAGGAACTCCCATTTGAGCTCTTGGTGTGCGGCTTTGACGATTTGTCCAACATGGAACCTGGTGTTGTCATGAAGGAGTATGGTTTGACCATGTCGATAAGATCTTTTTAATCGAATAGCCTCATTCATGCTGTATAACTGGGCGATGTAGAGCTCGTCGCTGACCCTGACATTATTTTCGAGAATTTCTCAGTCTACAATGCCGTCCCAGCCCCACCAGACACATATCATGATTTTCTTTGGATGAAGATCCGGCTTGACTCTCGGCTTTGGCGTATGCCCTGGAGCCAACTACTCCTTTCTTTGCTTCATATTGATGTATATGCATAATTTTGTATCTCTCGTGACGATTCGCTACAAAAAGCGCTGTTGATGACTGCTCGATGATGGGCGAGATGCTGAGAAGCATTTTGAACGCGACTTTCTTTGTTTTTTTCGTTGAGATCGAGAGACACACGGGCTCCCAATTTTTTAGTAAATCCCATTGAATGAGGGTGATTGAAAATCGTTTTATGATCGCACTTCATTTTTTCCGCCAATTCAAAGTCGCAAGTTTGCAAACCATTTCCGTGCTGTAGACTCGCCTATGACACCTTCTCCATACTCTTCGCAAATGTCCCGGTCTTCTTCGGCACTTTTTGACCTCGATGAAAAGAAAAGAAGAGCAGGTGCCGAAAATATTGATTTTCGCCTCCAGGGGTATCCCATTTGTAAGATAAAAAATTAAATAACTCAAAAACAGTTTGTAGAGCAGAAAGGGTTCTATCGAATGAATACTTACTCTTGACCAAACAGTAAAAAAACGTTGTAAAATAAAAGAAAATATAAAAATGCTATGAATTCAATAGAAAACTCAATCAACCAACCAATATTTACTTAACAACTTACTATCTTATTAGATCTGCTGTTCTCGCTTTTCGAACTCTCATATCGGTAAATATTATTATTTTCTTGGATAGTAGTTCTTGGCTTTTATTTTCAAAGAATTTTTAAAAATCATCTTGGAATGTTATACAGGTCAAAACGATTGCAGGTTGTTCACAAACATACATAACTGAAATTCAAGATCAGTTTGCCTATGTTGTGACGTCATTAGACTATTTTTTGTGAGTGTTAAGTGACAAATCTATGCCGACAAACCGATCACAAGGAAAGCATTGCAACAGCATATTAGGTTTTCTCAAACTTGCCCAAACTTGTTTTTCCGGCCGACATCGGGCAAGTCAGAGACACAAATCACTCTCTCAAAGTGGGTATCAATCGCCGTAGAACCGACCAAAGAAACACAAAATGGCCAGCTTCGAGCACGCGCCCTACCTCGTTCGTGCAAAGAAGCAGACATAATATTTGTGTCATTCTTGAATATTTGTGACCATATAAATGTCTGAAAGAGTGGCCGCAAATTTAGTTCATTGTTGTGTTGGACGTGAGATCTTTGAGGAAGAAGTCATTTGCTATGTTTAACAGATTTATGGATTTTATAGATCAAACAGTCAAATAATATAAAAAATTATAGTTTTTCTTAATTTGTTTCGGTTTAAAGATAGAATAACTACTATATATGTATATACATATATTTTTGTTTTCGTTTTTCACCCGTTCGGGAGTATGGGACTTGGACAAGACTCGTCCATTCTACACGGTTCTGGACTATTGTTTTTGCGCCATATGGTGTCGACATCATATCGCACAACATCAACCTTCTCCAAGTATTCCTTGGATGACCGCAACCTCTATCCCTAGCGGTTTACAGCCCAGTGCCATTATCGTATTGGTATCTGGTGGTTTTCAAAGCGTGTGGCCTATTCATCGCGACTTTCTGCGTTTTATTTGCCATATGATCGGTTCCTTATTCGTTTTTCTCCACAGCGTGTTGTTGCTGATGGTGTTGGTTCAGAATATTCTATTACTCTACTAATAATATATGTATTATTGAATGGATTTGTGCTGTTCCCACAGCAGTTATCGGAACGACCCGGATTTATAACGGGCCAAGGACTGTCACTCCAGCAGCATTCTCCGTACATGTATGAAGAATATTTATGCTGCTACAACAATAACTTGTGTGCGACTACTGTTCGGTAGGTCCGTGTGGGCAAGAAAGATCAAACTATGGAAAAAGTCGTTATTTTAATGGTCAACCGTGAGCGCATTTCTGCCATGAAAGTCTTTTCATAAAAACCATCTGTTGTTCAGATTCGACATATGTATAGGGCGACATCAACATACACACCAAAAATTGAAAGCGAAATTCGACCGAGCAGCTAATATAAAGAATCTACGCGCTAATTATAAATACTATATGAATTGATATTTCTCAGAGCGAATTTAATTTTTTTTTCATTTATTATTACTAGATTATATTTTTTTCACCTCTGCGCTATTTTTAACATGTTCCAATATGTTTTTCAATACACTGTACGCCATTAATTTGCTCGCACTAAATTTTATAACTTATCTACATACGGGTACTCAAAAGATTGAAGTGCAAGTTTAAATATGTATGTATGTATATCTGATTACACAGCGCAATTCGACAATTATTATATAGACAACCGCTTATAAATAACAATGCACGTCGGGAACGAGTTTTAAATGAGCCGCCAATGTGTTGTTAACCTGGTCATCACCGTGTGATTTTTTAACTCGGAGAGAACTTTACTGCACTGCGTCATTATATAAATATATGTGAAAACGTTTATTAAACTAGTGCCTCCAAAATAACGGTGTTAAAATGTCATCGATGTGTAACAGGAAGTGCAACATTTTGCAACTCTTCATACTCACGTGTATCAACATCCGAATGCCTGTTGGCGGAAGCGAGCTGTGGCATAGTGAAAATTTCGCGCTGGGCTTTCAGTTCTTTGATCAACTTGATCTACTTAGTAGCTTAAAGAATGTGACTACGGAGTGCTCAACACAACTTAGAACTGTGGCGAATGCGTTGGAAACCAATGAAATTTGGGCTTTAAGAAGTATGTGAAAAGTAAAGAAAAGTTGCTTACTCTCATTCTCTTTTGCATATACTATGTATATGTATGTATGTAAGAGTATACAGCACGCGACAAATGATAGCACATGAATATTTTGACCAGTTTGGACTATTTGGGTTTTGAATGCTCATAATTTTTGTTTTACAAAAGTATCCAACAAATTTAAGTTAAATTTGTATAAAAAGTTTAGAAAAATGCATTCAAAAACACCATAAATAATACATATTATAATTTAAAAAAATATTAGTAAATCTTCTACGGTTTTTAATTAAAATTTTTAGTATACAAATTTATCGTATACAATTTTGTAACTCATTAAATTTTAGTTTAACAAAGTGTGAAGTTGCTAAAAAATCCCGTTGATTTTTCATAATTTTTTTTTTCTGGCGGTGTTGCGCATTTACTCCATCGAACAAATGCACGATATGAATGTCAATGTGCTACCATTTTGCCGCGGGGTGTATGTATGTGTGTATAATAAATTTAGTTTTCGAATTTTAGTGCTTGATGCTTGGGCAAAATTTCCGTCTGGCATACTGTATGGACATCGCATGGAGATGGGCAATTTCGAAGAATGCCTCGATATCAATTCTCCTTTAATTGGCAAATATTGTCAAGCAAATATTCCCTTCAATTCGGCAGCAATTGGTTTGAGTGTACAACTGCAACTGGGTGTCTGCATCCCAAATAGATGCAGTCCAAATGATTTTGATTTGCTTTTGAAAGAGGCTTTAGAGAATTCGTATAATTTTAGTTTTAATGCAACAACGAACTTGCTGATCGCATCCACTTGTTCAACTGGCGAACTTGTTGAACTTGAGCCTCTCGATTGGGTTGCAATGTGAGTGTGAATTAATATTGATATTTAATATTATTCATTATTGATGTTTTTTGTTAGATGTTGATGCTTTGTTGTTAGAAATGCGTATTTGGTATTCAGTATTGAAACGCATATGACGCAGGGTGTGTATATATGGTCAATAGAAAGCGATCTAAAAACAAAGTGGCTAAATCGATTAGACAGTGTGATGAGCATAAAATACTTTTCTAATTAATTTTTTTTTTATGATTAACTGGGGCCAGTTTTTCAGTGATAGTTTCAATTAAATCAAATTTAAAGCATCCAATTGTGCAGGCTTAAACTCAGTTTAAAAAATTTCACCACTGCTACAGTCTGTGTCAGAAGAAAAGAACAGGTTTTTTTCTTGTAACTTCAAAATATATATATTTCGTTCTCTTTTTTGCTGCATAATAGTTCCACTCAAGGGCTACGACGCCAGTGCTAACTCAGGTTAGTGTCGTTCGAAACTTTCCCGTAAACGCGACCAAACAAAAATGACTGAGAAGTATTTTTTTTTATGCACGCATTTGAAAGGGCCGAAATTATCTTACGCCGCGGCTGAAAAAGTGATTAAAAATCAAAAAAGTTTGTTGTGATGTGGAATCAGCGGTATAAAGTGTACAAAGTGATGACTTGTGACTTTTCGAGCGCGGCTTGAAGCGAGTAACGACAAAAAAGCAGGATGAAGTGATCGTCCAACTTTTTAAGTGGGACCCTTCTTTGTGACATAGATGTAAGTATCCACACCATCGAACGTCGACTGAAGGAGGCGAACATATCCTACTGTCCCACATCATCAAAATCACTGATCTCAGAAAAACACATTGAGAAACAAAACAAGAAAATGGCGTCACAGTATTGGACTGGCTTTCTCAGTTCTCACACGCCAACCCCATTGAAAATTGTGTGGGGAATTATGAAAACGCATTTTGCCGGAAGGCCAGTCCATGATTTAAAGCAGCTCGTGCGTTAAGTTCGCAAAATCTAGTCCTGTTTGTCGACGAGCTACGCAGAAAAGCTGGTTCAAAACACGCATCTTCAGGCTATACTCGACAACGATGAAGACTACATGGCTTATTGAGTAATTGAGAGTTTTTTTCATACTTTCATGTAAAAAAAATTTTAAATATATATCTTTTATACTTCATGAATCATCGCTGTTCGTTTTTTCTGACGCAGACTGTAAATTGGCACTGCAAAACCGGCCTTTAACACGTTGAATGCCATGCTGATTTTACATGGTTTGCCTGTGACCCCCACGGCGCTACAAAAAGCTTAGTGCCGGTCACTGGCGACCCCCATGGCATTCAACGTGTTAATACCACACGTTATTGTGTGCATGGACTAATATACAAAAATGACAACACCAATTTTTACAAGGTGGTGCTACTAGAGCATCTGATCCGTTTTTTCTTTCGTTTTGGTAATTTGAATATCAAAGAGATAAGAAACAAAATTTACCGTTCAAAATCAATTTTTTACTTTTTACCTTAATACATTGACGATAAGATTCCCTTAAGCTCGTAAAAAGGCTTAGGAATAATATTTCGAGTTCAACTGCTTGCAGGCTCGCCTATTTATTCTGGGCGGAGGTTCCAGTTTATGTTCTCTCTCGAGTATCAATACATTTTAAGCCTGAAACAAATTACGAACTAAATGGCCGTTTTCGATGTTTATGCCAATATTTTAACTCCTCTTGCAGCATTTTTGATGTATTCGTACCTGTTTTTTACAAGACCGTACTGTTTTTCAAACGTTTGAAATCAGAAATACTAGAAAATGTACTTTTTGTTTTTTCAGGTGTCCTTGCCTTATTTGCATTTTATTTGATAATATTTAAAATTTATTTAGCAGCTATTTATTGATCAAATTGTAAGCAGTTATTGATAATAACTAGCAGTTTTGAGTGCTGTGCAGCGATTGGCCATCGAACAAATAAGTTTGATTTTGCTAAAAAGTTTCATCAATTTCTGATAATTGCTTTTGCTTTCGAGGCTGCGCACCTTTTTCGATTTAAAATCTATGTTAATAGACCAGAAAAGTGCTTGCCAAACATTGTTCTAGAAATTCCAATTAAAAAGCTTAAAATTTTAATGAAATTTTGTTGATTTCTTTGTTTTTAATTTTTGTTCAAAGTTTGAAATTTGGGATTTTATCTTTCATACAGAATGACCTACACATTTTTACTAAAGTAACAAACAGCAAAAAGAAAGAAAAAAATTTTTGAAATTGGTAAAATTGGTGCTATGATTTTAACGAGCGCTTTATATTTAAAAAAAATATTCCTGCACCGTGCGACCGAAAATACTTTTGACGTGATAATGTGTTATGTTAAGTTATGTTATGTTATGTTATGTTATGTTATGTTATGTTATGTTATGTTATGTTATGTTATGTTATGTTATGTTATGTTATGTTATGTTATGTTATGTTATGTTATGTTATGTTATGTTATGTTATGTTATGTTATGTTATGTTATGTTATGTTATGTTATGTTATGTTATGTTATGTTATGTTATGTTATGTTATGTTATGTTATGTTATGTTATGTTATGTTATGTTATGTTATGTTATGTTATGTTATGTTATGTTATGTTATGTTATGTTATGTTATGTTATGTTATGTTATGTTATGTTATGTTATGTTATGTTATGTTATGTTATGTTATGTTATGTTATGTTATGTTATGTTATGTTATGTTATGTTATGTTATGTTATGTTATGTTATGTTATGTTATGCTATGTTATGCTATGTTATGTTATGTTATGTTATGTTATGTTATGTTATGTTATGTTATGTTATGTTTTGTTATGTTATGTTATGTTATGTTATGTTATGTTATGTTATGTTATGTTATGTTATGTTATGTTATGTTATGTTATGTTATGTTAAAGTATATTATATTATGTTAATGTTAACTCATTCTCTATATCCATACAAAATATCTATCAAACAAATAAAATTAAAATTTTCTTTTGAAAAATGCAACCATTCAATCAGTATTTTCTTATGACGTTATCACGTTAAACTATCGTCAGTAAACCGACTTTACAGACAACCTCTTTTTTTTTTGCTATCCAAGGAATATGAAACATTAATAATAATTAAAAAAATAGTCAAAAAATTAAATTGATTAGGAAATGACAACTGCCTATGCAGCTCTACGAGTCCTTTATAAAATCTATATTTTTTGTGAGTATGAAATTTGCCCTGGATAACTTTTGCTATCGCACGGTGTTATAAATATTATATATGTATGTATATATAATATATAATTGGCACTTACACCCTTTTTGGATGTTTAGCCGAGCTTTTCTTCCCTTATGCCACAGATGGTTTTTTATGAGGAGTTTTTTTCTGGCAGAAATACGTTCCGGAGGCTTACCATTGTTTGACGAGGAGCGACCGCTATTAGAAAACACTTTTTATATCAGTTGGTGTTTCGTGCTCAGGGTTTCGAACCCGGAGATTTCGGTAGTGAATGGTAATCACGCAACTATTCATTCGGCTACGGCGGCCACGGGACTTATATTTTTAGTTTAAAATTCGATAAAGAAAAAAATTTTTATTTTATTTCTATTTTCATATTACGTAAACACCATAACATATGCATGCTTTTTATTTGAAACATTATCCGCAATTTTCAATGCATGTTTGTGGTCCCCGTAGGTACATAGAACTAGCTTTTCATCGCTAAAGAAATGAATCTATCCCCTCCCAATAAATGACTGATGAGCAAGGCACATTAAATACATAGTAGTAGTACGACGACATAACATAGTTATTAGACATAGTGCAGTGAATGAATGATCCAGCGGTTTCGTTAGCGTAAGCGGTTATTGCGCTAACCAAGAAGAAGGAGAAGAAACAGGGTCACAATTTGGCTTTTCTCCATTTATTTGGTCTTTAAATTGCCAAATTTTGTTTAAGCTCCATTTAACTGTCGGTTTATGTTTATAAATTTTGACATTCTAGGGACAAAAAACAAAAACAAAATTGCTCTTGTGGTTTCTGCTCTACAGTTGCTACCTGTGCCTCCTTCAGGCCTATAATTTTTCATTCTGCTGATGAATTTTTTTCTGCAGCTTAAAAGTTTTAGATATCGACAGCAAACTCCTGCCTTTCTTAGCCAATCGCCAAAAAAAAAAAAAGATTCGTAAGACATGCGGACTGAAATACAGTATATAAGTAGAAATATAGGTACTTACATATAAGACTGAGAGAATACACCTTCTCGATTCTATTCGTCCGAATCCCAACCATCCACTTGTTACCCTTCAGCATCACATGCCATAACTTAAAATTGATTGATATATCTGACACAATATAAGAGTATAATTACAAAACGGGATTTTTTTATTAAATATTTACATATGTATATATAAATATCAGGGTGCCTCTCTAAAAAAGTTGTAGTTTTTCCAACAGTATTATAAAATTCATTATATTTTAGGGCTCCAGCCAAAACATTTCGGGAAACTAATCAAGATTTACGTGAGCTTGACCGATTCGAAAATACCTCCAAAAAATTAGTTATTTGTCTATAAATAAAATTAGTTTTTGAAAATATTTTTTAAATAAAAGTAAATGTTTTTAATAAAAACACCAGAGCAAAAACATGCAGAGCTTAAATTTAAAAGGACGTCTTGGAAATGTTAAAAATTCTATAAACGGAATCAAAATAATAAGATTTTTAATGCTATATTCGCCTTTTTTTGGAAGGTAGGATTAATATTTTATAAGTATTACTTATATTTTATAAATAAATATTAATGTATTTATTTCTATATGGCAATACCTTCTACTTCTTAAGATTTATTTTAAAGTTTTTCTGACATATATGGCCATGCCATGACTACTAGATGTCTGTTTTCAAACTCTAAATATGAATTTTCTAATAGGATTGCTTTTGCCTATAAAAAGTCTACGCGCTTTTAGAAAGAACACATTCCGTTTGGTAATCGGCGGTGAGCAGAGCTTAGGTGCTTGCCAATGCCTACCTTTGTAGTGTGGACAGCGCTGCCTAGCCGCTGCAAAACAGGTGTTGCTCTTGCTCGCGCAGCTTAGCTTACTAAACGCATTTGTTTTCCGGAGTTTTATTACGGTTAAAAATACAAGATACAATACAAAAATACAATTTTGTAATAAATTAAATTATATTTTATAATAAGATAAATACAACTTTACAGTTCTTTATTTATAATTACAATTAGTTTTTGAAAATATTTTTTAAATAAAAGTAAATGCTTTTGATAAAAACACCTGCAAGAGCTTAAATTTAAAAGGACTACTTAGAAATGTTAAAAGTTCTATCATATAAACGGAATCAAAATAATGACATTTTTGATGATTTATTTGACGTTGTTTGGAAGATAGGTTTAAGAATATCTTGAATAACTAGCCAAATCTTTGACGGATTTAGGTTTTCAAGGCTTCCATTTTCATATCTTGGTTAATTAAATCATTCCCGCTCCAAATTTTTTCCAGTTAGGATATCCTGATTCTGTAGACAAAATGTTTAACTATTGTACTTTTATGCAGACCTATTAAGCTTAAACTCTTCTATAATTTGAGGTAATTAATTTTGCTTTATAAATACGTTTTTGGAGGTATTTTAAAATCGGCCCAGCTCACGTAAATCTTCAAATTTATCAGAAACATTTTGGCGGGAACCATAAAATTGCATGCATTTTATAACTCCAATGGAAAAATAATACCGATTTTTTTAAGGAGAGTGATGCACTCTAATAAAGATAGTTAGCATAAAAATATGAATGCATGAAAGTTTTAATAATTTCCATCCGCAACTCTTTTGTTTACTTTTCTTCAGTGGACTTTTCGTTTTATTAGCAGCTTTAATGACTTTAAGTACTCTCTATGATTGCCTTTGGACGTACCAGAGAAGTAAGTAATTACACACAGTGTTACAAAAATATGCATATTCATATTAAACATGTCTTTCTTACAGAATTGCCTAACAAACTAATGATCTCTTTTTCGGCAACTAAAAATTTGCGCCAGTTATTGAAAGTCCAACATGGGCATATACCTTGTCTACATGGCATACGTTGTCTTTCGCTATTTTGGATTATATTCCTACACTGTTATTTATATCGCATATTATCACCAAATATCAATTCCGTCGACATACAAAGCGTGAGTTCGTTTAGAGAATATTTGTTCATCGCCATTTTGACTGTAAATGATTATTCTCACACAGTGGGAGCATACGCCATTTTCAATGATTGAGCAAAGCGGCTCAATTGCTGTGGACTCGTTTTTCTTTCTCAGTGGATTGTTGGTCATTATGGTGGCTTTTAGGGAGATGGAGAAGTAATATATATGAGAATATTTTTATAAAAAAGAAGTTTCCTTCTTGCGATTTTAAAACACTTTGTACTCATAGAAATACTGGAAAACTTAATGTACCAATGATGTACATTCATCGTTATTTACGTCTAACGCCGGTTTTAGCTGTAGCCGTTTTGTTTTACATGTCATTATTTAATTATATTGGTAGTGGTCCTATTTGGAAGAGCTTTACCGTTGCCAACGAAATGTGCGATAAAACTTGGTGGGCCACAATATTGTATGTGCAGAATTACGCAGCTCCAGGTGAAATGGTAAGTGACTAACATATACATACATAGTCTTTTAAATTTACATATATATACCGGGTGCTTCAAAAAAATGTATACACACTTTGAACTTCCATAGAAAATTTATTTACCGGTCTACAAAGTTAAATTTCAGGAAAATAGAAAGCTGAAAGTCCCAATGTAAATGAAACATAAATAACAAATGTTAATACTGTTCAAATTGGTGACCTGGAGCATCAATACATTTTTGCTTACCTGGATCAAAATTTGGCGGGCCAGTGGATAGGACGCAGGGGGCCAATCGAGTTTCCAGCACGCTCTCCAGACCTTACACCACTGGATTTCTTCTTGTGGGGCACAGTAAAAGATGAGGTGTACAAACGTAAACCACGTAACCTAGACATTCTTTGGAATGAGATTCAAGCAGTGTGTAGAGAAATCTCATTGGACGTTTTGATACGATGTACAGAATCTGTGGTGACTCGTACTCAAAAATGTATTGATGCTGCAGGTCACCAATTTGAACAGTATTAACATTTGTTATTTATGTTTCATTTACATTGGACTTTCAGCTTTCTATTTTCCTGAAATTTAACTTTGTAGACCGGTAAATAAATTTTCTATGGAAGTTCAAAGTGTGTATACATTTTTTTGAAGCACCCGGTATATTAGCCAGTTTGCGAAACAAAGTAAATCATCAGAGCAGAGTTTATGTGAATCGGAAAGAAATACGTTTTACCAATAATTTGGTTCAAAAGAAATTCAGTTTGTTGCATGAAAACTAAAACTCATCAGCCAGGCTATTATATTTTTAAAATTAGAATGTTTAAATTTTAGCTTGAAATATTAAAAAATATCATTAACAGTTTTGAAATTTGCGTTTATCGTAAATTTGCCTTATTCAGCAAACTAATCCATGCACATACACACTGTGAGCGATGCTGTGCAGAGTTGAGTCCTTAACCAGTTAACTGTGATTGACGAGTATACTCGTCATGAAGAAGTGGCAAAATTTTGTGTATTGACGAGTATACTCGTCATGCGTATAAATTAGTGACCATTGGCTATTTAAATTACAATTTTTGAGAAACCCAACACATATTCTCAAATTTCAAGACGTTTAGAATATTTTGAGGCTATGCCGGAATAAAACAAACAAATAGAAAATATAAACAGTTTGAGATGATGTCATGCTTCCCCGAATGCACTGGTTGAAAAAGTTCACCAGTTCGCATAATGAATTTATTTATGTGCGATGATAACGTTTTTTAGATGTTAACCTAAAAGGGGCAAAGACAAAAGTCAAAAAGTGGATTTATAAACTAGAAAGCTAACTCGTGTATGTCAGTGCATATCTTACCAAGTGTCGGCGGTTCTTATCAAATAAGTACAGTGAAACGTAAGAATTTCAAGTGCGTAAATATTATAAAGTTGTCCAGAAGTTCTGTAAATTACTATTTTTTTATTTTTAGTTCATTTGATCCCAAAATGAGCAACTCTCCAACTATCTTTTTCATCCAATATCTTACCAGCGCAACTTACTCTGTGATTGACGAATATACTCGTCATAGCCCAATTCTGGCGACACAAAACTGTGCGCACTTTTAAATGGGAGCGCCACAGTTAACTGGTTAAAGAACTGCAACTACTTATATGACTGTTCACTACCGTTGACAGTGAGTACGTACACTTGCACACGTGAGCAAATAAAATTGAAGGCGTAAAAATCACTCATACGCCCCGGAGGTTTAGTTGCCTTTCATTTCGAGTAAAAAAATCTACATGGATATAAGTACAATACTACTTGTACATACGTGAGTCATTATTTTACAAACCTATATGAGCTGGATGAAAATTCAAAAAAGGAGTTTTTTTATGCTTCGGAAAATATAGGAAAATTAAAGTTTGAGAACTTCGAGATTTTCGGCTTAGAGACATTTTAGGCTACCATATATATTTAGATTTTTATTTATCATTTTTAAATTTTTGGAAGGCTTATAAAATGGAAGAGAATAGTCAGATAGAAAAAGTATTACTCTTTAAGAAAAACTACCTCCCAACAGAAAATAGTTTGGAAAAAAATTTTTTGTATACAGCCTCAACACGTGACTGGAAATTTTTACTACAACATTTTAACTAAACAGCACAAAATAGTTAGAATATATACAGGTACAGAATGAAGAAGTGTGGCAAACATCAGACTCCTAATGAAATGAAATGATTTTTAGAGGTGTGGCTAAGATCAAACCGATTATGAACGAATCGGTTGATTGGCTGACGTAACCGGGCTCATGGCAGCGATTTGTTTACGAAAAAACTGAGATTTTCTTGGGGATATACGAACAAATCAGCGCAGTTCCTGCTCATGTTACTTCGTTGCAGTCTGCTCAACAACTGATTGGACGAGAGTATGAATACGTGTGAAATGAGTAGGCAGAATTCTGCTGCCGAGTTCCCGGTGACGTGGTAACCGAGTTCCTCGCTCAATTACGTTTTTAACCATAGCTGATGGCATAGCTGGTAACCTATCATCCTTGTGTTAACCGGCTCTCAGCAATTTTTAAGGAATCAGCTGATTTGATGACGTAACCGGGGCTATAACATTATTTGGTAGTTGGCAGAGATTGAGATTATGTTGGTAATATATGAAAAAAATCAATGCAGCTATCATTAATTTGAACCGCCGTCTGAACAACTTCTGATTGGACAGGTGTGTGAATGCGTGTGAAATGAGCGGGCAGAATTCGGCCATCCAAAGCAAAATTGTGAGATGATGTTGTCCACATCTCTGCATTCTGTATATCATGGAATTCTGCTGCTAAATGCTCGATGACGTGGTAGCGGAAGTTATAGGTCTACCACTTTGGCCTAGGCTTGTCCCTCTTTCGCTTCAATAAGCATTAATTTTATTACATTTTTACATTTCACAACCAACAAAAACCTGGGTATATCCAACGAAATATGCGACAATACTTTCAATGTGGCACCACGAAACGTTTTACACATCACGTCAATTAAATTCGTTGCCACAAGGCATGCAACAAACCCCTATTACTCTTACAATTTTGCTTCGAATTGCCGAAACTTGTAATCTATCACCCTTGGTAGAAAGGTATTGAAAGTTTAAATAAAAGAAAGGGAATTTTAAATTAAATTCGTTTTTTTATTCGATATAATCTCCCTCGCTCTTATTGCATTGCATATTGCATCCTCTAATAACTCTATACCATTTCAAGTCTACATGTAACAGAATAAGATTCGAGTCCATTGAAGCTGTTAAAGAAAAAACAGAACGCACGATAAAAGACGATCTAAATGAAATAAGATTTAAATATACTTTGCTGCGTAGACTTACCTTCTGCTCAAATATGAACGAGACTTTATCAATAAAACGGTCCGCGTACGACATATGGCAAAAAAAAAAAAAAAAAAAAAAATAAATAAATTTTTTGTTTTTTGGTAGGACTGTTATAAGCTTACATGGCAAATTTCAGCGTGATATGTCACATAGTTTGTTTTCTGTGCTACTGTAAACAAGTCAAGCTCGAGTGTGTTCTTCGAATTTAACGATGGAAATTCAAGTTGAACAAAGAATTTGTTTGAAATTTTGTTTTTCCAACAAAATTTCGGCTTCAGACGCCATAAAAATGTTGCAGACAATCTATGGGGACTCTGCTCTATCGCGTGCACGTGTTTTCCACTGGTACAAATCGTTCAAAGAGGGCTGTACATCAACCCAAAAAAACAAGCCAAAGTCGCTCAAAAATTAAGGTTATGCTGACTGTTTTTTTCGATTACGAAGGTGTGGTGCACTCGGAGTTCCTTCCGCAAGGCCGATCGGTTAACGCTGAATATTATTTAGACGTCTTAAAGCGTTTGCGTGAGAACATTCGTCTTAAAAGGAAGAAATTGTGGGACAACAAGTCATGGTTCTTGCATCACGATAATGCACCAGCTCACACATCACGTCTTGTTCGCGATTATTTGAACAAAAATAATGTTAATATCGTTCCACAAGCACCGTATTCGCCTGACATGGCTCCTTGTGACTTTTTCCTGTTTCCCAAGCTCAAGTTGCCGCTCCGTGGAAAACATATTGAGACAATTGAAGTCATAAAAGAGAATTCGAAGAAGGAACTGAAATCCATACCGAAATCGGCCTTCCAGAAATGCTATGATGATTGGAAAAAACGTTGGCATATGTGTATCGCCTCCAATGGTGATTACTTTGAAGGAGATAAAATAAAAATTGAACAATAATTAACCATTTGTGTTTTATTAAATCAGTCTCGTTCATATTTGAGCAGAAGTATATCTTCTTTCGTTTAGATTGCCTTTCACCGTGCCACGTCATTTAGTGACGCCCGGTAAGTGAAGGGGCTTCCCACAAATATGCTTTGTGCCAATGTACCACTCTGGCAAAATGTATCATATCTCCATATTAAGAAATATTTCCTTGAATACCTAGCAGATTTGAAGTCAATAGACATGCGGAAACTCTGGTATTTCATAGCAGAAACTCATTGGTTATTTAAAGGTGCAGGATTAGAGTGCGCTCACTTGATATCACAATGGGTATTTCGGCCTAGGTGCGAAGAGTGCCAATCACCGCAACATAACATAATAAAGTTATAATAAAATTTAACCCCTTTAATATAAAATCATAAGCATTATAACTTTTTATAATTATTTAGAAAACATTGGTTTGATTTTCAAAATGACCACTGATTTAAACCATTTTATTTTTAGTGTCTGGGACATGCCTGGTATTTGGCAGTCGATACTCAATTATTTTTCCTGTCGCCCATATTTCTAATTCTTATCTGGAAATGGAGAAAAATTGGTATAGCTGCCACCATAGCTCTGGGCTTACTGCTGGTTGCTTGCTTGTTTACGATCATAATAATAAATCAGTATACAATTTATGATATTGCACGGTAAATTTAACTTTCTGCTTTCTGAAAACAATTTATGCAACAATTTAATATTCAAATGTAATTTTAGAAATTATGGTGTGAATAGTGAAGCAATGCCGAAAATTTACTACTCAACCCATACCAGATGCTCTGCTTGGATAGTCGGACTAATTTTTGGTTACTACTTGCATCGCAACAATGGCCGCATTGCTAAAATCCCAAAAGTAAAATATTTGAAATCCCAATTTTACACGTTAATTTAGTTTAAAGCAATAATTTTATTTTAAGTGGTTAGTTGCCGTTGGTTGGCTTATTTCGCTCGCCACGATTTTCACTTTGGTATTTGCCTGGTATCCAAAAACGCTGCCTAGCACAGGCGGCCCCACCGTACTCGAAAGCGCCTTTTACTTGGCTTTCGGGCGCATGGCGTGGCCATTGGCTATATGTTGGGTGGTGTACGCCTGTGTGAATGGCTATGGCGGTATAATCAACAGCTTTCTCTCGTGGACATTTTGGCAACCAATTTCGAAACTCTCCTACAGCATGTATATTTGGCATTTGATTGTAATTACCATTAATGCGTCGCTTATCAAAACGAATACATACTTTTCAGATTATGATGTGGTAAGAGGAAAGATTTACATATTACATAAAAATTATTTATGCAAAACTATTTATGTATTTTCTTCAACTGATTTCAGATTTTGAGTTTTTGGAGCAATTTCGGTATTACGTTATTTGTATCAGTTTGTGTTTATTTGGCTGTTGAGGCGCCAGTTGCTGATATTGAAAGTTACCTGTTGCCACGCAATATGCCTAAGGCCGATAAACGGCCTACATTGCCTGCTGCAACAACAGTATCACAACAGAATTTATGCGAATGACAGGAGTTAAGAGAATTCCACACATTTTTGATATTATTATTTATTTTTTAATTTGTTAATTAGCATAGTAAATTTAATATTTGTTGATGGCTACATAGACGACTACGATGTTTTATTAATTATTTAATTCTTTTTATTCTTTTTCTCGCTTCGTTTGGATGTTCTCTTAAAGCAATGACTATCGTCGAATTGAGAGAAGTTTGTCAGAAAGGTAAACCTGGGTAAACTAAATTTTGATTTAAAAAAATTTCAAGTTTTTGACCCATAGGTTAGGTTAGCTTGGTATGGTTGCCCAGGGAATGAGCACACTTGGACGAAGAAAGATTCGTCTTTTGTGATACCATTATGAAGGAGGTGAGGTGAAAGGGAAAGACCGATGGAATGCAGGCAGAGGGCGGGGAGAGGTGGTGCTGTGATGGTTAGGAGCGTGCGGATTACGAACGATGACTATGTTTGCGTCAACCGCTTTGTGCTGCTTATGAAATTTATCAGATTTTAATGTCTGCACCAGCTTTATCAGCTGGCGGGACAAAGAAGTAAGAGCCATTAAGCCTGGATCTTAGCCCCGCCAGAGCAGGGCAGCTAAGAAGAAGATGCTGAGATGATTCCACCTCATCCCCCATACATCCAGCGCAAAAAGGACTCGAGGTGATTCCAAGTCTCACAGCATGCATTCCTCGCGCATTGTGTCCTGTGAGAGAACCCACTAGATTTGTTACAGCGCACGCTCGATAACGTGAACGCTATAAAGCATGAACACCCCAGAACGTGAACAGCCATTTTTGTGCATTGACTACTCTAAAACGTGTACAAACCCAAAAAGCTCTATAACATCAACAATAAACGTTACAATTTTGAATATTTGAATGTAGTTTACATTGATCTCAAGTAATTCTGAAATTAGAAAATCACCTAATTATAAAAAAGGCATTTTATTCTTAATTACATACATGTAAGGATACAATATTTCAGTCGCGGTTTTGGTTTTGCAAAGAATGTTTCGTCTTATGTTTTCTGGTGAAAATGAGTTCTAAAAACCCGTGTGCTTGACATTAAAACAAAAGGCTTAAATTCTCGGCTTTTTAAAAAAAGGCTCATCTGTGACGATTTTTGCAAAGAAATATAATGTTGCTAAATCAACAATTTGTAACATTAAAGCGAAAAATCAAGTGATTTTAAAATGCGTAAACAACACGTATTGTGGGCCTGGAAATAGAAAAACACTGCGTTCTTTAGAGTTGCCCAAAATGGAGAGAGCTCTTTATCGTTGGGTTATCCGAATGCGAGGTAAAAACTGGCCAGTAAGTGCTCTAATGTTGAAAGAAAAGGCAAAAACACTGCATGCAAAATTTAAAGAAAATGAAGCAAACTTCTTCGCTAGTGATGGATGGCTCCAAGGATTCAAGAAGAGGTACGTCTTCTTAAAATATCAGGCGAAAAACTGTCTTCGCAACCTCAGCTAGTGGACCCATTTAAGGAAAAACTTAAAGCTAAAATGGCCGAATTGGAATTGTGCAACGATCAGTTATATAATGCTGATGAGTCGGGGTTATTCTGGAGACTTTTGCCAGAGAAAACGTACGCGTCAAGTTTGGAGAAGAGAGTCCCAGGGGTAAAGTTCCAGAAGCAGCGAATCACGTTTTAATGCTGTTCAAACGTCACTGGATCCCACAAGCTTAAGCTTTTGGTAATTGGAAAGGCGAAGAATCCACGCTGCTTTAAAAACTTTCAATGTCCCGCCAACTATAAGAGCTCGAAATCCGCCTGGATGACATCGGCTATTTTCAAGCAATGGTTTCATGAGTCAATGGTTCCACAGGTGAATATTCCTTTTAAGTTTTGTCCAATTTTTAAGGTTAACTGGTTGTTTTTTAAGGTTACATCGTTTTTAAAGGAGAAAGCCTTACGAATTAAAGGTCTCCTCCTAATCGACAACGCTCCTTCTCACCCAAATGAAGCTGAACTGACAACGGAGAATGGGCAAATTTCGGCAATGTTTATGCCACCAAACGTAATAGATCAGAACGCAATAAAAATCACTAAGTTGCATTACAGAAACAGCCTTCTAGCTTCAATACCAGCGACAAAGTCTGATTTGCTCGAGTCGTTGAAAAAATTAACTTAAAAACAGCTATAAATCTTTTGGATGCGGCTTGGTTTCGCGATGGTGAAGCAACATTATCTAAGTGCTGGAACAGTATTTTAAATTTTGCGGTAAGCAATGATGATCCCGAAGACAATGTTCCGTTGGCGGTTTTAAAAGAAAAATGGAAGCTGAACTTCGCACCTTGGTGAGCAACACCGTCGATCTCCTTAGTAGTTTAAATCCTGAGGTTCGTTCGTGTTCGCAGACATGCTCAAAGATATGTATATGGGTTATTGAAAAACATTTTTTTTTTAATTTCAGATTGAATTCACAGATGACGATCATCTATCAGAGCAACTGCAGAAAATTAAGCCGACTGAAGCAGTTGAAATTTTCAACAAGGCGTTATATGGGCTGGTCATGAAGACGTCGATCAAAATGATATGAGTGTGCTAAGACGGTTAAGGGAGAAAGCTGTGCTTCAAGTTTTAGAAAAACAGAAGATACAAAAAAAGATGACTGATTTTTTTAAATAAAATCGTATGACTTAATTTTCAATTAATACATACATATGTAACGAAAACAAGAATAAAATGTGAATTTAAACGTGAAAAAATATATTTACGAGCGTACACTGTATTAAAAGATTAGATTCTGCTCAGAAGGTTTTTTTATGCTTTGTTCGTTCAATAAAAAATGCAGCACCCTCTCAGTCTTATTCGCTGTTTATTAATAAATATTTTGCCCTTAGACGCAGGCGTACTTTATTGGTGTTGTGTTTTGTATTTGATTCGATTTCGGGTTCTATTGTTTGTCCGTTTGACCTTTTATGTGGCAGTTGCTAAAACATTTTATATCATTAATGCTCCTTTAAAGAGAGCGCTAAGTCGATTGCTTGCCACATGTTATTCTTATTCTTCCTCCATAGAATTTGATTTCTCTTCTTCTAAGCAAGGTTTTTTAAATTTTCTCGTTAGCCAATTGCTGCAATGTTTATCAAGTTCTTTTTGTTATTTAGTTATTTTGTATTTATCAAATATTTATTGTTTATTAATTATGAAATGCAATGAAAGTTTGTTATGTTAATAGAGGTTTTCACACGGTAGGTTGGTCGCATATGAAATTTTTCTCCCGTAGCATTTTCCTTAAATTTTACTGCACTTCCGACTTGAGCTAAGCCTCAATAAAAGTTTCTGCAGTTTTTTTTTGTTTTTTGCTTTTGTCAGATAAGGTAATTTATTAAATTTTGCAACACAACAGTCTTTGAAGTACGAGGGTGGCTCAATAAGGGAAGTGGCATCGTGTGCTGCCATCTATCAAACGACGGCAAAACAAGTTTCTGACTGATTGATAGGCTAACTTGGATTTGGCAGCTATTCGAGTAAGACGTGTTTCGTGACTTTCGCTTTTTGTTTTTGGTTGGGATTTTTTCCCATCCAAAGTTGGATCGTCTAAGGGAACGCTTTGCCATCTATGACCACAGTTAGATATTGCATCAACAAATTTAAATGTGGGCGAACATCTTTGACGAAAAGCGACTACGACGTCCGGCAGACATGGTTACCGAGGAAATAATTCAAAAAGTCCACGCAGGGCCGTAGAGAGCTTATCCGGGCCCCGGGGGAAAATTCCGGGCCCCGGGGGAAGATTTCAAATGCGGGCCCTTTCCAATAATGTCTAATTCATATAATTACGTACAATCTCGAGTCCGGGCTCCTCGGAGAACTCCGGGCCCGGGGGAAAAAGTACCCGTTCCCCCCCCCCCCCCCCTTCCCCCCCTCTCGTCGGGCCTGAGTCTACGATATGATTCTCGCTGATCGACGAACGAAAATGCGCGAAGTAACAGGGGCTATAGGTGTGTCGACCGGGACAGCAATTAATATTTTATATGATAAGTTGGCGATGAAAAAATTGTCAGTCCGATGGGTGCCGCGATTGATCACGAGCCACAACAAGCGGATGCGGCTGTTAACTTCGACGCAGTGTTTGGAGCAATTTAAGCGAGATCCGATGGAATTTTTACATCGAGTTATCACCGTTGATGAAACCAGAGACTAAGAAACAATCAAAACAATGGATTTATCCCGATGAATCTGCTCCACAGAAGACTGCTATCGGCCTAAAAGGTCATGGTGATGATTTTTTGGGATGCGAACGGCGATCACTGGACAATACTACAGTGACTTATTGGACCGCTTTCACAAAACATTGAGAGAGATAAGGCCGCATTTGGCGAAAAATAAGGTGCTGTTCCACCACGATAATTGTATTGTATTGCGTTATAAATTGTTACCGCACCCCCCGTATTCACCCGATCTGGTCCCTGCGACTTTTTCTTGTTCCGAGACAAGTGCCGAGACAGTGCCGTATTTTGGAGAGTCTGACAAATACTATTGTGGGAAGCGGATCTTCTAAAATGGGGTTATGCTGAAAAATAAAAAAGAAACAATTTTGAGAAAATGGTGCCTTAATTTCTAACACGGGTACGTATTGAACCCCCCTCGTAGGTTGGCGCCAGTATATCGTATATCATATATCGTTGAGAAGAACATATCGACGTGTGCTAAATACAAATTATAAAATTCTGTAACACATTTTTGAATACCTACATAATCTTAAGCAGTTTCGTTTAAAAATACGTAATTCTTTCATGTTAAGTAAAAACAATTTATTAAATTATTCTTACTATCGTCTACAACATTAAACACACCGTATACAGTACGATGTTCTTTGTTTGTGTTATCAATTAAATTTTAATATGCCCTTGGGCTAATATCTATCTGAACTAATCATCATACTCGAGTAGAGAGACTACAATACAGCTGATTGTATTAAGCTTTAGTCACTTCAGGTATATTCGTTTCGATAACTGTTGCCTCAGCATCGACTGCAGCTGGAACGGGAACGGAAGCAGGGGTAGAGGTTGGTTCTATCTTTTTGGGAGCCGGTTTACTAGAGCCGTGTCCAAAAATTGCCTTCTCGATACCCAAAATCGGCGCCTCGAATGCCAGCGTGGCGAAAATGGAAATAGTTAGAGAAATACCAAAATCGTGCCACCAGCGAAGGATCTGTAAATCAATAATTTAAAATGTTATAATTTTATTTGCCACACATCTCAACCCCATCAACTACTTACCATATCATAGTCGCCAAAATGGGTATCGGTTTGAATGCGTCCACCATTAACCAGCTGCACAATTCTATGGGTAACATACATACAGTATGTGAGACGACTGAAGCCTGTGAAGAAGCCCCAAGAGAGGAAATCGTTGATTATACCACCATGGCCATTATAGCAGGCCCACACAATCCAGCCGATAGCCACAGCCCAAGAGGCACGACTTAAGGGCTCGTAAAATGCACCTTCGATAATGGGCGCGCTCGGATTTTCTGGTAGTATACGCCAATAAGGACCCCATAAATCGGCCAACATTACACCAAATGCTAACAGCCAGCCAGTAATGACCCATATTTTGGCTAACGGTATTTGCCTACCACGATTCTTGGTGTACAAAAAGTAACCGAAAATGACACCAATTAACCATGTGGGTACACGAGTATGCGTGGGATAGTATGTCAAACGTTGACGATCGTCTACATTATCATCATCGACGCGGAACAGAGTAAACTTCCATTTCATGAATGTGGCGAAAGTGCAACCCATGCAAAGAAGACCGACAACAATAATTGGAGCGAGCGCTTTTTTGCCCCATTTCCAAAGAGGAATAAGGAAGAGTGGTGACAAGACATAAAGTTGTGTATCCACAGCTAAGTACCACGATTGACTGATACACTAAAACCAATTATAAAAATAATAAGAAAATTAATTTATACATACATACGAGTGTAAGTTAAGGGGGGAAGCTGGTCTAGAATTTTGAAAAAATCGAAAAATTTTTTTTTGTCTTAAAAGGTGCTTTAGGGTCTTAGAAATAATATACCAAATGAGGGATGCCAGCAAAAATGTCTAAATGCCCAAATTTTTCATTCGACGGCAGTGCCTCGCAGGTATGCCCCGAACGCTATTTACAACTTTAAACGCGTTTTTCTCGAAATCACTTTTTTTAAACTGGCCGAAGACATAACTCGAACAAATCTTTACCGATTCTTACGAAATTTTGACAATACATTCGAAATACCTTTCTCCGGAGACGTACGTAGGATTTTTTATTTATATTACATAGTTTTTTTTTTAATCAACAATTTTATGTCGTTCTTTATAGTGAAAATTGTAGCTTTTTGTTCAAACGTGCACCATTTCGCGAAAAAACAAAATATCGAAAATATCCTACGTACGTCTCTTTCTGTTGTTATATAGAAACTAAAAAAATTTTATTTTTTGATCCAGGACAAAAATTAAGGAGTTTACGTCTTCGGCAATGGACCCACTAGAAAAAAAGGCGCCTTAGGAGAACTGCTGGACAGCGGCCATTTTGAAATTAATTCAGACGAAAAATTTTGTATTTGTACCATGAAAGCTATATTATTAAACCTATTTCACAGATTTTCGATTGATTCCTTTGTTGAGTCAAAATAAATTCATAAAATATGCCCATTTTTTGCGCTCTAGACCAGCTTCCCCCCTTAAGTAGTATGAGAGTTGCATATAAGAATACTTACAATCTTCTTGGGGAAAACATAGTTCTGTACATACAACAGAGTTGCCCACCAAGTATCTGAACAACGTGCGTCTTGTGTGCCAATCTTCATCCACATCGGTCCATGACCCGAATATTTGTATAACGACAAAATGTATAGGATAACAACCGCCACAACGGGTGTCAAACGAATATAACGATGGAAGTACATCATACCTATGTTCAGTTTGCCTTTACTAATTTAGTTGGGGAGACATTTTTTTTGTTTTAGATTTCTTCATGCGAAATAATTGGATAATTCCAAATATAAGTATATACTTACGTGCGCTCCATTTCGCGGAAAGCGCCCCACAACATCAATAAACCTGACATGAAGAAGAATGTGTCCACACAAAGAGTAGCATTTTGGACTAATAACGAATACGGAGTTTCAATCCACTGTAAGTGAAAAAAATAATGTTTATAATTTCCATAATTCAAACATAGTAAAATTATTTGAACCACATACGGTGTAGACTTTATCCCTGTTAATATGAGGCAGCTCGTAGAAAGTCATGTAACCATGGCCAAAAACGACCCACATCATCGAAAAACAACGCAAACCGTTGAGACATTGTATAACATTGGGATTATTGGACTTCTTAACTGTGAAAATCTTTTGAGCATTGGTAATTACGGAGAAAGCTACCAGCAGTGGTTTTTTGGGTGCTGAAATTAATGTGAAATGAGTTTATGAATATTTTGTAATACGTGCACTGTGTTAAAAAAGTTTTGGCACTTTAGATGTTTCATATTTAATTTAAAAAAAAATTGTATGCAAATAAAATTCTTTCTCGTACAAAACCATGTAAATCCAAGCTTCAAACTTGAAAAAATTCAACAAATTTTTAGCTTCACACTTTCACACTTTTTAATCAGAATTTTAGAGCAATGTTGAGTACGCACCTCTATACCCCACTGAATTTTGGTATAATAAAGTGTAAGTTTCAAGTATATTAGCTTAAAAACCGCCTTGATTTTTGACATTTTTTTTTGCTGGTGGTCTTGTGTATTTTCTTCATACTCATATAACGAATGCCCAAAATTTTTTTATATGGAAGAAAATATCCAACAGCACTGTCAGCAAAAAAAAAACAATCTAAACATCAAAATTTATTGGGCTATAAAACTGTATATTCGAAAATTTTCCAAATATTCTTCTTAAATCGTGTGAACTTTTGATAAAAATTTGTCGATTTTTTTTTTTAATTTGGACAAAGTTTGATCCATATTTTCATAAAAAATATAGAAACATAAAAATGGCCAAAACTTTTCAAGTAAAGCATCCGAAAGTGTTGCTTAACTTACCATTATTTTTCGTTTGCACATAATCGTAGACACTGCTCGCCAACATGCATAATACAATGAAACTGAAGAAAACACTGCAAAACATTTAAGATATTTTATCAGTCATTTATTATAATAGTTATTCTTCAGTTAGATATTTATGCCACTCACATAGCAAAGATGTCGATGGGACGCAATTTCACTGGTTCTTCATATTTGCAATACGTTTCAGATATCATTGTTGAAGTGATGTTGGAATCGTAGTTTTTGTTCATTACACCAGTCAATATCTTATTACCCAATTCAGCAGAGCAGGAGCTCGGTATACAGATACCCAATTCGTATGCTTCTGGTGTTTTATATTTATAACTGATTCGAGCTGCGCTGGTGACTTGAGTTCGTGGCTTGATTTCGTCCATATATTTTTTGATGGGCACACTTGCCAGACAGTACTGACCTCGCACTTCATCGTTTTGGGTGAACTGCCAAGACGCCGCTATACATTCTTCATAAGCGCCAAAGCTCAATGCATGGCCCCACATAAGGCCGACCGGCAGACGACCCCATGTGTCGGTAACTGTAATGAAGGGGAATGAAGTGTGTAAATGTAAAGTGTTTGTATTGAGAAAACATAAGATAATATTGCGGCGAAAGCGCTGTTGATGTGAAATTATTACACTTTTTAAAAATGAATCTCTCTCAGATCTCAATGGTTTTAGAAATTGGAAACAGAAAAAAATATTTCATAGATTGAGAATTTCATAAATTTCGTAACAATTGGTAACAGCGGTGGGATTACTGGAAATAAAATATTAAAAAAAAATTGTAACCATTTTGAAACATATTAAAAATATTGTAGTTAAAATGGAACAGCTGAGTGTGGACCAATTAAAGAAGAAGCTGGAGCTGACAGAACTTTCTGACTAAAAGGCGGAATTACATCACCGATTGCACGAAGCATATGAAATGCAAGGCATTAATTTGTGAGTAAGTGAGCAACCAGTGACGAATGAGTAAGCCAGCTCTCACCGACACTGTTACGCATGCTCTGACGTATGAGGTGGCTTGGACAGGAGTTACAGGAGTTGCCACTTCGAAAGTGCGCAGAGTAGATTCCAGCCGCACAGAAGAACAACAAACTAGCTGCGTAAGCCTCCAGTAGCAAATTTTAAAGCCAACTGCTAGGTTTGCGAAAAGGTCAAACATATGGCTCGTGATTGCGGACTGCGCTGAAAGCGTACTAAATCATTATCACCTCCGAAAGGAGAAGAAGCGGCTGAGCGAAATTTCTCATTGAACTAAAAGGTGTCAGTACATGCCCCGACCCTCAAACGAAACGGATGCAACGAAAGTCAGATAATTTGAGCATTGAAGGAATAATGGATAACAAGGCGTAAATGTTGTCATTGAACACTGGAGCCTCGCATTTCATTATCAGAGGCAAGTAAGTGGGAAGTTACGTGCTGCTAAGGGGTGTGCAGTTGAGAACAGCAACATGCGATATACTTAAGATGAGGCATGGTGATATGATCATTGGCGAGGATTTCATGACTTGGTTTCACACTTGACTGGCGAAGAGGAGTAATTGGGAACCATCGCCTAAGGACTCCAGCCAATTCAGAAGCGATTATATGGGGGAAGGTTAGATGAGGATGATGGGACGAAACGATTGTCAGTTATAGAATCAGATTATCCGAAACCAACAAAGTGCAACAAGTGACCTATGTAACGCATTTCTTACTTTTGAACGTCTTATAAAACTTGTACTGGAAAGGCTGTGTGGAAGGAATACCTGTTTAGTGTAACTTGATGACATTACAGGGATGGGAAAGAGTTTTGAAGATCACTTGGTAAAACTTGGAATAGTATTTCACCGCCTGCAGACAGTTGGTTTGAGACTGAATTCTGAAAAATGCTCGTTTTTCCGAAGATAGGTCAAATGCTTACGCGATTAGCCGACTACTAAAGGAATATAAGTACACACTGATGAAGAAAAAAATGTAGCAGTCAGAGAGTGGCTGCGACCGCAAAATTTGCATGAATTACTCAGATTTTTGGGTATATACAAATATTATAATCGCTTTTTGTCGACATCGTAAGTAGCTTTCAAGAACTAACAAAGAAAAATCAAGGTTTTCAGTGGCATGTCGAGCAAGAAAAGGCTTTCGTGCAGCTAAAGAAGCAATTATGTACAGCGCCTATTCTGGCGTACCCTGTTACTGGACAGAAGTTTGTGGTGGGCACAGACGCTAGCACAGAGTGATCGCTTATTACAGCAAGGTCTTACCAAAACAAGAAAAAAACTATTGCGTAGTACGAAGCAAAAGCACTTTCAGAAACACTACTTCGGGCAAGAATTTCTACTGAGTAGAGGACAGATCATGCAGCTCTACGATGGTGAGTTCAATTTAAGAATTCAGAAGGACAGATAGCGCGATAAATAAAGCGACTGCAAAGTTATAATTTCATGATTGAACATCGTAAAGGAAGCAGCTATGGAAATGACGATGCTTTGTCACGATGTCTAGCAAACAAGCGTTGCTGTCGATAGCAACAAAACATGTAATAGATTTGAGATTGATAGATGTGCTACCAGAACATAACGGAACTTCGAAGGGATTCAAGAGAACCCGTGGTACGACGTGGATCTTGATATGGTTAATAAAACCAAAAATGGTGGAGCGCAGTCGTACTGGCAAGATATAGCTGGTGAGAGCCTTCGGTCAGCGTACTGGGCACAGTGGCAAAGTTTGTACTTAAAGAATGGATGCCTGTACCGTGTGTAGAAGAGTGAGAATGGCCAAGACCAAACCCGAGCTGTTTGTGGTACCGGCATGCTTAACATTTTAATTTTTTCCAGCATTTTAAACTTTTTTTCATTTGAACCACCCTATTACTCATTCCCGAAATACAAATATCATTGATCATGATTCAATAATTAGAGGCAGTCAAAGCGGCACTGGGTTGCTAACTCTAGAAATTTTGTGTAAAAGCGCAGGAAATTAATTAGGAAACGTTGCTTTAAAAATACTTGCATTCTGAAGAAAAGTATATTTAGCAATCAGTGAGTAATCACAGCCCGCAACAGTGCAAATTTTGCTGCTTGTGGTAACTTGTGAACTGATGAAACCGAGTGTACTCGATAACTTACACATCAATGGGGAATTTAAAACGCTTTCTTTCTGATGTTGAGGTGATTTGAAGGAATTACGGTTTTACAACGAGCTAGCATTTAACAAAAATCTAAATTAGGGAGAAGGGTTGCAAGCTTCATTATAAGAAGGCTTCGATTGACGGAACATGTTTGTAATGGGTGGATGAAGTGTTCAAAGCACTTCGAAAAAAAGCGAAAATCCTATTTGTGGTGTGCGTCTTGGTCCACAAATGGACGGACCTACAGTTTAAAGCCGATTCCGAACGGCAGATATTTTTTATGAGGAGCTTTTCTATGGCAGAAATACACTGGAGGTTTACCGTTGTCTGCCGAGAGGCGACCGCTTCATTTCGGTCTTTCACACAGATTCGAACGTACGTTCTCTCTAAATTCCGAATGGCAGTCACACACTAACCCACTCAGCTACGGCGGCCCACAAAATATATTATTTGCATTCAAATTGAATTTATTTTTTAAACCTTTCGCAGTTTGTTTCCATTTAAGTAAAAAAAAATATTTTTTGCCACCTATTTTACCAAAAGAAATGCATTATTTCCACTTTCCTCACCCTTCTTAAATGCAATCTTTTGTAAGGGAGTAACAAAGTCTAATGTCACAAGTGAGCAAACCTTCAATAACTGAGTCATGATCATTATGTCATGTCAAGTGCATTTTCATAGAAAACTTCCGCATAAGAAACCAAAATTTTTTTTTTTTTTTTTGATTTTTCGATATTTTCTTTAAAATTTTCTGAATATTCTTGAATCAACAGTAATGACGACAAAACAAAAAAGAAAAACGAATAAAAAGAATCAAATGAAGATTTTAAAGAACAATAAAAGAACAATTACTTATCAACCGATAATCAATTACTGAACTTTGCTGCTAACACAAATACTTTTATAACTTAACCGAGTCTAATCAAAAGCTAAAAACCGCAACGCTTTGTTATGCAATGAATATACCGTTGCTTCTGTTAATGAAATTATTTCTACCGGCAGCCGCATATGTATGCATGTATGTCTACATTTTTATGATTGCATCATAGCACACACTGCTTCTATCTACAGTTTTTATGACTTTTTATGATTGGATTGTGATTTACAGTAGTTTTTCCCAAAATATTCGCAGGTACTACATGGATACATACATACGTAATGGTAAAATCAGCTGCATACTACTTCTATACTATCTTTGAGTTGAATAATAAATCCAAAATGGTTGAGATTTATGAATAACTACTTGAATTCTCGGGATTTAGATATCAAACTCGGACAAGACATTTGTAAATTACAAGTAAAAATAATATTTACGATCAAGTATTATACGGAAAGAAGATTATCCGCATATGGCTTATTTTAAGAAGGCGTTGCGTGCCGAAACTGTGAAAATGATTAAAGATTATATATTAGATTATTATTAGATTTATTGATCACGCTAAATTGTAAAATATGTGCGTGCTTAAATAGACCTTAATTCCCCAGTCAAAAATATCCGACTGAAGGGTCACACCTGATTTTTGAAAATTCCTTTATTTTTATTATTATTATTATTTATAGGGGATATATGCAGAATAGCCCTAACTTAATTAGCACACTGGCTACTAGAGCCTTCGGTGCTTCCTTTTTTATGTTCAGTCAAATTTCATTTATAAAAAAAATAAAAATAAATAAATAAATGATGCGTACACTTCTGTTAGGTGTTTGGCTGAGCTCCTCTTCCTATTTTGTGACGTGCGTTTTGATGTTGTTACACAAATGGATGGAGCCGACTCCGAATGGCAAATGGTTTTTTATGAGAGGATCTACCGCTGTTAGAAACAACTTTTTCTATCATTTTGCTCTTTTCATGTTTTCATGCGAGTCTACGCACTCGAAAATTCCATTAGTTAAATGCAAATAACGGGTATATATGAGTATATGTATATAGGTACGTCAATATTAATGCGTCTCATGTAGATTGTGTAAAAACAATAGCTTACAACTTTAAGGCGGCTTTTGTATATACGAGGGTTACTATTCACATTTCTGGGCTAACAATGCCAAATTGAACGTTTTGATTGAAAACAGTTTTAATGTTTTTCAAAATATTTTCCACACATATTGTACATTTTTGCATTCGCTTTCAATAAAATTCAAAGCACTTTGTACAATCCACTTTGCAATTGTGTGGGATGCAACGCGTACGTAACTTTTTTACCACAAGGCGGTCAAGTAAAATCTTATTGATGTTCGTCATACTAATGCTCACAGATGCCTCCATCTAACGGCATGTGACATGACGATCTTGCTCAATCATTTCGCACACAGCATCGATATTTTAATGCACAACACACAGCACAACTGATGTTGGACGACCTTCCCAGAATTCAGCGATGAGCGAAAAGCGCCCACGAGAAAATTCATTGTACCAGTTTTTTATAATCCTAAAGCATGATGCTTGCTCGTCGTATAATGATTTTAGTTCATCACTGCATCCATGTCGAAAATTGTGAAAAATAATTTAACGAAAATATTCATGGTTTAACTAAAATTTTTCCCGAGATTGAAATTAATGAAATTTTCAAATCCATTGTAAACACTCATTATGACCCACACATTAAAACGTTCTAAGTGCACGTATAGTGAAATATGTCAAACTCTCCAATGGAAATTTCAAAAGGCGCCTGACAACATTAGAAGTGCCCAAGGCCGTTAATGTTAGCAACCCACTGTGAGCCAAGTAGTCAAAGCAAAGAAAAAAATGTACTTGGTTGGTTGGTTTAAGTGGTGATTCGTCGTTATCAACTTGTTTACCAGTTATTTACAGCATGACTATATCTAGTCTGTGCGGTTTAAGAGGATCTCGAATAGCGGTTTGCTTAGGGTACGTACTTGTTTGACAATTCGTTTGGATGTATTGGCTGAAAATGATCATTAAGTGTAATAGAAAAAATTTTACTGGAAGCAAACGACTCTACATATAAATTGTCAAATAATCATATTGTCAATGGCTGGCTCACTGTGTACTCTGTGGACTTAACTGCTAAAATATTAATAACAAATATATTTTTTTTAGTTTGAAAAGGCTCGTAAATAGAAAAATGGATCAAAAAGTATCTGAAAATTAGAATAGATGTTCTCACCACATAAAAATCAAAATATTGCTTGTCAATAAAATTATTACGAAAATAACGCACACTAATACTCTGTTTGATCTGTCAAATAGTAATTGTTGTGAGAGGCATTTGAAATAGGTGTCTGCGAAAATTTTTTAAAAGTGAAAAAAGTGAATTTCACGTGCTCTTTAAAGACACAAAAGCTTAGCAAATATTATGAAAACCCTTCACAATCGCTTGCTACCATCCACCGCAGGTTAACTGCGGTTGGATAAGCTAAAATAAGGCCAGTGCACCAAAAATGGTCGACAAAGTACAGTGGACTTCTCGTGGTGAATAGAAGCCGAGGAAGTCCAAAGCTTTGATAAAAGAGCGCTGCTACTCACATCGATTATTGTGATAAAACGATCCGCTGTTGGGTCAATGCAATGCCGATTTGAAGCAAAACACATTTGACGAAGAGAAAAGATATTTTCTATCCGAATAAAGTGTTGGAGTACAAGTTTGCAATGGCACTAACAAAATTGCAGATTTACCAACCTGCGACTATATCCTGCTTCCGAATGTGATAAAATGGATTATCGGTAAAAGATTTCAATCGAACGAAGAGATAAAATAAAAAGGCTTTTTAAAAGTCTCAAGAAATCGTATTATTTGGAAACCATCAAACATTTCGAAAAAGGTTTTTTTTTTGCCTCTGAGCGACATTAGACCCAAAGCGATTCTATTCAAGGTGGAAGTATTCGAGCAACAACAACATTTTTTTAATTAGAACTGTCGAGGAAAGAGAATAGAAAAATGGAATGAATGACAAATAGATAAAATTAGTTTGACGCGCATTCGCAACACAACAACAACTTTTCGTCATTCCATTTCACTGACATTTCTAAATTAAAAGCTAGTTGAAGAACAAGCAATAAACTACTTATAAATCTTCGAAAACTTAGGCTCATTGTGAGCGAAATGCAAAGTAGTTTTGCAAAATCATTGAAATGCATAATACTGCTGTAAATAGCCGACGGTATCGATTATAAAAAACTTTTTTATTTATTTACATTTGATTTGTCGCTTTGTTGCTAGTTTTATGCATACTTTGGAATCTATTTAAAAAATTTCACCTGCAAATCGTCCCCTTTCTGTGTTAACCTCGTAACTTCATTTTTTTCGAAATTGAGATTTTTAGTGAAAAACACTCCTTAGCACTCCTGTTACGTAAAACAAAACATGCAATGTTCATAATGATTATAGCATTTTTTCAGAGCGTTTCGATTTTTCTCGTATCTACATGTTCGAATTCAAAAACCTCGTATCTACTACGAGTATAAGTATCGTATCAAATAAGTTATAACTTTTCATAGAAGTTAAGAACTCTTAACATTTTTATCGATTTACTAAAAATTATTATTGTAAACCGGTTTTTGAGCAACAAATGAAATAAGTTTTACATTAACCGTATGCCACAGTTTTAGAAATATTTGTATCTATCTTTTACTAAATATATTCCGTAAGTGATCATTTATATTGAAGTAATCTAAAGACTTAAATACTTGTAATTCACCAGCTGCTTTATTTGTTGTTTTTTTTTTAATACAGAAATGTCTATTTTTTATTGAATGCTAAAACAATTAGAAGAATATCTTTTCAAAACATATTTTTTAATTCATTTTTGGCAATCTATATCTAGTTGCACACTATTCACATTTTTCGAGTGTCCCTAATTTCACTGTCGCTACTTTTTTCCAAATTCACTAAAACAATGTATGGAGCCGCTAATGATCAATAGTTTTGCTTCACTTATTGGAAGATATATCTCTTGTTTCTCTTCTTTAATGTTTCGCGGTTTTTTCATCAAAGAATAATAGAACTTTGCCTTTGAGTAAACAAGATTTTTTTTTCAATTTTTGCTCACAACTGTTTTCATTTTTTGTGCGTTTCCTAAAAGGGTGTTAAAGTGGGAGTTTTTTTATGTTTGACTGTTGATCCCTCGAACGCAATATACTCATCTTTCTTAAATATACTTAAGAGTACCCGAATTCATAGTACACTTACACTCGATAGCCCATTCATAATATTCGTCAAGCGCTGCCGATATACGGTCGATATCCTTCAGGCACTGCGAATCATCGTAGGCCCTTGATGTGATATTTAATGCTGTAGCGCCAATGCTTGCACCATCTTTGTAAAACAGATACGAGAGATCATTTTTGAAGGGTGATCCTGAGAGAGCCAAAGCTGTTGACGACTCAGTAGCATAAGAATTATGTACAAATACAGCTAATATTAGCGACAACGCCGCAAATGTATGCCGCGCTGCCATTTCGTTTGCGATTTCAACACTTAATCGTTATGGCCGCTGTACGAGGATTTAACCGTAATCCGACTTATCGCGCGAATTTATAGAAATAAACTGCAATCAATCCATATTTGGTGGTAACTTTTATAGCCACCGCTGCCACTTAACTCAAGACAAATTCAATATCAAAACGTTTACGTATAAACGTAGAGATATGCACACACATTCGCATATGTATGTGCATACCTTTATTTTCCACAAATAAATCTTATGTCTTGAGTAGATATAGTACTCTTAAATCTAACCATATAGTCAATAGATTATTTTGATAACATACCGCAAATTAAATAACGTATATCTATGTATGTATGTGTCCATGTATGGGGTAATATTGCACGTATATTTATAGTTCAGAGGTTCCCAAAAGTTCTATCCTGAAAGTGTTGCGAGAGACAACACGTTAGACTGAAAAAAATCTTCACTTTGAAGGCTTCTGGCAGTACTTTAAGATCTTCCTAATAGTCGGTAGTCAAATTTGGAATTTTTTCAATCATCACATGTTTTTGATTGGTTCTATAAAAAATACGCTTGTAGTCGGCGTTGTGCAATTTTGACTGAGAAAATTGTGAAATGTTATTCGTTAAAATATTTCCCTAAATTTTTAATATGAAAACATTCAAGTTGCAGCTTCTGCATGGGACACATTACCACAAATATTTAAAAAAAAAAAAAATACCAGTCCAACGGTTAGACGCGATAGAAGTGAAACCTTCCGTAAAACAAACTGAGAGAGAATGAGACGAAAGCAACATTAGGAGCGGGATAGTTATAGGTTCATTATAATATTGCTATAAAGTTCATATTTTATTTTATTCATTTTATTATTATTCATCCTCAATGTTTTCAATTTCAACAAATGATACGAGTGGCTTATGATAGCTAAAATATGATACAGATGCTTTGGTTTCGATGTTGTCAACATATCTTTGAAATACCGCGTCAATTGTTGTTTTTGATCGTGTTGTCGATTCAGTGCGATTGTTACACATTTTTAAATTGAATGTTGTATTGAGAAAGCCAATTAAAGGAACCGCAGTGTCCAATGCAAAATTTACGTTAAAATCGCCACTTAAAATCATTGGAACTTTATCGTAATTTTTTCTAAGTATCCGCGATACTTCTGGTGTATACTTTATTAAATTTTCGTAAATGAATTCCGTGATGCTATTTATTGATTGATTCGGTGAAATGTAAATTGCCCCAATTAAAACTGTTTTTCCATTGCTCAATCTGGTTTCGCATGCACATATTTCTCCCACTTTAGAGAGCTGAACAGACAGTGATTCTAGTTGCTGTGCATTCAGATCTATCTGTGGAGTTACAATACGAGGACCGTCATTTTGATTGTGGAATATTGCAACACCGTCTGCAATTGCGGTAAATATTTAAAAATGAAAATATTTACGAATATAAAAATACGGACGCAATACAGCACACGCCGTTGCTATTATGAGCGTCGTAACGCGTATATTACACAGACGTACTAACATACACACAAACATTCGTAGGACGCTTGGTCTAAGCAAGTATTAGGTAGTGTAGTATAGGTATACATCTCACCGTGCCTCCGTAATACGTAGGCGCGCACACATACGTACTAGCATACATACAAACATACATACGTATGACGCTTGAACTAAACACCAAAGCAAGTAATAGGCAGTGTAGTATACATACTACAATACTCACTATACTAGCGTGGTTTAGCAGTACGCATCCACACACATATACGTATATCAACATATAACGCTTCGTAGTGTCGCTTTTTCGTTTCATCGAGTCTCAAATCACTCCCAACGATTCTAAAGAAGTTTTCACTTCAAAAATATTGTCGGACTGAATACCACTTGAAATTTCCAGGGTAACTTCAAGGCGCATTCATCAAAGCAGATGGCGCTATTGCCAAAAACAACGTTTTATACATTGTCACATCAGAAGAAAATAGAAAAGAAAAGGATGAACTGCGTTGAACAGCCGACATGCATTTGAAGCTACAAGCAAAGACGATAGTGCGAATGGAACGTATTTTGGTCAATTCATTGTATCCTGACATCTGAATGTACATACATGGCGAAAAAAACAAATCAGCTGGTTTACCGATACCACCTTGATAGGCCTTTGGCTTTTTGAATTTGAATAAAATTTAAATTTTTTTATTTACCACCACTTAAGATTTTTGATACGAATTATTTTTTATATGTATTAGATGAACTAAAAAGTTTTAAATATTTTCTGCTATTTGTCTTTAGTGACATCATACGATGTATAAGTACCTTACATTGAGCCATATGACGGTTGCTATTACTATTTCTGATCTTGGGGATTTCTAATGTTGTCAGACGTCTTCTGATATTTCCATTACATATTTTACCATAAACGCAATCAGAATGATTGATTCGTGAGCCATATTACTCGTATTATTGTTTACATTGGCATCTTGCCACCGTGAAAGACGTGAGTTAACAAGACGAGAATACGAAAAGAGATACAATGCATTTTCTCGAAATGATTGAGCAAGATCGTCATGTCACGTATGATGAGATTGAGGCATGCTTGAGGCATAGTGTGACGAGCATCAATAAGTGTTTGTATGTTTTTGTTTTCAGATTTTCACTTGGCAGATTTGTGACAGTATTTTTTTGGATGTCACACTGGATGCGTAGCGTAGAATTCAAAAATATCGTCAAAAAACAACTTTTCCCGGTTTTCTGTTTTCTGTTTTAATGCATAAATTCTGGTACTAGGCATTGAAGAGCTCCAAATTATCCACTATTTGTTTTTAAATTTCGTTTTGGACTGGGAAATAATAGTTGGGGCTTAATATGAGAAAGTCCATACAAACATATGAAAGTCACTTTTGAACTTAATTTTTCTCTAATTTAATGATTTTACAAAAGCCTTCAAACGATTAGACCATTCAGCTCTTGCATCACGCACGGTTTCCATAGATATTGACGGCGCTGCTCGAACCAAAGATTGTTTGAGATTCTCCAAATTTCGACAGGCTATGTTCTCCAATTCTGACCACAAACTGTAGTCCAATGGATTTAGATCTGGACTTCCAGACGGCCAATCTTCAGCGGCTATGAGTCTAGGAATATTTTTTTTTAGCCACTGCTGGGTGGTTTTTGCCTTATGAGTTGGGTCAGAATCTTTCTGGAAGATCCAAAGCTCTCCATTGAAGAGAGTACTGCTAAACCGCTTCACTACACCTTCTAAGACACCCTCTTGGTACACTTTCGCCCCGGTTTTCCCCTTTTACGCAAAAATGAAGAGTTGTCACGCCTTTACAAGTCACTCCCCACAAAAACATTACGGGTGCTGGATGGAGGCCACGCTGAACTCTTGGAACAACATTTTTTGCGTCTTTAGAAGTTTAAGCATAGATTTTGTCGTTTCGCTCATTAAAAACTTCTTCAACAGTGAACATTTTCTCATTTGTGAAAAGATTATGTTCATGGTGGTTGACCGCGTGCCACTGCTTGCACCTTTCGAGTCTAATTTTCTTCACGCGCGTTGACAAAAGATGACCAGTTGAGCGACGGAAGGCTTTCATGCGGGGATCATCTATAATTAGTTTTGAGATGGACCTCATGGACTTGATTTTCTGCTTTCTAAGGAGATTTCTGCGAATTCTTTCTCGAACGGCTTTTATGGCTGCACTGGTTCGAACCACGCGAGAGTGACCATTTCTTTTTCTGTCTGGCGCTTCAGACGATGGCCAGAAACGATTGATCGTACGGTAAACAAACATTCTTGAAATATTAAGTTTTTTCGGCAATTCGTAAAGCTTACTTGCACTTTTATCATATTTATGAAATGTCATCACTGCAATGCGGTTTTCCTTAGCTCCCCACTCCACGAAAAATTAGTATAATTTATGAGTAGGCAATGCATGTGAACAAAAGCAAAAATAATGGCACTTTTTTCCGCGAATTTGTTCTCATCGTATGCAATGTAAAATTTGTCAGAGAAATTATGGCAAGACTAGGTAATAAATAAAGTCAAATTGATATGGTAGCACGCAGATATCAGTACCTTCCTTTAGTACGTTTGAAGATGGTGCCGAAGAGGTTAATTAAAAAAAAAAGCTGCTATATAGAAATGATTCGGAACCCCTGTATTCAAAAACTCATAGTACAATACTCACCTAAACAGTTGCCAATAACACTTTACAATAATTCGTAAATCTGCGAGCTTATCGAAATTTAGGTTTATATTTTATGACAGCAGCTGTTTGATTGCAATACATATTTAGCAGAAGCTCATTTAATGCGTAAGTGCAAAATTGAAATACACGTAAGCTGATTAAAGTTCACCTGATTTTACAGTAAAATTAATATAATTAGATGAGAAAAATCTAAAAGTGCATTGAACGCAGTTTGCAATAAATCGGTTAGAAAAAGAAATTTAAACTGATATTAAAAATGTGCAAATTGTTTTTCTATATTTTTGTGCATATACATACATATGTACTACTAACGCCCTAACGCCTATTAATTTCCAGCCCTACGATTTCTTTTTATATATACATTGAAAAATTATAAACACAACATATATAGTTCACACTACAACAAAACCCATAAAAAACTAAAAAAAAAATCCTCTCAACTTTTCCACCAGAATTTCTAAAATATTGGTATGCAGTTTTATAGTCTATTGAATTCTAGCATAACAAAGTGAAAGTGCAAGTTTCAAATTACTACAAACTACCGTTGATATTAGGCAATTTTTTTTGGTGACGGTGCTTTTTCTTACACGTAAAAAAAATCGAGTATGCACGGAAGAGAAAGCGTGAGACCTCAACGCCATTTCTTTTTTTAAATCAATGGTGTTTTGTTCACCCTTAATCTTGTGCTTTAAATTCAGTGGGCTATAAAACTGAATACCCAAACAAATTATAGAAGTTCTGGTTAAAAAGCTGGAAGTTTTTTTTAATTTTCTACAAAGTTTGAAACTTTGCATTCTTTGATTTTAGTTGTTGTATGAACTATACTTTTATTATTTATGAATTAATAGTTTTACAACGGGCTGTATATAAGATGAAATCGCAGGAGTAGAAATAAATATTGTCTAGGCAAGTATACGACCAAATTTTTAGTGCGCAGCAGTTCGTAAAAGCTGAAAAAATGGTATGTATTCGTTAACATATTTTGGGCACTCTTGACACTGTTTTGGGTGTACCTACTGGCTGGCGTTGGTGTCATATATGAGGGGGGCTCAATAAGTATCCGTGTTAGAAATGAAGACACCATTTTTTTTAAATTGTTTTTTTTTTTATTTTTCAGCATAGTCTCATTTTAGGAGGTACACTTTGCCCAACGCTCCGGCCATTTTCTTAACCCCTCAAAAAATAGGATTTTTGGTCTTAGCTTAGGACTCTCCAAAATACACCTCTATCGTGGCGACGACTTTCTCATTTCAACTAAATTTTTTTCCCTCGAGCCATTTCTTCATGTTAGGGAACAACAAAAAGTCGCAGGGAGCCAGATCGGGTGAGTACGGGGGTAGCAATTCATAACTCATTTCACGCAGTTTGGCAGCAACAACTCCGAATGAATGTGCTGGTAAATTATCGTGGTGGAACAGCACCTTATTTTTCGCAAATGCGGGCGTGTCTCTTTCAATATTTTGTGAAAGCGGTTCAATAATTCACTGTAGTATTGTCCAGCGATCGCCGTTCGCATCCCAAAAAATCGTCACCATGACCTTTCAGGCCGATGGGAGCCTTCTCTGGAGCAGATTCACCGGGAGAAATCCATTGTTTTGAGTGTTGCTTAGTTTCTGGTGTGTAATGATGAATCCTGGTTTTCACAACGGTAACAACTCGATGCAAAAATTCCTTCGGATCTCGCTTAAATTGCTCTAAACACTGCTTCGAAGTTAACAGCCGCATCCGCTTGTGGTTACTTGTGATCAATCGCGGCACCATCGCCAACTTATCATGTAAAATATTAATTGCCATTCCGGTCGAGACACCTATGGCCTCTGTTATTTCGCGCACTTTCGTCCGTCGATCAGCGAGAATCATGTCGTGGACTTTTTGAATTATTTCCTCGGTAACCATGTCTGCCGGACGTCCTAGTCGCTTTTCATCAAAAACGGATGTTCGCAAACGTTTAAATTCGTTGATGTAATATCTAACTGTGGTCATAGATGGCGAAGAGTCCGCAAAGACAGCATCCAACTTTGCTTTTACCTCCCTGCATTTTTCCCATCCAAAAACAAAAAGCGAATTACCGAACAACTCTGCCCTTTTTCCATCTTAGCGAAAATCACAAAACACGTCTTACTCGAATCCAAGCTAACCAATCAGTCTGAAATTTATTTTGACATCGTTTGATAGATGGCAGCACACGATGCTAATACCAACTTGCCTCAGGAACGCCCTCTGTCATCAAACACGGGTACTTATTGAACCACCCTCGTACTTACATAGATTTTTTATCATTGAAGAAGGGTCAGCCTTTGTGAAATTGGTATCAGTTTTGTCTTATCATTTTGGAATCGAGCTGATAACACCGGGAAATAGATTCAATATCAAGGAGATCACAACATCAGCATAAATCAACGACTTAAACTCAATCGTCATAACGGCTGTAGTTACAAAATGTTAATTTGAAATGAGTTAGTAATATATTAAAAAATAGTAATATTTGAAAAATATGTAATAATTTATTAATAATTAAATAAATAACAAAATTAATATAGTACAATGTTAAAAAAAATGGATAGCAATATTCGAATACATAGTTTTTTTAGTTCTTTTCTGATGTGTATGTATGAGTCTTTTTTATAATAGAAAGAGTACAGCTTGCCATTAAGCATCAAATATAAATTAATTTAAATGACTAGCGCAATGATTCAGTAAATTTATCCCAACGATGGCAACTTTGATTTCATGCATTGTCGGTGGATGGTTGGTGTATGTACTTATATACATACTTATACTTAACGGTGTTCTAAAAAACTTAATCTAATACAGTCAAATCTCAGCTCTTAGGTGATCACGTGAAATCACTTTTTTCATGAGTATTGGATTTTAATATTTTTCAAGTTTGCTCAGCTAAAAGCGGCCAATTTTACAAATGGCTAATGCAAACATTTAATTTCTAAAATTTAATAACAGCAACAATAAATATTTAGTCACAAACTAAATTTCTGACACATCACGAATCCTACTGATATAAGGTCCCACGAATACTTATGACCGAGCGCGCGCAAAACGAAAAAGCCAATCGGCTTCAGTTACAGAATTTATTCAAGTGGTCGCTTAGTTCTAACATTTATTATGTTAAGTCGTTATAAAGGTCAAAAAGGAGAGAATGCCTAAAAAGAGAGAATAAAAGATGCGTTTGGATTGCAGAGTTGACAAATCGCCACAATTCAACACCTATTTTAGATGTCAAACTCAAATAACTAATTTATGTTCCGAATCTTCGATGAACCACTCGTTAGCTGGACTGATTTAATAAATAAGCCATGATTCCTTAAAAAATTCCACTTAACGGCATTAAAATACAAATATCTAAAAGGCATCTATCCCACAAAATTTACAGTACTTTGGCCCAAATTGGCAAATGGGTTCTTACAACCCACAAGCGAGCTTGACAGGCTGAGAGAGGCTGCAGATGGACTAAACTGATGTTACCTGTCATGTCCGATCGACTGTCGCTAATCCTCCTGCAGAGAGCTAGCCCCTCTCGCGTAGGAGTAGTTTTAAGGGATTTTTTTTTTGTTTCTTTTATTCTATCCGGCATCCGTTGCTATGCCTCGTTGGATAAAATCAAAACAAACAATCAGAAAAATAACAAGCAAAAGTATTTTTATTAATTTTCTATCTCAAACCGTTTTTGAACTTTGCATTTGGGTCATAGTTGAACAGCTTATGCGGATTATGAAGTCTAGAGTGTGCTATAAATAGTGGGAAATAGGAAAAACTAAGATTTTTTAGATTAAATTTAAGCAAATATTCGATTATTAGTGACGAGTGAGAGTGGTGGCGTGGCCTGGGAGCTGTGGGAAGGGAGTTCCATCATAAAAACATGCCTATAACCTTCATTGGGTGAAAATATAAATGTATAAAAATTTGTACGTTATTTGGTGTTGTCGTTTCGTAGTGATGCGCGGGCAACGTACAAACATTCACCTTTATAGTATAGATGTAGATATAATTGGCGCTTACACCCTTTTCGGGTGTTTGGCCGAGCTCTTCCTCCTATTTGTGGTGTGCGTGTTGATGTTGTCCCACAAATGGAGGGGCATACAGTTTAAAGCTGACTCCGAACGACAGATATTTTTTATGAGGAGCTTTTTCATCGCAGAAATACACTCGGAGGTTTGCCATTGCCTGCCGAGGGGCGGCCGCTATAAGAAAAATGTTTTTTTTAATTTTTTGTGTTTTCACCGCGATTCGAACCTACGTTCTTTCTGTGAATTCCAATGGTGGTCACGCACCAACCCATCTGGCTATGGCGGCAACCAAATATTTGAATACCTTCATAAATAAATGGGTGCAACGTAAAAAAAGAGATAACCAAAAGCTCCAAAGCAAGATCAGAAGATCATTGATATGTTTGGGACAAAGCCGAGTTTGTAGTTGAGGGAAGATGAAGCTTTTTTAAGGAAAATTGGTGGTTATGTATCCAAAGATACTATTTGAGGACGCTTACATGCAGAAGACCTCAAATTCCGGAGCACATTAAAAAACCCGCTGCTGTCATTATCACACATTAAAATGGGACTTGCATGGCCTAAGGCAAATTCAGAATGGAATGGTACAAACGTAATATCCATCGATTAATGTTCCTTTTGGGTGAATGCCTACGCCTGTTCCGGTGTACTGCTGATAATCGACAACTTCAACGAACTGTTGCATCCAGTTTTGGTTCATGTTTTGGGGCTGCTTTTCCGAAAAAAAATTTTGGATTTTACAAGAAGACAACGATGCTAATCATCGAAATCGAAGGTATATAGAGTGGAAGCATTCAAATGGAATTGAAATGTTGGATTGACCTTCACAATCGCCTGTTGACAACCCTATTGAAAATGTTCAAACATTAGTTAAACAAACAGTCAAAGGAAAATAAATATAGACGGTCAAAGAGTTACCAAAGCAAATTTGGCTGATTTGGAGCCGATTATCTCCACAACTTGCGCAGAAATTAACACAGAGTTTGACTCGAAAATGTGAAGTTAATACAGCTAAAGGTATGTAGTGACTATACATTTTATTGAATATACTAGCAAACCCGACCCCCTTCGCTGGGCACACTAAAATAGAATAGATATGGTTTAGAACAGAAAATATATGGTTTTCATATTATTTATTTCTTTATTCTTTATTCAAGCGCTTTGGCATAAACAATATTTTTTGTTTTTCTATTTGTTTTTGAGTAAATATAAAATATAAATTGAAAATCAGGAAAAAAGAAGATTGTTTTTAAATTTCAAATCAACGCATATGAATAAACAATCGTCTTTTTTCCTGATCATCCATGAATTTTTCGTTTCAATTTATATGTTTTATTAAGCATTGGAGCTTTTTTAACCATTATCCATTTATATTTTTCAAAAAAAAAAAAACGAAAAAAATTGTTTTTTCCACGAACACATAATTTCATTCTGATTTCACATTAAATTCTCAAATTTCGTAAGAAATTATTCACTGTTCCAAAATCCACTCCAAAAAAATTCACAAACAATTTTTACATGTTGCACTTACGTTTTTTCCTTATGGCATCCAAATCAGAAAGAAATATTGACACATTGTAACTCACACTGTCAATTTGACAGTTCAGTTCCGCCCCAAGCGTTAAAAAAGTAAGCGACATTATGGCTGGCTCAAAAGAACGATGTACCCGTTGCCACTGCTCCGAATTACAACCAAACTTTACGAAACCCATTTTCAATACTTACTTAACAATGTGTGTAAGTTTGGTTTAATTCGGTGCAAAGACACGGCGGGTCCACGTTTTGGCATATATTTCGAGACCCTAGTCATCAATAGGTATGAAAATTACCCCGTATTAAAGCACTTATCAACAGCTTTCATTTGATATCCATATTGTACAAACACATTCTAGGGTCCACGTTTTGGTCTCTATTTCGAGACCCTAGTCACGGAGCGGATGGAAATACTCTGAACTAAAGCATTCACCAACAGCTTCCATTTGATACCCATATTGTACATACACGTCCGAAGGTTACCCGGGTCCACGTTTTGACCTATATCTCGAGCCCTATCCACCAATAGGCATCCAAACTATACGTAAACCATCTTCAATACCTACTTAACAATGTGTGTAAGTTTGGTTTAATTCGGTGCAAAGACACGGTCGGTTAGCGAACACACACAAAAAGTTGACTTTATTTTATATATAAGATATAAGATTTTTTTCAGTTTGTGTCCGAAAAATCCAAATATCTTACGGAACCCTATTTTTTTCCAAAATAAAATATAATCCATGTTACTCGTGGATAATGTAGCTTTCGAATGGTGAAAGAATTTTTAAAATCGGTCCAGTAGTTTTTGAGCCTATTCATTACAACCAAACAAACAAACAAAGTTTTCCTCTTTATAATATTAGTATAGATTGTTTGCTAGAATCGAATTGATCAAATAGTTTCTAAGTTATGGCGGTCACTGGTACATCAGCGTACGAATTGAAAATTCAAGGGAGCCCTCAAATTCTTGGGGGCGTCCAACAAACCTAACGTAATAAGGCTTCTAGCTACATTCACACGACAGTCGGTGCTATGTTACGTTACCGGAACGACCTAGATTTATATCCAGCCAAGGATTGTCACTCCAGCTGGGTTTCTCATATACAAGTAGGTATGTTTATACTGCTCTAACAACGACAGGCTTCAAGCTATTCCTTGCTTAGTCTAACTGGTCTTATTATTGCAGATAAGAATGGATTTTATAATAACGTATACGCCCTGATGTCCAGAAAAGTTAAAAGTGCTTACATACATACATATGTACGAGTACATTCGATGGTTTAATGCGTAGATACATTTAATGTACAGCAGTTCTGGATCCGGAAAAATATCAAAATGATAGTAAGCTTCCAAAGTGCAGTTTTGCCACGAAAGGGCGTCTCATAAAAGTTATCTACGCCATAGAAATTTACTATGTTTCCACGATGTGTTGCACACGCTTGAGAATAAACCACCGGTAACGTATTCATTCTTCAATGAGGTAATCGAATGAGTCTTCTTCGATAATCATCAGCTTAACAGCGTGATATCAAAGTTCATGGAATAACCGTGGAAATTATTTATAATCAGTGCAAAGGCGTTCATATGTATATGTTCTTGTAAATCAGGTAGAAAATATTATAGGGTGGTAAATTTTTTTTTTTAATATGTATATGTATGTATTTATTATTTGATAAGTCTAATGTAGATTGATTGCTTGCTAAAAATTTCCGGTGTATACCCAACATTCAATTTTAATATAATACAAATATATGAAAGTTTGAAGCGGCTCAAAAATCGTGATGAGTGGAAGTTCAGAACTTTTTTATATGGACGAAAATGTTCAGCCTCGTTTGCAAAAAAACAAAAAAAACAATGTCAAAAATCAACGCAGTTTTTGAGCAACTTCACTTAGCGACACTTTGGTAGGCAGGTAAAATGGCAAGAGTGCCACAGGCGCACACTTCAAGTAGCACTTACGTGCCGTTTTGATACCATAATGTGGACCATTACCTGTGCAAAGAAAAATGTTTGGGAAGAGAAAACCTTCTACAGCCATCCAGTGCTGTTGATGTAGTGGAGGAGAGAAAAGAGATCTAGGCTGAAGAATTTCTTCAAGTCATCCCCAAAAGGCATGCTAAGGAATCTCAAACGCCTAGCCGCCAGAGCCGGACATTTGCAGAGAAAGTGTTCAACAGTCTCTTTCTCTGCAGGGTCCCCATAGCTTCTGCAATAGGGGTTGTACGGAATTCCAAGTTTCTCTGCATGAGTACCGATCACCCAGTGCCCAGTGAACACCGCAATGAGTTTGGAAATTGAATGGCGGGGGAGTCCCATCACCTTAAGTGTTCTGTTTTCATCGTATTGGGGTCATAGTGTTTTCGAAATAGCACACGATGAGACAGACCTCCGTCTGTCTTGCGCTTTTTTTAGAAAGAAATTGTGTAGTTTCCGTTTAACAACGGACAAAGGGACACCGATGTCTGAGAGGGGGACAGCTGAAACCGGTTCTGTCGACCCCTTCCTGGAAAGCTCGTCGGGAAATTCATTTTCCTCTATATTCCTGTGCCCAGGAACCCAGATAAGGGAGATGTTTCCAGCTCGAGCGGGATTTTTGAGTTCCTCCTTACAGGAGTTCACCAGAAGATAGCCCTAGCACAATCCTCAAATCCCAGTTTGCGGACACTTTATTATAACAAAATTGTATGGACTATAGAACTGAAGGTCATATATTTATTTATTTATTTATTTTAATACTCTGCAGTATGCATTACCTTACAGACTAGACAAAAATGTGAAGAAAAGCAAGCCAGATTTGGCAACTATAATATTATTATATTTGGGAACTTATAATATCAATATAAATGCACTAAATTTAATTTTTTTTTACAAAATTAGATCTAAACAAAGCGAAATCAAGCAGTCTTGATTACATAATGATTTATAATCTCGAAGAGCGCGAGCAATAATTGCATTACTTGCAAATTTAGTCTTATAGTTTTCCCCATAAACAAGATAAAAATTGAGAAGACTTCTTTGTGGAACATTAAAGCTTATCCGCTCCAATAGATCTGAGCAATCGACGATACCATTAACAAAACTTTCCTTCTATTTTGTAGAGATTCGAAATTAATTAGCTTTAGCCGAGAATTATAGGATGAAACAGGGGACTCAAATCGTAGGGAATGTAATACCTGCTTAACAAAAATTCTGTTCTATTAATCGAAAGTTGGTCGTAAGGTCTCCAAATGATAACAACGTATTATAAGTGAGGTTTATGGGTAAATTCAGATCAGAAAATTCAGATGCATTGCTATGAATGAAGCCTAGAACAGAGTACGATTTTGAAAAAATACAATTAACCACTGAAGGAAAATTTCATATCGAATAAAACTCCAAGATCCTTAAACTCTGTAACACTTTGTAATGCATTATTAGAAATGGTGTAGGATTTGTTAAAAATGTACCGACGCACAGTGCGGCCGATTCCCAAAAAGCTGGCCAAAAGTCGAAAAAAAAGTTTCTAGATAGAGTTTTTTTGTCTTTGGGTTGGCTACAGTAATGCCTTGAGTAGGGAAAACCGTTCATAGCAACGTCCTGTACCCTAAGTATCCTCTGTATTTTCAGTCGCAACGTGGCCTTCGTTTGAGCATCGTATTACTGTCGATGAATAGTGAAAGTTGTACACATTTGAAAGATTTTGTAATGGGGTAAATTGAACAAAACCAAATGGAATCATCTTCGGAAGGTTAGTAAAATACGAGAAATCTTTAGTACATATCAATACCTCGACACAAAATTTTTAACTGCAGCAATACGTAGATACATTTTTTGCAATTTTTTTTATAAAATTTGAGTTTTCAAACTGTATAGTAATACAACGCCGTCATATGCTGCTTTGAAACCTATTAAAGGTAACTCAAAAAAGTAATGGTTACTGAATAAAACAAGATTCAGCTGCTACCACTTGCTACCTTGCGACCCCGAAAACATATAAATTTACATGCATCTTGATTATGTTCTTGAATATACGCTATTTCACGTGAGGGGGTGGCCAATAGGGGTGAAAGGGGGTGGATTTTCAAAATTTTAAGATCAAATTCGTAATCAGCGACCCCGACAACCCCCGACTAAGAAATTTTGAATCAATTACTTAATTTTTTGAGTTTTGGCCAGCTTTTCGGGAATCGGCCGCACTGTGCGACGCCTGAAAAATGTTAAATGAAAACATTTTTTAATATTCAAAGACAAAGGCGACCTCATGCACTGCGTCCTTAACAGTTGGGAAAATTTTTAAATTATCCGCGCAGAGCAAGAAATTAGAAAAGTAAAATTCTCGCTTCTGTCATTGAAAAAAAACGGCAAAAAGAATTGTTTCTTAGATGCTCCCTTTGGCGACACCTGACGTAGCAACAAAGTGAAACAAAGTAAAACTTTATCAATATAAATATATATATAACTATATAATGTAAATATAACTTAAGTCATTGCAGAAAGGTGGAGTTACAGCCCAAACAAGCTACTTGTTGCTAGAATCTTGTGCGACACTTTGTCAACTACCTTAGAAGAGTCAGTGTAAACGCAATCAAGTTAGAAAACGATGACATACAGAATTCGCTAAAAGCAGCAATATTAGTAGCTGTAGAACGGGCAGTTACAAAACCATGTTGGTTTGTGTTAATTAAAGACTTAACCGCAAAATAAATGTTGTCCTTTGTAATGCATTCAAACAGTTTAGAGATGATTGATAGTTTGGAAATTAGCCCATAATTACGAACATCATTTTTCTTCCACTTTAAAAAAAAGGTTTGATGGTTGTAAATTTTCATTAATTTAAAAAAGTCTTTTTTCCCTTTTCACTCCTCTCGGGAGCATAGGGCCTCGACAAGACTCGTCTTGCGTTGGTTTCGTTAATCTATTTGATTTCTGACAGGGTAGGTGATTAGCCGCCGCTATCAGTCCTAAGTAGTGGGAATGCCCATCTGTCGTTGCTTAGGAACAACGACTTCTTACTGCTTGGAGCGCCATCTGTGTTTCAAATTTTTCTGCCAGAAAGATCGCACAGATGGTTGAGGACTTCGCTAAATTTGGTATGTCTGCGCTATTACCGCGATTGCCCGCTTCCTCTTGCTGGCGCCACTGATGAAATATGTAACTGGGCCTGTTTGTTGTTGCTTGTTTTAGCAGCCACAATGTTAACTATTGTGCGAGAGTAAGGATTGAAAGGCCTCCGTAGCTGAATGGGTTGGTGCGTGACTACCATTCGGAATTCAAAGAGAGAACGTCGGTTCGAATCTTGGTGAAACACCATAAATTAAAAAAAACATTTTTCTAATAGCGGTTGCCCCTCGGCAGGCAATGGCAAACCTCCGAGTGTATTTCTGCCATGAAAAAGCTCCTCATAAAAATATCTGACGTTCGGAGTCGGCTTGAAACTGTACATCCTCCATTTGTGGAGCAACATCAAAACGCACACCACAAATAGGAGGAGGAGCCCGGCCAAACACCCAAAAATGGTGTACGCGCAAATTATATATTATATTATATATAATATATATATAAATAAGTAATTCAGGTCGTTTTCGATTCGCCACTTCTCTGTTCGCTATGTTTCGGCTCTGCTCGATGGACGAAAAATTTGCATGTGAAAGCAACAACAACGACCAGAAATCACTACTAGCGAGTATGATTATGCGCCATAAAACTGGTATAACTCACTATTTTCAATGCTGCCAACTCTCTTTTCTGATATTAGGCAAGCGTCGTTGGGCTATATTCAGACACGACAATCTTTGTTGTAACGGGTCGTAATTTTGGTATAGAGTCGACGGGTAGGGGAGAGGGCACCGAGTTGCTCATTGCTCGGGCAACATGCTTTGTGTTCTCGAGTTGCAGACTAAAGTTTTCGATTGCAGACTAAACACAAAAACAAATGCAAGCAACTCGATTAGAGTTGTGTCTGGACACTGTTTTACTAATACTCATTAACTGCTTCCAAACAAATGCCATTTTTGGCAGCTCTCTTCCAGTGCTGCCAACGCATGCTTATTTATGCCAGTTGCTACTCGCTAACGGATGGAAAATCGAAGAGGGTTTCAATCGGAATTACCTTACGAATTACGAACTAATCATTACTTCTATAATTTTAAACGGAAAATTTGTCGCTGTTTATTTACTCGTCAAGACAGACAGAAAGATAGTAAATCAACATTGAATAATTACCAGAAAAAGCTATTTTACATCAATGAAAGCAAAAAAAAAAGAGAATTTGTAAAACGATTATTATATCGAGAAGGAGAGGAGGAGACCACCTCTATGAGAAGCAGTTGCAGTTTATCATTAACCTCTGAAAGTTTAACCTGGAAGAAAGTTAGATATTTAAAAAGTTTATGTGGACTTTTGAATATTTTAATAAAATATGGCGAGTTGTTTAGAAAGCAAGTTACGTGTCGTGGGAAAATAATAAAAATCCAACTACTTCAGATGAGCTAGAGGCCAACATTCAATACACTCTTGCCAATTCCAATTATTTACTTCTGGATCATACATACATACATACTTATATATAATGGCTCCTTTTTTTGTGTTTGGCCGAGCTTCTCCTCCCATTTGTGGTGTGCGTCTTTCGACAAATGGAAGTACTTACATTTTTATGCCGCATCCGAGCGGCAGATGGTTTTGATGAAGAACTTTTTCATGGCAGAAATACTCCTGGAGCATTGCTATTGCCTGCCGAGGGGCGACCGCTATTAGAAAAAAAATGTTCTGTCATTTGGTGTCTAATGCCCGGGGTTAGTTACATAGTTATAAGCACCCAATATTTAGCAGCTGATGATCTAATTTTGGTTACATTAAGTTCAAAAAAACTTCCTTCATCACTCACTTAGAAGTTTTCTGGTAGTAAAAAAAAATGCACTTTAAAAATGAAAGTTCTTCAAAAACAGAGTTTCAAATATGCTAGCTTTTTTTGGTTTTGTGCATTGATGAAATGAAAAGAGCCCCAGTGGTCCCTAAAAGTCAGGTTGTTCCTCCAGGCATGTATGCTGTAACTAATGTCACAAATCCATATAATTTTTTTCGGTGAAGCAGGTTTCGAGACATCGCCAAGTATCGGTTTTGGATTAAGGAAATATAAGGAAGGTCATAAAATCTTCTAATACCTACTTTTTCGTGCTTAACTCCCAATCCGTAATTAAAAAGCGAGATTTTTCATACAAAATTTCTCTCAGATTTTGAGGTTATAAAATAATTCTATAATCTAATTTTCTGTGTAATATATCATTATTTTTACGAGTGTAAAGAAAAACACCAAAGTAAGAACTAAATAAAATGGATACAGGTTTGTAGACATAATTCTAATAAAATTGTTGTTAGGTATTATTAAGTATTTTAGTATATAACAGAAAAAGAAGCGTGTGCATAAATGTGTGCCCTCTTATTACTTATTATAAAATATAATATAATATATATTTTTGCAAGCGGATTGCTGCTATAATTTTTTGAAACGTCGTTTACGGATTTCCTCCAACTGTTTGTTATTAGCAGCCAATTGCGCAAATAAATTAGCTATTCCTTCTCCTTGTCTTTTCTTCATATCGTTAATAATAATTAAACAAACCGAAAATATCGAAATATTCCACCAAAATTATTTCTATGAAGAAAAACCTTTCACAACAATATTGACAGCTGATTGTCAATTTTGCAGGTAATCTGCCGTAAGTGAACGGACAGGTTAATTTGGTGGATTTATTGGCAATTAATGCATAAGTGAACGCACTTTTAGGCTTTGTTTGCTCTCAAGAATCTACTAACGAAATAAAATTATAGCGAATTCGGTGTGAAGTCCTCTTTTGCTACTTTGTCTATTATTCACAATGGTTTTCTAGGTTGTTGGCAATGCGCTGAAATCGTGTAAAACGTCGAACGCGCTGATTAGCTGAATGTCAAACGACAAGTGACAGCTGTCAGCTGGCCTTTCCTTTCTTTCCGGTGACTGCTACACAAAAGACGCTAAAGTATGTAAAATTTGTTAAATTATATCGTGTAAAATCTATCTAATCGTTTTGGCAATGAGTGCACTGAACTTAAAAGTGGTTGTGAAATTTATTTGCGTATTAAAGATATATGCAAATTAGAGTGTTCAAAATATATTAACTGCCTTTTATCATTCATGTTCTTATCGACAAAACGAATAACTAAAACTCAACCCATAGATTTTGGAATTGAAATAGTATTGAATACTACATTGTTTCTCTTTGTTTACGTTTCAGGATGTTTATGCCAAAAGCTCATCGTGTCGCTATCTATGAGTACCTCTTCAAAGAGGGAGTCATCGTTGCCAAAAAGGATTTCCACGCTCCCAAGCACCCCGAGCTGGAGACTATTCCCAACTTGCATGTAATCAAAACATTGCAGTCATTACACTCACGCGGCCTGGTGAAGGAACAGTTCGCATGGAGACATTATTACTGGTACTTGACCAACGAAGGTATTGAGTACCTCCGCAGCTACCTGCATTTGCCTCCAGAAATTGTGCCGGCTACATTGAAACGCCCAGCGCGCTCAGAGACAATGCGTCCACGCCCAGCGGCATCTACTCGCACTGGCGACTCTTCCAAGACCGGTGAGGACCGTACAGCGTACAGACGTGCGCCCGGTGGACCCGACAAGAAAGGTGATGCTGGTCCAGGTGCTGCCGATGTTGATTTCCGTGGTGGTTTCGGTCGTGGCGCACGCCCTCAATAATTTAGTTGTAAAACGATGTTACAGATGGAAGTTTTTATTTTAAAGTAAATAAAAAAAAACAATCACGGAAAAGAGTTTTTTTTTTTTTGTTAAAATATAATAGTGAACGAGTTTTTGTGCGATTGATATTCAGCTTCGAATGTTTACTCGTACATTTGGACAATGTGCACATTTTCAGAAAAAAGATTAAACAAAGTATGCAGCCATTTAAGAGGACGAAGAGCAAATCAAAAGTGTGCATGATGGACTACATCATCTACATACAGTTTGGCGCGCAATGTGACGAAGGTATTGTAATGTTTGTAAAATTATGCACAAGTTTTATCAAGGCCGATAATGCAAATTCAATTACCTCAGGACTAAGAGTCCTCTAAAACCTAGAAGTTATTTTTTGAAGAGTAAACAAACGCTGCTCATTTACACATTTTTTTAAATCTCGGGGGGGGGGAAATAAATTATAGATTATGGCTGTAGTACCGATATTGAAATTTCACTTCGGGTACTAGCGGATTGCATTTAAAGTATTAAAAAATAAGCATACTAATTTTTCACAACAATACTGTGAGATTTGTTTTGCAGCGTCTCCTTCGTCTGGCCCGAGCTGGCATATTTTTTGCTTGTTTCCTCTCCATTTACCTTATCTAAAGCTTGCTTCGCTTTGTTTGTATATTTGTGCACATATCTACAGCAGCGCCATAGCACAAATGTCAAAATGTGGTTTGTTTTCTTGTAAACTTCGCCATTTCATTGAACGGATGTTGTTTATCGACAAACGTATAATAATCACAATTGTGTAAAAGTCATTAAAAGAACAACATTTGGTTAAAATTATTATGAAAGCTCAACACCGAGAATATTAATAACCACATTTTTAAGCCACAAATACAACAAGAAGTGATGGGCCAAGTGCAGTCAATTAGCGATTGCACTATACCGGACACCGTAGATGCTATGCATATGCAGGTGGTGCGACACGCCAAAGTTCTTTCCGAAATTAACTCTCTGAGCTATGAGGATTTTAAAGCTTGCTTGGATAGCCTAAATGCGCTGTAAGTAAATTGCATCATTTGCTTTGCGATTCATTTTCTGAATTCAACGCTTGCAGCTCTCGTAAGTGCATCGATCCCAACGGCAAACAGCTTGTATTCCTTGTAAAACGTGGCACGGACACGTCACTATTGTGGAAAGCCACGGTTAAAATTGCTTGCATCAAGGTGGATCCTGCTACGCGGAAAATCGATAGCTATAAATTTTTGAACTTAAAGCAATTTTTGTGCGTATTTAGAACATTCCAATCACATTTGGAAAGTTTAGTGTCGAGTGAAAATCTAGTGGTAAGTAAAGATAATTTATTAACCAAATTCCGCATGATATTTAACTGCTTGAACTTGTGCGCGTATTACAGGATTCACGCCGTAGCTCACTTTCCCAAACACCCAACGACGATGATACAACTGGCGCATCTTCGGTTGGCGGCAGCAATTTTATTACAGCCTCAATTTTAATGGAGAGAGTAAACTCGCTTGTAAATAATAGGCATGGTTCAAGTAGTGAAACTTCAAGTGGCCTGAATAGTCCTACGTCATGTTCGCATGTCGCCCATGTTGATGAATGCTCAATTTGTTTGGATCGGCGTACAGAGGTCATATTGCCATGTATGCATAGCTTCTGTACACCCTGCATTGAACAATGGTTTGTGTATTGCATTGCAACTTGAGCAAAATAATTTATTTTTTATTTGAATTGTACTTTTCTAGGAATGTCAACAACAAAACATGCCCTATTTGCTCTGAAACACTGGACAGCACAGATGAAACTTGGGTTATGCCTGATATACCAGGAGTAGAAGAGATAAACGAGAAGATATGTGCTGAATTCATGAATTTGGCAAAAAATTAAAGAAATATTCCAAACGTGCGTCTATACATAGTTGAGCGGCATTTTTTCGCCAGTATTTTGTGTATTGACGAAAATAAATTAAGAAACAAAAAAACCATTTCCAGATTGAATAGAAGAAGTAACTCAAAAATGTCCAAATATGTAATGCATGCCAAACAACTTTCAATGGTCAGTCCCGTGCTACGAATTTACCAGCGATTTGAAATTAAACTGTGACTACCATTAATTTAACAAAATCTAAATCAAACTAATTATTTTTTTTTGGAATCTTAAATATTGTTTTTTTTCACATCTGGAGGAGAAAACTATTCCCTATTAAGTATTTTGAATCCAATATTTAAACCATAACATTAACATAATAACCAGGTTGATTTCATTTAACTTTATTTTACACATATTTAATACATACGTATGCTCACCCTTGCCTTACCATCATCCCACAAAGAATTATACATTTTCAAATATGTGTAATGTTATTTGCTACACCACAATTTAATCATGTACTGCTTACTGACAAATTTGCATATATAAGTATTATACACTTGTGTTATAAACTAGTTTTTTCTCTTGTTGGAACAATAAATAAGTTATTGCGAGACATAACATTAATGTTTAAACATAAAATACTACAGCTATAATTACACGCAATTAAAATTAAATATTTATTAAATTTATAACAATATCAACTATGTTGCTATTGTTACTGTAGAAGAAGTGGTGCTCGGTTTGTTAGAATTGCAGCCGACTGAGCCGCATTTGGCGTTGGATCAGTTGGCACGTCGTTTAATTGTAACTTTACCCTTAGCCAAATGGGACATGCTAATTTTAACTTTGCTGTCATTTGTTTTTTTCACCCACACCTTCAACAGATAAATAAAATGTTTGCTATAATAAAATTTTGTAAAACAGATTTTAACTCGAATGCTTACAACTTCATTGCCGATGGCTGTTATTGTTGCTGCAAATTTTACCAAATCCTTTCCTTCTACATATACCTGTTGACCTCGATGGAACCATCGGCGCTGATATAGTAGTTTGCCATCTTCAATACGTGTCTCAACACTAGGGCTGACATTTGAGTTGGTGGTTTCGGCTAGCATACCTCCGTGCTGTAGGCTACTAAATGGGCTGCCACCTATACCATTTTGTTGCGTTGCTATAAGTAATTAAGCAAAAAATCAATTTATGGGTTTATTCTATAAAGCACTCACTTTGTGCTAGTGGCTTGCCTCGTAGTATCGTTTTCACATCGATTTCGATTTCCTTTTCGTCCAACAAGTACACAAGTAATTGGCCGGTTGTAGGTTTCCGCCGCTTCTCGACCACCGGTACTGGCTCATTTGGGCGCCGTCTTAGTTTACGTGTAATAGTGGGCTTTATCTCCGTCGAGTCATTTGTTAGTTCTAAATTATACCGTTCATTTTCGATAAGCTTCTTTCGTTCCTCTAAATCAGCTAGAATGTTCTCCTTTAAGTCGATCTATAAGTATGGATATTGATGCAAAATCATTATATTTTTGTTTTTATAATAACACTTTGAAACACTCTTCAAAATCTCTTTGTGATACTGATGAAGTGACAGCCCATGACCGGATATAAAACGGGGTCTTTTCCTTAGAGTAGACCAGACTGTCGTGGAAATGCTTGTTTATTATATTCATACAATTTACCGGACAATGACTCTTACCTTCTTTTCCTCGTACTCCTTTTGCCCTGCTCGTCGTTCGGATTGGTAGTCCTTTTCCACACACTCTTTTAAATATTCTCTGTAGATGTCATTGAGCCTCACACGTTCTTTGCATTGATATTCAAGCTTTTTCACACGTTTAATGTAGTCGGGATGCGTGAGATACCTCAGTTCCTCCCGCTGTTTGTTTAATATGGCTAGCTTGTGTTGATACACTCTACAGTTACAAAGAAATATATTAACATTTTTAATGAATTTATAAGCAAACGCCCTTTATATTAAATTTTGACGTACTGTTCCTTCAGCTCATGATTGCTGCCACCATTTGTTGTGTTTGTAGCATTGCTGCAACGACTATGATTTCTAAATTCCGTTTCACTCGCGTCGTCCGTGTCTGCAAGTATTTTTTAATTGTTTTAACACTTTTGCAACAAATATATATATGTATGTGAAATTTCTTTAATTACCCTCTTCACTATCATATGCATTTTGATCGTAATGGTTGGACCGCGAATCGTCGTTATCCTCATAGTTGTCGTAAAATTGGCTTGGGTACCCTGGGAACGGCATATTTTCTACATTTATTCGCGCTGTCCTTTTATAATTTTTAATTTATATATTTTCCTTGGAGATCTTTAATAATCTGCAAATGTCTCACAAAGCGAGAAACAAAAATACAACAAAATTGGCTGCCAAGCCTTTTTTTGACGTTTGCCTATAAACATCGAAAGTAAAAGTTTATATCTTGATAGGCTAGGCAATATATTGCCAATGGAGACCGTTCATTTTTTGCCATAAGAATTACCTGGTAGTTTGATAGCCAATATTTTATCTCAATGAAATGCTCATCCATAATGAAATGTTCATTGAAATTAGTCACTTGCTCTATCTTGTTTTCCGCTATTTTAATTGTTTCCAAATCTCTTTTGCAATAAAAACGGATTGACTAAAAACTTTGATTTTTCCTTGCATTTGGGGCGGTGCTCATAAATTTGACATTTCTTCTCATTTGACAATCAATGTTGACAGCAAAACTTAACCGGCGAAATTTCACGGCTGTGAAGTTAGTACCAGCTTTAATTGTAAGTAGGGGCATTCCTGGGCAAGTGGGAGCAAGATGTATAAAATAATATAACGTTTCAATCGCAGTTTACTTTTGGGTTTGTTGCTGCTAGCTATATTTTCACCAAAGACAAAATCAAGGTTTATAAGTTTTGGGTTTGAAAGAAATGTCAACTGTTTCCACTGCGTGTTTGATGGAGATTGTGTATAAAGTGTAAATAGTTTTTTTTTTTTCAATCCTGTGTATGTGTATATATCTACATTTTAGACACCGGCGGCCAATCAAATTGCTCCGATATTGACAAGCTGCAAAATATTGTTGCCATGTTTTGATAAGAATAGAATAATAAAAGAGAAAAATTACGGAAATGAACACTATTGCCACCATTTAATGCACTTACATGGTGAAGGAGTAAAAGAAGACCTTTTCTATATTACTGGAAAAATATAAATTTATTTATTCTATTCGCTATAGTAAGCCACCTGGAATGAACAATTTTTTTGGGGTTTTTCTTTTTTAAGCTGTCGTTGCAATGCCCACTTATAATAGCACTACAAATATCAAATATGTATTTTTGATCCGTACTTAAATCTTTTTCACTGGATATATCTGGTAGTGTGAATACAATTGGTTTATAATTGACGAAAGAAAGCTTCTCACAATCCTTCAATTTTTTTTCTATTTCACCGTTAAAGCTTTTAGACGTAGAGCCATCAATGTATTCAAACAAATGTCTAAGCGGTAGTTCATTGGCGTGTAATTGGCAGATGAACCATTGTAAGGGTTTTTGAAGACAATCTCCTCCAAAGGTTCAGACGATATCACTGGTATATGTAGGTTCTCAACGAACGCACAAGCACTAGATAGGAAACGGAAATAAGCACCAAAATGTGGGCAGTGTTATTTCTGACTAGAAATTAGCAACCACAAGGAAATATTATATAACAAGTTTGCACCAACAACCAAGCGCTACATGGCAGGCAGTGCTATTTCTCACTGGAAATTAGGAACCACAAGGAAATATATATTTCCTACAATTTGCACCAACAAACCAGCGCCACAAGGTATGCAGTGCTTTTTCTCACGAGAAATCAGCAACCACAAGGAAAATTTATTTCCTACAAGTTTGCACCAACAACCAATCGCCACAAGATATGCAGTGCTTTTTCTCACTAGAAATTAGCACCCACAAGGAAAATATATTTCCTACAAGTTTGCACCAACAAACAAGCGCCACAAGGTATGCAGTGCTTTTTCTCACTAGAAATTAGCACCCACAAGGAAAATATATTTCCTACAAGTTTGCACCAACAACCAAGCGCTACATGGCAGGCAGTGCTATTTCTCACTGGAAATTAGGAACCACAAGGAAATATATATTTCCTACAATTTGCACCAACAAACCAGCGCCACAAGGTATGCAGTGCTTTTTCTCACGAGAAATCAGCAACCACAAGGAAAATTTATTTCCTACAAGTTTGCACCAACAACCAATCGCCACAAGATATGCAGTGCTTTTTCTCACTGGAAATTAGCAACTAGAAGGAAATATATATTTCTTACAAGTTTGCACCAACAAAGTAGCGCCACAAGGTAGGCAGTGCTTTTTCTCACTAGAATATAGAAAAAGGGCAGCGCGTCACTTCCGTCAGCGTACGCCAGGGATTCACACGATTTTACTACTCATATTTTTTTCATACCGTGGGCCTTATATATCGTTTCTTAAGGAGTAAACTCCAAAAACAACGATTTTTGACCAAAATGTCGGTCTTAAATTGTTTATAAAAAAAAAATAATCGGTGAGGAAAAATCTGCTTATTATTAATTACTAAAAAATATATTTAAGAGTAATGTTGGTCACCGACTTTGGTCACCATTTTGAGAAAAACGCGTTTAAAGTTTGAAAAGCACCGGAGCGATATAAAATTTTCTGTGTGTATTCTTAAATATATGTACATTAAGAAAATATTTTTTTTTTATTCTAACTCTATTTACCCCTTTAAACACGCTGCCACTTAAACCCAAATGTACGAATGATTTTACGATATTGTAAGTCAACGGAGCCTTGGGGAGAAATTAAATATTGCTTCACACTGTCCATATTTTTCAATAATTGTGATAATAACTGTTTTGGAAACCATTTTGTCGACCAACATGCTGAAGGGGTTGTTCGACACCAATCCAGGGATGAAATATATGAATGAAAACCTTAATTATATAGTTAGTACGAATCCAATCCTGGGTAAGCAATTACCTGGGGATTTAATCCGCTGTGCGAACAGTCTCCACCAACCGATCAAATAGTTAGCTAACTAAAAAATCTGTAGTGTGCGGCGGCTTCACATACAGGATGGTAAGCCATTTTTTATTTCGCTTGTAGTGATGCCATCTATTTACGCACAAATAAAAGCAATGTTGCACTAGATGATGGTTCATAATAATGTCTAAATTTCATTAGAAAAATATATATAAATATAAAGAAGTAGATAAAAATTCTGATAAAGAAAGTGTGAAAAAAAATGTATATGCGAATATTTATTTATTATTAAACTAGTTCTGCACCCAAATTGAAACAAATTTTTTTCTCTTCCTCTCCTCCCTTATTTTCGCTCACAAATAAATACCATACATAGCAATCATTTTCTTCCACGTTCCATGTTCGTTCAGCAACGGACAACGTGAAACTAAAATCGTAAATCCACACGTGTGTGGCGAAATGAATTTAAACCGATTGTTTTGATTTCTTTCCCGTCTGCGGTCGGCTTTATTTGTATGGGCCATTTCTTCGCTTTTTTTTCATGTCTGTCTCTCTGTCGCAATTGCAGTGTTGCCTAGTTTGGATATAAAAAGCACGAAAATGCTAATTTAAAGAAAATAAAATACCAAATTTTTATTAAATTACTTAAAGAACTTTGTATACGAGCCAAATTGTTTTTACTGTGTGCGTTTTTATTAAATAAATGGGCTATGATTATGTACAATAGAAGAGTTTCAAAAGTGCATCGTTTTTTTTAAGGCTTATGTTAAGAGAATTTCTTTAAAAAAAGGCCGAAACCACTTTTTGTATCTGATATTTCATTGTTTTATTTTTTCACTATGACCTCTACGGCTTTAATTCATATTTAGTAAATTCAAAAGCTTTTTAAAATTTATAAAAAGGTTTTAAATGTTAAGAAGAGTTGACGAGAAGAAGATTCAATATTCTTGCATAAGCAGAAAACAATTTGATTTGCATTTTCAAACATCTAATTTTATAAGAATGAACAAATTTTCAACAGCACTGAGATATTCACAGCATTAAAATTTTCTTATTTTAGGTACAAAAGCACTACATTTATTCTTGAAACAAGATTGCGCCCAAGGGGAATTGAGTAAGCATCAGAGAGTGCGTGACGACGCACTAGTCTAGTTGTGCAGTGTTGCCAACCCTTTACTCTTCTTGAAAGAAAATTGCGCCCCTCAGAGAGTGCATGACGTCCCATTGGCCGAGTTGTGTAGTGTTGCCAACCATTTGCTCTTCGCAATAAATTTAGTGTTTTTTTATATATCAAAATGCGAAAATTTTTAAGTTTGTGTTTGTTTATTATTTTTATTTTAAAGCTACTGAAACTATAAGATAAAAAACTTTATTATTAAACAAAAGAATGTTAAAAAAGGTCACTCTGAGAAGATTTTAGTGTTAATGAAAATTTGTTGGTTCTTAAAAAGTTTGATATTTTGAAAGTGTAAATTTAATTTTTTGCTCCATTTAAGGTTATGCAAGAATATTAAATGCCCTTCTCTCAACTCTTCGTAACATTGAAAACTTTTTACACATTTTAAAAAGCGTTTGAATTCACTGATTGCGAATTAAAACCATAGTGGTGTAATCGTTTCATCCGGTTCTCAATCCTTAGTGGGATCAAGAGGTGTATTCATAGTAAAAATAAGCAAAAAATACTACTGAAGAAACTATAACGGCATTTTTACAAAAAGAGTACCTTATTTTGTTACATAACCTCAAATATAGCAAAAAAGTCGTTCACTTAACAAAAGAGTTTCTCTTAACAAAAGATTATATAATTAAATTGTATATAACCATAACACATTTATTTAAAAAAAACGCACATTTTCAAGACAATTTGTCACGCATACAAAGTTCTTTAAAAAATTTGGTGTTTTATTTTCTTTAAATGGGCATTTTAGTGCGTTTTTATATCCAAGGCTAGGCAAAATAAATAAAGTCCAGACAATTTCGAAAAACAGTTAATAGCTATAATTTGCTTTGTTTTCGTTTTCAGGTCAAAATCGCGTAAGTGGTTATTGCGCCAATCAAGAAGCTATAGCTTCCAAAATAATTCGATTTTGTAAAAAATTAGAAAAAATTAGTTTTACAAAAAAAATTAATTCCAAAAAATAAATAAATTAACAGCAAAGCATGGAAAATACAACAGGTTACAGGAAATGGAAGGAAGGACCTTTCAAACTGAAATAACAAACAGGAACCGGTTACAGTCCACGACAAACGATAGCACATAAACATTTTGACCACGTTTGGTTATTTTTGTTTTTTGTTTATAATAGGTCTGTTCGTGACGCAAATAGTTTGTAACAATTGTTACAAATTATCACGTATTGGTGTTCATGTACCCAAAAAAACTTGCAAAGTTGGGAAAAGTGAGAGAGCAAAATGACATTTCATTCTGAGCGGAAGCTGCAAGTTTTTACCGGATACATTTTTGCTTGTAAGAATTTGCAAGTGAGAAAAACAGCTGATCGCAAAGTAAGAATAAGCACGAATTAAAATTTGCGAATTGCAATTGCTAATGGAATGTTTTTAATCTGACAGCGATGATGAAATGGAGAAATTATTGTGGACAAAATGAAACTATGTGATTCCGAAACTCGTTATTTTGCATTTTATTTGCTTTATTTTTTCTTTTTTAATTTAATACGTGGTAACTCAAGTAAAAAAGCTGCTGGTAAAACTTGCAAATTGTTGCTGGTTTTGCGTTCCTGTACCTTTTTTGATATTTATCTCTTTGAGAGCGAGTTCTCGGAAATTTAGGGGTTATATACAGTTACAATTTTCAAAAAATCGATTTTTTTATTTTTTTCTTGATGTACAAATATTTAAGAATACACACAGAAAATTTAATATCGTTCCGGTGAATATTTTCGAAGTTACATGCAAATTTGAAAAGGCGTTTCAGAGTGCTTGAGAGTACAAGTCCAAGCTTTAAACGCGTTTTTCTCAAAATGGTGTTTTCAAAGTCGGTGATCAATAATATAAATATTTTTTTTATAAACAATTTAAGGCTTAAATTTTTGTCAAAAATCGATTTTTTTTTTAAAACCGCTATTTTGTCAAACAAATTTATTTGCTTATTCCTTCGATTAATTACTAGATTTAACATTATTTTAACGAAATCTGTTTGGTTTTTTAATTTCAGGGGATCCAGTTCAGAGACATAGTGGACACCGCAAAACGTCTTTTTTGAGAGGAGCTCTCGAAGACCAGCTGTAGCTCCTTTGCACTTCATTATACTAAAATTTAATAAGCTTTAAACAGCGTTCCGATTTTTGTTCCTTTTCTGATTAAAATGTTTGAAATTTGGTGAAAATTGAAGTTTTAAAAATCTTATAATAACTTGAGCTTTGATTTAACTGATATTTATTTAAGAGTGAGGGTCAAAAAAATCGATTTTGGTTTATTTGAGAAAATGAATGTACATAATCTCAAGAATGTTGTGTCCAAATTTTAAGTGAATCGGTGCAAAACTCACAAAGTTAGAGGATTATAACCGTTGGCCGCTCCGACTCGGCTACCTGCTATGGAAAACTTTAAATCGATTTTCTGGAAAACGACGTTTTTCAAGTCGGTGGACACTTTTTCTCTGAATCTACTCGACCGATCTTCCTGAAATTTTGTACACACTTTCTCTACATAATTACCGAGGTAACCCTGAGAGGTTTTTTTTTCAATTTTTATTTATTTTAATATACAATAAACAATATTATGCGATTTATCGTCTAAAAATCGCACTTCTACTTCAAATGTTAAAAAAAATTGAAAAAAAAAATTTTTTTTTTATAAAAACTCGACAGGGTTACCTCGGACAATTGATTACCTAATGAAAACTCTTTGATTTTTTGATTACAGATGATCCAATGTTGAGAAAAACTGTCCACGGCAAATTGCCTTTTTTTCGAGACGTCTGCGTAGATCTGCTGTCAACGGCTCAATTTTGTATATTTTCTTGTGAAAATTTTTGAAAATATTTTTGAAATATGAGTTTACAGTATACTAATTGGATAAATAAATTTACATGAATCATCTTTCCAAAAATAATTCATAAATAAGTGAATATTTTTAGTGGAATTAACCCTACCCACCCTTAACAGACCACGCATTTTTATAATAAAATTCAATGATTTGCAAGCGTTGTTCGTTTGTAAGACGATTCATGGTTAAATTATAGACCAAACTGAAGTTGTTTGACAGTGAAACAAAAAAAAAATCACCCGTTATGATGGAATAGCAGGGAATATGTACTGAAAAAATTATGTATTTAGTTTGACAGTAGTCACACGTGATCGGTCAAAAAAACCACATTGGAAAAAGTACCTCCAATCTGATCACCCTTTATTTTACTTTTCCTCTTGACTTTTTCAAGGCATCATTAGAAATTAATCAACTCATAGGTTTTATATTTTTTCTTCGCATTTTATTATTTTGCATTTCTTAGTTCAAGTACATTTTAATACTTTTCTTGCATTCTAGTTGCATTTAAATTTATAATCATTACTTTCTAACTTATACATACATACAAGACTTTTGTCGAACAATTTCCACCGACAAAGCAGTGCAATTTCGTGCGCTTTATTCATTTTCAATACGTTTTATTGTAATTAGTATTCATTTTTTGTTTTTTAATTAAATTTGAAATCATTTTATTTTTTAACATTTTCACACACTTGGTCGATTTGAATCAATCATTATGCTTAGCCTAGTCTAACTATGCTAATCGATTTAATTTTTGTTTGCAGCGCATTTCGTCTACGGGTTAAGAAATAAATAGTGCTTAAATTTATATGAAAGTGTATTGATGTTTGTCACTCGCCGTCGTCATTTTACTTGAGTCGATCTAGTACTGCGTTTTGAGTGATTAACTTCTTTTTATTTACTTGGTTTTACATACTATTAATATCGTTTGCAATTTAAAGAAGAGTAGGCAGAGAGAAGGCAGTATAAAAATAATAATTAATATGGAAATGTTATATATTTCAAAGATCAGTTTTTTTTATAACTAAATGCAAACAGCAATGAGCGTAATCAACTTTTTTCTACGTAACTTTTACATTTGTTAAAATCAGTATTTGTTTAATAACATTAATCAGTCGATTGAAGTGTGACAGTGTTTTAATGCTTAGACAGTACGTGTGTATGTGTGTATGTACCCATGCATTTAGTTACATATAAATGCAAATAAATTTGACTTTTTAACGCCTTTCGAATTTTAATTTAGTTTTAAATTTTAAATTTTAAAATTTAAATTTTAGTTCCATGATTATGAGTTTGAAGGCCATTTAACCAATTTACATGTGCATACATATGTATGTATGTATGTTTATAGGTATGTTTTCTTGTACATAGTAAGTAGGCATACACTTGTCAGTTTTTTAGAAAAAATATACAGTATGTCAATTAATTGTTTGCAAAATGAAAAAAATTCTATAAGCTCATATTTAGTCTTACGCCTTATCATCTAAAATGTCTTTTCTTAGACAATTTTTTTACAATATGAATAAAGGCAATATTCGTTACCCGTTTTACGTACAACATATACAAAAACCAAAACATAACAGTAAAATAAACAAGCAGCATTACAATTCGGCACATATTGCGTTGTCAATTAATTCTTTGCAAAATGCAAACACAACTGAAAATAAACTGAAGCTAGCTAACGGTACTTTTATTTTGAACGCAAATAAACGCGTGTCGTAGTCGTTCATTGTTAGCACACATTTAGTATGACTTATGCTTTTAAAAAGTGAACATTTAAATCAGTTAAGCAATGCCGGGCAAACGAATTAATGAAAATGTTATTCAGTTAGTTTATTTTAACTATTATAAGGGGAAGTCGGCTAAAGAGTTGGCGGAAATGTTTTCAATTAAGCTCAGAACTATTTATAATATTATTGAACGCGCAGAAAAAGAAAACAGGCTTGAATTAAAGCACTCAGGAGGCAGACCACCAAAGCTTTCTAGACGAGATCAATCGAAAATTTTAAAAAAGATCAGCGAATGCCCTCAAACGAGTCTGAGGCAGTTGGCATTTGATATAAAAAATGACTGTGGAAAAACTGTAAGTCATGAGACTGTCCGGAAAGTTTTAAGACTGCACAAATATTCCTCGCAAATAGCCAGAAAAAAACCATTACTGTCCGCAGCTAATATAGAAAAGCGGCTTAGTTTTTCTGTTTCCCATATAGACAAGCCATTGGAATATTGGGATGACGTAATTTTTTGTGACGAGACAAAAATTATGCTGTATAGTCATGATGGACCCAGTAAAGTTTGGAGAAAGCCAAGCACAGCTCTGCAACAAAAAAATATAATACCCACAGTAAAATTTGGCAAACTTTCAGTGATGGTATGGGGTTGCATCTCGTCGAATGGTGTGGGTGAGCTGCGAATTTTTAATGATATAATGACAAAGGAGTATTACCTTGACATTCTCAAAAATGAGTTGACAAGAAGCGCGATGAAGTTTGGATTTGTTGACCCAGAAAACCCTAATAAACTAAAATACAAGATATACCAGGATAACGACCCTAAACACAAGTCGTTGCTTTGCAGGACCTGGCTACTTTATAATTGCAGTAAAGTCATTGATACTCCAGCCCAGAGTCCCGACTTGAACCCGATAGAGAATTTGTGGGCGTACTTAAAGAAGAAAGTGAGCAAACACGGCCCAACTAATAAAACCGCTCTCATCAACGCCATTCAGGTTGAATGGCAGAAAATACCAGAGACTTACGACCTGAAGAACCTTATACATTCCATGCCCCGTCGTCTGCATTCTGTAATGGAAGCTAAAGGCCGTCACACTAAATATTAAAATCACACACCTTTATTTTCCTTACAAAAGTCACATAATATTTGAAAATGTAAACAATTAATTGACAGCACAGAATGAACTTTTTTACAGATTTTTATGTTTTTTTTTACTTATTGTCCTGAAGTTTTGAGTTTTGCTGCCATAAATATGTTAAAAATAAAAGTGACAAAAATAATGTGTATTTAAAATTTCGAAAATGTTATTTAAGTTGGTAAAATAAAGCTATTAAAATATATTATAGAAGATTTTATCATGTTGCAAACAATTAATTGACATACTGTATTTGCGTGGCCTACGTTCGTGGCTCTCAATGTGTGTGTATGTGTTCTTATATAAATACATCCATATATGAGAAATTCGAAGGTTTAACGTTTACAACATTACATCTAGCATATCATTTGCTTACTCACATTTATTATATGTTTACGTGCTCTTATGTGATACCATAATACTCATTTAATTCTAAACTCGCTTAGTTGCTTTTGTTTGTTTCTTTTAATTTTAATTTTAATTTCTTTCAGCTTATTTGTTACAACATTTCATTTTACATACGAGGATTGCATTCACATCTGTAAGTTGTATGTGTGTATGTATGTGTGTATGAAGCTTGATTTTTATATGTGAATGCCTGCGTGTATATCTCCCTACGTGTGTGTGTATACATACCTACATATATGGCCCTAGAGATTTTACTATAATTTAATTACAAAGTAAAGAATAACAAGTTTCATTCAAGTAAACAGCTATAAAGTGAACACTTCAAAATAATGCCGAAATATAGACAAATAATTGTATTATATAAAAATAGTACAGTATCCTATACAAATGCCAACAGATTCCATTGGAATGCGTCGAAAGGTAATATATAAGCATAAGTATAGTAAAATGTTCACATACCACTTCGTATGTAAGTAAGTGCGAATGTATTTTGATGATTTCGCGGTTAGCTACAACAATTTTTTCTAACATTAAAAAAACAGTAGAAGCGAAAGCATCTATACTTAAGATACACTTATTTATGTAAGTTCATATACATATGAAAAATTATGTAATGACAATAAAAGCACTTGGCGAACATACATATAAACTAGAGATGCACTTTGTGTGAAATTAAAGTCATTAAAAAAAAATATTATTTTTCTTAACGATTACTCGTATTTACAGCTGTCTAAGTCACTAAATTAATGAGATTACATTCACTTAAAAATATATGCCAATCATTAATTAAAAAAAAAAATTAAAAAAATAACTAAGCAGCAGCACATTAATATTAATAGACTACATCATTCAAAGATGTTTTGGCCTAGCTTCTCCTGCAATTTGTAGTGTGTGTCTTGATATTGTTCTACAAACAAAGGACACTACAGAATAAATGTGTTCTGCAGACCTTTTTCTTTTGAGAAGCTTTTCATGACATAAATGTACTGGAGATTTGCTACTTGCCTGCCCAAGGCAACTGGCATTGAAAAAACTTTTTGTGCTTAATGCAATGCGCATAGTACCAAGCACACACTCACGTATGTATGTACTACTGGCATGTCACGCAAAAATGGCCAGCAACGGCGACCGCCCGGCACATTACATGCATAAAATATAATATAGGTAAAACAAAAATATTTTACATACTTGATCTTGAGCTTAGCTTACTCTGTACATCGGAGTTCGGTGACATGAATGAAATATTTGCAGCCTGTTTATTTAAGTATGTATATACAGTATATTTTTAACTTTTGTAATTAAAAATATGTATGTCGAATAAGGCTCATTCTTTAATCGCTGCCATGCAAGAAATGCTTAAAAGAAGAAAAATTTTCACATTTTACTGAGTTAAGTTTGTTATGTGAAAAAAAAGTTTCAAAAACATATTTAATTGACTTTTTTATTTAAAAACCTATGTTTATGTATCTGACTTTTATTCAAAAAAATTCTAAAATATTATATCAAAAAATTTTATTATAAAATAATATTAATATTATATTGTGTATGGGAATAAGTTTCCGCCTTCGTAAAAGAGCTGCCGCTGCTGATACAATTTTTGTGTTCGGTCTATTTAGTAATACACTGGTGATTTGAAGGTGTATAGACGGGGTCTCGATCACAGGACATGCGTTTGAAGCATAAAGACCCTTTTTTATCTGACGTCAAAACTGTCTATGTTCGTCCCGAACAAACAGCATTCCCGCATCATGCTTCATTATTACCTTTTAAAGAAAAGTGCAGCTGAAACGTGTCGTATATTGATCAATATTTACGGTAATCATGCTGCATCAACTTGTAAAGAGTGGTTTCCATGCTTCCAAAGTGGCAATTTCGACGTGAATGATAAAGATCGCGAAGGGGCAACGAAAAAATTCCAAGATACACAACTACAATAATTATTGATCCAACATGCATGTCGAACCCTTGATGTTATAGTATGTCTAAAGGGTTGGATGTTGACAGATCAACCGTCAGGAAATCTTGCCCCACCCGCCGTATTCGCCAGACATTGCACCTTCGGATACCATCTGTTCCGATCAATGCAGTCAGCCCTTATGGGAGAGCGGTTAACTTCTTATGAGAGCATCGCAAATTGGCTCAATGAATGGATCAAGTCAAAAGAACTCGAATTTTTCGTCAGAAGAATCCGTATGCTGACTGAAAGATGGAGTGAAGTTGCAGCTTCCGATGGCACATACATCACATAATATCAAGTATTATTTAATTGTTTAAATAATTCGTAACTTTGGCTAGAAAAGGACGGAAACTTGTTCTCATACCCTATATATATGATTATTATAAAAATTTAATATTAATTTTAATTTGTAAGCCGTTTCTCAACACTAGATACATGGAAAATAGCTTTTGTAATTTTTTAGAATTATTTTAAGCATTTTTATTCACGTTCTTGTATGGTATACAATTTTGAAATTTTAAATTTTTTTACTAAAATAATTTACAAGACTTTATAATTCTAAATGTCTTTAGCTATTTGTTGCACATATAATAAAAAAATCCATGATGTAAAACTCTGAGCGTAAAATATCAATACATTAATATTTAGCGATGTTTTTAGGTTTGAGCTGAAGTTACTATAAATTTATGGCGTGTCGAAGCTTTTTGGTTCGGTTTCTAATTTGCGGACATATTCAAAATTATAGAGATCAAATTTTGAGGCCACCGCAGCCATAGCTTAGATATTTGTTGTGATTAAGTTTTAATTGTAAGTACAACTTTCTTAAAAAAAAAAAACAAGAAAAAAATTGTTGTTTTCTCCTCGTCAGCAATGCCAACAATCGGTGCATTTTTCCGAGAAGAAAAACATGTTTTTAAAATAAATATGCTCTCAGATCGTTAAAATTCTCAAACCCCACCCACAACTATAACTCCCGTTTGATTTAAGGGGGTATTCTGGTCTAGAGCCCTACTTTTTGGGTATTTTTCAAACTAGGATAAAAGAAAAATTAAAAACATTTTTACTATCCATTTTTTTATATAATATTTATTGATGTTTAAGGTATATAAAAAAAATTAAAAAAAAAAAAAGTCAAAAATTCATCCAGTGACAGGTCGGTGAAGTAGGGGTTGCTAGTCAAACAGTGCTCCCTGGTTGACATGATTCCAACCCTTGTAGTGATCTAAATCGAACAAACAAAGAAAATTCTTAATTAGTAAAGATGTCGCTACATCTTGAGCCTCGGCCGAAAAAAAAAATAAAAATTCACAAAATGGCGCCTACTTGAAAAAAAAAATTTTTTTTTACCCCTGTTTTTTGACCTTTACGAATTTTTTAAAAATACTTCAAATTAAAATTTTTCAAAATCCAATGCTCCAGTGATAAAGAGATGTATGAAAAAGATTCTCACCAAATTTCAAAGGGATCGGTCAGATAGAACTTCAGATATCGTGTCAACCACCTCAGCAAAAGGAGTTTTGAGAAAAACGCGTTTGAATTTCGCCGTCCGCTCAAACCAGTCTAGCTGTCGCGTCACTAAAATAGTTGTAATTTCGAAAATAATTCGAATTTTGCAAAATCCTCTTAGGGAGATATTTTTGAATACCTAGACTATCGAATTTTGAAAAAAAAAAATTTTCGATTTTTTCAAATTTCTAGACTAGAATACCCCCTTAAAATAATTTAAAGTCTCTAGAGAGTAGAAGGTCTATATTCTCACTGTATTTTGCTTTTAGTGTAACTCAAGCAGAAATTGATTGCTCATCTCTGTTATGGAGCATCTCTGTTACGGAGCATCTCTGTTATAGAGCTCTCCGTAACTCTTATGCATTTCATCTTAAATTGCTTAACACGAATTATGCGCGTTTGCTCCTTTTATCCGCGAACTAAGAGAATTCAATGAGAACTCGAGTTCTAATCCGCTTCATTTTTCGGTGTAAATAATTAATTATATGAATTTCTAAACTCTTTTTTTAATAATTTATTTAACTATCTGTAAAAATTGAGGCTCATATTAGTTTTAAGAGGTCTGTAAAAACGATTATTATGCTTTAGACTTGAATTAAATTATATGAAAGGAAAATTATCTGCTGTTCCAAGGTGAATTAAATTGTAGGATTCTGCAACTCCGTTTATAAATTTATAGTCAGAATGAGAAGGTTTAAAAATACAGAGAAGTTTTTTTCGCCATATGCAAGTTTTTAATATCTTTCTTAAAAGAAAAATACCTTTAGTGTTTCTTGTTATAAAATAGATAGCATAAACAATTCTTTTTTTATTTGTATATAAAAATATAATATAGTTCATACGAAAACTATATAACTTAAAGTTTTAAAATTTATAAAAAAATTTAAAAAATTTTCATTAAAAAAAATTATTTTCTAAAAAAATTTTCATTAAAATTTTACTTTTAAAAATTTTCATTAAAATTTTAAACTCTTTATTCAGAGTGTTTAGAAAAATTCTGGATATGCAGTTTTGTAGCCCATTCAATTTTGATATGATACAAATTTTATATTACAAAAAACAGAAATTTATTAAAAATAAATAAATAGTCAACGCTATGCAACATGTCGTGTTGGTATTATTGTGAACATACGTACACATATACTCTTATCCTCTTGGGAAAAGCTGACAATTATTTGTGCGATGTAAATTTGGCTCGTTCCGGCAAAGTGGGTCCGATTCGTAGTAGGAATGAGAGCCTAAGCATAATGATTTATTTGGTTCATTAAAAAGGGGTCTATGCGTAATAAGTAGTAATGCATTTTTTTTTGATTGGTTATGAATTTTTAATTGAAAATGAGAACTAGAGTGCCTAGTGAAGAAATGGAAATACATTCACAGCTGTTTAATACTTCGTTCAAAAATTTAAGCATCTCCTACTTAACTCGTACCCAAATCTGAAGCAGTGCGATTACGCTGTTGCGCTTTTATGTCGAAAAAACCCAGTGCATTTCGAAGATTGTGAACGACTAACGGTGCATTACCAATTTGCGTTGTTTGGGATTCTTAACTCGTTTTTTTACTCCCTGTTTTTTCAAAACCCCTTGGTACTCAAACGGTTAAGATCGAAATTACACTGAGATGCAGTTAAAATGAGTTATTAAAAAAAATGTTGAAAAAAAAATTATTAAAACTTATTTCGCTAAAAACGTATTTAAGCGCAATGTGCACTGGAACAAATGTGCAACTGGAATTTCTTTTAGTAAACCGAAATTCACCTAAATCGGCGAACCCATTAAACCGCTAATTTGTTGGAATAGTCGCCTAATCCAGAAACCAAAATGTCGAGGAAATCGGCTTCATTCATTTTATTATGTCTCCTCAAGTAAATGTAAAACCTGAATAACCCGGATTTATATTCGGCCAAGGACTTTCACTCCAGCCGCACTCTTTGTACATGTATAGGGAATGTTTGTGCTGTTACAACAACAACAAAACACATTTTCATGCAATAATATTCTGTTAATAGATATGCCAATGAATTTTTTATACAGCATAAAGTAGAGTTGCTACTTATTCATACATATTTTTATAAAATTTTTGTTGTGGATTTTGACTTTTGCACCAAATGAGCAAATAAGCGAAGTGAAATTAATTAATTCTCGGAGATATGGAATAAAAATCCCAAAACCTAATATCGATATTTGAAAATTTCAGATTTCACTGTATGAAAAAAAAGAATATTTTTTATAGTAAACTATTATTTTAATACGCCATCCAAAATATTTTAACCTCTTTTTTGAGTGTACTGTTCAACCGACTTCAATGAAACATGCACCGATTTGGTGGGAAAACTTCTTTAGTGCAGAAATGTTAACTCTTCTATATAGAGGAAGAGGCGTCTAATATATAGACCAAAAAGTAAAAACCAATGCATCTCTAAAACCAATTAAGCTAAGGAACTAAAACTTAGTGCGAATGCATAAATTGGATATACCGTAAGTACCTGCGGTGAAAAGTGGTAGGCATTGGAAAAGGAGAAGGTGCTACGCACTCTTGTACATCTCCCTTCATACAGTTTTTTCCTGGAACTGCTTATGCTATGGTACCGAAATGCCATATATATGTATATATAATTGGCGCGTACACCATTTTTGGGTGTTTGGCCGAGCTCCTCCTCGTATTTGTGGTGTGCGCCTTGATGTTGTTCCACAAATGGAGGGACCTACAGTTTCAAGCCGACTCCGAACGGCAGATATTTTTATGAGGAGCTTTTTCATGGCAGAAATACACTCGGAGGCTTGCCATTGTCTGCCGAGGGGCGACCGCTATTAGAAAAATATTTTTCTTAATTTTGGTGTTTTCTCCGAGATTCGAACCGACGTTCTCTCTGTGAATTCCGAATGTTAGTCGCGCACCATCCCATTCGGCTACGGCGGCCGCCACAACAAATGCCATACAGTTCAATTAATTACGAATGCCGTATATTCTCACGACAATCGGTTCTACGTTACCAGAACGACCCGGATTTATATTCGACCAAGGACTGCCGCTTCAGTAGTATTTCCTAAATAATGGGCGCTTAAAATTCAAGGGCCGACACACGTAATTGAGCCATACCAATATTATCATAATAAAGAGAAATGACAATAATTTCCTAAAAAAATTGTATTTTATTCAAAATCAACACCGGCCTTTGAAACTTAACCACCCTTTATTTATGGGGATGTTTATGCTGCTACAATAACAACGAATGCCGTACTTAGGGCGAAAAGCATTAAGTAATGGGAATGGTGGGGAGGCACCTCTCTTAACCCTTTTGCATCACCGTTGGAAATGCGCGATGCACTCAAAATACCTTGAGTCGGCGAGACTTTTACTGTTTGTTCTAATGGAAAGGAATGTTACAGGATTACTAAAATTATCTATTTTCCTCAAACTCAAACAAAAACAATTTATTGCGGATTATTCTGTTATTGGTGATAGGAGAGAGTTTTTGTTCGCGCGGACTATTCTGCTCTTAGAGATAAGAGAGAATTTTCGTTCGCGGATTATTCCGTCGAATGATGCAAAAGGGTAAATAATAAATGAATCAATGGAGACTTAAAAATCTTAAAACAATTCTCATGGATCGTTAACAGGGTTTAAAAAAAGAAATTGACATATTTTATCAATAGAAGCAACTGTAATTGGATGAAACCAACTACTTACAGCGAGCATTGCATCGACCACGGGCGATTCTATATACCAATAATAATTACATAACCTTCAACTGCAAATACTTAATTCATGTCACTCCCTCCGATCTATTGAGTTTGATTTTAATATAGCATAAGAAACCTTGTCTAACCTTCACTTATTTTTATTTTTTTATATGTATTTTTATTAACTTAAAATGCAAAGTTACGCTGTTATCACAATTTATCATTAGAGTTTTCTAAAATATATGTAGTTAAATTCTTCGATTTGTATGCCCAGCGTCGTAATATGTTATGCGGGGAGCAAATGAGAAGAGCTAAAGCAATTATGTAGCGCATTACTAACTACATATTGATTTTACTATTTAGTGGTACTTTTAATAAAATAAATTATTGTATCAAAAATATCGGCGGAAATCAACTTATTTATATAAATAGTTACACAGTTTCATTTGCACACAGAAGCACATCTATTACACGAAGCCTAAATTAAGTGGTAATTTAAAAATAAAATTAACAAATAAAAAGTAAAAAAACTTAAACTATATAGTTACACAAATTATGCTATGTATACATATTAAAAAAAAACGATTAACTATGAACTAATTAATGCTACACTTTGCTTCTTACAAATTAAAATTGTCGGGTCACATGAAAACTATACAATTAACAGTTAAAACTGTTGTTTCAAAACACTTTCAAATTGCAACAGACCAGTCAGTTTCATTACGCATACATAAAATTTAAAATACCTTAAGTAGTCTTTTAAGTTTTTCTTTTGTTTTTGTTTTATTTTTTGTGTTTTCTTTTTAATAACTAGTTTCTTGTGTGTGTTTGATTCAAAAGTGTTTTAAAAAACAGTGCACTAAATACACACGCTCAGCTTGTTTTGTGAGTTGATCAACATTTTAGTTGCCTATTACTTTTTGCTATTTGTTACTCGCTATTTTAATAATTTATATTTATTTTTTAATTTAAAACTCCGTTGATTGTCAGACAAAGGAGGAAAAGCCAGGCAGTGGAGCCCTCGACCTGGCCATATTATTCACAATAATTTGACCACCATTGAGACTCATCACTGCGCTGCCTTCCGGTTCCGAGTCGGTGTAGCTGGAGTAGTTGCGCACCGGTTTCTGTTTCTTCCACGATTGTCGCAGCGAATCATTCACATTGGCATAGTGATTGACGAACGAGTGCGGATCGGAGCGCACGCTCTCGTTCTCACTCTCGGAGTGCTGCAAAAATATAGATCAGCAAACACAGAGGTGCAAGTGTGCGAAAACGACGTTGAAAACAAAAGCATTGTTAATGAGGTGAAATGAAAGGAAAAGAAAAGAAAATTTTAAAAATGCGTTAAGTGGCGTTCTTAAACAAATACATATTTATAAGTTATTTGAATGAAATGATTCTAAATTTTCTAAAAACCGAAACAAAAATAAAATAAACATTAAATTTATAAATCGGCAAATAGTCGCATTCAACTGTAAAGCTAGTGAAGTTGGGCATTTGTTGTTGCCAAAGCTTAAATAACCTAAACCGCATATGTACATACTTATCTGATTTCCAAAGGATTTATCAATCTCAGCTTGAAAAATAAATAGATATGAAGAAAGTTTAGTTGAATGGATATTTCATGCGAGGAGTCCAGTGTATTGGGCAGGTGAATGCTAGTTGATCGTTTTAAGCTCTTTTGTGATCATATTGTAAATGTTTTCAAATAAGCTAGCTAATACGTTTTTTAACCACATATTAAATGTTCGTTGAAAATCACATTTTTAAAAACGTCAAATATAAGTGACGCATAACTTCACATTTGGGATAAGAAATCGATTTCTATCATTATTTTTATTTGAGACTAATTTATGTAAAAATATGTGCCTTTCGTAATTGTTTCCAATAAGATTTATCACTTAGAATTTATAACTTGTGGCAAATTTGTCTGAAAACCCTCCTTAAGTAGCTTTGATAGCCTCATTAGACCAACAACATAACACACAGACGGACATGTCAGACAAAAATCACTTAAAAATAAGTGCGAACTCTTTCATAACTCAACCCTAAGCTGCGTTGAAGCAGAGCATCTTCTACAAAAAACAAAAGCTGTCACTTCTAAAAACTTACTGTGTAAGCAGCTACTTATCAACTAATCAAACACTACTACTTCCTTTAAATCAATGTGTAATTCTCACCTGTGATGCCTCGGAGGAGCTAACCTCTGACGGCTTCTCCGTAACGCTACTATCATCGGGATTCTCATCGTAGCACTTCAAGCTCTCCTCATCGCTGTGGTATGCCACAGAGGCCGGCGAAGGACGCGGTGGGCTTTTTCCAAGTTGTAAATTTGTTGGCGGTCGATTAGAGGATTTTTTACCTAGTGTGCCCAAGGCGCCACGATTCAATGTACCTACACTATTTAGTGTACCAGTGCCGACACCGTGCCGTGAGCGATACAATTCTAGCGCTAATTCCTGCCGTTCATCAATCGACATGGCCATGGACTCCTCGAGCGTTTTTTGTGCCTCCTCTGTAGGCGGAAAACATAGTTTTAATTTTATGAAAAATATATTATTAAAAAAATTTATAAAACTTACGCTTATATTTATAACTTTTGCTCTTCACACATAGCACCGCAATGACCATAATGATGATGACAATGGAAGTCGCCGCCAAAGAAACCATAAACCAAGTTTGCCGGTAGAATGGTTTGTGTTGTAAATAGCCATATTCCAGATGCAGTTTCGATGGCGTCAAAATGGAATCTTTGGAATAGGCGGGGAAAGAGATGCCATAACGATTGTAGGCAATCACGCGGAATGTATAGGCGGTGGATGGCAATAAGATTTGATAGCTGATTGTGAAATCTTGTATGGTGCCACTATTCGTTTGTTCGATTGTCTCCCAGCGGGAGTCGTCTGTTAGGGTAAAGAGAATTTTTGTTTTTTATATAAAATTGATGATAATAAATGCAGCTTTAAGTGACGGTTTGAAAAATGTGTATTTAAAGTAAACAAAAAATTATATGTTTCAGATTAGCACTAATAAGATATGTACAAGCATATGTTATGTGAGATTGGTGTGCGAAAGTTGCATAGATGAAGAACTAATTATTTTGTATTTATCTACAGCAGAATTCCGAAGTTAGATACCATGAATATAACATACGAAGTTAACGGGAAAGTCGTTCTAGATACTTAAGGTTATTATTATGTAGGTACTGAACAGTCAAAAAGACCCACCACACAAACTTTTTTTTGAATTACGTGAAGTAGGAAGCACTAAGTGAAAAATCGTGAACCCAATATTTTATCACTCAGTAAGTTTAAACTGTCATGGTTTGATTCTAATTTTATTCATGATTCTTATAACTTGACATACCCTTTAATTCAAAATAGAGACTGGTCGTAAGCAGAAAATAATGTTTTTTTTTTTATAATCTTTAAAATTGAATACCTCGAAAACGGTTGAGGCATGAACATCATGTCATAAACCTAAATAAATAAAAATGACCTAAAGAATAAAGTGTTTAAGTATCTAAGACAACTTTCCGATAGCCCTGTATATAGAATCACATTTAACAATTTGATAACAAAACATTGTTGAAAAAGTTGTATTATCTATATAACTTATTTCATGCTAGCTCCTGTTTTATCCTTGTACACTTAAACTATAGCCGAATGGGTAGGTGCATCACTACCAATCGGTAATGAACGGGTTTAAACCTCGGGTATTAAGCACCAAATAATAGAAAAAGTTGTTTCTGTAGCGGTCGTTTCTCGGCAGGAAAACCTTTCCAGTCCTTTCAGTCCGATGAGTACCGTAACGTAATGAGTACCGATTTGAAATTTTAAGTGTATATTCACAACTATTCACAAAGGATAAACATATATACTTTTTCAATATATTACATAGAGGTGGTTCAACATTCGTTATTGTCGCATTGATTTATGGTATGCAGTAAAGTTTCTAATTGTTATATAAATCTTTCGATAACTTCAAATCACAACCAACTACTTTTTAATTACGTGAAGATTAATAATATGACCTGCACTGTAACTTGCGAAAACCCTTAATATAGTTTTAGCCGTTTAAAGTTTACGATAAGCATAAATACGACACTGATGGCACTTTGTGAGCCACCTACATATATTCTCGAAAGTATATGTATAATACATTGAAAGAAATCTACTCGTTACTTGTTAATTATTATTATCATGAAGGGAATTAGAAAGACCTATTGTGCCCCCTTTGTGGATTCAAAGCATTACTCTGAGCCCAACTTCTTCAATAAATTTTAGTACCATGACGACAGTGTGCCCATTTCCACCAAGCCGTTTCTCTATACCTGTTTCTCTTAACACAAACATACATTACCGCGGTCAGAAAAAATTGGTTTGTTTTTTGCATTTTCTTAAACTATTGTCCAAGGGTTAACGCATACGTTCACCTAAAGGTTGAAGGCGACCGCTATGTCTGCACATTGGAATTTGCCTTTGCATAACGTTATTGCAAATTTACTCATTTCGCTCAATTCTTACCATTACTTTTCTCGCTCACTCATGTATTGAAATTAGTTTTACCTACTTACTAAGCAAACCGATATGCGACAAATATGTAACAACAACTAACTAACATGTAAAGTTCTAAGAACTAAAGAGAGTCTATTGGAATTGTATGTACACATATTGTATAAATTCAGTTATGCTTGAATAAATACGGCACTTGAAATATTGGAGTAAAGGCGAGCAGTCGCGGCTTCGTTTTTATTATTAACAGGTGGCAAAAAGGCTTGCCATCTTCAAACATTTGGTGACCCCGACGTGATTAATTTCACGTTATAGTACATCGTCGCATAACGCATCATTTACCTGTTATTCGAACAGTAAATTAGCATCAGTTATATCGAACCGTTTAATTTGTCGTTATTGGAATCGCATTTTATTTATCGCTATCAAATCAACATTTTTCGTCATTTGAAGGCGCAATTGGCACAGCTATATTATTGGGCGTTCATTGGAAGTCTCGCTTGACCTTCAAATCGTGAGCCAAGCTGTGAAGATCTTGCTGGGGCGTTGTACATGGAAGGCGCAAGCGTCAGTAGCAACAATATATTTTCTTCGGATATCGGGCTGCGCATTTGCACATTTGGCAGCAGCACAATCATTATAGCTAACATTTCATCGTATTTTCGGAAGCGCAGGCACCAGGCAGTCGAAGCATATCTCAGGTAACAGTTTTTTTGTTGGTGGATCTATTCGTAAAAGTTTTCTTTACGCTGCGGCGCACAAGCATACGAACGGTGGACAGCGGAACTTGAAGCCTGCATACAGTAAAATGCCAAAAACACACGAACAGCGTGATACAAGCGTCCCAGTAGGAAACTCGAGCGATATGTTCTTAAGACGAAAGAGCTTATGGTTCCTCAAACAAATCCGCACATTGAAGGGCGAAGCGGACGAGAATAACTTTCAAGGCCTTGATGATTCAACACTGGCAGTGAAGTTGGAGCAACTTGACAGACTGCAGACTCAATTCGAAGAAACGCAGTCTCAACTTGAGAGGGAAGACATCGCGGAAATTGAAGGCGAAGCAAGGGTGATATTTTCGGAGGCATATGTGTCCATCAAAGCGAACATTACCAAGGTACTTAGCTCGCGTTCAATATCATGTGCTACATCGTCTACGCGCAACTACTCTATGGTGGACGAACTAGGTGGGCACACATCATCGCGTAAAAATAAATCGAGTTTGCCGGCTTTACAGCTGCCCCAATTTAACGGAATGGTTACAGAATGGCCGGATTTTTGGGCCATGTTTCATGTTATCGTAGGTCAAGAATCGACACTGACCAACATCGAAAAGTTCCAGCACTTGAGGTCATGCCTAAGCGGCATCGCATTGGATGTAGTCCGTTCCTTGGAAATAAATGATGCGAATTACGAAAAAGCGGTAAAATTATTAAAGGCAAGATTTGACATTAAGAGAGTTCAATTTCAGGCACACATCAAGGATATTTTCGGGCTGGATAAAGTGCCCGATGGTTCAGCAGTTTGCTTACGGGAGCTCAGCGACAAGGTCACTAGTCATCTGCGTGCATTACAAACCATCGCCACAAATGAGGAGTTGCTGGATGGTTTACTCACGCATTTAGTCATCAGCAAGGCAGACATTGGTACTCAAGCGAAATGGGAAGAAGAAGCACCAACTCAAAATTTGCCTTCGTGGGATCTTGTTGCCAATTTTTTGGAAAGGAGAGTTCGCATATTGGAAAGCGTCAATACAATTACTGCAGCCCCCACAAAACAGGTGACAAGTAGAAAAAATAATCGTAGTCAATCGTTTGTTACCACTAGCGCCATCAAAAATTGTGTATTTTGCAATGCAACTCAACATACAATCTTCACTTGTTCTCTATTTTTAAACCTTTCACCTTCGTTACGCTTTCAAGAAGTTAAAAAGCATCAACTTTGCATTAATTGTCTAAAAAAGGGACATGTCGTCAAAAATTGTAAGTCAAGCAGCTGCAAGCATTGCTCAGCTAAGCATAATACACTTCTTCATTTTTCGCAATCTCCGCAAACAATTGCGCAAGACACAGGTGCACCTCCTAGTGCCAAGACATCCCTTGTCGTAGAGCATCCCGAGCAGACCTTTCACCCATCTCCTAAAGGTGTAGTAATGCTAGCCACTGCCATTGTGATGCTAAAAAGTCGTCAAGGTACTTTCATACCGTGCAGAGCCCTACTTGATTCCGTTTCTCAACTTCATTGCATAACAGCAAATATGGCTAATCAGTTGCAAATTAAGAAGTCAAAGGCTACTACACATATTTCGGGAATCGGTCAATCAGACATAACCTCGAGCGAGTATGCAACTACGCTATTACAATCGGTAGATCGTACATATTCAACACCTATTTCGGCCGTTGTTGTGCCAACAATAACCACATATCAACCTGAAGCAAACATCTCGAACGTCGAATGGAAGATTCCATCCAATATCTCGTTAGCGGATCCAACCTTTTTCAAATCCCAGAAAATTGATCTTTTGATCGGAGCTAGTCTGTTTTTTGAGCTGCTATGCGTAGGACAAATTCGCATAAGCAAAGGCCTACCGGTACTGCAAAAAACAAGGTTAGGTTGGGTCGTGTCAGGAAATTTCGATTGCTCCTCAACTAAATTTGTACACTCCGTTGCTATTAGGGAATGCACATCTGATCGAATGGATTGCGACCTTAATGAGTTAGTTAAAAAATTTTGGGAGGTAGAGGGACACACTATGGAAAATGTGAAGCGTTCTAAGGAAGATTTGGCCTGTGAAGAACACTTTATCAACAATTATTGCCGATTAACTTCAGGAGAATACTTAGTTAGTTTGCCTTTTAAATCAAGTATTTCGCAATTAGGCGATTCTTATTCGCAAGCAGTACGTCGTTTTCAAAATCTCGAGAAAAGATTCACACACAACTCCGAGTTAAAGGAACAATATTCTAAGTTCATAACTGAATATGCTCAACTTAAACATATGTCACCGGTAGGAGTCATTCCCAGGGGTGTTCACACAAACTTCCTACCTCATCACTGCGTGATAAAGGCAGACAGCACCACCACTAAATTGCGCGTAGTATTTGATGCGTCCGCTCCCACCAGTTCTGGATTTTCGTTGAACGACCTGTTGATGTCAGGTCCAACAATACAATCCAGATTAATTGACACGTTGTTAAGATTTCGATCGCACAAATTCGCTTTGACAGCCGACATTTGCAAAATGTATCGGGCCGTCAAGATATCCAAATCTGATAGTTTTTTGCAGTGCATATTATGGCGCGATAAACCCAACCAGGAGTTCAAGATATATAAGCTAGATACAGTCACTTATGGTACCAAGCCCGCTGCATTTCTGGCCATTCGGGCAATGCAGCAGCTCGCAATTGAGGAAGCAAGGAACTATCCCCTTGGTTCAGAAATCGTCTTGCGCGACTTCTATGTCGATGATTTAATATCAGGCGGAGCGTCTGAGAAACAAGTGTTGCAAATAATGACACAGACGGAGCAGCTTTTAAAAAGGGGTAACTTCATACTAAGAAAATGGTGCTCAAACAGTGTAAACATTTTGCGAAAAATTGACCCAGCACACCGTGAGAAATTTTTAAAGTTCGGGGATGGCATTGATATCACTAAAGCCTTAGGGCTGGCATGGGACCCTAAACGCGATCATTTTCTTTTCCTCTGGGATCCACTTCCTGAACCGGCACGAGCAACGAAACGAAACGTCTTATCAGTAATTGCTAGATTTTACGATCCACTTGGCCTCATTGGTCCCGTTGTGCTAAAGGCTAAGGTATTTTTACAAAGTTTGTGGAAAGAGAAGCTAGATTGGGACGAAAGCATTCCTCAGTCATTACACTTTGCTTGGATTCAACTCTGTGCGAATTTGAATTTTGTGGAAAAAATGAGCTTCCCTCGTTTCGTTGGGCTGGATGCAGACAACATTCAAATACACGGATTTTGCGACGCCAGTATGGCAGCCTATGGAGCCTGCGCTTACGTTCGATCACAAATTGGCGGCGAAGTTCGCACATCTTTGCTCTGCTCCAAATCTCGCGTTGCACCATTGAAAACACTCTCAATTCCAAAATTAGAGCTGTGCGCTGCAATGTTGTTAGCCGAGTTGCTAAATTCTATCCAAACTTTAGGTCCTTTTAAGGGTGAATTCTTCTGCTGGTCAGACTCCACTATTACCCTATCGTGGGTAAGTAGTGTTGCCGCTAATTTTAATGTATTTGTCGCCAATCGGATAAGCAACATTCAAGAACTAACTCAAGGTATGTCGTGGAGGCATGTGCCAACCCAACTCAATCCAGCAGATATCTTATCAAAAGGGGCCTCTCCCAAGGAACTTGATGCAGCTACATTATGGAAGGAAGGACCATCATATTTGAAACAGGATGAAGCCAAATGGCCTAAAATAAGGCAAGTAGACAACGCATTACTTGAAAGGAAGAAAACAATTTTGATCTTGACACCTAAAATCATCGACTATACAATTGACTGCAAACATATACATAAATTTCGTTCTATGAGAAGGATCTACGCGTATGTGAATCGTTTTCTAAAAATTAAATCGAATATTCGCTGGGAATCGCCTCAACTAAGCCTCGAAGAAATTGAAGCAGGAACGCATTTGCTCCTTCGTATGGTGCAGAAAGCTGCCATGAGCCTCGACTACAACGAGCTGAGGGCTGGACGCGCAGTCAGCTCTTCAAGCAATCTTCGTTCGCTAAACCCATTTCTGGACGCGACCGGACTAATACGAGTTGGTGGACGTCTTCAGAATGCAGATCTTAGTTTCAATGCAAGGCACCCCATCGTGCTACCAAAGCATCATCCACTAACAAATGGTATCATTAAATACTTTCATCAGAAGCTGCTTCATGCTGGTCCTCAAGCACTGCTTGCAACAATTCGCTTGCAGTATTGGCCTATTGGAGGAAGAAAAAGCGTGACCGCTGTACTCAACAAATGCTTGCGATGTTTTCGCGCAAAACCAATACTCATGAGGCACATAATGGGTAATCTACCAGCCGAGCGAGTCCGGAGTCAACGCCCTTTCTACACCACTGGTGTAGATTTTTGCGGCCCGTTCAGCTACAAATCCGAAGTGCGAAACAGACCACCAACGAAATGCTACATCTGCGTCTTCATATGTTTCGCAACAAAGGCTACTCATTTGGAGCTAGTCAGAGATCTATCGACAAATTCATTCTTGGCTTCATTAAAGCGATTTACTTGCTTGCGTGGGCAACCTAGGGTTATCTGGTCAGATAATGCTACCAATTTCGTTGGCGCAAAAAATGAATTGAAAGAGATTCGTGCGCTGTTTCTTAGTGAACAACATATTAGCGAAGTTCACAAACAATGTCTTGACGATGGAATTGATTGGCGGTTTATACCACCCCGATCCCCGCATTTTGGCGGTCTGTGGGAAGCTGCGGTCAAGACCGCAAAATATCACCTTCGCAGAGCCATTGGCTCTACTGTTCTCGGCTTTGAAGAGCTTCGGACACTGGTGTGTCAAATTACTGCTATTGTAAATTCAAGACCTCTCTGTCCAATTTCAGAAAGCCCAGACGACCTGGAAGTTTTGACTCCTGCTCACTTTCTTTCTGGTGGAGCACTCACAGCCATGGCAGAGCCGAACTTGCTTAGTATCGACTGCAATCGTTTAAGTCAGTGGCAGAAGACTTGTCGCATACAACAATCCTTTTGGAAATCTTGGAGCACTGCTTACTTAACGCAATTACAAGAGCGCGGAAAATGGCGTACGAAGACACCAAACATTCCACCTAATGCACTGGTTCTAATTCAGGATGATAATCTTCCACCCATGAAATGGCAAATGGGACGAGTTATCGAATTAATCAAGGGTAAAGATGATGTGGTTCGTGTTGCAGTCATCAAAACTAGCACAGGTGTCACCCGGCGGGCAATCACAAAGCTATGCCTACTACCAGTAGAGGAAGTTGAAAACCCTCAAGGCTCTCAACGGGGGGAGCATGTCCAAGGGTTAACGCATACGTTCACCTAAAGGTTGAAGGCGACCGCTATGTCTGCACATTGGAATTTGCCTTTGCATAACGTTATTGCAAATTTACTCATTTCGCTCAATTCTTACCATTACTTTTCTCGCTCACTCATGTATTGAAATTAGTTTTACCTACTTACTAAGCAAACCGATATGCGACAAATATGTAACAACAACTAACTAACATGTAAAGTTCTAAGAACTAAAGAGAGTCTATTGGAATTGTATGTACACATATTGTATAAATTCAGTTATGCTTGAATAAATACGGCACTTGAAATATTGGAGTAAAGGCGAGCAGTCGCGGCTTCGTTTTTATTATTAACAGGTGGCAAAAAGGCTTGCCATCTTCAAACAACTATAATATCTTAAAAATATTGTGTGAAAATTTTAAGTGAATCCGACAAATACTTTTCGAGTTATTCAACAATTAATAAAGGGCGCTCCGGAGCGTTCGCAAAACTTTAAATGCGTTTTACTCGAAACTATGTTTTTTGATCACTGTAACTTAAAAACCGCTACGTAGATTTCAATAAAATTTATACCGCTTTTGAAAAATGTTAAAAACTTGTGCCTGATCGAAGGATTTTTTTTTCAAATATTTCGATTTTTTTTAATCAATTAATTGTCGGTGTTTTTCTCAAAAATCTGAAAAATATTTCCTAAGGCCGCCATATTGTTAATTTTGGACAAAAGCTTATCTATTAATAAAACTAATTTCTCTATCCGATTGATTTTAGATGAATCTCCAAGAACTTGTAATGATCACCGCAAGGGACTTCTGGATAACTTTACAATATAAGTTTTACGATAACTTTTACAACTATTAATATTTTTTTTTTGAAATTACGCTTAAGTCAAGTCAAACCATGATGTAAAAGGTGCGCCATCTTTTATGTCGGTATGTAAACGCTGAATAATTGTCGTTTACCAACAGATCGACTTCAACGTACATATATACATGATTTCGATACGTCGATTCAGTACAATTTCAATCATGGATAGCTTTACACTGAAACAACCGAAATCGACGCTATAAAACCCGAAATGCTTGACAAGGTGATGGCAAGCACAGAAAAAGGATCACAGTTTGTGATTGCTAATAAAGGTGGCCACTTGATTGATATTGTATTCAAAAATTATTTTTAATAAATTGTAATTAACCAAACGAAACAAAAATATCTAACTTATACAAATCAGTTGTTTTTAACACACTTTTATTAGGTCGGGTTGTATTATGTATGTAACGGAATCTTTGAGCTTAATTTTCACTGGCTTCTAAAAATCTGATCGACTTGAAATTTTGCACACCTATCAAGGACCGATGACAATGCAATAATTTGATAAAAATTTTCCATTATCCTTATTACGATTGCCAGGATTAATATTTTCTTTTTTTTACTGTGGGCAAAAAGTAAGGTGAATTTGGTTGTAAAATGAAAAATCTTTATTTATTTTTCAAAGTTATTCAATGTTTTCATACCGACATAAAATATGGCGCATCCTGTATTAATGCTATGTTTTTATTTTTTTTGTAAAATAAAGCATTTGACTAACCCCTTAAGAACAACATATCGTAAACTTCGTGATGTTTCTGTTGGAAATAATAGTCCGAATGAGTCGACAATACAAAGGTTGGTGAAGAAAATTCAAGAAATTGGCTCTGTTGAGGATAGAAAAAGGACTGAAAGCCTGGAGACTGAGGTTTTTTGAATCTATATTATTCACATAGCCAACAACGATTCTGGAGTTGGAACACAACATTCGGATCGAGATAGCTAACCTCAATTCGATTATGTATGTTTCAGTCCATGGAAATTTCAATTCTCGTATGGCTCATGGTAGACATTTAAATGATGTAATTTTTCACATAAAATTTTTAAGCACCGTATTTCGAATTAAAAGAGTGAAACCGGAAATAATCTACGTTTTGACATGTTTAATTTTAAAATAACGTCTAGGCCTGTCTTTTGTAAAACATTTTATTACATATACATGTATACCCTATATGAATGAAAGTATGTCGAAAAATACTCAGACCTGCTGGAATATAAGTTTGTGAACAAACATATTGGGCTGCACGTAGTCCTTTTTCAGAAATATATACTAAATTTATTTTCTGTTGTAAAAATGTTGTTGGACAGATTGATTAATAAACAAAATATTGAAAATAAATAATATGACTTGAATTTAAATAGTGTTAAAAAAGTATTGCACTTTAAATGAGAAGTGCTGATGTGCAATGTTATTTACACACGCAGATGGTGATTATGAAAAACACTTACATAAAAAAAGTTAGATACAAACAATTATTTCCGCGGGAATACTTACAAATAAAGGATGGTTCTCCTCTTTCTACTTAAGCGTTTCGTATAGGTTTCGTAGTAAATATTAAAGGAATGAGAGAATAGAATATTTGCAAATTAAAACCAGTTCACCAAATATACAAAATTGCTACTAATAAATTCTATGGAAAAATTTTAGTTAACACATCCTTAATTTAACTGTGAATACATAATTTGAATAAACCTCTTACAAACAATTTCTTTGGCATGCCATTTTTTTTTAAATTATATATGCTCCTGTTTGATTGGTTATTGTATTAGTATATCATTATATGCATGCCATATTTTTCTACATCATTACATTAGTATGCCATATTTTTGTAAAGGGTGGTTAAGTTTCAAGAGACGGTGTTGATTTTGAATAAAATACAATTTTTTTAAGAAATTATTGTCATTTCTCTTTATTATGGTAATATTGGTATGGCTCAATTACGTATTGAACAAAATATCGGCCAAATGGCTCCCGCGGCCTCGACGGCACCCCTCAATCCGATGGTCCAAATTTTCGATGACGCTGAGGCATAGTTGAGGTTCTATGCCATTAATGTGCCGAATTATCTCATCCTTTAGCTCTTGCATTGTGGCTGGCTTATCGACGTACACCTTTTCTTTCAAATAACCCCAAAGAAAGAAGTCCAACGGTGTCGTTGACATTTAGGTGTGGTTCACATTCAACATAGGCCTTTGAAATTTAACCACCCTTTACTCATAGCATTCACTATATGAAGTAGGTGATGCAGTTCGTTAGATGATCAAGTTTCCGGCAAACTTTTAATGATCACTTTTATACAGACTAGACAAGTGCACGAGATTGAGGCATCTGTGTACAATTCAGGCAAGTTCAGGAAAAGCTGTAAAAAATTTGTAAGCAGCACAACTCTCAACAGTATCGAATAATTCGCTATTCAGTGAGCCCCACCAACTGAGATAAAATAGTTCTTTTTTTAAGTTGCGGAAATTGTTAGTAAAGTAACCGGCCAGTTGCAAAATTTAATAATTAAATTATATATTAGGTGCGCAACTAAGTTCTCGCTGTTTTTTTTTTATGAAAATATAACTTTATTCTGAAAAAATGGTTACAAGTGAATCATTTAAAGTATTGCCCATAGCTGGCTACTACTTTTTCCCATCTTTCTGGTATATCTCCAATTCAGCGTCTACGAAGGTTTTGGACTTCCTTCACGCGGACGGTAGTCAACATTAAAATCACCGTCTTTGAAGCGACGGAACCAATCTTGGCACGTTGTTTCACTTAAAGCAGCATCTCCATAAACTTTTTGCAGCTCTCGATTCGGTTTTTTTCGAATGAAAGTGGAAAATCACCACTTCCCGCAAATGACGATTATTCGGCACAAAATCAGACATTTTCACAAAACCAAAAGTATATGATACCAAAACAAAATCACTAATGTGTCGAAGCAGTCTGTTTACCATATATCTAAGCTTGGTTTATGACGTTTAGGTTATGTTAGAATCGACTGGCACACACTGCTGGCGGCATCTAATGACAAACAGCGGGAACTTAGTTGCGCAAACGGCCGGAAATGGACTTTTGGATTTTTTCGCACAGAAGTTATGGAGGTGGCAAAAATAAAAAAATCCATAACAAGATGTATTAAAACCTTATATAAATCAAAAATTTCTTATCCGATTTGTATAAGTAGGGTATCGTTGGAAGTGCTATAATGGGTTAAGGGTAGTCAGAATTTTCAAAAAATTGGATTGTTTTTTGCATTTTCTTAAAATATAATATCTTAAAAATATTGTGTGAAAATTTGGAGTTAGTTTGACAAATAAAATTATTGAAAATCATAATTTTTTCGGGTCGCTGACTACCCCTAATCCCATAAGTCAGACAGTATTTCGGTTTTATTATCTTCATAATTTTTCCCACAAAATACTTTTTTAAAAGGCTATACTTTTTAAATTCAAAAATTTCTTGTCTTCTTAATCTAAAATCCTCCATTCTATCCGCGCTATTAAAAGGAAATTATTAGTCATTTTTCCAACTAATTGTTATTCAAAAAATAAAATGTAATATTTTTCCGGTTAGCAGATAAGCGAAGCGTACACACTATCTCTATTAATATTCAAATTTGACCTGTTCCACATTATTATATTTTAACTACATATTTCTTCACTTTTGTGTTTAATCAATTTCTCCGGCGAGCTAATCGTCATGCATACTTAACTCCACTAATTCACAACAATTCCCAACACAGGAAAAAAATCCACTTACCTCGTTTTTTCGCTTCAATATAATAACCAAGTATTGGACCACGTCCCGATGGACCATTGATCCAATGCATTTCTACGGCGCTTAAGGTCTTTGTTAGTATTAAATCGCGTGGTGCCACAGGTGACCCTTCCTGCGGGCCAGTCGTTACATTTTCGCTAACAGCCGGCCCATATTCTATCGTTTGTGCGCGCACTGTGAATGTGTAGGTGACTTCCTCCTCGAGATTTTGCACCTTCAAGCTTGTGCCGGATACTTTTTGTTTGACTTGTTTGCTGAATTCTGTAAGAATTTTAATTAGTTTTAATTGAATTAAAAACAAATTGCAATTTCACTCAGAAACTCACTTTCGTTCTCCTCGGTGGTCTCGTAGGTGACAAGGTAGCCTAGAATTTCGCCATTAGGAAATCGCGGTGGATTCCAAGACACCTTCAAGCTTTGCATTGTAATCTCTTCAAATCGCAAATTGAGTGGCGCACTCGGTAGTCCTTGCAATGTTTTAACAGTGATAGGTACCGAGCGTGGTCCATCGCCAGCCGGATTAAATGCTAGTAGCTGTATGCGATACTCAGTAAATTTGTCTAAAAATACTAAACTATGCGATGTGGCTGTGGCTGAGACCACCTCAATCTCCTCCTCCCACTTGCGTCCCTCTTCGAGCTTTTGTGGGGAATCGATGACCAAATAGAAGATTTTGTAGCCCAACAAATCGCCATTTTGCATGCTTTGCTTTGGCGGCTTCCAGCGCAAACGTACTTCTGTGCTAGATATGGGCGCGGCATCAACTGCACGTGGTTCACCGGTTGGTACCGCTTCGCCAACGTATACTGCTACAGGCGGTGAAGCAGGCCCGGGACCTTGTGAGTTGAAGGGCAGCACAACGATCTCATAATTGCGATCCTGTTGCAGATCTGAAAGCACCACATTATTGACATTAATACCCATTACATCAGTCTTGGGCGTGGCTTGCAGTGCAGTTGGGAAGTCAGCCAATTGTTGATACAGAATGCGATAGCCACCAGTGGCTGCATCGCCATTCCACATTGAAGTCTCCAAAGCAAACCATTGCACACGTACCGAAGTGGTCGTGATGGGCACCACTTTCAAACCGGACACGCCCGAGGCCGGCGCAGCAGGCAATGTACGCACAACAATACTTTCTCGACTGAAAGCAGAGGGTCCCAAATCATTGGTAGCTTGTATTCGGAATTGATATGTCGTGTAAGGTTTTAGATTCGTTGCTGTGTAAGAGGTGAGTGCAGGATCTACACGCTCTGGTAATAGCGACCAAGGACCATCATTCTCACGCATTTGCACGGTGTAGTAGCGCAGTGGCGCGAAGCCATCGCGTCCTGGTGTCCAACTGAAGGTAATCTGATGTGCTTGCACTTGGCTGCGTGAGATCTGTGGCATCGAAGGCGGTTGCGGGCGTTCGCGATTGTTTGTTGTATAGACGAGTGCCGAAGCGGTTTTACCCCAACCGAGGCGCGTCTGTGCAGTAACGCTAAAAATGTAATAACGCTCGGCGAGCAGCTGAGTCGCGCGGTATGTCCGGTCCGAGGGAGGGAATTCGCGGCTGTAGTTTAAGTTAGCGCTACCATTTAGCGAATATGTAACCTGATATGCAAGAATTTCGCCATTAGGATCGTCGGGCACGTCCCAGATGATGCGCGCCGTCGAGAAAGAAACATCAGGGAAGCTGACATTAGATGGTGCGCCGGGTGTATCTTCAAAGGTTTGCACTCGTACTGGTGGTGTGCTCAAGGCACCATCACCGAGACGTGTGAAAGCGAGTACTTGTATGTGATAGACGACGAACTTTTTCAATTCGGTAAGTGTGGTGGTGAAGGAGGCATTGTTGGAGATAGTTTTGTGCAGCACTTGACCGCCTCGATTTGTGGCCGCATAGAAGACTTTAAAACCATCGATCTGACCATTGCGATGTTGTTTCGGCACCTCTCCCCAACGCACTACGATGGTTGTAGAAGAAGTGGCATTAGCCTGTACATCAAGTGGACCATACGATGGTACAGCCTCGCGCGTACGCTCAGTAGCTATGGCGCTGTGCCTAGGAATGAAAAAAATAATTTAAAATAGAGATGTAGAAAAATATAAGAAACATAAAAACTACATGAGCTGTTTTTTTACAGAAACACTACAACGAAAGACTGAAGCCATGTGTTGGGCGCATTTTATATAGTTCTTAAAATATACTACAGTTCATTTCACAACGTAATAAATCTTTGCATATATAAGTTGAAGTTCTTTAATCCTTTACTAGAATAAGAATCAAGTGGTACCTAAAAATATTACTTACTTTGAACATCCCACATCGTTGCAAGCACTCATAACCACATCGTATACCGTCCACTCTTCTAGTCCCTCTAAAACATGTGAATTGGCAGTGTGATCATCGATCATGACGCTCTTAGCTTGCACACGGTTATCACTCTCCACTTGACGATATGTGATATTGTAGCCACGTGGATTTCCAAACCATTCTGTTTGCTGTAAAGGAATCCAACGCACGCGAAGTTGTGTGGCACTCATCGCACGCACTGTTACATTGAAGGGTGGGTGCATTGGGCGGGCTTGTATCGTCTGAAAGTCCTTAGTAGACTCTGAAGGGTGCGAAGTGCCGACCACATTTGTAGCGCTCAGCCGCAAACGATACTGCGTGAAGGGCATGAGCCCCGTGACGGTGAGTGTTTCCGCGTCAGGATCGGATATTTCGCATACTGTAAACCAAGTCATATTGCGCGCAGTCTGTGCCTCTACTTTCCATTTTGTGATTGATGAATTGCCATCGAAACCGGGTGTGAATTGGAGTACGACAGAGAACGCTTCAATGTTTGAAAGTGCTAAATTTGTTGGTGGGTGTGGCAACACTGGCTCCACACCCGATTGAATAGTGGCCGTTTTAGCTGGTCCTGCACCAACTTTAGTCCAGGCGCGTATTTCAAACCAATAGTGTGTGGTGGCCTGCAATTGTGTGACTGTCAGTTCGGTGTCTTCGGCCGTGAGATTGACAGACTTTAATGTATCGGGGCGATCCTTTACTTGGTAGCGCACGCTATAGCCAGTGAGAATGCCGTTTGAGTTCTTTGGTGGTGACCACAGCACCTTCACCGAACGATCTGATACATCGTCAAAGTGCAATGCCATTATCTCATCAGGTACATCTTCCAGCGTCTTCACGTGCACTTTAAAGCTAGGCACACCATCGCCGGGATCGGTAAAGCATAGTACGGTAATGTTGTAGTCCGTAAACTTATCCAATCCAGTCATTACTGCTGTCTGTTCTGCCAGTGGATCGAGTAAACTTGGCGGTACTGTAATCATGCGTTCCTCGATATCGCGTGCCTCCCCATCAATCATTTCAATGCGCCAGGCTTGAATTTTATAGCCTTGGTTTATGCCATTTATTTGCTGCGGATTGGGTGGCGTCCAAGTGACAAGTACCGATGTCGAATTTATTGCGCTAACTTTAACAAAGGTAGGTGGCGCTTCGGGTACACCCTCCTTAGTCTTAATCTTGGCGCCGTCTGTGTAAATACCAACACCCATATTATTGTAAGCGGCAATTTGTACGATGTAGTCCTTCCATGTAATGAGCTCCTGTATTAGGAAGGTCCGCTGTGCTTCATTGGTTATATTCTGATATGTCCAGGGTACATTGTTGTAGCCAAAAAGCCGATAACGTAGTATGTAACCAAGTATTTGCCCATTACGGTGCTCCTCGAGTGGTGGCTGCCACTGGGTAATAATTTCCGACATCGAACGCGCTGAACCGACGAAACCGACTGGCGTACCCGATGGCGCTGTGAGTGGAAGCGAAAGTATTGTAAAATAGTATCGTTACAAAGATAGAAGTCATAGAGAAAATAAATTTTAAAAGTGGTTTATTTGATGTACCTCGGTGAAGCGGTAATTCTACAAATTATTTTACACAGCCGGTATTTTTTTAGGCGCATAACGACAAAGAGGGATACAATAGCGTTAATACATTAATGTTAGCGTTATTTTTTGAAAATAGTTATTTTTAAATCACATTAATCTGAATACAACGAACAGAAAATCTAATTTCAAAAGCGTATTTAAAAACAATTAACAAATGAAATAAAAAAATAAAAATAAGTATGACATTGAAAAATGAAGCGAGGATATTTCAAATTCTTTATTGCTTAATCTCCACCGCTAAAAATATTTTGGGGCAAATAAAAACTTGCAGCGTGTTTTCAATATCAAATTTTCATTAAATCAATATAATAATAATAATAATAAATATTATACTTTCTTGGTAAAAAAAAAAAATATTTAGCGCTGAAGATTTAAAGGATGTTCACAAAAATTTTTGTAAATACACAAACTAAAGCTTTTGTGCGCCGAGGTCTACAGTGTTCTCTATATAAGCATTATACCATCAAATTTTAATCAAAATTTCATAGTTACATATATAGATAATTCTTAAGATTGAGCACAATTATAGTATTTAAATTAAACAATATTTTAATTTAGTTCACGCTAGCAATGGTCTGAAATTGACAGCAAAGTTTTATGTGAACTAAAATGTTTCTTATTTTCTAGTTTCAATATGATAAACTTTTGTGCCTAGTTGGTCGCTCAAATACCAACTGATATGCCATATGTGTTAAAGAAACTCGAAAAATGCTCAAGAAAAGCTGGTTGTGTAAAATTTTCTTATGCGTTTTCAGTTCTTAATAACTTTGCCACACTTATAACTACTATTTTTTTTTAAAGAGCACAAGACAGTCCGGGTTTTCAACAAAAATATATGTGTGCTTAAGGGGTTGCATGGATTTCGTCGGATAAAAAAAGGCCTATTTTCAATATTTTTTTTTCTATGTAAAAAATTATTTATTTAATTCAAACTTTTTTCTGTCTTATAGATACATATTTAAAGAATAATTTCTGAAATTTTCAAAAACAAAAAATGAAAACTCTTCCATTGTGACGTCATTTCCCGTGACCCTTCGCGTTGCCCACATAACTCCTGACAGGATCATCGAAAATGAAAAAAATAAAAATTAGTGTTTTAGTTAAGACCATAAAAATTGGAATTTTGGTAGACATTTTTCCAAAAAAAATGAAAATTTCGGTCAAATTTGCTTGACATTTTTTTTTTTTAAATAGTTCTAATTGAAAAAAAAAATCCTTCGTTCAAGCACGAGTAAATTGTATCTCGAACACCTGTGTAAAATTTCATCAAGATCGGTTGAGTAGTTTTCGAGAACATTTGACAACCGACTTTGAAAACACGGTTCCGAGAAAAACACGTTTAAAGTTTTGAGTAACAATACAAGTGGCTTGAAGCGCACACCTCCCAAAGGCTGTATATCCGAAACTATTATTTAGGATAATATTCTTGAGATGTTGTAGAAATTAATAAGCCAAAAAAATCGATTTTTGAACCCATGAAACCCATGGAACCCCTTAAAACCAATCTATTACTGGTGAAAGCAGTAGACCCACTGATTTGTTTTGTTTCTTTCTTCTTGTAAATTAAGATGTCAGCACAAAATGCCATTCTATTTTACACTACTTTATTTTCTTTTGTAGCAGCATTTTTATTTACAAAACGTTGTTGTTGATCTTGTGTCACCACCTTTAATATAATCGCCTTCTGCAGGCTTCATTATTACTCAAAAGAAAAATGGCATCGTTCCCTTTTTTCCTTTCTTTTGCTTCCACGAGATTTCCAAATATCACAACTGTTCTTGACCATTTTTTTGAGTATTTCAAATGAATTTAATCTAGGAGTCTTTTTTAATTTGACCGGCTTAGAAAAGTGGAACAATGGTTTTACTAAGTACTTCGATGAATTGCTTAGACAAAAAAAAATTTTAAAAATCTAAATTTGAAAAGTTAAAAAAACTTATCTAATTTTTAAAACAACTTTTATAAAAAGTTTAAAACAATATTTTTCATAGGATACGAGTACAGTATGTCACATAAGCACGTAGTCGCAGACAAAAAATTAAAAAAAATCTTACATACGAGTATAATATACGGTATGTACCCAATATATTGACTTATCGATACTGAAATTTCGTTGCAAAAATATTCATATATAGTATGGTCAATCTCTCTACAAGAAACGAGTATTTCCTTTCATCTTCGATGTTGCTTTCCACAATTTCAACTCCTAGTTCTCTACAGAGCTAAAAAAATTCTCCGGACTGCTACTGCACATTTTACGAACCACTTCAGAAAGTTTGAACTTCATTAGAGCCTAAAAATGAGCAATGGCATATTCACTCAGCAATGGCTGTTTGAAAGAACGCGTTACTTAACGCAAAATGCTCAACTTCTCGTAAAGTTATTGGCGGATTATCTGAACTATGAGCCAGAACTATTTTTAAACCTATGCCATTCATTTCCCCACTTGCTCACAAAAAGCATTTCCAGGGCTGAGCCAATAAGTCCTTGGATCTGAAATATTTCAAAAACCTCTAATTTTAGCCTAACACATTTCATCTAACGTTACTCTAATTTGCTGATCCCTTCCAAATACGCTAATTTATCGAGGCCATCAAAATAGACATCTGTTTTCTATGTATATTAAACTCTATTTCAACGCCGAACCATTCCTTCAAGTTATGAAACAGGTTGCTGATAAGTTGTAGAGTGCTTAGCCTGATGAATATGCTGGAAAAAGCAAAACAGCAGTTCGTAATATAATTAAATCAATTTTGCCAGTGCGATTGCGGACTTGTTGCCAATGTATTGCCAATGTTCTGGTGAAAGATAACTTTTACTTCGCCAAATGCTGCTGTATTTGAATCGACCAATCGACAGTGGTTTTAACCCTGTTTAGGTAATGAATTTGAATAATACCTCGTGCATAAAAAAAATCTGTATCCTTGACATTGTTCGTTGGATTTCGGCTTCGATATTCGGTGTGCTCATTCTCCTCGGTGTATTATGATAAATACACCCTTCGTCAGTTTAGAAAACGTTCGTTGCCAAAAGAGCACAAAAGCTTGTTCGGATTGCGATTGAATATCGCCAAATACATTTTAGAATTTGTGAAAATATTGCATATGTTGTCAATCGTGAGATACCCTTTTGATATTGAATTATTCATGCAAATCTAAAATCACTGATTCATGTGGTGAGCATTTAAAAATTCACGAGATGTTCAGTTGCCAATCAAAGAATATCATGCCAAGGTCTCTTTCGACCATTTCTGGTGTGCGAGCAGATCTATCGGCGGTACTTGTGCATCGAAAATAAAGGCGAATCTATTAAAGGTGATAGCAGTAAATTGTTTCTTTTTCTTAGCAGTATATTTGTTTATTTCCTTTCGCCGTGTACATTAGGTTACCAGCACAAAAGAAAATGACGAAAAACTGTTCCATTCACACTATTGTCGGATGTCAGCCGTTCCACGTAGTTTGACCTTTTCTGTTTCTTTTTTACTTTATTATGTTTTGAAATCCTAATGTAAAAAACGTTGTAGCTTGGATATTGCCACCACCTTTAATGAATTCGCCTTCATCGAAATTGAGTGAAGCAGTGACAGATGGTTCCAGACGACTGCGAAAGCTCCCATAATAAATGCTTTTCAAGCCCTTGTGTCATTTCCATGAAGTGGAAAATAGTGTTCGGGGAAAAATAGGACAACATTAGCACTAGACTTTCATTTTTTTTTACGAAAATGTTCGGCAGTAGCCGTTTGCCACATTTTGAGTTTCTGTAAAAAAAAACTATCCTAAAGCGCGAGATGCTCACAATCTGACTTAGAGCTCTGTTAATCAATACATACTTATAGTGCGCACACTGACCGACGTATCGCAGTCCTCCACCACAGCCCGTAGAGAACAGAAAATTGAGCCAAACTTATCCCGTTGGAAACAACTGCGTTCTTTTAGTTACATATTTACACGACGCATTGGTTTGTTGTTTTTTGTGTTTGGTTGTATTGACACAATGTCGGTATTGATATACACAATTTTTCACACATAAGCGTTATAAGCTAACATTTTTCATTGTTTAATAAATCAAAGCCAAAAACCACCAAATGCAAATAGTTCATTTATCTATAATTAACATTATCCAACATTGTTTTTAAGTTATTTTAATAAAAATCATAATTTTTCTAAGTTAATTTGTAAATGATTTCGAAATGTACTGTTTGGCAACACTGTGTGGTGAGAGAACAATCAGCTGACAGGATTCTACGAAATATTCCAAAATCCTCCGATAAAATCTACGATACTACAATCCGGAAGCGTTGTAATTTTCCATTTACATAGGGCTCTGATTAGTTTTATCGTAACAGCTGTCCCGATCCTGCGTTTACGTCGGTGAGTGTGCGCAGCATTAGACTTAACTTAGTTTTCGTTTAAACTCAGAGTCGTTACTCAGCACATCATCACGATTCTACCAGCGATATTTTCATTGTCCATGTTTACAATTTTGTGCTTATTTGCTTGCTTTTCTTTATTTGCGCTTTGATGCGTTACCACGTGTTTTACATTTGCAAGAAAAATTAATTTGTATGGCATATTTTTAGGCGTCTTATTAATAATAGGTGAACAAATTATGTGGCAGCATGATTATCGAACGGCTCTCTTTGCACTTCGAAACTTAACTTAGGAATCTAAAATCTACAATGCTCTAAGTTTTCTAAGTTAAGTTGAGTTTTGGCTAACAAGAAACACGTATAGCTGGCATGATAGCTTGGCCTAGGTTCGTTGGTTAGTTTTTGTGGTGATTCTTCCAGAATCCAACTAGCGCTTCCGCACCATTTTGTTGCCACATCCTCGTTACCAACTTGTTTCCCAGTAATTTACGGCATGACTATATCCAGTCCGTGCGGTTTAAGAACCTTATTAGGTTGTTGACATCTAAGCCAGACAGTTGTTCGAGACTCTCGGATACCGGCCTGCCCAGGGTTAACATTCTGTCCTTCCATAGGGCAGGGCATTCACAGAGGAAGTGGAAGATTGTTTCCTTTTTCTCCGGTTGTTTACAACTGTGACAGTATGTCTTTTTAGGCAGACAGGCGACAGACCAAATTCTAGTTATGACTGCCGTTAGTCTCCAGGCATCCCGTCGTTTCATGTTTAATAATATTGACGATTGTTTGAGGTTGTAGGTGGGACATAACGTTCTGCTGATTTTGCATTTCGTCTGGTCTCTCCATCTACATACAATCCGCGATTCGAAGGTATTTTAGGGAAATTGTATTCTTGACTGCACCTAAAGGTGTGAATACCGATTCTGCAAGAGCGTTATTCATGGCAGATCCTCTTCTTGCCAGTTCATCTGCTTTTTCGTTACCTTCAATATTCCGATGTCCCGGCACTCAGATTAAGGTAACTTTATGGTTTACACTCAAGGTGGTGAGACTATTTCTACTTTGTTCTACCACCATAGAGTTTGTAGTAGCTGGCCTAAGTTACGTAAAGTTTTATCTAAATCTTGACTGACACAGCTTTTAGTAGAGTTATACAGCTGTTAATCGAACAAACAGCTATAGAACAAAAATATCAACGAAAGTATCTCCCTTTGCATGAAAAAAAATTACAGTACACCCGTTGAACATGACTACGCTCTTATGTGACATACTGTAATTTAATTGCTTGCCGTCATCTTTAAACAAAAATATTGACGTTGCTAAATATATAGACTACAAAAACTAAAATCAAAAAATTCAAAAATTTTTGTTTTTATGCAAATTGTATTTGATGCATTATGTGTATGTAGTAACACAATACTACCAAAAATTTGGAGAAATGGGTAATTGGTGATTAATTTATACATATACCTATAAGTGTATTATTCAATCTAAATTTAATCCTTCGGAAAAACATAGGAAAAATTATAAAAATCTATACGAGTGATTAAAAAAAAAATATATATATATGCACATATGTATGTACATATTTTCAAAATCAAAAATTTCTAATTCTTTTTATTTACTATATATAAGTGTAGTATACAAACTCACCTTCTTGCGGTAGTTCTACAATATTGCTCGGTTCTGATGGTGATCCCTCACCAACACGATTCACAGCACTCACACGAAACTGGTATACTGTAGCCGCTTTGAGGTTCTTCAACAGGGTCCAACGGTGTTCCGCCGAGACGTTGCTCAGTTCCGTCACCCAATTGAGTAAAGGTTCAGGAACTGGACCTACGAATTTTTCTGTGATTGTTAATGATTTAAAGACGAGATAGAGCGAGCGAGAAAATGACAGGTGTGGCAGAAAGAAAGAAACAGACCGAGCGGTGTGCGAAAGAAGAAAGGAAGAAAGAAATGTGTTGAAAGAAAAAGGATTGTTGTTTGGATATTAAGAGGTATTAGTATTGTGGAATAGAAATTATACAATTTTGTGTAAAAGTTAAAAAAACCAAACCCCAAAGAAAAATAATTATATATAAAAAAAATATGAAATGTGCCAATATATTTTTACAAATGATAACGCAGTGAAGTGATGGTTTGAAAAATATGAAAAACATGTAACGGGTGTAGATGGTGAACGAATTTTCAGGATATAGTTTGTACACATTTTAAGTCCAATTGAAAAATCATAAATTTCATTGTGAATACACACAAGTATGTGTGTACGTGTATAGGTAAGTGGTAGGACGGTGTTAAGAATCAAAATCAAAACGGTTGCAAGGATAGAGAAGGTATATTTTATTTGGTAAAATGCATTTTTGACCCAGAAAACCAATAGCAGCAGAGGCACGCAGATGACAGATTTGTGTGTGTATATGTCCATACAGTAGAGTTTATAGGCGATTCGAAAGTAGAAATGCATTGTCGTGATTACGCGTGCCAGAGTACGCGCGTGTGTATGCAGTGGTGTAAGTATGTTTTGTTTGTGCAAAAGAAAGAGAGAAAATAAAAACATAGTTTTGGTTTGTGAAAATTTTGTATTTTCTTGTTGTTTGTGTAAAAGGAATATTGCACACGTTTATATTATTTAATGAACAATTCTCAGAACTTTTCCACAAATTGCTGTTTCACATGTACCTGCTGCTTTATGCACTTGTATTGGTATAATTGAAAATGAAAATTAAAAACGAAGCATTTTACTGTGGCAACTGCAACTTTTGGAAAATATATGAGACTCCTTCTCTGAACAAATCAGACAAATGGTTGCTTACGGCTAAGTCATACACGCATAAAATGCTCATGTATTTTTTTTGTGTGTACGAGTATGTATGTGTGTTATGAGTTCTTGTTTAAAGGCAAATATGCTGAATAATGAAAAGTTTGATTTTAATTGGCCTGTATTTTGCTTCCAATTTTTGGTTTACTACACTAATACATTTTCTATATAACTACAGGGTGCACTATCTCATCTAACAATTCCCAATCGAATGGGTAATCAACCGCGTTTTTGAAAGGCCGTTTGCGTACATTTTAACACTAAATCTACCATGAAGGGTCAAATGACCCATTTTAAACTTTTCTTAGAAATAACATTATTAAATCACCGTTTGCCTTCACGACTTTTATTAAAAAAATATATCGAATGTATTTTTCGAGATTAACTCCTCTCTTGCTAATTGTTTGACTTAGAAATATATGTGATCTTAGTAATGCATATAACATTTTAAAGACGGGTCATTTAACCCACTTTGGTAGGAATAAATACATAAAGTATCGGTGGGTTTAGTGTTAAATGATATAGAGATATATACAGTTGAACAAAAGTCACCGTTAAATGCCCTGTACAATAAGCGCCTCATCACTTCTCTGCTCGCTATGTTTGGGCTCTGCTCCCTCGACGAAAAATTTGCATGAGAAAACAAAAAACAAAGTTATTGTGCAAGTTTGGTATTGGCAAGTTTCATTAGACCGCATTCTTGCAAGGAAATTTTTGTTGCTTCCACTTTGCGAATTTTCTTTTAATGTTTCCGTAATTTTCACACACAATTGCTAGTTTGCAGTCAACAACAACTTTGAGAATAACGAGAATGTTTGAATGAATATTTGAGAAACGACCACGCGGTGGAAATAATTGAAACAAAAAATTTAGTACTTAGAATTCATCCAACTTTATTTCTGAACATATTTCAAAAGAAGAAAAACCTAGAAGAAAACCTCTAGTAAGCAAGATGAACCTAATGAAGCGACATTTTTTTTGCACAGGAGCATACAAGCAAGACAGCCGATTTTTTGGAGAAGGTACTATTTTCTGATGACAGTAAGTTTTGGTTTTATAAATCGGATGGATTTGTTTTGATCCGGAGGCAGAAAGGCGATGCACTACAGGAGAAAACTATTCAGACAACAGTTCAACACGGAGAGGTTGCCGTCATGGTGTGGGGGTGTATGTCAGCGGCTGACTAGCAGGGAGGTCGTATTTATCGAAGACATAATGGAAAGGACACTGTATCTGAACATTCTTCAAGAGAAGTTGTAGAAAAGTTCTCAAAAATTAGGCATAGAATAGCTTGACAAACAGCGAAAATTGGTGGATCTTGTACTTTTTTTTTGTACTTAGAAAAAAGCCAAACACTTCTGGATGAATGGCAAAAAAGCCGGTACATTCGATGCAGAAAAGCTTACAAGATGTTATAAAAAATAATGGCGAACATACAGTTTATTAAAACAATTTTAATTCTCATAAATGAAATACGATTTTGTCCAAAAAAAAAAATTGGTACTACAAGCAGTTAATTATTATTTTCGTAAATAAGGCAAAACTTGAAATCTTTTTTTTTTAAATAGATATAAACATATAATGAATTGTAGCTTTTATTGAAAATACTAAATTTTTGATTTCAATTGTTTTCTGAGTGTGCTTGCTTCTCAATAGGCGAAATTACGGTGTTTTTCGCCCATCTGAACGCATCGAAAGAAAATAATTATTGTGTTAAAGCTGTTACCTTAATTCGTAATTTTTAATCAAATTTCTTCGAAAACGAGTCTGTAGCAGATCACTACCAACACGCGTTACCAAGTCCGCGTTCCTAAAATGAATATATTTAAGCTGTTAAGGAAAGTGCTATCGGAAATCCAGATGTCAAATAACAGTGGAAGATTTTGAAGCAAAACCTTCAAACTAGGAAGGTTCGGAAAAAATCGGTGTTTTTAAAAATAGTTTGTTTTTTATTTGGTTAATCACGTTTTTCAGCCTTTATTTTTATTTTCGGTCTTAATCGTTTTTTTTTCCTTTTAAACATTTTTACGTTCCCCAACAGTGTAGTGTAATTACTTTGCACAGCTTGGAGATAGAACCTCTTTTGGCAACAAGTGCTACTTTGGACTAACTAGGCAAACGAGCAGTAAAGTCCTCTCTCGGCGAACAAAACTAACACTCTACGGGCTCATCATGCCGTCCTATGGCGTAGAAACATGGACGATGACAACATCCGATGAAGCGCCGCTTGGAGTGTTTGAGAGAAAGATTCTGCGCAAGATTTTTGGACCTTTGCACGTTGGCAACGGCGAATATCGCAGACGATGGAACGATGAGCTGTATGAGTTTTACGACGACATAGACATAGCGCAGCGAATAAAGATCCAGCGGCTTCGTTGGCTGGGTCATGTCGTCCAAATGGATACAAACGCTCCGGCTCTCAAAGTATTCGATTCGGTATCAGCTGGTGGTATCAGAGGAAGAAGGCCTTGGAAAGATCAGGTGGAGAAAGACCTGGATTCACTTGGTGTGTCCAATTGTTGCCGATTAGCACGAGAAAGAAACGACTGGCGCGCTTTGTTAAACTCGGCCAAAATAAGCGTAAGCGGTTATTGCGCCAAATAAGAAGAAGAACTTGGAGATAAGATTTAAATTTTTGTGATGTCCGAAAAACTTCAAAGTGACTACTAAAATTTTTTTGGGTGATCTGGGAGCTAAGAAAAATCGATTGAGAATATTCTGATTATCGCACGCGTTTTGTGCTGCCCTGCAGTAAGAAAACTTAAATAACACAATTTAAAAATTAAAGAATAAAAAAATAAATTAAGATTAAGATGGCGCACCCTGTACATAGTAATCTAAGTATGAAAAAGTATTGTGTGTTAGGCTGAAATTTAAAAATTTTGTATACTACGCAAATGGAAAGAGAGGTAGTTGAGAGTAATGAAAGTTCCTGCTGGTATTAAAAAGAATTCTTCATTTCCTTACTATTGTTGCTGAATTTCAAAAAAGCCTATGCAACTTAGTTTTATTATCTTTGCAAAACGAAAAATTTAAAAACTTTAATGTTTTTTTAGGTAAATTGGAAGAAACCTTTGTATTTATGAGAAATACATAGATACGTAATGTGGAAATTTCATTAAGAATATTTTTCTTTTGTTAATTTACACTTTTGATGGGCATTTATACTTTTTTCGGAAACTAGCGATGCCGATACTTTTTCTTCGACTTTTATGCTAAATTTGGTTTAAATTTTTTTACAGTTATTATGTTATTTCTCACCAAGAACTCAACTGCAGTTAACAGGTCTATTAAGTTTCAGCATTATGAAGCGAAAAACAATGAACGCAAGCAACGATGATTGTTAACATTTGAGCTTTGCTGACAACAGATGGCTAACAGAGCTGTGTGTATATTTATGTAAAGAGTAGGGTGGTCCAAAAATGCATGGGAAAAAATTTATATTAAAATTTTTATGCTGCCGCCCCCCATAATGGTAAAGAATGAAAAATAAAAAGACGCGTATTTTTTTTTTTTTAATCAGACCATATTTAAAGGTGCCGCCGGGGCTTTGAAATATCCCATGTATTTTGCATGGGAAAAATATACTTTTTCGTAGATTTCATGTAAAAACCTGGAAAATGAATATATTTTAACCGGATACCTCAGTTTCTCTTCATAATTGGTCAGGGAATAACAACCAATTATGAAATAATTAATTTTTTTGTATTAACTATTTTTTATAGAACCCCAAAAAGCCCCCATAAAACGAAAATCTAAGAAAAAATCGAAAAACAATATTTTATATAAAAAATAGTTAATACAAAAAAATTAATTATTTCATAATTGGTTGTTATTCCCTGACCAATTATGAAGAGAAACTGAGTTATCCGGTTAAAATATATTCATTTTCCAGGTTTTTACATGAAATCTACGAAAAAGTATTTTTTTCCCATGCAAAATACATGGGATATTTCAAAGCCCCGGCGGCACCATTAAAAATGGTCTGATTAAAAAAAAAAAAAATACGGGTCTTTTTATTTCTCATTCTTTACTATTTTGGGGGGCGGCAGCATACAAATTTTTTTTGGACCACCCTAGTAAAGAGCGTCATATGCAAACCTCATATTTTTGATTTACTTTTCTAGCATCTTTATTCTGAAATAATGGGCGTATTATTCTGTTCGTTTGTATAATATTTTTGTTGAAAATAAAGGAAAAGCTAATTTCCGGTATGAAAATTCGAACACACAAAATTTAATTAATGGTCACTATTTTGGTTGTAAAGTTAGTCCCTGCTCCGGCCACGCCTGAGAGTATCCTGTTAAAAGTATATAGGTGCGTTCCCGTGGGAGTAAGGTTTGCCGTTTTATCAGGATTTAGTCAGAAATTACAAGAAAATAAATTTCAGCAGGCAAAAATGCTGTAACTGAGAGCACTTTCGTGAGAGTTTACGTTTTCTCTCAATCGCAGAAATTCGCTAGGAAACGTTTTTATGTGCTGCTCCTGTTTTGGCAAAAGATATATTTTTTTAATATTCAGTATTTAAATTGTGTATCAGTGTATAAAAAGTAATGCCTGTTTTCTGAGAACTTCTGATGTAATTTGGTATTATGCGATGTGAAGTTACAAATTGATATTGAAATGAAACGAAATGATAAAAATAAACATGCAAGTGTGTGCACGTATACATGTTCTTCCAAATAATGAGGCGATGACCGTGAGATATCCTTGTGTGTGATGTGCTGATAAGAATTTGAAGTTTTGCATATTAAAAACATCTCGTAAGTAACAGCATCCAATTGTAGGTTCACAGTAGACCACATCAGAGGTCGCAGTGCACTATGACCCAATAAAATTAACTAAAGCTAACTAATTTTCAGACCTTTTTGAAGTGGTGAAGTATGTGAGGAATGTCCTATGGCAACCTATAAATCATGTAAATAATAATTATTACCCACTGATTCTGGTACTTCGGTCTCAGATGGGTATTAAAAGGTAGAATACACTCTCGACAAACAAAAGCTAAGTATGCCGAAACTTCATATTGTATGGCGCATTAACATGGACGATGTCAGGGACATTCGAAAGAAATATTCTACTTCTATCATCTACTATAATTGGGGGAACTTCCACGATACAAAAATGAAGGTAGTTCCACTTAGTGACATTAGCAGATTATTATTATTATTATTATTTATTAGCAGATACTTTTGCTGTTACTATGACACATTAAATGAAATCTAGTAACAGATGGAAAATTGTAATACATTTTTTTTAATTGACTTTGAAATAATTTGATGGAAGTAAATTTACATTTTTATATGGTTTTTAATTCATATGTACAAGTATATCGTGTATTAAACTTGTTTTTAGTCGACTGAGAGGACTAAAAAAATATTAAATTGAATTATGTAAAAAAATTTCCATCCCGAAATGCTATAATTTATACTTAACTATTAAGCTTAAGGTTACGCTTTTAGCAATAAGAAGTATCGAAAACCCCTGCATCCGTCAAAAATTCAAGTGAAACTACGTTCTTTTTCTTATCATGGGAAAATTTATCTGTGACTCTAAATAATGTGATTAAAATTTTTGTACGATCAACTCTTAGAGAAAGTGAGCAGTTTAGACACAGTATTGTATTTGTATTCTTCACGGATGGATCAAATAAATAAAACTTCAACCTTCAACCTTGCTTTTTTATCGACGGGCCCAAAGAATAGGTACTGGGGAATAAGTATAGGGGAATAAAGAAGCAGTTTTAATCTCGAGGCTATGGTCTAAGGCCAGATAAAATAAGTTCGTTTTTTATTTTTATTATTACATATTTGCTTCATTTTAATATCAAATTCCGACCAATCCACCACAAATGAAATTAACTCAGATTTAGACGAATTAATGAAGGGCCTGCTAGGGCTATTCTAAATAATCTGGCTACACGGTGCGCCTAGAACGTTGTCTAGGTCCCTGCACAGAAAGCATTGTTGAGAATTGGATGGCGGACGAGCTGGCGAGAAGGGGAAGTGATCTCAAATCAGCCAATTCTGCGCAGTATGTGGACGTTCCTTTATCTTCAAGCAAGCGTTGAATCAAGTCGGCCTACATCGCGCAGGCAAATAATAGATGGGCGCGAATCCATAATGGAGAGTATGCAATTTGAAGGAATTAGCTGATTTGCTGACGTAATAGGGATAATGACAGCAGTTTGTTTACAACAAAACTGAAATTGTGTTGGTGATCTAAGAAAAACTCAAAGCAGCCACTGCTCATATTATTTTGTTGCCGTTTGAACAACGACTGATTGGAAGCGTGTAGAAACACGTGGGAAATGAATAGTCACAATCCTGCCGGCAAAATCCCCGTGACGTAACAGTCAAAGTTATTCTTACAATTTTGCTTTGCCAAACCTAATAATTTATCATCTTTGCGAGGTAACTAGACAGGCCGAGTCAAGCATGAGAGACCACGGAATAAAATCCCTCATTAATCTAGTATCATCACATGGGAAGACACCGGGAAGGTATAGGCTTTCTCTCTAATGATTCCTGTATCATGTACATAAGTATTATATTTTCTATTTATTTTTAAAGCTTTGAATTTTTGGAGCAAGCTTCAAGCAAAAAAAGATAGTTAGGATCGGTCTTACAAAACGAAGGTGTAAGTCCTTAAATGGGACCATTGAGACCTGAAGATTTATTTATTAAGTTATATAAAACTTTCAAAAAAGCCTTTTTTGAAGAGAATTTTACCTTTAAACCGCAATAAGGTGAGATCTGATGAGTTGCATATATCGCGAAATCAGAGTATTAGGACCCTTTGACTACTTGTGGTCAGCTCCTAGAAAGGTAGGTTTGGTGTCAGCTCAGCGAGCGTGGGCAGGTACATAAACTTGTAAGATCGCGAGATTCTTCTGGCTCTGGGGTGCATCGGAAGCGCTCGAGCGAGTTTCTAAGACTAAAAAAGCCTCAACACTCGAACTTTGTGGGTGACCTTACAGCACTTTGTCCGCGAAGTGTACGTGATGTGAGAGACTCGAAATGTATTCGAGTCCTTTTTGCGTCAGCTGTATGGAGGATGAGTTGGAAGTATCTCCGTAGCTCCTGCAGGGATAAGATTTTGGCACCCTGGCTCTCAATTCTGTGCTACACCTGCTGATCTAGGAGGCCTAGATATTAGCCGCCTGATGAATTTCATCAGTAGCATGAAACGGTTACACGACCGTAATTCATTCATTGTTCGGTCGTCATTCATTTTTAGAAATTTCCTCGCTTTTTTCCATTTATTAAGTTCCTATGAAATTTTGGTTTCTTCATGTAAAGAGTAAAGGACCGCCCTGTTTCGGATACGAAATGCAATGCACTACAGTTCAACGTTTGCTCTCCATTTTAAATAAATAAATAAATAATTGGCGCGTATACTTCCATTGGGTGTTTGGTCGAGCTCCTCGTCCTATTTGTGGTGTACGTCTTTATGTTGCTCCACAAATGGAAGAACCGCATAAAGTATCGATTAAACAATTTAAACTTTATGCTTTAAGTCGACTTTGAACGGCAAATTGTTTTTATGAGGACCTTTTTCATAGCAGGAGGTTTGCCATTGGCATTGCCATTGCTCTCGATTAGCCAGAAGAATTTCTGGGTTGCTTGGTTCCTTCGTGGGCTTTAGCGTTGCAGTTTTGAGTTAATTTATAAACTTTTTCTATAATTACAGAGTATGCTTAAAAAAAGGGGTGGAAAGGAAAGCGTACAAATACATACTTCTATACCAATAAGCCTTTTCAAGGTTCTCGGCTAGTTTTTGACATATCTTCGAAGTATTGCATTACTCTTTAGCGACTCAGTTTATTCTTTATTTATTCAAGCGGCACTTTTAAATGAACTTCTTGATTCCAGCCCATTGAAATACCAGCAAATCATGGTCAACACACATTCAGAAATATTCACACATATTTGCGAAACCAAATGAACTTAAACTTAGACAACTATATACATAAGTATCTGCACTTGTTTGACTATGTATTTGTGAATTATGTGTATTTTTGTGAGATATTTTTGCAATACCCTTTGAATTTACTAAACATATATACATATGAATAGGCCATCACCCTATACAATGATCAGGTTGCAGTCCACTTTGAAGTAGGTAAACTCATATATATAAAAATGAATTTTTCTGCATTTAAATATGGTATGCTTAAAACTGGTTATATATGTATATACAAATAGCACATGACATTATTTACTTATGGTACATAATATTATTTACTTTTTAGTATATTTGCGGACTTACCTAGTTCGGAGACTTCACGCCGCTGTATGATAAACTTTAATATTGGACTATTGCCATCGAATCCCGGCGTCCATGAAACGTTGATAGTTCGTTGGTTGGGCGCGTCAAGGCGCGCCACTTTCACATTGCTCGGCGGGAATGGCAATTCGATGACACTTAAACGCGCCGAACGCGTCTCATTGCCGCCTGGCGATGTCACCACACATTGGTATGTGCCCACATCGGATGCGCGCACAGCTTGTATTTCGAGTGTGCCGTCCGATTGTACGCCGATGCGTTGAGAGTTACTGATTGCTGTCGGATGACCTTCGCGATACCAGTCGACGTTATACGGCACGGTCGGATCGCTGGAAACTTTGCATTGCAGTGTCGCATTGAGACCCAGCAGAACAGTGGTGTCAACCGGTGGCTGGATGATTTGTGTGCGAACTGTGTGTAAATAAAAATGCGGTTGCCAACAAACAACCGATGGAAGTAAAAATAAGAAAAAGAGAAAAAAGAAAAAGTAATGGAAAAAAATATTAGAAAAGTTTTGCAGCGGTTTTGCCTCTTCGAATTTAAATGGAAATGTGAAAACGTTGCTGATGGTAGGAAATTGAATTGCACGCCTTGGCATTTTCCTGTTTGCTCTGCGTCCACCATACAATCCTGTACATTCTACTATCAGCGGCTTTGCAAAGTTTACCAAGATTTTTAGGCCTTTTTCTACCTTCTTTTGTTCCCCTTGGATTGAGGCTGTGACCATTACTGTGTATGTATGTACATGCATGCATTTAGCTTCAAATACAACCACAAACGTATAAGCACACATATATGCAGTTTAATGTATTTGCAAACTACCGTTGCAAGTGCACAGATTTTGGTGTGGGTGTTGGAGTTGCTTTCCTGATGGCAGAGACATAGATTTTTCTGGCGATGAGGTGAAGCATGTTTGTTTCCATTTGCGCTTTTGCAATACCAATGCAAGCTGTTTGCATGTGAAAGTATTTTGCCAGCGGCATGAAGTTATGAAAGTTGAATAGAGTTTGTGCAAATTTGATTTGCCGCCTGGCTGACAGGTGGCTTTGAAAGCGATTTATGCCATTTAGAATTCCGTTGATGGCTGCAGCAAAAAGCTACAGCTATAGCTGTATATTAATGAAAAACCGATTACCGTTAAAATAAAAATAGTGTTTTGAAAATATTTAAGGGAATGAATAGAGCAGCAGTTTAGTTAAAGAAATTCCTGAACTTGATGATACCCTAGAAGTCTTCGAGCTAAATTTATTTAACTACAAATAGCTCATCCAGCGTCTAAATTTAATTTTATAATTAATAAAGCGGGAGACTCCTGGAACTGCGCTATGAAATTTTATCTTCATTTTTTAATTATCATGAATAATGGGTTTTTGAGGGTTTTACGAGTATATTGCCCCGGTAGATGGTTGTAGCGATCGATATCTCGTAATGTAACGATCAAACAATTTAAAGTTTATACTCGTTCTTAAGGCGACATCTGACACTAAAATTCTTCGTTTGCTGTTTTTTGTTTGTTCAGTTCATTCAGTAGCGAGTTACAGGGTGTTAACAAAGGAAGTCAACAAAGATAAAATTCAGTACATTTACAGCTTTTCTTTGATTAAGGCGAAAATGCAAGCCAGACCGCTGGAATTCTGAATGGCGTTTATGGTGCCGATGCTATAACAACTAATTACATGCAATTTTGGTTTCGTCGATTACGTTTACGCATTTTTGATGTTAAAGAAAATGCCCATAATGTTGAAAATGGCAATAAAATCACGGAAATAGTCGAAGTGTACCGGCGTGTTAGTAGTCGTAGCATCTCTCAGGAGGTAAACATTGACTATGAAACAATTTGCTTAGAAATATTACGCAACCATTATGAATTTCCTTTTCCTCAAGCTAATATAATTAGCGTTTAGATCCCTTGTTGGATGTTTGACCGAGTTTTCTGTTTTCCTTTTCAATTTTTCAAATTGAGCAATTCGAAACGATAGAGTTTATTTGACCGAACGTTCATACGAGAATTTGAGTCATCGATTGACCACCAGGAGGCAGCACCCGCCACTGGTAATGGTTTAGGCCGCTGTAACCGCAAATGGGCGCTCTCCAATCGTTTTCATCGAGCCTGGCGTTCAGGTTAATGTGAAATATTATCTGGAAAGTATTATGGAGGTTGCTTTGAAGCCGTTAGCAGACAAACATTTTGGTGGCAGAATAGCTAAAAAACCACATTCCGAACTTCGTAACGTCCACACAATGGCTCTCAAATTCACCAGACGCGAAGCCGATAGATTATTTTCTTTGGACCATTTTGGAGAGCAAAGTCGGAACTAAAAGGTTCACCAGTCTCGAGGCGCTGAAAAAAGCCATTGTCCGCGAGTGGGCCAAAATACCTGCAAGTCACATCGGACAGGTTTCGATTCGTTTCTGGACTGCCTCAAGGCCATAGCCAAGACAAAAGGTGGTCATATCGAGCAAAAGTAAATTGATTCTTAATTTTGTATTTTCACACATGTTTTACTTTGAACTGAGTAAAAGTAAGTTTCTAAACTAAATTTATGGACGTTTTAATTGGTTAAACTTCGAGTGCTGGACCATATAATTAGCGGCCCCAAAAAGCAGTGAGTAGTAATTTTTATGAGCTTAGCTCATAATAATTTGCACTGGGCCTTAAAGGGTTAACCCCATTTTGCTACAAGACTTTTATTTTCCTTTTTTAACTTATGGTTATTGTAGTGTAAAAATCAAACTTTAATTTTATTTTAATTATTATTATTTAACTTATTATTTTAATAATAAAAAAACAACATAATTGGCGCTGTTAGATGTTTGTCCAAGCTCCTCCTCAATTTGTGCAATGCGTCTTGATGTTGTTCCACAAATGAAGGGACCTACAGCTTTATGCCGAATCCGAACGGCAAATATTTTTTATGGGGAGCATTTTCATGGCAGAAATATACTCGGAGGTTTACCATTGCCTGCCGAGGGGCGACCGCTATTAGAAAAAACTTTTTCTTCATTTCATTGTTTCATGGAGATTCGAACTTACGTTCTGCGAATTCCAATGATAGTCACGCACCAACACATTTGGCTATGGCGGTATTAACGATACTGGGAGAAAATTACTACCCCAAATCAAATATTGAAATTTGTATCCTTTGGCATCCTCCGATCTATTCCAAATACATTGAAAATCAAAACTCTAGGATGATAATATTGTAAAGCTCATTCTAGACGTGTTCCAAAAGGATAATTGAAATCGAATGTTTTCGAATTCTTTTTCTAATTTATGCCTATATATTTCGAGAAAAACGGCTGCTAAGTTTTCAATTTCCTTGTCTCCTTAATATATATCGCCATGATTTTTTTATATAGCGTAAAAGAAGAACTGGTGGCCATTTCTACATACTCATCTAATTTCTTCTTGCATTATGACTTTATTGTAGTAAATGAGCGATTAGTATTATAATTTATGCTCTATTAGAAAAACTGCTGACCACCAGGTAAAAAATCAAATCAGCTTTAATACTGAAGGGAGTATACTAATACTGTGTTATGCAGAAGCAAAATAAGTAAATTAATAAAACACGAGAACGGAACAAAGCTTGTTTTCATATATTTCACTACACGTCGCCATGGTTACCATGGTCCAAATTGCTTACAATGTTGCATACATTCAGACACTTTCTAATACAAATCCAATCAAATGATATGGATTACTTCGACAGTCTAATTTATGTATATACAGAGATACTGTACATTTGCCTATTATTCCTAAATTTAAAATCAAATTTAAACACATAAAGTTGCTATTCACGCCCATGCTATTCAAATATAGCTTAGTGACACAGTTTATCATTCACATTAAATACATTTTTTTCATTAACAAAAATCCTCAACAAACAAACCAAAAAAAAAAGTTATCACGCCCATGCTGTGTTAAAGTCGCTAATTAAAACCGTCGGAATCAGTAGTTATGACAACTAAAACAATTTGCTTGGTTTTCTCATTCACAAGGTAAAAATAAAGTTCGCAATAATGTTTATTTAGAACCAAGAGCAGCGCAATCAAGCAGGGAGTTTGTTAGGTGTGCAGCAGGAACAGGAGCAAATGCAGGCTGTAAGTTGATATCGGCAAACTACTTTATAAGCATACAAACGCAATCGTAATACATACAAAATACAGTCATACATTTTGCTGAGGTTAGCGCATTTAATTGTTGCCGCTGCCTCTACATACCGCATACTTACCCAAAACGCTTAGATATGCCTCGCCATTGACGGTGCCCGCCTCATTCGAACGCACGCACGTATAAAGGCCAGCGTCCGTTTCACGTACATTCGACATTAATAAATCACCCGATTCGAGAATTTGTATACGACTGGATATTTCAACAAGTTGTGTTTCTGTTGTTGTTATTGTTGTTTATATTGATGCAAATCACAGCCATGTGTACAGATAATATTCACAAAGGAGGCAAAATAATGATGCGGATGATGAGCGTTTGTTGGAGGCGGCAGCAAAACCAAATTATGCATTTACAGAATAGTGCACAGTACGCAGTGCATTGTTATTGTTAGCGTAGTTAAAATGGTACAAGCATTTTTGCGAACCAAACCATATGCGTGTAGGTATCAAAAAACCAATTAAACGGCAGTCAGCGAAGGCGGGCACAGAGACAGTCATGATCATAATCACAATTTCACGAGCGCATTAAGTATTCAAAGTGCGGATGAAACGGATGTTGGACGAGCGGGGATGTACGTTGCACAGGTGGAAGGATATTGCAATTATAGTGTGTGCGATAATTTTGTAGTTGTTATCATTTTGGCAAAGCATAACAAGCATAAAAGCGCACAAGTCCCGCAGTTGTGTCAGCATCGAACAGGACAAGTATACAACAGTCAGGCAGTCAGGCAGGCAGCCAAGCCGGGCACGGACAGCAGGTGGCAAGTAGTGCGAGTAATATACGTTTTGATGTACAGCCAATTGTTGGTGTTATTGCGGTTTCGGTTGTGTTGTTTTGTTTTTTGTTTGGTATTCGTGAAATTAATGCGGTGGTTATGTGGTAAAAAGGATTTCAGCAGCAAATTTTAGCATTTTAAAATACGCATTGCCACATTTTGGTTGTGATTGTAGCAGTTGTTGTTAGCGGCATTATTGATGTTGTTGGTTGCGTTGGTTGGTTGGTTGGTTGGTAGTTAGTCGCAAGGGAACACACAAAATTAGAAAAGGAGAATAAAAACAAATATTTCATTAGTATTAGTAGACATACAATATTGAGGCGTGCACATTTAAATAACTTTTTATTGGCTAATTTTGTTATTAAATATTTATAAATATTATAGCATTAAGCACTTATAATTGCGGTGCAAATTTCATAATGTGATTTGATCACACACTTTTGTTTTGTGGCGCTCTAAAATTTAATCGTAAATGTGGCGCAATGAAAAATTTGCACTGGCACACTTTTTCGTTTTCATTTATTATTTTTGAGGTTTTCAGAGGCCATTTGAGTGAACATTTGAAAGTAGAAAAAAGTGATAATTTAATTTATAGCTTTAAAGATTATATTCACATTTCGCTACGATAGGGGTAGCATTTAGGATGCGTCTTATTTTCCAACTTTCTAAAAATAGCCGCGTCAGTTCATTATGCCATCAGCTAAATAGCAGATGCGTGAGTTTTAAAATGTTTTTGTTTTTTTGGTTGTGGTTTAGGGGTCGGCTCTACCATATGTCAAATATGAATTAACACTATGCTTTCCTATAACTTATCCCATACGAAACACTTGAATTAATTGTACACATGTAATAAATAATGCCGTTGAGAGTTTACTGACGTAGCGGTTAGTTATTGTGCCTTTCTCCGCAAACACTGACAGTAATTTTGATCAAAAATTTTGATATTTTAACGAAAATTCGACAAGTTTTATCTTTAATATGATCTTTATTATGGAATGAGTCATATTTTTATAAAAAAATAATTGAAATTAAAATATAAATAAATAAATATAATAAATAATTAAATAAATATAATAAATAATTAAATAAATATAATAAATAATGAAATAAATAGAAAAAGAATTCTCAAAATAACTTATTGAAATTTATTACTTCCGAAAAAAAATAATTTATATTAAAAGATAAATTAATAAATGCTAAAGGCTTCTCAAAATAACTTTTTAAAATTTTTCATTTTATAAAAAAATAATTTAAACTAAAATATACATAAATAAATAAACAAAGCTTGACGAAATAACTTTCCTAAAATTTTTCATTTCATAAAAAAATAATTAAAAGGTAAATAAATAAATAAATAGAAAAAAATTCTCAAAATAACTCATTAAAATTTATTATTTCATAAAAAACTAATTTAAATTAAAATATAAATAAATATACAGACAATACTTTGCAAAATAACTTTTTAAAATTTTTCATTTTATGAAAAAAAAAATTTTATATTACAAGATACAAATACAGAGTAAAGACTTCCCAAAAAATTTAAAAAAAATTTTCATTTTATAAAAAAACTAATTTAAATTAAAAGATAAATAGACAAAACTTCTGGAAATAATTTCTTACAATTTTCCATTTTACAAAGAATTAAAATTGCAAAATAAATAAATTAATAGACAAAATTTCTCAAAATACCTTTTTTAAATTTCTCATTTTATAAAAAAACTATATTAATTGAAATTAAAAAATTGATAAATAAATAGCAAAAATTTCTTAAAACAACTTTTATAAATTTTTCATTTCCTGCTAGCTTTCTTAAATATTAGGTTATTTGAGAATGCGAAAAAATATCGTAGTTTTTTATGTTTTCGAATAGAGTAAAAATAACACAAAAATTTTATGTCAAATAAAAAAACAGCCCAACATGTAAGGTGGCGCAAAATGAATCACCCTATGGGAAGATTTATAATGTTTCAAATGGCGTCGTACGTGAACGATATTTGACACTTGTGAACTAGACAGCTGCAATATGCAAACAGACAAGAATTGGGTACCCAAGGCTTAAGGTCAAAATCTAGATTTCCATCTCTCCAAATCATTGTTTTTATTTAGTGCAAGAGTTATTCAAAAACAAAATCAGATGATTATTTATAACATAACATACATATAATATATAATGAATCTACGACATATTTTTTTTATTGAGTGTATTTTCGTACTCAACAACCATCACCGCAGCGTTTGAAATTAGAATTTAGAGAACCACAGTATCATGCGTGATGTGTCAGAAATTTTATTAGACATTTACCAAATTGGTAGATTTTCGCTTTTACTCTTTATGGACAAGTTGAATGGAATCCTGTACGTTAGGTGGACCACCCTGTGTTAAGCTATATTCAAATATTATATATATGTATATAATTGGCGCGTACAGCCTTTTAGGGTGCTGGCCCGAGCTTCTCCTCCTATTTGTGGCGTTCGTCTTGATGTTGTTCCACAAATGGAGGGACCTACAGTTTCAAGCCGACTCCGAACGGTAGATATTTTTTATGAGGCCACCGCTATTAGTAAATAACATTTTCTTCATTTTGGTCTTTCACCGAGATTCGAACCTACGTTCTCTCTGAATTCCGAAGGGTAGTCACGCATAAACGCATTCGACTACGGCATCCGCCTATTAAAATTTGCTATATTCAAATAGTATAACCGTCCTTATCATGCGGGTAAAGAAAAATGTATGATATTATAATTGATAGCCTATGGCGTATGAGTAACATTTCAAACTGCGATTGCTTAATAGTGCTGGGTTTTGTGCGTTGGGGCGTATGAGTGTTAGTTTTGCACGCCATTTGGTAGCTTGTGCTTCCGGATTAATCGATTTCGAACTTGCATAGAACATTTTTTACTTTAATTTAAATTTAATTAACAAGGATTCTGAAACTATAGATGTGAGCAGTACTTTGTATTGCATGAAACTTCAACGATTTAATGCTTGACCGATAGAATGTGCCACGTCGATTTAAGTGGTTTTATCGAAAGTTCATATATATGTACATATGCAATGTATGAAACAGAGGTCGGCTTTACTAGTGTACACAGATTAATCGCACTATATGAAATATGAAAATAGCTGTAGCTGTTTGTATCGCCAAAATATCGTTAAAAATATGCCATTTTTCATTGAATTGAGTGAATTAATTGGGCACTGGCTACCCCTACCCTAATAGGCCGCAATTGACTGCGTTTTCGTTTTCGTTTTCATTTTCGATTACACGTTTGTTCACTAGATAATCCAGTTTAGTCCAGATAAATATTGAATCATTTCAACTCCTTTATTTATTTAAAATCGAGCCTCTGAACGTTAACATAGATACATAGATATTTTAACATACGAGTACATACTTACATTAGGAAGGCTGAAGAAGCGGCAAACAGGGCAAAAGAACTTATAAGTAGTAATGTTTACTTTATTCAGCTTCGCCGAAATGTCTATCTATTTATGTACCTTGCTTTGTTTCGGCAGCATGTAATGCTTTGCTAGGTTACTGGGAGCTCTAACGGGCTCTATTGGAACTCTGTAGTATCGTTGCTACTTCATTAAGCAGTGTTGCTCCCTCTGCTTGTATTGCAATATCTACTATTTAGTTTTCTAATGAAAATTACGAAAATGTGTTTGTGTGTTTTTGAAAAAGAAAATATAGTTCTATTTCTATTTCAAAAAAATTAAGTAAATTTTGGCATACAATTTTCCCTCTAATAACACATAAATATTGTACATCCACTCAGCACATGATATATAACCCATCAAAACTTTGCTCATTCATGTAAAGATGAAAAATATCGTCTAATGAACGTCTGAGTGGTTGTACTTCTAATGTTAGCCAAAAACGTCCAAAAACTTTCGGCACTTCACTTCAATAGACGAAATAACATAAAACTTTCATATACATATGTACATGCGCACACACATATATATATATATATGTGAATATAAGAACGTACGAGCGCTAAAATAACCTGCATATATAAATTTATGTAGGTATGAAAATATTTTGTGCGCTTTTTCCGAGTTATTAACTTAAATGCTAAGGTACACCCGTGTATGTGTGTGTGTGTTATAAGCCTGTTTGGCGATAAGTGCAGCTTTTATGCACACATATCTCCATACAAATACACATACGCTCAGCTTTCGCGTCGACTTACCGTTGTAAATCCATGTGATGTTGGGATTTGGTGCACCAACTGCTCGGCACCAAATAGTCGCGTCCTTGCCATCCAATGCGGTTACGTTTTGTGGCGGTTTCTCCATCACAGGTGCAGAAGCTATGGGAGAAAAATAAAAATAAAAAACAGAGTTAAAAGAGTTGGGCTAGCACAAAACAACAAAAACAAATAGCTAAAACGACACAAAGTAACACGAGAGCGCCAAAAATGCAAAAAATAACTTTCGCGCAGTGTTTGTTTTATGGTAAAAAAAAAATTCAAGCAAATAGTGTTCAAGCACAGTGAAAAAAAACAACAACAACGAGCTCATACGTGCGATAAGGTTGGGGGTGATCAAGGGTGTACAATCAAGTGGTTTATGCTGGTGCCAGCTGGTCAGCTAACCGGCAAGCTAGCAAGCCAGCCAAGGCAGGCAGCTAACAGACCAGTGTCGGGCCAATTATTCATTTACGAACTTTGGCCAGCTTCATAGGCAAAAAAAGGTGTAAGTGCAAATAAAAACATACTAGGTGCTTTGTGTGCCTACTCAGTATGCTGCAGAGTTTACTTCAACCGTCATCAGGCAGGCAGGCCACTCAAATTGTATGAAATGTTTTTTAGTGTAGTAAATATGCAAAAAGGGACAATCCTTGGGCAAATATGAGTACAGGTGCTAGCGTATGCTATATGAAGTTGGCAGGTAGTTTTGTTTGAGTGTTTATTAGGGTGGGTAAATGTTTTTTTTTCACATCGTTCCAGCAGATTCAGAGTCTACATAAAATTCAAAGAGAAAGTTGACAAGAGCAAAGTTGGCTTGAGAGCAATTTCGAGCCCCCGAAATTTTAAAAGAAGAAGAAGGCAAATCGTTAATACGAAGTTAATATGGAGATTAATATTGACCAAAGTATGAATGCTATTTTTTTCCGAACAAACTTGTACACTTGGGGATTTATTGGTGCGAAGAATTTATTTTTGACATCTATTGATTATTTCAAGAACCCAATGACGGCGCTACAAAGTAAATTATATGTAATTTTTTAATAAAGGATCTTTCAAAAGTGACGCCTAGATGTCAGTAGTGAATTCTTCTTATCTTTGTCAAGTAGCCAAATGTAAAATTTTATACGATAGACAACGCATTAAAATTATTGAAGCTTAGGCTGAAAATTATCGGTCCTTAAGAACAACATATCGCTGCAAAATTAGTGATTTTTGTTTGGAGAAAATAATTGTCCGAATGAATCAACAACTCAAATCTGGTTATGAGCCATATTTTTAATAAAATTAGAAAGACCTGATATATATATATACATTTTTACATGTTTTATTTTAAAACAAAATCTAGGTGCGTATTTTGAAATAATCTTTATTATAATAGAAAAAGTGACGGTATGTATATTTTTCGTGCGTATACCAAACTAAAACTTAAAAACAAAAAACAAAAAACAATTAAATTTTACTATATTTGAAAAATTAATTAAAAAATTTTTTTTTAATCTTTTTTTTCAATTAAAAAAGTATTTACAATTATTTTGATTTTATGTCCTCTCAACTTTAAACAGGAGGTGCCCCAACTTTTTCTCAATTTTCCTACTAGTTAAAGATAGTTTCTTTTAAAATTTGCTTGGCTCGAAACCGATCTTAGAGTTATGCTCTAATAAACTTTTTTTCTTAGAATTCCATGCAGAATCCGCATCTGCCAGGAACGATGTCGGGAAATACCATTCCATACAAACCGGCCCACCCTTGTGTATATATGTATGTGTTAAGTGCATATGCATATTTATATTTAAGCTACTATATATTATTTAAAGTGATATATACATACGTAAATATAGCATGATAGTGGGAAAATTTTGTACCAAGTGGTGATGAAGGTATTAAAATGTTGGCATATCTGTGGAAATTCCCCGTATGTTGGAGTAGCATAAATATTATATTTAAATACATATAAATATGTATATAACTTTTGACTGGGTTGATATTTGCGTGTTAACATATGTATGGCTTTTGCTTTCGTGTACAAAAAATAAATGTTGAGATGTTTAAGTGAAGTGTGCTGTTCGCCATGGGCACCGACAGCACAATTTGCATACAAATTATAGGCACACACATCGCTTAATTGCAGCCAACAAGCCAATCACAAATTTTTTTAACGCAAAAATGCGTATTATTTTTTTAAATAAGTAGAGAAAACATTTTCAGAAACTAACAGTAGAAACAGGTGAGTGGAAACACAAAATGAACGAGTCGAAAAGCAAAAATCTGCCTGATTGCTTATAAGTAAGCTAAATGAATGCAAAAGTGACACAACTAAATCCAAATGAATTCGTATCGTTTTTTTTTGTAACTCGAAAATAAGTCGTTTAAAATAAGCAAAAAAATGAACCATTCGAAACATTTTCCCAACAATTTTAACTCGCATTCTAGCGCCGTTGATATATCGGGACTCGCATTTCACTGCTAAGAAAACAATACCATCCACTTTCAAAAATGATTGACGGCGGTAGATATTTACTTACACATACCTATATTTTTATTCAGCTGCTAATGTTTTCTCTGTAGAAGAGCAAACTCGTACCTTTCTTGTCTTGAGGTCAAAACAAAAATTGCCGGTGCGTCATGTGAACTGCCTCCTCGTGTCATATGGGCGTGAGGAGGGCCATTGTAATGCTTATTATTATTGGCTTTGTTATTATTATCAGCGAATTTCACTTGCATGGGTTTTGATAAATCTTATTCATAAGCCCTTTTTTTGTTGCATTGTCACTGCTATGCAAATTTCGAGTCTCTACTTCATCGAGAAGTTAGTTTGAAACAAAAAAACATTCTCCTTTACGGGACTATAGTCTGATGGACGGCTTTCGACAAGACAATGATTAGAAACAGGCTTCAGAGAGTTCAACGTATGGCGCTTATACAAGGGGAAGTTCAAAATAAACAAGACTGGCGTCATACAAATGTTTTTAATGGCGCCATCTTTTTAATGGGTTATTGCCTTAGAAGATGTATCTCTAGCTGACTTCCAGTGAAAGCATGGTGACATTCGGTTCAGTGGAAGCGAAGTTATTGGGTCTAAAGTGTCAGTTTGTTTGTGTTATCGGTACAAAAATGAGTTTCGAACAAAGAGCTAATATCAAATTTTGTTTTAAAATCGGTAAAACTTTCATCGAAGTATTTGAATTAATGAAAAAAGTTTATGGCGATGATTGTCTATCTCATGACAGAGTTCAGTGTGGCTTACACGTTTCAGAGATGGTTGTGAGGACATAAATGCCAATGAACATACGAGCCGCCCAAAAGCAGTAATCACCGAAAAATCCATCGAAATTGTTCGTAAATTTATTAAAAATGAACTGAAATCATGTTCGAATTCATGGAATCGGCGTTGAATATCTCCCAAACATCGATTTATCGCATTTTAACTGATCATTCGATATCGCATTTTAACTGATCAAAGTGTCCAATGGAAGGCCCCAGACGAGCCACCACCCAAAAAATCGAGTTTGGAGAAGTCGATAATCATTTGCTTTTACGATTCCAAGGGAATTGTCCACAAGGAGTTCGTGCCAACGGGCCAACCCGTCAACGCAATTTTCTATCTTGGCGATTTGGAGCTTTTGTTGCATCGCATTCGCCGAAGTCGCCCTGAATACCGCGAAGGAGGCAACTGGTGCTTATCGCATGATAATGCACCATCTCATCGATTCACTCCTATGACTGACTTTTTTGACTTGAAATTGCATTTTAGCCATCATTCACTCACCCCAAAGCTTCTGACGTTTCTATTTTAGCTCAGTCTTGTTTATTTTGGACTTCAGCTTGTTGTTTAGTACCAGAATTCCAACTAGATGTAAGTGGATCAACAATATAACAAACCTCGTCGGAAAAACTGCCTACGGTTCTTTACTGATGGCTCAAAGCTTGACCATAATGTTGGCTTTGGTACCGTATTTCAGGCTAACATTTTAGCCATTATTGAGGTAGCTGTCTGGTTAGGCAAGAATGTGAGTACCTTCAGAGAAATCTATATTTACTCCGATAGCCAAGCGGGGATTAAATTTTCTGGTGGGGTCGTCTCTTAACGAGATGGCGGAATATATCCGCATCCATTTGATATGACATGTAATGCTACAAAAAAGAATTTGGCCAAAATGGGACGCTAAGCGCTCAAAGGCGCTAGTTAATCGCCCCTGACTCGAAGGTCGACATGCACAAAGATTGAATGCACCTCATTTCGACTATAGAAAAAGCTGCAAGAATAAGGAGGCAGAAGAGTCCATTAGACACCATCTCTTTTATTGGAAAAAGCGCTGCAAAATTTGTATTATATTTGGATACAGAATAACTTTGAAGGGCGCAAAATAGATATTGCTGATGAATAAATGAATATTATTCGACAAAAATAAAAAGCCACCTTTTTTTTGATAATCCTCTTATGCATGGCTATTCACATATTGATAATTAACTAACGAGACTGACTGAAATAGAATAAGTACGCACGATTAAAATGATTTAATTAAATTATAAGTCGTATATGTAAGTATATTTGAAATGCGATTATTGTCGAAATGCAAAAAAGAGTATTTTACACTTTTTTAAATATTCATGCGACATATGGCATATGCGACTTGTGAGCGATTCCATGTAAAGTAATGCAAGTATTTTGGACATTGGGGTAAATTGTACTAAATTTTGGATAATTTGTAGGCTTGAGTAAAATAATAAGAAAAATGATTTTGTTTTTTTTTAAACTTAATAATTATGAGATTTAAGCAATGTTGAAAATTTCAGTAAGAGTTTTTAAAAGTGAAATATTTTTGGTCTTTTTTAACTTTTTTATATTTTTTGAAAGTTTCAGGATAAAATATACTTTAAAAAAATAAAAAAAAAATTATTTTACACAAAATTTTACAAAAAATGGTTTTATTTAATATTGGAAATTTCGGTAAGAGTTTTTAAAATAAAATATTTTCGGTTCTTTTTAACTTTTTTATATTTTTTGAATGTTTTAAGTGAAATTTAAAATTCACTTAAAATATTAAAAAAAAATAATATTATTTATTAAACTTTTTTTTTGTTTTTTTTTTTGAATGTTAAAAACTAAAATATCTTTAGTTTTGTTAACATTTTCATAATTTTTTGTTTAATGTTTTAGGATAAATATAATAAAAAGAATTTAATTTTTTTTTTGTTTTTAACACCCTCTCTCAGATTATGTTCAGTAAACCCTGCAAAATTTGATAATGTGATCCGAGTTATGAATATATAAATACGTACCGAGAACGAGTGAAAACTCAGTACAAAATATTACTCTAGCGACACGCTAGCTTAAGCACCCGTACTCGTATATTAGCCGCTACGTATATTAGTAAGCAGATACACTCTAAGCCAAAATTTTTAAAATTTAATAAATCTTAAAATTATAATATTTATCCAGTTTACTTCTTATTTACTCATGCGTACAAATAAAAGAAATTTTTAGAAGAATTGAGTGCTCAAAATCTTGGATCACTTGACATGAAATCACCCGGCTCCTGTGAAAAACTGGCGACCGGCGACGGCAGTGTACAAAATGCTTGCAATTTCTATTAAATATATTCCACAGAAACTGCAAGGAAGTTGTAAGTGCATAGCACAAAACGTTGAAATTAATTAGCTTTGGGTGGTGTTAAAAAATAACAAAAAAATATAAGAATTCAAATAAATATTCGCTAAGCGAAGTTGCTAAAAACTCTATGAAATGATTTAATTAATGGAAATTCTAAAACGTTTGTCCTAAGCGTGGGTGCACATAGTGGAAAATACGCTTTAGTGATGAAGATTGCTTGCGCTTAATAAGACAAATGCAGGTGAGGGCAACCAACCGTGCGCAATAATAATAATACCTACGTATACTTAAGTATGGCTGTCATATTAGGGTGTGCATGCAGTATTTTTAAATTCGACACTTATTTAGACGCTGATCTACTTTTGTTTAGCCACATTTTTAATATAAAATCTTTTGAACTTCCATTTAATGTTGCATTACATATGCGAATGCTCAGTTTTTGAATTTATGTATGTACATATAAGAAAACTGTGCTTCGGCAGAAGAATCCTCTTAGATGCCGTTCTCAGTCAAATAGAATTTATTTCGATGCTATGTCTGGTTCATCTGTAGATACTTAAAGTATCATAGAGGATAGGATCATAGGTATACCGATTGGCGAGCTGCAAGTTAATGTGTCGAGTGGCGTTTAGGCAGGCTAGGCCGTGCTGTGGTCGACAATTGCGAAAATTTGCATTTATTGTTCGACTTGGTTCATGTTACGAAAAAACAAAAAAACGACATATAGACTTAAGTTTTAAGATTTTTTTGGAATCTTCGAGTGTTTCCAGGCGCCAATAAAAAATAGTTTAACTTTTTGTTTAATACATCATAAAGTATGAAGTCGTGCAATTTGAGAAGGGAAATTAAATAATACAGATCTGTTAAAATTGTTTATAAAATTAATAGAAAATTGTTTGTTTCCCATGGAACCTGAAAGGTTATTTCCAAATGAGATCGACAGAAATTCCGATTCCATTTGCGATTCTGTTCATATTTGGATACAAAATATAGGGGTTTTCAATAGGTGCGCTTCAACTTTTTTCCGATAGGGAGGGCGAACGACGCAATATTTTTTATTTTTCGCTTGTCATTTGTAAACTTCATTAGTATACATTTCATCATGGAACGCTACACACTTGAGCAACGATTGCAAATCGTGCAAATTTTTTATGAAAATAATCGTTCTGTTGCTGCTACTTTAAGAGCATTACGGCCATTTTACGGTCCATTTAACAAGCCGTCCCGTTTTGGGGTTTTGTGAAGTCATTGGTCTACAGTAACAAGCCGGCGACGATTTGTGAGCTCAGAGCCAATATTGAACGTGAAATTGCTGGAATTTCGGCAGATTTATGCAAAAGAGTGGTCGAAAATTGGGTTCAACGATTCGACTTCGTAAAACGTGCACGCGGTGGTCATGCAAAAGAAATCGAATTTCATACTTAAATGTATATGTTCAAACTCGATAATAAAAAAAAAATTAGTTAAAAAAGTCAAACCGTTTGTGTTTTATTCAAAAAAGTTCAAAAGTTGAAGCGCTCTTACTGAAAAACCCTATATATGTAAGGAGTAATCTATTTAGAGATATCGAATTTAATTTGAATAGCAATAGCAATGAATACTGAAAAAATTATATATTTAGTTTGACAGTGTTCACGAGTGATCTGTCAAAAAAATCCTACTGAAAAAAATATCATACCTCCAATCTAATCACCCATTAAATAAGTAAGACTTAATTGAATTTAGAAATACAGAAGGAAACCCATGCAAGACAACTTAAAAATTAGCAGGGAATGCGAAACCGTATCAAAGGCTTTACAGAAATCAGTATGGACGCAATTAACCAAAACAAAAAAAAAAAAAAAAAATAATACAGTATTCGCTAAAAGGTTCAAAATTGTGAATCAATTAACATCGGGAAACAAAGTCATGCTGGTTTGGCGAAATCTGAAATTTTGACGCCAAATACAACTCAAAGAGTTTTGACACAGAATGTTAGATAGCTTAGAAATAGGTTTGTAAACTTCAAATAAACGAAACAAAAAAATAGATAAATGGAGTAATTAAAAGCATATAAAAAAATTTACTCGAAAAAATTTACAAAATTTCTCAATTTGACGCAGTTTAAATATATATTTTTTGTTTCAATATATTTTATTAGACGCTTGACCCGGAATTGCATAATGAAATTTGTAATAACAAATTAAAGAACATTTTGAGACTACTACAAAAGTCTCCCTCTCCCTAGTGGTGCCTGCATAACTAAATTATTTTGCAAAAAGTGTTGCAATTAACCAAAACATAATTTTTCTCCCTCAACCGCAACACTTTTTCAGTATGAGGTGCCTTAATATACGCAAATCAGTAAAAATAAAAAGATTAAAAAAGTAGATTGGAAAACATTCAAATGAAATTATAATTAGGAAATGCCTCAAAGGACAAACGCTAATTGCGTGTACGCTCTTACTATAAATTTTCTTCGGGAAAAGTGCAAAAAAATAAAACAAAGAAAAATGCCAAAAAAATGTCGCCTTTAATTTAAATAAGTATCAACTTACGCTTGAGTTGGCAAAGTGGAGAAGTTTTGCGTGCAAATTACACACCTTCGTGAAAGGAGTGTAGCGAAAAAAAACAAAGGAATATGCACATATACATATATGTATTTTATTTGTATGCATGCACGTAGCAGCAGTTTATAAAACCGTGGTAAAACATGCACTCGAACGAAATGAATGGACGACAAAACAATAAAGGCTAAGGTAAAAATACGAAGTCACAACTGGGGCAATTGTCTTAACGAGCTCATTTTTATAGCTCCGTGTGTTTGTAGCACATAAGGATTATTTAAAAATATTTATACATACATATACAATTACATATGTGCATGTATGGATATGAATTTGTTTTTCACTACTGCGCGAAAGTTGGTTAAAAATTTATGCACTTCATTTGCATATCAATACTTTTTCCATACAGTTGTTGATAAATACCAACGTTCGTTAGCGAGGCCAGATCCGTTTGATGCGTGGTGTGTCAAAAAGCGAAGGGTACAAATTAACAATATTACATGCCCTTAATGAGCACCTGAATAGTTTGCATTTTGCCCTTCCTCTACCTTTGTTTCAGCGTCAATAATAATGTGAACAATGAATGAAATGCCGCCAGCAATAACAATAACAAAAGCAACGATAAAAGCAATCGCAAACTTTGGGCAGGAATTCCAGAAAAGTTTGTCCTCGGCACGGTGGCAAAGGGCAAAATTTATGGAAAACGGCAAAATAAAACTTAAATTGTGGTTACAATGGAATAACTCATTGAATTTACAGTTCATTATGAACACGAGAGAGCGAGCGAAAAAAAAATACCAAGAATGCAAAACAGGCATATTAAGTGAATAAACGTTGTTGATCATTTGTGACGATTCATGAGTCGCAACAACAGTTTGTCAGACAATAAGCTGGCAGTGTAGCGCAATCGATTGACTGTCTGCGGATGGATGGCTGCGTATCAAGCATCAGAAATGCAGCTATAAAGCGGCAGGGTCAATGAAGCAAGTGAATAACATACAAATGGACATATCCAAGTATAAATCTGAATTTTCATTATGAATTGACGTTATTTACATTCTGTCAAAAAGGTATAGAGAATTGATAATTGAAAAAGCCCGTTTAAAGGGAACAGATCAAGGGGCGAAATTAAAAAAAAAAAAATTAAAAAATATCTCGGTATTTGCAGAAAAAGGTTAGACTGTTGATGGAAAATACTCTTGGTATAACATTGTAGTATTGGTATTGAGTATATATTCGAACATATATTTTGAATGTAAGAAAAGGCGCCACACCTATCGAAAAATGTTGCGGAAAATCAATGGGTTTTTCTAGTCACTTGAAATTTGCACTTTCTTGTACTAAAATGTAAAGAGCTATAAAACCGTATGCCAATATTTTAAAAATATTATATATCATAGTTAAAAAGTTAAAAGGTTTGATGAAATTTTGGAAAATTTTGTACAAAGTTTGATACTCTGCGTTATATGGTTTTTGTTTAGGTTAGGTTTTATACTTTTTATAAAAAAATTAAAGAATATGAATGAAAAAAATAATGGTGCGTTTGCATACAACTTTGCAGATAAAATCGTAGGGGTACGAATATATAGCGATTAGGGTGGTGTTAATGCTCTCGTTGACTTTTTTCTCGTTCCAAAACTCAAATTATCACTTAAAGTTTAAAAAATGTTTTGAATATAGGGTTATTCGTTGGTGTTGAGCATTATTTCGATAGAAGTTTACTTTGAGGAGACACACTAAACTTAGAGGAATGATAAATATTTTGCTTTATTCACGAACTATTGATTGGTTATTTTTTGACAGAATGTATGATATATAACGTAGTAACCATTCTCTTTGTGCTCGTGCTTAATAACTTTCCGCGTACCAGTCCTGTTACGCCTTTTCCTTTAACAGATGTGCGTGAGGGCGCACTATGAGCAAATGTACAGTGGTGTTTGCGATATTTAATAAAAAGGCACATAAGGGAATAAGCAAAAAATGAAGGAATAAAATAAAAGATAATAAAATAAATTGAATTGAAATAATAAAAAAAATTAAATAAAAGGAAATAGAAATAAAATAAAATAATATTATATTAAGTAAGAAGTTAAAATAAAGTAATCTAAACTAAAATAAATAAAAATTAAAATAACATAAAATAAACTGAGATATAATATAATAAAAAAATGAAAGTATTAAAATAAAAATATAATAAAATAAAATCCATTAACTGCAATATACATATAATGGAATAAAGCACCACATCAAATAAGATAAAAATTAATGACATAAAGTAAATTATATTAATGAAGTAAATAAAACTAAAATTAAGTAGACTAAAATAAAAACGAGGTGAATTACAAAAAATAAGCTAAAAAAAAAGATAAAAAAATAAATGAACTAAAATAAATTGAGATATAGCAAAATAAAAGAATTAACTGAAAGAAAGAAAATAAATCGCAAAATATATATAAACATTAATCAAACAAATAAAAATCAAAAAATAAAATAGAATAAATTGAATTGAATTTTGTGATAAAGTAAAAAACGCAAATAAAACCAAATGGAAGTAATTAAAAAACATCACAAATTAAATAAAAATAACAAATATGAGATAAAATAAGATAAAACCAAATAAAATAGATGAAATAAGTTGAGACATAATGAAATAAAACCAATGAAATAAACAAAAAATCAAATAAAATAAGATAAGAACAAAATTAACTAATAATAAGAAATAAAACAAAAATATAAAAATAATAAAATTAAATAAAAAGATGAAAAAATTGTGATATAATAAAATCAAATAAAATAAGTTGATAATATAAAATACAGTCTGAAAAATGAACAAAAAAAAGTGAAATAAAAAAATATAATAATAAAATTAAATAAATACATCTACAACAAAAATTTATATAAATTAAAAATCATTAATATAAATAAAATAAAAAGTAATAAAATAAATAATATTATTGAAGTAAATAAAATTAAAATAAAGTAATCTGATATGAAAATATAAAAAATGAAGTAAATAAAATAAGATAAGAAAAAAAATTTAATAAAATGAAAAAGTTAAAATAATAAAAAAATTAACTAAAAAATTAATTAATTAAATTGTAAAATTAAAAGTATAAATATAAGTAAATTGTAAAAATGAATATAGTAAAATAAAATAATTTTAACTAAAAAAAATGAAATAAATCGAAAAGTATACAAAAGTGATCTAAGCAAATAAAAATCAAAAATGAAAAACTTAAATTTAATTAAATGAAATAACAGTGAAGCAATGAAATCAACCAAATACTTAAAAAAAATTTGACATCAACGTCAAAATTGTTCTAATGACAGTTCAATATATTCTTTATAAGCTATCAAAAGCATTTGCCTTTTTTTTCTGTGATGGAATTCAAACGTAATAGTGTGATTGTGTTATATTTTGCTGGAAAATCACAACCAGCAATTGTTCGTGAGCTCAGTCACCTCAAAGTGAATAAAATGTTTGTGTATCGCACTATAAAACGTTACAATGATACTGGTAGCATTGCAAAACGCTATGCAGGTGGACCAAAAAAAAAACGCAACAACGCCAGAAATGGTTCGAAAAGTGAAGGCTCGACTTCAACGAAATCTACGTCGAAGTGGAAGAAAAATGGCCAAAAAGCACACGATCTTTCACCCCAGCAAAAAAAAGTTCGGTGCGAAAGAGCAAAGGAGTTGTTGCGCTTGCACGAACGTGTCGAATTTCCTAACATTGTGTTTTCTGATGAAACAAATTTTCCAATTGAGTAGTTCATAAACACTCAAAACGATCGTGTTTATGTATTTCGGTGCATGTAGCACAACTCAATTAGTTAGAAGTTCTAACTTGTTTGCGGAATAAGACCCTTTCCCAATGGGTTAGTTTCCATGGTTACCCATGCCCAAGGGCCCACTTGGACGAGAAACACAAATTTCAGACCATAAAAAAAATGTTTATATGTATACAAGTATATATATATATAATCATATACGCGTATACCCGTTTTGGGAGTTTGGCCGAGCTTCTCCTCCTATTTGTGGCGTGCGTTTCTATGTTGTTTCACAAATGGAAGGACCTACAATTTCAAGCCGACTCCGAATGGCAGATAGTTTTTTTTTTATTAGGAGCTTTTTCATGGCAGAAATACACTCGGAAGTTTGCCATTGCCTGCCAAGGGGCGACCACTATGAGAAAAATATTTTTCTTCATTTTGGTGTTTCACCGCGATTCGAACCTAATCAAACAAAGTAAGATGGGATATAATAATATCTCAAATTAAATTGGGATATAAAACAAAAATTACACAAAATAAATTTTAAAAAATGTGTATAAGGTCAAGGAAAACATAATAAATAATAAAATACAAGCAATTCACTAAAATAAATAATAAAATAAAATAAAACATTAATTAAAAGAAAAAAATAAAACGAAATAATACATGAAAAAAATAAGATAAAATAAATTGATTCAATAAAGCAAATGTAGTTAGCTCAAACAAATAATAAAATACAACAACAAATTTTATAAGGAAAATAAAATATTGTCAAATAAAATAAATCATTATCTCATGAAAAAAAAAACGGGTTGGGCATTCACATTTTCTACTATTTCGTGTACGAATATTCGGAGATCGAAGCTTACGTTCGATAAGACACACACATACTTAGATGTGCATATGTATGCATGTGTATTCTAAACTAAAAGTACAAACAATTTTAAAAAATAAGGACAGAGCAAGTATCATAATTTGCTGAGATAATATGCAGATGAACTTTTCTGTATTTCTCACGGAGAAATCTGACAAGAATACTGCGAATGCCATCACATTAGGCGATCTCTCATCTCTTAGTTGAAAAGCTTTGTCATATCCCTCAATTGTGGCAAATAATTAAAGCTAATGCATATAATGTAACGGAAATTATTTCCAAATGCTAGAAGCTTCAATTTGGGAGGAAAACAAAAATAAAGAAATAATCTATTCTGAGAGCACTTTTCTAAACTATCTATCTAAGCCATCACATTAGCTTATTTTGTTCCTTGCTCACACATAATATACTTTTTTTATTTATTTTTCCCCCCTAATAAAGGGTGAACAATACATCGATTTATGTTTAAAAACTCTATGAAAGCCTCGCCTAATATTTTTCAATTATTAGGTGCGCAACTAAGTTCTCGCTGCTTTCATTCTGAAAAAATGGTTACAAGTGAATCATTGAAAGTATTGCACATCGCTGGCTACTACTTTTTCCCATCTTTCTGGTAGATCTCGTATATCGTCACGGTAAAACTGTTCATCGTTTGAGGGTACTCACGGAGCAAGCCATTTTTTGATGTCGGCATATGAATGGAACTGTGCTATCGAGCGGAACAAGTGATAATCGGACGGCGCAATATCTGGAGAATATGGCGGGTGGGGTAGGATTTCCCATTTCAGTGTTTCCAGGTAGGTTTTAACGGGTTTGGCAACGTGAGGCCGAGCGTTGTCATGCTGTAGAATTACTTTTTCATGCCTCTTCGCGTATTGCGGCCGCTTCTCGCGCAGTGCTCAATCGCATTAATTGAAGTCGATACTGATCCCCAGTAATGGTTTCGCTTGGATTTAACAGTTCATAATAAATAACACCAATTTGGTCCCACCAAATATATTACATAGCATAACCTTCGCAGCGCGTGAATATTCGGCCGAGGCGATGACGTAGAAGCATGACCGGGTAGTCTCCATGACTTTCTTTTCTTTGGATTGCTGTAATGAATCAATTTTCCATCACCCGTCACGAGGCGATGAAGAAACCCCTTTCTTTTCTGCCGCTGGAGCAGTTGTTCACAGGCAAAAAACGACGTTCAACATCCCTTGGTTTTAATTCATAAGGAACCCAAGTCTCCTGTTTCTGAATCATTCCCAAAGCATAAATTCGCTTGGAAATCGATTGGCGGGTAACTCCTAATACTGAAGCAAGCTTCTCTTGCGTTCGACACGGATCTTCATTTAACAATTCCTCCAACTCATGGAGGGTCGTCAACATTAAAATCACCGTCTTTGAAGCGACGGAACCAGTCTCAGCATGTTGTTTCACTTAAAGCAGCATCTCCATACACTTTTTGTAGCTCTCCATGCGCGATGCGCTTCAGCCGCCGTTTTTTTTTTAATGAATGAGGAAAATCAACAATTCCCGCAAATGACGATTATTCGGCACAAAATCAGACATTTTCACAAAACCAAAACAAAATCACTAATGTGTCCAAGCAGTTTGTTTACCATATATCTAAGCTTGGTTTATGACGTTTAGGTTATGTTAGAATCGACTAGCACACACTGCTGGCGGCAATATTTAACTTAGTTGGGCACCTAATATTTAAATATCAATAGTTAAATTTAATTCATAGAAATTGCTGTCTCGGCTAGCGCCGCACTTATGCATTTTGCTAGCCCTATTTTGGATCACATTTCCGATGCCCCTGTTTAAGTGATAGAGTCTCGGTGTAATAAAATTTAAATTTTACTAACAAATCCACTTTAAAAATTCACTTTAAAAATTTAAATCCGAATATATTTAATTAAAAAAAAAACAAAGTATAAAGCCTTAAACTGTAAGGTCGCTTTATGCAAGGGAAAACATCAGGGCGCACAACACAAATAGGGAAGAAGCTCGGTCAAACACCCAATAAAGGGTATAAGCGTCAATTATATATACCAAATATACCTATAAATATGTTCTGGACACCATTTTATTCCTCAGTATTCAGTACAATTTTTTCTCAGGTCTTTCTCTTAAATCTTGACAATGCTGTTGAGTTGGCAATTTACCGCTTTTATTGTTTCGCCACAGTTTAGATTAGTTAACTGTAGTTGTTACTGCTATTGTTGTCCAGGATTGTTTGCCATTGATGTTGGTCAGTTGCATTTTAATTATGCCTCCATTCGCAGTGGACACCAGCAGAGCGCGTCAGTCGAATGACCTAAATTATTGTGGCTAACCAAGCATATGGGCAGCTAGACCGTCAGGCAGCCATCAGGTACTACAATTGGTTTATACGTGGGCCCAACGTCGGTATAGAGCCTAGTTGTCTAATGGACCTTTGCGGCGAACGCGGCGAGTACATGTTCGCGTAAAGCAAAATTGCACGCTTTTAATTTTTAGAGTCCTTTGCTTGATTGCAAGCCACGCTCAATGCAAATTAATCTTGCCTCTGGAGTTGTTTTCCTGGTTGGAAAACGTGTCGTTGGTAAATGAATGGGTTTTGTTATGTCGTTTGTCGGCGCAGCGTGCAGCTTTTGAAGTTTTTATTAGTGGTAGAAAGCGCTTAGCAGAGAGCATTTCAAGCACTCAACTACACATAACACTTGGGAACACAACCACATAGGCATCAAAGGGACATTGGCGTTTAAACAGTTACCCGCCTAGTTTTCCCGGTAAAACTACACCCACTGGATACCGGCATATTTGTGTTCTTATCTACACAGGTGTATGTAGGTGTGTGTGTATGCCTACATATGTACGTTCATTTGTTTGCATGTCCGCATAAATGCGCATTAATCATTGTATACACGATGGAACGGTGGCGTGTAAATACCACACAACTAATACAAAAACAAACACTAGCAAATAACAACAAATTGACTCGAATTTTATGCTTCATTGGTGTACTGCAGCAATTGATGGCTGCAATAACGCTACAGGGGCCAAATAAGGTCGAAAGGCGGACGATAAACTGGCTGTTTTGAGAGTGCATAGCAACCGACCGACGAATGCATTTTGCGTCATTTCCTTCAGATGTGGGATGTAGATGCAGGTGGGGTTTTTGAAAAACCGATTTGAATTTATGCCCGCAACTCTTTTTGTTTATGATGGAATTAACTTTATTTATTGTGTGTAAACATGTTTGCTCGCAAAGGACCCATTTAACGTTTATATATGTACGAGTGTGTGCAAACTTACACTTACACATATTAAACATAAATTTTTATTACGTTGGTGAGAAGCGAACAATGCTTTGCCATGTAATGCACCATTTTTGTTGTTGTTATGCCAAGCAGTTTATTCAACTTTGACGTGCAATCATTCTAAACGACCGCCATATCTGCCCTTTCGCTCTCAGTTACTTAGTGGGCAACGCCCCAGCTGGTCAATTGACCACAACACATTGCCCGCTTTAACGACAGTAGTCACACCCGATCACGCCGGAATGACTATAGTGTTGTTCACACATTTTTTTATATGTAAACATGTCTATAGTGTGTGGATATTATAGGATATTAACAGTAAAAGTAGTAAACATTTTGTGCCTTGGGGTATGTATATATGTACGTTAGGGTGCAACACTCTTCAAACAAAAAAACAAAAATTGTTACCGTTTTTCCACAGAATCATAAAATTGACTAATTTTGAGATTTCCGCCAAAATACAAGGTGGCGCACAATGAATCACTCTATTCGCAGATTTATAATTTTCACAAATGGTGTTGTATGTCAATCATATTTCACATTTGTGAACTAAGATAGCTTCGCAAAAATATTCATATTCACGTGAGCTGGACTGAATTGAAAATACACCCTGCGACAAAATTATCGCATCAACCTTTTGCCCAATTTTGCCTATTTTTCTATCTTCTTTTGTGAAGGTTCCTTATTTTTATATGAAATTGCAGCGAATTGCCTCACAAAAATTATACTTATATTGAAGCCCCAAATTTTATACAAAAACTAGAAAAATTGTAAAAATGTTCCTTCTAATTTCACGATTTGTATTTCGAATTTCTACCAAGATTCTTACTAAATTTCATTGCTCATTAAATTTCAGTGCAATAAAGTGCGATTGGAAGTAGGTCCAAAATCCTGTTGATTTTTTATAATTTTTTTCTTCCGCGGGGTTGCACATAATCCCCTTATAACAAAGGCATATTCAGGGCGGTAAAAAAATTAAAAAACAAAAAACAATTGACAACTTTTATCAATTTCAAATTTTCACTTTCTTACACTTAAATTTAATAAGCTATGAAACTGCTTACCAGAAAAACCGTGAAATTAGAAGGAAATTTTTAGAGTTTTTCTAGTTTTTGAATAAAGTTTGGGACTTCAATTCATATAAAAATAATGAAAATTCAAAAAAAAAAGAGAGAAATAGGCAAAATAAGCCAAAATGTTGATGCAATTTAAAAAGCCACACAATTGCATAGCAAAAATCTTTCTAGAAATTTTAATTAAAACCATGAAAAATGGCTGTGCATCCCATTTGCCGAATTTGTAAAATTTTTGATTTAACTGTTAAGATTAGATTTATATGGCTTTGTTTACAAAATGAGTACTACTTTTCTAGTTAAAAAAATAATGAATATTTAAACCAATAAGAGAAGAAAAGTAGTAGCAAATTGGTGAAATGTGCCAACATTTGTGGCGGCCTGTACCTCCCAAAATTTCATCATTTAAAAATTTATTAACATTGATATGATGATGATGATATATGATTGACATGATAAAATTATTTAACATTTTTATGCATACCTTTTAAGCATAAACATTCTAATCCTCTCAGGTGACTTCTTGAAAAAAAAAACATTTTTCAAAACTAATTTTATTTATAAAATACTCGATTTCATGCCGGTGGAATAACCGCACCCTAATGCATATTCATGATATGTCAATTTAAGTACTCTGCAATTTGTTGCAGAGATTGACTTTATAATTTTATAGCGAGTGGAATATGAACCAATTATTTTCTACTATAGATATTTAGCAATGCAATTATTTACATGGGAAACATTGTCTGCTCACTTTTTTAAACCCAACTCAAGGATGGCCACGTAATATACGGCCTCTAAGACTAATATGTGTGGGAACTGATGTCTGATTCCTTCTACAGAAGTCAAAGGACATCACAAATGATTCCAAAGCGAATATCGAAGATGTTTCGAGTTCAAGTTACAGTCACTGAAATGTAACTTTCAAAAAAATCTCTACTAGTTACGAGTTTAGGTTACTCGGCTGGCTTTGCTGATATTCATGGTACTGGTATCTATAAGTATTAGTTTGTGGAGTAGTAGTAACGTGTTTCCCCCAAATTCTGCTAAAATTCGCCTGATCTGGTGTCAAAGAAATTGTTGAGCCAGCTTTTAAGGACCTCTTTGTTATCGAAGGTAACGCCCATCATATGGTTTAACAGGGAGCGAAAAAGATGGTAATCGGTCGGTGCAAGGTCCGAAGAATACGGTGGGTGCTGAAGAACCTCCCATTCGAGCTCTTGGGATGCGGCTTTGACGACTTATGCAACATGTGGCCTGGCGTTGTCGTCGTGAAGGAGTATGCTTTGACTATGTGGAATATGTAGAGCTCCTTGCTGACCGTGGCATTCTTTTCGAGCATTTCTCAGTGCACCGTGCCCTCCTAGTCCCACCAAACACATACCATGATCTTGGATGAAGATCCGGCTTGACTCTCGACTTTGGCGGATCTCCTGAAGCAACCCACTCCTTTCTTTGCTTCACACTGATGTATAGGCAGTATTTCTGAACTCCCGTGACGATTCGGTGCAATAACCGCTCGATGGCGGGCGAGATGCTTAGAAGCAATTTGGAGGCGACTTTCTTTGTTTTTTTCATTGAGCTCGTTCGGTAAATCCCATTGAAAGAGGGCGATTGAGAATCGTTTTATGATCGCAGTTAATTTTTTCCCCCAACTCACGACTGGTTTACCGACCGAGCGTTCTCCTTCAAAAGTGATTTGAGACGTTCTTCATCGAATTCAACAATTGGACAGCAAACATATCGTTATGAAATAAAATAAACTATAAAAACGCTATACACTTATTCAACAACCCAATAGATTTATACACGGAAGGTTTTACCACAGCTTGCACACGAACAGTTTACTTTGCTATTAGGCAATTATACCTATGTGAATACTAGTTTCGTCTAGCCCATAGTTTCATAAATGCTCCAAATAAAGTGTCTTTCAAAAGTGACGCCTAGATGTCAGTAGTGAATGAATAGCGTTTAGGCTAATTATTTTATGTCATCTTTGACATTTGTCAAGTAGACTGACATACAATTTTACACGATAGAACAATTAAAATTATTGAAACTTATAATGAGAATGGTCGATCTTTCAGGACAACAAATCGCAAAATTCGTGATTATTTTGCTGGAAATAATCATTCGAATGAGTCGACAATTCAAAGTTAGCAAAAAATATCAAGAAACTAGTTCCATCGAGGATAGCAAAAGTACTGGCAGGCCAAAAACTGGACATCTAGGTACGTCTTTTGAAAGACCCTTTAGAAATAACCCAAGCATTTACATATATGTATATGCAAGGGACTTCCTCTTGTAAGGTTTTCTCTTATTAAAAATGGAGGGTATAAATAAAACTTTTGAATAAATGTTAAGGTTGATTTAACCTGAAGGCTGCCATACTTGTATCGGGTGTTTTTTAGCTGAATGAAAACTATCGATATCGATAACTGTGGTTTGACAGCTGAGAATGGAAAACTGTGTTGAGAATAGCAAACTGTTCAGTAAGATTTGGTAAGTCGTCATGAATTGTTTAACGCTAGAACAACGTGGGCAAACTTCACATTGTGGAAATTTGAAATTTCGAAAAAAAAAAATATAATTAATGTGTTCGCGAAGTTCATAGAGCACTGGCGGCATCATCGGCCCTTATTTCTTTTGAAATGAGGAAGGAGCTGCCGTTACGGTGAATAGCGAGCGCTATCGAGATAAGCCGAGACTTACCATTCAGTGAGCTTAGCAATCGATTTATTAGATTGATCGAATGTACCATGTAACTCGTAGCCCCGGCGGGCTTGATTTTACTAAAAAGAATTCATTTCCAGCATTTCTAAGCATGAAAATCGAACTAAAAGTGGCAGATTTTTTCCTTTAACTCTTTAAATAATTGTCCTAATTGACACTTTGTTATTGCATTGAATTGAAATTGATGGGAATAAATGTTGGCCGATATATTATTATCATATATATACAGATGACTTTTCTAATGTTTAAAGTTATTTTTAAGAAATTACATTACAAAATTAAATAACAAATGTTAAGGCGATGCTTAACAACAAGACTCCCGATCTGCTTTTACAAAAATTATGCCTTTATGCCTGTAGGCCAGGGACCAAAAATAATCATTATTTAAAATTTTCAATAAAAAAATTAGAAGCTACCAAATAGGGAACAGCTGGAATATACTTATATATCTGTATATATGTAGGTTCATATTTTTGTATGCCCTTTATGAATCCTTTACGAATTAAAAAATTTTGAGCGATATCTAAAAAAAATATCATTAAGAATAATATTTATATTTTGAATTAATCGTTCAGAAAATAAATCACAATTATGTATCGAGTTATATATTTGATCGATTATAAAACTCATTTATTCAGCATTATTATTTCTCTCAGAAGAAAAAATTAAAAATAAAACTCCAAACGAAAAACCCCAAACGCCATACTTAATTTCGATTAAAAAGTTTTATAGCCCATTCTGCCATATAACGAATGCTTGACTTACATGAGTACCCAACATCGTCACCATAAAAAATATATATACAAAAAATCAACGCAAGTTTTGAACCACTTAAAACTTGCACTTGATTCAATGGGCTATGAAACTGCATACTCGTAATTTTAAGACAAAAAAGTAAAAGGTTTTTTAGTGAAAATACTTTTAGTACTTCAATCAATTTCAACCATAAGCGATGGTCGGCGATGATGGTGTGAAAGTGTGAATTATTTTTCCTTAATTAATTTAAGTTCATTTAATTTTTGAATTAATGAATGAAGTTAAGTTAAGAGGGCAGCTCATCAGTGCTTACACATAGACCAAAACTGGTCTCTAATGTTGCATATTATGGGGGGAGCCTGCTTTAGAGGCTTCAAAAAATAGATTTTTTCGTGAATTTTTTTAGGAAGGAAAGAAATATTCAATTGAAACGAAACATTCAGGCTTTATTGTTATATACTTCAAAAGTCTTTTCTAATTTGGCGACGCAGCCAGGCAATATATACGCTCGTATACCTGCTCGACGCTTGCTCACAATTTCTTCTGTAACTCCGAAAATATTTTGAATTTGCTTCTGAAATTTTGAGGACACATTCTTGGATAGTTGGGGAAGACATTTATGCAAAAACAAAAAAAAAATAATTTTTTGAAGTCTCTAAAGCAGGCTCCTCCCTTAAAAGGTAAGCTTTAGACACAATACATGTTGCACTAAATTGTTGATCCCTCATTCGTAATATCTCTTAGCAAAGAGAAAAGCCCAGCGCCAATACAGCTTAGTTCGCAGAAGCCCAGTGGTGCCACAAAATATGTTCCAGATCACGCGCAGCATTTTTTTTTCGGGTTGTATAAGCACGGCCTAATTTTTGTTGACGTTCAAGGTGTTAATGCCTGCATGAGGATACCGACTTGACGGTGATGGTAGGCTTGCACCGGTTTTGGCCTAACATTCATTTATAAAGCGAATTGTGCTGTTGTTGTTATTGTAACAACATAAACATTTCCGTTGACTGAGGAATGCTGCTAGAGCGACAGCCCTTAGCAGGATATAAATCCCGGTCGTTCCGCTAACGCTGCACAGACTGTCGTGGGATCTGCGAGTTGGCCATCGCGGTTGTTATTGCTTTGATGGCTCCCTGACTACACGCATCAGTGCCGATACTCACCCCAGAGTGAAAAGTGGAAATATGCACAAATTGGAGAAATTAAGCCTCTTCATTAATTTCATAGCTACTGAAAATTCGTTAGTTATGCAACTGTATTGGAATTAATTTAAAACAATTTCCATTACTAATTTAATTATCCATTAAAAATAAAAATGATTTAAGCCTTTGTGTTTAGTATTTTTGTACAATTTGTGAAAATCTATAAAAAATAAGAAAAAACACAGGCCCTATTTTATTGCCTTCTTCTCAAATTATTGTCCATTTATTCAGTCATGCCTGGTGCTTCTATCTGATTAAGGTACTTGACCACCTTGGAAAGCTAAAAAGTACAACATATTCAATAATTTTTTTTTCATGTTCTGTATAATATATTAAAATAAATTTTTTTTTTAATTTTTATTTAGAGCTTATATAATACAAAAAAAAATTGATTTATTAAAATTTCTTTTTTTAACATATATCCAGGAGGCGCCAAAGTCGAGGCCTGATGAAAATCATGTCTTGCGGCGGACAGTTAATCTTAGAAATGGTAATTCTAAAACAAAAGAGAGAAACAAAATTTTCAAAAGGAAGGTTCCTTGCGTGAGAATTTACCACAAACTGACAAAAAAAAAATAGTAAAAAAATGGCGGATGTTTGAAAAAAAGTTAAGAAAACACCCCTGTTTTTCACAATGTTATGCTTAAAAAGCAATACTTTATTAACTTTTTTTTTGCAAAATGTGGTAAATTGGCATACAAAACATCTTAACAAATAAAACAAGACCAAAATCATTAAAATCGGCTAAGCAGTTTCGGAGATAAAGTGTCCGCCATTCGAAAAAAAGTAATTTCTGGAAAAACGCGTTTAAAGTTAAAACTTGCTATTTTCTTTCCGCTGAGTCAGCAAGTAATGAGTGCAGGATGCGCCTGCACATTTTCACTGATTTCACTTTGTTAGAATTCGAATTTAAAAAAACAGTTTCAGGTGATAATTTTTAAAAGTATAAGGATTGAAAAAATGTAAAAAAAAAAAATTTAATTTTTTGAAACTTATAAGGTGGTCAAGTACCTTAATGAACGCTCTTTCTGTCAAATAAAATTTCCATCAGCAAAAGAAAAGTTTATCCTTTTCATACCACAGTTAGTGCTCAATTAGCAATGAATGTATGTATGTATACCGACTGCCCCCACATTTTATAATATATTTATTTGCAGATGCATGCACTTAATAGTTGCTTCCTCTTTTGCAATTGAACTTAACGGGATGTTTGTTTGTGGCTTTTTCTTTTACTTCAATACCGAAACTACCATTTTCTTGTTTATAAAGCACACTTGCTTCTACACATTTTTATCACAGTCCGTCTGCGTGCTTTTGCGAAATTAGCACAGCAATGAGTTTTGACTTGAGAAAATCAACAATAAAACATTGCCGAAGAAAAGTTAGAGGAAATAAAAGAGCACACAAACATTAGAGAAGAAAATAACGAATGAAGCCATGGGGTGTATTTAATTATCACTTGAAATGAAACTTGAACCCTTCAAGTGTTTCAAATTCAATAGCTTAAGTGCAGTCAAGCGAACTTCGACGTTCGTTTTGTGTACCCGCTACACACACGCAGACATGCGCATCCTTCCTACTTCCCACTTTCTACTTCCTACCGGCACCGTCTGATTGCATTTTCCAAGTGCTTACACGCCCGCCTCATTTAATTTCGCCGCTTTGCGCCTGAACGACAGTGGCAAATGAAATCGAATCGAATCGTGAGCAAAAGTGAAAACGTGCTTATGTAAATAATTGTGCAGCTCGAAGGCGCGTACTTGTAGCAGACTGGAAAATAATGCTCTTCATGCCTCAGCGGTCGTCAAGTGAGATATGGAGCTGATAGTGGACTAAAAAACAAGAAGAAGAATAAGAATGGAAGGAAAAGCGGCACGTTGGTTTGGGTTTGTGGAGTAAATTGTGTTGAGTACGATAAAATTATTTTCCGTTCGAAAATTACGAAATTATGTGATTCTACCGGCACATAAACGATTTGAAGACTGCACTTAGCTGTGAAGGGTGGGTGGGTAAAGGTAATGTCGTGGCTTGCATTTGCAACAGCCGTGCATACAAATACATTGCAAGCAGCCATCGCTGTAATATGCATTCATATTTATGCGTGATTTTGCTACTGCGAAGTACAAAAAACAAAGTGAAAAATAAAGAAAAAATAAACAAGATGAAATAACTTTAAAGAGAATAGAAAGAAGCGCACTCAGTCATTATTAGCATCGCATCGCTAAAGTTGGTACTTAAAAAATGGTTAAACAAACTGGTCTTATTATTAGGGCATCAGGTTATTATCAACAATTTTCATTCATAATTTCTTTCCATGAATATTACAGTTTATGGTGCGCAAGTGTATACTTGGGAGCCATGCGCAACTTTCGTAAAAAATAGTCTTAAAAAATAGTTTGTAGTCTTAAAATATACAGGGTCCGTTTGAGGATAACTTGACAGTACAACTTATTAGCTTTCATTTTGAAGAAAATTCAATGAAACTTTACGAATTTATTGCACAACATTAACTTTCCATTTAGCCACATTCCATTAGCTGCAAAAACATCCTCGATACGGGTCCCTAAACGATTTCATGTCCTAATCAAATGCCCCTTATCCATATTAACCAAAATGGCATTAATTGCAGCCTTCAGAGAAGAAATGGTTTTATGAGGATGCTTACTGGCTTCACGCTTAACTACGCCCCATACGTAGTTATCAGGCGATTAAGGTCTGGGGAGTTAGGCGGCCATAAGTTCGGTGTCATGTGCTCGTGAAATTGTTCAGCCATCCAAACTTGTGTCGCCATCGCTTTGTGTAAAGGAGCAAAGTCTTGCAGAAAGATATATGAACTGTCACCGCGTACACTGTCAATCCAGAGTTTCATTACTGTCTCATGAGCTTCGATACTATATGCAGCAGAATTCATTCGAATTCTTTGCTGCTCATAACATATAAAACCATAAGAGTGGCTTGAAACTTCGTGTGCATGACAAAAGTTTTTTCGTCACAAACAAACCTTGTATTTTCTGCGTTTTGCAATAGATTTTCCATCTCTGCGTGATGCTTCTAATTCATGGCAAGCCGTATTAACGAGTGTAATTTGCTCTTATAGCGACGATAACTGCACGCCTTTAGATAGCTATACCTACAACTCAAAAACTCTCTTAGAATGCCATACGGCATTCAATAACCTAGCATCCAAAAACAATGTCTCATTTATTTGGGTACCAGGACATGAGAGATATGACGGCAACGAAAAGGCAGACTTTCAAGCCAAATAAGGGGCAGATGTAAACTTCATCGGACCTAGTCCGATGTTCGGATTCAACAAAAACAGCCTAAAACAAAAAGTAAAATACTGTGCCAAAACTCTATTAAATCAGCATTGGAACAACGTAGAGGGTCTTAGACACTCCCAAAAGTTCCTCATGTTAAACAAAAAGAGCATTCGCACTCTTACAGGCGCCCTCACGGGTCACTTCACCTGCAACAAACACTTACATAAATTAGGCATAACTAACACAAACACCTGCAGATTTTGCTGCGAAGATGAGGAGTCTATAGAACATCTCATTATCGAATGTCCGGGGTTGACGCATAGAAAGAAAGGTTTTTAAACAAGTCCATGCTTCAGATGAAGACCTTCAATCACTCCCTCAGAAGGAGCTGGTACAATTCATAAGCATACTTAACAGTCAATAGACAGCATAGGGTGCACAATAGATCAATATGGTCGCAGTGCTAAAGGGCCATACCTTAACCCTTTACTACCATTAACATTAACCAACTGCACGCCTCTCCATTTCTTGAGTTAAATTGTAACCTTCCATGTCTTATCTGAAAAAGCGCAAAAAGAAAAATAAGGGCTTCGGAGAGTTATGGACACATAACGTATACACCCTGTATTATGAATAACATTGCAAGAAGCATGTTGTCTAAAAAAAAATACGATTTTAGAAATTTTATGCACTTTCACTTGACTTTACTTTCACATGATAGGTAACATTGCAAAATTATACGTTTCAATTGTAAATTTATAGCGCAATATTACAACGTTTCTCCATCTTCCTGTTGAATTATGAAAATCGTTTTGTCATGTGAAAAGCTACGTATTTTATTCTATGGCACTTCTTTGTTTGGCGTAAAATGCGCATTCACTTATTTTTCACTTTCCACTCCTTAAATGTTCCACCCTCCATAATCTTCAAGTCCGTCTGCCTCTTATTCTGGTCTTTAGTTGTGCAGTAAGCGTACGCCACTCCACTCCTGCTGTTGTTGTATGTATGTTATGTACTGTGCTCGTTGCTATTTGCTTCAAGCAGCGCATTTAAAATAGCAAAGCATGAAGTGTAGCATAGCAGCAAGACACTTGTTGCAATCCTCGCTCAGACTTTGTTATATGTATAATTAATGCGTGATGTAAATAACTAGGAGGTAAGAAGAGCACAATGCAGTCATCGCAAGTGGCTTCAGAGCCAGCTGGTGGGTATTTATGGGTGGTTCTGTGGCTAGTTGACCTGAGTGGTCGGCTTAAATGCTTATAATTGCTCAACTTAGTCTCCAGTGTTTGGGTGTTGATAAGCAATTTAACCCTCTAAATGTCAGAAAACCGGCTGACTTGCTGCACACTTAATGACATTCAAGTGGTAACGAATGATTTATGTATTACGTGCTGATTGACGTAATAAACTTTGCTAATCGGGCTTTGAAGTTGTACACACAAATCAGTATTTTATTGAAAAAGCAAACAAATTATATTCTAGTTTTGAATTTTGCAATTCATTGATACATACACGTGTGCGCACAATAATAGCGGCGCGACATCTTGTACAGTTTTGACAACTTATTTATATATTTTTATTTGTTTTACAGAAATATAGTTTAAATTACACAAAAGCTATATAAATCAAAGTTTCCAACTTTGTAAAAAATTAAAAATATATTCATCAAAATTTCGAAACCCTTTTGTCGGCATTTAAAAAATATCTAGGCACGCAGGTTTTTGGGCCTTGTTTTACCAGTTTGAGGTGGCTCAAAATTAGCGTTGATTTTTAATAATTTTCTTCCATGTACAAAAATTTCGTGCCTTCGTTTAATGGAGGAACTTCACTACATCGCTAGGGAAAAAAATTCTCAAAAGTCAAAGCAATTTTTTGGCTTACATTTTTAAGCCGACTCCGAACGGCAAATGGTTTTTTATGAGGAGCTTTTTTTTATAACAGAACTATGCTCGGAGGTTTGCCATTGCCTGTCGAAGGGCGACCGCTAATAGAAATTTCTATCATTTTTGGTGTTTCATGCGCGGAGATTCGAACCTATGCACTACGGCAGCCGCCAACCCTTTACTGCATGTTTGGTCGAACTCCTCCTCTTCTGTCTCCGAACGGCAAATGGTTCTTTATGAGGAGCTTTTTCATGGCATGATTGTATAAATAAATTAAAAATTAATAAAAAGTCAAAGTCTGCTATTGTTGTAAACACAGGTGTATATATGAGTTCTTAGAAGCATATGTGTTTTTCCATAATGTACAAAGTTGGGCTGGTAGGGTGGAAATTTAACTTGGCACACCTATTAAAAACCTAGAACCTGTTGTGCCTTTTAAATGTTTAAGAGAGTCACCTTACATCCTTATTTAGAGAAAAACTTTATTAGGAGCCAAAGTCCCCTGTTCCCAGACCCAGAATTCTGTTTTGCATCATATCAGGGCATTGCTAAAGCATGTAACATGCAGTTTCGTCTTCTATTCCTCAGAAGTTGCGGCTTTCGCACGAATAATTTTTCAGTTTAGTCAGCCTGCAATATACAGTGTCCCTTTCTTGTGCTGATTTCTAGGCTGTTCTTGGATAAGCTCGTACCTATAGTTCTACTATATATACATATATGGATAGTAATTTTAGAAGTTGGTTGAAATAAAAAAGATTTTGTTTTCGTGTAGGTGAAAATCATTAACGTACTTTCCTCAAAAACATTACTTTATATCCAATTCCTTGGTAAGATCAGTCTTTGAGCCCGAAAGCGTTCTTGATAAAAGCAATGAATTTGCACACAAAGTATACATGATTTAAAAAGTTTTTCTTATTATCTTCTTATTTTATATTGTAACTTAGAAGAGATGATTTGTTCATATCAAGTTCACAATAAGACTCATTGTATTCTCGTTTGCTTGTACATTGTAGGCAAAATTGCTGCCGAGAGGCTTCATTTCAATTAAAGGCAATCTAGGATTCTTAGGAACTTTGCAGTTACTTACTTCACAGCTACTAACAAGTGCGCACTCCCACTAGATTCTGGCAGAATCTCCTTCATCCACATCCCCTTAAAGTAAGAATGGACACGGTGCAGTAGGAATTCGAAAAGGTAATATAATTTAAATTTAATTGAGAAATGCGTGATACTCGCCTTTTGACCGCGTTTAAATAGTTCGATTTCAAATTTACATACAGGTCAGACAATCATTTAGGTCAGACAATCATTGTAGGGCACTGCGTAACTGATGATGCGTGGTGGTTTTCCCGCAGAACGGATACAAAACCCTTTGGCTAACTGTGGTCTGCCATTGGGGAGGTGGGCAATAACCTTAGCTTTGAAGATAACGACGTCTTTTTGGCTCAGCGTGGATAGGAGGCACCGGTGCGAGCTCTAAAAGTCACAACTCTCAAGAGTGAAGCGTGCCCCAACCGGGTAGTAACAAATTCAAATGTCTGGTGGTTGAAGTGCAACATCCAAAGTTGCTCTTCTTGCACAAGACTAAAAGTCAGATTTAATGGCTTTCATATATTCCCAATGCCTGCTGAGATATTTGGTTTGAATATTAAGCCGCAGATAGTTTTATTATCAACCTGAAGAGCTTCTTTTAGCCCTAACTACTTAGTCGCCATTTAAATCTCAATGCTGCATACTTTCTTCTTTCCCTTTATCCTCCTTTATAAAGGAGGAATTAAAATGCAAGTGCCCAAGTGAGCCATATTTTCCTTGGAGGGAATTATTTAACCTTAGCTAATGTAGACTTCAGTATAGAGCTTTACTTCACTCCCACTACCAACGAGTTTCATGTAATTCCAAGTTGATTTATTTTTAGCACCAGTTAGTGCAAGTTTAACTCTTGTGCCGCCTAAACTAAGTTTAAAGTTCTTACTTGTAAGTAGATTTTTAGTTTGTGATTTTTCTAGCTACACACTTGTTTTTTTATTTTTGAAAAGTTAAATGAAATTCTTTTTCATCCGAGTATATCCGCCGAACGAAATGGATTGTCTTACGCAACGTAGGGAAGTATTGCAAACTTATTTTCAAAGCCCATTTGGTGCAGACCAAATAAAGCGTTTATTTAAGAGAAGTTAGTATTAACAAGCGAAACTGCCACATCTGGGGTTTGAACCCCATGGCCGACGTGATCGTGAAAAAGCCGGTGCATCCTCAGAGAGTGTCGCAATCCCTTTTTTGCACATCAAGCCCTTTGACCTTTTTATTATTCGTCTCCGCGATGGCAATTAGCAACCTCGCAGCTGCGAAACTTAATGGAAAATAGACGCTTTTCTAAAGGGTGGTTAAGTTTCAAGGGCCGGTGTTGATTTTGAATAAAATACAATTTTTTTAAGAAATTATTGTCACTTCTCTTTATTATGATAATATAGGTGTGGCTCAATTACGTACGGAACAAAATATTGGCCAAATGGCCGTCACGGCTTCGGCGGCACACCTCCATCCGATGGTCCAAATTTTCGATGACGGTGAGGCATAATTGAGGTTCTATGCCGTTAATGTGCCGAATTATCTCATCCTTTAGCTCTTGAATTGTTGCTGGCTTATCGACGTACATATTTTCTTTCAAATAACCCCAAAGAAAGAAGTCCAACGGTGTCGTTGACGTTTAGGTGTGGTTCACATTCAGCATCGGCCCTTGAAATTTAACCACCTTTTATTAATTTCTTTACACTAAGTTCCGATTTATTTTACGACGGTGCCAAACGTGCAAATAGCCACCAGCAGCTTTGTTAACTACATAGCTAAAGTAGGAGAAGTGGCCTTAAATTCTATTATTACTGCACTGCATGCATTCCTGTCCGTTCTGTGATTTAAGTTTTATTTTTAATTTTTGTCAATAAAACTTATGGGACTTGCTTGATACTTGACTGACTTTTCATAGAAAAGCTTTATATTTTTAAATTCCTTTTTATTGCGATGGCTTCTTAAGTCACAGCTATGAAAAGTTAATAGCTTAAATATTTTATTAGATGCGAGTACTAGCAAATTAGTGCTAAGACGGCACAAGTCACTTTAGCAATGGCTCACAGATATTTAAAGTAGATCTGGTTAAGGAGAACTTAACATTATTGACTCACGCATTAAACTAAATGCGATGAGTATAAACGCTGCGACAATACGAACTTACATACTTAAGTTTAGCACTCAGGAAAAATGAGTAATAAAAAGTTTTTAAGCCTATTTGGCAAACAATCAAATTGGTTAAAAGGCATTAAACTTTGATGCTATTTGAAAATAAATCGATCATGAAGTGCCAACTTTATTACAATATAAAGTATGTCAAACAGCTTATAGGCTTGTCTCAGTAAGGGGGTATACTTTGCCGGTTTGAGAGCTAACGTAATGAAGCTGCTACTGCTGCTGCTATTCCCTTTGCGGGCTGTGGGTTGTATCTGCGCCAAAAGCACTCAGATGGACAACCAATATGAAGACACTTTCAAACTCAGAGTGGACCAACTTTCGGTAAACAAGGAAAATTCACAAAAGTGATTGAAAAGAAAACTGGCTAGCTGGACAACTGATAAGCAGCCTAGCCTGTGCTATAAAGGGTTGGTGCGGAAAAAGTTTGCACAATAAAAATGTTTATAAATAATATAGGTATGTGTGTTTGTGTATGAGTGTTACCGTGCTTTGTAGGGTAGTTTTGCTTCCGTTTGGGAAATTTGCCTACAGCTCTAAAAGGCTGAAAATGGGTTTGCTAACTTTATATTCTATATGTATAAATATATATACCATATATACATACATATATACGTGTAAACATACATATTTTTGCATACTAATATATATCATTCATCAATAAGTAAACAACAGGTAGGATACAATTTGTAAAATGTATAGCCGCCAACGTCAATTAAATAATCCCAATCTAACTTTTTTGTGTTCGGCTGAACTGTTCAAACTTTGTTCAAACTCCGGCCAACTAATTAGCAATGCAGCGGTATACGCATTTTTTTAATAAGAAATCTAAATTTCCGCCACCACTATTAACCACTGGCTGCGGCCGGGTGAGTTTGTTAGTCACTATCATTCGAGAGGCACTAGGTTCGATGGTCATTTTGGCAACGAAGCATCATCAAATGATTGGAAAAGTTTCTACTTATAGCAATCAGCTTCTTCTAAAACGTATTTCCCTCTATTCGTAGCACAGCATTAGACCGGGTCGGTTCACATAACGAAAAAGGAAATCGCAAAGGTTGTACCTAAGGTTATTTTGAGTGAATTTCGTCAATATCAAATACATTTTTTACCCTAATAAAAACCGTGAAAACCGTTGTTTTTATTGTAACTTGGTTATCTGACATCCGATTTCAAAAAAACAATATTTCAATTTTCCAGTTTTATATTTAATTTTTTTTTGCTACTTCATTTATATTTCGTTCTTAAGCCCTTTTGAGCTCCGAAGCCGTTTTCACATATAGTTTTTACGTTATCCAGAGTTGAACCCCCTAATATAACCTTGCCTTCATGAAACTCAAGTACTTGAAAATATACACTAAATGTTTGTTTTTGAACTGCTTTGCTAATTGATAAAGAAAAATGTTGAAGCACTACAAAATAGTATGATGCATTTGGCTAGAAAGATATTCAGACATAAATAATGCGAATTTAGCCAAGGCATTGTGGAGCACCTCTGACTTGTCCATTTACAATTTGTCCATTTTTCTTTATTCTTTCATGGAGTTCTGCAATAATGTGGAATTAGTAATGCTGTCTAATTGTTTAGGATTCAGGGATCCAATAAAGTTTTGAAATCGACCGAATTATTTTTTTTTTTCGATATTGACATACGTTTTTGACGAGGAAGGGCATTTTTCGGCCTTACCCTTAACTTCTTCAATGATGATTTTAATATGATTTTTTTATACCTCTATATAACCCCTCTCAAAATATATAGTTTTTACTACTCTTGTTGAGGGACTCTATAGTAAGTTACTAATTATCAAAAATATGACTCACTAGAAATTATATAGCCCACTTTTGAATGCGCCATATGCGTATTTATTTTTTTTTTGGTGGTGAAGGTAAGGTTCAATACCCAGAATATTTCAAAAATTTTAATTTAGTATGAAAATTTTTTGAATTTGGTATTAAGTTTGAAGGTTTAAATTATATGGTTTTTGATGTGGTATAACTTATATTGCTATAAAAAATATAGGAAAAACGAAAAAAAGGGGGAAAAGTTAAAAAATTGCTATTATAATTTTTTAACGGGATATACATCAGACGAAAAAACAAACTAAATTTTATATATTTTCATTATCAGTTTAGTTTTTAATGCTTTTTACTGATAAATGTTTTAAAAATATCGAGGAATAAGCACACATTTTAAGAGACTTAAATTAATTATTAAGAAAAGTAAACTGTATAGAACGGAAAAATTTAAGACCGATGTTATTATACAATATTTAAAATAAACAAATATAATTCTTGTAGTTGGTTTCTAATTTGGAACTTAGTTATTTATGTTGAATCCTTCTCTGATTATAACTTGTCGAAATCGCCGAGGCATCGATTTGATTAAGTTTTTGATACAATAATCAATTTTTGATAAAATTTTTGACCATTCGACATTAATTGCACTTCTTCCATTTTTGAAAACCGATTGAGCAAGTATTCTCCATATATTTTCGTTTAAGTGAAGGTCAGGGCTTCATATTATATCTGCCACCCCTAGGTCTATTCTGCAAATACTCAGCGGCCCGCTCCGCTTTAAGGCTCAAAGCGAGCTCACAATGGAGGGCTGTCACACATGGACATTCAACCATCTTAGACTCCTACACGGATATACCCAGTGACTGTGATTATCACCCTCCCATTCTTTGTTTCCTAATGAAAATCCCTTCTAGACTGGAATGGCTTGAAGAAAATCCAACACCGATCACACGCATTAAGATCTACATGGACGGCTCTAAAATGGACACCGGTGTAGGTTCAGGGTTATTTTGCGAAGAGCTTTCTATTAGTGAATCCTTTAAACTACCGGATCACTGTAATGTTTTTCAAGCGGAAGTAAACGCTATTCATGAAGCCTTAAAATGGCTAAAGATAAACAGAATATCATCAACAGATATCTGCATTCTATCAAACAGCCAAGCTGCCCTACCATCCCTGGATGCATTCCAAACAACATCAAGGAGCGTCTTACATTGTCGCCAATCTCTAAATGAGATGGCTAAGCCATTTACACTCATGACTTCTGTCGTTGCAGAAATGAGAAGTTGGAAACAATTTAACACCTTTTTTGCACATGCCCAGCTCTGGGCAGAAGCAGGAGCCGATTTTTAAAATCCTACTTTTTAACGTCATCTATGATCTATACACTTTAGGTATCAACAACCCTTAACGCTTTGTCAAAAGCTTAGGATGGTTTAATATGGAGAGGGAAATGTAGCCCAGCCCCCGCGGCACACAACGGACCCATTTTGTGGTCTAAGTGGCATCGTTGTCTCTATCTGCGATGCGGCTGCCACACATAATCTAATCAGGGCTGCAAGCAGGCCTTTCTCCTCCTCCTCTCCTTCTTCTTCCGTTTATCAAGCCAATACTTTTGAGAACCATCTGTCCAGATTGATTTTTTGTTTTTATCGGGAAAATTTACTATTTCCCATTCATCTTCCCAAAATTGATATTTTTCTGCAAATGCCAATCTGGCATGTTTGTGTCGTGTGGTTAACTTAGTACCTAGACCTAGTTTTACATACTATATGCTAGACTAAAATCCGCTTACAAAATTTGTTGCACACGACGGGTAGTAACTTCCAAATTAAGGGTGTGCCTAATTTGAGCAGGGCTATTTGATTTAATAGGTCTATGGATAAGTTCGTGCGGTTTTACAACAGATGGCGTAACTTGATTATTATTCCATCGATCCACATTTCCAAACATTCATTGGAGAGCTACTGTCGTAAGGCACAAACGTCAGTATAAGTTTTTTATTTGAAGCGTAAACAACAATATTTTTACCACACTTGAAAATGTCGAATTTCGTGCCAAATAATGTGTTTTTGCGGGGAATTCTTCTTCATTATTTTAATATGAAGAAAAAAGCAGCCGAAAGTCATCGTATCTTGGTGGAAGTTTATGGTGAGCATGCTCTAGCTGAGCGAACGTGCCAGAAGTGGTTTGCACGCTTTAAAAGTGGTGATTTTGGCCGCGCCGCCAAAGTTCATGGATACCGAATTGGAGGAATTGCTCGATCAAGATCCGGCTCAAACGCAAGAAGAGGTTGCAAAAACTTTGGGAGTTGATCAATCAACCATTTCCAAACGTTTAAAAGCCATGGGAATGATCCGAAATTCAAATTTCGAAAAAAAAACCGCACGAACTTATTCATAGACCTATTATTTATAGCTAATCGTTTGATGCCCCTCATATCTCTAGCGCTAAGTTTTGGAAACATTCGCACTTTTATTGCAAATGCACATCCACAGCTTTATTTCTTTTTGATTTTGAAGCAATCTCTTGCATTGTAAGGCCTCTCTCTTTCTATGCTAAAATCTGTGCCTGCTCAAATTCAGACAAAGCTTCTCCACGCGACGTGATAATTTACATTGCACACTTTCAAATTAAAAGCAAACGCTTTTGGTCTAATAATGATTTCGTTTTTACAGAACAAGCATTTGCGCGTTACTAAAATACCCGTAATAAATGCGTAATAATTTCCGTTATGAGATACCGTTTTAAACATACAGTTAACGAAACGATATTCAGAGATTTTTTTATTATTGATTTAATAGATACCATTATAATCATCTGGGTTTTATAACTTTTTCGTGTGGTGTATATACTTTTTTTGATGCTTAAAATGCTACAAATTGGAAAGTATTTTACGAAAGGTAATAAAAGTAATGAACTGCAAAATAAAACTGATTGATGATTTTTAAACATGAACAAAAAAATGTAAAATCGCAAGCGTCCAAAAAGGTATTTGTTAGGCGAAGACATTCACAGTTCATTAAAGTGGAAAGTTAAAAAAATACGTATTTCGAACGCCTTTTCGTTAATGCCCCAAAACCATGTCAAATATACAATATCAATCTACAGGAAAACATTTTCTTTTCCCATTTCTCGACCCTCGTCAAAACGAAGATGACATACCCTTTGTAAGTGTAAGTGTTTTGCGCAAGATCTTCCTTTTAAATTCAATAACGAAATAAGTTTGTGGGTGGGTCAGCTTTTAATAAACTTAAAAGCGGTGTTAACCCTGCAGCCAAAAGTAGGGACGGTCGCCTAATTTTAAATTTTCATAATATGCACATCATGACTGAATTCGAACTAGTGAAAAATGGGTTTGAGCACCGCTCACCCGCTGCACTTACCCATTTGTGGCGCTTAATGGCGAAAAGTAAAAGAAACAATGACGATAGTGACCTTTTAAGTTGACTAGGGTTTCTTATGGAGTAAGTTGATGGTTTCATTTGTGATTCGTAAGTAAAGTGGCTCTTTGAAGATAATAAATGCTAATTGTGTGGCTTTTGAATATTAACAAATTTACAATTACATTTTACATTTACATTTTAAAATTTTTGAATAATAACAAAATTTATTTTTAGACTTACATTAAATCTACGGATATTTTAAAAAATATAAAAAAAATATAAATTAATTTAGATTAAAATTATCTGTGCTTCTAAAGAACCGAGATTTGAATATAATAACCTGCTTGTCCGGCAAATAATTAGGTCCTGCCCTATCGACCGTAGCACTGAAGTTAGCGCCCACTAAAGCCTGTATTTACCCGGCAGAATTTAATGTAATGAACCCCTTTAGCATGCCTTTTATTGTTCTACAAAAGCAGCACAGCAAACATTTTAAATTTTCATTCGAAATGGTCATCATTTGCTTTTGCACAAGCCTTCAAACGATTAGGCTATGCAACACGCACGGTTTCCATGGATATTGACGTCGCTGCTCGTCCAAAGATTATTTCACACCCTCCAAATTTCTGTGAAATCTTCGACAGCGCATGTTCTACTCTTCTGATCACAAACTGTATTTCAATGGATTCAGATCTGGAATTTTAGAAGGCCAACCGTCTACGGCTATGAACCCAGGAATATTGTGTTTAGTCACTGCTGGATGGTTTTTGCCTCATGAGCTGGAGCGGAATCTTGCTGGAAGATCCAACGCTCTCCATTGAAGAGAGTACTGCTCAACTGCTTTACCACACCTTCTTACACATCTTCCTCGTACACTTTCGTCGCGTCACGCTTTATTCGCCGAAATGAAGAGATGTAATGCCTTTACAAGATACTCCCCACCAAATCATTATGAAGGCTGGATGGTGGTCACGATGAACTCTTGGTACAACATTTTTTGAGTCTTTAGAAATTTTAGCATAGATTTTGCCATTTTGCCTATTAAAAACTTCTTCAACAGTGAACATTTTTTCATCTCTGAAAAAAAAAATTGTTTCATGGCCGCATGTCAGCGAAGAAGCTGCTTGCATCTGTCGAGTCTAATTTTCTTCAAGCGCTTTGTCAAAAGATGACCAGTTGAGCGACGGAAGGCTTTCATGTGAAGATCATCTCCAATTAGTCTTGACATGGATCTGGTGGATACATTCATTTCCCTGGACATGATTTTCTGCTTTGTAAGAGGATTCCTACGATTTCTTTCCCGAACGGCTTTAATGGCTGCACTGGTTCGAACCATGCGAGGACGACCATTTCTTTTTTCGTCTGTCAGTTCAGACGTTTAGGAAAACCAATGATCGTGCGGTACAGAAACATTCTCGAAATATTAATTACTATATTTTATTTTCAGCAATTCGTAAATTTCACTTGCACGTTTACCACTTTTATGAAATGCAATCCACTGCAATGCGATTTTCCTTAGCTCCCCATTCTACTATTAACAAGCGAAATTTGCCACAAAACTGAGTATAATTTATGAGTAGACAATGCATACGCACAAAAGCAAAAATAACGGAAATTTTTCTAAGAATTTGTTCTCGCCGTATGCATTGTAATATTTGTCACAACATTGTTTGCAAGACTACGTATGGTGAATCTTCAATTACATACATATAAAAGGTGCTAATCGCCCCTATGTAAATGAATAAAGTTGAGACCATGACATGAGGATAGACCCATACCGTTCCCTATGAGGCAATTTATTTACTGATTTTAAGTTAGATCAACTTACTGCTGGGGCAACTCATCTAATGAATTTTTAATTCGATGTTTGCTCATAGGTATGTGTCTGCACATCTACAGAAAGGCTTGTATTTTAATATTTCTAAGTGACACTCTAACTGGGACATCTGATGAATTTTTTCCAGAACGTGAACGGCAAATAAGTGTTCTAGTTGCTGGCTGAGAAAGGTGCTTGATTTCTGATTTAATAACTATAAAAACTACTTTTTCTGCAAAGCTCTGGTTTCGAGAAATAGAGTTTCAACTCTTGACTGTACAATTAAATATGCAGCACGAAAGTAGCGCAGATGTATATGAACTTGGAAACTAGACTCCCTATCACGGTATCAACTTAGACTACTGAGCTTCAGGTACTAACATTCTCAACCAGCGCCAGAATACACCGTGAAAGGGAAGAACGTCGAATTTTTTGCCACTTCTTTAGTTAATCAAGCGGCTATAAAGACTTTCCTAACTGGATTTTCGTATTTCTGTTATGAGATCTTTTAACTTCTGGCAAGCAGAAAGATAGTAACTCCATGTAGGCCATTGCGGGATTGCAGAAAATAAGGCTGCCAACGAGCTGACCAGATGACGTTTATTCATTGCTCGTCTGAGACCGCAGCCGATTTGTTGTCTTAGCTGGTCTACGTCTAAGAGACTGATATACGAGTGAGTAAGATCTGGGGTGTTGTAATAATAATAGTGGATCTGAGTCAGGTAAAACTTGCAGGACTAACTTAAAATGGTTTCGGGGTACCAATTTAAAGTTGCTAAGAGCTTAATCTCACGAGTCATAATGAAAAGTGTTCCTTTGTGTGCAGTATAGCTCTACTCCACGAAAATTTTAACTATATCTGGAAGACGATGAGAATTTTCAACATATGTTTTATGCGTGTACGAGCTAGTTTCTGCCTATTATCATCATCATTGTTAACTGGACAACCTTGGTCGGGTCTTCTCCTGCTGTAGCATATGCCCCCAATTGTCTCGGTTTCATGCCTGTGTCCCCTATGCCCGAAGCCCCAATAAGCCTGCGTCTTCTTCTACATCGTCAATCCATCTAAGCGGTGGGCAGGCCCCTTCTTCTCTGTTTGTGGCATTTACCGAAGAGTATTTGTAGAGGTGGGTAATCCGTATTAGACCGCAATATGTGACCTACCCATCAACAGATTGATCATGATTGTGGTTATCATAGATGAGTGCGCATATAGTTTTCCGAGTTGATGATTGTAGCGTTTCCGCCACTCGCCTTTATCACATATGGCACCAACATTTTTTCTTAGAACTCTCTTCTCAAAAATCAGCAGCTTCTGTTAATCCGCATCTCTGAGTGTCCACGTTTCCCTACCTTATAGTAACATGGAAATAATAATTGAGCGATACAGTGAAATATTTGTTTTTCTCTCTAGGAGGCGACTCTTTAGGTGTTGACACAGCAAAAATTAGCAGCAGTTGGTCATAAGTTTCTGCCTTCTGATGCTATGACTGTTTCGAATGAGGCTACCGAAAATTTCTCAGCATTTCTTGGGGCGTCCGACATCGGGATATCAAATAGCACCGATCCGAAATCACAGCCCCCCTGTGTTATTCTGATGCTCTGGTAGTTTATTTAGGCTCAGATGTCAGTTGGAATCTGATTTGTGATGGGAATAGTTCAGATAGGGAGACATTTAAATCAATAGATAGATAGATTTTTAGCGCTTTGACCTCATGGCCCTGTGTGGCCTCTTGCGTGGCCTCTACTCATCACAATACCTCATCCTCTACTCCCAGTTCCCATATTAAACTTAAGATAGAACTGGGTTGGGATTAGCGTATAGCCTTTATTCTGACTGCAATTGATCGATTTGTCTCAACCTTCTCCGTGCTATAACGCCGCATTTAAGGAAAAGATGTCTTGGAGACCTCTGGGATTGGTCGCAGAAAAGACAAGAGTCAGTGGACCATATCCGAATCCTGTGCAGATGACTGCACAATCTGCAAGGGTCTGTGAGATATATATTCAGGTTATCATTAGTGAGGGAATTTAAATGAATATCCTTCGATCAAAATCGCACTATCAACCCTGGACAGAAAATCCCTTGTAAAAAAAATCTGTACTGTGAAAAGTGAACTTTCAAATGGAAATTTCGCCGATTAATAAACAGTGAACGTGGCGATAGGTAATCGTTAGTTAAAAGCTACTTTTGGAATTTTGGGTTCTACATATACAAGCCACTTCTGTGGCTGAGTGAATTTGGGGTGGCATGTTGGCAATTTAGCTAAAAATAGTGTGTTCATGTTTCATCCCAACAAAAAGGTTATTTACAAAACGTTCGCTAATTCACAGGCAGCGAAAATCTGAAAGCATTTCTACGACGTTTGCTTAGAAACGAGTTTTGTGCTATAGAAGCACTCCATTTGTGAGTTATTCTATATTATTTTAGGGACAACCTTAAACTAATATAAGTACGAAAAATTGAGGCCCTAACCTGCCAATAATTTATATTCATATGCGTATATATTCAACACGAGCTGTAAGAAGTTAAAAACAACACAACAACATGTATTACGAGACAACATAAGTTTGTGTTAGGAAAGTTAAAGCTAAGGAAAAATGGAAAGTAATTCTTAAAATGGCAGCTTCTTGAAAAACTTATACATTTTTCATGCCAGAAAGCCATGTATGAGTAATTGTTAAAAGTGTGACGCAGCAACGCATACCAAGTAAAAAACGTAGTTAAAGGATAAGTAGAGCTAAGCGAAGCATGGTTGAGTCTGAATAGTTTGAGATGCCACAGCCTTACGACGGGTGGGCAAGGTATGTATGATATGTAGTTTATGAACTTTAACTGTTGCCAATTGGCGACGAAAGAAAGACAATGAAAATATTGCCATGTGCTGCGCCACATTTATCTCAGGTGGATAAGTTGAACTGAGCTGAGCTGAACTGAGAGTTGTGAATTGCACATCCTTTGGGTAGAGGGCACACATACGGTATGTATGTATTTATGTATGAATGCAAGGAAGTAACAGAGAATAAAATGTGTGCATACGTGGTCAATGCTTCACGTTCAACTGCATTCTTTTCGGATGAAGCACTCATGCTGCATTTAAATAAAACATTTAAAGCTAGATGGTGCTGAGAATGGCGAATGAATCCGGTTGAGAGAAAAATATATGAGCGAGGCGAAACGCAGGAGAAGATTCATGACTGCAGCCAATAACCGGTTGAAACATATGTATGCATGTGTGTGTATATAAATACGTGTGCATGAATTCAGCTGAAAATATGGTCACATCATCTCCCAAATAAATTTACATCCCCATGCACATGAGATATATTTTCAGGATCTTACTTATCCGGATAATTTACCATCCCGCATTGTACTGATTCTTAATTTTCATATTAAATCTCTTAAAACGACAATGACATAGCAACGGAAAGTGGAATGAAAGCATTTCCAGCTACAAAGCAAACGAGTATATGAAAATTCATATGCTAAGGTAGACAAACTGTCAACCGCCATCCACATCAACCTACCTACCTATCTACCGTAAGTAACATATCCGAAGTATTGTGCCGCACAATTTGTGTGACAAAGCGAAAATGTCCTTAAGTGACAGTCAAGCAAATAAAATGAGTGCAACGAAATGTGAGTAACATTATATGGTAATTTCGTGGCCACGTGTATGCGGGTGAACCTATCTCATTATGTATGAAAATGTAGCCATGTGATTTTGTGTGGCATACCATAGTGACTTGTGCTTTCATTACGAGCCACTTGTAGGCAATTTTCGGAGTAAGTTCCTATTGGATAGTTTTAGTGGCTATGAGTGGAGGAAGAGCAGCAATTTTGTGCACATTTTCAGGTATATTCATGTGGCACTGTATAACTATCGCAATTAACTATTAATTAATGAGCAGATGGCGTTGTGGTGCTGTTTTCACAGGAGAGTGCCCATAAAGCGCGCAAAAAAAGTTGGAAGATGAAGTAAAATGACAATAACTTATGGGGAATTTAATTGCTTAATAAATATTAATCTTTATGTGTATACCTTTTGATTTTATGCCAAAAACTTTAATTATATCTTATGTTAAAAAAGTGTATGGAATTTCTCTATTAAAGCAACTGCATTAGGGATATTTTTGAAGTGAAAACTTCTTTAGAATCGTTGGGAGTGATTTGAGAAAAAGTGAAACGAAAAAAGCGACACTCTTGGCTACGAATATTACATATACACGTAGCGACGAACTAAATAACTTTTAGGCCAGTGCCGACAGCATGGCGCGATAGCCGAGCGGCTAGCAATGTGAGCTTCCGATCCAAAATCCTTGGTTCGAATCACAAGAAAAAAATTTTTTTTATACAGTTATTTTATTTTATTTTATGATATGTTTATGAGGAGCTTTTTTTCATGGCAGAAATACACTCGGTGTTTTGCCATTGCCTCCTGAGGGGTGAGCGCTATTAGAAAAATAGTTTTCCTTAATTTTGGTGTTTTCACCGAGATTCGAACTGACGTTCTCTCTGTGAATTCTGAATAGTAGTCACGCACCAACCCATTCGGCTACGGCGTTTGTTTAATTTTACTGATGCAAAAATGAGGAAAAATATATGAATAAAGTTTGCTTACTGTTTACACATTTTCCAAAGGTGACGGAGAACCAAAAAAAAAAGTCGATTTTCAAACAAATACGAGTGCATATGTGTAATTGTGTTAGAGTTTCGGTCACGCCCCAGCAAAACCTGCGTGCATATGTGTTTGTAACATTCAAAAAAATGTAATTGTGTTAGAGTTTCGGTCACGCAGGTTTTGCTGGGGACGCTCATAATAGCAACCGCGTGTGTATTTTTATATTCGTAAATATTTTCATTCACGAAAATTTAATAAAGTATACACCAGAAGTATCGCGGATACTTAGAAAAGATTACAATAAAGTTCCAATGATTTTAAGTGGCGATTTTAACGTAAATTTTGCATTGGACACAGCGGTTCCTCTAATCTCTCAATACAACACTCAATTTAAAAATGTGTAACAATCGCACTGAATCGACAACACGATCAAAAACAACAATTGACGCGGTATTTCAAAGATATGTTGACAACATCGAAGCCAAAGCATTTGTATCATATTTTATCTATCATAAGCCACTCGTATCATTTGTTGAAATTGAAAACATTGAGGATGAATAACAATAAAATGAAGAAAATAAAATATGAACTTTATAGCAATATTATAATGAACCTATAATTATCTTGCTCCTAATGCTGCTTTCGTCTTATTCTCTCTCAGTTTGTTTTACGGAAGGTTTCACTTCTATCGCGTCTAACCGTTAGACTGGTGTTTTTTTTTTAATATCTTCTTGGTTTTAATTTTTTTTGTGTATATAATTGTGCATGCTACTAAATAAAAAGAGAATTATTTTCAGTGGTGGAAACCTTTCATTTGATCGTAATGCGCTCCACTGCTTGTCTGTTTGTACATCGCAGCTGTGTAGTTCTTAAGTGTCAATTATGATTGACGTACGACGCCATTTACAAAAATCAACTATCTTCCGATAGGGTTAATAATTTCGCACCACCTTGAATACGAGGTGTGTTCGATATAAAAGGCGAATTTTCAAATTTCGTGGGCTACGTACATTCCACTTTCGATTATTATTTTCTTTTAGCAACATAGCAGGTTTAGTTTGTTTGTGAGAGGCACAAATAAGACAAGTGTTTTGCGTGTTCGGTGATTTTCTGCTATCGACACTTAGCTCTCTTGGACTCTTCGATTGGGACGATTGGGCTTTGGTTTCGATGTCATAACCATATACCCATGATTCGTCACCCTTTTAAGCAAATCGGTATCATCGTTGACGTCATTCAGACGTTATTTTTGGTCAAAATTCAGCAATTTTGGAACGACCTTCACGAACACGCTTCATGCACCAAATTTTCCGAAAAAATTAATTTGCTCTGGCAAATAAAAATTGTGATAATAATAAATCACCTAAATTGTATGCAATATTCTTTTATGGTTAGAAATATTGCTCACCTCATAAAAGTAATACGCTAATACGAAGGACCTAATAACAAAGACGTTGGGTTTTTAAATGTATGCAAGTAAGACATGTAAGCGGCCGCCGTTGCCGAATGGTTAATCAGTGACTACGATTAGAAAGTGCAACAAGTTTTCTCCTCTTTTAGTGGTTGATTCTCGGCAGATAATGGAATGTCTCCGAATGAATTTCTGTAATGAAAAAACTCCTCACAAAAAACATTTGTCGTCCGGAGTCGGCTTAGAACTGGAAGCCTCTCCCTTTGTGGAACAACATCAAGACGCACACCACAAAGAGGTGAAGAACCTCGACCAAACCCCCAACAAAGGGTGTAATTCAAAGTATATACTTATATATTACTAAGAAAAGTTCATACTATCGGACTACTATCAAATCTTTTGATATTACGCTCATCTGGGCACTTGACCCCAGTGAAATTGTAGAAAACTGCGGGGCAGATGAGCCAGCTATTTAGCGGTTGAGGTTGTTTCCCTGCGGAATGAGAGGATTGGGATCTCCTTGACTACCTGTGGTCTGCTCCTGGTAATTACACCATGTGAACACGTACACACATTTGTAATGTCAGAAGATCCTTCTGACCACATGGTTCTAAAGCTAACAAAGCCTTGGCTCTCAAATTGTGGAAGCGCGCTTACAGAACATTGTCGCGAGGTATGCATGCTGTGAGACTCGACATTACTTTGAGGATCAGCCGTATGGTGGATTCAGCTCAGCAGCTTATTCTTGGTTGCCCTGCTTTCACGCAGCTAAATTTAAAGTATCTTGGCTCTCATTTCCTTGCTGTGCCTGCTGATATAGCAGGCCAGGGTATTAGCCATTTGATGAATTTCATCAGCAGCATGAAGTTGTTAACGCAACCGCAATTCAGTCACAATTTGGACGCCATCTACAAATCAACCCCACGCCCCTCTTTTCTAATTGTCCTATTATCTCTTTTTCCTTTTATCCTGTGCAATGGTATCACAAAAGAGGGATTTGATTTTTTTCGTCCAAGTGGGCACTCTAATCTAACCTAACTCAGAAAAATTTTGTGGTGTTCACTCTTCGAAAAGTTTTTACTTATCATCAATCAATAGGGCTCACCCGATTCATTTCAAAGGATGTGCCGCTCAATTATTAAAATCCCCACCAAATAGTCATTTTATGGGCATGAATTTAGGGTCAGAGTATCTCGTGCAAATTGCTATCGCCTCGAAGTGAACAATTTTGCTAGTTTTCATTTGTATTTATCGAAGCGAGCCTTATCGCTAAATATGATTTTTGTTTTGGCAAAATTTAGGCCAACATTTAACTGTTGTTAGACTCAATCACCGACCACCCGGCGGGATCTGTTATGTTAAGTTCTTGGGTTAGTTTGATTTTATACGGCTGCAGCCTTAATTCCTAAGAAATTTAGTGCCTCCGGGCTTCTTTTACATTTTAAAACCAGCAAAATGGTGCAGGTTTACTTATGATTAATGATATCACCCAAGATAGAGACCTTCACTATGTAAAGTCGGTCTCTGAGTACGAAAATCTACATAATTTTTTTTTATAACGTAGTTTTCGAGATGTCGGTAAACAATGGTTTTGGATTAAAGAAGAAAAGGTAAATCATACTAATTTATAATGCTGCAAAATTAATTACAAAGACAAGTATTTTTTGCATCGTGGGCAAACAATTTATTCATGTGAAGCCCGGCCAAACCGACACACCTACAGTAGCTCCAAGCGAAACTCGTACATCCACCTAGATATTTGGTTTTACATTAAATAGGGGGCTAGAAACTAATTTGTTTTATTTAATTAGTGTACTGAGTAGTGCATTAAACGGCAAAAGCAAAATTTGAAATTTATTAAAATAAAAACAAATTATTTATCAAGTGGCCATTTTCAACGCAAAAGTCAAACTCATGCAGTGTTAATTGATCAGACAACAAAAATCGCTTCGGGAAATATCTGAAATTGTAAATCGAAGCCGATCCACCGTACAGTACCTCATAAAACGGTACAAAACAGATAAAAGAGTTAAAAATAAACTAAAAGTTGCAAAATAACAAAATTTTCTCTCCGAGTGATGAATAATATATTTTACAGCAAGTCAAAAAGGATCCATTTTTAGGTGCACCGAAATTCGCAACAATTGCCGAAAACGATTTGGGGGAAAAATGTTGCCCACAGACAATTAGAAATATACTCAGTACGGCTAATATCAAGGGCAGAAAAGCAAGGCATAAACCATATATCAACGAACGTAATCGTAAAGCAAGAAGAAGCGATTTGCCAAGATCAATCAAAAGATTTCTCATTTTGGCGGAACGTGCTATTCACTGATGAAAGAAACTTCAACCTTTTTGGTTCAGATGGCAGATCCTATATATGGAGAATATTAAATGAAGCGTTACTTGCCAAAAATATGAACCCTACAGGAAAGCACGGTGGTGGTTCAGTAATGGTGTGGCGTTCATTTTCTACATCTGGGCCGGAAGAATTGCAGGGTATTATGAATCAGGCTGTGCATCTTAACATTTTAAAAGAAAAATTGCCTCTTTGTAAAGAAAAATTTGGTCTGGGGGAAGATTTGTATTTTTATCAGGACAATGGTCCGAAGCATAAGCATGGTTGCTATATAATAGCGCGCATATCTTAGATACACCAGTTCAGATTTAAACCCCATTGAGAACTGTGGAGCTATATCAATGGGAAAGTTCGCCAGCATAACATAAGTTCAAAGGATGACATGAAGGGAGTCCTTCAAGACAAATGGCAAAAAATTGAGCCCAGCTTTTGTGGAAAACTTGTTAAAAGTATGCCAAGTAGATTACAAATGGTTATCAGAAACAAAGGCGCGCATACGAAATATTAATATTTACATTAACTTTACTTTTATATAATGCACGCGTTTGGCATTGAATTACATGAATTTTATTTTTTCACCTCACTTAAAATGTAATTGAATTAAAAATTTGGGTTTAATTATTTTTTTCTTGATTGATATCACTGTAGTAATAAAATGTGCAATAACTTTTTTGAACCGTTTTTTTACTTATGATTTATGAAAATAATTTTTTTTTGAACTGTATGAGTTTCGCTTGGGGCTATTGTAAGTCCTCCGAAGCCGAATATCCGTGGTTCGAAGCTGATGCCGTGTATTTGGTTAAATGAGAATGGTATGCAAACATTAATGGGGAACGACACCGACAACTCATTAGACTAAAGCGAGCAGCGAGCTTCTGCAAGGGGCGACCAAACCTGAGTCATATTTCCCATCATGATAATGCTTGGCTGTATGATACGTAACCCGCTAAAACCAATCTTAAAAATAGCGGACGGCAAGTCTTACTTCACCCTCAGGTCAGCCCGGATATTGGGCCTTCTGACTACCATTTGTTTCGATCAATACAAAATGCTATGCCCTGATATGCTTCACTTTACTTGATGATATCGGAAATTGGATCGATGCGTTTTTGCGCACACTCAAAGATGAGAAAAAATTGTAGTTCTGGTAGAAACAACTTTGTATAAAATACTCGTACATTGTAAACATTTTTTAAATATGGACTCAAAGCTAGAAAAAAATTTCTAAAATATAGTTGTACATTCATTGAACTTTGTACATAATATTTAATAACAAATGCAAGTGTATAAATTATCATTTTGGCAAATACATATGTATGTATGTATGTATGTGCATGTGAATTGTTTTTTAAATTCTTCCACCATTGCTACTTTGTTAATGTTAAGCTTAAAATTTATAAAAAACCAAAACAAGTTCTTCAGAACTAAACGTTATTGTGCATGCAACCGGGCAACTAATATCCAACTCACTACAGTGAAATCGAAAAGTATAACGCCATTTTCAAACAAAAGCATATAAATACAAAAATTTGTGCAGAACAAGACGCAACTACTGCTTACAAATAATAGAACGTGCGAATGAATGAATGGAAAGTATGGATGTGCAGGTATAGAATTATGATAAATAGCTTTTAGCGCCCATACCAAAGCGAAAATCCTTGCGGCGATAGCCAGTACTCATGCCAGAATGCGATGATGATGCTCTTACACGCTGGATAATACGCGGTTGTGCTAGACGCTTGAAGCGTTGCAACAAACTGCGCACGTACCCTTGCGATGACGATGATTTACACTTTTCAACAAAATGCACCGGAATTGCATTCGGTCGATTATTATTAGCTGTAGACATGCGCCGTACACTATGCTTTGAATTAGTAGTGGAAGTTGTAGTAGTTGCGGTTTCTTTGAGTGGTGGTGGTAGTAAGCCTTTATCATGATTATCCATTGCAGCTACCGTTGAGAATATCGAAGGGAATTATTAGTTTGTTCGAGCATTTAGTATGAGGAAAATATATTTGGAAATTATTTGTTAGTTAATTTTTATTTTTTGTTTTAGAGTTTTCCCACATGAACATATGCAAGATATTAACGAGGAAGAAAGAGAAGAGAGAGCGTATGAGAGAAATATGAAATATCTGTATGTGTATATGGGAAAGCATGAAAAGCATTTCGTGTTGGACAAACATATTATACTACATATATATACATATTTATGTACAGAATGAGAATAAGTTGTGGATGTATTCATTTTCATGTTTGATGTTTCTTAGATGTAGATATGTATGTATGAGTACTCAATGCACCACAAATTGAACTCTTATTATTAAAGGTATTTCACTGGCTTTGAATGTACTTACATTTGACACGCAACCAAGTGTAGGCGCTCTTTTCACCTGCCTCATTGCTGGCGAGGCATTGAAACATGGCTGCATCTTCTAGGGTAAGTTTCTTGATGATCAGTGAATTATCCTCCTGAAGTGTGTATCTGAAAAAGAAATTTTTGAAATACAATTACCCGCCTACATATAAAAGCTATACAGGGTGGTCCATATAGTAGTTTATTCTTATACAAGGTGGCGCAAAAGTAACCTTGCGATGTTTTTTGGCTCTAATTAAAAAAAAAATGAAAAACTTTGATTCTTCTTGTGGATTATTTTTATTTGGTCTTTTAATTTTTTTTACATCAAGTCGAGAATATGATGTCATGTAAATGGCCGCCGCCACATTTGATTGCCATTTGAGCCCTTTTTATGGCATTTTCCATCACTTTGGCCAAAACTTGCGGCGATAGGTCCTCACATTCTTGACGGATATTGTCTTTAAGAGCTGCAAGAGTCTAGGACTTTTTGACATAAACCCGCGACTTCAAAAAGCCCCACAAAAGAAGTCTTATTTGCGTACCCGCTAAGATGGAAATGAGCCTCATCACACATGATTATTTTTGATGAAAAATCATTGGTGGTGATTAAGGATGGCTTGAGCGTATGTTAGACACGATTGGCGGTCAGCAGCTAACAGCTGATGCACCGTCTGGACTTTGTACGGAAACATCTTCAAATCTTGTACCAAAATTCGCTGTAAATACCGTCGACTGATACCCATTTGCGTGGCACGTCGTCTGGTCGATGTCGACGGCGCTTCCATGACATCCTCGGCTACAGCAGCAATATTCTCTACCGAACGGCTACTCCGGGGTCTGCCATATCTCGTGTTGTGCCAGTCTCTTCGAGGCGAGCGGCTAAACGTCGCAGTATATCACCAGTAGACGTTGGACGGCGAGGAAATCTGCGACGAAATTCACGTTGTGCCAAAGTCACCGACCGATTATTGATCAAATAAATAGTCAGCAATATTCCGCGTTCTGGAGCAGTGTAGCGTAACATTGTTTATTAACGTGTATTTCGCATGTGTTTACTACACAAATGTCAAAACAGAACTGACATTAGGGACTAATCGCAAAATTTATAGCATTTTTTGATAGGAGGATTACTTTAGCGCCACCTGTTATTATCAAAAAAAAAAAGCCAAAAATCAAATCATTTTCGGTATATTATTGGTTTATTCGAAAGAGCAAGGCGACCGGCTTGGTGCAGGACTACCATTCGGAATTCAGAGAGAGAACGTAGGTTCGAATCTCGACAAAATTAAGAAAAAAAAAGTTTTTTCTAATAGCGGTCGCCCCTCGGCAGGCAATAGCAAACCTCCGAGCGTATTTTTGCCTTGAAAAAGCTCCTCATAAAACATATCTGCCGTTCGGAATCTGCTTAAACCTGTAGGTCCCTCCATTTGTGGAACAACATCAAGACCCACGCCACTAATAGGAGGAGGAGCTCAGCCAAACATCCAAAAATATTCTATTATATACTTTATATTATATATATTATATTATATACTCGAAAGAGCAAACATTCCCCTTATGGAACCAACCTATGGACCACGATTTTATTCCTGTGGTAGGATAGGGAAGCTTTGCAGTAGCGCATCCTGTTAACTTAGAGATAGCTGATAACACGATTACCGAATTTGGGGCACAAATTTGGGCTGTATGACATGACGAAACCAAAGATCGTCCAAGTTCATATCTTCAATTTACGATCAGAAAAGATGTGTGTCATGCCCGTGAACACTACACCGTTGACGGAAATGGCGTTTCCAACAGCGTTTTGAATGAAAAATTGGCCAATTATGCCACCGCTCCGAAATTTGCACTAAATTGGCAACCTTGGAGGATGCAATGACTTCCCAAGAATCACATGCAGGTTTTCCAATCCCCAAATTTTTGCTTGTTAACATAGCCGTCAAAATGAAAATGAGTTTCGCCGGAAAAGTTGATTTTGACTTCCTTTAAACAAACCCATTAATTCAGCAACAACTTTACTTTGCAATACTTCTTAAAGTTGTGTAAGCGTTAAGTGATCCTTTACGTTTCACGGAGACATGCTACTGATTTTCTGGTAAGATTTCAGCGGGGAGGAGTTGTCATTGTCACAATAACACATGATTGAAACAAAAATATAATCCTACTTATATATCGACCCCGTATAGCATTATTGCGGCTTCACTTAATGCACACAATGCACGTAGTCTACACTAAGTTTAAATTTATTTCTAACAGATGAGTTATTATTCTTACTATGCATTCTTACGTGCCCATACTCACTTTCCATCATTTGTATCGATGATTTCGGCATTTTTGTACCACTTCATCACCGGCATTGGATCGCCTACCACGTCACATGGCAACGTCACCAGTGCACCAAATTCACCAAACGTTTCTGTGCGCATTTGTGTGAAAAAGGTGGGAGCTTCCAACACCTCCACTTTGGCGCTAACTGTCACTGTGTCATAGCCACCGCTACGTAGCCGCACCTGACACGTGTACTCGCCCGAATGTGTTAAATTAGCAGCAAGCAGGGATAGCGAACGATTCCAAGGATCGTTGAGTGTGTGCGGCACACCAGCATTCTCAATGGGTATACCATCCTTTAGCCACAGAGTCTCCAATTCATGCAGGGGTCGCGCATTCGCGATACATTCCAATACGGCCACCTGTTCGCCACGTTTCACTTTCATGTCTTGCGGATGCACAACAATTTCAGGTGCTACCTCAACATACGGATCTCCACTCACGTTCAATTGTATGAAAGCGCTATTCTCCTCCTTGCCCAACTGTGTGTTTATGGCACGAGCACGATATGCTTTGCGATCGTCCTCGTCTGCGCTGAGTATTATCAATTGATTCGATTTTGTTACGGCATATTTGATGTCATAGTTCAGCGGACCTTCAACCGTTTGCCACATCACCGAAGGTGGCGGTTGCGATTCGATAGGTGGTAAATCAAAAATGGCCGGATGACCTGACGTCACCGTGAGATGGCCAAGTGTAGTGTTCTCGAAGATGCCCATATCTGAAATTGAAGGTAAAAGAAAGAAATTGTCAGTAGTGAATAAAGTGAGGCATGATAGGGAGAAGTTCAGAAAATTAAGTTACTTGTAGCCGTCAAACGATGTCAGCGGAATCGCTTAATTCGTGAGCGGATGTTGACTGACGGGATAAGACGAACAAGAAATAAAACTAGCAAGAGCAAAAGAAACAAAACAAACGCTGAGAAACGAGCTTTACTTTAATGTCACGAAATCAATTAAAGGTCGCCGTTTCCAAGAATTTATTAAGGCAGTGAAAAAAATTGGGGACATAAAAAGACGAAAGCCGTAAATGAAATACATACAATAAAACAAGGGCTGCTTATGTAATCAGTCTGCCAGTTTTTTCTTCTCGTTGCATTCTAAATTGACAACTTGAGCTGCCGCCAACCTCACTCTCAAATCCATTTATGTGACATACAAACGAACAAACCTAAGAAGAGTGTACTAATTAATTTAAGTGTCATGCGGTTATCAACACAATGCCTTTCTTTACTTTTAAGAAAGAAATAGCTAGTTAAGATAGATAGTATGTAACTCTGCCTAAAAATTAATTCTCGGGGTACCCTTTGACACTATTAATTACCAAATGTAGACATATACATACATATGTACAGATATTATACAGTTTTTTTTTAATATTTATAGTTAATCGTTAGAGCTCATTGTGCAGTCTTGGCTTTGATGATCTCTATGCGTATAATAACTGGTTGAACAAATTATATTTACTTTCAGCTCTAAGACCCAGACTATAATTTTCCGAAGATTCTTGTTCTGCTGAATGCGAATCTGACCTTAGAACAACCATAACAAGTCATATTTTCATAAGGTTATGATAACACCGCGTTACACACATTCTGTCCTATGAACCAAATATACTTTTTCGGAAAGGGGATAAAAAATAAAAATACACGTGTAACGGCGATTTTCATGTACACGTCACAATTTTTTTTTTGTATTTTATAACTTTAAACGAGCAATTCTTGTATGCATATCTACGGATATCGGATTTGAATGAAATTGGGCACACAGATAGTGTATCACATTTCTAGACTTTTCACCTAGGTGTTGCCACTGACAATGTTTCACAGGTTTGCCACCTGTTCGAAATTAAAAAAAAAAATTCCATGAGATATGCCCATGTGGGTATCAAAAGAAAGGTATTTCACTCCGCATTACAATAGAGATATAAAACCCCCAATTTTTTTATTAATTTTATTATACATATTAAAATTAAAAATTGTTACATTAAAAATTTTAATGCTTTTACAGAAACTTCGGCCTTTTATTTTTGCGTTTGTAAGCATTTGTATCAGTATCGCGACAAATAGACCAACAGTATTCGCCAAGCATATGCGTAATGTCTTGTCCTTTAAAGCGCGTCATATGGAATACTGCTACGTCGATCACGAGCGGCTGTTATTTTAAAATCAGCCGCCACTATATTCCACTGCTTAAAACGTGATGCAAAGAGTTTGGCTGTTCTCTTTGACAAATTTCCTTCTCGTACAAGGCCATTGAAGTCGGCTTGCGTTACTAAATGCGGAACTGCAGTCCCAAGTTCACTGGGTGTTGGTACAAATTCCGATACTTCTGGTTCCCCGCATCTCGCATTCGATGCAAGAAATGTTGATAGCATTGTTGGTGCTACTGTTGGTTCTGTTGGTCCCTTAATTCGGGAACATCATCAAAAATCTCCATTGAAGTCGCTATACGTTCTTCTGGTGAGCACAGAACCGCTGGAATAACCGATTCTACATTAGCGTAGCGAATTTTATTGCGGCGAAAGTATTGGTACCCTTTAGTTTGAGTAAAAGTTACGCAAAAGTAGCACAGTTCACTGCAGTGCTCCGGACGTGGTAGCCAAATTGTTGGTACAGAGTACTTTATTGTTGACCTTCCGTCAGTAAACTTGCATAAATTTCTATAGCAATAGTCGCACACGACTTCCGGAGTATACAACAAGTAAGGAACATAAGCTGTCTTGAATATTTTCTGAAACGAATTAACCACTGTTTTCGTAATATTTTTAAAATGTTTACTTCGTGCGGATAAACCGCAAACGTAACAAAAGTTATTTCGAGTCGGTCACTGCATTTTTCTTAAGATGAAATATACAGAAAGACGTTTTCGCGCAACAGAACTTAAAACAATTGTCAAAGTATACGTCTCCTAGTAGCGCAACTGTCAGATGATCGGAACTTCCGGAACTGTAACAAACACACAAACGGCACAGAGTGTGTTGTATGAAACAATAAATTAAAGGTTAATAAGTTGTTTAAAAGTTTGGAGTCCCTTCAAGTTATGCCGAAAATTTAGAAACAATTTTTTTTTTATTTTTTATTAGAAAAAAAAAAAAAAAAATTTAAGAAAATCTGAGAATTGATAATTTTTTTTTTTTTTGATCTTACATAATAAAAACATTTCCACGAGTCTGCCTGCAGAAATTCAGCGCGATTGGATCACGGAAAAAGGGTTAAAAATTGATCCAAAGTTTTTCACACCGGCGGACTACGAGCTCTATATTTTATACATAAAAAAAATTCTGACGTGTACATGAAAATCGCCGATACACGTGTATTTTTATTTTTTCTCCCCTTTCCGAAAAAGTATATTTGGTTCATAGGACAGAAAAAAAGTTGGTTTTTGTAACGCAGTGTAATGATTCTGCCACAGTGGCGGTATTCGCTAGTCTTCATAAAAGTCGGTGCCGCCATCGGCAGTATGTCATTAACGGGGAAAGGAAATATTTCCGGGATCAGTAGAAAGCCATACCATTAAACACAATAAACCTATGTTGTCTCATATCCTTATATTTGTTTTAAATCACTAAGGGACAAATAAACTAAATTTGCTTCAACTAGTTGGTACTCCTATCAGAGAAATTTGCCCATCCCAAAGTGTAAACAAACTTAATTCGCTGAGCGAACTGCCTTGGACGAAAGTTTCCCACAGAAGAGAGGAAATTTCTGGGTTTCAGCCCAAAGAGCTAAATATAGCTACAACCGTTTGCAGATCAGTCAACACAAGCAGAATAACCTTGACTTTAAAAGTATTTTTTACGGATAAACTCTATGCAGCTTTTCTGCCTGCCACCTTTTTTTGAGTTTTCCAGTCAGCTTATTATGAAAATACCAGCTTTTGGCAGCATTCCTTAAGACGATTGTTGCGTACCTTGAAAATATTTTGAAGCCATAAATGCACTTGAGTGTTTACTCTTATTTGTGTAATGTTAGCCAATAACACTGTGTAGCAGCCATCAAAAGACAAGAATGCAGTATTGCTAATAAAGAAAGAGAAAGAGCTTTAAAATATTGTACCACTTGTCCCTTAACGTCACGTCTTGGTCTTAGTTGATCTAAATTATTTAAAAATTATTTGTAATCAACTTCATTTACTATTAATATTGTCTTTAAAGGTCTATAATAAAATTTAATGGCGCATATTTTTCGTGAAATATTTTAACCTATAATTTCTTACTTTCGTGGGTCACTTTGGTCCTTAGTTTTAAAATTCTGAAAAGTATTAGGTTGGTAGTTTGATTACTGACTGCACGAAAATGATGTACGGAATTGGTGCAGGGATTTATTGCGCAGAGTTGGACATCAGGCGTCCAATTAAGTTCCCTGACCACTGTAGTATTTTTCGAGCAGAAGTCTTTGCGGTAGGAAAGGCTGCAGAAATAGCACTAGCAAAGACATCGAGCGCTTCCAACATAAATATATACGTTGACAGTCAAGCGGCAATAAAGGCAATAAACTCATAAGAAATTTCATCTAAAGACGATCATGGGACCAGCTAAGCCATAGAGAAACTAGCCGCAGACAGACGTTTGCACATCTATTGGGCACCCCGACATAAGGGCATTGCAGGAAACGAAATTGTAGATGAGATTGCCAAAAGCGCTGTTTACATACAATTCGAATAAGAAAACGACATACCGAAACCTTTAAATACGGTATACAATGACATCGCTAAGGACATGAAAGCAAGGATAGACAGGAGTTGGAATAATCTAGCCTCTTGCAAAACCGCGAAAATCATGTGTACAGAGAATCCGGACAAATACGCCAGATTCGTACTAGCCTTGTCTAGAAAGGAAAGCAGAACTATGGTAGGTATACTGACAGGACACAATTTGTTAGCGGCCCACGCATACAAGATGAGAATTGCAAACAATGATAGCTGAAGATTTTTCAATGAACTAGAAGAGAGGGAAACGCTAGAACACTTTTATGGTCTTGCCCTGCATTAGCTATAACCCGAATGAAATGTTATGGAGCTTTACAATACGAGAGGGTAGAATGTCTCTCTGGGTTAGACTCGCAAAAGACGCAAGCTTATTACAAGAAGCCTACTACAAGGAAACGTAAGGGTCAATCTCCATTTGGTACCACTAAGGATCAATAGGCCATGTGATGGCTTTCAGCCAGCCAGGTAAACCTAACCTAACCTATTATGCGCACAGAGATCATCAAAGCCAAAACTGGACAATGAACCATAGCGATTAACTATAAATATTAAAAAAAAAACATCAATAATATAAATATATATATATTTGAATTCTCTTCACGTTCTCCCGAATTTGAGATTAACATACAGTATGGAGTTGGCCGGTTATGAAATTAAAACAACATTACGAAAATAGTTTGAATCGTATCGAAGTAATTTTCTATGTGAAATATAAAAGTCAAAACACAATGAGCTTCAACGCCATTTGGTAAATTTAAGGCTCGTTTACATTGTGACATTAACTTTAGCTGCATCCGGTATTTTAATTAATGTTACCTCTCAATCTATTCTGCTTGATTTTCATTGCAAGCTCACTGTTGCGGTAGCATATCAAGACAATTTATATTACAGCATAGCACGTAGTATTGTAGTTAGTGGGGCTTAAGGGGAATTATACGTTCTCTCTGTGAATTCCGAATGGTAGTCACGCACCAACCCATTCAGCTACGGCGGCCGCCTGAATATACTACTGACTCAATAATTCATTTAGGAATTCATAATAAATCATCGCAAGATTACATTTTTTTTAATTTGTAAGTCAAAATGTTAGATGTAAGTTTACACTAAAAAATACCAATATTTAGTATAAAAATATTGAATTACACTCAGTGTTGCAAAGGAGCAATACATAAAAGGCAGACTTCGTATTCCCGCATTAGGAATTTGGAGATTTGCGATTATTTATTGTTAAACCTTAACTATCTGACCACACCCTTTATTATGCAGTTTTACTACCTTTTTAGCTATTAAATGACCAAAGCTGTTTTTGCGTGTAACAAGAACTTTGTCACACTAAAGAAATTCCCAGAATTATGTTATGACGCAGCTGCACACAGCAACCAATTTAATTTCCTGTGAACATGATGCATTTAAATTGAGTTCCTTTGCATACAGCACATTTAATTAAATTCCAGTAAATTGAAGAGACATGTACGAGTTAATAATAAAGCCCGAAATGTCAATGCTGGCTAGTTATTTTTTTACAGCCGTACTAAAGTACTTCACACTTTTTGCCGTGCGCTTTTATTATTGCATGGAAATGAAGAAATTTTTAGTGCTAATCAAACCACTTTGTGATTCTTCGAATTCTAAACTTCATCAGCCAGAACAGACAAACGAGAAACTTCTACTGGGGCACTATGTGTGGAAAATGTTCTAAGCCTTTCCACTAAACAAAAAGAAAATGTATATATAGAATATTGAAACCAAACTGATCTTGTGAAGTCTAAACCCAAAGGAGTGTTCGAATTAACTTTCGACTAAGAGAATGACAGCAGTTGAGTTAGTTAAAAATTATGCGATTTCATTACAACAAAAGTTTGACGATCAAAACTTGATACTTTCAATTTACTGGCTTACTTAGCGTTTTTCCTTCCAAGTGTTATATTTGCTAAAAGGGATGACAGAGGCCTACAACCGTATAGGCGAATGAGTTGGCATTGAGAGAAAATACATGAGAAGGTAAATTTCGCAAACTAACGATCGTCGAAACCAACGAAGGACTCGAAGTAATGCGGAGTTTTACAGCATGCATAATTCACTCCCAAAACTCGAGTGCTGAAGTTCCCTAGAGCTCACAATTGGCCAGAAGGATCTCGCGATCTTAGAAGTTTGTGTATTTGTTCATATCTGGCTGAGTTTACGCGAAGTCCAACGTTTTAGGAGCAGACTACCAATACTCTCATTTCGCGGGGAGACCCCATCACAGGTAACCTAGCTCAAACACCCACACCACATCCCGCAACAGGAGTTTCCTATACCAGGTACCAAGATAATCTCAATGGAATATCTAAGAATTTATTTCTAGCCATTGTTAGCAGTTGTGAAGACAAAAATTGCGAGATTAGCGGAAAAAAAAAAAATCAGTACTAGTATAATAGTCAGAGCAAGACCAACAAACAATATTAACGATAGTGCATTGAGAGAGCATCAAACATCATTGAGAGCAATGATAACTTGCGAACTGTAGAGGATAATCGGTAGGCAAAAGATTCGTGAAATTCCTCAAGAACAAAGTATATAGACCCAAGTACTTTGTTCTGCAGCTGTTTTCGTGTGACGGTATTTAATTCAGGTTTTTTTTTATCGGATTTCTTATATCGGAATAGGGGCATGAAAATTATTTATTTAAATAGCAAATTATTCTTTAGTTTTTTTTTATGATCTGACACTGTCAAAATATTGCTTAATGATTACATTTTTACTATGGTGAAGTTCTTGAAGGAGGAACGATTGCAAATTGGTTGCCATTTTAAATCGATCGTAATAATCGTCCCGCTAGACAGACTATGCGTGCAATAGAAGACAAACTAATTAGCAAAATACTCGTATTTAGTAATGAGTGTTCTTGTACCAGTGAGACAAACTACCGGTCGAAATTTAAAATGAGCTAAATCAGTTAATCCCACATCGTTCACAGGAACTGGAAAATTCTCAGCCAACATTGTGTGGAAAGATGTGTTGGCTTCGACCATTAAAATATAAAATTAACACCGGGGGTGAAAATTGTTCATCATTTGAAGTGTCAATACTTCTTCCATTGGGCTCTGAACGCGTTGTGTTATCTCCTATTGAAGAACTATATACATCAGCGATATAGGAAAGTGATTCATTAACTTTGGAAATATGTCAAAAATAGCTTAAGGTCTACAAAAAATAGATGATAATTTCATCAAAACTAACGAGTTTTACCGACAATTCTGCTGCAAACTGAGCTAAATATGGGCTGGTGGAATGAAAAATTTGAATGAAATAATGCAGCCTAAAAGTTCATTGGAAGCGTTGCTTGATTGCGATCAAGGACATTTTCCCTACATTATCGGGATCAACATTTTCTGCATAGTGAACAGTTTTGTATTGGAAACGATAAAAAATCGTCTAAAGGATATCTTGATATAATCTGAATTGCATTGCGCATTCGTATTTTTGCTTTTTTGATTCTGGACGGCTTGAACGCTTTGGCAAAGGCAATTGAAATCTCGAAGTTACAAAAACTGCTAAATACTGGAATTTTTTATTATTATGGTGGTATATAAAACCGCTATTTCATTGCGCGGAACCTCCAACTTTCCCCCACTAAAGCGACACTTTTTACCACCTGTATGAAGGAGGTCAAACCAGAGTTAAGGATGAAAGTCGACGACATACCAATGCCAACAGCAACAACCGCAACATTTTGGAGGTCATCTTCGACAGATTGCTCTCCTTCTCGGCGCATACAACCGAAATTGTCGCTAAGGTCTAAAACTGTGACAAATACATCAAATCGGAAGCCGGTAACATTTAGAGTACACATGTTTGTGGCGACATTTAAGGCAATTGGCCGGTCTGTTCTGAATTACGCTGTATTTGTCTGGCCGCCTAGTATGAGTGATTTACAGTGGATAAAGCTATATCTCCCCTCCCCTGCAGCAGTGCAACATTGCAAGGCTCCCATGCTCTCAGTCAAAGAGTACAGCAAGATGCTCAGCAAGCTATTTCTGCTAGAGCCAGAGCCACCTCCCAGGTGAACTAGGTGGCATCGTGCAATATATAGACAGATATTAAACGACATTCATCAGGAGACCGGTGGTGGTGAGTCCAACCACCATCCATCGCAGAGGACGGACTGCGTCACTTTGGCTCAATTGCATTCTGGGTATTGTAGCAGGTTAAATTCCTACCTATCCAGAATCGCCCCCAACATTCTCAATATTTGTCCAGCATGTAAAGGCACCCCGCATGATACTAACCACCTATTCAAATACCCCTTCAAATCAACTCACCTTACACCCTTCTCCCTTTGAACGAAACCCGTTCCGGGCTTACCGTTAGATGAGATAGATGATGACGATCGGTGACTGCACCGTATTAGCAGGGCTCGATCAACTGCTACAGCAATAATAACCGCAAACGTTTAACGGTTCACATTGAAGGGGCAGATGTGGTGCATTTTTCAATAACTTTTAGGTGCAATATTTAATCCAAACCCGGCACACATATTTTCTCTTATTATTTAAATAGTTAAAATTTCTCACAAAAATCCGTAATATTTGGAAAACAAATACATTAAATGCCATGCAATTTAAAATGAAGGCTTTATAAGATTAGTTTTGAACAAAGACGTACAACATTTCATTTCAGCGGCGATATCTCTACTCCAGCCTTGGATAAAATATCGCTACTAAAAGAACTTATGAAACTTAATAACTAATCAATGAAGCCACGTCATTTACTCCAACATAAAAAGTTATCTATGCCCGTGGAATAGCACGGGAGCCTTAATGAAAATATTTTATTTCTACTCTCTTACCTATTCGTATAGAAAATCTTCTTCCTTAACTAAATTGTATTTTTTATTGAAACCATTATTTGAAGTGATTTGCTTTTGTCACACAGAATGTTTTTTCTTTTGTTTTCCGTTTTCATATTAAAATGTTTTCTAGCACACTCAAAAGTATGTATTGTATACTTACAGGCAACTTCGATGTCAATTTTTTCACTAAATATCGAGCCAGCATCGTTTTTTGCTATGCACTGATAGCTGCCGGCATCCTCACGACGAGTTTTTTGCAGTCGATAATATTGGCTGGAAGAGAAATCGCCAATTGGTATGCCATCCTTTAACCACCGATATGTGGGCTGGGGATATCCTGCAAATAAAATAGATAAAAAACTATTCTTAGTAAAAAGTAATAGAGCAGCAATTGAATGAGCATTTGAATTAAAATAGAACAGCAATGCGCTCATTCTGGGTGCTGTGAATAAAAAGGAGCCGGAGAAGAGATGAAAACTGAAAAGGACAGGAAAATAAAGTGTCTAATTACTTGGCACAATACAAAGGCTGTTGTGTATTGGGTTTATGTGGTATTTGAATGGAAATTAGGTTTTCCCCAGATAATGCAAAGCCGTGCGTTGGGGTTGTGCTAAAAATAAAGTTATACTGTCACTGTAATCCGTGAGAAGGACAACTTATTTGTTTAGCTATGTATGTATGTTGGGTCATGCATAGAAACTTAATTCTATAGCAAAAGCTTAGCTCTTGTTATCCTTTTTGTAATCCATTATTTTTAAGCTTAGAATATTCAGCCGGTACTCGGAACTTACAACAAGTTGCCAATTATACAAATGGACATTTAAAGTATTACTTACATATAAACAAATTATAGTCATTACTTAGCTTTGAAAAACTTAATACAACTTTGTGAATTTGCAATATAATAATTAATTTTGACTGTTATTTAAATAATAATAAATTTAGATATTTTTGTACTAAATTGTAATTTAAGGGACTCATATGTTCAAGCGATAAGGTTGATTCTCTTTTTGATGTCATATAAGTAATTCGAAATGTATTTTCATCGACCCTCAACTGCAGTTTACGCTCCGGATAAGCATCGCATTTAAATGTCCAATCCCTCATGTAATTGATTTTATATCACAGCTCGTAAACTCGGTGCTAGAACGGAAATATGTAAGTTAACTTTGCTGTCTCAACAGATGACATAACATATGTATGCATTGACTTTCGAGCGCTGTCAGATCCGAAATCACTGAGACAAAAAGGTCATGACTAATAAAATTCTGTGTAGTAGAATTTTTTAACGAAATAGAAATAAATGAATTATATGTTCGAAATAAGTAGAAAAAAACTTAAAAAAACATGACGCATGCAGATTACTCTCTTTACATAACAATACAGATAGTTCTGTTAGTCATCTGTTATTAGCAAACACTCTTTACACAAAAATACAGACAGCTCTGTTAGCCATCTGTTGTCACTACTCTCAAATGTTAACTAAAATCATTAGCTTAAGTTCTCTGTGTTAGTTCGTTTCTTAACTGCAGTGAAGGTTTTGATGAAAATAGACCATTAATATGAAATAATATTTTGGAAAGAACAAGTTTCCAATTTGCTTTATTTTAGCTATTTCCTTTTATAAGCGAAAGAAAAGGACTATCACTGTACCTATACTAGTGTGGCAATTTCATTAACCGTTTTTTTTATCGGCCAAAAAGGCGTTCTCCAATGAACGTATAAGGACAAGAAGATGCCACTCACAGCCCGCTCATAAAACCAGGTTAGGAGATCTCACAACCCAGAAAACCAATTAGGACTAATTAGGGCCAGTTCGGAACCAGTCACTTTTCGAGTTTTGTGAGCGGAAGAGGGTGTAGAAATTAACTAATGCAGCAATAGAAACATTTTGACATATAAAAATCTTCTATTTTACTTACGTTGCTTCTCTCCCATCTTTATATCTCATACCATATGAAAAGTGCTTTTTGCATGCTTTTATCAAAGCCAGCTATTTTACGCAAAAAAAACGTTACACCATAAAGTGCTGAAGTTCATTAAGATTTTTCTTAAGAGAGTTTCTCAAAAATGAAATCAAAAAATTGTTTCACAAGAAAAATCTCTAAATTGAGATATCAACTAAAAATAGGGGTGTAACGTGTGATGAGGAGACATAAAAATATCAACGAAATTTCTAGAAACATTTGACAAGCATAAATCGGCAGAAGTTGATAAAGTGTTACCCAATACATTTCGAAATAATTGGCAATCTGCCAAAAAAATTGCTAAAATTAGTTGACAAAGCCGCTACATTTAAATTCTTTCCATTGAGATGTGTTTAGGGTTTTTAAAATCTTATGTCGAGATAGCCAAGCGGCAATTAGGGCCCTAGGCTATATTATGGTGCATTCGAAACTGGTCAGGGAATGCCTGACCTGACCTAGATTACATCAGAATTCATCGATATAAAGATAATTTGGGTACCTGGTCACAGTGACATTATTGGTCGAAGCCGACGAGCTGGCCAGACAAGGGACCTGTGAGGTAGTGTATCCGAGAAAGGAGAGGTTCGGGATCCACTTGACAACCTGCGCTCTACTTCTGGAAGGATGGGCTTTGCACCAACTCAGCGAGCGCTGGGCAAGTACACGAACGTGTAAGGTCGCGAAGCCCTTCTGGCCACGTTTAGATAGGAGGCGTTCGAGGGATATTCTGAGGATGACAAAATCTCATCTCTCAAATTTCGTGGGCATCCTCACAGGGCACTGTCCGCGGGGTATACATGCCGTGAGACTCGGAATTACTTCGAGTCCTTTTTGCGTCAGCTGTATGGAGGATGAGGTGGAATCATCTCACTACCTGCTCCTCAGCTGACCAGCTTTCGCGGGACTAAGATCCAAACATCTTGTTTCTCACTTCTTTTCTGCGCCTGCTGATATAGCAGGTCTTGAAAACAAAAATCTCATGAACCGAAGACTAGTAACTGTTCGTAGTCCACAAACACTCAACATTCCCCAGCCCTTTCTCTTTCGTCCTTTTTTCCTTCACCTCTTTTTCCCCTCTTGCAATGGTATCACAAAGCATGAACCAAACTTCTATCGCCCAAGTGGGCCCACTCTTTAGGCAACCATCACTACCTAATCTAATCTAGGTCGATATCTATTGATGTTCTTAAAATCACCACAATCCAGGCTGAAATTTAGCCAGAGCTATAAAGCGAACTCTTTGAAAATTCGTCTTTTGGGATTTGCGCATTCCTGTGAGGTCGCAAAGTGTCCACACATTATGGTTTACATACATGAACTTAAAAAAATAAAAATAACTTCGTATTTGTATTTTTGTTCCGCTTCAGCACACCTGTATTGAAAAACCAAATAAAACAGTTTTGCATTTTTCTAATTTCTGCTGGTTTCATACTGAATTTATTTTGGTTGAATTAATTTGCGAAAACTATTTTTTGTTATTTATAGCCATACTAGAAAGTTTGGAAAACATTGCAAGCCCAAACGAGCAGATAAGCGACTATAAAGAGAAAGAGGTGATATGCCCCACTTAACGCATTTGTTACTTAATAAAAAAATTATTTGCAACGAATTTACTCACATATCCATACACATATAAACATAATCCTCATGAACCCATCAGTTCCATAAAAATATTTGTTAGGAATAAAATGCAACGTTGACAGAATCAAGCAAGCTACAATTCCCACATATGCAAGCAAATTTTCCATTCTATTGTTATTCAATTTTAAAATTTCGTATTGTAGGCACCAGTGTGCAATAAATAAATATATATTCGTATTCATATGCAGTGTTTGATATCCAAACAACTATTGCCAGTTTTGAATTTCTATGTAGAAAATTCAGTATGAGTGCCTTCTCATGTAAGAGTATGTCAAATAATGAAAGCTCAGTGGAATTTATTGTCGTCTGCTAAAAATTTATTTATAAAACGATTTATTCAAACACATACGGTACATATGTATGTGCAAGTATACACAATGCTAGTTTAAATGCCGATCAATCAATTGAAAATAATAAAACTGAACGAATACAGGGAAATACAATACGAGAAAGAAAAGGGACAAGCGAAATTGCTCTGGAGAGAACGGATATTACCAACTGTCTACATTAACACCTATACCTACACCTACACTTCGGAGTGTTGCAAACATTTGCATGTGCACATACATACACATGTACATATGTGTTAACAGTTATGTAGAATGTAGTCGGATTAAGGACTATCAATATTTGTTTGGGACTTCCGTCGTCTGAGACAACCATTGAATAATTCGAGACGATTACACAATAAAAGTGTATTAAAAGAGCATTTTAAGTTGGTGTATGTTAGCTATTTTAGGAATATGCATATACATACATGTATACATATGTATGTATGTATATACGTATATAATCGTATACCATATACTGAGAGCTAAAGTTAAATTGCCAAGAGCTAGTAGAACATCTTTTCCCAACTATTAAAATTGAAAAAATTGAAAATTTCAATTTCACTGTAAAAATATTTCTTGTTAATGTCAAAACATGCCAAACATGTTTAAATACAAATTTGTGTCAAATAAGTGAGTGTATGTTTGCAATTGAAACTACTATCCTTGTTGGCTTTGGTGCGGCCCTGGGCAATCAATTCTTACTGCATTTGCCGCATGCCTTTTCTAGGCATGCACACATAAGTACCCTGCAGGGAAAACGTAAACTAGTGAAACACATTTTTAAACGATGGCTATATGAAAACAAAAGGCTTGATGTAACAGTACAAATTTAGAAAATGAAGTGCAACGAAATATTTGTAAAATCATTTAAATTTCCGGCGTTTGAAATAAGCTTAAAAGAGAAAGGGCGCAACTAACAGACACCGAAAATTATGTTTAAATTTATTTGGCTGAGGTCGAAACAAACTAGCATTTAATTTTTTTCTATCTCTAGAGTGAACTAAATATTATGCAAGTACAAATTGGTGCAAAATTAAAGAACCTATTTTGTTTTTGTGTAACTTTGTTACTAAATATAAAAAAAATCATTTGAAGTGTTCGAAATCTTTTTTCTTTAATCAATGTTATTACAATAAAGAATAAAGTAAAAATAAAATATATACATATTCTATTTCAAGATAACGAATATTATAAAATCTCTATGCATCCCAGGTAGCGCAAAATTAATCACTCAACTTTTTCACCAAATAAAATAAAATGATTTTGAGTTCTGGAAGTCTTTATCATTTTTGTATATTTCAGCTGTTTTAGTTCATAAGTGTCAAATATAATAGACGTACAGCGTCATTAGCAAAAAGTATAAATCTTCCGATAGGGTGATTAATTTTGCGCCACCTTGGATAAACGAGAGTTCAAACTTGGTCAAGTTGCCATAGTATCTTAAGTATTTTAAAGGACTATACGGAGTTAGGCAAATACTACCTACAAAAACAATATTTTCGTGTGCGCGAATTCTCTATAAAAAAGGTATATAGGAAAGTTGTTCAATACGGCCAGGCGAAAACATTAGCCACTTCAAACTTGCACTTTATTATACTAAAATTCGATGAGCTATAAAACTGCATACTTTTTTCATACATTTTTCTAAACATTTTGATTAAAATGTTGGGAATTTGTATCACGATTTTTTTAAATTTGTTAAAAACGAACTTTTGTTTTTATAAAAAGTTACTGAAAATTAAAAAAGAAAAGGTGTCGAAACTGTTAAAAATATATGGTATTCATTATTTTGACCTTGAGCGTATGTTTCGAAATAAGAGTAAAGTGCTTTTAATGCGTGTTTTTTTTTCCTTTCCCATCATCGACTGAATCGATTGCTCTAAATTTTTTGTTGAAAGCCTTCGCTGCGTATTTTTTTCTTTGATTATCTAACAACTTTATTTTATTTAAGCTCTTAAAAAAATTAAAAATATAAAAGAACAATAAAAAAAAATAATAAAACCATAAAATAATAAAAGAAAAATAATAAAAAAACATAAAGAATAATAAAAATTTGTTCGCACAAGCTCATAGATATGTTATATAATTATTGTTAGGTAATTAATCGAAGATTTATTTCGCCTGGTAAATATTTTTTTATTTTAAAGGTAAAGGTAAATTTTCAAACCAGAACCATACTACATTTTTCCAAAAGTTTTTGACGTACTCCCGCAAAATTGCTTTCGCACGTCAGGTTTTTGATATATCATAATTATTCTGGCTTAAAAACGCAAAAAATCCTATTTTTAGTCATAATTGAGGTTATATCAAATCATGAGTCATATTTGTTTAGTGTCGTAAAAGTATTTCAAAGAACCATCCATTTAGATTAGAATGAACAATTTATTGGCCGCTGAGGCATCGCCTGTTGACACTTTACAGTGTTAGCGATGCTCGTAAGAATTCAAGGAACTGTAACTAAGTAAACACCGAAATACAGCAGAAGTGCTCTTCTATGATCAGATTCGGATTTAACAAATTAAGAACCTTCGTCAAATTTCAAACCGTTCTTGGTTTTGAACGTAAAGTAATTTTTATCGACCTGAGTAATTTAAAGCCAAGATTTTAATCGACAATCGAAGTGGGTTTTTGAGAACCCAGCATTTGTTGAAAATTAATACATTGCGTTAAAAAATCATAGCACAGACATTTATTGACAACTTTTGGCTACTGGATTTTAACAACTTTGGTGTTGGGTGTTTTCTTCCACATACAAAAATTTTAGGATTCGTGATATGGAGAAAATGCACCACACCGCCGGCGCCGTCTTTCTGTGTATAAATATTTAAGTAACTCGCAGTAAAAATTGAATTCTAAATTTCCCAGTGTTGTTGTTGTGCGATTTCAATTCTTGATTAAAGTCCCAGCACAATGAATTTGGAAATATAAAAAAAAAAACAAAAAAAAAAACGTTGAACATATTTCTTCTAGCAAAAATGGGTATTCCGTACTTCATAAAGCAGTCAGAATTTTCCTATGGGCATTTCCATTAGATAAACAAATGTTTGTTTATTCATATTCATTAAAAATTATATCAAAGATAAGATTACCTTACTTCTATCATATTTCGTGTTTTTTGTTATATCAAATAAAATGCAATAACCACATTGATCAAGCATCAATCAATAAAGTGAAAGAAAAGTTGTTCAATAACCGCAAATTAACCATCAGAGAGCTGGCAGAGGAGCTGAACATTGCTTATGGATTCTTTCAGTACATTTTAGTTAATTATTTGGGTTAGTCCCAAAGAACCTGATTTTCATTCCAAAAAGAACCGCGTTGATATGGCAAAAGACATGATTTTCAAGGCTGAGTCCGACTCGGTTAATAAGAACTATTATTTGGGCGTTATGGGACATTTATGTACTTAAAGCAATTTGCCAAATAAGAGGGGTTTGAGGGAAAACAACTCGTGGATTTTGAAAACGCATCGTAACACAGTGCCATGTTTATGCGTGAATTTTTGACCCAGAACGAAACGAATACCAGCCATCGAATTCAACTGATATGGCGCCCTGCGTTTTTTTCCTGCAGGATCGAGTCAAAAAATCACTACGTGGAATGGATTCTAACAGCCGAAAGGGAGTAAGAGAAAAATTAAAGACGGCTCCGAGGGATATACCGAAAATAGAGTTCCAGAAATGTTGCGAAAGCTGGATCAAACGCTAGTATAAGTGCGTTGCAGTTGATGGGGAGTACCTTTAAGGCGATAATACCACTTTTGAAGACTAAATTTTCATTTTGAAATTTCTGAATATATTCCGGGAACTTTTTGATCAAGGTGGTATATCTTCTTTCACATTTTCAAAGGGTCATGGATTAGGTGTAGACTATTTTTTGAGATTAGAAACTGCTTGCTGAATAGCAACTGGTCTAAAAACGAGATTTCACCGCTGAAATACCAGTTGCTGCTTACTGAATACCGGCATTATTATGGCCAGAGAGTTCCAGCACAAAAAACCTGAGCGAAATCAATTTGTAACAACATAAAACTAATTAATTTTTTGTGTGGTGAAATTTCCACCCCGACGATTGCAGCATATTTCATACGTTTTTTTAACTTCCTTAGCTTATTTTACAAACGCGAAAAGCCACTTCGTTCAAATAGAATAAGATTAAAATCGCAATGAATTGAGTTTTTGCGTGGTGAAATAGGTTAGGTGAGCTAAGGCAACTGAGCGGGCCGATACAGGAGCTTCTGCTTTTCCCTACACTTATGTTATTTTACTATGTACTACTGAACTCATATTATCTGTCCACTAGTGAACGTGACATTAAAGGCAACCATTACCTACTCGTAACTATTTAGTGGACACACGCGCATAACTTCTACAAGTACCGAATGTATGGGTGAAAATACAATGAATTATAAAAAATGCATACATTTTTTTGCGATGTAAAACACATACATACATACATATGTAGGTACAGTACAAGTATTCGTATATATAAGTAGTGTGACCACAAAATAGCCCAACATAAAATTAAATGAACAATACAATTTAATGTGTAATTACGAGAACAGGTAAAATGCGAAATAAATGGGAGCTTACTTTATTCCGTGAGCACAAACACATACACCAGATGAGCACAGTTGCCATTTATGTGCATCCATATGTATATAGATACATACATACATATCACAGCAATAGCTGTATTTCATGGCAGCAGCCATTATTAAAAGACACAGCTGCCGGTCATTTCACATCTGAACGCCACAAACCCATTTTTCTTTTACCACTCATCGAATCAGCAGAGAGGCGCCTCCTTGGTCTCCTGTCGAAACCATTAAATATTCGTATACTAAATGTAGTATTTATACAAAATTTTAGTATTTGTTTAGTTATGTGCATATGTGTGTGTGTGTGTGCTGTTCACTTTTTAGTACACGCTACTCTATTTTACTTTGAAACCATCACAATGACTTTGTCAGTTCCTTGTCTACCTTTATTTCCCACTTTCTCCTGCATCGCACCACCAACTTCCTTTTTTGCATTTTCAATGCATTCAGTTTAAACACAAATTGCTAGATATATTTTTTCGCACTACATTTTCCGGCTTCGTGCATAAAAGACTCGACTAGCGACAAAATGCAACGGAGGCGGAGACGACAAGTGTGCCCATTTGCAACTCAGTATCATCCAAATGAGATGGGTGTGTGTGTGCGAGTGTGTGGGTAGTAGGTGGATTCATGGACGTGGGAATAGTAGAGTTATTTGGGGCGCGGGCGAATTGCGTTGAGTTTTTTTTTTTTTGTATTCTCTATTTGATCGTACATTGTAGTTGCCTAATGAAGACATGAATAAAATATAAGGTTTGCTAAGCTGCTACTACGCCATTGCTTCCTTAGCTACTGCTATTGCCGTTCCTGTTGCTGCTCAATACCTGACTTGTTCTGGCCTCGTCGCTGTTGCTGTGTGCATCTTCCTGGCAAATTTCACAACTTTTGTGCTTAAGCGTTCCTTTAGCTTTCGTACTTATCTTTTTACTTCTTCATTTTATATGTATATATTTTTTACTATTTTCTATTTCTTTTCATTACAGGCGAATGTAATTTTGAATGGGTTTCTTAAGAGTCCACCGTCATCGGGCGCTTATGTAGCTACGTCTACTCCATTTCCGTCGTCCACCTGCTGCTCTGCCATGTGCCACATTCTACGCTACCTACGACCGCATTAATCCATAGGTAACCTAAAAAGTTCGAATATCGCCTCAATTTCAGCTGAAAGCAGCCATTTCTGTTGCAGTTACGATTAAGGATAAGGTAGTTGTAAGTATGCTGTTGATGCTGCTATCGTTCTATGGTTGTGTTATGAGCACTGATGGTTTGCTGCTGCTAAACGCTACGGCCTATTTAGTTAGCAGCATTGCATTATATTTGTATGGGAAAGTTTGTCGGCGATTTTCAATGAGTTACTGGCAAATGCTTTAAGTGATACTTGATACGTGCCACATGCAACAGCAAAAACTATGGTTGTAATAGGGATGACAGTGATTGCATGCATGTGATGCGCACACGATTGCTTTCAGTTACGCCGTACAGCTGGGGCAGCAGGTAGGGCATATTTTTTACCAGGCCGCTGAGGTGGCCCTAATGGAAATAACTAAAGATTCGTAATGCACAAATGCCTAATAGAAAATGAGTTTAATGTGTTTTCGGTGCGCATTTAAGTGGTGAAAAATGTTGTCATAAATGCCAATTATCCCATTTTAGAGCGCCCTTATTTTTGGCGGCAACATCCAATCGCATATAAGAAAATGGAGAAATAGCTGAATATTTGATAAAGGCTTATACGCCATAAAACTAAATGATGGTGGCACAAAATTAATCACTCTATTGGACGGTTTAGAATTTTTGCAGATGACGATGAACATCAATTACATTTGACACTTATGAACTAAGCAACTGCAGTATACAAACAGACAAGCAATGAATTGTAAAGGGTTTTCCAATAACAGGTGTTATTTTGAATAGCCCGCTATTTCGGTAGATGTCACTTGTGAAGCTGTCATTTTTTGATATTTGACAAGTAGAAACTACGCAATTAATAAAAATGGAACGATACACGCTTAAACAGCGCATTGAAATGATTACAATTCACTATAAAAATGGTGAATATTTGGCAGAGATGGTTCGTAAAACTCGAACATTTTTGGGTCATCGTGAAGCACCTTGTCATAACGCAATACAGAAATTGGTGAAAAAATTCCAGGTGTTGGGACAAGTTAGTGATGTGAAGAATAAAACCCGTGCACGTCGCTCAAGAACAGCCGAAAATATTGATGTTGTAGCCGAAAGTGTTGAAGAAAACCCAGGTTTGTCCATTCCTCGTCGTTCTTTGGAATTAGGCGTTCCACAAACGTCATTACACCGTATTTGCATAAAGATTTGGGTCTTAAGGCTTATACCATAAAGTCCAGTTAATACAAGAACTCAAGCCGGCCGATCATCAACAAATTCGTATCTTTTCTGATTGGGTCGTTGAAATGCATAAAAATGATCCGGAATTCCATCGAAAAATCATTTTGACTGATGACACCCATTTCCACCTCGGTGGCTTTGTCAACAAGCAAAATTGTTGGATCTGGGGCTCCGAAAATCCAAGAGTTATTATTGAAAAGCCTCTCTATCCTCATCGTTTGGTGCGGTTTATGGCCCTGCGGAGTCATTGGACCTTACTTTTTCGAAAATAAAGCTGGAGCAACAGTTACGGTGAATGAATTGAGCTATCGAGAGATGATTAACGATTTTTTATGGCCGGAATTGGATCGTATTGATCTGGAAAACGTTTATTTTTAACAAGACGGCACTACGTGCCACACATGCAACGAAACGATTGATCGTTTATGAGCAACCACAATGCACAAGTAGGGATATTTTTTGTATTGAATTTTTTATTAGGGAAACGATTCGTCCTACAACAAAATCAAACCATTCTTTTTCGGGAAAGACAAGCAAGTACACCACTTAGACACAATTAAGTCCATTGCACGGCACTCGGGTTCCCTTTTTAATTTTTTTTTAATCTACCGGATCTCCGAATAAATCTGAGTAGATCTTGCGGTGCCAGGGAGGCAAGGCGGTCGCTTCTTAACACATCAGAGCCAAAGACCTCAAACCTGGGCCTAGAGCGCAGGCGGGGCGGACGCAGCACAGAAAGTGGTCCGCCGTCTCACCCTCCTCTCTACATGCTGGGCAGAGTGCATTGTCTGAGATGCCTACCTTTTCCATGTGCTTCGCCCATAGAAGGAAGCCCGTCATCAGTCCAACCAGCTGTCTACAGTTCCTTCTGCTTAATGACAAGAAGATCTGCGATAGTCGGTAGGACATGACAGGTAGCATCAGCTTTGTCTATCTGCAGCCTCTCACAGCCTGCCAGGCTCGCTTGTAGGTTAAGGTAACCCCTTTGCTAACCGTGGCTTTGATGGTTTCAGAAGGAAGTAGCAGAAGAAAATAGCAGCTTTGAGGCCACTGCAGACACATACAGATCTGCCACTCTATCTGTTTTCCACAACAAAGTTCATCGTTCTTGAACAGCATTCATTTACTCTTGAAATACAGATACGTGCATAACACCTGTGAAGAAGTTGAAACTTTCTGGTTTCGCAGGAAAAATTAAAGTGCAAAAAAAGAGAAAAAATTAAGCAGGAAAGGGCTGTCATTGTTAAAATAACATGCGATTAAAACACTATATGGATCATCCGGCGTTTATGAAATCCAACTCAAATATTCTACAGCGTCAGTCTCGTTATTTAAAAGGCACTCCTCGTATACTGCATCCAGTCTTCGGTAATTTCCATTTTCAAACTTCCTATTAAAATCTGTTTGTCTTATAGGGAATATTTGTTTTTGTGCTATGTTAAATTACTGAATTTCCATTTCTTTCGAAAATAGAATTTTAGCACTGATAATTTGAGACTACGCTAACCCCACCATTCCTGAGAAATACTTTTGGCGCAGTGCTAAGTACTCCTACAAAATCATACCTTTCCCAACTGACGTCTTTTTCATAGCCATCAAATTCAGCAAGAATTCTACTAGGAACCACAGCCGCCTTACCTCAAGAGACCTCGAAGCCAGAAGCAGGTCTCCCTTACATAGATGCCACCACTTGAAGGTGCGCACTTAGTTTCTCTCGGGGTTACTCTACCATTTCACGTGCATCTCAGCAACTGCGTCACACCAACTAGGTGTGCGAGTCCTACAACTTCCACACTCCGCACGCGTGCACGTATGTGAGCCAAAGCATTGAATGCTGCACGTTTTCTATTTTAAACCGATTTCTTACAGAATTAATATAAAAGCAAAACTGCGAATAGGAGCTGAATAAAAATAATTCATGTGGAAGACAGGAGCGACATGGAGCCCAGCAACTTAGTTGGCAAAAAAGGCAGCCAACCAAGTAGGCAGTGAAGCAAGCTAACCGACTGGAAGGAAGGAAGCTGTGACTCTAAGGCTGTTGCTGCTAGTGGGAGTTTGTAATCGAAAAGTCGCACATGTTGCAGCAACAGCCGAATGGATTTCTCTGCGTTGCAGTTACACACGGCTGCTGGTTCATACTGCACCTGAGAGTTCATATGTGTGCATGATAGCGTGTTGAGAATTTCACCCAAGTGGTATACAATTTTTGTGGTTTGGAGCAAAGAACATTTAAAAAGGGGTTGTGTGGAACGAACCAAAAAAAAAGAAAAAAAAAGAAAAAAAAAGAAAAAAAAAATTAAAAAGAAAACGCGTAATAAGACCGAAATGAAGATGGAAAGAAGGAAAAAGAGAAAATTGCAGCTTTATGAAAAAATAGAAGCTGCAATGGCATGAAAATTGGAGATGAAAAGATAGGCGGCGTAGAAACGTCTACGGGGATTTCTGCAGTCAGTCAAAGTTCAGTTCAGAGCTAGCGTATTTAGAGCGCTATAGCCTTCAACGGTTTTTAGCAAATTCTTGCAGAAGCAATGGAAGCTGGTATTAACCTTTCACTTCAATTACATTTACAAAATTGTAGCAACTGCTAGTCATTTCACTGGCTGAAGCGATACAGAAGCGTGCAAAGTATGCAGGCAGCGAAAGAATTGCTTCTATTGACTATGGCAGTAATTGTGCGATTTTTCGTGTGTGTGTTTCTTTTTTTTTCAATTTTAAAATAAACGTACCAGAAGGAGTAATAGAACAAATATTTCTATATATGAACACATATACTACATATTTTTGCCTTGGCTTGCGTGCATTTAACACTATTGGAAGGGCATAAGCGCACATACATACACATACACGTACAATGTAACTATTTGAATTATGCATTTGTTTTCAACGCTCAGAGCCAAGCCAACTTTTATGTTTTTTAATCCTTTGTTGGCTTGACTTTTGTTTGGCTTTTCATGTGTGCATCACACCTCCCACAATTATTCTCTGGAATGCCTTGTTGAGATTTGAGATTGTGATATATGTAAGTATAAATGTATGTGTATAACCACTATCATGCGAAAGGCTTGTCATAAGGACGTAAAACAATTAATATTTAGATTTTTTTTTTTGAACTTTGATTGAAGTTATTGCGGCTGGCTTTGTTGTGTTGCTAAGTCTTAATATTTTTCAATTTATTTTAATTAAACAGACGTGTATACATACGTACAGTCTGGTTCACTTGATTATAGGCAATCACTTTTATGGAATAAAATGGTTATTAAAGTAACCACAAGGGTTTTTGATAATTCAAGTGAAGACTCGAAAATTAATATGCATCATATTATTCCATCTAACGGTGTTTCGAAACTTCAGCAGTAATATTGTACTTGATTTATTTTTATTGGTCTCAATTAGAAATCCTCCCGAAGTTCGCAGCGTCTGGCTTAGAGTGTCTGTCTTGTGCTTCGAGCGGTTAGAATATTTGGTCATCTTACTCATAGAGCTCACCAGATCTTCCTTAGGCTTTCAACTCAAAGATGTACTCCACGTTTTCTGAGCTACAGATGTGACGCTCTCTCAATTTCACGATACTACCTGATGTTCCTGCTCAAAATTTCGAGCACGCATTGATATTTTCGGGCACAACACGAAAGGATGACCTTCCCAGAATTCATCGACGAGCGAGCAGCGACCACGAGCAAATTCATTGTGTCAGTTTTTTATGGTGCTAAAGGATGATGCTTGCTTGCCGTATAAATAGTTTAGTTTATTGATGTTAATCCACGTTAAAAGTTGTACAAATTAATCGCACACAATTGTTCAAGGCTTAGTTCTATTTTGTTGCCTAATTTTGAAAGCCACTATAAATAAGACTAATATGGCTCACACATCAAAATGTTCTGGTGCGTTCATGGTAAAATATGTCAAACTTCTCCATGAAAACATCAGATGACGCCCGACAACAGTGCAAGTGTCCAGTGCCAGAAATATAAGTAACAACCCACGTATAATCAGTCTCAGTATGTTGCGATGTGCAGTTATGGAACCACTGGACTCATCTTCCGAAATAGGTCTCTCGCTTCCATGAAGAACTCAAAGAAATTATTCTTCCGGATACGGCGGTGAGAAGAGAAGCCTTCCAAGAGACCATGTGCATTGCCTCTGGTGTCCAAGCGTACAAACTACATTTTATGAAAGGAAACAAATCAAGAAAACTGTATTTGGTCTTCACACAGATACAACTTTTTTCTACTTAAGTAACACATCGGTCAATAAGTCCCGGACCTGGATAAGAAAATAACAGTTTTTTTTCATAAATTCTTCTTTATTCATCAATGTAGTCCCCTTTCGTTCCAACGAACTTGTAGCTTTTCTATGCCTGTTTTGTGGAACATTTATTTTTGGCCTCAAAATACGCTTCAGTTTTAGCGATAACTTCCTCATTTGATTGAAATTTCATTCCCCGGAGTATTTTTTTGAGGTCTAAAAACAGCCAGTGGTCGCTGCGACCAAATCTGGACTATACGGTGGGTGTGGAAGCAGTTTGAAACGTAATTCGTTCAATTTGACCATCGTTTTCATCGATTTGTGACACGGTGTCTTGGTGAAAGAGGATTTTTTTGTCTTCATATGGGACCGTTTTTCTGCGATTTTCTGCTTCAACTGTTCCAATAATTCACAGTAATAACCAGAATTAATTGTTTCGCCTTTTTCCAAATAATTAATGAAAATTGTACCATTCGAATCCCAAAATACCGACGCCATAACCTTTCCAGCTGACCGTTGCGTCTTTGGTCGCTTTGGACGGCTTTCACCGGGTCCAGTTCACTCAGATCACTGCCGTTTCGACTCTGGTGTGTAGTGGTGGATCCATGTTTCAGCCATTGTTACATATCGACGCAAAAACTTAGACTTATCCCGCTTAATAATGTCCAAACAGCGATTTGAATTATTAATTCGTTGTTGTTTTTGTTCCGGCATGAGCAAACGCGGCACCCATTTCGACAACAGCTCTTTCATATCCAAATGTTCGTGCAAAACAGTAAACGCTTAGCCTTTTGATGTCTTCAGGATGTCAGCTATCTCTTGCAACTTCACTTTGCGATTGCCCATAATGATTTTGAGGGTTTCTTCAATATTTTCTGGAGTAACTGCCTCATTTGGATAACCAGGACGTCCAGCATCATCGCCACGTTTAAAGTCAGCATACCATCGTTTGATGGTTGTTTCCAATGGAGCAGAGTCCGGATAACGTTTATCCAGCCATTGTTTTGCTTGAGCGGTATTTGTTTCATAAGAAAACAATGATAAATCAACACGCGAAATTGCTTTGAATTCATTGTTTTTAAAAATAGCAAAAGTAGCGTCACTAAAGGCACTGTAACTTGGTAAATAATAAACCAAATGTCTTGAAATTGTGATAGTTTATCTTTAGAGGTTAGCACTATTAAATAACAAAATCGATATGCTATTAGTGGCGCCATTTAGAGGTCAGGCCTGGGACTTATTGACCGATGTGTTATGTTGCTACACTCTTATTCTGCATATTCATTTCTAATAGTTGCGATTCTATAACCAAAAAAGTTTCATTTAAGTGAAATAAAGTGCAGCAAAGTGAAAAAAATCGCAGTAAAAGTTAAATGTGCGTGAAACGTCAAATTTATTAAATCACTTAAAAGATATTGTCTTGAAGTGCCCAAGCTTTTCTTGAAGCGTCAACGCGTCAGTAGTTGGTTGTGCAACCAGTTCGAATGTAATTTTCTTTCCATTTGCCAATCATGCGAATTTTCATTTATGCATTTCAGAGTGCGACTGACTAACATTGCTCCTGGTGAGCTCTGCCTGAACTCACTGTGTACGAAAATTATCTTCACGAATTTTATTGCTTTCACAGTTTCTTCTGAACTATGTTGGTGTGGAAAAGTAACTTGTGAAGTTGCAACTTTGTTGCGCCTTTTAAGCATAAAAATGTCAAGATGATTTATTCCGATAGGTGCGGGCATACGCTTTCCCTACTAGGTATAACTTCTTCTTCTTCAAATTTGCTGAGGCTTGTCCCACTCTTTGAAATTCTTACTTTAATATTATTCTTCCTACATGCTTGCTACCTTATGTTTTCTGTAAGGCTGCATTCGATTTTAAGTTGTTGTGCCCGCATTCCGCATTTCCCATTTCCGTGGCGCACGCAAAGGACTCTTCTACGGAAATAATCACCTACTCTACTATGGGTTGCAGTTGGCCACATTCTGACGTGACCTGTACATTCAGTTGCTAGAATAAACGATTGCTAGTTGGCCGGGCTGTCTATTTCTTGTCTGCCGCGTTAACAGGATGACAAGTGAACTTTGACTTCTCGCACTGCAGCACTCACTCCAGCAGCAAGGCTGCTTGGCGCTTGCTCACTTGGCTTACTCGTTACGCTACTTACCATAAACTAAATTTCCCCTTTGCAGACACATTGTGTCCAGCCATGTAGCACCGTAAAGGTGTTGTGGAAAGATGACAATAGTGGCGTGTAAAGGATTCAATGTTCCTTACGATTGCACTATAAGCAATTCTTCGGAGACTACAGACGAGTTATCAATATAAAATTTATTTACATCTTTGCGCCACTCCTCATTATCATCTTCGCTACATGCCTTGCCCTCTGCCGCGCCTAACCTTCGGGATTTCGAAATTTGTATGTATATTCAAGACAAATTTATTCTCTTCTCGAGTAGCGCAATAACTGCTTACGCGGTTTTAGTCGAGTTTAACAAAGCACGCCAATCATTTATTTTTCGTGTTAACCGGCGCCAGTTTGTTACAAGAAGTAAAGCCAACTCCTTCACTACCTGATCTTTTCTATGCAGAGGAGGCCTTCCTTTTCCTATGCTACCACCAACTGGTACCGCCATGAACACTTTTAGACGGGATTGATTAAGACAGATTAATTAAGAATCATATTTAACAGTCCCCATTTATGTAATCCCTTAGTTTAACAGTCCCCATTTATGTAATCCCCTCTTAATGGGCGAGCTTCTTCGTGGCCACTAAGTCATTAGCTATTGCTTTTATATTACTGATTAATTTAATGGCTATGTATCGACTTCTAGCAACTTGAAACCCGAGCTGGATGTTCATGTTGTATACTATATATTCAAAAGCGACCTCATTTCTTCGATACCTCAAACGAATGGTTTTAAAGACGAATTTCTTAAATTTAGTAATTACTTCGCAAATTTTTAGAAAAGGGTGAAAAATGAGTCGAGTAATTTTACTCAAAGCTTGTTATAAAATTTTCAGAGTATTGGAACTCAATTTTTTGGAAAGAGGTAGTTCTTTGACCAATCACAGTTTAAAAAAATTATAACTTTCTGATCAAATTCAGAGTAAACTTGGACTAATCTGAAATTACCACCATCTGTGCTCGCAAAAGGTGTTCTATGAAAAATTTATTTGTTCTTTTTATAGCCGTTCATCTAGAACGGTGTAGTCACCGAACGTCATCGTCTAGCTCGTCTAAGGTAGAGGCGTGTTAGGTGAGTGGGTTTAATAGGGCATCTGAAAAGGTAGTTAGTACCTTCACATGTCGGACATACATATATTGAGTATGACTTGTTCGATTCTGGAGAAGTAAGAGTTTAATCTGCTACACTATCCAGAACGTAATTGTGCCAAGATGACGCGGCTTTTATGAGGAAGCTGATGCTCTTCTTTTGCGACGGGTGGTAGTTCGACTCCGGTGAGGAAATTCGGCGTCTGGAGTTTGAGAAGGCGATACGAGACTCTTGATGAATATCATTTAATAACAGACTGCCCTGTCTAACGCGCTAAACCTTGATCTTTTCCTTTCATTTGGAGCAAAAGTTTGCTTACGTAATTTTCCCAAAAGAAAAGTGTTTGGAAGACCGACAGGCATTTAGAGTCCGGTTTTTTGTATACAGCTTTATGCCTAACCCAATTTGAAAATTTCTTGTTTATGAGACAAAATAGCAAATATTATTGTCTTTTTTATATAAGACATGTGTAAGTACGTTCCGCAACAAAACGGTAGTGGATCAACATTTGCACCAATTTTGATTGTTTAACTTTTTTTTAATATTCACTATTTTATCTCATTGCATAACAAAAACGATATGAATTCAAGTTTATAACTTTATATAAAAATTTGAAAAATACAAGAAACTTTTCATCACCATTCTATGGGTTTTTAATTTAAATTTTTTGTTATAAGTAGGAAGGATTTTTGTTATAAGTATGGAGGAAATTGAAGAAACCGTTAAATTGCATACCAAAAATCATTTTAGAAATACTACAATAATTTAAACCCGTAAAAAACCTTTTTGTCATTTCTTTCATTATTAGAAATTTGCTCTGATTCTTAGAACCCGAATCTAATTGATTAGACGTAATTTCTGTTGGATGAAAAACAATTCAAGCGAATTTTACAAAATAATGTTCGCTGGGTAGCTTTTGCTTGTAATGGGTAGCAGCAACTCTTCTCCATGCCACTTACTTAGTTTACCAACTGACTCAAAGTGACTCGCATTGTTTGTTGTGCTTGTCGTTTATGGTGTTTACGAGCTGACTGAACTGCATTGCGGCAGGAGCCGTGGGGTGCATATACAAACAAGCAAACATAACTTCTTCTTTGCATAAGTGAGAAACACTTCACAGTGCAAAGTTATGTTAGCAGCAACGTCACGGCATGCAGCTTTGGACGAGCATGAACTGGTGGGTAAAATTGATAAAGTGGCTATAATAAATTTCTTATAAGGACACTGGCTGTGTTATTGGTGTTAACAGCTTGGCATTATTGTTTTCGTTATTGTGGCAGCAGCATTTGTAAGGAGCAAGTAAAGGTTTTCCATGCATGCTGCTGCTGCTATTTTGACTACTGCGATCACAAATTGCTGGTGTTGGTTGCGTTGAGCTGATAGTATCGAAACTATTGTAGAAGCATTTAAAGTTAAATGTGGTAAAGTCCTTCTTACTTCCGGACTCAATCGACTCACAGTGCGAAATTTCTACTCAGGCGCATTTTTTCGTAAGCATATGGCGATGGATGCCTAACTTCATCAGTCTCATGCTATGTAAGTATGAACAAAAGTGTCCTCCTATGTAGTGGTATGATTGTGCTTGTTACCTACATTGCGCCACTTAAGTGGAGTTCATTGTAAAGGTAGCAGAGGAAATCACATCAATTTGTTCCTTTGGGAATTGAAATGTGTAAATTTGTTTTCGATACATTTTGATTTGCATACACAGCATAGCATAACATATAGGCAATCACTTGCAAATTGAAACAAACACAGGAATACATAGGCATAAACAATGCAAGGAGAAGTGTTGAATGGCAGGTTGCTTGCAGTTCACTTGTTATGCTATGCCTGAGTGATTAGACTCTTGGTGATGCTGTGATTGTTTTAATACATAAATTATTAACGGATATCGCCTCGAAATAGTGGAGATCAAGAAAACAGAAGTAAAGTAAAATGAGATGAAATAAAATAAAATATAATGAAATGAAATAAAGAGAAAATAAAATAATATATTGTAATATAAATTGAAATAAAATAGGGTAAATAAAAATAAAAGTAAAATATAATAAAAACGAAGTAACATAAAAAAATACAATAAAAATAAAAAGTAAAGCGAAATAGAGTGAGAAGAAAATAAAACAGAAAGAAATTAAGTAAAGCGAAATTCTAATAAAATAAAATAATAAAAATTAGTATAACAAAGTAACAGAAAATCAAAATAAATAGAAATAAAAAATTAAGTAAAATGAAATAAAAAATTAAATAAAACAATATAAATTAAAACAAAACCAATTTAAAAAAATCTACCACATGAAAGCAAAGCAAAATAAGAAGTGAAATAAACAAAGTTAAATAAAATAAAGCAAAATAAAATAGCGTAATATAAACTCAAATAAAATAATGTAAATAAAAATGAATTGATAAAAATCAAAAATAAAGTAAAATGAAATGAAACAAAAAATAAAACAAATTAATTTCAAATAGAAAATTGTGTTAAACGAATAAAATAAGAAAAAAATGAAATAAAGTAAGTTAAAAATAAATATCAAAGTAAAACGAAATAAAATAACGGAAGTAAAATAAATAGAAAAAAAAGTGAAATAAAATAAAGTAAACCGAAACAAAGTAAGAAGCAAATAAAACAATAAGAAATAAAAAACCAAACCCAAATAAAATAAATAAATAAATATAAATAATAAAGTAAAATGAAATGAGACAAAAATTTTAAATGAAATAAAACAATAAAGCAAAAAGAGTAAAATAAAAAGAAAATGAAATAAATTAAAATAAAGTAGCATAAATATTAAATAAATAAACAAAATAATATACAAGTAATTAAAAAAAATTAAATAAGAAAAATTAAGAAAAAAAACATACAAGAAATAAAAAGAAAAAATAACGTAAAAAATATAAAATGAAATAAAGTAAAGCAAACGACAGAAGAATATAATAAAAAAAAAATTAAATACAATAAAAAAAACATACTTTAAATTCATTTAAAATAATGCTAATATAATAAAAATATGTATAATACATAAAAAAATAAAAAGTAAATAAAATAAAGTAAAGCGAAACGAGATAAGAAGAGAACAAAAAATAAAATAAGACAAAATAAAATAACGTAATTTAAATTAAAATAAAATAATGTTAATAAAAGTGGAATAGATCAAAATAAAAAATACAGTGAAATGAAACAAATAAAAATATAACATGAAATTGGAAACTTAAAATGAATAATAAGAAAGTGGACTAAAATAAATGAAGTAAAAATAAATAAAAAATTCAAATAAAAGAAAATAAATAATGATGAAAATAAATAATAATTAAATAAAAAATAAAGTAAAACAAAATAAAATGCAATATAATAAAAATAAACTAAAAACAACAAAAGCAGGTAAAACAAAACAAAATAAAGTAAAAGCAAAAAAAAAATAATCAATTTCATTATTAAAACTAATATAATATAAAAAAGTATAAATAAAATAAAATAAAAACTAAACAAATGAAAATAAAAAATTAAAAGCGAATATAGAACTAGAAAAAATTATATGCGACATGCAATATAGAAATTTTAAGCAAAACAAAAATCAAGAATTTCGGATACTCGAAACGTTATGCCAAGCTAATCAGATAGAACCGACACTTTGAATTTTGAAAAACTGACATCGAACTCGTGCTCAGCGATCCTGGAAACCTTCTAGTAGTAATTTTTAGTATCGTAGTCACTGAACACACATAAAAGTAACGCCATTTTATTCAAAGCTTTTTTTTATTTGCAACTTGAATAGATGGCTATAGTGTTGTAGTGTAAGATTCAAGATCTAATTTTAAGTATACTATACATGGTGATGCCCAAAATAAACAAGACTGAGCTAAAATAGAAACGACAGCAGCTTTGTTCTTATAACTTCGAGTTTATTTATTCAAAATAGTCCCCTCTGGCCTCGATACACTGTTTTGCGCCATCTAAAAGCTTGTCGTGTTTCAGGTCATTGACTTCAGGATGTCGGTACAAGCCTTTTGGATGGCCTCAACGCACGCAAAACCTTTTCCTTTCATGGCCAAATTTTCCGAATAGGTAGAAGTCACAGGAAGCCATATCAGGTGAATACGGTGAGTGATTGATGGTTAAAATGCGATTTCTAGTCAAAAAAAATCACTCACAAGAATGGATCGATGAGATGGTGCATTATCATGCAATAAGCGCCAGCTTCCTCCTTCGCGGTATTCAGAGCGAATTCGACGAATGCGATGCAACAAACGCTTCAAAACGCCAAGATAGAAAATTGCATTGATGATTAGCGTTAGCATGAACACCAATTCCCTTGGAATCGTAAAAACAAATGAGAATCGACTTGATTTTTGACTTCTTCAAAGGCGATTTATTGGGTGGTGTTTCGTCTGGGGCTTCCACTCGGCACTTTGACGCTTAGTTTCAGGTTCATGTTGGAAACTCCACGTTTCAGCACCAGTTACACTGTTGTAGAGGAAGTTCTCGTCTTTCCTCGCCTCTTTAATGAGGTCTTTCGAATTTTGAATTCTGAGCAATTTTTGGTTCTCAGTTGACTTGTGCGGAATGAAACGTGCTCAGACCTTCCCTAAGCCGAAATGATTAGTTAAAATGCGATAAATCGATGTTTTGGAGATATTCAATTCCGATTCCATGAATTTTTGATAAACTTACGAACAATTTCGATGGAGTTTTCGGAGATTACTGATTTTGGGCTCATCTGTTCATTGTCATTTATGTCCTCACAACCATCTCTGAAATGTGTAAACCACTTATAAACTTTGACACGAAATAGACAATCATCGCCATAAACTTTTTTCATCAATTCAAATGTTTCGGTAAAAGTTTTACCGATTTTAAAACAAAATTTGATATTAGCTCTTTGATCGAGACTCATTTTTATACCGATAACACAAACAAACTGACACTTTACACCCAATAACTTCGCTTCCACTGAACCGAAAAACATTTTTATGACGCCAGTCTTGTTTATTTTGGACTTCACCTTGTACATTTAAGTCTCTAGCTCGTTAAATTTTTGGGAAAAGGATAGGTAAAAAAACCTTCGAAAAAGTTTTTATTGGTTTTTACTCATATTTCTTTTCAAAATCATTTCAATATGCGTACTTTTGAATCGGAAAATCGTGTTCAGCGCACAAAAATACATCGGAAACAAGGCTCGTATATATAAAGAAAAAATTTAAATAAAACAGAAAAGAGAATATTGTAAAGCTATGCATTATTATGTGTATCTATAGATATAAATCCACTACTGTGACATGACCAAAAAATATGCAATATGTTAAACAAATTTTTGAACAAATGCCCCTGAATTTTCTATTCAAAATGTCCTTCACTTGTATTCCATATCAGATCGACACATAAATTTATTAATGATATATTCTTCAGAAAATCCCTATCATTTCAATGGCTAGAAGTTTTAAAGTGTATTAGAATCAAAATATTTATTGAACTGTGATGAGGAGCAGAACGTTTGCCATCTATACAAAAAACTAATTATCCAATTTTTTTTAATAACTTTTTTACTAAATAAAAAAATTATTTGGAGTGATTGAAATCTTTATGCATTCAGATGTTCATGTTTGTATTATTCAGATGTTCATAAGTTTCAAATACGGTGATTAGTTTTGTGCCACGTTGTACTACACATTATCATTTGGGTCTTTTCAGTCTTGCGATATTGCATATGAAATAAATTTCTTTTTAAATAAAACTCGAGATTCGGGTTTTCTATACAAAAGAAAAAAATAATAATAATAATAATTACAAAAAAAAATATATATTTACTGCTTAAATAACTACAGCACTAGGACTTATTGACACGATTTGACAATTTATTTGTTTATTATTTCATTTTAATAATTATTTCATAAAACTGCAGTACTTTCAAATACAAAAACAATGCCTATAGAAGTTTCAAACTTTGTACAAATTAAAAAAATGCAAGAAATGCATAAAAATTTATAATTTTTTAACCGGAATTTACGAAACAAAATATTGGTACACAGTTTTATAGCCCATTAAATATCAGTGCAATAAAATGAAAGTTCGAAGTTGCTCAATTACTTTTGATAATTTCTCTTTACTTTATGATAATTTTTTTCCCAGATGGTGTTGGGAATTTTCTCTATGTGACAAAAGCAAGACATACTTCTTTTGTTAATTTAATAAAATTTTTATAAACTTGTATTAATACAAGGTTCAGAGTTTTTATTTATATGATACTTGTCGTAGAATAAGCAATAGGTTTATAAAAATGGATAAAAAAGAAAAAAAAAAAAGAAAAAAAAGGAATCAAAACTGGCCAAAATATCCCATTTTTTTGTCCGTAAGTGTAAGTCCTCATACATTATTTGTATGTATTTGTTAGGTAAGACCAGAATAGCGTAGATGCTTTTTAACGTACAACAATATTGACACAAATAGGCACTTTTGACATCCCTAAGTGGGTTCTAATTTGCAATTAAATCAATCTTGACGCTCAGTGAAACTCATTGATGCATATGGTTTGAGCACAAGTTTGTTGTTTAATTATTGTTGTTGCATGTAGTATGTACGCCTATAACATGCAGAGACATACGAGTTTAATGTATTGTCGCAACGCTCTGGTAATTAGTCATTCAAATAATTGATGAGTATGCGGCAAAATCTGTGTTCCCAAAAGTTGCTAAGTGAATTATTAAAAAATACATACAAACATACATATGTACGCAATACCAGCAGTATATAGCTGATTCTACATTTATACGAGTACCTATCGGCGGTAATGAATAGCTTTGTACAAACAATACCATGTAGCTGCAGCAGTGCAGATGCTGAGTATTTTCAAGCATGCTTCGCCTTTAGCAAATTCTAGTAATGGCAATTGAAAGAACCAATTTCAGATTTCACTGAAAATTTTCATCACAAGAAAAGGTACGATAAAAACTAATTAAGAAATGTTTTTTATATTTTTGTGCATATTCTAAGATATTTAATTTAGTTTGATAAAATATGAACCTCATTTTTTAATAAATAAGTGTTCATAAATTTAGTTGAATAACTACTAACAAAAATACATATACATAGTTCCAGCAACATTCGTAACTTTAAATTTTTTTTCGCGACGACTTATAACTAAAATATGTTGTGTGAAAAAGCTCTAAGTTTTCCGCTAGATGTCTATAGAGAGCCATACCTTTCTTCGGTCCATATTAAAGGGCGATTTAAAGTCACATTAGGATTCTATGATAATTTTCAGTTTGGTGCAGCCTGTTGTGAGGCATATACATATGTACATATATGTATATAAAATATATACTTGGTACTGCCATAAGTTCTGAAGTTAATTTAAATCTATCATGTAAATAAGAAATTAATTTTCATTCGAAATGGTCACTATTTGCTTTTACTCAATTATATACGATTCGGCCTTTCAGCTATTGCACCACGTACGATTTCTATGGATATTGACGTCGCTCCTCGAACCAAAGATTCTTTGAGACTCTCCAAACCACAAACTGTAGTCCAATGGATTCCGATATGGACTTGACTCCCTCATAGCCGAACTCTCACATACCCCAGGAATATTATTTTTTAGCCAATGCTGGGCGGGTTTTACCTTATGGGCTGGAGCGGAGTCTTGCTGGAAGATTCAACGCTCTCCAAGAGATTATTGCTCAACTGCTTCACCATGTCCCCTAAGATATCCTCCTGATACACGTTTGCCCTGGTCTTAACTCCTTTTTTGCAGAAAAGAAGAGATGTCACGCCTTTACAAGACCCTTCCCGCCAAACCATTACGAAGGCTGGATGGGGGCCACGCTGAACCCTTGGAACAATTTTTTTCTGCGAATTTGTCACATAATTTATGGCAAGACTAAGTATGCATAGTAATAAATCTTCTTCTGCAAGTGTAATAAATCGTCTTCTTCGTGGTTGACGCGATAACCGCTTACGCGATTTTGGCCGAGTTTAACAAAGCAATGCAATACTCGCCGTCACCAACGTGCAAAGGTCCAAAAATCTTCCACAGAATTTTTCTCTCAAACACTCCAAGGACGTCTCATCAGATGCTGTCATAGTCCAGGCTTCTGCGCCATAGGTTAGGACGGAACTGATGAGAGCCTTATAAAGTGTGAGTTTTGTTCGTTATGAGAGGACTTTACTACTCAACTGCCAGCTTAGTCTAAAATAGCACTTCTTGACAGGAGAGATTCTACGTCAGGCTGACTTTGTTATCGGTGTTATTGCTGGTTCCTAAATACACGAAGTTTTTTACAAACTCGAAATCATAACTGTCAATAGTGAGACAGAACTAACAGCGCGGATGATATGAATATCATCGGCATACGCCAACAATTGTACGCTCTTATAAAAAATTGTACCTGAGCGATTAAGTTCTGCGGCACGCACGATCTTTTCCAGCACCAGGTAAAAGAAGCTACACCATATCAGGTTACTCTGTCTGAAAACTCTGAATTAGTGCTTACACCCTCTTTGGGTGTGTGACCGAGCTCCCTTTCCCATTTGTGGTGTGTACTCATAGTTTTAAGCCGTCTCCGACCGGCAAATTGGCTTTTATGAGGAGCATTTTCAAGGCCATTTGTGGAATACAGTGTTTTAAATTGAAAGTGAAATAGAGAAAAATAATAAATTACATTCTTCACTGCCCCTCTGCCAAGGTAAAAAGAACCAAAAAGAACTAAAATATTATTTATTTTAAAATACAAAAAATTTGAAAAGAGTTATAAAAAAAATATAAAAAACATAATAATAATAAATAAATAAATAATATTGAAAGTTAAACAGAATTGTTTTTCTTTATCTAAATCGAATATTCATAAATGTAAAATTTCTGAAGTTAAGTTTACTTATGCAAGTCCCAATCAACTATTTCGTATTAGCCACTAAAATTTTTTCAAACAAGACAAGAATCAATCAATCAACCTACGACTCCTTAAGTTTCGCTTCGGAGATACATATGAACATACACAATGAACGTGTATACATACATACATACGTACATACTTCAATGAGCTTAGTTAAATCTTCTCACAATTCTGAACAGTTTGATATTTTAAGCAGTGCTGCTTCTAATGGATTCCAATTTAGTATCAATCGATTCAAGTTAATAATTCAATGCACTACATTAGGTAAACTCAAACAAATCTCACATTTTTTCAAAATTACAGCAAAAAAAAAAAAAACAAAATTTACCAGCTTTTTCCAAATCAATAGCATTAGAACTCCTTGAAAAGTAGAAAATCTCTTCACAATTTCACATTCTTTGAAAGTGGATAAACATCAGAAATACCAAAGAGATATGTTTACAAACTCACAACACACACACGGAAGCATAAGTAACGGCACTGCTGGTGTAAATAGTGAAAGAAGACAGACAAACATTTTCAGCGAATACTACGAATATTACGGAATGCTTTAAAAAGTGCTAGGGATATCAATTTTTCATAGTTCCGAAGGTGGCTGCACCACAAAATGCTTTCAACAGCAAAACTCTGTGGTGAATGGTGTCTTTACTCCATATTCGCTTGCCGCGACGATATGCCACTATCCACAAAAGAATGTACGAGCCGCATATAGTGTATGTATGTATGTATGTATGAACACTATTATATACATATATATCTACATATGCATGTTTGTTGTTTGTATGCCAAATGCCACCGCATTATCAAAGCACTTGGCTCAGCTGGGCTGTGGTGACTGGCGGTAAAGACGTTGTTTTGCTTGGTGACAAGTGCATTCGAGAAAAGAGTAAATATTTGCCAAGTACTTTGATGTCGAGTTGGGATAAAAACCAAATAAATAAAGTAGAAAAATAAGCGAAAAATACTATGTATAGTAAAAAGGTGCTGTTGTCCTAAAGTGTGATGGTGAAGTTGAAGGAAAAATGTAGTAAAATATTATTTAAAAACATTGCAAGTACGTACAACTGAGGATTAAGCGCACATATGTATGCACATACATAAATGATTTAAAGCCTTTAAGGTTTAACTCGTAAAATATGTGCGAGAATAAATAATAAAAAATAATAAATCTGGGCAGGTCAATGATACTTCTGCACACATAAATAAGGCAATGAGCAAAGCAAGAAAATAAGTGAATATTTACAAAGCAGGCCATGTTAAATATCAATGGCAGCTAGTACATAAAAAAGAAAATACATACATAAATATAATAGACACATGTGTATGTATGTACTAGTATAAAAAAATTATAATACCATACAGTTTTAGCAGACAATAATTTGTGTTGTAAATTTCTATTCAATCAATTTTAATCAGCCATAAATATGGCTTTTAGTAATATCGTAAGTTATCAGCTATGCGTGCAAGTCGCTGGTTAAATAAAATATCTTGGAAAAGATAATTCGCAGCTGCTAAAGCAAAATTTATTGAATTTACCCAGTTGAACCCGAAAACAGATATCCGAAAGCAAGCAGTAAAGAGTACTCCTTTTGAAATGATTTCGGAGCAATAAACCAGATTTATTTGTTTTGATCGCCCAAACCGAGAACTAAGAGAGTAAGACTATATTCGAATCGGTATCTATCCTATTACGAATATCTCAGCAATTTTATAATTAATTGTAACTCACCCATTAATATTGCATTGAAAATGAACTTGTGCCATATTCTCTATGCAACCCCCTGAAGTTTGTTTAATGAGAATAACAAAACGGCTGTTTAATGAGAAGAACAAAGCATCTGTTCAATGAGAAAACGAGAAACGAAAACGAAATGACAAAAAACTAAAGACATTAAAGTCAAATAGAGAAAAACAAAACAATGATGGTAAACAAGGTTGATGAAAAGTAAATTTAAACAAATTCGATAATACACAAAACTCATTATATTTCATTACGCAACGAACGACTTTTGAATTAAATTTTGCTAATGCTGCAAGAAGTAATAGCTGCTGCCTCTTTAAGCTTTTAGAAATTAGCAAGTTACCTTTCTATTTTTTTCTGAACAGAGCCAGGCTGCAATCGAAACTCGATTATGATTGGGAAAGTTCCGTACATCTATTATACATATGTCATTCGTAGACCAATAAAATTAGTTCTAAAGTTAAGTTTTCTCCATTTTAATCGTAAACCAAATCGAAACCATTTCAGTTTTCTAATACTAATTACGTAAGCTAAATCGTATGTGTGTGAACACCAAACTCAAGGACGCAATTTAAAACTTACGAGTAGTCATTGGGCAGTTTGAATAGAGTCTAATTCTTTTGAAATGATTTTGAATCAAAGCCGAAATTAGTTGTTTTTTATACTCCATTATTACTCGTTCTGGCACAGAAAATGGGATAAGAGGTAGAATTTGGAGGTGAGATAATAACTTCTGACCATTTTTCGCTAGATATCTTTAGTGAGCCATATCTAACGATGTGCGGTAAGTCGCATTAGACCATACTAAGCGGCAATTGAAGGTGGCATTCAACTTTTTAAAAAAACAAAACAGTTGGATGAAGTCGGTTGTTTGTGTGCTATAGGGTTCCAAAATAAAGGTAAAAAGTAGAAAATTCGAAAAATTCTTCAGAATTACAATGATCAAGGTGAAAAGTCAAAGCAGGTCGTAAAACATGTGTACTATTCATGGACCTAACACAGTAACGACCTCAAGAGCAAAGTCAATAAATACCGTTCTGGTAATGTGAGCGTCGAAGCAGAGGCACGATCAGGTAAACCAAGCGTTGAAAATTTCTATAAAACCATGTAAACCGTGAAGTTGGATCGCTAGGTGAGCTCTTAATCCATTGCCGAAAAACTGACTGTTAGCTAGTTAATATTTCGAAACATTTACAGAAGGCAAGTCTGAAGAAGAAAGTCGATGTTTGTACGTCAGAGAGTGGCATCCACTCAGTAGAGTTGCTGCTGAACCTAAGCCTGCGACTACCTCACTACGGGGAGTCCTTTCAAGCTGAGGCAACATCTACAAAAGAGGCAGCATTGAAGGTTAAGGGCTCGTTCGTTGCAGCACAATCGATCATTGACTCAGATATATAAATTTGATTGGCACTTACACCTTTTCTTTGGTGTTTGACCGAGCTCTTTCTGCTATTTGTGGTGTGCGCCTTGATATTTTTAGAGAAATGAAGTGAATACCATCAGTTCTATTCTAAACGAGCTGGCTAAGCGGTGCACCGCGAACGTTGTCTGAGTTCTAGGAGACAGTTATATCTGTGCCAATTTTATTGCGGGGGAGCTGCCAAAGAAGGAAACTGATCTTAAATCAGTCAACTCTACTCGGTAAGAGGACATGCCTTTAACCTCAAGCAAGCATTGGGACAGGTTGGTCTACATGGCGTATACCACCTGTAGATAGACCACGGACGCCGCTTGTGAGGTAATTAGACAAGTTTGTCTTAGAAGGAGTGAACCCGGAACTAGATGACGCATCAATCTAGATCGACCTTCCATTAGACCCATGGTTGGCGTCATCACTGCGCCTAATGGGAATATGTGAGGAACGTGTGAGATTTCGCTCCAATGACTTCTGTTGCAGCTGCAGGAGCGAGGAGAAGGTGGAGAGTGTTGCACACATTCTCTGCCACTGCCCCGTTCTTGCCAAAATGTGACATCGCTCTCTAAACTGTTACTCGTTTGAATGTCTGACAGATTTGATACATGTAACGATATTCCAATTGGAGGGGGAAGTTGAACCACAAAATATTGGTATCACAATGGGCATCCAAATTTTAGGTGGCCCTCCATTATCAAGGGGGTTCTCACCTAACTAACTCGACCCAATTTTTCAATCAGATGGTAACAAGAAGTGGCTCAAATGATCGCTAGGTCCGGATTAACGATAGAGAAAGTTTTGCTGTAAGGTTCGTGGGATTGAAAAGGGATCCTGCACTACCAGCGACTCCTATCAGGCCAAGAGTTTAATTCGGACTTTAAAATATTCATTAACAGCAGAATTGGAGAACAGAAAGATTGCTGCGATCCATCAAGACTACGCCTGGCTATCGTTAAGCTCAGAGCAGGACGTTCTATAGCATTCGCTGTATAATTCAAATCAGCCACCTAGCCATTATCATCTTTGTAAGTATTTGCCAAAGAGGCATGCAACTCAACTTTGTCTTCACAAAAAATTTCACCTGTCGAATAAGTTCCTTTTTGGTAAGAAATATTAGTATATTATTGAGCTTTTTTTTAATTTTTGTTTAAAAAATGTTGCACTCTCTCAGAAGTTTCCAAAGATTTATTTTTGTAGATTATAAAAAAAAGCTTTAAGATTATTTTTTATAAGGCAAAATCGGTGGTTTAAAGAAAAACTTAAAAATTTTATACATTAAAATTTTATATATATATAATTGGCGCGTACAGTCTTTCTGGGTGTTTGGCCGAGCTACTCCTCCTATTTGGGGCGTGCGTGCTAATGTTGCTCCACAAATGGAGGGATCTACAGTTTCAAGCCGACTCCCAACGACAGATATTTTTTATGAGGAGCCTTTTCAAGGCAGTAATACACTCCGAGGTTTGCTATTGCCTGCCGAGGGGCGACCGCTCAGAGAAAAAGCTTGTTCTTCATTTTGGTTTTTCACGCACCAACCCATTCGGCTACGGCGGCGGATACTTAGTATTGCATAAGCTAATTTAATAATATAATAGGTCTATGAATAAGTTCGTGCGGTTTTTTTTCGAAATTTGAATTTCGGATCATTCCCATGGCTTTTAAACGTTTGGAAATGGTTGATTGATCAACTCCCAAAGTTTTTGCAACCTCTTCTTGCGTTTGAGCCGGATCTTGATCGAGCAATTCCTCCAATTCGGTATCCATGAACTTTGGCGGCGCGGCCAAAATCACCACTTTTAAAGCGTGCAAACCACTTCTGGCACGTTCGCTCAGCTAGAGCATGCTCACCATAAACTTCCACCAAGATACGATGACTTTCGGCTGCTTTTTTCTTCATATTAAAGAATTCCCCGCAAAAACACATTATTTGGCACGAAATTCGACATTTTCAAGTGTGGTAAAAATATTGTTGTTTACGCTTCAAATAAAAAACTTATACTGACGTTTGTGCCTTACGACAGTAGCTCTCCAATGAATGTTTGGAAATGTGGATCGATGGAATAATAATCAAGTTACGCCATCTGTTGTAAAACCGCACGAACTTATCCATAGATTAGGATATTATCTATAAATAAATGGACTTGTCTCAGTAGTTTCTTCTTACGCGTTTAGGCGTTTCACGGGTTGTTTCTTCTAGGAGTAGTCCTTATTGCTCGTTTAAGTGTTCAATGAAGGTTTTTATTTACCAACTCTTTACTACTATTAGAGGTTAATTGTATTTTTTTGTGCCCTCTTATTGTTCGCATCGTAGTACTCAAGGAATACTCGAACGACGATTCCCATTTCTACTGGGTACGCACGTGAAATACGGTCACATACTCATCATCTACTTTACACACAACGCCACCATCTACAATATTTATTATGTAAGTATGTATGTATGTATGTTCATCTACTAATGTATTTATGTTGCCTTAGTGTGGCTTCTTTGGAATTAAATAAGCCAACAGTGACAAATCGTTACTTCCATTCCATTTACCGGCGCTGAGTAAGAGAATACTCGCAACGCACAGTTATAACGAAATTGCAATTGTATAATGATAAAATCCGCTTATCGAAATTTACATACATTTGTAATAACATTACATACATTTGTAATAACTTCTATCATTGACTGATATTCACTCTTAACAAAAATATATTTCTTATTTCTTTGCTTTTTAGAGATATGTAAATATGTGCATGTTTAGAAATGTGTGTACCTATTATGTATATGTTAGAGGTGTAAAAGTAACGAAAAAAGCAAACTGTTTGTTACTATAACGATGAGTACTCGTTACTATCGTATCGTTACGTTACTCGGTACTTTTGATACCTTATCCATAATGTAACGAATCGAATTTGTTGTATCGTATGGTACGCGTATAGTATGACGTTGCGACGTCACAAGAAAGTGTAGAACTGCAAATGAAGTATTGGCAGAATCTCCTAAATTATAATGACAAAGCAACAAATAGGTGTCAAAAATGATTTATTGACAATAACATTTAAATAACAAAAATCTTTCGTTCCTGAACTGAAATTAAACATTAAATAAAAACATATTTTAGGCAAAACAAAAAATATTTTTGATAAACTAAATTATTAATATATTAAAAAAAATTATTGCAAGAATCTTTGGTTCATATTAAGAAATAAATTTTTTCATTCTCTTTGGCTGAATAGAGCTGCGCTTCTCGCTTAATATTTGGCCCGATTTCGAAAAAGTCCTTTCAGATGGTACAGAAGAAGCCATAACTGATAAATATTTATCAGCCAAGCTCGAGAGCTCCGGGTATAGAATTGTCCGTGCTTGCCACCATTTCAAAGGACACTCATTTCGAGATATAATTCGTTCCTCTAAATATTGCCTCATAGTAATAATACTGCTGTTAACTACAGAGTTTGAAGCTGACACTAACGTCGCCACAGCGTTGCTAGTAGTTGATTCAGTAGGTTCTATAGATTGCTGATGAAAGTTGAACTCGTTTTGCAGCTCAGTTTTCAATGCATCTTTCGCAGACTCATAACTTGATAAATCAAACCCAAATGCCAGCTTCTTAAAACGCGGGACTAAAGTGCTGCTTTAGATAACACAGGGTGCCTGTAACAATTCTTAAACCTACTTTCTTTCCTGTATCTGTTATTATATTCGTAGTTAAACTAACCAAAATTCTGGTCATACCTTCCGTCGAAGCCAGGACCATTGAAACAGTCACCTATTTTTCTGAAGACATTTCTTCAGAGAATTTTTTGCATGGCTTCAGATTTTTTATTATTTCTGGAAGCGTCTGCCATTCGCCTTCTGAAAGATTTTCTACTGGGTTGTGTAAGATTCCAAGAGACGCTTCTACAGTTTCTTGAAGTGAATAAATCCTCTCAATCATATCTAGGGTACTGTTACATCTGGTCACACGTCCATTTTAAGCTTTAATGGTTTTTAATTAGGCCTCAGGTACTCCTGCATGGCAATTAGCTTTTTGGTAGCTATTGGACTCTTGTGGAAATGTTCCACAATAGTTTTTATTTTTTTTATCAGAGTATTAAGAGTATGAGCAAAACACGGTAAATGCTCATAATTTGTCAATCGTATAGCAGCCTTCATGTTCGCTGCATTATCTGTAACGCAGACAAATATTTTATTTTGTATGTCCCAATAGCAGAGCAACTTATGCAACTCATTTTTGATGTATTCGGTCGTATGTCACTCATGGCATTCAAAACATCCTCGTATCGCAGACTTAATCTCCCAATTTAATAAATAATGGACTGTTACAGCTTGGTAACAAGTTGTTGCTCTTGAAGTCCAGCCATCGGTGGTAATCGATACATATTTAGCACGCTCCAATTCTAGTTTTAATTTTTTTTGGACTTCGGAGTAGTAAGAATCCAACAAAGTATTGTTTAATATATATCTTGAAGGTAGAAGGTGAAGTAATTAATAAGATCTTTAAAACCCGCGTCTTCAACTACAGAAAAAGGCTGAATGTCTTTAACTATCATTTTAAAAATTAATTCATTAATTCTTTTTCCTCTTACTACACCTATTGGACAGTTTAATAAAGGCATTTAAATAAGTCTGTTTCGAATTGGTTTCATTTGTTTTAATCACAAGATTAGTTTCAGGATTAGACTCTGCGCTTATTGAAGTTGGTGGTATAGGACCTTCCAGGGCTAGCGCATTTGATTCGGGCACAGAATGATGGTTTCACATGTTGGTCTGTGTTTCTTCATGAGATGCTTTTTCAAATTTGTACTAGAGCCAACATTCACGGAATAAACTTATTACCTACGTGAACTGAGTAACGGAATATATTCGTGTGTAACGTTTCGTTACTCGGTACTAGAGAGCGCACCCGTTACTCAGTACCGAATACATACAGTTTGCTTCAGCTTTAGTATATGTGCCTCTAATAAATATATGTATATGTGTATGTGTGTTTTGGACACTTCTTCAGTTTTCTGCTTGAAATATCATATACACATATGTACATTTCCAATGCATACGATGTGTGTGTGTATGTTATGTAAGTATGGATTAATTTTTCACGGTTTGGCAATTGCACATTTGAAAACCAATGACAAATTTAACTTATTCTGGCATCGTACAAGGTGGCACAAACTTAATCATCCAACTTTGTTTTTGAATAACTTTTATACTAAATAAAAAAATTACATTGAGTGATGGAAATCCTTATTTGAGCTTTACAGGGTGCGGTACTCGAAGTGTAACCAATGAAAAAGGCCGTAATTTTATAGTCCATTGAGCTTTAGTGTAATAAAGTAGAAGTTTCGAGTAGCTTAAAAACTGCATTGATTTTTCGCAATTTTTGTTTGGTGTGGGGTGTTAGGTGTTTTCTTCCATGTAAAGAATACTGGGTATATTTTTAAGTGAGTGGCGCAATAATGGACTAAGCAAGCATCACCGGGCTCAACAAACCACGACAGTCACCCCAAATGAAACCATATCCTTCTTCGCTTGGTTTTTCAAGAACAGAAGAGCCCTCTGGTTCTTTTCTCTGCCTCCAATAGCAGGTAACGCTTCGAGTACTTTCAGGGTTGGTGTATTTGTATACATACATTCGTATGATAAAACCTAGCCAGCGCTGCTGCTGAATCTTCATTCATTGCAGTAGGTCTACGAGGCAGTAAAGCGCACACATGCCTTCCAAATTCCAACTATTCACGAAATTCTAACATGACACGAACTATAATTATTAGAGAAACTCTTCCCAATTCCGAAAGAGTTATTTACATAGTTCAACGACATTTTGCACATCAGTATTAAGTAGCTCTTTTTATTGGGTTTCAGTGTTAACCAAAAACCATCGATTGTATACGGCTCTTCAATATTAAGATACTCATTTCGTGCTATTTGTCACAGTGCTTTTGAGTACTCTCTTATAAAACAACCGGGAGTCAAGTATTCCTCCGACTATTTTGCTTTTTTAGAGATTAGGAGCACTACAGAGTAACAGGCTCTTAAACGTTTGCCCATTGAATTTACTTCGGCAAAGTTTCTCTATCCTGTCAAACAAGCATCTCAGATTGGCGTATATCATTGCTGACGAAATCGCTCACCTGCATGTTCTCAAAATTTCTAAAGCTCAACTAGACGGAGCGCCGCTTTCGCAGAATGAAGAAGGTCCACTCGAAAGACGCCCATGGGATCAGTACCTATGAAGGTCGTCCTCTCGGAAAACTTTATTCGGTCAAGGATTGGACATGCAAATCTGTAAATCTGCAAACGAAGTATCATCTTCTTCTAGGAACTGAGATTATATCCTTTGATAGGTGTTTGGCCGATATCCTCCTCCAAAACGTCTTAATGTTGACCACAAATGGAGGTACTTACAGTTTGAGCCGCCTCCGAACGGTAGATGGTTTTTTGTGAGCAGCTTTGTTTTTGACCGAAATATACTTAGGGTTTTGCCATTACCTGCCGAGCGGTGTCCGCTTTTAGAAAAAGCTTGTCTACTATTTGGTGTTTCACGGAGTTTCAGTGAGTTTTGAACACGAGAATTCGGTAGAATGGATGGCACGCCCGATCCCTCTCGGTGACAATGGCCTTCTTCTAGGAACATTATACATTTAACCGAGTCTCTTTCATTAATTCCATTGAAGTACTCTTTTAAAGTCATAAATTTCGTGATTAGGACAACAGTAGACTGCTAAGGCAGCACACCCGAGAGGCAGTTGAAAGTGATCTGTTTTCGAAACGATTCCAGCTCCGAAGATATAATCAATCATAAAACGACACCATCCTGGTGTCAGCAAGCTAAAAATAATCCTTTCACCATCGCTCTCCTCTTCACAGCACGAGGATGTAAGGCAAAGCCGTTTTACTATATTCTATAAAGCAGTGAAGGCCTACGCATCACCAGAATTCGCCACCTGAAAGAAGCCATTTCAAACGGCCATGTTTGGAGTTGACCTTAGTCAGAATTATTTTGGTTTATGTTCTGCGATAGGAAAGACCGAATAATGATTTTACGATGGTTGGGAAATAGAGTTTATTTGGAACTAAGTTTTTGTTGGGGCACCTTAGCCTTTATTTATGTATCTTGGCACAAACTACTTTCATAGCTCGAAACTTGCAGGACGGCAACTAGTTACACTTCACTGCCCCATTTGACCGATTCACTGAATGTTTTACAGCCAGATATGTAACACGATTATGACTCCTGAAGGGGAGCTCTGGGAGCAAATGCACATACATAAGCCCAAACTCAGTCACATATCGCAATTGCTACAAAAAAAAAAGATCACAACTCATATCAGTGCGCAAGGAAAATTATTAAAAAACTACATAAATATAATATTATCGAATGTCTCCAACAGTGAGCAGAAGCGATTATCTATGGAATTTGCATAATCTTTGAAATACTCGTACATCGATATGGCTTTTGGCAATTTTACAGAGTTAAATCTGAATTTTTGTGCGGTTAGCCAGTTTTTTGTTTGCTGTAAACACTATGGAGCAAAAGTGAATGGTTACAGTTCACGAAAATGCTGAAAATGCTTGGGATGCAGCCAAACAAATATTATTCATGGCATATATATTAATAGGACTATGAATAAGTTCCTTGCGGCTTTACAACAGATGGCGTAACTTGATTATTATTCCATCGATCCACATTTCCAAACAAACTTATTCATAGTCCTATTACAAATATTGAAAAATTAGAAAAATATAAGAAAAAAGTTTATTGATAACGAGTAAGTCCTCTCTGGTATTTAATAAACACGAGTTCATCTGCAATTTACCGATTTAGAGTTTTAAGTGCTGGTGCGCTCCTATTCATTTTACGCAAATATTTCGAACCGCTGCCTAAAATTCTCTAATTGCAGTCCTGCGCTTCGCCCAGGTAATTTTGTTTTTTGGATGGTTGGTATTTCTATTACTGTCGATGGTTCGTCAAAATCTAAGTGTATAAAGGTGAATGAGTTAGCGCGTGACTACCATTCGGAAGTTCACGGGTTCGAAACCCCGGGCACGCAATACCACATGACAGAAAAAGTTTTTGTAATAGTAGACGCTGGTCGGCAGGCAATGACAAACCTCCGATGCATTTCTGTCAAAAGCACCTCATAAAAACCATCTGTCGTTCGGGGGCGGTATAAAGCTGTAGATCCCTAGATTTGTGGAAAAACACCAAGACGCACGCCACAAATAGGAAGAGGAGCGCGGCCAAACACCCAATAGAGGGTGTAGGTGCTAATTATTTGTATAAGAAGTTACTGCACGAAACTTAGATTAGGCGCTAACAACTAAAGAGGACAGTGCTCGAAATCCTAAGAATTTCTTTGCACATAGTTACTCCATGGTAAAAAATTTCAAAAAGCATTTTAAAGATTTTATCCTTAAGTATCTCTGACGATTTTCATTGAAATCCATTAACAAAAATATATTTTGTGAACTATTCTACGCACTATTACCAACTTAAATTTCATCGCTCTATCTTTATTACTCCAGCATATTTAGGAGTTAAGGATCTTCTCTGCAGGTGTCAGCATGTCGTACATATTTTTTTTAATATATGTGAAAAACAATTTGTGCGCGAAACTCCATGGCATATATATGTGCAAGCTGGCGCAAAACTATTCATCCAATTTTGTTTTTGAATAACTCTTTTAGCAAAAAGAAAATATTTCAGTGATAGAAATCTCTATTTTGACCTTTACGCACTCCATTGCTTGTGTGTTTTGTATACTGCAGCTGCCTAGTTTATAAGAGTCAAATATGATTGATGTACGTTGCCATTTGCAAAATTTATAAATATTCTGATGGGGTGATTCATTTTCACAGAACACCACTATATTTCTTGTTAGGGATGCTGAAGTTTCAATAAGGATAGTAGCTACGGTTTTTTTTTCGAGGTAGAGGGAAGCCAAGTGGGTTTAGATGGTCGCCTTTTCGTCCTTTCGAGGACAGAAAAAAGTCGTTCACTTCATGAATTACTGAATGTGGCTTAAAACTCAGATTATTTTTCACTAAGGAATTCAAAAATTCCCTGAGATAAGGAAGAAAATAATGGCAATCTTAAAGATTCTTTTGGACAATTGAACTGCACGTACTTTACTTTAATAAATGCTCAAAATTAAACAAGGAGAAATTTTTAAGCAAACCTTCCCATATTCATTAAATATTCAGCAGAGTTACTCATTTTCTATTACTTTAAATTCGCAAATTTAACAGCATAAATAATGCGTTTTACGATAAATGCCATGAAAGAAAAAAGTTAAGAAAAGTAAATTTTAACCGAATGGGAGCAAGCAGCTAAGTATTATTAAAACTATAATTATTCGAGATTTTGTTTATTAACTCTAAGAAGCCATTTATTATTCATTATATATATTTATCTTTTCATTTTTGCTCCACAGTGTATAACGGAAAAGTGAGTGCATATTCCTACACACAAAACGCGAAAAACTTGAGCGCCTGCCAACTTTAACTCGTTACGGTTGTTTTCTATATCAATGAGCACAAACTTCTAGACTTTGAATGGCTCAGGGTGGGACTGTGGTACGTCTGTTTGCGTGATTGTTGTCGTCTACGCGTGTTCGTGGCATCATTTGTTGGCAGCATTGCTTCTGATAAAGTGAATTTGAAATTATGCGCAGTTGAAATTTACATATTTAATATGTGAAATATTTATCATAGCAGCAGTCGAATTGATCAAAGAATATTGCAAGTTGACTGCCTTTTTTATGGGCGCGAGAGTTTTTAAAAGTAACTTGTACGAGCACGTGTAAGTTTTTATTTATTTGTGGCAATGTGTGATTTGCTGCGACAAAACTACTTTTCCGCCAAAGGCTTTAAAGGGAGTTTTATTTATATGCAGTTTGCAAAGTTTTTAAATGTAAAATTTTTATTTTTAATACTACGAGCTGCACCTATTCATATTTCCCTCTGGCCTTGTTCGCTCTTTTTGTTTGCAAATATTTTTTTGCAGCGTTGACACATCGGAGGAAATAGTCACCGCAGTTGTGCGAATATATGAGACAGGAAAATGAAGAGCGCTGGCAATTTTTTTGATGTTCATAACAATTGTTGACTGCTGCAAGTTGCACGAGAATGCGCTACTCTGCGGCTGCTGTTGCCGCCGGTTGTTTGTCTTTAAACAAAGGAGGAAGTTCAATGATGCAAACAGCAGCGGCAGTTTACTAAGCAGACTTTCAACATGTTTTTGTTTTTTTACTTATTTTCGTACTTCCTGCTTTTACTTTCAATTTATTATTCTTTAGTAAGTAGTTTTGTCGGGCCTGTGAGGTGTGCTGGTTCTTTCTCGTTTAAAATTTGTATACGCCAGTGTACGGTTGTTGGTTATTGTCTAGAGAAATCGGAATAGATGTATACAAACATATGTGAACTAGGAATATACAAAATGATGAAAGAAATCTATTCAGCCATGTCTGTCGGTTCGATCGGATAAGATATTTGAATGCAACTCAGGATATATGCTGCTCCACAGCCGTTATGGGATGACATTAAAAATTCGGTCTCGAAACGGACTAACATTTTATCTAGGAACGTAATTTTTAAAATTTCATAATTTTAACATATTTATTTTTTAAGTTCTTTTAATTTTGTATATTTTTTTTTTTGTAATTTTATGGTATGTATGCGGCCGCCGTAGCCGAGTGGGTTGGTGCGTGACTATCATTTGGATAAGTAGGTTTGAATCTCCGTGAAACACCGAGTTTTTTTCTAATAGCGGTCGCCCCTCGGCAGGTAGTGGCAAACTGTCGAGTGTATTTCCGCCATGAAAAAGCTCCTCATAAAAATACCTGGCATGCAGAGTCGGTTTAAAGCTGTAGGTACCTCCATTTGTGGACCAAAATCAAGACGCATGCCAGAAATAGGAAGAGGAGCTCGGTCCAAAAAGGATGAGTATAGAAGAGACGTGGCAGTAATTAGATGTGGTTCTGCTTACGTTTAAGTAGATTTTACATACAATTCTAACAAAGAAGGTACACTGGAGCATAGCTCTAAAATCGATTTTGAGGCCCCGTTTCGTTTCCGCCCCTACTTAGACACGTCTTTACTTAGTACTTTCTAACTCATATACTAATTGTTTTCCTTTGCAGTTATTTGCTTGTTTGTTATAAAGCGTGGCATTCAGTGATTATATTTGTCTAATTTTTGATATGCATATTTAAATAAGAGATCTGCACTTTCATTAAATCAGAAAATAAGCTTGAATATGTAGTCAGCGCGCGTCGTGCTGCATGGCGTATGAGTAACTTTTTAGAAATGCATTGCCTGACTACGAAATCATCAACATAAGCAGGCATTAAAGCAAAATTGTGACACGTTATTCTTCAAACTTCATTTGGTTGTAATTGTAAATGCATTTTCTTTTTGTCATTATTCATTTGTGGAGAAAATGCTCATTGTGCATTCACACGTAGCTGATTTAATTAAGTAGTGATTAAGTTAGTGTTTGACTGATTGTGAATTGTTTGAAATGCAACATATTCGTGGTATAATAATGGAAAATTTAAAGAGAGACATGTTTGTAATGTGCACTTCACTCGTTAATCAGCGCCAAATAGTTTTCCCCTTTACATATTCGTATATGAATTATTTCATGTATTGCAAATTCCACCAGCTCTGAAGTATTCCGCAACTATATCGTTTAACAATTTTATAATTAATATGTATGTATATGTATGCACGAGTATGTATAAATATGTATGTCAATATGCAGTTGCAGTTACTCAGTTGCCACTAATTGGAGCGTTTAATTTAATCACAATAGTAAATTCAATATTGGCGTGCATACTTTTCACTTATAAGTAAAAAAAAAAGAACGAAAAAAATTTGAAACAAGATGACTATATAGACATTCAACTCATTTTATATTTAACTATCTCATTCACATTTTTTAAACAAATTTTTCAATCAATATAATTTTATAAATTGACCACGATTGGTAATCTGGTAATTGCTACCACAATATGTTTCTCATAATTAAGTTGTTAGTGCTAATTTGTGTTAAAAGGCATCAAAAACAAAAAAAAAAAATTAACAAATCAAAATTCGAACTTTTCTTGTATAATGATAATTATAGGGGAAAACACATAGTAATCAATAACTGGTTGATAGAAAGTTATTAATTGTAATTATAGCTACTTTTTACATGTATTATGTATTTATTAGTTTTTATTGGAAAATTGAAGAGGCGCGTGAACTTTTAATTATCCCTGACATCCTACCAATTACTTTTTTTAGATATTGGGTTCATTGTTTGACATTAATAAGCCAAGCATACTCGCATTCCTCCGCAATGAAAATAACACGTGTTTGCTGGAAAAACGTCATATAAAAAAATATGAAGGAAATTGCTTTTAAAACTTCTATTTTAACTATCTTTCTAAGTAAAAATAACCAAAAACATTTTGCTCAAATGAGAAGATACATTTTGTATGTATTTTTTAGCTGCAGGAGAACTACTGGCATCGACAACTAAGATAGTTTCAGCTGCGAAAGGCAAACTGTGTTGAGATTTCTGTTCAGTAATGCAAGTTTTGGCAAGTCATCGTTAGACGTTTAACGCCAGAACAATGCTTCCAAATTGTGGAAATTTACTTTGAAAAAAAAGTAATAATAAATAAATAAACTATTCGCAAAGCTCATAGGGTACTGGCGGCATCATCGCTCCTTATTTGTTCCGCAATGACCGAAATGACCGTTAAGGTGCATGGCGAGCGCTATCGAATGAATTTTTGCTCAAAAAAAAAAAAAAAACACCAATATTCCAAAAATACTTCTGTTTTATATTATTATTTTAAGTGTAAAGCTCTTAGAAAAACACCTTATATAAAACGAATACCAGTGATTATTTCTGTATATTCCATTTCCGCATAAAACACCTTTTCAGCAAACGAGTGATATAAAAATAACAGACTTGGTCATATAGTATATCCATTAAAGTTGAGCAAGCCAAGCTTCCACTGCAATGCGTACGGGACTGCCTTATAGAAAGATTTATACTCGGATATGTTGTTGTTTCAACAGCATAAACATTTGCCATAAATATTTCGGTAAAGCTGTTGGAGTGACCGTCCTTAGTCGGATATACATATATCCGGGTCACTCCGGTAACGTAGAATTGACTATCGCCGGAACGGATATATGTATTCACCTTTGCGTGACGCAGGTTTGATAACATCGAACCAGGAATATTCGGACATTATGAAACAAATAAACATTCTTGGTTACAGCGGCACTGAGCTCATGGTACGTGGAATCTATGTATTAGAATTTTGGTGGCGGTAAATATACGTAGAACGTAAATATATATAGAAAATATTGCCTTCAGCTAAACATACATGTCCTTAGGAGTCTTAAGAAAGGATAAAAATATAATATAATCATTTTCTATCGGTTAGTACTCGGCAAATATAAATGTCAAATCAGACTATTAGCGCGGGTACCGAATCTGAGTATGTGTTAAAAAACATTTTGTTACAAACGGTGGCTGTTTACAGCTTTGTTATTAACAATTGAAAAGTAGTGAAATTAATTAAAAGGATCTTCAAGATAACTCTCGCTCAACCGGTTCCGTTATCGGCCCTACAGCAGAAAATGTAAAAAAATTGCGATATTTGTACTAGAGGACGATTAAAGGCTAAATTATTATCAGATAAGACTAACCCATTCTTCTTTAAGATCATCTTAATTTCTCAAAAGCGAGTGCAAGGTGGGGAGCGAGAATACTCACGGCACCTCCAAAAAACAAAACAAAAAATCAAGCGTGAGTGGAATGCTGTGGAGCGTTTGGAGCTCTGCGGGAAAATTCAAGAAATATTTTCGATCGTATTTGTACTAAAGATGAGAAAAATGCGTTCATCTCTCTGAGTCCGGAAGTAACCCACATTTTAGGACGTGGTATAAGAAGGGTTCAGACCCCATTAAAATTAATTTTTTTATTGCGTACACCGAAAAGGGCTTCAGAGGAAGCTCTTAAAGAAAAAGTGGAGAGGGAAAATTGATTACGACTGTGTTGCTTCATCACAACAATGCCTTGGTTCAAACACGCGTTTTTCGAAAGCCGCTGCTCGAGATTGCGGCTTCAAAAAAATCACTCACCCACCTTATAGCCCAGATCTGATCCGTTGCTGATTTCGTTTTGTTCCCAAATTTAAAGAAACATCTGCGTGGAAAAAAAATTTTCCTGACGCACAACAGCTCAAGGCAGGCAGTAAACGTTTATTTTTCCGACAAGGAGGAAGGCTATTTGACTGGCCTTCTCAGTTCCCAGACGCCAACTCCATTGAAAATGTGTAGGAAATTAGGAAAGCGCATCTTGCCGGAAAGCCAGTCACTGATTTAAAGCACCTCATGCATCAAGTTCGCAAAATATGGTCGCCTTTGTCGACGAGCAAAGCATGCCGAGAAGATTCCAGGCTATACTCAACAACAATGGAGACTACTCGGCTTATTGAGTAATTGCGACACGTAGTTTTGTACATACTTTCATGTAAAAAAAGGTTTAAATATATATCTTCTACACTTAATGAATAATCGTGATTCCTTTTTTCTGACACAGACTGTAACACATAGCATGGGAGCAAGTAAACCTCGATTGAAGGTGAGCAGACAACAATTAGTAATGCTATGCATTTGTAAGGGAAGATCTTCAGCTTTTGAAGTGAAATTCGACACACCGATAGTGTAATCATGCCAAATTATGTGCAGCGTTGTCTCGTCGATGCTTGTAAACATTCTCTGATGCCTTCTGTCACATCAGCGATATCTTCACCGCCCAGGCGAGTGCCTAATTGTTCGTTCATTTCGTGCAGGGAACTGATTAAGAAAACGAAGCGAAGTCAAAGCGGTCATGCAGTGCATCTATTTAACTTATCGAAATACCCGGCTTTTTCAAGAAATCTGATTATTAGAATGTGAAGTTGGATGAGGATCCTTGAAGTTCTCTCTCCTAAGTACAACAACACTTCATTGTATCTCATTGCTTTTTAGGTAAGCTTAGTACCCAAGACAGAGAGACCAATTTTTGCTAAGGATTAATGAATAGCTAACTAAGCGGCTCCGACCTCTGATTACTTCCAACACTGACCACATTAATATTTGAGTGAAATATTAGTTACTTTCTAAAGTCGTCCTAACTGTATGCACATAAACATGTAAAAAATATGGTATTATTGTATTGAATCCGCATTACTTAAGTAGCAATTTTATAATCCTATTAAAGTTCTGTCAAAAGGGATAGAAAATTGAATGGAAATCGAAATATGCACATAATTGCGCTATGTACGAATGTTTGGATAAAATGAAATGGAAGAACACATGTACACTAGGAACGTACAAAAAAATGTTTTTTCTTGATTGGGGTAGCATTTTGAGACACGGCCAAAAAAATGAGTCACTTATATTTTTATTTTTTATTTCTTTAATATTTACCCAGCGCTTTGGAAATTATCATTCAATATGTTTTGAAAAAAAAAATGCACTTTTCCGTTAATTTTGTATAAAATGTTTACAGATCGATACTATTCTTTTAATTTCTCTTCTTCTTCTCTGCAAAATTAATACAAAAAAATATTGTAAAATAAGACAAAAAAAACTAAAATTTTTAAATTTTTTTCCTAAATTTGAGCGGCCCTCCTAATTTCATGTACCTTGCAGGTACATCCCGAATATCATGAGATTGTTAGAAGCCGAAAATGGCAAATAAAAAGTACCGGCTGGACCTTGTTGCGCCATTGCTCGCCGCGATTAAACATACCGAAAACCACTTTATGGTTAATTATTCATTGGCTCATCTGCAAAACCAGTTGATTTGACTAGCCTTTTCGTTCACCGATTCCACAGCGTTGCACCTTTTCCTGTGGAACTAGATACTTGAAGGGAAAGGTGTCCACTAATAAACTTCAAACACTTAAAATTTCGCGAAAAATGCTGAAAAGAGCGCCGAAGTATGCGTCATTGGAATTGGTGACCATCTTCTCGATATTGTTTACGGCCATTGACTCAATAAATTGTATTTTACCAAATAAAATGTTAGCCGAAGAATAATGAAATTGCTGAATTTTCCCAAAATTTTTCATAGTTCTCAAAAGCCAAGTAAGAATGGAACTTTGTGTATATTATAGTAATTTAGTATATTATAGGTATATATTGATTATAGTATTTCTTATTTGGGTTCCTGGGCACAGGAATATAGAGGGAAATGAAATTGCCGATGAGCTTGCCAGGAAAGGGTCGGCAGAACCGGTTGCAGCTGTCCCCTTCTCAGACATCGGTATCCCCTTGGCCATTGTTAAAGGGAAACTACACAATTTCTTTCTAACAAAAACGCAAGACAGATGGAGGTCTGTCTCATCGTGTGCTGTTTCGAAAACACTATGGCCCCAATACGATAAAAACAGAACACTTAAGGTGATGGGAATCCCCCGCTATTTAATTTCCAAACTCATTGCGGTTTTCACTGGTCACTGGGTGATCGGTACTCATGCGGAGAAGCTTGCAATTGCGTACAACCCCTATTGCAGAAGCTGTGGGGATCCTGCAAAGAAAGAGACTGTTGAATACTTCCTCTGCAAATGTCCGGTTCTGGCAGCTAAGCGCTTGAGATTCCTTAGCGTGCCCTTTGGGGATGGCTTGAAGAAATTCTCCAGCCTAGATCCCTTTTCTCTCCTCCACTACATCAATAGCACTGGATGGCTGTAGACGGTTTTTTTCTTCCCTAATTTTTTTTTTTCGCAGGAGGTCCATATTATGGTATCAAAACGTTAGTACTACTTGTGGTGTACCTGAGGTACTCTTGCCATCTAACCTACCTACCTACCTATAGTACGGCGGTAAACATAAATAACGGCTAAATTTCAGTTCGTTAAAGTTGCCGATGATCAGCAGTACACCAGGACCGACTTTTTTTTGGGTCTCGTCGTGTGAAGTTGTTAACGTTTTTAAAGGGTTAGGGGTAGTCAGAATTTTCAAAATTTTTGTTTTTGCATTTCCTTAAAATATTATATCTTAAAAATATTGTGTGAAATTTTGAAGTGAATCCGACAAATACTTTTCGAGTTATTCAACAATTAACAAAAGGCGCTCGGGCGCTCATAAAACGATAGCAAAACTTTAAATGCGTTTTTAGCAAAACTATGTTTTTTGAAATGGTAATCATTGCACCTTAAAAAACACTTTGTACATTTCAATAAAATTTATACTGCTTTCGAAAAAAATAAAAAACTCGTACCTAATCGAAGGATTCTTTTTTTTTTCAAAAATTTCCGTTTTTCTTAAATAAATAATTGTCGGTTTTTTTTCTCTAAAATCTGAAAAATATTCCTGAGGCCGTAATATTGTTAATTTAAAAAAAAAAAGCTTTGATCAGGCACAAGATTATCTATTAATAAAACTAATTTCTCTTGTCCGATTGATTATAGATGAGCACTTGTGATGGCCACCACGAGTGACTTCTGGAGAAACGGGCCCCACACAAACAGCGATAACTTTTACAATTATTGATATTTTTTTTAAATATTGCTAAAGTCAAGCCGAAACATGATGTATTACTGTAATTTTTTTATTTGTGTAAAATAAAGCAATTGACTAGCAAAAAAAATTATTGAAAATCATAATTTTTTCGGGCCTCTGACTACCCCAAACCCCTTAACCTTGGTATACAGTTGCATCTATTTAATTATGAACGCCTTCACTTTTTCAAATAATTTGCTGCAGATGCGCGTGACATTTTTAGACCGTTAGGATGCGCACATAGGAAGATTGCTTGAAAGCGTCTTTTATACGCGGGGCTCATTTTACAAAAAAAAAACGTACGCTTTCTAAATTTCTCACAAAACTGAAAATAGTACAACGCGTATTGCGAGAAGGATACGCCTATTTAACGGCATTTACATTTTTGTACAACGGTAGTCTGTCTGAATTGCGCCAGTCTCTTTTCTATTAAACAGAAAACTACTGAAAACCTAAACTCAGATGAGGCCACATGTAAGCAGTTTTGTATAGGATCAAAAACGAGTGCACCTCATCTTTCAACTGACTGAAAATATTGTATTATATTATATTTACTTGTGCACATCAATACATTAATGGAGATAATGAAAGTAATCAAAAATTGGATATCGAATGTCAAAAGGGTGTAATACATATACTTATATGGTACGTATCTGCAAAAATGACTAAGAAGCTTACACAAATGAAATGTGGGTGGCCACTTCGAACTCAAAAAGCAGCAAGCGAAACAAGAGTAAGGTAGGAGGTAACATGTATTGAACAGCCACAAGAAGCCTCATAAAAAGTTATTATTTTTCCACTTCATTATCCGAAAAAAGAACAATGTTGCTCTGGCATGGATATTGTCGTCGAAAATCATTGGTTGGCTTATTCTTAAGCAACTCAGCTGCAAGAAAACGATGAAGCAGTAAAGAAAGTAGCGAGATGAAGAGGCGGTTACGGCTATCGACTTACAATGTCCCAAGCAGCACGAGAATGGCAAAATCAGGCAGTGCGACAGGCAGTAAAAGTGTGACTATAAGTAGACGGGTAAAAGTAGCCAGTGCAGTTGAAGAGTAGGAATTCCAGTAAACGACTGCTTATTTTCATCCGCCCGGATATTTGGACAGTTAAATAGCTGGTAGATGCTCGTTCAATGGACGCATGTTGCGAGGGGCTTAACTAAAAGCAGCCCTTACCAACAATCAAATATACACGAATATCCTTGAACACTAGTAAAAGAATGCGACAACCGTAACACTATGCAGAAATTGAAAGGGGAAGTAGCTGCTTGTAAGTAAGAACTATAATACATATGTATATAGAGAACATTTTGAATGGCATTCCAGGGATTTTATCAATGGCGCAGTGTGATGTTAGTGGATTACACACATACTTACAATATTATATTTATAACATACTATTACATACATACATACGTACACGCAGATATGTTGGCAAACGGACAGTACTTACCCAAGGCATGACACTGGAGGATTTTCGTGCGTCCTTCACTCACTATCGAACCGGATGACGAGGGTTGTGTGGTAAAGCGCGGCGCCTGCAATTGTGGGCTATCTGTAAGCACAAAGGAAACAAAAGCAAAACATTAAGAAAATATTTTCTTGGTTGCAGGGCAGCAAAAGGCAGTTGCTAAAAATATCAAGGAAAAATGTGGCACTTTGTTTTTAAATCAACTAAAGTAAATATTTGACACAAAACTTAGTGAAGCGAGCGCAGGTGCTGCATTTTATGGCTAAATTGCGGTTGAAATATATCTCTACAAATCACTTGAACTATATAGGTACATGTACATGAACATACGAGTGTCCTTTTAATACTTTCCAGTTGAGTTCAATGGGTAAAAAGTAAAAGCAATTTCGTAAATGTTTGATAAGCTTACAAACTGTTTTGCGGTGAAATTTGTTTTACTGTGTTTTTCTGTGCTATTTATTTGCACTGTTTCTTTACGATTGCTTTATTTTTTTTCAGAAATTGTATTTCCATTAAATACACTGACGTATTTGGGTTATTACAATTGTCGGGAGCAAATTTTTTGCTCACACATAATTACTACATAGCTCGAAATTTTTTTCTCCGAATGCATTGAGGTGACACCATCGGTTTGCAAACTCGGCGACTACAACTAAATATGACTACATTCATATACATACATATGTACATGGTAAAAATTTAATTTCAGCAATTAATACGAAACCACTCATGTATTATTGAAAGAAACCACCAAATAAATTATAGATGGTTTTTTATTTATGAGAGCAAAATAAACGGTAATAAAATTTATTTTAATAAAGAAACGAAAAATAATAATGGCAAAAAAAATATATATATTATTTATTACCAGTTTTATAATATCATATATGACAAAAAACAGTTTGAATCGACAAAGGCAAGTAATCAAATAATTTATTTTAAAAAAATTAACAAACGTGTCGATTTTCATGCATTATAAAAACGTACTTTTTCACTGAGTAAATTGTTATTGATGTTTACTGTTAATGTATTAAACAAAAGAATGTTCAATGGCAGAAGTATTGCTCATTCCAATGCCGGCATATATATGTATAAAGGGTGGTTAAGTTTCAAGGGCCGGTGTTGATTTTGAATAAAATACATTTTTACGGAATTATTGTCATTTCTCTTTATTATGATAATACTGATATGGCTCAATTACGTATAGACCAAAATATCGGCCAAATGGCCTCCGCGGCCTAGGCGGCACACCTCCATTCGATAGTCCAAATTTTCGATGACGCTGAGGCATAATTGAGGTTCAATGCCGTTAATGTGCCGAAATATCTCATCCTTTAGCTCTTGAATTGCTGCTGGCTTATCAATGTACACCTTTTCTTTCAAATAACCCCAAAGAAAGAAGTCCAACAGTGTCAAATCACATGATCTTGGCGGCCAATTGACATCGCCGCGACGTGAGATTATTCGGCCATCAAATTTTTCACGCAAAAGAGCCATTGTTTCGTTAGCTGTGTGACAAGTGGCACCGTCCATATTCATATCTTCCAATTCGGGCCATAAAAAGTTCGTTATCATCTCACGATAGCGAACACTATTCACAGTAACTGCCTAACCGGCCTCATTTTGGAACAAATACGGCCCAATGCTGCCGCCGGCCCATAAACCGTACCAAACAGTCACTCTTTGTGGGTGCATTGGTTTTTCGGCAAGCACATTTGGATTATCATTCGCCCAAATGCGACAATTCTGCTTATTGACGAATCCACTGAGGTGAAAATGTGCCTCATTACTGAAGATGAAGTGCGCGATATGCATTTTGATTTGAACGCCCATTTTCATAATAAGCCTGAATAACTTTAACGCGTTGCTCGATAGTGTATCTTTCAATGGTTCAAATTAAATTAGTCTGAAATTGAAATATGTCAAATGAAATGCGGAAAAAGCTTGACGTTTAGGTGTGGTTCACATTCAACATCGGCCCTTGAAATTTAACCACCCTTTATATACAAGCCATTTCACAATTATAACACCACCTTTGACCTTCGAGTTTTAACCAGCATTTTTATTTACATATAAAAGTTTGCCGTTGCCAGAGAATACAACTAACAATTGAACATACACATTTCGACAAATTTAATAATTATTATTTTTTAATGTATATCATTTTTCATGAACCAATAATTAACGGGGATGTAAGATATCTAATTTCCTATATCTATTTACTAATAAATCCGTGATGTCGTCATGGAAAAGCTAAATTTTATTTCACAGAAAATTCTAAGCAAAAAATGCTCAAAAGCATAGAAAGGAAAAGGTTTGCTAAAAACAATATCAGGCAATACTTTTTTGTTGTGCCACAACACGTGGGCAAAAGTGGGTGTTAAGCTTGCTTATGTCGCGGTACTTCTCTGAAACAAGGCGAAATCACTTGCGTGTATCATGTTTCGGCAACGAAATTCGAGATTATCACAAACGGGCGAAATTGTCTAATAATGCGCTTTCGATGACTATCGAAAGTTTGCATTCCCGAAACGGGCACATCCTTTGGTTGATGCTTCTACTCGAGCAGAATAAATCCTTTTTTAAAGGAAGATCAATTTAGACGTATCGGATTTTAAATTGAAATGATACAATGAAAATTCGAATTGATTGGGCAATTTTTATTATTTTTGTGTAGAACCATTCACGGCATTTATTTTTTAAAGATAATGCTTTTCAAATGCTGGCCGCAACTGGCCGGACTTCGGTCGGTATCTCGTGAATAACTTTAGTAATGTTGGCCTCGAATGCCTCAATCGAAACTCGTTTATTCACAAAGCATTCAGACTATATATAACGCTGCAAATAAAAGCCTAAAGGTGTGATATGACACGATCTTGGTGGCCAACCCACTTGTCAGAGACGTGAGATAAATTGCAACGGCGACGAAGTAAATACAGGGTGGGCCGAATAGGACCTACTAATACTACACAAATAACTACTAATACTACACAAATAACTTTTGCAATAATGATTTATTTTGGTTAATTGTTTTTATACATTGAATATATTTTATGGAAATTATGTATGAAATATTACGTCAGACAAATGTTCACCATTTTTCTCGATAAAAAGATTGGCTGTTTTTAACGCGTTTTTCATTACACCACATAATGTTTTTCGTTGAAGGCTAGGTGTTTCGTCTCGAATATTTTGCTTCAGCTGTCTAATAGTCTCTGGTTTGGCCGCAACTGCGCCGTAATTCGGCCATCCGTAAACACCAATTTTCAATGACTCGCTGGAGGACTTCGGTCGATACCTCGTGAGTAACTTTAGTAATGCTGACATCCAATGCCTCAATCGGAGTTGGTTTATCCGCAAAACATTTAGACTTCACGTACCCCCACAAATAAAAGTCCAAAAGTGTGATATTACATGACCTTGGTGGCGAATGCTCCAGTCTGAGATGAGAGATAAATTGTTCACCGAAAAGATGACGCAGTAAATCCATTGTTTGATGGACTGTGTGGCAAGTAATGGCGTATTGTTGGAATCAAATGTTGTGGAGATCACAGGCTTCAATTGCCGGCATCAAAAATTCATCGATAGCGCCATTCACTGTTACTTTGGCGACAGCTTCCTCTTTGAAGAAATATGGGCCGATGATTCTTCCAGCCCATAGGCCGCACCAAACGGTTGTTTTCAATGGATGTAATGGCTGGCTGTTCTTGAATGGCTTCGAGTTGTTCTTCAGTTCAAATATGGCAATTTTGCTTATTGACTTAGCCATTAAGCCAAAAATGCGCCTCATCGCTGTACCACTTAAATTGGTTTGAGCGCGGGATGAACACTTTTCAGAGAGCGTCAATTTTCGTGATACAATTGCACGTTATTGAGGTGTAAGTCTTTCCTTGAGGAAATGTCAAGGAATGCTGAAAAAAAAGATGCATTTAGTTTGACAGTAGTCACGCGTGGGAAGAAGTATCTCCAATCTGACCACTTTTTATTTAAAAAGTGTAGTTTTCTTTAAACCAATTTTGAGTTAGATCTTGTCCTGATTTTCGTGTGTTTCATCTGGAAAAAATTGACTTTTCTTAAGGAACGACTTGTGAAACTGGATAAATTCAAATCCCACGCTAGTCAAATACTTTCTGAGGGGCATATTAAAAAGTTGGAAGACCCAACCAAAACAATTCATTGGGCTTGGGACGATATTACACAGGCAATATCCAAAATACGTACAGGGAATGGGAATGGGAATATATCGTTTTGTGTATAGAAAGTTGCGGAAATATTTAAAATCCAGGAATAAAGTTGAAAATACTAAGTTCAATTGTATTAAAGTTCTGCATGGTTTTGTTGGTCAATCTACGAGCTTTTGAATTTAGGATATTTATCTCATCTTATACCAAATTTGTGAAACGTTACTAAAGTAAAGCTTTACAAGCAATATAAGTATATGTGAAAAAAGCCACCGGCATGGTTCAGTTAGAAATATAAATAATTAAGTACCATTCATAAAATAACATAAAATTATTCCATGGCTTACATCGACCTTTTTTAAATTTTTGCTACCTTTTCAGAAATGGGATACAGTTTTTTCCTTTTTCCCCCTTACTGCCAAATTGCATCAATGGATTAAGTAGCATCGGCAATCAGTTATCAAACTTCACACAACCTTTTATTATTGAATTATGTAATTGGATTTATAAACCGGATAACAAACTTAGTTATTAAAATAGCCTCTTAAATTTGTCGTCCTCGTAGTATTACAGTTGTGAAAAGAAAAATATGCAAATACTGAGTATTTAATTATTTTGTTATTTGGCAAACTTTTGTACAAAGAAGGCAATACGTACAAATCTAATTTAACACTTTCATTTGTGTATAGTATAACCAGGGCCATGCTACCGTTCGAAAATTTTAGAAGGTGGTAGAAAAAGGTTCGAGGTGGAAAAAGTGTTGCAATTCACTTCTCTTAACCTCATGCGTGTTAGCGGGCAACACTATGTTTATTGTTTTTAATAATGGCAAAAGAGTGGAGATATTCCCTGATATTCGCTGTAGCCAAATGGATTGGTGCGTGACTACCATTCGGAAGTCTCGAAACCTCAATCACGGAACACCAATTGATAGAAAGTGTTTTTCTACTGGCCGTCGCTCCTCGGCTCCTCTGCTTTGAAAAAGTTCGTCATAAAGAACCCTCCACCATTCGGAGGCGGCGTAAGACTGTAGGCCTCTCCATTCTTCAAGACGCGCTCACCACCACCGAGAAGGAGGCAAACAACCAAAAATTGCGTATGCTCCAATTATATACTTATATAATGGGTATGGGAAAAAGTTTCCGCCCTTTATTAGCCAAAGTTACAAATCATTTAAAAAATTAAATAATACATGATACTAAGTGAAGTATGTGTCATTGGAAACTACAACTTTACTTCATCTTTCAGGCAGCAGACAGATTCCTCTGACGAAAAATTCGAGTTCTGGCAACTTGATCCATGAATTGAGCCAGTTTGCGATGCTCTCGTATGAAGTGAACCGCTCTCCATTAAGGGCTGACTGCATTGATCGGTGGAATACGGTGGGTGGGGCAAGATTTTCCAATTCAGTCCGTCTAAATATTTGTGAACTGATTTAACAACGTGTGGCCTGGCGTTGTCATGCAGCAAAATCAGTTTTTTAAGTGTACCGTCCCATTCCGGCCGTTTTTTTTTAGAGCTTGATTCAAACGCTTTAGCTGCAGTCGCCAGGTCACAGCACAGATGCACAACATAACCTTTGAAGCATGAATATTTTTTTCGCTGTCGATGGACCTGGCTCCAACATTTTCGACGTTTAGAGTTATCATAGTAGATTGCCAGTGACGATGTAATGCAGAGAACCTTTGCTTTTCTGCCGTTCAAGAAGCACCTCTCACGTCACCAAATGTCTTTCGATATCCCTCTCCTTCAATAGATGTGCCACACAGGTACCTGCTTTCTGGATCATTACCGTCGCGTGGAAACATTTACCAACGTGTCAACATCCAACTCTTCAGAAATATCATCAAGGGTTCGACATACGTCTTCATCCAATAATTGTTGTAGTGGAGTATCTTCGAATTTTTTCAGTCTTCCTTCGCGATCTTTATTACTCACGTCGAAATTGCCACTTTAGAAGCGTGGAAACCATTTTTTACAAGTTGCATTTGATGAAGCGTGATTACCGTAAATATTGATCAATATACGACACATTTCAGCTGCACTTTAATTTAAAAGGTAATAATGAAGCATGAATTCTCGCAAATGCTGCTGTTTTGGGACGAACGCTGACAGTTTTGACGTCAGATAAAAAGAGATCTTTACGCTTCAAATGAATGTTAACTACTGCAATCGAGACCTCACGTACACACCTTCAAATTATCAGTATACCACTAGAGTGAACACAAAAATAGTATTAGCAGCGATGGCGGAAACTTATTCCCATACCAATATATACAGTATCTCAGGTCTGGCAAGTTTAGCGGCTAGGTATCAAAACGGTGCAGTTTACAGTGACTTTGCTTAGGCTTTTGACAGAGTTTCTCATAAAATTCTGCTCAAAAAACTAGCTTGTATGGGGGTTCACTCTGATTCTTTGGCGCGGATTAAATCTTATTTAAGTGATAAATACTGGTCAGCGGATCTCTTTTCAGGCTTGTTTTTATTATATTGTATTATTTATGATGATGGTAGTTCTTTCCTCCTATATTAATAGATTAGACTGATTCCTTTCCTCTTCAGTCTGATCTCGACTTTTTCTTAAGATTAATAAATGTTCTCTTGGAGTGAGCAGTTCTATATGAATGGAGTAAATATATTTCGAATACAATCTGATTACTTTATATTTAGGTTCGTGCGGTTGTTAATTATGGACACGTTCAGGCTCGTAGCCCATTGTGATGCCGCGTAGGGAACTTATATCTCCTGAAATCAGTGTGAGCTTTAGAAGAATTTTAGAAGATCCCCGATATCTACAGTACAGAGATCTTCCAATTCATTAATCAAAATTGTCTACCCAAATTAGTGAATCTACGTCTAGATAGAGTAAAACATCCTCTAGGCGTGTCTATCTATTAAGTACTGTCCCGTTATAATGGAAATGAGTGTGTTAAAACTAAGCTTATTTTGGCTTAGCAAAGATTCTATGAGTGTAGCATTGAGTGTCTGCAGGTGCTTCCGTCCATTACGCCATCTTTCACTAAAATATCGAATGCAATAAGACAGCGGTGGTTCTAACGATACAGTTCTGGCATATGTAATATGGATGTCGAAGCAGAGGTACGCTCTGCTAGATGAATCGTCGAAAACGTTGATAAAAACATGGAAAATGAAGAATCCCAGGAAGATTAAAATTAACTAGAAAACCATTTGGAACCATTTGCATAAGGTAACACAAAATAATCCGAGATAATAATGGACCGAATTATTTGCCCGGAAATTCTTTGTGCGCAACGACGTTGATTTATTTTTGGAGCGGATGGTAACTGGCAAGAAAAAATTGGTCCCATACGAGAACACAGCCGAAGAAGAACATAGTCGAATCGACACCCAATTGATCGGCAAGAACGAGATTTTGCTGCTTGTTTGTTGGAATTGGAACACTTTTAATTTGCACCGCGAGGATGTGAATTAACTGTTAAGTCATGTGATTTGGCATCGTTGAAGATCTTTCTTAGTGGTTTTGTTTTAAGGAAAAACTAAACCTTTTTACTATTCTTACAAGGAAAGCACTAGAAAGTTTCAAATAAATAAACCACTGTTTTTTCTCTATTTTTAGAATAAGCGAGCGGATTGGACATCGATAAACTTTTCAGCTCTTTCAAGATAATCAAAAACAAAAGTGCGTTGCAATCAGTTGCAGCGATCGAGTTACAAATAATGCATCACCAACTGAAAGATAATATAAAGAAATAACAAGAAACCATTTCGTACCACACGTACGCAATCACGCAAAGCCATGACACATAAATGATGAAACAAAACCTAGGGGGCAACAAGAAACATAAAAGAAAAGAAAAAGATAATACATCAATGCATACAAAAACGATTATTATATAAATAAACGCATGCGAAGAAACCCGCCTTAATCGTCGATGGCAACATAATCTGCCACATTCGAGCTTGGGGAAAAGGTCTGCTCAATGTTGGAAGTTGCGCAAGCGCGCCGCCCATTACACAAAGCAGATGTATTGGAAAACCGCAAAGCTGTGCGCCGCCTGCTGTTCACAGAACATACTTGTGGAAGCAGCTACCAAAGGTAACGTATATCTTCAACTGAAGCGGGAAACGGGGCGTCTGCACTCGACTGTAGGGTAACGTAAGCGTTAAGCGTAATTTAATGTAATGTATCTGAAGTAAACAACTTGCAATCAACTGGAAAGTAAACACACACACACACCATCTTAACCAAAGCAATCACGGTGACACCATTATCGCTGAGCACTCGAGAGTATCGCAAGAAGGTTGCCAACGAAATAGAGAAGATAAAAGCATGCAACAACAACAAACGCTAGAACTGCAGCAGGAACAGCAAAAACCGTGGAAGCAATAAAACCATGTTCTTGAGGAGGCTGCAACAGCTGCACACGTTACCAATTTAACGCTTGCATTATTTTACATTCTCTATGCATAAAATGGGAGTTGAGAAAATGTAATATCACCTAAAATGGGACAGTTAAGGGTATTCAGTTGTTACCCTGCTGTTGTTATATTGCTCCCTTTGGTGTGGCGGGTATAATGGCGCGGAGATTTGTTAGTGCGTATATGTATGCCCATAGGTGCAGATTCAGATATTTATATTTACTTGAATAAGTTAGGATAGGGAAGTTATTATTTAATCACATCGAAAGTGGGACATCCAAAGTGATTAAACTTTTAAAAATATTTGTGTAGACGGTTGCAAATGCAGTTAGAAACGACTTAAAACTACTTTAATTGCTTTCAATTCATATTATATTGGGACTAAAATATTTCTGTCAAAACTTAGGTTACAAAAGCTCACGAAGAATTTCATGATAGAACAGTACCATTATTATTAAAACAAAAAAAGTTAAAACAAACTGAAATAGTCTAGAACAAAATTAAAGACAAAACATGATGAATAAAATTAAAAAAAAAAAATAAAATATATAGAATATAATCATAAAGAAAAACATAGAACTTTAAATAAAATAAATATAGTATCGAAAAAATTAAATTAAATAAAGCTCTAAAAAAATATTGCATATAAAACATGAAAATAATTTGAAACAAAATAAGAATAAAAACTTATTCTATAATAAAAATACATTTAAATTAAAAACTGAAAAATAAAAACTATAAAAAATTAGTTAAAATGGGCGACAAGAAAATAAAATAGAAAAATGAGATAAGTTATAAAAAAAATAAATAAAAACAAAAATAAAATAGAATAAACTGAAATAAGCATAGAAAATTTAATGAACATGCAAATATATTGAATTGAGGTAATACTAAAAGTAAAAAATTTGAATACAGAAAATAAACCAAATAAAAGATGAATAAATAGAATTAAATGGAATAAAATCAAATAATATATAATAAAAAAATATAAATATGAAAAAATAAATAAATAAAATAAAAAAATAAACATATAATGAAAATAAATAAATAAAAAAAAAGTTTTTATTTACTTAAATAAAATATAATAATATGAAATAAAGTAAGAAGAATATATGAATAAAATAAAAATAAATGAAACTGAAATAATAAAAAATATAATCAAAAACAATAGAAAAGTATAAAAAATAAAAGAATACAAAAAATAATACTTGAAATAAAAATATAATAAATAAAAATAAAAAAAGTTTAAATAATAAATAAAAAAAAATAATTAAATAGTGCAACGAAAAAAACCCCAACATATAAACTAAAATAATTAATATATAAAAAAATATATATAAATTAAAATAAAATGCTTAGCACAAAACGAGGTTTTACTTTTTCAGGCTCAAAATAAAAATAAAAAATTTTTAAAATTAAAAAAAAAACACAAAAAAAAACAATAAAAATTAAAATAAATAAAAAAGGTCAAATAAAATTAGAAATCCAATAAAATAAAATGAACGAAAATATAGGATAAAATAACATAAAAGTAAATGCAAAAAAAAACAGAATTAGTTGAGAGATAAATAAATAATTGGCGCGTACATTTCTGTTAGACGTTTGGCCGAGCTCCTCCTCTGTTCCGACTCCGAACAGAAATACATCGAGAGGTTTGGTATTCCCTGCCGAGGGGCGAACGCTATTAGAAACTACTTTTTCTATTATTTTGCTGTTTCATGCACGGATATTCGAACCTACATACTATAGAATGGTAGTCACGCACCAAACCGTTCGACGTAGAGATAATTAAAACTAATTTTAACAAAAAAGAAATTGTGAAACAAAACAAAAATAAAATTTAGTAACATTAAATAAATAAAATAAAAATAAAAAAATGAATGAAATAAAAATGAGTGAAATAAAATGGAAGAATAAAACTAAAAAATACGATATAATAAATTAGATTAATATAGAGTTTTTTAACTTCAAATAAGTAAAAAATATAAATAATAAAAAAAAAATTTATTTAAATAAAATAAAATAAGAAATACAATAACAAAAGATAAATCAAAACATAGTTCAGCAAAAAAAAAAAAAAATTAATTAACTAAACTAAAACAAAATTTTAATATAAAAAAAGAAAATAGATAAAGTACAATACGTAATATTTAATTTTTAGGGAAGTGCTTTCGAAGAATCAGTGCAATGTTGGGTGCAAACGAGGTTTCTCTTTTTCCGGCGCAAAATATCCTTCCAAAGAGTGGCATGATTCAGAAAAAAATGTTAACAGTATCAGCGATAGACTCGCATTGCGAATTGACGATTTTTGATTCCGATAGTAGGGGTTGGTCGCCAAGTGCGAACATAGTCTTCAACACGCTCTCTATCTTCTTTGAATTATTTGTAAATATTTATTTTGTATCTATTGATCACAGGCATTTTAGGAATTCTCAATATTTCTACTACATAAATTTCATTCCACAAATAAAATCTAACTCACCTTATTTGCTCAACAAAATCTGAAAATTTTGAAAATTCACATAATTAACTTTTTATTCTTAATAAGAATCATGCGCCACTTTCAACGAACAGATGCATTTTGAAACTGATGTTCATACAAAAAAAATTGCGCGCATTATCAACAGGTGCCCCCTTTCTTGGGCTAGATTTCAGGCAATGTATAGAGTACACTAATTTTATGGAAGCTAATACTGCAAGTTCTAGCCATACTCTGGGATCTTTTACTTTGCGAAGAAGTGTGAGCGGTTTCATTAAATTCAATAAATCGGAGGTCTGCCTTTTCGCACATTGAACAAACTGTGACTGAGTGGTTGGGCAAATGAAATAAACACATAATGAAGTAGGAAAGCTAAAAAAAGTCCGGACCCAACGTTATACAACCGCGCAAAGTTTAGTAAAGTTTAATTTGGCTCGGCTGTTACTTTTCAAATAAAACAAACACATCGACAGTGAGAGCTATAGATTGTAGCATTAAAGTGACGAACGTAAATTCAACATTTTTTATAAATTATTTCTATCAAATAGTCTTGATCTTGAAAATAAGTTGATAAATATATATATATATCAAATAAGTTTGATCTTTATTTTTTCGAAAATCAGATAAAAACCGCCGTTGCAATCCATGGCGAACTTACTGCATCATGATAACCATTTTTCGTTTTCCCAAATTTATGAGGAAGGCATAAAGATGAAAGACGAAACATGATTTCAACAGGGCGGCTTTTCTTATTACACCGACATCCTTTAATAAAACTAAAACGAAGATGGCCGAGTTGGCCGAGTTGGGATGAAATTTTCCGGAATGTTTTTAATTTTTGCGTAAAAATTAAAAATTAGATTGAAGTGGTTTTTGTTAGGCAATTTGCTATATTTTTAAGCAAAAACATGGACATTAAAAAAAAGAGAAATAGCCAAAATTGATTAAAATGTTAATGTTGAGAACCTTGTTGCTGAACTTCGACTTAAATATACCGCACACTTGAGGTTATAACAGCAAAATACTTTATTACATTTACATACATACATATTGCCAACTCCAAGCACTGGCTGCTTTCTTTTAACTGCGCTCCCTTAACGCTGTTCTACGGCACCTCTGTTATTATGAAAAATCATAATTTGTTTGCCCAAGACAATATGTTGCAGCAAAAGCAACAGTCAGGCGAGAAGACGAAGTGCCAGAGTGTGATCACTTTGTTAGGACAATGTTATGCTTCAATTTCATATTCATAACCCACATGAAGTGTACAGTATACGCATGAAAGTAAGTGATATGTGGAGTTGATAGTCATATGTTGCATATGTATGTATGTTTGCAACATTTACCACTAGGACGAGTACTTACAGAAATGCGCAATTGCTGAAGTGCTCCATGAAGTAGCTACTTCTGCATAACCCATTTATGAGCTTCTTCAGCAACATACGAGCACATACACACGTACGTATGTCTTTTTAGTCAACTATACTAATTTCCAGTTAGGTAAACCGAAGGCAACGAAGTGTAACATTATTTGTATGAACACATTCGTATATAGGGCAATATGTTGCTTGGTATATGTAAGTAAGTAACTGTGTTAGTAATAGCATTTGCTTGCACAAGATGTATTGCATTTCACTGCGGCAGCATCAACAACAAAGTACATATTTGCAAGAAACAACATCAAATGTGACGAACGAGCAATTGCCAGCAGCAGCCACAAATGGAAGAAAAAATAAAACTATTGGCAGGCATTGTCAACAGCATTCAAAGCAGAAGCAACAGTAGTACTCGTTGTAACATCAACTGGCATCGTCAACACAATTTCATATGCAAATATTGTTGGAACTTATCCGGTTACATTGTGCTGAGTACCCTGTATAGGATAGGGAATAGTAGGCAGTTGCTTTGTGCTTGTTAACGAAGTTCAACAGACCGAATACCGAAAGGAGTTCACGAATATTCCAATTTACTGGTGCGCCCAAAAAAATCACCAATTTCGATGTTTAACACGCATACCTACATATATATGTATTTGTGCATATACACAACATATTTGTGTGTTAAGTGGATGGGGCGCATATTGTGTGAAATTTAAAAAAATGCTAATTTGAATTTTGCATAAAATTAATAACTATGAAATTCTGAGGAAGGGAAACGAAGAAGCCTCGTCAATATACTGCTAATTAACGCACGTAACTGGTGCGTTAAATTCATTGTACCTCCGCAATGTAAAACCATTTACCTAAGTGTGCTTTTACCTGAACAATTCGGAGTATTTCAAAAGGGAACGCGGACTTTACACTTAATAATGAATGTGCAAAATTGCGAATAATTTCTTCGTGGAAATTATGTCGTGAGGGTTTTCACATGAGCAAGACAATCGTAAAAACAATTACAGTATGGAATAAAATTGGTTTGCTATAGTGAAGATGCATGATGTGTGAAAATATATTCAGCACTATCTACACCTATGTGCATAACAATAGCAGCGCGACGTATGGCAAAGTTTTAAGTATTTATTATTGTAATTTTTTTTTATAATAATACAGTTCATACTATAGTCCTATAGTCATTCAAGGAGGCGCAAAATTACCGAAGAGTTGCACTCTGACAAAAAATATCGGGAATTGCTCATTTAAAAAGCGCGTGTTACACATACGAGTATGTGTATGTATGTCTAAAATTTTTTGCTTGAATGTTGGTACAACTGTCCTCTATAGTGTCGCAGAGTTTGAGCGTGATCTGTCAATTATCTTGTTTTTGGCATTTACTTATATCAGTCAACCGCAGGTGTGCTCTGCGGTTTTCACTATGGATGAAAATATCGAACAAAGAATTTGTCTTAAAATTTGTGTTTTGAACAAGATTTCGTGTGCCGAATCTTTGAGAATGTTGCAGAAAGCCTATGACGAGTGTGCTTTATCAAAAACACGGGTCTACGAGTGGTATAAGGCTTTTGCAGAGGGCCGAGAAGTCGTAGAAGATTTGCCTCGATCTGGTCGCTTATCAACGTTGGAGAAGTAATGCTGAAAAACCATCATTTAAGTTTGAGGGAGGTAGCTTGTGACCTTAGCGCGTCTCATGAATCAATTTACAACATTTTACACCATTTATTGGGCATGAGACGCGTGGCTGCTCGACTCGTTACAAGAGAGTTGAATTTCTTTCAAAAAATTCATCAGAAGAAGGCGGATGAAGACATGCTTAAGCAAGTGAATTCGGACCCAACTTTTATCCAGTGCATCATAACAGGTGCCGAGGCGGGAGCATATGAGTTTGACATGCAAATAATCAGTCAACAGGGGCAGGTGGCTGAATGGCGCTATCCACATGAGCCGAAACCCAAAAAACCACGTCAAAGTCGGTCAAAAGTGAAAGTCATGCTACTCGTTTTCTTTGATTGTCGTGGTGTTGTGCATTTGGAATTCGATACAAATGGTTCTACGGTAAATAAAGAATATTATTTGAAAGTTATGCGACGTTTGAGGGAGAATGTGCGTAGGAAATGGCCCAGTTTGTGAAAAGAAACCTCATGCATCTTGCACCCTGATAACGCACCGTCTCACAAGGCTCATATTGTGAACACCTTTTTGACCAAAAACTCGACAAATATCATCGAACAATCATCGTATTTACCGTATTTAGCTTCCTGTGACTTTTTCTTTTTCCTAAAACTTAAATTGCCATTGTGCGCACGCCGCTTTGAGTCGATAGAGGCCATTAAGAAGAATTCTCTGTAGGAGCTGAAGAAGATCTCTCCAAACGCGTTTAAAAGATGCTTTGATGACTGGACTAATCATTGGCATATGTGTATTGCTTCGAATGGAGTCTATTTTGAAGGCGAAACATAAATTTTGATGATTAAACAATTATTGTGCGTTCTATTGAACAATTCCCGATACTTTTTTGACAGAATGTATAATTTTTATGGCGCCGTATTCCATCGCTCAAAATCATTTTTGTATTTTGTAAATGAGTTATTCAAAAAACAAAATGGTGTATTTAGTTTTGCGCCAACTTGTCCAACAAAAATCTCAACGTAAAGTTCTATGCTGTGTACAAAAGTAAAAAGAAAAATTACAGAATCTTAAAGAACTTTGAAGCCTTTTAGTTAGAAATTTGAGAAAAACTCTGGGCATGCAGTTCAAAGTGACTCAAAATTCGCTTTGAGTTTTGATAATTTTTTTTTTTTTGACAGTCTTATCAATGTAACCATCCATAGTGACTTTTGGCTTAACATTTGGGTCAATGCTACAGAAATGGCAAGTATAATATTTATAATACAGGGTGGGTCATATAGCGTTTGCTTTTTGAACCATCTATTTTTTTGAGAATGGTAACACAAATGACATGTCAAATGTGTTCATAATTTACTTAAAGGTTTGACATTTACGAAATGGGACGCTTTACGCTTGAACAAAATTGGGAAATATTGAAAACCTATTTCCAAAGTGGTGGGTCTTCTTCTTCTTTCTGATGAAGCTCATTTTCACATCGGTGGCTAAGTCAATAAGCGAAATTGTCGGATTTGGGGCTCAGAAAATCCACACGTTACTGTAGAGAAGCAAATGCATTCACAACGAGTCACTGTTTTGTGCGGTTTTTGGTCTGGCGGTATCATCGGGCCATTTTTTTCGAAAATGAGCGAAGAGCCGCGGTTACAGTAAACGCGGTTACCGTGACATGCTCAACGAGTTTTTGTTTCCAAAAATTGCAGAGGATGACATGAACGACATTTGGTTTTAACAGGACGGTGCAACTTGTCACACTGCCAAAGTTACACTCGAACTTTTGGCTACCGTTTTTGAATTTCGATATCAATTGGCCGCCTCGGAGCTGTGATTTAAGCCCGTTGGACTATTTTTGTGGGGAGCCGGTAAGGACAAATGCTATGCGAACCATCCAGAGACGATTGATGCTTTAAAATACGAAATCGAAGTTGCCATTCATGAAATTGGAGCCCAAACAATCGAAAATGTGCTTAAAAATTGGGTTGATCGAATGGCTTACTATAAAGCCAGTCGTGACAGTCATTTGAACGATATTATTTTTCATTCGTAAATGACAATGTTCAAGCTTTAAAATAAAAAAAAAATTTTGAAAAAATATTGATTAGTTTTTTTTATAGCCGATTCAAAAAGCAAATTGTACATGGCCTACCCTATATAATAAAACAATACCTGTCACTCCAGCAGTATTGCCCAAAAATTGCTATTATATATATATAATTGGCGCGTACACCCTTTTTGGGTGTTTGACCGAGCTCCTCCTCCTATATGTGGTATGCGTCTTGATGTTGTTCCACAAATGGAGTGACCTACAGTTTCAAGCCGACTCCGAACGGCAGATATTTTTTATGAGGAGCTTTTCATGGCAGAAATACACTCGGAGGTTTGCCATTGCCTGCCGAGGGGCGACCGCTATTAGAAAAATGTTTTTCTTAATTTTGGTGTTTCACCGAGATTCTAGCCAAGTTGTCTCTGTGAATTCCGAATGGTAGTCACGCACCAACCCATTCGGCTATGGTGGCCGCATTATATATATAAATTATCTAGCTGGTAGATCACACAATGGAGTACTGCGTCCACTTTTTTCACAAAACTATAAAATTATTGTAAGCGCTATTCGGTGATAATACAGGGTAGCCCATATAACTTTTTGAAATATTAACTAGCAATTTTTTTTACAGCTCAAAGGGCATTCATGAAGTGCCTGCATTTACAAAATCTGTTGATTTTCGATTAAATACAGCGGAGTTGAGCATATTTACCCAAAAATGATCCTTTTACATCAAACATAATGTGACCACGGCGGCTATACTAACAAACAGAACTTTTGTGAATAGAAAAATCTATAACTGGTCATGAAGAAGCCGATGCTATTACAACGAGTGAGGGTTTGGTGCAAATTTTTGTTTGGAACTCATCATTGTTCATAATGGCCAAGAAGCTACAAAGCCTTGCTGTGTCATTTCTTATTTTTCAATACAAACAGTATTTGGTTTTAATAGCAGGGCGGTATCAACCTTACATTCGATTTTTGCGTATTGCCTTCTTATATTTAATAATCAGCTAAAACGATATTGGCGTTTGGCAATTGTCATAAGATGTCAATATTGCGATTTGACTTAATTCGAAAATTTGTAAGGCGCATTAAATATATGTACATGTTGCCCCAACCGTCTCGAGATTCAAGAGTTGAAACATGAAATTAGATCCCATTAGAGAAATACAATACATGTCTTGCATTTTCTTCCATATAGTAAACAATGCACGCAAAAAAGCCAGCAAAACAAAAAAAAAATTTAATTCGCTACAAAGCTGCATATCCAGGATTTCTCAAAAAATTCTCATTAAAAAGTTTTAAATTTTGAATTTGTAAAGTTATTTTACAACGTTTGAAACTTTCAGTTAGGTGGTTTTGTTTGAACATAAACTACAAATTTTATATTTAAAAACAGAAATAAAAAAAAATTAATAAAAAATAAATAAGCAAATCAGGTTTAAATATTTCCGTGTCATTGTGTTTTCTGTATTCATAAGTCACCATAAAAATTACAGTAGTAACCAACGGCAAGTGGACTACACTTCCTACCTAGCCAACTTTGGCTAACGGCGGTTGGTTCTATGAGTGAAAGTAAACTGGAAACTAAAAAAGGTTTCCGAACGAGTTTAAACGATCCTTCAAGGGAAAAGTAACTGATAACGTTGACGAATCGTTAGTGCGCTCCTACGACAGTCGGTTTTACATGACTGAAACGACTCGAATTTACAACCGGCCAAGGACTGTCACTTCAGCAGCATGTCCCATACATGTCGGAGACGCCCAATTTATCCAAATTAATTCGACTTTCTGACTGTACCAGCAATCATCTATTAGCAATCAGAGAATCATGCAAATCACTAAAAGACTATAAAGAAATGGGAACTCTGTAGTTTTAAAGTGCAGAGAGGTACTAGAATTTCTTAGTCGTGGGCTTTAAATTACTCTCATATGGGTTCTCGGTCATAGGAACCTAGAGGGTAATGAGATAGCAGATGAGCTAGCAAGAAAAGGTTCGGCATCAGACATAATAGAGTCAGTGACAGTTGCTACCCCATTCAACACAATAACGATTCACCTGTTAAGATGCTCTCGCCCAAACATTTCACGTATCACTGCAACCGTTACAAGTCACTTGAAGGTAGGGGATCGCAGCCAGACTGAACCTTCATTTCAATTCCATCTCTACAAGCTGTGAAGCGGAGTGGGTGAAGGAAAGTCTTTTCCATTGTTTATGTGAATGCCCAGGTCTGGCTAGAGCATGGTTTAGCTCTTTCGGTAAGCCTTTCCTACAGCAAATTAATGAAATCACAGACATAGAGATAAAAAATTTTCTGGTATACCATACTTGGATCTCACGTAAAACGGCGCTAGTCACTAATTAGGACTAAATCAGTTGAAATACTGAACCACTTTAACAACAACAACAAGAACAATAACAGCCAATCGTTATCTTTTTTCGAGATGCCTTCTTTGAAAACCTGCTTAGGTTGAGTAGAGTTCAGGTAGATTAGGTAGATTTAACTGGAATTGTTACAAGGCTATCCTAACCCAAGAAATGGCGTATTTAGGTTAGCGAGCAAAAGCGCCATATAATCTAACTTAACTTATTTTGTTGATCATGCGGAATGATTCCTTGATTGATTTTGATTAATAAATTTTGCGCTTAGGCTAAGAACTCAAATTGAGTTTAAGTACTTTCGTCAAAAAGAATAATAAAACATGAAAATGTGCTTAAAATACATATACAAACATTGATACTACAAAAGCTACTGAACATGAAAACATACAGGATCTTTCAAGTTAGTCTTCTCTTAAATACTCGACAGGCATTTAGGCTCAATTCGGACATTAAACTTCAATTGTTTCAGGTTTATTCACAATAGATGGTATCTAACGCCTTGAAATGATACCAGAAAGAATAGTTCAATCGCATCAAAGCGAATGGTTTTGTAGGCCTGAGTGCTATAGAATACCGATAAATCTTCCCGCGAGTTTCGTTTTAGTGTTTGCTTGGCAAAGTAGTGAAAAGTGTCTCATTAGGAGGCAAAAACTAAAATTGAAAAAAAATTTGTTTCATATGCATAATAGCAATCCCTTAATAGTAAATGCATTTCCACAGCAGCACTTTCGTATAAGAATTAGCAAATAAGTCAGTACACAAAGTGTGCCAAACAGTAACAAATACCGTAATTTTGCTTGATTATGAACTACTCAATGGAAGTTAGCTTTCTCTAAGCGATACAAAATTTAGCTAATCTATAGGTAATGGATTTTAACTACTTTTATGGCGCTCACGAACTAAATCGAATTCATTTTAGTATTACAAATTATACGTTTCCTACTTAACATCCTTCAAATGAGACTCCATCGAGCTGTTACGGTGCTTTCAAAACAAAAAGCTGCTAACAAACAAATTCGAACTTGAAAGATCCTGCGCAAATGAAAATGTTTTTCATAAACTTAAAAGTTGCTGCATATTTTATAATCGGTAGGTACTTCAGTACAACACTCAAAATAAATGTATTTACGGAATACAATACCATCTGTACGCAAGTGCACGCATGCATACACACACATATATACCTCGTTGCATCGTGTAATTATTGCAGCATATGACTCCGTGCATGCTGTTAGAAAATTAGCTGATGGCATAAACTATTCCGTGAGTGATTATTGCTTCACTATTTTACAGGCAGCAGATGGTTATTGCTAGTGTTCGCATGAAATATCCTCATACGTGCATCGCAGTTGCAGATGTGCATACAAAGCGGGCTTGGTGTAGTAACACAATCTGCGTAAGCGGATGAGAGAACATGCATACGAATTATGACGTGCTGCTGCTTTGCTTTGTGGGATTTATATTAAATACGCTTACAGCCGATGATGTGATGTAGTTCGTTAACCGCAGCATTAACTGCAATTTAAATTCAAAATTTGACAAATGAATTTATTTGGTCACAAACTCATACAAGAAGCACTTATACCAGCCCCGCAGGGAATTCCACGAATTTAGAACTCGTTCTCGAAGCCCGTTGTCTGCTTAAATTTTGAGCGATTACATGTCAAGTTGTCCAAGCATTTGGGACATTGCCGTAAATTTTTCTAAAACTTTATTGTAGTACAAAAAAAAGTAAATCCGAAAAATTTTGAAACAAATTTTTATAATTTTAGGAGTTATTCAATGCTGGACATGGAATTTTACGATAGAGTTTCTTAAAATGGAGTATTTTCATTTTTCTTTAACAAATTGAAATTTTTTTATTTTTTTAAGGCAGAATATATTTATTAAACATTTTTTTCTAAATTTTTTTTTTTGTTTTCAAAAATTTGTCGAGGGAAAATTTTTTTTTCATTTTCGGCAAACACGCTCCCTCAGTATTTTGCATTGATTTTTCGCTGGTTTGCTGTACATTTATATTTGAATATAACTGGAAAAGTTGGGAAAAGTCAGGGAATAAGGAGCATAGTTTCAGCCATGTATTGATAAAAAAAAATATAAACCTGAGGAGGAGGTGTTTTTCAAAAATGACAATGTCTAAAATATAGTTTTTGGATCACTTGACATGGAATCGCTCACCATAAAAATGAGGTATGAGTAAGCATTATACTGTAGGTCTGTCACCATGGACCCGTTGCGGCAACGTATTTGACTGACGTGCCATGTAAAATGTACTGTGGTGCCACAATGACAGTATTGCCGCATATAAACAAACAAAAAACAAGAACGTGAAAGCATATATTATAAAGGGTTTTCCAATAACAGTTGTTATTGGTGAATAGATTGCGCTATCGGCGCTATTATGAGAGATGATTAACGATTTTTATGGCCGGAATTGGATGGAATTGATTTGGACAACGTCTATTTTCAACAAGACGGCGCTACTTGCCACACAAGCAACGAAACCATTGATCTTTTACGGGAAAACTTTGCGGACCGTGTTATCTCTCCAAGAGGTGATCACAATTGGCCACCGAGATCTTGTGATTTAACACTTTGTGACTTTTTTCTTTGGGGCCACATGAAAGAGTAGGTCTACACCAACAGCACAGGGTCGATTCAAAACCTCAAACCTCCACTATTAACGGCATACCTTCCTCTTTATAATGAAACTAGCTTTAACCCGCGGCCCCGCTCGCGTAGGAGTAGTTTTGAGGGATTTAGGATATGTATATAAAAGAATTACAAACAATAATTTCATAGAAAATAATTTTTTTTTAATAACCATAATATTACAAAACCCGGCATCCGTTGCTATGCTTCGTTGAATAAAATCGAAACAACCAATCAGAAAAATATCAAGCTGAATTATTTCTATTAATTTGCTATCTCAAACCGTTTTTGAACTTGGCATTTGGGTCTTAGTTGAACAGCTTATGCGGATTATGAAGTCTAGAGTGTGTTATAAATACTGGGAAATAGAAAAAAAATTTTAGATTAAATTTAAGCAAATATTCGATTATTAGTGACGAATGAGAGTTGTGGCGCGGCCTGGGGGCTGTGGGAAGGGAGTTGCATCATAAAAACATGCCTATAACCTTCATTGGGTGAAAATATGAATGTATATTATAAAAATTTTTACGTCATTTGGTGTTGTCGTTTCGTAGTGATGCGCGGACAACGTACAGACATTCACCTTTATAGTATAGATAAACATCCGATCCGATCATTTATTTTAAAAAATAGCATTCTTGTTTGAACATCAGAATAACACCTCTTATTAAAGAACCCTTTATTTTATTGTGTATAAACAGGTTTTTGTTGGTTGTTAAACATATTATAAAATTTATGCTTATTGAAGAGAAAGGGGCTTTTAATAGACTTTATGGTAGTCGCAAACAGTGGGTGTGACCATAACTTCGAGATCTTTACGCACATTCATTTTTCAAGCATTATAATTGACTCAATTAATTTAAATTCCATTTATTTTCTGCATTTAATTTGATGTAAAAAAAAAACAGTTTTGAAAAGTTGTCATTTTCGGCAGTTTTTGTGCATTCGGGCACGGCGTACGTACGGTACGCATGTGGCGCCTTCGACTCCAATAAACACAATCTATTTTGCTGTCAGTCAAATTCATTTCGCAACGGACCTTTGGTGATGGGTCTATTAGTTCTACTGACATGCGTTTAATGTTCCATAAACGTTTTAATAGCCAATCAAATTTGATTGGGTTGGATGCCGCAAAAATTTACGATCGCTCAGAAATCACTCGTGTCAATAGGTGCAAGAAATGTTGACATATTTTACGACATACTTTAACTGAAAAATTCGACTTTTTTAGTTTCAGATGATTCTACGACGAATGCCGATTGGCACCGCAGAACACCTCTCGAAAAACATATCTCCAAAAAAACTCTGTCATGGGCTTATTTGTCAATATTTTATTATTAATATTTTTTAAAAACTTATTGAAAAGATGTACAATAACATGCAACTGATTTTATTACAGTATCTTAAGCCATATTTCTGTAAAAAATTCAAAAAAAAGTGTTTTTTTTTAGCGCTAAACCCTACCACCCCCTTAACTATTTTTATTTATTATTTGTGAATGAAATTATTACCGAAACTAAAACAGAAGAAAGAATATTGCGAGGCCAATCAAATCCATAGCTTTTACATTTTTTGACTTTGCAATTTGGTCGGGTTCACGATATTATCACTTTTGTGTGAACGCATTAGATCTTCCAACGCGAACACGCACACATGTCCATGCGTTGTTGAGTTATGCGCTTACCAACACATTTTGCGAATCATTTTGACGTGATAACGTCTTATAATTCGATTTAACAGGCTGCACGCACGAAAAAATGTGTCGTTACCTTGCTCATTAGTGTTACCTTGCTCATACTAGTGTTACCTTGCTCATATGTAGTTACCTTGCTCATATGTAGTTACCTTGCTCATATTAGTGTTACCTTGCTCATATGTAGTTACCTTGCTCATTAGTGTTACCTTGCTCTTTAGTGTTACCTTGCTCATTAGTGTTACCTTGCTCATATGTAATTAGTTACCTTGCTCATTGCATTGAATGAACTGCAAGCGAAAGCACGGAACGAACGACAAAACAAACAAAGCAAACGAACGGCAACGTTCGACATCTTGCTCTCTCCTATTTAAGTGAGCGTATATATGTATGTATATGCGCATATGTACATATATAAATTCACGTATTTGTATTTGCATATGCCTTCTTATTGATTATTATTAATTTGATTCACTTGAAGAATTTAAAATAAAACCAAGTTTGTTAATAATACCTGTTTTTTTTAATGTTATTATTATTAATTTTTTTATTATATATGAAGGAAAAAATGTATGGTAATATTTACCATATACCTTATAAGATATGTTGTCTATACTAATATTATAAAGAGGAAAACTTTGTTTGTTTGTAATGAAGAGGCTCAAAAACTACTGGACCGATTTTAAAAATTCTTTCACCATTCGAAAGCTACATCATCCGCGAGTAACATGGATTATATTTTATTTTGGAAATAGGGCTCGAGATATAGGTCAAAACGTGGACCCGGGTAACCTTCGGATGTGTATGTACAATATGGGTATCAAATGGAAGCTGTTGGTGAATGCTTTAGTCCGGAGTATTTTTCATGCCGCTCCGTGACTAGGGTCTCGAGATAGAGACCAAAACGTGGACCCTAGAATGTGTTTGTACAATATGGATATCAAATTGAAGCTGTTGGTGAATGCTTTAGTACAGAGTATTTTTCATGCCGCTCCGTGACTGGGGTCTCGAGATATAGGTCAAAACGTGGACCCGGGTAACCTTTGGTTGTGTATGTACAATATGGGTATCAAATGAAAGCTGTTGATAAGTGCTTTAATACGGGGTAATTTTCATACCTATTGATGACTAGGGTCTGGAAATATATTCCAAAACGTGGACTCGCCGTGTCTTTGCACCGAATTAAACCAAACTTACACACATTATTAAGGAGGTATTGAAGATGGTTTCCGTATAGTTTGGATACCTATTGGTAGACAGGGTCTCGAGATATAGATCGAAACGTGGACCCGGGTAACCTTCGGATGTGTATGTACAATATGGGTATCAAATGGAAGCTGTTGGTGAATGCTTTAGTTCAGAGTATTTCCATCCGCTCCGTGACTAGGGTCTCGAGATAGAGACCAAAACGTGGACCCTAGAATGTGTTTGTACAATATGGATATCAAATGAAAGCTGTTGGTGAATGCTTTAGTACAAAGTATTTTTCATGCCGCTCCGTGACTGGGGTCTCGAGATATAGGTCAAAACGTGGGCCCGGGTAACCTTTGGTTGTGTATGTACAATATGGGTATCAAATGAAAGCTGTTGATAAGTGCTTTAATACGGGGTAATTTGTTATGTTATGTAATGTTATGTTATGTTATGTTATGTTATGTTATGTTGTGTTATGTTATGTTGTGTTATGTTATGTTATGTTATGTTATGTTATGTTATGTTATGTTATGTTATGTTATGTTATGTTATGTTATGTTATGTTATGTTATGTTATGTTATGTTATGTTATGTTATGTTATGTTATGTTATGTTATGTTATGTTATGTTATGTTATGTTATGTTATGTTATGTTAATGTTAACTCATTCTCTATATCCATACAAAATATCTATCAAACAAATAAAATTAAAATTTTCTTTTGAAAAATGCAACCATTCAATTAGTATTTTCTTATGACGTTATCACGTTAAACTATCGTCAGTAAGCCGACTTTACAGACAACCTCTTTTTTTATATTATAAATGTAAATGGAGTCCTACATACATATGTCAATCATATTTGTCATTTGTGTACTAAAACAGCTGCAGTACACAAACAGAAAAGCAAAGCAGCGCGTAAAAGTCAAAATAAAGATTGCCATCACTTAAAATAACTTTATTTTATTGAGTAAAAAAGGTATTTAAAAACAAAATCAATGATTAGTTTTGCGCCACAATCTAGAGATTTTCTAATTATTATTCATAATTTCTAATTATTTTTCAGTATTCTTAATTATAGTAACACTCAAAAATTTGTACTACCCTTATCGATATACCTCAAATAAAATTTAAATTCAAATATTTTAAATTCTAAAAAAATTCTGTAAAAGATTCTAAAAACAAAAAGTCAGTACCTTATTTCATTGCTTCAGATTTTCCCTGCTGGCGTGGTGCTCATATCTGCTAGCAGCTATACATATAATTATGTACATACATTTGTAATACCAAGTACATTGGTATATGTGGGCAACTAAAATACAAGTAGTACCCGAACATGTAGAGCGCAAATGCAGCCTGCGCTTTATCACTACTGCAATAGATGACATATTTTCCTTTTATGTATTGCCAAAAGAAATTAATTTTAAATGATTACCTAAGCGGATTATAGCCACACCCAGCCAGCCTATCCACCCTAAATTTCGTCACGTTATCTATAGCAAATGGCTGTGCTCAGAGCTTAACGAGCTAATACTCTCACCCAAGCAAGAAGTAAACCACATTAATTGGTGGTTTTGACAGGCCCATTAGAGCCGTGGTGTTTAGAAATGAAAACCTAATTTTCCGCGCATTAGAAAAAGAAAAAGTAGACATATATAATTTCAACATTTTTTTATTAAAGGCACTTGTAGTTTTCTAGTGCTCAGTTAATACCTAAGGGTCTTACTGAATCTTGAGCTGATATTTACTATTGGATTCCGTGGATTAGTTAGGCGTGATGTACAGTGTCGTCAGTGAGTCAAAAAGTATTCAAAAATAATGTGAAGACAACAGAATAGCGGAAATGATATTAATAACAACTGTAAAGTTTTCCTAAATCAAATTTTGCTTTTAAATAAATATTATATAAAAAAGTAACTACAAAATTAACTTAAATTTTTTATTATAGGATTAGAGATTGGCCCAAAAATAATAGGAATTACTGAAAATGGTTGGGTACGTCCTATTTCTATTTTTGCAAGGTGCGGAATAGCTGCAGCTTTTTCAAGAAAGAAGCTCAAGTTTAAAGAAAGGGAACAGAACTGATACCGGAAATCTAATCGTCAATTAGGTTTCACATCCGGCGGTAAAAAGGTCTTAGACTTTCCTAGACCATTAATGATGTATGTAAAATAACAAATAATAGAGCAGAAAACCATTTGACCAATTTTGGCTATTTTTCATATTTTGTTTGAGTTTTCATTATTTTTTTCTAGGAAAAACCACATAAACCTAAGTTTCAAACTTGATGTAAAAATTAGAAAAATCTACAATTTTCCCATCTCAATTCCTCGGTTCTTAATTCGAATTTCTAGAAACATTAATGGCATGCAGTTTTATAGCTTATTGAATTTAACTACCATAAAGGGCAAGTTTCAGGTTTTTTTAAAATCCTGTTGATTCCTTACATATAATTTTCTTCCGTGATGGTGTCGCGCATTTTCTCCATGCAACGAATGTACGAAACTATTGGATGTACCATGCAGGCAAACACATTTTAAGCAAGAATAGCAGGGCTATTCTGCTTCTCGGTTTCGCAAAATGTGTTCATTAATTTGAATACGATCGAATCGTTTCAAAATGTTGCCTCTTAGTCGTTGGAATGAGAAGAATTCTATCGTATTCAGAATTTATGAAACCAACAGAGCAAAGGGAAGACATCGCATCGTTTTACATTTCAAACTGAGTCGTAATGCTGAAAAGGGTTTTATATAAATTTTTTTGGGAAAAAGTTATTTTTAATTTATTTTAACAATCACACGAAATTCACACATTCGTTGAAACTTTTGGATATGCGAGAGAAAAAAATAAGCTGTTGACGCATATTTCATTCGAAGTGAAGTTTGGAATTTCTTCAAGTCTACTCGAGAAAATCTTTTTGAATTGGAGCCTTTTTTCCGCAAAATAACAAAAGAATTAAGTTTTGCCACTTTCGAAAACCTTCCTACATAGTTTGAGACACATACACGTGTACTTAACGAAAAAAATTCAAAGGCGATGGAAAAATCGAAAATGAGGTACAGTTACATAAAAGCTCATAATTTTTGGTTGAAATGTGTTTTTTTTAATTTCGATATTCAAGGATTAATTTTTGAATTATATTTTGTGGCTCTTTTTTCCTCAAAATAATATTAAAAATTTTAAAGAGGTGTGAAAATTAAAATTAATATGCGATGGCAAAATCGAGAATGGGGTATAGTTATATAAAGTTTCGTAATTTTTATTCGAAAAAAAATACTCAAGGATTAATTTTTTAACTACACTTTGTGGCTCTTTTTCCCTCAAAATAGTGTAAGAATTTTTTCCGTTTTCGCTCTTTACTTTCTTTTTTGTTCAATATCCACATTTGAGTACATTTGCTTTCAATTTTTTAATCACTTTTTTAGCAATTAAGAAGCTTCGAAGATCCATCATAAAAATAAAACTTAAACAACGCATTGGAATTATTAAAATTCACTAGAAAAATGGTGAAAATTTGGCAGTGACGGATCCTAAAACTCGAACTTTTTTGGGTCATCGTGAAGCACCTTGTCGTACCGCAATACAGAAAATGGTGAAAAAATTCGGGCTGTTGGGACAAGTTAGTGATGTGAAGAATAAAACCTGTGCACGTCGCCAAGAACAGCCGAAAATATTGCTGTTGTAGACGAAAGTGTTGAAGAAAACCCAGGTTTGTTCATTCCTCGTCGTTCTTTGGAAATAGGCATTCCACAAACGTCATTACACCGTATTTGCATAAAGATTTGGGTATTAAGGCTTATAAAGTCCAGTTAACACAAGAACTCAAGTCGGCCGATTATCAACAACGTCGTGTCTTTGCTTGAAATGTATGAAAATGATCCGGAATTCCATCGAAAAATCATCTTGAGCGATGAGGCCCATTTCCACCTCGGTGGCTTCGTCAACAAGCAAAATTGTCGGATCTGGGGCTCAGAAAATGCAAGAGTTATTGTTGAAAAGCCTCTATATTCTCAACGCGTGACTGTTTGGTGCTGTTTCTGGTCCTTCCTTTTTCGAAAATAAAGCTGAAGCAACAGTTACGGTGAATGGATTGCGCTATCGAGAGATGATTAACGATTTTTATGGCCGGAATTGGATGGTATTGATCTGGACAACGTTTATTTTCAACAAGACGGCGCTACGTGATCTTAACATTGAATAACACCTCTTGTTGGAAAACCCTTTATATGAGCTGCTGTTTTAATTTTGTATCTGTGTCATATTACTGTTGGCCAATTTCTTTGGAAAGTTGTTCTGACTATGTACTATGCACTATGACTATTTTGTACTCTACGTAAAAGTTTAGGCAATTTTATCAAAAAAACTTGGGTCTGAAAGTAACTTCGAGTTTGCTAAATCGCGAAAATTGTTATTTAAAAAGTGGAAAAGAGGTGCTAGAGATTTTTGATCAAAACTTGTTTTAAGGTGTTTTTTGTTACGGGAAAATCGTGTCTGGACTTCAATTTTTCTTAAAACATATCCCAGGTTGACAAAATCGTGAAAACATTCTCTTTTTTTAATTCATGTTTCATATAAATAAAATATCCACAATATATAAAGTTATAAAAAAGAAGGAGGTTTCACTTTAAATTTTTTGAGAGCTACAAAGAATTTTCAAAAGTTCATAATTTGTTCATATACTAAGCTCCCACATTGTTAATAGTTAACAATAAATTTTGAAAATAAATCTGAAAATTGTGTAACAAAAACTGTACAGCGAGTTCCTTGGATTGGCAGCTTGTTTTTTTGGAGCTTGCAAACGCGCAACTTATTTTATTCTTCTATTTTAGTTTATAAAATTGTATTTGACTTGAATTGAAGACAGTTGAAAAAAAAAATTAATTACAATTATCAATCTGATAGTTATATTTCGATGAAGATGTCAAAGTACCAACTAAAGTCAAATGGCAAACATGGTTGCTATTGTCATTAAATGCAACTATGTTTTTTATATCATGAAATATGTAATAAATAACGTTTTTTATTCGTTCTCTTTAAATTGCAATGAATGTATAAAATTTTGTTGCTTGTACCGCAGCAAACACATAAAGTCAGAGGGTGATTGATTTCTACTTTTTGCATATGACGTCATACGTCAATCATATTTGAAGCTTGTGAACTAGACAGCTGCATTATACAAACAGATGAGCAAACGAGCGCGTAAATGTCAAAATAAAACTTTCCATCACTCAAAATCGGTTGTTTTTTATTTAGTAAAAAAGTTATGAAAAAAGTTGATTAATTTTGTGCCACCTTGTATATTTATTATTAAATATATTACTTGCGTGATTGTGTTGTTATCTATCAACTATAACAAAATGGTAAACTACAATGACAAAAGTTGCACAATTTTTTTCCCAGTCACAAACACTGTGCAAAGCATTAAAGCAAAATGCAATTCCTCACGTTTTTTCTCAAGGGACTATATGGGTGTGTAAAGCGGGCTACTTAGAGTTAACTAAGTATACAAATTATGCACCACTTTTCGTGACAAACTCTACTTATTGCGATTTGTGGTAAAAGGCCTGCATTTAAGAGGATTCGGTTCAAACACTTCCTTTGCAGAATATGATGACCAACACCCCACTTCAGGGATATACTTACGTGCATATACATACATACATCTACATAAAGTAGTACTTTAGAAAACTCAAATCCCACACAATGTCCCAAACGTAAAGCGCTCACTGAAGTCATATAATTTCTTTCGTTATTTGCAATTTGGGCGGTGTTTTGAGGGCTGTTAAATTTTGATGCATTGCCAAATGAGGCAAATCACACAAAACTTAGTGCTGCAAAGCTCAATTACATTCATACATACCACCAATGCATGGCATTATGACTTGAGTAGCGTGCGCTACCTTCACAGGTGGGCGGAGAAGGGCGTTGGATTTACACTACAACGAAAATTAATGACACACATACAATTACATGAGTTAATATACAAGTAATACAATTCTTGTACTCATGAGCAAAACTTTTGGATATTCATAAAAGTATGTGAATACTTATTTTCATATGTATGCACATAGCGAATTTAATATTAATATGTTTCTTTGGAATAGGCTCTCAAGTTGAACCGGTGACTTTGATATACATAAATATATATTATATATATGCCAGTATTAGGGGTGCTAGTTCTGGTATTTTTGAGTCCCAAATATATCGGGATTATTTGTCAATAATTAATGATACCTTGCAAGTAAATACTCGATACTTTTTTCCCGATGCAAGTAATTTTTAAAATAATACATAATATTTAAATATTTCGGTAGTCTAGCGTAAGCGCACTAGCCTGCCATTCCAGAGAGAGGTCGAATCCCACGTAAACCACAGCCCCACGTAAAGCACCTACTTTCCTCTTTCTAAAACAAACAGGAAAAAAAACTCATTCCTCAACTCCAAAAACTTATTCTTCTCATCCTTACTCCCGCACAATGGTCAGCGCATTTTGCATTGTGGCTGCTAAAACAAGCAAAAACAAAGAAAAACACAGAATTACACAATGCATCAGTGGCGCCAGCAAGAGGAAGCGGGCAATCGCATACACACCAAATTTAGCGAAGTCCTCAACCATCTGTGGGATCCTTTTGCCAGAAATACTTCACACACAGATGGCGCTCCAATCAGTAAGAAGGCGTTGTTCCTAAGCAATGACAGGTAGGCATTCCCACTACTTAGGACTGATAACTGCAGGCTAATCACCTACCCTGTCAGAAATAAAATAGATTAACGAAATCAATGCAAGACAAGTCTTGCCGAGCCCCTATGCTCCCGAGAGGAGTGAACAAGGAAAAAAAAAACAATTTAAATAATATGAGTGGATGCACATGCAGTTCAGGGATGTGCTATATAAAGGGGTTCGGTAGCAAAATTAGGTCTTAAATTTAGAGTTTCTACCTAACCGCTGAGCGTATGTGTGGGGAGGAGACTGCGTTAGCCTCACGATATGGGTGAACAACGTGCTTTCGCAATCGAAACGTATTCAGGCCAATGATTCGCTGGCAACTACGTCGTCTTGCCCCACTGCTGCTCTGAATTTCGTTTTGCACTTACTTCCCATCGACTTTTACGTTATTTCCATCGCTGCTCAAAGTGCAATCAGGTTAAAGGAAGTCGGCCTCTGAAGACAATTTCTCAAGGGTCACGGTAGCATTTTTAGGCAGTTAATACCGCATTTCTCTGAACTTGGGACCGATCTCCTTATCTGCAAACTGGAGTTTGAGGGTCGTGCTAAGGCAATCTTTCCAAGTAGGCAGGACTGAAAAGAGGGGAGCATCTGCATCGAAGCTGTAAGCTCTGTCTTCACTGACCAAGATGGAATGGGGAGTCGAAGCAGGGGTTTTCTCAAAATCAGCCAATTTATCTATTTCCTTAAAGTTACCGAATTCTGCTTCTTCTCTTTCAGACAGAAGTTTTTGCGATCTTGCAGGCATGCAAAACACTTAGGGAACGTGGGAGGAAGGGAGATATTAACATATTTTTTCGATAGTCAAGCCGCCGCGATCAAGGCTCTGACGACGCCATGGTGCAGATCCAATCGACATTTTTTCGGTGCATAGGTAAAATTTCTCTGATCTGGGTTCCAGTACAAATGAATATAGAGGGAAATGAAATTGCTGATGAGTTTCGTAGAAAGAGGACTAAATTGGTCCCTGAAACCTCCTACTTGGTCATCGGCATTCCCCAGAGTGTTGTTAAAGGGGGATTGCACAACTTATTTCGCAAGAAAGCTTAGAAGAGACGGAGCACCAATTCTTTATGTGCTATTTTGAAAACTCTTTGGTCCCAAAACAATAAACGGGGTCCGGGTTTGCCAGTTAGATGATTAAGGTCACTGGTTAAGGTCACATCAACAGCTCTGGTTGGCTGTAGATATCTTGCTCTTGTAGAATTCATAATGGTATCAAAACGGCGTTTTAGTGCTACTTGGGGAGTGCCAGAGTAGTATTTTACCTAACTGCCTGCACGTCATAGATTTTGCTCATGTTACAATATTCGATGTTTAAGTGATGCCCTCAGGGACGATTTCATTCGTTAAAGGGTGCGAACGTTCCGGGCAACAAAATCGGTGGCAAATAACCACGGCTAAGGTCAATCCGGATATCGAGAATAAATAAAAATATTGAACTCTCTGATAAAAGTTTGCAAGTTTGATGCCCTGGGACTACTAAAAAACTATTATTCATGGAATATTGAAGATTTCATCTCTTCAAAATCAAAACGCTTTAGACTTTCTGTGAGACAATGTTGGAGTGATAAGTGATTAAAGAGAAGTGCATTATAAGTAAAAAAAAATTCAGTTATTGGTCACCCACTATCAAAATATCAGCAGCCACTTCACGGCCTCAAAGTAGCGATTTGATTTGCATTGTGAAACGGTGGAATAATTGGACCACATTTTTTTAATAACCGTCTAGGGTATGTTATTTCTCGCAATTACTTTTCCAGCAAGCGCCACGAAGTACGGAGGCAAGATTCTAAGAGTGAATCCGATTTAGGGATCCGGTTTTAAGAAAAGAAATTCCTACTTGTCCTCGTAATATCTATTTTGAAATCAACTTTTATCATTAGTAATTCCCTTTTAATTTAGGTTTCAATTCGTAATTCTGCCACCGGACACGATGTACATAATAAAATTAAGTTCTGACTTTACCATTTCAAGTGCAATCCATATTACACAGGGTTCGTCCAGCACGAAGCGGAGCTAGAGGACTTCCTCTCCGTTTCTAAGATCTTTGTTTGCATCGAGCTTTTTTTCTTAAGTAGCTTTAGCAGAAATGTACAGCCCAAATATTATTACAAACATATACGTTTAGTTGTTTTCTTTTGTTTAGTTTATAATGAAATAATTTTCACTTTAAATAAAAAAAAATATGTTTAAAATCTATTTTATTTAATATTTATTATCTGATAGAAAGGCTTCACAAATAATATTGCTGTATTTTTTTCGAGTTAAGTTGCTGAAAATTATGGAAATTTCGGGACTAAACTCGAAATCACGGGATTACGTTAACCGAAATCCCACAAATCTCGGGATCATAAAAATCGAAAAAATGGCATGCCTAGTCTGTATGTGGCATTACCTTCAAAGGCATATTACTATGCATTTGGCTCGCACCTTTAACAGATTTATAGCTATGAAATATGTTTTACATTCTTGGTAGCCGGAGTGTTGAAAAATCTTTAATCTTAGCAAACTGCACTCGCTCAAAGTGCCAAAGTTTATTGCTTGGCTTTTTAACTATTTATGAGTTTACTATTTATGAAAGTGTTGGCAAGCATGCCGCTGCTACCACCTTTGTTCCACCTCCTGCTGATAAGCAGAACTTTATTCCTTTACAGTTCCTTTCACGCAAAACTACTTGAAGTTTGGCATTTCATGGCTGTTTGTCGGTTATTGCCGGTAATTCCAACGAAGCCTTTTGCAAGCATTGTTGTACAAAATGCTAACTAAGTAATGCCGCAATTTAGAAATCAGAGGTATATTGAGGTTAACAATGTACTTTTTACTAGTTAGTAAGCTTTCGTGGAAATTTGTTAAGTTTCAAAGGTTGGCAGTGAGTAGACGATTGAAATAACGCGTAGAAGAGCCATGTGTGTACGAGTATATCTGACTAATAAAATTAGAGGCAACACATGCGCTACGAGTGAATTATGACTTACATTTGATGCCATAAATCTGCACCAAGCTGAGAATATTAGAGTCGTCCTTGAGTTGTTTCTAAGAAGTTTTGAGGTCTAATGAACATTTTTATACCTTCGTGAAACTTTTAGACTCGAAAAGATATAAAAGTATTTAGTTTCGCTAAAATAGCTATAATACTCACATTGTGCACTTAACAAATGGTCTTGCATTAAGAGCAATCAGGTTTTAAATTTGTATTAAAAAAATAAATACTTTGAGCGGTATTGCTATTTGTATAGGTTTCATACGCGTTTCCTGATATTATGTACGGCATATAATTTCGAGCAAAGCATCGCCGCAGCTCCGCTGTAGATTCTATAGGTGCGCATGCTACTGAACTACATTTAGATGACATAATCGCCCAAATGGGGTTCAATTTCATAAAAACGCGAGTTATGTTGGCTTTTAGGGTTGTTGGTTTCCTTGCATAGACTAGAGATTGCATGTAGTAGGGTGGTATTAAGTCGCACGAGTTCGAAGGGCAGTGAATTCCGCTACCACGAGAAATAGCGAAGCCCTCGAGCTTCTCAACCACGTTCCCACGATAGTCGGTTCTACGTAATCGGAACGACCCGTGTTTATATCCGTCCAAGGATTGCGTATTCAGCAGAATTTGTATGCAGCTACAACAACAACAACATCTTCCCAACCAATAAATTCGATATTTCCCATGCACAAGTGACACCGTTCTGTTTAAAGCACATGCTTGTGTGGTCTATACCGTTTATCTTAGACTACAAAAAACTTGTTATTATCATTCAATATTGGTTGCTGTTGACAGTGAGGTCAACTGCTAAGGTATCTCCAAAGAAATAAGGCCTAATAATTGAGTCCGATCAAAATCCTAGCTAAAGAGAGAGTTTTTTTGAATTTAGTGGCACCTGATGAATCTTCTTTGGATTTTTGTAGCTTCAATTCAAATTTACTTCTTTACGAAGTCACTTAACCCAAAATTAGGCTTATTCCTCAAAAGGATTTATTACCTAAAGTAAGCGCTAGAAACGTTTGGCGAATATACATAATACTGAGTTTAATTATCAATTTAAGCAATTTCAGCGCGTTGTTAAATCGTGTAGCGTTCCATGGTTAAATTTCAAGACTAAATAAACACCTCCGCCAAATTTGTGACAGTTGTAGCTGCATCAAGCTGGCCGCCATAAAAATGAAAAATATGGTCCCTATACATTCTCCAATTTCGAGCGTACCGATTGGAAAACCCTTTGAATAAAACATGTATTGTCAGTATTGTTAGGTTAGGTTAGGTTATACTGGCTGGCCGCATCCACGCAGAACCTTTAACGATACCAAATCTGAGGCCTTTTTTGCGAAAACATGCGTCGATCAAGATGTGCGAATTTTACGAGTCGCTTACGCTCCAGTTCAGGGATACATTCCAGTATTTCAAAATTGAGAGCACCCAGGTAGCATAGTTTAGTTTTCGAGAGTGCCAAACAACAGTATAGGAGATGCTCCAGATACTGTTAGTACATCAACTAAAGTTTTACAGTCCCTTCTATCGAACGATACACCCGAATCAGTCAATATTGTTAAACTGAGTGTAAAATAAATTTAGTGGAGTTTATTTCAAAAATAAGCTTTAGAGATTTGCGTAAAATTGTAGTTGTACAGATACTCAGAATAATCTATTTACTATTTATGTACTCTACTCCTAAAAAAACCCAAAGCGCATTCGTCAGCAAACAAACGGGCATCGTTATCACCATCCCTTCGACTACCAATAAAGGCCACTGCCATTACCAGTGTGTATTTTGGGTGCAATGTGGTGTGCAATCGATAATCAGGCAAAATGTCTTACCATAAATACTTAGCGTTGTCTCTGAATTCAATGCTTATCAGCATTTGAGTTACCAGCAAACGAGCAAGCAAGCAAAAGCACCCTCACGAAATGCAACTCACCCTTCCAGACATGTCAGTATCATTGCTAACGGCATTCTGTTTTGCAACTCTTCCATAAAGTGCGGTAAACAAGCAAACAGCAAATTGTTAAATTGCGGAAACAATCAAATGATAACAACCGAATAATTTCAATTTAGTCACCCTCTTTTTCCAGCAAATCCACGAAATCTGGGTGACGGTGGGCTACAGAAAACTATGAGATTCACAAATTCTGAAATACAGAAAACCGTGGCTGTTGTCCTTAATGTTTAGCTGTGGTTGGTTTTGTGGTTCATTAACGATTTTTCCACCGCCGCTCCACTAGTTTTTGCGTTTTCAAAGCAGCCTCGGTATTTCTATTATCGCTGTAGCTTTTATTATTCTCCATTTTTTGTGCGTTTTTTCGTTTATTGATAATTTAAAATTTCCGTTTAAATCGGTTGTCAAAGTTTGAAAGGAAAAAATTTTTTTTTGCAAGAGATTTTGTGAGAGAACGAGTTCCAAAAATAAACGACATTTGTAGAAAAAACTATTGGTTTTTGAACAGTAAAAAATTCAATTAAAATTGTATGCATTCTTCGTGACTATTTCTTTAAAATCCGGTTTTTAACAGTGCGGTTTTTAACTATAACACAAGTACTTATTGACAAGTTTTTACACTTTTTATTAATTTCTTATTAAATTTTGACAATGTTTGTATGGAAATATAATTGATGCATAAACTTTGTAAAAATCAACATTTTTCAACTTTTTAATTTCTAGAAATTTTTTAAAAATGAAATGAAAAAAAAAGCAAATCGAGTACGTAGTTTTATAGTATATTAAATTCTGTATAATAAAGTACAGTTTGCAAAAGGCCTGAAAACCGTGTTGGTTTTTTTAAATAATTTTTTCTGGCTGCTTTGTGCATTTACTCCATATTTTTTTATGTGGGGGAAAACACTCATATTCTTTTATTTTAAGCGTCCAATTCACATTTGCAAACGTAAACAATGAAATGCCAACAGTTCTTGATGTTTCCATGTCCAAAAAATAAAAAAAAAATCATTTGTATTCCTGATAATACCCTTTCAATGTATTGTGTCTCGGCTCCGGCTGTTTTTTTTTTCTTTACAAACGGCGACCACCGTAGCCGAATGGTTAAGTACTATTCAGGATTCGGAGAGAACGTAGGTTTGAATATTCGTGACTGAAACAGCGAAATGATAGAAACAGGTTTTTCTAATGGCGGTCGTCCCACGGCAGGCAATGGCAAACCTCTGAGTGTATTTCTGCCTTGAAAAAGCTTCTCATAAAAAATATATGCCGTTCGGAATCGGCTTGAAGCTGTAGGTCCCTCCATTCGTCGAACAACATCAATACGCATGCCAGAAATAGGAAAGGGAGCTCATCCAAACACCTAACAGAAGTGTACGCGCCAATTATTTATTTTATTTTTTAATTTTAATTTTTGTTTTTTTTTTAACTCAAATTACACTATTTAACAAGGCTATCTATAATATTAAAGCCGATATCAGTAGACTAGCTAATTTTTTGTTTTCTTTCGCCGCGTTTTGGCGATTCGTTAGCAATTAAGGTTTGAATAAGTAAATTGCTAGCCCGCCTATCCTAGCTTGGTGATAGTTAAACGAACTAACTACACCTCCAAGCAGTTGCGCCCTATGCCCCATAAGGAGTTAAAGGAAAACATACCCTATGATCAGAAAGTACCGGGAATGTTTAATTCAAAAACGAACCGCGCACGTGGGAACCGGTCCATAATTTTTCTTATGTTGGTAAGACTGTAAGACACACATCTGCCACTTTTGGGCGCCTTCGGAGCATTAGTGTCTGCCTGGCCGGCCGGAAATGTGGGCAAACAATTCTTGGATTTGCATGTTGATAATGCGCTATCGCACCGAGCCCAAATTGTGCTGGATTATTTAACCAAACACCAAGTATGGAAAATACTATCGTGCAAGCACCGTATTCACCTGATATGTCCCCGTGCGACTTCTTTTTGTTTCCCGAGTCGAAGTTAACACTTCGTGGAAGGAGATTTCAGTCGATAGAGGAAATCAAAGATAATGCGACGAAGGAGTTGAAGGCCACCCCTTCGTCGCCCTACCAGGGGTGCATGGAGGATTGGGTTAAACGTTGGCATATGTGTGTTGCTTCAGACGGATCAAGGAGATAAAATACATTTGCCTGAAATTTAACTCTGTTTTGTTTTATTTAAACAATCTCGGTACTTTCAGATCATGAGGCATATGTATGTATACATAGGTATATATTTCGAAGCGTATATTCGGATGTCCGCACAAAATTAAATGACGAAAAGCCGTTCAAATGCACGTCAGTTGTCCAACGCAGTTCGCTCTCTTCTTTTTCTGTCGTGGCGTTCCTATGTACAAAACGTTTTTGTTGGTCTAGTGCCATCAGCTTTAATGATTGCACCCTGATTTTAAAGTACCAATTTTAAGTCGGCTGAAGATATAAAAGAGAATTCACGGCAATTACTGATGTTTAATAATTAATAAATTGTTTTCATAGAATTTTATCGTATCTATGTAAGTTTGTGAGAGGCAGCAAAATCGAAGAAAATATCACAGCAATTTTTAAAGGCATATTCAAAGTTGTTGAAAATTTCACAATAGGTGTACTATTTATAGTATAGAATAGTTTCCATGTAACCAGGAAGAGGATCAAAATTTTAATGTTTCATCTTCACTAGAGCACACAAAACATTTTTATTTAAATTCATTCAGAAACAAAGATCTAGGAAGGGCGAGATCAATTCTTTTAAAAATTATTTTAATTTTATAAAGAAACCTTGTAATGGGTGCATAATTAATCTAACTAATTTGATTTAAAAATGTGGACATACAATGGAAAGTGAAAACGCAAACAATTTGCGGAATATTGAAGCTTGTCTGCTCTAGTAATCTGAGCAACCAATGATACGGACAATGTCATAGATAAACATTAGTGAGTATAAAATACGCATTGAGGAAAGTAATTTTAATTTTACTAACATACAACGGACCCTATAACACGGACGCTGCTCGCTAAAATGAAGAGATTGTAGAGCAAACCAGACAAAGCTGTGTTGAACTCTTTCGATCATTCGGAAGTAAACAGTATACGATAAGTTGGCTTCCAAATGACTAAGGCATATTCCCATTTTTAACTTTTTAGGGAATTATATAGCATTTTCATAGTATAAGAGTCCTTAAAGACTCGCCCATAATGTCACAGAAAGCCATAGTTGAAATAGGCCTTGAAGTAATGAATCTAAAGTGATTAACACATGCACTGTTATCATTGTTCTAGTTTTTGACACAAAATTTTTTAATAAAAAAAAATGGTTTAAACTCCACGCGGTATCAGATGAAAGAAGAAAAACGTGGCAATTAAACAAAAAGCTTACCTAAAAATTTTTCAGAAGAAAAAATAAGAGAGAACTAAATTTTATATTATATAATACAAGAATATCCTTTAAAAAACCAAATATTTCCGCTGCCTTTTTTTCTGTCTAACCGGCGTAAAAGAAAATTTGTACGATGATCACTTAAGAAAAGGAAGTGCAATTTATAGCTTTTGAAATTTTAGTAAAATAATAATTAATATTTATTAATTTTTTGCTTTCCAATGGTCTTACGCATTTTCTCCATAAAACACTCATTTTCATATGAAATAAAGGACCAAAGGCAGTCAGCAAAAAAATTATTAAAATTAAATGCGATTTTTCAGCCGCTTAAAACTTACAATTATTTTACTAAAGTTATACGAATAACCAGAAATAATATACAATAAGTAGTAGTAATTATAATTAAATTACATTTTGATCATAAATTTCTAATTTTAATCGAATATTAATCTCCGGGTCATGAAAAAAATGATTGACTAAAAAAATACCTTTCGACTTTTATTTCGTGTGCTTAGCATGACCATTTTTTACACACATACACATAAACATATATCTCCATTTAAAAACTAGAATTTTTTCTGAACACTTTCCTAGCTCATCCATATAAACAAATAACTCAAATACATACACACATCATACATATAAAAAGGAAATGCAAAAAAGGCGCTTGAGCTTTTAATTGCCAATGCCAGCTGTTGTCACGGCACAGATAAAGTTTTAAGCGCAAACACCTGAACACCAGAAATGCGCTTAACTGACGAAGCATATCTGGGAATGGGAGGTGCCACATTTATATAACGCAGCCGTTTGAGGCTAAGCTAAACGTGCGTATTTGTGAGTTAGGAGTTACTACCAGTAAGGCTGTCAAGGTTGTGGTATGACAAGCGTTTTGATTACCGCAGCGTCAAACAGTTTGAAAATATGGGAGTGAAAAAAATCTGCCACAAAATTACGCGGCTAACTGTAGTAATGGCCACATTGACGGTGATATGCCACTGCAACAAAGACAACAACAACAATGCGGACATAATTTAAGCGAGTGATAGCATTACGAATGAATAAAAATATATGTATGATGAGTAAAAATGCTTTAAAAATATTTTGTTGACAGCCCAGAGTTACTTTTTTTTGATTCTCTACCTTTTAATAGCAATTCTCCAGTTACTCTTATTTGAGAGTTCCGCAGGTTTTCGTCCAAAGGAAAAGGCAAATATGAAATGCCATATAATGCCATATAACGTCCTGTGACAAAAACAACTTTTTTCGTTATCGAGAAAAAAATTTCTTTTGAATGTGAAACTAGAGATTTAGCATAGCAATGCGGCATACTCAGTTTTTCATTTTCTCATCAGTGTAATTTTTTAAATAAAATTTTCAAAGGACTAAATTTACAACGAATAGGTTTGAAACCATGATATTAACATGAACATCAAAGGAAAGAGGATATATTATATTAAAAAATTGTTGTTTACTTTTCGCCAGGAAAAATATAAATTTTTATAGTAGCCACTGCGTATATTTTATTTTACACGTTATTGCGTTTTTATAGAACAGCAAGTCGAACATAGTTGAAAAGTAAACAAATATTTTTTGTTAAAGCTGCATTTATCCTCTTTTGTTTGATGCCCGAGTTAATATCATAACATAGAGTGAATGAGTATTTAAAATAATTTTTGGAAAATTCTGCCCTTCGAAATTTAAAGTCCTTCAAAAAATTTAATTCAAAAGCAAATGAAAAACTAAGTATGCAACATTACCATATAAAATCTATAGTTTCACGTGCGTATGAAATTTTTCCAGGACAAATACACCGTTGCACGTGGCAATCAATCGATGAGAGCGCCACAAAATTGTAGTTCATTTAAAAGTTATTAAAAAACTGTGACCTGGACCTGGAACATAAAATGTACAATACCTTGTTTGATATTTTTTATACCAGAGTTACCAGTCATTCATTCAAAGGAACAAATACTCCAGACGTACAAAACTATAATAAGATCGGTTCTCACCTACGGTGGTGAAACATGGGTTCTTAAAATTAATGACATCAATTTACGGACGAAATTTGAAAGAAAAATTCTTAGAAGAATATTCGGTCCTATACGATTAGAAGACGGTACATACCGTATACGGCATAACCACGAGCTCAGTGTTTTAATCGCGGGAGGAAATGCACAGCGACAGAAAGATCAAAAAAGTATTTGAAGCAAATCTTGAAGAAGCAAGGAAGAGAGGCCGGCCAAGGAGACGTTGCAAGACGTAGAAGACGATATTCGAAAGGTGAGAATCTCTCAACATAGAGCGAAAGTAGGATGTCGAGAAGAATGAAGGCGTATTGTAGAGAAGGCAATGGTCCACCCCGAACTGTAATGCCAAGATGATGAACAGCATTTATCACCTCACATGCGAAACATATTTGTGTCTCACAACATTTATAACTTGAAACATTTCCTCAAAACAGTAAGTGTAGAATCCTGCCCTGAAAAGTGGAGATTTTTCAACCAATGCGTTATGGAAGGTAATGCCCTTCATATGGTTTAACCGGGAGCGGAAAAGATGGTAATCAGCCGATACAAGTTCAGGAGAATACAATGCATGCTGAAGAAATTCCCATTCGAGCTCTTGCAGTGCGGCTTTGACGAATTGTGCAACATGGTGTCTGGCGTTTTAGTGAAGGAGTATGATTTGACCATGTCGATCAGGTCTTTTCAGTCGAATAGCCTCATTCACGCGGTGTAGCTGGACAATGTAGAACTCCTTGGTGACCGTGACATTCTTTTCGAGCATTTCTTAGTGCACCATGCCCTCTCAGACCCACCTAACACATATCATGACCTTTTTTGGCTGAAGATCCGGTTTGATTCTTGACTTTGGCGTATCTCCTAGAGCCACCTACTCCCTTCTTTGCTTCATATTGTATTGTATAGGCACCATTTCGCATCTGTCGTGACGATTCGGTACAAACGCGCTGTTTATGACCGCGTGTTGCTTGATGGTGGGCGAGATGCTGAGAAGCAATTTGAAGGCGGTGAGCTTGTGAGGTTCCCAGGTTCTTAATTTTTCGGTAAATCCTATTGAACGAAGGTGATTGAGAATCGTTTTATGATCGCAGTTCATTTTTGCGCTAATTCAAAGTCGCCATTTTTGAGCTTTGCAAACCATTTCCATGCTATAGACTCGCCTATGACACCTTCTCTATATACATACGTCGCAAATATCTCGGTTTGCTTCGGTAGCTTTGTGACCCCGATGAAAAGCAAAGAAGAGCAGTTGTCGAAAATGTTGATTTTGGCTTCCTGGGTATTCCATTTATAAGCCTCAAAATTATAGGCTAATGAAGGAATGGCGGCCACCGTGGCCGAATGAGTTGGTACGTGACTACCATTCGGAATTCAGAGAGAGAACGTTGGTTCGAATCTCGGTGAAAGATCAAAAAATTAAGAAAAAGTTTTTTCTAATAGCGGTCGCCCCTCGGCAGGCAATGGCAAACCTCCGAGTGTATTTCTGCTATGAAAAAATCTCCTCATAAAAAATATCTGTCGTTCGGAGTCGGCTTAAAACTGTAGGTCCGTCCCTCCATTTGTGGAACAACATCAAGACGCACACCACGAATAGGAGGAGGAGCTTGGCCAAACACCCAAACAGGGTGTACGCGACAATTATATATATAATGATTAATAAAAATAAAACAAATATTTGTGCCTCATGTAAGTATTAAATACAAAAAATATATTACATATGTAACCTAAGCAACTTTAGGCCTGAAGTGGTCTTTCTCTCCTCAGCTCAGCTCATATTGGATATACGTACATATTTATACAAATTAGGGTGCAATCACTTTACATTAAAAAATCGGTATTATTTTTCCGTTATAATTAAAAAATTAATTATATTTTAAGATCTGCGTGAAAATATTTCGGAAAAATATTCAGATTTAAGGGTACCAATAAAATTTGTCATTATTTTCCATCCATTGATACAATTTTTGAACAATTTTATGCAGACCTTTTAAGGTTTAATGCTTCTGTTTGTGTCTGTTTGAAAAAAACAAAAAAAATATTCAATGCTTTAGAAACAAATTTTATTATAAAAAACAAACTTTATTGCAGTATTTTCAAAACGGTTCAGCTCACGTAAATCTTAACATTTCTCCGAAACATTTTAGCAGAAGTCTTAGTCTTAGAGTACAAAAGATTTTATAATTCCGGTAGGAAAATATCAACTTTTTTGGTAGGGCACCCTAATGAATTTACATGTACCAAATTGGCTACTGCATGCTTCAACAGCAGATTTAATTTCAACATTAATGCTTAGACATGCAGACATGTGCTTCTCTCGCATTCCTGTTCATGCTGAAAATCAATATTAAAAGTATGCGCTGCACTACGAAGGCTTTTGAACTTTGCTTGTGCTGCCCCAGTCAGCTGATGTCTGTCTGTGCTGGACCTCTACTCTGGCACTGTGCAACCAACACCCGGCTGGCTATCTCTGCTTTCGTTGGCTACTGTCTTCCATGTCTGCTGTCATTGCTACTGTGTCTTATTCGCATGTTTCGTGCCAAGAATTTCAATGCAAACTTCACTTTATTCACTTCCCTCATTCTGAAACTTCAACTTGGCAAAAAGGTAGCGGTGAGTACGAATCCTTCTCCTTGATTTGCATGTTGGTGTACGTAGCTCATTTTGTATTTTAATTGGCTTTGCTATCTTTGCTAAATATCAGCTAGCGTTGCAGCCTTGAGCCAGAGTGGCGTCAAGCATAAACAACAGGTGGTTGACAAGAGTGAAGTAGACGACCGACATCAAAAGGTAGAAACCAAAGGTTAAGGCAAAGTGAATGGTAATACAGAAATTGATGCATTGAATTCGAGTTACATAAATCGTTGGTTACATACCATAAATAGCTGCTGCTGGAAGAGAGTAGCCATGCATAATGCATAGGTAAGATGTAATCCAAGTGTAGAGTTGACACCAAACTTGATTAGAACGTACTGGCTCTCAACTTTTAACTGCTTCTTTTGGTTTCACTAGACAGCAATTTTAAAGGAGGTTCTGATTGGAACGTTAAGTTTTTTATTATTGTATCGATTATTCGCACAATTCGTACAGAAATGGGCATCCTAAAACCTCATACAGATATGTAATCGACAAACTTGGCTATACAATAATTTGCAAAGAGGATTATGCTGCGCCTGCAACGCGCGAAGTGGCAGCGCAAAACGCAGGGGAAAAACAAATCGGCCCTCTATAGAAAGTGGACTGTCTACGAACTGACGACAAATAACAGACGGTCGAGTCACGTGCTCATGACGGTATAATATTACCACAACATCACATCTTCTTTGCTGCAGATCCAAAAGAAACCTCGATAGCGTATAACATTCATACGCCCATGGGAGAGAAACCTGATAGCATGCCACACATACCACTGGTATGACGGCATTGAGACATTAGAAAACGAGGCTATAGCATGAAGCTGGCTACAAATATGGTGTACCCAGACATGGGTGAATAGTATTGGTCCATTTAATGGACACTGTTCTGGGCCTTCCCAAAGTAATGCAAGGTAGTTCCGGGAAAGGAGTCTCCCCAGAAGAGGAGGAGGGATTGTTTTAGTGGCTACACCATTCGACTTAGTTGACGACGGTCGCTGTAAGTGTGAAGGCATTTTAAATCCTCCTCACCCACCACAAAAAAATCGTTGTCTGCAAAATGCTAAGCAACGACACTGTAAATGTTCCAGCATGATCTTATCGTGATATAGATAACCGTAAGATAGTAATACTCTTGATCAGTACCAATTAGGTATTACTTTAAATGAAACTTTAATTATTGGATGAAAAGCGAAGTCTAAATAAGTTTGACGGATGCATGCGCCTGTTTATTAGCATTATTATTATTTTATTAAAATATCTGAAAGAAAAGTTAAGCTCATAATTGTTCAGGAAACACTTTATTATAAAAAATTAATTATACTGTCCAATAGTGGTTAGCAAACACGAACAAACGCTAATAATTATGAAGGACTAGGCCTCCCTGACCAACTTTGCCAAAAACAGTAGTAGTCGAGAGGGTTGGATATTATTTCAACAGGGGTTTAAAGATTTAAAATTTTGGCCGAAAGTGCAACTAGTTTATTGAACATATATTCCAAATAAAATTTCCGCTCTCAGACTTCTACAGTAGAATTTATCGTTTTATTTTATTTAGTAGATTTTAAAGCTCTAGCACGTACTTATATTTGCCGGGACATTTTTGAACCGCTCTTAACACAACTAGAATGAAAGGTCGAAAAAAAATCAATTAAGAGGTTAAAATGTTTTACGCAAATTTGAAGAATTGTCGACGATGTGTTGATGGGTCTTCTGTTGGGCATAAGTTCCATAGATCCCCCCTACTGCTCATAAGTGTAAGTTCGCGCAATTTTGGTAAGGATAAATAGGTATACACTATGGTATCATTGTCAAGAGCTCAAAATTTCTTAGGATCAGAACAAAAATAAAAAATAAATATGGCTTTAGGCAAAAGAACTTATAGTACCTATGTGAATTTAACAGGATTTGCTTTAAGACCAATTAGTTCTTATCTATCATAGACAAATTTAGTATTTTAAATGAATTTTATTTAGATGTTAACTAATGGCTATGAGGAATTCATGGATTGAATATTTCAGCAAAAGCAGTAGATTTAAAGCCTTACAGAAAAAAGAGCTAAGTCGACTTAAGTGCGTTTGTTAAAAGTACACAGATATATGTTATAAGTTACCGAGTTGTAAAAAATTTAGATTGTAGAAAATATATTCAATAAAACATTTTTCAACGCAATGTCATCAACATCATTTCCTTTGTTTTCCATTGGAGCATAAATCTTCAATAAAGCATTACCACCTGGTACCGTTTCTGGGTAGCAATTTTAGTCCGTTCCACGATTTCCCGCATTAATCGACGATCTCCGCCCTTTAGCCCTCGGGGGGCTTTTCTTGGGGTTTCCAATCAATCAAGAGCTTGTCGACAGACTTCCGCTGCATCTTTTCGAGGTGTGTGCCCTATCCACCTCCGCTTTCGTTATTTTGTATAGCTGGCCATTGGCTGCAAGTTTCTCTTTTTATAAACTCATCATTGCTGATGACGTTTAGCCACCATACCTTGAGAATATGCGGAAGACGTCATTTTACAAAACTTTCAATTTCAGATGTTTTTTTGATGGTTGGGTACCAGCCAGGCCTCGCATAGTAGTACTGAGGTGACATTTGATTTAAATAGATTCATTTCTGTTTGAAAGGATATTTGTGATGAGTTCAAGACTTGGCGCAGCTGAGCATATGCGATAGTAATAGCTAAAGCAATACTTCAAAGTGTTTGAATTTTAATATTGCAAGCCTTAAGCGGCAGATGTTCGACGCCAAATTGTAGCAGTAGTATAATATGCACATTAAATAAAAAGTCTTCTAAATTTTAAATTGAGTTACACAAATTTAATTAATTTTGCATGATATATACGCTTTTTCTAAGCAACTAGTCATACACTGGTTCATAAAAAACTAGTTCAAAATCACATATTCTAAACTAGCCATAAATATTGGTGAATACGCTGAGTACATAACCGCCAACTTTAGTAAAATTGAGTGTAGGTGAAGCATGTAACTAGTCTACAATACACTAGTCAAACAATCAACGAGCAACTAGTCTCTTTTCCGCGCAAGCTCTTTATTCGCTTAAGAATGTGGGCTAAGTTTGCTGCTTTTGTATGCATGCCATGTAAATTATATATTAAATGGCAATCCATGTGCAGTATTCGTAAGTACATGCACTTGTAATTTGAGTATGACTTTCTTTAAGGTGCATTCAGACACGGCAAGAAAAGTTCGTTTTAATATTTTTTTTTTGTTTTAGCATGTTCTAAATAGTTTTCTGTGATTTTAAGAGTGTAACTGCAACACTGAAACTTACAAGAGACCACTTTCGAGCCCGTTTTCGCGATCAATTTTCCTGACAAGCCTTTGAAGCTCGAGAAATGCACCTTTCATACAAATTTTGAGGTAGCGGAAGGTTCGAAGTTTTCGTAATTTTTGAAATGGCTTCAAGTTTAAGGAAACAACCGCATTATTCATAAAATTAATCTTCAGGAACTAAATATTACATATTTATAAGTATTGTGATTTTATAAAGTATATTTCAAAATGATTTTACTAGGTTGTTTTCGTTCTTGTCTATTCGGGATAAATTTAGATTTAAATATAATATGGTATCCTTTAACTCCGGATGGAGCGTAGGGCCAAGCTTTAAATTTCGAAATATATTTTAAACAAATTTTCTATGAGCTGGCGACAAATTCGAGATTTGCTCCGCGTTCTCCAGGGCCTTCAGTGCAGCCTGACTGTCACTGAAAACTCCAATCTGTTTCCCGCTCCATCTTCTGTGGATTATCCATTCGGCTACTTTCAGGATGGAAAACAATTGCCATTCCCCCATAGCATAGTGATATTTATTACTATCGTTTAAGTACCATCCGGCTCCAGACCCTATTTCATTCTTGGACCCATCCAGGGGAAGAAAATCAAGCATAGCATTTAAGGTATCACCAGTACCCATGGTACATAAACATACACTTCTTTGTAGCCTGTATAGTTCCCGGATTGTAGACTTAACCATGCTCCGTCGCCATCAGACCACAGAAGCGTAAGTGATGATTGGTCTGATAAGTGCTGTGTCTATCCATACGACCACAGCAGATTTCAGACCCCAGGTTTTAGCAAAGGCTCTATGGCATTGCTGAGAAATCCTCAATGCGCGATTCACCTTCAGTGAAACGAGTGTCTCCAAAGTCAGCTTCTTATCCAAGATAACTTCTAGATATTTAAGTTCGTCGGAAAGACCAAGTGGCACACCTTTCAGTATTGGAAGACTAAGTCCATCCAATTTCCGTTTCCTCATAAACAAGACTATGGTTGTTTTGTTCGGATTAACGGAAAGACCAGTCATCGATTTTGTCAAGAATCCTCTGCACTTTCGTGCAAAGCCTCCTTAAGGATTTATCCGATGTTAGCGCACAGACATCGTCCGCATATGCTTGGACATGAAAACCGAGTTCCTGCATCTCCGTTAGTAGAGGGTCTAAGACGAAGCACCACAGCAGCGGAGAAAAAACACCTCCTTGGGGACATCCTTGCTTAGCCCTGACGGTGATTAGTTCGTCACTGCGGTTAACAGCCTCTCAGAGAGCATGGAATATATCCATTTTACAATGGTTTCATTAACTCCATGCCGTTCGGCAGGAGAACATATCGAGCCGAAAGTGGCAGTATCAAAAGCCCCGTCAGTGTCCACGAACACGCCCATTGTGTATTCGTCAGCTCCCAACCCGGCTTCAATCTTGCTAACAAGATCGTGTAAGGCTGATTCACTTGATTTTCCACTCTGGTAAGCGTGTTGATTTCTACTAAGTGGACTTCTATCTTGTTTATTTACTATACTTGTGAGACTCCAATCGAAAAAGTGCGCGCATGCAGTACTCGCGCAAGATTCACTAAAACTTATTGTACTTCACGTGAAATATCATACAGCAGTAAAGTTTTACTGACCAAGGCGACTTTCTAAGCTCTTTAGAAGATGATTAAACCCCCAAAAAGCAGTTTTGAAAACATGAAAATCGCTTTTTGGAAACTTTACTTTACGAACTCTAAATCTTATATTTGGCAGGCTTTCACAAAACACTTTCCTTGGCACGTCTGACAATACCTTAATATTCGGATATACGCGACGTGCTCTTCGTGACAAATTACATTTTCTGTGTTTGTTTCGCCAACTTCTGCATTCTGCCGGCAAAGCTTTCGTAGTTGGCGTTTGTCTTCTTTTCGTTGCATAGCTTTATGGCTGCATTAAAAACTTCATACGCGTACAAACATGCAACGGCTTTCCACATACATGCATCTATGTGTAGGTTTGTACAAACACCTATATACATATGTACGTATAAACATATGCGCCATGGCTTAAACAACCTGTTCGCTTCTTCGTACATATTTCGTTGCATGCAAATTACCATAATTCCTTTTAAAATATCGTAAATGCCAGTGAACCTAAAATGTTAAGTATTAACTTATCCTGCATTGCAGTCAAATAGTTGGTAAGCTTCTAATATGCGAGTGTGGATACTTAAACGAAATCATTGAATATGCAAGTTGCAGTAATGATTGATTTGATTGAAAGCAGGTAGGGAATACGGTCTATGTGTATGGATGTGTGTATGTATACGCATATACTTATACATTCACTTGTAACCATATTAACAACAATTGGAGGAAACTGGCAATTGATTACTTCCGATTCCAGAGGTTTTGCGGGTTTGAATAACAATGACACTAATTGATTGATTGCTTTTATACAAAATTAACTAAAGAAAATTGAGGCATGTATGACAAATTGATAATGTTAAATTAATAATAATAAATTTAATAATCTTCAGCTAATTGATGGCATCTCTGTGTGATGAAAATTTCATAAGAAAGACATTTACGAGGTATATGGTATTTCCGTGAAAATTTTGAGTATTCATTTTATTCTGGTGTGCTAAATACTAGAAAATGTATGTGGGAGTTTAACTTGAGTTTCATAGCTGCTTGAAGAAAGTAGTCTGTGTGTGTTTGACTTGAAATAAAATTAGCCTTGAATTTTCATATTATATTTGAGTAATTAGCGAGGGATAAGTTTACTGTTTTTTATGCTTGCTGGCTTCCGGCATGCTTCCTGTGAGCATTAGATAACCATGAACACATGCGGTAAAACATACTCACACATGTGTTCATATTTCACGAGCATTTTACACATAAAATTTAAGTGTCACATAAGGCTTTAAAATTTACCACATTAGGATAAGGTCAGACCTGGCAAATTCTGCAATTTTCATCGAGTGAGTATTTTGGGAAAATTCTTTTCAACCATTCAGCATTTATTTGTGTGGCAGAGACTTGCATGCACTTGCAAAGAAGTTTGAAAAAGTTGCTTTCAACTTTTTGGCATTGCTTAGTGCACGCTACTCATTTTTTTTGGAAAGTGCTTGCAAAGCATACCATCACTAGCGGGTGACATTGTTGGCGAATTGGAACTGAATGTGGAGTGCCAATAAAAGTTTACGGTAAAATATGAAAAACACAGTGTAACAATGTAATCTTTGGAGTGTCTCTAAATGGCGTCGTATGCCAATCACATTAGTTTGGGAGAAGAAGAAATCCATTAATTTTTCGGTAGATGGCAGTAGTGTTTGAGGTTTCGATCAAACAATTTAAAGTCCATGCTCGTTGTCAAGAGTTACATGGTGTTAACAATGTAAGTACAAAAAAAAAAAACGATTCGGTACATTTCACAGTTTTTCTTTGAAAAAGACGAAAATGCAAGCCAGGCCGCTGAAATTATGAATGCTGTTTATTGTGCCCATACTGTAACAGCTAATTACGTGCAATTTGGGTTTCATCGATTCCGGTCAGGCATTTTTGATGTTAAAGACACGCCTCGCACAGCCAGGCCCGTGGTCGAAATTGTCGATAAAATCCCAGAAGTAATCGAAGTTTAGCGATAGTAGTCGTAGCATCGGCCAGGACCTAAACATCGACCATGAAACAGTTTTAAACTATTTGCGCAAAAAACTGGATTTCTTTTTCCCCAAACAAATATTTGGAATTTGTGAACTAAACAGCTGCAGTATACGAACAGGCACACAATTGAGCGCGTTATAGTCAAAAAAATATTTCCTTCCCACAAAAAAATATTTCCTTCACTCAAAATCATTTTTTTATTTTGTAAAGTTGTAAGTTGTTCAAAAACAAAATTGTAGCATTTTTCCGATAAGTTATGGAAAATAATACGATATGTAATTTACTAAAAAATTTTAACGCAATTCTGTAATTTTAATTCTCAAAATTTACAGGTCTTATTTTACATGTATGAAATCGGAGGTATTGTGGCAAAAATCATATCTGAAATCATTCAAAACTGTTTAAAATATTTATAAATTTTGAAAATATTTATCTTAAGTATTTAGAAATATTTATAAATATTATTTTCAAATCTTGCTTATGCCTTTACCCTTGATCTTTAATTTAAACTTAAAATCAGCTTAATCGTTTTTTTTATAATCAAACTCTAAAAATGTTATTTATTTTATGAAATACTAAAAAAGTGCATTAAAAATGCTGGCGCGTAGACTTAGAAGCTGAATATGCATGGGGCAAAAAGTGATTATGTGTTGCTGGTGGAATTAAAAGATGCATAAGGGCGAGTCTGAACTGTTCCATTTTTGACGATTGTTCAAACATTTCGCTAGTTCTCATTGTTTTCCTTTATAGACGAATTTCCGTCGGGAGTAGTGATGCATAGGTAAAGTAACGCACTCGTATTGGCTGATACAAAAGAGTTTTTGCATACTTAAAAGGTAAAAAATAATGTGTCATTCGCCTTATAGCCGTACTTTGTTACCCAATTATTTATTTGTCTTTCTAAACCTGCCCTTCGGAAATGGCAGACATTCGGGTGTATTTCGATCACGGAAAACTTCCTTATAAAACCTACAACTTTCTTTCTCAAACCTAAATACATTTTTTTTAATTTTTGCCATTTTTTTAACTTTGCGTTGTTTCTATGGTTCCCATCAAAATAGTTTAAATGATTGTCTTTGACATTTAGGAATAGAAATTAAAAGAGGAGATAACTAATAAGGATCTGTAAACAGCTTAAACGAAATTTACGGAAAAGTTTAATTTCTCCCCATGGAAATTCAATGGTAATTTCCAAGGCGTTTGGAGGCATGGGCAAACTGAAAACCAAAAAAACCGGAGTTTCATTTTCTTGTTCGTAAAAAGAATTTACCGGCCGCTGTGGTCGAATGGGTTGGTACGTGACTACCATTCGCGAATCTGTAGCTTCGAATCTCCGTGGTTGAAACACCAAAATCATAGAAAAAGTGTTTTCTAGTAGCGGTCGCCCCTCGGCAGGCAATGGCAAATCTCCGAGTTAATTTTGCCATGAAAAAGCTCCTTATAAAAATCATTTGTCATTCGAAGTCGATTTAAAACTGTAGGTGCCTCCATTTATGCAACAACATTAAGGATCAATCATTCATTTTCTTTTCGTTTATTTCATCTTTACGCGTTCCCCTGCTTGCCTCTTTGTGTGCTACAGCTGTGTATTTATAGTTCACAAGTGTCAAATATGATTGACGTACAACGCCATTAGTGTGGCTAATTTTGCACCATTTGTAAAAACTGCTATAGAGTTTTCGAGAAATTAAATGTTTTTGCCCTGTATAATTAGTAATCTTGCGTTTATTAAAAAATTATATTTTTCCTTTTCGCATCTTTTTTAAGACTTAGATAGATGGGAAAAACAAAGGAAAAAAGTTGCAATCGCTGCTAAAAATTTGTCTCAGAAAGTTAATTGGCAATGCATGCATACTTGGCGTGACTTTTCACGATTTCGATCCACTTGCTTCAGCACTTTTTTCTTGCCACGTCTGATGACACCTTTATGCACAAATGTGTTATATTATTTTTTGTAACAGAACAAGCAAACAAAAAAGAACCAACTCGATATGTAAATCTCAGCACACTCAGTGACAGCTCGTATAATACCCTAAAAATTCATTAAGCATAAAAATATGATAAACAAACAGATGCTGTAATATATTATACAATATTTTGAAATTGTGGCATCATGCATCAGGAAGCTGAGTTGTAGCATAAATAGCTGGAAGCAGCACTCATATGGGGTGAAGCTGAGCTGCCGCCGTAACTCTCGAAAATACGCATTCTTCATGGCGCTTTTCTTAGAACATCATCTCCCTAACACATGTATTTAGGTATGTATGTAAATATGTATATGTGTGCATTCTTTGATTCTGGTTTATGTGTTTCTTTTCCTGCTGCTGCTTTTCAAAAGCTGACGTCTAGTACTTCCATTCTTAGCCGCGTTTTGGTGCTATGATAATGCCGCTCTATAAATAATTTCTACAGTTGCTCGGTAATTTTGCTGCTACTGGCTGCACATGGATGTTGTTATTATTTTTGCTTGTGCCACTTACTCGTGATTATTATTCTTGCATGTTTATTTGTATTTATAATGTTCTTTCTTCATCGCCTGTTCGGTTGCCTTTTAATACTAGTACTACCAGCTGCTACTCAGCGCCTTTGCGCCTCTCGACTCTCGACTCTTCACTTTTTGTGGTCACTCGTGCATGAGTCGATTCCCTGATTACACCAGATGTTAATATCTACTATTTAAAAATCACATAAATGCACGAAGTACTGTTTCATTCACGTGTTAGTTTACATAGGCCGGCAAGTGAAACTAGAAGGTTTTTTATGGACATACGCATGTCTGTAAATATGTAGATTTGTAGGGATACTTTAATGTTGTGTGGTGCCTTATACGCCCTATGTTGCGTGTTCTTACGTTTCTCGACTGACATTTTTGTTTGTTTTTCCTTCACGTTTTTCGTTCTTTTATGCGGTATTAACATTTATGTACATTGACTTTGTTTTCTTATTTTCCATCACCACACTTTTTTATAATAAAAAATTTTATGGAGTGCATTTGCATGTTTAGTATTTTTTTCGTTTGCTGGGTTTGGATTTTTCAGAGCTCTTTTACATAGAGGTACATATGTATGTATAGTAAGTCTTGGCGTTGTTTTGGTTTGGTTTCGGTTTTCTTTTCATCTTTGAGCCACAGAGTTTTTATAAAATATGAATCTACTTTTCAAATGTAATTGGGTCTAGAGCCGGCAATTCTTATAATTAATTTTTTAGCAAATAAATAAAATAACTTCTGTCTGAAAATTTCAATGTATTATTGTTATACCTGTTGCCTGTTATCTCTTGTTGTTGTTGTCACCGGCTGTCATCCTCTATCACATCTAACGGTAGCCCCAAGAAACATGCTGCTTCCACGGGTTGGGTGGAGAAGCGTGTTTTGTTAGTGAGTTTAAAGGGGCATGCAAATAGGTGGTTAGTATCGTGCGGGGTACCTTCAAATGCCGGACATATGTTGGGTATGTCGGAGTCGAACGTAATTGTGCCTAGATAACGCGAACTTCACGAGACAGCTGAAGCTTTTCGTCTGCGCTGGGTGGTGGTTGGACTCCGAAGACAACATTCAGGGTCGGGAGTTTAGAAAGGTGGTAAAAGACAAGCGATGAATGTCGCTTAATGCCTGCCTATAAATTTTGCATTCGTGGATATCAAAAATAGTTTGTTTAGTCTAGCCCAGTGTCTACAATGGGCGAGGTATGAAGAACTTTATTATAAATTGTCGTATTTTCCATATGCTTGTTTTATTTTAAAAACATTGAGTTTTGTGCAATAATATCAGGGCATGGCATAATGCGATAGACTGATGAGCAATATCAATGGTAAATGTTTTACAAGTTATTTCTGCGTTCTGTCATTTCTCCAAAATGTTAAGTACACAATATAGAATTTTTTCTACACCGTATAGGCGGTTGTCGTAGCAAAATGGGTTAGTGCGTGCCTACGATTCAGAAGTGCACGTTCTCGAAAACCCGGCACGAAACACCGAAAAAGAGAAAACCTGTTTTGTAATAGCGGTCGCCCCTTGGCAGGCAATGGCAAGCCTCCGAGTGTATTTCTGCAATGAAAAAGCTTATAAAAAACGACCTGGCGTAGACGCATAAAACTTGAGGTCCCTCCATGAAAAACACATGAATGGGACACCACAAATAGGAGAAGGAGGGGCTCAGCCAAACACCAAAACAAAAAGTGTAAGCGTATATACATGGAAGTCTTCAGAAATTTGCTATATAGCGACCAAACTTCGACGTCGGCTACACATGTTTGGTTCGGTTTCGGCAGTGAAAAGAGCAAACTTTGGCGTAACACTCTTTTAGTTTTTTTTGTTCAAAAATTGTATAAATTTTTAGTTTTTGTGAATTTTTTTTTTTTGAATACTGCGACTTCGATTCCTGGCTGCATTTTGTTTACAAAAAAAAAAGTATTTAAAATATCTATCTGTTTCCGCATGGACTGTTAGTTAATTGGCAATTGGTCAGTGCTGCAGGTCAGCTCTGTATCAATGTGTCGCGGTGTCGCTAGCAAGACAAAAATGCCGAGACGCTATTGTTTTCACACTACAAAACAAAATTATTCATCTCCGTGAATAAAAGCAATTAAGAAGGTGTCATATATTATATAAGCTAAGGAAAGGACGATAAAACATTAATAGAATTATTTTTAGCATATCTTCTATTCCCAAACGATGGATTTATTTTTTTTTTGTATTAATATAGGCCAAGTTATGTAAATTCTAACAAAAATCTATTTCTATCTCCAACTGAGAATGTAAAGCAAATGTAAGTGAATCTGTCTTTTTTAATAAAATATTTCACGTGACTATTAAAAGAAAAAAATTATAGTAATAATAATTGGCGCTGACATCTTTTTTGGGTATATTGCCGAGCTCTTCCTCCTATTTATAGCGTGCGTCTTTATGCTTTCTTTGAAATGGAGGGTCCTACAGTTCAACTGAAAAACTCATCAAAATATTCGCATGTGACTGAGTAATAGAGAAAAACTAACTATATTTATATGGCATGCGAGTTTTTATGTCCGCAATTTAATCTTTCCCATCTGTGCTTAATTATACAAGGCTCGAAATATCGATTTTGTTCTGGTAAAGTGTTATATATTTCACAATATTTTGCAAAAATAGTATCATAATATGATAGTAAAAAGGCGCTACTTGAAGAATGGAACTAAATAAGTCCAGAATACACCAAAAAATTGGTTTACTCCATATCACGTAAATACCTTCAAATATTAAAAATTAGAAATAAATAGTTGCTCTTTTTGAAGTGAAAACTTCTTTAGAATCGTTGGGAGTGATTTGAGGAAAAGTGAAACGAAAAAAGCGACCAACTTGGCTACGAAGCGTTATATTATATGTTGATATAAAAGTAGCGACGAAATAAATAAAAATAACTTTTATTTTTTCTTGTGATTTGAACCAAGGATTTTGGATCGGAAGCTCACATTGCTAGTCGCTCGGCTACCGCGCCATGCTGTCGTCGCTGGCCTAAAAGTTATTTAGTTACGAAGCGTTATATTATATGTTGATATAAATAATTTTTGTGAGCGTGTAATTCTCAAAAGTTTTATTAGGTTTATTATTTAAAATGTATTGACTAGGTAGTGTGGTTATCAGCTTAACATCTGATAGATCCTCCATCGGAGGACAACAAATGTTAAACTAATTTTTGGAAATGCGCGGAGTGTTTTATGAGCTTGCTCCGCCTCTGCCACGGGTTGACCCGGTATTGCAGTACCGCCGGGATTTCAGCCTTGAATAAATACAAGAAAAAATATACTAATACATTTAGCTTTGGTGGGAAGAGCCATAAATTTTTATATGAATACATGTAGACGAAAATGGAATTTTTTTTTTTGAAATTTGCATTGTAAGACATTTCTGATTATTTATTGAAAACAGTTTTTTGGCTTTTCTATTTTTGGTTTAGATACTGAAAGTCAGTTTAAGTGAATCGGTATAAATATTTCGTACATTAATTTTTGAAGTGAAAACTTCTTTAGAATCGTTGGGAGTGATTTGGGAAAAAGTGAAACGAATTACATATAAACGTAGCGACGAACTAAATAACTTTTAGGCCAACACCGACAGTATGGCGCGATTGCCGAGCGGCTAGCAATGTGAGCTTCCGATCCAAAATTCTTGGTTCGAATCACAAGAAATAAATTTTTTTTTTTTTTTGAAATTTGCATTGTAGGACATTTCTGATTATTTATTGAAAACAGTTTTTTGGATTTCAGCCTTGAATAAATACAAGAAAAAATATACTAATACATTTAGCTTTGGTGGGAAGAGACATAAATTTTTATATGAATACAAGTAGACGAAAATGGAAGAAATTTGTAAGTCTGTTTCTTCGGTCCGTTTGGGTATTTTTTTTGACAACATCGAAACCAAAGCATTTGTATCATATTTTATCTATCATAAGCCACTCGTATCATTTGTTGAAATTGAAAACATTGAGGATGAATAATGATAAAATGAAGAAAATAAAATATGAACTTTATAGCAATATTATAATGAACCTATAATTATCCCGCTCCTAATGCTGCTTTCGTCTTATTCTCTCTCAGTTTGTTTTACGGAAGGTTTCACTTCTATCAAGTCTAACCGTTAGACTGGTATTTTTTTTAACTGTACCAGTATCATTTATGCTACGGCGTAAATTCTCTGTATGTTTTTGTTGTTTTTGCATTACAATGAATGTGTGAACGCTTTTTTGTATTTTATGTTGAGAAATGGAATAAAACAAAAAAAATAAGATGCTTACATATTCTGTTTTTCCATGTGCGCAAAATATTGGGTATGGGAATAAGTTTCCGCCCTCGTAAAAGAGGTGTCGCTGCTGATACTATTTTTGTATTCACTTCAGTAATATACTGGTGATTTGAAGGTGTTTATGTGAGGTCTCGATCGCAATAGAGGACATTTGTTTCAAGCGTAACATCTGACATCAAAAATGTCTACGTTCGCTCCGAAAACCCAGCATTTGCGGGAAGTCATGCTTCATTATTACCGTTTAAAGAAAAAAGCAGCTGAAACGTGTCGTATATTGATCAATATTTACGGTGATTACGCTCCATCAAATACAAATTTTAAAGAGCGGTTTCGACGCTTCCAAAGTGGAAATTTGGACGTGAATGATAAAGATCTCGAAAGGGCACCGAAAAACTTCGAAGATACTCAACTGCAACAGTTATTGGATGAAGATGTATATCGAACCCTTGATGATATGTCTAAAGAGTTGGATGTTGACAGATCAACCGTCGGTTAACGTTTGCACGCGATGGGAATGGTTCAGAAAGCAGGTAACTGGGTGCCACAACAATTGAAGTAGAAGGATATCGAGAGACGTTTGGTGACGTGTGAGATGCTTCTTGAACAGCAAAAAAGAAAAGGTTTTCTGAATCGCATCATCACTTCCGATGAAAAATTGATGTATTATGATAATCTTAAACGCCAAAAATGTTGGAGCCTGTCAGGTGAACCAGGTTCATCGACAGCGGGAAAAAATATTCGTGCTTCAAAGGTTATGTTGTGCATCTGGTGAGATCAGAAGAGTGCCACCTCTTATGAACTTCTTAAAACATCACTGCTGATAGTTACCGACTGCAGCTAATGCGTTTGATTCGAGCTCTCCAAGAAAAGCGGACGGAATTGGACGGTATATTTGACAACCTGATTTTGCTGCATGACAACGCCAAGCTATACGTTGCTAAATTGGTCCAGAAATATTTAGAGGGCTGAATTGGGAAATCTTGGCGTATTCCCCAGACATTGCACCTTCGGATTACCATCTGTTCCGATCAGTGCAGTTAGCCTTTAATGGAGAGCGATGCACTTCTTACGAGAGCAACGCAAATTGGCTCAATGAATGGATCAAGTGAAAAGACCTCGAATTTATCGTCAGCGGAACGAATTCGTATGCTGCCTGAAAGATGGAGTAAAGTTGTAGTTTCCAATGACACTTACTTCACATAATATCATGTATTCTTTAATTGTTTAAATAATTCGTAACTTTGGCTAAGAAAGGTCGGAAACTGATTCCACACTTTACAAAAAAAAAATCGTTTCTGCATCAAATACGGTATGAGTGCCTGTACATCTTTTTAGATTTTGAAACGAATTGCGTTTTTGAATCATATTCTTTTATTTCTTTTATGCCGTCGACCTGTCGCAGTTATTACCTTAAACAAGCGATTAGATAGACGATTGGAAATAGTTCACGCTGTTTACAAGGGATTTCTTTTGATTATAAAGTGACTGGTTCCGAGAAAAGTGATTTCGCGGAAAATTTATAAAATACTAAGCTTAGAGGAGACAATTTAATACTAAGCAAGTATTTGTTCATACATACGTTACAATTATGAACTTATTGGCCTTTTGCCTACTGTAATGCCTGTAACATCAGCACGTCAGCATCAGTAATTACCTGTAAAGAAAAAGCAAAATAATTATTTGTAAGCAAGATTTCTAAGCTAATTGAGTTATTTGGAATTTATTTATTCTCTGTAGTTACATAAATATATATTAATAGAAAACGATTCAATTATTCAATCGTAAACAAATTTCATCCAGCAAATAAAATACTATTTTTTCACGGGGTTTACAGTCTAAAATTTCCAACTGGTCATCTTAAAGCTAATATATACTGCTTTACATAACTGTAGCTCTGGGCCTTATCGACGAGTTTTGAAAATTTATTTCTTTCTTATTCATTTCTATACTTGCTATACACATACGATCTACCAGCTTCTGAAGAACCAATAGTTGAAACGTTCTCGGATGACACTGCCGTAATCACAATTGACCCCCACCCCTATGTGACCTCCCAAAAACTCCAGAAAGGACTTGATAAAATAACTCATTGATTGAAATCTTTCCAACTCACTTTTACACTAAATCGGAAAACTTGCCCACCAGTTGAGCTCAATAATTTAATCATCCCCCAAACTAACGTCACAAAATATCTCGGCATGCATCTTCATAGCAAACTCACATGGAAAACAACCCATATTTTCACCAAACGGAAGGCTCTACAAATAAAACTTAATTGATTAGTACATCGAAATTCCCATGCTTCTTTTGAAAGTAAGATCTAACTTTGCTCAGTTATCTTGAAACCGATATAGATATTTGGCATTCAACTTAAACCACTGTAATTAACTCCAACATCTAAATACTTTAAAGATGCCAGTCGAAAACCCTCAGAATGATCTCAAACGCCTCTTATTGTGTCACAAATGCACAAGTTCATCGTGATCTCAAAGTACCCACAATAACTGAAGAAATAAGAAAATATGCCACATCACACAACACACGACTACAATCGCACTCAAACCCTCTTGTCACAGGAGTAATTGCAAATCCCATAACATTCACCGGACTTCAGAGAAAATCTGAGAAAATCAAAAGACCTCATAAATTAGTCTTAATTATTATTTATAATAAAATTAGTAAATGGTTGCACTACTGGGTGGATTCCATAAATGTGTTTTCTCTTAAATGAATTAAATAATATAGCTTTAAGTAAAAATATTGTTTAATGTTTAAAAACCAAGTCGCAATAAAGAAATGGATTCAAAAAAAATTATTTTTGATTGTAATAATTAGAATTATAAAAATATCGTTTATGTTCCAATATAAATCAAATTTACAAAATTTGTGAAAATAAAAAAATTGCCTTGTGGCTGAGTCATTTCGAAAACATGTTTCGAATGAAAGAAAATTCTCAACAACGATGAAAAAAATTTGTTAATCAAAGCGATGAGTGAGCGAGTTCAAACTTACACTTTGCTAAAACTGAATGGGCTGGCTATAGAACTTTATACTTTAAAATTTTCAAAATATTCTGATTGAAAAGTTGAAAAATGTTTTGTAAATTTGTTAAATATTTGTGAATTGTGGCAAAAGCTTAAAGCTTTGAGACATGTATTTTTTATTATAAAGGGTGGTTAAGTTTCAAGGGCCGGTGTTGATTTTAAATAAAATACAACTTTTTTAGAAAATTATTGACATTTCTCTTTATTATGATAATATTGGTATGGCTCAATTACGTATGGAACAAAATATCGGCCAAATGGCCGGCGCGGCCTCGGCGGCGCACCTCAAAAGACCACCAAATGCAAATAGTTCCTTATCTAAATAGAATGCATTAAACTTTTATAAAACAAAAATAAAAGTAAAAAAAAACTTTACAAAAAAACAAACTAGTTAAAACTTGCTAATTCGTCTCGCTTCTATTATTTGAAACATAGCTGTATGGACCCTATAGCAAAATTTATAATTTTCACAAATGCTAATCATTTTTGACACTTGTGAACTAAAACAGCTGCAGAATACAAACAGACAAGCAATGGACCACGTAAAGGTAAAAATAAAGATTTCCATCACTCAAAATTGTTGTTTTTTTCTAGTTAGTAACAAAGTAATTCAAAAACAAAATAAGATCTTTAATTTTGCGCCATTTTTTATGTATATACGTAGGTGTATGAATGAAAGTGTTTCACTGCGCTCGATTTAGTAATGAAAAAGTATCTGCGGATTTTTATTTTCATTTGCGTAAAGCTGTGGCATACACTTCCACTTGAAAACTAACTTGTTTCTGCAATCACAATATTCCTCAGATAATGCCTTTTCAAACTCTACAACGACAATATTCTCCATTTACATCACTTACAAAACTCAGCATCGATTTTATTATATTTTTTTATTTTTCATTGAAGTCCGGGAATTTGTGATCGCCGAGAAATTTTTATGACTTCGGCAAAAACCCGTCAATAATGTGAATTAAGATGAAATAAATTATTTTTTTGAATGATTCTTTTAAACAGTCTTTATAACAATTCATTTTTAAATTTTTGTCACCCTTAGTGAAGAAAATTTTGTTTTGAGAAATAAAAATCCAGCTCTGCTCTTGGGACGACTGTTAAAGGTATTTGTGTTTTATGACGGAAGGGTTAGATTAAGATTTTATATTGGGAACTGGTGTGTGATTTTTGTAGTATGCAGTCATTTAAAAAATTTAAGTTCAAATTTAAATTTACCGTTCAGTTGAGCTAACAGACCATTTTCGGGATACTGGTAAGTGAGAAGCAAGGATATATATGAATTTAGTGGTGGGTATCAGTTATGAAATACAACTCATGACGTTTCAATAAAAACCCAATAGTATCCAGCAAAATCCATAGCAGCTCTATGCATTTAGTCCAGATCTGTACGCCCCCATTACAAAAAAGGCGAAACTTTTTTAAATTAAAAAAGAATTTATGGCACCATATTTTTGAAAAATTTCTGTTTTTCGGTACATCAGTCTAGTATTGCCATGTTATGAAATAAATGTGACACTTGTATATACGAGCAGATACTTATAAATGACTTCAGTTATTGTGTCATCCGTGTTAATCTGATTTGTGCTGGGGTAAAAATGAGTTTCTAGCAGAAAGAGCTACGACTGACTTTTGTGTTAAACTTGGTTAATGTTGTACTGAAACGCTCCAAAAGCTTTAAAAATAATCCATTGTTCGGTTTGCTTATCCGATGTAGCAATTCACGAGTGTTCCAAGCGATTTCGATCGGGTAAAGAAACGAATGAGTAGAAAAATCGGGAAGTGAGAATAAAAGATTAGGTCGTCCACAGAGTAGATTATGCCCAGAACAAATAACCATAAAGTGCGTGATTTCATTAAAAATAATAGGCTTCTTCAGACCGACTTCGATAAGTTACGAATAAACTAATATGGAGTTCCCGAAAAAGGGCAACTACTTACCTATTTCCGGAAAGTGCAGCGATATCTTTAAAATAGTCTTTGAAGAGCAACTCAGAAAAGGAAAAAGTAAGAGCGGGTCCACTTAGAAAGTTGTACCAAATACCAAATTGTAATGTTATTGAAGTCTGGCTGAATACTCCCATTTTGATGAAGTCCTTAGGTCTTCATAAGTTAAATTCAAATTTGTGTCACACAACCAAGCTGGCCATCAATCTCATGCTTCAAATGGTGTGAGTGAATTTCATACAAAAAGGCAAAACATTTCGTTCCACCATATGGCGTATTTGCCTGATTTGGCAATGAAAGAAAAGCGTCATGAATCAATTGTATCCATGTGCCACTCTGTGACCCGTGTCCCAAATAATATTCCCAGAAAAAACATACAATAGCGGTCATAATAATAGCAGTGCGACATACCTACATATATACGTTTTGCACAATAGTTTACTATCCCTATAACGAATGCTTATATGGAAGAAAATGCACAGCATTATCCAGAAAAAAAAATTGTTAAAAATCAACGCGAATTTTGAGCTACTTTAAATCTGCACAGTATTAATCAAAATTGAACGCGTATTAATCATAACCAGAATTTTCTAAAAATTCTGACTAAAAAGTTTGAAATTTTGTTGGACTTTTCCAAATTTTTTACAAACTTTCAAATTTTGAGTTATATTGTTTTTGTTGGAATACGAACTATATTTTTAGAAAAAAAAAATAGTCAAAACTTTTCAATAAGTCGCGTCACTGTAAATGGCTCGTTGGATAATTTGCAAATCGCACCAAACTTTGTAGCTAACAGGAAGGCGAATAAGTATATCAGTACAGTTCGTAATTAAATGCAAATAACCTGGGCGTTTGAAAAGCACCATGCCAACACAACAACTACAATGTACTTATTTGCCATCATAACTTGGAAGGGTCATGATTGATTAATAAAAAAACAAAAAATAAATAATAATATATCACAAAATATACTCCGGTGATTTCTATTTGCAAAAAGTACGTTTTCGCTGGAATAGAGGGAGTACACAAGTTTACCGCCCACTCTGAGGCTGATATTACCAATAAAATAATGAATAATTAGAACCAGAAAAAAAAGAAAACCAAAAAAAAACATTATTTGGAAATTTACTAAAGAAAAGTTCGTGCGTTAATGCAATACAACATTTCTGGAGCTTAGTATTCAAAAGAAGAAAAAACCGAAAACATTCACATGCCCCCCAACTCACAACATATTTGATTTACGAAATTTCAGAATGGTTTATGTTATGTTCATGTATGTATGTATGCATGCATGTATATTATATTCTGTAGATTTCGAATGAACTATGCTCAAAAGTGAGGTGACTAGGGGAAGCGGGATTTGGTATTGGCGGCTACAACATTTGCGGTTGTACTTCAATTGAAAATAAATTGAAAACATTGGAAAAACAAAGAACAAAATTTTTATACAAACATACATATGGGTGTGGGTTTTTTGTTGGCTCACTGTTTTATTAGTAGGCACGCGTGTACGCATCGATTCAATTGGCCTTATGTGCAAGTATGTATGTATGGGTGTATATATGTTAATATGCATCCTGTGCATTGCTAAGTTGGAACTTTACGAAATTGGAATAAAAGCATACATACATACGAACGGATGAATTTTAGTACAGTCAAACCTTTATAAGTGTGAACTAAGAAATTAAGTAATACAATAAGGATGCGAGTCCCGAGGCCAAGGATACAATTTTCTTTATAAAATCACCTTTTTGAGGAGCGAAAAGTTTTATTTGCCACACTGGCGGAGATATGGACGCCTGTAATGCCGAATTTCTATAAAACAGCTGAGTTTGTATTTCGCGGAGAATTGTGTTTGAAGAGTACGAAAAAATATCGGCCAAAAAATTACCGGCACTCGCAGCAGTTAGGAAAAATTTCACGCAGAGCAGTTAGCATAAATTGCATAGGGCTTTAGCTAGAAGTTGGCAAATTTCAGGGTTAACAGAAAGTCGTATATTTGCTTAGAGAAATTGATATTTTTCTTAGTCTAATGGTTATGGGTGGTACTAGAGATAATATACTGCATAAAGCATTTTAATTTGAAGCAGTAAAGTGCTTCTGAGTTGGCTTTATAAGCAATAAATTTAGATTATGCTTGAAGAACAACACTCACAATGCCTTTTTTCCTTACGAACACACTTTAATACAAAACAAAACAGTAATTTAGTCGAAAGAAGTAATTCGTTGATATATTAAATACAAAAAAGAGCATAATTCGTTTAATTCCGTGCAACGAACGTTGATTAAAGTATCAGGCTCTTGATAAGCTGGGTGGTTATATTTCAATAATTTAGTTGCAATTTTATTTCTTATATAAACAACTGCAACTCTTTTTATTAGAAATTACATGTACATATGCAAAGGGTGATCAGATCGGAGGTAATTTTTCCAATAGTGTTTTGTTTTTTGACAGATGACCCGTGACTACTGTCAAACTAAACATGTAATTTTTTTCAGTATTCATTGACATTTCATCATGGAAAGACTTACGCTTCAACAACGTTTACAAATTGCAAAATTTTATAACGTAAATCGAACTCTGTGAGAAGTGTTCTTCGCGCGCTCAGCCCAGGAGTTTTGTTCAGCGATGAACCCAATTTTGGCTAATGGGCTACACCAATAGGAGAAATTGGCGTATTTGCGCTGAAGTGCAACCCAAAGTATTCAAGTACAGCCATCACATCTATTGAATGGGGTACAAAAGATCATTAGATCGAGGTGCAAACCTCATTCATTCATTCATCTTTGAAAACCACCGTTTTGTGCGGCCTATGGGTTGGAGAAATCATCGACTCATATTTCTTCAAAGCCGAGGCCGGAATTTGAAGCCCGTGATCCCCACAACATTTGGTTCCAATAAGACGGCGCTACTTGCTTTAAGGGGTTAGGTGGGTTTGAAAATTTCAAAAAATCGATTTTTTTTTGTCTTATTAAATAGTATAATATGTTTAAAATATTCTCCTAAAATTTCAAATTGATCCGAGTAAAATTCTACGAGATAGACCCTCCAGAAGTTCCGCCCATCAGGCCATGTCAGTGCAGCGTTTCGCAGGTATACGCGTTTATCTCAAAACTCGATTTTTTAAGTCGGTGGACACGATTTCTCGAAAAGTTATGAAGCGATTTTGTTCAAATTTTGCACACATCTTTGGAATAATATTATCAAGTTATTGAACGAAGGATTTTTTTTTTTTTTATTACAACTAATTTTTTCGAGCCAACACATGACGAAAATTTGACCAAAAAATGTGTTTTTTGTTTAAAGTCTGTCAAAAATTCAAATTAAATTTTTTTTTTTCCTTCGTCCAGTAACGAGATTTATCCATGGACTAACGAAATATTTTTGGTTTTTTGATTTTAGATGAACCAATAATGAGTTATGCTGTCCACGGCAAGAGCATTTTTTTGTGAGACGTTAAGGGAGATGAGGTACCAACGGCTGAGTTTTCGGAATTTTTAAATAAAAATTTCACAAAATACTGTTTAAATATGTATCTTTGATATGCTGAATTGTTTAAATAAAATATATGATTGTATATATTAAAAAAAAATAGTAAAAATACCCTTTTTTTGAACCTCTGTAACCCACTTAACCCCTTAAAGCCCATCAAACAATGGATTTACTGCGTCGTCGTTTCGGTGAGCAATTTATATCTCGTCTCGGACGAGTGGATTGGCCACCAAGATCGTGTGATACCACACCTTTGGACTTTTATTGGAGGAAGTATGTATAGTCCAAATGCGTCGTAGATAAACCAGCCTCGATTGAGGTATTGGAAGCAAAAACTTCTAAAGTTATTCACAAGATACCGGCCGAAGCTCTCCAGCGAAGCATTAAAAATTGGTGTTTGCGGATGACCAATTTACGGCCAACATTTCAAAGGTAAAACATAAATGTCATAAATAGTTCTACACTAAAATAATAAATATTGTTCAATCAATTTGAATTTTCGTTGTCTTATTTCTATTTAAAAACCGATACCTCTAAATTGATCACCTTTTATATTTTAAGACACAAAATTGAGTTCGCTCTTGATTTTCACATTTTCCACTTAATGTTTGAAACTTTGTTCAAATTTTTCAAAACTTTAAACTTTTTAACGCACTGTGGCCATCTGTTGCACCGGAGCTTTTCCGACGACTTCAGGCCCGAGATAAGATGCTCTGATTGGTCTCCCACCACTTGACGCTTTCATCCAAGGAGAGCCCTTGAAGATCATCTGCAGGATGAAACACAATGGGAACTGGTACGGCACCTGTCCGGCATTGGAAAACAGAGAAGGTATGGACTTCGATCCAACGATTCTCTCCATGCCCCTTTGACTCCATGCCATCAAGAGTCGTACTTGAAAAGAGATACAGTTAGTGCTGCCAGAGGCTCAGTTGTGGTCAAACTCTGAAAATGAGCTCGGCAAACACTGTTTTCGCATTTTTACGTATGGTTTCAAGACCGAGCATGGCTCCGACTCTGGGGTCTACGTGGAATCCAGCAGGACAAAGCTGCACTTTGCTCTTGGAATGCATGCATCTGTGTTTCAAGCGGAGGTGTACGCTGTTCAAGAAGCGATGAACTTTGTAGTGGAATACAGATAAAGAGGCAAATCTATATGTGTCTGCAGCGATAGTCAACCTGCGCTCATGGCCTTCCGCAGCTTGGCAGGCTAAGATAGGCTGCAGATGGACTAAACTGATGTTATTTGTCATGTCCGATCGACTGTCGCAAACCCTCCTGTCATTAAGGAGAAGAGAGTGCAGACAACTGGTTGGACTGATGATGGGCCACTTTCTGTGGGCGAAGCACATGGAAAAGGTAGGCATCTCAGACAGTGTACTCTGCCCAGCATGTGAAGAGGATGAGACGGCGGACGACTTCCTGTGCGTGTGCCCCGCCCTCACTCGAATCAGGTTTGAGGTCTTTGGCACGAATGTGTTAAGAAGCTCCTTGGCACCACAAGATCTACTCAGATTGCTTCGGATATCGGGTAAATTTAAAGAAAATTAAAAGGGAATCCAAGTGTAGTATTATACAATGGACTTAATTAATGTCTGCACTTGCTAGTTGTCCCGACAAAAAGAAAGACCAAAATTTTTATAATTTTTTTGGGTATGCAATTTTGTAGCACATTGAAATCTAGCCTGTGCATGTTTCAAGTGACTAAAAAATAGCGTTAATGTTTGACAATTTCTTTTGCCTGAGGTACAACACCTCATTTTCCATGCAAGCATGTATTTTGCTTGAAATTTTCTTGCTTGCAAAAAGAAGCATCCTACCATGAAAAATTTCATAGAAAGTTTGAAATCTCATAGAAAAATAATTAATTTCAGGACAGTTTCAGAATCCCGGGATTACAAAAAAACAATTCCGAAGATCCTAGGGACAATAAAATACCGAAAGTTGACATCCTGCCAAATTAATCCTCGAAAATCTCTAGAGGTGAAAATATGTAGAAATTTATATAGGAGAGCGTCGGCACTTCTATAACAGATTTTGGAATTTTTGATAAGTGGTTGTAGAACATAACCATTATTTCATTATTAAGACGCTCTACCAATTGAGTGTACAGTTACATTTAATAAGCTCAATCTTTTTATGTCCTTGCCGATCCATTGCTATAGGATTTTCTCTGCATTCTTCGAACTTCGTTAAAGGTTAAATTAGAGGAGCCATACCATAACGCCATAACCGTGCTTTTAGCAATAACGAAATTTACTGTCATCTATTATTGGTAACGTAGCCATAAACAGCCGATATTTACATGCAACTTCATTTATTTGTTCATTTCGAAAGTGCAGAAACTTGAGAAGTGAGGAGGAAATTAGGAATTTATTTAAAGGCATTACATACCACATGACAGCTAATCGTAATCAGTTGTTTATGGTTACAAACAAAAACCAAACATCAATTCACATTATGGCATGTCACCTCTAATTGATTATAGTGATGTCCATAGGTTGGTTCTATTAGCAGATTTATGGCACCTCTAATTCAACTTTATATGGGAAAAACCAATCCACAGCTACCATAAACGAGTAACAGATGCTGTTTTATCCAAGTTGAACTGTATATGTACTCGCAGTTGTACAATCATCTGCATGCTTCGATGAATTGATATATCGCTGCTGCAGTAGCTTCGGTTGTCGTACCGGTAACAGCACGATTGCAACTTGCCACATGCAGCATATGCCAAAACAATGTAAACAAACAAATAAGCTTGAAATAAATGCATGAATAAATATCCGGAAAGAGAATGTTCAACTTGTCAGTGGGATGGCACGAAGAACGTAGGTCTTGGGATATGGGTGTGTTGCTGTATGCGCACCACATTTAGACGCATATGTAAATACATATGGTTGTGCAACTTAGAAAATACACGAATGCCTGAACTCACAATTGAACTGTTTAAACTCAGAAAATATTTTACATTTTAAAATTCTTAAATTTACCACTTTCGGCATGTACCGGCGGCTTTTCTGTTTTGCTACACCTAAGAAGGTAGAAACATAGAATTTTAGGTAAGCATGCAAGTCATGCGTTTTTTTATTCTTCTTTGTTGTAAGTATGTATGTTTGTCTGATTAAATATTGTATTTCTCCTCGATTGACTGCAAAGCTCAGCAAACCCACTGTCTGACATAGCTGATAGTTTACCGTGACATAAGGAACTAAAACTCTAATATACGCGCCCTAAGTATTTATGAATGCTCGTTGACATCAAAAAGGGGTCAACAATAAATTTACATCAGCGGTATCTATACCTCATCCATCTGAAAAACTTAAATATTTCAATATTTACTGCCAACTAATTTGTGGCGGCCGCCGTAGCCGAATGGGTTGGTGCGTGATTACCATTCGGAATTCACGGAGTGGTCGTTGGTTCGAATCTCGGTGAAAGCAAAATTAATAAAAACATTTTTCTAATAGCGGTCGCCCCTCGGCAGGCAATGGCAAACCTCCGAGTGTTTTTCTGCCATGAAAAAGCTCCTCATAAAAATATCTGCCGTTCGGAGTCGGCGTGAAACTGTAGGTCCCTTCATCAACATCAAGACGCACACCACAAATAGGAGGAGGAGCTCGGCCAAACACCGCCATTTATTTATTTTTTTTTTAATTTGTTATTGCCTGTTAATACGATCAAAATTAGACTGTAAAAATTACAAGAGTTCCTCAACGCTTTTGATAAATAGCACTAAAAAAAAATATCTGTCACACATTGCTTTTAAAGTTTGTGCCTGAGGTTCCTTAAAGAGGTCAAAAGCTTACCCTTTCTTAGACTGAAACGGCATATGAAGTCAGAAGATACTTCTACCCAAAGTATAATAAATCTTTAACAATTTTATGTGGAATACCACGAGAATAATTTGCTTGAAATATATCAGCCTTCTACCTCCTTCACATATGAGTCTTTTTGTACTTTGCCGGCGAATAAAGAAAGCACAAAGAAAGCAGATATTTAATGGCACAGAAACAGTAAGAAAATGTTAGCCATGAAGTTTTGGTATATTGATTCGGTCTAGAAATAAGCGAATGAGTTCCTATTCAACTAATATCCAACAAATCGTACACTATTATATATAATAACGGGTCTTTCAAAAGACGCGCCCAGATGTTGTTTTAAAATAAAACATGTGAATATTAAAATTATTTCAGGTTTGACCATTTTCCTTCAAAATACGGCTCTTAATAATTATATCATAAAAAATCATGGTGAAAAGCTTTCAAAAATGAGCTCTTTAACAGACCGTTATTCGACTGTGAGCGAATTTGACAGAATCAGCTGATGGGCTGACGACACTTGAGGCGTGTTTACAAAAACAATGCGATTGATTTGATGACATACGAAAATAAATCAACACAACCTTCACTCATGTTGGTTCGTTGCTGTCTGAGCAACGACTGATTGGACGAGTGTGTGAATACATGTGAAATGATCGTGCAGAATTCGGCTGCTGAGTCCCCAAGTGACGTGGCAGCCAAAGTTTCCTCACAATTTTCTTTTTCACCATAGCCAAATAGCAAACCTTGCCATAGCCAAATAGCAAACCATAGCCAATAACAAAACCTTAGGTTATATCATCTTTTAAATGTCCACCATGAGCACGTCTACAGGAAAAATACGCCAAACAGTCGACTCATGAATGTCTAATTGTTAAGGATGGCCAGGTATTGATGTTGAGGTTGTTCAGCAACACTTTGCGCTACAGCAGAACGTCTAGTGTTTCGTTTGACAGTATTTTTTTACTATTCCAGAAAAAGTTGCTTGAAATTTTTGCAACAACCTTTGAATTGTCGACTTATTTGGACGATTATTTCCACCAAAGAAATCACGAAATTTGTTTAATGGTTTAAATTGGACAGCTATCTACTTGACAAATGTCAAAGATGACATAACAAAAGGTACTGTCTATGAATAAGGTGTCTTATGAATTATTCACTACTGATATCTAGGCGTCACTTCGAAAAACCTTTTTTCAAACAAAAATGTATATTCAGAGGAGTATGAAGCCGTCGTAGTTGAACGGGTAGATGCGTGGCTATCATTCTTTAGTGCCCAGGTTCGAAACCTGGATATGAAACACCAAATTATAAATAAAAAGTTTTTTCTAATAATTGTTGCCCTCAACAGGCAATGGAAAATCTCCGAATGCATTTCTGACATGAAAAAACTCCTCATAAAAACCCGTAAATTATGAAAGAATCATTTTGACATATCATCTGTTACCTATTTCGGCTAACAGAGTTCCAGACTTTTAATGTCGAAGTGCTCAATCAGGTATAATATTGGAAAAAAATCGACCGACGCATGGATAGAAATTTTAGTTTCTGTCGAATAGACAACAGGCGTGATTTTTATCTGATACCTAGTGATTTACAATAATAAAATAGAGCAAAATTTTCTTCTTAGTTACTGAAATATCGCATTTGGTGCTTCAATTCAATTCTCGGGAAATCAAATTAAAGTAAGACTTTTAAACAATAGCAAAACATTTAAAAAAGGAAACCCTTTCCTTCTTTGTTAATTTTGGAATGCGACAAACTTTTTGAAATTTTGCCAAAAGTAAATCATGTTAACTTAAAATTGGCTTTTTGTTGTAAAAAATGTTTATAACAAAATTTATAGTTTTATGGTACTAAAGTTTGAAGTTCAATTTGTTTTCATACTTGTCATAAAAAATCTATAATTTAGTAAAATTTATTTAAAAATTATTTTGGAAAATATTAAACATTTAAATTTTCCCAGAAATAAATCACTACCTTTACTAATGAATTAAAACACATTTTGGCATATAAAAAAATATATTTATTGGGCAAAAGATCTCAGTTCGAGTTTTTTAAAGCAGTTTTGTGCATCGGCAGCTGTCACAGTAAACTTGTATTGAGGAAAATCGGCTTTGTTTGAGAAGCGTACAGAAAAAACAAAAGCACACTAAGAAAATTATGGATCTAGGAACTTCGGTCGCCCGGAAAAAAAGCTATCGAAAATTTTGAGTCGGCTTGTATGGTACAAGACATAAAAACCAGTGTACGTTGACCCAGTTTCAAAATATCGCTGCTATAATAAAATTCTAATTAATAATTAGCGGTGGTCCATCTAGCGTTTGGAGTTTGGATTGATTTTTCAAACTTCCCAGCTAAAAAAACACCAAAAATTTAGTTTATTGACAGGCATTTACAAAATAAATCGCTTTTCGCAAGGGCGCATTCATTAAAGCCGCTGTAGGAGAATGGGTTGGTGCGTGACTACCATTCGGAGTACGTTGGTTCGAGTTTCCGTGAAACCCGAAAATGTAGAAAAGGTTTTTTCTAACAGCGGTCCCCCCTCGCCATGAAAAAGCTCCTCATAAAAAATATCTGCCGTTCGGAGTCGGCTTGAAACTGTAGGTCCCTCCATTTGTGGAACAACATCAAGACGCACGCCACAAGTAGGAGGAGGAGCTCGACCAAACACCTAAAAGGGATGTAAGCGTCAATTATTTATATATGTATATATATTCATTAAAGTGGTGGCACTAGGGCAACAATAATATTTTGTACGTTTGATTGATACGGCAAAGTGTGGGTAAGGTAAATAACAAAGAAATGAATGGCCTTGTTTTATTCTATGCTGACAATCACATGGACACCACCGATACCACCTTTAATAGATTCGTCTCACTTCTCTCTTGAACGAAATTGGAAAATACTCGAATACCGAACCTGTGCCTGTCAATTGGTCACCTAGCAGTTGCAATTTGACACCGATATACTCTTTTTCTTTGCGGGACGCCTTTAAAAATGAATATTGCGTAACTATTCACAGATGAAACATGGAATCGAAGTTGCTACTGGTGAGATAAGCTTCGAAACACGCGAATATGTACCGAAAGCGTGAGCTCTCAGCTGCCAAACTAACCGCGAAATTGTGTTGCATATTTCCAGTAAAAAAAAAAAACAAATGACTGAAAAATATGCATGTACCCTTTATTAAAGTAAGAGTAAAATGCCCTGTACAATTGAAAATGTTTGATAGTTCTCATTTTTGGCCAATGGAGATGCCTCATCCTTCCTATGCCCACATCACTGCTTCAAATATTTCTACATCGATAATTTTCATAACTATTCTGTTTTCAGGAAATTACTGCAGCAGATAAATGCATATGTAAATATGTATTAAATCAGAGATTATTTGCTCTGAACGGCCGGAGTATGCAAACACATACTACAAACATATTTAACAAGCTGGTCCATCAATCAGGATATTTGCAGGGTTATTAGAACAAAGTTCAATAGTAAATATTATTTTTAATTTGAAGTTCCAGTTAATACTTGGGGAGGCAACCTGAGTTGGGCGTTACTATACATGCGCCATCGATTATGTTTAGGATTACATTTATGCTTATCGCAATTTCAAAAAACAAAAATTAAAAAAAAAGTTTATATTAAAATACTGTAATCGTACATTGAATGCAGCTTACATTTGCACTGAACCCAATTTCCGAAAAATTCGCATTGGAATTTAAGTAATCACAATCTTAAAGCTTCAATGAACGATTAACGAACGAATTTAATATTCAAATATTTTAATTACAGTTTTTTGAGTAAACGAAGATGATATGAAGTAAATAAATGAGAAAATAGTTTAATAAACAGAACTGCGGAATTGCATTTGCGGCAAACGCTTTATAGATATTATCGTCATCGTTGTTAACAACACAAATTTTAATTATATAATAGATGCACATAAATCTGACTTTTCTTTCTTTATCTCACTTTCACAGATAATCGAGGCTGATTTTATTTATGAAAAATTAGACAAATTTTAATTAAATTTATTCTTTCAATTTCTTTCTCTTTAAAATCTTTCTTTCTTCAAAAATTGAAATTAAATTTATTCTTTCGCACATTATTTTTTGCAATTAAAAACTACTTGTTTTGTGACTTTTACTACCATTTAATAAAAATAATCATTTCCTATGACTACAGCAAACCAAATACATAAAAAAGTCAGATGAGTGATTCTATGCCAAGTTATCCAAGTCTTTGTGGCATTGTCGTGCATTTTTCTGGAAATCAGTTAATTTGTAGGCTTGAGTACAATAAAAAGTAAACTGAATCGAAAAAAAAGTATGAATAATTTTGAAATTTATTCAATGTTGAAAATTTGGAAAAGAGTTTTTTTAAGTAAAATATGTTGGGTTCTTTCTAGCATTTAAACGGGTTTTTTTTTAATTTTTTAGTCTAAAATATGTTTTTCAATATTTTTTTTCTGTAATTTTTTTTATTTTTTCGCCCTAAAAGAGAAGTCAATATATGACAGTAAATTTAATAATCGTTCAAAAATCACTTTAAGACTTTTAAGTGTGGAAAATATAGTAGAACTTCTATATCTTATTTTGTGATGCATAGTATTTTTCATAAAAAGTTCAAAGTTCCATAATAAATTAACAGTGGAAAGACTGGAAAATGTATTTACCTTAAAAGACGGATAGGGGTAATTTGACCGAATTACTTTTTAATTTAATCATCTTTGAATCCTTCTCAAACTGAATAGAGTGTGTAGAAAGTGTTATAAATTTGCTGGAAACTATATTTATTGCTGCACAAAAACTGCAGGCTGACGAATTACTTCTGGCCGATTTCTATAAGCGTTGGTTGGAAATTAGTATGGCTTTCAAAAAATTTTTCCCGATCTAATCTTCAGTATAACTTTTCACAAAATTTTAAAAATTTCATATTTTTTATAGAGATGACTACCGAATGTAAAATATTATATATAGAAGCTTCACGTATTCTGACTACTTTCGGTTATCTAATATTTATTTTTGAATTTCTAATATTTTTTATAGTCATTTATTGATCTCATTTTATTGCAAATACTATATGAATAAAATTTAAAAACTGTGTAAAAAATGTATATCTATAGAGACTCAAATTCCCAATGTGGAAAATTTTTTAGAAAAATTTGCTCAAAACAAGCGACGAGTCGAAATCAAATTATTGTTCTCGTGCCATTAAATGTATTTATTTCCTCCAATTATTTGTTTTCATTAAAAAAGCGTGTGCTTTGTTTTAATTTTTTTAAGAGGAATTTATACAAATCAATGAGAATCGGTGTTTAAAAAATGCTTGCATATGGAGAATTAATTAGTGTATTTTAAAAGCGTGTTAGACGGAAATGAAAAAAGATTTTTTATTTTTGTTTTGAGTATTTTATTCTCTGATCCACTGTTAAAAAATAAAAATTTTGTTTTGACCATACAAGGTTCTTCAAAAAGTTGTCAGCCTCCAAAAAACATTTTTACTGTTTTGACAATGAATCAAAAAACTTAATTCTGAAAACAAAATAAAAATCGTTTTTCTTTTCCATTTTACACGCTTTTAAGGAAACACCCAAAAACACCTTTTCAAATGAGGCGAGAGCCTTACGTCAGGACGGCCATTTGAAGACATTCACTTTTTTTAAGACACTTTTTTGCTAATTTGGTAGAACGCTTGAGATCATTATCCTGGGTAGACTTCCATTTTAGGATAATTTCTTCTCTTGCAAGGGCAAGCACAGCCGTATCCAATATTCTCACATAGTCCACCGCATACGCTTTATATTTTATCCTAAATATTTGACCTACTCCTTCCTCTAGAGAGCATTCCCACATCATTTTTAATTTGTTATCGTACTTTACTGCACTTTGGTATATCTGGGATCAAATGCTGTACTGGTGGTCCGTCGAACATATTGTTTCCCGTCAGATCCAAACATATTTACTTTTGTTTAATCTGTCCGTAGTACATTTTTTCACTTGCGATGGAGGAGGTTTTTTCTTGCAAAGCGAAGTCTTTGGTTTTGTTCTGTAAACTCAACAATGGTACTGTTTTGGGTGTTCTTACTGTTATACAGGTTTCTACCAACCCGTATCGAACTGTCCGAATTGTAACTGGCAAATTTAGCTCAGTTTTAGGCTCGCTTGATGACTAAACTGTTTAATTTTGAGCTTTTTGTTTTCTCTTCCCAGAATTTTACATTTTCCTCCTCGAGTTTCAGCACTTGGTACCACACAGTTAACGTTTCTATTATTATTTTTCCAAGCACATTTGTTTACTCAAGTGCGTCCAAAATAAAAATTAGGAAAAATAGAAGATGAAACGTAATACAGAACAAAAACCTCTTAACCACTGATCAGATATTGTAAATAATCTTAACAAAAACAATTTGGAGTCCATCCAAAAAATTTTAGTGCACTGCTTCTATTTTATTTTAAAATTAAAAAAAAAAAATAACGAAATTAACTCTTGTACTGGGAAATTGGCCTGACAGAAAGCGTCGCTGTAAAGTCAGCCGTGAAAGTCATTTGACTGAAACTGTGTTTCATGCCCCATTTCAAGGTTTACTCTTCCAAATGTAAGCAAATTTATTGGCATATGTTAAGGTATCTTTCATTCATTGTCGCTTTAAATTCCAAATGCTAGATGAAGCAAACTGTATTTAGAAAATTTTACTGATATAAGAAATTAAAATGGTAAAATTGACTCGAAGTCGATTTAGTACTTTTCAAAGCAAAGTGGATGACACATTTCGTTGCATTACCATAAGAACTTTCACTCCGTATTTCCCTTCGCTTTTTACTCATTCGCGCGCTCACTTCTACTCAGTTATAGATTATTTATATTAAATCATAAAAACTTTAAATGCCTAAATAAATTCGACGTAAGCACTGGTAATTAAAAATGGCGGCAATGCAAACGTCCAAGTGGCTAAAGTGTGTATACAACAACAACAAATATGAACTTATTTTATTGATGAGCACATTAACCCTTTCAAAATGGCGCCATTATAGCCAATGCTATCAACATCAACTTCATTATAATCGACTTTCAGAACAAACAAATGGAAAACGAAATTGAATGGCGGACGTAAATATAAAATATTTTATTTGCATAATGACTTTTAGTAGTATCGCATGCAAACTGGCGAATATAATGGTATAAAATACTAAAAACGTGGCTAATATTATAAAAGGCAATAATAATAAAGTTGTATATTGAAGGCGTTGATTTCTTAAGGTAAGCAAAAATTAATGAGTTGCACACTTTTGCGAAAGGCAATCCAATTAGGGCCATGCTTTGCAAATAGGAAATGAAACTATGTGAAATAATGGGGGTAGAAGCAGGAGCAGAAGCAGAAGTTGAGTTAAGGGGGGACCCTCATTTATCGGGTCAAAAAAATCGATTTTTTGGAAATAATTTTAATCTATTCTACAACTATTTAAGAATATACTTTCAAAATTTCAAGTCGATATCTGTATTTTTGAAGGAGTGACAAAATTTTTAACAGGACGCGACGGGTGGCCTGATCGCCTGTATCCAAAACTTTAAACGCGTTTTTCTCGAAACATCATTTTTCGATTTTGTGTACACAATTGAGAACGCTGTATTGAACCAATCAGGCTTTACAATAGCTCATTTTAAAGATAATTAAATTGTTTTCAATGTGACATTAAGTGTTTTTTTAAAAAAAAAGATTTTCATATTTTTTTGTAATTTTAAAGTCAATTTTTATGCATGAAAAATCACTTTTAACATAAAACTGGGTAAAAAATATCAATTTCGACATTTTTTTTTTTAAATCAAAATGTCACATCGAAGGTATTATCCTAAAGTTTTAAAAAAAATTTGGTTTTTTTATTTCAGAAAAAAATTCAGAGCGCTAGAATGTACACAGATAGAATGAGGTGCCATGGACGAGGTGTATATTTCCATACTTAAAATGTTTTTTTTCTTCTCCGAAAATTTTTGTAGACAGTCAAGACATTTATTAAAGTACTTTATGAATTACAAAACGTTTGAAGTTATTTTACCTGAGAAAAAAATTCCCAAAAATGATGCATTTTTCGACCGTCTAAATGAGGGTCCCCCCTTAAGTTGAGGTGGGGTCAGTGCATGCAGGATAAGAAATAAAATGGCAGTCGATTAAATAATTATTAATGACAAGTTGACGAGCTGAGTTAAAGTAACAGCTGCGTTGAGCCAATTAATTCCTAAATAAATTCCAAAGTTCATTAAACGTACCAACAACCAAAGGATTTAGCTTGAAGCGATAAAACTTCGAACTTCGTGCACTTCGCTCCGTAATGGATTATTTAATAATGCTTGTAGATATATTTATTTACATTTCCATTTACGGATATTCCCGTTCTTACTACATACATACATAAATACAAGTATATGACCATCACTTCTGCTCCATCAAAGCCTGATTCATATACAGTTGAAATAGGAAACGGCGGAAAGGACATCAGAAGTTTCCATACACAATTTTTTACTGCTGTACTACTTTAGGTTTAATTATAAATATGAGTTTGATATTTTTCATAATTTTATTTTTAAAACCATGAGTACAAAGCCGGTCTTAGAGGCCACGGCATATATATTTAAATCTGTGACCTCAAAAGTTAGTGAGGTGTGAGGTACAGTGCACTAGACAGGGCTAGGTTACTGGGGCGGCAGCCCTTGGTCGGGAAAAACCCCGAGTCATTGCGATAACGTAGAAGCGGCTGCCATGTGAATGCTCACTAGTTAGTGTTCTTGCCCAGCGCTAGCTCACACGTAGGCTACTTCGCCAGGTGCAGACCATGGATACCCTATCCTCACTTTGCACGGGAAAACCACCTCGCGGGCCCTCTGCCTAACCAGCTTATTCGACATGTAGTTTCGTGCGATTTCCCCGCGGCTTAGTACCCATGCGAACTTGTTAGAAAAGTACTAATATATGACAGAAAGCGAAGTCAGGCATTCGCTGACTAATTTCGAGTGCAAAATCAGCGATCTCAATTGTCACTTATCAGTCGGAGTAGCTTCTTATTTTACTCTTCCTATTTTGAAATGTTGGTCCACTAGTAAGCGAGCAAACAAGAGCTTATTTGTTAGCAATTACCTCCACTTGGAAAACACACCACAGTGATTCGGCAGCCTTAGCTCAAGTTTAATGATGAGCTCCACCTGTTCCACCAACCTTGCCGTCCAAATTCGAGTGATTCGTTAATGGTTCACAGAACTCTGTGTGCAGATGCTGCAATCCTCCCACTCTTTCCTTCCCTCTCTCATCAAATGATTTAAGAAGTGGATGCTAACAAGTAACTTTCGACGTATTGCATCAGGACAGAAACGGACGCTGAGAGACGACGAAAAACTCAACGGTAGTATCGACGGGATCGGTACTTTGACGGTAAGAGGATTAGTTTGGGTTGCAGTCCCACACTGATGGGGTTATGCTTCCTCATCGTAAAAAAAACGCTCTTTCCTTAAGTGGCTGTGGGTGGGGAAGGTTCCAAATGGTTCACTCTTAGTTCGCACGCATTGGCCAGCACTCGAGTGAATAAACTCGAAGCTTTTGACAATCCTGGAGAGACTGTAACTTAAGTCCAACCTGTAGCTGCGTGCTTTTCAGCTTTATTGCGATCCGCGATGCCATCAAGTATCATACTACGAAATGGAGCATTACGTTAGTGATTGCAGTAGGAGTGGTCCTGAGCGCTTCATTGATTTTAACGAAGGCAGCTCTCTTGATTCTCTCCAGCTGCTTAAGCAGCGCCGGTTTTTTAGCGAGTTCGATTTAACGAGCGAGGACTCAGTAAAACAAAATTCAACTTGCAATAGTATTATTGCACCAATTTCGCTTGTAATGAAAGGCTATCTTTTCAAAAATGCCATTTAGACGAGGAGTGAAGTTCAACGCACTAGATTAGTTAGGGCTAGTTTACTAGAGCGGCAACCCTTGGGCGGGAAAAAACCTGATTCCGGTACCCGGAGAGGATGGCTCGGAGATGAAAGAGAATGGCTTAGTGTGCCATCTTGAGAGGATTCACAGATAAGCCGCAGTTAGCGGTACAGAGAGTCACATCTTCTGCATAGAAATTATCATTCTGAAAGTGGTCAACGCATTTTGCAATCTTTCAAGCCGCTTACACTACATTTCACCATTTTAAAGCAAAAAATCATAAAGCAATGAAAATGTTCACTCAAATTAAAATGCAATAACTTTTAATTAAATAATCCAATTGATTTTATTTATTTCAATAAAAAGTATGTCACTTTTTATTCGCACAATTGTATCATAACCTGTTTATGGTATATACATTCGGTGAGATATTGCAGTTGGAAGCCATCCGTCAACAAGTTGTAACCGAACCTTTTATGGCATTGACAATATTGGATGTTGCTATGCACATACATACATACCTATATGCGTTTATTTGTATTTGCACTCAGTACACAATAATATTTATTGAATAAATTGCACTTCATAGATTCCTTACCTGCCTTTTTGTTCAATAGAAATTCAATTTAGAAGACTTTGCAAGCAACTCTATTTCATTTTCATTTCACAAAGTGCGCCTCAAGGTATGCAACTTAAAAGCAAATGGAGCAAATTTATCCGTAAAACTATTGAAAGCTGTGAAACTTTTTGTGTCCCTTTAAAAAGTACCAGTGATACTAATTTACGTACTGTATATACATATTTACAGATATTATACATACATGTGTACATACGTGAAGAATGATTAGCAACATGTCCTTTGCACACAAGTCCTTCAAACGCAGTGCATTCATCTCGAATAAGTTTGTCGTTACAAAGTTCCCCATGATGGATTAAATTATCACTTTTGTATTGATCGATCAGATGTGCAGATGCTAAAAATTTCAATGTGTTTGCTAAAAGTTATCTCTTTCCATTTTATTTGCCTAGTTTTGGTTTCTCTCTTTGGTGCTTTGTGGCAAAACTTTTCTAATTGAAATATTTATTACATTTTCCACTACATGAATTCAATATTCGATTGAAATAGAAATCTTTTTGGACGATAAAACCATTTTAGATGTTTACAAACGTAAGTATTTAAATATCGTTTAATACAGGGTGTTTATAGCGATTTTCTCATAAATAAATAATTGGCGCGTACACTTCTGTTAGGTGTTTGGCCGAGGTCCTCACGTCGTGATGATATTTCCGACTCCGAACGACAAATGGTTTTAATGAGGAGACTTTTTATGGCAGAAATACACTCCGAGGTTTGCCATTGCCTGCCTAGGAGCGACCGCTCTTAGAAAAACCTGTTTCTATCATTTTGGTATTTCATCGAGATTCGAACCTACGTTCTCTCTGAATTCTGAATGGTAGTCACTCACTAACCTATTCAGCTACAGCGACGGCCGGCCTAGTCACGTGACGAATTTGTTATAACGGTACCACATATTCATAAATTTTTACTACTTACTTATTTATTTTTCAATTTAAGTTATTTTTTTATTCAGACTTTGCACAATATTTATAAAAATTCGAGAAATTTTCGTAAAAATCTCAACTTTTTAATTACAATTTTTGAGAAAAATTTAGATACGCAGTCGTACAGCCTTTTTTATATCATACAATAAAATTTAATTACGAATTACGAAACATCTTTAGCGGAAAAAATTATCAAGCATAAACAAAAAGTTTGAGCGGAAAGACTATGGCGAGTGTGCTTTATCAAAAACAGACGTCTACGAGTGGTACACGGCTTTTGCAGAGAGCCGAGAAGTGGCGGAAGATTTGCCCCGATCTGGTCGCCCATCAACGTCTTCAGTGGATGAAAACGTCGAAAAAGTCAAGGAAATGGCGCTGGAAAACCATCATTTAGGTTTAAGGGAGGTAGCTCGTGACCTTAATGTGTCTCACGAATCAATTCGCAACATTTTCATTGTAATCGATGTAATCCTGATGCTCGCAATTCCATCTGTGTGATTTTCAACATTAACAATACGTTTCATTTATAGGTAGATTACGGAAAAAAAAACAAAAAAGCAAACCACAATTTTCGTGAAAAAAAATTTCACCCAAGATATACTTTTTCCTTATTAATCTACTGGATTTCGCTGGAGTTGCGTTATTTCAGCAATTTTCGGAATTTAAACTAAATCTGACCATATATCGATTTTTCTAAATATCTCGACCACAGCTCCACCTACAGGATCAGTTTGTGGCCTATGTCTAGATAATACGTCTAAGAAATAAACAAACAAAAAAATGTATTTAAATGCATTCAATAGTTTTTGAGCCCTTCAATAACAAGGAAAACTGCTTGCATTTTATTTATATAAATATAAAGAATTTTTTGGTACTACACATACATTATGAAATATTTATTATAACGGAGAATGTGAACGAACCGCCGAGCGTTGAAGAGTAAACAAACAAATACTTTTCGTCTCTATATGTTTTTCGCATTTATTTTGTATTCTTTCTGTACTATTTTTGTTCATGTTCTCAGTCATAACTTTTTTAAAGTGGCGTCAAAAACCCTAAATGTCTGCCATACTTTTTATTATTTCATAAGATGTGTGAAAATAGTGAGGAAAATGCAACATATCTGGACACATGCATGTAAAGGATTGCATGTGTATGTGTCGGAAAAAGTAAACAAACAAGTTTTCTTGTTGATGGTAGAAAAGTTAAATGCGAAGCTTTGTATGGCAAATTTTTGCTATTTTCTTCTTATTCATTCTTACATAGTTTTAACAAATAAAAATACGTTTGCTGTTTTCAGTGTTTTTATTTACTTTAAAAAAGTTTTTTTGTAACTGGATATTCTTTTGATACATCTCTCTCGCTTGAATAACCGCAAAAAGTGGGGAGTGTGGCCAGGGTTCGCCGTACTCAGTACACCAGTAAATAACTCAACCCAACGGTTAAATAAATATCAAGAGCAGAGATGGCAGTCGTCGAGAACGTTTTAAAGCTTACAATTTAAACACTCTACATTTTCTTTATGGGATAAGCTTTTTACACAATATGTAAATAAATAAAATGTAGAAAATACAATATAAATATAGGATTAGTGTGGCACATGGCGAAAAATGTAGTTAAAATTAGTCAGCTCTATTTTGTTAGAAACAGAGCATAGCTCTTCTTTTGTTTTTTTTTTTTGTTGGGTGGCATATATTAATCATAAGGGTATTGATAGTGATACCATGGATTTCGACAACAGTCTGGCTACTTTCGCCTGTCCTAACCTGGATTAAAAAAAACTCAGAAATTGGATTTGCACGTAAGCAAGGCAAAGTCTCTCCTGTCATCAAGCAAACAGTCAGCGCGTCACGCGAAACTTTATAGTTCTATATCAAATTAGTTATAGCTTTGAAGTAGAAGAGAACTTCGTTTACTTGGGAATGAACATCAATCTTGAAAACTAATAGAAAACCTGTCTAACCATAAAGTACTACTTTGGACTCCATAGAGTCAAACAAAATGGCCAAACTCCGCTATCGAATAATTTCTATAGCGTAAAGCTGAATACAAAAAACCTAAAATGTTTCTCCAATTTTCATTGCTTTCTTCATTTAATGCGCTTATAATTTCTTTTTCTGTTAATTCTGAAATACTCAGTGAGTACCGGACACTTTCCAATAAAATGCGTCACACCTTCTTCTTCGTTCAGATAGAATAGGAAACTATTTTATTAATATACTTTTGTGTGTTTTTATATCCGTCAACAAGTTTTAACAAAAACGCTTTTAATTTCTTACTGGGGCATCCACAAAGCCGAAAATAACCATTTGGCAGACCGCAACTACAATCAATAGCTGGCTTTTGTGGTTATTGCAGTGATTGTCGAAGAATGATAGCTTAAAATTCTCTATTGAATTAGACTAAATGTATTTATAAAAAGGGTGATTCTAACATAGGCATCTTTTTAAATCATATAATATGTTATTTAGACAATGGCTGCTTTTTGCCGTATCTCTTGTATGTTAGGATTTAAATGGCATAAATAATTAATAAGTAAGAACGTCATATCTTCGTCAAATTTAATTGTTCTGGCTGTTACTTTTTCGAACAGACAATGAACAGTTTAGTCTCAACACATAAAAAATTGGTGGGTTCTATCGGATCTCAATAATAATTTTATGTGTTGTTATCGAGATGCACGCATTTATGCAAAAGTAGGCAGTGACATCGCCCATTTTTCAGAATTTTACTTGCGTCGTATTTCACTTTTTTGAAGTGAAAACTTCTTTAGAATCGTTGGAAGTGATTTGAGAACAAGTGAAACGAAAAAGCGACACCAAAAAGAAGAAGAAAAAAGATATACGTATATATATGTATGTATAGTAAATGCTGCATTACCAGGCACACAGAAGGATGGCATAAGCAAATTTAAATTTGTGAATTTATATATGTATGTATATATGCGGATATATGTATATATGTTGTGTGTATGTACATATGTGCCTCGCCACAGCAAAACATACGGTAAAATTTCTCAAGAAATCCAGCGCGCATTCATAGGCACAGCATTGCTTTGCCGAAAGAACCATACCTCTAAAACGAATTCTGATGTCCTTTGCCTTCCCACAAATCGACCCGGCCTAATGTACAGTAACCTTGAACAGGCAGCTGCGGTTGTCGAGCATTTAGAAACATATATTTACATACATATATGGGTGCAAACATATTTACGGAGCCGCTGGCACTCGACTTGACAAAAATTGAATATTGGCAAATAATTTTACGCGAAATATTCCAATATTGACTATTTTCGAATTGTCGAGAAAATTAGCATATGGGCGGCTCGTTTTATGAATGAAAGTACTTGCTCTTAGAACTATGAGCTCGAATTTATAAATCAATTTTTTGATGATGAGTTTTTGTTGCACAGTACAATAGGTAGTTGAAACTGTTCGGCGCCGCCGCGACTGTTCAGCGCTATGGCAACTAGGATGATGGTCGCTACGCCTGCGCCTATTAATGCATTTTGTTCTTGTAGTCGCTAGGCATAGAATTTTAGCTTTGGACGACATACGCATTTACAGGAATAAAGTGAGTGGCCTGTGTGTACGGTTGTATGTAGATGCATATGTGTATATTAATAAGCATTGTTTTGCTGGAAGTTCAGAACACAAATATGTATGTACGTACATAGGCTAGGCCATAGTATAGCATACATACATGTGTATAAAAAAAATACCAGTCTAACGGTTAGACGCGATAGAAGTGAAACCTTCCGGAAGACAAACTGAGAGCGAATGAGATCAAAAACAACAATTGACGCGGTATTTCAAAGATATGTTGACAACATCGAAACCAAAGCATTTGTATCATATTTTAGCTATCATAAGCCACTCGTATCATTTGTTGAAATTGAAAACATTGAGGATGAATAATAATAAAATGAAGAAAATAAAATATGAACTTTATAGCAATATTATAATGAACCTATAATTATCCCGCTCCTAATGCTGCTTTCGTCTCATTCTCTCTCAGTTTGTTTTACGGAAGTTTCACTTCTATCGCGTCTAACCGTTAGACTGGTATTTTTTTTTCTTTGTGAGAATTACGGTTATATTACGGTTGAGCGTGGTTATGTACCGATTTCGTCCATTTTTAATACCAAAAAATCTTGGACAAAATATATCAATTTTAGCTCGAGATAAAGGGTGCTGGAACAGATGATAAAGTTTTGACTTTCAGTCAGCATCAAACTGGCGCAGAACGAAAAAAGTCGCTTTGCCCTTGAACAATATTTTTATTATTCTTATTCTTTCTGAGCAATATTGTGTACTTATTTCCAAAGTAAATGGTGTACTGCCCAAAATACACGCTTTTTGAAAAGAAGATTTGAACGAGGCGAATTTTAATCTCATCAAATTTGGGAATTTTAAAACTTAGGAATGCCTTTTGTTGAGAGTCACATCATTGCTCCATTTTTATACTGCTAGAAATCCAATTTAGATGACAGCTGACATTTTGGTGGGTAAAGTTTATGATTTCAAGTCACAAGTTCAACTTGTTCTCAGTAGTTTAACATTGCAAACTAATAACTTTAAATAGCGGATAGATTAGAATAGTTTGGCGCACCATTTCATACAGCTGATCGAACAATCGTTCTTTTGCGTACAAAATAAGGTAAAGTTATCGTGTTATTAACTGCCTTGTGGATGGCACATTGCCATCTCGGAACCCCTGAGCCTTATTTGTAAGTTGGCTCTAATTATCGGTTTAAATGATCAAGTAATAAACAAAGTCTTTAACATATTCAGCATGTTTTTGTGCGACACTAAATTCTACCCTTCGTGCCACGTCGCACAAAGTCGTACGACAAGAGTTGTTTCACATTAGTCCTTATCGTTTCCAATTTCGTATTTTATGATTCCAGGTTCATGTCGCACTAAATCAACATAAGTATATAGAAAAAGGTTTGGAAACCAAAAGAAACAGCAAAGAAGGTCGGGGATCGCTCAGAAATCACTATACATTCTGTCAAAAAAGTATCGGGAAATGTTAAATAAAACGGAAAATAATCTATATTGTCGCCTTCAAAATAGGCTCCATTCGAAGCAATACACATATGGCAACAATTAGTCCGGTCATCAAGGCACCTTTTAAACGCGTTTGAAGAGATATCCTTCAGTGAATTCTCCTTAATGACCTCTATCGACTCAAAGCGGCGTCCCCTGAGTGGCAATTTAAGTTTTGGGAAAAGGAAAACGTCACAGGGGGCTAAATACGGTGAATACGATGGTTGTTAGAAGATGTTTCTCGAGTTTTTGGTCAAAAAAGTGTTAACAATATGAGCCTTGTGAGACCGTGCGTTATCATGGTGCAAGAGTGCCATGAGTTTTCTTTCCACAAATTGGGCCGTGTCCTACCTACATTCTCTCTCAAACGTCGCATAACTTCCAAATGGTTGATTGGGTTATGACACATGATCTTAGTCTAATTTTTTATGAGAATTTAAAATTTGTAACTGAAATTTCAGTATCAGGTCTTGTTAAAAAAATATGACACACAAATCTTTTTATAAAAAAAACACTAATATTTAAAGATAATCATATTTTATTTATTTTGTAAGTTAAATAATTCTTTGTTTTGTTTGATTATCTTTTTGAAGCTGAAGGCAGAGAGCTGTTCTGAATGGACCTGGTGGAATCGCTCCCCTTGTTCTTCACTTAGATCCAGATGATTAGCAAATAGTCGAGAAAGTTATGAAGAAAGTGTTACTTGATGCTCATGCTACATCCAAGACTTTGAAAGTGACTCATTCGTTTTTCGACGTGTTGGAAATAATCACAACTCTTTTTATTCCCCAACAATTTTTGAACAAGTAAAACAAACTCATTCCATGCGTTGTTCTCGAATCTCTGCCATAACGTTCGTAAAATGTGAGTATTTTATTAAGGATCTTATCTGTTGATCATCAAAAATTCCCGCCTATCTTTTCTGCACTTAGTTTTGGAAACTTTTTTGATGGAAAAAGGAACAATTTCCGTTTTTGTCAAATTTATTCCCATTGTGCAAGAGAACGCATTTTAGACTCCGTTTTGATGAGTCTATGAAGAAACGCCACACATTAGAAAAGTAATTTTGTTATCCTATTGTAGCCATTAAACCCGGCATATCTTTCGACTTTGGATGAGAATTTAACATATTTCAATTATACCTTACGACTTGATCATCCAGGTAGCTTTCTAAAATTAAATTACCTATCGATTTATGGATATAACCTTTAAAAAAGGATCCTCGAACAGGATGAAAAAAGACCAGATCTGGGTGCACAACCGAAGGTTTTAAAAAAGTATTCAACGAAGGGTTAAACACGAAAAACTTTGTTATAAAAAAATAAGCAAGAGTACACAACTTCATCTCTAAAAAAGCAAGGCAGATGCACCGTAGTCGAGTTTATGTTTTAATTTGAAATAAAGGCTATTTTCTAAGCTCATTTGGGGCTATCGAAATTTCGCATTGCAATGTGTCAGTTGGCAGTGGTTTAAAAAAAGAGGCATCCGTCTACCTCTCTCTCTCTTATTCGGTTTTAAAATGTGTGAGACTTCTTTTTTACAAAATAGTACTTACTCGCAATTATTACACATTTTTATTACAAACGAGCTGTTGTTGTTGTAGTAGCAGAAACATACCCCAAACATGTACGGGGAATGCTGCTGGAGCGACTGTCCTTGGCAGGATATAAATCCTGGTTGTTCCAGTATCGTAGAGCAACTGTCGTCGCAGCGACTCATAGGGCGTGATGAAAAGTAACGGATATCTAACCTCTAACCAGAAGGTGGGTTTTCATCACGACTACTCCACTTTAAAACGATACGTTCTTGTTTTAACTGCAGACATAAAATGCGTGGCTCATCAACTAACATCGCATCGAGCACAGCGCGACAAATAAATTTTAGAGGCACTTAGCTGAGAAACATTACTTCATGCGATTTATTCCCCAGATTGAGCTCCAAAATTTTGTTTTATCAATGGGGCACGACTTTGCTGAGCAGCACTTTAAGGTTTGCCAAAATGTAAAAAATGTAATTAAGAGTTTGATCCAACACTTTTTTCACTTAAGAGATTCAGATTCGACGGGTCAATTGCCCGGGATTGTGCATGGCTACTATTCAGTTGGTGAAGTGTTAGAAGTATACTTCTGGGTATTGCCCATCTTATCAATCATAAATTCGAGAAGGATATTATCTAATCGTTGTTGTTCCTTGCGGTTAATGACTAATCTCCAAAAGCCAGCAAGAAAATATTTGGTATAAATCCGTTCGCTGTGTTCATTCCTTGGCGGGTCTTAATACCGTAAGTACTTGAAAAATTGGAAAAATGTGTATCAGGCAATGTCCATCACATCAATTGAAATATTTTCTACCATTTAATAAAAGGCATAATAGTCCGGGAGCCAGGGGTCGATTTTGGACTGTGTTTTTATACCGTTAAATTCTTGACTATGCTTTCATGAATAACGAAAGTTAATGTCATCTGACACACCCGCGGTGGTTGTGATTGTAGAAGGGTACGAAACGTGTCGAAAAAAAATGTCTACCAACTCATTTTACACCGGCTGAAATTTTTTTCATGTATTATTGACATTCAGTAGAATAAAAAAGAAAATAGTCAGCTGCGCGGTAGAGGGGGAAAATACGTCAGCTGAACAGGCGAACTTGTAAAATAAATTAAAAAGTAAAACTATTTATGCCGATTGAAATTTTTTTACATAATTTTGGACACATATGAAAATATGATAATGATGGTCAGCTGCGTCATCCATTGGATGGCATCTGCCTTTAGTATTAAAATAAGTCGGCCTGAAATAATGAGGTTAAAATGATCCCTGGCTCCCGGACTATAATAAAAGATCGAAGTCGGCATAAAACTGTGGGTACCTAAGCTATGAGTAAAAGAGCAAATAACAAAAGCCATCTCTTAAAATAAAATATTTTCCACTATTATCGCCAAATAAAAGTGCATTTTTTAATAAATACTATAACAGTATATGTAGGTATCCACCTGGTAACTTAGTTTCTATTTTCTTTACAAAACAAAAAATCCTCACTTACAAGAAGCAAAAGTCCGTCTAAATTGAAAAAAAGAGAGAACGAGGTGAAAAGGAAGTTGAATTATCATAAGAAACTTTTAATTGTACACATTAAATATTAATTTATGCTGTCGCTTTTTACGCCACATTTTCTTCCCACGCATTTTCCCATTTTCTGCTTTTTTTTCTTTCTTTGTCTTTGTATAGAAATTAGATGCGCGGCAGGAAAAGAAAAAAACTCAATGAGAAACGGGTTGAATGTAGTAGTGGCAGAGGGCTTCAGTTTGAACCTGCTTTTCTTAAATACTTCAATTAAAGTTAAAAAGCAGCAACTATCAGTTAAAGGAGCCAAGGAAGAGTAACAAGTGGTGCTCGTTAGCAAAGGCACTAACTTTGCAAGCAAAATTTAATAAATCGTGGTAGAAAAAGACAGAGATAAATGCTATTGCTAGAAAGATTCGCGCGGTCGCATACACCCATGCACGCATACACACTCATACAATCTTGAGTGCGCACCGAATTCGTTGAGTTGCGTTGCATTGTTCCATTTCTGCAGAATGCAACGCTTTAATTTATTTGAATAGCAGCCACTGTTGCGCCCAAGTTTCTCGCTTGATGCGTGCGCGTGCATATCATAATTTCTTATTCTACAGAAGAAAGAAAATATTGTTGAGTTCAATTGACGAGGGCAGCAGCTATCTGCAATTGCTGCATCGACTAATTTATAGCAATAAGGAGAAGTTGAAGCAGCCATGCTTGAGGGAAAAGAAGGAAACCTTGCAAGCAGTCAGCAATTAACCACAATTTATTATTATTTTTATGTTATGTGTATGTGTCAGTGTATGAGAATGTAAAATAAACAAAAAACTGGAAGGAATGAAAAACTCTTCCCAGTTCAGCTGAAAGTTCAAGCAATACATAATCGTGCAGTACAACTACAACTATGTAAGAATTATTCAAATATACAGTGCTGCGTTAAATTTTGTTTCCTATTTAATTTTTTTTCTTCTGAGGCTAGAGTTCATTCTCCTTCAAAAACCATATAAATCCGTATCAGTAAAATTCAAGAGCGTTTAATCACCTCTAAAGAGTTCAATTATGAATCCTATTTATTAGGCGTAGTTGACTATTTTTTTCCATAATAAGTTTTATCATTTTCTTTTTTTAATTTAACATTCGGTGGATTGTGCTGAGTCCAAACGTCATCATCAATCGTTACGAAACTGCACGAAAATTCATCCGGTTTGGAATAAAATATTGCTAAATACTCAAAAGATTGCGTTTTATTGTCCGCTGTGCCATCTTGAGGATCTTATCGTATTCAAATTTTTATTCACCCTTTTTGGGTGTTTGGCGTGCTCCTCCTTTTATTTGTGGTGAGCGTCTTGATGTGATTCCACAAATGGAGGGTTCTACAGTTTCAAGCCGGCTCCGAACGGCAGATATTTTTATGAGGATCCTTTCTTCATGGCAGAAATACACTCGGAGGTTTGCCATTGTCTTCCTAGCGAAAACTACTATTCGAAAAAAAGTGTTCTATCATTGTGGTATTTCGTGCATGCAGATTCGAACCTATATACTGCCGAATGGTAGTCACACCCTTCTTCGGCTACGACCGCAAATTTCTATGTAAAGCTGAGATCAGAGACGCATCTCCAGCCATTTCAGGAGATCACAACTTCACTCGGCAGATCATTCAGCATTAAGCCGTAGATTTTTCTGCCTATATCGCACGGAAGTAGAACAAATTAACAGTGAGTAGTCCCAAGTGTTGGCGAAGAGTTCCCATAATAATTTTCAAGCTGTTTGTTTTGTATCGAAAAATTGTTTCTATTACTATGAAATGCTCGGAGGTATTTTTTCACAACAAAACTATTTGATAGATCAGTCAGAAAATTTGAGTGCGTTCTAATGAAAGATGCTACTTGGCAAGCAAAGTATCGAATTTGAGGTGGCACTGGCATTACTAATTAATCATGTCTAAGGAAACCCTATAAGCTGCATACAACAGTCAAGATAGTATTAAAGTTACAATGTCATTGGATACTTATAACCTAACATTATTTTTTTTGGACGCAGGCGTTATAACACGTTCAGCAAATTTCATGTGTCCGGAAATTATGGATGCCATACAAATATTGCCTCTAAAAATTGCCGTTCAAGCAAAAAATTTTAACTAATGATTATGCTGCTCGTCACAGAATTCGATAAAGTATAATAGTTGCTTTGATCTTAATAGTAGTGGCCTTACAGTAGACCAGAGAGAGAGTGTTTCAGAAATTTTTTAATTACTTTTCTCAGAAAAAAACATTCTTCTGTTCTGGCAAAACATTGTCAAATTACGCCGCAAAAACGTGAAAATTTTGTAAAAAGAACAAACAAAAACAAAATTTGTTCCAGAGCGGAGTCACACACAAGCAAAGATTTCTATGAAAATATAAATTAAATGGTATGCCGTAGATACACTCCGCGGAAAAATTAAAAAATTGGCACTCGCTATATAGCGAAAATTGGCATCACTGTCAAGGAAAAAAATTATCAGTAATCGACGAGTATTTTAAGAAATTTCAAACTGGCACTTTATAATACAAATATTTAATAAGCTCTAAAACTGCATACCAAAAATTTCTCTAACAATACTAATTGAAAGCTGTGGAATTGCGATCAAAAGTTTTTGGAATTTTCTAAAATTGAACAATGAGCTACACTTTTATCAAAAATAAAAATAACAAGAAGAATAGTCAAAACTGGACAAAGTGTTGATCATTTAACATTTGTTGCCGACTATAAATGTTTTTAAGGGGTTACACCACTGTGAAAATTCAAAAACATCGATTTTTTTTGCATAAATTGTTAGTATAACTACTCAGGAAAATGTGGTAAAAATTTTAAAGCGAAATTCGGTTTATTCCCGATTCTATGTTCACTTAAGTGAGCGCCCGTCGGTTCGGTCCCGTAGCGCTTACAATACGATGCTTTGTTGCAAACGCGTTTTTCTCGAAACGACTTTTTTTAAACGGTGGCAACGATTTCTCGAAGACTAATGCACTGATTTTAATTTTCTTTTTTTCAAAATTTTTGTTATCGCATTGGCTATCGTTGTACGTAGCCGATTTTCAAAATTTTGAAAATAACTATTTTTTTGGGCTACGGCTACGTACAACGATAGCCACTATTGTGCAGATCAATAAAATTTTTGGTTTTTTGGTTTCAGATGATTATTCACTGCTGTATCGCTGCCACCAGATGACGTCATTTTTTTAACCCGTTACTTTTATTTACATAAATTTGTAAATTTTCAATATTTTTTAATTTAAATTTACATCAACATACATAGTTTAATATATATATAATAAATTACCTTTTGTCCGATCTTCGAATAATCATTCGTACTTACATTCCCAAAAATCGACTGTTTTTTGACACCCCACAGTGGCGTAACCCCTTAATGCTTTACAACTTGCAACCATTTTCGTTATAAATAAATACATACATTTTCTATGCATAAATTAATCAAATTTCGTTTTCAAAGCTTTAAAAAAATGACGCATAATTTTGACCAATTAAAAACCAAGTTGCCTTGTTTTAAAGTTTTTTTAAATTCAATCTACTAGAATACACTATTCTTTAATGAAGTGTCTTGAAAGCATTTTCTTAAATAACATTATCTACTATTTTTCTCGAAGGCCGAAAACTTTTCTACACCACTGTATATGTGTGCTCAGTTTGTGTTATGCTTATCAGCGTTTATAAGCTTATGTGCACTTGTAATTAGCCAACGACGACAGCTCAAATATATTGTTATTCTTGTTGTTGTCAGTTAAAAAATTAGCAACATTAGCAACAAGATTACCACACACAGCTCAGCTTCCATCTCTACAGGTCCCTCCTGCTAAATCAGCTTAAGCTTTTGTGGCGTTCAATGTGGTTACTATGTCAATGGGAGTATGTGTGTATGCATATATATGAGGGTGTGTGTGTGTCATGAGCACGATAGGAGGTCGGATGGTTGCCAGCTGCTGCACTTTGTGCTGACCACCGAGCTCTATCTTCTCTCTCTCTCTCGATGTCACTTTCGTTTAGAGCGAATTAGTTTCTTACTGGTTTTGCACTGTGTCGCGACGGTGACACAAATTATTGTCGCTTTAGTCACTCGAGCGCATTGTGTTGATGCTGTTTTTGGTGTGACGTCATTTTGACGGTTTTAAATTCCAGCATCCGAGCGATGGCAGACGAACAAAGTGAAACGGATGAGCCGTGAAATGATTATCTGTGATTACTCATACTTTGTGGCATTTGCTTGCTGACTTATATTTGCATTGTAATACCATAAAATATTAGATTTAACCCATATAAATTGAAGAAATGAAATTATGCTCAGATTTCGCACTAAAATATATAAATATATGTATGTTGGCAACTAACGAAGAATGTGGCATTCATTACTGATGCATTTTAGATGCATTCATACATAAAACGAGGAGATGGAATTATGTGAAAATTTTGCATTAAAATTTTTGATTGACTATTAGAAATTCATTAAACACTAAATTTTCATTAACTATGCGAAAATTCTAGATACGATTGCGGTAGTTTAAAAAAAAGGACCTAGAAATTTGTAAATATTTCAGAGTGAATCTTTGAAAATTAAATAACCTGATACTTAAGCAGTAAAAGCAATACATACTGCGCGTTAAATAACTATAGCTATACTAAGACTTATAGATAGGTTTTGACAAATTATATGTTTGTTATTTAGTTTTAAAGTTTTTTCTTTAAATCGTAAATGTAATTCATTCTCCTATAAAAACTATATAAATCCAACTTTTAAACTTTGTGGAAATTAAAAAAAAAAATTCAATAAATTTTAAATTAAGTGTCACATTTTTTAACCATACTTCTGAGAAAAACTTCGAACCTGTGTGTCCGAATGATAGCACGCACCAAACCTTTCGGCTACGGTGGAAGCCCGTAGGAACTGGAAAATAATCGCACATTTAATTGCCTTTTTCCACTATATTTTTATTTCACTAACAACAAAGGAACCGAAATCACAACAAATGGATGTGGAGATGTTAAATTGGGAACACATCCACAAATATTAAAATAGGCTTAAGTTTTTATTGTTTTTATATCTGAAGGTTTGTGTTTCCATTGAAGCTATATTTTCTGTTACATCGCAATTTTCAATTTAAAAAGTTTAAGTCAAGTAAAAAAAAAAAAATCAAAAACGCGAGTTTTCGACATCTTGACTATAATATTATACAATATATAAATCTTTATGAATTTCATTTTGCGTCTTCAAAATGCTGTTTTATAAGCCTCGTTAATTATACCTATAAGTAATAAAAGTACAGCGTATTGTGATTTATTTCATTACATAGTTTTTTTTGGATTCCCTTTTAATTTTCTTTAAATCTACCCGATCTCCGAAGAAATCTGAGTAGATCTTGTGGTGCCAAGGAGCCAAGGTGGTCGCTTCTTAACGCATCAGTCCCAAAGACCTCAAACCTGATTCGAGCGAAGGCGGGGCAGACGCACAGAAAGTGGTCCGCCGTCTCATCATTCTCTTCACAAGCTGGGTAGGGTACACTGTCTGAGATGTCTACCTTTTCCATGTGCTTCGCCCACAGAAAGTGGTCTATCATCAAACACAACCAGCTGTCTGCACTCCCTTCTGCTTAATGACAGGAGGGTTTGCGACAGTTGGTCGGACATAACAGGTAACATCAGTTTATGCCATCTGCATCCTCTCTCAGCCTGCCAAGCTCGCTTGTGGGTTATAGTAACCCATTTGCTAACCGTGGCTTTGATGACCGCACAAGTGAGTGGCAAAACGGGCTCTGAGTCAAAGAAGTTACTAAGGAACCACGATATTCACGTGTCCCGGGACCCATGTTACCATCAGGCTTTTATGTCTACCGACATAGTTCAGCCTAGATTTACAGGAGTCGACTACCCCTGATGTGGTTGGGGGGCTGTCTAAGGCCATGGGCGCAGCTTGGCTGTCGCTGCAGACACATATAGACACTGTATCTCTTTTCAAGTACGACTCTTGATGGCATGGAGAGAATCGTTGGATCGAAATCCATGCCTTCTCTGTGTTCCAATGCCGGATAGAGGCCGTATCAGCTTTCATTGTGTTTCAGCCTGCAGATGACCTTCAAGGTCTCTCCTTGGATGAAAGCACCAAGTGGTGGCAAACCAATCAGAGCATCTAATGCCGGGCCTGAAGTAGTCGGAAAAGCTCCGGTGCAACAGATGGCCACAGTGCGTTGTAGTCTCGATCCTCCTCCTCCTGAATCCCACGAGAGAGAGTCTACTCATCCAGACCACTGATGCATAGGTGATAATAGGTCTTATCATAGCCGTGTATATCCATAGGACCTTGCTAGGAGAAAGACACCTTTCCACTGCCAGAAGGCTGTCAGTGCTTTGGATGTTTTTGTTTCAACATGTGACTTCCAAAGAAGTTTACTATCGAGGATTACTCCAAGATATTTGATTTCTTTGGATATCTCGATTGTGACTCCTTTTGGCTTAGGCAGAACAAGTCCATCAAGTTTCCTCCTTCTGGTAAGGCAAGGGGCAATACCAGTTTTGGTGGGGTTTGTCGATAGCCCATTCGCACAGCACCAAGAGTCAATCATATCTAGAGTGTTCTGCACTTTTCTACAGATGTTCATAAGCGAAGGGCCCGTTATCAAACAGGCAACCACGTCCGCATATGCTTGTGTGTAGACTCCAGCACCATTTAAGGTGGTGAGTAGAGGATCGATCACCATGCACCAGAGCAATGGAGACAGCATACCACCTTGGGGGCAGCCTCTATTAGCCCCGGACGACACCAGCAGATCCTCCTCCGCCCGCAACGTGACGATTCTTTAGGCTAGCATTGGACGAATCCAATGCACCAAAACCCGGTCTACACCATGTCTGCTGGTCTGCTGGCAGAGCGCCACATTCCATATTAGTTATTCAATCAAATAATGTTTTCAGAAATATCTGTATTTCATTTTTTTCTTGACTAATTTTTACTTTAATTAAATTAATAAATAAGTAAGACTAATCAAATATTCTGTACATTGGGTGTCACTCATCTCTCCCATAGTCTTTTTCTTTTCGACGCTGAGAAGTGTCGCTCAGTCTCTCAGTAGCGAACAGTTTCCATAACTCTAATATTTATATTTTTTCTACTAATTAACTCTTTCTCTGCTATCACATCAGACACACTTCGTGCAACATAAATTTCCAAATCAAAACAAAGCAAACACATGTACACACTATACGCATACATAAAAATGTGCGTGATGCATTATAAAATAATTTTACACACTAAACGAAAGGAATGTTCAATGCTTTGCATTGTTGAGGCGGAGGGACAATCAGAACATCACATTAAGTATGGAAAGTCGTTCCAGTCGTACCCCTTATTTTATGTAGGAATTTGTACATAGTAACAGCAACACATCAAAATGCCATAGATAACATACCCACATACACATGTAACAAGAAAAAAACTATATGTACGTACTTATTTAAGGGGCTGAATTCTTATCATACGCGCTGCAACTCTAAAATTCTGATGCTTTTTGTTGTTTGCTATGAAGTTCGATGTTGCTGCGGTAGCATTTGCCACAACATCTTACGATGCACTCAAACAAACTTAGACGGCAATTATGCTACTTAACGAGCGCAACACGCCATTTGTTAATTAAAATGCAAACTTCATCGAATGCCACATTTGCACGAGCGAACATTCCACATGCAAAATGTGCATTATTACATACATACGTCCATACTTATAAGAGTAGACACATTTGAGTACGTACAGAAAGTGATGTGTACTTATCCCCCGTCTTAAATGTCAGCTAACGAAGTGCGCTCTAATTTCCACTGGAGTTGAGCGCATATTGATAAAGCAATCGCAGGCATTGCCAAAGGCTTTCCCGATCCCAAAAAAAATCCCCCATCATTCGGTATAGGCGTTAAGTTTACGACTCATCTCCACATAGACGGTGGTGGTAAATATTAAAAAAAAGCAGCAGCGAATGAAGTTTACCTTGATTTAGCAGCCAAGAGATTTCATTCAAAATCTTCTTAGAATAAACGTTAGCAGAACATGAAAATCGAAAGCAGATAAAACTGCAGGGGCGAAAACTGCTTGAGGTAAAAGTTAGTATAAAGCAGGTTTATTGAGATATGTATGTATGTAATGGACTATGGTTAAGTTCGTGCGGTTTTTTTTCGAAATTTGAAACTTTATTGACGTAAAGTGGTTACAAATTTAATATTCAAAGTATTGTCCATCGCTTGCTACTACTTTTTCCCATCTTTCTGGCAATTCACGGATTCCCTTTGTGAAAAATTCGGTCGGTTTTGCCGCAATCCACGAATCGATCCATTTTTTGACTTCATCGTAATTACGGAAGTGCTGGTCAGCCAGGCCATGTTGCATCGATCGGAAGAGATAGTAATCGGATGGCGCAAGGTCTGGACTATACGGCGGGTGGGGTAGGACATCCCATTTGAGCGTTTCAAAGTATGTTTTGACCACTTGTGCAACATGTGGCCGAGCATTGTCATGTTGCAAAATAACTTTGTCGTGTCTATCGGCGTATTGCGGCCGTTTTTCTCGCAGTGCTCGGCTCAAACGCATCAATTGTCGTCGGTAGACATCCCCCGTAATCGTTTCATTCGGTTTCAGTAGCTCATAATACACAACACCCAGTTGGTCCCACCAGATACACAGCATAACCTTCAGGCCATGAATATTCTGCGCCGACGTCGATGTTGAAGCATGGCCAGGGTATCCATACGTTGCCCGACGTTTTGGATTGTCGTAATGGACCCACTTTTCATCGCCAGTCACAATTCGATGCAAAAAACCCTTTCTTTTGTGCCGTTGAAGCAGTTGTTCGCATGCCATAAAACGGCGTTCAACGTCTCTTGGCTTCAATTCATACGGCACCCAATGGCCTACCTTTCGGATCATTCCCATGGCTTTTAAACGTTTGGAAATGGTTGATTGATCAACTCCCAAAGTTTTTGCAACCTCTTCTTGCGTTTGAGCCGGATCTTGATCGAGCAATTCCTCCAATTCGGTATCCATGAACTTTGGCGGCGCACCCTCGCGTTCTTCGTCTTCCAAGCCAAAATCACCACTTTTAAAGCGTGCAAACCACTTCTGGCACGTTCGCTCAGCTAGAGCATGCTCACCATAAACTTCCACCAAGATACGATGACTTTCGGCTGCTTTTTTCTTCATATTAAAATAATGAAGAAGAATTCCCCGCAAAAACACATTATTTGGCACGAAATTCGACATTTTCAAGTGTGGTAAAAATATTGTTGTTTACGCTTCAAATAAAAAACTTATACTGACGTTTGTGCCTTACGACAGTAGCTCTCCAATGAATGTTTGGAAATGTGAATCGATGGAATAATAATCAAGTTACGCCACCTGTTGTAAAACCGCACGAACTTATTCATAGTCCTATTACATACATATATATAAATAAGTTATTAGATATAAAAATATTTCATATGTTTAATAGAAAAATAAAAGTAGTTTATGTAGTAGGCAAAAATAAAGAAAAGACAAAAAATTGATACAATTTTATTTTCACATACTTTCGCTGTTCTCTCATCGGCTGTTTAAATGGCGACTAAATCACGAAACACAATCTTTTACCTTCACGCCTTTATAATCGTAGGTAAAAAAAGGTCCTGATTTGTTTTATGTACATACATATAAGTAGGTAGTAATAAAGGGTGGTTAAATTTCAAGGGCCGATGTTGAATGGGAACCACACCTAAACGTCAAGTTTTTTCTCCACTTCATTTGACATTTTTCAATTTCAGACTAAGTCAATTTGAACCATGGAAAGATACACAATCCAGCAACGCGTTAAAGTTATTCAGGCTTATTATGAAAATGGGCGTTCAAATGAAAGTGCATATCGCGTACTTCATCTTCAGTGATGAGGCACATTTTCACCTCCGTGGATTCGTCAACAAGCAGAATTGCCGCATTTGGGGGAATGATAATCCAAGAGTGATTGCCGGTTTATGGGCGGGCGGCATCATTGGGCCGTATTTTTTTCCAAAATGAGGCCGGCCAGGCAGTTACTGTGAATAGTGTTCTCAATCGCGGGATGATAACGAACTTTTTATGGTCCGAATAGGAAGATATGGATGTGGAGGATATGTGGTTTGAACAGGACGGTGCCACTTGTCACACAGCTAACGAAACAATGGCTTTTTTGGACGAAAAATTTGATGGCCGAATAATCTCACGTCGCGGCCATGTCAATTGGCCGCCAAGATCATGTGATTTGACACCGTTGGACTTCTTTCTTTGGGGTTATTTGGAAGAAAAGGTGTACGTCGATAAGCCAGCAACAATTCAAGAGCTAAAGGACGAGATAATTCTGCACATTAACGGCATAGAACCTCACTTATGCCTCAGCGTCGTCGAAAATTTGGACCATCGGATGGAGGTGTGCCGCCGAGGCCGCGGCGACCATTCGGCCGATATTTTATTCCATACATAATTGAGCTATACCAGTATTATCATAATAAAGAGAAATTATAATAATTTCCTAAAAAAATTGTATTTTATGCAAAATCAATACCGGCCCTTGAAACCTAATCACCCTTTAGATAACCGAGTTGGAAATAGCCAAAGAGGTGATGTGATGTGTTAAGCATTGCATAGAAAGCATCACCAGGCTCATACAAGCCACCATAGAGGCGAACGGAAATGTGACTGAATATTGTCTAGTACCTACTTAATATATTAAATTATATGACTTCCTAATGGATCCTTTTATATTGTTAAAGCTTTATTTGATGAAAAACTTTGGTAATACTTCGCAAATACACTTTTTCGTCCTAAGTAATTTGACAACCCACTGCTTTTACTTAAACAGCTGATTATATTTCGTCACTATGGAAAAACCTTGAGTTCTAAGAATCTGCCATTACAGAAATTTTGTGATTTTCGCGCTATTTGCATACGAGTATACTTATGCAGTGACGATTGGAGGATGGTGCTTATGAAAGCATGGCGATGCTTTTGTTGCAGATTGCTAGTCGGCCGACTTCAATAATTCAAGCTGACAGTGAAAGGTATGCACGTGTATGTGTGAAGATGTGCTTTTTATTGGGATTGAACAGTGAAAAGACAATGGCACCGAAAGAATCAACCTCAAGCGTTTGAACAATAACGCTAATAATATCATCGCTGTTGAATTCACCGGCTTCATTGACATTGCACCATGTGCTTGACAGCTTTAGCAGTTGAATGAACTTTCCTTGCAAAATAATTGATACTTAATTGAGTTAACAAGACATGTCAATAAAAAATGGAATGAAATAACCATATGAGTTTGTCATTTTCGCACTGACTTTTCAATCAACATTAAACGAAGTTTGCTTTCCCGCAGGTATATGTATATATGTATCTGCCTATGAGAAATCACCCGTATTTTGAACAGTAAAGCTTGGATTCCGGAATAATGAACTCTTATTAAACTGTCCAGAATTTAAGAATTTGTCAAACAACCCCTTGGAACCATTTACTTAAGGATAATAGTTAACTTCATCGTTGAAATAAAGCGAGAAAGCTTTGAGAACTTTTTACTTCAAATCATATTCGTACTTATGGGTATCTGTACATGCAAAGAATAAGTAAACTTATCCGTGCTTTCTTTAACACAAGTATTTTTCTATTTATTGAGGCTTAATGCGTTTGACTGTTTTTTTTTTAACTTGCAGAGTCTGTGTCAACTAGAGCAGCAGTGCTAGTTTGGGATATAGTACATATACTACTGTGGGCAAAAAATAAGGTGAATTTGGTTGTAAAATTAAAAATCTTTAATTATTCTTGTAAATAAATTTCATCCCCATCAAAACAATCCCCTCTCGATGAAATACACTTATGCCAACGATTTTCCAATCCCCGAAACATGCCAAATAGTCCATTTCCGGTATAGCCATCAGCACCTTCTTCGATTCAGCTTCTATCTATTATTTAAAACTGTCATAATGAACTTTATTTTTGAACGACTTTGACGCTCTTTTCGGTCTGGCCTCGCCTTTAGCACGATATTCGCTTGATTGGTCGGTTGTTTCAGGGTCGTAAGTATAAATTCTCATCTCCCGTAATGATGCATTTGAGCTTGTCCTGATAGTCTGAAAGCATTGTTTCACACACATCAACGCGACGACTTTTTTCCAAGAAATTGAGAGTTTTCGGTACCAAACGAGATTTGACTTTTCATAGGCCCAAATGGTCTTTCAAAATGGTTTTCACAGATCCTTCTGATATTCCGATCATATCAGTAAGGTCTTTAACAGTCAACCGACGATTTTTGAGCACTAACTCCTTCACTTTATTGACGTGTTGGTCATCTGTTTACGTCGATGGTCGTCCGGAGCGCTTCAAGTCATGAACACGTTCTCGACCCTCTTTGAAGTCTTTGTACCACTTACAAACATTTTTCTGCGACATCGTCGAATCACCAAATGCCCTCTGCAACATGCTAAATGTTTCCGCAGCCGAAATTTCATTCCGCAAACAAAATTTGATGGCACTTCTCTGCTCAATCAAATCAGACATTGTAAAAATCGTTTGGTAAACACAAGCGTAAATATATTACTGATAATGACATTCACATGAAAGTTGGCCCAGATGTTATTAACAGTGCTGCCAACTCATGAAAAAAATAACTAGAGCGAAATTTGAATCCCGCGAAGTTTGACAACTAAATTCACCTTACTTTTTGCCCACAGTTAATATCAGTTAATATCGGTCACTAAATCTAAAAGGACGCAAAACAATAAGCTTACACTATTTGTATTCTGTAAAATATTTATCATCCATTTTAGAGTCTTCCATCATCTACTAAGGTAGGTAGAAGTGGCACTCGGCCTGTAGACCAACTCACTTAGACCGTTGCCGATCCATTGTGATATCATCTACTTATATAAATTTTGAAAAACAAAAAAAAAACTCTTTGCCGGAACTCAACCGAGTAACTTAATTAGGGTAAATGCTGCCTTGCGTTGGTCTAGCCTCTTGGTCTAAGTATTTTAGAGATGGTCTTAAAATTGTCTGAAAATTGGTTTACGATTTTCTGTAGGCTTGAGTATAATAAGAAATAAACTGAAGAAATTCTAAAAAAAAAAATTATAATTTTGAGATTTATTCAATGTTGAAAATTTTGGTATGGCGTTTTTTAAAACTAAGTATATTCGCATTTTTTAGGATAAAATATTAAAAACAAATTGGTTTACTAATATATTTTAAAAAATGTTTCGAAAAACATTTATGAAAAACACTCACCCTAAAATTTCTGCTAAATTGTTCATTAATAGCTGAAAAGATGATCAGTAATCCATAAGAATTTTATAATGGGATTCCATATACTATACTTTTCACGTCACACGTTAGCTAACGAGTTGAAGCATAAACTTTCATAAAATGGACCATATTTGGACCTAAAAAAAATATACCAGGAAGAACTTTACTGTTAATGTCCGCATATGTGATTCCAGGACTTGCTTGATTTTTATACGAACCTAGTTAAAGTTATTGCTACTATTCAATTTTGATTTATTATTTATTATTTATTATTTATCTCTCGCTCAATACAATTTAGCATTTCTGTAGTGTTGGTGTACAAAAATTTCCAATGCAAAATTTTGGCATATAAAAATGGGCCACCCTAATGTGCATTCAAAAATGTGGATTTAGCATTTTTCGACTGCGTGTGTCTGACAGATGTTTAAATAAACAAGTCTGTATTTCTGCTAACTTGTTAAATAACACTAGGAAAACACAAAAAAAGCAAAACATAAAAACAACGGCAAAAACAAATATGAAGGAGCAGTCAACTTCATGCCTCAAAAGTTACTGTTTTTCTTTACACTTCAGTTTAATGGTGCAAAATTTGTACTGCATTTTTGCCTTCCCAAATAAAATGATTTGAGTATTTAAATTTTAAATTCTTTAGTATTTTGTTTCGAAATAATCGTCCATGGAATGAGACCTATTACGTAAAATGTATGCGAAAAAAATATTCTACTATAGTTATTAATTTTAATAAGTAGTTGGTTTGGTAAAAATGTTGATTAATATTCAGAATCAAGACTTTTGATGTGCTGAATCGCTTGAGCCCATGGAACAACTTCTTGTTGAAACCACTGCCTGAACTGTCCTATTCTCTACACTTAAAGGTCCAAATAAAAACCAAATCCAAATCAAAATTTGTATTCCTACCAAAAAATAGGTATTAAACGTGCTTTTGAGCTGGACTATTTTTACGATCCGACTTGCATTCAACTTATATCTAACATTTGTTTTGCGAATTGGCCGACTTGTTTTACGCTTTTACCTAAAATTTGTTATTCAATTTTGTCTTGCTAGTAGCCCATTTTAGATATGATTTCTAGGAATTGAAAGTGGGAATCATGAAATGCGTCAAAAGAGACTTTAGTTTGAAGGCGGATACGAAACCTCCAATATTTTTCATAATGGGAGTAGAGTATCAAACTTTTTATCTTCATCTCTGAGAGTTCATTAATTTGCTGTAAGAAAGGCTTATCGAAAGAGCGAAGTCTTGCTCTCTTTAGACCTGGACATTCGCATAAATAGTGGAAAATACTTTCTTTCACTACCTCCGCCTGACAGCTTCTACAAATGGGATTGAAAGCAAAGTTAAGTCTGGCTGCATAATCCCCTACCTTCCAGTGAGCTGTGAGGGTTACGGTAATATATGAGATGCTTGGGGGCGAGAGCATCCTAACAGGTAATTCGTCCACTGGATGTTGTACGACGGCCATGTTTGTCTTGTTGTTTTTGTGAGAGGACAAGATTTTTGGTAAGAAAAAAATTAAGGAACTAAAATCTCCATACATGCCTGGTATTATTCTCATGGTTCCTTTCCGGTTTTCGAAGCTAAATCTATTTTGGTTAAAAGCATACACTTTTTTCCAGAAAACATATTGTTTAGAAAGTATATTTTATCCTAAAAAATACAGAAAAAATTAATTTTTTACATGTTGCAATTTTTTTATCATAAAAATGTTTAAAAAAAATTTTATAAATTTCACTTTAAAAACTCTATATCAAACTTTTCAAAATTAATGAAATCTCAGAATTATTAAATTCTTTTTTAAAATTTCGCAGTTTACTTTGTTTTCATAATCAAGCCAGCAAAGAAACTAAATTAAAAGAATGTACGATAATGTCCCAAATACTTGAACCACTTGACATGGAATCGCTCCTGTGATAATGCAGATGCTGGTTATAAAACCTGAAACCTAAAAAGTAAAAACAAAAATTTTTTTTATTACTGAAAATTACAGAAACGGAATAGCGACCAGATATGAGCTCTGATATATATTACAAAACTAAAGGCAAATATTGCTGGAGTTATAAAATCAGGCTCTTGTACAATAAAAAAAAAATTTATGGAATTTTTGATCTGCTTTATGCTATTTTTAAAGTAGAAAAAGAAAAATGTTCTTTTTTGGTAAAGCCAGTCATGGCAGTCATTTGAACGATATTATTTTTCATTCATAAATGACAATGTTCAATCTTCAAAATAAAAAAAAGTTTGAAAAAATATTGAAGTTTTTTTTTTATAGCCGATTCAAAAACCAAATTTTACATGGCCCACCCTTTATAAATATTCAAGGTGCAATCTAATTAAAGAGGCCACATGGTCGGCAATGGCAAACATCTGAGTTCATTCCTTTAAAGGAAACAATTCTTAGAAGAGCCATCCGTAGTTGGAAGGTAGCGAAAAACCACAGAACTCATTGGAAAAACATAAAAGCAAAATAAAGTAAAAATAGTAGGTTCATATATTCTACACTATCATTATTTTTACTACATGAATAGCAACCCTAATTGGTTATATGGAAATTAAAATCTGATCAATAAATAATAAAATAACAGAATATGGCACACAGTAGCAAATGGATTCCAAGGAAATGTTATGCACGACGGCTTAAGTGGAACAGCAGCTCGTTCTCATTGAAACTACATATTCATAAACGTTAAACCTTTACATGAGCGAGTGACTGTGCGATAGACAGTTAAACTTTCAAAAACTTTGTGCACTGTTTTGAAAAATTCAAACGAACACTTTCAGTAATCACTGAGCACACTCTTCCTAGAATTTTCTACTTTTCGGTTTGAGCAATCAGTGCGACATGTTTGACACAAAAAGGACGAAACTTAATCAGCTGGTCATTGCTCTTTACAATGGCTCATCCTCTGTCAACCAGCACTATCTGCTACACTTCTGTTATGTGACTCTGTACTTTTGTGGCGCCCATCAAAAAGCAAAGAAACTCAACCGACTGCGTCAAAGGCATTTCGAGAGTTGTTTACAAGCGGAAGTTACACTCGTTGGCTGGACATTGATTGTATTGCCGGAACGTGACAGAAGTAGCAAAACATACATGCATACATACAGACATATAAATATACAACAACTATGGTATGAGTATGAGTAGAGATATGCACACATCCATAGAGTCACTCTCATGCAGGATAACTGTGCAAAAGTAAACATGAACTTTTACCTACTTTTTACTTTATTTCGCAGTTGCTTACACTTGAAGCGATTACCTGCTTTGCTGTTCAGTTGAGTTTCTCTTGCTAAAGTACGCAAATTTCGTTCAACTCTACAGCTACTTCCATGGCTAATAAGCTCCTATTTTTTGAGAATTTCATTTTAAAGAGTATAAAAAAAACGGATAGCGAGTAAGTGCAGTAGCTCTTAGCGAATAAACTCAGAAGACTGAATATTGCCGCTGAAAACTACTTCAAGTGCATTTCTATTAAAAATAAAAAAAAATTACTTCAAACGATTAATATTTTTTTGGGTATATTGCATGCGAATTGGCGATGAAGCAACCTGGCATACATATTTGTGTTTTCGAAAAGTGAATTAACAATCTGGGCTGTGAAAATTGATTTCGGTAATAAAACGTGACGCAATTACTTTGATGTGTTATTGAGGGTAAAGCGCGCGCATTCGATTACGTATGGAGCGAAATAAAATGAACGTGCCTGATGAACTGAAACGCGTTTTAAATTTAGTGTTATATATAAATATAATAATATACATATGTGCTTAAATACGTAACTAATTGAGTATTAATTTCGAGAAAAAGGGCGAAAAGCCAAAATTTATCCAAATCAAAAACTTATAATGGAATTTTAATAACTTAGCAGGTTTTGGGAATAGGTTATTACAAATTAATAGCTTCCAATGGTTTATGTTTTTATGGGATACACTTAAAATGGTTTCACTGTCAAATAGAAAATTTATAGATCGAAAAGAAGTATACGTGTTTGGCGTTAATCGTAAATCGTTAAATCAGCGTGTTTGAACAAAAAGTTGACCATTAAAAAAAGGGTGTGTAGCGTAGAACACATAACAAAAGTGAAACTTTCAAGGCACACAAAGAAAGAGGGAGAACCCCGAGCGAGAATGAGAGAGAGAGAGAGAGAGAGAGAGAGAGAGAGAGAGAGAGAGAGAGAAAGAATATATATATAAATAAATTCACAACATTTGCAGAGACAAAATTTACAAAAAACGGAGACGCGTCGACTGATGTAGGTAAACGCCGGGCACAAACCATGACAACAACGCGCACTACTCCGAGCGTTTATCACCCGCACAAACACAGCGATTCCAAGACCGCAGCAATGGCACACCAAAAAACTTGGGACCAAAAAACCCCCCAAACAGTAGGCACCAAGGAAATATAAGTTAGGTTCTGGTGGTACTCGGTCTGCACGACCAACTCACTTAGATCTTACAGGTCCGTTGTGATACCACTGTGCTACACGGGAACCTCATTCATTTTCCTTCGTGGAACCATTTTGTGATTCTTATGAAACGTAGTATTGATGACAACCCCACGCCAGACAGTTTTGTAAGAGAATTAAAAAAGTATTTTCCTAGACAACCTGCTCTGATTTTAGTTAGAGCTGGACAATTTCAAAGGAAGTGCTCGACTGTTTCTTCCTCTTCCTCATATCTGCAACTTCTGCAATATTCATGGCAGAAAACTCGCAGTCTCGAGGAATGCCTGCCAAACAGCCAGTGACCGGTTAAACAAGCCACGACCTTTGAGATATTGTCTCTTGAGAGACTAAGCAATTCCTTTGTTTTTTTCTTGGTTATTCGCGGCCATAGTAGCCTAGCTGTTAGACACGTATCTTCATTTCTCCACGACCTTACGCCAAAAAGTAGGCACCAAAAATATATTTCCTACAAATTTGCACCAACAAATAAGCGCCAAAAAGTAGGCAGTGTTATTTCTAACTAGAAATTAGCAACCACAAGGAAAAACTCAGGAAAAGTAGCCTAAAGTGTATCTGAGATATATATAAGGTATAACTTCTCGCTTTCCTTTTCCTCTACCTTATATCTTTTTTCTCTCTCGCGGAACGAAAATGCCCAAAGCGTTGCATGATCTTGAAATTTTGCTCTCCATTCTCGCTCGTAAATCGGCGCCTAAGAAGTTTTAAACTTCAAAAACAAAAGCATTTTATTATAAAAACATTAAACAATGTATCGCAAAAAATTCTTCCGTTCTTTCATACAGAATACACACAATTGCTATATATACACATACATACATATAATATACAGTATAATTTATTTGCTTTGCTTTTTGAACCACCTATTTTTCTGAGAATGGTAACAAAAATGACATGTCAAATGTGTTCATAATTTACTTAAAGGTTTGACATTTACGAAATGGGACGCTATACGCTTGAACAAAATTGGGAAATATTGAAAACCTATTTCCAAAGTGATGAGTCTTCTTCTTCTTCCGCGGTTACAGTAAATGGCGAGCGTTACCGTGACATGCTAAACGAGTTTTTGTTTCCAAAAATTGAAGAGGATGACATGGACGACATTTGGTTTCAGCAGGACGGTGCAACTTGTCACACTGCCAAAGTTACACTCGAACTTTTGGCTACCGTTTTTGAAAACCGATATCAATTGGCCGCCTCGGAGCTGTGATTTAAGCCCGTTGGACTATTTTTAGTGGGGAGCCCTTAAGGGCAAATGCTATGCGAACCATCTAGAGACGATTGATGCTTTAAAAAACGACATCGATGTTGCCATTCATGAAATTGGAGCCCAAACAATCGAAAATGTGCTTAAAAATTGGGTTGATCGAATGGCCTACTGTAAAGCCAGTCGTGGCAGTCATTTGAACGATATTATTTTTCATTCATAAATGACAATATTCAATCTTCAAAATAAAAAAAAGTTTGAAAAAATATTAATAATTTTTTTTTTTATAGCCGATTCAAAAAGCAAAGGTTACATGGCCCACCCTATACTTAGCACGATGTATACAAAAGAAGAAAATTTTAATATTATATTTGTAAAAAAGAACATTTTTACTCAATATTTAAAGAACAAAAACTTCCAAATTCATTTCTGGAATTAGATAATGTAAAGTAATAATGAAATAAGGCACAATTTTATGCTAAAATATTGCTCGTACATAGCCATATAGAGAATATTTTATTTAAAAAAAATAATAGAAAAAACGGTTTGATATTCCAATTATTAGTCTGCCGTTTACTGAAAATTGCCTGTAGATCCTACAACTTGCTCGGCTTCGGCAGCTGAGAGGGTAGATGTGTTTCATGTTGGTCGATGATAGGTTTCCCACTCTGCGACCGGCGAAAAACATGTATCCTGCTTATTCTTAAAAAATAAATAGTTATATACCGTGAAATATGTCTTGTGGAAAAGCAATTACTGTTAAATGCAGTTTTAAACAGAAAAAAAGCCATGCAGCCTATATTTTAGCGCCAATATGTAGTTGATGGCAGTTGTTAAAAGGTATGTGAAAGCCTCTTCATAAGTGGACTCACCCACTTTTTTATTGCACCAAACAGCGCATATAACCACACAAAAGTTACAAACAAGTAGAATGGAAGTGGAAACAAAAACCGACTGCCCCTTTTACGTTGCAAAATGCCAAAGCGCATTGAACGACCTCAAACAAATGGGCGAACATATTTGCTGTGCCAATGGCGAGAGCAAAGAGGGAAATACGGATTGTTGAAAGAAAAAGAGTAAATGTTGAGAACATAAGTGGACTACGCAGCCTGGTGATTGTGCAGAAAAAAAGCGCAACAATTGGTCGGTACGAAACAGTAGTTGCAGTTCGATGAATGCAAAAGCACGAACACGCACACAAAGCTGTATGTGCATTGCTTCCACATAAGCATTTGGGCATATGTGTGTGTACACGTGCGTACACATGTAATTGTTTGTGTGATTTCTGCGTCAATTTTGGCACACTTTTTCTTGTCGATCGGTCGGTTGGTAAACAATGGCAATTATACCAGTACCAATTATACGGCTGTTTAAACGATAACAGCAACAAACCGTGTGCACTGACCCACCTATGCATATGAGTCATTCCTTTGTCATTCGACTAGAATACAGGTTTCTGACAAATTAAATTGAAATCAAATGGAAATATAAACAACAATCAAATGTGCTGACTTAATTCACTTTCTGATTTTTTGGACTAAACAACAACTTTTTAGTTATATAATATAGCTACAGCGTCTGCTGAGTATTTTTTTTGTGTGGGTTAATATATTTCAAAGCACCCAGACAGTTCAGGACAACATTTTCGTTTTTGTGATAATACTTGCGTGAATGATTGCTTGAACTAGTTCAGATGATAGGTGTTTTGAAGTAATGAAGAAGAGTTGATGTAGTTGAACAGGCATCTCTTTAACTACACCGACGAGTTCCAGGACCGCAGAAATCTACTATTACCAGACAGAGAGACCAGACTAAATCACACAGTTCATAAACAGCCATTAAACAATATTCATCGGTCATTAACTCAGTCATCAGAGTACAAGCCCCAGCCAACGCAAACGAAACCTTCAGCTGCCTTGTAATTAGGTACAATAACGAGCTGGTTATTACAGCAGGTTAAACACCTACTTATCCAGTATCGACTCAGACATACTCAACATATGTCCGGCATGTGAAGGTACTCCTTACGATACTAACCACCGATTCATATGCCCCCCTAAACCCATTAACCTAATACCCTTCTCCCTGTAAGCCCAACCCGTCGAAACAGCATGGCTTCCTGTTTCCTGGGCCTACGATTAGATGTCGCCCGATGACTATATCATACTGGCAGAGCTGGATGAACTGCTATAACAACAACAACAACAACTGGTATTTGAAGTCAGCGGTTTGAAAAAATTCAGTTTTTGCTTAGAGTATAATAAAGTAATAATTTAATTCTTAAATAACACACTGTTCCATTTTGACCTTATGCCATAACTAATACAAATTATTAGGAGGTTCCCACGGAAAACAGAACTAGCCGTTGTATGGTGGTTTGCGGTGCTTTACCTTTTACCGAGAGAGAGCAACTGAGCGTGAGGCAGGGATCAAAGTGCCACATGTGCGCCATCTAAGTGTATTTTTATGCAAATCGAAACAAATGTGCTTTTGAGATCTTGACGTGTGTTTTGCCTTTATGTCTCTTAAGTTAACAAAGTTAAATTAAACAAAGCCCCAGGGATTGATAGAATTCCTTAAAAGTTCTTAATAAATCCCCCTTATACTTTCATATTACGGCTATGGGAAGTGCTTACACAAATTTTCACCTAGCACCTCACTCGGTCTGTAACTGACCTGTCGAATCAACACGGTTCCTGGGACTAGCGTTAGATAAATTAGACGATAACAGTCGGTGACCACACCGTACTGGCAGGGCCTACTAAACTGCTACAACAACAGCATAATTTTCCAAAAAGTCCCACAACAGTAGGTTCTACGTTAACGGAACGACCCGGATTTATATCCGGCCAAGGGCTCACAGAAATCCTTGTTTATGTATGGGGAATGTTTACGGCTATGGCAAGTGCCTACACATTTTTTTATGAAAAATTCAAAGTAGGCGAGGCTTTTAGAACCAGCGTAGTTTTTCCTATCTTGAAAAAAGAGGATCCTGCCCTAGTAGGAAACTACAGAGGAGTTTCAATTATACTAAACTGCATTGCTAAAGTTATGGTGGGCATAATTAAAGAAAGAATAAGGGAAGGAACAGTATTTTAAACGAGTATCAGACCGGCTTCAGAAAGAATTACACCACAGTCGACAATATACACAATTTAGCGGCTATTGCCCATTTAAAGTTCGAAGAAAAGAAGAAAGTTTACGTGTATTTTGACGACTTTAAAGCGGCTTTTGATAGAGTCTCAAGAAACGCCTTCATATATATACTGCACCATATTGGGCTTGCAAAGAAACTAGTGAAGTTCATACAGAATATATAATTATATACAGCGATAAAAAGACAGTTGTATAGAATGGCACAGAAATTTCAGATACATTCAATACAAACTCAGGCGTCAAACAGGGATGCTTATTGTCGCCAATACTATTTGCTCTTTACATAAACGACTTACATGAAAGCTTAGAAGGAGGATAAAACATAGAAGAGAAATATATTAGACTTCTTATGTATGCGGATACTATCATTTTGTTATCGGATCACCCAGGCAAACTACAAAAGATGATTAATAACCTTGAAAGATACTGCAACCTATGGAACTTTGAAGTAAACTGCTCAAAGTCACTTTAAGGCAGAGGTCGCAAATAACTGTTAACCGTTTCTCGTTGTCTGCAAATAAGTGTCTTTTACTCAAACTTAGAGAAAAGACTCAGAGAGTAACCGATTGCAACGGATCTTTAACGAGCTCGCTCGTAATCGGCGAGCAACCTCTTTTTTTTTGTTTTGCTTTGTTCTGGTTGTTCTCCAACCGTTTGGTTGGGTGAAATGAAGAAAAAGGTCTTTTGCGTATGTTGCTTTGGCTAAACATATTATTTGCGTTTGTGAATTGAGTGTGTGCGGTTAAATATTACATTTTGTGCAAAATGGGAAGAGATTTGATTAAAAAAGTGCATTCTTTAAATTTAATCCGCAAGAAAATAAATCAATTTGTAGTATATGCGGTTTGAAATTGTCAGGCACTCATACTACAAATTTAAAACGACGTTTAACTACAAAACATGCTGAAATTTTTAATGAATGGGACAATAACGAGGACACCGAAATGCAACAATGTGAAAAAAAGAAAATGGACGTATCACCCGAGGGAAAATTCAATTGCTTATTCAATATTAATAATTGGACAGTGAAGGGTTTAGAGAAATAATGGATCCAATTTATGAATCATTTGGCATGAACCCAATAACGCTTTATTAGTTCGTAAGCTCAACTCTTAATAAATAATAAATATATATGTATATAATGATACATAAAAAACAGCAAAATAATTGGAAATAAATTTAAATTGTTCTTAAAAAAAATTAATTTCTTTTTATCTAAAAGGCAAATTAATGTGAATACCGTTCGCATTGACTTTTTTAGTTATTTGCTCACTTACTGAGTCTCATTTTGCGAACGTTAATCGTATCTCTTACACGATGTTCTTAAAAGAGCGTCACACGAATGGCTGAACTCAATGCGCTCAAGTGAAAACGAAGTCTCTTGCTCAGAGCTAGAGCGAGAGCGAGTATATATGATTTTTTTCAGTTGTGTTCGCGAATAGAGCGTAAAGAATAAAACGGTCGACAGTTATTTCCATGTTATGCTTTAAGGTCAATAATACGACCCCTTTTAAATTATAAGTTTTATGAATATTTATAAAAAAAAGAAACCGTTTTTTTCGAACTGAATAAAATGAAAAATAATTTACCTAATGAGGCGGGTGATTCGATCATTTTCCAACGACGAGGGGTAAGATTCAGCGCACTAGTCAGGGCCAGGTTGCTGGAACTGTTTACTTTGCGAGGGGTAAGGTTCAGCGTACTAGTTTACTGGGGCCAAAACTTTGGCTCAATTACGGCCTGGATATTATTGTAGGTTAAGCTCCTCACTCAACCAGAATAGACCCCGGCATGCTCAATATATGTCCGGCATGTGAAGGTACACCGCACGTTACTAATATTCCATATTACCATATTCAGATGCCCTCTCAAACCTGCTCACCTAGCACCTCAATCCGTCTGGAACTGACCTGTCGAAACAGTACGGTTCTTGGGGCTACCGTTAGATGAATTAGACGAAGACGACCGGTGACTACATCGCACAGACAGGGCTTGGTAAGCTTCCACAGCAACAAAAACGAAATGGTTAATCTCAACCAAACTTTTTTTAGCTTGCCGCGAATCCAAGAATACGGTACAGTTTAACCGTATACAATAGCCGTACTGGTAGGGCCTAGCAAACTGCTATAGCAACAACATAATTTTCCAAAAAGTCGGACAGTAGGTTCTACGTTAACGGAACGACCCGGATTTATATCCGACCAAAGACTCTCACTTCAGCAGAATTACTTGTTTATGTATGGGGAATGTTTATGCGCTAGAACAAGAACAACAATATTTTCCAAAATTTATTAAGCACACTTTTTTCTGCTTCTTTTCTTCTTTCTATTATTTTATGAATTATCGCAATTATTCATGCAAAAATTGAAAATGAAAAATGTTTGTATAATCTGAAAAAAAAAAATCATATCGCGAAACAACGAAAATGTTAGTTTTGAATAAACTTCTTTAACAGTTTTTATGTATAGGAAGTTACGCGTTCAAAACCCGGATATGATATATGATTTTTTTTAATAAATATCGAAAAAGTTGTTATCAAAATGCATGCATGAAAATACACAATGAATTTTTCACCAAAACTAAAAATTCATTAAAAAAGACTGCCCCACATTCGTATGTATGCTTGTACAATGTATGTATATATGTACATACCCATGTACAAGCCCAACAAACCAGTTCGACCTTACAAAATGGAAAACAAAGGTGCAACAACACAACTATGGCTATAGCTTCAGGTGGTGTAACATACAGAAAGAACTTAAGAAGTAATTGTTTTTGGCATGACATGAAAAGCAACACGAAACATTGAAACAATGAATATAACGAAAAACAACAACAAAATGAAAATTTAGCGCAGCAACAATGCAGTTAACCAGTGAAGGTAGTCTTTGGGTTGGATAGCCAGTCAACAAGACAATTTGTCAGCCATGCACCCGGGCGTTCAACGTAAACTGGGAAAGCGCAATGATGTTAACAGCGACAGCGGCAGTGACAGATTCCGAGTTCGCCTTCGACTGGGCGTAACGAGTAAGCACTAAAATGAACGAATGACCCCAAGGCGCTCTGTGAAGGCTTTGCCAATGTTTTAAGCATTTTTCGTTGTTTTTGTGTTGACATTGCTCTCTGAACCAACAACAAAGTCCATAATTGGGCATATAGACAGAGGCGTTGTGCGTGCCCACTGTACCAGCTGATGAGCAATAGCCAAAGGCTGTTAGGCTTAGCGAAAGTAATCAGTTTAACGTTGCTGTTAGCAGCCGAACAGAAGTGCCGAAGGCTAAAGCAACAAAAGCACGCTTTATTACAGATTTGGTCATTCACTAACTGCTGTTATTGAGAGCAGTTCGATTGCGCCACTGAAGTTATGCACTTATGTACGCACAAAAGGTAGCTAACATTGAATCAGCTGCAAATAGAACCGGGAGAAATATTCAACAAAACTGCGAGGATCAAAGAAAACAAAGCAGCAAGAACGGAATAAGAAGTAATGAAGAAAAACAGGTTGAGGAATTTACCAAAACAAAAAAACGTTAAAGAACAGCCTAAAAAGAGTGCATGACAGCAATCAACTAAATAAACTGGTGTGACTGGTTGTCCGGTAGCTGCACTCAGTGACGGCAAGCCCTTTAAACCAAAAGCATACACACGCACACCTACGTTTGTGTGTACAACTAAAAGCATGCTTATTTTCTCTAACCAGACTTTACTATTGCTGCTGTTGTTGTTGTTGTTGCATGCAAGTATGCTTTGCTTTACTAGTTTTCTTATGATTACCGCTGCTGCATGTTGCATGCAAGTGCTGCAATGCCTGTCCAAGCGATAATATTTTTCAGCATTTTTTCAACTCTGAGGTCGAATCAAATGTCCAGCGGTCATTAACTCGCATCCTTTTACATTATTTTCACAACTACAACATTTTACTATTTTTAATTGTGGTAACTCGTTTTTGCTTGTTGCTTGTTGAGGGTCTGCTCGTAATCAGCGTTTCCCAAAGGTGCTGGTCGCAAATTTACTGCTGTGTGTATAGCGATACAAAAGATATTTAAGCAATATTCTCTTGAAACAAAACGGTGTGGTTCATTTATTATTTTTTTTCTTTGTTTTACTTTTTTCTAATCTGTTGGAAAAGAGAGATTATTGTCTTGCATCATACAATCAAGGATGCTGTATAGTGGTGCGTTATTAAATCAAGAAAAAATTTCATTACACTTTTTGCACTATTGGCGAGATCAAAATTTCCCGATTTAATTATATTCTTGTTTACATAATTCGATTATTAGTAAGCCGCTACGGTTTAGAGTGTTTGTGCTTAATATGCAGGCAGAAAAAAAAAGTTTTTCAAATAGCGGTTGAGTTGCTTCTCATAAAAAAAAATTTGCTGTTCTGAGCCAGCATAAATCTGTAAGTATCTTCACTGAGGCAACTGTGATTTTCAGGCTGAGGAACTAATCTTAGAACTAGATCAGGGGTAGTTTGCAGATTACGGGGCGACCTAAGCGATCTAAGTACATACAATGGATAGCAGAGCGGTTCTCTATGCCTTGAAAACAATGAAGTTATTTTCAAGCTGATCTGGGACTGTATTCAACTATTAATAAGCATCGCATGCATAAAGAAAATCGGATGTTACCTTTCGCCTCCCTTTGTAAAGGTGTTTTCAAGTACAATTATTTGAGCTTAATGGCTGAAATTAAGCTAGAAATGGAAATAGTTTTCTATTCACAACTGTATGAAATTGAAAAGTTTTGCGTAGGAGAAAAAGGTTGTGTGAAAGTCCTGGTGATTTCAGCAGGTTACACAGCTTTCTGTCCATGAAGCCTTTTTAAGACACGTCGGTTGAAACATTAATTAATGATTCGTCAAAATGCGTTCGAATTGTGAGTCCGGCCGATTTAAAAAATGTAGCGAGAAAAATGCTTTAATGTTTTCGATATGGTATACTTTGAACCAAGAGGGGCTGAGTCTAAATTGAAAATATAAGTAATTACACTTAAGTTTCAACTTTTTTTTATAAAAGTAGAGGCATTCTACAATGAAAATCGTATCTAAAAATTCACAAACATTTAACAAAGTTCAAAAAATTGTAATTGAAAATTAAATACGAAAAAATATTTATTTGTTAAAATTATTTTGAATATTTTGGTATTCACCTACCTTTGGTAGGCACCTTTTAAACAAACAAAAAAAATCTATGCTCTGAAACTTCGATAATAACAACTAACTCCATTACAAATACATTCAACAGTACTGGGAATTGTTCAATAAAACGCTAAGTAATTGACTAACCATCAAAATTTGTTTTGTCGCCTTCAAAATATATGCTAACGTTTAGTCCAGTCATCAAAGCACCTTTTAAATGCGTTTGAAGAGACCTTCTTCAGCTCCTTCAGCGAATTCTCCTTAATCGTTTCTATCGCCTCAAAGTGGCGTCCGCGGAGTGGCAATTAAAGTTTTGAGAAAAGGAAAAAGTCACAGGGGGCTTAATCCGGTGAATACGGTGGTTGGTCGATGATATTTGTCGAGTTTTTGGTCAAAAAAGTGTTCACAATATGAGCCTTGTGAGACGGTGCGTTATCTTGGTGTAAGATCCATGAGTTTTATTTTCAAAAATTGGGTCGTTTGCTACGCAAATTCTCTCTCAAACGTCGCATAAATTCCAAATTATATTCTTTGTTTAACGAAGAACCATTTGGAACGAATTCCGAGTGCACAACACCACGATAATCAAAGAAAACGAGTAGCATGACTTTCACTTTTGACCGACTTTGACGTGGCTCATGTGGACAGCGCCATTCAGCCGCTTGTTGACAGGTTTGCATGTCAAACACATATATCCACGTCTCATCACCTGTTATGATGCGCTGGATAAACTCACTTGCTCAAGTATGTCTTCAGCCACCTTCTTCCGATGAATATTTTGAAAGAAATTCAACTCTCTTGACACCAGTCGAGCAGCCACGCGTCTTATGCCCAATTGATGGTGTAAAATGTTGGACTAAGGTCACGAGCTACCTCCCTCAAACTTCTTCTTCTTAATTGGCGCGATAACCGCTTACGCGATTTTGGCCGAGATTAAAAAAGCGCGCCAGTCGTTTCTTTCTCGTGCTAACCGGCGCCAATTGGACACACCAAGTGAAGCCAAGTCCTTCTCCACCTGATCTTTCCAACGCAGAGGAGGCCTTCCTCTTCCTCTGCTACCACCAGCTGGTACCGCATCGAATACTTTCAAAGCCGGAGCGTTTGTATCCATTCGGACGACATGACCCAGCCAACGAAGCCGCTGGATCTTTATTCGCTGCGCTATGCCTATGTCGTCGTAAAGCTCATACAGCTCATCGTTCCATCGTCTGCGATATTCGCCGTTGCCAACGTGCAAAGGTCCAAAAATCTTACGCAGAATCTTTCTCTCGAACACTCCAAGCGTCGCCTCCCTCAAACTTAAATGATGGTTTTCCAGCACCCAGAACCATTTGCTTGACTTTTTCGACGTTTTCATCTATTGAAGACGTTGATGAGCTACCAGATAGGGCCAAATCTTCCATGACTTCTCGGCCCTCTGCAAAAGCCACATACCACTCGTGGATCCGTGTTTTTGATAAAGCACACTCGCCATAGGCTTTCTGCAACATTTTCAACGATTCGGCACACGAAATCCCGTTCAAAAATTCACAAAATCTAAGAAAAATTCTTTGTTCGATATTTTTGCCTATAGTGAAAATCGTAGAGCTCACCTGCGGTTGACTGATATAATTAAATGCCAAAAACAGCATTCCAGCGAAAAAATGTAGACATACATATATATAACGCGCGCTTTTTAAGGGAACAATTGCCGATATTTTTTTGATAGAACGTTAATATAATATCCCAACACACATACACCCGCAAATACAAAATACCAGATTCAGCTGCCATAGATAAAATAACAAATTTCGTAGAATCATTTTTGCAGAGCTAATTAAAAAACGAAGCCAAAATGATCGGGCCCATGACCGCACTTCGGCCTTAGCAGCTTGCCTGATCATAAACCGGCTTAGACGCGAACAGCAACTCAGACGAAACGAACGAATTGCAACGGCGGGAGTTGTGAAAACTTCATTGGCCTGAGGCGTTCAACTTAACTCTGTAGCATTCCACAAAAAGTAACCAGTTTTCCTCCATATTGATACGCAACCGAAACATAGACGGTGGCAAGCTTACGGCAAAAATGCTGGCGAGGGCAGCAAAATTGAATAAAGCACGTTTCGGGCATTATTTGCTTTGGAAGAAGAAGAAAATGCAACCGCATTATTGTGCTCCATTCTGGCATTAGGTGCGTTAATAGATTTTTTTATGGCTCCGTCTGAAAAACAAGAAAAACGACGCGGCATAAGATAAAGAAAAATATTGTACGGAAAATGCAATAGCAAAAGTGATTGCTGCGGTACATGAATTCGCCGCCATCAAGTGCGTCGAGCCTCCCCAAGCTTCAAATGATTGCAATCTTATGAGCAACAAGCAACCAGAAACTTGTATAGCAACATCGCATGGGGCTGCTAATGCAATAGGAAAGAAGAAAGAAGCAATAGAAGTATAAAAGAAACAGAGCAACGACAGCTTCCAAACAAAATTCTATGCTAGCGCAGTGTTCGCGCTTGCCATTGTTGTATCTAGTGTTAGGTTGCCACAAATTAAATGGTCGATTGCTGCTCGTGGCATTCATGCATTTGCTTTTCCAACTAAATACTTTGGTACATATTATATGTATTTGTTTTTGTTCCTTTTGGTGATGTTGCAATAATTTTATTGTGACTGTAGCCGGTTTGTTCTCTGCACTGTTGTCTTATCGGCGCAAGGAAAATTGTTAGTGCTTCGAATCTTTCCGCATTCTTTTGGTTACGAGTTCCCAAGTATTCAGTAGATTTTTATGGCCAGCAGCAAAACGATTTCGCGTACTTTTTCAAATGATTCTTCGGCGCTTTGCGCTGTTCATTAATGGTTTTATGGTTTTTACACAGAAGACAAGCAAAATTATAGCCTTTTGTGAACTGCAGTAAAATAGTAAATACAAATATTAGGTTTTTAGGGAGGCGCGAAAACGTTAAAAATATTTTTTTTTAATTAATTAAATTAAAATTAAAATTGAAAAGCATTAATATAATATTCATATCGCTCCACATTGTACAAGGTGGCGCAAAATTAATCATCCAATTTGGTTTTTGAATCACTTTTTTCATAAATAAAAAATATAATAATTTTTAGAGATGGACATCTTTATTGTGATCTTTACGTGCTCCATTCCTTGCCCATTTGTATACTGCAGCTGTCTATTTCACGTGGAAATTATCCAAAGAGACCGGCATGTAAACATTCGCTCGATTAGTCAGGAACTAGGTGTAGACTACAAAACCATTTGCAGAAGATTGGATTCCAAAAAAAGCTGGATGTTTGGGTGCCAGACGTGTTGACGCAAAAAAATATCTTTTACCGAATCAACGCTTGCGATTCTCTGCTAAAATGGAACGATCTTGACTCATTTTTGAAGAGGATGGTGACTGGGGATGAAAAGTGGGTCACGTACGACAACGCCAAGCGAAAAAGATCGTGGTCGAGAAGCAGCGAGCCGGCCCAAACCATCGCCAAGCCCGGATTGAACGCCAGGAAGGTTTTGCTGTGTGTTTGGTAGGATTGGAAGGAAATTATCCACTATGAGCTGCTCAACTATGGCCAGATCCTTAATTAGGTTCTCTACTGTGAGCAACTTGACCGTTTGAAGCAGGCGATTGACCAGAAGCGGCCAGAATTGGTGAATAGGAATGGTGTTGTGTTCCACCAGGATACCGCTCGTCCTCACACATCTTTGATGACCCGCCAGAAGCTACGGGAGCTCGGATGGGATATCCTATTGCACCCACCATATCGTCCGGACCAGGCACCAAGTGACTATCATCTCTTCCGGTCCATGCAAAACGCCCTTGGTGATACCAAGTTGGACTCAAAAGAGGCTTGCGAAAACTGGTTGTCTGAGTTTTTTGCAAATAAGGAGGGGGGTTTTATAAAGGGGGGATAATGAAGTTGCCTTCTAAATGGCAACAAGTTTGCGAACAAAACGGGTCATACTTGACTTGAATCGGATAATTCTAAGTACGTTAAATGAAGCGTCAAATTTCGATCACAAATACGATATTTCTTTTTCCCCAACCCAATATAACTCCTCAGATAGAGTGCATGAAAAAGCTCCTCATAAAAAATATCTGCTGTTCGGAGTCAACTTGAAAATGTAGGTCTCTGAATTTGCGGAAAAACATCAAGGCGCACACCAAAAACAGGAGAAGGAGCTCGGCCAAACATCCAAAAAGGAGTGTAAACATATTATTATCTTATTATCAAAACGTTTTTTCAATTCCTAATTGTTGTCGATTAGTTATTTTAGTTATCGGTATATTAACGGTAATGGTAATGTTTCTACGGGTTAGGCTAAGGTCTTTATGCACTGCTACCAGATTGATCTACTGTGCGCCCCTAATTACTTAATTAAATTATTTAGTATACGGAGGAATCGAACCAGCTCCTTAGGAGGATCAATTGTAGGTACGAGCCTAGGATTCTGTGTCTCCTGTGGTCTAATGCCTCACAGTTGGTGATTAAGTGTTCCGTAGATCATCCTCTTCATCACAGCAGAATCTGCATAATCTTGTACTAGATAATCCAATTGTGTTAAAGTGTTTAGTACAGCCAAAGTGACCTGTAAGTACTCTACAGAGTAATCTGAGGCCCTTTTAATCTAGGGTTAGAGCAGATTTTGCTCTGTTGGCATTGAAGTTCAAAAACTTTTTGGAGTGATTAAGGCTGCTTGTGCTGTTTATATTATTTTTGTTAAAGCCGAAAAATGGGGTTGGCCCAATAAACAGCCCTTCTGCCTTTCTTTTGGCATGAAAGTCTGTCTTCTCGATTAATTCGTGTCGCTCATGAGACCTGATTATGAGTGGCCAGTTTGTTGAGCGCATTGTTACGCTCTATCAGGACTTTTAACTCGAATGTGGAGCTATTCAAGGCTTTGAGAACAGATTGACTGTCTGAAAGTATTTTAATTTTTACTTTCTCGAACCTTGGATATGATTTCCACTGTTTCCATTATGGTGAAGAGCTCCGCATGGAAAACTGTGGTATTTGTACTTAGTGTTAGGGATTTGTGTGCTCGAGGCCCCACTATTCCTGTTTCTACTCCTTGGAGCGTTTTGGAGCGGTATATTATAGGTACATTATTTTTATAATCATTACTATTTTAACTATCGGTTTGGTTTTAATATTATTCCCTGTTAATCGATTATCCAAAATATGTTTTAAACTTTAGCACACAACATCTTTCATCAATCGGTTATTAATTTGTATCGACTTTTATGTTAATTATCGGTATATAAATTTCATTATCGATTACTATTATTTAGGCCATCAATTATTAATTTATTTATTCAGAGAATATCAATACTGAAGTGTTAACTGTTTCCCAAGAATCGTTGGCTATCTCGTCTGAAGTTGGAACAGAAAATGAGATTACCGACAAGTTAACTTCCTATAAAGAGGCTTATTTAGCTATGAAGGAACTAAAAGCTTTTTCTTTAAACCACAATGACCTTAAGGGTGTTGAAGTGCTTCCTGATTTTCAAGATATTAAAACTAAAGGAAAACTCGCCAATTCAATTCAAATATCTGGCATAAATTTTGTTTTTTAAATCTTGAAAAAAAATGTCGTGTATATTAATATTCTTGTTTTGGAAATAAAACTGTTTAAACATACAACTTTTACACATTTTTATGAACTCCGTTTGTATTTGTCTCATAAGCGAAAAAATTTTGTCCGCTTAAGAGAGAGTACACTGTACATTGATTAAAAAAAATATATTTTCAACAACTATTCACTACTTTTTTGTTGTATTTGTAAAAAGTCCTTTTTTTTTGGGAATCGAGGGTGAGTAGACCAGAATTGCCCATTTAGAAAATCATACATTTCTTAGCAGGAATGCTAATAAGGAATTTTCGTAGAAATACTATTTGTAGAATAAAATAGCTATGATTTGTGGCATGTAATTTAAACTGAAACGATCTCAAATGTAGACATTAAACTTTAAAAAGCCTAGCAGGGCCTGGTTGCCTCTAGAAAGACAATGACAAGCCTGTGAGCGCGTTTTGTAAAAAAACAAAAAATAATATGCCATTCAAAAGCGACATACCCATAGTAGAATAGGTCCTCATTTTTGTACAATAAGTCGCATACTTCATATAGAAGGAGAAGCTTGACCTAAACACTTTTTTTGGGTGTTTGGCCGAGCTCCTCCTCCTATCTGTCGTGTGCGTCTTGATGTTGTTCCACAAATGGAGAGACCTACAGTTTCAAGCCGACTCCGAACGGCAGATATTTATTATGAGGAGCTTTTTTCATGGCAGAAAAACACTTGGAGGTTTGCCATTGCCTGCTGAGAGGCGACCGCTACTAAAAAAAATTTTCTTCATTTTGAATTCCTTCTGAATTCCGAATGGTAGTTACGCTTACTAATACTAGTGCTTAATATGATAAGAATTACAATCATTATTGAAATCATTTTCATAATTTGTATTCACTCAGTAATAATTTTCATGTAATTTCCCATGTGGTATCTTCTCTTTCATCTCTGAGTACTTCTACCCGAAATAAATAAGTAACCTTTCATTTGGCAAAATAAGCTCCGCTGCGTTGACCAACATTCCGTCATTAATCCTAACTTTAACTCCTGTCAGAATGCCAAATTTGCGGCATGGCTCAAGCTCTATTCGTATAGCAGTTGACTTTTGACAATTCCACAATTACTCAACTTCAATTGCCACCGCTGCAAGCAACAGTTTTAGTTAGTTGTTGTTGCTGTGCTCCTGCTATTTATTTTCATCTGATAATCTGCCTTTTCATTTATTTGTTTATTATGTATTTTTAACCAGTAAGACAAATTGACGAATAGTGATACAGGCAGGCCAGACATACATAAGTTAAAAACTTCACCAAGTACCGTTGGAGCGTATGTTGCCTGTACCTTTACACAAATTTGTATACATAATATACATACTCTTAGTATGAAGTTTACACATATACATTTACACATCTATATGAAAGTATCAGCTCCATCGAAGAAAATAAGCAGCGGAATGCACTCAAAATGAGACAATGAAAGGGATGGGAATTCGGTAGTCCCCTTTGGAGTTATCGTCGTTCAGGCACTTAATCGAGCTTGAAGGCGGAAACGACAGCGACAATTGTAGAAGACAGTTGAAGAGTTTGAAAAAATGTGGCATGTTGCCGTCGGGCAAGCAGGCTGACAATGAAGGAGGTAACTTTCGAGAGGAAGTATAGGCGTAGTTGAAGCAGAGAAGAAGATACAAGTAAGATCACTGCCCTGCAGGAAAAACTTCAGCTGGGAAATTTTTTAGGGCATAAAGAGTGAATTTTATAAAGAATTTTTTTGTAGCGTTAATAAAGATGTGCTTTATTGCCGAAATTGTTTCAATAAATTTTAAAGCAATTTCAGTTTTTCATCAGACTATGAACTCAGTTGATTCAGCTAACTCGCTTCTGTTTACCCTTTTGGAATAAAAATTAAAAAAAACGGCACTTATCATATACAGGATTGGTCAGTTTCAGTTTTTTGGGAAACAATTTGGGGAACTCATTTATGTGTATGCATAAGAGTGCTTCTTTATTACCAATATTTTTTTTTTAATTTTTGTTAAACACCATACTTTTATTCTGTTCTAAAACACAGAAAAAGGTTAAGCATTTATTTTGCACTTTTAAAATAATATTTAGTGGCCAATATCAGCAAGTGAAAAATTTCAAAAGGTAGCATTTTTAGGCACACAATTCTCCTTGTATCAATCTTAAAATTAAGACTAGCTGCTGCACCTGACGAAAATATGCTTCCAGTATGGCCTATTCACTGATAGTTAGTGAAATTCGCATAATCGTATTACAAGCTTTTGTTGATTTCCATCTATGAAAATTTTGAATTTCTTAAGATAGTTCTCGCTGCCAAATCCAGAAAATAGAAGTTTTTCACATTTTGGATAATATATTAGCTATCGATTATAGTAATAACGAATCGCTCGTTAAAATCGATAAATAATCGATAGTTAAAATAATCAATTGGTGATTAAAATGATAATCGATAGCTAACATAATAAATCGATTAAAATTAATTTAAAAAATATTTTATTTAAAAAATATTTTGTGTGGTGCAGCTTAGTACATATTTCGAATAATCGGTAATAATAGTAAAGAATCGATAATTAAATAAATAAGTGATAGCCTAAATAGTAATCAATAATAAAATTGGCATACCGATAATTGAAAAAAACTAGATCGATGAAAAGTAAAGGGTGGTTAAATTTCAAGGGCCGATGTTGAATATGAACCACACCTAAACGTCAAGCTTTTTTCTGCATTTCATTTGACATTTTCCAATTTCAGACTAACTCAATTTGAACCATGGAAAGATACACAATTAAGCAACGCGTTAAAGTTATTCAGGCGTATTATGAAAAGGGGCGTTCAAATGCATATCGCACACTTCGTTATATTTTCGGTCAATTTAATCGTCCAAATGTGCGTACAATCGGAAAAATTGTGGAAAAGTTTGAGCAAACCGGGTCTATAGGAGATGTGGAAAGACCAGTGCATGCTCGTACAGCTCGAACTGCAGAAAATATTGCTGCTGTTCGCGATAGTGTGGTTGAAGAGCCGTCCACCTCAACTCGTCGTCGTGCCCAACAATTGCACCTCTCACGCTCGTCGTTGACGAACATTATGCATAAAGACTTGCATTTACACGCTTACAAGGTGCAATTGACTCAAGAACTAAAGCCTCTTGGCCATTTCAAGCGTCGTCAATGGTCAGAATGGTGGCAGGAAATGGCAACAGTGAATGACCAATTTTCGAAGGAAATCATCTTCAGTGATGAGGCACATTTTCACCTCAGTGGATTCGTCAATAAGCAGAATTGCCGCATTTGGGCGAATGATAATCCAAGAGTGATTGCCGAAAAACCAATGCACCCACAAAGAGTGACCGTTTGGTGCGGTTTACGGGCCGGCGGTATCATTGGGCCGTATTTTTTCCAAAATGAGGCCGGTCAGGCAGTTACTGTGAATAGTGTTCGCTATTGTGAGATGATAACGAACTTTTTATGGCCCGAATTGGAAGATATGGATGTGGACGATATGTGGTTTCAGCAGGACGGTGCCACTTGTCACACAGCTAACGAAACAATGCCTATTTTACGCGAAAAATTTGATGGCCGAATAATCTCACGCCGCGGCGATGTCAATGGGCGCCAAGATCACGTGATTTGACACCGTTGGACTTCTTTCTTTGGGGTTATTTTAAAGAAAAGGTGTACGTCGATAAGCCAGCAACAATTCAATAGCTAAAGGATGAGATAATTCGGCACATTAACGGCATAGAACCTTAATTATGCCTCAGCGTCATCGAAAATTTGCACCATCGGATGGAGGTGTGCCGCCGAGGCCGCGGCGGCCATTTGGCCGATATTTTGTTCCACACGTAATTGAGCCATACCAATATCATAATAAAGAGAAATGACAATAATTTCCTAAAAAAATTGTAATTTATTCAAAATCAACAACGGCCCTTGAAACTTAACCACCCTTTATTTGGAATACGTTATTACTAAAAAATTTATCCAGAAAAATAAATAGTTCCATAGTAATAATACACCATTTGCGCGGAGTGCTCCAAAATAAGTACGTATAATAATTTTTTAATTTAATTTAAATTTAACTAATACAATAATTTAATAATTCATTTAAAAATTTGGGTGATCATCGGCCGAAAGATACGCACATTCGAATTTTTGGAAGAATTTTATATGAGAGCAGCGGATTTTTTTATAGAAGAAACTAGTAGTATATCTTAAATTTCGTAGAATTCGAGCTACTCAGAAGAAGCAGATTTCACTACAGGGTGTCGCTGGGGCTTCGTTGCGCAGTTTTTTGCATTAACCGTGTAAATTAATGAATGGCAGTCTTAATGGTCTTAATTATAGTCCAGTAGACAAAATATTTGCTACAGGGAGCGTCGAGTACATTAATTTGTATTTCCTTGCCAAGCTCTTTCTTCGCATTTATTTTTATTTTTTTTTTTGTTTTTGCAGAAGAAGTTATATTTACTATCCACCACTCTTCTACTTGGTGTGTCTCTTGGAATTCATGTGTGTGATGGTAGCCTCTGTGCAAGCATTGCCACCATACGCATAATATGCACATATATAAATATTATATCTATGTATGTATGAATGTATATGGATGCATGTGCAGGAGTATGTTTGGATTTTAAATGCTACAAATGAATGTAAGTGGCTCCGAGTTGTGAGGATTACAGACGCGCAGCGTGTGAGAACTTGATAGCATTGTGCCAAGTGGATGTGGCTGTCATACTCAAAGGCTGACTGCATCATCTCTGCCTGGCTGGCTGCTTGCCTTATTTGCCACGAGCAATGGCAATGACAATGACGTGGTTGATTGTTGGCCATGCATGAAATGTGGCTCGTTTAAAGGTTATGAAAATACCAGCCAGCTTGATTGTGTTTGCTACAATATTTCTTCGTAATTGTTGCTAGAAAATAATGAAAGAAAAAAATGCAAAATCACGATGTTGCTATTCAAGGACTTTTCCGCCCAGCAATGCTTAACACATACTTTTGCGAGGGAAAATTTCCTTTAAGCTGCTTTCGCAATAAATACTAAATATTTCCATAAAATCTTAAGCAATCGTCGGGTTTGTGAAAAATTCAACTTTGTTACCAACTTTGCTCTCCTCCTTTTTTACTGAAAGCCCTCTGCAAAAATTTGCTTTTCACAAACAACTCAAACTCATGCACACTTTGCTTCGCAATTGTCTTGAATATAAAAAAAGTGCATATACATATGCATTTGGAATGCACTAATTGGAGAAAAAGCGGTATCCCACCAACCACATACGCGCCTTTTGCACTTACACAAGCTCTGATCTGGTCTCACCTGTCAATCATGAGACAATAACCGTGCACCTACACCTACACAGTAACATATTGTTACAACCTTTTGTACTGCTTATTTTTACTACATACCTTCATGCTTCTTTATGTGTCTTTACAGACTTTTTGTAAAGTAATATATTTTGTTCTTTTTTCATTTATGTGAAATTAAAAGCTTGGAAGTCATCCCGGAAGACCATAAAGTGGCTGGAACAATTGCGCTTAATTTCCATATGGGAGAAAAGATGGGATGTGCAAATAAATGTATTTACATACCTGAAAAGAGATAGAAAATAAAAGGTAGATATTTAGTAGTTGCTTTGTTTGCTGTTCGAAATTTGCGAAAATATACTGAAAGGATTGAGTTGGCAGAATGGGCACTATAATGCCATTCGAGGGAGTAATTTAAGTGACCTTGTGTTCCGTGCTTAATGGGAAGGTGCATGCTTTCCAATTAAAAAATTACGAGTTGAAAAGTGTCTAGCGGCTTCTGTTTATAGTCAATTTCAAACACTGAATGGACCACCCCCTGTTATGCTAAATTTTTAAGGGGTTAGCGGTAGTCAGAGGCCCGAAAAAATTATGATTTTCAATAATTTTTTTTTGCTATTCAATTGTTTTATTTTACAATAATAAAAACGTAGCAGTAATACATCATCTTTCGATTTAAATTTAGCAAAACTTGAACAAAAAAAATAATAATTGTAAAAGTTATCGCTGTTTGTGTGGGACCCGTTTCTCCAGAAGTCCCTTGAGGTGATCTTTATAAGTCCTTGGAGTTTCATCTAAAATCAATCTTACAAGAGAAATTAGTTCTATTAATAGTAATCTTATGCCTGATCGAAGCTATTCAAAATTAAGAATATGGCGGAGATCAAATCTCTTGGGTGTGCAGATGACATTTCTGTAATATGGGTTCCAGGACATAGGAACATAGAGGGAAATCAGCGTGCCAGAAAGGGGACAGAATTGGCCTCAGAGACCTCCTACCCGGACGTCAGCATCCCATGACAGTTGTTAAAGGGGAATTACACAAATTATTTCTCAGGAAAGCACAGAAAAGATGGAGCTCCATTTCTTCATGTGCTATTTCCAAAACCCTTTGGCTCCAATACGATATACGAAGAACTCAGAAAATCCTTTGGACTCCTCGCCATTCAATTTCCTCGCCATTCAATTTCCAATTTACTCGACGATCGGCAACCCCTTTCAGAGAAGGAGAGTGTTGAGCACTTTCTCTGTAAATATCCGGGTTTAGCAGGTAGACGATTAAGATCACTGGGTGCTCCTTTCTTCGATAGCCAGGGGCAGTGTGCCAACCTAAATCCAATCAACCTTCTCCATTATATCAACAGCTCTGGCTGGCTGTAGATATCTGCCAGTTGCAGGTCTCATAATGGTATACAAATGGCGCTTTAGTGCTACTTGAAGAGCGCCAAGCTGGCACTTCAACCATTTCACCTACCTCACCTACCTACTTCACTCATGTAAAAGCATTGCAAGTCTTGCGGATTTTCCAAGAATTAAACGACTAATTGTATTTTTTTACGATCTAAATACAGCTCTTCAAAAACTCCATCGAGAAAGGTTGCCCAATCGTAATGTTTTGCTCCTTTGCATAAAAAAATTAATTTAAAAAAAAGTAAAAAAAAATCATACGATTTGTGACATGCTCCATAAAAGATTTGTTGTTTTAGAATTTGATATGTCTAATATTTTGTCGAAAAATAGTTTTATTTTTGCCGCCGCTACAGTGGCGTTCAGTTCAACTGATTCAATTTGTAATGGGTTTCGACAAGACTCTTCCTTCGTACACGGTTTTGTGCTGTTGTTTTTGCACCGTCCCATGAGATGTCGGCATCTGCTAACTCGCGCAGCGACCTTCTCCAAGTGTTTTTTGGTCGACCACGACTTCTGCTCCCTTGCGGGTTCCAGTCAAGTGTCATACTCGTGATGCTATTTGGTGGTTTTCTCAGAATTCAATTTTGAACAAAAAATTTTTAGTTTGGTAGAAATTAAAGCTACAGAAATTATGAAAAATTTCAATTGCTCATACCAAAGAAACTTTTATTAAAACCTTTTTTTTGTAAAAATTTATAACGGCTCTTGTTTCATAAAAATTTTCTAACAAAATTTAAGGCCGATGTTCAAATCTCTTGAATCGTTTAGGAGTGACGCTACTTTGGTAAAACAATGCATTAAAAATTGTGTAAAATAAGTTTGGAAATTTTTATTTTTTTGGGTCGAAAATTGGGAATTACATTTTGCTACCCCAGCAGTTGATCAAAACCAGTAAAATCGTCAATGAATTTTGGTTTGCATTTGTAAAGCTGTATAGTTGAATAATTTTGGCACATTATAAACTAGTAAAAAATATTGCATACTAATGCCATACGTCTTAACAAATTCGTTTTCAAAGCGCCTGATTTTTTCATTCCAGCAAAATCTCTTCTTTTAAAAAGTCAAACTGTACTTTGGTGTTTATACAAATTTTCAATGAAGGCACTTATTTGCTGACTTTGCAGTTTGCTCTCTTAGAAATCTGCTCTTTGTTAGTGTACTACGTTTCACATTTTCAAATATTTAATTTATGTACATAAAAATAATATTACATCTGAATGCATTTCAGACGAATTTCTCCGAATTATACCAGTTTTATGAAATTCAAAACGACAAAATACACACACACACACACTTTTGTAACTCAAAATTCCAATCCCATGCAATTTTTTCTAGACATTTAAATTTATAGTAAACAAATACGCCAGACACTTCAAGTGGGTTAGTCCTTCTCCGTTTCAAGTACCTGGCTTGCACATGAGTTAGATTACACATATCAAAAAATAAAACAAAAAAAAAAAAAATGTCACAGGCAATCGGTGTATGGATGTATAAATACGTACGAATATGTGCACGTAGAAATTTAAGGCAATTTCAACAGACTGCACATTGCACTTGAAAGTGTAAATTGATATTCATATGCTGTGGGATTTATTAAAATAACCATTTTCGGGTACGTATGTATTGGTGTATGCTAGCCGAAATGTGCACGCATAAGCACATACATACATATGTACATAAGAATGCAGGGGTGGCTGTCTCTTGAAATGATTTTAACAGGTGGATTAAGCTGCTGACGTACTGCATTAGGAAAGTAACTGACGTTGAGCCTAGTGCTCAAATCACCTCCGAACGAAGTACTTGACTACAGTGCCGGAGGGGTCGGTAGTTTGAAGATAGGAGGCTTAGCCCGGATGAAAATTCCACACTGACGAGGTTGGGCTTTTGATGATACTCTCTAAAAAAAAGAACTTACAAATGCATGCAAATCTAACTAATAGTCAACATGTGAGTTTAGGTGAACCTCACCATCAATATATGTATACAACGTTAAATTAATCATCAATTTTTTTTCGAATAACTTTTTTAATAAATAAAAAACGTGATTTTGAGTGATGGAAATCCTTATTCTGACTTTTACGCACTCCATTGCTTCTCTGTTTGTATACTGCAGCTGTCTAGTTCACACGCGTCAAATATTATTGACGTACGACGTTATTTGCAAAAATTATAAATCTTCCGAAACGAAACGTTCTAAGTAACGGGGTCGAGGTGCAAACCGGTGTGAGGCAGGGTTGCGTACTATCTCCGCTGATTTTCAATTTAGTTCTGGATTTAGTAATGCGGCAAGCCTGTGCGACTAACAGAGGCATATCCTGGGGTATGTGTGGCCACCTGGAGGGTTTAGACTATGCTGTCGACATATGTCTGCTGTCGCATAAATATTCCCACATATCAGCCAAAATTCATGCGGTGAGCGAGGCCGCAGCACAAACTGGACTAAAAATCCATATCGCGAAGACTAAAGTTATGTGCATCAACACCAGCGAATCGCAAGCTCTTCAGATTGCCGGCACACCCCTGGAAGATGTAGATGAATTCTGCTACCTGGGGAGAATTATCTCCAAAACCGGCAGGTTAGCAGCTGACATACGTAACCGTTTTTCCAAGGGATGCGCTGCATTTGGCATGCTGGATAAGGTGTGGAGAGCGTCTCACATCTCCAGGCATACCAAACTCAAGATTTTCAATGCCAACGTGAAATCCGTAGAGTTGTATGGGTGTGAAACTTGGAACATATCGGCATGTGTACTACACTCGCTGCAAACCGTTGCCTACGCAAGATTATACGCATATATTGGTCCCAGGTTAATAGTAACGCTGATCTCTGGATCGTGACCAAGCAAACACCACTCCACATAGAAACTCAACGCCGTAAGTGGAAATGGATCGGTCACACATTGAGAAAGCCCCACGATGACATAACAAGAACAGCACTGGATTGGAACCCCCAAAGCAGCCGGAGATGTGGGAGACCAGCCAATATGTGGAGGCGTCAGGTCGACGCAGAAGCAAGAAAAGCAGGCCGTGCGTGGAACGAATTTAAATGTTCAGCCTTAGATAAAATTAATTATAATTTGTTTATTGAGGCCATATGCTCCATCTAGGAGCCTCGGGAAAATATATATAAATAAAACTTCCGATAGGGTGATTAATTTTGCGCCACCTTGTATAAGGATGTACGAATAAATGTATTTACGGTAGTCCTGCAATTATTGCATAATTCTAGTGTATTATTAAATTCATAATGGCTATTCGCTTTTAACGTTTTGACTATTCATAACACATGGACTGAAAAGTCCCGGATCTAACAAAGAAAACACTTTATGGTTTTTATTCAAAATTAGCTTTATTCACCAACGTAATTTACAGCAAGAACAATGCATGATCTAGCGGCGCACACTGGCGATTTTTGTACAGAGATGCGGAAAAAAGTATACATCCCAAAAAATATTTACATTTTTACTACTAACGAAGTTGTATACAGTAGGTTCTCTTTTTATGCGGTAGATACGTTCCGCAAGAAACAGCATAAAAAAAGCTACTAGTTCTATAGTAAAACTATGGATACGTTTCAAAAGTGCTAAAACCGCATAAATCTGAAATAGTGTAATAAAATCGCATAAAAAAGGGCACTAGTCCCATATTATAACTATAGATACGTTCCATAGACCGCATGAATCTGAAATAATTAAATAAAATCGCATAAACAAAATATTGTATTTTTGAAAATTATATCTTTATTTAAGAAACGTCAGAATCGAAAAATAAATTTAAGTCAGAATCAGACAATACCCACATGTTGCGCGTTCGTTTAGGATTTGGCGTAAAATCACTTTCGTCACATGAGGAAATGTACACGTCTGATCTAGATAGTTATGCAGGCGGTTCCATACTTGTAGGGTTAGCATTTCTGATGTAATCTGTGATGAGTTTTTGCTTAGCTGGTTTAGAATCTTGTTTGTATGTACAATTCCCGATAGGTCGACATACATTTTGTAATTTAAAAAAAAACCGCACTATTTCAAAACCGCATAAAAAAAAGTCGCATAAAAACAGAACCTACTGTATATTTGTGTATGAAAAGAACATGTTTAAAAACTATTTTTAAAAAACAATGTTTTTTAAAATTCATAAATTTTATTTTATTTTATTTTTTATTAATATAAGCCAGCAAATATTTACGCACAGGATACATGTAAGTTCATAATTCTGAATTACCCTCAAAATGTCAAAATAAAATTAAAAGTGTTTCGTTATCATTATGCACACACTAGAAAGCGTTTAGTTATTATCATTGCCAAAAAATAATCAGTGGCGCCTGGTGGCAGATCCAAGAATATGAAGGAATATGATTTTTTTTTTTCGTAAAATTAATTATAAATAGATAATCAAATGCTTCACAGCCTTTGTTCTTCCGGCTAAAATATATAAAAATATCGTACCCTAAATGAAAAATAAAAAATTGGAAGTCGGCTCAAGCAAAAGGAAAAAAACCACCTTGGGCTTTGAAGTTTTTTCTTAGTCAGTTCAATACTATAAAAAAATTATACTTTTGACATATCTATAAAAAAATCTATAAGTCGGAGTTTAGTAATTCTTTTTGATTTTATTGTTGGTTCTATTCTGGAATTTAGAAATACCATTAAACATTGTGTAGGTGGTGTGTTGCAAATTTGACTTTCTTCCGCTAAATCCCCAGTGTGCGGCGCACTAATATTTCAATGCCATTTTTGTAGAACGATTTATCTTTTGCCTCAAAATAGACTTCAGTTTCAGCGAAACTTCTGCTTTTCTTTCTTACCGGCGAGCATTTTTTTAGGTCTGCAAGCAGCCAGTAGTCGCTGGGAGCCAAATCTGGCAAATGCGGTGCTTGTCTGAGGAATTCGAAGTTCAATTCGCGTAGTTTTGCTATTATCAACACATTCTTGTTTTGGTCAACAGTGAGCAAACGCGGCACCCACTTTGAACGGAGCTTTCTCATAGTCAAATGCTCATGCAATATAAAGTCAGCACGTTCTTTTGATATCTTTACGATGTCAGCTAACTCACGCAACTTCACTTTTCAATCATTCAAAACGATTTTGTGGATTTTGTTGATGTTTTCTGGTGTTACCGCCTCATTTGGACGTTCACTGCGTTGTGCATCGTCGATATCTCTGCGACCACGTTTCAAGTCAGCAAACCATCGTTTTGCTGTTGCTTCTGATGGAGCGGAGTCTCCAAACCACTTTTCAAGCCATTGCTTCGCTTGCACGGTATTTTTCCTCAACAAGAAGCAGTGTAAAATTAAAACAAGGAATTCTTTTTGATCCATTGTTTTGAGAACAACAAAAGTAGCATCTCTTAGCACAATTACTCACGAACTAATTAATGCAATATCATGAAATTTTAACAGCTGTCTTTATAAGGTTAGTACTAACTGAAAAAAAGTGAATGCAATCGAACTGGTGTCTTCTATGCGTTAGGCCCAGGACTTTTCAGCCCACGTGTTAATTTTATTTTTGAAGCATGTCGCGAATAAATAGCACAAAATTTTAGCTAACTGATTTAAACCATAGTAGGAGCAATTTTTAGTGATACCTCGGTTTTTGAAATGTGAAGAGTTTCTAAACTCAAATCTGAGATTGGTTTGCAAAAGTCTAAATGACAATGTGGAGCACTAAAGCTAGTTGAATAACAAAATGTAAAATAACGAATCCAATAAGGTGCCCGAGCTTGTGTTGAGAAAATATGAATAGAGGTTAAACTGATTTATTTTCAACTAAAAACATAATATAAGTATACCAACATAAAATCTACATAAAATATATATGTAGGTATGTATACTCAAACTTTCCAGAGCATAGTTTCAGTACAATTGAAAATTATAAATATCTTATACTCTTCGGCTATTTATGAACGCATTAACCACGGACACTGGTATTAAAATAAAAATTATGCGAAAATTAAATATTTTAAAGGCAAGAAAAAAACAAAACAAAAATGTATGCGTTCAGCCAGCAAAAGACAAATTCTCACAACAAAAAGTTGTAAACAGCGCTTGGCGAAAGGTTTCCCACTACCTTTTGGCCTGCTGTTAAACGACCAACTTACAAACTGTAGATAAATACAAACAACAAATTAAGATATACTAGTAGCTTTGCTTGGGTTGAGGACAGCTTGAAGAACAGCAACGATGCGACATCGTGCCCTAAATAGGCACTTTGTCTTAAACCAATTATGGGAGCCGCGTAAAGACGTTCACGACAAACTACACAGATACTTCTGGGAAAATGGAAACGACGATAGCTAACTCATAACAATAACAACTACAGCAGCAATGCAGGGGAAAAAAAAAGATGAAAACTGCGATAGCAAATGTCTTGCGCAAAGTAAGCAACAAAAAGTGGTTACGGTTCAACTGGAAAAGCAGAAAAACAAGCAGTGAATGGGAAACGTACACAAAGAGCAACGCGCGAAAAACAATAATGAAAAACGGATAAAAAGGAAAATCAAGCAAAAACTAAGATTGCAGAGGAACATGGGAAGGCATTGAGAGAAGAAAAATGAAAAATAAAATAACGAAAAACATAAAGAAAACAGGTAATATATTTGAGATTTCAATGACGATGGCTGTGATCATTGCAGCAACTTTCAGCAAAAATACGAAGTACATAAAATGCAGTAGAACGCTTTGCAGTGAGGATAACAGAGTAGAGTTCAAATGAAGAATGACACAAGTTTTGGCATTGATAGCAGCATTGCTGCTATTGGCCACATCTTTGCTTCGTTGCTGCACAAAAATGATTGCAGCAACAACTAAGGTTTAACTATTGCCAGCAGCAATTTGTATATACGCCGGCTTATAGTTGTTGCAGCGATGACTGGCATACTTGCGAAAAACTGGAAATTTGCAAACTTTTTTATTTACCGGTGCAAATACACATATACATACATTTTTAAATATACACATCCGTATGTACACCGTTGGGCCGAAGGGAGACCCACAAATAGTAAAACAAATTTCTAATTCTAAGCCGGTACTAAATGTTTTAACAGTTGCTACTCATCATCTTTCCACGCAGCACCTACGAGGTGGAAGCCAAACAGATTGCAGAGTGAGAGAATTGGAGAGGCGCCTAGCTAATTTTCTTTTAGTTAGCAACACTTGGCTACTATTTAAACTCAAAAATGTTTTTTCTTTAGACCAAAAAGGGCACAAAATGTGCATGACTTGCTCAAACCACATTTTTCGATTAAAATCATGAAGGAAGAGTTCCAATTGGCCTAAATATCACGTCTAAACTACTTGCACTTGGAGATACACAGGACAGTTTTTATATACGGAAGATGATAACTCAATCGATCAAAGTGAAAAAACAAGCCACAAAAACAAAAACAAACAAAAATTTTTTTTTGAATATAAAACATTAAAAAACAGAACAATTAAAAGAGAAAAAAAATTATAAAACAAAAAACGAAAATTAAAAACCAAAAAACATAAATAAATAAAATAAATAAATAAAAGAAATATATTCAAAACAAAAAACGAGAATTAAAAACCAAAAAAAAAAAAATTTAAAAACAAATAAAAAAATTTCGAAAAACGAAAATTAAAAACTAAAAAAAAAAATTTTTTTTTTAATGTTTCAAATTTTTCTTTGTTTTTATGTCTTTTTTTTAGTTAATAATTTTCGTTTTTTGTTTTGAACATTTTTTTTTATTTATTTAAAAAAAAAACACATAAAAATTGAAAAAAAAAGAAAAATTTGAAACACAAAAAACGTATACATGAATAACAACAAATAAAAGATGTATATTCGAAACAAAAAACGAAAATTAAAAATAAAAACAAATTTAAAAAAGTAAATAAATAAAAAAAATTTTCAAAACAAAAACCGAAAATTAATTCCTAAAAAACAAACTTAAAAAACAAAAAAAAAAAAATTTGGAACACAAAAAAATTAAAACTAAACACCAAAAAAAAAAAATTATATAATACAACAAATAAAAAACATAAATAAATAAAAACAAAGGGTGGTTAAATTTCAAGGGCCGATGTTGAATGTGAACCACACCTAAACGTCACCGTTGGACTTCTTTCTTTGGGGTTATTTAAAAGAAAAGGTGTACGTCGATAAGAAAGCAACAATTCAAGAGCTAAAGGATGAGATAATTCGGCACATTAACGGCATAGGACATCAATTATGCCTCAGCGTCATCGAAAATTTGGACCATCGGATGGAGGTGTGCCGCCGAGGCCGCGGCGACAATTTGGCCGATATTTTGTTTTATACGTAATTGAGCTATACCAATATTATCATAATAAAGAGAAATGACAATAATTTCCTAAAAAAATTGTATTTCATTCAAAATCAACAAATTGTTGAGTTCAAAACTCTGAAATATGAAAATTTAGTCAAACTAATGACAATAATAAGAAATAATTCCAAATTCAATAAAAATTTAAATCAAAGAAAAGAAAAAAAACAAAAAGTTATAGGTCAGTGTCTTAAGTTACAATTACGAGGGTTACTATTTATATTTTTGCCAGCCACTTCTAGTGTTATCAGGCATCATCCTTCGAATGGGAAGTTTGACATATTTCACCGTTTGCAAAACAAGAAACGGGAGAAAAATATAAAAAAATTAAAAACAACACACAAAATTACAAAAAAAAATGTAAAAAAGTATTATGAATAAACAAACTGTTCAATAAACTCACTCGAATTTACTTCATCGAGACCGGTTGATCTTTTTGATTCTGCGTATTTCTACAAATCTTTTACCCTACTTTTCTAATTATTTTATAGTGTGAATTTTCAAAATGACTCCACTGTAACTTTAACAAGGTGTTCCTTGCTGTCAACACAATTTGTGCTTGGAAAGCTATTTTCTCACTCACTTCGCAAACCTTTTTCTAAAACCCACATCCACTTCTTCGTTGCCATTTAGTTTTATTTCTACCTAATTTTTTACACGCGTTTTTTGCTGAGTCCGCCTTCTGTAGTGCAAGCTGTTCTTTCACTTTTTGCCTTCTGCATCCATCGCATTCGTTAAATACGTATAAACAACGCGCAACGTACATTTGCGCACACATTCATAGGTATATATGTAAATATGTCATGTTAGTTGGTGATGCCATCATGAGCTTACCCAATCACACATACACGCACATACAATGAATGCACACATTTATATCCCGCGTTGCATGTGTTTTGTCATGCCACATGCGTTCACATTCATTCGCAATTCAGTTTATTGGCCATGTTGTCGTTCTGTCAGCTGTTGGCCACGTAAAGGTTATCTAATAGTTAACAACCTTACTAAGCTGAAAATGCTGGCAAGGCATGTGGGTATGTGGGTGTGTGTGTGAATGATTGCCAAATTGATTTGGTTTCTTGTTGTTTTTTTTTCAATGTGCATTCCCTAACTTGTGCGACAAAATCAAAGCTATAATTTAGAATTATAGCAAACTGGAAAATATTTATGTGTGTGAGAAGCTAAATTGAATCTCGTCTTATGGCACGTAGAGGTTGTGATATCGGATAGCTATGCTAGAGAGATAGAAAGAGAGAGAGAGAGCGGTGAAACAAGGGCAATGAAAGTAGGGGTTTATACTACCGCAAAAACATATGTATGCATACGTATAGCAAGACAGTATGCACATATGTACATACATATGTATGCTCAACATGTGTGAGCACGATTCGTATAGCAGGAGAATACTTATTAGCAGTAAGCTGAGTGCTTCAAGGTAAGATAAGTAAGAGTAATTTCAACGATTAGCAGCATTATTGATATGTTGTTTTTCTATTTTGGCGTGAATGTTAACAAAACTGATAACTTGGAAAATTTTAATGTGAGGTTAATATTTATACTTGAGGAACTGTGTTAAGGATGAGAGAAGAAAATAAAATACTCGAATACTACAGAAAATTTATTATCTCTTCTCAATTGGCGCGATAACCGCTTTCGCGATTTTGGCGGAGTTTAACAAAGCGCGCCAATCGCTTCTTTCTCCTGCCTACAGTCAAGCCCTTCTCCACCTGATCTTTCCAACGCGGAGGTGATCCTCTTCTTTTGCTACCACCAGCTGGTACCGCATCGAATACTTTCAGAGCCGGAGCGTTTGTATACATTCGGACGACATCACCCAGTCAGCGTAGCCGCTGGATCTTTATTCGCTGCGCTATGTCTATGTCATCGTAAAGCTATATAAGCATCGCCTGCGATATTCGCCGTCGCCAACGTGCAAAGCCAACAACTTTTCCGCAGAATTTTTCTCTCAAACACTCCAAACACGCCTCGTCGGATGTTGTCATCGTTCACGCTTATGCGCCATACGTTAGGACGGGCATGATGAGAGTCTTGTAGAGTGTTAGTTTTGTTCGTCGAGAGAGGACTTTACTGCTCAGTTGCCTACTTGGTCCAAAGTAGCACTTGTTGGCAAGATAGATTCCACGTTGGATTTCCGGGCTAACATTGGGTGTTAATGCTGGTTCCTAAATACACGAAGTCGTTTACAACCTCGAAATTATAACTGTCAACGGTGACGTGGGTGCCGATACGCGAGTGCGCCGACTGTTTGTTTGATGACAGGAGGTACTTCGTTTTGTCCTCGTTCACCACCAGACCCATTCGCTGTGCCCCTTTACCCAGCTTGGAGAAGGCAGAACTAACAGCGCGGTTGTCAAGGCCGATGATGTCGATATCATCGGCATACGCCAACAATTGTACGCTCTTATAAAAAATTGTGCCTGAGCGATTAAGTTCTGCGGCTCGATTAAGTTCTGCTCCTCTCCAACATCAGGTTAAAGAAGTATGAAAATGAAAAAAATCACATTTTTTTAACAAGGTGTGGCTTCTCTACATTTGCGGTAAAGTTATAAATACACCAGTCAAGAAAAATTGAGTTTTAATTCTATGTCAAAACTCATTTTTGACATACTGTGTATAATATTATATTTACACCGTACGTATGTGTACTTATGTACGATCTGCTAGGCCAATCGTCGAAAATATTGGCGAGATCATGAAAATCGTTGAGTCAGACCAGCACGTGAGCCCTCATTCAATTTCCAAGGTACTGAAGATTAGCCAGTACAACTTTTTGAACCATTTGCATAAGACGAATCTCAAGAGCACGCTTGATGTTTCGGTGTCACTCAATTGGCCTAGAACAACCCTTTAGATCGCATTGATGCCTAACATTCTTTAGCGAAGCGTAAAGAAGTCGATCAAGTTTTGAAGCGGGTGGCAAGTGGCATTTAAAAATGGGTCACGTGCGAGAACAATTACCGTAAGCGATCGCGGTGAAATCCTGATAATCCGCGTCAAACGATAGCTAAGCACGGATGAACTGCCGTAGAGGGCTGTTGAAATTGTTTGGGCTCCTACTGCCTATAACTGTAGGCGATTGAAACAGGCGTTCGACGACAAGCTGCAAGAATTGGCAAAAAGGAAGGGCGTTGTAATCAAGACAGCGGCTGGCTGCATAAACTTTTAACCGCACCAGAAGCTTTGTGAGCGCTCATGCGATTAACTCCTTTTAGAAGAAATGTAAAATTTTCTTGAAAGTACAAAACTGGGTCCAAGAGGGGCTTACGGACATGAGCTGTTTAATAGTTTATAAGTAAAGATGAGAATTTCTTCAATTGCGAAATTAGTAAATGCTTCTTCATTTGGAAAAGTTATTAAAAACAAGGCACATACTACAAATTACAAATTTTTTTTTTTTTTTCGAGAAAATCGAAAAGAATACTTCGAATAGTTTTTGCAAGTCCGAAATTCTCTCATAACTTCGATAGAGGTGTTCTATTAGACTTATAAGCTGACCAAACGGTGGGACCCTGGATACGATTTGACCGCGAAATGAGATAGGGGTTACCTTGAGAACCTGTGGTCTACTCCTGGAAGATGGACTTCACGGCAACTCAGTGACAAGTCGTGTAAAGTTGCGTGATTCTTCTGGCCACGGGTAGATCAAAAGCGGTAACAAAGCCGCAGCTCTCGAATTTGGTAGGTATACCAGGCATTGTCCATTACCATTGGTAGGTATACCAGGCATTACCATACCAGGTAACCAGGCATTGTCCATTAGGATGGATACCTACCGGTGAGACGCTGGGTTAAGATTCAGACATCTGGGCTCTCACTTTTTTGCTACACGTCGTCACACTCCAATCCAGTGGCCCTACTTACTGTTTTCTCCATGTTTGGTTTTCCCCCTCTATTTTGTGAGCTGTTCGCGTGGACAGGCATTTATCCTATCCTATCTATAGTACAAAGGTGATTCAATATAAGTTTTTTTTTCATAATCCTATTCAGTTGGTAGAATAAAAATTTATATCTAACTAACTTTGTAATTACCCTCATGCATGAAACCATATGAGATAGGCCGTCATAGCTTCATTATTGAGGATTAATTAAAAATTGTTTCAGAATGGAAAACCAGATGGTGCCTATCTAACTAAATGACATACGTTTTTTATTGTTCTAACCGATGTTAGATGTAACAGGCGCGATCGCGCAGGTGAGCTTTATGATCTGCTAATAGGAATTTGCCTGATTTTTAGTTAACAATTTTATAGCTAATCTCTCTGTCGAATTTCGCTTAATGGCTAGTCTTTTTAACCACCGAATTTTAAAAAAATCTACGCAAATAATGGTATTGATTTCGGTTATACTCGTATATCTATGTAAAGGAAACTGTAAATTTACACATACATAGGTAACATTTATAGGAATACAAAAGACACCGATTGTGATGCTATCCAATGATGCTAAGCAATTCATGTATGTATGTATGTGTTACTCACACTGAACTGGATTACTTGCCTGATAGATATTATTATTAGGAGATTAATTGAAGCTTATGGATCAATTATGCCTTGCAGATATGATATTTCCAAATGTTTCAAACGTACTCGTACAAGTGCAAGTGACTCGCCATCGGAGGAGAAACATATATTATTAATAAATGAAGCACTTGAGGGAAGATTGGTGCAAATGTTAATTGAAGTTTAATTGAAAAAAGTTGACATTTTGAACTTTGGAAGGCCAACAAGCTTACAAGTTAACAAGTCATCGCGCTCAGATGTATCTTTCTTAAATCGACTCACATTATGAAAACATAGTATATGTACGTACGTATGTACACCTGTATTCACAACAATAGCAGCGTGACATATTTTTTTGTTTTATTTATTATAATTCTTTTACTAATTTTTATTTAATTATTATTTATTTAATTTTTTTATTAGTTTTTACTTAATTATTACCTAATTTTATTTTATTTTATTTATTATAATTCTTTTACTAATTTTTATTTAATTATTATTTATTTAATTTTTTTCGTTTTTATTTTTTTTAATTCTTTTTTTTAATTTTTTTTTTATTTATATTTAATTTTTTTATTAATTTTTATTGATTTTTTATTTAATTTTTTTATTGTTTTTAATTTTTTCTATTGATTTTTAGTTATTTTTTATTTAACAATTCTTTTTTTATTTAATTTTTTTTTATTCAAATATAGTTTCAAAATGTATATAAAATTAAGAAAAAAAAAATCATGCTATTTTCATCAAATATTCAAGCAAACATTTTCAGAAATATTATTATTTTTTTTTTTTAATTAAAAATAAAGTTTATACTTACGCTAAATTCATGAGTGAGGTCCAAAGAACAACTTTTTTATGCATCTCTGGCGCTTTAAGGACTACCCCAAACAAAGCGCTGGAAGTGCTAATCAATTTACCTGCCCTAAATCTGGTAGGGAAACACGTGGCCGCCGCCTCGTCGCTCAGACTCAAAAGTATGGCGCTATGGAAAGACCGGTGGTTTGGCCACGCTTCTACTTTGCATTCTCTAAATAGTCACAAGCAAGAAATAGACTAGATTCACCTTTGAAAGGCTCTTCAAGACAAGTATACCGTCAAGAAGGGAGTGGCAGAAGCCAAGGCCATGGAGAAGGGGGAAATTAAATTTTTATACAGATGGTTCCACGATAAGGTTGGCTATGGAGATTTTTCGAAAGAATTAGGACTGGAACTATCCGTTCGACTACCAGACTACTGCAGCGTCTATCAGGCAGAGGTTCTAGCTATAAAACAAGTGGCTACATATCTAAATACGCACGCCGTAACAAAAACGACTATAAATAAATTCTCGGATAGCCAGGCGGATATATCAAATCAATGAATGCGGTTTTACTAAGATCTAAGGTCGCACAGGAATGCCGGACGTCTCTAAATGATATTAGTGGCGTATTCCAGGTCAGCCTTATTTGAGTTCCGGTATAAAGAGATATTGAGGGAAACTGTAAAGCTGATGAGCTAGCCAGAAAAGGTACTGCTCTCCAACTGCTCTCCAACTGCTCAGCGATAAAAGTACCATTGGAACACCCACGAGTAAACTAATAATAAAAAACCACATTATCCAAGAGGCCAATAGGTCATGGAGAAATGAAGAAACGTGTGTAACGGCTAGGCTACTATGGCCACAAATAAACAAGAAAAGGACAAAGGAATTGCTTAGTCTCTCAAGAGACAATATCTCGAAGGTCGTGGCTTGTTTAACCGGTCATTGGCTATTTGGCAGGCATTCCTCAAGACTAGGAGTTTTCTCACATGATTATTGCAGAAGTTACAAAGATGAGGAAGAGGAAGAAACAGTCGAGCACTTCCTTTGCAATTGTCCAGCCCTAGCTAAAGTCAGAGCAGGTTGTCTAGGTAAATACTTTTTTAATTCTCTTACAGAACTGTCTGGCGTGGAGTTGGCATCAATACTACGTTTCATAGGAGCCACAAAATGGTTCCACGAAGGAAGATAAATGAGGTTCCCGTGCAGCACAGTGGTATCACAACGGACCTGTAAGGTCTAAGTGAGTTGGTCGTGCAGACCGACTACCACCATAACCTAACCTAACCTAGCTCCGGTTGCTTTATGCTAAATTGAGCGCAACTGGAGGTAACATCTAGTAAGATAATAAAAATATTGCGGGTTTTTACAAAAAAAAAAAACAACACTTAACTATTTATCCTATACTAGAGTCGGTTATATTGGCTGCCTTGTCAAAAATAAAAATAAAATTAGATATAGATTGCCTTACGTAAATATACTTTTATAGATGTGTGCATGAATGTACATGAAAATTATCTACTAGCATCGCCCCTAAGAGTCTTCAATTGGCTGCATTCGTCATGTCTGGCATAATTTCGTGCAAAATAACGAATTGAAACGAAGAGCAAATAATTAAATTCGCGTTGAAATCAATGAATGCATTTACACCAATTGAAAGCACGTGCAAAACGACGCTCCATCGTCACAAATTATGCGGCTGCAGGGGTAAATTTATTTATATAGTTAAATGCCTTTCTAAACAGACAAGCCAACTCACCTCTCTTACTATAGATAACATGAAAGAGATATGAAAATACAACACAAGTGAATTAAAGTAACATCGCGCCATTGCAGTCATACATGGGTAGGTGTTCGAGTACATACCAGTACATACATTGGTACATATCTACAACAATAACTATCCATTGTTAATTACACAGGGAAAGAAAGCAGCTGTTGTGCTATTATGCAGTATTTAGTTGAACAATAATAAAAAAAGTTAGATAATGAGTAACGTCTCAATTCAATCGCGATTGGGCACATGTGCCATAATTTGGACACAGAAAACATGTGGAACAATTGCGCGCAACAATGGAGTGGTGAGAAGAGAACGATTGCCGACAAAGGAAATTAAATGTGGCACAATTCCTGAATAAAACCTAATTGGAAAGAATGGAATAAAATCATGAAGGAACTAGTCCTCTATCGCCACTTCCATGCTTGGAGTGAAATTGATGAAAATGGTGACGTCTAGAAGAAACTTTTAAAATTCTCAAATGACTTGGGAGATGATTTATTAATTTTATGTGTGTATGTAAATTATAAAAAGGGTCTCATTCTTGATCGCCCGAATCAGTAAACTGGTTGTGGTTGTAGTAAATATAACAGCATTAGCACTCTTAAAAAATTCTACGGAATGTTGACAGTGTGGCAGTCTTCGGTGGGGAATAAAACCCCTTTACTTTAGTGTTTGTGTAGTGTAGAAATATCTATTAGACGAGAAAAGATTATAAGGGCGCCCCCAAGTGGCATATCCAGACAGATTGCCAAGCAACCAACCATTTTAGTATAATTAAAAACTCAAGACAGGGGAGAAAAAATGAATAGGAACAAAGAATTAGGTTGAGTACAGCTAATTGGGACTAGTATAGCATAAACGAGGAAAAGACTTGGCCAAAACACTTCATAAATGATACATCCAAGGATGATAGTTTATCGAGGTTGGCCTTCAGCTAAGTTGAAAAACGTAATTGAGCAGTGGACTCAGCCATTTTTCAGACGGCAACGGAGCAACATGAGAGCCTGTTTTGATTTCTTTCATATATACCGGTATCGCCAGCCAATCAGCTAATTTTTTCAAAAATGCTGAGAGTCGGTTAACGTTTTGATGGTTTGAGCAAGACACTTTCAGAATATTTTTTACCATGGGATACACCCACGGTACAGATAATAAAGTAGGTATGACCCAAGAGTGATAGATTTACCAGGTTTGACCAATAACTCTGGTGAGAAACAAAATTATGAAGGGAACTTGACTGCCACGTCAATTAGGAATTCGGCAGCCGAATTCTGCACGATCATTTCACATGCATTCACACACTCGCGCAGAGAGCCACGAAGCAACAGGAGTGAAGGTTGTGTTGATTTGTTTTCGTAAATCACTACCACAATCTTGTTGTCAGTCGAAATCTGCGCGATGATTTTACACATATTTACGCACTCGTCAAATCAGTCGTTGTTCCGACGACAACGAAGTGCCATTGGTTGATTTTTTTCGTATATCATCAACACAGTCTCAGTTTGCTTGTAAATACACCCCAAGCGACGTCCGCTCATTAGCTGAATTCGTCAAATTCGCTGAGAGATGAATAACGGTCTGCTAAATAGCACACCTTTAAAAATCTCTTCACCATGGGAGAGAGAATAAATAAGGTCTGACCAATATCAGACCGTTAACCGGTTCTCAGCTGATTTGCCTATATAATAGTGGAAGTGACTACAGTTTGTTTATAACTGAAGTCGACAAAAACAGAGATTGTGTTGGTGATGTAGTACGAAAAAATCAACGTAGCCACTGTCTTGTTCGTTCCAATCTGAACAATGACTGATTGGAAGACTAATTGAGTTCAACTCACCTGAATTTATACAGATGCAAATTTTAAATTTCGTTCGCAACTTTCTCTTTCTCTGTCAAATCACCTATGATCTATTAGCAAAGTTACTTTCATAAGTTTGCTTCGGATGTCCAAACTTTGCAATCTATCCTCTTTGGGATATGCCCAACAGATGCTGAGACTACTCGCTCACGTCATCCTTCATGCAGCTGTAAAGCGAGGTTATGTTAGGTGTCACCGCTATTCAGTTAATACCTCCACTGCTGTTAAGAGGTGAATTAGTTGTATCGTGTACTTAAATTGCATTGCCTGATCTATGTTTTATAATTCTCATCAGGTTTATGGAACTTGCAGCGAAGAATAGTACTATAAATGATGAAGGGATGCCTTTTCGTAGTTCGCATGAATTGCAATGATGTGTAAGTGGTTATCATTCAATACGGCCATGATAACCCCTAGTGGCACATCTTCTTCTTCTTAATTGGCGCGATAACCGCTTACGCGATTTTGGCCGAGTTTAACAAAGCGCGCCAGTCGTTTCTTTCTCGTGCTAACCGGCGCCAATTGGACACACCAAGTGAAGCCAAGTCCTTCTCCACCTGATCTTTCCAACGCAGAGGAGGCCTTCCTCTTCCTCTACTACCACCAGCTGGTACCGCATCGAATACTTTCAGTGCCGGAGCGTTTGTATCCATTCGGACGACATGACCCAGCCAACGTAGCCGCTGGATCTTTATTCGCTGTGCTATGTCTATGTCGTCGTAAAGCTCATACAGCTCATCGTTCCATCGTCTGCGATATTCGCCGTTGCCAACGTGCAAAGGTCCAAAAATCTTGCGCAGAATCTTTCTCTCAAACACTCCAAGCGTCGCTTCATCGGATGTTGTCATCGTCCAAGCTTCTGCGCCATACGTAAGGACGGGCATGATGAGAGTCTTGTAGAGTGTTAGTTTTGTTCGACGAGAGAGGACTTTACTGCTCAGTTGCCTACTTAGTCCAAAGTAGCACTTGTTGGCAAGAGAGATTCTACGTTGGATTTCAAGGCTGACATTGTTATCGGTGTTAATGCTGGTTCCTAAATAGACGAAGTCTTTTACAACCTCGAAATTATAACTGTCTACAGTGACGTGGGTGCCGATACGCGAGTGCGCCGACTGTTTGTTTGAAGACAGGAGGTACTTCGTTTTGTCCTCGTTCACCACCAAACCCATTCGCTTTGCCTCTTTATCCAGTTTGGAGAAGGCAGAACTAACAGCGCGGTTGTTAAGGCCGATGATGTCAATATCATCGGCATACGCCAACAATTGTACGCTCTTATAGAAAATTGTGCCTGAGCGATTAAGTTCTGCGGCTCGTACGATGCTCTCCAACATCAAGTTAAAGAAGTCACACGACAGCGAGTCACCCTGTCTGAAACCTCGTTTGGTATCAAACGGCTCGGAGAGGTCCTTCCCAATTCTGACGGCGCTGCTGGTGTTGAGCAACGTCATCCTACATAGCCGTATTAGTTTTGCGGGGATACCAAATTCAGACATCGCGGCATACAGGTAACTCCTTTCCGTACTGTCGAATGCAGCTTTGAAGTCGACGAAAAGATGGTGCGTGTCGATTCTTCTTTCATGGGTCTTTTCCAAGATTTGGCGTATTGTGAATATTTGGTCGATGGTAGACTTTCCAGGTCTGAAGCCACACTGATAAGGTCCAATCAGTTGGTTGACGGTGGGCTTCAGCCTTTCACACAATACGCTCGCTAGAACCTTATAGGCGATATTTAGAAGACTAATCCCGCGGTAATTGGCACAAATTGCAGGATCGCCCTTCTTATGGATTGGGCAGAGCACACTTAAATTCCAATCGGCAGGCATGCTTTCATCCGACCATATTTTGCATAGGAGCTGATGCATGCACCTTACCAGCTCCTCGCCGCCATGTTTGAATAGCTCAGCCGGCAGTCCGTCGGCGCCCGCGGCTTTGTTGTTCTTTAGCCGCGTTATCGCTATTCTCACCTCGTCATGATCGGGTAGCGGAACGACAATTCCGTCGTCAACGATTGGGGTATCGGGATCTTCACTTTCTCGGTGACATGCGCAGCTGTCACTGTTTAATAGGTTCGAGAAGTGTTCCCTCCATAATCTAAGATTGCTCTGTACGTCAGTCACCAGTTCGCCGTCTTTGTTCTTACAGGAAAAACGCCCCGGTCTTGAAACCTTCTGTAAGCCGCCGAACTTTCTGGTAGAATTTTCGGGCGTTGTTCCTGTTGGCCAGCATCTCAAGCTCTTCGCACTCACGTATTTCGGCCTCTCGTTTCTTCTTTCGGATAATACGTCTCTCTTCCTTTTTCAGCTCTCTGTAGCGATCCCACATGGCTCGCGTTGCGCCCGATCGCAGCGTGGCTCTATAGGCGGCATCCTTTCTTTCTGCGGCAGCATGACATTCCTCGTCGTACCAATTGTTTTTTCGGGCTCGCCGGAATCCGATTTCTTCTTCGGCGGCGGTACGTAGGGAACGAGAAATGTTGCTCCATTGCTCGCGCATGCCGGGTTGTTGGGCAGTGCTCTCCGAGAGCAGGAGTGAGAGTCGAGTGGCGAATCTTCTGGCTGTCTGTTGTGATTGCAGCTTTTCGATGTCGAACATTCTTTGCGTAGGTAGATGTACGTTTTTTGCTGCACAGAGGCGGGTGCGCAGTTTGGCTGCAACAAGGTAATGATCCGAGTCGATGTTGGGTCCTCGGATCGTACGTACATCTAATACACTAGAAGCGTGTCTTCCATCTATCACAACATGATCGATCTGGTTTCGCGTTTTTCGATCAGGAGACAGCCAGGTGGCTTGGTGAATCTTCTTATGCTGGAATCTGGTGCTGCAGACTACCATGTTTCGGGCCCCGACGAAGTCGATCAGCCTCTGTCCGTTACCGGATGTTTCGTTGTGCAGGCTGAATTTTCCGACTGTGGGACCAAAAATTCCCTCCTTGCCCACCCTGGCGTTGAAGTCGCCAAGCACGATTTTTATGTCGTGGCGGGGGCAGCGCTCATAGGAACGTTCCAGGCGCTCATAGAAGGAATCTTTGGTCGCATCGTCCTTCTCTTCCGTCGGGGCGTGGGCGCAAATTAGCGATATGTTGAAGAAACGGGCTTTGATGCGGATTGTTGCGAGACGCTCGTCCACCGGAGTGAACGACAGTACTTGGCGACGAAGTCTCTCTCCCACAACAAATCCGACACCGAATTTGCGCTCCTTTACATGGCAGCTGTAGTAGACGTCGCAAGGTCCCATGGTTTTCTTTCCTTGCCCCGTCCATCGCATCTCTTGGATGGCAGTGATGTCAGCCTTTACTCTCACGAGGACATCAACCAGCCGGGCAGAGGCACCTTCCCCATTAAGGGACCGGACATTCCAGGTGCATGCCCTCAAATCATAATCCTTAGTTCGTTTGCAGGGGTCGTCATCAGTATAGGGAGGTCTCATCCGAGGCTTTTTAAAACTTTTCATTGGGGGCGATTTTTAAGTGGCGGGTCCCAAACCCAACGCACAACCAGCTATCCTGGAATGTTTCGCCTTCTCACGTTAGCTCACTCCCGAACGGATGTTCGGAAGCTACCCAGAGGATACGTGGGCTAATCCCGGCCGTTGTGAGCTGCTTGAACCATATGCAGAAGAATCGTCCTGGCCATTCCCAAGTGAATGGCGATCAGTAACTTTCCCCACTTGCGTGGACTTCTACACATGGAACCATCCTCCAGTGGCACATCTCTAGTGAAAAAACAAAAACTGATCGCGATAAAGTCTTAAATCAGTCAAAGTAGGTTGTAAGAGTATCGAAGAAAATTAGTTTAAGTGGTGAAGAGTTTAAATTTGATTCAGTTAAAATTGAATATTTTTCATCTCATTTTTTTACATATTTAAATTCTACAAGAAAATCTATTTGTACTTTCCACTTATACACATAATTAAATTACTTCACATTTTAACAAATTGTGAAATATATTTCATGGTAAATGTTTTCTGTTATTTTTTTTTATAAAATCTACAGTTCCTTTTACAACAAAAACCTTATAAATTAATGTTCCAAACTTTGTACAAAATTTACAAAAATTCAACAAATTTCAAAAAATCATACAAATTTTAGGCGGAGTTTTTTGAAAATTTCTGGGTAGGCGAGTTTATATTCCATTCCATTTTAGTGTAATAAAGTGAGAGTCTGAAGTCGCCCAAAAATCGGGTTAATTTTTGACAATTATTTTTGCATACGATGTTGAAAATTTTTTCCCATATGAAAGAAGTCTAACTATCAATTCTCGTTGCTTGGTTAAATAATGTTTTACTTTACCTGAAAAAAAGTTTCAAATAAATAAATGTAGATAGCGAAATTGTCTACTTTTCTTAAGTGCACTTAATGATGATGACTTTCTACTACTACAAGGTGGTGCAAAACTAATCTCTCTATCGGAAAATTTATATTTTTTGCAAATGGCATCGCACCTTAATGAATCGGTACCAGCTGGTGGTAGCAGAGGAAGAGGAGGACCTCCTCTGCATTGGAAAGATCAGGTGGAGAAAGGCTTGGATTCACTTGGTGTGTCCAATTGGCGCCGGTTAGAACGAGAAAGAAACGACTAGCGCGTTTTGTTAAACTCGGCCAAAATCGCGTAAGCGGTTATCGCGCCAATTAAGAAGAAGAAGATACTTTTGTAACAAACATCAAAAGGCGTCGCAAAAAGAACAGTGCGAAGCAAAACTAAGGGGATTCTTATGTTGCTCTCTTTTTAATATTCTATTCTACGAAAGCAGACATGTAAAATGTAGGAATGGAGTTTTATGTAAATATAATGGCGGACGCCGTACTCTTTTCATTAACACAACCTAACCTAGATACGGTCTAAGTTGCGGCAGAGGTGTGCGAAGAGTTTGATGAAATATTTTATTATACAATTTCATACGAATTGTTACACAATGCCACAGTTTATTGCTCGTTTGTTGCTATTTCTCTATTATTAGCGAATATTTTGTAGTTTGATGCCACCTTTTGTTGTTCCACATAAAGCGCTAATGCCATTGTTGTTCTGCCAAATAAATTTGTATATGTACGAGTATTCGTACATTGCGGCGATTGTGCAAGTATGTACACAACTACAAGTGTTTTACAATGTATACTCGTGTATGTGTATATACTTAGGTAAAAACTACCGGTAAATGTACAATACATGCATATATATTAAATGGTCTGCAGCTTTCGCCTTCAAAATGCTTGACTGAACTTCTTCTTCACCTGATAGTTCGCACCACCCCGCACTATTTAAAGTGTTTTATTGTGTTTCATCTGACTGGCCACACAATGGAAAGAAAGTAACGGTGCAACTTTCATTTTCCATCAGGATTTCTATTGCTTTAGGCGTGAATTTTGCTTTTAGAGCGTTGCAACTCATCATTTGGGTATGTAAGTGTAGGGCTTCAATCTAAATAATTGACAAAATGCATTGCAGTCCATGTAGGTGGGGAAAGATTTGGAGTGGTATTTATTTAGGAGAGGTAAAAAATTATTTTTTATAGAGTTCAAGCAGCTCACAACATTCGACTTCGGTGAAATATTCTCTGAATAGTCACTTATTCCGCTTTGGGAGTGAGTTAAAGTGCGAAGGTGAACCCTGATGTGAGTATTGTGACACATTAGGCAAACATAGCGCAGCCAGTGCGGTGTAGTCGCCGATCGTCATCATCTAACTCATCTAATGGTAGCCCTAGGAAACTTGTTGCTTCAACGGGTTTGTTCGAAAGGAGAAAAGTGTTAAGTGAATTGGTTTAAGGCGGCAAGTGAATAGGTAGCTTGTAGCACGCGGGGTACTTTAACATGCCGGGCATATATGGTGTATGTGGGGGACGTTTTTGGATAAGTCGGAGTTAAAGCTGCTATAACATCTAGTTCGGGCATACCTATATATAATGGCATTCGGAGGTAGGGAGTTTAGAGACGTGGTGAGAGTCTCCTGTCGCTTAATGTACATGGTGAAAAGATTTTTAGAGGTGTACTGCTGTTATTCGGTGTTATTCGGCTCTGAGCGAATTTGATAGATATGCTGATGTCATTCGTTTTGTATTTCACTAAGCTAAAGCTAAATTTTGTGAAACACAAAACGAATGACGTAGAATCCAAAGTACCCCTCCAAAATTTTTACACGCTGGTAACGTAGAATCGAGTGTTGTGAGAATGTGCCTTCACCAGTAGGTCTAAAAAAAATCAGCAATTGTACCGATGGCTACAAGAATTTGTTTCGTTTTCTTCATTAATTAGAAACTCCAAATTCTTTGCCGTTTCAACGCAGATTAGGCCCCTCTGTGCTTTTGGCACCACGGGTACCGAAGGTGTACATTCGCATGAGATAAGCTATACTCTAACCCCATGCCTTTGTAAAGCATATACAGTTGCGGACAAAACTCTCCGTACGACCCCTTTTTTGTTAATTTCTCCCGATCTAAAGCATTTAAAAGAAATGTATTGATGCAGTTTTGTTTTAAGTCTAATTATATAACAAATGTAAAAAAAAATTATTTTCAGTATTTACTTTAAAAGTTATTTACGAAAAACCAAAAAAGGGCACTGACAAAAGTGTACATACGAACTTAGAAAACAATAATTATCTAGGGAAACTGATTAAATTTGTGGAAACTAATATTTTGTTGGGCCACCACCAGCATCGATGACTGCTTGCAAACGTCTGGGCATTGAAGCTGCTAAGTTTTCAAGCTGCACGACCGAGATACTCTGCCATTCCTCCAGCGACTTCTCTTTGAAGATTGGATCACTAGTAATAGAGTGCGTCGCTCCAAAATTTCCCAAACAAGCTCAATAATGTTTAAGTCCGGGCTTTGTGGAGGTGAATATAGTTGCCGTGGAGCATAATACAGGAGGCAGTCCTTGACGATTTGCGCAGAATGCTTCGGGTCGTTATCTTGCTGGAAGATTCAGCTCGAGCCTAGGTCTAGTTTGTCCACGGATGGCATCAGGTTTTGTTCCAGAATGGTTTTGTATTGGAAGCGATCTATCCTTCAATGGAAACGAGGTTTCCAACTCCTGTGGCTGCAACACCTCCCCAAACTATGACACTGCCAACACCATGCTTTACAGTCGGAATCAGATTCCTAGGATCCATGGCAGTGTTTGGTTTTCTCCAAACTTTGGCTTTGCCGTGGTATTCAAATATGTTGTATTTGGACTCATCAGTGAATAAAACTAGTTTCCAAAATTCTATTCCCTTATTAAAGTGCTTTTTTGCAAACTCCAGACGAAGCTTTCGGTTTTTCTCGCTCATAAGGGGCTTCTTGCGAGGAGTTCTGCAGTTGTAACCTTCATTATTCAGGGCCCTGCTTATTGTACGTGGGTGGACAACAATTTGATACCTCTCGGCTACCTTCTGGGCCAAATTAGTAGCATGTATTTTCGGATTCTGATTCACTGCTTTGCGAATAAAGGATACATCTCTCCGGTTGAGCTTCTTGGGCCGGCCACTACGCAGCTTACTCTCCAGAGAATTAGATGTTTCAAAGTTTTTACAAATAGTTTGTACCGTAGACTTGCTTAAATGGAATAAATCAGCTATTTTACCAAAGGATTTCTTATTACTTCTGTACTCAACAACTAATTTTCTCAAATAAGTAGAGATTTCTTTGCGGAGCGACATTATTCCGATCGTACACTTTTTCAAAAGACAGAACGCCATAAGTTTTAAGAAGAATGCAAAGAAGAACGAGAAAATAAAACAAACGGTACTTTACAGTTAAATTTTCGAAGAAAAGAAGAGGAAAATAAGTGTCTTAATATAACGTATGTACATACATTTTTGTCAGTGAATTTTTTTGGTTTTTCGTGAATAACTTTCAAAGTAAATACTGAAAATAATTTTTTTTTTACATTTGTTATATAATATTTTAATGCTTTAGATCGCGAGAAATTAAGAAAAAAGGGGTCGTACGGAGAGTTTTGTCTGCAACTGTACAGCTCATCATTCCATCAACTACGTTATTCACTGTCGCCAATGCGTTCACATTCGTACATTTTTGGCACAACGGGACGAGCATAATGTGAGTCTTATAAAGTTTAGCGTTTACTCATCTCGAGAGAGAGAGAGAGAGACTACTTACTTCAAAAACATACAGACCCCTCCGCTGGGCTGCAATATCCAGTTCAGGAAAAGCAGAAATAACATTGTGGTTAACTTCATGTTCGTTCTTATTGTTACCCCATCATCTGCAGTACTCACCACCACCAAACACACTTATAGCCCATGAATACTCGTATACCAGAGAACCTAATTACACAGTTACTTACGATAATTCTCTTCCCGATCGCCATTTGCAAATCTGCACGCGGTTTACGCACTCATCACATAAATTCTTGATTTAATTCAGTAATTATGAACTAATAACAAAGGAAGTTTAAAGTCGCACGCATATGCACATACGAACATGAAGTGCTCTTTTAATAAATTCCACTAATCAGCGATATTCAACTTTAATGGGGAGTAATTTGTAGTGGGCGATGCTGGATGGCATAAAACGGTCAACATTTCGTGGGAATGAATATAATTACTGCAGCAATGCATAAATTGCCTGAATATACGGGCGAACTAATTTATTCATTAATCTGATAACGAATGTAGGTAACTGGCGACTAATAAAAACCACAAAATATTGTAATACTCTATGAAACTGAACTGATTTCATATGCACCTGTATGTATATATATAAATATATGCAAATATTTATTTATGGAATTTATGTTGTATTTACAAAGTTGTAGTATTTACATAATTATATTTTTGATAATTAAATTATTAATGTAAATATTTGTTGGAACGTTTGTAATAAAGTAAAGGCAGATATATGAAAGAGTATGACAAACCACAGTTGGCTGTCGGCTATTAAACGCGTAGAGGTTTCAGGTAAATACCAGCAATTTCCACAAATTAATTGTGTCAACACAACTAAAAAACCCTTTATCGTTCTTTCTTTGTTTACATACCTTTGAGAATCTCACACACACACACACCCACACCTTTGCAAAACTAAATACCCTGCAGCGCATTCAACCAAAGGTAAGTTCACTTTGAGATAATTTAACTATATTAATTTATTATATATATTTATAATTATATATATATATTCAATATTTTCACCTCCTTGATTAGAAGATTCACAAGCAACACACTCTAAAACTCAGTAGTAACACTAGTTTACAACATCAACAAAAAAACCGAAAATCCAGCCTATCCAATTCCTATTAAGTTGGTCGCTGAGTCGAGAGTTGGTCGAGTCTGCCATATGTGCTCGATAATAACTGTTTTGAATAAAAGCAAAAAACAAACATAGATAAGAAAAAGTATTATATAAATCGAAAATTTTGAATAATTAAATGCCTTTAATTTCATATATCATTTCCTTTAATCGATAAATGGAGTTTCAGGATATTAAAAGCTTTTAAGATATATCCTTTTGTTTAATCTACAGGGTCCGGCACTTGAAGTGTAACCAACTTCAGACCGCTCGCGCCCGTGCTAAATGACATTTCAGAGTATTGTTCACAAGCGCGCCGAAGCATTTTACCGAGTGTAAACGCGAAAAAAGAAAATCAGTAATAGATTTTAAATCACAACCAGCGATTTAACGCGCCATTACTCGATACATTGACACTGGTAGCATCGCGAAATGTCATGGAGGTGGTCATCAAAAGACTGCAACGTCACGTGAAATGGTTCAAAAAGTTCAGAAGCGACTTGAGTGAAATGTCCGACGAAGTATCAATCAAATCGCGAAAAAACTGAAAATATGTGACCGCAAAATCCGCTGCATACTGAAAAATGATCTGAAAGTCAAGCCTGACAAGATCCAAAAGGCGCATGATCTCACACCAAAGCAGCAACAAGTCAGACTTGAGAGAGCGAAGGAGTTGCTTCGCTTGGCCGAAGCCGAAAGCGGTCTATTCCGAACATTGTGTTTTCTGCCGAGAAAATTTTTCAAATTGGGCAATTCGTAAACTCCCAAAGCGATAGGGTTTATTGGACAGACTGTTTATACGAGAATCTGAGTCACCCACCGCAGGTACCATTACCTCAGCTGCTGTAACCGCAGATGAGCGCTCTCAAATCCTTTTATTCGAGCCTGGCGTTAAAGTAAATGCGAAATATTTTGGGGGTTGCTTTGAAGACGTGGGCAGCCAAACATTTCGGTGGCAGGCCATGGACATATCAATTGGACCCGACACCGTCACAACAACGTTCCGAATTTCATAACATCCACCCAATGGCTCTCAATGCGAACTCGATGGATTATTCTCTTTGGGCCATTTCGGAGAGCAAGGTCTGAACTAAAAGATTCACAATTCTCGAGGCGCTGAGAGAACCCATTGTCCGCGAGCGGGCCAAAATACCAGCAAGTCACATCTGGTCAGCTTGCGATTCGTTTCTGGAGCGCCTGAACGTAAAAGGTGGTCATACAAGCTTTTGCTCTTTTTGTGCCCAATAGAGTATCGAATGCAATAGAATGGCAGTGGTTCCAATGAGAAGGGACCTTCTGGAAATATGTACGCCGAAGCAGACACACGCTCTGGCAGGCACACCATCGAAAACCATCGCTGAAATCAGAAGGCTCTTAGAGTTGGATGGGCGAGCGAGCACATATTCCATTGCCAAGAAAAGCTGCTCACAAGAAGAAGCTCGATGTACGACGCAAACGAACCTTTTGGTCGGTTGAAGTTGACCTATTTTTGAGGCGGATGGTAACAGGTATAGAAAATAGGTCACATACGAGAACAGCAGTAGCCAATCTCTTCTACGTTACCGGAACGACCCGGGTTTATATTTGGTAAGCAGCATTCCCCGTACATATATGGGGAATGTCTCTGCTGCTACAACAACAACAGTCGCAAAAGAGCGTGATCGAAACGTGATGAGCAGGTAGAAACGAGCTTCAAGCTCGGCTTAGCTGCCAAGAAAGTTTTGTTGCGTAATTGGTGGGATTGGCAGGGAATAATTTACTACGAGCCGCTTCTATTGGGCCAAACACTAAAGCGGCCAGAATTCACGAATAGGTATGACAAATCGCATAAGCCCCACATATCTTCAACGACGAACCAGTGAGCTCCGATAGCTTTGATTGGAGATTCTATGTATCGGCCGTATAGTCTGGATCTGCTACCAAGGTACAGAACTTTCCTCAAGTGAAGCTTGTGAAAATGAGCCGATATAGTTTTTTTTGTAATAACAAAAAATTGAAAATTGCTTTGAAAAAAGATAAAAGTTATTGACAAAACGGCGCATTTTTTGATCCAAACCGGATAAATTTAACCAACGGTGATTGTGGCTTCGAAGTAGTGATTGAATTTATGTACCTAGGAGCAACCATTAATTAATCAAGTCAACAAAATTTCTGCAGGAATCTCTCCTAGATTCCTTAAGACGAACCGCTGCTATTTCGCTTTGTGCAATCACCTATGTAAAGAGCCTCCTTCTAGAAAAGAGAACGAACCTTTCACTTTACCGCCCAATTATTATTCCCACCTTGCTATATGGAAGGGAAAACTGACCACTCAGAAATGCGCATTAACAGAGGCTGATCTTAGAAATGAGAGTTCAACGAAAAACCTTTGACGCGATTAGTGACAAGGGCGAATGATGCAAGCGCTACAATCATGAACTCGAAAAACTGTACGTGCATCCGTCTGCAATAATCACAAAAGTGATCAATAGACTGGGATGGGCAGGTCACATATTACGGGCTAATACCGATTACCCACCTCAACAAATACTCTTTGAAAAATACCACAGACTTAGAAGAAGGGGCCGCTCGCCGATCAGATGGATTGAAAGGGTAGAGGAAGACGTAGTTTGGGATTTCGGGTACGGACGACGCAGGTTAGAAACCGAGTCAATTGGAGGTATAAGCTAGGGCAGGCGAAGACCCGGCAAAGGTTGCCCAGCTAGCAATGAATGAAAAGAATGGAGTTTTTTTAGTTTATTGTATGTTAACAAATTTTTCAATAAACTTTTCGGTCTCAATGAAAATAGGGGGTGTATGCAAACTTTTGGCCATCACTGTAAATACCAATAATAGAATATAAAGTTGAGGAGTATCACTAACTCAAACACATTTAGACAAAAACATAGAACTAAATTCATGGTATTGTTTTTTTTCTTATTTTTTTTTTATTTTTATTTTTTTGTTTTGTATTGATAATTTCACAAGAGTGTTTCGAACTCCAATTATTGTATTAGCTCTGCATGGCTTCTGATTTCTGAAGATTTTAAAACCAATTAAAAATTTGCCATGTTGAGTGCGCTAAACGTAGCTATTTTAGTGGCCGACTATGCGATTTCCCGCAGGGTTATAAGTATAAGTAATTAAGTGTGAATGAGTTGTAAAATACCATAGATATAAAAATACTTGTATAACCTCTTTCGAATTAAAATTACACAAGTTTTCTTTTTGCTATTTCTTTGTCTATTCCAATTAGTCACGGTTGAGGTACGAATAGTGGTGAAAATAGTAAAACTTCCCATCTGCTCGTTAAAAGAGATCGCCAAATTTTGGTAATGCTAAACGTTCGGAGTCAATACCAGTATAGGTATGTTTTGCGTAACACAATTGAGTAAATATTGATTCATCTTTAGCGAAGGATTGGATACCTACGTATGTTTGTATGCATGTAAATAAATGCAATATGTATCCATTCGTGAAACGCATATGCCATGACAGTTATTTTGCCATTCCTCCGTCTGAGTGTGACTTTTATACTAAACAAAAAATTGCTAATTGGAAAGCAATTTCAAACTTATTGTCTGCTGTTGGAATGGTGACATGTTGTACCTAAGTATTTTTGGCAGCCCAAGTTTGGCAAATTAGTTTAGGATGGCGTAGTTCAATTGAGGTGTTGTCGCAAGAAAGTATCAGAATCGATTTAGTTTCACAAATTCTTAGGCAAGCATAAAAATAGAAACGCTATTTAGCCTCCCTCTTGGCATAGAAAGCATTGATGTAGTCAACGAGAGCAAAAGAAACTTTCGAAGGTTACGCGACCGTCCAACTGAACCTGCAATTTTAATGTACGGTGAACTCAAATTTTTTGTTTTCGCTTATACCTGTTAATAGTTATAGTGGCGAGGATAACTAATGCATGATGGATGTTTTGGTATTTACAAGGTTTTTGTGAGTCAGAACTTTTGAAGTGAAACTTTTTAGGCGTCGATGGACAAGCTAGAAAGGAGAGTAAAATTTCAAGGCCATGCAACGTTTTGGGCATTTTCGTTCCGCGAGAGAGAAAAAAGATATAACGTAGAGGAAAAGGAGAGAGAGAGAGAGAGAGAGAGAGAGAGAGAACTATACCTTACATATATTTTAGATACACTTTAGGCTATTTTTCCTGAGTTTTTCCTTGTGATTGCTAATTTCTAGAGAGAAATAACACTGCCTACTTTTTGGCGCTTGTTTGTTGGTGCAAACTTGTAGGAAATATATTTTTGGTGCCTACTTTTTGGCGTTATATTTCCTTGGTGCCTACTGTTTGGGGCGTTTTTTGGTCCCAATTTCTTTGGCGTTTTTTGTTTGTGCTTACGTTTTGGCGCTTATTTCCGTTTCGTGGCTAGTGATTGTGTATACTATAAAGTGCTATCCATTCGCTGCGTTTGTGCGGGTGATAAACGCTCGAAGTAGTGCGCGTTGTGGCCTCGGTTTGTGTTCGGCGTTTACCTACACCGGTCGGCCCTTTTCCGTTTTTTGTAAATTTTGTCTGTTTGTATTCTCTGCAAATGTTGTAAATTTACTTAGATATATATTCTTTTTCTCTCTCTCTCTCTCTCATTCTCTCTCTGGTCTCTCTCTCTTTTTTTGTCTGCCTTGAAAGTTTTACTTGTGTTATGTGTACTACGCTACACGCACTTTTTTATTTAATTTTATTTCTTATTGTTTATTCATTAGCCAAACTTTTATAACAAGATTTAGAAAAATTCAAAAACTTTTCATTTAAATGTTGAACTTTTAATCTGAATTTTTTGAAATCCTTCGAGCTGCTTCAATTTAGTTACAATAAAGTACAAGTTCTAAGCGGCTAGCGAAAAAATTTGTTTGGTAATGGTTTTTGCGGTTTTTGGTTTTTGTTTTTCATATAATAAGGGTAAAACGATATTTAAGAGGAAGATGAAGGAAGACTTATTAATTTTGCTAATGGCGTCATACGACAATCAAATTTGACACTTGTGAACTAGACAGCTGCAGTACAAAAGGTGATCAGGGTTTTCCAGTATGGGTTTTTTGACATATCACGCGTAACTACTGTGAAACCTAACACATAACTTTTTTCAGTATTCATTGACATTTCATCACGGAAAGACGAGCCGTAAGTCTCAGGCCATCTTATGGGGTGCAGCGATGAGCCCCATTTTTGTCCTAATGACTACGTCAATAAACAAAGTTGCCGTATTTGAGCCCGAAGCCATTCATGAACAGTCAGCCACTTCATCCATTGAAAACAACCGTTTGGTGCGGCCTATGGGTTGGAGAAATCATCAGCCCATATTTCTTCAAAGACGGGGGGGGCTATCGCACCATGATAAACGGCTTTTCCGTGCCGGAAATTGAAGCCCGGACGGCGCTGTTGTCATACAGTCCATGAAACAATAGATTTACTGCGTCGTCGTTTCGGTGAGAAATTTATATCTCGTCTCGGGCCAGTGGATTGGCGACCTTGGTTGATATCTTGGTACCTTTGGATTTTATGTGTTGTGGTATGTAAAGTCTAAATGCTTTGTGGATAAAGCAGCTTCGATTAAGGCATGGAAGCCAACATTACTAAAGTTATTCACAAGATACCGGCCGAAGCTCTCCAGCAAGTCATTCAAAATTAGTCTTTATGGATGGCCGAACTACGGCCAAAAATAATAATCAATTTGAATTTGCGTTGTTTTATTTCAATTTAAAATCCGATATATGTAAATATATACCACTCACAATTTTGTTTGTCTATTTAGTAAAAATTTAAAAAATGTTCAGTAAAAGGTATTCAAAAACAGACCTGGTGATTAATTTTGCGCCACTTTGTTTTACATACGTACACTACTATAAACTCATGCCGTATCTTTTTCTACAATATTGATCAATCTGCCTACTGCAATACGCAGTCGAAAGCTACACCAGCTAAATTATTATCAGATTTGTTATCAAAACTTTGTTATCTAGAAATAGTTGACTTTTTTTGTGAAGATTACAGTTACAACACCACATAAGAGCAGTGGAAATGATTAAGTAGACAAATATTTTTCATTGCAACTTCAGTTTATAAATGGATTTATTCACTTTAACGCCGATGACGCCATTGCTCACACTCGTGACTACGTGTGGAGAGGTATTTAGGGTAAGCTTATGTACATAGCTAGTTGGGTCTATATTTTCAGTGATAATATTAACCCTAGTTTTGTGTTGGAGTAGTTTCCTATGTGGCTGTTCAGAGATAAGGGTTTATATTTATAATTCGGGCTATTTGTTGCACAGAATTGGAAAAGTAATTTATTATTATCTATTATTTATAAGAATCTGTGCATTTGTTTGTACCTTAGAAGTGAGCAAACGATGCATAATTTGCAATTAAAAGTAGATGATAGCCCAGATGTCTTATACATATTTGAACGCACATACCTACATATGGAATCTAATCGTATTGTAACAAATAAATGAAATATTTATCACAGACACGTTAAGTAAGGTGTTAGAAGCGTCAGCTGAATAATTAAAATAAACTGCTTGGAAAACTAATTACTTTGCATTTTGAAACTTGTAAAATTCATTAATTTTCATTGCTACATAAATACTTATATTATATATATGTAAGTTTGTATGGATGTAAACTCCTATGTTAAAATGATTTGATAAATGAAATGAAATGAAATGAAGTTTGTATGGAAGTAATGATGGGAAAAGCTTAAATGGTAGAATTTAAATTCATTAATAATAGCAGTAACAGTGTGAGATTTAGGCCGATTTTTTCCTTGAATTGGCAGTGCGAATTTCAATGCATATTTTGCAGAAAATTATCCACACTGTGGTTTATTGGGTGTAAAAGCGTGCGAAAGCAGCCCCACTGATAAACGACCCGACTGTTGACCGTTCTTAGGTCCTAGTTCCAACTCGTTTTCAAAACTTTCAAATATAAGAAAACATTTCTCAGGCATCTTCGTACTGTCCGCAAAATTAAATTCTCTCAAAGTTATTCCATTGCCGAAAAAATGTTCAAATAACCCATCTTTCAGCGTTCACGATAAATGCGACCATACATTTTTTATTCCTTTTTTGTCAAAATATTTGATGCTTTGTGATATAAACCTTAATCTGTCAAAAAATGTCGAAGCTAGAAATAACTCGTCAATACTCAACCATTTGATAAACTTGGAATTGATAGAGACCGGCCTAACGATGGATTTACCATCTTAGAACGATGCTCCAAAGATGCAGATATGAAGTGAAACCGATATCTTAACGGAGGATCCATAGGGTAGGCAAATACATCGTCCCAAAGAAGATGTAAACTCACTGATGACCGCAACGTCTTCTAAAGCTATTGAAAGGATAAGAAGTTTTCTACAAAATAGCATTGGTTGTATGGCAAAATATCACAATCAATAAGATTTTTCCTATAAATAAAGTAACATAATCCAAAGTAGGAAGCTCGCCTTCGTTGTGGATATCCAAGCGAGGGCAGCGACCAACTCATACATATTTCTTCGACACTTAAAATTTCAGCGTGGTATTCCAGACAAGGAGGAAGCAGACGAATGCCCGAAGAGAGGGTCTGCTACAGAACTTAGAAAAACGATTCTAAGCATGCAAATTTCTCTAATTGCTTAGAAGACTGGAGCAGCAAACAACTCGCAGAGCATCGTTATCCCGAAAATCAACTAGAATTGCTGATAAACCGAACATACAGCTTCTTATGGCGCACTAGTCTGTTAGCTGTATGCAGAGCTCAAATTCATAACGATTTAAGTAGAGTTTGGAAAGATGCGGAAGAGGTGGAATTAGTGATGGTCCGACACCGCCACGTACTCGTTAAAAGTAGCTAAGTATAGTAGAAAAATACTCGATACCTACACGGATCAGGCTCATTCTAAGGGGATAAAAAAGGAGCCTTTAAAATCTTCGCATTCTTTTCAGGGGCTACTCTGTACAGCCAAAATTGGTGCCGCTATATATCTCGAAAATACTTCGAGACTTGTTTTCGTCTTTTGTTGTCCAAGCACGTGACCTAGGTGGCAACTCAAAAACCAAAGGTCGCCGCAATATTCTCTTTCGACCAAGTAAGTGCTTAAATCACTGAGAACCTCGGCCTCAATAAACCCTCTAATATTTTGGTAGTGAATGAGTTTGAATATAGAGCCTAAAGCTGTAGATATAGCCTTGGCTAATGATGTCTAAGTATTACCAAATCAAAAAATAAAAAATCTTGATAGAAAAACAAGTAAACTCTATTCAAAAGCCCCCCTCGAGTACAAAAAGTACTCAGTACTTAAGCAAAGTATCGAGTAGATAATTGTAATTGACTACCACTAAATAGAGTTCATTAAGCACTCTCCGTGCGAATAATTCGTGACAAATTTGAGTGGGATCATTTCTCCGAAGACTTGGGCGGATTGCGAATTCAACGCTAAAATATCTGGATGGTTTCAAGGCATTTTGAACTTCTTAGGACAATGAGGGATTATGGGTCAAAGCGATAAGATCATTGTGCTTAAATTTAGACTGTAGAAGGTCATATACCTGCGCATAAGAATTCCTCAGTAAAGTATAAACACTCCTAGACCACAATGCTCTAATAGATTAACCACTTCCGAAGCTTTTGCCCAACGCTGTAGTTAAAGCGTAACAAATACGCTTTTTGTTCGGCTGATCCTTCGATCACAGCTTTCAGTATGAAATATAAAAGTAGTTTCCAATATTTATTTCTTGGTTTCCTATCAAAATTCTTTTCTCAAAGGAATCTGGAGATGAGGTTTGAGTTTAACGAATGGATTCCAATTCAGGTTATTTTGAAAAAAAAAAAAAATAAAAAAGAAAATATTTTACATAACATAAATTTGGCAACGTTGCAATTTTAGTTCGGACGTCTTCATAAATTAATTGTAGTAATCAGTAGAAATATTTTGATTTTTATGTACCGATTTTTGTTTCGTTTTCGTATTTTTATTTTGTTAGCCCAAAGCCAGCTTAACAATAAAACAACAAATTCAATTATTGCTTTATTTAACAAATACAACAACTTTATACAACAAAAACCATATAAATTAAAGTTTCAAGGTTCAAAGAAAATTTCTAATTTTTTAGACCGGGTTTCTAGAACATTTCGTTGGTATGCAGTTTGCAACGCTTTTTTTTAATTTTTTCGAGACGAATGCAAATTTTTTTGTATGCAGGAAATGTGTTCCACCATCAAGAATAAAAAATGACAAAACATCAACGTGATTTACGAGTTCTTTAGACTTGCACTTTATTACATCCAAATTCAATGGGCTGTAAAACTGCGTACTTAAAAAAATTCAAATCAAAGAGTTTGAAATTTTGAAAAATATTTTTTACAACTTGAAATTTAGTTATATGGTTTTTATTGTAGTAAAAAATCACATTTTTATAACAAAAAAGAATTATTTGAAAGTTTATTCGAAAATGCCCACGAGGAATTTGCCGCTTTTGGTGAGAAAACTGTTAGTAGTGCTAAAACAAATTCGAACTCTTGACTTTTGAGGAAGTGCTTTGACTTATCAAATATTATGCAAATCTATGTATGTGTTGTCTATGTCAAACCTAAATGTATTCAGGGTATATATAAGTATTAACAGAATTATTGGAACTTATATTACATAAACTTTAAATTTATTTCGAACATAGCCATAGCCATTTAAGTTGGAAGCAGCTTAAGTTGATGGCTGAAAAATTTGTCAGGATGATGGAGCCCAAATGGCATTAAACAAGGAACAGAAGTAATCAAATATAGCAGAAATTTTCTCTTAAAATAAAATAGATACGTATATGCTATGTAGGTACATTGTACATTTTAAATGTGTCATTAATTATTTATCAAAAGAGTCTGCAACACACAGCCAATTGCCGAAGAAAAACTTTAAAAGCTAGTGCTTAAAGATAACCTCAGGTAATTTCAGTTAGCTGACAAATAATTAATGAAGAAGAACGAACATCAAGCAAAACACTCAAACTCTGACAGTTAGCAATTCGGTAAAACTATGCACACATAGCCATCCCGTGTAAGTTAAACAACTACAATAGAATAAGAGCAAATTTATAATGGAGTCTGTGATGGGTAACGCAAGAACTACAACAGTAAAAAGTCATGAAATACCTTCAGAAGTCGAGGAGTACGACATATGCATTTATACGTCGCATACGTTTAGAAACATTCAGAAAGAGTACAATGCAGTGCGCTTATCTGCCTACTGTATGTAACATATACACACATACATGCATATGCACTCTTTTCGTGATGTCCAAAAGGTAATGTGCTCTGTGAAAACATTTCACTGTAGTTCGTTACTCACATTGGCAGTTAAGTCCACTTTAAACTTGCTAACGAAGTGAAGTGGCGGCATTTTGTCAGGCCACAAAAGTCAGCCACCAAGCGCATAAGGCACCAAGCGCACAAAGGATGGAAGTGCAAGAGTGTTGTTTCTGCAGCTCTCATCGCACTTGAGCACTTTCAAGCCACACCAATGAGAATATGCCCAACGGTAGGTCACGTCGGTGCCGGTTGTACTCGTACACTGCTTGTATGTACTCGTATTATATTATTCCTGCTTTATTTACCATTTAAAATACAAATGAACAAATGAAAATGTGGAAAAACATAAACGCAAAGTGCGCGCTCAATCCGAAGTTATACTTGTAGGTAGAAAGAAATAAAATAAAGGAAAAAGCAGAAAAACAAGTCGAGAGCATGAGTTTTAAAAGCAACAACACACAAACCAAATCAACGTTGCTGTAGACAAGACAAAAACGGGACGGAAGACAGACTGCCTGCCTGTGAGCAGCTCACCGACAGCAGTGGCGATAAAAATGGCAGTAGAGAAAAGTCGGTATAGAATGCAGAAGCAACGGTTGCAATGTGATATGGCGCAGAGAAGGAAAGACAAAGCTGGGCCAACAAACAATACAAATTTTTGTTAGCAAGAACTGCAGGCTTAAAAATGGTCAGCGAAACAAAGAAGGGCATGCGAATTGTGGTATTTTTTTGTAATTTTTATTGCCAAGAGATAGGCAGATTTGAGTGTTGGCTATACGGTATGAGTGAGTGAGAAATTAGCGGCTTCAAAGTACAAGAAGTGGTGTGGTGAAATCCGAATACAGGAAATAAATCATATCTGCACGTGTGACTTAGAATGCAAAATAAATGTGTATTCGTGTATATTTTTTATGCAGAAGAAATATTTGGCGTCATATTTTATTTATATATTTATTTATTGGCGTATGTCGTTGATAAATTATGGTGCAGACATTTGAAATTAAATAAAGTAAATGAACATGATTTTCGATCAGATCCATAAGCTAGATTACCAGGTACCTCTGAAATGAGACTTTCAGCTATTAGTCCATAGATGTCGCTGGGAGTATTTTTAAACCTTCCTAAATGTCTTGTTTTTTTCGTCTGTCATCTGTCAACAATATCCAGTTCATTGTTTGTTACGTTTCATACACCAATGCATTTTTGTCGCTCTTAAAAATGTCGAATTTCGTGCCTTCAAACTGCGATTTGCGGCCATTGTTGATTTTCTGTTATCAATTGAAGAAAAACGCTTCTCAAGCTCATCAAACGCTTATAGAAGTTTATGTAGGAAATGCTCCAAGTAGAGCACAGTGCTTCAGGTGCTTTGAAAAATTCCGAAGTGGTGATTTTAGCGTGGAGAACGAGGACCGTGGCCGGCCACCGAAAAAGTTTGAGGACGCCGAATTGCAAGCATTGTTGGATGAAGATGATGGTCAAACGCAAGAAATGATGGCAGAGCAGTTGGGAGTGACCCAAAAAAAACCATTTCCAAACGTTTGAAAGACATGAGCATGATTTTAAAGGTCGGAAGATGAATGCCGCATGAACTGACAATGTGACAATGCACCGCCACATCGAACAAGAGCGACCCGGCTTAGCCACCAGACTTGGTGCCTTCCGATTATCATTTGTTTGCATCAATGGGCCATGCACTTTCGAGCAGCGCTTCAGTTCTCACGAATTTTTTTGGCGCGGCATCCACAAATTGCCTGAGAGATGGGAAAAATGTTTCGCTAGCGATGGCTATTATTTTGAAGATTAAGTTTGTAACCATTTTCTGTTAATAAACGTTTGAAATTGAAAAAAAAAAGTTTTCAAAAGTTCATTTCATAGGTATATACCTGGTAATTACATATAAAAATCTTTCAATTTAACTTTAGGGACAGATTTAGAGTCGGATGAGTCTAGGGTTAAAGAATTTGCGAAAAGGGTTGAGGTAAGTGAAATGGTTGAAGTGCCAGTCTGCCAGTCTGGAACTCCTCAAGTAGCACTGAAGCGCCGTTTTGATACCATTATGTGACCTCTAACAGGCAGATATCTACAGACAACCAGAGCTGTTGGTGTAATGGAGGAGGTTGATTGGATTTAGGTTGGCACACTGCCCCTGGCTATCGAAGAAAGGAACACCCAGTGATCTTAATCGTCTACCTGCTAAACCCGGACATTTACAGAGAAAGTGCAAAACAGTCCCCTTCTCTGAACGTCCCCACAGCTTCTGCAATGGGGGTTAAATGCTAATCCTAGCTTTTCCGCGTGTGTGCCGATCGTCCAGTGACCAGTAATAAAGACAGCTACGAGTTTTGGAAATTGAATGGCGAGGAGTCCAAAGGAATTTTTGAGTCCTTCGTATATTGTATTGGGGCCAGGGGGTTTTCGAAGTAGCACATGAAGAAATAGAGCTCCATCTTTTCTGCGCTTTCTTGAGAAATAATTTGTACAGTTCCCCTTTACCAACTGTCAGAGGGATGCCGATGACCGGGTAGGAGGTCTGTGAGGCCAATTCAGTCCCTTTCCTGCCAAGCTCATCAGCAATTTCATTTCCCTTTATGTTCCTATATCCTGGAACCCAGAGGGTTAACTCGGATACAGCTCTATTGATAGGAGCTTTAGCACTAAAGGTCGTTTTGTTAAAGCCAACTCGAAATATATCAAACGGATGAAGGTTTATACTTGCAATATTGGAATACAATCGCTCAAGCAGAGAAGGGCAGGCAATTGGCCAGTGACTAAGTCAGATATATATAAAATATATGACCAGCAGAATTTTTGCTACTATTTAATGATGACGGAAGACGTCGAGTGAAATGTTTTTTGTGTCAAGTAATTATAAACATAATATAGCATTGCATACTAGGAATATTAGAATACTTAAATTTTTTTAGTAAGATAAAAAGGTAACTGGAGGAAACTGGAGGATATTTATAGATTTGCCAAAGAATCTGGAAAATTCCCATAGGGCTAACTACCTCTATCTCTGTCTCTATTCTTTGCTATCTCTTTCTCTGATACTTTTCTCCTTCCCTCCTTGACTATCTATCCCTTTCCAGAGCTTTAAATACAATGGGCTTTTTAGCCCGAGTTTTTTAGGAGCCACCAAATCTCCTGGTGCTCCTTGGCTCGACGTTTTCAAATTTCAATTTTTATTTCAATTTCAAGTAGGTGGTCATTGAATTGACGAGCTTTACTTACTTGTATAACGTAACATCTAAGAGGTTTAGCTTTTCAGGGTTAAATGTCATAGCGAACGAACGGGCGACAATTTTTAAGACCTAATCGACCCGAACTTCGGCCAATTTCAGCCAAAGCCTAGGCGAAACCGAATCGAACATTTTAAAGGAGCCAAGGAATAAACAAGCACTGACCTTCTATAAACCCAGTATTTGTATTAATAAAGAAACAAAACAAGATCGTAAGTCTGAATCACATTAATTTCAGCTCATAAGGTATATATATATATATATATTTGTGGTATGCGTCTTGATGTTGTTCCACAAATGGAGAGACCTACAGTTTCAAGCCGACTCCGAACGACAGATATTTTTATGAGGAGCTTTTTCATGGCAGAAATACACTCGGAGGTTTGCCATTGCCTGCCGAGGGGCGACCGCTGTTAGAAAAATGTTTTTATTAATTTTGCTTTCACCGAGATTCGAACCAAGGATCTCTCTGTGAATTCCGAATGGTAATCACGCACCAACCCATTCGGCTACGGCGGCTCATAAGGTATACTTATGTTTAAATGTGTACGGACAATGGAAAAGCTCCAAGTATATTTTTGCCTTGAAAAAGGTCCCCATAAGCAATCTGCCGCTCGGAGTCAGCACAAAGGTGTAGTGCCCTCCATTTGTCAAAAAATATCGAAGCGAACACCACAAACCGAATATCACGATTATAAATGTTAGAAGATTGACTTGCCGCCTATCAGTATAGAGCTGGCCTACAACACTGAGCAATTGCTCTGTAGTCACACTCGGTGAAGGAGCAAATGATATATCAAAGCAATTAAAAAAATGTGATACCAAAAGTTTAGAGAAATGTCCGCTCCCAGGACGGGTTTTTCGACCGAAAATGAACTGAAATGAAGCCATAGTTTGGTTGTTCTCTAGTCGTAACAGTATCTCAAAGTAAAATTACCAACCTTCGCTCTTTTAAAAAATCTTTACTTTTTTCTGGATATTGCTGAACTGTGTTATTCATTCCTATTTATCTTGTTTTAATCAAAGTAATCTCTATAGTAGCCATTACACATAGTCTAACGAATCGGCGAAACACTTCACACGGGGGTTTGCAAGGTCAGTACCGTTCTTTCGGAATAGTATGAATAGTGTTTTGGTGAAATAATCGCTCAGCCTCTTGCGGCGAGGAACTCCCCTCAAACGCTTCATAATACTTCTTATATATACTTTGTCTTGTCGGAAGAAATTACAGATACATTACCTACACCCATCGAGGAAAAGGTAAAAAAAAACCTTTATTCGGGTTCAATTTTGTCATGATGTTTTGGGTTTTGACTTGATCGTGTCATCCAGATGATTGTTTATATATTTCGTTGACATATTCACAGTACCTTGTTAACAGTAATGATGCCTTCGATAATATTTGCGGCGATTTGAAGCAGTTAGCGAACGATACTAGTTGTGATACTTTTATTTTCAGAATTCAGAAATCTCGAAAGAATATTTGCTCTCTCTCTCTCCTTTTCCTCTACGTTATATCTCTTCTCTCTCTCTCGCGGAACGAAAATGCCCAAAACGTTGCATGGCCTTGAAATTTTACTCTCCATTCTCGTCCGTCCATCGACGCCTAAGAAGTTTCACTTCAAAAATATAGCTGCTAAAATATGCTATATAATTTTGCAATAGAAAGCAACGCCAGTTACAAATATTTTTTGTTTAAAGCTTATTCTCCTTAGAGAACAGGTGAATTTTTTGACCAATTGGCGTTTTTGCAATAAAAATCATGTGGCAACGCTAGTTGAAAATTAAGTTTTTTAAAGCTTGTTCAAACACCTTTCATTCCATAATAGCTGAAATTTGTGACAAGTTGCTATTTTTGCAATAAAATTCAGGTGGCAACGCTATAATAAAATTGTTTTTGTATTTATCTTTAAAATATTTGCCTAGATATCTATGCTACAATACCTACATATATTTATTTTTTGATAAATCCTCTAATCCTTTACTTACAGAGCAGAAATATTAAACAGAGTGCAAGTTCTTAAAGAACCTCGACTTAGAATTCTGGCAAACCAAACGAAAGAAAGAAGAGAAAACTCGAAATGCAAAAAAAAAAAAGACCGGCGAACGAGTTCAAAACGGACGTAAATAGCAGACAGGAGTTTTGCGGAGTAGCGTCGTGTCAAAGAAAAAATAAGCATAAAGAATTCCACTTAGGTGCGATAGCTAAAGTGTCACAAATACTCACATCTGAAGGACGAACGCATAAACGAAATTCTAATTGGGGCGTTTAAAATGGAAATATAGGTAAAATCTGTGCAGATAGCCGCAGATTGGGATGAATTTTAGTCAGAAAGTACATACATATGTTGGGAAATTTGAAAATTGTTAAAGGTTCAATAACTTTGAAATTTCATTATTAATATAATTAACTTATTGAGGTAAATGCTCGAGCCTTGCATCTATGACAACTTGAACTTGCTTGCTCTGCATACAAGCAAAAAAGAGAGGAAAAAAACTGTCTAGAGGATTACAAATTTCTACATACATTTTTTATATTAAGCCAATTTGCATACTCTTTCGACATACATCCATACAGGCGAACAATAATTATCCTATTCTCCTTGTTCTTATAGTTTAAGTAACGACTATCACTAAGCTCACCACTACACCTCTTTGCTGACCTGACAACAAACAACCGGAAATGTCAAATGAGGCCTATGCCCACAAAAAACTCACCCCTAGTCTACGACTCAGCTAAACAACTTTGGTGCCTTGACTACTAAAAAGAGTTTTTGTGACATACCGCTGCGCAGCTGCTACGAGTCAGTCAACCATGCTGTGCATATCAGCGTATGTGTCCATCTGTGCGTTAGAGGCGAGTGTGCATGTATGCATGTTTTCGCTCGCGAAATGTGAAATTCCCTGCAGGAAATACCTTGTTGTGCTTCGGCAGTAATACGATTTCGCAATCTTCAATTCGGCAGTAGCAACGATTGCACAAATTTACTTATAAAAGTAAGATGTCGATCAGCTTACTGCAAGTGATCGGAATGCTAGCATATCGCATCAAGCTCTTTCAGCAAGAACCACTGAGCCACAAGGTTTATGATAAGGAAGTAATTCGCCCAGAAACTTAGGTATCCTGAGTCGGTTACAAAAAACTGAGGTTGTGTTGGTGATACACGAAAAAAATCAACCCCGGGCATCATCTGTTTGTTAGTTGGCTAAATGGCTGTCCAGAGTATTGTTTACAAGCGCGCGGAAGCATTTTGCCGAGAGTAAACGCGAAAAAAAAAATCAGTAATGGATTTCAAACGTAATAGTGTGATTACATTATATTTGGATCGAAAATCACAACCAGCGATTGTTTATTGCACCATTACTCCTTACAATGCTACTGGTAGCATCGCAAAACGTCATGGAGGTGGTAATCAAAAGATTGCAACGTCACGTGAAATGGTTCCAAAGTGAAGAAGAAACTTGAGCGAAATCTCCGACGAAGTTCCAATCAAATAGCGAAAGAACTGAAAATATCTGACCGTAGCATCCGCCGCATACTGAAAAATGGTCTCAAAGTCAAGTCTTACAAGATCCAAAAGGTGCATGATCTCACACCAAAGCAGCAACAAGTCAGACATGAGAGAGCAAAGGAGTTGCTTCGCTTGGCCGAAGGCGAAAGCGGTAAATTTCCGAACACTGTGTTGCCAACACTGTGTTTCCAATCGTTTTCACCGAGACTGGCGTTAAGGTAAATGCAAAATATTTTCGAGAAAGTATTATGGAGGTTGATTTGAAGTCGTGGGCAGACAAACATTTCGGTGGCAGACCATGGACGTTTTAACAGGAACCGGCACCATCTTACAAAGCTCGGGTGAACCAAGAATAGCTGGAAAATAACGTTCCGAACTTCATAAGGTCCACACAATGCCTCTCAAATTCACCAGATGCGAATCCGATGGATTATTCTGTTTAGGCCATTTTGGAGAGCAAGGCTCGAACTAAAAGATTCACCAGTCTCGAGGTGCTGTCCACAAGGGGGCCAAAATACCTGCAAGTCACTTTCGGGCAGCTAGTGATTTGTTTCTGGATCATCTCAAGGCCATAGTCAAGTCAAAAGGTGGCCATATCGAGTAAAAGTAAATTTATTTTTAATTTTGTATTATTTTCACATATTTTTTACTTTGAATTGAATAAAAGTAATTTTCCAAACTAAATTTATGGACTTTTTAATTGGTTACACCTCGAGTGACGGACCTTGTAACTCATCGATGCTATCCGAAAAAATTACGCTATGAATTGTTTTCCCATACCCGGCATCCTACAGATTTTTCGCCTACAATTACTATTTGTGTTCAAACATAAAAAACTACTCAGTGGTAAAGAGAGCTCTGTCGAGAGAATACGTTAAATGAGACACTGAGCTACATTTAGAAGGGTTCAAGAAATAATTTTTTTCGGAAAGTATATACAATTTGGACCATCGTTGGAAAACAACGCATTGCGCTAGAAGAATATATTATAGTTACGTTGGAAAATAAGATATAACTATCACCAAAAATTAATGTGTTTGTTTGTTAAAAATCAAAAAAGGGAGGTTCAAAAAAGAGAGGCAACTAAATCTTATTTGCTTTCAAGTTGTATTTGTTTAGGCTATAGCAAGAGGCCTCCCTGCACGCGTTTTTTTGATTGACAATTTGATTTACCTCTGACATGGCTTTTGTGCTTAAATAAAAACGAGAATTAATGCAAAGCACTCATCTTTTCAAATTCACTAGAGCCGCGCCATATGATAAGACATCCCTACTGGGATTGCATGCCGCGGTTGTGTGTATGTGATTGTGAGAAGAAGCGAATGTGCATATTTTGCACCTGGCCGCAATGTGTAGCTGCTCCGTGAATTTTGATTGCACGTACCGGGAGGCATGACTTTAGGCGACTGAAATGGCAGTGAGCTCTTCCTGACCGCATCCATTTCGTATGCACTGTGGCGTCGACTGTCATTTGTCGTCGTTGCAACGCGTTGTCAGCGCACTAGTGAATTATGTTGTTACAAGGACGCACACATTTATGTATAAGTATATGTGAATGACTGCATATGTAAAGGATCTTTCGCAGCTAAGAAATGCAATTGCATTTGGATGTGTGCGAAACAAGAATGTGTTTAGTGTTCAACTGTGCAAGTTGGTGAAATAAATTGCTTTCGTTTTTGCTTCTTCCGCAATTTACTTGCAGTTCTTTCTTTGCCGATTTGGCCTTGGTTGGCATTTTCTTGTAAACTTCAATTGTGCGTGTATTTTACTGCCAAACAAGTAGCACTCGTGTACACATAAATATGGGCTGATATATTGGTACTGATAATTCCGGAAGGCAGTTAGAAATATTTTTTGGGAAATTGGTTAAAAATTCTTAACAAGAAAATTGCTTAAAAGCGGTGAAAATTTGTTTTGGAAAATGCTGCGTGTCGTTTGCAATGTGCCTTAAGTAACACACACATGCATCTAAACCTGTTACTGTGCAGTGGATGAAGGTCTAAGGACCAAGCAAACAGATTGCCGCTGTTGTGGCATTGTAAAACACAATATTGCCAAAGCAAACTAACAAAGTAGCAGGAAAACGTCTATGGTAGTTGGTTGTACGGGGCTCAACACATACATAGAAGAAAATAAGCACAAAAACGCCTTGTTTGGAATTGTTGCAACACAATATAGAGTAACCAAAGCCATCATTCAAGTCAACGACTGCGGTTGAAAGCGAGGCGCCAGCTAAAAAGCCACAATAACTGGCATTCACTTAGAGAGGGGAGCCACCAAGTATTCCCATTGCCGGTTACTTTATTCGAGTGTAATTTGCCACATGCCTCTGCATGATACGAGCGCGTATACAAGTGCACATTTAGTACACATGTGGACCGGACCTATGTATGTTCAAAATAATAGGAACGCAACGAATTATAGAGTTTTGATAATTTTTTTTTGTATTTTTTTTTATTGTACTTAATTTTTTCTTTATAGAAGCATTCTACAACAATAGCCATATAACACAAAGCTACAAACTTAGTACGAAATTCACAAAAATTTAACAAATTAAAAAAATTTACTTTAAAATTTTCAACTTTTATTTAAAATTTTTGGAACATTTCTGAAGTCAGTCAACAATCGCGTGGACTTTTGAGAATTTTTTTTTGTCGTACGATGTTGAGCATTTCCGTGAAGTCTTTTGTATCGGCAAAAAGGCTCAAAATGTCTAGCAAATTTGACCGAAATTTTCAATTCTTTGGAAAAATGTCTGCCAAAATTCCAATATGTACTTTTTTTTCTTTCCGTCGTTCAAGCACGAGTTTATGGTCTTAACTAAAACACTTATTTTTGTTTTTTCATTTTCGATAATCCTGTCAGGAGTTATGCTGACAACGCGGACGCACCTTTTTTCGAGGGGTCACCGGAAATGTCGTCACAATGGAGGAGTTTTAATTTTTTTTTTTTTGAAAGTTTCAGAAATTATTCTTTAAATATGTATCTATAAGACACAACAAAGTTTGAATTACATATATTAAATAATTTTTTACATAGGAAAAATATATTGAAAATAGGCCTTTTTTACCCGACGAAACCCATGTAACCCCTTAAAACTTGCACTTCGGTGTACTAATTTTAAATGGTCTACAAAACAACGGTGGCGGAGGTGACCGTAGCCGGATGGGTTGCTGCATTACTACCATCTTGAAGTGTATAGGTTCGAATCTCCGTGCATGAAAAACCAAAATGATAGGAAAAGTTGTTCTAATAGCAGTCACCCCTTGGCAGACAATGGCAAACCTTCGAGCGTATTTATGCCATGAAAAAGTTTTCATAAAAAATATATCTGACGTGCGGAGTCCACATAAAGCGGTAGGTCCCTCCATTTGTGAAACAACAACAAGACGCACGCCAAAAATAAGAGGAGGAGCTCGGCCAAACACAAAAAGGGTGTAAGCGCCAATTGTGTACATATATTAAGTATAACCAGAATCTTTCTAAAAATTCTGCATAAAAAGTTGGACATTTTTATATATTTGTGATTTCTTAAAATTTGTTAAGTTCTTGTAAACTTTGTAAAAATACAGGAGATTTGAGTCCCCATGTCTTTTGTTGTACAATGCATTATTCTCTTATAAGAAAAAAAAATTTAATTCGAAGAAAGTAGTAAAAACTTGGCAACCCGTCGCGCTCGTAATATTTCGAACATAGGTGTATGTGTGAGTGTGTGTGATAATTGCAAAATTGTCCTTTTGTTGTAGCTACACGGCACGCTCTCACACACCAAAACTCAAGTTGTATGCTCTTCGCTGCTTGCTATTCACCCACGAACACATTCGCCATGAAGCAAGTAAGTTGAGCATCTGAAGGAAGGAACTGTGAAATTTCTCATAATGATATGCGACTTGACGTGCCACATTCACACAAAAGAGATTTGCTGTAGAAAAAGGTAATGAATGACTACTGCATTTTTGCTTTTATCGCTCGAAAATCTCAACTTACACCAAATAATTTTAAAATTATATGTATGTTTATGTATGTGTAAGAGTTTCTTAACAAAATTATAATTTCTCGAATGCCTTACGACATGACATGGTTGAAAATTTTGTTGTTGCACATGCATACATACTGAAATTTAAGACGACTAAATCACAATTTTGTGATTATTTGAATGAAATGACAATTCGAATCATCTCTCTATTATTTGTGTGATCAACATTTCTAGTTTACTACACATGCATACATGCATATATATATTCATACATATACGAGTACACTCATACTACTATACCAAATCCATTTAAGTTCCTGACCGCCTCCTATGACGTTTGCTTTTCCGTTTGGTATTCGTAGATGACAACTTGTGCTCAGAAAGTAATTTTAAGGTATTAAAATAACGAACTGAAAATCTGTCTACTAATTATAAGTTCAAATGGAAGACGAAAGTAAACAGAGTGACAGTTTGACCTCGACCATTTATTTTGAAAATGCTGTAGGAAACGTCATTTCGATTACACAGTCATGATGACCAAACTTTTATGGATTGAAATAGAAGAAATTAATTGGATGATTTTTAAATTCATCAGAATTGCGCAAAATGTTATGTTGCTCACAAAAAATATACACATAACCCATAAAGTTTGCGTACACTTTAAAAATATTTTTAAATTGATTATGAATGGAATGAAAGCATAAATATTATAAATAAAATGTGTTTTCAACTATAAATTAATACTGTGCTTTAATCAAATTAAAAATATTGGAAGGTGTACGCAGATTTAATGGGCTATGTAAGTAAGTATATATTTTGGGCAACGTGTCCGATAGTTGTGTAGTCAGCCGTTTTGATGATGTGGATGGGATGGTATTTTTTTGTATTTATATACTGTGAGCGTCAAAATAAAGTGTACAAAGCAATTTTTTTCATATTGTATTTTAATTGGTTGCGATCGGCAGAGTGAAAAGTTTTTGTCTACAGTAAATTAAATTCTATTATTTTTTTTTTAATAATGGGTAAACAAACTTCGACTGATGTTAGAGAACTGGTACTACAGCTTCGCAATGAAGGTAAAACCTTTCGTGAAATTGGCTCTATTGTCAACAGAAGCCATAATACTGTGAAAAAAATAGTTGACAAATACAAAAAGTTCGGCAAAGTAGAAAATCGCCCAGGTGCAGGCCGTCCAAAAATTTTAAATGAGACTGAAGTAAGGTCTATAGTGCGTGATGTGAAGAAAAATCCCTTTCAAAGTGCGGTCAAAATATCATAAGAAGTTTCAACTGCATCAGATACTAGCGTAAGTGCCAGTACAATACGACGAGCGTTGCACGCAAATGGGTTACATGGTCGTCTCCCACAAAAGAGGCCGCTAATATCGACAAGCACACAGCAAAAATAGTAAACCAATGGCTGCTTTATCGTACTCCTAAGACATTGGATCATCCTCCACAGTCACCGGATTTAAACCCTATTGAACATTTGTGGGAGCATTTAGACTACCAAATCCGGAAAAGGACAATCCCCAATAAGGATATGCTGAAACTCGCTATAAAGGAAGAGTGGGATAAAATTTCATCTGACGTGCCAAAACAATTAGCTGAGTCGATGCCCCGAAGACTGTCTTCTGTTATCAAAGTAAAAGGTAAGTCAACAAAATACTAAATCGATATCATTTTTGTAAAATATATCTCTGTACACTTTATTTTGACGCGTAAAATATGCACTAAATTTTGTTTTTGTCTTACAACTTTTGTTGTTGTAATTTATTTTTTTGTTGTTTTCTAGTAATTAGTAGAGAATCAAATACTAATTTAAAAAACATGAAAAGACTGAAATAAAATCCATATTATAACAAACTGCTTTGTACACTTTATTTTGACGCTCACAGTATATATAATTTATTTATTTTGGTTTTTGAAGGGCGACTGAATATTTTGTGCAGAATGCGATAGAAGTATTTATCTTTTTCGATACCAGCGTCTTATTGGACAAATTTTCGTTTGTGCCTACAGCGCTTTTCTCCTTTTTTTCGTAAATAAGAGTATTTGTTGCTAAGAGAACAGTCGGTTTGGGCATGTCATTCCTCTTCACCGCATTTCTTTAACTGAATTTTCTTTGTGGATTGGGCCGTATTTCGCTCTTAATTCATAAAGCTTACAAAAATCGATAGCGAAGAGTGTAATTTTTTGAAAAAAATTCTTATTTTTCGTTCAGTTAAAAAAAAATAGTTTACGAAACAAAAAACTAACAATAATTTCCAGTTTTAATAGAGTGCTTCAAGATGTATATTACTTGTCCCTCAAGAAGGATAAAATACAATTTTTGAAGTGAAACTTTTTAGGCGTCGATGGACGAGCGAGAATGGAGAGTAAAATTTCGAGGCCATGCAACGTTTTGGGCATTTTCGTTCCGCGAGAGAGAAAAAAGATATAACGTAGAGAAAAAGGAGAGAGAGAGAGCTATACCTTATATATATCTTAGATACACTTTAGGCCACTTTTCCTGAGTTTTTCCTTGTGGCTGTTATAATAATTTCTAGTGAGAAATAACACTGCCTACTTTTTGGCGCTTGTTTATTGGTGCAAACTTGTAGGAAATGTATTTTTGGTGCCTATTTGTATTTTAGTGGTTTATACAGCCACATTTGTTATTTAAAATGGATTGCTTTCAGCATCAACGACAAAGTGTATTTGCAAGAAACAGGATCAAATGTGAGGAACGAGCAACTGCTTGCAACCGCAATTCAAGGCAGTCACAATGTGAGTATCCTGCGTTGGCGTACTTGTGTACACACGTACCTAAGATACATATGTACACAGATTATTGTTCTTATTGACAAAGTGCAGTAGTGCGAAAGGAAGTCGCTACTCTGTTGCAATATAAAATACGTTATATGTGATGCAATGGGTGTTTCCTTTAGAGATATGGAAACTATTTTTTTTTAACTAAACCAAAAAAAAATATTAGCTTCTAACTTTTATAAATATGTGAACATGTGCTACACAGCAAATAGCGCCAAGTGATTAACAATCAAATCAAACGAATATTTCACTTATTTACATAGACAATCTATAGATATATAAATAAATAAAATATATAACTATAAAATTTTTATATACTTGTACATTATATTTTATCTCTAAGCTAAGTAAATGCATACTTCATTAAAATATGAATACCGAAATATGAATTGCCCGTGAATCGTCTTACAAAGGAACAACGCTTGCAAATCATTGAATTTTATTATAAAAATGCGTGTTCTGTTAAGAAAGTTTAAAGTCGAAAAATTGTGTTTAGCGACGAAGCTAATTTTTGGATGAATGGGTACGTAAATAAGCAGAATTGTCGATTTTGGAGTGAAGATCAGCCAGAAGAATAGCTCACCAATGTATCCAGAAAAGGTCACAGTTTGTTGCGGTTTATGGGCTGGAGGTATCATTGGACCGTACTTCTTCAAAGATGCTGCGAATCGTAAGTAACTGGGAACTTTTTTTTGCCCAAAATGCAAGAGCTTGACTTGCGTGACATGTGGTTTCAGCAAGACGGTGCCAAATGCCACACAGCACGCGTAACAATGAACTTATTGAGAGGCGAGTTCGGTGAACATTTTATTTCACGTTCGGGACCTGTCAATTGACCACCCAGATCGTGCGACATAACGCCTTTAGATTATTTTTTGTGGGGCTATGTTAAAGCTCATGTCTATTCAGACAAGCCTGCTTCAAATAACGTATTAGAAGACAACATTAAAGCATTCATATGTGAGATACTGGCCGAAGCATTGGAAAGAGTATGCCAAAATTGGACTAAGCTGATGGACCATTTGAAACGCACTCGCGGTCAACATTTGCATGAAATAATCTTCAAACATTAAATTATATTATATGGACTGTAGTATCGATTTAAATAAAAATTTCATGCGTTTTTCTGAATTTTACGTGTGTTTTTTTGAAAAACTTTCCTATAGCTCTTAAAAAATCACCCTTTATAAGTCATTTATCGAGTTACATTTAATTGATCAAAAATTATGACTCATTATTTATATTTTAAATTAGTTTTCTGACTTACATCTTTTCAATTCTTTAGCGATAGAATAAGTGCTCATAGGCCGGCTCGACTTCTCGATTTCCATGATTTCGTCAACATTTTTTGCCTACATTAGTCCACCACAGATTGCCTTTGCATCGACGTCCATGTTACCAAAAAGTAATCGTTGGAATCGGTATTTACTTTACTACTTTGTTTGATAATGTATTGGGTCCATGAACAGCACACATTTTTTTAACCGCCTGCTTTAACATTTCTCATTTGCCGTTAAGAAAAACGAGGAATACATCGCAGTTTCTCATTTTTTGCCTTTATTTTTGAGCACCTTAGCACACAAATAGCATCACCAAATAAAAAAAAAATAAATAAAAATATCGAAAAACGTTGAAATTATTTCGTTGAAACGTAATATCATCTTTAAATCACCCTACAGTATGACTTTTTAACTCGATTTCTCGCTGGGGAAATACATATGCCTCATTGTAGATTTCTGGCCGAAAACAATCCGAACTTTTCACTGCATCTAACATTTCGATAAAAAATTCAACAAATTACGTTCAGTGTTTGTAATTTCAGTGAAAATGGTTTTCTTATGAAAATTATTTATTATTATTATGAGCTTTTTGTTAAAAAAATTCTTAAAAAAGCCCTAATTTATCGCGCCACAACCAGACATAACCGCTTATTACCGACTATCCGGAAGAAAATTAAATAATAAATACTCAACGCATTCATGTTGATTTTTACACCATGCAATTAAGGTCACTTAATATTTCCTTAATCCCCAATGGGAACCAAATAATTGTTTCATGACACAGTTATCAGGTTGTGTGCCATTAATGCAAAATACCATTAAACAATTACACACACACATAAATACGTATACATAGAAAAGCACACATACTCACGTTTATGCAAACATTTTGTGTCCATGTAAAAGAAAAAATTATGAATATTCAGTTGGGTAACCACTGCCATAAAATACCTTTAAAAGGCAAAATTAACATTATGAAAATGTCACAGGCATTGATATCCAAGCAAAAACAAAAAAAAAAGCAACAACAACAATATTAAATTACTAATTTAATATTTATATTCGCAATTCCCAAATGTTGCCAAATTTTCAATGTGAGTATTCATATAAACATATCTGCGTGCATGCATAAACATACAACTACACGCATATGTAAACTAACATTGGCAAATTAGTATTTGTGTGTATGCATTTACATGCATTTACATACTCGTATTTGTACATATGTGTGAGTGCAAAATGGTACTATTTAGCCGCTTTTCCCATTGAATAATTTACGAAATTGTGGCAAGAATTTATAAATGAGTGCACCAACACACATGCTTACATACGAACAAACATTTGTAGCAGTTTAGCTGCACGCCCATCTACACTTAGTCATGTACATATGTATGTATGTGTATTCTCATCAAAATAACCAAGCTGAAATAACATTTCCAAAATATATTCAATGAGCGTGGAGGGGCAACAGCGGTAGAAGGCTGAGATTGGAAAACAAGGATTCGTTATGTTACGTACCACATACAGTTAAACACTACACCACAGGGGGAAGCCAATTGAAACAACGCACTAACAGTCTAACTGAACAGTAAGCCAACCAACCAAAATGCATTTCAATCGTGGACACTAATATAATGCAAAATATGTTTGTACATATGCATGTAAAATTCAAAATTCAAAATGCAAAATTCAAATACCGATATCATTAGAATCAAAACTCACTAGATAATAGTTAGATGTGGATAGGGAGCCGATCGAAAATTTTAGTTGGTGGAATGTAAAAGCAAAAAAAAAGAAAAGGAAATTAATACGACCATAGAGACAAATAAACAGCTTCACAGCTATTCGAATTTAATTCTAGTGAATTGAATATAAATGGTGTAACATGGTTTTGCTGCATTGGAATTGCGAAATTGCATGGCATGGAATAAAGGCGGCGAAGGAACCAAAAATCGTGAATTTCGCTGGCTAAGCATTTTCGCAGCAAAATTGCCACAAAACACGGCATCAGTGATCATTAATGATGCTGGTTTAAGTGCTTATGCATAGTGCTTTTGTTGTAAGGTGCCAATTACGCGGGGTTGCTCAACATATTTATGGTATTAGAATGGAAAAAACTAAAAAGTTAAAAAAAAAAACACAATTTAATTATCAAAGAGAGAGAGAGGCTATCTCAAAACATTTATTTGATTTTAAGGGGGTATTCTGGTCTAGAAATTTGAAAAAATCCATTTTTTTTTCTCAAAACTACTTTTTTTGAGATGGTCGTCATGATATTTCAAGTTCTCCTTTACCGGTTCCTTTGAAGTTTGATAATAATTTTTTATTATACATCTGTCTATCGCACCTGCCTTGAATTTTGAAAAATTTAAGTTTGAAGTATTTTTAAAAAATTTGAAAAGGTAAAAATAAGAAGGTATAAAAAAAATTTTTTTTTCAAGTTGACGCCATTTTGTGAATTTTTATTTTAATTTATTTGATTTGGCGTAATCCGATAGCGACATCCTAACTAATGAAGAATTTTTTTAATTGGTTTGTTTTAGATCACTACAAGGGTTGGAATCATGTCAACCACGGAGCACCGTTTTTTATGTAGCCGCCACTCCGCCGGTCTGTAATTCTACGATCTTTTTTTTTTATGAATTTTTTTTTTATACTTTTCCAATATTAATAAAAACCATTAAAAAAATGGTTAGTAAAAATGTGTTTCATATTTGTTTATCTTAGTTTTAAAAATACCTAAAATTAAGGCGTCTAGACCAGAACACCCCCTAAATGGTTATACTGGCGTCAGTGATAAGCACAACGCTTTCGATGAAACAGCACTTATTTTTTAAAAAGTGGTCTAGTCCTACACGAGTCTTCTTAGCGTTCGATTTACTGCACTCAACAGATAACTAAGCATGCCACACTCACATATATACAGCTATGGATAGATAAATAGCACAAATGTGAACCTTATATGTTAAGTTAAGTTTTTAGTACGAACTCTACTTTGATCAAATAAATTTGTTTGTTTACATTTATTACCGTTATTAAGCTTACATTTATGCGAGGAATTTACCATTTTTTGGCTTTTTTTTTGGCTTCTATTTTATTTATGTTTATTTCTGTTTTGAAGTGGACACCAAAATAGCACATTATAACTTGTGCAGCGGAGAGTAAAACTTTAGTATTGTTTCAGCGATTTTAAGTATACATTTTGTTTCTTAAATAAAATTTTAAAGTAATTACTAAAAATGAGACGTGGAAAACATTGCACGCCGGAAAAAAGAGCTCTGATATACCGTATGAGTCAAAACGGAAAAAGCTATGCAGAATTAGCTGAAATGATGATGTGCTCTCGGAAAATGGTTTATAATGCTTTTAATTTAGTTAAGAAAGATTCAGCAGAAAAAAACCGCTCCTCTCCAAAAGACATATCAAACACCGACTTGCCTCTGCAAAAGCCCACAAAGACAAATCTATTCAGTTTTGGAAAAACGTACTTTGGACCGACGAAACCAAAATAAATACGATGGGACCAGATACGTCGCCCAAAAAATCAAGCGCTAAATCCTAGGTTCACAAAAAGGGTGATTAAACACGGCGGCGGAAGCATTATGAATTGGGGAGTTTTTTCCTGGCATGTTTTTGGGCCGATTGTTCGCATGGTTGGTAAAATGGATAGATTTCAGTATCTGGATATACTCTAGAATAAAATGGAGCCATTTGTGTTTGAGTTTATGCTATTAAATTGGACATTTATGCAGCACAATGATCCAAAGCATATTGCAAAGACAGTGAGGCAATGGCTCAGAAGAGAAAAAATTAATGTACTGGATTGGCCGGAGCAGAGACTTGATCTCAATCCAATAGAAATTTTGTGGAAAGACGTTAAGGTCAAAATCGCTAACAAAAATTTTAAAATGTTTGATGATTTGTGGGCCGCAGTTGAGGAGGCTTGGTACTCGATTCCAAAGGAAGGATGCCACAAGCTTGTAGAAAGCATGGAGCGACGGCTTGAAGAAGTAATCAAAAACGGTGGATATAGTACAAAATACTAATCTGGTAAAACAATATTATTACTTACCCATCTGAATTGTTTACTATTTCTGCTTTTATTAGGAATTTTTTAGGATGTGCGATTTATGTTTCGTGAGTTATCAACGCTCTCGTAAATTAAATCGGAACTGAAATTCTTTTTGACCATTTTTTTTTTGTTTTGAAGTAAAAGTAAATAAGTTTTTTATTTTTAATGTTGCTTCCCCAATAAAAAATAATTACTTATGTACATAATCAACTCTTCGCTTTCAAAGCCTAAATGTGCTATTTATATGACCACGCCTGTACATTCCTTTGTTTAGTATACGAGTATAAGTAAATATGCTCTGAATTGGAGTGTCGAATAACCAGTAGCGTCAAGCGCGTTGAGTGTGAAAAATCGCCTAATTTGCCTGTATCATCAAAGCGCAGTGTCAGCAATTTCACACGTTCTATTGTTGTTGTTGGTATGACAGCATGTTTTTGTCACACGGATTGCTTCATAGCTTAATATTCGCTATTGTTATTCGTGTAATTCTCCTACAGTAAACTTGTTTGAAATAAATACATATACATATGCAAAAATTAATATCTGTTTGAGTTATCTTCAGTATGACTGTAAAGTTGTATAGCTTTTTCGAGAAGCGAGATATCTTTAAAAATCGAATCTTCCCATAGAATGTAAAATACAAGTTTATTCTTTAAAAGTGATATTATATTATCGCCTTCAAAGTACTCCCAATCAACTGCAATGCACTTATGCCAGCGATTGATTCAGCTCTAGAAACATTTCTGGAACTCTACTTCAGTATAGCCGTCGTCGGTTCGCTGTAGTGGTTTTTTGACTCGATCACAGCGAGAACAGAAAAAAATTGCAGTAATCAGATGAATTCAATGGCTGTATGATGGCATTCGTTTCATTTTTTCGTTTTGAAACACAAATCTCCTAAGGCTATTGAATTTTCAGAACAAATACAATATAATTTTTCCTTTTAGGTTTTTGGGGATTATTGCAAATGGCTATTATGCAATAATAAATATTTTCTCAGCATTATTCAAAATTCCCATGTAAGGTTCACCTACATACATATGTAATGCGACGCGATATCTGGGTCCTCATTTGCTCTTATATCAATGCGCGCAAACTCACCTTCTAAATGTTGCTAACTAAATTTCGCTGCGCCAATTGTATATTTCCATCGAACTTAACTATTTATAGTTTGACTTCGCATTTAAATTAACAAACTCCCAGGAAAATGTTCAAAATATAGTTGTAAAAAGTCCTAAAGAACATTAACTTATTTCCTGTAACGCAACAGAAAATGTTAAGTTAACAGTGATAGGTATTTTACATATGTAAACAGTTTTCCAAGGTGCAGCCAGAGACGGAACTGTGCAAACTAAACAGAAACCGTTTTGTATAGAAAACTTTGCGTACCGAAAATTGTTTTTATTTTCTACATATATGTTCACGGCTCTCTTTACATAGTAATATAGGCAACTCTGTTAACCATCTGTTGCCAGCACATCGCAAGTGTAAGCAAAGCCAACTGTTGAGCACTATTGCTGTTGATATTTCTAAGACTTAACAGAGCTCTTAAATGTAGTTGAAATCGTGATGAAAATATACCAATGGTGTGGCCGCCATATTGACCTTACCTTAACATAGGGGAAAAGCTGTGTGAGGATGACTTGCTCGAAAGTCTGGAGTGCAATGCGGTGATAAAGCGATTTTAACAGCAGACATTTAAGTTGCAGTGCAGTCGCAAGTATCCTTGAACTATTTAAATTTTACAGCTCTATTTCGAATTAGAGTAATAATATAGACAGTAAATAAAGATTTGCACACTATAAATGAGTAATAAATGCATAAGTATCGTTGAAAAAAATGTTTTATGATGCTTAATGCTTCATTCGCACTCCTGATCATGTCTTAGCTTATGCTTGTTTTTTTTCTTATTTTCATTCATTTTGTTCTTTTGGGTTGTATTTGAATGCGCATTGAACTGCCTTTAAACACGCAGTGGTACCAAAGACTTTTTATAATTTATTTATAACATTTGTAATGTGTGCTAAATTTATTTTGTTGACACACATATTTACATACGTATATTAGGGTACTCCACAAAAAAAGTTTATGAAAGTTCAAATCGTAATTTTTTTAAATATTAATATGTGATTTGTTTGAAAACTATTTAGAATTCACCATAAGTCGCTTTCGGTCTTCAGTCGGCAGACTATTTCCATAATTTATGACCATGAAATTGACACATTCTTACATTTCAGAGGCTGTAATGACTCTAAAAAATCAAGTTTTTTCTTAAAATAATATTTTTAAAATTAAAACATGTTATTTTTTTAAATAAATAACTTTCTAACATATACACATATTATATTATATAATTTATATAATTTAAATATTTGAAAAATAAATTTTAGTTTGTATTATTTATATGTTAGTTAATTTTCTTAGCTAATTTTAAAAAATCTATAAAAAGGAAAATGTTATTTTTCATAAAACAAAATAGTTAGGGGTAGGACTTTCAACTTTCATAACCTTTTTCAATGGTCATCTAGATACAGGTACATGTACGTATATGCATTCTTATTCCCGCATGGCATAATGCATTTTTTCACCCCTTCATTGTCATTGATGGGGGGTGAGGTACATACACATACTGACAACGCCACACGCCTGCCTCTATGCATCATTAACACCAGCCCATTAGCTATTTGCTCCAGCTGTTTGCGGTTTCTTTCATATTATTACGCGTATATATGTATGCGTATATAAATATATGCAAATATACTAAATTTGAAATGTCAAATGTGTTTCAACAGTCGATAACAATGGCGGTAAATGCCGTCGTTTCGTATTAGCTTCCCCATAGCGCGCTGCAGTAAACGACGCATGTGACATTGCCGCCTGTTACATAGCCATGATGACATTAAAACACTGCAGGAAATCTACTACTTCCGAACTGGTGCCTTTCATATGAAGTCAGGGTGTGTCGAGGGATTGTTTCTTTGACTAAACTAGAGAGAGCGGTTCGGAATTCAGAGAGAACGTAGTTTCGAATCTCGATGAAAGACCGAAATGAAGAAAAAGTTTTTTTTCTAATAGCGGTGGCCTCTTCATGTAAATAAATAGGTGAGCATATTCAAAATATTCTATAATTAGCTATGATTGTATGTAGAAAATATTTTTTGTACGATGAAAGACGTCAAGTTAAAGGGGAGAAACCGGTTTAGAAGGCCAAAACTTTGGTGTTTTTCGATAATTTTTTGAACAAGGAAGGAATAATCAGAAATTGCTTAAGTTTAGGGAATATTTATTTATATTTTTTGGTACACTTTTAAATTTTTTTGAAGCTATTTCCGCGGGAGATAGTGGCGTTAGAGCGTGCTGTCCATGGACGATCGCCATCCGAGTGTCTTACAGGTTGGAATTCCTCAAGTTGCAATTTTTCCCTAAATGACCAGCAATTTTTCTCTAAATTACCAGCAATTTTTTTTTTTTTATTAACAACATATTCCCTAAGAATATGAACCTAATTTTGGTAAAAAAATATTGAAAATTGCATGCTTTTGAGGCGCTTGAACGCAAAGTAGCTTTATTATATATTTTTTCATCTATTTTGCTTAAAAAACAAGCCGATGGCCCATGCTGCTAGTGCTACTGCCTTCTTATATTTGTATAACTTGTTATTATACAAATTTAATAATAATAATAATAAAATTAATAAATAATAATATAATCCCAGAATTAGGTTTATATAGATTAGAATTGAATAAAGAAAAAAATCCCGAAACATTTTAGAACGATTGGTCGATAACTTTTTAAGCCAGAATTCCCACCAGTTGAAAAAAGTAGTTTCGAGAAAATCGACGTTCTAACTAACGCGCGCTACGATGTGGAACCGACGGGCAGTCACTTAAGGGCTCATAGAATCGGGAATAATGCGAATTTCGCTTTAAAATTTTTACCACATATTCTTGAGTAGCTATAATAACGATTTATGCAATAAAACAAACTCGATTTTTTGATCGATCTAAACCGGTTTCCCCCCTTAAGCAGGTTAAAATCTATTTTTGAGGGTATTTTTTTTCGGTAAATCAAGTTATTTTAAACTGTGAAAAGGAATTAGCCGTAGGAACTAAGTGGAATGTGTTAAAATAGCGAACTTTTGTAAATAAGAATTAAAATTTAAATATAAAATAAATAAATAATTGGCGCGTACACATCTGTTAGGTGTTTGACCTAGCTCCGCCTCCTATTGGTGGCGTGCATCTGAATGTTGTACCGCAAATAAAATGTTAAGTTCGGTTAATAGAAAATTATGTTAAATATAAACATGGAAGTCAATACTAAATTCATGATCTAAAATCTGATAATCTCTAAAATCGGCTGTCACAGAAGAGAATGCTGCCATTTAGAAGTTCTCCATCTCTAAAGTGCACAACACCTTTTATGATACTTTTTCAGCTGGCATTTTTATTGCATTGATATCCAACTTTCCAGCAGACATTCTCATACCTACACACAGCTATTCACGTGCACATATAGAATAATGCAGCCTATTTGGCTTACGCACTTTAGCTGTTTCTCATTTGCATTTTACCTTCCATTGTCGACACTCACCACAAGCCACTAATTCTAACAGCTTGAAACCCTAAATGTAATTATACCTACACGCACGCACACACACACACAAACACGTAATATCCTAAACTTTATGTAAATAGGTATGCGTAGTTTTAAAAAAGTTCCAACCGTTTACTTAAATGTTCTTCATTCAACAGCCTAACGCCACTTTAGTCACTAAGAGCTTTAACGCTTGCCTGGAATTCATTTATTTAACTAATTAAATACAAATTCGTAGTTAGTTGCAGAGTCAATGCAAGTAGAAACAATTCAACGACCAGCGTTATATGATTTTACTGTTACATAATTAAATTTTAAAACTTTTGTGTAATGCCGTGCCAAAAATGCAGTATTCCGCAGACCACTTAAAAGCATACTTTTTGCTTGCCCGCACAGCCCAACAACGACTTCATATTTCCAGTGAAAATTCAGCGACTCTACGAGTGCAGCATTTCAATTAACAATTTCTGGCTGGCCGTTCCTACCTTTACTTTAGTCTGTTGCAGTTGCCGCTGGCTTTTTGCTGTTGGCTATGCCACTCACTTTATTAGGTTATAATTTATAAATTTGGCATTTAAAATTGAAATATTCAGTAATGAGAATATTCATTATTAGAATATTTTCGGCTAGTTGCTCATACAATGAATGCTAAAGCGAAACCAAGCACTTCCGGACTAGTCCGAAACTAGTTTTAATGTGATGGGTACTTTTACCTGCGTCGATCATACACGCCACGTTAAATCGAAACTTCACACTACCGGACTAGTCCGAAACTAGTTTAAATGTAATGCTTTATTTTACCTTCGATAGCATGGGCAGCCATGTAAGGAACATTAAAGCGGAATTGATCACATCTGAACCAATTATTATTTTTAAACCGATTTACCAATTTCTTATTAATATTCATTTGGACGGCTATTTTACGAGTAGTTACATTTCAATCCGATAATGAAATTGTAGTAGCCATTCGAGTCGAAGAATGAAAGAAAAGTTGTAATTTTGGTTAGGTATAATTTGTTTAGCCTTTCAAAAACACATTTATGACGTGACAAATTAACCTTTAAATGGCTACAAGAATGCTTTGCACGGCATTTATGATACACTGCAAATTTCCAACCCATTACATGACGAATAACAAAATGTCCAATCGGTTAAACAACAAAATCTTGTGAAATTATTACTGCGGAATTTTTTGTTTCGCTACTAGTGCAACGTAAAGAATTTTTGATTTATTTCATTGCCCTACTGGAGAAAATTAAAAAAAAAAAACAAAGAAAAAAAATGTTCACCGCCACTTTGGCGCTAAAGCTACTAGAACTTCATACTAAATGTTTTAGGCGCTATGGCTTTCAGCGCTTTCTGCAACTGACAAATTTTATTACTAAATAAATCCATAGGATCTGGAACGCTTGCGATGGAGTCTTAGCTTAATCTCTTTAGCATTTTCTTCATTTATTTCAAGTCTTATTACCGCCATGATTGCTTGATTTCCAGTTAAAATTTGAACTGAGGCTAAGATAATCTTAACTTTTAGAAACCCTTTAATAAATTATGGCAGTTAACATTTGCAGGTACGTAATTTTACTTCAGTCTTGTAAATCCATTGATATTTTGGATCCTACTTTTTTCTTTCATTTCGTATTCATTGTTTTCGGATTCACTTCACTAGTTTCGTCTTAACTTCAATAGTTTAATATTTTTTCTTCTTTCGCCCTTTAGTCTCTACTATTGTATATTTTTCGTACCTATTAACTTTTCAATTTGTACGTAGATGAATAAAATAATCCTTTTTTAATAGTTATTCTTCTATTCGCGCCGAAAATACCATCACACGCCTTCCTTCTTCATTTTTACCGTGTTTTTGTCAATTTGTCCGCAGTTAAATTCATTCAGTTACATCAGTTTAAGAAGCAAACCGTTTTGAACTGTCCTCTTACTTCCACTGACAATTGGAACATATTTACTTATGTACCACACACATAAATGCTGATGACCCCGGTTTGGCCGGTGGATAGGTGGGTGGGTATACATACATATGTACATATGCAGCTCGAAGTGATGTGTTGAAGGCAAACGTTTGTATGGCAAAGCATATTGACCAGCCGTCTATCAATCCGTTCGTTCATTCAATCCAATTGGTTTAATAATTAACAGCCTTGGGATACCGCAGCGGGTTCGTGGATCTATTCAAGTGCTCTCACTGCCAGCGAAAAATATATCATGGTGTATAAATGGCATTGATGGGTTGGCAGTAAACGACGAGTGTGGATTTTAGTTTGGCAAATTTTTTTTTACGAGTTGGCTTTACTCTGGTTTATTTGCCCCCTCCTTGGGCAACTCGATTGCTGCCCAACTAAAGTGGCATTCAACCATTTCAGATGTCAAAGTTGAAGCCACCGCAAAACCACCTGTTGAGCTGTTTGCTGATTTGGCAAACGGTTGCAGATGAGTATTTGTGTGTACACTTTAATGGATATTCCATGTAAACTTAAAATTTCAAATGTTAAATCCTTGTTGAACTTTAATTTTCTTATTGACAATGAAATGTCAAATTAACGCTAAAAGTGATAAATTTGTAGTGTCACAAAGTTTGGAGGCAAAAAAATACATTTATAATTTTACAAGCATTGTGCGAGATTTTCTTCATTTAACCGTAAATTTTCGTTGTCGTCAACCTGTTCGAAGGCAACTCCAGATGAAACGAAATTATATGTATTTTCGACAATCGAGTTTCAGCGGGCGAAACTTTAAGTCAAAATCGCGTAGATTAATCGCTATGTCAGTGATAAAATAAATAAAAATAAATAATTTCTTCGCCACCCCAAACAGGTATTACTCTATTGCATGGCAAATTAAACAGGTGACAGAGAAAAAAGGACAAGAGCAATGCATTTTGGTTTTGCTTTTGGTCCTTATAGTCAAAATCTAAAAAGAAATATTGACAATTTACGATAACTTAGACAGAATTTGACAACTTAGAGACCAAATAAATAGAAAAAATCAAAATTTCAGCCCTACTGCTGCTTTCCGTTTAGTACACCTTGCTTCGAGAAAATAACCCTTTAGGTCTTATGGTGCTCACTCTTACCACGAGATGAAACTACTGAGAGCCCCATGTAAATTAAAAATTACCACCGTTCTGTTTCGTAGTATCGTAGATCATTAACGTGGTATTTTGGATTGTTTCCGTAGAACCGTGCTAGCTGATTGCTCTCTCACCACACAGTGTTACCAAACAGTAGATTTCGAAATAATTTATAAAATAAACTTAGAAAAAATTTAATTCTTATTAAAATAACTTAAAATCAAATCAAATATTTTCATTTAGTGGTTTTAGATTTTGGCTTATTATACAATGAAAATTAATGACAACGCGGGTGTGTGCAAAAGTGTGTAAGCAAAAATATCAATGACAACATTGTGTCGACACCACGAAACACACAAATCGATGCATTGTGTAAATATGTAACCAAACGAAAGCAGTTGTTTTCTACGGGCTAAAGTTTTGCTGAATTTTGTGTATCCTACGGGCAACGGAAAGGGACTACACTAACGTCGGTGACTGCTGGCACCATAAGACTTTTCAAATTTCCTCGCTGTCAGAACTACAGTTGCGAATTCGGTCTCGAATATAGGTGAACATATAAAGTTATCTTTGATATTATGAAAATTATACATAAAACATATTTACAAACATATTATTAATAAAAAAAAATTAAAAACAAAAAAAAAATTTTTTAATTTTTGACTATTTCTGCGTATTGCACTCTGCCCCTTTCCATGTCAATTAGTATGCTAATATTTTGTATTCCGGTCTAATGTTATGTAGCCATGAAAATCGTTTCCGGTCAATATCTTGTCTTGCTTCAGTTTTTCCTTGTTCCGTTAGAGCAACTCGTATTTGGGATTTTAAATGATATGGCCTAAGTATGATGTCTTCCTTCTCTTTATGGTTGATAACAGCTTTTGATCACAGTTCATTCTCTGTAGAACCTCATTATTCGTAATACGATCTGTCCACGATATTCTTAGAATTCTTCGATATATCCACAATTCATATGCTTTAAGCTTGCTGAGATCTGCCATTTAAGGGGTCCAAGCGTCCATGGCATAGAGAAGTATCGACGAAACACAGCATTTTCCAAATCGCATGTTGGTTTTCAGGCTGAGGCCGTGGCTGCTTAGTACCTTTCAATATTTTGGCCAATTTTAACTATTTTCCTTCGTTTTGTTCAAATTTTTTTAATTTTTTTGTAAAAGTATTGATCTTTATACAATATAATAAAAACCGTTTAAACCAAAATTTAAAATTTTGTGCGAAAATTAAAAAAATTTAACATTTTTTCTAGCTCAACGATTCAAATCCAACAATAATTTTTTCCCCCCTTTATTTTATACATCTGTCCATTAACATTAAGTACGTTGTTTAACAATTTGGCCAGGATTTACATACGATAATTAATATTAAAAAAAATAAATGTATGCAGTCTTTTAGCTTAGTAAATTTTAGTATAATAAAGCGTAAGTTTGAAGCTGCTCAAAAATCTAGTTGGTTCTATTTAATTTTCTTCCTTGAAGATGATTTCCCATATAACGAATGCACGGCGTTTTTTTATATGGAGAAAATGAGCAGCTCCAGCAGGAAAAAATTATCAAAAAATCAATGAGAATTTCAAGCCACTTGAAACTTGCTCTATATTATATTAAAATTTTAAAGCTATGAAAATGAATACCAACAATTTTTCTGCAAATTTTAATTAAAAAGTTGTTGTAGCACTTCACCAGGCTCTGCAAGTCACCGACCGTCTTCGTTTAATCTACCTAAAGGTAGGCCCAAGAAACAGGTTGTTTCGACAGGTTGGGTCCAGAGGGGGAGGGGTGTTAGGTGAATGACTTTGCAATACCTAGCGGTTGTACTCTTCAAAATTTAATACTGAAAAAATACTAAAAAAACTGAAAGGACAAAAAAAGTTTGGTAAATATACCTGTGGCCGAAAACTTTAGCAACTTTCTATTCAATTCCGTCCGTTAGAGGACGCTGAGTTGATCGGTACCCAAAAGAGTCTGTATCATTTCATATTTTCGAGAAAATCAGTTTTTACGTTCAGCGATTCCTCAGCTTTTTTACTAAAAAAATCGAAAACATGGTTTAAACTTCACGCAGTGTTATCATATTGATATCAAACGACAGAAGAAAGTTCTGGCAATTGAACTAAGGCCATAAAATTATAAAAAAAAAATTGTAAAAAAAAATTATAAAAAAAATTAAAAAAAAAAAAATTTTTTGAAATATATAAAACAAAAATGTTTTTAAATAAATTATAATTTTTAAAATTTTTACTTGAAGAAAACCAAATATTTTCGCTAACAAAAAGAAAAAAAAATGCATTGTAATAGCTACTATTTTTTCTTTCAAACGCAAATATTTTAATTTTATCTGATTACTACTTCAGTGGAAAATAAAACTTTAAACTACCAGTTTAAAAAAGTCATATAATTTCAAACGGCGATTCCATTTCAAAGGATATAAAGAAGTGTTGTGCATTCAATATATTTTATGATTAAAAAATCAAGCTGTGAAATATGGGCAAATATATCGGAGATTACTGTAGATATAGTACATCAATAGTACTACTGCAACTTTGCTTTCAAGTTCCAGCAAAGATCAGCTAAAGTGCAAGTAATAAGCAACTAAAAAATTGCGTTGAGTTTTCAGAATTTTTTTTTTTTTTTGCTGACGGCTGTTTGCACTTTTATTCCATTTAAAAATGAATTTTTTGCAAACAAATTTTAAAAATTAATACCAAAGGGCTAGGACTTGAAATCAACGTCGAAATTGCAACATGCATCTGCAACAACAACACTTATCTTTGTACCGGGATGCAAAAGACCGTCTCGCAAAATTTCGTAAAAAAAAAATCTGGTGTGCATAGCACCTTTACTGTAGACTTTTTAAATAGAACGGCATTATTTGCAGACCCATTCCAACTTTTTCTGAATACAAACAAATGTGTGCACCTTTTTGATCAATAAAAGCAAATTAACCATGAGAGATATGACAGAGGACTTGAATATTCGTTATGGATCCGATCAGAACAATGCAGTTTTGCAGATTTAGGTTTGCGCCGTGTTCCTGCAAAGTTGGTCTCAAAGGACCTGACTTTCGCGCAAAAAAGGGAGCGCATTGATATAGCCAAAGACATGATTTTCAAGGTTGAAACCGACCCAACATTCATCAAACTCATTATTACTGAAAACGAGAGATGGGTTTATGAGTACGAAACGCAATCCAGACATCAGGCGAGTGAGTGCAGAGCTCAGAATGAACCAAGACCAAAAAAACAAAGTCGTTTTCAGTCAAAAAAGTGTTCGATGGTCATGGTTCTTATGTCATACAACGGTATTGTACACCACGAACTAGAGCCAGAAGGTCAGACAGTCAATAAGGACTATTATTTGTACGTTGTGAGACACTTACGTGAAGCAATTTGTCAAAAAAAAAAGGATTAGTAGGAAAACAACTCGTGGATTTTGCACTATGATAACGCATCGTTGCACGATGCCGTCATTATCCATGAATTTTTGATTGAAAGAAACGAATACCATCCAACAGCCATCGAATTCATCTGATATGGCTCCCTGCGATTTTTTCTGTTCGAGTCAAAACCTCTCTACGGAGAGCGCATATTAACAGCCGAAAAGAAGTAATGGACAAATCGAAGACGACTTTGATGGTTATGCCGAAAATAGAGTTCCAAAAATATTTCGGGACTTACATCAAAAGCTGGCATACGTGCGTTGCGGTAGATAAAGTTTGAAGGCGTTAATATCACTTTTGAGGAACAAACTTGTATTTTGAATTTTTTTATATGTAGGTACGTATTCCGGGAATTTTTTGATCAAGGTAGTATATCAAAACTTAAGCATCAACCCTCATGCAACATCTGTTTTTCCGAAGTTTCTAAGCAATTATGTTGTAATTTAACGAAGATTATTGGGCTTACACTAACTTTGCCCATTTAACTTTAAACTTTTGCACAATACTGCACTACATCAAATTAAATGTATTGCAAAAATAAAGCACATTTTCATTAACAAATTATGAATAAAGTTACAAAATTATTTTCCAATACAAAGAAATATTTCTTTACACAGAAGAAGTACCGAAATGCTAAATCCAACCCAATTCATATATAATACGAAGATCATCGCATAATATTATATTAATTCACTACATTTTTATAAATTTATGCCCAACAAGCAAAACACCACAAATTTATGACTCCTTTTCAAGTCTCGTGCTTTCTGCCTCTTAAAATCACTCGATTTATTTTCGTATATTTTCCCTGTTATTTTCACACGTGTATCGTATGCCACGCTATCCCATCCACACACGTTCCCCCTAAAATAGAAACACATTTTTGTCGTAGGTCAGTGGATGCCCTAAAAGTGCGCTGCTCAACTAAATCGCTAGTAATAACGTAAATGCCGCCGCCTTTTACAGCAGCGGCTATGTCAATTTGCTAGACGACTAACTTGCGGGCAAATGCACAAGCAAAGATATACTCATACAAACATACCTGAACAAAAGCAGCTGCCAATGAGGCTGAGCAACAGCCAGATACCGCATATAATCCATAAATTGAATTTTGATGGCACTTTACAGTGGTAGTAGTAGTAGTGGTTGCTGTTGTTGTTATGAGAAAGCACACTTTCAGATTTTTCTAAACGTCGCTCGCATTCCTCCATGACTGTGTATTTTTGTGTTGTTGGATTGTAAGAACTTATTGTAATTGCAGTCGCAAGTAGTAGTGTTGTATGGCAAAGGTCAAGGAGTGAATGAACCTCAAAACTTTTTTGTATTTACTTATCGGAATTTTATTTTATAAACAATTCTATTTTTGACTGGGAAGCCAGTCAACTTTCCGATTTCACTATTCAAAACAATCGCTTACAGCGCCACATTATTTAGCTGAATATTTTATTTATTTCATGTACATACATACGTATATATTTATTTCTCATATTACATTTTGCTTCAATGGCGAGAAAAACTGTTTGTTTACATTATTATTTCTTTTTTTTTTCGTCAATTATTTTTACTTATTCTTTAATATAATATTATTCAAAATGGCAATGCTGTTAGTCGATTAGAGAGCACCAACGACCGTATTCGCGTTTTGAGAGCGATCAACGATCGTTGATGTTGAAAACTCGTTACACTAACACTTATGAAACGGCTGAGAGTTGAGAACGTCACTGCGAACAACTGGTTTTGCGTTGAAGCTCACAAGAACAACAACACCGTATGCGGCACACCTGCCTGCTTGCGCTGGAACGGCATTTCCCCGCACATTAACGAATATATAGTATAATATTACTCACGGACGCTGACTATGCAGCGTCGACGCTCAGGTAAGTAAACGAACGCAGAAATGCGGCGCGTCGTCTTTGTCATGGGCATGTGTGTGTGAGTATGTGTGCGCGCGCGACTCACAAAATTCACAAGAATAGCAACAACACGAAACACTGAATTATTCACACTAATACTGCACCAATTCACACAGATTCAAATACAACAAATACTTGTATAGCCAGTTGTATACTTTTTAATTAATTTGGAATTCTCAGGCCCTTTTCTTGCTTCCACATTTTTCTCATATGTTTGCCACCAAATATGAAATGTATGCACGAGAACTTAATTTATAGGCATCAACTCACTTTATATTTATTTATTTTTCATTTCACATTCATCGTATTAGCCATTAAATAATTATTTAGTAAAGCCAAAAAGCCATTTGGTGGCCACAAACTTCGATTTTAGCTGCTGCTGCCAAATTGCACTTTTTCGTTATTTTCTCATCACTGCTACTACATTGAAAACATTTACGCAAACTTCTTCATACACGTATGAATTTATTTTGTTTTTTTTGTAAATTCTCAAATATGTAGTTGATAATTTTTCCATCAAAAATATTCAATTAACTCGGCACCGTTCACTTATCTCATCATTATATTCCATATATCTCATTGCTAATGTATCGGCAAGAAGCCAACAACTTCTTTCATTTGCACAACACACCGAACGAAAATTTTTTAAAAATTCTCAACGTATCCGCCGTCGATTAGCGTAACTTCCGACAGCACATTACTTTCGCACGGCACGGCACAACGAAATCTATTCACCACCAGCACAGTAAAATGCACATGAACTCCGGCCAGCAGCGTCTTCACAGCGTACAAATACACTCAAGAAATTCACCATACTTATATGAGTGAAAAGCATAAAATACTCAATGTTTGTGGGAAACCGGTTCTGTTGTTGCTCAAATGCGAGTGGAGTTTGATTTGCTCGAGCACATGTGAGTTGTTTGGGAAACGAAAGGGATGGTGTTGCAACAATGGGTAGATTCTAGGTGAAGTATTTTATTATTGTTGCAAAAGTTGCTTTAGTCATTGAGTAAAAAAAATCCTATTATTCCGTGCAGTTTCCAATTTTAATTGTTTTTATTTTTTTTTCATATTTTAATAAATTGTAATTATTTGCAGAAAATCACCATTCATAAAGATTTCCCCTTCAATACTAACACTCTTCGCCTTGCAAACAACATCTGAAATTTTGCAGTTGCGCAAAAGCGCTTATCGTTAGCAACAGGTGGTCGTTAGCAGTGTACACTAAAGTACTTAAATATGTGCATAAGTATGTGTGATGGATATTATATGTGGGCCATAAGAGAACATATTTATGTTATTTATTATATTTGTTTGTTTTTCTTATAAGACGCGTGTGCGTAGCATTAAAATGGCGCGCACTTGAAGGAATAACAAAAATATTTTGTACTCAAAATCCATTCATCGAAATTTATACATTCAAATGTACTGGCTTGTATGTTTCTTTTAATGCAACGTAAATTGTTTTGATGATCCGTAATTTTTTATAATTTAACGATGATAATTTGATTGCAATTAAAATTATATCTTCTCTTAAACACTTTACAATTTTTTTATAAAAGTGCGAATAGGATAAAAGTAAAGTAAATTTTTCCTTTACGAGGTAAGACCGCCATACCACCATTCAACTAGACGGTTATAAATAATTTATTTTTGATAAAACCATTAAACGCATAGCCTTTTCACATATATTTACAAGGTCCGGCATGCGAAGTGTAACCAACTTCAGACCGCTCGCGCAGCTGATGCACGGACATGAGCTGTCTGTTAGTTGGCTAAATGACAGACCAGAGTATTGTTTACAAGCGCGCGGAAGCGTTTTGCCGAGAGTAAACGAGAAAAAAGGAAATCAGTAATGGATTTCAAATCACAACCAGCGATTGTTCAATAGCTCGAGCACCTTAAAGTAAATCAACTTTTTGTTTATCGCACCATTATTCGTTAAAATGATACTGGTAGCAGCGCGAAACGTCATGGAGGTGGTCATCAAAAGACTGTAACGTCACGTGAAAGAGTTTAAAAAGTTCAGAAGCGACATGAGAGAAATACCCGACGAAGTGCCAATCAAACAACGAAAGAACTGAAAATATCTAACCCTAGCATCCGTCGCATACTGAAAAATGATCTCAAAGTCAAGCCTTCTTCTTCTTCCTCTTCTTATCGTCACTGTGAACCGTAGCTTCCTTTACAACTTCTTGCCATCAAAGTCAAGCCGTACAAAATCCAAAAGGCGCATGATCTCACACCAAAGCAGCAACAAATCAGACTTGAGAGAGCAACTCCTGGCTTCGCTTGGCCGAAGCCGAAAGCGGTAAATTTCCGAACACTGTGTTTTCTGATTTCTTTTCAATCTTCCAAATCGAGCAATTCGTAAGCTCCCTAAACGATAGGGTTTATTTGCCCAACCGTTCATACGAGAATTTGACTAATCGATTGGCCATCAGGAGGCAGCACTCGCCACATGTAATGATTGGACCGCTGTAATCGCAGATGGGCGCTCTCCAATCGTTTTCAGCGAGTCTAGCGTCAAGGTAAATGCGAAATATTATCGACAAAGTATTCTGGAGGTTGCTTTGAAGCCGTGGGCAGACAAATATTTCGGTGGCAGACCACGGACGTTTTAACAGGAACCGGCACCGTTTCACAAAGCTCGAGTGAACCAAGAATGGCTAAAAAACATGTTCCCAACTTCATAACGTCCACACAATGGCTCTCAAATTCAGTCTTGTGGCGCTGAAACAAACTATTGTTCGCGAGTGGGCCAAAATACCTGCAAGTCACATTCGGGTAGCTTTCCATTCCTTTTTGGACCGCCTCAAGGTCATAGTCAAGGCAAAAGGTAAATTAATGTTGAGGAAAAGTAAATTGATTCTTAATTTTGTATTATTTTGACACATTTTTTACTTTGAATTGAACAAAAGTAATTTTCCAAACTAAATTTATGCGCTTTTGAATTGGTTACACTTCCAGGTCCGGACCCTATACTTCTAGTAAGTATTTATGAAAATGGTTGTTCTTTAAGAACAACATATCGCAAAATTCGTGACTTTTTTTGGTATGAAAAATCCACCGAATGAATCGACAATTCAGAGGTTAGTGTAAACATTTCAAGACACTGGTTCTGTCGAGGATAGAAAAGGGATATTCTGTTGAGAATATTGCCAAGTGTTGCTGAACAACCTTCAACATCGATATCTCGACGTTCTCAACAATTAGGCATTCATGAGTCGACTGTTTGGCGGATTTTATCTGTAGACGTCCTCATGGTGGACATTTACATAAATGATCCTTTTTTAACATAAAATTTTTAAGAACCGTATTTTGAATAAAAATAGTGAAAACTGAAAGAAATCTTAAATTTTTACATGTTTTATTTTAAAACAACTTCTGGGCACTTCTTTTGAAGGACCCTTTATACATCCCTAATTGGCCGAGCTTCTCCTCCGATATGTGGTGAACGTCTTGAGGTTGTTCCATAATAGCTTCTTATAATTATATGTAAGGCTTGAAGACCAGTGTTAAGTAGAGTAAGCCTCTTAAAGATTAATACAATGTAGTTGAAAAATGAATACATAGATCGATAAAACAATTCCAGAGTCACACAGCATTAATGAAGAAAAGTCTGTATGAGGACAAGTACGAATATTTAGGAATAGCCAGACTTTGATGCCTGCTAGAGCTTGTTTTATTTGTATTTTAAGTTCTCATATAGATATCTTGGAGTTTTACATTCTATAAATTTGTAAGTGAATAAGCCTAAGGGTTGAAGAAAGCATCAGGCCATATTTCTTCAAAGACGGGGCTATCGGACCGTGATAAACGGACGGCGCTACTTGCCATACTGCCCGTGAAACAATGGATTTGTTGCATCCTCGATTCGGTGAGCAATTTATATCTCGTCTCGGGTCAGTGGGTTGGCCACCAAGATCGTGTGATATCACACCTTTGGACTTTTATTTGTGAGGGTATGTAAATTCTAAATATATATATATAATTGGCGCGTACACCCTTTTTGGGTGCTTGGCCGAGTTCCTCCTCCTATTTGTGGTGTGCGTCTTGATGTTGTTCCACAAATGGAGGGACCTACAGTGTCAAGCCGACTCCGAACGGCAGATATTTTTATGAGAAGCTTTTTCATGACAGAAATACACACGGAGGTTTGCCATTGCCTGCCGAGGGGCGACCGTTCTCTCTGTGAATTCCGAATGGCAGTCACGCACCAACCCATTCGTCTACGGCGGCCGCCGTAAATACTTTGTGTATAAAAAATCTTCAATTAAAACATTGAAAGCCAAGATTACTAAAGTTATTCCCGAGATACCGGCCGAAGCTCTCTAGCGAATCATTCAAAATTTGAGTTTACGGATGTCCGAATTACGGCGCAGTTGCGGTCAACATTCGAAAGGGATTATCTTTAAAAAATAAATGTCATATATGGTTCTACACAAGAATTATAAGGATTGCCCAATCAATTTGAATTTTCATTGTTTTATTTCAATTTAAAATCCAATATCTCTAAATTGATTACCCTTTACATAACGCGTAACATTGTTGAACACAACATCAATTTGTTGAGAGGAAATATAATTAAACTTCCTATATAGAAGGTGGCGGAAAATTTACGATTTACATGACAGCAAGGTAGCCTGTCTGAAACCTCGTTTGGTATCAAATGGCTCGGAAAACCCACTGCTGGCATTGTTCAACGTCATTTTGCACAGCCATCTGGCGATAAAACTATGTATTTCTTTAATACTGTTAGTGCTAGTTCCAAACTATCGAAAAAAGGGTCATTCGACACTTCAGCAGATATCGCCGCCCCAAATCTGTCTGTTGCTTGCATGGGAGAGAGAAGCAATCCGAACTAGTCAGTGTTTCGGTACTAGTGGATTTTCCTATAGAGTTGATTGCATATTGAAGCTGTTGTTACGCGTTTGCTTCTAACGAAATGATCCTCATGGTATCAGTCCATTTTATATCCATTTTTTAGAAAGTATGCGGCATACTCGGAGTGTCGCATTGATATATTTGCTTTAACGACTTAGGAGCAGTGGTGTCAACTCGTGGCTGGATGATTTGTGAGCAAATAGTTAGTAAATGTGGTTGCGAACAAATAACTAACAGATATGAAAACAAAAGTGAAAAAGTAGTAGGAAATTGAATTGCAAATATTGATGTTTTCCTGTTTGTATCTACCGTGGTAGGAGAACCACCCACTCTTGCAGGTCGCATCAGTTTGCTGCAGTTCGAAAAGTACTAAACTTATATATGGATTTGTGTAGTTTTTTTGTAGTTGTATCAAAAGTTTCACTTGTGGTGTATATATACATATATTCAAATATGTAAGTTTATAAATTCCCTCTATACAGGCACATTCTTACATCGTTCGAACTATCAGATTAGGCTTTCAGCAAAGGCAATATTTATACTTGACCTGCAGGATTTCTAGTCGTAACAGTGCTTTGTTAAGAGACAACGCCATGTTAACTTATTGTGCATGTATATGCGTGTGCAATATTGCATATTTCTTTTATTTGTACATTACATAAATGTTTTCTTCTCATACTTTTGCAATTCCAATTTAAGCTCTTTGCACTTCGTCAACGAATTAATGTGATGAAAATTTTAGACTAAAAAAATATATAAAACCGAAATATTTGTAAGAAAGTGTGCACACATGCAAGATCCATAAATGAGGTCAGTGTAATATTGGAAAAGAAAATGGAGTTGTTTAATATGCAGAGCTGTCTTAGTGCTGACAGCAGGGATTTTTGGGTGGGGGGACTTCTGCTATAGAAATTAAATAAAATTAATTTTTAGGATTCTGAGGCAAAATTTTAAGAAAGAGAAATAATGAGAGTCCTCAAAATTAGGAGTAATTCATAGATCCCGCGGAAAGCAAGAGAAATATTAATAAATATATAAGATGATAGATGGAATGCGTTAGTCTCTGCTCTATTGTCCGACTAGGAATCACAGTAAACTGTAGCGGTACATACATTTTTTTGTATTCCATTTATAGCCATGCAAATAAAATATTAAAAAAAACCAAGAAGAGTGCCGTCTTCTTCTGTAACGACAGTCTGCTGAAAAAATTTTTTTTAAGAATTTGGTATAGCTGAGCTATTCGAATACGGTGGCAGAAACCAGAAAAGTTTGTACTTTAACGATTATGCAAAATATAGTCGGTGAAATGAAGAAATGCCGTTTGAAACTACATAAGTGCGCTATGCTTAGTCAACTCTAAAAATCATTGAAAAGCTCCTACGTCCTACGATATCAAATATTCTTTCAGCAAGTCTAAACAGCATTAATTTTTTGTATAGCAAATTAGTAACATCCCTAGAGTGCCTAGTACTGCGATAGCTCTAAAACAGTGCGATTCAGTGCAGAGTTCTGACCTACTAACTTCAATAACATACGTTTTTCAAAGATAGTATGTATGTATGTAGCGGTAAATTGAGTCAAATAGGCAGACTCAAGTACGTAGCTCTACTTACCGTTGTACAAGTATGTATATAAATCCTTGTGATGCTGAAATTTGGTGAATCAGACAGGTCGGTACCAAAAAGTGGCCTTTTAGTTATTTATCTAAAGCAGTTAACTTTTTGCATTAGTTGCTTCAAATACATAACTACAACTGCTACGGAAGGAAGAGAAATGCGAAATGGTATAACCAAATAAATGAAAAGCAATAAAGCTACAAAAAGGAGCGCGAAAAAGTGTCTGCTACATAGCACTACTACTACATACACGCGTGATAGGTACTCTGGTTGAAAGCTGGAAATGAGTATTCGCAGTTCGTATCAGCTGGCCCGCCAATTCAGTCAATCCAGCCATCAGGTCAACCATAGATCCTTATGTATGTATGTAAGTATATTTGATAAGGAGGAAAAACAGGGTGTGGGTGCAAAACAAATATTACAGGTGCTATATTGCGCGCCTGGTTCGTTGGGCAGCGCACTCCAACAGTTGTCTGAATTACTGCATTCACAATTTTTGTTAGCATTTCATATATCCAAGTGGATAAAGTACGAGTGATGAATAAATATGAGCTAAAAGGCGAATATATGAGTGGATACGAGGTGATTTTAAATGCATACATGATTTTGTTTTTTAATTTGTGTACACACATTAGTACATTCATATATACTGACTTTGCATCATTCAAAAATATAGTATGTATGTATGTACATAAATATGCACATATGTTCACGCAAGGAGCGGCCAGTTATTACTGAGTTGGCGTCAGTTGAATTTATTGAAATATTGATGTGATTATGTAAATACTGCGTGTGTTTTATAAATATTTTTTTAAATAAAAGTAAATATATAATATTCTGTGGCAGACATGTTCACATTTGCAAATATGTATGTACGCATAAAAATTGTGGAAGGATTTAATACAAGTATTTCGGTCTATTTGCAGATGTCGTTTCAACTGAATATTCTGGTGTCCATTCCTTCGCGTAAGTGAGCTGGTATATATCTACACATTTTTTTGCACAAACATACAGTGGCGCACGGCTTACGCGAGTTGCCCTTTAATGAAAACACAGTAAAATATTAATGAGAATGGCTTTATTGGTTTTCAAAATATTATCCTGGGAAGTCAATGTACGAGGTGTGTTCAAAAAGTATCGCGAATTTTGTGTTTTTTCAAAAATTATTGTATTTATTTATTCATTAATATCTGTTTTGCCCCTTCAAAGTTATCCCCATGAGATATTATCTACTTGTGCCAACGTTTTTTCCCAACTTCGAGGCATTTCAAAAATCATTTTTTTATCTCGTTCAGCTACTCCTTCGAAGCCGTCTTTATCTCGTCAATCGTAGCGTAGCGTCGTCCTTTCATGGGCCTCTTCAGTTTCGGGAACAAGAAAAAATCGCAGGGGGCCAGATCGGGGGAATACGGTGGCTGTGGCATCATTAGTGTGTTGTTGTTGGCCAAAAAGGCACGGGTGTTTTTGGCGGATTACTTCGCGTAAATTGCGCATTACTGGCAGGTAATATTCCTTATTGACCGTTTTACTCTGTGGCAGGAACTCATGATGCACAACGCCCCTGCAATCGAAGAAAACGGTAAGCAAAACTTTTACATTCGACCGAACTTGGCGCGCTTTTTTCGGTCTTAGTTCGTCCGGCAGCTTCCACTGAGATGATTGAGCTTAGGTTTCCACGTCATAACCATAAATCCACGATTCGTCACCAGTTATGACCCTCTGGAGCAAATTTGGGTCGTCGCGGATAGAGTCCAACATCTCATTATCCTCCTCGCGGTATTCAGGGCGAATTCAAGGAAAGCGATGCAACAAACGCTCAAAACGCCTAGGTAGAAAATTGCATTGACGGTTTGGCCCGTTAGCATAAACACCTTGTGGACAATTTCCTTGAAATCGTAAAAACAAATGAGCATCGACTTGATTTTTGTCTTCTCCAAACTTGATTTTTTGGGTGGTGGCTCGTGTGGGGCCTTCCACTCGGCACTTTGACGCTTAGTTTCAGGTTCATGCTGGAAACACCACGTTTTATCACCAGTTATAATGTTCCAAAGGAAGTTCTCGTCTTTTCTCGCCTCTTTAATGAGGTCTTTTGGAGGTTGAATTCTGAGCAATTGTTGGTCCTCAGTTAACTTGTGCGGAATGGAATGTGCCCAGACCTTTCGTAAGCCCAAATGGTCAGTTAAAGTGGGATAAATCGATGTTTTGGAGATACTCTACTCTGATTCCATGAATTTCAACAATGATTTCGATTAATTTTTGATAAATTTTTGAACAATTTTGATGAGACTTTTGGATATTACTTTTGGGTCATTTGGATCATTGTCATTTATTTTCTCACAACCATCTCTGAGACGTGTAAATCGCACATGAACTCTGGCACGAGATAGACAATCATCGCCATAAACTTTTTTCATCAATTCAAATGTTTCGGTAAATGTTTTACCGATTTGAAAACAAAATTTTATATTAGCTCCTTGTTCGAAACTCATTTTTGTGCCGATAACACAAACATACTGACACTTTAGACGCAAGAACTTCGCTTCCACTGAACCGAATGTCACCAAGCTTTCATTGGATGTCAGTTAGAGATCAAAAACATTTTTATGACACCAGTCTTGTTTATTTTAGACTTCACCTTGTAGTCCTATTCCAAAGGCTTCTAGTGCTAACCCAAAAAGCATGTCTTATGAGAGGTCTTACAAAAATATTAAATCAAACTTTTAATAATTTTATTTCCATTCAGAGTAAATTTTTATTCTAAATTTCAAATACACATTAAATCCTGTTTTCCGTATTTTCCAATTTTCCATACTTCAGTTTCTGCTCAATGGAACGTGAAAACAAATGGAAAAAGCATTCATACAGCTACAGCAGACCAAGTTCAAGAAGGTAAACTTGAAGATTTTTGTTTGATTTTTTTTTAATATCAAATGCAAAAGTCAGCCAACTGCAGTTCATTATTTATGCCATTTATTTACACCTGAAATCACGTTTCGGCGCCATTGGCGTTAATTAATGCTTTAATGGCTGACTGCCTGACAGCCTGGCTGCCGGTCGATTACGGCTTGCTGAAGGACCAACAAATTGGGTTTAAAAGCTCACTAACATATTTTGCTTGTGTGTACACATATGCGCATAAGCTTTAAATCGTGTTTCAATGAAACGAGAATAAATTAATGCACTTATGCCGTCGGCTGGAAAAAGTATTCTCGTATGCGAAAATCGGGATATTTTGAGTTGATAATGCAGTTATATCAAGTAAAGGCAAACCTTTCGGATGACGTTATCAGCTAACAGACGTAAACGTTGTTCACATGTGGCATACGTGTAAATTTTCACACAATTTGAGTGTTTACAAGGTTATATTGAAAAAATATTTGCATAGAGGCAGGCAACAGGTTCGAAAAAAATCGAACCGGGCTCAGTGAACTTTGCCGTAGGCTATATTGGGAAAAGCATTTGAAATACTAACAATATAAAAATTATGATGTTGTCAGGATAATTGTATTAAAATTGTTTTCGTTCTTAAGGACTTTCTTCAGTGATTTTGTATTGAAAAAGTACAATTGCATGGAAACCCCAACTTTACTTCCAATCAAGAAAGCGATGTTAGAGTCGTTATAAGTATTAGAGGAACACTAACTATTGTGAAGTCCGATAGTGCAATAAAATGTGTAAAGGCAGGTAGTCTTCCTTCAGCATGGCATCTTATAACACGGTTTCCCTCTAACACGATTAGAAAATTGCAAATACCTTTGTAAAGTCGCGGTGAGGCTTGCCGTCTTAAAGGTACAGTGTTGCCACTGGAATGTATACATTTCTATCACAGTCAGTGTAGAGGAAATTATTTCTTTATAACTCCTTGGCTTGAAAACAAAGAATAACTTTTTAGCATTGAGTTTCAGTCCCAAGCCATGTTCGAGGAAGATAAAAAACAATGTTCAAGAGGAGAAGTAGAAGTAAAAATACAAATCTTTGATCGTCTTTTGAAAGTAGAAAAAGCATCTCATATTGGAAAAAGTCTTAGTTTGAATGAAGCAACATTCCGGACTATCAAGAAAAAAGAAAAAAAAGAAGTGCAGTTGCTGCAGGATCATTGACATCCGCAAAACGTGCAGCTCACTCCCGTGCGTCGATACAATTCATAGCATAAGAATCCGGCATCCACGAGTAAAATGTTTCGTTTTCTATGTACCGCCACCGAAGAAGAAATCGGATTCCAGCGAATAAAAGTTTTCAATACGGTACCAGGCGGTGGCTCTGAAAGTAGTCGATGCGGTACCAGTTGGTGGTAGCAGAGGAAGAGGAAGACCTCCTCTGCATTGGAAAGATCAGGTGGAGAAGGACTTGGCTTCACTTGGTGTGTCCAACTAGTGCCGGTTAGGACGAGAAAGAAACGGCTGGCGCGCTTTGTTAAACTCGGCCAAAATCACGTAAGCGGTTATCGCGCCAATTAGGAAGAAAAAGCATAGAGTCCAAGAAGAGTCTGCGTCGGCTGATCATGAAGCCGCTAAGATGTATCCAGAAAAAAATTAAAAAAAAACATTATATAGTAGAGCTATCCTTGCACAACACTTCAAATTTTCAATGCCATCGAAAGTGGGCTTTGCTGAAAAAAAGCCAGTAGAACCTTAATATTGAAAAATGGAAAAAGCAGCACCCGAATTAAGGTGTCTAAAGATGGTCTAACGCTCCCAAAACCCAGCTAGTTTAAAAATCTTTAAATCTTCGTGCACTTAAAGGCGTAAATAAAAATACCTTACCGGTATATTGGAAAGCAAGTACAAGGGCTTGGGTAAGTGGAAATTTATTTAAAGATTGGTTTTTAAATTGTTTTATGCTAGTCGTTGAACGTTCTTTAGGGCAAGAAAAATTTGAGCGTGAAGGTGCTATTACTAAAGGGTGGTTAAATTTCAAGGGCCGATGTTGAATGTGAACCACACCTTAACGTCAGCGGCACCGTTTTTTTTTTTTTTTTTATTATTATTATTATTTACATTGTAACTAGTTAATAAATTATAAACTAACGAACAATTTGGATTTAATTTTGTACAATACAACTAAATTTAAAGATACTCTGCATCAGGCTTGCAGGGAAATGGGCTACTGCGTGAGTTGGTGCGGTTTTTTTCGTTTCAGCCTTTCTTTCCATTTAACGGGGTCAATTAGGGCTGAGGCTTCGCTATTTACATGGTGGCGTAGTCTTTCCATATGAGACTTAGCGTTGATGTTGATCGAAGTGGCAACTGAGTCGATGCCAAGGTCGCGTTCGATATCGGCGTTACGGACGTACCAAGCGGCACCGTTGGACTTCTTTTTTTGGGGTTATTTTAAATAAAAGGTGTACGCCGATAAGCCAGCAACAATTCAAGAGCTAAAAGATGAGATAATTTGGCACATTAACGGCATAGAACCTCACTTATGACTCAGCGTCATAGAAAATTTGGACCATCGGATGGAGGTGTGCCGCCGAGGGCGCCGCGGCCATTTGGCCGTTATTTTGATCCATACGTAGTTGAGCCATACCAATATTATCCTAATAAAGAGAAATGAAAATAATTTTCTAAAAAAATTGTATTCAAAATCAACACCGGCCATTGAAACTTAACTACCCTTTATTAGATAATGCTCCATGTCACCCACAAGATTTGAATCTTCCGAACGGTCAAAATACTGTTCCTGCTTTACCTATCTACCGAGTTATAGGAAGATTACCTGTAACTTAATTTCCTTGCACTTCATTGATAAATTTTCAGACCTTAATTGCCACAACTCGTATATGAAATACTTTAAAGTGCTGTTCAGAATTGCAGTAGAAAGTGAAATAAAATGTATTTGCTTTACCTGGAAAATGTCGTCAATAATTTCAAACATTTACAAACCCAAGTTAGTGGCGACATTTCATATGTAAATTGCGTAGCTTTAAAAAATAGGAGCAGCAAGAAAAATTACATATAAAAAGCAATTAAACAAGTAAACTCTGCTGAGTAATAATAGTGTGATAAAATTCGAATTACCTTTCACGCTACAGATACCTCCCATATGTGTGTTATTACGAGTATTCATGTGCATGCCCAGTTATTTCCTTTTTTTCCTGTCCTGAGCAAAATTTTATTAAAAAGTTCACGCATTAAATTTGCATCTCCATTATTTCTACCTACTCTTAACCATAACAGCAAGTGTTTATGGGTCAGACAGGGCATGACTATGTAGGTAGGTCACATATAGCCCAAAGGGGCAAACGAGGGTGCACATAAATATTTGCAAACTTGCGTGCATTTAATGAGCTCGTGGACATTCTGCGTTTCGTCCTTCTTGTAATACTTTCTTATAACTTGGGTGCTCATACTTTGCTATCGTTGAGAGTCAATGGATGTGAATAATGAATAAATTTCGGCAGTTGTAGCAATAATAAAAGCAATAACAACAACCACAACTGAACTTAAAACAAAGAAAAGTGTGTGCCTGCAAAAGGATTCGCATGCATATAAAAAGTAAGACTCAACCCGAATTATGGCCACAATGAAATAATTCAGAGAATGAATTATTCATTGTGATTAAAAAAAATAAAGAAAAACACAAAAAGAAACAAATAACAGTATTATTAAATAACTGTAAACAACTTGAGTAATACGTTGTTCGCGCTCTGTGGCAGGCTCTTAGGCTACAGCAATCTGTTGGGGCACCTTGCTGAAAGTCTGCTCCTTCAGTTGTAATGGATGTTCTTTCAAGAGCTGGAGAATTTAAAATGATAATACAAAAATAAATATTACTGACATCAATTTTTTTCATTATAATCTAGTAGATAATTTTATGGCATTTATTTTTTTGAATGAAACATTCTCTCAAAAAATTACCAGTAATTGCTCAATAAAACGCAAAATAATTGTTTAATCACCAAAATTTATTTTGTCGTCTTCAAAATTGGCTCCATTTGGAGCAATACACATATGCCAACGATTAGTCCATTTATCAAAGCACCTTTTAAAAGCGTTTGAAGAGATCTTCTTCAGTTCCTTCAGCGAATTCTCTTTAATGACCTTTATCGACTCAAAGCGGCGTCCGCGGAGTGGGCCCGAATTCACTTGCTCAAGCTTGTCTTCAGCCACCTTCCGTTGAATTTTTTGAAAGAAATTCAACTCTCTTGGAACGAATCGAGAAGCCACGCGACTCATGCCCAATTGATGGTGTAAAATGTTGCGAATTGATTCGTGAGACACACCAAGGTCACGAGCTACCTCCCTCAAACTTCAATGATGGTTTACCAGCACCAGTTCCTTGACTTTGTCGACGTTTTCATCCGCTGAAGACGTGGATGGGCGACCAGATCGGGGTAAATCTTCTACAACTTCCCGGCCCTCTGAAAAAGCCTTATACCACTCGTAGACCCGTGTTTTTGATAATAGACACTCGCCATAGGCTTTCTGCAACATTTTCAACGATTCGGCACACGAAATCCCGTTCAAAACACAATATTTAAGACAAATTCTTTGTTCGATATTTTTATCCATAGTGAAAAACGCAGAGCACACCTGCGGTTGACTGATATAATTTAATGCCCAAAAACAATCGATCAAACTGTGCGACACTATAGAGAACAGCTGTACTAACATTCCAGCAAAAAAATTTAGAGATAAGTGTAACGCGCGCTTTTTAAATGAACAATTCCCGATAATTTTTTGACAGAATGTAAGAGAATGAGCTCGCATCCAAAAGGGTGTAAACGCCAATTAAATGGACTACTTTTTCCAATTAATCTGGCCGTATGGCGTCAACGGTGGCTTGCATATTGCAATAATCTATTGTTGGGCTTCTCTTGTTGCAACCAAATGTCGTTGATGTTTAGCTGATTAATTTGTGGAATAGAAAATTTAGTTAGCATGCCTCGATAGTACTCGCCATTCACCGTAATGGCAGCGCCTTACTCATTTCGAAATACATAAGGGGGGAGCCTGGTTTATGAGGTCTAAAAATTGCATCTCTTTGCGATTTTTTTTTAAGGAAAAAATTAATTTAGCACTGCAAAGTTTTTTCTATCTTTTAATGAACATTTAAAAAGTATAAAAAAATTTTGTACTGGTTAAAATAAGTTGAAAAAAATGTTTAACATAGGAATTGGTAGAGCGCTGCAACGCTGGAGTTTCCAACTGGCGTACAAGATACAGCTCGTAATTATTATCTAAAGCAAAAAATTCAAATGGATTTCTAATTATCATAATTTTTTTAATTCTAGATGAACTAAGAAAACTGAGAGAAATTCCAAAATTTCAACTTTTTGGAGGTTTTAAAGAAAAAAATTCATTTCAAAAGGTTCATTAGTTTTTTTTCAGTCATGTACGCCAATTCAAAGAAATCATAAAAATGAAAGGTCGAGAAAAGAAAATAAAGTTTGTACTACAGCTGTCCGGTCACAGCGTAACTACCTAACGCTCGCCTACCTTTGGCTTTGTATCTACGGAAATATTGAGAATTAGGCTTTGTAACTTTGTGTGAATATTTTGAAATATATTAGGAATCGCTTAAAACGAAAAAAAAAAAAATGATTTTTTTGACCTTATAAACCAGGCTCCCCCCATAAGGAACGATGATGTCGCCAGTGCTCTATGAACATTGCGAACACATTTTTTTTTCAAAGTTAATTTCTACAAGGTGGAAGCACTATACGTTGCTGAACAGAAATGTTAACACAGTTTGCCATTCTCAGCTGTCAAACCTAGTTATCGATTTGGATAGTTCTCGTGCAGCTAAAAAACACCCGATAGAATTTTCATAGTAGCAATAAAGTTCGAAAATTACTTAATAAATGTAATGTTCAGGATGTGCAGGATATGATGAAAGCTTTCCGACAAATTTCAGTAGGTAGCTGGAGTAACTGCCGCTGTAAACAACGGTACATGTGGGCGAAAAATAAGACTCATTGTGCTACAGTAGTTGACATTTATTTGTGCTTGCAAACGTTCGCATTTTTTGTTTGTGTTTTTTTGTTTCTTGTGTTAATCAAGCTCAAATACTCAGACACAATTTGTTAATTGTACTAAAGGAAGGACATCTGCGATAGTTTACGGAAATCGCTCACCTTTATTGGCAAAGGGCAGCAATTTGGACATTTGGTGCTTGTTTAGTGGAAATATGAAGTGATCTCGGAATTTTTATAAAATTTTTTGTTTGAATAAAGATTCAATCTGACAGAGGTTTTCGTGATATTCAATCTGCATTTCCTTTATCTATATTTTCTATTTCCTGTGTGTATTAGGGTACATTCCCAACATCAGAGCACCGATTTGAGTTTTTATTTTGTAGTTTAATACGTGACGATGTACTATAAAAGTCTGAGTCATATAGACAAAACCGTATTTATTAAAAATAAAAACCACTAAATTAAATACGTACATACATATGTACTAGTATATTAAAACAAAATCATAAAGCGAATGTACCCCAAATGACAATTGGTTGGTTGGTGTAGCGCTTCCGCACCATTTTGTTGCCACCTCCTCGTTACCAACTTGCTTAACAGTTATTTACAGCATGACTATATCCAGTCTGTGCGGTTTAGGAACCTTATTAGTCTATTAACCCTATTAACCTTTGGAAAAACAATCATAGCGATTTTTATTTGTTTTCATCCGCTAACTATGCTCATAAGTGAATGCATTAATTTTAATTTTCGCAAAAACTATCGGAAATATAGTAGTTTGGGGAAAAGTAAATCCATAATTTTCTCGATAGATGGCTTTTGTTTTTTTTTTGTCCCGGGATGACGTCCGTGAAGAGGGAACTCTTATGAGTACTGCTATACCGGCATAGCAGTATGCACGACTTGTAGCCTCACAGCTACACCTACGTACTAAACACCTCTCCACTATCTACCACTCTCCCCGCGGAACTGTCCAAGAAGGAATTACCTCACGGGGCTGGTTGGCTCATAGGCTTCTAGTTAGTTCATCTACGAACCTCCGCGCGTCTTAGATCATTGTGGATATATTTTGCATGAGCGCAGATTCGCGCCAGTTATCGCTCGATTTTAGCATAAAATTTATAATTTTTTCTCCGTTTTATATTCAAGTTTCGGGAGCATAGCGTGGGCATTGGAACAAGCGTGGTTAGCGTCTTCTTCCCTATCCGTGCAGACTGAGGAACTGTCATGGCCGAATCTATGGAGGTATTTTCTGAATACTCCGTGCCCTGAAAGAAATTGGGTTAGGTGGAAGTTTGTTTCCCCATGGTTCCTTTCTAACCACGTCGTAAGAATGGGTATTAGCCCATGCGTCCATCTACATTTCGGTGAACTGTTCCACCGGTCTTGCCAGCGGGCGATCGATCGACGCCTTTCTTCTTCTGCAATAGTTTTACGACTTGTTCAGATAGCCTTATATACCCTGCTATAGCGAAGGAAGCATCGTCCGAAATTGTACGGAAGCCGCAGATAGTTCGCAAAGCGCTTAGCCGATAGACGGCTGTCAGTTTTTTTGTCAAGCTTTTTAAGTTCAGTGCATCAGCCCAAAACGGTGCGGCTTACAAAAGAACTGAGCTGACACCCTCCTGCTATATAGCATTCTTTTGCTGTGGCTAGGTCCACCATTGTTTGGCATGATTCGCGACAGGCAGGACTGCACACTCGATGCTTACTTCACTGCGTATTCCAGGTGCGTTTTGAAGTTTAAACGGCTGTCAGCCATCACTACTGCGTATTTTATAGCGGGTTTTGAACTAATGGTTACAGAACCAACATTTACATTTATAGTTTCTACTATCTTCCAGCTGCTCATTAGAACTACGTCGGTCCTATTCTCAGCTAATTCCAGCTTCATAGACCTTAGCCAAGACAAATGGCTGTAGTGATCGATATGTCGCAAATTATCGGTCAAACTATTTAAAGTACATGCTCGTTGTCAAGGTGACATTTCACACTAAAATCATTATTTTGCTATTTTTTGTTTGTTTCATTCAGTTGTAAGTTACCGGGAATCAACAATGGAAGTCAAGAAAGAGAAAATTCGGTAAATTTTATAGTTTTTCTTTGACAAAGGCAAAAATGCAAGACAGGTCGCTGAAATTGTGAATGGTGTTCATGGTGCCGATTTTGTAAATTATCTATTTGGTTTCATCGATTCCATTCAGTCATGTTTGATGTGAAAGAAAATTGCGATAATGTTGAAAAAGCCGATGAAATTACAGAAATAAACGAAGTTGGAAGGGACAGCACTCAAAGTGTAACCAATTAAAAAGCCCATGAACCTAGCTTGGAAAGTTACTTTTATTCAATTCAAAGTAAAAAATGTGTGAAAATAATACAAAATTAAGAATCAATTTACCTTTGCTCGATATGACCACATTTTGTCTTGACTACGACCTCGACTTGCAGGTATTTTGACCTACTCGCAATGGCTTTTTAAAGCGCCTCGAGACTGGTGAATCTTTTAGTTCGGCCTTGCTCGCCAAAATGGCTCAAAGAGAATAATACACCAGACTCGCTTCTGGTGAATTTGAGAGCCATTGTGTGGACGGTATGAAGTTTGGAACGTTATTTTTTAGTCATTCTTGGTTCACTCTGTGAGGCGGTGCCGAGTCCTGTTGAAACGTTCATGGTTTGCCACCAAAATGTTTGTCTGCCCACGGCTTCAAAGCAACGTCCGGAATACTTTCTTGATAATATTTCGCATTTACCTTGACGCCAGGCTCGATGCAAGCGATTGGAGAGCGCCCATCTGCGGTTACAGCGGCTCAAACCATTACCTGTAGCGGGGGCTGCCTCCTGGTGGCCAATCGATGACTCAAATTCTCGTATGAACGATCGGTCAAATAAACCCTATTGTTTTGGGAGTTTGCGAATTGCTCAATTTGAAAATTTTCTCGTCAATGTTTGGAAATTGACCGATTTCGGCTTTGGTCAAGCGAAGTAACTCCTTCGCTCTCTCAAGTCTGACTTGTTGCTGCTTAGATGTGAGATCAAGCGCCTTTTGGATTTTGTAAGGCTTGACTTTGAGTATGCGGCGGATGCAACGATCAGATATTTTCAGTTCTTTCACCATTTGATTGGTACTTCGCCGAGGATTTCGCTCAAGTCGCTTTATAATTTTTTGAACCAGTTTTCGTGACTTTCCTGACCTGCTCCATGACGTTTCCTACCAGTATCATTGTAACGAGTAATGGTGTGATAAGCAAAAGCTTTATTTATGATTTTCTTTCTTCGCGTTTACTCTCGGCAAAAGGCTCCCATGCATCAGCTGCGCCAGCGGTCTGAAGTTGGTTACACTTCGAGTGCCGGACCCTGTAGTATTCGTAGCATCGCCCAGGACCTAAAAAAATCGACCATAAAACAGTTTTAAACCATTTGCGCACAAATGTTATTTTTGGATTTTTATGATTTTATTTTCTTCAATCTAATATTTAGAACGTCTAGAACGACGTAGGCGAAGAAAAGTTGTCCTCTTTTCCGGTATGCTAAAATTTGGAAAACTTGCTCTGGTAATAAATTCTAGCACTTTTTTTATTTGTTTACATACTTTTCACTTGGTGATACTTTAACATGGTGTCAGATATCTCTAATTGGTACGATAGTAAGCAAAGGCATTTACCGCCGGAGTTTAAAGTCTCAGCAGCAAAGCGAGAAGACCAGTCATCATTATTTATATATAAATATAAATACACCCGTTTTGGGTGTTTGGCCGAGCTCCTCTTCCTATTTGTGGCGTGCGTCTGTTCCACAAATGGAGTAACTTACAGTTTCAAGCCGACTCCCAACGGCAGATATTTTTCTATAAGAAGCTTTTTCATGACAGAAATACACTGGTAGGTTTGCCATTGCCTGCCGAGGGGCGACCGCTATTAGAAAAATGTTTTTCTCAAAGTCATCATTCTTTAGTTCAGGCCAAAACGTGGCTGCTCTTGCGGTCTATATCAAATAAGCAGATAATAACAAAGAGGTAACTTTTTCTCAAATCATATGCCAATTCTTATAAAATTAAGTGTTTTTTCTCTTGGTTTATGTGAACAGTTAAAAGGAAAGTGTACCCAGAGCTGTTTCATTCTTTTTTACGCAAAGTTCCATAGAATACTTGACTGGGATATGTATTTGCGCACTAAATAAGAACCAGTCAAAATCTGATGTAGTTTCCTCATTGAAGATGTAGTAGATATTTTTAGAAACTTGAAGAGCGTTGCTTTATTGCCTTTTCTGAAGACTCCCAAAAAATAAGACCACCAAGAAAACTTAGCAATCAATACAAAAAGGCTAATTGTGTCGAATACAGTGAAACATTAACGAATTGCAATTATTGCTAAGAAAATAAAAATTATAATAATAAAATTTTACTCATTCTCTTATACTCCTGTTTTGCTTATGACAAATTTCAACTGAGTCATCACTATTTTTTTAAATATTGCAATATCCACGAACTTAGGATTAGCTGAAAAAAAACACGAGCAAATTTCCAAGAATAGTAAAACAAAGGTAAAGTTTAGTTTTTTTTGCCCGATTTCCGTAGAGAGAACAAAATATTGGCCACTGACCTGAAATAGATTTTAGATGGTACCAAAACTGTAAAAGTTATAGCTTTATAACTGAAAACTTCACCTTTATATATGTATATATGCTATGTATGCAAATAGGGCCAAGGTGAAGGTCAAATTGCCTATGGTGCGGTTGAGGAACGTCGGTATTTTAACGTATAAACTTCTACATTGCTTTATTGGGACCTAATAGTGCACTCCTAAGTTAATTTAAACATAGGTTTAATAAATGATATCAGTAAAGCAATTATACCACTCTGGCAGCTGCTTTATTATTTACATTATGCTCCGAAAAATTAATGATTATGCCCCTGAGTTTAATGGGCTAAGTGAAAGTTAAGTAGCATTTCCATTTACCAAAATAAATTTCTTCACTTAAGAATGTTTGGATTTCTATTTATTAGCATTAATTTTGCCTACCCACAGTGTTGCCAAATTTCGGGTTTTCCCAGCAAAATTCTGTAGGTTTTGCCAAAGGCAAAAAGACATTTTTTAAAGTATGCAATTTTTGCTTTACCCAAATATTTTTGTTTGCAGGCAGTGCCATCATTTATCATGAGTTCATCAGTAAAGCGCATCTAGCCAATGAAATTATTATAAAGGCACCACACATTGGCAAGTTTTGAATATCCACGTATTTATTTTTTAAATTAATTTATTTTTTTTATAAACATACACATAGTCTATTATATCCAAGACCATTATAATCCAACTTTTAAATTTTGTAAAAATGGGAGTAAGTTTTCGTCCTTTCTTAGCCAAAGTTACGGATTATTTAAACAAGTAAATTATACTTGATATTATGTAAAGTATGTGCCATTGGAGGCTACAACTTTACTCCGTCTTTCAGGCAGCATACGGATTCTTCTGACGAAAAGTTCAAGTTCTTTTGACTTGATCCATTCATTGAGCCGGTTTGCGATGCTCTCGTAGGAGTGAACCGCTCTCCATTAAAGGCTGACTGCTTTGGTCAGAACAGAGGGTAATACGGAGGGTGGGGCAAGATTTCCCAACTGAGTACCTTTAAATATTTCTGGACCAATTTAACAACGTGTGGCCTGGCGTTGTCATGCAGCAAAATCAGTTTTTCATGTGTGTACTGTCCCATTCCGGCCGTTTTTTTTTGAGAGCTCGATTCAAACGCATTAGCTGCAGTCGGTAATGATCGCCAGTGATGGTTCCACCACATGCACAACAAAACCTTTGAAGCATGAATATTTTTTTTTTACTGTCGATTTACCAGGTTCACTTGACAGGTTCGAACATATTCGACGCTTAGGGTTATCATAATAGATCAATTTTCATCGATAGTGACGATGTGATGCAGAAAACCTTTTCTTTTCTGCCGTTCTTGCACGTCACTAAACGACTCCCGTTACCTCTCTCCTTCAACTGATATGGCTCCCAGTTACCTGCTTTCTGAACCTTCCATCCAACTCTTTAGACATATCATCATATGTTCGAAGCTTCGACATGCGTCTTCATCAAGTAATTGTTGTAGTTGAGTATCTTCGAATTTTTTCGGTAGCCCCAAAGCTTTCGAGCCGCTCTGTTCTGATTTCTTGACATTCTACTAATACACCCAAGTCAAGTAGTCATCCAGATTTCGAGATAAAAGAATAAAAGGTACATCATAAAAATTTTGATACAGGAGAATTGGTTAATCGTTTAACAAAAAAAAAAAATGTATTTCCCAAAAATATGAGAATTTTTGGTTTACATTGTCGCTGTAGCCGAATGGGTTGGTGCGTGATCACCCTCCGGAAGCGCGTAGGTTCAAATTTCTGTGCATGAAACACCAATGTGATAGCGGTCACCCCTCGACAGGCAATGGTAAACCTCCAAGTGTATTTCCGTCTTGAAAAAGCTTCTTATAAAAAACCATTTGTCATTCAGAGGCGGCATAAAAACTGTAGATCTCTGTATTTATGGAAGAACAACTAGACAAGTAGGAGTAGGATCTCTACCAAATCCAAACACCCAGCAAGGGGTGTAAGCGTATATATAAGTGCATATTCATATATGGAACGAAATATGTGAGTAAAGGATCTTTCATACTCATTTACTCATCAAACAAATTTAGATATAAAATATATTCGCATGAGAATAAATATACTCAGAGGATATATTCTGGCATTTCACCGTCTAGTTTGCAACGCTTTTCCTGCTAGTCCTAGTTTTCAGAAATTATTTCCGAAGCTTGCAATGTTCCATATAGCATCCAGTGAAGTCTCACATACAGAGAGTTGATTAGTGAGCTTCTAGCTGAGTTTCGCTTAGCTGCTGAAATATATGATAAGCTCCGCTATAACATACAGGGTTTGATTGAAAAGTAATGAGCCTTCCCGCGCGGAGCGTCTGCCAAGTGATCAAACGAATCGGCTGGTGGGGGAAAATGATCGTTGGATCTTTCCCTTCCACTAGAAACCGGTCCCAGTTCGCTGGCAACAGTCAACATCGCTCCGCGCGTGAAAGCTGTTTTAAAAGTGTGTTAGGATTTTGCAGTGGCGAAAATGCAGCGATCGTTGGAGCAACGTTACTCGATCAAATTTTGCTTAAAGCTAAACCGAGTGGCCGATTCGGTTGATCGCTTGTTGATCGCAAACCCTGTAAGTTCTCTGTTTGCATAAGGCTTGACTGGGTGCCCAGGAGTTCGTAAAACCTCTCTATCTAACTTGAAGAGCCTATTTGGTGCGCTTCTAGAACGAAGCACAAACTGTTTTGCCTGCCTCTGTCATGGAATTTTCATCCAGTGATTGATTACTTCCTTTATGTGGACTGTGTACCTCTTCGAACGTATTCCCTGCCAAAAATTTCTAAACCGTGAATCTCTGCTTGAAAGATTGTTGGATAATTAATTGGGTGTCGGGGAATTTTGACCTCGGGCCCGGAATTCTCAGAGAGGCCCGGACTCGAGATTATACGTATTTATATGAATTAGACATAATTGGAAAGGGCTCGCATTTGCAATTTTCCCCCGGGGCCCGGATATGCTCTATACGGCCCTGATTACGACCTCTGATGTGGTTTATTGTGCTTGACCGCAAGGCAAAAATTGTAGGTTTCTGATGAATTTAAGTACTTCCTCAGGTTTTCTGTTCCATATTACCAATGGATTTAGAGTCTCACCACCTAGGGGTCAGTGGAAAGAAATAGTGCCCAATTTTGTTAGGAAATCCGCCTATTTATTGCCATCATAACCTTGTTAATAAGCTGGTACCCAGAAACGAAACAGTGCTCTTTGCTCCCAGGGAATTTATGACAATGAAGCATTCCGAGTCTGGATGTTATTTGTGAGAATGTGAGACTGCAGTAGGTAAAGGCTGCCTGCATGCTGTGGCTCTTCGAATGCATTCACTGCCACAAATTTCTATGCCATAGAATTCTACTTGAAAAGATGTGGGATAACCGTCCTTTAGAATACACTCAACACCAGCACCAGTCCAATCATCTGCAAGCTTTGTCTATCTCTGTACCAGATTTCTGAGTACGATTTAATGACTGCGTCAGTTTTTATATAACAATATTTTTTTGCTATCGTTATAAAATGCTTTTTAATTATTATAATATATCCACAAAATATGTTTGTTACTTGTTTTCAACTTCAAAAATTTGAACCTCTCAAAAAAACTCGTTGAACGTTCAGGTATGTCTTATGAAAATTTTTTCAATTTAGGTAGCTTTTTATTTATTTTCCGAGCATGTTTGATAGAAAAAATATTTTCGAAGTGGCATCACTGCTTGCGACTCTTATTTTATTTTTCCTTCAGCTGATTTGTGAATTCTCTCAGCCTCTACGCTTAATACCTCCTATTAATATCCTGCAGAGCTAATTATCTAATATGTGTAAATAAATGGATACCGCATCCTGTCTGCGTGTTTTCCCTTAATTAACGCCAAAGCAAACTTACCATTAAAAAAAAAAATAACACAAAGCTACAGCGATATTAAAGTCAGAGAAAATAGAACAGGAAAAAATCCAAATGAAATTAAGCATTGAACTTCATCCCATTACCACATGAAATGAATTTCTACTCCTCAAATGTTTCGAATTCAATGTTTCAAGTGCAGTTACTGACTTTCATCGTTAATAGTAGTTTGCACTTTTCCTTTACTTTTGCACTTAGTAACACCGATATGCCAGCCTTTTACCTCTGCTCCTCTTTTGTGTTGCTTTTGACGTTGGTAAATGAAATCAAAGCGTATCAGGAGTAAAAATAAAGATGTGCTAACGTTAATAATTGAGGGGCGCGCGCTTGTGGCACGAATGCATTGCATGGCCCCATGGCAATGGACGTAAAGTGATGAAACAGATGCCAAGGAAAAGAAGTAGGTGATATGTGGCAGGGTATTTCAAGTTCGAGTTTCTTCGTTGGCATTTTTTGGTTTTTGACAATTGTCGCACTTCCATTGTGTCTCTTTTGATAAATGTGGAGTGGAAAAGAACTGAACATTTAGTGAAAGGAATTCGATTTCACTCTAGAATCGTACAAAAATATGTAACATCGATCACAAAAATGGGCGATCTGTAAAAACTACATTTTATAAAATTGTGCATTTGTTCAGTCATTGCAATCGTTGAGAAGAGCCCGGCATAAAAAAAATTTATAGAAAACTTGAATCAACTGGCGCAGTTCAAGCCATAAAACCACATTCGCCCTGCCAGTTCAGTTAAAAAGATCGCTGCTGTCAGGGATGGCTGAAGGAAGATCAAATGCAGCTGAACAAATTCCACTATGGAGATAAGTAAACTGAATTGAAAAGAAAAAGTTGCAAAAGTATACCTGTGCATTTAAAGTTTCTATTATGAAGATTTCTGCATGCGAACAATTTTTCTTTATCCTTCTGAAACCCGCCGAAATGTTTTTTTGTAACTTTTGTATTTCATGTCATTTTAATGCACTTTAAGGCTCATTTTCGCATAGCTGGGTTACTTACCCAGAACTGTACCACCCTAAGCTCTCCTTTTTGTTTCATTAAACTTAAATACTTTAAATGAATTAAAAGTTTGCTCTAAAACTGTTTCGCTAAATTCATAAACAGAAAAGTTGCAACACTTCAGAGTGAACACTTGGAATTTTTTTCTTGTATGGCGATCAACTCAGTCTGAAGATGAATTAACACTAAATTGTTTCGACACTGACGATTTCGTGGAGTGACAGGTAAAACTCATTAATTGCGCTTCGGCAAGAATTCTGCAGCATATTTGTTGACAATAAATTTTTGTACCATTTCTTCTGGTATCTTTTTCTCTGCTATTTCTGCGGGACTACAAAATTTCTCGAGGTCTGCTTTTTCTGCTGCAGATGTGGAAAGCATATCATTATTATGTGTTATTATAAGGGGACTTAGCACTGCGCCCTGAAGGATCTATTATGCCCTCTTCATGGATTTAGAGTATTTCACTGAGTCTAACTTTCTCAAAAAATGTTGGTACAATGACGAAAGTATTCCTATCGTCACCAAGCCATTATTGTACTTGTTTCACTCAGCATTTTAGTGTTGAGTTAATGCTTACGACTAACTGCCTGAGGTGTGGATGTTAGTCGCCTTTTACAGACATCCGTTACCGCGGTCAAATTCTAAGCTACTGGGGTCGAGGCATGTCATAGTTATTCTTGAAGAATCGCGTGAGCGGACTTGATTTCACTTCGTGTACCCAACTGGCGCCGGTGAGCATGAGAAAGAAACGACTTGCGTGCTTTCATAAACTCGGCCAAAATCGCGTATGCGGTTATTGCGCCAATCAAGAAGAAGAGAAAATGGTGTTACTTAGACTCCGGTAAAGTTCTCAATATGCTGTCTGATCATTTTCGCTGATTTTATTAGCAAGAGTTTTATGACCTCTTCCATCTTCAGACTCATAACAGTCAATATCAATACAGCCTCTAATGGATGTATTTATTGCTCCACTTAATATGCATAGATGTTTTTCGAAAAAATCTAGCACAAACTCTTTTTCTGTCTTTATCATTTTCCAGATGGTATGACGAGGTCACGTCGTCCAAATGGATACAAACGTTCTGGCTCTGAAAGTACTCAGCGCGGTGTGAATTTTTTGTTTGTTTTGAAGCCGGTTAAACACTTTATTAGTCTAAATTTATGGTACTACCTACAATAAAAAGTACAGTAATGAATTTCATCTGAATATATATAATAATAAAATATTTTCTACAATTTGTAGATAATGATATTTTTAGTTTCAATTTTCCTTGGTTTTCTTAAAGGCTGATGAAAAATACTAAGCTTAAAAAGCGGGGTTTTCCAAAAACTTTACTTAATGAGTTTTACGATGTATGGTTTCAACTCAAAGAAAAAAATCCGGTTATTGCAAGAAAAGCACCATTTAATGCTTTTGGACTATATTTTGTTTTGTAGAACCATCTCCAAAAATTGGACTGATGTAAATTTATCAGAAGCAATTGAAGCTTGGAAAGTTAGCCATCGAAAATTTAATCAAAAGAGATATTTTCTATAGGTCTAAATACTATACCATTTATCAGTCATAACACAGCAAAACCTGCGTGACCGAAACTCCAACACAATTACACTTTTTTTTGGTTCTCCGTCATCTTTGGAAAATGTGTAAGCAGTAAGCAAACTTTATTCACATATTTTTTCTCATTTTTGCATCAGTAAAAATAAACAAACGCCGTAGCCGAATGGGTTGGTGCGTGATTACCATTCAGAATTCATAAAGAGAACGTTGGTTCGAATCTCGGTGAAAACACCAAAATCAAGAAAAATATGTTTCTAATAGCGGTCACCCTTTGGCAGACAATGGCAAACCTCCGAGTGTATTACTGCCATGAAAAAGCTCCTCTTAAAAATATCTGCTATCGGAGTCGGCTTGAAACTGTAGGTCCCTCGATTTGTGGATCAACATCAAGACGCACACCACAAATACCATTAAACTAAAACAAAATAAAATAAATACATATATAAAAAAAATTTTTTTTTTGGGACTCGAACCCAGGATTTTGGATCGGAAGCCCACATTGGCAGCCGCTTGCCTATCGCGCTATGCTATCAGCGGTGCCCTAAAGTTATTTTGTTTGTCGCTACGTTTATATGTAACTGGTACTGAAACGAATCCATATGTATGAAAAATTTTTCGCACGATTTTCCCAACGCTCTTAACAAAGTGATTGTAATGAGCCATGTTCGGTGGCCGTTTAACGGTCACGCGTGACGGTGACGTGACCGGGCCTCTTCGTGCTGGGAAATTGTAGACTCACTACTACATACATACATAAATATGTCAATGAAAAGATTGATTAATTCAAACATATTTAATTTCAATTTAAAAATACAGTTGTACCTCGATTAACCGGGTTGCTCGGGACCGGGCTCAGCACGGATAATCGAAAACACGGTTGAAAGAGGTTTTTTGAAATATTCAAAAATTTTATTATTTTTATTTATTTTTAAAAAGAACATGTAAATTTGCATCTATTAACATACTTATGAATACAGATACATATCTTATTACTGTTTTTATAATATACTTTCATATAATATACATACATATAGGTACATAAATGCATATTTATATTAATTTAAAATATTCGTTTAAAGTAGTTTGTCTTTTAGAATTCATTTGTTCCTTGAGTAAATGACTTTGTATGCGATACACTTGTATTTTGTCTGGTTCTGAAATACCTGTACCAGTATAGTTTTCTAAGAACTTTAACAAAACACTACTAGCCTCTATTGCTTGAGCTAATGTGGGGGTTTCTACCGTATTACCTCCATCTGATTCCTCTGAATTTGACTCAAGCTCATATTCTTCTGTTTGATTGACCATGTTAACGATTTCATCATCAGATACAATAGCAAACGGTGCGACATCAATATCGCACTCCATCCACTTTGAGATAGCATCAGCTGTAAAACCAGGTGGTATTAATACATCTGATTGTATCTCAATACTAAAAGTTGAATCATTTTCATCATCTTGAGATAGTAAGTTATTCCAAACTTTATTTAAAACACGTGGGGTTACAGAATCCCACGAAGTCGCTGCTGTCCATAAAGCTGACTTAATGTTCAAAGATTTAACAAATTCGTGTCGACTATTAGAATCCACAAGTTTTTGCACGATAAATTTACGGTACTGGCATTTGAAACTCCGAATGGCTCCTTGATCCATAGGCTGAATCAAAGATGTACAATTCGGTGGTAGATATTTTACTGTAACATTATCAGATATCATTGCATTTACATCCGGGTGTGCTGGACAGTTGTCTAATAGCAAAAGAACTTTGCAATTCTTTTCGAGACCAATGCGTTGTAAATGTTCTCTTACCTCTGGTACAAAATTGTTGTTAAACCACTCCAGAAATAGCTCTTGTGTTACCCAAGCTCTCTTATTAGACTTATAAACTACAGGAATGTATTTAACATTTTTTAAACATCTTGGATTAGCACTTTTTCCTATTATCATCAATTTACACTTGTGAGTCCCAGCTGCATTTGCACAAAGTAAAGCTGTGATTCTTTCCTTGGACTCTTTGTACCCCTCAATAGAATATTCATCACCACTCGCCAATGAATTTTGGGGCAAACACTTCCAAAATAGACCGGTTTCGTCTGCATTATAAATTTGTTCAGTTGTAAGTTGTTCATTTTTAATGTATTCGTTTAAGTCTTCCACAAACATCGTTGCAGACACATAATCAGCACACTCCTTTTCTCCTGTGGATTTCAGCCTACGAATTCCATGCCGATTTTTGAATTTTTCCAGCCAACCACTTACACTCGGAATTTATGTTTAATTTACCATGAAAATATTTTGCCTTCTCAGTAATCATTTCGCCTAGAAATTGCAGGAAATTTTCAGTTTATGTGGATGTCTGGATTTGAGTAATATTACCTGTAATGGGACATCCCTTAAATCTTTCTTGTCGAAACCATTCATATGTTGCAAAATCAACCTTTGGATTTTCGGATTTTTTCAGAGTATGTCTATTTTTTAAACCGTGATTGAATCACTTTCCGATTCATATTTCAAAATTTTTTCTTTGTTTTTTATTAAGTCTCGTACAGTTTGTTTGCCAACACCATATTTTTCAGATAAAAAATGAACGGATGGGTTCTTGCGATATTCGTTAATCAGTTCTATTTTCTCTTTAATTGAAAGAACTTTTCTTGCTCTTTTTGTCAGTTTACTTATTGATGGAGCCATTTTCACAAAAGCACCTGTTAAGAGATCAAATTTCACTTACAGACTGAATGAAAGTGAAATTTGATACAAATTTATTACATAAAAACAAAAAATGGGAATCCCCGAATTTTATTTCTTTGCACTTACAGAATGAATGAAAATGAAGTTTGATACAAACTTATTACATAAACAAAAAATGGGAATCCCTGAATTTTATTTCTTTGCACATTCACTTAAATTGAAAAAAGTTATTATACGCCGCACGGATAATAGAGGTAAAGCACGGTTAATAGAGATATAAAATCAAACACACAGCATGCCGGTTAACAGATGTACCCGGTTAGTAGAGGCCCGGTTAACCGAGGTACAACTGTATTAACTCGAACTTAAATGTCCCTTTAGTTTACTGCAGCCGTATTAAAATCACTACCCGATTGAGAAGTACAAAGTTGTGTGAGTTTTAAGCAGGAAGAGCAACAGTTAGTCGATTTAACTTAGTTGCAAGGACACACTTTCGTTTTTAAGCAGAGAGGCGGGTTTGTCTTTGCAAACAAACACACAAAGAAAATAAAACCAAAGAGGCAATCGGAAGTCCACTCATTTATTATCACTGTTGATTTTCGCACCACTTAAGTGAATTTCCTTTGCTACGTCAAACGCAATTTTCATGCTGAAATTAAGTTAGATGAGAATGCGGTAAATATAATATTTATTAGATTTCGCCTGTTTGCTAGAAGAATGTCATAATCGAGATTTGCTTTTTAGTTAAGTACATAGAATTGGTAGCGGCTCTTACCTTCGGTGGTGTAAAAAATTCATAGCACTCGCATTTGAGAAAATATATGTCTTTATTGTTATTTACGAGGTAATAATAAATTAAAAATTCAAGGTCTATTTTCTGATGTTTTGCTGTCTTGGGTTATGGCGTTTATACAGTAAACAAGTATTACGGGATGTTTTGTTATCGACTACAAATACTATAGGATTACGAAGGTATGTCTAAAATGTTACCTCTGAACCGGAAGTTCCCTTTATTGGTAATATTTGTAGCATTAATTTAGAACAACTAAAATGCTCTGCAAACAAGTTTAAGAGAATTCTTGATATCATTTTCGCCCGCGAAAATATCAATACTGGCATTTCTCAGTGGTATTTAGCATTCTCGCCTGTAGATAATCATCTGTCACGTTAGCTCTTAGATCGAATTTTATAAATTCGCTTCCGATAAGCCAGTGGGAAAAATCGCGTTTAACTACTTTCAATGTGATTTTTCCCGATTGCATGACATACAGTTAACTATTAACTGGGATGGCTTCTTTTCAGCTTTTGTTGCTCCTGATTCTTTTTCAACATTTAAATCTCAAAATTGTATAATATAAAAATATTCCTTTAATTCGAGGAATTCTTTTCAAACTTCCATGGTACAACAACGGATTACGAAAGCTAAAAATCTTGCGAAATAAGTTATTTAAAAACTTAAAAAAAATCAAAGGGTCAGTTGTCCTATAACAATTATAAGCAGTACCTGAAAATTTTCGATTGCTTAAATAAATTTCTTCGCAATAATTATATTGAACAGAGTATTAAATCTAGTCCTAAGACTTTTTGACCCGCTTAGCCGAATGGGTTGGTGCATAACTAAAATTCGGGAATGCATAGGCTTGAATCTCCGTACATGAAATAATAGAATTTCCTCTGCAGGCAGCGGCAAACTTCCGAGTGCATTTCTTCCATGAAAAAGGTCCTCATCAGAAATAAGAGAAGGAGCTCGGCCAAACACCTAACAGAAGTGTACGTGCAAATGTACATTCTGTTAAAAAAGTACCGGCTGCAAAGACTATAGTTGTTCAATAAAACGTTTAATAATTTTTTAATCTTTTTTATTTTGTCGCCTTCAAAATAGGCTCTATTGGAAGCAATACACATATGCCAACGATTAGTCCAGTCATCAAAACACCTTTGAAATGCGTTTGAGGAGACCTTCTTCAGCTCCTTCAGCGAATTCTCCTTAATTGCCTCTATCGATTGCCCAATTTAAGTCTTGGGAAAAGGAAACAGGGTTCTAAACCCGGTGAATATGGTGGTTGTCCGATTATATTTGACGAGGTTTTGGTCAAAAAGTGTTCACAATATGAGCCTTGTGAGACGGTGCGTTATCATGGTGCAAGATCCATGAGTTTTCTTTCCACAAATTGGGCCGTTTCCTACCCACATTCTCTCTCAAACGTCGCATAACTTCCAAGTAATATTCTTTATTTAACGTGGAACTATTTGGAACAAATTTCGAGTGCACAACACCATCATAATTAAAGAAAACGAGTAGGATATCTTTCACTTTTGAACGAATTTGACGAGGTTTTTTGGGTTTCGTCTCATGTGGATAGCGCCATTCAGACACCTGTGAACTGGGTTGCATGTCAAATTCATATACCCACTTCTCATCTCCTGTTATGATAAGCTGGATAAACGTTGGGTTCGAATTCATTTCAAGTGCCACCAGCGATGGGTTAAATTTTTTGTGACTCGGCTCAATAGATGCGGTAGTATTCCGCCAATAGCATATCGAGCTCGTCCAATGTGGTTGGTTTAGCGTGGACTAAGTATTTACTTCTTGTAGCCCCAGGGAAAATAATCGAGGGGTGTCAAGCCACACAATCGCGGCGGCCAATTGATGAACGCTCGCCATGAGATAATTCAAATTTCTTTTTTTCTTTTTCACAGCTTCGAGCATTGCGTTGCTTGTATGTCTGATAGTGCCATCTTATTCCTCCACAGGTCGAACCCATCAATGTTGCCGAACTATGGCGACAGGAAGTCGATTACCATCGCTGTGTACTGAGACGCATTGACAGAGCCATGTATCCTTAAACATTGCGAAAGAAGTAAGGTCTGTTGATGCCAAAACACTTGTGGTTTGAAGAGAATAATAATTGTAATTTTTCTTTTTGACAAAGGCGCGAAACCAAATATAGATGATTCTTGGGTAAAATATAGATTTCCGGCTAAGATGTCTAACGTCTATGGTTGCCCGGTTTTAATTCGAGCTTATGGATATTTTTTTATGGATGTAGAGAATGTGTGGGGTTGCGAGGGATGCCTTGAAATCTACGTGTTCGAATCGAAAACAAAAATAGTAGAATATTAATTGTCCACCTATCCTCCTTAGAGTTCGGATCTGTGTCTTAGTAATTTTTGTATTTTTTTCTTTGTAAATAAAAAAGAATTGGAAAATCTTTTTCAGATTTATCTGATACACTATGTGAAAAATGTATCTCACTTCAGAACGACTATACCATAGGTACTTCTCATTAGGCACCTTAGGCCGCAAACTAATTATCAGTGCCTCGTATGTTGAAACTTTCTTATAATATTACAGAAGTTTATCTTGCTAAATTACAATCTTCAGTTCAAAAGTGCAATTGATTAGCTTTAATTTTCTCCTTGTATCAAGTAATTATACCGAACTCGTGTGGCTTTGTACAACCGCTCTGACTTGTATGCACTTACATGTATGAGTTTGTTTTTGCTTCTATGACGCACCGCCTGGCTAGATATTTATTGCAATCATCATCTATCCCGGTTTTTTCTTTTTGTTTGTAATTAATATTTGATGTCTGCGGCATTAACAGACAATTTGTATGGCAGACAACTTCATTTATAGCTGAAAAGCATTAGGGTGGCAAATAGTATTGGAGATTGACTCGAGTGGCCTGGTTGGTTGACTTGAAGAAGTTGTTAATTGCTAAGCAATTTAATGACTTGTTATTAATTTAGTAAGCTTTGTGTATTCATGAAATGGACCAGTGTTGGTTATTAGCACACATAATTGTTTACTTACTAATACAAGGTGGCGCAAAAGTAACCTTGCGATGTTTTTTGGCTGTAATTTAAAAAAAAAAAATGAAAAACTTTGATTCTTCTTGTGGATTATTTTTATTTGGTCTTTTAATTCTTTTTACATCAAGTCGAGAATATGATGTCATGTAAATGGCCGCCGCCACAGTTGATTGCCATTTGAGCCCTTTTTATGGCATTTTCCATCACGTTGGCCAAAACTTCCGGCGATAGATCCTCACATTCTTGACGGATATTGTCTTTAAGAGCTGCAAGAGTCTGAGGCTTGTTGACATAAACCCGCGACTTCAAAAAGCCCCACAAAAAGAAGTCTGGAGCGGTCAAATCAGGCGGTCTTGCTGGCCTGTGCAAATCGCAAAACGGGAGATTAGGCGCCCTGGAAATGCATCCTTCAGCATATCGGTTGTGGCACGTGCAGTGTGTGCCGTTGCACCGTCCTGTTGGAACCACATATTTTCCAATCCCAGTTCATCACGTTGCGGCAAAAAGAACTCGTTGATCATTGTTCTGTAGCGCTCAACATTCACAGTAACCGTTTGGCCCGCGACGTCTTTGAAGAAAAAAGGTCCGATTACTCCTCCAGCGAAAACAGCACACCATACAGTGACTTTGAGCGGGTGTAATGGCTCTTCGTGGGCTACACGCGGGTTTTTAGTGCCCCAGAAGCGTAAATTTTGCTTATTTACGTACCCGCTAAGATGGAAACGGGCCTCATCACTCATGATTATTTTTGATGAAAAATCATCTTCCTCTTGGTGGTGATTAAGGATGGCTTGAGCGTATGTTAGACGCGATTGGCGGTCAGCAACTAACAGCTGATGGACCGTCTAGACTTTGTACGGAAACATCTTTAAATCTTGTACCAAAATTCGCTGTAAAGACCGTCGACTGATACCCATTTGCGTGGCACGTCGTCTGGTCGATGTCGACGGCGCTTCCATGACATCCCCGGCTACGGCAGCAATATTCTCTGCAGAACGGCTACTCCGGGGTCTGCCACGCCTGGCAGCATCTCGTGTTGTGCTAGTCTCTTCGAGGCGAGCGGCTAAACGTCGCAGTGTTTCACCAGTAGGCGTTGGACGGCGAGGAAATCTGCGACGAAATTCACGTTGTGCCAAAGTCACCGACCGATTATTGGTCAAATAAATAGTCAGCAATATTCCGCGTTCTGGAGCAGTGTAGCGTAACATTGTTTATTAACGTGTATTTCGCATGTGTTTACTACACAAATGTCAAAACAGAACTGACATTAGGGGCCAATCGCAAAATTTATAGCATTTTCTGATAGGAGGATTACTTTAGCGCCACCTGTTATAAACGACGACACGCCGATGTATGTTCGTATGTACATATAATGTGTAAGATTTCATCAAATACGCAACAACACTCTTGAAATACGAGGCTCAACTCCAAGCTCCACACATGTATACAGTGTTTGTTATCATTTAGGTTAGGTTAGGTTATACTGCCTGGTTGAAGCCACGCAAAGATCACATCAGAGTCCTATTTTAGCGAAAATATGCATCGCTCAGGATGTGCGTACAATTAGCGGATTTCAGGAGTCGCTCAAGCTTCAGTTCAGGGATGCATTCTAGTCTTTCAAAACCCACATTTGTTGACTGCTTAGGTCCGCTTCAGAACACAAATCGAATAAGAGCCGATGCTCCCAGTGTCAACGAAGTAAAAGCCGCTACCAAATCAGTACCGAACAACGAAGCAACAGGGATTGAGGGCATTCTTGTTGAATTCTTCACGACTCACAACGATTTTGTTGCAGAATTGCTTATCGCTCTCATCCAGAAAGCCTGGGGAAACGACAGTTTTCTGACTGAATGGACTGTTGGTATTACTATCAAAATCCAAAAAAAAGGTGGCTTGGGAGATTTTGATAATTTGCGTGGTATTTTGCGTGTGGCCCGTGATATCTAAAATTATAACAAAGGTCATCCTGGATCGGCTAAGGGATCACCTCTATACCACAATCGACTGCGCCCAAGCTGGCATTCGCGCAGGATCTTTTTGTACTGACTATATAAACGCTGTTAGAATTATCATCGAACAATGCGTAGAGTTCAGAGCAGACCCTAACATCAAGATTTTGAAAAAGCTTTTGACAGCGTGCACAGAAACTGACTTTGGCCTGCGCCGTCGAGGCGTTCCCGAGAAAATCAAACATTCAAATAATTTATCTTGGCGCTAGATGACGTGGGCTGCACAAAGGATGTATTTTGTCGCCTGTGTCATTCCTCTTAGTAACAAGGGACATCCACGAAGCAGCCTAAGGCCTCTTCGCAACTGCGGTCTTAGATGGACGATGACTAGTATGCTGCAACACATCAACTATGTTGAGGATATACACCTCCTGACACATCGCCTAACTGATCTTAAGAAAATGGGTTCCGCCCTTCATAGGGAAGCTATGTATCCTCACCGGCCTTAAAATTAATTTTGACAAGTCGCAAGTGATGAGTCTGGCAAATAAGATGGGTGGGTGTATGGGGATTGCACGTAACCTTATCGAAACAGTAGAGGAATTTACATAATTTCACGCAAAGTTGCCCCAGGCGGCGGCACACGCTCCCGAAAGAGGGGCATCGGTGGTGTTATACCCTGTACGGCGAAAGACCAGCCTGAGTTCCAGTTTAAAGGTTAGATTCTTCAAGTCGAATGTTCTGTCGGTATTGCTGCATAGTAGCTCTTCCTGGAAAATCACCACCCCTATAACCAGTTGCTTACAAGTTTTTCTCAGCCGCTGTCTAAGGATTATATTCGGAATTTTCTGGCCAAAAATAATGCCAACAAGGAATTGCTCGAAAAAGCAAACATGGAGACGCTAGACATTTTAATTAGAAGACAGAAATGGAAGTGGACTGGTCACTCTTTACGCAAATAAGACGGTAACATAGCGAAGAAGGAAATGGAATGGAACCTACTCCCAGCGAGAAGACTGCCTACCAGGCCAAGGGCAACATGGAAAAGATCTGTGGATGACCGCGAGACGGCTTACCTCGTGTTAAGTTGGAAGTTGAAGAAGGCGTTATCCAGTAATCGGCCAAAAGGCGCATCAATGTTGTTGATGCCCTAAGTCCCGTTAGAAATTCACGAAAACAATGATAATGCAAAAATCATCTATATCATCCATATTCGGCGCTTAACCTTGTTGGATAACTCACAACTTGTTCTTCCATAGCTTGAGTCGTTTTTCTCAGCTCTTTCAGAAAATTCAACAAAAATGATTAAATGTTTCTCCTTCAGGCACTCTGTGACAGTGTGCACAAAACGTTTGATGTCAAAAAGGGCAATCATTTTTCCTTCACATTTTTCTGATGAATTAAAAATTTATTCTAATGCGAGCGAAGTTTATGGCTATACTGATCTATTTACAGAATGCAAATGGTTATTTTATGAAGAGCTTTTCCATGGCAGAAATACACTCGGATACTTAACATTGCCTGCCGAGCGGTGACCGCTAATAGAAACCACTTTTTCATTTTTGCTGTTTCATGCACGGTTCGAACCTACTCATTCCCGATTGGTAGTCACGCACCAACTTCTTCGGCTACGGCGGCCGCGGTGGAAATTTTGCACCTACCAATTTTATCATTGAAGTTGGTTTTTCCTATATTGAAGTATAAATGTTTTATATAAAAGAATAAATAATATTCATTTGCAATGCCAAAATTAATCATACGCCCAGGTAAACACGAACAGTTTAACCAACAACTCCAATAATTATAAAGCACAGTGATATTCAAACAATAAAGTTGCTTAAGTAGTCTTAATCTTCAATGGTTCAAATCGATAGTCAACTAATAATAGAGTGTCAGTTTTATTTTAATATACATGCACACATATATATACATAAGCAAGTCACGGTTTTTATCATTGATGAGTTTTGTTGTAACGATTTCGAGGTAGATAAAGGTAGAGTTCTCTATGTTTGTGGCAATTCTCACGCAAAAGCGGTCGATAGCTATTCAATGAAACAAACAGATTAACTCGAGCAGAAAATTAGTGATAACAAACTTTCTCTTAAGGAAGAAAAGAGAGATACACCGAAAAAACCAAAAACTACTACTGAGTTGAACAACTAACTGATCAGAAACTTTATTGCAAATTAGAGAAGCGAAAGTTTGCAAACTAAAACGTGAAAAGTATGTTACTATGAACTCTTCAATCTTTTTACCGGTATTGCATGTCATTATATTGAATTTTATTTACGTGTTTTTGCTGAAGTGGAGGACACTTTTTGACTCTAAAGTTTGAGAACTCGTATTTAATTGGAGCGAATTTTATACATTTGTGGCGGTTTAATAAGTTCTAAAAGCTGATGTCAGCACTATCGTCGGAAGACTTGGCAACACGTACATTTTTTCCATCGAGTAAAACATCTGGCAGCACCGCGGAAAACCGATCTGTCATTGTTGACCAAATTTCTTCCTCTTCCCTTTTCCCTCAGACCAAAGATAAAGCAGGTTTTTCCTTCAAATAAAATCCGAGAAATTGTTCGTTTATACAAAAAAAAAAATGTGTCCAATATTATTTTTGACTTTTTTGACTTAATAACATTTAGGGCCGTTTTCTCGACTAATGTTACATAGTCTTTGTCAAACATTTTATAAAAGTATACTATGTATGCATCATCATATTGGAATGCTCATCTGAACACTTAGACGCCTTTACAACTATAACTATGGTTTGACAGATGAGAATGCAAACTGTGGTAACATTTCTGTTCAGTAATGTTTGGTAAGGTTGGTGCGTGACTACCTTTCGGGAGTGCGTAAGTTCGAATCTTCGTTGGTGAAACACCAAAATTATAGAAAATCGGAAATCGGTACTCAATGGCAAACCTCCGTGTGTATTTCTGTCATGAAAAAGCTCCTCCTAAAAAAACCATTTCCGTTCCGAGTTGGCTTAAGGTAGGTCCCTCCATTTGTGGAACAAAATCAAGACTTACGCTACAAATACAGAAATGTACGCACCAAATATTTATTTATTTACTTTAAGTTTGGAAAGTCATCATAAGTCGTTGAATGCCAAAAAACAAAGCTTCAAAATTGTGGAACTTTACTTTGAAAAAAAAAAAAAATAATAATAATATATGTATATATATGTGCACGAAGTTCATAGAGCAATTCGTCCATTTTACACGTCTGGCCGCATCATGGGCCCTTATTTGTTTTAAAATGAGGGAGAAGCTGCCCTTACTGTGAATGGCGAGCGCTATCGAGTCCTGCTGATTGAATTTTTGTTTTCTAAAATTAATCAGCTAAATATCTACGACATTTGGTTTAAACAAGATGGGGCTACTTGCCATACAGCCCGCTTAAAAATCGATTTAATGGACTGATCCAACGGACCAGGTAACTCGTAGCCATGGCGGATATATGCCGGATATCACATTCCGAAAATAAATGCCATGCAATTATCTACTAGATTATATTAAAAAAATTCATGCCAACAATATTTCTGTTTTGTGTAAAAAAAATACCCGATACTTGAAATACCAGTACTTCTCTCTCTGTGCAAGTTCACGCTTTGATGTCGGCTCGTGAATGATCTGCTCAACTTGAAAGATGGGGAATGCAACCTTGCAAAGTGTCAATAGTTATTGCGAAACAGCTGATTAGCAAAATTTATATAAACGATTCGCAGGTGCGTTCGTACAACAGCGCGCGTAAACATGAAATATACGCGATTCGCAAGCTTTTACCTTCTGTTTGGTGCAGCAACATCGTTGTGCGCGCTGAGTTCACATAACTGATCGATTGTTTGCAATGTAAAGGAACGGATGCTTTAGCCGAGTAGATTTGTACGTGACTTTTATTCGATACTTTTCAACTTAAGAAAAAACCAGATGGCACACCCAACGCCACACATAACTTACAATTCAGTAGGTATAGCTTTGAAATGGTCAATGAATATGTTTTTGCTTAACGCATCTCCCTAGTATCTGATAATTCAATTAAAACAATGCAATATCCATCACCGTCTTGGCGGGTTAGCGGGTTTAAGATTGCTAAGTGAATTCATCTGACAGAGGTGTGTACTCTACAGCATGTTTTCAATTAGCAAACTGCACTGAAAACGACGAACACCACGAATAGTAAAATGTTTGCTACACATCAGCATTTTCAATTGCTGCGCCTTGTTAATTCCGTTGCTACCTAAATTCACCGACCTACGTTTCATTGTACGTAGGCGTTGTTACAATCTATTGATTCGAATTTGTCACAGCAAATGCAACGGGAGGACACGATAGGCGGAGTTTACAACCCGTTGGTTGGGTCGAAAAGGTCAAAAATATCCTGAGGTCATGTGAAATGTTGTGTGGTGTTAATGAAGGTGTAGGAAAAAGTATGATAAACGCAAAAGGAGGAACATTGCTAGGTTGTGAAAATCAAGTTAGTTGTTGGCATCAAAATGGTGTTTGACCTATTGGGCGAATCATTTAGTGACGGTCGGCCAGTTGGCGAGTAGAAAGAAAAGAAGGAAAACAGGAAAATAGTGGCATGAAAGTAAAAAACAAGCTCAAATTCCACTTAGGCCAATTAAGTGCTGAAATGGGGTGTAGAATTCAAACGTGGTCGGATGTCCATAAAGTGCAATAACACCAACAACCATTGAGTAAGTGTATGATATCGTTTGGGAACATCCAAGTTTGAGTACGCATGGAATTACTGATACTACAGAAATCTTCAATGAAGGATAGAAAAGCTGGTATGGGAAATTATTGCCGTATTGGTTAATAATTCAAAAAAAACTGTGGATTAGTATTTGCAGAGCTTCCGTAAATCAATAAAGTGATAGTATATAATTTTATAAATTTATTTTATTGGAGTACGTGTATTAAAGTAAAAAAACTATTGCCATTTAAAAGTTCACATTCGTTTGCTTTTGCCTTCTTATTTTGGAATAATTTTTTTACAAACATTTTTTTACTGAAAAAAAAGAATGTTTTGTGATGAAAATATTTATTTTGATACTTGTGATTAATTGCGTGACACCCTGTTTAATGCTATGTTATGAAGGCATGCTTGTCCATATCTTGTCTCCTAATATATAGGGTGTTAAAAAAGGTATAAAACATATTTAATAGTATGAATAAAAAGAAGCTATTGCGATTTGAGAGAACCATAATGAGAAAAATCCACGATCCTATTCGGTACAATAACGAAATTGAAAAACTTATTGGTGGTGAAAATGTAATACGTTTTATTAAAGCACGGCGGATTAGATGGATTGGCCACATTGTAAGAATGGCCGTCGAAAGAATCCAAAAAAGGGAGCTTACTTTGCGTCCAATAGGAGGAAGTAAGAGGGGCCGACCAAGGAAGAGATGGCTTGATGACGTCGAAGCAGACTTAAAAGCGATGAACGTGCATAATTGGAGGATTGTTGACGAAGCTATGGTCCACCACAGACTGGGAGCTAAGAGATAGAGAGAGGATAAAAATAGGCAAAAAAGTCGAAATAAACTTGGGTCTGCAAACTAACGGTTTTGAATATATGAGAAATTATTTTTTTAGCTTCTTTGTTACTTCAGCTTTCGGGGATATTCAGTAAAAATCTCAATCTATTCGATCTCAAAAAAAAAAAAAAAAACGATGTGAAGGGGAAAGGTATACACCCGTATACCTATCCTTAAAATGGAAACCGCACCCTTTGGAGGCTTATAGTTTTTAAGTCATTCATTGTCAAAACACCTAAAAATTGAACAAAGTTAGTATGCAGCTAGGATTTTACAGAGACGCTCGACTAGAAGGGGTTAGAACTCTTTTCCGCGCAGGCCGGTATTCTTTTGCTGCTCTTCTAAAAAATAGTCCCCATCAGTCCAACTCCGGTTACGATATCCACAGTATTTTTGCGCAGAAGTCGTTTCCGCTTAGGCCCCATCGCCATAATCAAGACTGAACTGAAACACTTCATTTTTGTTCGACAATACTGTTATTGGCAATACCACACAGCCGCGAGGGCCTAACTATCTATTTTAAATTTCATCTTGCACAAAATCAATATTTCGTTGGCTTGTGACAGCTTTTTGAAAATAAATGTCTCCGAGATAAGTTAGTTTCATCAATTTAAGGGGGAAACAATTATGTATCATTTATCAGTAAGAATGCCATTACTAGTGATAGTAGGCGTGTCCTCAAAGCAGAATGGTACAATCCTTCCACCAGTCAAGATCTGCAAAAAATAGCGCCTCGAATCCACTGCTATGTTAGGACATTGAAGGGTTGCTCTTGAATTCTCAGCAAAAGCAACAACTTTTTTTTTGTAATTGCCTACTTTAGTTTCTTTCTAACGGTAACAGAATGGGCTGACCTAAATGCGCTATTGTTTCCTCTCCTTTTCCAAGGTGCAGCAGTGGAGCCTAATCGAACCTAACTTTGCATGAGTTGCATAGCACCCACTTCAAAGTATTGGGTTGGGGAATAAGTTTTTTTTGTGTGGGGTTGTTTGCTGTTTGGTAAAGTGTAAGTATTCGTTCGATAGAGCTCATTTTGCTCTACAAAACTATGTTGATTGTACAGGGTGGCTGATGAAAGCCGCTACTAAAAAAAAATTGAATAACTTTTTTTCTTTTTAAGTTATCTGTTCCATTTTTGTTTTAATTTGCAGATTGATCTTTAAAATTTATTAAAATGGATAACTGGGACACGCAAACAAGAATTTGGATAGTCCGCCGCTATCACGCACTGGAGTCCGTAGTTTTGGTACAGAGAGAGTACAGGCGGATGTTTGGCGGCGATCCCCCGAGCAGATGGACCATAATGAGACTGGTGAATAATTTTGCTGAGCAAGGAACAGTCGCAAGAAGGCCTTATCATCGAAACCCACCAGTTCGGACGGAGGAAACAATCGCTGCTGTAACTGCAGCTATACAAAGCAATCCAAGGGTGTCAGCCGACAGTCTTTGCAAACAGTAATGCACAAAGATTTAGACTTATTTCCCTACAAAATTCAAATGGTTAACAAACTGAATGCAGCAGACTTGCCGATTCGCTTGGAATTTTGCCAGAAGATCCTGCAAATGGTGGAAGAAGACCAAAACATGTTAAACTGCCTTTTCATGTCTGATGAGGCCCATTTCGATTTAAACGGCAATGTGAACAAACAAAATTGTCGAATATGGAGTACTTAAAACCCACAGATACTCCACGAGACGGAATTGCATCCTCTTCGCGTGACAGTGTGGTGTGCGGTTTCTTCACGCTGTATTGTCGGGCCTTATTTTTTTGAAGAAAATGGTCACACCGTTACGGTTACTGGAGACCGTTATTTGAAAATGCTGAAAGAATTTTTCTATCCAGAACTACGCCGAAAGAGAATTCCTTTCAACTCTGTGTGGTTTCAACAAGATGGGGCAACGTCTCACATAGCCCAGACTGTTATGACAGAGTTGCGACGAAAATTTCCCAATAAACTGATTTCAAGAAACTCCGAATTTCGTTGGCCCCCCAGGTCGCCTGACCTTACTGCACCTGACTTTTTCTTGTGGGGTTTATGTAAACAAGAAGTTTATAAAACAAAGCCAACAAATTTGGATGAACTAAAACAATCCATTCGGGCAACAATTGCGGCTATTCCTGTCGCAACTCTCAAAGCAGCACTGAACAACTTTTTACTAAGATGCCGCACTTGTGTCAACGAGCATGGGGGGCATTTAAATTCAATTATTTTTAAAACTAGTTAAGCTACATTTAATAAAATTTAATGACCTTCAACTTGAAAAAAAAATTAATGAATTCCATACATTAAAAAAAGTTATTTGAGTTTCTTAATCTAGCAAAATTTATCAGCCACCCTGTATTATTGAGTTATTTAATTTTTTTTTAGTTTTGAGTCTTAGAAGGCGAATACCCAGGAGGCATAAAACAACACTTTCGATACCTTATCTTCTTTGCTTTTCATCAAGGTCAAAAAGCTGCCCTTGACATTTGCAACGTGTATGGAGAAGGTGACTTTGACGTCGATGACACGACCCGCAGCTGAAGACCTTCCAAATTCGATAAACAATGTATCAAATAACTTTTGAAGGAGAACAGTTGTCATACCAGACCTAAATTGGGGGAACAAATGAACTGCAATCATAAAACGATTCTCAATCACCTTCTCGCAATGAGATTTACCGAAAAATTGGGAGCCTGGGTGCTTCACGAGGTCAACGAAACAACAAAGAAAGTCGCCTTCAAATTGTTTCTCAGAATCTCGCAAGCCAACAAAACGAAACGTCACGGAAGATGAGAAATGGTGCCTATACATCAATATGAAGCAAAGAAAGGATTGGCGTGTCCAGGAGATACGCCAAAGCCGAGAGTCAAGCTGGATCTTCAGCCACAGAAGATCATGCACCGGGCATGGTGCACCGGGAAATGCTCAAAAAGAATGTCATAGTCAACAAGGAGCTCTGTATTGCCCAGCTACACCGCGTGTATGGGGTTATTCGACTGAAAATACCTGGTCGACATGGTCAAACCATACTCGATGGTCACGACAACGCCAGGTCCCATGTTGCGGAAGTCATCAAAGCCGCACTCCAAGAGCTCGAATGGAATGTCCAGCAGCATCCGTCGTATTCTCCGGAACTTGCATCGACCGATTACCATCTATTCAGCTCCCTGTTAAGCCATATGAAGGATATTACCTTCGATAACAAAGATGTCCTTAAAAACTGGCTCAACAACTTCTTTGACTCGAGACCAGTCGATTTTTGGAACGACATCAACAAATTAGTCGTGAGGTGGGAAGAGGTTGTAAACAGCAGCGGCGAATAAATATTGATTAACTTATTGATATAATTATTTGTTTTTGTTTAAATAAAAGTCTTTGATAAAAACGCTACGAACTTATTCCTCGAATACTTATTAATCGAATAGATTTAATCGAAATAATCGGCTTTCGAATATGTACTTCATATGGAAGAAAATTCTCATAAATAAGAAAAAAATTGAAAAAATCAAGGTGATTTTTGAGCGACTTCTAACTTGCCCTTTGTTATATTAAAATTTAATGGGTTATAAAACTACATACCCAGAATTTTTCTAAAGAAAGTTTTGGTGACAATTTTTTTTAAATTTGTTAAAGTTAGTTCGAAGTTTAGAATTTTGATTTGAAAGGTTTTTGTTTATAATGGAATAATTTGTTGCGAAAAATTGAAGAAAAAACTGTTGATTGAAAAATATTGTGAGTATTTTAAAAATATAAAGTGGCTTAATTATGTGAACACAAGTGTATATTCTATGTTCAATTCCAATGAAAAATATGTATATCTGAACCTGTTATTTTCCTTCTCTAGCTACATTCTACCCATTATGTGGAGCATATCTATGTATAAGGCCATATGATGTGTCGTATTTAATTTATGTGCTCCACTGTAATTTCTTTGTAAATAATTAAAGCCCTCTTATACATTTGTATACAAGTCCGCTGAATGGAAAATGGAGTCTTTCTATTAAAAAAACGAAAATTCTCAACAGAATACAAAATTGGTTGCTAAAGTTCGGGCTATCAGTCGCAAGGCTCACAATTAGCATTGGCTTGAGTAGGACGTACCAGTTGATTGGCATACGAGTACATAATTACATAATTATAGTCTTTAACACTCGTATTTGATGTATATTTAACATTTGGTGTCAAGTCGTTTTTGGTGTCATTTAATTACAATTAATTAAGCGATCATAATGAAGTGGGTAATAAAATGTTTGAAACAATGGAAATTTTAATGATTATAAGCAGCGTATGCTTGTATTTTTTTACAAAGAGCTCTAGGTTAGAGTGGACCTGTTCGTATATTCCTGGAATGTAAAAGTTTGCGTGACTATTCGAAACTTGAAGAGAACGTAGGTTCGCATCTCGGTAAAGCACCAGAATAAAGAAAAAAAGTGCGAGTAGGGTAGTACACATAACACAGAAGTGAAACTTCCAAGGCAGACAAAGAAAGAGGGAGAGACCCGAGAGAGCATGAGAGAAAGAGAGAGAGAAAGAATATATATCTAATATATATCTAACTCAAGAATGATAGAAAGAAGATTGCGCCCATCAGAGAGTGCGTGACGTCACGTTTTTCGAGTTGTGCAGTATTGCCAACCAATTGCTCTTCGCAATAAATTTAGTGCTTTTTATACCGAAAATGCGAAAATTTTGAAGTTTCGTGTTTGTTTATTTTTTTTTAATTTAAAGCTACCGAAACTTAAAGTTAAAATAAAACTGTATTATTATACAAAAAAAGGTTAAAAAAGGCCACTCTGGGAAGATTTTAGTGCTAATGAAAATTAGTTGGTTCTTATAAATATTGATATTTTGAAAGTGTGAATTTAATTTTTTGCTCCTTTGAAGGTTATGCAAGAATATTAAATGTCCCTCTTTCAACTCTTCTTAAGATTGAAAACCTTTTTACACATTTTAAACGGCGTTTGAATTTACTAAATGCAGATTAAAACCATAGAGGTGTAATCGTTTCTTCCGGCTATCAATCCTTAGTGGGGCATAGGGCATCAAGAGGTGTCTTCATTGTAAAAATAAGACACCAAATACGAAAAATAATGAAACCATACTGACATTTTTACAAAAAGAGCAAATAAGTCGTTCCCTTAACAAAATAGTCTTAACAAAAAAAACTCAAAAATTAAATTGTACATAAGCATAATACATTTATTTAAAAAACGCACATTCTAAAGACAATTTGTCATGTTAGAAAATGGCATGTAGAATGTCATGAAGAAAGAACACAAACTACGAGGCTAAATAACAAAAAAAAAAAATGCTAAATCAAGTTACGAAAATGGTAATGTGGCCATACTGGAGCTAAAATCACGTAACTCCTTGTCAAGTTCGCTGAGAGCAAAGTAACGGGACCACGAAAGGCGCCATCTTATTAATCTTTCCATCATGTAGCTAACTCAATTCACAACATTTGCAGAGAATACAAATAGACAAAATTTACAAAAAACGGAGAAGGGTCGACCGGTGTAGGTAAACGCAACAACGCGCACTACTCCGAGCGCTTATCATCCGCACAGACGCAGCGATTCCAGGACCGCAGCAAGGGCACAAATTACCGCAAGGTAATACCAATAAATCCGACGCCGGAATGGATAGCACTTTATATATAGTATGCACAAGCACTAGCCAGGAAACGGAAATAAGCGCCAAAAAGGAGGCACCAAAAAATGCCAAAAAAATTGGGACCAAAATACGCCCCAAACAGTAGGCACCAAGGAAATATTACGCCAAAAAGTAGGCACCAAAAATATATTTCCTATAAGTTTGCATCAACGAACAAGCGCCAAAAAGTAGGCAGTGTTATTTCTCACTAGCAACCACGAGGAAAAGCTCAGGGAAAGTAGCCTAAGTGTATCTAAGATATACTATATACGGTATAGCCAATCCGGGTCCAAGGCAAGAGATAAGCTGCTCACCGAAACGACGACGCAGTAAATCCATTATTTCACTGGATGTATGGATGTTGTGGGGATCGCGGGCTTCAATTTCCGGCATCAAAAAGTTGTTTATCATGGCGCGATAGCTTTCGCCATTCACTGTTACATTGGCACCAGCCTCGTCTTTGAAGAAATATGGGCCGATGATTCCTCCAACGCATAGGCCGCACCAAACGATTGTTTTCAATATGTGTAATGATTGTTCTTGAATGGCTTTGGGTTACTCTTCAGCCCAAATACGTCAATTTCGCTTATTGAAGTAGTCATTAAACCAAAAATGGGCCTCATCGCTGAACCCCATAAGTTGGCCTGAGCGCGCGAACACTTTTCACAGAGCGTCGATTTGCATAATATGATTGTACGAATTGTTAAAGTTGTTGAGGCGTAAGTATTTCCATGATGAAATGTCAATGAATACTTAAAAAAACTTCCTCCAATCTGATCACCCTTTACAAGCACATTGCAAATTGGAAACTAAAATTCGTCGAATGAAATAAACCTAGAATTACGCGATTTGCAAAAAGTTATTTGTTCCTATTCCATTTCGCAATAAAATTATCCTTCGCAATGTCAATTAGTTTTGCCGCACCTTTTATCAATTTGGTGTGTTTTCAATGCTAATATATTCATTGAATTAAATGTGAAAAAGTGTGCATTTGTAAACACGTACACGATTTTTTACTTAAGCACACATCAGTTAAGTTTTTCATTAAGGACCGAAGCAGCATCGACTGTGGTAATAGATTTTTAGGAGACGTCATTCTCATTCCACTTTTTCTTTTGTAAACGACAATATGGGTTGGATGAGGGATGGTTTATTGATATGACTTTGGCCTTCAGTACTGTAATGCATACAAAGTACAGCTATCAGGAAAGTTAAAAAGTGGGGAAGTAGCAAGTGGGCAAATAATATAATTTTGTCAACAGAAGAGGGAAGACAGAAATTAAAAATAAAATTAGTTTAAATTAATATTAAAAAAACAATGAGCGTATTGAAGTGGAAGTGAATGAAGAGAAAGCGAACAAAAGGCAAGGTAGTTGATATATGTGACTGCACATACGAGCGAAGTACAAGGAAATGTACCAAACTTGGTTAATTGAATCAGCGGGTTTCGCGCAGTTTTACTTTCATGTACAGACACACAAACCTACATGTCTAGAGCATTGTTACCACTACTTTGCTTTGCAGCTGAATTAGTTCGTCTTCTGCCTACTTTCAATGCTATCAACTGGTATATCTAACATGGCAATGACCAATGGATTATCCATTGTCTGCCTACCATTAGTGTTATACAAGGTCGGACAAAATGAATTAAAAAATAGTTTTGGTGAAGAAAATCTTTATTTTGACGCGGTCCTTTGCTTGTTTGCTTGACATATTGACATATTGCAAATCAAAGCAGACGATTGACTCCACCACATTTATATTCATGTAATCCTCATATCGTGCATCCTTATGTACTTTATATATTATAACACACTTTCTTCCATTGTTAACAGCCTGTGTTTCAAAATTGAATAGAACAAACATATATTATATTATCCTAAAAATTAAAAATAAAAATATAACAATTTTTAACATCGAATAAATGACAGAATATTAACTTTTTGAAGTGAAAACTTCTTTAGAATCGTTGGGAGTGATTTGAGAAAAAGTGAAACGAAAAAAGCGACACTCTTGGCTACGTAGCGTTATATTATATGTTGATATAAACGTAGCGATGAACTAAATAACTTTTAGGCCAGCCCCGACAGCATGGCGCGGTAGCCGAGCGACTAGCAATGTGAGCTTCCGATCCAAAATCCTTGGTTCGAATCACAAGAAAACAAGAAAAAAATTTTTTGTATACAGTTATTTTATTTTATTTTATGATATGTTTATGAGGAGCTTTTGAAGTGAAAACTTCTTTAGAATCGTTGGGAGTGATTTGAGAAAAAGTGAAACGAAAAAAGCGACACTCTTGGCTACGAAGCGTTATATTATATGTTGATATAAACGTAGCGACGAACTAAATAACTTTTAGGCCAGCGCCGACAGCATGGCGCGATAGCCGAGCGACTAGCAATGTGAGCTTCCGATCCAAAATCCTTGGTTCGAATCACAAGAAAAAAATTTTTTTTATACAGTTATTTTATTTTATTTTATGATATGTTTATGAGGAGCTTTTTTTCATGGCAGAAATACACTCGGTGTTTTGCCATTGCCTGCTGAGGGGTGCGCGCTATTAGAAAAATAGTTTTCCTTAATTTTGGTGTTTTCACCGAGATTCGAACTGACGTTCTCTCTGTGAATTCTGAATAGTAGTCACGCACCAACCCATTCGGCTACGGCGTTTGTTTAATTTTACTGATGCAAAAATGAGGGAAAATATTTGAATAAAGTTTGCTTACTGTTTACACATTTTCCAAAGGTGACGGAGAACCAAAAAAAAAGTCGATTTTCAAACAAATACGAGTGCATATGTGTAATTGTGTTAGAGTTTCGGTCACGCCCCAGCAAAACCTGCGTGCATATGTATTTGTAACATTCAAAAAAATGTAATTGTGTTAGAGTTTCGGTCACGCAGGTTTTGCTGGGGACGCTCGTAATAGCAACCGCGTGTGTATTTTTATATTCGTAAATATTTTCATTTTTAAATATTTACCGCAATTATGCCGAAAAATAATGCAGAAAAGTGTCGTGAATATCGACAGAAAAAAAATCAATAAATAGCATCACGGAATTCATTCACGAAAATTTAATAAAGTATACACCAGAAGTATCGCGGATACTTAGAAAAGATTACGATAAAGTTCCAATGATTTTAAGTGGCGATTTTAACGTAAATTTTGCATTGGACACAGCGGTTCCTTCAATTGACTTTCTCAATACAACATTCAATTTAAAAATGGGTAACAATCGCACTGAATCGACAACACGATCAAAAACAACAATTGACGCGGTATTTCAAAGATATGTTGACAACATCGAAACCGAAGCATTTGTATCATATTTTAGCTATCATAAGCCACTCGTATCATTTGTTGACATTGAAAACATTGAGGATGAATAATAATAAAATGAAGAAAATAAAATATGAACTTTAAAGCAATATTATAATGAACCTATAATTATCCCGCTCCTAATGCCGCTTTCGTCTCATTCTCTCTCAGTTTGTTTTACGGAAGATTTCACTTCTATCGCGTCTAACCGTTAGGCTGGTATTTTTTTTTGTGTTCTCCAATTCTCACCACAAACTGTAGTCCAATGAACTTTGATCTGGACTTCCAGACGACCAATCTTTTGCGACTATGATCTCAGGATTATTGTTTTCTTGCCACTGCTGGATGGTTTTTGCCTTATAGGCTGGATCAGAATCTTGCTGGAAGATCTAACGCTCTCCGGCATCATTAAACTATTTTTTTTTTCGAAATTGAACAAGCCTCAACATTAAATGACGAGCATTAATGTGGCAGTTTAACAGATTTTTGGTTCCCCAAATCAGAGAAGATGTCGTAGATGACATTTGGTGTCAACAAGAAAATGAGTCAATTTCATCATTGTTTCAGGAAAGTCCAAAAAGTGATTTAAAACAGAACATTTGAGAGAAAATTCATTCGAAAATTTCAGGCGTTATCGAACACAAAAAAACCAATAATAATAGTGCTTACTTGCCTACACTTGAAAGCTATTCAATGGGCACGAAATGAACTATATAACATAAAAATGATTTACTAAACGGTTTTTGTAAACGAAAATAACAAAAATTCGTAAGTTTTAAATAATGCCCTAAAAACCCAGTTTTCAGTTTTTTAAAGAATTCCTGTTAAATTTGCTTCCACTTTTCTTCACTGATTTAAATGCATATATTAAATGCACAGCAATATGTCTAAATATTGAGTTAATGGCGCATAACCATAGTCAAATTAAAGACTATTTATTTTTATTTTTTGTGAAGGCTAATTATTTTGAGCTCATTTAAGCTTTATAGCTCATTGTCTAGCAAAAACAATTTAAACCTAACTTTAAAATTTTATTAAAAAATTAAATGAAAATTTTACGTAATTCCACGGTTTTTAGTTAGAGTTTCATGAAAGCCTTTTGGTTTGCAGTTTTATAGCCCATTGAATTCTGAAAGTGTAAGTTTGAAATTGCTCAAAAATCCTGCTGATTTTTTTATAATTTTTACCTTGTGATGAAGCGAATTTTCATCATATAAAAATATTTTATGCATTTGTTATATGACGAAAATTTCTCCAGAAATTCCTAATGAAAACCATGGAATTGGGATGAAATGTTTATGAAACTTTTGTATCCAATTTGAAAATTTTATTTAAACAGATATATATATATATATGTACAATTTTTAATAGACTATAGCTATACTTTTATAAACAAAAGAAATGAACATTTAAAATAAAATAATATAGTCAAAACTGGACAAAATGGTGAACCGCTGCCGTTTGTCGCTGGCTATATGAGCACAGTTATATAACTTTTTGTTATATGCTTCATTTTGGATTTGCAACAAAAAAAGTTTGAACTTTCGGGTATGCAATTTCTCTATTGCTTTTCAGCACATTTTTGCATTCACGTCTGATGTGCAGTTTGTGGCTTTAGCTGTTCTACTTTCAGCAAATTCAGCTCATTTGCCAGTCACCAAACGAAACAAGTAAATAACTTCAAGCATTGAGTAAGTGATTTCACTTTTTTGTTTTAATTTTACAAATGCATTACTTACTCAATGTTTCAGGTGAACAATGAGGCATAACGCTTGTTTGACAGTGTTGAGTAAACAGGTAATAGAAATTTGCGCAAAGTAGGCTGCTGGTTGGAAGGGAGGCACTAAGCTGACTTTAAAATAATATCGGCTTATGATTTTATTATTGCTCTAATTAATTAATGTGTGCTTTAACTCGGAGCTATAATTGCGCTCAAATACTTCTGTATTAAATATTTTTATATGTTTGCTAAATGGAGCTATATACCGGGTGTAGTTTTAGCTGCATAGCAACTATTGATATCTATAACTATTGCTTGACAGCTGAGAATGGAAAACTGTGTTAACACTTCTGTTTAGTAAGGTCAGTAAGGCGAGATATCATCGATCATTTAACGACAGAACAATGCATAAATATTGTGCAAATTTGTTTTGAAAAACATAAATCTGTTGGCGTAGTTCATAGAGCACTGGCGGGATCATTGGCCCTTATTTCTTTCGGGGTCATTTATCTGGATGAGGAAGGGGCTACCGTTACGGTGTATGGCGAACGCTATCGAGCGATGATGACTGAATTTGGGGTTAGAAAAATTAATTAGCAAGCCGGCGCAATTTGCCATACAGCGCGCTTAACAATCGATTTATTGCAATACTCAAGTCACTATTAACGCCATACGGCCAGATTTGTTGGAAAAAGCAGTCAAAAGTACGACTGACCGAATGGATCATGCAACTCTTAGCCGCCGCAGACATATTCGCATATCATATTCAACAAACAAATGTCATGGAATTATTTACTAGATTATAATAAAATTCTAAGAATATTTCATGCGATACTTTCGTGCAATTCACAGATAAATGCAAAGGACCTCTCATCTTGGTATTTGAAAATTATGATGGCCAACACAACACTACGACGGCGTTATACTCCTACGGAAGACTCTTTGGGTTTGAAACCCTGAATGATACACTGGTTGTGCACAGCAGTAATTATACCATCTACTACGGTATTGCAAGATGGTGGAATACCCTTGAGAACGGCGAGAACATTAAAAGAGTTGAAAACCGGTTGATAACCGGTGCAATGTCAACCACACCATCGAAAGCACTGTATGCGATATTACACTTCCTTCCGGTAGGCCTGCAGGCAAAGTGTGTGCAGTGCGGCAATAATCTGAGCACTTTAAGTAAGTGCCCGACTAGAAATTTTGGTAAGGCGGTGATTAGGCGCAAATAAGGCAAACCGCATTCCAAATTTGCGCCTCATAAGGCAGCCAAACTAGGCCCAAGTCCCGAAAGGTATCGCCACACATCTGCCTCAATAGGCGCAGGTTCGAAAAACCGAACTTCGGTAATACTCCGGATGCCCTTCTACAAATCAGTTAGGGATTCCAATTTATGCCTAAGTTAGACACTGCCACAGATTTTCGTGACCACAACCAAATTTGGTATTGTTCTAGCATGCCAATTTTTGCCTTGCCTAACGTGGGCCTGGTAAGGTAATAGTGAGGCGTGCCTCAGTAAGGCCAGCCTAATTCGGGCCTAACTGATTCTTCGGCATGCCTCACTGTAATTCTAGTCGGGTGGTCAAACACAGACTATGGCTACGGCAAAATCCTGGATGGCGCGTTGGGGCTTCCCGTACAGGTGGACTATACAGTAACTCCTAAACTTGTCATTACAACGTTCACGATCCCTCTACTCTCGAGGGAGGAGTGGGAACGGGACGTAGTAAGACAGGGCATGTCCATCCATGTATACACAGATGGCTCAAAGCTCGAGGAGAGGGTGGGCGGAGGTTTATATTCCGAGCATCTGGAGATTTTCTTCAGTTTTCGGCTTATCGACTACTGTAGTGTCTTTCAGGCTGAACTGATGACAATAATGAAAGCAGTGACACTGGTACAATATGATGCGATACCTGGAGATGATATCTACATTTTCACTGTTAGCCACCCGACGATAAAACCCCTCACAAAACAGTCGACAACCTCCAAGGTAGCTATGAAATGTCGCGCATCTCTTAACGAGATGGCTGAGTCATTTCGCTCAAGGATAATATGGGTACCTGGCCATCGCGACATTGAGGGTAACTGCAGAGCCGACAAACTAGCGAAAATCGGTACCAAATGAGTACATAGACAATGATATACGAAGGGTGCCTTTTATATTTCGGGATTTGGCAACCCTGGTGTTGCAATCTGGCAGCTGTATCACAAAGTTTGACATTTTTTGGCTTTTACGTACTCAGAACGTTTTGAAATACCAGCGCTATTTGTGTTGTTTACAGTAACTTAAAAGATTCATCTCGGTCCAAAAATGGAATTAAATCTTGAACATTTTCGTGCGATTATTTTTTACAACTTTCGACGTGGATTAACTCAGCAACATTGCATGGATGAACTTAACTCGTTTTTTGGCGATGAAGCTCCATCAAGGTCCAGTGTTTATCGATGGTATGGTGAATTCAATCGTGGTCGTACTTCACTCCAAGACGAATTTCGTGAAGGTCGTCCAAAATCAGTTGTTGTTCCAAAAACCATTGATGCTGTGCGCGAACTGATATTACAAGATCGTCATGTGACCTATCGTGAGATTGAGACAACCTTAGGCATTAGTGGGACCAGCATACATTCAATATTGCATAAACATTTGACTGTCAAAAAAATTTGTTCGCGTTGGATCCCACACAATTTGTCAATCGCTCAAAAAAAGCCTCGTGTCGATTGGTCGAAGGAAATGCTCAAAAAATACGATCGTGGGGCTTCGAAACACGTTTATGACATCGTGACCGGTGATAAATCATGGATTTACGAGTATGAGCCCGAAAGTAAACAGCAGTTGACTGTAGGGTGCTTCAAGATGAGCCAAATCCAACAAAAGTTGTTCGCGCACGAAGCACTTCCAAGCAAATGGTCGCCTGTTTTTTCGGAAAAACTAGAACAACGCAGAACAGTAAATTCTGAGTGGTACACAACCATTTGTTTGTCAGTTGTCTTACAAGAAATTAGGACAATGCGAGCTCTGACACATCGGCTCAAACAACTGCATTTTTGAGCACCCAAAACATCGAATTAATGGGTCATCCGCCGTATAGTCCTGACTTGACACCGAATGACTTCTTTTTATTCCCGTATGTAAAAAACAAACTCAGAGGTCAACGTTTTTCGATATTTGAATATTTGGTTCAAACGCATGCAAAAGTGTATAGATCTTCATGGAGAATATTTTGAAAAACAATAAAGTGATTTTCGATGATTAAAATTTGTTTTTGTTCTCTAATCCCGAAATATAAAAGGCACCCCTCGTAGGTATACCCTTGCAAACATGTAAACTACGTTCTGCGAAGAAATTGTAAGACTCTCGATGCTAAACGCACGGTTCTACTTATCTAAGAAGAGATAAGCACAGTCTTAACACACTGATTTCAGTTATTACGGGGCACTGCCTAATCGGTAAGCACGCGCAGAGAATGGGTGTGCAAACACATGACTTCTGCAGAACTTGTCTAGACGACGAAGATGAAGAGACGATCCCGCACCTTCTGTGCCACTGTTCTGCTATATCCAGACGTAGACTCGCCATTTTGGGTGGACAATCCTTTAATGAGTTGCAAGATCTCGGCTCTGTCGAAATTACGAATCTTACACAATTTTTGAAAAGTGCACATTGGTTTTAGGAGGGATAAGGGCTAGTTCCCCACGCGGCAACACAATGGGCCATGAGCCTGAGTGTGCCCCACAATGGACAATCGCTTCAACTTAATCTAACCTAACACATGGTTACATAATTGAAAATGCTAGATTCCAGGTTATTTTTGTTTAATTGTGAATTGCGCTATGGTAAAAAATTCAGATTTTTACATTCTATTATCCCTGAAAAGCAACAAAAAAGGCCTTCAAATACATTGAAACACATTTTTTATAAATGTGTTGGCCTCTTCGTACATTATGTAACAAATTACGTGCAAGACTGAATATTCAAATATGCTTACATATAATATATATATACATATACACTCTCTTCCTCTCGAATTACTTTGATCATTTGCAACTATGAATACGCAAACGCATATACACGTACTCATACCTTTTTTTTGCTTTATAGAAATATTAGTATTCTCGAATTTATTTACTTAGCTCATATAAGCAAATACTGCTTGTTTTGCATTTGAATTCTATATATGCAGGAAGAATCGATTAATGAAGCGCTGGGGAAATTAGTCTTTGGAAAAAAGTGGCGGAATATTAAATAAATTTTGAGAGTGTCGATTTTCACAAAATCAATGGAAATTTATTCATAAAACGCTATAATCGCTCATTCGTATATTCAAACAACGAGGGGGAAAACAAAAACTTAATCAAATAATGGTAAATAATATAGTAGAGCATATGAACAAAATATATCGCTGTGTAGTGATACTAAATTTTGCAGTTTCAATTTATTTCATATTTTGAAAATACAGATTTTTTTTTAACTTTTTAACACTTTGCTTTTACTTACAATATAATAAAGGGTATTTTAAAAATCGCTCCCGGATGGTGTTTTAAAATAAAACATGCAATAAATTTTTTCAACCTCCATTATTTTTATTCAAATTACGGACATTAACAATTATATCATATGTAAAAAATCCCCTAAGTTAAATGCTCATGTTTAGCAAGTCTACAGGTAAAATCCGCCAATAAGTCAATTCATGAATGCCTAATTGTTGAGAACGTCGAGATATCGATGTTGAAGGTTGTTCAGCAACACTTTGCAATATTCTCAACAGATCGTCCAGTTTTTGGTCTACCAGTTCTTTTTCTATCATCGACAGAGCCAGGTTTTTGAACCTTCGAATTGACAACTCATTCTGACGATATTTTCAACCAAAGATCGACCATTTTCATACCATATATATATTTCTAAGATGGTGATTTATATAAGGTCGATCGGTCGTTTGCGTTGTGTAGGAAGTACATTTATCAGGTCAGTCCATAAGTTCGTGCGTTTTTTACCCATAATTTCACTTTTGCACGATTTTTGCATACAAAAAATTGTTCGCGGAATATAACGGAACTATTTATATTTTCTTTGATGTATTGTGCATTCAACAAGTGATTTTAATCGCGGATAGAGGCACGTGTTGTTAAAAAATAAAATGGAATCTTCGAACGCGTACAGAGGCATATTTTGTATTTTTTAAAAAAAAGTGGTAAAAATGCAACAACTGCTGCTGCAGAAATAAACACTGTTCACGGAGAGGATACTGTGAGTGTAAGGACTGCGCAAAAGTGGTTTTCAAAATTCCGAAGTGGTAACTGCGACGTGGAAGATGCACCACGCGCTGGTCGTCCTGAAGTCTTTAACTCCGACACATTGCTCGAACTCGTGTAAGCTGAGCCAAATTTGAGAGTCGATATGATAGCTCAAAGGTTAAATTCATCGCATGGAACAGTTCACAGGCACCTGATTCAGTTAGGAAAGGTTTCAAAGCTGGGAAAATGGGTTCCGCATAGACTTTCCGTCTCCAACCTTCAGCAGAGAGTGGATGTGTGTTCTCAGCTGCTGCAACGGCTTGAAAATGAAAGTTTTTTGAACCGTGTCGTTACTGATAATGAAAAATGGGTCCTTTACAATAATCCTGTTCGCAAACGCCAATGGTTAGATAAATAACAGAACCGACCCCTAGAGATGGCCTTCACCCCAAGAAGATTCTCCTATCTATTTGGTGGGATATGGCCGGTATTGTTTATTATGAACTTCTGGAACCAAACCAGACGGATATTATTCCCATCAGCTATCAAACCTGAATGAGGCACTTAAAAAAAAATCGACCGTCTTTAGTGAATAGACGCAAAGTTTCGTTTTACCACGACAACGCAAGGCAAACATTAGGCAACCTGAACGAGCTCGGACTAAGCGGATGGACCATTTGAAGCTCTGTCGCGGTTAACATTTGCATGAAATAATCTTCGAGCATTAAATTATATGGGCTGTACTATCGATTTAAATAAAAATTTCATGCATTTTTCTGAATTTTACGTGTGTTTTTTTGAAAAACTTTCTTATAGCTCTTAAAAAATCACCCTTCATATATTTTTAGCAATTTAATGGTTTCTTGTGTTGATAATTTAATTTTACTACACTTTTTATGTTTCAGAAGGTAGTGTGAAGGCATTCGTAAGTTAAAACTTCGGTAAGAAAATGTAAGCGGCTTGAGAAAAGCGGCTAGAAAATGTGAGATTATCCTCATTTGTGGTTTTGCACCAATGGGGATGGAAAGTCTGAACACAGTTTGCAATAAAAGCATCACTTCTTTCTTGCACAAACCACAGTTTCAGCTGGGACATAAGCAATATTGGACAGCCACATTGAATTCAATTCAATTGTGTTTGAATGGAGGACATATACTTGATCAACGCTAACCCCCCACTCTTCGCCAGGCCAAGCAGATGACTGAGTGCCCAGTTAAACGTCCATTTGGTTTGTTTTGCAAAAGGTTACTAATTATTCATTTTTCTCTGGATAATGGTTTAACACCTTCTACTGACATATGGTCCATATGAACATCAAATTGAACACTAGTTTTTTCGCCTGACGCCGCATCATATAGAAATATTTGCAGTCATGTATGTAGTATGCATGTATGTATGTACTATACATATCCGTGAAGGTATTGCAGGTGCTGCTTATTTATTTATATCTAAGTATTTATTTTATTTGGCTTTTACAATCATTTTAAATATTTGAATATGATAACATTGCTGGCGTGTGCTACCGATATGGACCTCGCCAATCACGGAATTTTTCTCGACGCCAATGTATTTGAGAAAATTTTACATTTATTTAAGTATTTAATATATGCTTTATCTGGTTTGTTCGCCTTTGTATGTACGCTTCAAATGAATTCTTTTTACATTTTTATTTTGTTTTTTTCCTACTCATCAGCATCTATGAACTACATACTCACACTCACCCTCTGAAATTGTTGGAATTCGAAGGACGTGTTGTTTGTGAACATATTTGTGTTGGATGTGTGTTGGTGTATTTTTTATTGAATTATTTGCTTGCATCTCATATTCTTTGCTTTATTTTATCGTTTTCTAAAAATAACGTTAAATCTTCTTTTTTAAAGTTTAAACATCATTCAATGTATGTTTTATAGAAGCTCCTCTAAAACTGTGCTGCATTCCTTAAACGTGGAATGTGGGGCACGGGCTCACGATTTTTTAACTACAAGGTCTGGCACTCGAACACTTGTTATCAATTAAAAATACCATAAATTTAGTTTCGAAAATTACTTTTGTTCAATTCAAAGAAAAAAAATGTGTGAAAATAATACAAAATTAACCTTTTGCCTTGATTATGGCCTTGAGACGGTTTAGAAATGAATCGCAAACTGTGACCTGCAGGTATTTTAGCCCACTCACGGGCAATGGATTTTTTCAGCGCCTCGAGGCTGGTGCATCTTTTAGTTCGGACTTTGCTCTCCAAAACGGCCTATAGAGAATAATCCATCGGATTCGCGTCCGGTGAATTTGAGAGTCACTCCAGCTTTTTGAGATGGTGCCTGTTGAAACGTCCATGGCCTGCCACCGAAATGTTTGTCTACCCAAGCCTTCAAAGCAACCTCCATAATACTTTTCTGATAATATTTTGCATTAACCTTGACGCCAGGCTCGAAGCAAGCGATTGGAGAGCGGTTACAGCGGCCCAAACCATTACCCGTGGCGGGTGCTGATCCCTGGTGTCCAATCGAAGACTCAAATTCTCGAATGAACGATCGGTAAAATAAACGCTATTGTTTTGGGAGCGTTCGAATTGCTCAATTTGAAAATATTTCTCGTCCGGAAAGACAATGTTCGGAAATTGATCGCTTTCGGTTTCGGCCAAGCGAAGCAACTCCTTCGCTCTTTCAAGTCTGACTTGTTGCTGCTTTGGTGTGAGATCGTGCGCCTTTCGGATCGTGTAACGCTTAACTTTGAGATCTTTTTTCAGAATGTGGCGGATGCAACGGTCATATATTTTCAGCTCTTTCGCCATTTGATTGGTACTTCGTCGGGGATTTCGCTCAAGTCGCTTTTTCACTTTTTGAACCATTTCACGTGATGTTGCACCCACCATTGTAAGGAGTAATGGTGCAATAAACAATCGTTGGTTGTGATTTTCCATCCAAATATAATGCAATCACACTATCACTTTTTAAACCCATTACTGATTTTTTTTCGCGTTTACTCTCGGCAAAATGTTTCCGTAGGCTTGTAGACAATACTCTGGACTGTCATTTAGCCAACTAACAGACAGCTGATGCCCGCGCGAGTACCGGACTCTGTAATCTAAGTTAGTTAGTGCATATAGGCAAGTGTTTGATTTTGTCAACTTAGCTTAGGCAACTTAGCATTTTTTAACGGCTAAAAACGACGGCTGTTTTCAAAAAATAGAATTCTTTGTCATAATGGAAATCAAGTATTGCATGAAAGGCTTTATCGGATTCATTGAATGGTGGAACAAGTTGGAAGAATAAGCTTCAACGTGTTCTGAGAATGAGTTTGTTGCTTTTGCTTGAAATCGCTGTATTTCTTAGCTCCGATCACTATATCCAATCTACCTGCTTACGGAGAGAAAATATGCTTTATAACATCATTATTGCACAAAATATCGAAATTAAGACATGAAGGAAAATACTGTCTTTTTGTTGGCACACCTTTTTGATTTTATCTCAAAGTATATCCGAGTAATATTTTTTTAACTCAATTTATTAAATATAATCTGTCATTTAAAATAACGTTCAGTATTACATCTAGCTACACTTTAAAAAAGCAATAGGGATGGTAAATTTGTGGAAAAAATTATATTGTTTGGGAACATTTGTTTTTTTCATTTCTGTAAACCGGTCAGCTTTTCGCCCATTCGTGGATCACTAATTGAAGAAGAAAGACCATATTGGTGCTTACACCCTTTTTTTGGGTATTTGGCCGAGTTGCTTCTTCAATTTGTGATATGCATCTTAAGGTTGTTCCACAGATGAAGGGACCTACAGTTTTTTGGAGAAACTTTTTCCATCTAGCATGACATTGCATTGCATTTAGTCCTTACTGCCAAGTGGTAGAAATTTCAGAGGTGATTCTTCCCGTCATGGTCATCGTTCAAAAAGCAGCCCAAATCAAGGGAATAGGGTCGAACTGGTAAGTACTCGCACTTTACAACCAACATCCGTTGATAAGGTTTGATAGCCATTCGACTAAACACTCGCACAACTTCAAGGTGCTTCCTCGTCAGTGCATTTAATTAGGGTTTTTAGCAGCTATAAAATGAGCTCGGTGACAAGTCATCCAATAATCTTAAAAAAGTCTCACCGGTTTTAGTAATTATGTTTAAATTACAGTTAGATTACTCTTCCACAAACAGGTATAAGCAAGTAGAAAGCGTAAGGCTGCAGAATGGTCGAACGTTGAATTTTTTTATTATATAGAGAGAACTTTTAGTTGATTGCAAAAGTCTACTATAGTCTTAACTTAGCCGAATTCTATGTGCCACTATTGGGACTTACGCTAGTGGCAGGGAGTCCTCTGAAGTGATTACTGTAGAAGCTGTACGAATAAATATAAGCGGCAGACTGCTGAGCTCCTTCAGTGCAGCTGTTCACCACTAATGAGAAAACGGAAATACATCTTGCAAGCATTTCGACCAAAAACTTGGGAGTATCTATGTGATAACTGACCAAAGTTTTATTAATATATGTATGTAGTTTATTGATTCTCAGTTAGTTTACAGAAATTTATAATTTCATATCTGCATTAAATCAAAATCTTTTAACACCGTACTAGCCTATCATAATCTTCTAGAAAAATATGCCATTTCACACTCCATTATCAATTTCGACAATTTGAGCTTGCCAAATTTACACGTACATACCTTTTAGCTAGTCACTTTTTAGCTCCTCCGTTTTATTTTCCAAAACACTACGGCCGTTTCGTTCGTATGCTGCCCTTAATGCGAGCAATTGCACCTCATCCGTTAACTGTTCTTATTTAGGTATCTGTAAAGTGTTACATTCAAACACAAAACGTTGCCTCGTTTTGCACTACATTTTCCGTTTTTGTGCAGCTGTAAAACGACATGGAAACTGCAAGCAATCTTTCCAGAATCAAGATGTCTATGTGTTAATGGCTGGCTTGGTGAATATTGGCATATCACACCGCTTTGCGCTGCAAGTGGGCTGTTGTACGAGTATGCATTTCTTAGTTGGCCATATATTTTGCCTAATGAAGGCATGAATAAAATATAAAATTTTCAAAACTGCTACTATGCGACACCTTTCAACAGCTGTTGCCAATGCTGCTCCTGCTGCAAAATACCTGACTCGTCTTATCATCAGGCCATCTTCCTGATATATTGTGCAACTTGTCTATGTCTCTTGTAAGTATGTTCTTCTATTTTTGGTACTCGCTTTTTTCATTTTTCCTTACAACTTATTATGTTCTTTTTACCCCGGGAATTTTGAATGGATTTTATAAAAGTCCTTCACCAGACGCTTATGTTCAGCCTCCACTCAAATCTTCTCCGTCATCTCTCGTTCTGCATTAACTGGCAAAGCAACCTAAAACCTGTAACTAAACCGTCTAACTTTCAGCTCACTGCAGCCATTCCTGTTGCAGCTACGTTTAAGGATAAAGAAATTTGTCAGGATGCTGCTGCTGCTGCCTGTGTAGCAATCATTCTCTGGCCATGCTGTGTGCAGTAATAGGTTCCTTTTGGTGCTGCAGCCTTTTCTGTTGGCAGAATTTTGCGATTGCAAAAATATCTTTTACTGTGCCGCTGCTAAGACGAATTTCAATAAGTCACTAACAACTACTTGAGGTGATACGCAACACGTGCCACATTTCGTAACATGGCTAAAGCTATCAACGGGTGTTTCTTATTTCTTAGACGCGCATAACATTGGATGGATTCAGCTTTCAAGCCAACTAACTAAGTAAGGACATGCTTTTGACGTTTGAATTCAGTGCACTATGACACATCTCCTTACGAGGTTTAAAACCGTGGAAACTCACATTACCGTGCTCATAAGCGTTCGTCCGAGATGTTTATACGAATTGAACGTATCCGCGGGAATATACATCTAATCGTCGCCATTCTTAATAACTCGCTCTCTGCTCGCCCACTATCTGGAAAATAGTGAGAATATATCTTGATTGATTTATGAACCAATTAAGGTAGTACTTGAAACCATTGGACACTCGTTTTCGAAGCTTCTGTGAACGAGCTAAAACCAATTTATTTATTTTTTTTATTATTTTATTGAGAAATCACCTTCAGCGAGGATACTCATTTCTGAATTAATGATTATATGAATAACCTTTACAGGCCTCATGAGACCCCTTACATACCGAAAAGGTCATTATTTGGTTTGGTATGCATACCCGAGACATCAATGGTTCATACTTTTTTAAATTTACGGTAAAAAATAGTTGTGGGCTTTTTAATCAACTAGATGATTGCTAGGTATCGTGGCTCTTTTTAATCCATTTTTATTTCGATAGTCAAGTCGCTGGTCTACGCTGGCAAACCAACTACGATTGAAGACTAGGAAACTAATATTCCTAGAGTTCCTATCTGGTTATGCTAACAAAGGTGACACAAAATTAGATGGTCTATCTGACAAACAATTTGGCTTCAGACGGGCTAGATCGACTGTGGACTCTATTAGAACGGTGACAAATATAGCGCGCGACGCCATTAGCGAAGGACACATACGGATGAAGTTCTGTGCAATTATCACGCTAGACGTCAAAAATGCGTTCAATTCGGCGAGGTGGTCAAACATTTTGCTGGCTCTGAGAAATCTCTAAGTCCCTGGAAATCTAATACGCATAACACGAACCTACTTTAGGGATAGAATCTTGCAGTATGATTCGGATGACGGTCTAAAGACATACCTATAAAGTCACTGGTGGCGTCCCTCGAGGATCAGTCCTTGGACCCTCACTGCGGAATGCCATGTACGACGGAGTACTTAGGTTAAAATTGCCGGATAAAGCAACTCTCGTAGGCTATGCCGAATACATCGCTCTCGTGGTCACAAGAAGCTAGACCACCTGGTGGAGAAGTGTAATGATGCATCAACTAGGGTCCAACGATGGCTTTCTGCAGCGGGGCTGAAGTTGGCCGCACAAAAAACAGAAGTGGTCCTCGGAACTGCGCGAAGAAAAAAATAGTTCATGAAATTGCGAATAGGTGGCCATGAAATACTGTCGCCAGAGGCAATAAAGTATTTAGGCGTACTGATTGATGCTGCTTTAAGCAACATTTAGGAACTGTGGGTTCCAAAGCAGCGGCAGTCAACGATGCTTTTACAAGAATTCTTCCTAACATAGGTGGACCGCAAGGCGCCAGAAGGTACCTCCTGGCAAGTGTGGTGGATTCAGTCATCTTATATGCTGCTTTTATATGGGCAGAAGCTAAGCCATCGAATGTTAGACCAGTAGCTCAAGTGGGACTACTTTGAAGGTGATAAAATAGAAGTTGATGCAGAAATAAATATTTTTTGAATGGAATATTTAAATCAAATAAAATACCATCCGAAGCAATTTTTTTTAAGGAATCCTTTGTTATTAATTTTCGTAAAGCACTTTGTTAATTTTTGCACACATTTGATGCAATACCTCAAATTTAACAAATTAAAGGACGATCCGAAGCATTTATTTTTTTATTTTTGGTTTAAAATATCAGATAACGCTGGAATTTCAAACATTTTTTTTGTTTTTAAATAAATTATTTTATATACTAAATCGCTTATAACTAAATTTGCCTAACAGCATGTTTTTAAATTTTTAATTTAATTTAATTGAATTTGAAAATTTTTTTGTTGAATTTGATTAGGAAGATTTTATTGTAATTAAAAAATAAAATAAAAAAAAATTCAAGATATTTCAAATAAGAAACACCGAAAAACTCTAATTTTTGGTACGAGGTAATAAAAAAACTGTAAGGTTGTCTGACTGTGAATCTGGCAACATTGCCTGAAGGTAAACTCATGACTATGAAATTTCTCAAAGGGTGGGTTAATTTATGCAAAGTAGAGCTCAGTTTAGTTCGCACTAAGAAACTCTGCTTAATCTTGCCAAGAACTATTGTTAAGTAAAGGAAAGGTATAAAGCGGATTAAGTCAAACGAGCTTGAGTAGCTAAATGCACGTAAGAACTCAAGCAATCCTATTGCTTATAGTCCGGGAGCCAGGGGTCATTTTGATCTCATCATTTCATGCCGACTGATTTTAATACTGAAGGCAGACGCTATCCTATGGATGACGAAACCAACCGACAGCTGGTCCAGTAGCGGTGGATACGTGCGTGGGATGCTGCGAAACGTGTCGAAGAAAAATTTTTAACAACTCATTTAATACCGGCTGAAATTTTTTTTGTGTATTGTTGACATTTAGTAGAATAAAAAAAAATAGTCAGCTGCGTCATAGAGGTGGGAAAATACGTCAGCTGAACAGGCGAACTTGTAAAATAAATTCAAAAGTAAAACTACTTTATGCCGATTGGAATTTTTTTACATAATTTTGGACACATATGAAAATATAATAATGATGGTCAGCTGCGTTTATAGCGTATGAACGCAATGATACATTATTTTTTCCGACACGTTTCGTACCCTCCCACAATCACCTCCACCGCGGGTGCGCCAGCTGACGTTCACTTTCGTTATTCATGAAAGCTGAATCACAAGTATAGTCAAGAACTTAACGGTATAAAAACGCAGTCCAAAATCTATCCCTGGCTCCCGGACTATTATGGTTACTATTAGATTTAATTCCCAAGCAACCTCTTTGAGTTGGCAGACAGCTGCACTATGGGCTGGCATCAAGAAAGGTGGCCAAAAGTCGGTTTTGGAACTGGGACCAATGGAGTATATTTTTGATATCTATACACTTTAGAGCAGCTATGAGCAAAATTTCAGAGAATTTCGTTTAGTAGTTTTGCCATTAAAGGGCGATAACCATTCATACTTCGGCTTTTTTTGCACTTGGTCATATAGTTAAAAACAGTGCGAAATTCGAATATCGCTCAAAATATTTTTGGTAAATTTTACGTTTTTGTATTCAGTTAGAATATTCCAACACAGATTATACTGAAAAAGCTTTGAAATAAAGGAACTTGACGAAAAAAATTAATTTTATTCTTAAAATGTTGTTTTTTACCAAAAAGTTTTAGCCGTCGAATGCTGGCAACTTTTGGCACTCCATGATATTAACAAAATTTCAATATGAAAATATTCTTTGAAGTATCTATTATTACCTATTAATGCGCAAATGTGCGCTTTTTAGTATTTTCAGAGATAACGGTAAAAACGTATGTGCGCTCTGAACAGCTTTTGTACTGTGTCTATGTTCAAATGCCCATAACGTTTTACTGAATTGACAGATTTGAGTCATTTTTGATATATTAAAAATATTTTTAAAAAATCGTTACACAGCCAATAGAAATGTTTTTTTTGTTTACATTACAAAAGTAACAAAGTAGCCATGATAAATTAAAAAAATCGTTGGGAGAACGTAATTCTGATTGGGGGAAGGTTTTTTTAAATGTCTAGAATTTTGCTTCTAACAACATAGTAGGCATTAAATCAAAAATAAATTTCAGAAAATTCGAAACTTAGTTGGTCGGCTCATTGTTAAATGCAATTTAATCAAAGCTGTTTCATTATAATGGCGACATTCACGAAGAAGGAAATTTTAGATGCCAATGATGCTGAAAAAGGAAGCGGTGTAAAATATATTTTAAATAAATTACTAATTGAAGAAAATAAGGTACATTCTGAGGATCTTAAGCGTTTAGTTAAGATGGTTGCGTCTCTTATTTCTAAAAGAAAGGTTAAATACAAAAAAACCAAAAAAAATAATAAATCATTTACAGAGAAAAATGTCGAATGGATTAATTCACAGTTTCTCATTCCAGAATTAAGAATAAAGTCTAGTTCCGATTCTTCTTCCTTGAAACGTGGTCGCCCATGTGTTGAATTTGAAAAAATGTCAGATCGATCGAAGCGGCGGGCAATTGCAAAAATAAGCCAGCAATGTGAAAACGATCCTCTAAAAATATTATTGGCGGCACGACAAGCTGCAATAAAGTCTCAGGAGTGCGAATTAAGTTCGGTTTTGAAGAAAATCATAGAAAACCCAGAGTATTGCGTGAAAATAAAGCAATCCAGTAAAGCCACGCTTTCACTTATTGTGAAATCTCCTGAAGAAGCTCTGGCTTTTTTGATCGATAATGGGCTTTCAAAATCAGTTTATACAAATATAAGGTTAGCAACAAAATTAAGCGGAGCTGATGTTTGGCCTCCTTACGATCGATTAAAGGAAGCTAAAGAGCAATGTAGACCTCTAAAAGAATTCATTCAAATAAATGAGAATGAAGCTAAGTGCGATCTTCAAGCGCTTTTAAATCATACTGCCAGAAGAATTGCCGAGTTGCAGCAAGAAGTAGTACTTTTATATGCACAGAAGTCTAATTTTTGCGACATTGAAGCTGTTTTTATTTTTTCTTGGGGGTTTGATGGAACCAGTGGATTTCCATCATTCAAACAACCTTATTCTGAATCAAGTGTAGAAAAAGTTGATACAAATTTACTTGCTTGTACATGCATTCCTTTAAGATTAGTAACGTCAAATGGGACCATTTTGTGGAACAACGCTATTTCTCAATCTGAAAAATTTTGTCGCCCAATTTCACTTAAATGGATAAAAGAAACTACTGAAATTATTAAATCACAAAAGCAAATAATGGACGAACAAATTAATAAGCTCGAGTGCTTGGAAATTGAGGTACAACATTTTCGTATACGTTTACATTTTTCTTTGCATATGACTCTAATAGATGGTAAAGTTTTAAATGCACTTACTGACACAACATCATCACAGTCATGTCCAATTTGCCACGCGACACCAAAACAATTCAATGATCTTTCCAATATTGCGACAGATGTTTTCTTACCAATTACTGGCTCCCTGCAGCATGGCATAAGTCCATTGCACGCTTGGATTAAAATTTTGGAATGCTGTTTAAATATTTCATACAGGAAAAATATAAGAAAGTGGAGAGTCTCAAACGAAGTTGATAAAAAAGAATATTCGCGCAGAAAAGCAGAAATACAAGATATTTTGTGGAAGAAATTGGGATTGAAAGTGGACATGCCCAAGGATAGAGGTTGCGGAAACAGTAATGATGGCAATTCACCTCGTCGGGCTTTTCAAAATTCAGAAGTCTTTGCAAATTGTTTAGAGTTGAATACAGAATTAGTAACCAACTTTTCAATAATATTAATGGCTTTATCCTGCCATCTGCCGATAGATCCAAATAAATTCAATATACTGTGCCATCAGACTGCAAGAATTTATGTTGCGAACTACAATTGGTATTTTATGCCTGCGACGGTTCATAAAATATTAATTCACGGCTCTGCGATTATAGAAAATAGTATTTTACCTGTAGGAATGTTTGCAGAAGAAGCTTCTGAAGCCCGCAATAAAAATTATAAGTGTTACCGTGAGCGGCACAGTCGGAAATGTAGTCGAGAAGCTACAATGCAAGATATGTTCTTGCGTTCTATGGATTCCTCAGATCCACTAATAGCGTCTCATAGCTTGAGTTCACGACTACAAAAACGAAAAAAATTGCCTCTTCCATCTGCAGTAATTGCATTACTCGCATTACCAGAGGTTCCGCAAAGTGAAGAGTAACGGCCACTCCTCAAAAGAGATAAAAAAAAAGTAAATCATAAAAAAAATATAAAAATATAAAAAAATTAAAAAAAAAAAATCTTAAAAAAGCAAAAAAAAATATTTTCAGTTGAAATCAATTTTATTTTCCTAAAATATCTTTAATTTTCAAATTAAGAAAAATATAAAATAAAAAAATCTTAAAAAAAAATCGTTTTAATAAAAAAAAAACCAAAAAACCGTAAAAAAAAATTTAAAAAATAAAGAAAAAATAAAAAAAAATAAAAAAAAAATTAAAAAAAATAAAAAAAAAAATAAAAGTGGAGTCTTCTAAACCTGTAACCTCCTCGTGGTAGGCTCTGGAAACTGCAAATGTTCACCAAACTTTGCAGGCTAATAACAGGCTTATGAAAGTGCTGGAATTTTCAACTTAGGCGCTTGGTATAAAGATTTTTCAAATTCTGAGTCCAGATTCGAAATCAGCGACCTCGAAAACCCCTTTATGCAAATATTTGTATAAAAAATTGATTTTTTTTAATTTCGGCCACCATATTGGATCCGCCATATTGAATTTTTAAATTCTGAGTCCAGATTCGAAATCAGCGACCTCGAAAACCCCTGTATGCAAATATTTGTATAAAAAATTGATTTTTTTTAATTTCGGCCGCCATATTGGATCCGCCATATTGAATTTTTAAATTCTAAGTCCAGATTCGAAATCAGCGACCTCGAAAACCCCTGTATGCAAATATTTGTATAAAAAAATTGATTTTTTAAAATTTCGGTCGCCATATTGGATCCGCCATATTGAATTTTTAAATCCTGAGTCCAGATTCGAAATCAGCGACCTCGAAAACCCATGTATGCAAATATTTGTATAAAAATATGGATTTTTTAAATTTTCGGTCGCCATATTGGATCCGCCATATTGAATTTCTAAAATCTGATTTCAGATTCGACATCAGCGACCCCAAAAACATTTATACACCAAGTTTCACGAAAAAATGTTTTGATTTCGATTTATGGCCGCTTTTCCTTGATGCCAGCCCATAGTGAGCTGTCGTCGAATATCTTTCGAATAACTACATGTCTTTGAACCAAGAAAGATAAGTGCCCAACTGTTAGTTAGTTTTATTCCTCAGGGCTCACCCGTTTTGTCTATTTAATTTCATTCTCAATCAATTTCTCCCAGGGTCAGTTGCATGTGCTGTACTTAAGCGCGCTGACGTGTGCAAGCGAAAGCATTGCATGCAGCAAGTTTTATTATCTAAACGGATTTCTTATAAAATTAGTACGAAAGTTGAACTATGTAAAAGGAATAGAATTTAATGCTAACTTGGGGTAGAAGATGCATTTGCGGTGGGTAGGCAAAAATAGTTCATACGAAAGGCACGAGAATGCTCAGTCGACAAGAATGTCAGCCAAGTAGTAGGACACGGCGCGCCTAGGCAGCGAGGCAAACTAACTATTTACTAACTGGCAGGCAGGAAGCTGTAACGGTGAGTGTGTTGCTGCTGCTGGTAGCAGTTTGTAACCATGAAGTCGCACATGTTCCAGCAACAGTTGAATAGATTGTGATCATGTTTGTGTGTGCGCATTACTACTGCCACATGGATGACTGCGATGCTCATGAGAATTCATGTGTGTGTGCACGACATCGTGTTGAGAATATCACTCAAGTGCTGTGCGATTTCCGTGGTTTGGATAAAAGTGTATTTAAAAGGGTTTGTATAGTACGATACGAACTAGAAATAAGAGCACAAAACATATGAGCAAGAAACATTGTTGGAAAAGAAGTTTGCTGTAGAAAGTAGTAGCTGAGTATTCTTGCAGTTGAAAGGATATGCAGTGCATAGACGTCTATTGAGATTTACTCGCCAGCCAAGCAGTCATTCAAAGTCGATTGGCAGCGAAAGCGTACGGAAAGCATAATAGTCTTCAACGCTGCTACAATTTTCTGGCTGAAATGGCGAAAGCGGCAATGGTGTAAGCTGATATTAACATTTGACTTCAATTACATTTACAGAATTGTGAGCATTGTGTGGATTGTGAGCCAAAGTCATTTCACTGAGAGAAGCTAAAAAGTGTGTAAAAGAAGGAAATGCGAAGAGCAAGAAATTCATGCCATTCGCATTGGAAATACGGATTGTGCATTTTCTTTGAAATTTGGAATAAACGCATTAAACGAACATTACATACATTACGGACATGCATTTCATTGACTTTTATTTAAAGCAAATCCACGTACATACACACATACATACGTACGTCTAATAAGTGCATGTTGCGCTTAGAATTATTTGTTCTCATACTCGTAAACCAAATAAAATAAATAAAACTCCAAATCCTCATTGAGTTTTGCGTGGATTGTCTTTTGACATTTGACATTTTAGTTATTTTATTATAAAAGATGATTCAAATACAGTTATCTTTTCGATCAATGCTCAAAAGCTTGAACAAAAACCTTAATAGAAGGAAGCCATAGGATAAAAGGTCGACAGAATATGACCTAATAGCAGGAAGAATAGTTAAAGACATACTTGACAGAGCAAGGAATAAGGAATGTGGAATATCTGCAATGCTACCTGTTACCGATTAAACTATTATACAGGGTGCATACGGTATTTGAGAACAGCTTGAGAGTTAAACTAATTATCCTTATTTTGAACAAAATTTAGTGAAACGTGGTGAATTTTTTACCCAGCATTAACTTGTAATCTATATACTATATAAAAATTAAGCCGAAAAAAAGTGTGCATTTGTCTCCGGTAATCTCAGCAACGCGTGTAAGGAAAACAATGAAAGTTTCACACATTGTTGGTGTTGCTTTGGCAAAGGTTTCTGTGAAGTTTGGTTGAAATCCGATAACGCGTGTGTGTGCGGTGTGCCAGTTAAGTGAGTGTGTTTTTGCTATTTGATGCACGTATTTTTTGTACCGCACATAGCATTCATTAGAATTGAATACATTTTGGTCGTGTGTGTCTGGACCGATTATTATGAAATTTGGTATATATATATATTTTTCCACGGTGAAGGTTAGTATAATATGTTTATTGATTCCACTCACCACCAGGTGGCGCTGCCGAAGGCCAAAACGAGGACCCGGGTAACGCTAGGATGTGTTTTTACATTGTGGGTATCAAATCAGAGCTACTGATGAGTGCTTTAATACAGAGTATTTTTTAGATCTCTGAGTTACCAGGGTCTCGAGATATAGCCGAAAAGGTGGACCGAGGTACCCTTGGATGTGTTTGTACAATATGGGTATCAGATGGAAGCTGTTGATGAAAGCTTTTAAGTGAAGTAATTTTTACTGCCCGTTTCCGGGATAAAGAAAGGAGATGGAGCTGGAGATGGAAGAGGAAAAGGAATAGCTACAGGAAGAGGAGGAGGAAGAGGAAGACCACTTATTATTAACAATTAAAAAAAAAAGTCAAAAGAAATTTTAAAATGTTACATATCCGCTTATTATATAAACGTTGATCTGAAGTCAGTTATAGTGAAAAATTCATTGTACATTGCCGGCGTGATTGGTGATCGTTTCCTTAATTTTTTGCAGAAAGGTTATGCTAATATGAGATATTACCTATATCATTCATATATTTACGTATTACCTGTGTACTCACAAATATACGGTTGAAGCAAATATATGTCAGTTTTTTTACTTCGCCTGGAAAAGTTTATATAAATTTAAGAAGAGTAAATAGAACTTCTTTTATATCAGACTTCACGCAAAAAAGTCATTTGCACCTGAGCACATAGCTGGGTTAAAGCGGAGGGGAATAGAACAGTTCTCTTCTCCTTCTCCGCTTTTTCGCAGAGATAATGTCGATAATTTAACTGGCTTAATGACTTTACAACCAAACTTTTGTCAAATAAGTCAAACGAAAGAACAGTTAATTCAAAGTATTTTCCCAAATTTGCCTCAAAATTACAAAAATCATGATTGGCTTAGTGAACGAGCCATCATGGCTGGCAAAAATAAAGATGTGAATGAAATGAATACGGCTATTTTGGCTAACATACCAAGTCCAGAACAAACATATCGATCCGTTGACACTGTTACAAATCAAGATGATATTGTAAATTATCCCACTGAATTTTTGAATTCCTTTGATTTACCTGGATTACCGCCACACATGCTAAACTTGAAAATATTAGAACTGATTATTATGTTGAGAAACATAAATCAACCACGACTATGTAATGGCACTCGATTAACAGTTAAGAGATTGATGAATAACGTCAATGAAGCAACAATTTTGAATGGAAAATACTCTGGTGAAGACGTTTTAATACCGCGAATACCAATGATACCATCGGATATGCCGTTTGAATTCAAACGTCTTCAATTTCCTGTTCGCCTTGCATTCGCGGTTACTATTAATAAGTCACAAGGCCAAACTTTATCAATTTGTGGTATTGATTTAGAATACCCATGTTTTTCTCATGGCTAACTTTATGTTTCATGCTCAAGAGTTGGTAAGCCATCGGTATTGTTCATTTATTCAACAACGCATGGAAAAACGAAGAATATTGTATACCAAAGAGCATTAAAATAAAAAAAGTAATAAAGTAAATCACATCAAACGTTTTTTAATTGCTACTACTATTCAAAACTTCTTTCATTACTATTCATGCGCGAGAATTTTTATAAAATACACACAGTATTTTTCGGCTTAATTTAATTAATTAATCTAGATTTTTTTAAAGACGACCAGCGGAACGGGCGGGTTTTCGCTAGTATATCTATAAAATCGTGCAATAAAATGTCCATTAACTGCATCCATTCACCCCGATCCAGGTCCGGAAACGATTGCACGCCCTAATCAAATGCTAAGAAGAAATGGTGTTATGAGGATGCTAACGCCCCATGTGCAGTTATCAGGTGATGAAGGTCTGGGGAGTTTTTTTGTTTCTTTTCGGATGGAGGTTTAAATCAAAATATCAGAAACATTCTAAAGGTGCCGTCACACCAACGTCTAACTTCTGGGTAGAGCCGCCAGGTTTCTCTCCTACAGGCATATTAAGAAAAGTTGCAGTAGTGTTATGTCAACTCACTACCGTCTTGTCTTCTGAACGATACTGTATTGAGTGTTTCACTCAAAAAGCTGTGCTTGTCGTCGGTTCGGCAGAAACTGTTCGCCTTTTCTGTTGGTGCACCGCTTTGCGTTCCCAATCAATATGACGAAGTCGCGTCATGATCTTACCTGCGAACGTTTGGGCTGCCGCTTACCGCTGGTTGCGCACATATCTCGTATGATGGTCCGGGGGATTGTTGAAGACCTAGGGCTTGTTCAAGGATAGCTCGTTATACGCAGCAGAATTCACTCGAAATCCTTGAGTAAAAATGGTGGTGGAATGACAACACCTAAAACCATATAAGTGGATACAAACTTTGTGTGCATGACAACAGGACTCTCCGTAAAATTGGAGCATAACCATCTCTCATTTCTACGGTTGGCCTTTTCTTATTGGTCAACATTTCTTTCGTCAAAAAAAAAGAACCCTAATTGATTAAAATTAAAATTATTGCTTTCATACCATTATGTTAACCGTTTCTATCAATATTTTTTCATTATTTAAAAAAAGTGTATTTTCATTATTTAAATAATAAATATGTCTGTGGCATGAACTGAAACGCTTCACAAAGAAATTTGTTTTATCCTCATCTTAGTTTTAATTCAATCGAAAATATGAAAGCTATGAAAAATCAATTTTTATTTTCGGGTTCCACCTACTCTAATCCAGCAAGGAACAAAGTTTTAGCAAAATTCTTTAAAGGTTGCAGTTTGGTGGGAATGAAATTATTTTTTATGAAAATTTACTGCTTGTCGCAAGAAAACAAAAAAAATCTGGCGTCACTACATAGACAATTCTGCGCAGTGTTGAAATTGTTAGCATTTAAGATCAAAATTAGTGCTCTGTTCACCAAACGTTCCGTGCGCAGCGCCCAATTTATGATCTTCGTGGACAATCAGCAGATCTTTCAAATCGTTTTTTCATCCATAAACTTGAGACAACCGAAATGGTAACCACGGAGGTCGTGTGATTTAACGTCAGTCGACTACTTTTTGTTAAGCTACGTGAAATGTTTGCTATGTAGGCAAACCACTGTGACTTTTCAATTTCGATTGCAATTCCACTTTCGATCGATTTGCAAATGGCGTAATGCACGAGTACGTATGCTCCCGCTTCGCTAGACTAATTTTTCTGCATACTTAATTATAATACAACTCGAAAAGTAATTAGAATCCCGCTATTAAGCCTTCATGGACTACAGAGCATAGCATCAACAACTAATGGCAACAAAATTTGGGGTGTTTTTCAAAAATGACAAAAAAAATCGTTTTTCATCAATTTTTAGCAAAATATTTTTTTTTTCAAAAATTTGTATCAGAAAAAATTTAGCTTTTTTCCAATGCATTTTTTTTTTAAATCCAATAAAATTTTTTCGAAGAAATTTTTTTCTAAAATAATTATATTTTAAGTACATATCTTAAGATGTAAAAAAGAAAATATTTTTAAAATATTAAAAAGGACTGAATATTTCACATTGGAAAGCTCTATACCAGAATACTCAATCTTGAATAAATTGCAAAGCTATTAATTTTTTTTTTAATTTTGGCCGAGCTCCTCCTCCTATTTGTGGGGTGCGCCTTGATGTTGTAGCACAAATGGAGGGACCTACAGTTTCAAGCCGACTCCGAACGAGGGGCGACCGCTATTAGAAAAATGTTTTTCTTAATTTTGGTGTTTCACCGAGATTTGAACCAACGTTTTCTCAGTGAATTCCGATTGGTAGTCAAGCACCAACCCATTCGGCTACGGCGGCCGCCAATTTTCGGTTTTTTCAGTTTACTTTTTATTATGTATTCCCAAGCCTCAAATAAATAGTTTTCAGAAAAATTTAACATTATAAACGATTGTAAATTGCATAATAAAATAAACTAATAACTTAGATTTTTTGGCAGCAAGAAATCGCTCAGTTAGCCCATTAGTTCGAAAGTAACTTTTTGGCGGCTTTTTACAAATTCTTAAAAATCCTCACCTTTGCTTTTCCATTGGCCGGCGGCGATTGTCTTCACTTCGACCAATTCAATTCGTTATTGTCATTTGTCATTTTACTGTTTACTTTTGAAGTACTCTTAGGAACTTTGTCGCAGCTTTTATGTTAGTAACTGCGCCAGGGTGATTTATTTCTACAATGAGTAGTGGTATCTCAATATGTATCTCACTCTGCGTATGTCTATGCACTTCGACTTGAAAATTTTCTGCTACAGATATGCACTTTTCGATACTTCCCTGTTATGAAATGCCCAGCTAGTCAGAAGAAATACTAGTTTACTACTAGAATTTCCCTACTGAAATCGAACTACTCCGAAAATGACCAAATTTGTACCGAGTATAAAACGATTTATTCATGCCTGTTCTATTTGGATTCATTTTGATTAACTTTTATTTGAAAATGTTGTAAGCCATTGAAACATCGCTCAGTTATAATATTAAGTAGCCAATTGAATATATGTATTGTCGGTTCGCCCACTAAAACATGTTTAATATTGTTGGGAAAGACAAAAAATATAGTTTTTATTGTATTGTAAATCTTTTATTTTATTAGAATTTAATAAAAATGCTTTAATTTAATCTTTGGAATGATAGCAATTTTGTTATATTTATGTACAATATTTATTTTTCTTTTCTATCAATACTTAAAAAATGTAAAATTAATGTTACTAACAAATCTAAGACTGTTAAATGAAACTGTGTAATATTTTAAACTAGACTAATACAAGGTTTTTTTTTGTTTTTCATGAATTTATTTGGTTTTTAGTTACCCATTTTAATCTGAATTTGGTCCAGAATTGGGCTCGTATTTTCTTGTTTATTTTTAACTAGTATGAGACTGGTGTATTTCTGTTCGAAATCTGAAAATTGACATTTCGTAGAACATCGCCACGTAAAAAATACCTTTTGCTTGTATGCAAAAAAAAAAAAAACAAAACAGTTGTCTGACTAGTTGGGCCTGCGACTCATACTATGTAACTAGTTGTGTGGTAGTTTATAATAGTCATCAGCACATTTGACTACAGCGTTGCTCTTTTCCATCTGCGTGTCTGCACTCCGTTCACGTGCCTGTGCTTGCATTCCGCATATCCGTTTTACACGCAAAGGTTTCTGTGTATACGGAAATTGCAGTAATAAGAATCTGCCATAAGTTGCAATTCGCCACTGCGTGACGTGACTTGAACGCTTAGCTGCTGGAATGTACAATTGCTGGATGCTCGGGCTGCTAGTTAACAGAGTGACATATGACCTTAGTCAGCCCTAAGTGTTCTTACACTTTCCACTTGCTTTTTCAGCGCTGAAACTTACGAAGCTAACTTGTTTTGAAACTTTCTCTATCCATACAGTTTATGCTTACGCTCTTCACGATGTCAGCACCGGAAGAGGATCAGAAGTAGGGAAGTTGTATAAGGAAAGGAGTACGCAGTAATTTACACAGAAAACAATTCTTCAAAACTTTTAATATGTATAGCTCTTCAAGTCTCGTCTAATGTATACAGAATTATGATTTTTACTTATAGTTTTCGAAAGTTTCTTTACTTGTATGGAGGCAAGAGATATAATGCAAGCCAAATATCCAACAGGATCAACAAGTAGGGGTTGAATGTAGTGAAAATGGGCCCCAGTGTTAAGAATGAGCGAATATTTAGTGTTGGCATAACGAAGATGAATGTTTTGTATATAGAAAACTGGAGGTATTGGGTGAACTCCACACTCATACTTACATATACAGTAGTGTATGAAATGACGAATTAAGCAACCGCAAAAATGTCCGCATACTGTTTCGCTATAAAAATAAAAACTTTCCCCGAAAAAGCATTAAAATATGTACATACTATTCGCTAGCCGTAGGAAAGAAACATTGAGGGTAATACAACAATCGTTTAATCTTAACTTGACAAGGTTCAGTGAGCTATTTACTGAGTGAAAATTTCTTAGGTGGGTCACTAAGAAATTTATGGTTGAATTTTTAATAATTTAATATGTGGTTTTTCCATTCATTATTATGGCGAAATAACTTAATTTTTTTTTTTTTTGCATAAACGGAACTATTATCGGCTGTAGAGCCAACCGTTAGCTGTTTACAATACACGACGTTTTAGAATCAGTAATGTATCCTCTAGCAATCAAATTTCATATTACAAACGCTGGAAAAACAGAAGCAAAACAGTATTTTTTCCAGATTTTCTTACTGTTATTGGATATGGCGATGGATGTCAATTTAAATTGTGGCTCCCAAACCAGCATCTGTCCTACAACTGAAAACAGTTGTTTGGTTTAAATGCTATGACTGCTGATTACCTTCCATTGCTGTGTCAAATTAGCAAAAGGCGCACCCTTTTGAAAACCCTTTGCCAGGCAAGCACTCTTTCCCAGCTTGGCCACAAGAGTTTCAAATTGTTCTGCGCTCATAATATTCATTTGTAATGTCTAAATTAATGCAAATATATACATACATCTTAAAAAAAAAAGTAATTACATTTACAATTTTTTTCAGTGACGACAGAAATGCGATCATTTGAACTCAACATAGTTAGCAACTTTGCTTAGTCAGCGTATATATGTAAGATATTAAGAGTTATCGATAACAACTGCACGAATATCGATTTTCACAAGGCGATCTTATCTTGGGTTGCCGACGTTAACTATAGTAGGGCTGAATAGGAAAATATTTTGATGTACTCTACTAAACCTGGTATGCTCATTGGATATAATTTTTTCATTACTGAAATGAGGAAAAACCAAGTCAAACTTTCATGTAATAAAAATTTAAGGCGTAATTCAGAGTTACAAATATATATGGCAAACCGTTTAACGGCAGTTGGTAATCTTAACAAAAAATATTGTGCTCCCGAAAATGGCAGAAACAGAAAAATAACCAGAATCTCCATATAGCGGTAATTTCCAAATTACACAAAATACAAATTTCCGCACTGAGTGACGAGTGAAGAAAACTTACTTAAAATTAATATAAATTCACTGAAAGATTTTTATATGACTCTTTAAAAAGTATGTGTTAATGATGTATAATACATTTTTTTTCGATTTTTACGATCCCGCGATTTCGAAGACAACGGATTTAGATACTTATTATTTTGCAACAATTTAACTCGAAATTATTAACTTCTGAATACTTTTTTGCTGACGGCGTTTGGTATTTTCATCGATATAAAAAAGTGCGGAGCATTCGTTGCAATTCGTCGAGGAATGTTTGTGATATCATATTAAAAAATTTTAAGATGAATAGTTGAGTTGGTCTATCAAATTCCTTGAGTATTTTGTATAAGATTCTTGGTCCATGATGACTTAGTGCGACGGTGGAGTATCGATTTGAGAATCTTGGAGTTATTCATCCTCCAAAGTAAATATTTCCGGTGAATGCTGCAATGTAGTGCAGAACTGCACCCAGAACTTTAACCGAAACATATAGACATATGCAACATAAATATTCAAAAAAAGGCATATACAACATATATATTCATTAGATTCTGGGTCGTTAGCTTGTTTGTGTATTAAAGTACAATATGATAATTTTAACTTTTATGGAGAAGCAAGAAAAATTGTCCAAATGTAGACACATGTTTTTTATGAGCAAAACAGCTGTTGCTCAATTGTCCAGACTTTCTTGATGTTGGAAAAGAGCAGCCAATTGTAATCAGAATCGATTTTAAGTTTCGATAATTTTCAATTCTGACTTGGATTTCAGCACGACTCTGAATGAAATGGGGTGTTAAACGGCTATAAAACAAAAGGAAAACTGCTATAAAACACAGCAAAGAACAAGGAAATAAATTCATGAGAAATAATCCAAAAGTATCAGTAAATAAATTAATACATAGTCGGCTTAGGGGAAACAAAAAAGAAGTCATATAAAAGTGTTATACAAGGTGGCGCAAAATTAATCTACCTATCGGAAGACTTATGTATAATTTTTGCAAATGGTCTCGCCCGTCAAACATATTTGACACTTGTGCACTATAAATAAATATTTCCGTCACTCAAAATCATTTTTTGTATTTAGTAAAAAAATTATTCAAAAACAAATTTGGATGATTAATTTTGCGCCACTTTGTAGAAATGAGCCAATTGACCACTTCCAACACGATGGAGAAAACTAAATTGTGTTTGGAGAAAGCGATGCGTCATCGGAAATAGCGAAAATTGATTCTAAGCAAAGAATGTCTTTGATTATTGAAAATGGCTCGTACTCGTAATGTGCGCTGGGTAACCATTCACACCAACTCTATTCCAGATACTCGCAAGAGAGGTGAATTGTTTATTATGTTACCATTGTATTACGAGGTTTACGAGTTGAACTGCATTGCGGCTACAGTTGACGCATGCAGTGGTACAAACATGCAAGCAGCCCTTAACCCATCCCCTGAATAGTAGGTGAGTGGGTACCACTTTATCGTGACTAGTTGTGCAGAAACGTTGTGGCATGGCAGCATGAACTTTTCAGCATGGCTTGGTGGAGCGAAATTGATAAAGTGGCTATAATAAATTTATAATGGTGTATGTTGCTGTTGTTACTGCTGTTGCTACTGGCACCTATTGTGTTATTGTTTCGGTTATAGTAGCAGCAACACTTGCAAGAACAAACAGTAACATTTCTCTGTGCTCTAACTGCTGCTTTCTGGCATTTGACGCATCTTGTTGCTCAGTTTCCTGGGCATTAGGTTCACAATATGGGAAAATTTCCTCTTAATGGGTTGCTTCTTAATAATGAAGCTTATTGCTGTATCCTGACTTTATTGTAGCCACTGTAACTTCTTGAGGATTTACACCATTTTCATGCGATGTGAGCATGAGTAGGTGCTCAATACAAATGCACTCAGTTGTCTTTATGTTCGTGAAACCTAAATGAAATTAATTACAAAGGATGTAGAGATTATACGCACGTGCGTGGTACATGATTTCATGTACATCGAACTCAAATTACAATAGTAAATTTGTATTTAACACCCTTTGATTTGCAATCATACAAAGTAAAGCACAAGCGATCAGAAGCAATTAGAAACGAATTCCCTCAAAACATGCACACGAAATGCCATAAACAATACGTTAAGATTAGGTTGACAGCTTGATTTGTGGGTTGTTTGTGTGATTGCCGTGGAGCACCAAACCGATTGGGCTTTTAATGTTGTAGCGTTTGTTTCGATTAATTAATAGTTAATGGGAGTTTCCAATGGGAGTTTACAACCTTTTGTGTTCAAATAAAAAACAGAATAATCGAGAAATCGAGATGGAGTTCATTTGAAGAGTGTTAGTACATACATCTGTGTTCACAATAAGAGCAATGCGCCACATTATAAAGTTTTAATTATGTATTCATTTTATATTTAATTTTTATATTGGGCATGGGAATAAGTTTCCGTCCTCGTAAAAGAGGTGTCGCTGTTGATACTATTTTTGTGTTCGCTCTAGTACTGATGATTTGAAGGTGTATATGTGAGGTCTGGATCGCAGTAGTTGACATTCGTTTGAAGCGTAAAGTTCCTTTTTTATCTGACGAAAATACGGCATCTGCAGGAAGTCATGCTTCATTATTAACTTTTAAGGGGTTCCGGTGGTCTAGAGCTCGAAATTTAGGGTATATTTAAATTTTTTAGGTTTTTTTTAACTTTTTTTACATACACAAATGAAAGAAAAAAATTTTAATAAAAGTATGTATGAAAAAATATGAATTGCCACATTGTGTCGATACAAGCAAACACAAACCGATATATTGTGTAAATATAAATCAAACGAAAGCAGCTGTTTTCTACGAGCACAAGTTTTGCTCAATTTTGTGTATCTCAAGACAAACAGACAGGTAACTATCATACTACGGTAACGTCAGTGAGTAGCGCACTATAATGCTTCGTAATTTGTCACCGAGAAAATTCGGTACGACCAATACGAAGGATGATCAAGCGTGTTTCTCTTTTCCTCTCATTTTTTTGCATCTTTCATGAGTAATCATATTTGGTGCTCGTCAAATATTCCAACTCTTTTTTTCTACGTGCTTAATTTCGTGAGTCCGATAAGATTGATGTGTAGTGGCGGAACAATAATTTTTTCGTTGCCAAATTTCGATTGCCCTCTTATCGGTAATTTTTTTTATTCCAATATTGATCATGATCTCTACTGTCCATGGAGATTTAGTGTAGCTACTCCAACTGATGTTCTATATATTTAATTTGTATGTAAGATATGTATGGAGGTACTCTTCTTTCAATGTTATAGAGTGATCGATAGGTATAGATAGACCCATACTTGTTACCATTGTTCAGCATTGATATGTTGAAGAATACACAAAAAGCACAATAACTGATTCCCCAAATTTCATCCTTTTTTTAACAAAATTATTCATGTTTCTGCAGTTTAAAATTTAGAGAATGATGAAAATCACTCAAAAAACCAGATCCTTTTTTTAACAATTATTATTTTTATTGACTTTTTGATCAAAATTGGTCACGATTTTTTTTATAATTTGTCTGTGTATAACGTAATCGTAAGTAATGTTTTACATCAATATTTTTGTCACAACTTACAGGAAAAATATAAAATCATATCGCAATATCTTCAAAACAAGTTCTGACTGGATTAAATTACCTAAGATACCCTAGAAAACATATTTAGAACTCTACGGAAAATAGAAATTTTCTTTTGTATACCAGTGTTATAGTTTCATTTTATATAGATTTTCATGAGTTTTAAAATTTTCTGTGAGCATTATTAAAAATCATATTGTCGCTTAACGATATTCAAGCTTAAGTTCAAATTCTGATTAAATTAAAAAATAAATACTTTTGCAACTGCTTAAAAATAGTAGGTGTGCGGATTGTAGTGTATAGGAAAAATTAGAAATAGTGAACAACATAATTATAGAAATCGATGCAAAATATTTTACTTCAAAATTTATTGCCACTACACATTGCCATTACTCCTTGATAAAAACATACCGGTTCAGTCTATAACTTTTGTGTATAGAAAAGTTTGCACTTCAGATTTTAGAACTAATATTTGCAAAAACTGCCAAAAACTCAATTTTCATGAGGTTCAACCTCATTTTATTGAAAAACTTGCCGAGATGGAGCATTTTGCTAGATACGAGTGAGAAGCACATAAATAATGATTGGTGTGCTCTTGGACTCAGGTTCGCATGACTTTTTAGGGAGATTTTGAGCGAAATAAGTAGTGAAGTCCTCTTTCGACGAGTAAAACCAACTCTTTATAAGTCTTTCATCGTGCCCTTCCTATTTTATGGCGTAGAAGCGTGGACGAATACAGCATCCGACAAGACTTTCCTTAGAGTGTTTGAGAGAAGATTATACAAACGATTTTTGAACCTTTGAACGTTGGCAATGGCGAGTATCGCACGTGATGGAACATTAAGCTCAATGAACTTTACGACAACATAGACTTAGTGCAGCGAATAAAGATCCAGCGGCTCGGTTGGCTAGGTCATCTTGACTGAATGGATGCAAACGCTCCCATTTTGAAAGTATTCGCTGCGGTACGAGCTGATGGTAGTAGAGAAAAGGGAGACCTTCTTTGCTATGGAAATATCATAGAGAGAAACGCTTGACTTTTCTTGGTGTGTCGCCGGTGAGCTCAAGAAAGAAACTAAAGGGTTTTCCAATAACAGGTGTTATTTAGATTAGATTAGAGATGATTAACGATTTTTTTATGGTCGGAATTGGATGGTATTGATCTGTACAACGTTTATTTTCAACAAGACGGCGCTACGTGCCACACAAGCAACGAAACCATTGATTTTTTATGGGAAAGGTTTCCGGACCGTGTTATCTCTCGAAGAGGTGATTACAATTGGCCACCGAGATCTTATGATTTAACACGTTGTGACTTTTTCATTTGCCTGATATTATTTTCCACTATTAATGGCATACCTTCCTCTTTATAATGAAATAAACATTCGACCATTTATATTAAAAAATGTCATTTTTCTTTCAATATCAAAATAACACCTCTTATTGGAAACCCCTTTACTTGGGCGTTTTGCTAAACTCGATCAAAATCGCTTAAGTGGATATCACGTAAAGAGTATATGGTCGAGCATTTTAAATATCGGAGAAGAGTTAGAGTGTGGCAACAGAAAAATCTTTGCTTCACAGAACTGCAAAACAGGTTTTAACTTTCCACCCATGGCCACAAGCCCGCATGCCGAGAATGAAGCAAAATGTAAGACACTGCTGTCAATGTGCTTGTTCTTCTTTGATCCACTTTCGCAGCTACCAACAATTATTTTCCATTGTATATACAGCAGATACAAAATATTTCGTAAAAGTAAACACATTTAAAGTTAGAGAATACAATTTTCTCCTTGCACCAACTTTGAATGCACAAGTTACGAGAAAAGTAATTGTATGATTGCATATGTGTGTGGGTGTATGCAATCTTCTTTCACTCAACAAACCTAAAAATGCCAGTCTTCAATGTCTGAATCAATCAATTTCGGTACAATTAAAAAGTTTTAAAAAGAGAAATAAAGTAATAGAAAGCCTCTTTACGATATCACTCATTCACACACACTTTTAGAGCAAATAACGGCTCCCAAAGGACAATGCAAGACACTGCTGAGTACTACATATATGTAGACTCTGAGGTGTTTGCGTTGACAGCAATGAATAGTTTTCAGTTAGCTGTAATTGCATGGTTGGCATAAAAATGGTTAGTTGTCTTTTCTTTTTAAAGCAATACGGATTGCTACAAGAGGAAAAGGGATACAAGTATTATGACAATAGGAAAGCACACAGTGATTTCCGACCAAAACAAAAATGAAATAAGTGACGCTAGCTGTCAAGTGAGGCTTGAAAACATCTTAAGCAGAGGTATCCAAGTGCACACATATACAGCACAAGTTGTAGGCGGTAAGCGCATTCGCAGCCCAAATATGTGGAATTCAAATCGGAAAAGTAGAAAAGTTGCGTTATCTCGGGAGTGTCATTAATAAGACGGCGGAGCCTTTGTGGGATCATGTGCATTTTTTGGCCTAACACTGCCTACAACAATAATCTCTGGGCTAGGACAAAACAAACTAGGACTCAAAAATTTTTTGCACTTTTTTAATTATTCATAATGATATATATGAGCATTATTGAGCACTTATTTTACATTCAGCTGTCTTGCAGGGGATTTAAGCAAATACATATTTAACATATACAAATGTACACAAGTCTATATATTAGTAAGATGTTAAAACATAAACAGTTACCAGAGTTTAAATAGTTGCCGCCATCGCCAACATTTTGCACAACTAAACTTTGTGGTGAATGCTTTCTTTATTTAACTTCCGGCTGTCGCAATGATATGCCCGGTATGCGCCAGCAACAAAAGAATGTATTAATATTATATATGCTTGTGTGACAGTAAAGTTGTTTGTACATATGTATTTCACATATTCACAGGATGTTGACATAGCATTTCGTTTGGTTGGGGTGAGATGTCTGGCGGTGGCTGATAAAGGCAAGTGCATGCGGGGATATAGTAAATATTTGCCAAGGACTTTGATGTGGGTTTGAATAAAAAAATTAAAAAAAACTGAAAACTAAGTAAGAGCTACTGAAAAGCTGTCGAACCGCAAATAAGGTATGGTGGTGAGTCAAAAGAAAAATAATTCATGAGCAACTGCACCGAATCTGCAAATGGCCGGTAGCTAAGAGCACAGAAATTATTTAAAACTATATAATTTTAAAGAATTCAGGCTTGAATCAAACATAAATTCAATTCATTATACTTATGAGCAAAACAATGTTACTTACTGTGAAGTTATGAGAAGAAAACTAAAAGTATGGAAATATTAGGAGGTTGAATTAGTTTTAAAGGTGACACACAGATGGCGCTATTTATCACTTTATCGCGTTGGCAATACTGAATATATATTCATGACAAAACCTCATCCATAGGCTTTGTTTATCAGTATCTGTCATTTCGCTGAAGTATAAACAACGCAGTGTTTTCGTGCTCCGAGTATGTCAACTTTCGTGCCGTCGAAACGCAATTTGCGATAACCCAAAACGCAAAAAATCATGGGGTTTGCCCGGCCACGCATCAACGTCGACGGCCAAGCAGAATATTCACGGCAAGAAAATCATGCTCTGCATTTGGTGGGATCAGGTCGGCGTCGTATATTTTGAGCTGCTTCAACCGGGCGAAACAATCACGGGGGATCGTTACCGACTGCAATTGATGCGTTTAAGCCGGGAATTGAAAGAAAAACGGCCGGAAACGGTAAAAAGGCACGACAAGGTTATTTTGCAACATGACAACGATCGGCCGCATGTTGCTCAACCTGTCAAAAAATACCTTGGAACGCTTGGCTGGGAAGTGTTACCCCACCCGCCGTATAGTCCATACATAGCTCCCTCCGATTATCATTTGTTCCGGCATATGAGTCTCGATTTGGCGGACCAGCGGTTCTCCTCGTACGAGGCTACCAAAATATGGGTTGAGTCATGGATAGCCAAGCAGCGGCCAGAATTTTGGAGAAACGGCATCCGGAAATTGCCCGAAAGATGGGCGAAAGTTATAGCTAGCGATGGCCAATACTTCGAATAAAATATTTTGCACCGTTTTTTCACAATAAAGCCCCAAATCTTCGAAAAAAACCTTTAAAACTAATTCAACCTCCCAATATGTATGTCATAAAATAGTAATCTGGATATTTCGAAGCACAACGAAAGCAAGCAATAAATATATATGTATGTATGTATTGTGTAATACATCAATAAAAGATTCTCAGCCTTAAGATCTACAGGGTTGCCAATATTCGACGGACCCATCTGGCAACCCTGTATCTTTTGACAGAGACGTCAGATCGCTTAATGGCATACCGTGTTGGAAGCGTCAGTCCAAGCAGATTTTTACCATGGAACAGTACACGCCACGCGAGCGCTCCCAAATTATTGAAATTTACATTCAACAAAAGAAGTCAATTGTGAAAACTCAACGTGCGTATAAAAAATTAATTAATGTGAAAAGTGCGCCTTCTAAGAACACCATTAAACGTTTGTACGAAAGGTTTTCGACTGGTGATGCTCTTTCTAATCCAAAGAGGCCAAATCAAAACCGACCAAGGCGTCGCCAAGGACATCCCAAAATCGCCGTTCTCAGCAGTTGCGTATTGCTCGGACCACTTTACAACGAATTATCCGCATTGGTTTGCATTTTATCCTGTATAAGATTCAATTGACGCAAAGATTGTTGCCTGCGAACAAGCCTCGTCGATTGGAATGGGCCCAAAGAGTCATCGAAATTCGTCGGGTCCGTCGAATATGGGTATAATACATTTAAAAGATTCTGAGCCTTAAGATCTACAAACTTGATCATTTAAGAAGCCTTTTAAATTGATTGTTAAAGTGCCAAATCAATGCAAGATGTTAAATAAAGAATGCCATCAAATTAATAGAAAAAAGTCTGACTTGAAAAAAAAAACGCTCAGATCTTACTATTATGGGCCGTCTTAGAACTCTATTCATTGTTCACAATTACAGTCCTATAGTTCCATTGCATTCACCTAGGTTCCCCTTAATTTTTATAGAAGAAGATCCATCGTGGTTTTTATATACCATTCCATGGCACTAGACCACTTTTTTGAAAAAAAAAAATAATAATAATTTTGTGGAAACAATATGTTGAGTGTCCCCGAAAATTAAAAAAAAATTAAGATCAGAATCGTTATCCTTCTCATAGTCATAATCTTTGAATGTTTTTTTTTATTAAAATAATGTTACAATAATAAGCAATATTCTCTTGATAATTTAACTTGTTTTAAGAACCAGCTTACATTATAATCACTACTCGTTCTCTATAAACTCTGCTACCGTTGTGCGTGTTAAACGTCTTTGAGACGAATTCAGCCGAAGTAAGCTGGATGCTGCATCGCTGACATAATTTTTTAGTCGCTGTGTGTGAGCTTTGGCAAATTGCTTCGTTACTTCAGTCACAGTTGGTATGTCAAGATTACGATGAAGGTGGCTATTTCTTATATATGGCGCGTTTACTATGTTTCGCAGGATTTTGCTTTGCAGACGTTGGAAAGAGAGGCTTTATTTTCCATTTATTAGCCAATGTAGCAATAAGGTTAACAGCTTCTTGCAGTTTCTTCGTTACGTTTTCGATAATATTGTCGACTCAATTTATCTAGGGCAGTGTCATTCGCAAGACTTGCAGTTACTTGCTGATTTGCCGATTTTAGATAGTGGGAATACAGGAGATATAAGAGAATGTGAAGTAAATTTTGTCTACATGGGCACATTTCTGATACTTGTTGCACCCAATGCGAATTTATGCCAATTTTCATCTTTTTAGAGAGCTTCGGTTGTTTCTTCAATCTTATGTTTTCGAAGAATGTGCTGTCTTTGCTTCTTTTTTTCAGTGTTCATCTCATCGCGCTTCATCTTTCTTTCGTGTAGCTTAGCAAAGCTTTCGGGTGATACTGAACCGCTGTTTAGAGATATCCAAAAATACTAATAAGATGTATAAAAAATAGTTTAAAGCCAATGACTAATATATTGGCGGCCGCCGTAGCCGAATGGGTTGGTGCGTGACTACCATTCGGAATTCAGAGAGAACGTAGGTTCGAATCTCGGTGAAACACCAAAATTAAGGAAAAGTTTTTTCTAATAGCGGTCACCTCTCGGCATGCCTCCGAGTGTATTTCTGTCATCACAAAGCTCCTCATGAAAAAAAAATATCTGCCGTTCGGAGGCGGCTTCAAACTGTAGGCCCCTTCATTTTGTGGATCAACATCAAGACGCACGCCACAAAGAGGAGGAGGAGCTCGGCCAAACACCCAAAAAGGGTGTACGCGCCAATTATATATATATACGTATATAATATTATTATACGAGTATAACCCGATTTAGAATTTATTTACGGTATAATTTCCACAATAGCATAACAGTCCATCGCACAATCAAGATTTTTGCCTCAGTTTGTTTTCGAAAGAAATAAAAATAAAAATAAAAATAAAAGGACTCAGAAATGAAAGACAACAACATTTTTTTTATTATCAAAATCCAATAAATTTGTGTCGAAAAACGTTTTATACTACATGATATTAATTTTATTTTCAAAATATTAATTATTAATATTAATTATATTTAAAAAATCTTCCAGATCAAATGACCTCTTAAAAATATGCCCAAGCTCAAAAAATGAAATAAAAATCATAAATCACAAATACTTTTTTTTGTAGTCACAGCTGTTTTCAATGTAGAGCAACATACAAATATCTCAAAGCAAAATAATCAAATAAAACTGAATCTGTCCAAAAACACTTTTCTGTTTTGGTTATAAAATTAGATTTTGCTCAATTTTATTAGAAAGATGACTTGTAAAAAAACGTGCCAGATCCACGCAGTTTAATATTTGCGCAGAAGTTTTGGGTCTGCGGCCTCCTGTGTTTACTTCACTTTCAGCATCACTCCATGGAATTCAATTTGGGAGCCTGTAAAAGAAAATTTGAATTTAAGTTAAGTCGGAAATAAATACACTTTTATGTACTAGAATTTATTAAAAATAATAGGGCTATTCATAATTAAGGGCAATTGTTTTACCATTGTTTTTTTCCCGCCTCAAAGCTTTACATGTTTCTTTTATGAGAAGCTTTCTTGCGGCAGAAATACATTCGAAGGCTTATCATTGACTACCGAGTGGGTCTACTACATATATAGCAATCACCAGGATCTTTAAGCATTTCTCTTAAAGCTAGAAAGATAGAAAGAAGTCAAAAAAGCTCATGTTTCTTGGACTTTTACTAAATCTATTAATTTAATCTAAAATTTTAAATACTTTTTAACGAATTTTTCTTTTAATTTCTTTTGGATCGAATATTTCTAGGGGAATACAGATTAGTATTTGGTAGTACAGATTAGTAGTAATATAGTTGGTTCATTTTAAAAATTAAAAAAAAAAAAATATTTTCGAAAATCAAATTTTTTTCGATAGAGCGAACATTTCCATTACTTATGGAACACGTTTTCATCGATGTGGTTGCCTCGGCTGCTTTCGCAATAGCGCATCCTTTTAAGCCAGTTTTCCAAACCGGTTTCTGGCTTTATCTCACGAATAGCTCACTCGATATTATCAAAAGGGAGTGTTTTGTTAATTTATTATTTGCATAAAGTGAATAATCGATTTACGGTATTCCACAAAAAAGAATCCAAGATCGCCTAAGTGCATGTCTTTAACTTCCGGCCACAAAATATCGTTTACGATTTCTATGCTTCTGTAGGGCTCACAGTTGGCCGAAATGGTGTTTTTAGCAGCATTTTCAAAGAAAACTAGGCCCACTTCAGTTCCGCGCTAAACTGTCACTCCCTAAGGATGAATTTTATTTTCGCTGATTACGTATGGGTTTTTCGATCTCCGGATACGTCAGTTGTGCTTGTTAACAGATCCCTCGAGGTGAAACTGTGCTTACTCAGAATAAATGATTTTCATTTCTCTTCAATAAACTTACTATGTGGGATACACAACATTGACTTTGGAAATGAGTTTGCAGTATTTCCCAGCGTTGCTCAAGCGTAACGCGATTAATTTGGTTCAGTGGAGATATTACACTGACTTTCGGCCAAGATTTCGAGCGGCAAATAGCTCTCTCTGTCAAAATAATAGATAATTAAAAAAAAACGTATATGAGCCTTCCTGTACGGTCTGTCGGTGAATCGAAAGTATTTTAATCTTGACTTTAGCGCTCTGTGGCGATCAAATTGATCAAGAAGAAAGATACAAATGGTTTTTGTCTAGTTATATTGTCAAAAAAAAAACTCATTTAACTATAGATGTGCGACAAGTTTTAGTTATTAATATGCAGCTCAAAATCCTTTTTTACTGATTGCAAACTATGATATACTACTACAGCGTCCGGCACTAGAAGTGTAACGAATTAAAAACGCCATACATTTAGTTTGGAAAATTATTTTTATTCAATTCAAAGTAAAAAATGTGTGAAAATAATCAAAGAATCAATTTACTTTTGCTTGATATGACCACCTTCTACCTTGACTATAACCTCGAGACGGTCTAGAAACGAATCGCAAGCTGACCGAATGTGAGTTGCAGGTATTTTGGTCCCCTTGCGGACAATGGATTTTTTCAGCGCCTCGAAGTTTTGCTTTCCAAAATGGCTCAAAGAGAATAAATAATCCATCGCGTTCTGGTGAATTTGAAAGCCATTATGTGGACCTTATGAAGTTCTAAACGTTGGTTTTTTAGCCGTTATTGGTTCACTCGAGCTTTGTGAGACGGTGCCGAGTTCTGTTTAAACGTCCATAGTCTGCCACCAAAATGTTTGTCTACCCACGCCTTCAAAGCAACCTCCATAATACACTTTTGATAATATTTCCCATTTACCTTGACGCCAGACTTGAAAGCGATCAGAGAGCGCCCATCTGCGGTTACAGTAGCCCAAACCATTACTGGTGGCCAATGACTAAAATTCCCATATGAGTGGTGGGTCAAATAAACCCTATCGTTTTGGGAGTTTACGAACTGCTCAATTTGAAAAATTTTCTCGTCTGAAAACACAATGTTCGGGAATTGATCGCTTTCGCCTTTCATAAGCCTTTTGGATCCTGCAAGGCTTGACTTTGAAATAATTTTCCAGTATGCGGTGGATGCTACGGTTAGATATTTTCAGTTCTTTCGCCATTTGATTGGCACTTCGTCGGGGATTTCGCTCTGGTCGCTTCCTCACTTTTAGAACCATTTCACGTGGCGTTGCAGTCATTTGATGACCACCTCCATGACATTTCGCGATGCTACCAGTATCAATGTAACGAATAATGGTGCGATAAGCAAAAACTTTGTTTACTTTAAAGTGCTCGAGCTTACGAACAATCGCTGGTTGTGATTTTCCAGCCAAATATAATGCAACAACACTATTACGTTTGAAATCCATTACTGATTTTCTTTTTTCGCGTTTATTCTTGGCAAAATGCTTCCGCGCGTTTGGGAACAATACTCTGGACTGTCAGTTACCCAACTAACTGACAGCTGATGCCCGTGCATTAACTGCGTGAGCAGTCTGAAGTGCGTTACCCTTCTAGTGCCGAACCCTGTACTTTAAGTGTACGTATTCCATTTAATATTCACGCGAAAATAATATATTTCCTAATATACAATTTTCTACAATGAGTATCATGAGTACTACAAGAATGAGGTTGGCAATGAGTTGGAAACTGTTGGGGCCAGAAACAGGGACTAAGGGCAAGAGAAAAGTGAACAAATACCCATTATTTTTGCAGATGCGCGTCTTTAAGGCACAAGTAAAATATAATACGATCGAGGACTAGTCAACTCCATAGCATTCTATATATGCCGATGATTGTAGGCGCAGCGTAAAAGCTGTTCTTCGTTGCAGGTTGAATTCTCTCGTCTTTATCATGACTTAGTCATTCAGTGTCGGAACTATAGCCTCAATACTCATACCTGCCAAGTTTCGATGCTTCGTACTACTACTTTTTTTGTATATCTTAGTATATCTTAGAAAAAATTTCATAAATAGTACATAACTGAGTATTTTAGCTATATACCCATTTACCCATGGCGGCTCCTGCCTGCATACATATGTACATATAATCAAGTTTAATGCCAAAAAAATTTGAAGTTGCTCACATAAATATCTTCGATTTTCTACAACGGTTAGCCCAAGACAGTTTTTATTAAATTTGCATAATCGTTGAATTACATCGATATGACTTTTGGCAAGTTCCATTTCATTCAGTGCTTATGTTATAATATGTGAGCTCTACGATTTTTTTCTTTCGTTTGTAAGACCAGAGTGTAAGTAAGCGTTTGTACTTTGTAAAGGAAAAGAAATTGACTTGCTGCCAAGTACAAAACTTTGCAAAATATCTAAGTTGGTGGGTGCCTTTAGATGGCTAAATTTGCTCATTTGTGTGCTTGGCTAAGTATGCGTGCGCTAGCCTTTGGCAGCAATGCTATATTTTTTTGTGTGCTCTTTTTTTTTTGATCAAGTGAATTTTAAATTATGCAAATTTAAAATATAAAAAGTTTAATATATAAAATACAGCAAAGAAATTGATCAAATATATTTGCAAGTTGACTGACTGTCGCTTTGCAGCACAAATTTGAAGTTGGCAGTTAGTGAAGTGAATTTTGATTTACGTGTAGCATCTTTCTCTTGCTCCTTGCATAGCAATTCGGAGTTAAAGTTGAGCTGCATATCGATGGTTTTCGAGAAAAGCGACACAACTCAAAATTAACTCAAAATTCAGAGTTTTGCCGTTAAAAGCAAAAATCAACTACAGAGTTTATATATTTTTATCTGGAAAAGCGTCATAAGCGAATCTTTAAGCAATTCTGAGAGATGGCGTTAGTGTCGTTTTGTCAGGTGATCGAATTGGCGCGTCACTTATCTAGAAAACTGACCCAACTCAGTATTTTGTATTTTTGAATTATGTCACTTTTCTCGAAAACCATCGATATGTACTCATGTAGGATATCAATGTTTTAAAAATGAAGAGACAGAACATTCTTTTACATTGAGAACCGCTCATTCGACTTTTTTGTGGGCATGAGTAGAAAACCAAAAAATTCTAGCCATGGAATATAAACAAATCTTAGCAATTTAGCACTCCGCTTCTCGCGCTTGAGAAAATTTTATTTATATCCGATACTAGAGCTCCGTTATAGCAAGTCTACATTTTTAGTTGTTCACCAGTAGCTCTAGACATTGTTTAAAAAAAGGTATTATTAATCTATAAAATTATTTGATATAACTTTCAAAAGCGTGCAGAATTGAGCATAAAAGCAGAGGTCAAATATACTAAGTAGTCAGACATTTTTGTTACAAGGCTTAAATTTCCGTTCATTTTTGGAAACATAGATGTAAGTGTATACGAAATTCTGAAATTTTTGACCAAAATTTCAATCTTCTTAATTCGAATTTTTAGAATAGCTTTTGCTATGCAGTTTTATAGCCCATTCAATTTCAAACTTGGCTTCGCTTCGAGCTTGTTGTTGTTGTAGCAGCATAAACATTACCCATATGTAAATGTACGGGGAATGCTACTGGAGTGACAATCCCTGGCCGGATATAAATCTGGGTCATTCCGGTAACGTAGAACCGACTGTCGATTTGAGCTCTTTATCGTTGGTGTTCAAAACTCTGAATTAAGTGTTCCCTTGTTTACTAACGGATATGGTATATACATATATCTTTAAACAAAGTGGTCTAGTTTGGGAAACTTGAAACAAAAGAAAGTTTAAATGATTCTTATGGATTTATTTCGAAAACATCGAATTTAGGTTTCTTACTTTATTTTTAAGGCATAATAACTTTTAAATCCTGTGTCCAAATTTCGAGGAAATCGAAAAAAAAATTAGGGAGATATATGATTTTAATCAAATCAGTCTAGTTCGGGAAATTCGAAACAAAGGAAACTTTAAATGATTTCTATGGGTTTATTTTTAGAATAGCGAATTGTGTTTTTTTTTTACATTCTTTTTGTAAAGTATAACACTTTGTAAATACTGTGTCAATATTTCATGGAAATAAGAGAAAATTCTATGGAGATTGGATTATTTAGTTTTAACCCAGAGAATTCAAATTTTAACAGCCTCTTCAATTTTATTTTTCGTTATGGTTTAAAACTTTGAATTGAGTGTTCGTATGTTCTTATTGAAGAAGCGATATAATGATAAAGAAAAATGTTTTAATCTCTCTAAATTGAAACAAAGAAGTAACGCTTTGTATAACACTGATTTTTTGGTACGAAGGTTGACATGGTCAGAGCACAAAGAAGTTTTAATATGTGCACTACAGCAAAACTATGTGCCGTTTTTTTAAATATTTTTTTCCTCCAAAGTAATGTACGAAGTTTTTCTTATCTTTAAAAAATACTGTTTCATTTTTCTTTAACGACTGCTGCGTACATTCGGTATTTTTTTTTTCTATTCATTCGCCCTTATACTTTTAAACCACATTTGCTACATCCACGCTCCGGAAGAAACAGAGTGAATGCAGTTGTAGTATATGTGCATCTGACGAAAAGCAATACAATGCTGACAAATTTTTGTATGCACACAAATAGTACTTGATTGTTGCAAGTTGAAAGCTGTACGTGAATGCGCTACTTTGCGGCTGCTTCTGCCGCGATTTGTTTATAAACAATTGAGAATGTATGACGTTGCAGCCACAGGAATCTGCTGCAGCGTTTGCCGCACGACGCACGATTTTTACTCTTTTCAACCTAGTTTTGTTTTTTTCCGCCTCTTTATGTATTCTTTCTATTCGCTTGTTTCTTTAGCGTTTGAATATAATACAATAGTTGTTGTAAAATGTGGCGTTTGCGGCGAAGTTTTTGTATAAAATGCAACAATTATAGTTGAAATGAGAGGTTGTTTGCTTTCGTTTAGTTTCATTTTGCCGGAAAACTAAGTTTCGTTGCTGTCTGTGCGGTGGCCCTGTCTGGCTCAACCTGGCGTATGAGCAACTTTACGTACATAAAAGTATGTGAGTATGGACATGTATCTATCAATGAGATAGCCATGCTTCAAGACAATATTACAGCATTTAATAATTTAGATAATAATAATAAAAAATACAATGAGGGTGAGTAGCGACAATAACAAAAACAAAATCCACTAAATGTTACAACAAACTATCTTCAACTCGTCTCCACGTAACTAGTCGCAAGTCATCTATAGTTACATTATTAAGTGCCAAGCTGTGAAATTATTATAATTATTATTGATTTATAGAAATGAGAATTTTTAATTGAACATAATTGTTCACCCTTACGAGTAGAATTCTAGAAAAAGCCATAAACGGATATGTCAGTAATTGGGCATAGCAAAACTTTATATATACTTATATAGGCAGCGTACAATTTAGAAAAGCGTGATTCTAAGTCTAGTGATCTGTATGTGGGCCAAAACATTGTGCTAATTTTGCATGGCGTCTGGTCTTTCTATCTACAATCCGCGATTCGGAGGTATTTTAAGGAATGTGCACCCTAATGATGTTAATACCGTTATTCACGGCAAGAGTCTCCCTTGCCGGTTCATCTGGTTTTTCATTACCTTCAATATTCCGATGTCCCGGGACACATATGAAGATGACTTTATGGTTTTCACTCAAGGTGGTCAGGCTATTCCTACTTTGTTCCACCAGTTAAGTAGTTGTTGTAGCTGAATCCAGTGCCTGGATTGCAACTTGGCTATCCGAAGGAATAGCGATATTGCCCTCGAAAGGGAAATCTGCGATAAGTAACCTACAAGCTTCCCAATTGCCAGTATTTTCGGCTGCAAGACACGACTGGTATGAATTAAGGAGATTGACATATTTTTCAATTATGAGCCTATGAGAATATATACCTGCTTCAACACCACAATCCATTTTGGAGTTATCTGTATAGACTGTAGAGTCGAAGTTGATAAGTGAGAATCCCCTATTCCATTCTTTCCCAGATGGAATGTGAATGGCAAAATTTCGATTGAATGCTACCGTCGGGATGATATAATCAATCCTCTCTGTCGCAGTAATAGACTGGCACATTTAACCTAAATGCTCCCATGGTTGCCATCTTCTTGATATGCAGATCTACCGGAATGTCGTGTGTCAGTGCGATAAAATCCTCTCTATGACAGGATCTGATTGCACCGACCGTTATTGCACAGGCTGGTCTTTGTATTCTGCCAAATAATTTGATGTTGTATTCTCTCCCTGGAGCTTTCCACCAAACCACCGAGCCATACGATAAAATGGTCATATAACCGCCTTGTCCAACTGTAATATATACTTGGGTTGAAGTCCTCATCTTCTTCCAAGCATTCGTTAATAGGCATAAAAAGCAATTTCTGCTGTCTTTGCCCGTTCTTCAATGTTTAATGTCCAGTTAGGTTTAGAATCCAGAATTATTCCTAAATACTTTACATTGGTTGAAAGTGAGAGGATTTGTCCATTAATATTAGGTAAAAGTTGGTGGCAAAAGGCACAGGTTCTCTTTTACTCGCGTTTAAACTAAGCCTAAACGCCTAGTCAAAGGGCGCTATCCCTCTGATCGTGTTGGGACACAGTCTCGATGCCAGTAGCACCACATCATCAACGTACCCCACATCTATTAAGTTTTATTAAGATTTCGCTAATCACACATAACCAAAAAAGTGGAGGCTTTCACTTTTTGCTTCATGAGGTGCAAAAACATCAGCCCGATAGTCTGCATATAGTTCTGCTCTATGGGAATTGTTGTTCGCCCATTTCCCTTCTATTCCCTTGTCATTTGTGGCCTTTTTAAGTATTTAGTGCATTTCCAGAAGGAGTACTCCACACGACGACTGTTGGACAATGAATGCAAGCGACAAGAAAAACTATCATTTTTAAGTTTCTTTTTTCCGACTAAGGTCTTTGGTCATTTTGTATAGCTTAGATTTATCTAGTGGTGCTCGAATTTGATCGCACTTACTGCGAGTTTTCGTTTTAGTGAAATAAGGTCTCTGATTATTAATATAAATAGTCATAATTTCTTTCTTTATTTTTTTTTATATTTGGGATTGTTAAAATTATGTGTGGTACAGATAGTGTTTGGAATCGTTGTTTTGCTATGTAATGTTTCTATTCAATTACGCCATGTCCTATAACGAAATTAGTCAGAAATAGTAAATAATTGGCGCGTAGCCTTTCTGGGTATTTGACCGTGTTTCGCCTTCTCTTTGTGTCGTACGTTTTGGTTCTTTTCCCCAAATGGAGGGACCTACAGTTTCAAGCTGACTCCGAATGGGAAATATTTTTCTTTTTCATGATAAGTTTTTTCATGGCAGAAATACACTCGGAGGTTTGCCATTGCCTGCCGAGGAGCGACCGCTTTAGAAAACAACTTTTTCTTAATTTTGGGTGTTTCACCGAGATTCGAACCTACGTCCTCTCGCACCAACTCATTCGGCACCAACTATGGCGGCCGCCGAAATTACCTAAGTAATAATGTCTGTAAGTATCTAGGAAGACGTTTTAGATAAACTTGTATATATAAAATAAACTTTCAAAAATAAAAATTGCGAGAGTTGGAAGTTTGATTTGAAATCTCCTTCTCTGATGCTGTATATAAAACAAAATTAAAGATTAATTTATTGTAAAGAGAAATGGATGCGGTGGAAGATTAAAGTGAAGAACCACGTATTACTAAGAAACTTTAAGAATAAAATGTGAGTAGCTGCTCAGAACACAAGAAGGAGCACGAAAGCACCAAAGAGCAACGTAAAGAAATCAAAGTATAAAACAGCCACAGGAAGCTTCATAAAATGTTATTCTTCTTCATTTCATTATCCGGAAAACACTTTCGCTGTCGTATTAGTGCTCGCCAAACACTGTTTGCCTTGGTTAGCTTATTTTTAACCAACTTTACGGCAAGGAGTATTAAAGAAAGAGGATGACCAGGCGCCGGTTGCAACTATCTACTTACAACATTTTCAGCAGCAAGAAAGAAATAAGACGAAATAATGGTTATATGGGTAAGCTTTACCTGCACTTGGGAGAGAGATGGAGCGCGCAGCTGGCAGTCGAAACTTCAGTAAACGATTACTTGTTCGATCAGTCCAGCCAATTGTTGCCAGAAATGCGTATTTAATGGACGCGTGCTTCGAGTGGCTTAAGTGAAATGCAGCGTTGTAAATGAACACACATATGTACAGGCAAATTTACTTAAAGGAATGCGGAAAACGCAAAGTTGTGCCAGAAGAGTAGAAAGGAAGTAAGCAAGAAATATTAAGCTTACCATTCGTAGTGGACTGCAGAAATTTTGTCAGTGGAGTAATGCGATGGTAGTGGATTATATGCTTATTACTATTTAGTTATATTATATTTATACCACACATACACACCTACTAAAGGGCCATGCGCATTCCTCAGTCAAAGCAAAACAATGCTGGATTTTCGTTCGTTATTCTCTCCACATCAAAGCGAGACGATGCGATGGATGTGTATTGAAGCATGACGCCGGCCGCCATTTGTAAGCAAAAGAAAGAAAAATAAAAAATAAGCCAAATGTGGGTAACATATTTTCTGGATCATAAATGAGTGAGAGTGTATGACTAACAGAAAGGCAGCTAAGGGTCACTACGCAAAAAAGGTAGCTATTTCGAAGGTCAAGTAAAGAGAAAAGCAAACGTAAGATACAAAATTAACTGAACCGTACGCAGGTGCTGAATTTTATAGGTATCGAAGCAGGGCGAAATGCTTGGAGGAATGTAGTTTCAGCTTGAATAAATTATTACAAATCAACTCAGCCATTATCGATTGATTTCGTTATTTCAATTTCAATTTCAATTCTGTAGTATCAATGAAAAATAATTTTGTAAATGTTTAATAGGTCAACAACTCATTTGTGGTAAAATGTGATAACATTTCTGTGGAAATTTTTTTGCGCTTTTGCACTTTTTCAGAGTTAATATTCTGAAAACAAAAAGCATATATAAAAAAGAATTTTCGCTGCAGCTATTATGGCGTAGAAGTTTATTAAATTTTTTGCTGGTCCAGAAAACAGAAACTTAAATGCAGTGGTAAAAATGTCGCTTGGATATTTAATATATCATCATATTGCAATGTGGCAGCGCCATGGGACTAACCAATAATGGCTACACGGGAGGAGTAGCAATAAATTGAAATAAATTACAAAAAAAAAATATTTAAGCAATTAACACGCAACAAACCACTTATGAATTATCAATGTAAACCACAAAATAAATACTACACTTTTATATCGAAATTAATTAAATAAAAAAATGAAATAAAAACTATAGAAATAACCAAAGTACTTTCGATATGTAGGGGTTTCTAATTCATAATTTAGTAGCTGATTTGAGCTAAAACCGTCAAGCTGAACAATCTGAGGTTTTTTAAGTCTACATTTTGAATTTTGAAATACGGATATCGGATTTGTGAGTGATTTGATAGATGGTTTGTGTTCTGGATCGGTGGCACCGCTGGCTAATTTTTATTTGGAAAAGCTGCTGGAAATGCCATTTCGGTCAATGGAAATGAAATTGAATAAATGGACTTGGAGGATCCTTGGTTTAAGCAAAATAATGCTCCATTTCACAAAACCGATGGCACAATAGATGTTTTAGCTCCAAGTTCGGTAATCTTACTATCAGCCACCTCGGTGTGTTGAAGGACAATTGTTATGCGAACAATCCATTAACGTTACAAGTCCCTAAGGTGAATGTCGATCAAAAGATAGCCAGATCTTGGAAAATAGGGTTTACTGAATCCGAGGCTGCGAGGAAGTCGCATAAATGAAAACGTGCTCCACAAATATTAGGAATTTTAGCTCTTTTGAATAAAATAATAGCAAACGACAAACAACTGACGACGAAGCAACTGAATATTGTTCATCTTTTTTTAATAGAGTAGAAAGAAAAGCAAATGTAGTGTCAGATTCAAGCTTTAATCTGAGCATAATCTGAGTCTAGCACATCAGGTATTTGAAAGAAGGAATGGTTAAAAATACCTAATATTAAGTTTCTATTAATTTTTGCTCCATATTTCTCAAAACCTGGACGTGATGAACACTTTCGAATTTAAAACACGTATTCAGCGCAGAAAAATGCATCAAAGGTCACTCACATATTTAAAAAATAATAATTTTGCAGACTTTTGTGCTATTTATACCAGCAAAAATGGAAAGTGACATGAATCGGTTGAATCCATTCAAGTCGCTAAACAAGATTCGTGAAAAGTGCATAAATGGCTCGTTTGATAAAGATGTAAAGAAAAAATAGAGGTTGTAAGTACTGAAAAAAAATTCAGAAAAATATTAATTTACTACCTGAATTTTTTTGCTATTTGTCCATTTAGTCATTTGTTATTTTGCTAACAAGCCCGGCTATAAAAGAGCAAAAAACACTACTATTAAACTGCCCCTGCTGGAAAAACTGGAGATAATGAAACGAATTTCTAGTCTAGAACTTGTACGCCAATTAGAGGGCATCCCTTCTCCGAGTTTTAGAGTATCAATGCAGCAAAGTGGACGTATATAATCATTGTTCCCATATAAAACGTAATCAGATTGGAGGTGCTTTTTCCAATAAGGCTTTTTTGGCAGATCTCGCGTGACTACTGTCAAACTAAATGCATAATTTGTTCAGTATTCATTGGCATTTCATCATAGAAAGGCTTACGCCTGTGAAAAATGTTCATCGAACGCTAAGGCTGACTTATGACGTACATACCGTTATACCAAAGAGGCCCATTTTCGTCTTAATGGCTACGTCAATAAGCGAAAATGCCGTATTTTGGCTGAAGAACAGCCAGTACTCTCGAATGGTTTCGTATTATTCTTGAAAACAATCTTATTTTTTCAATGACGAGGCTGGCGCCAATATAACAGTCAATGGCGAACGCTATACGCACCATAATAAACGACTTTTTGATGTCGAAAATTGAAGTCCGATATTTCCACAACATTTGGTTCCGACAAGACGGTGCTACTTGCCACACAGCCCGTGAAACAATGGATTTACAGTGTCGTCTTTTCGGTAAGCAATTTATCTCTCGTCTCGTACTAATGGATTGTTCACCAAGATCGTGCGATATCAACCCTTTGCACTTTTATCTATGCGGGGATGTAAAGTCTGAATGCTTTGTGGATAAATCAGCTTCGATTGAGACATTGGAAGTCAACATTACAAAACTTATTCACGAGTCATTCAAAATTGATGTTTACGCATGGCCAATTGGTTTTAGCATGGTGAATTTCGTTCCCGAATTTTGGTGCATGAGTTGAAGTTTCTCTGAACTTCTGAACATTCTCTGCAGCTATGGACGATTGAGACTTCCTACGCTGCGTAGAAACGCAAACTAATGTTGAATTTAATAGAACCATGTCAGTTTGGTACGTGTGGATTTCCCTGCAGAGATTCTCGAAAAAACACATGCATGTGCGCAGCTCGGAATTCACTTTTAACATTTTGGGCAAACTGCTCATGCGAGAAGCGCTATACATATAAAAAAAAAAAAGAAAATTTAAGTTAAAAGCGAATTTGGTGCAAAAATGTGAGATTTAGCTCATACAAATTTTTTCCGGTATAGGTAGCTTAAAATAGTTTAACTCTATAGTTCTTACTCAGATTGTGAGTAACAACTAATTTTTTATGAAAAAAGTTTTAAGTTTTTAAATTATGATCTTAAAAAACTTGTTTTAAACTTGTTTGTAATTTTTTTAGTAAGTAAGGTAATCAATTACAATGTGATGCGATACCCAAGGTGATATCTACCTTTCACAAAGAGCCAGGCGGCGATAAAATGCCTCATAAAGCTGTCAATAATGTCTACGGTAGACATGAAATGTCGCGCATCCCTAACGAGAGAGCTGAGTCATTTCACACAAGGGTAACATGGATTCTTGGCCATTATGACAATAGGGGGTTTTTCGTTACTTATAGAGGGAACGAAAGGTGCATAAAAAATATGTATATATACTTTTTAATTTAAGAGCTTTTTTAACAAACTTCTTTTTTAATAAGTAAAATAGTTCTTTTCCTTTTCTTTAATTTACAGGTTGCTATTTAAATGAGGTTAGACTAACGCGCTGATAGTACACCTTTGAGCAGCTCTATCAACCAGTTTCTACAGTTCGAATATGGAAAATAATTGTATTTGTAGCTTTTGTCAAAAATTACATGTAGGTATTTCGACAAGGAACTCATCTGCTTGTTCACCGATAGCTACTTTGCCAGAGGATTCTTCGAATGAGGGAAGAGAACGAAATAATGTTCAACTCGACTTCGACACTGTTAAGCGAAATTGTTGACTAGGGATCGATTCTAACGCGGAAGTTCTCCAAGGATGTAACTGAACCCGAACTGTGGTCGAGCCATACCTTTTTGAAAACAATTTACTCGAGTTGGGGTCCGTTATATTACTAAGTATTAAATTAAATAAAATTAATAATTAAGTGAGCCTAGTGACTAGGTGTATCTGAGAGGAGTCACTCTTATGTGAAAAACTTTTTGTGCATTACACGACTGTATTCATTTCATAAGCCCTTTGAGAGATTCAGCACTTAGCTCGCCAAATGAAGTGATAAAAAAAGCGTAGCTTGATAAATCCCAACAGCCAAGAGGGAAGTTAACAGAAGTCGCTTAAACAAAGGACTGGTATGCCAGCATACATTTTGCTAAGCAATTTGCTCCAGAAACTTCACATTTCGGTAACTTACCTGCTCCCAAGGCCAAGGAAACCATCTAATTTGAATGATTTAAAATAATGGATTCGAATAATAATTGGGATGCAGGCCGATAGCCTCTGTTGCTTAATTTTGCAATGTGATTATTTATAATTATATTTCATGTAAATAAATAAATAAATAAATAAATAAAAATAAATATAATTTTTGGGATAATTCCCTCTTCAATTTTCTGCCTATGTCTTATTCAGCTAAAAGGTCAATTAAATGCTTTAATTTTTTTAAACTATTAAAACAACTGGATAAAGTTGCGTCATCTTTTAAATGAAGTGAACAAAAAAAAATTAAATTATAATACAAAAACAAATTATGAGTTGAAAAATAGTTGCTTAAATTTCTAAATGTGGCAAAATTCATGATGACTTTGAAATTAAATGCCCTGAGTACTTCTTGCCCATTAGAGGGTTAAAAAAAATGACTCTGCTCAATTGAATTCTGCATTTTGCAATTTTTTGTTTTTTTTTTTTGGTTTTACATTTTAAATAATTTATGCGCGAATTTGCTACGAATGAATTTGTCATCATAGTTATTTTCACAAACAACTAAATATTTATGTAACAATTCTTGCTGTAAAAAATTGAATACTCATAGCTATTTTTTGATACAAAGTTAGTTACAAAAAAAAGGAATTAGAAAATATGTTTAAAATGTTTGTGTGCAGTGGACCAAAAGTTACTCACTTTTTGCTGAATATTATAATATATTTGGTTGGAAATGATTACATTAAACAAATATCGCATGATAACCTCCGAAGTGTCGCACAACAAAACCGCATTTCATGTACATGTATGTTTTTATTACCACTAACCGCTCTTGTGACGCGCCGGCGACGCTATCGACAGCATGAAATGCGCCATGGAGTGTAGTGAAAAGACTTCTTTTTGTAATAATACATTTTTCTGCCAAAATTCTGATGCTGTTACTGACATTAGAGAATACGTTATAATAATAATAACAATAATTAGTTGCTATAGCGCCGTCTGGTGGGCGCATAGTGCCGCCAAAAAGGTTTTAAAATCACTTCGGTTTTGAGCCTTTGTCTTCACTTGAGGCCACCTTCAATCGGCACGACAGCAACAAATGATAGTAAATTATTGCTAAATATAACAAATAAGAGCAAATTACTAATAAGTTTAAAATATTAATTTCAATTTGCAAAGTCTAACGTCAGCTCCCTTATTTTTGCTTGCTTATTCATGCCCTCTTACGACACGGCGAATTCGTAAGGCGTAATCGTGTATTATATCATTCTTGATATCAACCGTTTTTAAGTGACAGCCATACCAAGCGAATTTATCATCGCTTTTTTTCAATAGTATTTTATGCACGTTATTCATGCGTTAAAAGTTTAAATCAAAAAACTACAATTTAAAGTAAAAAAAAAATTTTTTTAGGAAAAAGTGAAATCATTATTACTAACTTCTATCTAATACTTATATTACTACAGCGACCGACACTCGAAGTGTAACCAATTAAAAAGGCCATTAATGTCGTTTGGAAAATTACTTTCTTTCCATTCAAAGTAAAAAATGTGTGAAAAAAATATAAAATTAAAAGTCAATTTACTTTTGCTCGATATCACCACCTTTTGCTTTGAGATGGGTCAGGAACGCATCGCAAGCTGCCCGAATTTGGTTTGCAGGTATTTTGGCTTACTCGCGGACAATGGCTTTTTTCAGCGCCTCGAGATTTGTGAATCTTTAAGTTTGGACCTTGCTCTTCAAAATGGCCTAAAGAGAATAATCCATCGGATTCGCGTCCGTTGAATTCGAGAGCCATTGTGCGGACGTTATGATGTTCGGAATGTTATTTTTTAGTCATTCTTCGTTCACTCGAGCTATGTGAGATGCTGCCGAGCCCTGTAGAAACGTCCATGGTCTGCCGCTGAAATGTGTGTCTGCCCACGGCTTCAAAGCAACCTCCAGAATACTTTCCCGACAATATTTCGTATTCACCTTGACGCCAGGCTCGATGAAAACTCTTGGAGAGCGCCCATCTGCGTTTACAGCGGCTCAAACCATTACCAGTGGTTGCCTCCTGGTGGCCAATCGATGACTCAAAACTTCATATGAATGGTCGGTCAAATAAAGCCTATCGTTTTGGGAGTTTATGAATTGCTCAGTTTGAAAAATTTGCTTGGAAATTGGCCGCTTTCGGCTTCGGTCAAGCAAAACAACTCCTATGCTCTCTCAAGCCTGATTTGCTGCTTTGGGGTGAGATCATGCGCCTTTGGATCTTGTAAGACTTGACTTTGAGATCATATTTCAGTATGCGGCGAATGCTACGGTTAGATATTTTCAGTTGTTTCGCCATTTGATTGGCACTTTATAAATCGTTTATTTGTACTCTTTTAATGCCTACCAACCTGAAAAGTAGGCATGTCCTAGAAGAATTGATTATATTCATTGGCTTAATAAGTAAATAAATAAATCTCAGTATTTTATATTACGTTATTGTATGTATGCATGCAGCGCTTCCCCAAATTCACTTTAAATACAATACAAAAGCACACTTCTCAGCTCTTTCAGAAAACAAAGTGTTTGGCAATCAATTGTAGCGATCGAATTACAAACGCTCCACTTAAAGGTGGAGTTTCTACACTATAATAAGAAACAAAAAGTGTTTGCGGTGCAGTAAGCACTCGCAAAGAAGTACCGCATTAACCAAGCGCATGACAAGAAACATAAAAACAAAGAAAATGAGAAACTGAATAAAGAAGCGATTATTGTGTAAATAAATGCTGAAAAAGACACCCTCTTTAATCATCGATGGCAACGTAATCCACCACAGTCGATACAAGTTGCGGGAACAAATAAACTAAATGCTGCCAGTGACGCATGCGCGCCACCCATTGCACAAGGTAGTTGTGGTGGCAAACCGCAAATCTTTGAAGCGCCTGCAATGAACCGCAATGAACAGACTACACACATACATACATATGTAGCTACCTTAAGGAATACTCTGAACACTAAGAAGTGGGTAAAAAGTGCACTCGATGTTAGCGGGGGTGTCCGTAAGTGCTTAGTAGTGAGATTTAAAGTAATGCGTCTGAAGTAAACAACTTGCAATCAACCAGAAAATGCACAGTTGCTTACATACATACATGCATATACTCGTTCAACCCAATACAATTCCCTGCAGGAAAAACAGTTGTGAACTAGAATGCTACCAGACCACTTTTCAGCTCAACAGTTCGAGTTATATCTTTTTCCCATGCTACCAAGTGGTATTTTTGTCATGGCGGCCGCCGTAACCGAATGGGTTGGTGCATAACTACCATTCGCAATCAAGAGAGAAAGTTGGTTCGAATCTCGGTGAAACACCAAAATTAAGAACAAGTTTTTTCTAATAGCGCTCGCCCCTCGGCAGGCAATGACAAACCTCGGAGTGTATTTCTGCCATGAAAAAGCTATCCATAAAAAATATCTGCCGTTCGGAGTCGGCTTGAAACTGTAGGTCCCTCCATTTGTAGAACAACTTCAAGACGCATACCACTAGTAGGAGGAGGAGCTCCCACTATTTAGGACTGGTAGCGGCAGGCTACCTGCCGGAAAGCAAAATAGATTAACGAAACCAACGCAAGACTGAGTCTTGTCGAGGCCCTATGCTCCTAAGTGGAGTGAATAAGAAAAAAAATGTTTATATATAATATAAAGGGTGGTTAAATTTTAAGGGCCGATGTTGAATGTGAACCACACCTAAACGTCAAGTTTTTTTCTGCATTTCATTTGACTTTTCAATTTCAGACTAATTTAATTTGAACCATGGAAAGATACACAATCGAACAACGCGTTAAAGTTAGTCAGGCTTATTATGAAAACGTGCGTTCAAATCAAAATGCATATCGCGCATTTCGTGAAAAAATTCATCTTCAATGATGAGGCACATTTTCACCTCAGTGGATTCGTCAATAAGCAGAATTGCCGCATTTGGGCGAATGATAATCCAAGAGTGATTGCCGAAAAACCAATGCACCCACAAAGAGTGACTTTTTGGTGCGGTTTCTGGGCCGGCGGCATCATTGGGCCTTATTTTTTCCAAAATGAGGCCGATCAGGCAGTTACTGTGAATAGTGTTAGCTATCGTGAGATGATAACGAACTTTTTATGGCCCGAAATGGAAGATATGGACTTGGACGATATATGGTTTCAACAGGACGGTGCCACTTATCACACAGCTAACGAAACAATGGTTCTTTTGCGCGAAAAATTAGATGGCCGAATAATCTCACGTCGCGGCATTGTCAATTGGCCGCCAAGATCATGTGATTTGACACCGTTGGACTTCTTTCTTTGAGGTTATTTGAAAGAAAAGGTGCACGTCAATAAGCCAGCAACAATTCAAGAGCTAAAGGATGAGATAATTCGGCACATTAACGGCATAGAACCTCAATTATACCTCAGCGTCATCGAAAATTTGGTCCATCGGATGGAGGGTGCCGCTGAGGCCACGGCGGCCATTTGGCTCCAGTTTGTATTCGGCTTATGAGAGCAGCAGTCATTTTATGAATTTTACTACTTTGAATGCGTTTATGCAATCATTGATTAATTTCAGTATCTTCTTATAAATAATCATCTAATCAACGCGATGCCTCCATATGCGAATAATATAATATAAATATTCTTATTTAAAAAACATTAACTAACTTGCAGAAAAATTAATAATTTTACTGAAGGTTTAATTCTAGTCAATGACGAACTGGTATGCTTTCTTATATTAAGTATTAGTATCTCACCTAGAATATTTCCATAGTAGTTTGGCTTTTCCCTGCAGGGATCATAGAGGCCCCATCACAAGCGCACTTTAGTAGTAAAAAAACAAAAAGGTTCAATGAGAAAGAAATGGAGAAGATAAATGCATGCTGCAACAAATTCACGTTCGCGATGAGCCAGCAACAGCTGCACGCGTGCATTATTTTACATTTTGGTTGCATAAAGTGAAAGTTGAGAAAATATAATATGAACTAGAGTGGGTTGGTCTTCTGTTTATTTCTCTCCTCAGTGTAGCTAGTGCAATGTTCCGCGGATTTGTAAGAATGTCAGTGCATTTGCTTACTCGTAGCCCAAGGCCACTGGTACATTGTACGTGAGGAGGCCAGCTGAGGTGATTTATATTTTAAATGTAATATTGACTGCTTTTAATTGAGTCTAATTGCTTTCAACTAAAGAAGTAAAGAGAATGTGTCTAGTGGTGAAAAAAACAAGTACCTCCTGTCATAAAACAAATACTCGGCGAATAAGCATATCGGCACCCCTGTTATTGTTGACAGTTATGATTTTGAAGTTGTAAGAAACTTCGTTTATTTAAGAACCAGCATTAACACCGATAATAACGTTACCCTTGAAATTCAAGGAAAAATCTCTCTTGCCAACAAGTGCCACTTTGGACTAAGTAGGCAATTGAGTACTAAAGTCCTTTCTCGACGAACAAAACTAACGGTCTACAAGGCTCTCATCATGCGCATCCCGTTCTATTCTGTTGCGCAGAAGCAGAAGAGGAGGCGCCTCATGGAGTGTTTGAGAGAGAGAATTTTTTTTGGCATAAACTCGAAGAATGAAGTTAGACCTTTGAGGCAATGGTAAAATTCATAAATACAAGGTGGCGCAAAATTAATCACGTCTGTTTGCCTGCAGCTGTCTAGTTCAGAAGTAAACATTTTTGACTGACTTACGAGGCCTATCTTCCGATAGGGTGATTAATTTTGCGCCATGTAAAGGGTGATTTTTAAAGAACTATAGGAAAGTTTTTCAAAAAAACAATGTTGTCTTCCAATGCGTTAATTGAAGCAGGCTTGTCTGAATTGACTGAATAGACATGAGCTTTAACATAGCCCCACAAAAAATAATCTAAAGGCGTTATATCGCACGATTTGGGTGCCAATTGACAGGTCCCGAACGTGAAATAAAATGTTCACCGAACTCGCCTCTCAACAAGTCCATTGTTACGTCTTGCTGAAACCACATGTCATGCAAGTCAAGCTCGTGCATTTTAGTCAAAAAAAAGTTGGATATCATTTCTCGGTAGCGCTCACCATTCACAGTTACGTTACGGTTCGCAGCATCTTTGAAGAAGTACGGTCCAATTATATCTCCAGCCCATAAACCGCACCAAACTGTGACCTTTTCTGGATACATTGGTAGCTCTTGCAATTCTTCTGGCTGATCTTCACTTCAAAATCGACAATTCTGCTTATTTACGTACCCATTGATCCAAAAATGAGCTTCGTCGCTAAACACAATTTTTCGATAAAAAAGTGGATCTTCGGCCATCTTTCTAAGAGCCCATTCACGAAAAATTCTTCGTTGTGGTAGGTCGTTCGGCTTCAATTCTTGTACCAACTGTATTTTGAAAGACTGCACACCTAAATCTTTTCGCAAAATTTTCCACGTTGTTGAGTAACAGAGGCCCAATTGCTGCGATGACGAATCGATAATTGATGGTCATCATTAACACTGGCCGATACAGCTGCGATATTTTCTTCAGTTTGCACTGTACGTAAGCGTTTGGTGGTTTGATGTCCAATAATGTAAATTTTGTTCTAAATTTAGTCATAATATCTCGAATAGCCGCTTCAGTGGGTCGATTAAACTGGCGATAAAATGGAAGAAGCGCGCGATAAACTTTCTTAACAGAACACGCATTTTTATATAAAATAAAATTCAATGATTTGCAAGCGTTGTTCGTTTGTAAGACGATTCATGGTTAAATTATATACCAAACTGAAGATATTTGACAGTGAAACAAAGCACGAAACGTGCGCTAGGTATTTAAACCAACTGTTTAAAAAGATAATAGCGAAAACATCACCCGTTAGGTAGATGTAGGATATAAACAAACAAGCAGTGGAGCAAAATAATGATTTCCAACACTCAAAATAAGTTTTTGTTTTGGTGTAGTAATTTATTTTGGTTTGGTATTTTACAATATGTAGAGATTTGTAGTTTAAAAATATTTGATATATACATACATATGTACGTATATGCCAAAAAATTATGCTGGACTTAATTGTTTTTCTTTCTCAAAAAATGGTAAAAACGATATTTTTATCCCCCCTACACAAGATCGACCTCCATTGCCGGCCCGTATTTGCTTTACCTCACAGCGCGCGCATCATAAATTACACTATAAATGTGCACGTGATAAATGCGAAAAAAGTCAAGACTTTTCTACGCGTGTCCACAATAGAAAACTATTTAAATAAAATTTTTCAAAATGTTATTCCATACTTTTCTGCGGTTTCGTATACTCCACAACACATTTTTACGTACGAGTATTTACTACTCTCTGCGATTGCCTAATGTCAGTGAAGCCAAAAGAAGCGATCAAAAAACGTTGGCATGGAACATAAAACGCAGCCTGCATTGTGCGTCTCGTTTAATGCTCGATTACGTAGTTATACCCGCATAACGCACTCATGCGCCTCTATAATTTAGTTCTTTTCATTCAATGCACATAACAGCAAAAACCGACATTGTTTCGCTCCGAGGTTATGCTGTTTCCCTATGTTACGTTATGCGGGTAAGAGACGTACTATGTATGTAGCCACATTTGTTTATCGAAAATAGATTGCTTTCAGCATCAACGACAAAGTGTATTTGCAAGAAACAGGATCAAATGTGAGGAACGAGCAATTGCTTGCAGCCGCAATTCAAGGCAGTCACAATGTGAGTATCCTGCGTTGGCGTACTTGTGTACACACGTACATCAGATGTGTATATTATTGTTCTTATTGACAAAGTGCAGTAGTGCGAAAGGAAGTCGCTACTCTGTTGCAATATAAAATACCTTATATGTGATGCAATGGGGGTTTCCTTTAGAGGTATAGAAACTATTTTTTCAATATTTATTATATATAATTTAGATATATAAATATATAGGATAGGTTAGGTTTGACAGCCGCATCGCACATAGAGACAACGATGCCACTTAGACCACGAAATGGTTCCGTTGTGAGCCGCGGGGGCTAGGCTACATCTCCCTCTCCATATTAAACCATCCTGAGCTTTTGACAAAGCGTAAAAGGTTGTTGATACCTAAAGTGTATAGATTATCTATATTCGTACAGAAGTAGGATTTCAAAAATCGGTTCCTGCTTCTGGCTAAAGCTGGGCATGTGCAAAAAAGGTGTTGAATTGTTTTCAACTCCTCCTCATTTCTGCAGCTACGACAGAAATCATGCGTGTAAACGCCTAATCTCCTTGCATGATTTCCTATGAGACAATATCCTGTGAGGGTCCCTACTAAGGTCCTCATTTGAAGTCTACTCAGTTTTATAATACTCTTGAACAGACGTAAATTTAGCCTTGGCCATGTTTGCCTAGCAATTTCACAGGTGCTAACGCTTATCCATCTTTGATGTGTAGAACTGATAAGTGCGTTCTTAATGAGAAGCTTACAAGTTGCGAGAGGTATCTCCATAAAATTACTTATGTCTGGCATACCGGTACCTTCTCTTGCAAGTTGGTCTGCCCTACAGTTCCCTGGTATATTTCTGTGGTCTGGAACCCAGCATAAGATTATACGATATTACTTGACCATCTCACTTAGAGACTGGCGACACAAACGCAAGACACTCCTTGATGTTGTTTGGAATGCATCCAGGGCTCATAAGGCAGCTTGGCTGTCTGATACAATGCAGATATCCGTTGATGATATTCTGTTTATCTTTAACCATTTTAAGGCTTCATGAGCAGCGTCTATTACCGCTTGAAAAACACTACAGTGATCCGGTAGTTTAAAGGATTCACTAATTGACAACTCTTCGCCAAATAACCCTGATCCTCTCCGGTGTCCATTTTAGATCCGTCCGTGTAGATCTTAACGGGTGTGTTGGGTGTTGGATCTTCTTCAAGCCATTCCAGTCTAGAAGGGATTTTCATTAGGAAGTTCTTTTCGAAGCAAAGAATGGGAGGGTGATAATCACAGTCACTGGGTATATCCGTGTAGGAGTCTAAGATGGCTGAATGTCCATGTGTGACAGTCCTCCATTGTGAGCTCGCTTTGAGCCTTAAAGCGGAGTAGGCCGCTGGGTATTGGCAGAAGAGAACTAGGGATGGCATATGTAGCATGATGTCCAAAGCCATGAATTGCGTGGTTTTCATGACGCCACATATTGCTAATTCCGCTGATCTCTGCACCTTATTCAATAAATTAGAGAAGGTTTTTTTCTGCATAGCACACCACCAGACAACATTTCCATATAGAAGAATGGGTCTGATGACAGCAATATAAAGTCAATGAGCAACCTTAGGTTTAGTTCCCCAGGTCTTACCTAAAGTCTCTTACAGGCATAAAAAGCTAGGTTCGCTTTCCTGACTCTTTCTAAGATGTTTGACTTCCAAGTCAGTTTCCTATCTATGTTTAGTCGCAAGTACTTGGTTTCTTCCGAAATCACAAGAGCTTCCCCCTTGAGCATAATTGGACTTAGCTGAGGGATTCTGTGTTTCCTAGTAAACAATATGAGTTGCGTTTTGTCTGGGTTGACTCCTAGACCACACTTTTCTGCCCACCTAGAAAGTATATCTAGAGCATTTTGTATTAGGTCTCTTAATGTAGATACAAATTTACCGGATACAGCAATAACAACATCATCGGCGTAAGCTATCACCTTACAGCCCACCGATTCCAGTATTAACAGAAGTTTATTTACAACTGCGTTCCATAAAAACGGCGAGAGGACTCAACCTTGCGGTGTACCTCTACTTACCAATCTCCTGAGCACCGATTCTCCTAGTTTCACTTCAATGATTCTGCTTTATAGCATTTTACTAATGAAGCCCACCAAGCCCGGTTCTACCCCAAGATCAGTGAGTGTTTCAGTAATTAACACCCTCCGAATGAATATATGTATATACATAAGTATTTCTAATTCTTTTTAAAAGTTGAACCATTTCGTATTATGCTAATATATAGTTATTGTTTGTTTTTATTGCCGGTATTCTATCCCAGTCCTTATTGATATTTCTAAAAGTTGGTCGCCTTAAGCATACGCGACTTTTTGCGCTCAAGTTTGGCTTCTGAGTCAAAGATTGTTCAAAATGAATTACCTTATTGGAAGATTTATAATTTTTACAAATGACATCGAACGTCTATCATACTTCGAACTTGTGAACTCGACAGCTGGAGTATAGAAAAAGACAAGCAACGGAGCGCTGGAGTTCTGAGATTTCCATGACTCAAAACCATTTATTTTTTATTTATTAAAAAAGTTTGGATGATTAAGTTGGCTCCACCTGGTAGTTGGTTTTCCAGCGTAAGCTGTTGTACAAATCTGCCCAACTAAATAGTGTAAGAGGCTAATTAACTGGCCCATTACTTGAGATGATTCCATCAACAAAATTTTGTTTAAATAAAATTGTGGTTCGGAAAGCTCTATGGCTTATTACATCATCTTGACCAAATGATTTCGTATTCAGGTAATTCGTATTGCCGAGGGACCCGTTAATCGGGTGTTTATAATTTTCTTTTAAAACTCATCATTGGTGGTAACCTTAACTCCATTCTTAGTTTTTCGAAAGCATGGACTAAACCGCCCAAATGGTAACTGTCTCGGTATGCATCGATAGTTGGGCAAGCGTCCCCTTAATGTAACAACTTCCCTTGTTTATATGAGCGCTCAGACAGAAGAGTGTCTCACAACTCAAGAGATTTGTATAAAAGACGCGGTCTGTGAACCTTTATACTAAGCAATAATTTTGGAAATTTCCAAACTTAACCCTGTTCGGGTTAAGTTATTGTATTTAGTCCCGCCTTAAGTTACGTTACAAGTAAAGTCCGTTATAGATATGAAATTATAATATATTTTTTAATGCAAAAAATGAAATTTTCATTCGGAATGGTCGCCTTTTGCTGTCATACAAGCTTTCAAACGAACTGACTGCTACTACAAATGTTTAGGAAAAACGTTGATCGTACGGCTTAAAACTGCACGTCCATTTCTGGAACAACATCGAAACGCACACCACAAATAAGAGGAGGAGCTCTGCCAAACACCCAAAAAGAGTGTACGTATATAAATATATATATGTCTATATATATATTCTTTTTTTTTGCAGACTAAGTATAAGTATTATCCTCAAATAGTCTTGTAATATATAATATTAACTGTTATTTATCAATGTTTACGCTAATCACGCTCCATCAAATATAACTTGTAAATAGTGGTTTCTACACTTCCAAAGTGGCCTTTCGACGTGAGTGATAAAGACAACAACTATTGAATGAATACGTATATCGAACCGTTGATGATATGTCTAAAGATTTGGATGTTGACACATCAAACGTTTGCACGCGATGGGAGTGGTCCAGAAAGCAGGTAACTGGCTGCCACATTGTCTGATGGAGAGGGATATAGAAAGACGTTTGGCGACGTGTGAGATGTTTCTTGAACGGCAAAAGAGTAAAGGTTTTCTACATCGCATTGTCACTGGCGATGAAAAATGGATCTATTATGATAACCCTAAGCGTCGAAAATGTTGGAGCTTGCCAGGTGAACCAGGTAAACCAACCAAAAAAAAAATAAATATTCATGATTCAAAGGTTTTGTTGTGCATCTGGTGGGATCTATTATGAACTCCTTTAGCCAACTGAAACCATCACTGGCGATCATTTCCGACTGCACCTAATGCATTTGAATCGAGCTCTCAAAGAAAAGCGGCCTAAATCGGACGGAAGATCTGACAAACTGATTTTGCCCATGACAACACCAGGCCACACGTTACTAAATCGGTCCAGAAAAATTTACAGGAACTAAATTGGGAAATCTTGCCACACCCGCCATATTTCCCAGACGTTCAATGCAGTCAGCCTTTATTGGAGAGCGGTTCACTTCTTACGAGAACATCGCAAACTGGCTCAATGAAGGTCAAAAGAACTCCTCTTTTTATCAAAGGAATCCGTATGCTGTCTGAAAGATGGAGTAAAGTTGTAGCTTCCAATGGCACATACTTCACATAATATCATTTTTTTTTTTGTTTAAATAATTTATCACTTTGGTTATGAAAGGACGGAAACTTATTCCCATACCCAATGCAAAAAAAATTAATTTTTCTACGAAAACATTTTAAACAGAAATGAAATGAATGTGTTTTGTGTTTATTTTATAAATTTCCCATTGATAAAAACTCTTTTACCAATACTTATATACATAAAAAAAGCACCCGTTACATGCTCACGCCCATATATCTCTACTAAACGTACATTAATTAGCGCAGTACTATATATGTTTAAGAAATTTCTAAAAATATACGCGTACCCTAGTATTTCAGTGCGCTTTCAGAAACCACTTAAAATAGCTTTAAGGCAATTAGAAAATTTTAAAACAATAAATTAGGTTACCAGAAAAAGAATAGTAGTTTCTCCTAATTTTTGTGTGGTACATAAGCCAAAGCGTTATACAAGTTTTCTTGCTGAATTTATATTAAATCACGAAAGTAATTAAATTTGTAATGCGCTGTCACTTCAGAATATTCTCGTATGAACTCGGGATGTCAGATAACAAGTAAAAATTGTAATTTGTTTGTATGTAAACGAATAAAAAAAAGAAATGGACCAAACATAAATCGGTCTCGCAAAATCGTTTAAGATTTTCGAGTTTCGAAATGCAAAATAACTTCATTCCTGACTCCAATGCACCTAAATTAACATCAAAGAATACGCCTAAATAGAAAATAGAGGTCCAAATTGAGTATTTGTTCCGAGGGGCGCACACATTGTGCATGGTTTCCTTTTATCCACCTTGATGAAGAATCTGAGCCTGACGATAAATTGGACAAGCTCGTCGCAATTTGATCATGATTGTTGTTTTGTGTTGCCTGTTATTACCCTCAGAAGCTTGGAGGTGACCTTGGGAAACTCATCAATATAGGCCCACGCTTATCACGAGCGGAACATTCTCCACTCACATTCCATCAAGGCGGGAGTGAGCAGCGTATGGCGTTTGAAAACAGTGCTTGGTGATCCTGTTCACGGATGCCTAGAAGGTGGATGGAAGGTTTGGCGGACCACTAGTGCATGTTACGTGCGAGGGTAGCCACAATCAAAGAGGTGGGTGATTGGCTGCGCACTGGTATAGCAACTGTCAGGGAATTAAACATCTACTCTGTTAGCCCTGGTTCGCTCGAAGCTGGTTAGGGAATGCCTGGTTTAATGAATCATCTGAATTGCTTGAAATCAGGTTCTAAGTACGAGTTCACAAGCATATTGCGAGAAACTGCTGCTCGGATGAGCTAACTAGACAGACGCCATTTGAAATGGCTTCCCTGCGAAATGAAAGGGTTGGGATCTCCTTGGCTACCTGCGGAATGGTCGTTGAAGGTGGGTTTTGTGTAAACTAAGCATGTATACAAATTTGTAAGGTCACAGACGGATCGGAGGCATATGTGGGAACTTCTAAGTTTAAAAAAGCTTTAGCTTCCGAACATTATTGTTGTGAGATTCAAAAACTTCATCAGTAGCAGTACTAGAATTTGATTTTTTCGTCCCCTCTTCAAACAACCATTTAACCTCACCTAATACATCGAGCTTTTAATTGAGACCCTCCATAAACAAATATTTCAAAACGGGTTTAGAACCCTCAGATCTTGAGCAATGGAACAAAAGCTCACCTGCTGATTGGACCCCACGATTTCCATGATTTTATCGGTATTCTCTAGAGCGTGGAGTATCTCCGGAACAAAACCGCTTTGCCGTAGTATCCGATAGAGTGTCGGGTCTGTAAGAAGTACACTCTCTCTTTAAACGCTTCCTCCGACGCGCTCAAGTTGATGGTCATGTGTTTGAAGAGTGCATCGAATTTCCTTCCATTTTAGAAGGCTGTGATGCACAACTGACTTCACCAACATCTGAATGGTGGAAATTAAATAAATAAATTAGAATATAAACACAATGCAGTAAATTTTGCGTGATTGCGGCCAATACTTGCTAGACGAAATGTTAGTGAATCTACAGAGGCACACATTTTCATTTGAGCACGGCGACGACATTACGCGTTTGCAGCAACAATAATTGTTGCTAAACACAACAGCTCGGCAGATTTAGTAAGCACATTATCTTCGCTGTTCTGCTTTGCTACATATTTGTCTGTAGGATTGTCACTGTGTCATAGAATGTCTCAGCACGTGCGGCTACGCCTTTTTAACTTCACACACGCCGTTTGAGCAGATGGGAGACTATGGCATGTTCCTACTTATGCGCGTGCATGCGTGCTCTCGCTTTGCATTGCGGGATTTATTTACTATTACGAAAGCAAGCCGCAGCATTGACTGCAATTAATATACGAAATTTGACAAATGAAATTATAAGAGGAAGGCTGTAAGCAGCCGACGAAGTGAAAAGCAGCACTTGTGGTGATATATTTAGCATATATGTACGTACATATTTTAGCTACATACATACTTACATATGTGGAAATCGTTGGTAATTATCAACTGAAGTAAATTCCGTACACCTAATTATTTACCCTCGCCGGCATTATATTCTTCACATAAGCTGAAACATTTGCAGGAGTCTTACCGCAGTAACGAAAATTAAATTTCAAATGTCTGTTTAAGCGGATTACACACCCCTTGTCAGAGCGCACACAAAAGTGCTGGGTTTATCACACATTAATTAACGATTTCGGCAGATCCATTTGATGTTAAGGTATGTAGTAGGGACGCCAATCTCGGCGCTTTGAAAGCATCGAAAATATTATACCGGAATTAGTTGGATTGTAGCGAGGTAGTGCATTTATGTTTTTCAGGTTAAGGTGTAAGAAAATTTCTGAATAAAATCTTGAAAGGAATCTGGCATTAATCCAAATAACACAATTTTTTTTTGCTTTACGAATAAAAAAACATTCGAATTCTGGGACCCTAAAGCATTGGATCAACAACTACCGCTAATATTGGCATCTCTAGCGCTTAGGAGCGCCAAATAAAGTTGGTTTAAGATTAGATTAGACTAGATTAGATTATTTTCTTTATTATGGAAATATAAAGGGTGGTTAAGTTTCAAGGGCGGGTGTTGATTTTGAATAAAATACAATTTTTTTAGGAAATTATTGTCATTTCTCTTTATTATGATAATATTGGTGTGGCTCAATAACGTATGGAACAAAAGACGGCGGCACACCTCCATCTGATAGTCCCAATTTTCGATGACGCTGAGGCATAATTGAGGTTCTATGCCGTTAATGTGCCGAATTATCTCATCTTTAGCTCTTGAATTGTTGCCGGCTTATCGACGTACACCTTTTTTTTTTCAAATAACCCCAAAGAAAGAAGTCCAACGGTGTCAAATAACATGATCTTGGCGGCCAATTGACATCGCCGCGACGTGAATTTTTCTGAAGATTCTGAATAAAAAGTTGGAAATTTTGATGTATGTTTTTTTTTTTAATTTGTAAAGCTTGAGCTATTGTTGAGCTTTATTGTTTTGGTGGTAGGATGCACCATACCTTAATATCGCCTCTGTCCACTGTTCAATAGGGCAATCTGTTGATGCAAGTAAAAACTTTAACCCTTAAGTCTCTTTGCAGTATTCCAAGTCACTAAGCGAAAGTTTTCTATGATAGTTATCACCTAGTACAAGACTGACTTAATTTTTGTTACTCGCTTTGATGACCTCAGCGTACACACATATTCTACACTTTTATGCCGCCTTTAAATTGCAGATGGTTGTACAAGGTGGTACTTATTTACTAAAATTTGTGTGATTTAAAATTTTTATTTTGACCTTTACGCGATACCCTGCTTGTCTGTGTGTATACCGCAGCTGTCTAGTTCACAAGTGTCAAATAAAATTGACGTACGACACCATTTGCAAAAATTATAAATCTTCCGATAGGGTGATTAACTTCGCGCCACCTTGCATATCTCACGACTTTCATGGCAGTTTGTTATTCCCTATCGAGGCTTTTGTTACTTTATGTTCACAATGGGCATAGACTCCAAGACAAACCAAATGGTAGCCACTACAGTAGTTCTATAGCTAAACAAATTAAAAAATCGATACCACACTATATCAGCGCAAACAGATTTGGAACACCCTTTAATAGTGGTACACACAAAAGGCGTATAAAAACTAAAGATAAAAGCCATTAAAAAGGAAATAAAGAAAAATAAATACCAATTTGCATTACAGTTTGGTGTTGCTCAACGTAAACATCAACTTTTGTCGGATGCATTTAATGCTCCTCCTCCTCTTCCTTTGCGTGCCCACACACACACACACAGAAAGTAGGTATGTACGTAAATGTTATTCCCACCATCGCCCGCACGACCAACTTCAATTACTGCTATCATTATCAGCAGGTACGAGCATAACGGGTATTTTCGCTTATATTACTAGTTATGTGCAGCATTTAAGTTTGTATGTAATTTGGGTAAGCATCCTACCCAAACAACTTCAGACATCATTTCACTTCGTAGGCAGCAGTTGCCCACTTAAGACCACCCTTTCGAATGTCTTGCCAACATTTACATATTTTTGGAATTTTCTTTGGGTCAAAACGGTAAACACCAAATTGTTAAATTGCGGAAACACTTAAGTGATAACAAGTAAAATGATTTTGTTACGTTCACCCTCTTGCTTCCATGAAATTCGCTCCAGTTTTCCTCACTCCACTGGTTGTCTGGTGGTGGTTGGTGGTTAGTGGATCCCCGCATAAGACGGCAAGTGCCCGTTAAGTGTTGTTGCGGTTGGCTTTGCGGTTAATCAACTTTATACCAACCACCCCTAAAACATCTAACCATTCCCTTCAAACATTTTTGCCACTTACAATTTCACCCACTTCCTTTATGCTCGTTACGGCCGGCTTCTACTGCCATCCGCTTTCTATTCATTCAATGCTCACGGTTTGATTTCTAATGAGTAATAAGTGTTTGCCTTTCGCTGCAGTTGTGTGCTTTTACGTTGTAATTAGGTTTGGTTAATGGGTATCTACAGCCGCGCAATATTATGTAGGGTGTAACTAACATACAAAGCAGCAGTTAATTGAAGGGGAAAATCCGTTTGTAAAAGCTGATAACAGGGTAAGGCTGTTATTCAGCGATTATAATTGGCATGATGTGGTTGAGAAGCAGAAATAAGTGAGTCGTGGAGATTAGTAAATGAATATGAAACGAATTGATTACTGAATGCCTTAAATGCCAAGAAAATTTGGTGCTGCCGTGAAAATATTTTAATCGAATTGATATCAAACATATTTTTTGTTTTATGCTCAAACACTTAACATAAGAAAGAAAAAAATTTTCCGCACAAGTAAGGAAGGATAAATTTATTTTGGGCTGGCTGGTAATTTTCGGAATCAACCATATACAATAGCTTGTAACATTAAAAGTAGGAACGGAAATTTAGTCATAACATATAAAAAATGGACGTGGTTCCTATCCGATCTCACTAATAACACTGTATGCCTATGAAAATATACTGCAGGATATACATCAAACTACGTAGTCTTGCCATAAATTCTATAACAAATTTTAGAATGCGTACGGCGAGAACAAATTGGCAGAAAAAAGTGCCCTTTTGTTCGAATGCATTATTATAAATTAAAATCGCATTGCAGTTATTGCATTAGTTAAGTGTGGTAAAAGTGGAATTGAGATGTCCGAATTGCTGAAAAAACTTAAATTTTCCGAATGTAGCGGGCAGCCATAAAATTCGTTCGAGAAAGAAATCGCAGAAATACCCTTAGAAAGCAGAAAATCATATCCAGGGAAATGAATCTATAGGCCAGATCCATGCGAAGACTAATTGGATATAGACTCTACAGAAATTTGGAGAGTCTCAAACAATCTTTGGTTCGAGCAGCGACGTCAATATGCATTGAAACCGTGCGTGCTGCAATAGCGAAATGGCATAATCTTTGGAAGGCTTGTGTAAAATCAAATGTTGAGGTCGAATGAATTAAAAAAAGAAATAATTGTTTTAATATTTACATGATTAAATAAATTTAACTTCATTGAAAATATGTTATAATTTCATATCTATAACAGACTTGACTTGTAACAGAACTTATGTCAGGACTAAATATATCTATATGTCTATATCGATATCGATATCGATTTCTTTATGCTTTTGAAGGAATGAATAAAAATGAGTTTTGCACTTCAGCCTAATTTTCTTTTGTGCCTTTTAATATCCACAGTAACTGTTTCAAACACAGTTCTCTTAATAAACCCCGATTACACCCCCTGAACTACCTTTGATTACACGGCTCAATATGGACTTCGTCTGGCAAAGCCATATAATTTGAAGAGAGCTCACGTCTCTGAGAACTCGCACTTCTGTTGTCCCATAGCAAGGAAGGGTCGAAGTTCTATTATTAACGAGGTGGCAGTCTTTCTAGCCAATGCATCCAGTACTTCATTCCTAGTTATACCCACGAGCTCTGAGAGACTCTATGAGACTAATGCGATTTGTGCCTTCCTAGCAAATTCAATTTCTCGGCGCCCTCAAGCAGTAATGAGAACTTAACCTCAAAGCATGAGAACGCCTTGAGTGCCGCCTGAATATCACTCAGAATGGCGATTCTCTCATTTTCATATGCTGTTGTATACCAGCTTTATGTGAACAAAATTATCATGCCCTTGTGGCCACATGCGTGAGTATAAAAAAACATATGGTTTTTGCTATCCAAACTGAAGCTGCAAATGCGAGGAATTAGTTTAAAAATCAGAAAATAAGCTGCAGTTTTTCGATCTAAACTCTTTCATAAAGATTGGGTAAGGTTTAGCAGCCGCATCACACATAGAGATAGCGATTCCACTTAGACTACGAAATGGGTCCGTTGTGAGCCGCAGGGGCTGTGCTACATTTCCCCTTCCAGATTGAACCATTTTGAGCTTTGGACGTAAAAGGTTGTTGATACTTAAAGTTTATAGATTATCTACAAGTATATTCATTAAGAAATAGGATACTAAATATCGGTTCCTGCTTCTGACTGTGTTGAATTATTTCCAACTCCTCCTCATTCCTGCAGCCAGGACAAAAATCATGCATGTAAACGCCTAATCTCCTTGCGTGATTTCCTATGAGACAATGTACTGTGAGGGCCCCTACTAAGGATTTGAAGTCTACTCAGTTTTATAATACTCTTGGACAGACATAGAATTCGCCTTGGGCATGTTTGCCTAGCAATTTCACAGGTATTGTCACTAATCCATCTTTGATTTACAGAACTGATTAGTGCGCCCATAAGGAGAAGATTACAAGTTGCGAGCCGATAAAATTATTTATATTTGGCACACACGTACCCTCTCTTGCAAGTTGGTAAGCCCTACAGTTCCCTGGTATATCTCTGTGGCCTGGAACCCAGCATAAGATAATGATAAGATAATCTTTCATGAAGATTAATACAAAAATTAAAGGAGTCATAATCAGCTTTAGAACCATTGCACTTTGAGTATGCAAAAGTATAGATTTGAGCCATCTCTTGGTGACCATTTCAGGTCACCTCCGCGAAACTTAACTACGACCTCATGTGAATTGGTATCAGTAATCTATCACGTACCATGGTTTTAGGTTTGTGTTTGAATTTTTCTTTGAGTTTATGGTTTATTGCTACGAAACTCCATACGACATCACAAGATTTTTATATCTGAGGTATGAAAAAATAAAAAAAAAATAAATTTTTATATGAAAGGTTTTTATACTTGTACTTCTATATTCTTATTCCAATGATCCATCAATATTTTTATACCAACTTTGTATTCTTTATCAGTCTCTTCCGTGAGCCTATGCAGCTCAGATACCGTTTTCATCGAAGATCTGGAGAGACGTCTAATTGGTGTAATCAGTACACTTTTTTCCCCATTGAAGAGATAATCATTATCATTTTTAAAACATTATTATAATCAATCGTTTTAATAGATTTATGCTACAGCAAATATTTAACCCAGAAGTGACGTAAATCTTGAAAAATGGATTTAAACACCATGGACCGGCATTCAAAAAATTTTTTATTAAGACTTTTATGCTGTTACACCCACATTTACTATCGAAAATATTATTAAAAAATATTTTCCATTTTATGTCATGAGACACCGCATATCAGCTAAATATGCGTAAGTAAAAACTCCAAAACTGTTATGGAATATTTTTGAAGTGAAATGAAACACACAAAAACTTTAGGTGTTAATAAAAAAAGAAAAATCAGACGAGTCTTTTTAGTAACCTTAAAGTTGCTTTGAACATTGTACCTTTGTATGTATCTATGCATATTAGGGAGACCAATTTTTGATACTTTTTTCGAATTATTTAAAAATTTATTTTGTTGAACAATACAATTGAAGATAAATTAAATTAAGAAGAAGCGGATTGTTCGATGTGTAGTTCTATTACAACAGAAATTACTCCAAAAAGTCGTTTAAGGTAAGTAGGCCTTTCTATTGGCTATATTCTTTCAATTAAATTTTTTCGCCAAATTAAATAAAAAAATGTTTATATAAATACATTAGGGTACCTTACTCTCCACAGAAAAAATCGGTACTATTTTTCCATCGGAACTATAAAATACATTATATTTTAAGACTTCCGACAAAATATTTCTGAAAAATACTCGTATTAAAACTTACGTGAAGTGGACCGATTTTAAAATACCTCCAAGCTATTCATATTCATCATCCATATACACCGCCAATCCAGAAATAAATCATCATCATGGTCATCAGTTAGCGCTACTACTCGGGCTGGGGTTTGGCTTGCTAACTATTCTCCACTGGCTTCTCTATTATTTGCTAGTGACCGCCAATTCCTCATTCCAGTCATTTGCGCGAGTGCTTTCCATTCTTATGACATGTTCTAGCCATCTTTTCCTTTAGACTGAGCAGTTCCGAGTTGCTTCGCAGTATGTACTCGCCTCTCTCATTTCTCTTCGGGCCGAAGATTTTACACAGTATTTTCCTTTCGAATACATTTACTAACCCTTCTACTAAATTCATCAACACCATACTCCGGAGCCCCATGTCACTATTAGCCAGACTATTGTTCTGTACATCTGCATTTACTTGCTCTAGATAAAAGTTTGATTTAAACAGTTTTATGTGAGCATAATAGGCTTTTTTGCTGGGAGTAGATACTCTTGGATACCCTCCATTGTGCTTGTTACTATGACGTCTAGGTATTTAAATTTATCAACGCTTTCAAAAATATATTTTTTATATCAAAACCTTGCACCTGTTTTCTTTCTGCATTTCTAGATGGAACCATGTATTTTGTCCTTTGCTGGTTCACAGCTAAACCAACTCTTTTAGATGCCATTTCCTCGTTTGTAAAATGATTTCCGAGGTACCTTTTATTTCGTGCTAGTAAAACAATGTCATCGACATTGTCATCTATACATCTAAGAAAGTCATCTAATACAATCCCAACACAATGGATCTCACAGCAATGTACCTACTAATAGATCAAATCTCGAAAAAATTTATTAAAAAAAGATTGGGTAATATTCGTACAATAAAGCAATTACAATTAAGCTTTTGGTAGTAGCTTAAAAAACAAAATTCAGTTTGAATTCGATTATTGAAAACCAAAGCGATTACCCTAATGTACTTTCGTATTGCCCATAAAATGTACGTGAAATCATTTAAGCTTCTACATGATTGCTATTTAAGTTGAGTAGTCTGAAATAAATTTTTAAACTCAAACACCTGAGCACCATAAATGCGTTAAACTACTGGCGCGTGCCTAATCCGGTTGAGTCATTCTGCAGCTTATTTTTACGCGTTGTACGTTGTAGTCTGTATGGACAGATTTGTTGCAGCGCTGCCGCATATTAAGGTGCAGTCAGACGTGGTAAAGGAAACGATTGTTGAAAGACTTTAATCGCTGATTTTCGAAAATGAAACCCGGTTGTTCTTATTTTTAGTATAAGAAGAATTGAAGCCGAACGACCTACCGCAACGCAGAATTTTTGGTGAATAGGCTCTTGGAAAGTTGACCGAAGATCCACTTTTTTATCGAAAAATTGTGTTCAGCGACGAAGCTCATTTTTGGATCAATGGGTACGTAAATAAGCAGAATTGTCGATTTTGGAGTAAAGATCAGCCAGAAAAATTGCAAGAGCTACCAATGTATCCAGAAAAGGTCACAGTTTGGTGCGGTTTATGGGCTGGAGGTATCATTGGACCGTAATCTTCAAAGATGCTGCGAATTGTAACGTAACTGTGAATGGTGAGCGCTACCGTGAAATGATATCCAATTTTTTTTTGCCCAAAATGCAAGAGCTTGACTTGCATGACATGTGGTTTCAGCAAGACGTAACAATGGACTTGTTGAGAGGCGAGTTCGGTGAACATTTTATTTCACGTTCGGGACCTGTCAATTGGCCACCCAGGTCGTGCGATATAACGCCTTTAGATTATTTTTTGTGGGGCTATGTTAAAGCTCATGTCTATTCAGACAAGCCTGCTTCAATTAACACATTGGAAGACAACATTAAAGCATTCATATGTGAGATACCGGCCGAAATATTGGAAAGAGTATGCCAAAATTGGACTAAGCGGACGGAGCATTTGAAGCGCAGTCGCGGTCAATATTTGCATGAAATAATCTTCAAACATTAAATTATATGGACTGTACTATCGACTTAAATAAAAATTTCATGGATTTTTCTGAATTTTGCGTGTTTTTTTTTAAATAATATAATTTCCTATAGCTCTTAAAAACTCACTCTTTATTATTGAGCTTAACGCGTGATCAAGCTTTTCAATTTAGTGTGAAAGGGACTTGAGAGGATTTTGTCTCGTTTGGCTTAATGAGCCACTCTTTTAACCAATAAGTTATTTTATCAAGTCCTTTGTGGAGTTTTTGGGAGGTCACCTCCACCCCCAAGTCAACTGTGATTACGGCAGTGTCATCCTCGAACATACCAACTATTGTTTCTTCAGAAGGTGAAAGGTCGTATGTGTATTGTAAGTATAGAATGGGCCATAATACTGTCTTGGGGTACACCAGCAGAATTTTCAAATAGTTCAGGCTATTCTTCGCTGTTTTTGACAAAGAAATGTCGATTATTGAGTTAGAACTTAATAAATTATTGGAAGTGTCTCTTTTATTTTATAGAGAAAGCCTTTTTCTCAAACGCATTTGGCAGTTTCAGTACTTCTCCTGTTATGAGATCATATCCAGTGTCATCCTAGTTTTTTAGTTTTTTATCACTTCTTTAACTTCATTTTTCGAGAATTTTTGCCTGGATATGGCATCTGCAATAAAAGCTATTTTTCAGCGTTTTCATTTACTGCATTGTCCCACTACCTCCCAAAGTGTTACTTAGAACTTAAGGTTCAGATGAGAATCAAATGAGAAGATAATGTATGAAGGAGGCATAGACATGTTTTTCATATGATTTCTTTTTGAAATTAGCTCTGTTATTATTACTAAAATAGCATTGAAAGGTAGCACAGTTATCCCAAACTTTAATTAGAATAAAAAACCTTTTCTAATCACATATATGTACATACATACATTCCACTCAGATGTTCACCTTTTGATACGTAAAGGCAAACAAACAGTCCATATTTGCATCCACCCGCGAAACACACTTTTTAGTTTGCATGACTTTTGTCGCTTCTGTTTAATTAAGTCAATGCAGATAATGAGCAAAAAATGGAAAGCGTTGACAGCAACTTCATGCAATAGCAACTTCAACATACCAGCAACAAGTAACTATGCAATATCCATGCACACTTGAGCACACGTTCACATGTGTCTAAAAACACAACGACACTAAAAAATAAATAAAAAGGCAACAGGCAGCAAGCCGACAGCAAAGTAAATACGAGTACAAATAAGTTCCGGGCAAAGCACTAAAGTTTGATTGATTTACTCTGGCGTGTGCGAGTTTATTCCCGACGGTAATATATGTATATACATATATACATATTTATGTACTTAGGAAGCAACAAAGCGATTATAACCCTGCAGGGAAATCCACAGGTACCGAACTGGGTTGCTTCTTTGTTGAAAGCAATGAATAACCGTTGTTTGCTTACTTTTTGATAAAAACAAATAATAAATTTTTACACGGCGGCTTCGTAGGTAGTGTCAATTTTCCTCTGCTGTGTCCCACTTGCGTTGACTTTTGACGGGTGTTAAATTCGACGAATTATGTCTATGAAAAACAAAACTGGGTTTTAGCTTACGCTGCAAGGAAATGTGGCGTAGCACTAAAAGTCCCGGCTTGATCTTTCAAGAGACAAATAATTTTATTTTTTATACTTCTTAATATTCTTTTTTTTAGTAATTGTGCTACAGTTTATCAGCTTATAATTTCCGAAATCAAAAAAACATCTTTTTCAAATATCGTATTATTAAAAGTATTATTCGATTTCCGCAAAGAAGTCTGAAGATTTTCCATTGCAATAGAGTTAACTCAAACAGCTGAATTTTGTTTACACTTTAGGCCTTTTGATTTCAGATCTGACCATATTTTTAGGTAAAGCAGTTTATATAAAGATTCGTGTTTTTGGTTTGCCTTGTGACATTTGTTATGTGATTAATGTGATTATTTACTCCTCTAGAGCGTTTCCTTGTCAAGTGATCGAAATATTTTGAAAATCGTGACTAAAATCTCTGAAAATTTGTTGAAAATGTTGAATTTTATTGCTAATTTCTCTGAAAGAAGGCGTTTTTCAATTATTACAAAAAAAAATGAATTTCTCAAAAATTTCGAACAAAAAGATTAAATTGCTTTTAAGGTATATTTTAACTTAAAAATTAAAAAAATATATAGAATTGTTGAAAATAAACGTAGATATTTCACTTTTAAAACTCTATACCAAAATATTCTACATTGAATAAATTCAAAATTACACATTTTTTTCACACTTTTTTCAGTTTACTCCTTATTATGGCTCAAGTCTACAAATGAACCAATTTCCAGAAAAATGCCCCACAAAGCCGAACATACTTGGATCACTTGACATGGAGTCGCTCTATTATCAAACTACACAGCAATAGATTAGGTGGATGTTTTGCCATGCTATACCATCACGTGATCAATAAAGCGACGGCTGGTATCCACTATCCTTTTAGGAGGCAGCACCCGCCACTGGTAATGGTTTGGGGCGTTGTAACCGCAGATGGGTGCTCTCCAATCGTTTTCATCGAGCCTGACGTCAATGTAAAATATTATCGGGAAAGTATTCTGGAGGTGAGCAGACAAACATTTCGGTGGCAGACCATGGACGTTTCAACAGCACTCGGCACCATTTCATAAAGCTCGAGTGAACCAAGAATGGCTGGAAGATAACGTTCCGAACTTCATAACCAAATGCGAATCCGATGGATTATTCTGTTTGGGCCATTTTGGAGTCTCACCAGTCTCGAGGTGTTGTTCGCGAGTGGGCCAAAATACCTGCAAGTCACATTCGGGCAGCTTGCGATTCATTTCTGGACCGTCTTAAGGCCATAGGGGACAGACAAGGCAAAAGGTAGTCATATCGATCAACAGACGGAAAAGTGGGCGAAAAAACGCGCGAGAAATCCGAATCTTGAAAGAAAGGCACTGAGCATAATTCAATCCATGGGGTAGACTTTGCAAAAAGTAAAGACAAGCATGCAAAAAAACAGAAAATCCAAAATGAAAGATAGGAAAACAAGGCTGGGAAAATTGTATAACCGATTGCCTCGGAACTCACTTACATAAAAATGGGTTCTCAAATATTACCATTACCAGGCCGGCAGTACTACTTAAAAGAGAAAGGTGGTACAGTGGATGCGTCGCTATACAAAGTGAAGTCCAAAATGAACAAGACTGGCGCCATAAAAATGTTTTTGATGGCACCATCTTTTTCATCAGTTAGTGCGTTGGAAGCTACATCCCTAGCGGACTTCCAGTGAAAGCTTGATGACATTCGGTTCAATGGAAGCGAAGTTATTGCGTCTAAAGTATCAGTAGCTTGTGTCATCGGTACAAAACTGAGTTTCGAACAAAGAGTTAATATCAAATTTTGTTTTAAAATCGGTAAAATATTTACGAGACATTTGAATTGATGAAAAAAGTTTATGGCGATGATTATCTATCTCGTGCCAGAGTTCGTGAGTGGTTTACACGTTTCAGAGAAGGTTGTGAAGACATACATGACAATGAACATACGGGTCGCCAAAAATCAGTAATCACCGAAAATCCCTGTATGTCAGGTTATTTGTACTTGTGGACTTAAAATCTCCTCATTTTACATGTCAGGCACTAAATCTGTTGAAGTTTACAAAACGGAATCCCTTAAGCGCCCCTTCTACCAATTTTTGAACGCGCAATATATCAACAAAATTTTGGCACGCCAAATGCTCCATAATAGCGCCAATAGAGAGATATTGAGCTATTGTGAAACGAAGTCGTAAGAAGGATGGACAAGTTGCTCATAATCTTGAAAAGCTTAAAAAAACTATCTCAAAGCAGACTATACGATAACAAAACTGGGTGTGCAGACCTAGATGAGACCGCTTAAAATATAGCAACACACCTTCACAGAACCAGCCCCTTGCTTCGCAGTGGTCCTTTTATTCTACGGCTGATACAACGCTATTTTCCTAACTTCGTTTAAAGTCATGCATTCTCCTCGATTATTGAGTTTCTTCTTTTAGGCTAGTCGTCTTTTATTTATTGGGTATGGAATTAAGTTTCCAACGTTTCGTAACCAAAATTTCGAATTAGTAAAACCATTAAATAATACCTGATATTATGTGAAGTATGTGCCACTGGAAGCTACAACTTTACTCCATCTTTCAGGCAGCATACGGATTTCTCTGAAGAAAAATTAAAGTTCTTTCGGTCCATTCATTGAGTCAGTTTGCTATGCTCTAGTAAGAAGTGAACCGCTCTCCAATAAGGGCTGACTGCATTGATCGGTAATAGGAACAGATGGTAATTCGAAGGAGCAATGTCTGGGGATTACGGCGGGTAGGGCAAGATTTCCCAATTCAGTGCCTCTTAGTATTTGTGGACCGATTGTCCAGACGTGTGGCCTGGCGCTGTCATGCCGCAAAATCAGTTTTTCATGTCTACCGTCTATTCCGGCCACTTTTCTTTAAGAGCTCGATTCAAACACATTAGCTGCAGTTGGTAACCATCGACAGTGATGATTTCAGATGGTTTAAGGAGTTCAAAATTAATCACACCAAATGCCCAACATAACCTTTAAAGCATGAATATTGCTTTTCGCTGTCGATGGGCCTGGCAGCGATTCACCTGGCAGACTCCAACATTTTCGAAGGTTAGGCTTATCATAATAGATCCATTTTTCATCGCCAGTGACGATGCGATGCAGAAAATCGTTTCTGTTCTGCCATTCAAGAAGCATCTCATACGTCACCAAACGTCTCTCGATAGTTGATATTGCACCCAATTATCTGGCCATTCCCCTCGCGTGCAAACGTTTACCGGCGGTTGATCTGTCAACATCTAACTCTTTAGACATATGATCAAGGGTTCAACATGCATCTTCATCCAATAACTATTGTAATTTAGTATCTTCGAATTTTTTCGTTGCCCCTTCGCGATCTTTATCACTCACGTCGAAATTCCCTCTTTGGAAGCGTCGAAACCACTCTTTACAAAGTTGTATTTGATGGAGATTGGTTACCGCAAATATTGATGAATGTACGACAAGTTTCAGCTGCACTTTTCCTTAAAAGGCTTTCCGCAGATGCTGTTTTTTCGGGACGAACGTAGGCATTTTTGATGTCAGATAAAAAAAGATCTTTACGCTTCAGCTTCAAATGAATGTCAACTACTGCGATCGAGACCTCACATATACACTTTCAAATCACCAGTACTAGAGCGAACAGAAAAATAGTATCAGCAGCGACATCTCTTTTACGAGGGCCGAAACTTATTCCCATACCCAATACAACTGAAGAGTACATTTCTAATATATCTTCTAATGATGTATTGAACTATAAAATGATGGAAGAGAAGAAAGTAGAAAGAATTTAGCAATGACAACTTGGTACTGGTGAGACTTTAGGCTGATTTAACAGATTTCTCTCTTTAAACGATTTTTCGAAAATTTATAAGAGCAAATGCCTCCGACAGCCGAGTGATTAAAATTGCAGGCGATGGAGTACCAATTGGAAGGCGATTTTCAGGCAGACCTCCCAAAAGGTGAGCACTGAACTGGATAGCTACTTTAACAGAGAATTAACATTAACTATATTGTTAACATATAATTCAGTGCATTTAATAACAGAACAATGTATCATATGTTAAGCTGTGATGCTATTTATAAAAATTACAAGTTTATGTATTTATTTGCATCAAACTCTATTAAGTTAATATATTAAAGTGTATCGAAGAAAGTGTAAAGAAAACTAAGCAGTGTCTATAATAAAAGTATAAGAAGAAAAGAAGAAAATACAAATTTACACTCTTTTGTTTTTGTTTCATACTTTTCAACCGACATTTATTTAAAAAAATTACTGTTTTTTTTTAAATGTTGAAACAACCTGAGTATGCAATTGCTGATGTAGACACATGGTGGCTCCTGACTTTCAGTACTACATAGCTGCTATGCTTGAAGGCTAAGCAGAAGTATTAACATATTCATACATATATTCATATGCACAAAGTTTGAATGTTTATCTTTGATTTATGAAGGACACTCATGCCACTCCTAAGCCACTTGAACACACATAAACGTACATATGTACAGACACATATATAAAACAACATCACTCTGGAATGCTAAAATACACTTAAATGCCTACATTTAAATGTAGCGTGAGACCATATTACGAATGCAGCATATAAATTCAAATGTGGGCACATACGTATATGATGCATATGAATGTACTCAACTCTAAATGTCATAAATATAAAATGTTATGTTATTTCCCACTCTGTAATGCGTTTATACCACGAAAATATATTGGTGCTATTGCGGATGAAATACCTGTGCGCATAATTGTCCGCTTACAGGAAATTCAATTTTATTTTAAATATACACTAAACAGCCAGTAAAATACAGGTGAACATGCAGCCGGAGGGAACACTTGAAAATCAATAATAAAAGTCAGCCGTGAACTCTCGTTCATAGGTTTTTGAACTTTGCACAGACATGGCCTGCCTAAGTCAGCTGATTATCTGTGCTGGGTCTTCACTATGTCACTGTATGGCGCAAAACTATGTTGGCCCTATTTGCTTTTTGGCCTCTTTGTATTGTAACTTTCAGTCTGTTGTCATTGTGACTGTGTGTGTGTGCGACGCATCCCTGCAGGGAAAAGTCAAACCAGTGGAGAAAGATTCTAGTTCAGATACTGGTGTTTAATAGAAAAAAATCTTACTAATTCGACATAGACTAGAATAATGTGAGTAGTAAAATGTTCGATTTGTCTGAAAATCAGTTGGATCTTTTTTAGAAAAGAAAACTTAAGTTCAGATAATGTAATGTATAGTTTGTAATCGTTTTGTCAGTGGAGTAAGAAGTGTTTTTGTGTGTGCTCTTAAGTAAAGGGTCTTTCAAAATTCTTTCTTTTGCTGACTTTTCAAAAGTATATATGTGTGTGTGTCAGCAGAGTAAGACGTGTTTTTCTCTGTGTGCCCTTAAGTAAAGGATCTTTCAAAAGACGCGCCTAGATGTTGTTTAAGAATAAAACATGTAAATATATAGATTCTCTCAGGTTTTACTATTCTTATTTAAAATAAGTCTCTTAAAAATTATCTGAGAAAAATGACCTCACTCAAATGTCCACCGCGTCTAACACGTCTAAAGGTAAAATCCGCCAAACAGCCGTTTGATGAATGCCTAATTATTGGGAACTTTGAAATATCGATGTTGAAGGTTATTCAGCAACACTTTGCGCTTTGCGTCTGCCAGTACTTTTTCTATCCTCGACAGAACCAGTTTCTTCAAATTTTTTTACTAACCTCTGAATTGTCGATTCGGATGATTATTTCCACCAAAAAATTGCTAATTTTGCTAGAGACTCAATCATCCAACAGTTGACTGCAGTAATGTCTGCATCAAAATAGTGGCTAATGCGGAAGATTAGCGAGCTGGCTGTTGAAATGGCAAATTTAAAGCTGACAATAACCGATATTGCAAAAAAGAAAGGCTGTTTAGAAGAGGTACACAGAGGTTTTGGCTCTTTGCAGTAAACTCATAGTGAAAGAATTCAGAAAATAAGACTAAATTAGTCCGTTTACCTGATCTCAGCTTATTTGATTCGCTGACGTAACCAGGGTCATGACAACAATTTGTTTAAGAATAAACTGGGATTCTATAGGTGATATACGAAAAAATTAACACAGCCATTGACTTCGTTGCCATCTTAACAACGACTAATTGGACGAGCGTGTGAGTACGTGTGAAATGAGTGGACAGAATTCAGCTACCGAGGCCTCGGTGATGTGCCAGCCGATGTTGCTCGCACAATTTTGTTTTTTACTATAGCAAATTGGCCAAACCTGCTAATCTATCATCCATGCAGTGAGCTGGCCTTTGCTTAGACTCAGATCAGTACTCTTGAAAGCAGTGCAGTTTCAGCAGATATAATAATAAACGGGCTCCCACCAGCAGCTGGTGAGTATTTGCCTGAACTATTCAAACAAACCTCCGCCCTTGGGTGATGCTTTGGTGTGTCATTGAAGAGGTTGGAATTTCCTTGAAATTTGAGTGCTACCGGTTATTCTGGACACTCTAACACATATTATTAATCACTGTTTCATAATTTTATGTTTTCCAAAAGAGTGGGAAAAGTTGTCAAGCCCTCGAAGCAATTTCATTCTCTACTTATTTGCAGAAAAATCTTCGAAGCAACCAGGCACATAAAATATGAAATTTAACTGGCATTAATTTTATAATATTTATATTACTACAGCATAGAATAAAGAATACCTTAAATTTTATTTCCTTATTAGTTTTTTTAAATAATTTGTTTTAATTTTAACCAATTCTTGTACCTGAAAGGAGTTTTATGTAATCTCAAGAAAATACTTACTTTGTTTTTTAATATGAAACAGATTATTTCAATAGGCTGAATTCGAATGAAATGAGTTTTTTACATTTTAAGTTACCTCAAATGCTAGAATTTGTTAAGTTAATATGAGCCGATATTTTATTGTTATTTTTGCTAATGTATTGCCGCATAATTGGCATTTCGTAGGACAACACCGTTTTAAAAATAAGAGTTTCTAACATGGAAAAAATATAGAACACGAGATATCTGAGCTGAAAAAAGAAATGGTTGTATTCGAGTTCACAACTTGTTATTTTCCCTGCAGAGATGTTTCGTGCCAAGAATTTCAAATACCTCTATTCCTTCTATATGTGCATGTGTTCGTGTCTCCAACTCAGCGGCAGACTGACAGAGGTGGCCATGCAAGAAGCGTGAATTTGTATACGAGGAAACGTACTCGAGTGTTTATTTTTATTTATTGCCTATTTAGAATTTTAATTGGCTTCGTTTTCGATGTTAAAGAGCAGACACTGCTGCAACCTTGGCTCCGCATGGATACAGAAATGGGCAACTTAGTATTGATGAGGACAATGTCAGACACAGAAAAGCAGTAATTAGACGAACCAACGCGGAAGTTCAATATCACTATGACAAGATTAACCACCGAAGCGCGGATAAGCTCTGTTCTAGAATTTCAAATGATTAAATAGAGGTTTTTTCAAGATTTGACACCATGTCAATAAGCTCCAGTTATGTTAATGGCAATAACTAATAACTTTGGGTCAGTTTTGGTAATGACTTAGGGTTAGGCAAATACCAAAAAATCCGATATAACTTCAAAATTTCGCTCCATAAGAGAATGCGAAGACGTAAAGTCAGAGTTGAAGTTTCATGGCTTACGAGCTATTAACGCACATCCCTGGCAAAAAATGTAGATTTGAACCAACATCAAAAAATCAAATTTAAGCATTAAAAAACGGGAAAAGAAGATTACCCTTCGTATAAATATTTATGGAAAACATATTAGCAAATACATAGATAAAAAATATAAAACAAAAAAAATATTAATTGTACAATACTTAAAATTTTTCACACAAAATGACGCGATGTTGTGGTCAAATTGACACAAGACACTAAAGCGTTACCCAACATTTTCATAGATTCGTGCGTTTTGACACTAATCACTAATCAGTAAGACGTGTTTTTATTTGTGCTCTTAAGTAAAAGGCTTTTTAAGAAAATCGCCTAGATGTCGATTTAAAAGAAAACATGTAAAAATTTAGATTTTCTCATATCGCTGGTCGACGGGTTGCCTTTTCACCAAACTTTGAAGTTGTCAAAATTAAATGAAAAATTTGAAAAATATGATTTTCCTAAAAAACCAATACCGCTATTTCTTTAACCGATAATGTATGTTCTTAAGAGCTCTGATTTTAAACTTAAAACATAATTATTTTTATCAGCTGCGAAGATGTTTCAAACAAATAGCAAACCTTGGATTTACCAAGAAGACAACGACTCCAAGCATCGAAGCCGAAGGTGAGTAGAGTCGGAACATCAATCTAGAAAAAAAATTTTAAGCTATATAAGTAGACAAAAAATATTGCCTTTCAAAATAAATGTATGTCCTGGACAAATTTTTGTATTATAAATATATTTCTCAATGCATTATAGAGTTGAAAGGTTGTGAAAATACGTCAATTCAAAAAAGGTATGTTCTAATATTCCAACCAGAGTGAAATTTAATGGCAATTTTTCAGAGAGTTTGGCTGACGCCGTAAACCTTTTCCCAGCTCAAATCCAATTATATCGTGGACTTAGTAAACACCAGCCATGATTTTTTTTCTTTACGCTCTGTTCGCGAACACAACCGCGAAAAAAAGCATACTCACTCGCTCTCCCTCTGAGGAAGAGACTTCGTTTCTTTTTGTTTTTGTTTTCTCTTGAGCGCATGGAGTTCAGCCATTCGTGTGACGCTCTTTTAAGAACATCGTGTAAGGAGAGATACGATTAACGTTCGCAAAATGAAACTCAGTAAGTGAGAAAATGAGTGAAAAAGTCAGAGTATAATTTCAAGGTCTCGACACACGAGCTAGCGTTACGAAAAACCGTCACGAAATGTATAAGCCTATGGCATACAAGCTATTCTCTTTCTCCGCTTTGTGCGGTGCTTCGTAGTCTCCCCACTCTGTAGATACGTATTATACACTAATACTATGCCATATACTGCAGCCTACGGCCTATGTCATATGGTGATATCCGTACACACGCGCTGCGCGTAATATTACAAGAGCGAGAAAACGCAGACGCCTAGAAACGTAGAATAGAAGGATTGTCGATATACTCTTTTAATTGTCAAAGTCTACGTGCTCATGTTTCAGACATATTGAATCCAGTTATAGAAAAATTCAATGTGGTAGTTTTTCATGAAAGCATGTGCCAAATTAGCTTGTTTAAGACGCTATGCTAGTGATTTTAAAGACCCATACACTAGACAAATGTAATATAATGCTTTAGTCCACTCGAAGTTGGAGTATGCCGCCGTCATCTGGAATCCGATGTATTTCTCACATTCTCTTAGAATTGAAGGAGTTCAATGTAAGTTTGTACGTCTTGTTCTTCAACTTTTACCCCTGTTTACATACGATATAATATCTGGTACCATTACTGTTTCAGGGGTCCTAATAATCCATTTTATGGAGTTCTCAGATCTAATTACCTTAAGTTCGCCCCTCTTACAAGAGCACTTGAAGAGATAATTCGCTTCCTAGAAGTCTTGATCTTGATTTTGTGATGCCAAAGCCTCTATTTAAGTCACTCATTGTGTCTTATTATTTGTGAAACAAACTATCTATTTAATTTTAGTTCTTAGGTTTTGTTATTTTACTCTGTCAATCTAGTCGGTAAGTAAGAGATTTTGTCTTATTTTATAGATTTAATGCTAATTCATTGCGAGATATAAAAATTCAGCTCTAAGTTCAGACAACTTTTTGACTATTACCCGCTTTTGTTATAAATGACGCCAGGGATTCACGAACTGCCTCAAAGAAAATTGTTTTAAATCTACATATATTTAAAACAAAATTAAGTAACCATATAACGGATTGGCGTATTGTGAGAAGCATTGCATCAAAATTGAATTAGCATAAATATTTTTGCACAAAATGTACTTCAAACTTGGCACGCTAACACAGTTGCGCACAATCCCACCGGAGAAGTGCACGCATAAGATAATTTTAATAGAATTTAAATCTCTGCTCCTGTTGACTGCCAGCACTTATCCTGCGTGCGCACGCCTCCATGCGTATTCTAAAATATGCCAAAACATGTGTATGTTCGCAGTGAGCACTTCATAAGCACTTCATGACTGTCACATGAGGATTTAAAATTTACGATGATAGCGATTTTCTACCTTATTCACATTTTGATTTGTGCAGCTCAGCATGTCTGCCGACAACTCGCGTAAAACCCCAAAAATTCATTAAGCGTAAAAATATGTTAAGCAAACAGATGGCAAAAGCAGCAGTAGCAGGAGTAGCAGCAACGGCAACTGGGGAAAAGCAAAGGTGGATGCTGCTGTGCTGCTGCAAACACACACACATTCGCGGCGATTCGTGCAGACATGCTTCGTCTTCATAATACGAGTACTTGCATGAATTTGCAGTCCAGACGCTACTATTTTCATCCTCCTTTGGGTTTCTTGTTTTTTTGCATTTTAAATGGCTTGCTGCTATTTTCATGGAGTTGCGGTGTGTTTTAACTGCCACCGAGTGCGTGGGGTTTTTGTTTGTACAATCATTTTAATTATTATACTTTATGCTTATTAATTTTTTTGCAAGGCCTTTTTATTTTTCTTTTAATACTCTCTATTCAGCAGCCACTCGGCACCTTTGCCTCTCATTTCATTACTTAAAGCAGGGCAGTAGTTCACTAGGCGAGCTATGTTTTTGCTAGATATTAATGCGAACCAAATGATATCCATCCGGGATTCACACATATTTTAAGTCTCGAAAATTCCTATTCTATTCTCTAACAATCTTTGAATTTTCAAAATTCGGAGTCCCTAATGAAGTATATGAAATGGAGGCAGACAAATCCCTTTACAGGAAAAAAGCTACACTGAAAAGCGCTTTGCATTTACAATACTTCTATGGTAGAAATCAGCTCGGTTTTTATGTTTATTGTTCAACTCTTCAAACTACTGAAATTTAATATTCGTGTTTTATTAACTAATATTAAAATAGTATGAGTGAATGACCATCCAATTCAGGTTCTGACTTTATCATTTCAAGTATGTACCAAGTTGTATAGCTTTTGTCCCGCATAAAACGGATTCAAGTGTTTCCTTTTCGCTTTTAAGTTTTTTTACCCAGCGCTGTTTTGGCGTACCTGAAGTTACTTTATTAGATGTGTGTACGAGGAAGACTAGCTAAATGTGTCTAAATTTATCCATCGTCTTTTGTTTTGATACTAATGAAATAATTTTCAGTTTAAATGAAAAAGAAATAAAATTGTGATCCATTTATTTACAATATTACTTATGACATCATAGTTGTGCTTCGCAAAAAACTTTGAAACAGGTTTTTTCGAGTTAACTTATTGCAGAATAATGATTATCTCAATTACGGGATTACAATAAATTCGTGATCGGGATCGTTAAAATCGAAAACAATGGCATCCCTAGTATTCAAGGTATGTGTAATGTTGGTCCACTCACGTGCTTACTCATAAAAACACGAGCTGGAGTTAGTTCGCAAAATTTTCCTACAAGTACTTGTACATTAGGGAGGATCAACTTTTTTCCACTTCGTCAACCATAAGAACTTAGTTCTAAAGTCAATTTGGAACCATCCAAATTTTAGCTTGCAATAATTCCTTAACATATTTACTCTCTATATTCTTCAAATATGGTTATTTCTTTACAATACAATTTTTTTTCAAAAAATTTTTTTGAAAAGTATATTTTATTCTAAAACAAAAAAAATATAAGTGTTAAAAGGAACCAAAAATATTTCACTTTTCAAAAATCTACATCAAAATTTTGTACATTGAATAAACTCAAAATAATAATTTTTTTTTAATTCTCTCAGTTTACTTCTTATTATACTCAAATCTACAAATAAACTAAATTTGAGAAAACTTCACTACAATATCAAAAATACTTTAATCACTTCACGTGGAATCGCTCCATATTTTTCATTCATTCAGTACTTTAGGCCGCGAACTTATGAGTCGCACTCTGGTAAAATGGAAAAAAATGTTTTTTTTCTGTGAATTAAAAATTGCAGATGCAGTTAGTCCGCATCCTTCAAAAAAGTTTTCGTCAAAGAAAATTGTGCAGCCCCATTTCGTTTTAAATTATTTCATTGTCCCGTTGCAAAATGATTCCAAAATCATACTTACTTTTCTCGCCGCAACAGTGGCATAATCCTTCAGACTTTTTTGAACATTTTTCTACTGTGGGCTAGTGTAATTAGTTCCAGAACATAACAATTGGCATAACTAATGTCATCATCACGTAAAAGTAGGCAGCATAATTTATTTGGTTGATATATGTAAACCGCGCACAGCTGACGCTCAAAAATATTCTAGCTCTTGGCTGGTCTGACATTGTTCCATTTATCCATTGTTACACTATAAAATTTATTTATTTTATGTAGTTCTACTAATACTCGAATTTAAACATACATATAAATATGTAGATACATTTCAGCATGAGTAAACCCAATCCTTTTGTTTATTAACTCACTATTTCAAATTATCGAAAGCCATCGGGTTGCACAAGCGTACTTGTATATAAAGTATATCGTATTATATTTGTGCCCCAAATTTAGGCTCTATACAACGTCATTCAATCACTGTCTACTGTCAACTATTTATCGAAGTCGATGATTTTAATAACTGATGAGACCGTCATATCACTCTGCGTGGCCCACCAGATACATAGTAGTTTTCGTATATCTAACCCTTGATACTCGTACAGGCATATACTTGTATATAAGTAGTACGTACAAATATACACATATTTCACTAGCTGCTTCATCAATTAGTGGATTTTGAAATATACCTAGCACAAAGTTCAGCAGGGCTATCATTAATTTTGAATTATAAGAGCTGCCATTCAGCGTTGCTGTTAGCACTAGAATAAACTGACAGTAAACAAGTTTTTGTTGTTGGTAGTGTATTTAGTTAACGAAAATACATATACATAAGTACATGTGATTTGCATGAGCGACAGTAGTTAGTTGGCTGCATTGAAGCCCAACACTGAAAACAACACTCATATGCACATACATACATACATATGCCTTCTTCCAGAAAATAATAAAGTATTATGGTAGGGATAGTCTCACAAAGAGATAGTTTTGCTCTATCCATTTTATGGCTGCATCTCAGTTAGTGCAATACGGCTGCAGAGAGGGGCAGTTGGGTGTACGTTGGATGTCGTTAATGTCTCCAGAATGTTACATATACATATATGTATAGTACCAAAGTAAAGACTCAAATTGGACCTTTTCGCAAATGGCGTATGGTCATGAGTTGACTTCATCTTTTGATGCATCGTACTGTTTCCAATGAAATATTTTTCAAGGGAAAATTTCTTTTGAAAATTCTAGAGGGGTAAATATTACATATGCCCGTTAACAGTATTGGGTTTTATTAGCAGAGAATGGAGCATTAACAGTAGCTTTAGCAGTAACACCTGTGTTAAGCAACAATGAATGGAACGAACAGAACCGAAAAGTAAAGGTTCATAAAATTGGTTATAATAATGCGATTTAAGTCAAATATGCGCCGTTTTGTTCGATGACGAGTTCCCAACGAGATGCAAACTTCATAATGCCACTCTTATAGAAGCTCGCTTCCCTATTGTCAAAACACTCGGAGAGCCAATTTTCACAGGACTTTCTTGTGGACAACTTCCGACTACCAAGCTCGTTCGCCATGGACAGAAATAGGTGGTAATCACTTGGTGCGAGATCCGGACTATATGGTGGATGCAAAAGAACCTCCCATCCGAGCTCCCGGAGCTTCTGGCGCGTCACCAAAGATGTGTGTGGCCTGGCGTTGTCCTGATGGAAGACAATTCGACCTCTGTTGATCAAAGATGGCCTCTTCTGCATGAGTGCTGCATTCAAGCGGTCCAGTTGTTGGCAGTACAGGTCCGAATTGAGCGTTTGGCCATAGGGGAGCAGCTCATAGTGGATGATTCCCTGCCAATCCCACCAAACACACAGAAGAACCTTCCTGGCCGTCAATCCAGGCTTGGCCACCGTCTGGGCAGCTTCACCGCTTTTCGACCACGACCGTTTGCGCTTCACGTTGTCGTAAGTGACCCACTTTTCATCGCCAGTCACCATCCGCTTCAAAAACGGGTCGATTTTGTTGCGATTCAGAAGCGATTCGCATGCATCCTTACGGGCAAAAATGTTGTTTTGCGTCAAGTCGTGTGGCACCCATACATCGAGCTTCTCTTTGAATCCAAGCTTCTTCAAATGGTTTATAACGGTTTGATGACTCATGCCCAGCTCTTGGCCGATGCTATGGCTGCTACTATGCCGGTCTCTTTCGATCAATTCAGTGATTTTATCGCAATTTTCGACGACAGGCCTTCCGGACCGTGGCGCATCTTCGATCACCTCTGCACCAGAACGAAAACGTTGAAACCATCTTTGTCCGGTGGAAATGGAAACTGTATAGGGTCCATAAACTGCACAAATTTTATTGGCAGCATGAGATGCATTTTTGCCTTTATCGTAGTAGTACTGTAAAATATGCCGTATTTTCTCTTTATTTTGCTCCATGTTTGCGACGCTATAACTCACGAACGACTAAAAGCAAACAACAATTAATCAAACACGTGTTAGCACATGAAAAGAGCTTTCCAAAAAGCTCTAGCGTGAACCGATGCGACGAATACAACTAGAACTACGCGCTTGCAAAGACAAGCTTGCGGAAATACCGCAAGACTTTCTTGACAACCTTTATAATATAATATAATAATATAATAATATAATAATATAATAATATAATAATATAATAATATAATAATATAATAATATAATACTTGAACTATTGATTTAAGTATGTAATATAAATAAAAGAGCTAAATCAGTGGCTTCTGAAAATTTATAGCAACTGATGCAAGCTTTATAAAAGAAAGCTTATTTTGCGATTAATTTGGTTTAGTAAATTTCATGAAATTTGTTATTTCTTTAAACAAACACAAATATATACATATTTTTTTCCAGGAAACTACAAAATGGCAAGCAGACTCACGAGCTTGGGTGTCGGCGCTCGTTCATTCATTCAATTCATTATGAACTCATTTTACTAATTGGCACATTTCCTTTTACAAATCACGTCATAAGGTTCAACTTTATTATATTATCAGCAGCTTTCAGAACAAACAAGTTGTAAATCAAACCAAATAGCCCGCGAAAAAAATTTTATTTCTATTTTAATTTTTGCCAGTATCGAATAACAAATATTCTGGCATGAAAAGTCAATAGCCCAACACGCTGTAAATAATAATAAAGTATAATATTTTAAGGCGTTGATTTCCTTACGTAAGCAAAACGAAATGAGTCGCTATGTATGTACATATAACAAAAGGCCAAGAAATTAGGATTATGCATTCGAAATGGGGAACTAAATGGCGCAGTGAAGCGATATCAAAATTGAGTAAGAGCTAAAGAGGGGTAGGCTGAGTAGCGCTAGGTAGTGACGCAGGGTAGAGTGAGAAAATCAATTTTCATTCTCTCCGCCTTCGGATCTTTGGATAAAGTTGCAAACTTGTAGGTGAATTATAAACAGAGCGAATAGCTTTGTGCTGGTCTTGAGCAATACAAAATGTTGGGCTATTCGAGTTACGATTGGAAGAGTTAATTAATGAGCGACGGGTTGGCGAACTGAACATAAATAAGCAACAACTGCGCTAAGCTAATTAATAACTGATATATGTCAAAGCTTGTACAATAATACAAAAGCAATAAATATGTTTCACTTCTCGTCGTTCTTTGTTTGTGTATGAAGCTCTTCCCAGCATTAACTTTTAGCTTGGATTTAAGTTCTTACATCACATGGATGGTGTAAGTTTTTATTAAATAATTTTTTTTTTATAAAATTATATTAAATTTTAATAGTGTTTTTTTTTTGTAATGAAGATATGCAATCAGACAAAAATGTTTTTGATGACGCCATCTTTTTAATGAACTAGGGTGTTGGAAGTTACATCCCTAGCTGACTTCCAGTGAAAGCTTGGTGATATTCGGTTCAGTGGAAGCGAAGTTATTGTGTCTAAAGTGTCAGTATGTTTGTGTCACCGGTACCAAAATGAGCTTCGAACAAAGAGTTAATATCAAATTTTGTTTTGAAATCGATAAAACGTTTACCGAAATATTTCAAATGATAAAAAAAAAGTTTATGACGATGATTGTCTATCTCGTGCCATAGTTCATGAGTGGTTTACACGTCTCAGAGATGGTTGTGAGGACATAAATGACAATCAACATACGGACCGCCCAAAAGCAGTAATCACCGAAAACTCCATCGAAATTGTTTGTAAATTTATCAAAAATTAACCGAAATTATCGTTGAAACTCATGGAATCGGAGTTGAATATCTCCAAAATATCAATTTATCGTATTTTAACTGATCATTTGGGCCTACGAAAGGTCTGCCCACGTTTCATTCCACACAAGTTAACTGAGCTCCAAAAATTGCTCAGAATTCAACATTCGAAAGACCTCATTAAAGACGCGAGAAAAGACGAGAACTTCCTTTACAATATTGTAAGTGGTGATGAAACGTTGTGTTTCCAACATTAACCTGAAACTAAGTCAAAGTGCGGAATGGAAGGCTTCAGACGAACCACCACCCAAAATATCAATTTGATGCTCATTTTTGTTTACGATTCCAAGGGAATTTTCCAAGGAGTACGTACCAACGAGCCAAACCGTCAATGCCATTTTTTGTTTTGGCGTTTTGAAGCGTTAGTTGCATTGCATTCGTCGAATTCGCCTTGAATACCGCTAAGGAGGAAGCTGGCGCTTATTGCATGATAATGCACCATCTCATCGATCTACTCTAGTTACTGATTTTTTGACTAGCAATTGCATTTTAATCACCGTCGGCATCAATCATTCACCGTAGTATAGCTCTCTGTTCGGAAAATTGCATTTGGCCATGAAAGGAAAACGTTTTGCGACCGTAGAGGCCATCGAAAAATTCAAAAGGCTTGTACCGACATCCCGAAGGACATGCCAGTCGAAAAGATTTCACTTCATCAAAGTTTTTCCAAACAAATAATCCCAAAGTATCAATTCGGTGTGAAAAGAGCATTCGACAATTGAACAGGTCCATATACTCGTGGACAAAATAGAAACAGCGCTCGACTAATAGCAATTTTGTTCAGCAGTTTTCTTGGACATATAACAAGTTTTCGACCGAATGTGGCAAACTGTTACCTTGGACAGTATGATCTCCTTCTCTGCGCACACAACCGCTATTGCCCCTAAAGCCCCAAATAACAACAAGGTCCTCAAATCGCTTGCCGGCAGCACTTAGGGAAAAGACAAAGAAATGTTTCTATCGACATTTAAGGCAATTGACCGGATGGTTCTAAACGAAGCTGCGGCTGTCTAGCCGCCTGAAACTAGTGATACGCAGTGAGCGATTTACCAAAACAATGCCAGCGACGGGTTGCCTCCTGAGTTCCCCGCTACAATACCTATATGACAAACGGCACAGATGCTCCCTGTTAAGGAGCACAACAAACTGCTCAGCAAGTAGTTTCTGACAGGGGGCTAGCGCAGGTCTCCCCATGCAGACACCTGCTTGACCCTGAGCCTCCCAGGCACGTCAGGAGGAACCTCTTTAATCACGCCAACGAGATCCAAGGCAAAACAGATCGACAATTACTGGACGGACAGTGTACAGACAGACTATAAACGACATTCATCGGGAGACACTTATCACCTTCTTAAGCTCCCCCCCCGAATGCCGTTGTCGGAGTCTAACTACCACCCATAACAGACAAAGAGCTCCCGCGTTGCCGAGAGTACCGCGTAAGCTTGGCAGAATTACGTCCTGGATACTGTAGCAGGTTAAACTCCTACTTATCCAGAATCAGACTCCGACATACTAAACATATGCCCAAAATGTGAAGGTACTGCGCACGACACCTTTCACATTCTGGACCCAACCGTTAGATGAGATAGACGAAGACGGCCGGTGATCTATATAAAACTAAGAGAGATAAGTATACTGCTACAACAACAACAATAATCGAATGCTGCACAAAGGTCTACTCTTTAAAATCAAACAAAAAAATTACCGCTAAATCACTTATTAAACATCTGTTCTGTGTAAATTATGAACATGAATTCTGCAATTTTCAACAAATTGCAAGTCAATATTTTACCAATGCCAACCACAAATTGTGTTCTAACCGGCACCTTTGCTGATGACACTGCTATTATGACGTCAGCAGCAGCAAATCGACACAAATAAATTTCCAAATTGCTCTGGAGCTGGCGCTTAAAAGTGAATACAAATAAATATTCACATCTAACTTTTACCACAAGGAGAACCGAGTGCCCACAAATCAACTTAAATCTCACCTCAATCGCGCAGTGTGATACAGCCAAAATACCTAAGCAGTCTTGTTCATAAACGGCTTATGTGGAAGACGCATATCTTTGCCAAAGGTCTTCTATGAATTATAAGTATAGGCAAAATGCAAACTAAAAAAATAAAAAAACGCGACGCCATACGTTAGGGCGGGCATGATGAGAGTCTTATAGACCGTTAGTTTTGTTCGTTGAAAGAGGACTTTACTACTCAATTGCCTACTTAGTCCAAAGTAGCACTTGTTGGCAAGGGAGATTCTACGTTGGATTTCAAGTCTCACATTGTTGTCGGTGTTAATGTTGGTTCCTAGATAAGCTGTTTTTCGATGATAGGAGGCTCTTCGTTTTGTCTTCGTTCACCACAAAACCATTCTTTATTATGCAGTTTGGAATAGGCAGAAGTGTTTCAATCTTTATGCCAATTGAAAGCTAAAAAATTCATACAATTTTTATAAAAATGTCCAACTTTTTAAGCAGAATTTTTAGAAAAATTTCGGGTATGCAGTTTTATAGCCCATTCAATTTTAATCAAAAAACGTAAGTTTCAATTGGCTCAAAATTTGTGCTAATTTTTGGTAATTTCTTTCATTGATAGTGTTGGGTGTTTTCTTCCATATAAAAAATATTGCGGCCATTCGTTATGTGGAGAATATGCACAAGACCGCCAACAAAAAAATTGTCAAAATTAACGCGAATGCTCACTCACTTTAGACTTGCACTTTAATAGACTAAAATTAAATGGGCTTTAAAACTGCCTACTGCAAATTTTTATAAAATGTGTGTAATTTGTATGAACATTTTTTTAGCTTTTTGTAGGAGAATGAACTATATTTTCATAAAAAAGTTATTAAAGTTAAATAGGAAATAAACCGTTAGTCAAAATTTTTGAATAAGGTTACAGTTACTTAACGCTGTATTATTTTGTAAGCAAGTTTTTAAAGTTAAAGTTAAATAATAAGGAAATAAGTAGTCAATACTTATCAATAAGTCATAGCACATCGTGCTCGTGAAAAATGTCTTTAAAAACATAACTAGGTTTTGGGTTTTTGGACTGTTTCTTCTGCTGACTGTTTGACGGATTTTGATATCTAAACCTTGCATATTGAATTCATCATCCAATTTTCTTTTATAACTGTTTACTAAATAGAGAAAAAACATTTTTGAGATATAGAAATCTTTTTTTTTTTAACCTTACGTGCTTGTCCCTTTTTATAAAATTATAAATCTTCCGATAGGTGATTATTTGGAGAGCTTTAGTAGCTTTGTGGTTAGCCTTATTTTCCTTCCAGCTTAACTTTTTATCAAGAACGAAGTCAGAAACTCTTTTATGCATTTAAGAAAAAAACAATAACAGAGAAATTTTAAAGAAATTTAGTAACAATGGGACAGATATCTTTCTATCTGACAGGCATTTTTAAGTTAATACAAATTAATAAAAATATGCGTCACATAAAGTTGGTCATGCCATTTGTTAAACATTTTGAAATTCATACGCCTGGCATATTATCATATAGTATGAAATTTGGTACGCACGGATTTAGACGTTTCTTAACTTCTATATGTAGTTTCATATTATATCACATCTTGTGGGCATGTATGAACATTATCTTAGCCATTATGAAGCCTTCAGTGATGGATTAAATTATAATACTAAAATTGAATGTCCAATACCAAGTCGTTTGCTGCCTTTCACACCATTTACTTCTTCCACAAAAGTTCATCTCTTGTGGTTTTTTTCCTTTTTTCCTTCCATCCCTATTTCTAAATCTCCTATTTATCGCTTTGTGCCAAAAACTTTTTCAATTGAAAATATTTCCTTCATTTTACTGAATAGTTTTGTGTAAAGTTGAAAATCCAATTCAAATAGAACCATTTTCATACAATTCTACATTTAATAATAAAATACACATGGACACGTATAGCAGTATACCGTTATATTTAATTCAACAAAACGTTTCCAGCTATCATTCATTGGCAATCGTTGCAATAATCGTAAAAGCTTGCTATTATAAGAATTTAAGGGTTTCCGCTTTTGTGCAGCAAACCCTGCCAGAAGTTTGAAGCAAATTTTTTAAAGCAATACGGGTTAAAATTGAACAGGGACGTTTTAATTTCGACTGAAAGAAAATTTAAGAAGAAAATATCTAATCATTCCAAGAGAGTTGCATTTCTTTTAAAAAAATTATGGCAAGAAGGTGACTGAAGACATGCTTGAACAAGTGAATTCGGACCCAACGTTTATCCAGCGCATCATAACAGGTGATGAGACGTGGGTTTGACGCCCAAACCAGTCAACAGGCGGCTGAATGGCGTTATCCACATGAGCCGAAGCCCAAAAAACCATGCCAAAGACGATCAAAAGTGAAAGTCATGCTACTCGTTTTCTTTGATTATCATGGTGTTGTGGACTCGGAATTCGTTTTAAATGGTTCTATGGTAAATAAACAATATTATTTGGAAATTATGCGACTTTTGAGAGAGAATGTACGTAGAAAACGACCTAATTTGTGGAAAGATAACTCATCGATCTTGTACCATGATAACGTATCGTCTTACAAAGCTCATATTGTGAACACTTTGTGACCAAAAACTCAGCAAATCTGTATCATCGAACAACCACCGTATTCACCGGATTTAGCCCCCTATAAATTTTTCTTTTTCCTTAAACTTAAATTGCCACTCGGCGCACGCCGCCTTGAGTTGATAGAGGCCATTTAGAAGACTTCCCTGAAGGAGCTGAAGAAGATCTCTTCAAACGCCTTTAAAAGATGCTTTGATAACTGGACCTATCGTTGGCGTATGTGCATTGCTTCGAATGGAGCCTATTTTGAAGGCGACAAAGCAAATTTTCATGACTAAACAATTTGTTTGCGTTTTATTGGAAAATTCTCGGTACATTTTTGACAAAATGTATAAGTATATATTGGCGCTTAGATATTTGACCGAGCTCCTCCTCCTACTTGGGGTATGCATCTTAATGTTTTCCCATAAGTGGAGGGATCCAAAGTTTTATGGAGATTTCGAAAGGCAGATGGCTTTATATAAGGAGCTCTTTCATGGCTGAAAAACACTTGGTGGTTTGGTATTGCTACCGCTATTGAGAAAAAACTTTGTTTATTATTTGGTTTCAAAGGCGTTACGGAATGTTAGTCGCACCAAGCCATTCGATTACGGCGGCCAGCCAACGTAGCCGCTGGATCTTTATTCGCTGCACTATGTCCGTGTCATCGTAAAGCTCATACAGCTGATCGTTTCATCGCCTGCGATACTCGCCGTCACCAACGAATTGGTAACTAGGCAAATTATTATGTTGAAACCAAAATAAGCCCGGTAATGGTAAAAGCTATACCAACACGGACTTTTTTTGGTGGTAATTTTTTTCAATAAAATTAAACTTCATTTTAATATTTAATTTTATTTTAATATTGACAAATTATTATACATATATTTTGAGCATGCATACCAGTTTTGAGTCGCATACCAAACAACAAGTTTTCGCTAAAGTAATTTAGGTCCATGATCTGGAAATAGGCAATATTATAAACTCAAAACATTAAAATATTTTGTATGGGAATTAGTATTTCGAAGTTCTCAACCAATTCACACAGTCTCTAAAACTCGCTTTGACTAGCCGATCTTTTTTAATGTGGAGGATATCGACGATGTCGACACTATAAGTATAAGTATAATAAACTTCCATACAAATTTCGACAATGAAAGGATACTGAGCTGTAAACAAATTCTGATGGAGTTATTAAAAAGGCAGATCCAAGAACTAAATTCGTTCAGAGAAGTCATTGAGTTCCTGATATAAAAGAATTTGTGCTGTTCGTGAGATTGCTAACGATGATTCCCAGGGTCATCAGTGCGAATAAAATGAGTTGTTCACATAACAATTTTACATGGTTATCCAGATAAATGAAGAAAACAATTTATTTAAATGTTTATTTGGTTTTTGCTCCATACGATTATTGCTGAATAAAACAATTATGGATATAACAGAAATTGCTATTACCGCTAGCTCTCTATTCCGTTCTTGTATACACGAACTATCCACACAGGGTGAAATCGAAATGCCGGTCCTGCATATGGAAGTAGGACTAATTGTATTTTCAGGTCGAAAATCAGAACTCACTTGCCAACAAATGAATACTAAGCAGTAACTTAGTTAAGAAATTAGTGAAATTCTTTCAATTCATTTACAATTATAGTTTTAGTTTACTTCGGACGTTTTATTTTTCCACTTGTGATATGATACTTCGAATTTCAATGAAATAGGCTGCGCAGCTATAGGCCTCTTCGATTCGCCAAGATTTAGCAAGTGAGTTATACTCGTGAATTATTCCAGTTTTATGAGGTATAATCTTATTCCACAGTGGAAAATCTTGCTCGATAACTTTATTATTGCTTTCACATGTAAATTTTTCGTCAAGGAGCAAAGCAATTGAAGAAGTGGTCGTCGCTATTTTCACAAGCTCACTTGAAGGCCAGATCAGTAGGAGACAATCGTCTAGTTTCAAGTCGCAGCTCACAAAACACTCTCCCTATTCACAAATTCTGACTGCTTATAATCAAATGCCTGCCTCAATTTGGTCAGTTGGTTAGAGTAGAGCTCCACCATATACACAGCAAACTTCATTCCAGGTTGGCGGTCCTTTGCGGCTTCAAACCGCAATTTAACTACGACCTTTTTCCGCAGTTAATCTCAGATGTAACTAATTTTTCATAGTTAGTTACTACTCGCTTCAAAAATAAGTGGACTTTGTTACGTTCCGACAAAAAATCATGGGCGTCAACTCAATCCAAAAGTTCATTTAACGTCAATCCGTGCGCCATCTGTACATCGAGCACCTTCTTTAGACCAGTCTTATGGTCCCAAGAAGTTTTCTGGCTAAACTTCAGTACTTAAGCTGTATTGCACAGCCCACATGTTGGTCCACCCTGTCGATTTCCATAATTTTACCGAGATTTTCGACGATTGGCCTACGAGAAAGTGTATCATCATCGATGTCCATATTACGAGAAAGGTGCTGCCTAATTAGTATGTCTGGCAGCCTTACATTATGGTATAGTCTGAAAGGCGAATATAAATTTGGTATAAGTAATTGGACATTTATCTCCTAAAGGGATCGGTGTGCTAATAAAAGAAAAGAGAAATTCAACTCTTATCGTGTGGCACAAACGGCAGTAATTGCAGTTAAACCCGGTTAAATGTTTCGAAATAAATATAAATACAAAAGAAAAAGTTGTTGGAAGTTTATGATTACAGATGATAAAAACCACAAAATTGAGGAATTTTGTAATGAAAATCAATACATGTATAAACACAAGTCGATTCCTGAGTTTGTATGTGTGTATGTATGCATATAAATACATAGGTATAATAAACAATACAAAACTAGAGTAAATCAATAACGGCCCGTCACTTTACGGAAATACTCAATTTGATACAAATAAAGTTTAAAAGGTGATGTTAGAGAGTTTAAAAAGTGATTTTAGTGAGTTTAAAAGGTGATTTAGCTTAGAATGGAAGCCACTTCCATTTTTCAAAACATCGTAGCTAATAGATGTGTTTACTTCTTTAGTATCATTCCATATACCAAATTTGAATCATACAATTTTCTTTCATAATTAGAATTGAGTTTTTTTGCAAACTATGATGATATGATGAATGATATGAAAAGTATGTGTGTAGATATATGTCAGAGATAAAGGTAGCTTTAATATAGCAACATTTTTTATGGTACTGCCACATAACTTTAAAGCATAAATTTCAATTCTTCTTCTTCTTAATTGGCGCGATAACCGCTTACGCGATATTGGCCGAGTTTAACAAAGCGCGCCAGTCGTTTCTTTCTCGTGGTAACCGGCGCCAGTTGGACACACCAGCTGGTACCGCATCGAATACTTTCAGAGCCGGAGCGCTTGTATCCATTCGGACGACAAGACCCAGACAACGTATCCGCTCAATCTTTATTCGCTGTTCATCGATTCATCGCCTGCGATCATCGCCATCGCCAAAGTGCAAAGGTCCAAAAGGCAATCTCATTGGCCGCCGCCGCTGTTTCGGTCGTTGTCGGCTTTTCGTCGCCTGTTTTGCTGTGCTTCACGTTTGGCTTTGTAGCAACGTTTTTGCACTTTCTTTTTGTGATGGGCATCCTACCTTCACTTTCGGTCGATCGCTGCCCTTTTTCGGCCAGTCTCTCCTCAACCTTATTGGCGAACTCCGGGTTTGATGCAGCATACCCAGCGCGATTTGCAAAGTGAGTAAGGCCCTTTTCAACTTCCTTTTTAGCCCATTGCAATCGTTCCGCTTCAGCTTGCGTCAGATTGGTCATGCTACTAAACCGGTGGCAGATTTTGACCACAGCCTTTTAGCGAGTTTTCGCTTTCATCCCCTCTTTGGTTGGCTTAGCTCTAAGCCCTTTCCTACTCACAGAATTGGCACCATCAAGCTTCACCGGAGGTCGAAGTAATGCTTCCTCCTCGTTAGAATTCACGCTTGCAACACTTTCCAGGTCCGAGTTTTCGCGGACTATGGCACCCGTGCGTTGCATACGGTTCTCATAGGTTTGGCAGTAGCACCACGACTACTGTAACCTGCTCCCGCTACAGTAGAATTTTGGTCGCTTGAGTCAGTATTCTGGATGTTGTTCCACAAGGTGGAAAGAAAGCAAAAAAAATTTTGTAATTTATTCAAAGTATTTGCCCTCGCTAGCTATACATTTTTCCCATCTCTCGGGCAATTTGTGTATACCACGCCAAAAGAATTCTTCATCTTTCGAGGCGAACCACTCGTCAAGCCATTTCCGGACGTCTTCGTACGAATCGAAGTGCTGTTCGGCGAGCGCGTGACCCATCGATGAAAACAGATGATAGTCCGAAGGGGCCAGGTCTGGTGAATAAGCGGGATGAGGTAGCACCTCCCAATTGATTGTCTCCAAGTAGTTTTGGACCATTCTTGACGTGTGCGATGGGGCGTTGTCGTGGAGGAAAATCAGCTTCTCATGTCTTTGTTCATAACGAGGCCTTTTTTCACGCAAAGCACGACGCAATTTGATGAGTTGTTGGTGGTAGCGATGAGAATTAACAGTTTCACCAGGTTTCAACAGCTCATAGTAAACGACACCCTGCTGATCCCACCAAACGCACAGCATCGTCTTTCGTCCAAAGCGATTAGGTCTTGATGAAGAAGTTGATGGTTGGCCGGGATCGACCCATGATTTTTTTCGTTTAGGATTCTCAAAGTATATCCACTTTTCATCGCTAGTCACCACAAGATGCAGGAACGACTTTCTTTTATGCCTAGCCAGCAAGATTTCTCATGTGTTTTGGCGTCGCTCCATCTGTCTATCGTTCAATTCATGGGGTACCCATTTTCCGACTTTTTGGACCTTTCCCATGGCACGTAAACGCATGGAAATGGCTGGTTGAGTGACACCTAACTCCTCGGCAAGCATTTTTTGCGATTGGGTATCGTCCTCATCCAAAAGAGCCTGCAATTCATGGTCCTCAACTTTTCTGGGCCGATTTTCACGCTTCTTGTCACTCAAGTCAAAATGGCCGTCTTTGAACCGACGAAACCAGTCTCTGCAAGTTGTTTCCGATAATGCACTGTCACCATAGGCCTCCACAAGCATTCGATACGATTCGGCAGCCGATTTCTTCAAATTAAAGCAAAAAAGTAGAGCTTCCCGCATATGCTTTTTTTTTGGCACAAAATTAGACATGATTACGCAAGGAAAAAAGTGTGTTGCTGTATGAAATCACTGATGATGTGCAGTGATTGATGTAAACAGGTGTCGAACCCATGCAAAAAAAATATGGCATTTCTATGGTAACTTGATATGCTCACTAACGCCATCTACGAGCAATCAGCGGATTTAAGCTTATACACCTGGTATGTTTTGAATACACCTCTTATATATAAACATAAATATTAATATAAATATAGATATATATATTTTTTTTATTTTGATTAATTGTTTTTTGTTTATTTTCGATTCTTGTAATAATATAAAAAATAAATAAATTTATGAAAATTTGTTATCAATAAGAAAATAATCAACTTATATCTTTTGATTTAAAGTTTGTTAATATCATATTTCCATCTCAAATAGACTATGAAACTGATAAATGGCCCCACATACTCCAAACAAACAGTAAAAGAAACGAGTACATCAAGAACCACAAAAGTTAACAATTAATTTCCGCAGGTTCACTAATCATGGCGACAGTAATCAAAAAAATCGTTTCGGTACCTTTTGCCTTTAGGTATTACTTTTTCACCTTTTATTTGAGCTTATCCTATAAAGAGACTAATACTACTCTTTTGTACTCGAACGGGTATGAAGTGAGATTAGTTGGTCTTGAAAGTCGAAATTTGTTCATTGTTCGATTGGTAACGCAATAGCCGGTGGGTTACAATAGGTTAATGTACCACACTTGAGGCTCGGTATTCAAATCTTGGCAAACAAATTTTTTAATTATTTTTCGGCTTAAATTTGAATCATTAAGTTTTTATTTAATTCAAATATTACAAGTAAAAACAAGCGGGGAGAAATTCACATACTCGAAAACGGACTCGAATCAGAGCCTTCAAAAGGTTCAGAGCTGAAGCTGTACTCTTCACATTATGCGGTTGTCGTCATGTACGGTTGTCGTCATTAACGATGGTTAAATACGTTTTCTTCGCACCATTGTTGTTTCAAATTTGGAAGAAGCAACTCGAAATTATCGAATTAATAGCCAATTGTACCAGATGGAAACTACTCCTGGAATACTCTTTTCAGTGATTAGTCGCATAATTTTGTACACATACATACTCGTGCATGAACCCAAAGGCTTAAATGGAAATTGATCTCCTTAATGTGCGCCGCGCGCCACCAGTTCATTATATTGAATACCAAAGTGCTCAAATTCATAGCAATCATTCGTGCCGCTAAAGCGCTGCACAACACAGCTAAGTGGAAGACGAGTACGCTTATCATCAGTTTTCAGCCAACGAGGTCTGCTATCATTTCCGCTGAAGAAGAGCACATACTGATAGCGCAGGCGAAGCTTGGTGAGAACGACAAGCCAACGACATATCCAATCAGTCACTCTTCATTGTCAGACGACAGAGTGACAGTTTGATGGCGAAAAGCAATGACACAAATATGAAAATCACGAAAAAGTAACTTCAGCAGCGAATTGCAGCAATACTGGAAATGATTGCCTTGACTTAGAAATGAAGGAATTTTTTAATAAGAATATTTACAAAGAAATTTGAAGAAAAAGAAGCAATACGAAATGCAGACGAAACGAGATTTTTGCATTCCAGTATCTATTTATGCGACAATTTGGCATTGAAAGGCATTAAGGACAGCAACAGAAATTTTGGTAAACAAGTTCAGGGAGGAAAAAGAAACGATGTGAACGAAGTTGTTAAAGAAATTTACGGACTAAGCGCCAGCAAAATACCAACAAGAAATGGGACGTTGAAACACAAGCAGCTTTAGAAAGTAGTAGTAATTTACTCAACCGAAGAACAATCACTACGAGGTTCGCAAAGTTGAAATTGAGTGGGCAAGTTGATTGAATTATGCAAAACTGGTCGTTGCCCATGGGTGGGAAAATACAAAAAGGCAGTGAATTCTGCGAATGTAACTCGATAATTTTTTTTATTATCTTTTTTGTTTACATTAACCTCACCTAACTTTTAGTTTTTGTTTACATAGTTTTTATTGTTGACATATTTTGATACTTTCTTTTTAGTTCTCTTATACCCCTCATGATCATTTATATCACCGCAAGGTTGCGCTCTTTTTTCCTTTTCATCAATCCACGTAATATTTTATCTATCATTCCTTCCTAAAGCGAATACAAGTTTGGGTGCATAAGCTTCCGAAAATTATGAGGGTTGCTATTTATATTTATTGTCTAACAATAGAAAAATTAACATAATTGGTTGAAAACGGTTTTATTGTTTTCGAAACACCACTTTCCCGAACTATCTTCAGAATATTCACAATATTAGCATGGAAAGTTATATTATCGTCTTCAAAGTACTTTCGATCAATTACAATGCAGTTATGCCAGTGTTTGAACCAGCTCAGGAAACATTTCTTCAACCCGGTTTTCGGTATAGCCATCAGAGCCGTTTTCTATGTTTTCATTATTTCCTTTCGCCTATTAAAAACGCATTCCGCGTAGTGGTTTTTTGACTCTATCAAGCTATAACAAGTGTATTCGATGCCTATTGGATGGTTTTCTTTTCGTTCTTGGACAAAAATTCACGTATGATGATGGCACCGTGCGTCAATGCGTTGTCAAGGTGCAAAATCCGCGTGTCGTTTTCCCACAAATCCTTTCCTTTGAGAATTGCTGCACGTAAACTTCTTATAACCCCGAAATATTGGTACATATAAAAAATAAAGAAAACAACTGCTTACAAGTGGCATCAACGCTTCAGAAGAGATCGTGAGTCCATCGAGGGTGACAAACGCATTGACAGGCCGTCGATATCGAAAACTGATGAAAACATTAATAAAATGAAATAAAGTTGATTGATAACCGCAAATTACCCATCAGGGAGTTGAGAAAGGACTTGAACATTGCTTATGGGTGTGTACATAACATTGCTGTTAATGATTTGGTTTGCGTCGTGTTGTTGAAAATTTGGTCCCAAAGGACCTGAATTTCATTACAAAATGGACTGCATTGATATCGCCATAGACATGATTTCCAAAACGCTGAATTCTACCCAACACTCATTAACCCCAACATTACTAAAAACTTACTTACATAAAAGAAAGAATTTGTGGGAAACCAACTCCTGGGTTTTGTACCATGATAACGCCGCGTAGCACAGTGCCATGACTGCTCGTGAATTTTTGACCAAGAACGAAACGAATACCATCCAATAGCCATCTAATTGACTTGATATATTCCAGCTCGATAGAATCAAAGACCCACTACGGGTTTACGTAGGCGCGTCAAAAGAAAGCAATGGAAAAATCAAAGACGGCTTTGATGGCTACATCGAAAATAGAGTTGCAAAAATATTTCGTTGGATCAAGCACCAGCGTAAGCGCGTGGCAGTACTATGAAAAAGATTATGTCACATTATGCCATCTACTCAAAAGGCGACTTACGCTAAAATCATGATTAAGGTCCAAAGAACAGCTTTTTTATGCATCTCTGGGGCTTAAAGACTACCCCAAACAAAGCGCTGGTAGTGCTCTTCAATTTGCCTGTCCTAAATCTGGTAGGGAAACACGAGGCCGCCGGCTTGGCGCTCAGGCTCAAAAGTATGGCGCTATGGAGAGACCGGTGGTTTGGCCACGCTTCTATTTTGCACTCTCTGAATAGTCACAAACAAGAAATAGACTACTGTATCCCTAGACTCATCTTTGAAAGGCTCTTCAAGACGAGTATACCGTCAAGAAGGGAGTGGCAGACACCAAGGCCATGGAGAAGGGGGGAATTAAACTTTTATAGAGATGGTTCCAAGCTAGACGATAAGGTTGGCTATGGAGTTTTCTCGAAGGAATTAGGACTGGAACTATCTGGCAGAGGTACTAACTATAAAAGAAGTGGCTACATATCTAAATACGCACAAAAACGACTATAAATAAATTAGCGGATAGCCAGGCGGCCATCAAATCAATGAATGCGGCTTTACTAAGATCGAAGGTTGCACAGGAATGCCGGGTAGCTCTAAGTGATATTAGTGACGCATTCAAGGTCAGCCTTATTTGGGTTCCGGGACATAGAGATATTGAGGGAAACTGTAAAGCTGATGAGCTAGCCAGAAAAGGTACTGCTCTTCAACTGCTCAGTGATAAAAGTACCATTGGAATACCCATGGCCACGAGTAAACTAATAATAAAAAACCACATTATCCAAGAGGCCAATAGGTCATGGAGAAATGAAGATACGTGTGTAACACCTAGGCTACTATGGCCGCAAATAAACAAGAAAAGGACAAAGGAATTGCTTAGTCTCTCAAGAGACAATATCTCGAGGGTCGTGGCTTGTTTAACCGGTCACTGGCTATTTGGCAGGCATTCCTCAAGACTAGGAGTTTTCTTTCATGAATATTGCAGAAGTTGCAGATATGAGGAAGAGGAAGAAACAGTCGAGCACTGCCTTTGCAATTGTCCAGCCCTAGCTAAAAGCAGAGCAGGTTGTCTAGGTAAATACTTTTTAAATGCTCTTACAGAACTGTCTGGCGTGGGATTGGCATCAATACTACATTTCATAAGAGCCACAAAACGGTTTCACGAGAGTAAATAAACAAGGTTCCCGTGTAGCACAGTGGTATCACAACGGGCCTGTAAGGTCTAAGTGAGTTGGTCGTGCAGACCGACTGCCACCATAACCTAACCTAACCTATGTCACATTTGCGGAATAAATTTATAGTTTGAGTATTTGAATTTTTTTATCAAGTTGACCTCTTCCAAAATTATAAACAGACTACTATTTTTTGACACAAAATATAGTTCATGCTAAACAAAAACTATTTAACGCAAAACAAAATTTTTTAAAAACATTTTTCAAAATTTTCCGAAAACTTTCAACCTTTTAACTAGATATTTTAGAATTTTTCAGGATATAAAATATTTTTCACCTAAACAAAGGACGTACATGCTCGAGTTTTTTATATGAAAGGAAAAGCCAAGTAGCGTCAACAAAAAAAAAACAGGTTTTCACAAATCAACGGTAATTTGTAGTCAGTTGAGACTTACATTTTGTTGTACTAAAATTGAATGGACTGTAAAACTGAATACTTAGCAAAGTTGGAAAAATTCTGGTTAAAAAGTTGAAAGGCTTGGGGAGGTTAAAATGGAATCAATCATTTTCTTTACAGTTTGAAGATGTGCATTATATGGTTTAGTTGTAGAAGGAACTATGTTCTTATAAAAAAAAGTGTTGTGCTCGTAATTTATCAATGGATTATGTGTGTTTGTTTAAAAAATGCTCTTCATAAAAATTTCCGGCTAAAATATTGTTTCTTACTCTCATGTGGATACCTAAATCCGCTAGGCAAATGTTAAGTTGTAGATATTATTAACTGACTGAACTGAATTTAAGGCTAAAAATTCGACTACAATACCAAAAATTCTTTATAAATGTATATATGTATGTTAAATAGCCGCTCATTTACCTTGGCCACAAATAGCAAAGTAAAGTACGTTCAAGCGATGCTTAGCCTGAAGACAATTTCGAGGACGCAGTGACGCTTCATAGAGACGTCGACACATTTCCTAGACATACAAAATAAACAAAAACAAATTTTCTTCTCTTTTCCAAGCAACTCAGGAACAAGGTCATATTATTATAACCATTTTCTGTAGAACTCTTGGATATTTTCGGCCCAAATGAATACATTGAACAAACAAAATATTTGTCAAGTGCCGGAACTTTGAGAAAAGGAAACAGGGTATGAGTAACTGTGCAACCAAGTGGAGTAGACAGTGCGAATTATTTAAAAAAGGAACGATGCATTTATGTTGCAACTTTTTGCGTTGTCTTCATTCTGTAAACATCTGCACGCCTCCACGCTTGTCTGCAAATAATGCAGGAAATTGCAGCATCACTTGACTTCCAGTAACCGCACTTTGATTACTTCTTGTGGCGTAGAGGAAGACAGTTCCTGATTTTACTTCAGCAGCTGCTCAGCCAGAGTAAGAAAATTGCATTAAATGCATAAACACGAAATGAACTAATAATAGGTGGGGGCAACAATAGCAACAACGGAGCCCTAAATAGTTTACTGTATTGTTGTTGCTGATTTTGCCATGCTGCGGAAATGTTCTAGAAGCAGATTGGCGCTACTTAGTGCCATCTTAAGCACTTATTTTCTGCGGTAGAAATTACGGTGCTGATGGTTGTAGGTGGCTATGTGCCTAACTATCTACTCGTAGTTAGTGTAGAACCCAGTTTGCACTATTTTGGTAGATTAAACTGACTATTTGACATCGTTAGTCACAGCAACAAAGTTAAGATATGTAATGCTTGGAGTATAGAGGAAAGGATGAAAACAACTTAGAGGCAACAGTGTTGGTCGGACAAAAGCAACGGCATACACAGGGTCCTTCAAGTTCGAGCTCATTTTTTAGCATTGTTTTGCTTCCTATCTGATGGCATTTTTCGACAAATGTTAAATAGAAAATATACCACTCACTAAATTTGGTCTGATTTAGTTCGAGTGCTATATAAAAGTAATTTATTATATAGCCCACAACAAAAATAGTGGATTTCTAAAAATTATTTTTTGCTAAACTGAGGATCTTTACTTATTAGTGGCTGCTTTGGCGGATGATATTGCTTTAACGGCATCGGGAAATCATCTCCAAGTTCTGAGCGAACTGCTACAAAACGCTCTCTATATTGTGGATAGCTGGGGCGGGGACTGAATTTCAAGGCCTGCTTTCAAGCCCGCCTCACTAAATGGGCTGGGATATACACTTTCTACCGAGATAAAATACCTTGAGATTATTATAGAGCGTGAACTCAATTGGAACTATAACACCGAAGAGAGGTCAATAAAAGCGGTCACTGCACTTTATACATGCAAAAGGTAAGTAAAGGATGGCGCTTAAAACCGCACTGCTGTTTTGAGTCCTACCCTCCAAGCTTGGAAAATATTTTATCTAAGAATTAAATGGAAAACGTACATAGATACCTTTGGCTAATTTGGGGCTAATTGCAACGCAATCAGACGGAGAGTATGCCTGCCAGGGTCAAGCAAGGTCGGCCTACTTTGCGCAAGCCAATAGTACATGGACTATGAAGCCCACTTGGGAGACAACTACACAGGCTTAGAAGAAATGAGTCCCTAATGTGAGCTCATAGGAAACGTATGTGGTTTCCCTCAAATGGCGTCTGTCGCAGCTGCAGGAAGGAGGAAGAGGAGGCTCTCGCCAGAACCAGATATCGCTGTCTGAATTCTTACTTCTTTGGATGTCTAGAAAACTTGGAATCGTTAGCCGTCTACAGTATTTTATCGTTTGTTCGAGCGATCAAGTAGTTTCACCGCATTGGGGTTTGGAGGGTAATTTGAAGCCTTCCCGGCCTACATGGGCGTCCACATACGCCCTAGTGGAGAAAGGCAAGCACCGTGACTTTGTATCAAATGTTTCAAAATTCCATTAAAACTTAATTTTTTTTAACTAGAATTTTCAAAATTTTGAAAATTTTTCCGGGTATGGAATTTTATTACCCAATGAATTTTATTCCAACCAAGTGCAAGTTTCAAGTGACTACAAAATACCGTTCATTTTTAGAAATTTCTTTTATTTAAGGCGTTTCCTCCATATAAAATAATGGAGCTTGTTCTTTGTGTGGAAGGAAAGGCCAAGCATAATTCATTACCAAGTTTGGCCGTCCGGTTTGGTGAAATACAAAATTGTGAGAGTAGCTTTGACCGCCACGTCATAGGGGACTTTGCAGCGGAACTCAATGTTGATTATTTTAGTATATTAAATTAAAGCATACCTGTTTTTATAAGCAAACCCGGGTTTCGTCAGCTTATCATCTGATTCTTTCAATTTCGCTAAGAGCCGGTTGATGATCTGATATTGACCTCTGAAATCTTTTCACCATTAGAAAAGACAATGGGAGCAATAAGTCAAGTAAAAAGCTCTGAATGTTACTTACCCTTTATTTCGAGGACAAAATTAATATGTTAGTTCCTTTGCTTTTTCTCAAATTCTTTTTAATTTATTTATGCCTAATTATAACACTTAAGACGTAAACACAAATTAAATATAAAAAAAAATAGTATTTATAATTGCACTACAGACTTAGCATAAAATAAATCTATATTTAAAAAATGTTTGAAAAAGTTAAATTCAGACAGATTTATATTTACCGAAGCATTAGAACCGTAGACTGCCATGGTAAGATCAAACGAAAAATTACTGAAATTTAGAGCTTTCAGAGTTTTTATATTAAGAGATAGTTGGTTACTAATCGAACGGTGGAAAGAATTCTTTTCAGATCTATATAACCCCGTTACAGCAAGCGCATCATCTCTCACAAACTTTACGCCCGACAATAATGCGGCGGAGCCGGAACCAACTTTGACAACTAACTTCCACATACTTATAACATCTTTTCTCGAATCCTCGCATCCCGGCTAACTGCGGAAGCAGAAAAAATCTTGGGCGAATACACACCATTAGGTGCAGTCAAGAGTACAATTTCCCTAAAATACCTCCGAATGGCGGAGTGTAGATGGAGGGGCCAGACGAAATGCAAAATCAGCAGAACGTTATGGCCCACCTACAACCTTAAACAATCATCAATATTGTTAAACATGAAACGACGGGATGCCTGGAGACTAACGGCAGTCATAACTGGCTTTTGGTCTGTCGGAGAACAGGCAGCCAAAATGGGCATCCCTCACAACACATACTGTCACAGTTGCAAACAACCGGAGAAAAAGGAAACAATCTTCCATTTCCTCTGTGAATGCCCTGCCCTATGGAAGGACAGAATGTTAACCCTGGGCAAACCGCTGTTCGAGGAGCTCGAACAACTGTCTGGCTTAGATGTCAACAACCTAATAAGGTTCCTGAACCGCACAGACTGGGTATAGTCATGCCGTAAATAACAAGTTGGTAACGAGGATGTGGCAACAAAATGGTGCGGAAGCGCTAGTTGGATTCAGGAAGAATCACCACTCTAACCAACCAACCAACCAACCAACCAAGGGGGATTTCGCCCAGATCGATCAACAACAGATCAAATCTTTATGTTAAATCTTATGTTAAAGACGAAGTCCTGAAAACGTACAAATCGGAACATTAACCTTTGAAGGTGTTCAACACTTCAAATATTTGGGAGTGTTAATAAAAAATGACAACTGTAGTTACGACACAATACAAGGCAGAATAATGGCAGCAAACAAAACATATTACGCCCACACAAAGTTGCTGAAGTCCAAACTGCTCCCAAGTGAATGTAAACTCTGCCTCTACCAGTCAATAATACTACCGGTGCTGTCCTACGGCTGCGAGTGCTGGACATTGACAAGCAAAGGCTAAAGTAGCTTAAGAGTTTTCGAACGAAGGGTGTTTGGCCCCATATGTTGCAACGATGGAACGTACCGAATACGCTACAACGATGAGTTGCTAAACTTATGCCAGGGAGGTGATGTCGTGAAATACATTAAATCCTAAAGGCTTCGATGGTTAGGACACACTGTGCGCATGGAAGACAGCCGCCCCCAAATATCTTTTTAATCAACGAATTGTCTAATGACCGGAGCCCGAGGACGTCCAAGGTTAACATGGCTTGACCAAGCCATAACCGACCTGAAAAAGCTACGAATTAGGAGCTGGAGATGTTTTGCTATGAACCGTGCAGTTTGGAAGAGGGTTGTGGATGAAGCTAAAGCTCACCTTGAGCTGTAATCGCTATCTGATGATGATGATGATGAATTAGTTACTAATACATTAATTGTAAAACGTATTAAGTTCCAATTGAACGATATATGAGTCATATTAATCTCTTATTTCAGAATATGTTTTAAAATCCTCAGCCTATAGAAGAAATTGAAGAAGTAATTTTAAAAAAGTAATGACAGTCTGAGGATTCGAGGTACTGTAAATCATTTGCCGCTATCTTTTCATGTATTTCGGGTGGCACGCGAGTTTCGTGTGAGAAGAATTGCTCGTTTCTTGAGGTAGTTTATGAATTCATCAATTTTGTTGCCTTCCTTACAAGAGTGGAAATGCCAAAGAATGTGTGTAACTGTGATGATTTCGCTCAGTTTTAATAGTCCATAAAATAACACACCGAAGTGGTCCACCAAATATGAAGGGTAAATTTAGAACCACATCCTCTAAGCAAAATTCAACTAATGCTGCTGAGCGGTGGAGCGGTGGAGTGAGTTCGTTCGACTGCAACTTCTTCCTATCTACCTTAATGCCGTGAACCGGTTTGGGCGTCGATATCGAAACATTTTGGCGCTTTATCCATGATTGCCTGAATGCTTTGAATTAAAGTAGCGGCATATTAAAGTCATGTGATGAAATTCAGGAGCACTTGTCTTGAATAGAAGGAGAAAATTAAAACTCCTTGTCAATTTGTAATATTTAATCAAAAATAAACGACATTTGTACCATCAGGAAAATTTTGCGAATGCTTGAAAAGTTGATAATCGCTTGGAACGAAGGCGAAAGCCTAGCTTGGAGTTTCCTGGAAGAATAATTACACGATATTATGCAGTAATTAAGCCGTCAATGCGCTTGAATTTTTTGTCTGGGGCTATCTTAAAGATAAGACTTATATGACTACAACAGAAACATTTGAAGGTTTGCAAAAAAACAAAAAAAATATCATCGAAAATTTACCAAACCAATTGATATCTGTATGTATGCACCCGGGGGATTTTTGGAAAATATCATTTATTACTCATAAATGGTATACAAAAATTATTTATCCAATTTTGTTTTTGAACAATTTTTTTACTAAACAAAAAAATGTTTTTGAGTATAAATCTTTAATTGAATCTCCAGTGCTCTATTGCTTGTCTGTTTGTATACTGTAGTGTATAGTGCAATACAAGTGTCAAATCGAATTGACGTTCGGCGCCAAAGGTGTAAATATTCCAATAGGGTGATTAATTTTGTGCCACCTTGTACAAATGACAATGATCATGATAGAGAAGACCCATTCACAAAATGTGTTCAATTTGAATTAAAAAAGAAGAAGCTTGAACTTGAAATACCCTGCGCGCACAGAACAGCAAATGCTTGAAAACCTAAAACTAGAAAGAAAAAATCTTCGATTCTGTTAGCTTCATCATCGTCAGTCTGCCTGACGCGCTTGATGGCTTTATGAGTTGACTGAACTCTACTCGCCAAATTAGGTGATTTTATTAAGTTAACAAGGCACATAAATATATATTATAAGATAAATAAGTTGTGCTACAAAAATAAGCTATTATAAGTTGAATGGCTTTTCTAAATTCATGTTTAATCAAAAATAAATAAAATAGCATGCAACCATTATTCAGTGATGTGTGAAGCGTGCGAAATGTTTATTTGTCGTCTGTGTATGTTTGAGTTGGGAGTGGGATTTTTTGCAAAAATTTACTATTCACTATACATTTCATGTTGTGCTAAAATCTTTATGTATACGTACATTAGGGTGACTACCCAAAAAAGGTGCAGTTTTTTCACGATTCGATTTTTTTATAAACAAAATTATTCCTCAAGAATGTTTTTTGAAAAAAACATCTAAGTTGATAGAAGAGTTTATGCTTAAAAGGTCAGCATAAATATGTATAATAATTTTATAAACGGAATCAAAATAGTGACATTTTTGGAAGTAGTTTCATTCAGTCCACGTGGAACTAAAAGTGTACCTATTCTAGTTAGCCGAATTGTGGGAGAAGTCTTGAAATATAATACATTTTGAAATTCGGAAGCAGTACTTACTGATTTTTTTTTTGTTTTTGCTTTGTTCTTTTGTAATGGAGAGTGGTGCGCCCTAATGTACATATAAAGTGATCTCATGTGCTTTTGTGTACCTTATTCGCAGTTGCGCAGAGTTCTCCCCTATTCCTGCAGCCTGCTTTCTTAAGGGCAAATGTGTGGTGATCGTATACATTTCTAAAAATGGTTAACAAATTTGTTGTTTTAATTTTTCACAGGCTGTACGCATTTCTATATATGTATATAATTCGAAAATTTTTGGGAATACCACTAGGAAATTTTTTTAAGGATTACTAAGCGTAGTCTCAGCAATTCGTACAAAAAATAATAAAAGATTCAAGAACAGGTTGATTTGTCAAAAATTTCAAATAAAAAAGTTGTTCAGCGATTTATAAGCACGAAACTTTTCTAATGACTACCATGTCAAACTATTCTGGATATGTACATGTCGGAGATTTTAGGAAACATGTCAGAAATATTGCTTAACCTTAACTAGCATGACGCCAGAATAGTCACAAGTTACCAGGCACTTGCCGGAATGATATCTCCGCTATTTCGGAGCTTCCCGGGATGCCCGCATTGCCCTTCCGCCTGCATTGCCATCATAGTGTTCATGACCATCTAACCCTCAAGGGATGTGAAGACACAAGACGTTGTAATTGGTTTGTAAACTGTAATACAGGACGAGCCCATTCATGTACTTTTTCGGCTTCCCGACTACTGCAGTGTCCTTCAGGCTGATGGCAATTATAAAAACCGTCACACTGGTATAGCGATGTGTGGAATTGAGATTTACATTTTCATGATAGCCAAGCGACTATAAAATCCTTTACAAACCAATTGACAACCTCCAAGGTAGCTTGGAAATGCGGTATATATTTTAATTAGAGGGCTGAGTTCAAATGTTACATGGGTTTCTGGCCACTGCAACATCGGGAGAAGTCATAGAGCCAATGAACTAGCGAAACTTGGCACCAAACTTCTGAACGAGGACGTAGAATAAGATACATCCAATACATACAATCATATAACATATAACATAATCTCAACATATCATATAATTAATTATACAGAGACTGTCTAGATGAAGAAGAGGAACGGACGAATTTGCACCATTCGTGTCACTGTCCTCCTCCATCGACACAAAGATTCACCACTTTAGGTAGACAATTCTTCAACAAGGTGGATGATTTCTGCTCGGTGGAAAACAGGAACCTTATAAAGCTTTTGAAAAATTCACATTGGCTTTAGGGCCATCAGCACAAGCTCTTCATGCGGCATCACAATGGCCTGAGTAAGAAAAATGAGCCAATGTGTGCTCCATTGTCGACAGCAGCTGCAACCCAACAAACCTCACCTTTGCTAGCCAAGTGTAAATAATTTCCGATACTGGAAATTTGTAATTATGGGCTTTCGCAGCTGTAGGAAGCTTTCAAATATCTGTACATGATTGATAGTCTAATCAATTTTATGCAAATTCAAAGATAATTAACAATCAATGAAAAGAGGAACGGGGAAGCCAAAGGAAAGGCAACCACAATTATTGTAAATGTATTTTGCGAAATGTACTTGAAATAACAACAAAGCCTCGCTCTCTCTTTCGTACTACCTACATATATGTTGCATGAGTGGTGGTGAGCTCGTTAATTCAAGTTTCGAATACTTTCTGAATTCTTTTGGTAATTCCAATGGACACTTTCAGTAAATACTGAAGATTGTAACGGTAAACACAAACTCGTTGTCGTACTTCCTATTTCTCTGTTGAGGCATTTGTGGAATAAGTTTGGCAAAATAACAGGAAGGATACAGAAAATTCGGTCAGATGGTAAATGGATTTTCTTGCTAGCGGCAAAAGGTATAAAAATCAATAGAACTCGGTCAGCAGCTACAAAAGCATTTTCAATGTTATTTACAAACAGAAGTTTGAGTGTAGGATGCAACTGAAATGAAACAACGAAAAGCTACTGTATATACGGGCAGTAGTACATACAAACACTCCGTAAGCGAAAATAAAGGGCTGGTTTTGTTCAGTTTGCTTTGATGCTATTTTTCTCGTGACAGGCTAAACAAATTTCTTTTCAATGATACAATTGATCGGATTTCTATTAATTTTTATTGAAGAAAAAATTGAGAATTAAAAAAATTTGGCTGAAAGCTAATAAATGCCATGCCTTTAAATTCGAGCTAGTAACATTGCACTTTAGATGATTGGAATTTGTAGCAACAATGAATTTGGAAAGCTCTTAATTTCTTTTAGGTTATTCTATGCATACAAATTGGCGCCAAATCATACGAAGTTGTTGATACATTCTTGTTAAAGCAAGAAAAAGTTACAGCCGACAACTATTTCTCTGTGCATGAATAAAAAAAGTAAAATGTATAAGTAGGTAGAGTAGTACTTAATTTTCTGAATTGAAGTGAAGCAATATTTTCAGCATAAAAAGTATCGGTGAGAGTTCTTTCAAAGTTGGTTCAACGCGTTCTAACTTATGAACAGACAGACGAAATGCAGTTATTATTTTCGTTCCGCTCTCTGCATCCAGATTAAATGTGTGGACTCGCTTTTTCTCCAATTTCATTACTGTAGCTGGTACCTAACGCGTTCTTACCGCATAGAAAGTAATTGTGCAAATATTGCTTGCAATGACACTGAATAATGAAGTTTGTAGTGAAAGCAAAGGGAAGTCCGAACGACTCATGAAGGTTTTGCTACAACAGCAAGCCCAGAAAAACCTGCCTATAGGGACATGAGAACTCTGTACTGATTTTTGCAGCCAAGATTTAGGGCAACCACTGGAACTACTTCGGTGACAAATCATGTAGGAAACAGGCATGATTGCAGTCTTTCACGTAGTTTGTAGTAAGCAATATTTTTGTTATTCTGTCTTCAGCAATAATAAATAAAATTTTGATTCATGAACATGTAACATATGAAAAATATAGACTTGCTATATTTAATTCAAGGTGAATTAACATTCCTTTTTATAGGTTAGGCTGTCCTTGCTTGGCGCCCACTTGGACAAATATTCAAAAAACTCGTCCATTGTGGTTCCATACATGGGAAAGCGGAAGGGAGGGAAGAAGTGACTTTGGGATGACGACCATGAACTTACGACGACGCCAACGATAGCTAATTAACGTACGTTATTAGCCGCGTAAAGACGCCATCGAGCGACACGCGGTCATAAACAGCGCTTTTTTAAATCGTCACGGGCAAGAGAAATGGTGCCTATACTTCAATATGAAGCAAACAAAGGAGTGGATGACTCCAGGAGGTACCAAGAGTCAAGCCGGTCCTTCATCCAAAGAAGATTATGATATGTGTTTGGTGGGACTGGGAAGGCAGAAGAATATCGCGGTCAACAAGAAGCTCTACATTACCCAGCAACACCGCGTGAATGAGGTCCTTAAAAAGTGGCTCAACAACTTTTTGGACTCCAAACCAGCCGATTTTTGGTGGAACGGCATCAACAAATTGATCGAGAGGTGGTAAGAGGTTGTAAACAGCCACGGCGAATATATATTGATTAGCTTATTGTTTTTTGTTTAAATAAAAGTCTTCGGCAAAAACGCTACCAACTTGTTCCCCAACCTAATATATTGAAGAAAAATCAACACGGTTTGCTAAGAAATTTCACCACTTCAAACTTACGCTATTCTGATTGAAAAATGGAAAATTGTGATGACAAGTTTTTTGTCTTTTTTTAAGTTTTTTTGATTTGCGTACGAAGTTTGCAACTTTGATTTACAAGGTTTTTGTTATGCAATGAATTATATTTTTTTATAAAAATAACAAAAAAAATTAGCATGTAAATTATTTATGGGTAAATTGACTTACGCGTATTTGAACTTCCCTTCAAATTTAAGAGAAACCAATAACTATATCACTTCCGAGTTTTTAAAAATGTTTGTGAGAAACTATCACACATTTACTCGATTTCTTAAAGAAGAATAGACCGCTGTGAAAAGAGTGCTGTACTAAATGTAAAAAGTTCTAAACGAAAAACATTTCTCAAACTTACATATGGATGAATGTATGTACACAGCGCACATTATTGCGAATCCGTGGCATATACCAATCGTTTAAAAGCACGTGAAAGCCTGATAAGTCGACTCACCCACATTTTTTGCCAACCGGAAAAGCGTATGAGTACACAAAAAGGAAACAAACAGAAGAACAACAAAGCATAAGCCACAGAAAGAACAGTATTCTAAAAAACAAAACCAAGAACAAAAATCAACTGACCTTTTTTCACGCCAAATCATACTGTGGAAGTACCTACAGAGCAGTGAAGAATGAGGTACTAACAATAGCCGATCAAAATTCAAAAATGTTAGGGGAAGAATCGAGTGGAAGGAGAGGTAGTGGGCCTCATGTCAGGCAATATGCAAGTGCAGAAAAAAGCGCAACAAATGGCTGCTGCAGCAGTTGAAGTCGCGCGCCTGCAGTTCAACGAATGCAAACACACGAGTGCAAACATGTGATGTTACTATAACAGCTTTGTTTCCGTGTGTGTGTGTGCGCGCTCGCTTTTGGCACACTTTCTCATGTCGGCACAGCTGCAAACAATAGGGCGGCAGTCAATGCCTATTCGCGTGTGTAGTAAGGCTTTTTAAACAAAAGAAACCGCAACTGTGAATCAAACTGCAATAAATGGCCGAGTGATGGAAATCCCGCGCATCCGGATACACGAGAAAATTTCTTATTACTAAATTTTTTTAACTACTTTGACTTTTTTCTGTAATATTTTGTGGCAACGCCATTTGAAACTATTATGGGATTAAAGTTATTTTTACCCTTATTGTTTATATATTTTCTTACAATTAATATATTTTCCTAATAAATTTCTTAATTTCCCAAAAAAATAGGAGGCAACATCAACTACAATTTTTTTTTTTAATGCAAGGTTAGTGGTGAAATGGTTGAAGTACCACACTTGTTTTGTTTGGCGGTGAGGTTGGGTTAAAAATGCCTTCACACCATATATTTAGTAACTATCGCTACTACATGTGTGGTGATTCCACTAAAAATATCCCTCTTCTCTGGGATTTTTCCCTCCACCCCGGGACTGCTTCCGCATTGCTTCGAGGGAGAGGGCCAAGACGGCGTCCTAAGAAGGACACATTACTTACTCACCCTGCGTCCAGGGTCGCCTGTTTTGAGAAACCTATACTCAATGCTCTTCAACATAAGTTAGCCAAAGTGCCAAAGTGTGAGCGTTTGAATTCTAATATCGGAAAAGCGAGGTACTGGGATTCCTGTGATTTTTGTCTTTTATCTCCGTTTACGCTCTTGTGCTAGAATATCTATAGGGATGGTTCCGCTGATAGCTAACACCGCTGCTTCAGATACTGTTCTGTATGAAGAAGCCTCTCTGAGAGCGCAGGTGCGTTGCACAGATTGCAGAGGTTTCCGCCGGCATTGCACCCTTAGCGAATCTGCCCATATTTCGCATCCGTATAAGAGAATCTAGTTCGTCGTGTCCATTAAAAGTTTTCGCTTGTTCTGTGTTGGACCTCCAAGGTTTGCCATGAGCGTACTTTGGCAGTTCTTGTGGCAGCATGATTTATGTGCGCCCAGTAAGTTAGCCTTATGTCTAATTGCACTCTTTTTGTCGATAAAGTGGCATGGAGTACTTGAATATCTACTTCTAATGGGATACGTATCTTGGTTAGAAGTATTAGCTCTGTTTTCTCTGTGGCCAGCTTTAATCCATGGTCCTCTTGCCATGTCTGAACTTGGATCATCACCTGATTTACCTTCCTTTTGGCTTCGTCAGTGTTTCGAGCGATTATTACAGCTGGGATATCGTCTACGTATCCCACTTAGTGCATATCCTCAGGCATCTCAAATCGAAGGATTTCATCGTAGCTTATATTCCAAAGTTCAGGTATAGATTCTTGGACCGTACCTGCTGTTATTTGTTTAGTCTTACATCCTTCTCGCGTTTCGTATAAGAGCACGCGGTTGCTTAGATAGCTACAAATAATCTTCAGTAGATTATTCGGGATCTTAAATTTTACCTTTAGGGCTTTAATTACGTCTTCCCAACTTAAACTGTTGAAAGCATTTCTAATATCCAGAGTGCCTAATAATACTAAGCGTTTGGAGTATCGATTACCTGCCTGGGCATGTTCTACGCTAGCTATTACATCTTGGATGGCTCCTAAGGTAGATTTGCCACTTCTAAAACCATGCTTCCTGTTAGACAGGCCACCACTGTTCTCTACGGCTTCGCTAAGCCTACGCTTTATCAATTTCTCAAATAGTTTTCCTGCGCTATCCAGCATACATAGCGGTCTATAAACGGACGCTAATGTTGCGTCTCCCTTTCCCTTACTAATTAGTACTAGTTTTTATTTTTTCAATATTTCTGGAAAAATTCCTTCTTTTAGGCATGCGTTGTACATGTCTAGCAGTAAAAGAGAGCGTCCGATTGCCAATAGTTTCAATATTTCCGCAACTATGCCATCAGGTCCAGGCGCTTTATTGCATTTCATTGCTTTTGCAGCATCTATTAGTTCTTCTTCTGTGAATGGGACAGGTTCCGTTGCTTCATGCTCGAGTTCTTCCCTCTCAACACAGTGTGTTGGGAAAAGGTGTGTCAACTATTTTCCTTACCACTTCGGTTTCCATATCAGCATCAGAGAATTTGACTCCTAGCTTTTTCATAACGATGAAGTACCACCCTGGCACTCCTCAAGTTGCACTAAAGTGCCGTTTTGATACCATTATGAGACCTCCAACAGGCAGATATCTACATCCAGCCAGAGCTATTGATATAGACTTTCTGAGTCCTCCGTATATCGATATACTCCGTATTACGTACTTTTCGAAATAGCACATGAAAAAATTTCCTATTTGGAAAGATTGCCCTACCACGACATTCAAATCCAGTTTGCGGATGGAGAGATCTGTCCGAAGCTGGCAGACATATGGTGTTAACTGTCCAAAAATGCTACCATGGCCCTTGAGAGATTGCCTCCAGAGTCCAACTTCCTTTAACCTAATTGCACTTTGAGCTGCGATGTAAAGAACATAAAAATCGATGGGAAGTAAGTGCAAAACGACAATGAAGACAACAACGCTGGCAAGTTTTACATACTCCAGTGATGCTAATGCATGCAGTTCTTTGCACCCTACCCAGTTTAGTGATATAGCCTTTCCGAAGAGCTTCCCAACAAACCAAGCATCCATAAGTTAAAACTGGCAGAACCACTGCGTTGTACATCCACAGCACGGCCTTTGTCGTGAGTCCCCATTTTTTATCGAAGATTTGCAGGAGAAGAAGGCCAGTATTTCTTTACCCGATTTTCAATGTGTAGCTCCCAATGGAGTTTGGAGTCAAGTATCACACCTAACTTCCGATGAAAACGGAAAGACGTGGTTGATTAATTTGGGAAGTCGAAAGGGTGGTGGTTTATATTTTCTGATGAATGGCACCAGCTCCGTTTTGTCAGAGTTGACTCGGAGGCCGCAAGTGGCAACCTAGCGACTGAGTACAGCCAGTGACCTCTCCAAAATCTCAGCCATGACTGAGGGAAACGGTCCCGATATCATTACGCATATAATATTACCTTAACCCCACCCTAATTTAGTATATTCAGAACTTCGTCAATAGCAACTAGTCAAATCAAGAGGACAAGTCAAACTTGAATTGAGCTGAATACCCAGTTGCTAAAATGAGTTGTGTTTGAGTAATGAATTTTTGAGTAAAAAAATGTTTCGCACTTTTTGTTTTTTGCAAAATAAAAAATGTTCAACTACTTTTTTGCTACTGTTTGTACATGAAGTCGCTCGTGCAAGTAATGATGATCATTTTGAACCTAGAATCATTAAAATCGGTTCATGTGACTAAGGTATGAGCAATTAAAAAAACTTTTTCTTATATAATTAAAAAAATCGATTTTGAGCCGAAAAACAAAATTGCCGATAAATCCTGAAAAAAAAAATTTTTCGGGTGAACAAAAAAATACGTGTCTTATTATTTTGACCAGAGATCAACTTATTTGAGTTACATAGAAATCGAAGAACATGTCCCGAAAAGGCCGGTTGAATTGAAATGGAAAGCATCTATAATAAAAATGCCATTTTTTAGTCGTACTATTTTTTTTATTATTAAAATTAAAAATTTAACTATTAATTTTATTTTTAATTTTTGGTTCATAGCCTCTGACAAAATTAAATGAAAAAGGTAACACTAAACAAATTAAATCTTGCAAATTAGTTCTAAAGTTATATTTAATGCTTAACACTAAAGTGAAAACTATGTTTTATAAGTTTTAAGCTTTACAGAGATCAAGTTTATGCGCACCAGACAAGCGTTTTTGCCATTTGGCATATGAAGGCTTAGTCATCTGTTCTCCATCTAACTTAGTACTATATCTATTCCGCTCATGAAACATTGAATTTTCTGAAAAAAAGACTCTGTAAATACACTTTTAAATTGTTCTGTGGTCTTTTTTCTTTGTTTAGTGGAAAAATTAATCAGGGCATGAAACTCTATTTTCTCCAGATATTTTCTTCTCGATTTAGTAGTTTATGCGGCAGAGTATATTAAGTATTCCTGCCGAATATTTTCTTTAAGAGCTGCATTTGTCTTATAAACCCTTGATTTCAAGTAGCCTCAAAGAAAAAAGTCTGCGATGGTTAAATTGGGTGATCTTGATGGCCACCCCAGGTGGGGTTACGCCGTCTTGTTAAAACAACTTTTTCACCAAACCCCGCTTAATTAATTCCGGCAGTCGTTTATAAGGCAGTCGTTTATAAGGGTCTTATAGCGTTTGCCAGTAACAGTGATCGTATTGCTGATGACGTCCATAAAAACAAAATACTGCTTCGGCATCGCACATTGGCCTTGAATGGATGTAAGGGATCTTCGTGCACCACGCGCCGATTTTCAGTGCTTCAAAAACGAAGATTTAGCTTATTGACGTAATCGGTTAAATGGAAATGCGCCTCGTCGTTCATGATGACTTTCGACACCAAATCGTAATAGGCAGTAATTCCCACGCGACTGACAATCAGCAGGCATTATCGGTTGCACTGTTTGCACTTTGTACGAGAATATGTATAGGGGTTTCGCTAAAATTTGCTGTAGGGTCCGTCTGGCGATGCCCAATTGCGTGGCCCGACGACTGGTCGATGTTTCTTCGTTCTCAGCGATATCGGCACTATATTCTCGCTCGTACGACCAGTCCGATGGCGGCCACCCACTGCAAAGTCTCATGTGGTTCTAGTCTGTGCGAGTCGAGAAACTAAGCGCCAAATCGTTTGCCCTGTTGGCGCGACACGATTAGGAAATCGACGTCGGTATTCACACCGCCCAACATTACTGGTCGATTACTGGGCAAAAATCTACACAATTATTCCATGCTCTGGCGGAGTACAGAGAGACGAGCAGTGGACTCTTTGTATACTGAAGTTGTCTTGTTTACAGGCGTCTAATTTGATTGACGTACGACGCCATTTGTGAAAATTATAACATCTCCCGATCTGTGTCTGTCATGTAGATCTTAACTAATTTCTTTATATACTCAACTCCTCCGCTTAGCGAACATTTTGACCTCCCCTCGTAATAAATAAAACTTTGCTTCTTAAGGTTTTGAGTTTAACAAAATTGCGAGACTAGTTTTTAGAATTCGGGATCACTTTAAAGCTTTCACGAAGTTCTTGTATTGGCAATAATGCCTAATATTGGTGTCCGTAACACTTAACTAACTTAAGTATCTATGCACAGCAAACCAGTTCGACTATGCAAAACCGAAAAAATATGCAGCAAGAACTTAAAGAAGTAACTGTTTTTGCATGGAGAAGCAGAAAAGCAGATGAAAAATAAACGAAAATGTCGAAACAAGTCAACAGGAACAAGAACAACAAAATAAACTTTTTTAAGCCAAACAAGCCGCCAACAAGGCCATATGTATGTGTGTGTGTGTGTAGCAGCGGTTTGACAGTTAGTAAACAAGACAATTTGTCAGCCAGGCACTCGACTTGCAGAGGGCAAAGGCAATTGGATGGAATCCAATTTTAACAACGAACGCGGCGCAGCCAAGTCAGCCAGTTCACGAGACTAATATCCTTCAATGGGCGCTTGACCTGAAATCGTTCTTCAGAAGCTGCAACGAACGTTACAAGCAATAGTTGGTATTTTTACATCGACATTGCTCTAAGAATCAATACGTAGCAAGAGCAACATTGAAGTGCAGTGGCAGAGGCGTTGAAAATTATCAATGGCTTAAGCGGGGGAGTACTCGTTGATAGCTGAAAGTCTGATTACAACCACTTAAATGCTGCTGCTAACAAGAAAATTTTGTATTTGGAACTTTTTTGGATCTGCCAGCTTAACAAGCTCAAGGGCGCCACTGAACCTACAAAAGCGCAACGCTGTGTTAACATAAATCTTGGAAAATCTGCTAGCGACCAAACGAAAACCCAAATTCTTCCAAATAAAAACAAAAACAAGAAAAAGAGCGACATGTAAAATAGAAAACAGAAAATCAAGCAGCAAACCAGCTGAAAACAATCAAAGGAATGGGGCTGAAAGAAGAAGCGTATGCAGCAAAGTGCAAGGGAGTAAAAGCTGGTTACACCAGTTGGCCAGTTGCGGCAGTCAGGGCATCAAACACTTAGACGCGAACGCATGCATGCATAGCAGTCGATTGCAAGTCATTGTATTTGTTGCTATGGAAGCACGCTTCAACGTTGTTGTTTTTCTATGGCTGCCGCCAGTGTGAATTGCTCGCCAGTGTTGCAATATCCAAGCAGCAAAATTGTTTGCATTGTTTGCATGCCACGCTCTGCGGTCGCACCAAACGTCCAGTGGTCATTATAATTCATTCTCTTCGTTTTTTGCTTTTCCCCATTTATCATATTTCATTTTTTATTTTTAATAATGAATATACCCTATTTTAACTATTTTCCTTTCCTTAAATCTCATAAATAAATTTTTTTTAATATAGTTCATCCCTACAACAAATCGCACTAATATTATAAATTTGAAAGTTTGTATGTTTGTGGCCTTTTGAGTTTGGATGTTTGTGAACTAATCACGCGAAAACGACTAAACGCATTTTCCAGAAATTTTACAGAATGTAGTTTGGGAGAGTTGTGAAAAAGTTGAAGTAAATTCAATTTAAATTAAATTAAATTCAAATTAAAAAAGGAAGTTCAGTCAAATTCACAATACAGACGTCAAATGAAAACGGCTTAATATCGTAAACATTTTTGAACAGAGTTACCTCCCAAATATCACCCTTTAATTCGTGGGTATTATATATATGAAATAAAGGTGATCCGCTTTAAAATATATTTTTTTATTCGTTTTTTTTTCTTTACTTTAACCCATCCTATGATTCTCAGTGCTTGAGATTTGTTTGAAAAATCTTACTTTGATGAAACAAAGCAACACCAAACGTCTTTGCTAAGAGCACCTGTATAGTGACCTCGGAATTTACAAAAATGCGTAAATATTTTATTAGGCAAAAATTTTGCTCTCTGCCAACGCTGCACAGTGTGACATCCCTATATAAGCGGTTACCAAAAATATTAACCATGCTCCGATTTCAATGAAATTTTATGTGTGCCGGCTTTCACTTAGAAAAGAAGAAATATGAAAAATTGTAAGGATTGGCATACAAACACGACTTTCGCCCTTGACGGAAATGTTAGAAGTTATGTGAATTTGATTAAATTTAGTTTGCATGTGTGTTCTACCTATAGAAACATAAATCTGAGGTATATTGAATATTCGGACGTCATTTCCTCATCTGTTGAAACGGGGGACACTATTCGAAGGTTGGGGTTGGATTTTGCTCATGAGACGCTATAGGAGTCGCATCATGAACTTTGACCTCTGTTCTTAAGTCTAAAGGCGTACATCGATGGATGATAATAATCGCCTAAGTAAGGCTATGCGGGCTTACGGTTGTCTTTTCTGTTTCGAGGGAACGGAAATCCCCCACAAATAATAGAACGACAAAATTGAAAATTTTGTATGCTTGCGTAAAAACAGTGCGAGACGTGTCAAAAGACAGTAACCATTATAAAGGGTGATTTTTTAAGAGGTAGATGAAAGTTTTTCAAAAAAACACACGTAAAATTCAGAAAACTGCATGAAATTTTAAGCCAAATTTTGGCATACTCTTTCCAATGTTTCGGCCGGTATCTCACATATAAATGCTTTAATGTTGTCTTAAAATGCGTTAATTGAAGGAACCAACTGTTTAGAAGGATAATAGCTAAAAAATCACCCGTTATGTATGTAATATTGAAGGCAGTCCGTCACCCACACAAAGTTTCAAATGTTAACCTTTATATGTAGTATGCGGTAAAATATTGAGATCAAATCTGTGCATTTTATTTATTTATATTCCATATCTTCATTGTTTAACACTTAATTCACCGGTTATTATTTCTTAAAAGTTTACTCTAAGACCGGTGGGAAGATTGGCGTTTCAATAAGTGGATCAGTTGACAAGTATTCTTTCCAATCTGATTTAATGTTTTGCCCCATTGAAATGATCAGACAAATGCACTTCTTAATTCTGTTCATTTTACATGTTGAAGTGTTACAGCTCTACATTGAGGTTTACACTTGTCCTTGTTTTGCCCATTATAAATATTTGTTTGTTTCGCCGTGATGGTAAACAAAATAATTATACAGGAACAATGCAACGCTTTGTGGTATACTTTGTACATCTCCTGGTAAAATTTTTGCTCCAGAATCGCTTTCAAATGCTGCTAGGTTTATAGGTCTGTCTTTTTTTATCTAAATATTTTCATTTTCCGATTGTTTGGGCTCACTGGAATTTCTATTTAGTGTCGTAGTTTTACATTTACGCACTATAATCTAATTATCATTACTATCACTAATTTTGACACAGCCTTCAAAATTGTCTACTCACCATCATACACACTATCTTCAGAATCAGTAGTACGAATATAGTCGTTATCGCTCGATATATTGAAAAAATCCTTTAAGTAAAACTCCAGAACACTAATTTCGTTGCACAAATTAATGTTTTTTCTTGACATCATTGAAGGAAATGTAGTTTCCTTTAAAATGACACTGTGGAAAACTAAATTCTGCGAGTAACTCTGGCTGCCATGCCACCGTGTACTCAGCAGCCGAATTTTGCCCGCTCTTTTCACACATATTCACACACTCGTCACAATACGTCGTTGTTCAGACGGCAACGAAGTGTCATTGGTTGATTTTTTTTCGTATATCACCAACACAATCAATCCCCACTTGACGAATAATACGAATACTGACATGCGACAACTCTCATCAACAGAAAGCGCAAACTCCAGGCGACTCAAACGACTAACACCAACTCAGCTGATAACTAGACAAGTTCAGAATTGTGCGCATGCATTGATAACCCACACAAAGACTCATCAAATGTCAGCCAATCAGCTGATTCTTTCAATTTCGCTAAGAGCCGGTTAACTTTCTGATCTCTGATTTGGCAAAAACAAGCTCTCTTTTATTAAAATTCAGCATATTTCCAATCAGCACTTCACACATTTATGAGCTTCAAATTTTGAGAAAAGTATTATTATTTCCGCCCACCATCCATACAGAAATCTCAACTTCCATATCTTATATAGGGTTTTTTAATAAGAGGTGTTATTTTGATATTCAAAGAAAAATGCTATTTTTTAATATAAATGTTCGGATGTTTATTTCTTTATAAAGAGGAAGGTATGCCGTTAATAGTGGAAAATAACATCAGGAAAATGACCACCACGACCACGCTTACAGGACAATATCATTTTCATGAAATTTTCCATAACCGAATTGCATAGTGGCTGCTCTGAGTCCTCGATAGCCTCACGAATTCCATCTTTGAGGTCTTGAATCGACCCTGGGCTGTTGGCGTAGACCTTCTCTTTCACGTGCCCCCGTGTTAAATCACAAGATCTCGGTGGCCAATTGTAATCACCTCTTCGAGAGATAACACGGTCCGGAAAATTTTCCCGTAAAAGATCAATGGTTTCGTTGCTTGTGTGGCACGTAGCGCCGTCTTGTTGAAAATAAACGTTTTCCTGATCAATACCATCTAATTCCGCCCATAAAAAATCTTTAATAATCTCTCGAAAACGCAATCCATTCACCTGTAACACCTGTTATTTGAAGACCCTTTATAACAAATTAATAACGCCGGAATAAAAGGATGAGGATAGAAATCATTTATGATGCTTTCCATTTCAATTCAACCGGGCTATTCGGGTCATGTTCTTCGATTTCGATGTAACTCAAATATGTTGCTCTCTGGTTAAAGTAATGAGACACGTATTTTTTTGTTCGCCCGAAAAAATTTTTTCTCAAGAGTTATCGGCAATTTTGGTTTTCGGCTCAAACTCGATTTTTTATAATTATGTAAGAAAATTTTTTTTTAAATGCCCATAACTTAGGCAAAAATGAACCGATTTTAATAATTCTGGGTTCAAAATGATCGTAATTACTTACACGAGCGACTTCATGTAGAAACAATTGCAAAAAAGCAGTTGAAAATTTTTTATTTAGCAAGAAAGAAAAAAATTTAAATTTTTTCGAAATTAAATATTTCAAAAAGTGTATTTTTGTTTTTTTTATAACTTTTTCCAAATCAAAAGGACATCTCAAACTTTAACTGAGCTGAATGCCTATTAGCTAAAATGCGTTGTTTTTGAGTAAAAACCCTGTTTCGCACTTTTTGTTTTTTGCAAAATAAAACATTTTCAACTTCTTTTTTGCAATGGTTTCTGCATGAAGTCGCTTGTGTAAGTAATTACAATTATTTTGAATCCAGAATCATTCAAATTGGCTTATTTTTGACTAAGTTATGAGTAATTAAAAACAAATTTCTTATATAAATTCTTTCCATTTCAATTCAAAAGGGCTATTCGGGACATGTTCTTCGATTTCGATGTAACTCAAATATGTTGCTCTCTGGTCAAAATAATGAGACACGTATTTTTTTGTTCGCCCGAAAAAAATTTTTTTCAAGAGTTATCGGCAATTTTGTTTTTCGGCTCAAAATCGATTTTTTTTTAATAATATAAGAAACTTTTTTTTTTTAAATGCTCATAACTTAGTAAAAAATGAACCGATTTTAATGATTCTGGGTTCAAAATGATCGTCATTGCTTACACGAATGACTTCATGTAGAAACAATTGCAAAAAAGAAGTTGAAAATGTTTTATTTTGCAAAAAACAAAAAGTGCGAAACAGGTTTTTTACTCAAAAATTCATTACTCAAAAATAACGCATTTTAGCTAATAGGCATTCAGCTCAGTTAAAGTTTGAGATGTCCTTTTCATTTGGAAAAAGTTATAAAAAAAAACAAAAATACACTTTTTGAAATATTTAATTTCGAAAAAATTTAAATTTTTTTTCTTTTTTGCTAAATAAAAAATTGTCAACTACTTTTTTGCAATTATTTCTACATGAAATCGCTTGTGTAAGTAATTACGATCATTTTGAACCCAGAATTATTAAAATCGGTTCATTTTTGACTAAGTTATGGGCATTTAAAAAACAATTTTTCTTATATAATTAAAAAAAAATCGAGTTTGAGCCGAAAAACAAAATTGCCGATAACTCTTGAAAAAAATTTTTTTCGGGCGAACAAAAAAATACGTGTCTCATTATTTTGACCAGAGAGCAACATATTTGAGTTACATCGAAATCGAAGAACATGACCCGAATAGCCCGGTTGAATTGAAATGGAAAGCATCTTATGCAATTATTACTAATTTACTAACAAATTCTTGAGAAATTAAATTTTTTTCCTTAACTCTACATTTAGAAGCAAATTTTTATATTAAAAAGGAGAAGTCGTGATAAATTGTTTATATATATATAACTATAATTTGGCCCTATTATAGCCTGCTTTTAATTAAAATATTTGTTATCGGTCCTCAACAAAATATTACTTAACTTACTACTTTCACTTTTACTATTTTTTGCCACACGCGTTGCACTGTGCGCAGTGTGTTGCTCCTCGAAAGGGGTGTTTCACTTTCTACATTTTAGTATTTCACCAAAAAAAAAAAAACAGTAACCAAAATATGTATGTATGTGTGCTAAATGAAAAAAAAAAAAAAATTCACCAAATGCTACTAGATAAAACTTCAATTGCAAATAAAGCACGTTTCGAAAATGCAGTTGGGCGAATATAAATTACTCAATATAGCTGAGGAACATTTACAGATTTTTACAGCAGCGAACGAAGAATAGCGTAATTGCTTAACTATTAAACAAACAGAAAATATGATGAAAAAAATGATATACTAAAAATGTTCGCTGGGGCAAGATGGTTGACTACGAGTATAAAATCAGGCGATGCATTGGAAGCTTTAAATGACAGCAATTAGAACAAATACAAAATAAAGAATACTCGCTTTGCCAGTGCGCTTAGTTCTTAGAGCAACACGAAAGGTAGAAGAAAAGCAAAACAAAGAAAACTTTAACACCAGAATTCAAAGGAAATTCTATACTTTGAAATTGTATTTATTGTTGTGCTAGTGGCCAGTGGCCAGACATTAAACGTTCGATTGCGGTTTGTTGCAATGTTGCGTTGCTCTTTCAATATTTTTTTGTTATCGCATGGACTGTGGTTGCATTTGTTGCTTTACTACTTCATTGCCTGCCGCATTGCGTCATCGGTGAAATGCAATTAGAAAATGCTTTGATTCTTTCCGCATTCCGTACGTGATGAGCTGCCAGCAATTCGTTTGATTTTATGATCAATACATCTTCTTCGAATTTTTCGAGAAGAGCGGAAAAAACTAATATCCATTTAAGTCGTCGTATGTGATGGGGTCGATGATGTGATTTGCTTTTATATATATTCACTTGTTCTTCCTTATATATATGTACCATTCTTTCAATATACACCTCACCTCTATACCTACGCCGCCGTTCTTCTTTCACCAGCTAAGGAGTAGCTTAATGGAGTTTTTATGTTAGTAAATATTATAGATCGATGTCATGGTGCAAGATTCGGTAACTAAGACGAGAAATCTTTTTACAAGCAATGAGCGAGCCAAATCTCTTACAACTCTTATGGAACGAAGGCTACGGCTACCGTGCAGCCAGATTCTAAACTCCACATTCGAAACACTAATTATTATCCGAATGTTAGGCGATTTTTCTTAAATTCTGGCTTATATATCGAAAGAAAATTTTGATACTCTTTTCCGCCTGTGGTGTCGGTATTATACATAGTTGAAGACAATAGATACACGGTATTTTTCATCGGTTCACTGCACGTATGTAAATATAACTCGAAAAGTTGTGCGAATCCCGCTATGAAACATTCAGAAATTATCGAGCATAGTCCCAGCTAGAAATGAAAAAAATAAATCTGAGAGAGGATGCTTTTCAAAAGAGACAGATAAATGCCAAAAAAAAATGTTTGCAAAATAATATTATACAATTTTTTCCAAAATACGTTTTTTACTAAATACAATTTATCCTTAAAAAATTGAAACAGGAAAAGATGTTAAAAAGAGCGAAAAATACAATAGTTGCTTTTTATACGAGGGTTGCCTTTTATCCCAATAATGAGAACACAATCAAGCAATAAAAAAGGGCTTTATAGTTTTTACAAAATATTTTCCTTGAAAGATTATAAACTTTTTTATTCGCTTGAACCAATTTACAAAGCATTTTTGCCACTTTGAAGTAGATACCTCCGAAATGAGGTTAACGGTTCCTTCATCATTGACCTCACATTTTAGTTTTGATGTTCGGAACATTAACATAACATGCTTTGAGGGGTTTCTTCCGCGAACAATACGAAGTTATAACTTAATGATGTTTCCTCGCTCTACTCTAAAATGTTAAAGAAAGAAGCTAGCAGCTTTGTCGTCGGCGCCGTTATTATGTATCGGTTTAAAGTGGGGTAAAGGGAAGGGAAATAAATTTATTAAAGAGTGATTTTTGATCCAGCATTGGTGTAGGTTTCAAACTGGAAAATTCAGCTTTGTCATGGTATTAAGCAAATTACAAGTAAAAGAGTTAAAAGGCGCTTTAAAGTTTGTAATCGTGTATTCGCTCTATTAATAAGACCAATTTCATGAGGAAAATAGTTCATTGTAGTTTCGTAACAACCACATTTATCTCAGCCAGGCAATTTAGAGAAGAAAAGATAAATAGTTAAAGGACATTTTAAAGATAAGAATAGTTCATGGACCACTTTAAGAAAGAATCCGATACCGAGAAATTCCTTAATTATCGGTAACGAATGTATCGAGGGGGTGGATAAATTCAAATACCTAGGCATAATAATTAACAGCAATGTCGATATGAATATACTCTGCGAACAAAGCATTCTACCTATAGGGTGTTTTTTTTAGAGGTTAGGTTTTCAAGATGAAATAAAACGTATATAATTTAATGTTATGGCCAAGAATTTAGCTTTATTATAAAGATAAGGGTTTGCCATTATGTTTTAAAAATGATTTCGGGCAAGTGGCCGCCGCGGCTGGCTCGAATAAATTCCAGCCGAGAGGCCCAATTTTCGACCACTTTTTGCAGCAATTGGGGCCCGTATGTCAGCAATAACGCGCCGAATATTCTCTTCCAAGACGTCAATCGTCTCGCGCTTATCTGCGTAGACAAGCGGCTTCACATAGCCCCACAAGAAATAGTCCAGCGGTGTTATATCGCACGATCTTGGAGGCCACGCCACAGGTCCACGGCGCGAGATAATGCGCTCACCAAAAGTTTCCTTCAATAAATCGATTGTTGCGTTGGCTGTATGGCATGTAGCGCCGTCTTGTTGGAACCAAAGGTCGTCCACATCAACATCGTCCAATTCAGGCACGAAAAAGTCATTAATCATGGCTCTATAGCGCTCTCCATTGACTGTAATATTATGGCCGGCTTCATTTTTAAAGAAATGTGGACCAATGATTCCCTCTGCCCATAGAGCACACCAAACAGTGACTTTTTGAGGATGTAACGGCGTCTCAGCAATGGCTTGTGGATTATGTTCACTCCAAATGCGACAATTTTGCTTATTGACATACCCATTCAACCAAAAGTGAGCTTCATCGCTGAACAAAATTTTCTTCGATGCGTCGCGCGAACCGAACCATTATTCTCGTAATAAATTTGCACGATTTTCAAACGTTGTTCAGTCTATTCATTATAAAATGGCAAACCAAACTGAGCATAAATCAAGTGACAGCCGTCAAAAGGACCATCTACGAAAAAAGTAGTGCCAACTTGAAAACCTAACCTCTAAAAAAAACACCCTTTACATATGAAACTCTATAAACCGCGACTGTTAACAAGACTGCAGAAACTTTGCATGTATAAGTCGATAATCAGGCCAACTCTTAGGTACGGTTGCGAGGTATGAACAGTTAAAGCATCAGACAAAACACAAATATTACCTTTTAAAAGGAAAATACTCAGAAATATATTATATAAGGATATGGTCTACTCTGCATGACAGATGTCGCGTATCGAGTAAGATATAACGAAGAGCTCAATATTGTCATTGAAAAAGAAAATGCAGTAAGATATATTATTTAAAGAGTCAACGAATGAGATGACTGAGTGGTATTAGCAGAATGCCAAAGAATAGAGCTGCTGGTAAAACGTATCACAGAACATCGGTGGGTAAAAGAAGCAGAGGAAGACCGAGGAAAAGGTGGTTGGATCCTGTCGTAAATGATCTAAGGAGAATGAGCGTTGCCAATTGGACGTACCTGACTAATGATCAAGTTAAATGGAGGAATATAACTGCGGAAGTTATGCTCTGCCAAAAACTGTGAAGCTAATGAGGATGATGTTAGGAAAGCTGATTTGATGGGTGAAACTATTTTATCAAACTAAGCGATTTTTAATGCAGCCATGTTATGGTTATGGAACTATCAAATCTGTCTCAGCCAGGCACTTGAGAGAACTGAAATTGCTAAAAATTATTTTAAAGATAAGAATAGTCTATCCGCTTACTTCGTGGGCGAAAATATTATATTTGATCAAAATAATCGATTTTTATTCCAACCTTAGTTTTTAGCTTTTGTATTCTTTTGTAAGCAAAATTTAAGAAATTTAACCAAAAAAAAATTTAAGAAATTTAACTAAAGAGAACGAGGTTGTGACAACAAAATGGTGGGGAAGCGCTAGTTGGATTCTGGAAGGATCACCACTTTAACCAACCTACCAACCAACTAAAGAGAAACAAGGGCATGCTTATATTGAAACCATTCAGTAAAATATATATTTTTTTCTTAAAAATGTTTTACACCTCAAATTTTGGGAAATATTTTAAAAAATTTGATAGCTAAGAAATATTTATACATTTTTACAAGCATTACTCACTAGTTACTTGAGTGGTTAATAGTCACTAATGGAGTGACTAGTGACTGTTATCTGAATATGAATATCAATCTGGCTAAAATTTGCTACTTATTTTCGATCTCAATGTCAATCTTTCAGTCGTTTTTAACAAAAAAATATTTTAAACATAAACTGCTTTTTTGTTGTTATTTAATGCATTACCGTACTAGCCAACGCTTTCACCATTATTTTTAACACTTGCCACTGCTTTAACTCCTTGGAAAAAGCAAAGAGTGACCGTAACGAGCGGCATGATTGAAGCTCCTCCATTCACATTTACACTTGACTTTAAACATTTTCAAAATTACTCAACATCAATTGTCATTGGAGTGACCTGCGCTTGTCTGGCATCGCTGTCTCGTGCTGTGAAACTGCAATTTTACTTTCCATTGCCAAAGTTGTATTTTAAAATTTTCTTAAGCGCACCATACGTATGGCTGTTCGCTTGTTAGACAGACAAGTCAACGTATAGTCGGTAAAACTAAAAGTCAATGGAGTTGAACAGTCACGTGAGTCTGATAAGATAGTAAAAAAAAACTTCAACTCGTTGAACCGAACGCGCTCCTTTACTTGTCACAAACATTTGTATGTACGTATAAGTATATTTGTAGATATACATATCTACATACATGAACTTGTTTGAAACTGGAAGCATTATTGCGCCAAGTAGGAATGCAGTCAAGACGAGATGAAGTGTAATGAAGGAGGTGGGAGCTGATAGCAAACTTCGCAACATTGCTACAGTCATACTCGTTCAGGCACTTAATCGAGCTTGAAGGCGGAAGCGACAGCAGCAAGAATAAAAGGCGGTTGATATAAAAGGCGGAAAAGATGTGCTTGGGTGACGGCAGGTAGGCAGGCAATGAAAGAGGCAAGTTGTTAGAACAATAACAGAACCAATTGAAGCAGAAAAAGAAGTTGTTGAGATCGCTGCTGTGCATATTTTGTATGTCCGATTGAATGACAGTTTTAATTACAATAGAAGAGTACCAGCATTGAATGTCAATGTCTGTATTTGTACGTAACGGGTTACTCAGTAAGGGCACAACAATTTTTTATTAAATACAAAATGTACACCTGAATCTTTTTTATGAACTAAGACCCCCACATAAATTTGATGGTGGACACCCATACATACACAATTTTCTTATTAATGCATTTGCAAATATTTTATTTTTGCACAAAACTTGTGCTTACGAGACCATGTGACTTTTTTTACATTGCAAAAATGTAAATGAAAGTGTGAAAAAAATAGTACCACAGTTGTATTTCTCATGAGAAAAGAATCCAAAATTGATAATTACTTTTTGCAGCCTAAAAATGTGCGCTTGCCTTCAACATTGCAAATTGACACCCTGTTCCTTTCTACAAAAATATTACGAACTAAATTTTTTCAGGCGGCCGCCGTAGCCGAATAGATTGGTGCGTGCCTAACATTCGGAATTCACAGAGAGAATGTAGGTTCGAATCTCGGTGAAGCACCAAAATTAAGAAAAAATTTCTAATAGCGGTCGCCCCTCGGCAGGCAGTGGCAAACCACCGAGTGCATTTCTGCCATGAAAAAGCTCCTCATAAAAATATCTGCCGTTCGGAGTCGGCTGAAAACTGTAGGTCCCTCAATTTGTGGAACAACATCAAGACTTACACTACAAATAGGAGGAGGAGCTCGGCCAAACACCCAAAAAAGGTGTACGCGCCAATTATATATATATATAAATTTTTTCAGATCGCTGATAAGTCGAAAATAGCGGTTCAGAATGCATGAATGGAAGGTGGCTATCCGAAAAGCGGTGATAGCGCCCAAGATGAAATGCCAATATGGTCAACTTGCAATCCTATACTGCGCTGCAGGATTTGAAATAATAGTCAAATTATGATATAAATATTTATGAAATACTAAGAAAATAAAGCGTGCAGACATAATTGTTCGATTTTCAGCTATTTGTCATGTTTTTGCATGAAGTTTGATTAGTCAACTCTGACTAAAAATTACATCCTTTGGGATATCGCTATCATCTGCATGTGCACCGCATTGTACGCACTTACAATTTATGGTACTCAGCGATTAAGTTCTGCAGCTCAGGTCAAATTCACTATTGAATATTGTATTACCATTGAGATGAAGTATTAATGGAAGTACCAAAAGATAGTCTGCTGTTACTTTTCAAAATGACATAACCCAACCTGTCCACTCCTTTCACAGAGATTGAGAATATTTTAGTTGAAATTGTGGCGAATTTTTAATAAAGATCTTGTCAATTATCCTTGCAAAAATCAAATTAAATCAAAAAGTAAAGCCTGTTGGTCACTTGAAGTGCCGAAACTATTCCAACAGCCAGCAAATGTTAGAGTAAAATGCTAAGTTTCATAAAAAAATCAATGAAGATGTAATGGATAATGAAGGATAATGGCTTTATGAAGAATCAAAATAAGCATGGAGGTGAGGGTGTGATTCGATGTTCTTCGATGAAAATTATTGCATTTTTTGGGATTACAATTCACTGAATTTTAGTTAAATTAAGTGCAAATTTGAAGTGTCTCAAAAATCGCGTTGATTATTTAAGTATTAGGTGTGCAACTAAGTCCCCGCTGTTTGTCAATAGATGCTGCCAGCCGTGTGTGCTAGTCGATTCTAACATAACCTAAACGTCAGAAACTAAGCTTAGCCATATGGTAAGCAAACTGCTTTGACACATTAGTGATTTGGTTTTGGTATCATATACTTTTGGTTTTGTGGAAATGTCTGATTTTGTGCCGAATAATCGTCATTTGCGGGAAGTGTTGATTTTCCTCTTTCATTCGAAAAAAACGGCGGCTGAAGCGCATCGCGCATCGAGAGCTACAAAAAGTTTATGGAGATGCTGCTTTAAGTGAAACAACGGGCCGAGATTGGTTCTGTCGCTTCAAAGACGGTGATTTTAATGTTGACGACCGTCCGCGTGAAGGAAGTCCAAAAATCTTCGAAGGCGCTGAACTGGAAGCATTGCTCAATGAGGATCCGTGCCAAACGCAAGAAGAGCTTCAGTATTAGGAGTTGCCCATCAATCCATTTCCAAGCGATTGCATGCTTTGGAAATGATTCAGAAACAGGGACTTGGGTTCCTTATGAGTTAAAACCAAGGCATGTTGAACGTCGTTTTTCCGCCTGTGAACAACTGCTGTAGCTGCAAAAAAGGAAGAGCTTTTGTTTTCTTCATCGCATCGTGACGGGTGATGAAAAATGAATTCATTACAGCAATCCAAGGAAAAGAAAGTTATGGGGACTGCCCGGTCATGCTTGTACGTCGTCTCCTCGGCCGAATATTCACACTGCAAAGGTTATGCTATGTATTTGGTGGGACCAATTTGGTGTTATTTATTATGAACTGTTAAAACCAAGCGAAACCATCACTGGGGATCGATATCGATTTCAATTGATGCGATTGAGCAGAGCACTGCGCGAGAAGCGGCCGCAATACGCGAAGAGGCATGAACAAGTGATTCTACAGCATGACAACACTCGGCCTCACGTTGTCAAACCCGTTAAAACCTACCTGGAAACACTGAAATGGGAAATCCTACCCCACCCCCCATATTCTCCAGATATTGCGCCGTCCGATTATCGTCTGTTCCGATCGATGGCACATGGTCTAGCTGACCAGCAGCTCCATTCCTATGAAGACATCCAAAAATGGCTTGATCCGAGGATAGCCTCAAAATATGAACAGTTTTACCATGACGGTATGCGAGATCTACCAGAAAGATGGGAAAAAGTAGTAGCCAGCGATGGGCAATACTTTCAATGATTCACCTATAACCATTTTTTTCAGAATAAAGTAGTATTTTCATCAAAAAACCAGCGAGAACTTAGTTGCGCACGTAATATTTATTTTTTTGCTAGCGGCAATGGATCTTTTCTTCCATATAAAAACATTGAAACATTCTTTATAAGGAGAAAATGCTCAAAACCGTCTACAAAACAAAAATTATCAAAAATCAACGCGTTATTTAAGCCAAGTTCATCTCTCGACGAACAAAACTAACACTCTACAAGACTCTCATCATGCACGTCCTAACGTATGTCGCAGAGGCGTGGACGATGACAACATCCGATGATGCGACGCTTGGAGTGTTTGAGAGAGAGATTCTGCGTAAGATTTTTGGACCTTTGCACGCTGGCAACGGCGAATATCGCAGGCGCTGGAACGATGAGCTGTATGAGCTTTACGACGACATAGACATAGCGCAGCAAATAAAGATCCAGTGGCTACGTTGGCTGGGTCATGTCGTCCGAATGGATACAAACGCTTCGGCTTTGAAAGTATTCGATGCGGTACCAGCTGGTGGTAGTAGAGGAAGAGGAAGGTCTCCTCTGCGTTGGAAAGATCAGGTGGAGAAGGACTTGGCTTTATAGGTGTGTCCAACTGGCGCCGGTTAGCACGAGAAAGAAACGACTGGCGCGCTTTGTTGAACTCGGCCAAAATCGCGTAAGCGGTTATCGGTTATCAATGAGATATAAAACGGCATACTCGGAATTTTTCAACAAATTCTTTTTAAAAAGTGTAACATTTTGATGGAAAGATGCCATTAAACCGTAAACAAATATAAGTAATATAATTGCTAAGAAACTCGGACTTTGAAGACCTTATACGTATGCATGTGTTGATTTTTGTAAGTAAAGTTCTACATGAGTCTGAGCGCATCCTTTCTTGTACTTTAATTAAAAGTTAATAGACACTAATAATAGAATGGGAGTTTTACGATCGGCTTCATTTGGGAAACGTGATTATATATTATATAATGCGCCAATTGTCATTGTCACTGCTACATTCTAACGGTCTGACTGATTGGCACCTAGCGCACGGAGCGCATTTAGTGGCAATAACAGTGGCCTGGTTGATGCCTTTACCAACTGCTTATTTTGTTGTTAGACAAGTTTTCATACAAAATTTCTCTCTCCACAAAAATAAAAACTCCTGGCAAACAGCATACAGAGTTTGCTTGCATTTTCTCCTTTTTCTTCACTAAGAATTCCAGCCTTACCCCTTAAAATCCAGCCTCATCCATGTACGGTTATGAGTAAAAAAAAAATGCCACAAAAAGTAATTTGCATAAAAAACGTTCTCAATAAGGACAAAAAGCAGCGAACTTAGTTTGCCACCGTTGCTCATATCACAAACACACAACCAGTATACATTCTCGTACGAGTATCACCTAGTCCGCACACAAAATCTCAGTCAGCAAGGCTCACCTGTGAACGATGAAAAATGCTTAGCTGCATTAAATATTCCGATTCTTTCTGCAAGTATACTTTAATGTTTTCTTATGCCTCTTTTGTTGCACAATACATGCACGCCTTTTTTATCCTCTACGTGAAATTAAACGCTTGGAAGTCATCCCGAAAGACCATAAAGTGGCTGAAACAATTGCGCTTAATTTGCATCTGGGAGAAAATATCTTTTGTGCGAAAATGTGGAACATATTTCTATGGCTGAAAAGAAACGAGAAATATGAGGGAAATGGTTTGCAAATTTTGACAATGTAACTTTTGTTTTAATCATTTATTATTTAAACAAATTTAGTACTAACTGGGAGTTTTTATATAAATTATTGCAAAAAAAAAGTGATGAAGTCTACATAACAAAATTGTAGTACTTCACCATTTTGCCTATCTTTGTTTGGATGTCAATTATTTTTGTAAAAATGTATACCTCATAGTCTAACAAAAACCAAAAAAATCAGATAAAATTGTTTTCAATCATATTTAAAAATTTTAAAATTTTAAAAACTTTATATACCAATTCAACAGTTTTTAATTTGAATTTCTGGAACGATTTTTGGTATGATTTTTATAGCTTATGTGATTTTAGTATAATAAAGTGCAAGTTTAAAGTTGCTAAAAAATACTATTGATTTTTTATATTTTTGAAGTGAAACTTCTTACACGTCGATGGACGAGCGAGAATGGAGAGTAAAATGTCAAGGCCATGCAACGTTTTGGGCATTTTTGTTCCGCGAGAGAGAAAAAGATATAACGTAGAGGAAAAAGAGAGAGAGAACTATACGTTATATATATATCTAAGATACACTTTAGTCTAGTTTTCCTGAGTTTTTCCTTGTGGTTGTTAATTTCTAGTGAGAAATAACATTGCCAATTTTTTGACGCTGATTTGTTGGTGCAAACTTGTAGGAAATATATTTTTGGCTTTTTTTTTTTTTTTTGGTGTCTCCTTTTTGGCGCTTATTTCCGTTTCCTGGGTAGTGGTTGTGCTATCCATTTCGGGCATCGGATTTATTGGTATTGCCTTATTGGTAATTTGTGCCGTTGCTGCGGTACTGGAATCGCTGCGGTTGTGCGGGTGATAAACGCTCGGAATAGTGCGCGTTGTATGCCTTAAAAATTTCACTTCTGTTATGTGAACTACGCAACACGCACTTTTTCAATTTCCTCCATATAACAAATGTACGAAATTGGTGTACTTAAACATGAGCTGAAAAGTCCATAGATGGCACTAGTTTTATTGTATTTACCTCTTATTCATTAGTGCTAATCTTAAAATGACAGCTATTAAAATTTCATGATATTCCATTCATTAATTCGTGAGTTTTTGTGCTAAAAGTGACGCTACTTTTGTTATTTTCAAAACCATGGACCACACTAATTTCACTTTTTTATTTTTCACTACGACTTGATGGAAAAAATGTCATTCAAGCGAAGTAGTGGCTTGAAAAGTGTTATGGGGACTTCGCTCCACGAGAAACAACAATTAAATGCACAACGCAGTGGACGTCCAAATGAGGCAAGTATTAGGCCGGGTCGATTTGTGTGGAGGCAAAAAAATTGCCCATTGCTCTGTGAAAATCATATTCTAGGGATCAAAATAAGAAACTTTGCCGAAGGAACCATACCTCTAAAACGAATTCTGATGTCCCCCAATTTGGGTGGAACTTTTTAGTTTCTTTTCTCATGTAAAGGCCAAAAATGGTGATATTTTGAAATGATTGTATGGGGAACCCCCCAGGGGAGTTCCAGGGGCTGTGCCACTGGCATGGATGGATCGGCGGCCCAAAGTTAGTGGGGGTCGGTCATACATTTGGACTCGATTGGAGCACCCTAAATGGGTCAAAGTGGGATTTTTCGTTCGACCCAAATTGGGGGACATCAGAATTCGTTTTAGAGGCATGGTTCCTTCGGCAAAGTTTCTTATTTTGATCCCTAGAATACGATTTTAACAGAGCAATGAGCGATTTTTAAATTGACCATCCCTAATGTGTATGTATAATATATACCTTCCCTTTGGACCGCCGATCCGATTTAGATGTAATGTAAATATATACTTATATATTTATTGAATATATATATTGAATGAACACACATACGTTAGGGACGCCCTTAAAAATTTTTCTTTGACGTCACACCTCGATTTGTTACATGACCAAAAAAATTAGACACTTATTTTTTATTTTTTTTTTTATATAGGTAGGAAGGTGAAATGGTTGAAGTGCACCTGGCACTCCTCAAGTAGCACTAAAGCGCCGTTTGGGTACCACTATGAGACCCCTAACGGGCAGATATCTACATCCAACCAGAGCTGTTGATATAATGGAGAAGATTGATTGGATTTAGGTTGGCGCACTGCCCCAGCCTGTCGAAAAGAGGAGCCCCCAGTGACCTTAGTCATCTAGCTGCCAAACCCGGACATTTACAGAGAAAATGCTCTACAGTTTCCTTCTCTGAAAGGTCCTAACAGCTTTTGCAATGGGGGTTAAATGGAAACCCTAGCTTTTCCGCGTGTGTGCCGATCGTCCAGTGACACAGTAGACACAGCTACGAGTTTGGGAATTGAATGGCGAGGAGTCCAAAGAACTTTCTGAGTCTTTTGTATATCGTATTGGGGTCAAAGGGTTTTCGAAATAGCACATGAAGAAATCGAGCTCCATCTTTTCTACGCTTTCTTGAGAAATAATGTGTGCAGTTCCTCTTTAGCAACTGTCAACGGGATGCCGATGACTGGGTAGGAGGTCTCTGAGGCCAATTCAGTCCCCTTCCTGGCAAGCTCGTCAGCAATTTCATTTCCCTCTATGTTCCTATGTCCTGGAACCCAGATCAGAGAAATATTACCTGCACACCCAAAAAATTTGATAATCTCCTTACAGGAGTTTACTAATTTCATTCTGCACCATGGCGTCGCCAGAGCATTAATAGCGGCTTGACTATCTGAGAAAATGTTAATATCTCCCTCGCTCCAGCGTTCTCTAAGCATTTTGCATGCCTGCAGGATCGCAGAGAGTTCTTCTTGAAAAACACTACCAGTGTTGGGCAGTTTAAAGGAGATAGATAAATTGGCTGATTTAGAGAAAACCCCCGCTCCGACTTCCGATTCCATCTTGGAACCGTCAGAGGTGCAAGCTTCGGTGCAGATTTTCCCCTCGATCCAATTCTGCCTATTTGGAAAGATTGCTCTAGCACGACCCTCAAACTCCAGTTTGCGGATAAAGAGATATGTTCGAAGTTCGAACATACGGTGTTAACTGCCCGAAAATGCTACCATGTCCTTTGAGAGATTGTCTCCAGAGGCCAACCCCCTTTAACCTGATTGCACTTTGAGCTGCAATGGATATTTTTTATCTGTTTTTTATATAAAGGGTGGTTAAATTTCAAGGGCCGATGTTGAATGTGAACCACACCTTGGACTTCTTTCTTTGGAGTTATTTGAAAGAAAAGGTGTAAGGTAAAAGATGAGATAATTCGGCACATTATCGGCATAGAACCTCAATTATGCCTCAGCGTCATCGACAATTGTATTTTATTCAAAATCAACACCGGGCCTTGAAACTTAACCACCCTTTATATATGTTTTATATAGTTTTTTATATGTATCTCATATCCACCCTGCACAAAAGTGCAAAAATATATACGCCATAATTTATTAAAAATTAACTTTTTTTATAGTATTCAAGGTTAAGGATTGGGTTTATTAATATTACCAATTAAAAAAATATTAATGTCGTGTGTTTGTATAAATTTGGAATTTATAAGGGAAAATTAAATGACGAAAATAAGTTAAATCGAGCTTTAAACATTTTATAAGAAACTTGCGGAAGAGTACATTTTTTATTATTATTATTATTATTATTATTAAATTTGTATAATAACAAGTTATACAAATATAAGAAGGCAGCAGCACTAGCAGCATAGACCATCGGCTGTCAGATAACAAAAAATGTAAATGTACTTTAAATTAGGTCTAACGTTAAGTAATTATCATATAATATTTAAATGCTTATAACTAAATAAAATAAACAAAGGTACATGTTAGATCCGTCTTAACAAGTCGTTGGCTTTTAGAAATTTGTAGACAGTCAATATATTACTTGCAGATGGCTCTTTAAGAAAATCCAGTGCAGGAGAGGATCCAAAGAATTGTTGTCTGGAGGTGTGTAGATTTCGACAAGATTGTAGAATATGATCTAAGGTTACGGTTTCGTCACAGAAGGGGCAATCGGCTGGCAGCGTACGTTGTAGGAGGTGTGCATGCGTGAGAATAGTGTGGCCCAGGCGTAGGCGCGAGTACGGTTTGAGAACTTTTAATGGCAGGTCGGAAGGAAGTGATATCTTTGATCTAGATGGATTTAAGAAAGCGTAGTGGTGTTGGTAGTTTTTCCAGTTATCTAACAGATAAATGCGCCGTTGTTTTGTAATCTCTAGGAGGATGTCACTTTTAGAGTAGTATTTATGAAGCATTGACGGTAGATTAGAAACGCTTCTAGCTGCGGCATCAGCGTTTTCATTGCCGGTAATCCCCGAATGTCCTGGAACCCACATTAGCTTAATTCTGTTTGGATAGCTTATGAGAATATTTCTAATTGTATTTATATGAGTTTGATCGTGTGTTGGACAACCGATGGCATTGATGCATGATTGGCTGTCTGTGCATATAATTATTTTGCCTTTAATTTGTTTGGCATAAATGGAGGCTTCTAACAATGCCGCTGTTTCTGCTGTAAAAGCAGAGCATATTGGGTGCAAAAAACCATGTTTGATCGTGTCCCCGTTTTCCTTTGTGACGGCAAAAGATGTTGAGGTTTGAGTTTTTGATCCATCTGTAAATATAAAATTCCATCCCTGTTTGGAGTACTTTTCTTTTTCGGATGTAAACAGTGCTTTGTAAATTTCCTTCGCTGTATGTTCTTTTGGTCGCTGCAGCGTGTTAATAGCAAATGGAATATTGCGTATCGTCCATGGAGGTTGCGTTTCAGCTGTGCGGTAGCGAAGGGTACCCGGCAGTTCAAGTCTCCTTTGCAAGCTCAAACATTTGGCTACAACCAACATAATTTTAGGATGCCTCTTTCTTAAAGATGCGTTTCTGAAATCTTTAATAAGATTGACATTGTAGGTGAAAAGTAGTTTTGGTAAAAGTTTATGAGTACTGTCTTCGATCCGATCTGGAATCTTTGGCAAACCTGTTTCCGCAAACAAGTTTCGAAGTGGTGTAGTTGGGAACGCTCTAATGCTCCTGCGTATCGCAGAGTGATAAGGCGATGATATTTGGCTAATTGAACGTTTATCTGCGTTTCCGTATATAGGAAGGCCGTAATCGATTTTTGATAGGATGAGTGCTCTGCATGCATGAACAAGTGAAGACGGATGTACAAAAGATTTCTTAGAAGATAGGTATTTAATTATATTTAACCGTGTCATAATACAATCTTTTATGTATTTACAATGTTTTTTAAACTTATACTTAGAGTCTATAATTACACCTAGAATTTTTATTTCATTTACTGGCATTATGGAATGGCCAAAAAATTGTGTTGGCAACCCAGAGCAACTAGATTTTTTGCAAATGTGCAAAGTTTTAGATTTTTCGAAAGAAATTGATGTGCCTGAGGTTGAGGACCATGTCATTATGTCTCGGAGAATGCTTTCGAAAATACGCGAGACTGAAAGAAGATTCGCATTTTTCGTGAAAAAGAAAACATCGTCGGCGTAGAGCTGACATTCTATGCTGGGATAGTTTGCTGATAGCTTGGCAATTTCATCGAACGCTATTATAAAAAGAAGCGCGGAGAGTGGAGACCCTTGTGGCGTTCCATTCTCTAGATTTACAATAATTGAGGCAAAACCATTTATTCTCACTCTGCATTTTCTGTTAGTGAGAAAGCTTTTAACAAAGTTTATAATTTTGGAACCAACCTTCAACTTAGTTAATGGTTTCAAAATGATATGCACTCCAATTCGGTCGAAAGCCTTCTCCAAATCGATTGCTAGAAGTGAAACATGGTTTCTTGACGAGAGTGCGTTTGTAACGACATAGTCAAGGTGCAAAAGAGCATCAATTGTGCCACTGCCTTTTTTATATGCTACCTGGTTAGAACTAATAACTTTGTTGTTCTTAATATACCACATCAACCTATTTGCAACCAGTTTTTCCATTAGTTTACCAAGGCATGATAACAGAGAGATGGGCCTATAGCTTTCAACAGAAGTGGGAGGTTTATTGGGTTTCAAAATTGGTACGATATAGGAAGTTTTCCACGCTTGAGGGTAAAAGCCGTAATTTAGGATTTGGTTATACAGATTAGTTAGTCTGCATTTCATGCAACTGGGTAAATTTTGAATCATAGGATAAGAGATTCGATCAAGGCCAGGAGTTTTACCTTTCACGGTAGAGAGCGCGAACTCCAATTCATTAATAGTGATTTTCGATTCAATTGTCCTGGCAGCAGGTGATAAATTGTTTATAATGTTTGCTTGGTCGTTTAGACAGTTGTATTTTGCCGAGCAAAAGTTGCTTGAAAAGCTGGCGTCGTTTGAGTTAGAAGCGTAGAAGGAGGCAAAATAATTGGCTATTTCGAGTGGAGAACTGATAACGCCATTTGTGGAGTTAATGTGGGCGAAAGTAGTTTGCTTACCTGAACCAGTGAGCATTTTAATATCATGCTATATTTTTCGGGGCTTAGTGTTAGGATTTATGCTAGCCGTTAACTCTTCGAACTTCTTACGCTTGGCATTTTTGGCGGCGCGCTTAAAAAGAGCATTTGCCTTTTTGTAGCTTACCAAGTTTGAAATAGTGCGAAAGCGTTTGTATTCGTGCCATTTATTCTGTTTGTTTTCACGAAGTTGGGATAAATGAGAGTTCCACCAAGGAATCCTTTTCTTACTACTTTTTGGTGAAGTTTGTGGTATAGCGTGATGTGCTGCTGTTCGAATAATTTTTGAAATATTGGCTGCTTCTTGGTTGACGTTGCTGGAAGCACGTAAAGTTTCACACAAATTAATGCATTTAGTGCTAAATTTCGCCCAATCGGCTGATTCTAGAATAAACTTAGCGTTTGACTTAAATGTGGATTGGGTTTGGGCATTTAGTTGGATGGTGATCGGATAATGATCGCTACCGTGAAGAGAGTTAGAGACTTGCCATGAGCATAGTGGTGCAATCGAAGCAGAACAGAAAGTTAGATCGACAGTAGTGAAGGAATTCCGGGTGGAGAAGTGTGTTGCAGACCCGTCATTTAGACATATAAGGTTTGAGGACATTAAAATATCTTCGATACATTCGCCTCTTAAGTTGGTATACGCGGAACCCCAAATTGTACTCCAAGCATTGAAATCCCCGCCCATAATTAAATCAGAAGGAAGTTGTTTTATGATTCCTAAGATATCACTCGAAACAATACGTTGTGTAGGGTGGATATATAGGCCGACAATACCAATTTTTTTAGGCAAGTCAACTTCTAGCGCTATGGAAGATACATTTGATACGATTGATATTTGTTTGTGTGGAATATTGCGCCTAATTAGTATCGCCGTGCCTTGTTTATTTGTATTAATACTGGGCAAATTGTGAAAGTAACCAATATATTTCCTTGGTGTATGTGGTGCGTAATTGTGAGGAAGGTGAGTTTCGCTTAAGAGAATAATTGCAGGTGAGTAAGAATTGATGAGGATTTCAAGGTGAATATAGTTGTTGAAATAGCTATTGATATTCCATTGTATAATTGAGAACATAAGGATAGAAAGAAAGGAAAGTGATCTAAGTAGAGAGAAAGATTAAGCTCGACTTGACTACGTATCAAAGTTCTGCGAGGCAGAGCTGAGCGAGTCGTCTGAGAAGGTTAATCTGAGCTGACGCGTGGTGAAATGTCATTTGTCTTAGTGAGAACTGAGACAGTAGACATTTCGTCATCACAATCTGAGGTGAGCTGTGTCTGAGAAACGGAATCATAGTTGTTAGTATAAATTGGCTTAGTACTCGTATTAAGAATGTTGAAAACTGTTGAATTTATATTGTTCGAATTAGGAAATGAATGCAAAGGGGGATTATCGTTCTTTGTACTTGTTTTTGCGATAGAGTCAGCTGAGAAGCTGGTTTTTAGAGGAGGGTGTGTTAAGGGAATGAAAGAGGTAGTAGAAGCTATAGAAGTAGAGGAATGGGATGATATTGAATTTTGTGTTGCTATCGATTCTTTAGGTGTTTGTATAATTGAATTTTTGGTTGAGGGAGCTGTGTTTGCGGTTATTTGAGAATATGTGGGATAGGAGGAATTAGTGGAGGCGGTGGTAAGAGAAGACTGGGTTGTTGTCGAATTATTGGTAGTTGTCAATTCTTTGCTTTGCATGATTGTGCTTTTTGCAGAAGAAGAAGTGCTTGCGATGATTTGAGAGAATGTTGAAGCGGAGGGTTTAGAGGTGGTGGAGGCATTATATTTTTTTGCTGCTTCGCGCATACTGCATTTATTTATTGTTTTAATTTTTAGTATTTCTTTAGCTTGTACGAACTTTGGGCAGTTGCTTGCAAATGATGGGTGGTCGCCAGCGCAGTTGGCGCACATTGTTCTAGAACATTCCGACCCTACATGGGGTGGTAGGCTGCATATGGCGCAGGTGGAAGGATTTTTGCAGTATTTTAACCCTCTAGTGCATAATTTTTTAATTTTTAATTTAAAAATTTTCTTCGCTCAATTCAGCGTCAGAGAATACGAATCCGTCATCGCTTTTGATATTTTACCTACAGTTTTGCCAAAAATTAGGAAAAGAAATTTTTGCCAAAAGGCACTGTCATGCAGTTAAGGTATCATTGTACCGTATCAAAGTATACACATATTTTCGTTTTTGATCGATCAGTTATATTTTTTTATTACTTTTTTTTAATAATTTAATTCGTTTGTATCTTTGCCTGCATTAAGATGTACATTAGATATATAAATACATATATTTATAAATATCATATATATATTATATGATTGATTTGACTTACTTATGTATGTACTTATATTTGAATTAGTTATTTCTTGGTATGAAATTCTTTGAAACAGTTCTTTGTGGATGAATTACATAATGGAATATCGCATTTTTCACAATAAGATTGCGTCTGCGAATTACAAGGTTTATTTTTACAATGCAATTTTGCAGACCGATCTCGAAATTGACACCAGTGACCAACGTTATCAAAACGTACATCTGATATTGGCATATAACCTTTTTTTTACCGACAGCAAAACTTTCCACTTTGCTTGAGTTTGATGGCCTTCCTCTGCCTTTGACTGAATCCTGGCCTATTTTAGTGAGAGCTTCTGCCACTTCACATCGAAATTCCGCCAGAGTCAAGCGTTCGTGTTGCAATGAATTAATACGATTGTAAAGAATATACGCATTAACTAATGTCATGTCTAACAAATGATAAAAAACACGGGTCGTCCACTTCTGGGTCTTTATGCGGATCTTATATCGGCCAATCAGGCTATCCATCAGGTCGACACCGCCCATGTGTTTATTATAGTCTTGGACAATTTGTGGACAATCAATGTATTTGTAAGATTTTTGTCGTCGATTCCATCGACGAGATTTTTGCAAACATGTATCTGTACTGGATCCGTGTGGTTGTATACCTACGTAAGTTGAAGCAAAACGGACGCTTCTGTTATCATTCCACAATACCGTTGATATATCGATTCCATAAGCTGACCCAACAAATTCTTCAGAATAACCACGCTCGCGCTTATTTTGCTTCAAATCAGAGTCAATAGCCAGTTTACAACTCATGATACGATTGGCGCGAATTGTTCCTAAGCTATGGATACCCCTGCTTTCCAGATAAAGTACTAAGCCCAGCGACGTGTAAAAATTGTCAAAATAAAGTATGTGGTTTGCAAATTCGGGGATGTGTTTTGATAACCTTACAACCACATTCGATGAGGCGCCTAAATCTGGAACTTCTTCCTCCATTTTATTATCGCCAGCGCTGGAATATAATTCAAACTGATATGAAAATCCACTAGTATCACATAAAACAAATAGTTTAAACCCCCATTTATGTGGCTTATTATCTCCTCGTTATCTCCTCGAAACGGTTTACAGGCATTATTGTACGAATAGCCTCAAAACCATGTCGGCCCCAATATGACCGAACACTTGGATATTTATAAACTGACATAAAAATAAGTATTCCAATATAGCCCCGAATATCATTAGCCGTACATACAAAAGATGTATCTATCTGTTTCTGCCTCGCGTATAAGTTCGTTTCATTTACAATAGTAGAAAAAAAATGTGTATCAGCAAATTAGCAAAAACACTTATATGGAGTAGTTAATTGTACGAAACCAGACATATCCGGGCATTGGAATTTGATTTGATCTTCATGAACTTTCATGCTTTTTTTTCCACACTATTTTGCTTATTTCCTCATCCTTCTGTCGCATCTGGACAACATTTCCATCAAAACTTCTGAATATATAACTACTGACCCCTGCGCACGTCTTAGGCCTTTTTGGAGGAGCTGGTGGTGTACTGTCACCATGTAAATTTACACTTGATTCTTCCCTGGCTACGGAAGCTGTAGGCGTAACCAAAGTTAAATTTAGATCTGATACACTTATGCCCAGTTCGCCACAGTCAAAACTGAATTTGTCAACCAAGTTGATACCGTCATCTATATCTTCATCATCCGTTGAGACCACGTCATCACTGCTTTCCTCATCTATAACATCAATAGTGTTCAGAAACTCCTCAATTTCTTTTTCAGTCAAACTTGAAACCTTGTTTTGCATTTTTTCTTTCCAACCATTCATTTTAACTCTAAAATTTTCAAAAGAGAGATGTTCGTTACAAAAGAGTATTCACATGGTAACTGCATGCTGGTGCCTTTAGGCATTGAAACTTTGAAAAGTCACCCTAATGAAGTATACATAAAGCTAACACTTTTGACAACTGAATATCATTGAAAATACATGAAATAACTTACCTGAATTTTTTTATCACTTTCTTTATATAAATTACCAGCGAACAAATACTTAAAAGTTTACACTTTTCACACAACTATTTTATGCATGCTCAATACTCAGTTTCTCTCGGACAACTGCCATTCATTACATAATGGCGAGTGAAGTAAAAACTTTGCATATCAAAAAAGAGTCATAAAATTGTATAAAATATGCCCGTTTAACTTTTAAAATAAAAAAGTTACATAATAATTCAAAATTCTATTGCAAAGCAAGCATTGCCTAAAGGCTCTGTTATGCACTAGAGGGTTAAAGTATGACCAAGTAATTGGCATGACTTACATCGCATTGGGTTTGGATAATATGGACGAACAGAAACTTTCCTCCAGGCGACGTCGATTTTTTCTGGCAGAGAGTAGCTGTCGAATGATAGAAGTATTGCGCCAGTTGGAATTAGAGTGTCTTGTGATTTCTTTTGGAATTTGTATGCAGCGATCACGCCATGCATTTTTAAGCCATCAACGATTTCTGAATCGGTTAGGTTGTTTAGGAAAGGGGCAAATATGGTGCCTTTTACACAGTTTAGATTTGTTTGATAAGTTACATTAATTAAACATATACCGGGAAGAAGTTTTGAAGATATGAATTTCTCAGCGATTTTTTTATTCTTAGTAAGCACTAAGAGGCTTCCATCACGCAACTCAGAAATGGAAATTATGTCCTTGCTGATAGCTAATATAGCTTTGTGCGCTGCAAAGCAGGAATAATTGGATATTGGTTTTGTTTCTTCACTTGATTTTATCACAATAAATTTAGGGTCGTCTGTTTTCGCAAAAACAATTGGAGGTAGTTCGGGGTATGATTCTCGCGTTTTGTTGGGTTTTTTACGCTTGCTATGAACACCAGGGGAAAGTAGGGCGAACCTATTTTCCCTAGGTGGGGATGCCCCAAGGGGCATTGTTTCACACCTATATAATAACACTAAACCCTCGGTTATCACTCGCGTAAGCAACTGTACACGGGCAATTTAAGTGAATTTATTAATGTGTTTACGTAGGTAAACGAATATGAATGCAAAGAGAGTACAACTACTACACAGCGGAAGAGATAGTGACCGTACGCAACGAATGTTAGTCGGTGACTGAGTACATTTTTTTCTTATGCAAATTCTATCGTAATTTTCAAAGCTCTGGTGATACGGGTCAATAGTAAATAAAATAATAAAAATATGAGTGACTTAATGTTTTCGCTATGGAGTAAATGTGAGGGTAGCATCATGATTTTTTTTACGCTGCGCGAAAGTACACCTACATAGAATTTTTTTGTTACTTCATTCCCACATAAGAGGCTAAGAGCCAAAACTTACGTACCTCCCGGGTACATTTTTTGGGGAGGCTACTTTTAGCGTAATTTTAAAATTAAATAATTTTTTTCTGTTCCGAATTGTCGAAGAGCCGGTCTGTTGTTGCCCATTTTAGTAAATTTAAATTGCTCGTGGAAACGATCGGAAACGAACGGAGTGACCAGTCTCGCAACAGCTACAACAGATATTGTTTTTTGTGCTTCTAATGCAGGATTTCGGTGATAAGTCCATCGACCTATTCTCACACGCCCTGCAAAACAGCTAATCAGACGTATTGTGGCCCAACAGAACAACTAAAATTCGGCGTCGGAAATGAAAATGGATTGGCCATACTCTATGAAAACCCAATGGTCACATCACCAAAGCAGCTGATGTGCAGTCCAACGAAAACGAGGAGCCGTCTAGTCAAAGCAGAAGCGCTACAAGCAGGCCGACCAGTAAAATTCCTAGCTTTGAACAAATATTTTTTTAAATTGTTTATTGAGGCTCTATGTTTCGCCCAGTGACGACGGAAACATTTACTGTGGTCCAACTGCTCTCACGCTTACCGACAGTAGTGCGCCGATATGCCATTTCGCTCAAAATTCTCTACTTCAGTGAGGGATAGCGGCGCACAACACAAATACAAGTTTTATAATTGCAATTAATTCTTAATAGCAATCTGGATTTTACAAATGTGAAATAAGTAATGTATTACGCGTATTTTCTTTGGAAGTACGTTTCATCAGCCATCCTATGCAAGTCTCATTGTAAATGCCTTTTCCTGAGAGATTTTTATTCCTGCTAGTGAAGATTTATCAAAGGTTGAACTTTATTTTTTAATTACAATTTTTCATAAAAATATAGTTCATTCTATAACAAAGGCCACAAAAATCCAAGTTTCAAACTTTGGGCAAGATTTATGAAAATTCGAAAGTTTGTTATGAAAGTTTAGTTTTTAATCGGATTTTCTTTTTTAATTTGGGCACTAAATTATGTAGCTCAATAAATTCTAGTCTAACAAAGTACAAATTTGAATTCGCTTCAAACTCTGGTTGATTTTTGATAATTTTTTCTTTCAAGATGCTCCGCATTTTCCCTGAAATACTTTTAGAGAAAAAAATTATCAAAATTCAACAGAATTTTGTGCTACTTCAGGCTTTTTTTTATTATAGTAAACTTCAAAGGTCTATAAAACTGCGTATTCATATTAAAAAAAACTCTAATTAAAAAGGTTCTTTTGTTGAAATTTATTAAATTTTAACTATAGTGATATAAAATTGAAGCATCCCATTCTAAGTGCAAACGCAAACGAAAAGCGTGACGTGAATTGTCCTAGCACCTGTCTAGCTGTTCTTAAAGGTAAGTATGCGGGATATATCACTAAACTAGATGCCAGTATTAAATATGATATTTCACAAACATGGCATGGGAATCAACTCACCACCACCAAAATGCAAATTATTACATCCAGAAAGAAGTAAAAAGTACAGCGCAGAAGATTTCCCAGAACCTTTTGGCCGGATACTAAACAACCGGCTCACAAACTGTGGACAACTGCAAACAGCAAACCGAGATATATTCGTTGCTTAACTCGGGTTGATGACAACTTGAACAATAGACACAATGCGATATCGCGCCCTAAATGGGAACATTGTCATAAACCAATTATGGGAGCCGCATAGACGTCGACAATGACTTCACACAGTCTACTGGGAAAAACAAGCGGCAAAAACAAGAATAATAATAACTATAACAATGGCGTAGCGAAATAAAATAAAATAAAATAAAACACCAGCAATCGCGAATGCTTTACAAAGTCGATGCAGCAAAAGTAAAGCAATAAAAAGTGGAGGGCTATTTCACTGGAACGCTGAAAAACTGAAAAAAATTGAAAAGAAGAAACAAGCACAAATCCGACTGCGAGAAAACACACAGATAAGTGTCAAGAGAGGAGGAAAAATTTAAAAAAGTAACTTAGAAGATAAACTACGATTGTGATCAGTACAGGCAACTTCCAGCAGACAGGAGCGAGCAGTAGATGCCGGTTAGAAATGCCAAGTGAAGAATGACATAAGTTCTGGCGTTGATGGCAGCAGTGAAATGGTTGCGCACAAAAATGGTACTGCATACAGTAGTAGTAGCAACAGCCAAGACTACGTAACTATTGCCCACGGTATGCACATAAGCTTCCACACTAACATACACCATATACATATACATACAGTGAAACCTCTCTTGGGCGGACATTCACCGTCAGTCAACTCTTATTCGCCCAAGAGAGATGTTCGCTCAACGGGACGGTAGTTTATTTTAGAACTTTTTATTTTTTTAATTAATCGAATACTATTTCCTCTTTGAATAAAAGATATTGATATTATATCCTTCAAACAAAACTCTGCATGTATTTCCTCAAAAGTGCATATTTCATTTACGTGCATTTAAAGTAATAACGAAAATAAAAATAACTATTAAATTTCAGTTAATAAACTATATAAAACTAGATATACAGGGTCCGGCACTCGAAGTGTAATCAACTTCACACCGTTAGTTGGCTATATGACAGTCCAGAGTATTGTTTACAAGCGCGCGAAAGCAATTTGCCGAGAGTAAACGCGAAAAAAGAAAATTAGTGACCTCGAGCACCTTCAAGTAAGTAAAGTTTTTGTGTATCACACCATTACTCGTTACAAGGATACTGGTAGCATCACGAAACGTAATGGAGGTGGTCATCAAAAGACTGCGACGTCACGTGAAGTGGTTCAAAAAGTGAAGAAGCGACTTGAGCAATGTCCCCGATGAAGTGCCAATCAAATGGCGAAAGAACTGGAAATATATGACCGTAGCATTCGCTGCATACTGAAAAATGATCGAAGTCACGCCTTAAAAGATCCGAGATCGAAAAATTGCATGGTCTCACACCAAAGTAGCAGCAAGTCAGACTTGAGAGAGCGAAGGAGTTGCTTCGCTTGACCGAAGCCGAAAGCGATCATTTTCCGAACATTGTGTTTTCTGACGAGAAAATTTTTCAAATTGAGGAAATCGTAAACTCCCAAAATGATAGGGTTAATTTGACCGACCGTTCATGCAAGAGTTTTAGTTATCGATTAGCCACTAGGAGGCAGCACCCGCCACAGGTAATGGTTTGGGCCGCTGTAACCGCAGATGGGCGCACTCCAATTGTTTTCATCAAGCCTGGCGTCAAGGTACATAGGAAATATTATCGAGAAAGTATTCTGGAGGCTGCTTTGAAACCGTGAGCAGACAAACATTTCGGTGGCAAACCATGGACGTTTGCACAGGACTCGGCACTATCTCACAAAGCTCGAGGGAACCAAGAATGGCTAAAAAACAACGTTCCGAACTTCATAACATCCACACAATGGCTCTCAAATTCACCAGACGCGAATCCGATGGACTATTTTCTTGGGACCATTTTAGAGAGCATTGTCCGAACTAAAAGATTCACCAGCCTCGAGGCGCTGAAAAAGACATTGTCCGCGAGTGGGCCAAAATACCTGCAAGTCACATTCGGGCAGCTGCGATTCGTTTCTGGCCGTCTCAAGGCCATAGTTAAAGCGAAAGGTGATCATATCAAGCAAAAGTAAATTTATTCTTAATTTTGTATTATTTTCACACATTTCTTAATTTGATTGAATAAAAGTAATTTTCCAAACTAAATTTATGGCCTTTTTAATTAGTTGCACTTCGAGTACCGGAGCCTGTAACTTTTTCATGGCCGTTGGCCGCGTGCCACCGAAGACGACGCTTGCATCTGCGGAGTCTAATTTTCTTCAAGCGCGTTTTCGACAAATGACCAGTTGAGCACCTAAAGACTTTCATGTGGAGATCTTCTGTAATTAGTATTGACATGGATCTGATTAATTTCTGTGGATACGCTTTTCAACTTTTCTAAGGGCGCGAGGGCGACCATTTCTTTTTCTGTCTGCCATTTCAGACGTTTGGGAAAAGCGATTGATCGTGTGGTAAACAAACATTCTCTAAATAATAAGTTTTTTCAGCAATTCGTAAATCTCACTTGAACTTTTACCACTCTTGCGTAATGTAATCACTGCAATGAGACTTTCCTTAGCGAAACTGAGTATAATTTAGGAGTAGACAATGCGTACGAACAAAAGCAAAAACACGGAACTTTTTTTTACGAAGTTGTTCTCGCCGTACGCATTCTAAAATTTGTCGCAGAATATGGGTATATACTTATACAGTCCTCCACCTATTTCTGGAGTGCGCATTAAAGTTGTTCCACATATGCGGGACCCTATATCTTTAAGCCGACTCCGAACGGCAAATGGTGTTTCGTGAGGAGCTTTTTGATGGCAGAAATACTATACACTCGGAAACTTACCATTGTCTGTCGAGCGGCGACCGCTACTAGAAAAAACGTATTATACATATTTAGGATGTGGAAAATATTCTTCCAAAACAAAATTTTGAATACCTGAGTGAAAATTTTTTTTTTTAATTCAGCGGAAATTTGGAGCCACTTGTGATCTGCGATTTGTTATGTTAAGATAGATTGAGCTATAAAACTACAGTCCCACAATTTTTTTGAAAACTCTGAATAAAAAACTCGAAATTTTGATGCACTTTTTTTAAATTTGCTAAATTTTTGTAATTTGAAGCAAAGTTTGGAGCTTTGGTGGGTATATGTTTTATTTTAAAATACACCATGCTTTAAAAAAAATAAAAAAAAGTTAAATATATTAAAAAAATAATAGTTAACACTTTGTAATTCGTTGCGCTTCTATTATTTTGAACACAGGTGTATACAATTCCACCTCACCCATAATTTTTCTTGGTGCTCGTTTTTCACCTAACCAGTTTTATCGTCTATTCTTTTTGCTGAGTAAGATCTAGCTGTGACTTTTCTTTGCCAATTTTCACTATCGTTGCCTATCTAATTCTTTAAATTCGTATTAACGACCTACGACGTTTGTTGGGGATGCCATCACATGCTTTTGTATACGTGTACGAGTATGTGTGAAAATCATATACATACATACATGTTTCACTACCATACATGTTTTTTTTATCATGGATTATCGCCCAGATTCTTGGCCATGCTCGTCATTTTGTCATCAGTAGACCAAGTATTGGCTATCTAATAGCTAACAACCTTTCTATCGGTCATGCGTGCGTTTGCGTGTGTCAGTGATGAACGAAGTGATGTTGTTTTATGGTCATTCGTCAGCTTGTGCGATAAAATCAAAGCCTGCATTGGAAATGATAGCAAGCCGGCAATAATGCGAAAAGCCAAAGTAAATGACTCTTAGCACACTGATGTTTTACACACACACGATTGTCGACCAGCCAGAGGTAGGAAGGTATAGAAACAACAACAAAAACAAATGAATGTAAGAAAACACAGTTGATGATATTCTGACAAAGAGCCTCAGGAATTGCACAGCAGCATAAGCAAGAAAAGATTACATTACACATACTGAAATTACAATATGTTTCTTATATGCAGCAAAAAGAGTAATTTCGTTGATGCAGTGTGTTAGTACATTACTTTTTTTTGGGGGAAAAAGGGTATTCCAAAAGACGTGCTTAGACGTTGTTTTAAAATAAAACATGTAAAAATGTGTATTCTCCCAGGTTTCACTATTTTCATATGGTCCTACTCAAATACGGCTCTTATGCCTAATTGTTGAGAGCATCGAGATACCGATGTTGAAGGTTATTCAGCAACATTTTGGGCTACAGCAGTAATACTCCCAACAAAACGTCCAGTTTGTGGTGCGCAAGTTCTTTTTCTATCCGCGACACAAGTCAAGCAGTTTCTGGAAATTGTTTCATCAACCTTTGAATTGCTGACTCATTCAGACGATTATTTCTACCAGGAAAATGGCAAATTTTGCGATATTTTGTTTTTAAGGATTGACAATTTCCATAATAGGTTTCAATGATTTTAGCGCGTTGTTTTACCGTGGTTAAAATTGTATATCTGTCTTCATGATGATAAATGTCGAAGATGACATAAAACAAGGTACCATCTAAGAATTATTATCTACTGACATCTAGCCGTAACTTTTGGAAAACCTAAAGAACTCCTGGTAAATATCGTTCACGGTATGTCTGCATTAAAATGTGTCTAAACTTCTCCTGAAATTAGAACAAAAAACAAATGATTTTTTATATGCCTAGGAAGGTTATCTTGTCTAGGAGCAGCCATCTGGCTGGCCTGAGGCCTGAGTCCTTCGTATATCGTATTGGGGCCAAAGGGTTTTCGAAATAGCACATGAAGAAATGGAGCTCCATCTTCTTTGCACTTTCCTGAGAAATAATTTGTGCAGTTTCCCTTTAACAACTGTCAGGGGGTGACCGGGTAGGAGGTCTCTGAGGCCAATTCTGTCTCCAGGAAGGAGCTTATCAGCAATTTCATTTCTCTCTATGTTCCTATGTCCTGGAACCCAGATCAGAAAAATATTACCTGCACACAATCTACTACTAATCTCGTTCTGCACCATGGCGTCGTCAGAGCCTTGATCGTCCCGCGTTCACTAAGCATTTTGTATGCCTGTAGGATCGCAAAGACTTCTGCTTAAAAAACACTGGCAGTATTCGGTAGTTTAAAGGAGATAGATAAATTGGCTGATTTAAAGAAAACCCCTGCTCCGACTCCGAGTTCCATTTTGGAACCGTCAGTGAAGACAGAAATGCAAGCTTCGGTGCAGATTTTCTCCTTGATCCAATCCTGCCTATTTGGAAAGATTGTCCTAGCACGATCCTCAAACTCCAGTTTGCGGATAGAGAGATATGTTCGAAGTTCGGAGAAATACGGTGTTAATTGCTCGAAAATGCTACCATGTCGCTTGAGAGATTGCCTCCAGAGGCCAACCTCCTTTAACCTGATTGCACTTTGAGCTGCGATAAAAATAACGTAAAAGTCAGTGGGAAGTAAGTGCAGAACGACTTTTAGGGCAGCACTGGGATAAGTTTTTCATGCTCCGGTGATGCCTATGCATGTAGTCTTTTGCACCCTCCCCAGTTTAGTGATATTATAGTCCTTCCCAATAGCTTCCCACAAACCAAGCATCCATACGTTAAAATTGGCAAAACCACTCCGCTGTACATCCACTGCACGACCTGTGGCTTGAGCACCCATTTTTGACCGAACATAGATTTGCAGGAGTAGAAGGATATACTGACCTTCTTTACCCTGTTTTCAATGTGTAGCTTCCAATGGAGTTTGGAGTTAAGTATCACTCCAAGATACCTAACTTCGCATGAGAACGGGAAGACGTGGTTGTTTAATTTGGGAAGTCGAAAGGGTGGAGGTTTTTATTTTCTGATAAATAGCACCAGCTCCTTTTTGTCAGAGTTGACTCGGGGGCCGGGAGTGGCAGCTCAGCGACTGGTGACCTTTCCAAAATCTTAAGTATTACTGAGGGATACGTTCCCGATACCACCAGGACCAAGTCATCGGTCCAGAGACAGATAAGTTTTTCTACCTCTAGTCTATCTAACACAGTGGCAATTGACTCTGCCCTGATGTTATTAAAAGCACCCTCTATGTCTATGAAGGCCCCAAAGTGAATTATTGACCTTCTAGAGATATTTCCACAGTCCCCACGACCTCGTGCAAGGCTGATTCCGTGGATTTCTCTTCCAGGTAAGCATGTTACGCTGGAGATAATTTGGATTCGATTTGCTTTCGGATATGATACTCAATCAATCTTGCAAACACTTTTAGAATAAGTGCTTGTCCAGCTGACCAGTGGATGAGTAGGAAAAAGTTCACCTGTTCAATTTATTATTGAAAGCCCTATTGAACAGAAGCCAGTCTGTTCTTTTAGGGTTCCTGTGAGGAGATATACAAAGGGTTGTGGTATATGACTTTATATATAATACAACAAAATCAGAAATTATTTAAATAATGATTTCCTTAAGTATATATAACTTTCCAGGTAATCCTGTTAGTACCATATATATTTTGTTTTGTTGGTGAAATACAGTAGCATATTTATTTGAATTAATTCTGAAAGTGTTAAGCCACTGTAGAAATTTATAAATATTGTTCTTGTTTCTTAAAAAACACCCGAGCACTCGAGTATACTCAAAGTACTAAATTAAAGTGGACAAACTTTTTAAAAATATACTTAAATTTTGAAAATTTTAGCCTTAAAATTTTATTTATTTTTATTAATTGTGTGTTGTTTTTATTTTGCGTTTTAGAATTTAAATATTTTGACACTGGGGCAACCTCGCTCAGCACCAACAAAACTTTAATCTTCGTTTTTGATGAAGATGTTTTCAAAGCAGGAAACAAAACAAAATGTTTTTTATTATTTTGGAGGAAAGACCTTTTTCAGATTTCATTTATTTTATTGCCTCAACCGTTACAGTGGCCTAACACCTAAATTTACAACTTACATTTATTACGATTTACAATCCAACAATTCAACTTGTAAACGTTTTTCGGATGTGCACAGTTATAAAGAAGAAAAATATTCGCATAGATTGCCCAACTGGCCTGCCTCTCATAGTTAACAACAAACTGATAATCCCTTCAACTACAGAAATGAGTGTGTCGAATTGGCATTATATTAAATATTGTGTACTTTAAATATTGCAAATGCCCGTAAATAATTTTTTTATATGACTATCCATGCACTTTTACAGATTATGTGGGATAATAAGAAATGTTGTGTGTTAATATTCGTCGTACATATTTACTTAAACATACATATGCCATTAAGAAGTGGCAATTTGCAGGAGAATAAACAAATAATTCCAAAAACCAAATAATAATTCTTAGCAACAAATAATGGAACACAACAACAACAGTACCCTGCTTGCAGAATTTCTAAACTATTGTGTTTCCTCATTTTCATTTTGAAAAAAATTCTTAAACACTTTAAACTCTCTTTGTCAGTAAAATTCTCTTCTCAGCCTTTAATGAAGGTATGTGCGGTTTTTCTCAAGGGTTCTCCAATAACAGGTGTTAAAGGTGAATGATTGCGCTACCGAGAAATAATTAACAATTTTTTATGGCCGGAATTGGATGGTATTGATCTGGACAACGTTTATTTTCAACAAGACGGCGCTACGTGCTACACAAACAAGGAACCATTGATCTTTTACGGGAAAAGTTTCCGGACCGTGTTATATCTCGAAGAGGTGATCCCGGTGGCCACCGAGATCTTATGATTTAACACCTTGGGACTTTTTTCCTTGGGGCCACGTGAAAGAGAAAAGATGGAATTCGTGAGACTATCGAAAACATAGGGCAGCAATTTGCAATTCGGTTATGGAAAATTTCATGAGAAGTATATTGTCCTGTAAGCGTGGCAGTCATTTACCTAATATTATTTTCCACTATTAACGGCATACCTTCCTCTTTATAATGAAATAAACATCTCATCAATTATATTAAAAAATAGCATTTTTCTTTCAATATTAAAATAACACCTCTTTTTAAAAACCCTTTATTAGATATTACTATTTTTTCGACACCCAGGCACATCGTCAAATGTCGAATTGCTGAAATTTAAATTCGATCCGCCCTAATAGATTCATCTGGTATTACCACTCAACGTTCGGTATTTTAAGTTTTTAAATGAAGACTATACGATACACACTTGCAATTCACAATCAGTCATATATCATATAAGCAAAAAGTATGCACATACATACATATGATACATTCTATCAAAAAAATATCGGGAATTGTTTAAAAAGCGCGCGTTGAACATTTGTCTAAATTTTCTTTGCTGAAATATTGGCACCACTGTCCTCTATAGTGTCGCAGAGTATGAGCACGATCTGTCAATTAGCTCGGTTTTGGCATTTAATTATATCAGTCAACCGCAGGTGTGCTCTGCGATTTTCACTATGGATAAAAATATCGAACAAAGAATTTGTCTTAAACTTTGTGTTTTGAACGAGATTTCATGTGCCGAATCATTGAAAATGTCGCAGAAAGCCTATGGCAGAAAACCTATGGCGAGTGTGCTTTATCAAAAACACGGGTCTACGAGTGGTACTCGTATAGGGCTTTTGCAGAGGGTCGAGAAGTCGTAGAAGATTTGCCCCGATCTGGTCGCCCATCAACGTCTTCAACGAATGAAAACGTCGACAAAGCCAAGGAAATTGTGCTGGAAAACCATCATTTAAGTTTGAGAGAGGTAGCTCGTGACCTTAACGTGTCTCATGAATCAATTCACAACATTTTACACCATCAATTAGGCATGAGACGCGTGGCTGCTGGCTGCTCGACTCGTTCCAAGAGAGTGGAATTTCTTTAAAAAAAATTCATGGCAAGAAGGTGGCTGAAGACATGCTTGAGCAAGTGAATTCGGATCCAACGTTTATGCAGCACATAAGAACAGGTGATGCGAAGTCGGTATATGAGTTTGATATGCAAACCAGTCGAACCGAAACCCAAGAAATCACGTCAAAGTCGTTGAAAAATGAAAGTCATGCTACTCATTTTCTTTGATTATCGTGGTATTATGCACTCAGAATTCATTCCAAATGGTTCTACGGTAAATAAAGAATATTATTTGGAAATTATGCGACGTTCTAGGAAGAATGTGCGTAGGAAACGGTCCGATTTGGGGAAAGAAAACTCATTGACCTTGCATCATGGTAACGCACCGTCTCATAGGGCTCATATTGTGAACACTGTTTTGACCAAAAACTCGACAAATATCATCGAACAACCTCCGTATCACCGGATTTAGCCCCCTATACCTTTTTTTCTTTTTCCAAAACTTAAATTGCCACCCGCGGAGGCCGTTTTGAGTCGATAGAGATTATTAAGGAGAATTCGCTGAAGGAGCTGAAGAAGATCTCTTCAAACGCGTGTAAAAGGTGCTTTGATGACTGGACTAATCATTGGCATATGTGTATTGCTTCGAATGGAGTCTACTTTGAAGTCGAAAAATAAATTTTTATGACTAAACAATTATTTTGCGTTTTATTGAACAATTCCCGGTACTTTTTTGACAGAATGTACTCCCACAGCTGTTGAATATTTTTCCAGCAAGTATTATTGAAATTAATTGAAGCCTATTTGTTAATTATGATGCAGCGGATACGAGTTCATATGGGATGTAAATTACCAAATTGCACATTGACATTCAGATACATACTTACACTTACGTTTACATAAGCGAAGCTATTAAGTAAAATTTTTTATTAAACTCGCTTCAGCAGCTGTTGATGTTCTCATATAGGACTAAGAACGTACATAAGTAAATATAAGTTTACCACTTCATTGAGTTACCCAGTCAAGTCTCTTAAAACCTACTTTAAGTAAATACACTTCTGCGTTTACTTATCAGTCTCCTGTTATTTACTTAGTACGGGCAATGACGCCGTTGACTTTAATTTCGTATTTATCATCCCATCCTCATTGTGGTTTGAAGTATTGCAAAATACAATTTTAATTGTTAAAAATGGGACGAAAAGAAGAGCTTCTTTAATACATTATAAATGGAAGAGCAGAAAGAATGCAATAAGAAGCGGGAGCTGCATAAAATATTTCCAAGCGGTGGTGAAGTTTTGCGGAAAGGCACATTAAAGGAACGGAAAAGTGAATTTTTATTTCAGAACAAATTCTAAAGAAAAAGTACGCAAAAGTTAGCAGGCAAGTACTCAAAGTACTCAAAAAGCCATACTGTTTTTGAAGTGCCACAAAATGTGGACAAAAGAGGGCGTTAACTCATGTCCCAAAAGACGAAATGAAAAGAAAATATTGAGTAAAATCGTGCCGCATTCCATTGAAAGCAAACGAAAAATTTGCGGGCATCAATTTTCGGCAACGAAAAGTTTTCGAGATCGAGCAATCAGAATAAATCCCTTTTTATTTAAAAAGTGTAGTTTTATTTAAACGAATTTTGATTTAGATCATTTAGATCTAATTTATCCACTTGTAATAAAATCTCTCTGGAATCAAATGCTTAAACGACGGTTCCAAAATAAAGTTATGGTTTGAAACGTTGAAACGCAAAAATCCGCACCCACTCATGCAGTAATCAACTCCTTTGCAAGTCCTGTGCAAAGCATCATCATATTAATTGTATTATTCAAAAACCAAAGAAAATGGTTCGTTAGTTTATTAAGTGTTAACCAGTCACAATGCAAATGAATTAAAAAAAAAATTGAAAAATTATTGGCTCATCTGAAGGAACGACTGGTAAAACTGGATGAACTCAAATCCAATGTCAGTCAAATACTTTCTGAGGGGCAAATTACAAAGTTGGAGGGCCAAATCAAAACAATTTATTAGGCTTGAGTCGATATGTCAAAAGCAATAACCAAACTTCGTATATGGTTTAACATAGATGTTCTGAGAATGGGAAATATGTATATCCTTTTTGTGGGAAACTTATACAGGGTGAACGATATGAAGTGTTACCAACTTCACATTGCTTGTATCTGTAAAACAGCTGATGACATCAACGTCAAAATTATTCTAATGACAGTTTATAAGCCATCAAAAGCATTTGCGTCTCAGTTTTGTTGATTTTTTTTTCTGTGATGGAATTCAAACGTAATAGCGTGATTGCATTATATTTGGCTGGAAAATCACAACCAGCTTTTGTTCGTGAGCTCAGTCACCTCAAAGTGAATAAAATGTTTGTGTATCGCACTCTAAAAAGTTACAATGATACAGGTAGCATTGCAAAACGCTATAGAGGTGGACCTAAAAAAACCGCAACAACGCCAGAAATGGTTCGGAAAGGGAAGGCTTGACTTGAACGAAATCCACGTCGAAGTGGAAGAAAAATGGCCAAAGAACTGAAAATATCGCAAGACAGCATTCGACGCATATGGAAAAACGAGCTTAAGGTCAAGGCTTACAAGTTCCAAAAAGCACACGATCTTTCACCCCAGCAAAAAAAAGTTCGGTATGAAAAAGCAAAGGAGTTGTTGCGCTTGCACGAACGTGGCGAATTTCCTAACATTGTGTTTTCTGATGAAAAAACTTTCCCAATTGAGCAGTTCATAAACACTCAAAACGATCGTGTTTACTTTACCGAACGCTCATACGAGAATTTGAGCCTACGTATGGCCACTCGAAGCAATTTCCCATCGCAAGTAATGGTTTGGGCCGCAGTGACCGCTGATGGACGCTCTCCAATCGTTTTTATCGACCCTGGTGTCAAAGTGAATGAAACTTATTATTGGGAAAATGTTTTAGAAGCTGCTTTAGAGCCGTGGACACGCAAACATTTCGGGCGTAGACCGTGTACGTTCCAACAGGACTCGGCACCGTCTCATAAAGCTCGTGTGAACCAAGAATGGTTAAAAAATCATGTTCCACACTTAATTTCGTCCACACTATGGCTTTCGAATTCGCCAGACACAAATGCGATAGACTATTCCATCTGGTCCTTTTTGGAGAGCAAGGTGAGGACTAAAAATACGCCAGTATGGATGCGCTGAAAAAAGCGTTTATACGAGAATGACCAAAAATACATCAAGATCACATTCGTGCAGCATACAAGTCATTTTTTGACCGCTTGAAGGCTATAGTCAAGGCAAAAGGTGGTCATATCGAGGTAAAGTGAATATATGTTAGAATTGGAATCATTTTTGAACAATTGTGTCTTTGAAATCAATAAAAAATAATTTCACACAAAAAAGTTATGGTGTTTTGGATAGGTAACACTTCATATCGTTCACCCTGTAGCTTTTAAAATTATTTTTATTCAAGACATTTATATCTTATTCCATTAACGGCTGTTCCCTTTGCGAAATCCCACATTTGGTTAACAGCTTCTAAATCACGAAGGTTAGAACGCCTCCAGGAATTTTCACTGCCTGTGTGCCCCATCCATCGCCATTTACGAGCGCTTCTAACCTTTTGGATTGATTCTTGCTCGGTGATCTACTAGAAGTCCGCATTTCGGACAGTGTTAACCCAACTTTTACATGTAATCCGAAGGCATTTGTCTGTAATTTCTGCTTAGGTTTTAAGGTATAGGTTTTCAAAACTTTTGTGAAATATATCGAAAGTTGCAGAAATTGTTAAAATCCCAATTAAGTTGAAAGTACTGAGTTGAGTTGCAAATTTGGGAAACATTACTAAACTAAAACTTTACAAGCAAAAATACTATGAAATAATATAAAGAACTCGATAACCAGGTACTATACATGTAAATGTCTATCAGATGTTTTGTCAATATATGCGTGGCAAGTCCACGGGAATGGCTAAAAGTAAAAATATATATAATTAAGTACCTTTCATGAAAGAACATAAAATTCTATAATCTATTAATATTCTATTCCATTGCCCTTTTTCCAATTTCTTACTACCTTTCAGAAAGGGGATAATAAACTGATGCCCCTTTTTCCCTACTTCCAAATTGCATTCGAAATCAGTTGTCAAACTTTACACAACCTTCTATTATTGAGTCATGATTTTTGTCGTAGTATGAGCTATATTTATATAGGGTCCGGCACTCGAAATGTAACCAATTAAAAAGGCCGTACGTTTGGGTTGCAGAATGCCAATCGTGGTGTTTGCTGTGTGGCACGTAGCGCCATCCTGCTGGAACCACATGTAGTCTAGGTCCGTATGGTTCAATATGGGTCTGAAGAAATTGGTTATTATCGTTGTGTAGCGCTCGCTGTTGACGGTGACCGCCTCACCAATGTCGTTTTCAAAAAAGTACGGACCAATGACGCCGCCGGCCCAAAATCCACACCAAACGGTAACTTTTTGAGGATGCATTATCACCTGGTGAACCTCGTGTGGATTGGTGTCGTCCCATATACGGCAATTTTGTTTGTTAACACAGCCATTCATCCAAAAATGCGCCTCGTCACTAAAGATGATTTTTCGCCCAAAACTGGGGTTCTCTTCCAAACGATTCGAAGCCCAGTCAGCGAACAAACGGCGTTGTCTATGGTCATCAACTTTGAGCTCCTGGGTCAGTTGGATCTTGTACGGGTGTAGGCCCAAGTCCCGGCGCAAAATTCGCCAAGTTGAAGTCTGCGAAAGGCCAAGTTCTTGTGCACGGCGAGAAATAGACTGTCTCGGGTTCTGCTGTACACTTTCACGGACCGCGGCAATATTCTCGGCTGATCTTGCGTTCCTTGAACGTACGGGTGTTGGCTGATTGTTTACTGACCCGGTCGTCTCAAATTTGGCCACCAAACGTTGAAGAGTCGACTTTTAAGGGCCACCACGTCTACTGAAAAATGGGCGCAATGCACGCAACGTTTGCGTTAATGAACACTCATTTTGATAATAAAGTTTTATCATTTGAACGTGCTGTTCAATCGTGCAACTTGGCATGATGATTTGGCATAAACAAAAGATTTGACAGATGTCTCCCACAGGGAGCCAAAATCGACCCGCGCCAATTGAAAAATCCTATGTTTCGCATTTACCTTGACGTCAGTCTCGATGAAAACTATTGGAGAGCGCCCATCTGCGGTTACAGTGGCCCAAACTATTACCTGTGACGGGTGCTGTCTTCTGGTGGACAATCGATGATTCAAATTCTGGTATGAACGGTCAGTCACATGAACTCTATCATTTCAGGAGTTTGCGAGTTGCTCAATTTAAAAAAATGTCTCGTCAGAAAACACAATGTTTGGAAATTTCGGCTTCGGCCAAGCGAAACAACTCCTTTGCTCTCTCAAGTTGACTTGTTGCTGCTTTGGTGTGCGACCATGCACTTTTTCGATCTCGGATCTTTTAAGACTTTACTTTCAGATCATTTTTTAGTACGCGGCGGATACTACGGTCATATATTTTCAGTTCTTTCGCCATTTGATTGGCACTTCGTCGAGGACTTCGCTCAAGCCGCTTCTTCACTTTTTGAACCATTTCACGTGCCGTTACAGTCTTTTGATGAGCACCACCATGACGTATCGCGATGCTACCAGTATCATTGTAACGAGTAATGGTGCGATGAACAAAAAATTTATTCACTTTAAGGTGTTCGAAGTTAACGAGCAATCGCTGGTTGTTTTTTTCCAGCCAAATATAATGCAATCCCACTATTACGTTTTAAATCCATTACTGATTTATTTTTTCGCGTTTACTCTCGTCAAAATGCCTCCGCGCGCTTGTAAACAAAATACTCTGGACTGTCATTTAGCCATCATGTCATGCCCGTGCACCAGCTGCGCGAGCAGTCTGAAGTTAGTTACACTTCGAGTGCCGGACCCTGCACATAAAAAATACTTGCGTTTCTATAATTTTGCGATGGGGTATATATCAAAATAAATCGTCGGGGTACAAATTAATAGTAATTGGGACAAGTATATGCCTCATTGTAAAAAAATGCTTTGATTTTTTCTATTTAATTTCTTTCCATTTTATTTTGTTTTATATTTTTTTAATCTTCGATTTTAGTAAAAATAATGTCTATGAAAAACGATGAAAAAACTGCTAAACTCGGTTGCTCTCTTAAATTTGTATATTCCCAGATTAAATTAATTTGAATAAATTAAATGGAACAATTAATTTTAAACTTATTTTATCTAAATATGATACTTACAAAAAAATTGTACCTAAATAAAAACTTTAACTATAGTTAGTATAGTAACATATATGTTTGCGGAGAAAAAAGGGGTATATCTATAGAAGGTTAAAGCTAAACTGTTGTATGTGCTAATTTAAGTTAATTTTTATACTTCAATTGTCAAACATTTATATGTCTTACCATACTTTTTCAAATAAATAAGGCAGTAGCACTCTAATTTTGGGGTTTGAAAATGGGCCCATTGCTTTTATGTACAATTTTTTTCATTAGAATACAATTTTTTTCATTAGGATTGTCTACTAACAGGTCGTTAAGCTATTGCTTAACAAATTCTAGTAGTAAGGCAATTAAATCAGCACCACGCCAATAAATTGCGCTGAAATCAATTTATAAATATTATACATTTACAATCACCCGAAAGCACACACGAAACAACGCTGCTACACTACAAATTATCCAACAGCGGTGCTACAATACATACGACTTAATTTCTCTGTAAACCAAGCGGGCATGCGAAACCCACTGAGGTGCACTGATACTGACATTACCATACACGCAAGCCATTGTGGACACACATACAACAATCAGTGCCCATTGTTAATGGCAAACGGAAGGAAAACAGCTGTGTGGTGCGGTTATAAGAACTGTTGTTTTTCTTTTTTTGTTTTTTTTTACGACGTTTCAATTCAATTGCGATTGTTCGCGTGTGCCAAAATTTCGCCTAACAGATAAACATCCATCTGCGGCAATGCAAACGACTTCCGACAAAGGAAAATTGTATTACAATTTTTTTATATTCACAAGTGCACATAAACCTACACTCACTTGTGTATGTAAAATACCCGATTGTACAAATTGTATGTGAATTAAAATGTTTAACAACAGTTCACTAGGCGCTGGTAGCTTGTTCTTTTATTGTTGATTGAAATTTTTGTATTAGTAAGTTGCCTTTTTTGCTGCTGAAGTAAGCCCTGCAGGGAACACTTTATACAGATCTAGTAGGAATTCGTCTATTTTGATCGCCATTCCGCTGTTGATGTCGCGAATAGGAGTATTTGCCTTTAGAGTGTGACAGTTTAAAAAAAAAAATAAACGTAAAAAGTCGCCGCTTCCATACATTATCACCATGGCTTCTACCACAGCTAGTTCGTTGTTCTAGTTGTGCTGGACGCTGTATGGTTTGGATCTCACATACATTTAATTAAAATTTGAGACTTTGAAAAAATTAAAATAATTTTGTAAATAAATATAAAAATAGCAATAATTTATTTAAAAACATTTTTTTACCACTCCCCAGAGTAGCTGTACCTCTTCAATATCTCGCGAAAGAGAGCTGGTGCACAGGTTTACCTCTCATAAGTGGTATTCAGACCAGGTTCGGTAAAATCATAACTCTGTGTTCGATAATACTTTCACTGTAGGTGTTTCCCTCAGTTGGTTAACAACCGTTGTTTTCTAATCCATTACTTTGAGCCGTATTTACTTGTATAAAAAAGTAATACGCTTATAGCAGCAAAATATGATGGAAGTCATTCATAGTAATTTCGAAAATAATCTTATACATGCTGGCGCAAAATTAATCATCCAATTTTGTTTGGAGTAAATTTTTTAACAAATAAAAAATGACTTTGAGTGATGGAAATCTTTAATTTGATCTTTACGCGCTCCAGTATACCTGCCTGTTTGTATACTGGAGCTGTATAGTTCACAAGTGTCAAATGTGACTGACATACGTCCTCATTTGCGAAAATTACAAATCTTCCGATAAAGTGTTTAATTTTGCACCACCTTGTACTTTTCCAGTAGATGCATATCCTTATACTCACATAAAAGTAAATGAATATGCATAAGTTTGATTTTTTGCTTTAAAAGAAAGCATATCCTTCAAAAAAGCTTAGTTAGGTCAGTAGAAAACTCATCTCGGCAGTGAACGGTTGTGTAATACTTTAATGGGTCTCCGATTTTGTTTTAACATACGCTTTCTTTCTATGTAATAATAATAATAATACAATAATAGGTGGTAAATATAGCGTCCAAAATATGCTTCTTCTTTCAAAGCGTTACAACGCGTGGTGCGTCAAAGCTTCCTTCAAAATGTTCCTCCAAAGCAGTCTGTCTTGAGCTGTTACATCGTAGTTACGTATTCCCAACTTCTTAAGATCGTGTTCCACTGCGCCTACCCAACGGTTCCTTGGTTTGCCTTTGGTCTTCACGCTCACTAGCTTTCCTGTCAAGGTTTTCATGGTACAGTCACCAGGCATACGGATCACATGACCTAGCCATCTTATGCGCTACGCTTTAATAAAACGTACAGCTGCCTCGTTCGGAGTAGGATCGTTCAGTTCAGAGTTCAATCGAATTCTGTAGGTACCATCGTCCATTCTTATTGGGCCAAAGATCTTTCCTAAAAAATAACCAAATTTTAGGATTTTAAATAAAACTTTATAATAATTCGTATCACAAAAGTAAGTATACAATGAAATATATGTTAAACTTATCAAGTAAAAAATATTATTAAAACCAAATCCTAGTAACTGATTGGATTACCATTCGAATTAGTAATAGCTTTAAGTCTTGATGGCATTATTTTCACTAAGTTTTCAGTTACTGAAGGAATTTTTGAAGGAATTTTCTCCTTGAAGGATTTTTCTCCTTGAAGGATTTTTTTAATTATTCCTTATTTCGTATCGAATATTTACGAATTTGAGCTTTAAATGTCCCCATAAATGTTTACGTGGCGTTTTCAGCTGTTAAGCTGTATAAATCCATTCTCGTCTAATATTAGATGTTTCATTGGAGTCATTATCGTGCAGGTACAGCCCAGTTCACTTAATTAAAGGCAATGGAACTTTGCTGGAAAATAAACATGTATTAAAATTGCATTACATCTAACGGTATTACGCCGCAGTAAAACTTCAACAGCTGTGCATGATTAATTGGTTGACTTGAATAGAGGCGCTTAATTACCAAAACCTTTACGGTAAAACATGGGGTCCCCGGCCGAAGATGACGGCATTATCTTATAATACAATAATAGTGCCAATAATCACCTATGCCTCTCTGGTATGGTGGCCAAAAGTAGACCAAACTAAGACTCAGATAACACTTAACAATGTATACAGAATAGCCTGTCTGAGCATTACGGGGCAATGCGTACATGGCCCACAGCGGCTTTAGGAATGCTCACTGGACTCATTCCACTATATCTTGTAGCCAAAGGGCCGGCAATTAGTGCAGCTCTAAGGCTTCCTAATCTATTCAAAGAACGCAATCTTACAGGAGATGTAAGGATTCTGGGTTCAATCCTGAACTCTCCGTGCCTGACAGTTCACGACAAGATGGAAAAGAAACTAGAATTCTCCAAGAAATTCAAAGTGGTCATTAGTGAGTCCTCAGCGGGGAGAAACAATGAAATATTCTTAAAACAGGGAGCACAGGTGTGGTTTACTGATGGGTTCAAAATGGAAGACGGTAGTACCGGGGCTGGAATTGTCAGACCACATTTCCAGAAAGCAATGGCAATGGCAAAAACCACTTCCATTTTCCAGGCTTCAAAAGTGCCTTTCTGCGTGAACAGGAACAACGTGGCCTAATCGATTACTGGTGGGCCCACTCAGTAATGCGGCAATCGAAAGGACTCATAGATCCAGAACGGATAAGCTCTCGGATAAAGGCAGAAGCAATCCTTAACCTAAGCAGTAAAGACATAAAACTTTACACTGAACTACTAACAGCACACTGTAAGCTTAATCATCGCATGAAAAAGATAGGTGTGATAGAAAACAATTTCGGAACACGTTCTATGCGACTGCCAAGCAGTGGCACGACGCAGACTAAATTACCTGGAAAATGGGGATATAGATCCATACCTCCTGTAGAAATTAAGCCTAAAGTAGTTTTAGGATATATTAATAGCTGAAAACTGTTCGAGTAGGCTACATGGGTGCACAATAGATCTATTCAGGTCGCTGTGCACAAACAGCCAATCAATAATAATAAACAAAAATTTGTGATATCAATTTCGCTCGTGTCAAAGAACAAGTGAAGTATGCATAGCGGGATCTAAAACTTACAACCAAATTTGTGTGTGTAAGGAAACGTGTTCAATACTCACAAAATATGTGTAAAAATTTGCGATTACATACTGCTAAAGGCGTTAATTTTAATATTTTCCTAAGAATGTATGTATTCGGTACTGCATAAAAATCAACTTTAAAAGATAAAAAAGATACTAGAAATAATAAATTATTTATAAATGGAAGCATGACGTAACACCTGTCAATATTTGAAGTTGACAAGTTTTAAACTGACACATATACTAAAATACGCTTTAAGAATTTCAATAGTAACAAAACGCTTAAAAATTAATGAGAAATGCAGAATAATACGAGTAACAGGCAAAAATTCACTACTCAGATGGTATTTGTGAGACAATTGACAAAACGTGGTAGCAACTGCGCGCCGAGTTAAGCGCAATGCCATCCCCATACATGCATGAATATGTGTACAAATATACCTAATGGAGCCTTTGAAGGACATACATAACCGTACACAAAGCCATAAAGTGAATCCGGAAGCAGAGAAAGACAAGATATTTTTACACTCCAAATTGAAACGTGTGTATGCATTTAAATGAATACCTCAGCACATGCACCCTAAGAGACGCAATGTATTGCTGCATTTGCTACGAATATATTATTTGTACAGGGTGGCTCATTGCAAGCATCGTTTTTGAAATTAAGTAGAGTGATCAGAACCAAAGTTGGGCATTTTGCACAATCATTAAATTGATAACTAAACCAGTAAACTAAAAAAATTAGTGGTAGTTAAAATAAGAGTATCTAAATCTTCAGTTTTTCATTGTTTTAACTATCCGCTTATTGTATTAATTATTTAGTCCACTACCCTCGGGCTTGGTCCCAAGCATGTGCATACCGGACAGTATCTCATGATGCAATTTGCATGATTGCGGGAAAAATTCCACTGGATATCCGAGCACGTGAACTAAACCGTCTCTATCCAAGGCAAGGTCTCTATCCAAGGCAAAGTTTTGCAAAAACATACAAGGGGCCAAAAGTTTGCACAGCGAATGGCGTCACTTGACGAATGGCAGCGAAATTGGGATCATTATCCTAAAGGCCGCTGGGCGCACGAACTTATCCCTAACCTTAACACGTGGTTACGGCGAAGACACGGAGAAGTGGATCAGTTCCTCTCCCAGATGCTGGGCGGACATGGGTGCTTTCAGTATTATCTGCACAGGTTTGGTCTCTCCGCTTCACCACTCTGCCCTGCCTGCTCAGAGAATGTTGAAGACGCTCGACACGTACTCTTCTACTGTCCAAGATTCGAAAGAGAACGTGAGGAGTTAGCCACTATCCTTGGAAGACAGCCAGGGGAGACTAATTTAACTAGCAGTATGTGCATTTCAAAACATTACTGGGATGCTCCATGCAAGTTTTCCAAGCAAGTATTGCGTACGCTACACAAGCAGGACGAAGAAAGGCGAACAATAGAGCTGCTTCAGTGCCGGCAGCTAGAGCAAAATAATATTAACGCCCTGATCACACCGAAATTCCCGACAAGTGCTAAAGCTAACATGAAACAGTGTTCCAGAGGAGGTCGACTCAGACATATCGAGAACAATTACGGACGCTTCAGTTAATGACTCACAACTATATCTTACGCAGGCAAGACGGTAGTGCACACGACACTACCGCACACTTTTGAAGTTCCATTTACTTCTTATTGGAGTAATGGAGACTATCACCGACGTATAACCTCCACATGTAATAGGTAGAGAGCCTGGACGCATGTTTCTTTTGTGGTTGTTATCCACAATCACGGCTCCACCCTCGATGTAGTGCAAATGCGGTCCCGGGGTGGAAGTCAGCCGAAGAGGGGAAGTCTGCTTTAGTGGGAGCGTGCCCCACATATCATTGGCGCGACGGCATCAATTGAATGTTTCTGACATTTTTATCCTCCCCTCTCACAAAAACAAAAAACAAAAAAAAAAAAAAAAGTTCGCTATCCTTAACCCTTATCAGAACAAACATTTTACTTATTTAAGGGAAGCTATTAAAATTGCCGTACTGATTCGACAAGGTTTGCAGTTACACATCCGTTTATCTCAATTTTCCAGGAATTTGTTGATGGTTTCTGTTTCCATCTCACAAATCGGTGGAACGATAACCACCTTAAGCATCTAAATCGTTTCTGTTTTGCCCACATAATACAAATCATTGATCTTTACCGACTCTCTCTTATTCTTCTTGGTTCAACGAAGCGTTTTAGTAATTTCTCCATATGCAGTCTGCTAACTAGCGCCAATTACACATACCAAGTCGACGAACATACTTTAAACTACATACACTAATAATCTATTACTATCTTTACAAAACATAGCTCCCTTAAGTTGTTATCAAAGCCCAACCGTTATCGCTTGCAGTTGGAGAGCTCGAGCTGCCGGCACAATTCTGTTCTGGGTGTTGTAGCAAGCTAAGTCTCTATCTATTCAGAATCGGTCCCAACACATTCAACACATGACCAATGCATGAAGAAACCCTGCATGACACTAATCACATCTTCATACCTATGTTCGTCTGATACTCATCTAACATTTGCTTTCTCTTGGTCTCACCTTATCGAAATAGCTCGTTTACAGATCGTACAACCGATCGTTTTAGATATAACAATAATCAAAGATCAGCAAACTGCTAAGAAAGCAAAAATCCTTTCCATCTTTCCAAACCCAAAAGGAACTTTCTCTTCCATAGCTACCCAATACTTTCAAAGCTGCAGTGTTTTTGTCAGTTCATTTGAAGTTGTTTCATTGTCTTCAATGGGCAAAGTACTCAGAATCTTTCTCTCGAGCACTCCGACGGTTTTTGCAGGTTTTGTTCGTAAAGTATCCTTAATTCACTTTTTAATTTTTGGCAAGAGATCTTCTCTGTTAGATTTCCAAAAAAACATGATTAGAGTTATTAGTGCTGGCCCCCCTGCAGGTACGAAGTCCTTTACTACTTCAGGACTGTGACTTGTAAAATGACGCATACGCTTACCACCGATGCTCTGACTAACTACTTGTTTGAACACATAAGGTACTTTGAATTCTCGGGATTTTTTATTCCCACCCCACAAGAAAACTGAACGGAGCCAAAATGTGGCCAATTGAATTCGCCCAGCCGGCTAAAACAATTACCGAAACTTAGAGCGTAAATGATGGACTATGAGGAATAGTGCGTCATCCGGTTGAAATCACATTTCGTCCAAGTTCTTATGCTCAACTTCAGTCCATTAATAAACGGCAATCGTGGTAATACTTGTATAAACGAAATATCGCTTACAACAGAGTTTCGAAAATAATGGAACAATGCCATTGATGCCACCAATTAAAAATAAACGCCTAATTATGACTTTCAGCGGACGCATTGGGATTACGATTTCTTCAATCCTGAGATGTGAAAATTGTGTTTGTCGGAACAGCGAAGCAATCGAAAAAGCGGTCGATATGGCAAGTTGGGAATCTGCCACGAAGAACATACTTGCACGATCGGAATCTCGAATAACTGACATGTCCAACACGCTGTAAATAAACCAGATGGTAGTTGGATGGTAGTGAGAAGGTGGCAACAAAATGGTGTGGAAGCGCTAGTGCGATTCTGGATGAGTCACCACCAACCAACCGGGATGAAAACGCGAGTCATACAAACCTTTTTTTTTTAAATAAATGTCTTGTCAACTGTCAAAATAACATTACATTCAAAAGTATATATGTTTTTGGGCTACCCTGTATATGTATGTAATATTTAGCTTGTTGACCTCAAGGTAATATTTGCTGCACTTTCTCAGTGCTACTGTGACTGGGAGCTCATTTCCACTTCAAGCAATGGTAAAAAAATGAATTGGTGGCTGTTTGCCAGACCACGCACCTCGACGAATATACAGTTAGAGGATGCTGTTTACGTATTTTTCATTATCCTTCCAAGCCCTACCAGCAAGATTAGGTGTACCGGTGAACAACACCGTCGCATATTCTCTGCTATTTGCTTTATTTAGCATTCAAAATTAAGAAAAAACCAATTAAACTGTACAAAAACATAAAAGCAGAGTTTCGAGTGAAAAAGGCATAGTATATGAAAAATAAATGTCGGCGAAGTGAACATCACCAAAAACTGCGAAATCTGTGCGAAAAAATACCCGTAAAATATTACAAATATGTGCAAGTTTTTATTTCATTTTATTAAATCGAAGAAGGGGCGGCCGCCGTAGCCGAATGGGTAGGTGCGTGACTATCATTCGGAATTCACAAAGAATACGTAGGTTCAAATCTCGGTGAAACACCAAAATTAAAGCAAACCTCCGAGTGTATTTCCGCTATGAAAAAGCTCCTCATAAAAATATCTGCCGTTCGGAGTCGGCTTTAAACTCTAGGCCCCTCCACTTGTAGAACAACATCAAGACGCACACCACAAATAGGAGGAGGAACTGGGCCAAACACCGAAAAAGGGTGTACGCGCCAATTATATATATATATTTGTAATCCACACACATTATTTGGCGATATGTCCAAAGTATATGTCAAAAACATAAAAACTTGTGCGGTTTTTTGAACTCAGTCACCGCGATTTTACATAGTAGTTTTTAAATTTTCTTTTTCTGCTTTACATGCCATCACTTCAAAAGTGCGCACAGTCACAAATTGTTCATGAAGATGTAAGGAAATGCTAGTCACTCCTTTAGCCATCAATACTTCTAATATATATTTTCATATCTTTAAAACTAATACTCCTGAATTACTTTCGCTACAACCAGGTGACAAGTTTTCGCTCTAAGAGTGTTTGTAGTAGCCGCCTCCGTCAATAAAAAATTGAAACGTTTAAAAGTTTGCATAAAAGGACTACTCAATGTTTGCTTCAACTTCAAATTTTGCAAAATATTTAAATTGAATAACGTTCAGAATTGCGCCGCTTGTGAAACTTTGCTACCTATCTAGTGGACTACACTTCAGCAAATGCTTAATGATGCCGTTTTAGTAGATATATAAACTGTGTTACCACTTTCATTGCCCTACGCGATTAAATATAATTGCACATTCTATTGAAAATATTTTCTAATTTACTTACTTATAATTTGAAAATATTACAGTCGCCCGCTGTTGATATTCTAATTCAATATTTGCATTCATTATTGCCAATGCAACTGCTCTTTTAATGGGAATATTTGCATATGAAATTAGCTAATGGATTATGACGTACTTCTGTCATATTTAGTGTGAAGCCCCAGTATAGTAATTGATATTTCCATACCAAAAAAAAAAAACACATATGCAATCATATTCCAGTAAAAGGGCACCTACATATGCATGTACATACACATATGTACATATTTTTATGAACGTAAAATGGCACCACTTAGTCGCTTTTGCTGCTGAATAATTAACAAAATTGTGGCGAGAAATGCGGTGAAATGCACACATAAAAATTAACTATACTTCATTTACTGATATGTAAGTGCATATGTACTCGTATGTGTGCGAATGCGTGCGCCGTATTTGCTACTAGGGTAATTGTGCATGGCACGCGGAGGGCGGTAGAACCTATGTTCGGTGGAGGTTTAGATTGGCCTGAACTCCTTCCGAGAATTTATGAAGCCAAGCATGTCTGCGTATATGTGTATATGAATTATATTGTGCTTAATTGCGCCATCACTTTATTGACCATTCAAGGTAATTGCACCGAATTTATTAATTGAAAAAAAGTTATATATTTTTATGGGATGTTAGCTTTTATCCGTGGGTTCGCGTGCGTTCAAAGGTTAGAAGTTATGGCTTTTAGTTGAATTTAGTTATAAAAGTTAGATATATAATATATAATTTTTATACTAAGGGATATATGGCCTAATTAATTATTGTTTTCGCATGCCAAAGCTACTCAAAAATATATTTAAATTGAATGTTGAACCCTGATTCTTTACAAACCCTTTATTCTTTATAAAATTTATGGTTTAAACGCATAATTCAATGATAAAAGGTTTGCTCAGTAAGCAGCTTTCTCGTTCTCTCTTGACAAATCGGCTCCCTTAGCAAAACATTGGGTTGCTAGCTCTAGAAATTTTGAAAGAAAGTGGAGGAAAAGTAAAATTTGTAGAAAAAGCATTTCATTTTCAAAATGGTCTGCTTACGAGCGGCCACTCGCTCAAGAGTTTTATCGGTATGTTCAGGACTATGGTAGTAGGACACGGAATACATACCGCTTAAGTTAGGACATGATAGACTATTTGACATAATCCAAGATCGATGAGTGGAAAATTTACAAAGCTTTATTTCTTGTGATGTGTTGATTTAGAAGGAATTCATGTTTTGCTAGCATACTTCATTGCATACAGCATTGCATACTTCATTATAAAAAGTTAGGATTGACGGAGCTTGTTTCCAAATAGTCCACCTTACCATGAATGAATGAAGTGTCCAGAGGAGGCTTAGTAGACCACAGTACCAGAATGAAAAAGCTACTTCTAAAACACCATCTGTCAGAACCGTCTTAAAACTGTAGGTCCTTCCATTTGTGGAACAACATCAAGACACGCGTTTCAAATAGGAGAAGGATTTCGTCCAAACACCTAACATAATTATACGTGCCAATTATTTATTTATTTTTAACAAAATAGTTTCATATTGGCGAAGCTTCGCAACTTCGCGATCGCTTTTAAATTTAATAATAAATTCACAAAATAAAATCTTGGATTAAATGAAATAACTTCTTGTTTTAATATTTGACGCAACTTCCGCTTATAACTTCTGTTTGTACCGTTATTTACATTCAAATATTAATTAAAATTAATTTTTTAAATCGTTCGCAGTTTGTTTCCATTTAAGCAAGAAAATACTTTTTTGCTACCATTTTTACCAAAAAGGGTTTAATTTGTTCCACTTTATTCACATTTTTAAATACAACCTTTTGTAAGGGAGTGTCAAAAATCGAATGTCACTAGTGAGCAAACCTTTAATAATTGAATCATGGTTTAAACGTACAATTCAAATGTCAATAAATGTCACAGTTTCAGAACTAAAAAACAAAAATCATTAAAGTATTGCTACAAAATAGGGATTAGATGAAGCTATATTACATATTTTTTTTTTTTTGCATGTAGTTGCAATCCCCACAAGAAAGCTAATTAAACTGTACGGGATTGAATCCAACGGTGCACAATGGGTCAGAAGCTGGAAATTTTGGCCAAAAAGGCAATTAAAAATTTTTTTAAGAGGTTCATATTATATGATTCCATATACTTTTGTAAAGAAATTACTGAAATAGCTTTGTATAAAAATCATTGAGAATATTTCTCGAGGCTTCTTTAATAATTTCGAATTTTCTAGCATCCCTTATGTGTTTTTTTTTAATGATAACATTTAACATGAGTGATTTTTTTCTTTTCCACGTAAGAAAAACATATTTGAATCATTAGTTATCCATTATGCTTATGAAGATGGCCTAAGCTAAACCTAATAAAGGGAGTATTTCTAGATATGATTTCAAAGATGACTATGTTCAAATGAAACCTTGTCTTACTTTCCGCTACCAAATTGAAAAACTAATAGACGAAATTACTTTACAAAGCATGTACATTAACTAGGATATGCGCTTATTGTGCGGATTTCAATTTTAACACAAAAAATGGTTTTGTGATCGAAACCAACCACTCACATAAAGGGTTCCAAAATGAGATATGAAAGGCTGAAACTTTGCATTAATTTTTAATTTCACCTTCTAAAAGTTGTCTGAAAATTCTCATAAAATCTCGCGTCTACATCATGAAATATTAAAGGTCAAAGGTTTTCAAAATCCGTGTTTTGCACATATCTTGTTTCCTATAGACTTTTTTATATTTTATGGATATTTTGATTCAGTATAAAAAATGTATAGCATCGAAATCTTTATAAATTTTGTCGTAAATATGAATGAAGTGATACAGTGACTCCAAATCGACTCAAACTTTCGTTATCTACACTCAAAGCAAGGCGAAAAAACGAATTTAATGCTGCCGACAGAAAAATTTACAGATTTCTGTCAAAAAAATTAATTTGAAAATAATATGATACAGGGTGAACGACATGAAGTGTTACCCATTCAAAACATAACTTTTCTGTGTGAAATTAGTTTTTATTGATTTCAAAGACAAAATTGTTCAGCAATGATTACAATTTTAACATATATCCACTTTAGCTCGATATGACCACCTTTTGCCTTGACTATAGCCTTCAAACGGTCAAAAAATGAGTTGCATGCTGCACGAATGTGATCTTGAGGTAATTTGGCCCATTCTCATATAATCGCTTTTTTCAGCGCATCCATACTGGCATATCTTTTAGTCCTCACCTTGCTCTCCACAATGGATCAGATGGAACAGTCCATCGGATTTGCGTCTGGCGAATTCGAAAGCCATTGTGTGGACGAAATGAAGTGTGGAACATGATTTTTTAACCATTCTTGGTTCACACGAGTTTTATGAGACGATGCCGAGTCCTGTTGGAACGTCCATGGTCTACGACCGAAATGTTTGCGTGTCCACGACTCTAAAGCAGCTTCTAAAATATTTTCCCGATAATAAGTCGCATTCACTTTGACACCAGGCTCGACAAAAACGATTGGAGAGCGTCCATCAGCGGTCACTGCGGCCCAAACCATTACTTGCGATGGGAAATCGCTTCGAGTGGCCATACGTAGGCTCAAATTCTCGTATGAGCGTTCGGTCAAGTAAACACGATCGTTTTGAGTGTTTATGAAATGCTCAATTGGGAAATTTTTTTCATCAGAAAACACAATGTTAGGAAATTCGCCACGTTCGTGCAAGCGCAACAGCCCCTTTACTTTTTCGCACCGAACTTTTATTTGCTGGGTTGAAAGATCGTGTGCTTTTTGGAACTTGTAAGCCTTGACCTTGAGCTCATTTTTCAATATGCGTCGAATGCTGTCTTGCGATATTTTCAGTTCTTTGGCCATTTTTCTTCCACTTAGGCGTGGATTTCGTTCAAGTCGAGCCTTCACTTTCCGAACCATTTCTGGCGTTGTTGCGGTTTTTTTTGGTCCACCTCCATAGCGTTTTGCAATGCTACCAGTATCATTGTAACGTTTTATAGTGCGATACACAAACATTTTATTCACTTTGAGGTGACTGAGCTCACGAACAATCGAACAATGGCTGGTTGTGATTTTCCAGCCAAATATAACAAAATCACACTGTTGCGTTTGAATTCCATCACAGAAAAAAAAAATTTAACAAAACTGAGACGCAAATGCTTTTGATGGCTTATAAACAATATATTGAACTGTCATTAGAACAATTTTGACGTTGATGTCATGAGCTGTTTTACAGATACAAGCAGTATGAAGTTCGTATCGTTCACCCTGTATATAATAATATTATACGATTTCGAATTTTTGGGCATTTTGTAGTTCGCTGGCCCATAGTGCGGTGTATCGTAATACATTAAATGTATTGCACTGTAGGAAGGCAAAGAGAGAACATAAAAACGCAGAAGCATTTATTTTGGCCGGCTAAGCATTTGCATGCCAAAATTGGCGCAAATGCCATGGGCAATTATTAATGGTGTTGGTTTTGGCATTTATGAATTCCTATATGTGTATGCTGCTGTTTTTAGTTTAGTTTTTTTGTATTAGGCGCCTGTTATTTTCCAACCCACATACTTATGCGTGTATGTGTGCGCAATTTATGCTTCCAAAGGGCGGTTAAAATGTTAGCGCTGGTTTAAACAAATTATGCAGCAACGATAACAGCAACAAACTGCACAACAATGCATAACACATAACAAACATGATACGCTGTATTGAAAATAGCCTGCTATGCAATTAATTTATATGTAAATCTGTGATTTTACACCAGCTGGGTGTCGAATGTCCAACAGCGTCGACCGCAATGAGTGGCAAAACTCGCTTCGTTGAGAGTTATAGCACAAATACTAAGCGCAAGGCAGAATGCCAATGATTAACCAGCTCACCCACTTCTACCTACAAAACTCAATTAACGTAGAAGTGATTACCGCATAAAGTTATATTAGCAGAAGTAAAATGCTTTCAGCGTATTTTCGCGCCAGCAAAAATAAATCAAACTCAAAACAAAATACAAGCCAGCACATCGAAAATTTACACGCTACAGGTAAAATACAAATTTTATGTACTGGTCTGAGGAGAGTGTTGGTGGGCTTCTGAAGTCACCAACTGTCACTGTACCAGGTTAACTACACTATAACGGAGTTCAATGCAGCGCCTCGAGTCCCACTATGCAGGAGGAAAATTCTCGCTTCTTATGAGCAACAGCTGCGATCCTTCTGCACCTTTTAACCAATGTTTTCACCTCTCGGGCTTGTAGTCAAATATTCGCTTTGCCAACTTTCCCAAAATGATTTTACTAGGAAAACCTTTTTGAAATATTTTTCACATAAGCTTTCAAATTTAAGTTATTTTTTCCAAATTTTCTACGACTCGCTCTAAGGTTTGTAACTGTGACTGATTTGGTATGCACATGAAGACTCATTCACCATTTTTTTACAATGAATAACTATTTTTCAAGCCGAGGTTCACGTAATCGACATGGCTGCCTGCGAAACTGGTCAGTATGATGGACATCTTTACTTGAAGAATTACCATATTTATAGGCAGTCCGGTTGCATTCAATGTTCTTGGTAGGTAACTGGCCACTTTGCAATGCATTATTTTCGACAGCATAGCGTCCACCTGTATTGGGTCCTGGAATAGTCTGTGTATTCCTTTAAAAGTGTCTGAGATGGGAGTTGGAGGTTGAGGTTTTTTTTAATCAACAGACAATACGTATACAGACTATTAGATATGTAGATAAGTATAAAAAAAACCTTATGACAAGAGTCTTATAAGTAACTTCTGATACGTAAACTTACAGTATTAACTATTAAATTCAGCTAGCGTCGCATCATCCCATAAACAGTTTATCAACACCCACAAAAACCAATTCATTACAACGGAAAATGCTTGAGGGAACATTAAAATTAAGTTTGTTGAGTAGATACGGACAATCTATCGAGCCTGCACAAATATCAAAGACACAACACACCAACAATAGAACACACATAGACTCTAAGGACATAAGATTTATTACTAAGCAACGAGAGCGATAGGATGAAATGGGATCAACGAATTTCCTCGAGCCCAAACCAAAAGCTCTCTGAACAGACCCTAATCTATCAATACATGTGCATATTTAATTATGTAGTCTGGCGCTTACACGGCGAATATTTTTTATGAGGAGCTTTTTCATGGCATAAATATATTCGGAGGTTTGAAATTACCTGCCGAGGGGTGACCGCTATTATCCTCATTTTGATGTTCCCGGAGATTAGAGCCTACGTTTTCTCCGAACTCCGAGTGCTAGTCACACACCAACCCATTCGGCTATGGTGGCCGCTCCTTTTAATATAGACTGCATAAAACGGTCTCCAAACGAATACCTCTTATTCTACCAATCACAAGGGGCCTCTAACTGGCCTAGGTGCGTCGTATGACAGCCACTTCACCTAACCATAGACAGAACTAAGGACGAGTGCCATACTACAGTTTTAGAGTATAGGGTTCAGAAAACTAAGAACCATTTCGACGAATGAAGGCTAACATTACGAATGATTTAGAAAGAATATAGTTTATCTGGGTGGTGAATTTGAGCTTAGAGCAAAATAAACATCCAGGCCTTTTAATTCACTATTTGTCTTTAGCGGCGAGTTTGGGATGTAGTAAGCTGTTGGAACAATATGAAAACTTTCGCATTTTTCTGTTTTGGGTTTAAAAGGTGAATCCCTTTAATCTAATTTATGTGCAATTGCATACAATTTCAGGCTTTTAGTTTTAGCTTATTTTTCTAATTATATATTAATTTCACAGTCACAGCTCTTTTCCGCTGTCTTCTACCAAATATCTGCATAACAAAGAGTCGCTTTACGCTTGAACAATGTTAGGAAAGCTTTAGTCTTTAGAGCTGCTCGAAGTGGACAACGATTGTGCTTGAAAAAATCGTCGTTTCTGACGAAACGCATTTTCATTAGAATGCATTCATACAAGGGCAACTTTTGCTGCTTCAGAATATAACTTGTAGCATAGGAGGAGGCAAGGGAGAAGTGCTTCTTAATGTTGATGTTAGCTGTAGAGTAACAACTCGAACAACTGCAAGCAATGGAGTTACCCTTATGTGAACACACCGGCCAACATCAAAAGAAGCTTCGCAAAGTTGAAGAAACAAAAGTACTCCTATACAAACGCGGCAAGCAAAAATTGTACAGCTCTTGATCGGAAAACCCACACATGATCGTTGCAACTAATGGAGCTGGAGCTTCAACGAGTGGAAGTTAGGTGCGGGTTTTGGAGTAGTGGCATCATTGGCCCATTTTATTTTCGGGAAACGCTGCTATAAACGTCATTTCGGTCAAAGGTGAGAGCTACAGAGACATGATAAATGTTTTTTCGGCGCCAAAAATTGAAGGCAAAGACTTGGCCGATCTTTGGGTTTAGCAGGATGACGCACCATGTCACACAGCTCGTATCGGAATTGGGATTTAACATAGTTAGACCTATTTTTGAGGGGTTCCGTGAAAACCCCATGCAATGCAAAGAATCTATTAAGATTCAAAAATCGTATGGCAAATATAGAGGCAACTCAGGAGTTAAAGCGAGAAATGTCTTGGAACATTGAATGGCCAGAATATGCCGGCTCTCTTTTTCTTGATTGGCGCAATAACAGCTTACGCGATTTTGATCCAGTGTAACAAATCGCGCCAGTCGTTTCTTTCTCGTGCTAACCGGCTCCAGCTGGACACACCAAGTAAAGCCAAGTCCTTCTCCAACTGATCTTTCCAACGCAGAGGAGGCCGCCCTCTTCCTCTGCTAAAACCAGCTGGTACCGCATTGAATACTTTCAGAGCCGGAGCGTTTGTATCCAATCGGACGACATGACTCAGCCAACATAGCCGTTGGATCTTTATTTGCTGCGCTATGCCAATGGCGTCGTAAAGCCCATACAGCATCTAGCGCCTGCGATATACGCCGTTGCTAACGTGCAAAGGTCCAAAAATCTTGCGCACAGTCTTTTTCTCAAACACTAAAAGGGACGCCTGATCGGATGTTGTCATCGTCAACGCTTCTGCGCCATACGTTAGGACGGGCATGATGAGAGTCTTGTAAAGTGTTAGTTTTGTTCGTAGAGAGAGGACTTTACTACTCATTTGCCTACTTAGTCCAAAGTAGCACTTGTTGGCAAAAGAGACTCTACTTTGGATTTCAAGGTTGATACTATTATTGGTGTTAAGGCTGGTTCCTAAATAAACGAAGCCTTTTACAACCTCGAAATTAAAACTGTCACCAGTGACGTGGGTGCCGATACGCGAATGAGCCGACTGTTTTTTTGATGGCAGGAGGGGACTTCGTTTTGTCCTCGTTCACCACCAGACCCATTCGCTTTGCCTCTTTATTCAGTTTGGAGAAGGCAGAAGGGCAGTTTGAAGAAGGCAGCGCGGTTGTTAAGGCCGATGACGTCAATATCATCGCCATACGCCAACAATTGTACGCTCTTTTAAAATATTGTGCCTTAGTGATTACATCAGGTTAAAGAAGGCACACGACAGCGAGTCACTTTCTATGAAACTTCGTTTGGTATCAAACAGCTCGGAGAGGTCCTTCCCAATTCTGACGGCACTGCTGGTATTGAGCATATATTGCAGAACCGTATTAGTTTTGCGGGGATACCAAATTCAGACATCGCGACATACAAGTAACTCCTCTCCGTACTGTCGAATGCAGTTTTGAAATCGACGAAAAGATGGTGAGTGTCGATTCTCCTTTCGTGGTCTTTTCCAAGATTTGGCGTATTGTAAATATTTGGTCGATGGTGGACTTTCCAGGTCCAAAGCCCCACTAATAAGGTCCAATCAGTTGGTTGATGGTGGACTTAAGCCTTTCACATAATACGCTTGCTACCTTATTAGCGATATTTAGAAGACTAATCCCGCGGTAAATGGCACAGATTGCAGTATCACCTTTCTTATGGATTACGCAGAGCATACTTAGTTTGCTACTCCTGCAGAATAATCTTGCTGAGGCAGCCACATGAATAATGGGAAGGTTTGCTCTTTCGAATAAATTAATATTTGTTATTTTTAATTTAATTTTTTTTTTTTTTTTTTTTTTTTAATAAGCCATGTACTACCCTGTACATACATTGGTTTTATTTTAATTTTCAGCCGTGGAATGCAAATGTTCATTTACTGAGCAAATTAGCTGAATGTCATGTCGTTTCGTTCCTACGAGCCTTAGCGCTCAGTTTGAATTGCAGTTATTTTACCAAATTCAATTTGTTTGCAGAACAATTGCAATCAGAAGCATTCGTGCAACTGCTAGCCACAAGTAAGCGTTTTATGCTTTTAATGCTACATTATTAAATTTTAATCGTGTTGCACTCGCACATAAGTACGTGTAATGCTACCTTATGGGCTAAATGTGCTTATGCTGCATATAATTCTATATAATTATATATGTGTGTGCACTCTACATACATACATATATATGCGCACTGTGGAAGCGGAGCACAATTTGCATAAGTTTCCATTGAAAATTCGATGACAAAATGCGTGCAGCATTTAAATTAACAATCGCTGCTAATTTAATCGTCACCACAGTCACTGGTTTTTCAGTCTTCATTGCGGTCTGTTGCAGTTGTCGTTGCTGCACTACACTGCAATCGCTTTCAGATTTTTGCCATTGGCTATGCAATCAATTATTAATTTTTTACATTTAAATGTGAATTAGTAATAGGACTTTGCTGTTGTTAGCACACATTTTAGCACTTTACTCGCACAAAGGAATAATGCCGTACTTCTAACAGACACTCTATATATGCATGTATACAGAAGTGTGCGCTCACATGAATAGTGAATAATGCATTTATGAATGAAAATGCCAAAAACCTCAAAATGTGTAATCACAAGAGCATTTAATATGTGTTTTAACGTATAAGCGATGAAAATTGTTACGCGAATTAAGTATTACAAAAAAAAAAAATTATAAAAAAAAATTTTTTAATTTGGGTAATATTTTGGGCATTATGGCGCTGCAGATATATTTCAATAAATAACAAATTTTGTATTAAAAATTCTATAATAACTAAATTTCTATTTACTAATGTGTTTCGATCTTTTTTATTTGCTTTATCAGTCTTTATTTGCCTTAATACAAACAAATTTTATTTTATTATTTTAAACTTTATAAAAAGTTAAGCCGCTTTGTCCCATTGTCCCATTAGCGGCATATATTCCTATAAATAATTAGAAATATTATTCTTTAGTTAGTATTAAATTTATATTAACGAATTATTAACTGGGAGATTCTAACAAAAACATTTCGATTTGTAAATCTTACCTTTAAGTAGGTGATGATTTTACTTATAAAGGGTAATGAGATTAAAGGTCTTTTTTGGCATATCACGCATGATTAAACTAAATACTTAATTTTTTCAGTACTTATTGATATTTCATCATGGAAAGACTTACGGCTCAACAACGTTTAGAGATAGTACTACTGTATATCGCAATTGTATTACGCTCTGTGAAAAGTGTTCATCTCACGCTCAGGCCAACTTATGGTGTTCAGCGATGAGGCACATTTTTAGCTTAATGGCTACATTTTGTTCCAACAACACGGCGCTACTTGCCATACAGCCCGTAAAACAATGGATTTACTGCGTCGCCGTTTCGGTGAGAAATTTACCTCACGTCTCTGACAAGTGGGTTGGCCACCAAGATCGTGTGATATCACACCTTTGGACTTTTATGTCTGCAGGTAGGTAAAGTATGAATGCTTTGTGAGTAAACCAGTTTCGATTGAGGTATTGGAGGCCAACATTACTAAAGTTATTCACGAGATACCGACTGAAGTCCGGCGCAGTTGCGGCCACCATTTCAAAGGTATTATCTTTGACAAATAAATATAATAAAAGGGTCTACACAAAAATAATAAAGATGACCCCATCAATTTGAATTTTCCTTGTTTTATTTTAATTTAAAATCCGTTACTTTTAAATTGATCGCCCCGTATACATAGTTTCTACTTAAGGCACATCTACAAAAAAATTAGTTAAGCCAATAAGTTGACACCTCCTGCTTGGTTTATATTATTTTAGAACTCTCGATTTTGCGCGAGTATAAGCAACGCGTGCCCACACTCACGTTCATTGCTCATTACTCGAAAGTTGTGAGTTCAAGTATAACGAGTTTTTTCGAGTAATTCGCGCGATTATTTTGACTTTTTCGTTGATGATTGACCCAACTTTCATTCATAGTGATGCATTGATGCACAAACTCCACTTTACGAAAATGCTCTAAATGTTGCTGAGAAAGTCGCATTCGAATGTGTTTTTGTTCCATCGTTAGCAAATGGAGCACCCATTGTGCACACAGCTTTCTGAAACCTAATACCCCAGGGCTAGGGCTCCAATACTATATTCTGTATTTTTTCTACGATTTCTGGTGTTGTTGTTGCTTCTAGACATTTTTACGTTCTTGATGGCGAAAAATCCTTATTCTTTTTTAACATTCGTTCCTAAATTTCCTTTATATCCAAAGAATTTCTCCTCAAAAATAAAAAAATCAATCACCGGACGTTACTTGATTTTTTTTCCATTGTAGAAATTACTGTAACACGTCGATACTAAATGGCTTGAAAAAAAGAATGAATTGACAGATTGAAGTCAAACCTCATATACGTACATGAAGAGTGTACCAACAAAACAAAAAAAAAAAAAAAACAAAATGCCAGCCGCACCATGTGCACATATTTTAAGTGAAACTTCTTAATTGCTGGATTAAATTTAAATATTTTAATGAGGATTGAAATGATTTTTTACAAAAGTACATACAATACAATAATGGATAATATTATTACTAATTTATTTCTAAAATTTGTACATTAGTTTGTGCTTGAATAGCCTGTACATTTTGTATTGATGGTGCAATAGCAGCAGTGGATCCAATCAGTTTGTGGTAACTGAAATGGGATAAATATGTTCTTGTCTCGATTGTGTCGATATAGCGAGAAAATACGGCATCTACGTTGTTCCTGATTTTGTTGTTGAAATAGAGTTTGGGCGACAATATTATTGCCATCTTCCAGCATCTTTTTTCGCAAACACCGCTGAGCGACTGATTTCCTCGTCTTTTTGGATGTAGTTGAGGTCAGATTCATTGGACTTTGCGATAAATTGGTCTGATGCACCTCGGCTTGAACGACAATTATTCTTCCCTCAGTATTTTCAACAGGAAATTGAGCCTGCTCAGCTTGACCACTCGTTTGTGATAAATATTAATGCAATGTGTTACCATCGTCTCTGCTGGTACTCGATTGTAGATTGTCTGGATTGACTATGGGCAATTCACTTGGCCCAAAGAAATTCGTCGATGATGATTCGTCTCTGATAGTGGCGACTGCATTTCTCAAAGCCTTCTATCGAGTCCTACATTTTCGATTGCGTTGTGCTGCTGTTTGTGCTGGCGGAGGCGTTTTTGGCATACTGAAATCTATAACAAATAGTAATACCAAATTGGAAATCATTAATATTTTTTATGGACATCCAATACAATAATATAACTATTATAAAATTATACTTACAAATACTTAAATTAGTGATGTCAAATCGGGTTTAGTAAGGCACAGCAATTTTTCCTCAACAGTACCTGTGAACAGTGTAAGATAGATCTTTCATAATCACAATATACTGATATTTAATTTCTTCGTATAGATATAGAGAATTTGACATAGTGTATTTATAAAAATTTATTAATACACACCTGTTCTAACTGGAAATTAATTTGCAAATTTTAACTTCCCTTTCACTGATTATATATTTAAACATTAAATATTATTTAATAATAATTTTGATGAACACGTGGACTACACAAATCCGCGTCGTTTTCTACGTGTCCAGGCTTCTGCGTCTCCTCGCCCCTGTAATATCACGGATGCCACCATATGACATATGCCGTAGGCTACAATATATGGCATAGTATTAGTGTATATTGTCTGTGTAACTCTGTAATACGTATCTACAGAGTGGGGAGACTACGAAGCACCGCACAAAGCGGAGAAAGAGAATAGCTTGTATGCCGTAGGCTTATACATTTCGTGACGGTTTTTCGTAACGCTAGCTCGTGTGTCGCGGCCTTGATATTATACTCTGACGCGCCTAAAGAAGTTTCACTTCGAAAACAGCGCAAAACTTATTGAATAACCTAGTAAAGATTTACATCACTCAAAATATTTTTTTTTTTACTTACTAAAAAAAATGATTCAAAAACTAATGTGCAGTCAACAAGAATATTTGTCGACTGTTTTATGCAAATGAAGAAAAAACGATATTTCGACTCAAGGAAATACAATTTATTTTTATATATCTTCATGGTATGATACAAGCAAATACAAAGTTACTGTAGACTAGCTCAAACTAGTCCGCGCGATATGGTATATGATCAAATTGCGACTGGTTATTGCCCTGCAGTTGGGCACAGATATATACTTGCTTATATACTTATTGCATCGTTTTTGAAGGAACATATGTATGTATGTATCCTCCCTTATCCTAACACAACAAATGTTTACCTAATGAAGCATTATTTGAGAAAGTATTTTTTATTTAGAAAAACATATTTTATTTTGAGATTCTTACAAGAAAGAAAATTTATTAGTTAACCGTGTAACTTCAAAATCTTGTAAAAGAGAATTGGGTGAATTTCAGTTATTTATTTACTACTAATGTAACTATAAAATGTAATATTACAAATAGAACACACTGGCGACAAGGCCCTCAGCCCTTTCCATCAATCCATCAATTTCAGGACGTACACACATGACTGGCCTCTCTTTTTTATGCAAACCTTCATGCTCAAACCGGCATACTGGCCTGCAAAAAACAGGGTGTGAAATTCAATGCCCCACTATTATCGCTTATACTCGTAGTACTTCGGATCCGTTCAAGTGGAGCTCGTGGTAGTCACCAATGTAAGTGTTGCAACATTTAAAGCTATTAACTGCTTGTTTACCTCCATTATCAATTGATTGTGGTGAGTGGAGAATATACGCCTTTTATACGGAAAGCTCCTACACAAACAAATATCGATGACCCCGATCTGTTAAATAACTGAAAGTGCTGATGTGGTGAGTGTAAGTGTTTGTTTGTATAGTGTATAATAAATATAACAGAAAGCTGATAGACATGTTGTCCAGCCGTCTATCAATTCATTCAATGAAGCAATTCAGTTCGTTCATTCATCAAATAGCATGAAATTGCATGCGAGTCGTGCTTTATATGTATGCAAGTATGTTTGTATGTATAAATGCTATTATATGTTTGCATTCCTACAGAGCTGGCCGAGAAATTACGCACATCTGCTTATTTTATTTTTTTCAACTTTTCCACAACGTACACATTTATATATTTTCACTTGTGGCATTATTTTATATTACAGGATAAACTCGGCACCGGGATTGGTGGAAATTTGGAGGTCGCAAGTATTGAGGATTTTTCCATACAAATTAAAATATTTTCGAAGTAAAACTTCTTAGGCGTCGATGGACGAGCGAGAATGGAGAGTAAAATTTCAAGGCCTTGCAACGTTTTGGACATCTTCGTTCCGCGAGAGAGAAAAAAGATATAACGTAGAGGAAAAGGGGAGAGAGACGTATACCTTATATATATCTTAGATACATTTTAGGATATTTTTCCTGAGTTTTTCCTTGTGGTTGCTAATTTCTAGTGAGAAATAACACTGCCTACTTTTTTTCTGATAGCAATCCAAGTCTATTTGTTTTTATTATATTATTGTAATTAAATGCATTCGAGAATGTGCAAGAAATTACCTATTTTGGTATCAAAATATCAGATATGTCTATTAGACCGGAGTGAAATACGTAAATTTTTTCAAATCATATCGTAATAGCAGGGAAAAGTTGCTACATATCAATACAAATTTAGGAAAAAAAAGAAATTTCAAATCGGTTAATATCTTCCGTTCGCGCATTGCATTTAAAATTTACAAATTTTATCCCAAATCTAGCTGATTTACGAAAACTTGTAGAAGTTGTAAATGATTAAAGATCGAGCTCCCTTTTTATACATAGCACTTTCAGCATTGAGTAGTAGATTTTTAATTTACTAATCTATCCATTTCTGTGGTTCTGAGCGATTAACTTTTACCAATTTTACACCAAATCTACTAAGGAAGCCTATGCCAAATGAGGCTTGCGTGAAAGCGGCTTACGGCTACTACAACACGTCTGTGCTTTAGATCGTCTTCCACTTGGTTACTTGTATTCCATCGTCTTTCTTTTCATTTTGCTTTTGATTCTGGCATACCGATAAACGAAGTGCACGGAAGAGCTGGTACTCTCTGGTCATTACCAGTTCTGCTTTCACTCTTGTCGAACAGCGCTGTTTGGTCAAAAAAAATTCTATTCGATGTTCTTTTGAATTACATAGTTTACACAATTACTTAACATTAAATCTCTTGAAACATTTTATTCATGTCTCTTACTCGTAAGGACATACACTGCCCATTTTTTGGTGCACCTAAACCACTGCTGTCATCGGTCCTTCCCACTAATACCGACATTATACAATGTTGGCAAGAAGTGAGGTACAAAATGTCAGTAGAATCTTCTGCTGCCAGTTCTGGTCAGAAGTTAAGCTTCACAGTTGTAGCAGATACTGTAGCTCATCAGACTGAGTCCCTTTATTCCAAGGCTTCGATTCCAATAGTTTCCCACACAAGAGTTGTACAAAAGATTAAACATCTACATGATCGATACTACACTCTTCGTAAATCTTATTCAAGGGACAAAGACACACCTGAGAAACAAAAGAAGTACAATGATTTTATTGAACAATCTTCAAGTACATTATTTGACATTTCGTCCTGCAAGTGCGAGATGACACTCAATTGCTTTTGTCAAAGAAGCTTTGACAAGTGTATTTGTCCCAGGCCGGTAACTATCAACTGCACATGCCCTAAAGATAGAAAGATACCGCCATTAGAAATCAAATTTCTATATGCTCAAAGATATCTCGGACAAGGAAAGATTGGGACAGTAGATACCAAAGAAACTCAAAAGCTTACATTAAAATTGCAGAGAAAAGCTCGTCACTTAAGTCAGACCAACTTACCTGGACCTTCTTGTAGTAGTATTGATTCTGAAACAGAGATAACTCCTGAAGTTGACAATGATAAGAATGATCCCGATTTTCAGACCCCACGCTCTATTTCCTCTCAGTCAGCAAGTTCAAAAAATGCACAGATGCGCTTATCACTTCCAGCTACGGCCTTAACAAGTGATCGTTTTGGAGTATCTGATAGAGCAGCAGCAGCTATTGTGTCTAGTGCATTTAAAGACGTTGGTCTTATAACGGACAAAGATACTTCTTTTGTTGTTGATCGAAGCAAAATGAGAAGAGAAAAAGAAAAATGTAGACTAAAACTTATCGAAGCGGGGAATGCAATAGAGCAATTAAACGATCCGATGTGTGTGTATTTTGATGGCAGGATGGATGACACTTTAGTTTTAGTTGAAAAAGGAAAAAACGTTATCAATCTATAAAAAAAGAAGAGCACATTTCAGTAATAGCAGAACCAGGCTCAAAGTACCTTTGTCATTTAGTACCTACTTCAAAAAGTGGAAAGGACACAGCATACAGCATTGTAAATTATTTTGAAGAAAATGGTATAAATCAATCTAATGTTGTAGTGATTGGATGTGATGGTACGTCAACAAATACTGGGTGGAAGAATGGTGCAATAAAATTCATTGAAACGCGTTTAAAAAGACCAGTACAATGGGCTATCTGTCTCCTCCATTTTAATGAATTACCTCTGAGGCATCTAGTTTAAATACTTGATGGTAAAACAACAGGTCCTCAGTCTTTCAGTGGGCTTCTTGGCAAACAGCTGGCTAAATGTGAATCTTTGTCCATCGTTGCTTTTCAGAGGATCGAATGCTCTCTTCCACGAACGCTTGACGCAATAAGCTTAAGTAAAGATCAGAAATACTTACATGACATTGCCATTGCTATTGATGCTGGTTTTTGCTCCCCAGATCTAGCAAATCGAGATCTGGGACCAATATCACACTCTCGTTGGTTGACAATTGCAAACAGGTTCCTACGATTATACATTTCTTTGCAGGAGCCATCTAAAAATCTCATTCAAATTGTAAAATACATTTTGACTGTATACGCACCTCTATGGTTCGAAATCAAAACAAATTCGTCAATAGTTGACGGACCTAAACATATTTTAGAATGTATTAAAAAATGTAGAATCTTATCTTCAGAAGTCCAGGCAGTAGTTCATAAGGTTATTCAAACAAATTCCTTTTTTGCCCATCCAGAAAACATTCTTCTCTCGATGGTGGTAGATGACAGAGAGCATGTCCGCGATCTTGGATTGAGGCGAGTTCTGAAAATAAAAGAAATCCCTTCAAAAGACAAAAATATTAGAAACTTTTTGGTTCCTAAACTGAACTTTGAAGCAAATGAATATTTTGAGTTAATTAATTGGTCTGAAATGAAACTTACCTGCCCCCCAATGTTAGACAGCCTTTCTTCTGAAGATATCTTGCAATTAATTTCTGATAAAGAAAAACCTAAATTAACCATAGATTTAACAAATATTCCATGCCATACGCAAGCTGTGGAGCGTTGCGTAAAACTAGTAACTCAAGCGTCCTCAAAAGTGTATCGGAACGAGAGACGTGATGGGTTTATAAGAGCAGTACTCACTTCTCGTACAGTTATGCCTCAATTTGACACTAAAGCAGACTTTGCCACTCCCGAATAAATAATTTTTCATCTTTGGTTGGTTGGTTGGGAAGGGAGTGGGTAGAACTCGTAGTACAGTCACCTTCACGCGGTGAGTTCTGAGTCGTCCAAAAAGGGCGGGCCAAGAGCTGTACAACACTTCTTTAAGATAGTGTGGTTAGTGGGCGCGCTAAGAGGGGAATAATTTATTCTACTTATATACTCAAGACGACTTATACAAAAATTAAAATAGAGAAACTAACCACCCGCAGTTACGTAAATTTATACAAAAAATGACATTTTCCACTTCTTTTCAGGCGCTGTAGGGGCTTTGATAGAGCGGTAGACGTTTTTCTTTTCAAACTATACCTGATATGGTAATAGTCTACAAAAAATGAACTTTATCTAACATCATTTCCACCTCTTACAATTTTTCGAATATTTGTTCAATTTATTATAAAATTTGTAAATTTTAAATGCAATGCGCGAACGGAAGATATTAACCGATTTGAAATTTCTTTTTTTTCCTGAATTTGTATTGATATGTAGCAACTTTTCCCTGCTATTACGATATGATTTGAAAAAATTTACGTATTTCACTCCGGTCTAATGTCTATGACAATGAGTGACAGAGTTTTAGCAGCAAATAAGTTTTATATTTAATAATTTGAAACTGCTTAAGTCAAAGTTATTATCTCGCAACCAAAAGTTAAGGATATACAAATCCTTGATCTGCCCTGTGCTTACCTATGGTTGCGAACTATGGACGCTAAACACCACTGACATTGATCAGCTAATGGTCTTCGAAAGAAAAATTTTACGAAAATTTGTGTACCAAAAAGAGTGCAGGACCGTATATATTCATAAGATATATTCATGAGCTGGAATTTGTAGAAAAACACGAAACAGTGATTAGATTTATAAAATCACAGAAGATAAGATGGCTTGGACACATGTTTAGAATGCCTTAGGAGAGAACAACTCGAAAGGCAGTTGAATTGCACGCTGTTGGAGGCCGAAGAAGAGGACACCCTAGAAAGAGATAGCTCGAAGACTTTGAAGATGACCTTGCAAAGCTGAACGTACAGTGGTGGAAGGAAGTAGCCTTAGATAAGGAAGGGTGGCGAAAGGTTGTGAATAAAGGACTGTGTTGCTAAGAAGAAGAAGAAAAAGAAGGTTGTAATTAAAGCACACTTTAAAGCGATGCATTTCATTTGAAATTAAGGAAATTTTCGAGTTTAGTTTGTTTTGTACGCACTCGCCTGTTCAGCACCACACTATTTCTGAGCCCCTGCAGCGTCATAACATCGTTTAAGCAAGCACTGTTTGGCTCTACCCAATCCCAGCATATAGATATTGAAATCTGATCCTCCTATGTAATTTTATTCGTATTTAGCATCACGACGTTAGATCATTCACCGACTGTTTAGTCTTCTTCATCACAGTATTTTTCATTTAAAGCTGTGTATTGCGAATGAGGTTCAACAATCCATTGCTCGATTTCTGAATTGAATGTTGAATGCATCATTAGTTATCTCTAATCGTAACTCCGAAAGAGGTTTTTGAAACGATGACAGTTTTTGAAACGATGACGATATTTCGCAATGGCTCATCGATAGTTTCTTCACGAGCAACAATGTGCCTTTAGAGGGAATATTTCCAGTTAAATTTCGTGAGTCTTATAGCGGCCGCCCTAGCCGAATGGGGTGGTGCGTGACTACCACTCGGAATTCGGAGAGAACGTAGGTTCGAATTTCGGTGAAACACCAAAATAAAGAAAGAAAAGTTTTTTCTAATAGCGCTCGCTCCTCGGCAGTCAATGGCAACCCTCCGAGTGTATTTCGCCATAAAAAAGCTCCTCTTACAAAAAAAAAAATATCTGCCCTTCGGAGTCGGCTTGAAACTGTAGGTCCCTCCATTTGTGGAACAACTTCAAAACACACGCCACAAATAGGAGAGGAAGAGCTCGGCCAAATACCCAAAAAATGGTTTACGTGCCAATTATAAATATATATACATATAACGATTTCATCCATGGGTTATATTGGAGCCATAGAGTTTAGAGGAAAGCACATCACCAATATTTGGCCATCTTAGCTCTTTGGAGCATTGTATAGTAAATAAGAAGAAGTGCTTCTACCGGAAGATTTTGCGCATGAAGGAAATCTTTTATCTGTTCGTTTAAGTAACTTTTGATCAAAACAAGATTCTTTGTACCTCTGGAACAAATGTGAAATCGTTCTTCAAAAACAAACAAAATAAAAAAAAATAGTTCATAGACCTTGAAGCACTTTTATTTCTTTTGTAGACAACAGGTATATCAATAAATATTTTAATGAACGCACATTTGCCGATTTCCTTTTACCTGGACTGAACTAAAAGAGCTCATTTAGCTGATTCGACAAATATCATTACCAGAATGACATCGACGATGCTTCCCCAAGCTTTATTTTAAAAAATAAAACAAAACAAAAAAATGTTTTTCTAATGTCGCAAGTACTGAGTATGCAATGAAAAACAAAATTGTTTCGCTAGTGTCAAGGTGTACAAGTATCGAGTGTATACAATAATCGAGTTTCTACTGTATTTATCTTTTCGCTTAGCAATTTGACTGCTGTCAAACAAGCGGTGTCAAAGTTGAAAGTACCACAAAACCACTTGTTGAGCACTACTCTGTTGGTAATTTGCAAATTGTTCAACGTTAAAAATATTGGATATTAAATATATTAGGCTTAATGGAAATTTCGTGTTTTCCACATATAAATACGTACATAAATAAATACTAATTGTTTCAGATTGCACCGATCCACACGAGTTTCACCTCTAGATGTGAAATTTTAATTGATTTTGTGTAACTTTGTGGAAACGCTAACTCAATTTGGGTTGAGTTAGCCAAAGCGCACAAGCTGATTTTTTCGTTCCGTGTCAATCAAAGTCAATTATTTAAGCAAAGAGAGGTCAAGTACTTCTCCGTTCCGTCTTATTAACTCAAGGGAAGTTTTAATCATACATTGCTCTTAAAATCAACATTTGGGAGAAAAGGAGATTCTGGAGATCTCACCATCCACTCTAAAATTTGTGCACTGGATTAGAAACCAGGATTTTTAGCAATCCTCCTTATAAAGAGTCAAAAGTGGGCACTTGCAATTAGAGTGAGTCGGAAAGTAGCAATTTATTAAAAATTCGTTTATCCCTCGATCTAAGCCTCCTACATATGACACTATTGAAATCCTTTATACATTCTGTCAAAAAAATATCGGGAATTGTTCATTTAAGAAGCGCACACATATGTATTTGCTGGAATATTGGTACAACTGTCCTCTATAGTGTTGCAGATTTTGAGCATGATTTGTCAATTAGCTTTTTTTTAATAACATCAGTCAACCGCAGGTGTGCTCTGTGATTTTCACTATGGATAAAATTATCGAACAAAGAATTTGTCTTAAACTTTGTGTTTTGAACGGGATTTCGTGTGCCGAATCATTGAAAATATCGCAGAAAGCCTATGGCGAGTGTGCTTTATAAAAAACACGGATCTACGAGTGGTATAAGTCTTTTGCAGAGGGCCGAGAAGTCGTGGAAGATTTGCCCCGATCTGGTCGCCCATCAACGTCTTCAACGAATGAAAACGTCGACAAAGTCAAGGAAATGGTGCTGGAGAACCATCATTTAAGTTTGAGGGAGGTAGCTCAGGACCTTAAATGAATCAATTCGCAACATTTTACACCATCAATTGGGCATGAGACGCGTGGCTGCTCGACTCGTTTCAGAGAGTTCAACTTCTTTCACAAAAGTCATGGCAAGAAGGTGGCTGGAGACGTGCTTGAGCAAGTGAATTCGGACCCAACGTTTATCCAACGCATCATAACAGGTGATGAGAAGTGAGTATATAAGTTTGACATACAAACCAGTCAACAGGCGGCTGAATGGCGCTGTCCACATGAGCCGAAACCCAAAAAACCACGTCAAAGTCGGTAAAAATTCAAAGTCATGCTACTCGTTTTCTTTGATTATCATGGTGTTGTGCACTCGAAATTTATTCCAAATGGTTGTATGTTAAATAAAGAATATTATTTGGAAGTTATGCGACGTTTAAGAGAGAATGTGGGTAGGAACGGCCCAATTTGTGGAAAGAAAACTCATGGATCTTGCACCATGATAACGCACCGTCTCACAAGGCTCATATTGTGAACACTTTTTTGACCAAAAACTGGACAAATATCATCGAACAACCATCGTATTCACCGGATTTGATCGGCTGTGACTTTTTCTTCTTCCCAAAACATAAAGTGCTGCTCCGCGGACACCGCGTTGAGTCGATAGAGGCCATTAAAATGCATCTCTTCAAATGCGTTTGATAACTGGACTAATCGTTGGCATATGTGTATTGCTTCGAATGGAGCCTATTTTGAAGGCGACTAAATAAATTTTGATGATTAAACAATTATTTGGCGTTTTATTGAACAATTCTTGGGACTTTTTTGACAGAATGGAACAAGCTCAGGCATCATTTTTAATCGAACACCATATTTTGAACAATCAAAAATTTTATTTAACGCTAAGTGATCTCTAAAAAATTGATGGGGGCATCCCTTCCAGCAGCACTTTCAAATTTTGAGTTTTATTTGTGCTTTAAAAATTCATTCTTTAGAATATCTTTTTCATTTTTTAAGCTTAATAGAAAGTCTAGATAGTCCTTATAAAGTCAGTGAAATGATGAGCGTCCAACCAAAAATGAGTAAGAACGAAAACTTTAATACGTTTTTTTCCGCGCTGTCGAATATAACTCAAAAAGTAATGAAGATATCAACTTAAAATTTTATAGGGATATTCTTTAACATATTGACCTATGCATGTATTTCAAATTTTCTATTAATTATCACTTAAAATATTTATTGTTTTGATGAATTTGTTTATAAAAAAGTTTAATTTTTAATGAACAATTCTTGTCTGGTTGAATTCTGCTGATAACAAGAGGCTGTACATTCCACGGCGCAAATTAAAGGAGCCACGTTTGAGCAGTTGTAGCGCCATCGTTTTGATCTTTTTGTATTTGAAAAAGTTTTTGTATATTTATTTAAACATGAGTATTAATATGTTATTTATTTTATGATAAAATATACTCTCAGTTTTTCGTAAAAAGTGATCGAAAAACTCGTTGTCTGGAGGAGCTGCCCCTCTTCATACTTCACTCCAGTGAGAATCCGATTGCTTCTGGCTAAGGCTTATACAAGGGGAAGCGAAATTAATCATGCATGCTTGTTTTTGAATAAATTGCTTACTAAATACAGAAAAATTATTCTGAGCTTAATAAAATTGTACAATATCATAAACATTAATTTCTAGCATAACATGCAGGGATATGTCATTTCAATTCCTAACTCGTTTTCGTTCAAATATTTGCTGTTAACCCTATAGTTTTTCGCACACTTAATACACATTATCTTTCCTTAGACGTCCAAGTGCCACATCGCTTAAAAAGTAAGCGAAATGAATCAATGAACCAGTACGCCTTAAATAAACAAATTTTTTGGTTAGTTCTAAGCCAGTGCAATTTCCTGCAGAGGTGCGAGGGCTTCCTTTTATAAATATAAGTAGTTTATGCACAATACTGAAAACACAGTAAAGTCAAAATAGTTCTGTATTCGCTTGAGCCAATTTTTAAAGTTCTTTTGCCATACAGAAGTAGGCATTTCCAAAACGTAATGTTTAAAGACTTCAGCGGCTTCTTCAGGCGTTGAAAAATGTTAACCTCGCACAAAAAGAATTAATTAGGTGCCAAATCTGGGCTGTAAGATGGACTTTAAAGCGAACGACTCATTAATTCGATCTTTTCAGTGCTCAACAACAGTGCGAGCCCATATGTCAGAGCTCGTATTGTCTTGGTGAGAGATGATGCGTCTTCGACGGTCGGTTTCTCTTAATTCTTCGAAAATGTCTGGCAAACAAAGGGCTGCATTCGAGTACCACTCGGAATTGACTGTTTTAAGTTTCTCTCCAAGAATGCTTCTATCTCGCGATATATCACTTGATAATCATGTGTTATCAATTGACTCACAGCATCGATTGTGTCTAGCACAAAAACTGTTTTTAGACGACATTCACGAAATTCATCCCGCTGGACGGCCCGGATCGACGGCCATGTTGAAACTCGTTGGTGGTGCTTCAACGTCAAATGTCGAAGTAAGTTGATCAAAGCGCTATTGCCGCGATAATTCAATAGCACGGTAATTTTCACGATTTAGTTTCATCTTTTGGGCGAGATGAATTTTTTAACTCCCTGAAAATAGAGCAAATAAAGTTCGTAAATGAAGACGCTTTATGCTAAAAAGTACCGAATTTTCGATAAAAATATTAGCTGAACCATTTTTTGTTTGCATTTTCAGCGAAAACTTTGATATCAGTCAACTCTAAATGGCACCATCGCAAGGGGGTTTGGAGTGATGTTCTGCATTGCGGTTTGGGAGTGTCGGTTGGTGGTGTCAACTGATAGCATTTGTAGAAAAGTAGAAAAGCAAGAGTGAACAATTTATAAATCCAGATACACTTTTTGCTAGGACAAAATTGAATTTGGAGGCTTTGTGTTTTTGCTTCTTTTTTTCTACGATTATTTAGTTCTATACAACTTTTTTGGCTTCTATTTTTGCAGGCAATTCTGTATCACTGACCGCTATGGCGAAAATATTTTTAGAGGTGTGGCCAAGATCAGACCGTTAACCGGCTCTCAACGAATTTGAAAGAATAAGCTGATTCGCTGATGTAACTCAGGGGTCATGACAGCGATTTGTTTTCAACGGAGGTTACTGAGACTGTGTTGGTGATATACGAAAAAAATCAGCGCAGTATATGCTCGTGTTGCTTCGTTGACATCTGAACAACAACTGATCGGACGAGTGTGTGAAATGAAATGTATGAAATGAGCGGGCATAGTTCTGTTGACGAGTCCCTGGTTACGTGGCAACCAAAGTTACTCTCACAATTTTGCTTCGGATGGCAAACTTTTGTTTAAGTTTTCTTTATAGAGGTAAATATTATAGATGTAGGGTGGTGAGGAAAATCGTAACCTTCTTATGTTTATATATTTAGCTGCGAGGTGTGCCAGTACTCCGAAGTCAATTTGTTTGCATTTCAAGTCACTCTGTTTAATTTAATGACAATTCCGCCTCACAATAATAACAATTTTAAGCAGGGGAGTGAGTGTATACCACATTTAGAACGCTATAACGACTTACTCGGTAGCTGCAGCTGAGACTATATTTTCTCCGCTTTTGTAAAGCGTATTGTTGACATTTTTGTTGAGGCTGAATGCTAGTAACTTTAATGAATGCTAGTTGGTGGCTATAGAAGAAGTGAGCAAACAACCAAATAATGTATTTCCGGTAGTTTGAGGTTGGGAAGTCCTGCTAACAAAATGGCGCAAACATTATTGTCGCTGTTGCCATCAATGTGTGCGACAAATAAAAAGTGGCAACACATAAAGGCGTGAGCTGGCGGCCAACGACAAACATTATTATAATTTCATGAGCGCATTCAACATGCAAAAGGCTGGCCAAATAGATACGTGGAATGGGTGACAAGGCGCAAAGGAAGACATGACTTTGATTGTGTATATGTGCATTATTATTATGATTACTAGTGATTATTTTAGTGATTACCATATTGGTAGACGGATATATGCATACACTCGAACGGAGTTGACAAACCAAACATAAAGGCAAATTGAAAGAAATAAAACTGTGGGCGCAAGTGAGTCCACGTTTGACTTCTTTCATTAAATTAGCGGTGATTTTGATTACAAGTGGATGATAGTATCAGCTTCAGTAAAAATACTGCTAGCAAATAGAAAAAAAGTAATTCTTACAGCTAAAGTTGGTGGTATTTATTGGAAGCGATTTCTGTTTTCTTGCTTTTACGAAAGGCATTCGACTACTTTGTGGAAGTAGTGATTGAAGTAACCTTGTTTTTTGTACTTATTGTTACAGTTCTAGAGAAACAGGGGTAGCAGATATTTTTATTACCTCCAAAAGCAAATTATTTAATCTGCTGCATGGTTCGAACGGGTTTGTTGCGCGGTATAATTTTTTTCAGTTTATATCCGTATGACCGGATTTACACACGGAGTCATCTGGAAGGGAGACACTGGAAATTCTCTTTTCATGTCTCATTCGCGGTCACACGGGCAACATTGTTTTCGGCAACATTTTGATGTTTACTACTTTAGCATCTTCTGGTTCGAATATATTTTACAACCTTCTAACATGTAAAGCGAAAAACGTTCGTCAACAGTTTCTTAAATATATCAATGAAGAATGCAAACTGGTTAAATAATAAAAAAATGTGGTGTTTTTTTTATTTAAATATATTTATAAATTGTTGTACTTGAATAAAAAAAATTAAATTAAAAATACTTCATACCTGTATATAAATAATTAACTTAAAATTAACTTGAGTATCTAGAAATGCGGTTAAAAATTAGAATTCAACATAAACATGTCCCATAACTATTTTAAAATATACCTAATTACTAGCAAAAATAATCGTGCCTTTCCCAAAGAGCGTTCGGATGTTTGTCATCGTTGTTATCTTCCGTTTGATTGAAAACCAACACTTAACTCAGAACTTTCTCCCACAAAGGAAGAAAACAAATGAAGCAACTGTCAAAAATTGCTTTAAGATTGGAAATACGAATAAGAAGAGCAAAGCGTGTCGCCAGTACAGGAGACAAATTCCCTTCTCTCTTCCGCGGCCGTCCTTCACCCCCGAACAAAATGTTTCCCTTCCAAATGTTTCCGTGTGTAAATGGGCACTATGAAGTCAACGTAAACAGTTATATTAGTTAGTTATATACACTGCGTAAAATTAGAATATTTTTATTGATAAATTCTGAATGGTTTCAGAATAATTCAGAAGTAATAATAATCTTTAATTTAATAATTTAATATTTATGAAAATATAGCTACTAATGCAAGTTAAGCCAATAACCTATAATGGTCACCCACGTAACATATTTTGTCTCTGGTCATTATTCCAGCATTGTAAATAAGTAAAATAGTTAACGGCTTCGCACACACTTGCAATGCAAGAGTACGTTGAATGCTGGGAGAGCGGTGTCTATTGCTGGCAGCGGAGACTGAACACCCGTTAGCCTTGTTGGTAGTCATTCTAATTGGAAATGAAGTAAAAGACCAGAATCTCATTGGAGTATTGGAATGCAGCGGAGAGTGAGTAGCGGAATGTGAGCAGCGGTAGCTTCAGGGTATTCTAATTAGAATTAAGCTTTCCTTCTGTTTGCGGCAACTGGACTAATAAGATGTACTAGTGATACAAAAGTATTTTTTATTAAATAAAATAATATAATATCAAATATAATTGTTTAATTTGCATTTGTGGGACAAGCTAGCCAGGCTTCATATTTTAGCAGAGAAGAAATAAAACTGAGTATAAAAACACAAATACACAAATTTCTTGAGAAAGTTTGACCTTACATCTTTCAGGTTGGAGTGGTAGGTATCTATATATATATATACATATAAGGGCGCTTAAGTCCATTTTGGGCGTTTGGCTGAGCACCTCCTCCTATTTGTGGTGTGCCTTCTGATGTGAAGCATTATGTTTTTTCCTCAGCCACCCTAAAGGTCTTAAAATGATCTACATATTTCGTAAGGAAGCTAAGCTAATGATATCAGGAGTTCAAGAATGTTGATGATGAGAGCGAACCATCGATCGGCTACAACAAATGCACTTTTGTTTACATAAGCTTTTTGAGAGGAATCCGACAATACTGCTAAATACTGCTAATGCGAAATTGACTAATAGAGGCGTTGTCCAAGTTGCCTTGCTGGTCAAATAAGTAGTAAAAAAGCGGAAAATAAACTAAAAACCCATACAGAGCAGTCAGAAAAACGATTGACACACAGGAAACGATTGGACACAGGATAATTTCGAGCGAGGTGAGACGCGAGTGAAATATACAGATCAGCACTCAAAAAGTCCATTTGTAATGTCTTTATGGGCAGCTACTTCTCTGTAAAAACATGGAGAGGTTTGATAGCTCCACCCGGAATTGGGAGTATCCTGCTATAACTATATGCAAAGATTCTACTGAACCGTGTAGAGTACTTCTATGAGAATTATGGTAAATACTCTAAATATTTCAAAAAAGCAGAGAGTAAAAAACATCACGGCAGTCTCTACAAAGAAAGGAAGGAAAAAAAATTGCATCTCCGTCATAGCATGTTCATCAGGGAGGTCGAATTCTACTATCGTCGAAAAATATAGGGTCCGCCATATAACTTTACCGAATTAAAAATGCTATAAAAAAAAACTACTCAATATTTTTCCAAACTGTTTTTTTATTTTGAAGTACAATCCTTCCGGTTAATGATGGAACACAGCTTCATTCATATGGCTGCCTCGGCTAGCCATGCACCATGCCATACGATCGGTCCAATTTTTCAACACATTTTCGATTGTATGCGGCTGTATTTCAGCTATGACATCGCGTATGTTGGTCTTCAGTGCATCAATCTTTTCAAAGTAATGTCGCAATATTTCCCAGCGTTCTTTGAGCGTATACACAACCATTTTCGTTCAGCGGAAGAATAAAACTAATTTTCTGTCAAATCAGATGACAACTAAGTGTTACCATTCTTCAAATAATACCTAGTTCAAATCCGTAACGATAGATGGCGGGCCCTGTATATGCTCAATAATGAAATTGAAACTATAAGGAAAGAAAACAAGGAACACTCGACAACTCATTTAAGATATAAAACAAAATCAAACAATGAACACGCGAGACCTAGTGGATCCACTAATTGCAAAAATATTAATTCCATATATTTATGCATTTTGCCTTCTGTATACGAACCTGATCGGACTATAGATGTGATTTTTATAAATATTTCGACTCCAGCTGCAGCTAGCGCGCTTATTATTTGTGATGATATTTATAAATCGAGTAGAAATATGTATAACAAAAGAGGTATCGCATTTTGACCATACGATCTTACAAACATACAAACCCAGTTCCGTCGGCAAACCTAGCATGGAGTTGATATGGTTTGAGTGCTGAGTCCCGCTATAGCATCAACTTAGAGAAGCATGCTTAGGGTGCTTTCGGGGATAGGTCTCACAAACGACAGGTGTCGTTTAACCATATCCTGAGCTTGTGCATGTGGCTGCGTAATCTGAGAATCTTGAATCTCTCTCGATTATGACCTTCCGGTAAAGAGTTTGCCTGGGGTAGGCCTATAGATATTCGCTTCTTAGGAGAGGTGAGGAACCGCTGGTGTTGTTGCCGCGTAGCAAGAAAGCGTCCAAGTTCCAAGAATTTCGAGGTCCCAGTCTCTCCACCAAGGTATCGGCTACTTCGTTCCCAGGTATGCTCTATGCCTAATTAATCTCTCTACGCAATCAAGTATGGTATTAATGAGGATTTAAGCTCAAAAGATGAGAAGGACTTGAGCGCAGTTTGTCGCTCGGAATGACAATCGGCTCATTTCGGAAGATTCTTTCGAAATTGAACTCTGCACGTCGACAGATGGAATACAAATGCACTTGGAAAATATTAAGGAAACTATAATGATATATCCCAGCCCTCGGATCGGGCCATCTGTACTTATATACCAGAGCAGGGTACACTCTTGGAAGACAAGTGCTGGAGTACCCCCTTTAGCCCTTACTAAAAAACTATTTATAAACTATATTTTTGTGTTAAGTTTGCGCTTGTTTTTAGCGGTTTAGGAAGGCATTGAAAAAGTTGTAATCTCTTGCATAAATTTTTAAATTTAAATTTACAGAAGGCTTAAAGCAACTGCACTCACATCATATCTATAATTACATAAACGCGAAAGAGCAATGAATGATAGGGTGAAATAGTTATAAAATTGCAACTAAAGCAGTAAATTTAATGCTGCATGTGACCTTATTTCTGAATGTTTCTGTTTATTTCTTTCATTTCTCAATATTGTGCGTGTGTATGTGTATGTGTTAAAAAGTTCATGCATTAAGTCTGCATATCAATTATTTGTGCCTGCCGCTGGCTATAAGTGCCAAGCAATCATCGTCGAGAGACGCACGATTTGTTGGGTGACTGAAAGGGCAGAATGTACTCATAAAGTCACTAAAGGTGTATGTGCACATACACACATACATATCCTCGATATGTCTACAAATTTGCGTGCATTTAATGAGTAAGCGGATATTCTGCGTTTCATCCTTTATAATTTTATACAGTGCGAGTGCTGTTTGTAACTTTGCTCTTTCGTTTATTGTATCCGTTGTGAGTTAATGAATGTGAACAATGAATAAATGCCCGCAGTTATGGCAATTGTAAAAGAAGTAATGCCAAGAACACTGGCAACCTCTTCCACCGAAAACAAGCGAGGAAAGTGTGTAATGGCGATGGCTACAGAAGGACGAGCATACATTCATATAATACACATGTATTCACACACATACCTTTATACAATGTAGACAACATTAAACTCAAATTATGGCACAATGAAATTATTCAGCGAATTTACGACTGTTAATAAAAAAAGAAACAGATAAAATAACAAGCATAAAAATATAATAAATAACTATAATGCAAGAATTGTGTTTACTACATGCATACATATCATACATACATATGTAGTTGTTCGAAGCTCAGCAAGCTCAGCCAGCTGTTCAGGTAGTCTCGGTTGCAGATATGACTTTGTAATGTTAAAGCAACAAAAATACTTAACAAGCACAATGAGAGTGTTCATGTAAGTAGAGAGTATATATGTAAATATTTAAGGTATAGGTAAGGAGAGAAAAAGTTCGTCAGGTGAAATTTTTGACGAGAATTTTCAATTCAATAAACTGATATCTAAGAAATGGAGGCGACAGGCCTAGTAACGTTCCCACAACAGTCGGTCCTACGTTACCGAATCGACGACTTATATTCGGCCTAGAACTATAAATACGAGCATTCCGCAACAATAACAATAATACCAAGAACCGGCCTAGTAACTATAAGACAAAAATGAGCACCTCAACCTCAAAAAAACCTCAAAAATTTTCTTAATGATTGGTTTAACACAATTGAGGGGTTTCTTGAGAAACCAAGCTCACGTGACAAACGTTAACCCTTAGAGTACAGAGTGGGGAGCCTTAGGTCACACATGATTAGTTTTTCTTTAATAACTTTGCAAATAACTCTTCGAGTATTCGATGTGGTACCAGCTGGTGGTAGCAAAGGAAGATGACGGCCTCCTCTGCATTGGAAAGATCAGGTGGAGAAGGACTTGGCTTCACTTGGAGTGTGCAACTGGCGCCGGTTAGCACGAGAAAGAAACAACTGCCGCGCTTTGTTAAACTCGGCCAAAGCCTCGTAAGCGGTTATCGCGCCAATTAAGAAGAAGAGAAATAATTTCTTTCTCTCTTTTTCGGGTAGTAGAGTTTTAATTCCTGTATAAAAACTTATTAGTGGCATTAATTTATTTATAATTATATGCCAAGTCTCACGTTTGGGTAACTTGGTTATGCTCGAAGGATCCGTTATGCTATAAAATAGACTCCAAGCTCTAAGGGTTAAATGCAAATCTTTTTACCTTATGAAACAAATAACCTGGGACTGTAGCCCTACAAACATCAAAAACTCTGAAACAAAAGGGATCTGCTCCGAAGATGTCGCCATCTGTTGCAGTGGGTTGCAGCTACGCGATGGTAAAAATCTAAACTCTCAGATGAACAACTTTTTACTGTGCATCAAATTCATGGGAAACAAAATTAAAGGATTTGATGAGCAAACGCTTCAGAAAAGGTTGTAATCGAAGAACATCCCCAATATCGCCAAACTAAGATGGGCGAGTTTTGTGGATCAAATTGTTGTTAAAATTATCAAGAAAATATGAATTTCCGATATCTTGGAAGAAGTAGTGCTGGTGTGAGCTCAGGCTTACTTTGGCGTAGAAAAGTGTTTTTTATCAAGACTCAGAAGCAGCTACAACAGTGCTAACTTTGCGAATTTCCACAAATTATAGAAGGGACGTGAAAATTAGCGAAATCAAAAATATCTAAATATGGAACAAAAAAATTCAATGTGTAAAAAAGATATCAAAAAATGTATGAAGAAGATTTCGTTAATTTCGACAAATTTAGTGAATTTCGTTAGGTCATGTAATGCTGGGATCCATAGCTTGAAAATCTCATCGTTAGAATTAGAGTAATTGAACTCACAGCATCAATAGTGTCCAGTAATGATTCTTTTTAATCTTTCTACTATGATAAAGCAGCTGTATTGTTGAATTCTTGAGAGTAACATTTGCGCAGATTTTGAATATCATTATGGTGGGCATATCTACCGCAGTCCAAGACCACCCTTCAACGTCAAATTTAAAGCTGCGGTTTTTCATTTGCACCTTAAATTCATCTCTCAACCAGATTTCAAATTTCTTGAAGAATTTTGGCTGACTTCAGTTTAAGTCTTTTAGTTTCTTGTACAAATCTGGTGAAAATCTTTTCTTCATCTATTGAATAACACAAAATAATTGGTCCTCGTCTACGCATCGATAAGTTCTTTCAATCCCTGATTACACAAGTTGCGATATGGAATTACTATTTTCTCTAATTTATTACAGAGTAATCAGACCAAAAATTACTAGCCGCCAACTGTCAACTGGAGTATTTCACGCCAAATGGATATGAAAAATAATTATAAACTGAAATGCGTGTATATTCTAAGAAATTGAACTTCTACTATTTAGGAATGAAAGTATATACACAATTTTTTTTTGTATGATGGTTATTTAGTGAGTTACAGACTTCTAAAGATTATGAAAAATTAAACAAATATCAAATATAGAGATGTGTATATAAAATCTCCTGTTTTTTATTATTACTAAGCCCTATGGTTCTCTTCCTCGCTCCCAACCGACATGAGGTGCGGCTCATTTTTTATTTTGGCGGTGGGTCAAGAAAGATAGGCGTTGTCAAACGTCGAAATCTAAAAATGTTCAACTACAGCAAACAAATCGTCAGCTGAATAAAATAACCAGAACTATACCATCGTCAATCATTTATTGAGAGATGATAGTGTCGTTTCCTGGTAAGATAGTAAACATCGGGTTTGATATAAAAAAGTGCTAGAAGGTTAGTTATAATTTGGAATAATATTATATTATAGGTAAAATATAATAGTTAAGTGTCGAAATTTTTTATTGTGGTCGTAATTTGTTTCGGGTGGTTTTAAAAAAGTGCTTTGGTACTCGAGAGGTCGTTTTTAAGTTAATTTCTGGCATAAGAAATGGGCAAATTATTCCTAGCATATTTCTACGACTAGCAAGGGAAGAAAGGTTGATAAGTCTTAGGCGACTATAATATAGGCAAAGATCACTTAGCGTGCCCCATCTATGTAGGTAAATTTTAGCGCAATTTCCAAGCACACTAATCATACCCGAGTATGGGTCTGCTCAGTACTGGAATTGCACAAGGCGCTTTAGTAAAAATTGGATCATTGAATTTTTAAAAACGAAATCAACTTTCGAAAACAAAACAAGGATTTTTTCATTAAGGTTATATACTAAAGTAGAAGTAAAAGTTTCGAAACCAAATTGAAACCCATACTGCGATCGTTTTTTAATCTTTGTTTACACAATATATGTTTTTTTTTTCATATAAATCCAAGATTTAGAGTAAAATCTGCCGTTAAAGAGATAAGTACAAGTTGGCACAAAATTAATCATCCAATTTTGTTTTTGATTAATTGTTGTCTTTTTTTTAAATAGCGAAAAATGGCTTGCATTTGCTTGTCTATTTGTAGTCGCATACTGCAGCTTTCTAGTCACAAGTGTCAAATATGATTGGCGTACGACACCATTTGGAAAAATTATAAATCGTCCCATCGGATGTTTAATTTTACAAACTACGTACTGAGTATGACGCGTAGACGAGTATGACTTCATAGAAACGCTTCAAGTGAAAACTCCGGAGCATAAGTTTTTTTCGTATCCACTTGGCCTTCAAACATTGAATGTCTGTGTTCAACTGCGCTCCCATCGATGATGACGAAGGGTGGCAATTAAATTAATGGCGTCGACTGTTAAATACCTACATACACAAATAATACTTCGAGCACATCGGAAAAGTTTCTTTGGGGGCAACCGCGGTAATAGCGCAGACACATCAACTTTAGCGAAGTTCTCAACTATCTGTGCGCTTCTTTTGGCAGAAAAATGTGAAACACAGATGGCGCTCCAAGCAGTAAGAAGGCGTCGTTCCTAGGTTAAGGACTGGTAGCGACAGGCTAATCCCCTACCCTGCCAGAAACCAAATAGATTAACGTAACGAACGCAAGACAAATGTCTTGTCGAGGCCCTATGCTGCCGAGAGGAGTGCGCAAGGAAAAACATCAAAGTTTCAATGATCGCTATGAATTGATGTTCGAAGGTTTATTTGGATACCAACGAGCCATTTTCTTCAACTACGCAGCGACTGCCAAACACAATAATAGGATAAGCAGATATAAGGCCCTTTCTTTTCGCCAAGCGTTAGCAAGAGGCGAATAGATGACGCAACTGGTATTAATAAACATATCTTGAAAGCGGTGGAATAAAGCTGCCGAAAATTGCACTCGTTTATAAAATAGTGAGTTATACCAGGCGCATCTTGCTCCATAACTTTGTTGTTGCTTTGACATACAAATTTTTCGTCAAGTTAGTCAAGCAAAGAGATAACGCGCAGAGAAGTAGCGAATAGAAGACGCCTATTATTTCATTTTCTTTTAACTCTATTCTTTTCTGTACTTCATTTTAAAGTGCATTCAATAAAAATATTATATTTAAAAGCCAAACAAAACCCAAGTTATCCAACACCTTAGGCGGTTTTTGAAATCTTTGTCGCCGAAAGAGTTAATTAGCCGGCAAAGTAACTAACAGCAAACTGGCTTTTGATTTCAAAATACTTTCTTACACTTAACTCTCCCTGCTTGGAAAACTTACTTTATTTATACTTTTCAGTTTGGTCTAATGATTTTGCGATTACTTGTCCTTCTCTTCAACTCTATCAATGGCAGTTCCTTAAGCTATTTACCGCTTTGTGTACGCATGCCCCATGTACAGTTATATGTATATGTATGTATATATAAGAAAATATATATATATTACCTACGTATAGCTCTCTATTTCTGTCTGCGTCCTTTTGCTCAATTAGATCAGGAAGAAACTTCGACTTGAGGGAATTAATAACAAGGACACAATCATACAAAAAGTAGACGGAAAAAGGTCAATAACGAAAGCAAGAAATTAAAGCAAACACGAAATAAAGCACTGAGTCTTATTTAATTATCACTTGAATCGAAACTTTACTCCGCCAAATGTTTCATATTCAATAGTTGAAGTGCATTCAGTAAAGTTCCTTCTCAAAGCTATGTCCTTTTCCTTTCCTTCTGCTATGAGCAGTTCTTGGAATGCATACAACAATCTCGTTTTACTTTAGTTAGTCGTTCCACGCCTCAGCTACGCTGAATAAGCGAAGAATAAATACAGGGCACTCACTCACTTCCTGCCCTAGCGAACACAAGTCGTTCAAGAAAGTGAAAGGGCTAGACAAAATAAATGAAAATGGCAAGTTAATTAGTTGGTTTGCATGGTAAATTGTATTAAGTACGATATGCAAGGTAAGCAAGGGGTTGGCGTCGGCACTTTGTCTTGCAGCTGTAAAGGCGTAAAAGGCACAAAGCAAAACAATGAACAATGAAAATTGTGTTTTTTCTTAATGTGTTTTTTTTTTTCAAATGCAACCAGGTATTTTAAGCCTGATTTTATCCTTCAGTGTACCCGTAAACATTGTAGACCATTTAAAAAAAAAAAAACAAAAAAATAGTTTTCGAAACTTTAGTCGACTAATACAATGATAAAAAAAAAATTCTGAGAAACGAGTTTATTATATTGTACAAGTTGGCTTAACGTCTTGATTATGAAATATAATTTTTTTCTTTTTCCTTTTTTTCTATTGTTTCCGGGTACCACTTTTCATGATATAAATGGTGATTTGTAAGAGCTATAGGAAAGTTTTTCAAAAAAACACACGTCAAATTTACAAAAATGCATGAAATTTTTATTTAAATCGATAGTACAGTCCATATAATTTAAGGTTTGAAGATTATTTCATGCAAATGTTGACCGCGACTGCGCTTCAAATAGTCCATCCGCTTAGTCCAATTTTGGCATACTCTTTCCAATGTTTCGGCCGGTATCTCACATATAAATGCTTTAATGTTGTCTTCCAATGCGTTAATTGAAGCAGGCTTAGAGGGTATGTACTGAGTAAACCTAGTTCGACCGCGATAAGCAAATAATTGTTCATCCACAGTAATTTCTCCAGATGGTTGGTAATATTTGCGCAGATTTGCGTTCATTTGTGTCCACAATTCAGATATTGGATCAGCCTTATCGGCTTCTATCCTAACTGCTCTCGTACGCTCGCTGTCAAATCTAATGAATCGAACAATTTCTTTGTAGCGTGACTTAGGCATTACTGCTCGATAAAAGCAAATGCATTCTTGGCTCCATAGCACATCCACATCTTCGCCATTTGATTTATTTACACCTGCTAGTAACACAAGACCTATAAATGCTCTTAGTTCAATTAAGGTCAATTTCTCCCAGATTCTTTTATCTCCAGTGCAGTTTTTCTCGTTCCAAGTCTCATAGGCTTTTCGTGCTTTTTCATTCGTATCTACTAGAATTTGTTGAAGCATTGATAGAGTGAATATCAACTCAAAGACGTCAGACTCAATTAGACCCTGGGTAGCCCGAGTTGGACCCACAACAGTGCTCCGAAATACATTATGGCTACTTACGCGAACAGCTTGGCTAGGAAAGTTCTTAAGCCATGCAGTTTGATCTTTAGCGATCAACGCATCATGTCGTTGGGTAATGGGCGGTTCGCCTGAATCAAAATCATCCTCGAAATCTGCTTCGAGTATTGCACCCTCTTCTTGCTCATCATTGCGAATGTCGTCCTCTTCAATACTTAGCGTCGGATTCTTCTGTATTGATACCAATCAAACCACCAGCGCCAATATCGTTCGGGTTGGAACTCTCATCATTCCCGGCATTGCTATCATCCTCCAAGTCGAAATGCTCTTCCTCCTCATCAAGCTCGCGCAATATGTTTTGCACATGATCCTGAAGTTCTTCGTACCTTAGACTGAGTACTTAACTGTTCCTTTTAGCATTTTTGGCAAAGGAAATATATATGTATCTAAACGTGTACACATACACATACACACACACAATCGTAATCCGGTAACTAAGCGAAGCGACAGTTATAAAAAATCGTGTTGCAACAAGCTGAAGTCAACTATAAAATACTATTTTGCATGCATTTTATTTGGTTACTACAAATGTAGTAAGCCGGCCGCAAGATGATGTTTTTTTCAAGTAGGTAGGTATAGTTCGAGTGTTGTTATACTCTTAATTGACTTTGATTTGATAATCAGGAAGCTACTAAAAAATTCGGTCATTGTTGTTTCGCAAAATTTTTTTTATCTCACTTTTTTCACAATTTACTACAAACGTAGTAAGCCGGGCACATGAAGGTGAAACTGACCATAAAACGGAAGAAGCGCGCGATAAACTTTCTTAACAGAACACGCATTTTTATAATAAAATTCAATGATTTGCAAGCGTTGTTCGTTTGTAAGACGATTCATGGTTAAATTATAGACCAAACTTAAGATGTAGTGAAACAAAACACGAAACGTACGTCAGCTGTTTCAAACAACTGTTTAAACCAACTGTTTAAAAAGTGAATAGCTAAAACATCACCCGTTATTTATATCTAAGCTTTAATTTTACACAAATATATACAGATTCTTTCCATTTCAATTCAACCGGGCTATTCGAGTCATGTTCTTCGATTTCGATGTAACTGAAATATGTTGCTCTCTGGTCAAAATAATGAGACATGTATTTTTTTGTTCGCCCGAAAAAAATTTTTTTCAAGAGTTATCGGCAATTTTGTTTTTCGGCTCAAACTCGACTTTTTTTAATCATATAAGAAAAAAAATTTTTTAAATGCCCATAACTTAGTCAAAAATGAACCGATTTTAATAATTCTGGGTTCAAAATGATCGTAATTACTTACACGAGCGACTCCATGTAGAAACAATTGCAAAAAAGTAGTTGAAAATTTTTTATTTAGCAAAAAAGAAAAAAAATTGAAATTTTTTCGAAATTCAATATTTCAAAAAGTGTATTTTTTTTTTTATAACTTTTTCCAAATCAAGAGGACACCTCAAACTTCAATTAAGCTGAATACCCAGTAGCTAAAATGAGTTGTTTTTGAGTAATTAATTTTTGAGTAAAAGACCTGTTTCGCACTTAAAAATTTGCAACTACTTTTTTGCAACTGTTCTACATGAAATCGCTCGTGTAAGTAATGACGATCCTTTTGAACCCAAAATTATTAAAATCGGTTCATTTTTGACTAAGTTATGAGCATTTAAAAACAAAATTTTCTTATATTATTAAAAAAAAATCGATTTTGAGCCGAAAAACAAAATTGCCGATAAAGCTTGGAAAAAAATTTTTTCGGGCGAAAAAAAAAATACGTGTCTCATTATTTTGACCAGAGAGCAACATATTTGAATTACATCGAAATCGAAGAGCATGTCCCGAATAGCCCTTTTGAATTGAAATGGAAAGAATCTATATAAGAAAAATTTTTTTAATTACTCATAACTTAGTAAAAAATAAGCCGATTTGAATGATTCTGGGTTCAAAATAATCGTAATTACTGACACGAGCGACTTCGTGCAGAAACAATTGCAAAAAAGTAGTTGAAAACGTTTTATTTTGCAAAAAACAAAAAGTGCGAAACAGGGTTTTTACTCAAAAATTCATTACTCAAAAAAAACTAATTTTAGCTACTAGGCATTCAGCTCAATTAAAGTTTGAGATGTCCTTTTGATTTGGAAAAAGTTACAAAAAAAAAAAATACACTTTTTGAAATATTGAATTTCGAAAAAATTTCAATTTTTTTTCTTTTTTGCTAAATAAAAAATTTTCAACTATTTTTTTGCAATTGTTTCTACATGGAGTCGCTCGTGTAATTAATTACAATCATTTTGAATCCAGAATTATTAAAATCGGTTCATTTTTGACTAAGTTACGGGCATTTAAAAAAAAATGTTTCTTCTATAATTAAAAAAAATCGAGTTTGAGCCGAAAAACAAAATTGCCGATAACTCTTGAAAAAAATTTTTTTCGGGCGAACAAAAAAATACATGTCTCATTATTTTGACCAGAGAGCAACATATTTCAGTTACATCGAAATCGAAGAACATGACCCGAATAGCCCGGTTGAATTGAAATGGAAAGCATCTACAGTCTGTCCAATGGAAGCGTGACTACCATAACTAAGAAACTTCTTAATCAGTTCGATTCTAACAAACTGCATTGAAAGAGCTTATAATATTATACTTATCATACGCAATATATTCAAAAAAAAGTACAGTCACTACCATTAGCTATAATATTGGGTAGTCGAAAAAGTCTTTTCGTATTTTGTCAATAGATGTCGTTGGAGTCATCTATCTCCAGTGCCACCAATCACATTGTGTCATATCATATGGTGTTAGAAAGGTGACATTTTAAGATTTATTTACCCAAAAAAATTAAATTCGGAGAAGTTGAAAAAAAGTTAAAGCTGTTCAAAAATGAGTGAAAATAATGAAGAAAATATTTTAAAATTTTTGTATAAAAAAGGGAAGAATGCCACGCAAGCCACCAATGAAATTTGTGAAGTTCACGGAGACGATGCTGTATCAGTTCGTGTAGCACAACAATGGTTCGCTCGCTACCGTTCTGGAAATTTCAATGTGAAAGATGCATCTCGCTCCAGTTGACCTACCGTTGAAAAAGTCGATGACATTATGGAAAAGATTGACCAGGACCGTCACATAAGCTGCCATGACATCGTCAAGGCACTAAACATTCATCATCAAACGGTTTTGAACCATTTAAAGAAGGCTTGTTACAAAAAGAAGCTCGATGTTTGGGTACCACATGCTTTGTCTGTGAAATGAACCGAATTAACATCTGCGATTCTTTGCTGAAACGAAATGAAATCGAACCATTTCTGAAGCGAATGGTAACAGGAGATGAAAAGTGGATCAAATACGACAATAATGTGCGAAAAGATCATCGGTGAAGCTCAGCAAATGGTCGCAAAGCCAGGATTGACGCCTCGAAAGGTTAAGCTGTGTGTTTGGTGGGATTGGAAAGGAATCATTCACTATGAGCTGCTACATCCTGCTCGAACGATTGATTCTACACTTTACTGTCAACAACTGATGAGATTGAAGCAAGCAATCGAAAAAAAACGGCCAGAACTGATCAGCAGAAAGGGCGTCGCCTTCCATCAGGACAACGCTAGACCACACACATCTTTGATGGCTCGGCAAAAACTGGGAGAGCTTGGCGGGGAAGTTTTGATGCATCCACCATACAGCCCTGACCTTGCACCATCGCACTACCATTTGTTTCGGTCAATGCAAAACTCTCTTAATGGAGTAAAGTTAGCTTCAAGAGAAGCCTGTGAAAATTACTTGTCGCAGTTTTTCGCCGAGAAACCACAAAAGTTTTACACTGATGGAATAATGTCTCTAAAGGAAAAATGGCAAAAGGTGGTCGACCAAAATGGTACATATTTGGTTTAATAAAGTTCATTATAAATATAAAAAAAATGAGTTGAAGTTTGATTAGAAATACGAAAAGACTTTTTCGACTACCCAATATCTTCGAGTCATACTTTGAGTTAATTTCTGTGCAAGTTGTTGAGGTAATTGTCTCCAAATCAGCCAAATTTGCCTGATAACTTTTTGACGGTGCTTATTTGTTTTGTTTTTTTCTTTTTTGAGTTTTTGGGTAACTATTGCCCAAACATTTTGAATACGTTTGGCGCCAGGTGACTGCGAAGTCCAGCCCAACTATGCAACTATTCGCCTAAAAAGAAAACTCATCTGTGAATATTCCGTTCCCCCTATTCCGTTCTGAATTGCCTCAGCCCATGCAAGACTTTTTTCAATTTGTGATAGTGTGCGGAACTCATTTTGAAAAAAACACATGCTTTCTAAATTTCTCACAAACCTAATAAATTGCATAACGCGTATTGCGAAAATGATGCGCATATTTAATTGCATTTGATAATAAAGCAACTCTAAATTAATTTTTGCCGGTCACGCTTCTATTCGAATGAAAAGTCTTGCAGATGCACCCCCATTTCTTAAATAAAATAAATCATGTGATCAGCATCTTTTGAAGGCGTCAGAAGTGAGCCCCATCACTGAACAGAATCATTTTATTTATTTTATTTATTTTTTTACTGAACACCGATTGTAGATATAAATTTGCACAATTTCTAAGTGCATCTTCTGCATGTAATTCTTCACTTGGTAATTTACCAGAGTATACTGAATAGAAAGATGAGGAATTTGTGTAATATTAACTTGAACCGCTGAAAAAATCGGAATAGTTTAACATCTAAATAAAAACACCCGCTACATGCAATTTTTTCGAATTGGGAAGCAAAGCGGAACGTTCAAGTCATCGTTCCTGCGTTATTATTTAATTACTGTATGATTTATGAGATATTAACAATATGCGACAGTTGACTTCGGATCATGCGTTGAAGTAGTGTTTGTATCAAATGGTTTCGCATTGTATAAAACTTGCTGGTCACCTCAGAAGTGGTCAATTACTTAAGTGGGTAATTAGTGTCTGGGTGTTGGCGAACAATTTTTTGCAGTAAATGACACAATTTACCCACATTCTGTGCGCGTAATGACTTATGAGGAAATGGACTTGATAAACTTAGCACAAAGAGAGGTGAAAGTGGTTCATGTTAATAAATATCTGCAAACAGGTGTACTTATAGTAATTTATATGGATCTATATCCGATAGTAAAAAGAAGTTTTCTAAAAAAATAGTTCCGAATTTCCAAATAAAAAAAAAATGTTAGAATTAATATGGTATGTATGGAATAAGCGTTTGTATACTAATTAACATTGGCAATGATACATATAAATACCGTAACTATGTCGTATGTGTATAATGGAAGTTAATCCAATGCCGGTAATATTACTCATACGCCCAGGTATACTCAATTAAGTGCCTTTATTTATTAAGCAATTTTATTAGAGAAATAATAATAAAGATATTTATCTTTAGGTATTTTACGATTCATAAGTCGAAATAGCAACTACAATTCATCGCTTTAACATATACTGTAAGGTCTCGTTTTATGCTTTAGAAACGTTCTAGAGAAAAGCGCATATAAAAAATTCGCATTAAAAAAGACTTTACTTGCCTAGAAAACCTAGAAAAAATTGGGATACTCACTTCGAATGTCTGAAAGAAATTCATAAAAAAACTTTAAAATAAACTTGTATTCAAACTTACGAATTGAATACAAGAAAATGATTTTTTAATTTACTGCAAAGTTGAAGGTTAGATTAGGTTAGCCTGGCTGGCTGAAAGCTATCACATAAACCTGTTGGTCCTTAGTGGTACCAGATGGAGCTTTACCTTTACATTTCCTTGTAGTAGGCTTCTAGACCTGTTGGTCCTTAGTGGTACCAGATGGAGCTTTACCTTTACGTTTCCTTGTACTAGGCTTCTTGTAATAAGCCTGCACCTTTGCGAATCTAAGTAAGCGGTGAAGCCCTATCTCCTAGATATGTTCCAGTTCCTCATATTATAATGGTTCTAAGCATTTCGTTCGTGGTTTAGCTAATGCAGGGCACGAACATGGAAGGTACTCTAAAGTTTCCCTACTATCTTGTACGCATGTACCTCTAGCAAATTGTGGCCTGTTAGTATACCTACGATAGTTCTGCTTTCTGTTCTAGATAGAGCTAGTAAGAATCCGGTGTATTTATCTGCATTCTGTTTACGCATGATTTTCGCAGTTTTGCAAGAAGCCAGGTTGTTCCACCTCCTGTCTATCCGTCTTTTCATGCCCGCAATAATATCATTGTAGATCATCTTTAAAGGTTTTAATATGTCATTTACTTGTTCAATGCCCTTGTTTCCGGGTACCCAAAAGATGTACAACCGTCTATCTGCGGTCAATATCCTATGACCTCCTGCGTTCGTGACCATATTTAGATGTAATTTCATATGATTTTATTGCCTTTATCGCTGCTGGACTGTCAACGTATACATTTATTTTGGAGTTCCTCGATGTCTTTGCGATTCCTAGTTCTGCCCTACAGAAAAATACTTCTGCTTGAAAGATATCGTAGTGATCAAGCAGCTTGACCGGCTCCTCTATTTGTTGTATCTAAACCTCTTAAAAGAGCTTCGACACATTGTTGAATGCTCCACTATTGCCTAGAAATGCTTCTGAGACATATTATTTAAATTCTAGAGCTTTCTCTATACCTAACACTAGTGAGTGTAATACAGACTCTGAGGGTCTGCCTTTAGTATGTGCGTGTTGTGACTTGAACATAAGGTCTGAGGCAAAGTTGAAGACCTTCTAAAATTAATTTTGGACTTAGGGAGAGTCCCCGAATTGAAAAAGTTCCCTCTAAAAATAAATCACTGACATCTGGATGTGACTTAACTATTCCAGATGTATAATTGTCCTTTACAACTCAACTTGTGGGACAACATCAAAATTCTGTATGCAAGAACGCTTTTTCATTATTTGCTTGAAATTTTGATACGACATTTAGAAACTATCGCAGTTTAGAAAAATATTAAGAACAAACAAATCGATTTTAAGAAAATAAATAAATAAGTGAAAGTTTTTGACGTGATAACGTCTTATAATTCAATGCAGCCGGCTCTGCACGCACCAAAAATATGTTGTTATCTTGCTCATGCCTCGTTACATTGCTTGAACTGCAAGCGAGAGCACGGAACGAACCACAAAGAGCACAATCGGCCCCCGCGTTCGGCAACGTTCGACATCTGGTTCTCTCCTACTTGAGTGAGCATATATATGTATGTATATGCGCATATGTACATATATAAATTCACGTATTTGTATTTGTATATGCCTTCTTCCTGTGTGCATGGTAGTGAACCATTTCTCTGTTGAGAATAGGACGATGATAGGAAAAGTAGGAAATGAAATGTTTCGTCATTTTTCACGTTTGTGTAAATGTAACTTGACCTATTCCATTGCGATTCCATTTACCTCCTTCTCTATATCCATACAAAATATCTATCAAATAAATAAAATTCAAATTTTGTTTTGAAAAATGCAACCATTCCATCAGTATTTTCTTATGACGTTGTCACGTTAAACTATCTTCAGTAAACCGACTTTACAGACAACCTCTTTTTAGGTAATTTCATTCGGTAAAATTTCTACATCTCCGTAAGTTTTTTTCTGATTTGCTTGGAATTTTGACCTAAGGCTTAGAAAACATTACATTTGTATTTAACATATTTAATTTGTGCCCTTTCTCCGCAACAGTGCGTAATCTATTTAAAAAAATTAATAACAAGTAATTCTTCAAACAAGATCTGACCTTTTTCAAGACTTAATTATACCCTTGTCAGTGACAACATGTCAGAAGTGACAACATGTCAGAATATACATATCTCAAATTTAATAAGAATAAATAGCCACGTGATTAGCATGAAAGCATTTCATAATTTAGTAAATATTTAAGCACGTTGATATGTGTGGCATGGCCAACTTTTGGGAAACTTATACTTATGCATACATACATATTTTATACCAAAATTTAGAGAATTATATGTAATCAAGATAAAAGGAACAAACTTCTTTAGAAATCCATCACGACGAACAGCTGAGCTCAGGAGTGCAACAACAGTCTCTGCGCTTAGAGGGAAGTAAGTGGATGTGTGTGTATATAAAGTAGTTAGCATATATGTATGTATATAGTATATATTATATCGTACCTACTGGCATATTTCGATGAAACTAAAACTTCAGATAAAAGAGCATGGAGCTCAAGAATTGTTATACTGATACGGCCGACTGCCAGATAAAACTTAAAACCCACAAGCACATATACTGTGCACATATATTCGAATGTATACAGGGTAGCGCACTTGAAGTGTAACCAATTAAAAAGGCCATCAATTTAGTTTGGATAATTACTTTTTTTCAATTCAAACTAAAAAAATGTGTGAAAGTAATACAAAATTAAGAATTAATTTACTTTTGCCCGATATGACCACATTTTGCCTTGACTATGGCCTTGAGACGAAATGAATGTGACTTGCAGGTATTTTGGCCCACTCGCGGACAATAGGTTTTTTCATCGGTCGGGATTGGTGAATCTTTTAGTTCGGACCTTGCTCTCCAAAACGACATAAAGAAAATAATCCATCGGATTCGCGTATGGTGAATTTGAGAGCCATTGTGTGGACGTTGTGATGTCCGGAACGTTTTTTATTAGCCATTCTTGATTCACTCGAGCTTTGTGAGTTGGTGCCTTGTCCTGTTGAACGTCCATGGTCTACCACCGAAATGTCTGTCTGCCCACGGCTTCAAAGCTACCTCCAGAATACTTTCCCGATAATATTTTGCATTTATCTTGAACACGAACAATCGCTGGTTGGTATTTTCCAGCTACATATAATGCAATCACACTATTACGTTTGAAATCCCTTACTTATTTTCTCTTTTCGCGTTTACTCTCGGCAAAATGCCCCGCGCGCTTGTAAAGAATACTCTGGACTGTCATTTAACCAACTAACAGACAGCTTATGTCCGTGCATCAGCTGCGCGAGCGGTCTGAAGTTGGTTTCACTTCGAATGCCGCACCCTGTAACTAAGAATGTGCGCAAGTAATTGTAAATTTGTCTTCTTGAGTATCTTGCTTCCTAATTTTCATTTAAAATTTGTTGCAGTGACAATAGTAGATAGAAGCATTCCAGAAGCCATCAAAACTCATACGCTGAGGTAGACAAATTTCTCACCCGTCATTCACGTCACGGATATCATATTAGCACTACCTTAGAATGTGTGCTATGAAGCGAAAACGTCCACAAATGCAAGCCAACAAATAAAATGAATGCAATGAGAAATGTGTGTAACATTTTATAACTATTTCGTGGTTACAAGCATGCAGTTGAATTCAGAGTTTTAGCATTTCACTAAACTAACTTGATTTGACTTGAAATATGCATTAGTATTTTCACATAAATACATAGCTATGGGTGTATGTATGTATATTTGGCAATTGGCATGACTTGCTTATGTGCCATGTACTAAGCATTCTGTTATAAAATCTTGGTGAATAGTTGAATGACGGTGAAATCGTCAACTGGATATGGTTCGTAATTACTTAATGTGCAAACAATGATTGATAATATTTTGTATATTCCCACAATTAGAAGAAACTGGTGAAGTAAACACCTTTCGGGCGGAACAGCATTTTATTTTTATATCCAACTGAAATGTCATTGTCATATAGGGATATAAATCGTGACTTTTAAATTGCTTAAAAGGGAAATGAGTGTGCGCATAACTGCCAATCGGTAGATTACGGCTTTAACAAACACTGTACTTGCCACTATCAATTCATGCCCTACGATTTCTTTTTATAGATATGTATATACATTGTTGCAAAATTATAAGCACACCTCTATTTTTTATAAAAATCAGATCATGTCAATTGACTTTTGCAACAATTGGATAACATCTATGATGACAGAAAAAATTTGATAATCTTATAACTCTTCTGAGCGATGACGAGATCCTTATTTACACAAGCGGTTAAAAAATAAGCACTGAAACAGGTTGTGGCGACTTCTCGCATCATTTTTCATTGAGAGAAACTTACAGCATTTCCAGACCACTGAAACATTTATCATGCCGAAATGTGAAAGTAAAATTAGTTGGCATAACGGGCCTGATATAATATGTCTTTCTTGTAGGAAAGCGAAGTGCAATCAAAGCAAATAAATTCGTTGGGTTCCCTGCCTTCACAAGTTAAGAAGAGAGGTGGAGCACCTACTAACTGTGACCGGATACGGCCACCTGGAAAGTTATAACGTTTAACACTTGATAAATGGAACAGGGTAGTTTATTGATGACCTCAAAAATTAATATAAGTATCTTCATAGGAATACTACGGAAGCAGTGTACAATTGTCTATAGTATAGACAGCCTCGCTTAATAAATTCTGTAACGGCCTGATTAAATTATTTGGGATGGTTTAAATTCTTGTAGAGATATATAATTGTGTTTATATGTATAACTACCAAATACATAATATATTGGGTGTCTGGTGGAGCTGTTCCTCCGATTTATAGTATGCGTCTTAATGTAGTTCCACGAATTAATAGGCCCACAGTTTTACACCGCCTCTAAATGGTTGATGGCCTTTTACCGTATGACGGACTTTTCACGGCAAAAATATACTTAGAGGTTTGTCATTGCTTGCTGAAAGGCAAACGTATTAAAAAACATTAAGTTTCAACTGTTTCGCCAATATCAGTATGCAATTTTTAACAGTTTACTGTACTTGGGTTAACAGTTGATGCATTTTTACATTAAAGGGCAACGAATTTGTCAAGTCCTTTTATCGTCAATTTATTTTTTCTCTCGTAATATATCTATATTCTAAATATATCTATAGGCTTTAAATACAGCTTTCGAAAATATCTCAACTGAAGCACTACCTAGCGCAAAAAAAATTTGATAGTAAATACCAAATAAATAAATAAATAAATCCACTGCCATCCAGCTGGTCCAGTTATAACTAACAAAATTATTTATTCTCTTTTTATAAATAAGAGGGGTATTCACCAAAATAAGTAAATGTAAGAATGATAGATTTACAAGGTTTGCTCTTTAACTATGGTGAAAAAGAGAATTGTAAGGGGAGCTTCGGCTGCCAGGTTACTTAGCAGATTCGGCTGCCGAATTCTGCACATTCATTTCACATATATTCATGCGCTCATCCAATCAGTCGTTGATCGGGAACGTTGTCGGCAACGAATTGTCATTGGTGGATTTTTTCGTATATCACTAACACAATCTCAGTTTTTTTTTTGTAAATACCCCCATGTGCTGATTCCGTGTAATTTGCTCAGAGTTGAATAACAATCTGTTAAAGAGCATATCTCTAAAAATCTTTTCACGATGGAGTAAATGATCTGGCACTCAGGCAAAATAGTTAATTATCTCAAAGCAAGACGGAATTACATTTCAAGTAAAATATAAATTACACATCCCAACAATTTTAGGAATATGTTGCGCAACGTTAACTAATGCAACTAATTATGAATTTGCCACAGACAGTGCGTCGAATTTTTTTTTTTCGCGGGATTAAAGTTTCAACATTTTGGTCGAAAGTGCAATTGATTTTATCCAACTAGAGGCTTAAAATATTCTACGCAATTTGCAAGGAAAAAATTGTGTCTTTATAATTTGGTATAAACAAGGACGATCGATTATAATAATATAAGGTAATATGACATGGCATGCGGCCGCTGTAGCCGAATGGAGTGGGGTGCGTAGGTTTTTATCTCCGTGCGTGAAACAGCAAAATGGTAGAAAAATTGTTTCTAATAGCGGTTGCCCCTCAGCAAGCAATGGCAACAAATAGAAGGAGGGCTCGGCCAAGAAGTGACAGAAGTGTACGCGCCAATTATTTATTTAGTTTTTTTTTAATATGATAAGCAAATACAGTAAAAATATCCTTAATTAAATTTTCGAAAATTCGTTAAACCACATCCGTGTTTTCACTGCCTTCCACATCTGAAAATAATGAAAATTTATAAATATATTATTCACCAATGAAAAAGTTAGTTGACCATCCATCAAGAACTCCCATTGTTACAATTAAAAAGTCAACAATTGATTGCTTTGAGGTTTCACACTGCATAGCGTTTAGACTGAATAAATTTATAAGTGAAAATGTAAGCAAAACTAAGCTGATTTCTTAGCTCTTATCAACTGATGCTGACAATGCTACGAAACAAACAACAGACATCAAGGCTGAGAAGTGATTTCAATTGAGTAACAGAATTTGAAGCTAGCGGACGCTTAAAATTTAAGTCTTGTATTTTCTATACATTTCCAATCAGAGACAAATAAATATACCAACAATATAGTTTCTGTATAAAACCAGAGTAGTAATACCGATTGGCTTTTAGTACTGTGCTGATCCCACTCTCAGCATATGTAATGTTACCATAGTTACTGTTATAAAGGGTGCTCACTAAACTAACGTACACTGGGCTCTTCAGCTAATATGCCAGAGCATTTGCTCTATTTGACAAATAACCTTAATATTTTTAGAAATATTTCGACATTTGTGCCAACTAGCCCGAAGCGAAACGCATTTTACACAGCTCCTCTATAAAAACATAATTTAATTATTTTCAAATCGTTGTCAAATGCATGACATGCGCCTGTTTGTATACTGATTGTTTATGTTCGCACCTGCATATTTTAAAAATTTTTTACAACAGTTTTCAATTCAATTATAGGATAATATGACATACACACACACACATGCATTGAGTATTTGAACGAAGGTTGCACATTCAGCATGATTGCTTCCCCGGCATTATCTACATATGAAAGCCCAGTAAATTTATTGCAGTCAAATATAGTGGCGTTGAAAAAGTAAATATTTGAATTGTCTATTTTCGCAAAAGCAATGCAATTTTATTTATAAAACGATTTACGTACACATTCATGCATCCACCCAGCAGAAGCAATAGTAAAAAATCGATATATCAAATTAAAAATGATAAAGGACTTAGAACGGCTAAGTAAATTAACTTCTTTCTATACAAGAGAGTATGGTGAGTAAGTGAAATGCAATTGGGAGAAGAGGATATTACTTGCTATTGACATGGACACCTACACCTTCAATGCATACCAGAAAATGTATGACTACATAGATGTATGAAAACAAGCACATTAGGGTCATGCGAAATACTTAAAAAAACTTCTTAACACGCACGGATGGCACTCAAATGTGCAAGTTTTTTAGAAATATACTCTACAATCTCAGGCTCTACGCTTTCCAGTGGTTAAACTAACGAATTCTAATACTCTTCTAAGTTGTAAGTTTCGACCACATATCATCTAACTACAGTGGCTCAATAAAGAACTTGGCCACCCAAGTGATATGGTTTTAAATCAAGAAATATATGCATATAAATAGGTAAGGAACTATTTGTCAACCAGTCAAACACTTTTGCTTTTAATATCTGAAAGTTTTCAAAACGCTTTCTATTTACAGATCTAAGCAGATCTAATTTTGAACGGAAAAAGCAATTCCGGGCTATTCAGTAACAAAAGAATTGAATCAAAGCAACGTAGGCCAGGTACGACTTGTAGTACATACATGTACCGAGAAGTTTTATGATTTCAAAGCTAATCAGATTTTAGTGATTCGCTTTAAAGCTGCAACTCTTTTATAAGCTGCCCTAGTACATATATGTACTTACGTACAAAAATAGGTAAGTATGTTATGTATGTATTTACAAACGGTCTGAGCTGAAGTAGTGTTTGCTCGGTACTTCCGTCTGTTGAGACAAAAAGAGAACAGAATTCAAAGATCTGCATAATGAAAACGAGTGTCAGTGAGCTGACAGTAAGTGTGCAGATAGATAAACTATTATCCTTGTTGACTTTTTCAGCTTCCATTGGGTAAATGGAACTTCCTTTATTGCTATTCATTTGACACACAATTTGAGAAATGTCTCTCGGTCGTTTATTTAGTCAACTAATATGTTTGTGAAAAGTATGTGCGCATGCATGAAGCCAAGTGCAAATAGAAAATAGCTGGAGCCCTGTCAATTTGAATTTACACGCACACATCTATGTACATTGGTTGTATGTCAGCGCGTATATGTATTTACCAGAGGTGGACTTTAGGGTTCAATTTTTCATTACATCTTTTAATTGTCGGAAGATCGGTATGGCAACCACAAACAAACGCTAACATTGACAAATATGAAGCGAAGGGGTGCCTGCAAACTCACGGTAGTGATAACCAGGGTTCTAGTCTATAGGAGGGAAGGCAGCCAATAAATACTGTCATAGTTAAAATCGGCCGTAGAAAAAGGAAACTATCTTCCACTTACTTTCTGAATGCCCTCCCTATGGAAAGCGAGGATGTTAACCCTTGGCCAACCGCTTTTCGAAAACCTCAAAGTGCTGGCTGGCATAGACGTAAAAAACCGTATAAGGTTTCTCAATCGCACAAACTGGATATAATAGTAAAGCAATAATCGTATAACTTGTTAGTAGCGAGGGTGTGGCAACAAAATGGTGCAGAAGCACTATTAAGATTCTAGCTGAATCACTACTTCAACCAACCAACCGTCTCTTAGTTTGGACCAGTTTATACAAAATTTGCTATTGCAAGCCAACTCTCTTTGGAGCAGGCTATCTCACTTTCGCCAGAGCCACCACCGTTACTGCACGTTTATCATCATCTAGGCAAAATCATCGTTAATTTTACTGCTTCTGAAAAAACAGTCCCTTTTTCATTTATTATAGGGGGATTCCAAAGGATCGATGTATGAAAAGTGGAGAAGGTCGAAATTAAACAGAAAATGATAATACCACACTTCTCAGATATTTTATAAAGTTTTTTGTATAATCCAACAAGTAATGGATAGTAAGCAGAGATTCAGAATTAACGTGTATGAAGTGGTTTTCATCTGATCTCAATAGTGCTTAAGTATATTCTGTCAAAAAAGTACCGGGAATTGTTCAATAAAACGCAGAATCAAAATTTATTTTGTCGGCTTCAAAATAGGCTCCATTCGAAGCAATACACATATGCCAACGATTAGTCCGGTCATCAAAGCTCCTCTTAAGCGCGTTTGAAGAAATCTTCTTCAGCTCCTTTAGCGAATTCTCCTTAATGATCTCTATCGACTCAAAACGGCGTCCGCGGGTGGCAATTTAAGTTTTGGAAAAATGAAAAAGTCACAGGGGGTCAAACTCATATACCCACGTCTCATCACCTGTTATGATGCGCTGGATAGAAGTTGGGTCCGAATTCACTTACTCAATATCTTACTTACTTACATGCCTTCAACCACCTTCTTCCTATGAATTTTTTGAAAGAAATTCAACTGTTTTGCAACTAGTCGAGCCGCCAGCAGCCACCCGTCTCATGCCGAATTGATGGTGTAAAATGTTGCGAAATGATTCGTGAGACACGCCAAGGTCACGAGGTACCTCCCTCAAACTTAAGTGATGATTTTTCAGCACCATTTCCTTGACTTTGTCAACGTTTTCATCCGTTGAAGACGTTGATGGGCGACCGGATCGGGGCAAATCTTCTACGACTTCTCGGCCCTCTACAAAAGCCTTATACTACTCGTAGACCCATGTTTTTGATAACGCACACTCGACAATTAAGTAACTTCACTGCATTTATAGCAGAGATATCACGTATTTTTTTCTATTTTCAAAATTATCGTTATATGGAGGTGGTCGTAGTTGACCGAGTAAGCCTATTTTCAATACCAAACTACTTTGAATAAAGACTGATTATTCTGATTATTTTGGTGTACACACAATTGCCCTTTATGTTGTTTAATAAAACCGTTATGTGAACAAAATTATAATATCCTTGTGCGCAAGTGCGACTTCACTTCATCACCACCGAATAAGCTTTTCCTCCGTCGTTACTTTTTGGAAATCTAATATACAAACGACAGGATTCTACCTCCTCATCATATATCGCTCAGTTTGCTTTGCAATTACATTGCTCTTCATACTGTTTCTTCATTGAAAAATTATTAAACCCTTCAAGTTATGTTTTACACGATATTAAGGGCACTTCATTAGCCTCCCTGCCACAAATTACGAGTTTCATATGACATTTTGTACGAGAGTTGCCTTTGTTATTTTGCGCCCAATAATGGGAACACAGTAAACTATTTATTAGTGAAATGGCTTTATTCTCCTTGGAAGCCAGTACACTTCCCGTCCGCCTGAACCAATTTTCAAAGCACCTTTGCCACTCAGATGTGGATACCTCCAAAACGAGGCATTGAAAAGCGTTGATCTCGCATTTTATTTTTAATATTCGGAAACAAAAAGAAATCATTAGGTGTCTAATAGGGGCTTTAAGGCGGATACCTCATTAACTCGATTTTTGAGTGCTCAAAAATTTGAAAGCTCGCATTGTCTTGGTGAAGGATGAAATTTTCCGAAAACTTTTGGCTTCAAGTTTCTTTGCACGACGTGACCAGATTTTCTTGTTTATACGAAAGTCGTCGATCATTTGCTTTGAGGTGCTTCATCTGCGAACAACATTTGTTGGATTAAGCTCGTAAAGAAAAGCGGCTGAAATGGGACATGACAAACTGATTTTGCTGCATGACAGCGCCAGGCTACACGTTGCTAAATCATGCCCCAGACATTGCACCATCGGATTACCATCTGTTCCGAACAATGCAGTCAGCTCTTATTGGAGAGCAGTTCACTTCTTATGCGAGCATTACGATGCTCAGCGATGGCTCAATGAATGGATCAAGTCAAAAGAACTCGAATTTTTCATCAGAGAAATCCGTATGCTGCCTGAAAGATGGAATGAAGTTGTAGCTTCCAGTGGCACATACTTCACATAATATGGTTTTATTTAATTGTTTAATATATATATATATATATATATATATATATATACTATATCCTGCGATCAATGGATTGAGTAGGCGTGCCAGCTGAACGACTCCTAGCTGGTTCTTCGAGCTGAGTAAAATTACTATAATTTAGAAAATAAAATACGAGTACTGGGTTGTGTTTCCTAAATATTTGTATTACCATTTTTTAAATATGCAAGTACATACAAACATATTTTATTACATAAAAACGCTTCAGAATACCATTATCACATGTGACCATGCATAGCAATGAGGCAATGGCTTTGCATTGTTAGCGCTTGTGTTGTTATATATTTATATGCATACTTGTGAGTGACGGCGCCGCTGACTTGTTGTCCTTTCAATTTAATTTTATGTGATTTTGTTTTACATTTAAATTATATTTTCATTGGCTTTGTTGGATTAAGAGCACTCATTGTTTAAATGTGCATGCATTTATATACAAATTAAAAGTACTTATCAACATATAGACAGGTTTACTGAATGCATGTGCATGCTTATAAATCCAGTTCATAAATATACCATATGAATGGCGACTCAAGGCTGGTACTAGGTTAAGTTAGGTTATGCCGGTTGGTGGAAGCCACGCAGAGATCATTTGGGTCCATAGCGATACCAGATCAGAGTCCTATTTCGCGAAAATATGCATAACTCAAGATACGCGCACTGTTCGAGAATTTTAGGAGTCGTTCAAGCTCCAATTCAGGAATAGATTCTAGCATTTCAAAGCTGAGAGCGCACAGGTAGCATAGTCTAGTTATCGAGAGAGCCAGACGGTGGCATAGAAGATGCTCCAGTGTTTTTCTTGTACCCGGCTCATTACATTTCCTACAAACGTCGTTGGGGGCTAAATTTAGCATTGCAAGCGTGTGCTGCAACTAGTCAGCGCCCTGTTAGTATACCAACTAAAGTTCTAGAGTACCTTCTATTGAACGATATGAGCGATACACATGATCCTGGCAACTTTGCAATTGATTAAGTTAAGCCATCTGCCTTTTGCCTTTCTTAGCAATTTGTTCCTCTAGTTATTTTTGAATTGTGCGCAGGGGCTTAAGTATCTGACTTGTTTGATCGCCTGCAAGTCTTGCGCCTTCTTTAGCAATTCCATCCACTGGCTCATTTCTCTGTATGCCGTTATGCCCAGGAACCCAATAAGCACAAAGCCTGCGGTTACGAGCGAGCTTATCGATTGCTTCCTTGCGTTCATGGACCATTTTGGATGAAACGCAGTATGATTTCATCGCGTTTATAGCCGCTTGGCTATCCACGTAGAAGTTTATTGCGCAGTTGCGTCTGTATATCCATACAAGTTCTGCTGCTTTCTTTACAGCAAATATCTCAGCTTGGAACACAGTACAATAGTTAGGCAGTTTAAATGCCTTATTGATGCCAGCGCCAACTCCCACTTCCATTTTTGATCAATCAGTGAATACTTTGATGGTGTTACGTCTCGGAACCAAGCCATTGCGTCTTCAATAACGGTCTTTAGTGGTTTTCCAAAACTCATAACTAGAACCATATACGACTACATATTCTGAATTCATTGTGGCATTTCCAGCAATAGAGCTATGTGTGAAGGATCTAGAGGTAAGCTGTTCGGTTGTTTGTAACTTCAAAGTTGAGTTTGCACCCCGATTTTCTGCATAGAGATCAATTGGTGTTAGGTTGAAGATAGCCTCGAGAGCTGTCGTTGGAGTTGATTTCATAGATCCCGCACAGCAAAGCGCAAGAGTTGTTGAACTTTTACCAATTACCTGAGATATGTTTGCTTCATTACCGCCTTCCACCACACCAATATGCCATATATCAATATAGGTCTAACAATTGCAGTGTAGCACCAGGGCATAAGAGCAAGTGAAAACCCCCATGTGCTTCCAAACATCCTTTTACATGCGTATAAAGCATTCGTGGCCTTCTTCACCCTCTCACCAACATTGGATTTCCCCATCAATTTATTCTACACTATTACGCCTAGGTATTTGGTGCAGGATTTCAGCGATAGAGAGACGCCGTCGAGCAAGGGTTATGCCCATGCTCTAACTTTGTATTTCTTTGTAAAGAGAAGTCCGTTTTTTCAGCATTGACGCTCAGTTGTGTACTGTTGCAAAAGCGTCACTCATTAGAGCGCTTAGTTTCGAGAGACACCTACCTGAGTGAGCATTTAGTTTACGAATAGCAACCAGAGAAGTGACAATAAGACACTCCCTTGAGGAGTCCCTCTGCGTGCTTCCCTCGTCAAAATAGTCTCACTCCATTCTCTCGAATACTTTTGCAGTTCAGCAGTATTGAAATCCAGTGATATATGGCAGGATTCATTTCTACACCATTAAGGCTTTTAAAATAGCGTTGATGCATTGTTGAATGCCCCAGCAATGTCCACAAATACTCCCAAAGCATATTCTTTATATTCCAAAGCTTTTTTAACACTGAAAACCAGAGTATGTAGGGCAGTCTAAACGCCCCAGCAAAATCCAAAAATACTTCCAAAAGCATATTCCTTATATTTCATAGCTTTTCAACATTGAATACGAGATTATGTAGTGCAGTCTCCGTGGATCTGTCTTTAATATACGCGTGCTGTGATTTTGGCAGCCCTTCAGGGGTCCTTACCTGTACCCCATATGGTTTGCCAAAAGGTGTAGAAAGATTTTGAGAATGAATGACGTTGGACTAATCGGTCAATAATCCTTCGAGTACAGATGACAACTTTTATCTCCTTTGGATATAAAGACAACCCTCGCAACTCTGCGATTTGCCAGTACATAGTTTAACCTCAAACATCCCTGGTAAACATTCTTCAACCTGGTATTATTAAACGTGAGGCTTTTTGTATCATGGCCGGAATGATAAGGCTGGTACTAACCTTACTAAGAGATTTATGAGCGCCAAACTGGTGCACTTCCAGTGAATTTATAACTATAATTAATTCGCGTTCTTGCCTGGTAAATCGCCAAATGCTTCCGGATTTTCAAAAATCCACAATTAACACTAAATTCGATAAATGAGATGTATTGCCGTAAGGCTCTGCAGCTCTTTTAAGTAGCCCTGCAGCATTGATAAATTCGACATATCCAGACAGGTTCTCCAATTCACCATGAAGTGATGTGTATTCCATCACATTCGTCCAACTGCGCAGAGTCTGGACATTGGCGGAATATATTTCAGGCGGAACAAACTTTGGTGCCTCGCTGAAAAAGGACTTGGGCCGACTTTTGACGCTTCGGTTGAAAAGATTTTGCAAATCACATGCAGTGGGTGCTTAAATATCCATTTCTTTTGTAAAAAAGGCAGTGATATTTATCGAGAGCAACCATTTATGGTATATGATTTAAAAAAGAGGCCTAAACTTCTGGGATAAGTTCAACTTCCTTCAGATTAAATATGCTAAAAATTATCTCTGTGAGCAGTTTGACTATAACAAGCAAGTATATGAAGATTGATGAGCTTAAGTGGATTTATGAATTGAGTAGTGTTTAGAAGAAGATCATAAACGGCCGCTATCTGTGTTTCAGAAAACGCGTGCACTTGGCGGCTAGATTCGAACCAGCATTTTACTGCATTAGCCTTTATCCAGTCAACACACAATCCTATTGTCGCTTTTATTCTTCAGCTCTGAGTCTATCGTACTCCGCAGATGGCAGACAATTATTGAAAATTGGGGTATGATAGCGAAGTGCTTCGAAACTAGTTAAATCCCCCCAGTTCTGAAACTCAAATTCTGTTTCACTAGTTGACCCTTTTCGTGTTGGGTTACTGCGCGGTTTTTCTTCTCTGCGTTTGCTTAGTTGATTGAATTCCAATTTATTTGATTGTAGCTACCTCAACACTGATACTCTTTCCTTTCGTTAGTATTATTTGTATTGTTGACACTTTTTCTGGAAATAATGCATTTTTTACATTTTGAAAATATTATTTATTTGTATACGGACTATTTATACTATTTTTATAAAAAATATTAAACACACCACTACATTGTGCTTCGTGTGCTTTTAATCGAAAAATTGTTGATCTCTGTAGTAGTGAACGTATGGATGCATATATTTTGTGCAGACTTTTTTGCGACAAGCAACACATTCCAATTAATTATTGAATTTACTTGTATTTATACTTTTATTGTTCGCTCTTTTATTTGTGTAATGTTTACTCACTCTCACAATTTAATATAAATTTTTTTTCTGCGAATCATCATCACAAACAATCAGCGTCACATTCCACACTCTCTGAAGTTATTGAAATTCAAAATATTTTTTAATATTTCGCTTGTAAAAATATCTTTGAAAATGTGGAATATGTAGTGATGCTTTTATATTTATTTATTTATTTAGTTTTTCTCATTTAAGTTTTTATATTTTGGCACAAAGTATTGTTGTTTATGGTATTTAATTAAAATTTTATGTAGCTGGTAGTATGGAAGGAGAATTATTAAACAGAATTTATATTATTAAAAATGGAATGGTTATGTAGACAAGAAAAAATAAACTTATGTATTATATAATATATTACTAAAATGCTCTGTTACTAAACTATTTATTATGTTCCTCTTTAACTCTTCAATTCCCAGTTTTTCCTATACTTACAGTTTGTAACAGAAGTAAGTATACACCGGACACGTTTTCAATGTCCCCCTCATCGATTCCTTCAAACAACCTAAGTTATAACAAAATTGTGTTTTATTTACATGAATGATATGCAAAAGTCATATTTAATCCAAATAATGATAAAATTTTAGAAAGGAACGAAAGTATAGTTTTTTATATAAAACTTTATAAAAATGCATGGCCCAAAAGTAAGTACCTATACAGTTCATCATATTATTGTGGAATCAAAAACATAATTAAAATCAAATCCTGGTATTTGGTAGGATAACCATTAGACTTTACATTCACTTTAAGTCATGATGGCATTGATTTCACCAAGTTTTCAGTTACGGCTGGTGGTATTTTTTTCCATTCCTCTTGAAGGACGTTTTTCAGTTGTTCCTTATTTCTAATCGGATATTTACGTATTTGTCGCTTTAAATGTTCCCATAAGTGCTCGATTGAGTTTATGTCCGGAGACTGTGGCGGTGTTTTCAGCTGTTTACGCACATTGTATAACAGCCACTCTCGTACAATCTTGGATATGTGCTTGGGGTCATTATCATGCTGGAAGATAAACGTTCCTCCAAGGCCCAATTTCGTAGCGCTTTCTTTTAAATTATTTTTCAAAATATTTAAATAACCAAATCGGTCCATAATATTTTCGATAAATACCAAGTTTACAACCCCGTTCGCAGCCATACATACCCAAACCATCACAGAGCCCCTCCATGCTTCACAGAGCCGGTCATATTATTTGGATCCAATTCCGCGTTAACTTATCTCCAAACTTTTTCACGGCCGTCAGACCCACAGATACTGAACTTACACTCATCAGAAAATATGACTTGGTTCGAAAACGTTTGGTCATATTTTTCATCATCTTTTGCGAATGAAATCCGTTTACTCCGATTGACACTACTCACGAAGGGCTTTTTCTTAACATTGCGCCCATGATAACTAGCACTGTGCAAAACCCGGCGAATAGTTTGGGTGCTAAATTGTTTTCCAGTCTCATTTTCAACTTCAGATGTCAATTTGGGAGCACTTATTTTGGGGTTTGCCCTGATGTTCCATACGACTAAGCTTTTTTTCTCTGGGACTTAAAAGCGGCGGACGCCCACAACGCTCTTTATTAGTGGTGCTTCCCGCACTTTTATATTTATTCACAATCTTTTGAATTGTAGCAAAACTCCTATCTATCAAACGACCGATTTCTCGCAATGATTTATGTTCCTTGTGATATTTTATAATCAGTTTTTTTTAAATCATCAGAAAGCTCTTTTCCTCTTGGTGCTATTACTAAAAATGTCGCAAAAATTAATACAAAACGTACTTTCCTAAATTTTTATACTCACTTTAATTAATTCCTTTTAATAGCTTTAACTTTTTTAATCAATACGTAAAAATAAATTTTATGCTAACTGAACAATCGTTTGCTGTATACTAACTTTTGTGACATAAATTTCGCTGGCATCAAACACAAAGCAAAGCGTGGATAACGCTACCTAAAATTTACAGCTAAATTAAGGCGCATATGAAAGCTTATCCCAGTGCACAATTACCATGTGGAAAATATTTTGATTACATATTAAGGAAAGCGTTAGCGTCAAACAATTCCATAAATCCGGCTCCTGTATTCTTATTTATGTTACTAACTATACATTAGTGCGGGAAAATTTTTTCGTTTGGCATCGTTACCAGCAGTTTCGGATTCTACATGAAATTACACATGATGGAAAGAATCAGCGTCGATTTAACACCAGTATGGCCAGATTACCATTTTCGTAACTTGATTTAGTATTTTTTGTTTTGTTATTTAGTCTCGAAGTTTTAGTTCTTTCTTCATGACATTTTTAAGTCTGTTCCAATTAAAACTAATGTTTATAATTTTGTAAAATATACAATAGTTCAATAATTCACTCAGTATTATTTAGCTTTACTTTTTTTAACATCTGGTAGCATTGCCCGCGATTGCAGTTGTTGTTGGTGTTCTTCTGCTCTCAGCAATCAAATCTTTCTCTCACTACTGCAGTGTTGCCTAGTTTTGGATATAGGTAAAAACGCACTAAAATGCCCATTTAAAGAAAATAAAGCACCGAATTTTTATTTAATTACTTAACGAACTTTGTATACGTGAATTGGTATGTTTTTAAAACGTGCGTTTGTCTTATATAAATGTGTTATGGATATGTAAAATTTAATTTATGAGTTTTTTTGTTCAAAGAAACTCTTTTGTTAAGGGAACGACTTATTTACTATATTTCAGGTTATAAACAAAATACGGTACTCTTTTTGTGCAAATGTTGTTATGATTTCTTCAGTATTTTCTGGTATTTTGTTGCCTATTTTTACTATGAATATACCTCTTGATGCCCACTAAGGATTGAGGGCAGGAAGGAACGATTACACCTCGATGGTTTTAATTCGTATTCAGTAAATTCAACCGATTTTTAAAATGTGTAAGAAGTTTTTCAATGTAAAGAAGAGTTGAGAGAAGAAGATTTAATATTCTTGTATAACATTAAATGGAGCAAAAAATTAAATTTTCACTTTCAAAATATCAAATTTGATAAGAACCAAGAAATTTTTTTTAAAATGTGTAAGAAGTTTTTCAATGTTAAGAAGAGTTGCGAGAAGAAGATTTAATATTCTAACATAACCTTAAATGGAGCAAACAATTTAATTTTCACTTTCAAAATATCAAATTTGATTAGAACCAACATATTTTCATTAACAATAAAATCTTTTCAGAGTGATCTTTTTCAACATTCTTTTGTGTAATAATACAGTTTTTTTAATTTACAGTTTCGGTAGCTTTAAATTAAAAACAAAAAAGAAAAAAACATCAAACTTAAAAATTTTCGCATTTTGGATATAAAAAGCACTAAATTTATTGCGCAGAGCAAATGGTTGGCAACACTGCACAACTCCACCAATGGGGCATCACACAATCTCTGATGAACGCAGTCTTGTTTCTATCATTCTTGGCTCAACATCAGACCGTTAACCGACTCTCAGCAATATTGACGCAATCATCTGATTGGCTGACGTAACTGGGTGGCTTATGCAAAAACTGAGACTGTGTTGGTGATATACGAAAAAAATCAACACAGCCGTCACTTCGTTGCCGTCTGAACAACGATTGATTGGGCGAGTGTGTGAATACGTGTGAAATAAGCAGGCAGAATTCGGTTGCCGAGTCGCCTATCACGTGGCAGCCGAAGTTACTCTCACAATTTTGTTTTTCACCAAACCGGATGGTCAAATCTTTAATAAAATTATAAGAGCAAAAGTCCACCAGATCATAGCTCTACAATCAATTTCGTGAACCCTAAATATTAAAAGAAGATATTTTTAATTAATATGGAGAGAAAAAGAAAATATAAGAAGATATTTTTAATTAATATGGAGATAAATATTTACCTAAGTACTATGAATGTGATTTTTTTAGAGCAAACGTGCGGCTGCCGTAGCCGAATGGGCCATTGAAAATGAAGAAAAAGTTTTTCTTTCTAATAGCGGTCGCCCCTCGGGAGGCAATGGCAAACCTCCTAGAGTATTTCTGCCATGAAAAAGCTCCTCATAAAAATATCTACCGTTCGGAGTCGGCTTAAAACTGTAGGTCCCTCCATTTGTGGAACAACATCAAGACGCACACCACAAATAGGACCAGGAGCTCGGCCAAACACCTAAAACGGGTTTACGCGTCAATTATATATGTACATGCAGGGTGTACGAATAAATTGTGTGACCACTGTATAAGTTTTAATATCACTAACATTAATACATTCCTATGTTAAATAATCAATAAGTGCAAATCATGGAGAAACAATGTAGGGAAATATGTTGAATCGTTTATTTTACCACAAATTAACATTGCATCCATGTTAATGAAACCTTAAAATTCTCTGATGCAACAATTACCATTTCTGTTAGGACTTAAATTTTTACATACCTATGTAACTACGCGTACAAATTTTGCTGCTGTGTTCATATTTTCTTTTTATGGCTTTCAAGCAAATAAAAATGAAAATAATGAAATAAGCTTTAATTAAAACTATTTGTACATACATGGTATTGCCACCTAACTCTTAAGAGCGAAAATCGTAAACAAAGTACTTATGAATTAAGTTGAAAAATAGAATGAAAAATCCCACCAAAGCATAATTACAGATTTTCTTTCAAAAGTCAGTAATCAGTAAAGGAAAACGTTTTTCAGTAGACTTCAGTTCTCACTTCTTATTTCATCAATATATGGTAATGAAAAGGTTGATGAAATACACCCAAAAGAGAACACGAACGAGCTATATTCTTCTTTTTCTTAATTGGCGCGATAACCACTTACGCGATTTTGGCCGAGTTTAACAAAGCGCGCCAGTTGGACACAACAAGTGATGCCAAGTCCTTCTGCACCTGCTATTTCTAACGCAGAGGAGGCCTTCCTCTTCCTCTGCTACCAGAGGGTGAACCACACCGAACACTTTCAGAGCCGGGACGTTTGTTTCCATTTGGACGACATGACCCAGCCAACGTAGCCGTTGGATCTTTATTCGCTGCGCTATGTCTATGTAGTCGAAAAGCTCATACAAGCTATATTAACGACGAAAAATGAGCACCCAGCTAAAAAAACACAATGCATCGCCATATTTCACTCTGATACATACATTTTCGGTGCTCTGCCTCATCACACCAACAATTTCCAATTTCTAAATTTGCATTGTTTATTGCATATATTTTTTTTTTTGGTTGTCCATTTTTGTATTTCTCGTAAAGCAGTTTTCGTGCAATAAAGAAGGGTACGACAATGAAGCTATTTTGGAGGAAATGGAAATAGTCCAGCCACTTGGTCAGCGGCATCTAACAGTTGCAAGTTTTCCACTTTTCACTTGATGGCACAATGTAGTTGTCTAATGAAGACATGAATAAAATATAAGATTTGCCATGATGTTGCCACTGTGCGACTCTTTTTCAGTCGTTACTGCACTTATTACTGCTGACTGCAAGTACCTGGCATGTTTTACAATATACTACCGGTAGATGTGTGTAGACTGCTTAGCGAATATTTCCGTCTTTTGAATAAATTTCTTGACGGTAAGTTCTAAGCCACTACAGCTACATAGCTCATTTCCGTGTCCGTTTCAGATCACCGTTTCTTTGCAGAACCAATTTGCGACCGCTTAAGAGGGTAACATGAGGCCGCCGTAGCCAAGTGCATTTGTGCGCAACTACAACACGGTTGGTACTGAGTTCGATACCCTGTATATTGGAAAATATTAAATATAAAAAAGAAACGGTTTTTATCAATCTACTAAGGTACTTTCATACATATATAGGGTTGTTCAATAGGTGCGCTTCAACTTTTTTCCGATAGGGAGGGCGAATGACGCAATATTTTTTATTTTTCGCTTTTCATTTGTAAACTTCATTAGTATACATTTCATCACGGAACACTTGAGCAACGATTGCAAATCGTGCAAATTTTTTATGAAAATAATCGTTCTGTTGCTCCTACTTTAAGAGCATTACGGCCATTTTACGGTCCATTTAACAAGTCGTCCCGTTTTGGGGTTATGTGAAGTCATTGGTCTACAGTAACAAGCCGGCGACGATTTGTGAGCTCAGAGCCAATATTGAACGCGAAATTGCTGGAATTTCGGCCGATTTATGCAAAAGAGTGGTCGATAATTGGGTTCAACGATTGGACTTCGTAAAACATGCACGCGGTGGTCATGCAAAAGAAATCGAATTTCATACTTAAATGTATATGTTGAAACTCGATAATAAAAAAAAAATTAGTTAAAAAAGTCAAACCGTTTGTGTTTTATTCAAAAAAGTTCAAAAATTGAAGCGCTCTTACTGAAAAACCCTATATGTATATGTACATATGTATATTAGGACCGCCGAAGAAATTATGAAGAGAAATTAAAAGGGGAGATAAGGTAATATCCACTAGTGAACATTTTCCACCAAGTTTATGGAAAGATCATTCATCATATTGAAATTCGATGTTCATTTTCAAAGCATTAGTTGCACGAGTAAATATTGAATACAAATTAACGTCAAATCTTTTTGTCAAAGCTCGAATTTTGGGATAACGTCTTTAAATATATTTTTTTTGGGCCGTCTTAATGTATATTCCAAATACCAATCCAAGGATCTTTTTTAAATCTCCAAAATCCTATGATTATTTGTCAACAATTTCGGGATTTTTGAGAATACTAATTTCTTAAGAAGTATATAGAATGGAGATTGGTTATGGGAATAAGTTTCTGTCCTTTCTTAGCCAAAGTTACGAATTATTTAAACAATTCAATAATACATGATATTATGTGAAGTATGTGTCATTGGAAGCTAAAACTTTCCTTCATCTTTTAGGCAGCATACGCATTTCTCAGACAAAAATTTCGAGTTCTTTTCACTTGATCCACTCATTGAGCCAGTTTGCGATGCTCTCGTGAGAAGTTCTCCAAAAAGGGCTGACTGCATTGATCGGAACAGATAATAATCCGAAGGTGCAAAGTCTGGGGAATACGGCGGGTGAGGCAAGATTTTCCAATCCAGTTACTTTAAATATTTCTGGCCCGTTTTAGGAACGTTTGGCCTGGCGTTGTTATGCAGCAAAATCAGTTTGCTATGTCTACCGTTGCAATTAGGCCGATTTGCTTTGGAAGCTCGATTCAGACGCATTAGCTGCAGTCGGTCACGATCGCCAGTGATGGTTTCAGATGGTCTGAGGAGTTCATAATAGATGACACACTTCTGATCCCACCAGATGCACAACATGACCTTTGAAGCATGAATATATTTTTTCGCTGTCGATGGACCTGACAGATATCACCTGGAAGGCCCCAACTTTTTCGACGCTTAGGGTTATGATAATAGGTCCATTTTTCATCGCCAGTGACGATGCGATGTGGAAAGCCTTTTCTTTTCTGCCGTTCAAGTAGCATCTCACACGCCACCAAACGTCTCTCGTATCCCTCTGCTTCAATTGATGCGGCACCCAGTTTTCTACTTTCTGGACCATTCCCATCGCGTGTAAACGTTTACCGGCAGTTGATTTGTCAACATCCGCCTCTTTAGACATATCATCAAGAGTTCGAAAGTTCTGACTGTATCATTTCAAGTTCAAGGGTTCATGCATAGGTTTTATTCCACAGAACGGGCTTGCAACGAGCTTTTTTTGACATATCTCAAGTTACTTTAGCAGATATATAGACGATAAAGTATAATTAAATACGTATAAATTTATCTAATATATTTTCTTTTGTTTGTTACTAGTAAATTTAGAACACCTTTATTTAGTATTTACTTAAAGATATAAGGCAACATTGAAGCAATTTTTTCAATTTTTTTTTTTGTTGTCGGGACAACTAGGAAGTGCAGCACTCAGACACAATTAAGTCCACTGTACTACATTCGGATTTCCTTTTAATTTTCTTGAAATCTAGCCGATCTCCAAAGAAATCTGAGTAAATTTTGTGGTGCTAAGGAGCCAAGGTGGTCGCTTCTTAACACATCAGTGCTAAAGGCCTCAAACCTGATTCGAGGGAAGGCGGGGCAGACGCACAGAAAGTGGTTCGCCGTCTCATCGTCCTCTTCTCAAGCTGGGGAGGTACACTATGTATATGAGGTGCTTACCTTTTCCATGTTCTTCGTCCAGTTGTTACAAAATAATGAATATCTAAAGCCCTGGATTTCTGGCTTGTAATATCGGCATCCCATTAACACCTATAACAATGTCAGCCTGGAAAGCCAATGTAGAATCTCTTGAGTAGTAAAGTCCTCTCTCATCGAATAAACACTCTACAAGGCTCTCATCATGCCTGTCCTAACGTATAGCCCAGAAGCGTGGACGATGAGAACATCCGATAAAGCGACCCTTGGAGTGTTTGAGAGAAAGATTCTTCGAAAGATTTTTGGGCATTGTATGTTAGCAACAGCGACTGTGGCAGGCGATGGAACGATGAACTGTATGAGCTTTACGACGACATAGACATACCTGTAGAGCAGCGAATAAAGATCCAGCGGCTACGCTAGCTGGGTCATGTCGTCCGAATGGTTACAAACGCTCCGGCTCTGAAAGGGTTCGATGAGGTACCAGCTGGTTTTAGCGGAGGAAGAGGAAGGCCTCCTCTGCGTTGGAAAGATCAGGTGGAGAAGGACTTGACTTCACTTGGTGTTTCCAAAGAAACGATTGGCGCGCTTTTTTTACATTGGGTCAAAATCGCGCCAATTAAGAACAAGAATCTCGACATCCCGCAATTGTAAGAATCAAATAAATGGGCATCCCTAATGTATATACATACATACATATATGTACGCTTATATTAAAAGGCACCCAAAAAACCTACAGACCATGCAGCAATTCCTTATTCTTCTGCAGCTACGTTTAAGGATAAGACATGTAGATGTGTCATGAGCTTTAATAGGTTTCCACTACTGCAGAATTCTTTTGAATCGGCAACGCTTTACTGCTTTTCTAAAGGGAAATTTCGTTTACGTTACTCTTGCTGCGTCGATTTTCAATGAATTTCTAGCAGCTACTTAAAGTAATACGTGTCACATGCAACAACAAAAAAGAAGCATTCGAATTATTGCATGAATTTCTCACACCTGACTCTTTCAACTAAAGTGAATGATTCTATTATACGAGTATATCTGAAAAGGCTGCCTAAGCATTTGAAATGGAAATAAGAAAGTTTAGAGCTTAGAAAAAAGTGCAGTAAAAGACATGATCGATAATTCACTTTCCTGAATTGAGATATGGTGTATTACAATACAAAAGTTAGTTTTATATGATTCTTCTTTATTGACACTAAAGCTGCCTCCTCACACTCTAGTGGCATCGGAAAGGCATTCTGCAATTCGGCAGTCACCATTAGTGACTGGTTTTCTCCATTAGTGACACTAATGAAAATAGCTACTGAGCCACGAAATTCATAGGACATCAATACAATTTTTCTTATTCTTCAGTTTATCGAATATTACAGCTAATTTCATGCAGGTGGAAATTTCGGATACCGTTATTTCAAAACCAAAACGTGTATCGTCGTGTTTAAACGTTTAATTTTTTGATACGAAAATTTAGGAAAGGAAATGAAGTCCCTTATTTTCATATTTCCAAATTTTGTATTAAAGCTTATTTAATGCAGTGTACTTTTTGCTAAAAATAACACAAATTAATAAAGTAAAAAACACTAAAATATTTAGTGTGATATCTTTCGGTCTTTTATACAGTTTTTAGCTTCGTTAGCGTCGGATCCACTGGTTTTTTGTTGTTTCGATTCCGAGTTTGTTCCACTCTGCCCAAAGTGCCTTTTTAAGCTGCTCTTTGTTGGAATGATGAGACACGTACATATTATATTTGGGTTGGGAACCAAACCTAGAGTCAGTATTTTCCGTCCAGAGAAAGATTTGGCGCTCTTTCGATTGAACGCATTCGAGCAGATCGACCATAAAGAGGTTGATAAACTCCTCAGCTGAGCGTAAGATAGTTACTCAGAAACAGTTACTGCGGAAATCTATTAGCTCGGACTTCAGAACCAATTGCTGCTGTAGTTTTTGCCATGCAGGTAATGCCACCTATTTTGATAGAGAATTTATTTGATAAATTATTAAATGAGATTAAAATAAAAAGAAATATCCACGTGTAAATAAATGATTTTTATTAAGAATCATTCTTAAAAGGACTTGATATTTTAACTGTATCCAATTTGGTTAAAAAATTCTCATTATTTACAATAAAGTGGTGCACAAGTCGACATATATGTGCTTTCAAGTCATTTGCTAAATTCACACAACAATGCAGTGATTTATTCTCAACTAACAGTAACAGGCAATAGCAGCTAGAGAGAAAACCAAATCATGCTTTTGTATGACTTGTTTCTCTCTCAGCATTATCACAACACACATATTTCGGCAAGATAGCAAGAAAAGCAATGACACTGAAAGGCAATGAAAAACAATTCAATTCAAACAAGTGAATTGTGTCAAATGTGGATTATTTACTTACATGAATTCCTGATATTTTAAAATCAAATAGGCAGTTAATGTTTGGTATGATGGTTTTGTAGAATAAAAATTAAATTCTGATTAATATTTGAATGTAACTTACACTTTGCCGCTAATATACACTACGTACATACATACATATGACACCAATTCACACATTGTACTTGATGTCTTTCGGCAAAGCTTGTATGAGAATGTTTTTCTACCATTGCCATGCAAGCATATAAGCAGCGTCGTGCAATTCGTGCACTGTCGATAGAGCCGAAGTAGTATTGCTTGTTGAAGACAGTTTTTCTTCGTTGCTGTTCAAGTTGTGTGCCTACATTGCTTTTTGTCTTCACAAACAGTGTCACATGCAATGTGTGACTTGTTGCTTTGTAATAAGCAAGTCATTTGTGCACCACTTTAATTTACAAAATATTGAAAAAATATTTTTTTTTTTTAATTTTGGATGCATATTAACTGGTGGCATATGCCACTTGCCATTTATAAACTCAGGTAGGCGTCCACAAACGCTGAGTGAAATATTCACAAGGACGAGTAGAGAGACTACTCGAGAAACTACAGAGAGACTACAAAGAAACTCAGCCAAAAGATGTGCTCTAAGACTGAAGATGCCGGGACAATTCTCACAGAGGCTTTCTGGTTATAACAACATTCTGGATTCAATCGGAACGTCATACTACGTAATTCCAAGAGTAAAATTTGCAAAAAACTTTACGCTATTATTAGAGCAAAATGGATGACAGAAAGGTCTAGAATCTACATACCATTTATACAATTTCTTTACAGATGGGTCTAAAATAGCGAAAGGAGTAGGATCGCCGGTATTTTGTCCTTAATTTGATTACAAAAGTGTTTCAGACTCCCTAATTACTGTAGTATATTTCAAACTGAAATCTACGCCGCAACAAAAGCAGCTAAATTAGCTCTGGAATTAACTTCTATTAAAACGCGGACAAACATTTTCATTGCACTCCTTTCACTAACTCGGAATTCGTGCAAAAATGCAGATTCAAAATGGATGAACTCTGCTGGATACCAGGGCTCTAAGGAATAGAAGGAAATGAGAGAGCCGATGAGCTTTCTAAGGCAGGTATTCGCTTGCTGAGATTGAGCTCGTCTGACATATACCCATCTAAAACCAGAACTAAATAAGAAACTAGCTCTGGAGACACAGTCGATATGGGAACACTCAACCTTCTATAAACCTGCCAAAATTATTCTAAGGAAATAATACGACACCTACCGGTGACGGAACCGAAGATGCTGATCGCATTCGACTTTCTTCTGAAGCCACCTTAACGAAAAATGTAAAAAAAAAACAGAAAAACGTTTTGCAATAAAGAAAAGTGAAGTTGCGTGAAATAGCAGAGAGCATAGGCATATTCATGGAATTGATCAATAATGTCTCAACAAACGCGTGACGGGTGCCGCGCGTAAATAAGAAAGTCTTGACCATTCGAAGCGCGTTTTGGTGACAGCAAAATTGAAGGACCACGGCTACGAATTATATGCTCGATGTACGCTATGTTCTACGCCCATATTCTCTCGATGCCACTTCTGCCCCCGCTACTACATAATATGTACATTTTCCTAATCGTGAAGTTACTCTTCATGGGAAAACAAATTTGGTGGGATTCTGTGGTCATAGTCAAAAGATTTTTATTGTTTCCTTGTAGAACGAAATTTACAAGAAAACTAAGTCCCGCAGGCTTGATGATTTGGTTGGAATTTCGTTAAATTATTCTTCAAATATCATTTGCATGTCAGATCAAGCCCATTTTGACCTGCAAATTCGCAAGATTGTTGAATATTGTGTTATTCTTCCTTATAAATCTGTGCGCTTTGCAAGATATTGCAACCCCGCACATAGCCCAGCCTGTTATATCAAAGTTACAATGAAAATTTCACGTTAAAATTATTTCCAAGAGCTCAACATTTCGTTCGTTTTTCACAGAAGTTTTTAAAATTTTAATAATTTTTTTATCAAATTTTTCAGGATACTTTATTAGTTCGCATCCCACTACCGTAGACACTTCTTCTCATATTGATGCTGTTGTACGTTTTACAATCTAAACAGAACTCCTTATAAGCAATCTTTGCAGAATTCCTTACAGAATTAATACAATACATGAACTGTGAAAAAGAAACAACAAACAAAGGATATCCGTATGAAAGTGTCAACGGACTTGCCAACAAAGGCAACTTTGACAGCAGCGAAGCAAACAATTTCTACAAATAGGGAAACTTTAGCTGTAACGATTTGATTGCCGGTGAGAGTTCATATCTAATAGTTGCAGCTGCAATGCGGATGACGTCTATTCACCTGCATATTGAGATTTTCACAGAAGCTTAATGAAACATTTTTTCTTTTGCACGATTTTGTTTTTTTTTGTGTTTTTGGAAAAAAATCGATTGAAGTAGTTCAAGTGGACGCCAGCCGAATAAAGGGCACAACAATTTTTTTCAGAAAAAAAATATCACCAAATAAATGCGATGCAAAACATGGTAGCTGTAACAGCACTAATTTAAAATTTGAAACTATGGAGGGGGAGGCGTATCTGCCGTAGTTTCTGCACCTGCCAATAACTCAATCAAAGTCGGCTGAGAATGACAACATGCCAAGACTTTTATAACTTTCAGCTTTATTATCAAATTTTTGTTGTTATGGCGACTGCTGCAGCTTCAGAAGCTGATATTAGTCTTTCATTTTAAATGCTCCGCTTCCCTATTGGCAGCAGCAATATAGGAAAGCAGTGATGGGAAGTAAAAAGAGCGCGAAAATAAGTTCATCTAAGATGTTGGCAATGAAAATGATATTGCACTGCTTTTTTCACACTGCTTACGTAAATTGTAACTGTTTTCGATTCGCCACTTCTCAGTTTACTTTTTTTTTTTGTTTTTTGTCGGGACAACTAGCCAGTGCAGAACTCAGAAACAATTAAGTCCATTGCACTGTACTCGGATTCGCTTTTAATTTTCTTCAAATCTACCCGACCTCCGAAGAAATCTGAGTAGATCTTTTGCTGCCAAGGAGTTAAGGTGGTCCCTTTTTAACACATCAGAGCCAAACTGATTCAAACCTGATTCGAGCGAAGGCGGGCAAACGCACAGAAAGTGGTCCACCGTCTCATCCTCCACTTCACAAGCTGGGCAGAGTACACTGTCTAATGTGTGCTTCGCCCACAGAAAGTGCCCCGTCATCAGTCCTGCAGTCTGCTGCCTGCAGTCCCTTGTGCTTAATGACAGAAGGATTTGCGGCTGTCGGTCAGACATGACAGGTAACATCAGTTTTGTCCATCTGCAGCCCCTCTCAGACTGCCAAACTCGCTTGTGGGTTGTAGTAATCCATTTGCTATCCGGTTTGTTAGCTACAGAAGGGAGTGGCAGAAGGTTTCGTTACCCACGATACCCACGTGTCCCGGGACTCATGTTAGCATCAAGCTATTATATCTGCCAACATAGTTCAGCCTGGATTTGCAGAACTCAACTACGCTTGATATGGTTGGGGGCTGCCTAAGGCCATGAGCGCAGCTAGGCTGTCACTGCAGACACATATAAAATCTGCCTCTCTATCTGTTTTCCACAACAAAGTTCATCGCTCCTTGAACAGCATACACCTCTGCTTCAAACACAGATGCATGCATTCCAAGAGCAAAGTGCAGTTTTGTCCCGCTGCATTCCACGTTAGTCCCAGAGCCGGAGCCGTGCTCGATTCTGGAGCCATCCATGAAAATGCGAAAACAGTATTTGCCGGGATTATTTTCAGAGTTCGACCACAATTGAGCCTCTGGCAGCACCACACGGTCAGTTTACTTAATCTAAGGAGGTTCAAGAATTTTTGGGCGCTAAATGGCAGCAACTAGATCTATGCAAACCTACCTACCTACCTTAGATTTGATGCAAGTATCCTAAAAGTGTGTGTGAATATGTTTAATGCCATTAAAAAGAGAAGGCGAACAATAACAACATATTCCTATATTTTCTTCTTCTACTTCTTCTCCTTAATCTTTTAGTACGGGTTTGCACTTGATTTTCTTCATACACTTTACAGGTAAACAATTTACATTTACGTATACTCGTATATAAAACATTATGAGCATTATATCATATTTTTATTGTTGCACTTCCGTTGAATCTGCATCTCAGCTTTCGTCCCTTCTATTTGAAGGCCCACCAGGGCAGCGTCATCTAGATAGTATGAAATCTCTCGCTGCTCTCACTGTTGCTTCCATCCCTTATCACATGTTGTTCCAAGCTCGACGTTTTGTTCTGTAAAGAGTATCATTGTAGCGAGTAATGTTGAGATAAACAAACTCTTTATTTACTTTAAGGTACTCGAGCTCAAGAACAATCGCTGGTTTTGATTTTCTAACCAAATATAATGCAATCTGACTATTACGTTTGAAACCCATTACGAATTTCTTTTTTTCGCGTTTACTCTCGACAAAATGCTTCCTCGCGCCTGTAAACAATACTCTGGACTGTCATTTAACCAACTAACAGATAGCTGATGCCCGTGCATTCCATAACGAGGACACGTCTTCTTTGACATGCTCCAAATAGTCTTGAATGGCTAATTGAGACAAGCTCGCCAAATCTGTCAAGTCCAGAATAGAGAACGCTGTAGAACAGACCTAGCGGGCATCGGTTTGTACCTGGTGTAAACACCAACCATTTGATCCTTCATACCCGCCCTGGATTTATATTTATTGTAGCACAGAATTTGAAATTACAGAGGAGCGAATTCAAAAAGTGTGCCCAACATCAGACTGTTAACTGGCTTTCAGCGATTTCGAAGGAATCAGCTGATTTTCTACCATAATAGGGGATGTGACAGCGGCTTGTTTACAACAAAGGTCGGCAAAGATCAAAAGTTGTAGTAAATTGTGAAAAAAAGTGAGATAAAAAAAAATTTTCCGAAACAACAATGCCCGAATTTTTTAGTAGCTTCCTGATTATCAAATCAAAGTCAATTAAGAGTATAATAACACTCGAACTATTATTTGCCTGACCTCTAGACCCTACTTGAAAAAAACATCATCTTGCGGCCGGCTTACTACATTTGTAGTAACCATATAAAATGTATGCAAAATAGTATTTTATAGTTGACTTCAGCTTGAACTAAGAGCATTTATAGGTCTTGTGTTACTAGCAGGTGTAAATAAATCAAATGACGAAGATGTGGATGTGCTATGGAGCCAAGAATGCATTTGCTTTTATCGAGCAGTAATGCCTAAGTCACGCTTCAAAGAAATTGTTCGATGCATTAGATTTGACAGCGAACGTACAAGAGCAGCTGGCTAGAAGTCGATAAGGCTGCTCCAATATCTGAATTGTGGACACAAATAAACGCAAATCTGCGCAAATATTACCAACCATCTGGAGAAATTACTGTAGATGAACAATTATTTGCTTATCGCGGTCGAACGAGGTTTACTCAGTACATACCCTCTAAGCCTGCCAAGTATGGGATAAAGGTTTGGTTTGCATGCGATGCTAAGTCGTTCTATCCACTCAAAAGTGAAATATATACTGGAAAAAACTCAAATGCTGGTCGAGCAAATAACGTAGGTGAAGGTGTTGTGCAAAGGTTAGTATTCCATTGGGAGAACACCGGAAGGACTATTATTTGTGACAATTTTTTTACATCGCTAAACTTAGGCAAGTATTTAATATCCAAAAGTCTTGCTATTCTTGGTACTGTTCGTCAAAATAAAACGTTTGTACCATATGAAATGAAGGCTGAACGCAATCGTGCTGAAGAATCTTCCATTTTCGGGTTTCTCGATGGAAAGTTTTCTTTGGTACTTTATGTTCCAAAAAGAGGCAGATCAGTTATAATACTTGCCAGCACACCTTTGACAAATTCAATTGTAGCTGAAAAGAGAAACAAGCCGCAATATAGTACATCCCTGATTACAATGCAAACAAAGGAGGCGTCGACGTAATGGATAAAATGCTTTCTGCATATTCAACGAAAGCAAAACATTGCGTTGGCCCTTGGCCATGTTGTATAACATGCTGGACATAAGTGCACTTGCATCATTCATCATTTACTCAGAAAACAATCCATATAACCGTCACACAGACGCGCGACGAAAGTTCTTGCGGAGGTTGTCTAATCAGCTTTTTATGCCAGCAATTGAACAGCGCTTTCAAGTTCCCCGGGTGCTGGGATTCCATCAAACACGTAAAGCTATCGAAATGGCACTGGATCGATCCCTTACTGCTACATCTAATGTTGATTCATCTATTTTACCTGATATTTCCAACGATAAACAACCAAATATCCTGTACCTTGTCAATACTGTGAAATAGGAAGTCGTAACAACACACGAAAAATCTGTAGTTGGTGCAAAAAAGCAGTGTGTAATGCACATGCCGAAACATATATTTTGGGAAAATGCTGTTCAACTCCTGAAAATTAAAACATTTTTTGTATTAAAATTATCACCTGAATTCAATATTTTTAAATAAAAAGGTTATTACACACGTACAAGTAAAAAAAAGCACCATACAAGTCTTTTTTTCTTAACATTAGATTGGTTTTGCATGCAATTACGTAGTTACTACAAATGTAGTAAGCCGACCGGGTACGTAAGTTTTATATCCCGGGCACATGAAGGTTAAGTTGGTTATATGTATAAGAAAAATGCAACGCAGCCTCTGCTCATGTCACTTCGTTGCCGTCTGAACAAAGTAGAAGAGCGTAAGAATAAATGTGAACAAATACTTGTCTGCTGCCGAATCGCCTATGATGTAACAGCCGAAGTTACTCTCACAGTTTTGCTTGGAATGGCCAAACCTTAAAATTCAGCTGCGATAGCTTCGATGCGTCAATGACGGAATTGTAATGTTCGGTCGAGAACCACAACTTTTTCTTTTCTTATTGGGGTTTATCGATTACTGTGCTGACTTTGCAGACTGCTCATGGTTCATATAGTATATGCCAACCGTTTTGTCATTTGGTAGGTAGGTAGGTAGGTTAGACGGCAAGAGTATCCTAGGTACACTACAAGTAGCACTTTTGATACCCTAATGTGGACCCCTACCTGCAAAACAAAAAAAAATTGGGTAAGAAAAAACCGTCTACAGCCATCCAGGACTGTTGATGTAGGGGAGGAGAGAAGATGGATCTAGGCTGGAGGATTTCTTCAAGCCATCCCCAAAGGGCACGCTAAGGAATCTCAAGCGCCTAGCCGCCAGAGCTGGACATTTGCAGAGAAAGTGTTCAACAGTCTCCGCATGACTACCGATCACCCAGTGAATACCGGAATGAGTTTGGAAATTGAATGGCGGGGGACTCCCATCACTTTAAGCGTGCTGTTTATATCGTATTGAGGTCAAAATGTTTTCGAAATAGCACAAGATGAGCCAGACCTCCATCTGTCTTGCACTTTTTTTAGAAATTGTGTAGGGGATACCGATACCGGATATCGGGATACCGATGTCTGAAAAGGGGACAACTAAAACCGGTTCTGTCGACGGCAATTTCATTTCCCTTTATACTCCCGTGCCCAGGAACCCAGATAAGGGAAATGTTTTCTGCACGTTTGAGATGTTTTATTTCTTTTATTTACGAGAAGAGAGCTGCAATGCGGCGACGACAGGGCCTTGATCGCAGCTTGACTATCGGAAAAAATATTAATACCTCCCCCCAACAGCGATCCCTAAGCATTTTGCATGCTTGAAGGATCACAAGGACCTCTGCTTGAAAAACGCTACTCGTTTCAGGTAGTTTAAAGGAGACAGCTCCTACTCCAGATTCCATCCTGGATCCATCAGTGAAAACAGAGGTACCTATATTCGTGCCGACTCTCCCATCTTTCCAATCAGCCTTGCACAACCCTTGAAACTCAGTTTGCGGATGGAGGGATCAGTGATAAGTACAGAGAAGGAAGGGGAGATCTGCTTTAAGATGCTGCTACGTCCTATAGGAAGTTGCCTTCAGAGGCCAATCTCCTTCAACCTATTAGCGCTCTGAGCAGCAATGGACTTAACTTGCAGATCTTTGTCATCAAAGATAGGAAGAAATTTTTCGCATACATTGTTTGTCCAGAGCTGGCGTAATTTTCAACCAATTTCTACTTCTGGCCGGTGGAGTGCTTGAACAAAGCCTTTCTTTAAACAGTGTTTTATAATCGAGCTCGTCGGACGCTGCTCCTCACTCATATTGATGGCTTTAAACGCCAACAGGATTTACTTATACTGTTACACTAAAATGTTGGCTTAGCTCCATTCAACTTCTACGTTCCACATATGCGTTTTACACATTAATATATCAGTTAAGATATTTTTAAATCGTCTGCCCTCCTATTCATGCCACACTTATGGGGGCCTGCACATACCTGTTGGGTCCGTTTGAGCCATTCCCTCTAGTGAAACACCAAATTAGTCAGAAAAAATATTTGTTTAGAATTATAATTTCCTGAATCGAATAAGTCTGAAAAAGACAGATACAAAACGATTTATTTATATTCATTTTATTTGACTTCAACTCTTTAATTCACTTTTATTTATTTGGGTATGTAGTAAGTCTCAAAAACTGACTGACTGCCGAGTACGGCGTCCGCCCAGCTGTACTTCTTTTTAACACTGTGCTGCATTAACAGGAAACGGATTAGAGCCCGCTGCAGGGTAAAGGAACAGGAACTGAAGATTCATTACATAGATCGTTATAAAAAAGGTGATAATAAGTAAATTTTTATGAAATTAAAATAAAATGTTGCTCAGCACAAGTTTCATTGCTTAGCAGTCACATCTCGTATTCTAGTGTCCTTCACCATCCCTTTGAGTTCTAATTCGCTTAGCTCTTGATTGACGCTTTAACAGCATAAGGGGGTTTGCCCGAGCTTAACAAAACGCGCTAGTCGTTTTTTTCTAGTGCTAATCGACGCCAAATAGAAATGCCAAGTGAATACAAGTCCCTCTTTACATGATATTTCAAAGCAAAAGAGGTCTCTCCTCGTTCTTTGTTACCCTGGTGGTAACAAAGTACCGCATCGAATACTTTCAGAGCTGGAGCGTTTACATCCATTGGGACGACATTCGGCTGCACTCGATTTATCTTTATGTCACCGTAAAGCTCATACACCTAATTATTTCATAGTATTCGATATGCGCCGTCGCCAACTTGCAAGGGTTCAAAATTGTCCGCGGAATATTTTCGCAAACACTTCAAAGGCCGCGTCTTCGTTGTTCTCATCGTCCAAACTTTGGCACCACAGGGACTTTACTTCTCACTTGTCTACTTAGTCCAAAGTGTTTTTCACAAGCATTCACTTTTAGGAGCGAATTAGACATTGGGTAACGGGTTGACGGGTGGTGATCACCGGATCCACTTCTGTCGGAAAATTTGTTCACTTTAATACAATTGCAATGAAGATGGAAAGCCCTATTCCGGAATAACTGTTTTCAGCTGACATTTCGTTGTTGCCATAAAATTAGTTTTGTAGTGAAATCTTTTTACTTACTACATTTGTGAAGCAATTTGTTGAAGATCATTGCCAAAAAAAACTTCTTTCTAAATTATTGAAATTTTGTAGGTTTTCTTGCCATCAAGTGGTCTGAAAAGTAACCCTGAGTCGATAACCAGTCAAAGAAAATAGAAATTGATCTAATTATTTTGCAGCGGTAAAAAAAACTGACGGGAAGAAATCCATGACCGCCGCAATTTTATGGAATTTCATGCTATTAAATGTGGCAACCCGCAATTTCATATCTGGTAAATTGAGGCTTACAGTTGGCCAGTTCAAACAAATGCGATCTCCACCTTCAAAAGCAACTTTTTATATGAGTTCAACCATACTTACTCAATGGTCTTTCAAAATTGTTTCACATGAAAAGGTAACATTTTGAGTAACCACTTTGCTCCACTGTTAAGGCGAATTATTTTTAAGAGTGAGCATTGACTGTTGCTTCTATACCTTCCTTCATTTTTTTTATAATTTTCTCGATCCCTACTCTAACTCACTTTCTTCGTTTGTACTTTATTCCGCTCTTCTTCTTCATATTTCTTCCTCTTTTCTTTGCTTTTTTTCACAACTTAAACTGGATTTAAGTACTTGTACTGCTGTATATCCGCGGTACATAAGAGGCATTCATTGTATCCGGAAATTGCAAAAATTATAGCGAAGATGAAGCTCATCAATCTGCCGTGACGTGGCCAGAACGCCCAGCTGCTTGGCTGAATTTATATCCCTTTGCTGAATTCAAGTGGCCTGAGTTGTCACACATAACTTAACAGCTTCAACTTGCAACTTCCACTGGATCTCATCCTTCGACCTGACTTGCTTGACTGCTTATGCATTTTCAGTGCATTGACGACCGTTCGTGGCCAATTGCACATAACAGAACCGTTAAAATGTTTATATTGTAGATTTGTAATCGGAATTGTTAAATAATGAGTTTTAATTCCAATGAATACAAATTAAAAGGATTAGTTGATATTATTGATACTTTCCATGATTAGTAATGATTACCATTAGAAGAAATCTTAATAAAAATAATCAAAACATAATACAATTTTTTTTATTATTTTTAACCAATTTCGCTAATTGTTAGGGCTGATAAAAAAACATATTTGTGCTTTAATGTAGTAACTTCTTTGTTTTGATAAAAAAATGCAATAAATGTACTTGTATCTTATCGCAAGATATACAGGGTGAACGATATGAGGTGTTACCAACTTCACACTGCTTGTATCTCTAAACCGCTGATGACATCAACGTCAAAATTGTTCTAATCACAGTTCAATATATTGTTTATAAGCCATTAGAAGTATTTGCGTCTCAGCTTCGTTGAATTTTTTGTTCTGCGATGGAATTCAAACGTAATAGTGTGATTGCATTATATTTGGCTGGAAAATCACAACCAGCCATTGTTCGTGAGCTCAGTCACCTCAAAGTGAATAAAATGTTTGTGTATCGCACTATAAAGCGTTACAATGATGCTGGTAGCATTACAAAACGCTATGGAGGTGGACCAAAAAAAACCGCAACAACGCCAGAAATGGTTCGGAAAGTGAAGGCTCGACTTGAACGAAATCCACGTCGAAGTGGAAGAAAAATGGCCAAAGAACTGAAAATATCGCAAGACAGCATTCGACGCATATTGAAAAATGAGCTCAAGGTCAAGGCTTACAAGTTCCAAAAAGCACACGTTCTTTCACCCCAGCAAAAAAAAGTTCGGTGCGAAAGAGCAAAGGAGTTGTTGCGCTTGCACGAACGTGGCGAATTTCCTAACATTGTGTTTTGTGATGAAAAAAATTTCCCAATTGAGCAGTTCATAAACACTCAAAACGATCGTGTTTACTTGACCGAACGCTCATACGAGAATTTGAGCCGACGTATAGCCACTCGAAGCAATTTCCCATCGCAAGTAATGGTTTAGGCCGCAGTGACCGCTGATGGACGCTCTCCAATCGTTTTTATCGACCGTGGTGTCAAAGTGAATGAAACTTATTATCGGGAAAATGTTTTAGAAGCTGCTTTAGAGCCGTGGACACGCAAACATTTCGGTCTAGACCATGGACGTTCCAACAGGACTCGGCACCGTCTCATAAAGCTCGTGTGAACCAAGAATGGTTAAAAAATCATGTTCCACACTTCAGTTCGTCCACACAATGGTTTTCGAATTCGCCAGACGCAAATCCGATGGACTATTCTATCTGGTCCATTTTGCAGAGCAAGGTGAGGACTCAAAAATATGCCAGTATGGATGCGCTGAAAAAAGCGATTATACGAGAATGGGCCAAAATACCTCAAGATCACATTCGTGCAGCATGCAACTCATTTTTTGACCGTTTGAAGGCTATAGTCAAGGCAAAAGGTGGTCATATCGAGCTAAAGTCAATATATGTTAAAACAATTTTGTCTTTGAAATCAATAAAAACTAATTTCACATAAAAAAGTTAAGGTGTTTTGAATAGGTAACACTTCATATCGTTCACCCTGTATATGTTCTATTAGAAGAAGTTTAGAAGTCAAGCTGAATCGTTTGATACCAAATTTATTTGCATTGAATTGAAGTTTTTTGTTATTTAGCCAAGTTTTTTATTTTTGTCGGCACTTAACCTAACCTAAAGTTCATCCTTTATGTTGGTTAGAGTCTCTAGCATGTTAGATATTTCAGAAAACTGAGGATAAAAGTACCCAGAAACACTCTTTTTCTGGGTTTTACATCTCACTTTTCTCAAAACCATGACGAGACGTGCACTTTTGGACAACCAAGTCGATTCAGCGCACAAAATTGGTACGGAAACCAGTCTCAAATAAAAATAGGCAAAGTAAATTTTGTAACACTGCGTATCTTAGAGAAAAATTGATACTTGGTTCATTGTGATGATATAAAAGAAATGTTCTTATGCTCTCAATTGGAACAACCAAAAAGTTTATTTATTTTCACAAAAGATGGTAACACAATAAATTTATGCTATTGCTTTTTACTGAATAGTTTCCACACAAAATAATTTTGATTTAGCAACACAAACACATTTTTGTAATTCATTCGTTCAAATGCTTACCTACTCCCATTTTTCTAATGAACGTGTAAAGGCTGAATGAGAACTTAGCGATCTGAAAAGTGTAAGAAAACAAAAGTTTTTTAACCACAGCACACATAATCATCGCCCTATACAAGCCCACATGCCAACTTACCGACACATTTGTGGCCAAATCAATAGGAACAAATTTTAATGCCATAAGCGGCATATTGTCTTGTGTGCGATGTAAGAAATATAATAGCAATTTATTGAAACGTTTGCCCTGTGCCATCCAATTGCTGTGGAAAATAGACATGGAAAGCTGCTCGCAGTCGGATTGCAAGTAAGTGGCGTAGTAGCAAGTCGGTGCAGTCTGCAACAGAACACAGTACATATAGGCGAGCGCGGCAATCCTGGACGTGGTATCGGCGAAAATTAATATATTTATCAAGGTCGTGCTCATAATAGCTGCAGCGATAAGGAACTGCACAAACAACGTAGCAGATATTACCGGTTCCACAATGCGCATTAAGCTGCGGTGAGAGAAAGGAAAATTGAAGGATGCGTGTACTTGATGAAATGATTACAAAAAAGTTACAAAAAAGAGAAAAACCAAAACCTTAAAATCTCCTGATGTGTGATAATACACTCCTGCAGCTCATTATAAGTCTCATCGGGACTCTCATTCGCTGCGGTTCCCAATCGTTGCACACGATTCGTGAGCAACTGCACTTGCGTACGTATTATATAAATATAGACAGCCGAATAAGAATCATTTATTACTTGATGCAGAAGTATGTAGAAAAGTGCAATGGTATCAAAGCTAACTTGTAGCCAGTATTCCCATCTCGATCTATGCCAATCCACATAAGGTATATACAGTGTAAGTGGCGCATAGCCGCCCACCAATGCTGCTAGTACAGTCAAAGATTCATAAGTCATATATGAGAAAAGGTAACCGAATACAATACGATTGCCAATTATAACGCAACGCCGTATCTTGGCGATATCCTCCGCTGCGCTGTAGCGCGCATCCAAAGCCACCAATAACGGTTTAACGCTGCGCAATCGATTCACGGATAATAATATTGTGACACTTTTAATTGGTACACCGAGCACATTCACCGATGCTTGTACGCAATTTAAGATCTCCCTTATCGACAGAATATTCCTATCACGTATCCAACCAACGTTAAAGATGACCGGTGAAAGCAAAATAAAACATGCTATAAGGCCGGCATACAAGAAGTACAAGAAACGACATTGCCGCGGTTGGGTAATACCCACGAAACGAATTACTTTATTTAAGTAATTAACGGCGTTGCGAGAAGCGTACACGCTGCGGCCACGACCTCTTATCAGTTCTAACATTTTTCTATTGAAGTGCTAATGCAGTGCGGCCAACATTTTTATAACATTCAAGTATACTATATGTAGTTTTATGTTAGACATATTAGAAATACAGGTTGGTTGAAAAGTAGGGAAACAAATATAGAAGAATATGAAATTTTAAATAAAATATGTTTTTTATTCAATGTACAGCTGTGTTGGCATTAATAGCAACGTGACATATGGCATAATGTCTTGCCTTTTTATTTATTTATTTAAATATTCTTTTATGAAATTATAGTTTACCCTAAAACCAAACAACTCAAAGGAAGAAGTTTTCGCAGGCGATGGAACGACGACATAGACGACAGCGGCAACGTTGGCTAGGTCATGTCAGCTGGTGGTAGCAGAGGTTGAGGAAGGTCTCCTCTACGTTGGAAAGATCAGGTGGAGAGGGACCTGGAATAATTTGGTGTATCCAACTGGCGCCGGTTAACACGAGGAAGAAACGACTGGCGCGCTATTTAAACTCGGTCAAAATCGCGTAAACGGTTATCGCACCAATTATGGAGTTACATCGTCTAGAATTTTCAAAAAATCGATTTTTTTGTTTTTTTTTAATATTTTGAAAGTATATTATTGTATCTTAAGAATACACTGTCAAATTTTCAAGCGGGAATTCCCAATATTATAGCTTCTACAGAGCATTAACTACGTAGAGAGCGGTCCGCGCGCTCCTGGATTTTTGATATTTTTTTTTTATTTTATAAACATAATTAAAGTGTGACATTCATGACGTAAACGCATACCTTTTTTTAAATGCCGTAAATGCTGGTAAATTTTTCGAAATTCCAAAATCCGGCTAGACAGACTATAACTACAACTTAATTTTGCAAGCATTTTTTTTACTTTTTACAGATCCATCAACATTTCAAGGAGAAATGATGCAGACCGTGGAGCAACTGTTTTTTTTTCATTGTACTTTGGGTCACGTGATTTTTTATATACTAATTTTTGTAAAGAAAAATTTAAATACATTTTTTTATACAGCTTAGGTACTAATAAACAATGTATAATTTTTTTTTTTTTGACATTTATTTATATTATTATCCCTTCTAAAAACAGTTTTTTAGTGCATCTTTGGTGCTGCTGGACGTTCAGTTAGTCCATCTGCAGCCTCTCTCAGCCTGCCAAGCTCGCTTATGGGTGGTAGTTACCCATTTGCTAACCGTGGCTGTGATGGCCGCAGAAGGGAGTAGCAAAACGGGCTCTGGGCCAAAGAAGTTGGCCTTAGAGCCCATCTTAGCTAAGGAGTCAGAGGTCTCGTCACCCACGATACCCGCGTGTCCCGGGACTCATGTTAGCATCAGGTTATTAAGTCTACCAACATAGTTCAGCCTGGATTTACAGGACTTGACTACCCCTGATGTGGTTGGAGGGCTGTCTAAGGCCATAAGCGCAGCTTGGCTGTCCCTGCATACACATATAGATCTGCCTCTCCATCAGTTTCCCACAACAAAGTTCATCGCTTCTTGAACTGCATACACCTCCGCTACAAACACAGATACATGCATTCCAAGAGCAAAGTGCAGTTTTGTCCCGCTGGATTCCACGTAGACCCCAGAGCTGGAGCCATGTTAGGTCCTGGAGCCATCCGTAAAAATGCGAATACAGTGTTTGCCGGGCTAATTTTCAGAGTTTGACCACAACTGCGCCTCAGGCAGCACTACACTGTATCTCTTTTCAAGTACGAAAGAGGCATGGAGAGAATCGTTGGATCGACGTCCATGCCTTCTCTGTGTTCCAATGCCGGACAGGGACCGTATCAGTTTCCATTGTGTTTCAGCCTGCAGATGGCCTTGAAGGCCTCTCCTTGGATGAAAGCATCAAGTGGTGGTAAACCAATCAGAGCATCTAATGCCGGGCCTGAAGTAGTCGGAAAAACTCCGGTGCAGCAGTAGTCTCGATAAGGTCTTTCTGACTCCCACTAGAGAGAGTCTACTCATCCAGATCCCTGATGCGTAGGTGATTATAGGTCTTATCATAGCCGTGTATATCCATAGGACCTTGCTAAGAGAAAGACCCTACGTTTTCCCAAAGATACCCTTGCACTGCCGGAAAGCTGTCAGTGCTTTAGATGTCTTTGTATCAACGTGTGATTTCCATAGGAGCATACTATCGAGGATTACTCCAAGATATTTAATTTCCTTGGATAGCTGGATTGTGACTCCTTTTACCTTGGGCAGAACGAATCCATCTGCACGGTAATGTGACCAAATCTCAATTCGAAGCGCTCAGAATTCATGCTGAGCCAATATAAGTATAGCCTTATCACACCTATTTCCAGTACAATGGGGGACTATCTAATAGGCAGACACACCCAGGGGCTAGCCGCGCAGACACATGAATTCTGTAGAAGCAGTCTAGATGAAGTAGAGGAAGGGATAATTGTTTCTATGCCCCTGTCTTGCTCTCTCAAGACAAAGATTTAAGTGGTAATTTTTTAATGAGCTGGAAATCAGGTCATCATAAGTTTTTGAAAGGTTTACCTTGGTTTTATAGAAGGCAGAACAAGTTCCCTATCATAAAGGGATAAGAGCCCGATTATGTCCCATTGAATTAAGAAACACTTTTTGTTTTCGAAATATAGCATGAAATATTAAATTTTGTTATAAGTTTTGTAATAAGTTTTATTACTTTTCAATCAACCTGTATTTTGTTGTCAATTGATTTTCAAGTGTTGGAGATCGACACCTGTGCATATTCAGCTACATAATTTCTACTAAGTTTATTATTCAGAATTTAGTAGTAGTCTAATCCAAAAATGGCCTACCAAAAATTATTTACTCACACCCATTTTAACTTTGACTAATAAATGACATGCATGGAAAAAAACTTTATATATCTTGCGTGCCAGAAAATAACAAACAAACTACGACTTAGTTTGAGAAATAGGCACGGGAATCCAGAATTAAAAAGTTTATAAATACATTTAGAAATTGTAAAACAAATTATTTAGAAGCGAGAGGAGAAAGTTTTACTTTTTTGTTACTAGTTAGTCGCTATATTAGTATATTTACAAGTGTATTGAGAAATTTTTATTAACCAGACGTTACAATAGCGAGCTATCCAACAAAAATCACTAATGAATCTTCGAAAGGACCGCTCCCATATCAAATCATATTTAACATTTTTGAGCCAATTTTTTTTTTTTGCCCTATTGGGCACTATTTTCAAATTTTGCTTGCATTAGGCAACATAGTAGTTTGCATAACATTTCAACAAAATCGGATAACTTTGAACATTTCCACTCACAAGGGCGAAAGGCGTGCCAATTAGTCATACTGTACCATGTTCCATATTTGTTATTGTGAAAATTTCATCGAAATCCGACGACTTTCACTATTTTTGGCCGCTGCTCCTTTCACTGTCGTGAAAAGGTTAGCATTTACATATGTATGTCGTAACATAAAATATGTCTTACCCCATAGCACCTTTTTCATAATCTCTCAATTAGTCTTCAAAATATTTTGCTGCGGCCGCACTATGATTCATTTAGCACCTGCTATCTGAAAAAAAAATATCTATAAGATTTTCCAATGAATGATGAGTAATAATTTTGAATTATAGAAATCGTTGCATGCTTTTCTACTTGTACTTTCAATGTATTAAGTAATCGATACGGAAAAATGGTGAAATCGAAATTTGTTAATAATTTATTCGCATATTTACTCTTAAGCTTAAAACATTTTTAAGGAAAGCCTGTTCAGCATAGTTCAAAACACTTTTGACATTTGCTTAAATATTCATTCTTAAATCCAAAGAAATCGGCCACGTAATTCCGGAGGCTATATATAGTATATAATATTATAGTATATGTATATATACTTTATACAGATCCGAATGCGTTGATGCATGACTACCATTCGGTGCGTGAAACGGCAAATGATAAAAACTATTTTCTAAAAAACTTTCTTAAAAAACCATCCGCCGTTCAGAGGCGGAGGAGCTCGGCTAAACAACCAACAAAGGAAATACGTGCCATATATTACGTTGGGGAATAAGTTCGTAGCGTTTTTCCCGAATACTTTCATTTAAACAAAAAAAATGCATTATATCAATAAATTAATCAATTAGATATTCGCCGTTGCTGCTTACAACCTTTTCCCACCCATCCGACCAATTTATTCATACCGTTCCGCCAAAAATCGCTTGGTCTGGTGTCAAAGAAGTTGTTGAGCCAGTGTCTAAGGGGCTCTTTGTTATCGAAGGTAACGCCCTTCGTATGGTTCGACAGGGAGCAGAAAAGATCGTAATCGGTCGGTCCGGAGAATTCGACGGATGCTGAAGAATATCCCATTCGAGCTCTTGGGGTGCGGCTTTGACGACTTGTGCAATATGGCGCCTGACGTTTTCGTGAAGGAGTATGGTTTGATCATGTCGATCAGGTCTTTATAGACGAATAGTCTCATTCACACTGTGCATCTGGGCAATGTAGAGCTCTCTGTTGACCATTGCATTCTTTTCGAGCATTTCTCAGTACACCATACCGTCCCAGTCCCTCCAAACACATATTATGATCTTCTTGGATGACGACCCGGATGAACATCCTGGAGCCATACACTCCTTTCTTGGCGTCACATTAGTGGGATAAGCACCATTTCTCATCTCCCGTGACGGTTCGGTACAAAAAGTGCTGTTTATGACCGCGTGTTGCTCGATAGCGGGCGAGATGCTGAGAAGCAATTTGCAAGCGATTTTCTTTGTTTTTTTCGTTGAGCTCGTCAAGCACCCAGGCTCCCAATTTTTCGGTAAATTCCTTTTATAAAGGTGATTGAGAATTCTTTTATGATCGCAGTTAATTCTTTGCGCCAATTTAAGACTGGTTTGGCAACCGTTCTCTTTTAAAAGTGATTTAAGACACTCTTCATCGAATGCAGAAGGCCTTCCACTGTGGAACATGTCATTGACGTCAAAGTCGTCATTTCGGAACTTTGCAACCATTCCCTGCTCGCCTGTGGCACTTTCAAAGAAAGAAAAGAAGGTGTCGAAAATGTTGATTTTTGTAGAGCAGAAAGAGTTTTATCGAATGAATACTTAGCTTTTGCCAAACAGCAAACAAATCGGTGTAAAATAAAAGAAAATATAAAAACGCTACGAACTTATTCCCCATCATATATTATATATTGTGCATATGTATGCATACATGACCAAATTTAAATATATAGGCAAACCCCGATTACACTTTTGTTGAACAATATTTACAGAAAATGCAACTGAACAATCTTGTTCAACTATCTTGTTCTGATCGGAACCATGTGAGTTGCATTCATATCAAAGTTGTCCAATAATCTTCAGTAACTTCTTTCTTAAATTTGGGAAAAAATAATGGGTGTGGTCTATTTCCTTGAATCCAGCAGCTTTCAAGACATTCCTCCAAACATGAGCGTGTACGTTTCTGGCTAAGTAAATTAACCTGATACTGGCAGTTCATTGAAGTGCTTTGAGACAAATAATCTGCTAAAGAAATTCTCGGAAAATAGTAGCCTGTAATCTTCGTCGACAATGTATCGAGTGTAGCTTGGACTCCGGAAAATACTACTGAATCCAGGTTTCATCAACTGTCCCAATGAGGTTACAATTTTCGTCAAAAACACTTCGACAGAACTTCGAAAAACCATTGCAACTCTTCAATCTTTGCTGTTTGTTTATCGTTGTAAGCAATCGCGTTACGCGTTACAAATACAATTTTTTTCCATGAGCAAATCCTCAAGTTGTATATATGTATGTCTGTATCTTCAGTTAATTATTTGCGAATCTGTAGTTCTTCTACTGTCTGCCACAATTTAATTCTGCAATGCGTCAGTACTAATTTCTCAATTTTATGAACATTTTCGTCGGTATTTACCCCCACTGGGCGGCCAGACCGAGGCGCAAGCCTTTTTCACAACTACGCTTATTTCTACTTTAATAAAAACTAAAAATTAAAAAAAGTTAAGAGTTAAGAGTCAGTTAACACCACTCTTCGTAAATTCCTGTTGCTGATTGCGTAAGTACCTGTTTTTTTGCTATTTGTCTTTTCCAATTCCATTCACCAATATCAATAGAGCTAAGAATTCTTGAACAGAAAGATAAAACTGGTAACGAAATCTCTTTGTAATTTCATATTTTCGGACAATGAACAAACACCGGAAATGCCACTGAAGTATGTTTACAAATAAGGAAAACAAACGAGTGTTCAAGAGTACACCGAAATACAGCAAGCAGAGAGTCCACTGCTTTAGCAAATATCACACGAATGTGGAGGTTTTAAAAATTTCACTTTACATTGAAGCATTGCTTTGGCATATCACCATTTAAGAAAAAAAAATGCTTGGAATTTTTTATTAGCACACATTCACCATCAGATATGAAATCTCAGTCATGGCGCAAGGATAATAGAAACTAGAATTTCGTACACAACAGCAGAAGTTATTTGTCTTTTGTGCAATTGAAATGTCTGGCTGAATGTGGACGGCTCATAACAAGTGTATCTGAGTGTTGGTAGTCTCTTTGATATCAGATTATGATTAAAGTTCTAAGAAAATACACGAAATGAAACAGAAAAATTATATACATACATAAAAAAAAAATTTATTTTACTTTTAGGAACACTAATATGCAGGATTTAATTTTTGGTTCAGTTTGCGGTCAGTAGTTATTCTAAAACGTATTCAATTCGAGCTAATAGCAAACCATATAGAGCAATTTTTTGATCCAAAAGCGCGTGAATGTTAACTGTAAGGCCTCGGATTTTAACAAGATAGTGACACATGCCATACTGCCGACGAAGCTTACAGTTTATTGAAGGATGTGCTCGTGGATAAACCTATATGGAGAAATAATCGTTTATTTACACCCCTTCTAATAATAGTCTATTATGAATACATGAAGCGTTTGCCAATCGAAGGGAGTTGCCAACAAAGAATCAGTCTATTGGCTGCAGAATACATAGTGTAATACCCTTAAATAAGATGAACACTTATTCTGATGCTGCTCTATAGTAACTCAGGAGGCGTCTGTCTTCTCTGCCGGTCACATCTGAACATTTCATTGTCAAAATTATGAGGGTATCAGACGCCAGGGGCTTTACAGAAAATATAAAGCTGATGAGTTTACTTGGCGAAACAACCATGGCGATCCGATTCAAGAGAGTTAATATCTATTATGATCTGCCCTGGGATAGGTGGACCTTAGGTCAACATGGTCTGACGCTGTGCAAGACCATTGACATCTAAAGTCGGAGGCGTTTGGGAGGGCTTCTTAGAAATCTTAGTTTTGTTGTTGTTGTAACAACATAAACATCCCCTATACTCGAGTGAATAATGCTGCTGGAGTGACAGCACTTGGCCGGATATAAACCCGGTAAGCATGTAGTAAAACTCAGCATCATTTCAAAATACAGCTGAGCGACTCCATGTCAAGTGATTCAAATATTTTGACATTATCGTCATAATGAGAAGTAAACTTAAAGAATTGAAAAGAAAATTATAATTTTGAGAGAGTTTTTTAAAGTGAAATATCACCCGTTCTTTTCAATATTTTAATAAATTATTTGCTATTGATTTTTTTCTTCATTGCTTCCAAAAAAGATTAGATATGTCTGTCTAACATTAATTAATTTGTTTTAAAGATATTTGGATAGTTAAGTGATACTGTAAGGCTGTTTCACTTCAGGATCATTTAGGAATACAATGTAATTCATTTGCAAAATATTTACTTCGATAGTTTAGATAAGTACATAAGCAATCTCTTATTATTTTACAAGAGGTCTGCTGGTATTTTTCGTTTAAATCTCTTCTTATTGAATTTTTCTTCAGGAGCAAGCTTCCTCATCATCGGATAGTTTGCTTATGAGCCTTCTTTCGCAGTTTGTATTGCCTCGTCAATTGTGTCGATGTTTAAGTCGCGGTGAATGTCAGCGTTTGGTATGTGCCATGGTGCTGTGCTTTAAACTTCTATATCATACTTCCTAATTAGTGCAATTGTCGTTTTGTAGATTAAGGTTTTGTTTTGCAGCGAGAGCTTTGACTGAGGTCCTAGCAGCCAGTACAGTTGCCGAAAGCGATTTTTAATTTCGTTTCTTTTTTTTATTATATGGTCCTTCCAGTTTAGTTTAGAGTCAATTGTAATGCCTAAGTATTTACCTCTGGTATCAGTATTCGCGTCAGTTTCCAATCTTTAATCAGTCTATGGTTACCTTTCTGTTCGTGTAATTGACTTGAATTTTTTAGTCGCCATTAATTTCTGTATTCCATTTTTTGAACCAATCCGGTGTTTTATTTAGAACGATTTCTATATTTGTTTGTGCTATATTCGGGTCTCTATGAGATGTCATTAGTACATCGTCTTCTGCAAACGTAGCAATATTTCCTGAAGATGGGGAGTTCCTGCGTTCATAGGTTCAATGTATGAACATGCGTCGTTATCTTGGATGTAACTTTTGAGCATTAGAAAGTATGATAGTAATTTTGCAACCGAGATTGGAATTTACGCAGTAACCCAGGGTGCCACACTTTGTCAAAGGCTTTAGCTACGTCGAGATATACAGCCACGCATATTTGTTTATTGTTGCAGTATTTATTAATTTTGTGACTCTGTGCACTTGTTAGACTGTCGAATGTTTTCGTCTAAATCCGAACTGATGTTGAGGAACTAAATTTATTTTTATTGTGAATCGCATAGATTAAATAGCAGCTTCTCAAATATTTTTGATATTGTCGGCAGCAGACTTATTGGTCGGTACGACGATGAAAACGTGGGGTCTTTATTGGGCTTTGGGATTGCAAATGATTTCGACAATTTTCCATGCCCTTGAGAGTATTTGAGCTTCATAGCTGCGTTGAAAACGTTCCTAAGATAAATTATGGGATCCCTACAAAATGCTGTATATCAAAATTCTTTTCGTACGAAATACTGTAAATTAACGTAACAAAATTCTGCAGTGACAAAATTCTGTATTTACAGAATTCTGTATTTACAAAATTATGTATTGACAAAATTGTGTATTGACGAAATTCTGTATTGATGAAATTCTGTACTGATGAAATTCTGTATTAACAAAATTCTGTATTGAAAAAATTTTGTGTTGACAAAAGTCAACGAAAAAAGGAGTTCTACGCAAAAATACGGTGGATTGCGTAGCCGGAGTTGGACTGATGAGGGTTATTTTTTTGAAGCGCGGCCGAAGGCCGCCCACGCGAAAAGAAGTTCTACGCAAAAATACGGTGGATTGCGTAGCCGGAGTCGGACTGATGAGGGTTATTTTTTTGAAGCGCGGCCGAAGGCCGCCCACGCGAAAAGGAGTTCTACCCAAAAATACGGTGGATTGCGTAGCCGGAGTCGGACTGATGAGGGTAATTTTTTTGAAGCGCGGCCGAAGGCCGCCCACGCGAAAAGGAGTTCTACGCAAAAATACGATGGATTCTATCGAAAGTGAAGAAAAAAAGTGCGCACTTTTTTTATAAAATTTGTTGAATTTCTTATCATTTACTTACAGCATTTCGTCAATACAGAATTTTGTCAATACAGAATTTCGTCAATACAGCATTTCGGCAATACAGAATATTTTTTACAGAATTTTGAAATACAGAATTTCGTATACAGCATTTTGTAAACAGAATATTGTATCATACAGCAGTACGTACCCAACCCATAAATTATTGCTCTGTCGGGCATATGCAATACACTTTTTTTCGAGATGAGATCATTTGTTGTTTTTTAATGTCGAAATTAATTGTTTTAGCTCTGTTAGTGAGGTTTGTTTTGATGATTTGCACGTTTTTCCTGCACGTTGTATTTTTATGAATAAAATATACTTCTTAAAAAAAATTATTATTTCTTGAATATTGAGAAGTAAACTGAGAAAGTTTTAAAAAATTATATTTTTGACAGAGTTTTTTTAAATGAAATATCTCCCGATTTAACATTTTAGTAAATTATTTGCTATTGAATATTTTTGAATAAAATTTACTTTTTAAAAATTATTATTTTTTTTAAGTAATGAGAAGTAAACTAAAAAAATTAAAAAAAATTATATTTTTGAGAGAATTTTTTGAACTGAAATATCTGCCGTTTTAACATTTTAATAAAATATTTGCTATTAAAAAAATTATATTATTGAAAAAAAAACATATTTTTTATAATTATATAATGGTTTTGAAAAAAAAAAATTATTTGTTTTTTGGAAAAATATTTAAATTTTTTTCTTTTAAATATTTTTCTTTAGTCTTCGGAGTATTATTTTTTGGTATTTTTATTTTGTCATTAATATCTGAGACTATGCTCAGTAATCAAAGTTACTTAGTAGGTTTCCCTTAACTTCTCGAGTTATATTCAAATTCGTATTGTACAAAAATGGTAAAAAACATGTTCCCCCAAAACTTTGTAACAAAATATTAAAAACATTTTGAAAAAAAAAAATTTTTAATTATTTTTTATTCCACCAACTTGAACAAAACGCTAAGTGGAACCCAAGATATTTCACATTAAAAACTCTGAACCAACATTTTCCGCATTGATAACATCTCAAAACTATTAAATTTTTATTTGTTTTTTTTTCAGTCTATTTTTTATTATCACGCCAGCACATAAAAAAATGTTAAAGAAATTTACGACAATGTCCAAAATGCTTAGATCACTAATCATGTAATTCACTCAAATACTTTAACTAAACCAGAAAAGCTCACATCACGCTGAATTGTCTCATTAGCATGCAACAACTCTCCATCAAAAGTTCTAGCTCGCTTCCTTTTACGCTTCCTATTTCTGAGTTAGTTTTATTGTAATATTTACAATATAATATAGGAATTTCTAGTTACCAAGCCAAACAAGTCTCCCTTCTTCTAGTGATCCTGAGGTCCAACCTTAATTACCATTAGTTATGGAATCAAAGCTTGTGCAGTTGCTTAATTACACAGGTTGAAACAAATTTTGTATCAGAAGCCATAATTCACTTCTCCGGCGGTTTTTTTATGCATTAAATTGCAATGTAAACTCAAAATAACTTCAAAGGTTTTTGAAGATAATATAATAAATAAATAACTAAAATCATAAAACACACACTTCTGTTAGGTGTTTGGTGTCTTGATGTTGTTCCACAAATGGAGGGCCCTGCTGAGGGGCGACTGCTATTAAAAAAACTTCGTCTATTAGTTTATGTTCATGCACGGGGATTCTGATACCTTTCCAAGAAGAGTCTGATGTGAAAATTGGCTTAGTTCCAGGGGGATTGTTTAATGAGTAGTAGTGTTGATAGGTGGCCAAAACATGATTTGATTGTATCAATATTTATTTCAGTTTCTCTGAGTGTATGTGTTGCGGGAAACAGTACGATGCAGACAAGTTTTTGCTCTACTTTGCGGCTGCTGCTTCTGTTGTTTGTTCACATATAAACAACTGTAAAAGTTTAACGCCACAGCCAGAAATTGCTAAATTTTTTACCATACTATTTCAGTTTTTTTATTACTTAAATTATTTCTGCTTTTCGAAGTAAATTGTTCTAATCCGACTGCTTCCTCTTGTTTGGTTTCGCACTTATTTCATCAATTTACTTGCAGCTTAGGTATATGCTTGTTATTATTAAGTGCAGTACAAGTTTGAATGTTTTGCAAAAAAATATAATAGTAAATTAAAAAAAAAAAATATTTCTTTCTGAACTATGTACAGCAAAGCAGCGTCAAAGAGTCGGCGGCGTCTGGTACAGCTTGGCGTATGAGCAACAAAAATTGCCAGCTAGGCTAAAAAAGAGTTCTGTGGTTCTGTCTGCTGGCATTTTATTGCTCTTTTTATTATGATAGCTGTGCCTCCGTAAGCTTTGTTGTCAGGGTGATTTGTATAATATATATCGAAGTTTGGTATGTTTATATAGGAAAGCCAGTTAACGGCTTGAACTTGGCCTCACATCTGTAAATCTTTGCACCATGCCACCATAACAGATAATCATAGTAACTAGTGACTTTCCGTAATGTGGCTATTATACGAAATAAATAAATAAAAATGAAATAACATCTGCTTGGACCACAACAAAACTATCCAATTGTCGGAATGATACACTATGCATCTTGCACCTTGCGATGTGACATACACGTATATGTATGTATGCACTACTTACATAGTATGTAATTCCAAACTATGCCACATACTCATAGACTTGGTATAACTATTTCTTATGCATGCACACGAAAGCTAATTTAATTTCGTGCTAATTAATTCAGTATTGCATATTATTTCAAGTGTCACATATTTCATACAATATAATAAAATTTGTGTATACAAAAGTTGTGTGCGCAGTGAATATAGAAAGCATTCCAGAGCAACACGTTCCAATCCAACGCGTTCCATACATCTGTATGTATGTACTCGTGGTATACGAGGGTGATTCAGTAAGTACCCGTACTTGATGTCAGAAGGCATTTGATGTTTCCTGAGGAAAGTTGGTATTAGCATCGTGTGCTGCCATCTATTAAACGGCGGTAAAACAAATTTCAGACTGATTGATAGATTAGTTTGGATTTGGCAACTATTCGAGTAAGACGTGTTTCGTGATTTTTGCTAAGATGGAAAAATAGCAGTGTCGTTCGGTAATTCGCTTTTTGTTTTTGGATGGGAAAACTTGCGAGGATACTGCCTATGAGGACGCTTCGCCATCCACGACCACAGTTATATATTAGTTCAACGAATTTAAACGTGATTGAACATCTGTTTTTGGACGTTTTTCAGTCGTGGTTACCGAGGAAATCATTCAAAAAGTCCACGACTCGAAAGTACGCGAAGTAACAGAGGTCATAGGTGTGTCGACTGGAACGGCAATTCATATTTTACATGATAAGTTGGCAATTGCAAAATTGTCGGCTTGATGCCGCGATTGCTCAAAAGCAACAACAAGCGGATGTGATTGTTAACTTCGAAGCAGTGTTTGCAGCTATTTTAGCAAGATCCGAAGGAATTTTTGCGTCGAGTAGTCACCAGAAACTAAGCTGCAATCAAAATAATGGATATCTCTCGGTAATCTTTCCAAAAAAGGCGAAGACAGTCCCGGACAGAAAGGCCATGGCGATGATTTTTTGGGATGCAAACGGCGTCATCTTCATGGATTTTTTAGTAAAAAGAAGGAAGAACGATCACTGGACAATACTACAGTGAGTTATTGGACCGCTTTCACAAAAAATTCAAGTAGACAGGACCGCATTCAGCAAAAAAGAATGTGCTTTTTTACCACCATAATGCACCAGCATACTCATCCGGAGTTGGCGCCGCCAAACTGTGTGAATTGCATTATGAAGTGCTGCCGCACCCCCATATTCACCCGATCTGGCTTCCTGTGACTTTTTCTTGTTCTCTAACGGGTAAGTCATCGCCGAGACAGATCCGTCTTTTTGAGATGTATTTTTCTAAAAGGGGATGCTAGAAAAAATTTAAATGATGTCTTTTTTTCTAATACGGGTACTTTTGAACCTCCCTCGTATATTCGAAATATGCAGATGTTATATTTAAATCCGACAAGCTAAAATTGTTCTATTAAGCTTATGTGCGAAATTCCACTGGGGATAACCAAAACTGTTTTCGTAATTAAATTTTCTTAATTATTAAGGAAAACTGCTTTTCGCTCTCATATTTCCTAAAATGCTCATTTTACAGAAGTGGAAAGGCTTAAGCATGCCATGTATTATAAAATTACATTACAAATATATACAGCTGTTGAAAAATACTTAAGAACGTTGCGTTAGCAACCATATATGTGCATATTTTATAGAGCATGGTGCCGTAACGGTACTTTTTGTCCTTGAATATATATATAATATATAATTGGCGCGTACACCCTTTTTGGGTGTTTGGCCGGGCTCCTCCCCCTATTTGTGGTGTGCGCCTTGATGTTGTTCTACAGGCAGATATTTTTTTATGGGGAGCTTTTTCATGGCAGAAATACACTCGGTGGTTTGCCATTGCCTGCCGAGGGGCGGCCGCTATTAAAAATATGTTTTTCTTAATTTTGGTGTTTCACCGAGATTCGAACTTACGTTCTCTCTGTGAATTCCGAATGGTAGTCACGCACCAACCCATTCGGCTACGGCGACCACCTTGAGCTTGAATAGTATACCTTATATTTGCACTAGGCCGGGTCGATTTGTGGGGAGGCAAAAAAATCGCCCATTGCTCTGTGAAAATCATATTCTAGGTATCAAAATAAGAAACTTTACCGAAGGAACCATACCTCTAAAAGGTATGGAACTCTGCCGAGTTCTGATGTCCCCCAATTTGGGTCGAACTTTTTAGTTTCTTTTCTCATGTAAAGGCCAAAAATGGTGATATTTTGAAATGATTGTATGGGGAACCCCCCAGGGGAGTTTCAGGGGGTGTGCCACTGGCATGGGTGGATCGGCCGTCCAAAGTTAGTGGAGGTCGGTCATACATTTGGACTCGATTGGAGCACTCTAAATGGGTCAAAGTGGGATTTTTCGTTCGACCCAAATTGGGGGACATCAGAATTCGTTTTGGAGGTATGGTTCCTCCAGCAAAGTTTCTTATTTTGATCCCTAGAATACGATTTTCACAGAGCGATTTTTAAATCGACCCGCCCTAATTTGCACGGAATATATTTATTTATCTATTTCTCTTGAAAGGTTCACTTTGATTTTTTGCGTTTTAGTAGGAGCTATTTTTATGCGAAATATACTTAAGAACGATTCGGTTGTCGTCCAAAATTTTGTGAATTCTTTCCTGTTTTATAAAGTATTCTTACTGGTAATAAAATAATAAATAAAGTATCTGGAGGGTTTTTACTGCACTTGGTCTTAAAACGATTCCTAATGTCAACATGCAAAAAACTTTGATATTTCAACACAATGAAGCTTTGCAAAGACGATGGTTTTTAGTGCTTTAAAATATTTTTCTGAGTAGGAAAATTTCCTAAAAAATAAAAAACTGGAAAGACTACTAATCTGTTTAATTGGATCATCGTTAGATTGACAAAACATGAATCCAAGAATAAGAGATCAATAAATTTGTGTGCACCTGGAAAAGTCAATAATGAAAAGAACATTTGACGACGCCGAATTGAGTTTCGTTATGAGCAACTGTCTTGGACTCAAAATCAGTGGCGTTATATTTCATTCAGCTATGAAACGAAAATAAATATGGTAGAGTTGGTCCAGATGGTAGAAAGTGCTTGCGGCGGCCAAAACGTGTAGCATTCTACTCCAAGTTCGTCTCACCAATCATAAAGCACGGGTGAGGCTCAAAATGCTATGGGCTGCTTTTCGTGGAACGGTGTCGGACTAATCAAGTACGTTTAGATATTTCCAAATGTAATGCCACCATATGCGCAAGAGAATTTACCGTCGATTTAGAAATTTCAACAAAACAATGATTCGAAGCACATTTCTTATGTGGAAAAAAAGTTTTTCGAAAAATTGCTTGTGATCGCTCTTTTGGATTGGGCAACTGCGAGTGCCGACTTAGATCCAATAGAACATCTTTGAAACGACGTAAGAGTTGCACTCAGTGCATAGAATATCACAAAGAGAAGGCCAAGGTAGCATAGGAATCCATTCCTGTTGAACGTTGTAGAAGCTTAATAATGTCAATGCAAAGGCGCTGTGCACCAGTAATAAAACAGACTCGACTGCATCTTTCATGGTGTGGCTATTATTGGCTTCGTTCTTAAGTATTTTTCTCAAATAAATTTCAAATTGTATTAACTTTTGTACATGAAGTAAAAAAATTATTTTTTTCTTAGATAAAAAAACTGATACAGATTGAAGGTATTTTAAATTTATAAAATAAAACCTAAAATGCAAAATATTTCAGTGCTTTTATTAAAAAAAAGTCTCAAATTGAGAGAATTGGGTATCGTTGTTAAGTATTTTTCAACGCCTGTATGTAGTTTTTTTTTCTTTATTCACTCCACTCGGGAGCATAGGTCCTCGACAAGACTCAGACTCAATTTTGTGTTGGTTTCGTTAATCTATTGTTTTCTGATAGGGTAGGTGATTAGCCTGCCGCTATTATTATGTAGTATTGGGTAGTAAAATATGCCCACCGTTGTTTTTTTTTTTGTTTTTTGCCTTTGGATCCTAAGGCTCCAAACAGTTTTCTGACTAATAGAATGTGCTTATATATCGCTTCGACTCGACGGTTTCCATGATTGTATAGATATTTGTGACGAAGGCCTTCCATAGCGTGCCTTATATAGGTCCTCCATTTTACGTATGTATCCTGTAAGGACAAAAACCAAGAAAAAAAAACGAAAAATACGTCTGCTCGGTTTATTTTAAAACATACACTCATACAAGCCTAACTTAAAAATCGCTTTAAAAATGCAATTCAAAAGAAACATAACCCTGAAATTTCAAGGGGCACCGATGAACAGAAAACTCTGAAATTTCGTCCACATATTTATAATAATATAGTAACTAAACCTACAAAAAATAAACTAAATCAGACCCCACATACAAACATAACCTCAAAAAACGGTTTAAAAATGTTATTCAAAGGGCTCCGATGGATCGAAGGGCCCGAAGTTTCGTCCATATATTTACAATAATAATACAAGTGAGCACTATTGAAATTATTTAGTCGGTTTATTTCTCAACACCTCTCATATAAGCCTAACCTCGAACAATTTTATAAAGCTACGAACTTTATTGCAGTCTTAAAAATTAATGTCATACCAAGTCCTTCGTAGCTTTTCTGAGAACTTTGATAGGGAAGCATTTAACCTTTTTCGGGGCTACAACTGCACACTTTATGGGCTTTTCGTAAGTTTTGTCTGCTGGCATAATAACCATTCTTTCAGAAACACTCTCACAAAAACTTTTCACTATGTACCGTTGTGTTCGGCCGCCGACGTGGACATCAGCTTCAAAACCATTTGGAAGGCCTCGTTTCAGAGTATTCTACGTAATCAACTCAAAATTTCTCAGTTAGCCAGCTAGTGTTCTTGACAAAAAAATATTTGTTTACTCTCGTTGCTACCTGCCATTTTTTTGGTAAAAGTAGGCAACGAAAATTTACTCAGCCCAATATAATTTTTTTCGATACTCTTATGTAATGGGTTTTCCCATAACAGGTGTTACAGGTGAATGGATTGCGCCATCGAGAGATAATTAACGATTTTTTATGGCCGGAATTGGATGGTATTGATTATTTTCAACGAGACGGCACTACGTGCCACACAAGCAACGAAACGATTGATCTTTTACGGGAAAAGTTTCCGGACCGTGTTATCTCTCGAAGAGGTGATCACAATTGGCCACCGAGATCTTGTGATTTGACACCTTGTGACTTTTTTCTTTGGGGCCACGAGAAAAATAAGGTCTACAACAACAGTCCAGGGTCGATTTAAGACCTCAAAGATGGAATTCGTGAGGCTATCGAGGTCATAGGGCAGCCACTTTGCAATTCGGTTATGGAAAATTTCATGAAAATGATATTGTCCTGTAAGCGTGGTCGTTGTGTTAATTTTCCATGTTATTTTCCACTATTAACGGCATACCTTCTTCTTTATAATGAAATAAACATCCGATCATTTGTATTAAAAAATAGCATTTTTCTTTGAATATCAAATTGCACCTCTTATTAAAAACCCTTTAGTTACTTACTCACTTCACGATTACTTACAAATTCAATTCCAGCCAACTCTGGAATGTTGAAATTCGCCACAACTTTCTGAAAGAGATAATCAAATATGGAGGAAAAAATATTAACTTATCCTTTCAAGCTGTACCATGTGGCTAACAAGTTAATTACCTACATTATTTATGGTATATAATGCAAAATGGGTCTTAACAAAAAAATTACAGAATATTGTAGCTGGATTAGAATAGATATTAATACTAACTACTATAGAAATAATTAGCGTAGACTCAAATAATTCATCATATTTGTGGGCTTTGTATACTTTTTATTACTATTAGTTTTATATTCAATTGTATCAAAAGGGTAAATATTAAAACTTCACATTCGATACAAATACCAATTTAATATCAATACTCTGAGGCATTTTCTGATACTACGAGTATTATCAAAACTTGTTTGGGTTTCGCAACGTACCTACACACGTGTACTATGTCGGAAGGGTCCTATTTTGAGGATATAATAAATTTTAATGAATAATAAATAGTTTGCGTTTTATTAGCCTAGTCCTGATACTTTTTTGACAAATAACCCATACCCTTTTGGCAGAAATACAAATGAACCCATTCTACTGCAATTTTGCGCATTTGCACGTTTGTCAGGTTAATTTTTTCACATTTTAGCTTTTGAATAAAATATTCATTAAGTGACAACGATTTGTAATGCGGTAATTACGATCATAATAGGATTCCTATAATTAAGTCAAAACCGCTGATTTCACCTTAAATGTTTCAATTGCATTTGATATATTAACAAATTTGAAATGACATCGTATTTTCCTATAATGTAAGAGTATAAAATAAATATTTATTAAAAACAACTTTATTTTTTGGTTTGTTTTAATTGATAATGGAAAATCTGCAATAACGCACCACTCTCCTCTTCGTATGCGGTCAAAGTAATTGATAATTTCATATGCTAATTGAAGTGATGCTTATTTCAGTATTCATTAATTTATATTGTTTTGCCGTAATGAATGCAGTAATAGGTGTTTTTTCTTTCTTTTTTTAATAAATTTATTTCTATTTGCCCGACGGAGCGTAAGGGGGTGTGGAATTTTGAAATGAGCCTGCATTGAAAGCATTTATTTGAAGGACTACGAAATATTTCTTTTTTATAAAGTTTGAACACAGTGTAGATCTTCGGCTGCCGTAGCAGAGATGGTTGGCGCGTGACTACCATTCAGGAGAGCGTAAATTTGAATATCCGGGCATGAACATCAAATAATAGAAAAAGTTGTTCCCAACAGCGGTCGCCCCTCGGCATGTAATGGCAAGCCTCCGGATGTAATTCCACCATGAAAAATCTCTTCATAAAAAAAATATCTGCCGTTCGGAGTCGGCTCAAAAATGTATGTTCCTCCATTCAAGACGCACACCACAATTAGGAGGAGCAGTTCGGTCAAACACATGAGAGAAGTGTACGCGCAAATTATATTTTTTTAGTAGATCTTCCATCAATAAAGTACTGCCGATAGAAGAAAAGAGAAAGTTCGCCGTAAATCCCTGGGTCTAAAGTATTGTGACAAATCACGAATGCTCGCGAAACTACTGGCAATATCGAGTGAATGAAATACTAAGGCAAAAACACGTTGCCACGCCAAGTGGTGAAACCAACAGACAGTCGGCTGATAGTGTATTCATGTTAGAGTTATATATAGATATATAAAAATAGTGCGAAAATTTATCAATAGCGACCTTAAAATACTATTTTTTTTAAACTATACAGTTGCAGAGCTGCTCATTAAAAATATTAAAAATCTGATTACTGAAGAAACGTTATAACTAATCTTTTTTTACGCAACTGTTTTATGTGAATCGATTATTACCCATGAGCTCGCAGAAGGACACAGCTATGCGGATATTTGAAGAAACCTCCGCAGCAAAATACAGCCGGCTGAAACACAGTAAAAGCCGTTCAAAAATTACGGTAGAGATACGATACTTAGATTCTCTTACCACAGGTTGTAGAGGCTCTAAAGACGGCCCTCACTATAACCACGGAAGTGATAAGGCGTAAACTTGTCAACACCAAATAGCAGAGAACAGCTTCGTGCTTACGTGACTTTAACACAGGAGAAAGCTGCATTTTCCTCAATAAGTCACGCATAAAAATCGGCTGAGTAAACTGCAGAGTGCGACCCCAATTTAGTAACAAGCGTTGCTTCAACTGCTTCAGCTTAGGCCACCTAACAAGTTCCTTGGAAAACTGATCAAGTCTCGACTGGCTGCAGCCATGAATAACGCTGGAGGACTATCAGCAAGACAGCACGCCTTTATATGCGGAAAGTCTATAATAGGGGAAATCGAAACTGCCATAAATAGCGTAGGAGCAGCATAACAGGGCAGCATACAAACCATAGTTCTTCGTAGCACCTTAGATGTGAGGAACGCTTTCAATTGCTAAGATGGGCAGACATAACGGCCGCCTTAAAGCTAAGGTTCGGAATTCCAGCATATCTACAGCGCCTATTGAGGAATTAATTGCGAGATTGTAAACTCGTCTATCAAACCCCAGAGGGTTCTCGTTGTATAGACGTCATATCCGGAGCGGAATAAGGCCCCATTTTGTGGAATATTAGTTATGATAAGATATTCAATATAGAAATGCCTGATGGCACCTTTTTAATGGGACACACAGACGATATCGCAGGAGTCATCACAGCACGAAACCTTAAAGAAGCTCGTAGAAATCTTAACCAAGTCGTGAAACCAAACATGGCTAAGTTCCCGGGCCCTTAAATTAGCCACAGAGAAAACGGAGCTAATACTTCTAACCGAAAAGAGCATCCCATTAGAAGTTAGCAGGCAAACTTGCTCAAATACGCTAACCACAAAAAAGATTCTAAAGTACTTAAGCATAAGACTGGACCCAAGACTAACCTTCTGCGCCCCAATAAAACACACAACCGCTAAGCTAGCATCCCTGCTCAGCAGACTGATGGCAAGCATAGAGCTCCGGCCCAAAAGAAATAGGAAATAATGATGGTAACCACACTCTTTGTTCTCTTATACGGAGTTGAACTGTGAGCAAATGCCCTAAAGGTAAATCACCGATGCAAACTATTAGCATCAGTGCAACGAACGGCAGCCCTGAGAATTATGTTCACCTACCGTACAGTACCAGGGCCAGCTATTCAAGTAATAAGCGCTTCAATACCGGTAGACTGACTAGCTTTTGAGAGGGAAAACTTATGGGCATTAAAGAAAGAGGGAATGGAGGAAAAAGTTAGCAAAAGTGCAGCACGCGAAATAAAGGATGAAATTTAGCAAGATAGTGGAGAAACGAAATGCTTTGTACATGGACGGCTATGCTAATAAAAAACTTCGGTGAAGTAAATTTTTATGCAACCCAAATGCTTTCGGGGCACGGGTATTTTCAGAAATACCTGTTCTAAATAAAGAAAAGCGAACACTCCACATACATATACGAGGGTGATGTGAAGATGACGATGAAGACACATTTTTCCAATGCATGCGTTGGGGCCAAGAATGTCGAACGCTGGAGAACGCAGTCAGTCACATTGCCGCTGAAAATGTAATCGAAAAGATGCTAAGCAGCGAGGAAGCGTGGGGAGTCATCCACTTGCTAAAAAAGCCGGACCTGAACGTAGGCATATAAGCATAGACCCCCCTAATGAGGAAGATGGAACGCCACTGTGAAGTAATGCGAAAGCGGATCCAAGGTGGGCGACAGTGCCAAATGAAGGAAAGTTTTTTAGCCTCCGGATATACCATTGCTGCGACGGCAACTTTGATTATGCGTTAAGCATTTTAATCCCCCTTATATGCAAGAAAAAAAATGATTACTCATAGTAAACAACTCCTGCTGAAGATGCCGGTTCAATTATGATAAAACGGATGAAGTAATTATATTACATAGCTTCTATTACTCACTTAATGCCAAATTCGTCATGAAAACTAAAAATATTTCTGTTCTGATAAATAATATTTTTAACATGCTCCGTCGGAGAGCTAAATTCACTAGCAACTTGCAAAAATTATAATAATAATATTTTTCGAAACGACAGGCTGGCTCATTGCAGGCGAATTAACATTATCTAAACAGATATGTGCCATTTAAAAGGAAGTGTGTGAGTGAAACAAGCAAAAAGGGCAGAAATATTTAGTGGCGTGCATCTTTCTGTATATGAATATTTAACTAACCCAAAGCTCCAATGGAATACTAAATTTATGAGTGTAGTAATCATGCGGTTTCAATTCTTGGATAAAGTCCTAGCACAATGATTTTGGAAATATAAAACAACTCCTAAAACTATTTTCTTCAAGCAGTAATGGGTCTTTAGACATTATAATTTTTTTTATTTCACTACCCGAAAGGAGAACATTACCAGCATCTCTTTTTGTCGCAAAACTCCCTCTATTGACTTCCACCTCAATAAGTCGGCTGCAATGAAGCGATAAAGTAGCAATAAAAGTGATAAGAGGAGAGCCGTTTGCAGGCAGCGACCTACATACCGATACAACGCCACAAGCAATGGCACAAGAGCAAAATTAGGCAGTTCGACGGGGAATTAAGTGGGAAGGAGAAAGTATGCATGCTCTCGTATTAAGGTATAAAATGGTACGGAGCTTATGAAAGAAATGACACTTCTTGGACAGTTCAGCCAAAAATCACTGATAATATGTTTGTTCAATGCCCAAGTATTGCAAGTCGGCATAAGAAAAAACGGTATTGTCAGCAAGCATACATATGCACAGACCTCCTTGCTTACGACAATGCGAGAAGTTAAATTACGCCAAGAGTAAGACGAACGTAAGCAACTAATATTAGGGTACTGTTGCGAATGGCTTTCATGAGACTTGGATAATAACGCACTTTCACTGGCAGTCGATTATACACGTACAGTGAGTCCCAGTGAAAATCGCACATAGATAAAAAATACATTATAAAAATTAAAAGTAGTGCAAATTTGTATTATTGTTCAAGGAAAGAGCAATATAAGTACATTATTTTCTCGGTTGATGGCTGTGGTGATCCATATCTCGTAAAGTATCGATCAAACAATTAAAAGTTTATGCCTGTTTTCAAGGTGGTATTTCACACTAAAAAAATTCGTTTGATGTTTTTTGTTGGTTCCATTCAGTTGTGAAGTACAAGGTGTTGACAATTGAAGCCAACAAAAAGAAAATTTGGTACACTTTACAGTTTTTCTTTGATAAAGGGGAAAATAGAAGCCGGGCCGCTGAAATTGTGAGTGGTAATTAGCAGCGCCGTAGCCGAATGAATTAGTGCGTGATTACCATTCGGAATTTACCGAGAGAACGTCGGTTCGAATCTCGCTGAAACACCAAAATTAAGAAAAACATTTTTCTAATAGTGGTCGCCCCTCGGAAGGCAATGCCAAACCTCCGAGTGTATTTCTGCCATGAAAAAGCTCCTCATAAAAATATCTGCTATCGGAGTCGGCTTAAAACTGTAGATCCCTCCATTTGTGAAACAACATCACGACGCACACCATAAATAGGAGGAGGAGCTCGGCCAAACAGGCCATACAGGGTGAACGATATGAAGTGTTACCCACTTCACACTGCTTGTATCTGTAAAACAGCTCATGGCATCAACGTCAAAATTGTTCTAATGACAGCTCAATATATTCTTTATAAGCCATCAAAAGCATTTGCGTCTCAGTTGTGTTGAATTTTTTTTTTCTGTTATGGAATTCAAACGCAATAGTGTGATTTCGTTATATTTGTCTGCAAAATCACAACCAACCATTGTTCGTGAGCTCAGTCACCTCAAAGTGAATAAAATGTTTGTGTATCGCACTATAAAACGTTGCAATGATACTGATAGCATTGCAAAACGCTATGGGGATGGACCAAAACCGCAACAACGCCAGAAATGGTTCGGAAAGTGAAGGCTCGACTTGAACGAAATCCACGTCGAAGTGGAAGAAAAATGGCCAAAGAACTGAAAATATCGCAAGGCAGTATTCGACGCACATTGAAAAATGAGCTCAAGGTCAAGGCTTACAAGTTCCAAAAAGCACACGATCTTTCACCCGAAAGGTCGAAAGAGCAAAGGAGTTGTTGCGCTTCACGAACGTGGCGAATTTCCTAACATTGTGTTTTCTGATGAAAAAAATTTCCCGATTGAGCAGTTTATAAACACTCAAAACGATCGCGTTTCCAATCAATCTCCCATCGCAGTAATAGTTTGGGCCGCAGTGAGCGCTGATGGACGCTATCCAATCGTTTTTATCGAGCCTGGTGTCAAAGTGAATGCGACTTATTATCGGGAAAATATTTTAGAAGATGCTTTAGAGCCGTGGACACGCAAACATTTCGGTCGTAGACCATGGACTTTCCAAGAGGACTCGGCCCCGTCTCATGAAGCTCGTGTGAACCAAGAATGGTTAAAACATCATGTTCCACACTTCAGTTCGTCCACACAATGGCTTTCGAATGCGCCACCCGCAAATCCAATAGACTATTCCATTTGGTCCATTGTGGAGAGCAAGGTGAGGACTAAAAGATATGCCAGTATGGATGCGCTGAAAAAAGCGATTATACGAGAATGGCCCAAAATACATCAAGATCACATTCGTGTAGCATGCAACACATTTTTTGACCGTTTGAAAGCTATAGTCAAGGCAAAAGGTGGTCATATCGAGCTAAAGTGAATATATGTTAAAATTCTAATCATTTTTGAACAATTTTGTCTTTGAAATCAATAAAAACTAATTTCACCCAAAAAAGTTATGGTGTTTTGAATATGTCGAAAATGTCCATAACATCAAAGACATTATCGGAGTTGACTGGCAGATTAATAGTCATATCATTGTCCAAGATCGCTCTAAATATCGACCATAAAATAGTTTTAAACCGTTTGCGCAGAAATTTTACGCAAAAATAGTGGATTACGGACCCGCACACTACCGAATTGTATACACACACTAAACCATTTTTCTGCGGAGGCCACTAAAAAATTAATATTATTTGGTTGGTTGATTTTTTTCTTGATAACATTCTCCAATGCATTTTCACATAGCTTTCTCCATTTTTTGGTGTGCACGGAGCCAAGTTTTCTCCATTCTTGACGAAAAGAATTTCCTAAATATTCTTTTTATTTATTCATGGTAAGTTTTCCAAAATTTATTTTCAAAACACATTCTGTCAAAAAAATACTTAGAGAATTGTACATTTAAAAAGCGCGCATCGCGCACCGTCGCACAAGACTCGTATTGTGAACAAAAACTCGACAAATATCATCGGACAACCCCCGTATCCGGTGAGTATTTAGTCCCCTGTGACTTTTACATTTTCCCGAAACTTAAAATGCCACTCCGCGACGCCACTTTGAGTCGATAGAGGCCATTAAGGAGAATTCGCTGAAGACTAAAGAAGATCTCTTCAAACGCATATAAAAGGTGCTTTGATGACTGGTCGAATCATTGCCATATGTGTATTGCTTCAAATAGAGGCGACAAAATAAATTATGATGACTTAGCAATTATTTTGCGATTTATTGAACAATTCTCGGTACTTTTTTGACAGAATGTATACCACAAGTTGTCTATGATATTCAGATGTGCGAATTGAGGAGGGGTTTGGAATACCTTTGAGCAGTTATACAATGCCATTTTCGCTCAGCATCGACATAGTCTTTTTACTTATGTTCTTGGTTAAGCTGGAACTGGTCTCTGATTCTCACATAAGAAATACTGTATTTAAGAAACTTTTCATTAGATCTTAGAAAGGGATCTTTCAAAAGGCGCGCTTAGATTTTGTCTTAAAATAAAATATGTAACAATTTAGATTCTTTCAGGTTTCACTATTTTATTCAAAATACAGCTCTTAGCAATTATATTAGAAAACTTACATCATTTAAATGCCCAAAATGTACATCATCAAATGTATACATATAGAATTAGCCAAACAGGCGACTCATGAATGCCTAATTGTGGAGAACATCGAGATATCGATTTGAAGTTTGTTAAGCAACACTTTACGCTACAACAGCAATCTTCGCAACAGAATGTCCAGTTTTTGGTCTGCCGGCCCTTTTCCTACCCTCGACAGAACCAGTCTTTTTGATTTTTTTCCACCATCCTTGGAATTTTCGAGTCATTCAGACGTTTATTTCCGCCAAAAAAGACACGAATTTTGGGATATGTTGTTTTAAAGATCGAACATTTTCATAATAAATTTCAATAATTGTAACGCGTTGCCCTATCGTGTAAAATTTTATGTAGACAGAAAATTGCACCTAAAAAATTCCAAAGATGACAGAAAAAAAGGTACTGTCTAGGAATGATTCACTACTGGCAAGTAAGCGTTACTTTTTAAAGATCAGTTTTAATAAATTTGAGGCCTCTCGAAACCCGTGTTTGTTTCTGAATTTTGTTGAAGTCCATGATTTTCATGGTGATTCACTGTATGGTCTTATTCACAGAGCACTACATACATACATCTTATGCCAGATATGCCACCATTGAATTTTCATGCACCATCAAACCGGCTGATGAAGTTTGTGGGATAAAGCGCAGCGCCAGCAATTGCGGTCTATCTGTAAGCAAAATGAAAAACAGAACAAAGGCAAATGAAAAAAGATTAAAAAAAATATTTTCTTTTCAACAAATAACTGAACAAAGGTGGTAAACTAAGTCGTCAAGGGTCACCATCACAAGAAATAGGAACTTAGAAAATCAAGTAAAGTAAATGTTTGCCGCAAAGTTAACCGAGCTGAATGCAGGTACGGCATTTTGTGGCTAAAATGAAGTTTCGAAAGACGCATAACGGCATTTCAGCTTGAATAAATTTTTGCAAATCAATTCAGCTACGACCTTTAGCTTTGCAATTTGGGTTCAAATGAAGTGCAATTTCGTAAATATTTGATTAGCCAACGAACCATTTGTGGCAATTTTTGTTAATCGCCCGTGTGTTTTGCGTTTTGCCATTTTTTTTAGAATTTATAAAAAATTAAATTATTGTAAATTCTAGATTTGAATTTTTCTATGTTTACGCATGAAATCAGTCACTGCGTTAGATAGACTAGAGGTGGAAAGACCTATCTGTCTCTGGATCTCGTCACTGCTTGGCTGCAGGGAAGTTAATTCTGGCCCAAGTGGAGCTAAAGTCACTAGATTCGTTCACAGAGGGACGCCGCAAGGTGGTGTACTTTCGCCCCTACTTTAGCTAGTTGCTATTGACGAAGTTCTGATAATGCTAAATAAGGGTGGGGTTAAGGTAGTAGCATAAGCCGATGGCTTGGTCTTAATGGTATCGGGACCATTTCCCTCAGTCAAGGCTGAGATTTGGAAAGGTACTGACTGTACTCAGTCGTTGGGCTACCACTTGCGGTCTCCGAGTCAACTTTGACAAAATGGAGCTGGTGCTATTTATCAGAAAAAGAAACCTCCACACTTTATACTTCCCAAATTAAACAACCACGTTCTCCCGCTTTCATTGGAAGTTAGGCATCTTGGAGTGATACTTGATTCCAAACCCCATTGGAAGCTACACATTGAAAATCGGGTAAAGAAGGCCAGTATATCCTTCTACTGCTGCAAATCTATCTTCGCTAAAAACTGGGGACTCAAGATACAGGTCGTGCTTTGGGTGTACAACGCAGTGGTTTTGCCAATGTAAACGCCTGCTTTGATGAGAAGCATTTCGAAAGGGCTATAATATCACTCAACCCCAGTGCTGCCCTGAATGTCCTTTTGCACTTACTTTCCATCGTCTTTTACGTTCTTTCCATTGCAGTTCAAAGTTCAATCAGGTTAAAGGAGGTTGGCCTCTGGAGGCAATCTCTCAAGGTACATGGTTGTATTTTCGGACAGTTACTAACGTATTTCTGCGAACTACAAACAGATCTCTCTACCCGCAAACTAGAGTTTGAGGATCATCTATCTCCTTTAAACTGCCCAACACTGCTAGGATTTTTCAAGCAGAAGTTTTTGGCATCTTGCAGGCATGCAAAATGTTAAGGGAACGCGGGCGCAAGGGAGATATTAACATTTTCTCCGATAGTTAATCCGCGATTAAGGCTCTGACGACGCCATGGTGCAGAACGAAATTAGTAAACTCCTGTAAAGAAGAGATCAAATCTCTTGGGTGTGTAGGTAACATTTCTCTGAACAGGGTGCCGGGACATAGGAACATAGAGAGAAATGAAATTGCTGGTGAGCTTGCCAGAAATAGGACTGAATTAGCCTCAGAGACCTCCTACCCGGTAATCGGCATCCCCTTGACAGTTGTTAAAGGGAAACTGCACAAATTATTTCTCAGACAAGCGCAGAAAAGATGGAACTCCATTTCTTCCAATGCTATTTTGAAAACCCTTTGGCTCCAGTATAATATAATATATGGAGGACTTAGAAAGTTCTTTGGACTCCTCAGCTTTCAATTTCCAAACTCGTAGCTGTATTTACCGGCCACTGAATGATCGGCACACACGCGGAAGAGCTAGGGTTACCATTTGACCCCCATTGCAGTAGTTGTGTGGACCTTTCAGAGAAAGAGACTGTTGAGCACTTTCTCTCTAAATGTCCCGGTTCGGCAGCTAGACGATTAAGGTGACTTAAACAAACAAATAACAAAAAACCACTTTGAATGAATTCACTTTAGCCTAGAAACTCTTAAATGACAGGGTTGCAGTTATTGTTAAAAATATGTCCAACCACATAAGATCTTTGCAAATTAAGATATCAGCGATGAAAAATGTAATATCTTTCTGGATTCTAAAAACATCAGACTACTCAACTTTTCTATTCAATAATTAAAAGTCGGTATTAACAATTCCTTTCATATTCAATCCCCAGCTTTCATCGAAACTCAGCTCCCTTTGAGGTTAAAAAGTGCTTCTTGACTAAGCTCGATTTTAGGAGTTCACTAATAAAATATGATACCACAGATATCGTTATTAACAATAAAAAATAAAAACAGTTAACAAAATTTCATTGTCAAAAAGGAACACTGGGCTACCAATTAATAATAGATGACGAGCTGATTCCTTTGATTTCATAGCAAAGTTTCCTTCAGAAGCAGAATTAATGGGTCACACACTAATAACAATAACGTTGAGAGTATTCGCCATTTCGTAAAACCTTTCTACCGAGCACGTCAAGAACCGTAGAATATGTATTGTATATAGGGAAACCCATTACAATAGAATAGAAGGAGGCATGCATTTCGCATCCCATTATAATTTGACGTTAGTCCTTCTAGTGAAATTTTCGATACCATTTCAGTTTAGTTTAGGCTCAATTTCATCAATAGAATGTCAAATCTCTTTTTTCAGTTAAGGAATCTCATTTTTGTTATTGGCAACCATCTTTATTTTCTAACTGCAAGAATTTATACAATGTACCGGGTCATACCGGTGACTGCCGTGGCTACGTGGGTTGGTGCGTAACTATCATTCCGAAGTGGCCGGGCTCAAATCTCTAAGCATGAAACACCAAATAATAGAAAAACACTTTTTCTAACAGTAGTTGCGCCTCGGTAAGCGATGGCAAGCCTCCGAGTGAGTATATTTCTGTCATGAAAAAGCTCCTAATAAAACACCATCTACCGCTCGGAGACGGCATAAAACTGTAGGTCCCTCTATTTGTGGAAAAACATTAAGACGCAGACCACAAATAGGAGGAGGGAGGAGCTTAGTGAAACACCCAATAAAGCGTGGATATGCCAATTATATATATCGGGTCAAACTATTCAGTTAATTAAAGATGACGAGCTTCAAAAAATTTAAAGGAAAAAAATAAGATTCGATAGATTTTTCAGTAACACTTTGTTCATAGTGAACATCGGAAAAAATGTATGCTATTTATAGACTCAAATGCAAGAGCAAATCGAAGCTTCCAATGATTTGCGTGTTCTTTGTTTTTGTGATATGGACGTAGGAGGTAAGGCACGCTCTATGTCAGAAATATCAATAATCAATATTAGACATTTTCAACATCAACATCAATATTTTCTTAAGTTGGCTTTTGCCAGCTTTTTAGCTCCTGGCGCACTGCTTGAAGTAGTAAAAGTAAACACGCACATCTAAACTTACTCATATTAACCTACATATTTACAAGTATTTATTTATTTATTCGGAATGGCAAATAGGAAAGGTTGATTAGGGCTAAAGCACAATAACCAAGCCAAGTTATAAAGCCCATCAGGATGAAATGTGTTCTTATACTATAGTAAATTATTTCTTGGTAATATTATAATAAGGCGTTGATGTTTGTATAGTTGTGGTTAAATAGGTTTAGAAATGAAATATGCACTTAATTACAATTTGAGACACTGTCAACAAAACAGATTCACAGGCTTTCGAAATAGGCCAGGAAAGGAAGGCGAAGCTCATATTCACAAACTTATGCAAGGTGTCACTGAGTGGACAAATGAGCATAGAACAGTATGAATATACGAGGTGTGTTCAAAATGTATCGCGAATTTTGAACTTCCGAAGGTTACGTATATTCGAATTTCGATTTTTTTGTGGCGATATGTTGGTACTTATGTCTCTCACTCATGCCGACGAGTTCGGTCATTTTGAATGTTCAGTTAATTGTTGACAGCTACTTTGCTTGCCCCTTCGATTTTTACCTATTCAAAAAGATGGATCAAAGAACCTGTATCAAATTTTGTGTGAAAAACGAAATGAAGTGCGCGGATGCATTCCGACTGTTAACTGTGTTATACGGAGAAGCTACTTTGGACCAAAGCAACGTTTATCGGTGGTACAAAATGTTCTCAGAAGGCCGAGAAGATGTAAACGATGAAAAGCGTGCCGGGGTGCCAGACGCCCGAGCACTTCAACAATAGACGAAGAAATTGATGAAGTGAAGAAAATTGTATTGGCCAATCGTCGAATCACCGTTAGAGAAATGGCTGAGGACCTAGACATATCGATTGGCTCATACCATTCGATTTTTTTAATGATTTGGGGATGAGAAGGGTCGCCTTAAAATTCGCACCAAAACTGCTCAATTTCGATTAAAAGCAGCATCGCATGAACATTGCTAATGAGATGTTGCACTCTGTCCGCGACGACCCAAATTTGCTCCAGAGGGTCAAAACTGGTGACGAATCATGGGTTTATGGTTATGACGTAAAAACCAAAGCTCAATCATCTCAATGGAAGCAGCCGCACGAGCCATGACCGAAAAAGGGCTCCAATTTCGGTCGAATGTATGATAAAAGTTTTGCTTGCCGTTTTTCTTCGATTGCAGGGGCGTTGTGCATCATAAGTTCTTGCCACAGGGTAAAACGGTCAATAAGGAATATTACCTGCAAATAATGCGCAATTTGTGCGAAGCAGTCCGCCAGAAAGGCCCAGATTTGTGGAAAAACAAAAATTGGCTCTTGCATCACGATAACGCCCCTGCTCACACATCGTTGCTTGTGCGCGACTTTTTGGCAAAAAACAACACGTTAACGATGCTACAGCCACCGTATTCCCCAGATTTGGCCCCCCTGTGACTTTTTCTTGTTCCCGAAACTGAAGAGGCCCATGAAAGGACGACGCTACGCTACGAATGACGAGATAAAGACGGCATCGAAGGAGGAGCTGAACAAGATAAAAAAATGAGTTTTTCAAGTGCTTCGAAGATTGGAAAAAACGTTGGCACAAGTGCATAATATCTCATTGGGATAACTTTGAAGGGGACAAAATAGATATTAATGAATAAATAAATAATTTTTGAGAAAGCACAAAATTCGCGATACTTTTTGAACACACCTCGTATGTAGTATATACGAGTATATTATATAGTATATTAGCATCAAAATTAATAAATTACAGATGTGCATATGTAGGTAGTCATGCACAAATATAATCGGTTGTGGCGGTCACCGCTCGGTGCATAGGACGCCAGAAGACATTTTGGCCAATAGCAAAGTATAGAATTTTAATTTTTCATGTTAATGGCCAAAATATATGGTATTTCAGGTAACTGTTATGGCTTAACTATCATGATAAGGATTTCATTTTGTATTTGAAATTTGGTGTGGGTCTGCGTATAAACGTCAACAAACCAAACACGATGAACATCAGCTCGCTTCGTACTGCACGAGTGCCTAGAAGACGTCAATTGCTTTACTTACCTTGGCAGCCAAATATCAACACTAATATGAAATCCGTATGAAACTTTGCTACATAGTATCCGACGAAGTAACCAACAATATTCAAACGTTTGTGAATCGCTGCCTTCGCCGACTTCTCCGTATCTGGTGGCCCGAAAACTGGATATCAAATACGGATGTATTAAATAGATTTACCCAAGGGCCGATTAATATTGAGATTCGAGAAAGAAAGTATGAAGTCAGTTGAACTGCTTAAGACTAGAACCCACAGAGAGTACGAAATAGAGGACGTTCAAGGGGCTCATGGCCACTTAGTAACATAGATGACCTTGATCGTATAGACGAAAACCTGACATGGGTATTTTTTTTGTTTGTTTTTTATTCCTTGATATCTCTTGTCAAAGTAACAATAAATCGTTTGTACATAAAATTATTTATATAGTTATATGAAGAAATACCGCTCTTAATCAGAGAATAGGGCGGAAACAAACTCAGACCAACGTGAGCGATCTTGTGCAATTTTTCGAATTTCATGCCAGCAACATCTTGATTGGTATTCCGCGTGTGTTGATCGCATCCAAGTTGTTCGTGGTCGTCCTCTTCTTCTGGAGCCTTGTGGATTTCATTCCAGGGTCATCTTTGATATGTTATTGTCTTCTTTGCGAAAGTGTGCCCAATCCAACGCCATTTCCTTTCTTTGATATCAGCTGCGATGGGCTTGCACATTGAAATATTTAAAAGATTTTCGTTGGTGATAACTCTTGGCCAAAATATGCCGTGGATAATGCGCAGACATCTGTTGATAAATGTTTGTAGGCTATTGCATATGGTATCTGTGACTTTCCATGTTTCGCACGCATAAAGTAACACTGGTTTAATGCTTGTATTGAAAATTCGCAATTTTGTTTTTGTGTTCATATGTCTTGATGACCAGATTCGATTCATCCTGTTGAAAGCGTGGCGAGCTTTGTTTATGCGGGAACTTACATCAGCTTCCGCTCCACCATTTTTTGACACTATGCTTCCAAGGTAGCAGAAGTTTTCGATGTCCTCAATTGTAACCAGCGTTCCACCCACTTCAAGCGTCAGTGCGTCCTGGTTTGGAATTTCGATACGTATAAGCTCCGTTTTTTTTGAAGTTGACTCGCAATCCAACTTGGCTTGCATATCGTATTAAGGCAGAAAGTTTAGCGTGTGCTTCAGACAATTTGTGTGACAAAAAGCATATATCATCGGCATAATCCAGATCGCAGAGCTTCTGATATGGGCGCCAATGAATGCCCGATGGAATATCGATATTTGTTTTTCTTATAATGTCATCAAGTACAGTGATAAACAGCAGCGGCGACAACACACAACCTTGACGCACACCATTGTGAATACTGAACAACTCGCTCTTTTTGCCTTTGAAGAGTACACTGCACACAGCTCCTTCATAAAGTTCTTGAATGATGGTGACGATTTTTTCCGGTACTCCATTAGTCCTCAAGGAAGACCAAATTTCGCGCCTGTTCAAGGTGTCAAAAGCGCGCTCAAAATCCACAAAGAGTAGGTACAGTGGCGACCGCCATTCTGCTGACTGCTCTATAATTATACGCAGCGTGATAATATGATCTACACACGATCTTTTGGTGCGAAAACCATTCTGTTCGGTGCGCAATATGTTGTTGAGAACTGGGGTGATTCTCTCGAGAATGACAAATGCCAAGATTTTTATTACGGCATTTAAAAGAGTTATGCCACGCTAATTTGCACAGCGACTTAAATCGCCCTTCTTCGGAATTGATATTATAATGCCCTCTTTCCAGTCGATCGGGATGGTGTTTGTTGACCAGATTTGAAGTAAGAGGGGACGGAGTAGTGGGGTTATTTCATCAGCACCGAATTTTAATAACTCAGGTGGTATACCATCCGAGTCAGCAGCTTTGTTGTTTTTAAACTTGTGGATTGCAGTTTTAATTTCCGTGCTAGATGGGGGCTCAGTCGAGGTATCCCTGTTGCGATTCCGTCGTCTATTGCTGGGGACGGCGTCTTCTTCAACGCTTTCGCGAATTTCATAATGTCCTCACCACTCGGTAAGCTGTTCCTCCACAGTAGTTAGTGTGTTCCCATCTATATCTTTTAATGGTGGCATGTTAACATTAAACACATTTATCACGAAGCGACTTTTTTCGACGTGGTGTTGTCAAAAAAATAGAAAACTGTTCAATCGAATCGACTGAAATTTAATATGTTGTTCACAACATCAATGACTATCGTTGGTATCAGTAGCTCAATTCTTTCATATTTTTGATTAAAAAAACTGAAAAACTCGACTTTTCGAGTGTCAAATTCAAAACCGCGCCTTTTTTTTTAATAAAAATTAAATACCGTTTCTCATATTTTTTATTGTTAAGAACAATTCCTGAATTCCCAGCTCTAGACCACCGGGACCTCTTAATCATCATTCATCATCATTGGAAATTTACAAGACCGGTGTATAAAAAAATTAAATTTGCCTTTCCAGAAAATAGTAAATATTTCATTTCTATCGTTTACTTCTTATTAACAAGGTGTGGTTCAATAAAAAATACAATAAGACGGGGCTCAAAATAAGTCACAATTAAAAAAAAACAAATTTGTTTTAATAAAAAGGAAAAACAAAAACTCAAAAACATAAAAATTCTTTAAAAAAATTTAGGAAAATTTTTTAAGTTAAACGTAAATTTTTTGAATAGCTCGCTGTTGTTTGATACTACTCCTGAGCATCATTTCACATCAAAAAACTAGACATGGAATCCCTCTACATTACTTTTTTTCTTCTTTGCTAGTGCTATAACGGACAAAGCGATTTTGCTCGAGTTCAGAAAAGCCTCACCCTCAAAAGCCTCATTATATTATTTTTGATTTTTCAACTTTCTTCCCACATTTTATGTAAAGCAGAGCTATTCAATTTCATTATTGCAGTTTGCAGCGCAATTGGCTAACCGTTTACAGCAAGTTAAATTTTTCCCACTATTTGTCGACTTGGAAGCACTGTGCGCCATGCTGAGCTGGCATACAAAGCATGTAGTTATGAGTGCCACAAAGCTTATTTTCTGAAAACCATATGACGCAACAATGACAAAAGCAATTTGTTAATGCAACAGTTTCAAAATGAAATTATTCATATATGTATGTATGTATGTATATAAGTGATGATTCATAAAACTAAGTAAGGAAATAATTTTTGCTTGCTATATCGCATATAATCGCCTGAGCACCTGATAAAATAGTTATTGCGGCGTAACCTATTTATGGTTTTGCCTCTTCATTTCGCTCACTTTCATTCAATAAACAAAGTCCAAATGCCAGTTCAGTGAAAGACTCCACAATGAAACATTGTGTCTTTACGGATATGATCTCATTTATAAAAACATGTTTTTACAGTGTCTTCGAGTTATGTGCACCGTTAATTTCAATGCAGCTGGGAAATTTATGAGAAGAACAAAAAAAATTCAAGGCTTCCATAAGTCATATATTTAATACAATAAAATATTTATACTTTGAATGTATTAAAATAGAACGATTTGCACGCATCTACTTGTAATAATTAGAGTAGTGGCAAAACAATTTTGACGAACAAATATCAACTAAACAACGCTCACCCTTACTTTTTGTAGAAGATAGACTAGGCCGGGAAAAGAATTTGGAAATTGGACAGCTCTGGCCCATAGCAGTATAAATGAGCGTTTGCATGTCAATTGATCCAAGTATTTTAGTCATTGCATATATGCATAGAGTTTTTTAAGTGAAATATCATCGGTTATCTCTAATATAATATATATTTATAATTTTTAACTTTTATTTTATTTTTTCATAATTTTTTTCAAAAATTACAAAAAAAAATTATCTAACGTTTCCCCATTTTTTCAACCCTAAATATTTTTAAATATTTAAAAGAATCTTTAAGGCTTTAAATCTCACAACTATATAATTTTTTTTCAAAATGTTTCCAATTTACTTCTTGTTATACTCAAGTATACAAATAAATAAATTTTCAATAATAAGACGAAAAAAAACACCACCTAATAATTTGAAGAACCATGAAGTCATTTATTCATTCGATATATTAAACTGACGGTGAGATGAAATTGGTAAAAAATAATGTCTCACAATAAGATGAAAATTGTTGGAGAGCATCAAAATGCTTCGTTTGAATTTCACATAGGTTAGGTTAGGTTGAAGCGGTTGTCCACTATGGGATACACTCAGACTCCTAGACCATAGTAATGCCGCGTGGAAACTTATCTCCGTCTATCCTAAAACTAATGCGTATTTATCAACAATTTTAGTAGATCCCTCATTTCCACAGTACTCAGATCTTCCAATTCATTAAAAAATTGTTTACCTTAAATGGTAAGTCTAGGTCTGGATAGAGCATGATAATGATACAAGAGGTGCGAGACATCTCAACTAGATAACTTCTGAGGAAGTCATGTGTTTGTAAGCCCATCCACCGAGCGTGTCTGCCCATTAGACAGTGCCCTGTCATAACGGAAATCAGTGTTCCTTCGAGGAGGCAGGATGTGTTTATTCACTCATTTGTCTGCGTTCGTTGTCATCATGTCTCAGTCTTCGCATAATTGTTGAGGCTACGTTACAACCATAGTTTCACGTTTCTTCAGATTCTAGCATATAATGCACTAGGCTAGCTCGTTCCCCATCAAATCTAGAGCATTTTAACTAGGCACGCTCAGGAGTTTCATATTTTTCTTGGCGGTATAGGCATGTGCTTGTATTTGTACAAATACTGCCTGAAATAGCCATGCCCAGTTGAAAACTGTGTCAGCATGAAGTTAACGCATGTGTTCTCCGGATCCATTTCTGTATGTCCGGAATCATAGTGGAAGTGGTTCTCCCCTTCCCACTATCGTTTTTTGCATGGTGGTATTTTTATGTCATTTTACCTTTATATCAAGGGGGATTCTGCCTGCTATTACCCCTGCTGCTTCGTCAGATATGGTCCTATAGCCTCTAATGATTCTGACATTGCATAATCTGTACACCCGTTTACCCTGTCTCAAGTATATACATATATATATATATATATAATTGGCGCGTACACCGTTTTTGGGTGTTTGGCCGAGCTCCTCCTCCTATTTGTGGTGTGCGTCTTGATGTTGTTCCACAAATGGAGGGGCCTACAGTTTCAAGCCGACTCCGAACGGCAAATATTTTTTATGAGGAGCTTTTTCAGGGCAGAAATACACTCGGAGGTTTGCCATTGCCTGCCGAGGGGCGACCGCTATTAGAAAATTTTTTTCTTAATTTTGGTGTTGCACCGAGATTCGAACCAACGTTCTCTCTGTGAATTCCGAATGATAATCACGCACGAGCCCATTCGACTACGGCAGCCTGTCTCAAGTAATTGAGATATTTCACTACGTCGCTCCACACTTCAACAGCGTAAAACAGGATCGAGTTGCAGACGCTTGCTAACAATACTCTCATTTGCTCTCATGGTCCACTTACATTGGGCATCAGTCGCGATAGAGTCGCGCAGGATTTGGCGGCTTTGGGGCTTGCGTATTCCAGATGCTTTGTAAAACTGAGCCTTCTATCGACCATCACCCCTAAATATTTTATGGCATCTGTTGATGTTATATGGTGACCACCAACCTTTATTTAAAGGTTTTCAACTTTTCGTGTGGAACTTATGGGAACCAGTTCGGTCTTATGGTCTGCTAGTCTTAGCCCAGACGATTGTTACCATTGCTTTATTTTATTGATGGTGTCCTGTACCCTTCGTGAGACCTCTTTTAGCGTTTTCCCTACGACTATCTGTGGTAGGTCATCTGCATACCCAACAATGCTTGCTTGTTTGTGCATCCATCATACATGATATTCCACAGTTACTCTCAATGTCACAATGGCCAGGCACCTAGTATCTTTCGGCTAAGTGATTCAGCCAGCTCGTTAAGGGATGTGCGGCATGTCATTAGAGGCTGTCGACTGCTTTGTTTGGGATTTTATCGGCGCCTGGCTATCAATGAAAATGAAGATATCGTCCACAGGTATCACATAACTCTATACCAGTTCCACGACTTTTATTATTGCCATCAGTTCAACCTGAAAAACCACTGCAGTAGCTGGGAAGCCAAAAACTAATGGATGTTCCGAATATAAACCTCAACACACCCTAGCCTTGAGCTTTAAGCCATCTGTGTGTACGTGGATTTAGCTTAGCGGTGTAAAATATTCACTGCAGGTTAAAAGTGCTGATAAAATGTACCACATTAAAGAGTTTGGCCGTTGTATACTATGGGAGCGGGATATTGAAATAAATCAAAATTCTGAAGTTTCCTATATTGCACGTATAATAAAATGTAAATGAAAGCGGCGGCTGCATAGCTTTTCTTCGGCGAAGTCTTTTTGGAAAGGCCTTTACGGGCTTTCGTGCGGAATATATACGAGCGAACATATAGTAAAACCTCCATATAACGAAGTTGAAGGCCATGAAGGACCGCTGTTATGCGAACAATCCACTAACGATTCCAGCACTTAAAGTGCATACCGAGCAATCTATTCGTGAGATGGAGCCAGAAATCGTCAACAAGGATTTTGTTAAGGGTTAACTAGATGCGCTACTGCGAGACCAACTGCGTGAATAAAACCGTGCTTGATAAATAGTGGAAATGTTTCCGTATAAACCTAAATATATACAGAAAAAAATTTAGTTTTGTTAATTTTTTGGATTTTCAAAAGTAACCACTAAATGGACCATCCTGTATGTGGAGATTGCCGCCAGCTCTTCCTTCATTATGTTTAAGAAATGGATACCGGCATATTAATAGAATCTCATTAGAAGGAAATGTGGATTTATTTTTACTTAAGGATAGTAAATTAAAATGTTGGGCTTTAAAAACTTTCGAGCCGATTTTGTATATATATTTGTACTTTGAAATAAAATGTTTTTCAGGCGAACGCCAGGTGTGGTAATCACAAAATTTCAATCTAAGCGCAATAAAGCACGATTGTTGGTGATCTTGCATCGCATCCTTAACAATGGTTAGGTTAGGTAGTGATGGTTGCCCAGAGGGTGGGCCTACTTGGACCAAAGAAGTTTGGTTCATCCTTTGCAAGAGGGGAAAAAGAGGAGAAGGAAAAAAGGACGAAAGGGAAAGAGATGGGGAGGTTTGAGTGTTTGTGGACTATGAAGTCTGCGATTGTGTTAACCTCTTTATGCTGCTGATGAAGTTCATCAGATTTTTGTTATCAAGACCTGCTATATCAGCAGACGCAGAAAAGAAGTATCACGGCATGTATACCCCGCGGACAGTGCCCCGTGAGGATGCCCACGAACAATAAGGGACTTGGAAATGAAGTCCGAATTTGCATTGTGCTAATACTCATAGTTAATGGCTACTCCTTAAAGCACTTAGTTACTTGTACAAGTTCTTACTACTCATTTAGTGTCTGAAATTTGCAACGAAACATAAATTTTGAATGTAACCATTAACGCAAGTGAATGCAATAGAAAATCCTACTTGGGTAAGTAATTGGGCAAATTATGCGCCATTTTTCGTGACAAGCAACACTTAATATGGCTTATTGCAGCATGGCCTAAATTCATGAGAATTCAGTTAGGCTGCAAACATATGAATGGAAAATATATGACCAACACTCCTTAAGCTGATAATTTATGGAAGGTGGAGTGTCATAGAAAAACTCATATTTCACACATTCCTTCAAAATATGCCCCCAGAAGTTATATAATATAATTTCGTAGAATGTGAGCAAATTGGGCGAAGCCGTTGAGTGCTGCAAAATGTGGCGGAAGTGCAAAAAGCAGCAAATCATACTCATATGAACAATTCCAATGCTGTTTTCATGCAGTAAACCGCAAGCATTTAGTGGAAATAAGAACTGAGTAGTGGGAGCTGTCTTAGTGGTATTTTGCAGCGAAAGGCGTTATGTGGCAAACGTTTAAGGATTTTACACACCAGCTAAGGCTAATGGCGCTCACCGCCATGCTAGCTGGATATGTAACATAGAAGGAAAGCTTTATAATATACTTATAAAATATATGAAAAAGGGTGCTTTTCAAACTGCACGCATTCTTCAAGTTTTTTGGGTAACTTGTCAATGTCAATTTGCTTGCCAAAATTATGTATATATTTTATCTACACATTGCTCCATGGCGAGCGAGGCGCAGGAGAAAAGAATACTAAAGACCATTTACGTTTTTTTGTTGCCGGCGAATGGATGAAACCAAGTCTTCTTGAGAGTTTCGGTTGTGTTTAGATAAGTAAATGTAGTAACCATAAAATTTGTAAAATATCGATAAAAAAGACTTTCTAATTATCATTAGTCCATCAGAAAGTAGTTGTGTTTTAGCATATTTCAAAGAAAATTTGGTAATTCAGTAAAAATAATAAAAAAAGGAATATCTCGCACATTAGATATAAATTCATGATCTCCAAAGCCGAAATACCTGTTAAATGATGGATTTTCTAATGTTTTTCACACCGTAGCATACCAGTCAATTAGAATCGATTACTAATAATAAACCTGAAGGGTGTGACACTCGGTCTTTCCGATGAAGTTAAATATCTAGGAGTGATCTTGTATAAGAAGCTGACTTGGGAGACACACGTTTCACTGAAGGTGAATCGCGCATTGAGGATTTTTCAGCAATGCCGTAGAGCCTTTGGTTGAAACCTGTTGTGGTCCTATGGATACACACAACACTTATCAGACCAATCATCACTTACGCTTCTGTGGTCTGGTGGCAATGGAGCATGGTTAAGTCCACAATCCGGGACCTATACAGCCTGCAAAGAAGTGTATGTTGATGCATCACGGGTGCCATGAGTACAACCTCTGGTGATGCCTTAAATGATATGCTTGATTTGCTCCCCCTGGATCTTAAGATACAACAGGAAACAATAAAAGCAATGTGTAGACTCCATAAATATGGTTTCTGGCACGAAGATGGAACTTCGGAACACAGAGAAATCTTTAAGTTGCTATCTGAGCAGTATCCACTGTTTTTGGCACCTAAAGATGACCTGATACCCACAGTTTCATTCGGAAGGAAATTTGATGTCAGATTTCCATTGCGTGAGCAATGGAGTAATCCAGAATGCATGCAGGGAAGTTTGCCGGATATTTTCTTTACCGATGGGTTCAAGAATGAAATAAGGTCTGAAGCCGGATGGTACTTAAACGATAGTAATAAGTATCACTAAGCTATGGGGGAAATGGCAACTGTTTTCCAAACAGAAGTTTTTGCCATCCTGAAAGTAGCCGAATGTATAATCGAGTGGAGATGGAGCGGGAAACAGATTGGAGTTTTCAGTGACAGTCAGGCTGCACTGAAGGCCCTGAATAACGCGAAGCAAACCTCAATGATTGTTCAAGAATGTAAAAAGAAGCTCAATTTTGTCGCAAGACAAAACAGGCTTGTACTTATATGAGTTTAACGGTTTTTCATTTCAAGGCGCTCTAAATGAGCTCTCAGCGGTCACAAGGAGCATTTTCAAATACCGTCATTCTCGAGAACTGGTGCCAATCTGAGAAAATGATGGACGCCATTAAAATTAGAAAATTCCAGTTAAGTGAGATCAATAATCGAAACTCTTAACTCAAATTTCAAGCTTGCACAGTGTCATCAATTTTTATTTACTTTTTCAGCTCCCCCACAACTGGTCCACAAATTGGGCTAGAATGCATTTATTATAGCCATAGTGTACGATGAACTACTTCATTATTTGGCATATTGCTGATACATCAACAATTGGCATTTCGTAGCACATCGCTTTATTAAAAATACCATTTTCCAGCATTAAAAATTAAAAAAGATGCAAAAGAAATTGGTACTGAGGTAGTTCGCAACTACTATGTTTGACTGCAGAGTTATAGCGCATATGTACTTATGTATATCATATATGTGTGCATAACTAACTTTATTTTGTTGTTCGGGTGGGCTTTGTGGTACAGCAAATATCAAATCGGCCTTACCGCAAATCCTTCACTTGTAATTATAACATAATTTCTACCACTTCCTTTATACTGCGATTTACGCTGCTTTTATTCGCTTTGTATTCGAACAATGACACGATTATATGGAGCGATTGGTAATGTGTGGTAAATGCTTTGATTTTCTTTACTTTGCTCTATAGTGGTGTACCTTTGAGCAGTAATTACATTTGGCATATACATACATAGATAATATTGTATGATTTGTTTGTGCACGTATTTTTGTAGCGACGCAATTTTTTGTTGTAGAGTAATTGATAAACCCGCAAACCCGCAGCTTTTTCAAGCGGTAGACTACACTTCATTTGATTTGTTAGAGCGTCTAATAACATACAATAGATGAAATTACATATTTAGCTAATCGCTAGCTAGCGATGGCATGGTGTAGTAGAGCATTTGGATTAAGTGGGTCGCATTGAAATGATTTGGGTTTTGAATATCAGAATGCGTGCACAAATCAGCATTGGTTGGGTTTTACATTTGATATTTGGTATATTTTCATTTTCTCTACTTCTGTAATCGGGTTAAGTGCTAAACCAGCTCGTTTTTTTCATACATAAGTCTCCTTTTCCGAGGGATTCGATCTCGCAACTTCAAGAACCACAGCATGGACAGAAATAATTTAATTTTTATTAAAAATTATTAAAAATATAAAAGTATGTTCGACACAACACAAACAAAAAAAAATCAAAAAATATTATTTTAATTTACTACAACTCTAATCTAATTAATTTCAGTACAATTAACCGAGAAAGTTTTTTCGTTGGAATGATTCACTTTCAGAACTTTTTGAAGTGAAACTTCTTAGGCGTCGATGGACGAGCGAGAATGGAGAGTAAAATTTCAAGGCCATGCAACGCTTTGGGCATTTTCGTTCCGCGAGAGAGAAAAAAGATATAACGTAGAGGAAAAGGAGCGAGAGAGCTATACCTTATATATATCTTAGATACACTTTATATACACTATTTCTATTTCTATCCCGAGTTTTTCCTTGTGGTTGCTAATTTCTTGTGAGAAATAACATTGCCTACTTTTTGGCGCTTGTTTGTTGGTGCAAACTGGTAGGAAATATATTTTTGGTGCCTAGTATTTGGGGCGTTTTTGGTCCCAATTTTTTTGGCGTTTTTTGTTTTTTGGCGTCTACTTTTCCACGCTTATTTCCGTTTCCTGGCTAGTGCTTGGCGTACTATAAAGTGCTATCCATTCCGGCGTCGGATTTATTGGTATTGCCTTGCGGTAATTTGTGTTGTTGCTGCGGTTCTGGAATCGCTGCATTTGTGCAGGTGATAAACGCTCGGAGTAGTGCGAGTTGTTGCCTCGGTTTGTGTCCGGCATTTACCTACACCGGTCGACCCTTCTCCGTTTTTTGTAAATCTTGTCTATTTGTATTCTCTGCAAATGTTGTGAATTTATTTAGATATATATTCTTTCTCTCTATCTCTCATTTTTTCTCTCTCTCTCATTCTCTCCCTCTTTCTTTGTCTGCCTTGAAAGATTCAGTTCTGTTATGTGTACTAAACTACACGCACTTTTTTTCTTCATTTAAAGTTCTTGCATCTTCTTCCCTCTTAAAAAATCGGTAATTGTACTTTGGTTGCCGGTTCTTACCACGTCATTGTAAATTTCTCGGTATGTAGTCAAACAGTTTTGCAGCTCCCTTTTGAATTTCCGGCTTCTTTTCGTAGAAGGGTCTGCATTCAAGAAAACTGGCTCGAGATTTTCAGCTAAGCTTAGGTCTTCTTTTAATTTTTTAATGCTAAATTATTAACTACACAATCTTAATCAGTGCTAGTGTCCTCAGAATCAATTTGATTTACAGCTTCAGATGCCATTTCCATTAAACCCCCTTCGTCCTCAATAGCCATATCCACAAAACCGTCGCCTACGATTGACTTAGCAAGTTCTAATGTGCCACCAATTATATTGTCATCTAATAGAATTTGTTTTTACAGCAATCATCAATCCAGATACTGAGTGCCTTTTCCATTTTCTCAATTATTAACGCCCGGGGGCTAGCTGCACGTTTTGCGGATGTCAATGATCCTGCAGCAACTGCACTTCTTAATTCTTTTTCATTTTCCTTGATAGTTCGAACTAGTTCTTCATTCAAATTAAGGTTTTTTCCAATGTGAGATGCCTTTTCTACTTTCAAAAGACGATCCAAGATTTTTGTCTGTACTTCCAAAGCAATAAAATTCCTCTTGGACGTTGTTTTTTATCTTTTTCGGACATGGTTTGGGACTGAAACGTAATGTTAAAAAGTTATTCTTTAACACACCTCGGTTCGACGCAGACAGCCGACCAGTAGCTTAAGACACTTTGGTTTCAGGCCACGGAGATGAAAACATAAGGAAGTCAACCCCTTTTGAAGCTGATGATAAGTGGCGCTGAAATTTACTTATATAGTATCATCCCCGGAAAAAGATAGTGGTCAAATCGTTGAGAGACGATGGCCAATCAGTCGGATGATGGGATCGGCCGAAATCATCCACTATGAACTATTTTCTTGGAGCCAAGTATGCGATTCGGGCCTCCATTGTCAACAACTGACCAAATCGAAGCACGAAATCGACCAGAAGCGACCAGAACTCGCAAATAGTGCGGGTGTTGTGTTCCATTAAGGCAATGTTTAACGACGCGCCAGAAGCTGTATCGGGCATCAAACGTTATCACCTCTTCAAACATTTGCCATATTTTCTTGATATTATCAAATTGACAACAGAGGTTTGTGAAAATGAACTGTACATCTTTTTTTTTTTTTTTGTTAAAAGGGACGAGGGCTTCTTTAATCATTTAGATCATCATATATTTTTATGAGGAGCTTTTTCATGGCATAAAAACACTCGGAGGTTTGCCATTGCCTGCCGAGGGGCGACCGCTATTAGAAAAATGTTTTTATTAATTTTAGTTTCACCGAGATTCGAACCAACGTTCTCTCTGTGAATTCCGAATGGTAATCACGCACCAACCCATTCGGCTACGGCGGCTATTATGCAATTTTCTTTAAAATGCATAAAAGTGTGTGATTTAAATCAAATACAATAATTCAAACAACAAAAGCAACTATAGTGCCATAACTTTTTAGTTAGCTTTGACTAACTTTCCTTCGTTTTTATAGTTTTCATTTATTTTTTATAAAAATTATATTTCATTTCATTCAATCTTGACTATTTTTCCCCGTGATAGTTATATTATAGAGAACATGGACAACTCCGTCAGGGAAAAATTACCGAAAATCAAAGAGAACTTTGCGCCACTTCAATAATGGCTTTCATTGGATATGGGAATAATTTTCCGTCCACTTAAAAGAAGTGTCACTGCTGATACTATTTTTGTGTTCGCTCTAGTAATAAACTGGTGATTTGAAGGTGTTTATGTGAGGTCTCGAACGCAGTAGCTGACATTCGTCTGAAGCGTAAAGATCCTTTTTATATGGCGTCAAAAATGTCCACGTTCGTCCCGGAAAAACAGGATTTGCATGAAGTCATGTTTCATTATTACCTTTTATACGAAAGTGCAGCTGAAATGTGTCCTATATGGATCAATATTTACGGTAATCACGCTCCTTCAAATACAATTTTTAAATAGTGAATTCGACGATTCCAAAGTAGCAAAGTGGCAATTTCGACGCGAATGATAAAGATCGCGAAGGGGCGCCGAAAAAAATCGAAGATACTCCACTACAACAATTAGTGGATGAAGACGCATGTCGGACCCTTGCTGATATGTCTAAAGAGTTAGATGTTGACAGATCAACCGTCGGTGAACGTTTGCATGCGATGGGAATGGTCCAAAAAGCAGGTAACTGGGTGCCACATCAACTGAAGGAGAGGTATATCGAGAGACGTTTCGTGACGTGTGAGATGCTTCTTGAACGGCAGAAGAGAAAAGAAAAGGGTTTCTGAATCGCATCGTCACTGGCGATGGAAAATGGATCTATTATGATAACCCTAAGCGTTGAAAATGTTGGAGCCTGCCAGGTGATTCGCTGCCAGGTCCATCGACAGCGAAAAAAATGTTCATGCTTCAAAAGTTATGTTGTGCATCAAACTTATTCCCATGCCAATATTATACTAAAATGCAATGGACCATCAAACGGCGTGCCTTTTTTCTGATTTCAAATAAAACATTTGAAATTTTGATGAGATGGGATGAGATGAGATGAGACGAGACGAGACGAGACGAGATGAGATGAGATGAGATGAGACGAGACGAGATGAGATGAGATGAGACGAGACGAGATGAGATGAGATGAGATGAGATGAGATGAGATGAGATGAGATGAGATGAGATGAGATGAGATGAGATGAGATGAGATGAGATGAGATGAGATGAGATGAGATGAGATGAGATGAGATGAGATGAGATGAGATGAGATGAGATGAGATGAGATGAGATGAGATGAGATGAGATGAGATGAGATGAGATGATATGTGATGAGATGAGATGAGATGAGATGAGATGAGATGAGATGAGATGAGATGAGATGAGATGAGATGAGATGAGATGAGATGAGATGAGATGAGATGAGATTAGATGAGATTACATGAGATGAGATGAGATGAGACGAGATGAGATTACATGAGATGAGATGAGATGAGATGAGATGAGATGAGATGAGATGAGATGAGATGAGATGAGATGAGATGAGATGAGATGAGATGAGATGAGATGAGATGAGATGAGATGAGATGAGATGAGATGAGATGAGATGAGATGAGATGAGATGAGATGAGATGAGATGAGATGAGATGAGATGAGATGAGATGAGATGAGATGAGATGAGATGAGATGAGATGAGATGAGATGAGATGAGATGAGATGAGATAAGATGAGATGAGATGAGATGAGATAAGATGAGATGAGATGAGATAAGATGAGATGAGATGAGATGAGATGAGATGAGATGAGATGAGATGAGATGAGATGAGATGAGATGAGATGAGATGAGATGAGATGAGATGAGATGAGATGAGATGAGATGAGATGAGATGAGATGAGATGAGATGAGATGAGATGAGATGAGATGAGATGAGATGAGATTAGATGAGATTAGATGAGATGAGATGAGATGAGACGAGATGAGATTACATGAGATGAGATGAGATGAGATGAGATGAGATGAGATGAGATGAGATGAGATGAGATGAGATGAGATGAGATGAGATGAGATGAGATGAGATGAGATGAGATGAGATGAGATGAGATGAGATGAGATGAGATGAGATGAGATGAGATGAGATGAGATGAGATGAGATGAGATGAGATTAGATGAGATTACATGAGATGAGACGAGATGAGATGAGATGAGATGAGATGAGATGAGATGAGATGAGATGAGATGAGATGAGATGAGATGAGATGAGATGAGATGAGATGAGATGAGATGAGATGAGATGAGATGAGATGAGATGAGATGAGATGAGATGAGATGAGATGAGATGAGATGAGAGGAGATAAGATGAGATGAGATGAGATGAGATGAGATGAGATGAGATGAGATGAGATGAGATGAGATGAGATGAGATGAGATGAGATGAGATGAGATGAGATGAGATGAGATGAGATGAGATGAGATGAGATGAGATGAGATGAGATGAGATGAGATGAGATGAGATGAGATGAGATGAGATGAGATGAGATGAGATGGGATGAGATGAGATGAGACGAGGTGAGATGAGATGAGATAAGAAAGATATTTGTTGTAGAATGAGCTATAAACTATTTATAAAAAATTATTGAAAATTATAACAGGTAGTAAAAACTGGTCAAAATGTTGTGGTACTATATTTTTTTTCGTAGGCTGTATGTTAAATGGTCGAAATATGAGTAAAGAGAAAAAGTGCTCAGAATGTTATACCTAACCCAATACAAGGTAGCGCAAAATTAATCAGCTTTTCGAAAGATTTATAATTTTTTGCAAATTTGACACTAGACAACTACTATAGACAGTTGCAGTATGCAAACAGACAAGCAATGGATCGCGTAAAGGTCAAAATAGAGATCTCCTTTGCCCGAAACTATTATTTTTTTATTTAGTAAAAAAGTTGCTTACAAATAAAATTAGATGATTATTTTTGTGTCGCTTTGTTTGTTTGTAGAAAGCTGATTCACTTATAGCTTGTAGCAAATTACAGAAGCACCTTTCCATTTACTTTATAATTTCTTTACATATAAGGGTTTTTCAGTAAGAGCGCTTCAACTTTTGAACTTTTTTGAATAAAACACAAACGGTTTGACTTTTTTAACTAATTTTTTTTTATTATCGAGTTTGAACATATACATTTAAGTATGAAATTCGATTTCTTTTGCATGACCACCGCGTGCACGTTTTACGAAGTTCAATCGTTGAACCCAATTTTCGACCACTCTTTTGCATAAATCGGCCGAAATTCCAGCAATTTCGCGTTCAATATTGGCTCTGAGCTCACAAATCGTCGCCGGCTTGTTACTGTAGACCAATGACTTCACATAACCCCAAAACGGGACGTCTTGTTAAATGGACCGTAAAATGGCCGTAATGCTCTTAAAGTAGCAGCAACAGAACGATTATTTTCATAAAAAATTTGCACGATTTGCAATCGTTGCTCAAGTGTGTAGCGTTCCGTGATGAAATGTATACTAATGAAGTTTACAAATGACAAGCGAAAAATAAAAAATATTGCGTCGTTCGCCCTCCCTATCGGAAAAAGATTGAAGCGCACCTATTGAATAATCCTATATAAGTGCCCTTGGAAATATGTTTCTTTATGCACGTACAGTTGTTTCTAAATATCCACAAAAGTAAAGTCGGCTACATTAAAAGTAAACAGCAAATGCGTCTAAACTTTTAGATGGTTGCTAGTGTCGGTTGAGTAGTCGTAGCTAAACTTTTAAGCGCAAACACCTGAGCATCAGTAAAGCGTTAAACTACTGGTACGTGTTTCATCAAATAAGCTATGTGTTAAAGCTACTTTTGCATGTAATGCATTTAGTTGGTAGTATTAGTAACGACTGAATTGCAGCAAGCGGATTTGGTGTTGAAACTTTTTGTTGGTCGCAGCATCTCCGACGTTATGCAATAAAGACACTCTCAATGCAGTAAAAACATTTTTATATGATCTCAAGAATTTTGGCGATTCAGTAATCAGCTACAGAAGTTCCGTCCAAGGAAATCACATCAACTCACATTTGAGGTGAAAAAACTTCAAATTTATGTGCGTATGTGTACGCTAATGATGTATTCGGTAATTTTTCATGATTTCTGTTCAGATTGAACATTACATGCCTACGTCACGTACATACACACATACACATACATGTACATAAGTAACATTTCGATTTCAACAGCAATTGACAGAACATTGAACCGAATGTTCTTTTGAAATTCCATTAGCTAACTTGTCACTGGCTCATGCATGAGTGCACCATTTTCAGCTGATACTCACCACTAACTCTTCTCGCATTGCTTATTAGCTCGTGCTTAGTACGCCCACACTCACATACATATGCACATCGCCTTACATGAATTTGTAAATTTCCAGCCGTCAGCCGCCAATCATACACCCCGGTTTGTTTGTCTTTTGATGCTTCTCGTTAAGCAGAGGTAACTCTGACAATAAACAGAAGAGTGCATTACCGGTTCCAGCTATAAACAACTACAATTGCAGCAACAACTGAGTGTAAACTGAAAACAAAAGTCATCTGTTGCTGGAAATGGGAGAGTGAACATAAACAAAAACAGTGTGAGGTACTAAAATTTGATTGATGTAGTCTGACGCGTGCGTTTTGACAACAATAACAAACACGGCAATATGTGCCAATAATAAAAATGCGTGGCATGGTGTGCGGTTGTTGATGTGTGCTAACTTTGTGGTTTAGCTTTTGTGAGGATTGAAGAAGATGGACATGCACTCGTGTTAGCATCAGCTGGTGCGCTTATTTAAACTCCTTGCATGTACAGTGGCCCGCATAGTTGAGTGAATGGTGATTTTTTTTACAATTTAGAATCTTTACCGAGCTAAACTTTGTTTGCAACTGTTCATACTGCTACTAAACCCATATAAATCAAACTTTTAAACTTTGTAAAACATTTAAAAAATAATTATTTTCATCTAAATTTAAAACATTTTATTCTGAATTTTTGGAAAAAAGTGCAAGTTTTTACGGGGGAAAAAATTGCTTGGATTTTTAATAATATTTTTTTCGGCGACTTTTGGCAATTTATTCCATATAAAAATGATTTCTTGTAGAAGCAAATGCGCAAAAACGTTTCCGAAAACAAAACCAAACTAATTTTATAAAATTAACGCTACATTTAAAAATTGCACTTTTTCATGAAACAGGCAAGAGCCGTCAGAAAAAAATCATTAAAAATCTACGCGATATTTAATTGCTTAAAACTTACGACTCATAGTGTTATTGTATAACCCAAAAATTTTCTAAAAACTCTGATTAAAAAGTTCAAAATTATGATGAAAATTTGTTGATAATTAAATTTAAGTTTAAAGTTTGATTTAAATATATGGTTTTGGTTAAAGTACGAATAGAGCGTATTGATGGAATGGCGATTGACTGGTGTTGTACACCTTTTGATAAATTTATTGAGACTTGATACTCGGGGACCCTTCAAAAAATTTCACCGTTATTGGAAAGAACTTCTTAATGCAAAGCGTTGTTGCCTGCGGCATTATTGTTGTACACAAGCAGTGTACGCTTTAAAATTACCATTTTATTAGCCTTTTGAGACGTAGCGATCTGCTAAAAAAATTAAATGATAAACAACAACACATACGAACAGTTGGAAAGGAAATTAAGTGGGCTCGCTTAAGGGCTTCCATACGTCCAGAATTAAAAACAAAAAAACGTTTTTTTTTTACAGTTCATTATTCTTTATAGTTTTAGGCGTATTTCTGTGGAAGTCGATTGTAAAATTTCTCCATAGACACAAAGTTATAGAGTTAAGTTGAAGCTGGACTTTGTTTGTTTGTTTAAATGTTTTTTAACATTTAAGAACATATTCTTTTTTGCAAACAAAATCATCTCCGCAAGTCGTTGTGTCCAATAACCTTTGAACATATTCGTGCCTCCGACTCCAATATAGTTCGCGTATTTCACGTTGTATAACTCCTCCTATCTCTTGAACATTTCCACGATGCCGTTTACCTGTTTACCATTTTGTTAGCACTTTCGGCATGATTTGCGTCACAGAGATCTTCATACTCTCGATTTCGCGCTTCGGAATCCTCTTCGTATCCTCTTGGCCTTTCCAATTTGACCAGTCTTGGCATATACTGCATTTGATGAGAACATTTAAAATTTGTTATTGTATTTCCCTGTTAGCGAGACAATACCGAGAAGCGATGAGAATCCATCACCAGACACAGAAATTTCATCCGCGGGACGTCCTGCTTTTACATTCAACTCGACTCCTTCTTTTAATGCTTTTTTTAAGACGATTTTCGCGACAGCTTGAGGGGCAATTTTTGTGGTGTCCACAATGTTGTAATATGTGCAATACTATTACGAATTCCTTGTCCAAAATTCATGAGACCGCAGAAATCTGTCATGCTTTCAAGTCCTACTCCAAGCATTCTCAGAGCGAGAACAAGTCGACGGTTGATCTCGAACGCCTTATCAATTAATGGCGAAGGCAAAATAAAAGTTTCTTTACACCCAGACTTCGTGTCAGTTTGAACTATATTAGCTTGAAAATCGCCCTGATTTTTCACAATTTTTTTCCAAGCAGTCTTGTGTATGTTCTCCATATAAAGAGTTCTCGACATACTTTCTACATGGAGGAAAACACCCAGCACCGTGAGAAAAAAATAAAAAATAAAAAAATGTAAAAAATTAACGCGAATTTTGCATCAATTGAAACTTCTACTTTTCCTAACGAAAATTCAATGGGTCTTAAGACTGAGTGAAATATTTCTAAAAATTAAATAAAAATTACAATTAAAAAGTGCGAAATTTTGATAAAAATTCGTTGATTTTTTTCTGGCACTTGAATTTATAGGGACTTTGTAGGAGAGTGAAATATATTTTGATATACATTTTTTTTTAGTTAAATAAGCAACAAATAAAATGTCAAAACTTATCAATGAGTCTCTGAGCTCTAGTTATTTAAGGGGTTAGTGGTAGTCAGAATTTTCAAAAAATTTAATTTTTTGTTTTTGCATTTTCTTAAAGAATAATATCTTGAATATTGTATGAAAATTTGAAGTGAATCCGACAAATACTTTTCCAGTTATTCAACAATTAACAAAGGGCGCTCGGGCGCTTCGGAGCGTTCGAGAGCAAGCAGCTGGATGCTGCACGTCTGAAAGTGGCAGATAAGCGCGCTAACGATAACACTCGAGAAGGTAAAATGAAACGTAGGCAACAGCAAATCGATGTTTTGGAAGCTGCCTGGCGGCTATTATATGGCCCAGGAATAGATGGCGCAGTGTAAGTAATTAAATATTTCGTATAAATTTACACTAATCGATAGCGAAACTTCAAAAGCGTTTTCCTCAAAATTATGTTTTTTGAACTGGTGATCACTGTAACTTAAAAACCGCTCAAAATTTATACTGCTTTTGATAAACATATTGCAAATTTTGAAAATAAAGCTTCGATCAGGCAGAAGATTATCTATGGTATTAATAAAACGAATTTCTCTTGTCCGATTGCTTTTAGATGAATCTCCAAGGACTTGTGATGATCACCGCCAGGGACTTCTGGAGAAACAGGCTCCACACAAACAGCCATTACTTTTACAATTATTAATTTTTTTGTTTTTTTGAAATTTTGCTAAGGTCAAGTTGAAACATGATGTATTAATGATATGTTTTTATTTTTGTAAAATACAGCAACTGACTAGCAAAAAAAATTATTGAAAATCATAATTTTCTCGGTCCTCTGACTACCCCTAACCCCTGAACGCACTGTATATTTTATATTATTACTAAAAACATGTATCTCTTTTTCCATTAAATACTCTTCTCATATCTGTTCGTTTGAAAATAATAATAACATCTAATTGCGATAATTTAATGCAACACACAAAGGTGAACGTAACCGCTCAAAGCACCTTTGTGCTCATCCTTTCACATAAAAAGTCGCTTGCTTTGTATGAATTTATTCATCTTGAAACTATTAAGGACATATTTTTTTAAATCAAAGTAAATCCGTTTCTTAGTGTTGTCATTAAAATATACGACCTTGACATTTTGAATATTATGCGAGAATAAATAATCGCTCACCTTTATGGCGTGTCTAGCAATAAATGTATGAGTACGAGCCTCCTGACAGTCATTACGAGTGTTCGAAATACTATCAAAGTACATAATAAATATACTACATATGTGCAATTTGCCTATTCAACAACAACGAACTCTTTAATGGCATACAAAAATATACATACACATATTCGCATGCAAATGTAGTCCAAACAAACTAAAGTGAAGTTCACACTCATTCACGCTTCTCTTGGAGGACTAGTAGTGCTCAGCAGCTGAGCCTCAGCATTTATACATAAGTATGTTACTAACACATAAACATGTTTATGTTTATTGTATAATACGTATGGAAATGTATGTACATTTATGTTCGTAAGCGGCGCTCTTCTGTGCTCACCTGAGCATCGCAAACGCAAAGAAACTAAAAGTCAGTATGGAAGCACACGGCGTGCCGTTGATAATATAGCGAACTACGAATGTACATATGTATAAGTACAATACTCGTATATAAATATATTAGATTTCAAACAACTGTATTCGCTTCATTAGTTTTAATTTAAAGAGTGTTAAGTAGATTTCATATATTTCAATAAAGAATGCTTGAAATATATGTATAATACATCCGTTAGGAAATATTTATCATTAAATCGCTACACACTCGTATACTCGTACATACTTACTTTCATATATTTAACAACTACAACAGTCTCCCCCATTCAAATGGATGTATTTGTGTCATGAAGGTTACATGATTACATGCTACCTTAAATCACTCACAAATCCAACTGTATCCTGGAAAGCACAATTAAACCCATGTGGAAATATTAAATATAAGCAGCGTTATCGGTTTAAAGTTAGGGAATTCCAGTAGCACTTGTTGCTCAGACAAAATTTTAAGGCGAATTTTTCGGTGCAAAATTATCCCCTTTTAGTTGATTTGGTTGCTTATGTCCTACTCGCAATATCGTTTCGTTGATTGTACAAGTATGTTTACAACGGTATCTCATGACGGAAATGATTCCGCATTTATTGCTGGTATTTTAGTAACTCGCAAATTCTTATTCTGCTCAAAACGAAATAATTATAAGATCAAAAGCTTTTGCATTTAATTTAAAAGTTTAGTATTCCTTAATCCCATTCTACATTTGAACCACATAAAGGGTTTAACCCTTTCGAACCTCCTGGTGCTCCATATGTACCACTAAATGTTTATAAAGGTCTAAATCCCAAAAATCGATGCCAAACTAAATATAAAATGTACCAAAGAAGGCTTTTTATGTCATCTAACGGTACATGGAAACATTATACATATGATTTTAGTATATATAATAGATATCCGATCCTGAGAGCAAAAGAGAGAGAATGCGGAGTGGCACACGAGCCAGTGCAAAATCCTAACACACTTTTAAAACCGCTTTCACGCGCGGAGCGATGTTGACTGCAACGCTGTTGCCAGCGAACTGGGGCCGGTTTCTATGTGGAAGGGGAAGGTCCAACGATCATTTTCCCCCACCAGCCGATTCGGCTGATCGCTTGGCAGACGCTCCGCGCGGGAAGGCTCATTACTTTTCAGTCAAACCCTGTATCACTTTGCATGAATTGCTTTGCCACTTATCATACTGAAAATCAGTAGATTCCGTACATTTTTAATGAAGCTAAGATACTTTACGTTTATTTCGAATAAAAATCTGTTTGAATAAGAATACTATTTTTGTATAACTTGAATTTTTCACCATTAAATGATATAAAAATGTAATCCTATACTTAGTTTTACTACATGGTGCAATATGATGGTACAATATTGTTTAAATAATTCGTAAGTTTGGCTAAGAAAGGACGGAAACTTCTTCCCATATCCAATACCTTTACCAAAATTCAATGTTCTGTAAAACTGCATACTAAAATTTTTCTAAAAATTCTGAGTAAAACATTAAATGTGTTGATGAAAATTGACCGGTACAAAATTGACAAATACAAATTGTGTAGAAAGCTCAAAACTTGCTTTATGTGGTTTTTTGTAGTAGCATCACTATATTTTTATAAAAAAATAATTTAATTTACAAATTAAATTACAATTACAATTATATTTATATTTTTTCTTTAACCCTTTCAATTCTCTTACTTCTTATTGCGAAAAGCTAAAAATAAAGTATGAATAATAAATACAAATACAAAATACGCGAATGATATGTATCATTTTTTTATAGTCCCACACAAATATGTAATAATGCACATACAAACTTTTTAAAAGTTCGCTTTAGTTATCCTAACATCTAACAGTGGTAGGTATTTTGGGGAGCTTCCCGATTGGAAATAATAAATTTAATTAATAACTAATAAAATTAGTTTAAAATGTCAAAAATTATATGCACTGATTACTGCTATGTTTCATTATATTTCTTTTTTTTTAATCTCTGCTAACAAATATAGGCCAATATGCTGCCAATTTGAATTTATCTTTCTAACAGTTCAAATTTCCAATAGGAATGAGCCACTGGGCGGAGAGAAATACAAAATTTATTTAACAGCTCAAACGGCAGCAATTGAAGTTTATGTAATCCGGTTAAATGATTTGAAACAAATGTGTGTAAAATATAGTTAGCTAAACAAAAACTGGAAATTTCATTGGAAGAGCATAAATCAGCAACGAGCGCAGGAGGGATCAGAAAAATACGAGCATTGAATGATGAGCACTTATCGAACCCGACTTACGTTGGAAATGGCATCGGCATTCGACTGGGTATAGGTGAATTCATGCCTGCGCCTAAGTCAAATTATGCATTTCCTTTACTGCAATAGATACAAATTTGAAAATTGAAATTTCGTTTGAATGACTTGATGAATTTTTTTAGCTGACTTATTCAGTATTTAGGTCTGCGCCAAAATATCTAGTATATCGGAAATATCAAGTCTATCGGAAGAAAATTGACGAAATTTTGACTATTCCCACTCGAATTTTTCTGATTGAAAAGAATATTGAATTCTGTGATCCGTGAACGCTATAACTGAACCAATTATTTCCCATCGTATTTCTTCGCATAATTCATCATGTAGCCCTGGGAGCAAATTAGCTAATTTTTGGGAAAATCGTTTTTTTGGCTTTCAAGTACTACGAAATATTTAAAAATCCAAAAAAAAATTTTCTCATGATCACCTGAAAAAACAACTCCTTTAACAAAAGCATTTTGATTTTTGCGTTTCAGATGATTCTGTTGTGAGTTATGATATGCAACGCCAACAACTAAGCACTGCAGCCGGTGCTCTAGCTCTTGAGTACCATAATTATAATAAAGGGTTTTTTAATAAGAGGTGTTATTTTGATAAAAGATCAATGGTTTCGTTGCTTGTGTGGCACGTACCGCCGTCTTGTTGAAAATAACGTTGTCCAGATCAATACCATCTAATTCCGGCCATAGAAAAACCTTTAATCATCTCTCGATAGCGCAATCCATTCACCGTAACTGTTGCTCCAGCTTCATTTTCCAAAAAGTAAGGTCCAATGGCTCCGCCGGATTATAAACCGCGCCAAACAGTCACACGTTGAGGATAGAGAGGCTTTTCAACAATAACACTTGGATTTTCTGATTTTCTGATTTCCAGATTCGACAATTTTGCTTGTTGACGAAGCCACCGAGGTGGAAATGGCCCTCATCACTCAGGATGGATTTTCGATGGAATTCCGGATCATTTTCATACATTTCAACGACCCATTGAGCAAAGAAACGGGGTCTTTATAAGCCTAAAGACCCAAATCTTTATGCAAAATACGGTGTAACGACGTTTGTGGAATACCTGATTCCAAAGAACGACGAGAAATGGACAAACCTGGGTTTTCTTCAACACTTTCGGCTACAAAAGCAATATTTCCGGCTGTTCTTGAGCAACGTGCACAGGTTTTATTCTTCACTTCACTAACTTGTCCCAACAGCTCGAATTTTTTCACCAATTTCTGTATTGCGGTCCGACAAGGTGCTTCACGATGATCCAAAATAGTTCGAGTTTTACGAACCGTCTCTGCCAAATTTTCACCATTTTTATAGTGAATTTTAATCATTTCAATGCGTTGTTTAAGCGTGCATCGTTCCATTTTTATTAATGGCGTAGTTTCTACTTGTCAAATATCACAAAATTACAGCTTCAAAATTGACATCTACCGGAATCGCGGGCTACTCAAAGTAACACCCTTTATAATTGTTTTACTCTAAATAAACAAAAGAAAACTTTTTTTCGAAGATCCCCCGGAGATTCACTGTAAGCCGCTCAATTTTCAATATTTCACAATTAAAATTTAGGAAGTATTGCTCAAATGTAGAGTCACTTTATATTACTATGACATGGAAATTTACTAAAAAGCAGCGCTATTAATATCGAAAAAAAATCTTAACAAAAAGTTCTTTTTCTCAGAAATTAAGGGCTATCCGGCATGACGCCTGAATCATTTTTGTTTTTACGCCACTCACTGACGCAAAAGTAGATGGTCGTTATCTGTCTATAGATCACAACTTGTACACATTTGTAATAGCTAATAACCATAGACATTTGTATGAGTAAAATCTCTTTAAATTAAAATTAATTTCACTAGCATAATTGAATTTTTATCAAAATTATTATAATTACTTGTGTTAGTGTTCAATTAAGAAAAATTGTAAATATTTTTCATTTTTCGGCTATTGCAGATTTTTGTGAAGTTTTATAAGTTTGCACTAAACAAAATTCATTAGAAATGAATAAAAATTGTGACCGCTAGACTAATTTGCCCGCGACTACTTTTTTGTCGTAAGTGCACCGAGGCATCGAAAGGCAGGACTTCGTTCAGCGTCGGGATCTTTAACTTTTCAACTATAGAAATAACTCGTCGGCTAAATAAAATGCCAAGGTTTGATATCATCAAATAGTTAGAGTTGCTATCGTTTTCTTAGAGCTTGAAGCGATTTTCATATGCGTACCACCTACCATACATACCACCTTGATCAAAAAGTTATATGTATATATAATATATAACAGAATATATTCAGGAAACTCAATATCGCCTTCAAACCACTCCCCGTCAACTGCAACGCACTTATGTCAGCGTTTGATTCAGCTCTCGAACCATTTCTGGAATTCTAAAGGGTGGCTAAATTTTAAGGGCCGATGTTTAATTTGAACCACACCTAAACGTCAAGCTTTTTCTGTATTTCATCTAACATTTTTCAGTTTCAGACTAATTCAATTTGAACCATGGAAAGATACCCAATCGAGCAACGCCTTAAAGTTATTCAGGCTTATTATGAAAACGGGCATTCAAATCAAAAGCATTCGCGCAATCGGAAAAATTGTGCAAAAATTTGAGTAAACCGGGTCTGTAGGAGATGTAAAAACACCAGTGCATGCTCGTACAGCTCGTACAGCTCGTACTGCAGAAAATATTGCTGCTGTTCGCGATAGTGTGGTTGAACAGCCGTCCACCTCAACTCGTCGTCGTGCCCAACAATTGCACCTCTCACGCTCGTCGTTGATGAACATTATACATAAAGACTTGCATTTACACGCTTGCAAGGTGCAATTGACTAAATAACTAAAGCCTCTTGACCATTTCAAGCGTCGTTAATGGTCAGATTGGTGGCAGGAAATGGCAACAGTGAATGACCAATTTTTGAAGAAAATCATCTTCAGGGAGAGGCACGTTTTCACCTCAGTGGATTCGTCAATAAGCAGAATTGCCGTATTTTGGCGAATGATAATCCAAGAGTGATTACCGAAAAACCAATGCACCCATAAAGAGTGACAGTTTCGTGCGGTTTATGGGCCGGCGGCATCATTGGGCCGTATTTTTTCCAAAATGAGGCCGGTCAGGCAGTTACTATGAATAGTGTTCGCAATCGTGGGATGATAACGAACTTTTTATGGCCCGAATTGGAAGTTATGGATGTGGATGATATGTGGTTTCAACAGGACGGTGCAACTTGTCACACAGCTAACGAAACAATCGCTTTTTTGCATGAAAAATTTGATGGCCGAATAATCTCACGTCGCGGCGATGTCAATTGGCCGCCAAGATCATGAGATTTGACACCATTGGACCTCTTTTTTTGGGGTTAATTGAAAGAAAAGGTGTACGTCGATAAGCCAGCAACAATTTAAGATCTAGAGGATGAGATAATTCGGCACATTAACGGCATAGAACCTATGTCTTATGCCTCAGCGTCATCGAAAATTTGGAGCATCGGATAGAGGTTTGCCGCCAAGACCGTGGCGGCCATTTGGCCTTTATTTTATTTCATACGTAATTGAGCCATACTAATATTATCATAATAAGGAGAAATGATAATAATTTCTTAAAAAAATTGTATTTTATTCAAAATCAACACCGGCCCTTGAAACTTAACCTCCCTTTACAACTTAATATTCAAAAAATAGCAAACATTTCCCTTATTTATTTTGAAGCCATAAAATATAATGTATAATGCCATAAAAATGTCTACGCTTTGCCTGTAGAATGAACACAATCGTTCCAGTTCTGAAAGTATTTAACACATACACGTACATTCAGCGTGCCACGGAAAGAGAAAAGCCCGCTCTGCGTTTGAGAGATCAACTAGAGAAGGACTTGGCTTCACTTCATGTTTCTATTTGGCGCCGGTGAAGAAGAATAAAAGGCTAATAAAGAAGAAGAAAAAACTAATGACGTAGAAAAATTGCTAGTAAAAATGATTGATTAATGAAACTAAATAGTGAATAAAATCCTCCATGCCTCAAATTGCTACCTGCGCACCTGACCAACAAGTGTACATATATTTTAGCATACATACATAACTACAGAGCTTTGCTTATAGACGTGAAAACATGCATTTACAAATAAATGAGAATATCAATGTATGTATGTTAATACGTTTATGGTAATTGGTCAATAACAAGAGTTGAATTTATTAATTTATTGCCTCAAATAATTGCATATTTATTCCAAGTCAAGCAATTTGATTTTTGAAATTTATAACATTTTTGCAAATAAAATAAATGAATAAAATTTCCAATCAAATAAGATTATACATATAATATACAGGGTGGCTGATGAAAGCCGCTACCAAAAAAAAAATTGAATAACTTTTTTTCTTTTTAAGTTATCTGTTCCATTTTTGTTTTAATTTGCAGATTGATCTTTAAAATTTATTAAAATGGATAACTGAGACACGCAAACAAGAATTTGGATAGTGCGCCGCTATCACGCACTGGAGTCCGTAGCTTTGGCACAGAGAGAGTACAGGCGGATGTTTGGCGGCGATCCCCCGAGCAGATGGACCATAATGAGACTGGTGAATAATTTTGCTGAGCAAGGAACAGTCGCAAGAAGGCCTTATCATCGAAACCCACCAGTTCGGACGGAGGAAACGATCGCTGCTGTAGCTGCAGCTATACAAAGCAATCCAAGGGTTTCAACAAGAAGCTTATCTGCTCAACTTGGTGTCAGCCGACAGTCTTTGCAAACAATAATGCACAAAGATTTAGATTTATTTCCCTACAAAATTCAAATGGTTAACAAACTGAATGCAGTAGACTTGCCGATTCGCTTGGAATTTTGCCAGAAGATCCTGCAAATGGTGGAAGAAGACCAAAACATGTTAAACTGCCTTTTCATGTCTGATGAGGCCCATTTCGATTTAAACGGCAATGTGAACAAACAAAATTGTCGAATATGGAGTACTTCTAACCCACAGATACTCCACGAGACGGAATTGCATCCCCTTCGCGTGACAGAGTGGTGTGCGGTTTCTTCACGCTGTATTGTCGGGCCTTATTTTTTTGAAGAAAATGGTCACACCGTTACGGTTACTGGAGACCGTTATTTGAAAATGCTGAAAGAATTTTTCTATCCAGAACTACGCCGAAAGAGAATTCCTTTCAACTCTGCGTGGTTTCAACAAGATGGGGCAACGTCTCACATAGCCCAGACTGTTATGACAGAGTTGCGACGAAAATTTCCCAATAAACTGATTTCAAGAAACTCCGAATTTCGTTGGCCCCCCAGGTCGCCTGACCTTACTGCACCTGACTTTTACTTGTGGGGTTTATGTAAACAAGAAGTTTATAAAACAAAGCCAACAAATTTGGATGAACTAAAACAATCCATTCGGGCAACAATTGCGGCTATTCCTGTCGCAACTCTCAAAGCAGCAATGAACAACTTTTTACTAAGATGCCGCACTTGTGTCAACGAGCATGGGGGGCATTTAAATTCAATTATTTTTAAAACTAGTTAAGCTAATTACATTTAATAAAATTTAATGACCTTCAACTTGAAAAAAAAAAATGAATTCCGTACACTAAAAAAAAGTTATTTGCGTTTCTTAATGCAGCAAAATTCATCAGCCACCCTGTATTAGAGTAGAATGTATGTATATTAGGGTAGTCGGCGCTCTGTTAAATTACAACGGTGTGCCCTTAAAATCTGGTAGAAATGCCAGGGCACGAGATTGGTTAAGTGGGCCGATTCTAAAAGATCACGAAATTACTATTTTCTTTTCTCATATGAAATGCGCAGCATTCAATATTAGTTCTCTTATTAAATACGCCAGTTTTTGCTTGGAAAATGATACTCAGTGCATGCTCAGTGAATACTCAGATGCATAGATACTTTATAAATGAAAATTCCGAAAACTGCACATGTGTGTATGAATGTACAATAAAGTGCCTAAAACTATCAGCTACATATAACATGTCCAAGTCATCTCCGTGTTCTGGTATTCTGGTATTTATGGATTTAAATATAAAATATTATATTTATTCAAGTGAACAACACAAGACAAGACAAATGAACCGAAAGAAAGCAGAACCCACTGAGTATAAAAAATAAAAAAGAGAAATAATAAAAAGTCCTCACCAGAAAGTTTTACATTTTACTTTTGATAATCAAGAACATTTATTTGGTTAAAGTTTTCCAACATACACACATATTTATTAGGGATACCCATATTAGCAATAATAGTCAATTCCGGGATTTCGGGATATTTGCAATTGGAAAAGAAAACAAATTTGATAAGAACTGGAACCATTTTAATATATCCTGTTACGATATTGAGAGCTTTAGTCACTTATAGGTTTAGTCATTACAGAGAGAAAATAACCATATTTTGGGATTTTTTTTTTAAGCGGAACATTTAAAGAAATCAAAAATCAGAGAAAAATTATTTATTTTACAAGCCGGAAGCCGTATCAATAATCTATTTCCAGGTAATTTAAAAGAAAATGTTGTTTTTGAGTGGGTGCGGACTAATTTTTAATCAACAGTGTGAATATGCCCCAGAAAGTCAATAAGCAGAAATGTTCTAACTGGTATGGAATCTACAGTGACCGACAAAAGTCTACATACACCCCCATTTCCACTGGATTGAAAGTTCAAAAACTTTACTGAAAAATGTGTTTACAGAGTTTTATTTGAATGCTTTTTCTAATCATTATATAGTAGACTTAAAAAATCCATACGTTAACATAAAATAGCAAAGCTATGGCAAAAAAACCTAAAACCAACGTTGACAAAAGCTTACATACAGTACACAAATATCTTACTCCAGTGTGAATAATTTCACTTAACTCTAAGTAATATTGCTTCTTAGTATTTAGTTCGTCTACCATTAGCATCAATTACAGCTTGAAGCCGTCGTGGCATCGAGGTGACTAAATTTTATTCACTCTGCAGAAGTTATATTGTTCCAAGCTTCTATTAGTCGTTCTTTGAGCACAAAAGCGCTTGAGATCGGATTTCCCAAACATCTTCAATAATATTCCCATCTGGGACTTGCGGTGGTGTATTTATTTGCTTTGGAGCATGGTAAAGTAGCCAATCCTTCACAATGTGTGCTGTGTGCCTTGAATCGTTATCCTGTTGAAAGACCCAACCTGAACCAAGCTCCAAATCATCCACCGAAGATTTCAGATTGACTTCCAATAGTGATTCGTATTTATAACGATCCATATTACCTTCAATAAATACTAATCTTCCAACTCCAGATGCAGCAACAGCTCCCCAAACCATTACATTGCCGCTACCATGATTCACTGTTGATACCAAATTCTTCGGACTCAGTGCAGTATTATTTTTTCCTGCACACTTTTGCTCTTCCATCGCTACCGAATATATTAAACTTCGACTCATCTGTAAGCAAAACTTTATGCCAAAAATCCATCCCCTTTTCCCTGTGTGCTTTGGCGAACTCCAGGCGAAGTTTACAGTTTTCCAGAAATAATAGGCTTTTTTCGTGGTGTTCTACTATGAAAGCCATTTTTGTTCAGAGCTCTTTGAATTGTTCTTGGATGAGCACACTTGTTGGATGAGCTTGCTGTATCCTCGGGCAATTTCGGAACACAAACTTTTGGATTTTTGTCCACTTTTTTAGAATCAAGCTAACGTTTCTGCGAGCTAGTTTGCTCGGGCGGCCACTGCGCGGTTTATTTTCGGTGGAACCACTATTTTTAAAGTTTTTACAATGGTCTGGACTGTTGCACGACTTAAGTTTAAGATTTTTGAAATTTCGCCATATGAGTTTTATTTCTTTCTTGTGCTGAATAACTAAATTTCAAACGTCAACGGATATTTCTTTTCGAGGGGCCATTGTAGATGCTTAAGTATTCAAATTGCAACTAAAATCAATATTAGCAAAACAACAAAGGAAGCATAAGGAAAGAAATAGACAAAAGGTGTTTTACGGTTATCACAACATGGGATATCAGAGTACAACCTAGGAAACCGGTTCTGTATGTACGCTTTTGTCAACGCTGTTTTTGCATAACTTTAGCATAACTGTGTTGTTTTATGTTAAAGCATAACTGTGTTTTTTCATGTTAAACACTATTATACTTAGTTGACAAGTGGGTGCACTTGATAACACTATTGCAAAAATTCAAGCTGCTTTCCCTAGCATACGCTCGTGTTTTTACCACATCTGTAAAATATGAACATTATCATTGAACAAACCGCCAAAGTAAGCGCGATATATTTATAACCTCCATCGACTTCGTCAAAGCTGTTGATGCGATTCGAAGAGATGTAATATGGGTCAGATTAGACGCCCAAGGTATCCCACTAAAGCTGAATAATATTAAAAAAAAGAAAGTGTGTGGTAGTTCACGGAACCCGCACGATTGAAGTGAAACTTCTTTTATCAACAAATCAATAATTTAACTATTATTTCAATATAATGCATGCAGAAGTCATGGAAAGAATGGAATGGAATTTTATTAAACAGAATTATTTATTTATTTTAATATAAAAAGAAATGAATTTATTGTACTCAATTACATTTGGTTCTCGGCATTGTCATTATCATTATTGGATTCGTTTTCCAAAAATGAAACAAGGGCTTTATGGTAACTGAAATACGTAAAAAATGATCTACATTCTAATCTATCAATGTATCGATGAAATACTGCATCAATGGTAGTTCCGCATCTTGTTGTTGGTACTACAAATTATCACTTATCGTACAACCGGAGGATTCACTGTCACGGTGTTCAACAGTAGCTCTTAATTTTTTACGCTCCAAATACTCACGTTGCCGTTCAGCACCTGTTTTCGGTTTCCGTTTTTGTTGATTTGATGCCATATTTAACAGAAATCAATCAACAAAACAAAATATGTTTGTAAGATTTGCTCAAAACTACACACACACTCTATGACGCGTCTCGCGTTACTAATATAATATTGTGTTTGGGATAACTGTCAACTGTTTCCACCGAAATGCGTTCGCAAAGTGTATGGTCTTTGGTATGGTAAACAGATTTATGATACATTATTTTGCGGCGACAGCACAGCGCGATAGCCCAGCGGCTAGCAATGTGGGCTTCCGATCCGAAATCCTTGGTTCGAATCACAAGAAAATTTTTTTTTTTTTTTTTTTATGCATTTATTTCATTTTGTTTTATGATATGTTTATGAGCAGATTTTTTTCATGGCAGAAATACACTCGGAGGTTTGCCATTGCCTGCCGAGGGGCGACCGCTATTAGAAAAATGTTTTCATTAATTTTGCTTTCACCGAGATTCGAACCAACGACCTCTCTGTGAATTCCGAATGGTGATCACGCACCAACCCACTCGGCTACGGCGGCCGTCAATCAAATGTCATATTTACAAATTACATTCGATAAGAATGCAATAATAAACGACCGCATTACATTCACGACGACACGCCACGCCAGTCTTTTAACAGATGGCGCTGGCATAGCGTGAGTTTTACGTAGTTTAGCGTAGTTTTACTCCTCACAGCGTTTCATCCACGCCACGCTTTTAACAGATGGCGCTGGCGTAGCGTCACATGTAGATGAAACGCTATGGTTTTACTCCTCACAGCGTTTCATCCTTCGAGACAAAAGAAGTTTCACTTCAAAAAAATCATTTAATGGAGTCACGCAGGGTTTTCCATGTCAGTCAGCTAAGCCAACGTTGGTCTCGAAATCCAAAACTACGCGCACAAATGCTCAAAATGCAAAATCTTTTTCCATTGGTAATGACCTTCTGGCTGTTGCGGAGAACTTTGAGCATCTTAGTAGCATACTTACGCCAGTAGGAGGTACCTCGACTGACGTGAGCAATCGACTGAATAAGGCAAAGTGAACTTACGCTTCTCTGGTGCGTATGTGGAAATTATTCACAATAAATCGTTTTTCTAAATTAAAAATCTTCCACGCCTGCGTAAAGATAGTGCTACGGTGGCGAAACATGACACACAACAAAAGCCATCATACATAAAATATTGGGTTGGGGGCTAAGGTCATAGCGTTTTTATATTTTCATCAATATGAAGCAAAGAAAGGTGTGGGTGGCTTCGGGAGGTACGCCAAAGCCGAGAAGCAAGCCGGATCTTCATCCAAAGAAAATCGTGATATGTGCTTGATGTGACTAGGAGGACATGTCGTAAATTCAATGAAGGTGATTGAGCATCGCTTCATGATCGTAGTTGATTTTTTTTCCGCCAATTCAAGGCTGGTGAGACGACCTTTCTTCTTCAAAAGAGACTTTCTGAGACTTTCTTCATCGAATTCAGAAAGCCATCCGCTGCGGGACTTGTCATTGACTTCAAAGTCGTCCTTTTTGAACTTTGCAAATCATTTTCGTGCTTTATACTCGCCTATGACATCTTCTCCATACACGTCTCAAATGCCCCGGGCTGCTTCGGCAGCTTTTTGACCTCGGTGAAAAGCAAAGAAGAGCAGGTGTCGGAAATGTTGATTTCTGCCCCCTGGATATTCCATTTCTAAATCTCAAAACTAAAAAAAGAAAAATAACTTAAAAATACCATTAGCATAGTTTTGTGACGTTGTACTATTTACAAGAAGATAGTTTTGTAGAGCAGAAAGAGTTGTATCGAATGAAATCTTACCCTTTGCCAAACAGCAAACAAATCGTTGTAAAATAAAAGGAAATATAACTTTTTCCCCATCCCAAAAATATGTAATTACAAAATTTAAGTATCGTTCCCCAATTTTTTTCAACCATTCCAAAACTTCTTTAAGTCCTAAATATAATTTATATTCGCAGATGATCTTAAAATACCATTTTAAATTAAATTTCATAAGTTTACGCATGGGAAAATCCATTAGATAAAAATACAAACTCAAGTAAAAACCAGCAGAGCAAACTGCTCCATGCACGTTATCCATGAAATAAAACATAGTAAATCGAATTTGACGTTATATTTATCTATTTTAGTAAAAACACCAATATGACTCTAAAAAATCACAAACTGGTAATTTATTCTTCTTCTTAAAGCGCTATAACCGCTTACGCGATTTTGGCCGAGTTTAACAAAGCGCGCCAGTCGTTTCTTTCTCGTGCTAACCGGCGTCAATGGGGCACACCAAGTGAAGTCAAGTCCTTCTCCACCTGATCTTTCCAACGCAGAGGAGGCCTTCCTCTTCCTCTGCTACCACCAGCTGGTACCGCATCGAATACTTTCAGAGCCGGAGCGGTTGTATCCATTCGGACGACATGACCCAGGCAGATTAGCCGTTGGATCTTTATTTGCTGCGCTATGCCTATGTCGTCATAAAGCTCATACAGCTCATCGTTGCATCGCCTGCGATATTCGCCGCTGCCAACGTGCAAAGGTCCAAAAATCTTATTACTTACATTAAAATACGCAAAGTGGATGAATAGAAAATCATTTTAACCGTATTGTCCAATAATCTGCAAACAAAATACCAGCAAAGTATAAAGTATGTGGCAATATTGCACACTCAAGCAGTTTTTTTCGCAGAAAAATGGAAGGTCTTATAATTTAAATTCGAGTTTATTTCAAACTTTTCCCGGGATACATACAGTGGCTGAATAAAGAACTCGGGTATACATAACGTGCAGCTTCAAGTTCAAAAGTTTTGTAAGAAATGCAAGTTATATATTTTCGGGAACTTTACCTTGCATATGTGGAGAAGACCTAATAAAGAGTTGCTGGAAAAAAACTTACGTCTGACAGTTAAACATGGCCCACCCCGGGAATGATATGGGATTGTAGGTCTGCTGCTGGTATTGCAAATTTGTGCCTTATTAACGGAAATATGGACCACAAACAATACCTAACATTTATGAAAGAAAATTTGGTCCAGAGTGCTGAAAAGTTGGGAATTAAGGACAATTTCAAGTACCATCAAGACAACAATCCCAAACATAAGGCACTTGGTGTCCATCTATGGCTTATGTACAACTGCCCTAAAGTATATCTGTAGGCTCATTTGGAAAACCAACTGAAAAATTATGTTATTAGAAACAAGAAGGACCTAGAAGATGATATTAAAGAAGAGTGGGGGAAAAAATATCCTTAACATACAAGAAGCTGGTCGAAACCATGCCAAGAAGATTGAATGCTGAGAGAAATAATAAAGAAAATAAATATTAACTATAATGTTTTTTCTTAAATATTATTTGCCTAGCTCTACTTTATATAAATGCCCGAGTTCTTTTTTGTCATGATAGATTAGGTTAGGTTAGGTTACGTTAGGTTAGGTTAGGTTAGGTTAGGTTAGGTTAGGTTATGGTGGTAGGCGATGTGCACGACCAACTCACTTAGACCTTACAGGCTCGTTGTGATACCAATGTGCTACAGGGGAACCTTGTTTATTTACTTTCGTGAAACCGTTTTGTGGCTCTTATGAAATGTAGTATTGATGCCAATCCCACGCCAGACAGTTCTGTAAGAGAATTAAAAAAGTATTTACCTAGACAACCTGCTCTGATTTTAGCTAGGGCTCGACAATTGCAAAGGAAGTGCTCGACTATTTCTTCCTCTTCCTCATCCCTGCAACTTCTGCAATATTTATGGGAGAAAACTCCTAATCTCGAGGAATGCCTGCCAAATAGCCAGTGACCGGTTAAACAAGCCACAACCCTCGAGATATTGTCTCTTGAGAGACTAAGCAATTCCTTTGTTCTTTTCTTATTTATTGGCGGCCATAGTAGCCTAGCTGTTAGACAAGTATCTTCATTTCTCTATGACCTATTGGCCTCCTGCATAATGTGGGTTTTTATTATTAGTTTACTCGTGGCCATGGGTATTCCAATGGTACTTTTATCTCTGAGCAATTGGAGAGCAGTACCCTTTCTGGCTAGCTCATCAGCTTTACAGTTTTCCTCAATATCTCTATGTTCTGGAACCCAAATAAGGCTGACCTTGAATACGTCACTAATATCACTTAGAGCTACTCGGGATTCCTGTGCAACCTTCGATCTTAGTAAAGCCGCATTCATTGCTTTGATGACCGCCTGGCTATCGGAGAATTTATTTATAGTCGTTTTTGTTACGGCGTGCGTATTTAGATATGTAGCCACTTCTTTTATAGCTAGAACCTCTGCCTGATAGACGCTGCAGTAGTCTTGTAGTCGAACGGATAGTTCCAGTCCTAATTCTTTGAGAAATCTGCATAGCCAACCTTATCGTGGAACCATCTGTATAAAAATTTAATTCCCCCCTTCTCCATGGCTTTGGTGTCTGCCCCTCCCTTCGTGACGGTATACTCGTCTTGAAGAGCCTTTCAAAGGGGAGTCTAGGGATAGAGAAGTCTATTTCTTGTTTGTGACTATTCAGAGAGTGCAAAATAGAAACGTGGCCAAACCACCGGTCTTTCCCTAGCGCCACACTTTTGAGTCTGAGCGGCGGTCACGTGTTTCCCTACCAGATTCAGGGCAGGTAAATTGATTAGCACTTCCAGCGCTTTGTTTGGAGTAGTCCTTAAAGCGCCAGAGATGCATAAAATACCTGTTCTTTGGACCTTACTCATGATTTAGCGTGTGTCGCCTTTTGAGCTGATGGCCACCATACAAGTATTTTTTTTTTGTTGTCATGTACTTGGCTAAGTTTTTATGTTTGTAATTCCTATGTACGAATGCTTTAAAGTTTGGTTATGTTTTTTGTAGTTTTGAAAAATACGCTTGAAGAACGAAAATAAATGTGATGCATAAACGCATTCGATTTGCATTTTAATATATATTTTTTGATTTAAAACCATATCACTTGGTTGTCCGAGTTCACTATTGAGCCACTAATATTAGCTAATCCCGCGATTTTCAGTGTTTGGCATTGAATGTCTCGGATTGGCATCACTAATATACATATACACACATATACCCATGCAAGAATGTGTACATATCTCATACTTCTCAGCCGGTTACACGCTCATGCAGTCAGGATGGCTGCGGCGAAATAACAAAAAAAAAAAGAAATGTGGTAGACAATTATATGTAGTTATTTTTCGGAACAACTTCAAAAACTTATAACTTTGTGCATATTCTTTTATTTACACCAATACCGCGAAGAAAGGCAAAAGTAAGAATTATTTCTTTGTTTACTTTGAATTACTTGCCCGCCAGTTCCTTCGCACTTTTTTGGTCAGTTTGCAAAAACACTGCATAGCAATATTTCTTTGGCCGTAAACTAAATAGTTTTTGTTGTGCGTGTTTGTATGAGCTAATGCACTTAGCGGAAATACAGTTGTTTTCAGATTTTAACTCCAGATTTATAACTGTTTGCTTTTGTAAAATATGACTTAAATCGACTAATATGTTTAAATTGACTAATAATTCATAAAATCTATTAATTTGTATAAACTCGATTCCTATCATCAAACTAATTATATTTTAGTCCTGTATCGATATGGATATACTAACATCTTTAATGCATTGAGGATGGATAAGCATTTAATAAAACCAAAAGAAATATATATAAAAAAAAAATAAAAAAAGACATATCTACCAAAATAGTGAGACCCTTTCTTTGGAGAACTTCTAGAGATATTCAGCCCGATTTTGAGTAGAAAGTCACCGGGAGATTTTTTCTTATTCCCTTTCGTTCTATCATGAATATAGGTAGGTGAAATGGTTGAAGTGCCAGTCTGGCACTCCTCAAGTAGCACTAAAGCGCCGTTTTGATACCATTATGAGACCTCCAACAGGAAGCCAGCCAGCCAGACGGAGCTGTTGATATAATGGAGGAAATTAATTGGATTTAGGGGGCGCACTGCCCCTTAGTCGTCTAACTGCCAAACCCGGACATTTAGAGAGAAAATGCTCAACAGTCTCTTTCTCTGAACGGTCCCCACAGCTTCTGCAATGGGGGTTAAATGGTAATCTTAGCTTTTCCGCGTGTGTGCCGATCGTCCAGTGGCCGGTAAACACAGCTCCGAGTTTGGAAATTGATTGGCGAGGAGTCCAAAGGACTTTCTGAGTCCTTCGTGTATCGTATTCGGGTCAAAGGGTTTTCGAAATAGCACATGAAGAAATGGAGCTCCATCTTTTCTGCGCTTTCCTGAGAAATAATTTGTGCAGTTGGGTAAGACTCCGTCAGAAAATATGAGATTTGCAAGTGGTCTTTCGATTTCTTTGAAACTTTGGGAAATATTAGGTAAGATATTCTAGGTAAGATACATTCGAGCCTAAAAGGATTTTGAAAAATTTTCAAAATTGAGTCATCTACGCCATGTTGAAAATCGGGACCGTGTTTTTTTTTTTCAAAAATCAATATTTCTTGAACCGTTGGATGGATTTCAATGCAATTTACAGACAATATAGAAACAAATAAGTAGTTTAAATTAGTATTATGTTAAAAAAAAAATTTCGAAATTTTGACCAAAAAAAAGTCAAAAAAATTTTTTGAATAAATTTTTAGTAACGATTCCTTATGATTTAACCTATGATGATTTTATGGTGTCTATAATAGTTCTCGAGATATTGCGATTTTAGTGGAAGCGCGCACGCACGGTTCGCGTACGCACGCACGGTTCGCGCTGCGTTATGTGTTCCTGTATGAAGTGACTGGAGCAGACTGCTGCAGGTCTGTGCGCGTTTTTCTACTCCCGCGCTGCGTAACCGCGAACTTCACGGTGCGCGCTTCCACTAAAATCGCAATATCTCGAGAACTATTATAGACGCCATAAAATTTTTTTTTCCAAAATAAAGGTGTAAATTATCAGCAAGAGATGCACAAGAGACTCAAGTGTGCCCTCTCCACCAGCAATTTATTTAACTTATTCAGTGAAGGCAGAATGAACGGCATGCCAGTTGAGGCTGATAATCTCGATGCCATCGGCATACTCCAACAATTGTGCGCTCTTATAAAAAGCGGTGCTTGAGCGAATTGTTTTTGCAGCTCGAATAACTGCAGCTAATAGCAGACATAAATGTTACGGCTACTCATGAAACGAATAAATTGCATATCTGTGTATATATGTACGAGTATGTAAGAATGTATGTATATGAGCACATTGTCATGTGAGCAGATATCGCCCATTTTTCCACTACTTCAACGTACAGTGTTCCAATTTATGTGAGTAGTTAGTAGCAACTGTTGTTACAGAGTTTCGGTCGATGTGTGCCCTTACATATCACAATTCGTTATTCTACAGGAAAATGAAAATTATTGTTGAGTTCAATTGAAAAGGGCAACTACATTTTTGCAATTTTTGCAAGAATTAATTTGTAGTAGTAAGGAGAAGCAACAAGCGAAAGCGAAATGAAATTTGTAATTAACCACAATTTAATAGATATGTATGTGTGTGTATATAGTATCGACTGCGTTTGTGAAACTAATTAATGTTTAAAGTGAAGTACAAATCGAAAATTTACATTTGTCGAGAGTTTTTTGTATTGTAAAAAAGCAAAAATAAAAAATATTGAAAATTTGTATTTAATATTATATATGGCTTTCACTTATTCCACCAAAAGATATTAAAAACGTCAAAAACAAAAAAGTTCATTCCAAATTTTATTACTGAAATATGAAGAATAACACAGTACAACAAATTTTGAGAGCATCATGAGTGCACTTTTTTTCAAGAACAATTTTACAGTTAATTTTTGAGTCAAATTTGAACCCCCTTTTATGGATCGATTTAATCACTTTTTTAAGAAAAGCTTAAAAGCTGATATTAAATACAGCATTTGAGGTTCAGAATGTACAACAAAAATGTTTGTCCAAAAATTTCTGTGGAGTTTAATGAAGACACAAAAGTTATCAATATATCCAAATGGCGGCCGCCGTAACCGAATGGCTTGGTGGTCGAATCTCGGAGAAACACCAAAATTAAGAAAAACATTTTTCTAATAGCGGTGGCCCCTCGGCAGGCAATGGCAAACCTCCGAGTGTATTTCTGCCATGAAAAAGCTCCTCATAAAAATATCTGCCGTTCTGAGTCGGCTTGAAACTGTAGGTCCCTCCATTTTGTGGAACAACACCAAGACGCACGCCAGAAATAGGAGGAAGAGCTCGGCCAAACACCCAAAAAGGGTGTACGCGCAAAATTAAAAAAAAATCAATAATTGTAAAAGTTATCGCTGTTTGTGTGTAGCCTGTTTCTCTAGAAGTCCCTTGCGGTGATCATCACAAGTCCTTGGAGATTCATCTAAAATAAATCCGACAAGAGAATTTAGCTTTATTACAGATAATCTTGAGCCTGATCGAAGATTTTTTTCACAGTTAGCAATGTGGCGGCCTCAGGAAATATTTTTCAAGTTTTCGAGAAAAACACCGTCAATTAATTGTTAAAAAAATTGAATTTTTTGAAAAAAAAAATCCTTCGATCAGGCACGAGTTTTTTATGTTTTTCAAAAGCAGTATAAATTTTATTGAAACCTACCATGCAGTTTTCAAGTTACAGTGATCACCAGTTCAAAAAACATAATTTTGAGAAAAACGCATTTAAAGTTTCGCTATCGGTTTATGTAGAGTTATACGAAATATTTAATTATTTACACTATTCCATCTATTCCTGGGCCATTTAACAGTTCTTCAGCCCTCATAGCAGCTTCGAAAATATCGATTTGCTGTTGCCTACGTAGCATTCTACCTTCTCGAGTGCAGCATCCAGCTGCTTGCTCTCGAACGCTCCGAAGCGCCCGAGCGCCCTTTGTTAATTGTTTAATAATTGCTGAATAACTGGAAGAGTGTTTGTCGAATTCACATCAGATTTCACTTTTAATTTCATTTTTTTATATTTTTCACTCAACGTTCATGTTTCAGCTCCATAGCACAGCACCGGTCGAATTACGGTTTTATATAGTGTCAGCTTACAGGGTCTGTTAAGAAGTTTTGATTTAAAAAGTTTTGTAAGTGATGCGTACGCTCGACTAGTTGCTTGAATGCGTTCCTCTATGGTAAAACTCGAATTATCTGTCGTCAGTTTGTAGCCTAGATATGTGAACGTGCTTACTACTTAGTCCAATTTTTGCCGACGCTGCTTCAAATTCGGAGAAGGTTGAGACTTGTGCACTCTTGGTACTGACTATCACTATATCATCGGCGTATGTATATAATTGAGTTTTTCTATTCATTATATGTCCAGTTCCTTTGGCATCGTTTACCTCGCCTATTATACAGCATAGAATTAGGTTAAAAATTGTTGATGAAAGTGTGCCGCTCTGTCTTACGCCCCTCTGTGTATGAAAGGCTTCAGATTTATTATCCTGTATCATTATTTTGGGTTCAGTGTTTCGTAGGGTGATCATTCATAGCCAGGCTAGTTTTTCTGGGATTTTGCGTTTCTTGAAAATCAGTGGCATTGTCATTCGGTTGTCGGTGTCAATCGCCTTTTTGAAGTTAATGAAAAGCATATGAAGATCAATGTTGTGTTCATAGAATTTTTCCATTGATTGCTTAAGATTTTTTTTTTCAATATTTCGAAATTATAGGCTTTTAAGAATACATTGTCAAATTTTTGGAAGGATATTCCCAGTATCTTAGATTCTACAGCCGTTTTAGTACATTCGACAAGCGGCGGCATCAATGGTCACATTATCACTCTCAAAACTTTAAATTCAGTTATCTCAAAACTATTTTTTCGGCCTGATATTGTCACAAAAAAAACTATTCAACCAATCGTCTGAAATTTTAATATGTTGGCTATCGCCCGTGCTAGAATCATATTCTTATTTGAACTTTTTCGTTTTTTTTTATTAAAAAACTGAAAAAAACGATTTTTAGAGGGTCAAATTCAAAACCGCGCCATTTTGTCAATTTTTTTTTTTTTGTTTTTACACACTGATTAATATTTTGTTTGGTTTTGTGTTTCAGATAAATAGAAGAGCCAAAATGGACAACACAGTCCAGGTCTAAATTTTCGGAAGGGTCAACTGCAACGCCATTTTTAAAATTATTAAAACTAAAAATTTTTTTTTCATTTTTGTATGTAACAGAAGTTAAATAAAAAACCTAAAATATTTAAATATCGTTTTTCATTTTGTTGTTGTAAAAAATCATGGAAATACCCTAAATTTTCGAGTTCTATACCACCGGGACCCCTTAAGTGTGAATATTTGGTCAGAAGTTGAACGTCCCGGGCGGAAGCCACATTGATATTCCAGCAAAATTTTTTCCAGCGTATTTAATAAGTCTATTGCTTCCTTTTTTCACCTTTCTTGTGGGTAGGTATTATTAGTGCTACATTCCAATCCTTGGGCAGCGTTTCTTGTTCCCAGATATTAAGTGCTGCATGCTTTTGAAGTGAAAACTTCTTTAGAATCGTTGGGAGTGATTTGAGACTCGATGAAACGAAAAAGCGACACTCTTGGCTACGAAGCGTTATATGTTGATATACGTATATGTGTGTGGCTGCTTACTGCTGAGCCACGCTAGTATAGTGAGTATTGTAATATGTATACCACACTGCCTATTACTTGCTTTGGTGTTTAGTGCAAGCGTCATACGTATGTATGTTTGTATGTATGCTAGTACGTATGTGTGCGCGCCTGCGTATTACGGAGCCACGGTGAGAGAGAAGGCATTATGTATACCTATACTACACTACCTAATACTTGCTTAGACCAAGCGTCTTACAAATGTTTGTGTGTATGTTAGTACGTCTGTGTAATATACGCGTTACGACGCTCATAATAGCAACCGCGTGTGCTGTATTGCGTCCGTGTTTTTATATTCGTAAATATTTTCATTTTTAAATATTTACCGCAATTGCAGGCGGTGTTGCAATATACCACAATCAAAATGACGGTAATCGTATTGTAACTCCGCAGATAGATCTGAATGCACAGCAACTAGAATCACTGTATGTTCAGCTCTCTAAAGTGGGAGAAATATGTGCATGCGAAACCAGATTGAGCAATGGAAAAACAGTTTTAATTGTGGCAATTTATGTTTCACCGAATCAATCAATAAATAGCATCACGGAATTCATTATCGAAAATTTAATAAAGTATACACCAGAAGTATCGCGGATACTTAGAAAAGATTACGATAAAGTTCCAATGCTTTTAAGTGGCGATTTTAACGTAAATTTTGCATTGGACACAGCGGTTCCTTTAATTGACTTTCTCAATACAACATTCAATTTAAAAATGTGTAACAATCGCACTGAATCGACAACACGATCAAAAACAACAATTGACGCGGTATTTCAAAGATATGTTGACAACATCGAAACCAAAGCATTTGTATCATATTTTAGCTATCATAAGCCACTCGTATCATTTGTTGAAATTCAAAACATTGAGGATGAATAATAATAAAATGAAGAAAATAAAATATGAACTTTATAGCAATATTATAATGAACCTATAATTATCCCGCTCCTAATGCTGCTTTCGTCTCATTCTCTCTCAGTTTGTTTTACGGAAGGTTTCACTTCTACCGCGTCTAACCGTTAGACTGGTATTTGTTTTTTTTTTTGAAGTGAAACTTCTTAGGAGTCGATGGACGAGAGAGCAGGAAGATTAAAATTTCGAGGCCCTGCAACGTTTTGGGCATTTTCGTTCCGCGAGAGAGAAAAAGATATAACGTAGAGGAAAAGGAGAGAGAGAGAGCTATACCTTATATATATCTTAGATACACTTTATATACACTATTTCTATCCTGAGTTTTTCCTTGTGGTTGCTAATTTCTTGTGAGAAATAACACTGCCTACTTTTTGGCGCTTGTTTGTTGGTGCAAACTGGTAGGAAATATATTTTTGGTGCCTAGTATTTGGGGCGTTTTTGGTTCCAATTTTTTTGGCGTTTTTTGATTTTTGCCGCCTACTTTTCCACGCTTATTTCCGTTTCCCGGCTAGTGCTTGGCGTACTATAAATAGGCTATCCATTCCGGCGTCGGATTTATTGGTATTGCCTTGCGGGAATTTGTGTCATTGCTGCGGTCATGGAATCGCTGCGTTTGTGCGGGTGATAAACGCTCGGAGTATGTAGTGCGCGTTGTTGCGACGGTTTGTGTCCGGTATTTACCTACACCGGTCGAACCTTGTCCGTTTTTTGTAAATTTTGTCTATTTGTATTCTCTGCAAATGTTGTGAATTTATTTGCATATCTATTCTTTCTCTCTCTCTCTCTCTCTAATTCTCTCTCGGGTCTCTCTCTCTCTCTCCAATTCTCTCTCGGCTCTCTCTCTCTCTCTCCAATTCTCTCTCGGGTCTCTCTCTCTCTCTCTAATTCTCTCTCGGGTCTCTCCCTCTTTCTTTGTCTGCCTTGAAAGTTTCACTTCTGTTATGTGTACTACGCTACACGCCCTTGTTTTTTTTATCAGTAAAACTGCTTATTTTTTTCGATTTACTTTTTGATCAAAAATAATGATTATTTTTCGATTTTTTTTATCAAAAATAAAACTCATTTCATGATATTATTTAATATTCCAATATTTAATTTTTTTTGTATTTTAACAAAACTAAGAAATATACGAGTATTATTATTATTGAGCGAAAATTTTAAAATCTCAGAATTATGATTGAATATTTATTTGTTTTTGGTAAAATTCATTGCTGAAATATTTCACCTAATACCCAAATTTTTTCATTTATATTTCTTCAGTATAACTATTTTGTAAAGCTCAAAATATCAAAAATCTCTACAGAAGTCCATCTCTTCAAAAAATTTTGTTGGAATTTTTAAAACAACCCAACTACAAGTAACAGCCACAAAGTGCGAATAATCCCTGTTAGTCTTCTCACTACGCATCAATTTAACTTTAATTGCTGCCTTCGTTCCACAAACATATCTTCAACAAATTGTTAGAATTTATACGTACGCAGATACTGAAAACGAAAGCTACTCGGATGCTGTTTAGAACGGCGCCACATGCATCAGTGACTAATGCAACATTAAATTTCTGTCACCAAAGCAGCGCGAGTCCGACAAAAAAAAATTAATTTATTTTAAATGAAACCTAGTGCTCAGCAGCGCCTTGAGCAACCTCAAAAGAGCAAGCGTTGTTGTGCGTAAGGCCAATATGGGGCGTTCAAAGCCACACCCAGAGGGTAAGCAACATTAAGCATCCCAAAAGTTTCAGCATGATTTAGCTGCCCCGGTGGAATGCAAGATGGGTTGCGTGGTTTAATTTCACTATTAATGCTGTTAAGTTTTCAACAAGCAGCAAAAACAATAACAAAAATAGCAATATTTGAGCTGCCGTCGTTGGCTAATTACTACTGCACACACGTTCTTATACAGCGCGCTTGCAATGCATTCAACGCATACAGTATGGAATAAAAATAATGAAACATCTGGTATGGTATTTAAGAAATTCGTTGCGCTTTTACTTTTTTAAAGTTGAGCATTGCGGCCTTTAGGTATAAATAACAAAGGTGTACTTGGTGTACTTAATTAAACGAAAAAATAATTAATGTTTCAAATAATGCTGAAGTTCCATTTCACAAATTTTTGTAATCATCAATTACGAAACAAAAAAGGCTGTATGCAATACTGAATTGGGTTTAAAGGGTTATATACCTTGTGAGCCGGAAAAAATGGACGATTGCCATAATTGTTTTTAAATATGTTTTAGAACTTTTATTCAAATGAGGCATATATCAAACTGAAGGGTAACTCTCGGAGAATATACTTTGGTGTTTTTATTTTAAAAAATGTTATTATTTATTGTTGATATCGCCCCTCCCCCGAAACGCCGTTTTTTAGAAGAGGCTTGCGGTGATTATGCGCTACCGATTATGTGCTGAAATCTGAAAAAACTGAAATCAAAAAAATTAAATGATTATTGTAGAAAAAATGTTTTTAGTCAATCTGAACGGTTTATTTACGCTCGATATTAAACCCGCTTTGCACCAAAAAAACGATTTTTGAGGGGTTGAAAAATTAAAAAAAAAATATTAATTCCAGCGAACTATGCAAATATAATATTTACAAAAAGTGAACCGTTCAGATTCACGAGGTTATAACTTCGAATAATTAAAAAAATGTTTATGCAAATCGGTCAAATAGTTTTTGATAAATAATGATCACCGCGACGGTAATTCGACGGACTTCGAGATAATCGCGTCTAAAGTTTTGCGTACCGATATTTATGATTTTTTGAATTTATATTTTTAAGATGATGTACTTTTAGAATATGCCATAAAAAAGTGTTCGATTTTTTAGTCCAACACAAGGTATATAACCCCTTAAAGAGCAATCAATTTTGTTGGATTCCCGAAAACAGTTTTTATTGAATTTATGAAGTGAGAAAATAATGAGCACCTAAGAGACATGAAAAATAGTAAGAAAGTTAAAAGAGGGGCGACCGCTATTAGAAACCACTTTTTCTATAATTTGGTGTTTCATACCCGGAGGTTCGAACCCGTACACCACAGAATGGTATTCACGCAACTAACACATTTGACTAACGGTGGCCGCTTATATAAATAATTAAGAGCTTTTGCTGGAAGGTTATTTCCAAAACAAAAAAAATCAAATGAGAGTATACTAAGTGCTAAAAAATATTGAAAAATTTGAAAAACTTGAAAAATAGTAAGAAAGTTTAAAATTTTAAGCAAAATATTTGGAGCTGAACTACGAAAAATAAGTGAAGTCAACGTTGTCCAATATAATTACAAATTCTCCTTTAACACTTATGTTGAATAAGGGTTTGATACAAAGATTTTATTAGTGTCGTAATCAAAAACAAACTTCTGACGTGATAACGATGTATTCGGCTGCAAGCATCAAAAAATGCGGCGTTATCTTGCTCATGCGTCGTTACTTTGCGTGAACTGCAAGCGAGAGCGCGGAACGAACGACAAAGAGGCACAAGCGGCCCCCGCGTTCGGCAACGTTCGACATCTGGCTCTCTCCTACTTGAGTGAGCATATATAAATATGTATATGCGCATATGTATATAAATTCACACATTTGTATTTGCATATGCCTTCTTCCTGTGTGCATGGTAATGAACCATTTCTTTATTGAGAATAGGACGACGATAGAAAAAGTAGGAAATGAAAGGGAGTGTTTCGAGTGTAAAGTGTCTTGAAAAAGTCAAATCGATGATGGTGCCTCTTAGTGTTGTTGACTTATTAACGTCTGATGCACAATCGAAATTGAACATATCTTTCATGAATTTGATAAATGTTTCGAAATTTTACACGTTTGTGTAAATGTAACTTGATCAATTCCATTGCGATTCCATTTACCTCCTTCTCTATATCCATACAAAATATCTATCAAACAATTAAATTTAAAATTTGTTTTGGAAAATGCAACCATTCCATGAGTATGGCAGAAATGATCACAACCCCTGCTTTTATGCTGCGTAAAAAATGTATTAGCATATCTATTAACACTATCTGATTAGATAAAAATATGCCCTTACTTTTACTTAGGGAAGCATAGTGATTTGAAAACTTTGAACCCGTTTAATTTTTTGTATTGTGACACTCTTGCAGTAAATGAGCGACACGTTTTCGAGGGAATAGCGAAAAATATAATATTTACTTATTAGAGAAGTACTATAGTGTGAAAAAAAACTAAAAATTAATTCTTTATTTCTGAGCGATAAGCTAACGAGAATTGGGTATTTTTGATTAAAAAATAACACATTACAAAATAAGCATTATTTCAGAACGGCAAAGAAACACTCGCGAAATGGGTTGAATTATTGGACAAAAGATATATCTCGATGTGTAGCTTTTATATCTAAACAAAAGAATAACATTCATTAACACATCATCAGAATGATTATGGAGCCTGGTTTCAGCAATATAATCCTCTTAGCATTCTCTCTCTTTAGCGAGCCATGGGAGCTAAAAAAGGAAGAGAGACCTATTATCCGAAAGAAGAAACGAAAAGCCGAAATACGTGAGTGCGGGGAGTTTGAGATGCTAGCCAATAGGAACAACGCGCGAAAATTCTACCAGAAAGTTCGGCGGCCTACAGAAGTTTTTAACACCGGGGCGTTTTCCTGTAAAAACAAAGACGGCGATCTGGTGACTGACATCCAGAGCAATCTTAAATTATGGAGGGAATGCATTTCCTCAGGTTCAGCGACATTGCATTATTTTTCATCACGTGATTCAAGTCAGATTTCAAGCGCCATCGTTCAGTTGATGAATCTATATTAGAAACATTGAATAAGTTGATACAGGGTGAATCAAAATATTGCTTTTTTTTCTTTTGCATCTATAATTTGCGCTTTAGAAAAGTATTGTACTTATTAAATCCTTTACCCCGTCAGTGTTGAATTTTAACCCAAATCATCAAGTTCTTCTCCACCTGATCTTTTCAACGCAGAGGAGACCCTTCCTCCTCCTCTGCTACCACCAGCTGGTACCGCATCGAATACTTGCAGAGCCGGAGCGTTTGTATCCATTCGGACGACATGACGCAGCCAACTTAGGCGCTGGATCTTTATTCGTTGGACTATGTCTATGTCGTTGTAAAGCTCATACAGCTCATCGTTCCATCGCCTGCCATAATCGCCTTTGTTAACGTGCAAAGGTCCAAAAATCTTGCGCAGAATCTTTCTCTCAAACACTCCAAGCTTCGCTTTATCGGATGTTGTTATCGTCCACGCTTCTGCGCCATACGTTAGGACGGGCATGATGAGAGCCTTATAGAGTTTTAGTTTTGTTCGTCGAGAGAGGACTTTACTACTCATTTGCCTACTTAGTTCAAAGTAGTACTTGATGCTAAGAGAGATTCTACGTTGAATTTCAAGGCTGAAATTGTTATCTGTGTTAATGTTGGTTCCTAAATAAACGAAATATCTTACAACCTCGGAATCAAAATTGCTAACAGTGACATTTGGTGCCGATACGTGAGAGCGCTGACTGTTTGTTTGATGACAGTAGGCACTTCGTAGTACTTCCCGGTACTACCATTAAGGAAACTATCGAAAATCAGTTGAGCACTGGGCTCTACACCAGTTAGTCTTCACCTGTTTTCCATCAAAAGTTGCATATACTTTAATCCTCCCACAGTTTTGTTTATTTCCAGGGGAAACCACACCAGTTAGGCCTGGCCACCCCTTCCTGGCATATCTGTCTCACGTCGACTTAAGGGTTCGTTTCTTTATCAAGCATAGCACATACAATATTTAGGTGCCTCTTACCTCGTAGACATCTGCGTGCTTTAATGCATGTTTCATATCACTAATTGTTGACGAAATCTTATCCCACACATACTTTGAAGTCATCACGATGTCGACTAAGTTTTCTGGTATTATCGAATCTGATGGTGCGGCTAAACCGCGTCTGCTAGCCACGAGTCGTAGGCATACAGAAAAAGCATGCCTTGGATCTTCTTCTTCGTGGCATATTGGGCGCAGGTGCATCGTGGCGATGTAGGTACTTCTGGTAGCAACCATGATCTGTCAGGAATTGTGTTAGCTAGAATTTGAGTTCTTTTTTCGATGTTTGAGATTAGCGTATACGTCCATACTCCTTTTTTTCGAATTTTTCCAAGGCACCTTTCATTTTAATAAGGATATAGCCTTCCTTTTTTCTATAATCGTTGATATGTTGGTGTGATACTGCTCTTTTTTCTTGTACACTCTCGCTCGTCGTTCCGCCAATACATCGATTAGCATCATTCCTGCGATCACCATCACCATCACCATCACCATCACCATCACCATCACCATAACCAGCTTCGTCCGAGGTGGTTTTGTATGGGCCTATCACCCTCAGTGCGCAAAATCTGTACAAGACCACGTAGAGTCTTCTATATGCTTTGACCCTCAAGGATTTTGCTCATATTGGTGCTGCATATAGCAGAGTTGATGAGATGACGCTAGTTAGTAGCCTGCGTTTGCTGCTTTCAGGCCCACCCACGTTCAGGGGCATACTAAACTCACATTCGTATGTACAAAAACAGCAAATATACTCATACATACATACTTGAAATTCACATTTAGAAAAAAATGCAATGTGATGTTGTATAGATAACATAAATGTGCACAATTTGCAATGAGGATATGCAAAAGCTATTTGTATTCATTTTAGTAGCTCAAGCCTTATCACACATGCTGCAGCTCCCAAATGGAGGTGGCGTTTTCTTAAAATTTGAAAACGAATGTTGCTATTGTAGTCTGTAGGGCATCATCTTCACATGGATGCAGGCAAAAACAAGCGGCAATTATGTTACTTAATGAACGAAAGCATGCCAACTGTTAATTAAAGAGTGAATAATAAATACCACGCGCATGATGCATATGTCTGTATGTATGGAAGTATAAATAATGAGATATGCGAGCACATAAATAAATATGCACTCATCGTTGGCTTAAAACGCAGCCACAAAATGCGACGTCGTCTCCGCTGTAAATGAGCACTAATTGATAACAGTGAAATGATGTTCGAGCTATTTGAGCTACTTTGAGTACAACAGGCAAGTCAACGCCACAAGCGTTGATGGCAATGACACATTTCATAAATAGTTAGGAATATATGCCACATCCACGACAGTGATTGCCTTAGCAGAGCAATTAAAGAGTTTCTCTAATTCAACTTCGTTCAACTAAACTTCCGCAGAAGTACGCAGAAGCATTAATAAAAGGGGAAAGGGATGTTGTTTGTCGACGCAAATTGCTTGTGGCAAAAATTGCTTTGTTTTTGTTTTTGCGCGAAAACTTGGCATTGAAAAGCTCCTCTTGCAACTACACAAGCACTGGCGGCAGCAAACAGAAAATGCAGTAAGCAAATTTGGTACGCAAAAAATGTGCAATACTAGTATGACTTGCAGTCACAAATAAAAATAAATCCTTATAAAGCCAAAGGCAACTAACTATGTGAGCTTATACCGAGGCTAAGAACTTAAAAATGTATCTGTACTAACATCCCGTAAAACCCTGAGTATCAGTATTTCTGAATATTTTAGCTAAACTGGAAATACAGCCAACTTGAATCAGTGAAATTTTCAGTAAGAAATAATCATGCGACCTTACCTTTAATTTTTAAATTCGTGTTGTGGAAATTCAGTTAAACTGGTAAGTTAAAGGTATCGCATTTTAAATTGAAAAAAAAACAATAAAAATTTAAAATGATTGGACAATCTTTATTATTTTTGTATAGATAATCCCTTTCAAATGTTGGCCGCAACTGCGCCGTAATTCGGTCATCCGTAAACACCAATTATGAATGGCTCGCTGGAGGACTTCGGTTGGTATCTCGTAAATAGCTTTAGTAGTGTTGGCTTCCAATGCCTCAATCAAAGCTTGTTTATCCACAAAGAATTTAGACTTTACATATCTCCACAAATAACAGGATGTGTAGCAAGTAGCACCCTCTTGTGGGAACCAAATATTGGGGAGATCATGGGATTAAATTTCTGGCATCAAAACGTCTTTTATGGCGCTATAGCGTTCGCTATTCACTGTTACATTGGCGTCAGCCTTGTCTTTGAATACATATGGACGATGATTCCCCCAGCCGGGATAAAGAAGCAATGCGAATGGGTCTGGTGGTGAACGAGGAAAAAACATAGTAGCTCCTGCTATGATTTCGAGGTAGTAAGAGACTTCTATGAAGCAGCATTATCACCGATAACAATGTCAGCCTAGGAATCTAACGTGGAATCTCTCTTGCCAACAAGTGCTACTTTGGACTAAGTTGGCAAATGAGTAGTAAAGTTCTCTCTGGACGAACAAAACTAACACTCACACTAACACTCTCACCATGCCTATCCTATCATATGGCGTAAAAGCTTGGACAATGATAACATTCGATAAGGCGTCTCTTGGAATGTTTGAGAGAAAGATTCTGCGGACGATTTTTGGACCTTTGCATTTTAGTGACGGTGAGTATCGAAAGCGAACTTTACGGCGTCATAAACATAGTGGACGAGGAAAGATCCAACGGTTTCGTTGGCTGGATCATGTCGTCCGAATGGTCGCCCGTATTCGATACGGTACCAGCTGGTGGTAGCAGTGGAAGAGTAAGACCTCCTTCGTTTTGCCCTCGTTCACCACCACATCCATTCGCTTCACTTGTTTTAACTAACAGCACGGTTGTTAAGGCCGTTGATGTCAATATCATCGGCACATGCCAGCAATTATACGCTTTTATTAAAAATTGTGCCTGAGTGATTAAGTTCTGCGGGCCGCACGATCTTTTCCAGCAACAGGTTAAAGAAGTCACATGACAGTGAGTCACCCCGTGACCTCGTTTGATAACCAACGGCTCGGAGAGGTCCTTCTCAATTCTAATGGCGCTGGTATTGAATAATGCCATCTTGCATAGCCGTACTAGTTTTGCGTATTCAGTCATCGCAGCATATGAGCAACTCTTTTTCGGCACATAAAGTATGTGTCAGAAAAAAGGATCGGCGATTATTCGTGAAGTATAAAAGATATATAATGAAAATTTTTTTACATGAAAGTATGTACATAACTACGAGTCGCAATTACTCAATAAGCCGTGTAGTCTTCATCGTTGTCGAGTATAGTCTGACATATTTATCATGCTTTGAACCAGCTTTTCTGCGTAGCTCGTCGACAAAGAGGACCGGCTTTCCGGAAAGATGCGTTTTCATAAATCCCCACACATTTTCAATAGGGTTGGCATCTGGACACAGGGAAGGTAAGTCCATTACTGTGACGCCATTTTCTTGTTTTGCTGTTTCTCGATATGTTTTTCTGAGAGTAGTGGTTTTGATGATGTGGGACGGTATGGTATGTTCGCCTCCTTCAGTCGTCAATCGATGGTGCTAATACTCACATCTATTCCTTTTTTAGCAAGAAGCAGAACGTAATATATCTAGAAGTTACAAGAAAAAAACCGGTTCTTTTCTTTTGACACAGGCTGTAGGCTTTAGGAGACTCCTTTCGGGTGCAGCTTTAAAATCGATAAAAAAATTGTATGTGTCGATTCTCCTTTTATGGGGCTTTTTCAAGATATTGTGGATATGTGGTCTATAATTTCTAGTTGGTAGTTTCATCACTCCTTTCAAAAAGCTACAGTCCTAATAGTCATTTCCTCACCAAAATTTAAATTTTTTGGGGGCAAATGGTAATGCTCTTCGGTTGATTGAGAGTTTTCGGCGGCAGCAAGCAGCTATTTGTTTCCTTTTTTTATTAGTTTTTACGAGTCCCTTCCACTGACGGCTCCAATGGCAATGGGCTCACTTTATATGCTCAACCCCTTAATACTAGCGTTCTTCACTATAGTCGTTGTCGGTTCACTAATGTGTCCGTAATTAAAAAAATTTTACATAATTTAACTTCTAATAGCCGCACTTTGAATACTTTTACGAGAAATCGGACTAGTATTTACACGCTTTTCGTAAGCACTCAACAGTTCTGCTTCCAACTGCAACTCTGCCAATAACAGTAAATCGCATTAAATGCATAAACACGAAATGTACTAATGATGATAGTGAATAACAACAACAACATAATTGCATCGAATAGTGGCGTTGATGTTAATGTTGTTGTTGTTTTTCCAATTTTACTAAGCTTTCGACAACATTCTACCAGCAGCTGAACGTTGCTTTGCTCCTTAGTGGCATCATACTTAACTACTTCGTTGCAGTGATGATGGGATGTTAATGTTAATGGATATATGGATGTATGTGATTTGATGCTGTGTTTGCTACATACGGACAATATGTATGTATGTATCGAAATATGGCATATAGTATATATAGAACTCACCAGTAGCTCAGCATTAACCGTACCGAGAAGGATAGTAAAACCAACTAAAAGGTACTTGAGTAGATGTGGCGTATAAGTGAAGCCTTACATCAGTGTGGTAGGATCAAACTGGGCGAAGGCAATACCAATTGGGGCAATAATTAAAAAGCAACTAACCGTTAAGAGCATCATGTCAGAAATCAGCTACATCAAACACTTAACTTCGTTAGGAGGTGATTGAACGACAATAGATCAGTTAATTGCTACTTTTTGAAGTTAGGTTGTTGTTCCTGTTTTAAGAGTAATAGAAGCCGCGTCAGTGTAGGGTGTATCGCCGGACACCTTCGTCTGGCTCATCTAAAGGTAGGCCCAGGAAAAATGCTGTTTCGACGGGTTGGGTCCAGAGAGAGAGGGATGTTAGATGAGTGGGTTTAATAGGGCATGTGAAAAAGTGGTTAGTTTCGTGCGGGGTACCTTCAAATGCCGGACATATGTTTGGTAGGTCGGGGTCAATTCTGTAGTAAGTAGGAGTTTAACCTGCTACAGTATCCAGAACGTAATTGTGCCAGAGCTACGCGTGTCTCACGGGAAAGCTAGAGCTCTTCATCTGCTATAGGTGGTGGTTGGACTCCGATTACGGCATTCACAGGACGGGAGATTAAGAAGGTGGTGACGGTCTCCCGGTGAGTGTCGTTTATTGACTGTCTAAACACTGTCTGGTCCAGTCGATTTCTGTCAGTTTTGTCCTGGATCTCGTCGGCGTAGTTTAAAAGGTGTCTCCTGACGTGCCTAGGAGGCGGCTCTGGCTCAAGCAGGTGTCTGCAAGGGTGAAACCTGCGGTAGCACCCTAGCAGGAACTGCTTGCTGAGCAGTTTATTGTGCTCCATTACAGGGAGCATTTGTGCCTCATTATGAATGGGTTGAATAGGGGGCATCAGGAGCAACCGGTCGCTGTCCGAATGGCAGTATTTGGCATGTCTGTAGCTTTATCCACTGCGTGTCACTAGTTCCTGGCGACCAGACAGGCGCAGCATAGTTTAGAACCGGCCGACCAAATGCCTTAAATGTCGATAACAACAATTCTTTGCCTTTGCTCCAAGTGCTGCCGGCAAGCGATTTGAGGACCTTGTTGCGATTTTGGACTTTAGTGGCAATTGCGGTTGTGTGCGCTGAGAAGGAGAGCAAACTGTCGAGGGTTATACCCAAAATTTTGGGATTGTTTGCCGTCGGAATTGGTGTGTCATCGACTTTTACCTTGAGGGGCAGTTTGACCTCCTTTGTCCAGGTGGTAAAGAGGGTCACCGTGGACATAGGGGGGGAAAGTTGAAGATTCCTCGCAGTGAAAAGCGAGAAAGGTCGGTGAGATAGTTGTTCACTTTGGAACACAGGCCATCGATGTCATTGCCCGACTCCATTATCGTATAGTCGTCAGCGTATGAGACCAGGGAGACTCCCTCTGGTGGTTGGGGGAGCTTCGAGATGTAGAAGTTGAACAGCAAGGGTGAAAGGACACCACCCTGCAGTACACCTTGTTTAGTCTTCTTCTGCTTTTATGTTTGGTCTCGAAAAATCACTGACAAGTGACGACCGCTCAGGTAGTTTGCGGACCACATCTTCAGCCCTGGTGGGAGTGTTGACTGATAATTATCATCTAGTAGCTGACTGTGTCGAAAGCCTTCTTCAGGTCCAACGCTACTAGGACAGTCCTCTTGCAGAGGCGGGTTTGGTTAAGCCCGCAGTTTATCTGGGCGTTTATGGTGGTGAGTGCAGTGGTGGTGCTATGCACTCGTCGGAAACTGTGCTTATATAGGGCTGGGTCCATGTGTTTCGTGAAGAGTGGAAGTAGGAGGGCTTCAAGTGTCTTTTGGAGTTAGGTAATAAAGAATGCAGTAATGGGCAAAGTGAACTTGTAAATATAAATATTTAGAAGCATACAATTTTATACGAAGGATGCTTTTTTACATACTTAGATATGAACACATTTCGGCTATCCGGTTCCAAGAGGCCATTAAATTTCGACCAATACTAAAACCATAATTTGAACTGCTGATGAAATGCCACTAGTTAATTTAAAATACCATAGGAAAAATAGTTAAAGTACTGATTATGGGGGTGGTGGAGGTTTTGTCTGAGTCACACCTCAGAACCAATTAGCACAAAAGATACCAATTTGATACACCGCTAGTAGAATATTACTTTTTTTTGATTGAACTCTCTTGGTTTGACTATGAATCTGCCTGTGGACAATTTTCTTTTCTGCAATTTCTTTCAAGTTAGCCACCGAGAGTTGCCCCGGTATTCTATGTCGTAGAGCACCCAGTCTTGAAAGACTGTTTCCTTAGATTCTTCTTGATTGCAGCTTCTACATCTAACGTTTTTCGGCGACCCCATCTTCCTGGCATGATCTCCCAAAGGTCAATGGCCGGTTATTCTTGACGTTATTCTGAATACTCGTATATCTGCTCATGGCTTTCTTAATAACTCGTCGGTTCTGGATTTGTTGAAATTGAGCCATGATTGTTTATTTATTTTGAAGGTATCCGTGTTAACCCATCTGTCAACGGCCTGCTTCACTCCATAGGGACAGCCTATTTCTAGCTCTTCGGATTCGTTATAGCATACCCCCTGACATGCCTGTTCATCAGCTTTCTCATTTCTTTCTAAGTTCCTATGGCCAGGCACCCAAATGTTAGTGATGTCTGTCGAGACCTCTAAAGCATTAAGTCCTTTTTTGCATTGTGTGGCGATTTTTGAATGGGTTATAGGGGACTTTAAGGCTGTATGCCTATTTGAAAAAAATCATACTTCCGATGGTAGTTGTGGATAGTTTCTTATTATCCTGCAAGCTTCCCTTATCCCAAGAGCATTTGCTTAAAAAATACTATTCCAATTCCCCATCCGAAAAGACTTGGAAGTTTTCTGGTTTCTCGAATATCACCGGCGCCGACGCCGCAATCCATCTTGGATCCGTTAGCGTAAAGTGCAGTTGTATTCTCTTTGACACATGTTGGCAACTCTGCATGGTGACAGTCGTGTAACTTGTGCGCTCCTATAAAAGTTTTGATTTTACCACGGATATTCTGAGATATAAATAAGCTCTGGCAGTTTTAGCGGAAGTGGTACTGGTGGTGATTGCATTTGTAAGGCGAAACGTTTGTACGAGTGAGTTGGAATTGAGAAATAAGCAGATTAGCCTGGTGGTGTTTCTTTTGGTGTTCCTTTTGTTCACTTCTTCGCGCGGATCAGTGTCCTAGTAACTGGAAGGAGAAGCGACGTCTAGCGGAAGGATCAAATACCGAAACAATCTTTTGGTTCGTGCATTAGATAAATGAGTGTTCAGACAATTGGAAGGTGAAGCGACATCTGGCGGAAGGACATCATCCCAAAACGATTTCTTGGTTGGTGTATTAGCTAAAGGAGGTGAAATACCATCCTATAAAGATAGAAGGCGCAACTTAGCATCCTGGAGAAAAGAAAAGCTGACCAGCTGTCCCCAATGGACACTAAAAACCAAACCCCAAAAATGCACAAAATGAGTACCCAAAAAGTTGGTGATTTGGATGTAGAAACTCTTAAGCTTATAATCAAAGAGAGTAACAATGAGATGCTTGAAAAATTAAATGAATTAAGTAGTGATGTGGCGGAGCTAAAGAAACAAAATGAATACTTATCGCAGGAGATCGAAAAAATTAAAGCTGAAAAGAATATGGATAAAATAAGACTCGCCCAGTTGGAAGACCATATCAAAAAACAAAATTTAATTTTCAAAGGCCTAACTGTAAGTACATCGACCAAGGAGGCAGTTGATAAAGTGTGCAAGGAAGTACTACAGATAAATGACGCATCAATTGTCAAATCGACAAAGAAAATCTACGAGCGAGATGGAAAAATGACGGTGCTGGCAGAAATCAGATCAGAAAAGGATATCGGAGATATTTTCAAAAAATCAAGTAAGCTTGCGGGTACAACAATCTATGTAGAAAGAGATCTTAATTTAGAGCGGCAACAAGACAAGAAAGTTATGATGCAATTGAAAAAAGATATTATGGCGATTTCCTCAAAACATCGAATTGGCGTCCGAGATGATAGAATGAAAGTAGCAAACAAATGGTTGAGATGGAATAAAGATAAAAAGCTGGTATGTGGCATGGAAGATGCAAATATTACATTGCAGCTTTTATATGAAAACAGACTTCAGAACGTTAAAATAGATTATAATATATTGTTAAGTAAAATTATTTCAAAAAATTAGAAAACGTCTGTCATAGCAAAATGATTAGCAAAAATAACCTTAAAAATATTAGAAATGAAAATAATTTAAAATGTGTACAAATTAAAATTAATATTATTTCCTTTAATGTCAATGGCCTTGAAAACAAATATATCTTCCCTGCGTTTTTCGACTATGTTAAAAAGCATGACATTTTTGAACTTATAGAGACCCACCTAACCGAAGAGAAAATAAATCAAGCAAATAAATATTTCCCCGAGTTTGACACTTACTGGAAACCAGCAAGTCGTAGCAGCAAATTTGGAAGAGCGTCTGGAGGTTGCGTGTATGGAGTCAAAAAAGAGTTGCAAAAAAAGGGCATACGACATAGTTTCAAAGCCGAAAATGGAGTAGATGTGATAAGATTCCACGTAAAGGATGACATAATCACATTTATACCACTGTATATAAGAGGAGCAGCTTGGCACGAAGAAATTGAGGTTGTTAAGGAATTTTTCAAGGAAAACACAGAGAAGATATCAGTCGTTATGGGAGATCTAAATGTTAGAGTTGGAAATATACAACAAAATATTGAAGACTTGTACACAGCTACATTCTCAGCAGATACTGGAAAAAGGAGCTCAAGAGACGCAGTAATAAATAATAGAGGCAAAAATTTTATGGATTTCTGTGAAGACTATGGTTTAATTATATTGAATGGCAGAACAGCTGGTGATGAGGAAGGTAATTTGACTTACATAAGTGCAGTTGGTAATTCCGTAAACGATATATGCGCAGTTTCCCAAGAAGGTTTGAAATACATTGAAAGATTCGAAGTTGAATCAATGGTATGGTCTGACCACATGCCAATTAAATTAATATTAAAAACAAATATGGTACTAAACGAGTTGGAAAACATCAACTTATTGCCGAAAGTAGTGCTTAAAGGAAAAGATAAGATAAATTATCAATTAAAACTAAACCAATACCTAAATAAGTTTAAAAATGGAGGAGAAATTATGGATCTGAAGAAGCTTGCCGACGTAATAAAAATGTCAGTGCCACAGTCACCTGCCAGAAATATTAAAATCACTTTTAAAAAAGCATGGTTCAATTTCAAATGTTTTAAGGCTAGGGAGCTATCCTTCAAATATCTGAATGATTTTAGAAAATCTAACATTGAAGACGATAAGCAAAAATATCTAAAAGCAAATCAATTTTATAGAAACGCATGTGAAAAAGCAAAGAAAGAATATTACGAAAAAATTGAAAAACGAATCAACAAAACTGCAAATGCAAAAGAATGGTGGAGTTTAGCGAAGGATATAAGAGGAAAGTCATTTCAAGTTGGTACAAATATCACTGCGAACGATTTTAAATACTATTTTCAAAGCCTACTAAACCAACCGGAATTAACAAAAGACATTTATTACGCAGCTGCGCTATGTAAAGATGAATATCTCGATAAAGATATAACATTTATGGAAGTTGAAAAAACCATTGAAAATGCTAAAACCAATAAAGCGCCAGGAGAAGATAGAATACCTTATGAGCTGCTAAAGTTTGCTTCGCCAGAATTTAAGTTAGAGTTAACAAAGGTATACAACATAATTTTTGAGAGCGGAAGAATCGATGAAACTTTTGAAAAAACGATAATTTTCCCAATTTTTAAGAAGGGAGATGTAAATGCAGCCAGTAACTATCGGGAAATATCGTTTATGAATTCTATCGCAAAGGTGTTAATGGGATTGATAAACGCAAGACTTGCTAATTGGGTAGAAAAAAACAACGTGCTCACAGAATTCCAAGCCGGCTTTAGAAGAAACTATTCAACTGTAGATAACATTTATAATCTTGCGTCTATTGTACATCTAAAGTTTCATGAAAATCAAAAAGTTTACGCATATTTTGTTGATTTCAAGGCGGCGTTCGACAGGGTGCCGAGGAGACCGTTGATTTATAAACTTCGACAGATGGGAATATCTAGCAAAATAACGAACCTCATAGAAAATATTTACGGTAATACTAGATCGGCGGTTTGGACGGGAAAAGAAGTATCCGACTATTTTGAAACCTGCACTGGTGTGAAACAAGGATGTCTGTTGTCGCCATTATTGTTCATTTTATATCTAAACGATTTGCACGACTATTTAGAAGGTGGTCTATTGGTTGAGGGCATGAATATACGTATTCTCCTTTATGCCGATGATATCGTTCTCCTAGCGGATAACCCTAAAGTCATGCAATCCATGATTAATAACCTGGAGAAATACTGCGCTGAATGGAATATGGAAGTAAACCAAAATAAATCGGAGATGATGGTGTTTAGAAGAGGTGGACGACTTTCCCAGGCTGAAAAATGGTGGTACCAAGGTAAAGAAATTAAATTGGTGGCCGAATATAAATATCTTGGTGTCATTCTCACACCCAAAATGGCATTCGGCAAGCAAAAGCTAGTATTAATTGCACATGGAACGATTTTTTAGCGAAGCCATTCATTTCATTAAAATCAAAATGGAAGCTGTTCCAAGCGGTATGCAGAGCGATACAAACCTACGCAGCGCAAGTTTGGGGATATGCCTTATTCGATGAGGTAAATAAACTTCAACGCTACTTTATTAAAAGAATCCTCAAACTACCCGAGTTCACTCCAAATTATGCAATAACATTAGAAACTAATATAGAAGATAGCCACATGTATTCTTTAGAATTACACATGAAGTATGTCTGGAAAACTATTTATAAATATAATTGCAACAGACTCCCACACAAACTAACACAAGGCATCTTAAATAAAAATGTATTTTGGCTTAAACATCTGAACGACATGGGAATGGAGTTCGGTCTGAAGTTTGAAGAAAACATCACTTCTATAGACTGGCAAGATCGCTGTGTGCAACTTCTTACCGAAATGAGAGTAAAAGATATCAACATGGCAAGGCAAAAAGCACAGTCAAGCGAGAAGCGAATTTACAAACATTTAGACTACTCAAAAGGGGAATCATATATTAAAGAAGATATGCGGCTAGCTGATATTACGACAATTTTCAAAGCAAGATGTGGTTTACTGAAGCTAAATGCAACTACGTATGGAAATGCTCAGAAAATATGCACCCTCTGCAATTTAAACGAGGAAGAAAATATGCAGCACTTCTTAGGAAGATGTCCGGTACTGAAGGAGATCAGAATAAAATACCTAAACGCAGCGAAGCTAAATGAAGCAGAAGTAATAGATATACTTAATGGCCACAATTGGAAAATACTAACTTGCTTTATATACTCAGCCTTACGCTATAGAAATTTTCTTATTGCAGAGTTCAATTTTTGATTAATTTTTGAGTTGTGACAGACAACATTGTTATTGCCACAAATTTATTATTTCTTTCTTTATGTATTTATATGTATATTTAAACGAATTATTGTAAAAATTATTGTAATGTAAGATGAAATATTTATAAATAAATAAAGAAGAATTACTACTACTACTACTATTCTCTTTGACTACTAAATTCAAAGCCCATTCCGTTCGCATGGAAAACTTTACCTTAAACTCTATTCTAAAGTCTAGGGTAGCGGTAATAAAATCTCATGAGACGCCAGGAAGTCTTAGCTGCTAAAATAGCACTATGACCAAACGTCCTAGCAATCCAAACACCACCGCCTTTTATTCTGAAGGCGGTATTTGTTACTTTTAGTCATAGTTGTAAGTCTATTAGTAACTGACAGAGCATGACATTAAGTGCTTCTACTGGACAATATTTCATAGCTCCAGTTATTCCTGCGCAGGCTGCTCTTTGTCGGCATGTTAGCCGCCTAACGTTGTACTGTACTCACAATTTTTACAATATTAGGATTTGAGAAATCTTCTCTTCTTAATTGGCGCGATAACCGCTTACGCGATTTTGGCCGAGTTTAACAAAGCGCGACAGTCCTTTTTTTCTCGTGCTAACCGGCGCCAGTTGGAAACACCAAGTGAAGCCAAGTCTTTATCCATCGGATCTTCCCAACGTGGCCTCCTCTCCTCCAACGTCACCTCTTAATCTGCTACCGCCAGCTGGTATCGCATCGAATACTTTCAGAGGCGGAGCGTTTGTATCCATTCGGACGATATGACCCTCCAACGAAGCCGCTGGCTCATACAGCTCATCGTTCCATCGTCTACGATATTCGCCGTTGCCAACGTGCAAAGGTCCAAAAATCTTATTTAGAATCTTTCTCTCGAACACTCCAAGCGTCGCTTCATCGGATGTTGTCATCGTCCAAGCTTCTGCGCCATACGTTAGGACGGGCATGATGAGAGTCTTGTAGAGTGTTAGTTTTGTTCGTCGAGAAAGGACTTTACTTCTCAGTTGCCTACTTAGTCCAAAGCAGCACTTGTTGGCAAGGGGAGTTCTTCGTTTAATTTCAAGGCTGACATTGCTATCGGTGTTAACGCTGGTTCTCGCTACACAAGGGTCTACAGATATATCAAATTTCAGAAAAATTAAAAATTAAAATTTTCCAAAATACTTGGATCATCTCTTGGAATGGAGTTGCGCAGCTCTAAATGGGTTATGATCTTCAACGCTGTACCTGAGGTAGAAAACTCTTATTTTTTTGGTTTGCTTTGTTCACTGAGCTTCCGACTCTTTTTGACAAACCTCAAGAAACAATCAGATCATAATTTTGTTACTAGAGACTATATAGTACTTGAAGATAGATTTTGAAGTACTATTTATGACATGACTTGAAAATAAAAAATCGAAATACATTTGCTCTTTTATTACTATCATATTTCTGAAAGGGGATAAGCGGTAAATTTTGTTCCTTCGTGGCACGCAGTGCCAATCTCATTGTTATTCATATTTTTTTAGTAATTACAATAAATTAATTAATTACGTGTGAAAATTTTATAACAAAGTGAGAAAACTGTGTTTAATTAATAAATACAATAGCAGTGAAAAGAAGTAAAAAAGATTGAAAGTCAACGTGATTTTTTATTCAGCTCTATCAATATAAATGTTACATATGTATATATATATATTTTTTTTTAATTTAATATTTACAAATTTAAACGGTATATTCATTAATAAATATATAATTAATTTTTTAATTATCATGGGGCCAAAAAAACACAGCTGATGATATCACAGTTAACAATAATCAAGCAAAGAGTTGATGATTGGAGTGTGCGAAAAACAGAAACCTGTTGCAACTGACTTGGAGAGTCGATTCCAAGCATTCATGCTCTGCTGCATTTTCTATTTTCACAAGTTGCGGCGAAAGTTATGGCAGCTACTAGGCTCCTATGTATCGCTGCTCGCAAGTATACTAACGCGACAGTGGATTTTTGGTCATTTGGACGCCACGATCAGAGCCAGAAAAGTGCCTCACCGGAATATACCCTGTAGGGAGAACCAAATTTAGTGAAACACATTTCTTCCTTAAAATAAAGTACGATTAATATAAAATGTTAAGGATGAAATTTATCAATTTTAAGTATATAAATAAAAGTGCAATCACAAAACAAATCTATTTTAAAAACTGATTTTTTTTCTCTCTCTCCGATAATCTAATCCCACATTGCTAGCAAAACAAGTTCAAACTCAGTTGTGGTTTTACACATAAACCTGCGTTCACAATAATAGCACCGCCACATATTGCAAGGCTTCAGCTATTTATTTATTTACATTTAATTTTTTTATATTTTTTATGAAAATACTGTTCAGCGTACAGCAAAAGCTACTGTAGTGTGACTACCTTTGGTGACATCTGTATTTATATAGGTCGGCAAACGTCGATTAAAACTCTTGAAGGGGTTGTCACTATCACCATCATTGCTCGCAAATGCCGGGCATCTCTTAACACATCCATCTGATTTGGACCAGAAAATTATAAGAAAGGGCACTACCACTCGCCCACTTTTGGTATGGAGATTGTAAGTATAAGTGTACCCCTCTCAACTTACAAACTACGTTGTACAAGTAGCATTGTCCCTTCAGCTAATATATACATGTAATGCTACACAAAAATCTGGCCAAATTGGAACGTCAGGCGCTCCATGGCGCTATTTAATCGGTCAAGGGAAAACGTTAGCAGCTTTGATCACAGGCCACTGTCTCCTGGTTCGACATGCTCAAAGATTGAACTACCTCATTTCGACTATTGCCGCAGCTGCAAGGATGAGGAGAAGGAAGAATCTGTCAGACATTTTCTCTGTTCCTGTCACGCGTGGCATGCCACCAGGTTTTTAAAATTTGGCTCATTGTTCTAGAGTGAAACTGATGACCTTAGAGATACAAGTGTCAGCCAGATGGATGAATTTGCACATAAAACAAAATGGCTTAACGAGGGGTGGCAGGTAAACTGCTATATAGTTTGGTATCACAATGGATGGGCAACAGTCTTAGTAAGTTGGTGTGAAGGCCGACCTACTTATAAGAAAAACTCTATCCTAACGGACACCTCTCCACGTATATAACCCTTATAGTACGTCCAGCATGCCAAAAATGCGCTAAAAGAAAAATTGTTTTTAGAAGGGATAACAATTAAAATAAGTATAAAAAACTTGTATACACGGTTTATATGTGCTTAAACTTAAAAAAAATGTATTTGAATTTTTCTTTAAAAAAAATTAGCTTATAAAAATTACGTGACCCAAAGTACAATAAAAAAAGTTGCTCCACGGTCTGCATCATTTCTCCTTGAAATGTTGATGAATATGTAAAAATTAAAAAAAATTCTTGTAAAATTAAGTTGTAGTTATAGTTTGTCGAGCCGGATTTTTGAATTTCGAAAAATTTTGCAATTAACGGCATTTTAAAAAAAGTATACGTTTTACGTCATAAATGTCACACTTTAATTATGTTTATAAAATTTTTTAACCCTAGAAGGGTACGGTTAAATTGTAGGCGCTTATAGGTACCGATGAGTAAATTTTACTCACTTCAGAATTTTGTCGTTATTATCTAATTTATTTTGTAAAATAGTAGTTTTAAATGAAAAAAATTTAAAGCCAGCATATAATATAAATGTAATTTTTTATTATAATATGTAAAATAAGCAAAAATAATACTTTATTATTGATTCAGGACACTTTTTTTGTGCATGTTCACCGCAAATAGCTAAGCCTCTTGGCTTGCGCCTACAATATTCTGAATGGATTTTTTCAACGCGAGGTTCATGTTTGTATTAGTTGCTAATCTTTTATTTTGAAATCCTTCCGTTAACTCCTTGTGTAGAGATAACATAAAATTATAGTCGAGATTCTGGGGTTTTCCCACGGCTACACATGTTGTGCGCGTAAATGATGTATGCGTTTATTGCAGCTATGTTCATCATATTTTGGAAAAATGCTAGAGGCCACCTTCTGGTTTTCCTGACATGGTTAATGTTTTGGCACATCTGGTCAAAACTGTCAACTCCTCCTTTTGTTGAGTTGTACACATGCACTATTTCTGGTTTTCCAGTGGTCTCATGAATACTACCCGTACTGTGCATACTAGACGCCAATAATACAAGTTTATTATTATTGGGCTTGTATGATACAACTGTCAAATCCTCATGAAATATAAACAATGAAGTGGATGCGGCTCGTTTTTTGAAACTTTATATCTGTAGCTTCAATAGGCAATTGTGGTATATTTTTTTTTATTGTGCCAACAGTTGTTGTTTTGTATTCATGGCGGAGACGTTGAATGAAAGGTACACTCGTAAATCAATTGTCTATCGTGACATTTCGATTGGTGCCCTTTACATTTTTCAGCAGTTCAAGAACGTAATATTCACCAGCAGCCATTGCAGGTGGAACACTTCCTTTTCCAAGGTAAACAATGGCATCCAACATATACTTTGTTCCGCTATCACAAGACATGACAATTTTGATGCCATACTTGTTGGGTTTAGAGGGAATATACATCCTAAATGGGCATTTGCCTCTAAATCCAACTAGTTGCTCATCAATGGTTGTATAGCTTCCAGCCTTATAGTTCGCTCTGCAAACTGGAGCTAGTTTGGTCATTTCTCTTCTAGCTGTTCTTGTTTCTTTGTCATCGAACCTTAGACAATTTAGGATAAATTTGAACCTTCTCTCAGGCATGGTTGCCTTGTACCTTTCCCCACAGTAGGTAGTGTCAAACATCATATGTGTTGCCAAGTGATTATCTTTGAGAGCAGCGGACAAGACTAACAAACCAAGAAATGCTTCAAGTTCGTCCATTTCCAAATTTGACAAAACCGCGTGAGATTTATCGTATAGTTCTCCCTTTGAATGTTTATTTCTTTATTTGTATAAACCAAAATCTCTTCCAATATGTCTGCGGTAAAAAACAGTTTGAAGCAGCTGGCAGGACACAACGAATTTTTAGCATTTGCTGTTGGGCCAGGGCGAATGTGAACAATATTTTTTGAGGGAGGTTTTTGACCTAGCGCAGCAACAGGTTCCTTACTCCAACTAAAATTTCCATCTTTTCCGATCAGATTGTTGTTACTAGGTGTAATAATTGTAATTACCTCTTCTGTTACACGAAATTCTTGGGCAGCTGATCTTTCATTTCTTCTCCCCTCAATAAGTTTCTGTTTTTTACGTTTGCTGCTTCCAGGTGTTTCCTCCCTTTCTTCCTTTTCACTAAGTTACTGATAAATAAATTTGACTCACACAATTTAGTACGTAAAGGGTACCGATGAGTAAATTTTACTCACTAACTTTTTTTAAATTGTCCACAAGCGCGATAAATCAAACAACACCATTCAATACTTGCGGCAGCCGATTAATGACAGAGTGGGCCAAGCACTGCTAGTGGCTTGACTTTCAGTGTGGCCAACCTGCAGATTTACGAACAAATCTATTCCTTATGTGAGTAAATTTTACTCACAGTACCCTTCTAGGGTTAATAAAAATATCAAAAATCCAGCTCGACAGACTATAGAGAAGACACTTTCGAATATTGAAAAAAACGCATCAAAAATATTAAAAACTGTATGATTTATCTGCAGACCGTGCCGGAAAAAGTAGTTTCGAGAAAAATGAGTTTAAACTTTCAAGTGCATTTCGCTCGATGTCGCGCGCATTTAAAGCAAAAAAGCAAGAGTGTCATAAACCTTAGCATATCGACCTTACACATACTCTCATAATGTTTTATAGATGTCCCTATACTTTAGAATAATAAAAGAACCGAAAAGCTGAAAGGCTCAGAAAGTAACGGCCAGCCGCCTCAAACTCTCGTCCAGCAGTTACATTTTCTACTATACCTTTATATCTATGGGAAATTTTTGCAATCGACTTCCACAGAAATACGCCTAAAACTATAAAGAATAATAATCTGTAAGAAAAAATCGATTTCTTGAAAATTCTGGGCGTATGTAGCCCCTTAAGCACACACTTTTCCACATACCGCAAGTCCTTAAGTACTTTTTTTTAATTTTTTCCCCTTGAGCGGACAACCTTCCCATAAGCGGACACATTTGCGAGTCCCTTAGGTGTCCGCTTATGAGAGAGTACACTGTATATCTCAAAGTTCTAAACTGTTTACAAATTTCAAAAACTTTTTAGTCGGTTAGTTATAAAACTGCTTCCACAGAATTTTTCTAAAAATGTTGAATAAAAAGTTTAACATTTTTTTGAATTCGTTTTTTAAACTTTTGTTTCTTAAACTTTTCTGAATTTTGTACAAAAAAATGATAATTCGTCGCGCTCTCAGTACTTCGAACACATTTAAGTTCGTTTTTTTTTTGCATTTTGAAACTTACAGGCCGATTTCGGCTAGTTTCAATAGTACCCTACCTTGATCAAAGAATATTGGGTATCATTGAAATATAGACCAACTCAACTCCTCTCATCATTCTGCACATTTATACATATATATAATATATTTATATATACATATATAATATATATGTATATAAGTTAAAGTAACAGAGGCGCAGAATTAAAGGTGTTGTCCAAATTTTGCTTTGGCACTCAATTTTGTGCTCAAACTTAATTTTGTATTGATCGTGCGTTTGCGTTATGATCATAGCATTGCAATAAGAATTCAGCAACAACATACATACATACCAATGTCCCCGCTCAGCGGCACCTTCGAACACGCGTTTATCGACACAGTTAATTTGCCAACAATAACTTCAGTTGCTGATCGAAGCGTCCCGCATTACAAAAAGAAAATAGCTTCGGTATGCCTTTGCATTTCCCCAGCGACAAAAATAACGCCTCTTGTTATCCCGCTAAAAGCAACGGAATGCGTTTGCACATACATACCTATCAGAGGTCTCCAAAAACGCACTCGAGTGATAGTAGGGCAATATAAGATTTGTCATAGAGCGAGTAACAGCGCTGTGAACTTTTAATAAATAAAAAAAGTAAAACGATACTAAAAAGTGGTTTGTATTAATTTATATATCGATTTTATGCTATTACATATGTATATGTAAGTAATAGTTTATCAATTTCTATTCATGACAACATGACAACTGTTAACAACAACAAATAATGTCTCAAAATTCATACCTATACACGATGGAGAGAATTATAAAGTAGCGCCGATCGTGGTACCGCTACTTTGCTCTCAGCGAGTTTTACTGAATCGCTGTATGTGTGACGCCGCACTTGTGTAATTTATTCATGTGTTGTTTGTGTAATTTCTCCATCTTCTTGCATTCTTGTTCGCATGTACTCTCTGATGGGCGCAATCTTGTTGCTATCATTCTTGATACTGATGTATGTATTTTGTCTATGTGTATACGAGACACATTAAGCTGCATTGCTCAGCACACTCCATTTCCATATCTAAACATTTAATCCCTAAGAACGTTCTAGAATGACAGTTGGTATTCTTTGTTTGCTTTGTAATCTTCATTTAGCCATTGAAACAACTGTGTATGTACACATATAGTACATACGTACGCATTGATACATGCAATTGGCCTTTAGGAAAAATCTCTCATAGCTTTTGCACTTAGTAGTGTTAAGCACTTAGTTAATCTGTGAATATTCTCACACAAAGGTAGCACCAAAGCTTCAAGTACACACTGCCCAACAAACGATTTTGTTCCATACGAACTTGCGATACATTTCAAACAATTCAAACTATTTCAAGGCAGTCTCAAATCTTCAATTTCTCAAACTCTCAACAGCATCTCAACAAACGGATTATACTCGTAATGTTCTCAACTTGAGAACTAAGGATTTATCAAACGTTGGAGCATATTTTGTCTTATGTTTGCTGGGTGATTGCAGATTTAACACTTTGTGTTGTAGATATATCGTATGTAAGTACAACAGATAACAACCCTCAAAGGAAAAGTACTAATTAAGAACTAGAATACTACCAGTTCACTTTTCAGCTCAACCAATTCGTTTTCAATCTTTTTTCCATTTTAGGAAGTGGAACTTTTCAATACGAAGATATCCCACGAAATGTCAATTGTCCGGCCATACATCAGCAAAAAACCCTTAAAATACAATTTAGGTGAAAAATCGCACAGAAATTTTTATGTTCCTTTCAGAGGTTCCATGGTTTCTCATGGATGTCGGGTATATTGCACTCCATTATTTTATTGGTGCTAAGCCCGTTTCAAAGATGCATATATCCCCGTGTGATAGTTTCAGTATTTGCCTTTTTTTTGGCAAATATTGCTTCCAAACATCCGAGAACATCCAAATTTTGTACTTGCGTAATAGAGAGTAAGCAATTGAATGCTGTTCGTGGCGGGAACGTGCCAATGTAAGATTTCCTTCCTGAACGAGCGCTCAGCGATATGGGAGCTCAAGACTTTCTGTATTAGGATTGAAGTGACTGAGAAAAAAAAATATGAAAAGAGTCTATGATATCACCTGAACATACGCCATTTTCTTATAAAGGGTTTTCCAATCAGAGGTGTGATTTTGATATTCAAAGAAAAAATTGAATGATCCGATGTTTATTTTATTACAAAGAGGAAAGCATGCCGTTAATAGTGAGAAATAACATCAGGCGTATAACCACCACGACCACGCTTACAGGACAATATCCTTTTCATGAAAATTTCCATAACCGAATTGAAAAGTGGCTGCCCTATGTTCCTGATAGCCTCACGAATTACATCTTTGAGGTCTAGAATCGCCCAGGACTGTTGGCGTAGACCTTCTCTTTCGCGTGGCCCCAAAGAAAAAAGTCACAAGGTGTTAAATTACAAGATCTCGGTGGCCAATTGTGATCACCTCTTCGAAAGATAACACGGTCCGGAAACTTCTCCCGTAAAAGATCAATGATTTCGTTGCTTGCCATCCAATTCCGGCCATAAAAAATCGTTAATCATCTCTCGATAGCGATAGATAACACCTGTTATTGGAAAACCCTTTACTTTAATGGGAGACAATATCTTGGAATTTCTATAGGGAAGCTGGATTGATTTAAATATTAGAATATACCTCCGAAATATCAAAACAATTAATGTAATTACGAACGTGTTAGTGCACGCTGGCATTGCATCCAGTCTTTCTTGTTCTTCTCTCTAAAAGTTTGATAATTTTTCATTTACAATAGATATTACTGTCGTTTTTCGGCAATGTTGCCATCGAAAATTCCCGTAATGTACTTTAAGTATTAGAGATAAGTCTAGTAGTTAATTCACATTAGGGACCCATAATTTCTGAGATAATTCCGAATTAAGCAGTTAATCAAAATCAACACTAAATCTAGAGTGCGACCAAATTAGTTGGGAAAACAAATAACTTGGATGACATCAATACTTAAAAAACTATCAACTAAGTACAATATATTTCTTTATTTATCATCGATATATTATTTCAATTTTATTATTGTTGAATTGCCAATTAATTTCACCTCTTTTTGAGTTTTTAAGAAAAATATGTTTTTTAAATACATATTTTTCTTTACAGTACTTTGGAATTATGGCCTAAAATAAATTTTCATACAGAGTTTTAATATTCAGAATATATGTAAATCTGTCATTATTTTGTTAGAATTTGGAAAATACAAAGGAATTTAGGCGGTTTGGAATTTGTTTCACCTTTTTTCTAATATTTTTACCTAATAGAATATTGCAATGCCGAATTTAGCACCTCCTTCAATGTTGCACCCTGTATATTGCTTAGAAAATTGCACAGAACATTTTTGGTGAAAAGCTTTTTGAACAGAAGTAGGCAGAATAAAAAAATAGTTTAGTTAGTCATTGAAGTACACCGACAACTCACCCTACCCTCTGAACTCTACCCTCTGCCATCGCCAGCACCACCACTTTCATTAAATGTTTTTGATTGTGCAAAGCCAAACTCAACGATGTTCTGCAACGGCATCTAAAATGTTGCTCACAAGGGAAAATTCCAAAGGATAAAAATTGCTTTGCTGGAATGTATCGGCAATAACAAAACAGATATCAAATGAATACAGATTATTTGCATGCCAACATACTCATGCCTGACCTCATGCTTACTTAAATTCGATGTTGTTTACCTTTGATGCATTCAGCTCTTGGCAGGTAAAGCGCATTTCTTTCTGTTTTACAACTGATCACGTGTATGATGCTTACATTTCTCGAATTTTGCGCACAGAAATAGAATAGAAAAGAAGGCAAGCAATACGAGGCGCTATTAAATGCACAAGTTGCCAGCGCTTAAACTTAAAATTCTGAAGTATTTGTATTGAGGTCCACTTTAGATGATTACAATAAATTGCAGTAAAAGACACATTCGTTCACTTGTGTTTTTATTTTATTTTTAAGTGTGTGGACATTTCATGACAGTTGGCATTGCAGTCTGCAGTTTCTTACTTAGTTTAAATAAATTCTAAGTTTAACAATTCCAAATGCCAGTTTGAAGCAGCTGAAATGGTTAGCGGCCGTCGCCGTATCCAAATGGGTGCGTGCGTGATTACCATTCGGAAATGTGTGGGTTCGAATCTATGTGCATGAAAACCAAATGATAGAAAAGGTTTTTTCTTATCGCCTCCGGCAGAAAATTGCAAACCTCCGAATGTATTTCTTCCATGAAAAAGCTCTTCATAAAAAACCATTTGCCGTTCGGAGTCGGTTTAAAACTGAAGGTTCCTCCATTTGTAGAATAATATCAATATGCAAGCTACAAATAGAAGGAGGAACTCGTCAACATTGATAAACATGAAACGACGGGACGCCTGGAGACTAACGGCAGTCATAACTGGCTTTTGGTCTGTCGGAGAACAAACAGCCAAAATGGGCATCCCACAACACATACTGACAGAGTTGTAAACAACCGGAGAAAGAGGAAACAATCGTCCATTTCCTCTGTAAATGCCCTGCCCTATGGAAGGACAGAATATTAACCCTGGGTAAACCGCTGTTCGAGAGTCTGGAACAGCTGTCTGGCTTAGATGTCAACAACCTAATAAGGTTCTTAAACCGCGCAGACTGGATATAGTCTTGCTGTAAATAACTGGTAAACAAGTTGGTAACGAGGATGTGGCAACAACATGGTGCGGAAGCGCTAGTTGGATTTTGGAAGAATCACCACTTAAACCAACCAACCAACCATGCGGAAATAAATTCATTGAATACTTCTGTTGATTTAAAAACATTTTTACTAATCTTTTTTATAGTACATATTTAATTTCTTCAAGAGAGCAAGAGAAACAAGCTTAATATCAGGGTGGAAAACAATGTTACGTGCGACGTGTCCAGTGGTGAAAATTTAATTGAAAAATAAAAGGTTTTTCAATAAGGGCGGGTAGATGTTGAAATGGAATAAAACAGGCTGTGTGTGAGTTATTGACAAAATTATTTTTTTATTTGAAAGGCGCATATATGCCATTAAGTGTGGAATATGACATCATTCAAATGCCCGCCTCGGCTTCTTACGGTGGAACGGATCCGAGTGGTCCAATTTTCAATGACTCTTCCGCATAGATCCGGCTGAATTTGAGCGATGGCCTGTGTTATGTTCACCTTTAAAGCATCGGTCGAATATTGTTTATTTGTATAGACCTGAGACTTCACGAAACCCCACAGGAAAAAGTCTAGCGGGGTCAAATCGCATGACCTTGGTGGCCAATTCACATCACCGCTGCGTGAGATAACCTTACCCTCAAATCGTTCATGCAGAATGTCAATCGTGGCGTTTGCTGTGCGGCACGTAGCGCCGTCCTGCTGGAACAGCTATAATATATGGATTATCATCGTTGTGTAGCACTCGCTGTTGACGGTGACCGCCTCACCAACGTCGTTTTCAAAAAGGTACGGACCAATGACGCCGCCGGTCCAAAATCCACACCAAGCGGTAACTTTTTGAGGCTGCATTATAGCCTGGTGAACCTCGTGTGGATTGGTGTCGTCCAATATACGGCAATTTTGTTTGTTAACACAGCCATTCATACAAAAATGCGCCACGTCACTAAAGATGATTTTTCGCCCAAAACTGGGGTTCTCTTCCAAACGATTCGAAGCCCAGTCAGCGAACAAACGGCGTTGTCTATGGTCATCACCTTTGAGCTCCTGGGTCAGTTGGATCTTGTACGGGTGTAGGCCCAAGTCCCGACGCAAAATTCGCCAAGTTGAAGTCTGCGAAAGGCCAAGGTCTTGTGCACGGCGAGGAATAGACTGCCTCGGGTTCTGCTGTACACTTTCCCGGACCGCGGCAATGTTCTCGGCTGATGTTGCGTTCCTTGAACGTACGGTTGTTGGTTGATTATTTACTGACCCGGTCGTCTCAAATTTGGACACCAAACGTTGAAGAGTCGACTTTGAAGAGCTACCACGTCTATCGAAAAATGGGCGCAATGCGCGCAACGTTTGCGTTAATAAACACTCATTTTGATAATAAAGTTTTATCATTTGAACGTGCTGTTCAATCGTGTAACTTGCCATGATGATTTCGCATAAACAACTGAATAATAAACAAAAGATTTGACAGATGTCACCAAAACAAAATGGCTGCCACAGGGCGCCAAAATCGACCCGCGCTAATTGAAAAACCCTTTAGTATAAATAAATTTGGATAAAATCAAAACCATTTTCAAGAGACGTCAATGGGCGACATTTACTTTTGTTTTTGTCCCGCGCGAATGTTTTGTTTTTTTACAATTGGCATGCAAACCGAAAATTGCTAGAATTAACTTTAGCACTAATTATAGAACTAATTAAGAGCTATAAGTTAAGCCTATTGACAAAATTAACAAAAAAATAGATGAGGGGTTTTTTAGTGTGGAAGTGTAAGATGTTCTCCTCTTTTTTAATTATTTTTTTTACCACCTAAATGATTTTTCAATTAAAAACTGATGCGCTCCTAAAATGGTAATTTCTGGTAAATCCGTTTATCCGATTTGTAAATTTATATATTACAATAATATAAATTATTTTCTATAAATCTGTACTTTAATCTTGGAGAGTGTACCATGTATTTTTTAAATGCAAAAGTATTCCATATATAGGAGGACGTCACTTTTTCTCAAAAGAAGGGTCAGATAGCCTAAACAGAACCAAACAACAAAATTTGCTACAATTTTCAAAATTTAAAGTTTAAGTACAGCTTATTTCAATGTTTTTCTTCGTTAATAGTACGCCCAGTAGAAGAGTGCAAACTAGGAAAATTTCCCATTAAAATTCTAGCAAGAGCGCATACGGACTTATTTTAATCCTTCACAAAAATGTTCAGTACCCATTTTGGCAAACTTTTCTTTATACTTTCTACAACAACAAGCAATGTGCCAATAAAGTCACATACGCGCAGGCACATTTAAAAACCTGCTTGACCCATAAAACTGCAAACAAAGACAATAAAAATCCAGCAAACAATACCTTTAGCTGGTGCAACTCACAGCAACAACCGAAAAAGGAACCTTTTTTCGCATGGACTGTCAGTCAAAAAGGCAATTTGTCAGCTAAGCACTCGATATACAGCAGCAGGCTCTGAAGCCAAAGTGGAAGCAGCGTCACTTACACCAATAACAAGTCAACCAGAGATAGTACTCATACAATGAACGCATGACCCCGAACGCATTCTTCAGGAGCTGTTACCAGTTTTACGAGAAAATGTTGCCGCTTAGGTATTGCTGTTGCTGTTCGCGTTCGCGTTACCAATAACAAAATTTAGAATAAGGTATGTTTGCTCATTTTGTAAGCTTGTCGTAATCGCTGAAAGCTGTGAAGCTTAGTAAGAGTAATCAGAGTAATGTGGCTACCAACAACAACGTTTTTGGGCATTTGGCCACTCGATTTCGACTCATGTGAGCATTCCACTGAAATAGGCAAGCAAAACAGGCTCAAAAGCCAAATTGTAGCAACAATAATGTGTTCATGGTTGCTGACATTGAGACTAAAAAACAAATTTTTCCAAATCTTTGGAAAAATGTAGCGTCTGACTAAGGTAAAATTGTAAATTTAGTTAAAGTACTTACGAAATAAAAAGGAAAAGTGCTGACATATTAAAGAAATAAGCCAAAGAGAGAAAGTAGACGGAAGCAATCAAGCAAATGATACAAGAAGGAAAAATGAGCTGTTTGAGAAAATATTTCGAAAATGAAGTACCTATGGGTATAGGAATAAGCTTCCGCCCTCGTAAAAGAGGAGTCGCATAGTCTTAAAATTTTCTAAGAATCTGAAGGAAAAAGTAATTTTGAGATTCATTCATTGCCGAAAATTTTGTTACAGAGTTTTTTAAAGCCAAAAGCCTTTGTGGTTCCTTTTGACATTTTTTTTTCTTTATTTTTATTTTTATTTTTTATAGTTAAATATAGTTTTAAATATATATTTTTTAATGTTTTATACTAAAATTTACTCTTTAAATATTTTTGTATGCTAAAATATACTCTTTAAATCATTTTTTTTTTAATTTTTGGGTAACAGTTTTCTTGTATTTTTTTAAAACCACGCCCTTTGAGATTTTTTTTCTCCTTTTTGCATTAGATTACGCTCAGGATTCCTAAAAGTTTCGTAGGGGGATTCCCCTAGCTTTTATATTCAAATATGTACAGCAAACCAATGAAATCAGATAAATCCGTGGTGGCTAGTTTCAACCGATGTTGAAAAGATCTCATAATAATATCAAGTTTTTTTTGTTTAAGGGATCGTGCTTCCCACAAAAAATATTGCTTATTAAACGTCCGAAGTACGATTTTCTCCAATTTTAGGAAAGAGGTCCGTTAGCTGACACAGACTATTTGGCAGATCAAGTAAAACTGTAAGCATTTGAAATAAGCTGCTTGACAGGCAAAATGTTAGATTTAAGGGCACGATGCCATCGCTTCTAAAAATTATCGGTCTGTCCTCCTATCACAAAATAAAAATAGTAGTAGCACTACTAAGTTATACATATTAAGTCCTTTTCCTGCACTATCAGTAATTTTCTTTCCACCTTAAAGCCCAAAGCCTCTTTATGAGCATTTTGTGCAAAGCAAATTAGTACCAAGCTAAAACTTCTATCATCAATTCAAACACACGACTTTTACTCCTCGAACTGTGCCAAAATACTGGGATTTGGATATTTGTATAGCGCATACATACATATGTACGTATGAACTCGTACTTATATTTACACTTGACTTTAAACAATTTCGCAATTACTCAACATCAATTGTCTCTGCAAGGCGTAGCGACAGTAAGTTACCAATTGTTACAGTGTGACTTCAATCTATTTTCAACTATTGAAGTCGTTTTTGTTGTTTTTATACGTATGTATTATTTGAACGAGCCTCACATGCAAGCAGAGAACACGCAAGGCTGACAGATCGACTAATAGACAAAAAGGCAGGAAGTCAAAGTAGTCAGGTAGTGGAGTTGGAGGATACATCAGGAAACAGTTATAAACTTCAATGAAATGTGTTGAATCATGCCTGTTTTTACGAGGGTTACTGCTTGTGTTTCAGAATTGAACTATCTCTCCTTTTTTCGATTTCTTGACGGATCACTGTAAAGCTGAAGGTAATTTAGCAAGCAGAAGTATACCCTAAACATTTTTATGTACGTGTGATTTTATGTTTCGAGAATTGTAAATTATTTATTTATCTTATTTATAAAAATTTATACACAATAAATTACAGTATAAATTATACCAGCTACGAGATTCTCAGTCACTAGAGAAATTAAAACAAAAGGATCGCTAGGAATAAATGGGGGTCCTCCTTCAATGAATTTATTGATATCACCATGACAATTTTTTGGATAGAGTTGAATTACTTAAAACTCCTCCTATAGTAAATTTACGAGTATTACAAAAACCATATGGAATTGTATATATTTTTACGATTTACTTACATATTTGGTTAAACTCGATCTTTACGGGCGGTTGTCGGTGTTCGAATGACATATCGATCAAACGAGTACGTTCAGCACTCGTTCATATATGTGATAGTATAGGGTTTTCCAATCAGAGGTGTGGTTTTGATATTCAAAGAAAAATGATATTTTTTAATATAAATGATCGTATGTTTATTTCATTATAAAGAGCAAGGTATGCCGTTAATAGTGGAAAATAACATCAGGCAAATGACCACCACGACCACGCTTACAGGGCAATATCTTTTTCATGAAATTTTCCATAACCGAATTGCAAAGTGGCTGCCCTATGTTCTCGATAGCCTCACGAATTTCATCTTTGAGATCTTGAATCGACCCTGGGCTGTTGACGTAGGCCTTCTCTTTCACGTGGCCCCAAAGAAAAAAGTCACAAGCTGTTAAATCACAAGATCTCGGTGGCCAATTGTGATCACCTCTTCGAGAGATAACACGGTCCGGAAACTTTTCCCGTAAAATATCAATGGTTTCGTTGCTTGAGTGTCCCGTAGCGCCGTCTTGTTAAAAATAAAGGTTGTGCAGATCAATACCATCCAATTCCGACCATAAAAAATCTTTAATCATCTCTCGATAGCGCAATCCATTCACCAATAACACCAGTTATTGGAAAACTCTTTATAATACAAAATATCCACTTTTGAGTGACGTTCTCTGATGCGATGATTCCATGTCAGCCGTCTGTACCTTTAGAGCATTTTTTTCTTGAGAATGCCAGGTCCGCGCAACCGCACCGGAAATGCTAAGCTATTACGTCACCTTCATCCAGCTACGACTACAGCAGCTTCCGAAGTAAAGTATGCTGTTGTAATAGCATAAAAAATGCCCTATAAATTTTTGGGGAATACTGCTGAAGTGGCAGACTTTGACCTGATACAAATCAGAGTCATTGCGGTGACGGACATTTAGTAATTAATCCAAGATTTTTTCTCACCGATAATTTTTTTTTTATAAACCATTTAAGGCCAAAATTTTGGTCAAAAATTAAATTCTTTTTTTTTTTTTTTAAGAAACCGCCATTTTGTCAAAAAAAATTATTTTGCATATTCCTCGATTATTTACTAGATTTAACATTACTTTAACGGAATCTGTTTGGTTTTTAATTTCAGAGGATCCAGTTCAGACATATACAGGGTGAAGTGTTACCAACTTCAGATTGCTAGTATCTGTAAAACAGCTCATGACATCAACGTCAAAATTGTTCTAATGACAGTGCAATATATTCTTTATAAGCCGTCAAAAGCACTTGCGTCTCAGTTTTGATTTGTGATTTGATTTTGATTTTTTTTTCTGCGATGGAATTCAAACGTAATAGTGTAATTGCGTTATATTTGGCTGGAAAATCATAACCAGACATTGTTCGTGAGCTCAGTCACCTCAAAGTGAATAAAATGTTTGTGTACCGCACTATAAAACGTTGCAATGATACTGGTAGCATTGCAAAACGCTATGGAGGTGGACCAAAAAAAACCGCAACAACGCCAGAAATGGTTCGGAAAGCGAAGGCTCGACTTGAACGAAATACACGTCGAAGTGGAAGAAAAATGGCCAAAGAACTGAAAATAACGCAAGACAGCATTCGACGCATATTGAAAAATGAGCTCAAGGTCAAGGCTTACAAGTTCCAAAAAGCTCACGATCTGTCACCTCAGCAAAAAACAGTTCGGTGCGAAAGAGCAAAGGAGTTGTTGCGCTTGCACGAACGTGGCGAATTTCCTAACATTGTGTTTTGTGATGAAAAAAATTTCCCAATTGAGCATTTCATAAACACTCAAAACGATCGTGTTTACTTGACCGAACGCTCATACGAGAATTTGAGCCTACGTATGGCCACTCGAAGCAATTTCCCATCGCAAGTAATGGTTTGGCCGCAGTGACCGCTGATGGACGCTCTCCAATCGTTTGTATCGAGCCTGGTGTCAAAGTGAATGCGACTTATTATCGGGAAAATGTTTTAGAAGCTGCTTTAGAGCCGTGGACACGCAAACATTTCCGTCTAGACCGTGGACGTTCCAACAGGACTCGGCACCGTCTCATAAAGCTCGTGTAAACCAAGAATGGTTAAAAAATCATGTTCCACACTTCATTTCGCCCACACAATGGCTTTCGAATGCGCCAGCCGCAAATCCGATGGACTATTCCATCTGGTCCATTTTGGAGAGCAAGGTGAGGACTCAAAAATATGCCGTTATGGATGCGCTGAAAAAAGCGATTATACGAGAATGGGCCAAAATACCTCAAGATCACATTCGTGCAGCATGCAACTCATTTTTGACCGTTTGAAGGCTATGGTCATATCGAGCTAAAGTAGATATATGTTAAAATTGTAATCATTGCTGAACAATTTTGTCTTTGAAATCAATAAAAACTAATTTTACACGAAAAAGTGATGGTGGTTTGAATAGGTAACACTTCATATCGTTCACCCTGTAGTGGTCACCGCAAAACATCTTTTTTGAGAGGTGCTCCCGGAAATCAGCTGTAACTCCGTTCCAAATAAAAATTTTCCCTGATACTAAGCCTTAGAATACAGTTAAAAGATAATAAATTTAAAAATTTGCTCACAAAAAATTCTGGAAAATTCGCTTTTTTTACCCTCTAACTGTATATAAACCCTTAAAACTGTAGGTCTCTCCATTTGTAGAACAAAATCACGACGCACGCCACAAGCAGGCGCAGCAGCTCGGCCTAATACCTAACAGAAGTGTACGCGCCAATTATTTATTTATTTTATAGCTTATAATAATTTCTACAACTCTAAATACTTCTGTGCTTGGCCTTTTAGCAGATCTGTTGCGTTCGTTCTACAGTAGTTAAGCCGAATCTGTCTTGCTATTTTACACGTTTCCGATCGCCTTCTTTCCACCAGTCACAGATAATAAAATGAAATTCGACTTAAAAGACATCTCAGTATCAAAGCTCCAGATTTATCCAGGCAGGGTTCTATCTTAGACAATTCATTCGCTCTCTTTTTTTCTGTGTCCCTATGACCGACAATTTAGATAAGAGAGATGATCATCTAATGAAGCACTGGACGTATTTCTAATCTGCATTTCCTTACTACTCTGCAATTTATTACATCGCATTATATTCCTTATACAGGTGGATTCACATATTGGTTTTTCTAAAAATTCAGCATCAATATAAAAGCTAAAATTAACAAAAATCAGTTATTTTCAGTGTGTTATTGGTTTAATCAAAAAATTTCCATTACTTATTGTATTATTTGATTCAAATGGCTGACTGCGCAGTGACGCAGTTTCCTAAGACCTTTCCGACGGCTTCAGACCCTACCTTACGAATGGATTACTCGATATTCGCTTTGAGGGGCCGAATCGTTAATGGATTGTTCGCAAACCAACGGTTTTTCATGGCACCCCATCAAAAATTTTACGAAGTCATAGCGCAGCTCCGAGATGGCCAATTTACATCGCGCAGACAACTGATAGCACGATTACAGCACTTGGAGCGCAAAAGATCGGTTTTGGCATGGGATACTGAAATCGAAAATCGTCCAAGTCCACGCCTTCAAGTTTCGGCCTCAGAGAGCATTCAGCATGCCTCTGTAACTCTCACCGTTTATTGAAATTGCTTTACCAGCAGCATTCTCAAAGAAAAATTGGCCAACGATGCAACAGATTCAAAATTTCAAACAAACTCTCATCTCTCTGACTCTCCGATGACGCATTGGCTTCACGATGCTCACATGTGAATTTTCCAATCCCCAGATGCGTCAGTTTTGCTGCTTAACATAGCCGCCGAGGTTGACTTTGAAAATAAGTTTGCCATATTTCCCAACGTTGCTTAAGCATGAAGCAAAGGAAAGCTCTGTCGCTGTCCAAATGACATGTGGTTAAAAAAAGCACTATAAGCGTCACCCTTTATATGAATATATGCCTGGCTATCAGAATATGCGCCTGTTTTGTTCCAATTCGTCCCTTATTTCCTCAATTCTTGAAGACTTCATAAGTACCTAGAATTTTAGATTGAAAGATACTCACGCCAAACTCTTCGTAGTAAAAAACAACACCAGCAACACAATCCATCCATCTTAAATCCATCAATATAGAAAAATCTGACTTTTTTGCGGCAAATTGATCTCTCTGCCATTTAATCCTGAATGGAAATTGTACCTCAAATGCACACAAACTATACCACTTTTGTCTGTATGCTTCTTTGTAAACAGCCCCTGTGGCTTTTTAGCTCTGCATAGGCCTGACTCCCTCACACAGATTAAAAATTCATTTTTAGCAACCCTAGTATATGGTATGCTATTTTCCATTACATGCATATAGAGTTGGGGGCACCTGTTGGTTGAAGGAAGTTCCCTATGCTCCTCTGAAGTCATCGCCGCAGCCATCGTAGTCTCTCAGGTACTTAATCGCGCATGAATGCGGAAACAGTAGCGGCAATGATAAAATAGAACTGAAATGCAGATTGGAAAAGTGTGGCAGATAGACGGCAGGCATGCAACCAAAGAAGTGTCTTGTATCCGGAGCTGTAGCCTACGGCTAGAGCAAATTTATTTTGACTGAGTGAATGTATGAATGACAGTCTTAATTACGGCACAAGACAAGCAACATCTGACGCAGGTATAGTAGGTTTAAGTGGTAGTGTATGTATACGTAAATGCATACATATGTGTGAGTGAATTTTCATGTATGCATGAAAGCAAAAAACCCAAAGTTGTGAAAATTGCAGCCTTGAGACGTGTGAGGAATGCTTTTGCATTGTGTCAAGTAGCTGTCACTGTCATTACCATAGACTGGGAGCATCTCTGACTGCATGACTGTATGGCTGCGTGCATAAAACGCCGCTGGTAATGGCAATGGCATTGCTGGTTTAAATGCAGTTTTTTCTCTTTTCCTTTTTTTATTTAAAATTGTTGTAAAAGTAAAGATAGAAAATGCCAAGACTCGGTTCTAGGCGAACAATTTTTCCAAAGCCAAACGCTAATTGCTAATCTTACAAACGCCTAGGCTGATATTGTATTCCTGAGCGCATTTCCTCGAATCAACTGCTTGCCTTCTCTCATTTATTACATAATTTTTTTTCGCATAATTCTCTAAGCGCTCAACCTCATTCACGCATTTTCCTGCAATTGTTTTTGAAAAGTAATTTGCATGAAATGTACTAATTACAAGGAGTAAACACCAACCAAGCAAATAATGCCATGCATGTATATGCCCATGTGTGTGTGTTTGTTCAAAGCACGCACAACAAACTCAGCCCAGCTCAGTGCAGCACCTGTGCACCTGCAACTGTCAACGCTGAAACAATGTCCAGCTACATAATAACATATTTCCGTAACCCTGCAGCCTTACTTTCCAAGCTTCCATATTCACCTTAATACTTTTTTTTACCTAGGTTGCAATTTATTTTTTGTTCTCTTATGTGAAATTAAAAGCTTTGAAAGTCGTTCCGGGAAGCCATAAAGTGGTTAGAACAATTGCGCTTAATTTGCAACTGGAGAAGAGAATTATTTGTGCATAGCGTTGGTTATGTGTTTTTACATACCTGAAAAATAAATTAGCAATAAAAAGTTGCTAAATATTTAAATAATGTTGAAATATTTAAGTTTTATACTGCTGGAAATCTGGGAACTTTGGCATATAGTTTGAATAGAGAAAATAAAACAGTGCCAGCAAAAAAATTGTTAAAAAGCAACGGTATTTTGTAGACATCTGCACTTTACTGTACCAGAATTAAATTGGCTATAAAACTGCGTATGTAAAATTATTCTAAGAATTCCGATTAAAAATTTGAAATTTTGGAGAAAATTCACAGAATTTTCATAATATTTTGCACATAGTTTGAAAAAATTATTTATATGGTTTTTGTTGCAGTATGAGCTGAATTCTGTCAAAAATGCATATACATTAAATAAACAATTGCAACGTAGCAAAAACTAAGTGTATTCACTACTAAATACAGGTTTGACAAAACCTTTTGTGTATTCAAACAATATTATATAAATTATTGGCCAGAAAAAGAACCAATTGGCATACGAGGTGCGCCTAACAAATAACGAATAAATAACGGTATACAAGGTGAAGTCCCAAAGAAACAAGACTGAGCTAAAATAAAAACGACAGCAGCTTTGTTCTGATAACTTCGAGTTTATTTATTCAAAATAGTCCCCTCTGGCCTCGGTACACTGTTTTGAGCGATATAAAAGTTTTTCGAAAGTGTTTCAGGTCATTGACGAGAATGTCCTTCACGATGTCGGTACAAGCCTTTTGGTTTTTTGGATGGCCTCTATGGACGCAAAACGTTTTCCTCTCATGGCCAAATGCAGTTTTCAGAATAGGTAGAAATCACAGGGAGTCATATCAGGCGAATACTGTGAGTGATTGATGGTTAAAATGTGGTTTCTACTCAAAAACTCAGTCACAAAAATGGATCGATGAGATGGTGCATTATCATGCAACAAGCGTCCGCTTCCTCCTTCACGGTATTCACAGCGAATTGGACGAATGCGATGCAATAAACGCTTCAAAACGCCAAGATAGAAAATTGCATTGACGGTTTGGCCCGTTGGCATGAACTCCTTGTGGACAATTCCCTTGGAGTCAGAAAAACAAAACGCATAAGCATCGACTTCATTTTTGACTTTTCCAAACGCGATTTTTTGGGTGGTGGCTCGTCTGGGGCCTTCCATTCGGCACTTTGACGCTTAGATTCAGGTTAATGTTGGAAGCAGTTGCAATGTTGTAAAGGAAGTTCTCGTCTTTTCTCGCCTCTTCCGAATGTTGAGCAATTTTTACGGAATGAAACGAGCACAGACATTTCGTAAGCCCAAATGATCAGTTAAAATACGGTAAATCGTTTTGGAGTTATTTAACTCCGATTCTATGAATTTCAACAATGATTTCGGCTCATTTTTGATAAATTTTCGAAAAATTTCGATGAAGTTTTTGGTGATTACTGTTCATTGTCATTTATGTCCTCACAACCATCCCTGAAACGTATGAAGTACTCATGAACTCTTTCAAACATCGCCATAAACTTTTTTTTTTTTTAATAAAATTTGATATTAGCTCCTGGTTCGAAACTCGTTTTTGTACCGCAGACACAAACATACTGGCACTTTAGAAGCAATAACTTCGCTTCCACTGAACCGAATGTCACCAAGTTTTCACTGGTAGTCATCTAGAGAGGTAACTTCCAACTCATTAACTCATTAAAAAGATGGTGCCATCATAAACATTTTTATGATGCCAATCTTGTTTATTTTGGACTTCACCTCGTATACAGTCCGGTTCACTTGATTAGAGACAATAATTTTTATAGAAGAAAATTCATATTTAAGCAACCGTATTTGATCTAGTAACATAAGGTTTTCTGACAATTCAAGTTAAGACTGTACTTTGTTCGAAAGTAAACATTCAACAAAATACTATTCCATCTAACGGTATTTCACAGCAGTGAAACTTCAGCAGCTGTAATACTGTGCTTGCTAGCTAGTTTTTTTCTCGAAAGCAGGGCCTCTCAGATATCACTCACGTGTGGATAATTGCATTCGGAACAAAGAATTCAATAAAATTAAGTGCAAGTGTTTTTAAATCCACAACTAAAGGGTGGTTAAGTTTCAAGGGCCGGTATTTCTTTTGCATAAAATACATTTTTTTAGGAAACTATTGCCATTTCTCTTTATTATGATAATACTGGTTTGACTCAATTACGTATATATACAAAATATCGGCCAAATGGCCGCCCCGGCCACGGCCGCACAACTCCATCCGATGGTCCAAATTCTCGATGACGCTGAGGCATAATTTAAGGTTCTATGCCGTTAATGTGCCGAATTATCTCATCCTTTAGCTCTTGAATCATTGCTGGCTTATCGACGTACACCTTTTCTTTCAAATAACCCCAAAGAAAGAAGTCCAACGGTGTCAAATCACATGATCTTCGAGGCCAATTGACATCGCCGCGACGTGAGATTATTCGGCCATCAAATTTCTCGCGCATAAGAGCCATTGTTTCGTTAGCTGTGTGGCAAGTGCCACCGTTCTGTTGAAACCACATATCGTCCACATCCATATCTTCCAATTCGGGCCATAAAAAGTTCGTTATCATCTCACGATAGCGAACACTATTCACAGTAACTGCCTGACCGGGCTCATTTGGATGCGCCGGCCCATAAACCGCACCAAACAGTCACTCTTTGTGTGTGAATTGGTTTTTCGGCAACCACTCTTGGATTATCATTCGCCCAAATACGTCAATTCTGCTTATTGACGAATCCACTGGGGTACAAATGTGCCTCATCACTGAAGATGATTTTCTTCGACAATTCGTAATTCACTGTTGCCATTACCTGCCACCATTCTGACCATTGACGACGCTTGAAATGGTCAAGAGGCTTTAGCTCTTGAGTCAATTGCACCTTGTAAGCATGTAAATGCAAGTCTTTATGCATAATGTTCATCAACGACGAGCGTGAGAGGTGCAATTGCTGGGCACGACGACGAGTTGAGGTGGACGGCTCTTCAACCACACTATCGCGAACAGCAGCAATATTTTCTGCAGTACGAGCTGTACGAGCATGCACTGGTGTTTTCACATCTCCTACAGACCCGGTTTGCTCAAACTTTTGCACAATTTTTCCGATTGTACGCACATTCGGACGATTAAATTGACCGAAAATATCACGAAGTCCGCGATATGCATTTTGATTTGAATGCCCGTTTTCATAATAAGCCTGAATAACTTTAACGCGTTGCTCGATTGTGTATTTTTCCATGGTTCAAATTGAGTTAGTCTGAAATTTAAAAATGTCGAATAAAACGCAGAAAAAACTTGATGTTTAGGTGTGGTTGACATTCAACAACGACCCTTGAAATTTAACCACCCTTTATTACGTCTACACTAGTGCAGGAAAAAGTCTGGTTCTCAGCAACGAAGAGTTACGCAGTAATTGTCAGCTTCCCTGGATCATGATCCATCGCGCGATGCGACCTAATTTAACTACTTACCTGAAACGCATTTCAAGTTCTTGATTTTCCGGATGACAATATCCTCCTAATCAAAGGCATATTGGAAAACACGTTCTCAAAACGTCTACGGAGCTCGCTGAATAAAGTTTTTAAGTGGTGTAGGCAAAACGGTAAACCGTTAACCAAGCAAGTAAAATATCTTGGTTAGAGCGTTCTTTTCGACCTGACCAAACTCACAGGCTGAATAAGATAAAATATCAAAACGTAGTTGGTAACTTGGATACATCCCATCACATGCAGCTCTCATGTAATGAAAGAAGACAGTTGTGAATTTCATTTAAACCAATCAACCATCATTGGAGTAATGATAACAATGTCCGCCGTAGTTCCCGAGGCCATCACTTTTCATAACCAATAAAGAATCACTATCTTTTGCAGCGAGACTCATCTTAGGAGAAAATGTAAGGTAAAAGGGATCTAATACAATGATAGTATTTCATGAAGAGGAGGGATTTCGATTACATTTTTGGGCCGGTGCCTTCTAACCTTGAATTTAATGGAAAATTTTAAGGCCTTCGTAAATATCCTTTAACTAAAAACAGAAAAAATTGGACCCTTGAAATTATATTGAAAAAAAGTGAACTTACAAACTAAACAGAAAATATATTTTTTTTCAATAATTTTCAAAATCGAATATCTCGAAATTGGAAAGGCTTAGACATAATGTAATATAACACGTATTTGACAAGGAACGGCACATAGGGATACTCCAATTCGATGAATTCGATGCTACCACCACAATTCTGCGAGATGCTTTCGTCATATTTCGATGTCAGGTACTTTTGCGTTAAATACGAAAACGCCTCTTCTACTTAAAATAATAAACGCTGGCATACCACAATGAAGCATCTTGGGGCCCCTATTGACTCTCCTCTACACAGAAGACTTTCCATCGGCAAACCAATATGTAACTGCGCTACTTACGGGGCACGTTACAATAGAAGGTGCTGCTACTAAGCTTCAAGATGCTGTCAACCAGATTGCCTCCTGGGCCAAAAAGCGGATAATTAAACTAAACAAGAACAAATCAAGCCATACAGTTTTCTGCCGGAATACAAACCAATCTTTATGGATGAATCGACAACCGCATACGTTAGTGAAGCCCCTAAGTACAATATTTTGGCGCACTTGAAGCAAAACTTCGCAGAAAGCGCACGTAAAAAAGAAACGTGACGAACTCAATTTGAAACTCAAAAAAATACATTACCTAATTCGACGGCGTTCTAAATTTTCAACTTTCACCAAATTACTTATTTAAAAGCAAATTTTAAAGCCTATGGCATCCAATTCTGGAGAAGTAATTTTGGTCATTATTCTCCACTATGGTATTGTAATATGGTGGAATGCCCTTGGGGAGGCTGTGAACATCAAAAAACTTTACAAGGTTCAAAGGCTAGCATCTGTTCTTATAACTGGCGCGATGTCAACCACATCATCGAAAGTATTATATGCGACATTAAACTTCCTGCCGGTAGATCTGCAGGCAAAATATGATTTATCGCGCGTAGTGCGGGAATTAGGCTGCACACTCTAAATAAGTGGTCAGACATGGATTATGCTCACGGTAAAATCCTGGCTGGCACTTCGGAGCTTCCCGGATTGGTGCACTATGCACTCCCGCCTACACTTGTCATTACAACGTTGACGGCCCTCCTACCCTCAAGGGAAGAGTGGGAACGGGACGATGTAAGACAGGGAGAGTATATCCATGTATACACAGATGGCTCAAAGCTCGCGGCCAGGGTGGGCGAAGGTGTATACTACGAGCATCTGGGAATCTCCTTCAGTTCTCGGCTCCCCGACTACTGTAGTGCTTTTAGGCTGAACTGATAGCATTAATGAAAGCCGCGACACTGGCACAGTATGATGCGATACCTGACATCAACATTTTCACTGACTGCCAGGCGGCGATAAAATCCTTCAGAAAACAGTCGACAACCTCCAAGGTAGCTATGAAATGTCGCGCATCTCTTAACGAGATGGCTGAGTCATTTCGCTCAAGGATAATATGGGTTCCTGGCCATCGCGACATTGAATATAACTGCAAAGCCGGTGAACTAGCGAGACTCGGCACCAAATTGGCCGATGAGTACATAGACAATGACATAGGCATACCCTTACAAACATGTAAGCTACTCATCCTTGAAGAAATCATAAGTAAAGCAAACGAAAGATGGCGTAATGAAGCCACCTGCAAAATCGCCCGTCAACTGTGGCCGACTCTCAATGTTAAACGCTCAGAATCTCTGCTAAGCCAAAATAAACACAAACTTAGCATACTGACTTCAGCGATAACGGGGCACTACCTAATAGGTAGGCACGCCCAAAGGATGGGTGTGCAAGCACATCACTTCTGTAGAAGTTGTCTTGACGAGGAAGAGACAATCTTGCACCTTCTGTGCCATTGTCCTGCTCTATCCAGATGGCAATTTACTATTCTAGGCAGACAATTTCATAACGAATTGGAAGATCTCAGTACTGCAAAAATAGGAGATATTCGACAATGTTTTAAAAGTTGTTCACTGGTTTTTAGAAGAAATAGGAAAAGCTTCCCACGCGACTTCACAATGAGCTATGAGCCTGAGTGTGTCCCACAGGACAACCGCTTCAACCTAACCTAACCTGGTCATTACTAAAACTACAATATTGTCATTACATTTTGCATTATTATCTCTATTCAATATTTAACCTCTCCTTCTTCTTGATTCACAACTCGTAGAATTAAGATCGTTTGAATTGTCTATTGAATAAAATATATTAATATTTTGCGAGGCACATCAAAGTACATAACTTCCATTCATCGTCTGCAGAACAAGGTTCTTCGAAACATAGTAAATTCACTACATACCAAACAGTGATCTTCACCGTGACTTTGACATGTTAACTGTCACTGCGGTGACGGAACATTTTGCCATAACTCACAAACAGCGTTTGCAAAAACATATCAACGTGGCTACATCCAGCTTACTATACTTCAGCTGAATATACCCAAAGATGGCTAAAGCGAGTAGCATAAATTTCATTGTTAAAGGTCTTTCGTACCTGTATTTAAAATGTAAAATACTCCCTTCTAAAATTAAATAAAAAAACCGAATCGAACTGCTTGTTAGTATTATAATTTATATACTAGTTGCAATATTACAAGTACATATAACGTCTCTGTAAATTGTTAAACAAAAAAAGTGATCAAAAACGAGCTTAATAGTGAAAGTTACTCGTCGAATTCGCACAAACAAGACAAAACTGATATTTTCTAGATGCCTTGGATGTCCCATCCCATTAAACTTATAATTTCACTCGAGGCATGCCATATTGGCGTCCGCTGTAGCTGAAATGATTGGAGCGTGACTACCATTCGGAATTCAAAGAACGTAGATTCGAATCTCCGTGCATGAAACACCAAAATGAAGAAAACGTTTTTTCTAATAGCGGTCACCTCTCGGCAAGTAATGCAAACCTCCGAGTTTACTTTTACTGTGAAAAAGGTCCTCATAATAGGTCCCAGACAAAAAAATATATACTCGTATTATTATTGCTTCTATCCAAAATATTTAGCGCCAAACAAATTGTTCACTATTCTTACTCGTAATACTCGAAATGTATTTGATGACAAAAAAAAGAGACATTAGATAGATGGAAACTTCTTTTTTTTTTTGCATGTTGCTGGTAACACTTGGAATTTGTGTAATTGCTGCTGCCATTGTCAGCAATGTGATTTTCGCACTACAGCTAAGGAGCAAAACGGCTAACATCAACGTGATTCTTAATTTAAACTTCGCGTAGCTGGAAATAACATTTGGTGGTGATGGTGCATGTATGTAAGTGTTGCTGCTTGCATTTGTGGCGCTCTGTTGCTCATATCGGGAGCAGTATTTAGTGTTTAAGTATTCAAGTTAGTCTCCTCGTTGTTGTTTGTTCCTTTCTATGCATTGTTTTAGCTGCGTTTTATTTTTACCGTTTTTTTTTTTCTTATGTTGTTGTCCTCTTCTACCTTCTCTGTTTCACTCTTTTCTACCTCATGTTCGCTTACTTACGTGTCGATTTGTCTGCTGATGCCATAGGTTTTTGTTCTTGTAATATTTTTTTATAAATGAAACACGTGGATCGATTTCCAACGAATAACTAACTTTTATTTTCAGATTTGATAAATACATTTGTACAGGTACATTCTAGAATTTACAGTTTTATATACATTTTCAAAAATTTTTTTATTGCTGTCGCTTTTTTTCTCAAATAACTTAACTATCCGTAGATTGATTTTCCTCTAGAGAAATTTACTGCCACCAAATTGGTGTGCTTCTAGTGAATTAAAATCATGGCTAGATTCGAGTTCCTTTCAGTTTCGATATTAACAGTTGGTGAGTTTTACCCCGCCTCCAAACTATCATCGCTTTCCACATCCATTTTTCGATAGTTTAAAAATAGTCTACGTTGGACGCCGTCTGTATTCATAGAGTTACACAGCGGTTGCTGTTCGGAAGGCGCACTAGAGTAAAAAAAAAATAAAATAAAAATTAAAAATATAAGTAAAAGAAAATCGTAAACAAGTATTTATGATTTCTAAATAAATTTGATTTTTCTTGGCCAAAAACAGGAAGTAATTTTGAGGTCAACAGGAAAAAAAAATATTTTAATTTATATCTGTAATAAATATAGCAAAACTCTTGTCTTATTTATGCCTCTCACAAACAAACTAAACATGCCATATTGCGAGACGAGTGTACCAACATGCAAGCCAGAATGGCGTTTATGGTGCCAATGCTGTAAAAACGAATTACGTCCAATTTTGGTTTCGGCGATTACGTTTAGGCATATCTGATGTTAAAGGAAATTTCGATAATGTCGATGTCGAGAATGTTAGTAAAATCATGGAAATAGTCAAATTTGATCCGTGTGTTAGTAGTCGTAGCATCGCTTAAGAGGTAAATATCGACTATGAAACAGTGTTAAGCCATTTGCTCAAAATTATTACGCAAACATAATGGATAGTGGATCTGCAAGTCACATTCGGGCAGCTTGCGATTCATTTCTGGGCCGTCTCAAGACCATGGCCAAGACAAAAGGTGGTCAAGCAAAAGTCAAGCAAAAGTCGAGTAAAAGTAAATTGATTCTAAATTTTGTATTATTTTCACAAATTTTTTACTTTGAGTTGAATAAAAGTAAGTTTCTAAATTTAATTGACGTTTTAATTGGTTACACTTCGAATGCTGGACCATATAATCAGCGGCCCAAAAAGCAGTATTATAATTTATGCTGTATTAGAAAAACTCCTGACCACCAGGTCAAAAATCAAAAAACACAGATTTACTAAGTATTCAGCCCTAACACTGAAGGGAGTATACTAATACTGTCTTATGCAGAAGCAAAATAACTAAATCAATAAAACACGAGCTTGTTTTCATAATTTTCACTACAAGTCGGCATGGTTACGATGGTCCAAATTGCATACAATTTTGCATATATTTACTATTGTGGGCAAAAAGTAAGGTGAATTTGGTTGTAAAATGAAAAATCTTTATTTGTTCTTGTAAATCAATTTCATCCCCTTCAAAATAATCCTTTCTCCATGAAATACACTTATGCCAACGATTTTTCCAATCCTCGAAACATGCCAAATAGTCCATTTCCGGTATAGCCATCAGCACCTTCTTCGATTCAGGTTTTATCTCCTCAATCGACTCGAAACGCGTTCCCGGAGTGGTCTCTTCAGTTTTGGGAATAGCCAGAAGTCACACATATGCGTGGAATTTTTGGCGAAATGGTCACGAAGACCGAGTGCAATGTGAGACGGTGCATTATCGTGATGCAAAAACCAAGAGTTGTTGGCCCATAATTCTGGTCTTTTTAGACGAATTGCTTCACGTAAACGACGCATAACGCTCAAATAATATTCCTTATTAACAGCTTGGCCAGGTGGAAGGAATTTATAGTGCACCACACCGCGAAAATCGAAAAAAACTGTCATCATGACCTTTACTTTTGAACGACTTTGACGTGCTCTTTTCAGTCTGGCCTCGCCTTTAGCACGGTATTCGCTTGATTGGTTGGTTGTTTCAGGGTCGTAAGCATAAATCCATGTCTCATCTCCCGTAATGATGCATTTGAGCTTGTCCTGATAGTCTGAAAGCATTGTTTCACACACATCAACGCAACGACTTTTTTCCAAGAAATTGAGAGTTTTCGGAACCAAACGAGATTTGACTTTTCGTAGGCCCAAATGGTCTTTCAAAATGGTTTTCACAGATCCTTCTGATATTCCGATCATTTCAGTAAGGTCTTTAACAGTCAACCGACGATTTTTGAGCACTAACTCCTTCACTTTATTGACGTGTTGGTCATCTGTTGACGTCGATGGTCGTCCGGAGCGCTTCAAGTCATCAACACGTTCTCGACCCTCTTTGAAGTCTTTGTACCACTTATAAACATTTTTCTGCGACATCGTCGAATCACCAAATGCCCTCTGCAACATGCTAAATGTTTCCGCAGCCGAAATTTCATTCCGCAAACAAAATTTTATGGCACTTCTCTGCTCAATCAAATCAGACATTGTAAAAATCGAAAAATGCACTCTTGATCGTTTGGTAAACACAAGCGTAAATATATTACTGATAATGACATTCACATGAATATAAAATATAGCTTAGTGACACAGTTTCTCATTCGCATTAAATACATTTTTTCATTAACAAAAATCCTCAACAAACAAACAAAATAAAAGTTATCAAACCCATGCCGCGTTAAAATCGCTAATTAAGGCCGCCGGAATTAGTAGTTATGACAACTAAAACAATTTGCTTGGTTTTCTCATTCACAAAATAAATATAAAGTTCGCAAAAATGTTTATTTAGAACCAAGAGCAGCGCAATCAGGCAGGGAGTTTGTTAGGTGTGCAGCAGGAACAGGACCAAATGCAGGCTGTAAGTTGATATCGGCGAACTACTTTATACGCAATTACAAACGCAATCGTAATACATACAAAACACATTGATAAATTTTGTTGAGGTTAGTGCATTTAATTGTTGCCGCTGCCTCTACATACGGCATACTTACGCAAAACGCTTAGATATGCCTCGCCATTGACGGTGCCCTCCTCATTCGAACGCACGCACGTATAAAGGCCAGCGTCCGTTTCACGTACATTCGACATTAATAAATCACCCGATTCGAGAATTTGTATACGACTGGATATTTCAACAAGTTGTGTTTCTGTTGTTATTATTGTTGTTTATATTGATGAAAATCACAGCCATGTGTACAGATAATATTCACAAAGGAGGCAAAATAATGATGCGGATGATGAGCGTTTGTTGGAGGCGGCAGCAAAACCAAATGATGCATTTACAGAATAGTGCACAGTGCGCAGTGCATTGTTATTGTTAGCGTAGTTAAAATGGTACAAGCATTTTTGCGAACCAAGCCATATGCGTGTAGGTATCAAAAAACCAATTAAACGGCAGTCAGCGAAGGCGGGCACAGAGACAGTCATGATCATAATCACAATTTCACGAGCGCATTAAGTATTCAAAGTGCGGATGAAACGGATGTTGGACGAGCGAGAATGCACGTTGCACAGGTGGAAGGATATTGCAATTATAGTGTGTGCGATAATTTTGTAGTTGTTATCATTTTGGCAAAGCATAACAAGCATAAAAACGCACAAGCCCCGCAGTTGTGTCAGCATCGAATAGGACAAGTATACAACAGCCAGACAGCCAGACAGTCAGACAGTCAGACAGGCAGCCAAGCCGGGCACGGACAGCAGGTGGCAAGTAGTGCGAGTAATATACGTTTTGATGCACAGCCAATTGTTCGTGTATTGCGGTTTCGGTTGTGTTGTTTTGTTTTTTGTTTGGTATTCGTGAAATTAATGCGGTGGTTATGTGGTAAAAAGGATTTCAGCAGCAAATTTTAGCATTTTAAAATACACATTGCCACATTTTGGTTGTGATTGTAGCAGTTGTTGTTAGCGGCATTATTGATGTTGTTGGTTGCGTTGGTTGGTTGGTTGGTAGTTAGTCGCAAGGGAACACAGAAAATTAGAAAAGAAGAACAAAAACAAATATTTCATTAGTATTAGTAGACATACAATTTTGAGGCGTGCACATTTAAATAACTTTTTATTGGCTAATTTTGTTATTAAATATTTATAAATATTATAGCATTAAGCACTTATAATTGCGGTGCAATTTTCATAATATTCTAAAAATGGTCAAGCAGCAAAAATGTGATTTGATCACACACTTTTGTTTTGTAGCGCTCTCAAATTTAATCGTAAATGTGGCGCAATGAAAAAGTTGGACTGCACATTTTTTCATTTTTATTTATCATTTTTGAGGCTTCCAGAGGCCATTTGAGTGCACATTTGAAAGTACAAAAAAGTGATAATTTAATTTGTTGTTTTAAAGATTATTTTCACATTTCGCTACGATAGGGGTACACATTAGGATGCGCCTTATTTTCCAACTTTCTAAAAATAGCCGCGTTAGTTCATCATTCTATCAGCTAAATAGCAGATGCCTGAGTTTTAAAATGTTTTTTTTTTTTTTTTTTTTGTTGCGGTTTAGGGGTCGATCCTACCACGTGTCCCATATGAATTAATAATACGCTTTCCTACAAATTATCGCATGCGAAACACTTGAATTAATTGTACACATTCTATAAATAATGCCATTGAGAGTTTTTCGACGTAGCGGTTAGTTATTGTCCCTTCTCCGCAAACAGTGACATACTCCTGTCGGCTTTGTTCTATCGCAAAGTTCAAAAATTCAAAGGAATTTACAACATTAGCCTAAAGAATTGATATTTTTCTTTAAGGGGTTAGGGGTAGTCAGAATTTTCAAAAATATAGATTCTTTTTTGCATTTTCTTAAATATGTATAATATCTTAAAAATATGTGTGGAAACTTGAATTGAATCCGACAAATACTTTTCGAGTTATTCGACAATTAATAAAGGACGCTCTGGAGCGCTCGAGAGGTGGCTAGCAGCAGCTGCAAGCAACCGACATATGGAAGTGGCATATAAGCGCGCTAACGATAACACTCGAGAAGGTTGAATGCCACGTAGGCAACAGCAAATCGATATTTTGGAAGCTGCTATGACGGCTGAAGAACTATTATATGGCCCAGGAATATATGACACAGTGTAAGTAATTAAAAAAATCGTATAACTCTACTTAAATCGATAGCAAAACTTTAAATGCGTTTTTCTCAAAACTATGTTTTCTGAACTGGTGATCACTGTAACCTTAAAACCGCTTGACTGATTTGAATAAAATTTATACCGCTTTAGAAAAACATAAAAACCTAATCGAAGAATTTTTTTTTTTTAATTTCGAATTTTTTGAAACAATTAATTGTCAGTTTTTTATCGAAAATCTGAAAAACATTTCCTGAGGCCGCCATATTGTTAATTTTGAAAAAAAGCTTCGATCATACACAAGATTATCTTTAATAAAACTTATTTCTCTTGTCCGATTGAATTTAGATGAATCTCCAAGGACTTGTGATAATCACTGTAAGGGACTTTTGGAGAAACGGGCTCCACACAAACAGCGATTTCTTTTACAATTATTAATTTGTTTGTTGAAATTTTGCTAAATTCAAGTCGAAACTTGATGTATTACTGCAATGTTTTTATTTTTGTAAAATAAAGCAATTTACTAGCAAAAAAATTATTGAAAATCATCATTTTTTCGGGCCTCTGACTACCCCAACCCCTTAGTAACTGTTAGATTTATGTTATATATTATATTTTTTAATTAGCTAATCCAAATTCTGAAAATTATATAAATGTATATTCTCTTTATTATACTAAAATTGGAAAGACTATGAAGGTGTGTGCCCATTTTTTTAATTCTGAACAAACATTTTGAAATTTTGACGAAAATTCGAAAAATTTCATATTTAATATGATCTTTATTATAGAATGAGCCATATTTTATATAAAAAACTAAATGAAATAAAAAGATAATTAAATAAATAAATAGACAAAAAATTCTCAAAATAACTTATCAAATTTTTCATTCCATAAAAAATTATTTATATTAAAAGATAAATTAATAAATACTAAAGGCTTCTCAAAATAACTCTTTAAAAATTATGATTTTATAAAAAAAGACAATAATTTAAATTAAAAAATAGATAAAGTAAGTTCTCACAATAACATTTTAGAATTTTTCATTTTATAAAAATATATTGTAATTTAAAGTAAAATATATATAAATAAATAGACAAAATTTGTCGAAAAAACTTTGTTAAAATTTTTTATTTTATAAAACACTTATTAAATTAAGAGATAAATAAATAAATAAATAGAAAAAAATTATCAAAATAACTCATTAAAATTTACTATTTCATAAAAAAACTAATCTAACTTAAAAGATAAATAAATATATGGACAACACTTCTCAAAATCGTTTTTTAATATTAAAAAAAAATTAAATTAAATGATAAATAAATAAATAGGCAATACTTCGCAGAATAACTTTTTAAAATTTTTCATTTTATGAGAAAAAAAATTATATTAAAAGATAAACAAATACAGAGTAAAGACTAACCAAAAAAAATTAAAAATAATTTTTCATTTTATAAAAAAACTAATTTAAATTACAAGATATAATAATTAGATAAAACTTCTGAAAATAATTTTTTACAATTTTCCATTTTACAAAAAAATAACTAAAATTACAAAATAAATAAATTAATAGACGAAATTTCTCAAAATAAGTTTTTTAAATTTTTCATTTTATAAAAAACTAATTGAAATTAAAAAATTGATAAATAAATAGCAAATGGTGAATATTAATTTTCTTAAAACAACTTTTATAAATTTTCCATTTCCTGCTAGCTTTCTTAAATATTAGGTTCTTTGAGAATGCGAAAAAATACCTTAGTTTTTTATGTTTTCGAATGGAGTAAAAGTAACAAAAAAAAAATGTTATGTGAAATAAAAAACAGCATAAAATGCAAGGTGGCGCAAAATGAATCACCCTATGGGAAGATTAATAATGTTGCAAATGGCGTCGTACATCAATGATATTTGACACTTGTGAACTAGACAGCTGCAATATACAAACAGACAAGAATTAGGCACCCAAGGGTAAACGTCAACGTTTCATCACTCAAAATCATTGTTTTTATTTAGTGCAAAAGTTATTCAAAAACAAAATTACATGATTATGTATAACATAACACACATATAATATATAATATAATGAATCCACGACACATTTTTTTTTTAGAACCACAGTATCATGCGTGATGTGTCAGAAATTTTATTAGACATTTACCAAATTGGTAGATTTTCGCTTTTACTCTCTACGGACAAGTTAAATGAAATCCTGCACATAAGGTGGACCACCCTGTGGTAAACTAAAGGGGTTTTCAATTGGCGCGAGTTGATTTTGGCGCCCTGTGGCAGCCATTTTGTTTTGGTGAAATCTGTCAAATCTTTTGTTTATTATTCAGTTGTTTATGCCAAATCATCATGGCAAGTTACACGATTGAACAGCACGTTCAAATGATAAAACTTTGTTATCAAAATGAGTGTTCATTAACGCAAACGTTGCGCGCATTGCGCCCATTTTTCGGTAGACGTGGTGGCCCTTCAAAGTCGACTCTTCAACGTTTGGTGTCCAAATTTGAGACGACCGGGTCAGTAAACAATCAGCCAACACCCGTACGTTCAAGGAACGCAAGATCAGCCGAGAACATTTCCGCGGTCCGTGAAAGTGGACAGCAGAACCCGAGGTAGTCTATTTCTCGCCGTGCACAAGAACTTGGCCTTTCGCAGACTTCAACTTGGCGAATTTTGCGTCGGGACTTGGGCCTACACCCGTACAAGATCCAACTGACCCAGGAGCTCAAAGTTGATGACCATAGGCAACGCCGTTTGTTCGCTGACTGGGCTTCGAATCGTTTGGAAGAGAACCCCAGTTTTGGGCGAAAAATCATCTTTAGTGACGAGGCGCATTTTTGACTGAATGGCTGTGTTAACAAACAAAATTGCCGTATATGGGACGACACCAATCAACAGCGAGCGCTACACAACGATGATAACCAATTTCTTATGACCCATATTGAATCATATGGACCTAGACGACATGTGGTTCCAGCAGGACGGCGCTACGTGCCACACAGCAAACGCCACGATTGACATTCTGCATGAACGATTTGAGGGTAAGGTTATCTCTCGCAGGGGTGATGTGAATTGGCCACCAAGGTCATGCGAGTTGACCCCGCTGGACTTTTTCCTGTGGAGTTTCTTGAAGTCTCAGGTCTATGCAAATAAACCACAATCGACCGATGTTCTAAAGATGAACATAACACAGGCCATCGCTCGAATTCAGCCGGATCTATGCGGAAGAATCATTGAAAATTGGACCACTCGGATCCGTTCCACCGTAAGAAGCCGCGGCGGGCATTTGAATGATGTCATATTCCACACTTAATGGCATATATGCGCCTTTTAAATAAATAAATAATTTTGTCAATAACTCACACATAGCTTGTTTTATTCGATTTCAACATCTACCCGCCCTTATTGAAAAACCCTTTAATTCAAATATTATATATTGTGTATATATAATTGGCACGTACAGCCTTTTAGGGTGCAGGGGCGAGCTCCTCCTCCTGTTTGTGACGTGCGTCTTGATGTTGTTCAACAAATGAAGGGACCTACAGTTTCAAGCTGACTCCGAACGGTAGATATTTTTTATGAGAAGCTTTTTCATAACAGAAATACAAGGTTTGCCAATGCCTGCCGAGCGGCCACCGAGATTCGAACTCACGTTTTCTCTGAATTCCGAATGGTAGACACGCACCAACCCATTCAGCTACGGCGTTCGCTTATTAAAATTCGCTATATGCAAATATTATAACTTCCCTTATCATGCGGGTAAAGAAAAATGTATCATAATTGATGGCCTATGGCGTATGAGTAACATTTCAAACTACGATTGCTTAATAGACCTGGGTTTTGTGGGTTGGGGCGTATAAGTGTTAGAGATGTATGCCATTTGGTAACTTTGTGCTTCTGAATGAATAGGTTTCGAACTTGCATAGAACTTTTTTTTACTTTAATTAACAAGGATTCTGAAACCACAGATGTGAGCAGTACTTTGTATTGCGTGAAACACCAGCGATTTAATGCTTGACAGATAGAAAGTGCCTAGTCGATTTAAGTGGTTTTGTCGAGAGTCCACATGTATGCAATGTATCAAACAGAGGTCGGCTTTGCGAGTGGGTTGGTGAGCACAGATTAATCACACTATGAAGATTAATCGAAATATGAAAATAGCTGTAACTGTTTGTATCGCTAAAAATATGCCATTTTTCATTGAATTGAGCGAATTAATTGGGTACTGGCTACCTAAGAGGCCACAATCGACTGTGTTTTCGTTTTCGACTATACATTTGTTTACTAGATAAACCAGTATTGTCCAGATAAATATTGAAGCATTTCATCTCCTTTATTTATATAAAATCGAGCCTCTTAACATAGATACGTAGATATTTGAACATACAAGTACATACATACATTAGGAAGGCTGAAGAAGCGCCAAAAAGGGCTAAGCGTGATTGTTGGGAGGCAAAGGAACTTTTTATTTTATTCTGCTTCGTCGAAATGTCCATCTATTTATGTACCATGCTTTGTTTCGGCTGCATTCAATGCTTTGCTAGGTTACTAGGAGCTCTAATGGGTCTCTGTTCGATGGAATTCTGTAGTATCGTTGCTACTCCATTAAGCAGTGTTGCTCCCTCTGCTTGTACTGCAATATCTACTATTTATTTTTCTAAATGAAAATAACGAAAATGTGTCTGTGTGTTTTTGAAAAAGAAAATAGTTTCATTTCTATTTATTTCAAAAAAATTAATTAAATTTTCGCTTACAATTTTCCTTTTAATAACGCATAAATATTGTACAAACGCTCACCACATGATATATAACACATCAAAACTTTGCTCATTCATGTAAAGATGAAAAATATCGTCTAATGAACGTCTGAGTGGCTGTACTTCTAATGTTAGCCAAAAACGTCCAAGAACTTTCGGCACTTCACTTCAATAGACGAAAACTTTCATATACATAAGTACATGGCACACACACAAGAAAGTAAGTGCATACATACATTTATGTAGGTATGAAAATATTTTGTGCGCTTTTTCCGAGTTATTAACTTAAATGCTAAGGTACGCCCGTGTAAGTGTGTGTGTGTGTTGTAAGCCTGTTTGGCGATAAGTGCAGCTTTTATGCACACATATCTCCATACATATACACATACGCTCAGCTTTCGCGTCGACTTACCTTTGTAAATCCATGTGATGTTGGGATTTGGTGCACCAACTGCTCGGCACCAAATAGTCGCTTCGTTGCCATCCAATGCGGTTACGTTTTATGGCGGTTTCTCCATCACAGGCGCAAAAGCTACGGGAGAAAAATGAAAATAAAAAAACAGGGTTAAAAGAGTTGGGCTAGCACAAAACAACAAAAACAAATAGCTAAAACGACACAAAGTAACACGAGAGCGCCAAAAATGCTAAAAATAACTTTCGCGCAGTGTTTGTTTTATAGTAAAAAAAAAATACAAGCAAATAGTGTTCAAGTACAGTTACAGTGCATAATGGAAACAAAAAAAAAAAAAACAATGAGCCCATACGTGCGATAGGGTTGGGGGTGATCAAGGGTGTACAATCAAGTGGTTTATGTTGGTGCCAGCTGGTCAGCTAACCGGCAAGTCAGCAAGCCAGCCAAGGCAGGCAGCTAACAGACCAGTGTCGGGCCAATTATTCATTTACGAACTTTGACCAGCTTTAGAGGCAAAAAAAAGTGTAAGTGCAAATAAAAACATACTAGGTGCTTTGTGTGCCTACTCAGTGTGAGCAGAGTTTACTTCAACCATCATCAGGCAGGCAGGCCACTCAAATTGTATGAAATGTTTTTTAGTGTAATTATGCAAAAAGGGACAATCCTTGGGCAAATATGAGTGCAGGTGCTGGCGTATGCTATATGAGGTTTGCAGGTAGTTTTGTTCGAGTGTTTATTAGGGTGGGTAAATGTTTTTTTCCACATCGTTCCATACATTCGAAGAGAAAGTTGACAAGAGCTAAGTTGACTTGAGAGCAATTTCGAGCCCCCGAAATTTTAAAAGAAGAAGAAGACAAATCATTAATACGAAGTTAATGTGGAGATTAAAGTATTATGAACGCTATTTTTTTCAAACAAACTTGTACACTTGGGGATTTATTAGTGCGAAGAATTTATTTTTGACATCTAGTGATTGTTTCAAGAACCCAATGATGGCGCTACAAAGCAAATTATATGTAATTTTTTAATAAAGGATCTTTCAAAAGTGACGCCTAGATGTCAGTGGTGAGTTGTTCTTCTCTTTGTCAAGTAGACAAATGTAAAATTTTACACGATAGACAACGCATTAAAATTATTCAAGCTTACGATGAAAATTATCGGTCCTTAAGAACAACATATCGCAGCAAGATTAGTGATTTTTTTTTGGAGAAAATAATCGTCCGAATGAGTCAACACCTCAAATCTGTTTATGAGCCATATTTTGATTAAAATTAGAAAGACCTGATATAAATATAAATTTTTACATGTTTTATTTTAAAACAAAATCTAGGTGCGTCTTTTGAAATAATTTTTATTAGAAAAGAAAAAGTGACGGTATGTATATTTTTCATACGTACAGCAAACTAAAACTTAAGAAAAAAAACAAAAACAATTAAATTTTACTATATTTGAAAAATTTATTTAAAAATTTTTTTTTCTAATCATAACCTTTTTTTGACGTGATATCGTCTTATAATTCGATGTAGCCGGCTGCACGCAACAAAAACTGCGTCGTTATCTTGCTCATGCGTCGTTACCTTGCTTGAACTGCAAGCGAGAACGCGGAACGAACGACAAAGAGGCACAATCAGCTCCCGCGTTTTTCAATTAAAAAAGTGCTTACAATTATTTTGATTTTATATCCTCTCAACTTTCAACACGAGGTGCCATAACTTTCTCTCAATTTTCTACTAGTTAAAGATAGTTTCTTTTAAAATTTGCTTGGCTCGAAACCGATCTTAGAGTTATGCTCTAATAAGCTTTTTTTCTTAGAATTCCATGTAGAATCCGCATCTGTCAGGAACGATGTCGGGAAATATCATTCCATACAAACCGGCCCACCCTTGTGTATATATTTGTATGTTTTTTTAAGTGCATATGCATATTTATATTTAAGCTACTATATATTATTTAAAGTGATATATACATACATAAATATTGCATGGTAGTGGGAAAATTGTGTACCAAGTGGTGATGAAGGTATTAAAATGTTGGCATATCTGTGGAAATTCCCCGTATGTTGGAGTAGCATAAATATTATATTTAAATACATATAAATATGTATATAACTTTTGACTTGGTTGATATTTGAGTGTTACCATATGTATGGTTTTTGCTTTCGTGTACAAAAAATAAATGTTGAGATGTTTAAGTGAAGTGTGCTGTTCGCCATGGGCACCGACAGCACAATTTGCATACAAATTATAGGCACACACATCGCTTAATTGCAGCCAACAAGCCAATCACAAATTTTTTGAACGTAAAAATGCGTATTATTTTTTTAAATAAGTAGAGAAAACACTTTCAGAAACTAACAGTAGAAACAGGTGAGTGGAAACACAAAATGAACGAGTCGAAAAGCAAAAATCTGCCTGATTGCTTATAAGTAAGCTAAATGAATCCAAAAGTGAACATTCTTTTCGTTTTTGTTGTTTTTTTTTTGTAACTCGGAAATAAGTCGTTGAAAATAAGCAAAAAAATGAACCATTCGAAACATTTGGGCAACAATTTTAACTCGCATTCTAGCGCCGTTGATATATCAGGACTCGCTTTTCACTGCTAAGAAAACAATACCATCCGCTTTCAAAAATGATTGACGGCGGTTGATATTTACTTATACATATATTTTTATTCAGCTGCTGATGTTTTCTCTGTAGAAGAGCAAACTCGTACCTTTCTTGTCTTGAGGTCAAAACAAAAATTGCCGGTGCGTCATGTGAACTGCCTCCTCGTGTCATATGGGCGAGAGGAGGGCCATTGTTATGTTTATTATTATTGGCTTTGTTATTATTGTCAGCGAATTTTTTTCACTCGCTTGAGTTTTGATAAAATTTATCCAGAAGCGCTTTTTTTGTTACATTGTCACTGCCATGAAAATTTCGAGTCTCTACTTCACCGAGAAGTTAGTTTAAAACAAAGAACATCCTCCTTTACGGGATTATATATAGTCTGATGGACGGCTTCCGACAAGACAACGATTAGAAACAGGCTTCAGAGGGCTCAACGTATGGTGAACTCCAAAATAAAGAAGACTGGTGTCATAAAAATGTTTTTATAGCGCCATCTTTTTAATGAGTTACATCGCTAGCTGACTTCCAGTGAAACCTTGGTGACAATCGGTTCAGTGGAAGCGAAGTTACTGGGTCTAAAGTGTAAGTTTGTTTGTGTTATCGGTATAAAAATGAGTTTCGAACAAAGAGCTAATATCAAATTTTGTTTTAAAATCGGTAAAACTTGTATCGAAGTATTTGAATTAATGAAACAAGTTTATGGCGACGATTGTCTATCTCATGCCAGAGTTCATGTGTGGCTTACACGTTTCAGAGATGGTTGTGAGGACATAAATGCCAATGAATATACGGACCGCCCAAAACCAGTAATCACCGAAAACTCCATCGAAATTGTTCGTAAATTTATTAAAAATGAACCGAAATCATCGTTGAAATTCATGGAATCGGCGTTGAATATCTCCCAAACATCGATTTATCGCATTTTAACTGATCATTTGGGCTTACGAAAGGTCTTTGTACGTTCCATTCCGCACAAGTTAACTGAGGACCAAAAATTTCTTAGAATTCAACATTCGAAAGACCGCATTAAAGAGGCGAGAAAAGACGAGAACTTCCTTTACAACACTGTAACTGCCGATGAAACGTGGTGTTTTCAACATGAACCTGAAACTAAGCGTCAAAGTGCCGAATGGAAGGCCCTAGATGAGGCACCTCCCAAAAAATCGAGTTTGTAGAAGTCAAAAATCAAGTCGATGCTCATTGGTAAATACAATTGTTTGTTTGTTGCATCGCATTCGCTGAATTCGCCCTGAATACCGCGAAGGAGGCAACTGGTGCTTATCGCATGATAATGCACCATCTCATCGATTCACTCCTATGACTGATTTTTTGACTAGAAATCGCATTTTAACCATCAATCACTCACCGTATTCACCTGATATGGATTCCTGTGATTTCTACCTATTCGGAAAATTGCATTTGGCCATTAAAAGAAAACGTTTTGCGTCCGTAGAGGCCATCCAAAAATCCAAAAGGCTTGTACCGACATCGTGAAGGACATTCTGGTCAATGACCTGAAACACTCTTTCGAAAAACTTTTAGATGACGCAAAACAGTGTATCGACGCCAGAGGGGAATATTTTGAACAAATAAACTCGAAGTTATCAGAACAAAGCTCCTGTTGTTTCTTTTTTAGCTCAGTTTTGTTTATTTTGGACTTCAGCTTGTATGCATCACTGGCGCTCTTTGAACCACACCATCTGATGCTCTGAATACTATTTTCTTCTTATCTCCCTTAGATTTAGCTGGTCAACAGAATGTAGGAAACACTACTGTTAATCAGCGATTTAAGGATTGGATACTTGAATACTCTAGTAGGTTATTTAGTTCCAGTATTCGAGCTATGTGTGAGTGGATCGACAATATAACAAATCTCGTCGGAAAAACTGCCTACGGTTCTTTACTGATGGCTCAAAGCTTGACCATAATGTTGGCTTTGGTAGCGTATTTCAGGCTAACACTTTAGCCATTCAGAGAAATCTATATTTACTCCGATAGCCAAGCGGGGATTAAATTTTTTTGGTGGGGTCGTCTCTTAACGAAATGGCGGAATATATCCGCATCAATTTGATATCACATGTAATGCTACAAAAAATAATTTGGCCAAAATGGCACGCTAAGCGCTCAAAGGCGCTAGTTAATCGCCCCTGACTCATATGTCGACATGCACAAAGATTGAATGTACACCATTTCGACTATTGCAGAAAATGCAAGAATAAGGAGAAGAAACAGTCCGTTAGACACCCTCTATTTTATTGGAAAAAGCGCTGCATAATTTGTATTATATTTGGATACAGGATAACTTTGAAGGGCGCAAAATAGATATTGTTGATGAATAAATGAATATTATTCGACAAAAATAAAAAGCCACCGTTTTTTAATAATTCTCTTATGCATGGCTATTCACATATTGATAATTAACTAACGAGACTGAATTTGCAATAGAATAAGTACGCACGATTAAAATGATTTAATTAAATTATAACTCGTAATTATATGTAAGTATATTTGAAATGCGATTATTGTCGAAATGCAAAAAAGAGTATTTTACACTTTTTTAAATATTCATGCGACATATGGCATATGCGACTTATGAGCGATTCCATGTAAAGTAATGCAAGTATTTTGGACATTGGGGTAAATTGTACTACATTTTTTATAATTTGTAGGCTTGAGTAAAATAATGAGTAAAATGATTTTGTTTTTTGTAAACTTAATAATTATGAGATTTAAGCAATGTTGAAAATTTCAGTAAGAGTTTTTTAAAGTGAAATATTTTTGGTCTTTTTTAACTTTTTTATATTTTTTGAAAGTTTCACGATAAAATATACTTTAAAAAAATAAAAAAAAAATATTTTACACAAAATTTTACAAAAAATGGTTTTATTTAATATTGGAAATTTAATTTCGGTAAGCGTTTTTAAAATAAAATATTTTCGGTTCTTTTTAACTTTTTTATATTTTTTGAATGTTTTAAGTGAAATTTAAAATTCACTTAAAATATTAAAAAAAAATGATATTATTTATTAAACTTTTTTTTTGTTTTTTTTTTTTTAATGTTAAAAACTAAAATATCTTCAGTTTTGTTAACATTTTCATAATTTTTTGTTTAATGTTTTAGGATAAATATAATAAAAAGAATTTAATTTTATTTTGTTTTTAACACCCTCTCTCAGATTATGTTCAGTAAACCCTGCAAAATTTGATAATGTGATCCGAGTTATGTATATGCAAATACGTACAGAGAACGAGTGAAAGCTCAGTACAAAATATTTACTCATGCGTACAATAAAATAAATTTTTAGAAGAATTGAGTGCTCAAAATCTTGGATCACTTGACATGAAATTACCCGGCTCCTGTGAAAAACTGGCGACCGGCGACGACAGTGTACAAAATGCTTGCAATTTCACAGAAACTGCAAGGAAGTTGTAAGTGCATAGCACAAAACGTTGAAATTAATTAGCTTTGGGTGGTGTTAAAAAATAACAAAAAAATATAAGAATTCAAATAAATATTCGCTAAGCGAAGTTGCTAAAAACTCTATGAAATGATTTACTTAATGGAAATTCTAAAACGTTTTTCCTAAGCGTGGGAAAATACTCTTTAGTGATGAAGATTGCTTGCGCTTAATAAGACAAATACAGGTGAGGTGAGGGCAACCAACTGCGCATAATAATAATAGCAGCTACGTATACTTAAGTATGGCCACCATATTAGGGTGTGCATGAAAAATAAACAATTAAATCAACTCCAGTTCATCACTTATTGAAAAGCTGGGCTAATTTTATTTAACCACATTTTAAACTGGCATTTAATGTTGCATTACATATGCGAATGCCGGTTTTCGGTTTTATGTGCAAGAAAAGTGTGCTTCGGCAGGACAATCCTCTTAGATGCCAATCTCATGAAATTCAGTCACATAGAATTTATTTCGATGCTCTGGTTCATCTGCATATACTCAAATATACCGTGGGAGGATCATATACTGATTGGTGAGCTGCAAGTTAATGTGTTGAGTGGCGTTTAGGCAGGCTAGGCCGTGCTGTGGTCGATAATTGCGAAAATTTTCATTTATTGTTCGACTTGGTTCATGTTACGAAAAAAAAAAAAAAAAACGAGATTTAGACTTAAGTTTTTTCTTTAATTTTTTAGCATTATTTTTGGAATCCTCGGATGTTTCCAGGCCCCTATAAAATAATAGTTCAACTTTTTGTTTAATACATCATAAAGTATCAAGACTGGCAATTTGAGAAGGGAAATTAAATAATACAGATCTCTTAAAATTGTTTATCAAATTTACAGAAAATTGTTTGTTTCCCATGGTACCTCAACGGTTATTTCCAAATGAGATCGAACGAAATTCCAATTCCATTTTCGATTCTGCTCATATTTGGATACAAAATACCAAAGAGTAATCAATTTAGAGGTTTTATTTAATTTGAAATAAAACAACGAAAACTCAAACTGATTGTGTAATCTTTATTATTTTTGTGTAGAACCATTCATGACATTTATTTTTTAAAGATCATCCCTTTTTAATGTTGGCCACAACTGCGCCGTAATTCAGTCATTCGTAAACACCATTTCTGAATGACTCGCTGGAAAACTTCGGCTGGTATCTCGTGAATAACTTTAATAATGTTGACTTCCAAGGATTCAATCGAAGCTTGTTTATCCACAAAGCATTAAGACTTTACATAACCCCACAAATAAAAGTAAAAAAAGTGTGTTACATAGCCTTGGTGGCGAATGCTCCAGTTCGAGAAGAGAGATAAATTGCTCACCGAAACGACGACGCAGTAAATCAGTTCTTTCACGGGCTGTATGGCAAGTAGCGCCGTCTTGTTGGAATTAAATTTATGTGGAGATTACGAGCTTCATTTTCTGTTCATTTGGCATCAAAAAGTCGTTTGTCATTGCCCTATAGCGTTCGCCATTCACTGTTACATTGCCGCCAGACTCGTCTTTGAAGAAATATGGACCGATGATTCCTCCAACGCACTAAACGATTGTTTTTAATGGATATAGCGGTAGTTCTTGAATGGCTTCGGCTCAATTATGGCGATTTTGCTTATTGACGTAGCCATTAAGCAAAAAATGAGCCTCATCGCTAAATTGGCCTGAGCGTGCGTTGAACACTTTTTAAAGAGCGTCGATTTTCGCAATACAATTGTACGATTTGTTAAAATTGTTGACGCATAAGCCTTAGTATTTAGTTGACAGTAATCACGCGAGATCTGTCAAAAAAACCAAACTGGAAAAAGTACCTCCAATCTGATCACCCTTTAAATAAGTAAAATTTAATTGAATTTAGAAACACAGAATGAAAATGCATAGAAGAGAACTTAAAAATTAGCAAGGAATGAGAAACTATATAAAAAGGTTTACATAATATAAATCAAAACGGACGTAGTTAACCAGAAACGCATCAGAAAAATACATACTACAGTATTCGGTAAAAGATTCGAAACTGTGAATCGATTAACATCGGGGAATAAAGTCATGCTGGTTTGGCGAAATCTGAAATTTTGACGCCAAATACAACTCAAAGAGTTTTGACACAGAATGTTAGATAGCTTAGAAATAGGTTTGTAAACTTCAAATAAACGAAACAAAAAAATAGATAAATGGAGAAATTAAAAGCATATAAAAAACTGTACTCCAAAAAATTTACAAAATTTCTCAATTTGACGCAGTCTAAATATATATTTTTTGTTTCAATATATTTTATTAGTTGCTTGACCCGGAATTGCATAAAGAAATTTGTAATAACAAATTAAAGAACATTTTGAGACTACTACAAAACTCTCCCTCTCCCTATTTGTGCCTGCGTAACTAAAATATTTTGCAAGAAGTGTTGCAATTAACCAAAACATAATTTTTCTCCCTCAACCGCAACACTTTTCCAGTATGAGGTGCCTTAATATACGCAAATCAGTAAAAATAAAAAGATTAAAAAAGTAGATTGGAAAACATTCAAATGAAATTATAATTAGGAAATGCCTCAAAGGACAAACGTTAATTGCGTGTACGCTCTTACTATAAATTTTCTTCGGGAAAAGTGCAAAAAAATAAAACAAAGAAAATTGCCAAAAAATGTCGCCTTTAATTTAAATAAGTATCAAATTACGCTTGAGTTGGCAAAGTGGAGAAGTTTTGCGTGCAAATTACACACCTTCGTGAAAGGAGTGTAGCTAAAAGAAAATAAAGGAATATGCACATATATATGTACACATATTTTATTTGTATGCATGCACGTAGCAGCAGTTTATAAAGAAATAAAAGTAAAACCGTGGTAAAACATGCATTCGCACGAAATGAATGGACGACAAAACAATAAAGGATAAGGTAAAAATACGAAGTCACAACTGGGGCAATTGCCTTAACGAGCTCATTTTTATAGCTCCGTTTGTTTATAGCACATACGGATTATTTAAAAATATTTATACATACATATACAATTACATATGTGCATGTATGAAGATGAATTTGTTTTTCACTACTGCGCGAAAGTTGGTTAAAAATTTATGCACTTCATTTGCATATCAATACTTTTTCCATACAGTTGTTGATAAATACCAACGTTCGTTAGCGAGGCCAGATCCGTTTGATGCGTGGTGTGTCAAAAAGCGAAGGGTACAAATTAACAATATTACATGCCCTTAATGAGCACCTGAATAGTTTGCATTTTGCCCTTCCTCTACCTTTGTTTCAGCGTCAATAATAATGTGAACAATGAATGAAATGCCGCCAGCAATAACAATAACAAAAGCAACGATAAAAACAATCGCAAAGTTCGGGCAGGAATTGCAGAAAAGTTTTCCTCGGCACGGTGGCAAAGGGCAAAATTTATGGAAAACGGCAAAATAAAACTTAAATTGTGGTTACAATGGAATAACTCAGTGAATTTACAGTTCATTATGAACACGAGAGAGCGAGCGAAAAAATAAATACCAAGAATGCAAAACAGGCATATTAAGTGAATAAACGTTGTTGATCATTTGTGTCGATTCATGAGTCGCAACAACAGTTTGTCAGACAATAAGCTGGCAGTGTAGCACAATCGATTGACTGTCTGCGGATGGATGGCTGCGTATCAAGCATCAGAAATCCAGCTATAAAGTGGCAGGTTCAATGGAGCAAGTGAACAACATACAAATGGGCATATCCAAGTATAAATATGAATTTTCATTATGAATTGACGTTATTTACATTCTGTCAAAAAGGTATAGAGAATTGATAATTGAAAAAAAACCCGTTTAAAGGGATCAAGTCAGACAGGAAAAAGTAATGATGTCTCGGTATTTGCAGAAAAAGGTCAGACTGTTGGTGGAAAATACTCTTGGTATAACTTTGTAGTATTGGTATTGTGTATACATTCGAACATATATTTTGAATGAAAGAAAAGGTGCCACACCTACCGAAAAAAGTTGCGGCAAATCAATGGTATTTTGAAGCCACTTGAAATTCGCTCTTTCATGTACTAGAATGTAAAGGGTTATTAAAACTGCATGCCCATATTCTAAAAAAATTTAGTTAAAAAGTTAAAAGGTTTGATGAAATTTTGGAAAATTTTGTACCAAGTTGTTTGATACTATGCCTTATATGGTTTTTGTCGTAGGGTTCATACTTTCTATAAACAAATTAAAGAATTTTAATGAAAAAAATACTGGTGCGTTTACATACAACTTTGCAGATAAAACCGTAGGGGTACGAATATATAGCGATTAGGGTGGTGTTAATGCTCTCGTTGACTTTTTTCTCGTTCCAAAACTCAAATTATCACTTAAAAGATAAAAAATGTTTTGAATATTGGATTATTCGTTGGTGTTGAGTATTATTCCGGGACATTTTACTTTGAGTGTCGCCCCACTAAACTTAGAGGAATGATAACTGTTTCGCTTTATTCACGAACTACTGATTGGTTCTTTTTTGACAGAATGTATGATATATAACGTAGTAACCATTCCCTTTGTGCTCGTGCTAAATCACTTTCCGCGTACCAGTCCTGCTACGCCTTTTCCTTTAACAGATGTGCGTGAGGGCGCACTATGAGCAAATGTACAGTGGTGTTTGCGATATTTAATACAAGGGCATATGAGAGAATAAACAAAAAATGAAGGAATAAAATAAAAGATAGTAAAATAAATTGAATTGAAATAATAAATATAAAAAAATTAAATAAAAGGAAATAGATAGATAAATTAAAATAACATAAAATAAACTGAGGTATAATACAATACAAAAGGAAAATATTAACATAAAAATATAATAAAAAAATCAATTAACTGCAATATATAATGGAATAAAGCATTACATCGAATAAGAGTAAAATTAATAACATAAAGTAAAGTATTATTAATAAAGTAAATAAAGTAGACTAAAATAAAAACGAGGTAAATTACAAAAAATAAACTAAAAGAAGATAAAAAAAATTATTAAAATTTGATTATTATATAAATTAAATTAAATAAAGAGATAAAACAAATTGAGATATAGCAAAATAAAAGAATTAACTGAAAGAAAGAAAATAAGTCGCAAAATATATACAAACATTAATCAAACAAATAAAAATCAAAAAATTAAATAGAATAAATTGGATTGAATATTTTGATAGAGTAAAAAACGAAAATAAAACCAAATTGAAGCAATTAAAAAAATTCATAAATTAAATAAAAATAGCAAACATGAGATAAAATCAGATAAAACCAAATAAAATAATATAAGAACAAAATTAACTAATAATGTGAAATAAAAGAAAAATATAAAAATACATAATTAAATTAAATAAAAAGATTAAAAAATTGTGATATACTAAAATCAAATCAATTAAGTTGTTAATACATGTAACATAAAAAATGAAATAAAAAATATAATAAAATTAAATAAAAAATACATCTAAAACAAAAATTTATAAAAAGTTAAAAAGTTGGGAGTTAATTAAATCAAAATCATTAAATAAAATAAAAAGTAATAAAATAAATAATATTATTGAAGTAAATAAAATTAAAATAAAAAAAACTAAAAAGCAAATATAAGAAATGAAGTATATTAAAATACAGGGTGGGCCATATAGCGTTTGCTTTTTGAACCATCCGTTTGAACAAAATTGGGAAATATTGAAAACCTATTTCCAAAGTGGTGAGTCTTCTCCTTCTTCCGCGATTACAGTAAATGGCGAGCGTTACCGTGACATGCTCAACGAGTTTTTGTTTCCAAAAATTGAAGAGGATGACATGGACGACATTTGGTTTCAACAGGACGGTGCAACTTGTCACACTGCCAAAGTTACAAGTTTTTGAATTCCGATATCAATTGGACTATTTTTTGTGGGGAGCCGTTAAGGACAAATGCTATGCGAACCATACAGAGACGATTGATGCTTTAAAACACGAAATCGAAGTTGCCATTCATGAAATTGGAGCCCAAACAATCGAAAATGTTTGAAAATTGGGTTGATCGAATGGCCTACTGTAAAGCCAGTCGTGGCAGTCATTTGAACGATATTATTTTTCATTCATAAATGACAATGTTCAATCTTCAAAATAAAAAAAAAGTTTGAAAAAATATTGATTAGCTTGTTTTATAGCCTATTCAAAAAGCAAATTTTACATTACCCACCCTATAAAATATTACAAGAAAAACTTAATAAAATGAAAAAATTAACAAAATAAATTATAAAATTAAAAGTATAAATATAAGTAAATACAAAATTAAATTGTAAAAATAAATATAATATAGTAAAATAAAATAATTTTAACTAAAACAATAAAATAATAAAAAAGTATGCAAAAGTGATTTAAGGAAATAAAAAGCAAAAATGAAAAAATTAGATAAAATTAATAGAGATACAATAAATAATTAAGAAAAATTTAAAATTTAGATAAAATAAACAAAAAAATTAGTTGAAGTAAAAGAAATTTACCTAAAAAATAATTGAAAAGAACAATAAAAAATTAAATGAAATTGAATAAAAAATTAATAAAAAGATTAAAAAATTATATATATATTATGTACATATAATTGGCGCGTACACTCTTTTTGGGTGTTTGGCCGAGCTTCTTCTCCTATTTGTGGCGTGCGTTTTGATGTTCCTACAGTTTCAAGCCGACTCCGAATGGTAGATATTTTTTATGAGGAGCTTTTCCATGGCAGAAATACACTCGGAGGTTTGCTATTGCCTGCCGAGGGGGACCGCTATTAGAAAAAACTTTTTTTACATTTTGGTGTTTCACCGTTCAATCGTATCAATTGAAGTCGATACTGATCCCCAGTGATGGTTTCGCATGGTTTTAACAGTTCATAATAAATAACACCAAGTTGGTCCCCCTAAATACATAGCATAACTTTCGCAGCGTAAATATCCGGCCGAGGCGACGACGTAGAAGCATGACCGGGCAGTCCCCATGACTTTCTTTTCTTTGATTTGCTGTAATGAATCCATTTTTTTTCACCCGTCACGATGCAATGAAGAAAACTCTTCGGCGTTTGCCGCTGGAGCAGTTGTTCACAGGCAAATAAACGACATTCAACATCCCTTGGTTTTAATTCATAAGGAACCCAAGTCCCCTGTTTCTGAATCATTCCCAAAGTATGCAATCGCTTGGAAATGGATTGGCGGGTAACTCCCAATACTGAAGCAAGTTCTTCTTACGTTTGATACGGATCCTCATTTAACAATGCCTCCAACTTAGCGTCTTCGAAGGTTTTTGGCCTTCCTTCACGTGGAGGGTCGTCAACATTAAAATCACCGTCTTTGATGCGACGGAACCAATCTCAGCATGTTGTTTCACTTAAAGCAGCATCTCCATACACTTTTTGTAGCTCTCCATGCGCGATGCGCTTCAGCCGCCGTTTTTTTCGAATGAAAGAGGAAAATCAACAATTCCTGCAAATGACGATTATTCGGCACAAAATCAGACATTTTCACAAAACCAAAACAAAATTACTAATGTGTCCAAGCAGTTTGTTTACCATATGTCTAAGCTTGGTTTATGACGTTTAGGTTATGTTAGAATCGACTAGCACACACTGCTGGCGGCATCATTTAACTTAGTTGGGCACCTAATATTTAAATATCAATAGTTAAATTTAATTCATAGAAATTGCTGTCTCGGCTAGCGCCGCACTTCTGCATTTTGTTAGCCCTATTTTGAATCACATTTCCGATGGTTTTGGCCCCTGTTTAAGTGATAGAGTGTCGGTGTAATAAAATTTAAATTTTACTAACAAATCCACTTTAAAAATTCACTTTAAAAATTTAAATCCGAATATATTTAATTAAAAAAAAAAACAAAGTATAAAGCCTTAAACTATGTCGGGTCGCTTTAAGCAAGGGAAAACATCAGGGCGCACAACACAAATAGGGAAGAAGCTCGGCCAAACACCCAATAAAGGGTATAAGCGTCAATTATATATACCAATAAATAAATATGTTCTGGACGCCATTTTATTCCTCAGTATGCAGTACAATTTTTTCTCAGGTCTTTCTCTCAAATCTTGACAATGCTGTTGAGTTGGCAATTTACCGCTTTTATTGTTTCGCCACAGTTTAGATTAGTTAACTGTAGTTGTTACTGCTATTGTTGTCGAGGCTTGTTTGCCATTGATGTTGGTCAGTTGCATTTTAATTATGCGTCCATTCGCAGTGGACACCAGCAGAGCGCGCCAGTCGAATGACCTAAATTATTGTGGCTAACCAAGCATATGGGCAGCTAGACCGTCAGGCAGCCATCAGGTACTACAATTGGTTTATACGTGGGCCCAACGTCTGTATAGAGCCTAGCTGTCTAATGGACCATTGCGGCGAACGCGACGGGTACATGTTCGCGTAAAGCAAAATTGCACGCTTTTAATTTTTAGAGTCCTTTGCTTGATTGCAAGCCACGCTCAATGCAAATTAATCTTGCCTCTGGAGTTGTTTTCCTGGTTGGAAAACGTGTCGTTGGTAAATGAATGGGTTTTGTTATGTCGTTTGTCGGCGCAGTGTGCAGCTTTTGAAGTTTTTATTAGTGGTAGAAAGCGCTTAGCAGAGAGCATTTCAAGCTCTCAACTACACATAACACTTGGGAACACAACCACATAGGCATCAAAGGGACATTGGCGTTTAAACAGTTACCCGCCTAGTTTTCCCGGTAAAACTACACCCACTGGATACCGGTATATTTGTGTTCTTATCTACACAGGTGTATGTAGGTGTGTGTGCGTGTCTACATATGTACGTTCGTTTGTTTGCATGTCCGCACATAAATGCGCATTAATCATTGTATACACAATGGAACGGTGGCGTGTAAATACCACACAACTAATACAAAAACAAACACTAGCAAATAACAACAAATTGACTCGAATTTTATGCTTCATTGGTGTACTGCAGCAATTGATGGCTGCAATAACGCTACAGGGGCCAAATAAGGTCGAAAGGCGGACGATAAACTGGCTGTTTTGAGAGTGCATAGCAACCGACGGACGAATGCATTTTGCGTCATTTCCTTCAGATGTGGGATGTAGATGCAGGTGGGGTTTTTGAAAAACCGATTTGAATTTATGCCCGCAACTCTTTTTGTTTATTATGGAATTAACTTTATTTATTGTGTGTAAACATGTTTGCTCGCAAAGGACCCATTTAACGTTTATATATGTACGAGTGTGTGCAAACTCACACTTACACATATTAAACATAAATTTTTATTACGTTGGTGAGAAGCGAACAATGCTTTGCCATGTACTGCACCACTTTTGTTGTTGTTATGCCAAGCAGTTTATTCAACTTTGACGTGCAATCATTCTAAACGACCGCCACATCTGCCCTTTCGCTCTCAGTTACTTAGTGGGCAACGCCCCAGCTGGTCACTTGACCACAACACATTGCCCGCTTTAACGACAGTAGTCACACCCGATCACGCCGGAATGACTATAGTGTTGTTCACACATTTCTTTATATGTAAACATGTCTATAGTGTGTGGATATTATAGGATATTAACAGTAAAAGTAGTAAACATTTTGTGTGCACGGCCATGTATGTATGTATGTACGTTAGGGTGCAACACTCTTCAAACAAAAAAAAAACGTTACTGTTTTTCCACAGAATTACAAAATTGACTAATTTTGAGATTTCCGCCAAAATACAAGGTGGCGTACAATGAATCACTCTATTCGCAGATTTATAATTTTCGCAAATGGTGTTGTATGTCAATCATATTTCACATTTGTGAACTAAGATAGCTTCGCAAAAATATTCAGATTTACATGAGCTGGACCGAATTGAAAATACATCTTGCGACAAAATGATCGCATCAACCTTTCGACCAGTTTTGCCTAATTTTCTCTCTTCTTTTGTGAAGATTCCTTATTTTTATATAAATTGCAGCGCATTGCCTAACAAAAATTATACATATATTGAAGACCCAAACTTTATATAAAAACTAGAAAAATTGTAAAAATGTTCCTTCTAATTTCACGGTTTTTATTTAGAATTTCTACCAAGATTTCTTATTAAATTTCAGTGCAATAAAGTGCGATTTGAAGCTGGTCAAGAATCCCATTGATTTTTATAATTTTTTTCTTCGACGGGGTTGCACATTTTCTCCTTATAACAAATGCACATTGAGGGCGGGAAAAAAATTAAAAAAAATCGACCGAAAGTTTTACCAAATTCAAATTTTCACTTTATTACACCTAAATTTAATAAGCTATGAAACTGCTTGCCAGAAATCCTGAAAAAAACCGTGAAATTAGAAGGAAATTTTTATAATTTTTCTAATTTTCGTATAAAGTTTGGGACTTCAATTCGTATAAAAATAATGAAAATTCAAAAAAAAAAAGAGAGAAATAGGCAAAACAATTCAAAATGTTGATGCAATTTAATACACCATACAACTTCATACCAAAAATTTTTCTAGAAATTCTAATTAAAACCAAGGAAATGGGTTGTATAGTTTGTCGAATTTGTCAAATTTTTGTGTCAAGTGTTAAGATTAGATTTATATGGCTTTGTTTAGACAATGAGTTCTACTTTTCTAGTCAAAAAATAATGAATATTTAAACCAATAAGAGAAGAAACGTAGTAGCAAATTGGCGAAATGTGCCACCATTGTCGCGGCCTGTACCTCCCAAAATTTCATCATTTCAATGCCGTTGATAAAATTATTTAAGATTTTTATCCATACCTTTTAAGCATAAACATTCTAATCCTCTGAGGTGATTTCTTGAAAAAAAAAAAATATAAAATACTCGATTTCAAAATGCCGGTGGAAAAACCGCACCCTAATGCATATTCATGATATGTCAATTTAAGTACTTTGCAATTTGTTGCAGAGATTGACTTTATAATTTTATAGCGAGTGGAATATGAACCAATTATTTTCTAATATATTTAGCAATGCAATTATTTACATGGGAAACATTGTCTGCTCACTTTTTTAAACCCAACTCAAGGATGGCCACGTAATATACGGCCTCTAAGACTAATATGTGTGGGAACTGATGTCTGATTCCTTCTACAGAAGTCGAAGGACATCACAAATGATTCCAAAGCGAATATCGAAGATGTTTCGAGTTCAAGTTACAGTCACTGAAATGTAACTTTCACAAAAATCTCTACTAGTTACCAGCTTAGGTTACTCGGCTGGCTTTGCTGATATTCATGGTACTGGTATCTATAAGTATTAGTTTGTGGAGTAGTAGTAACGTGTTTCCCCCAAATTCTGCTAAAATTCGCCTGATCTGGTGTCAAAGAAATTGTTGAGCCAGCTTTTAAGGACCTCTTTGTTATCGAAGGTAACGCCCTTCATATGGTTTGACAGGGCGCGAAAAAGATGGTAATCGGTCGGTGCAAGGTCCGAAGAATACGGTGGGTGCTGAAGAACCTCCCATTCGAGCTCTTGGGATGCGGCTTTGACGACTTATGCAACATGTGGCCTGGCGTTGTTGTCGTGAAGGAGTATGCTTTGACTATGTCGATCAGGTTTCCTCAGTCGAATAGCCTCGCTCACGCGGTGTAGCTGGACAATGTAGAGCTCCTTGCTGACCGTGGCATTCTTTTCGAGCATTTCCCAGTGCACCGTGTCCTCCTAGTCCCACCAAACACATATCATGATCTTCTTTGGATGAAGATCCGGCTTGACTCTCGGCTTTGGCGTATGTCCTGGAGCCACCCACACCTTTCTTTGCTTCATATTGATGTATAGGCACTATTTCTTAACTCCCGTGACGATTAGGTATAAAAAACACTGTTGATGACCGCTCGATGACGGGCGAGATGCTTAGAAGCAATTTGGAGGCGACTTTCTTTGTTTTTTTCATTGAGCTCGTTCGGTAAATCCCATTGAAGGAGGGCGATTGAGAATCGTTTTATGAACGCAGTTAATTTTTTCCCCCAACTCACGACTGGTTTACCGACCGAGCGTTCTCCTTCAAAAGTGATTTGAGACGTTCTTCATCGAATTCAACAATTGGATAGCAAACATATCGTTATGAAATAAAATAAACTATAAAAACGCTATACACTTATTCAACAACCCAATAGATTTATACACGGAAGGTTTTACCACAGCTTGCACACGATCAGTTTACTTTGCTATTAGGCAATTATATGTGAATACTAGTTTCGTCTATCCCATAGTTTCATAAATGCCCCGAATTAAGTGTTTTTCAAAAGTGACGCCTAGATGTCGGTAGTGAATAATTCCTAAACGGTACCTTTTTTATGTCATCTTTGACATTTGTCAAGTAGGCAGACATACAATTTTACACGATAGAACAATTAAAATTATTGAAACTTATTATGAGAATGGTCGATCTTTAAGGACAACATATCGCAAAACTCGTGATTTTTTTGCTGGAAATAATCGTTCGAATGAGGCAGTTTTTTTCAAAAACATGTCAAGGTACTAGTTCCATCGAGGATAGGAAAAGGACTGGTAGACCAAACACTGGACATCTAGGTACGTCTTTTGATAGACTCTTTAGAAATAACCCAAGCATTTACATATATATGCAAGGGACTTCCTCTTGTAAGATTTTCTCGTATTAAAAATGGAGGGTATAAATAAAACTTTTGAATAAATGTTAAGTTTGATTTAACCTGAAGGCTGCCATACTTGTATCGGGTGGTTTTTTAGCTGAATGAAAGCTATTGATATCGATAACTCAGCTCAGAATGGAAAACTGTGTTGAGAATAGCAAACTGTTCAGTAAGATTTGGTAAGTCGTCATGAATTGTTTAACGCTAGAACAACGTGGGCAAACTCCACATTGTGGAAATTTGAAATTTCGAAAAAAAAAAATATAATTAATGTGTTCGCGAAGTTCATAGAGCACTGGCGGCATCATCGGCCCTTATTTCTTTTGAAATGAGGAAGGAGCTGCCGTTACGGTGAATAGCGAGCGCTATCGAGATAAGCCGAGACTTGCCATTCAGTGAGCTTAGCAATCGATTTATTAGATTGATCGAATGTACCATGTAACTCGTAGCCCCGGCGGGCTTGATTTTACTAAAAAGAATTCATTTCAAGCATTTCTAAGCATGAAAATCGAACTAAAAATGGCAGTTTTTTTTGGCCTAATTGACACTTGTTATTGCATTGAATTGAAATTGATGGGAATAAATGTTGGCCGATATATTATTATCATATATATAGAGATGACTTTTGTAATGTTTAAAGTTATTTTTAAGAAATTACATAAAATTAAATAACAAATGTTAAGGCGATGCTTAACAAGACTTCCGATCTGCTTTTACAAAAATTATGCCTTTATGCCTGTAGGCCAGGGACCACAAATAATCATTATTTATAATTTTCAATAAAAAAATTAGAAGCTACCAAATAGGGAACAGCTGGAATATACTTATAGGTATATCTGTATATATGTGGGTCCATATTTTTGTATGCCCTTTATGAATCCTTTATGATTTAAAAAATTTTGAGCGATATCTAAAAAAAAATATCATTAAGAATAATATTTATATTTTTAATTAATCGTTCAGAAAATAAATCACAATTATATATACAGTTATGTTTTTGATGGGTATTAAAACTCATTTATTCAGCATTGTTGTTTCTCCCGGAAGAAAAAATTTAAAATAAAACAAAAAAATTTCTCCAAACGCCATACTTCATTTCGAGTAAACAGTTCTATAGCCAATTCTGCCATATAACGAATGCCCGGTATTGTTTTACATGAATACCCAACACCGTCACTATAAAAAATGTATATACAAAAACTCAACGAAATTTTTGAACCACTTACAACTTGCAATTTATTCAAGGGGCTATAAAACTGCATGCTCGAAATTTTAAGATAAAAAAGTAAAAGGTTTTTTTTATTGAAAATACTTTCAGTACTTCAATCAGTCTCAACCATAAGCGGTGGTCGGTGATGATGGTGTGAAAGTGTGAATTCTTGTCCTTTGAATTAATGAATGAAGTTAAGTTAAGAGGGCAGCTCATTAGTGCTCACACATAGACCAAAACTGGTCTCTAAAGTTGCATATTAAGGGGGGAGCCTGCTTTAGAGGCCTCAGAAAATCGATTTATTCGTGGATTTTTTTGGGAAGGAAAGAAATATTCGCTTGAAACGAAACTTTCAGGTTTTATTGTTATATAATAGGACTATGAACAAGTTCGTGCGGTTTTACAACAGATGGCGTAACTTGATTATTATTCCATCGATCCACATTTCCAAACATTCATTGGAGAGCTACTGTCGTAAGGCACAAACGTCAGTATAAGTTTTTTATTTGAAGCGTAAACAACAATATTTTTACCACACTTGAAAATGTCGAATTTCGTGCCAAATAATGTGTTTTTGCGGGGAATTCTTCTTCATTATTTTAATATGAAGAAAAAAGCAGCCGAAAGTCATCGTATCTTGGTGGAAGTTTATGGTGAGCATGCTCTAGCTGAGCGAACGTGCCAGAAGTGGTTTGCACGCTTTAAAAGTGGTGATTTTGGCTTGGAAGACGAAGAACGCGAGGGTGCGCCGCCAAAGTTCATGGATACCGAATTGGAGGAATTGCTCGATCAAGATCCGGCTCAAACGCAAGAAGAGGTTGCAAAAACTTTGGGAGTTGATCAATCAACCATTTCCAAACGTTTAAAAGCCATGGGAATGATCCGAAAGGTAGGCCATTGGGTGCCGTATGAATTGAAGCCAAGAGACGTTGAACGCCGTTTTATGGCATGCGAACAACTGCTTCAACGGCACAAAAGAAAGGGTTTTTTGCATCGAATTGTGACTGGCGATGAAAAGTGGGTCCATTACGACAATCCAAAACGTCGGGCAACGTATGGATACCCTGGCCATGCTTCAACATCGACGTCGGCGCAGAATATTCATGGCCTGAAGGTTATGCTGTGTATCTGGTGGGACCAGCTGGGTGTTGTGTATTATGAGCTACTGAAACCGAATGAAACGATTACGGGGGATGTCTACCGACGACAATTGATGCGTTTGAGCCGAGCACTGCGAGAAAAACGGCCGCAATACGCCGATAGACACGACAAAGTTATTTTGCAACATGACAATGCTCGGCCACATGTTGCACAAGTGGTCAAAACATACTTAGAAACGCTCAAATGGGATGTCCTACCCCACCCGCCGTATAGTCCAGACCTTGCGCCATCCGATTACTATCTCTTCCGATCGATGCAACATGGCCTGGCTGACCAGCACTTCCGTAATTACGATGAAGTCAAAAAATGGATCGATTCGTGGATTGCGGCAAAAGCGACCGAATTTTTCACAAAGGGAATCCGTGAATTGCCAGAAAGATGGGGAAAAGTAGTAGTAAGCGATGGACAATACTTTGAATATTAAATTTGTAACCATTTTACGTCAATAAAAAAACCGCACGAACTTATTCATAGTCCTATTTCAGCAGTATTCTCAAATTTGCCGACGCAGCCAGGTAATATATACGCTCGTATACCTGCTCGACGCTTGCTCACAATTTCTTCTGTAACTCCGAAAATATTTTGAATTTGCTTCTGAAAGGACACAATCTTGGATAGTTTGGGAAGACATTTAGCAAAAAAAAAAATCGATTTTTTGAAGCCTCTAAAGCAGGTTGCCCCCTTAAGAGGTAAGCTTTCGACACAATATGTACATGTTGCACTAAATTGTTAATCCCTCATTCGTAATATCTCTTAGCAAAAACAAGAACTCAGTACCAATACAGCTTAGTTCGCAGAAGCCCAGTGGTGGCACAGAATATGCTTCAGAATACCCGCAGCATTATTTAGAGTTTAGAGTTTTCGGGTTGCATAAGCACGGCCTGAATTTTGTGGACGTTCGAGGTGTAAATGCATGCTATAAGAATACCGACTTCAGTATTATTGTTATGTCTTCTTCAGTGCTGAAGTACCTGTGAGATGGGTAGTTGTGTAACACGTTGACGGTGATGGTAGGCTTGCACCGGTTTTGGCTTAACATGATTTATGGCTTTATGACTTTGTGTCCTTGCACTGCACAAAGCGAAGTGTGTTGTTGTTGTTGTTATTATAACAGCATAAACATTTCCGTTGATTGAGGAAAGCTGCTGGAGCGACAGCTCTTGGCAGGATATAAGTAAATCCCGGTTGTTCTGCTAACGCTGTACAGACTGTCGTGGGATTTGGGAGTTGCCTTGATGGCTTCCTGACTACACGCATCAATGCCGATACTCACCCCAGAGTGAATAGTGGAAATATGCAGAAATTCGAGAAATTAAGCCTTGTTTAGCAATTTCATAGCTACTGAAAATCCGTTAGTTATGCAACTGTATTGGAATTAATTTAAAAAATTTTCCATTTTTTTTACTAATTTAATTAACCATTAAAAATAAAAATGATTTAAGCCTTTGTGTTAAGTATTTTTGTACAATTTGTGAAAATATATAAAAGATAAGAAAACACACAGGCCCTATTTTATTGCCTTGTTCTCAAATTATTGCCGATTTATTCCTTCATGCCTGGTGCTTCTATCTGATTAATGAACGCTCTTTCTCTCAAATAAAATTTCCATTAGCAAAAAAAATATATATCCTTTTCACACCACTGTTAGTGCTCAATTAGCAATGAATGTATGTATGTGTGTATACCGACTGGCCACCATTTTTTTATATTTATTTGCAGATGCATGCACTTAATAGTTGCTTCCTCTTTTGCAATTGAGCTTAACGGGATGTTTGTTTGTGGCTTTTTCTTTTACTTCAATACCGAAACTACCATTTTCTTGTTTATAAAGCACACTTGCTTCTACACATTTTAATCACAGTCCGTCTGCGTGCTTTCGCGAAATTAGCACAGCAATGAGTTTTGACTTGAGAAAACAACAATAAAACATTGCCGAAGAAAAGTTAGAGGAAATAAAAGAGCACACAAACATTAGAGAAGAAAATAACGAATGAAGCCATGGGGTGTATTTAATTATCACTTGAAATGAAACTTGAACCCTTCAAGTGTTTCAAATTCAATAGCTTAAGTGCAGTCAAGCGAACTTCGACTTCGACTTGGTTTCTGTACCCGCTGCACACACGCAGACATGCGCATCCTTCCTACTTCCCACTTTCTACTTCCTACCGGCACCGTCTGATTGCATTTTCCAAGTGCTTACACGCCCGCCTCATTTAATTTCGCCGCTTTGCGCCTGAACGACAGTGGCAAATGAAATCGAATCGAATCGTGAGCAAAAGTGAAAACGTGCTTATGTAAATAATTGTGCAGCTCGAAGGCGCGTACTTGTAGCAGACTGGAAAATATAGCTCTTCATGCCTCAGCGGTCGTCAAGTGAGATATGGAGCTGATAGTGGACTAAAAAACAAGAAGAAGAATAAGAATGGAAGGAAAAGCGGCACGTTGGTTTGGGTTTGTGGAGTAAATTGTGTTGAGTACGATAAAATTATTTTCCGTTCGAAAATTACGAAATTATGTGATTCTACCGGCACATAAACGATTTGAAGACTGCACTTAGCTGTGAAGGGTGGGTGGGTAAAGGTAATCTCGTGGCTTGCATTTGCAACAGCCGTACATACAAATACATTGCAAGTAGCCATCGCTGTAATATGCATCCATATTTATGCGTGATTTTGCTACTGCGAGGTACAAAAAACAAAACAGAAAAGAAAAAAATAAAGAAGATGAAATAGAAAGAAGTGCATTATTAGCATCGCATCGCTAAAGTTGGTACTGAAAAAATGGTTAAACAAACTGGTCTTATTACGAGTATCAGGGCATCAGATTAATATCAACAATTTTCATTCATAATTTCTTTCTATGAATATTACAGTTTATGGCGCGCAAGTGTATACTTGGGCAGGGACAGCCATGTACAACCTTTGTAAAAAATAGTCTTAAAAAATAGTTTTTAGTCTTAAAATACACAGGGTGCGTACGGTGTTAGAGGACAACTTCACAGTATAACTTATTAGCTTTTATTTTGAAGAAAATTCAGTGAAACTTTACGAATTTATTGCACAACATTAACTTTCCATTCAGCCACATTCCATTAGCTGCAAAAACATTCTCGATACGGGTCCGTAAATGATTTCATGCGCGAAACAAATGCCCCTTATCCATATTGACCAAAATGGCATTAATTGCAGGCTTCAGAGAGGATGCTTACTGGCTTCACGCTTAATTAAGCCCCATGCGTAGTTATCAGGCGATTAAGGTCTGGGGAGTTAGGCGGCTATAAATTTGGCGTTATGTGGCCATGAAATTGTCAGCCATCCAATCTTGTGTCGCCATCGCTTTGTGTGAAGGAGCAGAGTCTTGCAGAAAGATGTATGAACTGTCACCATGTACACTATCAATCCAGAGTTTCACTACTGTCTCTTGAGCTTCAATACTATATGCAGCAGAATTCATTCGAAATTTTTGAGTGAAGAAGTATGGTAGGATGACATATCTTTTGCTGCTCACAACATATAAAACCATAAGACTTTGTGTGATGACAAAAGTTTTTTCGTCACAAAAAAAAACCCTTGTGTTATCTGCGTTTTGCAATAGATTTTGCATCGCTGCGTGATGCTTCTAATTCATTGCGAGCCGTATTAACGAATGAACGGGTATATTTAAGAAAATTGGAGAATCGGTGTAGTTTGCTCTTATAGCGACGATAACTGCACGCCACCTCATTTCTTGAGTTAAATTGTAACCCTCCATGTCTTATCTGAAAAAGAGAAAAACAAAAAATAATGGCCTTGGGAGGTTACAGACACATAACGTATACACCCTGTGCTATGAATAGCATTGCAAGAAGCATGTTGTCTAAAATAATAGTGTATACTTCAAAAAATACGATTTTAGAAATTTTATGCACTTTCACTTGACTTCACTTTCACATGATAGGTAACATTGCAAAATTATACGTTTCAATTGTAAATTTATAGCGCAATATTACAACGTTTCTTCATCTCCGCGTTGAATTATGAAAATCGTTTTAGCCATTTTTGTCATGTGAAAAGCTACGTATTTTATTCTATGGCACCTCTTTGTTTGGCGTAAAATGCGCATTTACTTATTTTAAACCTTCCACTCTTTAAATGTTCCACCCTCCACAATCTTCAAGTCCGTCTGCCTCTTATTCTGGTCTTTAGTTGTGCAGTAAGCGTACGCCACTCTACTCCTGCTGTGGTTGTATGTATGTTATGTACTGTGCTCGTTGCTATTTGCTTCAAGCAGCGCATTTAAAATAGCAAAGCATGAAGTGTAGCATAGCAGCAAGACACTTGTTGCAATCCTCGCTCAGACTTTGTTATATGTATGTATAATTAATGCGTGATGTATGAGGTAGGAAGTAAGAAGAGCACAATGCAGTCGTCGCAAGTGGCTTCAGAGCCAGCTGGTGGACCTTTATGGGTGGTTCTGTGGCTAGTTGACCTGAGTGGTCGGCTTAAATGCTTATAATTGCACAACTTAGTCTCCAGTGTTTGGGTGTTGATAAGCAATTTAACCCACTAAATGTCAGAAAAGCGGCTGACTTGCTGCACACTTAATGACATTCAAGTGCTAACGAATGATTTATGTATTACGTGCTGATTGACGTAATAAACTTTACTAAAGGGGCTCTGAAGTTGTACACACAAATCAGTATTTAATTGAAAAGGCAAAGAAATTATATTCTAGTTTTGCATTTTTTGCATTTCATTGACACATACACCTGTGCGCACAATAGTAGCAGCGCGACATCTTGTACAGTTTTGATAATTTATTTATTTATATTTATTTGGTTTACAGAAATATAGTTCAAATTACACAAAAGCTATATAATTCAAAGCTTCGAACTTTGTAAAAATTAAAAATATATTAATCAAAATTTCGAAAAGTCTAGGCAAGCCGATTTCTAGGCCTCAAAATTAGCGTTCATTTTTAATAATTTTCTTCCGTATAAAAAAATTTCGTGCCTTTGTTTAATGAAGGAACTTCGCCACACCGTTAGAGAAAAAATTCTCAAAAATCAAAGCAATTTTTGTGCCTACAGTTTTAATCCGAAATATCGGAGCAGAATTATCAGAGGTTCGCCATTGCCTATCGAAGGGCGACCGCTAATAGAAATTTCTATCATTTTTCGTGTTTCATGCACGGTGATTCAAACCTACGCAGTTCCGAATAGTAGTCACATACCAACCACTTCGGCTACGGCAGACGCCGAAATGTTTAAGAGAGTCACCTTAAATCCTTATTTAGAGAAAAACTTTAGGAGCCAAAGTCCCCTGTTCCCAGACCCAGAATTCTGTTTTGCATCATTGCACTGCTCAAGCATGTGTCATGCAGTTTCGTCTTCTATTCCTCAGAAGTTGCGGCTTTCACACGAATAATTTTTCAGTTTAGTCAGCCTGTAATATACAGTCTACCTTTAAGCCCATACCTATAGTTAGTTCAAATAAAAATGATTTTTTTCCACAAAAGCATTAGGTTACATCCAATTCCTGGATAAGATGAGTCTTTGAGCCCGAAAGCATTCCTGACAAAAGTAATGAAGCTTTCCTTATTATCTTTTTATTTCATATTGTAACTTATAACAGATGATTTGTTCATATCGAGTTCACAATGAAACTCATTGTGTTCTCGTTTGTTTGTGCATTGTAGGCAAAATTACCGCTGTATATGCCGTTTGTAGGCTGAGAGAGGGTTAATTTCAACTAAAAGCAATCTAGGATTCGTAGGAACTTTGCAGTTACTTACTTCACATCTACTATATTAACAAGTGCACACTCGCACTGGATTCTAGCAGAACCTCCTCTATCCACATCCCCTTAAGGTAGGAATGGACACGGTGCAGTAGCTAGAGACAATTGTGAATGCGACAAGATAATATAATATATTCCGTGCGTAACGGACGAGCTGATTAAGAAGGGGGAACGCGTGGTGGTTTTCCCGTGCAAGAAGAACAGATACAAAATCCTTAGGCTAACTGTGGTCTGCTATTGGGGAGGTGGGCAATAACCTTAGCTTTGAAGATAACGACGTCTTTTTGGCTCGGCGTGGATAGGAGGCACCGGTGCGGGCCCCTAAAGTCACAACTCTCAAGAGTGAAGTGTGCCCCAACGGGTAGTAACAAATTCAGTGGCGCCCGCAAGAAGAACCGGCAACTGCAGTAATAGCGCAGACACACCAAATTTAACCAAGTCCGCAACCATATGTGCGATCCTTCTGGCAGAAAAATGTGAAACACAGATGGCTCTTCAAACAGTGAGAAGGCGTTGTTCCTAAGCAACAACAGGTGGGCATTCCCACTATTTAGGACTGGTAGGAGCAGGCTAATCACCTACCCTGTCAGAAATCAAATAGATTAATGAAACCAGAGCAAGACAGAGTCTTGTCGAGACCCTATGCTCCCGAGAGGAGTGAACAAGGAGGAAAAAAAATTTCAAAGCCAATATTATGCAGACCAAATAAAGTGTTTATTTAAGAGAAGTCAACATCATTTTTTTCATCCCAGCGGCTTATTAGCCGTCTCCGCGATGTCAATTAGCAAACTGGTAGTTGCGATTCGACGTCGTTAAACTCGTTTATGTGGAGCGCGTGTCCCTTATCCCGGTTATCGAGCAAACCAATCGTGGGCCGAGGTAGCCTAATTCGTGTTCCATAAATAATGGGAATATTTGCTCTTTCGAATAAACCAAGAATATACCGAAAAAACTGATGTTTCTACATTTTCCTGAATTTTTAAAATGACTAAAAATATATTGGGTATGGGAATAAGTTTCCGCCCTTAACCGAGATGACGCTGATGATACTATTTTGCGTTTGCTGGTGAGTTGAAGGTGTGCATGTGATGTCTCGATCACAGTAGTTGACATTCGTTTGAAGCGTAAAGATCTGTTCGTTTGACGTCAAAAATTTCTAGGCTCGTCCCGAAAGAACAGTGTTTGCGGGAAGTCATCTTTCATTATTACCTTTTAAAGAACATATTGATATAAGATGGCTCAAAATAAATCACTAATTTTTTTTTTGAATAACTTTTTTACTAAATAAAAAGAAAATTATTTTGAGTGATGGAAATCTTTCATTTGATCTTTATATGCGCTCCATTGCTTGTCTGTTTGTATACTGCAGCTGTCTAGTTCACCATCTTGTATATGTATACTCTATAGATAGAGGCTGAGAGTTTACGCAATCTGCGTTTTAAGACTTCTTTACTTTCTTAAGCAGACTCTAAAAAATCTTTACTCCATTTAATGAAAAATAGCCGCTTTTCTATTAATTTCTTTACGCTAAAATACGATTTATTTTACGAAGGTGCAAATAGCCACCAGCAGTTTTGTTGACTACATACATACATACATACACAAAGATAAAGTAGGAGAAGCGGCCTTAAACTCTATTATTACCGCACTGCATGCATTCCTGTCTGTCCTGTGATTTTAGTTTTTTGTTTTTGGAATTTTTGACAATAAAACTTATTTGACTTGCTTGAAACTTGATTGACTTTTCATAGAAAACCTGTATATTTTTAATTTTCTTTTTATTGCGATGGCTTCTTAAGTCACAGCTATGAAAAGTTAATAGCTTAAATGTTTTATTAGATGCGAGTACTAGCAAATTAGTGCTAAGACGACACAAGTCACTTTAGCAATGGCTCACAGATATTTAAAGTAGATCTCGTTAAGGAGAACATAACATTAGTGACTCACGTATTTAGTTTAATGCGATGAGTATAAACGCTGCGACAATACAAACTTACATACTTAGGTTTAGCACTCAGGAAAAATGAGTAATAAAAAGTTTTTAAGCCTATTTGGCAAGCAATCAAATTGGTTAAAAGGCATTAAACTTTGATGCTATTTGAAAATAAATCGATCATGAAGTCCCAACTTTATTACAATATAAAGTATGTCAAACAGCTTATAGGCTTGTCTCAGTAAGGGGGTATACTTTGCCGGTTTGAGAGCTAACGTAATGAAGCTGCTACTGCTGCTGCTATTTCCTTTGCGGGCTGTGGGTTGTATCTGCGCCAAAAGCACTCAGATGGACAACCAATATGAAGACACTTTCAAACTCAGAGTGGACCAACTTTCGGTAAACAAGGAAAATTCCCAAAAGTGATTGAAAAGAAAACTGGCTAGCTGGACAACTGATAAGCAGCCTAGCCTGTGCTATAAAGGGTTGGTGCGGAAAAAGTTTGCACAATAAAAATGTTTATAAATAATATAGGTATGTGTGTTTGTGTATGAGTGTTACCGTGCTTTGTAGGGTAGTTTTGCTTCCGTTTGGGAAATTTGCCTACAGCTCTAAAAGGCTGAAAATGGGTTTGCTAACTTTATATTCTATATGTATAAATATATATACCATATATACATACATATATACGTGTAAACATACATATTTTTGCATACTATATCATTCATCAATAAGTAAACAACAGGTATGATACAATTTGTAAAATGTATAGCCGCCAACGTCAATTAAATAATCCCAATCTAACTTTTTTGTGTTCGGCTGAACTGTTCAAACTTTGTTCAAACTCCGGCCAACTAATTAGCAACCGCTGCATTACGCATTTTTTTAATAAGAAATCTAAATTTCCGCCACCACTATTAACCACTGGCTGCGGTCGGGTGAGTTTGTTAGTCACTATCATTCGAGAGGCACTAGGTTCGATGGTCATTTTGGCAACGAAGCATCATCAAATGATTGGAAAAGTTTCTACTTATAGCAATCAGCTTCTTCTAAAACGTATTTCCCTCTATTCGTAGCACAACATTAGACCGGGTCGGTTGACATAACGAAAAAGGAAATCGCAAAGGTTGTATCTAAAGCTTATTTTGAGTGAATATCGTCAATATCAAATACATTTTTTACCCTAATAAAAACCGTGAAAACGGTTGTTTTTATTGTAACTTGGTTATCTGACATCCGATTTCAAAAAAACAATATTTCAATTTTCCAGTTTTATATTTAATTTTTTTTTGCTACTTCATTTATATTTCGTTCTTAAGCCCTTTTGAGCTCCGAAGCCGTTTTCACATATAGTTTTTACGTTATCCAGAGTTGAACCCCCTAATATAACCTTGTCTTCATGAAATTCAAGTACTTGAAAATATACACTAAATGTTTGTTTTTGAACTGCTTTGCTAATTGATATAGAAAAATGTTGAAGCACTACAAAATAGTATGATGCATTTGGCTAGAAAGATATTCAGACATAAATAATGCGAATTTAGCCAAGGCATTGTGGAGCACCTCTGACTTGTCCATTTACAATTTGTCCATTTTTCTTTATTCTTTCATGGAGTTCTGCAATAATGTGGAATTAGTAATGCTGTCTAATTGTTTAGGATTCAGGAATCCAATAAAGTTTTGAAATCGACCGAATTATTTTTTTTTTCGATATTGACATACGTTTTTGACGAGGAAGGGCATTTTTCGGCCTTACTCGGCCTTACCCTTAACTTCTTCAATGATGATTTTAATATGATTTTTTTTATACCTCTATATAACCCCTCTCAAAATATATAGTTTTTACTACTCTTGTTGAGGGACTCTATAGTAAGTTACTAATTATCAAAAATATGACTCACTAGAAATTGTATAGCCCACTTTTGAATGCGCCATATGCGCATTTATTTTTTTTTTTGGTGGTGAAGGTAAGGTTCAATACCCAGAATATTTCAAAAGTTTTAATTTAGTATGAAATTTTTTTGAATTTTGTATTAAGTTTGAAGGTTTAAATTATATGGTTTTTGATGTGGTATAACTTATATTGCTATAAAAAATATAGGAAAAACGAAAAAAGGGGGACAAGTTAAAAAATTGCTATTATAATTTTTTAACGGGATATACATCAGACGAAAAAACAAACTAAATTTCATATATTTTCATTATCAGTTTAGGGCTAGCAATATATGTTTTTAATATTTAAACTTTTATTGATAAATGTTTTAAAAATATCGAGGAATAAGCTCACATTTCACGAGACTTAAATTAATTATTAAGAAAAGTAAACTCTATACAACGAAAAAATATAAGACCGATGTTATTATATTTAAAATAAACAAATATAATTCTTGAGGTTTGTTTCTAATTTGGAACTTAGTTATTTATGTTGAATCCTTCTCTGATTATAACTTGTCGAAATCGCTGAGGCATCGATTTGATTAAGTTTTTGATACAATAATCAATTTTTGATAAAATTTTTGACCATTCGACATTAATTGCACTTCTTCCATTTTTGAAAACCGATTGAGCAAGTATTCTCCATATATTTTCGTTTAAGTGAAGGTCAGGGCTTCATATTATATCTGCCACCCCTAGGTCTATTCTGCAAATTCTCAGCGGCCCGCTCCGCTTTAAGGCTCAAAGCGAGCTCACAATGGAGGGCTGTCACACATGGACATTCAACCATCTTAGACTCCTACACGGATATACCCAGTGACTGTGATTATCACCCTCCCATTCTTTGTTTCCTAATGAAAATCCCTTCTAGACTGGAATGGCTTGAAGAAAATCCAACACCGATCACACGCATTAAGATCTACATGGACGGATATAAAATGGACACCGGTGTAGGTTCAGGGTTATTTTGCGAAGAGCTTTCTATTAGTGAATCCTTTAAACTACCGGATCACTGTAATGTTTTTCAAGCGGAAGTAAACGCTATTCATGAAGCCTTAAAATGGCTAAAGAAAAACAGAATATCATCAACAGATATCTGCATTCTATCAAACAGCCAAGCTGCCCTACCATCCCTGGATGCATTCCAAACAACATCAAGGAGCGTCTTACATTGTCGCCAATCTCTAAATGAGATGGCCAAGCCATTTACACTCATGACTTCTGTCGTTGCAGAAATGAGAAGTTGGAAACAATTTAACACCTTTTTTGCACATGCCCAGCTCTGGGCAGAAGCAGGAGCCGATTTTTAAAATCCTGCTTTTTAACGTCATCTATGATCTATACACTTTAGGTATCAACAACCCTTAACGCTTTGTCAAAAGCTTAGGATGGTTTAATATGGAGAGGGAAATGTAGCCCAGCCCCCGCGGCACACAACGGACCCATTTTGTGGTCTAAGTAGCATCGTTGTCTCTATCTGCGATGCGGCTGCCACACATAATCTAATCAGGGCTGCAAGCAGGCCTTTCTCCTCCTCCTCTCCTTCTTCTTCCGTTTATCAAGCCAATACTTTTGAGAACCATCTGTCCAGATTGATTTTTTGTTTTTATCGGGAAAATTTACTATTTCACATTCATCTTCCCAAAATTGATATTTTTCTGCAAATGCCAATCTGGCATGTTTGTGTCGTGTGGTTAACTTAGTACCTAGACCTAGTTTTACATACTATATGCTAGACTAAAATCCGCTTACAAAATTTGTTGCACACGACGGGTAGTAACTTCCAAATTAAGGATATGCTTAATTTGAGCAGGGCTATTTGATTTATTTATAGCTAATCGTTTGATGTCCTTCACATCTCTAGCGCTAAGTTTTGGAAACATTAGCACTTTTATTTCAAATGCACATCCACAGCTTTATTTCTTTTTAATTTTGAAGCAATCTCTTGCATTGTAAGGCCTCTCTCTTTCTATGCTAAAATCTGTGCCTGCTCAAATTCAGACAAAACTTCTCCACGCGACGTGATAATTTACATTGTACACTTTCAAATTAAAAGCAAACGCTTTTGGTCTAATAATGATTTCGTTTTTACAGAACAAGCATTTCCGCGTTACTAAAATACCCGTAATAAATGCGTAATAATTTCCGTTATGAGATACGGAAACATACAGTTAACGAAACGATATTCAGAGATTTTTTTATTATTGATTTAATAGATACCATTATAATCATCTGGGTTTTATAACTTTTTCGTGTGGTGTATATACTTTTTTTGATGCTTAAAATGCTACAAATTGGAAAGTATTTTACGAAAGGTAATAAAAGTAATGAACTGAAAAATAAAACTGATTGATGATTTTTAAGCATGAACAAAAAAATGTAAAATCGCAAGCGTCCAAAAAGGTATTTATTAGGCGAAGACATTCACAGTTCATTAAAGTGGAAAGTTAAAAAAATACGTATTTCGAACGCCTTTTCGTTAATGCCCCAAAACCATGTCAAATATACAATATCAATCTACAGAAAAACATTTTCTTTTCTATTTCTCGACCCTCGTCAAAACGAGGATGACATACCCTTTGTAAGTGTAAGTGTTTTGCGCAAGATCTTTCTTTTAAATTCAATAACGAAATAAGTTTGTGGGTGGGTCAGCTTTTAATAAACTTAAAAGCGGTGTTAACCCTGCAGCCAAAAATAGGGACGGTCTCCTAATTTTAAATTTTCATACTATGCACATCATGACTAAATTCGAACTAGTGAAAAATGGGTTTGAGCAGCGCTCACCCGCTGCACTTACCCATTTGTGGCGCTTAAGGGCAAAAAGTAAAAGAAACAATGACGATAGTGACCTTTTAAGTTGACTAGGGTTTCTTATGGAGTAAGTTGATGGTTTCATTTGTGATTCGTAAGTAAAGTGGCTCTTTGAAGATAATAAATGCTAATTGTGTTACTTTTGAATATTAACAAATTTACAATTACATTTTACATTTACATTTTAAAATTTTTCAATAATAACAAAATTTATTTTTAGACTTACATTACATGTACGGATATTTTAAAAAATATAAAAAAATATAAATTAATTTAGATTAAAATTATCTGTGCTTCTAAAGAACTGAGATTTGAGTATAATATCCTGCTTGTCCGGCAAATATTCAGGTCCTGCCCTATCGACCGTAGCACTGAAGTTAGCGCCCACTAAAGCCTGTATTTACCCGGCAGAATTTAATGTAATGAACCACTTTAGCACGCCTTTTATTGTTCTTCAAAAGCAGCACGGCAAACATTTTAAATTTTCATTCGAAATGGTCATCATTTGCTTTTACACAAGCCTTCAAACGATTAGGTTATGCAGCACGCACGGTTTCCATGGATATTGACGTCGCTGCTCGTCCAAAGATTGTTTCACACCCTCCAAATTTCTGTGAAATCTTCGACAGGCCATGTTCTACTCTTCTGATCACAAACTGTAGTTCAATGGATTCAGATCTGGACTTTTAGAAGGCCAACCGTCTACGCCAGGAATATTGTGTTTAGTCACTGCTGGATGGCTTTTGCCTCATGAGCTGGAGCGGAATCTTGCTGGAAGATCCAACGCTCTCCATTGAAGAGAGTACTGCTCAACTGCTTCACCACACCTTCTAAGACATCTTCCTCGTACCCTTTCGTCGCGTCACGCTTTATTCGCCGAAATGAAGAGATGTAATGCCTTTACAAGATACTCCTCATCAAATCATTATGAAGGCTGGATGGTGGTCACGATGAACTCTTGGTACAACATTTTTTGAGTCTTTAGAAGTTTTAGCATAGATTTTGCCATTTTGCCTATTAAAAACTTCGTCAACAGTGAACATTTTTTCATCTCTGAAAAAAAAAATTGTTTCATGGCCGCATGTCAGCGAAGAAGCTGCTTGCATCTGTCGATTCTAATTTTCTTCAAGCGCGTTGTCAAACGATGACTAGTTGAGCGACGGAAGGCGTTCATGTGGAGAACATCTCTAATTAGTCTTGACATGGATCTGGTCGATACATTCATTTCCCTGGACATGATTTTCTGCTTTGTAAGAGGATTCCTGCGATTTCTTTCGCGAACGTCTTTAATGGTTGCACTGGTTCGAACCAAGCAAGGACGACCATTTCTTTTTTCGTCAGTTCAGACGTTTAAGAAAACCAATGATCATGCGGTACAGAAACATTCTCGAAATATTAAGTTTTTCTGGCAATTCGTAAATTTCACTTGCACGTTTACCACTTTTATGAAATGCAATCCACTGCAATACGATTTTCCTTAGCTCCCCATTCCACTATTAACAAGCGAAATTTGCCACAAAACTGAGTATAATTTATGAGTAGACAATGCATACGAACAAAAGCAAAAATAATGGAACTTTTTCTAAGAATTTGTTCTCGCCATATGGATTGTAATATTTGTCATTATTTGCAAGACTACGTATAGTGAATCTTCAATTACATACATATAAAAGGTGCTAATCGCCCCTATGTAAATGAGTAAAGTTGAGACCATGACATGAGGATAGAACCCATACCGTTCCCTACGAGGCAATTTATTTATTGATTTTAAGTTAGATCAACTTACTGCTGGGGCAACTCATCTAATGAATTTTTAATTCAATGTATGCTCATACATATGTGTCTGCACATCTACAGAAAGGCTTGTATTTTAATATTTCTAAGTGACACTCTAACTGGGACATCTGATAGATGTTTAACAGAAGGTGAACGGCAAATAAGTGTTCTGAGCAGAGTTGCTGGCTGAGAAAGGTGCTTGATTTCTGATTTAATAGCTATAAAAACTACCTTTTCTGCAAAGCTCTAGTTTCGAAGAATGGAGTTTCAACTCTTGACTGTCGAATTAAAAAGGTAGTACTAAAGTAGCACAGATGCATCTGAACTTGAAAACTAAACTCCCTATCACGATATCAACTTAGACTACTGACCTTCAGGTACTTACATTCTCAACCAGCGCCAGAATACACCACCAGACTAACCAAGCGACTATAAATACTCTCCTAACTGGACTCCCATATTCCTGTTATGAGACCTTTTAACTTCTGGCAAGCAGAAACATAGTAACTCCACGTAGGCCATTGCGGGATTGCAGAAAATAAGGCCGCCAACGAGCTGATCAGATGACGTTTATTCATTGCCCATCTGAGACCGCAACCGATTTGTTGTCTTAGCTGGTCTACGTCTAAGAGACTGATATACGAGTGAGTAAGATCTGGGGTGTAATAATAATTATAATGGATCTGAGTGAGGTAAAACTTGCAGGACTAACTTAAAATCGTTTCGGGGTACCGGTTTAAAGTTGCTAAGAGCTAAATCTCACGGGTCATAATGAAAAGTGTTCCTTTGTGTGCAGTATAGCTCTACTCTACGAAAATTTGAACTATATCTAGAAGACGATGGGAATTTTCAAAATATGTTTTATGCGTGTACGAGCTAGTTTCTGCCTATTATCATCATCATTGTTAACTGGACAACCTTGGTCGGGTCTTCTCCTGCTGTAGCATATGCCCCCAATTGTCTCGGTTTCATGCCTGTGTCCCCTATGCCCGAAGCCCCAATAAGCCTGCGTCTTCTTCTACATCATCAATACATCTAAGCGGTGGGCAGGCCCCTTCTTCTCTGTCTGTGGCATTTACCGAAGAGTATTTGTAGAGGTGGGTAATCCGTATTAGAGCGCAATATGTGACCTACTCATCAACAGATTGATCATGATTGTGGTTATCACAGATGAGTGTGCATATAGTTTTCCGAGTTGATGATTGTAGCGTTTCCGTCACTCGCCTTTATCACATATGGCACCAAAATTTTTTCTTAGAACTCTCCTCTCCTTCTGTTAATCCGCATCACTGAGTGTCCACGTTTCACTACCGTATAGTAACATCGAAATAATAATTGAGCGATACAGTGAAATCTTTGTTTTTCTGTCTAGGAGGCGACTCTTTAGGTGTTGACACAGCGAAAAATAGCAGCAGTTGGCCACAAGTTTCTGCCTTCTGATGCTATGACTGTTTCGAATGAGGCCACCGAAAATTTCTCAGCATTTCTTGGGGCGTCCGACATCGGGATATCAAATAGCTCCGATCCGAAATCACAGCCCCCCTGTGTTATTCTGATACTCTGGTAGTTTATTTAGGCTCAGATGTCAGTTGGAATCTGATTTGTGATGGGAATATTTCAGATAGCGAGAAATTTAAATCAATAGATAGATATAGCGCTTTGACCTCATGGTCCTCTGTGGCTTCCACTCATCACAATACCTCATCTTCTACTCCCAGTTGCCTTATTAAACTTAAGGTAGAACTAGGTTGGACTGAGATATGTCGATATGTCTCAACCTTCTCCGTGTTATAACGCCGCATTTAAGGAATAGGTGTATGAAAGTCTTCTGGGATTGGTCGCAGAAAAGACAAGAGTCAGTGGACCATATCCGAATCCTGTGCAGATGACTGCGCAATCTGCAAGGGCCTGTGAGAATGCCCGTGAGCATATTCAGTTTATTTTTAGTGAGGGAATTTAAATGAATATTTTTCTATCAAAACCGTACTATCAACCCTTGACAGAAAATCCCTTGTAGAGAAAATCTGTATTGCAAAAGTGAACTTTCAAACGGAATTTCAGAACAGAACCATTCCATTTTAAGTGAATTATTATATTTTAGGGACAACCTTAAGTTAAGTACCAAAAATTGAGGCCCCAACCCGTCAATAATTTATATTCATGTATGTATGTATATATGTATTCAACACGAGCCGTAAGAAGTTAAAAACAACACAACAACAAGTGTTACGAGACAACATAAGTTTGTGTTAGGAAAGTTAAAGCTAAGGAAAAATGGAAAGTAATTCTTAAAATGGCAGGTTCTTGAAAAACGTATACATTTTTCATGCCAGAAAGCCATGTATGAGTAATTGTTAAAAGTGTGACGGAGCAACGCATACCAAGTAAAAAACGTATGTAGTGAAAGGATAAGTAGAGCTAAGCGAAGCATGGTTGAGTCTGAATAGTTTGAGATGCCACAGCCTTACGAGGGGTGGGCAAGGTATGTATGAAATGTAGTTTATGAACTTTAACTGTTGCCAATTGGCGACGAAAGAAAGACAATGAAAATATTGCCATGTGCTGCGCCACATTTATCTCAGGTGGATAAGCTGAACTGAGCTGAGCTGAACTGAGAGTTGTGAATTGCACTTCCTTTGGGTGGAGAGCGCACATACGGTATGTATGTATTTATGTATGAATGCAAGGAGGTAACAGAGAATAAAATGTGTGCATACGTGGTCAATGCTTCACGTTCAACTGCATTCTTTTCGGATGAAGCACTCATGCTGCATTTAAATAAAACATTTAAAGCTAGATGGTGCTGAGAATGGCGAATGAATCCGGTTGAGAGAAAAATATATGGGCGAGGCGAAACACAGGAGAAGATTCATGACTGCAGCCAATAACCGGTTGAAACATATGTATGCATGTGTGTGTATATAAATACGTGGGCATGAATACAGCTGAAAATATGGTCACATCATCTCCCAAATAAATTTGCATCCCCATGCACATGAGATATACTTTCAGGATCTTACTTATCCGGATAATTTACCTTCCCGCATTGTACTGATTCTTAATTTTCATATTAAATCTCTTAAAACGACAATGACATAGCAACGGAGAGTGGAATGAAAGCATTTCCAGCTACAAAGTATACGAGTATATGAAAATTCATATGCTAAGGTAGACAAACTGTCAACCGCCATCCACATCAACATACCTACCTATCTACCGTAAGTAACATATCCGAAGTATTGTGCCGCACAATTTGTGTGACAAAGCGAAAATGTGCTTAAGTGACAGTCAAGCAAATAAAATGAGTGCAACGAAGTGTGAGTAACATTATATGGTAATTTCGTGGCCACGTGTATGCGGGTGAATCTATCTCATTATGTATGAAAATGTAGCCATGTGATTTTGTGGGGCGTACCATAGTGACTTGTGCTTTCTTTACGAGCTACTTGTAGGCAATTTTCGGAGTAAGTTCCTATTGGATAGTTTTAGTGGCTATGAGTGGAGGAAGAGTAGCAATTTTGTGCACATTTTCAGGTATATTCATGTGGCACTGTATAACTATGGCAATTAATTATTAATTAATGAGCAGATGGCGTTGTGGTGCTGTTTTCACAGGAGAGTGCCCATAAAGCGCGCAAAAAAAGTTGGAAGATGAAGTAAAATGAAAATAACTTATGGGGAATTTAATTGCTTAATAAATATTAATTTTTATGTGTATACCTTTCGATTTTATGCCAAAAACTTTAATTATATCTTATGTTGAAAAAGTGTACGGAATAAGAAAATTATTTTGAGTGGTGGAAACCTTTCATTTGATCGTCATGCGCTCCACTGCTTGTCTGTTTGTATATCGCAGCTGTGTAGTTCTTAAGTGTCAATTATGATTGACGTACGACGCCATTTGCAAAAATCAACTACCTTCCGATAGGGTGAATAATTTTGCACCACCTTGAATACGAGGTGTGTTCGATATAAAAGGCGAAGTTTCAAAATTCGTGGGCTACGGACATTCGACTTTCGATTATTATTTTCTTTTAGCAACATAGCAGTTTTAGTTTGTTTGTGAGAGGCACAAATAAGACAAGTGTTTTGCGTGTTCGGTGATTTTATGCTATCATTTCTGGGCTCTCTTGGACTCTTCCATTGGGACGATTGGGCTTTGGTTTCGATGTCATAACCATATACCCATGATTCGTCACCCTTTAAACAAATCTGCATCATCGTTGACGTCATTCAACAATTCCTGGGCGATGCTCATCAGACGTTATTTTTGGTCAAAATTCAGCAATTTTGGAACGAGCTTCACGAACACGCTTCATGCTCAAAATTTCCGAAAAAATTAATTTGCTCTGGCAAATATAAATTGTGATAATAATAAATCACCTAAATTGTATGCAATATTCTTTTATGGTTAGAAATATTGCTCACCTCATAAAAGTAATACGCTAATACGAAGGACCTAATAACAAAGACGTTGGGTTTTTAAATGTATGTAAGGACGACATGTAAGCGGCCGCCGTTGCCGAATGGTGCAACAAGTTTTTTCCTCTTTTAGTGGTTGCTTCTCAGCAGATAATGGAATGTCTCCGAATGAATTTCTGTAATGAAAAAACTTCTCACAAAAAACATTTGTCGTCCGGAGTCGGCGTCTCCCTTTGTGGAACAACATCAAGACGCACACCACAAAGAGGTGAAGAACCTCGATCAAACCCCCAACAAAGGGTGTAATTCAAAGTATACACTTATATATTACTAAGAAAAGTTCATACTATCGGACTACTATCAAATCTTTTGATATTACGCTCATCTGGGCACTTGACCCCAGTGAAATTGTAGAAAACTGCCGGGCAGATGAGCCAGCTATTTCGCGGCTGTGAGGTTGTTTCCCTGCGGAATGCGAGGATTGGGATCTCCTTGACAACCTGTGGTCTGCTCCTGGTAATTACACCATGTGAACACGTACACACATTTTTAATGTCAGAAGATCCTTCTGACCACATGGTTCTAAAGCTAACAAAGCCTTGGCTCTCAAATTGTGGAAGCGCGCTTACAGAACATTGTCCCGAGGTATGCTTGCTGTGAGACTCGACATTACTTTGAGGATCAGCTGTATGGTGAAATCAGCTCAACAGTTTATTCTTAACTGCCCTGCTTTCACGCAGCTAAATTTTAGGTATCTTGGCTCTCACTTCCTTGCTGTGCCTGCTGATATATCAGGCCCGGGTATTAGCCACTTGATGATTTTCATCAGCGTAGTCATCATTTGGACGCCATCTAGAAATCAACCGCGCACCCCCTTTTTCTACTCTCTCCTATTTTCTCCCTATTTTTGTCCCTCTGTAATTGTACCACAAAAGAGGAATTTGATTTTTTTTCGTCCAAGTGGGCACTCTAAAGTAACCTAACTCAGAAAAATTTTGTGGTATTCACTCTTCGAAAAGCTTTTACTTATCATCAATCAGTAGGGCTCACCCGATTCATTTCAAAGGATGTGTGAGCTGATGATGCCGCTCAATTATTAAAATCCCCACCAAATAGTCTAGTTTTATGGGCATGAATTTAGGGTCAGAGTATCTCGTGCAAAGTGTTATCGCCTCGAAGTGGACAATTTTGCTGGTTTTCATTTGTATTTATCGAAGCGAGCTTTAGCGCTAAATATGATTTTTGTTTTGGCAAAATTTAGGCCAACATTTAATTGTTGTTAGACTCAATCACTAACCACCCGGTGGGGTCTGTTATGTTAAGTTCTTGGGTTAGTTTGATTTTATACAGCTGCAGCCTCAATTCCTAAGAAATTTAGTGCCTCCGGGCTTCTTTTACATTTTAAAACCAGCAAAATGGTGCAGGCTTACTAATAATTAATGATTTTTTGCTCAAGATACAGACCTTCACCATTGTAAATCGGTCTCTCAGTACGAAAATCTACATAATTTTTTTTATAACGTAGTCTTCGAGATGTCGCCAAACAACGATTTTGGATTAAAGAAGAAAAGGTAAATCAAACTAATTTGTAATACTGCAAAATTAATTACAAAGGCAAGTATTTTTTGCATCGGGGACAAACAATTTATTCATTATGACACCCCTATGTGAAGCCCGGTCAAACCGACACACCTACAGTAGCTCCAAGCGAAACTCGTACATCCACCTAGATATTTGGTTTTACATTAAATAGGGGAGCTTATATTGCAATAAAACGTAATTGGTTTTGTTTAATTGGTGTACTTGGTAGTGCATTAAACGGCAAAAGCAAAATTTGAAATGCTCCCTTATTTATTAAAATAAAAACAAATTATTTATCAAGTGGCCATTTTCAACGCAAAAGTCAAACTCATGCAGTGTTAATTGATCAGACAACAAAAATTGCTTCGGGAAATTTCTGAAATTGTAAATCGAAGCCGATCCACCGTACAGTACCTCATAAAACGGTACAAAACAGATAGAAGAGTTAAAAATAAACTAAAAGTTGCAAAATAACAAAATTTTCTCTCCGAGTGATGAATAATATATTTTACGGCAAGTCAAAAAGGATCCATTTTTAGGTGCACCGAAATTCGCAACAATTGCCGAAAACGATTTGGGGGAAAAATGTTGCCCACAGACAATTAGAAATATACTCAGTAAGGCTAATATCAAGGGCAGAAAAGCAAGGCATAAACCATATATCAACGAACGTAATCGTAAAGCAAGAAGAAGCGATTTGCCAAGAAACATCAATCAAAAGATTTCTCATTTTGGCGGAACGTGCTATGCACTGATGAAAGAAACTTCAACCTTTTTGGTTCAGATGGCAGATCCTATATATGGAGAATATCAAATGAAGCGTTACTTGCCAAAAATATGAACCCTACAGGAAAGCACGGTGGTGGTTCAGTAATGGTGTGGCGTTCATTTTCTACATCTGGGCCGGGAGAATTGCAGGGTATTATGAATCAGGCTGTGTATCTTAACATTTTAAAAGAAAAATTGCCTCTTTGTAAAGAAAAACTTGGTCTAGGGGAAGATTTGTATTTTTATCAGGACAATGGTCCGAAGCATAAGCATGGTTGCTATATAATAGCGCGCATATCTTAGATACACCAGTTCAGATTTAAACCCCATTGAGAACTGTGGAGCTATATCAATGGGAAAGTTCGGCAGCATAACATAAGTTCAAAGCATGACATGAAGGGAGTCCTTCAAGACAAATGGCAAAAAATTGAGCCCAGCTTTTGTGGAAAACTTGTTAAAAGTATGCCAAGTAGATTACAAATGGTTATCAGAAACAAAGGCGCGCATACGAAATATTAATATTTACATTAACTTTACTTTTATATAATGCACGCGTTTATCATTGAATTACATGAATTTTATTTTTTCACCTCACTTAAAATGTAATTGAATTAAAAATTTGGGTTTAATTATTTTTTTCTTGATTGATATCACTGTAGTAATAAAATGTGCAATAACTTTTTTGAACCGTTTTTTTACTTATGATTTATGAAAATAATTTTTTTTTGAACTGTACGAGTTTCGCTTGGGGCTATTGTAAGTCCTCCGAAGCCGAATATCCGTGGTTCGAAGCTGATGCCGTGTATTTGGTTAAATGAGAATGGTATGCAAACATTAATGGGGAACGACACCGACAACTCATTAGACTAAATCGAGCAGCGAGCTTCTGCAAGGGGCGACCAAACCCGAGTCATTGATTTCCCATCATGATAATGCTTGGCTGTATGCTACGTAACCCGCTAAAACCAATCTTAAAAATAGCGGACGGCAAGTCTTACTTCACCCTCAGTTCAGCCCGGATATTGTCCCTTCTGACTACCATTTGTTTCGATCAATGCAGAATGCTATGCCCTGATATGCTTCACTCTAGTTGATGATATCGAAAATTGGATCGATGCGTGTTTGCGCACACTCAAAGATGAGAAAAAATTGTAGTTTTGGCAGAAACAACTTTGTATAAAATACTCGTACATTGTAAAAACTTTTTAAATATGGACTCAAAGCTAGAAAAAAATTTCTAAAATATAGTTGTACATTCATTGAACTTTGTACATAATATTTAATAACAAATGCAAGTGTATAAATTATCATTTTGGCAAATACATATGTATGTATGTATGTATGTGCATGTGAATTGTTTTTTAAATTCTTCCACCATTGCTACTTTGTTAGTGTTAACGTTTTTGTGCATGCAACCCGGCAATTAATATCCAACTCACTACAGTGAAATCGAAAAGTATAACGCCATTTTCAAACAAAAGCATATAAATACAAAAATTTGTGCAGAACAAGACGCAACTACTGCTTACAAATAATAGAACGTGCGAATGAATGAATGGAAAGTATGGATGTGCAGGTATAGTATTATGATAAATAGCTTTTAGCGCCCATACCAAAGCGAAAATCCTTGCGGCGATAGCCAGTACTCATGCTAGAATGCGATGATGATGCTCTTACACGCTGGATAATACGCGGTTGTGCTAGACGCTTGAAGCGTTGCAACAAACTGCGCACGTACCCTTGCGATGACCATGATTTACACTTTTCAACAAAATGCACCGCAATTGTATTCGGTCGATTATTATTAGCTGTAGACATGCGCCGTACACTATGCCTTGAATTAGTAGTGGAAGTTGTAGTAGTTGCGGTTTCTTTGAGTGGTGGTGGTAGTAAGCCTTTATCATGATTATCCATTGCAGCTACCGTTGAGAATATCGAACGGAATTATTAGTTTGTTCGAGCATTTAGTATGAGGAAAATATATTTGGAAATTATTTGTTAGTTAATTTTTATTTTTTGTTTTCGATTTTTCCCACACGAATATATGCAAGATGTTAACGAGGAAGAAAGAGAAGAGAGAGCACATGAGTGAAATATGAAATATCTGTATGAGTATATGGGAAAGCATGAAAAGCATTTCGTGTTGGACAAACATATTATACTACATATATATATGTATATATGTACATTTTTATGTACAGAATGAGAATGAGTTGTGGATGTATTGATGTTTCTTAGATGTAGATATGTATGTATGAGTACTCAATGCACCACAAATTGAACTCTTATTATTAAAGATATTTCACTGGCTTTGAATGTACTTACATTTTACACGCAACCAAGTGTAGGCGCTCTTTTCACCTGCCTCATTGCTGGCGAGGCATTGAAACATGGCTGCATCTTCTAGGGTAAGTTTCTTAATGATCAGTGAATTATCCTCCTGAAGTGTGTATCTGAAAAAGCAATTTGTGAAATACAATTACCCGCCTACATATAAAAGCTATACAGGATGGTCCATATAGTAGTATTAGTCCATAGTAATATTATCAAAAAAAAGCCCAATCATTTTCGGTATATTATTGGTTTATTCGAAAGAGCAAGGCGGCCGCCTTGGTGCAGGACTACCATTCGGAATTCAGAGAGAGAACGTAGGTTCGAATCTCGGCAAAATTAAGAAAAAAAAAGTTTTTTCTAATAGCGGTCGCCCCTCGGCAGGGAAGAGCAAACCTCCGAGTGTATTTCTGACATGAAAAAGCTCCTCATAAAACATATCTGCCATTCGGGATCGGCTTGAAACTGATCAAGATGCACGCCACAAATAGGAGGAGAACCTCGGCGAAATACTCAAAAAGGGTGTCCGCGCCAATTATCAGGTCAGTCCATAAGTTCGTGTGTTTTTTAAAGGTGGTTTTAAAATTAATAAAGAAGATTTAAAGTATTTATTAATCAATAATATATTTTTCCTCATTATTAACAATGTCTTCCCAACGTTTAGGCAAATTTTTATTTTCCTGCTCAAAAAAGTGTTTGTCCTTGGAGTCAAAATACGCTTCGATATCCCTTTCTATAGCTTCTTTTGAGGAGTAGTTCTTGTTACTCATATAGGATATAGGTATATATATAATATTGTGTATTCGAAAGAGCGAAAATTCCCATTGTTTATGAACTATGCTTTTATTCCTGTGTTAGCTTAGGCAAGCTTTGCAGTAGCGCATCCAGTTAACCTAGTTTTAATGGTTTGATGAATTGCTTGCATAACAAATTGAACGGCGTCGAATCGCATCTCCGAGGTGACCATTTAACATCGCCGAGATAGATGATAACACGATTACCGAATTTGGGGCACAAATTTGGGCTGTATGACATGACGAAACCAAAGATTGTCCAAGTTCATGTCTTCAATTTACGATCAGAAAAGATGTGTGTCATGCCTTTGTCACAATTATGGCCAATTATGCCACCGCTCCGAAATTTGCAATAAATTGGTAACCTCAGAGAAGGCATCGGCTTCCCAAGAATCACGTATATGTTTTCCAATCCTCAAATACGTGAGTTTTGCTTGTTAACATAGCCGTTGAAATGAAAATGAGTTTCGCCGGAAAAGGTGATTTTGACTTCCTTTAAATAAACGTATGTTGCCGAATACAACTGTAATTTGCAATACTTCTCAAAGTTGTGTGAGCGTTAAGTGATCCATTACGTTTACCGGAGATATGATGCTGATATTCTGATAAGATTTCAGCGGGGAAGAAAAAATATAATACTACTTATATATCGACTACCCTGTATACCGTTATTGCGGCTTCACTTAATGCACACAATGCACGTAGTCTACACTAAGTTTCAATTTATTTCTAACAGATGAGTTATTATTTTTACTATGCATTCTTACGTGCCCAGCGCTGCCTGTATCATTATTTATCTAAACTTATCTAAGTGCCTTTTTTTCTTTATTAAGTTGTATACACTGCCCTGTCACTTTTCCATACTCACTTTCCATCATTTGTATCGATGAGTTCGGCATTTTTGTACCACTTCATCACCGGCATTGGATCGCCCACCACGTCACATGGCAACGTCACCAGTGCACCAAATTCACCAAACGTTTCTGTGCGCATTTGTGTGAAAAAGGTGGGAGCTTCCAACACCTCCACTTTAGCGCTAACTGTTACTGTGTCATAGCCACCGCTACGTAGCCGCACCTGACATGTATACTCGCCCGAATGTGTTAAATTAGCAGCCAGCAGGGATAGCGAACGATTCCAAGGATCGTTGAGTGTGTGCGGCACACCAGCATTCTCAATGGGTATGCCATCCTTTAGCCACAGAGTCTCCAATTCATGCAGGGGTCGCGCATTCGCGATACATTCCAATACGGCCACCTGTTCGCCACGCTTCACTTTCATATCTTGCGGATGCACAACAATTTCAGGTGCTACCTCAACATACGGATCACCACTAACGTTCAATTGTATGAAAGCGCTATTCTCCTCCTTGCCCAACTGTGTGTTTATGGCACGAGCACGATATGCTTTGCGATCGTCCTCGTCTGCGCTGAGTATTATCAATTGATTCGATTTTGTTACGGCATATTTGATGTCATAGTTCAGCGGACCTTCAACCGTTTGCCACATCACTGAAGGTGGCGGTTGCGATTCGATAGGTGGTAAATCAAAAATGGCCGGATGACCTGACGTCACCGTGATATGGCCAAGTGTAGTGTTCTCGAAGATGCCCATATCTGAAATGGAAGGGAAAGAAAGAAATTGCCAGTAGTGAATAAAGTGAGGTATGACAGGGAAAAGTTCAGAAAATGAAGTTACTTGTAGCCGTGAAAACGATGTCAGCGGAATCGCTTAATTGGTGAGCGGATGTTGACTGACGGGATAAGACGAACAAGAAGTAAAAGTAGCAAGAGCAAAAGAAACATAAAAAACTAAACGCTGAGAAACGAGCTTCACTTTAATGGCACTAAATCAATTAAAGGTCGCCGTTTCCAAGAATTTTTTAAGGCGGTGAAACAGATTGTACTAGCAGACACATAAAAAGACGAAAGCCGTAAATGAAATACAATAAAGCAAGGGCTGCTTATATAATCAGTCTACCAGTTTATTTCTTCTCGTTGCATTCTAAATTGTCAACTTCAGCTGCCGCCAGCCTCACTCTCAAATCCATTTATGTGACATACAAACGAACAAACCTAAGAAGAGTGTACTATTAATATAAGTGTCATGTGGTTATCAAGACACCGATACCGACTTTCTTTAGTTTTTAAAAAGAAATATTTAGTTAAAGTAAGTACTCTGCCTAAAACTTAAATTTCGCAGTACCCTTTGACAATATTAATTACCAAATGTAGACATATACATATGTACAGTTATTATACAGTTTTTTTTAATATTTATAGTTAATCGTTAGAGCTCATTGTTCAGTCTTGGCTTTGATGATCTCTGTGCGCATAATAACTGGTAGAAAAAATTGTATTTACTTTCAGCACTAAGACCCAGACTATAATTTTCCAAAGATTCTTGTTCTGCTGAACGCGAATCTGATCTTAGAACAACCACAACCAGTCATATTTTCGATATAAGGTTTAGCCCTTTCCGTTCGCTAGTCTTCATAAAAGTCGGTGCCGCCATCGGCAGTATGTCATTAAGGGGAAAGGAAAAATTTTCCGGGATCAGTAGAAAGCTTTACCATTAAACACAATAAATCTATATTTTCTCATATCCTTATATTTGATTTAAATCACTAAGGGACAAATAAGCTAAATTTGCTTCAACTAGTTGGTACTCCTATCAGAGAAATTTGCCCATCGCAAAGGGAATGTACAAACTTAAATCGCTGAGCGAACTGCCTTGGACGAAAGTTTGCAGCCAAAGTACAAAAAACATTGCAGTATATGGCATTAGGTTGCACAGAACCAAACGAACAATAAAGTTTGTTTTATTTATTTTTAACTTTTGCACTCCCGCCGGTCGACTTAATCAGGTATTAGTGAAAATTTAATCAATTCTTCCTCGCAAACGTTAACTTGCACAAAAGATGGCGACTCATATTTTCACCTTTGATACGAGTTTCGTTAAAGTGCTGTTTTGACGATGATGTTCATAGTGATTAGCAATAAATCCACAAAAATTAATCTACCCGTTCACATATGGCAGGAAAATTTACACTCAGCTGTCAAAACTGTTGTGAAAGGTTTTTCTTAGGTCGATTTTTTTTTTTGGTCGAATATTTTAGTGTTTTTGGTTTGTTCAATTATTATTAACGATACGGAAAGAAAGCAAAAAGAAGCACTAGTTAATTTATTACTTTTTATAATACGCAGTAGCAGGACAAAGCGTGTATGGTCACATCGGCAGCAATTGAGAGTATATCAACTGTCTTTTATTAGTGAATATCATAATCGAAGCGTATTCGTGCATTTTTGGCGAGACACGGCGAGGTCTGGGTGGTAAACACACCTTCCAGCATCGACCAGTTTTTTAAGGAGTGCTTTAGTACGATCCATGTATCCTTTGCCTTTTTAAGTAACGAAGTCACGTCCATTGCAAAAACTGATACAACGTACAGGAAATATAATATATCCTTTTAGATAAAAGTATCGCGATCGCTTTACAAGCAATCCTTGGCTCCTTAACTGAATACAAGACGATCGGCAGACTGTTCGGAGTATCAAAAGGAAGCGTATGCAATGTTTTTTGTTCCACGGTCTGAGATAAGCTTGTTTGTAAATATCATATTTACATATACATATACTCACAAATATACGGCTGTGTTGGATTGACAATTCCATGCGCATGAATGGGAACGATGCTGCTTTGTTAACACAGTAAAACGATCATTCTCAGTAGACCTCCTGCACTTGCTATGAATAACTGGTGCAAATTCCCACAGAAGAGAGAAAATTTCTGGGTTTCAGCCCAAAGAGCTAAATATAGCTACAACCGTTTGCAGATCAGTCAACACAAGCAGAATAACCTTGACTTTAAAAGTATTTTTTACGGATAAACTCTATGCAGCTTTTCTGCCTGCCACCTTTTTTTGAGTTTTCCAGTCAGCTTATTATGAAAATACCACCTTTTGGCAGCATTCCTTATGCCGATTGTTGCGTACCTTGAAAATATTTTTAAGGCATAAATGCACTTGAGTGTTTACTCTTATTTGTGTAATGTTAGCCAATAACACTGTGTAGCAGCCATCAAAAGGCAAGAATGCGTTATTGCTAATAAAGAAAGAGAAAGAGCTTTAAAATATTGTACCACTTGTCCCTTAACGTCACGTCTTGGTCTTAGTTGATCTAAATTATTTGTAATAAACTTCATTTACTATTAATATTGTCTTTAAAGGTCTATAATAAAATTTAATGACGCATACTTTTCGTGAAATATTTTAACCTATAATTTCTTACTTTCGTGGGTCACTTTGGTCCTTAGTTTTAAAATTCTGAAAAGTATTAGGTTGGTAGTTTGATTACTGACTGCTCGAAAATGATGGACGGAATTGGTGCAGGGATTTATTGCGCAGGGTTGGACATCAGGCGGCCAATTAAGTTCCCTGCCCACTGTAGTATTTTTCGAGCAGAAGGCTTTGCGGTAGGAAAGGCTGCAGAAATAGCACTAGCAAAGACATCGAGCGATTCCAACATAAATATATACGTTGATAGTCAAGCGGCAATAAAGGCAATAAACTCATAAGAAATTTCATCTAAAGACGATCCTGAGACCACCCAAGCCATAGAGAAACTAGCCGCAGACAGACGTTTACACTTCTATTGGGCACCCGGACATAAGGGCATTGCAGGAAACGAAATTGTAGATGAGATTGCCAAAAGCGCTGTTTACATACAATTCGAACAAGAAAACGACATACCGAAACCTTTAAATACGGTATACAATGACATCGCTACGGACATGAAAACAAGGACAGACAGGAGTTGGAATAATCTAGCCTCTTGCAAAACCGCGAAAATCATGTGTACAGAGAATGCGGACAAATACGCCAGATTCGTACTAGCCTTGTCTAGAAAGGAAAGCAGAACTATCGTAGGCATACAAGATGGGAATTGCAAACAATGATAGCTGAAGATTTTTCAATGAACTAGAGGAGAGGGAAACGCTAGAACACCTTCTATGTTCTGGCCCTGCATTAGCTATAACCCGAATGAAATGTTTAGGAGCTCTACAATATGAGAGGGTAGAATGTCTCTCTGGGTTAGACTCGCAAAAGACGCAAGCTTATTACAAGAAGCCTACTACAAGCTCCTTTTGGACCACTAAGGATCAATAGGCCATGTGATGGCTTTCAGCCAGCCAGGTAAACCTAACCTAACCTATTATGCGCACAGAGATCATCAAAGCCAAAACTGGACAATGAACTATAGCGATTAACTATAAATATTAAAAAAAACATCAATAATATATATATATGGGACGTTCCATGTCAACCGGTACACTAGCCGGTCCAAAATTCTATGGGACCGATTTTGAAGTCCAAGGTCTCAAAATGATCGTCTGAATGTCCACTATTGAAAGCCGTCTGGCCCATTGAGAAATTCAATATGGCGTCCAAATTATGGCGTCTAAGCTGACTAAAAATTAGAGTTTATTTAAAATCTTGTGTGCTCCTAAGAAAACCAGGAGCAATGAAAAAAAAGTAATACTGATTCTTTATGTTCTTAGGGTCGCAGATTACGATTTCGGAAGCAGATTTCCAAAATTCAAAATGGCGGATCCAATATGGCGGCCGAAAATATTAATTCATTTCGATGTGTTTAAAATGTATTTCTAAGGGGTTTTTGGGGTCGCTGATTACGAATCTGAAGTCAGATTTTTTAAATTCAAAATGGCGGATCCAATATGGCGGTCAAAAATAAAAAAATTATTTCGATTTTTTTGAAACCTGTTTTAAAACGGTTTTTGGGGTCGCTGATTGCAATTCTAGAGTCATATTTCAAGAATTCAAAATAGCGGATCCAATATGGCGGCCAAAAGTAAATAACGTTATAAAATAAAAAAAAATAAAATAAAAAAATAAAAAAAATAAATAAAATAAAATAAAATTGGTGGTCCCAAAATTTGTTTTTATTTCATTGCTGTAATTGTACGTGTTTTGTTTTTCTCGTCTTAGCAATTGATTATTATTTTATTCTGCTACGTGAAATAAAGTTGATGCTGATATATGTATTCTTAAAACCTGATCAGGTTTTTAAATTGAGTTGGGTGGTTTTGATTAAATCTCTTCTCCTATTGGTATTTATAATTATGTCGACTTCTAAACTCGATTGTGATAAATTTAAAAATAAATCTCATGGTGATAGATGTGTGAATCCATTACAGGTTGATGGCCACGTTGGTAAAGGTCTGAGGAAAATTTCCAAAATATTGTTTGAAAAATTTCCAGACTTACCAATCAATGCAAAAATATGCAAAACCTGTAGAGCTATGTGCTTTAAAGAAATTGATTCTAGGGCTGAAGATACAGAATTTTCTGAAGAACTGAAAGACTCAGATATAGAGAAAGAAGTGAGCCCGAACAAGAAAAAATGTTTGTCTAGAGAAGATGAATCAGAAGTAATGTTGACTGGACTTAAAGAAAAATTTTCTAGTCTACCAGAAAATGATCCTCTTCGGTTGTCTATTCTTACAATAGCCCCTGATTGTTGGAAAATTCGGAAAATAAAAGAAGAGTTTAATACTTCTCATAGAATGGCTCAAGAATCCAAACAATTAAAACTGACTGCAGGAGTTTTGGGTACTCCACTTGAGAAAAAAGGTAAAATTTTACATGATAGTACTGCTATAGCAGTTAAAGCGTTTTATGAGAACGACATAAACAGTAGAATAATGGCAAATAAGAAAGACGTTGTAAAAGTAATAATTGATGGTCAAAAACAATATGTACAGAAACGATTGTTGCTTTGTGATATAAAGGTACTTCACAAACAGTTTAAAGAAAAGAATCCTGATATGCTTATTAGGTTGAGTAAATTTGCAGAATTAAGGCCAAAATGGTGTGTACTTGCTGGCTCAAGAGGAACACATAGCGTGTGTGTATGTGTGATTCATGAAACTTTTAAACTGATGTTCGAAGCTGTTGATTTTAAAAATTTGACGAAAGATTTACCGAATCCAGTAGAAGATTACAGTGATTGCTTGAAGTTTATTACGTGTGAAAACGCAACACCACTTTGCTATTTTAATGAATGTGAGAATTGTCCAAAAATTGAACATTTTTCTGATTACGTGATGAAAATTCTAACAGAGAACAATTTAACTCAAGTAATTTACAGCATATGGCAGTCTACCGATAGGTGCAATCTGAAAAAAGAATGTCTTTCTGCTGAAGATTATGTAGATGAATTATGTGGGCAATTGAAAAAATTATTGACCCATCATTTCGTTGCAAAAACTCAATCGGAATATTTATCAAATACGAAAAATAACCTAAATGAAGATGAAGTTTTAGTCCAATGCGATTATTCCGAAAATTATCCTTATGTTGTGCAAAATGCTGTTCAAGCATTTCATTACAACAATGATCAATGCACAGTGCACCCTGTTGTCGTCTACTACAGATCAGATAATGAAATTAAGCATCGCAGTTTTGTACTTTTATCTGACTCGACGACACACGATACAAGTGCGGTGTACATTATGCAAGAAATGGTTGTGCCAGAAATTAAGAAATTCTGTCCAAAAGTCAAAAGAATTATTTATGCTACTGATGGTACTAAACAACACTACAAAAATAAATTTCAAATGATGAATTTGATGCATCATGCAGAAGATTTTGGTATTGAAGCTGAGTGGTTTTGTCATGCATCTGCCCATGGCAAAGGTGCTTGTGATGGTGTTGGCGCTATCGTGAAGAGAGAAGCCACACGGGCTAGCCTGCAAGCTCAACCATCAGAAGCAATTTTAACTTCGCAAGGTTTATATAAATATGCGGAGACTAAATTCCCAAACATTAAATTCTTTCATTACGACAAAGCAATGCATTCTAAAATGCAAAAGAAACTTGCAAAAAGATTTTCAAAGGCACCAAGCGTCACGAAAATACAAAGTGGACATGCATTCATTCCTATAAGCAATCATCAGTTGCTAGTAAAACGGTACTCTGGTGCAGTGGACAACCTTGCTGTCATTGATTATTGAATTTAAGTAAATTTTACCTTTACTTTATTATTTTTTTTTTTTTTTTGACAAAAAAGATAGCTCAGAAAAGGTTTTAAGGTTGTGAAAATTTACAACATATTTAAAATTTAAAAAAATTTCAAAAACAAAAAAAAAATTAAAATTAAAATAACTAAAAAAAAAGTAATGCGGGCTTCACTGGTCACACTGAAGACAGTCTCAACCCTGAAAACGCAGAGAGCTTATCTACATGTTTAATCTATACCGACACCGAAAATCCTTTTAAGGAACGGTTTCAAAAGAGTTTCATGAATTTATTTATTTTTGGCCGCCATATTGGATCCGCTATTTTGAATTCTTGAAATATGACTCCCAGAATCGCAATCAGCGACCCCAAAAACCCTTTTAAAACAGGTTTCAAAAAAATCGAAATAATTTTTTTTATTTTTGACCGCCATATTGGATCCGCCATTTTGAATTTAAAAAATCTGACTTCAGATTCGTAATCAGCGACCCCAAAAACCCCTTAGAAATACATTTTAAACACATCGAAATGAATTAATATTTTCGGCCGCCATATTGGATCCGCCATTTTGAATTTTGGAAATCTGCTTCCGAAATCGTAATCTGCGACCCTAAGAACATAAAGAATCAGTATTACTTTTTTTTCATTGCTCCTGGTTTTCTTAGGAGCACACAAGATTTTAAATAAACTCTAATTTTTAGTCAGCTTAGACGCCATAATTTGGACGCCATATTGAATTTCTCAATGGGCCAGACGGCTTTCAATAGTGGACATTCAGACGATCATTTTGAGACCTTGGACTTCAAAATCGGTCCCATAGAATTTTGGACCGGCTAGTGTACCGGTTGACATGGACCGTCCCATATATATATTTGAATTCCCTTCACGTTCTCCCGAATTTGAGATTAACATACAGTATGGAGTTGGCCGGTTATGAAATTTTAGACGAAATTGGTGTTGCATTAAAACAACATTACGAAAATAGTTTGAATCATATCATAATTTTCTATATGAAATATAAAAGTCAAAACACGTTGAGCTTCAACGCCATTTGGTAAATTTAAGGCTCGTTTACATTGTGACATTAACTTTTACTGCATCCGGTATTTTAATTAATGTTACCTCTCAATCTATTCTACTTGATTTTCATTGCAAGCTCACTGTTGCGGCAGCATATCAAGACAATTTATATTACAGCATAGCATTGTAGTTAGTGGAGCTTAAGGGGAATTATACGTTCACTCTGTATATTCCGAATGGTAGTCACGCACCAACCCTTTCGGCTACGGCGGCCACCTGAATATACTACTGACTCAATAATCCATTTAGGAATTCATAATAAATCATCGCAAGATTACATTTTTTTAAATTTGTAAGTCAAAATGTTAGATGTAAGTTTATACTAAAAAATACCAATATTTAGTATAAAATATTGAATTACACTCAGTGTTGCAAAGGAGTAATACATAAAAGGCAGACTTCTATTCCCGCATTAGGAATTTGGAGTTTTGCTATTATATATTGTTAAACATTAATTATCTGATCACACCCTTTATTATGCAGTTTTACTACCTTTTTAGCTATTAAATGACCAAAGCTGTTTTTGCGTGTAACAAGAACTTTGTCACACTAAAGAAATTCCCAGAATTATGTTAACGCAGCTGCACACAGCAACCAATTTAATTTCCTGTGAACATGACGCATTTAAATTGAGTTCCTTTGCATACAACACATTTAATTAAATTCCAGTAAATTGAAGAGACATGTACGAGTTAATAATAAAGCCCGAAATGTCAACGCTGGCTAGTTAGTTTTTTACAGCCGTACTAAAGTACTTCACACTTTTTGCCGTGCGCTTTTGGAAATGGAAATGAAGAAATTTTTAGTGCTAATCAAACCACTTTGTGACTCTTCGAATTCTAAACTTCATCAGCCAGAACAGACAAAAGAGAAACTTCTACTGGTGCACTATGTGTGGAAAAAGATCTAAGCCTTTCCACTAAACAAAAATAAAATGTATATATAGAATATTGAAACCAAGCTTATCTTGTGAAGTCTAAACCCAAAGGAGTGTTCGAATTAACTTTCGCCAAAGTGAATGACAGAAGTTGAATTAGTTAAAAAATTATGCGATTTCATTACAACAAAAGTTTGAGGATCAAAACTTGATACTTCCAATTTACTGGCTTGCTCAGCATTTTTTTCTTCCAAGTGTTACGCCTGCAAATTGTAAAAAAATTACTACCTAAATCCTTAGTCGGTGGTTGTAAATTGAAGTCGGTACGTATAATCGTCCCACCAGACAGACTATGCGTGCAATAGTAGACAAACTAAGTAGCAAAATACTCGTATTTGGTAATGAGTGTTCTTCTGCCAATGAGACAAACTAGCGTTCGAAGTTCAAAATGAGCTAAATCAGGTAATCTCACATCGTTCACAGGAACTGGAAAATTCTCAGCCAACATTGTGTGGAAAGATGTGTTGGCTTCGACCATTAAAATATCAAATTAACTCCGGGGGTGAAAATTGTTCATCATTTGAAGTGTCAATACTTCTTCCATTGTGCTCTGAACGCGTTGTGTTATCTTCCTATTGAAGAACTGTATACATCAGCGATATAGGAAAGAGATTCATTAACTTTGGAAATATGTCAAAAATAGTTTTACGTATATAAAAAATAGATAATAAATTCAGCAAACTGCAAACTGAGCTAAATTTGGGCTGGTGGAATTAAAAATTTGAATGAAATAAAGCAGCTTAAAAGTTCATTGGAAGCGTTGCTTGATTGCGGTCATGGACATTTTTCCTAAATTAAAATTGAAATCGAACAAAAATCGATTAAAAATATCTTACTATAATGTGAATTGCATTGCGTATTCGTATTTTTGCGTTTTTGATTCTGAGACGGCTTGAAAGTGTTACAAGTTTTGACAAAGGCTATTGGAATCACGAAGTTACAAAAAATGCTAAATACTGGAGTTTTTGATTATTATGGTGTTACATTTTCGTTCCTGTTTCTGTATACATAAAATATTATGTTATAAAAGATTAGATTCCGAACCTCTAAATTAAAATAAATATTTTTTTTCATCTAGAGTTATGAACTCAACTCAGCTGTCACCCAACACTTTGACATATTTCATTAAAGATTTTTTTACTCTTTATCCTCAGGTCAGATCTGGAAAATAGGGAGGATGAATTCATATAATACATTTATTTACATACATTTGCCGGTGCATTGTCGTGATCGTTTTCCGTGGTAAGAAAACATTGCATCCATCGCGCGATTAAATTTTTCATACGCCAATGTTCAGGAAAAATGTTATTGAAGAGCTCAATCAAGATGCTGAGCGCAATATCTTTGGTATTACCACGTCTGAAAATCGAAACAAAGCGAGGGGTGGGATTCAGTGCACTAAATAGGGCTAGCCTATTGAGCGGGCAGCCTTTCGTCAGGAAAATCACAATCATTCCGGTATATAGAACCGCTATTTCACTGCGCGAAACCTCCAACTTTCTCTCACTAAATCGACCCTTTTTAACACCTAGATGAAGGAGGTCAAACTGCAGTTAACGGAGAAAGTCGACGACATAACAATGCCGACAGTAAAAAACCTAAAATTTTGGAGGTCATCTTCGACAGATTGCTCTCCTTCTCGGTGCATACAACCGCAATTGACACTAAGGTCCAAAACCGTTACAAGGCCATCAAGTCGATAGCCGGTAACATTCAATGCACAGACAAAGACATGTTGGTGGCGACATTTAAAGCAATTGGACGGTCTGTCCTGAATTACGCTGTGCCCGTCTGGCCGCCTAGTACGAGTGATTGGCAGTGGATAAAGCTTCATCTCCTCTCCCCTGCAGCAGTGCAACACTCCCATGCAGGCTCCCATGCTCGTGGTTAAAGAGTACAGCAAGATGCTCAGCAAGCTATTTCTGCTAGAGCCTGAGCCCCAGGCGAACTAGGTGGCATCGTACAATATATAGACAGATATTAAATGATATTCATCAGGAGGCCGGTGGTGGTGAGATCTTCCTAAACTCCCGACTCACGAATGACGTCATTGGAGTCCAATCGCCATCCATCGCAGACGACGATCTGCGTCACTTTGGCTCAATTGCATTCTGGCAATTGTAGCAGGTTAAATTCCTACCTATCCAGAATCGACCCCCAACATACTCAATATTTGTCCAGCATGTGAAGGCACCCCGCCTATTCACATACACCCTCAAACCAACTCACCTAACACCCTATTCCATTTGGACGAAATCCGTTCTGGGCTTACCGTTAAGTGAGATAGATGATGACGATCGGTGACTGCACCGTATTAGCAGGGCTCGCTCAACTTCTACAGCAACAATAACAGCAAACGTTTAACGGTTCACCTCGAAGTGCATTTTTCAATAATCTTTAGGTTCTATATTTAATCCAAACTCGAAACACATATTTTTTCTTATTCAAATAGCTAACATTTCTCTAAAAAGTCCGCAATACTTGCAAAACAAATACATGAAATGCCATGCAATTTAAAATGAAGACTTTATAAGATTAGTTTTGAACGAAGACGTACAACATTTCATTTCAGCGGCGATAATTCTCTCGAGCCTTGGATATTTCATCCTATTACTATGGAATAAAATTCGCTTGTACTTATGAAACTTAATAACTAATCAAAGAAACCACGTCATTAACTCCAACATAAAAAGTTATCTATGCCCGTGGAATAGCACGAGAGTCTTAATGAAAATATTTTATTTCTACTCTCTTGCCTATTCGTATAGAAAATCTTCTTCCTTAACTAAATTGTATTTTTTATTGAATCCATTATTTGAAGTGATTTTCTTTTGTCACACAGAATGTTTTTTTCTTTTGTTTTGCGTTTTTATGTTATATTAAAATGTTTTCTAGCACACTCAGAAATATGTATTGTATACTTACAAGCAACTTGTAAAGAAAGTATATTTATTTATGTTAAATATATTTATTTATTATTCGTTCCAAGCTAGTCATCCAGCTTGTGAAACGATTATTTTCTTTCTTGTGATTATTTCAGAGATTGTTGTTTCTGTGTCTATGAGATTTCTGGCATTCCCTTTTAATTTTGTTTTTATGAGTGAAACAGCAACAGTTTCGTGCTCACCCTTGATCACTTCAACTAATTCTAAGGAATCTAAGAATGACCGTAGATTTTCTGGTTTACCATCGAATTCAGTCACTAGCTTTGCAGCCGTGCTGAGAAACTCCACAACTGTTTGTGTCATTTCGCCTTCTTCTTCTGACTCTATTTCTGAATTAGTAATTGGACAATCTGTTTCTGAGGAAACTGCTTCAAGCTTTGTTAATAGATTAGCTGGTGGGTTTTCAATAATATTTATTGATTTTCTTATTAATTGAATGAGATACTTCCTGTTGGATGTTGTATTTGGGTAAAACTTTTACTAATTGATCTCGTAGTTGCCAAAATATGTCAAGAGCTTCTTTTTGATGATCCTTTGTGAGTCGCTCGAAATTTATATAAGTTAAATTTCTAATTGATTCTAATGCTAATACTAAATTTTCTAAATGTTTTTTAACTGTTTCCTGTTTTATTTGTATATTTTTATTTATACATTTAAACGATTTTTTGAAATTTTCCTTTTCTATCAGTAAAGTTTTATGAATTTCGGACCATTTGTTCATATTTTGTCTAACTCATTAGATCTACTCATATACTTTTTCTTTAGTTTTTTATTATGCATAGCATATAATTTTAATGCTAATATCAATAAGGTTACGACTGTGATTATAATTAAGCAAATTTCTACTAAATTTAAGCCAGTGTTAACGACTACTTCGTTTACTACATTGTCATTGGGTTTATCAACTTTTGATAAAGTTTTTCCCATTTCTGAAAGATTATCTATTGGGGACCTTATACCGTAAATCAAATAATTTATGCAATGTAATAATGTATAATGTATATATGTATATAATGTATGTATAAATTTTTTTTTTTTTACATTGGATTTAAAATTTTTTTTGTTTTTCAAGTTAATTCATTTATTGAGTAAGCATATTAGAAAGTATATTATATGTAACATATTCATAAAATGACCTTTAACATATTCAACATATTCATAAAATGACCTTCTGAGTAATTTTTACAGTCAAAAAATTTTTTTTTTTTTTTTTTTTTTTATAAGGCAAACAGAAGCCAAAGTTGTTTAACTTTAAGAAAAAGAAAATTATTTTTGTCTCGAGCGGTTAACGCTTACAGACTCTAACTGTCTGCATTCAATCATGCACAGTTTTTACTTAAATTCTTTTCTCTGCTGGAGCAGGAATTCCAGTTTGGTTATGCGCTCCCAGATTGCGCTGGCTTTTTCCCAGGATGGTGGTGGCTGCTGGTTTACCTCCCTGATGAGTATGCTGATTTCCCTCTTTATTCTCGTGGTGTAGCCTCCTCTTCTTTTTGGCTTGCTCACCTTTGGGATCTTGACCTCTTTTGGTTGTTTGATGAGCCCGTTCCATCTCCTGTATTCCTCCAAGGAGATTGGTTGCGGCCCTTGACCTCGGTTGTTCATCAATTTTTTGTTGTTGTACTGGTTTTAACTATGTAAGTTCTTGCTTCCGCAGCTGACGGATCGTTTCGGCTGATCACGTCAGGACTTTAATATTTTGTGCTTTTTGGGGCACTTGCAAATATATTGCAATTTTTGGTGCAGATATCGTCAGCACTCATGCAATATTTTGCGCTTTGTTTGTGCAAGAAACTTGCATTTTATAGCTTAGCAAAATTAATGCTCAAGCTGGCAGGATCTTGTTTGTGCAAGAAACTTGCATTTTATAGCTTAGCAAAATTAATGCTCAAGCTGGCAGGATCTCCATGTAAAGAAAGTATATTTATTTATGTTAAATATATTTATTTATTAATCGTTCGCCAAGCTGGATGCCTAGCTTGGAGCGACAAATAAATAAATATAACAAACAAATAAATAATAAACTTTCTTTACAAACTTCGACGTCAATTTTTTCACTAAATATCGAGCCAGCATCGTTTTTTGCTATGCACTGATAGCTGCCGGCATCCTCACGACGAGTTTTTTGCAGTCGATAATATTGGCTGGAAGAGAAATCGCCAATCGGTATGCCATCCTTTAACCACCTATATGTGGGCTGGGGATATCCTGCAAATGAAATAGATAAAGAACTATTCTTATTAAAAAGTAATAATAGAGTAGAAATTGAATGAGCATTTGAATTAAAATAGAACAGCAATGCGCTCATTCTGGGTGCTGTGAATAAAGAGAGGCCGGAGAAGAGATGAAAACTGAAAAGGACAGGAAACTAAAGTGTCTAATTACTTGGCACAATACGTAGGCTGTTGTGTATTGGGTTTATGTGGTATTTGAATGGAAATTAGGTTTTCTCCAGATAATGTAAAGCCGTGCATTGGGGTTGAGCTAAAAATAAAGTTATACTGTCACTGGAAGCTGTGAGAAGGACAACTTATTTGTTTAGCTGTGTATAAATGTTGGGTCATGCATAGAAACTTAATTCTATAGCAAAAGCTTAGCTGTTGTTATCCTTATTTTTAATCTAGAATATTCAGCCGGTACTCGGGACTTACAACAAATTGCAATTTATACAAATGGACATTTAAAGTATTACTTACATATAAACAAATTATAGTCATTACTTAGCTTTGAAAAACTTAATACAATTTTGTGAATTTGGAATACAATAATTAATTTTGACTGTTATTTAAATAATAATAAATTTGGGTATTTTTGTACTAAATTGTAATTTAAGGGACTCATATGTTCAAGCGATAAGGTTGATTATCTTTTTGATGTTATATAAGTAATTTGAAATGTATTTCCATCAACCCTCAACTGCAGTTTACGCTCCGGGTAAACATCGCATTTAAATGTCCAATCTCTCATGTAATTGTTTTTATATCACAGCTCGTAACCACGATGCTAGAACGGAAATATGTGAGTTAACTTTGCTGTCTCAAGAGATTTTCGAGCGCCGTCAGATCCGAAATCACTGAGACAAAAAGGTCATGACTAATAAAATTCTGTGTAGTACAAAATTTCAACGAAATAGAAATAAATGAACTATATTTTCGAGATATGTAGAAAAAAGCTTAAAAAAACATGACGCATGCAGAGGACTCTCCTTACATAAAAATACAGATAGTTCTGTTAATCATCTATTGTCAGGAAACACTTTTTACATAAAAATACAGCCATCTGTTATTAGTAAACACTCTTTACAGAAAAATATAGACAGCTCTGTTAGCCATCTGTTGTCACCAATACTCTGTACATAAAAATACTATAACTCTGTTAACCGTATGTTATCAGTAAAGGCTCTTTACATAGAACTGACTCTCTACATATAAATACAGTAAGCTCTGTTAGCTATCTGTTGTCACCAATACTTTGTACTTACAAATACAGTTAGCTCTGTTCACAATATGCAAAGCTACTATCAAATGTTAACTAAAATCATTAGCTTGAGTTCTCTGTGCTAGTTCGTGATTGATTTCAGTACTACGTAACAGTCTTGGAAATCTCTGACTTAGTACAAAAAAATTCTCTGACATGCCTAAAATAATGTTGGTTGACTTTCTTCAATTTAAAGACTACAGCTGGAGGAATTCGCAATATTCTTTCCACATTCCCTCTTACGCTTATTTCTTTATTTATGCATTTAAAAGTATTTTATATTTATCTTGACTACAATTTAAGGTTTGCAAATTAATAAAAAAAATTTTTAAATTTGTACAATAATTCAATAAATTTTTTCTATGTATGCTGTTCCGCATGTCAGTGGTCCGAATGGACTATTTCAAGACGTATGACCGCTGAGTTTCATATTCAGAGCCGCATTGCTTAGACCGTTGGAAAGAACAAGTTTCCAATCTGCTTTATTTTAGCTATTTCCTTTTATAAGCGAAAGGAAAGGACTATCCCTGTACCTATACTGGTATGGCAACTTCATTAACCGTATTTTTTTTTTTTTTCTGTCGACCAAAAAGGCGTTCTCCAATGAACGTATGAAGATGCCATTTAGAGCAATGAAGAAGCCACTCTCAGCACACTCAAAAAACCAGGTTAGGAGATCTCACAACCCAGAAAACCAATTGGGACTAATTAGGGTCAGTCTGGAACCAGTCACTTTTCGTGTGGTTAAATTTTACTAGCCGAGTTTTGTGAGCGGAAGAGGGTGTGAAAGGACGAAGGATTTTGAGATAATCGTGTTTTTCAAAAATATTTTGAAAGTAGCTAATACAGCATTAGAAACATTTTGACATTCAAAAATCTTCAATTTGACTTACGTTGATTCTCTCCCATCTTTATATCTCATACCATATCAAATATATATATTTACTTGCTTTTATCAAAACCAGCTATTTTACACCAAAAAAACGTTTCACATGCTGTGCTGAAGTTCATTAGTATTTTTCCTAAGAGAGTTTCTCAAGAATAAAATAAAAAAATCGTTTCACAAGAAAAATCTCTACATGGAGATATCAACTAAGGATAGGAGTTGTAACGTGTGATGAGGAGATACAAAAATATTAACGGAAATTTTAGAAAGATAAAACGCCAGAAGTTTATAAAGATTTGCACAAATCAGTTCGAAGTAATTGGCATTCAAGAATCTGCCAAAAAATTGCTAAAATTAGCTGGTAAAGCTACTACATTTAAATTCTTTCAATTGAGATGTGTTTAGGGTTTTTAAAATCTTAGGTCGAGATAGCCAAGCGGCAATTAAGGCCCTAGGCTCTATTATGGTGCATTCGGAACTGGTCAGGGAATGCCCGGTCTCTCTCTCTCTCTCTCGATTGCATCAGAAATCTTCGATATAAAGATAATTTGGGTACCTGGTCACAGTGACATCATTGGAAACTGCGAAGCCGACGAGCTGGCCTGTGAGGTAGTGTGTCCGCGAAAGGAGAGGATCGGGATCCCCTTGACAACCTGCGCTCTACTTCTGGAAGGATGGGCTTTGCACCAACTCAGCGAGCGCTGGGCAAGTACACGAACGTGTAAGGTCACGAAGCCCTTCTGGCCACGTTTAGATAGGAGGCGTTCGAGGCATATTCTGAGGATGACAAAATCTCATCTCTCAAATTTCGTGGGCATCCTCACAGGGCACGGTCCGCGGGGTATACATGCCGTGAGACTCGGAATTACTTCGAGTCCTTTTTGCGTCAGCTGTATGGAGGATGAGGTGGAATCATCTCACTACCTGCTCCTCAGCTGACCAGCTCTCGCGGGACTAAGATCCAAACATCTTGTTTCTCACTTCTTTTCTGCGCCTGCTGATATAGCAGGTCTTGAAAACAAAAATCTGATGAACTTCATCAGCAGCATAAAAAGGTTAACACAATCGCAGACTAGTCACCGTTCGTAGTCCACAAACACTCAACCTCCCCCATCCCTTTCGTCCTTTTTTCCTTCACCTCTTTTTCCCTCTTTGCAATGGTATCACAAAGGATGAACCAATCTTCTATCGCCCAAGTGGGCCCACTCTTTGGGCAACCATCACTACCTAACCTAACCTAGGTCGAGATCTTCTGATGTTTTTAAAATCACCACAATCCAGGCTGAAATTTAGCCAAATCTATGAAGTGAACTCTATGAAAATTCGACTTTTCGGATTTGCGCATTCCGGTGAGGTCGCAAAGTGTCCACACATTATGGTTTACATGCACTTTAAAAAATAAAAATAACTTCGTATTTGTATTTTTGTTCCGCTTCGGCCCATCTGTATGGAAAAACCAAATAAAATAGTTTTGCATTTTTCTAATTTCTGCTGGTTTCATACTGAATTTATTTTGGTTGAATTTATTTGCGAAAACTATGATATTTTTTTGTTATTTATAGCAATACTAGATATTTTGGAAAACATTGTAAGCCAAACCAGCAGATAAGCGACTATAAAAGGAAAGAGGTGATATGCGCCACTTAACGCATTTGTTACTTAATAAAAAATTTATTTGCAACGAATTTACTCACATATCCATACACATATATACATAATCCTCATGAACCCATCAGTTCCATAAAAATATTTATTAGGAATAAAATGCAACGTTGACAGAATCAAGTAAGCTACAATTCCCACATATGCAAGCAAATTTTCCATCCTATTGTTATTCAATTTTAAAATTTAGTATTGTAGGCACCAGTGTGCAATAAATAAATATATATTCGTATTCATATGCAGTGTTTGATATCCAAACAACTATTGCCAGTTTTGAATTTCTATGTAGAAAATTCAGTATGAGTGCCTTCTCATGTAAGAGTATGTCAAATAATGAAAGCTCAGTGGAATTTATTGTCGTCTGCTAAAAATTTATTTATAAAACGATTTATTCAAACACATACGGTACATATGTATGTGCAAGTATACACAATGCTAGTTTAAATGCCGATCAATCAATTGAAAATAATAAAACTGAACGAATACAGGGAAATACAATACGAGAAAGAAAAGGGACAAGCGAAATTGCTCTGGAGAGAACGGATATTACCAACTGTCTACATTAACACCTATACCTACACCTACACTTCGGAGTGTTGCAAACATTTGCATGTGCACATACGTACATACATATGTACATATGTGTTACCAGATATGTAGAATGTAGTCGGTTTAAGGACTATCACTATTTGTTTGGGACTTCCGTCGTCTGAGACAACCATTGAATAATTCGAGACGATTACACAATAAAAGTGTATTAAAAGAGTATTTTAAGTTGGTGTATGTTAGCTATTTTAATAATATGCATATACATGTGTACATATGTATGTATGTATATAGGAATATAATCGTATATACTGAGAGCTAAAGTAAAATTACCAAGAGCTAGTAGAACATCTTTTCCCAACTGCTAAAATTGAAAAAAAAAAAAAATCTAAATTTCAATTTCACTGTAAAAATATTTCTTGTAAATGTCAAAACATGCCAAACATGTTTAAATACAAATTTGTGTCAAATAAGTGAGTGTATGTTTGCAATTGAAACTACTATCCTTGCTGGCTTTAGTGCGGCCCTGGGCAATCAATTCTTACTGCATTTGCCACATGCCGTTTCTAGGCATGCACACACAAGTACCCTGCAGGGAAAGCGTAAACTAGTGAAACACATTTTTAAACGATGGCCATATGAAAACAAAAGGCTTGATGTAACAGTACAAATTTAGAAAATGAAGTGAAACGAAATATTTGTAAAATCATTTAATTTTCCTGGCATTTGAAATAAGCTCAAATGGCGCAAGAACTGAAAATATCTGACCATGGCATCCACCGCATACCGAAAGAATATCTCAAAGTCAAGCCTTAGAAGATCCAAAAGGCGCATGCTCTCACACCAAAGCAGCAACAAGTCAGACTAGAGAGAATGAAAGAGTTCCTTCGCTTGGCCGAAAGCGGTAAATTTCCGAACATTGTGTTTTCTGCCGAGAAAAGTTTTCAAATTGAGAAAGTCGTAAGCTCTCAAAACGATAGGTTTTATTTGACCGAGATCATCGATTGGGCACAGACACAGTTTTTACTTTGAATTGAATAAAAGTAATTTTTCCATCTAAATTTATGGCCTTTTAAATTGCTTCTTTAAATTTATTTGACTGAGGTCGAAACAAAATAGCATTTAATTTTTTGCTTGCTCTAGAGTGAACTAAATATTATGCAAGTACAAGGTGGCGTAAAACTAATGAACCTATTTTGGTTTTGAATAACTTTGCTAAAATTATTCGAAGTGATGGAAATCTTTTTACTTTAATCAATGTTATTAAAATAAAGAATACAGTAAAATACGTAAGAATATATTTTTTATTTAAAGATAACTAATATTATAAAATCTCTATATATCCCAGGTGGCACAAAATTAATCACTCAACTCTTTTACCAAATAAAACAAAATTATTTTTAGTTATGGAAGTCTTTATTCTGTTTGTTAATTGCAGTTGTTTTAGTTCACAAGTGTCAAATATAATAGACGTACAGCGTCATTAGCAAAAAGTATAAATCTTCCGATAGGGTGATTAATTTTGCGCCACCTTGGATAAACGAGAGTTCAAACTTGGTCAAGTTGCCATAGTATCTTAAGTATTTTAAAGGACTATACGGAGTTAGGCAAATACTACCTACAAAAACGTGTGCGCGAATTCTCTATAAAAAAGGTATATAGGGAAGTTGTTCAATACGGCCAGGCGAAAACATTAGCCACTTCAAACTTGCACTTTATTATACTAAAATTCGATGAGCTATAAAACTGCATACTTTTTTCATACATTTTTCTAAACATTTTGATTAAAAAGCTGGGAATTTGTATCACGATTTTTTTTAAATTTTGCTAAAAATGAATTTTTGTTTTTATAAAGAGTTACTGAAAATTAAAAAAATATAAAAAAGGTGGCGAAACTGTTAAAAATATATGGTATTCATTATTATGACCTTGAGCGTATGTTTCGAAATAAGAGTAAAGTGCTTTTAATGCGTGTTTTTTTTTCCTTTCCCATCATCGACTGAATCGATTGCTCTAAATTTTTTGCTGAAAGCCTTCGCTGCGTATTTTTTTTCTTTGATTATCTAACAATTTTATTTTATTTAAGCTCTTAAAAAAATTAAAAATATAAAAGAACAATAAAAAAATAATAAAACAATAAAATATATTAATAAAAGAAAAATAATAAAAAAACATAAAGAATAATAAAAATTTGTTCGCACAAGCTCATAGATATGTTATATAATTATTGTTAGGTAATTAATCGAAGATTTATTTCGCCTGGTAAATATTTTTTTATTTTAAAGGTAAAGATAAATTTTCAAACAAGAACCATACTACATTTTTCCAAAAGTTTTTGACGTACTCCCGCAAAATTGCGTTCGCACGTCAGGTTTTTGATATATCATAATTATTCTGGCTTAAAAACGCAAAAAATCCTATTTTTAGTCATAATTGAAGTTATATCAAATCATGAGTCATATTTGTTTAGTGTCGTAAAAGTATTTCAAAGAACAATCCATTTAGATTAGAATAAACATTTTATTGGTCGCTGAGGCATTGCCTGTTGACACTTTACAGTATTAGTGATGCTCGTAAGAATTCAATGAACTGTAATTAAGTAAACACCGAAATACAGCAGAAGTGCTCTTCTGTAATCAGATTCGGATTTAACAAATTAAGAACCTTCGTCAAATTTCAGACCAGTTCTTGGTTCTGAAAGTAAAGTAATTTTTATCGACCTGAGTAATCTAAAGCCAAGATTTTAATCGAGAATCGAAGTGGGTTTTTCAGAACCCAGCATTTGTTGAAAATTAATACATCGCATTAAAAAATCATAGCACAGACATTTATTGACAACTTCTGGTTCCTGATTCAATTTTAATAATTTTTTTATGAAGTTAACGTCCATTCTGTTACAAAAATTACACAGGCCAACAACCAAAAAACTTTTTCGATAATTTTAACTAATTACTTTGTAATTTGGTGTCCTGATTACGAAAAAAATTATTCAAAAGTTATATCACCCATCATTTTTCTCATTTTACAATTAAGTAAAAATAAAGTTTATGTACCAAAATGTATCGGATTTATTTCACAGTCCTGGGAGGTACAGTTTCTAAAACGGCTATGGGTGTTTCTTAAAGGTTGTTTTATGCTGAAAACGAATATGACCTTGAAAATGCTCCAGCACGTCAGGATTTTTGGCAATTTGAGGTTAAATAGTCAAAAAATGCAGATTTTGGCCATTTTTTTAATTTTTTTTTTGAGCAAGGTAAAGTTTTTTTTTTAATTTTCCACAACGACATCGCAAAAAACTAGTCTTCAGCTTTAAAATCCATTTTTAAAAATATTTTTTCGATTAATATAAAAAAAGTTATACTATTTTGAATTCGCCCTTTACAAGGGCGTTAGAGAGTTAGAAAGAAATAGAATAACTTTTTTTATATTAATCGTAAAAATATTTTTAAAAAAGGACCTTAAAGCTAAGGAGTAGCACTTTGCGATGCCGTTGTGGAGAATTAAAAAAAAACTTTACCTTGCTCAAAAAAAAGTTTTAAAAATGGCCAAAATCTGCATTTTTTAACAATTTAACCTCAAATTGCCAAAAATCCTGACGTGCTGGAGCATTTTCAAGGTCATATTCGTTTTCAGCATAAAAAAGCCTTCAGGAAACACCCATAGCCGTTTTAAAAGCTGTAAAAAAGCGAGATTTTGCAGGCCTGTGTTATTTGAATCCAAGTTTCAAACATTGTGCAAATTTCAAAAAAAAAAATTAAAACTTTTCAACAGAATTTCAAAATTTTTTATTAGAATTTTTTGGAAAATATTATGTATTCAGTTATATGGTCCATTAAATATTGGTACAATAATGTGCAAGTTTGTAGTGGCTCAAAAAATGCCTTGATCCTTAACAATTTTGGTGTTGGGTGTTTTCTTCCACATACAAAAATTTAAGGATTCGTTATATGGAGAAAATGCACCACACCGCCAGCGCCGTCTTTCTGTGTATAAATATTTAACTAACTCGCAGTTTGAATTTAAATCTAAATTTCCCAGTGTAGTTATTGTGCGGTTTCAATTCTTGATTAAAGTCCCAGCACAATGAATTTGGAAATATAAAAAAAAAACAAAAAAAAAAAAACGCTGAGCATATTTCTTTTAGGAAATATGGGTATTCCGTACTTCATAAAGCAGTCAGAATTTTCCTATAGGGATTTCCAAAAGATAAACAAATGTCTGTTTATTCATATTCATCAAAAATTATATCAAAGAAAAGATTACCTCACTTCTATTTCGCTTTCCTGTTATGCCAAATAAAATGCAATTACCACATTGATCAAGCACCAATCAATAAAGTGAAAGAACAGTTGTTCAATAACCGCAAATTAACCATCAGAGAGCTGGCAGAGGAGCTGAACATTGCTTATGAATTAATTCAGTACATTTTAGTTAATGCTTTGGGTTTGTCCCGTGTTGCTGCAAAGTTAGTCCCAAAGAACCTGAATTTCATGCAAAAAAGGAACCGCGTTAATAAAGACATAATTCTCAAGGCTGAGTCCGACTCGGTTAATAAGGACTATTATTTGACCGTTATGAGACATTTACGTGAAGCAACTCGGCAAAAAAGAAAGGATTTGTGGGAAAACAACTCGTGGGTGTTGAAAACGCACCGTAACACAGTGCCATCTTTATGCGCGAATTTTTGACCAAGAACGAAACGAATACCAGCCATCGAATTCAACTGATATGGCTCGCTGGGTTTTTTTTCTGTTGGATCGAGTCAAAAAATCACTACGGGGAATGGGTTCTAACAGCCCAAAAGGGAGTAATAGACAAATTAAAGACGGCTTCGATGGATATACCGAAAATAGAGTTCCAGAAATGTTTCGAAAGCTGGGCCCAAATGCTGGTATAAGTGCGTTGCAGTTGATGGTGAGTACCTTCAAGGCGATAACATCACTTTTAAGAACTAAACTTTCATTTTCAAATTTCTGAATATATTCCGGGAACTTTTTGATCAAGGCGATATATTTTCCTTCACATTTTCAAAGGGTCGCTGATAAAATATAGACTATTTTTTGAGATTAGAAACTGCTTGCTGAATAGCACCTGATCTAAAAATGAGATTTCAGCGCTGAAATACTAGAGGCCGCTTACTGCCGGCATTATTATGGCCAGAGAGTTCCAGCACAAAAAACTTGAGCGAAATCAATTTGTATCAACATAAAACTAATGAATTTTTTGTGTGGTAAAATTTCCACCCCGACGATTGCAGCATATTTCATACGTTTTTTCTTAATATCCTTAGCTTATTTTACAAACGCGAAAAACTACTTAGTTCAAATAGAATTCAGATTCAAATCGCAATGAATTGAATTTTTGCGTGGTGAAATAGGTTAGGTGAGCTAAGGCAACTGCGCGGGTCGATGCAGGAGCTTCTTCTTTTTCGCAACACTTATGTTATTTTACTATTATATGTACTACTGAACTCATATTATCTGTCCACTAGTGAACGTGACATTAAAGGCAACTATTAAGTACTCGTAACTATTTAGTGGACACACGCACATAACTTCTACAAGTACCGAATGTATGGGGGGAAAATACAATGAATTATAAAAAAGGCATAAATTTTTTGGCGATGTAAAACACATACATACATACATATGTAGGTATAGTAAAAGTATTCGTATATATAAGTAGTGTGACCACAAAATAGCCCAACATAAAATGAAATGAACAATACAATTTAATGGGTAATTACGAGAACAGGTAAAAAGCGAAATAAATGGGAGCTTACTTTATTCCGTGAGCACAAACACATGCACCAGATGAGCACAGTTGCCATTTATGTGCATCCATATCTACATACATACATACATACATACATATGACAGCAATAGCTGTATTTCGTGGCAGCAACCATTATGAAAAGACACAGCTGCCGTCATTTCACATCTGACCGCCACAAACCCATTTTTCTTTTACCACTCATCGAATGAGCAGAGAGGCGCCTCCTTGTGGTCTCCTGTCGAAACCATTAAATATTCGTATACTAAATGTAGTATTTATACACAATTTTAGTATTTGTTTAGTTATGTGCATATATGTGTGTGTGTGTGTGTGTGTGTGTGCTGTTCACTTTTTAGTAAACGCTACTCTATTTTACTTTTAAAGCATCACAATCACTTTGTCAGCTCCTTGTCTATCTTCATTTCCCACTTTCTCCTGCATCGCACCACCAACTTCCTTTTTTGCATTTTCAATGCATTCAGTTTAAACACAAATTGCTAGATATATTTTTTCGCACTACATTTTCCGGCTTCGTGCATAAAAGACTCGACTAGCGACAAAATGCAACGGTGGCGGAGACGACAAGTGTGCCCATTTGCAACTCAAAATCAACCAGATGAGAGGGGTGTGTGTTGTGCGAGTGTGTGGGTAGTAGGTGGATTCATGGATGTGGGAATAGTAGAGTTATTTGGGGCGCGGGCGAATTGCGTTGGGTTTTTTTTTTTTATTCTCTATTTGATCGTACATTGTAGTTGCCTAATGAAGACATGAATAAAATATAAGGTTTGCTAAGCTGCTACTACGCCATTGCTTCCTTAGCTACTGCTATTGCCGTTCCTGTTGCTGCTCAATACCTGACTTGTTCTGGCCTCGTCGTTGTTGCTGTGTGCAATCTTCCTGGCAAATTTCACAACTTTTGTGCTTAAGCGTTTCTTTAGCTTTCCCACTTATCGTTTTACTTCTTCATTATATATGTAAATATTTTTTACTATTTTCTATTTCTTTTCATTGCAGGCGCATGAAATTTTGAATGGGTTTCTTAAGAGTCCACCGTCATCGGGCGCTTATGTAGCTACGTCTACTCCATTTCCGTCGTCCACCTGCCGCTCTGCCATGTGCCACATCCTATGCTACCTACGACCGCATTAATCCATAGGTAACCTAAAAAGTTCGAATATCGCCTCAATTTCAGCTTAATGCAGCCATTTCTGTAGCAGTTACGATTAAGGATAAGGCAGTTGTAAGTATTCTGTTGATGCTGCTATCGTTCTATGGTTGTGTTATGAGCACTGGTGGCTTGCTGCTGCTAAACGCTACGGCCTATTTAGTTAGCAGCATTACATTATATTTGTATGGGAAAGTTGGCGGCGATTTTCAATGAGTTACTGGCAAATGCTTTAAGGGGTAACACCACTCTACACGCGTAAAATAAACACGATTTTTAAAGAATTTTTTTGTATAGAAAGAAAGGGAAAACAATCACTCTGATTTGGGAAGTTATTAGTTATATACTAAAATACAAAACTACAAAGTTTGATCGAAAAATTTTACAAAATGGAGGTATTGGAGACACTTTTGTAATATGGTTTCTCTTGAAGGAGCTCCGCGGCACGCAGCACAGAGGGTGCAAATTTTAATCTGGAACAAGGAAATTTGTTTTTTCTTAATCTAGATAAGAATAGCTAGAGAAACACGTAGGGGATTTAAAAAATATTTATTTTTGTGGAATTAGCAAGCATTTGAAGGAAAAAACTCTATTTTGGACTAAAAAAACGGCACTTTAATAATTATAACAATCGTTTAAATTAATCTATCGAAAATCCCCTACGCTCTTCTCTTAAGAAGGTTATTATACAGACGTAGTGAAAAACCTGATTAAAAATATTTAAAATTGTTTGAGTTATGCTGCGTGCCAATTTCAGAAAAGGTGTTTTGAGAAAAACGCGTTTAAAGTTTGGAAATTTGGAGAACTCGTTAGGTAGCAGTCACTAACGCTTGGTTAAAAGCTTAAAATATTTATGAAATAAACTTCGGTAACGTATAAAACTTTTTGTTCTGTATTTTAAAAGGTTCAAAGAATTTTTTAAGCTTATAAAAAAAAATCAATTTTTTGAAATTTCTACAGTGGTGTTACCCCTTAAGTGATACTTGATACGTGCCAAATGCAACAGCAAAAACTATGGTTGTAATAGGGATGACAGTGATTGCATGCATGTGATGCGCACACGATTGCTTTCAGTTGCGCCTTGCAGCTGCTGCAGCAGGTAGGGTATATCTTTGACAAGGCCGTTGAGGTGGCCCTAATGGAAATAACTAAAGCATCGATATGCATAAATGCCTAATAGAAAATGAGTTTGATGTGTTCTCGGTGCGCATTTAAGTGATGAAAAATGTTGTCATAAGTGCCAATTATCCCATTTTGAAGAGCCCTTATTTTTCGCGGCAACATCCAAAAATGGAGAAATAGCTAAATATTTGACAAAGGCTTATACGCCATAAAACTAAATCATATATACAAGGTGGCACAAATTAATCACTCTATCGAAAGATTTAGAATTTTCGCAGATGACGTCGAACGTCAACTATATTTGGCCCTTGTGAACTAGACAGCTACAGTATACAAGCAGACAAGCAATGAATTGTAAAGGGTTTTCCAATAACAGGTGTTATTTTGAATAGCCCGCTATTTCGGTAGATGTCACTTTTGAAGCTGTCATTTTTTGATATTTGACAAGTAGAAACTTCGCCATTAACAAAAATGGAACGATACACGCTTAGACAACGCACTGAAATTATTAAAATTCACTATAAAAATGGTGAAAATTTGGCAGACACGGTTCGTAAAACTCGAACATTTTTGGGTCATCGTGAAGCACCTTGTCGGGCCGCAATACAGAAATTTTTTGAAATAATTCGAGGCGTTGGGACAAGTTAGTGATGTGAAGATTACCATAAAACCCGTGCAAGTCGCTCAAGAACAGTCGAAAATATTGCTAATATAGTCGAAAATGTTGAAGAAAACCCAGGTTTGTCCATTCCTCGTCGTTCTTTGGAATTAGGCATTCCACAAACGTCATTGCACCGTATTTTGCATAAAGATTTGGGTCTTAAGGCTTATAAAGTCCAGTTAATACAAGAACTCAAGCCGGCCGATCATCAACAACGTCATGTCTTTGCTGATTGGGTCGTTGAAATGCATGAAAATGATCCGGAATTCCATCAAAAAATCATCTTGAGTGATGAGGCCTATTTCCACCTCGGTGGCTTCGTCAACAAAGCAAATAAATCCGGCGGAGTCATTGGCCTTTATTTTTTCAAAAATGAAGCTAAAGCCAACAGTTACGGTGAATGGATTGCGCTATCGAGAGATGATTAACGATTTTTTATGGCCGGAATTGGATGGTGTTGATCTGGACAACGTTTATTTTCAACAAGACGGCGCTACGTGCCACACAAGCAACGAAACCATTGATCTTTTACGGGAATAACACCTCTTATTGGAAAACCCTTTATAAATATTAAAATCATTTTTCTTTTTAATTTAGTAAAATATATTAGTTATTCCAAAACCAAAATCGGATGATTTACTTACTTGTACTTAATTATTATAACGCACAAATGGCACCAAAAAATGGGTTGTACTATTTTCTGGTGTTTATTTCGTTTTTGCTTTGAACAGGATTTACTTGGATTTATTTACGCTTTATTATTGATTTGGGCTATTCGCCTATAACCCAGTGGAACAAAATAAAAAAAATTTCTAAAGTCTTAGAGAAATTTTGTGATAGATAATGGGGGAAAAACGAAAAATGTTACCAAACATTTGTAACAGTAACCTTTTTATTCATATTGCAAAGTTATTAAACCCAATAAAACTGCCAGTATATGATTATGACACTCTAAGAATGCTAATAGAGTTACCAAAGGCTGCTTGAATACTTTTCTCCGAGTTATTTAATGTCATCATAAATCTCGGATATTTCCCAAGGATGGTAAAGTCATGATATTCAAGCCTGTAAAATACCCGTGTGTGAGGCTCTCCCTACAGCCTAATAAACTAACTTCCTAGGTTATAAGATGACTACAATATGCTTACGAGATGACTCCTCTTCTCTATCACCGTAACATATTACCGTCACATCAATGCTATCCTTGGAGTCCAACCCCCACCTATAGCAGTCGAAAAGCTTTAGCTATTTCGTGAGACTCGTGTAACTTTGGCTCAATTTCTGGGTATTGTAGTAGTTTTAGTTTTAGAGCCACTAGACTAGCATCCCTCTCCCTCTGGACCCAACCCGTCGAAACAACATTTTTCCTGGGCCTACCGTTAGCTGAAATAGACAATGACGGTCGATGACTACACCGAACTGGCAGGGATTGATGAACTGCTACAACATGGCGCAATAGGAGAAGTCCATTGTACAACTAATGAAATAAGAAAGACATTTGAGCTCAAGGATTACTTTTCTGCAATATTTCTTCATGTAGATTAAGCATTTCATAAAGTGTGGACTGAAGGGCATTTATTTCAAATTAAAAAAAAACAATATTTCAATACAGTTCTATAAATTTGAGTGCCCTATTTATCAAATAGTCGATTCGCTTTTAAAATAAGCGAGTATTTTTCCGAAAAGTTTGAATTTACGACTGGTGCTTCTCAAGGCAGCGTTCTAGGTGCAATATTGTATTTAACTTACACATCTAACATTCCAACAAGCAGAAAAATGGTGATATTCATATTTGCGGATGACACTGGCTTACTCGGGCGTGACAAATTCCTTAAAAAATCACCGAAATTACTAGAACACCTTGTCGAAGATTGGCCTGCTACGTGGCGCATAGAAGTGAGCGAACGAAAGTTTCAACAAGTAAAGCTGCACTGTAAGGACGCTAATGAACTAAATAACATCTACATACCCGAACGAAATGAAGTAACGTGGACAGACGTCTCACTTGGAAAAGTTATATTTCAGCAAATGTATTGAAACTAAGCTTGAACCTTGCAACGAAAATATTCATACAGATCTTGGAATACTTATGGCTAAGGCCGAGGTGGAAAATTGTAGAGAAAAATATTAAAGAACTACAAAGTTAACCCAAATCATTGTCATGCGCTTTACTTCATACAATTATTATTATTATTAGAAGGCCATTACGCACTGCGACCAGAGTTGATCTATTGTGCAAGACCTATTTTGTAACCCTAGAGTTTAAGGCTTTTTATAAATTTTAGCACTATTGTGGGTTTGTTGTTCCAAAGATTACATGGAGATACTACGATACCACCAAGGTGGTGAAGTCTTTGTCTGCCCAGCGCAGGACATTCACAAAGCACATGTTCTGAGCTTTCTATATCCATTTCGCAAAAGCGGCAGACATTGGTCTCTGATAGACCAATGTTATTTAAATGATACCTCAGGCTGCAGTGACCTGTGAGGTATCCTGTTAGAAGACGCAGATCTACTCTGTTTAGTGAGAGTAGCTTGTCTGATATTCCTTTGTTGGGACTAAGAAATTGTCTGGCTTGACGCTGACCGGCACAATTTAGCCAGTGTGCAGCAAATTTCCTTTCTTCCCATTTCCTGAGGAATTCATTAATGTGGCTTTTCGTGAGTCCACAGAAAGGCTCAGGACCAGTAAGTTGCATATTTGCTCCTTGTTTTGCGAGGTCATCAGCCATTTCATTCCCCTCATGCCCTTCATGTCCCGGAATCCAGACTAGATTTACTGTGTTGAGGTTTCCTAACATGTTGAGAAGGTTTAGGCAATCATTTACCAATTTAGAGGTGATAGTTGTTGATAGAAGGGCTTTTAGAGCCGCTTGACTATCAGAGAGTATGTAGATGTGAGTACCTCTCATTTTCCTGCGAAGGCATTCTCTCACACATATTTCAATGGCATGTATTTCTGCCTGGAATATTGTTGGGTAGAGTCCCATCGGAATCGATTTTTTAAATTTAGGCCCATTGATTCCTGCCCCTGCTCTACCATCTTCCAGCTTGGACCCATCAGTGAACCATAATTGAGATCCAGGCTTGAAATTGATAGAATTAGTTCTCCAAGTTGTTCGTTCATTAATAATAATTCGGAAGTTTCTGTAGAGAATGGGTTTGGGAGATATTGTATCCACCCTGTGTAGTATAGGAGTGTGTCGAAAGTCTTCTAAGATCTTTAGATGTCCTCTCATATCTCCACTTTTAAGATCGGCGTTGCCTTTTAGTCTTAAGGCACTCAATCTTGCTTCTTTTTCAATTAAGATGGGAAGCGGTGGTATACCTAGGAGCACGCCCAAAGCGTCAGTTGGGCATGTTTTCATTGCTCCTGTTATACCGATGCAGATGAGGCGGTACAATTTGTTAAGATCGCTTGCCGCCTTTCGTTGCTTAACTTTGGGCCACCATGCTATGGAAGCATAAGTGACTATAGGCTTAACAACTGTAGTGAATGTCCAGTAGGTCATTCTGGGGCTGAGCCCCCATGTTTTACCAAAAAGCCTTGTGCAGGCATAGAATGCCCTTGTGGCTTTTACAGTAACTTTCTCAAGATGCGAGTTCCAGGTAAGCGCTTTGTCAAGGTTGATACCAAGGTAGTTCGCCTCTGTGGTGAGTTGTAGAGTCGATTCATTCAGGACAGGACATTTGATGTTGATATTCCTTTTCCTGGTGAACGGCACTAGCGCAGTTTTAGATGGGTTGATAGAGAGCCCTTTGTCAGTGCACCATTTGTTTATTATGTTGAGGCCTTGTTGCATGCGGTTAGAGATGGTCTCTTCATGCCAGCCCACTATATATACTACCAGGTCATCAGCATAGCCCTGGGTGTGGAATCCTAGGTTGTTCAGTTTGTGGAGAAGTTCATCTATTACTAGTGTCCACAGAAGAGGAGAGAGTACTCCCCCTTGCGGGCAACCTCTTGTGGCCTTGATAGACTTTATTCTTCCTCCTAATTCTGTACTCTCATACAATAAATCCTAGTTATCAGAGAAGGGATCAACTGTAGCATTTGAGTAAATTTTAATTCAAATTAATTGTAATATTTTAAAACTTATTGTTAGGCAATAAAACGCGGATGCAAAAATAAATAAATTTTACGAAACAAAAGAACTTTTTGAAGTTGGTTATAAATTTTAACTGAGAATAAATCATAAGATGTTTATTTCTGGGATTTAGGCGCGTTAAATATAAATTTTAAAAATATTTCAGGAGATGTGTCTTCTAAATAATAGTCTGATGCTCCTGTAGAAAAAGTATGTATGTACGCTTGCGCTAAACATCAGCGATCACCCGCTGTTTGGCGTGAAGCAATGCCTTCGCGTGACTTAAAATCACTCATTCATTGACAACTTTTCAGTCACTTTCTCGACTAAAGGTTGCAAAATTGGGCTCACTGAAGGTGGGATCTACGATTTTATTTTACTCCTGCAATCAAGTGATTACATTGAATCGATACAAAAATTGTGGCTTCAGTCACGTACTAGGATTAATAAATACTAACTTTTTTTAGTTTCAGTTATTTGGCTAATGCTTGGCCTATTGCCTATGCTCGCTAGGAACCCCGCTGAAAATTTATATCTGCAAGCAACCGAAATGCACAAGTAGGGATATTTTTTGTATTGAATTTTTTATTAGGGAAACGACTCGTCCTACAACAAAATCAAACCTTTTTTTTTGGGACAGACTAGCAAGTACAGAACTCAAACACAATTAAGTCCATTGTACTGCATTCGGGTTCCCTTTTTAATTTTTTTTTTTATCTACCGGATCTCCGAATAAATCTGAGTAGATCTTGTGCTGCTAAAGAGCCAAGGCGGTTGCTTCTTAACACATCAGTGCCAAAGCCTTCAAACCTGATTCGAGCGAAGGCCGGGCAGATGGAGCACAGAAAGTAGCTGTCTCATCCTCCTCTCAACATGCTGGGCAGAGTGCATTGTCTGAGATAGCCGTCATCAGTCCAACCAGCTTTCTTTTCTACCTAATGACAGGAGGATCTGCGACAGTCGGTCGGACATGACAGGTAACATCAGCTTTGTCCATCTGCAGCCTCTCTCAGCCTGCCGGGCTCGCTTGTGCCCTTTGCTAACCGTGGCTTTGATGGTTTTAGAAAGGAGTGCCAGAATGGGCTCCGTGCCAAAGAAGTTGGTCTCAGAGCCCATCCTAGCGAAAGAATCAGAGATCGCATTACCTGCGATACCCACACTTCCCGACATCCATATTAGCATTAGCATATGACCATAGTCCACCCGGAATTTACAGGACTCAACTACTCTTGAAGTGGTTGGAGGGTTGTCTAAAGCCATGAGCGCAGCTTTGTTGTCCCTGAAGACACATACAGATCTGCCACTCCATCTGTTTTCCACAACAAAGTTCATCCTTCTTGAACAGCATTCATTTACTCTTGAAACACAGATGCGTGTATAATATCTGTGAAGAAGTTGAAACTTTTTCATTCCGCTGGAAAAATTAAAGTTCAACAAAAGGGCAAAAGAATTCAGCAAGGGCTGGCATTGTTAAAATAACATGCGATTAAAACACACTGTATGGATCACCCAGCGCTTATGACATCCAACTCAAATATTCTACATAGTCTGTCTCGTTGTTCAAAAGGCACACCTCGTATACTGCACCCAGTCTTCGGTAATTTCCATTTTCAAACTTCTTATTAAAATCTGTTTATCTCATAGGGAATATTTGTTTTTGTGCTATGTTAAATTAATGAATTTTCCATTTCTTTCAAAAATAGAATTTTCGCAATGATTATTTGAGACTACGCTAACCCTACCATTCTTGATAAATACTTTTGGCGCAGTGTTGAGTACTCGTACAAAATCATACCTTTCCCAACTGACGTCTTTTTCATAGCCATCAAATTCCGCAAGAATTCTACGAGTAACCACAGCCGCTTTACCTCAAGAGACCTCGAAGCCAGAAGCATACATAGAAGCCACCACTTGAAGGTGCGCATTTAGTTTCTCTCGGGGTTACTCTACCATTTCACGTACATCTCAGCAACTACGCCACACCAACTAGGTGTGCGAGTCCTACAACTTCCACACTCCACACGCGTGCACGTATGTGAGCCAAAGCATTGAATGCTGCACGTTTTATATTTTAAACCGATTTCTTACAGAATTAATATAAAAGCAAAACTGTGAATAGGAGCTGAATAAAAATAATTCATGTGGAAGACAGGAGCAACATGGAGCCCAGCAACTTAGTTGGCAAAAAAGGCAGCCAACCAAGTAGGCAGTGAAGCAAGCTAACCGACTGGAAGGAAGGAAGCTGTGACTCTAAGGCTGTTGCTGCTAGTGGGAGTTTGTAATCGAAAAGTCGCACATGTTGCAGCAACAGTCGAATGGATTTCTCTGCGTTGCAGTTACACACGGCTGCTGGTTCATACAGCACCTGAGAGTTCATATGTGTGCATGATAGCGTGTTGAGAATTTCACTCAAGTGGTATACAATTTTTGTGGTTTGGAGCAAAGAACATTTAAAAAGGGGTTGTGTGGAACGAACCAAAAAAAAAGAAAAAAAAAGAAAAAAAAATTAAAAAGAAAACGCGTAATAAGACCGAAATGAAGATGGAAAGAAGGAAAAAGAGAAAATTGCAGCTTTATGAAAAAATAGAAGCTGCAGTAGCATGAAAATTGGAGATGAAAAGATAGGCGGCGTATAAACGTCTACAGGGATTTCTGCAGTCAGTCAAAGTTCAGTTCAGAGCTAGCGTATTTAGAGCGCTATAGCCTTCAACGGTTTTTAGCAAATTCTTGCAGCAGCAATGGAAGCTGGTATTAACCTTTCACTTCAATTACATTTACAAAATTGTAGCAAGTGCTAGTCATTTCACTGGCTGAAGCAATACAGAAGCGTGCAATGGGCAAAGTATGCAGGCAGCGAAAGAATTGCTTCTATTGACTATGGCAGTAATTGTGCGATTTTTCGTGTGTGTGTATGTGTTTTTTTTTTCAATTTTAAAATAAACGTACCAGAAGGAGTAATAGAGCAAATATTTCTATATATGAACACATACATATGTTTGCCTTGGCTTTCGTGCATTTAACACTATTGGAAGGGCATAAGCGCACATACATACACATACACGTACAATGTAACTATTTGATTTATGCATTTGTTTTCAACGCTCAGAGCCAAGCCAACTTTTATGTTTTTTAATCCTTTGTTGGCTTGAGTTTTGTTTGGCTTTTCATGTGTGCATCACACCTCCCACAATTATTCTCTGGAATGCCTTGTTGAGATTTGAGATTGTGATATATGTAAGTATAAATGTATGTGTATAACCACTATCATGCGAAAGGTTTGTCATAAGGACTTAAAACAATTAATATTTAGATTTTTTTTGAACTTTGATTGAAGTTATTGCAGCCGGCTTTGTTGTGTTATGTTTTAATATTTTCCAATTTATTGTAATTAAATAGACGTGTATACATACGTACAGTCTGGTTCACTTGATTACAGGCAATCACTTTTATGGAACAAAATGGTTATTAAAGCAACCACAAGGGTTTTTGATAATTCAAGTGAAGACTCGAAAATGAATATGCATCATATTATTCCATCTAACGGTGTTTCGCAGCAGTAAAACTTCAGCAGTAATATTATGCTTGATTTATTGGCCTCAATTAGAAACCCTTTCGAAGTTCGCAGCGTCTGCCTTAGAGTGTCTGTCTTGTTCTTCAAGCGGTTAGAATATTTGGTCATCTTGCTCGTGGAGCCCACCAGATCTTACTTAGGCTTTCAACTTACAGATGTATTCCACGTTTTCTAAGCTCCAGATATGAAGCTCTCTCTATTTCACGCTACTACCTGACGTTCCTGCTCAAAATTTCGAGCACAGCATTGATATTTTCGGGCACAACACGAAAGGATGACCTTCCCGGAATTCAGCGGTGAGAGAACAGCGACCACGAGCAAATTCATTGTGCCAGTTTTTTATGGTGCTAAAGGACGGTGACAGCATCCGATGATGCGACGCTTGAAGTGTTCGAGAGAAAGATTCTGCGTAAGATTTTTGGACCTTTGTACGTTGGCATCGGCGAATATCGCAGGCGATGGAACGATGAGCTGTATGAGTTTTACGACGACATAGACATAGCGCAGCGAATAAAGATCCAGCGGCTACGTTGGCTGGGTCATGTCGTCCGAATGGATACAAACGCTCCGGTTTTGAAAGTATTCGATGCGGTACCAGCTGGTGGTAGCAGAGGAAGAGGCCGACCTCCTCTGCGTTGGAAAGATCAGGTGGAGAAGGACTTGGCTTCACTTGGTGTGTCCAACTGGCGCCGGTTAGCACGAGAAAGAAACGACTGGCGCGCTTTTTTAAACTCGGCCAAAATCGCGTAAGCGGTTATAGCGCCAATTAAGAAGAAGAGAAAAGATGATGCTTGCTCACCGTATAAAGATTTTAGTTTATCGATGCATTCTAATCCACGTCGACAGCTGTAGAAATTAAACGCACAAAATTGTTCAAGGCTTAGTTCTATTTTGTTGCCGTGGCTAATTTTGAAAGCCATTATAAATAAGACTAATATGGCTCACACATCAAAATGTTCTGAGTGCGTTCATGGTAAAATATGTCAAACTTCTCCATGAAAACATCAGATGACGCCCGACAACAGTGCAAGTGTCCAGTGCCAGAAATACAAATAACAACCCTCGTATAACCAGTCTCAGGACGTTGCGATGTGCAGTTATGGAACCACTGGACTAATTTGCAAAAATAGGCCTCCCGCTTCCATGAATAACTCAAAGAAATTATTCTTCCGGATATGGCGGTGAGAAGAGAAGCATTCTAAGAGTCAATGTGCATTGCCTCTGGCATCCAAACGTACAAACTATGTACATTTTATGAAGGGGAAAAATCAAGAAAGCTGTATTTGTACTTCACACAGATACAACTTTTTTCTACTTAAGTAACACATCCGGCAGTAAGTCCCGGGCCTGAATAGGAAAATAACAGTTTTTTTCAAAAAATCTTCTTTAATCATCAATTCAGTCCCCTTTGGCAAAGATACAATCATTTCAACGAGTTTGTAGCTTTTCTATGCGTGTTTTGTACAACGATTTATCTTTGGCCTCAAAATACGCTTCAGTTTTAGCGATAACTTCCTCATTTGATTGAAATTTCATTTCCCGGAGTATTTTTTTGAGGTCTGAAAATAGCCAGTGATCGTTGGGAACAAACTTAGACTATACGGTAGGTGTGGAAGCAGTTCGAAACGTAATTCGTTCAATTTGACCATCGTCTTCATCGATTTGTGATACGGTGCATTGTCTTGGTGAAAGAGGATTTTTTTTGTCTTCATATGGGGCCGTTTTTCTGCGATTTTCTCCTTCAAATGTTCCAATAATTCACAGTAATAATCAGAATTAATTGTTTCGCCTTTTTCCAAATTATTAATTCAAATTATACCATGCGAATCCCAAAATACCGACGCCATGGAGGTCTCTGCTCCATAGAGAGCGTTTATTCAGCCATTGCTTTGCTTCAGCGGTATTTTTTTTTTCATAAGAAAACAATGATAAATCAACACGCGAAAATGCTTTGAATTCATTGTTTTTAAAAATAGCAAAAGTAGCGTCACTAAAGGCACTGTAACTTGGTAAATAATAAACCAAATGTCTTGAAATTATGACAGTATACCTTTAGAGGTTAGCACTATTAAATAACAAAATCGATATGCTATTAGTGGCGCCATCTACAGGTCAGGCCTGGAACTTATTGACCGATGTGTTATGTTGCTATACTGTTATTCTGCATATTCATTTCTAATAGTTGCGATTCTATAACCAAAAAAGTTTCATTTAAGTGGAATAAAGTGCGGCATAGTGAAAAAAATCGCAGTAAAAGTCAAATGTGCGTGAAGATGAAATTTATTAAAAAATATTGTCTTGAAGTGTCCAAGCTTTTATTTGACGAGTCTTGAAGCGTCAGCGCTTCAGTAGTTAGTTGTGCGCCCAGTTCGAATGTAATTTTCTTTCCACTTGCCAATCATGCGAATTTTCATTTATGCATTTCAGAGTGCAACTGACTAACATTGCTCCTGGTGAACTCTGCCTGAACTCGCTGTGTACGAATATTATCTTCACGAATTTTATTGTTTTCACAGTTTCTTCTGAACTATGTTGGTGTGGAAAAGTAACTTGTGAAGTTGCAACTTTGTTGCGCCTTTTATGCATAAAAATGTCAAGATGATTTATTCTGATAGGTGCGGGCATACGCTTTTCCTACTATGTATAACTTCTTCTTCTTCAAATTTGCTGAGGCTTGTCCCACTCTTTGAAATTATTACTTTAATATTATTCTTCCTACATGCTTGCTTCTTCCATACGTTTTCTGTAAGGCTGCATTCGATTTTAAAGTTCTTGTCCCCACATTCCGCATTCCTCATTTCCCCATTTCCGTGGCGCACGCAAAGGACTCGTCTACGGAAATAATCACCTACTCTACTATGGGTTGCAGTTGGCCACATTCTGACGTGACCTGTACATTCAGTTGCTAGAATAAACGATTGCTAGTTGGCCGGACTGTCTATTTCTTGTCTGCCGCGTTAACAGGATGACAAGTGAACTTTGACTTCTCGCACTACAGCACTTACTCCAGCAGCAAGGCTGCTTGACGCTTGCTCACTTGGCTTACTCGTTACGCTACTTATCATAAACTAAATTTTCCCTTTGCAGACACGTTGTGTCCACCCATGTTAGCACCGTAACGGTGTTGGCAAAAGATGAGAATGGTGGCTTGTAAAGGATTCAATGTTCCTTACGATTGCACTATAAGCAATTCTTCGGAGACTACAGACGAGTTATCAATATAAAATTTATTTACATCTTTGCGCCACTCCTCATTATCATCTTCGCTACATGTCTTGCCTTCTGCCGCGCCTAACCATCGGGATTTCGAAATTTGTATATTCAAGACAAATTTATTCTCTTCATGAGTGGCGCGATAACTGCTTACGCGATTTTGGCTGAGTTTTACAAAGCGCGCCAATAGTTTCTTTCTCGTGCTAACCGGCGCCACACAAGAAATAAAGCCAACTCCTTCACTAACTGGTCGCCTTAATGCAGCGGAAGCCTTCCTCTTCCTCTGCTACCACCAACTGGTACCGCCATGAACAGTTTTAACCAGGATTGATTAAGACAGATTAATTAAAAATAATATTTAATAGTCCTCATTTATGTAATTTTTTAGTCTTTTTGTGGGCGAGCTTCATCGTGGCCACTAAGTCATTAGCTGTTGCTCTTATATTACTGATTAATTCAATAGCTATGTATCGACTTTTAACAGCTTTATGATGTTCATGTTCCTCATTTCTTCGATACCTCAAACGAATGATTTCAAAGAGGAGTTTCATAAATTTGTATCAAGTAATTATATTACTTCGCAAATTTTTAGAAAAGGGTGAAAAATCAGTCGAGTAATTTTATTAAAAGCTTGTTATAAAGTCAGAGTATTGGAACTCAATTTTTGGGAAGAGGTAGTTCCTTGACCAATTACAGTTTAAAAAAATTATAACTTTCTGAACAAATTCAGAGTAAAATTGGACTAATCTGAAATGACCGCCATCTGTGCTCGCAACAGATGTTGTATGAAAAATCTATTTGTTGCTGTTATAGCCGTTCATCTAGCCCTGATAGTACGGTGTAGTCACCGATCGTCATCGTCTAGCTCGTCTAAGGTAGAGGCGTGTTAGGTGAGTGGGTTAAGAGGGCATCTGAATAGGTGGTTAGTACCTTCACATGTCGGACATATGTATATTGAGTATGACGTGTTCGATTCTGGAGAAGTAGGAGTTTAACCTGCTACAATATCCAGAACGTAATTGTGCCAAAATGACGTGACTCTTATAAGGAAGCTGATGCTCTTCGTTTGCGATGAGTTTTGGTTGGACTCCGCTGATATTCGGCGTCTGGAGTTTGGGAAGGCGATAAGAGATTCCCGATGAATATCGTTTAATGTTTGTCTGTAATGACAGACTGCCCTGTCTAATGCGTAAACCTTGATCCTTTCCTTTAATTTGGTTCAAAAGTTTGCTTATGTACTTTTCCCAAAAGAAAGCTGTTAGGAAGACCGACAGACAATGAAATCTTCAAGGATTTAGAGTCCGGTTCTTTGTATACAGCTTTGTGCCTAACCCAACTTCTTGTTTATAAGACAAAATAGCAAATATTATTGTATTTTTATATAAAATGCGTGTAAGTACGTTCCGCGGCAAAATGGTAGTAAATCAACATTTTTACCAGTTTTGATTATTTAATTTTTTTTTAATATTCACTATTTTATCTCATTGCATAACAAAAATCATATAAATTCAAGTTTCTAGCTTTATATACAAATTTGAAAAATGCAAGAAACTTTTCATCACCATTCTATGGTTTTTTAATTTGAATTTTTAGAAAGAAGTTTGGTATGTAGTTTTGTAGCCCATTCAATTTCGGTAAACGAAGTTGCTCAAAAATTACAATACGTTGTTTTTTTATGTAAGTAATTTGTTTTCCTGAGGGCGTTGTGCATTTTCTCCACATAAAAAAGTGTCGTATTTTTGTTATACGTATTAAGGAAATTATAAGAAAAAAAAATTATTAAAAATCAACGACAGTTTTCACCGATATCGCATTTTTTTATCCTGAAATTGAAGAAACCGTTAAATTGCGTACCAAAAATCATTTTAGAAATACTAATTTAAACCTGTAGAAAACCTTTTTGTCATTTCTTTCATTATTAGAAATTTGCTCTGTTTGTTAGAACTAGAATCTAATTGATTATTCGTAATTTCTGTTGGGTGAAAAACAATTCAAGCGAATTTTACAAAAAAATTTTGGGTGGGTAGCTTTTGCTTGTATGGGTAGCAGCAACTCTTCTCCACACCACTTACTTAGTTTACCAACTGACTCAAAGTGACTCGCATTGTTTGTTGTGCTTGTCGTTTACGGTGTTTACGAGCTGACTGAACTGCATTGCGGCAGGAGCCGTGGGGTGCACTCTTTGTCTGCAAGTCATATACATATACAAACAAGCAAACATAACTTCTTCTTTGCATAAGTGAGAACCACTTCACAGTGCAAAGTTATGTTAGCAGCAACGTCACGGCATGCAGCGTTGGACGAGCATGAACTGGTGGGTAAAATTGATAAAGTGGCTATAATAAATTTCTTATAAGGACACTGGCTGTGTTATTGGTGTTAACAGCTTGGCATGATTGTTTTCGTTATTGTGGCAGCAGCATTTGTAAGGAGCAAGTAAAGGTTTTCCATGCATGCTGCTGCTGCTATTTTGACTACTGCGATCACAAATTGCTGGTGTTGGTTGCGTTGAGCTGATAGTATCGAAACTATTGTCGAAGCATTTAGGCGATGGATGCTTAACTTCATCAGTCTCATGATATGTAAGTATGAGCAAAAGTGTTCCTCCTATGTATTGGTATGATTGCGCTTGTTACCTACTTTGCGCCACTTAAGTGGAGTTCATTGTAAAGGTAGTAGAGGAAATCACATCAATTTGTTCCTTTGGGAATTCAAATGTGTAAATTTGTTTTCGATACATTTTGATTTGCATACACAGCATAGCATAACATATAGGCAATCACTTGCAAATTGAAACAAACACAGGAATACATAGGCATAAACAATGCAAGGAGAAGTGTTGAATGGCAGGTTGCTTGCAGCTCACTTGTTATGCTATGCCTGAGTGATTAGACTCTTGGTGATGCTGTGATTGTTTTAATACATAAATTATTAACGGATATCGCCTCGAAATAGTGGAGATCAAGAAAACAGAAGTAAAGTACAATGAGATGAAATAAAATAAAGAGGAAATAAAATAATATAATATAAATTGAAATAAAATAGGGTATATAAAAATAAAAGCAAAAGTAAAATATAATAAAAAAATCAAATAAGAAATAAAGCAAAAAAGGTAACATTAAAGTAAAATGAGTAAACATAATAAAAAATAAATAAAACAAAATTTAAATAAACTAAATAAAATAAAACAAAATAACGAAGTAACATAAAAAAAATACAATAAAAATAAAAAGTAAAGCGAAATAGAGTGAGAAGAAAATAAAACAGAAAGAAATTAAGTAAAGCAAAATTCTAGTAAAATAAAATAATAAAAATTAGTATAACGAAGTAACAGAAAAGCAAAATAAATAAAAGCAAAAAAGTAAGTAAAATGAAATAAGAAAACTAAATTAAATAATATAAATTAACATAAAACAAATTTAATAAAATATATTAAAGAGAAGCAAAATAAGAAGTTAATTAAACAAAGTGAAATAAAATAAAGCAAAATAAAATAACGTAAATAAAAAGGATTTGATAAAAACAAAATTTATGTGAAAAATTAAAATGAAATGAAACAAAAAGTAAAACAAATTAATTTCAAATAAAAAAATTATGTAAAACGAATAAATAAGAATAAAATCAAATAAAGTAAGTTAAAAATAAATATCAAAGTAAAACGAAATAAAATAACGGAAGTAAAATAAATAAAAAATAAAGTGAAAGAAAATAAAGTAAAGTGAAACAAAGTAAGAAGCAAATAAAACAATAAGAAATAAAAAACCAAACCCAAATAAAATAAAGTATATGAAAATAAAATAAAGTATAATTTGAAATAAAACAAAATTTTTAAATGAAACAAATAAAACAATAAAGCAAAAAGAATAAAATAAAAAGAAAATGAAATAAATTAAAATAAAGTAGCATAAAGTTGAAATAAATAAACAAAATAACAAAAGCAATGAAAACAATTAAATAAGAAAAATTAAAAAAAAAGCACAAGAAATTAATATAAAAAATAATGTAAAAAAAGTGAAGCAAACGACAGAAGAATAAAGTAAAAAAAATTAAATAAAATAAAATAATAAAACTATGTATAATAGATAAATAAATAAAAATGCAATAAAATAAAGTAAAGCGAAACGAAATAAGAAGAGAACAAAAAATAAATAAAATAAGCCAAAATAAAATAACGTAATTTAAATTAAAATAAAATAATGTTAATAAAAGTGGAATATATGTATAAACATAAAAAACACAGTGAAATGAAACAAATAAAAAAATAGCATGAAATTGAAAACGTAAAATGAATAAAATAAGAAAGTGGAATAAAATAAAGCAAGTTCAAATAAATAAAAAATTCAAATAAAAGAAAATAAATAAAAATAAAAATGCGGTTTTACAACAGATGGCGTAACTTGATTATTATTCCATCGATCCACATTTCCAAACATTCATTGGAGAGCTACTGTCGTAAGGCACAAACGTCAGTATAAGTTTTTTATTTGAAGCGTAAACAACAATATTTTTACCACACTTGAAAATGTCGAATTTCGTGCCAAATAATGTGTTTTTGCGGGGAATTCTTTAATATGAAGAAAAAAGCAGCCGAAAGTCATCGTATCTTGGTGGAAGTTTATGGTGAGCATGCTCTAGCTGAGCGAACGTGCCAGAAGTGGTTTGCACGCTTTAAAAGTGGTGATTTTGGCCGCGCCGCCAAAGTTCATGGATACCGAATTGGAGGAATTGCTCGATCAAGATCCGGCTCAAACGCAAGAAGAGGTTGCAAAAACTTTGGGAGTTGATCAATCAACCATTTCCAAACGTTTAAAAGCCATGGGAATGATCCGAAATTCAAATTTCGAAAAAAAACCGCACGAACTTATTCATAGACCTATTATATAATGATAAAAATAAATAATAATTAAATAAAAAATAGAGTAAAACAAAATAAAATGCAATATAATAAAAATAAACTAAAAATAACAAAAGCAGGTAAAATAAAACAAAATAAGGTAAAAGCAAAAAAAAAGATAATCAATTTTATTATTAAAACTAATATAATATAAAAAAGTATAAATAAAATAAAATAAAAGCTAAACAAATGAAAAAAAAAATTAAAAGCGAATATAGAACTAGAAAAAATTATATGTGACATGCAATATAGAAATTTTAAGCAAAACAAAAATCAAGAATTTCGGATACTCGAAACGGTATGCCAAGCTAATCAGATAGAACCGACTCTTTGAATTTTGAAAAACTGACATCGAACTCGTACTCAGTGACCCTGGGAACCTTCTAGTAGTTATTTTTAGGATCGTAGTCACTGAACACCACATAAAGGTAACGGAATTTTTTTCAAAGCTTCTTTTTATTCGCAACTTGAATAGATGGCTATTGTAGTGTAAGATTCAAGATCTAATTTTAAGTATTCAAGGTTATGTCCAAAATAAATTAGACTGAGCTAAAATAGAAGTGACAGGAGCTTTGTTCTGATAACTTCGAGTTTATTTATTCAAAATAGTCCCCTCTAGCCTCGATACACTGTTTTGCGCGATCTAAAAGCTTTTTGAAAGAGTGTTTCAAGTCTTTGACCGGAATGCCCTTCAGGATGTGCTATTTTCCAAATAGGTAGAAGTCACAGGAAGCCATATCAGGCGAATACGGTGAGTGATTGATGGTTAAAATGTGATTTCTCGTCAAAAAATCACCTACAAGAATGGATTAATGAGACGATGCATTATCTGCAATAAGCACCAGCTTCCTCCTTCGCGGTATTCAGAGCGAATTCGACGAATGCGATGCAACAAACAAACAATTGCATTTACAAATGAGCATCGACTTGATTTTTGACTTCTCCAAAGCCGATTTTTTGGTTGGTGGCTAATCTGGGGCCTTCCTTTTGACACTTTGACGCTTAGTTTCAGGTTAATGTTGGAAACACTACGTTTCAGTTACAATGTTGTAAAGGAACTTCTCGTCTTTTCTCGCCTCTTTAATGAGGTCTTTCGAATGTTGAATTCTGAGCAATTTTTGGTTCTCAGTTGACTTGTGCGGAATGAAACGTGCACAGACCTTTCGTAAGCCCAAATGATTAGTTAAATTGCGATAAATCGATGTTTTGGAGATATTCAACGGCGGTTCCATGAATTTCAATGATAATTTCGGTACATTTTTAATAAATTTACCAACAATTTCGATGAAGTTTCCGGTGATTATTGATTTTGGGCGGGCCGTAAGTCTATTGTCATTTACGTCATAACAACCATCTCTGAAACGTGTAAACCACTCTAATATGTAATATGTTTAATAAATTTTTGAACAAATGACTTTGAATTTTCACTTAAAAATGCCTTTTAATTTCATATCAGATCGCCACATAAATTTATTATTGACGGCGCGGCCATTCTAAAAAAAATCCTTTGGAGTGATTGAAATCTTTACGCGTTCCATTGCTTGTCTGTTTGTTTTATGCAGCTGTCTAGTTCACAAGTTTCAAATATGATTGACGTATAAATTTTCCTGTACGGTGATTAATTTTGCGCCACGTTGTACTGCACATTATCAAGTCTTGCGATATTGCACATTAAATAAATTTATTTTTAAATAATAGTCGAGATTCACGCATGAAAAGAGAAAGTGTTTTCTATACAAAACAAAAAAAATAATAATAATTACAAAAAAAAAATATTTACTGCTTAAATAACGACAGCACTAGGACTTATTGGCACGATTTGACAATTTATTTGTTTATTATTTCATTTTAATAATTATTTCATAAAACTGCAGTACGTTCACCTACAAAAACAATGCCTATACAAATTTCAAACTGTGTGCAAATAAAAAAAAAATGCCAGAAATGCATCAAAATTTATGATTTTTAACCGGAATTTGCGAAAAAAATTTTGGTACGCAGTTTTATAGCCCATTAAATATTAGTTTAATGAAATGAAAGTTTGAAGTGGCTCAAATTCTTATTACTTTTTGATAGTTTTTTTCCCAGATGGTATTGCGAATTTTCTCCATGTAACAATATTCATAACATAACAACATAACATTTTTTTTTTGTTAGTTTGATGAAATTTTTATAAACTTATTCAAAGTTTAAAGTTTTGATTTATATGGTACTTGTCGCAGAATAAGCAATAGTTTTATAAAAAATGGATAAAAAAAGAAAAAAGGAATAAAAACTGGCCAAAACAGCCCGTATCCATTTTTTTGTTCGTAAGTGTATGTCCTTATACATTATTTGTATGTATTTGTTAAGTAAGGCCAGAGTAGCGTAGATGCTTTTTAACGTACAACAATATTGACACAAATAGGCACTTTTGGCATCCCTAAGTGGGTTCTAATTTGCAATTAAATCAATCTTGACGCTCAGTGAAACTCATTGATGCATATGGCTTGAGCACAAGTTTGTTGTTTAATTATTGTTGTTGCATGTAGTATGTACGCCTATAACATGCAGAGACATACGAGTTTAATGTATTGTCGCAACGGTCTGGTAATTAGTCATTCAAATAATTGATGAGTATGCGGCAAAATCTGTGTTCCCAAAAGTTGCTAAGTGAATTATTAAAAAATACATACAAACATTTGTACGCAATACCAGCAGTATATAGCTGATTCTACAGCTGGATTACTACATTTTTCCTAGCCTATATTATACGAGTACATATCGGCGGTAATGAATAGCTTTGTACAAACAATACCATGTAGCTGCCACAGTGCAGATGCTGAGTATTTTCAAGCATGCCTTTAGCAAATTCTAGTAATGGCAATTGAACGAACCAATTTCAGATTTCACTGAAAATTTCCATCATTAGAAACAGCACGGTAAAAACTAGTTTAACAATGTTTTTTTATATTTTTATGCATATTTTAAGATATTTAATTTAGCTTGATGAACCTCAATTTTTAATAAATAAGTGTTCATAAATTTATTTGAAACTATTTGAGACTATTTAAAAAAACATATATTTCCAACATCATTCGAAAATTCAAATTTTTTGTCGCGACGACTTATAACTAAAACATGTTGAGTGAAAAAGCTCTAAGTTTTCCGCTACATGTTTATAGAGAGCCATACCTTTCTTAGGTTCATATCAACGGGCGATTTAGAGTCACATTAAGATTCTATGATAATTTTCAGTTTGGTGCTGCCATAAGCTCTGAAGTTAATTTTAATTTATCATATAAATAAGAAATTCATTTCCATTCGAAATGGTCACTATTTGCTTTTACTCAATTATATACGATTAGGCCATTCAGCTATTGCACCACGCACGGTTTCTATGGATATTGACGTCGCTCCTCGAACCAAAGATTGTTTGAGACTCCCCAAACCACAAACTGTAGTCCAATGGATTCAGATCTGGGCCTGACTCCCTCATAGCCGGTCTCCCACATACCCCAGGAATATTATTTTTTTAGTCAGTGCTGGGTGGTTTTTGCCTTATGGGTTGGAGCGGAATCTTACTGGAAGATTCAACGCTCTCCATTGAAGAGAGTATTGCTCAACTGCTTCACCACACCTTCTATGACATCCTCCTGTACACTTTTGCATCAGTCTTAACCCTTTACAAGACACTTCCCGCCAAACCATTACGAAGGCTCGATGGGGGCCACGCTGAACCCTTGGAACAACTTTTTTCTGCGAATTTGTCACATAATTTATGGCAGACTAAGTATGCATAGTAATAAGTCTTCTTCTGCAAGTGTAATAAATCTTCTTCTTCTTGATTGGCGCGATAACCGCTTACGCGATTTTGGCCGAATTTAACAAAGCAATGCAATACTCGTCGTCACCAACGAGCAAAAGTCCAAAAATCTTCCACAGAATTTTTCTCTTAAACACTCCAAGGACGTCTCATCAGATGTTGTCATAGTCCAGGCTTCTGTGTCATAGGTTAGGACGGAAATGATGAGAGCCTCATAAAGTGTGAGTTTTGCTCGTTGGGAGAGGACTTTACTACTCAACTGCCTACTTAAATCATAACTGTCAATAGTGAGGCAGAACTAACAGCGCGGATGATATGAATATCATCGCCATACGCCAACAATTGTACGCTCTTATAAAAAATGGTACCTGAGCGATTAAGTTCTGTGGCACGTACGATCTTTTCCAGCACCAGGTAAAAGAGGCTACACCATAGCAGGTTACTTTGTCTGAAAACTCTGAATTAGTGCTTATACCCTGTTTGTGTGTGTGACCGAGCTCCTTTTTCCATTTGTGGTGTGTACTCATAGTTTTAAGCCGTCTCCGACCGGCAAATTGGCTTTTATGAGGGGCTTTTTCAAGGCCAGTTGTCAAATACAGTGTTTCACATTGAAAGTGAAATAGAGAAAATGAATAAATTACTTTCTTCAGTTCCCCTATACCACGGTAAAAATGAACTAATTAAATAAAAATACAACAAATTGGAAAAGAGTTATAAAAAAAAAAATAATAATAATAAATAAATAAAAAATATTGAAAGAATTTTTTTTTTATCTAAATCGAATGTAAAGTTTCTCAAGTAAGCTTACTTATGCAAGTCCCAATCAACTATTTTACATTGCCCACTGAGGTACTAAAATTTTTCAAACAAGCAAAGAATCAATAAATCAACCTACGGCACCTTAAGTTTTGCTTCAGAGATACAAATGAACATACACAATGTACGTTAGGGCGGGTCGATTTAAAAATCGCTCATTGCTCTGTGAAAATTGTATTCTAGGGATCAAAATAAGAAACTTTGCCGAAGGAACCATACCTCTAAAACGAATTCTGATGTCCCCCAATTTGGGTCGAACGAAAAATCCCACTTTGACCCATTCTAGCTCCAATCGAGTCCAAATGTATGACCGACACCCACTAACTTTGGACGGCCGATCCACCCATGCCAGTGGCATACCCTCTGGAACTCCCCTGAGGGTTCCCCATACAATCATTTCAAAATATCACCATTTTTGGCCTTTACATGAGAAAAGAAACTAAGAAGTTGGACCCAAATTGGGGGACATCAGAATTCGTTTTAGAGGTATGGTTCCTTCGGCAAAGTTTCTTATTTTGATCCCTAGAATATGATTTTCACAGAGCAATGGGCGATTTTTTTGCCTCCCCACAAATCGACCCGGCCTAATGTACAGTGGCACAGTAAAGTCTACATACCCCATTGAAAAACGAGGTTTCGAGATTTCTGTGAACATTGTAGCATTGGAATATATTCCAAACAAATCCAATCTAACAACAAACAATAAATTTTAATAAAAAAATTTTAATCCGAAAATATTTATTAACAAAAACGAACAAAATCCATTTTCCAAACACAGAAAAGTCTGCATACTTTGTAAAATGTATGTGTTTCACTTAAAAGGAAATAAAAAGACAACAGAATTAATACTTGGTGGGTCCGCCACGACTTTCTAGAACAGCATTTAATCTATTTTGCATGGAATTTAAGAATACTTTTGTGTAATTATTCGAAATTAAATTCCACTCTTCAAGTAAAGTATTTTTGAGGTCCTGTTTATTTTTAATTGTCCTTTTCCTAATGCGACGATCCAATTCATCCCATAAATTCTCTATGGGGTTCAAATCCGGTGACTGGGGTGGGGAATGAAGTTGATGGGGCACATTATATAGTAGCCATTCTTTGACAACACCAGCGGTATGTTTTGGGTCGTTATCTTGCTGAAAGTACCAACCCGCCGTAAGACCCAGTTTACTCGTGGATTGCTTCAAATTATCTTTGAGAATGTCCAAATATACCCAATGTCCAAAATTACCCACCCCAGCTGCTGACATGCAGCCCCAAACCATTATGGAGCCACCACCGTGCTTCACCGTAGGAAGCAAGTTTTTGGGCAATAATGCTTCATTATTTCGACGCCATACTTTTTGTTTGCCATCATAGCCAAACAAGTTGAACTTGCTTTCGTCACTAAATAAAACATAAGCCCAAAAATCTTCGTATGGATCAATATATTTCTTAGCAAATTCGACTCGTTTCACCATATTTATTTTGCTGATGAATGGCTTCTTTCGAGGCACACGGTTGTGAATTCCATTGCTTCTCAATAAATGTCTCACCGTTTCTGGATGCAGTGAAGCAATATCCTGATTTTTCAGGGTTTTTGCAATTTCTATTGCTGTTATTCTTGGATTTTCTTGCACGTCTAACAATATTTTTCGCTTAGCACGAGGAGTCAGTTTAGGTGGGCGACCACTTCTTGGTTTGTTTTCTACACTATTAGTGTGATTATATTTCCGAATAATTGTTTGAATGCTTGATTTTGGATGTCCGACCAGTTCTCCAATCTCTCTTAAAGATTTTTTTCCTTATAATATTTCACAATTAGCTCACGTACTTTAACACAGATTTCTTTACCCACTTTGGTTAAATTAACACAGCTACAATATTAATATCGAAGAACTAAACTTCTTTCTAACTAACGGTATCTAGTAAAGACGCCTGAAGTGATTGGTAGCACTGTTTGAGTACAGAACTGCATTTTGTGTACTCCACTAGAAAGCCGTATGCAGACTTTTCTGTGTTTGGAAAATGAATTTTGTTTGTTTTTGTTAATAAATATTTTCGGATTAAAATTTTTTTATTAAAATTTATTGTTTGTTGTTAGATTGGATTTGTTTGGAATATATTCTAATGCTACAATGTTCACAGAAATCTCCAAACCTCACTTTTCAATGGGGTATGTAGACTTTACTGTGCCACTGTACGTACATACATACATGCCTACATGAGCTTAGTCCAATCTTCTCACTATTCTGAACACTTTGATATTTTAAGCAGTGCTGCTTCTGATGGATTCCAATTTAGGATCAATCGATTCAAGTTAATAATTCAATGCACTACATTAGGTAAACTCAAACAAATCTCACATTTTTTTAAAATTACAACAAAAAAAAATAACCAAAATTTACCAGCTTTTTCAAAATCAATAGCAATAGAACTCCTTGAAAAGCAGAAAATCTCTTCACAATTTCACATTCTTTGAAAGTGGATAAACATCAGAAATACCAAAGAGATATGTTTACAAACTCACAACACACACACGGAAGTATAAGTAACGGCACTGCTGGTGTAAATAGTGAAAGCAGACAGACAAACATTTTCAGCGAATACTACGAATATGGGATGCTTTAAAAAGTGCTAGGGATATCAATTTTTCATAGTTCCGAAGGTGGCTGCACCACAAAATGCTTTCAACAGCAAAACTCTGTGGTGAATGGTGTCTTTACTCCATATTCGCTTGCCGCGACGATATGCCACCATTCACAAAAGAATGTACGAGCCGCATAAAGTGTATGTATGTACGTACATATGTATGAACACTATTATATATATATATCTACATATGCATGTTTGTTGTTTGTATGCCAAATGCCAACGCATTATCAAAGCACTTGGCTCAGCTGGGCTGTGGTGACTGGCGGTAAAGACGTTGCCTTGCGTGGTGACAAGTGCATTCGAGAAAAGAGTAAATATTTGCCAAGTACTTTGATGTCGAGTTGGGATAAAAACCAAATAAATAAAGTAGAAAAATAAGCGAGAAATACTAGGTATAGTAAAAAGGTGCTGTTGTCCTAAAGTGAGATGGTGGAGTTGAAGGAAAAATTTAGTAAAATATTATTTAAAAACATTGCAAGTACGTACAACTGAGGATTAAGCGCACACACATACATACATATGTAAATGATTTAAAGCCTTTAAGGTTTAACTCGTAAAATATGTGCGAGAATAAATAATAAAAAATAATAAATCTGGGCAGGTCAATGATACTTCTGAACGCATAAATAAGGCAATAAGCAAAGCAAGAAAATAAGTGAATATTTACAAAGCAGGCCATGTTAAATATCAATGGCAGCTAGTACATAAAAACACCTACACAAAGAAAATATATACATAAATATAATAGACACATGTGTATGTATGTATGTATGCACTAGTATAAAAAAATGATAATACCATAATGTTTCACAGCAATTTTAGCAGACAATAATTTGTGTTGTTAATTTCTATTCAATCAATTTTAATCAGCCATAAATATGGCTCTTAGTAATATCGTAAGTTACCAGCTATTCGTACAAGTCGGTGGTTACATTAAATATCTTGGAAAAGATAATTCGCAGCTGCTAAAGCAAAATTTATTGAATTTACCCAGTTGAACCCGAAAACAGATCTCCGAAAGCAAGCAGTAAAGAGTACTCCTTTTGAAATGATTTCGGAGCAATAAACCAGATTTATTTGTTTTGATCGCCCAAACCGAGAACTAAAAGAGTAAGACTATATTCAAATCGGTATCAAGTTGCCTATTACGAATATCTCAGCAATTTTATAATTAATTGGAACTCAACCATTAATATTGCATTGAAAATTAACTTGTGCCATATTCTCTATGCAACCCCCTGAAGTCTGTTTAATGAGAATAACAAAACGGCTGTTTAATGAGAAGAACAAAGCATCTGTTCAATGAGAAAACGAGAAATGAAAACGAAATGACAAAAAACTGAAGACATTAAAATAGAATAGAGAAAAAGAAAACAATGACGATAGACAAGGTTGATGGAGAGTAAATTTAAACAAATTCGATAATACAAAAAACTTATTTTTTTTTATTATGCAGCGAACGAACTTTGAATTAAATTTTACCAATGCTGCAATATGTAATAGCTGCTGCGTCTTTAAACTTTTAGGAAGTAGCAAATTACCCTTCTCTTTTTTCTGAACAGAGCAAGGCTGCAATCGAAACTCGATTATGATTGAGAAAGTTCCATATATCTATTATATGTCACTCGTAGACCAATAAAATTTGTTCTAAAGTTAAGTTTCCTCCATTTTACTCATCAACAAATTGAAACCATTTCAGCTTTCAAATACTATGTAATTGCGTAAGCTAAATTGCATGTGTATGAACACTAAACTCAATGACGCAATTTAAAGCGTACGAGTCATTGGTCAGTTTGAACAGAGTCTAATTCTTTTGAAATGATTTTGAATCAAAGCCGGAATTAGTTGTTTTTTACACTCCATTATTACTCGTTCTAGAACAGAAAATGGGATAGGAGGTAGAATTTGGAGGTGAGATAATAATTTCTTACCATTTTTCGCTAGATATCTTTAATGAGCCATATCTCACGATGTGCGGTAAGTCGCATTAGACCCTACTATGCGGCAATGGAAGGTGGCATTAGGCTTTTTCAAAAAACAAAACAGTTGGATGAAGTCGGTTGTATGAGTGCTATAGGGTTCCAAAATTTACAATGACGAAGGTGAAAAGTCAAAGCATGTCGTAAAAACATGTTTGCTATTCATGGACCCAACACAGTAACGACCTCAACACCAAAGTCAATAAATACCGCTCTGGTAATGTAAGCGTCGAAGCGGAGGCACGATCAGGTAAACCAAGCGTCAAAAATTTATATAAAACCATGCAAACCGTGGAGTTGGATCTATAGGTGAGCTCTTAATCCATTGCCGAGAAACTGAATGTTAGCTAGTTAATATTTCGAAACATTTACAGAAGGCAAGTCTGAAGAAGAAAGTCGATGTTTGTATGTCAGGGAGTGACATCCACACCTAAGCCTGCAACTATCTCACTACGGGCAGTCCCTTTCAAGCTGAGGCAACAGCTACAAAAGAGGCAGCATTGAAGGTTAAGGGCTCGTTCGTTGTAGCACAATCGATCATTGACTCAGATATATAAATTTGATTGGCACTTACACCTTTTCTCTGGTGTTTGACCGGGCTCTTTCTGCTATTTGTGGTGTGCGCCTTGATGTTTTTCCAGAATTGAAATGAATACCATACAATGCTATTCTAAATGAGCTAACTAAGCGGTGCACCACGAACGTTGTCTGAGTTCTAGGAGACAGCTATATCTGTGCAAATTTTATTGCGGGGGAGCTGCCAAAGAAGGAAACTGATCTTAAATCAGTCAACTCTACTCGGTAAGAGGACATGCCTTTAACCTCAAGCAAGCATTGGGACAGGTTGGTCTAAATGGCGTATACCACCTGTAGATAGACCACGGGCGCCGCTTGTAAGGTAATTAGACAAGTTTGTCCTAGAAGGAGTGAACCCGGAACTAGATAACGCATCAATCTAGATCGACCTTCCATTAGACCCATGGTTGGCGTCATCACTGCGCCTAATGGGAATATGTGAGGAACGTGTGAGATTTCGCTCCAATGACTTCTGTCGCAGCTGCAGAAGCGAGCAGAAGGTGGAGAGTGTTGCACACATTCTCTGCCACTGTCCCGTTCTTGCCAAAATGCGACATCGCTGTCTAAACTGTTACTTATTTGAATGTCTGACATATTTGATATATGCAACGATATTCCAATTGGAGAGGGAACTTGAACCACAAAATACTGGTATGGGCATCCAAGTTTTAGGTGGCCCTCCATTATCATGGAGAGTGGCAACCACCAGGAGGTTCTCATCTAACTAACTCGACCCTATTTTTCAATCAGATGGTAACAAGAAGTGGCTCAAATGATCGCTAGGTCCGGATTAACGATAGAGAAAGTTTTGCTGTAAGGTTCCAGCGACTCCCTTCAGGCCAAGTGTTTAATTCGGACCTTAAAATATTCACTAGCAGCAGAATTGGAGAATAGAAAGATTGCTGCGATCCATCAAGACTACGCCTGGCTATCTTTAAGCTCAGAGTAGGAGGTTCTATAGGATTTGCTGTACAATTCAAATCAGCCACCAAACCATTATCATCTTTTTAAGTATTGCAGAATTTCCTCGGTGGTAGAAAAGTGGTGCAGGCTCAGAAAGGGCATGCCACTTGATATGTGATCGCGTTAAAAAGGGTTCAAGCCAAAAATTGTCGTGACAAAAAATTTCACCTGCCAAATAACTTCGTTTTTGATAAGAAATATTATTACATATATTATTCAGCTTTTTTTTTAATTTTTGTTTAAAAACTTTTGTCCTCTATCAGATGTTTTCAAGGGTTTATTTTTGTAAATTATAAAAAAAGCTTTAAGATTACTTTTTATAAGTCAAAAGCCGTGTTTTAAAGAAAAACATGAAAATTTGTTACATAATATTAGATATATACATAATATTAGATATATATGTATATAAGTGGCACGTACAGTTTTTCTGGATTTAAATGGGTTTGTCTTAGTAGTTTCTTCTTACGCGTTTAGGCGTTTCACGGGTTGTTTCTTCTAGGAGTAGTCCTTATTGCTCGTTTAAGTGTTAAATGAAGGTTTTTATTTACCAACTCTTTACTACTATTAGAGGTTAATTGTATTTTTTTGTGCCCTTTTATTGTTCGCATCCTAGTACTCAAGGAGTACTCGAACGACGGTGCCCATTTCTACTGGGTACGCACGTGAAATACGGTCACATACTCATCATCTACTTTACACACTGCGCCACCATCTACAATATCTACTATGTAAGTATGTATGTATGTTCATCTACTAATGTATTTAAGTTTGCCTTAGTGTGGCTTCTTTGGAATTAAATAAGCCAGCAGTGACAAATCGTTACCTCCATTCCATTTACCGGCGCTGAGTAAGAGAATACTCGCAATGCACAGTTATAACGAAATTGCAATTGTATAATGATAAAATCCGCTTATCATAAATATGTACATACCCGTACTTTTGTCGAAATTTACATATATTTGTAATAACTTCTATTATTGACTGATATTCACTCTTAGCAAAAATATATTTCTTATTTCTTTGCTTCTTAGATATATTATATGTACCTAAATATGTGCATGTTTAGAAATGTGTGTATTATGCCTCTAAATACACATTTGTATATGTGTATGTCCGTTTTGGAATCTTTTTCCAGTTTTCTGCTTGAAATATCATATGTACATTTCCAATGCATACGACGTGTGTGTGTATGTTATGTAAGCATGGATTAATTTTTTACGGTCTGGCAATTGCACATTTGAAAACCAATGACAAATTTAACTTATTCTGGCATCGTACAAGGTGGCACAAACTTAATCATCTAATTTTGTTTTTGAATAACTTTTATACTAAATAAAAAAATTATATTGAATGACGGAAATCTTTATTTGGGTTTTACAGGGTCCGGCACTAAGTGTAACCAATTAAAAAGGCCGTAATTTTATAGTTCATTGAGTTTTAGTGTAATAAAGTATAACTGCATTGATTTTTCGCAATTTTTGCTTGGTGTTGGGTATTAGGTGTTTTCCTCCATGTAAAGAATAGTCGGTATATTTTTAGGTGAGTGGCGCAATAATGGACTAAGCAAGCATCACCGGGCTCAAAAAACAACGACAGTCGTCCCAAATGAAACCATATCCTTCTTCCTTGGTTTTTCAAGAGCCCTCTTGTTCCTTTCTCTGCCTCCAATAGCAGGTAACGCTTCGAGTACTTTCAGGGCTGGTGTATTTGTATACATACATTCGCATGATAAAATGTAGCCAGTGCTGCTGCTGAATCTTTATTCATTGCAGTAGGTCTACGAGGCAGTAAAGCGCACACATGCCTTCCAAATTCAAACTATTCACGAAATTCTAACATGACACGAACTATAATTATTAGAGAAACTCTTCCCAATTCCGAAAGAGTTATTTACATAGTTCAACGACATTTCACACAGCACTATTAAATAGCTCTTTTTATTGGGTTTCAGTGTTAACCAAAAACCATCGATAGTATACAGCGCTTCAATGTTAAGATACTCATTTCGTGCTATTTGTCACAGTGCTTTTGAGTGCTCTCTTATAAAACAACCGGTAGTCAAGTATATCCTCCTATTTTGCTTTTTTAGAGATTAGGAGCACCACAGAGTAACAGGCTCTTAAACGTTTGCCCATTGAATTTACTTCGGCAAAGTTTCTCCCTCCTGTCAAGCAAGCATGTGAGATTGGCGTATGACATTGCTGACCAAACTGCTCACCTGCATGTTCTCAAAATTTCTGAAGCTCAACTAGACGGAGCGTCGCTTTCGCACAATGAAGATGGTACATTCGGAAGACGCCTATGGGATCAATATCTATGAAAATCGTCCTCTCGGAAAACTTTATTCGGTCAAGGATTGGACATACAAATCTGTAATTGAATGAGGTATCATCTTCTTCTAGGAACTGAGATTACATTCTTTGATAGGTGTTTGACCGAGCTTCTCCTCCAATACGTGATTATGTTGACCACAAGTGGAAGTACATACAGCTTGAGCCACCTCCGAACGGCTGACGGTTTTTTATGAGAAGCTTTGTTTTTGACCGAAATACACTCGGGCTTTTGCCATTGCCTGCCGAGCGGTGTCCGCTATTAGAAAAAGCTTTTCTATTATTTGAAGTTTTATGGAGTTTCACAGTGGGTTTTGACCATGGGCTCTACCGAATGGATGGCACGCACGATCCCCCTCGGTAACAACGCCCATCTTCTAGGAACATTTCACTTTTAACCGAGTCTCCTTCATTAATTTCATTGAAGTACTCGTTTAAAGGAAAAGGCTAAGAACAATCTGCTAAGGCAGCACACCCGGGAGGCGGTTCATAGCGATCTGTTTCCGAAACTATTCCAGTTCCAAAGAAAAGCCCATCATACAACGACACCATCCTGGTGTCAGTAGGCTAAAAATAATCCTTCCACCATCGCTCTCCTCCCCACAGCACGAGGCTATCAAGCAAAGCCATTTTACTATATTCTATATAGCAGTGCAGTCCTACGCATCGCCAGAATTCGCCACCTGAAAGAAGCCATTTCAAACGGCCATGTCTGGAGTTGGCCTTAGTCAGAATTATTTTGGTTTATGTTCTGCGATAGGAAAGACCGAATAATGATTTTACGACGGTTGAGAAGTAGAGTTTAAAACTAAGTTTTTTTGGTACACCATAACTTTGATTTATGTATCTTGGCACAAACTACTTTCATAGCTCGAAACTTGCACGACGGCAACTAGTTACGCTTCACTGCCCCATTTGACCGATTCACTGAATGTTTTACAGCCAGATATGTAACACGATTATAATTCCTGAAGGGGAGTTGTGGGAGCAAATGCATATACATAAGCCCAAACTCAGTCATATATCGCAATTAAAAAACTACATAAATATAATATTATCGAATGCCTCCAACAGTGAGCAGAAGCGATTATCTATGGAATTTGCATAATCTTTGAAATACTCGTACATCGATATGGCTTTTGGCAATTTTACAGAGTTAAATTTCAATCTGAATTTTTGTGCGGTTAGCCGGTTTTTTGTTTGCTGTAACACTATGGAGCAAAAGTGAATGGTTACAGTTCATGAAAATGCTGAAAATGCTTGGAATGCAGCCAAACAAATATTATTCATGGCATATACAAGTATTAAAAAATTAGAAAAATATAAGAAAAAAGTTTATTGATAACGAGTAAGTCCTCTCTGGTATTTAATAAACACGAGTTCATCTGCAATTTTCCGATTTAGAGTTTTAAGTACTGGTGCGCTCCTATTCATTTTACGCAAATATTTCGAACCGCTGCCTAAAATTCTCTTATTGCAGTCCCGCGCTTCGACCAGGTAATTTTGCTTTTGGATGGTTGGTATTTCTATTACTGTCGATGGTTCGACAAAATCTCCCTGTATAAAGTTCAATGAGTTAGCGCGTGACTACCATTCGGAAGTTCACGGGTTCGAAACCCCGGGCACGCAATACCACATGACACAAAAAGTTTTTGTAATAGTAGACACTGCTCGGCAGGCAATGGCCAACCTCCGATGCATTTCTGTCAAAGCGCCTCATAAAAACCATCTGTCGTTCGGGGGCGGTATAAAGCTGTAGATCCCTAGATTTGTGGAAAAACACCAAGACGCACGCCACCAATAGGAAGAGGAGCGTGGCCAAACACCCAATAGAGGGTGTAGCTGCCAATTATTTGTATAAGAAGTTACTGCACGAAACTTAGATTAGGCGCTAACAACTAAAGAGGACAGTGCTCGCAATCCTAAGAATTTCTTTGCACATAGTTACCCTATGGTAAAAAATTTCAAAAAAGCATTTTAAAGATTTTATCCTTAAGTATCTCTGACGATTTTCATTGACATCCATTAACAAAAATATATTTTGTGAACTATTCTACGCACTATTACCAACTTAAATTTCATCGCTCTATCTTTATTACTCCAGCATATTTAGGAGTTAAGGATCTTCTCTGCATGTCGTACATATTTTTTTTTAATACCTTCTGCTCAAATATGAACGAGATAAAACGGTCCGCGGATGACATATGGCAAAAATAAATTTTTGGTTTTTTGTTATAAGCTTACATGGCAAATTTCAGCGTGATATGTCACATAGTTTGTTTTCTGTGCTACTGTAAACAAGTCAAGCTCGAGTGCGTTCTTCGAATTTAACGATGGAAATTCAAGTTCAACAAAGAATTTGTTTGAAATTTTGTTATTCCAACAAAATTTCGGCTTATAACAGTCCTACCAAAAAACAAAAATTTTATTTTTGCCATATGTCATCCGCGGACCGTTTTATTGATACCGTCTTGTTCATATTTGAGTAGAAGGTATATGTGAAAAACAATTTGTGCGCGAAACTCCATGGCATATATGTGTGCAAGCTGGCGCAAAATTATTCATCCAATTTTGTTTTTGAATAACTCTTTTAGCAAAAAGAAAATATTTCAGTCACAGAAATCTCTATTTTGACCTTTACGCACTCCATTGCTTGTGTGTTTGTATACTGCAGCTGCCTAGTTCATAAGTGACAAATATGATTATATGATTTTATAAATCTTCCGATAGGGTGATTAATTTTGCGCCACCTTTTTACAGAACACCACTATATTTCTTGTTAGGGATGCTAAAGTTTCAATAAGGATAGTAGCTGCGGTTTTTTTTTTTTTACTTTTTTCGAGGTTGAAGGAAGTCAAATGGGTTTAGATGGTCGCCATTTCGTCATCTCGAGCACAGTAAAAAAATCGTTCACCTCATGAATTACTGAATGTGGCTTAAAATTAATGGCAACCATGAAGATTACTTTGGACATTGAACTGCACATAATTTTCTTTAATAAATGCTCAAAATTAGACAAGCAGGAGTTTTTAAGTAAAGCTTCCGATATGCATTAAATATTCGGCAGAGTTACTCATTTTCTATTACTTTAAATTCGCAAATTTAACAGCATAAATAATGCCAATGATAAATGCCACGAAAGAAAAAAGTAAAGAAAAGTAAATTTTAACCGAATGGGAGCAAGCAGCTAAGTATTATTAAAATTATAATTATTCGAAATTTTGTTTATTAACTTTAACAAGCCATTTATTATTCATTATATATATTCATCTTTTCATTTTTGCTCCACAGTGTATAGCGGAAAAGTGAGTGCTTATTCCTACACACAAAACGCGAAAAACTTGAGCGCCTGCCAACTTTAACTCGTTACGGTTGTTTTCGATATCAATGAGCACAAACTTCTAGTCTTTGAATGGCTCAGGGTGGGAGTGTGGTACGTCTGTTTGCGTGATTGTTGTCGTCTACGCGTGTTCGTGGCATCATTTGTTGGCAGCATTGCTTCTGATAAAGTGAATTTGAAATTATGCGCAGTTGAAATTTACATATTTAATATGTGAAATATTTATCATAGCAGCAGTCGAATTGATCAAAGAATATTGCAAGTTGACTGTCTTTTTTATGGGCACGAGAGTTTTTAAAAGTAACTTGTACGAGCACGTGTAAATTTTTATTTATTTGTGGCAAGGTGTGCTGTGCTGCGACAAAACTACTTTTCCGCCAAAGGCTTTAAAGGGAGTTTTATTTATATGCAGTTTGCAAAGTTTTTAAATGTAAAATTTTTATTTTTAATACTACGAGCTGCACCTATTCATATTTCCCTCTGGCCTTGTTCGCTCTTTTTGTTTGCAAATATTTTTTTGCAGCGTTGACACATCGGAGGAAATAGTCACCGCAGTTGTGCGAGTATATGAGACAGGAAAATGAAGAGCGCTGGCAATTTTTTTGATGTTCATAACAATTGTTGACTGCTGCAAGTTGCACGAGAATGCGCTACTCTGCGGCTGCTGTTGCCGCCGGTTGTTTGTCTTTAAACAAAGGAGGAAGTTCAATGATGCAAATAGCAGCGGCAGTTTACTAAGCAGACTTTCAACATGTTTTTGTTTTTTTACTTATTTTCGTACTTCCTGCTTTTACTTTCAATTTATTATTCTTTATAAGTAGTTTTGTCGGGCAAGTGAGGTGTGCTGGTTCTTTCTCGTTTAAAATTTGTATACGCCAGTGTACGGTTGTTGATTATTGTCTAGAGAAATCGGAATAGATGTATACAAACATATGTGAACTAGGAATATACAAAATGATGAAAGAAATCTATTCAGCCATGTCTGTCGTTTCGATCGGATAAGATATTTGAATGCAACTCAGGATATATGCTGCTCCACAGCCGTTATGGGATGACATTAAAAATTCGGTCTCGAAACGGACTAACTTTTTATCTAGGAAGGTAATTTTTAAAATTTCATAATTTTAACATATTTATTTTTTAAGTTCTTTTAATTTTGTATATTTTTTTTTTGTAATTTTATGGTATGTATGCGGCCGCCGTAGCCGAGTGGGTTGGTGCATGACTATCATTTGGATAAGTAGGTTTGAATCTCCGTGAAACACCGAGTTTTTTTCTAATAGCGGTCGCCCCTCGGCAGGTAGTGGCAAACTGTCGAGTGTATTTCCGCCATGAAAAAGGTTAGGTTAGGTTAGGTTAGCCTGGTTGGCAATAAGCCGCGCATAGACCTTTTGGTCCCTAGCGATACCAGATGGAGACCGACCTCTATGAATACCTGAAGTAGACATCATGTAGGATGTCAGCGCTTTTAGCGAATCTAAGTAGGGCTGGGAGCTCCGCTTTAGAGACGTCTTCCAGACCCTCAAACAGTGGGGCTCCCAGGCATTTTAGTCGCGTTTTTAGTAATGCCGGACAAGCGCACAGAAGGTGTTCTAAAGTCTCCTCAACATCCTCTCTGCATTTCCTGCATTTGTCCGTGTTAGCAATCCCTATCTTGTACGCATATGCAGCCAGTAGATTGTGGCCTGTTAGCATACCTATGATAGTTCTGCATTCCTTTCGCGAGAACGTAAGTACGAATGGAGTCAGTTTTTTGTCGTTAGTTCTACACATGACTTTTGCTGTTTTACATGTGGTCAAGTTAGTCCACCTAGCTTCCACTTGCCTTTTCATGTGGTCGTCCATTTCGTTGTATATTGTGTTTAGCGGTTTTGGTATGTCGTTTTCTTGATCAAATGGTAGCCTCACAGCACTTTTTGCTATCTCATCTACTATTTCGTTCCCCATAATGCCTTTGTGACCAGGTACCCAGTAGATATGCAGCCTATTGTTTCCGGCTAGCCTTTCTATGGCCTCCCTGCTCCGTCGAACATTTTTGGACTTAATACAATATGAGCTTATTGCTCTTATTGCTGCTTGATTATCCACGTATATATTAATTGTTGAGTTCTTTCTTGTTCTAGAGTAGGCTAGCTCCGCGGCCTTCCCCACAGCAAAAACTTCCGCTTGGAAAATACTGCTGTGGTCTGGCAGCTTGATAGGCTGCCTTATCCCTAGTTTTGAGCAGTAAATACCTGCTCCCACTCCATCTGGAGTTTTCGAGCCGTCTGTATAGATGTGAAAAGTTCTATGGCCAGGCTTCATGCCTTTGTGCCATCCCTCCTCTTCAATTGTAGTGCGAAACCTTCTCTCCCAATTAAAGTACGGAGTCATGTAGTCCGTGCCACCTGAGCTCCACTTTCCTATTGAGCTGTGACCGAAGGTTCTGCAGGTGAATACCCCCGCAGCCATTAGCCTCCTCGCGGATTTCGCTGCCAGGTTTTCCGCCATGAGGTCAATAGGTGGCATGTTGAGTATCTTCTCCAGTGCCGCCGTTGGGGTGGTCTTCATCGCTCCTGTTATGCACAGAGCAGCGAGGCGTTGAATCCTTTCTAGCGGCATTAAGTATGTCAGTTTTTTTGTCGCAGTCCACCATACTAAGGTTCCATACAGCAATATCGGTCTGACTACTGCTGTGTAGCACCAATGCATCAGAGAGGGTGATAGACCCCAAGTAACGCCCAGCATTGTTTTACATGCGTACAATGCATTACTGGCCTTCTTCACCCTCTCCTCAACGTTGTGCTTCCACAGCAATTTGCTGTCCAGTATTACTCCGAGGTACCTCGCATAGTCTTTGAGAAGTAGTTCGTTATTGCCCAGCTTCGGTAGGTTCCACGCCGGAACTTTGTACTTCCTGGTAAAAAGTACCATGTCCGTTTTTCCGGCGTTTATCCCTAGCCCTGCGCGGGATGTCCATTGGTGTATCGTTTTGAGAGTGTTGTTCATCACATTACTGATGGTGTCCAGGTACTTTCCCGTAACTACTATAGCTATGTCATCGGCATAAGCCACTAGTTTAGGTGCCCCTCCGTCAAGTTTCTTAAGAATTTCATTTGCTACAAGTAACCATAATAGCGGTGATAGTACTCCACCTTGCGGAGTACCTCTACATGCATATTTGGTGACGCTCGCATCGTTCCACTCCGCTTTTATCTTTCTGCTAGCTAATAGCTGCCTTATCCATAGATAAACCGCGGGTTGCACATTAAGAGACTCAATGCTGTTTAAAATAGCATCTTTTGTCACGTTGTTAAAGGCTCCTGATATATCTAGAAATACTCCTAGAGCATACTCCTTATATTCTAACGCCTTTTCTATGTTTAGTATAAGTGAGTGAAGTGCAGTTTCAGTGGATCTGCCTTTAGTGTAGGCATGCTGCGCCTTGGATAATTCGTCCGGCGCAATTGTGTCTCTAATGTATGTGTCTAGAATCTTCTCTAACGTTTTCAGGAGAAATGAGGTCAGACTGATGGGTCTGTACTCCTTTGAGTAAAGAGGGTTGCTTTTTCCCGCTTTTGGAATAAACACAACCCTCGCCTCTCTCCACAATACAGGAACGTAGCTGAACCTCAGGCATCCCCTGAATATCGTTCTTAACCATGGTACCACAAGATGGCTAACCTTTTGGAGCATGGCCGGGAAGATTCCATCCAGTCCTGGCGATTTGTATGGGTCGAAACTTTGTATAGCCCATTCTATTTTGTTGTTTGTAATTACGTTCGTCGGGATTTCGTGCACAATATCTCCTCTAGGTTCGAGATCTGCAGTGTCCGCACACCCTGGAAAGTGTGTACTGACTAGGTCTTCTAGAGAGTCCTCACAGCTGTCAGCCCACTCCCCGTTAGTTTTCCGTATTGTTCTTGGCATAGACGGATTCTTGGATAACAGTTTCCTAAGTCTAGCCACATCGTTAGTGCCTTCCATACTGCTACAGAAATCTTTCCAAGATTCCGCCATGAAAAAGCTCCTTATAAAAATACCTGGCATGCAGAGTCGGTTTAAAGCTGTAGGTACCTCCATTTGTGGACCAAAATCAAGACGCATGCCAGAAATAGGAGGAGGAGCTCGGTCCAAAAAGGATGAGAATAGAAGAGACGTGGCAGTAATTAGATGTGGTTCTGCTTACGTTTAAGTAGATTTTACATACAATTCTAACAAAGAAGGTACACTGGAGCATAGCTCTAAAATCAATTTTGAGGCCCCGTTTCGTTTCCGCCCCTACTTAGACACGTCTTTACTTAGTACTTTCTAACTCATATACTAATTTCTTTCCTTTGCGGTTATTTGCTTGTTGGTTATAAAGCTCGGAATTCAGTGATTATATTTGTCCAATTTTTGATAAGCATATTTAAATACAATAAGAGATCTGCACTTTCATTAAATCAGAAAAATAAGCTTGAATGTGTCTCCAGCGCGCATCGTACTGCATGGCGTATGAGTTACTTTTTAGAAATGCATTGCCTGACTACGAAATCATCAACATAAGCAGGCATTAAGGCAAAATTGTGACACGTTATTCTTCAAACTTCATTTGGTTGTAATTGTAAATGCATTTTCTTTTTGTCATTATTCATTTGTGGTGAAAATGCTTATTGTGCATTCACACGTAGCTGATTTAATTAAGTAGTGATTAAGTTAGTGTTTGACTGATTGTGTATTGTTTGAAATGCAACATATTCGTGGTATAATAATGGAAAATGTAAAGAGAGACATGTTTGTAATGTGCACTTCACTTGTTAATCAGCGACAAATAGTTTTCCCCTTTACATACTCGTATATGAATTATTTCATGTATTGGAAATTCCGCCAGTTCTGAAGTATTCCGCAGCTATATCGTTTAACAATTTTATAATTAATATTTATGTATATGTATGCACGAGTATGCATAAATATGTCAATATGCAGTTGCAGTTACTCAGTTGCCACTAATTGGAGCGTTTAATTTAATCACAATAGTAAATTCAATATTGGCGTGCATACTTTTCACTTATAAGTAAAAAAAAAAGAACGAAAAATATTTGAAACAAGATATTCTATATGAACATTCCACTCATTTTATATTTAACTATCTGATTCACATTTAAAAAAAAAAATATTCAATCAATATAATTTTATAAATTGACCACGATTGGTAATCTGGTAATTGCTACCACAATATGTTTCTCAGAATTAAGTTGTTAGTGTTAATTTGTGTTAAAAGGCATAAATTAAATAAAAAAAAAATTAACAAATCAAAATTCGAACTTTTCTCGTATAACGATAATTATAGGGAAAATATATAGTAATCAATAACTGGTTGATAGAAAGTTATTAATTGTAATTATAGCTATTTTTTACATGTATTATGTATTTAATATAATAGTTTTTATTGGAAAATTGAAGGAGGTGGGTGCACTTGTAATTATCCCTGACATCCTACCAATTACTCTTTTTAGATATTGGGTTCATTGTTTGGCATTAATGAGCCAAGCATACTCGCATTCCTCCGCAATGAAAATAACACTCGTTTGCTGGAAGAACGTCATATAAAAAAATATGAAGGAAATTGCTTTTAAAGCTTGTATTTTAACTTTCTTTCTAAGTAAAAATAACCAAAAATATTTTGCTCAAATGTGGAAATACATTTTTTATGTTGTTTAGCTGCAGGAAAACTACTGACATCGACAATTATGATAGTTTCAGCTGAGAAAGGCAAACTGTGTTGAGGTTTCTGTAAGTAATGCAAGTTTTGGCAAGCCATCGTGAGACGTTTAACGCCAGAAGAACGCTTCCGAATTGTGGAAATTTACTTTCAAAAAACAAAAAAATCATAATAATAAATAAATAAACTGCTCGCAAAGTTCATAGGGCGCTGGCGGCATCATCGGTCATTATTTCTTCTGCAATGACCGAAATGAGGAAGGAGCTACCGTTAAGGTGCATGGTGAGCGCTATCGAATGAATTTTTGCTCCAAAAAAATAATAATAATATTCCAAAAATACTTCTGTTTTGTATTATTATTTTAAGTTTAAAGCTCTTAAAAAACACCTAATATAAAACGAATACCAGTGATTATTTCTATATATTCAATTTCCGCATAAAACACCTTTTCAGCAAACGAGTGATATAAAAATTACAGACTTGGTCATATAGTATATCCATTAAAGTTGAGCAAGCCAAGCTTCCACCTCAATGCGGCCTGCAATTTTCCACTAGCCCGAAATTGTAGGATGGCCTTATAGAAGAATTTATACTCGGATACGTTGATGTTGTTTCAACAGCATAAACATTTGCCATAAATATTTCGGTAAAGCTGTTGGAGTGACCGTCCTTAGTCGGATATATATCCGGATCACTCCGGTAACGTTGAATTGACTATCGCCGGAACGGATATATGTATTCACCTTTGCCTGACGCAGGTTCGATAACATCGAACCAGGAATATTCGGACATTATGAAACAAATAAACATCCGTGGTTACAGCGGCACTGAGCTCATGGCACGTGAAATCTATGTATTAGAATTTTGATGGCGGTAAATATACGTAGAATGTAAATATACATAGAAAATATTTACTTCAGCTAACTCCAAAAATAAAAAAAAAATAAAAAAAGATCGAATCAAGCGTGAGTGGGATGCTGTTGGAGCTCTGGGGGAAAACTCAAGAAGTATTTGCGATCGCATTTGCACTGAAGATGAGAAATGCGTTCATCTGTATGACTCCGGAAGTAACCCTGAATTTAGCCAGTGGTATAAGAAGGGTTCCAACCATGTTAAAAAATTAAACTCAGTCGGTAAGATCATGTTCTCAGTGCCTTGGGAATCAAAAGGGATTTTATTGATTGCGTACACCGAAAAGGGCTTCAGAGGAAGCTCTTAAAGAAAAAGTGGAGAGGGAAAAGTTTTTACGACTGTGTTGCTTCATCACAAGAATGCCTTGGTTCAAACACGCGTTTTTCGAAAGCCGCTGTACGAGATTGCGGCTTCAAAGAAATCACTCACCCACCTTATAGTTCAGGTCTAGCCCGTTGTTATTTCGTTTTGTTCCCAAATTTGAAGAAACATCTTCGTGGAAAAAAAATGTTCCTGACACTGAAAAGCTCAAGGCAGTAAACGCTCATTTTTCCGACAAGGAGGAAAGCTATTGAACTGGCCTTCTCAGTTCCCAGACGCCAACTCCATTGAAAATGTGTAGGGAATTAGGAAAACGCATATTGCCGGAAAGCTAGTCCTTGATTTAAAGCAAACCGTTCATCAAGTTCGCAAAATATGGTCGCCTTCGTCGAGGAGCTACGCAGAAAAGCTGGTTCAAAGCATGCCGAGAAGATTCTAGGCTATACTCAACAACAATGGAGACTACTCGGCTATTGAGTAATTGCGACACGTAGTTTTGTACATACTTTCATGTAAAAAAAGGTTTAAATATATATCTTCTACACTTAATGAATAATCGTGATTCCTTTTTTCTGACACAGACTGTAACACATAGCATGGGAGCAAGTAAACCTCGCTTGAAGGTTAGCAGACAACAATTAGTGAATGGTATGCATTTGTAAGGGAAGATCTTCAGCTTTTGAAGTGAAATTCGACACACCGATAGTTTGTTCATGCCAAATTATGTGCAGCGTTGTCTCGTCGATGCTTGTAAACATTCTCTGACGCCTTCGGTCACATCAGCGATATCTTCACCGCCCAGGCGAGTGCCTAATTGTTCGTTCATTTCGTGCAGGGAACTGATTAAGAAAACGAAGCGAAGTCAAACACAAAGCGGTCATGCAGTGTATCTATTTAACTTATCGAAATACCCGGCTTTTTCAAGAAATCTGATTATTAGAATGTGAAGTTGGATGAGGATCCTTGAAGTTCTCTCTCCTAAGTACAACAACACTTCATTGTATCTCATTGCTTTTTAGGTAAGCTTAGTACCCAAGTCAGAGAGACCAATTTTTGCTAAGGATTAATGAATAGCTAACTAAGCGGCTCCGACCTCTGCTTACTTCCAACACTGACCACATTAATATTTGAGCGAAATACTAGTTACTTTCTAAAGTCGTCCTAACTGTATGCACATAAACATGTAAAAAATATGGTATTATTGTATTGAATCCGCATTACTTAAGTAGCAATTTTATAATCCTATTAAAGTTCTGTCAAAAGGGATAGAAAATTGAATGGAAATCGAAATATGCACATAATTGCGCTATGTACGAATGTTTGGATAAAATGAAATGGAAGAACACATGTACACTAGGAACGTACAAAAAAATGTTTTTTCTTGATTGGGGTAGCATTTTGAGACACGGCCAAAAAAATGAGTCACTTATATTTTTATTTTTTATTTCTTTAATATTTACCCAGCGCTTTGGAAATTATCATTCAATAAGTTTTGAAAAAAAATGCACTTTTCCGTTAATTTTGTATAAAATGTTTACAGATCGATACTATTCTTTTAATTTCTCTTCATAAATGTGCAAAAATAATACAAAAAAATATTGTAAAATAAGACAAAAAAAACTAAAATTTTTAAATTTTTTTCCTAAATTTGAGCGGCCCTCCCAATTTCACGTACCTTGCAGGAAATTACAAATCCCGAATATCATGAGATTGTTAGAAGCCGAAAATGGCAAATAAAAAGTACCGGCTGGACCTTGTTGCGCCATTGCTCGCCGCGATTAAACATACCGCTCATCTACAAAACCAGCTCATTTGACTAGCCTTTTCGTTCACCGATTCCACAGCGTTGCACCTTTTCCTGTAGAACTAAATATTTGAAGGGAAAGGTGTCCACTAATAAACTTCAAACACTTAAAATTTCGCGAAAAATGCTGAAAAGAGCGCCGAAATGTGCGTCATTGGAATTGGTGACCATCTTCTCGATATTGTTTACGGCCATTGACTCAATAAATTGTATTTTACCAAATAAAATGTTAGCCGAAGAATAATGAAATTGCTGAATTTTCCCAAAATTTTTCATAGTTCTCAAAAGCCAAGTAAGGATGGAACTTTGTGTATATTATAGTAATTTAGTATATTATATATATTGACTATAGTATTTCCCTTATTTGGGTTCCTGGGCACAGGAATATAGAGGGAAATGAAATTGCCGATGAGCTTGCCAGGAAAGGGTTGGCAAAACCGGTTGCAGCTGTCCCCTTCTCAGACATCGGTGTCCCCTTGGCCATCGTTAAAGGGAAACTACACAATTTCTTTCTAACAAAAACGCAAGACATATGGAGGTCTGTCTCATCGTGTGCTATTTCGAAAACACTATGGCCTCAATACGATAGAAACAGAACGCTTAAGGTGAGTTGAGGTCACTGGGCGATCGGTACTCATGCGAAGAAGCTTGGAATGGAGAAAGAGACTGTTAAATACTTTCTCTGCAAATGTCCGGTTCTGACAGCTAAGCGCTTCAGATTCCTTAGCGTGCCCTTTGGGGATGGCTTGAAGAAATTCTCCAGCCTAGATCCCTTTTCTCTCCTCCACTACATCAATAGCACTGGATGGCTGTAGACGGTTTTTTTCTTCCCTAATTTTTTTTTTCGCAGGAGGTCCACATTATGGTATCAAAACGTTAGTACTACTTGTAGTGTACCTGGGGTACTCTAACCTACCTACCTACCTATAGTACGGCGGTAAACATAAATAACGGCTAAATTTCAGTTCGTTGAAGTTGCCGATGATCAGCAGTACACCAGGACCGACTTTTTTTGGGGTCTCGTCGTGTGAAGTCGTTAACGTTTTTAAAGGGTTAGGGGTAGTCAGAATTTTCAAAATTTTTTATTTTTTTTTGCATTTCCTTAAAATATTATATCTTAAAAATATTGTGTGAAATTTTGAAGTGAATCCGACAAATACTTTTCGAGTTATTCAACAATTAACAAAGGGCGCTCGGGCGCTCATAAATCGATAGCAAAACTTTAAATGCGTTTTTATCAAAACTACAATATGTTTTTTGAACTGGTGATCATTGCAACTTAAAAAGCACTTGGTACATTTCAACAAAATTTATACTGCTTTCGAAAAACATAAAAAACTCGTGCCTAATCGAAGGATTCTTTTTTTTCAAAAATTTCCGTTTTTCTTAAATAATTAATTGTCGGTTTTTTCTCTAAAATCTGAAGAATATTTCTGAGGCCGCCATATTGTTAATTTTGAAACAAAGCTTCGATCACGCACAAGTTTATCTACTAATTCCCCTTGTCAGATTGAATTTAGATGAATCTCCAAAGACTTGTGATGATCACCACGAGTGACTTCTGGAGAAACGGGCCACACACAAACAACGATAACTTTTACAATTATTAATATTTTTTTTTAAATTTTGCTACAGTCAAGTCGAAACATGATGTATTACTGCAATGTTTTTATTTGTGTAAAATAAAGCAATTGACTCGTAAAACAAAAATTATTGAAAATCATAATCTTTTCGGGCCTCTGACTACTCCTAACCCCTTAACCTTGGTATACAGTTGCATCTATTTAATTATGAACGCCTTCACTTGTTCAAATAATTTGCTGCAGATGCGCGTGACATTTTTAGACCGTTAAGGCGCGCACATAGGAAGATTGCTTGAAATCGTTTCTTATACGCAGAGCTCATTTTATAAAAAAAACGTACACTTTATAAATTTCTCACAAAACTGAAAATAGTACAACGCGTATTGCGAGAAAGATACGCCTATTTAGCGGCATTTTCATTTTTGTATAACGGTAGTCTGTCTGAATTTTGCCAGTCTCTTTTCTATTAAACAGAAAACTACTGAAAACCTAAACTCAGATGAGGCCACATGTAAGTAGTTTTGAATAGACTCAAAAACGAGTGCACCTCATCTTTCAGCTGACTGAAAATATTGTATTATATTTACTTGTGCACGTTAATACATTAATGGAGATAATGAAAGTAATCAAAAATTGGATATCGAATGTCAAAAGGGTGTAATACATATACTTATATGGTACGTATCTGCAAAAATGACTAAGAAGCTTACACAAATGAAATGTGGGTGGTCACTTCGAACTCAAAAAGCAGCAAGCGAAACAAGAGTAAGGTAGGAGGTAACATGTATTGAACAGCCACAAGAAGCCTCATAAAAAGTTATTATTTTTCCACTTCATTATCCGAAAAAAGAACAATGTTGCTCTGGCATGGATATTGTCGTCGAAAATCATTGGTTGGCTTATTCTTAAGCAACTCAGCTGCAAGAAAACGATGAAGCAGTAAAGAAAGTAGCGAGATGAAGAGGCGGTTACGGCTATCGACTTACAATGTCCCAAGCAGCACGAGAATGGCAAAATCAGGCAGTGCGACAGGCAGTAAAAGTGTGACTATAAGTAGACGGGTAAAAGTAGCCAGTGCAGTTGAAGAGTAGGAATTCCAGTAAACGACTGCTTATTTTCATCCGCCCGGATATTTGGACAGTTAAATAGCTGGTAGATGCTCGTTCAATGGACGCATGTTGCGAGGGGCTTAACTAAAAGCAGCCTTTACCAACAATCACATATACACGAATATCCTTGAACACATGTAAAATAATGCGACAACCGTGTCACTATGCAGAAATTGAAAGGGGAAGTAGCTGGGAAGTAACTCCTTGTAAGTAAGAACTATAATACATATGTATATAGAGAACATTTTGAATGGCATTCCAGGGATTTTATCAATGGCGCATTGTGATGTTAGTGGATTACATACATACTTACAATATTATTTTTATAACATACTATGTATATACAGGGTTGGCCATATTAAACTGACCCATTGAGTAACCCTATAACTTTTTACTGTAATTTCAGATCAGCTAATGACATACCGCGTTGGAAGCGTCAGTCGAAGGAGATTTATACCATGAAACAGTACACCCCAATAGAACGCGCTGAAATTGTTCAGCTGTACATTCAAAATTCCTTCTCGATTGTAAAAACGCAACGTGCGTGGAGAAAAAAAAAAATAAAGTGAAAAGTGCGCCGTCAAAGAACGCAATCAAGCAAATGCACAAAAGATTTTTGTCTTCCGGCACTGTGGCTAATACCCGACGTCCAAATAAAAAGCGGCCAAGACGATCTAACGAAAATATCGCGGCCGTACGAGCCAGTATCGAGTCATCGCCGCGAACGTCAGGTAATCGTCGTTCTGCTCAGTTGGACATCCCTCGGACCACTCTACGACGTATCATTCGTTTGGATTTGGGGATATTCCCGTACAAAATACAACTAAATCAACAACTGTTGCCGGCCGACAAGCCTCGTCGCTTGGAATATGCCAATTTTGTCGTCCGAATGGCCCAAACTGATGAGGATTTTTGGCATCAAATCATTATGAGTGATGAGGCCCATTTCTCCTTGAACGGAACCGTAAATAAGCAAAATTGCCGTTTCTACGCCACTGAAAACCCTCAAATTATTGAAGAGGTACCTCTCCACGACCAAAAAGTTACAGTCTGGTGTGGCATTTGCGCTGATATGGTCATTGGGCCGTTCTTCTTTGAAAATGGTCAACACCAACCATTGACCGTCAATCAAGAGCGTTATCGGGCCATGATAACCGATTTTGTGATGCCGATTGTTCGTGAAAATGGTATGGAGCACTTCTGGTTTCAGCAAGATGGCGCACCACCGCACACAGCACGAGCCACCGTCAACTTATTGAAGACTTTGTTCCCTGGCCGTTTGATATCAAAAAGCGGCGATTTTGACTGGCCGCCACGATCACCGGATTTGACGCCACCGGACTTTTTTCTTTGGGGCTATTTGAAATCTAAGGTTTACGTCAGCAAGCCAAAGACACTAGGCGCACTTAAGGCCAATATCCGACGGGAAATAGCCGCCATATCGGCCGAGACGCTGGCCAAAACTATGGAAAACGCCGAAAAACGGGCACATTACGCTATACGAGCTAAGGGCGACCACTTGCGCGATATCATATTCAAAAAGTGATGTAAACGAATCTCCTTGAACTAAATTAAATGTTTTTCACAATGAAACACAAAAAAATGTTTCTTTTTCCATATTTTTTTAATAATCACATGGGTCAGTTTAATATGGCCAACCCTGTACATGCATACATACGTACACACAGATATGTTGGCAAACGGACAGTACTTACCCAAGGCATGACACTGGAGGATTTTCGTGCGTCCTTCACTCACTATCGAACCGGATGACGAGGGTTGTGTGGTAAAGCGCGGCGCCTGCAATTGTGGGCCATCTGTAAGCACAAAGGAAACAAAAGCAAAACATTAAGAAAATATTTTCTTGGTTGCAGGGCAGCTAAAGGCAGTCACTAAAAATATCAAGGAAAAATGTAGCACTTTGTTTTTAAATCAACTAAAGTAAATATTTGACACAAAACTTAGTGAAGCGAGCGCAGGTGCTGCATTTTATGGCTAAATTGCGGTGGAAATATATCTCTACAAATCACTTGAACTATATAGGTACATGTGCATGAACATACGAGTACATGTGTCCTTTTAATACTTTCAAGTTGAGTTCAATGGGTAAAAAGTAAAAGCAATTTCGTAAATGTTTGATAAGCTTACAAATTGTTTTGCGGTGAAATTTGTTTTACTGTGTTTTTCTGTGCTATTTATTTGCACTGTTTCTTTACGATTGCTTTATTTTTTTCAAACATTTTTTTTTCCATTAAATACACTGACGTATTTGGGTTATTATAATTGTCGGGAGCAAATTTTTTGGTCACACATAATTACTACATAGCTCGAAATTTTTTTCTCCGAATGCATTGAGGTGACTCCATCGGCTTGCAAACTCGGCGACTACAAATCAATATGATTACATTCATTACATACATATATATCAACATGGTAAAAATTTCATTTCAGCAATTACTACGAAAACACTCATGCATTATTGATAGAAACCACCAAATAAATTATAGATGGTTTTTTATTTATGAGAGCAAAATAAATGGTAATATAATTTATTTTAATAAAGCAACGAAAAATAATAATGATAAAAAAATATATATATTATTTATTATCAGTTTTATAATATCATAAATGACAAAAAACAGTTTGAATGCGACAAAAGCCAAGTAATCAAATAATTTATTTTAAAAAATTTAACAAACGTGTCGATTTCCATGCAATATAAAAACGTACTTTTTCATTTAGTATATTGTCATTGATGTTTACTGTTATTGTATTAAACAAAAGAGTGTGGAACGGCAGCAGTATTGCTCATTCCAATGCCGGCATATATATGTATAAAGGATGGTTAAGTTTCAAGGGCCGGTGTTGATTTTGAAGAAAGTACAATTCTTTTAGGAAATTATTATCATTTCTCTTTATTATGATAATATTGGGATGGCTCAATTACGTATATAATAAAATATCGGCCAAATGACCGCCGCGGCCTCGGCGCACTTCCATCCGATGGTCCAAATTTTCGATGACGCTGAGGCATAATTGAGGTTCTATGCCGTAAATGTGCCGAATTATCTCATCCTTTAGCTCTTGAATTGTTGCTGGCTTATCGACGTACACCTTTTCTTTCAAATAACTCCAAGCAAATAAGTCAAACGGTGCCAAATCACATGATCTTGGCGGCCAATTGACATCGTCGAGACGTCAGATTATTCGGCCAACAAATTTTTGGCGCAAAAGAGCCATTGTTTCGTTAGCTGTGTGACAAGTGCCACCGTCCTGTTGAAACCACTTATTGCCAACATCCATATCTTCCAATTCAGGTCATAAAAAGTTCGTTATCATCATCCGTTGTTTGACGCTTCTACTCAAACAGAGTAAATCCCCTTTTAAAGCGAGATCAATTTAGGGGTATCGGATTTTAAATTGAAATAAAACAACGAAAATTCAAATTGATCGGGCAATCTTTGTTATGTTTGTGTAAAACCATTCATGACATTTATTTTTTAAGGATAGTCCCTTTCAAATGTTGGCCGCAACTGCGCCGTAATTCGGCCATCCGTAAACACGAATTTTGAATGACTCGCTGGAGGACTTCGCTCGATGCCTCGTGAGCAACTTTAGCAATGTTGACTTCCAATGCCTTAATCGGAGCTGGTTTACCCACAAAACATTTGGACTTTACGTACCCCCACAAATAAAAGTCCAAAAGTGTGATATTACACGGCCTTGGTGACGAATGCTTCAGTCCGAGACGAGAGATAAATTGCTCACCGAAAAGACGACGCAGTAAATCCATTGTTTGACGGACTGTGTGGCAAGTAGCGCCGCCTTTTTGGAATCAAATGTTATGGCAATCACAGACTTCAATTGCCGGCCTCAAAAATTCATCGATAGCGCCATTCACTGTTACTTTGGCGACAGCTTCGTCTTCGAAGAAATAAGGGCCGATGATTCCTCCAGCCCATAGGCCGCACCAAACGGTTGTTTTCAATGGATGTAATGGCTGGCTGTTCTTGAATGGCTTCGGGTTGTTCTTCAGTTCAAATATGGCAAATTTGTTTATTGACGTAGCCACTAAACCAAAAATGGTCCTCGTTGCCGAACACCATAAGTAGGCCTGAGCGCGCGAACACTTTTCACAGAGCGTCAATTTTTGTAATACAATTGCATGTTATTGAGGTGAAAGTCTTTCCTTAAAGAAATGTAATGAATACTGAAAAAAAATGTATTTAGTTTGACAGTAGTCGCGCGTGATCTGTCTATTGGAAAAAGTATTTTATTTAAACGAATTTTGAGTTAGATCATGTCCGGATTTTGGTGTGTTTCACCTGGAAAAAATTTCGCTTTTCTTAAGGAACGACTTGTGAAACTGGATACATTCAAATCCCACGCTAATTAAACACTTTCTGAGGGGCATACTAAAAAGTTGGAAGACCCAACCAAAACAATTCATTGGGCTTGGGACGATATTGCACAGGCAATATCCAAAATTCGTACAGGGAATGGGAATGGGAATAATATCGTTTTGTGTATCGAACGTTGCAGAAACAGTTAAAATTCTACAATGAAGTTCAAAATACTAAGTGAAATTGTATTAAAGTTCTGAATGGCTTTTTTGGTCAACCTACGAGCTTTTGAATTTAGGATATTTATCTCATCTTATAGCAAATTTCTAAAACATTACTGATTAAAGCTTTACAAACAATATAAATATATGTGACAAATCCACGGGCATGCTTAAGTTAGAAATGTAAATAATAAAATACCATTCATAAAATAACTTAAATTATTCCATGGCTTACATCGACATTTTTTAAATTTTTTGCTACCTTTTCAGAAATGATATACAGTTTTTTCTTTTTTCCCCCTTACTGCCACATCGCATCAATGGATTAAGTAGCATCAGCAATCAGTTATCAAACTTCACACAACCTTTTATTATTGAATTGTGTAATTGGATTTGTAAACTGGATAACAAATTTAGTTGTTAAAATAGCCTCTTAAATTTGTCGTCCTCGTAGTATTACAGTTGTGAAAAGAAAAATATGCAAATACTGAGTATTTAATTATTTTGTTATTTGGCAAACTTTTGTACAAAGAAGGCAATACGTACAAATCTAATTTAAACCTTTCATTTGTGTATAGTATAACCAGGGCAATGCTACCGTTCGAAAATTTTAGAAGGTGGTAGAAAAAGGTTCGAGGTGGAAAAAGTGTTGCAATTCACTTCTCTTAACCTCATGCGTGTTAGCGGGCAACACTATGTTTATTGTTTTTAATAATGGCAAAAGAGTGGAGATATTCCCTGATATTCGCTGTAGCCAAATGGATTGATGCGTGACTACCATTCGGAAGTCTCGAAACCTCAATCACGGAGCACCAACTGATAGAAAAGTGTTTTTCTACTGGCCGTCGCTCCTCAACAGGCAATGGCAAACCTTTGTCATAAAAAACCATCTACCATTCGGATGCAGCGTAAAACTGTAGACTTATCCATTTTCTTCAAGACCCACACCATAAATAGGAGAGGATGCCAAAAAACTAAAAATTGCGTATGCGGCAATTATATACCTATATATTGGGTATGGGAATAAGTTTCCGTCCTTTCTTAGCCAAAGTTGCGAATTCTTTACACAATTGAATAATTTATGATCTTATGTGAAGTATGTGCCATTGGAAGCTACAACCTTACTCCATCCTCTGACGAAAAATTCGAGTTCTGGCAACTTGATCCATGAATTGAGCCAGTTTGCGATGCTCTCGTATGAAGTGAACCGCTCTCCATTAAGGGCTGACTGGATTGATCGGTGGAATACGGTGGGTGGGGCAAGATTTTCCAATTCAGTCCCTCTAAATATTTGTGGACTGATTTAGTAACGTGTGGCCTGGCGTTGTCATGCAGCAAAATCAGTTTTTTATGTGTACCGTCCCATTCCGGCCGTTTTTTTAGAGCTTGATTCAAACGCATTAGCTGCAGTCACCAGGTCACAGCACAGATGCACAACATAACCTTTGAAGCATGAATATTTTTTTCGCTGCCGATGGACCTGGCTCCAACATTTTCGACGTTTAGAGTTATCATAGTAAATTGCCAGTGACGATGCAATGCAGAGAACCTTTGCTTTGTTGCCGTTCAAGAAGCATCTCTCACATCCCTCTCCTTCAATTGATGTGCCACCTAGGTACCTGCTTTCTGGATCATTACCGCCGCGTGGAAACATTTACCAACGTGTCAACATCCAACTCTTCAGAAATATAATCAAGGGTTCGACATACGTCTTCATCCAATAATTGTTGTAGTGGAGTATCTTCGAATTTTTTCGGCCTTCCTTCGCGATCTTTATTACTCACGTCGAAATTGCCACTTTAGAAGCGTGGAAATCACTTTTTACAAGTTGCATTAGATGAAGCGTGATTACCGTAAATATTGATCAATATACGACACATTTCATGAATGAATTCTCGCAAATGCTGCTGTTTTGGGACGAACGCAGACAGTTTTGACGTCAGATAAAAAGAGATCTTTACGCTTCAAATGAATGTTAACTACTGCAATCGAGACCTCACGTACACACCTTCAAATTATCAGTAAACCACTAGAGTGAACACAAAAATAGTATTAGCAGCGATGGCGGAAACTTATTCCCATACCAATATATACAGTATCTCAGGTCTGGCAAGTTTAGCGGCTAGGTATCAAAACGGTGCAGTTTACAGTGACTTTGCTAAGGCTTTTGACAGAGCTTCTCATAAAATTCTGCTCAAAAAACTAGCTTGTATGGGGGCTCACTCTGATCCTTTGGCGCGGATTAAATCTTATTTAACTGATAGATACTGGTCAGTGGATCTCTTTTCAGGCTTGTTTTTATTATATTGTATTATTTATGATGATGGTAGTTCTTTCCTCCTATATTAATAGATTAGACCGATAGACTGATTCCTTTCCTCTTCAGTCTGATCTCGACTTTTTCTTAAGATTAATAAATGTTCTCTTGGAGTGAGCAGTTCTATATGAATGGAGTATAAATATATTTCGAATACAATCTGATTACTTTATATTTAGGTTCGAGCGGCTGTTAATTATGGACACGTTCAGGCTCGTAGCCCATTGTGATGCCGCGTAGGGAACTTATATCTCCTGAAATCAGTGTGAGCTTTAGACGAATTTTAGAAGATTCCCGATATCTACAGTACAGAGATCTTCCAATTCATTAATCAAAATTGTCTACCCAAATTAGTGAATCTACGTCTAGATACAGTAGAACATCCTCTAGGCGTGTCTATCTATTAAGTACTGTCCCGTTAGAATGGAAATGAGTGTGTTAAAATCAAGCTTATTTTAGCTTAGCAAAGATTATGTGGGTGTAGCATTGAGTGTATGCAGGTGCATCCGTCCATTACGCCATCTTTTACTAAAATATCGAATGCAATAAGAAAACGGTGGTTCCAACGATACAGTTCTGGCATATGTAATACGGATGTCGAGGCTGAGGCACGCTCTGCTAGATGAATCGTCGGAAACGTTGGTAGAAACATGGAAAGTGAACAATCTCAGGAAAATTAAGATTAACCAGAAAACCATTTGGAACCATTTGCATAAGGTAACACAAAATACTCCGAGATAATAATGGACCGAATTATTTCCCCTGAAATTCTTTGTGCGCAACGACGTTGATTTATTTTTGGAGCGGATGGTAACTGGCAAGAAAAAATTGGTCCCATACGAGAACACAGCCGAAGAAGAACGTAGTCGAATCGACACCCAATTGATCGGCAAGAACGAGATTTTGCTGCTTGTTTGTTGGAATTGAAACACTTTTAATTTGCACCGCGAGGATGTGAATTAACTATTAAGTCATGTGATTTGGCATCGTTGAAGATCTTTCTTAGTGGTTTTGTTTTAAGGAAAAACTAAACGTTTTTACTATTCTTACAAGGAAAGCACTAGAAAGTTTCAAATAAATAAACCACTGTTTTTTCTCTATTTTTAGAATAAGCGAGCGGATTGGGACATCGATAAACTTTTCAGCTCTTTCAAGATAATCAAAAACAAAAGTGCGTTGCAATCAGTTGCAGCGATCGAGTTACAAATAATGCATCACCAACTGAAAGATAATATAAAGAAATAATAAGAAACCATTTCGTACCACACGTACGCAAAGCCATGACACATAAATGATGAAACAAAACCTAGGGGGCAACAAGAAACAGAAAAGAAAAGGAAAAGATAATACAGCAAGCAATGCATAAAAAAACGATTATTATATAAATAAACGCATGCGAAGAAACCCGCCTTAATCGTCGATGGCAACATAATCTGCCACATTCGAGCTTGGGGAAAAGGTCTGCTCAATGTTGGAAGTTGCGCAAGCGCGCCGCCCATTACACAAAGCAGATGTATTGGAAAACCGCAAAGCTGTGCGCCGCCTGCTGTTCACAGAACATACTTGTGGAAGCAGCTACCAAAGGTAACGTATATCTTCAACTGAAGCGGGAAACGGGGCGTCTGCACTCGACTGTAGGGTAACGTAAGCGTTAAGCGTAATTTAATGTAATGTATCTGAAGTAAACAACTTGCAATCAACTGGAAAGTAAACACACACACACACCATCTTAACCAAAGCAATCACAGTGACACCATTATCGCTGAGCACTCGAGAGTATCGCAAGAAGGTTGCCAACGAAATAGAAAAGATAAAAGCATGCAACAACAACAAACGCTAGAACTGCAGCAGGAACAGCAAAAACCGTGGAAGCAATAAAACTATGTTCTTGAGGAGGCTGCAACAGCTGCACACGTTACCAATTTAACGCTTGCATTATTTTACATTCTCTATGCATAAAATGGGAGTTGAGAAAATGTAATATCACCTAAAATGGGACAGTTAAGGGTATTCAGTTGTTACCCTGCTGTTGTTATATTGCTCCCTTTGGTGTGGCGGGTATAATGGCGCGGAGATTTGTTAGTGCGTATATGTATGCCCATAGGTGCAGATTCAGATATTTATATTTACTTGAATAAGTTAGGATAGGGAAGTTATTACTTAATCACATCAAAAGTGGGACATCCAAGGTGATTAAACTTTTAAAAATATTTGTGTAGACGGTTGCAAATGCAGTTAGAAACGACTTAAAACTATTTTAATTGCTTTCAATTCATATTATATTGGGACTAAAATATTTCTGTCAAAACTTAGGTTGCAAAAGCTCACGAAGAATTTCATGATAGAACAGTACCATTATTATTAAAACAAAAAAAGTTAAAACAAACTGAAATAGTCCTGAACAAAATTAAAGACAAAACATGATGAATAAAATTAAAAAAAAAAAAATAAAATATATAGAATATAATCATAAAGAAAAACATAAATAAAATAAAAATAGTATCGAAAAAATTAAATTAAACAAAGCTCTAAAAAAATATTGCATATAAAACATGAAAATAATTTGAAACAAAATAAGAATAAAAACTTATTCTATAATAAAAATACATTTAAATTAAAAACTGAAAAATAAAAACTATAAAAAATTAGTTAAAATGGGCGACAAGAAAATAAAATAGAAAAATGAGATAAGTTATAAAAAAAAAAATAAATAAAAACAAAAATAAAATAGAATAAACTGAAATAAGCATAGAAAATTTAATGAACATGCAAATATATTGAATTGAGGTAATACTAAAAGTAAAAAATTTGAATACAGAAAATAAACCAAATAAAAGATAAATAAATAGAATTAAATGGAATAAAATCAAATAATATATAATAAAAAATATAAATATAAAAAAATAAATAAATAAAATAAAAAAATAAACATATAATGAAAATAAATAAATAAAAAAAAAAGTTTTTATTTATATTACTTAAATAAAATATAATAATATGAAATAAAGTAAGAAGAATATATGAATAAAATAAAAATAAATGAAACTGAAATAATAAAAAATATAATCAAAAACAATAGAAAAGTATAAAAAATAAAAGAATACAAAATATAATACTTGAAATAAAAATATAATAAATAAAAAAAGTTAAAATAAGAAATAAAAAATAATAATTAAATAGTGCAACGAAAAAAACCCCAACATATAAACTAAAATAATTAATATATAAAATAAAAATAAATAAATTAAAATAAAATGCTTAGCACAAAACGAGGTTTTACTTTTTCAGGCACAAAATAAAAATAAAAAATTTTTAAAATTAAAAAAAAAACACACAAAAAAAAAAACAATAAAAATTAAAATAAATAAAAAAGGTCAAATAAAATTAGAAATCCAATAAAATAAAATGAACGAAAAAATAGAAATGGCCGAGCTCCTCCTCTGTTCCGACCCCGAACGGAAATACATCGAGAGGTTTGGTATTCCCTGTCGAGGGGCGAACGCTATTAGAAACTACTTTTTCTATTATTTTGCTGTTTCATGCACGGATATTCGAACCTACATACTACAGAATGGTAGTCACGCACCAAACCGTTCGACGTAGAGATAATTAAAACTAATTTAAACAAAAAAAAATTGTGAAACAAAACAAAAATAAAATTTAGTAACATTAAATAAATAAAATAAAAATAAAAAAATGAATGAAATAAAAATGAGTGAAATAAAATGAAAGAATAAAACTAAAAAATACGATATCATAAATTAGATTAATATAGAGTTTTTTAACTTCAAATAAGTAAAAAATATAAATAATAAAAAAAAAATTTATTTAAATAAAATAAAATAAGAAATAACAAAAGATAAATCAAAACATAGTTCAGCAAAAAAAAAAAAATTAACTAAACTAAAACAAAATTTTAATATAAAAAAAGAAAATAGATAAAGTACAGGACGTAATATTTAATTTTTAGGGAAGTGCTCTCGAAGAATCAGTGCAATGTGAGATGCAAACGAGGTTTGTCTTTTTCCGGCGCAAAATATCCTTCCAAAGAGTGGCATGATCAGAGAAAACTGTTAACTGTATCAGCGATAGACTCGCATTGCGAACTGACGATTTTTGATTCCGATAGTAGAGGTTCGTCGCCAAGTGCGAACATAGTCTTCAACACGCTCTCTATCTTCTTTGAATTATTTGTAAATATTTATTTTGTATCTATTGATCACAGGCATTTTAGGAATTCTCAATATTTCTACTACATAAATTTCATTCTACAAATAAAATCTAACTCACCTTATTTGCTCAACAAAATCTGAAAATTTTGAAAATTCACATGATTCACTTTTTATTCTTAGTAAAACTCATGCGCCACTTTGAAGGAATAGATGCATTTTGAAGTAGATGTTCATTGGAAAAATAATATTTGGGTGCATTATTAACAGGTGCGCTTCCTTGGGTTAGATTTCAGGCACTGTATAAAGTGCACTGATTTTATGGAAGCTAATACTACAAGTTCTAGCCATACCCTGTAATCTTTTACTTTGCACAGAAGTGTGAGCGGTTTCAATAAATTCGATAAAATCAGAGGTGAGCGCTTTAGCACATTGAACAAACTGTGACTGAGTGGTTGGGCAAATGAAATAAACACAAAATGAAGTAGGAGAGCTAAAAAAAAGTCCGCGCCCAACTTTAAACAAAACAAAGCAAACTAATCGACAGTGAGAGCTATAGATTGCAGCATTAAAGTGACGAACGTAAATTCAACATTTTTTTTATTAATTTTTTCTATCAAATAACCTTGATCTTAGAAAAAGGTTGATAAAACTATATAGAAACAGGCCGATCCATCAAATAGCTTTGATTTTTAGTCAAACGGATACAATTTTTTTCGAAAATTAGATAGAAACCGCCGTTGCAATCCATGGCGAACGTTACTGCATCATAATAACCATTTCTCGTTTTCCCAAATATATGAGGAAGGCATAAAGATGAAAGACGAAACATGATTTCAACAGGACGGCTTTTCTTATTACACAGATATCCTTTACTAAAACTAAAATGAAGATGGCCGCGTAGAAGCTATGATTTGACTCTATTAGATTACATTTTGTGGAGTACCAATAAGGATACACCTTGCGCCAAATATCTTGAGACGACTCGAAAATTGAAACAATAAATCGAAATTTTCATTGATAAGCTCCGATAGCTCCGATGGGCTACTTTAAAACCAATCGTGGAAGTAATTTGAATGAAAATTTAATAAAAAGTTCGTGCATTTGTTACAAGGGGAAAATGCGCAGTATCATCAAGGAAAAAAATTATAATAAATCAACCGGATTTCTCACCAACTTCAAACTGGCTCTCTGTTAGTGAAAATTAAATGGACTATAAAACAGCATACTAAAAAATTTTTCGCACAATTCTAATTAAAAACGATGGAGTTGGGATGAAATTTTTCGGAATGTTTCTAATTTTTGCGTAAATTTTCAAAATTAGATTGAAGTGGTTTTTGTTAGGCAATTAGCTATATTTTTAAGCAAAAACATGGACATTAAAAAAAAGAGAAATAGCCAAAATTGATTAAAATGTTAATGTTGAAAACCTTGTGGTTGAACTTCGACTTAAATATACCGCACACTTGAGGTTATAACAGCAAAATACTTATTACGTATACATACATATTGCCAACTCCAAGCACTGGCTGCTTTCTTTCAACTGCGCTCCCTTAACGCTGTTCTACGGCACCTCTGTTATTATGAAAAATCATAATTTGTTTGCCCAAGACAATATGTTGCAGCAAAAGCAACAGTCAGGCGAGAAGACGAAGTGCCAGAGTGTGATCACTTTGTTAGGACAATGTTATGCTTCAATTTCATATTCATAACCCACATGAAGTGTGCACAGTATACGCATGGAAGTAAGCGCTATGTGGAGTTGATACTCATATGTTGCATATGTATGTATGTTTGCAACATTTACCACTAGGACAAGTACTTACAGAAATGCGCAATTGCTGAAGTGCTCCATGAAGTAGCTACTTCTGCATAACCCATTTATGAGCTTCTTCAGCAACATACGAGCACATACACACGTACGTACGTCTTTTTAGTCAACTATACTAATTTCCAGTTAGGTAAACCGAAGGCAACGAAGTGTAACATTATTTGTATGAACACATTCGTATATAGGGCAATATGTTGCTTGGTATATGTAAGTAAGTAACTGTGTTAGTAATAGCATTTGCTTGCACAAGATGTATTGCATTTCACTGCGGCAGCATCAACAACAAAGTACATATTTGCAAGAAACAACATCAAATGTGACGAACGAGCAATTGCCAGCAGCAGCCACAAATGGAAGAAAAAATAAAACTATTGGCAGGCATTGTCAACAGCATTCAAAGCAGAAGCAACAGTAGTACTCGTTGTAACATCAACTGGCATCGTCAACACAATTTCATATGCAAATATTGTTGGAACTTATCCGGTTACATTGTGCTGAGTACCCTGTATAGGATAGGGAATAGTAGGCAGTTGCTTTGTGCTTGTTAACGAAGTTCAACAGACCGAATACCGAAAGGAGCTCACGAATATTCCAATTTACTGGTGCGCCCAAAAAAATCACCAATTTCGATATTTAACACGCATACCTACATATATATGTATTTGTGCATATACACAATGGATGGGGCGCATATTGTGTGAAATTTAAAAAAATGCTAATTTGAATTTTGCATAAAATTAATAACTATGAAATTCTGAGGTAGGGAAACGAAGAAGCCTCGTCAATATACTGCTAATTAACGCACGTAACTGGTGCGTTAAATTCATTGTACCTCCGCAATGTAAAACCATTTACCTAAGTGTGCTTTTACCTGAACAATTCGGAGTATTTCAAAAGGGAACGCGGACTTTACACTTAATAATGAATGTGCAAAATTGCGAATAATTTCTTCGTGGAAATTATGTCGTGAGGGTATTTACATGAGCAAGACAATCGTAAAAACAATTACAGTATGGAATAAAATTGATTTGCTATAGTGAAGATGCATGATGTGTGAAGATATATTCAGCACTATCTACACCTATGTGCATAACAATAGCAGCGCGACGTATGGCAAAGTTTTAAGTATTTATTAATTTTTTTTTATAATAATACAGTTCATACTATAGTCCTGTAGTCATTCAAAAAGTCGCAAAATTACCGATGAGTTGCACTCTGTCAAAAAAAATATCGTGAACTGCTCATTTAAAAAGCGCGTGTTACACATACGAGTATGTGTATGTATGTCTAAAATTTTTTGCTTGAATGTTGGTACAACTGTCCTCTATAGTGTCGCAGAGTTTGAGCGTGATCTATCAATTATCTTGTTTTTGGCATTTACTTATATCAGTCAACCGCAGGTGTGCTCTGCGGTTTTCACTATGGATGAAAATATCGAACAAAGAATTTGTCTTAAAATTTGTGTTTTGAACAAGATTTCGTGTGCCGAATCTTTGAGAATGTTGCAGAAAGCCTATGACGAGTGTGCTTTATCAAAAACACGGGTCTACGAGTGGTATAAGGCTTTTGCAGAGGGCCGAGAAGTCGTAGAAGATTTGCCTCGATCTGGTCGCTTATCAACGTCGGAAGTAATGCTGAAAAACCATCATTTAAGTTTGAGGGAGGTAGCTTGTGACCTTAGCGCGTCTCATGAATCAATTTACAACATTTTACACCATCTATTGGGCATGAGACGCGTGGCTGCTCGACTCGTTACAAGAGAGTTGAATTTCTTTCAAAAAATTCATCAGAAGAAGGCGGATGAAGACATGCTTGAGCAAGTGAATTCGGACCCAACTTTTATCCAGCGCATCATAACAGGTGATGAGATGTGAGTATATGAGTTTGACATGAAAATCAGTTAACAGGGACAGGTGGCTGAATGGCGCTATCCACATGAGCCGAAACCCAAAAACCACGTCAAAGTCGGTCATGGTGTTGTGCACTCGGAATTCGTTCCAAATGGTTCTACGGTAAATAAAGAATAGCATTTGGAAGTTATGCGACGTTTGAGGGAGAATGTACGTAGGAAATGGCCCAATTTGTGAAAAGAAAACTCATGGATCTTGCACCAAGATAACGCACCGTCTCACAAGGCTCATATTGTGAACACCTTTTTGACCAAAAACTCGACAAATATCATCGAACAACCATTGTATTCAACGTATTTAGCCTCCTGTGACTTTTTCCTTTTCCTAAAACTTAAATTGCCACTGCGCGCACGCCGCTTTGAGTCGATAAAGGCCATTAAGAAGAATTCCCTGAAGGAGCTGAAGAAGGTCTGTTCAAATGCATTTAAAAGGTGTTTTGATGACTGGACTAATCATTGGCATATGTGTATTACTTCGAGTGGAGCCTATTTTGAAGGCGACAAAATAAATTTTGATGATTAAAGAATTATTTTGCGTTTTATTGAACAATTTCCGGTACTTTTTTGACAGAATGTATAATTTTTATGGCGCCGTCCGTCATCATATTTGGCACTTGTGAAATAGACAGCTGCAGTATACAAACAGATAAATTAATAAAAAATAACTAAGCAGAATCGGGTTGAAATAGTTCCGTTTCTTTGAGTTTTCTGCATTCACAAGTCACCAGAAAAGTAACAGTAGCAACCAACGGGAAGGGGCGTACACTTGAGAGTACAGTAAAGTCTTTTCCATTGTTTATGTGAATGTTCAGGTGTGGCTAGAACAAGTCTTCACCTTTTCGGTAAGCCTTTCCTACAGCAAATTAATGAAATCAATGACATAGAGATACAAAATTGCTCGTAAACTTGGACCTCACGTAAAACGGCGGTAGTCACTAATTAGGACTAAATCAGTTGAAATACTGAACCACTTTAACAACAACAACAAGAACAATAACATCCAATCGTTATCTTTTTTCGAGACACCTTCTTTGAAAACCTGCTTAGGTTGAGTAGAGTTCAGGTAGATTAGGTAGATTTAACGGGAATTGTTCCAAGGCTATCCTAACCCAAAAAATGGCGTATTTAGGTTAGCGAGCAAAAGCGCCCATATAATCTAACTTAACTTATTTTGTTGATCATGCGGAATGATTCACTAAACTATTTTGATTAATAAATTTTGCTCTTAGGCTAAGAACTCAAACTGAATCCAAGTACTTTCGTCAAAAGGAATAATCAAACATGGAAATGTACTTAAAATACACATACAATCATTGATAGTACAAAAGCTACATGAGAAAATATAGGATCTTCAAAGTTAGAGTCTTTTGCATGCATTTAGGCACAATTCGGACATTGCACTTTTATTGTTTCAGGTTTATCCATAATAGATGGTATCCAACACCTTGAAATGATACCAGAAAGAATAGTTGAAACGCATCAAAGCGAATGATTTTGTAGGCGTGAATGCTATACATAGAATACCGATAAATCTTCTGGGGAGTTTCGTTGCAATAAATTTAGTGTTTGCTTGGCAAAGTAGTGAAAAGGAGGCAAAAACTAAAATTTAAAAAAATGTGTTTCATATGCATAATAGCAGTCCCTTGTTAGTAAATGAATTTCCAGCAGCACTTTCGAAGAAGAATGAGTCTATCAGTCCTCAATAAGTGCCAAAAAGTAACAAATACCGCAATTTTGCTTGATTATGAACTACTCAATGAAAGTTAGCTTCCTCTAAGCGATAAAAAATTTAGCTAAGGTATAGGTAGTGGATTTTAACTATTTTCATGGCGCTCACAAACTAAATCGAATGCATTTTAGTACTATAAATTATACATTTCCTACTTAACATCCTTCAAATGAGACTCCATCGAGCTGTTACGGTGCTTTCAAAACAAAAAGGTGCTAACAAACAAATTCGAACTTTTAAGATCTTGCTGGCGAAAATCCTCCACTGAACCCTCCCCGAGGGTGCCAGCTGGTAATAAGTACCACAGCTTTCCTATTTATAGGAGGTACTTAGCTAAGTTAAGGATACTATGGGTTGGGTTCGATACTCCTCAATAGTACAGCTCTACCCAAAGTACTCTTAACGTGGTCGGGGGTGAAGGGCTGGATTAAGGTGTGATGCGACCCGTGCCGAGAATCTGTCAGGCTTGGGGCCCTTCTAACAAATAACCAAGTCTCGAACGGAGCTTACGGATACCTGGCGCCCTCCGTAATAACTAGCCTTACCCGTGTAGTTCGGAGCTATGCACGGGCGGACATCCTTTCTCCGACACTCGTGGGTCCAAACATGCAAGACGTTTCAAAAACAATTAAAAAAAAGGAGATCGGTCCTCCTTCGAAAAGACCGACAGGAACAAACAGTTCCACAATAAGAGCAACGGTTGCACCGAGCTCACATAGAACTCCATCCATCGGCCAAATAAGTCGATCAAAGCATACAGCGACAACTTCAGCGAAAGCGAGGCCAGCTGCCACACAACCAGAGCTGGACACAGGTCCAAGCACAAGTAGGGGTGCACTAGCCCGGCAATCAACTGTGATTCAGCCCCCAAAAACGGTCCCGACCGGAGGCACAGCTACTGCTAGCTCCGGTACCGAAGGATGGCCGCTTGTGAGGGTGGTAGACCCAGCGAAAGCGAGCTACCAGGATCGCAGAAATGCAGCCAGGCTCCTAAGGAGGGTGCACGAAACTCACCCAAAAGAAGGCGAATTGTCTCAGGAGTTGAAAGAGGCGATTGATAGAGCGAAAGCGATCATTCCTGATTTCAACCCTGACTTCAAACCAACACAGTCGGCTCCAAAACGACAGCGGTCCTTGGAGGAGAATAAGCCAAGTGCAAAAAGGCACAAACCAATGGGCGTGACGCCCAGAAAATCATTTGCGGAGGTTGCAAAAGACCGCTTTATCATAGGGGTCCTGGACCAGAACCATCCTGAAGGTATGATCCCCAAGGCCCAATGGAAATGGGTAGAGGCCGAGCTAACGAAAGTGGCACTGAAGGTCATTCTGGAGAACCCCGGCCCCCCGCCTGCGTGCGAAGACTTAGGCTGGCACCAAGGCCAGATAAAAATAATAGCGTGCGACGATGAGAGATCGGTTCAGCTGTACAAAGAGGCCATCTCCAAAGTTGGAGAAGTGTACCCAAATGCCAAGCTAGTGGTCGTGGACAGGAAGGATATTCCGTCCAGGCCTCGAGCAAGGGTTTGGTTACCTTCAACCGTCGAAGACCCGGTAGAGATTATGAAGCTCATCCGGGTCTGCAATCCAGATATCCCAACGCAGGAGTGGAGATACGTCAAAACCATCACCAACCAAAGCAGCGCGGACGAATCGAAAGAGCAGAAGCGCGCCACCATGCAGGCTCTCCTGCTCCTCACGGAGAACTCAATTGAACCGTTAGCGAAATGCGACGGGCAACTGCGGTACGGTTTTGTGAAGGTGAAACTCCACATTTACAAAACCGACACGGATGCTATTGAGTTCCTCGCCACGAAGGAAAGCGAAAAGCCCATGAGGGAGCTGGAGCCCATGAGTGAAATCGAGCCCATGAGCGAGGACGACCAGCCCACCGAAGAAGAATACGCCTCTTCAGGCTCAGAAATGGGCTTAGGGAGGTTGTACTTCGTACGGGAGGGTAAGTATCCCACACAACAGCGTAAGTATTCCGAAAGGGAACTTTTATGCGAAAGCAAAGAAGACCCAGACGTAACGTTAACAGCTAATGCATCTTCTTCAGATAAACCTACACCATTGTAAAGAAGCCTGCCATGCCCTCCTGGATCGTCTGGCAAAAGATCAGCCGGATGTAGTCCTCATCCAGGAACCCTGGGTACGGAATGGCGAAATCTGCGGTTTGAGGACACCAGGTTATAAAGTATATAAGACTAATTGTGAAGGTACTAAAAGAGCATGCATAATGGCAAAAGTACATCTTAATATCTTTATGATTCATAATTTCAGTAACGCAGATACTACGACGGTTAGCTGGGAAGTGAGCGGAAGCAACACCTGGCTAACCTCGTTCTATTTTGCCGGAGACGACACAGGTCCACTGCCGTCACCGCTAATAAGAAGCCTTGTGGAAGACTGTAAAGCTCACAACCGCAAACTAGTACTAGGAGGTGATGCCAATGCCCACCATACCATATGGGGGAGCTCGGATACAAACGAACGAGGTGAGTCTCTCTTTAATTATATTATATGCAGTAAGCTTTTAGTGTGTAACAAAGGCAACGAACCTACATTTATTACGCGTAATAGACAAGAAGTTCTTGATATTACGCTGGCAAGTCAAACCCTTTACGGAAAGATGACGCAGTGGAGGGTTCTGAATGAACACTCTTACTCCGATCATCGCTACATAGAAATTAAATTTGGGGGAAACAACCCACGGGCTCCACCCGCCAATAGGAACTTGAAAAAGACCAACTGGCATATATATAAACGGGAACTTAAGGAAAGACTTCCAAATTCCCAAAATATTACTATTGAAGACAGAGAATCATTGAACGAACACGTACAAATCCTTACGGAGGTCTGTAGAACTGCGCTAAACAAGGCTTGCCCTTTAAGTAGGTATAAGGGGAAGAAAAAGCCGCCCTGGTGGTCAGAAGACCTGTCTACATTAAGAAACGACAGCAGAAAACAGTTTAACAGAGCGAAAGCGACACGGGAGAGTAAAGACTGGGACTGCTACTACAGTAAACTAAAAATTTACAAAAAAGAAGTTAGGAAAGCGAAAAGGTCTGGTTGGAGAAAGTTCTGTGGAGAAATCGAAGGCACCACAGAGGCCTCCAGACTGCGCAAAATCCTCTCAAAAAAACACAATCCCATCGGATACCTCCAAAAACCGGACAGGAGTTGGACTACTTCGAGTGACGAAACGCTGAAGTTGCTAGTGGACACGCACTTTCCCTGCAACGAATCATCTAACGTAGTAATCGACAATGGTACGGAAAGATCAAATTCTGACATTGAAGAAATAATCACTGAAACTAGGATAACCTGGGCAGTGAACACGTTCAAACCATTTAAATCACCGGGCCCAGATGGATTATTCCCGGCCCAAATACAACATTCACTCAACTACATCATGGAGTGGGTGACGGCCATATTTAAGGCCGCTCTGAAACTGAAAAGTGTCCCATCAACATGGAAAGAGGTAAAAGTGGTCTTTATCCCTAAAGCGGGAAAAAGTTCACACACAACACCTAAGGATTTCAGGCCAATAAGCCTATCCTCCTTTCTGCTAAAGACATTAGAAAGAATTCTAGAAGAACACATTAGGGCTAACATCAGCCCTAATAAGCTCAGCATCTCACAACATGCGTACTGTAAAGGGAAATCAACCGAAACAGCACTTAACTCACTTGTTACAGAAATCGAGAAGTCAATGTATAACAAAGAATTCACACTGGTAGCCTTCCTAGATATCGAGGGCGCTTTCAACAACATCCTACCGGATACCATAATAAAGGCACTGACGGATTTCGGGATCTCTGGAGCTCTGGTTGAGTTCATCAAAAACATGCTCTTGAGCAGATTTGTGATCGCAACCCTAGGGGCCACAGAGATCAAGAAAAAAGTTAGCAGAGGAACACCTCAAGGCGGCGTGCTGTCCCCTCTCCTATGGGTGCTGGCACTAAACTCATTGCTAAAGAGCCTAGAGGAGAGAGGACAACACGTAGTAGCATATGCGGACGATGTTGCAATGGTAGTAAGGGGGAAATTCCCCAATACACTCATAGAAATCATGCAAGATTTACTAAATATGGTTGAAAACTGGTCAAAAGCAAATGGGCTAAGTGTCAACCCCAATAAAACTGAACTAATCCTATTTACCAGGAAACACAAAATACCGAATATAACTCCTCCGACTCTAGGAGGAACGGCACTGTCATTTAGTGATGAGGCCCGCTACTTAGGTCTAATACTGGACCGAAAGCTAACATGGAAGGCAAATGTCGAAGATAGAGTAAAAAGGGCGACAATAGCACTATACTCTTGTAAACAGCTGATAGGACTAAGTTGGGGTCTCTCCCCATCTATCGTATATTGGCTTTACACGGCAATTGTCAGACCTATCCTAACATACGGCATATTAGTATGGTGGCCAGCTTTAGATAAATTGTACATCATAAGAACCATGGCACACGTACAAAGAATGGCCAGTCTTTGCATTTGCGGAGCCCTCAGAACCACACCCACAGATGCACTAAATATCATGCTTAACATTTTACCAATAGAGCAGTACGGTAAGCAAACAGCTGCCAAAGCAACTCTCAGACTAAGAGAAATCGGCCTACTCAGAACGAACCAAAGAGGGCACTCCTCAATTTTAAAACAATTCCCCTGCATTCCCAACACAACGGATTTCTGTAGAACCAAGGACATCAATTTGTATAAATCCTTCGTCACAGTATTTCCTTCCAAAGAGGAATGGGATAACGGGCTCATTGTTAAGATAAATAAAGTAAACATCTACACAGATGGCTCAAAACTGGATAACAAAGTAGGGGGAGGGGTCTACTCCGACAAACTCGGAGTATGCCAATCATTCCGCTTACCTGATCATTGCAGTGTATTTCAGGCGGAAGTCACTGCCATAAAAGAGGGGCTTAAAGAGATAAAAACGAGAGTATTATCCACAAATGAAGTCTTCATTTACTCGGACAGTCAAGCAGCAATAAAAGCGCTGGAATCAAAAACACACTCGTCAAAAACAGTTCTAGAATGTTTTAAACTACTAGACGACGTATCTAAGTGCTACAAGGTGCACCTTATCTGGGTACCGGGCCACAGAGACATTCCAGGAAATTGTAAGGCGGATGAACTTGCAAGAGCCGGTACAACGCTCGATCTCGAACCGGATAAGGAACTGCTACCCATACCTATAGCCACTTGTAAATTACTAATAGACAGGGAAACCATCAAAAAGGTAAATACAATCTGGCAAAACCTCACAACTTGCGAACTAAGCAGACAGACATGGCCGAACTGGAACAGCGGTCGATCGAAGATCTTGCTAAGATTCAACAGGGAATCTATAAGAAAAATGATAGGTGTTTTAACAGGTCATTGTTTAATAGGCAGCCACGCTAGAAGGTTAGGACTACCTTACTTCGATTTCTGTAGAAGCTGTCTAAATACAGAAGAAGAGGAAACAGTCAGACACCTTTTATGTGAGTGTGAAAGCCTAGCTAGGAGAAGGCTGCGCACCCTCGATACAGCATTTTTAACCGATGTAGCGGATATAGCCCATCTAAAGCTAACGAAGCTCTGCTCGTTTATTAAAGCAACCGGATGGTTTGAAAGGGAACACGTAGAGTAAGGATAAGCTCCAGTGGCATCACAATGGACCTGCCGAAGGTCTAAGTGCGTCTTACGACAACCACCCTACCTACCTACCTACCAAGATCTTGCGCAAATGAAAATGTTTTTCATTAACTTAAAAGTTGCTGCATAATTTATGATCGGTAGGTAGTTCAGTGCAACACTCAAAATAAATGTATTTATGGAATACAATACCACTATACGCAATTGCAGGCATGCACACACATACATATATTCCTTGTTGCATCGTGTAATTATTGCAGCATATGCTTCCGTGCATGCTGTTAGAAAATTAGCTGATGGCATAAACTATTCCGTGAGTGATTATTGCTTCACTATTTTACAGGCAGCAGCTGGTTATTGCTAATGTTCGCATGGAATATCCTCATACGTGCATCGCAGTTGCAGATGTGCATTCAAAGTGGGCTTGGTGTAGTAACACAATCTGCGTAAGCGGATGAGAGAACATGCATACGAATTATGACGTGCTGCTGCTTTGTTTTGTGGGATTTATATTAAATACGCTTATAGCCGATGATGTGATGTATTTCGTTAACCGCAGCATTAACTGCAATTTAAATTCAAAATTTGACAAGTGAATTTATTTGGTCACAAACTCATAGCATTAGGGCCAGTCACAATGGGTCTGTTGCGGCAAACTAATTGACTGACCTGACGTATAAACAAACAAAAAAAAAGAACGTGAAAGCAAATATTATAAAGGGTTTTCCAATAACAGGTGTTACAGGTGAAGGGATTGCGCTATCGAAAAATGATTAACGTTTTCTTATGCCCGGAATTAGATGGTATTGATCTGGGCAATGTTTATTTTCAACAAGATGGTGCTACGTGCCACACAAGCAACGAAACCATTGATCTTTTACGGGAAAAGTTTCAGGACCATGTTATCTCTCGAAGAGGTGATCACAATTGGCCACCGAGATCTTGTGATTTAGAAGCTTGAGACTTTTTTGTTTGGGGCCACGTGAAAAAGAAGGTCTGCGCCAACAGCCCAGGGTCGATTCAATACCTCAACGATGGAATTCCTCAGGCTATCGAGGACATAGGGCAGCCACTTTGCAATTCGGTTATGGACAATTTCATGAAAAGGATATTGCCTTGTAAGCGTAGTCGTGGTGGTAATTTGCCCGATGTTATTTTCCATTATTAACGGCACACTTTCCTCTTTGAATATCAAAATGACACCTCTTATTAAAAACCCTTTAGATAAACATTCAATTTCTCTTCAGATTAAATTGAATTTATATTACATTATAATATTTTTAAGTGCTATTATTAATTAAGTTCTGTTGGAGTTAATCGTTTTATTCTCCGTTAGTCTACTTTCTACGATTGTGGTAGTTTGCGAATTTGTTCATTTTAATGATTCGTTAGTCGTTGTATAGTATATGCCTTATACTTTATTTTCTAATTGTGTCAGCTATTGTGCCGATATTGAGGTCGTTGTGGATCACGTCATTTGGTATATACGAGCCTGCTTTTGTTATTGTTCGAAGTATTTTGGATTAGGTCCTTTGAATTATTTTGATATTGGTTTTGGTGCTGTGCTCCAGATTTCTAAGCCACATTTGCAAATGGGTGAGATTATGGATTTATATATCACTACTTTGTTGTTAAGGCTTAGTTTTGAATTTCTAGCCAACAGCCAGTACAGTTGTCTGAACTTGTTTTTGATTTAACTTCGTTCATTTTCTATATGTCGTTTCCAGTTTAGTTTTTCATCTATAGTTACACCAAGATACTTTGCACTGCGAAGGATTTTTATTTATTAGTTGTTTTTTATTTTTAGTTTGAGTTTCTCAGGCTTTCTGTTTGTATATATTACTTGTAGTGTTTTATCTTTCGTGATTCCTATTCCCCATTTATCGAGCCATCTTATAGTATTTATATACATATTTATTGTTTGTTGAGGAATGTTAGTCGCTTTTTTTCTATTTTATCTGATGTCATTAAGACCGTGCCATCCGCGAATGTGGCTATCATGTAATGTTTTGTTGTTGGGATCGGAATATCTGCTGTAAATGCCATGTTTAATCGAGGTCCCAGGACACTGCCTTGACGTACACCTGCTGTCATTTGCATCATGCTTGAACATTCTTCTTCAAACTTTATAAAAACATGCCGGTTTTCCAGCTAACTTATGAGAATGGTGAAGTGGTTCCGTGGTAATATTTTACTTAGCTTATGAAGTAGTCCTTTCTGCCACAGCCTGCCAAAAGCTTTTGCAATATCTAGGTTGACAGCTACGCAGAACCTTTTATTAAACATACAGGGTTTGATTGAAAAGTAATGAGCCTTCTCGCGCGGAGCGTCTGCCAAGTGATCAAACGAATCGGCTGGTGGGGGAAAATGATCGTTGGACCTTCCCCTTCCACTAGAAACCGGTCCCAGTTCGATGGCAACAGCGGTGCAGTCAACATCGCTCCGCGCGTGAAAGCTGTTTTAAAAGTGTGTTGGGATTTTGCAGTGGCGAAAATGCAGCGATCGTTGGAGCTACGTTACTCGATCAAATTTTGCGTACCATTGGGCTACTCAAGGAGGCTTACGGGGACGAATCTCTGTCCAGTGCCCAGATAAAACGGTGGCACAAGTCGTTCAAGGAAGGCCGGGAGGACGTCGAAGACGAACAGCGATCTTGACGGCCTTCGACGACGCAAACAGACGAAGATGTGAACCGGGTTCGTGAATTTTTAAACATTGACCGTCGTACTAGTCTACGTGAGATCAGTGAAGAATTAAATTTAACTTATTACAATGTGCGGGAAATCGTGACCAGAAAACTTGAAATGCGCAAAGTGTGTGCCAAATTGGTTCGAAAGGTTTTGACTGATGAACAAAAGCAATTGCGTGTGGAAAAGAGTCGTGAAGTATTGGAAAGTGACGAACAGGATAATACTTTAGACAATTGTCCCCTTCGGACTTCTTCTTGTTCCCGCGCCTGAAAAGAAAGCTGAAGGGGAGGCGTTTCGACTCCATCGAGGCGATCCAAAAAACTGTGACAGCCGAATTGAACGCGATTCCGGCGGATGAGTTTAAAAAATGTTTCCTGCAGTGGAAGGACCGCTACCAACGGTGGATTGACGCTCAAAGGTCCTATTTTGAAGAATATTAGTTGTATAAGCCAAAAGGTTTAATAAAACTGCTTAAAAAAATAAGGCTCATTACTTTTCAATCAAAGCCTGTATCATCTAATATTTTGTTCTGTGTGGACTTGCTGCACAGTTGATTGCTATCGTCTATATCGAAGTTGGTGGCTTGGTGTTATATTTTTTTCTGTCTAATCTGGCAAAGAATATTTTTTTAAACACTTTTGAAAGAATGGGTAAGAGACTGATGGGGCGACACTTTTAATTTATAATCCATATTAGTATTCGAGTTAAATGTGCGATAAGTAGCAATTTTTGAAAAAAAAAAAAAAAAATCATGTGACAACACCAGTTAAACACAATTATTTATTAAAGTTTGTTTAAACCCTTTTCATTTGATAAATAAAAGTCAGTTGGCAACGCTATCAAACAAATTGTTTTTGACATATATTTTTCATGAAATTATTTGCCTTTTTCGCCTGTATTATTAATGACTACTTTCCAAATTATTACTTCTTTTTTAAATAAACATAGTTGGCAACATGCTAAGAAAATATAGCGCACAAACCGTCTCCGACATATACATTTCCAGCAGTGTAGAAAACGTTAAAATCTGTGTAGTAGTTTTTGAATGAAGATCGCAGGATTTATAGTTTATGGAAATGGTGTCCGACATATGCCAATCATATTTGAAATTTGTGAACTAAAACAGCTGAAGTATACATACAGAAAAGCAATGGAGGGCGTAAAAGTCAAAATAAAAATTGCCATCACTCAAAATTACTCTCTTTTATTGAAGGAAAAGGTATTTAAAAACAAAATTGATGATTAATTTTGCGCCACATTGTAGAGATTTTCTAATATTTGTTATCTCTAAGTAGAAAATATGTATATTCCTAAATATTTTTCAGTATTCTTAATTATAATAACACTCAATAATTTTTACTACACTTATCGCTATACCTCAAATAAAATTTAAATATTTAAAATTCTAAAAAATTCCTTAAAAATTCTAAAAACAAAAAGTTACTACCTTATTTCATTTCTCAAGATTTTCCCTGCTGGCATGGTGCTCATATATGCTAGCAGCTATACATATATGTATGTACATCCATTTGTAATACCATTTACATTTATTATATGTGGGCAAGTAAAATACAAGTAGTACCCGTACATGTAGAGCGCAAATGCAGCCTGCGCTTTATCACTACTGCAATAGATGACATATTTTCCTTTTATTGCCAAAAGAAATTAATTTTAAATGATTACCTAAGCGGATTATTGCCACACCCAGCCAGCCTATCCACCCCAAATTTCGTCACGTTATCTATAGAAAATGGTTTTGCTAAGAGCTTAGCGAGCTAACACTCTCACCCAAGCAAGAAGTAGACCACATTAATTGGTGGTTTTGACAGGCCCATTAGAGCCGTGGTGTTTAGAAATGAAAACCTAATTTTCCGCGCATTAGAAAAAGGAAAAGTAGACATACACAATTTCAACATTTTTTTATTAAAGGCACTTGTAATTTTCTAGTGCTCAGTTAATACCTAAAAGATCTTAATGAATCTTGAGCTGATATTTATTATTGGCGTGAAAGATATTTGAAAGCTTCCGTGGATTAGTTAGGTGTGATGTACAGTGTCGTCAGTGAGTGAAAAAGTCTTCAAAAATAATGTGAAGACAACAGAATAGCGGAAATGATATTAATAACAACTGTAAAGTTTTCCTACATCAAATTTACCTTTTAAATAAATATTAGTGGTAACTACAAAATTAACTTAAATTTTTTATTATAGGATTAGAGATTGGCCCAAAAATACAATAATAGGAATTAATGAATATGGTTGGATACGTCCTATTTCTATTTTTGCAAGGTGCGGAATAGCTGCAGCATTTTTCAAGAAAGAAGCTCAAGTTTAAAGAAAGGGAACAGAACTGATACCGGAAATGTAATCGTCAATTAGGTTTCACATCCGGCGGTAAAAAAGTCTTAGACTTTCCTAGACCATTAATGATGTCAATGGGCCGGTAGTGACCACAAGAGTGCACTATACTGATCTCTTGAGCACAAAGGTATAGAAGATAACGAAAAGTACTTGGCTAATTAAAACACATATTTGAATGGCGCCCTCACGGAGGGAGTGGTAATATCCTTACGGACAATAGAACAAGGGTATGCGCTCATGGAGATAAAAATAATAAAAAAATAACAAATAATAGAGCAGAAAACCATTTGACCAATTTTGGCTATTTTTCATATTTTGTTTGAGTTTTCATTATTTTTTTCTAGGAAAAACCACATAAACCTAAGTTTCAAACTTGATAAAAAAATTAGAAAAATCCACAATTTTCCTATCTCAATTCCTCGCTTCTTAATTCGAATTTCTAGAAACATTAATGGCATGCAGTTTTATAGCTTATTGAATTTTACTACCATAAGGGGCAAGTTTCAGGTTTCTTAAAAATCCAGTTGATTCCTTACATATAAAAATATACAAAATCGAAAATGAGGTACAGTTACATAAAAGCTCATATTTTTGGTTGAAATGTTTTTTTTTTTAATTTCTTCAATGATACTCAAGGATTAATTTTTGAATTATATAATATTTTGTGGCTCTTTTTTCCTCAAAATAATATTAAAAATTTTAAAGTGGTGTGAAAATTAAAATTAAAAAAATATGCGATGGCAAAATCGAGAATGGGGTATAGTTATATAATATAAAGTTTCGTAATTTTTATTCGAAAAAAAAAAAACAACGATTAATTTTTTAACTACACTTTGTGGCTCGTTTTCCCTCAAAATAATGTAAGAATTTTTTCCATTTTCGCTCTTTACTTTCTTTTTTGTTGAACATCCACATTTGTGTACTTCTACTTTCAATTTTAATCACTTTTTTAGCAATTAAGGAGCTTCAAAGATCCATAAAAAACAAAAAAAAAACAGTTCTAATGTAATAAAAAAATGGGAAATGAGGTATAGTTTTATCATAGCCTATTCGCAGAATTTTTAGAAGTTTTTGCATTACCGAAAACCAATTTTTGCAAATCTAATGCAAGTAAGATCTCTAATTCTATCTTTTAAGGTAAACAGACAAAGTACAGGAAGTGTGGAATGGAAATCGCAGAGCATCTTTGTGAGTCGCAAATTTAGCAGAATATGTTTAAGGCTGCTGGAAATAGAACAGTTACAGAGCTACGAGCCGGGCAATGGCAAATAACGCAAACGACTATATCAGTTCGGGGAGCTGGCAAAGATGTTTTATAATTTTACTCCTGTCATATGAGATTATAAGTAACTCCAAGGGCTATACGCCTTTTCGGTAGATACATAAATCGACCTATCTGAAGCTACTTCAAGGCCTGATGATTCAAACTAAGCTAATCTAGGGAGAAAAGCCTGTGAGCCGAAATTTTTTTTGCCTAGAATATAGCTGCGGGAAGTACTAACTGACTGGCAATCTTGCGATAAAAATCTATACACAAAGCTTGAACTAATTTATTTATATGGGTGTAGTTGATCTTCTGCATGGAAGTCTTAAAACCTTTGCGTTTACCGAGCTTGTAACAGCTGCTTGTAACAGAACACTGAATGTGCCCTTGTTTAAGTAAATTTTTGGACTTCACACAGAAAATACAAAGAAAATCGCAGTTATATATATTATACTCATATTTATGAAGCCTTGGTGAATTCTACTTAGTTGTATGGCCTATTTAATACTAGTTGAACAAACTGCAAGTTTGAAGCTACTCAAAATTCTTCTTGATTTTTTATCATTTTTTCCTTGTCGGCATTGCCCATTTTCTTCATAAAACTAATGCACGAAATTTTTTTTTACACTCATATGGAGAAAATGCTTAACATCGTCTTGAAAAATAAAGGGTTTTTTGAATAGCTTGCTATTTTGACATTGGTACATGTCACTTTTGCAGCTGTCATTTTTTGATATTTGACAAGTAGAAACTACGCCATTAATAAAAATGGAACGATACACGCTTAAGCAACGCACTGAAATTATGAAAATTCACTATAAAAATGGTGAAAATTTGGCAGAGACGGTTCGTAAAACTCGAACCATTTGGGTCATTGTGAATCACCTAGTCGGACCGCAATACAAAAATTGGTGAACAAATTCGAATGATGTGAAGAATAAAATCCGTGAACGTCGCTCAAGAACAGCCGAAAATATTGCTGTTGTAGCCGAAAACCCAGATTTGTCCATTCTTCGTCGTTCTTCGGAATTAAGCATTCAACAAACGTCATTACAGTATATTTTCCATAAAGATTTGGGTCTTAAGGCTTATAAAGAACATAGAACATAAGAACTCAACCCGGCCGATCATCAACAACGTCCTTTCTTTGCTGATTGGGTCGTTGAAATGCATGAAAATGATCCGGAATTCCATCGAAAAATCATCTTGAATGATGAGGCCCATTTCCACCTCGGTGGCTTCGTCAACATGCAAAATTGTCGGATCTGGGGCTCAGAAAATGCAAGAGTTATTGCTGAAAAGCCTCTCTATTCTCAACGTGTGACTGTTTGGTGCTGTTTATGGTCCGACGGAGTCATTGGACCTTACTTTTTCGAAAATGAAGCTGGAGCAACAGTTACGGTACATGGATTGCGCTATCGAGAGATGATTAACGATTTTTTATGGCCGGAATTGGATGTTATTGATCTGGGCAAAGTTTATTTTCAACAAGACGGCGCTATGTGCCACACAAGCAACGAAACCATTGATCTTAACATTGAATAACACCTCTTATTGGAAAACCCTTTATATGAGCTGCTTTTTTAATTTTGCAATGGGGTATGTGTATTACTGTGGGCCAATTTCTTTGGAAAGTAGTTTCGACTATGCACTATGACAATTTTGTACTCTACGTAAAATTTTTATTTTATCAATTTTATCAAAAAAACTTGGGTCTGAAAGTAACTTCGAGTTTACTAAATCGCGAAAATAGTTATTTTTATTAAAAACGGTTCATTTTGCTGTTGTGTGGTGAAAAATTGGAAAATAAGTGGTTAAGTTTTTGTTCAAACATGTTTTAAGAGGTTTTTTGTTACGGAAAAATCGCGTCTCGACTTAAATTTTTCCTTAAACATATCCCAGAGCGACAAAACCGTGAAAAATAACTTTTTTTTTTTTAATTCATGATATAAAAAAACAGGAAGCTTCACTTCAAATTTTTTGAAAGCTACAGAGATTTTTCAAATTTCATAATTTGTTCACATATTAAGCTGCGTTGCCACATTGTTAATAGTTAACAATAAGTAGTGAAAATAAATTTGAAATATGTGTAACAAAACCTGTACAGCGGGTTGCTTGGATTGGCAGCTTGCTTTTTAGAGCTTGCAAACGCTTGCCTATTTTATTCTTGTTTTTTAGTTTATAAAATTGAATTTGACTTAAATTGCAGATAGTTGAAAAAAAAAGATTAATTAGAATTATCAATCTGATAGTTATATTTCGATGAAGATGTCAAAGTGCCAGCAAAAGTCAAATGTCGAACATGGCTGCTTATGTCATTAAATGCAACTATGTTTTTTGTATGATGAAATATATAATAAATAACTTTTTTATTCCTTCTCTTTAAATTGCAATGAATGTATAAAATTTTTTTGCTTGTACCGCATCAAACGCATAAAGTCAGAGGGTGATTGATTTCTACTTTTTGCAAATGGCGTCATACGTCAATCATATTTGACGCTTGTGAACTAGACAGCTGCAGTATGCAAACAGATGAGCAAACGAGCGCGTAAATGTCAAAATAAAGTTTTCCATCACTCAAAATCGTTGGTTTTATTTAGTAAAAAAGTTATGAAAAAGGACGATTAATTTTGCGCCTCCTTCTATATTTGATGTTAAAACGTGAGAAAACAAAAATTGCACAATTTTTTTCCCAGTCACAAACACTGTACAAAGCATTAAAGCAAAATGCAATTCCTCACGTTTTTTCTCAAGGGACTATATGGGTGTGTAAAGCGGGGTACTTAGAGTTAGCTAAGTATACAAATCATGCACCACTTTTCGTGACAAACTCTACTTATTACGATTTGTGGTAAAAGGCCTGCATTTAAGAGGATTCGGTTCAAACACTTCCTTTGCAGAATGTGATGACCAACACCCCACTTCAGGGATATACTTACGTGCACACACATACATACATCTACATAAAGTAGTACTTTTGAAAACTCAAATCCTGCACAAAGTCCCAAACGAAAAGCGCTCACTGAAGTCATATAATTTCTTTCATTATTTGCAATTTGGGCGGTGTTTTGAGGGCTGTTAAATTTTGATGCATTGCCAAATGAGGCAAATCACACAAAACTTAGTGCTGCAAAGCTCAATTAAATTCATACATACCACCAATGCATGGCATTATGACTTGAGTAGCGTGCGCTACCTTCACAGGTGGGTGGAGAAGGGCGTTGCTTTTTTGTCATAACATTAAGGATTTACACTACAACGAAAATTAATGGCACACATACAATTACATGAGTTAATATACAAGTAATACAATTCTTGTACTCATGAGAAAAACTTTTGGATATTCATAAAAGTATGTGAATACTTACTTTCATATGTATGCACATAGCGAATTTAATATTAATATGTTTCTTTGGAATAGGCTCTCAAGTTGAACCGGTGACTTTGATATACATAAATATATATTATATATATGCCAGTATTAGGGGTGCTAGTTCTGGTATTTTTGAGCCCCAAATAATTCGGGATTATTTGTCAATAATTAATGATTCCTTGCAAGTAAATACTCGATACTTTTTTCCCGATGCAAGTAATTTTTAAAATAATATTTAAATATTTCGGTAGTCTAGCGTAAGTGCACTAGCCTGCCATTCTAGAGAGAGGTCGAATTCCTCGTAAATCACAGTCCTACGTAAAGCACCTACTTTCCCTCTTTCTAAAAAAACAAACTCATTCCTCAACTCCAAAATCTTATCCTTCTCATCCTTGCTCCCGCACAATGGTCAGCCCATTATTTGCATTGTGGCTGCAAAAACAAGCAAAAACAAAGAAAAACACACAGTTACATAATGCTTCAGTGGTGCCAGCAAGAGGAAGCGGGCAATCGCGATAATAGCGCATACACACCAAATTTAGCGAGGTCCTCAACCATCTGTGTGATCCTTTTGCCAGAAATATTTCACACACAGATGGCGCTCCAAGAAGTAAAAAGGCGTTGTTTCTAAGCAACGACAGGGGGGCATTCCCACTACTTAGGATTGGTAGCGGCAGGCTAATCACCTACCCTGTCAAAAATAAAATAGATTAACGAAACCAACGTAAGACAAGCCTTGTCGAGCCCCTATGCTCCCAAGAGGAGTGAACAAGGAAAAAAACAATTGAAATAATATGAGTGGATGCAAATGCAGTTCAGGGATGTGGTATATACAGGGTGTCAGGTGGCAAAATTAGGTTTTAAAGTTAAAGTTTTTACCTAACCGCTGAGTGTGTGGGGAGGAGACTGCGTTAGCCTCGCGATGTCACAGTGGACGAGTGAACAACGTGCTTTCGCAATTGAAACGTATTCAGGCCAATGATTCGAGGGCAACTACGTCGTCTTGCCCCACTGCTGCTCTGAATTTCGTTTTGCACTTACTTCCCATCGCCTTGTACGTTATTTCCATCGCTGCTCAAAGTGCAATCAGTTCAAGGAGGTCGGCCTTTGAAGGCAAACTCTCAAAGGGTATGGTAGCATTTTTAGGTACGTTAACACCGTATTACTCTGAACTTGGGACCGATCTCTCTATCTGCAAACTGGAGCTTGAGGGTCGTGTTAAGGGGTTACATGGGATTCGTCGGGTAAAAAAGGGATATTTTCAATATTTTCTTTTCTATATAAAAAATTATTTATTTAATTCAAACTTTTTTCTGTCTGTAAAGAATAATTTCTGAAATTTTCAAAAAAAAAATTTAAAGCTCCTCCATTGTGACGTCATTTCCGGTGACCCCTCGAAAAAAGGTGCGTCCGCGTTGTCAGCATAACTCCTGACAGGATCATCAAAAATGAAAAAACAAAAATAAGTGTTTTAGTTAAGGCCATAAACTCGTGCTTGAACGAGGGAAAGAAAAAAAGTAAAAATTGGAATTTTGGCAGACAATTTTCCAAAAAAATGAAAATTTCGGTCAAATTTGCTTGACATTTTGTTTTTTTTAAATAGTTGTAATTGAAAAAAAATCCTTCGTTCAAGCACGAGTAAATGGTAAATTGTATCTCGAACAAATGTGTAACATTTCATCTAGAACGGTTGAGTAGTTTTCGAGAACATTTGACGACCGATTTTGAAAACACGGTTCCGAGAAAAACGCGTTTAAAGTTTTGAGTAACAATAAAAGTTGCTTGGAGCGCACACCTTCCAAAGGCTGTACCTATCTCCGAAACTATTATTCCGATCGACTTGAAAATTTAGGATAATATTCCTGAGATGTTGTAGAAATTAATAAGTCAAAAAAAATCGATTTTTTGAACCAACGAAACCCATGTAACCCCTTAAGGCAATCTTTCCAAGTAGGCAGGACTGGAACGAGGGGAAAATCTGCACCGAAGCTGTTACCTCTGTCTTTACTGGCGGCTCCAAGATGGAATCGGGAGTCGAGACAGGGGTTTTCTAAAAATCAGCTAATTTATCTATTTCCCGTAAGTTGCCGAATTCTGCTAGTGTTTTTCAGGCAGAAGTTTTTGCGATCTTGCAGGCATGCAAAACACTTAGGGAACGTGGGAGGAAGGGAGATATTAACATTTTTTTCGATAGTCAAGCCGCGATCAAGTCTCTGACGATGCCATGGTGCAGATCCAGTCGAAATTTTTTTTGGTGCACAGGTAAAATTTCTCTTATCTGGGTTCCAGGACATACACATATGAACATACACAATGAAATTGCTGATGAGTTTGATATCAAGAGGATTGAGTTGGTTTCAGAAACCTCCTACTTGGTCATCGGCATCCCCCAGAGTGTTGGTAAACTGGGAATCGCACAACTTATTTCTGAGGAAAGCTTAGAAGAAATTGAGCTCCATTTTTTCACGTGCTATTTCGAATACTCTTTGACTCGAATACAATAAATTAGAAATTTTGGGGACTCCACGCCATTCAATTTCCAAACTCGTAGCTGTGTTTACCGATCATTGGACAGTCGGTACATACGCGGAAAAGCTGGGTTTACCATTTAACCCCCATCGCAGAAACTGTGGGGACCTTTCAGAGAAGGAGACTGTTAGCACTTGCTCTGTAAATGTCCGGGTTTGCCAGTTATATAATTAAGGCACATCAACAGCTCTGGTTGGCTGTAGGTATCTTCCTGTTGTAGATCTCATAATGGTATCAAAACGGCGCTTTAGAGCTACTTGGGGAGTGCCAGAGTAGTATTTCACCTACCTAACTACCTGCACGTCAAAGATTTTGCTCATGTTACAATATTCGATGTTTAAGTGATGCCCTCAGGGACGATTTGATTCGTTAAAGGGTGCGAACGTTTCTGGCAACAAAATCGGTGGCAAACATCCGTGGACAGAGTCCAGCCGGATATCGAGAATAAATAAAAATATTGGACTCTTCAATAAAAGTTTGCACGATAATCTGCGTCAGTCTGTGCGCAATAGAGCGGCTGCCCTGGGACTACTAAAAAACTATGGTGCATGGAATATTGAACACTTCATTCATCTCTTCAAAATTCAAATCGTGAAAGCGCTTTAGACTAGAGATTACAATTTGCGTATAAATTTCTGCGAGACAATGTTGGAGTGATGAGGCTTATGCTCATTCAAAGAGAAGTGTACTATAAGTAAAAAAAAATGCCGCTATTGATTACGTAAAGGACTGAATCCACAATTAAACCACTAACAGCCACTTCACAGCCCCAAAGTGGCGATTTAATGTGAAACAGTGGAATATTGGACCACATTTTTTTGTAAATTCTCAAGTTATTTCCGCAATCATTTTTCCAGCGAGTGCTACGAAGTACGGAGACAAGATTCTAAGAGTGAATCCGATTTAGGCATCCGGTTTTAAAAAGTGTCCTCGTAATATCTATTTTGAAATCAACTTTTATCATTAGTAATTCTTTTTTTATATAGCTTTAAATTCCTAATTCTGCCACCGGACACGATGTACCTAATAAAAATAAACTCTGACTTTACCATTTGAAGTTCAATCCATATTACACAGGGTACGTCCCGCACAAAGTGGAGCTAGAAGACTTCCTCTCTGTGTCTAAGATCTTTGTTGGCAACGAGCTTTTTTTTCTTAAGTAGCTTTAGCAGAAATGTATAGCCCAAATATTATTACAAACATACACATTTAGTTGTTCTCTTTTGTTTAGTTTATAATGAAATAATTTTCACTTCAAATAAAAAAAAATATGTTTAAAATCTATTTACTAGTTATTTATTATCTGACAGAAAAGCTTCACAAATAATATTGCTGTATTTTTTTCGAGTTAAGTTGCTGAAAATTATGGAAATTTCGGGACTAATCTCGAAATCACGGGATTACTTTAACCGATACGCACAAATCTCGGTATCGTAGAAATCGAAAAATTGGCATGACTAGTCTGTATGTGGCATTACCTTCAAAGGGATGTTACTATGCATTTGTCCCGCACCTTTAACAGATTTATAGCTATGAAATATGTTTTACATTCATGGTAGCCGGAGTGTTGAAAAATCTTTAATCTTAGCAAACTGCACTCGCTCAAAGTACCAAAGTTTATTGCTTGCCTTTTTAACTATTTATGAGTTTACTATTTATGAAAGTGTCGGCAAGCATGCCGCTGCTACCAGCTTTGTTCCACCTCCTGCTGATAAGCGTAACTTTATTCCTTTGCAGTTCCTTTCACGCAAAACTACTTGAAGTTTGGCATTTCATGGCTGTTTGTCGTTTATTGCCGGTAAATCCAACGAAGCCTTTGCAAGTATTGTTGTACAAAATGCGAACTAAGTAATGCCGTAATTTAGAAATTAGAGTTATATTGAGGTTAACAATGTACTTTTTGCTAGTTAGTAAGCTTTCGTGGAAATTTGTTAAGTTTCAAAGGTTGGCAGTGAGTAGACGATTGAAATAACGCGTAGAAGAGCCATGTGTGTACGAGGATGTTTGACTAATAAAATTAGAGGCAACACATGCGCTATGAGTGAATTATGACTTACATTTGATGCCATAAATCTGCACCAAGCTGAGAATATTAGAGTCGTCCTTGAGGTGTTTCTAAGAAGTTTTGAAGTCTAATGAACATTTTTATACCTCCGTGAAACTTTTATACTTGAAAAGATATAAAAGTGGTTTCGCTAAAATCGCTATAATACTCACATTGTGCACCTAACAAATGGTTTTGCATTAAGAGCGATCAGGTTTTAAATTTGTATTAAAAAAATAAATACTTTGAGCGGTATTGCTATTTTGTATAGGTTTTATATGCGTTTCCTGATTATGTACCGCATATACAATAATTTCAAGCAAAGCATCGCCGCGGTTCCGCTGTAGATGGTGCGTCTGCTACTGAACTACATTTAGATGACATCATCGTCCAAATGGGATTCAATTTCATAAAGAACGCGAGTTATGTTGGCTTTTAGGGTTGTTGATTTCCTTGCATAGACTAGAGATTGCATGTAGTAGCGTGGTATTAAGTCGTACGATCTCGAAGGCCGGTGAATTCCGCTACCATGAGAAATAGCGAAGCCCTCGAGCTTCCCAAGCACATTCCCACGATAGTCGGCTCTACGTAACCGGAACGACCCGTGTTTATATCCGGCCAATGACTGTGTCTTAGGCAGAATTTTTATGCTGTTACAACAACAACAACGGCTTCCCAACCAATAAATTCGATATTTTCCATGCACAAGTGACACCATTCTGTTGAAAGCACATGCTTGTGTGGTTTGTACCGTTCACCTTAGACTACAAAAGACTTGTTATTACCATTAAATATTGGTTGCTGTTGACAGTGAGGTCAACTGATAAGGTATCTTCAAAGAAATAAGGCCTAATAATTGAGTCCGATCAAAATCCTCACTAAAGAGTGAGTTTATTTGAATTTAGTGGCACCTGATGAATCTTCTGTGGATTTTTGTAGGTTCAATTCAAATTTATTTCTTTACGAAGTCACTTAACTCAAAATTAGGCCTATTCCTCAAAAGGACTTAGTACCCAAAGTTAGCGCTGGAAACGCTTGGCGAATATATTTACATACATAATACTGATTTTAATTATCAATTTAAACAATTTCAACGCGTCAAGACTAAATAAACATCTACGCCAAATTTGTGACAGTTGTAGCTGCATGGTCCCTACACATTATCCAATTTCGAGCGTACCGATTGAAAAACCCTTTATATAAAACATGTACTGTCAGTATTGTTAGGTTAGATTAGGTTATACTGGCTGGCCGCATCCACGCAGAACCTTTAGCGATACCAAATCTGAGGCCTTTTTTTTGCGAAAACATACGCTGATCAAGATGCGCAAATTTTACGAGTCGCTTACGCTCCAGTTCAGGGATACATTCCAGTATTTCAAAACTGAGAGCACCCAGGTAGCATAGTTCAATTTTCGAGAGTGCCAAACAACAGTATAGGAGATGCTCCAGATACTGTTAGTACATAAACTAAAGTTTTACAGTCCCTTCTATCGAACGATATACCCGAATCAGTCAATATTGTTAAACTGAATGTAAAATAGAATGCGTGGAGTTTATTTTAAAAATAAGCTTTAGAGATTTTCATAAAATTGTAGTTGATCAGATACTCAGAATAATCTATTTAAAGCAACTCTACTCGTAACAAACGCTGCATTTTTCTCTTTTAACTGCCCAAAGCGCATTCGTCAGCAAACAAACGGGCATCGTTATCACCATCCCTTCGACTACCCATAAAGACCATTGCCACTACCACTGTGTATTTTAGTGTGCAATTGATAATCAGGCAAATATCTTACCATAAGCACTTAGAGTTGTCTCTGAATTCAATGCTTATCAGCATTTAAGTTACCAGCAAACGAGCAAGCAAGCAAAAGCACCCTCACGAAATGCAACTCACCCTTCCAGACATGTCTGTATCATTGCTAACGGCATTCTGTTTTGAAACTCTTCCATAAAGTGCGGTAAACAAGCAAACAGCAAATTGTTAAATTGCGGAAACAATCAAATGATAACAACCGAATAATTTCAATTTAGTCACCCTCTTTTTCCAGCAAATCCACGAAATCTGGGTGACGGTGGACTACAGAAAACTATGAGATTCACAAATTCTGAAATAAAGAAACCGTGGCTGTTGTCCTTAATGTGTTGTTGTGGTTGGTTTTGTGGTTCATTAACGTTTTTTTCACCACTGCTCCACTAGTTTTTGCCTTTTGAAACCGCCCTCGGTGTTTTTATTATTTCTGTAGCTTTTATTATTCTCCATTTTTGGTGCGTTTTTTCGTTTATTGATAATTTAAAATTTCAGTTTTAATCGGTTGTCAAAGTTTAAACAGAAAAATTTTTTTTTTGTTTTGCAAGAGATTTTGTGAGAGAACGAGTTCCAAAAATAAACGACATTTGTAGAAAACACTATTGGTTTTTTAACAGTAAATTATTCAATTAAAATTGTATGCATCCTTCGTGACTATTTCTTTAAAACCCGGTTTTTAACAGTGCGGTTTTTAATTATAACACAAGTACTTATTGACAAGTTTTTACACTTTTTATTAATTTCTTATTAAATTTTGACAATGTTTGTATGGAAATATAATTGATGCATAAACTTTGTGAAAATCAACATTTGTCAACTTTATAATTTCTAGAATGTTTTTAAAAATGAAATGAAAAAAAAAACAAATCGAGTACGTCGTTTTATAGTATACTGAATTCTGTATAATAAAGTATAGTTTGCAAAAGGCTGAAAAACCGTGTTGGTTTTTTTAAATTGTTTTTTCTGGCTGCCTTGTGCATTTACTCCATATTTTTCATGTGGGGAAAACACTCATATTCTTTTATTTTAAGCGTCAAATTCACATTTGCAAACGTAAACAATGAAATTCCAACAGTTGTTGATGTTTCCATGTCCAATATAAAAAATACAAAAAAAAATAATTTTTATTCCTGAAAATGCCCTTTCAGTGTATTGTGTCTCGGCTCCGGCTGTTTTTTTTTTTTCTTTACAAACGGCGACCAACGGAGCCGAATGGTTAAGTACTATTCAGGATTCGGAGAGAACGTAGGTTTGAATATTCGTGACTGAAACAGCGAAATGAAAGAAACAGTTTTTTCTAATGGCAGTCGTCCCACGGCAGCCAATGGCAAACCTCCGAGTGTATTTCTGTCATGAAAAAAGCTCCTAATAAAAAATATCTGCCGTTGAGAGTTGGCTTGAAGCTGTGGGTCCCTCCATTCGTCAACCGACATCAATACGCATGCCACAAATAGGAAGCGGAGCTCATCCAAACACCTAACAGAAGTGTTCGCGCCAATTATTGATTGTATTTTTTAATTTAAATTTTTTTTAACTCAAATTACAATATTAAACTAGGCTATCAATTAAAGCCAATATCAGTAGACTAGCTAATTTTTTGTTTTCTTTCGCCGCGTTTTGGCGATTTGTTAGCAATTAAGGTTCGAATAAGCAGGTTGCTAGCCCGTTTATCCTAGCTTGGTGATAGTTAAACAAACTAACTACACCTCCAAGCAGTTGCGCCCTATGCCCCATAAGGAGTTAAAGGAAAACATACCCTATGATCACAAAGTACCGGGAATGTTTAATTTAAACGTATCGCGCACGTGGGAACCGGTCCACATTTTTTCTTATGTTGGTAGGACTGTAAGACACACATTTGTCACTTTTTAGCGCCATCGGAGCATGAGTGTCTGCCTGGCCGGCCGGAAATATGGGCAAGCAATTCTTGGATTTTGCATGTTGATAACGCGCTATCGCTCCGAGCCCAAATTGTGCTGGATTATTTGACCAAACACCAAGTAAATGCCATCGTGCAAGCACCGCGTTCACCTGATATGGCCCCGTGCGACTTCGTTTTGTTTCCCACATCGAAGTTACCACTTCGTGGAAGGAGAGAGTCTATCAAAGAGAATGCGGCGAAGGAGCTGAAAGTCGATATCAATTCTATTAAAAATTCTTTTAATTTTATAAAGAAACCTTGTAATGGGTGGATAATTAATCTGACTAATTTGATTTGAAAATTTTGACATACAATGGAAAGTGAGAACGCAAAACATTTGGGGAATTTTGAAGTTTGTCTGCTCGTTAAAATGAAGATATTGTAGAGCAAACCGGACAAAGCTGCGTTGAACTCTTTCGATCATTTGGAAGTAAACAGTATACGATAAGTTGGACTCCAAATGACTAAAGCATATTGCCATTTTTAACTTTTCAGGGAATTTTAAAGCATTTTCATAGAATAAGAATCCTTAAAGACTCGTCTAATATTGTCACAGGAAGCTATAGTTAAAGTAGGTCTTGAAATAATGAAGCTAAAGTGATTAACAAATGCACTGTTATCATTGATCTAGTTTCAAACACAAAATTTATCAATCAAAAAAATCAAAAAAATGGTTTAAACTTCACGCGGTATCAGATGAAAGAAGAAAAACGAGGCAATTAATTATTAATTAAATTTTATATATTATAATACAAGAATATCCTTTAAAAACCGGTGTAAAAGAAAATTTGTACGATGATCACTTAAGAAAAGGAAGTGCAATTTATAGCTTTTGAAATTTTAGTAAAATAATAATTAATATTTATTAATTTTTTGCTTTCCAATGGTCTTGCGCATTTTCTTCCATAAAACACTCATATTCATATGAAATAAAGGACCAAAGGCAGTCAGCAAAAAAATTATTAAAATTAAATGCGATTTTTCAGCCGCTTAAAGCTTACAATTATTTTACTAAAGTTATACGAATAACCAGAAATAATATACAATAAGTAGTAGTAATTATAATTAAATTACATTTTGATCATAAATTTCTAATTTTAATCGAATATTAATCTCCGGGTCATGAAAAAAATGATTGACTTAAAAAATACCTTTCGACTTTTATTTCGTGTGCTTAGCATGACCATTTTTTACACACATACATATAAACATATATCTCCATTTAAAAACTAGAATTTTTTCTGAACACTTTCGTGGCTCATCCATATAAACAAATAACTCAAATACATCATACATATAAAACTGAACACCAGAAATGCGCTTAACTGACGAAGCATATCTGGGAATGGGAGGTGCCACATTTATATAACGCAGCCGGTCAAGGCTAAGCTAAACGTGCGTATTTGTGAGTTAGGAGATACTACCACTGAGGCTGTCAAGGTTGTGGTATGACAAGCTTTTTGATTACCGCAGCGTCAAACAGTTTGAAAATATGGGAGTGAAAAAAAGCGGCAACAAAATTGCGCGGCTAACTGTAGTAATGGCCACAGTGACGGTGTTATGCCACTGCAACAAACACAACAACAACAATGCGGACATAACTTAAGCGAGTGAGAGAATTACGAATGAATAAAAATATACATATAAATAATAAAAATGCTTTATAAATATTTTGTTGACAACCCAGAGTTACTTTTTTTTATTTTCTCTACCTTTTTATGGCAATTTTCCAGTTACTCTTATTTGAGAGTTCTGCCGGTTTTCGTCCAAAGGAAAGGGCAAATATTAAATGCCACATAACGTCCTGTGACAAAAACAACTTTTTTCATTATCGAGAAAAAAATTTCTTTTGAATGTGAAACTAGAGATTTTACATAGTAATGCGGCATACCCAGTTTTTCATTTTCTCATCAGTGTAACTTTTTAAAGTACTTAAAAATTTCAAAGGACTAAATTTACAACGAATAGATTTGAAACCATGATATTAACATGAACATCAAAGGAAAGAGAATATATTATATTGAAAAAATTGTTGTTTACTTTTCGCCAGGAAAAATATAAATTTGTTATAGCAGCCACTCCGTATATTTCATTTCACACATTATTGCGCTTTTGTGAAACGGCAAGTCGAACATAGTTGAAAAGTATACAAACCTTTTTTTTCTAAGCTGCATTTATCCTCTTTCGTTTGATGTTCGTGTTAATGTCATAACATAAAGTGAATGAGTAGTTAAAATAATTTTTGGAAAATTCTGCCCTTCGAAATTTAAAGTCCATTAAAAAATTTAATTCAAGAGCAAATGAAAAACTAAGTATGCAACATTACCATATAAAATCTATAGTTTCACGTGCGTATGAAATTTTTCCAGGACAAATACACCGTTGCACGTGGCAATCAATCGATGAGAAAGCCACAAAATTGTAGTTCATTTAAAAGTTATTAAAAAACTGTGACCTGGACCTGGAACATAAAATGTACAATACCTTGTTTGATATTTTTTATACCAGAGTTACCAGTCATTCATTCAAAGGAACAAATACTCCAGACGTACAAAACTATAATAAGATCGGTTCTCACCTACAGTGGTGAAACATGGGTTCTTAAAATTAATGACATCAATTTACGGACGAAATTTGAAAGAAAAATTCTTAGAAGAATATTCGGTCCTATACGATTAGAAGACGGTACATACCGTATACGGCATAACCATTAATCGCGGGAGGAAATGCACAGCGACAGAAAGATCAAAAAAGTATTTGAAGCAAATCTTGAAGAAGCAAGGAAGAGAGGCCGGTCAAGAAGACGTTGCAAGACGTAGAAGACGATATTCGAAAGGTGAGAATCTCTCAACATAGAGCGAAAGCAGGATGTCGAGAAGAATGAAGGCGTATTGTAGAGAAGGCAATGGTCCACCCCGAACTGTAATGCCAAGATGATGAACAGCATTTATCACCTCACATGCGAAACACATTTATGTCTCACAACATTTATAACTTGAAACATTTCCTCAAAACAGTAAGTGTAGAATCCTGCCCTGAAAAGTGGAGATTTTTCAACCAATGCGTTATGGAAGGTAATGCCCTTCATATGGTTTAACCGGGAGCGGAAAAGATGGTAATCAGCCGATACAAGTTCAGGAGAATACAATGCATGCTGAAGAAATTCCCATTCGAGCTCTTGCAGTGCGGCTTTGACGAATTGTGCAACATGGTGTCTGGCGTTTTAGTGAAGGAGTATGATTTGACCATGTCGATCAGGTCTTTTCAGTCGAATAGCCTCATTCACGCGGTGTAGCTGGATAATGTAGAACTCCTTGGTGACCGTGACATTCTTTTCGAGCATTTCTTAGTGCACCATGCCCTCTCAGACCCACCTAACACATATCATGACCTTTTTTGGCTGAAGATCCGGTTTGATTCTTAGCTTTGGCGTATCTCCTAGAGCCACCCAATGCTTTGTTTGCTTCGTATTGATGTATAAGCACCATTTCTTATCTCCCGTGACGATTCGCTACAAACGCGTTGTTTATGACCACGTGTTGCTCAATGGTCGGCGAGATGCTGAGAAGCAATTTGAAGGCGATTTTCTTTTTTGTTTTCGTTGAGCTCGTGAGTCGCCATTTTTGAACTTTGCAAACCATTTCCATGCTATAGACTCGCCTATGACACCTTCTCTATATACATACGTCGCAAATATCTCGGTTTGCTTCGGTAGTTTTTTGACCTCGATGAAAAGCAAAGAAGAGTAGGTGTCAAAAAGTTGATTTTTGTCTCCTGGGTATTCCATTTATAACCCTCAAAATTAATAAAAAATTAAATAACTCAAAAACACAATTAAGATAGTTTTGTAGATCAGAAATAGTTCTATTGGATGTATACTTACTCTTTGCCAAACAGCAAACAAATCGTTGTAAAATAAAAGAAAATATAAAAATACTATGCACTTATTCCCCAACCTAATACATACATACATATGCACAATGCACTTGCCTATATTTTTTGACTTAAAGGACATGCAAAAACATTGTCTATGGAATTCTGCTCTCAATGGTGGTAAATATAATATAATATATTCATGCAGTTATAAAATATACAGTTGTTAAATTTGATTTATAAAGGACACTCACGCTACCTCCAATAGTGTAATGCAGACTTTACCGTTTACGTGTTGTGCTCAATTTCACCTGAATACATGAAAATTATGCGTGAGACAGTTTAAGGAAGGCTAATGATTAATAAAAATAAAAAAAATATTTGTGCCTCATGTAAGTATTAAATACAAAAAATATATTACATATGTAACCTAAGCAACTTTAGGCCTGAAGTGGTCTTTCTCTCCTCAGCTCAGCTCATATTGGATATATGTACATATTTATACAAGTTAGGGTGCAATTACTTTAAATTAAAAAAAGTACTATTTTTCCGTTATAATTAAACAAATTATTGTATTTTAAGACCTGTGTAAAAATTTTTAGGAAATACCTATATTCAGATTTACGTGAGTTAGACCGATTTAAGGGTACCCATGAAATTTGTCATTATTTTCATTCCGTTAATACAATTTTTAAGCAATTTTATGCTGACCTTTTAAGCTTTAATGCTTCTGTCTGTGTCTGTTGGAAAAAAGGAAAATCAATACTTTAGAAACTAATTTTATATATAAACAAACTTTTTTGCAGTATTTTCAAAACGGTTCAGCTCAAGTATGTAAATCTTAACATTTCTCCGAAACATTTAAGCAGAAGGTTTAGTCTTAGAGTACAAAAGATTTTAAAATTCCGCTAGAAAAATATCAACTTTTTTGGTAGGACACCCTAATGCATTTACATGTATAAATACTTTAGTAACAAATTTGCTACTGCATGCTTCAACAGCAGATTTAATTTCAACATTAATGCTTAGACATGCAGACATGCAGACATGTGTGTCTCTCGCATTCCTGTTCATGCTGAAAATCAATAATAAAAGTATGCGCTGCACTACGAAGGCTTTTGAACTTTGCTTGTGCTGCCCCAGTCAGCTGATGTCTGTCTGTGCTGGACCTCTACTCTGGCACTGTGCAACCAACACCCGACTTGGCTATTTCTGCCTTTGTTGGCTACTGTCTTCCATGTCTGCTGTCATTGCCACTGTGTCTTATTCGCATGTTTCGTGCCAAGAATTTCAATGCAGACTTCACTTTATTCACTTCCCTCATTCTGAAATTTCAACCTGACGAAAAGGTAGCGGTGAGTACGAATCCTTCTCCTTGATTTGCATGTTGGTGCACGTAGCTCATTTTGTATTTTAATTGGCTTTGCTATCTTTGCTAAATATCAGCTAGCGTTGCAGCCTTGAGTGGCGTCAAGCATAAACAACAGGTGGTTGACAAAAGTGAAGTAGACGACCGACATCAAAAGGCAGAAACCAAAGGTTAAGGCAAAGTGAATGGTAATACAGAAATTGATGCATTGAATTCGAGTTACATAAATTGTTGGTTATATACCATAAATTGCTGCTGCTGGAAAAGAGTAGCCATGCATAATGCATAGGTAGGATGTAATCTAAGTGTAAAGTTGACACCAAACTTGATTAGAACGTACTGGCTCTCAATTTTTAACTGCTTCTTTTGGTTTCATTAGACATCAAATTTAAAAGGATATTCTGATAGGAAAGTTCATTTTTTCAGTAATTGTAATTATATTGCAATTACGATTCGCACAATTCGGAAAGAAATGGGCTCTCTAAAAATTCATACGTATATCTAATCGACAAACCTGGCTAAATAATAATTTGGTGAAGGTTATTGACACAATGAGTCCATCGTCACCATAAAATGGGAAGTAAAGCCGATTGGATACTAAATCAAGCAATATTCCAGGCAAGGCTAGGTTAGATTAGATTAGGCTGATTAAAGTGAGCTTATATAGACTTAAAAGAGGTTTCAAATATTGCCAAGGATGTGCGTGGAGATGTAGGCTACAGATCATCATGCAGAGATGGATTGCTTTGTAGTCTTAAGTTGCTCATTCGGTTGTCTGCAAAGTGCTAAGCAATAACACTGTAAGTGTTCCAGTATAATCTTATCGTGATATAACCGTAAGATAGTAGTACGTTTGATCAGTACCAATTAGGTATTACTTTAAATGCAATTTTATAATATTTATTGGATGAAAAGCTAAGTCTAAATAAGTTTGAAGGACACCTGTTTTTTACCATTACTATTATTTTATTAAAATATCTGAAAGAAAAGTTAAGCTCATAATTGTTCAGGAAACACTTTATTATAAAAATTTAATTATACTGTCCAATAGTGGTTAGCAAACACGAACAAACGCTAATAATTATGAAGGACTAGGCTTCCCTGACCAACTTTGCCAACAACAGTAGTAGTCGAGAGGGTTGGATATTATTTCAAGAGGGGTTTAAAGATTTAAAATTTTGGCCGAAAGTGCAACTAGTTTATTGAACATATATTCCAAATAAAATTTCCGCTCTCAGACTACTACAGTAGAATTTATCGTTTGATTTTATTTAGTAGATTTTAAAGCTCTAGCGCGTACTTATATTTGCCGGGACATTTTTGAACCGCTCTTAACACAACTAGAATGAAAGGTCGAAAAAAAATAAATTAAGAGGTTAAAATGTTTTACGCAAATTTGAAGAATTGTCGACGATGTGTTGATGGGTCTTCTGTTGGGCATAAGTTCCATAGATCCCCCCTACTGCTCATAAGTGTAAGTTCGCGCAATTTTGGTAAGGATAAATAGGTATACACTATGGTATCATTGTCAAGAGCTCAAAATTTCTTAGGATCAGAACAAAAATAAAAAATAAATATGGCTTTAGGCAAAAGAACTTATAGTACCTATGTGAATTTAACAGGATTTGCTTTAAGACCAATTAGTTCTTATCTATCATAGACAAATTTAGTATTTTAAATGAATTTTATTTAGATGTTAACTAATGGCTATGAGGAATTCATGGATTGAATATTTCAGCAAAAGCAGTAGATTTAGTGCCTTACAGAAAAAAGAGCTAAGTCGACTTAAGTGCGTTTGTTAAAAGTACACAGATATATGTTATAAGTTACCGAGTTGTAAAAAATTTAATTTGTAGAAAATATATTCAATAAAACATTTTTCAACGCAATGTCATCAACATCATTTCCTTTGTTTTCCATTGGAGCATAAATCTTCAATAAAAGATTACCACCTGGTACCGTTTCTGGGTAGCAATTTTAGTCCGTTCCACGATTTCCCGCATTAATCGACGATCTCCGCCCTTTAGCCCTCGGGGGGCTTTTCTTGGGGTTTCCAATCAATCAAGAGCTTGTCGACAGACTTCCGCTGCATCTTTTCGAGGTGTGTGCCCTATCCACCTCCGCTTTCGTTATTTTGTATAGCTGGCCATTGGCTGCAAGTTTCTCTTTTTATAAACTCATCATTGCTGATGACGTTTAGCCACCATACCTTGAGAATATGCGGAAGACTTCATTTTACAAAACTTTCAATTTCAGATGTTTTTTTGATGGTTGGGTAGCAGCCAGGCCTCGCATAGCAGTACTGAGGTGACATTTGATTTAAATAGATTCATTTCTGTTTGAAAGGATATTTGTGATGAGTTCAAGACTTGGCGCAGCTGAGCATATGCGCTAGTAATAGCTAAAGCAATACTTCAAAGTGTTTGAATTTTAATATTGCAAGCCTGAAGCGGCAGATGTTCGACGCCAAATTGTAGCAGTAGTATAATATGCACATTAAATAAAAAGTCTTCTAAATTTTAAATTGAGTTACACAAATTTAATTAATTTTGCATGATATATACACTTTTTCTAAGCAACTAGTCATAAACTGGTTCATAAAAAACTAGTTCAAAATCACATATTCTAAACTAGCCATAAATATTGGTGAATACGCTGAGTACATAACCGCCAACTTTAGTAAAATTGAGTGTAGGTGAAGCATGTAACTAGTCTACAATACACTAGTCAAACAATCAACGAGCAACTAGTCACTTTTCCGCGCAAGCTCTTTCTTCGCTTAAGAATGTGGGCTAAGTTTGCTGCTTTTGTATGCATGCCATGTAAATTATAAATGGCAATCCATGTGCAGTATTCGTAAGTACATGCACTTGTAATTTGAGTATGACTTTCCTTAAGGTGCATTCAGACACGGCAAGAAAAGTTCGTTTTGATAAATTTTTTTTTGTTTTAGCATGTTCTAAATAGTTTTCTGTGATTTTAAGAGTGTAACTGCAACACTGAAACTTACAAGAGACCACTTTCGAGCCTGTTTTCGCGATCAATTTTCCTGACAAGCCTTTGAAGCTCGAGAAATGCACCTTTCATACAAATTTTGAGGTAGCGGAAGGTTCGAAGTTTTCGTAATTTTTGAAATGGCTTCAAGTTTAAGGAAACAACCGCATTATTCATAAAATTAATCTTCAGGAACTAAATATTACATATTTATAAGTATTGTGATTTTATAAAGTATATTTCAAAATGATTTTACTAGGTTGTTTTCGTTCTTGTCTATTCGGGATAAATTTAGATTTAAATATAATATGGTATCCTTTAACTCCGGATGGAGCGTAGGGCCAAGCTTTAAATTTCGAAATATATTTTAAACAAATTTTCTATGAGCTGGCGACAAATTCGAGGTTTGCTCCGCGTTCTCCAGGGCCTTCAGTGCAGCCTGACTGTCACTGAAAACTCCAATTTGTTTCCCGCTCTATCTCCTGTGGATTATCCATTCGGCTACTTTCAGGATGGAAAACAATTGCCATTCCCCCATAGCATAGTGATATTTATTACTATCGTTTAAGTACCATCCGGCTCCAGACCCTATTTCATTCTTGGACCCATCCAGGGGAAGCAAATAAAGCATAGCATTTAAGGTATCACCAGTACCCATGGTACATAAACATACACTTCTTTGTAGCCTGTATAGTTCCCGGATTGTAGACTTAACCATGCTCCGTCGCCATCAGACCACAGAAGCGTAAGTGATGATTGGTCTGATAAGTGCTGTGTCTATCCATACGACCACAGCAGATTTCAGACCCCAGGTTTTAGCAAAGGCTCTACGGCATTGCTGAGAAATCCTCAATGCACGATTCACCTTCAGTGAAACGAGTGTCACTCAAGTCAGCTTCTTATCCAAGATTACTTCTGGATATTTAAGTTCATCGGAAAGACCAAGTGGCACACCTTTCAGTATTGGAAGACTAAGTCCATCCAATTTCCGTTTCCTCATAAACAAGACTATGGTTGTTTTGTTCGGATTAACGAAAAAACCTTGTCTTATGCACCAGTCATTGATTTTGTCAAGAATCCTCTGCACTTTCGTGCAAAGCCTCCTTAAGGATTTATCCGATGTTAGCGCACAGACATCGTCCGCATATGCTTGGACATAAAAACCGAGTTCCTGCATCTCCGTTAGTAGAGGGTCTACGACGAAGCACCACAGCAGCCGAGAAAAAACACCTCCTTGGGGACATCCTTGCTTAGCCCTGACGGTGATTAGTTCGTCACTGTTCTCACCAGCGGTTAACAGCCTCTCAGAGAGCATGGAATATATCCATTTTACAATGGTTTCATTAACTCCATGTCGTTCGGCAGGAGAACATATCGAGCCGAAAGTGGCAGTATCAAAAGCCCCGTCAGTGTCCACGAACACGCCCATTGTGTATTCGTCAGCTTCCAACCCGGCTTCAATCTTGCTAACAAGATCGTGTAAGGCTGATTCACTTGATTTTCCACTCTGGTAAGCGTGTTGATTTCTACTAAGTGGACTTCTATCTTGTTTATTTACTATACTTGTGAGACTCCAATCGAAAAAGTGCGCGCATGCAGTTCTCGCGCAAGACTCACTAAAACTTATTGTACTTCACGTGAAATATCATACAGCAGTAAAGTTTTACTGACCAAGGCGACTTTCTAAGCTCTTTAGAAGATGATTAAACCCCCAAAAAGGAGTTTTGAAAACATGAAAATCGCTTTTTGGAAACTTTACTTTACGAACTCTAAATCTTATATTTGGCAGGCTTTCACAAAACACTTTGCTTGGCACGTCTGACAATACCTTAATATTCGGATATACGCGACGTGCTCTTCGTGACAAATTACATTTTCTTCAACTTCTGCATTCTGCCGGCAAAGCTTTCGTAGTTGGCGTTTGTCTTCTTTTCGTTGCATAGCTTTATGGCTGCATTAAAAACTTCATACGCGTACAAACATGCAACGGCTTTACACATACATGCATCTATGTGTAGGTTTGTACAAACACCTATATATAATATGTACGTATAAACATATGCGCCATGGCTTAAACAACCTGTTCGCTTCTTCGTACATATTTCGTTGCACGCAAATTACCATAATTCCTTTTAAAATATCGTAAATGCCAGTGAACCTAAAATGTTAAGTATTAACTTATCCTGCATTGCAGTCAAATAGTTGGTGAGCTTGCGAGTGTGGATATTTAAACGAAATCATTGAATATGCAAGTTGCAGTAATGATTGATTTGATTGAAAGCAGGTAGAGAATACGGTCTATGTGTATGGATGTGTATGTATACGCACATACTTATACATTCACTTGTAACCATATTAACAACATTGTGAGGAACTGGCAATTGATTACTTCCGATTCCAGAGGTTTTGCGGGTTTGAATAACAATGACACTAATTGATTGATTGCTTTTATACAAAATTAACTAAAGAAAATTGAGGCATGTATGACAAATTGATAATGTTAAATTAATAATAATAAATTTAATAATCTTCAGCTAATTAATGGCATCTCTGTGTGATGAAAATTTCATAAGAAAGACATTTACGAGGTATGTAATATATATTTCCGTGAAAATTTTGAGTATTCCTTTTATTCTGGTGCGCTAAATACTCAAAAATGTATGTCGGAGTTTAACTTGAGTTTCATGGCTGCTTGAAGAAAGTAGTCTGTGTGTGTTTGACTTGAAATAAAATCAGCCTTGAATTTTCATATTATATTTGAGTAATTAGCGAGGGATAATTTTACTGTTTTTGTGCTTGCTGGCTTCCGGCATGCTTCCTGTGAGCATTAGATAACCATGAACACATGCTGTAAAACATACTCACACATGTGTTCATATTTCACGAGCATTTTACACATACAATTTAAGTATCACATAAGGCTTTAAAATTTACAACATTAGGATAAGGTCAGACGTGGCAAATTCTGCAATTTTTTTTAGTGAGTATTTTGAGAAAATTCTTTTCAACTATTCAGCATTTATTTGTGTAGCAGAGACTTGCATGCACTTGCAAAGAAGTTTGAAAAAGTAACTTTCAACTTATTGGCATTGCTTCGTGCACGCTACTCATTTTTTGGAAAGTGATTTTGCTTGCAAAGCTACCAGTACGAGTATTAGCGTGTGACATTGTTGGCGAATTGGAACTGAATGTGGAGTGTCAATAAAAGTTTACTGTAAAATATGAAAAAAACACAGTGTAACAGATGGAAACAATTTGGATCTGTGGAGTGTCCCTAAATGGCGTCGTCTGCCAATCACATTAGTTTGGGAGCAAAAGAAATCCATTATTTTCTCGGTAGATGGCAGTAGTGTTCGATGTCTCGTAAAGTAACGATCAAACAATTTAAAGCCTATGCTCGCTGTCAAGGTGACATTTTAAACTAAATATATTCGTTTGCTGTTTTTTGTTTGTTCAGTTCATTCCACAGCGAGCTACAGGGTGTTAACAATGGAAGTAAAAAAAATAATTCCGTACATTTTACAGTTTTTCTTTGATAAATACGAAAATGCAAGCCAGGCCGTTGAAATTATGAATGGTGTTTATTGTGCCCATACTGTAACAACTACAGGGTGGGCCATATAGCGTTTGCTTTTTGAACCACCTATTTTTTTGAGAATGGTAACACAAATGACATGTCAAATGTGTTCATAATTTGCTTAAAGGTTTGACATTTACGAAATGGGACGCTATACGCTTGAACAAAATTGGGAAATATTGAAAACCTATTTCCAAAGTGGTGAGTCTTCTTCTTCTTTTCTGATTTTCACATCGGTGGCTACGTCAATAAGCAAAATTGTCGGATTTGGGGCTCAGAAAATCCACACGTTACTGTAGAGAAGCAAATGCATCCACAACGAGTCACTGTTTGGTGCGGTTTTTGGTCTGGCGGCATCATCGGGTAATTTTTTTTTTCGAAAATGAGCGAGGAGCCGCGGTTACAGTAAATGGCGAGCGTTACCGTGACATGCTCAACTAGTTATTTCCAAAAATTGAAGAGTATGACATGAATGACATTTGGTTTCAACAGGACGGTGCAACTTGTCACACTGCCAAAGTTACACTTTTGGCTACCGTTTTTGAAAACCGCATAATCAGCCGAAATTCCGATATCAATTGGCCGCCTCGGAGCTGTGATTTAAGCCCGTTGGACTATTTTTTGTGGGGAGCCGTTAAGGACAAATGCTATGCGAACCATCCAGAGGCGATTGATGCTTTAGAACACGAAATCAAAGTTGCCATTCATGAAATTGGAGCCCAAACAATCGAAAATGTGCTTAAAAATTGGGTTGATCGAATGGCCTACTGTAAAGTCAGTCGTGGCAGTCATTTGAACGATATTATTTTTCATTCATAAATGAAAATTGAAAAAATATTGATTAGTTTTTTTTTATAGCCGATTCAAAAAGCAAATTTTACATGACCCACCTATAATTACGTGCAATTTTGGTTTCATCGATTCCGGTTAGACATTTTTGATGTTAAAGATACTCCTCGTACAGGCAGGCCCGTCGTTGAAAATGTCGATAAAATCACAGACATAATCCAAGTTGAGCGACAGTAGTCGTACCATCGGCCAGGACCTAAAGATCGACCATGAAACAGTTTTGAACCATTTGCCCAAACAATGGGGTTTTCCAAACAAAAGTAATATTTTGATATTCAAAGAAAAATTATATTTTTTAATGTAAATTATTGGATGTTTATTTCATTATAAAGAGGAAGGTATGCAGTTAATAGTGGAAAATAACATCACGCAAATGACCACCACGATCACGCTTACAGAACAATATCCTTTTCATGAAATTCTCCAAAACCGAATTGCAAAGTAACTGCCCTAGGCCCTCGTTAGCCTCACGAATTGCATATTTGAGGTCTGTTGGCGTAGACCTTCTCTTTCACGTGGCTCCAAAGAAAACAGTCACAAGATGTTAAATCAAAAGATCTCAGTGGGCAATTATGATCACCTCTTCGAGAGATAACACGTGCCGGAAACTTTTCCCATAAAAGATCAATGGTTTCGTTGCTTGTGTGGCACGTAGCGCCGTCTTGTTAAAAATTAACGTTGTCTAGATCAATACCATCCAATTACGGCCATAAAAATCGTTAATCATCTCTCGATAGCGCAATCCATTCACCAATAACAGCTGTTTTTGGAAAACCCTATAATATTTGGCATTTGTGAACTAAACAGCTGCAGTATACAAACAGGCACGCAATGGAACGCGTTTATGTCAAAAAAATATTTCCTTCACACAATGGGCAGACCAACTTGCAAAGGAAGGTACCTGTATGACAGTCATAGGTAATTTTATGGAGATACCTCTCGCAACTTGTAAGCTTCTCATTAAGGACGCACTAATCAGTTCTCCAAATCAAAGATGGATTAGCGTTAACACCTGTGAAATTGCTTTGCAAACATGGCCAAGGCTAAACTTACGTCGGTCCAACAGTATTATAAAACTGAGTAAACTTCAAATCAGGACCTTAGTAGGGGCCCTCACAGGACATTGTCTCATAGGAAATCATGCAAGGAGATTAGCCGTTACACGCATGATTTCTGTCGGAGCTGCAGAAATGAGGAGGAGTTGGAAACAATTCAACACCTTTTTTGCACATGCCCAGCTCTAGCTAGAAGCAAGAGCCGATTTTTAAAATCCTACTTCTTAACGAATATAGATAATCTATACACTTAAGGTATCAACAACCTTTTACGCTTTGTCAAAAGCTCAGGATGGTTCAATATGGAGAGGGAACTGTAGCCCAGCCCCCGCGGCTCACAACGGGCCCATTTCGTGGTCTAAGTGGCATCGTTGTCACTATGTGCGATGGGGCTGCCAAACCTAACCTCACACAAAAAAAGATTGCCTTCACTCAAAATCATTTTTTTATTTTGTAAAAAAGTTGCTCAAAATTAAAATTGTAGTATTTTTCCGATAATTTATGGAAAGTTATAAGATATGTATTTTACTAAAAAAAATTTAACGTAATTCTCTAATTTATGCCACCTACAAATTTACAGTTCCCATTTTATGGTATATGAAATTCAAATGTATTATGGGAAAAATCATATCTGAAATCATTTAAAATTGATTGAAATATTTGTAAATTTTACAAATATTGATCTTAAGTATTTTGAAATATTTATAAAACTTATTTTCAAATCTTGCTTATGCCTTTACCCTTGATCAGCTTAATAGTTTTTTTTATAATCAAACTCTAAAAATGTTATTTATTTTATGAAATACTAAAAAAGTGCATTGAAAATGCTGTCGCGTAGACTAAGAAGCTGAATATGCATGGGGCGAAAAGTGATTATGCGTTACTGGAATTTAAAGATGACCATGGGCAAGTCTGAACTGTTTCGATTTTTGACGATTGTTCAAACATTTCGCTAGTTCTCATTGCTTTCCTTTATAGACGAATTTCCGGTCGGCAGTAGTGATGCATAGGTAAAGTAACGCACTCGTATTGGCTGACACAAAAGAGTTTTTGCATACTTAAAAGGTAAAAAATAATGTGTCATTCGCCTTATAGCCGTACTTTGTTACCCAATTATTTATTTGTCTTTCTAAACCTGCCCTTCGGAAATGGCAGACATTCGGGTGTATTTCTGTCACGGACAACTTCCTTATAAAACCTACAACTTTCTTTCTCAAACCTAAATACATTTTTTTTAATTTTTGCCATTTTTTTAACTTTGCGTTGTTTCTATGGTTCCCATCAAAATAGTTTAAATGATTGTTTTTGACATTTAGGAATAGAAATTAAAATAGGAGATTAACTAATAAAGATCTGTAAACAGCTTAAATGAAATTTACGGAAAAGTTTAATTTCTCCCCATGGAAATTTAATGATAATTTCCAAGGTGTTTGGAGGCATGGGTAAACTGAAAACCAAAAAAACCGGAGTTTCATTTTCTTGTTCGTAAAAAAAATTTACCAGCCGCTGTGGTCGAATGGGTTGGTACGTGACTACCATTCGCGAGTCTGTAGCTTCGAATCTCCGTGGTTGAAATACCAAAATCATAGAAAAAGTGTTTTCTAATAGCGATCGCCTCTCGGCAGGCAATGACAAATCTCCGAGTGTATTTTTGCCATGAAAAAGTTACTTACAAAAATTATTTGCCATTCGAAGTCGATTTAAAACTGTAGGTCCCTCCATTTATGCAACAACATCAAGGATCAATCATTCATTTTGTTTTTGTTTATTTCATCTTTACGCGTTCCCTTGCTTGCCGCTTTTTGTGCTACAGCTGTGTATTTATATTTAGTTCACAAGTGTCAAATATGATTGACGTACCACGCCATTAGTGTGGCTAATTTTGCACCATTTGTAAAAACTGCTCTAGAATTAAAAAAAATTAAATTCTTTTGCCCTGTGTAATTAATAATCTTGCGTTTATTAAAAAATTATATGTTTCCTTTTCGCATCTTTTTTAAGACTTAGATATGTAGATGAGAAACAACAAGGGAAAAAGTTGCAATCGCTGTTAAAAATTAGTCTCAGAAAGTTAATTGGCAATGCATGCATACTGGGCGCGACTTTTCACGATTTCGATCCACTTGCTTCAGCACTTTTTCCTTGCCACGTCTGACGACACCTTTATGCACAAATGTGTTTTATCATTTTTTGTAACAGAAAAAGCAAAAAAAAAAAACAAACACGACAAAAAAAAACCAACTCGATATGTAAATCTCAGCACACTCAGTGACAGCTCGCATAATACCCTAAAAATTCATTAAGCATAAAAATATGATAAACAAACAGATGCTGTAATATATTATATTTTGAAATTATGGCATCATGCATCAGGAAGCTGAGTAGTAGCATAAATAGCTGGAAGCAGCACTCATATGGGGTGAAGCTGAGCTGCCGCCGTAACTCTCGAAAATACGCATTCTTCATGGCGCTTTTCTTAGAACATCATCTCCCTAACATATGTATTTAGGTATGTATATAAATATGTATGTGTGTGCATTCTTTGATTCTGGTTTATGTGTTTTTTTTCCTGTTGCTGCTTCTCAAAAGCTGACGTCTAGTACTTCCATTCTTAGCCGCGTTTTGGTGCTATGATAATGCCACTCTATAAATAATTTCTACAGTTGCTCGGTAATTTTGCTGGTACTGGCTGCATATGGATGTTGTTATTATTTTTGCTTGTGCCACTTACTCGTAATTATTATTCTTGCACGTTTATTTGTATTTAAAATGTTCTTTCTTCATCGCCTGTTCGGTTGCCTTTTAATACTGGTACTACCAGCTGCTACTCAGCGCCTTTGCGCCTCCCGACTCTCGACTCTTCACTTTTTGTGGTCACTCGTGCATGAGTCGATTCCCTGATTACGCCAGATGTTGATATTAACTACTTAAAAATCACATAAATGCACGAAGTACTGTTTCATTCACGTGTTAGTTTACATAGGCCGGCAAGTGAAGCTAGAAGGTTTTTTTATGGACATACGCATGTATGTAAATATGTAGATTTGTATGGATACTTGAAAGTTGTATGGTGCCTTATACGCCTTATGTTGCGTGTTCTTACGTTTTTCGACTGACATTTTTGTTTGTTTTTCCTTCACGCTTTTCGTTCTTTTATGCGGTATTAACATTTATGTACATTGACTTTGTTTTCTTATTTTCCATCAAAAAGTTTTTATAATAAAAAATTTAATGGAGTGCATTTGCATGTTTAGTATTTTTTTCGTTTGCTGGGTTTGGATTTTTCAGAGCTCTTTTACATATGTATGTATAGTAAGTCTTGGTGTTGTTTTGGTTTCGGTTTTCTTTTCATCTTTGAGCGACAGAGTTTTCATAAAATATGAATCTACTTTTCAAATGTAGTTGGGTCTAGAGCCGGCAATTCTTATAATTAATTTTTTAGCAAATAAATAAAAAAACTAATTCTGTCTGAAAATTTCAATGTATTATTGTTATACCTGTTGCCTGTTATCTGTTATCTGTTGTTGTTGTTGTCACCGGCTGTCATCCTCTATCACATCTAACGGTAACCCCAAGAAACATGCTGCTTCCACGGGTTGGGTTCAAAGGCAGAAGCGTGTTTTGTTAGTGAGTTTAAGGGGGCATGCAAATAGGTGGTTAGTATTGTGCGGGGTACCTTCAAATGCCGGACATATGTTGGGTATGTCGGAGTCGAACGTAATTATGCCTAGATAACGCGAACTTCACGAGGCAGCTGAAGCTTTTCGTCTGCGCTGGGTGGTGGTTGGACTCCGAAGACAACATCCCGGGTCGGAAGTTTAGGTGCTAAAAGACACCCCGAGGAATGTCACTTAATGCCTGCCTATAAACTTTGGATTCGTGGATATCTAAAATAGTTTGCTTGGTCTACCCCAAAGTGTTTCCATAGGGTGATGTGTAAAAAACTTTATTATAAATTTTCGGATTTTCCAAAGGTTTGTTTTAGTTTAAAAACGTTGAGTTTTGTGCAATAATATCACGGCATGACATAATGCGATAGACTGAAGAGCAATAGTCAGTGGTACATATTTTACAAAGTTTTCTGCGTTTTGTTATTTCCAAAAAAGGTTAAGTACACAATATAGAATTTTTTCTACAACGTATAGGCGGTTGTCGTAGCAAAATGGATTAGTGGATGACTACCACTCAGAAGTGCACGATCTGGAAACCCCGATACGAAACAACGAAAAATAGGACACCTGTTTTGTAATAGCGGTCGCCCCTTGGCAGGAAATGGCAAGCCTCCGAGTGTATTTCTGGCATGAAAAAGCTCCTCATAAAAACTATCTGGCGTTCAGAGGAGGCATAAAACTCGATGTACATCCATGAAAAAAACATCAAGTGGCACACCACAAATAGGAGGAGGGGTTCAGCCAAAACAAAAAGTTTATGCTTATACGAGTATATGTATATGGAAGTCTTCAGAAATTTGCTAGATAGCAACCAAACTTCGACTTCGGGTACACATGTTCGGTTCGGCTTTTGCTTTTGTAATTTTTTTTTTGAATACTGCGACTTCGGTTCCTGCCTGCATTTGCTTTAAAAAAATGCTTTAAAATATCTATCTGTTCCTGCATAGACTGTAGTAAATTGGCAATTGCCAGGCCACACGTTGCTAAATTGGCCCAGAAATATTTAGAGGGACTGAATTAGGAAATCTTACCCCATTCGCCGTATTCCCCAGACATTACACCTTCGGATTACCATCTGTTCCGATCAATGCATTCAGCCCTTATTAGAGAGCGGTGCACTTCTTACGAGAGCATCGCAAACTGACTCAATGAATGGATCGAGTCAAAAGAATTTGAATTTTTCGTCGGAGGAATCAGTATGCTGCCTGAAAAATGGATTAAAGTTGTAGCTTCCAATGGCACATACTTCACATTATATCATGTATTCTTTAATTGTTTAAATAATTCGTAACTTTGGCTATGATATGTCGGAAACTTATTGCCATGCCCAGTATTATGAAATATACTAGTATATTAGTTTAACACTTTACAAAAAAAAATCGATTCTACATCAAATAAGGTATGAGTGCCTGTACATCTTTTTGGATTTCGAAATGAACTACGTTTTTAATCGTAATTATTTATTTTTATTATGCCCTCGATCTGCCTCATTTATTACCATAAAAACGCGATTAGATAGACGATTGGAAATAGTTCACGCGGTTTGGAAGATATTTCTATTGATTATGAAGCGACTGGTTCCGAGAAAAGTTGATTCGCAGAAAATTTATAAAATACTAAGCTTTAAGGAGACAATTTAATACTAAGCAAGTATTTGTACATACATACGTTACAAGGCCTTTTGCCTGCTGTAATGCCTGTAGCATCAGCACGTCAGCATCCATAATTACCTGTAAAGAAAAAGCAAAATAATTATTTGTAAGCAAGATTTGGAATTTGTTTATTCTGTGTAGTTACGTAAATATATATTAAGCACGCCCATAGAAAACGATTCAATTATTCAATCGTAAACAAATTTCATTCAGCAAATGAAATATTATTTTTTGACTGAGCTTACAGTATACAATTGCTATTGGTCATCTTAAATAACTGCAGCTCTAGGACTTATCGAGAAGTTCTGAAAATTTATTTCTTTCTTATTCATTTCTATACTTGCTATACACATACGACCTACCAACTTCTGAAGAAACAATAGTTGGAGCGTTCGCGGGTGACACTGCCGTAATTACAATCGATAGGACTTGATAAAATAACTCATTGATTGAAATCTTTTCAAGTTACTTTTACACTAAATTAAAAAACGTGCCCACTCGTTAAGCTCAATAATATAATCATCCCCCAAACTAACGTCACAAAATATCTCGGCATGCGTCTTGATAGCAAACTCACATGGAAAACAACCCATATTTTCACCAAACGGAAGGCTCTATGAATAAAATTAAAAACCTAAATTGGTTAGTACATCGAAGTTACAATGTTTCTCTCGAAAGTAAGATCTAACTTTGCTCAGTTGTCTTGAAACCGATATGGACATATGCCATTCAACTTAGGGCACTACAACTAACTCCAACATCTATGTAAATACTTAAAAGATTCCAGTCGAAAACTCTCAGAATGATCTCAAACGGCTCTTATTTTGTCACAAATGCACAAATTCATCGTGATCTCAAAGTACCCAAAATAATTGAAGAAATAAGAAAATATGCCACATCATACAACACACGACTACAATCGCACTCAAACTCTCTTGTCACAGGAATAATTGCAAATCCCATGACATTCACCGGACTTCAGAGAAAATCTGAAAAATCAAAAGAGCTCATAAATTAGTCTAAATTATTATTTATTATAAAATTAGTAAATGGTTGCACTACTGGGTGTGTTCCATAAATGTGTTTTCTCTTAAATGAATTAAATACCTTTAAGTAAAAATATTGTTTAATGTTTAAAAACCAAGTCGCAATAAAGAAATGGATTAAAAAAAAATTCTTTTTGATTGTAATAATTAGAATTGTAAAAATATCGTTTATGTTCCCATAAAAACGATATATGTATCTCCAATTTACAAAATTTGTGAAAATAAAAAAAATTGCCTTGTGGTTGAGTCTTTTCGAAAATATGTTTCGAATGAAAGAAAATTCTCAACAACGATGAAAAAAATTTGTTAATCAAAGCGATGAGTGAGCGAGTTCAAACTTACACTTTGCTAAAACTGAATGGGCTGGCTATAGAACTTTATACTTTAAAATTTTCAAAATATTCTGATTGAAAAGTTGAAAAATGTTTTGTAAATTTGTTAAATATTTGTGAATTGTGCCAAAAGCTTAAAGCTTTGAGACATGTATTTTTTATTATAAAGGGTGGTTAAGTTTCAAGGGCCGGTGTTGATTTTAAATAAAATACAACTTTTTTAGAAAATTATTGACATTTCTCTTTATTATGATAATATTGGTATGGCTCAATTACGTATGGAACAAAATATCGGCCAAATGGCCGGCGCGGCCTCGGCGGCGCACCTCAAAAGACCACCAAATGCAAATAGTACCTTATAAAAAGTATTTGTGTTTTATGGCGGAAGGGTTAGATTAAGATTTTATATTGGGAACTGGTGTGTGATTTTTGTAGTATGCAGTCATTTAAAAAATTTAAGTTCAAATTTAAATTTACCGTTCAGTTGAGCTAACAGACCATTTTCGGGATACTGGTAAGTGAGAAGCAAGGACATGAATTTAGTGGTGGGTATCAGTCATGAAATACAACTCATGACGTTTCAATAAAAACCCAATAGTATCCAGCAAAATCCATAGCAGCTCTATGCATTTAGTCCAGATCTGTATGCCCCCATTACAAAAAAGGCGAAACTTTTATACATTAAAAAAGAATTTATGGCACCATATTTTTGAAAAATTTCTGTTTTTCGGTACATCAGTCTAGTATTGCCATGCTATGAAATAAATATGACACTTCTATATACGAGTACTTATAAATGACTTCAGTTATTGTGTCATCCGTGTTAATCTGATTTGTGCTGGGGTAAAAAAATGAGTTTCTAGCAGAAAGAGCTACGACTGACTTTTGTGTTTAACTTGGTTAATGTTGTACTGAAACGCTCCAAAAGCTTTAAAAATAATCCATTGTTCGGTTTGTTTATCCGATGTAGCAATTCACGAGTGTTCCAAGCGATTTCGATCGGGTAAAGAAACGAATGAGTAGAAAAATCGGGTAGTGAGAATAAAAGATTAGGTCGTCCACAGAGTAGATTATGCCCAGAACAAATAACCATAAAGTGCGTGAATGATTTCATTAAAAATAATAGGCTTCTTCAGACCGACTTCGATAAGTTACGAATAAACTAATATGGAGTTCCCGAAAAAGAGCAACTACTTACCTGTTTCCGAAAAGTGTAGCGATATCTTTAAAATAGCCTTTGAAGAGCAACTCAGAAAAGAAAAAAGTAAGAGCGTGTCGACTTAGAAAATTCACCGCGGTACCGAATACCAAATTGTAATGTTATTGAAGTCTGGCTGAATACTCCCATTTTGATGGAGTCCTTAGGTCTTCATAAGTTAAATTCAAATTTGTGTCACACAAGCAAGCTGGCCATCAATCTCATGCTTCAAATGGTGTGACTGAATTTCATACAAAAAGGCAAAACATTTCGTTCCACCATATGGCGTACTTGCCTGATTTGGCAATGAAAGAAAAGCGTCATGAATCAATTGTAGCTATGTGCCACTCTGTGAAAAAACATAGAATGGCGGTCATAATAATAGCAGTGCGACATACCTACACATGTATTACACAATACGTTTACTACCTGTATAACGATTGCTTATATGGAAGAAAATGCACAACATCATCCAGAAAAAAAATGACTAAAAATCAACGCGAAGTTTGAGCCACTTCAAATCTGCACAGCATTAATCAAAACTGAACGCGTATTAATCATAACCAGAATTTTCTAAAAATTCTGACTAAAAAGCTTGAAATTTTGTTGGATTTTTCCAAATTTTTTACAAACTTTCAAACTTTGAGTTATATTGTTTTTGTTGGAATACGAACTATATTTTTAGAAAAAAAATAGTCAAAACTTTCCAATAAGTCGCGTCACTGTACATAGATGGCCCGTTGGATTATTTGCAAATCGCACCAAACTTTGTAGCTAACAGGAAGGCGAATAAGTATATCAGTACAGTTCGTAATTAAATGCAAATAACCTGGGCGTTTGAAAAGCACCATGATAACACAACAACTACAATTTACTTATTTGCCATCATAACTTGGAAGGGTCATGATTGATTAATAAGAAAACAAAAAATAAATAATAATGTATCACAAAATATACTCCGGTGATTTCTATTTATTTGCAAAAAGTACGTTTTCGCTGGAATAGAGGGAGTACAAAAGTTTACCTCCCACTCTGAGGCTGATATTACCAATAAAATATTGAATAATTAGAACCAGAAAAAAAAGAAAGCCAAAAAAAAAACAATATTTGGAAATTTACTAAAGAAAAGTTCGTGCGTTAATGCAATACAACATTTCTGGAGCTTAGTATTCAAAAGAAGAAAAAACCAAAAACATTCACATGCCTCCCAGAATGGTTTATGTTATGTTCATGTATGTATGTATGCATGCATGCATGTATATTCTGTAGATTTCGAATGAACTATGCTCAAAAGTGAGGTGACTAGGGGAAGCGGGATTTGGTATTGGCGGCTACAACATTTGCGGTTGTACTTCAATTGAAAATAAATTGAAAACATTGGAAAAACAAAGAACAAAATTTTTATACAAACATACATATGGGTTGTGGGTTTTTTGTTGGCTCACTGTTTTATTAGTAGGCACGCGTGTACGCATCGATTCAATTGGCCTTATGTGCAAGTATGTATGTATGGGTGTATATATGTTAATATGCATCCTGTGTATTGCTAAGTTGGAACTTTACGAAAGTGGAATAAAAGCATACATACATACGAACGGATGAATTTTAGTACAGTCAAACCTTTATAAGTGTGAACTAAGAAATTAAGTAATACAAATAAAAGTAGAGTCCTACCTAAGGATGCGAGTCCCGAGACCAAAGATACAATTTTTTTTACAAAAATCATCTTTTTGAGGAACGAAAAGTTTTATTTGCCACACTGGCGGAGATATGGACGCCAGTAATGCCGAATTTCTATAAAACAGCTGAGTTTGTATTTCGCGGAGAATTATGTTTGAAGAGTACGAAAAAATATCGGCCAAAAAATGACCGGCTCTCGCGGCAGTTAGGATAAATTTCACGCAGAGCAGTTAGCATAAATTGCATAGGGCTTTAGCTAGAAGTTGGCAAATTTCAGGGTTAACAGAAAGTCGTATATTTGCTTAGAGAAATTGATATTTTTCTTAGTCTAATGGTTATGGGTGGTACTAGAGATAATATACTGCATAAAGCATTTTAATTTGAAGCAGTAAAGTGCTTCTGAGTTGGCTTTATAAGCAATAAATTTAGATTATGCTTGAAGAACAACACTCACAATGCCTTTTTTCCTTACGAACACACTTTAATACAAAACAAAACAGTAATTTAGTCGAAAGAAGTAATTCGTTGATATATTAAATACAAAAAAGAGCATAATTCGTTTAATTCCGTGCAACGAACGTTGATTAAAGTATCAGGCTCTTGATAAGCTGGGTGGTTATATTTCAATAATTTAGTTGCAATTTTATTTCTTATATAAACAACTGCAACTCTTTTTATTAGAAATTACATGTACATATGCAAAGGGTGATCAGATCGGAGGTAATTTTTCCAATAGTGTTTTGTTTTTTGACAGATGACCCGTGACTACTGTCAAACTAAACATGTAATTTTTTTCAGTATTCATTGACATTTCATCATGGAAAGACTTACGCTTCAACAACGTTTACAAATTGCAAAATTTTATAACGTAAATCGAACTCTGTGAGAAGTGTTCTTCGCGCGCTCAGCCCAGGAGTTTTGTTCAGCGATGAACCCAATTTTGGCTAATGGGCTACACCAATAGGAGAAATTGGCGTATTTGCGCTGAAGTGCAACCCAAAGTATTCAAGTACAGCCATCACATCTATTGAATGGGGTACAAAAGATCATTAGATCGAGGTGCAAACCTCATTCATTCATTCATCTTTGAAAACCACCGTTTTGTGCGGCCTATGGGTTGGAGAAATCATCGACTCATATTTCTTCAAAGCCGAGGCCGGAATTTGAAGCCCGTGATCCCCACAACATTTGGTTCCAATAAGACGGCGCTACTTGCTTTAAGGGGTTAGGTGGGTTTGAAAATTTCAAAAAATCGATTTTTTTTTGTCTTATTAAATAGTATAATATGTTTAAAATATTCTCCTAAAATTTCAAATTGATCCGAGTAAAATTCTACGAGATAGACCCTCCAGAAGTTCCGCCCATCAGGCCATGTCAGTGCAGCGTTTCGCAGGTATACGCGTTTATCTCAAAACTCGATTTTTTAAGTCGGTGGACACGATTTCTCGAAAAGTTATGAAGCGATTTTGTTCAAATTTTGCACACATCTTTGGAATAATATTATCAAGTTATTGAACGAAGGATTTTTTTTTTTTTTATTACAACTAATTTTTTCGAGCCAACACATGACGAAAATTTGACCAAAAAATGTGTTTTTTGTTTAAAGTCTGTCAAAAATTCAAATTAAATTTTTTTTTCCTTCGTCCAGTAACGAGATTTATCCATGGACTAACGAAATATTTTTGGTTTTTTGATTTTAGATGAACCAATAATGAGTTATGCTGTCCACGGCAAGAGCATTTTTTTGTGAGACGTTAAGGGAGATGAGGTACCAACGGCTGAGTTTTCGGAATTTTTAAATAAAAATTTCACAAAATACTGTTTAAATATGTATCTTTGATATGCTGAATTGTTTAAATAAAATATATGATTGTATATATTAAAAAAAAAATAGTAAAAATACCCTTTTTTTGAACCTCTGTAACCCACTTAACCCCTTAAAGCCCATCAAACAATGGATTTACTGCGTCGTCGTTTCGGTGAGCAATTTATATCTCGTCTCGGACGAGTGGATTGGCCACCAAGATCGTGTGATACCACACCTTTGGACTTTTATTGGAGGAAGTATGTATAGTCCAAATGCGTCGTAGATAAACCAGCCTCGATTGAGGTATTGGAAGCAAAAACTTCTAAAGTTATTCACAAGATACCGGCCGAAGCTCTCCAGCGAAGCATTAAAAATTGGTGTTTGCGGATGACCAATTTACGGCCAACATTTCAAAGGTAAAACATAAATGTCATAAATAGTTCTACACTAAAATAATAAATATTGTTCAATCAATTTGAATTTTCGTTGTCTTATTTCTATTTAAAAACCGATACCTCTAAATTGATCACCTTTTATATTTTAAGACACAAAATTGAGTTCGCTCTTGATTTTCACATTTTCCACTTAATGTTTGAAACTTTGTTCAAATTTTTCAAAACTTTAAACTTTTTAACGCACTGTGGCCATCTGTTGCACCGGAGCTTTTCCGACGACTTCAGGCCCGAGATAAGATGCTCTGATTGGTCTCCCACCACTTGACGCTTTCATCCAAGGAGAGCCCTTGAAGATCATCTGCAGGATGAAACACAATGGGAACTGGTACGGCACCTGTCCGGCATTGGAAAACAGAGAAGGTATGGACTTCGATCCAACGATTCTCTCCATGCCCCTTTGACTCCATGCCATCAAGAGTCGTACTTGAAAAGAGATACAGTTAGTGCTGCCAGAGGCTCAGTTGTGGTCAAACTCTGAAAATGAGCTCGGCAAACACTGTTTTCGCATTTTTACGTATGGTTTCAAGACCGAGCATGGCTCCGACTCTGGGGTCTACGTGGAATCCAGCAGGACAAAGCTGCACTTTGCTCTTGGAATGCATGCATCTGTGTTTCAAGCGGAGGTGTACGCTGTTCAAGAAGCGATGAACTTTGTAGTGGAATACAGATAAAGAGGCAAATCTATATGTGTCTGCAGCGATAGTCAACCTGCGCTCATGGCCTTCCGCAGCTTGGCAGGCTAAGATAGGCTGCAGATGGACTAAACTGATGTTATTTGTCATGTCCGATCGACTGTCGCAAACCCTCCTGTCATTAAGGAGAAGAGAGTGCAGACAACTGGTTGGACTGATGATGGGCCACTTTCTGTGGGCGAAGCACATGGAAAAGGTAGGCATCTCAGACAGTGTACTCTGCCCAGCATGTGAAGAGGATGAGACGGCGGACGACTTCCTGTGCGTGTGCCCCGCCCTCACTCGAATCAGGTTTGAGGTCTTTGGCACGAATGTGTTAAGAAGCTCCTTGGCACCACAAGATCTACTCAGATTGCTTCGGATATCGGGTAAATTTAAAGAAAATTAAAAGGGAATCCAAGTGTAGTATTATACAATGGACTTAATTAATGTCTGCACTTGCTAGTTGTCCCGACAAAAAGAAAGACCAAAATTTTTATAATTTTTTTGGGTATGCAATTTTGTAGCACATTGAAATCTAGCCTGTGCATGTTTCAAGTGACTAAAAAATAGCGTTAATGTTTGACAATTTCTTTTGCCTGAGGTACAACACCTCATTTTCCATGCAAGCATGTATTTTGCTTGAAATTTTCTTGCTTGCAAAAAGAAGCATCCTACCATGAAAAATTTCATACAAAGTTAGAAATCTCATAGAAAAATAATTAATTTCAGGACAGTTTCAGAATCCCGGGATTACAAAAAAACAATTCCGAAGATCCTAGGGACAATAAAATACCGAAAGTTGACATCCTGCCAAATTAATCCTCGAAAATCTCTAGAGGTGAAAATATGTAGAAATTTATATAGGAGAGCGTCGGCACTTCTATAACAGATTTTGGAATTTTTGATAAGTGGTTGTAGAACATAACCATTATTTCATTATTAAGACGCTCTACCAATTGAGTGTACAGTTACATTTAATAAGCTCAATCTTTTTATGTCCTTGCCGATCCATTGCTATAGGATTTTCTCTGCATTCTTCGAACTTCGTTAAAGGTTAAATTAGAGGAGCCATACCATAACGCCATAACCGTGCTTTTAGCAATAACGAAATTTACTGTCATCTATTATTGGTAACGTAGCCATAAACAGCCGATATTTACATGCAACTTCATTTATTTGTTCATTTCGAAAGTGCAGAAACTTGAGAAGTGAGGAGGAAATTAGGAATTTATTTAAAGGCATTACATACCACATGACAGCTAATCGTAATCAGTTGTTTATGGTTACAAACAAAAACCAAACATGAATTCACATTATGGCATGTCACCTCTAATTGATTATAGTGATGTCCATAGGTTGGTTCTATTAGCAGATTTATGGCACCTCTAATTCAACTTTATATGGGAAAAACCAATCCACAGCTACCATAAACGAGTAACAGATGCTGTTTTATCCAAGTTGAACTGTATATGTACTCGCAGTTGTACAATCATCTGCATGCTTCGATGAATTGATATATCGCTGCTGCAGTAGCTTCGGTTGTCGTACCGGTAACAGCACGATTGCAACTTGCCACATGCAGCATATGCCAAAACAATGTAAACAAACAAATAAGCTTGAAATAAATGCATGAATAAATATCCGGAAAGAGAATGTTCAACTTGTCAGTGGGATGGCACGAAGAACGTAGGTCTTGGGATATGGGTGTGTTGCTGTATGCGCACCACATTTAGACGCATATGTAAATACATATGGTTGTGCAACTTAGAAAATACACGAATGCCTGAACTCACAATTGAACTGTTTAAACTCAGAAAATATTTTACATTTTAAAATTCTTAAATTTACCACTTTCGGCATGTACCGGCGGCTTTTCTGTTTTGCTACACCTAAGAAGGCAGAAACATAGAATTTTAGGTAAGCATGCAAGTCATGCGTTTTTTTATTCTTCTTTGTTGTAAGTATGTATGTTTGTCTGATTAAATATTGTATTTCTCCTCGATTGACTGCAAAGCTCAGCAAACCCACTGTCTGACATAGCTGATAGTTTACCGTGACATAAGGAACTAAAACTCTAATATACGCGCCCTAAGTATTTATGAATGCTCGTTGACATCAAAAAGGGGTCAACAATAAATTTACATCAGCGGTATCTATACCTCATCCATCTGAAAAACTTAAATATTTCAATATTTACTGCCAACTAATTTGTGGCGGCCGCCGTAGCCGAATGGGTTGGTGCATGATTACCATTCGGAATTCACGGAGTGGTCGTTGGTTCGAATCTCGGTGAAAGCAAAATTAATAAAAACATTTTTCTAATAGCGGTCGCCCCTCGGCAGGCAATGGCAAACCTCCGAGTGTTTTTCTGCCATGAAAAAGCTCCTCATAAAAATATCTGCCGTTCGGAGTCGGCGTGAAACTGTAGGTCCCTCCATCAACATCAAGACGCACACCACAAATAGGAGGAGGAGCTCGGCCAAACACCGCCATTTATTTATTTTTTTTTTAATTTGTTATTGCCTGTTAATACGATCAAAATTAGACTGTAAAAATTACAAGAGTTCCTCAACGCTTTTGATAAATAGCACTAAAAAAAAATATCTGTCACACATTGCTTTTAAAGTTTGTGCCTGAGGTTCCTTAAAGAGGTCAAAAGCTTACCCTTTCTTAGACTGAAACGGCATATGAAGTCAGAAGATACTTCTACCCAAAGTATAATAAATCTTTAACAATTTTATGTGGAATACCACGAGAATAATTTGCTTGAAATATATCAGCCTTCTACCTCCTTCACATATGAGTCTTTTTGTACTTTGCCGGCGAATAAAGAAAGCACAAAGAAAGCAGATATTTAATGGCACAGAAACAGTAAGAAAATGTTAGCCATGAAGTTTTGGTATATTGATTCGGTCTAGAAATAAGCGAATGAGTTCCTATTCAACTAATATCCAACAAATCGTACACTATTATATATAATAACGGGTCTTTCAAAAGACGCGCCCAGATGTTGTTTTAAAATAAAACATGTGAATATTAAAATTATTTCAGGTTTGACCATTTTCCTTCAAAATCATGGTGAAAAGCTTTCAAAAATGAGCTCTTTAACAGACCGTTATTCGACTGTGAGCGAATTTGACAGAATCAGCTGATGGGCTGACGACACTTGAGGCGTGTTTACAAAAACAATGCGATTGATTTGATGACATACGAAAATAAATCAACACAACCTTCACTCATGTTGGTTCGTTGCTGTCTGAGCAACGACTGATTGGACGAGTGTGTGAATACATGTGAAATGATCGTGCAGAATTCGGCTGCTGAGTCCCCAAGTGACGTGGCAGCCAAAGTTTCCTCACAATTTTCTTTTTCACCATAGCCAAATAGCAAACCATAGCCAATAACAAAACCTTAGGTTATATTATCTTTTAAATGTCCACCATGAGCACGTCTACAGGAAAAATACGCCAAACAGTCGACTCATGAATGTCTAATTGTTAAGGATGGCCAGGTATTGATGTTGAGGTTGTTCAGCAACACTTTGCGCTACAGCAGAACGTCTAGTGTTTCGTTTGACAGTATTTTTTTACTATTCCAGAAAAAGTTGCTTGAAATTTTTGCAACAACCTTTGAATTGTCGACTTATTTGGACGATTATTTCCACCAAAGAAATCACGAAATTTGTTTAATGGCTTAAATTGGACAGCTATCTACTTGACAAATGTCAAAGATGACATAACAAAAGGTACTGTCTATGAATAAGGTGTCTTATGAATTATTCACTACTGATATCTAGGCGTCACTTCGAAAAACCTTTTTTCAAACAAAAATGTATATTCAGAGGAGTATGAAGCCGTCGTAGTTGAACGGGTAGATGCGTGGCTATCATTCTTTAGTGCCCAGGTTCGAAACCTGGATATGAAACACCAAATTATAAATAAAAAGTTTTTTCTAATAATTGTTGCCCTCAACAGGCAATGGCAAATCTCCGAATGCATTTCTGACATGAAAAAACTCCTCATAAAAACCCGTAAATTATGAAAGAATCATTTTGACATATCATCTGTTACCTATTTCGGCTAACAGAGTTCCAGACTTTTAATGTCGAAGTGCTCAATCAGGTATAATATTGGAAAAAAATCGACCGACGCATGGATAGAAATTTTAGTTTCTGTCGAATAGACAACAGGCGTGATTTTTATCTGATACCTAGTGATTTACAATAATAAAATAGAGCAAAATTTTCTTCTTAGTTACTGAAATATCGCATTTGGTGCTTCAATTCAATTCTCGGGAAATCAAATTAAAGTAAGACTTTTAAACAATAGCAAAACATTTAAAAAAGGAAACCCTTTCCTTCTTTGTTAATTTTGGAATGCGACAAACTTTTTGAAATTTTGCCAAAAGTAAATCATGTTAACTTAAAATTGGCTTTTTGTTGTAAAAAATGTTTATAACAAAATTTATAGTTTTATGGTACTAAAGTTTGAAGTTCAATTTGTTTTCATACTTGTCATAAAAAATCTATAATTTAGTAAAATTTATTTAAAAATTATTTTGGAAAATATTAAACATTTAAATTTTCCCAGAAATAAATCACTACCTTTACTAATGAATTAAAACACATTTTGGCATATAAAAAAATATATTTATTGGGCAAAAGATCTCAGTTCGAGTTTTTTAAAGCAGTTTTGTGCATCGGCAGCTGTCACAGTAAACTTGTATTGAGGAAAATCGGCTTTGTTTGAGAAGCGTACAGAAAAAACAAAAGCACACTAAGAAAATTATGGATCTAGGAACTTCGGTCGCCCGGAAAAAAAGCTATCGAAAATTTTGAGTCGGCTTGTATGGTACAAGACATAAAAACCAGTGTACGTTGACCCAGTTTCAAAATATCGCTGCTATAATAAAATTCTAATTAATAATTAGCGGTGGTCCATCTAGCGTTTGGAGTTTGGATTGATTTTTCAAACTTCCCAGCTAAAAAAACACCAAAAATTTAGTTTATTGACAGGCATTTACAAAATAAATCGCTTTTCGCAAGGGCGCATTCATTAAAGCCGCTGTAGGAGAATGGGTTGGTGCGTGACTACCATTCGGAGTACGTTGGTTCGAGTTTCCGTGAAACCCGAAAATGTAGAAAAGGTTTTTTCTAACAGCGGTCCCCCCTCGCCATGAAAAAGCTCCTCATAAAAAATATCTGCCGTTCGGAGTCGGCTTGAAACTGTAGGTCCCTCCATTTGTGGAACAACATCAAGACGCACGCCACAAGTAGGAGGAGGAGCTCGACCAAACACCTAAAAGGGATGTAAGCGTCAATTATTTATATATGTATATATATTCATTAAAGTGGTGGCACTAGGGCAACAATAATATTTTGTACGTTTGATTGATACGGCAAAGTGTGGGTAAAGTAAATAACAAAGAAATGAATGGCCTTGTTTTATTCTATGCTGACAATCACATGGACACCACCGATACCACCTTTAATAGATTCGTCTCACTTCTCTCTTGAACGAAATTGGAAAATACTCGAATACCGAACCTGTGCCTGTCAATTGGTCACCTAGCAGTTGCAATTTGACACCGATATACTCTTTTTCTTTGCGGGACGCCTTTAAAAATGAATATTGCGTAACTATTCACAGATGAAACATGGAATCGAAGTTGCTACTGGTGAGATAAGCTTCGAAACACGCGAATATGTACCGAAAGCGTGAGCTCTCAGCTGCCAAACTAACCGCGAAATTGTGTTGCATATTTCCAGTAAAAAAAAAAACAAATGACTGAAAAATATGCATGTACCCTTTATTAAAGTAAGAGTAAAATGCCCTGTACAATTGAAAATGTTTGATAGTTCTCATTTTTGGCCAATGGAGATGCCTCATCCTTCCTATGCCCACATCACTGCTTCAAATATTTCTACATTTTCATAACTATTCTGTTTTCAGGAAATTACTGCAGCAGATAAATGCATATGTAAATATGTATTAAATCAGAGATTATTTGCTCTGAACGGCCGGAGTATGCAAACACATACTACAAACATATTTAACAAGCTGGTCCATCAATCAGGATATTTGCAGGGTTATTAGAACAAAGTTCAATAGTAAATATTATTTTTAATTTGAAGTTCCAGTTAATACTTGGGGAGGCAACCTGAGTTGGGCGTTACTATACATGCGCCATCGATTATGTTTAGGATTACATTTATGCTTATCGCAATTTCAAAGAAAAAAAATTAAAAAAAAGTTTATATTAAAATACTGTAATCGTACATTGAATGCAGCTTACATTTGCACTGAACCCAATTTCCGAAAAATTCGCATTGGAATTTAAGTAATCACAATCTTAAAGCTTCAATGAACGATTAACGAACGAATTTAATATTCAAATATTTTAATTACAGTTTTTTGAGTAAACGAAGATGATATGAAGTAAATAAATGAGAAAATAGTTTAATAAACAGAACAGCGGGATTGCATTTGCGGCAAACGCTTTATAGATATTATCGTCATCGTTGTTAACAACACAAATTTTAATTATATAATAGATGCACATAAATCTGACTTTTCTTTCTTTATCTCACTTTCACAGATAATCGAGGCTGATTTTATGAAAAATTAGAAAAATTTTAATTAAATTTATTCTTTCAATTTCTTTCTCTTCAAAATCTTTCTTTCTTCAAAAATTGAAATTAAATTTATTCTTTCGCACATTATTTTTTGCAATTAAAATCTACTTGTTTTGTGACTTTTACTACCATTTAATAAAAATAATCATTTCCTATGACTACAGCAAACCAAATACATAAAAAAGTAAGATGAGTGATTCTATGCCAAGTTATCCAAGTCTTTGTGGCATTGTCGTGCACTTTTCTGGAAATTAGTTAATTTGTAGGCTTGAGTACAATAAAAAGTAAACTGAAACGAAAAAAAGTATGAATAATTTTGAAATTTATTCAATGTTGAAAATTTGGAAAAGAGGTTTTTTAAGTAAAATATGTTGGGTTCTTTCTAGCATTTAAACGGTCTTTTTTTAATTTTTTAGTCTAAAATATGTTTTTAAAAATTTTTTTTTTCTGTAAATTTTTTATTTTTTCGCCCTAAAAGAGAAGTCAATATATGACAGTAAATTTAATAATCGTTAAAAAATCACTTTAAGACTTTTAAGTGTGGAAAATATAGTAGAACTTCTATATCTTATTTTGTGATGCATAGTATTTTTCATAAAAAGTTCAAAGTTCCATAATAAATTAACATTGGAAAGACTGGAAAATGTATTTACCTTAAAAGACGGATAGGGGTAATTTGACCGAATTACTTTTTAATTTAATCATCTTTTAATCCTTCTCAAACTGAATAGGGGAGAATAGAAAGTGTTATAAATTTGCTGGAAACTATATTTATTGCTGCACAAAAACTGCAGGCTGACGAATTACTTCTGGCCGATTTCTATAAGCCTTGGTTGGAAATTAGTATGGCTTTCAAAAAAATTTTCCCGATCTAATCTTCAGTCTAACTTTTCACAAAATTTTAAAAATTTCATATTTTTTATAGAGATGACTGCCGAATGTAAAATATATAGAAGCTTCACGTATTCTGACTACTTTCGGTTATCTAATATTTATTTTTGAATTTCTAATATTTTTTATAGTCATTTATTGATCTCATTTTATTGCAAGTATAGGGTTATTCAATAGGTGTGCTTCAACTTTTTTCCGATAGGGAGGGCGAACGACGCAATATTTTTTATTTTTCGCTTGTCATTTGTGAACTTCATTAGTATACATTTCATCATGGAACGCTACACACTTGAGCAACGATTGCAAATCGTGCAAATTTTTTATGAAAATAATCGTTCTGTTGCTGCTACTTTAAGAGCATTACGGCCATTTTACGGTCCATTTAACAAGCCGTCCCGTTTTGGGGTTATGTGAAGTCATTGGTCTACAGTAACAAGCCGGCGACGATTTGTGAGCTCAGAGCCAATATTGAACGAGAAATTGCTGGAATTTCGGCCGATTTATGCGAAAGAGTGGTCGAAAATTGGGTTCAACGATTGGACTTCGTAAAACGTGCACGCGGTGGTCATGCAAAAGAAATCGAATTTCATACTTAAATGTATATGTTCAAACTCGATAATAAAAAAAAGTTAAAAGTTAGTTAAAAAAGTCAAACCGTTTGTGTTTTATTCAAAAAAGTTCAAAAGTTGAAGCGCTCTTATTGAAAAACCCTATACTATATGAATAAAATTTAAAAACTGTGTAAACAATGTTCTATAGAGACTCAAATTCCCAATGTGGATAATTTTTTAGAAAAATTTGCTCAAAACAAGCGACGAATCGAAATCAAACTATTGTTCTCGTGCGATTAAATGTATTTATTTGCTCGAATTATTTGTTTTCATTAAAAAAGTGAGTGCTTTTCTTAATTTTTTAAGAAGAATTTATACAAATCAATGAAAATCGGTGTTTAAAAAAATACCCACATGTGGAGAATTAATTAGTATTTCGTAGCACCTCCTGCTTGTTTCATGACTTCTTCACATGCTTTTAATTTAGTAAATTTGCACATTAATCCGAAGAATTAGAGTTGCAAGATTTTTCATTTTGCTTCCACAATTCTTCGCTATTTGTGGTTTTGAAAAGCCCGATTATCGTTTTCAGTTCTGCCCAAAGATGCTCAGTTTTGTTTAAGGACCTCGCCTCATTTGAAATGGTGATTTTTGGGTGTATTTTAAAAGCGTGTTAGACGGAAATGAAAACAGATTTCTTATTTTTGTTTTGTGTATTTTATTCTCTGATCCATAATAAAAATTTTGTTTTAGCCATACGAGGTTCATTCAAAAAGTTGTCCCCTCAAAAAGATGGTCTTCCAAGAAAATGTATGTCGCTGACGACACAGATTCCGGGACTCACAGGTGTCTGAAATCAAAAAGGCAAAAAGCTTCTTGTTCAGTATGAATGTCGTTATCGTTTGAACTATGATCTTTAAAAAAATAAAATTTGACAAAATGGCGGACGTTGGAAAATGAAAACCCGTTTTTTTACCATTTTTTTGACTTTAAAGGTCCGAAAAAATACTAAAATTTTTGTTTTTAAATGGTCGTAGTTCACACAATAACGACATCAATTTAACGTCAATTAAATTTTATTTCATAAAATATATCAATAGAACCGGATATAGCCGGTTGTCTATGCGAAAACCATTTTTTGAAGGCTGACAACTTTTTAAGTGAACCTCGGGTGGCCAAAAAAACATTTTTTGTGTTTTGACAATGGATCAAAAAATTTAATTTGAAAACAAAAATGGAAAATCTTTTTTTCGTTTCCGTTTTACACGCTTTTAAGGAAACACCCAAAGTCAAGACGGCCATTCGAAGACATTCATTTTTTTAAACCACTCCTTCGCTAATTTTGAAGAACGCTTGAGATCATTATCCTGGGTAAACTTCCATTTTAGGATAATTTCATCTCTTGCATGGGTAAGCACAGCCGTACTCAATACTTTCACATAGTCCACCGCATACACTTATCTTTTATCCTAAATATTTTACCTACTCCTTCCTATAGAGATTTTTGATTTGTCATCGTACTTTACTGTTTTTCGGTATATCTGGGATCAAATGCTGTACTGGTGTTTCGTCGAATATATTGTTTTCCGTCATATCCACTTTTTGTTTCATTTGTCCATAGCACATTTTTTCACTTGCGACGGAAGAGGTATTTTCTTGCAAAGCGAAGTCTTTGGTTTTGTTCTTTAAACGCAACAATGGTACTGTTTTGGGTGTTCTTACCATTATACAGGTTTCTACCAACCCGCATCGAACTGTCCGAATTGTAACTGGCAAATTTAGCTCAGGTTTAAGCTCGCTTGATGATTAAATTGTTTAATTTTGAGTTTTCTGTTTTTTCTTCTCAGAATTTTGCATTTTCGTTCCCGAGTTTCAGCTCTTGGTACCTTGCAGTAAACGTTTCTATTATTTTTCCAAGCTCAGAACACATTTGTTTACTCAAGTGTGTCCAGAATAAGAATCAGGAAAAATAGAAGACGGAATGTCATACAGAACAAAAAAACTTTAGCCACTGATCAGATATTGTAAATAATCTTAACAAAAACAATTTGGAGTCCATCCGAAAAATTTTAGTGCACTGCATCTATTTTATTTTAAAATTAAAAAAAAAAAAAATAACGAAATTAACTCTTGTACTGGGAAATTGGCCTGACAGAATGCGTCGCTGTAAAGTCAGCCGTGAAAGTCATTTGACTGAAACTGTGTTTCATGTCTAATTTCAGGGTTTACTCTTCCAAATGTAAGCAAATTTATTGGCAAATATTAATGCATCTTTCATGCATTGTCGCATTAAATTCCAAATGCTAGATGAAGCCAACTGTATTTAGAAAATTTTACTGATATTAAAAATTAAAATGGTAAAATTGACTCGAATTCGATTTGGTACTTTTCAAAGCAAAGTGGAATGACACATTTCGTTGCATTACCATAAGAACTTTCACTCCGTATTTCCCTTCGCGTTTTACTCGTTCGCGCGCTCACTTCTACTCAGTTATAGATTATTTATATTAAATCATAAAAACTTTAAATGAGTAAATAAAGTCGACGTGAGCACTGGTAATTAAAAATGGCGGCAATGCAAACGTCCAAGTGACTAAAGTGTGTATACAACAACAACAAATATGAACTTATTTTATTGATGAGCACATTAACCCTTTGAAAATGGCGCCATTATAGCCAATGCTATCAACATCAACTTCATTATAATCGACTTTCAGAACAAACAAATGGAAAACGAAATTGAATGGCGGACGTAAATATAAAATATTTTATTTGCATAATGACTTTTAGTAGTATCGCATGCAAACTGGCCAATATAATGGTATAAAATACTAAAAACGTGGCTAATATTATAAAAGGCAATAATAATAAAGTTGTATATTTAAGGCGTTGATTTCTTAAGGTAAGCAAAAATTAATGAGTTGCACACTTTTGCGAAAGGCAATCCAATTAGGGACATGCTTTGCAAATAGGAAATGAAACTATGTGAAATAATGGAGGTAGAAGCAGGAGCAAAAGCAGAAGTTGAGTTGAGTTGAGGTAGGGTCAGTGCATGCAGGATAAGAAATAAAATGGCAGTCGATTAAATAATTATTAATGACAAGTTGACGAGCTGAGCTAAAGTAACAGCTGCGTTGAGCCAATTAATTCCTAAATAAATTCCAAAGTTCATTAAACGATACCAACAACCAAGGGATTTAGCTTGAAGCGATAAAACTTCGAACTTCGTGCACTTCGCTTCGTAATGGATTATTTAATAATGCTTGTAGATATATTTATATACATTTCCATTTACAGATATTCCCGTTCTTACTATGATACATATATACATAAATACAAGTATATGACCATCACTTTTGCTCCATCAAAGCCTGATTCATATACAGTTGAAATAGGAAACGGCGGAAAGGACATCAGAAGTTTCCATACACAAATTTTTACTGCTGTACTAGTTTTATAGGTTTAATTATAAATATGAGTTTGATATTTTTCATAATTTTATTTTTAAAACCATGAGTATGAAGCCGTTGTTAGAGGTCACGCTATATATATTTAAATTTGTGGCCTCAAAAGTTAGTGCGGCGTTAAGTACAGTGCACTAGACAGAGCTAGGTTAGGTACTGGGGCCGGGAGCCCTTGGTCGGGAAAAACCCCGAGTCATTCCGGTAACGTAGAACCGGCTGCCATGGGAATGCTCAGCAGTTAGTGTTCTTGCCCAGCGTTCGCTGACACGTAGGCTACTTCGCCGGGGCACACCACAGATAGCCTATTTATCCTCTTTTTGCACGGGGAAGCCACCTCGCGGGCCCTCTGCCTAGCCAGCTTAGTCGACATGCAGTTTCGTGCAATTTCGCCGCGGCCTAGTACCCATGTGAACTAGTTGGAGAAGTACTAATATATGACAGAAAGCGAAGTCAAGTATTCGCTGACTAATTTCGAGTGCAAAATCAGCGATCTCAATTGTCGCTTATCAGTCGGAGTAGCTGCTTATTTTACTCTTCCTATTTTGAAATGTTGGTCCACTAGTAAGCGAGCAAATTACCTCCACTTGATAAAACACACCATAGTGATTCGGCAGCCTTAGTTCGAGTTTAATGACGAGCTCCATCTGCTCCACCAACCTTGCCGTCCAAATTCGAATGATTTGTTAATGTTTCACAGAGCTCTGTGTGCAGATGCTGGGAGGATTGCTCTCTTTCCTTTCTCGTAATCTTCTTTCTTTCCTTCCCTCGCTCATCAAATGATTTAAGCAGTGGGTGCTAACAAGCAACTTTCGACGTATTGCATCAGAACAGAAACGGACGTTGAGTGACGAGGAAATATTCAACGGTAGTAGCGGTGGGATCAGTATTTTGACGGTAAGAGCTTTAGTTCGGGTTAAAGTCCCACTCTATACTTTCGATGGGCTATACTTTCGGGGCTATACATTCGATGCTTCCTCATTGTAAAAAAACCGCTCTTTCCTTAAGTGGCAGTGGGTGGAGAAGGTTCCAAATGGTTCACGCTGAGCTCGCACGCATTGGCCAGTATTCACGTGAATAAACTTCAAGTTTTTGACAATCCTGGAGAGAGCTGGTGCTTCTCAGCTTTATTGCGATCCGCGATGCCAGCAAGTATCATACTACGAAATGGAGCATTACGTTAGTGCAGTAGGAGTGGTCCTAATCGCTTCACTGATGCCACCGAGGGCAGCTCTCTTGATTCTCTTCAGCTGTTTAAGCAGCGCCGGTTTCTGTAGCGAGTTCGATTAGAAGAGCGAGGACTCAGTAAAACGAAATTCAACTTGCAGTAGTATTATTGCACCAATTTCCCTTGGAATGAACGGCTATCTTTTCAAAAATGTCATTTAGACGAGAGGTGAAGTTCGGCGCACTAGATTAGTTAGGGGGTAGTTTACTAGAGCGGCAACCCTTGGGCGGGGAAAAACCTGATTTCCGTACGTTCAGAATATTTTAGTAGGTTAAATTCCTATCTATCCAGTCCGCCGAAACAGCATGCTTCCTGAGATACCGGTGACTACACTTTACTGGTAAGGCTTGATGACTGCAACAACAACAACTGGTGCCATTTATATCTACTGTTATTTTAACTTTCTGTCAAGTATTTCAACAGAGTATTTCATCTTGCTAGAAAGCACAGACGAAAGGAGAGGATGGTTCGGAGATGAAAGATAATGGCTCGGTGTGCCATCTTGAGAGGATTCACAGATAAGCCGCAGTTAGCGGTAAAAAGAGTCACATCCTCAGCATAGAAATTTTCATTCTTAAAGTGCTCAACACATTTTGCAGTCGTTTAAGCCGCTTACACTGCATTCCACCATTTTAAAGCAAAAAATCATAAAGCAATGAAAATGTTCACTCAAATTAAAATGCAATAACTTTTAATTAAATAATCCAATTGATTTTATTTATTTCAATAAAAAGTATGTCACCTTTTATTCGCACAATTGTGTCATAACCTGTTTATGGTATATACATTCGGTGAGATATTGCAGTTGGAAGCCATCCGTCAACAAGTTGTAACCGAACCTTTTATGGCATTGACAATATTGGATGTTGCTATGCACATACATACATACCTATATGCGTTTATTTGTATTTGCACTCAGTACACAATAATATTTATTGAATAAAATTGCACTTCATAGATTCCTTACCTGCCTTTTTGTTCAATAGAAATTCAATTTAGAAGACTTCGAAATCAACTTAATTTCATTTTCATTTCACAAAGTGCGCCTCAAGGTATGCAACTTAAAAGCAAATGGAGCAAATTTATCCGTAAAAGTACCAGTGATACTAATTTACGTGCTGTATACATATTTACAGATATTATACATACATGTGTACATATGTGAAGAATGATTAGCAAAATGTCTTTTGCACACAAGTCCTTCAAACGCAGTGCATTCATCTCGAATAAGTTTGTCGTTACAAAGCTCGCCATGATGGATTACATTATCACTTTTGTATTGATCGATCAGATGTGCAGATGCTAAAAATTTCAATGTGTTTGCTAAAAGTTATCTCTTTCCATTTTATTTGCCTAGTTTTGGTTTTTCTCTCTTTGTTGCTTTGTGGCAAAAACTTTTGAAATTGAAATATTTACTACATTTTCCACTACATGAATTCAATATTCGATTGAACTAGAAATCTTTTTGGGCGATAAAACCATTTTAGATGTTTACAAACGTGAGTATTTAAATATCGTTCAATACAGGGTGCTTATAGCGATTTTCTCATAACAAAGGGAGTAATTTGCAAGTATCAATTTTTGCCTGCCAATGGCAGATGTAGAGGCTACTTAAATAAATAATAAATAAATAATTTGCGCGCACACTTCTGTTAGGTGTTTGGCCGAACTCCTCGTCCTATTTCTGGCATGCGTCTTAATGTTGTTCCACAAATGGAGGGACCAACAGTTTCACGCCGACTCCGAACGGCTGATATTTTTATGAGGAGCTTTTTTATGGCAGAAATACACTCGGAGGTTTGCCTTTGCCTGCCAAGGGGTCACCGCTATTAGAAAAAAAAAACGTTTCTTCTTTTTGCTCTTTCACCGAGACTTGACCCTACGTTCTCTCTGAACTGCGAATGGTAGTCACGCGCCAATCCATTCGGCTACGGCGGCCGCCGCTGTAGTCACTTACACCTCCCGAAATTGTTATAAAGGTACCGCATATTCATAAATTTTTACTACTTATCTACTTATTTATTTTTCAATTTAAATTATTTTTTTATTCAGACTTTGCACAATATTTATAAAAATTCGAGAAATTTTCGTAAAAATCTCAACTTTTTAATCACAATTTTTGAGAAAAATTTAGATATGCAGTCGTATAGTCTTGTTTTTATATATTGCTCAGAAAGAAGAAGAAGAATAAAAATATTGCCCAATTCTAAAGCGACATTTTCCGTTCTGCGTCAGTTTGATGATGACTGAAAGTCAAAACTTTATCATCTGCTTGGGCGCCCGATATCTCGAGCTAAAATTGATATATTTTGTTATTAAAAATGGACAAAATCGGTACATAAGCACGCTCACCCGTAATATTACAGTAGTTCTCAAAAACAAAAAAATTACTCAAAATTTGTAGAAATTAGGAACCGAAGAAACGAGATACGACGCAAGTAAAATTTTGAAAAATGGACGATGTCACTGCCCACTTTTGGATAAATGCGTACATCCTGATAAGAACATACATATATAAAGTCCGGCTCTCGAAGTGTAACCAATTAAATTTAGTTTGGAAAATTACTTTTCTTCAATTTAAAGTAAAACAATTTTGAAAATAATACAAAATTAAGAATCAATTTACTTTTGCTCGAATGATCACCTTTTGGCTGACTATAGCCTTGAGATGGTCCAAAAACGAGTCGCAAGCTGCCCGAATGTTTGCAGGTATTTTGACCCACTCGCAGACAATGCCTTTTTCAGCGCCTCGAGACTGGTGAATCTTTTAGTTCGGACTTTGCTCTCTAAAATGACTCAAAAAGAATAATCCAACGAATTTGCGTCTGGTCAATTTGAGAGCCATTGTGTGGACGTTATGAAGTTCGGAACGTTGTTTTTGAGCCATTCTTGGTTCGCTCGAGCTTTGAGAGACCGTGCCGAGTCCGGTTCAACCATCCATGGTCTGCCACCGAAATGTTTGTCTCACGGCTTTAAAGCAAGCTGCAGTATACTTTCGAGATAATATTTCAAATTTAACTTGACGCAGGCTCGATGAAAATGATTGGAGTGCCCCCATCTGCGGTTACAGCGGCCCATACCATTACCTGTGGAGGATGCTGCCTCCTGGTGGCCAATCGATTACTCAAATTCTCGTATGAGGGTTAGGCAAATAAACCCTATCATTTTGGGAGTTTACGAATTGCCCAATTTGAAAGATTTTCTCGTCGGAAAACACAATGTTCGGAAATTGACCGATTTCGGTTTCGGCCAACCGAAGCAACTCCTTCGCTCTCTCAAGTCTGACTTGTTGCTGCTTTTGTGTGAGATCATGCGCCTTTTGGGTCTTGTAAGGCTTGACTTTGAGATCATTTTTCAGTATGCGGCGAATGCTGCGGTCAGATATTTTCAGTTCTTTCGCCGTTGGATTGGCACTTCGTCGGGGATTTCGCTCAAGTCGCTTCTTCACTTTTTGAACCATTTCACGTGGCCTTGTAGTATTTTGATGACCATCTCCATGACGTTTCGCGATGCTACCAGTATCATTGTAACGAGTAATGGTGCGATAAACAAAAACTTTATTTACTTTAAGGTGCTCGAGCTCACGAACAATCGCTGGTTGTGATTTGAAATCCATTGTTGATTTCCTTTTTCCGCGTTTACTTTCGGCAAAATGCTTCCGCGCGATTGTAAACAATACTTTGGACTGTCATTTACCCAACTAACTAACTATAATTTCGATAGAACCCACCAATTTTTTATATGTTAAGACTAAACTGTTCGAAAAAGTAACAGCCAGAACAATTAAATTTTACTTAAATATGCCTTCCTTACTTATTTATTAATTATGCTATTGTACATATTTAAATCCTAGCATACAAGACATGTGGCAAAAAGCAGCCATTGTCTAAAAAACGTGTGATTTAAAAAGATGCCTACGTTTGAATCGCCCGTTTTATAAATACATTTAGTCTAATTCAATAGAGAGTTTTAAGCTATCATTCTTCGACAATCACTGCAATAACCACAAAAGCCAGCTATTGGTAGTAGTTGTGGTGTGCCAAATGGTTATTTTCATTTTTGCAGATGCCCAGTAAGAAATTAAAAGCGTTTTGTTAAAACTTGTTGACTGATATAATAATACCAAATAGTATATTAGTAAAATAGTTTGCTATTCTATCTGAACGAAGAAGAAGGTTTGAAGCATTTTATTGGGAAGCGCCCGGTACTAGAAGAAAACAATGAAAATTAGAGGAACATTTTAGGTTTTTTGTATTCAGAAATTATTCGATAGCGCAGTTTAACTAATTGGTTATTTTATTTGACTCTATTGAGTCCAAAGTAGTACTTTTTGTTTAGACAGGTTTTCTATTAGTTTTCAAGATTGATGTTCATCCCCAAGTAAACGAAGTTCTCTGGTACTTCAAAATTGTAACTGCCAACAGTTTCGCGTGGCGAGTGCTTCGTGACGCGTTGACTGTTCGCTTGAAGACAGGAGGGACTTTGCCTTATGCTCGCTTACGTGCAGATCTAACTTCTTAGTTTTTTTATCCAGTTTAGGCCAGGCGAAAGTAGCCAGACTGTTGTTGAAATCCATAAAACCCATAAATGCCCTTATAATTGATATATGCAACCCCACAAAAAAAAAAAGAGGTTGTCTGCAAAGTCGGTTTACTGACGATAGTTTAACGTGATAACGTCATAAGAAAATACTGATTGAATGGTTGCATTTTTCAAAAGAAAATTTTAATTTTATTTGTTTGATACATATTTGGTATGGATATAGAGAATGAGTTAACATTAACATAACATATACTTTAACATAACATAACATAACATAACATAACATAACATAACATAACATAACATAACATAACATAACATAACATAACATAACATAACATAACATAACATAACATAACATAACATAACATAACATAACATAACATAACACAACACAACACAACACAACACAACACAACATAACATAACATAACATAACATAACATAACATAACATAACATAACATATCATAACATAACATAACATAACATAACATAACATAACATATCATAACATAACATAACATAACATAACATAACATAACATAACATAACATAACATACCATAACATAACATAACATAACATAACATAACATAACATAACATAACATAACATAACATAACATAACATAACATAACATAACATAACAAATTACCCCGTATTAAAGCACTTATCAACAGCTTTCATTTGATACCCATATTGTACATACACAACCAAAGGTTACCCGGGTCCACGTTTTGACCTATATCTCGAGACCCCAGTCACGGAGCAGATGGAAATACTCTGAACTAAAGCATTCACCAACAGCTTCCATTTGATACCCATATTGTACATACACATCCGAAGGTTACCCGGGTCAACGTTTTGACCTATATCTCGAGACCCTATCTACCAATAGGTATTCAAACTATACGGAAATCATCTTCAATACCTACTTAACAATGTGTGTAAGTTTGGTTTAATTCGGTTCAAAGACACGGCGGGTCCACGTTTTGGCATATATTTCGAGACCTTAGTCATCAATAGGTCTGAAAATTACCCCGTATTAAAACACTTATCAACAGCTTTCATTTGATTTCCATATTGTACAAACACATTCTAGGGTCCACGTTTTGGTCTCTATCTCGAGACCCTAGTCACGGAACGGATGGAAATACTCTGAACTAAAGCTTTCACCAACAGCTTCCATTTGATACCCATATTGTACATACACATCCGAAGGTTACCCGGGTCCACGTTTTGACCTATATCTCGAGCCCTATTTCCAAAATAAAATATAATCCATGTTACTCGTGATGTAGCTTTCGAATGGTGAAAGAATTTTTAAAATCGGTCCAGTAGTTTTTGAGCCTATTCATTACAACCAAACAAACAAAGTTTTCCTCTTTATAATATTAGTATAGATATGGTAAATATTACCATACATTTTTTCCTTCAGATATAATAAAAAAATAATAATAATAACATTAAAACAACAGGTATTATTAACAAACTTGGTTTTATTTGAAATTCTTAAGTAAATCAAAATAATAATAATCAATAAGAAGGCATATGCCAATACAAATACGTGAATTTATATATGTACATATGCGCATATACATACATACATATATACGCTCACTTAAGTAGGGGAGAGCAAGATGTCGAACGTTGCCGTTCGTTTGCTTTGTTTGCTTTGTCGTTCCTTCCGCTCTTTCGCTTGCAGTTCATTCAATGCAATGAGCAAGGTAACTACATATGAGCAAGGTAACACTAATATGAGCAAGGTAACTACATATGAGCAAGGTAACTACATATGAGCAAGGTAACTACATATGAACAGTAATGAGCAAGGTAACACTAATATGAGCAAGGTAAGGGCAATGAGCAAGGTAACTACATATGAACAGTAATGAGCAAGGTAACGACACATTTTTTCGTGCGTGCAGCCTGTTAAATCGAATTATAAGACGTTATCACGTCAAAAGAAAAATAAATTAAGAGCTATTCAATATTTCTAACAAAATATAGCTGAGGATACTAATTTTAACTACATTTTTCGCCATGTGCCACATTAATCCTATATTTATATTATATTTTCTACATTTTATTTATTTACATATTGTGTAAAAAGCTATCCCATAAAGAAAATGTAGAGTGTTTAAATTGTAAACTTTAAAACGCTCTCGACGACTGCCATCTCTGCTCTTGATATTTATTTAACCGTTGGGTTGAGTTCTGTACTGGAGGACTGGGTGCAGTAAACCCTGGCCACACTCCCCACTTTTTGCGGTTATTCAAGCGAGAGAGATGTATCAAAAGAATATCCAGTTACAAAAAAACTTTTTAAAGTAAATAAAAACACTGAAAACAGCAAACGTATTTTTATTTGTTAAAACTATGTAAGCATGAATAAGAAGAAAATAGCAAAAATTTGCCATACAAAGCTTCACATTTAACTTTTCTACCATCAACAAGAAAACTTGTTTGTTTACTTTTTCCGACACATACACATGCAAGCCCTTACATTCATGTGTCCAGATATGTTGCATTTTCCTCACTATTTTCACACATCTTATGAAATAATAAATAAAAAGTATGGCAGACATTTAGGGTTTTTGACGCCACTTTAAAAAAGTTATGATTGTGAACATGAACAAAAATAGTACAGAAAGAATACAAAATAAATGCGAAAAACATATAGAGACGAAAAATATTTGTTTGTTTAACTCTTCAACACTCGGCGGTTCGTTCACATTCTCCGTTATAATAAATATTTTATAATATATGCGTAGTTACCAAAAATTCTTTATATTTATATATAAAATTGAAGTTTTAATGGCTCAAAAACTAATGAATGGATTTAAATACATAGGCATATTTTTTGTTTGCTTATTTCTTAGACGTATTATCTAGACATAGGCCACAAATTGATCCGGTAGGTGGAGCTGCAGTCGAGATATTTAGAAAAACCTATACATATATGGTCAGATCTAGTTTAAATTCCGATAATTGCTGAAATAACGCAACTACAGTGAAATCCGGTAGATAAATGAAGGAATAGCGTATCTGGGGTGAAATATTTTTTTTCACGAAAATTGTTTCCTTTTTTGTTTTTTCTTTCGTAATCTATAAATGTAGCGTATTGTTAATGTTGAAAATCACACAGATGGAATCGCGAGCATCAGCTAGACATATAGGGTGAAGTGTTATCTATTCAAAACACCATAACTTTTTTATGTGAAATTACTTTTTATTGATTTCAAAGCCAAATTTGTTCAAAAATGATTACAATGATTTAACATATATTCACTTTAGCTCGATGAATGAGTTGCACTCTGCACGAATGTGATCTTGAGGTATTTTGGCCCATTCTCGTATAATCGCTTTTTTCAGCGCATCCATACTGGCATATTTGTTAGTCCTCACGTTGCTCTCCAAAATGGACCAGATGGAATAGTCCATCGGATTTGCGTCTGGTGGATTCGAAAGCCATTGTGTGGACGAAATGAAGTGTGGAACATGATTTTTTAACCATTCTTGGTTCACACGAGCTTTATGAGACGGTGCCGAGTCCTGTTGAAACGTGCATGGTCTACGACCGAAATGTTTGCGTGTCCACAGCTCTAAAGCAGCTTCTAAAACATTTTCCCGATAATAAGTCGCATTCATTTTGACACCAGGTTCGATAAAAACGATTGGAGAGCGTCCATCAGCGGTCACTGCGGCCCAAACCATTGCTTGCGATGGGAAATTGCTCGAGTGGCCATACGTAGGCTCTCGTATGAGCGTTCGGTCAAGTAAACACGATCGTTTTAAGTGTTTATGAACTGCTCAATTGGGAAATTTTTTTTATCAGAAAACACAATATTAGGAAATTCGCCACGTTCGTGCAAGCGCATCAACTCCTTTGCTCTTTCGCACCGAACTTTTTTTTGCTAAGGTGAAAGATCGTGTGCTTTTTGGAACTTGTAAACCTTCACCTTGAGCTTATTTTTCAATATGCGTCGAATACTGCCTTGCGATATTTTCAGTTCTTTGACCATTTTTCTTCCACTTCGACGTGGATTTCGTTCAAGTCGAGCCTTCACTTTCCGAACCATTTCTGGCGTTGTTGCGGTTTTTTTTTGGTCCACCTCTATAGTGTTTTGCAATGCTACCAGTATCATTGTAACGTTTTATAGTGCGATACATAAACATTTTATTCACTTTGAGGTGACTGAGCTCACGAACAATGGCTGGTTGTGATTTTCCAGCCAAATATAATGCAACCCCACTATTACGTTTGAATTCCATCACAGAAAAAAAAATTCAACAAAACTGAGACGCAAATGCTTTTAATGGCTTATAAACTGTCATTAGAATAATTTTGACGTTGATGTCATGAGCTGTTTTACAGATGCAAGCAGTGTGTAGTTGGTAACACCCTGTATATAGATTACACTGCACAACAGTATGTCTGATGATTGACACATGATCTTAGTCCAATTTTTTATGGGAATTTCAAATCTGTAACTGAAATTTCAGTATCAGCTCTTGTTAGAAAAAATGACACACAAATCTAACACTAATATTTAAAGATAATTATATTTTATTTAGTTTGTATGTTGAAAAAATCTTTCTTTTGTTTGATTATCCTTTTGAAGCTAAAGGCAGAGAGCTGTTCTGAATGCTCGAACAAAAGTCAGCCATTATGTGTGCATTCCAGTAGCCTTGATAGTGCTCATCCATCGTACGAAGGACCTGGTGGAACCGCTCCCCTTGTTCTTCACTTAGATCCAGAAGATTAGAAGGGAAATAGTCGAGGAGGTTATGAAGAAAGTGTAACTTGATGCTCATGTTACATCCAAGACTTTGAAAGTGACTCATTCGTTTTTCGACCTGTTGGAAATAATCAGAACTCTTTTTATTCGCCAAAAAATTTTGAACATTCCATGCTTTTTTCTCGAATCTCTGCCATAACGTTCGTAAAGTTAGAGTATTTTATTAAGGATTTTGTGGCCATCAAAAATTCCCGTCTATTTTTTCTGCACTTAGTTTTGTAAACTTTTTTGATGGAAAAAGGAAACAATTTTCGTTTTTGTCAAGATTTTTTACAAATTGTTTTATAAGCCCGAGTAGGCCAAGCTTTTTTAATCCAATGTTGTGTTTTAGCTCTACTATCCACCAAGCACAGAAAAGAGGGATACCTTGTGCAACCACTTTGTTGGCCTAGAAGGAAGTTTACCATTTTTAAATCGACACATATTCGCCAATTGTGTTCCACATATTTAATTTTATCTAAAACCAGAGCAACAGTTGTATATTTTTCTTGTTTTTGGTAGAATGCGCAGTAGGCAACGACCCAAATTTATTCCCAGTGTGCAAGAGAACGCATTTTAGACTCCGTTTTGATGAGTCTATGAATAAACGCCACTCATTAGAAAAGTAATTTTGTAATCCTATAATCCTGTATATCTTTTAACTTTGGACGAGAATTTAACATTTTTCTATTATACCTCACGACTTGATCTTCCAGGTAGCTTTCTAAAATTTAATTACCTATCGATTTATGGATATAACCTTTAAAAAAGGATCCTTGAACAGAATGAAAAAAGACCAGATCTGGGTGCACAATCGAAGGTTTTAAAAAAAGTATTCAACGAAGGGTTAAACACGAAAAACTCTGTTATAAAAAAATAAGCAAGAGTGCATAAGTTCATCTCTAAAAACGCAAGGCATATGAACCGTAGTCTAGATTCTGTCCTTAGTTTGAAATAAAGGCTATTTTCTAAGCTCATTTGGGCCGTGTTTTGCCCAGGAGGCAGTAGTTTACAAAAGAGGAAACCATCAATCTTCATCTTTTATCCGGTTTTAAAATGTGTGAGGCTTCTTTTTTACAAAATAGTACTTACTCGCTATTACCATATTACAAAATTTTCTTATTGGCAAGATTTACAAACGAGCTGTTGTTGTTGTAGCAGCAGAAACATTTCCCATACATTTACGAGGAAGGCTGCTGGAGTGACTGTCCTTGGCACGATATAAATCCTGGTTGTTCCAGTATCGTAGAAACAACTGTCGTGGCAACGACTCATAGAACGTGATAAAAAGTAACGGATATCTAACCTCTAACCAGAAGGTGGGTTCTCATCACGTCTACTCTACTTTAAAACGATACGTTCTTGTTTTAACTGAAGACATAAAAGAAGCGTCTCATCAACTAACATCGCATCGAGCAAAGCGCGACAAATAAATTTTAGAGGCACTTAGCTGAGAAACATTACTTCATGCGATTTATTCCCCAGATTGAGCTCCAAAATTTTGTTTTATCAATGGGGCACCACGACCTTGCTGAGCAGCACTTTAAGGTTTGCCAAAATGTAAGAAATGGTTAATTAACAATTTGATTTAACACTTTTTTGTTAGAAATGCAAATTCGGCGGGTCGACTGACCCAGGCTTGTGCATGGCTTCTATTCAGTTGATCAAGTGTTGGATGCAGGCTTCTGGATATTGCCCATCTTATCAATCATATATTCGAAAAGATTTTTATCTAATCATTGTTGTCCCGAAAGCGTTGCAGGCTTGAAATTACTTGGTATCAAATCCGTTTACTCTTCGGCGTTGCTTAATACCGCAAGTACTTAAAAAATTTGGAAAATATCTATCAGACAATGTCCACCACATCAAATGAAAAAGTCTTTTCGTATTTCTAATCAAACTTCAACTCATTTTTTTGTCTATTTATAATGAACTTTATTAAACCAAATATGTACCATTTTGGTCGACCACCTTTTGCCATTTTTCTTCTAGAGACATTATTCCATCAGTGTAAAACTTTTGTGGTTTCTCGGCGAAAAACTGCGACAAGTAATTTTCACAGGCTTCTCTTGAAGCCAACTTGACTCCATTAAGGGAGTTCTGCATTGACCGAAACAAATGGTAGTGCGATCGTGCAAGGTCAGGGCTATATGGAGGATGCATCAAAGCTTCCCAGCCAAGCTCTCCCAATTTTTGCCGAGTCATCAAAGATGTGTGTGGCCTAGCGTTGTCCTGATGGAAGACGCCGTTTCTGCTGATCAGTTCTGGCCGTTTTTTTTTTCGATTGCTTGCTTCAACCTCATCAGTTGTTGACAGTAAAATGTAGAATCAATCGTTCGAGCAGGCTGGAGCAGCTCATAGTGGATGGTTCCTTTCCAATCCCACCAAACACACAGCATAACCTTTCGAGGCGTCAATCCTGGCTTTGCGACCATTTTTTGAGCTTTACCACCCTTGCACCATGATCTTTTTCGCACATTATTGTCGTATTTGATCCACTTTTCGTCTTCTGTTATCATTCGCTTCAGAAATGGTTCGGTTTCATTTCGTTTCAGCAAAGAATCACAGATGTTAGTTCGGTTCATTAAATTTTTCGCAGATAATTCATGTGGTACCCAAACATCGAGCTTCTTTTTGTAACCAGCCTTTTTTAAATGGTTCAAACCCGTTTGATGATGAATGTTTAGTGCCTTGGCGATGTCATGGCAGCTTATGTGATGGTTCTGGTCAATCTTTTCCATAATTTCATCGCCTTTTTCAACGATAGGTCGACCGGAGCGAGGTGCATCTTTCACATCGAAATTTCCAGAACGGAAGCGAGCGAACCATTGTTGTGCTACACGAACTGATACTTAACGAACTGATACCGTAAACTTCTCAAATTTCATTGGTGGCTTGCGTGGCATTCTTCCCTTTTTTATACAAAAATTTCAAAATATAGCGAATTTCTTCATTATTTTCACTCATTTTTGAACAGCTATAACTTTTTTTCAACTTCTCCGAATTTAATTTTTTTTTGTTAAATGAAGCTTAAAATGTCACCTTTCTAACTTCATATGATATGACACAATGTGATTGGTAGCACTGGAGATAGATGACTCCAACGACATCTATTGACAAAATACGAAAAGACTTTTTCGACTACCCAATATTATCTATCATTTAATAAAAGGCATAATAAAAGTTCGAAGGCGGCGTAAAACTGTGGGTACCTAAGATTTGAGTAGAAGTGCAAATGGCAAAAGCCATCTCTTAAAATAAAATATTTTCCACTATTATCGCCAAATAAAAGCGCTTCTTTTAATAAATACTATAATAGTATAGGTATGTAGGTATCCTGGTAACTTAATTTCTATTTCTTTACAGAACAAAAAACCCTTTACCGCTTCACTTACAAGAGGCAAAAGTCCGTCTAAATTGAAAAAAGAGAGAACGAGGTGAAAAGGAAGTTGAATTATCATAAGAAACTTTTAATTGTACACATTAAATATTAATTTATGCTGTCGCTTTTTACGCCACATTTTCTTCCCACGCATTTTCCCATTTTCTGCTTTTTATTTCTTTTTTTGTCTTTGTATAGAAATTAGATGCGTGGCAGGAAAAGAAAAAAACTCAATGAGAAACGGGTTGAATGCAGTAGTGGCAGAGGGCTTCAGTTTGAACCTGCTTTTCTTAAATACTTCAATTAAAGTTAAAAAGCAGCAACTATCAGTTAAAGGAGCCAAGTAAGAGTAACAAGTGGTGCTCGTTAGCAAAAGCACCAACTTTGTAAGCAAAATTTAATAAATCGTGGTAGAAAAAGACAGAGATAAATGCTATTGCTAGAAAGATTCGCGCGATCGCTTAACATACATACACCCATGCACACTCGCATGCACACTCACACACACACTCATACAATCTTGAGTGCGCAGCGAATTCGTTGAGTTGCGTTGCATTGTTCCATTTCTGCAGAATGCAACGCTTTAATTTATTTGAATAGCAGCTACTGTTGCGCCCAAGTTTCTCGCTTGATGCGTGCGCGTGCATATCATAATTTCTTATTCTACAGAAGAAAGAAAATTATTGTTGAGTTCAATTGATGAGGGCAGCAGCTATCTGCAATTTCTGCATCGACTAATTTATAGCAATAAGGAGAAGTTGAAGCAGCCAAGCTTGAAGAAGAAGAAGGAAACCAAGCAAGCAGTCAGCAATTAACCACAATTTATTATTATTTTTATGTTATGTGCATGTGTCAGTGTATGAGAACGTAAAATAAACAAAAAACTAAAAGGAATGAAAGACTCTTCCCAGTTCAGCTGAAAGTTCACGAAATACATAATCGTGAAACACAACTACAATTATGTAAGAATTATTCAAATATACAGTGCTGCGTTAAAATTTGTTTCTTATTTATTTTTTTTCTGAGACTAGAGTTCATTCTCCTACAAAAACCATATATGTAAATCCCTATTAGTAAAATTCAAAAGCGTTTAATCACCTATAAAGAGTTCAATTAATAAGCCCATTTATTAGGCGTAGTTGGCTATTTTTTTCATAATAAGCTTTATCATTTTCTTCTTTTTGATTTAACATTCGGTGGATTGTGCTGAGTCCAAATGTCATCATCAATCGTTACGAAACGGCACGAAAATTCATCCGGTTTGCAATAAAATATTGCTAAATACTCAAAAGATTGCGTTTTATTTTCCGCTGTGCGATCTTGAGGATCTTTTTCGTATTCAAATTTTTTATTCATCCTTTTTGGGTGTTTGGCGTGCTCTTCCTTTTATTTGTGGTGAGCGTCTTGATGTGGTTCCACAAATGGAGCGTTCTACAGTTTTAAGCCGGCTCCGAACGGCAGATATTTTTTATGAGGAGCTTTTTTCATGGCAGAAATACACTCGGAGGTTTGCCATTGTCTTCCTAGCGAAAACCACTATTCGAAAAAAAGTGTTCTATCATTTTGGTATTTCATGCATGCAGATTCGAACCTACACACTGCCGAATGGTAGTCACGCCCAACCTTCGGCTACTGCCGCAAATTTCTATGCAAAGCTGAGATCAGAGACCCATATAATGACGCGTCTCCAGCCATTTCAGGAGATCACAACTTCACTCGGCAGATCATTCAGCATTAAGCCGTAGATTTTTCTGACTGTACCGCACGGAAGTGGAGTAAATCAACGGTGGGTAGTGCCAAGCGCTGGCGAAGAGTTCCCATAATCATTTTCAAGCTATTTGTTTTGCATCGAAAAATTGTTTCTATTACTGTGAAATGCTCGAAGGTGTTTTTCACAACAAAACTGTTTGTTAGATCAGTCAGAAAATTAGAGTGTGTTCTAATGAAAGATGCTACTTGGCAAGCAAAGTATCGAATTTGAGGTGGCACTGGCATTACTAATTAATAATGTCTAAGGAGGCTAAGGAGGTAAGCTCAAAGCTGCATACAACAGTCAAGATAGTATTAAAGTTACAATGTCCTTGGATACTTATAACCTAACATTATTTTTTTTGGACGCAGGCGTTATAACACGTTCAGCAAATTTCATGTGTCCGGAAATTATGGATGCCATACAAATATTGCCTCTAAAAATTGCCGTTCAAGCAAAAAATTTTAACTAATGATTATGCTGCTCGTCACAGAATTCGATAAAGTATAATAGTTTCTAAGCTTTGATCTTAATAGTAGTGGCCTTACAGTAGACCAGAGAGAGAGAGTGTTTCAGAAATTTTTTAATTACTTTTCTCAGAAAAAAACATTCTTCTGTTCTGGCAAAACATTGTCAAATTACGCCGCAAAAACGTGAAAATTTTGTAAAAAGAACAAACAAAAACAAAACTTGTTCCAGAGCAGAGTCACACACAAGCAAAGATATCTATGCAAATGTAAATTAAATGGTATTCCGAAACAAAAATCTGTGTGTATATGCGGAAATTATGTAATAGGACTATGAATAAGTTCGTGCGGTTTTTTTTCGAAATTTGAATTTCGGATCATTCCCATGGCTTTAAACGTTTGGAAATGGTTGATTGATCAACTCCCAAAGTTTTTGCAACCTCTTCTTGCGTTTGAGCCGGATCTTGATCGAGCAATTCCTCCAATTCGGTATCCATGAACTTTGGCGGCGCGGCCAAAATCACCACTTTTAAAGCGTGCAAACCACTTCTGGCACGTTCGCTCAGCTAGAGCATGCTCATCATAAACTTCCACCAAGATACGATGACTTTCGGCTGCTTTTTTCTTCATATTAAAGAATTCCCCGCAAAAACACATTATTTGGCACGAAACTCGACATTTTCAAGTGTGGTAAAAATATTGTTGTTTACGCTTCAAATAAAAAACTTATACTGACGTTTGTGCCTTACGACAGTAGCTCTCCAATGAATGTTTGGAAATGTGGATCGATGGAATAATAATCAAGTTACGCCATCTGTTGTAAAACCGCACGAACTTATCCATAGATTAGATACACCCCGCGGAAAAATGAAAACATGGGCATTCGCTATATAGAGAAAATTGGCAACACTGTCAAGGAAAAACATTATCAGTAATCGACGGGTATTGTAAGGAATTTCAAGATAGCACTTTATCATACAAACATTTAAGAAGCTATAAAACTGCCTACTAAAAAATTCACAATAAATAGGTCTATGGTCTATGGAACTGTGGAATTGCGATCAGAAATTTTTGGAATTTTTCTAAGATCAATTTGTCTTACATCAATTTTGAAAAATTCAACAATGAGTTACACAGCTACAGCTTGTAAAAAATAAAAATAACAAGAACAATAGTCAAAACTGGACAAAGTGTTGATCATTTATCATTTGTTACCGACTATAAAAAATATTTTTTTAATACTTTATAACTTGCAACCATTTTCGTTATAAATAAATACATTTTTTAGCGCATAAATGAAACAAATTCCATTTTAAAAGCTTTAAAAGAATGACGCATAATTTTGACCAACTTGAAACCAAGTTGCCTTATTTTAAAGTTTTTCTTAAATTCAATCTACTACAATACATTATTCTTTAGTGAAGTTTCTTGAATGTATTGAATATTTTGGAATTTAATTTAAAGTATTTTCTTAAATAACAATGCCGAAAACTTTTCTACACCACTGTATATGTGTGCTCAGTTTGTGTTATGCTTATCAGCGTTTATAAGCTTATGTGCATTTATAATTAGCCAACGACGACAGCTCAAATATATTGTTATTCTTGTTGTTGTCAGTTAAAAAATTAGCAACATTAGCAACAAGATTACCACACACAGCTCAGCTTCCATCGCTGCAGGTCCCTCCTGCTAAGTCAGCTTAAGCTTTTGTGGCGTTCAATGTGGTTACTCAGTCAATGGGAGTATGTGTGTATGCATATTTATGAGTGTGTGTGAGTGTCATGAGCACGATAGGAGGTCGCATGGTTGTCAGCTGCTGCCCTTTGTGCTGACCACCGAGCATCTTTCTTCTCTCTCTCTCGATGTCACTTTCGTTTAAAGCGAATTAGTTTCTTACTGGTTTTGCACTGTGTCGCGACGGTGACACAAATTATTGTCGCTTTAGTCACTCGAGCGCATTGTGTTGATGCTGTCTTTGGTGTGACGTCATTTTAACGGTTTTAAATTCCAGCATCCGAACGATGGCAGACAAACAAAGTAAAACGGATGCGCCGTGAAATGATTATCTGTGATTACTCATACTTTGTGGCATTTGCTTGCTGACTTAGATTTGCATTGTAATACCATAAAATATTAGATTTAACCCATAGAAATTGAAGAAATGAAATTATGTTCAAATTTCGCACTAAACTATGTAAATAGATGTATGTTGGCAATTAACGAATAATGCGGCACTCATTACTAATGCATTTTAGATGCATTCATACATAAAACGAGGAGATGGAATTATGTGACAATTTTGCACTACAATTTTTGATTGACTATTAGAAATTCATTAAACACTAAATTTTCATTAACTATGCGAAAATTCTAGATCCGATTACGGTAGTTTAAAAAAAAGTACCTAGAAATTTGTAAATATTTCAGAGTGAATCTTTTAAAATTAAATAACCTGATAATTAAGCAGTAAAAGAAATACATACTGTGCACTAAATAACTATAGCTATACTAACAGTTATTGATAAGTGTTGACAACTTATATGTTTCTTATTTAGTTTTAAAGCTTTTTTCTTTAAATCGTACTTGTAATTCATTCTCCTATAAAAACCATATAAACCCAACTTTTAAATTTTGTGGAAATTAAAAAAAAAGTACCTGTCGTGCTTAGAGGAGGCGGATAGCACTGAGTGTCCTGCCTTTGCTAGAGCAAGGCTACGAGTTTTGGGTTCCGATGTCGTGAGAATGAGTAATATTCGTTCTCTAAAACTGGAGGATATTTACAGATTTGCCAAGGAATTTGGAAAATTCTCACACTAACTAACTATCTCTATCTCTGTCTCTATTCTTTCCTATCTCTTTCTCTGATACCTTTCTCCTTCCCTCCTTGACTATCTACCCCCTTTCCAGAGCTCTAAATACAATGGGCTTTTTAGCTTGAGTGTTTTAGAAGCCACCAAATCAAATTTCAATTTCAAGTCTCACATTTTTTAACAAGACTTTTAAGAAAAACTTCGAATCTATGTACTTCCAAATACTAGCCATGCACCAAACCATTCGGCGACGGCGGAAGCTCGTAGGAACTCGAAAATAGTCACACATTTAGTTGTCTTTTTCCACGAACGTTTTATTTCACTAACAACAAAGGAACCGAAATCACAAGAAATGGATGTGGAGATGCTAAATTGGGAACACAGCTGCAAATGTTATATTAGGCTTATTATTATTGATTGGCTGTTTGTACACTGCGACCTGAATAGTTCTGTTGTGCACCCATGTAGACCACTAGGAACAGTTTTCGGCTATTGAGGGGGGAGCCTCATGTAGAAGCCTCAAAAACATAGTATATTAATACAGTATATTAAAAATATACTTTCAAATTTTCATGCTGAAATTCTCAATATTATACCTTCTACAGCCCACTAACTAGGTAGACAGCGGCCCGCGCGCTCCTGTACTTCAAACTTTAAATTCAATTATCTCGAAGCGACTTTTTTAAAAACTGCTCTTGTTGTAACTCAAAAAGTTGTCGACCGATTTGTTTGAAGTTTGGTGAGGCCTTTTTGTACATTACTATCGGAAGGATAAACCTAAAATTTCAGATATTTCGCGTTGATAAATTACTTTTTGGGGGTTAAAAATGTCAATAAAATAGCCCTAAATTCTGACTTATTTTATAGCTAATTTTATGCTTGTTTTTTAATTTTATAAGTTCATCCTTTCCGTTAATATGTTATAAAAAAAATTTATTTCATTTTTTTGTTTCAAATCGATAGATTAAGAGTAATAAATAGAGCAGTTTGGGACCTCGCGTCGTAGGCAGCCGACAAAAACTGGTCCTGAGCCGCCATTTTGGAAAAAACAATGAAACCAAATTTTTTTGCGCTCTCGAAAGATTAAATAAAGTTGTGTTTCCAAAATAAAATAATAATTTTATCACCTTTAAAAATAAGTTTAAAAAATTACCGATTTTGAGGCTTCTACATAAGGCCCCCCTTAATAAATCCAAAAACTGCTATAGCGATCATTTCTACCAGGAGGTTTGGATCTATAGCCCCATTTCCCAGGTAATTTAGTCTGCGTCGTGTCAGTGCTGGGCAGTCGCGTTTACGTGCTCTGCTGTTTCTTGTGCCTCTTGCAGGGTCTACAGGAATCGTTTTCTATTACACCTATCTTTTTCATTATTATTAGGCTTACGTTTTTATTGTTTTTATTTCTGAAAATTTATGCTTCCATTGAATTTTCTGTTACATCGCAATTTTCTCTGTATTGATTTCAATAAAAATACCACTAAATATTTGGAGGCCACTTAAAAAGTTTAAATCAACTCAACAAAAAAAAAATTCAAAAACGCGAGTTTTCGACATTTTGACTATAATACAATCTATAAATTTTTATGAGATTCATTCTGCGTCTTCAAAATGCTGTTTTATAAGCCTCGTTAGTTATGTCTTTGAGTAATAAAAGCGTAAGTAATAACAGCGTACATTATTATTATAATATTGTACATTTTTGTTATTCATTAAGATTTTTTTGTTAGGAAATATTTGGATTATATTTTTTCTTGATTAATTTTTACTACCTTATTAAATAAATACATAAATAACGCTATTAATATATTCTGTAGATTAATGTCTCCCGTAGTCTTTTTCTCTTGACGCTGAGAATTGTCACTCAGCCTCTCAGTAGCGAACAGTTTCCATAACTTAAAAATTTATATTTTTTCCACTAATTAACTCTTTCTCTGCTATCACATCAGACACACTTCGAGCAATATAAATTTCCAAATCAAAACAAAGCAAAGACATATACAAACTATACGCATACATAAAAATGTGCGTGATGCATTATAAAATAATTTTACACACTAAATGAAAGAAATGTTGAATGCTTTGCATTGTTGAGGCGGAGGGACAATCAGAACATCACATTAAGTATGGAAAGTCGTTCCAGTCGTCTCCCTTATTTTATGTAGGAATTTGTACATAGTAAAAGTAACATCAAAATGCCATAGATAACATACACACATACACATGTAACAAAAAAAACTATATGTACGTAATTATTTACGGGGCTGAATTCTTATCAGCTGCAACTCTAAAATTCTGCTGCTCTTCGTTGTTTGCTATGAAGTTCGATGTTGCTGCGGTGGCATTTGCCACAACATCTTACCATGCACTCAAACAAACTTAGACGGCAATTATGCTACTTAACGAGCGCAGCACGCCATTTGTTAATTAAAATGCAAACTTCATCGAATGCCACACTTGCACGAGTGAGCATTCCACATGCAAAATGTGCATTATTACATACATACGTCCATACTTATAAGAGTAGACACATTTGAGTACGTACAGAAAGTGATGTGTACTTATCCCCCGTCTTAAATGTCAGCTAACGAAGTGCGCTCTAATTTCCACTGGAGTTGAGCGCATATTGATAAAGCAAGCGCAGGCATTGCCAAAGGCTTTCCCGATCCCAAAAAAAATGCCCCCATCATTCGGTATAGGTGATAGCGTTAAGTTTACGACTCATCTCCACATAGACGGTGGTGGTAAATATTAAAAAAAAGCAGCAGCGAATGAAGTTTACCTTGATTTAGCAGCCAAGAGATTTCATTCAAAATCTTCTTAGAATAAGCGTTCGCAGAACATGAAAATCGAAAGCAGATAAAACTGCAGGGGCGAAAACTGCTTGAGGTAAAAGTTAGTATAAAGCAGGTTTATTGAGATATGTATGTATGTACATACATATATATAAATAAGTTATTAGATATAAAAATATTTCATATGTTTAATAGAAAAATAAAAGTAGTTTATGTAGTAGGCAAAAATAAAGAAAAGACAAAAAATTGATACAATTTTATTTTCACATACTTTCGCTGTTCTCTCATCGGCTGTCTAAATGGCGACTAAATCACGAAACACAATCTTTTACCTTCACGCCTTTATAATCGTAGGTAAAAAAAGGTGCTGATTTGTTTTATGTACATACATATAAGTAGGTAGTAATAAAGGGTGGTTAAATTTCAAGGGCCGATGTTGAATGGGAACCACACCTAAACGTCAAGTTTTTTCTCCACTTCATTTGACATTTTTCAATTTCAGACTAACTCAATTTGAACCATGGAAAGATACACAATCCAGCAACGCGTTAAAGTTATTCAGGCTTATTATGAAAACGGGCGTTCAAATGAAAGTGCATATCGCGTACTTCATCTTCAGTGATGAGGCACATTTTCACCTCCGTGGATTCGTCAACAAGCAGAATTGCCGCATTTGGGGGAATGATAATCCAAGAGTGATTGCCGGTTTATGGGCCGGCGGCATCATTGGGCCGTATTTTTTTTCCAAAATGAGGCCGGCCAGGCAGTTACTGTGAATAGTGTTCTCAATCGTGGGATGATAACGAACTTTTTATGGTCCGAATAGGAAGATATGGATGTGGAGGATATGTGGTTTGAACAGGACGGTGCCACTTGTCACACAGCTAACGAAACAATGGCTTTTTTGGACGAAAAATTTGATGGCCGAATAATCTCACGTCGCGGCCATGTCAATTGGCCGCCAAGATCATGTGATTTGACACCGTTGGACTTCTTTCTTTGGGGTTATTTGGAAGAAAAGGTGTACGTCGATAAGCCAGCAACAATTCAAGAGCTAAAGGACGAGATAATTCTGCACATTAACGGCATAGAACCTCACTTATGCTTCAGCGTCGTCGAAAATTTGGACCATCGGATGGAGGTGTGCCGCCGAGGCCGCGGCGACCATTCGGCCGATATTTTATTCCATACATAATTGAGCTATACCAGTATTATCATAATAAAGAGAAATTATAATAATTTCCTAAAAAAATTGTATTTTATGCAAAATCAATACCGGCCCTTGAAACCTAACCACCCTTTAGATAACCGAGTTGGAAATAGCCAAAGAGGTGATGTGATGTGTTAAGCATTGCATAGAAAGCATCACCAGGCTCATACAAGCCACCATAGAGGCGAACGGAAATGTGACTGAATATTGTCTAGTACCTACTTAATATATTAAATTATATGACTTCCTAATGGATCCTTTTATATTGTTAAAGCTTTATTTGATGAAAAACTTTGGTAATACTTCGCAAATACACTTTTTCGTCCTAAGTAATTTGACAACCCACTGCTTTTACTTAAACAGCTGATTATATTTCGTCACTATGGAAAAACCTAGAGTTCTAAGAATCTGCCATTACAGAAATTTTGTGATTTTCGCGCTATTTGCATACGAGTATACTTATGCAGTGACTTATGCAGTATACTTATGAAAGCATGGCGATGCTTTTGTTGCAGATTGCTAGTCGGCCGACTTCAATAATTCAAGCTGACAGTGAAAGGTATGCACGTGTATGTGTGAAGATGTGATTTTTATTGGGATTGAACAGTGAAAAGACAATGGCACCGAAAGACTCAACCTCAAGCGTTTGAACAATAACGCTAATAATATTATCGCTGTTGAATTCACCGGCTTCATTGACGTTGCACCATGTGCTTGACAGCTTTAACAGTTGAATGAACTTTCCTTGCAAAATAATTGATACTTAATTGAGTTAACAAGACATGTCAATAAAAAATGGAATGAAATAACCATATGAGTTTGTCATTTTCGCACTGACTTTTCAATCAACATTAAACGAAGTTTGCTTTCCCGCAGGTATATGTATATATGTATCTGCCTATGAGAAATCACCCGTATTTTGAACAGTAAAGCTTGGATTCCGGAATAATGAACTCTTATTAAACTGTCCAGAATTTAAGAATTTGTCAAACAACCCCTTGGAACCATTTACTTAAGGATAATAGTTAACTTCATCGTTGAAATAAAGTGAGAAAGCTTTGAGAACTTTTTACTTCAAATCATATTCGTACTTATGGGTATCTGTACATGCAAAGAATAAGTAAACTTATCCGTGCTTTCTTTAACACAAGGATTTTTCTATTTATTGAGGCTTAATGCGTTTTTTTTTAACTTGCAGAGTCTGTGTCAACTAGAGCAGCAGTGCTAGTTTGGGATATAGTACATATACTACTGTGGGCAAAAAATAAGGTGAATTTGGTTGTAAAATTGAAAATCTTTAATTATTATTGTAAATAAATTTCATCCCCCTCTCGATGAAATACACTTATGCCAACGATTTTCCAATCCCCGAAACATGCCAAATAGTCCATTTCCGGTATAGCCCTCAGCACCTTCTTCGATTCAGCTTTTATCTCTTCAATCGACTCGAAACGCGTTCCCCGGAGTGGTCTCTTGAGTTTTGGGAATAGCCAGAAGTCCCACGGAGCCAAATCAGGCGAATGCGGTGGTTGCGGAACGATATGCGTGGAATTTTTGGCGAAATGGTCACGAAGAACGAGTGCTGTGTGAGACAATGCGTTATCGTGATGCAAAAACCAAGAGTTGTTGGCCCATAATTCTGGTCTTTTTAGACGAATTGCTTCACGTAAACGACGCATAACGCTCAAATAATATTCCTTATTAACAGTTTGGCCAGGTGGAAGGAATTCATAGTGCACCACAACACAAAAATCGAAAAAAACTGTCATAATGAACTTTATTTTTGAACGACTTTGACGCTCTTTTCGGTCTGGCCTCGCCTTTAGCACGATATTCGCTTGATTGGTCGGTTGTTTCAGGGTCGTAAGTATAAAGTCTCATCTCCCGTAATGATGCATTTGAGCTTGTCCTGATAGTCTGAAAGCATTGTTTCACACACATCAACGCGACGACTTTTTTCCAAGAAATTGAGAGTTTTCGGTACCAAACGAGATTTGACTTTTCATAGGCCCAAATGGTCTTTCAAAATGGTTTTCACAGATCCTTCTGATATTCCGATCATATCAGTAAGGTCTTTAACAGTCAACCGACGATTTTTGAGCACTAACTCCTTCACTTTATTGACGTGTTGGTCATCTGTTGACGTCGATGGTCGTCCGGAGCGCTTCAAGTCATGAACACGTTCTCGACCCTCTTTGAAGTCTTTGTACCACTTATAAACATTTTTCTGCGACATCGTCGAATCACCAAATGCCCTCTGCAACATGCTAAATGTTTCCGCAGCCGAAATTTCATTCCGCAAACAAAATTTGATGGCACTTCTCTGCTCAATCGAATCAGACATTGTAAAAATCGTTTGGTAAACACAAGCGTAAATATATTACTGATAATGACATTCACATGAAAGTTGGCCCAGATGTTATTAACAGTGCTGACAACTCATGAAAAAAATAACTAGAGCGAAATTTGAATCCCGCGAAGTTTGACAAATAAATTCACCTTACTTTTTGCCCACAGTTAATATCAGTTAATATCGGTCACTAAATCTAAAAGGACGCAAAACAATAAGCTTACACTATTTGTATTCTGTAAAATATTTATCATCCATTTTAGAGTCTTCCATCATCTACTAAGGTAGGTAGAAGTGGCACTCGGCCTGTAGACCAACTCACTTAGACCGTTGCCGATCCATTGTGATATCATCTACTTATATAAATTTTGAAAAACAAAAAAAAAAACTCTTTGCCGGAACTCAACCGAGTAACTTAATTAGGGTAAATGCTGCCTTGCGCTGGTCTAGTCTCTTGGTCTAAGTATTTTAGAGATGGTCTTAAAATTGTCTGAAAATTGGTTTACGATTTTCTGTAGGCTTGAGTATAATAAGAAATAAACTGAAGAAATTCTAAAAAAAAAAATTATAATTTTGAGATTTATTCAATGTTGAAAATTTTGGTATGGCGTTTTTTAAAACTAAGTATATTCGCATTTTTTAGGATAAAATATTAAAAACAAATTGGTTTACTATTTTAAAAAATGTTTCGAAAAACATTTATGAAAAACACTCACCCTAAAATTTCTGCTAAATTGTTCATTAATAGCTGAAAAGATGATCAGTAATCCATAAGAATTTTATAATGGGATTCCATATACTTTTCACGTCACACGTTAGTTAACGAGTTGAAGCATAAACTTTCATAAAATGGACCATATTTGGACCTAAAAAAAATATACCAGGAAGAACTTTACGGTTAATGTCCGCATATGTGATTCCAGGACTTGCTTGATTTTTATACGAACCTAGTTAAAGTTATTGCTACTATTCAATTTTGATTTATTATTTATTATTTATCTCTCGCTCAATACAATTTAGCATTTCTGTAGTGTTGGTGTACAAAAATTTCCAATGCAAAATTTTGGCATATAAAAATGGGCCACCCTAATGTGCATTCAAAAATGTGGATTTAGCATTTTTCGACTGCGTGTGTCTGACAGATGTTTAAATAAACAAGTCTGTATTTCTGCTAACTTGTTAAATAACACTAGGAAAACACAAAAAAAGCAAAACATAAAAACAACGGCAAAAACAAATATGAAGGAGCAGTCAACTTCATGCCTCAAAAGTTACTGTTTTTCTTTACACTTCAGTTTAATGGTGCAAAATTTGTACTGCATTTTTGCCTTCCCAAATAAAATGATTTGAGTATTTAAATTTTAAATTCTTTAGTATTTTGTTTCGAAATAATCGTCCATGGAATGAGACCTATTACGTAAAATGTATGCGAAAAAAATATTCTACTATAGTTATTAATTTTAATAAGTAGTTGGTTTGGTAAAAATGTTGATTAATATTCAGAATCAAGACTTTTGATGTGCTGAATCGGTTGAGCCCATGGAACAACTTCTTGTTGAAACCACTGCCTGAACTGTCCTATTCTCTACACTTAAAGGTCCAAATAAAAACCAAATCCAAATCAAAATTTGTATTCCTACCAAAAAATAGGCATTAAACGTGCTTTTGAGCTGGACTATTTTTACGATCCGACTTGCATTCAACTTATATCTAACATTTGTTTTGCGAATTGGCCGACTTGTTTTACGCTTTTACCTAAAATTTGTTATTCAATTTTGTCTTGCTAGTAGCCCATTTTAGATATGATTTCTAGGAATTGAAAGTGGGAATCATGAAATGCGTCAAAAGAGACTTTAGTTTGAAGGCGGATACGAAACCTCCAATATTTTTCATAATGGGAGTAGAGTATCAAACTTTTTATCTTCATCTCTGAGAGTTCATTAATTTGCTGTAAGAAAGGCTTATCGAAAGAGCGAAGTCTTGCTCTCTTTAGACCTGGACATTCGCATAAATAGTGGAAAATACTTTCTTTCACTACCTCCGCCTGACAGCTTCTACAAATGGGATTGAAAGCAAAGTTAAGTCTGGCTGCATAATCCCCTACCTTCCAGTGAGCTGTGAGGGTTACGGTAATATATGAGATGCTTGGGGCGAGAGCATCCTAACAGGTAATTCGTCCACTGGATGTTGTACGACGGCCATGTTTTTCTTGAAAAAAAAAATAAGGAACTAAAAGCTCTATACATGCCTGGTGTTATTCTGCTGGTCTCTTTCCAGTTTTCGAAGCTAAGTCTATTTTCCCAAAAATTTTGATCAAAACATACAATTTTTTTCGAGGAAACATTTTTATTCTAAAAATACAAAAAAAAATGAATTTTTTACATGTTACAATTTTTTTTATAAAAATGTTAAAAAAAAATTAATAAATTTCACTTTAAAAACTTTATACCAAACTTTGCAAAATTAATTAAAGCTCAGAGTTATTAAATACTTTTACTTTATTTTCACAATCAAGCCAGCAAAGAAAGTAATTTAAAAGAATTTACGATAATGTCCCAAATACTTGAACCCCTTGACATGGAATCGCTTCTGTGATAATGCAGATGCTGGATATAAAATCTGGCAAATCATCTCTGAAACATGTAAATAAAAATTTAAAAAGTAAACACAAAAAAATTTTTTATTACTGGAAATTACAGAAACGGAATAGCGACCAGATATCAGCTCTGATATATAAAACTAAAGGCAAATATTGCTGGAGTTATAAAATCAGACTCTTGTACAATAAAAAAAAAAAAAATTAATGGATTTTTGATGTGCTTTATGCTATTTTTAAAGTAGAAAAAGAAAAACGTTCTTTTTTGGTAAAGCCAGTCATGGCAGTCATTTGAACGATATTATTTTTCATTCATAAATGACAATGTTCAATCTTCAAAATAAAAAAAAAGTTTTAAAAAATATTGAAGTTTTTTTTTTATAGCCGATTCAAAAAGCAAATTTTAAATGATCCACCCTTTATAAATATTCAAGGTGCAATCTAATTAAAGAGGCCACATGGTCGGCAATGGTAAACATCTGAGTTCATTCCTTTAAAGGAAACAATTCTCAGAAGAACCATCCGTAGTTGGAAGGTAGCGAAAAACCACAGAACTCATTGGAAAAACATAAAAGCAAAATAAAGTAAAAATAGTAGGTTCATATATTCTACACTATCATTATTTTTACTACATGAATAGCAACCCTAATTGGTTCTATGGAAATTAAAATCTGATCAATAAATAATAAAATAACAGAATATGGCACACAGTAGCAAATGGATTCCAAGAAAATGTTATGCACGACGGCTTAAGTGGAACAGCAGCTCATTCTCATTGAAACTACATATTCATAAACGTTAAACCTTTACATGAGCGAGTGACTGTGCGATAGACAGTTAAACTTTCAAAAACTTTGTGCACTGTTTTGAAAAATTCAAACGAACACTTTCAGTAATCACTGAGCACACTCTTCCTAGAATTTTCTACTTTTCGGTTTGAGCAATCAGTGCGACATGTTTGACACAAAAAGGACGAAACTTAATCAGCTGGTCATTGGTCTTTACAATGCCTCATCCTCTGTCAACCAGCACTATCTGCTACACTTCTGTTATGTGACTCTGTGCTTTTGTGGCGCCCATCAAAAAGCAAAGAAGCTCAACCAACTGCTTCAAAGGCATTTCGAGAGTTGTTTACAAGCGGAAGTTACACTCGTTGGCTGGACATTGATTGTATTGCCGGAACGTGACAGAAGTAGGAAAACAACATGCATACATACATACATATAAATACCCAACAACTAGGGCAGGAGTATGAGTAGACGTACATATGCACACATACATAGAGTCACTCTCATGCAGGATAACTGTGCAAGAGTAAACATGAACTTTTACCTACTTTTTACTTTATTTCGTAGTTGCTTACACTTGAAGCGATTACCTGCTTTGCTGTTCAGTTGAGTTTCTCTTGCTAAAGTACGCAAATTTCTTTCACCTCTACGTCTTCTATGGACTAATAAGCTCCTATTTTTTGAGAATTTCATTTTAAAGAGTATAAAAAAGCGGATAGCGAGCAAATGCAGTAGCTCTTAGCGAATAAACTCAAAAGACTGAATATTGCCACTGAAAACTACTTCAAGTGCATTTGTATTAAAAATAAAAAAAAAATTACTTCAAACGATTAATATTTTTTTTGGGTATATTGCATGCGAATTGGCGATGAAGCAACTTGGCATACATATTTGTGTTTTCGAAAAGTGAATTAACAATCTGGGCTGTGAAAATTGATTTCGGTAATAAAACGTGACGCAATTATTTTGATGTGTTATTGAAGGTAAAGCGCGCGTATTCGTTTACGTATGGAGCGAAATAAAATGAACGTGCCTGATGAACTGAAACGCGTTTTAAATTTAATATTATGTATAAATATAATACATATGTGATTAAATACGTAAGTAATTGAGTATTAATTTTGAGAAAAAGGGCGAAAGTTCAAAACTTATCCAAATCAAAAACTTATAATGGAATTTTAATAACTTAGCAGGTTTTGGGAATAGGTTATTAAAAATTAATAGCTTCCAATGGTTTATGTTTTTATGGGATACACTTAAAATGGTTTCACTATCAAATAGAAACAATTTATAATAATAAAAAAAAATTATAAGTTTTTGGCTTCAATCGTATTTTTTCGGAAGTTAGATCACCACAGCGGCAAACAAAATGTGGGACTTTTTGAAGCGAGACAATGAAATAACTCAAATATGTCATAAATTAAATAAACTGCAATATATAATTTACGGCAGCGTATAAAATAATAGTACAAACATTTATGTATGTTATTTGATAAATCAGCGTGTTTGAACAAAAAGTTGACCATTAAAAAAAGGGTGTGTAGCGTAGAACACATAACAAAAGTGAAACTTTCAAGGCACACAAAGTAAGAGGGAGAAACCCGAGCGAGAATGAGAGAGACAGAGAGAGAGAGAGAGAGAGAGAGAAAGAATATATATATAAAAAAAATCACAACATTTGCAGAGACAAAATTTACAAAAAACGGAGAAGCGTCGACCGATGTAGGTAAACGCCGGACACAAACCATGACAACAACGCGCACTACTCCGAGCGTTTATCACCCGCACCAACACAGCGATTCCAAGACCGCAGCAATGGCACACCACAAAAATTGGGACCAAAAAACCCCCCAAACAGTAGGCACCAAGGAAATATAAGTTAGGTTATAGTGGTAGTCGGTCTGCACGACCAACTCACTTAGACCTTACAGGTCCGTTGTGATACCACTGTGCTACATGCGAACCTCATTTATTTTCCTTCGTGGAACCATTTTGTGGCTCTTATGAAACGTAGTATTGATGCAAACCCCACGCCAGACAGTTCTGAAAGAGAATTAAAAAAGGATTTCCCTAGCCAACCTGCTCTGGTTTTGGCTAGGGCTGGACACTTGCAAAAGAAGTGCTCGACTGTTTCTTCCTCTTCCTTATCTCTGCAACTTCTGCAATATTCATGGGAGAAAACTCCTAGTCTCGAGGAATGCCTGCCAAATAGCCAGTGACCGGTTAAGCAAGCCACGACCTTCGAGATATTGTTTCTTGAGAGACTAAGCAATTCCTTTATTATTTTCTTGTTTATTTGGGGCCTTAGTAGCCTAGCTGTTAGACACGATGTATCTTCATTTCTGCACGACCTAACGCCAAAGAGTAGGCACCAAAAATATATTTCCTACATGTTTGCACCAACAAATAAGCGCCAAAAAGTAGGCAGTGTTATTTCTCACTAGAAATTAGGAACCACAAGGAAAAACTCAGGAAAAATAGCCTAAGGTGTATCTAAGATATATATAAGGTATAATTTCTCGCTCTTCTTTTCCTCTACGTTGTATCTTTTCTCTCTCTCGCGGAACGAAAATGCGCAAAACGTTGCATGGCATGAAATTTTACTCTCCATTCTCGCTCACCCATCGACGCCTAAGAAGTTTCACTTCAAAAACCAAAACAAAAATAATTTATTATAAAAAGCAATGTATCGCAAAAAATTCTTCCGTACTTTCATACAGAAGTTTATAAAGAGATACACCTGATATTTAGCACGATTTATACAAAAGAAGAAAATTTTAATATATCCGTAAAAAGTAATATTTTTACTCAATATTTAAGGAACAAAAACTTCCAAATTCATTTCTGGAATTAGATAACGTAAAGTAATAACGAAATAAGGCACAATTTTATGCAAACATATTATTCGTACATAGCCATATAAAGAATATTTTATTAAAAAACTAATAGAAAAAACGACTACTCAGTACTTCGTTGGGCCACCTTTAGCTTTAACCCTTTGTGGCATATAGCCGCCGCGTTTTCAATCAGACATTAGCGATGAAATCTTATCTTCCTTATAATGTAAGCTTACGATGTGAGGCGACGGTAGGGTCAGAACGAATTTCAGTTCTTCAATTCAGTCTCTCAGTGTGATTGCCAGAGGAACCAGCAGGCTTTTTATATGTTTTATCCTACGCACGAAGACTAAGCGATCTAGAGATGATACGTTAGATAGTGACAGTTCTGACATATATTACTTTGAATCTGATAAGAAGGAAGATGACGGCATTACTTCGTCAAGTGGAAGTGCAATTCGTGCAATAAGGAATCCACTTAGGCATTTCAACATTAGCAGTGATAGCAGTTTCTTTATAATTATTTTTTGATTTTATGAAAAAATTTTCCCTTGTTAAATAAAGCTTTAGTTTTCATAACGTTCAACGTATTTATTTTTTCACTGTGCACTCCAATACCTTTCGTCCTCAGCGACGATCGCCCGTCAAGCGGCTCGGTCACCAAAAGGTTAAAAACTACTTCCAAACATCGGTGCATACTTTTTACCAATATCTTGGTTTCATTAGCTGCAATTATCTCCCACTCAACACTTTATTTTGTGCTTTCTGATACTCTTTTTTAAGAGCTCCCAGACATGCTCAGTATAGTATGATAGTATGCAAATTATTCTTTAAAATGTTTAAATACAGATGTTTATCCATTTTATCATCAATAAAAACCATTTTTCCTACTCCAGTTGCAGCTATGCACCCCCACCCCAAACCATTGCTTTTCATCCTCCATATTTCTCTCTTTCTCTCTCTCTTAGCTTCACAGTCTGTGGTGGACCATAGTTTCATCAACAATCCTCCTCCAATTCAATCTCTCCCTTATCTCATTTCTCCAATTACGAACATTCATCGCTTTTAAGTTTGCTTCTACGTCATCTCTTTCTTCCTCCAATTGGAAGCAAAGTAAACACCCTTTTTTTGGATTCTTTCGTTGGGCATTCTTATGATGTAGACAATATAAAAACCTCCTCCATATTTAACGGTAGGAATAAGATTTTTTTATTCAATTCTGTATTTTCTTTTCGCCAAACTTTTGAAGGGCCATCTGATCCGAAAACATTAAAAAATTTCGACTCATCACTGAATATGACGTTTTCCCGAAAATAATCTGGCTCATTTATATAGCATTTGGCGAACTCCAATCTCTTCTTTCTGTTAATATCTGAAATGTAAGGCTTGCGGCGTGCCATTCTACTATGATAACCAGCATTAAGCAGGGAATTACGGGCTGTTTTGGGCTTACTTTTTTATGCAAAGACTCTTGAATATTTCGTAGAGGTTATTTTTGGATTTTGAGCGACTGATGCTACTGCGTTCCTCACGAGGAGCCAATATTTTTCTTCTTCAACTTCCGGCTTGGTGGTGATTATCTTCCAATTTAACAGTAGGTATTAACGTAATTACAGAAACACTTTGCGTCGTAAAATGCGATTCGCCAATTGTTTTGCCGATTTCGCGCAGTGACTTGTTTTGCAAGTACAATTTAATAACAATTTTACGTAGTTCTAATGGTAAATCCGCACTTCGTCCCATTTTGTCATTTTCAATCGGGATATTACGCGAAGAACATTTCAAATCACTTTGAAGTAGAACGTTCGCTAAACCAGTCGTGAATTGGCGGAAGAAGTGAACTGCGATCATAAAATGATTCTCAATCACCTTTATTTAATGGAATTTACCTAAAAATTGGAAGCTTGGGTGCCTCACGAGCTCAACGAAAAAACAAAGAAAGTCGCCTTCAAAGTGCTTCTCAGCATCTCGCCCACCATCGAGAAACGCGCGGTCATAAACAGCGCTCTTTGTACCGAAGCGTGACGAGAGATGAGAAATGGTGTCTATGCATCCACATGAAACAAAGAAAGGAGTGGATGGCTCCAGGAGATACGCCAAAGTCGAGAGCCAAGCCAGCTCTTCATCCAAAGAAGATGATGATATGTGTTTGATGGGGCTGGGAGAGCATGGTGTACTGGGAAATGTTCGAGAAGAATGCCACGGTCAACAAGGAGCTCTACATAGCCCAGCTACACCGCGCGAATGAGGCTATTCGACTGAAAAGACCTTATCGACATGGTAAAATCATGCTCCTTTACGACAGTGCCAGGCTCCATGTTGCGCAAGCAGTCAAAGCCGCAATCCAAGAGCTCGAATGGGAGGTTCTTCAGCATCCGCCGTATTCTCCGGACCTTGCACCAATCAGTTACCATCTTTCCGCTCCCTGTCAAACCATATGAAGAGCGTTACCTTCGATAACAAAGAGGTCCTTAAAAACTGGTTCAACAACTTGTTTGACACCAGACGAAGGGATTTTTGGCGGAACGGCATCAACAAATTGGTCGGAAAGAGGTTGTAAACAGCAAAGTCAAATATACATACACACATAATTGATTTACTTATCGATATAATTATTGTTTTCTGTTTAAATAAAAGTCTTCGGTAAAAACGCTACGAACTTATTCCCCAACCGAATATATTAATGAGGAGAAGGACACAGAACTAAGATAGCTGCATAAGTCGTTTGCTGAAAAATGCTCAGCAATGGCATAGAAGAAGCACACTTCGTGTTTTCTTTGCCATTTTTGCCGTCCATAAATCAATTTATACCAGTCCTGGTTTTGCCGCGGTAGATGCTATAACATAGGATCGGTTTGATACCCCAATTATTAGTCTGGCATTTACTGAAATTTACCTGTAGATCCTACAACATGCTCGGCTTCGATATCAATGCTATACCTAGCTGAATTTTAAGGCAGCTGAGAGGGTAGATGTGTTTTATGTTGGTCGAGGATAAGTTTCCCACTCTGCATACAGCGAAAAACATGAATGAATCCTGCTTAATAATAATAGTACTTAAAAATAAATAGTTACATACGGTGAAATATGCCTTGTGGAAAAGCAATTACTGTTAAATGCAGTTTTAAACAGAAAAAAAGCCATGCAGCCTATATTTTAGCGCCAATATGTAGTTGATGGCAGTTGTTAAAAGGCATGTGAAAGCCTCTTCATAAGTGGACTCACCCACTTTTTTATTGCACCAAACAGCGCATATAACCACACAAAAGTTACAAACAAGTAGAATGGAAGTGGAAACAAAAACCACTGCCCTTTTTACGCTGCAAAATGCCAAAGCGCATTGAACGACCTCACACAAAAATGGGCGAACATATTTGCTGTGCCAATAGCGAGAGCAAAGAGGGAAATACGGATTGTTGAAAGAAAAAGAGTAAATGTTGAGAACATAAGTGGACTACGCAGCATGGTGATTGTGCAGAAAAAAAGCGCAACAATTGGTCGGTACGAAACAGTAGTTGCAGTTCGATGAATGCAAAAGCACGAACACGCACACAAAGCTGCAAGTGCATTGTTTCCACATAAGCATTTGGGCATGTATGTGTGTATACGTGAGTACACATGTAATTGTTTGTGTGATTTCTGCGTCAATTTTGGCACACTTTTTCTTGTCGATCGGTCGGTTGGTAAACAATGGCAATTATACCAGTGGATACGGCTGTTTAAACGATAACAGCAACAAATCGTGTACACTGACCCACGTATGCATATGAGTCATTCCTTAGTCATTCGACTAGAATACAGGTTTCTGACGAATTAAATTGAAATCAAATGGAAATATAAACAACAATCAAATGTGCTGACTTAATTCACTTTCTGATTTTTTGGACTAAACAACAACTTTGTAGCTATATAGCTACTGCGTCTCCTGAGTATTTCTTATGTGGGTTAATATATTTCAAAGCACCCAGACAGTTCAGGACAACATTTTCGTTTTTTGTGATAATACTCTCGTGAATGATTGCTTGAACTAGTTTAGAAGACAGGTGTTTTGAAGCAATGAAGAAGAGTTGATGTAGTTCAACAAGCATCTCTTTAACTACACCGACGAGTTCCAGGACCGCAGAAAACTATTATTACCAGACAGAGAGACGAGACTGAATCAGACAGTTCATAAACACCCATTAAACAATATTCATTGGTCATTAACTCAGTCATCAGAGTCTAAGCCCTAGCCAACACAGACGAAACCTTCAGCTGCCTTGTAATTAGGTGCAATAATGAGCTGTGTATTACAGCAGGTTAAACACCTAATTATCCAGTATCGACTCAGACATACTCAAAATATGTCCGGCATGTGAAGGTACTCCTTACGATACTAACTACCGATTCATATGCGCCCCTAAACCCATTAACCTAATACCCTTATCCCGGTGGACCCAACCCGTCGAAACAGCGCGGTTCCTGGGACTAACGTTAGATGAATTAGGCGATAATGGTCGGTGACCACACCGTGCTGGCAGGGCCTACTAAACTGCTACAACAACAACATCATTTTCCAGAAGGTCGCACGAACGTAGATTCACGTTAACGAAACTACCCGGATTTATATCCGCCCAAAGACTCTCACTTCAGCAGAACTCCTTGTTTATGTATGGGGAATGTTTATGCGCTAGAACAAGAACAACAACATTTTCCAAAATTTATTAAGCACACTTTTTATGCTTCTTTTCTTCTTTTTATTATTTTACGAAATATCGCAATTATTCATGCAAAAATTAAAAACGAAAAATGTTTGTATAATCTGAAAAAAAAAAATCATATCGCGAAAAAACGAAAATGTTAGTTTTGAATAAACTTCTTTAACAGGAAGTATAGGAAGTTACGCGTTCAAAACCCGGATATGATATAACAGATTCTTTTTTTTTTAATAAATATCGAAAAAGTTGTTATCAAAATGCATGCATGAAAATACAGAATAAATTTTTCACCAAAACTATTTCAGTTAAAAACAATGCCCCACATTCGTATGTATGCATGTACAATGCATGTACATAGCCATGTAAAAGCACAACAAACCAGTTCGACCTTACAAAATGGAAAACAAAGGTGGAACAACACAACTATGGCTATAGCTTCAGGTGGCGTAACATACAGAAAGAACTTAAGAAGTAATTGTTTTTGGCATGACATGAAAAGCAACACGAAACATTGAAAAACGAATAAAATGAAAAACAACAACAAAATGAAAATTTAGCGCAGCAACAATGCAGTTAACCAGTGAAGGTAGTCTTTGGGTTGGATAGCCAGTCAACAAGACAATTTGTCAGCCATGCACCCGGGCGTTCAACGTAAACTGAGAAAGCGCAATGATGTTAACAGCGACAGCGGCAGTGACAGATTCCGAGTTCGCCTTCGACTGGGCGTGACGAGTGAGCCCTAAAATGAACGAATTATCCCAAGGCACTCTGTGAAGGCTTTGCCAATGTTTTAAGCATTTTTCCTTGTTTTTGTGTTGACATTGCTCTCCGAACCAACAACAAAGTCCATAATTGGGTATATACCAGACAGAGGCGTTGTGCGTGCCCACTGTACCAGCTGATGAGCAATAGCCAAAGGCTGTTAGGCTTAGCGAAAGTAATCAGTTTAACGTTGCTGTTAGCAGCCGAACAGAAGTGCCGAAGGCTATAGCAACAAAAGCACGCTTTATTACAGATTTGGTCATTCACTAACTGCTGTTATTGAGAGCAGTTCGATTGCGCCACTGAAGTTATGCACTTATGTACGCACAAAAGGTAGCTAACATTGAATCAGCTGCAAATAGAACCGGGAGAAATATTCAACAAAACTGCGAAGATCAAAGAAAACAAAGCAGCAAGAACGGAATAAGAAGTATTGAAGAAAAACAGGTTGAGGAATTTACCAAAACAAAAAAACGTTAAAGAACAGCCTAAAAAGAGTGCATGACAGCAATCAACTAAATAAACTGGTCTGACTGGTTGTCCGGTAGCTGCACTCAGTGACGCCAAGCCCTTTAAACCAAAAGCATACACACGCACACCTACGTTTGTGTGTACAACTAAAAGCATGCTTATTTTCTCTAACCAGACTTTACTATTGCTGCTGTTGTTGTTGTTGTTGCATGCAAGTATGCTTTGCTTTACTAGTTTTCTTATGATTACCGCTGCTGCATGTTGCATGCAAGTGCTGCAATGCCTGTCCAAGCGATAATATTTTTCAGCATTTTTTCAACTCTGAGGTCGAATCAAATGTCCAGCGGTCATTATCTCGCATCCTTTTACATTATTTTCACAACTACAACATTTTACTATTTTTAATTGTGGTAACTCGTTTTTGCTTGTTGCTTGGTGAGGGTCTGCTCGTAATCAGCGTTTCCCAAAGGTGCTGGTCGCAAATTTACTGCTGTGTATATAGCGATACAAAAGATATTTAAGCAATATTCTCTTGAAACAAAACGGTGTGGTTCATTTATTATTTTTTTTCTTTTGTTTACTTTTTTCTAATCTGTTGGAAAAGAGAGATGATTGTCTTGCATCATACAATCAAGGATGCTGTATAGTGGTGCGTTATTAAATCAAGAAAGAATTTAATTACATTTTTTGCACTATTGGCGAGATCGAAATTTCCCGGTTTAATTATATTCTTGTTTACATAATTCGATTATTAGTAAGCCGCTACAGTCTTGAGTGTTTCTGCTTAATATGCAGGCAGAAAAAAAATTATTTTTCAAATAGTGGTTGAATTGCTTCTCATAAAAAAAAAATTTGCTGTTCTGAGCCAGCACAAATCTGTAAGTCTCTTCACTGAGGCTACTGTGATTTTCAGGCTGAGGAACTCACCTCAAAACTAGATCACAGGTAGTTTGCAGATTACGGGGCGACCTAGCAATACATCTAAGTACCTACATAAAATTGATAGCAGAGCGGTTCTCTATGCCTTGAAAACACATGAAGTTATTTTCAAGCTGGTCTGGGACTGTCCTCAACTATTAATAAGCATCGCATGCATAAAGAAGATCGGATGGTACCTTTTGCCTCAACTTGTAAAGGTGTTTTCTAGTACAATTATTTGAGCTTAATGGCTGAAATTAAGCTAGAAATAGCACAACTGTATGAAATTGAAAAGTTTTGCGTAGGAGAAAAAGGTTGTGTGAAAGTCCTGGTGATTTCAGCAGGTTACACAACTTTCTGCCAAGAAGCCTTTTTAAGACACGTCGCTTGATCCATTAATTCGTCAAAATGCGTTCGAATTGTGAGGCCGGTCGATTTAAAAAATGTAGCGAGAAAAATGCTTTAATGTTTTCGATATGGTATACTTTGAACCAAGAGGGGCTGAGTCTAAATTGAAAATATAAGTAATTACACTTAAGTTTCAACTTTTTTTATAAAAGTAGAGGCATTCTACAATGAAAATCGTATCTAAAAATTCACAAATATTTAACAAAGTTCAAAAAATTCTAATTGAAAATTAAATACGAAAAAATATTTATTTGTTAAAATTATTTTGAATATTTTGGTATTCAAATTGTACGGTATTAAGGCACCTTTTAAACAAACAAAAAAAAATCTATGCTCTGAAACTTCGATAATAACAACTAACTCCATTACAAATACATTCAACAGTACTGGGAATTGTTCAATAAAACGCTAAGTAATTGACTAACCATCAAAATTTGTTTTGTCGCCTTCAAAATATATGCTAACGTTTAGTCCAGTCATCAAAGCACCTTTTAAATGCGTTTGAAGAGACCTTCTTCAGCTCCTTCAGCGAATTCTCCTTAATCGTTTCTATCGCCTCAAAGTGGCGTCCGCGGAGTGGCAATTAAAGTTTTGAGAAAAGGAAAAAGTCACAGGGGGCTTAATCCGGTGAATACGGTGGTTGATCGATGATATTTGTCGAGTTTTTGGTCAAAAAAGTGTTCACAATATGAGCCTTGTGAGACGGTGCGTTATCTTGGTGTAAGATCCATGAGTTTTATTTTCACAAATTGGGTCGTTTGCTACGCAAATTCTCTCTCAAACGTCGCATAACTTCCAAATTATATTCTTTATTTAACGTAGAACCATTTGGAACGAATTCCGAGTGCACAACACCACGATAATCAAAGAAAACGAGTAGCATGACTTTCACTTTTGACCGACTTTGACGTGGCTCATGTGGACAGCGCCATTCAGCCGCTTGTTGACAGGTTTGCATGTCAAACACATATATCCTCGTCTTATCACCTGTTATGATGCGCTGGATAAACTCACTTGCTCAAGTATGTCTTCAGCCACCTTCTTCCGATGAATATTTTGAAAGAAATTCAACTCTCTTGACACCAGTCGAGCAGCCACGCGTCTTATGCCCAATTTATGGTGTAAAATGTTGGACTAAGGTCACGAGCTACCTCCCTCAAACTTAAATGATGGTTTTCCAGCACCCAGAACCATTTGCTTGACTTTTTCGACGTTTTCATCTATTGAAGACGTTGATGAGCTACCAGATAGGGCCAAATCTTCCATGACTTCTCGGCCCTCTGCAAAAGCCACATACCACTCGTGGATCCGTGTTTTTGATAAAGCACACTCGCCATAGGCTTTCTGCAACATTTTCAACGATTCGGCACACGAAATCCCGTTCAAAAATTCACAAAATCTAAGAAAAATTCTTTGTTCGATATTTTTGCCTATAGTGAAAATCGTAGAGCTCACCTGCGGTTGACTGATATAATTAAATGCCAAAAACAGCATTCCAGCGAAAAAATGTAGACATATATATAACGCGCGCTTTTTAAGGGAACAATTGCCGATATTTTTTTGATAGAACGTTAATATAATATCCCAACACACATACACCCGCAAATACAAAATACCAGATTCAGCTGCTATTTTTCCGCAGGTACATAGATAAAACAAGAAATTTCGTAGAATCATCTTGCAGAGCTAATTAAATAACGAAGCCAAAATGATCGGGCCCATGACCGGACTTCGGCCTTAGCAACTTGCCTGATCATAAACCGGCTTAGGCGCGAACAGCAACGAATTGCAACGGCGGGAGTTGTGAAAACTTCATTGGTCTGAGGCGTTCAACTTAACTCTGTAGCATTCCACAAAAAGTAACCAGTTTTCCTTCATATTGATACGCAACCGAAACATAGACGGTGGCAAGCTTACGGCAAAAATGCTGGCGAGGGCAGCAAAAGTGAATAAAGCACGTTTCGGGCATTATTTGCTTTGGAAGAAGAAGAAAATGCAAACGCATTATTGTGCTCCATTCTAGCATTAGGTGCGTTAATAGATTTTTTTATGGCTCTGTCTGAAAAACAAGAAAAACGACGCGGCATAAGATAAAGAAAAAAATTGTACGGAAAATGCAATAGCAAAAGTGATTGCTGCAGCACATGAATTCGCCGCCATCAAGTGCGTCGAGCCTCAAAAATGATTGCAATCTTATGAGCAACCAGCAACCAGAAACTTGTATAGCAACATCGCATGGGGCTGCTAATGCAACAGGAAAGAAGAAAGAAGCAATAGAAATATAAAAAAAGACAGAGCAACGACAGCTTCCAAACAAAATTCTATGCTAGCGCACTGTTCACGCTTGCCATTGTTGTATCTAGTGTTAGGTTGCCAGAAATTAGATGGTCGATTGCTGCTCGTAGCATTCATGCATTTGCTTTTCCAACTAAATACTTAGGTACATATGTATTTGTTTTTGTTCCTTTTGGTGCTTTTGCAATAATTTTATTGTGACTGTAGCCGGTTTGTTCTCTGCACTGTTGTCTTATCGGCGCAAGGAAAATTGTTAGTGCTTCGAATCTTTCCGCATTCTTTTGGTTACGAGTTCCCAAGTATTCAGTAGATTTTTATGGCCAGCAGCAAAACGATTTCGCGTACTTTTTCAAATGATTCTTCGGCGCTTTGCGCTGTTCATTAATGGTTTTATGGTTTTTACACAGAAGACAAGCAAAATTATAGCCTTTTGTGAACTGCAGTAAAATAGTAAATACAAATATTAGGTTTTTAGGGAGGCGCGAAAACGTTAAAAATATTTTTTTTTAATTAATTAAATTAAAATTAAAATTGAAAAGCATTAATATAATATTCATATCGCTCCACATTGTACAAGGTGGCGCAAAATTAATCATGTAATTTGGTTTTTGAATAACTTTTTTAATAAATAAAAAATATAATAATTTTTAGAGATGGACATCTTTATTGTGACCTTTACGTGCTCCATTCCTTGCCCATTTGTATACTGCAGCTGTCTATTTCACGTGGAAATTATCCAAAGAGACCGGCATGTGAACATTCGCTCGATTAGTCAGGAACTAGGTGTAGACTACAAAACCATTTGCAGAAGATTGGATTCCAAAAAAAGGTGGATGTTTGGGTGCCACACGTGTTGACGCAAAAAAATATCTTTTACCGAATCAACGCTTGTGATTCTCTGCTAAAATGGAACGATCTTGACCCATTTTTGAAGAGGATGGTGACTGGGGATGAAAAGTGGATCACGTACGACAACGCCAAGCGAAAAAGATCGTGGTCGAGAAGCAGCGAGCCGGCCCAAACCATCGCCAAGCCCGGATTGAACGCCAGGAAGGTTTTGTTGTGTGTTTGGTAGGATTGGAAGGGAATTATCCACTATGAGCTGCTCAACTATGGCCAGACCCTTAATTCGGTCCTCTACTGTGAGCAACTTGACCGTTTGAAGCAGGCGGATGACCAGAAGCGGTCTGGTCATGCCTTCTAAATGGCAACAAGTTTGCGAACAAAACGGGTCATACTTGACTTGAATCGGATAATTCTAAGTACGTTAAATGAAGCGTCAAATTTCGATCACAAATACGATATTTCTTTTTCCCCAACCCAATATAACTCCTCAGATAGAGTGCATGAAAAAGCTCCTCATAAAAAATATTTGCTGTTCGGAGTCAGCTTGAAAATGTAGGTCTCTGAATTTGCGGAAAAACATCAAGGCGCACACCAAAAACAGGAGAAGGAGCTCGGCCAAACATCCAAAAAGGAGTGTAAACATATTATTATCTTATTATCAAAACGTTTTTTCAATTCCTAATTGTTGTCGATTAGTTATTTTAGTTATCGGTATATTAACGGTAATGGTAATGTTTCTACGGGTTAGGCTAAGGCCTTTATGCACTGCTACCAGATTGATCTATTGTGCGCCCCTAATTACTTAATTAAATTATTTAGTATACGGAGGAATCGAACCAGCTCCTTAAGAGGGCGCAATTGTAGGTCTTCCTCCTCTAGTAGGTACGAGCCCAGGATTCTGTCTCTCCTGTGGCCTAATGGCTCACAGTTGGTGATTAAGTGTTCCATAGACTCCTCTTCATCACAGCAGAATCTGCATAATCTTGTACTAGATAATACTATTGTGTTAAAGTGATTATTACAGGCAAAGTGACCTGTAAGTGCTCCACAGAGTGATAGGAGGCCCTTTTTATCTAGTGTTAGAGCAGGTTTTGCTTTGTTGGCATTGAAGTTCAAACATTTTTTGGAGTGATTAAGGCCGCTTGTGGCGTTCCAGTGTTCCCTGATTTTAGTTTAGATATATTTTTTGGTTTCCTGTTTTATATTATTTTTGTTAAAGCCGAAAAATGGGGTTGGCCCAATAAATAACCCTTCTCCGCCTTATTTAGCATGAAAGTCTGCCTTTTCGTTTCCTTTGCGTCCCTCATGAGACGTGTCAGTGAGACCTGATTATGAGTGCCCAGTTTGTTGAGTGCATGGTTAAACTCTATCAGGACTTTTAACTCGAATGTTGAGCTATTCAAGGCGTTGAGAACAGATTGACTGTCTGAAAGTATTTTAATTTTTACTTTCTCGAACCTTGGATATGATTTCCACTGTTTCCATTATGGTGAAGAGCTCCGCATGGAAAACTGTGGTATTTGTACTTAGTGTTAGGGATTTGTGTGCTCGAGGCCCCACTATTCCTGTTCCTGCTCCTTGGAGCGTTTTGGAGCGGTATATTATAGGTACATTATTTTTATAATCATTACTATTTTAACTATCGGTTTGGTTTTAATATTATTCCCTGTTAATCGATTATCCAAAATATGTTTTAAACTTTAGCACACAACATCTTTCATCAATCGGTTATTAATTTGTATCGACTTTTATGTTAATTATCGGTATATAAATTTCATTATCGATTACTTTATTTAGGCCATCAATTATTAATTTATTTATTCAGAGAATATCAATACTGAAGTGTTAACTGTTTCCCAAGAATCGTTGGCTATCTCGTCTGAAGTTGGAACAGAAAATGAGATTACCGACAAGTTAACTTCCTATAAAGAGGCTTATTTAGCTATGAAGGAACTAAAAGCTTTTTCTTTAAACCACAATGACCTTAAGGGTGTTGAAGTGCTTCCTGATTTTCAAGATATTAAAATTAAAGGAAAACTCGCCAATTCAATGCAAATATCTGGCATAAATTTTGTTTTTTAAATCTTGAAAAAAAAAATGTCGTGTATGTTAATATTCTTGTTTTGGAAATAAAACTGTTTAAACATACAACTTTTACACATTTTTATGAACTCCGTTTGTATTTGTCTCATAAGCGAAAAAATTTTGTCCGCTTAAGAGAGAGTACACTGTACATTGATTAAAAAAAATATATTTTCAACAACTATTCACTACTTTTTTGTTGTATTTGTAAAAAGTCCTTTTTTTTGGGAATCGAGGGTGAATGCCCATTTAGAAAATCATACATTTCTTAGCAGGAATGCTAATAAAGAATTTTCGTAGAAATATTATTTGTAGAATGAAATAGCTACGATTCGTGGCATATAATAGAAACTGAAACGATCTCAAATGTGGACATTAAACTTTAAAAAGCCTAGCAGGGCCTGGTTGTCTCTAGAAAGACAATGACAAGCCTGCTATCGCGTTTTGTAAAAAACAAAAAAGATAATATGCCATTCAAAGGCGACATACTCATAGTAGAATAGGTCCTTCATTTTTGTACAATAAGTCGCACACTGCATATAGAAGGAGAAGCCTGACCTAAGCACCCTTTTTGGGTGTTTGGCCGAGCTCCTCCTCCTATTTGTGGTGTGCGTCTTGATGTTGTTCCACAAATGGAGCGACCTACAGTTTCAAGCCGACTCCGAACGGCAGATATTTTTCCATGAGAAGCTTTTTCATGGCAGAAATACACTCGGAGGTTTGCCATTGCATGCCGAGGGGCGACCGCTGTTAGACAAAACTTTTTCTTAATTTTGGTGTTTCACCGAGTTTCGAACCTACGTTCTCTCTGAATTCCGAATGGTAGTTGCGCTTACTAATACACGAGTATGTATGATAAGAATTACAATCAATATTGAAATCATTTTCATTAATTGTATTCACTCAGCAACAATTTTCATGTAATTTCCCATGTGGCATTTTCTCTTTCCATCTCTGAGTACTTCTAACCGAAATAAATAAGTAAATTTTTATTTAGCAAAATAAGCTCCGCTGCGTTGACCAGCATTCCATCATTAATCCTAACTTTAACTCCTGTCAGAACGCCAAATTTGCGGCATGACTCAAGCTCTATTCGTATAGCAGTTGACTTTTGACAATTCCACAATTACTCAACTTCAATTGCCACCGCTGCAAGCAACAGTTTGTAGTCAGTTGTTGTTGCTGTGCTACTGCTATTTATTTTCATCTGATAATCTGCCTTTTTATTTATTTGTTTATTTTGTAGTTTTAACCAGTAAGACAAATTGACGAATACTAGTGATACAGGCAGGCCAGATATACCTAAGTTAAAAACTTCACCAAGTACCGTTGGAGCGTATGTTGCTCGTACCCTCACACAAATTTATATACTTACATTCTCTTAGTATGAAGTTTATATGCACGCTCATCTATACATATAGATGTACACACATCTATGTGTACATATACCTATATGAAAGTATCAGCTCCATCGAAGAAAATAAGCAGCGGAATGCACTCAAAATGAGACAATGAAAGGGATGGGAATTCGGTAGTCCCCTTTGGAGTTATCGTCGTTCAGGCACTTAATCGAGCTTGAAGGCGGAAACGACAGCGACAATTGTAGAAGACAGTTGAAGAGTTTGAAAAAATGTGGCATGTTGCCGTCGGGCAAGCAGGCTGACAATGAAGGAGGTAACTTTCGAGAGGAAGTATAGGCGTAGTTGAAGCAGAGAAGAAGATACAAGTAAGATCACTGCCCTGCAGGAAAAACTTCAGCTGGGAAATTTTTTAGGGCATAAAGAGTGAATTTTATAAAGAATTTTTTTTGTAGCGTTAATAAAGATGTGCTTTATTGCCGAAATTGTTTCAATAAATTTGAAAGCAATTTAAGTCTTTCATCAGTCTATGAACTCGTTTGATTCAGCTAACTCGCTTCTGTTTACTCTTTTTGAATAAAAATTAAAAAAATACGGCACTTATCATATACAGGATTGGTCAGTTTCAGTTTTTTGGGAAACAATTTGGGGAACTCATTTATGTGTATGCATAAGAGTGCTTCGTTATTACCAACATTTTTTTTTTAATTTTTGTTAAACACCATACTTTTATTCTGTTCTAAAACACAGAAAAAGGTTAAGCATTTATTTTGCATTTTTAAAATAGTATTTAGTGGTCACTACCAGCAAGTGAAAAATTTCAAAAAGTAGCATTTTCAGGCACACAATTCTCCTTGTACGAGTATGAATCTTAAAATTAAGACTAGCTGCTGCACCTGACGAAAATATGCTTCCAGTATGGCTCACGCCTATTCACTGATATTTAGTGAAATTCGCATAATCGTATTGCAAGCTTTTGTTGATTTCCATCTATGAAAATTTTGAATTTCTTAAGGTACAGGGTGGGCCAAATAAGACCTAACATTAGTTAAGCACAAATAACTTTTTTTATTTTTTGACATATTTATTTTTTTCTTTTTGTAGGTTATAATTGAATTGTTGGACATTTATTATGGAACCCTACCGCAAGACCACCAACAACGACTACAATACGCTATTCGTTTCACACAATTAGCTACACAAATTTATTTTTCAAATATTGTTTTGATGTCGGATGAAGCGCATTTCCATTTAAATGGTTATGTCAACAAAAAAAATGTAGATTGTGGGGCTCTGAAAATCCAAGGGCAACACACCAACATCAGCTGCACCCATCTAAACGTAGTGTTTGGTGCGGTGTTATGGCCACTAGAGCTATCGGTCCACATTTCTTCGAAAATGAGGATGAAACGCCGGAATTGATTTAAGGAGCTTCTTACAGAACAGTGATTGAAACCATTTTGCGGCCAATGGTGGAACTGTAGTCTAATTTGTGGTTTCAACAAGATGGAGCAACTGCGCATACTGCTAGGCAAACTATGGACCTGAATCTATGGATTAGTAGGTCTTATTTGGCCCACCCTGTAGTTCCGGCTGCCAAATCCAGAGAAAATGGAAGTTGTTCCTATTTTGTATAATAGATTAGCTATCGATTATAATAATAACGAATCGATCATTAAAATGTGTTAATAAAATGCAAATAAAATAATAATCGATAATTAAAATAATGAATTGGTGATTAAAATAATAATCGATAACTAAAATAATAAATCGATCAAAATTAATTTAAAAAATATTTTATTTAAAAAATATTTTGTGTGGTGCAGTTTAGTATATATTTCGGATAATCGGTAATAATACTAAAGAATCGATAATTAAATCAATAAGTGATAGCCTAAAAGTAATCAATAATAAAATTGGCATACCGATAATTGAAAAAAACTAAATCGCTTAAAAGTAAAGGGTGGTTAAGTTTCAATGCCCGAGGTTGAATGTGAACCATACCTGAACGTCAAGCTTTTTCTGCATTTCATTTGACATCTTTCAATTTCAGACTAACTCAATTCGAACCATGGAAAGATACACAATCGAGCAACGCGTTAAAGTTATTCAGGCTTGTTATGAAAACGGGCGTTCAAATCAAAATGCATATCGCGCACTTTGTGATTTTTTCGGTCAATTTAATCGTCCAAATGTGCGTACAATCGGAAAAGTTGTGCAAAAGTTTGAGCAAACCGGGTCTGTAGGAGATGTGAAAACGGAAGTGCATGCTCGTACAGCTCGAACTGCAGAAAATAATACTGCTGTTCGCGATAGTGTGGTTGAAGAGCCGTCCACTTCAACTCGTCGTCATGCCCAACAATTGCACTTCTTACGCTCGTCTTTGATGAACATTATGCATAAAGACTTGCATTTACACGCTTACAAGGTGCAACTCACTCAAGAACTAAAGTCTCTTGACCATTTCAAGCGTCGTCAATGGTCAGAATGGTGGCAGGAAATGGCAACAGTGAATGACCAATTTTCGAAGAAAATCATCTTCAGTGAAGGGGCACATTTTCACCTTAGTGGATTCGCCAATAAGCAGAATTGCCGCATTTGGGCGAATGATAGTCCAAGAGTGATTGCCGAAAAAGCCATGCACCCACAAATAGTGACTGTTTGGTGCTGTTTATGGGCCGACGGCATCATTGGGCCGTATTTTTTCCAAAATGAGGCCGGTCAGGCAGTTACTGTGAATAGTGTTCGCTATCGTGAGATGATAACGAACTTTTTATGGCCCGAATTGGAAGATATGGATGTGGACGATATGTGGTTTCAATAGGACGGTGCCACTTGTCACACAGCTAACGAAACAATGGCTATTTTGCGCGAAAAATTTGATGGCCGAATAATCTCACGCCGCGGCGATGTCAATGGGCGCCAAGATCACGTGATTTGACACCGTTGGACTTCTTTCTTTGAGGTTATTTAAAGAAAAGATGTACGTCGATAAGCCAGCAAAAATTCAAGAGCTAAAAAGGATGAGCTAATTCGGCACATTAACGGCATAGAACCTCAATTATGCCTCAGCGTCATCGAAAATTTGGAACATCGGATGGAGGTGTGCCGCCGAGGCCGCGGCGGCCATTTGGCCGATATTTTGTTCCACACGTAATTGAGCCATACCAATATCATAATAAAGAGAAATGATAATAATTTTCTATAAAAATTGTAATTTATTCAAACTCAACACCGGCCCTTGAAACTTAACCACCCTTTATTTGGAATACGTTATTACTAAAAAATTTATTCAGAAAAATAAATAGTTCCATAATTATAATACACCGTTTGCACGGAGTGCTCCAAAATAAGTATAATAATTTTTTAATTTAATTTAAATTTAAATAATACAATAATTTAATAATTAATTTAAAAATTTGGGTGATCATCGGGCGAAAGATACGCACAATCGAATTTTTTGAAGAATTTTATATGAGATCAGCATTTTTTTTTTATAGAAGAAACTAGTAATAGGTACATTTTAAATTTCGTAGAATTCTAGCTGCTCAGAAGAAGCAGATTTCACTACAGGGTGTCGCTGCGGCTTCGTTGCGCAGTTTTTTGCCTTAACCGTGTAAATTAATGAATGGTAGTCTTAATGGTCTTAATTATAGTCCAGTAGACAAAATATTTACTACAGGGAGCTTCGAGTGCATGAATTTGTATTTCCTTGCCAAGCTCTTCCTTTGCATTTATTTTTATTTTTTTTTTTTTGCAGAAGAAGTTATATTAACTATCCACCACTCTCCTTGGTGTGTCTCTTGGAATTCATGTGTGTGATGGTAGTCTTTGTGCAAGCATTGCCACCATACGCATAATATGCACATATATAAATATTATACCTATGTATGTATGTATGTATATGGATGCATGTGCAGAAGTATGTTTGGATTTTAAATGCTACAAATGAATGTAAGTGGCTCCGAGTTGTGAGGATTACAGACGCGCAGCGTGTGAGAACTTGATAGCATTGTGCCAAGTGGCTGTGGCTGTCATACTCATAGGCTGACTGCATCATCTCCGCCTGGCTGGCTGTTTGCCTCGTTTGCCACAGGCAATGGCAATGACAATGACGTGGTTGATTGTTGGCCATGCACGAAATGTGGCTCGTTTAAGGGTTATGAAAATACCAGCCAGCTTGATTGTGTTTGCTACAATATTTCTTCGCAATTGTTGCTAGAAAATAATGAAAGAAAAAAATGCAAAATCACGATGTTACTATTCAAGGACTGTTCCGCCCAGCAATGCTTAACACATACTTTTGCGAAGGAAAATTTCCTTTAAGCTGCTTTCGCAATAAGTACTATTTCCAGAAAATCTTAAGCAATCGTCGCGTTTGTGAAAAATTCAACTTTGTCACCAACTTTGCTCTCTTTTTTTACTGAAAGTCCTCTGCAAAAAATTTCTTTTTCACAATGAACTCAAACTCATGCACACTTTGCTTCGCAATTGTCTTGCACTAATTGGAGAAAAAGCGGTATCCCACCAACCACATACGCGCCTTTTGCACTTACACAAGCTCTGATCTGGTCTCACCTGTCAACCATGAGACAATAACCGTGCACCTACACCTACACAGTAACATATTGTTAAAACCTTTTGTACTGCTTATTTTTGCTACATACCTTCATGCTTCTTTATGTGTCTTTACAGACTTTTTGTAAAATATTTTGTTCTTTTTTCATTTATGTGAAATTAAAAGCTTGGAAGTCATCTCGGAAGACCATAAAGTGGCTGGAACAATTGCACTTAATTTCCATCTGGGAGAAAAGATGGGATGTGCGAATGTATTTACATACCTGAAAAGAGATAAAAAATAAAAGGTAGATATTTAGTAAGCTTTGCTTTGTATGCGGTTCGAAATTTGCGAAAATATACTGAAAGGATTGAGTTGGCAGAATGGGCACTATAATGCCATTCGAGGGAGTAATTTAAGTGACCTTGTGTTCCGTGCTTAATGGGAAGGTGCATGCTTTCCAATTAAAAAATTAAAAAAAAAAATTGAAAAGTGTCTGGCGGTTTCTGTTTATAGCCAATTTCTAACACTAAATGGAGCAATTATGCAATTATCTTTTTGGGTTAGGGGTAGCCAGAGTCCCGAAAAAATGATGATTTTCAATAATTTTTTTTGCTAGTCAATTGCTTTATTTTACAAAAATAAAAACATAGCATTAATACATCATGTTTTGAATTAACTTTAACAAAATTTCAAGACAAAAATAAATAATTGTAAAAGTTATCGCTGTTTGTGTGGAACCCGTTTCTCCAGGAATCCCTTGCAGTGATCATCACAAGTCCTTGGAGATTCATCTAAACTCAATAGAACAAGGGAAATTAGTACATAATCTTGTGCCTGATCGAAGCTTTTTTTAAAATTAACAATACGGCGGCCTCAGGAAATATTTTTCAGATTTTCGAGAAAAATAAGGATAATTAATTAAAAAAAAAAATCGAAATTTTTGAAAAAAAAAATCGTTCGATTGGGCACGCATTTTTTAAAAGTAGTATACATTTTATTGAAATCTACCAAGCGGCTTTTAAGTTACAGTGATCACCAGTTCAAAAAACATAGTTTTGAGAAAAACGCATTTGAAGTTTCGCTACTTGCTCTCGAACGCTCCGGAGCGCCCAAGCGCCCTTTGTTAATTGTTGAATAACTTGAAAAGTATTTGTCGGATTCACTTCAAATTTTCATACAATATTTTTAAGATATTATACTTTAAGAAAATGCAAAAACAAATAATCCGGTTTTTGGAAAACTGTACCTACCCCCTTAAAGTGTTAGTACCAACGAAAATTTTCAAAAATTCGGTTTTCTAAAAAGTGCAAATTCTTAATTCAAACATTTGTAGAATTTGGGATTATTTTGGTAAAAAAGGTGTACAGGAAAGTGCCAGATTACACGAACGAATGATAACCTATTTTTTAAACAATTTACAAATTTTCAGTTGCGCAATTTTGATTTTTTTCTCGCGAAATTCAACTGTCTAAGTTTGAGCCAAAGCAACAAGTCTACTCCTCCTCCAATTGTTCGCTTGGGTTCAGACCATTTAAAATTGACATCATGTCAATCCCTTTTTAGCAGGGAGTTACGTCAGGCAGCGATACCAGTCCGATTTATCATTAAAAAAAAAAAAACAACAATGTTTTATAATAGTAGATATTTGATGAAAACAAATTCTTGAGAAAATAGTGAACGCTTTGGTCCGAACCAGTTAAACTATCACCGTAGTTTGTGAGGAACTATCCACCATAAGGGCTCAAAATTAATCATCCAATTTAGATTTAGTATAAATATCTAATACCTTTGAATTAACAATAATTATTATACATTTCGAATTTAAAATGCTTAATTTTAAAAGGCCCAAAGGTATAGTCGCAGGATAAAGTACCCATAAAGTACACCCAGTCTTTAACTTTTCTTTTAAAAGCAGGTGGAAATTTTATACAAACATGCTAAAATTAGTTTTCAGTTAATATAGTCTGAGCAAAGTCGTCCATCCAAAAAATATCTAAGCACTACGAAGAAATATGAGTATTTTAAAAAGTTCTATGCCAGCTGATTTTACTTTTTAAATATTTGTTTGGAGATGAAGCAGCATGAAGAAAGTAAAAACACCTAAACCACCTGTATAATCCTCCTGTGTAATAATCTTATACTAATATACAATATAAATGTGAAAATTGGTGAATTATTCAGAGTTATTATTAGGTGCGCAACTACGTTCTCGCTATTTTTTTGATGAAAATACAACTTTATTCTGAAAAATGGTTACACAAGTGAATTATTGAAATATTCCCCATCGCTGGCTACTACTTTTTCCCATCTTTCTGGTAGATCTCGTATATCGTCGCGTTAAAACTATTCATCTTTTGGGGCTATCCACGGATGAATCCATTTTTTGATGTCTTCATATGAATGGAACTGCTGGTCAGCTAGACCAGGTGCCATCGATCGGAACAGATGATAATCGGACGGCGCAATATATGGAGAATGTGGCGGGTGGGGTAGGATTTCCCATTTCAGTGTTTCCAGGTAGGGTTTAACGGGTTTGCAACGCGAGGCCGAGCGTTGACATGCTGTAGAATCACTTTTTCATGCCTTCCCGCGTATTGCGGCCGCTTCCCGCGCAGTGCTGGGCTCAATCGCATCCATTGAAGTCGATACCGATACCCAGTGATGGTTTCGCTTGGTTTTAACAGTTCATAATAAATAACACCAACTTGGTCCCACCACCAAATACATAGCATAACCTTCGCAGCGTGAATATTCTACCGAGGGGACGACGTAGGAGCATGACCGGGCAATCCTCATGACTTTCTTTTCTTTGGATTGCTGTAATCAATCCATTTTTCATCACCTGTCACGATGCGATGAAGAAAACCCCTCCTTCCCTTTTTGTAAACTAGTAAAAAGTATTGCATTGTCTTAACAAATTCGTTTTCATAGCGTCTGATTTTTTCACTTCAAAGTCTCTTCTCTTACTTTTAAAAAGTCAAACTGTACTTTGGTGTTTACACAAATTTTCAATGAAGGCATTTATTTGCTGATTTTGCAGCTTGCTCTCTTAGAAATCTGTTCTTTTTTAATGTACTACGTTTCACATTTTCAAATATTTAATTTATGCACATAAATATAATATTACATGTGGATGCATTTCAGCCGAATTATACCTGTTTTACCAGTTTTATGAAATCGAGAACCACAAAAGACACACACACACACATATACGGTATGCTCCAATTCCTTTTTGTCGCTCAAAATTCAAATCCCATGCAATTTTTTCTAGACATTTTCCGACTTTTAAATTTATAGTAAACAAATACGCCAGACACTTCAAGTGGTTTAGTCCTTCTCCGTTTCAAGTGCCTGGCATGTGCATGAGTTAGATTACACATATCAAAAAATAAAACAAAAAAAATGTCACAGGCAATCGGTGTATGGGTGTATAAATACGTACGGATATATGCACGTAGAAATTTAAGGCAATTTCAACAGACTGCACATTGCACTTGAAAGTGTAAATTGATATTCATATGTTGTGGGATTTATTAAAATAACCATTTTTAGGTACGTATTGGTGTATGCTAGCCGAAATGTGCACGCATAAGCACATACATACATATGTACATAAGAATGCAGGGGTGGCTGTCTCTTGAAATGATTTTAACAGGTGGATTAAGCTGCTGACGTACTGCATTAGGAAAGTAACTGACGTTGAGTCTAGCGCTCAAATCTCCTCCCGACGAAATATTTGACAATAGTGCCCGAGGGATCGGTAGTTTGACGGTAGGAGGCTTAGTCCGGATTAAAATCCCACACCGGGGGCAGCACTTGGGGACAGGGCCTGGTTAACCTGTTCACGGATGCCTCGAAGTTGGACGGTAGGGTTGGAGGAGAAGTATTCTGTAAAGAGCTCCCCATCAAACTCAAATTTAGGCTACCTGATCACTGCAGTGTGTTCCAGCAGAGGTGGCCGCAATTAAAGAAGCAGCTAACTGGCTACTTACTTGCGTAATAACTGTTAAGAAGGTAAATATTTACTCCGATAGCCAAGCGGCAATTAGGACCCTGAGCTCCATTATAGTGCACTCGACACTGGTCAGGGAATGCCTGGTCTCTCTCTCTATTGCATCAGAATTCTTCGATATAAAAATAATTTGGGTACCTGGTCACAGTTACATTGCTGGAAACTGCGAAGCAGACGAGCTGGCCACACAAGGGATCACCTTGACAACCTGCGCTCTACTTCTGGAAGGATGGGCTTTGCACCAACTCGGCGAGCGCTGGATAACTACACGAACGTGTAAGGTCACGAAGTCCTTCTGACCACGTTTGGATAGGAGGCGTTCGAGGGATATTCTGAGGAGGACAAAATCTTCTTTTTGCGTCAGCTGTATGAAATCATCTCAGCACCTGCTCCTTAGTTGCCAAGCTCTCGCGGGACTAAGATTTAAGCATCTTGGTTCTCACTTCTTTTCTGCGCCTGCTGATATAGCAGGTCTTGATAACAAAAATCTGATGAGCTTCATCAGCAGCATAAAGAGGCTAACACAACCGCACACCGTTCATAGTCCACACGCACTCAACCCTCCCCACCCCTTTCCTTTTCATCCTTTTCTTTCACTCCTTTCGCCCTCTGTCAATGGTATCACAAAAAATGATTCAAACTTCTTTCCTCCAAGTGGGCCCACTCTCTGGGCAACCATCACTACCTAACCTGACCTATGTATACTCGTACTCATACTTTCGAGAGCATAGTTTCAGTACAATTGAAAATTATAAACATCTTATACTCTTCGGTTATTTATGAACGCATTAACCACGGACACTGGTATTAAAATAGAAAATTATGCGAAAATTAAACATTTTAAAGGCAAGAAAAAAACAAAATAAAAATGTATGCCTCAGCCAGCAAAAGACAAATTCTCCCAACAAAAAGTTGGAAACAGCGCTTGGCGAAAGATTTCCCACTACCTTTTGACCTGCTGTTAAGCAACCAACTTACAAACTGTAGATAAATACAAACAACAAATTAAGATATACTAGTAGCTTTGCTTGGGTTGAGGACAGCTTGAAGAACAGCAACGATGCGATATCGTGCCCTAAATAGGCACTTTGTCTTAAACCAATTATGGGAGCCGCGTAAAGACGTTGACGACAATCTACACAGATACTTCTGGGAAAACGGAAACGACGATAGCTAACTTATAACAATAACTACTATAGCAGCCATGCAGGGAAAAAAATAAAAGATGAAAACTGCGATAGCAAATGTCTTGCGCAAAGTAAGCAACAAAAAATGGTTACGGTTCAACTGGAAAAGCAGAAAAACAAGCAGTGAATGGGGAACGTACACAAAGAGCAACGCGCGAAAAACAATAATGAAAAACGGATAAAAAGGAAAATGAAGCAGAAACTAAGATTGCAGAAGGCATTCAGAGAAGAAAAATGAAAAATAAAACAACGAAAAACATAAAGAAAACAGGTAATATATTTGAGATTTCAACGACGATGGCTGTGATCATTGCAGCAACTTTCAGCAAAAATACGAAGTACATAAAATGCAGTAGAACGCTTTGCAGTGAGGATAACAGAGTAGAGTTCAAATGAAGAATGACACAAGTTTTGGCATTGATAGCAGCATTGCTGCTATTGGCTACATTTTTGCTTCGTTGCAGCTCAAAAACGATTGCAGCAACAACTAAGGCTTAACAAATGCCAGCAGCAATTTGTATATACACCGGCTAGTAGTGGTTCCAGCGATGGCTGCCATACTTGCGAAAAACTGCAAATTTGCAAACTTTTATATTTACCGGTGCAAATACACATACACATACATTTTCAAATATACACATCCGTATGTATACCGTAGGGCCGAAGGGAGACCAACAACTAGTAAAACAAATTTCTAATTCTAAGTCGGTACTAAATGTTTTAACAGTTGCTACCGTCATCTTTCTACGCAGCACCTACGAGGTGGAAGCCAAACAGATTGCAGAGTGATAGAATTGGCGAGGAGCGTAGCTAATTTTCTCTTACTTAGCAACACTTGGCTACTACTATACGAAAAAGGGCTCAGAATGTGCATGACTTGCACAAACCACATTTTTCGATTAAAATCATGAAGGAGGAGTTCCAATTGGTCTAAATATCACTTCTAAAATGCTTGCACTTGGAGATACACAGGACAGCTTTTATAGAATTAGAAGATGATAACTCCATCGATCAAAGTGAAGGCTTGAAAAAACCACAGAAGCAAAACAAAAAATCTAAAAAGGAACAACATTTTTTTTATTAATATAGAATATTAAAAAACAAAACAATTTAAAGAAAAAAAATTATAAAACAAAAAACGAGAAATGAAAACAATAAAACATAAATAAATAAAAACAAAGAAAAGAAATATATTCAAAATAAAAAACGAAAAAAATTGAAAAACAAATAAAAAAATTACGAAAAACAAAAATTAAGAACTGAACAAAAAATTTAAAAAGAAATGTTTAAAATTTTTCTGTTTTTTTTTTTTTGCTTTTTGGTTAATAATTTTCGTTATTTGTTTTGAACATTGTTTTGATTTATTTATAAAAAAAAAACATAAAAATTGAAAAACAGAAAAATTTTAAACACAAAAAACGAAAATTAAAATCCGAAAAGAACTTGTAAAACAAAAAAAATATAAATAAATAACAACAAATAAAAGAAAATTAGAAATAAAAACAAATTTAAAAACGTAAATAAATAAAAAAAAAATGTGCAAACCAAAAAACGAATATTAAAAACCAAAGAAAATTTAAAAACAAATAAAAAAATTTAAAACACAAAAAAAACGAAAACTAAAAACCAAAAAAAAATTATATAATAAAACAAATAAAAAACATAAATACATAAAAACAAATAAAAGAAATATATTCAAATCGAAAAAAAAAATTGAAAAACAAATAAAAAAAATTCTAAAAACGAAAATTTAAAACAAAAAGAAAAACGTAAATGAATAAAAAAAGTAAAACAAATTAAAAAAATCTTTCTGCCGGCCACTTCTAGTGTTGTCAGGCACTATCTTCCCATTCGAAAGTTTGACACAAACAAAAAATGGGAATTAACAAATAAAGGAATAATAGAAAAATATAAAAAATTAAAAACGATACAAAAAATTACAAAAAATACAATATATAAAAAGAGGCTGTCTGTAAAATCGGTTTACTGACGATAGTTTAACGTGACAGCGTCATAAGAAAATACTGATGGAATGGTTGCATTTTTCAAAAGAAAATTTTAATTTTATTTGTTTGATAGATATTTTGAATGGATATAGAGAAGGAGGTAAATGGAACCGCAATGGAATTTATCAAGTTACATTTACACAAACGTGAAGAATGACGAAACATTTATCAAATTCAGGAAAGATATCTTCAATTTCGATTGTGCATCAGACGTTAATAAGTCAACAACACTAAGAGGCACCATCATCGATTTGCCTTTTTCAAGACACATTACACTCGAAACACCCCCTATCATTTCCTATTTTTTCTATCATCGTCCTATTCTCAACAGAGAAATGGTTCATTACCATGCACACAGGAAGAAGGTATTTGCAAATACAAGTATGTGAATTTATATACAAATGCGCATATACATAAATACATATGCTCACTCAACTAGGAGAGCGCCAGATGTAGAGCGTTGCCGAACGCGGGGGCCGATTGTGCTTTTTGTCGTTCGTTCCGCGCTCTCGGTTGCAGTTCAAGCAAGGTAACGACGCATGAGCAAGGTAACGACACATGAGCAAGATAACGACGCATTTTTTGGTGCGTTCAGCCGGCTAAATCGAATTATAAGACGTTATCACGTCAAAAGTATTATGAATAAGCCAACTGTTCAGTAAACTCACTCTCGAATTTACTTCATCGAGACCGGTTGATCTTTTTAATTCTGCGCATTTCTACAAATTTTATACACTACTTTCCTAATTATTTTATAGTTTGAATTTTCAAAATGACTCCACTGTAACTTTAACAAGGTGTGCGTTGCTGTCAACACAATTTGTGTTTGGAAAGCTATTTTCTCACTCACTTCGCAAACCTTTCTCTAAAACCCACATCCACTTCTTCGTTGCCATTTATTTTTATTTCTAACTAATTTTTTATACGCGTTTTTTGCTGAGTCTGCCTTCTGTAGTGCAAGCTGTTCTTTCAATTTTTGCCTTCTGCATCCATCGCATACGTTAAATACGTATAAACAACGCGCAACGTACATTTGCACACACATACATATGTATATATGTAAATATGTCATGTTATATCCCGCGTTGCATGTGTTTTGTCATGCCACATGCGTTCACATTCATTCGCAATTCAGTTTATTGGCCATGTTGTCGTTCTGTTGGCCAAGTAAAGGTTATCTAACAGTTAACAACCTTACTAAGATGAAAATGCAGGCAAGGCATGTGGGAATGTGGGTGTGTGTGAATGATTGCCAAATTGATTTGCTTTCTTGTTGGTTTTTTTTTCAATGCGCATTCCCTAACTTGTGCGACAAAATCAAAGCTATAATTTAGAATTATAGCAAACTGGAAAATATTTATGGGTGTGAGAAGCTAAATTGAATCTCGTCTTATGGCACGTAGAGGTTGTGATATCGGATAGCTATGCTAGAGAGATAGAAAGAGAGAGAGAGCGGTGAAACAAGGGCAATGAAAGTAGTGGTTTATACTACCGCAAAAACATATGTATGCATACGTATAGGAAGACAGTATGCACATATGTACATACATATGTATGCTCAACATGTGTAAGCACGATTCGTAGCAGGAGAATACTTATTAGCAGTAAGCTGAGTGCTTCAAGGTAAGATAAGTAAGAGTAATTTCAACGATTAGCAGCATTATTGCTGAGTTTGTTTTTATTTTGGCGTGAATGTTAACAAAACCGATATCTTGGAAAATTTTAATTTGAGGTTAATATTTATACTTGAGAAACTGTGTAAAGGATGAGAGGGGAAAATAAAATGCTCGAACACTACAGAAAATTTATTCTCTCTTCTTAATTGGCGCAATAGCCGCTTACGCGATTTTAGCGGAGTTTAACAAAGCGCACCAGTCGTTTCTTTCTCGTGCTAACTGGTGCCAGTTAGACACACCAAGTGAAGCCAAGTACTTCTCTACTTGATCTTTTTGACACAGAGGAGGTCATCATCTTCCTCTGCTCCACCAGCTGATACTGCATTGAATACTTTCAGAGCCGGAGCGTTTGTATCCATTCGGACGACATGACCCAGCCAACGTAGCCGCTGGATCTTTATTCGCTGCGCTATGTCTATGTGGTCGTAAGCCTTATACAGCTCATCGTTTCATCGCCTGCGATATTCGCCGTCGTCAACGTGCAAAGGCCCAAAAACTTTTCCGCAGAATTTTTCTCTCAAACACTCCAAGCGTCGTCTTATCGGATGTTGTCATCGTCCACGCTTCTGCGCCATACGTTAGGACGGGCATGATGAGAGCCTTGTAGAGTGTTAGTTTTGTTCGTCGAGAGAGGACTTTACTACTCAGTTGCCTACTTAGTCCAAAGTAGCACTTGTTGGCAAGAGATTCTACGTTGGATTTCAAGGCGGACATTGTTATCTGTGTTAATGCTGGTTCCTAAGTATACGAAGTCCTTTACAACCTCGACATCATAACTGTCAACAGTGACGTGGGTGTCGATACGCGAGTGCGCCGATTGTTTGTTTGAAGACAGGAGATACTTCGTTTTGTCCTCGTTCACCACCAGACCCATTCGCTTTGCTTCTTTACCCAGCTTAGAGAAGGCAGAACTAACAGCGTGGTTGTTAAGGCCGATGATGTCAATATCATCGGTATATGCCAACAGTTGTACGCTCTTATAAAAAATTGTGCCTGGGCGATTAAGTTCTGCGGCTCGCACGATCCTCTCCAACATCAGGTTAAAGAAGGACGAAATTGAAAAAATCACATTTTTTAACAAGGTGTGGCTTCTCTACATTTGCGGTAATGTTATAAATACTATACACCAGTCAAGAAAAATTCAATTTAAATTCTATGTTAAAACTCATTTTTGACATACTGTATATAATATATTATTATATTTACACCTTACGTACTCAGGTACGATCTGCTAGGCCAATCGTCGAAAATATTAGCGAGATTATGAAAATCGTTGAGTCAGACCAGCACGTGAGCCCTCATTCAATTTCCAAGGAGCTGAAGATTAGCCCGTACAACTTTTTTAACCATTTGCATAAGACGGATCTCAAAAGCACGCTTGATGTTTCGGTGGCACCCAATTGGCCGAGAACAACCTTTAGATCGCATTGATGCCTAACATTCTTTACTGAAGCGTGACAAAGTCGTTTAATTTTGAAGCGAGTGGTAACTGGCATTTAAAAATGGGTCACGTACGAGAAAAATTACCGTAAGCGATCGCGGTGAAATCCTGATAATCTGCGTCAAACGATCGCTAACCACGGATAAACAGCCGTAGATGGCTGTAAAGTACAAAACTGATTTCAAGAGAGGCTTACGGACATGAGCTGTTTAATAGTAGTAGAACCTTTGGTCTACTCCTGGAAAGATGGGCTTCGCGTCAACTCAGTGACAAGTCGTGCAAAGTTGCGAGATTCTTCTGGCCAGGGGTAGATCAAAATCGGATAGGATAGATACCTACCGGTGCGACTTGGGTTTGTTCAAGTGCTTTCTCCAGAAGCTGTCTGGAGGATAAGCCGGAGCCACCTCAGCACCTTCTCCTCAGCTGCCTTGCTCTCGCTGGGCTAAAATTCAGACATCTGGGCTTTCACTTTTTCGCTCCCTACTTACTGCTTTCTCCCTCTTTGGTTTTTCCCCCTCTATTTTGTGGGCTGCTCACGTGGACAGGCATTTATCCTGTCCTATCTATAGTATAAAGGTGCTTCAGTATAAGTTTTTTTTTTTCATAATCCTATTCAGTTGGTAGAATAAAAATTTATACCTAACTAACTTTGTAATTACCCTCATTCATGAAACCATATGAGATAGTCCGTCATAGCTTCATTATTGAGGATTATATAAAACTTGTCTCAGAATGGAAAACCAGATGATGCCTATCTAACTAAACTACATACGTTTTTTATTGTTCTAACCGATGTTAGATGTAACAAGCGCGTTCACGCAGGTAAGTTTTATGATCTGTTAATAGAAATTTGTCTGATTTTTAGTTAACAGTTTTATAGATAATCTCTTTGTCGAATTTCGCTTGCTGGCTAGTCTTTTTAACCACCGAATTTTAAAAAAATCTACGCAAATTATGGAATTGATTTCGGTTATATATCTATGTAAAGGAAACTGTAAATTTAGACATACAAAATACACCGATTGTGATGCTATCCAATGATGCTAAGCAATTCATGTATGTATGTATAATATTTGTTACTCACACTGAACTCGATTATTTGCCTGATAGATATTATTATTAGGAGATTAATTGAAGCTTATGGACCAATTATGCCTTGCAGATATGATATTTCCAAATGTTTCAAAGGCAGTCGTACAAGTGCAAGAGACTCGCCATCGGAGGAGAAACATATTAATAAATGAAGCACTTGAGGGAGATTGGTGCAAATGTTAATTGAAGTTTAATTGAAAAAGTTGACATTTTGAACTTTGGAAGGCCAACTGGCTTTCAAGTTAACAAGTCATCGCGCTCAGATGTATCTTGCTTAAATCGACTCACATTATGAAGGCATAGTATATGTACGCACGTATATACACCTGTGTTCACAACAATAGCAGCGTGACATATTGAAAAGTTTTAAATATTTATTTATTTTTATCAATTTTCGTTTAATTTTTTTTTGTTTTATTTATTATAATTCTTTTACTAATTTTTATTTAATTATTATTTATTTAATTTTTTATTACTTTTTACTTAATTATTACTTTATTTTATTTTATTTTATTTATTATAATTCTTTTACTTATTTTTATTTAATTATTATTTATTTAATTTTTTTCGTTTTGTTTTTTTATTTTTTTTTATTTAATTTTTTTTATTTATAATTAATTTTTTTATTAATTTTTATTGATTTTTTATTTAATTTTTTTATTGAACAATTCTTTTTTTTTTATTTATTTTTTTGTTTTTATTCAAATATAGTTTCAAAATGTATATAAAATTAAAAAACCAAAAATCATGCTATTTTTATCAAATATTCAAGCAAACATTTCCAGAAATTTTATTATTATTTTTTTTAATTAAAAATAAAGTTTATACTTACGCTAAATTCATGAGTGAGGTCCAAAGAACAGCTTTTTTATGCATCTCTGGCGCTTTGAGGACTACCCCAAACAAAGCGCTGGAAGTGCTAATCAATTTACCTGCCCTAAATCTGGTAGGGAAACACGTGGCCGCCGCCTTGGCGCTCAGGCTCAAAGGTATGGCGCTATGGAAAGACCGGTGGTTTGGCCACGCTTCTATTTTGGACTCTCTGAATAGTCACAAGCAAGAAATAGACTACTCTATCCCTAGATTCACCTTTGAAAGGCTCTTCAAGACGAGTATACCGTCAAGAAGGGAGTGGCAGACACCAAGGCCATGGAGAAGGGGCGAATTAAACTTTTATAGAGATGGTTCCAAGCTAGACGATAAGGTTGGCTATGGAGTTTTTTCGAAAGATCTAGGACTGGAACTATCCGTTCGACTACCAGATTACTGCAGCGTCTATCAGGCAGAGGTTCTAGCTATGAAAGAAGTGGCTACATATCTAAATACGCACGCCGTAACAAAAACGACTATAAATATATTCTCGGATAGCCCGGCGGCCATCAAATCAATGAATGCGGCTTTACTAAGATCGAAGGTCGCACAGGAATGCCGGACGGCTCTAAACGATATTATTGACGTATTTAAGGTCAGCCTTATTTGGGTTCCGGGACATAGATATATTGAAGGAAACTGTAAATCTAATGAGCTAGCCAGAAAAGGTACTGCTCTTCAACTGTTCACTGATAAAAGTACCATTGGAATACCCATGGCCACGAGTAAACTAATAATAAAAAACCACATTATCCAAGAGGCCAATAGGTCATGGAGAAATGAAGATACGTGTGTAACAGCTAGGCTACTATGGCCGCAAATAAACAAGAAAAGGACAAAGGAATTGCTTAGTCTCTCAAGAGACAATATCTCGAAGGTCGTGGCTTGTTTAACCGGTCATTGGTTATTTGGCAGGCATTCCTCAAGACTAGGAGTTTTCTCCCATGAATATTGCAGAAGTTGTAGAGATGAGGAAGCGGAAGAAATAGTTGAGCACTTCCTCTGCAATTGTCCAGCCCTAACTAAAATCAGAGCAGGTTGTCTAGGTAAATACTATTTTAATTCTCTTACAAAGCTGGCTGGCGTGGAGTTGGCATCAATACTACGTTTCATAGGAGCTGCAAAATGGTTCCACGAAGGCAGATAAATGAGGTTCCCGTGCAGTACAGTGGTATCACAACGGACCTGTAAGGTCTAAGTGAGTTGGTCGTGCAGACCAACTACCACCATAACCTAACCTAACCTAGCCCCGGTTGCTTTATGCTAAATTGAGCGCAACTGGAGGTAACATCTAGTAAGATAATAAAAATATTGCGGGTTTTTACAAAAAAAAAAAAAACAACACTTAACTATTTATCCTATACTAGAGTCGGTTATATTGGCTGCCTTGCGAAAAATAAAAATAAAATTATATATAGACTCCCTTACGTAAATATACTTTTATAGATGTGTGCATGAATGTACATGAAAATTATCTACTAGCATCGCCCCTAAGAGTCTTCAATTGGTTGCATTCGTCATGTCTGGTGTAATCTCGTGCAAAATAGCGAATTGAAACGAAGAGCAAATAATTAAATTGCGTTGAAATCAATGAATGCATTCACTATCAATTGAAAGCACGCGCAAAAGGACGCTCCATCGTCACAAATTGTCCGGCTACAGGGGTAAATGGAATATGTATAGTTAAATGCCTTTCTAAACAGACAAGCCATCTCACCTCTCTTACTATAGATAACATAAAAGAGATATAAAAATACAACACAAGTGAATTAAAGTAACATTGCGCCATTGCAGTCATACATGGCTAGGTGTGCGAGTACATACGAGTACATACATTGGTACATATCTACAACAATAACTATCCATTGTTAATTGCAAAGGGAAAGAAAGCAGCTGTTGTGCTATTAGTCAGTATTTAGTTGAACAATAATAAAAAAGTTAGATAATGAGTAACGTCTCAATTCAATCGCGATTGGGCACATGTGCCATAATTTGGACACAGAAAACATGTGGAACAATCGCTCGCAACAATGGAGTGCTTAGAAGAGTACGATTGCCGACAAAGGAAATTAAATGTGGCACAATTCCTGAATAAAACCTAGTTGGAAAGAATGGAATAAAATCATGAAAGAACTAGTCCTCTATCGCCACTTCCATGCTTGGTATCAAATTGATGAAAATGGTGACGTCTAGAAGAAACTTTTAAAATTCTCAAATGGCTTGGGAAATGATTTATTCATTTTATGTGTGTCTGTAAATTATAGAAAGGGTCTCATTCTTGATCGCCAGAATCAGTAAATTGGTTGTTCCTATAGTAAATATAACAGCGTTAGCACACTTACAAAATTCTACGGAATGCTGACAGTGTGGCAGTCTTCGGTGGGAAATAAAAACCCCTTTACTTTAGTGTTTGTGTAGTTTAGAAATATTAGACGAGAATAGATTATAAGGGCGCCCCCAAGTGGCATATCTAGACAGATTATCAAGCAACCAATCATTGTAGTGTAATCAAAAACAAATGATAGGGGAGAAATAATGAATACGAACAAAGAATTAGCTTGAGTACAGCTAATTGGGATTAGTATAGCATAAACGAGGAAGAGACTGGGCCAAAACACTTCATAAAGGCTACACCCAAGAATGATAGATTATCGGGTTTGGCCTTCAGCTATGGGCAATTTAGCCGTGGCCTCAGTCATTGTTCAGACAGAAACGAAGCAACATGAGTGCATGTGTTGATTTCTTTCATATATACCGGTATCGCCAGCCAATCAGCTAATTTTTTCAAAAATGCTGAGAGTCGGTTAACGTTTTGATGGTTTGACACTTTCAGAATATTTTTCACCATGGGATACACCCACGGTGGAGAGAATAAAGTAGGTATGAGCCAAGAATGATAGATTTACCACGTTTGGCCAATAACGCCGGTGAAAAACAAAATTATGAAGGGAACTTGACTGCCACGTCAATTGGAGATTCAGCAGCCGAATTCTGCACGATCATTTCACATGCATTCAGACACTCGCGTTTGTTTTCGTAAATCACTAACACAATCTTGTTGTCAGTCGGAATCTGTACGATAATTTCACACATATTTAAGCATTCGTCAAATCCGTCGTTGTTCAGACGACAACGAAGTGCCATTGGTTGATTTTTTTCGTATATCACCAACACAGTCTCTGTTTGTTTGTAAGTTCATCCCAAGCGACGTCCGCTCATTAGTTGAATTTGTCAAATTCGCTGAGAGACGAATAACGGTCTGCCAAATAGCACACCTTCACCATGAGATGCACACACGGCGGAGAGAATAAATAAGGTATGACCAATATCAGACCGTTAACCGGTTCTCAGCTGATTTGCTTATATAATGATGGATGAGACAGCAGTTTGTTTAAAACTGAGGTCGACAAAAAACGGAGATTGGACGGACGGAGATTGTGTTGGTGATGTACGAAAATATCAACGTAGCCACTGTCTTGTTCGTTCCAATCTGAACAATGACTGATTGGAAGACTAATTGAGTTGAACTAACCTCAATTTATACATATGAAAATCTTTTGTTTAAATTTCATTCGCAACTTTCTCTTTCTTTGTTAAATCACCTATGATCTATTAGCAAAGTTACTCTCATAAGTTTGCTTCGGATGTCCAAACTTTGCAATCTATCCTCTTTGGGATATGCCCAACAGATGCTGAGGTTACTCGCCCATGTCATCCTTCATGCAGCTATAAAGCGGAGTTATGTTAGGTGTCACCGCTATTCGGTTAATACCTCCATCCCTGCCAAGAGGTGAATTAGTTGTATCGTGTACTTAAATTTCATTGCCTGATCTATGTTTTATAATTCTCATCAGGTTTATGGAACTTGCAGCGAAGAATAGTACTATAAATGATGAAGAGAGAGGGCTACCTTTTCGTACTTCGCATAGTTCGCAAAGATGTGTAAGTGCTTATCATTCAATACTGCTTTGATAACCCCTAGTGGCACATCTCTAGTAGTTATAAAAACAAAAAATTAACGCTATAAAATTTCAATTTAGTCAAAGTAGGTAGGTAGTAAGAACATCGAAGAATATTCGTTTAAATGGTGAAGAGATCGGTTTAAATTAGATTCAGTTAAAATTGAATATTTTTCATCTCATTTTTTTACATATTTAAGTTTTACAAAAAAATCTATTTAAATAATTTGTACTTTCCACTTATACACATAATTAAATTACTTCACATTTTTGCAATATGTGAAATATATTTCATGGCCAACTTTTCCTGTTTATTTTTTTTTTTTTATACAGTTCCTTGTTCAACAAAAACCTTATAAATTAAAGTTCCAAACTTTGTACAAAATTTACAAAAATTCTATAAATTTCAAAAAATCATACAAACCTTAGGCGGAATTGATATTCCATTCTATTTTAGTGTAATAAAGTGAAAGTCTGAAGTCGCCCAAAAATTGGGTTAATTTTTGTCAATTATTTTTGCATACGATGTTGAAAATTTTTTCCCATATGAAGGAAGTCTAACTATCAATTCTCGTTGCTTGGTTAAATAATGTTTACTTTACCTGATAAAAAGTTTCAAATACATTTATATATATAGCGAAATTGTCTACATTTCTTAAGTGCACTTAATGATGATGACGTTCTACTACTACAAAGTGGTGCAAAACTAATCACTCTATCGGAAAATTTATATTTTTTGCAAATGGCATCGCACCCTAATGATATTTTATGTGAACTAGACAGTTGTAGTATACAAACAGACAAGCAATTGAACAGGTCAACTAAAAGATTTCTACCACTCAAAAACCTTTTTTTATTTAGTAAAGTTATTCAAAACCAAAAACGATGATTAATTTTGTACCACCTCGTATTTTAATTAATAGTATACTTTTGTGATAAACACCAAAAGACGTCGCAAAGAGGAAAGAGTGCGAAGCAAAACTAAGAGGATTTTTATCTTGCTCTGTTTTTAATATTCTATTCTACGAACGCAGATATGAAAAGTGTAGGAATGGAGTTTTAAAAATAATGGCGGTCGCCATACTCTTTTCATGAACGCAAGTTCTGCGATAGTCTAACCTAGATACGGTCTGAGTTGCGGCAGAGGTGTGCGAAGAGTTTGATAAAATATTTTATTATACAATTTCATACGAATGCTTACACAATGCCACAGTTTATTGCTCGTTTGTTGCTATTTCTCTATTATTAGCGAATATTTTGTAGTTTGATGCCACCTTTTGTAGTTCCACTAAAGCGCTAATGCCATTGTTGTTCTGGCAAATAAATTTGTATATGTGTTCGTACATGGCGGCGATTGTGCAAGTACACAACTACAAGTGTTATACAATATATACTCGCGTATGTGTATATACTTAGGTAAAAACTAGCTGTAAATGTACATGCATATATATTAAATGGTCTGCAGCTTTCGCCCTCCAAATGCTTGACTGAACTTCTTCTTCACCTGATAGTTCGCACCACCCCGCACTATTTAAAGTGTTTTATTGTGTTTCATCTGACTGGCCACACAATGGAAAGAAAGTAGCAGTGCAACTTTCATTTTCCATCAGGATTTCTATTGCTTTTGGCGTGAATTTTGCTTTTAGAGCATTGCAACTCATCATTCGTGTATGTAAGTGTGAGGTTTCAATCTAAATAATTGCCAAAATGCATTGCAGGCCATGCAGGTGGAGAGAAAGATTTGGAGTGGTATTTATTTAGGAGAGGTAAGAAATTATTTTTTATAGAGTTCAAGCAGCTCACAATATTCGACTTCGGTGAAATATTCTCTGAATAGTCACTTATCCCACTTTGGGAGCGAGTTAAAGAGCGAAGGTGAACCCTGATGTGAGTATTGTGACATATTAGGCAAACATAGCCCCGCCAGTGCGGCGTAGTCGCCGATCGTCATCATCTAACTTATCTAACGGTAACCGTAGGAAACTTGTTGCTTCGACGGGTTTGTTCAAAAGGAGAAAAGTGTTAGGTGAATTGGTTTAAGGGGGCAAGTGAATAGGTAGTTTTTAGCGTGCGGGGTACCTTAACATGCCCGACATGTATGGTGTATGTGGGGGACGTTTTTGGATGAGTAGGAGTTTAAGATATAATGTCATTCGGAGGTAGGGAGTATAGAGAGGTGGTGGGAGTCTAACGTTGTATGACGCTTAATGTTCATGGTGAAAAGATTTTTAGAGGTGTACTACCTAGCAGACCGTTATTCGGCTCTGAGCGAATCTGACAGATATGCCAACGTCATTCGTTTTGTATTTCAAAAAATTAAGCTTTAGCTTAGTACAAAACGAATGACGTCGGCATATCTACACGTCTAAAAATCTTTTCACCAAAGAATCCAAAGTTCCCGTCAAAAATGTTTTTATGCTGCTAACATAGAGCCGAATGTCGTGAGAATGTGCCTTTACCAGTAGGTGCGCCTACGAGCAAACGGCGTATTATCTAAATATTATCTAAACAAAAACAAACAAAAAACAACAAGAGGAATTGGATATTTAGTACCGATCGCTACAAGAATTTACTTCGGTTTCTTCATTAACCCTTAGCCACCTAACGTGTATTCCAGTAACACATCCACCTAACGTCGGTCATGGTGACCGCTTGGGTTTAAGTACTATTAACAAGGTTAAAAAGTCATAAATTGGCAAAAAATTAAAGCACATTAAGTTCTTTAGTTGTTTTTATTTCAAATTGTTTTAATAAATTCTTAAAATTAACATTTTTTTCTTTTTATTATTATTAATCAAAGTTCACTTACAAATATTTCAACAAATTATAGGTTCTTTATTAAACTGAGAGCTAAGCAATAACAATCAATGAGATCAATATTTTTTTAATTATTTTAGTAACTTAAGTATATAACCTCTTATATAAAACTATCATTGGCACAATCAAATCACAATCATTACAAAATTACAGCCCCCTAACATTTACAATTTGTCGCGGCAGCTTATACACATTTTTTGAGAACATTCAACGCAAATTGGATTTTTGCACTGAAAACACAAATGGAATGTTTTACGTTTTTTTTTTTTGGGTCACACGTTGAGCAAGTTTTGCGTGTTTCTAATTTATCAGAGCTGCCTGCCGAAAATGATCTTGGTTCTTCATCTATTTTGAGAACCAGGCGAATAGCATTCTGAAGATCCCTCTGCAATCCAAACTGGTTCACTCGACGTCTCAAATGAGGTTCGATAAGTTCTTTAGCCAGTTGTTTCATGAAATTCAGTCTGGGCACCTTTCTCTGAGCTTGGTTCATGTTGCTGATGATGTATGAATTTGCCGCAGATACATCCAGTATTCTGTAGAACACTGCCATTGGCCAGCGCTGTGTGCGTCGAGAAGTTGAATAAATGGCACATTTCTGATCTAATGTATCGACGCCTCCTTTGGTGCTATTATAGAAAGTGATCATTTCTGGCTTTTGTTTTTGTGGATCAATGGTTGGCATGTGATGCATGCTGGAGAGAACAAGCACGGATTTGTTTTGCTTTGGTACATAAGACACCAATGTTGCATCTGACGTAAATCCAAAAATCGAAGAGCCAACGTCTCGGTGACGGCTAGGTAGAAATTGGGGAGGTACTTCCCTTTTATTTTTTTTAAGGGTCCCTACAAGTGTCAGCTGTTTTTGCTTCAGGATTTTCATTAGCTCTACTGAAGTAAACCAGTTATCAGTCGTAACATTTCTGTGGGTTCCTTCAATCGATGCAATCAGTCGCAAAACTGATTGCGTGGGTTTGTTCAGTCGTTGGTATTCATCGGGCAAGCCTTGGCTATCTGAGTATTTTCCCAAGTATATGTAGCCATCAACAAGATATCCATTTCTGGCGTCAGTCATGCACATAATTTTTAATCCATATTTGTTGGGTTTTTTCGGCATGTACATTTTGAAGCCGCATCTCCCACGGAAAGCCACCAACATCTCGTCAATCCAAGCGTAACTGCCAATTGAACAAACTTCTTTGCAGTTTTGTATCAGCTTACCAAACAGCTGAGATATAGGTGCAGCTTTGTCAGTGCTACGGCGTTCATCTCTGGTGCTCGCATCATCAAATCGAAGGCAATTCAGCAGTATTTCAAACCTGGTCTTGCTCATTATACAACGATAAATCTCTCTTCCTGTGCCATCTGTGCTGTACCAACATGTGTAATGTGTGTGGTTTTCTTTGAAAATTGCGGTATAGTACAACATACCGATCAAAGTTTTAACTCCATTACGTCGAGGTCATGAACACATGTCTGATTTTGATAGTTTGGTCTTATCTTGATAATTTTTTCGTTTGTATACTTAACAATTTCTTCTAACATATCATCAATGAAAAATAACTGCCAAATATCGGATGGTTTTGTATTTCTGTTCAAAACATCTCTGAAGTTCCTTTTCAATCCTGGAGGTTGATGAATGATGTTGTGTTGCAAAGTCCTCGATCGCGAAACTGGAGGTTGGCTCGACCAACGGAACCGATTTTTTCCGAAATAGTTCCGGTATCTTGCCAATGGAACATCGTCATCTGAAGATTGATCATCAACTGGCGCATCACCATCATCATTATTTTCACATAACTCGTCAACATCAATTTCAGAGTCTGATTGACACTCACTTTCAATCACGTGGTCTAAAGGTACATCTTCTACGTCACTGCAGTCTTCATTTGGCAATTCCGGCTCGTCCCTTTGATCCTCAGCATCTGAGTCACTCTCTTCTAACCATCTACAGATATTTCGATCACGTTGAGACATGCTGAACCTAAAAAACGATAAGCAAATGTTAACACTAAAAGAAACGTAACAACCTAACGTCGGTCACCAGGACCGCATACGATATATATTTACCTGATTCTTTTCACTGCGCGCACGTGTTGCTTGGCCGAGCGCAGAGCGCAAACTGAAGAGGGAGGAGAAAAGGTACACAGAGTCACAGGCGTGGGGCCCGCGTAGTAACGGAAATATTTGAAAAAATAGATCGCTCAGAGTCACCGTGACCGACGCTAGGTGGTTAAGGGTTAATTACAGGGTGAACGATATGAAGTGTTATCTATTCAAAACACCATAACTTTTTTGTGTGAAATTGGTTTTTATTGATTTCAAAGACAAAATTGTTCAAAAATGATTATAATTTTAACATACGTATATTCACTTAAGCTCGATATGACCACCTTTTGCCTTGACTATAGCCTTCAAACGGTCAAAAAATGAGTTGCAGGCTGCACGAATGTGATCTTGCGGTATTTTGGCCCATTCTCGTATAATCGCTTTTTTCAGCGTATCCATACTGGCATATTTTTTAGTCCTCACCTTGCTCTCCAAAATGGACCTGATGGAATAGTCCATCGGATTTGCGTCTGACGAATTCTAAAGCCATTGTGGGGACGAAATGAAGTGTGGAACAAGATTTCTTAACGATTCTTGGTTCACACGAGCTTTATGAGAGGGTCCCGAGTCCTGTTGGAACGTCCATGGTCTACGACCGAAATGTTTGCGTGTCCACGGCTCTAAAGCAGCTTCTAAAACATTTTCCTGATAATAAGTCGCATTCACTTTGACACCAGGCTCGATAAAAACGGTTGGAGAGCGTCCATCAGCGGTCACTGCGACCCAAACCAATACTTGCGGTGGGAAATTGCTTCGAGTGGCCATACGTAGGCTCAAATTCTCGTATGAGCGTTCGATCAAGTAATCAGTTAAACACGATCGTTTTGAATGTTAATGAATTGCTCAATTGGGAAATTGTTTCATCAGAAAACACAATGTTTGGAAATTCGCCACATTCGTGAGAGCGCAACAACTCCTTTGCTCTTTCGCACCGAACTTTTTTTTTGCTGGGGTGAAAGATCGTGTGCTTTTTGGAACTTGTAAGCCTTGACCTTGAGCTCATTTTTCAATATGCGTCGAATACTGCCTTGCGATATTTTCAGTTCTTTGGCCATTTTTCTTCTACTTCGACGGGGATTTCGTTCAAGTCAAGCTTTCACTTTCCGAACCATTTCTGGCGTTGTTGCGGTTTTTTTTGGTCCACCTCCATAGCGTTTTGCAATGCTACCAGTAACATTGTAACGTTTTATAGTGCGATACACAAACATTTTATTCACTTTGAGGTGACTGAGCTCACGAACAATGGCTGGTTGTGATTTCCCAGCCAAATATAACGCAATTACTTTATTGCGTTTGAATTCCATCACAAAAAAAAAAAATTCAACAAAACTGATACGCAAATGCTTTTGATGGCTTATCATAGGTATATTGAACTGGCTATAAATATATTGAACTGTCATTAGAACAATTTTGACGTTGATGTCATGAGCTGTTTTACAGATACAAGCAGGGTGAAGTTGGTAACACTTCATATCGTTCACCCTGTAGAAACTCCAAATTCTTTGTTTTTTCAACGCAGATTAGCTTTTTGTTATTTTGCCACCACGAGTACCGAAGGTGTACATTTGCATGAGATGAGCTAGCAAGTGGAGTTACTGGATCTTTATGCACTATACTCTGACCCCATGTCTTTGTAAAGCATATACAGTCCATCATTCCTCATCATCGTCTGTGTTATTCGCTGTAGCCAATGTGTTCATTCCTACATTTTTGGCACAACGGGACGAACATAATGTGAGCCTTAAAAAATGTGTAGCCTTTACTCATCGAGAGAGAGAGAAAGATAGATACTTTACTCTTCAATTGGCGACTTACTTCAAAAACATTCAGACCCCTCCGCTGGGTCGCTATATCCAGTTCAGGAAAAGCATAAACAACATTGCACTTAACTCCATATTCGTTGTTACTGCTAGTTTCCCCATCATCTGCTAGTACTCACCACCACCAAACACACTAATAACCCATAAATATACCAGAGAACCTAATTATACAGTTACTTACGATAATTCTCTTCCCGATCGCCATTTGCGAATCTGTACGCGGTTTACGCACTCATCACATAAATTCTTGAATTAATTCACTAATTATGAACTAATAACAAAAGAAGTTTAAAGTCGCACGCATACGCACATACAAACATGAAACGCTCTTTTAATAAATTCCACTAATCAGCGATATTCAACTTTAATGGGGAGTAATTTGTAGTGGGCGATGCTGGATGGCACAAAACGGCCAACATTGCGTGGGAATGAATATAATTACTGCAGCAATGCATAAATTGCCTGAATATACGGGCGAACTAATTTATTCATTAATCTGATAACGAATGTAACAGGCGACTAATAAAAACCACAAAATATTGTAATACTCTATGAAACTGAACTGATTTCATATGCACCTGTGTATATAAATATATGCAAATATTTATTTATGGAATTTATGTTGTATTTACAAAGTTATAGTATTTACATAATTATATTTTTGATAATTAAATTATTAATGTAAATATTTGTTGGAACGTTTGTAATAAAGTAAAGGAAGATATATGAAAGAGTATGACAAACCACAGTTGGCTTTCGGCTATTAAACGCGTAGAGGTTTCAATAATTTCCACAAATTAATTGTGTCAACACAACTAAAAAACCCTTTATCGTTCTTTCTTTGTTTACATACCTTTGAGAATCTCGTACACACACACACACATACACCTTTGCAAAACTACATACCCTGCAGCGCATTCAACTAAAGGTAAGTTCACTTTAAACACAGAATTTAGTTGAGAAAACTTAACTAATTTAAAACTCAGTAGTAACACTACCTTACAACATCAACAAAAAAACCCAAAATCCAGCCTATCCAATTCCTACCTATTAAGTTGGTCGCTGAGTCGAGAGTTGGTCGAGTCTGCCATATGTGCTCGAGATAACACCAAGTAATGGTTTTGAATAAAAGAAAAAAACATAGATAAAAAAAATTATTTTATAAATCGAAAATTTGGAATAATTAATTGCCTTTAATTTCGTATATCATTTCCTTTAATCGGTAAACCAAGTCACACGATATTAAAAGCTTTTACCTTTTTGTTTAATCTACAGGATCCGGCACTTCAAGTGCAACCAACTTCAGAACGCTCGCGCCCGTGCTAAATGACAGTCCAGAGTATTGTTTACAAGCGAGCGGAAGCATTTTGCCGAGAATAAACGCGAAAAAAGAAAATTAGTTATGAATTTCAAGCGTAATAGTGTAACTGCATTATATTTGGCAGAAAAATCACAACCAGCGATTGGTCGTGTGCTCGAGCACCTTAAAGTAAATAAAGTTTTTGTTTATCGCACCATTACTCGTTACAATGATACTGGTAGCAGCGCAAAACGTCATGGAGGTGGTCATCAAAAGACTGCAACGTCATGTGAAATGGTTCAAAAAGTGAAGAAACGACTTAAGCGAAATCCCCGAACGAAATAATAATAGTAAAAGAACTGAAAATATCTTACCATGGCACCCATCGCATACTGAAAAATGATCTCAATTCAAGCCTTACAAGATCCAAAAGGCGCTTGATATCACACCTAAGCAGCAACAAGTCAGACTTGAGAGAGCGAAGGAGTTGCTTCGCTTGGCCGAAAGCGATCAATTCCGAACATTGTGTATTCTGACGAGACTATTTTTCAAATTGAGCAATTCGTAAGCTCCCAAAACAATAGGGTTTATTGGAGCGACCGTTTATACGAGAATTTGAGTAACTACAGATTGGCGCTCTTCAATCGTTTTCATCGACTCTGTCGTCAAGGTAAATGCGAAATATTATCGGGAAAGTATTCTGGAGGTTGCTTTGAAGCCGTGTGCTGACAATCATTTCGTTGGTTTGACCATGAACGTTTCAACAAGACTCGGCACCGTCTCACAAAGCTCGAGTGAACCAGGAATGGCTAAAAAACCACGTTCCGAGCTTCATAACATCCACCTAATGGCACTCGATGCGAATTCGATGGATTATTCTCGTTTGGCCATTTTGGAGAGCAAGGCCACAACTAAAAGACTCATCAGTCTAGCGGCGCTGAAAAAAGCCACTGTCCGCGAGTGGGCCAAAATACCGCAAGCCACATCTGGGCAGCTCGCGATTCGTTTCTGGACCATCTCAAGGTCATAGTCAAGGTTAAAGGTGGTCATATGGAGCCAAAATATATTGATTCTTGATTTTGTATTATTTTCACACATTTTTTACTTTGAATTGAATGAAAATAATTTTCCAAACTAAATTTATGGCTTTTTCAATTGGTTACACTTCGAGGGTCGGTCGCTGTCATTTGATAATATTCCGAAATCTACGTGACAGAAAAAATATTTTGTAGATTTCCGGACTCATTAACCGACGTTACATAGAGATGGGATAGTCTGCTTCTAGGTTAAAAAACGAAATCACAAATTATTTGCAAACCTGTGTAGTTGATAATCCCGTAGGTTAAAATATCAGATATAATTCACACGGAACTATTTATCAATTGCTTACCATGCATACTTAGTGTTTCTTCTTCGTTTGCTTTGTCTTCTTTTAGGGTTACGCCAGGTATCCATAATTAAGGTATTAAGTGGGATCTTACTGAACTAAATAATGTTTGCTGAAGTAAAAAGTTCTGATAATTTTCCGCTAGATGTAAACCATATTTCACTTTGTACAAACCATCGACTTATGAGTGACATTTCGCTTTAAAAAAGTTCTTGCCAGTTTTGTGTTAAAGTGGATAAAAAGAGAAAATTTGATATATTTTTCACAGACCAAAGTCGGAAAGTCGAAGCAGGTGGCCATACAACCTTTTGCTCTTTATGTGACCAACAGAGTATCGAATGCAATAGCATGACGGTGGTTCCAATGAGAAGGGACCTTCTGGTAATATGTACGCCGAAGCAGACACACGCACTGGCAGGCAAACCATCGAAAATGTCGCTAAACTCAAAAGGATCTTGCAGTTGGATAGCCGTGCGAGCACATATTCCATTGCCAAGAAAAGCTGCTCACAAGAAGAAGCTCGATGTTCCACGCAAACGTACCTTTTGCTCGGTTGAAGTTGACCTATTTTTGAGGTGGATGGTAACAGGTATGGAAAATAGGTCACATACGAGAACAGCAGTCGACCAACTGTTCTACGTTGCCGGAACAACGTTGGGGCGTCAATCATCTAGAAAACTGACGCACCTCAGTATTTTGTATTTTTGAATTATGTCACTTTTCTCGAAAACCATAGATATGGGGAATAATTCTGCTGCTACAGCAACAACAAAAACAACCACAGTCACAAAAGAGCGTGATCGAAACGTGATGAGCAGGTAGAAACGAACGTCAAGCCCGGCTTGGCGGCCAAGGAAGTTTTGTTGCGTAATGGGTGGGATCGACAGGGAATAATTTACTACGAGCCGCTTTTATCGGGCCAAATACTAAAGCAGCCAGAATTCACGAATAGGTACGACAAAACCGCATAAGCTTTACATATCTCGAACGACGAACCAGTGTGCTCCGATGCTTTGATTAGAGATTTTATGCATCGGCCGTATTAGATCTGCTACCAAGGGCTTTTAAAGCATTTGCACAATTTTCTGCATGGTACAGAACTTTCCTCAAGTGAAGCTTGTGAGAATGAGCCGACCAAATTGTTTTAATAACAAAAAATGGAAAATTGCTTTGAAAAAAGATAAAGTTATTCACAAAACGGCGCATTTTTGATCCAAATCGGAGAATTTTAAACCAACGGTGATTATGGTTCCGAAGTAGGGAAGGAATTTATGTATCTAGGAGTAAGCATTAATTAATCAAGTCAAAAAAATTTCTGGCAGAATCTCTCCCAGATTCCTTATGACGACCGCCGCTATTTCTCTTTGTGCAATTCCCTATGTAAAGAGCCACCTTCTAGAAAGGAGAACGAATATTTCACTTTACTTCTCAATTATTATTCCCACCTTGCTATACGGAAGTAAAACTGGCCACTCAGAAATACGCATAAACAGAGGCTGATCTTAGAAAAGAAGTTCCTTTGGCGCGATAAGTGATAAGGGCAAATGACGCAATCGCTACAATCATGAACTCGAAAAACTGATCAACAGACTGAGATGGGCAGGTCACATATTACGGGCTAATACCGATTACCCACCTCAACAAATACTCTTTGGGAAATACCACAGACTTAGAAGAAGGGGCCGCTCACCGCTCAGATGAATTGAAGGGGTAGATGAAGACGCAGGCTGTTTGGAATTTCGGGTATGGAGAACGCTGGTACGAAACCGAGTCAATTGCAGGCATAAGCTAGGGCAGGCAAAGACCCGACAATGAAGAGAATGGAGCGCTTTTTTGTTCATTGTATATTAACAAATTATTCAATAAACTTTTTGGGCTTTCAAACCAACGAAAATAGGGGGTGTATGTAAACTTTTGACCAGCACTGTAAATACCAATAATAGAATGTAAAGTTGAGGAATATCACTAATTGTAACGCATGTTTCCAAATCATAGAACCAAATTCATGGTATTGTTTTTTTTTTTGTTGTATTGAGAATTTCACAAGAGTTTTTCGAACTCCAATTATTATATTAGCTCTGCATGGCTTCTGCTTTCTGAAGATTTTAAAACCAATTAAAAATTAGCCATACTGAGTGCGCTAAACTTAGCTATTTTAGTAGCCGACTAAGCAATTTCCAGCAGGGTCATAAGTATAAGTAATTAAGTGTGAATGAGTTGTAAAATACCATAGATATAAAAATACTTGTATAACCTCTTTCGAATTAAAACTACAAGTTTTCTTTTTGCTATTTCTTTGTCTACTCCAATTAGTCACGGTTGAGGTACGAATAATGATGAAAATAATAAAACTTCCCATCTGCTCGTTAAAAAGAGCTCGCCAAATTTTGGTAACGCTAAACGTTCGGAGTCAATACCAGTAAATGTTTTGCGTAACACAATTGAGTAAATATTGATTAATCTTTAGCGAAGGATTGGATACCTACGTATGTTTGTATGCATGTAAATAAATACTATATGCATCCATTTTGTGAAACGCATATGCCATGACAGTTATTTTGCCATTCCTCCGTGTAAGTGTGACCTTTGTACTAAACAAAAAATTGCTAATTGGAAAGCAGTTTGAAAGCTTATTGTCTGCTGTTGGAATGGTGACATGATGTACCTATTTTTGGCAGCTCAAGTTTGGCAAATTTATTTAGCGTAGTTCAATTGAGGGGTAGTTGCAAGAAACTATCAGAATCGATTTAGTTTCACAAACTTTTAGGCAAGCATAAAAATAGAAACGCTACTTAGCCTCCCTCTTGGCATAGAAAACATTGATGTAGTCAAACAGAGCAAAGGAAACTTTCGAAGGTTACGCGACCATCCAACTGAGCCTGCAATTTTTAATGTACGGTGTACTTAAATTTTTTGTTTTCCCTTATACCTGTGAATAGTTAAAGTGGCGAGGATAACTAATGCATGATGGATGTTTTGGTATTTACAAGGATTTTGTGAGTTAGAACTTTTGAAGTGAAACTTTTTAGCCGTCGATGGACTAGCTAGAATGGAGAGTAAAGTTTCAAGGCCATGCAACGTTTTGGGTATTTTCGTTCCGCGAGAGAGAAAAAAGATATAACGTAGAGGAAAAGGAGAGAGAGAGCTATTCTTCTTCTTCTTCTTCTTAGTTTCACAATCCGTGGTGGACCATAGCTTCATCAACAATTTTTCTACACTTTATTTAGAAAGAGAGCTATACCTTATATATATCTTATATACACTTAAGGCTATTTTTCCAGAGTTTTTCCTTCTGGTTGCTAATTTCTCGTGAGAAATAGCATTGCCTACTTTTTGGCGCTTGTTTGTTTGTGCAAACTTGTAGGAAATATATTTTTGGTGCCTACTTTTTGGCGTTATATTTCCTTGGTGCCTACTGTTTGGGGCATTTTTTGGTCCCAATTCTTTGGCGTTTTTTTTTTGTGTGCCTACTTTTTGGTGCTTATTTCCGTTTTCTGATTAGTGCTTGGGCGTACTATAAAGTGCTATCCATTCCGGCGCCAGATTTATTGGTATTGCCTTGCGGTAATTTGTGCCGTTGCTGCGGTCCTGGAATCGCTGCGGTTGTGCGGGTGATAAACGCTCGGAGTAGTGCGCGCTGTTGCCACGTTGTGTCCGTTTGTTTTTTTTTTTTATTTCTTATTGTTTATTCTTTAGCCAAACTTTAATACAAAATTCAGAAAAATTCAAAAACTGTTCATTTAAGTTTTGAACTTTTAATCTGATTTTTTTGAAAACCTTCGAGCTGCTTCAATTTAGGTACAATAAAGTACAAGTTTTAAGCAGCTAGTGAGAAAATTTATTTGTTGCAAAAGTTTGTTTGTTGTTCAAAAAGTATCGCGTATTTGGAATTTTCGCAGGTTACGTATATTCGAATTTCGATTTTTTTGTGGCGATATGTTGGTACTCATGTCTCTCACTGATGCCGATGAGTTCGGCCATTTTGAATGTTCAGTTAATTGTTGACAGCTGCTTTGCTTGCACGTGTTTCGGCTCGTCTTCGATTTTTACCTATTCAAAAAGATGGATCAAAGAACCTGTAACAAATTTTGTGTGAAAAACGAAATTAAGTGCACGGATGGATTCCGAATGTTGACTGTGTCATACGGAGGAGCTACTTTGGACCAAAGCAACGTTTATCGGTAGTACAAAATGTTCTGAGAAAGTCGAGAGCATGTGAACGACGAAAACCGTGCCGGACGCCCCGAGCACTTCAACAACAGACGAAAAAATTGATGAAGTGAAGAAAATGGTATTGGCCAATCGTCGAATCACTATTAAAGAAATTGCTGAGGACTTAGACATATCGACTGAATCGTGCCATTCGATCGTTTTCAATTATTTGGGCATGAGACGGGTCGCCGCAAAATTCGTACCAAAACTGCTCAATTTCGACCAAAAGCAGCATCGCATGAACATTGGTAATGAGATGTTGGACTCTGTCCGCGATGACCCAAATTTGCTCCAGAGGGTCAAATCGTGGGTTTATGGTTATGACGTGGAAACCAAAGCTCAATCATCTCAATGGAAGCTGCCGCACGAATCAAGACCGAAAAAAGCGCGCCAAGTTCGGTCGAATGTAAAAGCTTTGCTTGCCGTTTTCTTCGATTGCAGGGGTGTTGTGCATCATGAGTTCTTGCCACAAGGTAAAACGGTCAATCAGGAATATAAGCTGCAAGTTATTCGCAATTTGCGCGAAGCAATCCGCCAGAAACACCCGGATTTGTGAAAGAACAAAAATTGGCTCTTGCATCACGGTAACGCCCCTGCTCACACATAATTGCTTGTGCGCGGCTTTTTGGCCAACAACAACATACTAATGATGCCAAAACTGAAGAGGCCCATGAAAGGACGACGCCAAGCTATGATTGACGAGATAAAGACTGCATCGAAGGAGGAGCTGAACAAGATAAAAAAATGATTTTGGAAGTGCTTCGAAGATTGGGAAAAACGTTGGCACAAGTGCATAATATCTCATGGGGATTACTTTGAAGGGGACAAAATAGATATTAATGAATAAATAAATATTTTTTGAAAAAACAAAAAATTCGCGATACTTGTTGAATACACCTCGTAAAAGGTGATTAGGGGTTTCCAATAAGGGTTTTTTGACAGATAACGTGTAACTACTGTGAAACCTAAAATATCATTTTTTTCAGTATTCATTGTCATTGCATCATAGAAAGAGTTACTCCTCAACAACGTTTACAAATCGACCAATTGTATTCCTAAAATCGACGCGTCGTGGAAAGTGTTCATCGCGCGCTCAGACCAACTTATAGGGCGCAGCGATGAGCCCCATTTTTGTCCTAATGAATACGTCAATAAACAAAATTGACGTATTTGAGCTGCAGAACAACCCGAAGCCATTCAAGAACAGCCAGCCATTTCATTCATTGAAAACAACCGTTTGGTGCGGCCTATGGGTTGGAGAAATCATCAGCCCATATTTCTTCAAAAACGGGGCTTTCGCACCATGATAGACGGCTTTTCCGTGCCGGAAATTGAAGCGCGGACGGCGCTGTTGCCATACAGCCCGTGAAACAATATATCTCTTCTTCGGCCAGTGGATTGGCCACCAAGGTCGTTGATATCTTGGTACCTTTGGGCTTTTATTTGTGGGGGTATGTAAAGTCCAAATGCTCTGTGGATAAAACATCTTCAATTAAAACATTGAAAGCCAAGATTACTAAAGTTATTCCCGAGATACCGGCCGAAGCTCTCTAGCGAATCATTCAAAATTTGTGTTTACGGATGACCGAACTACGATGCAGTTGTGGCCAACATTTGAAAGGGGCTATCTTGAAAAAATAAATTTCATGAATGGTGCTACACAAAAATAATAATCAATTTGAATTTGCGTTATTTTATTTCAATTTAAAATCCGATATATACACCACTCAAAATCATGTTTGTCTATTTAGTAAAAATGTAAAAATTATACAGTAAAAGTTATTCAAAAACAAGCCTGGATGATTAATTTTGCGCCACCTTGTCTTATATATGTACACTATTATAAACTACTTCCGTCTCTTTTTCTACAATATTGATCAATCTGCCTACTGCAATACGCAGTCGAAAGCTACACCAGCAAAATTATTATCAGATTTGTTATCAAAACTTTGTTATCTAGAAATAGTTGACTTTTTTTGTGAAGATTACAGTTACAACACCACATAAGAGCAGTGGAAATGATTAAGTAGACAAATATTTTCTATTGCAACATCAGTTTATAAATGGATTTATTCACTTTAACGCCGATGACGCCATTGCTCACACTCGTGACTATGTGTGGGGAGGTATTTAGAGTAAGCTTATGTAAGCATACACATAGGTAGTTAGTTTGTGCCTGTATTTTTAGTGATAACATTAACCCTATTTTTGTGTTTAAGTAGTTTCCTATGTTGCTGTTCAGAGATAAGGGTTTATATTTATAGTTCGGGCAATTTGTTGCACAGAATTGGAAAAGTAATATAATTTATTATTATCTATTATTTATAAGAATCTTTGCATTTGTTTGTACCTTAGAAGCGAGCGAACGATGCATAATTTGCAATTAAAAGCAGATGATAGCCAAGATGTCGTATACGTATTTGAACGCACATATCTGCATATAGAATGTACTGGATTGTAACAAATAAATGAAATATTTATCATAGACACGTTAAGTAAGGTGTTAGAAGTGTCAGCTGAATAATTAAAATAAACTGCTTGGAAAACTAATTACTTTGCATTTTGAAACTTGTAAAATTCATTAATTTGCATTGCTACATAAATACTTATACATATGTAAGTTTGTATGGAAGTAATGATCGGAAAAGCTTAAATGGTAGAATTTAAATTAATTAATAATAGCAGTAATGCGTCGTGTCTAACAGTGTGAGGCTTAGGCCGAGTTTTTCCTTGAATTGGCAGGGCGAATTTCAATGCCTATTTTGCAGAAAATTATCCAAACTGTGGTTTATTGGGTGTGAAAGCAGCCGCACTGATAGACGACCCGACTGTTGACCGTTCTTAGCTCCTAGTTCCAACTCGTTTTCAAAACTTTTAAATATAAGAAAATATTTCTCAGGCATATTCGTACTGTCCGCAAAATAACCCATCTTTCAGCGTTCACCATAAATGCAATCATACATTTGTTTATTCTTCTTTTGTGAAAATATTTGATGGTTTGAAGCTGTTTTGTAATATAAACCTTAATCTGTCAAAAAAATGTCGAAGCTAGCAATAACTCGTCAATACTCAACCTTTTGGTAAACTTGGAATTGATGGAGACCGGCCTAACGATGGCTTTACCATCTTAAAACGATGCTCCAAAGATGAAGATATGAAGTGAAACCGATATCTTAACGGAGGATCCATAGGGTAGGAAAATACATCGTCCCAAAGAAGATGAAAACTCACTGATGACCGCAACGTCTTCTAAAGCTATTGAAAGGATAACAAGATAGCATTGGGTGTATGGCAAAATATCACGATCAACAAGATTTTTTCAATAAATAAAGTAATATAATCCAAAGTAGGAAGCACGCATTTTCGTTGTGGATATCCAAGCGTGGGCAGCGACTAACTCATACATATTTCGCCGACACTTAAAATTTCAGCAATAACACAGCAGCAAATCAAACTGTGTGGTATTCAGGACAAGGAGGAAGCAGACGAATTCGCGAAGAGAGGGTCTGCGACAGAACTTAGAAAAACGATTTAAGTATGCAAACTTCTCTGGAGCAGCAAATAACAACGGATACCCGCAGAGTATGGTGATCACGAAAATCAACTGGAATTGCTGAGTCTCTATAAACCGAACATACGGCTTTTCATGGGGCACTGGACTGTTAGCTGTATGACAGCCAGATGCAGAGATCAAATTCATAACGATTTAAGTAGAGTTTGCAAAGATGTAGAAGAGTGGAACTAGTGCTGGTACGACACCGCCATGTACTCGTTAAAAGTAGCAAAGTATAGTAGAAAAGTACTCGATACCTACACGGATCAGGCTCATTCTAAAATTTACCTACCTTTTCTGTATTTTATAAAGGGTGAAAAAGGAGCCTTTAAAATCTTCGCATTCTTTTGAGGGTCTACTCTGTACAGCCAAAATCGGTGCTGCTATATACCTCGAAAATACTGCGAGACTTGTTTTCATCTTATGTTTTCCAAGAACGAGACCTCGATGGCAACTCAAAACCCAAAGGTCGTGTGGTTAAATCAGTGCTAAAATCACTCAGAACTTCGGCCTCCATAAACTCTCTAATATTTTGGAAGTGAATGAGTTTGAATATAGAGCCTAAAGTTGTAGATATAGCCATGATACTTGGCTAACGATGTCTAAGCATTACCAAATCAAGAAATAAAAAATCTTGAAAGAAAAACAAGTAACCTCTATTCAAAAGCCCCCTCGAGTACAAAAAGTACTCAGTACTTAAACAAAGTATCGAGTAGCTAATCGTAATTGACCACCACTAGATAGAGTTCATTAAGCACTCTCGTTGCGAATAATTCGAGGCAAATTTGTGTGGGATCATTTCTCCGAAGACTTGGGCAGTTTGCGAATTCAACACTAAAATATCTGGATGGCATTTTGAACTACTATCAAGGCATTTTGAACTACTTAGGATAATAAGGGATTATGGATCAAATCGAGCAGATCATTGTGCTTAAATTTAGACTGTAGAAGGTCATACACATCCATTGCGCATAAGCATTCCTCAGTAAAAGCACAAACACAACACTTTTGGACCAAAATTTTCTATGTAATAGCAGAGAATGTTAATGCAATGAGAAGGAACAAATGTTAAATGAGCTTTTTTCGAGTTCTAATTTATAGATTCATAATAAGGTCATTTCAAATTCAACTTTCCTGAAGAGGTCGGAATTGCAGATATTTACCACGCGAGTGACGCGAGTGGAGGGTTTCTATATTTACTTACCACGCTAGGCCAAGAATTCAGATATTTTCTGCGTTTACCATACTATTGAGGACGTTCATAAGATTTTTCGGCACACTACTAAGGAAATCGAAGCGAATAAAATTGCGATTAAGAAGGCCGCGCGGTAGTTAGTTTGTGGTGCAGAAGCTAAAGTCGGCGGAATTATTCGTTTTGTTTTTTGGCACGTATATAATTCAGGTTCAAATCCTGAAGTCATATTTTTTTTCTTGCACATTTTTTTTTTTTACAATTCAAACCAGGAAAGTTTGGTAAAATTTTTGAGTTTATTTTAATTAAAATTTCTTTAAAATACTGTTTTTTGTATTTTATAAATGGAAATTTCTTTTCGGTATAAAATAGTTCATACTGGATATGACCTGATTTTTATATAAATCAATCAAAACAGAAAATATGTACATATGTCTATAATCTATTTCATCAAATCCAAATTATATTGATGAGAAAATATCATTCTAATATCCGTCCAGAAAGCCAAACGCGCATACACAGATGCATATTCATATAATTACGCATACAAACTTTCAACTAACGCAGAATATGTACATATAAAACTGCGAATCGAATAAATGAGTGATTTAGAAAAGATCATTAATAATTGTAGATTAGCGCAATCGTGAAAGACGTGTCGTATATGCAGTACATCGTCTCATATTTGACTCAGGTTCAAATCCTGTGCACAGTTTTTTATTCGATATTTTTATTTCATTTTTTATATTTGGTTTAATTGAAATTGATTTAAAATAGTGTATTCAGGTTTTTCTAATACCAGTTATTTAGAAATTTATTTTCTATATAACATTATTCATTTGAATTGATTTATATGTAAAACAGCCATAAAGTCAATCATATGAATATGCATTCCTATATTTAATTTCTTCAGTCAAATCTGAACTACTTACATACACATATTGATGAGAAAATATTCTAATATCCATCCAGGAAGCCTAACGCGCATACTCACATATGTGTTTAAATATATGCACAAACCACCACCATTCTAACAAAACCCAGAACACAAGCTTCTGCGCACACTTGACACATGGGATATGTATACCCTATGAGCAAAAAGAACCGGGAAGGTGATGTTGACTGCTTCCTTCGATTGCCAAGGCATAGTCCACCATGAGTACCTTCCATCGGGCCAGACAGTCAATAGAGAATATTATTTATCCGTTTTGAAACCTTAGAGAGATGCTGTGTGTTGCAAACCGCCGGAAATGTGAGCAAACAATTCTCAGATTTTGCATGATGATAACGCGCCATCGCACTGATCAAAGAGAATACAAATCGGCCTGCCGGGGGTGTTTGGAGGACTGGGTTAAACGTTGGCACATGTGTGTTGCTTCAGACGGGTCATATTTTGAAGAAGATAATATAAATTTGCCTTAAATTTAACTCTGTTTTGTTTAATTTAAACATTCCCGGTACTTTCTGATCATAAGGTACATACTTGCGGCTTTGCGGACAGCAATGTGTGATTCGCTGGAAGTCGCATTAACTCGCGACTATCGCACAGTTAGAAGACATATTTACATACATATAAGGGTGCATACATACATACGGAGCCGCGGCCACTCGACATGACAAAAATTTAAGATTTATCAAATATTGGCAAATAATTCCACGCGAAATATTCCAATATTGACTATTTTCGAATGGTCGCGAAAATTGGCATATGGGCGGCTCGTTTTATGAATGAAATTGAAATATGAGCTCTAACTTATGAATGAACTTTTTGTTTTTCTTCTAAATTGTTCAGCGCAGTCGCTGATAGAATTATGGCCGCTGCGACTGCGTCTACGAATGTATTTTATTTTTGTAGTCGCCAGGCTTAGATTTTAGCTTTGGGCGACATGCGCATGTGAGGTATGTGTTTTTGTTGTGTTCTAGAACATTTTAGAATGTGCGGTGGCAAAGCGGCCATGGCGTTGCGCTTGCTGTTGCTTTTGCGTCTATCAAAGTACATATCGTGTTTTTGTAAGTACAATATTAGGAATATCGACTGGTGAAAGACAAAAGTACACGGAAGCAAGAAGGGAGCGCTGTGCTCGCGCATATATGCATGAATGTATGAACGTGCATGGATGTAGTAACATATGAATACAATTATTTTGTAGGAAGTTTAGAAGGCAAGTAGGTATATATGTATGTATATATGCTAGGACATAATACATACATAGAGCAGAATTGTTTTTGCACTTGTTAGGAAGAAACTCGCTAGTGCGTATGTGTATTTGTCTTGTAAGAATATGATGTGCTGTGACTTGTGTACATACATAAGTCAAGGTTATTTGGGCATACATGCATATGTACATATGTATGAAAGGAAGATGATGTTCTTGCGCTTGTGCATTATTGTTTTTCATATACAAATGTACATACCTACATATGTATGTAAATGCTGTCGAATACATAAACTATAAATTGACATACAATATAAAATAAGTGTTGATTTATCTTAAACCGTTTTTTTTTTCTTAATGCAAATAATTCCTATTGACATGTACATACATATTATGTATGTATATTGTCATATACCATCATTTATGTACATATAAAGTATACGTTCATTTATGAATGTATGTAATGAAAAACTTCATGAATTACTTTCAGAACTTTATTAAAATTAATTCGCGTCGCGCGCATGTACAAAACCTTGGTTCACAACGCAGGCGCAGAAATAAACGCACTGTGTATTTATCCTCCCCATGTGACTCGGCATCAATTCTCGCCGCCAATTTTTTTTTTTTTTTTTAATGTGTTTTTTTTAATGTAATCGTAAAAATTTTTTAATAAATTTTATGTATCCGCTTATCATTTCAAAAGTAACAAAATGGTAAAAAAATAAGCAGTCGAAGAAATAAATGCACCGCCTATTTTTCCTCGTCACATGTTAGACTCGATTTCAATTCCCAGTGCAAACCTTTTTTTATTAATTTTTTTTTTTAAATTCGTTTTTTTTTATGTAATTAAAAAAAATTATGTAATAAATTTTACGTATTCGCTTATTATTTCAAAAAATACGAAAATAGTAAAAATTTAATTAGTTTAATGTATTTATCCTCCCCACGTGACTCGCCATCAATTCTCGGTGCAATTTTTTTTTTTTTCGTTTTTAAATTTTTTTTTTTTAATGTAATCGTAAAAAAATTTTTAATAAATTTTATGTATCCGCTTATCATTTCAAAAGTAACAAAATGGTAAAAAAATAAGCAGTCGAAGAAATAAATGCACCGCCTATTTTTCCTCGTCACATGTTAGACTCGATTTCAATTCCCAGTGCAAACCTTTTTTTATTAATAATTTTTTTTTAAATTCGTTTTTTTTTATGTAATTAAAAAAAATTATGTAATAAATTTTACGTATTCGCTTATTATTTCAAAAAATACGAAAATAGTAAAAATTTAATTAGTTTAATGTATTTATCCTCCCCACGTGACTCGCCATCAATTCTCGGTGCAATTTTTTTTTTTTTCGTTTTTAAATTTTTTTTTTTTAATGTAATCGTAAAAAAATTTTTAATAAATTTTATGTATCCGCTTATCATTTCAAAAGTAACAAAATGGTAAAAAAATAAGCAGTCGAAGAAATAAATGCACCGCCTATTTTTCCTCGTCACATGTTAGACTCGATTTCAATTCCCAGTGCAAACCTTTTTTTATTAATAATTTTTTTTTAAATTCGTTTTTTTTTATGTAATTAAAAAAAATTATGTAATAAATTTTACGTATTCGCTTATTATTTCAAAAAATACGAAAATAGTAAAAATTTAATTAGTTTAATGTATTTATCCTCCCCACGTGACTCGCCATCAATTCTCGGTGCAATTTTTTTTTTTTTCGTTTTTAAATTTTTTTTTTTAATGTAATCGTAAAAAAATTTTTAATAAATTTTATGTATCCGCTTATCATTTCAAAAGTAACAAAATGGTAAAAAAATAAGCAGTCGAAGAAATAAATGCACCGCCTATTTTTCCTCGTCACATGTTAGACTCGATTTCAATTCCCAGTGCAAACCTTTTTTTATTAATAATTTTTTTTTAAATTCGTTTTTTTTTATGTAATTAAAAAAAATTATGTAATAAATTTTACGTATTCGCTTATTATTTCAAAAAATACGAAAATAGTAAAAATTTAATTAGTTTAATGTATTTATCCTCCCCACGTGACTCGCCATCAATTCTCGGTGCAATTTTTTTTTTTTTCGTTTTTAAATTATTTTTTTTTAATGTAATCGTAAAAAAATTTTTAATAAATTTTATGTATCCGCTTATCATTTTAAAAGTAACAAAATGGTAAAAAAATAAGCAGTCGAAGAAATAAATGCACCGCCTATTTTTCCTCGTCACATGTTAGACTCGATTTCAATTCCCAGTGCAAACCTTTTTTTATTAATAATTTTTTTTTAAATTCGTTTTTTTTTATGTAATTAAAAAAAATTATGTAATAAATTTTACGTATTCGCTTATTATTTCAAAAAATACGAAAATAGTAAAAATTTAATTAGTTTAATGTATTTATCCTCCCCACGTGACTCGCCATCAATTCTCGGTGCAATTTTTTTTTTTTCGTTTTTAAATTTTTTTTTTTTAATGTAATCGTAAAAAAATTTTTAATAAATTTTATGTATCCGCTTATCATTTCAAAAGTAACAAAATGGTAAAAAAATAAGCAGTCGAAGAAATAAATGCACCGCCTATTTTTCCTCGTCACATGTTAGACTCGATTTCAATTCCCAGTGCAAACCTTTTTTTATTAATAATTTTTTTTTAAATTCGTTTTTTTTTATGTAATTAAAAAAAATTATGTAATAAATTTTACGTATTCGCTTATTATTTCAAAAAATACGAAAATAGTAAAAATTTAATTAGTTTAATGTATTTATCCTCCCCACGTGACTCGCCATCAATTCTCGGTGCAATTTTTTTTTTTTTCGTTTTTAAATTTTTTTTTTTAATGTAATCGTAAAAAAATTTTTAATAAATTTTATGTATCCGCTTATCATTTCAAAAGTAACAAAATGGTAAAAAAATAAGCAGTCGAAGAAATAAACGCACCGCCTATTTTTCCTCGCCACATGTTAGACTCGAGTTCAATTCCCGGTGCAAACTTTTTTTTATAAATTTTATTTTTTAAAATCGTTTTTTTTTTTAATGTAATTGAAAAAAAAAATTATGTAATAAATTTTACGTATTCGCTTATTATTTCAAAAATACGAAAATAGTACAAATTTAATTGGTTTAATGTCGAGGTGAGAAATGTGTTGTGTGTTGAGGTGAAAGATGTGTGGTGTTTCTAATTTTTGTGTGGGCAAAAGTCAGTGAGGTGTCTATAAACTCGGTGTGCTAAATGACCTTATTACAAATCTTTCAGATCTCAATTGTACTAAAAAAAGCTTACAGTAACATTTGCACCTTCTCATTGCATTAACATTCTCTGGTAATAGTGACGACTAACCATTTTCTAAACTGTTGGTCAACGCTGTAGTTAAAGCGTAACAAATACGCTTCTTCGTTCGGCTGATCCTTCGATCACAGCTTTCCGTGTGAAATAGAAAAGTAGTTTCAAACATTTATTTCCTGGTTTCATATCTCAAAAGAATCTGGAGATGAGGTTCAGGATTCAGGTTCATTTGAAAAAAAAAAAGTTTTACATAATATAAAATTGGCAACGTTGCAATTTAAGTTCCGACGTCTTCATAAATTAATTGTAGTAACCAGTAAAATTATTTTGATTCTTATGTACCGATTTCGTATTTTTATTTTGTTAGCCCAAGGCCAGCTTAACAATAAAACAACAAATTCAATTATTGCTTTATTTAACAAATACAAAAACTTTATACCACAAAAACCATATAATTTAAAGTTTCAAAGTTCAAAGAAAATGTCTAATTTTTTAGACTGGGTTTCTGGAAAAATTTTTAGGTATGCAATTTGCAACGCATGTACTTTTTGTAAAATATTGGCCCCTATTATGAGTTGGATTCGATCTTCTATATTCGCTGGTTGTCGAAGATCGAAAGTCGAATGGGAATTTAGTATTATGTGCGGTGTAACCCTGCCGAAATTTTCGTTGTATGCAGAATTTAGAGTCGAATGCAATTTCGCTTCCGATTGTGTAGCGTATTGTGGGAAAATTTGTTAAAATGCAAGTTGTTTGCGATTATTTATTGTTTTATAGTAACCAAATAATAAACATATACTAATTTTGTTATTTTATGCAGGTCGAAAGTAGTGAGTGCCAAACAAGAATTATAAAGGCTAGTTGCATTAATGGAAGAGAATCCACAATTCGCAAAAGGGATTTGCACCAAACTTCAAGCAGCAAAACAATGGGAGGAGTTTACAACGGATCTAAATTGCTTGGAACCACCAGTTAGAACGGCAGCAAAATGGATTAAGGCTAATAATGGGTTTTTTGTGATGTTTGTAGAATTACATTTTTATTTTCTCTTGGCAGGTATGGCTGACATGAAGCCAAAAGCGAAAAAAATGTCGAAAAACAACACTGAACTCCGAGCAACAGGTGAGGGCTCTAACAGACTTCAGGGATTTTCAAATACCGAAGAAAGTATAATCGGTTTACTACAACTTGATGCCTGGGGTGGAATTTGGCCTGGATACAACTACCAGTGACGAGTTCACAGCTTTGATTTGGATCCTAGCCCAGAACTTCTGGTCCAAAACTCTGAGGAAAGTGAAGCGTAATTAAATTTAAAGTCTCACGAGTAACCAGCAGGAAAAACGAGGACAAATAAAAAGTCTCAAAAAGCAGAGAGATTGAGGTTACTGGAGTTGCAGACTGATGGCCAAAAACGATACTATGAAGAAATGATTTCTACCTTGCACGGAATAAAGAAATGTACTGCAGAAACAGCGGAATTCACAAAAAAAAAGTGTTACGAATAAAAAAAAACGCAACCGATGAACTCTTGCAACTGAAACCATAGAAATTGCGCGTATATAATGAAGAAGTTCTGGAAAAACTCATTTTCACAAAAAATACTTTTTTAACTTTTAAAAATGTTGTTAACAAAGAAATTCAATACAATCACTTTTTCTTTCATTTTGATTTGCTGTATAAGCTGAGAAAAAATAATCTATTGCAAATGCGTCGAGCGATCGAAATTCCCAATAGTCCTATTCTTTAGCGAATGAGCACCATAATACCAAATGAAAATTCGTTCGATCAGCACTTTCGACTACAGTCGAAGATGGAATGTTGCTCATAATAAGGGCCATTGTGTCAGTTTACATTGGCTCAAAATTTGGGCTGATTTTTGTTTTTCGTTTTTTCCAGAAGAATGCAAACTGCGTACTTAAAAAAATAAAATTAAAATCAGAGAGTTTGAAATTTTGATGAAATTTTGAAAAGGGTTGTAAAAAGTTTGAAATTAAGTTAAATGGTTTTTTGTGGTTTATATAAAAAAAAATTAAAACAAATTGTATGAAATTTTATTCGAAAATGCGCAGGAGGAATTTACCACTTTTGGTGAGAAAACTGTTAGTAGTGCTGAAATAAATTCGAACTCTTGACTTTTGAGGGAGTGCTTTGACTTCAAGCCCTTATCAAATATTGTGCAAATCTATGTGTATGTATGTGTTGCCCATGTCAAACTTAATTGTATTCTGGGTATATATTTATAAAAAAGTATTAATAGTATTATTGGAAGTCAAATTACATAAACTTTAAATTTATTTCGAACATAGCCATAGCCATTTAAGTTGGAAGCAGCTTAAGTTGATGGCTGAAAAATTTGTCACGATGATGGAACCCAAATGGCATTAAACAAGGAACAGAAGTAATCAAATATAGCAGAAAGTTTCTCTTAAAATAAAGTAGATACGTATACACTATGTAGGCACATTGTACATTTTAAATGTGTCATTAGTTATTTATCAAAAGAGTCTGCAACACACAGCCAATTGCCGAAGAAAAACTTCCAAGCTAGTGCTTTAAGATAACCTCAGGTAATTTCAGTTAACTGACAAATAATTAATGAAGAAGAACGAACATCAAGCAAAACACTCAAACTCTGACAGTTAGCAAATTCGGTAAAACTATGCACACATAGCCATTCCGTGTAAGTTGAACAACTACAATAGATTAAGAGCAAGTTTACAATGGAGTCTGTGTTGGGTAACGCAAGAACTACAACAGTAAAAAGTCATGAAATACCTTCAGAAGTCGAGGAGTACGACATATGCATTTATACGTCGCATACGTTTAGAAACATTCAGAAAGAGTACAATACAATGCGCTTACTTGCCTACTGTATGTAACATATACACACATACTTGCATATGCAATCTTTTCGTGATGTCCAAAAGGTAATGTGCTCTGTGAAAACATTTCACTGTAGTTAGTTACTCACATTGGCAGTTAAGTCCACTTTAAACTTGCTAACGAAGTGAAGTGGCGGCATTTTGTCAGGCCACAAGAGTCAGCCACCAAGCGCATAAGGCATCAAGCGCACAAAGGATGGAAGTGCAAGAGTGTTGTTTCTGCAGCTCTCATTGCACTTGAGCACTTTCAAGCCACACCAATGAGAATATGCCCAACGGTAGGTCACGTCGGTGCCGGTTTTACTCGTACACTGCTTGTATGTACTCGTATTATATTATTCCTGCTTTATTTACCATTTAAAATACAAATGAACAAATGAAAATGTGGAAAAACATAAACGTAAAGTGCGCGCTCAATCCGAAGCTATACTTGTAGGTAGAAAGAAATACAATAAAGGAAAAAGCAGAAAAACAAGTCGAGAGCATGAGTTTTAAAAGCAACAACCAACAAAACAAACCAAATCAACGTTGCTGTAGACAAGACAAACACGGGACGGAAGACAGACTGCCTGCCTGTGAGCAGCTCACCGACAGCAGTGGCGATAAAAATGGTAGTAGAGAAAAGACGGTATACAATGCAGAAGCAACGGTTGCAAGGTGATATGGCGCAGAGAAGCAAAGACAAGGCTGGGCCAACAAACAATACAAATTTTTGCTAGCAAGAACTGCAGGCTTAAAAATTGTCAGCGAAACAAAGAAGGGCATGCGAATTGTGGTATTTTTTTGTAATTTTTATTGCCAAGAGATAGGCAGAATTGAGTGTTGGCTATACGGTATGAGTGAGTGAGAAATTAGCGGCTTCAAAGTACAAGAAGTGGTGTGGTGAAATCCGAATACAGGAAATAAATCATATCTGCACGTGTGACTTAGAATGCAAAATAAATGTGTATTCGTGTATATTGTTTATGCAGAAGAAATATTTGGCATCATATTTTATTTATATATTTATTTATGGGCGTATGTCGTTGATAAATTATGGTGCAGACATTTGAAATTAAATAAAGTAAATGAACATGATTTTCGATCAGATCCATAAGCTAGATTACCAGGTACCTCTGAAATGAGACTTTCAGCTATTAGTCCATAGATGTCGCTGGGAGTATTTTTAAACCTTCCCAAATGTCTTGTTTTTTTCGTCTGTCATCTGTCAACAATATTCAATTCATTGTTTGTTACGTTTCATACACCAATGCATTTTTGTCGCTCTTAAAAATGTCGAATTTCGTGCCTTCAAACTGCGATTTGCGGACATCGTTGATTTTCTGTTATCAATGGAAGAAAAACGCTTCTCAAGCTCATCAAATCCTTATAGAAGCTTATGGTGGACGTGCTCTAAGTAGAGCACAGTGCTTGAGGTGCTTTGAAAAATTCCGAAGTGGTCATTTTAGCGTGGAGAGCGAGGACCGTGGCCGGCCACCGAAAAAGTTTGAGGACGCCGAATTGCAAGCATTGGTGGATGAAGATGATAGTCAAACGCAAGAAATGATGGCAGAGCAGTTGGTTAAGTTCTCACGAATTTTTTTGGCGCGGCATCCACAAATTGCCTGAGAGGCGAAACCGAATGGAACATTTTAAAGGAGCTAAGGAATAAACAAGCACTGACCTTCTATAAACCCAGTATTTGTATTAATAAAAAAGCAAAAAAAAAGATCGTAAGTCTCAATCACATTAATTTCAGCTCATAAGGTATACTTATGTTTACATGTGCAGGGCAATCGAAAAGCTCCAAGTATATTTTTGCCTTGAAAAAGGTCCCCATAAGCAATCTGCCGCTCGGAGTCAGGGCAAAAGTGTAGTTCCCTTCATTTGTGGCAAAATATCAAGACGAACACCACAAACCGAATACCACAATTATAAATATTAGAACATTACCTTGCTGCCTATCAGTATAGAGCTGACCTACTGCACTGAGCAATTTCTCTGTACTCGCACTCGGTGGAGCAGCAAATGATTATATCAAAGCAATTTAAAAAAAAGTGGGTTGTGATACCAAAAGTTTAGAGAAATATCCGCTCCCAGGACGGGTTTTTCGACCGAAAATGAACTGAAATTTTGTAGCCAAAGCCAAAGTTTGGTTCTCAAGACGTAACAGTATCTCAAAGTACAATTACCAACCTTCGAAATTAGCAACCACAAGGAAAAACTCAGGAAAAATAGCCTAAAGTGTATCTAAGATATATGTAAGGTACAGCTCTCTCTCTCTTATTTTCCTTTACGTTGTATCTTTTTTCTCTCTCGCGGAACGAAAATGCCAAAACGTTGCATGGGCTTGAAATTTTACTCTCCATTCTCGCTCGTCCATCGACGCCTAAGAAGTTTCACTTCAAAAATATAGCTGTTAAAATATGCTATATACATAGTTTTGCAATAGAAATCATGTGGCAAGGCCAGTTACAAATATTTTTTGTTTAAAGCTTATTCAAACACCTTTCCTTCGAGAATACGTGAAATTTTTTACAGGTTGGCATTTTTGCCAAAGAGATCATGTGGCAACGCCAGTTGAAAAATATTTTTTTTAAAGCTTGTTCAAACACCTTTCCTTCGAGAATACGTGAAATTTGTGACAAGTTCCTATTTTTGCAATAAAATTCAGGTGGCAACGCTATAATAAGTGGGTTTTGGGAATGGATTTATCTTAAAATATATTTGCCTAGATACCTAAGATACAATATCTATATCTATTTTTTGATAAATTCTTTAATCCTTTACTTACGAGCAGATATATTAAACAGAGTGCAAGTTTTTAAAGAACCTCGACTTAGAATTCTGGCAAAACAAACGAGAAAACTCGAAATGCAAAAAAAAAACAAAAAAGGAAGGGCGAATGAGTTCAAAACGCACGTAAATAGCAGAGAGGAGTTTTGCGAAGTAGCGTCGTGCCAAAGAAAAAATAAGCATAATGAATTCCACTTAGGTGCGATACCTAAAGGGTTACAAATATTCACAATTGAAGGACGAAGGACGAACGCATAAACGAAACTCTAATTGAAGCGGATAAAATGGAAATGTAGGTAAAATATGTGCAGATAGTCACAGATTGGGATGAAATTTAGTCAGAGAGTACATACATACGTTGGGAAATTCGAAAATTGTTAAAGGTTCAATAACTTCGAAATTTAATTATTAATATAGTAAATTAACTTATTGAGGTAAATGCCCTTGCATCTATGACAACATGAACTTGCTTACTCTACATACTAGGGGTATCTTTCAACAAATGAAAGGGGAAAAAACTGTGAAGAGGATTACAAATTTCTACATACATTTTGTATATTCAAAAAATTTGCATACTCTTTCGCCATTCATCCATACAGGCGAACAATAATTATCCTATTGTCTTTGTTCTTATAGTTTAAGTAACGGCTATCACTAAGCTCACCACTACACCTCTTTGCTCACCTGACAACAAACAACCGGAAATGTCTAATGAATGAGGCCTATGCTCACAAAAAACTCACCCCTAGTCTACGACTCAGCTAAACAACTTGGGTGCCTTGACTACTAAAAAGAGTTTTTGTGACATACCGCAGCGCAGCTGCTACGAGTCAGTCAACCATGCTGTGCATATCAGCGTATGTGTCCATCTGTGCGTTAGAGGCGAGTGTGCATGTATGCATGTTTTCGCTCGCGAAATGTGAAATTCCCTGCAGGGAATACCTTGTTCTGCTTTGGCAGTAGTACGATTTCGTAAACTTCAATTCGGCAGTAGCAACGACTGCACAAATTTACTTATAAAAGTAAGATGTCAATCAACTTATTGCAAGTAATCGGAATGCTAGCATATCGCATCAAGCTCTTTCAGGAAGAGACACCGAGCCACAAGGTTTTCGATAAGGAAGGTTGTTTCGTTGCCATCTGAACAACGAATTGGACGAGTGTGTGAATAGGTGTGAAATAAGAGGGCAGAATTCTACTGTCAAGTCCCATAAGACGTAGCAGCCGAAGTTGCGCGGACAATTTTGTTTTTTACCATTGCTGATGGCCAAACCTGGTAATCTATTTCTCTTGATTTCTCATATATTATCGGTTCTCCCACTCTTCCTACGCTATTCAAAGGAAAATGAATAACTTAACATAGAAGTGTTGTCTATTATGAAATAATAGACCCTCTACAGGGTCTGTCATGAACGGATGCACGAGCATCAGATAATTGTTAGTTGACTAAATGACAGTCCAGAGTATTGTTTACAACCGCGCGGAAGCATTTTGCCGAGAGTAAACGCGAAAAAATAATATCAGTAATGGGTTTCAAACGTAATAGTGTGATTGCATTGTATTTGGATGGAAAATCACAACTAGCAATTGTTCGTGAGCTCAAGCACCTTTGCAAAAGTTTTTGTTTATCGTACCATTACTCGTTACAATGATCATTGTAGTATCATGATACTAGTAGAATCGCGAAGCGTCATGGTGGTGGTCATCAAAAGGCTTCAACGTCACGTGAAATGCTTAAAAAAGTGAAGAAGCGAATTGAACCAAATCCTCGACGAAGTACCAATCAAATGGCGCAAGAACTGAAAATATCTGACCGTGGCACCCATCGCATACTGAAAAATAATCTCAAAGTCAAGCCTTTCAAGATCCAAAAGACGCATGTCCTCACACCAAGCAGCAACAAGACAGACTTGAGAGAGCGAAGGAGTTGCTTCTCTTGATCGATGTTGTCAATTTCCGAACATTGTATTCCCTGACGAGAAACTTTTTCAAATTGAGCAATTTGTAAACTGCCAAAACAATAGGGTTTATTTGACCGACTCGTACGAGAATTTGAGTCATCGACTGGCCACCAGGAGGCGGAACCCGCCACAGGCAATGGTTTGAGCTGCTGTAACCACAGATGGGCGCTCTCCAATCGTTTTCACCGATACTAGCGTTGAGGTAAATGCGAAATATTATCGGGAAGGTATTCTGAAGGTTGCTTTGAAGGCATGGGCAGACAAACATTTCGGTAGCAGACCATGAACGTTTTAACAGGACTCGGAACCATTTCACAAAGCTCGGGTGAACTAAGAATGGCGGGAAAATAACGTTCCGAACTTCATAAGGTCCACACAATGCCTCTCAAATTCACCAGATGCGAATCCGATGGATTATTCTGTTTAGGCCATTTTGGAGAGCAAGGTCCGAACTAAAAGATTCACCAGTCTCGAGGTGCTGTCAGCAAGTGGGCCAAAATACCTGCAAGTCACTTCCGGGCAGCTAGTGATTTGTTTCTGGACCGTCTCAAGGCCATAGTCAAGTCAAAAGGTGGCCATATCGAGTAAAAGCAAATTTATTTTTAATTTTGTATTATTTTCACATATTTTTTACTTTGAATTGAATAAAAGTAATTTTCCAAACTAAATTTATGGACTTTTTAATTGGTTACACCTCGAGTGACGGACCTTGTAACTCATCGATGCTATCCGAAAAAATTACGCTACGAATTGTTTTCCCATACCCGGCATCCTACAGATTTTTCGCCTACAATTAATATTTGTGTTCAAACATAAAAAACTACTCAGTGGTAAAGAGAGCTCTGTCGAGAGAATACGTTAAATGAGACACTGAGCTACATTTAGAAGGGTTCAAGAAATAATTTTTTTCGGAAAGTATATACAATTTGGACCATCGTTGGAAAACAGCGCATTGCGCTAGAAGAATATATTATAGTTACGTTGGAAAATAAGATATAACTATCACCAAAAATTAATGTGTTTGTTTGTTAAAAATCAAAAAAGGGAGGTTCAAAAAAGAGAGGCAACTAAATTTTATTTGCTTTCAAGTTGTATTTGTTTAGGCTATAGCAAGAGGCGTGCAGGGAGGGACAATTTGATTTACCTCTGACATGGCTTTTGTGCTTAAATAAAAACGAGAATTAATGCAAAGCACTCATCTTTTCAAATTCACTAGAGCCGCGCCATATGATTAGACATCCCTACTGGGATTGCACGCCGCGGTTGTGTGTGTGTGATTGTGAGAAGAAGCGAATGTGCATATTTTGCACCTGGCCGCAATGTGTAGCTGCTCCGTGAATTTTGATTGCACGTACCGGGAGGCATGACTTTAGGCGACTGAAATGGCAGTGAGCTCTTCCTGACCGCATCCATTTCGTATGCACTGTGGCGTCGACTGTCATTTGTCGTCGTTGCAACGCGTTGTCAGCGCACTAGTGAATTATGTTGTTACAAGGACGCACACATTTATGTATAAGTATATGTGAATGACTGCATATGTAAAGGATCTTTCGCAGCAAAGAAATGCAATTGCATTTGGATGTGTGCGAAACAAGAATGTGTTTAGTGTTCAACTGTGCAAGTTGGTGAAATAAATTGCTTTCGTTTTTGCTTCTTCCGCAATTTACTTGCAGTTCTTTCTTTGCCGATTTGGCCTTGGTTGGCATTTTCTTGTAAACTTCAATTGTGCGTGTATTTTACTGCCAAACAAGTAGCACTCGTGTACACATAAATATGGGCTGATATATTGGTACTGATAATTCCGGAAGGCAGTTAGAAATATTTTTTGGGAAATTGGTTAAAAATTCTTAACAGGAAAATTGCTTAGAAGCGTGAAAATTTGTTTTGGAAAATGCTGCGTGTAGCTTGCAATATGCCTTAAGCAACACACACACACAAACACGCATCTAAACCTGTTACTGTGCAGTGGATGAAGGTCTAAGGACCAAGCAAACAGATTGCCGCTGTTGTGGCATTGTAAAACACAATATTGCCAAAGCAAACTAACAAAGTAGCAGGAAAACGTCTATGGTAGTTGGTTGTACGGGGCTCAACACATACATAGAAGAAAATAAGCACAAAAACGCCTTGTTTGGAATTGTTGCAACACAATATAGAGTAACCAAAGCCATCATTCAAGTCAACGACTGCGGTTGAAAGCGAGGCGCCAGCTAAAAAGCCACAATAACTGGCATTCACTTAGAGAGGGGAGCCACCAAGTATTCCCATTGCCGGTTACTTTATTCGAGTGTAATTTGCCACATGCCTCTGCATGATACGAGCGCGTATACAAGTGCACATTTAGTACACATGTGGACCGGACCTATGTATGTTCAAAATAATAGGAACGCAACGAATTATAGAGTTTTGATAATTTTTTTTTGTATTTTTTTTTATTGTACTTAATTTTTTCTTTATAGAAGCATTCTACAACAATAGCCATATAACACAAAGCTACAAACTTAGTACGAAATTCACAAAAATTTAACAAATTAAAAAAATTTACTTTAAAATTTTCAACTTTTATTTAAAATTTTTGGAACATTTCTGAAGTCAGTCAACAATCGCGTGGACTTTTGAGAATTTTTTTTTGTCGTACGATGTTGAGCATTTCCGTGAAGTCTTTTGTATCGGCAAAAAGGCTCAAAATGTCTAGCAAATTTGACCGAAATTTTCAATTCTTTGGAAAAATGTCTGCCAAAATTCCAATATGTACTTTTTTTTCTTTCCGTCGTTCAAGCACGAGTTTATGGTCTTAACTAAAACACTTATTTTTGTTTTTTCATTTTCGATAATCCTGTCAGGAGTTATGCTGACAACGCGGACGCACCTTTTTTCGAGGGGTCACCGGAAATGTCGTCACAATGGAGGAGTTTTAATTTTTTTTTTTTTTGAAAGTTTCAGAAATTATTCTTTAAATATGTATCTATAAGACACAACAAAGTTTGAATTACATATATTAAATAATTTTTTACATAGGAAAAATATATTGAAAATAGGCCTTTTTTACCCGACGAAACCCATGTAACCCCTTAAAACTTGCACTTCGGTGTACTAATTTTAAATGGTCTACAAAACAACGGTGGCGGAGGTGACCGTAGCCGGATGGGTTGGTGCATTACTACCATCTTGAAGTGTATAGGTTCGAATCTCCGTGCATGAAAAACCAAAATGATAGGAAAAGTTGTTCTAATAGCAGTCACCCCTTGGCAGACAATGGCAAACCTCGAGCGTATTTATGCCATGAAAAAGTTTTCATAAAAAATATATCTGCCGTTCGGAGTCCACATAAAGCGGTAGGTCCCTCCATTTGACAACAACAAGACGCACGCCAAAAATAAGAGGAGGAGCTCGGCCAAACACAAAAAGGGTGTAAGCGCCAATTGTGTACATATATTAAGCATAACCAGAATCTTTCTAAAAATTCTGCATAAAAAGTTGGACATTTTTATATATTTTTGATTTCTTAAAATTTGTTAAGTTCCTGTAAACTTTGTAAAAAGACAGGAGATTTGAGTCCCCATGTATTTTGTTGTACAATGCATTACTCTTTTATAAAAAAAATTAAATACGAAAAAAGTAGTCAAAACTTGGCAACTCGTCGCGCTCGTAATATTTCAAACATAGGTGTATGTGTGAGTGTATGTGATAATTGCAAAATTGTCCTTTTGTTGTAGCTACACGGCACGCTCTCACACACCAAAACTCAAGTTGTATGCTCTTCGCTGCTTGCTATTCACCCACGAACACATTCGCCATGAAGCAAGTAAGTTAAGCATCTGAAGGAAGGAACTGTGAAATTTCTCATAATGATATGCGACTTGACGTGCCACATTCACACAAAAGAGATTTGCTGTAGAAAAAGGCAATGAATGACTACTGCATTTTTGCTTTTACCGCTCGAAACTCTCAACTTACACCAAATAATTTTAAAATTATATGTATGTTTATGTATGTATGTATGTATATGTAAGGATTTCTTAACAAAATTATAATTTCTCGAATGCCTTACGACATGACATGGTTGAAAATTTTGTTGTTGCACATGCATACATAATGAAATTTAAGGCGACTAAATCACAATTTTGTGATTATTTGAATGGAATGACAATTCCAAATCATCTCTCTATTATTTGTGTGATCAACATTTCTAGTTTACTACACATGCATACATGCATATATATATTCATACATATACGAGTACATTCATACTATTGTATAATACAAAATCCATTTAAGTCCCTGACCGCCTCCTATGACGTTTGCTTTTCCGTTTGGTATTCGTTTATGACAACTTGTGCTCAGAAAGTAATTTTAAGGTATCAAAATAACGAACTGAAAATCTGTCTACTAATTATAAGTTCAAATGGAAGACGAAAGTAAACAGAGTTACAGTTTGACCTCGACCATTTATTTTGAAAATGCTGTAGGAAACGTCATTTCGATTACACAGTCATGATGACCAAACTTTTATGGATTGAAATAGAAGAAATTAATTGGATGATTTTTGACTTCATCAGAATTGCGCAAAATGTTATGTTGCTCACAAAAAATATACACATAACCCATAAAGTTTGCGTACACTTTAAAAATATTTTTAAATTGATTATGAATGAAATGAAAGCATAAATAAATAAAATGTGTTTTCAACTATAAATTAATACTGTGCTGTAATCAAATTAAAAATATTCGTAAGGTGCACGCAGATTTGATGGGCTATGTAAGTAAGTATATATTTTGGGCAACGTGTCCGATAGTTGTGTAGTCAGCCGTTTTGATGATGTGGATGGGATGGTATTTTTTTGTATTTATATACTGTGAGCGTCAAAATAAAGTGTACAAAGCAACTTTTTTCATATTGTATTTTAATTGGTTGCGATCGGCAGAGTGAAAAGTTTTTGTCTACAGTAAATTAAATTCTATTATTTTTTTTTTAATAATGGGTAAACAAACTTCGACTGTTAGAGAACTGGTACTACAGCTTCGCAATGAGGGTAAAACCTTTCGTGAAATTGGCTCTATTGTCAACAGAAGCCAACAGAAGCTGTGAAAAAAATTGTTGACAAATACAAAAAGTTCGGCAAAGTAGAAAATCGCCCCGGTGCAGGCCGTCCAAAAATTTTAAATGAGACTGAAGTAAGGTGATGTGAAGAAAAATCCCTTTCAAAGTGCGGTCAAAATATCATAAGAAGTTTCAACTGCATCAGATACTAGCGTAAGTGCCAGTACAATACGTCGAGCGTTGCACGCAAATGGGTTACATGGTCGTCTCCCACAAAAAAATCCGGCAATATCGACAGTTAATCAAAAAAAAGTCTTGATTACGCAAAAAAATACGAAAATCGGGATGTTTCTTTCTGGAATAATGTCCTGTTTAGCGATGAAAGTAAGTTCGAGGTACTTGAGCAGAAAAAACCGGTTAAAGTCTGGAGAACCAAAAATAAAGAGTATGCCGACCAAAATTTGATAACCACAGTTAAGCACGGTGGGGTTCGGTGATGGTGTGGGTATGTATGGCGGCAAGAGGAGTTGGCAATTTGGTTTTTATTGAAAGTACCATGAACAAAACAGATTTTCTGAATATTTTACAAAATAATTTACTAACCAGTGTGCAGAAATTAGACTTGCAGGCATCTTGGATCTTTCAACAAGATAATGATCCCAAGCACACAGCAAAAATAGTAAACCAATGGCTGCTTTATCGTACTCCTAAGACATTGGATCATCCTCCACAGTCACCGGATTTAAACCCTATTGAACATTTGTGGGAGCATTTAGACTACCAAATCCGGAAAAGGACAATCCCCAATAAGGATATGCTGAAACTCGCTATAAAGGAAGAGTGGGATAAAATTTCATCTGACGTGCCAAAACAATTAGCTGAGTCGATGCCCCGAAGACTGTCTTCTGTTATCAAAGTAAAAGGTAAGTCAACAAAATACTAAATCGATATCATTTTTGTAAAATACCTATATCTCTGTACACTTTATTTCGACGCGTAAAATATGCACTAAATTTTGTTTTTGTCTTACAACTTTTGTTGTTGTAATTTATTTTTTTGTTGTTTTCTAGTAATTAGTAGAGAATCAAATACTAATTTAAAAAACATGAAAAGACTGAAATAAGATCCATATTATAACAAACTGCTTTGTACACTTTATTTTGACGCTCACAGTATATATAATTTATTTATTTTGGTTTTTGAAGGGCGACTGAATATTTTGTGCAGAATGCGATAGAAGTATTTATCTTTTTCGATACCAGCGTCTTATTGGACAAATTTTCGTTTGTGCCTACAGCGCTTTTCTCCTTTTTTTCGTAAATAAGAGTATTTGTTGCTAAGAGAACAGTCGGTTTGGGCATGTCATTCCTCTTCACCGCATTTCTTTAACTGAATTTTCTTTGTGGATTGGGCCGTATTTCGCTCTTAATTCATAAAGCTTACAAAAATCGATAGCGAAGAGTGTAATTTTTTGAAAAAAATTCTTATTTTTCGTTCAGTTTAAAAAAAATATATTAGTTTACGAAACAAAAAACTAACAATAATTTTCAGTTTTAATAGAGTGCTTCAAGATGTACTTGTCTTCTTGAGATAAAATACAATTTTTGAAGTGAAACTTTTTAGGCGTCGATGGACGAGCGAGAATGGAGAGTAAAATTTCGAGGCCATGCAACGTTTTGGGCATTTTCGTTCCGCGAGAGAGAAAAAAGATATAACGTAGAGAAAAAGGAGAGAGAGAGAGCTATACCTTATATATATCTTAGATACACTTTAGGCCACTTTTCCTGAGTTTTTCCTTGTGGCTGTTATAATAATTTCTAGTGAGAAATAACACTGCCTACTTTTTGGCGCTTGTTTATTGGTGCAAACTTGTAGGAAATGTATTTTTGGTGCCTATTTGTATTTTAGTGGTTTATACAGCCACATTTGTTATTTAAAATGGATTGCTTTCAGCATCAACGACAAAGTGTATTTGCAAGAAACAGGATCAAATGTGAGGAACGAGCAACTGCTTGCAACCGCAATTCAAGGCAGTCACAATGTGAGTATCCTGCGTTGGCGTACGTGTGTACACACGTACCTAAGATACATATGTACACATATTATTGTTCTTATTGACAAAGTGCAGTAGTGCGAAAGGAAGTCGCTACTCTGTTGCAATATAAAATACGTTATATGTGATGCAATGGGTGTTTCCTTTAGAGATATGGAAACTATTTTTTTTTTAATTAAACCAAAAAAAATATTAGCTTCTAACTTTTATAAATATGTGAACATGTGCTACACAGCAAATAGCGCCAAGTGATTAACAATCAAATCAAACGAATATTTCACTTATTTACATAGACAATCTATAGATATATAAATAAATAAAATATATAACTATAAAATTTTTATATACTTGTACATTATATTTGATCTCTAAGCTAAGTAAATGCATACTTCATTAAAATATGAATACCGAAATATGAATTACCCGTGAATCGTCTTACAAAGGAACAACGCTTGCAAATCATTGAATTTTATTATAAAAATGCGTGTTCTGTTAAGAAAGTTTAAAGTCGAAAAATTGTGTTTAGCGACGAAGCTAATTTTTGGATGAATGGGTACGTAAATAAGCAGAATTGTCGATTTTGGAGTGAAGATCAGCCAGAAGAATAGCTCACCAATGTATCCAGAAAAGGTCACAGTTTGGTGCGGTTTATGGGCTGGAGGTATCATTGGACCGTACTTCTTCAAAGATGCTGTGGATCGTAAGTAACTGGGAACTTTTTTTTGCCCAAAATGCAAGAGCTTGACTTGCGTGACATGTGGTTTCAGCAAGACGGTGCCACATGCCACACAGCACGCGTAACAATGAACTTATTGAGAGGCGAGTTCGGTGAACATTTTATTTCACGTTCGGGACCTGTCAATTGACCACCCAGATCGTGCGACATAACGCCTTTAGATTATTTTTTGTGGGGCTATGTTAAAGCTCATGTCTATTCAGACAAGCCTGCTTCAATTAGTGCATTGGAAGACAACATTAAAGCATTTATATGTGAGATACCGGCCGAAACATTGGAAAGAGTATGTCAAAAGTGGACTAAGCGGATGGATCATTTGAAGCGCAGTCGCGGTCAACATTTGCATGAAATAATCTTCAAACATTAAATTATATTATATGGACTGTAGTATCGATTTAAATAAAAATTTCATGCGTTTTTCTGAATTTTACGTGTGTTTTTTTGAAAAACTTTCCTATAGCTCTTAAAAAATCACCCTTTATAAGTCATTTATCGAGTTACATTTAATTGATCAAAAATTATCACTCATTATTTATATTTTAAATTAGTTTTCTGACTTACATCTTTTCAATTCTTTAGCGATAGAATAAGTGCTCATAGGCCGGCTCGACTTCTCGATTTCCATGATTTCGTCAACATTTTTTGCCTACATTAGTCCACCACAGATTGCCTTTGCATCGACGTCCATGTTACCAAAAAGTAATCGTTGGAATCGGTATTTACTTTACTACTTTGTTTGATAATGTATTGGGTCCATGAACAGCACACATTTTTTTAACCGCCTGCTTTAACATTTCTCATTTGCCGTTAAGAAAAACGAGGAATACATCGCAGTTTCTCATTTTTTGCCTTTATTTTTGAGCACCTTAGCACACAAATAGCATCACCAAATAAAAAAAAAATAAATAAAAATATCGAAAAACGTTGAAATTATTTCGTTGAAACGTAATATCATCTTTAAATCACCCTACAGTATGACTTTTTAACTCGATTTCTCGCTGGGGAAATACATATGCCTCATTGTAGATTTCTGGCCGAAAACAATCCGAACTTTTCACTGCATCTAACATTTCGATAAAAAATTCAACAAATTACGTTCAGTGTTTGTAATTTCAGTGAAAATGGTTTTCTTATGAAAATTATTTATTATTATTATGAGCTTTTTGTTAAAAAAATTCTTAAAAAAGCCCTAATTTATCGCGCCACAATCAGACATAACCGCTTATTACCGACTATCCGGAAGAAAATTAAATAATAAATACTCAACGCATTCATGTTGATTTTTACACCGTGCAATTAAGGTCACTTAATATTTCCTTAATCCCCAATGGGAACCAAATAATTGTTTTATGACACAGTTATCAGGTTGTGTGCCATTAATGGAAAATACCATTAAACAATTACACACACACATAAATACGTATACATAGAAAAGCACACATACTCACGTTTATGCAAACATTTTGTGTCCATGTAAAAGAACAAATTATGAATATTCAGTTGGGTAACCACTGCCATAAAATACCTTTAAAAGGCAAAATTAACATTATGAAAATGTCCCAGGCATAGATCTCTACCCAAAAAACAAAAAAACAACAACAACAATATTAAATTACTAATTTAATATTTATATTCCCAATTCCCAAATGTTGCCAAATTTTCAAAGCGAGCATTCATATAAACATATATGAGTGCATGCATATACATACATACACACATACATATGTAAACTAACATTGGCAAATTAGTATTTGTGTGTATGCATTTACATACTCGTATTTGTGCATATGTGTGAGTACAAAATGGTACTATTTAGCCGCTTTTCCCATTGAATAATTTACGAAATTGTGGCAAGAATTTATAAATGAGTGCACCAACACACATGCTTACATACGAACAAACATTTGTAGCAGTTTAGCTGCACGCCCATCTACACTTAGTCATGTACATATGTATGTATGTGTATTCTCATCAAAATAACCAAGCTGAAATAACATTTCCAAAATATATTCAATGAGCGTGGAGGGGCAACAGCGGTGGAAGGCTGAGATTGGAAAACAAGGATTCGTTATGTTACGTACCACATACAGTTAAACACTACACCACAGGGGGAAGCCAATTGAAACAACGCACTAACAGTCTAACTGAACAGTAAGCCAACCAACCAAAATGCATTTCAATCGTGGACACTAATATAATGCAAAATATGTTTGTACAATACATATGCATGTAAAATTCAAAATTCAAAATGCAAAATTCAAATACCGATATCATTAGAATCAAAACTCACTAGATAATAGTTAGATGTGGATAGGGAGCCGATCGAAAATTTTAGTTGGTGGAATGTAAAAGCAAAAAAAAGAAAAGGAAATTAATACGACCATAGAGACAAATAAACAGCTTCACAGCTATTCGAATTTAATTCTAGTGAATTGAATATAAATGGTGTAACATGGTTTTGCTGCATTGGAATTGCGAAATTGCATGGCATGGAATAAAGGCGGCGAAGGAACCAAAAATCGTGAATTTCGCTGGCTAAGCATTTTCACAGCAAAATTGCCACAAAACACGGCATCAGTGATCATTAATGATGCTGGTTTAAGTGCTTATGCATAGTGCTTTTGCTGTAAGGTGCCAATTACGCGGGGTTGCTCAACGTATTTATGGTATTCGAATGGAAAAAATTAAAAAATTGAAAAAAACTATTTAATTATCAAAGAGAGAGAGAGAGAGAGATGCTATCTCAAGACATGTATTTGATTTTAGGGGGTATTCTGGTCTAGAAATTTGAAAAAATCCATTTTTTTTCTCAAAACTACTTTTTTTTTGAGATGGTCGTCATGATATCTCAAGTTCTACTTGACCGATCCCTTTGAAGTTTGATAATAATTTTTTATTATACATCTGTCTATTGAAAATTTTAAGCTTGAAGTATTTTTTTTAAATTTGAAAAGGTAAAAATAAGAGGGTCCAAAAAAATTTTTTTTTTCAAGTTGATGCCATTTTGTGAATTTTTATTTTAATTTATTTGATTTGGCTTAATCCGATAGCGACATCCTAACTAATGAAGAATTTTTTTGATTTGTTTGTTTTAGATCACTACAAGGGTTGGAATCATGTCAACCACGGAGTACCGTTTTTTATGTAGCCGCCACTCCGCCGGTCTGTAATTCCACGATCTTTTTTTTTATGAATTTTTTTTTTATACTTTTCCAATATTAATAAAAACCATTAAAAAAATGGTTAGTAAAAATGTGTTTCATATTTGCTTATCTTAGTTTTAAAAATACCTAAAATTAAGGCGTCTAGACCAGAATACCCCCTAAATGGTTATAATGGCGTCAGTGATAAGCACAACGCCTTCGATGAAACAGCACTTATTTTTTAAAAAGTGGTCTAGTCCTACACGAGTCTTCTTAGCGTTCGAATTACTGCACTAACAGGCAACTAAGCATGCCACACTCGCATATATACAGCCATGGACAGATAAATAGACAAATGTGAACCTTATGTGTTAAGTTTTTATTATGAACTCTGCTTTGATCAAATAAATTTGTTTGTTTACATTTATTACCGTTATTAAGCTTACATTTATGCGAGGAATTTATCATTTTTTTTTCGATGGAATTTTTTGGGTTCTATTTTATTTATGTTTATTGCTGTTTTGAAGTGGACACTAAAATAGCACATTATAACTTGTGCAGCGGAGAGTAAAACTTTAGTATTGTTTCAGCGATTTTAAGTATACATTTTGTTTCTTAAATAAAATTTTAAAGTAATTACTAAAAATGGGACGTGGAAAACATTGCACGCCGGAAAAAAGAGCTCTGATATACCGTATGAGTCAAAACGGAAAAAGCTATGCAGAATTAGCTGAAATGATGATGTGCTCTCGGAAAATGGTTTATAATGCTTTTAATTTAGTTAAGAAAGATTCAGCAGAAAAAAACCGCTCCTCTCAAAAAGACATATCAAACACCGACTTGCCTCTGCAAAAGCCCACAAAGACAAATCTATTCAGTTTTGGAAAAACGTACTTTGGACCGACGAAACCAAAATAAATACGATGGGACCAGATACGCCGCCCAAAAAATCAAGCGCTAAATCCTAGGTTCACAAAAAGGGTGATTAAACACGGCGGCGGAAGCATTATGAATTGGGGAGTTTTTTCCTGGCATGTTTTTGGGCCGATTGTTCGCATGGTTGGTAAAATGGATAGATTTCAGTATCTGGATATACTCTAGAATAAAATGGAGCCATTTGTGTTTGAGTTTATGCTATTAAATTGGACATTTATGCAGCACAATGATCCAAAGCATATTGCAAAGACAGTGAGGCAATGGCTCAGAAGAGAAAAAATTAATGTACTGGATTGGCCGGAGCAGAGACCTGATCTCAATCCAATAGAAATTTTGTGGAAAGACGTTAAGGTCAAAATCGCTAACAAAAATTTTAAAATGTTTGATGATTTGTGGGCCGCAGTTGAGGAGGCTTGGTACTCGATTCCAAAGGAAGGATGCCACAAGCTTGTAGAAAGCATGGAGCGACGGCTTGAAGAAGTAATCAAAAACGGTGGATATAGTACAAAATACTAATCTGGTAAAACAATATTATTACTTAACCATCTGAATTGTTTACTATTTCTGCTTTTATTAGGAATTTTTTAGGATGTGCGATTTATGTTTCGTGAGTTATCAACGCTCTCTTAAATTAAATCGGAACTGAAATTCTTTTTGACCATTTTTTTTTTTGTTTTGAAGTAAAAGTAAATAAGTTTTTTATTTTTAATGTTGCTTCCCCAATAAAAAATAATTACTTATGTACATAATCAACTCTTCGCTTTCAAAGCCTAAATGTGCTATTTATATGACCACGCCTGTACATTCCTTTGTTTAGTATACGAGTATAAGTAAATATGCTCTGAATTGGAGTGTCGAATAACCAGTAGCGTCAAGCGCGTTGAGTGTGAAAAATCGCCTAATTTGCCTGTATCATCAAAGCGCAGTGTCAGCAATTTCACACGTTCTATTGTTGTTGTTGGTATGACAGCATGTTTTTGTCACACGGATTGCTTCATAGCTTAATATTCGCTATTGTTATTCGTGTAGTTCTCCTACAGTAAACTTATTTGAAATAAATACATATACATATGCAAAAATTAATATCTGTTTGAGTTATCTTCAGTATGACTGTAAAGTTGTATATGTAGCTTTTTCGAGAAGCGAGATATCTTTAAAAATCGAATCTTCCCATAGAATGTAAAATACAAGTTTATTCTTTAAAAGTGATATTATATTATCGCCTTCAAAGTACTCCCAATCAACTGCAATGCACTTATGCCAGCGATTGATCCAGCTCTAGAAACATTTCTGGAACTCTACTTCAGTATAGCCGTCGTCGGTTCGCTGTAGTGGTTTTTTGACTCGATCACAGCGAGAACAGAAAAAAATTGCAGTAATCAGATGAATTCAATGGCTGTATGATGGCATTCGTTTCATTTTTTCGTTTTGAAACACAAATCTCCTAAGGCTATTGAATTTTCAGAACAAATACAATATAATTTTTCCTTTTAGGTTTTTGGGGATTATTGCAAATGGCTATTATGCAATAATAAATATTTTCTCAGCATTATTCAAAATTCCCATGTAAGGTTCACCTACATACATATGTAATGCGACGCGATATCTGGGTCCTCATTTGCTCTTATATGTATCAATGCGCGCAAACTCACCTTCTAAATGTTGCTAACTAAATTTCGCTGCGCCAATTGTATATTTCCATCGAACTTAACTATTTATAGTTTGACTTCGCATTTAAATTAACAAACTCCCAGGAAAATGTTCAAAATATAGTAGTAAAAAGTCCTAAAGAACATTAACTTATTTCCTGTAACGCAACAGAAAATGTTAAGTTAACAGTGATAGGTATTTTACATAAAATTTTTCCAAGGTGCAGCCAGAGATGGAACTGTGCAAACTAAACATGAACCTTTAAATAAGTTTTGTATGGAACAATTTACACGCCGAAAATTGTTTTTATTTTCTACATATACATATGTACACGGCTCTCTTTACATGCTAATATACGCAACTCTGTTAACCATCTGTTGCCAGCACATCGTAAGTGTAAGCAAAGTCAATTGTTGCCCACTATTGCTGTTGATATTTCCAATACTTAACAGAGCTCTTAAATGTACTTGAAATCGTGATGAAAATAGACTAACCGGGTGGCCACCATATTGTCCTGACCTTAAAATTGGGGAAAAGCTGTGTGAGGATGGCTTGCTCGAAAAGTGCACAAGTCTGGAGGGCAATGCGGTGATAAAGCAATTTTAACAGCAGACATTTAAGTTGCAGTGCAGTCGAAAGTATCCTTGAACTATTTAAATTTTACAGCTCTATTTCGAATCAGAGTAATAGACAATAAAGACAGATTTGCACACTATAAATGAGTAATAAATGCATAAGTTTCGTTGAAAAAAATGTTTTATGATGCTTAATGCATCATTTAGCTGCACCCCTGATAATTTCTTAACTTATATTTGTTTTTTTTTTTTTTATTTATTTTCATTCATTTTGTTCTTTTGGGTTGTATTTGAATGTGCATCGAACTGCGTTTAAACACGCAGTGGCAACAAAAACTTTTTATAATATTCGTAATGTGTGCTAAACCTATTTTGTTGACACACATATTTACATACGTATATTAGGGTACTCCAGAAGAAAGGTTATGGAAGCTCAAAGCCTTTTTGTTTTTTTTTTATAAATACAGTAGAATTCCAATTATCCGGATCAATTGGGACCAGACTCGTTCCGGATAATCGGAAATCCGGATAATCGGATTTGACCAAAAAAGCTATATATATAGGGAAATAAAGCATTAATAAGAACATTAAAATCACTTTACTTATTAAGCAATGAAGCAAGTAAGATTAAATATGTAACTTTATTGAAAAAATAATTTTATTTTAACATTTTTGTCAATGTAAGTGTATTAATGAACAAACTCGCTTTACTTAATCATAACTTAATAGAATAAAAGAACTTACTCACTTTACTTCATTTAACTTTAGATATTAAAGAAAATAATTTTATTTAAACATTTCTGTCAATGTACGCTGTTTTAATGAAGAAACTCGCTTTTTAGCAGCTAGATCTTTCAAGCGCTTGACGACAAGAAGGTCTACATGGTCGCATTCAGATTGTCGTTCCATCCAATTTAAGCCAGTCTCAAAACAAGCAAACGCCTCACTTGCAGAAGGTCCAGCTTCTAATTCAAATGTAGAATCATTGTCATCTTCTGTGTCCACTGGGTATGATTCTTCTTTTGTACTCTGAATAATTTCATCGTCACTCAATAATTGGAACCCAGGATCTATTGAATCAGAATGTAACCAATCTTCGATATCCTCTACATTGCACTCGGAACAGCCTGGAACTTTTGTAACAATATTGTGCAGGTTTTCCGTAGACATTGAATCAGTATCTTTATCACTTTCCTCGTTGTTCTTCAATTCTGCATTTTCTTTTTCTTCCTGTATTTGCTGTTGTGTTGAAATTCCATTTATTTTATTCCAAGCCCTCTTCAAAGTTATCGCCTTTACGGAAATCCATGCATCAGCTACCATGTAGCAGCAATCTTTTATGTTAATGTTTTTATGATATATTAGAGTACCTTCTTCATTTTCATCGGCTAACAGTAGCTTACGAAGCAGTTGTTTTTTGTAAAGTCGTTTCATGCATTCAATGATGCCTTGATCCATAGGTTGCAGCAAACTGGTCACATTAGGTGGCAGAAAAAGAGCTTTGAAACGACCATTTTCTCTCTCAAGTAAACTTTCTGAAGGATGAGTAGGTGCATTGTTCAGCAAAAGCAATACATTCCCCTTTTTATTTATTTTCTTTTGATACTTTTTAACATCTGGAATAAAAACGTCATCAAACCATTCCGTAAACAATGCAGAAGTCATCCATGCTTTATTTTGGTTTTTATAAACAACTGGAAGCTTTTTAACGTTTTTAAAAGCTCTTGGGTTTTTGGATTTGCCAATTAAGAGTAATGGAAGCCGATGATTGCCTGTTGAATTGGCACAAGTAAGAACTGTCACGCGATCTTTGCTAACTTTGTGACCAGGAGCACTTGTTTCTCTCTTTGAAGCTAAAGTTTTACGAAGTAGTGCCTTCCAATTGAGGCCTGTTTCATCCGCATTAAAAACAAATTCAGGATCGTAATTTTCAATTTTCGTTTTAAATTCCTCAATAAACTTTTCTGCTGCAGTATTATCGGCAGAAAGCTTTTCTCCACACAAATCGAGCTCTCGAATGCCGTGCCGAGCCTTAAAATTACGCAGCCAACCGTCACTCGCTTTAAATTCGGACAAATTATCCATCTTCTCAGCAAAAATTTTTGCTTTTTCACAAAGAATAGGTCCAGAAAGAGGATTTCCAATTGAACGCTGCTGTAAAAACCATTTAAACATTGCCTGTTCAAGTTCTTTATTTTCAGCAGTTTTCATATTTTTTCTAGATGGACTTCCATCCTCAAATTGCAAATTAGAAGCAAATTTTAAAATTGCAGAACTGTTTTTCTTTAAATCCGAAATAGTCGATGTTCCTACATTATAAGTTTCAGCCAAAAATTTATTAGACACTCCTTTGTTTAATTGTTCAATTATTTTCACTTTATCTGTGATTGAAAGCACAACACGTTTTCTTTTAGAAGACATTTTACGCAAAAACTGTACGCGAAACACTAAAACAAATCACTTAGACATAAAAAATATATAAAGATTGGAAAACGCGACGAAAATTTAACCGCTGTTTGCATACAAGTTTGTACACGCCGAAGAACGCGGTATCCGCATGCGTCTCGGTCAAGTGAAATCTACAGAGGAGGGGATAACGTTCTTAAACTCGACGAAAAACGCACTTGCAAATGCTATAGTTTCTACACATTCAAAATTTAGATAATATAAAAAATATTAATAATAAATTATAGTCTAGAAATTCAAGTTTACTTTTCATCAATATTATGTATTTATTATTAAATGAAAAAATATTTTTAGAAATATGTAATTTATTTTATAACATTGGTGCAAGTGACAATTAAAATTTATCTCCGAAGCCCTTTTGTTTTTTGGTAAATTACTTAATTTATTAAAAATATTACAATCACAAAATTAAAACTACATAATAATTTAACTTTAAAAAATGTTAAAACATAAAAAAATTATAAAAAATTTTTTTTTTTTTTTTTGACGAAAAAAAATCCGGATAATCGAATGTCCGGATAATTGGAATCCGGTAATCGGAATTCTACTGTACAATATGTGATTTGTTGAAAGCCATTTACAAATAACCTTAAATCGCCTACGGTCTTCAGTCTGCCGATTATTTCCATACTTTATGGCCATTAAATTGACAGATTCTTACATTTCAGGGGTTGTAATGACAATAAAAAATTATTTTTTTTATTAAAATAATATTTTTAAAATAATTTTTTTTTTTTTATTTTTATAAATAAAAAACTTTCTAACGATATACATATATACCTACATACATATTTTAAATATTTGGAAAATAAATTTTACTTTGTATTATTTATATGTTAGCTAATTTCCTTAGTTAATTTTAAAAAACCTAAAAAAAGGAAAATATTGTTTCGCATAAAAAGAAAAAAAAAATAGTTAGGGGTAGGACTTTCAACTTTCATAACCTTTTTCAATGGTCATCTAGATACAGGTACATGTACGTATATGCATTCTTATTCCCGCATGGCATAATGCATTTTTTCACCCCTTCGTTGTCATTGATTGGGTGAGGTACAAACACATACTGACAACTCCACACGCCTGCCTCTATGCATCATTAACACCAGCCCATTAGCTATTTGCTCCAGCTGTTTGCGGTTTCTTTTATATTATTACGCGTATGTATGTATGCGTGTAAAAATATATGCAAATATACTAAATTTGAAATGCCAAATGTGTTTCGACAGTCGATAACAATGGCGGTAAATGCCGTCGTTTCGTATTAGCTTCCCCATAGCGCGCTGCAGTAAACGACGCATGTGACATTGCCGCCTGTTACATAGCCATGATGACATTAAAACATTGCAGGAAATCTACTACTTCCGAACTAGTGCCTTTCATATGAAGTCAGGGTTAGTCGAGGGATTGTTTCTTTTACTAAACTAAGCGGCGGCCGAATCGACGAATCAGAGAGAACGGTTCCGAATTCAGAGAGAACGGAGTTTCGAATCTCGGTGAAAGACCAAAAAGAAGAAAAAGTTTTTTTTCTAATAGCGGTCGCCTCTTCATGTAAATAAATAGATGAGCACATTCAAAATATTCTATAATTAACTAATATTGTAGAAAATGTTTTTTGTACGATGATAGAAGTTAAGTTTAAGCAGGTTAAAATCTGTTTTTGAGATCTGATGATCTCTAAAATCGGCTGTCACAGAAGAGAGTGTTGCCATTTACAAGTTCTCCACCTCTAAAGTACACAACACCTTTTATGATACTTTTACAGCTGGCATTTTTATTGCATTGATTTCCAGCTTTCCAACAGACATTCTCATAGTTACATACAGCTATTCACATGCACATATAGAATAATGCAGCCTATTGGCTTACGCACTTTAGCTGTTTCTCATTTGCATTTTACCTTCCATTGTCGACACTCACCACAAGCCACTAATTCTAATAGCTTGAAACCCTGAATGTAATTATACCTACACGCACACACACATATACACAAACACGTAATATCCAAAACTTTATGTAAATAGGTATGCGTAGTTTTAAAAAAGTTCCAACCGTTTACTTAAATGTTCTTCATTCAACAGCCTAACGCCACTTTAGTCACTAAGAGCTTTAACGCTTGCCTTGAATTCATTTATTTAACTAATTAAATACAAATTCGTAGTTAGTTGCAGAGTCAATGCAAGTAGAAACAATTCAACGTTATACGATTTTACTGTTACATAATTAAATTTTAAAACTTTTGTGTAATGCCGTGCCAAAAATGCAGTATTCCACAGACTACTTAAAAGCATACTTTTTGCTTGCCCGCTCAGCCAAACACCGGCTTCATATTTCCAGTGAAAATTTAGCGACTCTACGAGTGCAGTATTTCAATTAACAATTTCTGGCTGGCCGTTCCTACCTTTACTTTAGTCTGTTGCAGTTGCCGCTGGCTTTTTGCTGTTGGCTATGCCACTCACTTAGGTTATAATTTATAAATTTGGCATTTAAAATTGAAATATTCAGTAATGTGAATATTCATTATTAGAATATTTTCGGCTAGTTCCTCATACAATGAATGCTAAAGCGAAACTAAGCACTTCCGGACTAGACCGAAACTAGTTTTACTGGGATGTGTACTTTTAACAACATTGATTGTTGCAAATAGTACGCTTAACATTCATTTGAGGAACGCTAAGAGAAACCAAGCACTTCCGGACTAGGCCGAAACTAGTTTTACTGTGATGTATAATTTTAACAACATTTATTGTGCCAAATAATAGGCTTAACATTCATTTGAGGAACGCAGCACTTTCGGACTAGTCCGAAGCTAGTTTTAATGTGATGGGTACTTTTACCTGTGACGGTCATACACGGAACACTAACTCGAAACTTCACATCCCCGGACTAGTCAGAAACTAGTTCAAATGTACTGTGTAATTTTACCTTCGGTAGCATCGGTAGCCATGTAAGGAACATTAAAGCGGAATTGAACCAATTATTATTTTTAAACCGATTTACCGATCTCTTATTAATATTCATTTGCTCGGCTATTTTACGAGTAGTTACATTTCAATCCGATAATGAAATTATAGCAGCCATTCGAGTCGAAGAATGAAAGAAAAGTTGTAATTTTGGTTAGTTATAATTTATTTAGCCTTTCAAAAACACATTTATTACGTGACAAATTAACCTTTAAATGGCTACAAGAATGCTTTGCACGGCATTTACACTGCAAATTTCGAGCCCATTACATAACGAATAAAAAAAATGTTCAATCGGTTAAACAACAAAATCTTGTGAAATTATTACTGCGGAATTTTTTGTTTCGCTGGGTGTAGTTTATGACTAGTGCAACGTAAAGAATTTTTGATTTATTTCATTGTCCTGCTGGAAAAAATTCAAAAAACAAAGCACAAAAAAATATTCGCCGCCACTTTAACGCTAAAGCTACTAGAACTTCATACAAAATGTTTTAGGCGCTATGGCTTTCAGCGCTTTCTGCAGCTGACAAATTTTATTACTAAATAAATCCATAGCGTCTGGAAACTTGCTATGGAGTTTTAGCTTAATCTCTTTAGCATTTTCTTTATTTATTTTAAGTCTTATTACCGCCATGATTGATTTTCAGTTAAAACTTGAACTAAGGCTTAGATAATTTTAAATTTTCAAAACCCTTTAATAAATTATGGCAGTGAACGTTTGCAGGTACGTAATATTACTTCAGACTTGTAAATCCATTGATATTTTGGTTACTATTTTTTTCTTTTTATTTCGTATTCATTATTTTCTGCTTCACCTCACTAGTTTCGTCTTAACTTCAATAGTTTAATATTTTTTCTTCTTTCGCCCTTTAGCCTCTTCTATATTTCTCCTTCATATTAACTTTTCAATTTGTACGTATATGAATAAAATAGTCTTTTTTTTAATAGTTATTCTCCTATTCGTGCCGAAAATACCATCACACGTCTTCCTTCTTCACTTTTACTGTGTTTTTGGCAATTTGTCCGCAGTTAAATTCTACATCAGCTTAAGAAGCAAACCGTTTTGAACTGTCTCCTTACTTCCACTGACAATTGGGACATATGTACGTATGTACCACACACTTAAATGCTGATGACCCCGATTTGGTCGGTGGATAGGTGGGTGGGTATGCATACACATGTACATATGCAGCTCAAAGTGATGTGTTGAAGGCAAGCGTTTGTATGGCAAAGCATATTGACCAGCCGTCTACCAATCCGTTCGTTCATTCAATCCAATTGGTTTAATAATTAACAGCCTTGGGATACCGCAGCGGGTTCGTGGGTCAATTCAAGTGCTTTCTCTGCCAGCGAAAAATATATCATGACATGGCATTGATGGGTTGGCAGTAAACCAGGAGTGTGGAGTTTAGTTTGGCAAATTTTTTTTTACGAGTTGGCTTTACCCTGGTTTATTTGCCCTCTCCTTGGGCAACTCGATTGCTGCCCAACTAAAATGGCATTCAACCATTTCAGATGTCAAAGTTGAAGCCACCGCAAAACCACCTGTTGAGCTGTTTGCTGATTTGGCAAACGGTTGCATATGAGTATTTGTGTGTACACTTTAATGGATATTCCATGTTAACTTAAAATTTCAAATGTTAAATCCTTGTTGAACTTTAATTTTCTTATTGACAATGCAATCGAACATGTCAAATTAACGCTAAAAGTGATAAATTTGTAGTGTCACAAAGTTTGGAGGCAAAATTAATACATTTAAAATTTTGCAAGCATTTTGTGGGATTTTCTTCAATTAACCGTAAGTTTCCGATGTCGTCAACCTGTTCGAAGGCAACTCCAGATGAAACGATATTATATGTATTTTCGGAAATCGAGTTTCAGCGGGCGGAGCTTTAAGTCAAAATCGCGTAGATTAATCGCTATGTCAGTGATACAAATTTCTTCGCCACCCCAAATAGGCATTACTCTAGGCAAATTAAACAGGTGATAGAGGAAAAACGACAAGAGCAACGCATTTCGTTTTTGCTATTGGTCCTTAGAATGTCATTTGACAATTTACAGTAAAATTTGACAACTTAGAGACCAAATAAATAGAAAACATCAAAATTGCAGCCCTACTGCTGCCTTCCGTTTAGTGCACCTTGCTTCGACAAAATAACCCGTTGGGTCTTATGATTCTTACCCTCAGCAATGTAAACGTTGGCCCCAGTCAGCTCACACGATGAAACTACTGAGAGCCCCATGTGAATGAAAAATCACCACCGTTCCGTTTCGTAGTATCGTAGATCGTTGACGTGATATTTTCGATTGTTTTCGTAGAACCGTGTCAGCTGATTGCTCTCTCACCACACAGTGTTGCCAAACAATACATTTCGAAATCATTTACAAAATAAATTTAGAAAAAAATTAATTTTTATTAAAATAACTTAAAAACAATGTTGAGTAATGTTAATTATAGATAAATCAACTATTTGCATTTGGTGGTTTTTGACTTTGGCTTATTATACAATGAAAATTTGTAAATGATAACACGGGTGTGTGTAAAAGTGTGTAAGCAGAAATATCAATGGCAACATTGTGTCGACACCACGAAACACAAACACACACAAATCGATGCATTGTGTAAATATGTAACCAAAGGAGAGCAGTTATTTTCTATGAGCACAAGTTGTTCTCAATTTTGTGTATCCTACGGGCAACGGAAGGGACTACGCTAACGTCGGTGAGTGCTGGCACCATTAGACTTTTGAAATTTCCTCGCTGTTAGAACTACAGTTGCCAATTCGGTTTCGATTATAGGTGAACATATAAAGTTATCTTTGATATTTACTAATTTTTGAATGAAAATTATACATACGAGTAAAACACACTTTTAATAAAAAAAATTAAAAACAAGAACAAAAAAACGTACAAGTGTTTGATTATTTCGGCGTATTGGACTCTGTCCTTTCCCATGTCAATGAGTATGCTAACATTGTGTATTCCGGTCTAATGCTACGTAGCCATGAAAATCGCTTCCGACCAATATCTCGTCTTGCTTCCATTTTTCCTTGTTCCGTTAGAGCAACTCGTATTTGGGATTTTAAATGATATGGCCTAAGTGTGATGTCTTCCTTCCCTTTATGGTTGATAACAGCTATCGATCACAGTTCATTCTTTGTAGAACCTCATTATATATTATATAAAACGATCTGTCCACGGTATTCTTAGAATTCACCGATATATCCACAATTCATATACCTTAAGCTGGCATAGATAAGTATCGACCAAACACAGCACTTTACAAATCGTATTTTGGTTTTCAGGCTGTGGCCGTGGCTGCTTAGTATCTTTTTATTTGAAAAAAAAAAAAAAAACATTACGTGCTATTTCTATCCTGCTTTTTATTTCTGTGGTACAATTCCAAGTCTCATTACATATTCTATAGCCCTAAATATTTTGGCCAATTTTAACTATTTTTCTCCAGTTTGTCTATTTTTTTTATTTTTTATAAAAGCACTGGTCATTATATACCAAAAACAGTTTAAACCAAAATTTAAGACTTTATGCGAAAATTCAAAAATGTTTCAAGCTCAACAATTCATATCCTAAAATAATTAATATTAAAAAAATTTATGCTTAGCAAGTTTTAGTATAAAAAAATGTAAGTTTGAAGGTAGTAAAAAATTGCGTTGAATTTTTACAATATAATTTTTTCCTTGACCGTGTTTCCCATATAACGAATGCACGGCGTTTTTTTTTAACCTATAAGGAGAAATTGCGTGGCACCATCAGGAAAAAAATGATCAAAAAATGAGAATTTCACGCCTTGAAACTTGCTCTATATTGTGTTAAAATTTAAAATCGTTGAAAATGAATACCAAAATTGTTCCTACAAATCCTAATTAAAAAGCTTGGAATTTTGATGAAGCTTTATTGTTGTTTTAGCACTTCACCAGGCCCTGCAAGTGTGCCGTAGTCACGGATCGACATCGTTTAAGGAGGGAAACCGGTTTAGATCGATCAAAAAATCGATTTTCTTTTGATTGCATATATCGTTAGTATAACTACTCAATGGTAAAAATTTTAAAGCGAAATTCGCATTATTCCCGATTCTATGAGCGCTTAACTGACTGCCCGGCGGCTCCACACCGTAGCACGCGTTAGTTAGAACAACGTTTTTCTCGAAACTACTTTTTTTCAACTGGTGGACATTCTAGCTTAAAAAGCTATCGACTAATCGTTCTAAAATTTTTCGCGATTTTTTCTTTATTCAATTCTAATCTATATGAACCTAATTCTGGGATTATTTTATTATTTAAAATATTGTTTTTTAAGCAAAATAGATGAAAAAATATGGTATAAAAAAACTACTTTGTGTTCAAGCGCCTCAAAAGCATGCAATTTTCAATATTTGCTTACCACAATTAGGTTCATATTCTAAGGAAATATGTTGTTAATAAAAAAAATAGGTGTTGAGTTCAGAGAAAAATTGCGGCTTCAGGAATTCCCACCAGCAAGACACTCGGATGGCGATCGTCCATGGACAGCGCGCTCTAACGCCACTATCTCCCGCGGAAATAGCTTCAAAAAAATTTTAAAGTGTACCTAACAATATAAATAAAATATCCTTAAACAATTTCTGATTATTCCTTCTTTGTTCAAACAATTCTCGAAAAACACCAAAATTTTGGCCTCCTAAACCGGTTTCCCCCCTTAACTCATCTAATGGTAGGCCCAAGAAACGTGTTGTTTCAACCGATTGGATTCAGAGAGAGAGGATTTAATACTTATAAAAAATGAAAGGACAAACAAATGTTGGTTTACTAAATTTGAGATTTCTTAATTAATTTCTAGGGGTCTTAAATTTTAGCAACTTTCTATTAAATGTCGATTAGAGGCAAGACTACTGAGTTGATCGGTACCCTGTATCATGTCAAATTTTCGAGAAAATTGATTTTTACGTTCAGCGATTTCTCAGCTTTTTTTACTAAAAAAAACGAAAACATGGTTTAAACTTCACGCAGTGCTACCATATTGATATCAAACGACAGAAAAAAATGATGGCAATTGAACTAAGACCATAATTTAAAAAATTTCTTATTAAGAAAACTAAAAACAAAAAAAAATTATAAAAAAATAAATGATAATTTTTAAAATTTATCCTTGACAAAAACCAAATATTTTCGCCAACAAAAAGAAAAACAAAAAATGCATTGTAATAGCTACCATTTTTTTCTTTGAAACGTAAATATTTGAACTTTAACCGATTACTACCTCAGTGTAAATTAAAACTTTAAGATAACCACTTTATAAAAAGTCATATAATTTCAAAAAGCGATCTCATTTCAAAGGGAATAAAGAAGCGTAGTGCATTCAATATATTTTATGATTCAAAAATCGAGCTGTGAAATATGTGGGCAAATTAATCGGAGATTACTGTAGATGTAGTACATCAGTAGTACTGCTGCAACTTTGCTTTCAAGTTCCAGCAAAGATCCGCTAAAGTGCAAGTAATAAGCAACTAAAAAATTGCGTTGAGTTTTCAGAATTTTTTTTTGTTTTTGCTGACGGCTGTTTGCACTTTTATTCCATTTAAAAATGAATTTTTGCAAAAAAATTTTAAAAATTACCAAAGGGCTAGGACTTGAAATCAACGTCGAAATTGCAACATGCATCTGCAACAACAACGCGTATCTTTGTACCGGGATGCAAAAGACCGTCTCGCAAAATTTCGTAAAAAAAAAAATCTGGTGTGCATAGCACCTTTACTGTAGACTTTTTAAATAGAACGGCATTATTTGCAGACCCATTCCAACTTTTTCTGAATACAAACAAATGTGTGCACCTTTTTGATCAATAAAAGCAAATTAACCATGAGAGATATGACAGAGGACTTGAACATTCGTTATGGATCCGATCAGAACAATGCAGTTTTGCAGATTTAGGTTTGCGCCGTGTTCCTGCAAAGTTGGTCTCAAAGGACCTGACTTTCGCGCAAAAAAGGAACCGCATTGATATAGCCAAATACATGATTTTCAAGGCTGAAACCGACCCAACATTCATCAAACTCATTATTATTGAAAACGAGAGATGGGTTTATGAGTACGAAACGCAATCCAGACATCAGGCGAGTGAGTGCAGAGCTCAGAATGAACCAAGACCAAAAAAACAAAGTCGTTTTCAGTCAAAAAAGTGTTCGATGGTCATGGTTCTTATGTCATACAAAGGTATTGTACACCACGAACTATTGCCAGAAGGTCAGACAGTCAATAAGGACTATTATTTGTACGTTATGAGACACTTACGTGAAGCAATTCACCAAAACAGCAATGATTTGTGGGAAAACAACGCGTTGATTTTGCACACTGATAACGCATCGTCGCACGATGCAGTCTTATCCGTGAATGTTTGATTGAAAGAAACGAATACCATCCAACAGCCATCGAATTCATCTGATATGGCTCCATGCGATTTTTTCTATTCGAGTCAAAACCCCTCTGCGAGGAACGCGTTTTAAGGGGGGAGCCTGCTTTAGAGGCTTCAAAAAATCGATTTTTTTTTTGCATTAATGTCTTCCCAAACTATCCAAGAATGTGTCCTCAAAATTTCCGAAGCAAATTCAAAATATTTTCGCAGTTACAGAAGAAATTGTGAGCAAGCGTCGAGCAGGTATACGAGCGGTTTTTTTTTACACAAAAAATTTGACGCGCGATTTCTCGGTAACATTGATACGAGATAACATTGATTGTATTCGGAATTAAATTATCTTCTAGTTGAACCTAAAAAACCTAAAGAAATCTATGATTAACCCACTTTTTAAACAATTGTTATTATAATTTGTTTTTCCAAAAAAAATGATTTTTTTTTTAATTAGCGAAAAATTTTTGAATTTCTCACTTTTTGTTCAACTTGTTCACTTTTGGTTCAACTAGAAGCTATACTATACTAAAATAAAAAAATTGTTGGGTTTTTGATTTCAGATAAAAATTGCGACCTGCATCTTTCCCGCCGCACGACACATGCACACTCGAGGCCCCTCGGCAAAATGCTTGTACCAGGCATAATATGACATATATTTTAATGAAAAAATTTGAGAAGACTGAAATATATATTATAACAATACCACCTGAAAGTTTCGTTTCAATCAAATATTTCTTTCCTTCCCAAAAAAATCCACGAAAAAAACGATTTTTTGAAGCCTCTAAAGCAGGCTCCCCCCTTAACAGCCGAAAAGAAGTAATGGACAAATCGAAGGCGACTCTGATGACTATGCCGAAAATAGAATTCCAGAAATGTTTCGAGAGTTACATCAAAAGCTGGCATAAGTGTGTTGCGGTACTTTGAAAGCGTTAATATCACTTTTGAGGAACAAACATGTATTTTGAATTTTTCATACGTAAGTAATCCGCGAAGTTTTTGATCAAGGTGGCATATGAAAACTTAAGCATCAACCCTCATGCAACAATTGTTTTTCCGAAGTTTCTAAGTAATTATGTTCTAACTTAACGAAGATTATTGGACTCAAACTAATTTTTCACTTTTGCACAATACTGCGTTATATGAAATTAAATTAAATGTATTGCAAAAATAAAGCAATTTTTCATTAACAAATTATGAATAAAGTTATAAAATTATTTTCCAATACAAAGAAATATTTCTTTACACAGAAGAAGTACCGAAATGCTAAATCCAACCCAATTCATATATAATACGAAGATCATCGCATAATATTCACTACATTTTTATAAATTTATGCCCAACAAGCAAAACACCACAAATTTTTGACTCCTTTTCAAGTCTCGTGCTTTCTGCCTCTTAAAATCACTCGATTTATTTTCGTATATTTTCCCCTGTCATTTTCACACGTGTATCGTATGCCACGCTATCCCATCCACACACGTTTCCCCTAAAATAGAAACATTTTTGTCGTAGGTCAGTGAATGCCCTAAAAGTGCGCTGCTCAACTAAACTAGTAATAACGTAAATGCCGCCGCCTTTTACAGCAGCGGCTATGTCAATTTGCTAGACGACTAACTTGCGGGCAAATGCACAAGCAAAGATGTACTCATACAAACATACCTGAACAAAAGCAGCTGCCAATGAGGCTGAGCAACAGCCAGACACCGCATATAATCCATAAATTGAATTTTGATGGCACTTTACAGTGGTAGTAGTAGTAGTGGTTGCTGTTGTTGTTATGAGAAAGCACACTTTCAGATTTTTCTAAACGTCGCTCGCATTCCTCCATGACTGTGTATTTTTGTGTTGTTGGATTGTAAGAACTTATTGTAATTGCAGTCGCAAGTAGTAGTGTTGTATGGCAAAGGTCAAGGAGTGAATGAACCTCAAAACTTTTTTGTATTTACTTATCGGAATTTTATTTTATAAACAATTCTATTTTTGACTGGGAAGCCAGTCAACTTTCCGATTTCACTATTCAAAACAATCTCTTACAGCGCCACATTATTTAGCTGAATATTTTATTTATTTCATGTACATACGTATATATATATTTATTTCTCATATTACATTTTGCTTCAATGGCGAGAAAAACTGTTTGTTTACATTATTATTTCTTTTTTTTTCGTCAATTATTTTTACTTATTCTTTAATATTATTCAAAATGGCAATGCTGTTAGTCGATTAGAGAGCACCAACGACCGTATTCGCGTTTTGAGAGCGATCAACGATCGTTGATGTTGAAAACTCGTTACACTAACACTTATGAAACGGCTGAGAGTTGCGAACGTCACTGCGAACAACTGGTTTTGCGTTGAAGCTCACAAGAACAACAACACCGTATGCGGCACACCTGCCTGGTTGCGCTGGAACGGCATTTCCCCGCACATTAACGAATATATAATATTACTCACGGACGCTGACTATGCAGCGTCGACGCTCAGGTGAGTAAACGAACGCAGAAATGCGGCGCGTCGTCTTTGTCATGGGTATGTGTGTGTGAGTATGTGTGCGCGCGCGACTCACAAAATTCACAAGAATAGCAACAACACGAAACACTGAATTATTCACACTAATACTGCACCAATTCACACAGATTCAAAAACAACAAATACTTGTATAGCCAGTTGTATACTTTTTAATTAATTTGGAATTCTCAGGCCCTTTTCTTGCTTCCACATTTTTCTCATATGTTTGCCACCAAATATGAAATGTATGCACGAGAACTTAATTTATAGGCATCAACTCACTTTATATTTATTTATTTTTCATTTCACATTCATCGTATTAGCCATTAAATAATTATTTAGTAAAGCCAAAAAGCCATTTGGTGGCCACAAACTTCGATTTTAGCTGCTGCTGCCAAATTGCACTTTTTCGTTATTTTCTCATCACTGCTACTACATTGAAAACATTTACGCAAACTTCTTCATACACGTATGAATTTATTTTGTTTTTTTGTAAATTTTCAAATATGTAGTTGATAATTTTTCCATCAAAAATATTCAATTAACTCGGCACCGTTCACTTATCTCATCATTATATTCCATATATCTCATTGCTAATGTATCGGCAAGAAGCCAACAACTTCTTTCATTTGCACAACACACCGAACGAAAAATTTTTAAAAATTCTCAACGTATCCGCCGTCGATTAGCGTAACTTCCGACAGCACATTACTTTCGCACGGCACAGCACAACGAAATCTATTCACCACCAGCACAGCAAAATGCACATGAACTCCGGCCAGCAGCGTCTTCACAGCGTGCAAATACACTCAAGAAATTCACCATACTTACATGAGTGAAAAGCATAAAATACTCAATGCTTGTGGGAAACCGGTTCTGTTGTTGCTCAAATGCGAGTGGAGTTTGATTTGCTCGAGCACATGTGAGTTGTTTGGGAAACGAAAAGGATGGTGTTGCAACAATGGGTAGATTCTAGGTGAAGTATTGTATTTTATTATTGTTGCAAAAGTTGCTTTAGTCATTGAGTAAAAAAAGTCCTATTATTCCTTGCAGTTTCCAATTTTAATTGTTTTTCTTTTTTTCATATTTTAATAAATTGTAATTATTTGCAGAGAAATCACCATTCATAAAGATTTCCCCTTCAATACTAACACTCTTCGCCTTGCAAACAACATCTGAAATTTTGCAGTTGCGCAAAAGCGCTTACCGTTAGCAACAGGTGGTCGTTACCAGTGTAGACTAAAGTACTTAAATATGTGCATAAGTATGTGTGATGGATATTACATGTGGACCATAAGAGAAACATATTTATGTTATTTATTATATTTGTTTGTTTTTCTTATATGACGCGTGTGCGTAGCATTAAAATGGCGCGCAGTTGAAGGAACAACAAGAATATTTTGTACTCAAAATCCATTCATCAAAATTTATACATAGAAATGTACTGGCATGTATGTTTCTTCTAATGCAACATAGATTGTTTTGATGATTCGTAATTTTTTATAATTTAAAGACGATAATTTGATTGCAATTAAAATTATATCTTCTCTTAAACACTTTACAAATTCTTTTACAAAAATGGGAATAGGATAAAATAAAGTAAATCTTTCCTTTACGAGGTAAGACCGCCATACCACCATTGAACTAGACGGTTATAAATAATTTATTTTTGACAAAACCATTAAACGCATAGTTTTTTCACATATATTTACAGGGACCGGCATTCGAAGTGTAACCAACTTTAGACCGCTCGCGCAGCTGATGCACGGACATGAGCTGTCTGTTAGTTGGCTAAATGACAGACCAGAGTTTTGTTTACAAGCGCGCGGAAGCATTTTACCGAGAGTAAACGCGAAAAAAGGAAATCAGTGATGGATTTCAAATCACAACCAGCGATTGTTCGATAGTTCGAGCACCTTAAAGTAAATCAACTTTTTGTTTATCGCACCATTACTCGTTACAATGATACTGGTAGCAGCGCGAAACGTCATGGAGGAGGTCATCAAAAGACTGTAACGTCACGTGAAATAGTTCAAAAAGTGAAGAAGCAACTTGACCGAAATCCCCGGCGAAGTACCAATCAAATGGCGAAAGAACTGAAAATATTTAACCATAGCATCTGTCGCATACTGAAAAATGATCTCAAAGTCAAGCCTTCTTCTTCTTCCTCTTCTTAGCGTCACTGTCCTTGGTGAACCATTGCTTCCTTTACAACCTCTTGCCATCAAAGTCAAGCCGTACAAAATCCAAAAGGCGCATGATCTCACACCAAAGCAGCAACAAATCAGACTTGAGAGAGCAACTCCATGCTTCGCTTGGCCGAAGCCGAAGCCGAAAGCGGTCAATTTCCGAACACTGTGTTTTCTGATTTCTTTTCAATCTTCCAAATTGAGCAATTCGTAAGCTCCCTAAACGATAGGGTTTATTTGCCCAACCGTTCATACGAGAATTTGAGTAATCGATTGGCCATCAGGAGGCAGCACTCGCCACATGTAATGATTTGGGCCGCTGTAATCGTAGATGGGCGCCCTCCAATCGTTTTCATCGAGCCTGGCGTCAAGGTAAATATGAAATATTATCGAGAAAGTATTTTGGAGGTCGCTTTGAAGCCGAGGGAAGACATACATTTTGGTGGCAGACCATGGACGTTTCAACAGGACTCGGCACCGTCTCACAAAGCTCGAGTGAACCAAGAACGGCTCAAAAACAACGTTTCGAACTTCATAACGTCCACACAATGGCTCTCGAATTCTCCAGACGTGAATCCGATGGATTATTCTCTTTGGTCCATTTTGGAGAGCAAGGTCTGAACTAAAGGATTCACCAGTCTTGTGGCGCTGAAAAAAACTATTGTTCGCGAGTGGGCCAAAATACCTGCAAGTCACATTCGGATAGCTTTCCATTCGTTTTTGGACCGCCTCAAGGTCATAGTCAAGGCAAAAGGTAAATAAATGTTGAGGAAAAGTAAATTGATTCTTAATTTTGTATTATTTTGACACATTTTTTACTTTGAATTGAACAAAAGTAATTTTCCAAACTAAATTTATGCGCTTTTCAATTGGTTACACTTCCAGGTCCGGACCCTATACTTCTAGTAAGTATTTATGAAAATGGTTGTTCTTTAAGAACAACATATCGCAAAATTCGTGACTTTTTTTGGTATAAAAAATCCACCGAATGAATCGACAATTCAGAGGTTAGTGGAAACATTTCAAGATACTGGTTCTGTCGAGGATAGAAAAGGGATATTCTGTTGAGAATATTGCCAAGTGTTGCTGAACAACCTTCAACATCGATATCTCGACGTTCTCAACAATTAGGCATTCGTGAGTCGACTGTTTGGCGGATTTTATCTGTAGACGTCCTCATGGTGGACATTTACATAAATGATCCTTTTTTAACATAAAATTTTTAAGAACCATATTTTGAATAAAAATAGAGAAAACTGAAAGAATTCTTAAATTTGTACATGTTTTATTTTAAAACAACTTCTGGGCACTTCTTTTGAAGGGCCCTTTATACATCCCTAATTGGCCGAGCTTCTCCTCCGATATGTGGTGAGCGTCTTGAGGTTGTTCCATAATAGCTTCTTATAATTATATGTAAGGCTTGAAGACCAGTGTTAAGTAGAGTAAGGCTCTTAAAGATTAATACAATGTAGTTGAAAAATGAATACATAGATCGATAAAACAATTCCAGAGTCATACAGCATTAATGAAGAAAAGTCTGTATGAGGACAAGTACGAATATTTAGGAATAGCCAGACTTTGATGCCTGCTAGAGCTTGTTTTATTTGTATTTTAAGTTCTCATATAGATATCTTGGAGTTTTACATTCTATAAATTTGTAAGTGAATAAGCCTAAGGGTTGAAGAAAGCATCAGGCCATATTTCTTCAAAGACGGGGCTATCGAACCGTGATAAACGACGTTCCCGCGCCGGAATTGAAGCCCGGACGGCGCTACTTGCCATACTGCCCGTGAAACAATGGATTTGCTGCGTCCTCGTTTCGGTGAGCAATTTATATCTCGTCTCGGGCCAGTGGATTGGCCACCAAGATCGTGTGATATCACACCTTTGGACTTTTATTTGTGAGGGTATGTAAATTATAAATATATATATATAATTGGCGCGTACACCCTTTTTGGGTGCTTGGCCGAGTTCCTCCTCCTATTTGTGGTGTGCGTCTTGATGTTGTTCCACAAATGGAGGGACCTACAGTGTCAAGTCGACTCCGAACGGCAGATATTTTTATGAGGAGCTTTTTCATGGCAGAAATACACACGGAGGTTTGCCATTGCCTGCCGAGGGGCGACCGCTATTGGAAAAAAGTTTTTCTTAATTTTGGTGTTTCACCGAGATTCGAACCGACGTTCTCTCTGTGAATTCCGAATGGTAGTCACGCACCAACCCATTCGTCTACGGCGGCCGCCGTAAATGCTTTGTGGATAAAAAATCTTCAATTGAAACATTGAAAGCCAAGATTACTAAAGTTATTCCCGAGATACCGGCCGAAGCTCTCTAGCGAATCATTCTAAATTTGTGTTTACGGATGTCCGAATTACGAAGCAGTTGCGGCCAACATTCGAAAGGGATTATCTTTAAAAAATAAATGCCATTTATGGTTCTACCCAAGAATAATAAGGATTGCCCAATCAATTTGAATTTTCTTTGCCTTATTTCAATTTAAAATCCGATATCTCTAAATTGATTACCCTTTACATAACGCGTAACATTGTTGAACGCAACATCAATTTGTTGAGAGGAAATATAATCAAACTTCCGATATAGAGGGTGGCGGAAAATTTATGATTTACATGACAGCGAGGTAGCCTGTCTGAAACCTCGTTTGGTATCAAATGGCTCGGAAAGCCCACTGCTGGTGGGTATTCAACGTCATATTGCACAGCCATCTGGCGATAAAACTATGTATTTCTTTAATACTGTTAGTGCTAGTTCCGAACTATCGAAAAAAGGGTCATTCGACACTTCAGCAGATATCGCCGCCCAAAATCCGTCTGTTGCTTGCGTGGGAGAGAGAGAAGCAATCCGAACTAGTCACTGTTTCGGTACTAGTGGATTTTGCTATAGAGTTGATTGCATATTGAAGCTGTTGTTACGCGTTTGCTTTTAACGAAATGATCCTCATGGTGTCAGTCTATTTTAAATCCATTGTTAGAAAATATGCGGCATACTCGGAGTGTCCCATTGATATATTTGCCTTAACGACTTAGGAGCAGTGGTGTCAACTCGTGGCTGGATGATTTGTGAGCAAATAGTTAGTAAATGTGGTTGCGAACAAATAACTAACAGATATGAAAACAAAAGTGAAAAAGTAGTAGGAAATTGAATTGCAAATATTTGTATCTACCATAGTAGGAGAACCACCCACTCTTGCAGGTCGCATCAGTTTGCTGCAGTTCGAAAAGTTTGATACTAAACTTATGTATGGATTTGTGTAGTTCTATTGTAGTTGTATAAAAGTTTGACTTGTGGTGTATATAATATATATATATATATGTTCAAATATGTAAGTTTATAAATTCCCTCTATACAGGCACATTCTTACATCGTTCGAACTATCAGATTAGGCTTTCAGCAAAGGCAATATTTATACTTGACCTGCAGGATTTCTAGTCGTAACAGTGCTTTGTTAAGAGACAACGCCATGTTAAGTTATTGTGCATGTATATCTATGCATGTGCAATATTGCATATTTCTTTTATTTGTGCATTACCTAAATATTTTCTTCTCATGCTTTTGCAATTCCAATTTAAGCTCTTTGCACTTCGTCAACGAATTAATGTGATGAAAATTTTAGACTAAAAAAAATATATAAAACCGAAATATTTGTAAGAAAGTGTGCACACATGCAAGATCCATAAATGAGGTCAGTGTAATATTGGAAAAGAAAATGGAGTTGTTTAACATGCAGAGCTGTCTTAGTGCTGACAGCAGGGATTTTTGGGTATGCTATAGAAATTAAATAAAATTAATTTTTAGGATTCTGAGGCAAAATTTTAAGAAAGAGAAATAATGAGAGTCCTCACAATTAAGAGTAATTCATAGATCCCGCGGAAAGCAAGAGAAATATTAATGAATATATAAATGATAGATGGAATGCATTAGTCTCTGCTCTATTGTCCGACTAGGAATCACAGTAAATTGTAAGGGTACATACAATTTGTGAAGAAATGCCGTTTGAAACTACATAAGTGCGCTACGCTTAGTCAACTCTAAAAATCATTGAAAAGGTCCTTCGTCCTACGATATCAAATATTCTTTCAGCAAGTCTAAACAGCATTAATTTTTTGTATAGCAAATTAGTAACATCCCTAGAGTACCTAGTACTGCGCTAGCTCTAAAACAGTACGATTCAGTGCAGAGTTCTGACCTACTAACTTCAATAACATACGTTTTTCAAAGATAGTAGATATTTATGTATGTATTTATGCGGTAAATTGAGTCAAATAGGCAGACTCAAGCACGTTGCTCTACTTACCGTTGTACAAGTATGTATGTATATAAATCCTTGTGATGCTGAAACTTGGTGAATCAAACAGGTCGGTACCAAAAAGTGGCCTTTTTGGTTATTTATCTAAAGCAGTTAACTTTTTGCGATAGTTGCTTCAAATACATAACTACAACTGCTACGGAAGGAAGAGAAATGCGAAATGGTATAACCAAATAAATGAAAAGTAATAAAGCTACAAAAAATAGCGCGAAAAAGTGTCTGCTACATAGCACTACTACTACATACACGCGTGGTAGGTACTCTGGTTGAAAGCTGGAAATGAGTATTCGCAGTTCGTATCAGCTGGCCCGCCAATTCAGTCAATCCAGCCATCAGGTCAACCATAGATCCTTATGTATGAATGTAAGTATAAGGGGGAAAAATAAGGTGTGGGTGCAAAACAAATATGACAGGTGCTATATTGCACGCTTGGTTCGTTGGGCAGCGCACTCCAACAGTTGTCTGAATTACTGCCTTTCGCAATTTTTGTTAGCATTTCATATATCCAAGTGGATAAAGTACGAGTGATGAATAAATATGAGTTAAAAGGCGAATATATGAGTGGATACGAGGTGATTTTAAATGCATACATGATTTTGTTTTTTAATTTGTGTACACACATTAGTACATTCATATATACTGACTTTGCATCATTTAAAAATATAATATGTATGTATGTATGTACATAAATATGCACATATGTTCACGCAAGGAGCGACCAGTTATTACTGAGTTGGCGTCAGTTGAATTTATTGAAATATTGATGTGATTACGTAAATACTGCGTGTGTATTAAACATTTTTTTTTAAATAAAGGTAAATATATTCTGTGGGCAGATATGTTCACATTTGCAAATATGTATGTACGCATAAAAATTGTGGAACGATTTAATACAAGTATTTCGGTCTATTTGCAGATGTCGTTTCAATTGAATATTCTGGTGTCCATTCCTTCGCGTAAGTGAGCTGGTACATATCTACACATTTTTTTGCACAAACATACAGTGGCGCACGGCTTACGCGAGTTGCCCTTTAATGAAAACACAGTAAAATATTAATGAGAATGGCTTTATTGGTTTTCAAAATATTATCCTGGGAAGTCAATGTACGAGGTGTGTTCAAAAAGTATCGCGAATTTTGTGTTTTTTCAAAAATTATTTATTTATTCATTAATATCTATTTTGCCCCTTCAAAGTAATCCCCATGAGATATTATCTACTTGTGCCAACGTTTTTTCCCAACTTCGAAGCATTTCAAAAATCATTTTTTTATCTCGTTCAGCTACTCCTTCGAAGCCGTCTTTATCTCGTCAATCGTAGCGTAGCGTCGTCCTTTCATGGGCCTCTTCAGTTTCGGGAACAAGAAAAAATCGCAGGGGGCCAGATCGGGGGAATACGGTGGCTGTGGCATCATTAGTGTGTTGTTTTTGGCCAAAAAGTCGCGCACAAGCAACGATGGGGCGTTATTGTTCTTCCACAAATCCGAGTGTTTCTGGCGGATTGCTTCGCGCAAATTGCGCATAACTTGCAGGTAATATTCCTTATTGACCGTTTTACTCTGTGGCAGGAACTCATGATGCACAACGCCCCTGCAATCGAAGAAAACGGTAAGCAATACTTTTACATTCGATCGAACTTGGCGCGCTTTTTTCGGTCTTGGTTCGTGCGGCAGCTTCCATTGAGATGATTGAGCTTTTGATTCCACGTCATAACCATAAACCCATGATTCGTCACCAGTTATGACCCTCTGGAGTAAATTTGGGTCGTCGCAGACAGAGTCCAACATCTCATTATCCTCCTCGCGGTATTCAGGGCGAATTCAACGAAAGCGATGCAACAAACGCTCAAAACGCCTAGGTAGAAAATTGCATTGACGGTTTGGCCCGTTAGCATGAGCACCTTGTGGACAATTTCCTTGGAATCGTAAAAACAAATGAGCATCGACTTGATTTTTGTCTTCTCCAAACTTGATTTTTTGGGTGGTGGCTCGTGTGGGGCCTTCCACTCGGCACTTTGACGCTTAGTTTCAGGTTCATGCTGGAAAGACCACGTTTTATCACCAGTTATAATGTTCCAAAGGAAGTTCTCGTCTTTTCTCGCCTCTTTAATGAGGTCTTTTGGAGGTTGAATTCTGAGCAATTTTTGGTCCTCAGTTAACTTGTGCGGAATGGAATGTGCCCAGACCTTTGGTAAGCCCAAATGGTCAGTTAAAGTGGGATAAATCGATGTTTTGGAGATACTCTACTCTGATTCCATGAATTTCAACAATGATTTCGATTAATTTTTGATAAATTTTTGAACAGTTTTGATGAGACTTTTGGAGACTACTTTTGGGTCATTTGGATCATTGTCATTTATTTTCTCACAACCATCTTTGAAACGTGTAAGTCGCACATAAACTCTGGCACGAGATAGACAATCTCTATCTCGCCATAAACTTTTTTCATCAATTCAAATGTTTTGGTAAATGTTTTACCGATTTAAAAAAAAAAATTGATATTAACTCTTTGTTCGAAACTCATTTTTGTACCGATAACACAAATATACTGACACTTTACACGCAATAACTGCGCTTCCACTGAACTGAATGTCACCAAGTTTTCACTGGAAGTCAGCTAGAGATGGCGCCATCAAAAACAGTTTTATGACGCCAGTCTTGCTTATGTTAGACTTCACCTTGTCATATTTTTTCTTTCAAAGGCTTGGAGTGCTAACCTAAAAGGCATCTCTTATGAGAAGTCTTACAAGTCTGAAGTCTACAAAGTCTTAAATCAAACTTTTAATAATTTTATTTCCATTCAGAGTAAATTTTTATTCTAAATTTCCAATATGCATTAAATCCTGTTTTCCGTATTTTCCAATTTTCCATACTGCAGTTTCTGCTCAATGGAACGTGAAAACAAATGGAAAAAGCATTCATACAGCTACAGCAGACCAAGTTCAAGAAGGTAAACTTGAAGATTTTTGTTTGATTTTTTTTTAATATCAAATGCAAAAGTCAGCCAACTGCAGTTCATTATTTATGCCATTTATTTACACCTGAAATCACGTTTCGGCGCCATTGGCGTTAATTAATGCTTTAATGGCTGAGTGCCTGACAGCCTGGCTGCCTTTCGATTACGGCTTGCTGAAGGACCAACAAATTGGGTTTAAAAGCTCACTAACATATTTTGCTTGTGTGTACACATATGCGCATAAGCTTTAAATCGTGTTTCAATGAAACGAGAATAAATTAATGCACTTATGCCGTCGGCTGGAAAAAGTATTCTCGTATGCGAAAATCGGGATATTTTGAGTTGTTAATGCAGTTATATCAAGTAAAGGCAAACCTTTCGGATGACGTTATCAGCTATCACATGTGGGTTACGTATAAATTATCACACAATTTGAGTGTTTACAAGGTTATATTGAAAAAATATTTGCATACAGGCAGTCAACAAGTCCGAAAAAATTCGAACCGCGCTCAGTGTTCTTTGCCTTACGCTATATTGGGAAAAGCATTTAAAATACTAACAATACAAAAATTATGATGCTATCAGGAAAATTGTATCAAAATTGTCCTCGGTCTTAAGAACTTCCTTCAGTGATTTTGTATTGAAAAAGTACAATTGCATGGAAAACCCAACCTTAATTCCCATAATGAAAGCGATGTTAGAGTCGTTAAAAGTATTAGAGGGACACTAACTATTGTGAAGTTCGATAGTACAATAAAACTTATGAATGCAGGTGACCCTCCTTCAGCACAGCATCTTATAACACGGTTCCGCTCTAACACGATAAGAAAATTGCAAAAACCTTTGTAAAGTACTGTACTTCTACAGCCGCGGTGAGGCGTGCCGTCTTAAAGATACAGTGTTGTTACTGGAATGTATATATTTCTGTCTCAGTCAGTGTAGAGGAAATTATTTCTTTTCATCTTCTTGGCCTGAAAACAAAAGTGTCTCACGCTGCTTGTCGGCAGTCCGCGTCGAGCCGCGCTGTGTTAAAGAATAACTTTTTAGCATTGAGTTTGTTGCAAATGTGAACGAGACTTGATTGCTAGTTGCTAATTTCACCACACATTAGACGTGTTTCATATGTATATGTAAACAGTAGCCAACTTAGAGTGTTAGGATAATAAACACGTCCTTCTTCTTTTGGATAGCTTGATGGGTAAACAAGTGTTTTTATTTCGCTCTCATTTTTCCACTAATAAATCTTAAAACATCAGAGTTTCAGTCCCAAGCCACGTTCGAGAAAGATAAAAAACAATGTTCAAGAGGAGAAGTAGAAGTAAAAATACAAATCTTGGATCGTGTTTTGAAAGGAGAAAAAGCATCTCTTATTGGAAAAAGCCTTAGTTTGAATGAAGCAACATTCCGGACTGTCAAGAAAAATGAAAAAAAAGAAGTGCAGTTGCTCCAGAATCATTGACATCCGCAAAACGTGCAGCTCACTCCCGTGCGTCATGACGCGTCAATACAATTCATAGCATAAGAATCCGGCATTCACGAGCAAAACGTTTCGTTTTCTTTGTACCGCCGCTGAAGAAGATATCGGATTCCAGCGAATAAAAGTATTCGATACGGTACCAGGTTTTGGCTCTGAAAGTATTCGATGCGGTACCAGCTGGTGGTAGCAGAGCAAGAAGAAGGCCTCCTTTACGTTGTAAAGACAAAATGGAGCAGAACTTGGCTTCACTTGGTGTGTCCAACTAGCACCGGTTAGGACGAGAAACAAACAGCTAGCGCGCTTTGTTAAACTCAGCCAAAATCGCGTGCGCCAATTAGGAAGAAGAAGAAGCATAAGAATCCAAGAAGAGTCTGCGTCGGCTGATCATGAAGCCGCTAGGATGTATCCAGAAAAATATTAAAAAAAAAAACAGTATAGAAGAGTTATCCTTGCACAGCAGATAAAATTTTCAATGCCTACGAAACTGGGCTTTGCTGAGAAAAAGCCCAGTAGAATCTTTATATTGAAAAAAGAAAAAACAGCACCCGATTTAAGGTGCCTAAAGATGGTCTAACGCTCCCAAAACCCTTGCTAGTTTAAAAATCTTGTCGAAGCACTTTTGCCACTCTGAATGAGGTACCTCCAAAACATGCATTCTGAATGCCGCAACCGCTTCTTCAGGTGTCGAAAAACGTTGACCTCTCAGTTTGTTTTTTACGTACGGGAATAAAAAGAAGTCAATCGGTGCCAAGTCAGGACTATACGGCGGATGACCCATTAATTCGAAGTTTTGGGTGCTCAAAAATGCAGTTGTTTGAGCCGATGTGTGAGAGCTCGCTTTGTCCTGGTGAAGAATGATCCGTCTTTGGCGATTGGTTTTCCTAATTTCTTGGAAGACAACTGGCAAACAAATGGTTGTGTACCACTCAGAATTTACTGTTCTGCGTTGTTCTAGTGGTACGGTTGCGACATGTCCAGTTTTTCCGAAAAAACAGGCGACCATTTGCTTGGAAGTGCTTCGTGCGCGAACAACTTTTATTGGATTTGGCTCATCTTGAAACACCCATACAGTAGACTGCTGTTTACTTTCGGGCTCATACGCGTAAATCCATGATTCATCACCTATCACGATGTCATAGACGTGTTTCGAAGCCCCGCGATCGTATTTTTTGAGCATTTCCTTCGACCAATCGGCACGAGGCTTTTTTTGAGCGATTGACAAATTGTGTGGGATCCAACGCGAACAAATTTTTTTGACAGTCAAATGTTTATGCAATATTGAATGTATGCTGCTCCCACTAATTCCTAAGATTGTCTCAATCTCACGATAGGTCACATGACGATCTTGCAATATCAGTTCGCGCACAGCATCAATGGTTTTCGGAACAACAACTGATTTTGGACGACCTTCACGAAATTCGTCTTGGAGTGAACTACGACCACGATTGAATTCACCATACCATCGATAAACACTGGCCCTTGATGGAGCTTCATCGCCAAAAAATGAATTAAATTCATCCATGCAATGTTGCTGAGTTAATCCACCTCGAAAGTTGTAAAAAATAATCGGTCGAAAATGTTCACGATTTAATTCCATTTTTGGACCGAGATGAATCTTTTAAGTTACTGTAAACAACACAAATAGCGCTGGTATTTCAAAACGTTCTGAGTACGTAAAAGCCAAAAAATGTCAAACTTTGCGATACAGCTGTCAATTGCCAGATTGCAACACCAGGGTTGCCAAATCCTGCCAAATAAAAGGCACCCCTCGTAAAAATACCTAACCGGTATATTGGAAAGCAAGTCCAAGCGCTTGGGTAACTGGAAATTTTTTCAAAGATTGGTTTTTAAATTGTTTTAGGCCAGACGTTGAACGTTATTTAGGGTAGAAAATTTTGAACGTCAAGGTGCTATTACTAAAGAGTGGTTAAATTTCTAGGGCCGATGAATGTGAACCCCACCTTAACGTCAACGACACTGTTGGACTTCTTTCTTTGGGGTTACTTTAAAGAAAAGGTGTACATCGATAAGCCAGCAACAATTCAAGAGCTAAAGGATGAGATAATTCGGCACATTAACGGCATAGAACCTCACTTTTGCTTCAGCGTCATAGAAAATTTGGACCATCGGATGGAGGTCTGCTGCCGAGGCCGCGGCGGTTATTTGGCCAATATTTTGTTCCATGCGTAATTGTTCCATTATATTATATTATTATTATCATAATAAAGAGAAATGACAATAATTTCCTAAAACAATTTACTGTATTCAAAATCAGCACCGGCCCTTGAAACTTAACCACCCTTTATTAGATAATGCTCCATGTCACCCACAAGATTTGAATCTTCCCAACGGTCAAAATACTGTTCCTGCTTTACCTATCTACCGAGTTATAGGAAGATTACCTGTAACTTAATTTCCTTGCACTTCATTGATAAATTTTCAGACCTTAATTGCCACAACTCGTATATGAAATACTTTAAAGTGCTGTTCAGAATTGCAGTAGAAAGTGAAGTAAAATGTATTTGCTTTACCTGGAAAATGTCGTGAATAATTTCAAACATTTACAAACCCAAGTTAGTGGCGATATTTCATATGTAAATTGTGTAGCTTTAAAAAATAGGAGCAGCAAGAAAAATTACACATAAAAAACAATTAAACAAGTAAACTCTGCTGAGTAATAATAGTGTGATAAAATTCGAATTACCTTTCACGCTACATATGACTTTTGCATGCAAACACACATATAAGCTTATAAGTAGATACCTCCCATATGTATATTATTACGAGTATTCATGTGCATGCCCACTTGTTTCCTTTTTTTCCTGTCCTGAGTAAAAGTTGATTAAAAAGTTCACGCATTAAATTTGCATCTCCATTATTTCTACCTACTCTTAACCATAAGAGCAAGTGTTTATGGGTCAGGCAGTGCATGATTATGTAGGTGGGTCACATATAGCCCAAGGGGGCAAACGAGGGTGCACATAAATATTTGCAAACTTGCGTGCATTTAATGAGCTCGTGGACATTCTGCGTTTCGTCCTTCTTGTAATACTTTCTTATAACTTGGGCTCCCATACTTTGCCATAGTTGAGAGTCAATGGATGTGAATAATGAATAAATTTCGGCAGTTGTGGCAATAATAAAAGCAATAACAACACAACTGAACTTAAAACAAAGAAAAGTGTGTGCTTGCAAAAGGATTCGCATGCATATAAAAAGTAAGATTCAACCCGAATTATGGCCACAATGAAATAATTCAGAGAATGAATTATTCATTATGATTAAAAGAAATAAAGAAAAAACAAAAAGAAACAAATAACATATTAAATAACTGTAAACAACTTGAGTAATACGTTGGTCGCGCTCTGTGGCAGGGTCTTATGCTACAGCAATCTGTTGGGGCAACTTGCTGAATGTCTGCTCCTTCAGTTGTAATGGATGTTCTTTCAAGAGCTGGAGAATTTAAAATGATAATACAAAAATAAATATTACTAACATCAATTTTTTTCATTATTATCTAATATAGTAGATAATTTTATGGTATTTATTTTTTTGAATTAAACATTCTCTCAAAAAATTACCAGTAATTGCTCAATAAAACGCAAAATAATAGTTTAATCATCAAAATTTATTTTGTCGTCTTCAAAATTGGCTCCATTCGAAGCAATACACATATGCCAACGATTAGTCCAGTTGTCAAAGCACCTTTTAAAAGCGTTGGAAGAGATCTTCTTCAGCTTCTTCAGCTCCTTCAGCGAATTCTCTTTAATGGCCTTTATCGACTCAAAGCGGCGTCCGTGAAGTAGGCCCGAATTCACTTGCTCAAGCTTGTCTTCAGCCACCTTCCGTTGAATTTTTTGAAAGAAATTCAACTCTCTTGGAACGAATCGAGAAGCCACGCGACTCATGTCCAATTGATGGTGTAAAATGTTGCGAATTGATTCGTGAGACACACTAAGCTCACGAGCTACCTCCCTCAAACTTCAATGATGGTTTACCAGCACCAGTTCCTTGACTTTGTCGACGTTTTCATCCGCTGAAGACGTGGATGGGCGACCAGATCGGGGCAAATCTTCCACAACTTTTCGGCCTTCTGCAAAAGCCTTATACCACTCGTATACCCATGTTTTTGATAAAAGACACTTGCCATAGGCTTTCTGCAACATTTTCAATGATTCGGCACACGAAATCCCGTTCAAAACACAAAATTTAAGACAAATTCTTTGTTCGATATTTTTATCCATAGTGAAAAACGCAGAGCACACCTGCGGTTGACTGATATAATTTAATGCCCAAAAACAAGCTAATTGACAGATCATGCTCAAACTCTGCGACACTATAGAGAACAGCTGTACTAACATTCCAGCAAAAAAAATTAGAGATAAGTGTAACGCGCGCTTTTTAAATGAACAATTCCCGATATTTTTTTGACAGAATGTAAGAGAAGGAGCTCGACCTAAAAAGGGTGTAAATGCCAATTAAATGGACTACTTTTTCCAATAAATCTGTCCGTAAGGCGTCAATGGTGGCTTGCATATTGCAATAATCTATTGTTGGGCTTCTCTTGTTGCAACCAAACGTCGTCGATATTTAGCTGATAAACTTGTGGAAAAGAAAATTTAGTTAGCATGACTCGATAGAGCTCGCCATTCACCGTAATGGCAGCGTCTTACTCATTTCGAAATACATAAGGGGGGAGCCTGGTTTATGAGGTCTAAAACTTGCATCTCTTTGCGATTTTTTTTTTTAAGGAAAAAATTAATTTAGCACTGCAAAGTTTTTTCTATCTTTTAATGAACATTTAAAAAGTATAAAAAAATTTTGTACTGGTTAAAATAAGTTGAAAAAAATGTTTAACATAGAAATTGGTAGAGCGCTGCAACGCTGGAGTTTCCAACTGGCGTACAAGATACAGCTCGTAATTATTATCTAAAGCAAAAAATTCAAATGGATTTCTAATTATCATGATTTTTTATTCTAGATGAACTAAGAAAACTGAGAGAAATTCCAAAATTTCAACTTTTTGGAGGTTTTAAAGAAAAAAATGCTTTTCTATGAAAAAAAAATTCACTTCAACTTGGTATAAAAATTTTGAAAAATCTTGTTTTATCTATTTTGTTAGTTCAAATAGAAGAGAATTTAATACTGAAGGGAACAAGCTATGATTCATTTCAAAAGGTTCATTAGTTTTTTTTTTCATTCATGTACGCCAATTCAAAGAAATCATAAAAATGAAAAGTCGAGAAAAGAAGATAAAGTTTGTACTATAGCTGTCCGGTCACAGACCTTTGGCTTTATATCTACGGAAATATTGAGAATTAGGCTCTGTAACTTTGTGTGAATATTCTGAAATATATTAGGAATCGCTTAAAACGAAAAAAAAAATGATTTTTTTGACCTTATAAACCAGGATCGATGATGCCGCCAGTGTTCTATGAACTTTGCGAACACATTTTTTTTTCAAAGTTAATTTCTACAATGTGGAAGCACTATACGTTTCATGATGACTTGCCAAACTTTGCTGAACAGAAATGTTAACACAGTTTGCCATTCTCAGCTGTCAAACCTAGTTATCGATTTGGTTAGTTCTCGTGAAGCTAAAAAACACCCGATAGAATTTTCATAGTAGCAATAAAGATCAAAAATTACTTAATAAATGCAATGTTCAGGATGTGCAGGATGTGATGAAAGCTTTCCGACAAATTTCAGTAGGTAGCTGGAGTAACTGCCGCTGTAAACAACGATACATGTGGGCGAAAAATAAGACTCATTGTGCTACAGTAGTTGACATTTATTTGTGCTCGCAAACGTTCGCATTTTTTGTTTGTGTTTTTTTGTTTCTTGTGTTAATCAAGCTCAAATACTCAGACACAATTTGTTAATTGTACCAAAGGAAGGACATCTGCGATAGTTTACGGAAATCGCTCACCTTTATTGGCGAAGGGCAGCAATTTGGACATTTGGTGCTTGTTTAGTGAAAATATGAAGTGATCTCGGAATTTTTATAAAATTTTTTGTTTGAATAAAGATTCAATCTGAAAGAGGTTTTCATGATTTTCTATCTGTATTTCCTATATCTATATTTTCTATTTCCTGTGTGTATTAGGGTACATTCCCAACATCAGAGCACCGATTTGACTTTTATTGCGAATGTACCCCAAATGACAATTGGTTGGTTGGTGTAGCGCTTCCGCACCATTTTGTTGCCACCTCCTCGTGACCAACTTGCTTAACAGTTATTTACAGCATGACTGTATCCAGTCTGTGCGGTTTAGGAACCTTATTAGTCTGTTGACATCTAAGCCAGACAGTTGTTTGAGCTCCTCGAACAGCGGTTTGCCCAGGGTTAAAATTATGTCATTCATGGAACAGGGTATTCACAGAAGAAATGGAAGATTGTTTCCTTTTTCTCCGGTTGTTTGCAACTGTGACAGTATGTGTTGTGAGGGATGCCCACTTTGGCTGCTTGTTCTCCGATAGACCAAAATCCAGTTATGACTGCCGTTAGTCTCCAGGTGTCCCGTCGTTTCATTCTTACGGCTTACACAAGAGAGTTTTTGAGCACACGAAAGATTGAACTAAAGGGTCATTCGCTTTTTAACCCTGATGCCTTAATAATATGTTTTTGTTCACGAATAGCAAAAGTAAAATGCGAGGTCAATGTCAGTTAAAACCTGAAGGAGCTATTGAAGGCTTTAAACAGCTTGTCTTGGAGATACCCATCACAGAGTGGCAAAAGTGTTCAGAAAACTGGTCAAAGCGAATGCAGAAGTATTTTGGCTTCCAAGGAGAATATTTTGAAAGACAATAAGTGCATTTTCATATTTATTTTAGTGTTTTCATTATTGGGCGCAAAATATAAAAGATAGCCCTCGTTTAAGTTACTGTTGGCCTAAACAGCAATTTAAAAAATTTCAATTTTACGCTTTCAAATAAGACAAAAATCAATGAAAAATATTTAATTGAATTTTTTGTATAATATTTAAAAAAAGTGAGTTTATGACGTCAAGTTAGTCATTTTCCAAATACTTCACGCTTACACTTACTTGTGCAGCTCAGTTCCAAGCATGGCAGAGCTGATGAAAACTCAACGCTCAGTAATTAATGATAGCAATCAGAGCACAGTGTGTGTATGTGTCACCTATGCACATACATATAAATCGAAATGAGCCGTTAGATAATAATTTTACTGCTGTGGCTACATACTGACTGTACTGCTCTTTAGCAGTGGTTCCTACATACAAATTCGATATTGTCAAGGAGGTTAAAAAATCGATCTAAATTTCTATTCGCTGCAAATTAGGTTTATAATGGAATAATTTGCTTTATTTTATTCCAGCATTATCGCTCCACTTCAACATCTATGCAATTTTGAGTACATGGACATGAACTATCAATGACAGTGTCCACACATCACTTCAGCTGTCAACTGCAACGTTTGGTACTGCAATCTACTATCATCGATACTACGTAATGACTAGTTTGATGATAATGGCAAAGCCTGCTTATTTCAACATTTGCATACATTAATCATTATAATGGTGTTTACTATACATATATTCGTACATATAATATTTGCGTTCCAATGTGAAGTATATCCTGCAAGAAATTTTTTTGAGAGATGAGTATAGGTAAAATAATAATAATGACAGTATTGCGTAAACAACCATGAGAGGCTTAGACTGTTGTTGGAAAAACTGTTTTCAAGTATTATTTGTATAATTTATGTACAGGAGTATAGGCTTTGAGCCTAGAGCCAAACTAAATACATTTATGTCATGAAATTTCCTTACCAAAAGTCAGAGTGATTTATTGTGCAAACATCATTGGGAATTTCATTTTAATTGACATTCGAATGGTTCGAGTTCAGATAGCTGTGAAATAAAATAACTTAGTTGATTTTGTAGATTGTATAATATGTTAATAGAATTTTATTACTTTATTACTAAGCTCATCATTAACCATGCATTAATTTTAATATTCACAAAAACTATCGGAAATATAATAGTTTGGGGAAAAATAAATCCACTATTTTCTCGATAGATGGCTGTAGTGATCGATATGTCGCAAATTATCGATCAAACAATTTAAAGTTGATGCTCGTTGTCAAGGTGACATTTCATACTAAAAACATTCTTTTGCTATTTTTTGTTTGTTTCATTCAGTTGTGAGTTACCGGGAATCAACAATGGAAGTCAAAAAAGAGAAAATTCGGTACATTTTACAGTTTTTCTTTGACAGAGGCAAAAATTCAAGTCAGGTCGCTGAAATTGTGAATGGTGTTTATGGTGCCGATTTTGTAAATTATCTATTTAGTTTCGTAGATTCCATTCAGTCATGTTTGATGTTGTTGAAAAAATCGATGGAATCACAGAATTAATCCAAGTTGGCCGGGAAGCATTCGAAGTGTAACCAATTAATAAACCCATAAACTTAGTTTGGAAAATTACTTTTATTCAATTCAAAGTAAAAAATGTGTGAAAATAATTCAAAATTAAGAATCAATTTACTTTTGCTCGAAATGATCACATTTTGCCTTGGCTATGAATTTAACTTGCATTTTGACCCACTTGCGAACAATGGCTTTTTTCAGCGCCTCGAGACTGGTGAATCTTTTAGTTCGGACCTTGCTCGCCAAAATGACCCAAAGAGAATAATACACCGGATTCGCGTTAGGTGAATTATATAGCCATTGTTGGACGTTATGAAGTTCGGAACGTTATTTTTTAGGGTCGTTATTTTGGGCCACTCTGTGAGACGGTGCCGAGTCCTGTTGAAACGTTCATGGTTTGCCACCAAAATGTTTGTCTGCCCACGGTTTCAAAGCAACGTCCGGAATACTTTCTTGATAATATTTCGCATTTATCTTGATGCCAGGTTCGATGCAAGCGATTGGAGAGCGCCCATCTGCGGTTACAGCGGCTCAAACCATTACCTGTAGCGGGGGCTGCCTCCTGGTGGCCAATCGATGACTCAAATTCTCGTATGAACGATCGGTCAAATAAATCCTATTGTTTTGGGAGTTTGCGAATTGCTCAATTTGAAAATTTTCTCGTCAATGTTTGGAAATTGACCGATTTCGGCTTTGGTCAAGCGAAGTAACTCCTTCGCTCTCTCAAGTCTGACTTGTTGCTGCTTAGGTGTGAGATCAAGCGCCTTTTGGATCTTGTAAGGCTTGACTTTGAGATCATTTTTCAGTATGCGGCGGATGCAACGATCAGATATTTTCAGTTCTTTCGCCATTTGATTGGTACTTCGCCGAGGATTTCGCTCAAGTCGCTTTTTAATTTTTTGAACCAGTTTTCGTGACTTTCGTGACCTGCTCCATGACGTTTCCTACCAGTATCATTGTAACGAGTAATGGTGTGATAAGCAAAAGCTTTATTTATGATTTTCTTTCTTCGCGTTTACTCTCGGCAAAAGGCTCCCATGCATCAGCTGCGCCAGCGGTCTGAAGTTGGTTACACTTCGAGTGCTGGACCCTGTAGTATTCGTAGCATCGCCCAGGACCTAAAAACAGTTTTAAACCATTTGCGCAAAAATGTTATTTTTTGATTTTTATGGATTTATTTTTCTTCAATCTAATATTTAGAACGTCTAGAACGATGTAGGCGAAGAAAAATGGTTCTCTTTTCCGGTATGCTAAAATTTGGAAAACTTGCTCTGGAAACAAATTCTAGCACCTTTTTTTATTTGTTTACATACTTTTCACTTGGTGTTACTTTAACATGGTGTCAGATATCTCTAATTGGTACGATAGTAAGCAAAGGCATTTACATCCGGTGTTTAAAGTCTCAGCAGCAAAGCGAGAAGACTATTCATCAATATTTAGTTTAGACCAAACGTGGCTGCTCTTGCGGTCTACGAGTATATCAAATAAGCAGATAATAACAAAGAGGTAATGTTTTCTCAAATCATATGCCAAATCTTATAAAATTAAGTGTTTTTTCTCATGGTTTATGGTTTTTACGCAAAGTTCCATAGAATACTTGACTGGGATATGTATTTGCGCACTAAATAAGAACTAGATAAAATTTGATGTAGTCATAATTCAAGATGTAGTGGATATTTTTAACAAATTGAAGAGCATTGCTTTATAGCCTTTCCTGAAGACTCCCAAAAAACAATATCACCAAGAAAACTTAGTATTCAATGCAAAAAGGCTAATTGTGTCGAATACAGCGAAGCATTAACGAAATGGAACTATTGCTAAGAAAATAAAAATTATAATATATTTACTTTTACTCATTCTCTTATACTCCTGTCTTTGCTTATGACAAATTTCAGCTTAGTCATCACTATTTTGTTAAAAATTGCAATATTCACAAATTTAGGTTTAGCTGAAAAAACTAGCAAATTTCCAAGAATAGTGAAACAAAGGTAAAGTTCAGTTTTTTTCGCCCTATTTCCGTAGATAGAACAAAAGCCACTATCCTGAAATAGAATTTAGATGGTATCAAAACTGTAAAAGTTATACCTTTATAATTGAAAACTTCACCTGTATATATATATGCTATGTATGCAAATAGGGCCAAGGTTAAGTTGAAACTGTCAATGTTGCGATTGAGGAACGTCGGTATTATAACATACATACTTCTACATTGTTTTATTGGAACCTAGTAGTGCACTTAATACATTTCTGTTTTAAGTTAAACCCCATTTGAACCTAGGTTGAATATATAACATCAGTAAACCTATTATACCACTCCGGTAGCTGCTTTATTATTTACATTATACTCCGAAAAATTAATGATTATGCCCCTGAGTTTAATGGGCTAAGTGAAAGTTAAGTAACATTTCCATTTGCCAAAATAAATGTCTTCCCTTAAGAATGTTTGAATTTCTATTTATTAGCATTAATTTTGCTTACCCACAGTGTTGCCAAATTTCGGATTTTCTCAGCAAAATTCTTTAGGTTTTGCCAAAGGAAAAAAATATATAAATTGTTTAAATTATGCAATTTTTGCTTTATCGAAATATTTTTTTTGCAGGCAGTGTCATCATTTATCATGAGTTCATCAGTCAAGCGCATCTAACCAATGAAATTATTATAAAGGCACCACATATTGGCAAGTTTTGAATATTGACGTATTTATCTTTTAATTTCAATTATTTATAAATATTCATATAGCCCCTTCTATTATATAGTCCTTTCTATTATATCCAAGACCATTATAATTTAACTTTTAAACTTTATAAAAGTGGGAATAAGTTTTCGTCCTTTCTTAGCCAAAGTTATGGATTATTTAAACAATTTAATAATACACGATATCATGTTATGTGCCATTGGAGGCTACAACTTTACTCTGTCTTTCAGGCAGCATACGGATTCTTCTGACGAAAAGTTCAAGTTCTTTTGACTTGATCCATTCATTGAGCCAGTTTGCGATGCTCTCGTAGGAGTGAACCGCTCTCCATTAAAGGCTGACTGCTTTGTTCAGAACAGAGGGTAATACGGAGGGTGGGGTAAGATTTCCCAACTGAGTACCTCTAAATATTTCTGGACCAATTTAACAACGTGTGGCCTGGCGTTGTCATGCAGCAAAATCAGTTTTTCATGTGTGTACTGTCCCATTCCGGCCGTTTTTTTTGAGAGCTCGATTCAAACGCATTAGCTGCAGTCGGTAATGATCGCCAGTGATGGTTCCAAATGGTTTAAGGAGTTCATAATAGATGATACCCTTCTGATCTCACCACATGCACAACAAAACCTTTGAAACATGAATATTTTTTTTTTACTCTCGATTTACCTGGTTCACTTGACAGGTTCGAACATATTCGACGCTTAGGGTTATCATAATATATCAATTTTCATCGATAGTGACGATGTGATGCAGAAAACCTTTTCTTTTCTGCCGTTCTTGCACGTCACTAAACGACTCTCGTTACGTCTCTCCTTCAACTGATATGGCTCCCAGTTACCTGCTTTCTGAACCTTCCATCCAACTCTTTAGACATATCATCATATGTTCGAAGCTTCGACATGCGTCTTCATCAAGTAATTGTTGTAGTTGAGTATCTTCGAATTTTTTCGGTAGCCCCAAAGCTTTCGAGCCGCTCTGTTTTGATTTCTTGACATTCTACTAATACACCCAAGTCAAGTAGTCATCCAGATTTCGAGATAAAAGAATAAAAGGTACATCATAAAAATTTTGATACGGGAGAGTTGGTTAATCGCTTAACAAAAAAATGTATTTCCCAAAAATATGAAAATTTTTGGTTTACATTGTCGCTGTAGCCGAATGGGTTGGTGCGTGATCACCCTTCGGAAGCGCGTAGGTTCAAATTTCTGTGTATAAAACATCAATATGATAGCGGGGGCCCCTCGACAGGCAATGGCAAACCTCTAAGTGTATTTCCGTCATGAAAAAGCTTCTTATAAAAACTGTAGATCTCTGTATTTATGGAAGAACAACTAGACAAGTAGGAGTAGGATCTCTGCCAAACCCAAACACCCAGCAAGGGGTGTAAGCGTATATATACCTAAGTGCATATTCATATATGGAACGAAATATGTGAGTAAAGGATCTTCCATACTCATTTACTCATCAAACAAATTTAGATATAAAATATATACGCATGAGAATAAATATACTCAGAGGATATATTCTGGCATTTCGTCGTCTAGTTTGCAACGCTTTTCCTGCTAGTCCTAGTTTTCAGAAATTATTTCCGAAGCTTGCAATGTTCCATATAGCATCCAGTGAAGTCTCACACATACAGAGTTGATCAGTGAGCTTCTAGCTGAGTTTCGCTTACCTGCTGAAATATATGATAAGCTCCGCTATAACATACAGGGTTTGATTGAAAAGTAATGAGCCTTCCCGCGCGGAGCGTCTGCCAAGTGATCAAACGAATCGGCTGGTGGGGGAAAATGATCGTTGGATCTTCCCCTTCCACTAGAAACCGGTCCCAGTTCGCTGGCAACAGCGGTGCAGTCAACATCGCTCCGCGCGTGAAAGCTGTTTTAAAAGTGTGTTAGGATTTTGCAGTGGCGAAAATGCAGCGATCGTTGGAGCAACGTTACTCGATCAAATTTTGCTTAAAGCTAAACAAAACGAGTACCGAGTGGCCGATTCGGTTGATCGCTTGTTGATCGCAAACCCTGTAAGTTCCCTGTGTGCATAAGGCTTGACTGGATGCCCAGGAGTTCGTAAAACCTCTCTATCTAACTTGAAGAGCCTATTTGGTGCGCTTCTAGAACGAAGCACAAACTGTTTTGCCTGCCTCTGTCATGGACTTTTCATCCAGTGATTGATAACTTCCTTTATGTGGACTGTGTACCTGTTCGAACGTATTCCCTGCCAAAAATTTCTAAACCGTGAATCTCTGCTTGAAAGATTGTTGGATAATTAATTGGGTGTCGGGGAATTTTGACCCCGGGCCCGGAGTTCTCAGAGGGGCCCGGACTCGAGATTATACGTATTTATATGAATTAGACATAATTGGAAAGGGCCCGCATTTGCAATTTCCCCCCGGGGTCCGGATATGCTCTATACGGCCCTGACTACGACCTCTGATGTGGTTTATTGTGCTTGACCGCAAGGCAAAAATTGTAGGTTTCTGATGAATTTAAGTACTTCCTCAGGTTTTTTGTTCCATATTACCAATGGATTTAGAGTCTCACCACCTAGGGGTCAATGGAAAGAAATAGCGGCTAATTTTGTTAGAAAATCCGCCTATTTATTGCCATCATAACCTTCATAAGCTGGTACCCAGAAACGAAACAGTGCTCTTTGCTACCAGGGTATTTAAGACAATGAAGCATTCCTCATCGAGTCTGGATGTTATTTGTGAGAATGTGAGACTGCAGTAGGTAAAGGCTGCCTGCATGCTGTGGCTCTTCGAATGCATTCACTGCCACAAATTTCTATGCCATAGAATTCTACTTGAAAAATTGTGGGATAACCGTCCTTTAGAATACACTCAACACCAGCACCAGTCCAATCATCTACAAGCTTTGTCTATCTCTGTACCAGATTTCCGAGTACGATTTAATGACTGCGTCAGTTTTTATATAGCAATATTAATTTGCTATCGTGATAAAATGCTTTTTAATTATTATAATATATCCGCAAAATATGTTTGTTACTTGTTTTCAACTTCAAAAATTTCAACACCTCAAAAAAACTCGTAGAACGTTCAAGTATGTCTTATGAAAATTTTTTCAATTTAGGTAGGTTTTTATTTATTTTCCGACCATGTTTGGTAGGAAAAATATTTTCGAAGTGGCATCACTGCTTGCGACTCTTATTTTATTTTTCCTTCAGCTGATTTGTGAATTCTCTCAGCCTCTACGCTTAATACCTCCTATTAATATCCTGCAGAGCTAATTATCTAATATGTCTAAATAAACAGATACCGCATCCTGTCTGCGTGTTTTTCCTTAATTAATGCCAAAGCAAACTTACCATTAAAAAAAAAAATAGCACAAAGCTACAGCGATATTAAAGTCAGAGAAAATAGAACAGGAAAAATTTCAAATGAAATTAAGCATTGAACTTCATCCCATTACCACATGAAATGAATTTCTACTCCTCAAATGTTTCGAATTCAATGTTTCAAGTGCAGTTACTCACTTTCATCGTCAATAGTAGTTTGCACTTTTCCTTTACGTTTGCACTTAGTAACACCGATATGCCAGCCTTTTACCTCTGCTCCTCTTTTGTTTTGCTTTTGAAATCAAATCGTATCAGGAGTAAAAATAAAGACGTGCTAACGTTAATAATTGGGTAGTTGAGGGGCGCGCGCTTGTGGCACGAATGCATTGCGTGGCCCCATGGCCGTGGTCGTAAAGTGATGAAACAGATGCCAAGGAAAAGAAGTAGGTGATATGTGGCAGGGTATTTCAAGTTCGAGTTTCTTCGTTGGCATTTTTTGGTTTTTGACAATTGTCGCACTTCCATTGTGTCTCCTTTGATAAATGTGGAGTGGAAAAGAACTAAAAATTTAGTGAAAGGAATTCGATTTCACTCTAGAATCGTACAAAAATATGTAACATCGATCACAAAAATGGGCGATCCGTAAAAACTACATTTTATAAAATTGTGCATTTGTTCAGTCATTGCAATCGTTGAGAAGAGCCGGCATAAAAAAATGTATAGAAAACTTGAATCAACTGGCGCGGCGCAAGCTATAGAATCACATTCGCCCAGGCAGTTCAATTAAAAAGATCGCTGCTGTCAGGGATGGCTGAAGGAAGATCAAATGCAGCTGAACAAATTCCACTATGGAGATAAGTAAACTGAATTGAAAAGAAAAAGTTGCAAAAGTATACCTGTGCATTTAAAGCTTATATTATGAAGATTTCTGCATGCGAACAATGTTTCTTAACCTTTCTGAAACCCGCCGAAATGTTTTTTTGTAACTTTTGTATTTCATGTCTGATTTTCAAAATTGATTTGACGTTAGTCCAGTCTTAAGGAGCTCTATAATTCATTTTAATGCACTTTAAGGCTCATTTTCACATAGCTGGGTTACTTACCCAGAACTGTACCACCCTAAGCTCTCCTTTTTGTTTCATTAAACTTAAATACTTTAAATGAATTAAAAGTTTGCTCTAAAACTGTTTCGCTAAATTCATAAACAGAAAAGTTGCAACACTTCAGAGTGAACACTTGGAATTTTTTTCTTGTATGGCGATCAACTCAGTCTGAAGATGAATTAACACTAAATTGTATCGTCACTGACAATTTCATGGAGTGACAGGTAACACTTATTAAGTGCGTTCCGGCAAGACTTCTGGAGCAGTATTCGTTGACAATAAGTTTTTGTACCATTTCTTCTGGCATCTTTTTCTCTGCTATTTCTGCGGGACTACATAGTTTCTCGAGGTCTGCTTTTTCTGCTGCAGATGTGGGAAGCATATCATTATTATGTGTTATTATAAGGTGACTTAGCACTGCGCCCTGAAGGTTCTATTATGCCCTCTTCATGGATTTAGAGTATTTCACTGAGTCTAACTTCTCAAAAAATTTTGAAACAATGACGAAGGTATTATCACCAACAAGCCATTATTGTACCTGTTTCACTCAGCATATTAGTGTGGAGTTAATGCTTACGACTAGCTGCCTGAGGTGTGGATTTTAATCGTCTCTTAAAGGCATCCGTTACCGCGGTCAAATTCTAAGCCACTGGGTTCGAAGCATGTCATAGTCATTCTTGAAGAATCGCGTGAGCGGACTTGATTTCACTTCGTGTACCCAATTGGCGCCGGTGAGCATGAGAAAGAAACGACTTGCGTGCCAATCAAGAAGAAGAGAAAATGGTGTGACTTAGATTCCGGTAAAGTTCTCAATATGCTGTCTGATCATTTTCGCTGATTTTATTAGCAAGAGTTTTATGACCTCTTCCATCTTCAGACTCATAACAGTCAATATCATTACAGCCTCTAATGGCTGTATTTATTGCTCCACTTAATATGGATAGATGTTTTTCGAAAAAATCTAGCACAAACTCTTTTTCTGTCTTTATCATTTTCCAGATGGTATGACGAGGTAACGTCGTCCAAATGGATACAAACATTCTGGCTCTGAAAGTACTCAGCGCGGTGTGAATTTTTTTTTTGTTTTGAAGCCGGTTAAACACTTTATTAGTCTAAATTTACTAACTACAATAAAAAGTACAGTAATGAATTTCATCTGAATATATATAATAATAAAATATTTTCTACAATTTGTAGATAATGATATTTTTAGTTTCAATTTTCCTTGGTTTTCTTAAAGGCTGATGAAAAATACTAAGCTTAAAAAGCGGGGTTTTCCAAAAACTTTACTTAATGAGTTTTACGATGCATGGTTTCAACTCAAAGAAAAAAATCAATTTATTGCAAGAAAATCATAAATATTGCCCCATTTAACGTTTCGGACTATTTTTTGTAGAACCATTTCCAAAAATTGGGCTTATGCGAATTCATCAGAAGCAATTGAAGCTTGGAAAGTTAGCATTCGGCCCAAAATCGCCTAAATAGAGTGCGAATTGTGCCTAACTGCCATCGAAAATTTAACCAAAAGAGGTCTTTTCTATAGGTCTAAATACTATACCATTTATCAGTCATAAATTGTAGACCCACTACTACATACATAAATATGTCAATGAAAAGATTGATTAATTCAAATATATTTAATTGCAATTAAAAAAAAAACATAACTCGAATTTGAATGGCCCTTTAGTTAACTGCAGCCGTATTAAAATCACTGTCCGATAGAAAAGTACAAAGCTGTGTGATTTTTAAGCAGCAAAAGCAACAGTTAGTCGATTCAACTTAGTTGCAAGGACACACTTTCGTTTTTAAGCAGAGAGGCGGGTTTGTCTTTGCAAACAAGCAAACAAAGAAAATAAAACCAAAGAGGCAATCGGAAGTCCACTCATTTATTATCACTGCTGGTTTTCGCACCACTTAAGTGAATTTCCTTTGCTACGTCAAACGCAATTTTCATGCTGAAATTAAGTTGTATGAGAAAGCGGTAAATATAATATTTATTAGATTTCGCCTGTTTGCTAGAAGAATGTCATAATCGAGATTTGCTTTTTAGTTAAGTACATAGAATTGGTAGCGGCTCTTACCTTCGGTGGTGTAAAAAATTCATAGCACTCGCACTTGAGAAAATATATGTCTTTATTGTTATTTACGAGGTAATAATAAATTAAAAATTCAAGGTCTATTTTCTGATGTTTTGCTGTCTTGGCTTATGGCGTTTATTCAGTAAACAAGTATTACGGGATGTTTTCTTATCGACTACAAATACTATAGGATTACATTCAGTCGTAAATTTCATGACAAAGAAGACCCAAAAGTTGGTAAGAATGACAGCCATTTTTATTTTCATCTTGCCTTACCACGAAGGTATGTCTAAAATGTTGAACCGGAAGTTCCCTTTATTGGTAATATTTGTAGTATTAATTTAGAACAACTTAAATGATCTGCAAACAAGTTTAAGAGAATTCTTGATATAATTTTCGCCCGCGAAAATACCAATACTGGCATTTCTCAGTGGTATTTAGCATTCTCGCCTGTAGATAATCATCTGTCATGTTAGCTCTTAGATCGAATTTTATAAATTCGCTTCCAATAAGCGAGTTGAAAAAATCGCGTTTAACGACTTTCTATGTGACTTTTTCCGATTGAATGACATACAGTTAAATATAAACTGGGATGGCTTCTTTTCAGTTTTTGTTGCTCCTGAATTTTTTCTACATTTAAATCTCAAGTTTGTATACAAAATATTCCTTTAATTTGAAAAAGGCCTATCAAACTTCCGTGGTACAACAACGGATTACAAAACCTAAAAAACTTGCGAAATAAGGTATTTAAAAACTAAAAAAAATCGAAGGATCACTTGTCCTAAAACATTTATAAGCAGTACCTGAAAAATAAATAAATGCTTAAATATTTTCTCCGCAATAATTATATTGAACAGAGTATTAAATCTAGTCCTAAGACTTTTTGACCGCCATAGCCGATGGGTTGCTGCGTGGCTACCATTCGGGACTGCATAGGCTCGAATCTCCGTGCATGAACATGAAATAATAGAATTTCCTCTGCAGGCAGCGGCAAACCTCCGAGTGCATTTCTTCCATGAAAAAGATCCTCATAAGTGCACACATCAGAAATCGGAGAAGGAGCTCGGCCAAACACGTGCCAATATACATTCTGTCAAAAAAGTGCCGGCTGCAAAGACTATAGTTGTTCAATGAAACGCAAAATAATTGTTTAATCACCAACATTTATTTTGTCGCCTTCAAAATAGGCTATATTGGAAGCAATACACATATGTGAACGATTAATCCAGTCATCAAAGCAACTTTTAATCGCGTTTGACGAGATCTTCCTCAGGTTGTTCAGCGAATTCTCCTTAATGGCCTCTATCACCTCAAAGCGGCGAACGCATAGTGACAATTTAAGTTTTGGGAAAAGGAAAAAGTCACAGGAGGCTAAATCCGGTGAATACGGAGGTTGCTCGATGATACATACATATTTGTCGAGTTTTTAGTGAAAAGAGTGTTCATAATATGAGCCTTGTGAAATGGAGCGTTATTATGGTGCAATATCCATGAGTTTTCTTTCCGTAGAACCATGTGAAACCTCTTCCGAGTGCACAACACCATGATATTCAAAGAAAACAAGTAGCATGACTTTCACTTTTGACCGAATTTGACGTGGGTTTTTGGGTTTCGTCTCATGTAGATAGCTCCATTCAGACACCTGTGAACTGGTTTGCATGTCAAACTCATATACCCACGTCTCATCTCCTGTTATGATGCGCTGGATAAACGTTGGGTCCGAATTCATTTTAAGTGTCACCAGCGATGGGTTAAATTTTTTGTGACTTGGCTCAATAGATGCGGCAGTATTCCGTCAATAGCATATCGAGCTCGACCAACGGGGTTGGTTTAGCGTGGACTAAGTATTTACTTCTTGTAGCCCCAGAGAAAATAATCGAGGGGTGTCAAGCCACACAATCGCGGCGGCCAATGGATGAACGCTCGCCATGAGATAATTCAAATTTCTTTTTTTCTTTTTCACAGCTTCGAGCATTGCGTTGCTTGTATGCCTGATAGTGCCATCTTATTCCTCCACAGGTCGAACCCATCGATGTTGCCGAACTATGGCGACAGGAAGTCGATTACCATCGCTGTGTACTGAGACGCATTGACAGAGCCATGTATCCTTAAACATTGCGAAAGAAGTAAGGTCTGTTGATGCCAATAGTCGAACTTTCTTGGTCGAACACTTGTGGTTTGAAGAGAATAATAATTGTAAGTTTTCTTTTTGACAAAGGCGCGAAACCAAATATAGATGATTCTTGGGTAAAATATAGATTTCCGGCTAAGATGTAGACGTTAGCCCGGTTGCCCGGTTTTAATTCGAGCTTATGGATATTTTTTTATGGATGTAGAGAATGTGTGGGGTTGCGAGGGATGTCTTGAAATCTACGTGTTCGAATCGAAAACAAAAATAGTAGAATATTAATTGTCCACCTATCCTCCTTAGAGTTCGGATCTGTGTCTTAGTAATTTTTGTATTTTTTTCTTTGTAAATAAAAAAGAATTGGAAAATCTTTTTCAGATTTATCTGATACACTATGTGAAAAATGTATCTCACTTCAGAACGACTATACCATAGGTACTTCTCATTAGGCACCTTAGGCCGCAAACTATTTACAGAAGTTTATCTTGCTAAATTATAATCTTCAGTTCAAAAGTGCAATTGATTAGCTTTAATTTTCTCCTTGTATCAAGTAATTATACCGAACTCGTGTGGCTTTGTACAACCGCTCTGACTTGTATGCACTTACATGTATGAGTTTGTTTTTGCTTCTATGACGCACCGCCTGGCTAGATATTTATTGCTATCATCATCTATCCCGGTTTTTTCTTTTTGTTTGTAATTAATATTTGATGTCTGCGGCATTAATAGACAATTTGTATGGCAGACAACTTCATTTATAGCTGAAAAGCATTGGGGTGGCAAATAGTATTGGAGATTGACTCGAGTGGCCTGGTTGGTTGACTTGAAGAAGTCGTTAATTGCTAAGCAATTTAATGACTTGTTATTAATTTAGTAAGCTTTGTGTATTCATGAAATGGACCAGTGTTGGTTATTAGCACACATAATTGTTTACTTACTAATACAAGGTGGCGCAAAAGTAACCTTGCGATGTTTTTTGGCTGTAATTTAAAAAAAAAAATGAAAAACTTTGTTTCTTCTTGTGGATTATTTTTATTTGGTCTTTTAATTCTTTTTACATCAAGTCGAGAATATGATGTCATGTAAATGGCCGCCGCCACAGTTGATTGCCATTTGAGCCCTTTTTACGGCATTTTCCATCACTTTGGCCAAAACTTCCGGCGATAGGTCCTCACATTCTTGACGGATATTGTCTTTAAGAGCTGCAAGAGTCTGAGGCTTGTTGACATAAACCCGCGACTTCAAAAAGCCCCACAAAAAGAAGTCTGGAGCGGTCAAATCAGGCGGTCCTGCTGGCCAGTGCAAATCGCCAAAACGGGAGATTAGGCGCCCTGGAAATGCATCCTTCAGCATATCAGTTGTGGCACGTGCAGTGTGTGCCGTTGCATCGTCCTGTTGGAACCACATGTTTTCCAATCCCAATTCATCACGTTGCGGAAAAAAGAACTCGCTGATCATTGTTCTGTAGCGCTCACCATTCACAGTAACCGTTTGGCCCGCGACGTCTTCGAAGAAAATAGGTCCGATGACTCCTCCAGCGAAAACAGCACTCCATACAGTGACTTTGAGCGGGTGTAATGGCTCTTTGTGGGTTACACGCGGATTTTCAGTGCCCCAGAAGCGTAAATTTTGCTTATTTACGTACCCGCTAAGATGGAAACGGGCCTCATCACTCATTATTATTTTTGATGAAAAATCATCTTCCTCGTGGTGGTGATTAAGGATGGCTTGAGCGTATGTTAGACGCGATTGGCGGTAAGCAGCTAACAGCTGATGCACCATCTGGACTTTGTACGGAAACATCTTCAAATCTTTTACCAAAATTCGCTGTAAAGGCCGTCGACTGATACCCATTTGCGTGGCACGTCGTCTGGTCGATGTCGACGGCGCTTCCATGACATCCTCGCCTACAGCAGCAATATTCTCTGCAGAACGGCTACTCCGGGGTCTGCCACGCCTGGCAGCATCTCGTGTTGTGCCAGTCTCTTCGAGGCGAGCGGCTAAACGTCGCAGTGTTTCACCAGTAGGCGTTGGACGGCGAGGAAATCTGCGACGAAATTCACGTTGTGCCAAAGTCACCGAACGATTATTGGTCAAATAAATAGTCAGCAATATTCCGCGTTCTGGAGCAGTGTAACGTAACATTGTTTATTAACGTGTACACAAATGTCAAAAGAGAACTGACATTAGGGGCCAATCGCAAAATTTATAGCATTTTCTGATAGGAGGATTACTTTAGCGCCACCTGTTATAAACGACGACACGCCGATGTATGTTCGTATGTAGATATAATGTGTAAGATTTCATCAAATACGCAACAACACTCTTGAAATAGGAGGCTCAACTCTAGGCTGCACACATGTATACAGTGTTTGTTGTCATTTAGGTTAGGTTAGGTTATACTGCCTGGGTGAAGCCACGCAAAGATCACATCAGAGTCCTATTTTAGCGAAAATATGCATCGCTCAGGATGTGCGTACAATTTGCGGATTTCAGGAGTCGCTCAAGCTTCAGTTCAGGGATGCATTCTAGTCTTTCAAAACCCACATTTGTTGACTGCTTAGGTCCGCTTCAGAACACAAATCGAATAAGAGCCGATGCTCCCAGTGTCAACGAAGTAAAAGCCGCTACCAAATCAGTACCGAACAACGAAGCAACAGGGATTGAGGGCATTCTTGTTGAATTCTTCACGACTCACAACGATTTTGTTGCAGAATTGCTTATCGCTCTCATCCACAATGCCTGGGGAAACGACAGTTTTCTGACTGAATGGATTGTTGGTATTACTATCAAAATCCGAAAAAAGGTGGCTTGGGAGATTTTGATAATTTGCGTGGTATTTTGCGTGTGGCCCGTGATATCTAAAATTATAACAAAGGTCATCCTGGATCGGCTAAGGGATCACCTCTATACCACAATCGACTGCGCCCAAGCTGGCATTAGCGCAGGATCTTTTTGTGCTGACTATATAAACGCTGTTAGAATTATCATCGAACAATGCGTAGAGTTCAGAGCAGACCCTAACATCAAGATTTTGAAAAAGCTTTTGACAGCGTGCACAGAAACTGACTTTGGCCTGCGTCGTCGAGGCGTTCCCGAGAAAATCAAACATTCAAATAATTTATCTTGGCGCTAGATGACGTGGTCTGCACAAAGGATGTATTTTGTCGCCTGTGTTATTCCTCTTAGAAACAAGGGACATCCACGAAGCAGCCTAAGGCCTCGCGGTCAACTGCAACTGCGGTCTTAGATGGACGATGACTAGTATGCTGCAACACATCAACTATGTTGAGGATATACACCTCCTGACACATCGCCTAACTGATCTTAAGAAAATGGGTTCCGCCTTTCATAGGGAAGCTATGTATCCTCACCGGCCTTAAAATTAATTTTGACAAGTCGCAAGTGATGAGTCTGGCAAATAAGATGGGTGGGTGTGTGGGGATTGCACGTAACCTTATCGAAACAGTAGAGGAATTTACATAATTTCACGGCAAAGTTGCCCCAGGCGGCGGCACGGATGTAAACACACGCTCCCGAAAGAGGGGCATCCGTGGTGTAATACCCTGTACGGCGAAAGACCAACCTGAGTTCCAGTTTAAAGGTTAGATTCTTCAAGTCGAATGTTCTGCCGGTATTGCTGTATAGTAGCTCTTCCTGGAAAATCACCACCCCTATAACCAGTTGGTTACAAGTTTTTCTCAACCGCTGTCTAAGGATTATATTTTCTGTTCAAAATTCAACAAAAGTGACTAAATATTTCTTCTTCAGGCACTCTGTGACAGTGCACAAAACGTTTGATGTTGAAAAGGGCAATCATTTTTCCTTCACCTTTTTCTGATTAATTAAAAATCTATTCTAATGCGAGCGAAGTTTATAGCCATACTGATCTATTTACAGAATGCAAATGGTTTTTTTATGAAGAGCTTTTTTATGGTAGAAATACACTCGGATACTTACCATTGCCTGCCGAGCGGTGACCGCTATTAGAAACCACTTTTTCATCTTTGCTGTTTCATGCACGGTTCGAACCTACTCATTCCCGATTGGTAGTCACGCACCAACTTCTTCGGCTACGGCGGCCACGGTGGAAATTTTGTACCTACCAATTTTATCATTGAAGTAGGTTTTTCCTATATTGAAATATAAATGTTGTATATAAATGAATAAATAATATTCATTTTCAATGTCAAAATTAATCATAAAAAAAAAATAAATAATTGGCGCGTACACTTCTGTTAGGTGTTTGGCCGAGCTCCTCCTCCTATTTGTGGTGTGCGTCTTGATGTTGTTCCATAAATGGAGGGACCTACAGTTTTAAGCCGACTCCGAACGGCAGATATTTTTATGAGGAGCTTTTTCATGGCAGAAATACACTCGGAGGTTTGCCGTTGCCTGCCGAGGGGCGACCGCTATTAGAAAAATGTTTTTATTAATTTTGCTTTCATCGAGATTCGAACCGACGACCTCTCTGTGAATTCCGAATGGTAATCACGCACCAACCCATTCGGCTACGGCGGCCGCCGTCCAGGTAAAACGAACAGTTTAACTCCAATAATTATAAAGCACAGTGATATTCAAACAATAAAGTTGCTTGAGTAGTATTAAACTTGAATGGTTAAACTCGACAGTCAACTAATAATAGAGTGTCAGTTTTATTTTATTATATATACACACATTAGGGTGGTCCAAAAAAAATTTGTATGCTGCCGCCCCCCAAAATAGTAAAGAATGAAAAATAAAAATACCCGTATTTTTTTTTTTTTAATCAGACCATATTTAATGGTGCCGCCGGGGCTTTGAAATATCCCATGTATTTTGCATGGGAAAAAAATACTTTTTCGTAGATTTCATGTAAAAACCTGGAAAATGAATATATTTTAACCGGATAACTCAGTTTCTCTTCATAATTGGTCAGGGAATAACAACCAATTATGAAATAATTAATTTTTTTTGTATTAACTATTTTCATAAAAGTAATATAAAATATTGTTTTTCGATTTTTTCTTAGATTTTCGTTTTATGGGGGCTTTTTGGGGTTCTATAAAAAATAGTTAATACAAAAAAATTAATTATTTCATAATTGGTTGTTATTCCCTGACCAATTATGAAGAGAAACTGAGTTATCCGGTTAAAATATATTCATTTTCCAGGTTTTTACATGAAATCTACGAAAAAGTATTTTTTTCCCATGCAAAATACATGGGATATTTCAAAGCCCCGGCGGCACCATTAAATATGGTCTGATTAAAAAAAAAAATATACGGGTCTTTTTATTTTTCATTCTTTACCATTATGGGGGGCGGCAGCATAAAAATTTTAATAAAAATTTTTTCCCATGCATTTTTGGACCACCCTAACACACATACATACACATATGCAAGTCACGGTTTTTATCATTGATGAGTTCTGTTGTAACGATTTCGAGGTAGATAAAGGTAGAGTTCTCGATGTTTGTGCCAATTCTCAGGCAAAAGCGGTCGATAGCCATTCAATGAAACAAACAGACTCACTCGAGCAGAAAATGCATGAAAAGAAACTTTTTCTTAAGGAAGAAAAGAGAGATATACCTAACAAACCAAAAACTACTACCGAGTTGAACAACTAACTGATCAGAAACTTTATTGCAAATTAGTGAAGCGAAAGTTTGCAAACTAAAACGTGAAAAGTATGTTACTATGAACTCTTCAATCTTTTTACCGGTATTGCATGTCATTATATTGAATTTTATTTACGTGTTTTTGCTGAAGTGGAGGACACTTTTTGACTCTAAAGTTTGAGAACTCGTATTTAATTGGAGCGAATTTTATACATTTGTGGCGGTTTAATAAGTTCTAAAAGCTGATGTCAGCACTATCGTGGGAAGACTTGGCAACACGTACATTTTTTCCATCGAGTAAAACATCTGGCAGCACCGCGAAAAACCGATCTGTCATTGTTGACCAAATTTCTCCCTCTTCCCTTTTCCCTCAGACCAAAGATAAAGCAGGTTTTTCCTTCAAATAAAATCCGAGAAATTGTTCGTTTATACAAAAAAAAAAATGTGTCCAATATTATTTTTGACTTAGTATTGGCTGGAAGTTGCATAACATTTAGGGCCGTTTTCTCGACTAATGTTACATAGTCTTTGTCAAACATTTTATAAAAGTATACTATGTATGCATCATCATATTGGAATGCTCATCTGAACACTTAGACGCCTTTACAACTATAACTATGGTTTGACAGATGAGAATGCAAACTGTGGTAACATTTCTGTTCAGTAATGTTTGGTAAGGTTGGTGCGTGACTACCTTTCGGGAGTGCGTAAGTTCGAATCTTCGTTGGTGAAACACCAAAATTATAGAAAATCGGAAATCGGTACTCAATGGCAAACCTCCGTGTGTATTTCTGTCATGAAAAAGCTCCTCATAAAAAAACCATTTCCGTTCCGAGTTGGCTTAAGGTAGGTCCCTCCATTTGTGGAACAAAATCAAGACTTACGCTACAAATACAGAAATGTACGCACCAAATATTTATTTATTTACTTTAAGTTTGGAAAGTCATCATAAGTCGTTGAATGCCAAAAAACAAAGCTTCAAAATTGTGGAACTTTACTTTGAAAAAAAAAAAAAAATAATAATAATATATGTATATATATGTGCACGAAGTTCATAGAGCAATTCGTCCATTTTACACGTCTGGCCGCATCATGGGCCCTTATTTGTTTTAAAATGAGGGAGAAGCTGCCCTTACTGTGAATGGCGAGCGCTATCGAGTCCTGCTGATTGAATTTTTGTTTTCTAAAATTAATCAGCTAAATATCTACGACATTTGGTTTAAACAAGATGGGGCTACTTGCCATACAGCCCGCTTAAAAATCGATTTAATGGACTGATCCAACGGACCAGGTAACTCGTAGCCATGGCGGATATATGCCGGATATCACATTCCGAAAATAAATGCCATGCAATTATCTACTAGATTATATTAAAAAAATTCATGCCAACAATATTTCTGTTTTGTGTAAAAAAAATACCCGATACTTGAAATACCAGTACTTCCCTCTCTGTGCAAGTTCACGCTTTGATGTCGGCTCGTGAATGATCTGCTCAACTTGAAAGATGGGGAATGCAACCTTGCAAAGTGTCAATAGTTATTGCGAAACAGCTGATTAGCAAAATTTATATAAACGATTCGCAGGTGCGTTCGTACAACAGCGCGCGTAAACATGAAATATACGCGATTCGCAAGCTTTTACCTTCTGTTTGGTGCAGCAACATCGTTGTGCGCGCTGAGTTCACATAACTGATCGATTGTTTGCAATGTAAAGGAACGGATGCTTTAGCCGATTAGATTTGTACGTGACTTTTATTCGATACTTTTCAACTTAAGAAAAAACCAGGTGGCACACCCAACGCCACACATAACTTACAATTCAGTAGGTATAGCTTTGAAATGGTCAATGAATATGTTTTTGCTTAACGCATCTCCCTAGTATCTGATAATTCAATTAAAACAATGCAATATCCATCACCGTCTTGGCGGGTTAGCGGGTTTAAGATTTTAGCATTGCTGTTGCTAAGTGAATTCATCTGACAGAGGTGTGTACTCTACAGCATGTTTTCAATTAGCAAACTGCACTGAAAACGACGAACACCACGAATAGTAAAATGTTTGCTACACATCAGCATTTTCAATTGCTGCGCCTTGTTAATTCCGTTGCTACCTAAATTCACCGACCTACGTTTCATTGTACGTAGGCGTTGTTACAATCTATTGATTCGAATTTGTCACAGCAAATGCAACGGGAGGACACGATAGGCGGAGTTTACAACCCGTTGGTTGGGTCGAAAAGGTCAAAAATATCCTGAGGTCATGTGAAATGTTGTGTGGTGTTAATGAAGGTGTAGGAAAAAGTATGATAAACGCAAAAGGAGGAACATTGCTAGGTTGTGAAAATCAAGTTAGTTGTTGGCATCAAAATGGTGTTTGACCTATTGGGCGAATCATTTAGTGACGGTCGGCCAGTTGGCGAGTAGAAAGAAAAGAAGGAAAACAGGAAAATAGTGGCATGAAAGTAAAAAACAAGCTCAAATTCCACTTAGGCCAATTAAGTGCTGAAATGGGGTGTAGAATTCAAACGTGGTCGGATGTCCATAAAGTGCAATAACACCAACAACCATTGAGTAAGTGTATGATATCGTTTGGGAACATCCAAGTTTGAGTACGCATGGAATTACTGATACTACAGAAATCTTCAATGAAGGATAGAAAAGCTGGTATGGGAAATTATTGCCGTATTGGTTAATAATTCAAAAAAAACTGTGGATTAGTATTTGCAGAGCTTCCGTAAATCAATAAAGTGATAGTATATAATTTTATAAATTTATTTTATTGGAGTACGTGTATTAAAGTAAAAAAAACTATTGCCATTTAAAAGTTCACATTCGTTTGCTTTTGCCTTCTTATTTTGGAATAATTTTTTTACAAACATTTTTTTACTGAAAAAAAAAGAATGTTTTGTGATGAAAATATTTATTTTGATACTTGTGATTAATTGCGTGACACCCTGTTTAATGCTATGTTATGAAGGCATGCTTGTCCATATCTTGTCTCCTAATATATAGGGTGTTAAAAAAGGTATAAAACATATTTAATAGTATGAATAAAAAGAAGCTATTGCGATTTGAGAGAACCATAATGAGAAAAATCCACGATCCTATTCGGTACAATAACGAAATTGAAAAACTTATTGGTGGTGAAAATGTAATACGTTTTATTAAAGCACGGCGGATTAGATGGATTGGCCACATTGTAAGAATGGCCGTCGAAAGAATCCAAAAAAGGGAGCTTACTTTGCGTCCAATAGGAGGAAGTAAGAGGGGCCGACCAAGGAAGAGATGGCTTGATGACGTCGAAGCAGACTTAAAAGCGATGAACGTGCATAATTGGAGGATTGTTGACGAAGCTATGGTCCACCACAGACTGGGAGCTAAGAGATAGAGAGAGGATAAAAATAGGCAAAAAAGTCGAAATAAACTTGGGTCTGCAAACTAACGGTTTTGAATATATGAGAAATTATTTTTTTAGCTTCTTTGTTACTTCAGCTTTCGGGGATATTCAGTAAAAATCTCAATCTATTCGATCTCAAAAAAAAAAAAAAAACGATGTGAAGGGGAAAGGTATACACCCGTATACCTATCCTTAAAATGGAAACCGCACCCTTTGGAGGCTTATAGTTTTTAAGTCATTCATTGTCAAAACACCTAAAAATTGAACAAAGTTAGTATGCAGCTAGGATTTTACAGAGACGCTCGACTAGAAGGGGTTAGAACTCTTTTCCGCGCAGGCCGGTATTCTTTTGCTGCTCTTCTAAAAAATAGTCCCCATCAGTCCAACTCCGGTTACGATATCCACAGTATTTTTGCGCAGAAGTCGTTTCCGCTTAGGCCCCATCGCCATAATCAAGACTGAACTGAAACACTTCATTTTTGTTCGACAATACTGTTATTGGCAATACCACACAGCCGCGAGGGCCTAACTATCTATTTTAAATTTCATCTTGCACAAAATCAATATTTCGTTGGCTTGTGACAGCTTTTTGAAAATAAATGTCTCCGAGATAAGTTAGTTTCATCAATTTAAGGGGGAAACAATTATGTATCATTTATCAGTAAGAATGCCATTACTAGTGATAGTAGGCGTGTCCTCAAAGCAGAATGGTACAATCCTTCCACCAGTCAAGATCTGCAAAAAATAGCGCCTCGAATCCACTGCTATGTTAGGACATTGAAGGGTTGCTCTTGAATTCTCAGCAAAAGCAACAACTTTTTTTTTGTAATTGCCTACTTTAGTTTCTTTCTAACGGTAACAGAATGGGCTGACCTAAATGCGCTATTGTTTCCTCTCCTTTTCCAAGGTGCAGCAGTGGAGCCTAATCGAACCTAACTTTGCATGAGTTGCATAGCACCCACTTCAAAGTATTGGGTTGGGGAATAAGTTTTTTTTGTGTGGGGTTGTTTGCTGTTTGGTAAAGTGTAAGTATTCGTTCGATAGAGCTCATTTTGCTCTACAAAACTATGTTGATTGTACAGGGTGGCTGATGAAAGCCGCTACTAAAAAAAAATTGAATAACTTTTTTTCTTTTTAAGTTATCTGTTCCATTTTTGTTTTAATTTGCAGATTGATCTTTAAAATTTATTAAAATGGATAACTGGGACACGCAAACAAGAATTTGGATAGTCCGCCGCTATCACGCACTGGAGTCCGTAGTTTTGGTACAGAGAGAGTACAGGCGGATGTTTGGCGGCGATCCCCCGAGCAGATGGACCATAATGAGACTGGTGAATAATTTTGCTGAGCAAGGAACAGTCGCAAGAAGGCCTTATCATCGAAACCCACCAGTTCGGTCGGAGGAAACAATCGCTGCTGTAACTGCAGCTATACAAAGCAATCCAAGGGTGTCAGCCGACAGTCTTTGCAAACAGTAATGCACAAAGATTTAGACTTATTTCCCTACAAAATTCAAATGGTTAACAAACTGAATGCAGCAGACTTGCCGATTCGCTTGGAATTTTGCCAGAAGATCCTGCAAATGGTGGAAGAAGACCAAAACATGTTAAACTGCCTTTTCATGTCTGATGAGGCCCATTTCGATTTAAACGGCAATGTGAACAAACAAAATTGTCGAATATGGAGTACTTAAAACCCACAGATACTCCACGAGACGGAATTGCATCCTCTTCGCGTGACAGTGTGGTGTGCGGTTTCTTCACGCTGTATTGTCGGGCCTTATTTTTTTGAAGAAAATGGTCACACCGTTACGGTTACTGGAGACCGTTATTTGAAAATGCTGAAAGAATTTTTCTATCCAGAACTACGCCGAAAGAGAATTCCTTTCAACTCTGTGTGGTTTCAACAAGATGGGGCAACGTCTCACATAGCCCAGACTGTTATGACAGAGTTGCGACGAAAATTTCCCAATAAACTGATTTCAAGAAACTCCGAATTTCGTTGGCCCCCCAGGTCGCCTGACCTTACTGCACCTGACTTTTTCTTGTGGGGTTTATGTAAACAAGAAGTTTATAAAACAAAGCCAACAAATTTGGATGAACTAAAACAATCCATTCGGGCAACAATTGCGGCTATTCCTGTCGCAACTCTCAAAGCAGCAATGAACAACTTTTTACTAAGATGCCGCACTTGTGTCAACGAGCATGGGGGGCATTTAAATTCAATTATTTTTAAAACTAGTTAAGCTACATTTAATAAAATTTAATGACCTTCAACTTGAAAAAAAAATTAATGAATTCCATACATTAAAAAAAGTTATTTGAGTTTCTTAATCTAGCAAAATTTATCAGCCACCCTGTATTATTGAGTTATTTAATTTTTTTTTAGTTTTGAGTCTTAGAAGGCGAATACCCAGGAGGCATAAAACAACACTTTCGATACCTTATCTTCTTTGCTTTTCATCAAGGTCAAAAAGCTGCCCTTGACATTTGCAACGTGTATGGAGAAGGTGACTTTGACGTCGATGACACGACCCGCAGCTGAAGACCTTCCAAATTCGATAAACAATGTATCAAATAACTTTTGAAGGAGAACAGTTGTCATACCAGACCTAAATTGGGGGAACAAATGAACTGCAATCATAAAACGATTCTCAATCACCTTCTCGCAATGAGATTTACCGAAAAATTGGGAGCCTGGGTGCTTCACGAGGTCAACGAAACAACAAAGAAAGTCGCCTTCAAATTGTTTCTCAGAATCTCGCAAGCCAACAAAACGAAACGTCACGGAAGATGAGAAATGGTGCCTATACATCAATATGAAGCAAAGAAAGGATTGGCGTGTCCAGGAGATATGCCAAAGCCGAGAGTCAAGCTGGATCTTCAGCCACAGAAGATCATGCACCGGGCATGGTGCACCGGGAAATGCTCAAAAAGAATGTCATAGTCAACAAGGAGCTCTGTATTGCCCAGCTACACCGCGTGTATGGGGTTATTCGACTGAAAATACCTGGTCGACATGGTCAAACCATACTCGATGGTCACGACAACGCCAGGTCCCATGTTGCGCAAGTCATCAAAGCCGCACTCCAAGAGCTCGAATGGAATGTCCAGCAGCATCCGTCGTATTCTCCGGAACTTGCATCGACCGATTACCATCTATTCAGCTCCCTGTTAAGCCATATGAAGGATATTACCTTCGATAACAAAGATGTCCTTAAAAACTGGCTCAACAACTTCTTTGACTCGAGACCAGTCGATTTTTGGAACGACATCAACAAATTAGTCGTGAGGTGGGAAGAGGTTGTAAACAGCAGCGGCGAATATATATTGATTAACTTATTGATATAATTATTTGTTTTTGTTTAAATAAAAGTCTTTGATAAAAACGCTACGAACTTATTCCTCGAATACTTATTAATCGAATAGATTTAATCGAAATAATCGGCTTTCGAATATGTACTTCATATGGAAGAAAATTCTCACAAATAAGAAAAAAATTGAAAAATTCAAGGTGATTTTTGAGCGACTTCTAACTTGCCCTTTGTTATATTAAAATTTAATGGGTTATAAAACTACATACCCAGAATTTTTCTAAAGAAAGTTTTGGTGACAATTTTTTTTTAAATTTGTTAAAGTTAGTTCGAAGTTTAGAATTTTGTGAAAGGTTTTTGTTTATAATGGAATAATTTGTTGCGAAAAATTGAAGAAAAAACTGTTGATTGAAAAATATTGTGAGTATTTTAAAAATATAAAGTGGCTTAATTATGTGAACACAAGTGTATATTCTATGTTCAATTCCTGGAATGAAAAATATGTATATCTGAACCTGTTATTTTCCTTCTCTAGCTACATTCCACCCATTATGTGGAGCATATCTATACTAATATTATAAAGAGGAAAACTTTGTTTGTTTGTTTGTTACGAATAGGCTCAAAAACTACTGGACCGATTTTAAAAATTCTTTCACCATTCGAAAGCTACATCATCCACGAGTAACATGGATCATATTTTATTTTGGAAATAGGGCTCGAGATATAGGTCAAAACGTGGACCCGGGTAACCTTCGGATGTGTATGTACAATATGGGTATCAAATGGAAGCTGTTTTTGAATGCATTAGTCCAGAGCATCTTTCATGCCGCTCCGTGACTAGGGTCTCGAGATAGAGACCAAAACGTGGACCCTAGAATGTGTTTGTACAATATGGATATCAAATTGAAGCTGTTGGTGAATGCTTTAGTACAGAGTATTTTTCATGCCGCTCCGTGACTAGGGTCTCGAGATATAGGTCAAAACGTGGACCCGGGTAACCTTTGGTTGTGTATGTACAATATGGGTATCAAATGAAAGCTGTTGATAAGTGCTTTATTACGCGGTAATTTTCATACCTATTGATGACTAGGGTCTCGAAATATATGCCAAAACGTGGACCCGCCGTGTCTTTGCACCGAATTAAACCAAATTTACACAAATTGTTAAGGAGGTATTGAAGATGGTTTCCGTATAGTTTGGATACCTATTGGTAGATAGGGTCTCGAGATATAGGTCAAAACGTGGACCCGGGTAACCTTCGGATGTGTATGTACAATATGGGTATCAAATGGAAGCTGTTGGTGAATGCTTTAGTTCAGAGTATTTCCATCCGCTCCGTGACTAGGGTCTCGAGATAGAGACCAAAACGTGGACCCTAGAATGTGTTGTACAATATGGATATCAAATTGAAGCTGTTGGTGAATGCTTTAGTACAGAGTATTTTTCATGCCGCTCCGTGACTAGGGTCTCGAGATATAGGTCAAAACGTGGACCCGGGTAACCTTTGGTTGTGTATGTACAATATGGGTATCAAATGAAAGCTGTTGATAAGTGCTTTAATACGGGGTAATTTTCATACCTATTGATGACTAGGGTCTGGAAATATATGCCAAAACGTGGACCCGCCGTGTGTTTGCACCGAATTAAACCAAATTTACACACATTGTTAAGGAGGTAATGAAGATGGTTTCCGTATAGTTTGGATACCTATTGGTAGATAGGGTCTCGAGATATAGGTCAAAACGTGGACCCGGGTAACCTTTGGATGTGTATGTACAATATGGGTATCAAATGGAAGCTGTTGGTGAATGCTTTAGTTCAGAGTATTTCCATCCGCTCCGTGACTAGGGTCTCGAGATAGAGACCAAAACGTGGACCCTAGAATGTGTTTGTACAATATGGATATCAAATGAAAGCTGTTGATAAGTGCTTTAATACGGGGTAATTTTCATACCTATTGATGACTAGGGTCTGGAAATATATGCCAAAACGTGGACCCGCCGTGTCTTTGCACCGAATTAAACCAAACTTACACACATTGTTAAGTAAGTATTGAAAATGGGTTTCGTAAAGGTTGGTTGTAATTCGGAGCAGTGGCAACGGGTACATCGTTCTTTTGAGCCAGCCATAATGTAAAAATTGTTTGTGAATTTTTTTGGAGTGGATTTTGGAACAGTGAATAATTTCTTACGAAATTTGAGAATTTAATGTGAAATCCGAATGAAATTATGTGTTCGTGGAAAAAACAATTTTTTTCGTTTTTTTTGTTGAAAAATATATATGGTTAATGGTTAAAAAAGCTCCAATGCTTAATAAAACATATAAATTGAAACGAAAAATTCATGGATGATCAGGAAAAAAGACGATTGTTTATTCATATGCGTTGATTTGAAATTTAAAAACAATCTTCTTTTTTCCTGATTTTCAATTTATATTTTATATTTACTCAAAAACAAATAAAAAAACAAAAAATATTGTTTATGCCAAAGCGCTTGAATAAAGAATAAAGAAATAAATAATATGAAAACCGTATATTTTCTGTTCTAAACCATATCTATTCTATTTTAGTGTGCCCAGCGAAGGGGGCCGGGTTTGCTAGTCTATGTATAAGGCCATATGATGTGTCGTATTTAATTTATGTGCTCCACTTCATTTTCTTTGTAAATAATTAAAGCCCAGAGTACTTATACATTTGTATACAAGTCCGCTGAATGGAAAATGGAGTCTTTCTATTAAAAAAACGAAAATTCTCAACAGAATACAAAATTGGTTGCTAAAGTTCGGGCTATCAGTCGCAAGGGTCACAATTAGCATTGGCTTGAGTAGGACGTACCATTTGATTGGCTTACGAGTACATAATTACATAATTATACTCTTTAACACTCGTATTTGATGTATATTTAACATTTGGTGTCAAGTCGTTTTTGGTGTCATTTAATTACAATTAATTAAGCGATCATAATGAAGTGGGTAATAAAATGTTTGAAGCAATGGCAATTTTAATTATTATAATTTAATAGGCTGCTTGTATTTTTTTACAAAGAGCTCTAGGTTAGAGTGGACCTGTTCGTATATTCCTGGAATGTAAAAGTTTGTTAGGCGGCTGCCGTAGCCGAATGGGTTGGTGCGTGACTATTTGAAACTTGAAGAGAACGTAGGTTCGCATCTCGGTAAAGCACCAGAATAAAGAAAAAAAGTGCGAGTAGGGTAGTACACATAACACAGAAGTGAAACTTTCAAGGCAGACAAAGAAAGAGGGAGAGACCCGAGAGAGCATGAGAGAAAGAGAGAGAGAAAGAATATATATCTAATATATATCTAACTCAAGAATGATAGAAAGAAGAATGCTATATGCTTATTAGACTCAAGTAATGAAACAATACGACTGAAGCGTAATCATATCTTAGACTTGCCATTTCTCTAATTTTCCTGAATTAAATTATTTAATCAACACTAAATAAAAAACAAAATACATAAGTTCCTATATGAAGATAAGCAACTCATTAGTACAATTGAAATTTAATACATTTAAGATCAAATATTAGAACAAATATCGTAATTTTATAAGTAGTTTTGCATTTGTGCAAATACTACCGCTGCTATTAGATAATAAGACCTAATTTGCTGAATATCATTATTTTAAGATAGATTGCAAATAAAATACTTACAAAAAAAAAAGATTGCGCCCATCAGAGAGTGCGTGACGTCACGTTTTTCGAGTTGTGCAGTATTGCCAACCAATTGCTCTTCGCAATAAATTTAGTGCTTTTTATACCGAAAATGCGAAAATTTTGAAGTTTCGTATTTGTTTATTTTTTTTAATTTAAAGCTACCGAAACTTAAAGTTAAAATAAAACTGTATTATTATACAAAAAAAGGTTAAAAAAGGCCACTCTGGGAAGATTTTAGTGCTAATGAAAATTAGTTGGTTCTTATAAATATTGATATTTTGAAAGTGTGAATTTAATTTTTTGCTCCTTTGAAGGTTATGCAAGAATATTAAATGTCCCTCTCTCAACTCTTCCTAAGATTGAAAACCTTTTTCCACATTTTAAAAGGCGTTTGAATTTACTAAATGCAGATTAAAACCATAGAGGTGTAATCGTTTCTTCCGGCCATCAATCCTTAGTGGGACATAGGACATCAAGAGGTGTCTTCATTGTAAAAATAAGACACAAAATACCGAAAAATACTAATGAAACCATACTGACATTTTTACAAAAAGAGCAAATAAGTCGTTCCCTTAACAAAATAGGCTTAACAAAAAAAACTCAAAAATTAAATTGTACATAAGCATAATACATTTATTTAAAAAACGCACATTCTAAAGACAATTTGTCATGTTAGAAAATGGCATGTAGAATGTCATGAAGAAAGAACACAAACTACGAGACTAAATAACAAAAAAAAGATGCTAAATCAAGTTACGAAAATGGTAATCTGGCCATACTGGAGCTAAAATCACGTAACTCCTTGTCAAGTTCGCTGAGAGCAAAGTAACGGGGCCACGAAAGGCGCCATCTTATTAATCTTTCCATCATGTAGCTAACTAAATTCACAACATTTGCAGAGAATACAAATAGACAAAATTTACAAAAAAACCGAGAAGGGTCGACCGGTGTAGGTAAACGCAACAACGCGCACTACTCCGAGCGCTTATCATCCGCACAGACGCAGCGATTCCAGGACCGCAGCAAGGGCACAAGTTACCGCAAGGTAATACCAATAAATCCGACGCCAGAATGGATAGCACTTTATATATAGTATGCACAAGCACTAGCCAGGAAACGGAAATAAGCGCCAAAAAGGAGGCACCAAAAAATGCCAAAAAAATTGGGACCAAAATACACCCCAAACAGTAGGCACCAAGGAAATATTACGTCAAAAAGTATGCACCAAAAATATATTTCCTACAAGTTTGCATCAACAAACAAGCGCCAAAAGGTAGGCAGTGTTATTTCTCACTAGCAACCACGAGGAAAAGCTCAGGGAAAGTAGCCTAAGTGTATCTAAGATATACTATATAAGGTATAGCCAATCCGGGTTCAAGGCAAGAGATAAGCTGCTCACCGAAACGACGACGCAGTAAATCCATTATTTCACTGGATGTATGGCAATTAACGCCAACGCAAATGTTGTGGGGATCGCGGGCTTCAATTTCCGGCATCAAAAAGTTGTTTATCATGGCGCGATAGCTTTCGCCATTCACTGTTACATTGGCACCAGCCTCGTCTTTGAAGAAATATGGGCCGATGATTCCTCCAACGCATAGGCCGCACCAAACGATTGTTTTCAATATATGTAATGATTGTTCTTGAATGGCTTTGGGTTACTCTTCAGCCCAAATACGTCAATTTCGCTTATTGAAGTAGTCATTAAACCAAAAATGGGCCTCATCGCTGAACCCCATAAGTTGGCCTGAGAGCGCGAACACTTTTCACAGAGCGTCGATTTGCGTAATATGATTGTACGAATTGTTAAAGTTGCCCTGAGCGCGCGAACACTTTTCACAGAGCGTCGATTTGCGTAATATGATTGTACGAATTGTTAAAGTTGTTGAGGCGTAAATATTTCCATGATGAAATATCAATGAATACTTAAAAAAACTTCCTCCAATCTGATCACCCTTTACAAGCACATTGCAAATTGGAAACTAAAATTCGTCGAATGAAATAAACCTAGAATTACGCGATTTGCAAAAAGTTATTTGTTCCTATTCCATTTCGCAATAAAATTATCCTTCGCAATGTCAATTAGTTTTGCCGCACCTTTTATCAATTTGGTGTGTTTTCAATGCTAATATATTCATTGAATTAAATGTGAAAAAGTGTGCATTTGTAAACACGTACATGATTTTTTACTTAAGCACACATCAGTTAAGTTTTTCATTAAGGACCGAAGCAGAATCGACTGTGGTAATAGATTTTTAGGAGACGTCATTCTCATTCCACTTTTTCTTTTGTAAACGACAATATGGGTTGGATGAGGGATGGTTTATTGATATGACTTTGGCCTTCAGTACTGTAATGCATACAGAGTACAGCTATCAGGGAAGCTAAAAAGTGAGGAAGTAGCAAGTGGGCAAATAATATAATTTTGTCAACAGAAGAGGGAAGACAGAAATTAAAAATAAAATTAGTTTAAATTAATATTAAAAAACAATGAGCGTATTGAAGTGGAAGTGAATGAAGAGAAAGCGAACAAAAGGCAAGGTAGTTGATATATGTGACTGCACATACGAGCGAAGTACAAGGAAATGCACCAAACTTGGTTAATTGAATCAGCGGGTTTCGCGCAGTTTTGCTTTCATGTACAGGCACACAAACCTACATGTCTAGAGCATTGTTACCCCTACTTTGCTTTGCAGCTGAATTAGTTCGTCTTCTGCCTACTTTCAATGCTATCAACTGGTATATCTAACATGGCAATGACCAACGGATTATCCATTGTCTGCCTACCATTACCGACTATTCTTCGCATAAGTGTTATACAAGGTCGGACAAAATTAATTAAAAAATAGTTTTGGTGAAGAAAATCTTTATTTTGACGCGGTCCTTTGCTTGTTTGCTTGACATATTGACATATTGCAAATCAAAGCAGACGATTGACTCCACCACATTTATATTCATGTAATCCTCATATCGTGCATCCTTATGTACTTTATATAACACACTTTCTTCCATTGTTAACAGCCTGTGTTTCAAAACTGAATAGAACAAACATATTTAATCCTAAAAATAAAAAATAAAAATATAACAATTTTTAACATCGAATAAATGACAGAATATTAACTTTTTTTTGTGTTCTCCAATTCTCACCACAAACTGTAGTCCAATGAACTTTGATCTGGACTTCCAGACGACCAATCTTTTGCGACTATGATCTCAGGATTATTGTTTTCTTGCCACTGCTGGATGGTTTTTGCCTTATAGGCTGGATCAGAATCTTGCTGGAAGATCTAACGCTCTCCGGCATCATTAAACTATTTTTGTTTTCGAAATTGAACAAGCCTCAACATTAAATGACGAGCATTAATGTGGCAGTTGAACAGATTTTTGGTTCCCCAAATCAGAGAAGATGTCGTAGATGACATCTGGTGTCAACAAGAAAATGAGTCAATTTCATCATTGTTTCAGGAAAGTCCAAAAAGTGATTTAAAACAGAACATTTGAGAGAAAATTCATTGGAAAATTTCAGGCGTTATCGAACACAAAAAAACCAATAATAATAGTGCTTACTTGCCTACACTTGAAAGCTATTCAATGGGCACGAAATGAACTATATAACATAAAAATGATTTACTAAACGGTTTTTGTAAACGAAAATAACAAAAATTCGTAAGTTTTAAATAATGCCCTAAAAACCCAGTTTTCAGTTTTTTAAAGAATTCCTGTTAAATTTGTTTCCACTTTTCTTCACTGATTTAAATGCATATATTAAATGCACAGCAATATGTCTAAATATTGAGTTAATGGCGCATAACCATAGTCAAATTAAAGACTATTTATTTTTATTTTTTGTGAAGGCTAATTATTTTGAGCTCATTTAAGCTTTATATCTCATTGTCTAGCAAAAACTATTTAAACCTAACTTTAAAATTTTATTAAAAAATTAAATGAAAATTTTACGTAATTCCACGGTTTTTAGTTAGAGTTTCATGAAAGTCTTTTGGTTTGCAGTTTTATAGCCCATTGAATTCTGAAAGTGTAAGTTTGAAATTGCTCAAAAATCCTGCTGATTTTTTTATAATTTTTACCTTGTGATGAAGCGAATTTTCATCACATAAAAATATTTTATGCATTTGTTATATGACGAAAATTTTTCCAAAAATTCCTAATGAAAACCATGGAATTGGGACGAAATGTTTATGAAACTTTTGTATACAATTTGAAAATTTTATTTAAATAGATATATATATATGTACAATTTTTAATAGACTATAGCTATACTTTTATAAACAAAAGAAATGAACATTTAAAATAAAATAATATAGTCAAAACTGGACAAAATGGTGAACCGCTGCCGTTTGTCGCTGGCTATATGAGCACAGTTATATAACTTTTTGTTATATGCTTCATTTTGGATTTGCAACAAAAAAAGTTTGAACTTTCGGGTATGCAATTTCTCTATTGCTTTTCAGCACATTTTTGCATTCACGTCTGATGTGCAGTTTGTGGCTTTAGCCGTTCTACTTTCAGCAAACTCAGCTCATTTGCCAGTCACCAAACGAAAAAACTAAAGAAGTTCAAGCATTGAGTGCTTTCACTTTTTTTTAGTTTTACAAATGCATTACTTACTCAATGTTTCATGTGAACAATGAGGCATAACGCTTGTTTGACAGTGTTGAGTAAACAAGTAATAGAAGTTTGCGCAAAGTAGGCTGCTGGTTGGAAGGAAGGCACTAAGCTGACTTAAAAATAATATCGGCTTATCATTTTATTATTGCTCTAATTAATTAATAAAAGCTTTAGCTCGGGACTATAATTGCACTCAAATATTTCTGTATTAAATATATATTTTATATGCTTGCTGAATGGATCTATATACCGGGTGTTTTTTTACCTGCATGGCAACTATTGATATCGATATCTATAGCTTGACAGCTGAGAATGGCAAACTGTATAAACATTTCTATTCAGTAAGGTCAGTAAGGCGAGATATCATCGATCGTTTAACGCCAGAACAACGCCTCCAAATTGTCCAAATTTATTTTGAAAAACATAAATCTGTTGGCGTAGTTCATAGAACACTGGCGGGATCATCGTTCCTTATTTCTATCGAGGTCCTTTATTTTTATGAGGAAGGTGCTACCGTTACCGTGAATGGCGAGCGCTATCGAGACTGAATTTGCGATTACAAAAATTAATCAGCAAACCGGCTCCATTTGCCATACAGCGCGCTTAACAATCGATTTATTGCAATAGTTAAGTCCCCATTAACGCCATACGGCCAGATTTGTTGGAAAAAGTAGCCAAAAGTACGACTGATCGAATAGATCATGCAACTCCTATCCACCGCAGATAAATGCGGATATCATATTCAACAAACAAATGCCTTGCAATTATGTACCAGATTATAATAAAATTCCAAGAATATTTCATCCGATACTTTTGGGCAATTCACAGATAAATGCAAAGGATCTCGCATCTTGGTATTTTAAAATTGTGTTGCCCAACACAACACTACGACGGCGTTATACTCCTGCGGAAGGCTGATTGGGAAAAAATAGGTTTGAAGCCCTGAATGATACACTGCTTGTGCACAGCAGTAATTAGACCATCTACTACGGTATTGCAAGATGGTGGAATGCCCTTGATTGAGAAGGGCGAGAACATTAAAAGAGTTGACAACCGGTTGATAACCGTTGCAATATCAACCACACCAAGAAAGTACTGTATGCGATATTAAACTTCCTTCCGGTAGACCTGAAGGCAAAGTACATTGTGCGCAGTGCGGCAATAAGACTGAGAACTTTAAAGAAGTGGTCAAACATAGACTATGGCCACGATAAAATCCTAGATGGTGCGTTGGGGCTTCCCGTACAGGTGGACTATACAGTCCCGCCTATACTTGTCATTACAACGTTTACGGCCCTTCTACTCTCGAGGGAAGAGTGGGAACGGGAGGTGGTAAGACAGGGTATGCCCATCCATGTATACACAGATGGCTCAAAGCTCGAGGGCAGGGTGGGCGGAGGTGTATATTCCAAGCATCTGGTGATCTTTTAGTGTCTTTCAGGCTGAACTGATGGCAATAATGAACGCAGTGACACTGGTACAGTATGATGCGATACCAAGAGATGATATCTACATTTTCACTGATAGTCAGGTGGCAATAAAATCCCTCACAAAACAGTCGGACAACCTTCAAGGTAGCTATGAAATGCCGCGCATCTCTTAACGAGATGGCTGAGTCATTTCACCTAATGATACCATGGGTTCCTGGCCATCACGACATTGAGGGTAACTGCAGAGCCGACACACTAGCGAAAATCGGTACCAAATGTGTACATAGACAATGATATAGGTATACCCTTGCAAACATGTAAACTACGTTCCGCGAAGAAATTGTAAGAGTAGCGAATGAAAGATGGCGTAATGAAGCCACTTGCAAAATCGACCGATAGCTGTGGCTGACTCTCGATGCTAAACGCACGGAACTTCTACTAGGAAGAGATAAGCACAGTCTGATTTCAGTTATTACGGGGCACTGCATGATCGGTAGGCACGCCCAGAGAATGGGTGAGCAAACACATGATTTCTGCAGAAGTTGTCCAGACGTCGAAGATGAAGAGACGATCCCGCACTGTCTGTGCTACTGTCCTGATCTATCCAGACGTAGACTCGCCATTTTGGGTGCACAATTTTTTAATGAATTGGAAAATTTCGGCTCTGTTGAAATTACGGACCTTACACAATTTTTGAAAAGTACACATTGGTTTTACGAGGGATAAGGGCTAGTTCCTCACGCGACATAAAAATGCGCCATGAGCCTGAGTGTGTCCCACAGTGGACAACCGCTTCAACCTTATCTAACCTAACACATATTTGCATAGCCTTAGTGTTGGCATGGTTAAATATATGAAAATGCCAGTTTCCAGGTTATTTTCGTTTAATTGTGAATTGGTAAAAAATTCAGAATTTAACATTCTATTATCCCCGAAAAGCAACAAAAAAAGCCTTCAAATATATTGAAACACATTTTATATAAATGTGTTGGCCTCTTCGTACTTTATGTAACAAATTATGCACAAGACATACATCCACACTCTCTTCTTCTCGAATTACTTTGATCATTTGCAATTATGTGTACGCAAATTCATATACAAGTATTCATACCTTTTTTTGCTTTATCGAAAATCTAGTATTCTCGAATTTATTTACTTAGCTCATACAAACAAACACCGCTTGTTTTGAATTTGAATTCTATATATGCAGGAAGAATTGATTAATGTAGCGCTGGCAAAATTAGTCATTCGAAAAAAAGTAGCGAAAATAAATTTTGAGAGTGTCGATTTTCACAAAATCAATGGAAATTTATTCATAAAACGCTATAATCGCTCATTCGCATATTCAAACAACGAGGGGGAAAACAAAAACTTAATCAAATAATGGTAAATAATATACTAGAGCGTATGAGAAAAATATATCGCATGCCGTGTAGTGACACCAAATTTGCAGTTTCAATTTATTTCATATTTTGAAAATGCGGGCTTTTTTCCAGCAAACAGTTCACTTTGCTTTCACTTATAATAATTGATGTTGTTTTAAAATAAAACATGCAACAAATTTCTTTAACTTCCATTATTTTTATTCTAACTACAGACTTTAACAATTATATGTAAAAAATCACATAATTCAAATGCGCATCTTCAGCAAGTCTACAGGTGAAATCCGCCAAAGAGTCAATTCATGGATGCCTAATTGTTGTGAACGTTGAGATATCGATGTTGAAGGTTGTTCAGCAACACTTTGCAATATTCTCAACAGAACGTCCAGTTTTTGGTCTACCAGTTCTTTTTCTATCATTGACAGAGCCAGGTTTTTAAACCTTTGAATTGTCAACTCATTCTGACGATATTTTCAACCAAATAAATTACGAATTTTGCGATATGTTGCTCTCAAAAATCGACCATTTTCATACCATATATATATTTCTAAGATGGTGATTTATATAAGGTCGATCGGTCGTTTGCGTATTTTACCCATACTTTCTCTTTTGTACGATTTTTGCATACAAAAAATTATTCGCGGAATATAACGGAACTACAACGGAACAGTTATTTATATTTTATTTGATATATTGTGCATTCAACAAGTGGTTTTAATCGTGGGTAGAAGCACGTGTTGTTAAGAAATAAAATGGAATCTTCGAACGCGTATTTTTTTTATAAAAGTGGTAAAAATGCAACAACTGCTGCTACAGAAATAAACACTGTAGGAGAGGATACCGTAAGTGAAAGGACTGGAACCACACCAGACGATAACTGCTGATTATTATTCCCATCAGCTATCAAACCTGAAGGGGCCTAAAATAAAAAATCGACCGTCTTTAGTGAATAGACGCAAAGTTTCGTTTCACCACGACAACGCAAGGCAAACATTAGGCAAGCTGAACGAGCTCGAACTAAGCGGATGGACCATTTGAAGCGCTGTCGCGGTCAACATTTGCATAAAATAATCTTCAAACATTAAATTATATGGGCTGTACTATCGATTTAAATAAAAATTTCATGCATTTTTCTGAATTTTACGTGTGTTTTTGGAAAACTTTCATAAAGCTCTTAAAATCACCCTTTATATATTTTTAGCAATTTAATGGCAATAATTTAATTTTACTACACTTTTTATGTTTCAGAAGGTAGTGTGAAGGCATTCGTAACTTAAAACTTCGGTCAGAAAATGTAAGCGGCTTGAGAAAAGCGGCTAGAAAATGTGAGATTATCCTCATTTGTGGTTTTGCACCAATGGGGATGGAAAGTCTGCAATAATAGCATCACTTCTTTCTTGCATAAACCACAGTTTCAGCTGTAACATAAGCAATATTGGACAGCCACACTGAATTCTATTCAATTGTGTTTGAATGAAGGATATAGACTTGATGAGTGCCCAGTTTAACGTCCATTTCGTTTGTTTTGCTATAGCTTACTTAGTATTCATTTTTATCTGGATACTAGTTTAACACCTACCTTCTACTGACATATGGTCCAAATGAACATCAAATTCAACACTAGTTTTTTCACCTGACGCCCCCTCATATTCTATAGAAATATTTGCAGTCATGTACGTAGTATGCATGTATGTATGTACTATACATATCCGTGAAGGTATTGCAGGTGCTGCTTATTTATTTATATCTAAGTATTTATTTTATTTGGCTTTTACAATCATTTTAAATATTTGAATATGATAACATTGCTGGCGTGTGCTACCGATATGGACCTCGCCAATCACGGAATTTTTCTCGACGCCAATGTATTTGAGAAAATCTTCCATTTATTTAAGTAATTTAATATATGCTTTATCTGGTTTGTTCGCCTTTGTATGTACGCTTCAAATGAATTCTTTTTACATTTTTATTTTGTTTTTTTCCTACTCATCAGCATCTATGAACTACATACTCACACACACCCTCTGAAATTGTTGGAATTCGAAGGACGCGTTGTTTGTGAACATATTTGTGTTGGAAGTGTGTTGGTGTATTTTTATTGAATTATTTGTTTGCACCTCATATTCTTTGCTTTATTATTTCGTTTTCCAAGAATAACTTTAAATCTTCTTCTTTAAAGTTTAAACATCATTCAATGTATGTTTTATAGCAGCTCTTCTAAAACTTTGCTGCATTCCTTAAAAGTGGAATGTGGAGCATGGGCTCACGAGTTTTAACTACAGGGTCCGGCACTCGAAATGTTACCAATTAAAAAGGCCATAAATTTAGTTTCTAAAATTACTTTTACTCACTTCAAAGTAAAAAATGTGTGAAAATAATACAAAATTAAGAATCAAATAACTTTTGCTCGATATGACCACATTTTGCCTTGACTATGGCCTTGAGACGGTCTAGAAACGAATCGCAAGCTGATCGAATGTGACTTTCGGGTATTTAGCTCTCAATGGCTTTGTTCAGCGCCTCGAGGCTGATGAATCTATTAGTTCGGACCTTGCTCTCCAAGTTGGCCCAAAGAGGATAATCCATCGGATCCGCGTCCGGTGAATTAGAATGCCATTGTGTGGACGTCATCAAGTTTGGAACGTTGTTTTTTAGTCATTCTTGGTCCACTCTGTGAGACGGTGCCGAGTCCTTTAGAAACGTCCAATGTCTGCCATGGAAATGTTTGTCTACCCACGCCTTCAAAGCAACCTCCATAATACTTTTCTGCTAATATTTCTCATTTACCTTGACACCCGGCTCGATGCAAGCGATTGGAGAGCGCCCATCTACGGTTACAGCGGCCCAAACCTTTACGTGTAGCGGGTGCCACCTCCTGGTGGCCAATTGATGACTCAAATTCTCATATGAACGATCGGTCAAATAAACCCTATTGTTTTGGGAGTTTGCGAATTGCTCAATTTGAAAATTTTCTCGTCCGGAAACACTATTTTTGGAAATTGACCTCTTTCAGCTTCGGCCTTCGCTCTCTCAAGTCTGACTTGTTACTGCTTTTGTGTGAGATCATGCGCCTTTTGGGTCTTATAAGGCTTGACTTTGAGATTATTTTTCAGTATGCGGTGGATGCTACGGTCAGATATTTTCAGTTCTTTCGCCGTTTGATTGGCACTTAGTCGGGGATTTCGCTCAAGTCGCTTCTTCACTTTTTGAACCATTTCAAGTGACGTTGCAGTCATTTGATGACCACCTCCATGACGTTTCGCGCTGCTACCAGTATCATTTTAAGAAGTAATGGTGCGATAAACAATCGCTGGATGTGATTATCCATCAAAATATAATGCAATCACATTATTACGTTTGAAATAGATTACCAATTTTTTTTATCGCGTTTACTCTCGGCAAAATGCTTCGATACGCTTGTAAACAATACTCTGGACTGTCATTTAGCCAACTAACAGCCACATCAGCCCGCGCGAGTACCGGTCTTTGTAATCTAATTTAGTTAGTGCATATTGGCATATGTTGCATTTTGTCAACTTAGCTTAGGCAACTTAGCATTTTTTAACGTCTAAAAACGGAGGCTGTTTTCAAAAAACAGAATTCTTTGTCGTAATGGAAATCAAGTATTGCATGAAAGGCCTTATCGGATTCATCGGATTCATTGAATGGTTGAACAAATTGGAAGAATAAGCTCCAACGTATTGTGAGAATGAGTCTGTAGTTTTTGCTCGAAATCGCCGTATTTCTTAGCTCCGATCGCTATACTCAATCTACCCGCTTACGGAGAGAAAATATGCTTTATAACATCATTATTAGACAAAATATCAAAATTAAGACATGAAGGAAAATACTGTCTTTTTGTTGGCACACCTTTTTGATTTTATTTCAAAGTATATCCGCGTGATATATTTTTAACTCAATTTATTAAATACAATCTGACATTCAAAAATAACAATCAGTGTCGCTTCTAGTTACAGTTTAAAATAGCAATATGGGTGGTAAGCTTGTGGAAGAAAATTAAATTTTTTGGTAACTTTTGGCTTTGCCATTTGTGTAAAACGGTCAGCTTTTCGCCCATTAGTGGATCACTAATTGAAGAAGAAATACCATACTGATGCGTACACCCTTTTTTGGGTATTTGTCCGAATTGCTTCTTCAATTTGTGATGTGTCTTGATGTTGTTCCACAAATGGAGGAGCCTATAGTTTAAACCGAATACGAACAGCATATGGTTTGTTTTTTATGAGAAACTTTTTCCATCTAGCATGACATTGCATGCCGCCGCCGTAGCTGAATGGGTTGGAGCATGACTAACATTCGGAATTCAAAGTTCTCTCTGTAGGTTCGAATCTCGGTGAAACACCAAAATTAAGAAAAACATTTTTTTAATAGCGGTCGCCCCTCGGCAGGCAATGGCAAACCTCCGAGTGTATTACTGCCATGAAAAAGCTCCTCATAAAATAATCTGCCGTTCGGAGTCGGCTTGAAGCTGTAGGAGGAGGAGCTCGGCCAAACACCCAAAAAGGGTGTACGCGCCAATTATATGTATATATAATATATGACATTGCATTGCATTTAGTCCTTACTGCCAAATGGTGAGAATTTCAGAGGTGATTATTCCCGTCATGGTCATCGTTCAAAAAGCAGCCCAAATCTTTCACAGTGAAACCAACATCCGTTGGTATGGTTTGATAGCCATTCGACTAAACACTCGCACAACTTCAAGGTGCCTCCTCGTCAGTGCATTTGACAAGACATCCAATAATCTTAAACGACGAAAAAGTCTAAATTAGAGTTAGATTAGTCTTCGACAATCGGGTATAAGCAAGTAGAAAGCGTAAGTGGTCAGGCTGCAGAATGGTGGAACGTTGACTTTCTTATTATATAGAGAGAACTTTCAGTTGATTGCAAAAGTCTACTATAGTCTTAACTTAGCCGAATTCTATGTGCCGCTATTGGGACTTACGCTAGTGGCAGGGAGTCCTCTGAAGTGATTACTGTAGAAGCTGTACGAATAAATATAAGCGGCAGACTACTGAGCTCCTTCAGTGCAGCTGTTCACCACTAATGAGAAAACGTAAATACATCTTGCAAGCATTTCGACCAAAAACTTGGGAGTATCTATGTGATAACTGACCAAAGTTTTATTAATATATGTATGTAGTTTATTGATTCTCAGTTAGTTTACAGAAATTTATAATTTCATATCTGCATTAAATCAAAATCTTTTAACACCGTACTAGCCTATCATAATCTTCTAGAAAAATATGCCATTTCACACTCCATTATCAATTTCGTCAATATAAGCTTGCCAAATTTACACGTACATACCGTTTAGCTAGTCACTTTTTAGCTCCTCCGTTTTATTTTCCAAAACACTACGGCCGTTTCGTTCGTATGCTGCCCTTAATGCGAGCAACTGCACCTCATCCGTTAACTGTTCTTATTTAGGTATCTGTAAAGTGTTACATTCAAACACAAAACGTTGCCTCGTTTTGCACTACATTTTCCGCTTTTGTGCAGCTGTAAAACGGCGTGGAAACTGCAAGCAATCCTTCCAGAATCAAGATGTCTATGTGTTAATGGCTGGGTTGGTGAATATTGGCATATCAACACCGCTTTGCGCTGCAAGTGGGCTGTTGTACGAGTATGCATTTCTTAGTTGGCCGTATATTTTGCCTAATGAAGGCATGAATAAAATATAAAATTTTCAAAACTGCTACTATGCGACACCTTTCAACAGCTGTTGCCAATGCTGCTCCTGCTGCACAATACCTGACTCGTCTTATCATCAGGCTATCTTCCTGATATATTGTGCAACTTGTCTATGTCTGTTGTAAGTATGCTCTTCTATTTTTGGTACTCGCTTTTTCCATTTTTCCTTACAACTTATTATGTTCTTTTTGCCCTGGGAATTTTGAATGGATTTTATAAAAGTCGTTCACCAGACGCGTATGTTCGCACTCAAATCTTCTCCGTCATCTCTCGTTCTGCATTAACTGGCAAAGCAACCTAAAAACCTGTAATGGTGTCTAACTTTCAGCTCACTGCAGCCATTCCTGTTGCAGCTACGTTTAAGGATAAAGAAATTTGTCAGGATGCTGCTGCTGCTGCCTCTGTAGCAATCATTCTCTGGCCGTACTGTGTGCATTGATAGGTTCCTTTTGGTGCTGCAGCCTTTTCTGTTGGCAGAATTTTGCGATTGCAAAAATATCTTTTACTTTGCCGCTGCTAAGACGAATTTCAATAAGTCACTAACAACTACTTGAGGTGATACGCAACACGTGCCACATTTCGTAGCATGGCTAAAGCTATCAACGGGTGTTTCTTATTTCTTAGACGCGCATAACATTGGATGGATTCAGCTTTCAAGCCAACTAACTAAGTAAGGACATGCTTTTGAAGTTGGAATTCAGTGCACTATGGCACATCTCCTTTAGAGGCTTAAAACCGTGGAAAATCACATTACCGTGCTCATAACTGTTCATCTGAGATGTTTGTACCTACGTTATAAGCATTCGCAGAAGCCGCTGTGGAATTGAATGTATCCGTATGCCTATACATCTAATCGGCGACATTCTTAATAACTCGCTCTCTGCTCGCCCACTATCTGGAAAATAGTGAGAATATATCTTGATTGATTTATGAACCAATTAAGGTAGTACTTGAAACCATTGGACACTCGTTTTCGAAGCTTCTGTGAATGAGCTAAAACCAATTTATTTTTTTTTTATTATTTTATTGAGAAATCACCTTCAGCGAGAATACTCATTTCTGAATTAATGATTATATGAATAACCTTTACAGGCCTCGTGAGACCCCTTACATACCGAAAAGGTCATTATTTGGTTTGGTATGCATACCCGAGTCATCAATGTTTCATCCTTTTTTAAATTTACGGTCAACAATAGTTATGGACTTTTTAATCAACTAGGTGATCGCTAGGTATCGTGACTATTTTTAATCCATTTTTGTGGCGATAGTCAAGTCGCTGGTCTACGCTGGCAAACCAACTGCGATTGAAGACTAGGAAACTAATATTCCTAGAGTTCCTATCTGGTTATGCTAACAAAGGTGACACAAAATTAGATGGTCTATTTGACAAACAATTTGGCTTCAGACGAGCTAGATCGACTGTGGACGCTATTAGAACGGTGACAAATATAGCGCGCGACGCCATTAGCGGAGGACATACACGGATGAAGTTCTGTGCAATTATCACGCTAGACGTCAAAAATGCGTTCAATTCGGCGAGGTGGTCAAACATTTTGCTGTCTCTAAGAAAACTCCAAGTCCCTGGATATCTAATAAACATAATACGAAGCTACTTTAGGGATAGAATCTTGCAGTATGATTCGGATGACGGTCTAAAGGCATATAAAGTCACTGGTTGCGTCCCTCGGGGATCAGTCCTTGGACCCTCACTGTGGAATGCCATGTACGACGGAGTACTTAGGTGAAAATTGCCGGATAAAGCAACTCTCGTAGGCTATGCCGAATACATCGCTCTCGTGGTCACAAGAAGCTAGACCACCTGGTGGAGAAGTGTAATGATGCATCAACTAGGGTCCAACGATGGCTTTCTGCAGCGGGGCTGAAGTTGGCCGCACAAAAAACAGAAGTGGTCCTCGGAACTGCGCGAAGAAAAAAATAGTTCATGAAATTGCGAATAGGTGGCCATGAAATACTGTCGCCAGAGGCAATAAAGTATTTAGGCGTAATGATTGATGCTGCTTTAAGCAACATTTAGCAACTGTGGGTTCCAAAGCAGCAGCAGTCAACGGTGCTTTTACAAGAATTCTTCCTAACATAGGCGGACCGCAAGGCGCCAGAAGGTACCTCCTGGCAAGTGTGGTGGATTCAGTCATCTTATATGCTGCTTCTATATGGGCAGAAGCTAAGCCATCGAATGTTAGACCAGTAGCTCAAGTGGGACTACTTTGAAGGTGATAAAATAGTTAGAAGTTGATGCACAAATAAATATTTTTTGAATGGAATATTTAAATCAAATAAAATACCATCCGAAGCAATTTTTTTTAAGTAATCCTTTGTTATTAATTTTCGTAACACATTTGATGCAATACCTCAAATTTAACAAATTAAAGGACGATCAGAAGCATTTATTTTGATTTTGGTTTAAAATATCAGATAACGCTGGAATTTCAAATATTTTTTTTGTTTTTAAATAAATGATTTTATATACTAAATCGCTTATAACTAAATTTGCCTAACAGCATGTTTTCAAATTTTTAATTGAATTTAAAAAGTTTTTTGTTGAATTTAATTAGGAAGTTTTTATTGTAATTAAAAAAAAATTAAAAAAAATTCAAGATATTTCAAATAAGAAACACCGAAAAAATCTAATTTTTGGTACGAGGTAATAAAAAAACTGTAAGGTTGTCTGACTGTGAATCTGGCAACATTGCCTGAAGGTAAACTCATGACTATGAAATTTCTCAAAGGGTGGGTTAATTTATGCAAAGTAGAGCTCAGTTTAGTTCGCCCTTAAGAAACTCTGTTTAATCTTGCCAAGAACTATTGTTAAGTAAAGGAAAGGTATAAAGCGTAAAACGTAAAACGCAAGCAATCCTATTACTTAGGGTTACTGCTAGATTTAATTCCCAAGCAACCTATTTGAGTTGGCAGACAGCTGTCGTCGAATATCTTTCGAATAACTACATGTCTTTGAACCAAGAAAGATAAGTGCCCAACTGTTAGTTAGTTTTATTCCTCAGGGCTCACCCGTTGGGTCTATTTAATTTCATTCTCAATCAATTTCTCTCAGGGTCAGTTGCATGTGCTGTACTTAAGCGCGCTGACGTGTGCAAGCGAAAGCATTGCATGCAGCAAGTTTTATTATCTAAACGGATTTCTTATAAAATTAGTACAAAAGCTGAACTATGTAAAAAGAATAGAAATTTAATGCTAACTTGGGGTAGAAGATGCATTTGCGGTGGGCAGGCAAAAATAGTTCATACGAAAGGCACGAGAATGCTCAGTCGACAAGAATGTCAGCCAAGTAGGAGACTGCGCGCATAGGCAGCGAGGAAAACTAACTATTTACTAACTGGCAGGCAGGAAGCTGTAACGGTGAGCGTGTTGCTGCTGCTGGTAGCAGTTTGTAACCATGAAGTCGCACATGTTCCAGCAACAGTTGAATAGATTGTGATCGTGTTTGTGTGTGCGCATTACTACTGCCACATGGATGACTGCGATGCTCATGAGAATTCATGTGTGTGTGCACGACATCGTGTTGAGAATATCACTCAAGTGTTGTGCGATTTCCGTGGTTTGGATAAAAGTGTATTTAAAAGGGTTTGTATAGTACGATACGAACTAGAAATAAGAGCACAAAACATATGAGTAAGAAACATTGTTGGAAAAGAAATTTGCTGTAGAAAGTAGTAGCTGAGTATTCTTGCAGCTGAAAGGATATGCAGTGCATAGACGTCTATTGAGATTTACGCGCCAGCCAAGCAGTCATTCAAAGTCGACTGGCAGCAAAAGCGTACGGAAAGCGTAATAGTCTTCAACGGTGCTACAATTTTCTGGCTGAAATGGCGGAAGCGGCAATGGTGTAAGCTGATATTAACATTTGACTTCAATTACATTTACAGAATTGTGAGCATTGTGTGGATTGTGAGCCAAAGTCATTTCACTGAGAGAAGCTAAAAAGTGTGTAAAAGAAGAAATTCATGCCATTCGCATTGGAAATACGGATTGTGCATTTTCTTTGAAATTTCGAATAAGCGCATTAAACGAACATTACATACATGACGGACATGCATTTCTTTGACTTTTATTTAAAGCAAATCCACGTACATACACACATACATACGTACGTCTAATAAGTGCATGTTGCGCTTAGAATTATTTGTTCTCATACTCGTAAACCCACAGTGAACATTTGTGCTCCAAATCCTCATTGAGTTTTGCTTAGACTTTCTCTGGACACTATTTGAATTGTCATCTAGTTATAAAAGGTGATTCAAATACAGTTATCTTTTCGATCAATGCTCAAAAGCTTGAACAAAAACCTTAATAGAAGGAAGCCATAGGATAAAAGCCTTAAAGAATAAAAGGTCAACAGAATATGACCTAATAGCAGGAAGAATAGTTAAAGACATACTTGACATTGCAACAATATTTCTGTGGAATATCTCTAAAGCTACATGTTACCGATTAAATTATTATACAGGGTGCATAAGGTTTTTGAGAACAACTTAAGAGTAAAACTAATTATCCTTATTTTGAAAAAAATTTAGTGAAACTTGACGAATTTTTTACCCAGCATTGACCTATAATATTGTATATCTATAAAATCGTTCAATAAAATTTCCATTAACTGCATCTATCCATCCCGATCCAGGTCTGGAATCGATTGTATGCCCGAATCAAATGCTTCTTATTCATATTGGACATAACGGTATTAATTGCAGTCTTCTGAAAAAAAATGAATTAAAGAGAATGCTTACGCCTCATATGCAGTTATTAGGTGATGAAGGTCTGGGAAGTTTTTTTGTTTCTTTTTGGAAGGAGGCTTAAATCAAAATGTCAGAAACATGCTAAAGGTGCCGTCACCGTCACACCAACGTCTGTGTTGTAGTCGGTTCGTCAGAAACTGTCCGTCTTTTCTGTTGCTGCACCGCTTTGCGTTCCCAAACAATTTGGCGAAGTCGTGTCATGATCTTACATGCGAACGTTTGGGCTGCCTCCCACTTACCGCTGGTTGCGCACATATCTCGTATGATGGTGCTGGGAGATTGTTGAAGACCTAGGGCTTGTTCGAGGATAACTCGTTCCTCTCTGAAGCAGTCGCAATAAAGCATGACGTGTTCTGCGTTTTCGTCAGTATTCCGGTAGTTTGAACAGAATGGGCTGTCTGCTAGCTTAAAACGGTGCAGGTAGTATTCCTGAAAACAGCCATGTCCGCCGGGGGATAGTCAGCTGAGTTAGGCGGCTATGAGTTCGGTATAATGTGGTCATGAACATTTTCAGCCATCCAATCTTGTATCGCCATCGCTTTGTATGAAGGAGGAGTGAAAGGCTGTCACCGCGTACACTATCAATGCAGGGTCTCACAACTGTCTCTAAAAACTCGATATATGCAGCAGAATTCTCTCAAAATCCTTGAGTGAAAATAGAAACCATAGAAGTGGATACAAACTTTGTATGCATGACAACAGGACTCTCCGTAAAATTGGAGCATAAGCATCTCTCATTTCAACGGTTGGCCTTTTCTTATTGGTCAACATTTCTTTCGTCAAAAAAATAAAAAACCATAACATCTCAGAGGCTTCAGAGCATTTAATTTGGTGTAGAAGGTGTTTTGATCGGATAACTTTCTGTTCCCTCTTTGGAATAAACTGTCTTCTGCGCATAATGTAAAATTTACACAAGAGATCTTAATGATCCTCTCGACGGATAAGACACCCAAAAACATTAATCTCCCTCGAAAGGACCCCCATTGATTTTGAAGGGTTCTCGTCAATGATCGCTTGCACTTTTGGAATAAATTCTGCAGAACGGACAATGTGAGAGCGTTCTTTGGAGTTTTTGCATTTTGTTACAAATTCTGCATCGTCGCCTGATGCTTCCAATTCAAGTCCAAGGTTATGAACAAATTAACTTACCAAAATTTGAGATTTCTAAATCAATGTGATTTGAGCATATAGCGATCATAATTGTCGTTGATAATGTTTCTTCTCGTTCGTTCATTGCCTCTTCCGGTGTCGCTCAGGGTCGATTACTCTTCCTCATCTTTGTGAATGATATACCCAAGTGTTGTAAATTCCGGTCAGATTTCAATAACGTCTCGAATTGGTGCGATAAAAATTAATAAAAAAATAAAAAAAGTCATCAAAATTTTCGAATATATTTCGAGAAATCGTTTTCTAAGTTCAGGCAGTTATTTCCTACTTCATTTCTAATAAAGGAATCGGCAATTTTTTCATATCGCTCTCAGATCGTTCAATTTTGTTGTTGAAATTCCCTCGCATGTTACAAGAAGTGCCTTAATAAATTTGAGATCGTTAAAACATGAAGGAAGGAGTATTATTTGACTTTGTTTTATCTCTCGTCTTCTTGTTTTAGAACGCATTCATTTTTACATTCGACAGAAAGAAATTCGGAGTAATGGTTTATTCTTTCTGGGGTGGGTTAGGCTTCTATTTCTTCAAATTCTTTGATTTCTGATTTTTCATCTTCTAAACAAATTTCGCTTGGAGTGGGGAGCTAAGGAAAATCGCATTGCAGTGATTGCATTTCATAAGGGTGGTAAAAGTGCAAGTTAGATTAACGAATTGCTGAAAAAACTTAACATTTCGAGAATGAAGTGACAGACAGAAAAAGAAATGATCATCCTCGCGTGGTTTGAAAGATGCAGCCAAATTAGACGTTTGAGAAAGAATTCACACAAATCCCTTTATTTATGCACTTCGATTTGAAAAGTTTCTGCTAACCTATTTTTATGTAATTTTTTGTAGGAGTGATGCAGATACTGTGGGCAAAAAGTAAGGTGAATTTATTTGTCAAACTTCGTGGGATTAAAATTTCGCTCTAGTTATTTTTTTCATGAGTTGGCAGCACTGTTAATAACATCTGGGCCAACTTTAATGTGAATGTCGTTATCAGTAATATATCTACGCTTGTGTTTACCAAACGACCAAGAGTGCATTTTTCGATTTTTACCATGTCTGATTTGATTGAGCAGAGAAGTGCCATCAAATTTTGTTTGCGGAATGAAATTTCGGCTGCGGAAACGTTTAGCATGTTGCAGAAGGCATTTGGTGATTCGACCATGTCGCAGAAAAATGTTTATTTTATAAGTGGTACAAAGACTTCAAAGAGGGTCGAGAACGTGTTGATGACTTGGAGCGCTCCCGACGACCATCGACGTCAACAGATGACCAACACGTCATAAAGTGAAGGAGTTAGTGCTCAAAAATCGTCGGTTGACTTTTAAAGACCTTACTTATATGATCGGAATATCAGAAAGATCTGTGAAAACCATTTTGAAAGACCATTTGGGCCTACGAAAAGTCAAATCTCGTTTGGTACCGAAAACTCTCAATTTCTTGGAAAAAAGTCGTCGCGTTGATGTGTGTGAAACAATGCTTTCAGACTATCAGGACAAGCTCAAATGCATCATTACGGGAGATAAGACTTGGATTTATGCTTACGATTCTGAAACAACCGACCAATTAAGCGAATATCGTGCTAAAGGCGAGGCCAGACCGAAAAGAGCACGTCAAAGTCGTTCAAAAATAAAGGTCATGATGACAGTTTTTTTCGATTTTCTATGAATTCCTTCCACCTGGCCAAATTGTTAATAAGGAATATTATTTGAGCATTATGCGTCGTTTACGTGAAGCAATTCGTCTAAAAAGATCAGAATTATGGGCCAACAACTCTTGGTTTTTGCATCACAATAATGCACCGTCTCACACTGCACTCGTTCTTCGTGACCATTTCGCCAAAAATTCCACGCATATCGTTCCGCAATCACCGTATTCGCCTGATTTGGCTCCGTGTGACTTCTGGCTATTCCCATAACTCAAGAGACCACTCCGGGGAACGCGTTTCGAGTCGATTGAGGAGATAAAAGCTGAATTGAAGAAGGTGCTAGTGGCTATACCGGAAATGGACTATTTGGCATGTTTCGGGGATTGGAAAAATCGTTGGCATAAGTGTATTTCATCGAGAGGGGATTATTTTGAAGGGATGAAATTGATTTACAAGAATAAATAAAGATTTTTCATTTTACAACCAAATTCACCTTACTTTTTGCCCACAGTAGTATATGCACTCTTCGATACTTCCCTGCCATGAAATGCCAAGCTAGTCAGAAAAAATATCATACTAGTTTACTACTACAATTTCCCGACTGAAATCGAACTAGTCCGAAAAATACTAAATTTGTACCGATTATAAAACGATTTATTCATGCCTATTTTATTGGACTTCAACCTTTTGATTAATTTTTTTTGGAAATGTTGTAAGCCATTGAAACATCGCTCAGTTATAATATTAAGTAGCCAATTGAATATATGTATTGTCGGTTCGCCAACTAAAACATGTTTAATATTGTTGGGAAAGACGAAAAATATATTTTTAATTGTATTTGAAATCTTTTATTTTATTAGAATTTAATAAAAATGCTTTAATTTAATCTTTTGAATGATAGCAATTTTGTTATATTTATTTTTCCTTCCTATCAATTCTTAAAAAATGTAATTAATGTTACTAAGAAATCTAAAACTGCTAAATGAAACTTGTAATATTTTAAACTAAACTAGTAGAAAGTTTTTTTTTGTTTTTCATGAATTTATTTGGTTTGTAGTTACCTATTTTAATCTGAAATTAGTGGTTTTGGGCTCTATTTCCTTGTTTATTTTTAACTTGTATAAGACTGGTGTATTTCTGTTCGAAATCTGAAATTTGACATTTCGTAGGACATCGCCACGTAAAAAATACCTTTTGCATGCATGCAAAAAATAAAAAAAAATCTTACTAGTTGGGCCTACGACTCTTACTAGTTGTGTGATACTTTATAACCAGCACATTTGACTACAGCGTTGCTCTTTTCCATCTGCGTGTCTGCACTCCGTTCAAGTGCCTGTGTTTGCATTCCGCATATCCGTTTTACACGCAAAGGTTTCTGTGTATACGGAAATTACAGTAATAAGAATTTGCCATAAGTTGCAATTCGCCACTGCGTGACGTGACTTGAACGCTTAGCTGCTGGAATGTACGATTGCTGGATGCTCGGGCTGCTAGTCTGCCTGGTTAACAGAGTGATATATGACCTTAGTCAGCCCTAAGTGTTCTTACACTTTCCACTTGCTTTTTCATCGCTAAAACTTACGTAGCTAACTTGTTTTGAAACTTTCTCTAACCTTACAGTTTATGCTTACGCTCTTCACGATGTCAGCACCGGAAGAGTGTCAGAAGTAGGGAAGTTGTATAAGGAAAGGAGTACGCAGTAATTTACACAGAAAACAATTCTTCAAAACTTTTAATATGTATTGCTCTTCAAGTCTCGTCTAATGTATACAGAATTATGATTTTTACTTATAGTTTTTGAAAGTTTCTTTACTTGTACGGGGGCAAGAGATAAAATGCAAACCAAATATACAACAGGATTACCATGTAGGAGTTGAATGTAGTGAAAGAGGGCGCCAGTGTTGAGAATGAGCGAATATTTAGTATTGGGTGTTTTGTATATAGAAAACTGAAGATGTTGGGTCGACTTCCATACTCATACTTACATATACAGTTGTGTATGAAATGACAAATTAAGCAACCGCAAATGTCCGCATACTGTTTCGCCATAAAAAATAAAAACTTTTCCCGAAAAAGCATTAAAATATGGACATACTATTCGCTAGCCGTAGGAAAGAAACATTGCGAGAAATACAAGAATCGTTTAATCTTAACTTGACAAGGTTCAGTGAGCTATTTACTGAGTGAAAATTTCTTAAGCGGGTCACTAAGAAATTTATGGTTCTATTCTGTTTACAATACACGTCGTTTTAGAATCAGTAATGTATCCCCTATCGATCAGATTTCATATGGCAAACGCTGAAAAAACAGAAGCTAAACAGTATTTTTTCCAAAGAACACGTTTTCTTGCTGTTATTGGATATGGCGATGGATGTCAATTTAAATTGTGATTCCCAAACCAGCATCTGTCCTACAACCGAAAACAGTTTTTTGGTGTAAATGCTATGATTGCTGATTACCTTCCATTGCTGTGTAAAATTAGCAAAAGGCGCTCCCTGTGGCTACTCTTTCCCAGTTTAGCCTCAGTTTCTGCGCTCCTAATTTTTATTTGTTAGTAATGTGAGAATTTTCCAGATTCTTTGGCAAATCCGTAAATATCCTCAAGTTTTAGAGAACGAATATTACTCATTCTCATGACATCGGAACCCAAAACTCGTAGCTGTGCTCTAGCAAAGGCAGGACCCTCATTTCATTCTTGGACCCATCGGTAAAGAAAATATCCGTCAAACCTCCCTGAATGCATTCTGGATTGCTCCATTGCTCACGTTGACATCAAATTTCCTCCCAAATGAAACTGTGGGTATCAGGTCGCCAAAAACAGTTGATACTGCTCAGATAGCAACTTAAAGATTGCTCTGCGTCCCGAAGTTCCGTCTTCGTGCCAGAAACCATATTTATGGAGCCTACACATTGCTTTTATTGCTTCCTGTTGCATCTTAAGATCCAGGGGGAGCAAATCAAGCATAGCATTTAGGGCATCACCAGAGGTTGTACTCATGGCACCCGTGATCTATAAACATACACTTCTTTGCAGCCTGTATAGTTCCGGGATTGTGGACTTAATCATGCACCATCGCCACCAGACCACAGAAGCGTAAGCGATGATTGGTCTGATAAGTACTGTGTATACCCATAGGACCACAGCAGGTTTCAGACCCCAGATTTTACCAAAGGCTCTACGGCATTGCTGAAAAATCCCCAATGCGCGATTCACCTTCAGTGAAACGTGTGTCTCCCAAGTCAGCTTCTTATCCAAGATTACTCCTAGATGTTTAACTTCATCGGATAGACCAAGTGTCACACCTTTCAATGTTGGAAGTCTGAGTCCATCCAATTTCCGTTTTCTCGTAAACAAGACTGTGGTTGTTTTGTTCGGATTAACGGAAAGACGTTGTCTCATGCACCAGTCATAAATGTTGTCCAGAATCCTCTTCGAGCAAAGCCGCCGATGTTAGCGCACAGACAGCTCCCGCATATGCTTGGACATGAAAACCGAGTTCCAGCGAGTTCCAAAGGGGACATCCTTGCTTGGCTCTGACGGCGATTAGTTCGTCACTGTTCTCACCTTTCAGAGAGCATGGAATATATCCACTTTACAATGGTCCGTGTCGTTCGGCAGAAGAACATATTAAGCCGAAAGTGGCATTATCAAAAGCCCCCTCAATGTCCACGAACACGCCCACTGTGTGGCAACTTTGCTTAGGCAACGTATATATGTATCAAGAGTTATCGATAACAACTGCACGAATATCGATTTTCACAAGGTGATCTCATCTTGTGTTGCCGACGTTAACTATAGTAGGGCTGAATAGGAAAATATTTAGCTGTACTCTACTAAACCTGGTATGCACATTGGATATAATTTTTTCATTACTGAAATGGGGATAAACCTAGTCAAACTTTCATATAAAAAAATGTTAGCCGCATTCCGACTTACAAAAATATCTGTGCAAACTGTTTAACGGCAGTTGGTTATCTTAACAAAAAATATTGTGCTGCCTAAAATGGAAGAAACAGAAAAATAACCAGAATCTCCATATAGCGGTAATTTTTAAAATTACACAAAACACAATATTTCCGCACTGAGTGAGGAGTGAAGAAAACTTGCTTGAAATTAATATAATTTCACAGAAAGATTTTTATATGACTCTTTACGGAGTATGTATTAATGATGTAAATTTTTTCAATTTTTACGATCCCGCGATTTTGAGGAATAGGGATTAAGATGTTTATTATTTCGCAATAATTTAACTGGAAAACATTAACTTTTGAATACTCTTTTGCTGACGGCGTTTGGTATTTTCATCGATATAAAAAAGTGCGGAGCATTCGTTGCAATTCGTCGAGGAATGTTTGTGATATCATATTAAAAAATTTTAAGATGAATAGTTGACTTGGTTTATCAAATTCCTTGAGTATTTTGCATAAGATTCGTGGTCAATGGTGACTTTGTGCGACGGTAGAGTATACATTTGAGAATCTAGGAATTATTCATCTTCCAAAGTAAATATTTTTTGTGAATGCTGCAATGTAGTGCAATCGGATTGCGAGTATACTTGACCAGATGCGGCAGTCAGCTGAAAGAGCTCGAAAGTACACCCAGAACTTTAACCGAAACATATAGGCATATACAACATATATGTTACAACATATATATACAAAAAAAGGATATATTTTCAGTTTTATTTTAGTTTTACTTTTAATCTTCATTATTTTTTATCTTCTCCACATAATCACCGTTAATTTCAATGCATCTTTTAAATCTGTAAATCCACAACAATCCTCAAAATCGCGTTTTTGCAGCTTGTTAAGTGCAGCATTAACCGCATTTATTATCTATGCTATCCAACTATTGCTACCAAAAACTTTTCCTCTCACACTTTTGGAAATAATTGGGATTTACATGGTACCAGATCCGGAGAATATGCCGATGGACGAATTTCTTCAATGCCAAAAACGCAATGCAGTTACTTATCATTTCAGCAGTGTGAGCTGGCGCATTATCGTGGCGCATAGTTTTTCAACACTTTTGGTAAGCAGTTTTCAGTATATCATTTGGCAGTTACTATCTGAGACGAATCTAACGGAATAGCAGCAGTTATTTGTGATCTGATGAAGTAAACCGAGATCATTACTTTTGTTGCTGATATTTGCTGCCTGGCTTTCGTGGATTTGCTACTTTCGGGCTTCATACCATGGACTGCTATTTAGTATCTGGGTCGTTAGCTTTTTTTGTATAAAAATATGAGATTTTTAACTTTTACGGAGAAGCAAGTAATCATACTATATTTGACACTTGTGCACTATAAAAAAAATTTCCGTCACTCAAAATAGTTTTTTGTATTTAGTAAAAAAATTATTCAAAAACAAATTTGGATGATTAATTTTGCGCCATTTTGTAGAAATGAGCCAATTGACCACTTCCAACACGATGGAGAAAACTAAATTGTGCTTGGAGAAATCTATGCGTTATCGGAAATAGTGGAATTTAATTCTAAGCAAAGAATGTCTTTGATTATTAAAAATGGCTCGTAATGTGCGCTGGGTAACTTTTCACAACAACTCTATTCCAGATACTCGCATGAGAGGTAAATTGTTTATTATGTTACCATTATATTACGAGGTTTACGAGCTGAACTGCATTGCGGCTAGAGTTGACGCATGCAGTGGTACAAACATGCAAGCAACCCTTAACCCATTCCTTGAATAGGTGAGTGGGTACCACTTTATCGTGACTGGTTGTGCAGAAACGTTGTGGCATGGCAGCATGAACTTTTCAGCATGGCTTGGTGGAGCGAAATTGATGAAGTGGCTATAATAAATTTATAATGGCGTATGTTGCTGTTGTTACTGCTGTTGCTACTGGCACCTATTGTGTTATTGTTTCGGTTATAGTAGCAGCAACACTTGCAAGAACAAACAGTAACATTTCTCTTTGCTCTAACTGCCCCTTTGTAGCATTTGACGCATCTTGTTGCTCAGTTTCCTGGGCATTAAGTTCATAATATGGGAAAATTTCCTATTAATGGGTTGCTTCTTAATAATGAAGCTTATTGCTGTATCCTGACTTTATTGTATTTAGCTACTGTAACTTCTTGAGGATTTACACCATTTGCATGCGATGTGAGCATGTGTAGGTGCTCAATACAACTGCACTCAGTTGTGTTTATGTTCGTGAAACCTAAATGAAATTAATTACAAAGGATGTAGAGCTTATACGCACGTGTGTGATGATTTTATATAGCATACATGTGGTACATGATTTCATGTACATCGAACTGAAATTAGTAAATTTGTATTTAACACCCTTTGATTTGCAATCATACAAAGTAAAGCACAAGCAATCAGAAGCAATTAGAAACGAATTTCCTCAAAACATGCACACGAAATGCCATAAACAATACGTTAAGATTAGGTTGACAGCTTGATTTGTGGGTTGCTTGTGTGATTACCGTGGAGCACCAAACCGATTGGGCTTTTAATGTTGTAGCGTTTGTTTCGATTAATTAATAGTTAATGGGAGTTTCCAATGGGAGTTTTCAACCTTTTGTGTTCAAATAAAAAACAGAATAATCGAGAAATCGAGAGGGAGTTCATTTGAAGTGTGTTAGTATCATACGTACATCTGTGTGCACAATAACAGCAATGCGTCATATTAAGGGGTTATATACAGGGTGGGCCATATAGCGTTTGCTTATTGAAGCACCTATTTTTTTTAGAATGGTAACACAAATGACTTGTCAAATGTGTTCATAATTTACTTAAGGGTTTGACATTTACGAAATAGGACGCTATACGCTTGAACAAAATTGGGAAATATTGAAAACCTATTTTCAAAGTGGTGAGTCTTCTTCTTCTCATCATCATCTTTTCTGATGAAGCTCATTTTCACATCGGTGTCTACGCCAATAAGCAAAATTGTCGGATTTGGGGCTCAGAAAATCCACACGTTACTGTAGAGAAGCAAATGCATCCACAACGAGTCACTGTTTTTTTTTCGAAAATGAGCGAAGAGGCGCGGTTACACTAAATGGCGAGCGTTACCGTGACATACTCAACGAGTTTTTGTTTCCAAAAATTGAAGAGGATAACAAGGACGACATGTGGTTTCAACAGGACGGTGCAACTTGTCACACTGTCAAAGTTACACTCGAACTTTTGGCTACCGTTTTTGAATTCCGATATCAATTGGCCGCCTCGGAGCTGTAATTTAAGCCTGTTGGACTATTTTTTGTGGGGAGCCGTTAAGGACAAATGCTACGCGAACCATTCAGAGACGATTGATGCTTTAAAACACGAAATCGAAGTTGCCATTCATGAAATTGGAGCCCAAACAATCGAAAATGTGCTTAAAAATTGAGTTGATCGAATGACCTACTGTAAAGCCAGTCGTGTCAGTCATTTGAATGATATTATTTTTCATTCATAAATGCCAATGCTCAATCTTCAAAAAAAAAAGTTAGAAAAAATATTGATTAGTTTTTTTTTATAGCCGATTCAAAAAGCAAATTCAGAATTTTTTCCAATAATATTTCCGCAAATGACAACACATGCCATCGAGGCATTATAGGGCATTTCAATTCAACACACCATAAAAAGACTGAATAATGTTAAAAGTTATCGAAAGCTTGGCTGATTTTACTCAATTTTACAATTTCATGAAATTCGCATGATTGTAAAACTGACATATTAAATCGTATTGCTATAAAATTTACCGGAGTTATTGCTTATTATAGCTACTTAAACATGCTCGAATTGTGAATCGCTTAAAAAAATTATCAGAGTTATGAATAAATTTCTTTGAACGATTATCATCCTTTGCATTATAATACCATAGTTTTAGTATGTGGATCGAAACAATACCTATGAATAATGGTTGAATAGTTTGTTAAATTAAATGCAATTTATTCAACGGCTTTGAATGATCATCAATGATCTCTTGGAAACTAATGCTCCTGGTCGTTTACGCTATAGGCTCTTGCAATAGTCCGCAATCAAGTGAGTATCCCATTTTCCCTAGTACCTTTGCTCCTTAGTTCTCTATAGTCTTGGGGGAACCGCCTAGCTTTTCTCTATAATCGCTGAGGTTGTCAAGGAAATGATCCAAGTGAGTGTGCAAGTAGTGCACTTTAATGTTCCTATTTTTAAAGTTTGAGAGAGTGCTTCCGCATGCATAATGGCGATCAAACTTTTGAAAGCACCATGTAAATGAAAACTAATCAAAGTGTCGTTACGACGGTATCGTATATCGTGAAATGAAAATCTTTGACTGTTTCGTAGAAGCGTGTCAGCTGATTGCTCTCTCACCACACAGTGTTGCCAAACAGTACCTTTTGAAACCATTAACGAAATGATATAATATGAAAACAATTTACAAACGATATTTAATAATGTTAATTATATATAAATGAACTATTTGCATTAGTTGGTTTTTGGCTTTGGTTTATTATATACTGAAAAATTGTAACGGACAACACTGATGTGTGAAAAAGTATGTATAAAAAAGTATGAAATGCCACAAATGTGCCGATACAACCAAACACAAGCCCGCACAAACCATGTATTGTGTAAATATAAATCAAACGAAAGCAGCTGTTTTCTACGAGCACAAGTTTTGCGCAATTTTGAGTATCTCACGACAAACAGACAGGTAACTATCATACTACGGTAACGTCGGTGAGTATGGGCACCATAAAACTTCATATCTTGTCGTATTCGATTACCGAGAAAATTCGGTACGACCAATACGAAGGATGATCAAGCGTGTTTCTCTTTTCCTGTCATTTTTTTGCATCTTTCATGAGTAATCTTATTTGGTGCCCGTCAGAGTTGGAATCTCTTTTTTTCTACGTGCTTAATTTCGTGAGTCCGATAAGATTGATGTGTAGTGGCGGAACAATAATTTTTTCTTTATTGATCGTTGCCAAATTTCGATTGCCCTCTTATCGGCAATTTTTTTATTCCAATATTGATCGTAATCTCTACTGTCCATGGAGATTTAGTGTAGCTACTCCAACTGATGTTCTATATATTTAATTTTTTTAAAACAAGTTATGTATGGAGGTACTCTTCTTTCAATGTTATAGAGTGATCGATAGGTATAGATAGACCCATACTTGTTGCCATTGTTCAGCACTGATATGTTGAAGAATACACAAAAAGCACAATAACTGATTCCCCAAATTTCATCCATTTTTTAATAAAATTATTCATGTTTCTGCAGTTTAAAATTTAGAGAATGATGAAAATCACTCAAAAAACCATGTCATTGTTTCACAATTATTAATTTTATTGACTTTTTGATCAAAAATCGCGACGATTTTTTATCATTTGTCTGTGTATAACGTAATCGTAAGTAATGTTTTCCATCCATATTTTTGTCACAACTTACAGGAAAAATATATGATTTTATCGCAATATCTTCAAAACAAGTCCTGACCGGATCAAATGACCTAAGATACGCTAAAAAACATATGTAGAATTCTACGGCAAATAGAAATTTTTTTTTGTATACCAGTGTTATATAGTATCGTTTTATATAGATTTTTATGAGTTTTTAAAATTTTCTGTGAGTCAATTGTCGTATAACGAATTTCAAGCTTGAGTTCAACTTCTGATTGAATTAAAAAATAAATACTTTTGCATGATTACTTTTGTGTATAGGAAAAATTAGAAATAGTGAACAACATAATTATAGAAATCGATGCAAAAAATTTTACTTAAAAATTTATTGCCACTACGCATTGCCATTACTCCTTGATAAAAATATACCTATTGATTTCAGAGACATTGTTTTGGTTTGGACCCCAATACCAAACACTCGGTTCAGTCTTTAATTTTTGGTTATAAAAAAGTTTGCACTTCAGATTTTAGAACTAATATTTTCGAAAACTGCCAAAAACTCAAATTTTATGAGGTTCAACTCCATTTTATTCAAAAACCTGTCGAGATGGAGCATTTTGATACATATGAGTAAGAAGCACGCACATGGACCATAAAGACTGGAGTGATCTTGGACTCTGCATAAAAAACATCAAACCGCATGCATTCGCCGCAAAAAGTTTAAATTTGCTGGTTCGCATGACTTTTTAGGGAGGTTTTGAGCGAAATAAGTATTGAAGTCCTCTCTCGACGAACAAAACTAACACTTTATAAGTTTTTCATCGTGTCCTTCCTATTGTATGGCGTGGAAACTTGGACGATAACAACATCTGCAGCAAGGCTTTCCCTGGAGTGTTTGAGGCAAAGATTATGCAATAGGTTTCTGAACCTTTGAACGTTGGCGACGGCGGGTATCGCAGGTGATGGAACAAAAAGCTCTATGAGCTTTACGATAACATAGACTTAGTGCAGAGAAAAAAGATCCAGCGGCTCCGTTGGCTAAGTCATGTCGACCGAATGGATGCAACCGCTCCCATTCTGAAAGTATTCGATGTGGTACCAGCTGATGGTAGTAGAGGAAGGGGAGACCTTCTTTGCTATGGAACGATCATAGAGAGAAACACTTGACTTGGTCGGTTAGCTCGAAAAAGAAACTAAAGGGTTTTCCAATAACAGGTGTTATTTAAATTAGATTAGAGATGATTAGCGATTTTTTTATGGGCGGAATTGGATGGTATTGATCCACACAAGCAGCTAAACCATTGATATTTTATCGGAAAAGTTTCCGGATCGTGTTATCTTTCGAAGAGGTGATCATAATTGGCCACCGAAATCTTGTGATTTAACACCTTGTGCCTTTTTTCTTTGAGGTCACGTGAAAGAGAAGGTCTACGCCAACAGCCCAGGGAAAATTCAAGACTTCAAAGATGGAATTCGTGAGGCTACCGAGGACATAGGGCAGCCACTTTGCAATTCGGTTATGGAAAATTTCATGAAAAGGATATTTTCCTGTAAGCGTAGTCGTGGTGGTCATTTGCCTGATGTTATTTTCTACTATTAACGGCATACCTTCCTCTTTATAATCATCCGATCATTTATATTAAAAAATAGCATTTTTCTTTGAATATCAAAATAACACCTCTTATTGGAAAACCCTTTACTTGGTCGTTTTGCTAAACTCGGTCAAAATCGCTTAAGTGGTTATCACGTAAAGAGTGGAGCGTCGAGCAATCAAAATATTGGAGAAGAGTTAGAGTGTGGCAACAGAAAAATCTTTGCTTCACAGAATTGCCCCATTTAAGGCCTTCACGCTAACTGCTCCAAGGTTCCCTTGGCCTCAAGCTCGCATTCCGAGAATGAAGTAAAATGTAAGGCGCTGCTGTCAATGTGCTTATTCATATTTGCTCCACTTTCGCAGCTACCAACAATTATTTTCTATATAGAGCAGACACAAAATATTTCGTAAAAGTAAACACATTTAAAGTTAGAGAATAAAATTTTCTTCTTGCACCAACGTTGAATGCACAAGTTGGGAGAAAAGTAATTGCACGATTGCATATGTGTGGGAGTGCAATCTTCTTTCACTCAACATCCTTAAAAATGTCAGTCTTCAATGTCTGAATCAATTAATTTCGATACAATTAAGATGTTTTGAAAAGAGAAATAAAGTAATAAAAAGCCTCTTTACAATACCACTCATTCACACACACTTTTATAACAACTAACGGCTCCCAAAGGGCAATGCAAGACTGTGCTGAGTACTATAGACACTGAGGTGTTTGCGTTGACAGCAATGAATAGTTTAACTGTAATTGCATGGTTGGCATAAAAATGGTTAGTTGATTTTTCTTTTTAAAGCAATACGGATTGCTATAAGAGGAAAAGAGATACAAGTATTATGACAATAGGAAAGTACTCAGTGATTTCCCGATGTCAAAACAAAAATGAAAATAAGTGACGCTAGCTGTCAAGTGAGGCTTGAAAACATCTTGAGCAGAGGTATCCAAGTGCACACGGGAGCAAGGCAAATATGTGTGCTATCTTCGCTCTTGTTTAACCTGGCCTTATACCTAACAAAGCGACAAGCTTTCGTTGATATCAGGGTATCAGTCTTGAATACCTTGAGTATGCGGTCGATATTTGTGCGTTCTCGCCCAAACACACACATATACAGCACAAGTTGTAGGCGGTAAGCGCATTCGCAGCCCAAATATGTGGAATTCAAATCGGAAAAGTAGAAAAGTTGCGTTATCTCGGGAGTGTCATTAATAAGACGGCGGAGCCTTTGTGGGATCATGTGCATTTTTTGGCCTAACACTGCCTACAACAATAATCTCTGGGCTAGGACAAAACAAACACCTGCCTACCAAGAAAAGCGACGTCGGAAGCGGAAATGGATTGGCCATACCTTACGAAAACCCAAAGCAGATCTAGACTGGAATTCATAAGAAAGTCGCATGTGCGGCAGACTATCGACTCAATATTTCATCTAAGAATGACGGGCACATATTTATAGAAAAAAAATTTTTGCACTTTTTTAATTATTCATAATGATATACATGAGCATTATTGAGCACTTATTTTACATTCAGGTGTCTTGCAGGGGATTTTAGCAGATACATATTTCACATATACAAATGTACACATGTCTATATTTTAGTAAGATGTTAAAACAGAAACAGTTACCAGAGTTTAAATAGTTGCCGCCATCGCCAACATTTTGCACAACACAACTTTGTGGTGAATGCTTTCTTTATTTAACTTCCGGCTGTCACAATGATATGCCCGGCATGCGCCAGCAACAAAAGAATGTATTAATATATGCTTGTGTGACAGTAAAGTTGTTTGTACATATGTATTTCACATACGAGGATGTTGACATAGCATTTCGTTTGGTTGTGGTGAGATGTCTGGCGGTGGCTGATAAAGGCAAGTGCATTCGGAAATATAGTAAATATTTGCCAAGGACTTTGATGTGGGGTTGAATAAAAAAATTAAAAAAAACTGAAAACTAAGTAAGAGCTACAGCTGTCGAACCACAAATAAAGTATTGTGGTGAGTCAAAAGAAAAATAATTCATGAGCAACTGCACCGAATCCGCTTATGGCCGGTAGCTAAGAGCACAGAAATTATTTAAAACTATACAGTTTTAAAGAATTCAGGCCTAAAACAAACATAAATTCAATTATTTATACTTATGAGCAAAACAACGTTACTTACTATGAAGTTATGCAAAGACGTAAGAAATAAAATTTAATATTTGTAAAAGTATGGAAATATGTCATAAAATAGTAATCTGGATATTTCGATACTAAGCACAACGAAAGCAAAATCACGCATAAATATATATGTATGTATTGTGTAATACATCAATAAAAGATTCTCAGCCTCAAGATCTACAGGGTTGCCAATATTCGACGGACCCATCTGGCAACCCTGTATCTTTTGACAGAGACGTCAGATCGCTTAATGACATACCGCGTTGGAAGCGTCAGTCCAAGCAGATTTTTACCATGGAACAGTACACGCCACGCGAGCGCTTCCAAATTGTTGAAATTTACATTCAACAAAAGAAGTCAATTGTGAAAACTCAACGTGCGTATAAAAAATTAAATAATGTGAAAAGTGTGCCTTCTAAGAACACCATTAAGCGTTTGTGCGAAAGGTTTTCGACTGGTGATGCTCTTTCTAATCCAAAGAGACCAAACCGACCAAGGCGTCGCCAAGGACATCCCAAAATCGCCGTTCTCATCAGTTGGGTATTGCTCGGACCACTTTATAACGAATTATCCGCATTGATTTGCATTTATTCCTGTATAAAATTCAATTGACGCAAAGATTGTTGCCTGCGGACAAGCCTCGTCGATTAGAATGGGCCCAAAGGGTCATCGAAATCCGTCAGGTCCATCGAAAATGGATATAATACATTTAAAAGATTCTCAGCCTTAAGATCTACAAACTTGATCATTTAAGAAGCCTTTTAAATTAATTGTTAAAGTGCCAAATCAATGCAAGATGTTAAATAAAGAATGCCATCAAATTAATAGAAAAAAGTCTGACTTGAAAAAAAAACGCTCAGATCTTACTATTATGGGCCGTCTTAGAATTCTATTCATTGTTCATAATTACAGTCCTATAGTTCCATTGCATTCACCTAGGTTCCCCTTAATTTTTATAGAAAAAGATCCTTCGTGGTTTTTAATACCATTCCATGGCACTAGACCCCTTTTTTGAAAAAAAAAAAAATTATTTTGTGGAAACAATATGTTGAGTGTCCCCGAAAATTAAAAAAAAAAATTAAGATCAGAATCGTTATCCTTCTCATAGTCATAATCTTTGAATGTTTTTTTTTATTAAAATAATGTTAATAAGCAATATTCTCTTGATAATTTAACTCGTTTTAAGAACCAGTTTACATTATAATCGCTACTCGCTCTCTATAAACTCTGCTACCGTTGTGCGTGTTAAACGTCTTTGAGACGAATTCAGCCGAAGTAAGCTGGATGCTGAATCGCTGAACACCTCGCAGTATTGTCTGCGCCAGCATGGCGTTGAGCTATTGAACAAGTCCTTCCAATCACAATCATTGCATGTGAAGTAGATTTTGTCTACATGGGCACATTTCTGTTGTTGCTCCCAATGCGAATTTATGCCAGCTTTGTTGGCAGCTTTTTCTTCTTTGCTTCAACCTACTTTATCTTTTTAGAGTGCTTCAGTTGTTTCTTCAATCTTTTTTTTTTCGTAGAATGTGCTGTCTTTGCTTCTTTTTCAGTGTTGATCTCATCGCGCTTCTTCTTTCTTTCGAGTAGCTTAGCAAAGCTTTCATGTGATACTGAACCGCACTGTAGAGATATCCAAAAATACTAATAAGATGTATAAAACATAGTTTAAAACCAATTGCGAATATATTGGCGGCCGCCGTAGCCGAATGGTTTGGTGCGTGAGTACCATTCGGAATTCAGAGAGAACGTAGGTTCGATTCTCGGTGAAGCACTAAAATTAAGAAAAAGTTTTTTGTAATAGCGGTCGCTCTCGGCAGGCAATGACAAACCTCCAAGAGTATTTCTGCATGAAAAAGCTCGTCATAAAAAAATATCTGCGGTTCGGATTCGGCTTGAAACTGTAGGTCCCTCCATTTGTGGAACAACATCACCACGCACGCCACGAATAGGAGGAGGAGTCCAAACACCCAAAATGGGTGTACGCGTCAATTATATATAGATATATATGGCCTTGAGACGGTCCAGAAACGAGTCGCAAGCTGCCCGAATGTGACTTGCAGGTATTTTGGCCCACTCGCGGACAATGGCTTCTTTCAGTAAACAGGTGAATCTTTTAGTTCGGACCTTGCTCTCCAAAATGGGCCAAAGAGAATAATCCATCGGATTCGCGTCTGGTGAATTTGAAAGCCATTGTGTGGACGTTACGAGATTCAAAATGTTGTTTTTTAGCCATTTTTGGTTCACTGGAGCTTTGTGAGACGTCTGGTCTGCCACCGAAATGTTTGTGTGCCCACGACTTCAAAGCAGCCTCCAGAATACTTTCCCAATAATGGCTCGATCAAAGCGATTGGTGAGCATCCATCTGCGGTTACAGCAGGCCTAACCATTACTGGTGGCCAATGATTCAAATTCCCATATGAGTGGTCGGTCAAATAAGCCCTATCGTTTTGGGAGTTTACGAACTGCTCAATTTGAAAAATCTTCTCATCAGAAAACACAATGTTCGGAAAATGGCCGCTTTCGATATCGGCCAAGCGAAGCAACTCCTTCGCTCTCTAAAGTCTGACTTGTTGCTGCTTTGGTGAGAGATCATGCGCCTTTTGGATCTTGTAAGGCTTGACTTTGAAATATTTTTCCAGTATGCGGTGGAAGCTACGGTTAGATATTTTCAGTTTTTTCGCCATTTGATTGGCACTTCGTCGGGGATTTCGCTCAAGTCGCTTCTTCACTTTTTAAACCATTTCTCCTGACGTTGCAGTCTTTTTATGACCACCTCCATGACGTTTCGCGATGCTACCAGTATCATTGTAGCGAGTAATGGTGCGATAAGCAAATACTTTGTTCATGTTAAGGTGCTCGAGTTCACGAAGAATCGCAGGTTGTGATTTTCCAGCCAAATGTGATATAATGCAATCACACTATTACGTTTGAAATTCATTACTGGTTTTCTTTTTTCGCGGTAAAATGCTTCCGCGAGCAGATGCCCGTGCATTAACTGCGTGAGCAGTCTGAAGTGCGTTACAGTTCTAGTGTCGAACCCTGTACCGAAAAGTGTACGTATTCTATTTAATATTCACGCGAAAATAATATATTTCCTACAATTTTTTACAATGAGTATCATGAGTACTACAAGAATGAGGTTGGCAATGAGTTGGAAACTGTTGGGGCCAGAAACAGGGACTAAGGGCAAGAGAAAAGTGAACAAATACCCATTATTTTTGCAGATGCGCGTCTTTAAGGCACAAGTAAAATATAATATATTACGATCGAGGACTAGTCAAATCCATAGCATTCTACATATGCCGATGATTGTAGGCGCAGCGTAAAAGCTGTTCTTCGTTGCAGGTTGAATTCTCTCGTCTTTCTCATGACTTAGTCATTCAGTGTCGCAACTATAGCCTCAATACTCATACCTGCCAAGTTTCGATGCTTCGTACTACGACTTTTTTTTGTAGTATATCTTAGAAAAAATTTCATAAATAGTACATAACTGAGTATTTTAGCTATATACCCATTTACCCATGGCGGCTCCTGCATGCATACATATGTACATATAATCAAGTTTAATGCCAAAAAAATTTGAAGTTGCTCACATAAATATCTTCGATTTTCTACAACGGTTAGCCCAAGATAGTTTTTATTAAATTTGCATAATCGTTGAATTACATCGATATGACTTTTGGCAAGTTCCATTTCATTCAGTGCTTATGTTATGTGAGCTCTACGATTTTTTTCTTTCGTTTGTAAGACCAGAGTGTAAGTAAGCGTTTGTACTTTGTAAAGGAAAAGAAATTGACTTGCTGCCAAGTACAAAACTTTGCAAAATATCTAAGTTGGTGGGTGCCTTTAGATGGCTAAATTTGCTCATTTGTGTGCTTGGCTAAGTATGCGTGCGCTAGCCTTTGGCAGCAATGCTATATTTTTTTGTGTGCTCTTTTTTTTTTGATCAAGTGAATTTTAAATTATGCAAATTTAAAATATAAAAAGTTTAATATATAAAATACAGCAAAGAAATTGATCAAATAGATTTGCAAGTTGACTGACTGTCGCTTTGCAGCACAAATTTGAAGTTGGCAGTTAGTGAAGTGAATTTTGATTTACGTGTAGCATCTTTCTCTTGCTCCTTGCATAGCAATTCGGAGTTAAAGTTGAGCTGCATATCGATGGTTTTCGAGAAAAGGGACACAACTCAAAATTAACTCAAAATTCAGAGTTTTGCCGTTAAAAGCAAAAATCAACTACAGAGTTTATATATTTTTATCTGGAAAAGCGTCATAAGCGAATCTTGAAGCAATTCTGAGAGATGGCGTTAGTGTCGTTTTGTCAGGTGATCGAATTGGCGCGTCACTTATCTAGAAAACTGACCCAACTCAGTATTTTGTATTTTTGAATTATGCCACTTTTCTCGAAAACCATCGATATGTACTCATGTAAGATATCAATGTTTTAAAAATGAAGAGACAGAACATTATTTTACATTGTCATTACATTATTTTACAAGTCATTCGACTTTTTTGTGGGCATGAGTAGAAAAACAAAAAAGTCTAGCCATGGAATATAAACAAATCTTAGCAATTTAGCACTCCGCTTCTCGCGCTTGAGAAAACTTTATTTATATCCGATATTAGAGCTCCGTTATAGCAAGTCTACATTTTTTACAAAAAAAATGTATTATTAATCTATAAAATTATTTGATATAACTTTCAAAAGCGTGCAGAATTGAGCATAAAAGCAGAGGTCAAATATACTAAGTAGTCAGACATTTTTGTTACAAGGCTTAAATTTCCGTTCATTTTTGGAGACATAGATGTATGTGTATACGAGTATATACTTATACAGTGGTGAACAATGAAATAGGTGTACGACATTTCGACCAATTCTGGCCTTTTTACTTTAGTTAATTTAGACTCCAGTAATTTGTATTAAATCTTTAAGTTATTATGTAACAAAAACCATATACATCGTTTTTTCAAACATTGTGCAAAAATCACGAAATCTATAAAAGTTCTGAAATTTTTGACCAAAATTTCAATCTTCTTAATTAGAATTTTTAGAATAGCTTTTGCTATGCAGTTTTATAGCCCATTCAATTTCAAACTTGGCTTCGCTTCGAGCTTGTTGTTGTTGTAGCAGCATAAACGTTACCCATATGTAAATGTACGGGGAATGCTACTGGAGTGACAGTCCCTGGCCGGATATAAATCTGGGTCATTCCGGTAACGTAGAACCGACTGTCGATTTTACCTCTTTATCGTTGGTGTTCAAAACTCTGAATTAAGTGTTCCCTTGTTTACTAACGGATATGGTATATACATATATCTTTAACCAAAGTGGTCTAGTTTGGGAAACTTGAAACAAAAGAAAGTTTAAATGATTCTTATGGATTTATTTCGAAAACATCGAATTTAGGTTTCTTACTTTATTTTTAAGGCATAATAACTTTTAAATCCTGTGTCCAAATTTCGATAAAATCGAAAAAAAAAATTAGCGAGATGTATGATTTTAATCAAATCAGTCTAGTTCGGGAAATTCGAAACAAAGGAAACTTTAAATGATTTCTATGGGCTTATTTTTAGAATAGCGAATTGTGTTTTTTTTTTGCATTCTTCTTGTAAAGTATAACACTTTGTAAATACTGTGTCAATATTTCATGGAAATAAGAGAAAATTCTATGGAGGTTGGATTATTTAGTTTTAACCCAGAGAATTCAAATTTTAACAGCCTCTTCAATTTTATTTTTCGTTGGGGTTTAAAACTTTGAATTGAGTGTTCGTATGTTCTTATTGAAGAAGCGATATAATGATAAAGAAAAATGTTTTAATCTCTCTAAATTGAAACAAAGAAGTAACGCTTTGTATAACACTGATTTTTTGGTACGAAGGTTGACATGGTCAGAGCACAAAGAAGTTTTAATATGTGCACTACAGCAAAACTATGTGCCGTTTTTTTAAATATTTTTTTCCTCCAAAGTAATGTACGAAGTTTTTCTTATCTTTAAAAAATACTGTTTCATTTTTCTTTAACGACTGCTGCGTACATTCGGTATTTTTTTTTCTATTCATTCGCCCTTATACTTTTAAACCACATTTGCTACATCCACGCTCCGGAAGAAACAGAGTGAATGCAGTTGTAGTATATGTGCATCTGACGAAAAGCAATACAATGCTGACAAATTTTTGTATGCACACAAATAGTACTTGATTGTTGCAAGTTGAAAGCTGTACGTGAATGCGCTACTTTGCGGCTGCTTCTGCCGCGATTTGTTTATAAACAATTGAGAATGTATGACGTTGCAGCCACAGGAATCTGCTGCAGCGTTTGCGGCACGACGGCACGATTTTTACTCTTTTCAACCTAGTTTTGTTTTTTTTCCGCCTCTTTATGTATTCTTTCTATTCGCTTGTTTCTTTAGCGTTTGAATATAATACAATAGTTGTTGTAAAATGTGGCGTTTGCGGCGAAGTTTTTGTATAAAATGCAACAATTATAGTTGAAATGAGAGGTTGTTTGCTTTCGTTTAGTTTCATTTTGCCGGAAAACTAAGTTTCGTTGCTGTCTGTGCGGTGGCCCTGTCTGGCTCAACCTGGCGTATGAGCAACTTTACGTACATAAAAGTATGTGAGTATGGACATGTATCTATCAATGAGATAGCCATGCTTCAAGACAATATTACAGCATTTAATAATTTAGATAATAATAATAAAAAATACAATGAGGGTGAGTAGCGACAATAACAAAAACAAAATCCACTAAATGTTACAACAAACTATCTTCAACTCGTCTCCACGTTACTAGTCGCAAGTCATCTATAGTTACATTATTAAGTGCCAAGCTGTGAAATTATTATAATTATTATTGATTTATAGAAATGAGAATTTTTAATTGAACATAATTGTTCACCCTTACGAGTAGAATTCTAGAAAAAGCCATAAACGGATATGTCAGTAATTGGGCATAGCAAAACTTTATATATACTTATATAGGCAGCGTACAATTTAGAAAAGCGTGATTCTAAGTCTAGTGATCTGTATGTGGGCCAAAACATTGTGCTAATTTTGCATGTCGTCTGGTCTTTCTATCTACAATCCGCGATTCGGAGGTATTTTAAGGAATGTGCACCCTAATGATGTTAATACCGTTATTCACGGCAAGAGTCTCCCTTGCCGGTTCATCTGGTTTTTCATTACCTTCAATATTCCGATGTCCCGGGACACATATTAAGATGACTTTATGGTTTTCACTCAAGGTGGTAAGGCTATTCCTACTTTGTTCCACCAGTTAAGTAGTTGTTGTAGCTGAATCCAGTGCCTGGATTGCAACTTGGCTATCCGAAGGAATAGCGATATTGCCCTCGAAAGGGAAATCTGCGATAAGTAACCTACAAGCTTCCCAATTGCCAGTATTTTCGGCTGCAAGACACGACTGGTATGAATTAGGGAGATGGACAGATTTTTCAATTATGAGCCTATGAGAATATATACCTGCTTCAACACCACAATCCATTTTGGAGCTATCTGTATAGACTTTAGAGTCGAAGTTGATAAGTGAGAATCCCCTATTCCATTCTTTCCCAGATGGAATGGGAATGGCAAAATTTCGATTGAATGCTACCGTCGGGATGATATAATCAATCCTCTCTGTCGCAGTAATAGACTGGCACATTTAACCTAAATGCTCCCATGGTTGCCATCTTCTTGATATGCAGATCTACCGGAATGTCGTGTGTCAGTGCGATAAAATCCTCTCTATGACAGGATCTGATTGCACCGACCGTTATTGCACAGGCTGGTCTTTGTATTCTGCCAAATAATTTGATGTTGTATTCTCTCCCTGGAGCTTTCCACCAAACCACCGAGCCATACGATAAAATGGTCATATAACCGCCTTGTCCAACTGTAATATATACTTGGGTTGAAGTCCTCATCTTCTTTCAAGCATTCGTTAACAGGCATAAAAAGCAATTTCTGCTGTCTTTGCCCGTTCTTCAATGTTTAATGTCCAGTTAGGTTTAGAATCCAGAATTATTCCTAAATACTTTACATTGGTTGAAAGTGAGAGGATTTGTCCATTAATATTAGGTAAAAGTTGGTGGCAAAAGGCATAGGTTCTCTTTTACTCGCGTTTAAACTAAGCCTAAACGCCTAGCCAAAGGGCGCTATCCCTCTGATAGTGTTGGGACACAGTCTCGATGCCAGTAGCACCACATCATCAGCGTACCCCACATCTATTAAGTTTTATTAAGATTTCGCTAATCACACATAACCAAAAAAGTGGAGGCTTTCACTTTTTGCTTCATGAGGTGCAAAAACATCAGCCCGATAGTCTGCATATAGTTCTGCTCTATGGGAATTGTTGTTCGCCCATTTCCCTTCTATTCCCTTGTCATTTGTGGCCTTTTTAAGTATTTAGTGCATTTCCAGAAGGAGTACTCCACACGACGACTGTTGGACAATGAATGCAAGCGACAAGGAAAACTATCATTTTAAAGTTTCTTTTTTCCGACTAAGGTCTTTGGTCATTTTTTTAGCTTAGATTTATCTACTGGTGCTAGAATTTGATCGCACTTACTGCGAGTTTTCGTTTTAGTGAAATAAGGTCTCTGATTATTAATACAAATAGTCATAATTTCTTTCTTTATTTTTTTTATATTTGGGATTGTTAAAATTATGTGTGGTACAGATAGTGTTTGGAATCGTTGTTTTGCTATGTAATGTTTCTATTAAATAATTGGCGCGTAGCCTTTCTGGGTGTTTGACCGTGTTTCGCCTTCTCTTTGTGTCGTACGTTTTGGTTTTTTCCCCAAATGGAGGGACCTACAGTTTCAAGCTGACTCCGAATGGGAAATATTTTTCTTTTTCATGATAAGTTTTTTCATGGCAGAAATACACTCGGAGGTTTGCCATTGCCTGCCGAGGAGCGACCGCTTTAGAAAACAACTTTTTCTTAATTTTGGGTGTTTCACCGAGATTCGAACCTACGTCCTCTCGCACCAACTCATTCGGCACCAACTATGGCGGCCGCCGAAATTACCTAAGTAATAATGTCTGTAAGTATCTAGGAAGACGTTTTAGATAAACTTGTATATATAAAATAAACTTTCAAAAATAAAAATTGCGAGAGTTGGAAGTTTGATTTGAAATCTCCTTCTCTGATGCTGTATATAAAACAAAATTAAAGATTAATTTATTGTAAAGAGAAATGGATACGGTGGAAGATTAAAGTGAAGAACCACGTATTACTAAGAAACTTTAAGAATAAAATGTGAGTAGCTGCTCAGAACACAAGAAGGAGCACGAAAGCACCAAAGAGCAACGTAAAGAAATCAAAGTATAAAACAGCCACAGGAAGCTTCATAAAATGTTATTCTTCTTCATTTCATTATCCGAAAAACACTTTCGCTGTCGGATTAGTGCTCGCCGAAGCCCGTTTGTCTTGGTTGGCTTATTTTTAACCAACTTTTCTGGAAGGAGTATTAAAGAAAGAGGACGACGAGGCGCCGGTTGCACCTATCTACTTACAACATTTTCAGCAGCAAGAAAGAAATAAAACAAAATAATGGTTATATGGGTAAGCTTTACATGTACTTGGGAGAGAGATGAAGCGCGCAGCTGGCAGTCGAAACTTCAGTAAACGATTACTTGTTCGATCAGTCCAGCCAATTGTTGCCAGAAATGCGTATTTAATGGACGCGTGCTTCGAGTGACTTAAGTGAAATGCAGCGTTGTAAATGAACACACATATGTACAGGCAAATTTACTTAAAGGAATGCGGAAAAAGCAAAGTTGTGCCAGAAGAGTAGAAAGGAAGTAAGCAAGAAATATTAAGCTTACCATTCGTAGTGGACTGCAGAAATTTTGTCAGTGGAGTAATGCGATGGTAGTGGATTATATGCTTATTACTATTTAGTTATATTATATTTATACCACACATACACACCTACTAAAGGGCCATGCGCATTCCTCAGTCAAAGCAAAACAATGCTGGATTTTCGTTCGTTATTCTCTCCACATCAAAGCGAGACGATGCGATGGATGTGTATTGAAGCACGACGCCGGCCGCCATTTGTAAGCAAAAGAAAGAAAAATAAAAAATAAGCCAAATGTGGGTAACATATTTTCTGGATCATAAATGAGTGAGAGTGTATGACTAACAGAAAGGCAGCTAAGGGTCACTACGCAAAAAAGGTAGCTATTTCGAAGGTCAAGTAAAGAGAAAAGCAAACGTAAGACACAAAATTAACTGAACCGTACGCAGGTGCTGAATTTTATAGGTATCGAAGCAGGGCGAAATGCTTGGAGGAATGTAGTTTCAGCTTGAATAAATTATTACAAATCAACTCAGCCATTATCGATTCATTTCGTTATTTCAATTTCAATTTCAATTCTGTAGTATCAATGAAAAATAATTTTGTAAATGTTTAATAGGCCAACAAATCATTTGTGGTAAAATGTGATAACATTTCTGTGGAAATTTTTTTGCACTTTTGCACTTTTTCAGAGTAGATATTCTGAAAACAGAAAGCATGTATAAAAAAGAGTTTTCGCTGCAGCTATTATGGCGTAGAAGTTTATTAAATTTTTTGCTGGTCTAGAAAACAGAAAGTTAAATGCAGTGGTAAAAATGTCGCTTGGATATTTAATATATCATCATATTGCAATGTGGCAGCGCCATGGGACTAACCAATAATGGCTACACGGGAGGAGTAAAATAAACTGAAATAAAATACAAAAAAATATTTAAGCAATTAACACGCAACAAACCACTTATGAATTATCAATGTAAACCACAAAATAAATACTACACTTTTATATGGAAATTAATTAAATAAAAAAATTAAATGAAAACTATGGAAACAACCAAAGTAACTTCGATATGTAGGGGACGTAAATCACAAATTTGAGCTTAAACCGTCAAGCTGAACAATCTGAGGTTTTTTAAGTCTACATTTTGAATTTTGAAATACGGATATCGGATTTGTGAGTGATTTGATAGATGGTTTGTGTTCTGGATCGGTGGCACCGCTGGCTAATTTTTATTTGGAAAAGCTGCTGGAAATGCCATTTCGGTCAATGGTTATTATTACAGAGGCATGAGAAACGATTTTTTATGGCCGGAAATTGAATAAATGGACTTGGAGGATCCTTGGTTTAAGCAAAATAATGCTCCATTTCACAAAACCGATGGCACAATAGATGTTTTAGCTCCAAGTTCGGTAATCTTACTATCAGCCACCTCGGTGTGTTGAAGGACAATTGTTATGCGAACAATCCATTAACGTTACAAGTCCCTAAGGTGAATGTCGATCAAAAGATAGCCAGATCTTGGAAAATAGGGTTTACTGAATCCGAGACTGCGAGGAAGTCGCATAAATGAAAACGTGTTCCACAAATATTAGGATTTTTAGCTCTTTTAAATAAAATAATAGCAAACGACAAACAACTGACGACGAAGCAACTGAATATTGTTCATCTTTTTTTAATAGAGTAGAAAGAAAAGCAAATGTAGTGTCAGATTCAAGCTTTAATCTGAGCATAATCTGAGTCTAGCACATCAGGTATTTGAAAGAAGGAATGGTTAAAAATACCTAATATTAAGTTTCTATTAATTTTTGCTCCATATTTCTCAAAACCTGGGCGTGACGAACACTTTCGAATTTAAAACACGTATTCAGCGCAGAAAAATGCATCAAAGGTCACTCACATATTTAAAAAATAATAATTTTGCAGACTTTTGTGCTATTTATACCAGCAAAAATGGAAAGTGACATGAATCGGTTGAATCCATTCAAGTCGCTAAACAAGATTCGTGAAAAGTGCATAAATGGCTCGTTTGATAAAGATGTAAAGAAAAAATAGAGGTTGTAAGTACTGAAAAAAAATTCAGAAAAAATATTAATTTACTACCTCAATTATTTTGCTATTTGTCCATTTAGTCATTTGTCGTTTTGCTAACAAACCCGGCTATAAAAGAGCAAAAAACACCACTACGAGTATTAAAATACCCCTACTGGAAACACTGGAGATAATGAAACAAATTTCTTGTCTAGAACTTGTACGCCAATTAGAGGGCATCCCTTCTCCTAGTTTCAGATTATCAATGCAGAAAAGTGTACGTAAAAAAATCACTGTTCCAATATAAAAGGTGATCAGATTCCAGGTACTTTTTCCAGTAAGAGTTTTTTCGGCAGATCACGCGTTACTAAATACATAATTTTTTCAGTATTCATTGGCATTTCATCATGGAAAGACTGTGAAAAATGTTCATCGAACGATCAAGCCTACTTATGACGTAAAGGCCGTTATACCGAAGAGGCCCTTTTTTGTCTTAACGGCTACGTCAATAAGCGAAATTGCCGTATTTGAGCTGAAGAACAATCCGAAACCATTCGAGAGTAGTGGCTGTTCTCGAATGGTTTCCGATTGTTCCTGAAAACAATCTTATTTTTTCAATGACGAGGCTGGCGCCAATATAACAGTCAATGGCGAACGCTATACGCACCATTATAAACGACTTTTTGATGTCGAAAATTGAAGTCCGATATTTCCACAACATTTGGTTCCGACAAGACGGTGCTACTTGCCACACAGCCCGTGAAACAATGGGTTTACAGTGTCGTCTTTTCGGTGAGCAATTTATCTCTCGTCTCGTACTAATGGATTGTTCACCAAGATCGTGCGATATCAACCCTTTGCACTTTTATCTATGCGGAGATGTAAAGTCTGAATGCTTTGTGGATAAATCAGCTTCGATTGAGACATTGGAAGTCAACATTACAAAACTTATTCACGAGTCATTCAAAATTGATGTTTACGCATGGCCAATTGCTTTTAGCATGGTGAATTTCGTTCCCGAATTTTGGTGCATGAGTTGAAGTTTCTCTGAACTTCTGAACATTCTCTGCAGCTATGGACGATTGAGACTTCCTACGCTGCGTAGAAACGCAAACTAATGTTGAATTTAATAGAACCATGTCAGTTTGGTACGTGTGGATTTCCCTGCAGAGATTCTCGAAAAAACACATGCATGTGCGCAGCTCGGAATTCACTTTTAACATTTTGGGCAAACTGCTCATGCGAGAAGCTCTATACATATAAAAAAAAAAGAAAATTTAAGTTAAAAGCGAATTTGGTACAAAAATGTGAGATTTAGCTCATACAAATTTTTTCCGGTATAGGGAGCTTAAAATAGTTTAACTCTATAGTTCTTACTCAGATTGTGAGTAACAACTAATTTTTTATGAAAAAAGTTTTAAGTTTTTAAATTATGATCTTAAAAAACTTGTTTTAAACTTGTTTGTAATTTTTTTAGTAAGTAAGGTAATCAATTACAATGTGATGCGATACCCAAGGTGATATCTACCTTTCACAAAGAGCCAGGCGGCGATAAAATGCCTCATAAAGCTGTCAATAATCTCTACGGTAGACATGAAATGTCGCGCATCCCTAACGAGAGAGCTGAGTCATTTCACACAAGGGTAACATGGATTCTTGGCCATTATGGCAATAGAGAGTTCTTCGTTACTTATAGAGGGAACGAAAGGTGCATAAAAAATATGTATATATACTTTTTAATTTAAGAGCTTTTTTAACAAACTTCTTTTTTAATAAGTAAAATAGTTCTTTTCCTTTTCTTTAATTTACAGGTTGCTATTTAAATGAGGTTAGACTAACGGGCTGATGGTACGCCTTTGAGCAGCTCTATCAACCAGTTTCTACAGTTCGAATATGGAAAATAATTGTATTTGTAGCTTTTGTCAAAAATTACATGTAGGTATTTCGACAAGGAACTCATCTGCTTTTGCTTTTGCCAGAGGATTCTTCGAATGAGGGAAGAGAACGAAATAATGTTCAACTCGACTTCGACACTGTTAAGCGAAATTGTTGACTAGGGATCGATTCTAACGCGGAAGTTCTCCAAGGATGTAACTGAACCCGAACTGTGGTCGAGCCATACCTTTTTGAAAACAATTTACTCGAGTTGGGGTCCGTTATATTACTAAGTATTAAATTAAATAAAATTAATAATTAAGTGAGCCTAGTGACTAGGTGTATCTGAGAGGAGTCACTCTTATGTGAAAAACTTTTTGTGCATTACACGACTGTATTCATTTCATAAGCCCTTTGAGAGATTCAGCATTTAGCTCGCCAAATGAAGTGATAAAAAAAGCGTAGCTTGATAAATCCCAACAGCCAAGAGGGAAGTTAACAGAAGTCGCTTAAACAAAGGACTGGTATGCCAGCATACATTTTGCTAAGCAATTTGCTCCAGAAACTTCACATTTAGGTAACTTACCCGCTCCCAAGGCCAAGGAAACCATCTAATTTGAATGATTTAAAATAATGGATTCGACTAATAATTGGGATGCAGGCCGATAGCCTCTGTTGCTTAATTTTGCAATGTGATTATTTATAATTATATTTCATGTAAATAAATAAATAAATAAATAAATAAATAAAAATAAATATATTTTTTGTGATTATTCGCTCTTCAATTTTCTGCCCATGTCTTACTCAGCTCAATTTAATGGTCAATTAAAGGTCAATTAAATGTTTTAATTTTTTTAAACTATTAAAACAACTGCATAAAGTTGTGTCATCTTTTAAATGAATTAAAAAATAATAATTAAATTACAAAAACAAATTTTGAGTTTAAAAAATAGTTAGTTAAGTTTCTAAATGCAGCAAAATTCCTGATGACATTGAAGTTAAATGCCCTGAATCATTCTTGTCCATTAGAGGGTTAAAGAAAATGACTCTGTTCAATTGAATTCTGCATTTTGCAATTTTTGGTTTTTTTTGGTTTTATATTTTAAATAATTTATGCGTGAATTTGCTATGAATGAATTTGTCATCATAGTTATTTTCACAAACAACTAAATATTTATGTAATAATTCTTGCTGCAAAAAATTGAATCCTCAAAGCTATTTTCTGATACAAAATTAGTTACAAAAAAAGAAGTTAGAAAATATTTTTAAAATGTTTGTGTGCGGTGGACCGAAAGTTACTCACTTTTTGCTGAATATTATATTTGGTTGGAAATGATTACATTAAACAAATATTGCATGATAACCCCCGAAGAGTTGCAATACAAAACCGCATTTTATGTTTTTATACCGAAGTTTTTATTAGCGCTAAAATTTTAAAACCAAAATTTGTTACCATTTCCACTAACCGCTCTTGTGACGCGTCGGCGACGCTATCGACAGCATGAAACGCGCCATGGAGTGTAGTGAAAATACTTCTTTTGGTAATAATACATTGTTTTGCCAAAATTCTGATGCTGTAATTGACATTGGAGCACATGTTGTAATAATGATAATAATAATTAGTTGCTATAGCGCCATCTGGTGGCAGCATAGTGCCGTCAAAAAGGTTTTAAAAACACGTCGGTTTTCAGCCTTTGATTTCACTTGAGGCCACCTCCAATCGGCGCGACAGCAACAAATAATAGTAAATTATTACTAAATATGTATAACAAATAAGAGCAAATTACAAATAAGTTTAAAATATTAATTTCATTTTGCAAATTTTAAAATTTTTTTTACCAAATTTATTTATAATTTATTTATTTTTTTTATGTTTCACACCTTGTGGGTAATACTCAATGTCCACACTTTACTAATAATGTTTTTTTAGGCTTTCCTATTAGGCTATTAGATGTCACGTCAACCCAAGGCGAATTGAGTATCTAACGTGGCACCAGTTATTTTATTTTTCGCGATTTTGACAAGTCTAACGTCAGCTCCCTTATTTTTGCTTGCTTATTCATGCCGTCTTACGACAGGGCGAGTTCGTAAGGCGTAATCGTGTATTATATCATTCTTGATATCAACCGCTTTTAAGTGACAGCCATACCAAGCGAATTAATCATCGCTTTTTTCAATAGTATTTGATGCACGTTATTCATGCGTAAAAAGTTTAAATAAAAAAACTACAAATTAAAGTAAAAAAAAAAATTTTTAGGAAAAAGTGAAAACATTATTATTAACCTCTATCTAATATTTATATTACTACAGCGACCGACACTCGAAGTGTAACCAATTAAAAAGGCGATTAATGTCGTTTGGAAAATTACTTTCTTTCCATTCAAAGTAAAAATGTGTGAAAAAAATATAAAAATTAAAAGTCAATTTACTTTTGCTCAATATGACCACCTTTTGCTTTGAGATACGAATCGCAAGCTGCCCGAATTTGGCTTGCAGGTATTGTGGCTTACTCGCGGACAATGGCTTTTTTCAGCGTCTCGAGATTTGTGAATCTTTAAGTTCGGACCTTACTCTCCAAAATGGCCCAAAGAGAATAATCCATCGGATTCGCGTCCGATGAATTCGAGAGCAATTGTGCGGACGTTATGAAGTTCGGAACGCTGTTTTTTACTCATTCTTGGTCCATTCGAGCTTTGTGAGATGGTGCCGAGTCCTGTTGAACGTCCATGGTCTGCCACCGAAAAGTTTGTGTGCCCACGGCTTCAAAGAAACCTCAAGAATACTTTCCCAATAATATTTCGCATTTACCTTGACGCCAGGCTCAATGAAAACAATTGGAGAGCGCCCATCTGCGTTTACAGCGGCCCAAACCATTACCTGTGGTTGCCTCCTGGTGGCCAATCGATGACTCGAAATTTCATATGAACCGTCGGTCAAATAAACCCTATCGTTTTGGGAGTTTACGAATTGCTCAATTTGAAAAATTTGCTCGGAAATTGACCGCTTTCGGCTTCGGTCAATCAAAACAATTCCTGTGCTCTCTCAATCCTGACTTGTTGCTGCTTTGGGGTGAGATCATCCGCCTTTTGGATCTTGTAAGGCTTGACTTTGAGATCATTTTTCAGTATGCGGCGGATGCTACGGTTAGATATTTTCTGTTCTTTCGCCATTTGATTGGCACTTCGTCGGGGAATTCGCTCAAGTCGCTTCTTCACTTTTTGAACCATTTCACGTGACGTTGCAGTCGTTTGATGACCACCTCAATGACGTTTTGCGATGCTACTAGTATCATTGTAACTGAATAATGATGCGATAGGCAAACACTTTATTTACTTTAAAGTGCTCGAGGTCACAAGATTGTGATTTTCCAACCAAATATAATGTAATCACACTATTACGTTTGAAGTTCACTACTGATTTTCTTTTTTCGCGTTTACTCTCGGCAAAATGGTTCCGCGCGCTTTTAAACAATACTCTGAACTGTCATTTAGCCAACTAGCAGACAGCATCAGCCCGCGCATCAGCTGCGCGAGCGGTCTAAAGTTGGTTACACTTCGAGTGCCGGACCCTTATAGAGTTTAATAAATCCTTTAAATTTATTGATATTTATTACGTCATTTATTTATGATAAAATATTTTTTAGGTTCAAAAGATCGTCTATTGAGTTTTTTGAATATTTTTTTGTAAATCGTTTATTTGTACTCTTTTTATGCCTATCAACCTTAAAAGTAGACATATCTTACCTGTATAAGATTTGATTATATTCATTGGCTTAGTAAGTAAATAAATAAATAAATAAATACATACATCTAGCGTTTTATACTGCGTTATATATGTTTGTATGCAGCGCTTCCCCAAATTCACTTTGACTACAATACAAATGCACACTTCTCAGCTCTTTCAGAATAATCAAAAACAAAGTATTTGGCAATCAATTGTAGCGATCGAATTACAAACGCTCCACTTAAAAGTGGAGTTTCTACACCATAATAAGAAACAAAAAGTGTTTGCGCTGCAGCAAACACTCGCTAGCAGTCCCCACGCAATCACGCAAAGCAGTGCCGTATTAACTATGCGCATGACAAAAAACATAAAAACAAAGAAAATGAGAAACTGAATAAAGAAGCGATTATTGTGCAAATAAATGCTGAAAAAGACACCCTCTTTAATCATCGATGGCAACGTAATCCACCACAGTCGATACAAGTTGCGGGAACAAATAAACTAAATGCTGCCAGTGACGCATGCGCGCCACCCATTGCACAAGGTAGTTGCGGTAGCAAACCGCAAATCTTTGAAGCGCCTGCAATGAGCCGCAGTGAGCAGACTACACACAGACATACATATACACATATGTAGCTACCTTAGGGAATACTCTGAACACTAAGAAGTGGGTAAAAAGTGCATTCGATGTTAGCAGGGGTATCCGTAAGTACTTAGTAGTGAGATTTAAAGTAATGCATCTGAAGTAAACAACTTGCAATCAACTAGAAAATGCACAGTTGCGTACATACATACATGCATATATCCATACAACCCTATACAATTCCCTGCAGGAAACACAGTTGCGAACTAGAATGTTACCAGACCACTTTTCAGCTCAACAGTTCGCGACATATCTTTTTCCAATGCTACCAAGTGGTATTTTTAACATGGTGGCCGCCGTAGCCGAATGGGTTGGTGCGAGACTACCATTCGGAATCATTCGGTGAAACACCAAAATGAAGGAAAAGTTTTTTCTAATAGCGCTCGCCCCTCGGCAGGCAATGGCAAACCTCGGAGTGTATTTCTGCCATGAAAAAGCTCTTCATAAAAAATATGTACCATTCGGAGTCGGCTTGAAATTGTAGGTCCTTCCATTTGTAGAACAACAAGGCCAAACCCCCATATATATGTATTCATTCTTTAACCCCAAAAACCTTATCTTTCCAATCCTTACTCCCGCGCATTATTTGCATTGTGGTGGCTAAAACAAGCAAAAAACAAAGAAAAAGATACAGTTACACATTGCATGAGTGGCGCCAGCAAGAGGAAGCGGGAAATCGCGGTAATAGCGCAGACACACCAAATTTAACGAAGTCTTTTAAGCATCTGTGTGATCCTTCTGGCAGAAATAATCCTCTAATTAACGCGGAGCTTCATATGCGAATAATATTATAAATATTCTTATTTAAAAAAAATCAACTAACTTGCAGAAAAATAATCATTTTAATGAAGGTTTTGTTCTAGTCAATGATGAACTGGTATGCTTTCTTCTATTAAATATTGGTATCTCAACTGGAATACTTCTATAGCAGTTTGGCTTTTCCCTGCAGGGATTGTAGTGTAGCCCCATCTCAAGCGCACTTTAGTAGTAAAACAAAAAGGTTCACTGAGAATGAAATGGAGAAGATAAAAGCATGCTGCAACAAATTCACGTTCGCGATGAGCCAGCAACAGCTGCACGCGTGCATTATTTTACATTTTGTTTGCATAAAGTGGAAGTTGAGAAAATATAATATGAACTAGAGTGGGTTGGTCTTCTGTTTATTTCTCTCCTCAGTGTAGCTAGTACAATGTTCCGCGGATTTGTAAGAATATCAGTGCATTTGTTTACTCCTAGACCAAGGCCACTAGTATATTGTACGTTAGGAGGCCAGCTAAGTTGACTTACATTTTAAACGTAATATTGACTGCTTTTAATTGAGTCTAATTGCTTTCAATTAAAGAAGTACAGAGAATGTGTCTGGGGTGAAACAAGACAAGTACCTCCTGTCATAAAACAAATAGTCGGCGCATGCGCATACCGGCACCCCTGCTATTGTTGACAGTTTTGATTTTGAGGTTGTAAGAGACTTCGTTTATTCAGGAACCTGAATTAACACCGATAACAATATCGGCCTTGAAATACAACGAAGAATCTCTCTTATCAACAAGTGCTACTTTGGACTAAGTAGGCAACTGAGCAGTAAAGTCCTCTCTCGACGAACAAAACTAACACTCTATAAGGCTCTCATCATGCCCGTTCTATTGTATTGCGCAGAAGCAGAAGAGGAGCCGCCTCTTGGAGGGTTTGAGAGAGAAGTTCTGCGGAAGATTTTTGAACCTTGGCACAATGACGACGGCGAGTATCGCAGGCGATAGAACAATGTGCTGTATGAGCATAATTTTTTACATTGCATACCGGTCTGAATTTTTTTTGGCATAAACTCGAAGAATGAAGTTAGACCTTTGAAGCAATGGTAAATTTCATAAATACAAGGTGGTGTAAAATCAATCATCCAACTTTGTTCTTGAATAACTTTTTTACTAAAAAATAAAATAAACGGTTTTGGATGATGGAAACCTTAAATTAGAGTTTTACGAGCTCATTTGCTTGTCTGTTTGCCTGCAGCTGTCTAGTTCAGAAGTAAACATTTTTGACTGACTTACGAGGCCTATTTTCCGATAGGGTGATTAATTTTGCGCCATACGCAAGCTACGAACAAATTTTTGGTCCAAATTGGACCGCGTATTCCCATCCGAAATGAGAATTCAAGTTTTAAATTGTTTTCAGTGCGTTAACTTATAAAAACAAGCTATAATAAAATGAGCAAGTCTTGTGTAGATATGTATGTTAAGAATGTCTTAATTAAGAAGCAGTGGAATTATTACAGATTTAATAAAAATAAATTTATTTCCTACGCCTGATTTAATTTTAATGAGCTATTTCAAAATAATGAACGTCTTGGGCGTCTACATCACGAATAAATTTATCGAGACAATCTTCATTTGATTCTAAGAAAGTTGGCGTTTGTAATATCAGGATACCTATTAAATGAGACTTTTTTTCAATTTCAAACGTTTATTAACAAAAAATGGTTATAAATTTAATCTTCAAAATAATAGCCATCGCTAGCGACACATTTTTCCCATCTCTCAGGCAATTTGTGCATGCCGCGCCAAAAAAATTGGTCCTCTTTGGCCGCAAACCAATCATCGCGCCATTTTTTGGCTTCTTCGTGAGAATTGAAGCGCAGCTCGGAAAGTGCGTGGTAATGCGGAGGCCGCCAAGTATGGCGAGTAAGCCGCAAGCACCAGCGGTTCCCAATCGTACATCTCCACCAATTCCCGGGTCGCTCTTGTTCGATGTGGCGGTGCATTGTCATCAAGAAAAATTACTTACTCCCAGAAAAACGCTGGTCCCAGAAAACGCACAGCTTTGCCTTGCGGCCGAAGCGATTTGGTTTGGCCGTTGTTTTTGGCTTGTGGCCTGGCGGACCATACGATCGTTTACGCTTGGGATTGGAGAAATACACCCATTTTTCATCACCCGTAACGATTCAATGCAAAAAAAAATTCCTTTTGAACCTGGAGAGCAGCATTTCACAAGTGGTTTTTCGATTTCCGGAAATCGTAGTTTGAAGGCACGAAATTCGACAGATTTAAGAGCGACAAAAATGCATTGTTGTATAAAACGTAACAAACAATGAACTGAATATTGTTGACAGATGACAGACGAAAAAAACAAGACATTTGGGAAGGTTTAAAAATACTCATAGCGACATTTATGGACTAATAGCTGAAAGTCTCATTTCATAGGTATATACAAATCATGCTGGACTTAATTTTTTTTTTCTTTCTTAAAAAATGTTGTATCCACAATAGAAAACTATTTAAATAAAATCATACTTTTCTGCGGTTTCGTATAGTCCACAACACATTTTTACGTACAAGTATTTACTACTCTCTATGATTGCTAAAACAAGCGATCAAAGAAGGTTGGCATGGAATATAAAAAGCAGCCTGCATTGTGCATCTCGTTTAGTGCTCGATTACGTATGTAGTTATATCCGCATAACGCACTCATGCGCCTCTATAATTTAGTTCTTTTCATTCAATGCACCTAACAGCAAAAACCGACATTGTTTCTCTCCGAGGTTAGGCTATTTCCTTATGTTATGTTATGGGGGTTAAGAGACGTACTATATATGTAGATTAAGGCGGGTCGATATAAAAATCGCTCATTGCTCTGTGAAAATCGTATTCTAGGGATCAATATAAGAAACTTTGCCGAAGGAACCTCTACCTCATACCGCTAAAACGAATTCTGATGTCCCCCAATTTGGGTCGAACGAAAAATCCCACTTTGACCAATTTAGAGTGCTCCAATCGAGGCCAAATGTATGACCGACCCCCACTAACTTTGGACGGCCGATCCACCCATGCCAGTGGCACACCCTCTGGAACTCCCCAGGGGGGTTCCCAATACAATAATTTCAAAATATCACCATTTTTGGCCTTTATATGAGAAAAGAAACTAAAAAGTTCGACCCAAATAGGGGGACATCAGAATTCGTTTTAGAGGTATGGTTCCTTCGACAAAGTTTTTTATTTTGATGCCTAGAATATGATTTTCACAGAGCAATGGGCGATTTTTTTGCCTCCCCACAAAAGACACTAAAAGTTCGACCCGAATTGGGGGACTTCAGAATTCGTTTTAGAGGTATGGTTCCTTCGGCAAAGTTTGTTATTTTGATCCCTAAAATAAGATTTTCACCTAGCAGTGGGCGATTTTTTGGCTCCCCACAAATCGACCCGGCCTAATGTAGATATATATAACCACATTTGTTTATCGAAAATAGGTTGTTTTCGGCATCAACGACAAAGTGTGTTTGTAAGAAACAGAACCAAATGTGAGGAATGAGCTACTGCTTGCAACCGCAATTCAAGGTAGTCACAATGTGAGTATCCTGCGTTGGCGTACTTGTGTACACACGTACATCAGATATATATTATTGTTCTTACGAGTATTGACAAAGTGCAGTAGCGCGAAAGGAAGTCGCTACTCTTTTGCAATATAAAATACATTATATGTGATGCAATGGGTGTTTCCTTTAGAGATATGGAAACTATTGTTTTAATTAAACCAAAACAATATCAGTTTCTAACTTTTATAAATATGTGAATATGTGCTGCACAGCAAATAGCAGCAAGTGATTAACAATCAAGTCAAACGAATATTTCACTTCTTTAAATAAATCAAATATATAACTTTAAAATTTTTATGTACTTGCACATCATATTTTACCTTTAAGCTAAAAAAATGCATATTTCATTTAAATATGAATATATGTATGTGAGTATTTCTAGTTCTTTTTAAAAGTTGAACCATTCCGTATTATGCTAATAGTTATTGTTTTTGAAGAGAAACTTCTTTTCGCGCGTCAGAGTATATCATAATTTCAAGGCCGCAACACACGAGCTAGCGTTACGAAAACCCGTCACGAAATGTATAAGCCTATGGCATACAAGCTATTCTCTTTCTCCGCTTTGTGCGGTGCTTCGTAGTCTCCCCAGTGATGGTAAATAATTTTTTCAAAAATCCCTACACAGCCCAAAAAAATTCCCTACTTTTCCCTACGCTTCAAAAAAATTTCGCTACAAAATTCCCCACATATTTTTCTCCTATGTTTACACTATAATGAGGCACTTGCAACGTCAAAATTGAATTATTTGCTTAAGTTTTGGGCTTGGTGCTGTTTTCACAGTTTATAAGACACTTTAATAAGAAATTTTATTTCAAAAATATATATAAATAAACATATTTATTATATTATAAACACATATATGAAGAAAAATTCAGCAAAAAGACTAAAAATTAGACTTTTTCATTACATTCAGTTCTGTTTAAAACAAGACAGAGTTTCTATTTTTTCAGAATCCGGCACGATTACTTTTAAGATTGTGATAAAGTGGTCCACCACTTGCAGCGCGACATTATGCTCAGCGAAGAACATGCTAAATCTTATTTCCAAATTTCTGGAACCATTTGTATTACTCGGCTTTTTCTTAAAAAAAACTGTTTATGTTAGGTGCCTTTTTTATTGTCTTCATATTTTTTTGGTACGTTTTTGCTTCGGCGTGCTTCTACAAATCAGAATTGCCGCAGTTCAAAACTTTGTCGCACTCAGCGCATTTGCATTTGAATGGATCGTTAGCCACAGCTTTCAACCAGCCACTAAAATTGTCGTCGTCAAGCCACTTGTTATTGAACTTTTGTTTCCGATACTTGAATTTTTCTCCTGGTGTTCCTCCGAAGAGTCAGTCGAAGAGGAGGAGCTCATTTCTGTAAAATATATAAATTTTAAATATAAAAAAAGCTAAAACTAAAAAACAAAACGCCGGACAACTAACAATTTTCGCGCAAAGAAAAAATCGCGTTAGCGTTAATGAAAAAAATGGCAATGTTGCCGTATTAACGCTTTAAAAGTATGCTGCCATAATGAAAAAAATACTGGCATGAAATCTTACTGCGGCTTTTTATTTTAAATGAACTTTTTTAATATTTCCCGCCATTGTAAAATTTTTTCTGTCCTTTTTGAAAATTCCCTACATTTACAGAATTTAAAAAAATCTGTCCTTCTTTTTCGACAAATATTCCTACATGTAGGGAATTTTCCCTACATTTACCATCACCGAGTCTCCCCACTCTGTTGCCGACCGCTTGCCACTCAGCGGTGCTTCGTAGTTTCCCCAGTTTGTAGATACGTATTACAGAGCATACACAGACAATATACACTAATATTATGTCATATACTGCAGACTACGGCCTATGTCATATGGTGACAACAGTACACACGCGTGATATTACAGGGGCGAGGAGATGCAGACGCCTAGACACGTAGAAAATGACGCGGACTTGTGCAGTCCACGTGCTTATCAAAATTATTAAATAATATTTAATATTTAAATATATATTCAGTGAAAGTGAAGTTAAAATTTGCAAATTAATATCCAGTTAGAACAGGTGTGTATTGATACATTTTTATAAACACACTATGTCAAATTTAGTATCTATACGAAGAAATTAAATATCAGTGTTTTGTAATTATAAAAGATCTATCTTACACTGTTCACAGGTACTGTTGAGGAAAAATTGTTGTGCCTTACTAAACCCGATTTGACATTACTAATTTGAGTATTTGTAAGTATAATTTTATAATAGTTATTATAGTTATTATTATTATAGTTATATAATATTATTGTATTGGATGACCATAAAAAATATTAATGATTTTCAATTTGGTATTACTATTTGTTATAGACTTCAATATGCCAAAAACGCCTGCTGAATGTGCACGAGGATACGGAGCTCGGAAAGAATTGTCGAAACAAGAAAAACCGCCAGCGTAAACAGCAGCATGACGCAATCGAAAATGTAGGGCTCGACAGAAGGCTTTGAGGAATGCAGTCACCACTATCGGAGACGAATCATCATCGACGAATTTCTTTGGACCAAGTGAATTACCCATAGTCAATCCAGATAATCCACAACCCAGTACCAGCAGAGACGATGGTAACATTTTGCATCAATATTTATCACAAACGAATGGCCAAGCTGAGCAGGCTCAAGTTCCTGTTGAAAATACTGAGGGAAGAATAATTGTCGTTCAAGCCGACGTGGATCAGTCCAATTCATAGCAAAGTTCAATGAATCCGACCTCAACTACATACATCCACAAAGACGAGGAAATCAGTCGCTCAGCGGTGTCGTGAATATAGACATCGAAAAAAGATGCTGGAAGATACCAATACTATTTTCGTCCAAACTGTATTTCAACAACAAAATCAGGAACAACGACTATATCGACACAATCGAGACAAGAACATATTTATCCCATTTCAGTTACCACAAACTGATTGTATCCACTGCTGCTATTGCACCATCAATACAATATGTACAGGCTATTGAAACATCGACTAATGTACAAATTTCAGAAATAAATGAATAATAATATTATCCACTATTATTGTATGTATGTAGTTTTATAAAAAATCACTTCAAATATGCGCACATAGTATCGCCTTAAGCATAAGCGACTTTTTCTCGATAGTAATGCGCTCAAGTTTGGCTTCTGAGTCAAGGATTGTTCAAAATAAATTACCTTAATGGAAGATTTATAATTTTTGCAAATGACATCGAACGTCTATCATACTTCAAACTTGTGAGTATAAAAAATACACAGTATAAAAATAGACAAGCAACGGAGAGCTGGAGTTCTGAATAAAGATTTCCATGACTTAAAACCATTTACTTTTTATTTATTAAAAAAGTTTGGATTATTAAGTTGGCACCACCTTGTAGTTGGTTTTCCAGCATAAGCTGTTGTACAAATCTGTCCAACTAAATAGTGTATGAGGCTAATTAACTGGCCCATTACTTGAGATGATTCCATCAACAAAATTTTGTTTAAATAAAATTGTGGTTCGGAAAGCTCAGCGGTTTATTACATCATTTTGACGAAATGATTTCGCATTCAGGTAATTCGTATTGACGAGGGACCTGTTAATCGGGTGTTGATAATTTTCTTTTAAAGCTCATCATTGGAGGTAACCTTAACTCCATTCTTAGTTTTTCGAAAGCATGGACTAAACTGCCCAAATAGTAACTTTCTCGGTATGCATCGATAGCTGGACAAACGTCCGCTTAATGTAACAACTTTCCTTGTTTATATGAGGGCTCAGCCAGAAGAATGTCTCGCAACTGAAGAGATTTGTATACTATGAACTTTTGTACTGAGCAATAATTTTGGAAATTTCCAAACTTAACCCTGTTCGGGTTAAGTTATTGTACTTAGTCCCGCCTTAAGTTCCGTTCCAAGTTAAGTCCGTTATAGATATGAAATTATATTAATTTTTTCCATGAAGTTATTTTTATGTAATTATATAAATATTAGAAAAAAATTAAATTTTCATTCGAAATGGTCGTCTTTCGCTGTTATACAAGCCTTCAAACGAATTGACTGCTACTACAGATGTTTAGGAAAAACGTTGATCGTACGGCTTAAAACTGTAGGTCCCTCTATTTGTGGAACAACATCAAAACGCACACCACAAATAGGAGCTCTGCCAAACACCCAAATAGAGTGTACGTGCCAATTATATATATATATATATTTTTTTTTTTTTGCACACAAAGTATAAGTGTTATCTTCAAATATTTATATTTATATTTATCAATATTTACGCTAAAACCCCGCCATCAAATACAACTTGTAAATAGTGGTTTCGACACTTCCAAAGTGGCTATTTCGACGTGAGTGATAAAGATCGCGAAGGGGCAAGAAAAAAATTCGAAGATACTTAACTATAACAATTATTGGATGAAGATGTATATCGAACCCTTGATGATATGTCTAAAGAATTGGATGTTGACAGACCAACCGTCGGTAAACGTTTGCACAAGGGGATGGGGATGGTCCAGAAAGCAGATAACTGGGTGCCACATCACCTGAGGGAGAGGGATATCAAGAGACGTTTGGTGACGTATGAGATGCTTCTTGAACGGCAGAAAAGAAAAGGTTTTCTGCATCGCATCGTCACTGGTGACAAAAAATGGATCTATTATGATAACCCTAAGCATCGACTTTGTTGGAGCCTACCAGGTGAATCGCTGCTAGGTCCATCGACAACGAAAAAAAAATATTCATGCTTCAAAGGTTTTGTTGTGCATCTGGTGGGATCAGAAGGGTGTCACCTATTATGAACACCTTAAGCCATCTGAAACCATCACTGGCGATCATTTCCGACTGCACCTAATGCATTTGAATCGAGCTCTCAAAGAAAAGCGGCCTAAATCGAACGGAAGATCTGACAAACTGATTTTGCCACACGTTACTAAATCGGTCCAGAAAAATTTACAGGAACTGAATTGGGAAATCTTGCCACACCCGCCATATTTCCCAGTTGCACCTTCGGATTACCATCTGTTCTGATCAATGCAGTCAGCCTTTATTGGAGAGCGGTTCACTTCTTACGAGGGCATCGCAAACTGGTTCAATGAATGGATCAAGTCAAAAGAACTCCTCCTTTTATCAAAGGAATCCGTATGCTGTCTGAAAGATGGAGTAAAGTTGTAGCTTCCAATGGCACATACTTCACATAATACCATTTGTTTTTTTTAAATAATTTATAACTTTGGTTATGAAAGGACGGAAACTTATTCCCATACCCAATGCAAAAAAATTAATTTTTCTACGAAAACATTTTACACAGAAATGAAATGAATGTAACACATGTGTTTATTTTATAGATTTCCCAATGATAAAAACTCTTTTTTAATAAAAAAGCACCCGTTACACGCTCACGCCCATATATCTCTACTAAACGTACATTAATTAGTGAAGTAGCAAGAAATTTCTAAAAATATACACGCACCCTAGTATTTCAGTACGCTTTCAGAAACCACTTAGAATAGCTTTAAGGCAATTAGAAAATTTTAAAACAATAAATTAGGTTACCAGAAAAAGAATAGTAGTTTCCCCTAATTTTTGTGTGGTACATAAGCTAAAGTGTTATAGAAGTTTTCATGCTGAATTTATATTGAATCACGAAAGTAATTAAATTTGTAATACGCTGTCACTTCAGAACATTCGTGAGTGTGCACTCGTGTGAATTGGGGATGTCAGACAACAAGCAAATATTATAATTTTTTTTGTACAAATGTATACAAATCAAAAAAATAAATGGACCAAAACTCTATACGAATATTGATTTACAAAATGCAAAACAAAGACATTCCCGACTGATATGCTCTTAAATTGGCATCAAAGAATGAGCCTGAATAGAAAATAGAGGTCCAAATTGAGTATTTGTTCCCGTGGGTGCACACATAGTAGATGGTTTGCTTTTATCCACCTTGATTAAGAATCCGAGCCTCACGATAATTTGATTGATTCAATTGTTGTTTTTGTTGCCTATTATTATCCTCAGAAACTTTGAGGTGACTTTGGGAAACTGTGGTGACTGATCCGTATAGACCCACGCTTATTAGGAGCGGAACAATCTCCACTCACATTCCATTAGGGCAGGAGTGAGCAGCGTGTGACGTTTGAAAACAGTGTTTTGGTGCCTGTTCACGGATGCCTAGAAGGTGGATGGAAGGTTTTGCACTTGTATAATAAATGTTAGGAAAGTAAACATTTACTCTATTAGCCCTGGTTCGCTCGAAGCTGGTTAAAGAATGCCTGGTTTAATGAATCATCTGAATTCCTTGAAATCAGGTTCTAAGTACGAGTTCACAAGCATATTGCGAGAAACTGCTGTTCGGATGAGCTAACTAGACAAACGCCCCGTGAAATGGCTTCCCTGCGAAATGAAAGGGTTGGGATCTCCTTGGCTACCTGTGGAATGGTCGTTGAAGGTTGGTTTTGTGTAAACTAAGCATGTATACAAATTTGTAAGGTCGCAGATGGATCGGAGGCATATCTGGGAGCTTCTAAGTTTAAAAAAGCTTTAGCTCCCGAACATTATTGTTGTGAGATTCAAAAACTTCATCAGTAGCAGTACTAGAATTTGATTTTTTCGTCCTCTCTTCACACAACCATTTAAGGTCACCTAATACATCGAGCTTCTTATTGAGACCCTCCATAAAGAAATATTTCAAAACGGGTTTAGAACCCTCAGTTCCTGAGCAATGGATCATAAGCTTACGTGCTGGTTGGACTCCACGATTTCCATGATTTTATCGAATTTCTCTAGAGCGTGGCGTATCTCCGGAACAAAACCGATTTGCCGTAGCATTTGTTAGGGTGTCGGGTCTGTAAGAAGTACACTTATTTTAAACGCTTGCACCGACGCGCTCAAATGTCTTCTATTTTAGAAGGCCGTGAGGCACAACTGACTTTACCAACATCTGAATTGTGAAAATTTAATAAATAAATTAGAATATAAACGCAATGAAGGAATATTTTGCGTGATTGCGCCCAATATTTGCTAGACGAAATGTTAGTGAATCTACAGAGGCACACATTTTCATTTGAGCACGGCGACGACATCACGCGTTTGCAGCAACAATAATTGTTGCTAAACACAACAGCTCGGCAGATTTAGTAAGCACATTATCTTCGCTGTTCTGCTTTGCTATATATTTGTCTGTAGGATTGTCACTGTGTCATAGAATGTCTCAGCACGTGCGGCTACGACTTTTTAACTTCACACACGCCGTTTGAGCAGATGCGAGATTATGGCATGTTCCTACTTATGCGCGTGCATGCGTGCTCTCGCTTTGCATTGCAGGATTTATGTACTATTACGAAAGCAAGCCGCAGCATTGACTGCAATTAATATACGAAATTTGACAAATGAAATTATAAGAGGAAGGCTGTAAGCAGCCGACGAAGTGAAACGCAGCATTTGTGGTGATATATTTACCGTATACACACTTACATATGTGGAAATCGTTGATAATTATCAACTGAAGTAAATTCCGTACACCTAATTATTTACCCTCGCCGGCATTATATTTTTCACATAAGCTGAAACATTTGCAGGAGTCTTACTGCAATAACGAAAATTAAATTTCAAATGTCTGTTTAAGCGGATTACACACCCCTTGTTAGAGCGCACACAAAAGTGCTGGGTTTATCACACATTAATTAACGATTTCGGCAGATTCATTTGATGTTAAGGTATGTAGTAGGGACGCCAATCTCGACGCTTTGAAAGCATCGAAAATATTATACCGGAATTAGTTGAATTGTAGCGAGGTAGTGCATTTAGGTTTTTCAGGTTAAATAAAAATTTTTTAGGAAATTATTGTCATTTCTCTTTATTATGATAATATTGGTGTGGCTCAATAACGTATGGAATAAAAGATCGGCCAAATGGCCACCGCGGCCTCGACGGCACACCTCCATCCGATAGTCCCGATTTTCGATGACGCTGAGGCATAATTGAGGTTCTATGCCGTTAATGTGCCGAATTATCTCATCTTTAGCTCTTGAATTGTTGCCGGCTTATCGACGTACACCTTTTTTTTCAAATAACCCCAAAGAAAGAAGTCCAACGGTGTCAAATAACATGATCTTGGCGGCCAATTGACATCGCCGCGACGTGAATTTTTCTGAAGATTCTGAATAAAAAGTTGGAAATTTTGATGTATGTTTTTTTTTTAATTTGTAAAGCTTGAGCTATTGTTGAGCTTTATTGTTTTGGTGGTAGGATGCACCATACTTTAATATCGCCTCTGTCCACTGTTCAATAGGGCAATCTGTTGATGCAAGTAAAAACTTGCATCTAAAAAACTCTCCTTGCAGTATCTCCAAGTGAAAGTTTTCTAGTTATCACCTGGTCCACGACTGACTTAATTTCTGTTACTCGCTTTGATGGCCTCATCCTACACACATATTCTACACTTTTATGCCGCCTTTAAATGGCAGATGGTTGTACAAGGTGGTACTTGTTTACTAAAATTTGTGTGGTGGAAATTTTTATTTTGACCTTTACGCGATCCATTGCTTGTGTGTGTCTATAACGCAGCTGTCTAGTTCAGAATTGAAGTACGACACCATTTGCCAAAATTATATATCTTCCGATAGGGTGATTAATTTTGCGCCACCTTGCATGTCTCACGACTTTTTATGGTAGTTTGTTATACAGCTTTTGTTACTTTGTGTTCACAATGGGCATAGACTCCAAGACAAACCAAATGGTAGCCACTGCAGTAGTTTTATAGCTAAACAAATTAAAAAATCGATACCACACTATATCAACGCAAACAGATTTGGAACAACCCTTAATAGTGATACACACAAAAGGCGTATAAAAACTAAAGATAAAAGCCATTAAAAAGGAAATAAAGAAAAATAAATACCAATTTGCATTACAGTTTGGCGTTGCTCAACGTAAATATCAACTTTTGTCGGGTGCATTTAATGCTTCTCCTCCTCTTCCTTTGAGTAGCCACACACACACACACACACAAAGTAGGCATGTACGTAAATGATATTCACACCATTGCCCGCACGACCAGCATCAATTGCTGCTATCATTATCAGCAGGTACGAGCATAACGGGCATTTTCGCTTATATTACTAGTTATGCGCAGCATTTAAGTTTGTATGTAATTTGGGGAAGCATCCTACCCAAATAACTTCAGACATTATTTCACTTCGTAGGCAGCAGTCGCCCACTTAAGACCACCCTTTCGAATGTCTTGCCAACATTTATATATTTATTTTTGGGATTTTCTTTGGGTCAAAACGGTAAACACCAAATTGTTAAATTGCGGAAACACTTAAGTGATAACAAGTAAAATGATTTTGTTACGTTTACCCCTCTTGCTTCCATCAAATTCGCTTCAGTTTTCCTCACTCCACTGGTTGTCTGGTGGTGGTTGGTGGTTAGTGGATGCCCGCGTAAGAAGGCAAGTGCCCGTTAAGTGTTGTTGCGGTTGGCTTTGTGGTTCATAAACTTTATACCAACCACCCCTGAAACATCTAACCATTCTCTTCAAACATTTTCGCCACTTACAATTTCAGCCACTTCCTTTATGCTCGTTACGGCCGGCTTGTACTGCCATCCGCTTTCTATTCATTCAATGCTTACGATTTGATTTCTAATGAGTAATAAGTGTTTGCCTTTCGCTGCAGTTGTGTGCTTTTACGTTGTAATTAGGTTTGGTTAACGGTTATCTACAGCCACGAGATATTATATAGTGTGTAACTAACATACAAAGCAGCAGTTAATTGAAGGGTAAAATCCGTTTGTAAAAGCTGATAACAGAGTAAGGCTGTTATTCAGCGGTTATAATTGGCATGATGTGGTTGAGAAGCAGAATTAAGTGAGTCGAGGAGATTAGTAAATGAGCATGAAAGGAATTGATTACTGAATGTTTTAAATGTCAAGAAAATTTGGTGCTACCGTGAAAATATTTTAATCTAATAGATATCAAACACATTTTTTGTTTTATGCTCAAACACTTTACATAAGAAAGAAAAAAATGTTCCGCACAAGTAAGGAAGGATACATTCGTTTTGGGCTGGCTGGTAATTTTCAGAATCAAATTGAGCCATATACAATAGCTTGTAACATCAAAAGTAGGAACGGAAATTTAGTCATAACATATAAAAAGTGGACGTGGTTCCTAACCGATCTCACTAATAACACTGTGTGCCTATGAAAATATATTTTGGGATATACATCAAACTACGTAGTCTTGCCATAAATTCTGTGACAAATTTTAGAATGCGTACGGCGTGAACAAATTGGCAGAAAAAAGTGCCCTTTTGTTGGAATGTATTATCCACTCATAAATTCTACTCAACTTCGCGGTAAATTTCGCTTGTTAATAATGGAGTGGGGAGTTAAGAAAACCGCATTACAGTTATTGCATTACTTAAGTGTGGTAAAAGTGAAAAAAACTTATTTTCTGAATATTTCCCGAATGTTTGCTTACCGCACGATCAATCCTTTGTTCCAAACGTCTGATGTGACAGCGAGGTTCGAACCAGTGCAGCCATAAAAGCCGTTCGAGAAAGAAATCGCACAAATACCCTTAGAAAGCAGGAAATCATATCGAGGGAAATGAATTTATAGACCAGATTCATGCGAAGACTAATTGGAGATAGATCCTACAGAACTTTTAAGAGTCTCAAAGAATCTTTGTTTCGAGCAGCGACGTAAATAGCCATGGAAACCGTGCGTGCTGCAATAGCAGAATGGCCTAATCGTTGGAAGACTTGTGTAAAATCAAATGGTGACCTTTCGAATGAATAAAAAAAATAATTGTTTTAATATTTACATGTTTAAATAAATTTAACTATTTTGCAATTTAATATCAATTTATAACAGACTTAACTTGTAACAGAACTTATGCCAGGACTAAATATATCTATATGTCTATATCGATAACGATATCGATTTCTTTATGCTTTTGAAGGAATGAATAAAAATGAGTTTTGCACTTCAGCCTAATTTTCTTTTGTGCCTTTTAATATCCACAGTAACTGTTCCAAACACAGTTCTCTTAATAAACCCCGATTACACCCCCTGAACGACCTTTTATTACATGCCCCAATAAGGACTTCGTCTGGCAAAGCCATATAATTTGAAGCCAGTTCACGTCTCTTAGCCTTCGCTCTTCTGTTGTCCCAAAACAGGGAAGGGTTTGAGCTCTATTATTAGGTGGCAGTCTTCATCCAGTACTTTGTTCCTTAAGACTAATGCGATTTGTGCCTTCCTAGCAAATTCAATTACTCGGTGCACTCAAGGAGTAATGAGAACTTACCCTCAAAGCATGAGAACGCCTTGAGTGCCGCCTGAATATCACTCAGAATGGCGATTCTCTCATTTTCATATGCTGTTGCATACCACCTTTATGTGAACAAAATTATCATTCCCTTGTGGCCACACGCGTGAGTATAAAAAAACATATGGTTTGTGCTATCCAAACTGAAGCTGCAAATGCGAGGAATTAGTTTAAAAATCAGAAAATAAGCTGCAGTTTTTCGATCTAAACTCTTTCATAAAGATTGGGTAAGGTTTAGCAGCCGCATCACACATAGAGATAGCGATTCCACTTAGACTATGAAATGGGTCCGTTGTGAGCCGCAGGGGCTGTGCTACATTTCCCCTTCCAGATTGAACCATTTTGAGCTTTGGACGTAAAAGGTTGTTGATACTTAAAGTTTATAGATTATCTACAAGTATATTCATTAAGAAATAGGATACTAAATATCGGTTCCTGCTTCTGGCTGTGTTGAATTATTTCCAACTCCTCCTCATTCCTGCAGCCAGGACAGAAATCATGCATGTAAACGCCTAATCTCCTTGCGTGATTTCCTATGAGACAATGTACTGTGAGGGCCCCTACTAAGGATTTGAAGTCTACTCAGTTTTATAATACTCTTGGACAGACATAGAATTCGCCTTGGGTATGTTTGCATAGCAATTTCACAGGTATTGTCACTAATCCATCTTTGATTTACAGAACTGATTAGTGCGCCCATAAGGAGAAGATTACAAGTTGCGAGCCGATAAAATTATTTATATTTGGCACACAGGTACCCTCTCTTGTAAGTTGGTAAGCCTTACAGTTCCCTGGTATATCTCTGTGGCCTGGAACCCAGCATAAGATAATGATAAGATAATCTTTCATGAAGATTAATACAAAAAATAAAGGAGTCATAATCAGCTTTAGAGCCATTGCATTTTGAGTATGCAAATATAGATTTGAGCCATCTCTTGGTGACCATTTCAGGTCACCTCCGCGAAACTTAACTACGACCTCATGTGAATTGGTATCAGTAATCTATCACGTACCATGGTTTTAGGTTTGTGTTTGAATTTTTCTTTGAGTTTATAGTTTATTGCTACGAAACTCCATACGACATCACAAGATTTTTATATCTGAGGTATGAAAAAATAAAAAAAAATTAAATTTTTATATGAAAGGTTTTTATACTTGTACTTCTATATTCTTATTCCAATGATCCATCAATATTTTTATACCAACTTTGTATTCTTTATCAGTCTCTTCCGTGAGCCTATGCAGCTCAGCTACCATTAGGTAACCTTCGTTTTCATCGAAGATCTGGAGAGACGTTTAATTGGTGTAATCAGTACACTTCCCATTGAAGAGATAATCATTATCATTTTTAAAACATTATTGTAATCAATCGTTTTAATAGATTTATGCTACAGGAAATATTTAACCCAGAAGTGACGTAAATCTTGAAAAATGGATTTAAACACCATGGACCGGCATTCACAAAATTTTTTATTAAGACTTTTATGATGTTACACCCACATTTACTACCGAAAATGTTCTTAAAAAATGTTCCATTTTTATATAATGAGACACCGCATATCAGCTAAATATGCGTAAGTAAAAACTCCAAAACTGTTATGGAATATTTTTGAAGTGAAACGAAACACACAAAAACTTTAGGTGTTAATAAAAAAAGAAAAAGCAGACGAGTCTTTTTAGTAACCTAAAAGTTGCTTTGTACATTGTACCTTTGTATGTATGTATGCATATTAGGGAGACCAATTTTTGATACTTTTTTCGAATTATTTAAAAATTTATTTTGTTGAACAATACAATTGGAGATAAATTAAATTAAGAAGAAGCGGATTGTTCGATGTGTAGTTCTATTACAACAGAAATTACTCCAAAAAGTCGTTTAAGGTAAGTAGGCCTTTCTATTGGCTATATTTTCTCAATTAAATTTTTTCGCCAAATTAAATAAAAAAATGTTTGTAAAGGGTGGTTACATTTTAAGGGCCGATGTTGAATGTGAACTACAGCTAAGCGTCAAGCTTTTTCTGCATTTCATTTGACATTTTTTTAATTTCAGACTAACTCAATTTGAGTCATAATCGAGCAAGGTGTTAAAGTTATTCAGGCTTATTATGAAAACGGGCGTTCAAATCAAAATGCACATCGCGCACTTCGTGATTTTTTCGATCAATTTAATCGTCCAAATGTGCGTACAATCGGAAAAATTGTGCAACAGTTTGAGCAAACCGGGTCTATAGGAGATGTGAAAACACCAGTGCATGCTCGTACAGCTCGTACTGCAGAAAATATTGCTGCTGTTCGCGATAGTGTGGTTGAAGAGCCGTCCACCTCAACTCATCGTCGTGCCCAACAATTGCACCTCTCACGCTCGTCGTTGATGAACATTATGCATAAAGACTTGCATTTACACGTTTACAAGGTGCAATTGACTCAAGAACTAAAGCCTCTTGACCATTTCAAGCGACGGCAATGGTCAGAATGGTGGCAGGAAATGGCAACAGTGAATGACCAATTTTCGAAGGAAATCATCTTCAGTGATGAGACACATTTTCACCTCAGTGGATTCGTCAATAAGGCAGTTACTGTGAATAGTGTTCACTATCGTGATATGATAACGAACTTTTTATGGCCCGAATTGGAAGATATGGATGTGGACGATATGTGGTTTCAACAGGACGGTGGCACTTGTCACACAGCTAACGAAACAATGGCTCTTTTGCGCGAAAAATTTGATGGCCGAATAATCTCACGTAGCGGCGATGTGAGTTGGCCGCCAAGATCATGTGAGTTCACACCGCTGGACTTCTTTCTTTGGGGTTATTTGAAAAAAAGGTGTACGTCGATAAACCAGCAACAATTCAAGAGCTAAAGAATGAGATAATTCGGCAGATTAACGGCATAGAACCTCAATTATGCCTCAGCGTCATCGAAAATTTTGGACCATCGGATGGAGGTGTGCCGCCGAGGCCGCGGCGGCTATTTGGAGAATATTTTGTTCGGCCCTTGAACTTAACCACCCTTTGTAAATACATTGCGGCTCCTTACTCTCCATACAAAACATGGTACTATTTTTCCATCGGAACTCTAAAATATATTATATTTTAAGACTTCCGACAAAATATTTCTGAAAAATACTCGTATTGAAACTTACGTGAAGTGGACCGATTGGAAAATACCTCCAAGCTATCCATATTCATCATCCATATAATATACATCGCCAGTCCAGAAATAAATCATCATCATCATCATGGTCATCAGTCAGCGCTACCACCGGGGGTTGTTTTCGGCTGGCTCACTACTCTCTTTTAGGCTCCTCTATCATTTGCTAGTGACCGCCAGTTCCTCATTCCAATCATTTGCGCGAGTGCTTTCCATTCTTATGACATGTCCCAGCCATCTTATCCTTTAGACTGAGCAGTTCCGAGTTGCTTCGCAGCATGTACTCGCCTCTCTCATTTCTCTTCGAGCCTAACGTTTTACGCAGTATTTTGCTATCGAATACTTTTAGTAACTCTTCTACTAAATTCGTCGTACATAATACTCCGGAGCCACATGTCACTATTAGCTCAACTATTGTTCTGTACATCTGAATTTTCTTGCTCTAGATAAAAGTTTCATGTGAGCATAATAAGCTTTTTTGCGGGAAGTAGACGCTCTTGGATACACTACATTGTGCTTGTTACTAGGACGCCTAGGTATTTAAATTTATCAACGCTTTCAAAAAATATATTTTTTGTATTAAAATCATGCACATGTCTTCTTTCTTCATTTCTACATAGAACCATGTATTTTGTCCTTTGCTGGTTCACAGCTAAACCAACTCTTTTAGATGCTAGTAAAACAATGTCATTGTCATTGTCATTTATACATCTAAGAAAGTCACCTAGCACAATCCCAACACAATGGATCTCAAAGAGATGTACTAATAGATCAAATCTCGAAAAAATTTATTAAAAAAAGATTGGGTAATATTCGTACAATAAAGCACTACCAAAAGCTTAAAAAACAAAAGTCAGTTTGAATTCGGTTATTGAAAACCAAAGCGATTACCCTAATGTACTTTCGTATTGCCCATAAAATGTACGCGAAATCATTTAAGCTTCTACATGATTGCTATTTAAGTTGAGTAGTCTGAAATAAATTTTTAAACTCAAACACCTGTGCACCATAAATGCGTTAAACTACTGGCGCGTGCCTAATTCGGTTGAGTCATCCTGCAGCATATTTTTACGCGTTGTACGTTGTAGTCTGTATGGACAGATTTGCTGCAGCGCTGCCGCGTACTAAGGTGCAGTCAGACGTGGTAAAGGAAGCGATTATTGAAAGACTTTAATCGCTCATTTTCGAAAATGAGACCCGGTTGTTCTTATTTTTAGTATAAGGAAAATTGAAGCCGAACGACCTACCGCAACGCAGAATTTTTGGTGAATGAGCTCTTGGAAAGTTGGCCGAAGATCCACTTTTTTATCGAAAAATTGTGTTCAGCGACGAAGCTCATTTTTGGATCAATGGGTACGTAAATAAGCAGAATTGTCAATTTTGGAGTGAAGATCAGCCAGAAGAATTGCAAGAGCTACCAATGTATCCAGAAAAGGTCACAGTTTGGTGCGGTTTATGGGCTGGAGGTATCATTGGACCATAATCTTCAAAGATGCTGCAAATTGTAACGTAACTGTGAATGGTGAGCGCTACCGTGAAATGATATCCAATTTTTTTTTGCCCAAAATGCAAGAGCTTGACTTGCATGACATGTGGTTTCAGCAAGACGTAACAATGGACTTGTTGAGAGGCGAGTTCGGTGAACATTTTATTTCACGTTCGGGACCTGTCAATTGGCCACCCAGGTCGTGCGATATAACGCCTTTAGATTATTTTTTGTGGGGCTATGTTAAACTCATGTCTATTCAGACAAGCCTGCTTCAATTAACACATTGGAAGACAACATTAAAGCATTCATAGGTGAGATACCGGCCGAAATATTGGAAAGAGTATGCCAAAATTGGACTAAGCGGATGGAGCATTTGAAGCGCAGTCGCGGTCAATATTTGCATGAAATAATCTTCAAACATTAAATTATATCGACTGTACTATCGACTTAAATAAAAATTTCATGGATTTTTCTGAATTTTGCGTGTGTTTTTTTTTTAAATAATTTCCTATAGCTCTTAAAAAATCACTCTTTATTATTGAGCTTAACGCGTGATCAAGCTTTTCAATTTAGTGTGAAAGGGACTTGAGAGGATTTTGTCTCGTTTGGCTTAATGAGCCACTTTTTTAACCAATAAGTTATTTTATCAAGTCCTTTCTGGAGTTTTTGGGAGGTCACCTCCACCCCCAGGTCAACTGTGATTACGGCAGTGTCATCCTCGAACGTACCAACTATTGTTTCTTCAGAAGGTGAAAGGTCGTATGTGTATTGTAAGTATAGAATGGGCCATAATACTGTCTTGGGGTACACCAGCAGAATTTTCAAATAGTTCAGGCTATTCTTCGCTGTTTTTGACAAAGAAATGTCGATTATTGATTTAGGACTTAATAAATTATTGGAAGTGTATCTTTTATTTTATAGAGTAAGCCTTTTTCTCAAACGCATTTGGCAGTTTCAGTACTTCTCCTGTTATGAGATCATATCCAGTGTCATCCTAGTTTTTTAGTTTTTTATCACTTCTTTAACTTCATTTTTCGAGAATTTTTGCCTGGATATGGCATCTGCAATAAAAACTATTTTTCAGCGTTTTCATTTACTGCATTGCCCCACTATTTCCCAAAGTGTTACTTAGAACTTAAGGTTCAGATGAGAATCAAATGAGAAGATAATATATGAAGGAGGCATAGACATGTTTTTCATATAATTTCTTTTTGAAATTAGCTATGTTATTATTACTAAAGTAGCATTGAAAGGTAGCACAGTTATCCCAAACTTTAATAAGAATAAAAAAACCTTTCTAATCACATATACATACATACATTCCGCTCAGATGTTCACCTTTTGTTACGTAAAGGCAAACAAACAGCCCATATTTGCATCCACCCGCGAAACACACTTTTTAGTTTGCATGACTTTTGTCGCTTCTGTTTAATTAAGTCAATGCAGATAACGAGCAAAAAATGGAAAGCGTTGACAGCAACTTCATGCAATAGCAACTTCAACATACCAGCAACAAGTAACTATGCAATATCCATGCACACTTGAGCACAAGTTCACATGTGTCCAAAAACACAACGACACTAAAAGTTAAATAAAAATGCAACAGGCAACAAGCCGACAGCAAAGTAAATACGAGTACAAATAAGTTCCGGGCAAACCGCTAAAGTTTGATTGACTTACTCTGGCGTGTGTGAGTTTATTCCCGACGGCAATACATATATATATATACATATTTATGTACTTAGGAAGCAACAACGCGATTGTAACCCTGCAGGGAAATCCACAGGTGCCCAACTGGGTTGCTTCTAGTGAACTGAAAGCAATGAATAACCGCTGTTTGCTTACTTTTTGCTAAAAGCAAATAATAAATTTTACACAGCGGTTTTGTAGGTAGTGTCAATTTTCTTCTGCCGTATCCCACTTGCGTTAGCTTTTGACTAGTGTTAAATTCGACGAATTAAATATATATAAAACAAAACTGGGTTGTACCTTACGCTTCAAGGAAATGTGGCGTACCACTAAGAAAGGTCCGGGCTTGATCTTTCAAGAGACAAATAATTTTATTTTTTGTACTTCTTAATTTCCTTTTTTTAATAATTGTGCTACAGTTTATCAGCTTATAATTTCCGAAATCAAAAAATATCTTTTTCAAATATCGTAAAATACTTCAAATGTAATATTCGATTTCCGCAAAGAAATCTGAAGATTTTCCATTGCAATAGAGTTAACCTAAACAGCTGAATTTTGTTTACACTTTAGGCCTTTTGATTTCAGATCTGACCATATTTCTAGGTAAAGCAGTTTATATAAGAGATTCACGTTTTTGGTTTGCCTCGTGACATTAGATATCTGATTATTTACTCCTTTTGAGCGTTTTCTTGTCAAGTGATCAAAATATTTTGAAAGTTGTGACTAATTTCTCTGAAAATTTGTTGAAAATGTAATTGCTATATTAATTTCTCTGAAAGAAGGTGTTTTTCAATTATTACAAAAAACAAAACAAATTTCCCAAAAATTTCGAACAAAAAAATTAAATTTCTTTTAAGGTATATTTTAACTTAAAAATTAAAAAAATGTATAAGATTGTTAAAAAGAAACGTAGATATTTCACTCTAAAAATACTATACCAAAATATTCTGTATTGAAAAAATTCAAAATAATAAATTTGTTTATTTTTTAATTTTTTCAGTTTACTCCTTATTATGGCTCAAGTCTACAAATGAACCAATTTCCAGAAAAATGCCCCACAAAGCCCAACATACTTGGATCACTTGACATGGAGTCGCTCTTTATCAAACTACACAGCAAAAGATTAGGTGGATATTTTGCCATGCTATACCATCAGGTGAGCAATAAAGCGACGGCTGGCAGGTTATCCACTATCCTTTTAGTTTTAGTGAAATATTGCATTATTAATGCTTATTTGACCAACCGTTCATACAAGAATTTGAGTCATCGATTGGCCACCAGGAGGCAGCACCCGCCACTGGTAATGGTCAATGTGAAATATTATCGGGAAAGTATTCTGGAGGTTGCTTTGAACCCGTTAGCAGACAAACACTTCGGTGGCAAACCATGGACGTTTCAACAGGACTCGGCACCGTCCCACAAAGCTCGAGTAAACCATGAATGTCTAGAAAATAACATTCCAAACTTCATAACGTCCATATAATGGCTCTCAAATTCACCAAACGCGAATTCGATGGATTATTCTGTAAAAAGTCATTGTCCGCGACCGGAACAAAATACCTACAAGTCATATTCGGTCAGCTTGCAATATGTTTCTGGACCGTCTTAAGGCCATAGGTGACAGGCAAGGCAAAAGGTAGTCATATCGATTAAAAGACGGAAAAGTGGGGGGAAAACGCGCGAGAAGTCCGAATCTTGAAAGAAAGCCACTGAGCATAATTAAATCCATGGGGTAGACTATGCAAAAAGTAAAGAGAAGGTATAACTTAAAGCATGAAAAAAACAGAAAATCCAAAATAAAATAAAACACAAATGTAATATAGGTAAACAAGGCTGGGAAAATTGTATAACCGATTGCCTCGGAACTCTCTTACATAAAAATGGACTCTACAATATTACCATTACCAGGCCGGCAGTACTATTTAAAAGAGAAAGGTGGTACAGTGGATGCGTCGCTATACAAGGTGAAGTCCATAATAAACAAGACTGGCGTCATAAAAATGCAGGGTTGCAACCCCCCCAGACGAAGTTTTAAAAAAATTGTTTGACATGAATCGATATGAAAAAAATATGCATTTCTGAAAAGGCCTGTTTGACTTCAAGATAAAAATTGTTATCATTGAATTCCGTTGTGTTGTAATCTGTTGTACAGGGAAAACAAATTATATACGAATAAAGCATGAGAATATTGATGAGTTATTATAAAGCATATTATAATAAATTAATTTCAATCTGTTTTTGATTACTATTTATCCTTTTCACCAATCAATGATTCATCATATCCAAAACTGTGTCTTAAGCGTGTACTGTGTCATAAATTTATAAACACAAGCAAAGTTATATCAGACTGCAATAAAAGTTGGAAGCGGTTATCGCGCCAATTAAGAAGAAGAAGACTTAAAATCTCCCCATCTTACATGTCAGGCACTATATCGGTTGAACTTTACAACACGAAGGGACTCCGCCCCTTTTACCAATTTTTGAACGCACAATATATCAACAAAGTTTTGGCCCGCCAAATGCTCCATAGTAGCGCCAATAGACAGATACTGAGCTATTGTGAAGCAAAGTCTTAAGAAGGATGGACAAGTTGCTCATAATCTTGAAGAGCTAAAAAAATGTCTCAAAGCAGACTATGCGACAACAAAACTGGGTATGCAGAACTAGAGAGGCATAAAATATAAAGTTCGGCATAAACTATTAGAATACTTTTTCTTTTACTTATTTCACAAAAATATGAAATAAAATATGTGTACTTATTTATAATAACGAAAAATCTTTATGCAAAAATAATACAATAAAACTCGTTACTTTTAGCTAAATTTAGCTAATAAATAATTTGTGCTGTTTTTTTTTTTTTGGTACACGGCTTAGTAAAAATGATGGCAAGTCTCTCCCGTATTTAAATATGTCTGGTAAAATATTTTACCATCCAGTTGTCCGAGCTGCTTTCAGTTCGCTTATGGCGCGGAAAACTTTATTTTTTTCTGGGAAATTCATCTCAAACATGCTCGATTATATTGAGATCAGGCGATTGAGCGGGATTTTGAACTAGTTTAGGGAAGTTGTAGATGGGTCACAGCTCGGTAACCATGGATATGAGCTTCGGGTCGATGAGCAAAATTAATATATGCAATACTTGCAGTTAAAATATAGCTACACACCTTCACAGAACCGCCTCCATGCTTCACAGTGGCCTTTTTATTCTTCGACTCAATTTCAGCATTGGGCTTTTCGTAGACATAACGCTTTTAATCCGACCCATTTAAATTATACAATATTTGCTTTCAGCTGTGTATAGTAAAAAATAAATGAATAAGTAAAGTTAGTAAAATGTTTGGTAGAACTCCTCCTACTATTTGTGGCGCGCGTCTTGATGTTTTTTCACAAATGGAGAGACCTACAGCCTCCAAACGGCAGATATTTTTTGGAGGAGATTTTTCGTGGTAGAATTAATTTCGGAGGTTTGCCGTTGTTTGGAACTGTTAGGGACCACTATTAGAAAAAACTTTTTCCATCATTTTGTGGTTTCATGCACGAATATTCGACCTTACGCACTTCCGAATGGTAGTCACGCACCAATCCAATCGGCTACGGCGGCTACCTTAAAACAATAAAATAAGTACAAAAAGTAATGATTTAGTTATATTTCACTGTTTTCTTTAGATAAATATATAAATATTTCTTGCGGGCGCTCTTGTTTTTCGGTCTGCTAAAGGGCATCTTTCACGCAATTCGCCGGTAGGAGTTATATTCCTTCAACACATTTCGTACTTATTTATCACGAAAAACTTTATTCGTATATCCTCTAAAAATTTGATTAAGTTCTACGGCTGATACAAAGCCGTTTTCTTAACTTCGTTTAAAGTCATGCGTTCTCCTCGATCACTAAGTTTCTTCTCTTGGCCTAGTCGGATTTTAATTATTTGGTATGGAATTAAGTTTCCAACGTTTCGTAACCAAAATTTCGAATTAGTAAAACCATTAAATAATACCTGATATTATGTGAAGTATGTGCCACTGGAAGCTACAACTTTACTCCATCTTTCAGGCAGAATACGGATTTCTCTGACGAAAAATTCAAGTTCTTTTGATCCATTCATTGAGCCAGTTTGCTATGCTCTAGTAAGAAGTGAACCGCTCTCCAATAAGGGCTGACTGCATTGATTGGAACAGATGGTAATCCGAAGGTGCAATGTCTGGGCAATACGGTGGTTGGGTCAAGATTTCCCAATTCAGCCCCTTTAAATATTTCTGGACCAATTTAGCAACGAGTGGCCTGGCGCTGTCATGCAGAAAAATCAGTTGATATGACTAACCGTCCCATTCCGGCCGCCTTTTTTTGAGAACTCCACTCAAACGCATTAGCTGCAGTCGGTAACGATCGCCAGTGATGGTTTCAGATGGTTTAAGAAGTTCATAATAAATGACACCTTTCTGATCCCACCAGATGCATAACATAATCTGTGAAGCATGATTTTTTTTTTTTCGTTGTCGATTGACCTGGTTCACCTGGCAAACTCCAACTTTTTCGACGCTTAGGGTTATCATAATACATAAATTTTTCATCGCCAGTGTCGATGCGATGCAGAAAATCTTTTCTTTTCTGCCGTTCAAGAAGCATCTCCCACGTCACCAAACGTCTCTCGATATTCCTCTGCTTCAGTTGATGTTGCACCCAGTGGCAGTTACCTATTTTTTGTACCATTTCTATCGCGTGCAAACGTTTACCGACAGTTGATCTGTCAACATCCAACTCTGTAAATATGTCATTCAGGGCTCGACATGCGTCTTCATCCAATAATTGTTGTTGTTGAGTATCTTCGAATTTTATCGTTTCCCCTTCGCAATCTTCATCACTCACGTCGAAATTGCTACTTTGGAAGCATTGAAACCAAGTTGTATTTGATCGAGCGTGATTACAGTAAATTACAACTCGTTTCAGGTGCACTTTTTCTTAAAAGGTTATAACGAAGCATGACTTCCCGCAGATGCTGTTTGTTTTGGACAAACATAGACATTTTTGGCGTCAGAGAAAAAAGGATCTTTACGCTTCAAATAAATGTCCACTACTGCAATCGAGACCTCACATAAACACCTTCAAATCACCAGTATATTACTAGAGCGAACAGAAAAATAGCATCAGCAGCGACATCTCTTTTACGAGGGCCGAAGCATATTCCCATACCCAATACAACTGAAGAGTACATTTCTAATATACCTTCTAATTATGTATTGAACTATAAAATGATGGAAGAGTAGAAAGTAGAAAGAATTTAGCAATGGCAACTTGGTACTGGTGAGACTTTAGGCTAATTACAAGTTAATGTATTTCTTTGCATCAAATTCTATTAAGTTAATATATTAAAGTGTATCGAAGAGAGTGTAAAGCATAATAGGCAGTGACTATAATAAAAGTATAAGAAGAGGAGAAATAGATACAAATGTACACTCTTTTTTTTGGTTTTTTACTTTTCAACCGACATTTATTTTCCAAAATTGCTGTTTTTTTTAATAATTTTGAAACACCCTGAGTATGAAATTGCTGATGTTCACACATGATGGCTCCTGACTTTCAGCAAAACATAGCTGCTATGCTTGAAGGCTAAGCAGAAGTATTAACATATTCATGAATTCATATGCACAAAGTTTGAATGTTTATCTTTGATTTATGAAGGACACTCATGCCACTCCTAAGGCACTTGAACACACATAAACATCCATATGTACAGACACATATATAAAGCAACATCACTCTGGAATGCTAAAATACACTTAAATACCTACATTTAAATGTAGCGTGAGACCATATTACGAATGCAGAATATAAATTCAAATGTGGGCACATACGTATATAATGCATATGAATGTACTCAGCTCTAAATGTCATAAATATAAAATGCTATGTTATTTCCCACACTGTAATGCGTTTATAACACGAAAATATGCTGGTGATATTGCGGATGAAATACCTGTGTGCATAATTGTCCTCTTACAGGAAATTCAATTTTATTTTAAATATACACCAAACAGCCAGTAAAATACAGGTGAACATGCAGCCGGAGGGAACACTGGAAAATCAATAATAAAAGTCAGCCGTGAACTCTCGTTCATAGGTTTTTGAACTTTGCACAGACATGCATGCCATGCCTAAGTCTGCTGATTATCTGTGCTGGGTCTTCACTATGCCACTGTATGGCGCACAACTATGTTGGCCCTATTTGCTTTTTGGCCTCTTTGTATTGTAACTTTCAGTCTGTTGTCATTGTGACTGTGTGTGTGTGTATGTGTGTATGCGACGCATCCCTGCAGGGAAAAGTCAAACCAGTGGAGAAAGATTGTAGTTCAGATACAGGTGTTTAATAGACGAAATCTTACTAATTCGACATAGACTAGAATAATGTGAGTAGTAAAATGTTCGATTTGTCTGAAAATGTTGGATTTTTTTTAATAAAAAAGCTTAAGTTCAGATAATGTAATGTAAAGTTTGTAATGGATTTGTCAGTGGAGTAAGAATTATTTTTGTGTGTGCTCTTAAGTAAAGGGTCTTTCAAAATTCTTTCTTTTGCTGACTTTTCAAAAGTATATATGTGTGTGTGTCAGCAGAGTAAGTCGTGCTTTTCTCTTTGTGCCCTTAAGTAAAGGATCTTTCAAAATACGCGCCTAGATGTTGTTTAAGAATAAAACATGTAAATATATATATTCTATCAGGTTTTACTATTTTTATTCAAAATACGTGTCCTAAAAATTATATGACAAAAATGACCTCACTCAAATGTCGACCGCGTCTAGCACGTCTAAAGGTAAAATCCGCCAAACAACCGTTTGATGAATGCCTAATTATTGGGAACGTCGAGATATCTGTGTTGAAGGTTATTCAGCAACATTTTGCGCTACAGCAGCAATATTCTCAACAGAAGCTCCAGTTTTTGGCTTTCCAGTTCTTTTTCAATCCTCGACAAAACCAGTTTCTTCAAATTTTTTTCCCCAACCTTTGAATTGTCGATTCGGATGATTTTTCCACCAAAAAATTACAAATTTTGTGATATGTTTTTCTGAAAGATCGGCCATTTTCATAACAGTTTTCAATAGTTTTAACGCATTGTTCTATCGCGTAAGTATCCATAGTAGGAATTGAACATCTCTCCACTTGAAAAATGTCAAGGATGACATAAAAAACGACCGTTTAGGAATTATTCGCTACAGACGTCAAGGTATCACTTTTGGAAAACCCGCTATTAGCATTTTTCATCGCAAATTTTGCGAAATCTGATCTGTCGCTGAAATATCTGGCTATTGATTCATCTGACTTTATCGGTGCCTGTTTAACAGATACTATAAGTATATATTAAAAGGTGCACACATATTTCATCGACAAGAAAAAATCCAACAAGAAAACCTGCATCGCCATCTAAAAACTTCTACCACGCTTGTATCAGGATAGGATGGAAAAGAAATTGGAAGAGCTGAGAGACTCAATCATTCAACAGTTGACTGCAGTAATATCTGCATAAAAATAAAGGCTAACGCAGAAGATTAGCGAGCTGGCTGTTGAAACGGCAAATTTAAAGCTGACAATAACAGATATTGCAAAAAAGAAAGGCTGTTTAGAAGAGGTGCACAGAAGTTTTGGCTCTTCGCAGTAAACTCATAGTGAAAGAATTCAGAAAATGAGACTACATTAAACCGTTTACCTGATCTCAGCGAATTTCAATTAATTAGCTGATTCGCTGACGTAACCAGGGTCATGACAGCGATTTGTTTAAGAAAAAACTGGGATTCTGTTGGTGATATAAGAAAAAAATTCGTTGGCGTCTGAACAACGACTGATTGGACGAGCGTGTGAGTACGTGTAAAATGAGCGGATAGAATTCGGCTATGGAGACCTCGCTGATATGCCAACCGAAGCTGTTCGCACAATTTCGTTTTTTACCACAGCAGATCGGCCAACCCTAGTAATCTATCATCCTTGCAGTGAACTGGCCTCTGCTCAGACTCAGCTCAGTGCTCTTGAAAGCAGTGCAGTTTCAGCAGGTATAATATTATAATAAACGGGCTCCCACCAGCAGCTGGTGAGTATTTGCCTGAACTATTCAAACAAACCTCCACCCTTGGGTGATGCTTTGGGATGTCATTAAAGAGGTTGGAATTTCCTTGATATTTGTGTGCTACCGCGTATTCTGGACACCCTAACACATATTGTTAATCACTGCTTCATAATTTCATATTTTCCAAAAGAGTGGGAAAAGTTGTAAAGTCCTCGAAGCAGTTTCATTCTCTAATTATTTGCAGAAAAATCTTCGAAGCGATCAGCCACATAAAATATGAAAATTAACTGGCATTAATTTTATAATATTTATATTACTACATTCTATGCTGTAGAATAAAGAATACCTTAAATTTTATATCTTTATTATTTTTTTAAAGAATTTGTTTTAATTTTAACCAATTCTTGTACCTGAAAGGAGTTTTATGTAATCTCAAGAAAATACTTACTTTGTTTTTTAATATGAAATAGATTATTTCAATAGGTTGAATTCGAATGAAATGAGTTTTTTACATTTTAAGTTACCTCAAATGCTAGAATTTGTTTAGTTAATATGAGCTGATATTTTATTGTTATTTTTACTAATGTATTGCTGCGTAATTGGCATTTCATAGGACAATACCGTTTTAAAAATACCAGTTTCTAACATGGAAAAAATATAGAACACGAGATAGCTGAGCTAAAAAGTGAAATGGTTGTATCCGAATTCATAACTTGTTATTTTCCCTGCAGGGATGTTTCGTTCCAAGAATTTCAAATACCTCTATTCCTTCTTTATGTACATGTGTTCGTGTCTCCAACTCAGCGGCAGACTGACAGAGGTGGCCATGCAAGAAGCGTGAATTTGTATACGAGGAAACGTACTCGAGTGTTTATTTTTATTTGTTGCCTATTTAGAATTTTAATTGGCTTCGTTTTCAATGTTAAAGAGCAGACGCTGCTGCAACCTTGGCTCCGCATGGATACAGAAATGGGCAACTTAGTATTGAAGAGGACAATGTCAGACACAGAAAAGCAGTAATTAGACGAACCAACGCGGAAGTTCAATATCACTATGACAAGATTAACCACCGAAGCGCGGATAAGCTCTGTTCTAGAATTTCAAATGATTAAATAGAGGTTTTTTTCAAGATTTGACACCATGCCAATAAGCTCCAGTTATGTGAATGGCAATAACTAATAACTTTGGGTCAGTTTTGGTAATGACTTAGGAGTAAGCAAATATCAAAAAATTCGATATAACCTGAAAATTTCGCTCCATAAGAGAATGCGAAGACGTAAAGTCAGAGTTGAAGTTTCATGGCTTACGAGCTATTAACGCACATCCCTGGCAAAAAATGTAGATTTGAACCAACATCAAAAAATCAAATTTAAGCATTAAGAAACGGAAAAAAAGTACTCTGTATAGAAAACATATTAGAAAATAGATAAAAATATGAAACAAAAAAATATTAATTGTGCTTAAAATTTTTCACACAAAATGACGCGATGTTGTGGTCAAATTGACACAAGACACTAAAGCGTGACCCAACATTTTCATAGATTCGTGCGTATTGACACTAATCACTAATCAATAAGACGTGTTTTTATTTGTGCTCTTAAGTAAAGGGCTTTTTAAGAAAATCGCCTAGATGTCGATTTAAAAGAAAACATGTAAAAATTTAGATTTTTTCACATCGCTGGTCGACGGGTTGCCTTTTCACCAAACTTTGAAGTTGTCAAAATTAAATGAAAAATTTGAAAAATATGATTTTCCTAAAAAACCAATACCGCTATTTCTTTAACCGATAATGTATGTTCTTAAGAGCTCTGATTTTAAACTTAAAACATAATTTACCAAATAGCATTACTTTTATCAGCTGCGAAGATGTTTGAAACAAGTAGCAAACCTTGGATTTACCAAGAAGACAACGACTCCAAGCATCGAAGCCGAAGGTGAGTAGAGTCGGAACATCAAACTAGAAAAAAAATTTTAAGCTATATAAGTAGACAAAAAATATTGCCTTTCAAAATAAATGTATGTCCTGGACAAATTTTTGTTTTTGTGGAAATACGTCAATTCAAAAAAGGTATGTTCTAATATTCCAACCAGAGTGAAATTTAATGGCAATTTTTCTGTTTGGCTGACGCCGTAAACCTTTTACCAGCTCAAATCCAATTATGTCGTGGACTTAGTAAACACCAGCCATGATTTTTATTCTTTACGCTCTGTTCGCGAACACAACCGCGAAAAAAAGCATACACACTCGCTCTCGCTCTGAGGAAGAGACTTCGTTTCTTTTTGTTTTTGTTTTCTCTTGAGAGCATGGAGTTCAGCCATTCGTGTGACGCTCTTTTAAGAACATCGTGTAAGGAGAGATACGATTAACGTTCGCAAAATGAGACTCAGTAAGTGAGAAAATGAGTGAAAAAGTCAGAGTATAATTTCAAGGCCGCAACACACGAGCTAGCGTTACGAAAAACCGTCACAAAATGTATAAGCCTATGGCATACAAGCTATTCTCTTTCTCCGCTTTGTGCGGTGCTTCGTAGTTTCCCCACTCTGTAGATACGTTTTATACACTAATACTAAGCCATATACTGCAGCCTACGGCCTATGTCATATGGTGATATCCGTACACACGAGCTGCGCGTAATATTACAAGAGCGAGGAAACGCAGACGCCTAGAAACGTAGAATAGAAGGATTGTCGATATACTCTTTTAATTGTCAAAGTCTACGTGCTCATGTTTCAGACGTATTGAGTCCAGTTATAGAAAAATTCAATGTGGTAGTTTTTCATGAAAGCATGTGCCAAATTAGCTTATTTAAGACACTATGCTAGTGATTTTAAAGACCCATACACTAGACAAATTTAATATAATGCTTTAATCCGTTCGAAGTTGGAGTATGCCGCCGTCATCTGGAATCCGATGTATTTCTCACATTCTCTTAGAATTGAAGGAGTTCAATGTAAGTTTGTACGTCTTGCTCTTCAACCTTTACCCCTGTTTACATACGATATAATATCTGGTACCATTACTGTTTCAGGGGTCCTAATAATCCATTTTATGGAGTTCTCAGATCTAATTACCTTAAGTTCGCCCTTCTTACAAGAGCACTTGAAGAGTTTAATTCGCTTCCTAGAGCTTTCCAAAGCCTTTATTTAAGTCACTCATTGTGTCTTATTATTTGTGAAACAAACTATCTATTTAATTTTAGTTCTTAAGTTTTTGTTATTTTACTCTGTCGGTAAGTAAGAGATTTTGTCTTATTTTATAGATTTAATGCTAATTCATTGCGAGATATAAAAATTCAGCTCTAAGTTCAGCCAACTTTTTGACTATTGCCCGCTTTTGTTATAAATGACGCCAGGGATTCACGAACTGCCTCAAAGAAAATTGTTTTAAATCTACATATATTTAAAACAAAATTAAGTAACCATATAACGGATTGGCGTATTGTGAGAAGCATTGCATCAAAATTGAATTAGCATAAATATTTTTGCACAAAATGTACTTCAAACTTGGCACGCTAACACAGTTGCGCACAATCCCACCGGAGAAGTGCACGCATAAGATAATTTTAATAGAATTTAAATCTCTGCTCCTGTTGACTGCCAGCACTTATCCTGCGTGCGCACGCCTCCATGCGTATTCTAAAATATGACAAAACATGTGTATGTTCGCAGTGAGCACTTCATAAGCACTTCATGACTGTCACATGAGGATTTAAAATTTACGATGATAGCGATTTTCTACCTTATTCACATTTTGATTTGTGCAGCTCAGCATGTCTGCCGACAACTCGCGTAAACCCCCAAAAATTCATTAAGCGTAAAAATATGATAAGCAAACAGATGGCAAAAGCAGCAGTAGCAGGAGTAGCAGCAACAACTTAGCAACGGCAACTGGGGAAAAGCAAAGGTGGATGCTGCTGTGCTGCTGCAAACTCACACACATTCGCGGCGATTCGTGCGGACATGCTTCATCTTCATAATACGAGTACTTGCATGGATTTGCAGTCCAGACGCTACTATTTTCATCCTCCGTTGGGTTTTTTTTTGCATTTTAAATGGCTTGCTGCTATTTTCATAGAGCTGCGGTGTGCTTTAACTGCCACCGAGTGCGTGGGGTTTTTGTTTGTACAACCACTATAATTATTATACACACTTTTTTTTTATTAATTTTTTTGCAAGGCCATTTTATTTTCCTTTTAATACTCTCTATGTAGCCACTCGGCATCTTCGCCTCTCATTTCATTACTTAAAGCAGGGCAGTAGTTCACTAGGCGAGCTCTGTTTTTGCTAGATATTAAAACAAACCAAATGACCTCGGTTTTTATGTTTATTGTTTAACTCTTCAAACGACTGAAATTTAATATTCGAATTTTATTAAATAATATTAAAATAATATGAGTGAATGACCATCCAATTCAGGTTCTGACTTTATCATTTCAAGTATGTAACAAGTTGTATAGCTTTTGTTCCGCATAAAACGGATTCAAATGCTTCCTTTTCGCTTTTAAGTTTTTTTACCCAGCGCTGTTTTGGCATACCTGAAGTTACTTTATTAGATGTGTGTACGAGGAAGTCTCGCTAAATGTGTCTAAATTTACCCATCGTCGTTTGTTTTGATACTAATGAAATAATTTTCAGTTTAAATGAAAAAGAAATAAAATTGAGATCCATTTATTTATTACTTATGACATCATAAGAGAGCTTCTCAAACAACATTGAAGCAAATTTTTTCGAGTTAACTAATTGTTAACTAATAATGATTATCTAAATTCCGGGATTGCAATACATTTCAGGATCGTTAAAATCGAAAAAGGGCATGCCTAGTTTATAAGATATGTCTAATGTGGTTCCACTCACGTGCTTATTCATAAAAATACGAGCTGGAGTTAGTTCGCAAAATTTTCCTACAAGTACTTGTACATTAGGGAGAATCAATTTTTTTCCACTTCGTCCACCATAAGAACTTTAGAACTGTCAATTTTGAACCATCCAAATTTTAGCTTGCAAATAATTCCTTAACATATTAACTCTCGATATTCTTCAAATATGTTTATTTCTATACAATACATTTTTTTTTTTTTTCAAACAAATGTTTTTAAAAATGTATCTTATTCTAAAAAATTAAAAAAAAAAATCATGTGCAGCATCGTACACGTGGTAGAAGTGAAACTGCGGGAGTGCATACTGGTTCGACAAAATTTCGATATGTACGACTTCGCCCTGCGCATTCTTGACTTGCGGTGGCTGTTGTCGTGTTGAGAGGGTTCACCAAGTACAGAAATGTCATCAACGTGTTGCCGGTTGGCAGCATTTTTTGCTGCCTTTTGCCGTTCTCTATAAGCACGAACACGTTCTGCTGATGTTTTCGGAGTTTTGCCAATTCTCCCCAACATTGATGTGCCACGCAGAACTTGTGCATTACTGCTCGTTGACGAGCATCCGAAAGCGATGGCAAATCTGGTTGATGAACATCAACTCGAACACCAAATTCTCGATGAGTATTCCTTGCTTCCTGATCACTCTGGTTACTCCGTTGACTGAGGACAGCAACATTGCTTATAGATGCAGCCGCGGCTACATTCTCGAGGGCCCTTATGCGCGCTCGGTATGCGCGAATCCGCTCTGCTCCCATTTTGGGTATTTTTTTACTTTTTTTATTTTTTCTCCTTCGGTACCTCGTGAACGTTCGTCATTTTTTTTTTGGCATGGTGAAATCTGTGAAATAGAAAAATTCATGTAAAGCATACGTGTTTTTTGATAATATATTGTATGTGGTGAGAATTTTTTTTCGAAAATAGCATTTTTGAAAGTTATAATAATTTCAAGTGGATTCGGCAGTAATAATGTAATGATAAGGTTCAGGTATAAAATGTAAATGCTCACTGACGCACATATGTAACTGTGAATGTTGGCGCGTGCACGCCGAGCGCGTATGCACACATAATTACATGCGTCAGTGTGCGTTCGCGCTCTCAATTTCACTTGAACATTTAAACAGCTTTGCGATATACATATATATCAATTGCTATATATTACTTACATGTATTACAGCAATGTATAGATATATTTCTTGATTGCACAGAAGTAATGCCTCTCTCACGTACTGATGGAAGTTATGCGTTATAGTTATCTGTGTTGAAACACGTGGCATAAATCAACTATTTTTATTTTTTCAGCCCAATATGGGCTTAGAAATATTATTTATAATAATTTTTTAATAATTTAAATATACTTACATTATAGCGATTCAAGGATATTATCAAATAATCACAGAATACAGATGTAAATAACGTAAATAATCAAAACAAAATACAATGATATATATATAACATGTATACACAAGTGCTGTTTCAATTGCTAATATATAGCGTCTGACGCGTAGATCTATAATACGCGCATGCGCGATAATGTAGCTATCCTATTCTATTGCTTCCTACTGAGTGTATATATCGCTCTTCTTTGCCCCACTGTCGTATGGTGTCAAAGCTCGTGTGCATGTGCGTCATACTTTATTTTCTTCTAGTGCCTAGTATTCAATGAATACGTGGCTCTCTCTCTCTTGCTCGTACGATGCTTCCTCAACTATTCCTCCTTCAAGCTTCAGTTAGACTCTGAACTAGGACCGCACAAAAGGGAGACGCGGATAGCCTAAACTGATGTATATGATGTATAGCTCTCCTTCTCTTTCTCTCTATGTTATACATATATCTGTATACTCTGTCTTAAAACGAAGCCTTTGTCTTAGGTATAGAAAATGTATAGCTCTCTTTCTCCTTCTCTCTACGTTGTATCTTTTTTTCCCTCTCGCGTAACGAAATCTCTAAACGTTACATTTTTTCCAATTCACTCTCCATTCTCGCTCAAATATCAGACCGCCGCTAAAGAAGTTTCACTTCAAAAAATAAAAGTGTTAAAAGAAACCAAAAATATTTCACTTTTCAAAAATCTATACAAAAATTTTCTACATTAAATAAACTCAAAATTATAACTTTTTTTAATTCTCTTAGTTTACTTCTTATTATACTCAAGTCTACAAATAAACTTAATTTGAGAAAACTTGACTACAATATCTAAAATACGTTGATCACTTCACGTGGAATCGCTCCATACTTTTCATTCATTCAGTACTTTAGGCTGCGAACTTATGAGTCGCACTCTGGTAAATTGGAAAAAATTGTTTTTTTTTTTACTATGAATTAAAAATTCCAGGCGCAGTTAGTCCGACTGTGCCCTTCAAAAAAGGTTTCGTCGAAGAAAAATTGTGCAGCCTCCATTGCGTTTTAAATTATTTCATTGTCCCGTTGTAAATTGTTTCCAAAAGCATACTTACTTTTCTCGCCGCTGCAGTGGTATAATCCTTTAGACTGTTTTGAACATTTTTCTACTGTGGGCTAGCGTAATTAGATCCAGAACATAACAATTGACATAACTAATGTCATCATCACGTAAAAGTAGGCAGCGTAATTTATTTGGTTGATATAAACCGCGCACTGATGTCGCTCAAAAAGACTCTAGCTCTTGGCTGGTCTGACATTGTCCCATTTACTCATTGTTACACTATAAAATCTATTTATTTTAGTTTTACTATGGTAATACTCGTATTTAAACATACATATATGTACCTAGATACATTTCAGCATGAGTAAACTCCAGCCTTTTGTTTATTAACTCACTATTTTAAATTATCGAAAGCCATCGAGTTGCACAAGGATACAAGCATTGTATATAAAGTATATCGTATTATATTGGTGCCCCAAATTTAGGCTCTATCCTACGTCATTCAATCACTGTCTACTGTCAACTATTTATCGTAGTCGATGATTTTAATAACTGATGAGGCAGTTATACCACTCTGCGTGCCCCACCAGATACATAGTATTTGTCATATGTATATCTAACCCTAGATACTCGTACATACATATACTTGTATATACATAAGTAGTACGTACAAATATACACATATTTCACTAGCTGCTTCATCAATTAGTGGATTTTGAAATATTACCAGCACAAAGTTCAGCAGGGCTATCATTAATTTTAAATTATAGAGCTGCCATTCAGCGTTGCTGTTAGCAGTACAATAAATTGACAGCAAACAAATTTTTGTTGTTGGTAGTGTATTTAGTTAACGAAAATACATATATGTACATAAGTACATGTGATTTGCATGAGCGACAGTAGTTAATTGACTGCAGTGAAGTCCAACACTGGAAAATGTTAACGGTAATGCGCACTCATATGCACATACATACATATGCCCTCTTCTGGGAAATCAAAAAGTATTATAGTAGGGATAATCTCACAAAGAGATAGTTTCGCTCTACTCATTTTATGACTGCATCGCAGTTAGTGCAATACGGCTGCAGAGAGGGGTAGTTGGGTGTACGTTGGATGTCGTTAATGTCTCCAGAATGTTACATATAGTACCAAAGTAAGGACTCAAATTGACTTCATCTTTTGATGCATCCTATTGTTTCCAATGAAATATTTTTCAAGAGAAAATTTCTTTTGAGCGATTTTGAAAATTCTGGAGGGGTAAATATTACATGTTCCCGTTAACAGTATGGGGTTTTATTAGCAGAGAATGGAGCATTAACAGTAGCTTTAGCAGTAACACCTGTGTTAAGCAATAATGAATGGAACGAACAGAACCGAAAAGTATGATACTTAGAACTATTGATTTAAGTAATATGAATAAAAGAGCCAAATCTGTGGCTTCTGAAAATTTATAGCAACTGATGCAAGCTTTATAAAAGATAGCTGATTTTGCGTATTAATTTGGTTCAGCAAATTTCATTAAATTTGTTATTTCTTTAAAAAAACACAAACATTTTTCAGGAAACTACAAAATAGCAAGTACACTCACGAGCGCCAACACCCAACAAATTCATTATGAACTAATTTTACTAATTGGCACATTTCCTTTTACAAATCGCGTCATAAGCTTCAACTTTATTATATTATCATCAGCTTTCAGAACAAACAAGTTGTAAGCCACACCAAATAGCGCGCGAAAAAAAATTTTATTTGTATTTTAATTTTTGGCAGTATCGAATAACAAATATTCTGGCATGATAAGCCAATAGCGCAGTTAATAGCCCAACAAGCTATAAATAATAATAAAGTAGAATATTTTAAGGCGTTGATTTCCTTACGTAAGCAAAACCAAATGAGTCGCTATGTACATACTATATAACAAAAGGCCAAGAAATTAGGATTATGCATTCGAAATGGGGAACTAAATGGCGCAGTGAAGCGATATCAAAATCGAGTAAGAGCTAAAGAGGGGTAGGCTGAGTAGCGCTAGGTAGTGACGCAGGGTAGAGTGAGAAAATCAATTTTCATTCTCTCCGCCTTCGGATCTTTGGATAAAGTTGCAAACTTGTAGGTGAATTATAAACAGAGCGAATAGCTTTGTGCTGGTGTTGAGAAATACAAAATGTTGGGCTATTCGAGTTACGATTGGAAGAGTTAATTAATGAGCGACGGGTTGACGAACTGAATATAAATAAGCAACAACTGCGCTAAGCTAATTAATAACTGATATAGGTATGTCAAAGTTTGTGCAATAATACAAAAGCAATAAATATGTTTCACTTCTCGTCGTTCTTTGTTTGTGTATGAAGCTCTTCCGAGCATTAACTTTTAGCTTGGCCTTAAGTTTTTAAATCACCTGGTTGGTGTATCTTTTTATTGAATACGTTTTTTTGATAAAATTATATTAAATTTTAATAATGTTTTTTTTTTTGTAATGAAAATATGCAATCAGTTAAAAGCTGAGGCCCTATGCTCTAGCTAGGAACCACGTGAAAATGTAATATATACTTATATACATATATGTACAAGGTGAAGTCCAAAATAAACAAGACTGGCGTTATAAAAATGGTTTTGATGGCACCATCTTTTTAATCAGTTAGTGCGTTGGAAGCTACATCCCTAGCGGACTTCTAGTGAAAGCTTGGTGGTATTCGGTTCAGTGGAAGCGAAGTTATTGTATCTAAAGTGTCAGTATGTTTGTGTCATTGGTACAAAAATGAGTTTCGAAAAAAGAGCTAATATCAAATTTGGTTCTAAAATCGATAAAACGTTTACCGAAATATTTCAAATGATAAAACAAGTTTATGACGATGATTGTCTATCTCGTGCCATAGTTCATGAGTGGTTTACACGTCTCAGAGATGGTTGTGAGGTCATAAAAGAAACTCCAAAAAACTCCATCGAAATTGTTTGTAAATGTCTCAAAAATGAACCGAAATCATCGTTGAAACTCATGGAATCGGAGTTGAATATCTCCAAAACATCGATTAATCGCATTTTAACTGATCATTTGGGCCTATGAAAGGTCTGCCCACGTTTCATTCCACACAAGTTAACTGAGGACCAAAAATTGCTCAGAATTCAACATTCGAAAGACCTCATTAAAGACGCGAGAAAAGACGAGAACTTCCTTTACAACATTGTAACTGGTGATGAAACGTGGTGTTTCCAACATGAACCCGAAACTAAGTCAAAGTGCGGAATGGAAGGCTTCAGACGAACCACCACCCAAAATATCAATTTGATGCTCATTTTTGTTTACGATTCCAAGGGAATTTTCCACAAGGAGTACGTACCAACGAGCCAAACCGTCAATGCCATTTTTTGTTTTGGCGTTTTGAAGCGTTAGTTGCATCGCATTCGTCGAATTCGCCTTGAATACCGCTAAGGAGGAAGCTGGCGCTTATTGCATGATAATGCACCATCTCATCGATCCACTCTAGTTACTGATTTTTTGACTAGCAATCGCATTTTAATCACCGTCGGCATCAATCATTCACCCTAGTATAGCTCTCTGTTCGGAAAATTGCATTTGGTCATGAAAGGAAAACGTTTTGCGACCGTAGAGGCCATCGAAAAATTCAAAAGGCTTGTACCGACATCCCGAACGACATGCCAGTCGAAAAGATTTCACTTCATCAAAGTTTTTCCAAACAAATAATCCCAAAGTATCAATTCGGTGTGAAAAGAGCATTCGACAATTGAACAGGTCCATATACTCGTGGACAAAATAGAAACAGCGCAATTTTGTTCAGCAGTTTTCTTGGACATATAACAATGTGGCAAACTGTTACCTTGGACAGTATGATCTCCTTCTCTGCGCACACAACCGCTATTGCCCCTAAAGTCCCAAATAACAACAAGGTCCTCAAATCGCTTGCCGGCAGCACTTGGGCAAAGACAAAGAAATGTTGCTATCGACATTTAAAGCAATTAACCGGCCGCTTCTAAACTAAGTTGCGACGGTCTAGCCGCCTGGAACTAGTGATACGCAGTGGCCAATTTTTCAAAACAATGCCAGCGACGGGTTGCCTCCTGATGCCTCCATTACAACACCTATATGACAAACGGCACAGATGCTCCCTGTTAAGGAGCACAACAAACTGCTCAGCAAGCAGTTTATGATAGGGGGCTAGCGCAGATTTTCCCCATGCAGACACCTGCTTGAGCCTGAGCCGCCTCCCAGGCACGTCAGGTGGCACGTCTTTAATTACGCCGACGAGATCCAAGGCAAAACAGATCGACAATTACTGGGTCGGACAGTGTACAGACAGAATATAAACGGCATTCATCGGGAGACACTTATTACCTTCTTAAGATCCCGCCCCCGAATGCCGTTGTCAGAGTCTAACTACCACCCATAACAGACGATTAGCTCCAGCGTTGCCGAGAGTACCTCGTAACCTTGTCAGAAATACGCCCTGGATACTGCAGCAGGTTAAACCACTACTTATCCAGAATCGACTCCGACTTACTAGACATACATATGTCCAGAATGTGAAGGCACTGCGCACGACACTAACCACCTTTTCACATTCTGGACCCAACCGTTAGATGAGTTGGACGAAGACGACCAGTGATCTACATAAAACTAACAGGAATAAGTATACTGCTACAACGACAACAACAATCGAATGTTGCACAAAGGCCTACTCTTTAAAAACAAAAAAAAAAAACAAAAAAATTACCGCTAAATGCCTGTTTACTTCTAAAATCACTTATTAAATATCTGTTCTATGTAAATTATGAAATTGAACTCTGCAATTTTCAACAAATTGCAAGTCAACATTTTGCCAATGCCAACCACAAATTGTGTTCTAACCGGCACCTTTACTGATGACACTGCTATTATGACGCCAGCAGCAGATCCCACTGACGCCTCTTTTAAGCTCCAAATTGACACAAATAAATTTCCAAATGGCTCCCGAGCTGGCGCTTAAAAGTGAGTGCAAATAAATATTCACATCTAACTTTTACCACAAGGAGAACCGATTGCCCACAAATCGACTTATATCTCACCTCAATCGCGCAGTGTGATACAGCCAAAATACCTAAGCAGTCTTGTTCATAAACGGCTTATGTGGAAGACGCATATCTTTGCCAAAAGGAAAGCCCTAGGATTAATGTTCCGAAACATGTATTGGCTGTTAACCGTAAATTCACCTATCAATGGACAAGTTTATCCTTTACAAAACTGTGCTCAAACGAGTCTGGATTTATGGAATCGAACTGTGGGGTGGATGCTTCAAATTAGGAAATTCTGCAAAGTTTCCAGACTAAGACCCTACGCACCCTGGTAAATGCTCCGTGGCACATCACGAACCCGCAAATTAATCGGACGTAAAAATTTCTTTAATTAGAGAGGAAATAAAAAATGTGCCCAGGAAATACTGAGATCGTCTTCAATCGCACTCAAATGAACTGGCCTCTATTCTCGTGTTACCATTGCATGTCTTTTTAATGTTAAAACGGAAAACACCTATCCAGCTCATCTAAGAGACACCTGGTAGAATGTTAAATTTGATTACTGAAAAGAATATTTCACAGGAAATATACTTTTAATAATTAAATCAATGACACTTCTTATGTGAATTAAAATATTTGTAACAGGTCTTCTATGAATTATAAGTATAGACAGAATGCAAAATAAAAAAAATAAAACGCGACACCATACGTTAGGGCGGGCATGATGAGAGCCTTATAGACCGTTAATTTTGTTCGTCGAGGGAGGACTTTACTACTCAATTGCCTATTTAGTCCAAAGTAGCACTTGTTGGCAAGGGAGATTCTACGTTGGATTTCAAGTCTGACATTGTTGTCGGTATTAATGCTGGTTCCTAGATAAGCTGTTACAACCTCTAAACTCATAACTGTCAACAGTGACGTGGGTGCGGATGCGCGAGTGCGCTGTTTTTTCAATGATAGGAGGCTCTTCGTTTTGTCTTCGTTCACCACAAAACCCTTCTTCTTTATGCAGTTTGGAATAGGCAGAAGTGTTTCAATCCTTATGCCAATTGAAAGCTAAAAAATTCATAAAATTTTTATAAAAATGTCCAACTTTTTAAGCAGAATTTTTAGAAAAGTTTCGGGTATGCAGTATTATATCCCATTAAATTTTGGTCAGAAAACGTAAGTTTCAATTGGCTCAAAATTTGTGCTGATTTTTGGTCATTTCTTTCGTTGCCGGTGTTGGGTGTTTTCTTCCATATAAAAAATATTGCGGCCATTCGTTAGGTGGAGAAAATGCACAAGACCGGCAACAAAAAAATTGTCAAAATCAACGCAATTGTTCATCCACTTTAGACTTGCACTTTAATAGACTAAAATTCAATGGGCTTTAAAACTGTGTACTGTAATTTTTTATAAAATGTGTGGAATTTTTTTGAAAATTTGTTGAGCTTTTTGTAGGAGAATGAACTATATTTTCATAAAAAAGTTATTAAAGTTAAATAGGAAATAAACCGTTAGTCAAAATTTTTGAATAAGGTTACAGTTACTTAATGATATAGTATTATACTTTGTAAGAAACATATTAAAGGTAAATAATAAAGAAATAAGTAGTCAATACTTATCAATAGCATAGCACATCGTGCTCGTGAAAAATGTGTTTAAAAAATAACTTGGTTTGGGGTTTTTCGACTGTTTCTTCTGCTGACTGTCTGACTTGGCCCGTGTACTGGATTTTGATATCTGAACCGTGCATATTGAATTCATCATCCAATTTTCATTTAATAACTTTTTACTAAATAGAAAAAAAAACATTTTTGAGAAATGGAAATCTTTTTTTTTAACTTTACGTGCTCCAGTGATTGACCGTTTGTGTACTGCACAAGTCTTAAATATAATTGATGTACGCCACCAGTATGCAAAAATTATTTATTTTATTTTATAAAGGTTTACATAACAATAAAATTACTATAATATATAAACTGATAGTAGAGCAGCGCATCGGAGGCTTTCGGCTGGCAGGTAGATTATAGTTCGTTTAGATCCGACGAAGTAGATCAGTGTCTTTGAGATGGTGATATAATATAAATAGTTATGTTGGCTTCGGTTGGCTTTTTTAATATTTCAACAGGGTCGATATTGCATAAGTGATGATGTTTAGCCGATGCAAGATTAAAGCATGAAGACAGAAGGTGATTTATACTCAGTGTAGTTGAAAAAGGGCATAAGTTTGGTGGAAAGGCTATACACGAATTATAAATCTTTCGATAGGTGATTAATTTGGAGAGCTTTAGAAGCTTTGTGGTCAGTCTTATTTTCCTTCTAGCTCAACTTCTTATCCAGAATAAAGCTCAGAAACTCCCATATGCATAAAAAAAACAATAACAGAGAAATTTTAAACAAAATTTGGTAGTAATGAGACAGATATCTTTCTATGTGGTAGGCATTTTTAAATTAATAGAAATTAATAAAAATGTGTGTCACATAAAGTTGGTCATGCCATTGGTTAAACAGTTTGAAATTCATACGCCTGGCATATGCAATTTGGTACGCATTGTATTGTAGTTTCATACCATATCACATCTTGTGGGTGTGCATGAACATTATCTTAGCCATTATGAAGCCTTCAGTATGGATTAAATTATAACACTAAAATTGAATGGCCAATACCAAGTCGTTTGCTGCCTTTCACACACATTTACTTCTTCCACAAAAGTTCTTCTCTTGTGCCTTCTTTTCCTTTTCTGCATCTCTATTTCCAAATCTACTATTTACCGCTTTGTGCCAAAAACTTTTCCAATTGAAAATATTTCCTTCATTTTACTGAATAGTTTTCTGTTAAGTTGAAAATCCAATTCAAATAGAACCATTTTCATACAATTCTACATTTAATAATAAAATACACATGGACACGTATAGCAGTATACCGTTATATTTAATTCAACAAAATATTTCCAACTATCATTCATTGGCAATCGTTGCAATAATCGTAAAAGCTTGCTATTATAAGAATTTAAGGATTTCCGCTTTTGTGCAGCAAACCCTGCCAGAAATTTGCAGCAAATTTTTTAAAGCAATATCAGTTGAAACTGAACAGAAGCATTTTACTTCAAACTGTATTTGAGGTAAGAAGGAAATATCAAATTATATTTAATAAAGTCGAAAAATGTATTATGTACCCTATGACCAGAAAGTACCGGGAATGTTTAAATAAAACAAAACAAAGTTAGATTTCGGGCATATTTATTTTACCTCCTTCAAAATATGGCCCATCTAAAGCAACGCTCTTGTGCCAACGTTTAACCCTATCCTCCATGCACCCCTGATAGGCGGACGAATGGATGGCCTTCAGCTCCTTCGTCCCATTCTCATCGATCTCCTCTATCGACTGAAATCTCCATCCACGAAGTGGTAATTTCAACTTGAGAAACAAAAAGAAATCGCACGGCGCCATATCAGAAGAATACGGTGATTGCAATTTATATAACGAAGATCTTCTTTAGACCAGTCTTAAATAAATAGTGCCAAGAAATTTTCGGGCTAAACTTCAATACTTAAGCTATGCCCACTTGTTAGTCCAACACGTCGATTTCCCTGATTTTACCGAGATTTTCGACGATTGGCCTATCAGAGAGTGTCTCATCATCGATGCTCATATTAATAGAAGACCATCGTTGGTATTGGGCTCTTAAAGAGTATAAACGGTGTTGATCGACTGCCTCGATTTTTCACCTTATTTCATTTCATTTGATCTACGCAGGTTTAGTTTATTTTCAAACGAGCAAAGTGCTGCCAAATTAGTATGTGTGGCAGCCTTACGGTATTGTAACTCATGCTCTGGAAGGCCAATATAAATTTGGTATAAGTAATGGACATTTATTTCCTAAAGGGATCGGTGTGCTAACAAAAGAAAAGAGGAATTCAACTCTTATGGTGCGGCACAAACGGCAGTAATTGCAGTTAAATGCGGTTAAATGTGTCGAAATAAATATAAATACAAAAGAAAAAGTTGTTGAAGTTTATGGTTACAGATAATAAAAACCACAAAATTGAGGAATTTTATAATGAAAATCAATACATGTATAAACACAAGTCGATTTCTGAGTTTGTAAGTGTGTATGTATACATATAAATACATATAATAAACAATACATTTGACGAGCGCTGCCAAAACTAGAGTAAATTAATAACGGCCCGTCACTTTAAGTAAATACTCAATTTGATACAAATAAAGTTTAAAAGGTGATTTAGCGTAGAATGGAAGCCACTTTCATTTTTCAAAACATTGTAGCTAATAGACGTGTTTGCTTCTTTAATATCCTTCCATATACCAAATTTGATACGATTTTCTTTCATAATTAGAATTGAGTTTTCTTGCAAACTATGATCATATAAACCCTCGTTTGAGATGACATAACCTATTTTAAGAGAGACGAAAACTCAACAACAAAAATGGAACGCATAGGAGCAGCTCATGAACGCAGGAATCTGCGACAAAATGATTCCTTCCGTAAAATCACTAACTAATCAACTAATTGTTGTCTTTTAGATACTTTGTCGCCTGTTTGTACCTGGAGAAGAAAACAAAAATTTAGCTTTTTCCTAACATTTAAATTAATCATATATAAAATTGTGGAACATTTCTTTGAAAGAGCATCACTCAAAACTCCGTTTTATATATTTTTTTATGCCGTTGGAAAAATTATAGGTTGTAAATAGTTCGCGTCTAGAAAATTTTTGTTTTAATATAAATAAATATTACCGCATGGGCATCAAGGTAAGTATTTCTGAGAAAACCCCGATATGTATAGCGTTGCCACCTAAGGTTTTTTGCAAATCTCGCAACTATAACAAATTTCACTTGAATAAATATTATGATATGGATATTAGATTAAAGGTAGTTAAAAAAGTTTTAAAAATATATCTTCTTTTCCTGGTGTTGCTACATATTTTATTAGAAATCACGAAACTGATTACAAAATTATATTATGTATTTATAAAAAATCTGTGTGTAGATATATGTTAGAGATAAAGGTAGCTTTAATATAGCAACATTTTTTATGGGACTGCCACATAATTTTAAAGCATAAATTTCAATATTTCTTCTTCTTAATTGGCGCGATAACCTCTTACGCGGTTTTGGCCGAGTTTAACAAAGTGCGGCAGTCGTTTCTTTCTCGTGCTAACCGGCGCCAGTGGGGCACACCAGCTCGTACCGCATCGAATACTTTCAGAGCCGGAGCGTTTAACCCAGCCAACGAAGCCGCTCGATCTTTATTCGCTGCGCTATGTCTATGTCGTCGTAAAGCTCATAGACCTCATCGATTCATCGCCTGCGATCATCGCCGTCGCCAAAGTGCCAAGGTCCAAAAGGCCATCTCATTGGCCGCCGGCGCTGCTTTGGACGTAGTCGGCTTTTCGTCGTCCGTTTTGCTGTGCTTCACGTTTGGCTTTGTAGCTTCGCGGCCGCCGTAGCCGAATGGGTTGGTGCGCGACTACTATTCGGAACTCACAGAGAGAACGTCGGTTCGAATCTCGGTGAAAACATCAAAATTAAGAAAAACATTTTTCTAATAGCGGTCGCCCCACGGCAGGCAATGGCAAACCTCCGAGTGTATTTCTGCCATGAAAAAGCTCCTCATAAAAATATCTGCCGTTCGGAGCCGGCTTGAAACTGTAGGTCCCTCCTTTTTTGGAACAACATCAAGGCGCACACCACAAATACGAGGAGGAGTTCGGCCAAATACCCAAAAAGGTTGTACGCGCCAATTATATATATCCCACCTTCGCTTTCGGTCGATCGCTGCCCTTTTTCGGCCAGTCTCTCCTCAACCTTATTGGCGAACTCCAGATTTGATGCAGCATACCCAGCGCGATTTGCAAAGCACGGCCCTTTTCAACTTCCTTTTTAGCCCATGCCAATCGTTTCGCTTCAGCTTGCGTCAGATTGGTCATGGTACTAAACCGGTCGCAGACTTTGACCACAGCTTTGTGAGCGAGCTTTCGCTTTCACCTCCTCTTTGGTTGGTTTAGGTCTAGGCCTTTTCTTACTCACAGAACTGGCACCACCAAGCTTCACCGGACATCGAAGTAAAGCTTCTTCCTCGTTAGAAGTCTCGCTTGCAACACTTTCCAGGTCCGAGTTTTTGCGGACTATAGCACCCGTGCGTTGCATAGCGTTTTTCATAGGTTTGGTAGTAGCACTATGACCACTGTAACCTGCTCCCGTTACAGTAGAATTTTGGTTGCTTGAGTCAGTATTTGAATTCATCTTTTCCTATGACTACAACAAGGCAAGCGCAGTGGTCTAAGTAGTATAAAGGGGAATTCAAATGGTCCACCACGGCAGCCGTGGTAAGACCACAGTTACTCCTTAAGGCGGCCCGGTGTTAGGGAGGCGCCGTTAAGATACAGCTAGACCAGCTAAACTCTTTTGAATGAATAAATATATGTTGAGAAAAATGAAAATTCACCTTATTTTTTTAATATATATATAATATATATATAATTGGCGCGCACACCCTTTTTGGATGTTTGGCCGAGCTCCTCATCCTATTTGTGGCGTGCGTCTTGATGTTGTTCCACAAATATGGTTTGAATACACCTCTTATATTATATAAACATAAATATTAATATAGATACACATATATATTTATTTTTTTATTTTAATTATTTTTTTTTTTGCTTATTATCGATTCTTGTAACTCATTTGTACTTCAATAAATAAATAAATAAATTTGTGAAAATTTGTTATCAATAAGTAATAGAATAGAAAATAAGAAACTTAATATATATCTTTTGATTTAAAGTTCGTTAATATTGTATAATATTTCCTTCTCAAACAGACTATGAAACTGATAAATGGCCTCAAATACTCAAAAAAAAAAAAACAGTAAAAGAAACGAGTACATCAAGAACCACAATTATTATATTAACAATTCATTTCCGCAGGTTCACTAATCAGGGCGACAGTAATCAAAAAAATCGTTTCGGTACCTACTGCGTTTATGTATTAATTTTTCACCTTTTGTTTAGGCTTATCCTATAAAGAGACTAATACTACTCTTTTGTACTCGAACGGGTATGAAGTGAGTTTAGTTGTTTTCAAAAGTCGAAATTGACTCATTGTTCTATTAACGACGCAATAGCCGGTGGGTTACAATAGGTTGATGTACCACACTTGAGGCTCGGTATTCAAATCTTGGCAAACAAATTGTTTTATTATTTTACGGCTCACAATGCTTTGTGAATTTGAATCATCAAGTTGTTTTTAAATTCAAATATTGGAAAATTCACATACTCGAAAACGGACTCGAATCAGAGCTGAAGCTGTAGTCTTCACATTATGCGGCTGTCGTCATGTACGACCACGATGGTTAATTACATTTTCCTCTCAGACTTGTTGTTTCAAATTTCGAAGAAGCAACTCGAAATTCTCGAATTAATAGCCAATTGTACCAGATGGAGACTACTCCTGGAATACTCTTTTTAGTGATTAGTCGCATAATTTTGTGCACATACATACATACTCGTGCATGAACCCAAAGGCTTAAATGGAAATTGATCTCCTTAATGTGCGCCGCGTGCCACCAGTTCATTATATTGAATACCAAAGTGCTCAAATTCATAGCAATCATTCGTGCCGCTAAAGCTCCGCACAACACAGTTAAGTGGAAGACGAGTGCGCTTATCGTCAGTTTTCAGCCAACGAGGTCTGCTGTCATTTCCGCTGAAGAGGAGCACATACTGATAGCGCAGGCGAAGCTTGGTGAGAACAACAAGCCAACGACATATCCAATCAGTCACTCTTCATTGTCAGACGACAGAGTGACAGTTTGATGGCGAAAAGCAATGACACAAATATGAAAATCACGAAAAAGTAACTTCAGCACCGAATTACAGCAATACTGGAAATGATTGCCTTGACTTAGAAATGAAGGAATTTTTTAATAAGAATATTTACAAAGAAATTTGAAGAAAAAGAAGCAATACGAAATGCAGACGAAACGAGATTTTTGCATTCCTGTATCTAATAATGTGACAATTTGGCATTGAAAGGCATTAAGGACAGCAACAGAAATTTTGGTAAACAAGTTCAGGGAGGAAAAAGAAACGATGCGAATGAAGTTGTTAAAGAAATTTACGGACGAAGCGCCAGCAAAATTCAAACAAGAAATAGTACGTTGAAACACCAACAGCTTTTGAAAGTAGTAGTAATTTACTCAACCGAAGGACAATCACTACGAGGCTCGCAAAGTTGAAATTGAATGGGCAAGTTGGTTGAATTATGCAAAACTGGTCGATGGCCACGGGTGAGAAAATAAAAAAAGGCAGTGAATTCTGCGAATGCAACTCGATAATTTTTTTATTATCTTTTTTGTTTACATTAGCCTCACCTAACTTTTAGTTCTTCTGTACATAGTTTTTATTGTTGACATATTTTGATACTTTCTTTCTAGTTCTCTCATACACCTCATCTTCATTTATATCACCGCAAAGTTGCGCACTTTTTTCCTTTTCATGAATCTACGTAATATTTTATTTTATCATAGCTTCCTATAGCGAATACAAGTTTGGGTGCATAAGTTTCCGAAAATTATGAGGGTTCCTATTTATATTTATTGTCTAACAATGGAACAATTAACATAATTGGTTGAAAACGGTTTTATTGGATTTCGAAACACCACTTTCCCGAACTATCTTCAGAATATTCACAATATTAGCATGGAAAGTTATATTATCGTCTTCAAAGTACTTCCGATCAATTACAACGCACTTACGTCAGCGTTTGATACAGCTCTCGAAACATTTCGGTATAGCCATCAGAGCCGTTTTCTATGTTTTCATTATTTCCTTTCGCCTATTAAAAACGCAATACCCGTAGTGGTTTTTTGACTCTACCAAGCTATAACAAGTGTAGTCGATGCCTATTGAACGGTATTTGTTTCGTTCTTGGTCAGAAATTCATGGCATGGATGATGATGAAAATCCGCTTGTCGTTTTTCCCATATCCTTTCCTTTGCGATTTTATCCACGTAAATTTCTTATAACCCCGAAATAATAGACCTTATAGAAAATAAAGAAGGCAACCGTTTTCTAGTGGCATCAACGCTTCAGAAAAGATCGTGAGTCCATCGAGGCTGACAAACGCATTGAGATGCACTCGATATCGAAAACTGATGAAAACATTAATAAAGTGAAATAAAGTTGATTCATAACCGCAAATGACCCATCAGAAAGTTGAGAAAGGACTTAAACATTGTTTATGGATGCGTACGCAACATTGTTGTTAATGATTTGGTTTGCGTCGTGTTGTTGAAAAGTTGGTCCCAAAGGACCTGAATTTCATGCAGAAAATGGACTACATTGATACCGTAAAGATATGATTTCTAAAGCTGAATTCGATCCAACATTCATCAAACGCAACATTACGAAAAACTTACTTCGAACAAAGAATTTGTGGGAAATCAACTCGTGGGTTTTGCTCCATGATAACGTCCCGTCGCAAAGTGCCATCACTGTTCGTGAATTTTTGACCAAGAACGAAACGAATACCATGGGATAGCCATCTAATTGCCCTGATATATTCCAGCTCGTGTTTACGTAGACGTGTTTATATAGTCAAAAGGAAGTAATGGAAAAATAGAAGACGGCTTTGATGGCTACAACGAAAAGAGAGGTGCAAAAATGTTTCGAAAGCTGGATCAAGCGCTGGCGTAAGTGCGTGGCAGTACTATGAAAAAGATTATGCCATCTGTTCAAAAGGCGACTTACGCTAAAATCATGAGTAAGGTCCAAAGAACAGCTTTTTTATGCATCTCTGGCGCTTTAAGGACTACCCTAAACAAAGCGCTGGAAGTGGTAATCAGTTTACCTGCCCTAAATCTGGTAGGGAAACACGTGGTCGCCGGCTTGGCGCTCAGGCTCAAAAGTATGGCGCTATGGAGAGACCGGTGGTTTGGCCACGCTTCTATTTTGCACTCTCTGAATAATCACAAACAAGAAATAGACTACTCCATCCCTAGACTCACCTTTGAAAGGCTCTTCAAGACGAGTATACCGTCAAGAAGGGAGTGGCAGACACCAAGGCTATGGAGAAGGGGGGAATTAAACTTTTATACAGATGGTTCCAAGGTAGACGATGAGGTTGGTTATGGAGTTTTCTCGAAGGAATTAGGACTGGAACTATCCGTTCGGATACCAGACTACTGCAGCGTCCATCAGGCAGAGGTTCTAGCTATAAAAGAACTGGCTACATATCTAAATACGGACGCCGTAACAAAAACGACTATAAATATATTCTCGGATAGCCAGGCGGCCATCAAATCAATGAATGTGGCTTTACTAAGATCGAAGGTCGCACAGGAATGCCGGACGGCTCTAAATGATATTAGTGACGTATTCAAGGTCAGCCTTATTTGGGTTCCGGGACATAGAGATATTGAGGTAAACTGTAAAGCTGATGAGCTAGCCAGAAAAGGTACTGCTCTCCAACTGCTCAGTGATAAAAGTACCATTGGAATACCCATGGCCACGAGTAAACTAATAATAAAAAACCACATTATCCAAGAGGCCAATAGGTCATGGAGAAATGAAGATACGTGTGTAACAGCTAGGCTACTATGGCCGAAAATAAACAAGAAAAGGACAAAGGAATTGCTTAGTCTCTCAAGAGACAATATCTCGAGGGTCGTGGCTTGTTTAACCGGTCACTGGCTATTTGGCAGGCATTCCTCGAGACTAGGAGTTTTCTTCCATGAATATTGCAGAAGTTGCAGATATGAGGAAGAGGAAGAAACAGTCGAGCACTGCCTTTGCAATTGCCCAGCCCTAGCTAAAATCAGAGCAGGTTGTCTAGGTAAATACTTTTTAAATGCTCTTACAGAACTGTCTAGCGTGGGGTTGGCATCAATACTACGTTTCATAAGAGCCACAAAATGGTTCCACGAAGGAAGATAAATGAAGTACCCGTGTAGCACTGTGGTATTACAACGGACCTGTAAGGTCTAAGTGAGTTGGTCGTGCAGACCGACTGCCACCATAACCTAACCTAACCTATGTCACATTTGCGGAATAAATTTATATATTAGTTTGAGTATTTTAATTTTTTTATCAAGTTGACCTCTTCCAAAATTATAAACAGACTACTATTTTTTGACACAAAATATGCTAAACAAAAACTATTTAACGCAAAACAAAATTTTTTAAAAACATTTTTCAAAATTTTCCGAAAACTTTCGACCTTTTAATTAAATATTGTAGAATTTTCCAGGATATAAAATATTTTTCACCAAAACAAAGGACATACATGATCGAGTTTTTTTTATGGAAGGAAAAGCCAAGTAGCGTCAACAAAAAACAAAAGGTTTTTACAAATCAACGGTAATTTGTAGTCGGTTGAGACTGACACCTTGTTATACTAAAATTGAATGGACTGTAAAACTGCATACTTAGCAAAGTTCGCAAAATTCTGGTTAAAAAGTTAAAAGGGTTGATGGAAGTAAACATCTTCTTTACAGTTTGAAGATGTGCATTATATGGTTTTTGTTGTAGAAGGATCTATGTTCTTATAAAAAAGAAGTGTTGTGTTAGTAATTTATCAATGGATTATGTGTGCTTGTATAAAAAATGCTCCCCATAAAAATTTCCGGCTAAAATATTGTTTCTTACTCTCATGTGGATACCTAAATCCGCGAAGCAAATGGTAAAGTTGTGGATATTACTAACTGACTGAACTCACTTTAAGGCTAAAAATTCGACTACAGTACCATAAATACTTTAAGTGAATATATGTGTGTATGTATGTATGTTTAATACTCGCTCATTTACCTTGGCCACAAATAGCAAAGTAAAGTACGTTCAAGCGATGCTTAGCCTGAAGACAATTTCGAGGACGCAGTGACGCTTCATAGAGACGTCGACACATTTCCTAGACATACAAAACAAACAAAAACCAAATTTTTTTCTCTCTTCCAAGCAACTCAGGCGCAAGGCCATATTATTATAACTATTTTCTGTAGAGTTGTTGGATATTTTCGGCCAAAATGAGTACATTGAACAAACAAAATATTTGTCAAGTGCCGGAACTTTGAGAAAAGGAAACAGGGTATGAGAAACTGTGCAACCAAGTAGAGTAGACAGTGCGAATTATTTAAAAAAGGAACGATGTATTTATGTTGCAACTTTTTGCGTTGTATTCATTCTGTAAACATCTGCACGCCTCGACGCTTGTCTGCAAATAATGCAGGAAATTGCAGCATCACTTGACTTCCAGTAACCGCACTTTGATTACTTCTTGTGGCGTAGAGGAAGGCAGTTCCTGATTTTACTTCAGTAGCTGCTCAGCCAGAGTAAGAAAATTGCATTAAATGCATAAACACGAAATGAACTAGTAATAGGTGGGGGCAACAATAGCAACAACGGAGCCCTAAATAGTTTACTGTATTGTTGTTGCTGATTTTGCCATGCTGCGGAAATGTTCTAGAAGCAGATTGGCGTTACTTAGTGCCATCTTAAGCACTTATTTTCTGCGGTAGAAATTACGGTGCTGATGGTTGTAGGTGGCTATGTGCCTAACTATCTACTCGTAGTTAGTGTACATCTCAGTTTGCACTATTTTGGTAGACTAAACTCACTATTTGACATCGTTAGTCACAGCAACAAAATTAAGATATGAAATGCTTGGAGTATAGAGGAAAGGATGAAAACAACTTAGAGGCAACAGTGTTGGCCGGACAAAAGCAACGGCATACACAGGGTCCTTCAAGTTCGAGCTCATTTTTTAGCATTGTTTTGCTTCCTATCCAGTCTGATGGCATTTTTTTCGACAAATGTTAAATAGAAAATATACCACTCACTAAATTTGATCTGATTTAGTTCGAGTGCTATATAAAAGTAATTTATTATATAGCCCACAACAAAAATAGTGGATTTCTAAAAATTATTTTTTGCTAAACTGAGGATCTTTACTTATTAGTGGCTGCTTTGGCGGATGATATTGCATTAACGGCATCGGGAAAGCATCTCCAAGTTCTGAGCGAACTACTACAAAACGCTCTCTATATTGTGGATAGCTGGGGCGGGGACTGAATTTCAAGGCCTGCTTTCAAGCCCGCCTCACTAAATGGGCTGGGATATACACTTTCTACCGAGATAAAATACCTCGAGATTATTATAGACTAAACTCAATTGGAACTATAATACCGAAGAGAGGTCAATAAAAGCGGTCACTGCACTTTATGCATGCAAAAGGTAAGTAAAGGATGGCGCTTAAAACCGCACTGCTGTTTTGAGTCCTACCCTCCAAGCTTGGAAAATATTTTATGTAAGAATTAAATGGAAAACGTACATAGATACCTATGGCAAATTTGGGGCTAATTGCAACGCAATCAGACGGAAAGTATGCCTGCTAGGGTCAAGCAAGGTCGGTCTACTTTGCGCAAGCCAATAGTACATGGACTATGGAGCCCACTTGGGAGACAACTACACAGGCTTAGAAGAAATGAGTACAGAATTAGGTCCCTCATAAATCTAGACTAGCCTTCCAATAGTACGGCGGTTGGTATCATCACCGCGCACCGCCTAATGTGAGCTCATAGGAAACGTATGTGGTTTCCCTCAAATGGCGTCTGTCGCAGCTGCAGGAAGGAGGAAGAGGAGGCTCTCGCCAGAACCAGATATCGCTGTCTGAATTCTTACCTCTTTGGATGTCTAGAAAACTTGGAATCGTTAGCCGTCTACAGTATTTTATCGTTTGTTCGAGCGATCAAGTAGTTTCACCGCATTGGGGTTTGGAGGGTAATTTGAAGCCTTCCCGGCCTACATGGGCGTCCATATACGCCCTAGTGGAGAAAGGCAAGCACCGTGACTTTGTATCAAATGTTTCAAAATTCCATTAAAACTTAATTTTTTTTAACTAGAATTTTCAAAATTTTGAAAATTTTTCCGGGTATGGAATTTTATTACCCAATGAATTTTATTCCAACCAAGTGCAAGTTTCAAGTGACTACAAAATACCGTCGATTTTTAGAAATTTCTTTTATTTAAGGGGCTAGGCGTTTCCTCCATATAAAATAATGGAGCTTGTTCTTTGTGTGGAAGGAAAGGCCAAGCATAATTCATTACCAAGTTTGGCCGTCCGGTTTGGTGAAATACAAAATACGAGGACAAAATTAATATGTTAGTTCCTTTGCTTTTTCTCAAATTTATTTTAATTTATTTATGCCTAATTATAACACTTAAGACGTAAACAAAAATTAAATTAAAAAAAATAGTATTTATAATTGCACTACAGACTTAGCATAAAATAAATCTATATTTAAGAAATGTTTGAAAAAGTTAAATTCAGACAGATTTATATTATATTTACCGAAGCATTAGAACCGTAGACTGCCATGGTAAGGTCAAACGAAAAATTACTGAAATTTAGAGCTTTCAGAGGTTTGATATTAAGAGATAGTTGGTTACTATTCGAACGGTGGAAAGAATTCTTTTCAGATCTATATAACCCCGTTACAGCAAGCGCATCATCTCTCACAAACTTTACGCCCGACAATAATGCGGCGGAGCCGGAACCAACTTTGATGTAACTTGATAAAGCTATTAGTCATATGAGTAAGAATAAGGCTCCTGGGGGAGATGGCATTCCCATGGAGCTGCTGAAGTACCTCGACGACAACGGACGTCAAGTTTTGCTACACCTCGTTTTAAGAATATGGCACCGAGGCAGCATTCCGGAAGCATGGCGTGTAGGGTTGGTAACTCCTATTTACAAAAAGGGAGACAAATTAAACAGTGAAAACTATCGTGGAATCACTCTCCTAACTTCCACATACTTATAACATCTTTTCTCGAATCCTCGCATCCCGGCTAACTGCGGAAGCAGAAAAAATCTTGGGCGAATACCAAGGGGGATTTTGCCCAGATCGATCAACAACAGATCAAATCTTTATGTTAAATCTTATGTTAAAGACGAAGTCCTGAAAACATACAAATCGGAACATTAACCTTTGAAGGTGTTCAACACTTCAAATATTTGGGAGTGTTAATAAAAAATGACAACAGTAGTTACGACACAATACAAGGCAGAATAATGGCAGCAAGCAAAACATATTACGCCCACACAAAGTTGCTGAAGTCCAAACTGCTCCCAAGTGAATGTAAACTTCGCCTCTACCAGTCAATAATACTACCGGTGCTGTCCTACGGCTGCGAGTGCTGGACAATGACAAGCAAAGACGAAAGTAGCTTAAGAGTTTTCGAACGAAGGGTGTTTGGCCCCATATGTTGCAACGATGAAACGTACCGAATACGCTACAACGATGAGTTGCTAAACTTATGCCAGGGAGATGATGTCGTGAAATACATTAAATCCCAAAGACTTCGATGGTTAGGACACACTGTGCGCATGGAAGACAGCCGCCCCCAAATATCTTTTTAATCAACGAATTGTCTAATGACCGGAGCCCGAGGACGTCCAAGGTTAACCTGGCTTGACCAAGCCATAACCGACCTGAAAAAGCTACGAATTAGGAGCTGGAGATTTTTTGCTATGAACCGTGCAGTTTGGAAGAGGGTTGTGGATGAAGCTAAAGCTCACCTTGAGCTGTAATCGCTATCTGATGATGATGATGATGAATTAGTTACTAATACATTAATTGTAAAACGTATTAAGTTCCAATTGAACGATATATGAGTCATATAAATCTCTTATTTCAGAATATGTTTTAAAATCCTCAGCCTATAGAAGAAATTGAAGAAGTAATTTTAAAAAAGTAATGACAGTCTGAGGATTCGAGGTACTGTAAATCATTTGCCGCTACCTTTTCATATATTTCGGGTAGCACGCGAGTTTCGTATGAGAAGAATTGCTCGTTTCTTGAGGTAGTTTATGAATTCATCAATTTTGTTGCCTTCCTTACAAGAGTGGAGATGCCAAAGAATGTGTGTAACTGTGATGATTTCGGTCAGTTTTAATAGTTCATAAAATAACACACCGAAGTGGTCCACCAAATATGAAGGGTAAATTTAGAACCACATCCTCTAAGCAAAATTCAAGTAATGCTGCTGAGCGGTGGAGCGGTGGAATGAGTTCGTTCGACTGCCACTTCTTCCTATCTACCTTAATGCCGTGAACCGGTTTGGGCGTCGATATCGAAACATTTTGGCGCTTTATCCATGATTGCCTGAATGCTTTGAATTAAAGCAGCGGCATATTAAAGGCATTTGATGAAATTCAGGAGCACTTGTCTTGAATAGAAGGAGAAAATTAAAACTCCTTGTCATTTTGTAATATTTAATCAAAAATAAACGACATTTGTACCATTAAGAAAATTTTGCGAATGCTTGAAAAGTTGATAATCGCTTGGAACGAAGGCGAAAGCCTAGCTTGGAGTTTCCTGGAAGAATAATTACACGATATTATGCAGTAATTAAGCCGTCAACGCGCTTGAATTTTTTGTCTGGGGCTATCTTAAAGATAAGACTTACATGACTACAACAGAAACATTTGAAGGTTTGCAAAAAAAACAAAAAAAATATCATCGAAAATTTACCAAACCAATTGATGTGTATATGTATGCACCCGGGTGATTTTTGGAAAATATCATTTATTACTCATAAATGGTATACAAAAATTATTTATCCAATTTTGTTTTTGAACAATTTTTTTACTAAACAAAAAAATTTTTTTCAGTATAAATCTTTAATTGAATCTCCAGTGCTCTATTGCTTGTCTGTTTGCATACTGTAGTGTATAGTGCAATACAAGTGTCAAATCGAATTGACGTTCGGCGCCAAAGGTGTAAATATTCCAATAGGGTGATTAATTTTGCGCCACCTTGTACAAATGACAATGATCATGATAAAGAAGACCCATTCACAAAATGTGTTCAATTTCAATTAAAAAAGAAGAAGCTCGAACTTGAAATACCCTGCGCGCACAGAACAGCAAATGCTTGAAAACCTCATTATCGTCAGTCTGTTTGAAGCGCTTGACGGCTCTACGAGTTGACTGAACTCTACTCGCCAAATTAGGTGATTTTAAGTTATTTTAAGTTGAATGGCTTTTCAAAATTTATATTTAATCAAAAATAAATAAAATAGCATGCAACCATTATTCAATGATGTGTGAAGCGTGCGAAATGTTTATTTGTCGTCTGTGTATGTTTGAGTTGAGAGTGGGATTTTTTGCAAAATTTTACTATTCCCTATACATTTCATGTTGTGCTAAAATCTTTATGTATACGTACATTAGGGTGACTACCCAAAAAAGGTGCAGTTTTTTCACCAAAATTCGATTTTTTTATAAAAAAATTATTCCTCAAGAATGTTTTTTGAAAAAAACATCTAAGTTGATAGAAGAGTTTATGCTTAAAAGGTCAGCATAAATATGTATAATAATTTTATAAACGGAATCAAAATAGTGACATTTTTGGAAGTAGTTTCATTCAGTCCACGTGGAACTAAAAGTGTACCTATTCTAGTTAGCCGAATTGTGGGAGAAGTCTTGAAATATAATAAATTTTGAAATTCGGAAACAGTACTTACTGATTTTTTTTTTGTTTTTGCTTTGTTCTTTTGTAATGGAGAGTGGTGCGCCCTAATGTACATGTAAAGTGATCTCATGTGCTTTTGTGTACCTTATTCAGAGAGCTACAGTGGTGGCCAAATAAAACCGGAAGCTCGCTAATAAACTGCAGATATAAAATTAACTTAAAAATAGATAAATAATAGAGAAAATATAGGGTTTTCCTTAGTAATATCTGCCATGAGCAACATCTTTATAAGAAAACCTCTGTTTTTCGTTGGTATGTAATTGCAACTTTTCAATTTAAATTAATTTATTTTTTCTCAGGCATGATATCTCAGCCAAACAAAAACTACTGAAAATCAAGGGTATTTTGAGATATTGTGCGCAGTTGAAATTTTCTCATTTGCACTACAATTGAACGGACTATAAAACTGCATACCAATAAAAGTAGAAAAATTAGTCTTAAGAAATTTAAAGCTTTCATAATATGATAGTATGATAGTAAGGCCAGTTTAGAGGTTGTCGAAGTCGAATCCAGTGCCTGGACCAGTCTTAACAGGGTCATGTTTTTTTTTTTAATTTTCGATCACCATAAATGTCAGTAATTTTTTTATTTAGTAAACAGTACAAATTTGTCTTTCAAAACTATTAATTAGAAAATTGCAATTATTGTGAAATATTTCCATTAAAAACTTCATATGTGTTTTGAAGTGTCGGAGCTCTTTTGGCCGCCACTGTTTGCATGCGCTTCAAGCAGATTTCCGTTGTTTGTATTTGACAGGTGTTAAAACGAACAGTCTGTCTGCGTGTTATTGTGTAAAACAACAAACTAAAAACGACAAATACGAAAACACAACAGCAGTCAGCTTCACACCTTTAGAGTTACGGTTTCTCTGAACACTTAATTTTGCTGCTGGCACATTTACATTACAAATTACATACCCCAAACTGTGTTTCAATAAATTTTGCCCTTTTTGGCATATTTTGCTGAAATAGAAAGTGCACGTACATTTTGATGCAGAGATCAAAGGCAGTTTAAAGAGTCAAATAGCTACTCACAGCATCTTTTTGATAAAAATTTAAATAGAGTTAGAAAATTTTTCTTTCTCTCAGCTACTAAATGCAAGTGTGTAATACTTACTTGGTGGAGAACAAGCACGTCAGGGACACCAGTAATGCAGCATCACTACGTTAGGTTAGGTAGTGCTGGCTGATTTGTGAAAAGATCTCACTTAGACCTCTAGGGACCATTGTTTTACCAGTGCTATGTACTTGGAGTCGAATTATTATTTTACGTAATTTTTAATGCACATCTTAGCGAGTGAAACAAACCATGGGCTTTTTGTCAGAAACATCCTACAAGGATGAAACATATGTTGCTTCTGGGCGCCTTTCTCGAGTCCTATAAAGAGCAGGACAGTGGCAAAGTAAGTGTTTCAAAGTACCCCTAGCGGGGTGAGAGAGTGTCCAGTCAGTACACCCACCAATATTTTTCAGTCTTTTCTAGAGAATAATAAAATAAAGTTTGTAGTTTTCTTATTCCAAGTCCTTAAAATAATTTTGGCAGTTTTGTATGAGATTGAGTGTTCGCAAACCCATTGCGTTTCCAGAGCTAGTTCCTTTTTCAGAAAGGAGAGTGATGTGTATATTTCTAATGCCCTCAATCTCGGTAAGCGAATACCCGCCTGAGCGAGCTCACCGGCTCTCTCATTTCATTCTACTCCTTTATGTCCTGGTATTCAGTAAATAGTGACCTGCCAATTTTGGATCTGCAGTGTTGAACACATTCCGAGTTAGTTGACGGAGCCATAATTGCCTTTATAGATGATTGGCTATCAATGAAAATATTTGCCCAGAACGTTGCTGTGACCAGAAAGCCTCTGTGAGAATTGTCCTGGTATCTTCAGTCTTAGAGTAGATCTTTTAGTTGAGTTTCTTAATACTAAATTGATTGGATGCCACTTGAGGACTCTTTCCATTTCCGCTGTTGGAGTTGTGCTCATAGCGCCGGTTACACATATTTCTGCAATCCTTTGCACGCTTTCCAATCTTTTAGGTCGCTTTATCGCATACCGTCCACCATACTGATGAACCATGGAGCATTATTGGTCTAATGACGTCAGGGTATATCCAATGTATGAGTCAAGGAGATAAGCCCCAAGTCTTACCGATTATACATGCGTATAAGGCTTTATAGGCTTTCTTCTCATTTTCATTCTTCTACATTTAATCTCCATGACAGTTTACCATCCACAAGAATACCTAGCTAGTTAGGCGATGTTTTTGGTGTTAACTCAACTCTTCGAACTCGCAGAAATTACCAGTTTGGAATCTAGTACTTCCTTATAAAGAGTACTAAGTCTGTCTAATCTGGATTTACTTGCGTTCCGACCAATTCCGCCCACTTGTAGATCTCTCTAAGCGTCCTTTCACTCATGGTTTGTGGACAACTGAGATGATAACAGCCAAGTCCTCTGCATATGAAGTCAGTTTCAGTTCGCTATTTCCAAGTTTGATGAAAATCTGATTTATCACTAGGTTAGTACTACTAGTAGCACCATAAATAAAAAACAAACCGTCGAATCACCAGTAATGCCATGCAAACGATGATCACTTGGCTTCAATTCTTGCCCAAGCTATATTTTATAGGCGCGTACGCCAAGATTTTTATGTAAAATTTTCGACGTAGTAGGCAGACAAGTTGAGAACGACGATGATTTGACATTTCGACGTCTTCTTCCACAATTTACTCTATAAACTCCGCGAACAGATTTACTTTTTTCAAAGTATATTTCTAAAATTTGGGAGCATTGTTCTGGGTTTAAACGATTCATGATTAGCCGCTGTCAAGCCATAGTTATCGATATCGGTAATTCTCATGCAGTGAAAAAAACGCCCAATAGATACGTTGACTGCAAATTCTTCAAGTTTTGCGCCGTTTGAAGAAAGAGCAACATATAATAGGGGTCACCCAAGGAAATATTTCATACGTGATGTATGTTTTTTTTAAATTTGGTTTATATGTATGCTTAAGTATAATAAGAAAAAAACTGAATAAATTTTGAAAAAAGTTTAATAACTTTTACATTAATTCACTGCAGAAAATTTTAGTATGAAGTTTGTTATGTGAAATATAGGAAATATCTTCTTTACTTCTTAAATTTTTTGTTACATTTTTTAAGATAAAGGGTTTTCCAATAACAGGTGTTAGGTGTTAAACAGGAGAGATGATTAACTATTTTTTATAGTCGGAATTGGATGGTATTGATCTGGACAATGTTTATTTTCAACAAGCCGGCGCTAATGTTCTGCCTCAGATTTTTTTCTGGCTTTCTTCATTCATAGCTGGGACTATTTCCAGAAATCCATGAAAGTTTCGTAAGGGATTTCCTTAAATTTTCCCACGATGTTCAAAAGCGACCGCCCTGACCGAATTAGCTGGTGCATGACTATCATTTAGTGTGCCCGTATTCGAAGCCCGCTGTGGACAGAAAACACCACAAAGCCTTTTCTCATAGCGTTCGTCTTTCAGCAAGCAATGGCGAACCTTCGAGTGTATTTCTGCCATGAAAAAGCTCCTCGTAAAAAAACGTTTTATCATTCACAAGCGGCATTAACTATATGCCACTCCAATTTGCGTAAAATCATCGAGACGCACACCACAAACAGAAGAAGTAGATCTGCGAAATACTCAGCAATATACTTATATATTTCAAATGTGTACGTAAGAACGGCAAAGCATATGAGGTGGTGTCTTCTGATCTAACAATCTGAAACAAAACCCGTGGTTAAACAGTATTTATCAAAACATAGTAATTGGCCAATTGAATAGTATAACCCTTATCTTCACCATGATTTTTCTGAGATAAGTTATTAGTCCTGCTCGGCATTTCGATTCCGCTCAGACTTTTCGGAGTCGAAATTGGTCGGTTTGCTTGATTTTGATTCCCAAAAATTTCAGCGGAATCGAAATACTGGGCAGGACTGATGGTTTATACTTCTTCGATGTGAAAAGTTTCAGTTCGATAATAGTCGAAATGAAAAGTAATTGGCAAATCATACATGAACATGTGAGTTGCATGTTAGTTATTAGTTTTGAATAATTTTTGGATAAGTAATTATTTGGGTAATGAAAGCTCAAAGGATCAAAGCCGGTTCAGAGCATACCCAGTGCTCATCGAAATGCTTCATCAGAGATTTTCGCACATCCCGTCATCTATCGCTACGGATTTGAACTAGGTATTATTTGAAGAATGGTAACACTTAGCTGTCATCTGATTTGACAGAAAATTAGTTTTATTCTTCCGCTGAACGAAAATGGTTGTGTATACGCTCAAAGAACGCTGGGAAATATTGCGACATTACTTTGAAAATCATGGTAATGTTGCAGAATGTGTACGAAAATTACATACGGCAATGAAAAGAAGAAAAGCACCGAATGAAGCGTATGTGCGTTACTTTGCGAAAAAAGTAAGAGAAACTGGGTTGCTTATTGACAAAGCTGCGATTTGACGCCGTTGGATTATTATCTTTGGGGTGCCGTCAAAGACCAGTGTTATGCCAACAAACCAGCAACAATTGATGCACTGAAGACCAACATACGCGATGTCATAGCTGAAATACAGCCGCATACAATCGAAAATGTGTTGAAAAAAAATTGGACCGATCGTATGGGATCGTGCATAGCTACCCGAGGCAGCCATATGAATAAAATTGTGTTCCATCATTAACCGGAAGGATTGTACTTCGAAATAAAAAAAACAGTTTGGCAAAATATTGAGTAGTTTCTTTTTTATAGCATTTGTAATTCCTTAAAGTTATATGGCGGACCCTATATTTCTAGGTACGCAGCTTTTATTCGCAGTTATATTTGACTTGTAGCCGTCACAAATATTTGCAAAAATTTACAATACTACGACTCGCTGCTCTGTGCATAACAGGAGCGATGAAAACTACTCCAACGGCGGCGCTGGAAATGATACTCAGCATGCCACCTATTGACCTTATGGCGGAAAACCTGGCAACGAAATCCGCGAGGAGGTTAGTGGCTGCTGGAGTATTCACCTGTGGAACCTTCGGACATAGCTCAATAGGAAAGTAGGGTTCAGGTCCACAGACTACATGACTCTGTACTTTAATTGCGAGAAAAGGGATGGCACAAAGGCATGAAGCCTGGCCATAGAACTTTTCACATCTATACAGACGACTCTAAAACTTTAGACGGAGTGAGAGCGGGCATTTACTGTTCAAAACTGGGCATAAAGCAGCCTATCAAGCTGCTAGGCCACAGCAGTATTTTCCAAGCGGAAGTTTTTGCTGTGGGGAAAGTCGCGGACCTAGCCTACACCAGAACAAGAAAGAACTCAACAATTAATATTATATATACGTGGACAGTCAAGAAGCAATAAAAGCAATAAGCTCATATTTTGTTAAGTCCAAAAATGTTCAACGGAGCAGGGAGGCCATAGAAAGGCTAGCCGTAAACAAAAGGCTGCATATCTATTGTGTACCTGGTCACAAAGGAATTATGGGAAACGAAATATGTAGTAGATGAGATAGCAAAAAGTGCTGTTGTACCACCATTTGAATAAGAGAACGACACACTAAAACTGCTAAATACAATATACAAGGAAATGGACGACTATAATTTATATGAAAAATTAAAAAAATAAATAAATTGTTCAAAAAGGTTAGAAAGAACCGAAAATATTATATTTGACTATAAAAAACTATACCAAAATTTTCATTGTTCAATAAATCTGAAAACTATAAAATGTTTATAACATTTTTTCAGTTTACTTCTTATTATACTCTAGCCTAGAAATAAAAAAAATATCCAAAAAAAATAACGGCACTTTTCCAAAATACTTAGATCACTATGGCTCTTAGACCATTTGTTCGGTTTCTGCTTTGCCAAGAAAGAGAAGTGCCTTGTGATTAAGGCTCCGAGCCTAGTTTCATTCTGCAGTTCTTTACCAACCGAACACTATTTTTAAGATCTTACATTTCGGTAAACTCTCTGTATATTATTAATGACAGACTCATGTACAAATGGGCAATCTCTCTAGAATCCTGTCTTCCTGATTGTAAAGTTATGTGATATTATGTTGATTATTATTAAGGCAGGTACCTATCTGGAGCAGCAGAAATTACTACTGGTCTTGTGACGATTGTAAGATTCAAAACCGCGTGTTTTAGCTTCAATTCCCCATTTTTCCTAATGATCCCAAATTAGTTACTATAGTCGATTAATATCTCATTGAAACCACACCAATACTACTATTAGAAAAATCGAGACATCCTTACCGACCTGTCGAAAACTCTTAGGCGAAATAGCGGTATCGGGCTCCTATAACTGTCAGCATAGACATATGAAGCCATTGCCTTGTCTACCCAGACATATGCTATTCTCATGTGGTGAGAAAAAACAGAGACGAAGTCCACGCAGGCCGTGTTTAACGAAAAGCATGCATGTAGATTATCGAAACGATGGGATATAACGTGCAGAATAATATAACGTGCATGAGTAGTATAGAGGATAATAATACAAATAGTTCGTACCATATGGTATTCCGCGTTGAAGGACTTCATATTAGGGGTCCAGCAGAGAAAGCAATGACCTGCGAAGTTAAATATTACGCAAGTTTGAGGTCTTCTTCTCAATTAAGACCAATTGGGGTGAAAATCAGAAAGGTAATATGTTCTATGCGAAAACTCCAACACCGAATCTTGAGCAGGAGTAGAAACTAAACTTACAACTTGAAAGATTATGAGATAAGCAAACAGTGGGTTAACCAATATATATATCTTTATCTACAATGAATAGCGGGCCGCCACTTCTGCGATCGAAAGTACATAAAGCTACTTCCAGGCAAAACTATCTTGAACAATATACTTCAATATACGAGTACATCCTATCTGTGAGTAGGATACATTTCATTGAGCACTTGGTCACGGTGCCCTGTACTTACCAGGAATGGGACTGTTCAGCCATTTATAGGCACGAAACTTTTCTAATGACTAACTTGTGAAACTATTCTGGATATGTACATGTCGGAAATTTTAGGAAACATGCCAGAAATACTGCTTAACCATAACTAGCACGACGCCAGACTAGTCATAAGTTTTGCTGCAGCCAGGTGCTTGTCGGAATTATTTGCATTGCCCTCCCGCCTGCATTGCCATCACAATGTTCATGACCATCTAACCCTCAAGGGATGTGAAGACACAAGACGTTGTAAGACAGGACGAGCCCATTCATGTATTCACATGACTCAAAGATCAACGGTAAAGTGCGCTGAGGTGTATATGCTGAACATCTGCAGATATGCTTTAACTTTCGGTTTCCCGACTACTGCAGTGACCTTCAGGCTGATCTGATGGCAATTATAAAAACCGTGACACTGGTACAGTATGACGCGATATGTGGAAATAGTATTTACATTTTCATGATAGCCAAGCGGCGATAAAATCCCTCACAAAGCAATTGACAATCTCCAAGGTAGCTTTGAAATGCGGTATATCTTTTAATGAGAGGGCCACTTCGTTCAAATGTTACATGGGTTCTGGCCATTGCAACATCGAAAGAAATCATAGAGCCAATGAACTTACGAAACGTGGCACCAAACTTCTTAACGAGGACGTAGAATAAGATACATAATCATATAACGTGTAACATAATCTCAACATATCATGAAATGAATTCTACAGAAACTGTCTAGATGAAGAAGAGGAACGCAAGAATTTGCACCATTTGTGTCACTGTCCTGCTCTATCCACACGAAGATTCACCACTTTTGGTAGACAATTCTTCAATAAAGTGGATGATCTCTGCTCGGTGGAAAACAGGAACCTTATAAAGCTTTTGAAAAATCCACATTGTCTTTAGGGCATTAAGCACAAGTTCTTAATACGGCAGCTCAATGGCATGAGTGAGAAAAATGAGCCTATGTGTGCCCCATTGTGGACAGCAGCTGCAACCCAACTAACCTAGCCTTTGCTAAGCCAAGTGTAAATAATTTCCAATCCTGGAAATTTGTAATTATGGGCTTTCGCAGCTGTAGGAAGCTTTCAAATACCTGTACATGATTGATAGTCTAATCGAATCTATGCAAATTCAAAGATAATTAACAATCAATGAAAAGAGGAACGGGGAAGCCAAAGGAAAGGCAACCAAAATTATTGTAAATGTAATTTGCGAAATGTACTTGAAATAACAACAAAGCCTCGCTCTCACTTTCGTACTACCTACATACCGTACATATATGTTACATGAGTGATGGTGAGCTCGTTAATGCAAGTTTCGAATACTTTGTGAATTCTTTTGGTAATTCCAATGGACACTTTCAGTAAACACTGAAGATTGTAACGGTAAACACAAACTCGTTGTCGTACTTCCTATTTCTCTGTTGAGGCATTTGTGGAATAAGTTTGGCAAAATAAAAGGAAGGATACAGAAAATTCGGTCAGATGGTAAATGGATTTTGCTGCTGGCGGCAAAAGGTATAAAAATCAATAGAACCCGGTCAGCAGCTACAAAAGCATTTTCAATGTTGTTTACAAACAGAAGTTTGAGTGTACGTTAAAACGGTAATGAAACAACGAAAAGCTACTGTATATACAGGCAGTAGTACATACAAACACTCCGTAAGCGAAAATAAAGGGCTGGTTTTGTTCAGTTTGTTTTGATGCTATTTTTCTCCTGACAGGCTAAACAAATTTCTTTTCAATGATACAATTGATCGGATTTCCATTAATTTTTATTGAAAAAAATTTAGAATTAAAAAAATTCGGTTGAAAGCTAATAAATGCCATGCCTTTAAATTCGAGCTTGTAACATTGCACTTTAGATGATTGGCATTTGTAGCAACTACGAATTTGGAAAGCTCTTAATTTCTTTTAGGTTATTCTATGCATACAAATTGGCGCCAAATCAAACGAAGTTCGTGATACATTCTTGTTAAAGCAAGAAGCAGCTACACAAATATTTCCTTCTGCGTGAATAAAAAAAAGAAAAATGTATAGGTAAGTAGGTAGAGTAGTATTTAATTTTCTGAATTGAAGTGGAGCAATATTTTCAGCATAAAAAGTATCGGAGAGAGTCCTTTCAAAGTTGGTTCAACCGTTTCGCAGATTAACGCGCTCAAACTTATCAACAGACAGACGAAATGCAATTCCACTCTCTGCAGCTTTACAATATAAGTAATACAAGCGGACTCGCTTGTTCTAGTAATTGTATAGAAAGTAATTGTGCAAATATTGCTTGAAATGGCATTGAATAATGAAGTTTGTAGTGAAAGCAAAGTGAAGCCCGAACGACTAATGAAGGTAATGCTACATGAGAACTCTGTACTGATTTTTGCAGCCATGACTTAGAGCAACTACTGGCATGATTTAAGTCTTTCAAGTACCTGTAGTTTGTAGTAAGCAATATTTTTGTTCTTTCGTCTTCAGCAAAAACAAATAAAATTTTGATTCGTGAACATGTAACATATGAAAAACATAGATTTGCTATATTTAATCCAAGGAAAATTAACTTTCCTTTTTATAGGTTAGGTTAGGTTAGGTTAAATGGCTGTGCTTGCTTGGGCCCCCTTAGACAAATATTAAAAAAATTCGTCCGTTGTGGTACCATACAACGAGCGACACGCGGTCATAAACAGCGCTTTTTTAAATCGTCACGGGCGAAGAGAAATGGTGCCTATACTTCAATATAAAGCAAAGAAGGAAGTGGATGGCTCCAGGAGATACGCCAAAGCCGAGAGTCACGGTGGATCTTCAGCCACAGAAGATCATGATATGTGTTTGGTGGGACTGGGAGGGCATGGTGCCCTGGGGAATGCTCAAAAGATTGCCGTGGTCAACAAGGATAATTTGAAAATTAGTTAGGCCGTTAAAGCCACACTCCAGGAGCTCGAATGGGAGGTCCTTCTGCATTCGCCGTATTCTCCGGATCTAGCATCGATCGATTACCATCTTTTCCCCTCCCTGTCAAACCATACAAAGGGCGATAAAAAGTCCTCGAAAGGTGGCTCCTCGAAAGGTGGCTCAACAACTTCTTTGACACCAGACCAGCCGATTTTTGGTGGAACGGCATCTGCAAATTGGTCGAGAGGTGGGAAGAGGTTATATACAGCCACAGCGAATATATATTGATTAACTTATTGTTTTTTGTTTAATTAAAAGTTTTCGGTAAAAACGCTACCAACTTATTCCCCATCCTTACATATTGAAGAAAATTCACCACCGATTGCTAAAAAATTTCACCACTTCAAACTTACGCTATTCTGATTGAAAAATGGAAAATTGTGATGACAAGTTTTTTGTCTTTTTTTTAAGTTTTTTGATTTGCGTACGAAGTTTGCAACTTTGATTTACAAGGGTTTTATTATGCAATGAATTATATTTTTTTATAAAAATAACAAAAAAAAAATGAGCATGCAATTATTAGAGAATACAGTTTATGGATAAATTGACTTACGCGATTTGAACTTTCCTTCAAATTTAAAAGAAATCAATAACTATATCACTTCCAAGTTAAAAAAAAGGTGAGAAACTATCACACACTTACTCGATTTGTTAAAGAATAAAAGACCGTTGTGATTTGCTTTGAAAAAAGTTCTTACTGTTATGTACTAAATGTAAAAATGTTCTAAACGAAAAATATTTCTCAACCTTACATATGGAGTAATGTATGTACACAGCGCACATTATTGCGAATCCGTGGCATATGCCAACCGTTTAAAAGCACGTGAAAGCCTGATAAGTGGACTCACCCACATTTTTTGCCAAACGGAAAAGCGTATGAGTACGCAAAAAGAAAACAAACATAAAAACAACAAAACATAAGCCACAGAAAGAACAGTATTCTAAAAAACAAAACCAAGAACAAAAATCAACTGACCTTTTTTCAAGCTAAAAACGCCAAATCATACTGTGGAAGTACCTACAGAGCAGTGAAGAATGAGGTACTAACAATAGCCGATCAAAATTCAAAAATGTTAGGGGAAGAATCGAGTGGAAGGAGAGGTAGTGGGCCACATGTCAGGCAGCATGCAAGTGCAGAAAAAAGCGCAACAAATGGCTGCTGCAGCAGATGTAGTCGCGCATCGGCAGTTCAATGAATGCAAACACCCGAGTGCAAACATGTGAAGTTACTATAACAGCTTTGTTTCCGTGTGTGTGTGCACTCGCTTTTGGCACACTTTTTCATGACGGCACAGCTGCAAACAATAGGGCGACAGTCAATGCCTATTCGCGTGTGTAGTAAGGATTTTTAAACAAAAGAAACCGCAACTGTGAATAAAGCAGCAATAAATGGTCGAGTGATGGAAATCCCGCGCATCCGGAAATACGAGAGAATGTCTTATTACTATTTTTGTTAACAACTTTACCTTTTTCCTTTAAAATTATATGGCAACGCTTATATATTATTGTTTATATATTTTCTTACAATTAATACATTTTTTTAATAAATTTCTTATTTCCCAAATAAATAGGTGGCAACATCAACTAAACATGTTTTTTTATGCAAGGTTAGATAGGTGAAATGGTTGAAGTACCACACTGGCACTCCCCGAGTTGCGATAAAACGCCATTTTGATACCATTATGAGACCTACAACAGGAAGATATCTACAGCCAACCAGAGCTGTTGATGTAATGGAGAAGGTTGGCGCACTGCCCCAGACTGTCGAAGAAAGGAGCTTCCAGTTACTTTAATCGTCTAAATGCCAAACCCGGACAATTACAGAGAAAGTGCTCAATAGTCTCCTTCTCTGAAGGGTACCCACAGCTTCTGCAATGGGGGTTAAATGGTAACCCTAGCTTCTCCGCGTGTGTGCCGATCGTTCAGTGACCGTTAAACTCAGCTACGAGTTGGAAAATGGAATGGCGTGGAATCCATAAGACTTTCTGAGTCCTCTGTATATTTTACTGGGGTCAAAGGGAAGAAATGGAGCTCCTTCTTTTCTGCGCTTTCCTGAGAAATAGTTTTCCTTTAACAAGATAGATAAATTGGCTGACTTAGAGAAATCTCCCACTCCGACTCTTGGAGCCGTCAGTGAAGACAGAGGTGCAAGCTTCGGCGCAGATTTTCCCCTCGATTCAATCTTGCCTATTGGGAAAGATTGCCATAGCACGACCATCAAACTTCAGTTTGGGGATGGAGAAATCTGTCCGAATCTGGCAAAAATATGGTGTTAACTGCCCAAAAATGCTACCACGGCCCTTGAGAGATTGTCTCCAGAGGTCAACCTCCTTTAACCTGATTGCACTTTGAGCTGCAATGGAAAGAACGTAAAAGACGATGGGAAATTAGTGTAAAAGAAAATTCAGGGCAGCACTGGGGTAAGCTTTATATGCTCCGGTGATGCCAATGCATGCAGTCCTTTGCACCCTCCCCAGTTTAGTGATATTACAGCCTTTCCGAAGAGCTTCCCAACAAACCAGGCACCCATAAGTTAAAACTGGCAGAACCACTACTTTGTACATCCACAGCACGACCTGTGTCTTGAGTCCCCATTTTTACCGAGCATAGATTTGCAGGAGTAGAAGACTATACTGGCCTTCTTTACCTGATTTTCAATGTGTAGCTTCCAATGGAGTTTGGAGTCAAGTATCACTCCAAGATAGCTCTCATTGAGTTTCCTGAAAAAAATACTCTGAAAATACACTTTTAAATTGTTCTGTTGTCTTTTTTCTTTGCTTGGTGAAGAACTTCTTATAGGCATGAAACTATATTTTCTCCAGATATTTTCTTCTCGATTTAGTTGTTTTTTTGATAAACCCGTGATTTATAATAGCCTCAAAGAAAGAAGTCTGGGATGGTTAAATTGGGTGATCTTGTTGGGCAGGCCAAATCGCCAAATCGCCAAAACGGGAGACTAAGCGACCAGGAAACACTTCCTTCACAATAGCCACTGTGGCCCGTACTGTGCGTGGGGTTGCACCGTCTTGTTAAAACAACTTTTTCACCAAACCCCGCTTATTTAATTCCGGCAGTAAGAAGTTGTTTATAAGGGTCTTGTAGCGTTTGGCAGTAACAGTGATCGCAATGCTGATGACGCCCACAAAAACAAAATTCTGCTTCGGCATCACACATTGGCTTTTAGTGGATGTAATGGCCCTTCTTGCGTCACGCGCAGATTTTCAGTGCCTCAAAAACGAAATGCGTCTCCTCGTTCATGATGATTTTCGACACCAAATCGTAATCGACAGTAATTCAGACGCGACTGACAATCAGCAGGCATTATCGGTTGCACTGTTTACACTTTGTACGAGAACATGTCTTCGGGCTTCGCTAAAATTTGCTGTAGGGTCCGTCTGGCGATGCCCAATTGCGTGGCCCGACGTCTGGTCGATGTTTGTTCGTTCTCCGCGGCATCGGCAACCACAGCCACTATATTTTCGCCCGTACGACCAGTCCGATGGCGGCCACCATCCACTGCAAAGTCTCATGTGGTTCTAGTCTGTGCGAGTCGAGAAACTAAGCGCCAAATCGTTGACCCTGTTGGCGCTACACGATTAGAAAATCGACATCGATATTCACGCCGCGCCAACATTACTGGTCAATTACTGGGCAAAAATCCTACACAATTATTCCATGCTCTGGTGGAGTTCAGAGAGACAACAGTGGACTCTTTGTATGTATACTGATTGACGTACGACGCCATTTGTGAAAATTATAACATCTTCCCATCTGTGTGTCTCAAGCAGATCTTAATTAATTTCTTTATATACTCAACTCCTCCTCTTAGCGAACTTTTTGACCTCCTCTCGTAATAATAAAACTTTCCTTGTTAAGGTATAAATGGCAAAATGGCATGCGAGACTAGTTCTGAGAATTCGGGATCACTTTAAAGCTTTAAAGAAATTCTTGTATTGGCGGTAGTACCTAATATTGGTGTCCATAACACTTAACTAACTTAAGTATCTATGCACAGCAAACCAGTTCGACTATATAAAACTGAAAAATATGCTGCAAGAACTTAAAGAAGTAACTGTTTTTGCATGGAAAAGCAGAAAAGCAGATGAAAAATAAACGAAAATATCGAAACAAGCCAACAGGAACAAAAACAACAAAATAAACTTTTGTTAAGCCAAACAAGCCGCTAACAAGGCCATATGTATGTGTGTGTATGTGTGTGTAGCAGCGGTTTGACAGTTAGTAAACAAGACAATTTGTCAGCCAGGCACTCGACTTGCAGAGGCCAAAGGCAATTGGAGGGAATCCAATGGTAACAACGAATGCGGCGCAGCCAAGTCAGCCAGTTCACGAGACTAATATCCTACAACGGGCGCTTGACCTGAAATCGTTCTTCAGAAGCTGCAACGTTACAAGTAATTGTTGGTATTTTCACATCGACATTGCTCTAAGAATCAATACGTAGCAAGAGCAACATTGAAGTGCAGTGGCAGAGGCGTTGAAAATTATCAATGGCTTAAGCGGGGGAGTACTCGTTGAGAGCTGAAATTCTTATTAAAAAACAATCACTTTAATGTTGCTGCTAACAAGAAAATTGTGTATTTGGAACTTTTTTGGATCTGCCAGCTTAACAAGCTCAAGGGCGCCACTGAACCTACAAAAGCGCAACGCTGTGTTAACATAAATCTTGGAAAATCTGCTAGCGACCAAACGAAAACACAAATTCTTCCAAATAAAAACAAAAACAAGAAAACGAGCGACATGTAAGATAGAAAACAGAAAACAAAGCAGCAAACCAGATGAAAACAATCGAAGGAATGGTGCTGAAAGAAGAAGCGTATGCAGCAAAGTGCAAGGGAGTAAAACCTGGTTACAGCAGTTGGCCAGTTGCGGCAGTCAGGGCATCAAACACTTACACGCGAACGCATGCATGCATGGCAGTCGTTTGCAAGTCATTGTATTTGTTGCAATGAAAGCGCGCTTCAACGTTGTTGTTTTTCTATGGCTGCCGCCAGTGTGAATTGCTCGCCAGTGTTGCAATATCCAAGCAGCAACATTGCTTGCATTGTTTGCATGCCACGCTCTGCGGTCGCACCAAACGTCCAGTGGTCATTTTAAATCATTCTCTTCGTTTTTTGCTTTTCCCCATTTATCATATTTCATTTTTTATTTTTAATAATAAATGTACCCTATATTGACTATTGTCCTTTCCTTAAATCTCATAATTTTTTTTAATATATTGTAGTTCATATTATAAATTTAAAAGTTTGAATGTTTGTGACTCAATCACGCGAAAACGACTAAACGCATTTGCCAGAAATTTTACAGAATGTAGTTTGTGATCTGGATTGAAAAAGGCTAGCTTTTTAGAAGAGTTGCCTCCTGTTGATAAAGTTGAAGTAAATTAAATTTAAATTAAACTCAAATTAAATTGGGATGTTCAGTCAAATTCGAAATACAGACGTCAAATGAAAAAGGGTTTAATAGAGCTTAATATCGCAAACATTTTTGAACAGAGTTACCTCCCAAATATCACCCTTTAATTCGTGGGTATTATATATATGAAATAAAGGTGATCCGCTTTAAAATATTTTTTTTTATTCGTTTTTTTTTCTTTACTTTAACCCATCCTATGATTCTCAGTGCTTGAGATTTGTTTGAAAAATCTTACTTTGATGAAACAAAGCAACACCAAACGTCTTTGCTAAGAGCACCTGTATAGTGACCTCGGAATTTACAAAAATGCGTAAATATTTTATTAGGCAACAATTTTGCTCTCTGCCAACGCTGCACAGTGTGACATCCCTATATAAGCGGTTGCCAAAAATATTAACCATGCTCCGATTTCAATGAAATTTTATATATAGCCGACTTTAACTTAGAAAAGAATAAACATTGGCATATAAACGCGACTTTCGCCCTTGAGGGAAATGTTAGAAGTTATGTGAATTTGATTAAATTTAGTTTGAATGTGTGTTCTACCTATAGAAACATAAATCTGAGGTATATTGAATATTCGGACGTCATTTCCTCATCTGTTGAAACGGGGGACACTATTCGAAGATTGGGGTTGGATTTTGCTCATGAGACGCTATAGGAGTCGCATCATGAACCTTGATCTCCGTTCTTAAGTCTGAAGGCGTACCTCCATGGATGATAATAATCGCCTAAGCAGGCTTACGGTTCCCTTTCCTCTTTCGAGAGAACAGAAATCCCCACAATTAATAAAACGACAAAATTAAAAGTTGGTAATGCTTGCATAAAAAGAGTGCTTCTTTACGGTAGCGAGATCTGGCACACAACAATAACCATTATATTGGGTTTGGGAATAAGTTTCCGTCCTTTCTTAGCCAAAGTTACGAATTATTTAAACAACTAAATAATGCATGATATGATATATGTGAAGTATGTGCCATTAGCAGCTACAACTTTACTCCATCTCTCAGGTAGCATACGGATTACACTGACGAAAAAGTCAAGTTTTTTTGATCCATTCATTGAGCCAGTTTGCGATGCTCTCGTAAGAAGTGAACCGCTCTCCAATGAGGGCTGACTGCATTGATCAGAACAGATAGTAATCCGGAAGTGCAATGTCTGGGGAATACGGCGGATGGGGCAAGATTTCCCAATTCAGTCTCCCTAAATATTTCTGGACCAATTTAGCAATCTGTGACCTGGCGTTGTCTTGGAGCGAAATCAGTTTGTCATTTCTATCGTCCCATCCTGGCCGCTTTTCTTTGAGTGCTCGATTCAAACGCATTAGCTGTAGTCGGTAACGATCGCTAATGATGGTTTAAGACGGTTTAAGGAGTTCATAATAGATGACACCCATCTGATCACACCAGATGGACAACATAAACTTTGAAGCATGTATAGTTTTCTTCGTTGTCGATTGACCTGGTTCAACTGGCAGGCTTCAACATTTTCGATGCTTAGAGTTAATAGATTCATTTTTCATCGCCAGTGACGATGCGATACAGAAAATCTTTTCTTTTCTGCCATTCAAGAAACATCTCACACGTCATAAAACGTCTCTCGATATCCCTCACCTTCAATTGAGGTGGACCCAGTGAACTACTTCCTAGACCATTCCCATCCCGTACATCTGTCAACATCCAACTCTTTAGACACATCATCAAGGGTTCGACGGTTCGACATGCGTCTTCATCCAATAATTGTTGTAGTTGAATATTTTCGAATTTTTTCGGTACCCCTTTGCGATCTTTATCACTCACGTCGAAATTTCCACTTTGGAACTTTGGAAGCGTCAAACCACTATTTAGCAGCTGTATTTGATGAAGATTGGTTACCGTAAACATTTATCAATATACGACAAGTTTCAGCTGCACTTTTCTTAAAAAGGTTATAATGAAGCATGGTTTTTTTTTCGGAACGAACGTTGACCTTTCTGACGTCAGATAAAAAAGGAACTTTACCCTTCAAACGAATGTCAGCTACTACGATCGAGATCTCACGTATACGCCTTCAAATCGCCAGTGTACTACTAGAGCGAACAGAAAAAATAATATCAGCAGCGACACCTCTTTTACGAGGGCGGAAACTTATTCTCATACCCAATAATATTGAAGGCAGTCCATCACGCACACAAAGTGTGATTTCAAATGTTAACCTTAATAGTACGCGATAAAATATTGAGATCAAATCTGTACACATTTTGTATATCTTCATTGTTAAACACTTAATTCACCGGTTATTATTTCTTAAAAATTTACTCTAAGACCGGTGGGATGATTGTCTTTCAATAAGTGGATCAGTTGACCAGTATTCCTTCAAATCTGATTTAATGTTTTGCCCCATTGAAACTATCAGACAAATGCACTTCTTCAATTATGTTCATTTTACATGTTAAAGTGTTACAGTCTACACTGAGGTTTATACTTGTCCTTGTTTTGTCCATAGTAAATATTAGTTCGTTTCGCCATCAAGGTAAACAAAATCATTTTACAAGAACAGTGCAAGGCTTTGTGGTATACTTTGTACATCTTCTGGTAAAATTTTTGTTCCAGAATTGCCTTCAAATGCTTCTAGGTTTATCGGTCTGTCTTTTTTTATCTAAATATCTTCATTTTCCGATTGTTCGGACTCACTGGAATTTGTATTTAGTGTAGTAGTTTTATATTTGCGTACTAATCTAATTATCCTTACTATCACTATTTTTGAAATAGCCTATAAAATTGTCTAGTCAGCATCATACACACTATTTTCAGAATCAGTAGTAGGATTACAGTCGATATCGTTATCAGAACACTAATTTCGTTGCAAAAATTAATGTTTTTTCTTGATATTATTCAAGGAAATGTAGTTTGACACTGTTAAGAGAATACCAAACAGTTTCCAGGAAGCTTGAGATGTATATCCCGCAACATGTGAAGTTATTGGAACAATTTGTTATATTTAGCAATTATTTTCAGAGCAGATAATTTTTGGCACTGAAACACGAAAACAAAATTCTGCGAGTAATTCTGACTGCCGTGCCACCGTGTACTCAGCAGCCGAATTTTGCCCGCTCTTTTCACACATATTCACACACTCGTCACAATACGTCGTTGTTCAGACGGCAACGAAGTGTCATTGGTTGATTTTTTTTCGTATGTCACCAACACAATCAATCCCCACTTGACGAATAATACGAATACTGACATGCGACAACTCTCATCAACAGAAAGCGCAAACTCCAGGCGACTCAAACGACTAACACCAACTCAGCTGATAACTAGACAAGTTCAGAATTGTGCGCATGCATTGATAACCCACACAAAGACTCATCAAATGTCAGCCAATCAGCTGATTCTTTCAATTTCGCTAAGAGCCGGTTAACTTTCTGATCTCTGATTTGGCAAAAACAAGCTCTCTTTTATTAAAATTCAGCATATTTCCAATCAGCACTTCACACATTTATGAGCTTCAAATTTTGAGAAAAGTATTATTATTTCCGCCCACCATCCATACAGAAATCTCAACTTCCATATCTTATATAGGGTTTTTTAATAAGAGGTGTTATTTTGATATTCAAAGAAAAATGCTATTTTTTAATATAAATGGTCGGATGTTTATTTCATTATAAAGAGGAAAGTATGCCATTAATATTGGAAAATAACATCAGGCAAATGACCACCACGACCACGCTTACAGGACAATATCATTTTCATGAAATTTTCCATAACCGAATTGCATAGTGGCTGCTCTGAGTCCTCAATAGCCTCATGAATTCCATCTTTGAGGTCTTGAATCGACCCTGGGCTGTTGGCGTAGACCTTCTCTTTCACGTGCCCCCGTGTTAAATCACAAGATCTCGGTGGCCAATTGTGATCACCTCTTCGAGAGATAACACGGTCCGGAAAATTTTCCCGTAAAAGATCAATGTTTTCGTTGCTTGTGTGGCACGTAGCGCCGTCTTGTTGAAAATAAACGTTTTCCTGATCAATACCATCCAATTCCGCCCATAAAAAATCTTTAATAATTTCTCGAAAACGCAATCCATTCACCTGTAACACCTGTTATTTGAAGACCCTTTATAATAAATTAATAACGCCGGAATAAAAGGATGAGGATAGAAATCATTTATGCAATTATTACTAATTTACTAACAAATTCTTGAGAAATTCAATTTGTTTCCTTAACTCTACATTTAGAAGCAAATTTGTATATTAAAAAGGAGAAGTCGTGATAAATTGTTTATATATATATAACTATAATTGGCGGGTGTACCCCTTTATAGACTGTTTTTAATTAAAATATTTGTTATCGGTCCTCAACAAAATATTACTTAACTTACTACTTTCACTTTTACTATTTTTTGCACACACGTTGCACTGTGCGCAGTTTGTTGCTCCTCGAAAGGCGTGTTTTACTTTTTACATTTTACTATTTCACAAAAAAAAAAAAACAGTAACAAAAATATGTATGTATGTGTGCTAAATGAAAAAAAAAATTCACCAAATTCTGCTAGATAAAACTTCAATTGCAAATACAGCACGTTTCGGTCATCTAATGCCAAGGAATGTAAAGAAAATGCAGTTGGGCGAATATAAATTACTCAATATAGCTGAGGAACATTTACAGATTTTTACAGCAGCGAACGAAGAATAGCGTAATTGCTTAACTGTTAAACAAACAGAAAATATGATGAAAAAAATGATATACTAAAAATGTTCGCTGGGGCAAGATGGTTGACTACGAGTATAAAATCAGGCGATGCATTGGAAACTTTAAATGGCAGCAATTAGAACAAATACAAAATAAAGAATACTCGCTTTGCCAGTGCGCTTAGTTCTTAGAGCAACACGAAAGGTAAAAGAAAAGCAAAACAAACTTTAACACCAGAATTCAAAGGAAATTCTATACTTTGAAATTGTATTTATTGTTGTGCTAGTGGCCAGTGGCCAGACATTAAACGCTCGATTGCGGTTTGTTGCAATGTTGCGTTGCTCTTTCAATATTTTTTTGTTTTCGCATGAACTGTGGCTGTATTTGTTTCTATAGTACTATACTTCATTGCCTGCCGCATTGCGTCATCGGTGAAATGCAATTAGAAAATGCTTTGATTCTTTCCGCATTCCGTACGTGATGAGCTGCCAGCAATTTGTTTGATTTTATGATCAATACATCTTCTTCGAATTTTTCGAGAAGAGCAGAAAAAACTAATATCCATTTAAATCGTCGTATGTGATGGGGTCGATGATGTGATTTGCTTTTATATATGTATATTTACTTGTTCTTCCTTATATATACCATTCTTTCAATATACACCTCACCTCTATACCTACGCCGCCGTTCTTCTTTCATCAGCTAAGGAGTAGCTTAATGGAGTTTTTATGTTAGTAAATATTATAGATCGATGTCATGGTGCAAGATTCGGCAACTAAGACGAGAAATCTTTTTACAAGCAATGAGCGAGCCAAATCTCTTACAACTCTTATGGAACGAAGGCTACGGCTACCGTGCAGCCAGATTCTAGCTTTCATCTGCGCTAAAACTCTAATAAACTCCACATTCGAAACACTAATTACACAGGCCTGCGAAATTTAACTTTTATATATCGAAAGAAAATTTTGATACTCTTTTCCGCCTGTGGTGTCGGTTGAAGACAATAGATACACGGTATTTTTCATCGGTTCACTGCACGTATGTAAATATAATATAACTCGAAAAGTTGCGCGAATCCCGCTATGAAACATTCAGAAATTATCGAGCATAGTCCCAGCTAGAAATGAAAAATATAAATCTGAGAGAGGATGCTTTTCAAAAGAGACAGATAAATGCCAAAAAAAAAAAATGTTTGCAAAATAATATTATACAATTTTTTCCAAAATACGTTTTTTACTAAATACAATTTATCCTTAAAAAATTGAAACAGGATAAGATGTTAAAAAGAGCGAAAAATACAAGAGTTGCTTTTTATACGAGGGTTGCCTTTTATCCCAATAATGAGAACACAATCAAGCAATAAAAAAAAGGCTTTATAGTTTTTACAAAATATTTTCCTTGAAAGATTATAAACTTTTTTATTCGCTTGAACCAATTTACAAAGCATTTTTGCCACTTTGAAGTAGATACCTCCGAAATGAGGTTAACGGTTCCTTCATCATTGACCTCACATTTTAGTTTTGATGTTCGGAACATTAACATAACATACTTTGAGGGGTTTCTTCCGCGAACAACTTTTGTTGTTTTGTATCCGGATCACATGCATATTCACCGCGGCTGAGTTTCTTCAACATTTCTTTACACCAATCGACACGATCCCTTGTTAGATCAATTGTCAAATTAAGCCATATTCAAAAAAACAAATCTTCTTGACTACCAAATGATGGTGCAATATTGAATATAAGTATGCTAGTCACACTAATGCGCAGGGATCTCTGTATTCCAATTTTGCCTTATCAATACGCACATCATCGACTGTTTCTTTTTTGGACAGCCTTCACGAAATTTATCCTTTAAGGACCGACCGCCATGTTGGGTTTCGTGTTCGAGCGTTTCACAGTGGCTAAGTAAAGCGGTTCAACGCCAGAAGTCGAAGTAAAATGATCAATGATCTTCTGTCTCGATAATCCACATCGAAATTCATAATAAATCATTGCCCGAATATTTGCACGAGCTAATTCCATATTTTCCATTCCGTGCATGAAAACCCAAAATGTTAGAACAAGTTTTTCATAATTGCGGTCGTCCCTCGACAGACAATGATAAATCTCCGAGTGTATTTCTGACAAAAAGCTGAAAAAGCTCCTCACAAAAGCAGACGCCGTTCGGAGTCGGCATAAAACTGTAGGTCCCTCCATTTGTGGAACAACATCAAGACGCACACGACAAATAAAAGGAGGAGCTCGGCCAATCACCTAAGATAAGTGTACGCGCCAATTATTTATTTATTTTTTAACGGGGTATTTTAATTGATATTTATTTTTGAAGGTAATACGAAGTTATAACTTAATGATGTTTCTTCGCTGTACTCTAAAATTTTAGCGAAAGAAGTTAGCAGCTTTTACCGTCGGCGACATTATGATGTATCGGTTTAAAGTGGGGTAAAGTGAAATGAAATAAATTTATTAAAGAGTTATATAATGTGAGAATAGTTAATCGAAATAGTTGATTTTTGATTCAGCATTGGTGTAGGTTTCAAACTGGAAAATTCAGCTTTGTCATGGCATGGAGAAAATTAAAAGAGTTAAAGGGCGCTTTAAAGTTAGTAATAGTTTATTCGCTCTATTAATAAGACCAATTTCATGAGGAAAATAGTTCATTGTAGTTTCGTAACAACCACAATTATCTCAGCCAGGCAATTTAGAGAATAACAGTTAAAGGACATTTTAAGGATAAGAATAGTTCATGGACCACTTTAAGAAATCATCCGATACCGATAAATTCCTTGAGTATCGGGAACGAATGCATCGAGAGGGTGGATCAATTCAAAAATCTAGGAATAATCATCAACAGCAATGCCGATATGAATATCTCTGCGAACAAAGCATTATACTTACACATGAAACTCTTTAAATCGCGACTGTTAATAAGAGTGCAGAAACGTTGCATGTATAAGTCGCTAATCAGGCCAAACCTTAGGTACGGTTGCGAGGTATGAACAGTTAAAGCATCAGACAAAACACAAATATTACCTTTCGAAAGGAAAAAGGAAATCTATAAGTATATGGTCTACTCTGCATGACAGATGTCGCGTATCGACTAAGATATAACTAAGAGCTCAATACTCGTAAAGTCGTTTAAAGAGAAAATGCAGTAAGATATGTAAAGAGTCAACGAATGAGGTGGCTGAGTGGTATTAGCAGAATGCCAACGAATAGAGCTACTAGTAAAACGTATCACAAAACACCGTTGGGTGAAAGAAGCAGAGGAAGACCGCGGAAAAGGTGGTTGGATTCTGTCGTAAATGATCTAAGGACAATGAGCGTTGCCAATTGGAAATACCTGACTAATGATCAAGTTAAATGGAGGAATGTAGTTGCGGAAGTTACGCTCTGCTAAAAACTAACAAAATGATGATGATGTTAGGAAAGCTTATTTCATGGGTGAAACTATTTTATCAAAATAATCGATTTTAAATGCAGCCATGTTATGGTTATGGAACTAACAAATCTATCTCAGCAAGGCACTTGAGAGAACTGAAATTGTTAAAAATTATTTTAAGGATAAGAATAGTCTATCCGCTCTAAGGATGTTAGTAAAGCTCACTTCGTGCGCGAAAATATTTAATCAAAATAATCGATTTTTATTACTGCCTTAGTTTTTAACTTGGATGTTCTTTTGTTAACAAAATTTAAGAAATTTAACTAAAGAGAGAGAAGGGCAGCATTCAGTAAAATGTATACTTTTGTCTTAAACATTTTTTACTAAACAAATTTTGCAAAATATTTTCAAAAATTTGATGGTTAAGAAATATTTATACATAGTTACTTGAGTGATTAATATCCACTAATGGAGTGACTGTCGTCTGAATATGCACAGCAATCTGGCCTAAATTTGTTACTTATTTTCGATCTCAATGTCAATCTTTCAGTCGCTTTTAACAAAAAAAAACATTCAAACATAAACTGTTTTTTGTTGTTGTTATTTAATGCATTCCCGTACTAGCCAACGTTTTCACCATTATTTCTAACACTTGCGACTGCTTTAACTCCTTGGAAAAAGCAAACAGTGATCGTAACGAGCGGCATGATTGAAGCTCCTCCATTCACATTTACACTTGACTTTAAACATTTTCAAAATTACTCAACTTCAATTGTCATTAGAGTGACCTGCGCTTGTCTGGGCATCGCTGTCTGCTGCTGTGAAACTGTAATTTTACTTTCCATTGCCAAAGTTGTATTTTAAAATTTTCTTAAGCGCACCATACGAGTATATGTATGGCTGCTCGATTGTTAGACAGACAAGCCAACGTATAGTCGGTAAGACTGAAAGTCAATGGAGTTGAACAGTCACGTGAGTCTGATAAGATAGTAAAAAAAACTTCAACTCGTTGAACCGAATGCGCCCCTTTACTTGTCACATACATTTGTATGTACGTATAAGTATATTTGTAGATATACATATCTACGTACATACATAAACTTATTTGAAACTGGAAGCATTATTGCGCCAAGTAGGAACGCAGTCAAGACGAGATGAAGCGTGATGAAGGAGGTGTGAGCTGATAGCAAACTTCGCAGCATTGCTACAGTCATACTCGTTCAGGCACTTAATCGAGCTTGAAGGCGGAAGCGACAGCAGCAAGAGTAAAAGGCGGTTGATATAAAAGGCGGAAAAGATGTGCTTGGGTGACGGCAGGCAGGCAGGCAATGAAAGATAGAAGTTGTTAGAACAATAACAGCAACAATTGAAACAGAAAAAGAAGTCGTTGAGATCGCTTCTGTGCATATTTTTATGTCCGAATGAATGACAGTTTTAATTACAATAGAAGAGTACCAGCATTGAATGTCAATGTCTGCATTTGTATGTAACGGGTTGCTCAGTTAGGGTACAACCATTTTTTATTAAATACAAATATACAACTGAATCTTTTTTATGAACTAAGACCCTACATGAATTGGATGGTGGAAACCAATACATACACAATTTTCTTATTAATGCATTTGCAAATATTTTATTTTTGCACAAAAACGTGTACTTACGAGACCATTTCGTTTTTTTTTTACATTGCAAAAATGTAAATGCAAGAGTGAAAAAATAATACAAGAGTTGCATGTCTCATGAGAGAAGAACCGAAAATTGATAACTACTTTGTGGAGCCTAAAAATGTGCGCTTACCTTCAGCTTTGCAAATTAACACCCTGTTCTTTAAAAAAAAATTATTAAAAACTAAATTTTTTCAGATCGCTGATAAGTCAAAAATAACGGTCCGGAACGCATGAATGCAAGGTAGCCATCCGAAAAGTGGAGCTCTCGGGTTTGTTGGATGACAGGCGGTGATAACGCCCAAGAAGAAATAGTCAATATGCACTACTTGTAGTCCTATACTGCGCTACAGGATTTTAAAAAATAGTCAAAATATGAGATAATTATTTATGAAATACTAAGAAAATAAAGCGTGCAGACATACAGGGTGGGCCATATAGCGTTTGCTTTTTGAACCATCTATTTTTTTGAGAATGGTAACACAAATGACATGTCAAATGTGTTCATAATTTACTTAAAGGTTTGACATTTACGAAATGGGACGCTGTATGCTTGAACAAAATTGGGAAATATTGAAAACCTATTTCCAAAGTGGTGAGTCTTCTTCTTCTTCCGCGGTTACAGTAAATGGCGAGCGTTACCGTGACATGCTCAACGAGTTTTTGTTTCCAAAAATTGAAGAGGATGACATGGACGACATATTCTCCAGAATTTGCGCCGTCCGATTATCGCCTGTTCCGATCGATGACACATGGTCTAGCTGACCATTCATATGAAGACATCAAAAAATGGCTTGATCCGTGGATAGCCTCAAAAGATGAACAGTTTTACCGCGACGGTATACGAGATCTACTAAAAATATGGGATAAAGTAATAATCAGCGATGGGAAATACTTTCAATGATTCACTTATGTCACCATTTTTTCAGAATAAAATTGTATTTTCATCAAAAAAAAAAAAAAAAAAACAGCGAGAACTTAGTTGCGCACGTAATATTTATTTTTTTTGCGGCGGCAAGGGATCTTTTCTTCCTTGTAAAAATCATTGAAACAGTCTATGTAAGGAGAAAATGCTCAAGAATGTCTTCAAAACAAAAATTATCAAAAATCGACGCGTTATTTAAGCCACTTCAAACTTACTATTTATATTCAATAAGAAATAAAACGGCATACTCGCATTTTCAACAAATTCTGAATTCTTTTAATTTGGCACTAAGTTTGAAACTTATATGATTTTTGTGAGAAAATGAATTATAGGCGAAAATGAACATTCGAAGGGGCTCAAGTTTTTCGATTTTGTTTTTTTTTTTCTGGACTCGATAGAAAATGTCAAAACTTATAGTCGTTTTCGTAGGCTTACTAATTTCGTATTAGATTTTACTAATTTTTATGCCAATCTCGAGTGAAATCGAATGCATTTTAGTAAATTAGATATTTTATATAATATTTACATTTTTAAAAGGAGATGCCATTAAACCGTAAACAAATATTAGTAATTGCTAAGAAACTCGGACTTTAAAGGCCTTGTACGTATGCATGTGTTGAGTTTTGTAAGTGAAGTTATTTGTAAATGTGTCTGAGCGCATCCTTTCTTGTACTTTAATTGGAAGTGAATAGACACTAATAATAGAATGGGGGTTTTACGATCGGCTTCATTTGGGAAACGTGATTGTACAATATATAATGCGCCAATTGTCATTGCCACTGCTACATACTACCGGTCTGACTGATTGGCTGCATACCTGCAGTACCAAGCGCATTTAATTGCAATAACCGTGGCCTGGTTGATGCCTTTACCAACTGCTTATTTTGTTGTTAGACGAGTTTTCGTACAGAATTTCTCTCTCCACAGCTTCTCTTCACGTTATACCCATGTAGGCTGCGAAAAAAATAAAAACTCCTGGCAAATATTTTGCTTTTGTGGGCCTCTGAATTATATACCATCCTATTGCTTATACGACCGCATACAGAGTTTGCTTGCATTATCTCCTTTTTCTTCACTAAGAATTTCAGCCTCATCCTTTAAAATCCAGTCTCATCCGTGTACGGTTATGAGTAAAAAAATTACACAAAAAGTAGTTTGCATAAAAAACGCTCGCAATAAGGACAAAAAGCAGCGAACTTAATTTGCCACCGTTGCTCATATCACAAACACACAACCAGTATACATTCTCGTACGAGTATCACCTAGTCCGCAGACAAAATCTCAGCCAGCATGGCGCACCTGTCAACGATGAAAAATGCTTAGCTACATTAAATATATTTTGATTCTTTCTGCAAGTGTACTTTAATGTTTTCTTATGCTTCTTTTGTTGCACAATACATGCACACCTTTTTTTATCCTGTACGTGAAATTAAACGCTTGGAAGTCATCCCGGAAGACCATAAAGTGGCTGAAACAATTGCGCTTAATTTGCATCTGGGAGAAAATATCTTTTGTGCGAAAATGTGGAACATATTTCCATGGCTGAAAAAAAATTAGAATTATGTGGGAAATGGTTTGTAAATTCTGACTGTAAATGCAACTTTTGTTTCAATTATTTATTATTTAAACAAATTTTATATATATATATATATTTATTTATTGAATATACATAATATATATATTAAATGCACACACGTACGTTAGGGACGCCCTTAAACATTTTTCTTTGACGTCACACCTTGATTTGTTATATGACCAAAAAAATTAGACACTTATTTTTTATTTTTTTTTATAAAGGTAGGTAGGTGAAATGGTTGAAGTGCCGGTCTGGCACTCCTGGGACCTCCAACAGGCAGATATCTACAGCCAACCAGAGCTGTTGATATAATGAAGAAGATTGATTGGATTTAGGTTAGCGCACTGTCAAAGACTGTCGAAGAAATGAGCTCCCAGTGACCTTAGTCTTCTAGCTGCCAAACCCGGGCATTTACAGAGAAAATGTTCTACAGTTTCCTCCTCTGAAAGGTCCCCATAGCTTCTGCAATGGGGGTTAAATGGAAACTTTAGCTTTCCGCGTGTGTGCCGATCGTCCAGTGACCGATAAACACAGCTACTATCTGAGCTGCTACAGCTACTATCTGAAAGTGTCCCCTTATTGGGGCCAAAGGGCTTTCGAAATATCATATGAAGAAATCGACCTCCATTTTTCTACGCTTTCTTGAGAAATAATTTGTGCAATTCCCCTTTAACAACTGACAAAGGGATGCCGATGACCGGTCTCTGAGGCCAATTCAGTTCTCTCCCTGGCAAGCTCATTAGCAATTTCATTTCCCTCTATGTTTCTATGTCCTGGAACCCCGATTAGAGAAATGTTACCTGCACACCCAAGAAATTTGATCTCTTCTTTACAGGAGTTTACAAATTTCGTTCTGCACCATGGCGCCGTCAGAGCCTTAATCCGGCTTGACTATCGGAGAAAATGTTAATATCTCCCTCGTTCCCGTGTTCCCTAAGCATTTTGCATGCCTGTAGGATCGCAAAGTGTTCTGCTTGAAAAACAGTAGCAGTGTTCGGCAGTTAAAAGGAGATAGATAAATTGGCTGATTTAGAGAAAACATCTGCTCCGACATCCGATTCCATCTCGGAACCGTCAGTGAAGACAGAGGTGCAAGCTTCGGTACAGATTTTCCCCTCGATCCAATCCTGCCTATTTGGAAAGATTGCTCTAGCACGACCCTCAAACTCCAGTTTGCGGATAAAGAGATCTGTTCGAAGTTTGGACATACGGTGTTAACTGCCCGAAAATGTCCTTTGAGAGATTGTCTCCAGAGGCCAACCTCCTTTAACCTGATTGCACTTTGGGCTGCGATGGATATGACGCAATATTTTTATATATTTTTTATCTGTTTTTTATATAAAGGGTGGTTAAATTTGTGAACCACACCTTGGACTTCTTTCTTTGGAGTTATTTGAAAGAAAAGGTGTAAGTCAATAAGCCAGCAACAATTCAAGAGCTAAAAGATGAGATAATTCGGCACATTAACGGCATAGAACCTCAATTATGCCTCAGCGTTATCGAAAATTGTATTTTATTCAAAATCAACACCGGCCCTTGAAACTTAACCACCCTTTATATATTTTTTATATAGTTTTTTATATTTATCTCATATCCACCCTGCACAAAAGTGCAAAAAATATACGCCATAATTTATTAAAAATTAACTTTTTTTATAGTATTCAAGGTTAAGGATTGGGTTTATTAATATTACAAATTAAAAAAATATTAATGTTGTGTGTTTTTATAAATTTGGAATTTATAAGGGGAAATTAAATGACGAAAATAAGTTAAATCGAGCTTTAAACATTTTATAACAAACTTGCGGAAGACTACATTTTTTTCTTATGCAAATTCTATCGTAATTTTCAAGGCTCTGGTGATACGGGTAAATAGTAAATAAATAATAAAAATATGAGTGACTTCGTGGTTTCGCTATGAGAAAAATGTGAGGGTAGCATCATGAATTTTGCTTGCGCCGCGCGAAAGTACACCTATATAGAATTTTTTTGTTAATTAATTTCCAGATAAGTGGCTAAGAGCCAAAACTTACTCTATGATCAGAAAGTACCGGGAATGTTTAAATAAAACAGAAAGGAGTTAAATTTCAGGCAAATTTATTTTATCTCCTTGAAAATATGACCCGTCTGAAGCAACACACATGCCGGATGTGTGTCTTACAGTCCTACCAACGTAAGAAAAAACATGGAGCGGTTCCCTCATGCGCGGTTCGTTTAAATTAAACATTCCCGGTACTTTTTGAGCCTAGTTTCAACGTAATTTTAAAATTAAATCATATTTTTCTGTTCCGAATTGTTGACAGTGCCGGTCTATTGATGCCCATTTAAGTAAATTCAAATTGCTCGTCGAAACGATTGCAGTGACCAGTCTGGCATAGCTACAACAGATATTGTTGTTTGTGCTTCTAATGTAGTGTCTAATAATGTGTCGGTAATAAGTCCACCGACCTATTCACACACGCCTAGCAAAACAGCTAATCAGTGGTATTTTGGTCCAACAGAACAACAAAAATTCGGCGTCGGAAATGAAAGTGGATTGGCCATACTCTACGGAAACCCATTGGTCACATCACCAAAGCAGTTTTAGAGTGGGACTCGCAATGAAGTCGCAGATGTGGCAGTCCATCGAAAACGAGGAACCGACTAGTCGAAGCAGAAGCGCTACAAGCAGGCCAACCAGTGAAATTTGCTTTGGACAAATCTTCTTTTAAATTGTTTATTGAGGCTCTATGTTTCGCTTAGTGACGACGGGAACATTTACTGTGGTCCAACTGCTCTCACGCTTACCGACAGCTGTGCGCCGCTATGCCACTTCGATCAAAATTCTCTACTTCAGTGAGTGATAGCGACGCCCAACACAAATACAAGTTTCATAATTGCAATTAATTCTTAATAGTAATCTGGATTTTACAAATGTGAAATAAGTAATGTATTACGCGTATTTTCTTTGGAAGTACGTTTCATCAGTCATCCTATACAAGTCTCATTGTATGATAAATGCCTTTTTCTGAGAGATTTTTATTCCTGCTAGTGAAGATTTATCAAAGGTTGAACTTTATTTTTTAATTACAATTATTTTTCATAAAAATATGTTTCATTCTATAACAAAGGCCACAAAAATCCAAGTTTCAGACTTTGGGCAAGATTTATGAAAATTCGAAAGTTTGTGATAAAAGCTTAAAAATTCTTAATCGGATTTTCTTTTTTAATTTGGGCGCTAAATTGTGTAGCTCAATAAATTCTAGTCTAACAAAGTGCAAATTTGAAGTCGCTTGAAACTCTGATTGATTTTTGATAATTTTTTCTTTGAAGATGCTCCGCATTTTCCCTGAAATACTTTTAGAGAAAAAAATTATCAAAATTCAACAGAATTTTGTGCTACTTCAAGCTTTTTTTTATTATAGTAAACTTCAATGGTCTATAAAACTGCGTATTCATATTAAAAAAAAATTCTAATTAAAAAGGTTCTTTTATTGAAATTTATTAAATTTTAACTATAGTGATATAAAATTGAAGCATCCCATTCTAAGTGCAAACGCAAACGAAAAGCGTGACGTGAATTGTCCTAGCACCTGTCTAGCTGTTCTTCAAGGTTAGTATGCGGGATATATCACTAAACTAGATGCCCATATTAAATATGATATTTCACAAACATGGCATGGGAAGCAACTCACCACCACCAAAATGCAAATTATTACATCCAGAAAGAAATAAAAAGTACAGCGCAGAAGATTTCCCAGAACCTTTTGGCCTTCTACTAAACAACCGGCTCACAAACTGTGGACAACTGCAAACAGCAAACCGAGATATATTCGTTGCTTAACTCGGGTTGATGACAACTTGAACAATAGATACAATGCGATATCGCGCCCTAAATGGGAACATTGTCGTAAACCAATTATGGGAGCCGCATAGACGTCGACAATGACTACACACAGCCTTTTGGGAAAAACAAGCGGCAAAAACAAGAATAATAATAACTATAACAACGGCGTAGCGAAATAAAATAAAATAAAACACCAACAATCGCGAATGCCTTACAAAGTCGATGCAGCAAAAGTAAAGCAATAAAAAGTGGAGGGCTATTTCACTGGAAGGCTGAAAAACTGAAAAACAAGTATGTAAACAATAATACAAAAAACTGAAAGTTAAAAGAAGAAACAAGCACAAATGCGATTGCGAGAAAACACACAGATAAGTGTCGAGAAAGGAGGAAAAATTTAAAAAAGTAACTTAGAAGATAAACTACGATTGTGATCAGTGTAGGCAACTTCCAGCAGACAGGAGCGAGCAGTAGATGCCGGTTTGAAATGCCAAATGAAGAATGACATAAGTTCTGGCGTTGATGGCAGCAGTGAAATGGTTGTGCACAAAAATGGTACTGCATACAGTAGTAGTAGCAACAGCCAAGGCTACGTAACTATTGCCCATAACAGGCACACAAGCTTCCAAACTAACATACCCCATTTGTACAATGAAACCACTCTTGGGCGGACACTCACCGTCAGTCAACTTTTATTCGCCCAAGAGAGGTGTTCGCTCAACGGGACGGTAGTTTATTTTAGAACTTTTTATTTTTTTAATTAATCGAATACTATTTTCTCTTTGTCAATATGTTTTAATTGACATTAAATCATTCAAACAAAACTGTGGATGTATTTCTTCAAAAGTGCATTTTTCATTTATGCTCATAATTTTATTTAAAGTAATAACGGAAATAAAAATAAATATTCAATTTCAGTTAATAAACTACATATATAAAACTAGATATACAGGGTCCGGCACTCGAAGTGTAACCAACTTCAGACCGCTCGGGCGGGCATTACCTACCCGTTAGTTGGTTATATGACAGTCCAGAGTATTGCTAACAAGCGCGCGAAAGCAATTTGCCGAGAGTAAACGCGAAAAAAGAAAATTAGTGACCTCGAGCATCTTAAAGTAAGTAAAGTTTTTGTGTATCACACCATTACTCGTTACAATTATACTGGTAGCATCGCAAAACGTAATGGAGATGGTCATCAAAAGACTGCAACGTCACATGAAATGGTTCAAAAAGTGAAGAAGCAACTCGAGCGAAGTCCCCGACGAAGTGTCAATCAACTGGCGAAAGAACTGAAAATATATGACCGTAGCATCCGCCGCACACTGAAAAATTATCTGAAAGTCAAGCCTTACAAGATCCAAAAGGTGTATGATCTCACACCAAAGCAGCAACAAGTCAGACTTGAGAGAGCGAAGGAGTTGCTTCACTTGACCGAAGCCGAAAGCGGTCAATTTTCGAACTTTGTGTTTCCTGACGAGAAAATTTTTCAAATTGAGCAAATCGTAAACTCCCAAAACAATGGGGTTTATTTGACCGACCGTTCATGCAAGAGTTTTAGTTATCGATTGGCCACCAGGAGACAGAACCCGCCACAGGTAATGGTTTGGGCCGCTGTAACCGCAGATGAGCGCACTCCAATTGTTTTCATCAAGCCTGGCGTCAAGGTACATAGGAAATATTGTCGAGAATGTATTCTGGAGGTTGCTTTGAAACCGTGAGCAGACAAACATTTCGGTGGCAGACCATGGACATTTGCACAGGACTCGGCACCATCTCACAAAGCTCGAGTGAGCCAAGAATGGCTAAAAAACAACGTCCCGAACTTCATAATGTCCACACAATGGCTCTCAAATTGCGAGCCACTAGTCACTAGACGCGAATCCGATGGATTATTCTCTTTGGACCATTTTGGAGAGCAAGGTCCGAACTAAAAGATTGACCAGCCTCGAGGCGCTGCAAGTCACATTCGGGCAGCTTGCGATTCGTTTCTGGCCGTCTCAAGGCCATAGTTAAAGCAAAAGGTGATCATATCAAGCAAAAGTAAATTTATTCTTAATTTTGTATTATTTTCACACATTTCTTGATTTGATTGAATAAAAGTAATTTTCCAAACTAAATTTACGGCCTTTTTAATTAGTTGCACTTCGAGTGCCGGAGCCTGTAACTTTTTCATGGCCGTTGACCGCGTGCCACCGAAGAAGACGCTTGCATCTGCGGAGTCTAATTTTCTTCAAGCGCGTTTTCGAAAGATGACCAGTTGAACACCGAAAGACTTTCATGTGGAGATCATCTGTAATTAGTTTTGACATGGATCTGGTTGTTAGATAAATTTCTGTGGATACGCTTTTCTACTTTTCTAAGGGCGCGAGGGCGACCATTTCTTTTTCTGTCTGTCATTTCAGACGTTTGGGAAAAGCGATTGATCGTGCGGTAAACAAACATTCTCTAAACATTCAGTTTTTTCAGCGATTCGTAAATCTCACTTGAACTTTTACCACTCTTGTGTAATGCGATCACTGCAATGAGACTTTCCTTAGCGAAACTGAGTACAATTTAGGAGTAGACAATGCGTACGAACCAAAGCAAAAAAACAGAACTTTTTTCTACGAAGTTGTTCTCGCCGTACGCATTCTAAAATTTGTCACAGAATTTATGACAAGACTAGGTATATACTTATACACTCCTCCACCTATTTATGGTGTGCGCCTTTAAGTTGTTCCAAAAATGTGGGACCCTATAGTTTTAAACCGATGCCGAACGGGAAATGGTTTTTCGTGAGGAGCTTTTTGATGGCAGAAATACACTCGGAGGCTTACCATTGTCTGTCGAGCGGCGACCGCTACTAGAAAAAACTTATTATATTTAGGATGTGGAAAATATTGTTCCAAAACAAAATGTTGAATACCTAAGTGAACAAATTTTTTTTTAATTCAACGGAAATTTTGAGCCACTTGTGATCTGCGATTTGTTATGTTAAGATGGATTGAGCTATAAAACTACATTCCCATAATTTTTCTAAATATTCTGAATAAAAAACTCGAAATTTTGATGCACTTTTTTTAAATTTGCTAAATTTTTGTAATTTGAAGCAAAGTTTGGAGCTTTGGTGGGTATATGTTTTATTTTAAAATACACCATGCTTTTAAAAAAATAAAAACAAGTTAAATAAAAAAATAATAGTTAACACTTTGTAATTCGTTGCGCTTCTATTATTTTGAACACAGGTGTATACAATTCCACCTCACGCAAAATTTTTCTTGGTGCTCGTTTTTCACCTAACCAGTTTTATCGTCTATTCTTTTTGCTGAGTAAGATCTAGCTGTGACTTTTCTTTGCCACTTTTCACTATCGTTGCCTATCTAATTCTTTAAATTCGTATTAACGACCTACGACGTTTGTTGGGGATGCCATCACATGCTTTTGTATACGTGTACGAGTATGTGTGAAAATCATATACATACATACATGTTTTTTTATCATGCATTCTCCGCCGATATTATTGGCCATGTTTGTGATTTTGTCATCAGTAGGCCAAGTATTGGCTATCTAATAGTTAACAACCTTTCGATCGGTCATACGTGCGTTTGTTTGTGATGAACGAAGTGATGTTGTTTTATGGTCATTCGTCAGCTTGTGCGACAAAATCAAAGCCATCATTGGAAATGATAGCAAGCCGGCAATAATTCGAAAAGCCAAAGTAAATGACTCTTAGCACACTGCTGTTTTGCACACACACGATTGTCGACCAGCCAGAGGTAGGAAGGTATAGAAACAACAACAAAAACAAATGAATGTAAGAAAACACAGTTGATGATGTTCTGATAAAGAGCCTCAGTAATTGCACAGCAGCATAAGCAAGAAAAGATTACATTACACATACTGAAATTACAATATGTTTCTTATATGTGGCAAAAAGAGTAATTTCGGTGATGCAGTGTGTGAGTACATAACATTTTTGTTTGTCAAAAAAGGGTATTCCAAAAGACGTGCTTGGACGTTGTTTTAAAATAAAACATGTAAAAATGTGTATTCTCCCAGGTTTCACTATTTTCATACGGTCCTATTCAAATACGGCTCTTACCAGTTGTACGTGAAAAATGGCGCCGTTTAAATATCCACCATGTCTAACACGTCATAAATGCCTAATTGTTGAGAACGTCGAGATATCCATGTTGAAGGTTATTCAGCAACACTTTGCGCTACAGCAGCATTATTCTCAACAGAACGTCCAGTTTGAGGTGCGCCAGTTCTTTTTCTATCCGCGACACAAGTCAAGCAGTTTCTGGAAATTGTTTCATCAACCTTTGAATTCAGACTCATTTCAGACTCATTCAGACGATTATTTCTACCAGAAAACTACAAATTTTGCGATATTTTGTTCTTAAGGATTGCGGATTTCCGTAATAGATTTGAGTGATTTTATCGCGTTGTTCTATCCTTGGTTAAAATTGTACATCTGTCTACATGATAAATGTCAAAGATGGTATAAAACAAGGTACCGTCTAAGAATTATTCTCTACTGACATCTAGGCGTAACTATATATATATATATATATCGTTTAAGGTATGTCTGCATTAAAATGTGTCTATACTTCGCCTGAAATTAGAACAAATGATTTTTTATATGCCTAGGAAGGTTATCTTGTCTAGGAGCAGCCATCTGGCTGGCCTGGCAAACATATAATATAAGCGCTGCGGAACCGAACTGATCGGCCAATCACCTTAAATGCCGCCAGTAACGTTTTTTTGCCTTTTTTCAAGGATTTTAGTGCAAGTTGTCGAAGATGTCGTACAGCAATTTTGGTTGTTAACTTCAGCGGCTTGAAAGCTTCTATCGATTAAATAATCTTCACGTTAATCACCAAGTGCCATTTCGAGCATAGATATTAGGCATAGGTGCACAAACAGATGCGTATAACAACAGTCTCTCAGGGGGTTAAATGGTAACCCCAGCTATTCCGCGTGTGTGCCGATCGTCCAGTGACACAGTAGACACAGCTACGAGTTTGCAAATTGAATGGCGAGGAGTCCAAAGGACTTTCTGAGTCCTTCGTATATCGTATTGGGGCCAAAAGGTTTTCGAAATAGTACATGACGAAATGGGGCTCCACCTTCTCTGCACTTTCTTGAGAAATAATATAATTTGTGCAGTTTCCCTTTAACAACTGTCAGGGGGTGCCGATGACCGGGTAGGAGGTCTCTAACGCCAATTCTGTCTCCAGGAAGGAGCTCATCAGCGATTTCATTTCTCTCTATATACCTATGTCTTGGAACCCAGATCAGAAAAATGTTACCTGCACACCCAATCTGCTATTAATCTCGTTCTGCCCCATGGCGTCGTCAGAGCATTGATTGCTCCCGCGTTCCCTAAGCATTTTGCATGCCTGCAGGATCGCATAGACTTCTGCTTGAAAAACACTGGCAGTATTCGTCAGTTTAAAGGAGATAGATAAATTGGCTGATTTAAAGAAAACACCTGCTCCGACGCCGAATTCCATTTTGGAACCGTCAGTGAAGACAGAGGTGCAAGCTTCGGTGCAGATTTTCTCCTTGATCCAATCCTGCCTATTTGGAAAGATTGCTCTAGCACGATCCTCAAACTCTAGTTTGCGGATAGAGAGATCTGTTCGAAGTTGGGAGAAATACGGTGTTAACTGCTCGAAAATGCTACCATGTCGCTTGAGAGATTACCTCCAGAGGCCAACCTCCTTTAACCTGATTGCACTTTGAGCTGCGATAGAAATAACGTAAAAGTCGATGGGAAGTAAGTGCAGAACGACTTTTAGGGCAGCACTGGGTGATGCCTATGCATGTAGTCTTTTGCACCCTCCCCAGTTTAGTGATATTATAGTCCTTCCGAATAGCTTCCCACAAACCAAGCATCCATACGTTAAAATTGGCAAAACCACTGCGTTTTACATCCACAGCACGATCTGTGTCTTGAGTCCCCATTTTTTACCAAACATAGATTTGCAGGAGTAGAAGGCTATACCGGCCTTATTTACCCGATTTTCAATGTGTAGCTTCCAATGGGGTTTGGAATTAAGTATCACTCCGAGATACCGAACTTCGCATGAGAACGGGAAAACGTGGTTGTTTAATTTGGGAAGTCGAAAGGGTGGAGGTTTTCATTTTCTGATAAATAGCACCAGCTCCTTTTTGTCAGAGTTGACTCGGAGGCCGGGAGTGGCAGCCCAGCGACTGGTGACCTTTCCAAAATCTTAAATATTACTGAGGGATACGTTCCCGATACCACCAGGACCAAGTCATCGGTCCAGAGACAGATAAGTTTTTCCACCTCTAGTCTATCTAACACAGTGGCAATTGACTCTGCCCTGATGTTATTAAAAGCACCCTCTATGTCTATGAAGGCCCCAAAGTGAATTATTGACCTTCTAGAGATATTTCCACAGTCCCCACGACCTCGTGAAAGGCTGATTCCGTGGATTTCTCTTCCAGGTAAGCATGTTACGCTGGAGATAATTTGGATTCGATTTGCTTTCGGATATGATACTCAATCAATCTTGCAAACACTTTTAGAATAAATGCTTGTCCAGCTGACCAGTGGATGAGTAGGAAAAAGTTCACCTGTTCAATTTATTATTGAAAGCCCTATTGAACAGAAGCCAGTCTGTTCTTTTAGGGTTCCTGTGAGGAGATATACAAAGGGTTGTGGTATATGACTTTATATATAATACAACAAAATCAGAAATTATTTAAATCATGATTTCCTTAAGTATATAGAACTTTCCAGGTAATCCTGTTAGTACCATATATTCATTTTGTTTTGTTGGTGAAATACAGTAGCATATTTATTTGAGTTAATTCTGGAAGTGTTAAGCCACTGTAGAAATTTATAAATATTGTTCTTGTTTCTTAAAAAACACCCGAGCACTCGAGTATACTCAAAGTACTAAATTAAAGTGGACAAACTTTTTAAAAATATACTTAAATTTTGAAAATTTTAGCCTTAAAATTTTATTTATTTTTATTAATTGTGTGTTGTTTTTATTTTGCGTTTTAGAATTTAAATATTTTGACACTGGGGCAGCCTCGCTCAGCACCAACAAAACTTTAATCTTCGTTTTTGATGAAGATGTTTTCAAAGCAGGAAACAAAACAAAATGTTTTTTATTACTTTGGAGGAAAGACCTTTTTCAGATTTGATTTATTTTATTGCCTCAACCGTTACAGTGACCTAACACCTAAATTTACAACTTACATTTATTACGATTTACAATCCAACAATTCAACTTGTAAACGTTTTTCGGATGTGCACAGTTATAAAGAAGAAAAATATTCGCATAGATTACCCAACTGGCCTGCCTCTCATAGTTAACAACAAACTGATAATCCCTTCAACTACAGAAATGAGCGTGTCGAACTGACATTATTTTAAATATTGTGTACTTTAAATATTGCAAATGCCCGTAAATAATTTTTTTATATGACTATCCATGCACTTTTAGAGATTATGTGGGATAATAAGAAATGTTGTGTGTTAATATTCGTCATACTTATTTACTTCAACATACATATGCCATTAAGAAGGGGCAATTTGCAAATAATTCCAAAAAGCAAATAATAATTCTTAGCAACAAATAATGGAACACAACAACAACAGTACCCTGCTCGTGAAGGTTCTAAGCTATTGTGCTTTAAAAATTAAGTGTTTTCTCATTTTCATTTTGAATCAATTACTTAAACATTTTAAATTCTCTTGGTCAGTAAAATTCTCTTCTCAGCCTTTTATGCAGGTATGTGAGGTATTTCTATTAGATATTACTATTTTTTCCACACCTAGGCACATCATTAATTATCAAATTGCTCAAATTTATATTCGATCCGCCCTAATAGATTGCTCTGGTATTACCACTCAACGTTAGGTATTTTAAGCTTTTAAATGAAGACTATTCGATACACACTTGCAACTGACAGTCAGTCATATATAAGCAAAATTGTACTCATATATACATACATTCTGTAAAAAAAAATATCGGGAATTGTTCATTTAAAAACGCGCGTTACACATGAATTTTGTTTGCTGGAATGTTGGTACAACTGTCTTGATTTTGGCATTTAATTATATCAATCAACCGCAGGAGTGCTCTGCGATTTTCACTAGGGATAAAAATATCGAACAAAGAATTTGTCTCAAATTTTGTGCCTTAAGCGCGATTTCGTGTTCATTGAAATTGTTGCAGAAAGCCTATGGCGAGTGTGATTTATCAAAAACATGGATCCACGAGTGGTATAAGTCCTTTGCAGAGGGCCTAGAAGTCGTCTAAGATTTGCCCCGATCTGGGCGCCCATCAACGTCTGCAATGGATGAAATCGTCGAAAAAGTCAAGGAAATGGTGCTGGAAAACCACCACTTAAGTTTGAGGGAGGTAGCTCGTGACCTTAGCGTGTCTCATGAATCAATTCACAACATTTTATACCATCAATTGGGCATGAGACGAGTGGCTGCTCGACTCGTCCAAGAGAGTTGAATTGCTTTCAAAAAACTTAACAGAAGAAGGTGGCTGAAGTCATGCTTGAGCAAGTGAATTGGGACCCAACATTTATCCAGCGCATAAAACCAGGTGATGAGACGTGGGCATATTAGTTTGACATTCAAACTAGTCAAAAGGCGGCTGAATGGCGCTATCCACATGAACCGAAACCCAAGAAATCACGTCAAAAAATGAAAATCATGCTACTTGTTTTCTTTGATTATCATGGTGTTGTGCACTCGGAATTCATTCCAAATGGTTCCACAGTAAATACGGAATATTATTTGGAAGTTATGCGACGTTTGAAAGCGAATGTGTGTAGGAAACGGCCCAATTTGTGGAAATAAAACTCATGGATCTTGCACCATGATAACGCACCGTCTCATAGGGCTCATATTGTGAACACTTTTTTGACCAAAAACGCGGCAAATGTCATCGAACAAACACCGTATTCATCGGATTTAGCCCCCTGTGACTTTTCCCCAAACTTAATATGCCACTCCCCGGACGCCGTTTTGAGTCGATAGAGGCTATTAAGGAGAATTCGCTGAAGAAGCTTAAGAAGATATCTTCAAAGGCGTTTAAAAGGTGATAACTGATTGATAACTGGACGGTGTATTGCTTCGAATGGAGCCTATTTTGAAGGCGACAAAATAAATTTTGATGTTTAGACAATTATTTTGCATTTTATTGAACAATTCCTGGTACTTTTTTGACAGAATCTACTCTCACAGCTGTAGTATTGAAATTAATTGAAGCCCATTTGTTAATTATTATACAGCAGATACGAGTTCGTATGGGCTGTAAAATACCAAATTGCACATTGACATTCAGATACATACTCGTACTTACACTTACGCATACATAAGCGAAGCTATTAAGCAAAATTTTTTATTAAACCCGCTTCAGCAGCAGTTGATTTTCTCATATAGGACTACAAACGTACGTAAGTATATATTTATAAGTTTACCAGTTCATTGAGTTACCCAACCAAGTCTCTTAAAACCTACTTTAAGTAAATACACTACTGCGTTTACTTATCACTCTCATGTTATTTACTTAGTACTGGCAATGGCGCCGTTGACTTTAATTTCATATTTATGATCCCATTCTCGTTGTGGTTTGAAGTATTGCAAAATAAAGTTTTAATTGTTAAAAATGGGGCGAAAGGAAGAGCTTCTTTAACACATTATAATTGGAAGCAGCAGATCGAATGCAATAAGAAGCGGGAGCTGCAGAAAATATTTCCAACGGTAGTGAAGTTTTGCGAGAAGGCACATTAAGGATCGCTTCTTTTTAACCCAAATTCATTAAAAAAGTTTTTGAGTTTTTAATTATTAAACAGACATAAATAAGTTTGAAAAAATAGTAAACACCGAAACTCCACTTACATTCGGGATGAAGCGATACGAGTAAATGCACGACATACTCGATAATTTTCGTTCGATACCAAGTAATTTTGGTATTGATACATTTCAACATGATCAAAAAGTTTATGCAATTTTTTGAGTTTTGTACAAAGTTTTTGAAACTTTTCGTTATATGGTTTTGTTCATGGTTTTTGTTCAAAAACCATGTTCGTGAGAAAAAAAATAAAAGGTGATGTAAGATGCCTAATTTTCATCCTATGTCGGCCACCTTGAACTACTTAATAAAGTCAAACTCCTTTTGGAAAATGATTTTTTATTTCAGAACAAATTCTAAAGAAAAAGTACGCAAAAGTTAGCAGGCAGGTACTCAAAGTCCATACTGTTTTTGAAGTGCCACAAAATGTGGACAGAAGAGGACGTTAACTCATGTCCCAAAAGACAAAATGAAAAGAAAATATTGAGTAAAATCGTAACGCATTCCATTGAAAGCGGCAATGAAAAGTATTCGAGATCGGGTCAGATCGGAAGAGAGTGAAGTTATCTAGTAATGCTCTTCTGATGCCTATCAAACTTTTGCGTTGCTTGAAAGAGCTCGAGACAGCCCATCTTTTAGTTGATCCTTCGACGAAATCAGTATAAATCCTTTTTTATTTAAAAAATGTAGTTTTATTTAAACGAATTTTGATTTAGATCACTTCGATCCAATTTATCGACTTGTAATAAAATATTTCTTTGCAATCAAATGCTTAAACCAATTTGGACTTATGGGGCAAGCACTAGCAACGTACGTCAAATCCAAAGGCTCCAAAATAAAGTCTTGCGATGCGCTATTAACGTGACCGTGAACGCGACATCGGCATAGATTCAGTTCCCGTCTCGATTCGAAAAAATACCGTATCTTACTTGAATATGCTGTCTCATCATGTCAATAGCGAAGCCTCAGTCCTCACCCACAAACTCAAATGGTTTGAGAGGTTGAAACGCAAAAATCCGCACCCTCTCATGCAGTAATCAACTTCTTTGCAAGTCCTGTGCAAAGCATCATCATATTAATTGAATTATTCAAAAACCAAAGAAAATTGTTCGTTAGTTTATTAATTGTTAACTAGTCGCAATGCAAATGAATTAAAAAATAATTGACTCATCTTAAGGAACGACTTGTAAAACTTGATGAACTCAAATCCAATGTCAGTCAGATACTTTCTGAGGTGCAAATTAAAAAGTTGGAGGGCCAAATGAAAACAATTTATTAGGTTTGGGTTGATATGTCAAAAGCAATAACCAAGCCTTGTACATGCCTTAACATAGATGTTCTGAGAATGGGAAATATGTATATCCTTTTTGTGGGAAACTTATAGTTTTTTAAAATATTTTCATTCAAACCATTTTTATCTTATTCTATTAACGGCTGTTCCCTTTACGACATCCCACATTTGTTAACAGCTTCTAAATAATCGAAGGTTAGAACGTCTCCAGGAATTTCCCGAAGGACTGCCTGTGTGCCCCATCAATCGCCATTTACGAGCGCTTCTAACCTTTTGGATTGATTCTTGCTCTGTGATCTACCACAAGTCCGCATTTCGGACAGTGTTAAGCCAAATTTTACATGTAATCCTAGGGCATTTGTCTGTAAAGCTTTGTAATTTTTACTTGGATTTTAAGGTATAGGCTTTCAAAACTTTTGTGAAATATATCGAAAGTTGCAGAAATTGTTAAAATCCCAATAAAGTTGAAAGTACTGAGTTGAATTGCAAATTTGGGAAACATTACTAAACAGATGTTTTGTCAATATATACGTGACAAATCCACGTTAATGGCTAAGGTAAAAATATATATAATTAAGCACCTTCATAAAATTCTATATTCTATTAATATACTATTCCATTGCCCTTTTTCCAATTTCTTACTACCTTTCAGAAAGGGGATAAACTGATGCCCCTTTTTTCCTTACTTCCAAATTGCATTCGAAATCAGTTGTCAAACTTTATACAACCTTTTATTATTGAGTCATGATTTTTGTAGTAGTATGATCTATATTTATATCCGGCACTCGAAGTGTAACCAATTACAAAGGCCATAAATTTTAGCTTGGAAAATTACTTTTATTCAATTCAAAGAAAACAATGTTCGGAAATAATAAAATATTACACAAAATTTCAGCGCCTCGAGGCTGGTCAATCTTTTAGTTCGGACCTTGCTCGCCAAAATGGCCCAAAGAGAATAATACACCGGATTCGCATCTGATGAATTTGACAGCCAATGTGTGGACGTTATGAAGTTCGGAACGTAATTTTTTAGTTATTCTTGGTCCACTCCGTGAAACGGTGCCGAGTCCTGTAGAAACGTCCATGGTCTGACACCGAAATGTTTGTCTGCACGCGGCTTCAAAGCAACCTCCAGAATACTTTTTCGATAATATTTCGGATTTACCTTGACGCCAGGCTCGATGAAAACAATTGGAGAGTGCCCCTGTGGCGGGTGCTGCCTTCTGGTGGGCTATCGATGACTCAAATTCTCGTATGAACGGTAGGTCAAATAAACCCTATCGTTTTGGGAGTTTACGATTTGCTCAATTTAAAAAATTTTCTAGTCAGAATAAATTGTAATTGACCGCTTTCGGCTTCGGTCAAGCGAAGCAACTCTTTTGCTTTCTCAAGTCTGACTTGTTGCTACTTTGGTGTGAGATAATGCGCCTTTTCGATCTCTGATCTTTTAAGGCTTTACTTTCAGATCATTTTTCAGTATGCGGCGGATACTACGGTCATATATTTTGAGTTCTTTCGCCATTTGATTGGCACTCCGTCGGGGATTTCGCTCAAGTCGCTTCTTCACTTTTTAAGCATTTAACGTGACGTTGCAGTCTTTTAATTACCACCTCCATGCCGTATCGCGATGCTACCAGTATCCTTGTAACGAGTAATAGTGCGATGAACAAAAACTTTAGGGTGCTCGAGCTCAGGAACAATCGCTGGTTGTGGTTTTCCAGCGAAGTATAATACAATCATGCTATTACGTTTGAAGTCCATTACTAATTTTCTCTTTGCGCGTTTACTCTCGGCAAAATGCCCCCGGGCGCTTGTAAACAATACTCTGGACTGTCATTTAGCCAACTTACTAACTAACTGCATCAGCTGCACGAGCGGTCTGAAGTTGGTTACACTTCGAGTGCCGGACCCTGCACACAAAAAAATACTGGCGTTTCTATAATTTTGCAATGGGGTATATATCAAAATAAATCGTAGGGGTACAAATTAATAGTGATTACGACAAGTATATTCCTCATTGTTAAAAAAATCGTTAACTTTTTCTATTTAATTTCTTTCCTTTTTATTTTGTTTTATTTTAAAAATAATGTCTATGAAAAACGATAAAAAAGTGCTAAACTGGATTGCTCTCATAAATTTGTATATTCTCAGTTAGTATTTGGATGATTAAATAAATTCGAATAAATTAAATTGAACAATTCATTTTAAGCTTATTTTAACTAAGTACTTAAAAAAAAAGTGTAAATAAAAACTTTAACTCTGTTTGTGGAGAAAAAAGAGGTATGTGTACCGAAGGTTCAAGCTAAACAGTTGTAAGTGCTAATTTAAGTTAATTTTTATACTTCAATTCTCAAATATTTACATGTCTTACCATACTTTTTCAAATAAATAAAGCAGTGGTACTCTAATTGGGGCTTGACAATGTGTCTCATTGTTTTTATATACAATTTGTTAATTATAATTGTTTACTAACAGTTCGTTAAGCTATTGCTTAACAAATTCCAGTAGGAAGGCAATTTAAATCAGCACCACGCCATTAAATTATAAATACATTTACAATCAGCCGAAAGCACACACTAAGCAACGCTGTTACACTGCAAATTATCCAACAGCGCTGCTACAATACATACAACTTAATTTCTCTGTAAACCAATCGGGCATGCGAAACCCAGTGAGGTCTACTGATACTGACATTAAAATACATCCAAGCCATTGTGGACACACATACAACAATCAGTGCCCATTGTTAATGGCAAACGGAAAGAAAACAGCTGTGTGGTGCGGTTATAAGAACTGTTGTTTTTCTTTTTTTGTTTGTTTTTACGACGTTTCAATTCAATTGCGATTGTTCGCGTGTGCCAGAATTTCGTCTAACAGATAAACATCCATCTGCGACAATGCAAACGACTTCCGACAAAGGAAAATTGTATCACAATTTTTTTATATTCACAAGTGCACATAAATCTACACTCACTTGTGTATGTAAAATACCCGATTGTACAAATTGTATGTGAATTAAAATGTTTAACAAAAGTTCACTACCCACTGGTTGCTTGTTCTTTATTGTTGATTGAAATTTTTGTAGTTGGTTGCCTTTTTTGCTGCTGAAGTAAGCCCTGCAGGGAACACTTTATACAGATCTAGTAGGATTTCGCCTATTTTGATCGCCATTCCGCTGTTGATGTCGCGAATAGGAGTATTTGCTTTTAGAGTGCGACAGTTTAAAAAAAAAATAAACGTAAGCAGTCGCCGCTTTCATATGCTATCACCATGGCCTCTACCACAGCTAGTTCGTGGTTCTAAATTGGAGTGCTGGACGCTGCATGGGTTTTTTTAAAGCAATAAATCAAAATAGTTGGATCTCACATATGTTTATTAAAAATTTTTAACTTTAACAAAACTAAAATAATTTTGTAAATACACACAAAAATAGCAATAATTTATTTAAAAATATTTTTTTACCACTCCCCAGAGTAGCTGTACCTCTTCAATATCTCGCGAAAGAGAGCTGGTGCACAGCTTTACCTCTCATAAGTGGTATTCAGACCAGGTTCGGTAAAATCATAACTCTGTATTCGATAATACTTTCACTGTAGGTATTTCCCTCAGTTGGTTAACAACCGTTGTTTTCTAATCCATTACTTTGAGCCGTATTTACTTGTATAAAAAAGTAATACGCTTATAGCAGCAAATCTCAGAAAATAATCTTATACATGGTGGCGCAAAATTAATCATCCAATTTTGTTTGGAGTAAATTTTTTAACAAATAAAAAATGACTTTGAGTGATGGAAATCTTTAATTTGATCTTTACGCGCTCCAGTATACCTGCCTGTTTGTATACTGGAGCTGTATAGTTCACAAGTGTCAAATGTGACTGACATACGACGTTATTTGCGAAAATTACAAATCTTCCGATAGGGTGTTTAATTTTGCATCTTCTTGTTTTTTTCCAGTAGATGCATATCCTTATACTCACATAAAATTAAATGAATATACATAAGCTTGACTTTTTGCTTTAAAAAAAAGCATATCCTTCAAAAAAGCTTAGTTAGGTCAGTAGAAAACTCATCTCGGCAGTGAACGGTTGTGCAATCCTTTAATGGGTCTACGATTTTGTTTTAATATACGCTTTCTTTCTATGTAATAATAATAATAATACAATAATAGGTGGTAAATATAGCGTCCAAAATATGCTTCTTCTTTCAAGCCGTTACAACGCGGGGTGCGTCAAAGCTTCCTTCAAAATGTTCCTCCAAAGCAGTCTGTCTTGAGCTATTACATCGTAGTTACGTATTCCCAACTTCTTAAGATCGTGTTCCACTGCGCCTACCCAACGGTTCCTTGGTTTGCCTTTGGTCTTCACACTCATTAGCTTTCCTGTCAAGACTTTCATGGTACAGTCAGCAGGCATACGGATCGCATGACCTAGCCATTTTATGCGCTACGCTTTAATAAAACGTAGAGCTGTCTCGTTCGGAGTTAGATCGTTCAGTTCAGAGTTCAATCGAATTCGGTAGGTACCATCATCCATTCTTATTGGGCCAAAGATCTTTCCTAAAAAATAACCAAATTTTAGGATTTTAAATAAAATTTTATAATAATTCGTATCACAAAAGTAAGTATACAATGAAATATATATTATGTTAAACTTATCAAGTAAAAAATATTATTAAAACCAAATCTTAGTAACTGATTGGACTACCATTCGACTTAGTAATAGCTTTAAGTCTTGATGGCATTGTTTTCACCAAATTTTCAGTTACTGAAGGAATTTTTGAAGTAATTTGCTCCTTGAAGGATTTTTTTTTAAATTATTCCTTATTTCGTATCGAATATTTACGAATTTGAGCTTTAAATGTCCCCATAAATGTTTACGTGGCGTTTTCAGCTGTTAAGCTGCATAAATCCATTCTCGTCTAATATTAGATGTTTCATTGGAGTCATTATCGTGCAGGCAATAAGTTTTATGGAACTTTGCTCGAAAATAAATATTATCAAAATTGCATTACATCTAACGGTATTACGCAGCAGTAAAACTTCAACAGCTGTGAATGATTATTTGGTTGACTTGAATAGAGGCGCTTAATTACCAAGCATCAAGAAACTTTATTAGCTTGCTGTGGGCTCCCGGACATGAGCAACACGAAGGGAATGAAATTGCGGACACTTTAGCGAAAAACGGGGCAAACACTCCCTTCATTGGTCCTGAACCTTTCTTCGGGGTAAATAACAGCTTCAAAAGTGCCTTTCGGCGTGAGCAGGAACAACGAGACCTAATCGATTACTGGATGGCCCAATCAGTCATGCGGCAATCGAAAAGACTCATAGATCCAGAACGGATAAAGGCAGAAGCAATCCTTAACCTAAGCAGTAAGTACATAAAACTGTGCACTGAACTACTAACAGGACACTGTAAGCTTCATTATCACATGAAAAAGATAGGTGTGATAGAAAACGATTCCTGTTTCCTGTAGAGAGTAAGAGGCACAAGAAACAGCGGAACACGTTCAATACGACTGCCCAGCCTATAGCAGTTTTAGGATTTATTAATTGCCTAAAACTGTTTGAGTAGGCTACATGGCTACATAATAGATCTAGTCAGGTCGCAGAAATATTCGCGGAAATCTGGGGGTAATAGAGAAGAAAAAAGGCATGTTAACACATCTCAAATGTCATTCGACAAGAAATAAAAGTAATCAAAATACATATGTAAATCGGAAAAGCTGTTCCAAAAATATATTCCATGTATTTATATCTTTACTTACCAAATGGCAGATAAATTATTTATCAATGGAAGCATGAGGCATCAACTGTCAATATTTGAAGTTGAAAAGTTTTAAACTACTCATGTAGGAAAATACGCTTTAAGAATTTCAATAGTAACAAAACGCTTAAAAATTAATGAGAAATGCAGAAGAAAACGAGTAACAAGCAAAAAATTCACTACTCAAATGGCATTTGTCAGAAAATTGACAAAACGTGGTAGCAACTGCGCGGCGAGTTAAGCGCCGTGTACAAATATACCTAATGGGGCCTTTGAAGGACATACACAACCGTACACAAAGCCGTAAAGTAAATCCGGAAGCAGAGAAAGACAAGCTATTTTTGCACTCCAAATTGAAACGTGTGTATGCATTTAAATGAATACCTCAGCACATGCGCCCTAAGAGAGGCAATGTATTGCTGCATTTGCTACGAATATATTATTTGTACAGGGTGGCTCATTGCAAGCATCGTTTTTGAAATTAAGTAGAGTGATCAGAACCAGAGTTAGGCATTTTGCACAACCACTAAATTGATAACTGAACTAGCTAGCTAACCTTGTAAACTAAACCAGATAAACTAATAAAATTAGTGGTAGTTAAAATAAGGGTTTCTAAATCTTCAGTTTTTCATTGTTTTAACTATCCCCTTATTACATTAATTATTTAGTCCACTATCCTTAACCCTTATCAGAACAAACATTTTACTCATTTAAGTGAAACTATTTAAATTACAGCACTGCTTCGACAAGGTTCCCAGTTACACATCCGTTTATCTCAATTTTCCAGGAATTTGTTAACGGTTTCTGTTTCCATCTCACAAATCGGTAGAACGGTAATCATCTCAAGCATCTAAATCGTTTCTGTATTACCCACATACCACAAATCATTGACCTCTACTGACTCTCTCTTATTCTTCTTGATTCAGCGAAGCGTTTTAGTAATTTCTCCATATACAGTCTGCTAACTAGCGCCAATTACACATACCAAGTCGACGAACATACCTTAAACTACATGCACTGATAATCTATTACTATCTTTACAAAACATAGCTCCCTTAAGTTGAGCCCAATCGTTATCTCTTGCAGTCGGAGAGCTCGAGCTGCCGGCACAATTCTGTTCTGGGTGTTGTAGCAAGCTAAATCTCTATCTATTCAGAATCGGTCCCAACATATTCAACACATGACCAATGCATGAAGAAACCCTGCATGACACTAATCACATCTTCATACCTATGTTCGTCTGATACTCATCTAACATTTGCTTTCTCTTGGTCTCACCTTATCGAAATAGCTCGCTTACAGATCACACAACCTATAGTTTCATAGCAATAATCAAATATCAGCAAATCGCAAAAATCCTTTCCTTCTTTTCAAGCCCCAAAGGGAACATTATCTTCCATAGCTACCCAATACTTTCAAAGCTGTAGTGTTTTTGTCAGTTCATATGAAGTTGTTTCATTGTCTTCAATGCGCAAAGGTACTCAGAATCTTTTTCTCGAGCACTCCGACGGTTTTAGCCGGTTTTGTTCATAAAGTATCCTTAATTCGCTTTTTAATTTTTGGCAAGAGATCTTCTCTGTTAGATATCCAAAAAATTTAAATTTAGAGGTATTAATGCTGGTCCCCTTGTGCTGGTACGAAGCCCTTTACTACTTCAGAACTGTGACTTGGAAAATGACGCGTACGCCTACAACCGATGCATAAAGTACTTTGAATTCGCGTAATTTTTTACTGACACCCCACAAGAAAATTGAACGGAGTCAAAATGTGCAGTCCATTAATAAATGACAATCGTGGTAATACTTGTATAACCGAAATATCACTAATAACAGAGTTTCGAAAATAATGGAACAGTGCCAATGATGCCACCAATTAAAAATCAACGCCTAATTATCCTTTTCAGCGGACGCATTGGGATTGCGATTTCTTCAATCTTGAGATGTGAAAATTTTGTTTGTTAACTACCGGAATGACAAACTCAGTTCACCTCAGAATAGATTGATTACGTCAACGACGACATTCAGTAGAAATTTTGCATCTCGCTTTCACTCGCGACATCGGAACAGCGAAGCAATCGAAAAAGCGGTCGATATGGCAAGTGGGGAATCTGCCACGAAGAACATACTTGTACGATCGGAATCTCGAATAACTGACATGTCCAACATGCTGTAAATAAACAAGATGGTAGTTGGATGGTAGTGAGGATGTGGCAACAAAATTGTGTGGAAGCGCTAGTGCGATTCTGGATGAGTCACCACTTTTACCAACCAACCGGGATGAAAACGCGAGTCATCCAAACCTTTTTTTTTAAATAAATGTGTTGTCAACTGTCAAAATAACATTACATTCAAAAGTATACATGTTTTTGGACTACCCTGTATATGCATTTTATCTTTGCTTGTTGACCTCAAGGTAATATTCGCCGCACTTTCTCAGTGCTACTGTGACTGGGAGCTCATTTCCACTTCAAGCAATGGTAAAAAAATGAATTGGTGGCTGTTTGCTAGACCACGCACCTCGACGAATATACAGTTAGAGGATGCTGTTTATGTATTTTTCATTATCCTTTCAAGCCCCACCAGCAAGATTAGATCTACCGGTGAACAACATCGTCGCATATTCTCAGCTATTTCCCTTATTTAGCATTCAAAATTAAGAAAAAACAAATTAAACTGTACAAAAACGTAAAAGCAAAGTGTGGGGTGAAGAAAAAGTATAAGTCAGATAAATGAAGAGACTTAAGGCATAGTACATGAAAAATAAAGGTCGGCAAAGTGACAAGTGCTACTTTGGACTAAGTAGGCAACTGAGTAGTAAAGTCCTCTCTCGACGAACAAAACTAACACTCTCATCATGCCCGTCCTAACGTATGGCGCAAAAGCTTGGACGATGACAACATACGATGAAGCGACGCTTGGGTGTTCGAGAGAAAGATTCTGCGCAGACGTTGGAACGATGAGCTTTACGACGACATAGACATAGCGCAGCGAATAAAGATCCAGCGGCTTCGTTGGCTGGGTCATGTTGTCCGAATGTATACAAACGCTCCGGCTTTGAAAGTATTCGATGCGGTACCAGCTGGTGGTAGCAGAGGAAGAGGAAGGCCTCCTCTGCCTTGGAAAGATCAGGCGGAGAAGGACTTGGCTTCACTTGGTGTGTCCAATTGGCGCCGGTCAGCACGAGAAAGAAACGACTGGCGCGCTTTGCTAAACTCGGCCAAAATCGCGTAAGCGGTTATCGCGCCAATTAAGAAGAGAAAGTGAACATCACCAAGAACTGTGAAAGCTATGGAAAAAAATTCCAGTAAAATATGACAAATATGTGCGTAAAAAAAGTTTTTATTTCATTTTATTAAATCGATAAAGGTGAAAGACCAAAACTGAACAAAAAGTTTTTTCTAATAGCGGTCGCCCCTCGGCAGGCAATGGCAAATCTCCGAGTGTATTTCTGGCATGAACAAGCTCTTCATAAAAAACAAAAATATCTGCCGTTCAGAGTCGGCTGGAAACTGTAGGCCCCTCCATTTGCGGAACAACATCAAGACGCACGCCACAAATAAGAGGAGGAGCTCGGCCAAACACCCAAAAAAAAATGTACGCGCCAAATATGTATACATATCCATATATGTTCATATTAGAAATTTGTAACATATACCTTTTTGTAATCCACACACATTATTTGGCGATATGTCGAAAGTATATGACAACACCAAAAAAACATGTGCGGTTTTTTTAACTCAGTGACCGCATTTTACATAGTAGTTTTTAATTTTCTTTTTCTGCTTTACATACCCTTCACTTAAAAAGTGCACACAGCCACAAATTGTTCATGAAGATGTAAGGAAATCCTAGTCACTCCTTTAGCCATCAATACTTCTAATATATTTTTTCATGTCTTAAAAACTAATACTCCTAAATTACTTTCGCTACAACCAGGTGACAAGTTTTAGCTCTAAGTAGTAGCTGTTTGTAGTAGCTGACTCCATCAATACAAAATTGAAACGTTTAAATGTTTGCACAAAAGGACTACTAAATTTTTGCTTCAACTTCCAAATTTGAAAATATTTGAATTAAACAACGTTCAGAATTGCGCCGCTTTTGAAACTTTGCTACCTATCTAGTGGACTACACTTCAGCAAATGCTTAATGATGCCGTTTTAGTAGATATATAAACTGTGTTACCACTCTCATTGCCCTACGTGATTAAATATAATTGCACATTCTATTGAAAATATTTTATAATTTACTTACTTATATTTTGAAAATATTACAGTCGCCCGCTGTTGATATTCTAATTCAATATTTGCATTCATTATTCCTAATGCAACTGCTCTTTTAATGGGAATATTTGCATATGAAATTAGCTATTGGATTATGACGTACTTCTGTAATATTTAGTGTGAAGCGCAAGTATACCCACTTGATATTTACATACCAAAAAAAAAAAACAGATATGCAATCATATTCCAGTAAAAGGGCACATATGTACATATTTTTATGAACACAAAAGTAAGTATACAATGAAATATATATTATGTTAAACTTATCAAGTAAAAAATATTATTAAAACCAAATCTTAGTAACTGATTGGACTACCATTCGACTTAGTAATAGCTTTAAGTCTTGATGGCATTGTTTTCACCAAATTTTCAGTTACTGAAGGAATTTTTGAAGTAATTTGCTCCTTGAAGGATTTTTTTTTAAATTATTCCTTATTTCGTATCGAATATTTACGAATTTGAGCTTTAAATGTCCCCATAAATGTTTACGTGGCGTTTTCAGCTGTTAAGCTGCATAAATCCATTCTCGTCTAATATTAGATGTTTCATTGGAGTCATTATCGTGCAGGCAATAAGTTTTATGGAACTTTGCTCGAAAATAAATATTATCAAAATTGCATTACATCTAACGGTATTACGCAGCAGTAAAACTTCAACAGCTGTGAATGATTATTTGGTTGACTTGAATAGAGGCGCTTAATTACCAAGCATCAAGAAACTTTATTAGCTTGCTGTGGGCTCCCGGACATGAGCAACACGAAGGGAATGAAATTGCGGACACTTTAGCGAAAAACGGGGCAAACACTCCCTTCATTGGTCCTGAACCTTTCTTCGGGGTAAATAACAGCTTCAAAAGTGCCTTTCGGCGTGAGCAGGAACAACGAGACCTAATCGATTACTGGATGGCCCAATCAGTCATGCGGCAATCGAAAAGACTCATAGATCCAGAACGGATAAAGGCAGAAGCAATCCTTAACCTAAGCAGTAAGTACATAAAACTGTGCACTGAACTACTAACAGGACACTGTAAGCTTCATTATCACATGAAAAAGATAGGTGTGATAGAAAACGATTCCTGTTTCCTGTAGAGAGTAAGAGGCACAAGAAACAGCGGAACACGTTCAATACGACTGCCCAGCCTATAGCAGTTTTAGGATTTATTAATTGCCTAAAACTGTTTGAGTAGGCTACATGGCTACATAATAGATCTAGTCAGGTCGCAGAAATATTCGCGGAAATCTGGGGGTAATAGAGAAGAAAAAAGGCATGTTAACACATCTCAAATGTCATTCGACAAGAAATAAAAGTAATCAAAATACATATGTAAATCGGAAAAGCTGTTCCAAAAATATATTCCATGTATTTATATCTTTACTTACCAAATGGCAGATAAATTATTTATCAATGGAAGCATGAGGCATCAACTGTCAATATTTGAAGTTGAAAAGTTTTAAACTACTCATGTAGGAAAATACGCTTTAAGAATTTCAATAGTAACAAAACGCTTAAAAATTAATGAGAAATGCAGAAGAAAACGAGTAACAAGCAAAAAATTCACTACTCAAATGGCATTTGTCAGAAAATTGACAAAACGTGGTAGCAACTGCGCGGCGAGTTAAGCGCCGTGTACAAATATACCTAATGGGGCCTTTGAAGGACATACACAACCGTACACAAAGCCGTAAAGTAAATCCGGAAGCAGAGAAAGACAAGCTATTTTTGCACTCCAAATTGAAACGTGTGTATGCATTTAAATGAATACCTCAGCACATGCGCCCTAAGAGAGGCAATGTATTGCTGCATTTGCTACGAATATATTATTTGTACAGGGTGGCTCATTGCAAGCATCGTTTTTGAAATTAAGTAGAGTGATCAGAACCAGAGTTAGGCATTTTGCACAACCACTAAATTGATAACTGAACTAGCTAGCTAACCTTGTAAACTAAACCAGATAAACTAATAAAATTAGTGGTAGTTAAAATAAGGGTTTCTAAATCTTCAGTTTTTCATTGTTTTAACTATCCCCTTATTACATTAATTATTTAGTCCACTATCCTTAACCCTTATCAGAACAAACATTTTACTCATTTAAGTGAAACTATTTAAATTACAGCACTGCTTCGACAAGGTTCCCAGTTACACATCCGTTTATCTCAATTTTCCAGGAATTTGTTAACGGTTTCTGTTTCCATCTCACAAATCGGTAGAACGGTAATCATCTCAAGCATCTAAATCGTTTCTGTATTACCCACATACCACAAATCATTGACCTCTACTGACTCTCTCTTATTCTTCTTGATTCAGCGAAGCGTTTTAGTAATTTCTCCATATACAGTCTGCTAACTAGCGCCAATTACACATACCAAGTCGACGAACATACCTTAAACTACATGCACTGATAATCTATTACTATCTTTACAAAACATAGCTCCCTTAAGTTGAGCCCAATCGTTATCTCTTGCAGTCGGAGAGCTCGAGCTGCCGGCACAATTCTGTTCTGGGTGTTGTAGCAAGCTAAATCTCTATCTATTCAGAATCGGTCCCAACATATTCAACACATGACCAATGCATGAAGAAACCCTGCATGACACTAATCACATCTTCATACCTATGTTCGTCTGATACTCATCTAACATTTGCTTTCTCTTGGTCTCACCTTATCGAAATAGCTCGCTTACAGATCACACAACCTATAGTTTCATAGCAATAATCAAATATCAGCAAATCGCAAAAATCCTTTCCTTCTTTTCAAGCCCCAAAGGGAACATTATCTTCCATAGCTACCCAATACTTTCAAAGCTGTAGTGTTTTTGTCAGTTCATATGAAGTTGTTTCATTGTCTTCAATGCGCAAAGGTACTCAGAATCTTTTTCTCGAGCACTCCGACGGTTTTAGCCGGTTTTGTTCATAAAGTATCCTTAATTCGCTTTTTAATTTTTGGCAAGAGATCTTCTCTGTTAGATATCCAAAAAATTTAAATTTAGAGGTATTAATGCTGGTCCCCTTGTGCTGGTACGAAGCCCTTTACTACTTCAGAACTGTGACTTGGAAAATGACGCGTACGCCTACAACCGATGCATAAAGTACTTTGAATTCGCGTAATTTTTTACTGACACCCCACAAGAAAATTGAACGGAGTCAAAATGTGCAGTCCATTAATAAATGACAATCGTGGTAATACTTGTATAACCGAAATATCACTAATAACAGAGTTTCGAAAATAATGGAACAGTGCCAATGATGCCACCAATTAAAAATCAACGCCTAATTATCCTTTTCAGCGGACGCATTGGGATTGCGATTTCTTCAATCTTGAGATGTGAAAATTTTGTTTGTTAACTACCGGAATGACAAACTCAGTTCACCTCAGAATAGATTGATTACGTCAACGACGACATTCAGTAGAAATTTTGCATCTCGCTTTCACTCGCGACATCGGAACAGCGAAGCAATCGAAAAAGCGGTCGATATGGCAAGTGGGGAATCTGCCACGAAGAACATACTTGTACGATCGGAATCTCGAATAACTGACATGTCCAACATGCTGTAAATAAACAAGATGGTAGTTGGATGGTAGTGAGGATGTGGCAACAAAATTGTGTGGAAGCGCTAGTGCGATTCTGGATGAGTCACCACTTTTACCAACCAACCGGGATGAAAACGCGAGTCATCCAAACCTTTTTTTTTAAATAAATGTGTTGTCAACTGTCAAAATAACATTACATTCAAAAGTATACATGTTTTTGGACTACCCTGTATATGCATTTTATCTTTGCTTGTTGACCTCAAGGTAATATTCGCCGCACTTTCTCAGTGCTACTGTGACTGGGAGCTCATTTCCACTTCAAGCAATGGTAAAAAAATGAATTGGTGGCTGTTTGCTAGACCACGCACCTCGACGAATATACAGTTAGAGGATGCTGTTTATGTATTTTTCATTATCCTTTCAAGCCCCACCAGCAAGATTAGATCTACCGGTGAACAACATCGTCGCATATTCTCAGCTATTTCCCTTATTTAGCATTCAAAATTAAGAAAAAACAAATTAAACTGTACAAAAACGTAAAAGCAAAGTGTGGGGTGAAGAAAAAGTATAAGTCAGATAAATGAAGAGACTTAAGGCATAGTACATGAAAAATAAAGGTCGGCAAAGTGACAAGTGCTACTTTGGACTAAGTAGGCAACTGAGTAGTAAAGTCCTCTCTCGACGAACAAAACTAACACTCTCATCATGCCCGTCCTAACGTATGGCGCAAAAGCTTGGACGATGACAACATACGATGAAGCGACGCTTGGGTGTTCGAGAGAAAGATTCTGCGCAGACGTTGGAACGATGAGCTTTACGACGACATAGACATAGCGCAGCGAATAAAGATCCAGCGGCTTCGTTGGCTGGGTCATGTTGTCCGAATGTATACAAACGCTCCGGCTTTGAAAGTATTCGATGCGGTACCAGCTGGTGGTAGCAGAGGAAGAGGAAGGCCTCCTCTGCCTTGGAAAGATCAGGCGGAGAAGGACTTGGCTTCACTTGGTGTGTCCAATTGGCGCCGGTCAGCACGAGAAAGAAACGACTGGCGCGCTTTGCTAAACTCGGCCAAAATCGCGTAAGCGGTTATCGCGCCAATTAAGAAGAGAAAGTGAACATCACCAAGAACTGTGAAAGCTATGGAAAAAAATTCCAGTAAAATATGACAAATATGTGCGTAAAAAAAGTTTTTATTTCATTTTATTAAATCGATAAAGGTGAAAGACCAAAACTGAACAAAAAGTTTTTTCTAATAGCGGTCGCCCCTCGGCAGGCAATGGCAAATCTCCGAGTGTATTTCTGGCATGAACAAGCTCTTCATAAAAAACAAAAATATCTGCCGTTCAGAGTCGGCTGGAAACTGTAGGCCCCTCCATTTGCGGAACAACATCAAGACGCACGCCACAAATAAGAGGAGGAGCTCGGCCAAACACCCAAAAAAAAATGTACGCGCCAAATATGTATACATATCCATATATGTTCATATTAGAAATTTGTAACATATACCTTTTTGTAATCCACACACATTATTTGGCGATATGTCGAAAGTATATGACAACACCAAAAAAACATGTGCGGTTTTTTTAACTCAGTGACCGCATTTTACATAGTAGTTTTTAATTTTCTTTTTCTGCTTTACATACCCTTCACTTAAAAAGTGCACACAGCCACAAATTGTTCATGAAGATGTAAGGAAATCCTAGTCACTCCTTTAGCCATCAATACTTCTAATATATTTTTTCATGTCTTAAAAACTAATACTCCTAAATTACTTTCGCTACAACCAGGTGACAAGTTTTAGCTCTAAGTAGTAGCTGTTTGTAGTAGCTGACTCCATCAATACAAAATTGAAACGTTTAAATGTTTGCACAAAAGGACTACTAAATTTTTGCTTCAACTTCCAAATTTGAAAATATTTGAATTAAACAACGTTCAGAATTGCGCCGCTTTTGAAACTTTGCTACCTATCTAGTGGACTACACTTCAGCAAATGCTTAATGATGCCGTTTTAGTAGATATATAAACTGTGTTACCACTCTCATTGCCCTACGTGATTAAATATAATTGCACATTCTATTGAAAATATTTTATAATTTACTTACTTATATTTTGAAAATATTACAGTCGCCCGCTGTTGATATTCTAATTCAATATTTGCATTCATTATTCCTAATGCAACTGCTCTTTTAATGGGAATATTTGCATATGAAATTAGCTATTGGATTATGACGTACTTCTGTAATATTTAGTGTGAAGCGCAAGTATACCCACTTGATATTTACATACCAAAAAAAAAAAACAGATATGCAATCATATTCCAGTAAAAGGGCACATATGTACATATTTTTATGAACGTAAAATGGCACCACTTAGTCGCTTTTGCTGCTGAATAATTTACAAAATTGTGGCGAGAAATGCGGCGAAATGCACACATAAAAATAAATATCCTTCATTTACTAATATTTAAGTACATATGTATGTATGTGTGCGAATGCGTGCGCCGTATTTGCTGCTAGGGTAATTGTGCATGGCATGCGGTGGACGGTGGGCGGTGGAACGTATGCTCGATGGAGGTTTAGATTGGCTTCAACTCCTTCCGAGAATTTATGAAGCCAAGCACCTATATGTCTGCGTGTGTGTGTATATGCATTATATTGTGCTTAATTGCGCCATCACTTCATTGACCATTCAAGATAATTGCGCCGAATTTATTAATTGAAAAAAAAGTCATATATTTTTATGGGATGTTAGCTTTTATCCGTGGGTTCGCGTGCGTTCAAAGGTTAGAAGTTATGGCTTTTAGTTGAATTTAGTTATAAAAGTTAGATATACAATATAATATATAATTTTTATACTAAGGGATATATGGCCTAATTAATTATTGTTTTCGCATGCCAAAGCTACTCAAAAATATATTTAAATTGAATGTTGAACCCTTATTCTTTACAAACCCTTTATTCTTTATAAAATTTATGGTTTAAACGTACAATTCAAATGTCAATAAATGTCACAGTTTCAGAACTAAAAAACAAAAATCATTAAAGTATTGCTACAAAATAGGGATTAGATGAAGCTACATGCATGCTTGCATGTAGTTGCAAGCCCCACAAGAAAGCTAGTTAAACTGTACGGAATTGAGTCCAACGGTGCACAATGGGTCAGAAGCTGGAAATTTTGGCCAAAAAGGCAATTAAAAATTTTTTTTAAGAGGTTCATATTACATATATGATTCCATAAACTTTTGTAAAGAAATTACTGAAATAGCTTTGTATAAAAATCATTGAGAACATTTCTCGAGGCTTCTTTAATAATTTCGAATTTTCTAGCATCCCTTATGTGTTTTTTTTTTAATGGTAACATTTAACATGAGTGATTTTTTTCTTTTACATATAAGAAAAAAAATATTTGAATCATTAGTTATCCATTATGCTTATGAAGATGGACTAAGTTAAACCTAATAAAGTAAATATTTTTAGATATGATTTCAAAGATGACTATGTTCAAATGAAACTTTTTCTTACTTTGCGCTATCAAAACTAATAGACGAAATTACTCTACAAAGTTTGTACATTAACTAGGATATACGCTTATTGTGCGTATTTCAATTTTAACCCAAAAAACGGTTTTGTGATCGAAAACAACCACTCACATAAAGGGTATCAAAATGAGATATGAAAAGCTGAAACTTTGAATTAATTTTTAATTTCACCTAATTTCAAGTTGTCTGAAAATTCTCATAAAATCTCGTGTCTACATCATGAAATATTAAAAGTCAAAGGTTTTGAAAATCCGTTTTTTACAAATATCTTGTTTTCTATAGACTTATTTATATTTTATGGATATTTTGATTCAGTATATAAAATATATAGCATCAAAATCTCCATTAACTTCGTATTACACATAAATGAAATTCATACAGTAACGCTAAATCGACTCAAACTTTCGTTATCTGAACTCAAAGCAAGGGAAAAAAGTAAATTTAATGCTGCAGACAGAAAAATTTGCATATTTCTGTCAAAAAATTAATTTGAAAATAATATGATACAGGGTGAACGATATGAAGTGTTACCCATTCAAAACAGCATAACTTTTTTGTGTGAAATTAGTTTTTATTGATTTCAAAGACAAAACTGTTCAGCAATGATTACAATTTTAACATATATCCACTTTAGCTCGATATGACCACCTTTTGCCTTGAATATAGCCTTCAAATGATCAAAAAATGAGTTGCATGCTGCACGAATGTGATCTTGAGGTATTTTGGCCCATTCTCATATAATCGCTTAAAAGCGCATCCATACTGGCATATTTTTTAGTCCCCACCTTGCTCTCCACAATGGATCAGATGGAACAGTCCATCGGATTTGCGTCTGGCGAATTCGAAAGCCATTGTTGGGTCCTGTTGGAACGTCCATGGTCTACGACCGAAATGTTTGCGTGTCCACAGCTCTAAAGCAGCTTCTAAAATATTTTCACGATAATAAGTCGCATTCACTTTGACACCAGGCTCGATAAAAACGATTGGAGGGCGTCCATCAGCGGTCACTGCGGCCCAAACCATTACTTGCGATGTGAAATTGCTTCGAGTGGCCATACGTAGGCTCAAATTCTCGTATGAGCGTTCGGTCAAGTAAACACGATCGTTTTCATCAGAAAACACAATGTTAGGAAATTCGCCACGTTCGTGCAAGCGCAACAACTCCTTTGCTTTTTCGTACCGAACTTTTTTTTGCTGGGGTGAAAGATCGTGTGCTTTTTGGAACTTGTAAGCCTTGACCTTGAGCTCATTTTTCAATATACGTCGAATGCTGTCTTGCGATATTTTCAGTTCTTTGGCCATTTTTATTCCACTTTGACGTGGATTTCGTTCAAGTCGAGCCTTCACTTTCCGAACCATTTCTGGCGTTGTTGCGGTTTTTTCTGGTCCACCTCCATAGCGTTTTGCAATGCTACCAGTACCATTGTAACGTTTGATAGTGCGATACACAAACATTTTATTCACTTTGAGGTGACTGAGCTCACGAACAATCGAACAATGGCTGGTTGTGATTTTCCAGCCAAATATAACGAAATCACACTATTACGTTTGAATTCCAGCACAGAAAAACAAAATTCAACAAAGCTGAGACGCAAATGCTTTTGATGGCTTATAAACAATATATTGAACTGTCATTAGATCAATTTTGACGTTGATGTCATGAGCTGTTTTACAGATACAAGCAGTATGAAGTTCGTATCGTTCACCCTGTATATAATAATATTATACGATTTCGAATTTTGGGCACTTTTGTAGTTCGCTGGCCCATAGTGCGGTGTATCGTAATACAATAAATGTATTGCACTGTAGGGAGGCAAAGAGAGAACATAAAAACGCAGAAGCATTTATTTTGGCCGGCTAAGCATTTGCATGCCAAAATTGGCGCAAATGCCATGGGCAATTATTAATGGTGTTGGTTTTGGCATTTATGAATTCCTATATGTGTATGCTGCTGTTTTTAGTTTTTTTTGTATTAGGCGCCTGTTATTTTCCAACGCACACACTTATGCGTGTATGTGTGCGTAATTTATGCTTCCAAAGGGCGGTTAAAATATTAGCGCTGGTTTAAACAAATTATGCAGCAACGATAACAGCAACAAACTGCACAACAATGCATAACACATAACAAACATGATACGCTGTATTGAAAATAGCCTGCTATGCAATTAATTTATATGTAAATCTGTGATTTTACACCAGCTGGGTGTCGAATGTCCAACAGCGTCGACCGCAATGAGAGGCAAAATTCGCTTCGTTGAGAGTTATAGCACAAATGCTAAGCGCAAAGCAGAATGCCAATGATTAACCAGCTCACCCACTTCTACCTACAAAACTCAATTAACGTAGAAGTGATTACCGCATAAAGTTATATTAGCAGAAGTAAAATGCTTTCAGCGTATTTTCGCGCCAGCAAAAATAAATCAAACTCAAAACAAAATACAAGCCAGCACATCGAAAATTTACACGCTACAGGTAAAATACAAATTTTGTGTACTGGTCTGAGGAGAGTGTTGGTGAAGTCACCAATTGTCACTGTACCAGGTTAACTACACTAGAATGGAGTTCAATGAAACGCTTCGCATTTCTCGCTTCTTATGAGCAATAGCTGTGATCCTTCTGCACCTTTTAACCAATGTTTTTAACTCTTGGGCTTGTAGTCAAATATTCGCTTTGCCAACTTTAACAAAATGATTTTACCAGGAAAGTCCTTTTTGAGATATTTTTCACATAAACTTTCAAATATTAGTTGTTTTTTCCACATTTTCTACGACTGGCTCTAAGGTTTGTAACTGTGAATGATATGGTATGCATATGAAGACTCAGTCACCATTTTTTTACGAGGAATAAATATTTTTCAAGCCGAGATCCACGAGATCAGCGTGATGGGCATCATTACTTGAAGAGTGACCATATTTATAGACAGCCCGGTTGCATTCAATGTTCTTGGTAGGTAACGACCACTTTGTAAGGCATTATTTTTGACAGCAGAACGTCAACCTGTATTGGGTCCTGGAATAGTCTGTGCAGTCCTTGAAAAGTGTCTGAGATGGCAGTTTGGGGAATCGAATCCAAATGTGCTTGTTCAAATTACTACTCAGTGGTTGAGGTTTTTTTTGTTAATCAACAGACAATACGTATGCAGACTATTAGATATGTAGATATATTAGGTATAAAAAAAACCTTATGACAAGAGTCTTATAAGTAACTTCTGATACGTAAACTTACAGTATTAACTATTAAATTCAGCTAGCGTCGCATTCATCCCATAAATAGTTTTTTCAATACCCACAAAAACCAATTCATTACAACGGAAAATGCTTGAAGGAACATTAAATCTATCGAGCCCGCACAAATATCAAAGACACAACACACCAACAACAGAACACACATAGACTCCAAGGACATACGATTTATTAATAAGCAACGAGACGAAAACCAAAGCGCACAAAAACTCTCTGAACAGACCCTAATCTATTAATATATTCATATATAATTATATAGTCTGGTGCTTACATGGCAAATATTTTTTATGAGGAGCTTTTTCATGGCATAAATACACTCGGAGGTTTTATAAAAATGTTCTTCTTCATTTTGATGTTCCCGGAGATTAAAGCCCACGTTCTCTCCGAATTCCGGATGCTAGTCACACACCAACCCATTCGGCATGGTGACCGCTCCTTTTAATATAGACTGCATAAAACGGTCTCCAAACGAATACCCCGTTTCTAACATAGACCGAACTAAGGACGAGTACCATACTACAGTTTTAGAGTATAGGGTTCAGAAAACTAAGAACTATTTCGACGCATGAAGGCGGACATTGCAAACGATTTAGAAAGAATATAGTTTATGTTGGTGGTAAAGTAGAGCTTAGAGTCAAAATAAACACCCAGGCCTCTAAATTCACTATTTGTCTTTAGTGGCGAGTTCGAGATGTAGTAAGCTGTTGGAACAACTTTCGAATTTTTTTGTTTTGGGTATAAAAGGCGAGGCTCTTAAACTAATTTAAGTGTAATTGCATACAATTTCAGGCTTTTTTTAGTTTTAGCTTATTTCTCTAATTATATATTATATTAATTTCACTGTCACAGCTCTTTCCGCTGTCTTCTACCAAATATCTGCAGAACGAAAAGAGTCGCTTTACGCTTGAACAATGTTGGGAAAGCTTTAGTCTTTAGAGCAGCTCGAAGTGGACAAAGATTGTGCTTGAAAAAATCGTCTTTTCTGACGAAACGCATTTTCATTAGAATGCATTCATACAAGGGCAACTTTTGCTGCTTCAGAATATAACTTGTAGCATAGGAGGAGGCAAGGGAGAAGTGCTTCTTAATGTTGATGATAGCTGTAAAGTAACAACTAGAACAACTGCAAACAATGGAGTTACCCGTGTGTGAACACAACGGCCAACATCAAAAGAAGATTCGAAAAGAAATTAAAGTACTCTTATACAAACGCGGCAAGCAAAAATTGTACAACTCTTGATCGGAAAACCCACACATGATCGTTGCAACTAATGGAGTTTCAACGAGTGGAAGTTAGGTGCGGGTTTTGGAGTAGTGGCATCATTGGCCCATTTTATTTTCGGGAAAACGCTGCTATAAACGTCATTTCGGTCAACGGAGAGAGCTAGAGAGGCATGTAAATGTTTTTCGAGGGCCAAAAAATGAAGGCAAAGACTTGGACGATCTTTAATTTTAGCAGAATGACCCACCATGTCACACAGCTCGTGTGGGAACCTATTTTTGTGGGGTTCCGTGAAGAACCCATGCAATGTAAAGAATCCATTAATATTTAAAGTTCTTATCGCAACCTCAGGAGATAGAGCGAGAAATGTCACCAAAGTCTTGACCAGAATATGCTTCTCCTCTTTTTCTTGATTGGCGCAATAACCGCTTATGCGATTTTGGCCGAGTTTAACAAAGCGCGCCAGACGTTAGGACGGTCATGATTAGAGCCTTGTAGAGTGTTAGTTTTGTACGTCGAGCGAGGACTTTACTACTCATTTGACTACTTAGTCCAAAGTAGCACTTGTTGGCAAAAGAGATTTTACTTTGGATTTCAAGGCTGATATTATTATCGGTGTTAAGGCTGGTTCCTAAATAAACGAAGTCTTTTACAACCTCGAAATTATAACTGTCAACAGTGACGTGGGTGCCGATACGCGAATGAGCCCACTGTTTTTTTGATGACAGGAGGGACTTCGTTTTGTCCTCGTTCACCACCAGACCCATGCACTTTGCCTCTTTATTCAGTTTGGAGAAGGCAGAACTAACAGTTCGGTTGTTAAGGCCGATGATGTCAATATCATCGCCATAGGCCAGTAATTGTACGCTCTTATAAAATATTGTGCCTGAGTGATTACATCAGGTTAAAGAAGTCACACGACAGCGAGTCACCTTCTCTGAAACTTCATTTGGTATCAAACAACTCGAGAGGTCCTTCCCAATTCTGACGGCACTGCTGGTGTTGAGCAACGTCATCTTTCATAGCCGTATTAGTTTTGCGGGGATACCAAATTCAGACATCGCGGCATACATGTAACTCCTTTCCGTACTGTCGAATGCAGCTTTGAAATCGACGAATAGATGGTGTGAATCGATTCTCCTTTCATGGGTTTGCTCCAAGATTTGGCGTATTGTGAATATCTGGTCGATGGTAGACATTCCAGGTCTACATCCCCACTGATAAGATTCAATCAATTGGTCGGTGGTGGACTTTCCAGATCTAAAGCCCCACTGATAAGGTCAGTTGGTTGATGGTGGACTTCAGCCTTTCACACAATACGCTTGCTAGAACCTTATAAGCGATATTTAGAGGACTAATCCCGCGCTAAATGGCACAGATTGCAGTATCACCCTTCTTATGGATTACACAGAGCACACTTATGCTGAAAACAGTGAACACCGTAAACGCAATCCCGACTCAGCTGTTCCGATCAAACTAATGAGAACCCCATGTAAATGAAAAGTTCCTTCCTTCCGTATCGTAGTACCGTAGATTTTATTTCACGACTCTTGAAAAATCCCGCACCACACAGTGTTGCCAAGCAGTACATTTCGAAATCATTTACAAAATAAAGTTAGAAAAATGATAAGTTTTGTTAAAATAGCTTAAAAATACTGTTAAAAATGTTAATTATAGTTAAATGAACTATTTGCATTTGTTGGTTTTTGGCTTTGGTTTATTAAACAATGTGTGTAAGCAAAAATATCAATGGCAACATTGTGTAGATACAACCAAACACATACACACACAAACCGATGTATTGTGTAAATATGTAATTAAAAGAACGCAGTTGTTCTCGGGGGTGAGTTTTTGTGCACGGTAAGGGACTGCGGTAAGGGACTCCGTGCGGTCTTCACTGTTTTCAGCATTAGTCTGCTACTGCTGTAGAATAATCTTGCTGAGGCAGCCACATGAATAGTGGGAAGGTTTGCTCTTTCGAATAAATTAATATTTGTTATTTTTAATTTATTTTTTTTTTGTTTTTTAATTTTTAAAAATAAGCCATGTACTACCCTGTACATACATTGTTTTTGTTTTAATTTTTAGCCATGGAATTCAAATGTTCATTTACTGAGCAAATTAGCTGAACGCCGCTTCGTTTCCTACGAGCCTTAGCGCCCAGTTTGAATTGCCGTTATTTTAGCAAATTCAATTTATTTGCAGAGCAATTACAATCAAAAGCATTCGTGCAACTGCTTGCCACAAGTAAGAGTTTTATGCTTTTAATGCTACATTATTAAATATTAATCGTATTGCACTCGCACATAAGTACGTATAATGCTACCTTATGTGCTAAATGCATTTATGCTGCAAACCTATATAATTGTATGTGTGTGTACTCTACATACGCACATACATATATGCGTACTGTGGAAGCGGAGCACAATTTGCATATCCATTGAAAATTCGATGACAAAATGCGTGCAGCATTTAAATTAACAATCGCTGCTAATTTAATCGTCACCACAGTCACTGGTTTTTCAGTCTTCATTGCGGTCTGTTGCAGTTGTCGTTGCTGCACTGCACTGCAATTGCTTTCAGATTTTTGCCATTGGCTACGCAATCAATTATTAATTTTTACATTTAAATTTGAATTAGTAATAGGACTTTGCTGTTGTTAACAGAATAATTTTAGCACTTCACTAGCACAAAGAAATAATGCCGTACTTCTAACAGGCACTCTACATATGTATGTATGTATACGGAAGTGTGCGCTCGCATGAATAGTGCATTTATGAATGAAAATGCCAAAAACCTAAAAACTTGTAATCACAAGAGCTTTTAATGTGTGTTTTAACACATAAGCGATGAAAAGTGTTGCGCGAATTAAGTATTTCAAAAAAAAGTATTCTAAAAATAATAAAAAAATCTACAATTTGGGTCATATTTTGGGCATTATGGCGCTGCAGATATATTTAAATAAAATGCAATTTTGTATTAAATATTCTATAATAACTAAATTTCTATTTACTAATGAGTTTCGAATTTTTATTTGCTTTATCAGCCTTGGCTTAATGCAAACAAATTTTACTTTATTATTTTAAACTTTATAAAAAGTTAAGCCGCTTTGTCCCATTGCCCCATTAGTGGCATATAGTCCTATAAATAATTAGAAATATTATTATTTAGTTAGAATTAAATTTATATTAACGAATTATTCTTTATCTGCTTAACTGGGAAACTCTAATAAAAACATTTAAATTTTAAATCTTACCTTTAAGTTAGTGATGAGATCGAAGGTACTTGAGTTTGAAGGTCTTTTTGACAGATCACGCGTGACTGCTGCCAAACTACCTAAATACATAATTTTTTCAGTATTCATTACTATTTGATCATGGAAAGACTTATGCGTCAACAACTTTAACAAATCGTACAATTGTATTGCGAAAATAACGATCTGTGAAAAGTGTTCATCGGGCGCTCAGGCCAAATTAGCGATGATGCTAATTTTTTGCTTAATGACTGCATTTCGTTCCAACAACACGGCGCTACTTGCCATACAGCCCGTGAAACAATGGATTTACTGCGTCGTCGTTTCGGCGAGCAATTTATCTCACGTCTGGGACAAGTGGGTTGGCCACCAAGATCGTGCAGCGGTATATAAAGTCTGAATGCTTTGTAAATAAACCAGTTTCGATTGAGGTATTGGACGCCAACAGTACTAAAGTTCTTCACGAGATATTATCTTTGAAAAATAAATGTTATGAAAGGGTCTACACAAAAGTAAAAAAGATTACCCAATCAATTTGAATGCTTTGGTTTGTATTAGGGCCCTCGATTTTGCGTGAGTATAAGCAACGCGTGCCTACACTCACGTTGCTCATTACTCGAAAGTTGAGAGCTCAAGTAAGGGTTTTCCAATAACAGGAGTTATTTTGAATAGCAAGCTATTTTGGTAGATGCCACTTTTGAAGCTGTCATTTTTTGATATTTGACAAGTGGAAACTACGCCATGCCATTGAAATTATTAAAATTCACTATAAAAATGGTGAAAGTTTGGCAGAGACGGTTCGTAAAACTCGAACATTTTTGGGTCATCGTGAAGCACTTTGTCGGACCGCAATACGGAAATTGGTGAAAAAATTCGAATGATAGGAAGAATAAAACCCGTGCACGTCGCTCAAGAACAACCAAAAATATTGCTGATGTAGACGAAAGTGTTGAAGAAAACTCAGGTTTGTCCATTCCTCGTCGTTCTTCGGAATTAGGCATTCCACAAACATCATTACACCGTATTTTTCATAAAGAGCGGCTTATAAAGTCCAATTAACACAAGAACTCAAGCCGGCCGATCATCAACAATGTCGTGTCTTTGCTGATTGGGTCGGTGAAATGCATGAAAATGATCCGGAATTCCATCGAAATATCATCTTGAGTGATGAGGCCCATTTCCACCTCGGTGGCTTCGTCCACAAGCAAAATTGTCGGATCTGAGGCTCAGAAAATCCAAGAGTTATTGTTGTAAAGACTCTCTACCCTCAATGTGTGACTGTTTGGTGCGGTTTATGGTGCGGCGGAGTCATTGGCACTTACTTTTTCGAAAATGAAACTGGAGCAACAGTGAATCAACGGAGAATGGATTGCGCTATCGAGTGATGATTAACGGTTTTTTATGGCCGGAATTGGGTGGTATTGATCTGGACAACGTTTATTTTCAACAAGACGGCGCTACGTTCCATACAAGCAACGAAACCATTGATCTTTTACGGGAATAACAGCTCTTATTGGAGAACCCTTTACTTTCAAACATGCAGTGATTAGCAATAAATTCACAAAAATTAATCTACCCGTTCACATTTGACAGATTAGCTGCAAAATTGACCACCAGCTGTCAATAGTTTTTCAATTGGTTTTTCTTCATAGAAAAGGATTTGCTGGAATAATTTAGTGTACTATCTTAAAAAATCACAAAAAAATTGTTTATAAAAATATTAAAAGTATGCTAAGATGTTTCACTTCGAATATTTATTCCAAAATTTTCAAATTCAATAAATTTCGAACTTATTACAGACTGTTTTCAAAATTGTTCCTTTTTGGTACTTATTATACCAAAGCCTACAAATAAACCAATTTTTTAACTGCTGGCATCGTCCAAAATACTTAGGCAATACCTTTCTCCAAACCTTTTAATGTTATTTATTTGCATTCACATCTTTTTTTACGCGGTAGATACGTTCCTTAGAAAAGCGTGCAAAAGAGCAAAAAATAATCATGTAAAAAACGCATGCGACATATGGTAAATTTGGGGTTATGTTCCACAACTTCAAAAAATCATGTCAGAGGAAAATACTCTAAATATAATCTTTCGCCAAAATCGTGAAAAAGAAGTAATAATGAAAGCCATATTGCGTGAGTATTCATAAAACAAACCAAAAAAGAATCATTTTATTACCAAAAGCAAAAAATATATTGTTAGTGTACAGTGAAAACTCAACCTATAAGTGGAAAACATATAAGAACTCAAATTTAAATTAGGAATGAAAATCAATTTTGCAATTATTCATCGCTCCTTGCTAACAAGCGTGCACCTGAGAGGACCAAAAATGCTATGCTAGATAATACATACTATATGTCAGATATGTCCACTCCATCTGTCAGGTTGTATTCAATTATTAACGGCTTCTGTTGGTTTTTACGTTATAACGAAGTTTGCTATTAACGACTGTTTTTCGCATTCTCGAGTTGTTGAGTTATAGTTGACAATTGCCAAATACCAGGTTGTTCAATAAGTTTTGGTTCGATAAGAACGAAATTGGATTTATGAATTCCATCACTGAAGTGTGAATATGGAAGGGTTGCAAAATACGCTTCCACAGCTGTTGTAATCTTATCATTTGATGAAAAACGCTTTCCACGCAAGAATATTTTTAGGTCTGAAAACAGATAGAAGTACTTAGGGGTCATATCAGGTGAACACGGTGGATGCTTTAACAATTTGAATTTTAATTCGTGGATTTGAGCCATTGTCAAAATGCTGTTGTGACACGGTGCATTGTCCGGATGATGAAGAATTGTTTCTTTAGTAAACTAGGTATTTTTCACGAATTTTTTCCTTCAGCTGATCGAAAAGGCTACAATAATATTCAGAATTTATTGTTCTATCACAAACAAATCTCCTTTCGATTCCAAAAAACTGATCTGCTTCGCTAGCCTCTGGACACGAACTCGTTTCGAAGCCGAAGAACCAGGTTCACACCATTCTTCAACCTCTTGTTTTGACTTAGGATCATGGTAATAGACAGATCTCATCCATAGTGCTGAGAAAGTCGCATTCAAATGTGATTTTGTTCCATTGATGAATGCGGCACCCATTGTGCACATAGCTTTCTGAAACCCAATACCCCAGTTGAATGCCTAGGGTTTCACTAAATCTCCTTCAGTCACCTCACGATTTCCAATACGATATCCAGTATTTTGTCTACGATTTCTCGTGTTGAGTGCTGTTTTTGGACGTCTTTGACGTGAGTTGGGCGACGTTTAAATTCAGCAAACTCATTTGTCTACTAATTGATGGCGAGGAGTCTTTATACACTTTAAACATCGGTTCTTAAATTTCCTTTATTTCCAAATAATTTCTCTTAAAAAATAAAAATAAAAAAATCAATCAGCGGGCGTTACTTGATACTAAATAGCTTGGGAAAAGAATGAATTTACAGAGTGAAAAGTGTTCCAACAAAACAAAAAAAATTTAGGCTAGTAGCCAAGGCAAAACTTATTGAACAACATAGTAAAGATTTACACCACTCAAAATAATTTTTTTGACTTACTAGAAAAATTATTCAAAAACTAAATTGGATTGATTTTGCGCCTCCTTGCACAATACTTGTTATCCAGCTACAGGCGACCTAAAGATTGCGATAAAATTTTAAGGCACAGTCGGACTAAAATGTACTTATTGCATCGTTTTTGAATGAATATATGTATGTATCTTGCTTTTAAAAAATTTAGGCAACATATTTTGTTTTGAGACTCATGCAAGAACGAAAATTTATTAGTTAACCGTGTTATTTGAAAGTCTTGTAAAAGAGACCGTGTAAAAAGAGAAATGGGTGTTTTTCATTTACTTATGTACTAGTCATGTAACTATAAAATGTAATATTACTAATAGAAGGCACTGGCGACAAGGCCACAAGCCCTTTCCATCAATCTATCAATTTCAGGACGTACACACATGACTGACCTCTCTTTTTTATGCAAACCTTCATGCTCAAACCGGCATACTGGCATGCAAAAAACAGGGTGTGAAATTTAATGCCCCACTACTATCGCTTATACTCGTAGTACTTCGGCTCCGTTCAAGTGGAGCTCGTGGTAGTCATCAATGTAAGTGTTGCAACATTTAAAGCTATTAACTGCTTGTTTACCTCCATTATCAATTGATTGTGGTGAGTGGAGAATATACGCCTTTTATACGGAAAGCTCCCACACAAACAAATATCGATGACCCCGATCTGTTAAATAACTGAAAGTGCTGATGTGGTGAGTGTGAGTATTTGTTTGTATAGTGTGTGTAATAAATATAACAGAAAGCTGATAGACATGTTGTCCAGCCGTCTATCAATTCATTCAATTCATTCAATGAAGCAATTCAGTTCGTTCATTCATCAAATAGCTTGGGCAACCGCAGCGAGTCATTGGATAAATTCCAGTACTTCAGTAGCGATAAAAAATAATATTTCATGAAATTGCATACGAGTCGTGCGTTATATGTATGTAGGCATGTATGTATGTGTAAATGCAATTATATGTTTGCATTCCTACAGAGCTGACCGAGAAATTACGCACATCTGCTTATTTTATTTTTTTCAACTTTTCCACAACGTATACATTTATACATTTTCACTTGTGGTATTATTTTATTTTACAGTATAAACTCGGCACCGGGCTCGGTGCAAATTTCGAGGTTGTCGCAAGTACAAAATACAAATTAAAACATTTTCGAAGTAAAACTTCTTAGGCGTCGATGGACGAGCGAGAATGGAGAGTAAAATTTCAAGGCTATGCAACTTTTTGGGCATTTTCGTTCCGCGAGAGAGAAAAAAGATATAACGTAGAGGAAAAGGAGAGAGAGAGCTATACCTTATATACATATTTCTTAGATACACTTTAGCCTATTTTTCTTGAGTTTCTCCTTGTGGTTGCTAATTTCTAGTGAGAAATAACACTGCCTACTTTTTTTCTGATAGCAATCAAAGTCTATTTGTTTTTATTATAATATTGTAATTAAATGCATTCGAGAATGTGCAAGTAATTACCTATTTTGGTATCAAAATATCAGATATGTCATTGACAATGAGTGACAGAGTTTTAGCAGCAAATAAGTTTTATTACTCTAATTTGAAGGAGGATATACAAATCCTTGATCTGCCCTGTGCTTACCTATGGTTGCGAACTATGGACGCTAAAAACCACTGACACTGATCACCTTCGAAAGAAAAATTTTAGTACCCATGAGAGTGCAGGACGGTATTTATTGAATAAGATGTATTCATGACCTGGAACTTGTAGAAAAACACGAAACAGTGATTAGATTTATAAAATCACAGAAGATAAGATGGCTTGGACACGTATTTAGAATGCCTTAGGAGGAAGCAACTCGAAAGGCAGTTGAATTGCGCGCTGTTGGAGGCCAAAGAAGAAGACGCCAAGAAAGAGATGGCTCGAAGACGTTGAAGATGACTTTGCAAAGCTGAACGTACAACGATGGAAGGAAGTAGCTTAGATAGGGAGGGGTGGCGAAAGGTTGTGAATGAAGGACTGTGATGCTAAGAAGAAGAAAAAGAAGAAGAAGCAGATTGTAATTAAATACGAGTACACTTTAAAGCGATAAATTTCATTTGAAATTAAGGACATTTTCGATTTTAGTTTATTTTGTATGCACTCGCTTGTTGAATACCACACTGTTTCTAAGCCTCTGCAGCGTCATATCATCGTTTAAGCAAGCATTGTTTGACTCTACTCAATCCCAGTATATAGATATTGAAATCTGATCCTCCTATGTAATTTTATTCGTATTTAGCATGGCAACGTTAGATCCTTCAACGACTCTTTAGTCGTCTTCATCAGAGTATTTTTCATTTAAAGCTGTGTATTGCGAATGAGGTTCAACAATCCATTGCTCGATTTCAGAGGGGAAGACTTGCTGCAATGGATCTACTTTAATCAATTGAATGTTGGATGCATCATCAGCTATCTCTAATCGTAACTCCGAAAGAGAAATGATATCGTCACAATCCCAGTCAGACGTTTTTTCAAACAGTTTTTGACACGATGATGATATTTCGCAGCACATCACCGATATTTGACCATCATAGCTCTTTGGAGCATTGTCAACAAAAAGAAGTGCTTTTACCGGAAAATTTTGTTCACGAATGAAATCTTTTACCTGTTTGTGTAAGAAACTTTTGATTAAAACAAGATTCTTTGTACCTCTGGGAACAAATGTGCAATCATTCTTCAAAAAACAAAAAATAAAAATAATTGAAATACCTTGAACAACTTTTATTTATTTTGTAGACAACAGGTATATCAGAAAATATTTTAATGAACACGCATTCACCGATTTTCCAAAAAACATTATGTTAATTTTATGATTTCCTGCAGGATTTGTACAAACAAGGAACATTATTCTCTCCTTATTAATCTTATGCCCCGCAGCCGAGTTTTCTTTTAAGGGCACAAGATTTTTATCGGGTAAGAGCTTCCAAAATAAGCGAGATTCATCGGCATTGTATACTTGCTCTTGTGTCAAACTTAAATCCATAAGACTTTTGTTAAATTTCTCTCTTAAATTGCACTCTTATTTGACAATTTTCCGCAAATTTTTAACCATCGAATTTCGTGCTTTTTTTTAAAGTTTGCAACCCAAACATTGCTAGAGTGGAAGCCTCAAGGCTTTTTCTGAATTTCTTGAAAATAAAACATAAAAAGAGCAGAAGAGAAAGACAAAACAAAAAAATACCAGTCTGACGGTTAGACGCGATAGAAGTGAAACCTTCCGTAAAACAAACTGAGAGAGAATGAGACGAAAGCAGCATTAGGAGCGGGATAATTATAGGTTCATTATAATATTGCTATAAAGTTCATATTTTATTTTCTTCATTTTATTATTATTCATCCTCAATGTTTTCAATTTCAACAAATGATACTAGTGGCTTATGATAGCTATCTTTGAAATACTGCGTCAATTGTTGTTTTTGATCGTGTTGTCGATTCAGTGCGATTGTTACACATTTTTAAATTGAATGTTGTATTGAGAAAGTCAATTAAAGGAACCGCTGTGTCCAATGCAAAATTTACGTTAAAATCGCCACTTAAAATCATTGGAACTTTATCGTAATATTTTCTAAGTATCCGCGATACTTCTGGTGTATACTTTATTAAATTTTCGTGAATGAATTCCGGGATGCTATTTATTGATTGATTCGATGAAATATAAATTTCCACAATTAAAACTGTTTTTCCATTGCTCAATCTGGTTTCGCATGCACATATTGCTCCCACTTTAGAGAGCTGAACAGACAGTGATTTTAGTTGCTGTGCATTCAGATCTATCTGTGGAGTTACAATACGACCACCGTCATTTTGATTGTGGTATATTGCAACCGCCTGCAATTGCGGTAAATATTTAAAAATGAAAATATTTACGAATATAAAAATACAGACGCAATAGAGCACACGCGGTTGCTATTATGAGTGTCGTAACGCGTATATTACACAGACGTACTAACATACACACAAACATTCGCAGGACGCTTGGTCTACGCAAGTATTAGGTAGTGTAGTATAGGTATACATAATGCCTTCTCGCTCACCGTGGCTCGCGCAGGCGCGCACACATACGTACAAGCATACATACAACATACATACGTATGACGCTTGAACTAAACACCAAAGCAAGTAATAGGCAGAGTAGTATACATACTACAATACTCACTATACTAGCGTGGCTCAGCAGTACGCAGCCACACACATATACGTATATCAACATATAACGTAGCCAAGAGTGTCGCTTTTTCGTTTCATCGAGTCTCAAATCACTCCCAACGATTCTAAAGAAGTTTTCACTTCAAAAATGTATTCAGGTCAAATATTTTCTAATGTCGCAAGTACTGAGTATGCAATGAAAAACAAAATTGTTTCGCAAGTGTCAAAGTGTACAAGTATGGAGTGTGTACAATAATCGAGTTTCTACTGTATTTATCTTTTGGCTTAGCAATTTGACTGCTGTCAAACAAGCAGTGTCAAAGTTGAAGGTACCACAAAACCACTTGTTGAGCACTACTCTGTTGGTAATTTGCAAATTGTTCAACGTTAAAAATATTGGATATTAAATATATTAGGCTTAATAGAAATTTCGTGTTTTCCACATATATGTAAATAATAAATAAATACTAATTGTTTCAGATTGCACCGACCCACACGAGTTTCACTTCTAGATGTGAAATTTTAATTGGTTTTGTGTAACTTTCTGTAAGCGGTAACTCAATTTTTCAAAGCGCACAAGCTGATTTTTTCGTTCCTTGTCAATTGAAGTCAATGACACGGCGCTAAAGTGAATCAGAACTTTTGAAGTGACATGATGAGCACTGTATATCTAGCCGAGAACGACGCGAAACCGTGTTCAAAAAATTTTTAACACTACTACTAACAATAATTATTTAGGCCAAATACTTCTCCGTTACGTCTTACTAACTCAAAGGAAGTTTTACTCTCACATTGCTCTTAAAGTCTACATTTGTGAGAAAAGAAGGTTCTGGAAATCTTAACATGAACTCAAAAATTTATATACTGGGATAGAAGCCAGGATTTCTAGCAATCCTCCTTACCAAGAGTCAAAAGTGGGCACTTGCAATTAGAGTGAGTCAGAAAGCAGCAATTTATTAAAAATTCTTTTATCCCTCGATCTAAGTCTCCTGACTGCGTTACAATTAAAAAAAAAATACATTTGACAATAGTGAAATCCATTATTCATTCTGTCAAAAAATCATCGGGGATTGTTCATTTAAAAGGGGGTGTTGCACATGCGTCTAATTTTTTTGACTGAAATGTTGGTACAACTGTCCTCTGTAGTGTCGCAGAGTTTGAGTGCGATCTGTTAATTAGCTTGATTTTGGCATTTAATTACATATATCAGTCAACCGCAGATGTGCTCTGTGACTTTCACTATGGATAAAAATGTGGAGGAAAAAATTTTTCTTAAATTTTGAACGGGATTTCGTGTGCCGAATCATTGAAAATGTTGCAGAAAGCCTATGGCGAGTGTGCTTTATAAAAACATGGGTCTACGCGTGGTATACGGTTTTCGCAGAGGGCAGAGAAGTCGTGGAAGATATGCCCCGAACTGGTCGCCCATCAACGTCTTCAACGGATGAAAACGACGACAAAGTCAAAGAAATGGTGCTGGAAAACCATCATTTAAGTTCGAGGGAGGTAGCTTGTGATCTTAGCGTGTCTCACGAATCAATTCACAACATTTTACACTATCAATTGAGCATGAGACGCATGGCTGCTCGACTCGTTATAGAGAGTTCAACTTCTTTCACAAAAGTCATGGCAAGAAGGTGGCTGAAGACGTGCTTGAACAAGTGAATTCGGACCCAACGTTTATTCAGCGCATCATAACAGGTGATGAGAAGTGAGTATATGAGTTTGACATGCAAACCAGTCAACAGGCGGCTGAATGGCGCTGTCCACATGAGCCGAAACCCAAAAAACCACGTCAACGTCGGTAAAAATTCAAAGTCATGCTACTCGTTTTCTTTGATTGTCATGGTGTTGTGCACTCGGAATTTATTCCAAATGGTTCTATGTTAAATAAGGAATATTATTTGGAAGTTATGCGACGTTTGAGAGAGCATGTGGGTAGGAACGGCCCAATTTGTGGAAAGAAAACTCATGAATCTTGCACCATGATAACGCACCGTCTCACAAGGCTCATATTGTGAACACTTTTTTGACCAAAAACTGGACAAATATCATCGAACAACCACCGTATTCACCGGATTTGATCGCCTGTGACTTTTTCTTCTGCCCAAAACATAAAGTGCTGCTCCGCGGACACCGCGTTGAGTCGATAGAGGCCATTAAAAATAATTCGCCGAAAGACCTGAAGGTCTCTTCAAATGCGTTTGATGACTGGACTAATCGTTGGCATATGTGTATTGCTTCGAATGGAGCCTATTTTGAAGACGACTAAATAAATTTTGATGATTAAACAATTATTTGGCGTTTTATTGAACAATTCTTGGGACTTTTTTGACAGAATGGAACAAGCTCAGGCATCATCTTTAATCGAACTCTGGCATCATCTTTAATCGAATGTGTAACAACCATATTTTGAACAATCAAAAAGTTTATTTAACGCTAAGGGCTCTCTAAAAAATTGATGGGGGCATCCCTTCCAGCAGCACTTTCAAATTTTGATTTTTTTTTGTGCTTTAAAAATTCATTCTATCGAATATCATTTTAATTTTTTAAGCTTAAGGGGGGGGGGGGGGGGGGGTAAGGGATAAAAATCGATTTTTTTTTTGCATGTTATTGTAGTAAAACATTTCAAAAATACCGTGTTAAAATTTTAAGTCAATCCGAGCAAAACTTTTTAAGTTATAGAGCATAAAGCCGAGCCGCCTCAAACATCTGCCGAGACGCAGCAGTTGCGCGCGTAGTCCGTTACAAACTTTAAACGCGGTTTTCTCGAACCTTTTTTTTAAAGTGCGTAGTCATTGGCATTTGAAAACTACTCAACCGATCCGTTTGAAATTTTGCACACATATTTTACATATAAAAAACCTCCTCCCAACGTTTTTTTCGCCATTTTTTTTATATTAAGGTGGTTTTACACCTACAAAATGGCGGCATTTTTTCGTCAAAAATCACTTTTTACTTCAAACGACTACCAAATGGCTGAAAATGAAAATAAATCGTCAAAATAAACGTTGGGGGGAAGTTTAACTCATACTTTAACTAAATTATTCGATTTTTTTGATTTCAGATGATTCTACGCTGAGATATGCTGACTACTGCAAAATGTATTTTTGAAAAGACGTCTACGTAAATGTGCTCTCATTCGCTCATTTTGCAATATTTTTACATGAAAAACAAATATTCATCAAATATTCTTGAAATGTTACTTTATCATATGCAACAACTTTTAATAAACTGACTTGAACCGTTTCGCTACAATAAATTCATGAAAAAAGTGTTTTTTTTTTAGCGTTTATCCCTTACCCCCCCCCTTAATAGAAAGTCTAGATAGTCCCTATAAAGTCAGTGAAATGATGAGCGTGCAACCAAAAATGAGTAAGGACGACGTTTACGTTACGTTTTTTTCCGCGCTGTCGAATATAACTCAAAAAGTAGTAAAGATTTCAACTTAAAATTGTACACGGATATTCTTTAACATATTGACCTATGCATGTACCCCAAATTTTGTATTAATTATCACTTAAAATATTGTTTTGATCAATTTGTTTATAAAAAAGTGTAATTTTTAATGAACAATTTTTATCTGGTTGAATTCTGTTGATAACAGAAGGCTGTACATTCCACGGCGCAAATTAAAGGAGCCACGACGTTTGAGCAGTCGTAGCGCCATCATATTGATCTTTTTTTATTTCAAAAAATGTTTGTAAATTTATTTAAACATGAGTATGAATATGTAATTTATTTTAAGATAACAAATACTCTCAGTTTTTCGCAAAAAGTGATTGAGAAACTCGTTGTCTGGAGCAGCTGCCCCTCTTAATACTTCACTCCAGTGAGAATCCGATTGCTTTTGGCTAAGGCATATATCATACAAGGTGACGCGAAATTAATCATCCAATTTTGTTTTTGAATAAATTGTTTACTAAATACAGAAAAATTATTCTGAGCTTAATAAAATTATACAATAAACATTATGTCAACATAGCATAACATGCAGGGATATGTCATTTCAATTTCTAACTCGTTTTCGTTCAAATATTTGCTGCTAACCCTATAGTTTTTCGCACACTTAATACACATTATCTTTCCTTAGACGTCCAAGTGCCACATCGCTTGAAAAGCGAGCGAAATGAATCAATGAACCAGTAACGCCTTAAACAAACAAATTTTTTGTTAGTTGTAAGGGAGTGCAATTCCCTGCAGGGATACGAGGGCTTCCTTTTATAAAGAGTGGTTAAGTTTCAAGGGCCCGTGTTGATTTTAAATAAAATACAATTTTTTTAGGAAATTATTGTCATTGCTCTTTATTATGATAGTATTGGTATAGCTCAATTACGTATGAAATAAAATATTGGTCAAATGGCCGCCGTAAAATGGTGACACACCTCTATCCGATGGTCCAAATTTTCGATGACGCGGTTCTATTGAAATTTAACCACCCTTTAATTAGGTTCCAAATCTGGGCTGTAAGATGGACTTTAAAGTGAACGACTCATTAATTCGATCTTTTCAGTGCTCAACAACTATCTTATATGAGCCCATATGTCAGAGCTCGTATTGTCTTGGTGAAAGATGATTCGTCTTCGACGGTCAGTTTCTCTTAATTCTTCGAAAATGTCTGGCAAACAAGGGCTGCGTACGAGTACCAATCGGAATTGACTGTTTCAAGTTTCTCTCCTGCTTCTATATGCGATATATCACGAGATAATCATGCGTTATCAATTGACTCACCGTAGCGATTGTGTCTAGCACAACAACTATTTTTAGACGACATTCACGACATTCATTCCGCCGGACGGCCCGGATCGACGGCCAAGTTGAAACTTGTTGCAACAGCATTTCATAGCGGCTAAGTAATGGTGCTTCAACGTCAAATGTCGGAATAAGTTGATCAATGCGCTACTGCCACGATAACTTAATCGCACGATAATTTTTTAATTTCATCTTTTGGGCGAGATGAACTATTTAACTCCCCGAAAAAAGAGCAAATAAAGTTCGTAAATGAAAACGCTTTATGCTAAAAAATAACAAATTTTTTATAAAAATATTGAATTACAGCTTATCACACGTAGCAAAATATAAAAGGCAACCCTAATACAAACCACACTCACACACATATACATTTTGTGAGTATGGTTCAGCCATTTTTTGTTTGCATTTTTAGCGAAAACTTTGATATCAGTCAACTAAATGGCACCATCGCAAGGGAGTTTGAAGTGATGTTATGCATTGCGGTTTGGGAGTGCCGGTTAGTGGTGTCAACTGATAGCATTTGTAGAAAAGTAGAAAAGCAAGAGTTAAAAATTTATAAATCCAGACACACTTTTTGCTAGGAGAAAATTGAATTTGGAAGCTTTATGTTTTTGCTTCTTTTTTCTACGATTATTTAGCACTATAAAACTTTTTTGGCTTTTATTTTTGCAGTCAATTATGTTGTGTTTTCTTTTTTTTTTAGTAAACAGAATTTATAGGACATATAAATATGTTCTCCCCGAGGATTTACTTGTACATTCACAAATTTGTTGTCAAATAAATATTTACAGTAAAAGTTATTTGAGCCTAGCAGGTTTTTGGTTCCCACGAAGGCTGTACGTTTGAATTTATGCCAAAAGTTGGTATAGGCGATTTCTTTTCTCAAAACGCTAATGATTGAATGATTTAAAAATTTACCATAGAAAAATAGAATAATTAGATGATATAGGTATAGATAAAAAAATTATGTATTTTGACTACAGCTTTATTTAAATGGATTTCTAAGTTAATATATGGTAAAGTGTGAACAGTTTTTCGTGTTTGGCAGACAGAGAGTCCAAAATAACTTTAAAGAAAATAAATTGTGCTCTGTTGCCAAACTTTATTTTGCTATGCTAACAAATTCCCTGAAATCTACAAACTTTTTGCATTCGCATTTCCATTTGTGTATAATATATTGTCCATTGAGCTCACTATTGCTTTAAATTTAGCCCTTTGCACTCGTATGCCACACTGGAGGTGACAATACTAATGTATGCCTGTAACCAATAGCACTAAATAACTGTAAAATACATACGGTATTCGAGATTTTACGCAGTTATAATTTGTCAAGTTTTGTTAATCGAGTGCAAGTCGTGCACGGAATTTGTTCTCTTTGTATAATTCAGTACACATTTATTTCCCGCTCAAAATGGATTTTGAAGACAGCCAGGATAATGACACCGAATTTGAATTTACTAATATAGATGTGCGAGATGACAACATAAATTATAGTAATTCATGTTCTTCTGATAGTGAAACAAGCGATGTGTTACAAACTAAAAAAAAACGAGTTCAAACGTTACAATATTCATCTGATAGTGAAAGTGATACTGTATCAGAGCCTGATAGTGATAATGACACTATATCAGAATCAAGTTGGATTGATGTAAGTGAAGAAGAGGATGAACTGCCAGCAGAAATTAAATTTAGTGTTGGAAACAAGAATATTGGTCTTCAATTTCAAATGATTCAAACTGATAAACTTATTGCGGACATTGTAAAGCAAACCAACATATATGCAAGACAGAAAATTAACTCACAAGTTTTAAAAAGAAGGTCCATGTGGAATAACTGGAAGGAGGTTACCGTTGCTGAGATGTGTGCATTTATAGGCGTCATTTTGAATATGGGGACTATTACTTTACATAAAATTGAAGAATACTTTTCTCAGGAATATACACACAAGATTCCTTTTTTCTGCGATATTTTTAGTAGAGAAAGATTTCTCCAAATATTCTGGATGCTCCATTTAAATGAAAATATATCACAAGCTAATGACCTGACAACTAGAACCAAAAAGGTTAGCAATTATATGGAATACCTCAACAGTAAATTTCAAGACAATTTTATCCCCAGTAAAGAAATTTCTATTGATGAAGCAGTAGTACAATTCAAAGGGAGGATAAGCTTCATTACATATAACCCAAATAAACCAACAAAGTGGGGAATTCGATTATATGTATTAGCAGATTCCAGTACCGGCTACTTATATTCCGTTTTACCATAATATGGTGCTCTAACAAGTGAAATGTTGATCCATCCAGAATTACCGGTGTCTTCAAGAATAGTGCTTCATCTGGTCAATAATCTACTAGAAAGTGTACCTGGTGCCAAAGGGTACCATATCTATACGGATAGATATTATACCAGTATTCCTTTGGCCAACGAACTTCTCAAACGGAAGTGTTATATAACGGGAACAATACAAAGTAATAGGAAATTGTTGCCAAAAAAAGTGTCGAAACCAAGTTTTGTTGCAAAAACATATGTTGCATGCCGAAAAAACAATATGTTAGCCTTGGCATGGAAGGATAAACGTGTCGTGACTATGTTAAGTAGTAACGCCATTTCAAAGATGCAAACCATCAACAGAATACGAAAATGTGGTGATACAGTAGAAATAAGAAAGCCCCAAGTAATTTTGAATTACAATAAGTTTATGGGGGGTGTTGATCTAGCTGATCATTATGGATCAACCTATTGTTTTTTAAGAAAATCTATTAAATGGTGGCGAAAACTTTTTTTCTGGGGTTTAGAGACAAGTGCCATTAATTCATACATTTTGTATAAAGTTTCATGTAATAAGAATGGGGAGAAGCCAATAACTCATTTACGCTTCATACGTAAGTTAGTGCTTTCCTTAGTGGGAGATTTCAGACAAAGAGCTAAAAAACGTGGGCGACCATCAACATCAGATGTAGATAATCGACTTGATGGAAAACTCCACATTTTAGTACCTCATCCGGGGAAAAAACATAATGATTGTATGGTCTGTTCTAACAGAAAAGCTAAGGGCGAAAGGAAGACAACTGTTTATTTCTGCGAAACATGCGAAAGACATCCTTTTCTTCACGTTGGAAATTGTTTTAAAAAGTATCACACTGTAAAAGATTACAAAAAATAAAACATTTTATATTAATAATTAATGAAATAAATATAATAATATACGTTGAATTCTACGACTGTAAATTACTTTAATTCATTTAGCTAAAAATAATAACAAGTTGACACGCAACAACTTTGAAAATAAATCGAGTGCAAAGGGTTAGCAAAGTCAATATTTGCAATAAATTGGGTACTTTTTTCTATTTTGCGTGTAGCCCCAAAGGTGAATTTTGAAGTTAAGAAAATAAAATAAACAGACCGTAATTGTAAAAATCTGCTAATGAAATACAGATTAAGAGTTTAAAAATTTGTTTGCCTTTGCATAACGATTCTTTTCCTCTCCAACCAACAGTGGAATTTTTATACATTGCCCCACTGCGGGAGTTCCACTGTTGGTTGGAATAACGAAGACACTCTATGCAAACAACAAGCTTCGAATATTCTTCTTAAAATGATTCAGTACCCCCACATAATTCGTTTCATTTACTCTTGTTGAAGGAATTCAGAGCAGACCATTTGACCGCTATAAAAGAAAATAGTAAAAAAAACCTCTTGAACGTGGTTTTATGGGTTCCGGCTCATCTGAAAAGCATCACTTTAATGATTGTTGGCCCGCTAAGATACTATAATGCTATGCCTCGTCACGTGATGTGGTGCTAATGGCGTCAGGACTATGTCCTAATACGATCAGTGGGATCATCCAAAGGGAGTTAGGCGAGCTGAACTCTTGGCCCTGAGGCTGTGGTCTAAGTTTAAACGCGCGTAAAACAGAACTTGTGCTTTCCACCACCAGATATTTGGTACCTTACATGCCCTACCAAAGCCAAATACACTACCAAATATTAACGGACAAACTCTTTCACCAGTGCAAAGTAAATACTTAGGCGTAATTCTGGACTTCAATGTTAGCTGGAAATTAAGTGTCGAAGAACGGGTAAGGAAGGCCGAAATTGCTTTATATGTCTGTAAACATATGCTTGGAAGAAGAAGGGGTCTTCAACCTAAGCATACATTATGCATGTATAAGATACGAACCTCGTATGGTTCGGTAGTTTGGTGGAAAGCTCTAGGGTAGGAGTACAATAAAAAAATTAATCGGCAGAATACAAAGATCGGTCTGTGCAATAACGGTCGGTGCCAGCAGATCATGTGCTAGACAAGCTTTCAATGCACTGTCACACATTATTCCAATAGACCTACATATTAATAACTCGACAACCATGAGTGTTTAGGTTAAATGAAGCGGGTCGCTGGAATGAAAGAACTTATGTTCTCGGAGAGGACTGACTTAATCGTCCCGACAGTAACATTTAATAGGAATTGGAATAAGGGATTTTCTCTAAACAACTTCGACACTACAGTCTATATAGATGGCAGTAAAATGCATTGTGGAAATGGTAATGGTATATAATCTCACAGACTTAAAATTGAGAAATCTGTGCGACTCCTTAATACCAGCAGTGTCTTCCCGACGGAAGTACTGGCAATTGGGGAAGCCTGTAGGCTACTAATCGCAGATTTCTTTTTTAAGGTCAATATCCCTATTCTTTCGAATAGCCAAGCTGCAATCCAGGCACTGGACTCGGTTACAACAACCTCTAGAGAGGTGGAACAAAGCAGGACTAGCCTTACCACCATGAACGAGAACCAACATCGGAGCATTGAAGGTAATGAAAAAGCGGATGAACTGGCAAAAAGGAGATCTGCCATGAATAACTCTCTTGCACAGTTGTAAACAACCGGAGAAAAAGGAAACAATCTTCCATTTCCTCTGTGAAGGCCCTGCTCTATGGAAGGACAGAATGTTAACCCTGGGTCAACCACTGTTCGAGATTCTCGAATAACTGTCTGGCTTAGACGTCAACAACCTAATAAAGTTCTTAAACTGCACAGACTGGATATAGTCACGCTGTAAATAACCGTTAAACAAGTTGGTAACGAGGATGTGCATTCTGAAGGAATCACCACATTAAATAACCAACCAACCAATGCCTCATCACCGATAACGATGTTTTCGATAACAATTTATCCTAAATAAAGTATTTCTCTAGTGACAAAAATATAGTAAATGCATATGACATACTGTGCATCGCAAAAACTTCCGGCCTCTCAGCATAAGAATTAACTCGTCTCATTTCCAAGCCATTGTGTAAAACTCTCTACGCTTATCCAAGTAACCAATTGACAACACTGACCGCGATGGAGAAAATATTTTTAGAGGTGTGGCCAAGATCAGACCGTTAACCGGCTGTCAACGAATTTGAAAGAATAAGCTGATTCGCTGACGTAACTCAGGGGTCATAACAGCGGTTTGTTTTCAACGGAGGTTAGCAAATACTGAGACTGTGTTGGTGATATACGAACAAAATCAGCACAGTATATGCTCGTGTTGCTTCGTTGACATCTGAACAACGACTGATTGGGCGAATGTGTGAATACGTACGAAATGAGCAAGCAGAATTCTGTTGACGAGTCCCTGGCACCCACTGGCATCCACAAGTTACTCTCACAATTTTGCCTCGGATGGCAAAACACATGAGGATTTCTAGCAGAGTTTTATAATTTTGTTTAAGTTTTCTTTATAGAGGTGAATATTTTAGATGTAGGGTTGTTAGGGAAATCGTAACCATCTTATGTTTGTAAATTTAGCTGCGAGGTGTCCCAGTACTCCGAAGTCAATTTGTTTGAATTTGAAGTCACTCTGTTTAATTTAATGACAATTCCGCCTCACCACAATAACAATTTTAATCAGGTGAGTGAGTGTATACCACATTTAGAACGCTATAACGACTTACTCGGTAGCTGCAGCTGAGACTATATTTTCTCCGCTTTTGTAAATCGTATTGTTGACATTTTTGTTGAGGCTGAATGCTAGTAACTTTGATGAATGCTAGTTGGTGGCTATAGAAGAAGTGAGCAAACAACCAAATAATGTATTTCCGGTAGTTTGAGGTTGGGAAGTCCTGCTAACAAAATGGCGCAAACATTATTGTCGCTGTTGCCATCAAAGTGTTCGACAAATAAAAAGTGGCAACACATAAAGGCGTGAGCTGACGGTCAACGACAAACATTATTATAATTTCATGAGCGCATTCAACATGCAAAAGGCTGGCCAAATAGATACGTAGAATGAGTGACAAGGCGCGAAGGAAGACATGACTTTGACTGTGTGCATTATTATTATGATTATGATAGTGATTATTGTAGTAATTACCATATTGGTAGACGGATATATGCATACACTCGAACGGAGTTGATAAACCAAACATAAAGGCAAATTGAAGGAAGTAAAATTGTGAGCGCAAACCAGTCGACGTTTCACTACTTTAATTAAATTAACGGTGATTTTGATTACAAGTGGATGATAGTATCAGCTTCAGTAAAAATACTGCTAGCAAATAGGAAAAAAGTAATTCTTACAGCTAAAGTGGGTGGTATTTAGTGGAAGCGATTTCTCTTTTCTTTCTTTTGTGATTAAAGTAACCTTGTTGCTTTGTAGTTATTGTTACTGTTCTAGAAAAACAAGGGTAGCAGATATTTTTATTACCTCCAAAAGCAAATTATTTAATCTGCTGCATAGTTCGAACGGGTTTGTTGCGCGGTATAATTTTTTTCAGTTTATATCCGTATGACCGGATTTACACACGGAGTCATCTGGAAGGGAGACACTGGAAATTCTCTTTTCATGTCTCATTCGCGGTCACACGGGCAAAATTGTTTTCGGCAACATTTTGATGTTTACTACTTTAGCATCTTCTGGTTTAAATATATTTTACAACCCGCTAACATGTAAAGCGAAAAACGTTCGTCAACAGTTTCTTAAATATATCAATGAAGAATGCAAACTGGTTAAATAATAAAAAAATTGTTGTTTTTTCTTTTTTATTTAAATATATTTATAAATTGTTGTACTTGAATAAAAAAAATTAAATTAAAAATACTTCATACCTGTATATAAATAATTAACTTAAAATTAACTTGAGTATCTAGAAATGCGGTTAAAAATTAGAATTCAACATAAACATGTCCCATAACTATTTTAAAATATACCTAATTACTAGCAAAAATAATCGTGCCTTTCGTGCGTTCGGATGTTTGTCATCGTTGTTATCTTCCGTTTGATTGAAAACCAATACATAACTCAGAACTTTCTCCCACAAAAGAAGAAAACAAATGAAGCAACTGTCAAAAATTGCTTTAAGATTGGAAATACGAATAAGAAGAGCAAAGCGTGTCGCCAGTACAGGAGACAAATTCCCTTCTCTCTTCCGCGGCCGTCCTTCACCCCCGAACAAAATGTTTCCCTTCCAAATGTTTCCGTGTGTAAATGGGCATTATGAAGTCAACGTAAACAGTTATATTAGTTAGTTATATACACTGCGTAAAATTAGAATATTTTTATTGACAAATTCTGAATGGTTTCAGAATAATTCAGAAGTAATAATAATCTTTAATTTAATAATTTAATATTTATGAAAATATAGCTACTAATGCAAGTTAAGCCAATAACCTATAATGGTCACCCACGTAACATATTTTGTCTCTGGTCATTATTCCAGCATTGTAAATAAGTAAAATAGTTAACGGCTTCGCAAACACTTGCAATGCAAGAGTACGTTGAATGCTGGGAGAGCGGTGTCTATTGCTGGCAGCGGAGACTGACTTGTTGGTAGTCATTCTAATTGGAAATGAAGTAAAAGACCAGAATCTCATTGGAGTATTGGAATGCAGCGGAGAGTGAGTAGCGGAATGTGAGCAGCGGTAGCTTCAGGGTATTCTAATTAGAATTAAGCTTTCCTTCTGTTTGCGGCAACTGGACTAATAACATGTACTAGTGATACAAAATTATTTTTTATTAAATAAAATAATATAATATCAAATATAATTGTTTAATTTGCATTTGTGGGACAAGCTAGCCAGGCTTCATATTTTAGCAGAGAAGAAATAAAACTGAGTATAAAAACACAAATACACAAGTTTCTTGAGAAAGTTTGACCTTACATCTTTCAGGTTGGAGTGGTAGGTATCGATATATATATATACATATAATGGCGCTTAAGTCCATTTTGGGCGTTTGGCCGAGCACCTCCTCCTATTTGTGGTGTGCCTTCTGATGTGAAGCATTATGTTTTTTCCTCAGCTACCCTAAAGGTCTTAAAATGATCTACATATTTCGTAAGGAAGCTAAGCTAATGATATCAGGAGTTCAAGAATGTTGATGATGAGAGCGAACCATCGATCGGCTACAACAAATGCACTTTTGTTTACATAAGCTTTTTGAGAGGAATCCGACAATACTGCTAAATACTGCTAATGTGAAATTGACTAATAGAGGCGTTGTCCAAGTTGCCTTGCTGGTCAAATAAGTAGAAAAAAAGCGGAAAATAAACTAAAAACCCATACAGAGCAGTCAGAAAAACGATTGACACACAGGAAACGATTGGACACAGGATAATTTCGAGCGAGGTGAGTCCATTTGTAATGTCTTTATGGACGTCTTTTTGGGCAGCTACTTCTCTGTCAAAACATGGAGAGGTTTGATAGCTCCACCCGGAATTGGGAGTATCCTGCTACAACTATATGCAAAGATTCTGCTGAGCCGTGTAGAGTACTTCTATGGGAATTATGGTAAATACTCTAAATATTTCAAAAAAACAAGGAGTAAAAAACATCTCGGCAGTCTCTACAAAGAAAGGAAGGAAAAAAAATTGCATCTCCGTCATAGCATGTTCATCAGGGAGGTCGAATTCTACTATCATCGAAAAATATAGGGTCCGCCATATAACTCAACACATTTTCGATTGTATGCGGCTGTATTTCAGCTATGACATCGCGTATGTTGGTCTTCAGTGCATCAATCTTTTCAAAGTAATGTCGCAATATTTCCCAGCGTTCTTTGAGCGTATACACAACCATTTTCGTTTAGCGGAAGAATAAAACTATAATAATTTTCTGTCAAATCAGATGACAGCTAAGTGTTACCATTCTTCAAATAATACCTAGTTCAAATCCGTAACGATAGATGGCGGGCCCTGTATATGCTCACTAATGAAACTGAAACTATAAGAAAAGAAAACAAGGAACACTCGACAACTCATTTAAGATATAAAACAAAATCAAACAATGAACACGCAAGACCTAGTGGATCCACTAATTGCAAAAATATTAATTCCATATATTTATGCATTTTGCCTTCTGTATACGAACCTGATCGGACTATAGATGCGATTTTTATAAATATCTCGACTCCAGCTCCAGCTAGCGCGCTTATTATTTGTGATGATATTTATAAATCGAGTAGAAATATAACAAAAGAGGTATCGCATTTTGACCATACGATCTTACAAACATACAAACCCAGTTCCGTCGGCAAACCTAGCATGGAGTTGATATGGTTTGAGTGCTGAGTCCCGCTATAGCATCAACTTATCGAAGCATGCTTAGAGGTGCTTTCGGGGATAGGTCTCACAAACGACAGGTGTCGTTTGACCATATCCTGAGCTTGTGCATGTGGCTGTGTAATCTGAGAATCTTGAATCTCTCTCGATTATGACCTTCCGGTAAAGGCTTTGCCTGGGGTAGGCCTTTAGATATTCGCTTCTAAGGAGAGGTGAGGAACCGCTGGTGTTGTTGCCGCGTAGCAAGAAAGCGCTCAAGTTCCAAGAATTTCGAGGTCACAGTCTCTCCGATCAATGTATCGGCTACTTCGTTCCCAGGTATGCTCTATGCCTAATGACTCATGTGAGTCGAATTCTATTGCGCGCTCCTATTCTATTTAATCTCTCTACGCAATCAAGTATGGTATTAATGAGGATTTAAGCTCAAAAGATGAACTCTGCACGTCGACAGATGGAATACAAATGCACTTGGAAAATATTAAGGAAACTATAAGGATATATCCCAGCCCTCGGATCGGGCCATCTGTACTTATATACCAGAGCAGGGTACACTCTTGGAAGACAAGTGCTGGAGTACCCCCTTTAGCCCTTACTAAAAAACTACTTATAAACTATATTTTTTTTTAAATTTTGCGTTTGTTTTTTATGTAAACAAAAGGAAGTCATTGAAAAAGTTGTGATTTCGTGCATACATTTTTTAATTTAAATTTACAGAAGGATTAAAGCAACTGGACTAAATAATATCTATAATTACATAAACGCGAAAGAGCAATGAATGATAGCGTGAAATAGTTATAAAATTGCAACTAAAGCAGTAAATTTAATGCTGCATGTGACCTTATTTCTGAATGTTTCTGTTTGTTTCTTTCATTTCTCAATATTGTGTGTGTGCGTGTTAAAAAGTTCATGCATTAAGTCTGCATATCAATTATTTGTGCCTGCCGCTGGCTATAAGTGCCAAGCAATCATCGTCGAGAGACGCACGATTTGTTGGGTGACTGAAAGGGCAGAATGTACTCATAAAGTCACTAAAGGTGTATGTGCACATACACCCATACATAACCTCGATATGTCTACAAATTTGCGTGCATTTAATGAGTAAGCGGATATTCTGCGTTTCATCCTTTATAATTTTATACAGTGCGAGTGCTGTTTGTAACTTTGCTCTTTCGTTTATTGTATCCGTTGTGAGTTAATGAATGTGAACAATGAATAAATGCCCGCAGTTATGGCAATTGTAAAAGAAGTAATGCCAAGAACACTGGCAACCTCTTCCACCGAAAACAGGCGAGGAAAGTGTGTAATGGCGATGGCTACAGAAGGACGAGCACACATCCATATAATAGTATACATATGTATTCACACAGATACCTTTTTACAACGTAGACAACATTAAACTCAAATTATGGCACAATGAAATAATTCAGCGAATTTACGACTGTTAATAAAGAAACAGATAAAATAACAAGCATAAAAATATAATAAATAACTATAATGCAAGAATTGTGTTTTACTACAAGCATACATACATACAAATGTAGTTGTTCGAGGCTCAGTAAGCTCAGTAAACAGCTCAGGTAGTCTCTGTTGCAGATATGACTTTGTAACGTTGAAGCAATAAAAATACTTAACAATCACAATGAACACTCTGGTGAATACATATTGCAGATATTTAAAGTATGGGTAAATAGAGAAAAATATCGTCAGGTGATATTTTTGACCAGAATTTTCAATTCTGGTAAGAAATGGAAGCGACAGGCCTAGTAACGTTCCCACAACAGTCGGTTCTACGTTACCGGATCGACGACTTATATTCGGCCAAGAACTATAAATACGAGTACAACAGCATTCCGCAACAATAACAATAAAACCAACAAGCGGTCTACGACAAAAAACGAGCACCTCAACCAATAGGAAAGATTTTCTTATTGATACCAATCATCGCATCAACGCAATTCAGGGATTTCTTGAGAATAATAGCACACGTGACAAATTTTAACCCTTAGAGTACACAGTGGGGAACCTTAGGTCATACAGGATTAGTTTTTCTTTAATAACTTTGTAAATAACCCTTCGAGAATTCGATGTGGTACCAGCTGGTTGTAGCAGAGGAAGATGAAGGCCTCCTCTGCATTGGAAAGATCAGGTGGAGAAGGACTTGGCTTCACTTGGTGTGTCCAACTGGTGCCGGTTAGCACGAGGAAGAAACGACTGCCGCGCTTTGTTAAACTCGGCCAAAGTCCCGTAAGCGGTTATCGCGCCAATTAAGAAGAAGAGAAATAATTCCTTTCTCTCTTTTTCCTTTGGGGTAGTCGAGTTTTATTTTAATTCCTGCATAAAAACTTATTAGTGGCATTAATTTATTTATAATTATATGCCAAGTTTCAAGTTCGAGTAACTTGGTTACGCTATAAAATAGACTCCGAGCTCTAAGGGTCCGTTATGCTATAAAATAGAATCCGTGCTCTAAGGGTTAAGCGCAAATTTTTGTACCTTATGAAACAAATTAACTCGGACTCAAGCCCTACAAACATCGAAAGGTCAGAAACAAAACATATCTGCTCCGGTGGGTCGCAGCTACGCGATGGTAAAAATCAAATTTCTCAGATGAAAAACTTTTTACCGTACATCAAATTCATAGAAAACAAAATTAAAGGATTTGATTAGCAAACGCTTCTAGAAAGGTTGTAATCGAAGAACATCGCCAATATCGCCAAACTAAGATAGGCGAGTTTTGTAGATCAACTTCTTAAAATAAGCAAGAAACTGTGTATTTCCGAAATTTCGGAAGCCGTAGTACTGGCGTGAGGTCAGGCCTACTTTGACGAATGCAGAGGAATGGTTTTTCTATCAAGAGCAGCAGCATCTACAATAGTGCACAAATTATAAAGGGTGGTTAAGTTTTAAGGGCCGGTGTTGATTTTGAATAAAATACAATTTTTTTTTAAATTAATATCATTTCTCTTTATTATGATATTGGTATGGCTCAATTACGTATGAAACAAAAGATCGGCCAAATGACCGCCGCGGCTTTGGCGGCACACCTCCATCCATGGTCCAATTTTCGATGACGCTGAGGCATAATTGAGATTCTATGCCGTTAATGTGCCGAATTATCTCTCCTTTAGCTCTTGAATTGTTACTGGCTTATCAACGTACACCTTTGTTTCAAATAACCCCAAAGAAAGAAGTCCAACGGTGTCAAATCACATGATCTTGGCGGCCAATTAACATCGCCGCGACGTGAGATTATTCGGCCATCGAATTGTTCGCGCAAAAGAGCCATTGTTTCGTTAGCTATGTGCAAGTGGCATCGTCGTGTTGAAACCATATATCGCCCACATCCATATCTTCCAATTCGGGCCAGAAAAAGTTCGTTATCATCTCACGATAGCGAACACTATTCATAGTAACTGCCTGACCGACCTCATTTTGGAAAAAATACGATCCAATGATGCCGCCGGCCCATTGGTTTTTCGGCAATCACTCTTTATCATTCGCCCGAATGCGACAATTCTGCTTATTGACGAATCCACTGAGGTGAAGATGTGCCTCATCACTGAAATCACGAAGTGCGCGATAAGCATATTGATTTGAACGTCCGTTTTCATAATAAGCCTGAATAACTTTAACGCATTGCTCGATTGCGTGTCTTTCCATGTTTCAAATTGAATTAGTCTGAAATTGAAAAGTGTCGAATGAAATGCAGAAAAAAGCTCGACGTTTAGGTGTGGTTGACATGCAACATCGGCCCTTGAAATTTAACCACCCTTGAGAATGGGGGTGAAAATTAGCGAAATTAAAAAACTCTAAATATGGAACAAAAAAATTCAATGTGTAAAAGAAGACATCAAGAAATGTATAAAGCAGATTTCGTTAATTTCGACGAATTCAGTGAATTTAGTTCGGTCATGTAATACTAGCATTCATAGCTTGTAAACCTCAACGTTAGAATTAGAGTACTTTTACTTAACAACATCAGTGTCCAACATTTGCGCAGATTTTGTATTCCATAATGCTGGGCATATCTACCGCAGTCGAAGACCATCCTTCAACGTCAAATTTAAAGCCACAGGTGCATTTAGGGTGCAAATGGAAAACCCCAGCATTTGCACCCTTCTTCTCAATCCCTGATCACACAAGTTGCGATATGGAATTACTATTTTATCTAATTTATCACAGAGTAATCAGACCAAAAATTACCAGCCTCCGGCTGTCAACTGGAGTATTTCACGCCAAAGGGGTATGAAAAATAATTATAAACTAAAATGCGTTTATATTTTAAGAAATTGCACTTCTGCTACTTAGGCATAAAAGTATATAAAACAATTTTTTTGTACTATGATTCTTTATTGAGTTATAGACTTCGAAAGATATGTTTCATAATCATAAAAGTTTCTCGTACCGAACAAACATCAAACATAGAGATGTGTATATAAAATCTGCTCTTTTTTATTATTACTAAACCCTATGGTTCTCTTCCTCGCTCCCAACCGATATGGGCTCATATTTGGTTTTGGCGGTGGGTCAAGAAAGATAGGCGTTTGTCAAATGTCGAGATCTAAAAATGTTCAACTACAGAAAACAAATCGTCAGCTGAATAAAAAACCAGAACTATACCACCGACAATCATTTATTGAGAAAGGATAGTGTCGTTTCCTGGTAAAATAGTAAAAATTGGGTTTGATATAAAAAAGTGCTAGAAGGTTAGTTATAAACTGAATAATAGGTAAAATAGTTAAGGGTCGAAATTGTTTATTGTAGTCGTAATTTGTTTCGGGTGGTTTTAAAAATAGGCCTAAAGTGCTTTGGTACTCGAGAGGTATTTTTTAGGTTAATTTCTGGCATAAGAAATGGGCAACGTGTTCCTAGCATATTTCTATGACTAGCAAGGGAAGAAAGGTTGATAAGTCTTAGACGACTATAGTGTAGACAAAGATCACTTAGCGAGCCCCATCTATGTAGGTAAATTTTAGTGCAGTTTCCAAGCAAACGAATCATACCCGAGTATGGGTCTGCTCAGTACTGGAATTGCACAAGGTGCTTTAGTAAAAATTGGATCATTGAATTTTTAAAAACGAAATCAACTTTCGAAAACAAAACAAGGATTTTTTCATTAAAGTTGATACTAAAGTAAAAGTAAAAATTTCGAAACCAAATTTTTCATACTGCGATCGTTTTTTAATCTTTGTTTACACAATATATGTTTTTTTTATATAAATCCAAGATTTAGAGTACGATCTGCCGTTAAAGAGATAAGTACAAGTTGGCACAAAATTAATCATCCAATTTTGTTTTTGATTAATTGTTGTCTTTTTTTAAATAAAATGATTTACATTTGCTTGTCTGTTTGTAGTCGCATACTGCAGCTTTCTAGTTCACAAGTTGAAAATATGATTGGCGTACGACACCAATTGCAAAAATTATAAATTTTCCCATTGGATGTTTAATTTCACAAACTACGTACTGAGTATGACGCGTAGACGAGTATGACTTCATAGAAACGCTTCAAGTGAAAAAACCGGAGCATAAGTTTTTTTCGTATCCACCTGGCCTTCAAACATTGAATGTCTGTGTTCAACTGCGCTCCCATCGATGACGACGAAGGGTGGCAATTAAACTGATGGCCTCGACTGTTAAATACTTACATACACAAATAATACTTAGAGCACATCTGAAAAGTTTCTTTGGAAGTCCATTCAGAGAAAAGTTTTGTATTATTATTTATTTATTTATTTATTTAAGTACAAAATTCATACAGGGTAACATTAATTTAAAGATAGATTAATCTTAAAGTTGGACAAATATAAAATACATAATCTAAGATGAAATACTAGTGATGTGGTGCAAAGAAAATCATAAATAAATATTAGCTCATATTTCGAAAAGCCATGACCAAATATTTGCTGCTCATTGCTGTTTGTTGTTTGCATTTGAATTATCGAAACATCAGCTCATTTTGGAAGTTGTTATTTTGGGGTAAGCACAACTTGCTAAAATTTTACTAGAAACAGCGAAATTTTTTACTGAAATAAAAAAGTAGACTACCTTGGTAGTCTAGCATAACTGCACTAACCTGTTCGAATCCCACGATAAGCACGGTCCACGCACTTTTCCAAATTTACCTACTTTACCTCTTTCTAATAATTTTCCAGCCCAAAAACATTTTCAAACTCACTCCTCAAACCCAAACCTTATCTTTTCCATCCTCATTTCCGCACAACAGTCAGCACATTATTTGCATTGTGGGTGGTAAAATAAGCAAAAACAAAGAAAAACACACAGTTACACATTGCATCAGTGGCGCCAGCAAGAGGAAGCGGGTAACCGCGGTAATAGTGCAGACACATCAACTTTAGCGAAGTCCTCAACTATCTGTGCGCTTCTTTTGGCAGAAAAATGCAAAACACAGATGGCGCTGCAAGCAGTAAGAAGGCGTCGTTCCTATGTTTAGGACTGGTAGCGACAGGCTAATCCCCTACCCTGCCAGAAATCAAATAGATGACCGTAACGGACGCAAGACAAATGTCTTGTCGAGGCCCTATGCTCCCGAGAGGAGTGCACAAGGAAAAACATGAAAGTTTCAATGAGTGCTCTAGATTTTTTAAGTTCTATTAAAATTAAAACTTGATCGCTATGATCTGATGTCCGAAGGTTTATTTGGATACCAACGTGTGATTTTCTTCACCTACGCTGCGACTGCCAGACATAGTAATAGGATAAGCAGATATAATACCCTTTCTTTTCGCCAAGCGTTAGCAAGAGGCGAATAGATGAAGCAACTGGTATTAATAAACAAATCTTGATAGCGGTGGAATAAAGCTGTCGAAAATTACACTAGTTTATAAAATAGTGAGTTATACCAGGCGTATCTTGCTCCATAACTTTGTTGTTGCTTTGACATAAAAATGTTTCGTCAAGTTAGTCAAGCAAAGAGATAACGCGCAGAGAATTGGCGAATAGAAGAGGCCTATTATTTCATTTTCCTTTAACTCTATTCTTTTTTGTACTGCATTTTAAACTGCATTCAATAAAAATATTATATTTTAAATCCAAACAAAAACCAAGTTATCCAACCCCTTAGGCGGTTTTTGAAATCTTTGTCGCTGAAAGAGTTAATTAGCCGGCAAAGTAACTAACAGCAAACTAGCTTTTGATTTCAAAATACTTTCTTACATTTAACTCTCCCTGCTTGGAAAACTTATTTTATTTCTACTTTTCAGTTTGGTCTAATGATTTTGTTCTTCTCTTCAACTCAATCAATGGCAGTTCCTTAAGCTATTTACCGCTTTGTGTACGCATGCACCATGTACATGTATATGTATATGTATGTATTATATATAAGTAAATATATATACCTACATATAGCTCTCTTTTTCTCTCTGCGTGCTTTTGCTCAATTAGATCAGGAAGAAACTTTGACTTGAGGGAATTAATAACAAAAAGACACAATCATACAAAAAGTGGACGGATAAAGAGCAAAAACGAAAGCAAGAAATTAAAGCAAACACGAAGTAAAGCACTGAGTCTTATTTAATTATCACTTGAATCGAAACTTTACTCCGCCAAATGTTTCAAATTCAATAGTTGAAGTGCATTCAGTAAAGTTCCTCCTCAAAGCTATGTCCCTTTCACTTCTTTCTGCTATGAGCAATTCTTGGAATGCATACAACAATCTCGTTTTACTTCAGTTAGTCGTTCCACGCCTAGGCTACGCTGAATAAGCGAAGAATAAATACAGGGCACTCACTTCCTGCCTTAGTGAACACAAGTCGTTCAAGAAAGTGAAAGGGCTAGACAAGATAAATGGAAATCGCAAGTTAATTAGTTGGTTTGCATGGTAAATTGTATTAAGTACGATATGCAAGATAAGCATGAGGTTGGCGTCGGCGCTTTGTCTTGCAGCTGTAAAGGCGTAAAAGGCACAAAGCAAAACAATGAACAATGACAATTGTGTTTTTTGTAAATGTGTTTTTTTTTTCAAATACAATCAGGTATTTTAAGCCTGATTTTATCCTTCGGTGTACGCGTAAAAATTGTAGACCATTAAAAAAATAACAAAAAACAAAAAAAATGTGTTTTTAAACTTTAGTCGACTGATGCAATGATACAAAAAAAATTCCGAGAAACGAGTTTATTATATTGTACAAGGTGGCTTAACGTCTTGATGATGATATATATATTTTTTTCTTTTTCCTTGTTCCGGGTACCACTTTTCATGATATAAAGGGTGATTTTCAAGAGCTATAGGAAAGTTTTTTCAAAAAAACACACATAAAATTCTAAAAAATGCATAAAATTTTTATTTAAACCGATAGTACAGTCCATATAATTTTATGTTTGAAGATTATTTCATGCAAATGTTGACCGCGACTGCATTTCAAATGGTCCATCCGCTTAGTCCAATTTTGGCATACTCTTTCCAATGTTTCGGCCGGTATCTCACATATAAATGCTTTAATGTTGGCTTCCAATGCGTTAATTCAAGCAGGCATGTCTGAATAGACATGAGTTTTAACATAGCCCCACAAAAAATAATCTAAAGGCGTTATATCGCACGATCTGGGTGGCCAATTGACAGGTCCCGAACGTGAAATAAAATGTTCACCGAACTCGCCTCTCAGCAAGTCCATTGTTACGCGAGTTACGTCACTCAACCATTCTACTCCAAAAGAAAATACAATTGAAGTGGACTGGTCATCGTAACTCGACACCCAACCAAATAAGTGCCATTGCAGTAACGCATTTCACAAGCGACACAATTAGCTTGTAAAGAAATGAGTGCAACGACGCTTATGCAAATAATTTACGAAATTTAAAATAAGAAATATTGCGTTGATTCACCAAATATTGTATTGCAGGTGAATCAACTATTAGCAATAGGTATAATAAGAAATCAGAAAATATTATAAATACCAGCTGTAAGCATATCAAGATTGTATTTGAAAATATCATTAAATCAATAAAGACGCGTTTCGACGCCACTTGATTTTTTTTAAATTACGACTTTCGCTTTGGCACATTTCGCGTGCTGTGTGGCATGTGGCACCGTCTTGCTGCGACCACATGTCATGCAAGTCAAGCTCTTGCATTTTGGGCAAAAAAAAGTTGGATATCATTTCACGGTAGCGCTCACCATTCCCAGTTACGTTACGATTCGCAGGATCTTTGAAGAAGTTCGATTCAATGATACCTCGAGCCCATAAATCGCTCCAAACTGTGACCTTTTCTGGATACATTGGTAACTCTTGCAATTCTTCTGGCTGATCTTCACTACAAAATCGACAATTCTGCTTATTTACGTACCCATTGATCCAAAAATGAGCTTCGTCGCTGAACACAATTTTTCGATAAAAAAGTGGATCTTCGGCCAACTTTCCAAGAGCCCATTCACCAAAAATTCTGCGTTGCGGTAGGTCGCTCGGCTTCAATTCTTGCGCCAGCTGTATTTTGAAAGGCTTCACACCTAAATCCTTTCGCAAAATTTGGAAGAAGCGCGCGATAAACTTTCTTAACAGAACACGCATTTTCATAATAAAATTCAATGATTTGCAAGCGTTGTTCGTTTGTAAGACGATTCATGGTTAAATTATAGACCAAACTGAAGATGTTTGACAGTGAAACAAAACACGAAACGTGCGTCAGCTGTTTAAACCAACTGTTGAAAAAGATGATAGCTAAAAAAGCACCCTTTACTTATAGAAGTATATTTTCAGAAAATCAAAAATTTAAATTAAAAAATAATTAAATAAATCGTCAAAATTGGCCAAAAAGTTTTGCGTTTATAATAATTTTTGGGATGAGTTGACATAGGCATTCGCGGAAACATTTACGGGGTCACGTAGTTTGAAAGAAGTACGCACGAGCTAATCCTTTGAATCTCAAAGCATACCACGCACACTTTGCGGTATTCATTGGTAGGTGATGGGTCACTTTTTCATTATCTGGCGGCTAGAAATTGCATGTTGATGTCTGAGCTCATAAAGTTAAAAACTGCCTAGTGTATTTACGAGAAATTAAGTTTGATGCAATCTAGTTGATGCAATCAAAGTCTGAGTGCCCTCAAATATTCCTAATTTTTTTCATCAAAGTTATTCATTAAGGCTGTGAGGTCCTAGAAACTAATTTCTGAATCTGTCAAAGCTGCAATTGGTGGCGTAAACTGCAGTGGGATAATAGTGACTATTTTAATTCTGTGAAAGGAATGTAGCTGTGGTTAAACAGTTAACATTTCTCTGTCTCTCTCTTTTCTACTATTAAACCAAAGCTTGTATATTTCTAACAATTCTTTTATTTATCTCTAAGCTTTAATTTAAATTATATATATATACACACAAATATATAGAATCTGTCCAATGGAAGCGTGACCGCCATAACTTAGAAATTATTTGACCAGTTCGATTCTAACAAACTGCATTATAAAATAAAATATCCAGTCACCACCATTAGCTATAACGGGAGCGTGTCATTATTCTGTATTACAAAATTCTGGGTGACAAAATTCTGTAAATTGCAAAAAAATTCTGCTTTTTAAAATTCTGCTTTTTTTAAATTCTGCTTTTTAAAATTCTGCTTTTTCAAAATTCTGCATGTTTAATGCGAAAAATTCTGCTTTATTCAAGTTTTGTGATTTTCGTCATACAAGAAGTACCAAAATAAACATTTATTCCATAAATATACATATATGTTTAAGCGATAACAATATTTTAGTTTAGCCAATTACAATATTTTTTGCAATTCTTTTTAAATATGTAGTGTGACTTAATTCATTTCTTTTCTTAATAATTCTTCGCAGCTGTTTGTTTTTTTTAATTATTTTCCTTTTTCTTCTAACTCTTTCTCCATTTTCTTTTCTTGATATTTGAGTTTTCGCTAAAATAAGTTCCTTTTGCAAACTTAGCACAAGATGGTAAAATTGCGAATTTCTTCTTCCAACAATAACTTTCAGCGCCGATGCCACGCTTCAATATTGTTTTGTGTTCTAGGAAACGTTTCTGTTTGCGATGCATTATGGTCATGCACTGACCAAAACTCGGGAGAATATTTGGAATTATTATTATTTATATCAATATAATTTTTATCAAACCAAACTAGTAATTTTTTTACACTTTCATCATCATCGCAGTTATTAAGTAATGTTTGAAAGTAATTCGGTATTTCGCTTGGCGGTACGAAAGCTAAGCTTTTAATCATTCGGACTTGCAGTGCGAATTCCACCGAAGTCCCATATTTTTGAGCCAATCTATACATAAAAAGAACATACTATTACTTAGTATACATACACAACCATAAAATAGGCTTTAATTACCTCTCCTTCTGAACCTTTCGCCATATTATTTGTCCAAAATGGAACAAACAGCCGCGTAAATCAGTATTTGGGAAACATTGCTTAATTGCCGATATGATACCCATTTCGAAATCGCAAATTATACGCTGAGGGTATAACTTTAGTTCATGGTTACCTGCAATCGTCAGCAACTCGTTAAAAACAGCGACATATGACTTCAACGTTTTTTTGCTCATCAAGCAAAAAACGAGAGGCACGATTTCGCCATGTACTCTGCCATGTATGGAAAAAAGTTGCCTCATAACGCGAGGAACAACATGGAAAGTTCCATCAACAGCCCAGCAGTCACTGCTACTCAGCATTTCCAATGAAGATTTTGTCCCCAATATTATAAAAAGTTCATCATCGACCCACTTTTCTGCTAAGACAAAAAGCTCGCCTTCAAGGACATATAAATTAAGTGGCATATCAATATCATCTACAGTTTTTGGTTCTTTCATGTTCCATTTCTTTTTTCTAGTCCGCATTATTTTACTTTTTTTAAGCCATTTTAGAAGATAAAGCATCACGGCTATCGCTCGGAGTTAGCACAATGGTTTCTCGAATTATCTGGCTAGCCGGCAAGCATGTTTTTTTAGATAACTCTTTAAGCTTTATATTAGCATCGCGAACAAAACCTTCCACTGCCTCAGGGCTATGGGTATGTACACCGGACCTTTTAATCACACAATGGATACCGTCTTTTAATTCAGTCACCAATCGAGATTTACAGTGACACGCTATTCTTTTGGAACACGACCAATTATATGTCCTTTGTTTTGTTATTCTTTCTAAATAATAGAAATACCCATCAACACCCAACATTTCCTTATTTTTATTTGTTTTCAAAATTCTTATTTCGGACATTTTTATCAATATAATATTAAACCACGCTCTTTCACAAAAAGTCAGCACTTAACAGAAGGTAAACAAACAATATAAGAACCGTTGTAGACAGGTGTGGTGAAATTGTAATTCCTCATTTGTGATAGAAGTTCTCATCTCCAGGTAATATTTGATTGCAAACATACCTATATACATACCAATGTATAAATCTTGTCAACTATAATTAACGTAGGTATGTACATAGGTATGTACGAATATGTTAAAAACAATGGGGCGCATATACTCAAATTGTGTAAAAAGTTTTACTAACAAATAACCATACCTAAATTTGACAATGAATATCCCACAATGTTCTGTATTACAAAATTCTGTATTAAAATAATAATGTTAACAATGTTAAAGAGGTAATGTAATTATTTTGGAAAAGTGCGCACTTTTTCAAAATAATTAATATACATTACCTCTTTAACATTATTAACATTATTATTTTAATACAGAATTTTGTAATACAGAATTTTAGAAAGCAGAATTTTAAAAAAGCAGAATTTTAAAAAAGCAGAATTTTAAAAAGCAGAATTTTAAAAAGCTGAATTTTGTTTTTAGAATTTTGTACATACAGAATTTCGACACCAACCCAGCTATAACGTCTTCACATCTTCGAGTCATGCTTTGTGTTAATTTCAATGCAAGATATGGAGGAAATTGGCTCCAAATCAGCCAAATTTGTCTGATAAATTTTAAACCGTGCATATTTGTTTTTCATTGAGTTTTTGTTTAACTATTGCCCAAAGATTTTCAATACGCTTGGTGCCAGGTGGCTGCGAAGGGCAGCCCAACTACGCAACTATTCGTCTAAAAAGAAAATTCCTTCGTGAGCATTACGTTCGCCCTATTCCGTTCTGAATTTCTCTCAGACCATGTAAGACTTTTTTTTTTCAATTTGTGATAGTGTGCGGAACTCATTTTGAAAACAAAACACACATGCTTTCTAAATTTCTCACAAACCTAATAAATTGCACAATGCGTATTGCGAAAAGGATGTGCATATTTATCTACATTTGATAATAAAACAACGCTTCTATTGGAATAAAACGTCATGCAGATGCACCCCCATTTCTTAAATAAATCAAATAAAGTATGTGATCAGCATCGTTTCACGGCGTCAGAAGTGAGCCACATCACTGAACAGAGTTGGGTCATTTGTTTATTTTTTTACTGAACACCGATTTTAGATACAAATTTTCACAATTTATAACTGCATCTTCTGCATGTAATTCTTCACTTGGTAATTTACCAGAGTATACTGAATAGAAAGATGAGGAACGTGTGTAATATTTACTTGAACCGCTATAAAAATCGGAATAGTTTAAGATCTAAATAAAAACACCCGCTACATGCAACTTATTCGAATTGGGAAGCATAACGGAAAGTGATGTTAGAAACTTATTACAAGTCATCGTTCCTGCGTTATTATTTAATTATTATATGATTTATGAGATATTAACAATATGCGACAGTTGACTTCGGATCATGCGATGAAGTAGTGTTTGTATCAAATGGTTTCGCATTGTATGAAACTTGCTGGTCACCTCAAAAGTGGTTAATTACTTAAGTGGGTAATTAGTGCCTGGGTGTTGGCGAACAATTTTTTGCAGTAAATGACACAATTTACCCATATTCTGTGCGCGTAATGGCTTATGAGGAAATGGACTTGATAAACTTAGCACAAAGAGTGGTAAAAGTGGTTGATATTAATAAATATCTGCAAACATTTGTACTTATAGTAATTTATATGGATATATATCCGATAGTAAAAAAAAGAAGCTATCTAAAAAAATATGCATGATGCAATGATGCATATAAATAGCGTGCCTGTGTCGTATGTGTACGAGGGACGCCTTTTATATTTCGGGATTAGAGAACAAAAACAAATTTTAATCATCGAAAATCACTTTATTGTTATCCAAAATATTCTCCATGAAGATCTATACACTTTTGCATGCGTTTGAACCAATTGTCGAAGCACTTTTGTCACTCTGAATGAGGTACCTCCAAAACATGCATTCTGAATGCCGCAACCGCTTCTTCAGGTGTCGAAAAACGTTGACCTCTCAGTTTGTTTTTTACGTACGGGAATAAAGAGAAGTCATTCGGTGCCAAGTCAGGACTATACGCGGATGACCCATTAATTCGATGTTTTGGGTGCTCAAGAATGCAGTTGTTTGAGCCGATGTGTGAGAGCGCGCATTATCCTGGTGAAGAGTGATCAGTCTTTGGCGATTGGTTTTCCTAATTTCTTGGAAGACAACTGGCCAACAAATGGTTGTGTACCACTCAGAATTTACGGTTCCGCGTTGTTCTAGTGGTACGGTTGCGACATGTCCAGTTTTTCCGAAAAAACAGGCGACCATTTGCTTGGAAGTGGTTCGTGCGCGAACAGCTTTTGTTGGATTTGGCTCATCTTGAAACACCCATACAGTCGACTGCTGTTTACTTTCGGACTCACACGCGTAAATCCATGATTCATCACCTATCACGATGTCATAGACGTGTTTCGAAGCCCCGCGATCGTATTTTTTGAGCATTTCCTTCGACCAATCGACACGAGTCTTTTTTTGAGCGATTGACAAATTGTGTGGGATCCAACGCGAACAAATTTTTTTGACAGTCAAATGTTTATGCAATATTGAATGTATGCTGGTCCCACTAATGCTCCCACCCACGATAGGTCACATGACGATCTTGCAATATCAGTTCGCGCACAGCATCAATGGTTCTCGGAACAACAACTGATTTTGGACCACCTTCACGAAATTCGTCTTGGAGTAAACTACGACCACGATTGAATTCACCATACCATCGATAAACACTGGTCCTTGATGGAGCTTCATCGCCAAAAAATGAATTAAGTTCAGCCATGCAATGTTGCTGAGTTAATCCACGTCAAAAGTTGTAAAAAATAATCGCACGAAAATGTTCATGATTTAATTCCATTTTTGGACCGAGATGAATCTTTTAAGTTACTGTAAACAACACAAATAGCGCTGGTATTTCAAAACGTTCTGAGTACGTAAAAGCCAAAAAATGTCAAACTTTGCGATACAGCTGTCAGTTGCCAGATTGCAACACCAGGATTGCCAAATCCTGCCAAATAAAAGGCACCCCTCGTATAAAGCAAGCTAATCAGATGCCGGTAATATTACTCATACGCCCAGGTATACGTAATTAAGTCCCCTTTATGCATTGAGCAATTTTATTTGAAAAATAATAATAAAGATAATTTATCTTTAGGCATTTCACGATTCATAAGTCGAAATAGCAAACTACGATTCATCGCTTTAACATATACTGTAAGATCTCATTTTATGCGGTAGCTCCTCCTCCTATTTGTGGTGTGCGTCTTGATGTTGTTCCACAAATGGAGGGACCTACAGTTTCAAGCCGAACGGCAGATATTTTTATGAGGCGCTTTTTTATGGCAGAAATACACTCGGAGGTTTGCCACTGCCTGCCGAGGGGCGAACAACAGAAAAATGTTAAATTTTAAAAACCTTTATAAAACACGAACGAAATGTGGAGCTGCTGGAAATATTTTTAACGTGAAGCTGTTGGAATAATTCTACTACAACAGGCAGGCTTATAGTGAAGTTGCAATATCTTGTTAAGGGGAAGCATCATCCCATATTCAACAATCTTGTTGATTTACAGTGCCGCTTAGGGATTAATTATTCGGCAAACATTATTAGTTCGTGAGTTTTTGTGCTAAGAGTAACGCTACTTTTGTTATTTTCAAAACAATGGATCGAAAAGAATTTCGTGTTTTAATTTCACATTGCTTCTTGATGGGAAAAAATACCGTTCAAGCAAAGTAATGGCTTGAAAAATATTATGGGTACTCCGCTCCATCAGAAACAACAATAAAACGGTGGTTTGTTGACTTGGCCGTAGAGGAACAGGTGATGCACAATGCAGTGGACGTCCAAATGAGGCGGTAACACCAGAAAATATCAAAAAAATCCACAAAATCTTCTTGAATGATCGAAAAGTGAAGTTGCATGAGTTAACTGGCATCGTGAAGGTATCTAAAGAACTTATTGATTTTATATTGCATGAGTATTTGACTATGAAAAAGCTCTGTCCAGAGTGGATGCCGCGTTTGCTCACTCTTGGCCAAAAACAGTAGTGATGATACTGAGCAGTGTTTGAACAGCATGAACTGAATTTCGAATTGTGGCTCGCAGTGACTACTGGTTGTTCGCAAACTGAAAACAATGCTCGCCGGAAAGAAATTTCGCTCGAATGAGGAGTTTATCGCTGAGACTGAGACCTATTTTAAGTCAAAAAATTAATCCTTCTACAAAAGTGGTATTGAAATGTTAGGGCGGTGCTGGAATTATTGTGTTGTTCTTGGTGAAAATTAAAAACGTGTTTTCTTTGTTAAGCCCAGGACTTTTCAGCCCATGTGTTAAGTATGTATCTCAACTTGTGGGTCAACTTCCCAATTCTGTATGCAAGAACGCTTTTTCATTGTTTGCTTGAAATTTTGATACGACATTTAGAAACTATCGCAGTTTAGAAAAGTATTAAGAACAAAAAAATCGATTTTAAGAAAATAAATAAACCACATTTAAAGCTTCTCAAAGTGAAAGTTTTTAGATAAATTCATTCAGTAAAAGTTTTACATCTCCGTAGAGATTTTTTCTGATTTGCTTGGAATTTTGACCTAAGGCTTAAAAATTTTACATTTGTATTTAACATATTTAATTTATGCACTTTCTTCGCAACAGTGCGTAATCTATTTAAAAAAATTAATAACAAGTAATTCTTCAAACAAGATCTAACCCTTTTCATGATTTAATTATACCCTTGTCAAAATGACAACATGTCACAATATATAGTGCATATCTCAAATTTAACAAGAACAAATAGCCATGTGATTAGCATGAACGCATTTCATAATTTAGTAAATATTTAAGCACGTTGATATGTGTAGCATGGCCAACTTTTAGGAAACTTATACTAATGCATACATACATATTTTATACCAAAATTTAGAGAATTATATGTAATGAAGATAAAAGGAACAAACTTCTTTAGAAATCCATCACGACGAACAGCTGAGCACAGGAGTGCAACAACAGTCTCTGCGCTTAGAGGGAAGTAAGTGGATGTGTGTGTATATAAACTAGTTAGCATATATGTATGTATATAGTATATATTATATCGTACCTACTGGCATATTTCGATGAAACTAAAACTTCAGATAAAAGAGTATGGAGCTCAAGAATTGTTATACTGATACGTCCCACTGCCAGATAAAACTTAAAACCCACAGGCACATATACTGTGCACATATACTCGAATGTCTACAGGGTAGCGCACTTGAAGTGTAACCAATTAAAAAGGCCATAAATTTAGTTTGGATAATTACTTTTTTTGAATTCAAACTAAAAAAATGTGTGAAAATAATACAAAATTAAGAATTAATTTACTTTTGCTCGGTATGACCACCTTTTGCCTTGACTATGGCCTTGAGACGGTTAGTCGCAAGCTGCCCGAATGTGACTTGCAGGTATTTTGGCCCACTCGCGGACAATACTTTTTTTCAGTACCTCGAGATCGGTAAATCTTTTAGTTCGGACCTTGCTCTCCAAAATGGCCAAAAGTATATTAAATAATCCATCGGACTCGCGTTTGGTGAATTTGAGAGCCATTATGTGGACGTTATGAAGTTCGGAACGTGGTTTTTTAGCCATTCTCGGTTCACTCGAGCTTTGTGTCTGCCACCGAAATGCCCACGGCTTCAAAGCAACCTTCACAATATTTTAACGATAATATTTCGCATTTAACTTAACGCTAGGCTCCATGAAAACGATTGCGGTTACAGCGGCCAAGACCATTACCTGTAGGGGGTGCTGCCTCCTAGTGGCCAATCGATGACTCAAATTCTCTTATGAACGGTCAGTTAAATAAACCCTATCACTTTGGGAAATTACGAATTGCTCAATTTGAGAAAATGTCTCTTCAGAAAACACAATGTTCGGAAATTGACCGCTTTCGGCTTCGGCCAAGCGAAGCAACTCTTTCGCTCTCTCAAGTCTGACTTTTTGCTGCTTTGGTGTGAGATCATGCGCCTTTTGGCTTGACTTTGAGATCACTCTTCAGTATGCGGCGGATGCTACGGTCATATATTTTCAGTTCTTTTGCCATTTGATTGGCACTTCGTCGGGGATTTCGCTCAAGTCGCTTCTTCACTTTTTGAACAATCCACTTCCATGACGTTTCGCGATGCTACCAGTATCATTGTAACGAGTAATGGTGCAATAAAGAAAAATTTGATTTACTTTTAGGTGCTCGAGCTAACGAACAATCGCTGGTTGCTATTTTCCAGCCAAATATAGTTCCTTACTGATTTTCTTTTTTCGCGTTTACTCTCGGCAAAATGCTTCCGCGCGCTTGTAAACAACACTCTGGGCTGTCATTTAGCCAACTAACAGACAGCTGATGTCCGTGCATCAGCTGCACAAGCGGTCTGAAGTTGGTTACACTTCGAATGTCGCACCCTGTAACTAAGAATATGCGCAAGTAATTGTAAATTTGTCTTCTTGAGGATCTTTCTTCTTAATTTTCATTTAAAATCTGTTTCAGTGACAATAATAGTCGGAAGCATTCCAGAAGCCATCAAAACTCATACGCTGAGGTAGACAAATTTCCCACCCGTCATTCATGTCACGGATATCATATTAGCACTACCTTAGAATGTGTGCTACGAAGCGAAAACGTCCACAAATGCAAGCCAACAAATAAAATGAATGCAATGAGAAATGTGAGTAACATTTTATGACTATTTCGTGGTTACAGGCATGCAGTTGAATTCAGAGCTTTAGCATTTCACTAAACTAACTTGATTTGACTTGAAATATGCATTAGTATTTTCACATAAATATATAGCTATGGGTGTATGTATGTATATATATTTGGCAATTGGCATGACTTGCTTATGTAACATGTACTAAGCATTCTGTTATAAAATCTTGGTGAAGAGTTGAATGACGGTGAAATTGTCAACTGGATATGGTGCGTAATTACTTAATGTGCAAACAATGATTTGATAATATTTTCTGAGACGAGTGGAAATATTCCCACAATTAGAAGAAACTGGTGAAGTAAACACTTTTCGGGCGGAACAGCATTTTGTACTTATATCCAAGTGAAATTTCATTGTCAAAGGGGGATAAATCGTGACTTTTAAATTGCTTAAAATTTTCTATACAGTTCAAGACCCAATGCCGGTTGCCGTAGCCAAATGAGTGTGCGTATGACTGCCTATCGGTAGATTATGGCTTTAAGACACACTGCACCTGCCTCAAGAACTGCCAGTTCATACGCTACGATTTCTTTTTATAGATATCTTGTTCCAAAATTATAAGCATACCTCTATTTTTTTATAAAAATATACTTCATATGAATTCATAGTTCACGTCAATCACTTATACAGACGACATAGTTGTTGCCACATATGGCAAATATCTTTCAACTCTAAGCGATCTAATGCAAACCGCTCTTAATAAGCTACCCAGATGGGCTCTAAATAGCGGTTTGGGTTTGAAAACAGAATTAGTGCTGTTTTCGAGGAAATATAAAATTCTCGACAAGAAACTAAATTTGAGCATGAATGTAGAGTGTAAGGTGGAATATTTCCCCGAAGAACGCTCACTGGCTGTATAGAGCCGTTATCAGACCTATTCTCGTTTATGGAATTATAGTCTGGTGGACGACTCTCGATAAGACTACGATTAGTAATAGGCTTCATAGCATTCAACGTATGGCACTTACATACATCAGCGGCGCTCTTAGAATCACACCCTCTGATGCTCTGCCCTTTTCTTCTTACCTGCCTTAAATTTAGTTGGTAAAGAGAATGCAGGTAGCACTGGTGCTCAACTTGCCGCAATTAATCAATGACACTCGACCAAAACATTGATTTCCGTCCAAATAACCACGTTGACTATTGTTTGAATGAACCATACTTTAATCGGTTATTTAGTGCTAGAATTCTAGCTTGATGTGAGTAGGTCGGAAAAACTGCCTATGGTTCTTTACTGATGGCCCAAAGCTAGATGATAAAATTGGCTTTGGTGTCTAGTGTCTAAGTAGCCAAAAGTAAGCGTTTTCGCTCGCTTTCCTAATCACTGTAGCGTGTTTCAAACTGAATGATAATCTTATTATATATAAGTAAAAGTACATTAGGCCGATGTTTGAAGTAAATTGACCAACTTTTTCATTGCTAGTAGCTATTCAAACGTGGAAATTCGTTAGAAATCACGTCTCGTGCCCAAGCTATAAAAAAAATTAAATAAATAAGCGAAATTGAAAGATTATGAAATTAAAAAAAAAAATTTAACTAAAAAATTGTTCCTAAAAACTAAAAATATAATAAAAAATAAAAAAATTATCCAGGTATATTTGACATGAAATCTCATGAATAATTAAAGGGTTTTTCAATAAGGGCGGGTAGATGTTGAAATGGAATAAAAAGGCGTTTGCTGTGAGGCACGTAGCGCTATCCTGCTGGAACCACATGTTGTCTAGATCCATATGGTTCAATATGGGCCATAATTATAATTATCAATTTCGAAGGCGGTGGTTGGGCCTTCAAGGAAATAAAAGCGGAAAATAGCTGGTAATCCCTTAAAGAACACCGCATGATGAAATTAAAGCAACGCAGAAAATAGCACGAGAAAAAAAGTTACAGTTTCTAACCTGTTAAATGCCATGTCTTACCGATTATTGCTCATTTAGCAAGCATTTTTCACCTGATTGAATATAAAAGCAAAAATTCTACTGACAAAAAAGGTTATAAATGAAAAGGAAGTATTATTGTATATGAATACGAGTAAAAAAGCAATTTCAATAAAATGCTTATTGAAGAAATTTTAAGCCACATCTCTTACGAAAAAGGTTAAACCCACTTAAACAATTAGTGCACGTGTGAAGTTGAGATCCAGACACACAATTTTTATTTAGAAAATATTGCTTTACATGTTTAATAATTGCTTATTATGTCTTAATATCATTTTAAAGTGATAAGTTACTTACACTTTGCAGCCATGAGAGCCCCAAGACTACGGCGTTTTATAACCTACTGATGGTGTTAAACAGAACAGCGATAGAACAAAGAATCGTGGCTATCAGATCAAGCCAATTGACTTTTACAACAACTTGGGGAACATCTTTGAGGACAGAAAAAATCTGATAATCTTATAACTCTGCTAAGCAATGACGAGATCCTTATAGGTATATTTACACAAGTAGTTAAAGAACGAGCATCCTCTTTCAATGAGAGAAACTTACAGACCTCCTCCTTTTTCATGCCGAGATGTTAAAGTAAAATTATTTGGCATGATGGGCTTGACATAATACGTTTTTGTTATTGGAAATCAAAGTGCACTCAAGGCACTTAGGTTTGTAATAACTAACTCAAGGTAGCTTCCACAAGCTTTGCAGATCAAAAGCACCAATATTGGGTAGTGAGATAATATATATTGGTGATTTGGGAAATATGGAAGCAGACGAGAGCGCGAGGAAGTGGCAACCAAATTCGTTGGGTTCCCTGTTTTCACAAGTTAAGAAGAGAGATGAAGCACCTACTAACTGTGAATGGATACGGCCACCTGCAAAGTTATAACGTTTGCTTTATTCAACACTTGATAAACGGAACAGGGTAGTTTATTGACGACCTCAAAAATTAATATAAGTATCCTCATAGGAATACTACGGAAGCAGTGTGCAATTACCTACATTACAGACAGTCTCGCTTAATGAATTCTGTAACGGCCTGATTAACGGGATGGTTTAAATTCTTGTAGTGATATATATTTGTACATAATTTTGTATATATGTATAATTTCCAAATAGATAATTTATTGGGTGTCTGGTGAAACTGTTCCTCAGATTTATAGTTTGCGTCTTTATGTAGTTCCACGAATTAATAGGCCTAAAGATTTACACCGTCTCGGAATGGTTGATGGTCTTTTACCGTATGACGGATTTTTCACGGCAAAATTATACTCAGAGGTTTTTCATTACCTGCTGAAAGGCTACCGCTATTAAAAAAAACATTTTCTATCATTTGATGTTGGTGCACATCTACGGCGGCCACTCTGATCCTCTTTTGTGTGAAAGATTAAGTTTCAACTATTTCGCCAATATCAGTATACAATTTTTAAAAGAGTATTTTACCCCAAAAGTCCTTTTTCTAATCCTCGTTACTGTAATTGGGTTCACAGTTGATGTATTTTTATATTAAAGGGCAACGAATTTGTCATGTCCATTTATCGTCAATTTTTTTTTTTCTCACGTAATATATCTATATTCTAAATATGAACCAAATCAGGCTTTAAATACGGCTTTCGAAAATATCTCAACTGAAGCGCTACCTAGCGCAAGAAAAATTTGACAGTAAATACCAAATAAATAAATAAATAACTCCACTGCCATTCAGCTAGTCCAGTTTTAGCAAATAAAATTATTTATTCTCTTTTCATAAATAAAAGGGGTATTCACCAAATTGAGTAAATGTGAGAATGATAGATTTACAAAGTTTGCTCTTTAACTATGGTGAAGGAGAAAATTGTGAGGGGAACATCGGCTGCCAGGTTACTTGGGAGATTCGGCAGCCGAATTCTGCACATTCATTTCACATATATTCATGCGCTCATCCAATCAGTCGTTGATCGGCAACGTTGTCGGCAACGAATTGTCATTGGTTGATTTTTTCGTATATCACTTACACAATCTCAGTTTTTGTTTGTAAATACACCCATGAGCTCATTCTGTGTAATTTGTTCAGAGTTGAATAACAATCTGTTAAAGAGCACATCTCTAAAAATCTTTTCACGATGGAGTGAATGATCTGGCACTCGGGTAAAAGTGTTAATTATCTCAAAGCAATAACGAATTACACTTCAAGCAAAAATATCAATTACACAGCCCAACAAATTTAGGAATAAGTTGCCCAACGTTAACTAATGCAACTAATTATGAATTTGCCACAGACAGTGCGTCGGATTTTTTTTTCTCATGGGATTAAAGTTTTAACATTTTTGTTTGAAAGTGCAATTGATTTACTAAAAAATATCACTTACAAAACAGTTTAAATAAAATTTCTGTGTGAGCACTCAACAGTAGAATCAACTCAGACCTCAACAGTAGAATTCTCCGAGAAGTTCTTGTGTAGTAGATTTAAATCTCAAACTCCTATTTAAATTATAGTTGTTTACCCTTTCAGAGAACAGCTAGGATAAAAATGTTCCACAAAAATTTTATAATTTCACGAAGGGTCGCTGAAGATGAATAACTCGTACGTCTTAAGATAGTGATAAACATATTTCAAGCTAACGTTTACAATTTGGCAAAAATATATTGGGAATACTTGCATTTATTAGCCTTAGGGCTGACTGATTATAAATATCTAATGTAAAGTGAAAATATTCTTAATTAAATTTAAATTAGTTGACCAGCCATCCATCAAGAACTCCCATTGTTACAATTAAAAAGTCAACATTTGTTAGCTTTGAGGTTTCACACTGCATAGCGTTTAGCGCTGAATAAATTTGTAAGTGACTAACAGAATTTGAAGCTAGCTGACGCTTAAAATTTAAGTTGTATATTTTCTATATATTTCCAATCAGAGACAAATAAATATACCAACAATATAGATTCTGTATCAATCAGAGTCGGTATTGGCATTAAATGTTGTACTGATCCCACTCTCAGCACATGTAATGTTACAATAGTTACTGTTATAACGGGTGCTCACTAAACTAACTTTCACTGGGCTTTTCTGCTAGTATGCCAGATTATTTACTCTATTTGTCGAATAACCTCAATATTTTTAGAAATATTTCGACACTTGTGCCAAATAGCCCGAGGCGAAAAACATTTTACGCAGCTCCTGTATAAAAAAATAATTTAATTATTTTCAAAACGTTGTCAAATGCACGACATGCGCCGGTTTGTATACCGATTTTTTATGTTCACACCTGCATATTTAAAAAATTCTTTGCAACAGCATGAATGCTTCGCCGGCAAAATCAACATATGAAAGCCCAGTAAATTTATTGCAGTCAAATATAGTGGAATTGAAAAAATAAATATTTGCATTGTCTATTTTCGCAAAAGCAATGAAATTTTATTTATAAAACGATTTACGTACACATTCATGCATCCACCCAGCAGAAGCAATAGTAAAAAATCGATATATCAATTTAAAATGATAAAGGACTTAGAACGGCTAAGTAAATTAACCTGTATCTATACAAGAGAGTATGGCGAGTAAGTGAAATGTAATTGGGAGAAAAGGATATTACTTGTTATTGACATGGGCACCTGCACCTTCAAAGCATACCAGTACATGTATGACTACATAGATGTATGAAAACAAGCACATTAGGGTCATGCGAAATACCTACTTAAAAAAACTTCTTAGCACGCACGGATGGCACTCAAATGTGCAAGTTCTTTAGAAATATACTCTACAATTTACGCTTTCCATTGATCAAATTAACGAATTCTAAAACTCTTCTAAGCCAATTTTCAATGAATTGAACAAACAAGGTTCGGGATTAAATTGTAAATATCCCGAGATCCCGGAATTAACTATTATTGCTAATATTGGCATCCTTAATAAATATGTCTGTATGTTGGAAAACTTTAACCAAATGAATGTTCTTGATAATCAAAAGTAAAATGTAAAACTTTCTGGTGAGGACTTTTTATTATTTCTCTTTTTTATATTTTTTACTCAGTGGGTTCTGCTTTCTTTCGGTTCATTTGATGTCTTGTGTTGTTCACTTGAATAAATATAATATTTTATATTTAAATCCATAAATACCAGAATACAGGAATACGGAGATGACTTGGACATTTTATAACTAGCTCACAGTTTTAGGCACTTTATTGTACATACATACACACATATGCAGTTTTCGGAATTTTCATTTATAAAGTATCTATGCATCTGAGTATATATGTCATTCATTCTACTCTAATATATGTATAATCTTGTTTGAGTGGAAATTTCATTCATTTATTTTATTTCCAAAAATTTGATAAAATTTCAAAAATCAAATTGCCTGACTTGGAATAAATATGCAATTATTTTAGGCAATAATAAACTCAACGCTTGTTATTGACCAATTACCATAAACGTATTAACATATATTGATATTCTCACTTATTTGTAAATGCATGTTTTCACTTCCATAAGCAAAGCTCTGTAGTTATATATGTACGTTAAAATATATGTATGTATGCATGGATGTACACTTGTTGGTCAGGTGCGTAGATAGCAATTTGCGACACGGAGGATTTTATTTACCATTTAGTTTTATTAATCATTTTTGACGTGATAACGTCTTATAATTCGATGTAGCCGGCTGCACGCACCAAAAAATGCGACGTTACCTTGCTTGAACTGCAAGCGAGAGCGCGGAACGAACGACAAAGAGCACAATCGGCCCCCGCGTTCGGCAACGTTCGACATCTGGCTCTCTCCTACTTGAGTGAGCATACATAAATATGTATGTACATATATGCGCATATGAATATAAATTCACATATTTGTATTTGCATATGCCTTCTTCCTGTGTGCATGGTAATGAACCATTTCTCTGTTGAGAATAGGACGATGATGAAATCGATGATGGTGCCTCTTAGTGTTGTTGACTTATTAACGTCTGCTGCACAATCGAAATTGAACATATCTTTCATGAATTTGATAAATGTATCGTAATTTTTCACGTTTGTGAACTTGAACAATTTCATTCCGATTCCATTTACTCCCTTCTGTATATCCATACAAAATATCTATCAAACAAATAAAATTAAAATTTTCTTTTGAAAAATGCAACCATTCCATCAATATTTTCTTATGACGTTGTCACGTTAAACTATCGTCAGCAAACCGACTTTACAGACAACCTCTTTGCTTTTTTTTCTTTAGTTTACTTTATCAAAAAAAAAAATGTTTAAGTGTTGAAAAGTACAAAAGGTATTTCACTTTCAAAAAATACACATCAAAATTTTCCAAAATTGAATAAATTTCAATACTATAAAATTTGTTTTTTACTTTGGTCAATGTAATTCTGGTTATACTCGAGACTACAAATAAACCAATTTCGACAATATTCGACGAAAATGCACAAAAGACAAGGTAATGCAAAATTATTCCTCCAATTTTGGTTTTTAAATAACCTTTTTAATAAATATAGGAGGTTGAATTAGTTTTAAAGGTGACACACAGATGGCGCTATTTATCACTTTATCGCGTTGGCAATACTGAATATATATTCATGACAAAGCCTCATCCCTAGGCTTTGTTTATCAGTATCTGTCATTTCGCTGAAGTATAAACAACACAGTGTTTTCGTGCTCCGAGTATGTCAACTTTCGTGCCGTCGAAACGCAATTTGCGGGAAGCTTTGCTTTTCTGCTTCAATTTGAAAAAATACAGCCCAAGCCCGTGAATTGCTGCAGGAGGCCTACCCAGACCATACTCCGTCGATTTCAACATGTGAGTACTGGTTTCGACGATTCAAAAGTGGTGATTTTCACACCGAAGACAAGGAGCGTCTTGTCCAGCCCAAAAAGTTGGAGGACGCGGAATTGGGGGAATTGGTAAACGAGGACTCGTGCCAAACCCAAGAAGAGCTTGCTGAATCATTGGGCGTTGATAAATCAACCGTTTGCGAGCGTCTGAAAGCGATGGGAATGATCCAAAAGCAAGGACTTTGGGTCCCGTACGAGTTGAAGCTGCGCGACGTCGAACGGCGATTTTTTACGTGCGAATTGCTGATCGAGCGACAAAATCGGAAGGGTTTTTTGCATCGGGTGGTGACTGGCGACGAAAAATGGATCCACTACGATAACCTAAAACGCAAAAAATCATGGGGTTTGCCCGGCCACGCATCAACGTCGACGGCCAAGCAGAATATTCACGGCAAGAAAATCATGCTCTGCATTTGGTGGGATCAGGTCGGCGTCGTATATTTTGAGCTGCTCCAACCGGGCGAAACAATCACGGGGGATCGTTACCGACTGCAATTGATGCGTTTAAGACGGGCATTGAAAGAAAACCGGCCGGAAACGGTAAATAGGCACGACAAGGTTATTTTGCAACATGACAACGCTCGGCCGCATGTTGCTCAACCTGTCAAAAAATACCTTGGAACGCTTGGCTGGGAAGTGTTACCCCATCCGCCGTATAGTCCAGACATAGCTCCCTCCGATTATCATTTTTTCCGGCATATGAGTCTCGATTTGGCGGACCAGCGGATCTCCTCGTACGAGGCTACCAAAATATGGGTTGAGTCATGGATAGCCAAGCAGCGGCCAGAATTTTGGAGAAACGGCATCCGGAAATTGCCCGAAAGATGGGCGAAAGTTGTAGCTAGCGATGGCCAATACTTCGAATAAAATATTTTGTACCGTTTTTTCACAATAAAGCCCCAAATCTTCGAAAAAAACCCTTAAAACTAATTCAACCTCCATAAATAAAAAAGATTTTAAGTGATGTGTGCTGCAGCTGTCTCGTTCACAATCTTCCGATAGAAGGATTAAATTTGAGCCACCCTATACTCGGATCACTTAACACGCAAACGCTCTGTGGTATTTTTATAGGTAAATTGAGCGTACCTTAAGGTAATAAAAAGTATTTACGACATAAATACCTTTATTTCATCAAATCTTCACAGATTAAAGAAATATCTACTTTCTACTCAGCCTCAGTCTATGACTGGTTTCGACCATGCGAGTGAATTATTCCAAACTGCTAACTTCGCTTCTCTTAGGTTCTATTGGCATCAAAGATATTTCTGCATGAGCTACACAAGCAAATATATATTATGCATTCGTATACTTACAGGCCAGGATCAAATATACTCAATTTTTTTCACGAACCAGTCAAAAACTTTTGCATTTAATATGTGAAAATTTTCAAAACGCTTTCTATTTATATTAGAAGCAGATCTAATTTTGAACGGAAAAAGTAATTCCGAGCTATTCAGTAACAAAAGAATTAAATCAAAGCAACGCAGGCCAGGTGCGACAAGTTTTATGATTTCAAAGCTAATCAGATTTTAGTGCTTCGCTTTAAAGCTGCAACTCTTTTATAAGCTGCCCTAGTGCATATACATATGTACAAAAATAGGTAAGTATGTATGTATTTACTAACGGTCTGAGCTGAAGTAGTGTTTGCTTGGTATTTCCGTCGTCTGAGACAAAAAGAGAACAGAATTCAAAGCTCTACACAATAAAAACGAGTGTCAGTGAGCTGACAGTAAGTGTGCAGATAGATAAACTATTATCCTTGTTGACTTTTTCAGCTTCCATTGGGTAAATGGAACTTCCTTTATTGCTATTCATTTGACACACAATTTGAGAAATGTCTCTCGGTCGTTTATTTAGTCAACTAATATGTTTGTGAAAAGTATGTGCGCATGCATGAAGCCAAGTGCAAATAGAAAATAGCTGGAGCCCTGTCAATTTGAATTTACACGCACACATCTATGTACACTGCTTTTATGTAAGCAAGATATTTACCAGAGGTGGACGTTAGGGTTAAATTTTTCATTACACCTTTTAATTGTCGGAAGATCGGTATGGCCCACCTGCAACCACAAACAAACGCCAACATAGAGAAATATGAAATGAAGGGGTGCCTGCAAGCTCACGGCAGTAAACAGCTACTGGTCCATAGGAGAGAAGGCTGTCATAGTTGAAATCGACCGGAGAAAAAGAAAACTACCTTCTACTTCCTCTCTGAATGTGGTCATGGAAAGTGAGGATGCTAACCCTTAGAAAACCGCATTTGAAAACCTCAAAAAACTGGCTGACATAGACGTAAAAAACCTTATAAGGTTTCTCAATCGCACAAACTGGATATAATAGTGAATATCATATAACTTGTTGGTAGCGAGGGTGTGGCAACAAAATGGTCCAGAAGCACTATTAAGATTCTAGCTGAATCGCTATTTCAACCAACCAACCGTCTCTTAGTTTGGACCAGTTTATACAAAATTTGCTATTGCAAGCCAACTCTCTTTGGAGCAGGCTATCTCACTTTCGCCAGAGCCACCACCGTTACTGCACGTTTATCATCATCTAGGCAAAATCATCCTTAATTTTACTGCTTCTGAAAAGGATGGATGTATGAAAAGTGGAGAAGGTCGAAATTAAACAGAAAATGATAATACCACACTTCTCAGATATTTTACAAAGTTTTTTCGTATAATCCAACAAGTAATGGATAGTAAGTAGAGATTCAGAATTAACGTGTATGAAGTGGTTTTCATCCGATCTCAATAGTATTTAAGTATTATATATTCTGTCAAACAAGTATCGGGAATTGTTCAATAAAGCGCAGAATCAAAATTTATTTTGTCGGCTTCAAAATAGGCTCCATTCGAAGCAATACACATATGCCAACGATTAGTCTGGTCATCAAATCATCACTTAAACGCGTTTGAAGAGATCTTCTTCAGCTCCTTCAGCGCATTCTCCTGAATTCACCCTATCCACTCAAAGCGGTGTCCGAGGAGTGGCATTTTAAGTTTTGGAAAAATGAAAAAGCCACAGGGGGCTAAATCCGATGAATACGGTGGTTTTCCGATGATATTTGCCGAGTTTTTGGTAAAAAACTGTTCGCCTTGTGAGACGGTGCGTTATCATAGTGCAAAATCCATGAGTTTTCTTTCCACAAATTGGGCCGTTCCTACTCACATGCTCTATCAAACGTCGCATAACTTCAAAGTAATATTCTTTATTTACCTTAGAAACAATTGTAACCATTTCCGAGTTCACAACACCATGATAATCAAACGAGTAACATGATTTTCACTTTTGAGCACTTTCAGCCATTCAGCCGTCTGTTGACTGGTTTGCATGTCAAACTCATATACCCACGTCTTATCACCTCTTATGATGCGCTGGATAGACGTTGGGTCCGAATTCACTTACTCAATGTTTTACTTACTTACATGCCTTCAGCCACCTTCTTCCGATGAATTTTTTGAAAGAAATTCAACTGTTTTGCAACTAGTCGAGCCGCCAGCAGCCACGCGTCTCATGCCGAATTGATAGTGTAAAATGTTGCGAATTGATTCGTGAGACACACCAAGGTAACGAGCTACCTCCCTCAAACTTAAATGATGGTTTTCCAGCACCATTCCCTTGACTTTGTCGACGTTTTCATCCGTTGAAGACGTTGATGGGCGACCAGATCGGGGCAAATCTTCTACGACTTCTCGACCCTCTGCAAAATACGAGTACCACTCGGAGACCCGTGTTTTTGATAAAGTACACTCGCCATAGGTTTTCTGCTATAGGCTTTCTGCAACATTTTCATCGAGTCGGCACACGAAATACCGTTCATAACACAAAATTTAAGACAAATTCTTTCTTCGATATTTGTATCCATAGTGAAAATCGCAGAGGACACCTGCGGTTGACTGATATATGTAATTAAATGATAAAAATAAGCTAATTGACAGATCACACTCAAAATCTGCAACACTATAGAGGACAGTGGTTCCAGTTGTTCCAGTTGTTGTTTGGATTCGTCATTTGTATAAAATGTAAGTAATTTTGCTACATTTATAACAGATTACCAATTATGAAAAGAGAAAAAACAAATTACGTGTTTTTTCTATTTTCATAATTGACGTTTATGTCGTTAAATAAACCGTTATGGGAACACAAATATTATATCCTTGTGCGTAAGTGTGCGCGGGTGTAAAAAATGTTTTGTTTAAGCCTTAAAAATAGACAGAAATAGTCGACTTCCCTTCATCACCGCCCAATAAGTTTTTCCTCGAAGCTTTTGTCTATAGTTTTTGGAAATCTAATATACAAAAGACAAAATTCCAGCTCTTCATCATATATCACTCAGTTTGCTTTGTAATTACATTGCTCTTTATATTATACTGTTTCTTCATTGAAAAGTTATTAAACCCTTCAAGTTTTACACGATATTAAGGGCACTTCACTAGTCTCCCTGCAACAAATTACGAGTTTCATATGACATTTTGCACTAGAGTTGCCTTTTTTATTTTGCGCCCAATAATAGAAACACAATAAACTATTAATGCAAATGGCTTTATTCTCTTTGGAAGCCAGTACACTTCTTCATCCGCCTGAACCGATTTTCAAAGCACCTTTGCCACTCAGAAGTGGATACCTCCAAACGAGGTATTGAAAAGCGTTGATCTCGCATTTTATTTTTAATGTTCGGAAACAAAAAGAAATCATTAGGTGTCTAATAGGGGCTCTAAGGTGGATGCCTCATTAACTCGATTTTTGAATGCTCAAACATTTGAGAGCTCGCATTATCTTGGTGAAGGACGAAATTTTCCGAAAACTTTTGGCTTTAAGTTTCTTTACACACTCGATCATTTGCTTTGAGGTGCTTCATCCGCGAACAACATTTGTTGGATTAAGCTCGTAAAGAAAAGTGGCTGAAATGGGACATGACAAACTGATTTTGCTGCATGACAACGCCAGGCTACACGTTGCTAAATCGGTCCAGAAATATTTAGGGGGACTGAATTGGGAAATCTTGTCCCAGCCGCCATATTCCCCAGACATTGCTCCTTCGGATTACCATCAATGCAGTGTTCCGATCAATGCAGTCAGCCCTTATTACAGAGAGTCAAAAGAACTCGAAATTTACATCAGAGAAATCCGTATGCTGCCTGAAAGATGGAGTAAAGTTGTAGTTTCCAATGATACATACTTCACATAATATCAAGTCTTATTTAATTGTTTAATATAATATATATATATATATATATGTGTGTATCCTGCGATCAATGGATTCAGTAGGCGTATCAGCTGAACGACTCTTAGTTGGTTCTTCAAGCTGAGTAAAATTGCTATAACTTAGGAAATAAAAATATTCAACACGAGCTAGAAAACTGAGCAGATACGAGTATTTTGTTGAATTTCCTTAATATTTGTATTACAATTTTTTAAATATGCAAACATATTTTATTACATAAAAACGCATCAAAGTACCATTATCACATGTGACCATGCATACCAATGAGGCAATTGCTTTGCTTTGTTAGCGCTTGTGTCGTTATATATTTATATGCATACTTGTGAGTGACTGCGCCGCTGACTTGTTGTCCTTTCAATTTAATTTTATGTGATTTTGTTTTACATTTAAATTATATTTTCATTGGCTTTGTTGGATTAAGAGCACTCATTGTTTAAATGTGCATGCATTTATATACAAATTAAAAGTACTTATAAACATATAGACAGGTTTACTGAATGCATGTGCATGCTTATAAATCCAGTTCATAAATATACCATATGAATGGCGACTCAAGGCTGGTACTGGGTTAGGTTAGGTTATGCTGGTTGGCGGAAGCCACGCAGAGATCATTTTGGTACATAGCGATACCAGATCAGAGTCCTATTTAGCGAAAATATGCATAACTCAAGATACGCGTACTGTTCGCGAATTTTAGGAGTCGCTCAAGCTCCAGTTCAGGAATAGATTCTAGCATTTCAAAGCTGAAAGCGTCCAGGTAGCATAGTTTAGTTATCGAGAGAGCCAGACGGTGGCATAGAAGATGCTCCAGTGTTTTTCTTGTATCCGCCTCATTACATTTCCTACAAACGTCGTTGGGGGCTAAATTTAGCATTGCAAGCGTGTGCTGCCACTAGTCAGCGACCTGTTAGTATACCAACTAAAGTTATAGAGTACCTTCTATCGAACGATATAGCCGATATAGTATACTTGTCATCAAATGCGTGTTTACACATGATCCTGGCAACTTTGCAATTGATTAAGCTAAGCCATCTGCCGTTTGCCTTTCTTAGCAATTTGTTCCTCTAGTTATTTTTGAATTGTGCGCAGGGGCTTAAGTATCTGACTTGTTTGATCGCCTGCAAGTCTTGCGCCTTCTTTAGCAATTCCATCCACTGGCACATTTCTCTGTATGCCGTCATGCCCAGGAACCCAATAAGCACAAAGCCTGCGGTTACGAGCGAGCTTATCGATTGCTTCCTTGCATTGATGGACAATTTTGGATGAAACACAGTATGATTTCATCGCTTTTATAGCCGCTGGGCTATCCACGTAGAAGTTTATTGTGCAGTTGCATCTGTATATCCATACAAGTTCTGCTGCTTTCTTTACAGCAAATATCTCAGCTTGGAACACAGTACAATAGTTAGGCAGTTTAAATGCCTTATTGATGCCAGCGCCGACTCCCACTTCCATTTTTGATCAATCAGCGAATACTTTGATGGTGTTACGTCTCGGAACCAAGCCATTGCGTCTTCAATAACGGTCTTTAGTGGTTTTCCAAAACTCATAACTAGAACCATATACGACTACATATTCTGAATTCATTGTGGCATTTCCAGTAATAGAGCTATGTGTGAAGGATCTAGAGGTAAGCTGTTCGGTTGTTTGTAACTTCAAAGTTGAGTTTGCACCCCGATTTTCTGCATAGAGATCAATTGGTGTTAGGTTGAAGATAGCCTCGAGAGCTGTCGTTGGAGTTGATTTCATAGATCCCGCACAGCAAAGCGCAAGAGTTGTTGAACTTCCAAACATCCTTTTACATGCGTATAAAGCATTCGTGGCCTTCTTCACCCTCTCACCAACATTGGATTTCCCCATCAATTTATTCTACACTATTACGCCTAGGTATTTGGTGCAGGATTTCAGCGATAGAGAGACGCCGTCGAGCAAGGGTTATGTCCATGCTCTAACTTTGTATTTCTTTGTAAAGAGAAGTCAGTTTTTTCAGCATTGACGCTCAGTTGTGTACTGTTGTAAAAGCGTCACTCATTAGAGCGCTTAGTTTCGAGAGACACCTACCTGTAATAACTTAAGCAATGTCATCTCCATATGCAATCAGTCTTGGAGCTCTACCTTCAAATTGAGTGAGCATTTAGTTTACGAATATCAACCAGAGAAGTGGCAATAAGACACTCCCTTGAGGAGTCCCTCTGCGTGCTTCCCTCGTCAAAATAGTCGCACTCCATTCTCTCGAATACTTCTGCAGTTCAGCAGAATTGCAATCCAGTGATATATGGCAGGATTCATTTCTACACCATTAAGGCTTTCAAAATAGCGTTGATGCATTGTTGAATGCCCCAGCAATGTCCACAAATACTCCCAAAGCATATTCTTTATATTCAAAAGCTTTTTTAACACTGAAAACCAGAGTATGTAGGGCAGTCTAAACGCCCTTGCAAAATCCAGAAATACTTCCAAAAGCATATTCCTTATATTTCATAGCTTTTCAACATTGAATACGAGATTATGTAGTGCAGTCTCCGTGGATCTGTCTTTAATATACGCGTGCTGTGATTTTGGCAGCCCTTCAGGGGTCCTAACCTGTACCCTATATGGTTTGCCAAAAGTTGTAGAAAGATTTTGAGAATGAATGACGTTGGACTAATCGGTCAATAATCCTTCGAGTACAGATGACAACTTTTATCCCCTTTGGATATAAAGACAACCCTCGCAACTCTGCGATTTGCCAGTACATAGTTTAACCTCAAACACCCCTGGTAAACATTCTTCAACCTGGTATTATTAAACGTGAGGCTTTTTGTATCATGGCCGGAATGATAAGGCTGGTACTAACCTTACTAAGAGATTTATGAGCGCCAAACTGGTGCACTTCCAGTGAATTTATAACTATAATTAATTCGCGTACTTGCCTGGTAAATCGGATTTTCAAAAATCCACATTAGCACTAAATTTGATAAATGAGATGTATTGCCGTAAGGTTCTGCAGCTCTTTTAAGTAGCCCTGCAGCATTGATAAATTCGACATATTCAAACAGGTTCTCGAATTCCCCATGAAATGATGAGTATTCCATCACATTCGTACAACTGCGCAGTGTCTGGACATTGGTGGAAAATATTTCAGGCGGAACAAACTTTGGTGCCTCGCTGGGAAAGGACTTGGGCCGACTTTTGCCGCTTCCGTTGAAAAGATTTTGCAAATCACATGCAGTGGGTGCTTAAATATCCCTTTCTTGTGTAAAAAAGGGAGTGATATTTATCGAGAGTTACCATTGAAGGTATATGATTTAAAAAAGAGGCCTAAACTTCTTGGATAAATTCAACTTCCTTCAGATTAAATATGCCAAAAATGATCTCTGTGAGCAGTTTGACTATAACAAGCAAGTGTGTGAAGATTGATGAGCTTAAGTGGATTTATGAATTGAGTAGTGTTTGGAAGAAGATCATAAACGGCCGCTATCTGTGTTTCATTTTTCGGATAGTCAACACACAACGCTTTTATTCTTCAGTTCTGGGTATATCGTACTCCGCAGACGGCAGACAATTATTGAAAATTGCGCCATGATAGCGAAGTGCTTCGAAACTATGTAGTTAAATCCCACCAGTTCTGAAACTCAAATTCTGTTTCACTATATAGTTCACCTTTTCTTGTTGGGTTACTGCGCGGTTTTTCTTCTCTGCGTTTGCTTAGTTGTTTGAATTCCAATTTATTTGATTGTAGCTGCCTCAACACTGATACTCTTTCCTTTCGTTAGTATGTTTGTATTGTTTGTATTGTTGACACTTTTTCTGCAAACAACGCATTTTTTACATTTTGAAAATATTATTTATTTGTATACGGACTGTTTATACTATTTTTAATAAAAATATTATATAAAGCGTGAATGTAATGGTGTGCTTCGTGTGCTTTTAATCGAAAAATTGTTGATCTCTGTAGTAGTGCACGTATGGATGCATATATTTTGTGCAGGCGTTTCTGCGACAAACAACACATTCCAATTAATTATTGAATTTACTTGTATTTATGCTTTTATTGTTCGCTCTTTTATTTGTGTAATGTTTACTCACTCTCACAATTTAATATAAATTTTTTTTCTGCGAATCATCATCACAAACAATCAGCGTCACATTCCACACTCTCTGAAGTTATTGAAATTCAAAATATTTTATAATATTTCGCTTGTAAATATATCTTTGAATTATTTAAAAATGTGGAATATGCCTTCATATTTATTTATTTATTAATTTTTTCTCATTTAAGTTTTTAAATTTTGGCATAAAGTATTGTTGCTTATGGTATTTAATTAAAATGTTATGTAGCTGGTAGTATGGAAGGAGAATTATTAAACAAAATTTATATTATTAGAAATGGAATGATTATGTAGACAACAAAAAATAAACTTACATATTATACATATAATCTATTACTTAAATGCTCTGCTACTAAACTATTTATTATGTTCCTCTATAACTCTTCAATTCCCAGTTTTTCCTATACTTACATTAGTGCGGGTAATTTTTTTTGTTTGACAGAATAATGAGAAACCGCCTGTCGTGGTACCATTACCGAATTTGACAATGAGTTACGTCGATTTAACACAAGTATGGCCAGATTACCATTTTCGTAACTTGATTTAGTATTTTTTGTTTTGTTATTTAGTCTCGGAGTTTTAGTTCTTTCTTCATGACATTTTTTAAGTCTGTTCCAATTAAAAGTAATGTTTATAATTTTGTAAAATATACATTTTTAAAAATTAGTTCAATAATTCACTCAGTTTTATTTAGCTTTACTTTTTTTAACATCTGGTAGCATTGCCCGCGATTGCAGTTGTTGTTGGTGTTCTTCTGCTCTCAGCAATCAAATCTTTCTCTCACTACTGCAGTGTTGCCTAGTTTTGGATATAGGTAAAAACGCACTAAAATGCCCATTTAAAGAAAATAAAGCACCGAATTTTTATTGAATTGCTTAAAGAACTTTGTATACGTGAACTGGTATGTATTTAAATAGTGCGTTTGTTTTATATAAATGTGTTATGGATATGTAAAATTTAATTTATGAGTTTTTTTGTTCAAAGAAACTCTTTTCTTAAGGGAACGACTTATTTACTATATTTCAGGTTATAAGCAAAATACGGTACTCTTTTTGTGCAAATGTTGTTATGATTTCTTCAGTATTTTCTGGTATTTTGTTGCCTATTTTTACTATGAATACACCTCTTGTTGCCCTATGTCCCACTAAGGATTGAGGGCCGGAAGGAACGATTACACCTCGATGGTTTTAATTCGTATTCAGTAAATTCAACCGATTTTTTAAATGTGTAAGAAGTTTTTCAATGTAAAGAAGGGTTGAGAGAAGAAGATTTAATATTCTTGAATAACCTTAAATGGAGCAAAAAATTAAATTTTCACTTTCAAAATATCAAATTTGATAAGAACCAACAAATTTTTTTTAAAATGTGTAAGAAGTTTTTCAATGTTAAGAAGAGTTGAGAGAAGAAGATTTAATATTCTAACATAACCTTAAATGGAGCAAACAATTTAATATTCATTAACAATAAAATCTTTTCAGAGTGATCTTTTTCAACATTCTTTAGTTTAATAATACAGTTTTTTTTAACTTACAGTTTCGGTAGCTTTAAATTAAAAACAAAAAAGAAACAAACATCAAACTTAAAAAATTTCGCATTTTGGATATAAAAAAGCACTAAATTTATTGCGCAGAGCAAATGGTTGGCAACACTGCACAACTCGGCCAATGGGACATCACATACTCTCTGATGAACGCAATCTTGTTTCTATCATTCTTGGCTCAACATCAGACCGTTAACCGACTCTCAGCGATATTGACGCAATCATCTGATTGGCTGACGTAACTGGGTGGCTTATGAAAAAACTGAGACTGTGTTGGTGATATACGAAAAAAATCAACACAGCCATCACTTCGTTGCCGTCTGAACAACGATTAATTGGGTGAGTGTGTGAATACGTGTGAAATAAACAGGCAGAATTCGGCTGCCGAGTCAGCTATTACGTGGCAGCCGAAGTTACTCTGACAATTTTTTTTTTCACCAAACAGGATGGTCAAATCTTTAATACAATTATAAGAGCAAAAGTCCACCAGAGCATAGCTCTACAATCAAATTCGTGAACCCTAAATACTAAAAGAAGATATTTTTAATTAATATGGAGAGAAAAAGAAAATATAAGAAGATATTTTTAATTAATATGGAGATAAATATTTACCTAAGTACTATGAATGTGATTTTTTTAGAGCAAACGTGCGGCTGCCGTAACCGAATGGGCCATTGAAAATGAAGAAAAAGTTTTTCTTTCTAATAGCGGTCGCCCCTCGGGAGGCAATGGCAAACCTCCTAGAGTATTTCTGCCATGAAAAAGCTCCTCATAAAAATATCTGCCGTTCGGTGTCGGCTTAAAACTGTAGGTCCCTCCATTTGTGGAACAACATCAAGACGCACACCACAAATAGGAGCAGGAGCTCGGCCAAACACCCAAAACGGATGTACGCGTCAATTATATATATGCAGGGTGTACGAATAAATTGTGTGACCACTGTATAAGTTTTAATATCACTAACATTAATACATTCCTTTGTTAAATAACCAATAAGTGCAAATCATGGAGAAACAATGTAGGGAAATATGTTGGATCGTTTATTTTACCACAAATTAACACTTGCATCCATGTTAATGAAACATTAAAATTCTCTGATACAACAATTACCATTTCTGTTAGCACTTAAATTTTTACATACTTATATAACTACGCGTACAAATTTTGCTGCTGTGTTTATATTTTTATTTATTTATTTAATATAATGAAATATACTTATAAATAAATATATTACATATTTGTGGCAGCACTAGCAACAATGCCTTCAGCTGCTTAGTGTATATAATAGATGCTACTATATTAGTATTAGTATAAATAATTATAATTTGTACAACCAAAATTAAATTTGATAGTTTAAGTTCATTAAATTTTGTTACTTAATTTAGCTTTGCTGATATATTTGTATATTACTGAAATATTTTCTGCAGTAGGAGCTTTTAAAAGCTCTGATGGTGTGTTCGATGAAAATATTTCTCCCCTGATCTTGCTGAGTGCTGGGCATGTATCCAGGATGTGTAGCGTAGATGTTGATGTGCTGTTACAATAAGCGCAACCTGGATCGTAGCTTCTATTGAGAAGATGTTGGTGTGAAAGTGCACAATGTCCGAGGCGTAGTCTTGAGAAAACTTTGAGCGCTGGAATACTACATGTTGTAGGGTAAGTTGTTTTAGTTTTGTTAGGATTAATAAGGCGATACCGGTTATTGTAAGTGCTCCATAACTCTTTTTGTTGATTTTCTTTCATTTTGTAAATATAGCGTAATATATCATTTTTCTCGTTTGTCTCTACGTAGTAGCAGGGCATATGTGGTACCTTTTTAGCTTCCTTATCGGCTACTTCGTTGCCATGGATACCGCAGTGGCTCGGTACCCACATTAATTTTATTTTAGTCTTATATGCAATCAGGGTATCTCGAATACATGCAATTAGCGGGCTTACGTTATTTGGGTTCTGAATCGCCATTATTGTTGAGAGGCTATCGGTGCATATGGTGTATTTTCCTTTTGACGTTACCGCCCATTTTGTTGCTGATTTCACAGCATAGGCTTCAGCTGAGAAAATGGAGCAGTAGGGTAATAGCAACCCTTTGCTTATAATGCAAGAATCGTCAGAAACGACTGCATACGCGGTATTATATTAGTATAATCTTTTGATCCGTCAGTGTATACGAAAATCCAACCGTTGGAGTGAAGTTGGTGTTTTCGACTCGTAAAAACTTGTTTGAAAGTATCTGCACAGGTGTTGTGCTTTGGAAAGCACATTAATTCGTCTACCAAAAAAGAGGAATGTAGCGCCCATGGGGGATGTTTGCTGATTTTTAAGCACCTTGGTTTTATGTCAGGCTCAAGATGCGCTGTCTTTTGAACAACCCGATGGATGACTGATTGCTTTTTTATATGCCGCTTTCGCGTAACCGCTTGTTTTACTTTGTTGTGTAATATCGGATTATGGGTATAAAAAAGTTTAGGTATCAGTCGTAATGTGCTCAATTCGAGTCTTTCTTGGATATGTGGCATGCCAGTTTCAGCAAGTATATTCTTTGTATTCGTCGTGGGAAAAGCTCTTATGCTGCGTCTGATAGCCGAATGGTATGGCGCGTAAAGTTTTTTAAGTGAGTTTCCAGCGTGGTGCCCATATATTGGAAGGCCGTAATCAATGGCTGATAGGAGTAGAGCCTTAGTTGTGTTGATTAGGATATTCGGATGAATATTTGATTTTTGCGATGAGAGGAATTTAATAATACTTAGTTTATCAAATAACTTTTTTCTTAAAACTAAACAATGCTCCTTAAAGTTAAATTTGGCGTCAAATATGATACCTAAAATCTTAAGTTTATTTACATTTGGTATTTGAGTGTTGTATCTTAAATTAAATCCATCACATGTTTTTTTGTGGAAAATATGTAAAGTGTTACATTTTTGAAATGATATGTTGGCTCCCGATGTGAGAGACCATTCAGAAATTTTGTTTAAGATTTCTGTAAAAGTATCTTTGACTTGCGTCAAATCGAATCTTCTTGAAAAAATCAGAACGTCATCTGCATAAATACAATGTTCTACTGGGAACTGGGATATAATTTGGCTAATTTTATTAAAAGCGATCATAAATATTGTGACTGATATTGGAGAGCCTTGAGGTATACCATTTTCTAACGGAACGCAGTGTGAGTAGTTATTATTGAGTTTAACTCGGAATTTTCTATTGCTCAAAAACGTTTTAACAAAGTTGTAAATTTTTGGGCCTACTTTGCAGTTGGCTAGTTCTTGAAGGACGTTATGTGCACCGATACGATCGTATGCCTTCTCGAAATCTAGACTTAGAGCTGTTAAATGCCCCTTATTGGCGATTGCGGTTGCCGCGGAGTGTTCGAAATGTAGTAGAGCGTCTAAAGTACCATGCCCTTTTTTGAATGCTACTTGGTTAGCGCTAATTGACTTAGTTTTTTCTGAAAACCACATAATCCTTTTGGCTAATATTTTTTCTAATATCTTTCCTAAGCAGGGTAATAAGGATATGGGACGGTAGCTGCTAATTTCCAACTGCGGTTTGAGAGGTTTAGCTATTGGTATTGCGTCTGCTACCTTCCAACTCTGTGGGTAAACACCTTGCGCAAAAATTTCGTTGTACAAGTTTACTATCCTTTTTTTAAAGGGAGAAGGACAGTTTTTCAACAAAGGGTATGATATCCTATCAAGGCCTGGTGTTTTTCCCTTAGAGTTGGCGACGGCTCTCTCAAACTCGTCAGTAGTGATATCAGACTCCAGATATTTTGCAGAGATACTTAGTTTCCCTTCAGGTTTATAAAGTCGGTTAGTAATGCTATTCTTTTTTTCTATGAACTCATTCGAAAAGTTGGAATTTTTAGAGTAGGAGCTCCAATATTTTGCAAATTCGTTCGCTATATTACTAGGGTCGGTATATGTACCATTTGGAGTATTTATGCAGGTTATGGCGTTTGATCTCCTAATGCCCGATAGGCGCCCTAAGTCCTGCCAAATTTTCTTTGTGCTGCTTTGCGGGTTAATGTTAGAAGTAAAGTCTTCGAAAGCATTGCGTTTTGCTTTTTTTGCTTCGTGTTTGAAAATGGCATTGTTACGTTTGTATACTAAAAGATCGTGAAAATCTCGTGTACATTTATATTTGTACCAACCCTTTTGCTTTAGAGTTCGTAGTTTTTGTAAATCATTATTCCACCATGGCGTATATCGTGTTAGGCTGAAGTTTTTTGTCTGCGGAATGGAAAAGTGAGCTGCAGTACAAATAACTTTTTTTATTGAGGCTGCTTCTTTATTAATATTAGTTGAAACCGGGTACTTCGTGGATATATTTGTGCACATTTCTTGATATTTAGCCCAATCTGCTTTGTCTGTTAAAAATTTAGGCTTATATTTGTTTTTGTTGTGCTCCTTATTGGATACTATTTCAATAACAATAGGAAAATGGTCACTTCCGTGAAGGTCATTGATTATTTTCCATGTACTGAGAGGTACCAAATTTGGTGTACATGTCGTTATATCGACGTGCGTGAAAGTATGATGAGTTGAAAAGTGAGTGGGATTTCCATCGTTTAGTACAACCATATCAGTCGATAACAAAGAGTCTTCAATAATAGCGCCTCTGTCATTAACAGATGATGAGCCCCACAGAGGACTCCAGGCATTTACGTCGCCTAACCATAGCTTGGGTCCAGTTGCCTTATTTAAAATTTCAAATATATGTGTATGTGAAAATAGTTTATTTGGTGGTATGTATGTATTAATGATAGTGAGCTTTGGGTTATGCGAGATTTCTACAGCAATACTCAGAAGATCATCGTCAGTAAACAGAATTTTGTGAGGTATTCCTCTTTTAACTAAAATGGCAACACCTTGTTTACCATATAGGTTTTGGGGTGAATTGAAAAAATGGGCTTCATATCCGCTTGGAGGGTATGCTTTCTTATTGTGAGGGATATGAGTTTCTTGTAAGCATAAAAGGGATGGGTGGAGTTCTTTTATTAGTAATAGCAATTCGTGGTAATTATTGAAATATCCATTAATGTTCCATTGAAGTACCGAGATCATTGTGAAGGTAGACTAGTGTTTTTATGCGCGACAAAAATGGTGTAGTTGGTTATAAAGAAAATTAGGGAGGTAATTCTGTATTTGTTTTTGATTCCATATTAACATCTTGTTGCTCAATTGGGAGAGCTGGTAGAGGATCAACAGGAGAAAGCAGGTTATCGTTGTTGATTGTGTTGTTTGCTGTGAATGCATTGAATTGTTGAAAAATATTTTCGTGGGTGAAGCAAGTGGTTGTGTTGCCTGTATGTTGTTGGTTGGAAATTAATTGGGTGAGAATATTACTGAGAGGATTATCATGATTTATGTTTTGTTGAGAGGTATTATTTGGTAAATTAGGATTTAGTTGTTGTGGTTCAGTTGGAGGTAAATTATTTGTTTTTGAACTGTTTAGAGATTGTGATGAGTCATTTTGTTGTTGTTGATTAAGTGTGTTAAAATTTTGTGTGACAGAAGCGAAAGAGGGGCCACCAATAATTGAAGGAATTTGGTTTTTGTACAGTGTAATTGCTTCTTTCATTGTACATTTATTATCAACTTGGATTTTTAAAATCTCTTTAGATTGTTGGTATTTTGGACAAAGCTTATCATATGCTGGATGATTTCCGGAACAATTTGTGCACATTGTTCGGGTACATTTTTGGGGGTCATGAGAGGGGAGATTGCATTGTTGGCACATTTGTGGGTTATTGCATCGTTTCATCGTATGATTGAGTTTACCGCAATTCTTACACCGCATTGGGTTTGGGAAATAAGGTTTAACCATTACTGAATGCCATGTGATATCGACTCTATTCGGAAGGTGGAATTTGTCGAAAGTTAGGAGACATACTCCGGAGTGTTTTTGTTTTCCGTCAATAAGTTTGGAAAATTTATAAACCTCTACCACACCTTGGTCAGCTAAGCCCTTTACAATTTCATCCTCACTTAGGTCATTTAGACATGGGGCGTAAATGGTACCTTTTGTATGGTTCAGTTTATCATGATATTTTGCTTTCACCTCACAAACACCATGTAGAGATTTTGTACGTATGAATTTTTCCGCTGTTGGTTTGTCTTTAAGTAAAAGGCAAAGGTTCCCGTCACGAAATTCAGTTATTTTAACGATTTCTTTGCTAATTAACTTCAAGGCGGCGTGAACTGCAAAGCAGCTATATGATTTTAAAGGTTTATCTTCATTTACAGCAGAAATAACCACGTATTTGGGATTTGTTTCAATTTGAGGAAGAAGGGGGAAATTTTCAACATTTTTTTTAATTTTCTTACGTTTTGGTTGGGGATCTGAGGCTAGCAGAGCGAACCTGTTATCCCCCAGGTTTGGTGGCCCCGGGGCCATGCTGCACCAATCACACAAATAACACAAATCAGTAATGCACTTATTTGTTTTTGTTTATATGAAAAGGAAAAGATATGTCGTTCGCAACAACAATTAAGAAAAACGAGAAAATGGAAGACACCGAAAGTTGCGTTCTAAACTCACTAGAAAAAGCACGTCTGCTCAGTAAGAGAACTAGTAGGTGACTGGTTTATATTTTCTTTTTATGGATTTCAAGCAAATAAAAATGAAAATAATGAAATAAGCTTAAATTAAAACGATTTGTACATGGCGTAGCCACCTAACTCTTATGGGCGAAAATGGTAAACAAATTACTCATGAATTAAGTCAACTTGAAAAATCGAAAGAAAAATCGCACCAAAGCATAATTACAATTTTCTTTTAAAAGTCAGTAAACGAAAACGTTTTTCAGTACGCTTCAGTTCTCACTTCTTATTTCATCAATATATGGTAATGAAAAAGTTGATGAAATATACCCAAAAGAGGACACGAGCGAGCTATATTCTTCTTCTTCTTAATTGGTGCTATAACCGCTTACGCGATTTTGGCCGAGTTTAACAAAGCGCGCCAGTCGTTTCTTTCTCGCGCTAACCGGCGCCAGTTGGACACACCTAGTGAAGTCAAGTCCTTCTCCATCTGATCTTTCCAACGCAGAGGAGGCCTTCCTCTTCCTCTGCTACCACCAGCTGGTACCACATCGAATAATTTCAGAGCCGGGACGTTTGTATACATTCGGACGACATGACCCAGCCAACGTAGCCGCGGGATCTTTATTTTAATTCGATAAATTCGGCTGTTGTCCCAGATAAATCAATTATTTAACCAGTCGATCTTTTAAATAAGCTTGAGGACTACGAGCACACCGGTAGGCGAAATGGTTGAAGTGCCAGTCCGCCACTCCTCAAGTAGCACTAAGGAGCCGTTTTGATACGAGCACGCAAGATCACTGTAAAAGTTGGAGTTCCAATAATACCTCGAAGAAATTTAAAACTTTCTCGGTTGTATCTTGACACATTTTTGAGAGTTAAAAAAACTACTAAACTATATCTGTTTTTATAATCTCAACAAATTACCTATTCAAATTGAAGCGAGTTCAATATCCGACTAGCTCGAGTTTTTCTGTGGTAATTCCTAAGGCACAAGGCAAGTCTTTAAGAAAGTAGGTCCTAACCGCTTCTCCCCCTGAGTAAGTAGTCCAAACGATATGTACCGATTAACAAAACTAAACATATTGTTTACAGAGAATCATTTTAATACAAAAAAAAGGTCATATTTATTTTATTTCATTTTATACGCCAGCAACGTTGTAGGTATCAGCAAGTACGGGGTGGCGCGAAATTAATCACCCTTTCGGGAGATTTATAATTTTTACAAGTAGTATCGTACGCCAATCATATTTGACATTTGTGAAGTAGACAGCTGCAGTATGCAAACAGACAAGCAGGGTAGCGCGTAATGGTCAAAATAAAAATTTTCACCACTCAAAGTCATGTTTTTATTTAGTATTAAAATTATGTAAAAATACATAAAATAAAATTCCGAAATATGTGAAGGAAGACCATTTTTGAAACCCGAAACCTGGCTACATCAATAGAACTCATAAATATATTTATTTATTTATTTATTAGAATTCATATATAATACTAAAATGAATTATAATACTAGAACGAGTACCCAGAAATATAATTTGATTTATTAGCTTTATTTCCCTCACTTTTTCCTGATCATTCCCGTTTGCTTCAGAAATCAAATAGTCAACCAATTTTACGAATTTCCTTTTGAACGCTCTTCACTTTTGAAGCAATGCGTCGCCATATTTCACTCTGATACATATATTACATTTTCGGTGCTCTGCCTCATCACACCAACAGTTTCCAATTTCTAAATTTGCATTGTTTAGTGCATGCATTTTTTTGTTGCCCCTTTTTGTATTTCTTGTAAAGCAGTTTTCGTGCAATGAAGAAGTGTACGACAATGAAGCTGTTTTGGAGGAAATGGAAATAGTCCAGCCACTTGGTCAGCGGCATCTAACGGTTGCAAGTTTCCCACTTTTCACTTGATGGCACATTGTAGTTGTCTAATGAAGACATGAATAAAATATAAGATTTGCCATGCTGTTGCCACTGTGCGACTCTTTTTCAGTCGTTGCTGCTTACTGCAAGTTCCTGGCATGTTTTTCTATATACTACCTGTAGATATGTGCGAACTGCTTGGCGAATATTTCAGTCTTTTGAAGAATTTTGTTGATGGTAAGTTCTAAGCTACTACAGCTACATAGCTCATTTCCGTGTCCGTTTGAGATCACCGTTTCCTTCCAGAACCAATTTACGACCGCTTAAGAGGGTAACAAGAGGGGAGGAGAAGCTCAGCCAAATACTGAACGCAGCATACACGTAGTGATTATCTACTTGTAATACAAATGTACATATGTTTATTAGGACCGCCAAAAAAATTATGAAGAGAAATTAAAGGGTGAGATAAAGTAATATCCATCTGTACACATTTTCCAGCAAGTTTAAGGAAGAGTTCATTCATCATATTGAAATTCAATGTTCATTCTCAAAGTATTAGTTGCACGAGAAAATATTGAATACAAAATATCGAAAAAAATTTCAAATTTTTTTGTCAAAAATCAAATTTAGAGGATCACATCATGAACAATTTTTTTTTTTTTGCCGTCTTAATGTATATTCCAAATACCAATCCCCGGATCTTTCGTAAGTCTCCAAACTCAAAGAATTATTTGTCAACAATTTCAGGATTTTTGAAAATAGTAATTTCTTATGAAGTATATTGAATGGAGATAAAGAATGTCTTGTTATTCAACAAAGGAATATCAAAAAGCACTTCGCACTAAGACCACTGCTGTGGCAGATATCAGCTCATTTTCTTGTTTTGAATGTTCAACTCTTCATTTCTCAGTCTCTTCATATTTCTGTCATTTAATATTCGTGTTAAAGCAAATATTGGGTATGGGAATAAGTTTCCGTCCTTTCTTAGCCAAAGTTACAAATTATTTAAACAACTAAATAATAAGTGATAATATATGAAGTATGTGCTATTGGAAGTTACAACTTTACTTCACCTTTCAGGCAGCATACGGATTTCTCTGACGAAAAATTCAAGTTCTTTTGACTTGATCAATTCATTGAGCCAGTTTGCGATGCTCTTGTAAGAAGTGAACCCCTTACCAATAAGGGCTGACTGCATTGATCGGAACACTGCCTTGATCATAATCCGAAGGTGCAATGTGCGGGGAATACGGCGGGTGGATCGATTTAGCAAAGTGTGGCCTGGCGTTGTCATGCACTAAAATCAGTTTGTCATGTCTATCGTCCACCGACCCATTCCGGCCGCTTTTCTTTGCCGCATTAGCTGCAGTCAGTAACGATCACCAGTGATGGTTTCAGATGGTCTAAGGAGTTCATAACAGATGACACCCTTCTGATCCCACCAGATGCACAACATGACCTTTGAAGCATGAATATTTTTCTTCGTTGACGATGAATCTGGTTCAACTGACAAGCTCCAACTTATTCGACACTTAGGGTTATCATAATAGACTCATTTTCCATCGCCAGTGATGATGCGATGCAGAAAATCTGTTCACTTCTGCCGTTCAAGAAACATTCACACGTCACCAAACGTCTCTCGATATCCCTCTCCTTCAGAGGTGTGGCAGCCAGTTACTTGCTCTCTAGACTATTCCCATCGCTTGTAAGCGTTTTTCGATGGTTGATATGTCAACATTCAACTCTTTAGACATATCATCAAGGGTCCGACATGCGTTTTCATCCAATAATTGTTGTAGTTGAGTATCTTCAGTTTTTTTCAGTGCCCCTTCGCGATATTTATCATTTACGTCGAAATTGCCACTTGCCACTTTGGAAACGTCGAAACCATTCTTTACAAGTTGTAGTTGCTGGAGCGTCATTACCGTAAATATTGATCAATATAGGACACGTTTCAGCTTCACTTAAAAGGTAATAATGAAGTATGACTTCTCGCAAATGGTGTTTTTTGGGACGAACGTAGATATTTTTGGCGTCAGATAAAAAGGATCTTTACGCTTCAAACGAATGTTAGCTACTGCGTTCGAGACCTCACATAAACACCTTCAAATCATCAGTATATTACTAGACCGAACTAAAAAATAGTATCAGCAGCGGCACCTATTTAAAGATATAAGACAACATTGAAGCAATGCTTTTTTTCCGTTTTCGGGACAACTAGAAAGTGCAGCACTCAGACACAATTAAGTCCACTGTACTACATTCGGGTATAATTTTCTTTAAATCTACCCGATCTTCAAAGAAATCTGAGTAAATTTTGTGGTGCCAAGGAGCCACGGTGGTCGCTTCTTAACACATCAGTCCCAAAGACCTCAAACCTGATTCGAGCGAAGGCGGGGCAGACGCACAGGAAGTGGTCCATCGTCTCATCCTCTACATCACAAGCTGGACAAAGTACACTGTCTGAGATGGCTACCATTTCCATGTGCTTCGCCCAGTTGTTACAAAACAATGAATATCTAAAGCCCTGAATTTCTGGCTTGTAATATCGACATCGCATTAACACCTATAACAATGTCAGCCTGGAAAGCCAATGCAGAATCTCTTGAGTAGTATGGTAAAGTGCTCTCTCGACGAACAAAATAAACACTCTACAAGGCTCTCATCATGCCCGTCCTAACGTATGGCACAGAAGCTTGGACAATGACAGCATACGATGAAGCGACGCTTGGAGTGTTTGAGAGAAAGATTCTGCGGAAGATTTTTGGACCTTTACACGTTGGCAACGGCGAGTAGCGCAGGCAAAGAACAATGAGTTACATGAGCTTTACGACGACATAGACATAGTGCAGCGAGTAAAGATCCAGCGGCTACGTTGGATACAAACTCTCCGACTGTGAAAGTATTCGATGCGGTACCAGCTGGTGGTAGTAGAGGAAGATGACGGCCTCCTCTGCGTTAGAGAGATCAGGTGGAGAAGGACTTGACTGTAGGCAGGAGAAAGAAACGATTGGCGCGCTTTTTCAAATTGGCTCAAAATCGCGCCAATTGAGAAGAAGAAGAGTATCGACATCCCGGAATTGCAAGAATCGAATAAATGGGCATCCCTAATGCAAATAGATACATACATATATGAATGCTTCTATTACAAGGCACACAAAAAACCTACAGACCATGCAGCAATTCCTTATTCTTATGCTACTACGTTTAAGGATAAGACATGTAGATGTGTCGTGAGCTTTAATAGGTTTCCACTACTGCAGAATTCTTTTGAATCGGCAACGCTTTACTGCTTTTCTAAAGGGAAATTTCGTTTACGTTGCTCTTGCTGCGATGATTTTCAATGAATTTCTTTACTTAAAGCAATACGTGTCACATGCAACAAAAAAAAGAAGCTGTGATAAAAAGAGAATTATTGCACGATTTGCGCACACCTGACTCTTTCAACTAAAGTGAATGATTCTATTATGCGAGTATATCTGAAAAGGCTGCCTAAGCATTTGAAATGGAAATAAGAAAGTTTAGAGGTTAGCAAAAAGTTCAGAAAAAGTCATGATCGATAATTCACTTTCCTGAATTGAGATATGCTGTACGAGTGTTACAATACAAAATGAGTCTTATATGCTTTTTCTTTATTAACAGCTACAGCTGCCTCCTCACACTCTAGTGGGATCGGCAGTTACCATTAATGACTGTTTTTCTCCATTAGTGACACTAATAAAAATTGCTACTGAGCCATGAAATTCATAGGACATCAATACAATTTTTGGTATTCTTCAGTTTATCGAATCTTGCAGCTAATTTCATGCAGGTTGAAATTTCGGATACGGTTATTTGAAAACCAAAACGCGTATCGCCGTGTTTAAACGCTTAATTTGTTGTTACGAAAATTTAGTTAGGAAAGGAAATGAAGTCCCTTATTTTCATATTTCTAAATTTTTTATTAAAGCTCATTTATTGCAGTGTTCTTTTTGCTAAAAATAATTAACACAAATTAATAAACTAAAAAACACTAAAATATTTAGTGTGATATCTTTCGGTCTTTTATACAGTTTTTAGCTTCGTTAGCGTCGGCTCCACTGGTTTTTTGTTGTTTCGATTCCGAGCTTGTTCCATTCTGCCCAAAGCGCCTTTTTAAGCTGCTCTTTGTTCGAATGATGAGACACGTACATATTATATTTGGGTTGGGAACCAAACCTAGAGCCAGTAATTCCCGTCCAGAGAAATATTTGGCGCTCTTTCGATTGAACGCATTCGAGCAGATCGACCATAAAGAGGTTGATAAACTCCTCAGCTGAGCGTAAGATAGTTACTCAGAAACAGTTACTGCCGGAATCTCTTAGCTAGGACTTTAGAACCAATTGCTGCTCTAGTTTTTGCCATGCAGGTCATGCCACCTATTTTGACAGAGAATTTATTTGATAAATTATTAAATGAGATTAAAATAAAAAGAAATATCCACGTTTAAATTAAATGTCTTTTATTAAGAATCATTCTTAAAAGGACTTGGTATTAATTGTATCCAATTTGGTTAAAAAATTCTCATTATTTACAAAATATTGAAAAACTATTTTTTTTTTAATTTTGGATGCATATTAACTGGTGGCATATGCCACTTGCCATTTATAAACTCAGTTAGGCGTCCACAAACGCTGAGTGAAATATTCACAAGGACGAGTAGAGAGATCTACAAAGAAACTCAGCCAAAAGATGTGCTCTAAGACTGAAGATGCCGGGACAATTCTCACAGAGGCTTTCTGGTTATAACAACATTCTGGATTCAATCGGAACGTCATATTACGAAATTCCAGGAGTAAAATTTGCAAAAAGCTTAACGCTATTATTAGAGCAAAATGGATGACAGAAAGGTCTAGAATCTACATACCATTTATACAATTTCTTTACAGATGGGTCTAAAATAGTGAAAGGAGTAGGATCGCCGGTATTTTGTCCTTAATTTGATCACAAAAGTGTTTCAGACTCCCTAATTACTGTAGTATATTTCAAGCTGAAATCTACGCCGCAACAAAAGCAGCTAAATTAGCTCTGGAATTAACTCCTATTAAAACGCGGACAAACATCTAAAACCAGAACAAAATAAGAAACTAGCTCTGGAGACACAGCCGATATGGGAACACTCAACCTTCTATAAACCTGCCAAAATTATGCTAAGAAAATAATACGACACCTACCGGTGACGGAACCGAAGATGCTGATCGCATTGGACTTTCTTCTGAAGCCACCTTAACGAAAAATGTAAAAAAAAAACAGAAAAACGTTTTGCAATAAAGAAAAGTGAAGTTGCGTGAAATAGCAGAGAGCATATTCATGGAATTGATCAATAATGTCTCAACAAACGCGTGACGGGTGCCGCGCGTAAATAAGAACGTCTTGACCATTCGAAGCGCGTTTGGGTGACAGCAAAATTGAAGGAGCACGGCTACGAATTATATGCTCGATGTACGCTATGTTCTACGCCCATATTCTCTCGATGCCACTTCTGCCCCCGCTACTACATAATATGTACATTTTCCTAATCGTGAAGTTACTCTTCATGGGAGAACAAATTTGCTGGGATTCTGTGTTTCCTTATAGAACGAAATTTACAAGAAAACTAAGTCCCGCAGGCTTGATGATTTGGTTGGAATTTCGTTAAATTATTCTTCAAATATCATTTGCATGTCAGATCAAGCCCATTTTGACCTGCAAATTCGCAAGATTGTTGAATATTGTGTTATTCTTCCTTATAAATCTGTGCGCTTTGCAAGATATTGCAACCCCGCACATAGCCCAGCCTGTTATATCAAAGTTACAATGAAAATTTCACGTTAGAATTATTTCCAAGAGCTCAACATTTCGTTCGTTTTTCACAGAAGTTTTTAAAATTTTAATAATTTTTTTATCAAATTTTTCTGGATACTTTATTAGTTCGCATCCCACTACCGTAGACACTTCTTCTCATATTGATGCTGTTGTACGTTTTACAATCTAAACAGAACTCCTTATAAGCAATCTTTGCAGAATTCCTTACAGAATTAATACAATACATGAACTGTGAAGAAGAAACAACAAACAAAGGATATCCGTATGAAAGTGTCAACGGACTTGCCAACAAAGGCAACTTTGACAGCAGCGAAGCAAACAATTTCTACAAATAGGGAAACTTTGGCTGTAACGATTTGATTGCCGGTGGGAGTTCATATCTAATAGTTGCAGCTGCAATGCGGATGACGTCTATTCACCTGCATATTGAGATTTTCACAGAAGCTTAATGAAACATTTTTTCTTTTGCACGATTTTGTTTTTTTTTTGTGTTTTTGGAAAAAAATCAATTGAAGTAGTTCAAGTAGACGCCACCCGAATAAAGGGCACAACAATTTTTTTCAGAAAAAAAATATCACCAAATAAATGCGATGCAAAACATGGTAGCTGTAACAGCACTAATTTAAAATTTGAAACTATGGAGGGGGAGGCGTATCTGCCGTAATTTCTGCACCTGCCAATTACTCAATCAAAGTCGGCTGAGAATGACAACATGCCAAGACTTTTATAACTTTCAGCTTTATTATCAAATTTTTGTTGTTATGGCGACTGCTGCAGCTTCAGAAGCTGATATTAATCTCTCATTTTAAATGCTCCGCTTCCCTATTGGCAGCAGCAATATAGGAAAGCAGTGATGGGAAGTATAAAGAGCGCGAAAATAAGTTCATCTAAGATGTTGGCAATGAAAATGATATTGCACTGCTTTTTTCACACTTCTTCTTCTTAATTGGCGCGATAACCGCTTACGCGATTTTGGCCGAGTTTAACAAAGCGCGCCAGTCGTTTCTTTCTCGTGCTAACCGGCGCCAATTGGACACACCAAGTGAAGCCAAGTCATTCTCCACTTGATCTTTCCAACGCAGAGGAGGCCTTCATCTTCCTCTGCTACAACCAGCTGGTATCGCATCGAATACTTTTAAAGCCGGAGCGTTTGTATCCATTCGGACGACATGACCCAGCCAACGAAGCCGCTGGATCTTTATTCGCTGCGCTATGTCTATGTCGTCGTAAAGCTCATACAGCTCATCGTTCCATCGTCTACGGTATTCGCCGTTGCCAACGTGCAAAGGTCCAAAAATCTTACGCAGAATCTTTCTCTCGAATACTCCAAGCGTCGCTTCATCGGATGTTGTCATCGACCAAGCTTCTGCGCCATACGTTAGGACGGGCATGATGAGAGTCTTGTAGAGTGTTAGTTTTGTTCGTCGAGAGAGGACTTTACTGCTCAGTTGCCTACTTAGTCCGAAGTAGCACTTGTTGGCAAGAGAGATTCTACGTTGGATTTCAAGGCTGACATTGTTATCGGTGTTAATGCTGGTTCCTAAATACACGAAGTCTTTTACAACCTCAAAATTATAACTGTCTACAGTGACATGGGTGCCGACGCGAGTGCGCCGACTGTTTGTTTGAAGACAGGAGGTACTTCGGTTTGTCCTCGTTCACCACCAAACCCATTCGCTTTGCCTCTTTATCCAGTTTGGAGAAGGCAGAACTAACAGCGCGGTTGTTAAGGCCGATGATGTCAATATCATCGGCATACGCCAGCAACTGTACGCTTTTATAAAAAATTGTGCCTGAGCGATTAAGTTCTGCGGCTCGTACGATGCTCTCCAACATCAGGTTAAAGAAGTCACGCGACAGCGAGTCACTTTCTCTGAAACTTCTTTTGGTATCAAACGGCTCGGAGAGGTCCTTCCCAATTCTGACGGCGCTGCTGGTGTTGAGCAACGTCATCTTACATAGCCGTATTAGTTTTGCGGGGATACCAAATTCAGACATAGCGGCATACAGGTAACTCCTTTCCGTACTGTCGAATGCAGCTTTGAAGTCGACGAAAAGATGGTGTGTGTCGATTCTCCTTTCATGGGTCTTTTCCAAGATTTGGCGTATTGTGAATATTTGGTCGATGGTAGACTTTCCAGGCCTGAAGCCACACTGATAAGGTCCAATCAGTTGGTTGACGGTGGGCTTCAGCCTTTCATACAATACACTCGCTAGAACCTTATAGGCGATATTTAGAAGACTAATCCCGCGGTAATTGGCACAGATTGCAGGATCGCCATTCTTATGGATTGGGCAGAGCACACTTAAATTCCAATCGGCAGGCATGCTTTCATCCGACCATATTCTGCATAGGAGCTGATGCATGCACCTTACCAGCTCCTCACCGCCATGTTTGAATAGCTCAGCCGGCAGTCCGTCGGCGCCCGCGGCTTTGTTGTTCTTTAGCCGTGATATTGCTATTCTCACCTCGTCATGGTCGGGTAACGGAACGACAATTCCGTCGTCAACGATTGGGGTATCGGGATCTTCACATGCTCTATGACATGCGCAGCTGTCACCGTTTACCAGGTTCGAGAAGTGTTCCCTCCATAATTTAAGATTGCTCTGTACGTCAGTCACCAGATCGCCGTCTTTGTTCTTACAGGACAACGCCCCGGTCCTAAAACCTTCTGTAAGCCGCCGAACTTTCTGGTAAAATTTTCGGGCGTTGTTCCTATTGGCCAGCATCTCAAGCTCCTCGCACTCACGTATTTCGGCCCCTCGTTTCTTCTGTCGGATAATACGTCTCTCTTCCTTTTTCAGCTCTCTGTAGCGATCCCACATGGCTCGCGTTGCGCCCGATCGCAGCGTGGCTCTATAGGCGGCATCATTTCTTTCTGCGGCAGCATGACATTCCTCGTCGTACCAATTGTTTTTTCGGTCTCGCCGGAATCCGATTTCTTCTTCAGCGGCGGTACGTAGGGAACGACCTCCGAAGAAATCTGAGTAGATCTTGTGCTGCCAAGGAGTTAAGGTGGTCCCTTTTTAACACATCAGAGCCTAACTGATTCAAACCTGATTCGTGCGAAGGCGGGGCAGACGCACAGAAAGTGGTCCACCGTCTCATCCTCCACTTCACAAGCTGGGCAGAGTACACTGTCTAATGTGTGCTTCGCCCACAGAAAATGCCCCGTCATCAGTCCTGCAGTCTGCTGCCTGCAGTCCCTTGTGCTTAATGACAGGAGGATTTGCGACAGTCGGTCAAACATGACAGGTAACATAAGTTTTGTCCATCTGCAGCCCCTCTCAGACTGCCAAACTCGCTTGTGGGTTGTAGTAATCCATTTGCTAACCGGTTTGTTAGCTACAGAAGAGAGTGGCAGAACGGGCTCTGAACGGGCCCGGGCCAAAGAAGTTGGCCTCAGAGCCCATCCTACCTAAGGAGCCAGAGGTTTCGTTACCCACGATACCCACGTGTCCCGGGACTCATGTTAGCATCAGGCTATTATATCTGGCAACATAGTTCAGCCTGGATTTGCAGAACTCAACTACTCTTGATATGGTTGGGGGCTGCCTAAGGCCATGAGCGCAGCTAGGCTGTCACTGCAGACACATATAAAATCTGCCTCTCTATCTGTTTTCCACAACAAAGTTCATCGCTTCTTGAACTGCATACACCTCCGCTTGAAACACAGATGCATGCATTCCAAGAGCAAAGTGCAGTTTTGTCCCGCTGGACTCCACGTAGACCCCAGAGCCGGAGCCGTGTTCAGTTCTGGAGCTATCCATGAAAAAGCGAAAACAGTGTTTGCCGCGATCATTTCCAGAGTTCGACCACAATTGAGCCTCTGGCAGCACCACACTGTCAGTTTACTTAATGTAAGGAGGTTCAAGGATTTTTGGCCGCTAAATGGGTACAACTAGGTCTGTGCAAACCTACCTACCTACCTTAGATTTGATGCAAGTATCCTAAAAGTGTGTGTGAATATGTTTAATGCCATTAAAAAGAGAAGGCGAACAATAACAAAAAAAAAATAAATAAATAATTGGCGCGTACACTTCTGTTAGGTGTTTGGCCGAGCTCCTCCTCCTATTTGTGGTGTGCGTCTTAATGTTGTTCCACAAATGGAGGGACCTACAGTTTCAAGCCGACTCCGAACGGCAGATATTTTTATGAGGAGCTTTTTCATGGCAGAAATACACTCGGAGGTTTGCCATTGCCTGCCGAGGGGCGACCGCTATTAGAAAAATGTTTTTATTAATTTTGCTTTCACCGAGATTCGAACCAACGACCTCTCTGTGAATTCCGAATGGTAATCACGCACCAACCCATTCGGCTACGGCGGCCGCACAATAACAACATATTCCTATATTTTCTTCTTCTACTTCTTCTCCTTAATCTTTTAGTACAGGTTTGTACTTGATTTTCTTCATACACTTTACAGATAAACAATTTACATTTACGTATACTCGTATATAAAACATTATGAGCATTACAACATATTTTTATTGTTGCACTTCCGTTGAATCTGCATCTCAGCATCTCTCGCCCCTTCTCTTTCAAGGACCACCAGTTCAATGTCATCTAGATAGTATGAAATCTCTCGCTGCTCTCCCTGTTACTTCCATCTCTTATCACATAGTCGTTCCAAGCTCGACGTCTTGTTCTGATGAACTTTATGATATTATATATTTTATTCCAGTTTCGGTTCAGGTTACATCTAATACATTCTTTGTAAAGAGTATCTTTGTAACGAGTAATATTGAGATAAACAAAATCTTTATTTACTTTAAGGTACTCGAGCTCAAGAACAATCGCTGGTTTTGATTTTCTAACCAAATACATATAATGCAATCACACTATTACGTTTGCAACCCATTACGAATTTCTTTTTTTCGCGTTTACTCTCGACAAAATGCTTCCTCGCGCCTGTAAACAATACTCTGAACTGTCATTTAACCAACTAACAGATAGCTGATGCCCGTGCATTCCATAACGAGGACACGACTTCTGGACTGGAGCATGTCAATCCAAATAGTCTTGAATGACTAATTTAGACAAGCTCGCCAAATCCGCCAAGTCCAGAATAGAAAACGCTGTAGAACAGACCTAGCGGACATCGGTTTGTACCTGGTTGCACGTGTAAACACCAGCCATTTGATCCTTCATATCCGCCCTGGATTTATATTTATTGTAGCACAGAATTTGAAATCACAGAGGAGCGAATTCAAAAAGTGTGCCCAACATCAGACTGTTAACTGGCTTTCAGCGATTTCGAAGGAATCAGCTGATTTTCTACCATAATAGGGGATGTGACAGCGGCTTGTTTACAACAAAGGTCGGCAAAGATCAAGATTAAGTTGGTTATATGTATAAGAAAAATGCAACGCAGCCTCTGCTCATATCACTTCGTTGCCGTCTGAACAAAGTAGAAGAGCGTAAGAACAAATGTGAACTGAACAAATACTTGTCTACTGCCGAATCGCCTATGATGTAACAGCCGAAGTTACTCTCACAGTTTTGCTTGGAATGGCCAAACCTTAAAATTCAGCTGTGATAGCTTCGATGCGTCAATGACGGAATTGTAATGTTCGGTCGAGAACCACAACTTTTTCTTTTCTTATTGGGGTTTATCGATTCTGTGCTGACTTTGCAGACTTTGTTTCTGCTCATGGTTCATATAGTATATGCCAACCGTTTTGTCATTTGGTAGGTAGGTAGGTAGGTTAGATGGCAAGAGTATCCTAGGTACACTACAAGTAGCACTTTTGATACCCTAATGTGGACCACTACCTGCAAAACAAAAAAAAAATTGGGTAAGAAAAAACCGTCTGCAGCCAACCTGGACTGTTGATGTAGGGGAGGAGAGAAGATGGATCTAGGCTGGAGCATTTCTTCAAGCCATCCCCAAAGGGCACGCTAAGGAATCTCAAGCGCCTAGCCGCCAGAGCTGGACATTTGCAGAGAAAGTGTTCAACAGTCTCCGCATGACTACCGATCACCCAGTGAACACCGGAATGAGTTTGGAAATTGAATGGCGGGGGACTCCCATCACTTTAAGCGTTCTGTTTATATCGTATTGAGGCCATAGTGTTTTCGAAATAGCACAAGATGAGACAGACCTCCATCTGTCTTGCACTTTTTTTAGAAATTGTGTAGTTTCCCTTTAACAACGGTCAAGGGGATACCGATGTCTGAAAAGGGGACAACTAAAACCGGTTCTGTCGACGGCGATTTCATTTCCCTTTATACTCCCGTGCCCAGGAACCCAGATAAGGGAAATGTTTCCTGCACGTTTGAGATGTGTTATTTCTTTTATTTACGAGAAGAGAGCTGCAATGCGGCGACGACAGGGCCTTGATCGCAGCTTGACTATCGGAAAAAATATTAATAATATACCTCCCCCCAACAGCGATCCCTAAGCATTTTGCATGCTTGAAGGATCACAAGGACCTCTGCTTGAAAAACGCTACTCGTTTCAGGCAGTTTAAAGGAGACCGAAATGCTGGCTGATTTTGAGAAAAGCCGCGCTCCCACTCCAGATTCCATCCTGGATCCGTCAGTGAAAACAGAGGTACCTATATTCGTGCCGACTCTCCCCCCTTTCCAATCAACCTTGCACAACCCTTGAAACTCAGTTTGCGGATGGAGCGATCAGTGCCAAGTACAGAGAAGGAAGGGGAGATCTGCTTTAAGATGCTGCTACGTCCTACAGGAAGTTGCCTTCAGAGGCCAATCTGCTTCAACCTATTAGCGCTCTGAGCAGCAATGGATTTAACTTGCAGATCCTTATCATCAAAGATAGGAAGAAATTTTTCGCATACATTGTTTGTCCAGAGCTGGCGTAATTTTCAACCAATTTCTACTTATGGCCGGTGGAGTGCTTGAACAAAGGCTTCGTTTAAACAGTATTTTATAACTGAGGTTGTCGAACGCTGCTCCTCACTCATATCGATGGCTTTAAACGCCAACAGGATTTATGTACTTATACTGTTACACTAAAATGTTGGCTTCGCGCTATTCAAGCTCTACGTTCCACATACGCGTTTTACTTATTCATATATCAGTTAAGATATTTTTAAATCGTCTGCCCTCCTATTCATGCCACACTTATGTAGGCCTGCACATACCTGTTTGGTCCGTTTGAGCCATTCCCCTCTAGTGAAACACCAAATTAGTCAGAAAAAATATTTGTTTAGAATTATAATTTCCTGAATCGAATAAGTCTGAAAAAGACAGATACAAAACGATTTATTTATATTCATTTTATTTGACTTCAACTCTTTAATTCACTTTTATTTATTTGGGTATGTAGTAAGTCTCAAAAACTGACTGACTGCCGAGTACGGCGTCCGCCCAGCTGTACTTCTTTTTAACACTGTGCTGCATTAACAGGAAACGGATTAGAGCCCGCTGCAGGGTAAAGGAACAGGAACTGAAGATTCATTACATAGATCATTATAAAAAAGGTGATAATAAGTAAATTTTTATGAAATTAAAATAAAATGTTGCTCAGCACAAGTTTCATTGCTTAGCAGTCACATCTCGTATTCTAGTGTCCTTCACCATCTCATTGACTTCTAATTCGAGCTCTTGATTGACGCTTTAACAGCATAAGGGGGTTTGCCCGAGCTTAACAAAACGCGCTAGTCGTTTTTTTCTAGTGCTAATCGACGCCAATTAGAAATGCCAAGTGAATACAAGTCCCTCTTTACATGATATTTCAAAGCAAAAGAGGTCTCTCCTCGTTCTTTGTTACCCTGGTGGTAACAAAGTACCGCATCGAATACTTTCAGAGCTGGAGCGTTTACATCCATTGGGACGACATTCGGCTGCACTCGATTTATCTTTATGTCACCGTAAAGCTCATACACCTAATTATTTCATAGTATTCGATATGCGCCGTCGCCAACTTGCAGGGTTCAAAATTGTCCGCGGAATATTTTCGCAAACACTTCAAAGGCCGCGTTTTCGTTGTTCTCATCGTCCAAACTTTGGCACCACACAATAGGATGAGCATGTCCCTTAAAAAGTGTGATTTATGTTCGTCGAGAAGGGACTTTACTTCTCACTTGCCTACTTAGTCCAAAGTGTTTTTCACAAGCATTCACTTTTAGGCGTGAATCAGACAACGGGTAACGGGTTGACGGGTGGTGATCACCTGATCCACTTCTGTCGGAAAATTTGTTCACTTTAATACAATTGCAATGAAAATGGAAAGCCCTATTGCGGAAGAACTGTTTTCAGCTGACATTTCGTTGTTGCCATAAAATTAGTTTTGTAGTGAAATCTTTTTACTTACTACATTTGTGAAGCAATTTGTTGAAGATCATTGCCAAAAAAAAACTTCTTTCTAAATTATTGAAATTTTGTAGGTTTTCTTGCCATCAAGTGGTCTGAAAAGTAACCCTGAGTCGATAACCAGTCAAAGAAAATAGAAATTGATCTAATTATTTTGCAGCGGTAAAAAAAACTGACGGTAAGAAATCCATGACCGCCGCAATTCTGTGGAATTTCATGCTATTAAATGTGGCAACCCGTTACCCGCTATCCGCTAGAATTCAGTTCAAGGGGTTATAATGAAAATTAAAAATCTGAGTTGGTACTCACATCGCAATTTCATATCTGTTAAATTGAGGCTTACAGTTGGTCAGTTCAAACAAATGCGATCTACACCTTCAAAAGAAACTTTTTATATGAGTTCAACCATACTTACTCAATGGTTGAACTTTTACCACTTTCGTGATTCTTTCAAAATTGTTTCACATGAAAAGGTAACATTTTGAGTAACCTCTTTGCTCCACTGTTAAGGCAAATTATTTTTAAGAGTGAGCATTGACTGTTGCTTCTATACCTTCCTTCATTTTTTTTATAATTTTCTCGATCCCTACTCTAACTCACTTTCTTCGTTTGTGCTTTATTCCGCCCTTCTTCTTCATATTTCTTCCTCTTTTCTTTGCTTTTTTTCACAACTTAAACTGAATTTAAGTACTTGTACTGCTGCATATCCGCGGTACATAAGAGGCATTCATTGTATCCGGAAATTGCAAAAATTATAGCGAAGATGAAGCTCATCAATCTGCCGTGACGTGGCCAGAACGCCCAACTGCTTGGATGAATTTATATCCCTTTGCTGAGTTCAAGTGGACTGAGTTGTCACCCATAACTTAACAGCTTCAACCTGCAACTTCCACTGGATCTCATCCTTCGACCTGACTTGCTTGACTGCTTATGCATTTTCAGTGCATTGACGACCGTTCGTGGCCAATTGCACATAACAGAACCGTTAAAATGTTTATATTGTAGATTTGTAATCGGAATTGTTAAATAATGAGTTTTAATTCCAATGAATACAAATTAAAAGGATTAGTTGATATTATTGATACTTTCCATGATTAGTAATGATTACCATTAGAAGAAATCTTAATAAAAATAATCAAAACATAATACAATTTTTTTTATTATTTTTAACCAATTTCGCTAATTGTTAGGGCTGATAAAAAAACATATTTGTGCTTTAATATAGTAACTTCTTTGTTTTGATAAAAAAATGCAATAAATGTACTTGTACCTTATCGCAAGATATACAGAGTGAACGATATGAGGTGGTACCCACTTCACACTGCTTGTATCTCTAAACCGCTGATGACATCAACGTCAAAATTGTTCTAATGACAGCTCAATATATTGTTTATAAGCCATCAGAGGTATTTGCGTCTCAGCTTCGTTGAATTTTTTGTTCTGCGATGGAATTCAAACACAATAGTGTGATTTCGTTATATTTGCCTGCAAAATCACAACCAGCCATTGTTCGTGAGCTCAGTTACCTCAAAGTGAATAAAATGTTTGTGTATCGCACTATAAAGCGTTACAATGATGCTGGTAGCATTACAAAACGCTATGGAGGTGGACCAAAAAAAACCGCAACAACGCCAGAAATGGTTCGGAAAGTGAAGGCTCGACTTGAACGAAATCCACGCCTAAGTGGAAGAAAAATGGCCAAAGAACTGAAAATATCGCAAGACAGCATTCGACGCATATTGAAAAATGAGCTCAAGGTCAAGGCTTACAAGTTCCAAAAAGCACACAATCTTTCACCCCAGCAAAAAAAAGTTCGGTGCGAAAGAGCAAAGGAGTTGTTGCGCTTGCACGAACGTGGCGAATTTCCTAACATTATATTTTGTGATGAAAAAAATTTCCCAATTGAGCAGTTCATAAACACTCGAAACGATCGTGTTTACTTGACCGAACGCTCATACGAGAATTTGAGCCTACGTATGGCCACTCGAAGCAATTTCTCATCGCAAGTAATGGGTTGGGCCGCAGTGACCGCTGATGGACGCTCTCCAATCGTTTTTATCGAGCCTGGTGTCAAAGTGAATGAAACTTATTATCGGGTAAATGTTTCAGAAGCTGCTTTAGAGCCGTGGACACGCAAATGTTTCGGGCTAAGGCCATGGACGTTCCAACAGTACTCGGCACCGTCTCATAAAGCTCGTGTGAACCAATAATGGTTAAAAAATCATGTTCCACACTTCAGTTCGTCCACACAATGGTTTTCGAATTCGCCAGACGCAAATCCGATGGACTATACCATCTGGTCCATTTTGCAGAGCAAGGTGAGGACTAAAAATATGCCAGTATGGATGCGTTGAAAAAAGCGATTATACGAGAATGGGCCAAAATACCGCAAGATCACGTTCGTGCTGCATGCAACTCATTTTCTGACCGTTTGAAGGCTATAGTCAAGGCAAAAGGTGGTCATATCGAGCTAAAGTCAATAAATGTTAAAACAATTTTGTCTTTGAAATCAATAAAAACTAATTTCACATAAAAAAGTTAAGGTGTTTTGAATAGGTAACACTTCATATCGTTCACCCTGTATATGTTCTATTAGAAGAAGTTTAGAAGTCAAGCTGAATCGTTTGATACCAAATTTATTTGCATTGAATTGAAGTTTTTTGTTATTTAGCCAAGTTTTTTATTTTTGTCGGCACTTAACCTAACTTAAGGTTCATCCTTTATGTTGGTTAGAGTCTCTAGCATGTTAGATATTTCAGAAAACTGACGATAAAAGTACCCAGAAACCCTCTTTTTCTGGTTTTTACATCTCACTTTTCTCAAAACCATGACGAGACGTGCACTTTTGGACAACCAAGTCGATTCAGCGCACAAAATTGGTACGGAAACCAGTCTCAAATAAAAATAGGCAAAGCAAATTTTGTAACACTGCGTATCTTAGAGAAAAATTGATACTCGGTTCATTGTGATGATATAAAAGAAATGTTCTTATGCTCTCAATTGGAATAACCAAAAAGTTTATTTATTTTCACAAAAGATGGTAACACAACAAATTTATACTACTGCTTTTTACTGAATAGTTTCCACACAAAATAATTTTGATTTAGCAACACAAACACATTTTTGTAATTCATTCGTTCAAATGCTTACCTACTCCCATTTTTCTAATGAACGTGTAAAGGCTGAATGAGAACTTAGCGATCTGAAAAGTGTAAGAAAACAAAAGTTTTTTAACCACAGCACACATAATCATCGCCCTATACAAGCCCGCATGCCAACTTACCGACACATTTGTGGCCAAATCAATAGGAACAAATTTTAATGCCATAAGCGGCATATTGTCTTGTGTGCGATGTAAGAAATATAATAGCAATTTATTGAAACGTTTGCCCTGTGCCATCCAATTGCTGTGGAAAATAGACATGGAAAGCTGCTGGCAGTCGGATTGCAAGTAAGTGGCGTAGTAGCAAGTCGGTGCAGTCTGCAACAGAACACAGTACATATAGGCGAGCGCGGCAATCCTGGACGTGGTATCGGCGAAAATTAATATATTTATCAAGGTCGTGCTCATAATAGCTGCAGCGATGAGGAACTGCACAAACAACGTAGCAGATATTACCGGTTCCACAATGCGCATCAAGCTGCGGTGGGAGAAAGGAAAATTGAAGGATGCGTGTACTTGATGAAATGATTACAAAAAAGTTGCAAAAAAGAGAAAAACCAAAACCTTAAAATCTCCTGATGTGTGATAATACACTCCTGCAGCTCATTATAAGTCTCATCGGGACTCTCATTCGCTGCGGTTCCCAATCGTTGCACACGATTCGTGAGCAACTGCACTTGCGTACGTATTATATAAATATAGACAGCCGAATAAGAATCATTTATTACTTGATGCAGAAGTATGTAGAAAAGTGCAATGGTATCAAAGCTAACTTGTAGCCAGTATTCCCATCTCGATCTATGCCAATCCACATAAGGTATATACAGTGTAAGTGGCGCATAGCCGCCCACCAATGCTGCTAGTACAGTCAAAGATTCATAAATCATACATGAGAAAATATAACCGAATACAATACGATTGCCAATTATAACGCAACGCCGTATCTTGGCGATATCCTCCGCTGCGCTGTAGCGCGCATCCAAAGCCAACAATAACGGTTTAACGCTGCGCAATCGATTCACGGATAATAATATTGTGACACTTTTAATTGGTACACCGAGCACATTCACCGATGCTTGTACGCAATTTAAGATCTCCCTTATCGACAGAATATTCCTATCACGTATCCAACCAACGTTAAAGATGACCGGTGAAAGCAAAATAAAACATGCTATAAGGCCGGCATACAAGAAGTACAAGAAACAACATTGCCGCGGTTGGGTAATACCCACGAAACGAATTACTTTATTTAAGTAATTAACGGCGTTGCGAGAAGCGTACACGCTGCGGCCACGACCTCTTATCAGTTCTAACATTTTTCTATTGAAGTGCTAATGCAGTGCGGCCAACATTTTTATAACATTCAAGTATATGTAGTTTTATGTTAGACATATTAGAAATACAGGTTGGTTGAAAAGTAGGGAAACAAATATAGAAGAATATGAAATTTTAAATGAGATTTGTTTTTCATTCAATGTACAGCTGTGTTGGCATTAATAGCAGTATCGCACCAATTAAGGAGTTACATGGTCTAGAATTTTCAAAAAATCGATTTTTTTGTTTTTTTTTTTAATATTTTGAAAGTAGGAATACACTGTAAAATGCGGAAAATCACAATATTATAGCTTCTACAGAGCATTAACTACGTAGAGAGCGGTCCGCGCGCTCCTGGATTTTTGATATTTTTTTTTTTTTTTTTTTTTATAAACATAATTAAAGTGTGACATTCATGACGTAAAACGCATACTTTTTTTTAAATGCCGTAAATTGCTAAATTTTTCGAAATCCGGCTAGACGGACTATAACTACAACTTAATTTTACAAGAATTTTTTTTACTTTTTACAGATCCAACAACATTTCATTTTCATTTTCATTTTTTTTCATTGTACTTTGGGTCACGTGATTTTTTATATACTAATTTTTGTAAAGAAAAATGTAAATACATTTTTTTTATAAAGCTTAGGTACTAATAAACAACATATAATTTTTTTTTTGACATTTATTTATATTATTATCCCTTCTAAAAACAGTTTTTTAGTGCATCTTTGGTGCTGCTGGACGTTCAGTTAGTCCATCTGCAGCCTCTCTCAGCCTGCCAAGCTCGCTTATGGGTGGTAGTTACCCATTTGCTAACCGTGGCTGTGATGGCCGCAGAAGGGAGTAGCAAAACGGGCTCTGGGCCAAAGAAGTTGGCCTTAGAGCCCATCTTAGCTAAGGAGTCAAAGGTCTCGTCACCCACGATACCCACGTGTCCCGGGACTCATGTTAGCATCAGGTTATTAAGTCTACCAACATAGTTCAGCCTGGATTTACAGGACTTGACTACCCCTGATGTGGTTGGAGGGCTGTGTAAGGCCATAACCGCAGCTTGGCTGTCCCTGCATACACATATAGATCTGCCTCTCCATCGGTTTCCCACAACAAAGTTCATCGCTTCTTGAACTGCATACACCTCCGCTTGAAACACAGATGCATGCATTCCAGGAGCAAAGTGCAGTTTTGTCCCGCTGGATTCCACGTAGACCCCAGAGCCGGAGCCATGCTCGGTCCTGGAGCCATCCGTAAAAATGCGAATACAGTATTTGCCGGGCTCATTTTCAGAGTTTGACCACAACTGCGCCTCAGGCAGCACTACACTGTATCTCTTTTCAAGTACGACCAGAAAGCTGTCAGTGCTTTAGATGTCTTTGTTTCAACGTGTGATTTCCATAGGAGCTTACTATCGAGGATTACTCCAAGATATTTAATTTCCTTGGATAGCTGGATTGTGACTCCTTTTACCTTAGGCAGAACGAATCCACCTGCAGAATAGCACGGTAATGTGACCAAATTTTAATTCGAAGCGCTCAGAATTCATGCTGAGCCAATATAAGTATAGCCTTACCACACCTATTTCCAGTACAATGGGGTACTGTCTAATAGGCAGACACACCCAGGGGCTAGCCGCGCAGACACATGAATTCTGTAGAAGCAGTCTAGATGAAGTAGAGGAAGGGATAATTTTTTACCTTGTATACCTCTGTCTTGCTCTCTCAAGACAAAGATTTAAGTGGTAAACTTCTTAATGAGCTGGAAATCAGGTCATCTTATGTTTTTAAAATGTTTATGGTGGTTTTAGAGAAGGCAGAACAAGTTCCCTATCATAATGGGCTAAAAGCCCGATTATGCCCCATTGAATTAAGAAAACGGAATACACTTTTTGTTATCTAAATATAGCATGAAATATTACATTTTGTTTCCCTACTGCTTAATAAGTTTTATTACTTTTCAATCAACCTGTATTTTGTTCTCAATCGATTTTCAGGTGTTGGAGATCGACACCTGTGCATATTCAGTTACATAATTTCTACTAAGTTTATTATTCAGAATTTAGTAGTAGTTTTAATCCAAAAATGGCCTACCAAAAATTATTTACTCACACCCATTTTAACTTTGACTAATAAATGACATGCATGGAAAAAAACTTTATATATCTTGCGTGCCAGAAAATAACAAACAAACTACGACTTGGTTTGAGAAATAGGCACGGGAATCCAGAATTATAAAGTTTATAAATTCATTTAGAAATTTTAAAAGCGAGGAGGAGCAAGTTTTACTTGTTTGTTACTTGTTTGTGACTAGTTAGTTGTTATATTAGTATATTTACAAGTGTATTGAGAAATTTTTATTAACCAGACGTTACAATAGCGAGCTATCCAAGAAAAATCCCTCATGAATCTTCGAAAAGATCGCTCACATATCAAATCATATTTAACATTTTTGAGACAACTTTTTTTTTTTGCCCTATTGGGCACTATTTTCAAATTTCGCTTGCATTAGGCAACATAGTAGTTTGCATAACATTTCAACAAAATCGGATAACTTTGAACATTTCCACTCACAAGGGCGAAAGGCGTGCCTATTAATTAGTCTTACTGTACCATATTCCATATTTGTTATTGTGAAAATTTCATCGAAATCCGACGACCTTCACTATTTTTGGCCGCTGCTCCTTTCACTGTCGTGGAAAAGGTTAGCACTTACATATGTACGTCGTAGCATAAAATATGTCTTACCCCATAGCTCCTTTTTCATAATCTCTCAATTAGTCTTCAAAATATTTTGCTGCGGCCGCACTATGATTCATTTAGCACCTGCTATCTGAAAAAAAATATCTATAAGATTTTCCAATGAATGATGAGTAATAATTTTGAATTATAGAAATCGTTGCATGCTTTTCTACTTGTACTTTCAATGTATTGAGTAATCGATACGGAAAAATGGTGAAATCGAAATTTGTTAATAATTTATTCGCATATTTGCTCTTAAGCTTAAAACATTTTAAGGAAAGCCTGTTCAGCATAGTTCAAAACACTTTTGACATTTGCTTAAATATTCATTCTTAAATCCAAAGAAATCGGCCACGTAATTCCGGAGGCTATATATAGTATATAATAGTATATGTATATATACTTTATACAGATCCGAATGCGTTGATGCATGACTACCATTCGGTGCGTGAAACGGCAAATGATAAAAACTATTTTCTAAAAAACTTTCTTAAAAAACCATCCGCCATTCAGAGGCGGAGGAGCTCGGCTAAACAACCAACAAAGGAAATACGTGCCATATATTACGTAGGGGAATAAGTTCGTAGCATTTTTCCCGAATACTTTCATTTAAACAAAAAAATGTATTATATCAATAAATTAATCAATTATATATTCGCCGTTGCTGCTTACAACCTTTTCCCACCACTCGACCAATTTGTTCATACCGTTCCGCCAAAAATCGCTTGGTCTGGTGTCAAAGAAGTTGTTGAGCCAGTGTTTAAGGGGCTCTTTGTTATCGAAGGTAACGCCCTTCGTATGGTTCGACAGGGAGCAGAAAAGATCGTAATCGGTCGGTCCGGAGAATTCGACGGATACTGAAGAATATCCCATTCGAGCTCTTGAGGTGCGGCTTTGACGACTTGTGCAATATGGCGCCTGACGTTTTCGTGAAGGAGTATGGTTTGATCATGTCGATCAGGTCTTTATAGACGAATAGTCTCATTCACACTGTGCATCTGGGCAATGTAGAGCTCTCTGTTGACCATTGCATTCTTTTCGAGCATTTCTCAGTACACCATACCGTCCCAGTCCCTCCAAACATATATTATGATCTTCTTGGATGAAGACCCGGATGAACATCCTGGAGCCATACACTCCTTTCTTGGCGTCACATTAGTGGGATAAGCACCATTTCTCATCTCCCGTGACGGTTCGGTACGAAAAGTGCTGTTTATGACCGCATATTGCTCGATGGCGGGTGAGATGCTGAGAAGCAATTTAAAGGTGACTTTCCTTGGTTTTTTTCGTTGAGTTCATGAGGCAGCCAGGCTCCCAGTTTTTCGGTTAATCTCGTTGAATTAAGGTGACTGAGAAACTTTTTGTGATCGAAGTAAATTTTTTCCGCCAATTTAAGACTGATTTGGCGACCGTTTTCTTTTAAAAGTGATTTAAGACGCTCTTCATCGAATTCAGAAGGCCTTCCGCTGCGAGACGTCTCATCGACGCCAAAGTCGCCATTTTTGAACTTTGCAATGATTTCCCTGCTCGCCTATGACACTTTAAGAGAAAGAAGAGCAGGTGTCGAAAATATTAATTTTTGCCTACTGGGTATTCCATTTCTAAACCTCAAAACTAATAAAAAATTAAGTAACTCAAAAATACAATTAACATAGTTTTGTAGAGCAGAAAGAGTTTTATCGAATGAATACTTAGCTTTTGCCAAACAGCAAACAAATCGGTGTAAAATTAAAAAAAAAAATACAAAAACGCTGCGAACTTATTCCCCATCATACATTATATTATATATTGTACATATGTATGCATACATGACCAAATTTAAATATATAGGCAAACCCCGATTACACTTTTGTTGAACAATATTTACAGAAAATGCAACTGAACAATCTTGTTCAACTAGCTTTTGTTCTAATCGGATCCATGTGAGTTGCCTTCATATCATAATTGTCCAATAATCTTGAGTAATGTTTTTCTTAAATTTGGGAAAAAAGAGTAAGTCTCGAGTGGGGGGGAATCTATGTCTTTAAATCCAGCAGTTTTCAAGACATTCCTCCCAACATGAGCGTGTGCGTTTCTGGCTAAGTAAATTAACCTGATACTGGCTGTTCATTGTAGTGCTTTGATACAAATAATCTATTCAAGAAATTCTCGGAAAATGGAAGCCTACAATCTTCGACCGCAATATATCTAGTGTAGCTTGGACTCTAGAGCATACTAATGAATCCAGGTTTCATCAACTGTCCCAATGCGGTTACAATTTTCGTCTGAAAGACTGCAACAGAACTTCGAAAGATAATTACAACTCTTCAATCTTTGCTGTTTGGTTATCGCTGTGAGCAATCGCGGTACGTATTATAAATAAATTTTTTTTTTTCATGAGCAAATAGTCTATTTACATATGTGTGTATATTCTGTTCATTATTTGCGAATCTGTAGTTCTTCTGCTGTCTGCCACAATTTAATTCTGCAATGCGTCAGTACTAATTTCTCAATTTTATGAACATTTTCGTCGGTATTTACCGCCACTGGGCGGCCAGACCGAGGCGCAAGCCTTTTTCACAACTACGCTTATTTCTACTTTAATAAAAACTAAAAATTAAAAAAAGTTAAGAGTTAAGAGTCAGTTAACACCACTCTTCGTAAATTCCTGTTGCTGATTGCGTAAGTTGCTGTTTTTTTTTTTTTTTTTGACAATTTCTCTTTTCCAAATCCATTCACCAATATCAATAGAGCTCAGAATTCTTGAATAGAAAGATAAAACTAGTAACGAAATCTCTTTATAATTTCATGCTTTCGAACAATGTACAAATACCAGAAATGCCACTGAAGTATGTTTACAAATAAAAAACGCAAACGAGAGTTCAAGAGTACACCGAAGCACAGCAAACAAAGATAGACCACTGCTTTAGCAAATATCACACAAATGTGGAGGGTTTAAAATTTTCACCTTCTATTGAAGCATTGGTTTGGCATAGCACAATTTAAGCAACAAAACTGCTTGGAATTTTTTATTAACACACATTCACCATCAGACATGAAATCTCCGTCATGGCGCAAGGATAATAGAAACTAGAATTTCGTACACAACAGCAGAAGTTATTTGTCTTTTGTGCAATTGAAATGTCTGGCTGAATGTGGGTGGCTCATAACAAGTGCTTCTGAGTGTTGGTAGTCTCTTTGATATCAGATTGTGATTAAAGTTCTTAGAAAATATACGAAATGAAACAGAAAAATTATATACATATTTAAAAAAATGTTTCTTTTACTTTAGGAACACTAATTTGCAGAATTAAATTTTTGGTTCAGTTTGCGGTCAGTAGTTATTCAAAAACGTTTACAATTCGAGCTGTTACCGCTAATAGCAAACCATATAGAGCCATTTTTTGTTCCAAAAGCGCGTGAGTGTTATCTGCATGGCCTCGTCTTTGAACAACACATGCCATAATGCCGACGAAGCTTACAGTTTATTGATGGACTTGCTCGCGGATATATATAGCTGATTGGTTTACTTGGCCAAACAACCATGCCAATCCGATCCAAGAGAGTTAGTATCTATTATGATCTGCCCTGGGATAGGTGGACCTTAGGTCAACATAGTCTGACGCTGTCCAAAACCATTGGCCTGTACAGTAGAAGGCGTTCGGTAGGGCTTCTTAGAAATACTAAGTTTTGTTGTTTTTGTAACAACAAAAAACATTCCTCATACTCGTTTCAATAATGCTACTAGAGTGACAGCCCTTGGCCGGATATAAATCCGGTAAGCATGTAGTAAAACTCAGTATCATTTCAAAATACAGCTGAGTGACTTCATGTCAAGTTATTCAAGTATTTTGGGCATTATCGTCATAATGAGAAGTAAACTGAAAGAATTGAAAAGAAAATTATAATTTTGTGAGAGTTTTTTAAAGTGAAATATCACCCGTTCTTTTTAACATTTTAATAAATTATTTGCTATTGATTTTTTTTTTTCTTTATTGCTTCCAAAAAATATTAGATCTGTCTGTCTAACAATAATTAATTTGTTTTAAAGATATTTGGATAGTTAAGTGATACTGTAAGGCCGTTTTACTTCAGGATCATTTAGGAATACAATGTATTTCATTTGCAAAATATTTACTTCGATAGTTTGGATAAGTACATAAGCATAGGTATTTCTTATTATTTTACAAGAGGTCTGCTGGTGTTTTTCATTTAAATCTCTTCTTATTGAATTTTTCTTCAGAAGGAAGCTTCCTCATCATCGGATAGTTTGCTTATGAGCCTTCTTTCGCAGTTTGTATTGCTTCGTCAACTGTGTCGATGTTTAAGTCGCGGTGAATGTCAGCGTTTGGTATGTGCCATGGTGCTGTGCTCCAAACTTTTATACCATACCTCAACATTGGTGCAATTGTCGTTTTGTAGATTAAGGTTTTGTTTTGCGGTGAGAGCTTTGACTGAGGTCCTGGTAGCCAGTACAGTTGTCGAAAACTATTTTTAATATCATTTCTTTTTTTATTATATGGTTCTTCCAGTTTAGTTTAGAGTCTATTGTAATGCCTAAGTATTTACCTTTCGCAGCAGTATTCGCGTCAGAGCTTCCAATCTTTAATGAGTCTATAGTTACCTTCTGTTCGTGTAATTCACTTGAATTGTTTTCTCGCCATTAATTTCTGTTTTCGATTTTTTGAACCAATCCTGTGTTTTATTTAGATCGATTTGTCAATTTGTTTGTGCTATATTCGGGCCTCTATGAGATGCCATTAGTACATTGTAATCTGCAAACATTTCCTGAAGACGGTGCCGGTAAGTTAGCGGTGTAGATGAGATATAGAGTGGGTTCTAAAGCACTGCCTTGGGGAATTCCTGCGTTCATAGGTTCAATGTATGAACATGCGTCGTTATCTTGGATGTAACTTTTGAGCATTAGAAAGTATGATAGTAATTTGGCAACCAAGATTGGAGTTTGCGCAGTAACCCAGGGTGCCACACTTTGTCAAAGGCTTTAGCTACGTCAAGATATACAGCCACGGATACTTATTTACTTTTGAAGTCTTTATTAATTTTGTGACCCTGTGCACTTGTTGTCCTCTAAATCCGAACTGATGTTGAAAGACCAAATTTATTTTTGTTATGAATCGCATAGATTAAAGAGCAGCTTCTCAAATATTTTTGATATTGTCGGCAGCAGACTTATTGGTCGGTATGTCGATAAAAACGTGGGGTCTTTATTGGGCTGTGGGATCGCAAATGATTTCGGCAATTTTCCATGTCCTTGGGAGTGTTTGAGCTTTATAGCAGCGCTGAAAACGTTCCTAAGATAAATTATTGCTCTGTCGGGCATATGCAATACAATTTCTTTTCGAGATGAGATCATTTGTTGTTTTTTAATGACGAAATTAATTGTTTTATATCTGTTGGTGAGGTTTTTTTTGATGATTTGCACGTTTTCATTGCTCATAGTATTTTTATGAATAATATGAATATGGTTGTTTGGCCGAGCTCCTCCTCCTATTTGTGGTATGCGTCTTGATGTTGTTCAACAAAAATTATTAACTTTTAAATATTAAGAAGTAAACTGAAAAAAAATTTTTTAATTTTATTTTTGAAAGAGGTTTTTGAAGTAAAATATCTCCCGATTTAACATTTTATTAAATTATTTGCTACTGATTTTTTGAATAAAATTTACTCTCTAAAAAAATTATTTTTTTTTAAGTAATGAGAAGTAAACAGAAAAAATTAAAAAAAATTATATTTTTGAGAGCATTTATTAAAGTGAAATAACTTGCTATTAAATTTTTTTGAATAAAATTAACTTAAAAAAAATGATTTTATTGGAAAAAAACCTATTTTTTATAATTATTTAATGCTTCTGAAATAAAAAAAATTTGTTTGTTTTTTAGAAAAATATTTTAATTTTTTCTCTTTTAAATATTTTTTTCAGTCTTTGGAGTATTTTTTTTTTTTGGTATTTTTATTTTTTCATCAATATCTGAGACTATGCTCAGTAATCAAAGTTAGATAGTGGGTTTCGCATAACTTCTCGAGTTATATTCAAATTTGTACAAAAATGGTAAAAAAAACAATGTTCCCCCAAAAATTTGTAACAAAATATTAGAAAAATTTTGGAAAAAAAATTTTTTGAATTATTTTTTATTCCACCAACTTGAGCAAAAGTTATAAAAACGATAAATAGAACAGAAGATATTTCACATTAAAAAACTCTGAACCAACATTTTCCGGATTGATAACATCTCAAAGCTATTAAATTTTTATTATTTTTTTTATTTTTTCAGTTAACTTTTTATTATCCCGCTAGCACGTAAACAAATGTTCAAAAAATTTACAACAATGTCCAGAATGCTTAGATCACTTGACATGTAATTCGCTTAAATACTTTAACTAAACCAGAAAAGCTCCACATCACTGAATTGTCTCATTAGCATGCAACAACTCTCCATCAAAAGTTCTAGCTCGCTTCCTTTTACGCTTCCTATTTCTGAGTTAGTTTTATTGTAATATTTACAATATAGGAATTTCTAGTTACCAAGCCAAACAAGTCTCCCTTCTTCTAGTGATCCTGAGGTCCAACCTTAATTACCATTAGTTATGGAATCAAAGCTTGTGCATTTGCTAAATTACACAGGTTGAAACAAATTTTGTATCAGAAGCCATAATTCACTTCTGCGGCGGTTTTTTTATGCATTAAATTGCAATATAAACTCAAAATAACTTCAAATTTTTTTGAAGATAATATAATAAATAAATAAATAAAATAATAAAACATACACTTCTGTTAGGTGTTTGGTGTCTTGATGTTGTTCCACAAATGGAGGGCCCTGCTGAGGGGCGACTGCTATTAAAAAAACTTCGTCTATTAGTTGATGTTCATGCACGGGGATTCTGATACCTTTCCAAGAAGAGTCTGATGTGAAAATTGGCTTAGTTCCAGGGGGATTGTTTAATGAGTAGTAGTGTTGATAGGTGGCCAAAACATGATTTGATTGTATCAACATTTATTTCAGTTTCTCTGAGTGTATATGTTGCGGGAAACAGTACGATGCAGACAAGTTTTTGCTCTACTTTGCGGCTGCTGCTTCTGTTGTTTGTTCACCTATAAACAACTGTAAAAGTTTAACGCCACAGCCAGAAATTGCTAAATTTTTTACCATACTATTTCAGTTTTTCTATTACTTAAATTATTTCTGCTTTTCGAAGTAAATTGTTCTAATCCGACTGCTTCCTCTTGTTTGGTTTCGCACTTATTTCATCAATTTACTTGCAACTTAGGTATATGCTTGTTATAATTAAGTGCAGTACAAGTTTGAATGTTTTGCAAAAAAATAGTAAATTAAAAAAAAATGTTTGTTTCTTGCATAGTTCAGCAAACCGTGTGGCAAAGCACGGTGAAAGAGTCGGCGGCATCTGGTACACCTTGGCGTATGAGCAACAAAAATTGCCAGCTAGGCTATAAAAGAGTCCTGTAGTTCTGTCTGCTGGCATTTTATTGCCCTTTTTATTATGATAGCTGTGCCTCCATAAGCTTTGTTGTCAGGGTGATTTGTATAATATATTATGTTTATATAGGAGAGCCAGTTAACGGCTTGAACTTGGCCTCACATCTGTAAATCTTTGCACCATGCCACCATAACAGATAATATTAGTAACTAGTGACTTTCCGTAATGTGGCTATTATACGAAATTAATAAATAAGTAAAAATGAAATAACATTTATATGTTCGGACCATAACAAAACTGTCCAATTGTTGAAATAATACACTATGCATCTTGCACCTTGCCATGTGACGTACACGCATATATATGTATGCAAAACTTAGGTAGTATGTAATTGCAAACTATGCAAATAATTCGCCACATACTCATAGACTTGGTATAACTATTTATTATGCATGCGCACGAGAGCTAATTTAATTTCGTACTAACTAATTCAGTATTGTATATTATTTCAAGTGTCACATATTTCATATAATAAAATTTCTTTGGCTATACAAAAGTTGTGTGCGCAGTGAATATAGAAAGCATTCCAGAGCAACACGTCCCAATCCAATGCATTCCATATACATGTATGTATGTACTCGTGGCATACGAGGGCGTTTCAATAGGCATCAGTATTTGATGACAGAGACCGTTCCTGAGGAAAGTTATTGTTAGCATCGTGTGCTGCCATCTATTAAACGGCGGTAAAACAAATTTCAGACTGATTGATAGATTAGTTTGGATTTGGCAACTATTCGAGTAAGAAGTTTCGTGATTTTCGCTAAGATGGAAAAGTAGCAGTGTCGTTCGGTAATTCGCTTTTTGTTTTTGGATGGGAAAACTTGCGAGGATACTGTCTATGAGGACGCTTCGCCATCCACAACCACAGTTATATATTAGTTCAACGAATTTAAACGTGATTGAACATCTGTTTTTGGATGTTTTTCAGTCGTGGTTACCGAGGAAATCATTCAAAAAGTCCACGACACGAAAGTACGCGAAGTAACAGAGGTCATAGGTGTGTCGACTGGAACGGCAATTCATATTTTACATGATAAGTTGGCAATTGCAAAATTGTCGGCTTGATGCCGCGATTGCTCACAAGCAACAACAAGCGGATGTGGCTGTTAACTTCGAAGTAGTGTTTGCAGCTATTTTCGCAAGATCCGAAGGAATTTTTGCGTCGAGTTGTCACCAGAAACTAAGCTACAATCAAAATAATGGATATCTCCCGGTAATCTTTCCAAAAAAGGCGAAGACAGTCCCGGACAGAAAGGCCATGGCGATGATTTTTTGGGATGCAAACGGCGTCATCTTCATGGATTTTTTAGAAAAAAGAAGGAAGAACGATCACTGGACAATACTACAGTGAGTTATTGGATCGCTTCCACAAAACATTGTAGGAGACACGATCGCATTCGGCGAAAAAGAAGGTGCTTTTTTACCACGATAATGCACTAGCATACTCATCCGGAGTTGGCGCCGCCATACTGTGTGAATTGCACCATGAAGTGCTGCCGCACCCCCAATATTCACCCGATCTGGCTCCCTGTAACTTTTTCTTGTTTTCTAACGGGTAAGTCATCGCCGAGACAGAGCCGTCTTTTTGAGACGTATCTTTCTAAAAGGGGATGTTAGAAAAAAGATGTTAAAAAAAATTTAAATGATGTCTTTTTTTCTAATACGGGTACTTTTGAACCTCCCTCGTATATTCGAAATATGCAGATGATATATTTAAATCCGACAAGCTAAAATTGTTCTATTAAGCTTAGTGCGAAATTCCACTGGAGATAACCAAAACTGTTTTCGTAATTAAATTTCCTTAATTATTAAGGAAAACTGCTTTTTGCTCTCATATTTCCTAAAATGTTTATTTTACAGAAGTGGAAAGGCTTAAGCATGCCATGTATTATAAAATTACATTACAAATATATACAGCAGTTGAAAAATACTTAAGAACGTTGCGTTAGCAACCATATATGTGCATATTTTATAGAGCATGGTGCCGTAACGGTACTTTTTGCGCTGGAATATATATATATAATTTGCGCGTACACCCTTTTTGGGTGTTTGGCCGAGCTCCTCCTCCTATTTGTGGTGTACGCCTTGATGTTGTTCTACAGGCAGATATTTTTTTATGGGGAGCTTTTTCATGGCAAAAATACACTCGGTGGTTTGCCATTGCCTGCCGAGGGGCGGCCGCTATTAAAAAAATGTTTTTCTTAATTTTCGTGTTTCACCGAGATTCGAATTTACGTTCTCTCTGTGAACTCCGAATGGTAGTCACGCACCAACCCATTTGGCTACGGCGCTCGCCTTGAGCTTGAATAGTATACCTTATATTTGCACTAGGCCGGGTCGATTTGTGGGGAGGCAAAAAAATCGCCCATTTCTCTGTGAAAATCATATTCTAGGCATCAAAATAAGAAACTTTGCCGAAGGAACCATACCTCTAAAACGAATTCTGATGTCCCCCAATTTGGGTCGCCGGCACATTTCTCGAGTGGCAAAAAAGTTTTTAGAATAATTGCTTGTGATTACTTTTCTGAATTGGGCATCTGGCAAAGCCGCTTAGATCCAATAGAACATCTTTGAAACGACGTAAAAGTTGCACTCAGTGCACAGAATATCACAAAGAGAAGGCCAAGGTATCATGGGAATCCATACCTGTTGAACATTGTAGAAGGCTAACAATGTGAATGCAAAGGCGCTGTGCACCAGTAATAAAACGAAATAATAATGTATACTTTCGCCCTTTCGCCTGCATATTTCATGATTTGACTATTATTTGGCTTCGTTCTTATGGTAAGTATTTTTCTGGAAGAAGTTTCGAATTATGTCAATTTTTGTACATGAAGTAAAAAAATATGTGTTTCTTATATTAAAATATTGATACAGATTGAAAACATTTTAAATTTATAAAATAAAACCTAAAACGCAAAATATTTAAGTGATTTTATTGAAAAAAGTCACAAATGGAGGGAACTGGGCATCGTTCTTAAGTATTTGTCAACGACTGTTTATAGTAGGGAGTAGTAAAAATACTCACCGTTTTTTTTTTTTTTTTTTTTGCCTTACCTCGACAAAGAAGTTAAAATATAACAGTTATAATTATCCTTATGGATCTTAATGCTCCAAACAGTTTTCTGACAAACTGAATGTGCTGATGTATCGCTTCGACTCGACGATTTCCATGATTGTATCGATATTTGTGACGATTATCCTTCCATACCTTGCCTGATATGTGATATCCATTTTCCCATATTCATTACGTCTTTGGAATCATCGTTTTGGTTTTCTTATATTCTTGCTCAATATTGTGCTGGGTCCATAAACAGCACACATTTATTCAGCTGCCTACTCTGACTTGGTCGTGGTTGTACTGAAAAATTTATCAACTTTGGAACCCTGTATTCAGCTGCATCCATTTTTTGGAGAAAATTAGAAAGAATATGCGTAGGTCTTCCATTTTCCGTATGTATCCTGTAAGAAACAAAAGGTTTATTTTAAAACATACCTCTCGTACAAGCCTAACCTCAAAAGCGCTTTAAAAATGCAATTCAAAAGAAACATATAGGTGCATGACCCCGAAATTTCGTCTATATATTTATTAATTATGTAATAAAAACACACAAAAAATAAACAAAATCAGCTTACTTTAAAGCATACCTCACATACAAAAATAACCTCAAAACGCTTTACAAATGCAATTCAAGGGGCAACAATGAACAGAAAACTCTGAAATTTCGTCCATATATTTATAATAATATAGTAAGTAAACCTACAAAAAATAATCAAAGTCGGCTTTCTTTAAAACATACCCCACATACAAACATAACCTCAAAAAACGGTTTAAAAATGTTATTCAAAGGGCGCCGATGGCTGAAAGGGCTCGAATTTTCGTCCATATATTTACAATAATAATATAAGTAAACACTATTGAAATTGCTTCAATCGGTTCATTTTTTCCAACACCTCTTTTATAAGCCCAACCTCAAAAAATTTTATAAAGCTACTAACTTTATTGTATATTAGTATAAAATATGAAAGTCAAGTCCTTCGTAGCTTTTCTGAGAACTTTGATAGAGAAGCATCTAGCCTTTTTCGTGGTGACTACTGCACACTTTATTGGCTTTTCGTAAGTTATGTATGCTGGCATAACAATCATTCTTTCAGAAACACTCGCACAAAAACTTTCACTTTGTACCGTTGTGTTCGGCCGTCGACGTGGACATCCGCTTCAAGACCATTTGGAAAGCCTTGTTTCAGAGTATTCTGCGACATCAACTCAAAATTTCTCAGTTAGCGAGCTATTGTTCTTGACAAAAAAATATTTGTTTACTTTAGATGCTACCTGCCATTTTTTTGGTAAAAGTAGGCAACGAAAATTTACTCAGCCCAGTATAATTTTTTTTTCAAGCACTTATTCTGAGGTTTGGATATTTATTTTTCACATTTACGATATACTTGAGCAGTTACCCCTTCGAGCTTTCCCATGTAGCTTATAAGTTAATTACATACGTTATTTATGATGTATAATGCAAAACGAGTCTTTACAAAAAAATTGCAGAGCTGCAGCGCTGGGTTAGAATAGGTATTACTACTAATTACTATAGAAAATAATTAACGTAGACTCAAATAATTCATCACATTTCTCGGCATAAAGGTATAAGTATACAACTTTTTATTATTACTAGTTTTATATTCATTTGGATGCATCGTTTAAATTTTTGTATCAAAAGGGTAAAATATTAAAACTTTACATTCGATACCAATACCAATTTAATATCAATACTCTGATGCATTTTTTGATACTATTATCAAAACTTTGTTGGGTTTCGCGACGTACCTACTCACGTGTACTATGTCGGAAGGGCCCTATTTTGAGAACATAATAAATTTTAATGAATAGTAAATAGTTTGCGTTTTATTGACCTAGTCCTGATACGTTTTGAACAAATAACCCATACCCTTTATAGCAGTAATACAAATCAACCCATTCTACTGAATTGCGCATTTGTACGTAAGTCAAGTTAATTTTTTCACATTTTAGCTTTCGAATAAAATATTCATTAAGTGACAACGAGTTGTAATGCGGTAATTACGATCACAATAGGATTCCTATAATTAAGTTAAAACCGCTGATTTCAGCTTAAATGTTTGAATTGCATTTGATATATATATATATAACAAATTTGAAATGGCATCATATTTTTTTATAATGTAAAAGTATACTATAAATATTTATAAAAAAAACCTTATTTTTTTAGTTTGTTTTAATTGATAATGGAAAATCTGCAATCATCTCCGTATGCGGTTGAAGTAATTGATAATTTCATATGCTAATTGAAGTGATGCTTATTTCAGTATTCATTAATTTATATTGCTTTGCCGTAATGAATGCAGTAATAGGTGTTTTTTCTTTATTTTTTTATGAATTGATTTCTATTTTCCCGACGGAGCGTAAGGGGGTGTGGAATTTTGGGGTGAATTTTGCAATGAGTCTGCACTGGAAGCATTTATTTCAAGGACTGCGAAATCTTTTTTTTTTTGATAAAGTTTGAACACAGTGTAGATCTTCGGCTGCCGCAGCAGAGTGGGTTGGTGTGTGACTACCATCCGGGGGAGCGTAAGTTTGAATCTCCGTGCATGAACATCAAATAATAGAAAAAGTTGTTTCTCAGAGTGGTCGCCCCTCGACATGTAATGGCAAGCCTCCGGATGTAATTCCACCATGAATAATCCCCTCATAAAAAAATATCTGCCGTTCGGAGTCGGCTTAAAACTGTAGGCTCCTCCATTCAAGACGCACACCACAAAGAGGAGGAGGAGTTCGGCCAAACACCTAAAAATGGTGTACGCGCAAATTATTTTTTTTTTTTAGTAGATCTTCATCAATAAAGTACTGCCGATGGTGTTAACTACGCATTATACTATCCTACTTTAGAAGAAAAGGGAAAGTTCGCCGTAAGCCCCTGGGTCTAAAGTATTGTGACAAATCACGAATGCTTGCGAAACTACTGGCAATATCGAGTGAATGAAATACTAAGGCAAAAAGATGTTGCCACGCCAAGTGGTGAAAGCCAACAGACAGTAGGCTGATATTGTATTCCTGTTAAAGATGTACCTATATATAAAAACAGTGGGAAAAGTTATCAATCGCTTTCTTCAAATAATATTTTTTTTTTAAACGATACAGTTGCAGAGCTGTTTATTACAAATATTAAGAATCTGATTACTGAAGAAAACGTATAACTAATCTTTTTTTACGCAAGTATTTTATGTTTTACGATTATTACCCATGAGCTCGCAGAAGGATATTTGAAGAAACCGCCGCAGCAAAATAAAGCCGGCTTTACTGTGTTTTAGCCGTCCCAAAAACGAGCAGTTAAAACTCATCTTCTGTGAGACACTAAAAACTAATCTACAGACATTGGCTATTATAATAGCCGTTGAACCGAAAATTACGGTAGAGATACGATACTTAGATTCCCTTACCACAAGTTGTAGAGGCTCTAAAGACGGCCCTCACTATAACCACGGAAGTGATAAGGCGTAAACTTGTCAGCACCAAATAGCAGAGAACAAATTCGGGCTTACGTGACTTTAACACAGGAGAAAGCTGACATTTTCCTCAATAAGTCACGCATAAAAATCGGCTGGGTAAACTGCAGAATTCGACCCCAATTTAGTAACAAGCGTTGCTTCAACTTCTTCAGCTTAGGCCACCTAACAAGTTCCTTGGAAAACTGATCAAGCCTCGACTGGCTGCAGCCATAAATAACGCTGGAGGACTATCAGCAAGACAGCACGCCTTTAGATGCGGAAAGTTTATAATAGTTGCAATCGAAACTGTCCTAAATAGCGTAGGAGCAGCGCAACAGGGCAGCATATAATCCATAGTTTTTCTTGCCATCTTAAATGTAAAGAACGTTTTCAATAGCTAAGATGGGCGAACATAATTTCCGCCTTAAAGCTAAGATTCAGAACTCCAGCATATCTACAGCGCGTAATGAGGAATTACTTGCGAGTTTTCAAACTCGTCTATCAAACCCCAAAGGGTTCCGTTTGTATAGATGGCACATCCGGAGCGGAATAAGGTCCCGTTTTGTGGAATATTAGTTGTGGTGAGATATTCAATATAGAAATGACCGATGGTACCTTTCTAATCGGACACACAGACGATATCGCAGGAGTCATCCCCGCACGAAACCTTGAAGAAGCTTGTAGAAATCTTAACCAAGTCGTGAAACCAAATATGGCTACCTTTACAGTCCCTCAAATTAGCCACACAGAAAATAGAGCTAATACTTCTAACCGGGAAGAACATCCCGTTAGAAGTTAACATGCATACTTGCTCAAATACGCTAACCACAAAAAATGTTCTAAAGTACTTAGGTATAAGAATGGGCCCAAGACTAACCTTCTGCGCCCAAATAAAATACACAACCGCTAAGCTAGCATCTCTGCTCAGCTGACTGATGGCAAGCATAGGGCTCCAGCCCAAAAGAAATAGGAAATAATGATGGTAACCACACTCTCTGTTCTCTTATACGGAGTTGAACTGTGAGCAAATGCCCTAAAGGTAAATCACCGATGCAAACTATTAGCATCAGTGCAACGAACGGCAGCCCTGAGAATTATGTTCACCTACCGTACAGTACCAGGGCCAGCTATTCAAGTAATAAGCGCTTCAATACCGGTAGACTGACTAGCTTTTGAGAGGGAAAACTTATGGGCATTAAAGAAAGAGGGAATCGAGGAAAAAGTTAGCAAAAATGCAGCACGCGAAATAAAGGATGAAATGCTAAGGCTACTAGCAAGATAGTGGAGAAACGAAATACTTTGTACATGGACGGCTAGGCTAATAAAAAACTTCGGTGAAGTCAATTTTTATGCAACCCAAATGCTTTCGGGGCACGGGTATTTCCAGAAATACCTGTCATACCTAAATAAAGAAAAGCGAACACTCCACATACATATACGAGGGTGATGTGAAGATGACGATGAAAACACATTTTTCCAATGCATGCGTTGGGGCCAAGAATGTCGAACGCTGGAGAACGCAGTCAGTCACATTGCCGCTGAAAATGTAATCGAAAAGATGCTAAGCAGCGAGGAAGCGTGGGGAGTCATCCACTTGCTAAAAAAGCCGGACCTGAACGCAGGCATATAAGCATAGACCCCCCTAATGAGGAAGATGGAACGCCACTGTGAAGTAATGCGAAAGCGGATCCAAGGTGGGCGACAGTGCCAAATGAAGGAAAGTTTTTTTAGCCTCCGGATATACCATTGCTGCGACGGCAACTTTGATTATGCGTTAAGCATTTTAATCCCCCTTATATGCAAGAAAAAAAATGATTACTCATAGTAAACAACTCCTGCTGAAGATGCCGGTTCAATTATGATAAAACGGATGAAGTACATAGCTTCTATTACTCACTTAATGCCAAATTCGTCATGAAAACTAAAAATATTTCTGTTCTGATAAATAATATTTTGCATTGCATGTAAAACATGCTCCGTCGGAGAGCTAAATTCATTATGGTTATGCTCCACTAGCAACTTGCAAAAATTATAATAATAATATTTTTCGAAACGACAGGCTGGCTCATTGCAGGCAAATTATCATTCTCTAAACAGATATGTCCCATTTAAAAGGAAGTATGTGAGGGAAATAAGCAAAAATGGCAGAAATATTTAGAGGCGTGCATCTTTCTGCGTATAAATATTTAACTAACCCAAAGCTCTAATGGAATACTAAATTTATGAGTGTAGCAATCATGCGGTTTCAATTCTTGGATAAAGCCCTAGCACAATGATTTTGGAAATCTAAAACAACTCCTAAAACTATTTTCTTGAAGCAGTAATGGGTCTTTAGGCATTATAATTTTTTTATTTCACTACCCGAAAGGAAAACATTACCGGCATTTTTTTTTTTTGTCGCAAAACTCCCTCTATTGACTTCCACCTCAATAACTCGGCTGCAATGAAGCGATAAAGTAGCAATAAAAGTGATGTGAGGAAAGCCGTTTGCAGGCAGCGACCTACATACCGATACAACGCCACAAGCAATGGCACAAGAGCAAAATTAGGCAGTTCGACGGGGAATTAAGTGGGAAGGAGAAAGTATGCATGCTCTCGTATTAAGGTATAAAATAGTACGGAGCTTATGAAAGAAATGACACTTCTTGGACAGCTCGGCCGAATCACTGATGGTATGTTTGTTCAATGGCCAAGTATTGCGAGTCGGCATAAGAAAAAACGGTATTGTCTACAAGCATACATATGCACAAACCTTCTTGCTTACGACAATGCAGAGAGTTAAATTACGCCAGGAGTAAGACGAACGTCAGCAACTAATATTAGGGTAACGTTGCGAATGGCTTTCATGAGACCTGGATAATAACGCACTTTCATGACAGTCGATTATACACGTACAGTGAGTCCCAGTGAAAATCGCACATAGATGAAAAATATATTTCAAAAATTAGATAAAATTTTAACCTCCGCATCAGAAAAGGACTTTGCCTCAGCGCATCAATTGCCAGAAATATGGTCATATAAAAAATTATAGCACAAGAAGTCCAGTCTGCGTTAAATGTGCAGCCCCGCACAGAACTGCGCATTGTACTCTTAATATAAATGATGATAAAATTAACTGTGCCCTATGTAAGGAGAAGCACACCGCAAACTACAAAGGCTGCATGGTCTACAAATCTCTAAGAGTGCAACGCTTCCCAGCTCTGCGGAAAAAGGAAACAAACACATGAAAAAAAAAGTAAGCCCACGAGAAAAATCTCAGGGACTTATGCTCAAGTAGTAACACAGAAAACAAATGACAAAGTAACAAATAAAATAAATACTATGCCGCAAAACGATGATATACAAGAATTGAAAACAATGATAAGTCAGCTAATCAATTAAATTACGAACATGATGAACATAACATAACACTTGTCGCCACCAAAATGGATGATAAAAGAAAATAACGTAACAATAGCCTTATGGAATGCAAACGGACTAAGCCAACATATACTGAAAACTCAAAACTTCATCAGACAAAACAGCATTGACATACTAATGGTATCGAAAACACATTTTAGTGATAAATTCTTTGTAAGAATTCCAGAATATAAAATTTTTTGTACCAATCATCCTAATAATAAAGCGCACGGAGGCATAGCTATTATATTAAGACAAAATATTATATGTAACGAAATGGGGGAACTGTTGACTACCTAAAGACTCTTCGAAACAAATTCATAGCCGGAGGTGATTTTAACGCAAAAAACATGGCACGGGGCGCAAGACTGACCAATACTAAGAGAAAAGCCTACTTGACGCCATCAGAGAATTAAACGGTGACTTTATAAGTACAGGGGAACCCACTTACTGGCCAACTTGTGTTAGCAAGGCAGTCGACTTGCTGGACTTCTTCATAACAAAATCTATAAATTTAAAAATGCTGACAATTACATCCTGCCTTGAACTTTCGTCTGACCATTCACCGAACACCCTGACAATTCAAAAACGCCTACAACTAACACATTTGCTGTTTTACAGTTTTTCTTTGATAAAGGCAAAAATACAAGCCGGGCCGCTGAAATTCTGAGTGGTGTTTACTGTAACAGCTAATTAAGTGCAATTTTGGTTCTGTCCATTCCATTCAGGCATTTTTGATGTTCAAGAAAATGTCGATAATGTCGCTAAAATCAAAGAAATTATCGGAGTTGACTGGCAGATTAATAATCGTATGATCGCCCAGATGCTAAAATAGTTTTAAACCATTTGCGCAAAAATAGTAGATTTCGGGCCCGCACACTGCCGAATTGTAGACACACACTAAACCATTCTTCTGCGGAGGCCACTAAAAAACGAATATTATTTGGTTGGTTGACTTTTTTCTTGATACCATTCTCCAATGCATTTTGACATCGCTTTCTCCATTTTTTGGAGTACACGGAACCACCGTATCCGGTGAGTATTTAACCCCCTGTGTCTTTTTCCTTTTCCCAAAACTGAAATTGCCACTCCGCCGACGCCGCTTTGAGTCGATAGAGGCCATTAAGGAAAATTCGCTGAAGAGCTGAAGGAGATCTCTTCAAACGTGTATAAAAGGTGCTTTGATGACTGGTCGAATCATTGGCATATGTGTATTGCTTCGAATGGAGGCCACAAAATAAATTTTGATGACTAAGCAATTATTTTGCGTTTTATCGAACAATACTCGGTACTTTTTTGACAGAATGTATGCCATAAGTTGTCTATGATATTTAGATATGGGAATTGAGGAGGGGTGTGGAAGACCTTTGAGCAGTTATACAATGCCATTTTCGCTCAGCATCGACAGAGAGTTTTTACTTATGTGCTTGCTTAAGCTGGAACTGGTCTCTGATTCTCACATAAGAAATACTATCACGAAGATAACTTTTCATTAGATCTTACTAAGAGATCTTTCAAAAGACGCGCTTAGATTTTGTCTTAAAATAAAGTATGTAAAAATTTAGATTCTTTCAGGTTTCCCCATTTTATTAAAAACACAGCTCTTAGCAATTATATTATAATAGAAAACTTACATCATTTAAGTGTCCAAAATGAGCACGTAGGTATACATATAGAGCTTGCCAAACAGGAGATTCATGAATACCTAATTGTGGAGAACGTGGAGATATCGATGTTAAAGGTTGTTAAGCAACACTTTACGCTACAACAGCAATCTTCTCAACAGAATGTCCAGTTTTTTGGTCTGCCGGCCCTTTTCCTACCCTCGACAGAACCAGTCTTTTTGATTTTTTTCACCATTTTTTGAATTTTCGAGTCATTCGGACGTTTATTTCCGCCAAAAAAGACACGAATTTTGGGATATGTTGTTTTAAAGATCGACCATTTTCATAATAAATTTTAATAATTGTAACGCGTTGCTCTATCGTGTAAAATGTTACATAGCAGAAAATTGCACTTAAAAAATTCCAAAGATGACAGAATAAAAGGTACTGACTAGGAATTATTCACTACTGGCATGTAAGCGTCACTTTTTAAAGATCAGTTTTAATAAATTTGAGGCCACTCAAAACCCGTGTTTGTTTCTGAATTTTGTTGAAGTCCATGATTTTCATGGTGATTCACTGTATGGTCTTATTCACAGAGCACTACATACATATATCTTACGCCAGATATGCCACCATTGAATTTTCGTGCACCACCAAACCGGCTGATGAAGTTTGTGTGATAAAGCGCAGCGCCAGCAATTGCGGTCCATTTGTAAGCAAAATGAAAAACAGAACAAAGGCAAATGAAAAAAGATTAAAAAAAATATTTTCTTTTCAACAAATAACTGAACAAAGGTGGTAAAACTAAGTCGTCAAAGGTCGCCATCACAAGAACTTAGAAAATCGAGTAAAGTAAATGTTTGCCGCAAAATTAACCGAGCTGAACGCAGGTACGGCATTTTGTGGCTAAAATGAAGTTTCGAAAGACGCATAACGGCATTTCAGCTTGAATAAATTTTTGCAAATCAATTCAGCTACGACCTTTAGCTTTCCAATTTGGGTTAAAATGAAGGGTAATTTCGTAAATACTTGATAAGCCAACGCATCATTTGTGGCAATTTTTGTTACTCGTCCGTGTGTTTTGCGTTTTGCCATTTTTTTAGAATTTATAAAAAATTAAATTACGCATAAATTTTTTTCTGATTCATATAAAAAACAAAACCAACAATAACGAATCCAAACTTTATTATCACATTACATTGGGGTTGTGTCATGGGACTCAGCAATGTCCGACCGAATTTTATGGTAAATGAACAAATAAAAGAATGAAATGATAAATTTTGCTAATATTTTTGTGGTGTACTATTTTTCTCTTTGGTTTTGCAAAGCAAGAAATCAGTTATGTCCCTGTGTTAGATAGACAAGAGGTGGAAAGACCTATCTGTCTCTGGATCTCGTCACTGCTTGGTTGCAGGGAAGTTAATTCTATCGCAAGTGGAGCTAAAGTCACTAGATTCGTTCACAGAGGGACGCCGCAAGGTGGTGTACTTTCGCCCCTACTTTAGCTAGTTGCTATTGACGAAGTTCTGATAATGCTAAATAAGGATGGGGTTAAGGTAGTAGCATACGCCGATGGCTTAGTCTTAATGGTATCGGGACCATTTCCCTCAGTCAAGGCTGAGATTTTGGAAAGGTACTGACTGTACTCAGTCGCTGGGCTACCACTTGCGGTCTCCGAGTCAACTCTGACAAAATGGAGCTGGTGCTATTTATCAGAAAAAGAAACCTCCACACTTTATACTTCCCAAATTAAACAACCACGTTCTTCCGCTTTCATTGGAAGTTAGGTTTCTTGAAGTGATACTTGATTCCAAACTCCATTAGAAGCTACACATTGAAAACCGGGTAAAGAAGGCCAGTATAGCCTTCTACTCCTGCAAATCTATCTTCGCTAAAAAAGACACAAGTCGTGCTGTGGGTGTGCAACGCAGTGGTTTTACCAATGTAGACGCCTGCTTTGATGGGAAGCATTTCGAAAGGGCTATAATATCACTCAACCCCAGTGCTGCCCTGAATGTCCTTTTGCACTTACTTTCCATCGTCTTTTACGTTCTTTCCATTGCAGTTCAAAGTGCTATCAGGTTAAAGGAGGTTGGCATCTGGAGGCAATCTCTCAAGGTACATGGTTGCATTTTCGGACAGTTACTAACGTATTTCTGCGAACTACAAACAGATCCCGCAAACTAGAGTTTGAGGATCGTGCTAGGGCAATCTTTCCAAATAGGCAAGTTTAGATCGATGGAATCGGGAGTCAGAGCAGGGGTTTTCCCTAAATCAGCCAATTCATCTAGGTTTTTCAAGCTAGGGGTTTTTCAAGCAGAAGTTTTTGGCATCTTGCAGGCATGCAAAATGTTAAGGGAACGCGTGAGCAAGGGAGATATTAACATTTTCTCCGATAGTTAAGCCGCGAATAAGGCTCTGACGACGCACACTGGGGATTTAGCGGAAAAAAGTCAAATTTGCGACATACCACCTACGCAATGTTTAATGGTACAGTAGGTTTTTTTTTATGCGGTTTTTTTTTATGCGGTTTTGAAATAATGCGGTTTTTTTTTAAATTACAAAATGCATGTCGACCTATCGGGAATTGTACCAATAAACAAGATTCTAAACCAGCTAAGCAAAAACTCATCACAGATTCATGCGGTTCATGGAACGTATCTATAGTTATAATATGGGACTAGTGCCCTTTTTTATGCGATTTTATTACATTATTTCAGATTTATGCGGTTTTAGCATTTGAAACGTATCTATAGTTTTACTATAGAACTAGTAGCTTTTTTATGCTGTTTCTTGCGGAACGTATCTACCGCATAAAAACAGAACCTACTGTATTTCTAAATTCCAGAATAGAACCAACAATAAAATCAAAAAGAATTACTAAACTCCGACTTACAGTTTTTTTTTATAGATATGTCAAAAGTATAATTTTTTTATAGTATTGAACTGACTAAGAAAAAACTTCAAAGCCCAAGGTGGTTTCTTTTCCTTTTGCTTGAGCCGACTTCCAATTTTTTATTTTTCATTTAGGGTACGATATTTTTATATATTTTAGCCGGAAGAACAAAAACTGTGAAGCATTTGATTATCTATTTATAATTAATTTTACGAAAAAAAAAATCATATTCCTTCATATTCTTGGATCTGCAAGTTGAGCTACATTTATCTACGGTCAGAAACTAGTATCAACGTGTTCCTTAATAGTGTCTCTTTCAGTTTTAATCAATTGCAGGTGTCACCAGGTGCCACCAGGCGAAACTGATTATTTTTTGGCAATGATAATAACTAAACGCTTTCTAGTGTGTGCATAATGATAACGAAACACTTTTAATTTTGTTTTGACATTTTGAGGGTAATTCAGAATTATGAACTTGCATGTATCCTGGCTTATATTAATAAAAAAAAAAAAAAACAAAAAAAAAAAAATTTATGAATTATTTATGAATTTTTTTACAAAATGGTTTTTAAACATGTTCTTTTCATACACAAATATATAGAACTTCTTTAGTAGTAAAAATGTAAATATTTTTTGGGATGTATACTTTTTTCCGCATCTCTGTACAAAAATCCCCAGTGTGCGACGCCATGGTGCAGAACGAAATTAGTAAACTCCTGTAAAGAAGAGATCAAATCTTTTGGGTGTGCAGATAACATTTCTCTGATCACGGTGCCAGTACATAAAAATATAGAGGGAAATGAAATTGCTGATGAGCTTGCCAGGAAGGGGACTGAATTGGCCTCAGAGACCTCCTAGCCGGTCATCGGCATCCCCTTGACAGTTGTTAAAGCGGAACTGCACAAATTATTTCTCAGAAAAGCGCTGAAAAGATGGAGCTCCATTTCTTCCAATGCTATTTCGAAAACCCTTTGGCTCCAGTATAATACAGTATATGGAGTATATGGAGTAGTCAGTATATGGAGGACTCAGAAAGTTCTTTGGACTCCTCAGCTTTCAATTTCCAAACTCGTAGCTGTATTTACCGGCCACTGAATGATCGGCACACACGCGGAAAAGCTAGGGTTACCATTTGACCCCCATTGCAGTAGTTGTGTGGACCTTTCAGAGAAAGAGACTGTTGAGCACTTTCTCTCTAAATGTCCGGGTTTGGCACCTAATCAAGAATCACTTTGAATAAATTCACCTTGGCCTAGAAGCTCTCAAATGACAGTTTTTCAGTTATTGTTGAAAATAAATCCAACCACATAAGATCTTTGCAAATTAAGATATCAGCGATGGAAAATGTAAAATATTTCTGGATTCTAAAAACATCAGACTACTAAATTTTTCTATTCAATAATTAAAAGTCGGTATTAACAATTCCTTTCATATTCCTTCCCCCAGCTTTCAACGAAACTCAGCTCCCTTTGAGGTTAAAAAATACTTCTTGGTTAAGCCCGATTTTGGGAGTTGACTAATAAAATATGATACTATAGATATCGTTATTAACAATAAAAAATAAAAACAGTTAACAACATTTCATTTAATAAAAGATGACGTGCTGATTCCTAGAGGCTTGACTTCATAGCAAAGTTTCTTTCAGAAGCAGAATTAAATGGTCACACAATAATAACAATAACGCCGAGGATATTCTACATTTCGTAGAACCGTTCTCCTAAGCACATCAAGAACTCTATTGTATATAGATAAACCCATTAGAATAGAATGGAAGGAGGTTTGCGTTTCACATCCCATTAAGATGTTTTTTTTTAATTTGACGTGAAATACCATTTCAGTTTAGTTTAGGTTCAATTTCACCAATAGAATGGCAAATCTCTTCTTCTAAGGAATCTCATTTTTGTTATTGGCAACAACCATCTTTCTTTTCTAACTGCAAGAATTTATACAATGCACCGAGTCATACCGGTGACTGCCGTGGCTACGTGGGTGGGTGCGTGACTACCAAATCGAAGTGCTAGGGTTCGAATCTCTAAGCATGAAACACCAAATAATAGAAAAAAAGCTTTTTCTAACAGCAGTTGTGCGTCGGCAAGCGATGGCAAACCTCCGAGTGAGTATATTTCTGTCATGAAAAAGCTCCTCATAAAGCACCATCTACCGCACCGAGACGGCATAAAACTGTAGGTCCCTCTATTTGTGGAAAAACATTAAGACGCAGACCACAAATAGGAGGAGGAGCTTAGTGAAACACCCAATAAAGCGTGGATATGCCAATTATATATATCGGGTCAAACTATACGGTTATTTAAAAGTGACGAGCTTCAAAAAATTTAAAGGAAAAAGATAAGATTCGATAGATTTTTCAGTAACACTTTGTTCATAGTGAACATCGGAAAAATATGTGCAATTTATAGACTCAAATGCAAGAGCAAATTGAAGCTTCCAATGATTTGCGTGTTCTTTTTTTTGTGATATGGACGTCGGAGGTGAGGCACGCTCTACTATATGTCAGAAATATCAATAATCAATATTAGACATTTTCAACATTAACATCAATATTTTCTTAAGTTGGCTTTTGCCAGCTTTTTAGCTCCTGGAGCACTGCTTGAAGTAGTAAAAGTAAACACGCACATCTAAACTTACTAATATTAACCTACATATTTACAAGTATTTATTTATTTATTCGGAATGGCAAATAGGAAAGGTTGATTAGGACAATAGGCACAATAACCAAGCCAAGTTATAAAGCCCATCATGGCCAAATGTGCTCTTATACTTTACTAAATTATTTGTTAACAATATTAGAGTAAGGCGTAGATATTTGTATAGTTGTGGCAATAAGTTAAATAGGTTTAGAAATGAAATATGCACTTAATTACAATTTGAGACACTGTCAACAAAACAGATTCACAGGCTTTCGAAATAGGCCAGGAAAGGAAGGCGAAGCTCATATTCACAAACTTATGCAAGGTGTCACTGAGTGGACAAATGAGCATAGAACAGTATGAATATACGAGGTGTGTTCAAAATGTATCGCGAATTGTTGATAGCTGCTTTGCTTGCGTCTTCGATTTTTACCTATTCAAAAAGATGGATCAAAGAACCTGTATCAAATTTTGTGTGGAAAACGAAATGAAGTGCGTGGATACATTCCGACTGTTAACTGTGTTATACGGAGAAGCTACTTTGGACCAAAGCAACGTTTATCGGTGGTTCAAAATGTTCTCAGAAGACCGAGAAGATGTGAACGATGAAAAGCGTGCCGGCGTGCCGGACGCTCGAGCACTCGTCGAATCACCGTTAGAGAAATGACTGGGACCTAGACATATCGATTGGCTCATACCATTCCATTTTTTCAATGATTTTGGGATGAGAAGGGTCGCAGCAAAATTCGCACCAAAACTGCTTAATTTCGGCCAAAAGCAGCATCGCATGAACATTGCTAATGAGATGTTGGACTCTGTCCGCGACGACCCAAATTTGCTCCAAAGGGTCATAACTGGTGACGAATCGTGGGTTTATGGTTATGACGTGGAAACCAAAGCTCAATCATCTCAATGGAAGCAGCCGCACGAACCATGACCGAAAAAGGGCTCCAATTTCGGTCGAATGTATGATAAAAGTTTTGCTTGCCGTCTTTCTTCAATTGCAGGGGCGTTGTGCATCATGAGTTCTTGCCACAGGGTAAAACGGTCAATAAAGAATATTACCTGCAAGTAATGCGCAATTTGCGCAAAGCAATCCGCCAGAAACGCCCGGATTTGTGGAAGAACAAAAATTGGCTTTTGCATCACGATAGCGCCCCTGCTCACACATCGTTGCTTGTGCGCGACTTTTTGGCCAAAAACAACACACTAATGATGCCACAACCAACGTCTTCCCCAAATCTGGTTCCTGTGACTCTTTCTTGTTCCCGAAACTGAAGAAGCTCATGAAAGGACGACGCTACTCTACGATTGACGAAATAAAGACGGTATCGAAGGAGGAGCTGAACAAGATAAAAAAAAATGATTTTTTGAAGTGCTTCGAAGATTGGAAAAAACGTTGGCACAAGTGCATAATATCTCATGGAGATTACTTTGAAGGGGACAAAATAGATACTAATGAATAAATAAATAATTTTTGAGAAAACACAAAATTCGCGATACTTTTTGAACACACCTCGTATGTAGTATATAAGAGCATACATTAGCATCAAAATTAATAAATTACAGATGTGCATATGTAGGTAGTCATGCACAAATATAATCGGTTGTGGCGATCACCGCACGGTGCATAGAACGCTAGAAGACATTTTGGCCAAGAGTAAAGTAAAGAATTTTAATTTTTCATATTAATGGACAAAATATATGGTATTTCAGGTAACTGTAATGGCTTAACTATCAAGGTAAGAATTTAATTTCATTTTGTATTTGAAATTTAGTGTAGGTCTGCGTATAAACGTCAACAAATCAAAGGCGATGAACATCAGCTCGCTTCGTACAGCAAACTGCAAATTAGGTAGCCGTGCAGTAGAAGAAGCCAATTGATTTACTTACCTTGGCACCGAAATATCAACACCAATATGAAATTCGTATGAAACTTTGCTACATACTAGTATCCGAAGAAGTAACAAACAATATTCAAACGTTTGTGAATCGCTGCCTTCGCCGACTTCTCCGTATCTGGTGGCCCGCAAACTGGATATCAAATAGAGATTTATTAAATAGATGTAACCAAGGGCCGATTAATAATGAGATTCGAGAAAGAGAGTGGCACTAGAAAGGGTATAGTCTGCGCAAACTAGCGCATGAAGTCAGATGAACTGCTTAAGACTAGAATCCACAGGGAGCACGAAATAGAGGACGCTCAAGGGGCTCATGGCGACTTAGTAACATAGATGACCTTGATCGTATAGACGAAAACCTGACATGGGCATAGGTCGAGGTAAAAACTGAAAACCGAAATCAAGGGAAATCATTTGATCTAGCACAAGTGCGCCCAGTGATCGGCGCGACAGCAATTACGGGTGTCCGGTGGTCCAGAAATTTCAAAAAATCGATTTTTGGTTTTTTCAATATTTCGAAAGTATAGTATCTTAAATATATGCTATGAAGTTTTCATGCGAAAATTCCCAATATTATAGCTTCTACAGCCCGTTAACTAAGTAGAGAGCCGTCCTCGCGCTCTTGTACCTCAAACTTTGACTCCGAAATTTTAATATTTATGTTGCTCACAACATAAATGGCTATCGCCCGTGCCAGAATCATATTATTGTTTCAATTATTTATATCGTACTTTTTTGATTAAAAAACTAAAAAAAAAAACCGATTTTTAGAATGTTAAATTCAAAACCGCGCCATTTTATCAAATTTTTTTTTTTTATTCATAGTCAGTCATACTGATTATTAATTTTTTTGGTTTTTGTGTTCCAGATAAATAGAAGAGTCAAAAGGGGCAGCACCATCCAGGTCTAAGTTATATAAGTGGGCTAAACAATTTAAATATCGTTTCTCTTTTTTTTTATTGTAAAAAAAAAATTCCTTAAAATTTTCGAGCTCTAGACCATCTGTACCCCTTAATCATCATCATTTGAAATTTACAGTCGGTTCAATAAAAAATACAATAAGACGGGGCTCAAAATAAGTCTAAATTAAAAAAAAAAAAACAAATTTGTTTAAATAAAAAGGAAAAACAAAAACTCAAAAACATCAAAATTCTTTAAAAAAAATTAGGACAATTTTTTAAGTTAAACGTAAATTTTTTGAATAGCTCGCTGTTGTTTGATACTACTCCTGAGCATCATTTCACATCAAAAAACTAGACATGGAATCCCTCTACATTACTTTTTTTCTTCTTTGCTGGCGCTATAACGGACAAAGCGATTTTGCTCGAGTTCAGAAAAGCCTCACCCGAGGCATTGTTTTTCTTTTGAATGAAAAGTAATTTTATTATTTTTGATTTTTCAACTGTGGGAAGAAACATTTCATGTAAAGCAGAGCTAGTCAATTTCATTACTGCAGTTTCCAGCGCAATTGGCTAACCGTTTACAGCATGTTAAATTTTTCCCACTATTTGTCGACTTGGAAGCACTGTGCGCCATGCTGAGCTGGCAGACAAAGTATCTATGTAGTTATGAGTGCCACAAAGCTTATTTTCTGAAAACCATATGACGCAACAATGACAAAAGCAATTTCTTAATGCAACAGTTTCAAAATGAAATTATTCATATATGTATGTATGTATGTATATAAGTGATGATTCATAAAACTAAGTAAGGAAATAATTTTTGCTTGCTATATTGCATATAATCGCCTGAGCACCTGATAAAATAGTTATTGCGGCGTAACCTATTTATGGTTTTGCCTCTTCATTTCGCTCACTTTCATTCAATAAACAAAGTCCGAATGCCAGTTCAGTGAAAGACTCCACAATGAAACATTGTGTCTTTATGGATATGATCTCATTCATAAAAACATGTTTTTATGGTGTCTTCGAGCTATATGCACCGTTAATTTCAATGCAGCGGTGAAATTTATGAGAAGAACAAGAAAAATTCAAGGCTTCCATAAGTCATATATTTAATACAATAAAATATTTATACTTTAAATGTATTAAAATAGAACGATTTGCATCCATCTACTTGTAATAATTAGAGTAGTCGCAAAACTATTTTGACGAACAAATATCAACTAAACAACGCTCAAGCTTACTTTTTGTAGAAGATAGACTAGGTCATACATTTGCTTAGAATACGCAACGATAGTAGTATGCCGAGAAATATATATGTATATATATATATATAATTGGCGCGTACACCCTTTTTTGGGTGTTTGGCCGAGCTCCTCCTCCTATTTGTGGTGTGCGTCTTGATATTGTTCCACAAATGGAGGGACCTACAGTTTCAAGCCGACTCCGAACGACAAATATTTTTTTATGAGGAGCTTTTCCATGGTAGAAACTCACTCGGAGGTTTGCCATTGCCTAGAGTTTTTTTAAGTGAAATATCATCGGTTATCTCTAATATATATTTATAATTTCTAACTTTTATTTTATTTGTTCATAATTTTTTTCAAAAATTACAAAAAAAATTCTCTAACATTTCCCCATTTTTTCAACCCTAAATATTTTTAAATATTTAAAAGAATCTTTAAGGCTTTAAATCTCACAACTATATAATTTTTTTTCAAAAGGTTTCCAATTTACTTCTTGTTATACTCAAGTATACAAATAAATAAATTTTCAATAATAAGACGAAAAAAACATCACCTAATAATTTGAAGAACCATGAAGTCATTTATTCATTCGATATATTAAACTGTCGATGTCATGAAGTTGGATGAAAAAAGGATGAAAAATGTTGGAGAGGTTCAAAATGCTTCGTTTGAATTTCACATAAGTTAGGTTAGGTTAAAGCGGTTGTCCTCAATGGGATATAGTCAGACTTCTACACCATAGTAGTGTCGCGTGGGAACTTATCTTCATCCATCCTAAAACCAATGCGTACTTATTAAAAATTTTAGAAGATCCCTCATTTCCACAGTTCTGAGATCTTCCAATTCATTAAAAAATTGTCTACCTTAAATGGTAAATCTAGGTCTGGATAGAGCGCGATAATGGTACAGGAGGTACGAGACATCTCAACTAGATAGCTTCTGAGGAAGTTATGTATTTGTAAAACTCGGTTGTCTATAAAATGTTTATATGGATGAAAATACATCCTGAATCTGATTTAATCCATTTTGTTTTGGTTTTGTTTTGTAATTTTCTTTCCCTGAAGTCCACCTTGCATCAACTGATTAACCAGCTCTTGATGCTAACATCAAAAACCCGCACGCGCTCTTCAAGAAGGGAATGCATCCTCAGAGAATGACAGATATTTTGAACAGTGGCATCATTGACCTTTTTTTCTTTGCAAATGCTACTGCGAACGCCAATTCGATCAATTGGCACACTGAAGGGGCATGACAAATGATTTGAAATAGAAAATGTCCAAGTGACCAAGTTCGGTAATCGCGTTATTAGCTGTCTCGCCGTTGTTAATTGGTCACCTCGGAGAAACCGTCAACAAGGTCTTGGAAAACTAGGTTAATGGGAATGTTTCCGTATAAACCAAAATATAGACAGAAAAAGTAAAGTTTCGTTAATTCTTTGAATTTTGAAAAGTAACCACTAAATTAACCGCCAGCTATTCTTTCATGATATTGAAGAAATGGATCTCGGTATATTAACATAATCTCATTAGAAGGAAATGTAGATTTATTTTTGCTTAGGGAAAGTTAGTAAATTGAAATTTTGGACTTCAAAAACTTCCAAGCCGATTTTGTAAATATTTTCAAATGTTTTTCAGGCGAACGCCTGGTATGGTAATCACAAAATTTCACTCTAAGCGCAATAAAGCACGATTGTTGGTGGATTGGCATCGCATACTTAACAATGGTTAGGTTAGGTAGTGATGGTTGCCCAGAGAGCGGGCCCACTTGGACCAAAGAAGTTTGGTTCATCCTTTGTGATACCATTACAAAAGGGGAAAAAGAGGAGAAGGAAAAAAGGACGAAAGGGAAAGGGATGGGGAGGTTTGAGTGTTTGTGGACTATGAACGGTGATTAGTCTGCGGTTGTGTTAACCTCTTTATGCTGCTGATGAAGTTCATCAGATTTTTGTTATCAAGACCTGCTATATCAGCAGGCGCAGAAAAGAAGTATCACGGCATGTATACCCCGCGGACAGTGCCCCGTGAGGATGCCCACGAACAATAAAGGACTTGGAAATGAAGTCCCAATTTACAATGCGTTAATACTCATAGTTAATGCCTACTTCTTAAAGCACTTATTTGCTTGTACAAGTTCTTACTACTCATTTAGTATCTGAAACTTGCAACGAAACATAAATTTTGAATGTAACCATTAACGCAAGTGAATGCAATAGAAAATCCTAATTGGGTAAGTAATTGGGCAAATTATGCGCCATTTTTCGTGACAAGCAACACTTAATATGGCTGATTGCAGCATGGCCTAAATTCATGAGAATTCAGTTAGGCTGCAAACATATGAATGCCAAATATATGACCAACACTCCTTAAGCTGATAATTTATGGAAGGTGGAATGTCATAGAAAAACTCATATTTCACACACTCCTCCAAAATACGCCTACAGAAGCCATATAATATAATTTCGTAGAATGTGAGCAATTTGGGCGAAGCCGTTGAGTGCTGCAAAATGTGGTGGAAGTGCAAATGGCAGCAAATCATACTCATATGAACAATTCCAATGCTGTTTTCATACAGTAAAGCAGTGAACCGCACATTTAGTGGAAATAAGAACTGAGTAGTGGGCTGGCTTACTGGTATTTTGCAGCGAAAGGCGTTATGTGGCAAACGTTTAAGGATTTTACACACCAGCTAAGGCTAATGGCACTCACCGCCATGCTAGCTGGATATGTAACATAGAAGGGAAGTTTTATAATGCAATATATTATACTTACATAATATAGTATATGAAAAAAGGGTGTTTTTCAAGTTCATTCTTCAAGTTTTTTGGGTAACTTGTCAAAGTGAATTTGCTTGTCAAAATTATGTATATATTTTATCTACACATTGCTCCATGGCGAGTGAGGCGCAGAAGAAAAGAATACTATAGACCATTTTCGTTTTTTTGTTGCTGGAGAATGGATGAAACAGAGTTTTCTTGTGAGTTTGGGGTTGTGTTTAGATAAGTAAATGTAGTTACCATAAAATTTGTAAAATATCGATAAAAAAGACTTTCTAATTATCATCAGTCCATCTAAAAGCAGTTATATATTAGCATGTTTCAAAAAAAAATTTTTAATTCAGTAAAAATAATAAAAAAAGGAATATCTCGCACATTAGATATAATTTCATGATCTCCAAAGCCGAAATACCTGTTAAATGATGGACTTTCTAATGTTTTTCACACCGTAGCCTACCAACCAATTCCAATCGATTACTAATAATAAACCTGAAGGGTGTGACACTTGGTCTTTCCGATAAAGTTAAATATCTAGGAGTGATCTTGGATAAGAAGCTGACTTGGGAGACACACGTTTCACTGAAGGTGAATCGCGCATTGGGGATTTTTCAGCAATGCCGTAGAGCCTTTGGTAAAATCTGGGGTCTGAAACCTGCTGTGGTCCTATGGATATACACAGCACTTATCAGACCAATCATCGCTTACGGTTCTGTGGTCTGGTGGCGATGGTGCATGATTAAGTCCACAATCCCGGAACTATACAGGCTGCAAGGAAATGTATGTTTATGCATAACGGGTGGACATGAGTACAACCTCTGGTGATGCCCTAAATTCTATGCTTGATTTGCTCCCCCTGGATCTTAAGATACAACAGGAAACAATAAAAGCAATGTGTAGACTCCAAAAATATGGTTTCTGGCATGAAGACGGAACTTCGGGACACAGAGATCTCTTTAAGTCGCTATCTGAGCAGTATCCACTGTTTTTGGCACCTAAAGGCGACCTGATACCCATAGTTTCATTTGGAAAGAAATTTGATGTCAGGTTTCCATTACGTGAGCAATGGAGCAGTCCAGAATGCACGCAGGGAAGTTTGACGGATATTTTCTTTACCGATGGGTTCAAGAATGAAATAGGGTCTGAAGCCGGATGTTACTTAAACGATAGTAATAAGTATCACTATGCTATGGGGGAAATGGCAACTGTTTTCCAAACGGAAGTTTTTGCCATCCTGAAAGTAGCCGAATGGATAATCGAGAGGAGATGGAGCGGGAAACAGATTGGAGTTTTCAGTGACAGTCAGGCTGCTTAATTCTGTCGCAAGACTAAACAGGCTTATACTTATATGGGTTTAACGGTTTTTCATTTCAAGGCGCTCTAAATGAGCTCTCAGCGGTCACAAGGAGCATTTTCAAATACTGTCATTCTCGAAAACTGGTGCCAATGTGAGAAAATGGTGGACGCCATTAAAATTAGAAAATCCCAGTTAAGTGAGATCAATAATCGAAACTTTTAACTCAAATTTCAAACTTGCACAGTGTCATCAATTTTTATTTACTTTTTCAACTCCCCCGCAACTGGGCCACAAATTGGGCTAGAATGCATTTATTATAGCCATAGTGTACGATGAACTACTTCATTATTTGGCATATTGGTGATACATCAACAATTGGCATTTCGTAGCATATCGCTTTATTAAAAATACCATTTTCCAGCATTAAAAATTAAAAAAGATGCAAAAGAAATTGGTACTGAGGTAGTTTGCAACTACTATGTTTGACTGCATAGTTATAGCGCATATGTACTAATATCATATATGTATGTGTGCATAACTAACATTACTTTGTTGTTCGGGTGGGCTTTGTAATACAGCAAATATCAAATCAGCCTTACCGCAAATCCTTCACGTATAATTATAACATAATTTGTAGCACTTCCTTTATACTGCGATTTACGCTGCTTTTATTCGCTTTGTATTCGAACAATGACACGAACAATGGATCGATTGGTAATGTGTGGTAAATGCTTTGATTTTCTTTACTTTGCTCTATAGTGGTGTACCTTTGAGCAATAATTACATTTGGCATATACATAGATAACATTGTATGATTTGTTTGTGCACGTATTTTTGCAGTAATGCAATTGTTTGTTGTAGAGTAATTGATAAACTCGCAAACCCGCAACTTATTCAAGCGGTAGACTACACTTCACTTGATTTGTTAGAGTGTCTAATATCATACAATAGAATTACATATTTAGCTATTCGCTAGCTAGCGATGGCATGATGTAGTAGAGCATTTGGATTAAGTGGGTCGCATTGAAATGATTTGGGTTTTGAATATCAGAATGCGTGCACAAATCAGCATTGGTTGGGTTTTACATTTGATATTTGGTATATTTTCATTTTCTCTATTTCTGTAATCGGGTTAAGTGCTAAACCAGCTCGTTTTTTCATACATAAGTCTCCTTTTCCGAGGGATTCGATCTCGCAACTTCAAGAACCACAGCATGGACAGAAATAACTTAATTTTTATTAAAAATTATTAAAAATATATATGTATGTTCGGCACAAAACAAACAAAAAAAATCAAAATCAATTATTTTAATTTACCACAACTCAAATTTAATTCATTTCTTCGTCGTCACCGTTCAGTACAATCAACCGAGAACGTTTTTTCGTTGGAATGATTCACTTTCAGAACTTTTTGAAGTGAAACTTCTTAGGCGTCGATGCACGAGCGAGAATAGAGAGTAAAATTTCAAGGTCATGCAAAGTTTTGGGCATTTTCGTTCTGCGAGAGAGAAAAAAGATGTAACGTAGAGGAAAAGGAGAGAGAGAGCTATACCTTATATATATCTTAGATACACTTTAGGCTATTTTTCCTGAGTTTTTCCTTGTGGCTGCTAATTTCTAGTGAGAAATAACACTGCCTACTTTTTGGCGCTTGTTTGTTGGTGCAAACTTGTAGGAAATATATTTTTGGTGCCTACTTTTTGGCGTTATATTCCCTCGTGCCAACAGTTTGGAGCGTTTTTGGTCTTAATTTTATTGGCGTTTTTTTGTTTTTTGGTGACTACTTTTTGGCGCTTATTTCCGTTTCCTGGCTAGTGCTTGTGCGTACTATAAAGTGCTATCCATTCCGGCGTCGGATTTATTGGTATTGCCTTGCGGTAATTTGTGCTGTTGCTGCGGTCCTGGAATCGCTGCGTTTGTGCAGGTGATAAACGCTCGGAGTAGTGCGAGTTGTTGCCTCGGTTTGTGTCCGGCATTTATCTACACCGGTCGACCCTTCTCCGTTTTTTGTAAATTTTGTATATTTGTATTTTCTGCAAATGTTGTGAATTTAATTAGATATATATTCTTTCTCTCTATCTCTCATTCTTTTTCTCTCTCTCATTCTCTCTCTCTCCCTCTTTCTTTGTCTGCCTTGAAAGATTCAGTTCTGTCACTTTTTTTCTTCATTTAAAGTTCTTGCATCTTCTTCCCTCTTAAAAAATCGCTAATTGTACTTTGGTTGCCGGTTCTTACCACGTCATTGTAAATTTCTCGGTATGTAGTCAAATAGTTTTGCAGCTCCCTTTTGAATTTCCGGCTTCTTTTCGTAGAAGGGTCTGCATTCAAGAAAACTGACTCGAGATTTTCAGCTAAGCTTAGGTCTTCTTTTAATTTTTTAATGCTAAATTATTAACTACACAATCTTAATCAGTGCTAGTGTCCTCAGAATCAATTTGGTTTACAGCTTCAGATGCCATTTCCATTAAACCCCCTTCGTCCTCAATAGCCATATCCACAAAACCGTCGCCTACGATTGACTTAGCAAGTTCTAATGTGCCACCAATTATATTGTCATCTAATAGAATTTGTTTTTAAAGCAATCATCAATCCAGATACTAACGCCCGGGGGCTAGCTGCACATTTTGCGGATGTCAATGATCCTGCAGCAACTGCACTTCTTAATTCTTTTTCATTTTCCTTGATAGTTCGAACTAGTGCTTCATTCAAATTAAGGTTTTTTCCAATGTGAGATGCCTTTTCTGCTTTCAAAAGACGATCCAAGATTTTTGTCTTTACTTCCAAAGCAATAAAATTCCTCTTGGACGTTGTTTTTTATCTTTTTCGGACATGGTTTGGGACTGAAACGTAATGTTAAAAAGTTATTCTTTAACACACCTCGGTTCGACGCAGACAGCCGACCAGTAGCTTAAGACACTTTGGTTTCAGGCCACGGAGATGAAAACATAAGGAAGTACACCCCTTTTGAAGCTGATGATAAATGGCGCTGAAATTTACTTATATAGTATCACCCCCGGAAAAAGATAGTGGTCAAATCGTTGAGAGACGATGGCCAATGAGTCGGCTGATGGGATCGGCCGAAATCATCAACTGTGAACTACTTTCTAGGAGCCAAGTATGCGATTCGGGCTTTTATTGTCAACAACTGACCAAATCGAAGCACGAAATCGACCAGAATTCGCAAATAGTGCGGGTGTTGTGTTCCATTAAGGCAATGTTTACCGACGCGCCAGAAGCTGTATCGGGCATCAAACGTTATCACCTCTTCAAACATTTGCCATATTTTCTTGATATTATAAAACTGACAGCAGAGGTTTGTGAAAGTGAACTGTACAATTTTTTTTTTTTGTTAAAAGGGACGAGGGCTTCTTCAATCATTTGCACGACTGTGGGTTCTGCCTTACCAAAAAGACATGGATTTATACTTCAGCAAAATTGGCCAAACATATATGAGGATTACTTTATTGTTTTACAACAAGCAAAAGCAAGAACTTTCTCAATATTATCCTGGATATTATGAAATTTTCTTTAAAATGTATAAAAGTGTGTGATCTAAATCAAATAATATACAATAATTCAAACTACAAAAACAACTATAGTGCCACAACATTTTAGTTAGTTTTGACTGACTTTCATTTGTTTTTATAATTTTCATTCATTTTTTATAAAAAAAATGCTTCCCTGTGACAGTAATGTTATGGAGAACATATACAACACCGTCGGGGGAAAATTATCGAAAATCAAAGAGAACTTTGCGCCACTTCAATAATGGCTTTTATTGGGTATGAGAATAATTTTACGCCCTCGTAATCCACATCCTAGCCTGAACGGCCTAACAACCTGAACGGTGACGACCCTTGCTTTCGTCTTTGGACTTTCTTTCTGTACGATTTGGAATCTTTTGAACCTGTGCCGGTGGTTGCGGCATTCTGCCACCTGAGTATGTTAGGGTGAAACTTAACAGAAACGGCTGGTGGGCTAATGCCGTGACCTCCCCCGTCCCGTTAAAACCCTGGCAGGCCTCGGAGTATATCAGTCAGATATCTGAGAAACATTTTCAGACGCTTGAGTGGGCCAGGAAGGTTCTACGGGGGGCGGAAGAGGACAGAGAAAAGGGAGCGAGTGCGCCACAAGTGGATTCGGGGGCAAAAAGGCAGCGATCCCAGGAGGAGGATGTTTCCCTCGAAAAGAGACCCAGGACTGATGGCGGCATGCCCAAATCATTTAGCGAAGTCGCTAAACAGGCAGGCCACATCACTCTTGGAGTCATGGACAGTGCTAGGGAGGACGGCGCCATTTCCAGGGAGGAATGGAAGAGAGTAGCGTCCGCCATCTCCGCTGTCTTCATGAGGGTAGTAAGGGAAAACCCTGGACCCCCCCCGTGCTGTGAAAGCGCCGGATGGCACTACGGCACGTTTAAGAGAATTGTCTGCGCTGACGAACGGTCAGCTACTATGTACAGGGCGGCAGTGGCCTTGGTGGGAGAGGTATGGAAGGGAGCTAAGCTGAAAGCGGTGGACAAAAAGGATCTACCTATGCGTCCGCGAGCACGTGTCTGGCTCCCTTCCGAACCCTCTACCTCAGAGGAAATGGAGGAAATCCTCCGGTACTGCAACCCGAAACTCCCCACGCACAACTGGAAGGTGGTTATGGTGGAGAAGACCGAGAGATCATATCGGCAAGCGCTGATTCTGCTGAATGCAGAGTCTCTCGGCCCTCTTGCTGAAACAAAGGGGGTTATCAGCTATGGTTTCGAAAAGGTAGTCCTTAGGGTCTACCAAAGCGATACCAGAGCGGATGCCTCTGCTCATCCGGAGGTGCGGGAGGATGAAGGGCCCACAGTTGAGGAAGCTCCTGTGGACATGGAGATAGACTCCGTCACGTCGGAGGCTGACAGTGTTGGTGACGCTCCCTCACGACCAGGGTCCGTTATCAGCATAGGGTCATTCTTCGACAGGGCGGAGGAGGAGAGGCTTCTGGCCTCGGAATGTGAGGACGCCGACCTTGGGATGTTGGAGAGGATTATCGAAAATGAATATTCTTCAGATAAATCTTCAGCATTCTAAGGCGGCATCCGCCAATCTACTGCTCCACCTTGAACAAGGTGGAGTCGATATAGTTCTGATCCAGGAACCGTGGCTGAGCAGCAGCGGCATTTCTGGACTCAGGACGAAAAGATACAAACTGATGGCGTACAGCGGGTTAGGTAAACCAAGATCTTGTATGCTCATCAGGAAGGAACTTAATGCATTTATCTTGCCTAATTTTAGCAATGAAGACATTGTGACTGTGAGCCTAGAGGGCCCTGCGGGGAAGCTATGGCTGATGTCGGCATATATGGCGCATGAGGACGAGGTGGAGCCACCTCCAATGATGCTGAGGGAAGCCCTGGCTGAAGCGAGACGCAGGAAAACCGGCGTAATTGTAGGGACGGATGCTAACTCCCACCATACCTGTTGGGGAAGTTCCAACATAAATGCAAGAGGTGAGTCACTTTTTGATTTTATTTTAAACGAAGACTTGTTTATTTGCAACAGGGGTAAGGACCCCACTTTCATTACCGCAACCAGAGAGGAGGTGCTGGATCTTACTCTGGCCTCCTCTTCACTGTTAAAACGAATTTCCGATTGGAGGGTGCTTAACACTCACTCCTTCTCGGATCACAGGTATATTCAATTCTCTCTCACTGAAACTCGTCCAAAAAGACTCTCCTACAGAAATCTGAGGAGAACGGACTGGGATATCTACGGCAGGAATCTGCTGAACCTTCTCCCCGAAGCACCCAGGGAAAATTTAGATCTCTCGGAGGGAGCGATCGATGATCTGGTGGAGATCTTCACCTCAGCTTGTAATAAGGCTCTTGAAAGCTCCTGTCCACTTAGAACGCTCTCTAAGAAGGAGAAACCACCTTGGTGGACAGCAGAGCTCTCTGAGCTTAGGGCCTCGTGCAGACGCCTCTTTAATAGGGCTAAAAGAATCAAGTCTCCCTCAGGATGGGAACTGTATAAAGTAGGACTTGGAATCTACAAGTCCGAAATTAGGAAGGCCAAGAGGGACTCTTGGAGGAACTTCTGTGGAAGCGTGGAGGGCTGTCATGAGTCTTCAAGATTCAGACGAATACTCACGAGGAGCTCGGCTCCCTTGGGATACCTGAGGGATGAATCGGGACGTTGGGCGATGAGCGGCGAGGAATCACTAAAAATGCTTCTCGACGCTCATTTTCCAACGAATCCGGTATCTAGCAGCACCAGCTCGGGAAATACACCAATCGGTCTTCAGAACCGGGGCTGGCTGCTGGATGAGCACCGCTTGGCCTGGGCCATTGGCTCCTTCGGGCCCTTCAAGTCACCTGGTCCTGATGGCATCATACCTGCCCAACTGCAGAAATCTGTAGTGGTGTCATGCCGCTGGCTGACCCCCATCTATGCGAGCTGCATAGCCAGGGGCCATATACCGGGATCTTGGAGGGCTGTGAGGGTTGTGTTTATACCCAAGGCTGGCAAGAGCTCGCATGTCTCCCCAAAGGATTTTAGGCCAATCAGTCTCTCATCTTTCTTGCTGAAAACCCTTGAGAGGTTGATTGACCTACACATAAGAAGCGGAATTCCTCGGGGGCGTTTGTCGCACGCCCAACATGCATACTGTAAAGGCAGATCAGTGGAATCTGCTCTGCACACAATTGTTAAAGATATTGAGGAGTCTCTATATCAGAAAGAACTCGCAGTCGGCGCCTTCCTCGACATTGAGGGGGCTTTCAACAACGTTCTCCCGGAGGCAATCATTAAAGCTCTGGATAGACTGGGGGTCGGAGCCGATCTTTCCAGGTTTATCTACAGAATGCTCAGCGACAGAACGGTCGTGGCAGAGTGGGGCGGCGTCTCTCTCCGCCGGCAGGTGAGCAGAGGCACGCCGCAAGGCGGGGTCCTCTCACCATTCCTCTGGATCATTGTTATCAATGACTTGCTGGAGGAGCTGGTGAGGAGGGGCTGTAGGGTGATTGCCTACGCGGATGACGTGGCATTAATTGTTAGAGGAAAGTTTATAGATACCCTGTACGATTTAATGCAGGGATATCTGAACGTAGTTGTTCGATGGGCAGCAGATTGCGGCTTATCGGTGAATCCTCTTAAGACGGAGCTCGTCCTATTTACGAGGAAATATAAAATACCCAGACCTCAACTCCCCTCGATGGGGGGCGCTCCACTGGTGCTTTCTGACAAGGTGAAGTACCTAGGTCTAATCCTTGACAGCAAGCTGACGTGGAAGCCCAACATTGAGGAGAGGGTAAGGAAGGCAACAATCGCCTTGTATGGGTGCAAAGGCGCAATTGGCAAAAGGTGGGGCCTTTCGCCCAGAGTTGTATTCTGGCTCTACAACACCATAATAAAGCCAATTTTGTTATATGGAGTCACTGTCTGGTGGAACTCACTGGAGAGGACGACATCAGTCAAAAAGCTAGAGAGAGTCCAGAGGTCCGCTCTCATTGGGATCAGTGGGGCGCTTCGAACTACTCCTACTCTGGCGCTTAATGTAATGTTAAATGTGGTACCTATAGACATCGCAGGCAGAATTGCCGCTGCTCGTACCGCAATCAGACTGAGGGGCTTGGGCTATAAGCTCAACCTCACATATGGGCACTCAAGCATCCTCAGAAACTTTGAGTTCATCCCCTCGTCGACGGACCAGTGTGTGCCTTCGCTAAGTCCAAGCGGAACTTTCTCCACCTATATTCCACCAAGGGAGGAGTGGAGCGGAGGCAACACCTGGGGACAGGGCATCGTTAACCTGTTCACGGATGGCTCGAAGTTGGATGGCAGGGTTGGAGGAGGAGTATTCTGCAAAGAGCTCCCCATCAAACTCAAATTCAGGCTACCGGATCACTGTAGTGTGTTCCAAGCAGAGGTGGCCGCAATTAAAGAAGCAGCTGACTGGCTACTTACTTGCGTAATAACTGCAAAAAAGGTAAATATTTACTCCGATAGCCAAGCGGCCATTAGGGCTCTAGGCTCTATTATGGTGCACTCGAAGCTGGTCAGGGAATGCCTGGTCTCACTCTCGATTGCATCAGAATTCTTCGACATTAAGATAATTTGGGTACCTGGTCACAGTGACATTGAAGGAAACTGCGAAGCCGACGAGCTGGCCAGACAGGGGACCTGTGAGGCAATGTGTCCGCGAAAGCAGAGAATCGGGATCCCCCTGACAACCTGCGCTCTACTCCTGGAAGGATGGGCTATGCACCAACTCAGCGAACGCTGGGCAAGTACACGAACGTGTAGGGTCGCGAAGTCCTTCTGGCCACGTTTAGATAGGAGGCGCTCGAGGGATATCCTGGGGATGACAAAATGTCATCTCTCAAATTTCGTGGGCATCATCACGGGGCACTGTCCGCGAGGTACCCATGCCATGAGACTCGGAATTACTTCGAGTCCTTTTTGCGTCAGCTGTATGGAGGATGAGGTGGAATCATCTCAGCACCTGCTCCTAAGCTGCCCAGCCTTCGCAGGACTAAGATTCAAATACCTTGGTTCTTACTTCTTTTCTGCGCCTGCTGATATAGCAGGCGTTGATAACAAAAATCTGATGAACTACATCAGCAGCATAATGAGGTTAACACAACCGCGGACTAGTCACCGTTCGTAGTCCACAAGCACTCACCACTCCCCATCCCTTCCCTTCCTCCCCCCCTCCTTGTCCTTCAATGGTATCACAAAGGACGAACCAAACTATTTCGTCCAAGTGGGCCCTATTGGGCAACCATTACAACCTAACCTAACCTAATCCACATCCTATCAGTCCATGAGTTCGTGCGATTTTTAAAGGTGGTTTTAAAATTAATAAAAACGATGTTTAAAGTATTTATTAATCAATTATATATTTTCCTTCATTATTTACAATGTCATCTCAACGTTTAGACAAATTTTTAATTCCCTGCTCTTCTTTTGAGGAGTAGTTCTTCCTACTCATATGGGATTGAAGTCCGGTGCAATATCTGGAGAGTATGGTGGACGTGGCATTAGCTCCTATCCGATCTCGTTCAGCTTGGCTAATGTTTGCCTTGCGGAATGAGGTCTTGCGTTGTCGTAGGGAAACAAAACTTTGCGTCTATTCACTAAAGACGGTCGATTTTTGTTAAGTGCCTCATTCAGGTTTGATCGCTGATGGGAATAATAATCAGCAATTATCGTCTGGTTTGGTTCCAGAAGTTCATAAGAAACAATACCGGCCATATCCCAACAAATAGACAGGATAATCTTCTTGGGGTGAAGGCCATCTCTAGGGGTCGGTTCTGGTGTTTCATCTTTATATAACCATTGGCGTTTGTGAACAGGATTATTGTGAAAGACCCATTTTTTATCACCAGTAACGAGACAGGGTTAAAAAAACTTTCATTTTCAAGCGTTGCACCAGCTGGGAACACACATTCAGGTTGGCTGAAGGTTGGCGACGGAAAGTATATGCGGAACTCATTTTCCCAGCTTTGAAACCTTTCCCAACTGAACCAGGTACCTGTGAACTGTTCCAGGCGATGAATTTAACCTCTGAGCTATCATATCGACTGTCAAATTTGGCTCAGCTTCCACGAGTTCGAGCAAGGCGTCGGAGTTAAAGACTTCAGGACGACCAGCGCGCAGGACATTCTCCACGTCGCAGTTACCACTTCGGAATTTTGAAAACCACTCCGTGAGCAATGTTTATTTCTGCAGCACCAGTTGTTGCATTTTTACCACTTTTATAAAAAAAAATACAAAAAATACGCGTTCGAAGATTCCATTTTATTTTTTAACAACACGTGCTTCTATCCGCGATTAAAATCACTTGTTGAATGCACAATAGTATATAAAAGAAAATATAAATAGTTCCGTTATATTCCACGAATAATTTTTTGTATGCAAAAATCGTACAAAAGTGAAATTATGGGTAAAATACGCACGAACTTATGGACTGACCTGATATTTTTGTGTTCACTCTAGTAATATTATATATTAATGATGTGAAGGTGTATGTGTGAGATTTTGATCGCAGTAGTTGACATTCTTTTGAAGCTTAAGCGTAAAGATCCTTTTTACTATTTTAAAATATCTACGTTCGTCCCGAAAAAATAGCATTTGCGGAAGGTCATGCTTCATTATTACCTTTTAAAGAAAAGTGCAGCTGAAACTACTGGTACGTGTCATATATTGATCAAAATTTGCAGTACTGACGCTCCATCAAATACAACTTGTAAAGAGTGGTTGCGACGCTTTCGAAGTGGCAATTTCGACGTGAGTGATAAAGATCGCGAAGAGGCACAGAAAAAATTGGAAGGTACTCAACTACAACAATTATTGGATTAACACGCAAGTCGGGCCCTTGATGATATGTCTAAAGAGGTGGATGTTGACAGATCAACCGTCGGTAAACATTTGCATGCGATGGGAATGGTCCAGAAAGTAGGTAAGTTGGTATCACATCAATTGAAGTAGAAGAAATAAAAGGTGTTCTACATCGCAATGTCCCTGGTGATGAAAACTGGATCTATTATGATAACCCTAAGCGTCGAAAACGTTGGAGCCTACCAGGTGAATTGCTGCCAGGTCCATCGACAGCGAAAAAAATATTCATGCTTCAAAATTTATTTTGTGCATAAACCTAAACTAAACTAAACATCAACTAAAATGTAATGGACCATGAAACGGCGTGCCTTTTTTTAATTCCAAATAAAACATTTGGAATTTTGATGAGATGAGATGAGATGAGATGAGATGAGATGAGATGAGATGAGATGAGATGAGATGAGATGAGATGATTTGAGATGAGATGAGATGAGATGAGATGAGATGAGATGAGATGAGATAACAAAGATATTTGTTGTAGAATGAACTATAAACTATTTATAAAAAATTAATGAAAATTATAACCAGGTGAAAACTGGTCAAAATGTTGTGGTACTATAGTTTTTTCGTCGGCTGTATGTTAAATGGTCGAAATATGAGTAAAGATAAATAGTCCTTAGAAGGTACAACAATCATATTTGGCACTTGACAACTACTATAGACAGTTGCAGTATGCAAACAGACAAGCAATGGAGCGCGTAAAGGTCAAAATAGAGATCGCCTTTGCCCGAAATTATTATTATTTTTTAGTAAAAAAGTTGCTTACAAACAAAATTAGATGATTATTTTTGCGTTGCTTTTTTTGTTTGCAGAAAGCTGATTCGCCTATAGCTTGTAGCAGATTACAGAAGCCCCTTTCCATTTACTTTATAATCTCTTTAACGTACAAGTGCCCTTGGAAATATGTTTTTTATGCACGTACAGTTGTTTTTAAATACAAAAGTAAAGTCGCCTCCATAAAAAAATAAACGGCAAATGCGTCTAAACTTTTAGATGGCTGCTGGTGTCGGTTGAGTAGTCGTGGCTAAACTTTTAAGCGCAAACACCTGAGCATCAGTACAGCGTTAAGCTACTGGTACGTGCTTCTTCAAATAAGCTATGCGTTAAAGCTGCTTTTGCATGTAATGCATTTAGTTGGTCGTATTAGTAACGACTGAGTTGCAACAAGCGGATTTGGTGTTGAAACTTTTTGTTTGTCGCAGCATCACCAATTTGCGATGTTATGCAATAGAGGCACTCTAAATGCAGTAAAAAGATTTTTATATGATCTCAAGAATTTTGGTGATTTAGTAATCAGCTACAGAAGTTCCGTCCAAGAAAATCACATCAACTCACATTTCAGGTGAAAAAAAATACAAATTTTTGTGCGTATGTGTATGCTGATGAGGTATTCGGTAATTTTTCATGATTTCTGTTCAGATTGAACATTACATGCCCACGTCAGCGTTGCAAGTACATGAGTCACGTATGTACACACATACACATATATCTACATCAGTAACATTTCGATTTCAACAAATTCCATTAGCGAACTTGTCACCGGCTCATGCATGAGTGCACCATTTTCAGCTGACACTCACCACTAACTCTTCTCGCATTGCTTATTAGCTCGTGCTTAATACGCCCACACTCACATACACATGCGCCTCCCCTTACATGAATTTGTAAATTTCCAGCCGTCAGCCACCAATCATACACCCCGGTTTGTTTGTCTTTTGACGCTTCTCGTTAAGCAGAGGTAACTCTGACAATAAACAGAAGAGTGCATTACCGATTCCAGCTGTAAACAACTATAAATGCAGCAACAACTGAGTGTAAACTGAAAACAAAAATCATCTGTTGCTGCAAATGGGAGAGTAAACACAAACAAAAATAATGTGAGGTATTAAAATTTGATTGATGTAGTCTAACGCGTGCGTTTTGACAACAATAACAAACACGGCAATATGTGCCAATAATAAAAATGCGTGGCATGGTGTGTGTTGTTGATGTGTGTTAACTTTGTGGTTTAGCTTTTGTGAGGATTGAAGAAGATGGACATGTACTCGTGTTAGCACCAGCTGGTGCGCTTATTTAAACTCCATGCATGTACAGTGGCATGCATAGTTGAGTGAATGGTGATTTTTTTACAGATTTAGAATATTTACCGCGCTAAACTTTATTTGCAACTGTTCATACTGCTACTAAAACCATATAAATCAAACTTTTAAACTTTGTAAAACATTTTAAAAAAATTAATTATTTCCATCTAAATTTAAAACTTTTTAATCTGAATTTTTGGAAAAAAGTGCAAGTTTTAACCGGTGAAAAAATTGCTTGGATTTTTGATATTCTTTTTTTCGGCGATTTGTGGCAATTTATTCCATATGAAAATGATTTCTTGTAGAAGCAAATGTGCAAAACCGTTTCCAAAACCAAAACCAAACATTCTATAAAATTAACGCCAGTTTTAAAAATTGCACTTTCATGAAAATAGGCAAGAGTCGTCAGAAAAAAAAATCATTAAAAATTTACGCGATGTTTAGTTGCTTAAAACTTGTTTTAAAACTTATTCTTAAAAAATTGTATGAGTCGTGTTATTATATAGCCCAAAAATGTTCTAATAACTCTGATTAAAAAGTTCAAAATTATGATGAAAACTTGTTGATTTTTACTTAAATTTAAGTTTAAAGATAGATTTAAATATTATATATAGTTTTGGTTAAAGTACGAATGAAGCAACCTAGTATTGGAACGTAGTATAGAAGGAATGAGAATTGACTGGTGTTGTTCGGCTAAACACCTTTTAATAAATTTATTGATACTTAGTGCTCGGGGACTCTTCAAAAAATTCGACCGTTATTGGAAAGAACTTCTTAATGCAATGCGTTGTTTCATGCGGCATGATTGTTGTACCCATGCAGTGTACGCTTTAAATTTAGCATTGCATTAACCCTTTGAGATGTAGCGATCTGCTAGAAAAATTAAATGATAAACAAAAGTACACGTAAACTATCAACAACAAATACGAACAATTGGAAAGGAAATTAAGTGGTGTCGCTTAAGGGATTACATACGTCTAGAATTAAAAAAAAACGATTTTTTGCAGGTTATTCTTTATTCTTTACAGTTTTAGGCGTATTTCTGTGGAAGTCGATTGTAAAAATTCTCCATAGATACAAAGTTATGGAAGAAAATTTAACTGCCCGACTGCATCGAGCGAAATGCACTTGAAAGTTTAAATTACTTTTTCCGGCACGATCTGCATGATAACTCATACAGTTTTTAATATTTTTTGATGTGGAGTTTTTTTTTTTTTAATATTCGAAAGTGTTTTCTGTGTAGTCTGTCGAGCCGGATTTTTGATATATTTATTAAAAATGTTTATAAACATAATTTAAGTGTGACATTTATGACGTAATACGCATACTTTTCTTTAAAATGCCGTAAATTACAAAATTATTCAAAATTCAAAAATCGGGCTTTGACAGACTATAACCACCACTTAATTTTACAAGAATTTTTTTAGTTTTCATAGATGCATCAACATTTCAAGGAGAAATGATGCAAACAGTGGAGCAACTTTTTTTCATTTCACGTGACCCGATTTTTTATTTTGCCACACAAGCAAGGAAACCATTGATCTTTTACGGGAAAAGTTTCCGGACCGGACCTCTCGAAGAGGTGATCACAATTGGAGATCTTGCGATTTAAAACCTTGTGACTTTTTTCTTTGAGGCCACGGGAAAGAAAAGGCCTACGCCAACAGCCTAGGGTCGATTCTAGACCTCAAAGATGGAATTCGTGAGGCTATCGAGGTTATGGACAATTTCATGAAAAGGATATTGTCCTCTCTCACTGAATACCGAAAAGTCAACGTCATCGAAGTGGAATTTGGAGAGTCCTCAGGTAACTATGTCTCACATTTTGACCGAGTACTTAGGCCTTCGTAAACTCATTTCAAGATTTCAGGCAAGCAAGCTAACAGACCACGAAAAAGTCGATACTGTTTCGTGTCATTGATCAGGAGTTCTGAGTAAATTTCTGCCAAAAAAGCAAATTATTATATTTCGTTGCACCATTCACCGTACGTCTATTATAAATTTTCGAAACTACAATTGACGATGAAAGGGAAATTTAATAATCGATCGACGAGACTAAAGTCGCTGTGAGCACCATCCTAAATACGTAAATACAAGCAATATTCTTAAAAGGACATGCATTTTCCGGTATTTATTTTGAATGCATTAAAAGGTACCAAATTAACTACGTTAAATTACCCCATCACTAGGACTTATTGATATTTTTTTAATACAAATATATATTAAAATTTATACTACAACAAGACCCTTACAATTTAACGTTTCAAACTGTGTAAAAAATTTCGAAAAATTCAAAATTCAATTGGGACCCGCCACTTAAAACTCGTGCCTGATCGAAGAATTTTTTTTCAAACATTTCCATTTATTTTAAACAATTACCTAATTGTTGTTTTTTTTTCTCGAAAATCTGAAAAATATTTCCTGAGGCCGCCACATTGATAACTGTAAAAAAAAGAGGTTGTCTGTAAAGTCGGTTTACTGACGATAGTTTAACGTGACAACGTCAGAAGAAAATACTGATTGAATGGTTGCATTTTTCAAAACCAAATTTTAATTTTATTTGTTTGATAGATATTTTGTATGGATATAGAGAAGGAGGTAAATGGAATCGCAATGGAATTGATCAAGTTACATTTACACAAACGTGTAAAATTACGAAACATTTATCAAATTCATGAAAGATATGTTCAATTTCGATTGTGCATCAGACGTTAATAAGTCAACAACACTAAGAGGCACCATCATCGGTTTGCCTTTTTCAAGACACATTACACTCGAAACACTCCCTTTCATTTCCTACTTTTCCTGTCATCGTCCTGTTCTCAACAGAGAAATGGTTCATTACCATGCACACAGGAAGAAGGCATATGCAAATACAAATATGTGAATTTATTTATATACATATGCGCATATACATACATACATATGCTCACTCAACTAGGAGAGAGCCAGATGTCGAACGTTGCCGAACGCGGGGGCCGATTGTGCCTCTTTGTCGTTCGTTCCGCGCTCTCGCTTGCAGTTCAAGCAAGGTAACGACGCATGAGCAAGATAACGCCGCATGAGCAAGGCAACGCCGCACTTTTGGTGCGTGCCGCCGGCTAAATCGAATTATAAGACGTTATCACGTCAAAAATAAAAGCTTCGATTAGGTACAAGATTATCTATTAATAAAACTAATTTCTATTGTCCGATTGATTTTAGATGAATCTCCAAGGACTTGTGATGGTTACCGCTAGGGACTTCTGAAGATACCGGCTGCACACGAACAGCGATAACTTTAACAATTATTGGTTTTTGCTAAGGTCAAGTCGAAACATGATGTATTAATGATATGTTTTTATTTTTGTAAAATACAGCAACTGACTAGTAAAAAAAATTATTGAAAATCTTAATTTTCTAGGGCCTCTGACTACCCCTAACCCCTTGACGCACTGTATATTTTGTATGTTTCTTAAAAACATGTATCTTTTTTTTCATTAAATACTCTTCTCATTTCTGTTCGTTTGAAAATAATAACAACATCTAATTGCGATAATTTTATGCAACACACAAAGGTGAACGCAACCGCTCAAAGCGCCTTTGTGCTCATCCTTCCACATAAAAAGTCGCTTGCTTTGTATGAATTTATTCATCTTGAAACTATTAAATATGTACATATTTTTTTAAATCAAAGTAAATCTGTTTTTTAGTGTTGTCATTAAAATATACGACCTTGACATTTTGAATATTATGCGAGTATAAATAAACGCTCACCTTTATGGCGTGTCTAGCAATAAATGTATGAGTACGAGGCTCCTGGCAGTCATTACGAGTGTTCGAAATACCATCAAAGTAATAAATATATTATATATATGCAATTTGCCTATTCAACAACAACGAACTCTTTAATGACATAAAAAAATATACACACACATACTCGTATGTAAATGTATTCCAAGCAAACTAAAGTGAAGTTCACACTCATTCACGCTTCTCTTGGAGGACGAGTATTGCTCAGCAGCTGAGCATATACATAAGTATGTTACTAACACATAAACATGTTTATGTTTATTGTACAATAGGTATGGAAATGTATGTATATGTTTCGTAAGCGGCGCTCTTCTGTGCTCACCTGAGCATCGCAAACGCAAACAAACTAAAAGTCAATATGGAAGCACACGGTGTGCCGTTGATAATATAGCGAACTACGAATGTACATATAGGTACAATATTCGTATATAAATAGATTTAATACAACTGTATTCGCTTCATTAGTTTTAATTTAAAGAGTGTTAAGTAGATTTCATATATTTCAATAAAGAATGCTTCAAATATATGTATAATACATCCGTTAGGAAATATTTAACATTAAATCGTTACATACTCGTATACATACTTACTTTCATATATTTAACAACAACAACAGTCTCCCTCATGAAGGTTGCCCATGCTACCTTAACTCACTGACAAATCCAACTGTATCCTGGAAAGCACATTAAACCCACGTGCAAATATTAAATAGCAGGTCAGTCCATAAGTTCGTGCGTATTTTACCATAATTTCACTTTTGTACGATTTTTGCATACAAAAAATTATTCCCTGAATAAAACGGAATTATTTATATTTTCTTTGATATATTGTGCATTCAACAAGTAATTTTAATCGCGGATAGAAGCACGTGTTGTTAAAAAATAAAATGGAATCTTCGAAAGCATAGGTATAAGAAGCATATTTCGTATTTTTTTTATAAAAGTGGTAAAAATGCAACAACTGCTGCTGCAGAAATGAACACTGTTCACTGTTTCGTTACTGGTGATGAAAAATGGGTCATTTACAATAATCCTGTTCGCAAACGCCAATGGTTAGATAAAGATGAAACATCAGAACCGACCCCTAGAGATGGCCTTCACCCCAAGAAGATTCTCCTGTCTATTTGGTGAGATATGGCCGGTATTGTTTATTATGAACTCCTGGAACCAAAGCAGAGGATAACTGCTGATTATTATTCCCATCAGCTAACAAACCTGAATGAGGCACTTAACAGAAATCGACCGTCTTTAGTGAATAGACGCAAAGTTTTGTTTCACCACAACAACGCAAGACCTTATACCGCAAGGCAAACATTAGGCAAGCTGAACGAGCTCGGATGGGAGCTAATGCCACATCCACCATATTTTCCCGATATTGCACCTTGTGATTATCACCTTTTCCGTGAACTTCAATCCCATATGAGTAAGAAGAGCTACTCCTCAAAAGAAGCTATATTATAAAAAGGGATATCGAAGCGTATTTTGGCTCCAAGGACAAATTTTTTTAGCAGGGAATTAAAAATTTGCCTAAACGTTGGGAAGACATTATAAATAACGAAGGAAAATATATTATTGATTAATAAATACTTTAAACATCTTTTTTATTAATTTTAAAACCACCTTTCAAAAACGCATGAACTTATGGACTGATCTGATACAATTATATTTATATTTTTTCTTTAACTCTTCCAATTCTCTTACTTCTTTTTGCGAAAAGCTAAAAATAAAATACAAATAATAAATACAAATACAAAATTCTCGAATGATATATCATTTTTTTATAGTCCCGTACAAATATGTAATAATGCACACACAAACTTTTTAAAAGTTCACTTTAGTTATCCTAACATCTAACTGTGGGAGGTATTTTGGGGAGCTTCCCGATTGGAAATAATAAATTTAATTAATAACTAACAAAATTAGTATAAAATGTCAAAAATTATATGCACTGATTACTGCTATGTTTTATTATATTTCTTTTTTTTTTAATCTCTGCTAACAAATATAGGCCAATATGCTGCCAATTTAAATTTCTCTTTCTCACAGTTCAAATTTCCAATAGGAATGAGCCACTGGGCGGAGAGAAATACAAAATTTATTTAACAGCTCAAACGGCAGCAATTGAAGTTTATGTAATCCGGTTAAATGATTTGAAGCAAATGTGTGTAAAATATAGCTAAACAAAAATTGGAAATTTCATTTCAAGAGCATAAATCAGCAACGAAGGCAGGAGGGATCACAAAAATACGAGCATTGAATGATGGGCACTTATCGAAGTCGTAAACCCGACTTACGTACGAAATTTCACCGGCACTCGACTGGGTATAGTTGAATTCATGCCTGCACCTAAGTCAAATTATGCATTTCCATTACTGAAATATATTAAAATTTGAAAACTGAAGTTTTGTTTGAATGACTTGTTGAATTTTTGTAGCTGGCTTATTCAGTATTTAGGCCAACGTTACTTATTTACATTATAATAGGATCTCAAGAATATTGCGCTAAAATTCCAAGTCGCTCTAAGCAAAATTGTCGAAATTATGTGTATATTTGACGTCCATTGCTCCGGGTCGGGTTTCTATACTCGCTCGACTTTAAAACGTTTTTCTAATTGAAAAGAATATCTTTGAATTCTGTGAACGCCATAAGTGAACCAATTATTTTCCATCGTATTTCTTCGCATAATTCACCATATATCCCTGGGAGCGTTTTCAATGATTATTAATTTTACAACAAATTAGCTTTTTTTGTGAAAATCGTTTGTTTGGCTTTCAAGTGCTACGAAATATTTAAAAATTTTAAAAACAATGTTCTCATGACTACCTCGAGAAACAACTCCTTTAACAAAAGCATTTTGATTTTTGCGTTTCAGATGATTCTATTGTGAGTTATCATGCAACGCCAACAACTAAGCACTGCAGCCAGTGCTTTAGCTCTTAAGTACCATAATTATCATAAAATTCTTTTACTCTAAATAAACAAAAGAAAACTTTTTTTCGAAGACCCTCCGGAGATTCACTGTAAGCCGCTCAATTTTCAATATTGTACAATGAAAATTTAGGAAGTATTGCTCAAATGTAGAGTCACTTTATATTACTATGACATGGAAATTTACTAAAAAGCAGCGCTATTAATATCGAAAAAAAAATCTTAATAAAAAGTTCTTTTTCTCAGAAATTAAGGACTATCCGGCATGACGCCTGAATCATTTTCTGTTTTTACGCCAATCACTTAGGCACACATAGGTGGTCGTGATCTGTCTATAGATCACAACTTGTACTCATTTATAATAGCTAATAACCATAGACATTTTTTATGAGTAAAATCCCCTTTAAATTAAAGTTAATTTCACTAGCATAACTGAATTTTTATCAAAATTATACTTACTTGTGTTAGTGTTCAATTAAGAAAAATTATGAATATTTTTCATTTTTCGGCTATTGCAGATTTTTGTGAAGTTTTATAAGCTTGCACTAAACAAAATTCATTAGAAATGAATAAAAATTGTGACCGCTAGACTAATTTGCCCGCGACTACTTTTTTGTCGTAAGTGCACCGAGGCGGCGAAAGGCAGGACTTCGTTCAGCGTCGGGATCTTTAACTTTTCAACTATAGAAATAACTCGTCGGCTGAATAAAATGCCAAGGTTTGATATCATCAAATAGTTAGAGTAGCTATCGTTTTCTTAACGCTTGAAGCGATTTCCATATGCGTACCACCTACCATACATACCACCTTGATCAAAAAGTTATATGTATATATATAACAGAATATATTCAGAAAACTCAATATCGCCTTCAAACCACTCCCCGTCAACTGCAACGCACTTATGTCAGCGTTTGATTCAGCTCTCGAACCATTTCTGGAATTCTAAAGGGTGGCTAAATTTTAAGGGCCGATGTTGAATTTGAACCACACCTAAACGTCAAGTTTTTTTTCTGTATTTCATCTAACATTTTTCAGTTTCAGACTAATTCAATTTGAACCATGGAAAGATACACAATCGAGCAACGCCTTAAAGTTATACAGGCTTATTATGAAAACGGGCATTCAAATCAAAAAGCATTCGCGCAATCGGAAAAATTGTGCAAAAGTTTGAGTAAACCGAGTCTGTAGGAGATGTAAAAACACCAGTGCATGCTCGTACAGCTCGTACTGCAGAAAATATTGCTGCTGTTCGCGATAGTGTGGTTGAAGAGCCGTCCATCTCAACTCGTCGTCGTGCCCAAAAATTGCACCTCTCACGCTCGTCGTTGATGAACATTATGCATAAAGACTTGCATTTACACGCTTACAAGGTGCAATTGACTCAAGAACTAAAGCCTCTTGACCATTTCAAGCGTCGTCAAATGGTGGCAGGAAGTGGCAACAGTGAATGACCAATTTTCGAAGAAAATCATCTTCAGTGAGAGGCACGTTTTCACCTCAGTGGATGATAATCCAAGAATAATTACCGAAATACCAATGCACCCACAAAGAGTGACAGTTTCGTGCGGTTTATGGGCCGGCGGCATCATTGGGCTCTTTTTTTCCAAAATGAGGCCGGTCAGGCAGTTACTGTGAATAGTGTTCGCAATCGTGGGATGATAACGAACTTTTTATGGCCCGAATTGGAAGTTATGGATGTGGACGATATGTGGTTTCAACAGGTCGGTGCAACTTATCACATAGCTAACGAAACAATCGCTTTTTTGCATGAAAAATTTGATGGCCGAATAATCTCACGTCGCGGCGATGTCAATTGGCCGCCAAGATCATGAGATTTGACACCATTGGACTTCTTTGTTTGGAGTTATTTGAAAGAAAAAGTGTACGTCGATAAGCCAGCAACAATTTAAGATCTACAGGATGAGATAATTCGGCACATTAACGGCATAGAACCTATGCCTTATGCCTAAGCGTCATCGAAAATTTGGAGGATCGGATAGAGGTGTGCCGCCGAGACCGTGGCGGCCATTTGGCCTTTATTTTATTTCATGCGTAATTGAGCCATACTAGTATTATCATTATAAGGATAAATGAGAATAATTTCTTAAAAGCATTGTATTTTATTCAAAATCAACACCGGCCCTTGAAACTTAACCACCCTTTACAACTTAATATTCAAAAAATAGCAAACATTTCCCTTATTTATTTTGAAGCTATAAAATATAATGTATAATGCCATAAAAATGTCTACGCTTTGCCTGTAGAATGAACACAATCGTTCCAGTTCTGAAAGTATTTAACACATACACGTATATTCAGCGTGCCACGGAAAGAGAAAATCGCGCTCTGCGTTTGAGAGATCAACTAGAGAAGGACTTGGCTTCACTTCATGTTTCTATTTGGCGCCGGTGAAGAAGAAGAAAAGGCAAATAAAGAAGAAGAAAAAACTAATGACGTAGAAAAATTGCTAGTAAAAATGATTGTTTAATGAAACTAAATAGTAAATAAAATCCTCCATGCCTCAAATTGCTACCTGCGCACCTGACCAACAAGTGTACATATATTTTAGCATACATACATAACTACAGAGCTTTGCTTATAGACGTGAAAACATGCATTTACAAATAAGTGAGAATCAATGTATGTTAATACGTTTATGGCAATTGGTCAATAACAAGCGTTGAGTTTATTAATTTATTGCCTCAAATAATTGCATATTTATTCCAAGTCAGGCAATTTGAGTTTTGAAATTTTTAAAATTTTTGCAAATAAAATAAATAAATAAAATTTCCAATCAAATAAGATTATACATATATTAGAGTAGAATGAATAACATACCTATATACTCAGATGCATAGATACTTTATAAATGAAAATTCCGAAAACTGCATATGTGTATATGCATGTAGAGTGACTAAAATTATAAGGCACATATAAAATGTCCAAGTCATCTCCGTATTCTGGTATTTATGGATTTCAATATAAAATATTATATTTATTCAAGTGAACAACACAAGACATCAAATGAACCGAAAGAAAGCAGAACCGACTGAGTATAAAAAATAAAAAAGAGAAATAATAAAAAGTTCTCACCAGAAAGTTTTACATTTTACTTTTGATTATCAAGAACATTTATTTGGTTAAAGTTTTCCAACATACACACATATTTATTAGGGATACCCATATTAGCAATAATAGTCAATTCCGGGATTTCGGGATATTTGCAATTGGAATAGAAGAAAGAGCTTTAGTCACTTATAGGTTTAGTCATTGCAGAGAGAAAATAACCATTTTTTTTGGGATTTTTTTTTTTAAGCGGAACATTTAAAGAAATCAAAAATCAGAGAAAAATTATTTATTTTACATGCCGGAAACTGTATCAATAATCTATTTCCAGGTAATTTAAAAGAAAATGTTGTTTTTGAGTGGGTGCGGCTTAATTTTTAATCAACAGTGTGAATATGCCCCAGAAAGTCAATAAGCAGAAATGTTCTAACTGGTGTGGTATCTACAGTGACCGACAAAAGTCTACATACACCTCCCATTTCCACTGGATTGAAAGTTCAAAAACTTTACTGAAAAATGTTTTACACAGTTTTATTTGAAAGCTTTTTCTAATCATTATAGACTTAAAAAAATCTATACGTCAACATAAAATAGCAAAGCTATGGCAAAAAAACAAAAAACCAACGTTGACAAAAATCTACATACAGTACACAAATATCTTACTCCAGTGTGAAAAACTTCACTTAACTCGAAGTAATATTGCTTCGTCTACCATTAGCATAAATTACAGCTTGAAGCCGTCGTGGCATCGAGGTTACTAAATTTGTTAACTCTTTTATTGTTCCAAGCTTCTATTAGTCATTCTAAAGCGCTTGAAATCAGATTTTTTCTAATTTTCGATCTAAAGATCGATCTGAAAATCGATTAAGATAACATAGGCATGATATAGTCGATTACTAATTTTCTTGAATTGAGTCTTATTTTTCTTAAAATTTTGTCTCACATCATAAGTGTGCTGACTCACCACACCCCTACACTATCTAACCTTTGGGTACCGAGTCACACACAGCCCTAACCCCTAGAAACCACCCCTATCATACCACGAGCAGGCTAACCCACTTAACCGCAAGCAGGCTTACCCACAAACTCTAAATTTACATACTATTAATCCATATATTTCCGGCCCTCAAACCCAAGAAAATTAGTAATCGACTATATCATGTCTATGTTATCTTAATCGATTTTCAGGTGTAGGAAAATTTAGAAACATGAAAATTTCAAAATGCGATATCTCTGCGAAAAAAAAAGATATTTGAGCAAACAAAACGCCATTTGAAAAAAGAAGGCTTGTACAGGGTGGCTGATGAAAGCCGCTACCAAAAAAAAATTGAATAACTTTTTTTCTTTTTAAGTTATCTGTTCCATTTTTGTTTTAATTTGCAGATTGATCTTTAGAATTTATTAAAATGGATAACTGGGACACGTAAACAAGAATTTGGATAGTCCGCCGCTATCACGCACTGGAGTCCGTAGTTTTGGTACAGAGAGAGTACAGGCGGATGTTTGGCGGCGATCCCCCGAGCAGATGGACCATAATGAGACTGGTGAATAATTTTGCTGAGCAAGGAACAGTCGCAAGAAGGCCTTATCATCGAAACCCACCAGTTCGGACGGAGGAAACGATCGCTGCTGTAGCTGCAGCTATACAAAGCAATCCAAGGGTTTCAACAAGAAGCTTATCTGCTCAACTTGGTGTCAGCCGACAGTCTTTGCAAACAATAATGCACAAAGATTTAGACTTATTTCCCTACAAAATTCAAATGGTTAACAAACTGAATGCAGCAGACTTGCCGATTCGCTTGGAATTTTGCCAGAAGATCCTGCAAATGGTGGAAGAAGACCAAAACATGTTAAACTGCCTTTTCATGTCTGATGAGGCCCATTTCGATTTAAACGGCAATGTGAACAAACAAAATTGTCGAATATGGAGTACTTCTAACCCACAGATACTCCACGAGACGGAATTGCATCCTCTTCGCGTGACAGTGTGGTGTGCGGTTTCTTCACGCTGTATTGTCGGGCCTTATTTTTTTGAAGAAAATGGTCACACCGTTACGGTTACTGGAGACCGTTATTTGAAAATGATGAAAGAATTTTTCTATCCAGAACTACGCCGAAAGAGAATTCCTTTCAACTCTGTGTGGTTTCAACAAGATGGTAGCAAAATTCATCAGCCACCCTGTATTTAAAGATGCCATCCTTTAATTTTGGCGAAAGAAAACATCTGCAAGGCTACATAACCGCAAATATGGGCAAAAATGGTGTTTTTTGCACTTTTAGATTAGGATATCTCGAAAACCAGAGCAGATAGAGCAATTCCGAGGCCAGATTTGGCGCATCATAAACCTTCGGAAATATATAGTCTGGTTTCTGGGTCTGAATGTTGGTTAAATTTTGTCGGCCTGTGTAATCATGTACGCGCTTCGCTAATGTATTGGTTGCTCCGCTTAGAAGCTCAAAATCATACGACTAAATAAAGATAGCGGAAAAAACTTATAGACAAAAATGTTTACAAAAGAATGTTCTATAAAAAAGCCCTTAAGTATATTTTCCATAAAATCTATAAAAAAGAAGTTATTACGCTTTAAAACAATTCATCCCTTAATTTTTCGCGTAATTTTGTTTATAACTTTTTTATTATTAATTTTACAATAAAAATATTATTGTCTACAAAAAAGTATCTTACAAAATGTTCGTAACTTTCGGAATTCACGAGATAAACGCAAAAAACCAGTTGCACCCTTATTTCCCCGACCCCGAAAACTCAAATTTAAGTTCACAGTGATGGGTTTTACATAATAAAACCATAAACTCGCATACTCCTAAAATTACTTAGTTGGCTATTTTTTTTGTCTCTTTTGACTGGACTATGCGAATTGATGTAATATGGGTCAGATTAGACGCCCAAGTTATCCCATCAAACCTGATTAACATAATAAAAATGCATTTAATAGAGTCACGCAGGGTTTTCCATGTCAGTCAACTAAGCCAACGTTGGTCTCGAAATCCATTCTCGGATTGGCATCTCTAATATACACACACACATATATACCCTTGCAAAAATATGAACATATCTAATATTTCTCAGCCGGTTACACCCTCATGCAGTCAGGATGGCTGCGGCGAAATAACAAAAAAAAGAAATGTGGTAGACAGTTATATGTAGTTATTTTTCGGAACAACTTCAAAAACTTATAACTTTGTGCATATTCTTTTATTTACACCAACACCGCGAGGAAATGCAAAAGTAAGAATTATTTCTTTGTTTACTTTGAATTACTTGCCCGGCAGTTCTTTCGCACTTTTTTGGTCAGTTTGCAAAAACACTGCATAGCAATATTTCTTTGGCCATAAACTAAATAGTTTTTGTTGTGCGTGTTTGTATGTGCTAATGCACTTACTGGACATACAGTTATTTTCAGATTTCAACTCCAGATTTATAACTGTTTGCTTTTGTAAAATATGAATTATATCGACTGATATGTTTAAGTTGACTAATAATTCATAAAATCTATTAATTTGTATAAACTTGATTCCTATCATCAAACTAATTACATTTTAGTCCTGTATCGATATGGATATACTAACATCTTTAATGCATTGAGGATGGATAAGCATTTAATAAAACCAAAAAAAGGATATAAAAAAAATAAAAAAGGCCATTACTTTCTCTTTGGAGAACTTCTAGAGATAATCAGACCGATTTTGATTAAGGGGGGAAACTGGTCTAGAATTTTGAAAAAATCGAAAAAAATTTTTTTGTCTTAAAAGGTGCTTTAGGGTCTTAGAAATAATATACCAAATGAGGGATGCCAGCAAAAATGTCTAAATGCCCAAATTTTTCATTCGACGGCAGTGCCTCGCAGGTATGATTTTACAATACTTACAACTTTAAACGCGTTTTTCTCGAAATCACTTTTTTTAAACTGGCCGAAGACATAACTCGAACAAATCTTTACCGATTCTTACGAAATTTTGACAATATTCGAAATACCTTTCTCCGGAGACGTACGTAGGCTTTTTTATTTATATTACATAGTTTTTTTTTTAATCAACAATTTTATGTCGTTCTTTATAGTGAAAATTGTAACTTTTTGTTCAAACGTGCACCATTTCGCGAAAAAAACAAAATATCGAAAAAATCCTACGTACGTCTCTTTCTGTTGTTATATAAAAACTAAGAAAATTTTATTTTTTGATCCAGGACAAAAATTAAGGAGTTTACGTCTTCGGCAATGGCCCCACTAGAAAAAAAGGCGCCTTAGGAGAACTGCTGGACAGCGGCCATTTTAAAATTAATTCAGACGAAAAATTTTGTATTTGTACCATGAAAGCTATATTATTAAACCTATTTCACAGATTTTCGATTGATTGCTTTGTTGAGTCAAAATAAATTCATAAAATATGCCCATTTTTTGCGCTCTAGACCAGTTTCCCCCCTTAAAAACTCCCCGGGAGATTTTTCCTTATTCCCTTTCGTCATATCTTGAATATATGGAGGTAGGTAGGTGAAATGGTTATGCCGGTCTGACGCTCCTCAAGTACCACTAAAGCGCCGTTTAGATACATTATGAGACCTCCAATTGGAAACCAGCCAGCCAGCCAGCGCAGTTGATATAATGGAGGAGATTGATTGAATTTAGGTTGGCCCCAGGCTGTCGAAGAAAGGAGCGCCCAATGGCCTTAGTCATTTAGCTGTCTCTTTCTCTGAACGGTTCCCACAGCTTCTGCAATGGGGGTTAAATGGTAACCTTGGCTTTTCCGCGTGTGTGCCGATCGTGCAGTGACCGGTAAACACAGCTACGAGTTTGGAAATTGAATGGCGAGGAGTCCAAACGACTTTCGGAGTCCTTCGTATATCGTATTGGAACCAAAGGGTTTTCGAAATAGCACATTAAGAAATGGAGCTGCATCTTTTCTGCGCTTTCCTGAGAAATAATTTGTGCAGTTCCCCTTTAAAAGCTGTCAGGGGGATGCCGATGATCGGGTTGGAGGTCTCTGAGCCCAATTCAGTCCCCTTCCTGGCAAGCTCATCAGCAATTTCATTTCCCTCTTGTCTTGTAAACCCGATGCAATCCCGAGAGGATCTTATAAATGCAGCAATGAGGTAACCTCAGGAATCTAAGGTACCAAAAATGTGCCTAAACTTTGTACTGAGTAATAGTATTAATAAGAGAATATTTTAGGAGTAATATTTATTTTTTCCGAAAGAGTTTTATTTACTTTATTAATTAGTCTTAAAATTAGTGCAATTTTGGAAAAGAACAATTTTAGGTGAGATACTCCTTCTGAATTTTTCTGTTGAAATTATTTGAAATTCCATAGAAATTTAACAATTTTGCAGCTGATTGCATAGAGTACTTTCTATTCTCGCAGCGCACATTATATGCATTTTTTCATAATAGCGATCTCCCCTCGGCAATCAATGGAAAACCTTCGAGTGCATTTCTGCCATGAAAAAGTTCCTCATAAAAAATCATATGTGGCGGTGTAAAATTGTAGGCCTCTCCATTTTAGAAACAGAATGAAGACGCACACCACAAATAGGAGGAGGAGCTCGGTCAAACACCCAAACAAGCGTGTATGTGTGTCGGATTTGAATGTCTGTAATATCAAAATTGAAATACTTACAGCATTTTCCGGTGCATAAGCAGTGGATTGGTTGCTAACTTCGGTAATTACCGTTAAGGAAGTAAATATTTACTCCGATAGTCAAGCGACAATTAGGGCCTTGGCCTCGTTGTTTGTGCGTTCGAGATTGGTCGAGGAATGTCTGGCTTCTCTCTCGATTGCATCCGAATACTTCGACAGCAGCCCATTTGGGTTCCCGGTCACAGCGACATAGAGGGAAACTGCTGGGCTGATGAGCTGGCTAGTCAGGAAACTTTGGAGGCGGTCTAGTCGCGAAATGAGAGGATTGAGGTTCCCTTAACTACCTGTGGTCTGATCCTGGAAAGACGAGTATCGCGTCAACTTAGCGAGCACTGGGCAAGTGCGCAAACGTGCAAAGTCACGAGACCCTTCTGGCCACGGGTAGATCGGGGGCGCATGAGGGAACTCCTAAGCCTAACAAAGCCCCAGCTCTCGAATTTGGTGGGTATCCTTACCGGACATTGTCCGTTAGCTGTTCATGGGGTGGAACTTGGGATTGCATTCTGCAGAAGCTGTCTTGAGGACGAGGTGGAATCATCTCAACATCTTCTTCTCAGCTGCCCTGCACTCGTCTGGCAAATATTTAGACATCTGGGTTCTCATTTTCTCGCTACGCCTGCGGATGTAGCGGGTCTAAATATCATAAATCTGGTGAAGTTCATCAGTAGCTTGTTGCGGCTAATTACGAACGTAAATCAGCCACCGTCGGTGTCGTCGTAAATGCATGGTCATCTTTTCCTAATCCCAAAGCTCCTTCTTCCTTCCCTTCGCCTTCCTCCTACTGCTAAAATAAAATTTCATTATTAAGATAATGAAAACTTTTTCGCCTATAGTCCATCGGTCGAAAGATGAGTAATTGTAAAAAAAGAGTCAATAGCATTATTTCAATCTCCGTTAAATTGCGTACGAAAGTATGGCATCACAACGGACGAATTTTGCATATTTATCCAAGTGTGCCCCAAGCTAGGGCACCCATTTAACCTAACCTAGCCTCAATTTTCGCAAATGGTAACAATACTCTATTTTTGCCGGTATTCATAAAATTCATAAAAAATAGCTTTTAACTTAACAACACACTAATAGTATCTATCAAATTTAAACTAGCCTTTTTAGTTATTTTATTACTAAGTTCCACTGTTGTTAACCTAAAAAATATTCCAAAAATTTTCATAAGACTTTTATTATTATTATTAGTGTACTAAATAGGTTTTTCAATAGGCAAAAAAAACTTTTAACGGAAAAATAAAACATTGCGCAATAGGGGCTTAAAAAACAAAAATTTATTTTTCGAAAATTCGCTTAATAATCCGTTACGAAAATTCTGATACATATACCTTGCAAAATTCATTAGCTCAGTCCATTTCTCCACAAAATATTTCCACCACAAAAAACACAAATGGTGCTCAAATGACAAAACATCAGAAATATGTAAAATATTTCATTACTAAGGCTCACAATATATGTAAATAGTGACCCTCGTAAAAGACTAATTGAGAACTGACATCGCTCGAGCATTCCCAAAAAGAAGCGAGAAAATTGGTGAGCTATCTTAGAGTACCTTCTCAGCAGCTGGAAAGAAATAAACAAGTAGCGAAGTAAATGCTGATTTATTGCATTGTTTACGATAAAGCTTCATTGAGTGGTGGTTACAGTCGAATGTATATAAAAGCCTTCAATAATAAATGAAGAGTTTATCATTGCGGCGTCTAGGCTGATGACAAGAACTTCGGATTTCGGAAGGGGTAATTGCGATAAGTGTACCATCGGTGAAGTTAAGTCCTCTACAACAGCCTTTTATGCAGTTAAGTAATGAACTAATTGAACACCTCACATTTTAACATTACAACTTACACTTTGTGCCTTAACTGGGAGACAGTAGTTTGGCATAGTTTTTGCTTTTTATTATCAGTATCACTCAATAAAGGGCAGTGGGTTTTGCGTAGTGCTACCAGACGGCTGCACAAACTGACATACAACAGTGCTCCACTTGCTTTCTCTAGCGATGAGGTTCAGGGGGCCATCAAACACAAGAAAACCATCAAAAGCCATTGGCCCTGACGAACTAAACAAGCTGGGTCCATCGGGAGTAGAATATCTCACCAAGGTCTTCAATTTGTCTATGGCCACTCTCATCATTCCTGATAAGTGGAAATTAGGGAGAGTGGTCCCACTACTAAAGCCTGGGAAACCCGCCAATCAAGGGGAGTCTTATCGTCCGATAACTCTCCTTTCCCCAGTAGTGAAAACGGTTGAGGCCCTTCTACTCCCATTCTTTATGAAACACTTGACCCCAGCCTCACACGAGCGTGTTTTCCGAAGAGTGCATAGCACCACCACGGGACTCACCGTCATTAACACCCAGGTGAACCGCGGACTCAACCAAAACCGCCCCAGCGAGAGGACTGTCCTGGTAGCGTTGAATCTAAAAAAGGCTTTCTATACAGTCAGCCACGCCACGCTATTATATAACATTTTACAGTCGACACTCCCACCAGGGCTGAAGAGGTTCACCGTGAACTACCTGACCAAACATCTAAACAGAGGAAAATAAAGAAAGGAGTACCGCAGGGTGGTGTCCTTTCACCCGTGCTTTTCAATTTCTATATTTCGAAACTCCCCCAGTCACCAGAGGTCCCTCCCTGGTCTCATACGTCGACGACTCCACGATAATGGCGTCGGGCAATGGCATTGATGGACTATGCTCCAAGGTAAACGACTACCTCGCCAGCCTTTCTCGCTTCTTCACTGCGAGGAACTTACAACTTCCCTCCACAAAGGAGGTTAAGGTACAACTCAAGGTAAAAGTCGATGGCACACAAATTCCGACGGTTAACAACCCCAAAATATTGGGAGTCACCTTCGACAGCTTGCTCTCCTTCTCAGCGCATACAACCGCTATTGCAAATAAAATACAGAATCGCAACAAGGTTCTCAAGTTGCTCGCCGGCAGCACTTGGGGCAAAGACAAGGAAATGTTGCTGTCGACTTTCAAAGCAATAGGCCGACCGGTTCTAAACTATGCTGCGCCTGTCTGCTCGCCTGGAACCAGGGATTCGCAGTGGACGAAGCTTCAGAACTGCCAAAACACTGCATCAAGGACCGCGACGGGATGTCTTATGATGTTACCGATAAAACACCTACACGATGAGGCCCTTATGCTGCCTGTTAAGGAGCCAACAAACTGCTCAGTAAGCAGTTTCTGCTAGGGTGTTACCGCAGGCACCTGCTTGAGCCTGACCCACCTCCCAGGCACGTCAGGATGCATTTCCTCAACTACGCGGACGAGATCCCAGACAAAACAGAGAGACAGCTACTGGATCGGACAGTGTACAAACAGACCATAAACGACATTCATCGGGAGACCCTCACCACCTTCTTAAGCTCCCGACCCCCGAATGCCGTTATCGGAGTCCAACCACCACCAATCGCAGACGAAGAGCTCCAACTTCCCTGAGAGTCCCGCATAACCTTGGAACACTTACGTTCTGGATACTGTAGCAGGCTAAATTCCTACTTATCCAGAATCGACCCCGACATACTAAACATATGTCCAGCATGTGAAGGCACCCCGCACGACACTAACCCCGTTTTCACATGCCCTTTAAAATGTACTCATCTAACACTCCTCTCCCTCTCGACCCAACCAGTCGAAACAGCTAGTTTCCTCGGCCTACCGTTAGATGAGCTAGACGAAGACGACCGGTGAATACACTACACTGACCGGGCAAAGTTACTGCTACCACAACAACGACAATTGCTCAAAATCGGACTCGTGAAGATAATCAGCCGCAGTAGTTCCAAGCACGTCTGCGATATCCTAACAGGTTATAAATCATGGATCTATGCATATCAGCCGAAAACAAAACAGCATTCAATAGTATGGGTGTTTCAAGACGAGCTCAATCCAACAAAATTTGTTTTTAGAAAAAGTACCTCTAAGCAAATAGTCACCTGTTTTTTTTCGGAAAATCTGGACATGTCGCAACAGTACCAAAAAAAAATTCTGAATGGTGCACAACACACATTTGTTTGCCAGAAGTTTTTGGAGAATCAAGAAAATTCAGCCGCCGAAGACGAATCATCCTTCACCAAGACGATGCGAGCTCTCACGTATCAGCTCACACAAGAGAGTTTTTGAGCATGCACAAAATCGAATGAATAGATTTCTTTTTGTTACCGAAAACCAAAAATAAAATGCGAGCCCAACGTTGTTCAGCGCCTCACGAAGTTATTGCAGCCTTTAAATGGCTCATTTTTGAGGAAATGTGGGTTCAAGCGAATGATGAAGTGTATTTACTTGCAAGGAGAATATTTTGAAAAAGAGGTTGTCTGTAAAGTCGGTTTACTGACGATAGTTTAACGTGACAACGTCATAAGAAAATATTGATGGAATGGTTGCAATTTTCAAAACAAAATTTTAATTTTATTTGTTTGATAGATATTTTGTATGGATATGGAGAAGGAGGTAAATGGAATCGCAATGGAATAGGTCAAGTTACATTTACACAAATGTGAAAAATTACGAAACATTTATCAAATTCATGAAAGATATCTTCAATTTCGATTTTGCATCAGACAACACTAAGAGGCAACATCATCGATTTGACTTTTTCAAGATACTTTACACTCGAAACACTCCCTTTCATTTCCTACTTTTCCTATCATCGTCCTATTCTCAACAGAGAAATGGTTCATTACCATGCACACAGGAAGAAGGCATATGCAAATACAAATATGTGAATTTATTTATATACATATGCTCACTCAACTAGGAGAGAGCCAGATGTCGAACGTTGCCGAACGCGGGGCCGTGTGCCTATTTGTCGTTCGTCCCGCGCTGTCGCTTGCAGATCAAGCAAGGTAACGACGAATGAGCAAGATAACGACGCATTTTTTGGTGCGTGCAGCCGGCTACATCGAATTATAAGACGTTATCACGTCAAAAGTAGTTTCTAATAGCGATCACCCCTCTTTTAACTTTCTTACTATTTTTCATGCCTCTTAGGCGCTTTCTCACTTCATAAATTCAGTAAAAACTGTTTTCGGGAATCGCACAAAATTTATTTCACTTTAAACCCAATTCAGAATGATTACAAAAATTTGTGAAATTGAATTTCAGCATTACATGAAACATTAATTTTGTTTTTGGTTAATTAAGTACACCTTTGTTATTTATACCTAAAGGCCGCAATGCTCAACTTTAAAAAAGTAAAGGCGGAACAAATTTTGTAAATACCAAACCAGATGTTTCATTATCTCTATGTCATACTGTATGCGTTGAATGCATTGCAAGCGCGCTGTGTAAGAATTTGTATGCAGTAGTAATTAAACAACGACGGCAGCTCAAATATTGCTATTTTTGTTGTTGTTGCTGTTGCTTGTTGAAAACTTAACAGCATTAGTAGTGAAATTAAAGCACGCAACCCATCTTGCATTCCCCCGGGGCAGCTAAATCATGCTTAAACTTTTGAGATGCTTAATGTTGCTTACCCTCTGGGTGTGGCTTTGAACCGCCCCATATTGGCCTTACGCACAACAACGATTGCTCTTTTGAGGTTGCTCGAGGCGCTGCTGAGCATTAGGTTTCATTTAAAATAAATTAATTTTTTTGTCGGACTCGCGCTGCTCTGGTGACAGAAATTTAATGTTGCATTAGTCACTGATGCATGTAGCGCCGTTCTAAACAGCATCCGAGTGGTTTTCGTTTTCAGTATCTGCGTACGTATAAATTCTAACAATTTGTTGAAGATATATTTGTGGAACGAAGGCAGCAATTAAAGTTAAACTGATGCGTAGTGAGAAGACTATCAGCGATTATTCGCTGGGTTGTTTTAAAAATTTAAACAAAATTTGTGAGGAGATGGACTTCTGTAGAGATTTATTTTGAGCTTTACAAAATAGTTATAGTGCAAAAATATAAATAAAATTTTTTTTTTTTAAATTCGAACACTCCCTCTACTGCATTTCTTTATTTGGTGGAACACGGTTTTACATATGTATGCCCTCACAACTTATTTTCGTCTCCTCACGTATATTGCCATTGCACTGTTGCAGTCCAACTCTTAATATAATACTTTGGCAGTTGTTTTGTTTTATGCTTGTTTTATTAGTATTTAATCGAATATCCTTTTGGGTTAAGCTAATATGCTTCCCTTTTTAATTTTGCGAATTGTGTTTTTATTTTGATTTTACTGTTTAAATTAGAGTTAAAGTGCAAAACTACCGTTGCTTGCTTATTAACTCTAACTGTTTTTAAGATTCTATTTGTTAAGTGAGCAAATAAAAGATAAACATCACAAAATATTATTTCACCAATGCTACAGAATCATTATCTCTATTCAAGCATCAGTTGTGACCCCATTTGGATTTTTAAAAATCACCACCTTATCAACGTTTTGCAGAGCGATTCAAAATTTCCGTTTTCCTTGACCGTTTTCTTGATGATAGTTTTAAACACTAAGTGGCTACCTTGAATCCAGAAACAAAATTTCCTCCTTATTATGGACTGATACCATCGTGCACTGTGGCCTCAAATGTGGCGAACGTATTATTGGAGGTTTTAATAAATTTGAGCATTTTCTCGGGCTTTTTGTGCTATATCAACAATGTATGTATTTACAGTCACATCACCTAGGTTGTTGAATCTTCGTCTTTCGAGAGCTACACAATCGCACTGGAGATGCTGGGGCGTTTCATCATCCAGCTCGTAGACGCTTGCTTCTTACTGCTTCTAGTTTTCTGAAATGATAACAAATATTCCAATATCCAGAAAAGTATCTAGTGAGAGTTCGTAAGTTCTCTCTTTTTAGTTGAAAGGTTAAACCGCCATGACCTTTATGTTGTGGTGCCCAGCCCAGCAAGAAGGGGTATCTGCCTCCAAGGCACTGAGTGTAGTCAAACATTCTTCAAAGAGTATGGATGCTATTGTGTGGGACTGCAGTGTAGATAAGGCTTACTGGCTGTCTGACGAAATGTAAGTGCGTTTCGAAGTTGTGCCACTTCAAAGGCATTCTCCGGCATCGATTTTCGCATAAAAGACTGGGAGATATATTTCTATATTTTAAAATTCAGTCTAAGGAACGGCCTCAAATAAAATTTTTCGAAATATTCTGCTCTGTTATATTTTGTTATATAAAACAAAAAAAAACAAAAAATTTCGAAACAATATTTAGATTTTATCCAAATGAATTGTGAAAGAATATATTTTATCTTAAATTTTTCATAAAATTGTTAAAAAGAACCGACGATATTTCACTTCAAATGAGTCTACAAAATAGGGAACATATAGAAAATTGCCAAAAAAACTTGATTTTTGGAAAAAATTAGTCAAATGGGCTCAAATTGTCACTAGATCCAAATTGCCCGTTCTAAACTCTTTCAGTTACCATACCAACCACATCTCCGTAAGTTTTCCTCTGATTTGCTTGAAATTATTGCACCAAATTACGGAGACGCTAATCATTTTAAATATGCAAAAAACACAAAACTCGGTTTTTGAAAAAAAAAATAAGAGAAATGGGTTTAAATTGTTCCTAGTTCCAAGTTGCACTTACTTAATTATTTCAGTTAAAGTTCTATATCTCTGTAAGTTTTCCTCTGACTTGCTTAAAATTTTGACACCAAATTAAGAAACTATTCAATTTTAGAATAATACGGAAAAACAAAACTCGGCTTTTCGAAAAAAAAAATCAGTCAAACGTGTTTATATTGTCACTAGTTCCAAGTTGCCCAAACTAAATTATTTTCCACATTGAATAAATTTCAAACTGAAGCCTTCAAATGCCTTGAAAAATAAATTTTAGAAGTATTGAACATAATGCATAAAATAGACCACTTGGTTATATTGATAACTTTTGTGTCTTAAATAAACTCCAAAAAAATTTTGGGCAAACATGTTTGTTGTACATTCTGAACCTCAAATGTCGTATTTAAAATCATGTTTTAAACTTTTCTTAAAAAAGTGATCAAATCGGTCCATAAAAGGGGTTAAAATATGACTCAAAAATTAACTGCAAAATTGTTCTAGAAAAAAAGTGTACTCATAATGCTCTTTCAGGGTGACATGCCTGCTTTTTTAAATCAAAATTTTTTGCACATACTTCAATCATAAAATTTGGAATGAACTTTTTTGTTTTTGACGTTTTTAATACCTTTTGGTGGAATAAGTAAAAGCCATATATTACAAATTTTCAATTTTTTTTTATTTTTGCTTTTTTACAATACAAAAAGTTTTCGACAAATGAAAATTTTCGATTTGTACAATACTTTACGATACTATACACTCACACATACATATCTATTAAATTGTGGTTAATTACAAGTTTCATTTCGCTTTCGCTTTGTTGCTTCAACTTATCCTTACTACTACAAATTAATACTTGCAAAAATTGCAAAAATGTAGTTGCCCTTTTCAATTGAACTCCACAATAATTTTCATTTTCCTGTAGAATAACGAATTGTGATATGTAAGGGCATCGACTGAAACTCTGCAGCAACAGTTGCTACTAACTACTCACATAAATTGGAACATTGTTCGTTGAAGTAGTGGAAAAATGGTCGATATCTGCTCACATGACAATATTTTGCATAATTCATGGCTTACGTGCAATACAAACATAGCTCATACACTCTCGCACATATATACACAGACATGCAATTTATTATTTTCATGAGTAGCCGTAGCATTTATGTCTGCTATTAGCTGCAATTATTCGAGCTGCTATAACAATTCGCTCAAGCACCGCTTTTTATAAGAGCGCACAATTGTTGGAGTATGCCGATGGCATCGAGATTATCAGCCTCAACTAGCATACCGTTTATTCTGCCTTCACTGAATAAGTTAAATAAATTCCTGGTGGGGAGGGCACACTTGTGTCTCTGCATCTCTTGCTGATAGTTTACATGGTTTATTTGGGTATTAGAATTAGCATCGTAAAAAGTATTAGCATTGAGATCCCACGGATAATCTCTCTTCTCTTTTCTCAACAAGTGAGAGTAGGAAAATAAGCAGAAACACCTTTCTCAACAAACAGAACAACAATTCTCAAATCAATAAATCTCTCGTCATTCCCGTCTCTTTGTATGGTTTAGAAGCATAAGCGATGAAAGGTGTATTCGAAAGAAAGACTTTACGGAAAATTTAAGAAATTTAATGCAATTTAGGCTGCAGATGTCGAAGGCGATAACACCTTGAGTTATTTAAGGGGGTATTCTAGTGTAGAATTTTGAAAAAAATCGTATTTGTTTTTCCTATTTTTAAATTCCTATTATTTCATGAAATATCGCCTTTTTGGTTACATGGCATCGGTTCCAATCCGTTTAGTATGAAAACTTTGAACGCGTTTTTCTCGCAACTACATTTTTCAAAACATTTGACAAGATACCTCAAGTTCTACTGAACCGATTCACTTGAAATTTGATCTGAGTCTTCTCAACATATATCTCGATCTATTACTTAAAAAAAATGAGTTTACTATTTTTTAAAAATTCAGAAATGTCCAAAAAAGTAGGAATAATGTATTTTTGCGGACAACCGTAATTTGGCAAAAAAAAAAAATTTTTTCCACTTTTTCTTAGTACGATAGAGACATTCATATAAATTAATAACCTTTTTCATTTGTTTTCTTTCAGATCATTAGAAAGCTTGCAATCATGACAAGTTTCGCGCGCCATTTTTTGGACCTCCAATTCAACAGCATATACAATTTTCAGTTTTTAATTTTTTGGCTTTTTTATGTATTGTTAAAAGATTAATAAATGTCTGGAAAAAAATGGATAGTAAAGCTATTTTTTTTTTTATAGCACTCGTAAAATCAACTCTACTAGAATACACCCTTATTAAGCGGATTCGCTGGTTGATTCGCTGGTCTTGTCGTACAAATAGACTTTTAAACAATTCGAAAGATGAACTTCAGGAAAGCTTAGTTTTTTCATTTACACATTTTATATTTCATTATTATTATTATTTTTTTTTTTTTGTTATATTGTTTTATATTTCATTCTACAATTTCTTTGTATTTCTGCCATGAAAAAGCTCCTCATAAAAATATCTGGCGTTCGGAGTCGGCTTGAAACTGTAGGTTCCTCCATTTGTAGAACACCATCAAAGCGCACACCACACATAAGAGGAGGAACTAGGCCAAACACCCAAAACAGGGTGTACGTGCCAATTATATATATTATATATATATATACGGGGAGGAAGCATCGAAATCCTTTACCCCGTCAGTGTTGAATTTTAACCAAGTCCTTCTCCACCTAATCTTTTTATCGCAGAGGAGACTTTCCTCTTATTCTGCTACCGCCACCTGATACCGCATCAAATATTTTCAGAGCCGGAGCGTTTGTATCCATTCGGACGACATGACCCAGCCAACGTAGCCGTTGGATCTTTATTCGCTGGACTATGTCAATGTCGTCGTAATGCTCATACAGCTCATTGTTGCATCGCCTGCGATATTCGCCGTTGCCAACGTGCAAAGGTCCAAAAATCTTACGCAGAATCTTTCTCTCAAACAATCCAAGCGTCGCTTCATCGGATGTTGTTATCGTCCACGCTTCTGCGGCATACGTTAGGATGGGCATGATGAGAGCCTTATAGAGTGTTAGTTTTGTTCGTCGAGAGACGACTTTACTACTCATTTGCCTACTTAGTTCAAAGTAGCACTTAATGCCAAGAGAGATTCTGCGTTGGATTTCAGTGCTGACATTGTTATCTGTGTTAATGCTGGTTCCTAAATAAACAAAGTATCTTACAACCTCGGAATCATAATTGTCAACAGTGACAATTTGGTCACTGTCACTTTGGCCATTTGGTGCCGATACGTGAGAGCGCCGACTGTTTGTTTGATGACAGTAGGCACTTCGTACTACTTCCCGGTATTACCATTAAGGAAACTGTCGAGAAGCAGTTGATCACTAGGCTCTACACCAGTTACTCTTCACCTGTATTCCATCAAAAGTTGCATGTACTTTAATCCTCCCACAGTTTTGTTTATTTCCAAAGGAAACCACATCAGTTAGGCCTGTCCACCCCTTCATACCGTCCACGTCGATTTAAGGTCTCGTTTCTTTATCAAGCATAGCAACATATTTAGGTGCATCTAACCTCGTAGACGTCTGCGAGCTTTAATGCATGTTTCATATCACTAATTGCAGACGAAATCTTATCCCACGCATACTTTAAAGTCATTGTGATGTCAACTAAGTTTTCTGGTATTTTCGGCACTTCTGATAGTGCGGCTAAATCGCGTCTGCTAGCCGGAAGTCGTGGGCATACATAAAAAGCATGCCTTGTATATTCTTCTTCATGGCATATTGGGCGTAGGTACTTCGTGGCGATGAATGTACTTCTGGTAGCAACCATGATCTGTCAGGAATTGTGTTAGCTAGAATTTGAGCTCGTTTTTCGCTGTTTGAGATTAGCGAATACGTGTATACTCCTTTTTTCGAGTTTTCCCAAGGCACCTTTCATTTAAATAAGGATATAGCCTTCTCTTTTTCTATAATCGTTGATATGTTAGTGTGACTCTGCTTATTTTTATCGTACACTCTCCCTCGCCGTTCCGCCAATATATCGATTGGCGTCATTCCTGCGATCACCATTGTAGCTTCGTCCGAGGTGGTTTTGTATGAGCTTATCACCCTCAATGCACAAAATCTGTACAAGACCACGTATGGTCTTCTATATGCTTTAACCCCCAAGGATTTTGCTCATATTGGTGCTGCATATCTTCTGCTCAAATATGAACGAGACGTTATCAATAAAACGGTCCGGGGATGACGTATGGCAAAAATAAATTTTTTGTTTTTTGGTAGGACTGTTATAAGCTTACATGGCTAATTTCAGCGTGATATGTCACATAGTTTGGTTTCTGTGCTACTGTAAACAAGGCAAGCTCGAGTGTGTTCTTCGAATTCTCTTTTATGACTTCAATTGTCTCAAAATGTTTTCCACGGAGCGGCAACTTGAGCTTGGGAAACAGGAAAAAGTCACATGGAGCCATATCAGGCGAATACGGTGCTTGCGGAACGATATTAACATTATTTTTGTTCGAATATTCGCGAACAAGACGTGATGTGTGAGCTGGTGCATTATCGTGATGCAAGAACCATGACTTGTTGTCCCACAATTCCTTCCTTTTAAGACGAATTTTCTCGCGCAAACGCTTTAAAACGTCTAAATAATATTCAGCGTTAACCGATCGGCCTTGCGGAAGGAACTCCGAGTGCACCACACCTTCGTAATCAAAAAAAACAGTCAGCATAACCTTAATTTTTGAGCGACTTTGGCGTGGTTTTTTGGGTTGATGTACGGCCCTCTTTGAACGATTTGTACCACTTCAAAACACGTGCACACGATAGAGCAGAGTCCCCATAGATTGTCTGCAACATTTTTAAGGCGTCTGGAGCCGAAATTTTGTTGGAATAACAAAATTTCGAACAAATTCTTTGTTTAACTTGAATTTCCATCGTTACATTCGAAGAACACACTCGAGCTTGACTTGTTTACAGTAGCACAGAAAACAAACTATGTGACATATCACGCTGAAATTTGCCATGTAAGCTTATAACAGTCCTACCAAAAAACGAAAACATTTATTTTTGCCATATGTCATCCGCGGACCGTTTTATTGATAACGTCTCGTTCATATTTGAGTAGAAGGTATAGCAGAGTGGATGTGGTGACGCTAGTTAGTAGCCAGCGTTTGCTGCTTTCAGTCAAACCCACGTTCAGAGGCTAAACTCACATTCGTATGTACCATAGGTGGGCACTTTGCAGTAACAGTAAAAATGCAGTAAATATAATATTTTACTGATATTACAATTTAATTTTCATTACCAGTAAACTTTTACTGATTACTGAAAAAAATTGCAGTAAAAGTACCTATTTTTTTACTGATTACTGAAAAAAATTGCAGTAAAAATATATTTTTATGATTACTGAAAAAAATTGCAGTAAAAATATTTTTTTACTGATTACTGCTATTTGTAATGCAGTAAATTTATAATACAGTGTGCCCACCTATGGTATGTACAAAAACAGCAAATATACGAGTACTCATCATACAAGCTTGAAATTCACAGTTAGAAAACAAATTCCATGTGATGATGTAGATAACATAAATGAACACAATTTGCAAAAGCTGGTACTCATTTAAGTAGCTCAAGCCTTATCACACACGCTGCAGCTGCCAAATGGAGGTGGCGTTTTCTTAAAATTTGAATACGAATATTGCTATTGTAGTCTGTACGGCATCATCTTCACATGGATGCAGGCAAACACAAGCGACAATTATGTTACTTAATGAACGAAAGCATGCCAACTGTTAATTAAAGAGTGAATAATAAATACCACGCGCATGATGCATATGTGTGTATGTATGGAAGCATAAATAATATGCTATGCAAGCACATAGATATGCACAGAAAAGTAGGCACTCATCGTTGGCTTAAAAGGCAGCCACAAAATGCGACGACGTATCCGCTGTAGACGAACACTAATTGATAACAGTGAAATGATGTTCGAGCTATGTATTTGAGCTACTTTGAGCACAACAGGCAAGTCAACGCCACAGTCATTTCGTCACTCTTCAGTGACAAGCTGATGGCAATAATGTTGGTATAGGCGTTGATGGCAATGACACATTTCATAAATATTTAGGAATATATGCCACATCCACGACAGTGATTGCCTTAGCAGAGCAACTAAAGAGTTTCTCTACTTCAACTTCGTTCAACTAAACTTCCGCAGAAGTACGCAGAAGCATTAATAAAAGGGGAAAGGGATGTTGTTTGTCGACGCAAATTGCTTGTGGCAAAAATTGCTTTATTTTTGTTTTTGCGCGAAAACTTGGCATTGAAAAGCTCCTCTTGCAACTACACAAGCACTGGCGGCAGCAAACAGAAAATGCAGTAAGCAAATTTGGTACGCAAAAAATGTGCAATACTAGTATGACTTGCAGTCACAAATAAAAATAAATCCTTATAAAGCCAAAGGCAACTAACTATGTGAGCTTATACCGAGGCTAAGAACTTAAAAATGTATCTGTACGAACATCCCGTAAACCCCTGAGCATCAGTATTTCTGAATATTTTAGCAAAACTGGAAATACAGCCAACTTGAATCAGTGAAATTTTCAGTAAGAAATAATCATGCGAGTTTACCTTTAATTTTTAAAATCGTGTTGTGAAAATTCAGTTAAACTGGTAAGTTAAAGGTATTGCATTTTAAATTGAAAAAAAAAAACAACAAAAATTTAAAATGATTGGACAATCTTTATTATTTTTGTGTATTTTACAAAGATAATTCCTTTCATGTTGGCCGCAACTGCGCCGTAATTCGGTCATCCGTTAACACCAATTTTAAATGGCTTGCTGGAGGACTTCGATCGGGATCTCGCGAATAGCTTTAGTAATATTGGCTTACAATGCCTCAATCGAGGCTTGTTTATCCACAAAGCATTTGCACTTTACATACCCCTACAAATAACAGGATGTATGGCAAGTAGCGCCGTCTTGGCGGAACCAAATATTGGGGAGATCGCGAAGTGCCAATCAAATGACGAAAGAACTGAAAATATCCGCACAATTGTCTAATTGTCCGGCATCGAACGAGAACAAATCTTCTTGACGAACAAATATGCATACAATATTGAATATATGCTTATCTTACTAATACACAAGAAGGCATCTACCGCACAATGTTTCACATGACGATCTTGCGTTATCAATTGATGCGAAGCACCGATTGTTTTTAGCACAACAAGCGTTTTTGTACGGCCTTCTCGTAATTCATCCTGCAAGAATCGACGGTGTCGTTGGAACTCATTGTAACAGGGTTTCACAGTGGCTAAGTGTGGTGCTTCAATGCGAATACTCGAGGTAGGTTGATCAATACTCTCTTGTCTCCGATAACCCACGTCGAACATCATAATAAATCATCGGACGAAAATTCTTCTTTTGGGCAAGATTAATTTTTCAATTCACTGATGAAGAACAAATAAAGCCCGTAAGTGAAAACTTTGTAAGTATGTAAGTTTATGCTAAAAACTCGAATCGCAGCTCATAATACGTAGTGCGGCAAAATATAAATTGTAGCCCTCGTACTTTAAAATACTTAAAAAATACTCAAGGGTGCACACTTGAAGTGTTTGAGAGAAAGATTCTGTGAAAGATTTTTGGACCTTTGCACATTAGTGACGGTGAGTATCGAAGGCGTACTTTACGGCGTTATGAATATAGTGGAGCGAAGAAAGATCCATCGGCTTCGTTGGCTGGGTCACGTCGTCCGAATGGATACAAACGTTCCGGCTCTGACAGTATTCGATGCGGTACCGGCTGGTAGTAGCAGTGGCAGAGCAAGACCTCCTTCGTTTTGTATTCGTTCACCACCACATCCATTCGCTTCATTGTTTTTAACTAACAGCGCGGTTGTTAGGGCCGTTGATGTCAATATCATCGGCATGTGCCAGCAATTGTACGCTTTTATTAAAAATTGTGCCTGAGTGATTAAGTTCTGCGGGCCGCACGATCTTCTCCAGCAACAGGTTAAAGAAGTCACACGACAGAGAGTCACCCCGTGTAAGACCTCATTTGGTATCAAACGGCTCGGAGAGGTCCTTCTCAATTCTGACTGCGCTGCTGATATTGAATAACTCCATCTTGCATAGCTGTACTAGTTTTCCTTATTCAGTCATCGCGGCATATGGGCAACTCTTTTTCGGCACATAAAGTATGTGTCAGAATAAAGGAACCGCGATTATTCGTGAAGTATAAAAGATATATAATTAAAATTTTTTTGCATGAAAGTATGTACATAACTCCGAGTCGCAATTACTCAATAAGCCGTGTAGTCTTCATCGTTGTCGAGTATAGCCTGGCATCTTCTTCATGCTTAGAACCAGCTTTTCTGTGTAGCTCATCGACAAAGAGGACCGGCTTTCCGGAAAGATGCGTTTTCATAAATCTCCACACATTTTCAAGAGGGTTGCCATTTGGAGTCAGGGAAGGCTAGTCCATTACTGTGACGCCATTTTCTTGTTCTCGATATGTTTTTCTGAGAGCAGTGGTTTTGATGATGTGAGACGGTATGGTATGTTCGCCTCCTTCAGTCGTCATTCGATGGTGTTGATTCTCTACATCTATTCCCTTTTTAGCAAGAATTGTGTGTGTACCTGTGACACTAACCTGAGTTAGCACTGGCGTCGTAGCCCTTGAGTGGGACTATTATACAGCAAAAGCAGAACGTAGTATATCTAGAAGTTACAAAAAACCGGTTCTTTTCTTCTGACACAGACTGTAGGCTTTGGGAAACTCCTTTCGGGTACAGCTTTAACCCTCTCGCGCCTACTGGGACAATATGTGCCAGCCTCGTACAAAGTTATTTATTAGGTTTGTTATTCAATAAAACTTCCATCTTAACTATCCCAATAAAAGTTCTTGGTTTCATTTATAAAAAAAATCGCAAAAAAATTCGTAATTATAATATACGTGGCACCACTGATCCAGTTAACAAGCACGTGTTGAGAAATTGTCAAAACATATGTTCCGCGATCGTCATTGCGTTAGCATCGAATCAGTAAATAGTGCACTTAGAATTCTCTATATATTACATATAATACATTCTTAGAATATCGGTAAACGTGAGTAGCATATAATTTTGTATGCCTTGGGATCTATTGTCCCAGTTTGCATTTTACATGGGACTTATTGGTACCAATATGGTTTTTCCCAGATGTCGAAAAAAAAGTACACTGTGGAAGAGGTTGCAGATATTTGCAGATATTTTATATGAAAGCTCTGAAGAGGAAGATTTTAGCCCATCTGAGAGTAGCTACAAACCATCGCCAAACTCTGGGAACAGAAAAGCAGATGGAGATAAAACTTATGAAGGTGAGACTGATGCTTTCTATTCCGAATCAGACGAAGAATATGCTGCCGATGACATAAATTCGAGTGTGGATGTTTCGAATGCCATTAGAAAGAGATTCTCAAGTTCTGGTAGATCTTCCCAGAGGGTCTACCGAGTTCCGTGTATTTAGAGATTTGTTTCCAAAAAGTTTGTGTATTTTTATTGCACAGTGCATAAACCAGCGACTAAAAAAACTTAATAAAGAGAAGAAAACTAATAGAGCATTAACCGATGAACAGGAAATAATGGTGTTTTTAGGCGTGGCTATGATTATGCACTACAACCTTTTGCCATCATTACATGATTATTGGAGCAAACACGCATCAATGGGAAACGAAATGATAAAGCAAAGTATTTCTCGCGATCGGTTCACTCTACTTTCTTCGAAACTATATTTAAATGATTGTGAGTACCATAAGTAAATACTTTTTCTGTAATAAAACACAAAAATACTAAATTTTTCAAATACATTTTTTAAAACTAAATTCGACGGTTTATTTAATTGTCCCAATATAAACTCTTATTGGGACAATATGTCCCAGGATAATGCAAGGAATTAAGGACTTTTTAAGTATGCAGAACATATTTTTTCTATTATATTTTTCGTCTTTTTTGAGTATGCGTGCAAGAAGTATTCCGGTAGCGAAAATAAAACTCCGGCGCGAAGGGGTTAAAAACGACAAAAAAATTGTATTAGTCCATTCTCCTTTCATGGGGGTTTTTCAAGATATTGTGGATATCTGGTCTATATTTCTAGTTGGTAGTTTCATCACTCCTTTCAAAAAGCTACAGCCCTAATAGTCATTTCCTTACAAATCCCGCACCAAAATCTAACTTTTTGGTGGCAAATGGTAATGCTCTTCAGTTGATTGAGAGCTTTCGGCGGCAGCAAGCAGCTATTTATTTCGTATTTATTGTTATTTTACACGAATCTCCTTCCACTGACGGCTCCAATGACAATGGGCTCACTTTAGATGCCCAACCCTTTAATATCACTTTAGATGCCCAACCCTTTAAATCGTTGTCGGTTCACTAGAGTGTCCGTAATTTAAAAAATCTTACATAATTTAACTTCTAATAACCGAACTTTGAATACTTTTACGAGAAATCGGACTAGTATTTGCACGCTTTTCGTAAGCACTCAACAGTTCTGCTTGCAACTGGAGCTCTGCCAATAACAGCAAATCGCATTAAATGCATAAACACGAAATGTACTAATGATGAAAGTGAATAACAACAACATAATTGCATCGAATAGTGGTGTTGATGTTAATGTTGTTGTTGTTTTTCCAATTTTACTAAGCTTTCGACAACATTCTACCAGCAGCTGAACGTTGCTTTGCTCCTTAGTGGTATCATACTTAACTACTTCGTTGCAGTGATGATGGGATGTTAATGTTAATGGATATATGGATGTATGTGATTTGATGCTGTGTTTGCTACATACGGACAATATGCATCTAAATATGGTATACATATACTACATAAAGAACTCACCAGTAGCTCAGCATTAACCGTACCGAGAAGGATAGTAAAACCAACTAAAAGGTACTTGAGTAGATGTGGCGTATAAGTGAAGCCGTACATCAGTGTGGTAGGATCAACTGGGTGAAGGCAATACCAATTGGGGCAATAATTAAAAAGCAACTAACTGTTAAGAGCATCATGTCAGAAATCAGCTACATCAAACACTTAATGTCGTTAGGAGGTGATTGAACGACAATAGATCAGTTAATTGCTACTTTTTGAAGTTAGGTTGTTGTTCTTGTTTTAAGAGTAATAGAAGCCGCGTCAGTGTAGGGTATATCGCCGGTCACCTTCGTCTGGCTCATCTAAAGGTAGGCCCAGGAAAAATGCTATTTCGACGGGTTGGGTCCAGAGGAAGAGGGGTGTTAGATGAGTAGGTTTTAAAGAGCAACCACCTTTTCAGGTTAGTGTCGTGCGGGGTACCTTCACATGCCGAACATATGTTTGGTATGTCGGGGTCAATTCTGGATAAGTAGGAGTTTAACCTGCTACAGTACTCAGAACGAAACTGTGCCAGTGTTACGCGTGTCTCACGGGAAAACTGGAGCTCTTCATCTGCTCTAGGTGCTGGTTGGACTTTGATTACGGCATTCGACGGGAAATTAAGAAGGAGGTGACGGTCTCCCGGTGAATGTCGTTTATTGACTGTCTAAACACTGTCTGGTCCAGTAGATTTCTGTCAGTTTTGCCCTGGATCTCGTCGGCGTAGTTTAAAAGGTGTCTCCTGTCGTGCCTAGGAGGCGGCTCTGGCTCAAGCAGTGTCTGCAAGGTTGAAACCTGCGGTAGCGCTCTAACAGGAACTGCTTGCTGAGCAGTTTGTTGTGCTCCATTACAGGGAGCATTTGTGCCTCATTGTGAAGGTGTTGAATAGGGGACATCAGGAGGCAATCGTCACTATCCGAATGGCAGTATTTTGGAATGTCTGTAGCTTTGTCCACTGCGTGTCACTAGTTCCAGGCGACCAGACAGGCGCAGCATAGTTTAGAACCGGCCGGCCAATTGCCTTAAGTGTCGATAGCAACAATTCTTTGTCTTTTCCCCAAGTGCTGCCGGCAAGCGATTTGAGGACCTTGTTACGATTTTGGACTTTAGTGGCAATTGCGGCTGTGTGCGCTGAAAAGGAGAGCAAACTGTCGAAGGTTACACCAAAAATTTTGGGATTGTTTCCTGTCGGAATTGGTGTGTCATCGATTTTTACCTTGAGGGGCAGTTTGACCTCCTTTGTCCTTAGCACCTGGAGGGTCACCGTGAACTTAGTGGGGGGAAGTTAAAGATTCTTCGCAGTGAAAAAGCGAGAAAGGTGGGTGAGATAGTTGTTCACTTTGGGACAAAGTCCATCGATGTCATTGCCCGACGCCATTATCGCACAGTCGTCAGCGTATGAGACCAGGGAAACTCCCGCTGTTAGTTGGGGGAGCTTCGAGATGTAGAAGTTGAACAGCAAGGGAGAAGGACACCACCCTGCGGTACACTTTGCTTAATCTTCCTCTGCTTTTTTGGTCTCGAAAAATAACTGACGAGGTCGTCGGTTCTGGATTTGTCGAAATTGAGCTATGATTGTTTATTTATTTTGCAGGTATCCGTGTTAACCCATCTGTCAACGGCCTTTTGCGCACTCCATAGGGACTGCCTATTTCTACCTCTTCGGATTCGTTATATAGTAGGATACCCCCTGACATGTCAGTTCATCAGCTTTCTCATCGAAATACATTCACTCTCTTATTACTATCATATTTCTGAAAGGGGATAAGCGGTAAATTTTGTTCCTTCGTGGCATGCAGGGACATTCTCATTGCTATTCATATTTTTTAAGTGATTACAATAAAGTAATTAATTACGTGTGAAAATTTTATAACAAAGTGAGAAAACTGTGTTGTAATTAATAAATACAATAGCAATGAAAAGTAGTAAAAAAGATTGAAAGTCAAAGTGATTTTTTAATCAGCTCTATCAATATAAATGTTACACATATATATATTTTTAAATTTAATATTTACAAATCTAAACGGTATATTCATTGATAAATATATAATTAATTTTTTTATGTATCATGCGATCAAAAAAACACAGCTGATTATATCACAGTTAGCAATAATCAAGCAAAAAGCTGATGACCAGATTTGAATGTGCGAAAAACAGAATCCTGTTGCAACTGATTTGGAGAGTCGATTCCAAGCATTCATGCCGTGCTGCATTTCCTGTTTTCACAAGTTGTGGCGAAAGTTATGGCAGCTACTAGACTCCTATATAAGTAGGTGTAGGCTCCCATATATCGCTGCTCCCAAGAATACTAACGCGGCAGTGGATTTTTGGTCATATGGACGCCAGGATCAGAGCCCGAAAAGTGCCTCACCTGTAGGGAAAACCAAATTTAGTGAAACAAATTTTTTCCTTAAAACAAGTACGATTAATATAAAATGTTAAGGATCAAATTTATGAATTATAATTATGAATATATAAATAAATGTGCAATCACAAAAAAAATGTAGTTTAAAAATGGATTTTTTTCTCTCTCTCTGATAATCTAATCCCTCATTGCTAGTGGCAGCAAAACAAGTTCAAACTCAGTTGTGGTTTTACACATAAACCTGCGTTCACAATAATAACCCCGCCGCATACTGCCAAGTTTTAGCGATTTATTTATTTACACTAAATTTTTTTTATTTTTGTTTTTTACTGTAGTGTGACTACCTTTGGCGACATCTATGTATATTTATTCAGGTAGCCAAACGCCGATTAAAACTCTTGAAGGGGTTGTCACTATCACCATCATTGCTCGCAAATGCCGGGCATCGCTTAACACATCCATCTGATTTGGGTGCAAGGGCATCCGGACATACCAGGGGATTGTAAGAAAGGGCACTACCGAGCGTGTAAGTAAAGGGTTTTCCAATAAGAGGCTTTATTTTGATATTCAAAGAAAAATGCTATTTTTTAATATAAATGATCGGATGTTAATTTTATTATAAAGAGGAAGGTATGCCGTTAATAGTGGAAAATAAAATCAGGCAAATGACCACCACGACCACGCTTACAGGACAATATCCTTTTCATGAAATTTTCCATAACCGAATTGCAAAGTGGCTACCCTATGTCCTCGATAGCCTAATGAATTCCATCTTTTAGGTCTTGAATCGCTCCGGGCTGTTGGTGTAGACCTTCTCTTGTACGTGGCCCCAACGACAAAAGTCACAAGGTGTTAAATCACAAGATCTCGATGGCCAATTGTGATCACCTCTTCGAGAGATAACCGGAAACTTACCCGCAAAAGATCAATGGCTTCGTTGCTTGTGTGCCACGTAGCGCCGTCTTGCTGAAAATAAAGGTTGTCCAGATCAATACCATCCAATTCCGGGCATAAAAATCGTGGATCATCTCTCGATAGCGCAATTCTATTCAAAATAACTCTTGGTATTGGAAAACCTTATATAAGTATACCCCTCTCAACTTACAAACTGCGTTATCCCTTCAGCTAACACGGCATGGGCCGATAGGCTGACATGTAATGCTACAATAATAAAAATAATATAAATAATTGGCGCGTACACTTTTGTTAGGTGTTTTTCCAAGCTCCTCCTCCTATTTGTGGTGTGCGTCATGATGTTGTTCCACAAATGGAGGGACCTACAGTTTCAAGCCGACTCCGAACGGCAGATATTTTTATGAGGAGCTTTTTCATGGCAGAAATACACTCGGAGGTTTGCCATTGCCTGCCGAGGGGCGACCGCTATTAGAAAAATGTTTTTATTAATTTTGCTTTCACCGAGATTCGAACCAACGACCTCTCTGTGAATTCCGAATGGTAATCACCCACCAACCCATTCGGCTACGGCGGCCGCCAATGCTGCAAAAAACTCTGGCCAAATTGGAACGTCAGGGGCTCAAGGGCGCTATTTAATCGGTCAAGGAAAAACGTTAGGAGCTTTGATCACAGCCCACTGTTTCCTGGTTCGACATGGTCAAAGACTGAACGTACCTCATTTCGACTATTGCCGCAGCTGCAAGGATGAGGAGATGGAAGAGTCAGGCATCTTCTCTGTTCCTGTCTCACGTGGCATACCACCAGGTTTTTATAATTTGGCTCATTGCTCTTGAGTGATACTAATGACCTTAGAAATACAAGTTTCAGCCAGATGGATGAATTTGCACTTAAAACAAAATGGCTTGACGAGGGGTGGCAGGTAAACTGCTAGTTTGGTATCACAAGGGATGGACAACAGTCTTAGTAAGTTGGTTGGAAGGCCGACCTACTTATAACAAAAACTATGTACAGTGTACTCTTTCCTAACGAACACCTCTCTTAAGCGGGCACTTACCAGTGCATACCACAAGTCCTTAAGGGGGGCCTCTTTTCAGTCGGTTTTAAAAAATCGATTTTTTTACTGTAGTCGATAGATATATGATAGGAGAATATGCCCTCAAAATTTTATAGCGGAATTCAAAGTGATTTCGGAGTTACAGGCCTGTGTACCGTCCCTCGTGTGAGTATACTGTCTACCTTCTGGAAACTTTGAAACACGTTTTCACAAAACCATGTTTATGAAAATGGCGTGTAAGATTAAAAAAAAAAACGACGAAAGTTATCGTTTCAAACCGATAATCTATATAAAGATAATTAAAATGCGCAACTAATTAACTAACAGAATACAAAAAAAAATCATTTTGCCAGGTGCTAAATATCTGTTTTAAAAAAAAAATAGCGAAAAAAGCAGTTTTTTCAATAAATAATTATGTGTTCATTTTTTCATATTTTTATACAAGAGTAGTCTATTATATGCGATAAAGCCTTCTGAATAAGACAATGAGTCAAACCACGTCAAGTGGGCCCCGAATTTTCCATCAAATTCCCGATTTTAAAATCAAATGCATTTTTGGATAGAGAATTCGTCACATAATAATTGCTGTGAATAGTTTTTTTTTATTTCGCTTTTTGTTTATGTTATTAACAATTGAATTTTTTTGCATGATATTCTTGTAAAATCAATATCTCAGAAACTACAATTGATATTTTGATGAAATTTATTTCGGTTACCGAAAAATGTTTACTCTACGGATTTAACGTCCAAAGACTGTGTATTTGTTGAAACAATAATTTTTAACAATAATTTTTATGAAAAATCGCAATTATTTTTGCGTTCTTCACACTCTAAATGGACAATATTACAGTCAGATTAAGCGCACAATGCTCACCTTTAATAATCTGTAAAAAAAACTTTGTTCATCCAATCCGTTCTGAAGATATCGAATTTTTTGTCAGACGAGGCACTACGTACGAAAACGAACTTGCATGAACATGGCTTTGCAGAGTCGTACAGTCGCCGCAACTTTTAGTGTCAGTGTGCTGTGATTCCTAGTATGTTGTCTATGCGTTGATGAGGTTAGAAAAAAATTATTATGTATTGTTATGAAAATGGTTCGACCTGATGAGTGTTGCAGTACGTTGGGGGAAAAAGTCATAATTGCATACGTCATAATTTATTCCAAATAACCGCTCACTGGGATGTAAAATATATCGGTAAATACGTTTGCAAATCATGTCGTATGAAGATACATAGAGATGGAAGTGTTACTGAAAGTGCAGCGTATATACGTCCAAGACCACAGTGGGTATAATCTTCATATTTATATACATATATTGTGCATTGAATAGTTATTATTTAGGCAAATAAAGTCAATTAGTTCTCAAAATTTGTGACAGAAAATTTTGATTAATTTATTCTAGTCCTGACCAAGGAGCAGAAAACGATGAGTCTGAAGTTTCTTCTGATGCAGAAGAATGTTCGGATAGTGAAGCTAATTTGAAAACTAGGAAATTCAGAATGACCTAAAATTAGAAAAGGTGAACAATATTTTACAGGAACTTGGTGAACCGCCAATAAAAAAAAGACGTTTTTCAAAATTAAGTGATATGAATGTCAAAGAGATAATAGCAGAAATCATCAACGAAAAAAAAGGTGCGTTTAAATCGATAGATTTTGTTTTTTGTTTGCAAAAAGATCATGATGCATATGAAAAAAAAATTCCCAAACGCTTCAATGAGCAAACGCGGCAATTTCATCACTTCGAACCTGCAAGTAACAAAAAGATTCGAAGTAAAATCTTCTCCGAGGACACATCTTGTTTCGAGACTATTATTACTAATTAAATTTTGTATGTTTTCATGTAGATATGGATGTATGTAATAAAAATTCTAGTAATGAAACACTTCATTTTTGAATTCTTAATCCTTTTGTATGCCTTTTTTAAGTGCTACATGTTTTAGCGTATGATCCCATGGGACAATGCAAGGCCAACTGCGAAGCGCGTCGTGTTGCACCAAACTATACTGCGCATCAAAACTTTACACAGTTTGACAAAAAATTCGATATCTTCAGAACGGATTGGATGAACAAAGTTTTTTTTACAGATTATTAAAGGTGAGCATTGTGCGCTTAATCTGACTGTAATATTGTCCATTTAGAGTGTGAAGAACGCAAAAATAATTGCGATTTTTCATAAAAATTATTGTTAAAAATTATTATTTCAACAAATACACAGTCTTTGGACGTTAAATCGATAGAGTAAACATTTTTCGGTAACCGAAATAAATTTCATCATAATATCAATTGTAGTTTCTGAGATATTGATTTTACAAGAATATCATGCAAAAAAATTCAATTGTTAATAACATAAACAAAAAGCGAAATAAAAAAAAACTATTCACAGCAATTATTATGTGACGAATTCTCTATCCAAAAATGCATTTGATTTTAAAATCGGGAATTTGATGGAAAATTCGGGGCCCACTTGACGTGGTTTGACTCCAATATTTTTCTTTTGTGTTTCAGGTGAAAACTACGACCGCAATCTTATGCGCCGTTTTACTAGCGCGCAACGAGAAGCTGTGCGAGATCCCTCATATGTCAGCCATTTTGTTTTTTTATTTATGTTAAAAATTTTTTATTACTCTTCAATCATGCCTTGAAATAAATGCAAAATATTATTCCTGTGTGTCGTCTTTTTCGCCTCGAAAAACATTGAGAAAAAACACTTTTTTTTGAAGCCACTGATAAGAGGCCCCCTTTAAGTATTTTTTTTCCCCCCCATAAACGGACACATTTGCGAATCCCCTAGGTGTTCGCTTATGAGAGAGTACACTGCATATATCTCAAAGTTTTAAACTTTGTAAACTTTGTTCGGCCATACATCAGCAAAAAACCAGTTAAAATACAATTGAGGCGAAAAATGGCACAGACATTTTTATGTTCCCTTCAGAGGTTCCATGGTTTCTCATGGATGCCGTTTATGTTGCACTCCATTATTTTATTGGTGCTAAACCCGTTTCAAAGATGTTTATAGCCCCGTGTGATAATTTCAATATTTGCCTTTTTTTAGCAAATATTGCTTCCAAACATCCGAGAACATCCAAATTTTGTACTTGCGTAATATAGAGTAAGCAATTGAATGCTGTTCGTGGCGGGAACGTGCCAATGTAAGATTTCCTTCCTAAACGAGCGCTCAGCGATATGGGAGCTCAAGACATTCTGTATTAGGATTGAAGTGACTGAGAAAAAAAAAAATGAAAAGAGTCTATGATATCACCTGAACATACGCCATTTTCTTATAAAGGGTTTTCCAATCAGAGGAGTGGTTTTGATATTCAAAGAAAAATGCTATTTCTTAATATAAATGATCGGATGTTTATTTCATTATAAAGAGGAAGGTATGCCGTTAATAGTCGAAAATAACATCAGGCAAATGACCACCACGACCACGCTTACAGGACAATATCCTTTTCATGAAATTTTCCATAACCGAATTCCAAAGTGGCTGCCCTGTGTCCTCGATAGCCTCACGAATTACATCTCTGAGGTCTTGAATCGACCCTGGGCTGTTGGCGTAGACCTTCTCTTTCACGTGGCCCCAAAGAAAAAAGTCTCAAGCTGTTAAATCACAAAATCTCGATGGCTAATTGTGATCACGTCTTCGAAAGATAACACGGTCCGGAAACTTCTCCCGTAAAAGATCAATGATTTCGTTGCTTGCCATCCAATTCCGGCCATAAAAATTCGTTAATCATCTCTCGATAGTGATAGATAACACCTGTTACTGGAAAATCCTTTACTTTAATGGGAGACAATATCTTAGAATTTCTATAGGGAAGCTGGATCAATTAAAATATTAGAATATACCTCCGAAATATCAAAACAATTAATGTAATTACGAACGTTTTAGTGCACGCTGGCATTGCATCCAGTCTTTCTTGTTCTTCTCTCTAAAAGTTTGATCATTTTTCATTTACAATAGATATTACTGTCGTTTTTCGGCAATGTTGCCATCGAAAATTCCTCTAATGTACTTTAAGTATTAGAGATAAGTCTAGTAGTTAATTCACATTAGGGACCTTTAATTTCTGAGATAATTCCGAATTAAGCAGTTAATCAAAATTAACGCTAAATCTAGAGTGCGACCTAGTTTGTTGGGAAAACAAATAACTTGGATGACATCAATACTTAAAAAATTATCAACTAAGTATATTTCACTATTTATCATCTATATATTATTTCAATTTTATTATTGTTGAATTGCCAATTAATTTCACCTCTTTTTGAGTTTTTAAGAAAAATATGTTTTTTAGATATATTTTTTTCTTTACAGTACTTTGGAATTATGGCCCAAAATAAATTTTCATACAGAATTTTAATATTCAGAATATATTGGGAGGTTGAATTAGTTTTAAAGGTTTTTTTCGAAGATTCGGGGCTTTATTGTGAAAAAACGGTACAAAATATTTTATTCGAAGTATTGGCCATCGCTAGCTACAACTTTCGCCCATCTTTCGGGCAATTTCCGGATGCCGTTTCTCCAAAATTCTGGCCGCTGCTTGGCTATCTATGACTCAACCCATATTTTGGTAGCCTCGTACGAGGAGAACCGCTGGTCCGCCAAATCGAGACTCATATGCCGGAACAAATGATAATCGGAGGGAGCTATGTCTGGACTATACGGCGGGTGGGGTAACACTTCCCAGCCAAGCGTTCCAAGGTATTTTTTGACAGGTTGAGCAATATGCGGCCGAGCGTTGTCATGTTGCAAAATAACCTTGTCGTGCCTTTTTACCGTTTCCGGCCGTTTTTCTTTCAATGCCCGGCTTAAACGCATCAATTGCAGTCGGTAACGATCCCCCGTGATTGTTTCGCCCGGTTGGAGCAGCTCAAAATATACGACGCCGACCTGATCCCACCAAATGCAGAGCATGATTTTCTTGCCGTGAATATTCTGCTTGGCCGTCGACGTTGATGCGTGGCCGGGCAAACCCCATGATTTTTTGCGTTTTGGGTTATCGTAGTGGATCCATTTTTCGTCGCCAGTCACCACCCGATACAAAAAACCCTTCCGATTTTGTCGCTCGATCAGCAATTCGCACGTAAAAAATCGCCGTTCGACGTCGCGCAGCTTCAACTCGTACGGGACCCAATGTCCTTGCTTTTGGATCATTCCCACCGCTTTTAGACGCTTGCAAACGGTTGATTTATCAACGCCCAATGATTCAGCAAGCTCTTCTTGGGTTTGGCACGAGTCCTCGTTTACCAATTCCCCCAATTCCGCGTCCTCGAACTTTTTGGGCTGGCCAAGACGCTCCTTGTCTTCGGTGTGAAAATCACCACTTTTGAATCGTCGAAACCAGTACTCACATGTTGAAATCGACGGAGTATGGTCTGGGTAGGCCTCCTGCAGCAATTCACGGGCTTGGGCTGTATTTTTTTTTCAAATTGAAGCAGAAAAGCAAAGCTTCCCGCAAATTGCGTTTCGACGGCACGAAAGTTGACATACTCGGAGCACGAAAACACTGCGTTGTTTATACTTCAGCGAAATGACAGATACTGATAAACAAAGCCTAGGGATGAGGCTTTGTCATGAATATATATTCAGTATTGCCAACGCGATAAAGTGATAAATAGTGCCATCTGTGTGTCACCTTTAAAACTAATTCAACCTCCCAATAAATCTGTCATTATTTTGTCAGAATTTGGAAAATACAAAGGAATTTTGGCAGTTTGGAATTTGTTTCACCTTTTTTCTAATATTTTTACCTAATAGAATATTGCATTGCAGAATTTAACACCACCTTCAATGTTGCACCCTGTATATTGCTTAGAAAATTGCACAGAACATTTTCGACGAAAAGCTTTTTGAACAGAAGTAGGCAGAATAAAAAAAATAGTTTAGTTAGTCATTGAAGTACACCGACAACTCATCCTACCCTCTATACTTTACGCTCTGCCATCACCACCACCACCACTTTCTTTAAATTTTTTTGATTGTGCACAGCCAAACTCAACGAAGTGCTGCAACGGCATCTAAAATGTTGCTTACAAGGGAAAATTCCAAAGGATAAAAATTGCTTTGCTGGAATGTATCGGCAATAACAAAACAGATATCAAATGAATACAGATTATTTGCATGCCAACATACGCATGCCTGGGCAGGTGCTTACTTGAATTCGATGTTGTTTACCTTTGATGCATTCAGCTCTTGGCAGGTAAAGCGCATTTCTTTCTGTTCTACAACTGATCACGTGTATGATGCTTACATTTCTCGAATTTTGTGCACAGAAATGGAATAGAAAAGAAGGCAAGCAATAGGAGACGCTATTAAATGCACAAGTTGCCAACGCTTAAACCTAAAATTCTGAAGTATTTGTATTGAGGTCCACTTTAGATGATTACAATAAATTGCAGTAAAAGACACATTCGTTCACTTCTGTTTTTATTTTATTTTTTAAGTTTGTGGACATTTAATGACAGGTGGCATTGCAGTCTGCAGTTTCTTACTTAGTTTAAATAAATTCTAAGTTTAACAATTTCAAATGCCAGTTTGAAGCAGCTTAAAAATTGTTGTGGCTTTGTTGAATTTTCGCTATATAACGAATGCTCGATATTTTTTTGAAATAGTTAGCGCCGGTCGCCGTATCCAAATGGGTGCGTGCGTGATTACCATTCGGAAATGTGTAGGTTCGAATCTACGTGCATGAAAACCAAATGATAGAAACAGTTTTTTCTTATCGCCCCCAGCAGAAAATTGCAAACCTCCGAGTGTATTTCTTTCATGAAAAAGCTCTTCATAAAAAACCATTTGCCGTTCGGCTTAAAACTGTAGGTCCCTCCATTTGTAGAATAATATCAATATGCAAGCTACAAATATAAGGAGGAACTCGTCAATATTGGCAAACATGAAACGATAGTACGCCTGGAGACTCACAGCAGTCATAACAGGCTTTTGGTCTGTCGGAGAACAAACAGCCAAAATGGGCATCCCTCACAACACATACTGTCACAGTTGTAAACAACCGGAGAAAAAGGAAACAATCGTCCATTTCCTCTGTGAATACCCTGCCCTATGGAAGGACAGAATGTTAACCCTGGGTAAACCGCTGTTCGAGAGTCTGAAACAGCTGTCTGGCTTAGATGTCAACAACCTGATAGGGTTCCTGAACCGTACAGACTGGGATATAGTCTTGCTGTAAGTAACTGGTAAACAAGTTGGTAACGAGGATGTGGCAACAACATGGTGCGGAAGCGCTAGTTGGATTCTGGAAGAATCAATACTTAAACCAACCAACCAACCATGCGGAAATAAATTCATTGAATACTTCTTGTTTATAGTACACATTTAATTTCTTCAAGAGGGCAAGAGAAAAGAGCTTAATATCAGGGTGGAAAACAATGCTACGTCCAGTGATGAAAATTTAATTGAAAAAAAGTATAAATAAATTTGGATAAAATCAAAACCATTTTCAAGAGACGTCAATGGGCGACATTCACTTTTGTTTTTGTCCCGCGCGAATGTTTTGTTTTTTTACAATTGGCATGAAAACCGAAAACTGCTAGAATTTCATTTCATTTCATTTATTGCCCAAAATCATTTTAACATAGGAGTTTACAAAGTTATGATAAAATTAGATTATTTAGCATTATCCTAACATACATTTGTATTTATCTAGGAGTTTAAAACTTATTTTTCTTTTGATTATACAATAGGTTATCATTATTATTTGGAATGTCTTTGGCATAATTTTAAAACTTATTTATATTCTCCCAAAAAGGGCTTAAAAAGGAGATAACGTATATTAAACTTCTATAATTTATTTGACTATAAATTGATCAATGTTATAAACTAAATGTTCATCGTTGAAGTTGTAAGTATTGTATCGCCTATGATAATATATTGCTTTACTATTTTTATGTAACATATTATTATTTTTTAGTATTTTTAAATATATTGGTGATAAATGTTTTTCTGTTAGAGGTAATGATATTTCCCTTGCCTTTGACAGATATTTGTTTATCAGTTCATTTTCTATGAATATCAGTTTATTAACAAATCTTACTGACGATTTCATTAAGAAAAAGTCTATGCGTGATATTTTACATTTTTCATATAAACTTTTATTAGAAACTCTTTTCCGAAAAGTACCACTTCTGTAAGGTTGGCGGTTAAGACCGCTACAAATTCTTAAAACATATCGTTCAAATCGTCTGAGTCTCTCCATTTGGCTCGACGAAATGTTGAACCATATCGGATGAGCATAAAATATGATTGGTCTAATTATTTGTTTGTAAATATTTATTTTAATAAAGTTCGATAGTCCACCAAGTCCAAGAAGGCAGTCTTAATAAATTACAATAGCTAAAGAACATTTTTTTGCTTTTGTCAAAATGAAATCTATATGTCTTACAAAGGTGAATTTGCTATCCAAAATTATGCCCAAGTATTTGATTTGTTCTTTGTATTTTATGTTGAATCCATTTATTTTAATTTGAGGCTCATATTTACGAGCATTTGGATATAAGTTTTTACGTATTCCTTTAACAATAGTTGTTTCGCTTTTATTGAAGTTTAGTTTTAGCTTCCATTTGTGAAAGTATGTATTTAATTCATTTAGGTATGAGTTAACGGCTTCATTAGCTTTGGTTATGCGTTGGTGAGATCCCAATATAATTATATTATATCATCTGCGTATATGAGCACTTTAATATCGCAATTATTAATTTCTGAACTTAATGGTGGGTCAGGGAAATCAGCTAAGAAGATGTTATAGAGAATTGGCCCCAACAAAGAACCTTGTGGCACACCTGAGCTAACGTCTCTTGTCAAAGAATTAAATATACCTTCACTAACATAAAATGATCGCTCTTTTAAATAACTATACAACATTATGCAAAGATTTTTTTCGAAGTTGAACTTCCTGTACATTTTAAATAAGATTCCTTCCACCCAAGCAGTATCGAATGCTTTTTCCAAATCTAGACTAACTAATATGGTCGCCTGTCGTCTATTTAAATTACTACAAATAAAATCAGAGAGTAAAGTTAGTGCGTGACATGTTGAATGATATGGCCGGAACCCAAATTGATAGTCTTTTAAGACATGTCGCTCTTCAATATGTTGTTTTATTTTTTCAAGCAAAAAATCTTCCAATAATTTACTAATATTTGAAAGAAGAGATATTGGGCGGTAATTAACAAGAGAACTAAGGTCAGTGTTTGGTTTCGGAATGCAGTTTATTTTTGCTGTTTTCCATTCCAGTGGGAAATAGCCTATATTAAGTGAGTGATTAAAGATAATTGCTAAGAATCTCCAGAAAATGTTTGTTGTTTTCTTTAGCAAAAAGTTTGAGATACCGTCTTCTCCAAAGCTCTTTTTATTATTTTTTAATCGTAAGATTATGTCAATTTTCTCCGCGTTTATAAAAGTGTATTGAGATTCAACTGTAGTTTGTTCACCATCAGCTGTTATGCTGTTCGTAAAATGTACAATTGGCTCAGCTGTTATAGAACTAATTAAAAGCTATAAGGCTTATATTGACAAAATTAACAAAAAAAATAGATTAGGGGTTTTTTAGTGTGGAAGTGTAAGATGTTCTCCTCTTTTTTAATTATTTTTAAATGATGATTTCTCAATAAAGAACTGATGCGCTCCTGAGTTTTTAAAATTAAAATTGTAATTTCTGGTACATCCGTTTATCGGATTTCTAAATTTATAATATAAATTATTTTCTATAAATCTGTACTTTAATCTTGGGGAGTGTACGATGTATTTTTTAAATGCAAAAGTATTCCATATATGGGAGGACGTCACTTTTTCTCAAAAGAAGGGTCAGATATTTGAACAGCGCTGTAGCCTAAACAGAACCAAACAACAAAATTTGCTACTATTTTCAAAATTTAAAGCTTAAGTACAGCTTATTTCAATGTTTTTCTTCGTTAATAGTACGCCCAGTAGAAGAGCGCAAACTAGGAAAATTTCCCATTAAAATTCTAGCAAGAACGCATCGGACTTATTTTAATCCTTCACAAAAATGTTCAGTACCCATTTTGGCAAACTTTTCTTTATACTTTCCACAACAACAAGCAATGTGCCAATAAAGTCACATACACGCAGGCACACTTAAAAACCCGCTTGACCCATAAAACTGGAAACAGAGACAATAAAAATCCAGCAAACAATATCTTTAGCTGGTGCAACTCACAGCAACAACCGAAAAAGGTACCTTTTTTCGCATGGACTGTCAGTCAAAACGGCAATTTGTCAGCTAGGCACTCGATATGCAGCAGCAGGCTCTGAGGCCAAAGTGGAAGCAGCGTTACTTACACCAATAACAAGTCAACCAGTGATAATACTCATACAATGAACGCATGACCCCGAACGCATTCTTCAGGAACTGTTAGCCGTTTTAGGAGAAAATGTTGCCGTTTAGGTATTGCTGTTGCTGTTCGCGTTCGCGTTCGCGTTACCAATAACAAAATTTAGAATAAGGTATGCTTGTATATACATTTTGTAAGCTTGTCGTAATCGCTGAAAGCTGTGAAGCTTAGTAAGAGTAATCAGAGTAATGTGGCTACCAACAACAACGTTTTTGGGCATTTGGCCACTCGATTTCGACTCATGTCAGCATTTCACTGAAATGGGTAGCTAAACAGGCTCAAAAGCCAAATTGTAGCAACAATAATGTGTTCATGGTTGCTGACATTGAGACTACAAAACAAATCTTACCAAATCTTTGGAAAAATGTAGCGTCTGGCTAAGGTAAAATTGTAAATTTAGTTAAAGGACTTACAAAATAAAAAGGAAAAGTGCTGACATATTAAAGAAATAAGCCAAAGAGAGAAAGTAGACGGAAGCAATCAAGCAAATGATACAAGAAGGGGAAAAATGAGCTGTTTGAGAAAATATTTCGAAAATGAAGTATGGGTATGGGAATAAGTTTCCGCCCTCGTAAAAGAGGTGCCGCTGCTGATACTATTTTTATATTCGCTCTAGTAATATACTGGTGATTTGAAGGTGCATGTGTGAGGTCTCGATCAGAAAAGTTGACATTCGTTTGAAGCGTAAAAACCCTGTTTTATCCGACGTTAAAAATGTCAACGTTCATCCCGAAAAAATAGCATTTGTGGGAAGTCATGCTGCATTATAACCTTTTAAAGAAATGTGCAACTGAAACGTGTCGTATTTTTTTTCTTGTTCACTGCTCTCGGGAGCATAGCGCTTCGACAAGACTCAGTCTTGCGTTGGTTTCGTTAGTTAATTTGATTTCTGACAGGGTAGGCGAGTAGCCTGCCGCTCCCAGTGCTAAGTAGTGGGAATACCCACCTGTCGTTGCTTAGGAACAACGCTTTCTTACTGCTTGGAGCGCCATCTGTGTTTCACCCTTTTCTGGAAGAAGGATCGCACAGATGGTTGAGGACTTCGCTAAATCTCGTGTGTCTGCGCTATTGCCGCGATCGCCTGCTTTTGCAGTCCTTGCAGGATACCTTTTTGGAGTTGAGGAATGATTTTTTTTTTAGAAACAGGGAAAGTAGGTAAATTTGGAAAAGTACGAGGACCGTGCTTTACATGGGATTCGAACCCAAACAATTTTAAATTTTTTGAAAATACTATTTGTTTCATACCGGTATATGTTAAATACAAATTTTTTATGAGAAGGCCCACCGAAACAACTTAATTCACTACACTCCACTCTGTTTGTTTGATAAAGCAAAACGGAGAGTTCCCAGTAGCTCATCCCTGTACTGCGAGTTGAATTGAAGTTGCAATAATTACTTTGTCTATTTTTTCTTCCACTTTATTCGAAAGAAATTGTTTAGTATAAAAGCATTTAATTATAATATTTTATTAAAAATTTATATTACGTCCATAGCATTAGTCAAATTTTCCCTAAGACAACGTTTAATTGCCCATTGTTTGGAAGGCCTAAAGATTTGCCAGATCATCAACTACCAAGTTATGAAGATGTAATGAGATGTTGTTTTTTTCAAAGACGGGAACTGAGAGTAGAGTTAGGAGGAAACAGAGAGTGGCCTTGTTGATCATAACCGTAAAAGTTGCCAAGAAAATCATTTGTATTTATAACATTCTATTCCCACAGTTTCACATTCACGCGTAATTTACATGGGAATGAGTATCATAAAAAGTACAGAGAAATTAAAAACGGTTTGTATTCTGCACATAGAAGTCCTGCTGTGAAAAAACGTGCTGATGACTTTAAGGCGAATACTTCCCGACCTTTTGATATTTCAGCTTGTAAGTGTCAAGACTTTACAACTTGCTCATGTCCAAAAGAAAAAAAAGTTCCTCAAAAAGAGCAAGCTTTTCTGTCAGACCAAAGAGGTGCTCGTATAGGCCGTATCGAAATAGTGGACATGAAACAAAAAAACGTATAAAAAGACAACGACGCCGCGATGAAATGACCAAGCAAATTACTAATAAAAAATTCTGTAGTCCAGAAAACTATCCCTCTTGCTCTACATTTGGCTGCAATATATCGAAAGTGAATTACAATAGAATGATAAACTGGTCTGGAGTGGTTCTAAAAGACGTAACAAATGAAATTCTTGCAGAGATTTTATCATCCAACAATGTGTATGAGAATTGCGCGTTCTCTAAATATCCATGCCACACACTTGCGGTGGAGCGAATGGTGAAACTCGTTACTGAAGCATCGCTTCAAGTATGTGGATGTGAATCTCGGGATGGACTCATTCGGTGTTCTTTAGCATCCCGTCAAACTATGCCTCAGTTTGACAACAAAGCACAATACTATATTACCTCTGACTTGATAAATATGAAATGAACTATTGCTTTACGTTTAAAAAACGCAAAACGTATATCAACTTTTACCTTAATATTTTTTTACAATATCACAACACATGAAAAGAAGAACAAAACCAGTTAAAAAAATAAATAAAATAAAAAATAATACAAATGGAAAAATAAATAAAAGCAAAACAAAAAAAAATTTAAAAAAATTAAACAAAAGAAAAAAAACAAAAAAATAGGAACCCAAAATGCAGCAACCTCCACGTGGTGGGTTCTGGGCTACAAAAATATTTATGTACTCGTATGTTCGCAATAAAAAGTTAACATTGCAACTTTTCCCCATTATTAGAATTCGATCCTAAAAAAACACTTTTTTTCGGCCTACTCTATTATGTACGTGACATTTCACACTAAATACATTCTTGTGCTGATTTTTATTTCTTCTACCTTCAGTTTTGAGATACAGAGTGTTAACAACGGCAGTCAACAAAGAGAAAATTCGGCACATTTTACCATTTTTCTTTGATATGAGAATTACTGAAAAAAACTTAATATTTCCAGTATTTAATCTAAATATTTTGGACATAGTCAACAAATTTGCTAAGAATCTGAAGCCTACAAGGCTTGAGTATTGTAAGAAACAAATAAGGAATAGTAAAAACAAATCCTAATTTTGAGATTTATTCATTATTTGAAAATTTTATTATAGTTATTTAAAGTCAAATATCTTTGGTTCCTTCTGCCATTTAAAAAAAAAAAAAATTTAAATAAAATATACTCTTTAAATAATTTTTTTTTTAATTCTTGGATAACAATTTTCTAGTCATTTTTGAAAACCACGCCCGCTTAGATATTTTTTTCTTATTTTTGCATTAGGCTACGCTCAGGATTCCCTGAAAATTTCGTAGTGGGATTCCCATAACTTTTCAAGTTATATTCAAATACGTACCAATTAAATCAAATAAATCCAGCCACCACCGATATTGAAAGGTTCTCATAATAGTATTCAGTTTTTTTTTTTACTTAAGGGATCGTGTTTCCCGCAAAAAATATTGTTTATTAAACGTCCGAAGTACGATTTTCTCCAATTTTAGGAAAGAAGGCCGTTGGCTGTCACAGTAAGACTCTTCGACAGATCAAGTAAAACTGTAAGCATTTGAAATAAGCTGCTTGACAAGCAAAATGTTAGATTTAAGGGCACGATGCCATCGCTTCTAAAAATTATCGGTCTATCCTCCTATCACAAGATAAAAATAGTAGTAGCACTATTAAGTTATATTAAGTCCTTTGCCTGCACTATCAGTAATTTTCTTTCCACCCGCACTTTAAAGTCCAAAACCTCTTTATGAGCATTTTGTGCAAAGCAAATTAGTACCAAGCTAAAACTTCTATCATCAATTCAAACACACAACTTTTACTCCTCAAACTGTGCCAAAATACTGGGCTTTCGATATTTATATAGCGCACACATACATATGTACGTATGTACTCGTACTTTGACTTTGACTACTTTACACTTGACTTTAAACAATTTCGCAATTACTCAACATCAATTGTCTCTGCAAGGCGTAGCGACTGTAAGTTACCAATTGTTGCAGTGTAACTGCTATCTATTTTCTCAACTACTCAAGCCATTTTTGTTGTTTTTGTACGTATGCATTATTCGAATGAGCCTCACATGCAAGCAGAGGACACGCAAGGCTGACAGATCGACTAATAGACAAAAAGGCAGGAAGTCAAAGTAGTCAGGTAGTGGAGTTGGAGTGGAGGACACATCAGGAAAAAATTATAAACTTCATTGAAATTGTTGAATCATGCCTGTTTTTACGAGGGTTACTGCTTATATTTCAGAATTGTACAATCTCTCCTTTTTCGATCTACTTTGACGGATCACTGTGAAGCTGAAGGTGATATAGCCAGCAGAAGCATACCCTGAGCACTTTTATGTACGGGTGATTTTATGTTTGGAGAAATTATTTATTTATAATGTTATTTATACACTAATAAATTACAATATGAATTATATAAGTGGCACTGGCTACGAGGCTTTCAGTCATTGGAGAAATTAAAAAAGAAAACAACAATCGCTAGGAGTAAATGCATTTATTGATATCGCCATGACATCTTTTTGGGTGGGGTTGAGTACCTTTGTACCTTTAGGGCATTTTTTCCTTGAGAATGCCAGGTCCGGGCAGCTGCACTGGAAAGGATAGGCTATTATGTCCCCTTCATCCAGCTGAGACTACAGCAGCTTCTGAATTAAGTATTCCGAAAACATATAGCCTTTATTTTTTCCAGCAGTATGGCATAGAATATAACGGTCACCGTAGCCGAATAGATTGGTGCGTGATTACCATTCGGAAATGATAGAAAAAGTTTTTTCTGCAAAGCAATGGCAAACCTCCGAGTGTAGTTCTGCCATGAAAAAGCTCATCATAAAAATATCTGCCGTTCGGAGTCGGCTTGAAACTGTAGGTCCCTCCATTTTGTGGAACAACATCAAAACGCACGCCAGAAATAGGAGGAGAAGATCGGCCAAACACCCAAAAAGGGTGATGCGTCAGTTTTGCTCTTAACATAGCCGCCGAGGTGAAAATACACTTCCTTAAAAAATTGATTTTAACTTTCTTTCAATAAACGCCTTTTTTTGAGCTAAACAACATTGACTTTGAAAATAAGTTTGCCATATTTCCCAACGTTGCTTAAGCATGAAGCTTGTCCAAATGACATGTGGTGAAAAAAAGCACTATAAGCGTCACCCTTTATATGAATATATGCCTGGCTATGCGCCTGTTTTGTTCCAATTCGTCCCTTATTTCCTCAATTCTTGAAGACTTCATAAGTACCTAGAATTTTAGATTGAAAGATACTCACGCCAAACTCTTCGTAGTAAAAAACAACACCAACAACACAATCCATCCATCTTAAATCCATCAATATATAAAAATCTGACTTTTTTTCGGCAAATTGATCTCTCTGCCATTTAATCCTGAATGGAAATTGTACCTCAAATGCACACAAACTATACCACTTTTGTCTGTATGCTTCTTTGTAAACAGCCCCTGTGGCTTTTTAGCTCTGCATAGGCCTGACTCCCTCACACAGATTAAAAATTCATTTTTAGTAACCCTAGTATGTATATTGTATGCTATTTTCCATTAAATGCATATAGAGTTGGGGGCACCTGTTGGTTGAAGGAAGCTTCCTAGGTTCCTCTGAAGTCATCGCCGCAGCCATTGTAGTCTCACAGGTACTTAGTCGAGCATGAATGCGGAAACAGTAGCGACAATGATAAAATAAAGCTGAAATGTGAATTGGAAAAGTGTGGCAGATAGGCAGGCATGCAACCAAAGAAGTGTCTTGTATCCGGAGCTGTAGCCTACGGCTAGAGCAAATTTATTTGGACTGAGTGAATGTATGAATGACAGTCTTAATTACGGCACAAGACAAGCAACATCTGAAGCAAGTATAGTAGGTGTAAGTGTTAGTGTATGTATATGTAAATACATACATATGTGTGAGATAATTTTCCTGTATGCATGAAAGCAAAAATCTCAAAGTTGTGAAAATTACAGCCTTAAGACATGTGAGGAATGCTTTTGCATTGTTTCAAGTAGCTGTCACTGTCATTACCATAGTCTGGGTGCATCTCCGACTGCATGACTGTATGGCTGCGTGCATAAAACGCCGCTGGTAATGGCAATGGCATTGGTGGTTTGAATATAGTTTTTTCTCTTTTCCCTTTTTCATTTAATATTGTTGTAAAAGTAGAAATACAAAATACCATGACTCGGTTCTAGGCGCACAATTTTTCCAAAGTCAAACGCTAAATGCCAATCCTACAAACGCCTAGGCTGATATTGTAGTCCTGAGCGCATGTTCCCGAATCAACTCTTCCTCTATTCCTTCTCTCGAATCCTCCTCTCATTTATTACATACATTTTTTTGCGCATAATTCTCTATGCACTCAACCTCATTCACGCTTTTTCGTACAATTGTTTTTGAAAAGTAATTTGCATGAAATGTACTAATTACAAGGAGTAAACACCAACCAAGCAAATAATGCCATGCGTGTACGTATATGCACATGGGTGTGTGTGTGTGATCAAAGCACGCACAACAAACTCAGCCCAGCTCAGTGCAGCTCACCTGTCAACGTTGAAACAATGTCCAGCTACATAATAGCATATTTCCGTAACCCTGCAGCCTTACTTTCCAAGCTTCCATATTCATTTTAATTTTGTTTTTACCCAGCTTGCAATTTATATTTTTTCCTCTTATGTGAAATTAAAAGCTTTGAAAGTCATTCCGGGAAGCCATAAAGTGGTTAGAACAATTGCGCTTAATTTGCAACTGGAGAAGAGAATTCTTTATGTACAGCGTAGGTTATGTGTTTTTACATACCTGAAAAATAAATTAGAAATAAAAAGTTGCTAAATATTTTAATATTGTTGAAATATTTAAGTTTTATACTGCTGGAAATCTGAGCACTGTGCCATGTAATTTAATGGAGAAAATAAGACAGACAAAATAAAACAGTGTTAGCAAAAAATTGTTAAAAAGCAACGGTATTTTGTAGACTTTTGCACTTTACTGTACTAGAATTAAATTGGCTACAAAACTGCGAATGAAAAATTAATCTAAGAATTCCGATTAAAAAGTTTGAAATTTTGGAAAAAATTCACAGAATTTTCATAATATTTTGCACATAGTTTGAAAAAAATATTTATATGGTTTTTGTTGCATTAAATAAACATATGCAACGTAGCAAAAACTAAGTGTATGTACTACCAAATACAGGTTTGATAAAACTTTTTGTATTTCCAAACAATTCTTATTGGCCAAAAAAGAACAAATTGACATACGAGGTGCGCCTAACAAATAACGAAGAAATATCAATATAAAAGGTCAATTCCCAAAGAAACTAGACTGAGCTAGAATAAAAACGACAGCAGTTTTGTTCTCATAACTTCGAGTTTATTTATTCAAAATAGTCCCCTCTGGCCGCGGTACACTGTTTTGCGCGATCTAAAAGTTTTTCGAAAGAGTGTTTCAGGTCATTGACCAGAATGTCCTTCATGATGTCGGTACAAGCCTTTTGGTTTTTTGGATGCCTTCTACGAACGCAAAACGTTTTTCTTTCATGGCCAAATGCAACTTTCCGAATAGTTAGAAGTCACATTATAAGTCATACCAGGTGATTGATGGTTAAAATATGGTTTCTAGTAAAAAAATGCGTCACAAGAGTGGATCGATAAGATGATGCAATAAGCGCCAGCTCCCTCCTTCGCGGCATTCAGGGCGAACTCGACGAATGCGACGCAACAAACGCTTCAAAACGCCAAGACAGAAAATTGCGTTGACGGTTTGGCCCATTGGCACGAATTCCTTGTGAACAATTCCCTTGGAGTCGTAAAAACAAATGAGGATCGCCTTAATTTTTGACTTCTCCAAACGCGATTTTTTGGGTGGTGACTGGACTGGGGCCTTCCATTCGGCACTTTGACGCTTAGTTTCAGGTTAATGTTGGAAACACCACGTTTTATCACCAGTTACAATGTTCTAAAGGAAGTTCTCTATCGTCTTTTTTCGCCTCTTTAATGAGGTCTTTCGAATGTTGAATTCTGAGCAATTTTTGGTCCTCAGTTAAATTGTTCGGAATGAAACGTGCACAGACCTTTCGTAAGCCCAAATGATCAGTTAAAATGCTATAAATCGTTTTGGAGCTATTCAGCTCCGATTCCATGAATTTCAACCATGATTTCAACTCATTTTTGATAAATTTACGAAAAATTTCGATGAAGTTTTTGGTGATTACTGGTTTTGGTAATTACTGTTCATTGTCATTTATGTCGTCACAACCATCTCTGAAACGTGTAAAGCACTCATGAACTCTGGCAAACATCGCCATAAACTTTTTCCATCAATTCAAATGTTTCGGTAAACGTTTTACCGATTTTAAAATAAAATTTGATATTAGCTCCTGGTTCGAAACTCATTTTTGTACCGATGACACAAATATACTGACAGTTTAGACGCAATAACTTCGTTTCCACTGAATCGAACGTCATCAAGCTCTCACTGGAAGTCAGCTAGGGGTGTAACTTCCAACGATCGAACTTGGCTTAGGGGCGTCCATAAATTACGTGAGATGTTTAAGGGGGGGAGGGGGTGGACTCAAATCTCATCTAATCTTTCGTTGAAGAGAGGGGGGTCTCGGCAAATATCACTCAATTTTTTTTCTGATTGAAACAAAACAAAATTATACTATTTTGGTCCATTATCCAGATTGTACATGCTTAAGATTTAATCATACTTCGACGTTATACATTACTACTGTCAAACCACGATATTTGTTTTACACCAAATTTATGGACGCCCCCTTAATAGTGATGTCCTTACGTACTTAAGACGACTTTCATGGTATCTCGAAAGTTACTCGACGAATTCGCACAAACAAAACAAAACTCATATTTTCCAGATGCCTTGAATGTCTCATCCCAATACATTTATAATTTCACTCGAGGCATGCCTTATTGGCGTCCGCTGTAGCTGAGATGATTGGAGCGTAACTACCATTCGGAATTAAAAGAACGTAGGTTCGAATCTCCGTGCATGAAGCACCGAAATGAAGAAAAAATTTTTTCTAATAGCGGTCGCCCCTCGGCAGACAATGCAAACCTGCGAGTGTACTTCTGCAGTGAAAAAGCTCCTCATAAAAAATATCTGCCCTTCAGAATGCAGACAAAAAAATATATACTCGTATTATTATTGTTTCTATTCAAAATATTTAGCTACACAAAATTGCTTCACTGTTCTTACTCGTAATACTCGAAATATGTTTGATGACAAAGAAAAAACATTAGATAGATGGAAAGTTCTTTTTATTTTGGCATGTTGCTGGTAACACTTGGAATTTGTGTAATTGCCGCTGCCATTGTCAGCAATGTGATTTTCGCACAATAGCTAGGGAGCAAAACGGCTAACATCAACGTCATTCTTAATTTAAACTTCGCGTCGCTGGAAATAACATTTGGTGGTGATGGTGCACGTAAGTGTTGCTGCTTGCATTTGTGGCGCTCTGTTGCTCATATTGGGAGTAGTATTTGGTGTTTAAGTATTCGAGTTAGTCTCCTCGTTGTTGTTTTATTCCTTTCCATGCATTGTTTTAGTTGCGTTTTATTTTTACTGTTTTTTTTCTCATGTTGTTATCCTTTTCTACCTTCTCTATTTCACTCTTTTCACCTCATGTTTGCTTACTTACATTTCGATTTGTCTGGTGATGGCAGAGTTTTTTGTTCTTGTATATTAATATTTTTTTTTATTGCTGTCGCTTTTTCACAAATAATTAAACTTTCTGTAGATTAATTTTCCTCCAGAGAAATTTACAACCACCAAATTTGTGTGCTTCTAGTGAATTAAAACCACGGCTAGATTCGAGTTCCTTTCAGTTTTCATGTAAGCAATTGGTGAATTTTATCCCTCCTCCAAACTATCATCGCTTACCCCATCCATTTTTCGATAGTTCAAAAATAGTCTAAGTTGGACGCCGTCTGCATTCATAGTGTTACACAGCGGTTGTTGTTCGGAAGGCGCACTAGAGTAGAAAATAAAATAAAATAAAAATTAAAAATATAAGTAAAAGAAAATTGTAAAAAGAACTAGTGACACTTAGCTCGTAAAAAAGTATTAATGATTCCCAAATAAATTTAATTTCTCTTTCGAATTCGAGATCAACAGGAAAACCAAATATTTTAATTTATATCTGTAATAAATATAGCATAGGTTAGGTTAGGGTAGCCTGGTTGGCAACAAGCCACGCATAGACCTTTTGGTCCCTAGCGATACCAGATGGTATCTCACATATAAATGCTTTAATGTTGTCTTCCAATGCGTTAATTGAAGCAGGCTTATCTGAATAGACATGAGCTTTGACATAGCCCCACAAAAAATAATCTAAAGGCGTTATATCGCACGATCTGGGTGGCCAATTGACAGGTCCCGAACGTGAAATAAAATGTTCACCGAACTCGCCTCTCAACAAGTCCATTGTTACGCGTGTTGTGTGGCATGTGGCACCGTCTTGCTGAAACCACATGACATGCAAGTCAAGCTCTTGCATTTTGGGCAAAAAAAGTTGAATATCATTCACGGTAGCGCTCACCATTCACAGTTACGTTACGATTCGCAACATCTTTGAAGAAGTACGGTCCAATGATACCTCCAGCCCATAAACCGCACCAAACTGTGACCTTTTCTGGATACATTGGTAGCTCTTGCAATTCTTCTGGCTGACCTTCACTCCAAAATCGACAATTTTGCTTATTTACGTACCCATTCATCCAAAAATGAGCTTCGTCGCTGAACACAATTTTTCGATAAAAAAAGTGGATCTTAAACATTTTTAAGAGAACACGCATTTGTATAATAAAATTGAATGATTTGCAAGCGTTGTTCGTTTGTAAGACGATTCATGGTTAAATTATAGACCAAACTGAAGAATGTTGACAGTGAAACAAAACACGAAACGTGCGTCAGATGTTTAAACCAACTGTTAAAAAAGATAATTGCTAAAAAATCAACCCTTAGTATTCTTCAACGTGCAGAGAACCAGTTCAATCAGCTTCAATGGAACGCCAAGTTTTTGGAAACAGTATTTGATTTGCTTCCTGTCTAGACTATCAAACGCTTGTTTAAAGTCAATAAATAGGCAGAATGTATCAATGTTATGCTCGAAAAATTTTTCACAAATTTGGTTTACCAGGAAACCTTGATCAATTGTCGATCGTTTGCTTCTAAAGCCACACCGGTATTCATCTATTATTTCATCGGCATAAACTTTGATACGCTCGTACACAATATTTGTGAACACTTTGTAACCGACGTTTAATAGCGATATTCCTTGATAATTTCTACCTTGAGTCTTATTGCCCTTCTTATGTATCGGCACTATTACACTTGTAAGCCACTCATTTGGCAATTTATTCTTTTCCCAAATGGTTTTTACAAGATAGTGTATTTGCTTGCGCTACTGCACTCGAATATAAAAATATTAGAATTTTATGCGATTCATAAATGAAAACATTTTTATACGGCACGAAGAAGATTAAGAACACTTAATCAAATTACAGGGTGGGCCATATAGCGTTTGCTTTTTGAACCACCTATTTTTTTGAGAATGGTAACACAAATGGCATGTCAAATGTGTTCACAATTTACTTAAAGGTTTGACATTTACGAAATGGGACGCTATACGCTTGAACAAAATTGGGAAATATTGAAAACCTATTTCCAAAGTGGCGAGTCTTCTTCTTCTTTTCTGATGAAGCTCATTTTCACATCGGTGGCTACGTCAATAAACAAAATTGGCAGATTTGGGGCTCAGAAAATCCACACGTTACTGTAGAGAAGCAAATGCATCCACAATGAGTCACTGTTTGATGCGGTTTTTGGTCTGGCGGCATCATCGGGCCATTTTTTCCGAAAATGAGCGGGGAGCCGCGGTTACAGTAAATGGCGAGCGGTACCGTGACATGCTCAACGAGTTGTTTCCAAAAATTGAAGAGGATGACATGAACGACATTTGGTTTCAACAGGATGGTGCAACTTGTCACACTGCCAAAGTTACACTCGAACTTTTGGCTACCGTTTTTGAAAACCGAATAATCAGCCGAAATTCCGATATCAATTGGCCGCCTCGGAGCTGTGATTTAAGCCCGTTGGACTATTTTTTGTGGGGAGCCGTTAAGGACAAATGCTATGCGAACCATCCAGAGACGATTGGTGCTTTAAAACACGAAATCGAAGATGCCATTCATGCAATTGGAGCCCAAACAATCGAAAATGTGCTTAAAAATTGGGTTGATCGAATGGCCTACTGTAAAGCCAGTCGTGGCAGTCATTTGAACGATATTATTTTTTATTCATAAATGACAATATTCAATCTTCAAAATAAAAAAAAAGGTTTGAGAAAATATTGATTAGTTTTTTTTTTTATAGCCGACTCAAAAAGCAAATTTTACATGGCCCACCCTAGACTCAGAAAATGAGCCCGGCAAACACTGTTTTCGCATTTTTACGGATGGCTCCAAGACCGAGCATGGCTCCGGCTCTGGGGTCTACGTGGAATCCAGCGGGACAAAACTGCACACTTTTATCTTGGAATGCATGCATCTGTGTTTCAAGCGGAGGTCTATGCAGTTCAATAAGCGATGAACTTTGTTGTGGAGAAGCGATGGAGAGGCAGATCTATATGTGTCTGCAGCGACAGCCAAGCTGCGCTTATGGCCTTAGACAGTCTCCAAACCACATCAGAGGTAGTCAAGTCCTGTAAATCTAGGCTAAACTATGTCGGTAGACATAATAGCCAGATGCTAACATGGGTCCCGGAACACGTGGGTATCGCGGGTAATGAGACCTCTGACTCCTTAGCTAAGATGGGCTCTGAGGAAAACTTCTTTGGCCCAGAGCCCGTTTTACCACTCCCTTCTGCGGCCATCACAGCCATGGTTAGCAAATGGGCAACTAACACCCACAAGCGACCACCTTGGCTCCTTGGCACCACAAGATCTACTCAGATTTCTTCGGAGATCGGGTAGATTTAAAGAAAATTAAATGGGAATCCAAGTGTAGTACAATGGACTTAATTAATGTCTGAGTGCTGCACTTGCTAGTTGTCCCGACAAACAAAACAAAAAACAACTAAGAAGCGAAAAGTAGTTGTGATCAAACAGCAAGCAGCCTAACATTGATGAGGGCGCCTTTTTGGTATTGCATGATTTGTATATCTATCTAAAAAAAAACTAAAATTAAATTTTGCCAACTGCTCTGAAATATTAAAATATTTTTTTTTTTTTGTTTTGCCTCCGTGTCATATGCACTAAGTAATTCTTTCTACAGCTTAGATCTCATAACATTAATCATTATCAAGTTGTTATCAAGTTTTTAAGTTGTTGTGTGAGTTTACAAGTGCATGTACATAGCTTTAAATTATTCTAGTTTTCAGCTGAGTTGGGGTTGGTTGTTTGAGCCGCCTGGAGTTTGCCCTTTCTGCTGATGGGAGTTGTCGCATGTCAGTACAGGTATTTGTATGGTTCATTAAACGGACAATATGATTTGTGGCGCGTTTGCGAATGATTTCTGCTACTGCATCGATGTTGAGGTTGCGATGAATATCTTCGTTTGGGACGTACCGAGGTGCTTTGGTTATAATTTTGAGTATTTTTGATTGTAGTCGTTGAAACTGCTCGAAACTGTCATTGCTGAATAAAACCCTTATATACAAAAATGTGATTGTGCCAATCTGGGCATACGGCATAGAAATCTGGGGGACTGCAAGTAAAAGTACAACGACTAAAATCAAAATAAAAACTAATATGTGATTTGTACACCTATATACTATATACAACAAAAATACTATTTCAAATACATACTTACATTTAATTAAATATAACATTTCGAACAAAATATAGCTTTTTTGATATTGCAGTGATTTTGTACAAATGAGCAATTTAGTTTGAGAAAATGCTATGAAACTGTGAAACGAACTCTATAGAACTTCAAAAAGTAAAGGCCATCAATATTTTTATTTTTATTTTGAATGAGTGTTAAACAACAACAAAATATATGAAGTTGTACAGCAAACTCACCATGACGTTCATCATTACCACACTTTTCTCCTAAGTTGGAAATTCGAACCAGTATAAAGTTCTAGGAGTTGTATTCTTCATTTCTGTAATCTTCATTTCTGTAATCTTCACTTCTGATTCAGCTACGGTGTAGCTATTTCAATGATTTTTGTATCAAAATGTACGCTTCATATGCTGATACTCCGCAAAATCGTATGTAATACATAAATCTAATAGAGACGAATTAGTGAGAATCTATTCCAACCATTCTGTGCTTCTCAACTATTTCTAATTTTCATCCAGGAGAACTTTAGAGCATTCACCCTGATATATTTCTGCGCATAACGCAGCCTAAAAAACAATAAACCAGTTACATCTGAAAGTCAATAACCAGTATTGTCCTCCCTTTCTTTTTTTTTTTAAGGAGGTTGAAATCAAAATGTCAGAAACATCTCAAAGGTGCCGTCACACCAATGGTATGTGGGGCGCGCTCCCACTAATACTATAACAATCCTCCACCTCGGCTAATTCTGCCCTGGGACCACAAAAGTATAACTTCTGGGTATAGGTGCGTTTATGTCCGAAGACACAACAAGTACCTGCGTCCAGGTTCCTTTCCTGTAGGCGTATGAAGGCCACACACCATCGATAGTCCCATTTACTCCCACTATGTTTATAGGTGGTTCCAAAGTAATGGAGACATCGGAAAACTTGCAGTAGAGTTATCTTTACTCACTACCGTCTTGTCTTCGGTACGATACTCTATTGAGTGTTTCACTCAAACGTCTGTACTTGTTGTAGGTTCATCAAAACTGCCCGCCTTCTCTGTTGCTGAAACGCTTTGCGTTCCCAATCAATATGGGGAAGTCGCGTCATAATCTTACCTGCGAACGATTGCGCTGCCTCCCACTTACCGCTGGTTGCGCACATATCTCGTATAAGGGTGCTGGAGGACGGTTGATGACCCAGGGCTTGCTCCAGTATAGTTAGAATGGTGCAGGTATTCCTGAAAACAGTCATGTCCGCTGAGCAACTGCGAAAGGTGATAGTCGGTGTCTCCATGTTTTCTCATTAACCATTCATCAACACGTGGTATGAGTTTGTAGGTTTGTCCTCCCTTTTTACATACATATATAAGTATATCCATATTAAGGCTGCAAACACAGTGCACGCTGAGACGAAGACGATGATGAAGACGAAGCTGAAGAGAAATCGCTTGCGTTGCGAGTAAGCGAATGTCACAAAATCAAACACTTTATTTTGATGCACGGTGTCAGGATATCTTTTTTATTAGTTTAATTCACAGAATTCAGGTGGTTTTCTATTAACATTTAGTACAGTTCTATTAAATATAATAAGCAAGTAAAAATATTTCTATAAAGTCCGTTTACGATTCTAACACGTCTACTCGGCGGGAACGTTGCGTACGAAGTGGCCGGTACTCGATAAGCGGTGCTGTAGTATGCTTACGCAGAATCATTTGTTACTATGGCCTTGCCACAGGAGTAATATCATGTAACACTATGGCGTTGCCACAGTAGCAAAATCATATGACAGCTCGGCCTCTCCTGATGATGACATCGCCCCGATGTCAGCAGCTTCGCTGTCTTCTTCGTCGGATGAATTATCGTCGATAGACGGCTCAAGTTCAGGTGGCATAGAACACCACGGTTTCATCTTATCTGCCGAATAGACTGATGAAAATTTTTGTCGACTGTTTTGCATGCCGTCGATATCGGTAAGTAGATAGCGATCTTTTCCAAGTACTTTAGCCACCACAAATGGACCACGGTACTTTGGTTCTAATTTACGAGATTCGCCTGTTGCGGGTGGTTCATTGTGAATTACGACCAAATCATGCTCTTTATAACCAGTGGGCGTTTTATGCTTTTTATCAAAACGCTCTTTCCACAGGTTACGATGTTCTTGAATCGAAGACCATGCGATGTCACGTTTTTCTTGTACAGTTGGTTGTTCACCCTCGTCGTTAACAACTGCAGCCATCAATTGATTTCGTATTATATCGTTTAATTTAAAATCGAATATAAGTTCATTCGGTGTATACCCAGTTGTAGAATTCCTTTGGGAATTTACTGACCATTGCAACTCACGCAAATGGTCATCCCATTCTTTCGGATTTGAAGACGTAGTACGGAGGTATGTTAGAATTAGCTGGTTTACACGTTCCACTTGACCATTAGCGCGTGGAGTTCGGACAGCAGTTTTAATATGTACCAAATTATTCTCAGTGCAATAGTTTACGAACTGTTTTGAAGTAAATGCTGAACCACGGTCGGTGACTATGCGCGCAGGTAACCCAAAATAGCTAGATACTTCGTTTAATGTTTGTATAACCGGTAAAGTTTTAGTACTACGTACCGGTTTCACCACTAAATATTTTGTAAACGCGTCACTAATCGCAAGAATATGTGTATTACCTCGTTTACTTTTAACAAATGGCCCTAAATGGTCAAGTTGTAAAAGTCGAAATGGAATTGGCTCCATGGGTTCGGTATATAACACACCTTCTGGTTTTCCACCTTTCGATTTGTAGTAGCAGCATTCTACACAAGATGCCACGTAATCTTTTACATACTTTCTAATTCTTGGAAACCAAAAATGTTGAAGAATTCGTTTTATGGTTTTCTCGATACCAAAATGACCAAAATCATCGTGACAATAACGAGCTACACGCCATCGTACTGCCTTAGGCACGACAAACAATAAATTGCCATTTATGCGCCTATACAGGCGATTTCGCTGAAGACAGTAATCTTTTCGAATCTGTTTTGATTGCGGTGATTCGTTGTCGCCTTTCAATACTGCTATTGTATCGCGTATGGATTGGTCTTTTAATTGCATTGTCAATAACCAATCATCATCAGCATAGTCAACACGAAGAATTTTGTCCGGCGGTGCAGGGGCACGACTCATTGCGTCGACGTGAGCCATTTTACTCCCAGATCGATGAATTATTTCAGCGTCGTATTCCATTAGACGGACTCGAGATACGTGGTATTGGTGGGGTTTTAGCTTTCAGAGATGAAATCGCAGAACAATCAGTGAAAATTTTAAACGATTTGCCTAATAAGTATATGCGAAACCGCTGCAATGCTTCCACAACTGCCAATACTTCGAGTTCATAGCTATGATAACTCGATTCTGCAGGTGTACAGTGACGACTAAAATACATAACTGCTTGCCACTTGTCACCTTCACATTTTGCTTGTAACAAGACTGCTGCGATACCTACACTGCTTGCATCAGTGTGTACTTGATGTTGAGCATTAAAATCGTATAAAACTAGCACTGGTGAGTTACAGAGTCTATCAATTAAAGTGGCAAATGCTTTCTGTTGACACTCGCCCCATTCAAACTGTTCTTTACACACTTTCGTTGTTAATTTCGTTAACGGTCGTGCAATTAATGAATAATTCTCCACGAATTTCCTAAAAAATCCGGTTAACCCGAGAAATCTCCTCACTTCAGTCTGTGTTGTGGGTATCCTAAAGTGCTTTATCGCTTGAACTTTTCTTTCACCCGGTTTTATACCGTCACGTGATATTTTATGTCCAAGAAAGTCAATCTCATCTTTCAAAAATTCGCATTTATCTAATCGTAAAGTTAGACCGTTTTCTTTAACAACACACAAAAAATTGTCAAGTTTCCGTATACCCTCTTTTACCGATTGACTGGGAATAATTACATCATCCAGATACGCAATAATGTTTTTCGATTCACATGATTTAACAAGTTTGTTCATAGTTTCTTGAAACACGGCAGGGGCATTCACTAACCCAAACGGCATACGATTGTATTCGTAATGACCTTCGGTGGTCACAAACGCGGTGTATCTCTTCGAACACTCACTCACTTCAATTTGGTGGTAACCCATTTTAAAATCCAACGTGGTAAAGAAGTTATTACCCGACAACTGAGCAAAGAGCTCATCGATAATCGGCATCGGGTACGGCTGTTTTACAGTAATCTTATTCAATTGACGATAATCAACACACATTCGGAAGCTGTTATCCTTTTTCTCAACAAGCACGATTGGAGACGCGTACGGAGAACTCGATGGACGGATTATTTCGCATTTCAATAAGTCTTCGATAATGTTCTTTACAATCGACCGGCGCGCGAACGGAAGTCTATAGGGTTTCACATTAACAGGGGTATCTGACGATAACACTATATTCATTTTCACTATACTTGTTTTACCTACTGTACCCATTTCGTTTGTAAAACACTGTTTATATTTTTGCAACATCTTGCTCAAATCACCAAATTCACCATCTTCAAGTTTCAATATTTCGTTATTCGGTTTTTCAATAACCCACATTTGATTTCCTTTGAACACAAAATGTTTATCGTTACCATGTATTACGTTAATACCAAGTAGCACCGGATAATCAATCATATTATCGTCTACCACTAACATTTCTGTGTTACACACATTACCGTCTATATTCAACGCAACATTAAGTTTCGAAGTACACTCGTATGACGCTCCTCCGAAACCCTTCAATGTTATACAACAGTTTTCCAATTGTCCAATTTTACACGCCAAAGATTTTCTAATCAACGTACGACAACTACCCGTATCCACGAACGCATTAGTTTTTAAACCATTTACTTCGATTTCTTTAATGGTAAAATCATTCTCAACTTTGTGGACCGAATTGCAATTTGTCTTTGCTACCGTCGTTTTGCAATTATTCGTGGAATGACCCACCTTCAAACACTTTGTGCATCGTTCACGTTTTTGCGGCTCAGAATAATTTCGCGAAAAGTGTCCGGGATTATTACAATTATAACAAATAGTTTTTTTCGTTTGATTATCTTTCTTTGCACTGGAATGAGTTGGCTCTTCAACGCGCTTTACCCAATTTGACGTTTTCACCGTATTATATTTGCAATAATTAATAATCGCCCGTAAAAGTTCATTACACGTACTGTAATTATTAACCGAAATACTTCTCTTTAGATCAACGTCATTCATTCCGTTTACCATGTATTTTATTATAGATGCATCGTCAATATTACCGCGTCGACCCGTCGCTAAAACTCTATAGTAAAAAGATTCGGCACTTTCACTATAATTTCTTTTCATATTCATTAGTTCCATATGAACGTCAGCAGCATTTACAAAACATGGAAACTCGTTCAAAAATTCATTAGCAAAATGTGACCAATTTAGAAAAATTTCCGCACTGGCATCTATCCACATTTTTGCTACGCCTTCAAGTTTTGTTTGCACTGCATACAACAATATTTTATCGTTCCAATTATACACATTTCGTAGTTGTTCAACACGTTTCACAAATTGTTCAGAGGTTAAATTCTTTTTACTCGGATCGTACGTAGGCAAAATTGCAATAATATCGCGAACGTCACCAAAAAATACTGATTTATTAGTATTCATTTCATTGTTTACATTTCTACACACTTCATGTGGCAGCATTCGTTCTTGTAATGTTGGCATTACATTATTTCGTATTTCATTGCTTCTTACATTCGTTTGTTGTATTGTATATTGGATCGGTGTTTGATTTTTCCAACGAAAATGTTGACCGTTGCCGTTTAAAATTTCGTTTCTACCGATTACGTTAGGCATTTCGACATGTTGTTGCCTGTTCGTGCTGTAGCTATACCGAAGCTCGTTTTGTACTACGTCGTTTCGTTTTTGATCCGCCATGACTGTACTGTCAGCAGAGAACGTCGGCTGCGACATTATCGTTTGCGCACCCCAATGAACGTGTCTGCTGTCTGCGCTAGCAGGTAAATTTTGGATCGGTGGTTGGCTTTGAACACAAAACATAGCGTTGTTTGTGTATGTATGTGCCACGGTTGGTACACTACTGTACTGTACTGTACTTACATTAGTTCGACCATTGGCGTCGGCTGATGACACATATACCTTCGGCTGCCCGTGAACGTTGGGCAAAGTAACTGGGTAGATCGGCGCTGCGTCACCATAATATGTCGGCTGCGAGATGCCATCATTGGCTCCCCAATTACCTCCATATGCATCCGTTTTCAAAGGTGCCGTGAACGTTGCACCATTTGCCGTTGTGGTCACACGCGTATATGAAGGTGAAGGCACCGTCACTGTAACCGGAGACGAGCTACTCAGTGGCCTTTCTTCATCACGCGTATGTTCAAAGGAATTTCCTACTTCCTTACTTTCATTGAATAGCGCACTATGATAGGTAGCACTCGCAAAGCGTTCTTCATTAAAATGTTCACATAGTTTTTCCACAAGTTGCGCTTTATTGCCGGCAGCGGATAACCCTAATTCACGCAATTTCTGCCGCAATTGCTCAACTTTTAGTTCACTGAATCTCGGCATATCGTATGTATTAACAAACAAAAATCTGTATTTTATTTTTTCCGCGTAGGGCGCAAGTAAATTCCACTTCTGAAAATTGTCACAAAATCAAACACTTTATTTTGATGCACGGTGTCAGGATATCTTTTTTATTAGTTTAATTCACAGAATTCAGGTGGTTTTCTATTAACATTTAGTACAGTTCTATTAAATATAATAAGCAAGTAAAAATATTTCTATAAAGTCCGTTTACGATTCTAACACGTCTACTCGGCGGGAACGTTGCGTACGAAGTGGCCGGTACTCGATAAGCGGTGCTGTAGTATGCTTACGCAGAATCATTTGTTACTATGGCCTTGCCACAGGAGTAATATCATGTAACACTATGGCGTTGCCACAGTAGCAAAATCATATGACACGAATAGGTTGCACAGTGCAAGACGAATTGGTTGCGCTTTTGTTATGTTAGTCGCAATGGATTCCTCATCAGATGACGACCTGCTGATTGAGCAAAGCTTATATTTTAAATTAAAACGTATAAAAGTAAATAAAAAAGTACACCCTATAAATTTGGGAAGAGAAGCATTTGGTGAATTTCATCATTTGTATGATGAGCTGCGCCACGATGAAAAGAAATTTGTGGAATATACCAGAATGACAATTAGCACATTTGATTATATTCTAATTAAAATTGAGCCACTTATTATTAAAAATTGGACTAATTTTAATAAAACGCCAATTATATGTGCTGAAAGGCTAATTGTGACGTTAAGGTAAAAAATAATTTAAAATATATTTAGTTTTATGCCTTTTATTGATTATTACTTCTCATTTAATTACTTGTTTATCGACTGTCTTAACTTAATTAACGTGCCAAAGCATAGACAGAACAAACAAACAGAAACCACGGTAACTAGCAAGCGATTCGTCTTCAAATTCAGTACAGCAGCGTTTGAAGCTGATTGCTTGCGTTTCGTCTTCATCTTCGTCTTCGTCTCAGCGTACACTGTGTTTGCAACCTAAGTGTACATTAATGTCACTCATACGACATGTTGCACGGTTAAAAATACTCTTTATTTACATCATATTATTATATTTTATAAGTACAGTAGCAGGTATAACGAATTTAAGCACAAATATTGGGTAGTCGAAAAAGTCTTTTCGTATTTCTACTCAAACTTTAACTCATGTTTTTATATATTTATAATAAACTTTATTAAACCAAATATGTACCATTTTGGTCGACCACCTTTCGCCATTTTTCTTCTAGAGACATTATTCCATCAGTGTAAAACTTTTGTGGTTTCTCGGCGAAAAACTGCGACAAGTAATTTTCACAGGCTTCTCTTGAAGCCAACTTTACCCCATTAAGGGAGTTCTGCATTGACCGAAACAAATGGTAGTCCGATGGTGCAAGGCCAGGGCTATATGGTGGATGCATCAAAACTTCCCACCCAAGCTCTCTCAGTTTTTGCCGAGTCATCAAAGATGTGTGTGGTCTAGCATTGTCCTGATGGAAGGTGACGCCTTTTCTGCTGATCAGTTCTGGCCGTTTTTTTTTCGATTGCTTGCTTCAATCTCATCAGTTGTTGACAGTAAAGTGTAGAATCAATCGTTCGAGCAGGCTGGAGCAGCTCATAGTGGATAATTCCTTTCTAATCCCACCAAACACACAGCATAACCTTTCGAGGCATCAATCCTGGCTTTGCGACCATTTGTTGAGCTTCACCACCCTTGAACCATGATCTTTTCGTCGTATTTTATCCACTGTTCGAACCATTGTTATGCTACACGACTTGATACAGCATCGTCTCCGTAAACTTCACAAATTTCATTGGTGGCTTGCGTGGCATTCTTCCCTTTTTTATACAAAAATTTCAAAATTTAGCGAATTCCTTCGTTATTTTTACTCATTTTTGAACAACTATAACTTTTTTTCAACTTTTCCGAGTTTAATTTTGTTTTGGTTAAATGAAGCTTAAAATGTCACCTTTCTAACACCATATCATATGACACAATGTGATTGGTAGCACTGGAGATAGATGACTCCAACGACATCTATTGACAAAATACGAAAAGACTTTTTCGACCACCCAATATTACCTACACGCACTAAAATAAATTTGAATGTATGTACACACAATTTCGTTTTGCTATTTTTTCACACATTACTTATGCAATTTCGTCTTGTGTTGGTAAGGCAAAGGTTAACTAATCCATGTGTTGCCAACAACCTTGCCAAGTGGAGCGTTTGTGTTTGTGCATGTGCGCATATTTGACTGATTGAAGTATTTTTTCAATGTACATACATTAGTCAGCAAAATCAAAGTTATCATTAAAAATGAAGATAAAGTGGAAAAAGTTCAACAAGGCAAAGTGAATGCCAAATGGTACGCTCATGTATTGCTAACTAATACTACTACAATATAGGTCCACAAGACGGAAAGATCAATAACAAAGCAAGATGAAAAAGATTTGAATTTAAAGCCAAAGGGACTAAGGAAAGATTTTAAAACTAACAGGTGGCGCAAAATTAATCAATTATGGAAAGATTTTTGATATTTGCAAATATCGTCCTACGGCAATCATATTTGACACTTGTGAGCTAGACAGCTGCAGCATACAAACAGACAAGCAATGGAGCACGTAAGGGTCAAAATAAAGACTTCCGTCATTCAAAATAATCTTTTTTTTTTAGTAAACAGTTGAATGGTTAATTTTGCGCCACCCTTTATATAATATTTAGAGGTAAAGTAAATAAACACAGGACTTTTAGGCCTTAATTTTTGTATTGTATATAATATGTATGTATAAAGGCTTGAAAAAATTTTAATTTAGAAGCCTTGAAAAATTATTTATTTTTTTTTAATATACATAGACTACCATTTCTAACGAATCTTATTTTAATTCTAAGAAAATTTACATAAATACATTCACTTGTTAAATGATTATTTAGTGTACATTGAATTATGCCAATATTTAACAGTTACTAAATTCTCATTTATAAACTATAGTTTAGAAGACTATGAAGCTACTCCAAATATTCCTTAGCTTACTCCATTTTCAGTCTTTTCTTTATTTCTAAAAAATTTTATTATTGTACTAAAATTTCTCACAATGTTTCATTGCGGGTTGGTAAAGGCTTTTAGCGCAAACAAATCATAACCCTAATACGTACATTTGTATTACTTAATACACTTCTCAAGTGTCATAACTGGCGATTTCGAAAATTAAAAATCCATGCGAATTTTTAGGTATGGAATTCACGTGGCAGCACTTAAGCGAGGACGAAGGGAAAATAGTAGTATTAAGGCTCAGAAATAGCAAAGCCACCGCAGCCTCTGGTATACCAACTGAACTGTATAAGACAAAACACGTGGGCTAAAAAGTCCCGGGCCCAACAAAGGAAACATGTTTTTTTTTTGTTCAAAATTAGCTTTATTTATCTACATTATTTCCATTAAGAACAACGCAATCATTCCAGCGCCGCTCTAACATTTCAATACCAGAACGATTTAGCTTTTGCCTCAAAATAGGCCTCCATTTCAGGGATAGCCTCTTCATTCGGGCGAAATTTCTTACCGGCAAGCATTTTTTTCTGCGTCTGCGAATAGCCAGTAGTCGCTGGGCGCCAAACCTGGCGAATACGGTGGATGTGAGAGCAATTCGAAGTTCAATTCATGCAGATTTGTTTCTTCATGTTTGTTCGTGTTTTTGGCCAACAGTGTGCTCACTGCGCGGTCACTTTGAACAGAGTTTTCTCATAGTGAAATGCTTGCTTAGCTTGGACGGTATTTTGCCCCATCATGTGTGTAAAATTAATACACAAAATTATTTTGTATTCACTGTTTTAAAAATAACAAAAGTAGCACTCTTAGCACAAAAACTCACGAACAAATGAATAGAATATCATGAAACTTTAACAGCTGCCTTTTTAAGGTTAGTGCTAACTAAAAAAGAGGTGAATGCAATAAAACTAGTGCCATTCATGTGCTAGACCCGGGACTATTCAGCCCATGTGTTGAGAATCCGTATCATTTTTAGGTACTGTATTCGCGTACCACCATTTAAAAGAGTACGAAAGCAGTGTGAGGCTCAGAAAAGCAAAGCCACTGGTAAACAGACTCATCTGTACATTTGTCCCACCTGCTAAGCTGATGAATGCATGCCTAATGATTGGAATTTCGTCAAAGTAAATTAACTATTATCGCTTATTTGGCCTCGGCCAAACATCCAAAAAGGGTGTACGCGACAATTATATGTATGTATATATATATATATCTATATACTATGTATATACAATTGCATGAGCTTCTTTAAGAACTTTAAGGCTAAACTATCGCATAAGGCAAAACACCGCGAATTGGCGTAAATATCGCATCATTTTGTATGTATAACATAAAAAAACGACACACATTAATCTATAAATGCACAACAATCGCCCGTCAAAGCACAATGCAAACTATTCACCATCAGTGCAGGGAGTGGCTCAGTCAATAGCTTCTGCCCGCAACGAGGATTCACTCAAAATTCATTCATTTTTTTCACGTCGCTATGAAGCGGAAACACTCATTCTTCGCAAGGAAACCTGTTCCGGCTGCACTCATATTTGAGTTAGCTGCTTTTGGTGGCAAATGAAAACATGTCTGTGTGTAAAATATAATGCTGCCATATTTTGAGCATTTCTAATTTTAGCTATAGCACTAACAACAGGTGGTCAACAGCTGATGAGGGCCTAAACACGCAGTCGCGAAATTACAGCAATAAACAAATATACTTACATATTAACACTCAAATATATATGTATAACACAGTATATACTGTGCTCTATTTGTTGTGAGTGAATTTTTCGGTGTTGTTAACCGTTGTTTTTGACTATCATAATTTTTTTATGAAATCTTAGATTTTAGCTCCTATACCAAGAATGATAGACTACAACGTTTAGCCATCCCAAGCGAAACTGTAAGATTAACTTTGTCAGTTACCTCTGAAGGGATTTGATGAATTTGGGAATTAAATGAAAACGGAATGTGTAAAGTGAAGTTACAGGGACCGGCACTCGAAAAGGCCATAAATTTAAGGGGGAGCACCACTGTGAACGCGTGAAAATGAAGTGACTTTCATGAATTTTTTTTTTATAAGTAGGGATGATTATTTGAGGATCAGACAAACTATAATTTATTTAACATATATTCAACTATACTGACACAAATTTTTACTAAAAAATATTAAAAATTACAATTGTTATTAATATTAATGCAATGACGTCATAAAAAACGGATGCACCCTGGTGGCCACGATACAGCGGTGAAAAATCATCTGCAAGCAAAACCCCAAAAAACTTCTTAATCTATATATCAATGGCTATCTTCGTACGTGGCGGTTTTTTTTTTTTTTGTTTTTGAGAAAATGGTGCAGGTTTGAAAAATGAGTTTGTGTTTATATGCCTTTTTTTTGTTTTCAAAAGGCTTGAAAAAATATTAATTTTTGGAATACTTAAAAGCGGCTACGTACAACGATAGTCAATACGATAACAAACATTAAAAAAAAAATTAAAATCGGTTCATAAGTCTTCGAGAAATCGAGGCCACCGTGTTCAGAAAAGTCGTTATAACTTCGTCAATTTTCAAGATTTTAAGTAAAATTTTTTTATATAATTTTGAATATATCTACTTTAAGAAAATGCAAAAAAAACTCGATTTTTTTGAAAAATCACAAAAATCAAAATTTGTGCAAATAATACAAAATTAATAATCAATTTACTTTTGCGACATATGTCCACCTTTTGTCTTGACTATGGCCTTGAGACGGTCCAGAAACGAATCGCAAACTGCCCGAATGTGACTTGCAGGTATTTTGGCCCACTCGTGGACAATGGCTATTTTCAGCACCTCGAGACTAGTGAATCTCTTAGTTCGGGCCTTACCCTCCAAAATGGCCCAAAGAGAATAATCCATCGGATTCGCGTCTGGTGGTTTTGAGAGAAATTGTGCGGACGTTATGAAGTTCGGAACGTTAGTTTTTAGCCATTCTTGGCTCTCACTCGAGATTTGTGAGACGGTGACGAGTCCTGTTGAAACGTCCATGGACTGCAACCGAAATATTTATCTGCCCACGGCTTCAAAGTAACCTCCAGAATACTTTTCTGAGAATTTGTCGCATTTACTTACCTTGACGCCAGGCTCGATGGAAACGATTGGAGAGCGCCCATCTGTGGTTACAGCGGCCCATACCATTACCTGTGGCGGGTGCTGCCTCCTGGTGGCCAATCGAGGACTCGAACTCTCGTATGAACGGTTGGTCAAATAAATCCAAGTTTGAAAATTTTTCTCGTCAAAAAACACAATGCTCGGAAATTGACCGCTTTCGGCCGAGCGAAGCACCTCCTTCGCTCTCTCAAATTTAACTCATTGTTGCTTTGGTGTGATATCATGCGCACTTTGGATCTTGTAAGACTTGAGATAATCTTCAGTATGCGGCGGATGCTACGGTTAGATATTTTCAGTTCTTCTCTTCACGTTTTGAACCATTTTGCGTGACGTTGCAGTATTTTGATGACCACCTCCATGACGTTTCCCGATGCTACCAATATCATTGTACGAGTAATGGTGCGATAAAAAAAAAAACTTTATTTAATTTAAGGTGTTCGAGCTCACAAACAATCGCTGATGGTGATTTTCCAGCCAAATATAATGCAATCACACTACTACGTTTGAAAACCATTACTGATTTTCTTATTTCGCGTGTATATGTATATGTATATATATATACATATAACTGGTGCGTACACCCTTTTTTGGCTGTTTGGCCGAGCTCCTCCTCCTATTTGTGGCGTGCGTCTTGATGTTGTTCTACAAATGGAATCACCGAGATTCGAACCTACGTTCTCTGTGATGATCAGCACTAACTTAATGTGCAGAGGCGTCATTAACACTTTTTCCGCTTCAAAAATTGGCTCAAATTTTACGTTTTTTTCTCCCGACACAAAGTTCTGTTCTTACAGGCCACGACCGTTGAGTATAATGCTTAGCATCCGTTCTGCTGTCCCATAAGCACAAATAACACGGATACTTTGTATGTCCGCTTTGGAGTCCCATTAAAAATCCCACCATTTTAAAATCGGCAATCAGCTGCCAGTTATACTCGCGATATTTTACAAAATTTTAGCAAAATTTTAACAATTTCATAATTTTCTTTGTGGTGTACTGAGTGAGCAATTGGAAGACATGGAAATTTATTTCCGTTGTGTAATAAAACAGCTTTCAAACTTTTTGTTGAGCTGTCAATGAATAAACGCTAATATTTCATGTCTAGTCCGCTGATCCGTAATATTAACATCATCAAGCAAATTCCACTGTTTTAAACGAGAGCCTAAAAGCTCTGCTTTACTTTTTGATTAATTGAAATCTCTAACAAAATCTTCTGTAGTGATGAAATGATGTTTTGGTTGTTCTGGTGCCGGTAAAACCTCTTTATCGGAATTACTTTTATTTGAACTAAAAGATGAGCCACTTTTCTGCGATAGTTTTTTCGGTGGCACAGGTACTGGTCGTGTCAGATCATGTGCGACTGGAGCAGAAGAAGATTCTAGATCAGGATATTCAATAGGTTTTGCATTTTTACCTCTACGTCTTTTACTCGGATTCACAATGCAAAAGTAGCAGTCTTTAATGTGGTCTTTTGGTTCTCGCCAGATTCTTGGTATGGCAAATTTCAAAGACCTTCTCTCACCTCGATACCAACCTAAAATATAGAAACAAAAATCAATATGTCTATTAAATTTAATTTACTATGTAAATAAAATTTACTTACCTTCCAAACATCTTTTACAGTAGCTACAAGCAACATGTGGAGCCCATGTCCTGTCTTGATTCCGAACAGGATAGCCAAAGTATGATTCGTAGGCTTCACAGAGGACGAGAGATATATTTAATTCATATTTTATATCTCGAACTTTAATAAATTGTCCACATATATAACAAAATGCATCAGCTTCATATTTACACTTTCGCGACGACATTTTAGGTTATTTTAGATTTGTACATAACACCTGACGGTGGCACTGTGTGATCGTTAAAACCCTACTCTAATCGCGCGGTATTTTTAATATATTAAAATTAATTAAAATTCATAAAAATTAAAAAATGAGTATTGTTACTGTAACTATTAGGAAAGCAAACTTTATACCGAAAAAAGGTATTTTCTCTTCGTTTTTGTTCATAATAAAGCAGAAAATCATAAAATAAACTTTAGGACAAAGAACGAAAATTATTTTGTAGAGTCATGTAATGAATAATAAATGGCTTGTTAGAGTTAATAGACAAAATCTCGAATAATTATAGTTTCAATAATACTTAGCTGCTTGCTCTCATTCGGTTAAAATTTAGGGTCCAATCAAGCTGTATTATACATTTATGGATAGGTGAGTTATTGTGAATAGTAAAGGACACAATATCGTAAGCTCGAAGTGCAAACTCGACTTCATTTTGTTACAAATAAGGTAAACGGGAATTATTTTAGAGGGAAATAAATACCAAGATGTCGAAAAAGTCGGAAGAGGAGTCATCCTAAGTGATTGTCAGTTCGCCCGCAAAGCCCTTTCTCTTGCTATTGGTTCCTAAGTGCGTACAGCGGCTAAATGCCCTAGTTGCAAATTGAACAGAGCTTTCCTAGGTTGCAGGCCTTAAAGGCAAAAAGTTCAGCAAGGACGCGTATAGTTTAGCAAAAAAGCAGTAAACAGATCAATAGAGCCTCCAGAAACCAAGCACGATCCCAAAAAGATCCCAGGAAAGAAGAGGAACTGCACTGGAATCAAGCAATGGGACAAGTCGTGAAGCTACTAGAAAGGTACATTCCAAGTTAAGATATCCTATGAGATGACTCCAAGTAGAGAAATTACTTAAATAGTCAACGGCATTGATCTCTGATGTCGTTCCTAACACAATGCACATTTATCCTTTAAAGAATAAAATGAGTCTAAGATGTGGTCGTTGTTGTTGTAGCAGCATATTTATTCCCCATACATGTACGGGGAATGGTGTTGGAGTGACAAGCCCTTAGCCGACTGTCATGGAAAATGCAGAAGTGGTCGTTGTTCTTGTAGCAGCTTACTAAACCCTGTCAGTGCAATGTAGTTACCGGTCGTCTTCGTCTAGTTGACCTAACGGTGGGCCCAGGAAACTTGCTGTTTCGCCAGGTTGGATCCAGAGGCAAACGGGAGCTAGGTGAGTAGATTTAATGGACACGTGAAAAAAGGGTTAGGCGGGGTGCCTTCACATGCTGGACACATGCTTGGTATGTCGGGGTCAATTCTGGATAGTTAGGAGTTTAACCTGCTACAGTATCCAGAACGTAATTGCGCCAAGGTTACGCGGGCCTCGCGGTAGCTGGAGCTCTTCATCTGCTATGGGTGGTGGTTAGACTCCGATTACGGCATTCAGAGGTCGGGTGTTTAGGAAAGTGGTAAGGGTCTCCAGATGAATGTCATTTAGCGTTAGTCTAAACACCGTTCGGTTCAGTAGTTATAAGTTCGTTTTGTCCTGGATCGCGTCAGAATGGTTGAAGGGATGTCTCTTGATGTGCCTGCCTGGGAGGCGGCTCAGGTTTTAGCAGGTGTTTACGGGGGTGAAGCCTTCCAGTACCCAAGCAGAAACTGTTTGTTGAGCATTTTATTGTGCTTCAGTGCATTTGTGTCTCATTGTATAGGCATTGTAGGGGGGGCATCAGGAGGCATCCCGTGGCAGTCCTGTTGCAGTATTTTGGCATATCTGCGTCCTCTGCGAATCACTAGTCCCAGGTGACCAAACAGGTGCAGCATGGTTCGGAACCGGCTGGCCAATTGCTTTAAATGTCGCCAGCAACATTTCTTTGTCTATGCCCTAAATACTGCCGGCTAGCGATTTGACGAAGATAACTCCCAACATTTTGGCGTTGTTTACTGTCGGTATTGGTGCATCAACTTTAAGCTGTAACTTGACCTCCTTTGTCCAGGTGGTAAAGAGGTTTGCCATGGACTTAGTTGGGGAAAGTTTAAAATTCCTCGCAGTGAAGAAGCGAAAAACACTGGTGAGATAATCGTTTACTTTGGATCACAGACCAAAGTACCTTACCAGAAGTGGTAATCGAAGGGAGTGGTTTCAATGGCCTGTAAAAATTAAGGACTTAGTTGTAATCGGTTTTAGGGTTAGGGTTTGATATTTATATTACCAGAGCTATAGTATAGAGTAACTCTCTCACTCTCTCAGTTTTCTAGTTTTCTCATAAGGCGGATCTCTTCAACCCATTTGCAAAATGCAGTAATCAACTAGTGATCAACCATTCTCATAAATCAAAGCCCACACAGTGGCATTGTTATCTGAACTATTCAAAAATATTTCTAAATGGAGGTTTGAAAAATACCATATCTCGAATGTACTTGATTGTAGCACCATTCTCGATCAACGGATAGAAGGTTTAGAACTACAAAGAAAGTAGGACTTTGAATATTTGCCAACAGCCAAATATTTGGCTTTTAGAAAGAACCGTAACTAGTTTAGGTCATACCCGACCACTTTTCTATGAGCGCTTTTACTGCTCGAACTCCTAAGCGGATTGTATAGAAGGCTAAAGTCAATAGTTAATAAACTGATTCTTCATTATCCGAGTGACTCTAAGACAAGCAAATCCGATATCGACCAGATAGATATTCGCTACGTGCCATACTCTGGAATAGATCTAAAAACTGAGAGCTAATCAAGAAATGTAACGGAGAATCACTCCAACCAGTTGGTGCTACTTTGTACCGGCACGGGTAGCGATTAAAGGAATATAGAGGGAAGCGAAAAGTAGAGCGTGTAATTGATGATATTAGCAATGCGCCGTCTGGTCTCTTTGGTGAGTTCCTCGACTTGTCATGAAAGAAGTGGGCGGCAATAAACAGCATCTACATAACGGCTTATGTACTCCTGAGCGGATCTTAAGGGTTTTACTTATTTTACAAGCCTACACGTAACAGAAGTATGAGTTGAGTTCCATAGCTGAGTTCTCCTGATTCGAGTAGTTTTTTTTGGAGACAGCGCTGACTTTAGCGAATGCTTTCATTCTAATGCCATGAGAGGCATAATTCTTTCACTTAATGTAATTCCATTGCCATACCATTGACGTTTAATATCCTATAAATTATGAAAGTATAGATATGGATGGGAGGAGATGAAGATAGGTTTGTATGATGGTTTCTATATTTTATTGGCGCTTACACCCTTTAATGGAGGTTTCCCATTGCCCGCCGAGGGACAACCACTATTAGAAAAAACGTTTTCTATCATTTGGTGTTGCATGCCCGGAGAATCGAACCTGGACACATCCGAGAATTTTCCGTTAGTATCAAGAGTTCTACTTAACGGGAGTAAAGGTCTGATTAATTATATTCTCCAGTTGTAGCAGGAATCCCAGTATGAACCCGATTGCAGTTATGAGATGCTTCTCTGACGTTTTACAACTTACTCTCCCAATTTCATTGGTCGCTGAAGCATCAGAATTTTAATTTGCAAGGTCAGAGTAATCCTGAAGGGTTTTCCAATAAGGGCGGGTAGATGTGAAAATGGAATAAAATGGCGTTTGCTGTGTGGCACGTAGCGCCGTCCTGCTGGAACCACATTTCGTCTAGGTCCATATGGTTCAATATGGGCCAAAAGAAATTGGAAGGGCCACCACGTCTACCGAAAAATGGGCACAATGCGCGCAACGTTTGCGTTAATGAACACTCATTTTGATAATAAAGTTTTATCATTTGAACGTGCTGTTCAATCGTGTAACTTGCCATGATGATTTGGCATAAACAACTGAATAATAAACAAAAGATTTGACAGATATCACCAAAACAAAATGGCTGCCACAGGGCGCCAAAATCGACCCGCGCCAATTGAAAAACCCTTTAATACTCCTTTTAACTCATCGAAGTAGTGGCTTGTAAAGCTCATCTGATAGTTGGTATATCTACGTCGAGCTCACATGTTTATAAAACGTATTGGAAGTTTAAAAACAATGGTGTGTCATTAAAAAGTTAAGAGTAGCAGAATTTCAGAAAAAATCGTTTTGGACTGATGACCTTTCGATTATTACTGGTATTCTATTTTTGAAATTATTCTTTGAAAATTTCAAATTATTTGAATCAATATTGGCCGAGATGTTCGACAATCAGTGATGTGCTTCCGGACTCTCGATGACAAAAACTTTGAATGCGTTTCTTCGAAACTGCATATTTCCAAAATCGCTGATCCCTGTAATTCGATAAGCACGCGATTGGTATTTATAGATTTCACTATTGAAAGCATAAAAATACTATTATAGTACATGACGTTTCGTTTTTGTTTATGTTGAAAACTTCGATTTCGATTAAAAAAAAGCAATCGATTTAAAAAAAAAAAATGAACTGCTTCATTGATGTTTTATGAACGAGTATAATGGGGTTATTTCGATTTTTTTTTTTTGAAGAATTTTTGGAAAATAAATAAAGTAGGAAATAATTTTTAAAAATACTCCATTTCCATATCCCTGACTCCAACTAACCTCGTGGTTGTTTGGTTAAAGTGGTGATTCATCCAGAATCCAACTACCACTTCCGCACCATTTTGTTGCCACATCCTTGCTACCAACTTGTTTCATGGTTATTTACAGCATGACTATTCCAGTCTATGCGGTTTAAGAACCTTATGAGGTTGTTGACGTCTAAGCCAGACAGTTGTTCGAGACTTGCGAACAGTGGTTTGCCCAGAGTTGGCATTCTCTCCTCCCATAGGGCAAGGCATTCACAGGTTGTTTACAACTGTGGTAGTGTGTGTTGTGAGGGATGCCTATTTTGGGTGCTTGTTTCTCGACAGACCAAAAGCCCGTTATGACTGCTGTGAGTCTCCAGGCGTACCATCGTTTCATGTTTGCCAATATTGACGATTGTTTGAGGTTTTAGGTGGGCCATAACGTTTTGCTAATTTTGCATGTCGTCTGGTCTCTCCATCTACAATCCGCGATTCGGAGGTAGTTTAGGGAAATTGTATGCTTGACTACACTTAACGGCAGATCCCCCTCTTGCCAGTTCAACTGCTTTTTTGTTACCTTCAATGTTGCGTTGCCCGGGACTCAGATCAAGGTAACGTTATGGTTTCCACTCAAAGAGGTAAGGCTATTCCAACTTTGTTTCACCAGTTTAGAGATTGTTGTAGTCGAATCCAGTGCCGGGATTGCAGCTTGGCTATTTGAAAGAATAGAGAAAAGAGAAGTCTGCAATCAGTGACCTACAAGCTTCCCCAATTGCCAGTACTTCCCCCTGGAAGACACTGCAGGGATTAGGAAGTCGTACAGATTTTTCAATTTAAAGTCTGTCAAGAATTTTTTTTTTTTTTCTAGCTCATTATGGGGTAAATATTTCGTAACTTATACATGCGATATTGTTTACACTACGGTGGCATTGCCAGAAACCACTACAATTAATTTTCTTTCCAAGCGATTGTATCCTTAATATCTTCTTCTAATAGACAATAAATTTTGTCCTCTTTCAACTCTGCAATACCCATAGTATTCCAGAATATTTTACAACTATTTTTCCATTGTCGCAAATTGTAAAATCCGCAACATTTTTCCTCACCATCCTTCAGTAAACCGAGGAAACACGGAAATATCTGATCGGCATGCAACTTGGCCAACATGTAATGAGCCTTCTTACGATTCAAGACATCACCGAGTTCACCGAAAATTTGCTTCGCCAACGTAAATGCCTCGCGTGCTTGGTCTTGTTCTAAAGTTTCAGCCGCATAAGCTTTACCAATAGCCACAAGCGCTTCAGCTTCTCTCACCTTACAACCACTCTTCTGGGCCAACTTTAATGCTTGTTCCATTTTGGAAAGTGCATCACTTTTAAGGTTTTGGCTAAAAGTGAGATTTATGTGGGTATTAAGTGCATGAAAAAAATGTGTCTGTATTTAGATTTTCACTTACTTCCATAAGTACAGTCCTTCATATAAGAACAAATCGCTGAGCAATTTGGGCTCTATTACGTTGGCACTATTGGCAACCTCCTTGCGCACCTTTAGCAAGATCTTGTAAGATGCATCGTAATTCTCCGACTGCAACAGGTATTTGGCACGTGATAGTAGGGCGCGCATATATTGAACTTTATTCTTTTCTAAGCCAACTTTTAAAATTAAAAACAAAAAATGGTACGGATAGGTTAAGTAAAGATGGTAAAATTTTAGAGAACCTTTAATATTTTTGAGGTGAACAGAGACCAGTGTCGAGTTTTTTTAGGTCCCTTAAAAGTCAACATCCTCTTTCACTTGAGGTAAACCAGATTCGTTTGGGAATTCGAATGGAGTCTTAATATGCATTTCGGGGCGATATCAAAAAGCCGGTTTTAGGTTTGGTAGACTATGAATCCTTGTGTCCAAAAACACGAGTAATCTGTAACTACAATTGACATCTAACAAGTTTACCATAGTGAGAGTCACTACTGCTCTCATAGAGCTGCTTTCTAAAGCACTACCTGAGCGAGCGGTGTCAGCACAGGTCCCATTTCCCCCGGCATCGGCTGAAAACGTCGTTGTTCTTCAGCTAGCCATATGTGAGTGTTTAAGAATAAGAAACGAGAAAAAAAAGATTGGCGGAAAGGTAGGAGTGTGAAGAGTTTGAGATTACAATATACTTCGAGAGTAGAAGAGAGGGAGAAAGGTGTAAATGTGCAGAGGTTGAAGTGACGATCAACATGAAAAATGCTCGAAAATACTGCCAAAAGTTGCGACAGTCTACAGAAAGCTTTGAAACTAGGATCAGGTTTCTGGAAACATATTAAAGACGATCTGGTGAACGATGACTGGAGCACACTTAAATCACGGAAGGATCATTTCTCTACTCTGAAGAGGAAGATGGTAAATTTAATGAAAATAATGGAAAACCCGAAACCCTAGTTGAGGACGATGAATAGCATAGCATAGCGAATAGCAATAGCGTGGTTAAAAAAACAACAAAGCTGCGGATGCTGATGGATGTCTGAAATGTTACTCAACTTATACGGTTGCTCAAAATGGCTTCCGAAGGACGTTTGCCCGGCAGTCAGCGATTTATCATGTGATTCCTTTCATCTGGCGTGGAAAAAGAAATTCGAGCTGTAGTATTGAATAGCTCACGCACCGTCTTAGCGTAAAGAGCGTGGAATTTCTGACTTCTGCTGATGATGTCGGTGTAAAGGACTTCGTTTACTTGGGACACCGTCAATGCCAGTTTTAAAGTGGAACGAAGTATCAATAATGGCATTCGAAGTGTCAATAATGACATGAGATACTTCGTTCCATTTAAAAACCGACATTGACTTTGGACTGAACAGGTAACTGAGAAGTAACTACTTGACTAATAAATTGCACATCCTATTAATGGCTCAGAAGTTTGGACTTGGCGAAGGCGATATCATACGAGACGGTTCCTGCAGTATACGTGGAAAAATCTGTACGCAAGAGAAATGGGCCGAAGCTATTGAGCTATGTGATCATCGCAGGCACATAGAGATAGTGCAGGCAACTTGAATAGCGTGACACGCTAGAGACCAGAGACTGTCTAATGCAGAATTAGTTGTGGTGGCAAAGGAAGAGGAAGACTTTTCCTGCGTCGGAAGAACCTAGTGGAGCAAAATTGGGTATCACTTGGTGATTCTACTTACAGTAACTTCTGGATATAAGAGCCAAAAGAAAAAAAATCCCCAAAATTCAAATACTTTCACAGTGCTACAAAATTTTTGAACTTATTTATACGGGATTTTTGTATAATTTTTTCTAAATGGTAAATGTACACGAAAATGTTTATATCCGGCCGCGGTAGCCGAATGGCCACCAAATGATAGAAAAAGTTTTTTTCTAATAGCGGTCGCCCCTCGGCAGGCAATGGCGAACCTCCGAGTATACATGCGTCTGCAATGAAAAAGCTCCTCAGAAAAATCCATCTGTAGTTCGGAGGCGGTATAAAACTGCAGGTTCCTTCACCAGGAGGAGGAGCTCGGCCAAACACGCAATAAATGGCGTAAGCGTCAATATACCTATACTTATATAATTGTACTGTACAGCAATTTTACCAGTGAAAGAAAAAAAAAACCAAAAGCAAAACACCAAGGAAAGTCCAGCAGGTATACTTTCATTTCGCAAAACGTTTTACCTACGGCCTCATTCACAGTCAACAACTTTGAAGAACTCTGCAATTACCTTCTGCAAGATTAATCATGGCTTTGTGCGCGAATTCATCTGCAGCATTGGAATCTTCCGCAGCTATATTGTTTGCATAACGTAACAACAAGTCAGCAACTTCGCGCCCCGCTACCAAATGCAGTGTCGGATAAACGCCCCACTCACGTTCAGTGACGTATTCGGAGAGCCAGGCTTCATTCCGGCTTAATTTCATAGCTTTTTCCATAAATTTGATTGCCAGGAGGAGTGCGTTTTCTAAGAGTTTTCATATTTGTATAATCAAAAAAACAAAATAATCTTTCGAGAGTTAAAGTCACTACACTAACCTCTTGTGCTGTGAAATTTTGCAGTTTTGAAGTAAATACGAGCAATGGTCTCGTCAGCGATGGTATCATTGAAACCCTCGATGCTCTCACAAATCGGTATAATTATATCATAAATATGCTCCAACAGCCAATTGAATTTAATTTTATATGGTTCTAGTAATTGAACAATTTGATAAAAGCATTTGACTGTCGCCCGGTAACTGTGCGCTTCTTCTAGTTTTCGTACCTTCTCGGCAACGCGCATATTCTCAAACAATGCCATCAACAGTTCAATGTTATCAGAAACGCGATCTCGTATGACCTTCGTTTCGTAAAAGAAAGCCTCTTTTTCGGCCAAACTTTCAAGATGACGAGCACCTATTCTACAGCCTTCCTCATACAACTCTTTAACCAGAGCACAATAGATGGGTCCTTTAAGGCGACGTGCCTGCACATAATTGAGTGGCACGAGTTCGGAACGGATTTTCTCACGATTGAAGAAAGTCACACCTTTACGGCTCTGCATTTTTATAGCACAGATTTGGAAACTTTTGAATACGCGTAATTGAAAAAAAACGGAAGAATAAGTTGATGTATGTGTTTAGTGTAAATATGTCATTGTAAATTATGTCCTTATGTGTCGGTCTGCTTCGCTATTGCCTGTTTATTAAGAATAATGTAAAATATATTCGTATAAGTGCCAACTTAAAAAAATGAAATGCAACTAAAATTAATGTCAAATTTTCAAAAACTTACTAAGATTTGTGTGTGGCACGAAAGCATTATCAATCATAGAAAGAAATGAAAGGAAAGTCAATCGTGTAGTAATATAAAGCCTGAGTGTCGAATCTTGTTTTAACGTGATAACGTCTTATACTTCGATTTAGCCGGCTGCACGCACGAAAAAATGTGTCGTTATCTTGCTCATGGTCGTTACCTTGCTTGAACTGCAATCGAGAGCGCGAAACGAACGACAAAGAGCACAATCGGCCCCCGCATTCGGCAACGTTCGACATCTGGCTCTGTCCTACTTGAGTGAGCATTAGGGCGGGTTGATTTAAAAATCGCTCATTGCTCTGTGAAAATCGTATTCTAGGGATCAAAATAAGAAACTTTGCCGAAGGAACCATACATCTAAAACGAATTCTGATGTTTCCCGAACGAGAAATCCCACTTTGGGTCGAACGAAAAATCCCACTTTGACCCATTTAGAGTGCTCCAATCGAAGCCAAATGTATGACCGACCCCCACTAACTTTAGCCGATCCACCCATGCCAGTGGCACACCCCCTGGAACTCCCCTGGGGGGTTCCCCATACAATCATTTCAAAATATCACCATTTTTGGCCTTTACGATCCACCCATGCCAGTGGCACACCCCCTGGAACTCCCCTGGGGGGTTCCCCATACAATCATTTCAAAATATCACCATTTTTGGCCTTTACCTGAGAAAAGAAACTAAAAAGTTCGACCCAAATTGGGGGACATCAGAATTCGTTTTAGAGGGATGGTTCCTTCGGCAAAGTTTCTTATTTTGATCCCTAGAATATGATTTTCACAGAGCAATGGGCGATTTTTTTGCCTCCCCACAAATCGATCCGGCCTAATGTATGTAGTACTTGACATTTGCCACAAGCCACATGAATTATTTGCAAGAAAAGTTTTGCGCCTAATAGTATGCAATACCGCTTGTTGGTGCCCATACAAGGTCTGTTCATGTAAAAATTATCCAGTAACTTACCAGTAACTTAATTTCCGAGAAATCTCTCTCAAAGATGAAAATATCAAAAAAAGTGCATGAACGCAAAACCAGTAACAATTTACGAACGTTTACGAACAGCTGATTAAATTGTTGGCAGGAAAAATCACAAAAATTAAAAAAATGTTTCACTTAAAATTAAAAAAAAATCATTTTAGCTGCAATAATTTGTTCAATTTCATCAACGTCGTCAAATGAAGAACATTCCATTAGCAATTGCAATTCGCAAATTTTAATTCGTGTTTATTTTTATATTGCGATCAGCTGTTCTTCTCACTTGCAAATTCTTACAAATGAAAATTTATCCAGTAAAAACTTACAACTTCCCCTCAAAATGAAATGCCATTTTGCTCCACCCTTTGCAAATATTTTGGGTACATGAACACGAAATCGTGATAATTTGTAACAATTGTTACAAACTATTTGCTTTTTATTACGAAGGAGAATGCATACTTAAGTCACCCACCTAAAAAAACCGGTAGACTTTTTAAAAGTAGATTAGAGTATAAGATAATATCTAATACAGATACTCTTCTCATTCGGACTCACTTTCAACAGCATTAAAACAAGAGCATGCCAAGTAGATACCTATGAAAAGAGACTTTTTTTCAATTTCAAACGTTTATTAACCAAAAATGGTTACAAATTCATGCCCATGCCTTTCAAACGTTTGCAAATGGTTTTTTGGTCACTCCCAACTGTTTTGCCATAATTTCTTGCGTTTGACCATCATCTTCATCCAACAATGCTCGCAATTCGGCGTCCTCAAACTTTTTCGGTGGCCGGCCACGGTCCTCGTTCTCCACGCTAAAATCACCACTTCGGAATTTTTCAAACCACCTGAAGCACTGTGCTCTACTTAGAGCACGCCCACCATAAGCTTCTATAAGCATTTGATGAGCTTGAGAAGCGTTTTTCTTCCATCAACGATGTCCGCAAATCGTAGTTTGAAGGCACGAAATTCGACATTTTTAAGAGTAACAAATGCATTATTGTATGAACTGAATATTGTTGACAGATGACAGACGAAAAAAACAAGATATTTGGAAGGTTTAAAAATACTCCTAGCAACATAATTACATAATTTTTATTTTTATTTTCGCATTCACTCATCCAAAGCGTTCTACCATCATAACATATTTACAATTCATACATATTTACAAATTCATTACAAATAAATTCAGTCTCATTACATGAGTATTAGCTTAATATGGTATTTAATTGTCCTTTTAAAGAGAGTCAGTCGTTTACTTAAAGCGTCTCTAATGATTTTTGATACTATCATCTTTAGAATTCATCAGATTGAATTTCCTCCTCTAGCCGTTGTCCATAAACTAAAACTTTCGGATGCACCTTCTTACAACCGGAAGTGACTACATCAATTGTGGCAGCAATTTCGTCAAAATCACCCCCACTCAGCGTTAGATTCTCTAATAGCGCTTCGCGACGTATACAGTCACGCAGTTGTTTTTCATTGAAGGATTTAAAATTTATTGTTGTTGTATCCGGCAAATTTTGTAAGGCATTTATTTGCAGTAGCTTCGAATTTGCATCAATCATTGCGTTTAATTGAAATATATAAAGCACTATAACACGTTTCTTATTTGCATTATCCTGTGTGGCAATCATTTGATTTAAAAGTGGGACCACTTCATCATCACAAGGCGCTAAATTATCAATAATCAACAAATTACCACCACAATCCGAGAACTTTTCTACATAAAAACGTAGCATACGGAATTTTTGAACCTCATTTTCGACATGTGTGTTCCATGCGTAGGTCCACACATTTTCACGCCATGGAAAATGTTCCTCTAAAGCGTTAGCTGTCATAGTTTTGCCAACACCAGAAGAACCTACTATGGCTATAGAGCGGAATTGTGTATTGTTTCCTAGGATAGATTCCAATGTTAGCAATGCTTGCTCTTGGTTCAATATTTGATGTTCACGGATGCGGGCAAACATACTTTGCGCATCTAAATCAGCATCACAATAATGCGGCTTGCCATGTACGATTTGATAGTAGTGTCGCCGATAACTGCTAACGAAATCCTGTATAAGACTGCTTTTCTTGGCGTTATTCTGTGTGAGATGATGCCCCAATAGGACGGCAGCTGCTAGTGACAAGAACAATGTAGCAAATAGAATACATTTCAGCTGTCGCAGAAAGTTGCATGCAATTGATTGCTGCTCTTTGATTAGTTGATCACCAACTCTTGTAGGACTCCGTGCCAAACGACGGAGCTTCAAACGTTTGCGCATTCTGCCCAACTACAAAATATCCAAAAGATACGATAAGGCATTTCAAAGGCAAATTTCGCAGGACTTACTGATAATGCTTGATCGGCTTGCATTTTTTAAATTATAAAGTATATCTTCACTAAAAATTTTAACTAAATACAACAGAAAATGTGGTTACAAACGAAAAAGTTTAAAATTTTAGAAATATTTTGAAGGCAAAGTCAAAGCACAAATTAGTGCAAAATCCGGTATTGCCAGCTCTTAAATTTCAAAAAGCATAAAACTAGTGAAATAAGGCATTTACCAAACTTAAAGCATTATTTTTTTATAAATCAAACTATATTTTTTTTTCATAACGTTTTGCATTTTATAAGGAATTGTGTTTACAGATGGATATTGTTCCTCTTCGGTGTTTGTATTTAAGTAAAATAAACATGTGTAATACGACATTATTTCAAAATTAGGCAAAAATAAGCATCTTTAGCGTTAAATATTCCTATTAGATGTCAATGGTAATTTATAAAAAGTGATATAAATTACAAAGCTGATATGTATATTGACTGCATTTGTGTGTATTTTAAATTAGGTCCCCGCACTTAGACATTATAAGCAAACTTTTGGTGGTAGTAATGGAAAGCCAACACGTTTTTGCTTCATAACGTTTCTGTAAAAACACTCAATACATTTAAAATGGGAAAATTATATTAAAAATCATTTTATACGCGCTTAATTTCTACGTTGGAGTATGGCAATGGCAAGAGCCGAGTCGCCAACTTTGCCACTTTTTGAAATAGGTTCAGACCCGCCAAGGCCTTGTATGGCAGAATTTAAACTCCTTTTAAGCGGATTTAAATATGTAGATTTTCAGCAAATTTAGTGTTGGCGCAGCATTAAATATTTAAAATTATTTTATGTTGTTAAATATCTATGACAAATGACAAATTTCCACACATTTTATGTTTTATATGCTTCAACATTTCTAGATTGACTACTGTAGTATTTTATTATTATTTTTTCTTTCAATTAATAACTGCCGTTGACATATGAATAACCTCCATAATATTGTACAAGAAGAATGTAACAACCCAAAACAAACACAAAAAGCTCAATTCGAAATAAAAATAAAATACAAACAAGTAAAGAGAGAAAAACTACAGTTTTTCAACGGCATCTATGCAATTGCAAATATGTCGGACCATGCCCCACCTTCTATAGCTTATGTTAAAACAGAAGAAACGTCAGGTGGAAACCGCAAATTTTACTGTGAAAACATATTAGTCTTATCGGATTTCTTGCCATCGCTGTTGTGGTTTTTGTTGTGGTAGCAGCTTACTAAATCTTGTCAGTGCAAAAACCGTCGCTGTCTTAACATCGGCTGTCATTTCGTAGTTCGGAGAACAAGGACAAATTTTGATTTTGCCGACTGCAGTGACCCAAATTGCTTAATCGCATTTTGAAAAGAAAGGTGTTAAGACAGCAAGGTGTTCACATGCAAAAACGGCACAAAGTCAAAACAGAAATTTTACGGTTATTAATAGTTCCCGACCACGCTCACTCATGCATGTCCAGCAGCTTATATGTGTATGCAAAAAATGTCATGCGCCATTTGAATTGAGCGTTCGTAGCGTGCGCACGTAAATATGTCGTCGTCGGAAGATGATTTGTTGTTGCTTGTAACTGCAGCAGTTTTAATTGAATTTCTGTAAAGCGAAAAAATCGAAAATTTTTGATTTTCATCATGCAAAAGCCGACAACAAGTATGTGTGACACGAGGCAAGTACGTGTGGCACCCGACACGCACACATATAAGCTGCTGGACATGCATGCAAGAGCGTGCCTGTGAGCTATAAAGCTAAATACACATCAGGCAACCGTTGCAGCAACACGGCATGTTGAAGCAACCGTTGCCTCGTGTGTAGCTGTGTTGCCAATTGATTTTCGTGTTGCTGCAACCGTAGCCTGAAATATCAAATAAATTTGATTTTTGGGATAGGTTGCTGCAACCGTTGCTTCGTGTGTATCATTGTTTACTGCTTTTACTCGTTCAGTTCGTTGAAAACAAGCGAAGAAAAAGGTTCGTGCGGAGTAAAATAAAGTGAAAAAGGAAAAAATGGCAATTGAAAATAATGAAAATTATGTTAATTTTATTAACGAATATAAAAATTTGAGAGAGCTGTGGGATATAAGTAGTGAAAAATATAAAAATAAAAATTTTAGAAAAAAAGCATACGAACAATTAAAAAATGAATACAATAAAATTGATAAAAATGCTACCTTTCCTGCACCACAGTTATACACAATACTGATATTGAAGCAACGGTCGCAACGTGTTTCTTAAACAAAGGCAACACGTTGCTTCAACGGTTGCCTCGTGTATATTTAGCTTAAGATACAATTAGCAGAAGGTGCAGGTTTCCATTACGAAAACCTTCTTTAAAATTCCCCAATACAATATTGCCAAATTGGGGGAAATCTCAATTCTATTGGATATTTATTAAGAAATTCAATTATGTGGAGGATTAGCTATCCCACTATTGAAAAATTTCGATAGTGCATAGCCTATTGATTAATTTCTGATCACAATTATTTGAAGCATGACAATGAACGGCCAAGTCAAAGTGGTATATTTAGAATTCGAGACTTACGCTTTGGTTTTTCACAAATTAAAAGCAATAGTAGAAAACCTTTCGAAAAAGCGCTCTGTTAATATCATGAAAATCAGTTATATGAAGTCCTTAAAAACTGTGCGGGACTACTTGTTCCCAAACTTAACAATTGGGATGCTCGTATTTGTTATACCTGAAAGATAAAAAATAAATATTACCTAAATAGTTGAAATTTATTAAGTTTCTTAAAATAGCTTTGCGGGGAAATTATAGGAATCTGCAGTTTTTTTCCTTCGCCGTTGCACTCCGGCTTTCGGTGCAGTTGTAAAATGTGTGTTGGCAACGCTGCTCATATAGCACATACATCAAGGCAGCCCTGTAACATATGAACTAAACAACAATAAAAATTTGACCGGCTGAGTTAATATAAACATAGACGCTAGAAAATTAAAGTTTTTTTCACACAATGGAAATGTAAGCACTTTGTGTTCATGATAAATCAATTAACTTTTATTCGAAGTTTTACCCTTTGTTTTCAGTGTAAATCCTTGCTTTTCAGTCCTTTCCAACTACGAGGTAATGGAGTCGCTGAAAACTCTTAAGGACACGAAGAAGAAGCAAGGATTGCGGAATTTAGCTACAATCACTTATGAGGTCTTGGCTTGCTTCAAAAATTATGGACAACCATTTTTTTTAAACTAATTGTATATTCTTGCAGTCATTACAATACCTGGAGGATTCACCATGTAAGCAACAATCTCGGGAGACCATTCATGCCTTTTTAACTAAAGTGCGGCAGCTAACCTGCAAATTGACAACCACAGAATGCTTAATGATTGTCAACGATCCACCCACTAGTGCATTGCACATTCAACTGGTAATAAAAAATGTTCTTTTGTATTTTGTCTAAAACGCTCTTGTAAATTACAGCTAATCGAAGACAGTGAAGAACGCTTAACTGAGGAGCAAGTGAATGAACTTTTACAAATTGTTGCTAGGCACTTTCCCAATATATCCAGTGAAAACAGTTGAAAATAAACAATTAGCATTTTTTTATGTAAAGTATGTGTGTAGCTTTATTTGTTGGAAATGCATTTTACACAGCTCATGAAATGCCTTTAGCGTTTCTGGTCGCCCAAATCATCAATAAAATCTTCATCAATTTCTGGCCATTTTTCTGGTATGACATCAAATAGATCATCCTTCACATCGCCTTGTATAACGATCTCATCTTCGCCTGTAACAGATGAACCGCAAGCGAACTTTGTGCCAAAGAACTTAGCCGCTACTTTCAGGTCGATGTCTGTTGAAAAGTTATTAAATACTGATATGCACAAACATTCATTGTATAAGAAATCTCACCGAAAGTATTCAGTCCGGTCACTACCGTAACCGACTTCTTTTTGCCACGAGGTGCTCTTGAAACTGTGATTTTTTTCGGGACATCCTCCTTCTTTTTAATCTTCATCATACCCTTGCCACCTCGTTTTTGACGCTTCTTATCGTCGTCTGTGCCATCAGCAGCGGCTGTTTCATCTTTGATTTTCATTTGCTCGAATTCGCTAGGAAGATGCTTCTCTAACCAAGCTCTACATTTTTCATATTCCGGATAATATTCGCAGTACTATTTAAATACATTTTTATTAGTAATTTTTAGTTATAATAAAAGGCAGGTCTTACTTCAAGTGGCATTGTGCAGTTGCCACAATATTGCACAACCAAAGGGTATGTCACACCTTCACGTGGCCCCAACTTCAGACGTTCAGCTGGGTCTATCACTGCTATTTCTGCTGCCATTATTTAAATTTATTTTAATTTGCTAAAAACTATTAAAATCTTTCTACGATAGATACAATCTAAGAAAGCAATGAAACAAATGTGGATGCCTTGAACAGCTGTTTATGTGCTTCGATAGTTGCTGTTTTTGACATTACAGCCAGCGAAGCAAATAACAAAATGTAATTAAGACATCAACGGTTTGAAACTTTGCTATTAGTACTTAAGTCATTGCCAGAGCAATGCTCTGCTTTAATTTCTATTGATCCTTTTTTTTATTTGTAGCATGGCACAATAAACCAATAGTAGCCTTAAAACAAGAACAATATATGTAATTCGAGAAAAATTAATTGAAAAAAATCATGTTAGCAGTCCCATGGTCATCACTCACGGATGAGAGAAAGCATACATTTGCGCTATCCGTGAACTGTTAACCCACTCTCTATACAAATTTATTCAAATAAAATGCGTCGTGTTGAATTGTGGCAATGGATATTAAAGCAAAAATTCCGAGCGCAGTTACACGGTTTTTCCAATGAATGTGGATTAAATTCTGCTCGAGTCCGGTAACATTTAATTCGGACACTAGCGTCATTTGTAGGCATTTTACATCGACAGCAAAGCATACAATTTACAAAAGACTCGACAACTGTGAAAGTACTCTTACTAAATTCATTATTGTTTATTTTTAATAAAATTATTTTAATTGCATATTTATGCTTTTCCCTCATTGTGTACTTAACCTAATCCTATATTATTTTTTCGATTTTGTAGTTTACTGTAATAATCATAACCTCTTTTTGATATTCTCACATTCGTTTATATCTGCGCATCTTGCATCTCACGAATAATAATTTTTCAATTTACTGATAATATCAAAAACCAGTTTTCGGGAGATCTATACATTGAAGTCTAATTTTCACCAAAGTTATATAAAACAACGCGACTCATCTATTAAAGTGGTGATGTGGTAATGAAGTAGTGGACTAGGTGTTGTGTACTTTTTTTCTTGAGAAATTTAATTATAAGAAATAAAAAAGCAGAGAAGGTACTAATTTTAAGAGACTAATTAGAATTCGGCCGCCGTATCCGAATGGGTTGGTGCGTGACTACCATTCGGAATTCACCGAGAGAACGTAAGTTCGAATATCGGTGAAACACCAATGCAGGCAATTGCAAAGCTCCGAGTGTATTTCTGCCATGAAAAAGTTCCTAAAAACATCTGCCGCTTGGATTCGGCTTGAAACTGTAGGTCTCTCCATTTGTGGAACAATACAAGACGCACGCCACAATTATATATAGAATTAGAATTATTTCGAAAGTGTGTTTTTTTGTATTCGGTGTATGTTTAATCGATGTGGCAACGCCGAGTGTATGAAGAAAGTAAAAAGTAACTGGAAAAACAGGCAAATCGGAATAATACGCTGCAGCTCATGAAAAAATTGACTGCAGCGGAGTTTTACAGTGCAATAAAGTTGGTTTTTATAAAAATAATGGTGATTTCTGGGTGAAAATAACTACTAACATATTCCATATATTGAAATATGAAATTGTGTTAAATGTATAGAAAATACGTCTTTATTAAACCGTTATCTGTGAGTAATCAACGGGGGTATTGCATACGCGCAGACGTTTCCAATTTATTGATTTTTTACATTAATTGTATGAAAAGATAATGCCGAAAAAGGTCAAGATTTTTGTTAAATGTTTAACATTATAATCAATGAATGAGTTGCGATACGATGGGGAAGCGTATGCTGCGGCTGGATTCGTGTAGACAAATCTTTGATGACGGTGAATCAGCAGCAAGCTGATATCCCACCCGCCACCCACAACGCACAGTTGATAAATCGAAAACTACATTTGCTACTCGGTATGGGTTGCACCCATCTAGTAAAGCGTTAAAGGGGTGTTGTTGCATACAAAAGCCGAGTGAGCAAACTGTCAGCTACCCACCCAGTAAAGTAGCACAATTGCGGTGTATTCGTATAACCTAGACGAAGTGCTGCCCAGCGTCATAGTAGTTGTGTATTGTATGCATTTCGGGGTTGGGATGCTGGGATACGTTGTGAACGCTTTGATGTTGGCACGATAGTTGCCTCAGTTAGCTTATATTAGTGTATGTACGGACTACTATCGGTAGTGGTTATGTGGCGCAGACGTTAATTCAGAAAGTTATGCCTCTTTGAAGTTTTCGAGGCCAAGTGCATAAATACGAGTTGGGCTGTTGGTGTGGCGGACATCTCAACTAGGGTGGTGGCTTCGCTGCCGATGACTGGCTAATCGCCTCAGCAGCATGAAATCCTCTTGAAGGACGTCTGCTTGTTTTTGGCCATGAGCCTATATTTGGGTGACTTTGTTAGTATCAAATGTTTATTATTTTTATATAATACATATAATACGGACGTAAATATAATTTAAAAAACTGTGTCTTAATTGAGAAAATGTTTGTGTTCAATAGAAGTAGAATGCAGGCATCGTGATGATATCACTCTTGCATGTCAATGAACTTTTCAAAACAAAGAATCGATGTTTGGTATCATTTTTGTTGTATGAACACGTTAGATGAAATCCATATGCCGTCACAATGCCTCGTATTGTTAAACTCAGTTGGCTTGAAAAAATAAAAATAAAGGTATCACAGCAAATAGAGCGAGTTAATTGAAAGGATTACAAGGACAATAAAAGAGACTTCTCCGTTCCAAACCAGCAATTGTCGAAATAGTTCAAATAACCAATATCCTCAACATAGTTGGCTCTGTAAGGATCCATCAACAATTGTCGGCGCCAAGCAAATAGTCGACAGACGATAGAGACAATTGAAAGCCAACAAGAAAACTCACAAAAAAAAAAAAAAAGGCAAGCGGCTGCCATAACAACAATAGTAAAAAGGCAGGAGTAAACGTTCGAAAAACAAACAAAGGCAGCAACAAACCAGACAGAGAATGAACCCTGATAGCAGTGAATTGGAGACGTCTAACAATGGACGCGTCATATACCACATGCCTCAAAGTGCGGCTACAATGGGGGCGACAGCTATGGCCCGCATATCTGGTTCTGTTGTGGCTGCCAACAATCCAAGCACCACCTCATCAAGCACAATGCACTCTGTTGTCGGCAGTGTAGGTGGCACTGGTAGTGTCGGTACAGCAACAGATGTTGGCAGTGATTACAATTTGAATTTGAATAGCGAAATGAATACACCACCCGCCACATCTGCTGGCAAATTCAATGAAAAACCACAGGAGCGCTATGTATGGGAAATGCGCACGCGTAGTCCCAACGTTACACCCGCCAGCACTGTGCTCAATTCACCTGATTTAAATACAGATGTGCAATATGCGCTGCACCATCATCAACATCGTCAGCATCATCAAATCAGGGTCGGACGAAGTCCCGGAAGTCAATTCGAACAGCAAAACGTGATGCCACAGGTGAGTAAACACTTTGCATAATGCATCAGTGTATATGAAAATAAAAAATAGTTATAAATAATAAAGCAAATTCTTATTAGTAAGAATGTATGTAAATCTGCAGCTCCTCCTAATATTTATAAAATTTCGAACGCTTTTTAACACCCTTAACTCATATCACATATCCTTACATTGCAGGGCCTAGCAAGTCCAGGCGGCTCCCCCACAGATGTTGGTAAGGTCGGTGTACAGTGCTTGCGCGATGGAGAAATAGTCGTTTTTGATGATATTGACACTAATTGGATGAATAAGACAAACGCGGCCAGCATGCCCAACGCTGCGAATAGCGGAATCCCATACATCAAAAACACAAACGACAGTTATGCGTCAGCACATCATCAACATAACAACGAAGACATTTTGAAAGTCACTAAAATGATTGGCCAGCTACCAATAGCTGAGTACGAAGGCTCGCCACGTCGTTTTGGCAATCAACCACAAGGTAATATGAAGCAAGCAGGCACTAGCGCTTACCCCAAGCGGCCACCAGGCTTTCCGCAGCGTGTATCCCCCATTGCAGGCGCACAGCTTCAGCAACAACAATACTCAACAATGCAACAACAACTAATGCAACAAGAGCTTAATGCCCGCTCGTCACAGTATGCACAACTGAGCTTACAGCAGCAACTACAACAGTATTATACCGCTACACCATCGTCCGCATTAGCAACCACAGCTGCTATAGGCACAAATAACTATCGCGATAATAAGTCAATGGGCAATTTAATTGATATCGATGATGGGGGCGTACCTGTCGCCACCGTTGACGGGGCACAAGTTAAAACTCCGGCTTTTGATTACTTGTACGAGTGTTCTGAAACGCGCAAAGTATTGGAAGAGTTCTTCAAGGCGAATTCAGAAGATGAAAAACGTTATACAGACTATACTGAGAGCGGTGACGATGTGGGCAGTTGTGTACGTTTGCCTGTTAGTTATTTTTTGCTGCAGTATAAATTGTTTTTCGTTTTCTTTTATCAGGATACTCATTTGGAGTATGAACGAGAGCGTCAACGTGAGCGAGAGGAGGGGAAACATATGGAGCAAGCGTATATTGGACAACGTTTAGCTAGAATACCCAAAGATGAATTGAATATGGTGCATCGTTCGCCACGCAAACAAGTGAGTATGGTCGGTTGGACTCCTAAGAGGTGTTAGAAATAATTTATTCATCAAACAAACACATGCACAAGTGGGAAGCAAGTGGGAAATGAACACTTGTATGTGAAAGTATTGGTGTCTTTATTAGTGATTGCAATTATACCAATCGAAATAATGCTGTTGGTGTTGTTGTAGCAGCATAAACATTCCTAATGCATATACGAGGAATGCTGCTGAAGTCACAGTCCTTGGCCGGATATAAATCCGGGTCGTTCCAGTTACGTAGAACCGACTGTCGTGTCAAATTAAAGCTAAAAACTGCACACCACACATCTACAAAACATTAAAAACGTATAGTCAGGCCATTGAATTGCATACCCCGCAGTATGCTGGTGAAGTGACAGTCCTTGGCCAGATAACTATCCGGGTCGTTCCGGTAATGTAGAATTAACTCTTTTTGCTGTTGTAGTAACAGCATAAAACATTTCTCACACATTTTTGGGGAATGCTGCTAAAGTGGCATTCCTTGGCCAGATTTAAACCCGGTCGTTCTGGCAACGTAGAAGGGTGTACACCATACAACTCTTTTGATCTGAGTATCTGTAAGTTTTTACTTTTTAGATATTCCTTTCATCTTGGCACACTGTATTCAGATATATTATTATGTAATTAAATTTGCCTTTTTTGACATACTAATGTATTCTTATCAATATTAATTCTACTTATCTTATTCTCTTCTCCGCCCTCTAATTTACAGCCCTGTGAGTCAGTTTATAATGAAAACAATGACATCGAGTTGTACATAGACTCGAATAGTCGCAGCAGTGGCGATTTGGCCGACACCGAACTGGAAGCAAACCTCCGTCGACATTCGCGCAATTTCACCTTATCCCCCGAGACTACTGATTACGATTCAAATTGCGGTGATCTGGATAGTTTGTCGAATGATATAAATTGTCCCACTGACTATGGCAAATTATATACTAGTATGCCAGTGTTGGAGGATGGTCTTTCCAGTGGTCATGCATCAGATACGGATAATAATGTGAATGCCGCGGTTGAGAGTGAAAAACAAATACTTGAGAGCAACAGTACTGATAATGGACAACCTCAAGTTCCACCGACGGCCCAGACACAATCGTTACAATATCAGCTACAGCATCAGCATACGCCTCCTACAATTTTGCAAAATAATGAGTATACCGCGAATTTGTCACTCGAGTGCAATGATAGTTGCATTTCAAATAGCATTGCCGCCGCTGTTGTGATGGATGACAATTTAATAAGCGATTTAGTTGAGGTCCCTGACAAAATAAATCAACAGCAAAAGCAACAACTACAGCGACATCAGCCAGAGCTTCAAGTGCGCAGTCATGAACTAATAGAGAACGACGTTGGGTGTTGCAATAACAATGGCGCTGCCTGTTTAAACACATCGAATGAGCTCAGCCATAACGATTCTAATTACGATGCCGTCTACGCACCGGCAATGAGTAAGTACGGGAAAATACATATGTATGTGTATACGTATATATTACTCTCCAAATAGGCACATACCTATAAATAGTTTATATTCACTTAAGTATATGTTTATGTAAATGTCATACAATTGCTTTGTTTTTATTGCCGTTCTGCGTATTGAATGATTTTGTATATCTATCATAATCATTCCAGCAACAAAACAATCTCCGCCACCCCCTCCAGCGTCTGCAGCATATCGGCAGTGTGTTCGTGCTAAACAGCAACGCGAGTCGGCAGACATACAAGAAGCAATGAAGGAGATACGATCGGCGCTGCAACGTGCCAAAACGCAGCCAGAGAAATTAAAATTTTGCGATGAGGTCTTGCCGCCCGATCCAGAATCGCCAGTTTGGGTGCCACGTAAAACTTCGCCAACGAATACTTCATTGGCACCCAATCGGATGGGAAGTAATCATTTGAATAAGTTGCATGGTGGCGCTAACGATGGCAGTGCGAACGTAGCGACCATAGGTGATGAGGAAGAACCGGATACTGATTTGGAAACCGATCGATTATTGGGGCAACAGCGACTCGATGAGCAAGGCTACTACGATGATAAGGTAAGTAGATATACGTGTCAAATTTGTTTAATAATTTTCCAGCATACGACGTGATGCATCTTGGGATCCCTTTAACTCTTACTTTTTCGGATTTGATACATAATGTCCTCTACAACAGGCAATTTGGCCGAAGACATCACGTATTGGCGGGGGCACCGATTCGAATGACCAATCGCCCAGCACATCGGACATCACAATGCTCACCACAAACTCTGTCAGTATTAAACCGCAGGCATTCTCCTCGGCCACCATACGTCAAGGCATTGGCACAGCGCTGACGCCCAGTTCGCCGGAGCAATGCCAAATTGTAGGCAACGCAGATATAACGCTCACCTCACCCGAAAAATTGCAATACACAAAAAGTCCAACGGGCTCTATGAAGTCGCTGAAAGATTCAGCGAACAGCGATAAGAAAGCGAAGGCACGCAATAAAGAGGGTAAGTAGAGCGAACAAATCCGCCATGTCTGTCAATGTCTATATGTATAATCTCTATTTGAGACTGTCTCTTTGTCTCTTTGATTGTCTTTGCACGCTAACATGATACGAATATAATTAAATAATAAATCAAACTAAAACGTTAATGAAAATACAAATATACAACGTAATGCGTGTGTGTGTAATGTTCGTGTTTACATACATAAATGTAAGTCTAATGTAAAGTAATTAAGGGAAAAATTGTTTAAGCGTAAATTATGGTTTGCTTTTATTAGCTTTTGTTGCTATTTTTAATGCTTATATAACACAAATTAAATTTAGTCAGTCGTTAAATGCATTTTTTAAGTTGGCTTTGGTTTTTCAATAGCGGGATATCAACCTTAAAACAACACCTAGTATAGGGTTTTTCAGTAAGAGCGCTTCAACTTTTGAACTTTTTTGAATAAAACACAAGCGGTTTGACTTTTTTAACTAATTTTTTTTTTATTATCGAGTTTGAACATATACATTTAAGTATGAAATTCGATTTCTTTTGCATGACCACCGCGTGCACGTTTTACGAAGTCTAATCGTTGAACCCAATTTTCGACCACTCTTTTGCATAAATCGGCCGAAATTCCAGCAATTTCGCGTTCAATATTGGCTCTGAGCTCACAAATCGTCGCCGGCTTGTTACTGTAGACCAATGACTTCACATAACCCCAAAACGGGACGGCTTGTTAAATGGACCGTAAAATGGCCGTAATGCTCTTAAAGTAGCAGCAACAGAACGATTATTTTCATAAAAAAATTGCACGATTTGTGTGTGTAGCGTTCCATGATGAAATGTATACTAATAAAGTTTACAAATGACAAGCGAAAAATAAAAAATATTGCGTCGTTCGCCCTCCCTATCGGAAAAAAGTTGAAGCGCACCTAGTGAATAACCCTATATATGAGCTTCCCTTAAGGGGTGCCGGTGGTCTAGAGCTCGAAAATTTAGGGTATTCTCAGGATTTTTTTTACAATACAAATTTAAAAACTATATTTAATGTTTTTAGACTTTTTATTTAACTTCTTTTACATACAAAAATGAAAAAAAAATTAAAAAAAAATTTTTTTAATTTTAATAATTTTAAAAATGGCGCTGAAGTTGGCCCTCCCGAAAAATTGGACCTGGACGGTGTTGTCCATTTTGGCTCTTCTATTTATCTGAAACACAAAAACAAAAAACAAAATTATTAATCAGAATGCCTGTAGCTATGTCCCGTACTAGAATAAAAAAAAAAAAATAAAAAAATTGACAAAATGGCGCGGTTTTGAATTTGACGCTCTAAAAATCGGGGGTTTTTCAGATTTTTAATCAAAAAATTATGATATAATTGAAATAATAATATGATTCTAGTACGAGCGATAGCCATTCTTGTTGTGAATGACATATTAAAATTCCAGACGATTCGCTTGAATAATTTTTTTTTACAACAGGCGCGCGGACCACTCTCTACCGAGGTGGATAGATTGGGAGTGGGATACGGTACACTAGACAGGGCTTGTTTACTGCGCCGGCAGCCCTTGGCCGGGAAAAACTCGAGTCATTCTGGTAACGCAGAACCGGCTGCCATGGGAATACCACAACTACTACCCCTTGGCACAACTACGTTCTGGATACTGTAGCAGGTTAAACTCCTACTTATCCAGAATCGACGCTGACATACTAAACATATGCCCGACATGTGAAGGCACCCCGCACGACACTAAGGGGCCGTTCATAAACCTCGTGATGCGCTGGGGGAGGAGTATCGGTTATATTACGAATTATCACGTGTCTTTCAAGGGGGGGATGTAAAGATTTGTCACAGAGAGTCACAAGGGGGGATGGGGGGGGGTCAATTTTTTTCTGAAACTCGGGACACGAGGTTTATGAACCACCTTTTCACATGCCCCATCAAACCCATTCATCTAACACCCCCCTTCCTCTGGATCCAATCTGTCGAAACAGCAAGTTTCTTGGACCTGTTAGATGAGCTAGACGAAGACGACTCATGATATGCCCTACACTGGCGGTGCAAAGTTACTGCTACAACAACAACAACCGCTCTCTACGTAGTTATTGGGCTGTAGAAGCTATAATATTGGGAATTTCCGTATGAAAATTTCACAGTATATTTTAAGATACTACAATTTCGAAATATCGAAAAAAAAAATTTCTAGACCACCGGGTCCCCTTAACTTTAAATTTGTGATTTTGCCTAATTTTTTCATTGCTTCATTCATTGCTTTTTTTGTGTATATTAAAAGATCTATCCTTACTTTATGAAATTGTATTGGCTTCAAAAAATAATTGCTCATTAAACAATCGATTTTCCTTTGCTTGCCAGGATTATTGGATCCTGCAGTGCTAATTGAGGGCGTCCTCTTTCGCGCACGCTACCTAGGCTCTACACAGCTGGTGTGCGAGGGGCAGCCTACGAAATCGACGCGCATGATGCAGGCTGAAGAGGCTGTGTCGCGTATAAAGGTAATATATAATACATATAAACATCCATACATATATTCCTATATAATTATTTGTTTACACCCAACCAAATTTTCTATCAAGCATTTGACTTAATATTAACTAAAAAAATTCTATAAATAATTAAGCAAACTAAATATACATTTTTATCATTCCTTGCTGCTCGTATATTAAATGCGTAAACCCTGTAGGCTTTGGTAAGTGTTGCTTGCTTAGCCTCGTACTCAACACTTAGTTTTTTAATATAATATTAGTTTGGGGAAAAAGAAATCCATTATTGCCGGTCAACTTCGATTATTTTTGTGATTTTTTCGACATTTTCTTTAACATCAAAAATGCCTGAACGGAATCGACGAAACTAATTTGTAACGGCACCATAAACATCATCCACCATTTCAGCGCCCTAGCTTGCATTTTCGTCTTTATCAAAGAAAAACTGTAAAATATACCAAATTTTCTCTTTGCTGATTTCCATTGTTAACACCCTGAAACTCACAACTGCATGGAACAAAAAAAAACAGCAAAGGAATTTTTTTTAGTGTGAAATGTCACCTTGACAAGGAGCAGGTCGTTGATCGGTACTTTACGAGATATCGATCACTACAGCCATCTACCAGGGAAATAATGTATTTATTTTCTCCCAAACGAATATTATCTGAATGTTTATACCAAACTCGCGCTTTTTCATTATTACCAACAATTACCAGAGCTCTTTAATTTTAACAAATTACGATTTTATTTCCTTAAAGGCTCCGGAAGGCGAAAGTCAACCCTCCACCGAAGTCGATCTATTCATATCAACCGAAAAGATTATGGTGCTCAACACTGACCTCAAGGAAATTATGATGGATCATGCTTTGCGTACAATCTCCTACATTGCCGATATCGGCGATTTGGTTGTGCTAATGGCACGCCGTCGGTTTGTGCCATCCGATTCCTGTGGCTCGGACGCTGATGTGGCTAATGGCTGTGGTAATGGCAATAAGGAAGCTCAAGAAAATGGTACTGTAGTTAGTAGTAATGCTATTGGTAGTGGTTGTGGCAGCGGTAACGGTAATGGTAACGGCAACGGCAACGGTGGTACCGTCAATGGCGTTAGCTGCAGTGTTGGCAATGGCAGTAATAAACATAATCGCACACCCAAAATGATCTGTCATGTCTTCGAGAGCGATGAAGCACAATTTATTGCGCAATCAATTGGACAAGCCTTTCAAGTGGCCTACATGGAATTTCTGAAAGCGAATGGCATTGAAGATCATAGCTTTGTAAAGGAAATGGATTATCAAGAGGTGCTCAATAGTCAGGAGATATTTGGTGATGAATTGGAAATATTCGCTAAAAAGGAATTGCAAAAGGAGGTTGTTGTGCCGAAGGTGAAAGGTGAAATACTCGGTGTGGTGATTGTAGAAAGTGGCTGGGGTTCGATGCTGCCCACCGTAGTGATAGCGAATCTAATGTCGGCCGGTGCAGCGGCGCGTTGTGGTCAATTGAATATCGGTGATCAATTGATTGCCATCAATGGCATGAGCTTGGTGGGATTGCCGCTCTCGACGTGTCAGAGTTATATACGCAATGCGAAAAACCAGACAGCGGTCAAATTTACTGTAGTGCCATGCCCGCCGGTAGTCGAGGTGAAAATCAAGCGACCGAATACCAAGTATCAGTTGGGTTTTAGTGTGCAAAACGGTGTGGTAAGTAGTGGAGAATTTCTGAAAGTTTATTAGTTCATCAAATACAGGGTTTGATTGAAAAGTAATGAGCCTTATTTTTTTTAAGTAGTTTTATTAAACCTTTTGGCTTATACAACTAATATTCTTCAAAATAGGACCCTTAAGCGTCAATACACCGCTCGTAGCGGTGCTTCCACTGCAGGAAACATTTTTTAAACTCATCCGCCGGAGTCGCGTTTAATTCGGCTGTCACAGTTTTTTGGAGTCGAAACGCCTCCCCTTCAGCTTTCTTTTCAGGCGCGGCAACAAGAAGAAGTCCGGAGGGGACAGGTCTGGGCTGTAGGGAGGGTGGGGAAGCACCAAAACCCCCATCTTGGCCAATGCAGAGGTGCAGAGGAAGGCGGTGTGCGCCGGCGCATTGCTATTGTTCATCAGTCAAAACCTTTGGAACCAATTTGGCACACATTTTGCGCATTTCAAGTTTTCCGGTCACGATTTCCCGCACATTGTAATAAGTTAAATTTAACTCTTCACTAATCTCACGTAGACTAGCACGACGGTCAATGTTCAAAAATTCACGAACCCGGTTCACATCTTCGTCTGTTTGCGTCGTCGAAGGCCTTCCAGATTGCTGTTCGTCTTCGATGTCCTCCCGGCCTTCCTTGAACGACTTGTGCCACCGTTTTACCTGGGCACTGGACAGAGATTGTTCCCCGTAAGCCTCCTTGAGTAGCCCAATGGTTTCGAAACTCGTTTTGTTTAGCTTTACGCAAAATTTGATCGAGTAACGTTGCTCCAACGATCGCTGCATTTTCGCCGCTGCAAAATCCTAACACACTTTTAAAACAGCTTTCACGCGCGGAGCGATGTTGACTGCACCGCTGTTGCCAACGAACTGAGACCGTTTTCTAGTGGAAGGGGAAGGCCCAACGTTCATTTTCCCCCTCCAGCCGATTCGGTTGATCGCTTGGCAGACGCTCCGCGCGGAAAGGCTCATTACTTTTCAATCAAACCCTGTATAAATTCTTAAGTGTTCGACAAATCTAATTTTAAACTTAATTTTTTTTTTAAATCCACAGATTTGCAGTTTGCTGCGCGGCGGCATAGCGGAACGTGGTGGTGTACGCGTTGGGCATCGCATTATTGAAATTAACAATCAGAGTGTGGTGGCGGTGCCGCATGAAAAAATTGTTAATCTGCTCGCTACATCTGTGGGCGAGGTAAATGAGAAATGAGAAAAAATACGCGCTTATAGTTAACTTTTTTTTGCTCTTACTTTCTCCCGCAGATTTTAATGAAGACTATGCCAACGTCAATGTTTCGCCTACTCACGGGACAAGAGAATCCCATATACATTTAAATTAAGCTTAATTGATACGCTATTACACATACATGCATACAAACATACATACATACTATACTAGTATTTATCAAGAGATTTTTCAATTTAATTTCGCTACTAATGCGCTAAAAAAAATTTATAATACTTTCTTACTCAATAACTAACAAATATGTAAGTACTATTTACACTCAAATACGCTGTACTATTAGCTAAGTAAGTGCAAAAAAGCCGCTGCAAATGGAAGCTGAAGAAAAGAACAAAAAATAAAAATGCTTAAAAAGAACAAATTTGTAACGAATGTAAACAAACGCATACAATCAATGCGCTTAAACTGTTAATCAACCACTTAATTAATTAAGCGCGTAAAACAAAATCACAACGGGGTACGCAAAAGTACTTTACTATAAAAACAATTAAGCTGATATATTGAGAGAGAATTGCAAAAACACATGCGGTAATACTTTCCCGTATACACACGCATACACAGACGGAATGTTTCGTTTTTGTTTTTTACTAATAACTTACAAGTTATAACTAATCGCTAAACTATGAACTCTACACAAACGTACATTTATAAATATTTGCTTTTTCTACTTAAACGCAATAATTTAAAGTCATGGGGGAAAAAATAAAAAATAAAAAAATTTTTGTATTAAAAATTTGTAAGCGGCTAAAAGTGTTGATTGGCCACAAACTCAGATATATTCTTGCGAAGCAGGATTAAGGACCGCTGGCTGATTAATAAATTCGGCGTGGCACGCCAGCAACAAACACAAGATCACTGCTACAATAATGAAAACAAAATCACCAATTGCATAAAAAATATTTAAAAAAAGACTGAAGATGTTTTAAGTATTTATTTATTGCGCAAAAAAAGAATGATGGACAAAAGCAAACAAAATACAACTATGCAATGCAGTATAGACTAATACAAGAGCACACAGTTTTTTGTTTTTTACTAAGAAAAAGCAAGCAATTATACTTTGGTGCCTCTGCATGGTTAAACATGGTTTTACAATCGAGTTCGAATTTGGTTTTTATAAATTATGAAAATTCATATGCGCTCGAAATTGATGCGGTTTCACAGCGTAGGCCATATATATATATGTACGGTATTCAAATAAGTTTGTAAATGCAATTTTTATACATTAATATTTTTAATTTTTATTTAAGTTAGCAGATTTTAGTTGAAACTAAAGTGAATTGATTATTTAGTTCTAATAGTGCCATTGCATATCAATTGAAATTGATATTTTTCCCAAACGATATTTAGATATGCGAAGCGGAAGCTAAATAAAAACATGCTTCTGCGTTTTTTTATATTTTTTTTTATCAACTTTTAAAATGTCTATTTTTCGCAAACGCATTTTTAAGCAGCACTTACATATACATATGTAATATTGTTTTCTATTTGTAATGTTTTAGATATTAATTGGAAATTTTATTGAATTTAATTAATGTTCTATTAACTACATTTATAATTTTATACCAAAAATAAATTTATCTAGGTACATAAAACATATTATAAAATGCTTACGTGCATTAATAAATTTTGTATGATTTCAATGTATGCAAATGCAGTTTTTCTTTCAAGTTATTAATGGTTTCAATTCGAATGAAGTGGTGGTGTAGGCAAAGAAATTTCAAAGGCAAGTCGATACTCTAATTTTCAAACACAATATTTGTATGTAATTGTTTTATTTATGTATCCGCGTGGTGTACGAGTATTTGAAGAAAAATAACAGTAAAGTTTTTATTTATTACATACACATTTCAAGACAAATACTTTTCGCAATTGTTTCGGTTAGGCACCAAAAGTTTTATTTTATTATTTATTATTTGTTTTGTTTTTGTTTGGGGTTAAAAAAAGGCAGCAATTAAGTAGCTAGAAAAAAAAAATAAAAAAACAAATCATATATTACAGTAAATATGAACGGAAAGCCATCTGACACAAATATTTTAATACTTAAATAAAAAAAGATATTTAAAATACTAAAATACATTAAAAATGATTAAAAGAGAGAGAGAAGTAGAGGCAAAAAAAGCTTAAATAAAAATTGAAATGCGTAAAGCTGAACAGCAACTATTAGCAGCGCAACGGGCGCCAATGCAGAGCTAAGCGCTCTCTTGGCTTCAATTTTGTGTACTTATATTAAGGCATCTAACTTGTTTTCAAAACCTACTATTTTGGAAAGCGTGTAAGCGATTAGTCGAAAATGAATTTACCATAAGAAACTAAGGAGTCAGTTAGCATAGACTTAACCACAAATCAACCTGCTATTTGGAAAGTTGCGTAGGCGATACGTCATAACTCAATTTACCGTAAGAAATTGAAGAACCAGTCAATGCGGACGTATCCTAACTTAAAGCCAACTTACTATAAGGGACGCAAGTGTAAATTATTCCAGTTGTAACGTAACTTAAAGAAACACAGAAACACTGTTGGTTTTAGACGCTTAAATTGCGGACTTGATTTGTAAGTGTTAACAGTTTTGTGAGAATCCTTGAAATGAATTTATTTTGTTTTAAATTTCATAAGCCTTCAAAAATATGTACGTGAGAATAGTTTCTCTCCTAAATTTGATTGAAATGTCAACAAATTGCCAAGGCTCACATGCCTAGTATAATAAAAAAGTAATATAAAAAATACGTTGCGGTATGCTAGAGAATTTTGAGCCCAGCCAAATTATGAATTGCTAACAAAGAAGTCATTATTCAAATAATTAATGATAAGCAACTTTAAAAAATTTATTGATTTCTTTTTCTTCCTTTAAATGACTAATTATGTAATACAAGGTGGCACAAAATTAATCATCCATTTTATTTTCGAATAACTTTTTTAAATATAAATAATTAATTGACGCGTACACCACTTTTTGGTGTTTGGCCGAGCTCTTCCTCTTATTTGTGGAAAATGGTTTTTTATGAGGAGCTTTTTCATGGCAGAAATACACTCGGAGGTTTGCTATTGCCTGCGAGCGCTATTAGAAAAAACTTTTTCCATCATTTTGTTGCTTCATGTACGGAGATTCGAACCTACGCACTACCAAATGGTAGTCACGCACCAAGCCATTCGACTACGGCGGCTGCTAGGGCTCATCATTCCTGATAAGTGGAAATTAGGGAGAGTGGTCCCACTACTGAAGCCTGGGAAACCCGCCAACCAAGGGGAGTCTTATCGCTCGATAACTCTCCTTTCCCCAGTAGTGAAGACTCTTGACGCCCTTCTACTCCCACTCTTTACGAAACACACACCAGCATGGCTTCCGAAGAGTGCTTAGCACCACCACGACACCCACCGTCATTAACACCCAGGTAAACCGCGGCCTCAACCAAAACCGCCCCTGCGAGAGGACTGTCCTATTAGCGTTGGATCTAAAAAAGGCTGTCGACACAGTCAGCCACGCCACGCTACTAGATGACATTTTACAGTCGACACTCCCGCCAGGGCTGAAGAAGTGGATCGCGAACTGCCTGAGTGGTCGTCATTCGTCGGTGATATTTCGAGACCAAACATCTAAACAGAGGAAAATAAAGCAAGGCGTACCGCAGGGTGATGCCCTTTCTCCCTTGCTTTTCAACTTCTCCCTTGTCTCATACGCCGACGACTGCTCGATAATGGCTCCAAGGAAAACGACTACCTCGCTAGCCTTTTCGCTTCTTCACTGCGAGGAATCTCCAACTTTCCCCCACTAAGTCCACGGCGACTCTCTTCACCACCTGGACAAAGGGGGTCAAGCTCCAACTTAAGGTAAAAGTTACCGCAGGTTTCACCCCTGCAGACACCTGCTTGAGCCTGAGCCGCCTCCCAGGCACGTCAGGAGACACCTCTTAAACTACGCCGACGAAATCCAGGACAAAACTAACCGTAATCTACTGGATCTGACAGTGTTTAGACAGTCAATAAACGACATTCACCGGGAGACCGTCACCACCTTCTTAAGTTCCCGACCTCCGAATGCCGATATCGGAGTCCAACCACCACCAATCGCAGACGAAGAGCTCCAACTTCCCCGAGAGTCCCGCGTAACCTTGGCATAATTACGTTCTGGATATTGTAGCAGGTTAAACTCATACCTATCCAGAATCGACCTCGACATACTTAACATATGTCCGGCATGTGAAGGCACCCCGCACGACACTAACCACCTTTTCACATGCCCCATCAAACCCACTCATCTAACACCTCTCTCCCTCTGGACCCAACCCGTCGAAACAGCTAGTTCCCTGGGCCTACCGTTAGATGAGCTAGATGAAGATGACCGGTGATTACACTACACTGACAGGGCAAAGGTACTGCTGCAACAACAACAACTACTGCGGCTGCCACTTTTTTGCTAAACAAAAAAAGAAGAAAAAGATGTGATACAAATCTTTATTTTGACCTTTATGCGCCATTGCTTATCTGCTTGCATTCTGCAGTTGTCTAGTTCAGAAGTGTCATATAGGATTGATGTTCGACAGGCATTTGCAAAAATTATAAATTTTCCGACAGAGTGATTAATTTTGCGCCAACTTGTTTTATTTGTATTACTTGTATTTATAATATAATAATACGTTCTAAGAAGGGTTTCACATTGCTTAGAAAGATTTGACTACTTCAGTAATCGTCGTTAAGTTTGAAATAACTAGGCTTTAAGAAAACTGTGGATTTTGAACTCTTATGCTAAGGAAGGACTTACGTTGAGAGAATAACGCTTGCCAGACGTTCACTTCAGTGCATAGTCTACCAAGAAATATTTATATTTATATATGTTGATACAACTATTTGCAAAGGAATTTATTTGATGTGGCACAGTTGCCATGGTAAGAAAATCGTTCAACAGCTGGAAAAGAAAAAATAATTAAATGCCTACACAAAAGTTGACGTGTTAAGCAATTACGACTAATTTCTTACGGTAAGTTGTGTTACGGAAACCAATTCCAGTCTGACTGGCCCTTTAGCTTCAGGTTAGTGATGGAAGAACAATTCAAATTGTACCTTCTATTTATTTGTACAAATCTATTTATTTTTCAAACGCTTTAAAGGCCTCTAAAGTGATATAGTTTTCGAAAATGACTTCGAATATAAATTGAGGCACTAAAACAGGTATGGCTGTAGGAGGATGGCAAACCACTTTTAATATATACCAACACTTTTATTTTAGGTACAGTTGTGTATATAAATTAGGTACAATTTCCAATTAACATTTCTATCACTGATTCAAACATGAGCAAGAGAATATTGCTATTTTAAAAATGAGCGAGCGCTATCGGGTTTTTCTCTCATGAGCCATGACTAGAGTCGTACGAGTAGCGGTTAAGAGCTGGGTAAGAAGTTGCTGCGTTGCAATTTGAAAATGAATTTGAGTGTGTAACAACAAATAGTGTTGATATTTTCGCAAGAGGTTTGCTATTAAATGTAAGTATGTATTCACTTTTAAGTTATTTTTTTATAGCAAACTGAAGAAAATAGTTAAGAAAATTATTGAATTATTTGCGCCAGTGCCAATAGACTTTGAAATAACCAAACAGACAAATTAGTGTAAAATTATTGTAAAGTAAAAATCGTAACCGAGCTTATTTTCCACAGCTACATGTAGTTCAATAGATTAAATTTTGCAAATATGTAGACTAAATTTAAAGTAAAGTAAATTTTGATATGTAGTGCAACTTTGGCCAACAATAAATATTTATCCAATGCAAAGTATTTGTATAAGAATTACAATTTTAAGATTTCATAATATTTCGTTGCAATTTTCCACAATTGGCTTTATATGTATTTACATACCTGCACTCACTCATATACAAATATGTAGGGATGCATATGTACATTAGGGTGCATCACACCATCCATACCAAAAAAAAAGTGGTACTGTTTTTCTAACGGAATTATAAAATTTATTATATTTTAAGACACCCACCAAGATGTCTCAGAAAAATATTATATTAAGGATTACGTGTGCTGGACTGACTTGAAAGCATGCCCGAAAATTGCATTATTTTGATTTCGTTAATCAATTTTTTAACATTTTTAAGCAGTCCTTTTAAAATTAAAATTTTGATTTTTTTTTCTTAATTTTTAAAAACAGATTTAATTTATTAAAACACTCTATTTCGGGTGGTATTTAAAAACAGTCCAGTTCCCATATATCTAAATATTTTTCTGAAATCTTTTGGTTGAAGTCTTAGAATATAATAACTAATAATTTCGCCGGAAAAACCATCGACCTTTTTTACTTGGACACCCTAATGCACATTCATACCATCTTTTGTATAAGCTTCCGCGTTTAATTAAATGGTTTTGTTGAATGCCTGTGGGAGCAGAAGACTAGAGGAAAAACGATAAGCCGAAAAGCTCACGCTTAGCTATTTATACGAGTAATAATAAAATACTAAGCTACTATCAGCAAAAATATGTCTGTATGTATTTTCGAAAAATTACAAAAATATTAAATTTCTTACTTGTGTATTGTTACTGTGTAAAAATTTCAAAAACTCAAAAACGAAAAAAAAATATATATATACGTACTATATAAAAAATCAAACAGATGAGCCGCAGCTTTTAAAGCGAAATTCTCAGCTAATGTAAAAAAATCAGTAAAATAGAAGAAATATAAATAAAATGTGAACATTTAAAATGATATGGCTAAAAATGTTTATTGCATTTCAAAAACAAAAACAAATGCTATAAATGAGATGGTAGTTTAAAGCCAATTATGAAATGCAAATGGACAGCGCAGCTTCTTTCCAACAATAATGCAATCAAATACAATAATAAAAATGTAATAATTAAAAAAAAAAAACAAAGTGGAAATAATAAATGCTGATAAGCAACTAATTAAATTAAAAACAACTCAGTATTTTTTATTTGAAACTTTTTCAGGTTATGGTGTAGTTTTTTTAAAACACTCTGAATATTTTTGAAATTCATGCGCCCCTACACATGCCCGCGGTTTCACTTGCATATACAGCCATGGACAAATAAATAGCACAAATGTGAACCTTATATGTTAAGTTGTGTTTTTAGTACAAACTCCGCTTTGATCAAATAAATTTGTTTGTTTACATTTATTATCCTTATTCATCTTACATTTATGCGAGGAATTTACCGTTTTTTTTCGATGAAATTTTTTGCGTTCTATTTTATTTACACTTATTGCTGTTTTGAAGTGGAAAACACCGACTTGCCTTTGCAAAAGTCCACAAAGACAAATCTATTCAGTTTTGGAAAAACGTACTTTGGACATACGAAACCAAAATAAATAGGATGGGACCAGATGGGAAAACTATTGTACGTCATCCAAAAAATCAAGCGCTAAATCCTAGGTTCACAAAAAAGACGATTAAACACGATAGCTTTTTCCTGGCATGGCGGTGGGCTGATTGTTCGCATGGTTGGTAAAATGGATAGATTTCAGTATCTGGATATACTCCAGAATAAAGTGGAGCCATTTGTGTTTGAGTTTATGCCATTTAATTGGACATTAATGCAGGACAATGAACCAAAGCATACTGCAAAGACAGTGAAGCAATGGTTCAGAAGAGAAAAAATTAATGTACTGGATTGGCCGGCGCAGAGCCCTGATTTCAATCCAATAGAAAATTTGTGGAATGACATTAAAGTCAAAATCGCTAACAAAAATTTTGATGATTTGTGGGTCGCAGTTGAGGAGGCTTGGTACTCAATTCCAAAGGAAAGATGCCACAAGCTTGTAGAAAGCATGGAGCGACGGTTTGAAGAAGTAATCAAAAACGGTGGATACAGTACGAAATACTAATCTGGTAAAACACTATTATTACTTAACTATCTGATTTGTTTACTATTTTTGCTTTTATTTGGAGTTTTTTAGGATGTGCTATTTATGTGCCCAGGAGGTTTCGTGAGTTATCAATCGCCTCGTAAGTTAAATCAGAACTGAAATTCTTTGTGATTTTTTTTTTTGTTTTAGAGTGGAAATAAAAAAGTTTTTTATTTTACTTTTTTCCAAATAAAAAATAATTATTTAAAAACATATTCAACTCTTTGCTTTCAAAGTCTAAATGTGCTATTTATATGACCATGGCTGTATGTAAAAGAGGATACCGAATATATTTAATACTCATAAATAAATTTCTATTGTGGAACAACATCAAGACGCACACCACAAATAGGAGGAGGAGCTCGGCCAAACACCCAAAAAGGATGTACGCGCCAATTATATATATATATATATAATATATATTAGGCCGGGTCAATTTGTGGGGAGGCAAAAAAATCGCCCATTGCTCTGTAAAAATCATATTCTAGGGATCAAAATAAGAAAATTTGTCGAAGGAACCATACCTCTAAAACGAATTCTGATGTCCTCCAATTTGGGTCGAACTTTTTAGTTTCTTTTTTATAACTCACTTAAATTAATTTTTTCATTTACATACATATGTTCTGACTAAATAAATTTCTTAAGAGAAAAAATAGATATTATTATAAATAAATAATAAATATTATTATAAATAAATAAAAATAAAGAAAAAACATAGCCATTTAGCTGATTTTTTCATGTAAAGGCCAAAAATGGTGATATTTTGAAATGATTGTATGGGAAACCCCCCAGGGGAGTTCCAGGGGGTGTGAAACTGGCATGGGTGGATCGGCTGTCCAAAGTTAGTGAGGTCGGTCATACATTTGGACTCGATTGGAGCACTCTAAATGGGTCAAAGTGGGATTTTTCAAAATTTGCCCCTACCCAAAAGTTCGACCCAAATTGGGGGACATCAGAATTCGTTTTAGAGGCATGGTTCCTTCGGCAAAGTTTCTTATTTTGATCCCTAGAATACGATTTTCACAGAGCAATGAGCGATTTTTAAATCGACCCGCCCTAATATATATATATATATAAATAAATTTCTAAATTGTGATTTTTGTCTAGTGCAGCCTCAAAAAGTGGATGTAAAAAGAAAGAAAAATATGTACACATTTTTATTGTAATATAATATCATCATGTTGGTCTCCTTGCCGCGGGGATGAGGCTTAAGTGTTGGTTTAACTCCCATATCATGGAGGTTATCCCACCACGAACTAAGAGGGAAGCTCCCTATGAGCATTGGCTAGCCACCCATCCGCTAAACGGTGGCGGTGGCCCTTCAATCAGCCTGCGGAGATTACCGTACCGACGATCCCACTATTACTCTTTAGCCTGGTATCCTATCATTTCCTTCACTAAGCCAGGGCCTAGTTCCCGCTCTGTCCCTTCAGGGACTGCCTCCACGGCAGCGAGGTCTTTTGCTGGCCACCAAAGCAACAATCCCAACCCTGTCATAAGACTAGTTGGGGACGACACTCTATCCACGTTTGGTGCCAGCAGAGTGTCACGGCAAATAAGTTCTTCACGGATATAGCGAAAGAAAGCTACATACGGGCGGTGATTGATCGAAGAATTAGGTGGCAGCGCTATGTACAAATAATTTTAATTAAAGCTTTGCTCATTTTGTTCAACACATTTTGGTTGCTAAATACATGTATTCTAACCTCTTATTAAATTAAGTTTTCCATTAACATTTTTGGGGCAAATTAGATAGTAACGCAATTTACTATTGTACTTAAGATATCTTAACATTACACTTATTTAGTATACACATATCTTTTTCTACAATTAACTAACAAATTTTTGTAACAAATTTTTCAAAAAAAAGAAACCAAAAATAGGTGGCAACACCAGCCAAAAATATTTTTTTATTAAAGCTTGTTTAAAATGCTTTTTAAACATATATTTTAACCTTAAACTGAAATTTGTAATAAATTGCTACTTTTGGAGTATAATTCTAGTGGCAATGCTATTAAAAAGAAATTGCTTGTGGAAAAAAAATTGCTTTTGGGAATTTTTTTTATATTTTCCCTGATACCCATGCTGTAATACTTAGGTCTATTAGTCTATTACTTAACGAACAGTTTTTTTGTTTACAAACAGGTGGCAACACTTTGCTAAAATAAGTGTCACATTCATATCATTTTTCCACATGGGCTTTCCAACGGTGTAAGAACTGACAAAACCGTTTTTTTAGTGATGTTCTTTCGAAGAAATTTTCTAATCTATTATATAATTTTTAATTACTTTTTTACTAAATAAAAAAAACTGATTTTGAGTGATGAAATCTTTATTTTGACTTTTGCGCGCTCCATTACTTGTCTGTTTGCATACTGCAGTTGTCTAGTTCACAAGTGTCAAATATGATTGAGGCATGACGTTATTATTATTATCAGTCTTTCAATAGGGTGATTAATTTTGCGCCACCTTCTATGTACATACGCATATGTAGAGATGCATTATCAGTGTCTGTTTTTCTCTGGCAACGTACTTCTATAGAATATAAAAATCTTGGTTAAGAAAGAGCGTACAAGGAAGCCGTCTTCGGCTTCACAGTAGGAATATTCAGCTTCCACGGCGAAGCTTCCGCTAATGGTCTGAGAGTGAACGAGTTCGACGGGGTTTGAGCAATATTTCTGATTTTTGCCCAAAAAAAGTATCAACGCGTTTCTTAATCTAAAATTTTTAAATTAAAATCTACTTGGGTGATTATTAAGATGCGAAAAGCTGTAACCGCAGCACTGCCACTGCTCAACAAAGGGATGAGCCTGAGTAGTACGGTCAGACGTCTCTTAATCGGCGTGTTATCTGGGAAGAAAAAAAAAAAAACCGCGGTAAGTCTAACGAAGCAGATGGTATCGTTCCCACGAAAGTCGGTTCTACGTAACCGGAACGACTCGGATTTATATCCGACCAAAGACTGTTACTTCAGCAGCATTACTCGTATATGCACGGGGAATGTTTATGATGCTACAACAAAAACAACGAGAAAAGGGAAGACGCAGCATTACGTTGCCCTCAAGCGAAACACGAGCCGTATAAATAGTATCGCTACCGGGAGTTGAGAAGGGAGGAAAGATGTATGGCGATGAAATAGTTCGTGCCAAAATCACGACGAGTCGACCCAAATGATCACCAAGTTCGATTTAATGGCTAAAAAGATTTTTCCGCGTGATTAATGCAATTAGAAGAGTTAATGGGCGATAGACGATCGATCATGACGTTCTGACTGCGAAAGATTGGAGGCGGTCCTTGGGCATCTCTAGGTATTGAAGTGTGTTTTAATTAAAGGCTGTCTATTGGGACGGTCTGTGTTCAGACTCAACATATTTTGAGTTTTTTGTGCAGTTGCTGCATGGAGCATAACGAAGTGGAATGATTACTAACTAAGGTGTCGTCGAGACTATGATTTAGACACTTTGACTCTCACTTTTTAACTACATTTTGATATCGACTGGCTTTTGCGAGACTATGATTTAGACATGTCGCAGCATTTTCTTTTCCGTAATTCCTAGTCATCTTCAACTGACGTCTATATCCTTGTCTATATTTACTTTTCCTTACCTATTTTTCATTGTTTTATAAATATTACTTGGTAGGGATGTTGGTTACTTCTACGACAAATTTTGTTGAAACAAATTTCGTGTGGTTGGATGAAAACAAATGTTTTATTACAAATTTGTTCGAGTATTTGCGTGGCTTTAAGAATTATTCCTAATTTAAAAACAGAGTTTTTTTTTATAAACACATAGTTATTAAATAATTTGTTAATATTTTAGTCACGGATAGCACGTAAATGATTTGATTACGACAGTGCAATACACAATAAATTGTAAGTGTTGAAAAGTTTCCTAACATCGAAATTGCTGACATGTAAAAATACTGATAAAAATGCGTCTACATACATACCTATCTTATATTTGTACGAGTATACACTCGTATGTACCTATACAGGGTATTGTGTCTTCAAAAACTAAGTGGCCACTTGAATTTCTAAACCTAAGCAGGTATCTCACACAGACTTAAATGCATTACAAATAGATACTTATGTGTTAAAGTGGTCGGTAAGTACAAAGAAAGCGAAGACTACTGACTTCTTGTAAGCCATGCAATGAGGATAAAGTAACAAATCGTTAAAGGATATTGGAAAAAAGTAATGTGAAAGTGGCTAGTGTTGTCAAAAGCAAATCTGGTCTCATACGAAGCAAAAAAGTCAAATAATAATGAAAGAGAGAATAAGACAAAAAAAGATTAAGGAAGGGGAGGAAAAAATCAGAAATGAAAGCAAAAATACTTTGAGCGCAGCAAAACCAACATAGATACCTAAATATGTATTTACTTGTATGTAAAGAGTTAAGCTGCAATGTGCAATGCATACATAAGCACACATAAATATGTGTGCACGAACAAGTGGAAATAAGAGTCGAAACATACGGTTGCGGCTACTGAAATCCGACCACAAATCAAAAAAAAAAAAAAAATCTCATTCATGGGTTTCAATATTTTTGCGGCTGAATGTTTTATAACTACACTATCCCTTAATACTCGGTATCTGAGGGCATAGGCAGCCCCCTCATTGTGGAGCAGAAGGAATAAATATATATTGCCATGCGCTGCTCTACACTTAGCGCAAAGTTATGACCGATTCCATGTCAAGTGATCACAGTATTTTGGACATTATCTTCAATTCTTCTTCAAATTGGTTTATTTTTGTATGGTAGGCTGGAGTATATACATATATATATATATATATAAGAAGTAAAGTGAAACAATTTAAAAAAAAATTCTATAATTTTTAAAATTTTTATATAATTTTTTTTTAATTTTTTAGGATAAAGTAATTATGCTTTAAACTTTTTTTTTTGGGAAAACATTATACTTTTCATTTAAATTTTTTGGAATTTTTTGAACGGGTTTTATAAATCTTTTTTTATAATAATTTAGGACAAAGTATGCGGCCGCCGTAGCCGAATGGGTTGGTGCGTGATTATCATTCGGAATTCACAGAGAGGTCGTTGGTTCGATTCTCGGTGAAAGCAAAATTAACAAAAACATTTTTCTAATAGCGGTCGCCCCTCGGCAGGCAATGGCAAACCTCCGAGTGTATTTCTGCCATGAAAAAGCTCCTCATAAAAATATTTGCCGTTCGGAGTCGGCTTGAAACTGTAGGTCCCTCCATTTGTGGAACAACATCAAGACGCACACCACAAATAGGAGGAGGAGCTCGGCCAAACACCTAACAGAAGTGTTGATATTTTTTGATTATTTTTTGTAAATCGTGTTTTTTAATTATTTACGGTGTGTTTCAAGAACCTTTTTTTTTAATTACTAATTTTTTTTAATGTTTTATTAAACAATTGTATTTTTTTAGGATAAAGTCTGCTTAAAAAAATTTTTTTTGGGGGAAAAGAATATATTTTGTGTTCGAGATTTTCCCCTTTTTTTTGTTTTATTTTTTTATTTTTTGGGTTAAGTATATTTATATATACTAATTGGTGCTTATGCCATTTTTGGAGCTACTCCTCCTATTTATGAAGTGCGTTTTGATGTTGTTTCACAAAAGGAGGGACCTACAGTTTTAAGCCGACTCCAATTTTTTTTATAACGAGCTTTTTCATGGCAGAAATACACTCGGAGGATTGCCCTTTAGGCTTTAGGCTTATTACTTTTTTCTTCATTTTTGTGTTTCACCGAGATTCAAGCCTACGTTCTCTCTGATTTTCAAATGGTAGTCACGCACCAAACCATTCGGCTACGGCGGTCACCGTATAGGTTAATCATACTTTAATAAATTTTTTTTTAAAAATACTCGCTGTTTAAAGTTTTTGATAGTTTCTTTCTAATATATTTATAAAAAATTTTATTTTCATTTTCAAAGATAAAATATACTTAATAAAGAAAAAGTAATTTGTTAATTTTTTTTTCGATATTTGTGGAAGAAGCATTTTTCATTTTATATACACCTTTTGTTTGTAGTATTTAGTCTAATCTTTTCGAGTTATATTTAAATGAGTACAGCGAATCAGTGAAAAATATCGCTGTAGCGATGTACTAAATTATATACTCCCGTACGAGTATTTACAAATCGATTGGAAATCGATCGAAGTGTTGCTACGTACAGTAGTAAGCAGATAAACAATACACACAGCTCCATATTTTATCACCTCAAATTTGCAAAAATTTAATAAAAATTAGTCCATCATCTTCCTTGTAAAAAGTGTAATAAATTACACTTTCTCTTGGGCTCACTCGTGTATTTTCATAGAGATCGAAATGGAATTGCTTGTTCCTTTTAATTTGAGAGCCAAGTGTTTGTAGTTTTACGCTTCTTATTAGCCTTAGGTCTGCGAACAGCCAGTAGTCGCTGGGAGTCCACTCTGGCAAATACGGTGGATGTGGGAGCAATTCTAAGATCCATTCATGTAGTTTTGTCATTGTTTTGATTGAAATGTGACACGGTGCATTGCCTTGATGAAACAATATTTTTTTCTTTGTCAAATGTGGTGTTTTCTTTGAAATTTCGGCCTTCAAACACTTAAAAAGTATATATATCCTTAAAAACAAAAATTATTTACAAAAGACTAAAAAACATTTATAAAAAAACAAACAGTTTCTATATTGTTTATACTAACATAAAATTAAAAAAAGATTTTCCACATTATATGTTATCCTAAAAACTGCAAAACAATTATTTATAAAAAAATTAAATAAAAAACAATTTTTAAAAATGTAAACATTTTTTTTTTCCAAAAATTTCAAACAAAAAAATAATATATGTTTACTCAAATAATTCTTTTATTAAGTACTAGCAAACCCGGCCCCCTTCGCTGGGCATACTAAAATAGAATAGATATGGTTTAGAACAGAAAATATATGGTTTTCATATTATTTATTTCTTTATTCTTTATTCAAGCGCTTTGGCATAAACAATATTTTTTGTTTTTCTATTTGTTTTTGAGTAAATATAAAATATAAATTGAAAATCAGGAAAAAAGAAGATTGTTTTTAAATTTCAAATCAACGCATATGAATAAACAATCGTCTTTTTTCCTGATCATCCATGAATTTTTCGTTTCAATTTATATGTTTTATTAAGCATTGGAGCTTTATCCATTTATATTTTTCAAAAAAAAAAAAACGAAAAAAATTGTTTTTTCCACGAACACATAATTTCATTCGGATTTCACATTAAATTCTCAAATTTCGTAAGAAATTATTCACTGTTCCAAAATCCACTCCAAAAAAATTCACAAACAATTTTTACATGTTGCACTTACGTTTTTTCCTTATGGCATCCAAATCAGAAAGAAATATTGACACATTGTTTGTTGTAAGTTTGGTTTAATTCGGTGCAAAGACACGGCGGATCCACGTTTTGGCATATATTTCGAGACCCTAGTCATCAATAGGTATGAAAATTACCCCGTATTAAAGCACATATCAACAGCTTTCATTTGATACCCATATTGTACATACACAACCAAAGGTTACCCGGGTCCACGTTTTGACCTATATCTCGAGACCCCAGTCACGTAGCGGCATGAAAAATACTCTGTACTAAGGCATTCACCAACAGCTTCAATTTGATATCCATATTGTACAAACACATTCTAGGCTCCACGTTTTGGTCTCTATCTCGAGACCCTAGTCACGGAGCGGCATGAAAAATACTCTGAACTAAAGCATTCACCAACAGCTTCCATTTGATACCCATATTGTACATACACGTCCGAAGGTTACCCGGGTCCACGTTTTGACCTATATCTCGAGACCCTATCTACCTATAGGTATTCAAACTATACGGAAATCATCTTCAATACCTACTTAACAATGTGTGTAAGTTTGGTTTAATTCGGTTCAAAGATACGGCGGGTCCACGTTTTGGCGGGTCCAAGTTGACTTTATTTTATATATAAGATTTTTTTCAGTTTGTGTCCGAAAAATCCAAACATCTTACGGAACCCTATTTTTTTCCAAAATAAAATGTAATCCATGTTACTCGTGGATAATGTAGTTTTCGAATGGTGAAAGAATTTTTAAAATCGGTCCAGTAGTTTTTGAGCCTATTCGTTACAAACAAACAAACAAACAAACAAACAAAGTTTTCCTCTTTATAATATTAGTATAGATATGTTTTCCTAAAAACTTAAACCCGGAACTTTTTTAAATGCCAAAAAGAATCAAAGATATTTCAATCTAAAGAACTTTATACCAAAAGTTTTAACATAAAATAATTCTCAAATTTATAAATTTATTGGCGACAATGTCCAAAATACTTGAATTACTTGAAAATTTTGAAATATTGACTCGCTCATCTCATTTTTATAGCTCAAGAATTTTTCTTAATTTCTTTGTAGTTCTTCAAGGTGTGGTGCCCTGAGGCGGCCAAGTTGAGAAGTTGTGTCTTCTTTATAATATATTATATTCACATACAGTGAAACCCTTTATTTGGCGGACATTCACCATCAGCCAGCTTTTGATTGTCCAAGAGAGATGATCACTCAAAAGCGAGTAATTTCTTCTGATACATAAGATTTGGTATTGAAAAAAAATTCCGCTCAAGGGAGATGTTCGGCTAACTGAGGTGTTCGTTAAGAGCGGCTATACTGTTAGCCCCTCACAAAGATATGTCTAATAATAGTTTTCTGGAAGGAGGTTAAATGTAGCTGGAGTTGATTTTTTAACATAGTGAGCTGAAAGGCAGAAAAAGAATTGTTTTACATGAATAGGTGCGATAAGCCCATTTTATACTTCATACCACCAGCGGTTGTTCCCAAAATCATTAAACTGGCTATGACAAGAAAAAGCAAATGGAATCGAGATTTCTGAAAATACCATGTCAAGGGAAAATCGGTTAATATAGGGTATCAGTTCAAAGCTTCTATGTATATCAGGAAGAAATTCAATGCACATATTTGTACCTACTAAAACATCTGCAATAACCGAGCAATGAAGAACTCGTTTTGCTGATTAATACACTCGACTCATAATAAAGAGAAATGATAATAATTTCTTAAAAAAATTGTATTTTATTCAAAATCAACATCGGCCCTTTAAACTTAACCACCCTTTATATTTTTTTCTTTCAATATTTAAACCCACTTTTATTATTCTTTATAATACTCTTGTAACGTTTTGTTATCTTCCTTGCATTATTACTTACTTATGCCAATCTGACTAACAAATTATCAGTCTCTTTCAATATTTAAACCCACTTTTATTATTCTTTATAATACTCTTGTAACGTTTTGTTATCTTCCTTGCATTATTACTTACTTATGCCAATCTGACTAACAAACTATCAGCTTACACACTACATATTTACATGTAATACTACTAGACTTGAGATGAGATATTTCCTTTCCTTCCGAAAGCTTACTGACCACTTTAATGCATAACCATCTGTTTGTAATGCATTTTAGTTTTCTTCAGACACCTGCTAATATTTGTTATTTGCACAGTAAGCTGCATTTCATACTACAAATGGCTCTAATGGGTAGAAAAAAAGAGCAAAATTCAATATCTTAAATTCAAGGTCGCTGCACACTGTCGTCATGCAAAAAATATTATACAAGTATAATCGTTCTTGCTGAAAGGCTTGGAAGTGCTTTTTGCTTTTAAATTTTGTACTGCTTCTAATAATGATATTAATAAAAATAAATAAATAATGAAATAAAAAAGATGCAGCTACTCTCCATGAAAGTTAAAATTTTGCGTTTAGAATATTTTACATTAAAATCTAAAAATTTCGTTTTTTTGTAAACAAATGGTACAAATATTAAAAAATAAAGCTTCAATGCTTCATATTCTGTAACATATTCTTTCCCTTTTTTTTTGATCAAAACTAAATATCTTTGAGGCCGGAAAAGAATTCAGTTTAGAATATCTCTTTCATACTTACTTCAATAATCTTGGAAACTGTCTGTCAGTTGGTGCAAACAACATTATATTACAATTGATTATAAAAATTTCAGTAAAGTAAAACTAAGGCTTTCTTACAGGTCACTACAGACTGGGCAGCCGCTGACACAAACTCCTGTCGTTTCTGTGTGCAATTCTCAGACATATTTTCTTCTCAAATGCGATGCCTTATGGATAAATACATGTAAACATCTCGGCACCATACGCCCAGAAGAAAGTCACATACTCTTAGCCCAACCTAGCTCTGTTCTGGGCTTACTATGGAAACTGGGCTTAAATGAAGAATTGTGAAAAGTGGTGGGCCTCAAGATCTTAAGGTCGAAGTGCAAACCTTCCACTATTCAATTCTATTTCAAAAACTAAGACATCTCCTTTTTTCATGATCTAATTTTGAAGAAATAATAGATAGTTTTCGTGGAACAACATCGAGATCCATACCACAAATTGGAAGATGAACTCGGCCGAACACCCAACAAAGGATGTATTAAAATTGCCTGTGAAGCCATCATGGAAGTCTGTTTAGTAGTTTCGTCAGTTAGCGTGTTCAAGCAGGCAAACAAAGTATTTTTTTTTTAACAAACTTTTATATCCTGCATTTTCATCAAAACTAGAGATCTATCGAATATCACATCTCATTCTATTCAGCCTTACTGGTCAAGATCAAGTGCACGAAATTTTATCACGCTCATTTATTTTAGCACTTCTGCATATAGCCTTAACTCAAGACATATATAATGTCAAAGTATTAGAAGAGTCTGCTCAGACTACAGTTCTTTAGTGGAGCTGTTACCATATTACCCTATTCAAGAATGATAGAATACTAGATTTGGCTAGCCAAAGCGAAATTGTGAGAGTAATGCAGTAATGTCATATGGGGCTTGATAGCACAATTGCACACAGCAATGAACAGGAATTTTCGCGTCGATATATGACAATGCATGAATCATGGATTCATGACTTCACTCCGGAATATAACGATCGTCATCTGAGTGGACAGCAACTGGTGAACCTCGTTCAAAGTACCCGAAAGCAAATATTTTTCTGTAATTTTTGAAAAGCATTTTGTATTTAAATACTTTTTAAAGTGAAACAAATTTTGATGTTCTTTTAAATGCAGATCACATTGACACCGCATTGAGGATCACGCTTTGTATCTATAGTTGCCTACACCTTCGGCTGTCCTAGGTTTCGGTATCGATCTTGATAGCCTTGCTGATAATTTTACAATTTTTAGGTTGCGTAGTCTACGTGCAATTTGAATGTAAGTCTTGCAGCGATCTACGCAGAGTGGCTGGCGAATCCAAAGTTCGAACTGGAGCCTTTTCGGCCTTTTGGCACATAATAGTCGAATTCGAGGAGTAGTCGCTATTGAGCTTGAAGAACAGTAGACCGGCTCCAACCAAGCGCTAAAATACTTTAGTATTAATGTTCAATCCATGCTCACAACCTTTTTTTTCCGGGATGCCGCTCGTGAAAAGGAAACTCTCATGAGTACTGCTATACCGGCATAGCAGTGTGCACGACTTGTAGCCTCACAGCTACACCTACGTACTACACACCTCTCCACTATCTACCACTCTCCCCGTGGAACTGTCCAAAAAGGAATTACTTCACGGGGCTAGTTATGTCATAGGCTGCTAGTTATTTTGCCTACGAACCTCCGCGCGTCTTAGATCATTGTGGATATATTTTGCATGCGCGCAGATTCGCTTCCAGTTATCACTCGATTTTAGCATAAAATTTATAATATTTTCTCCATTTAATATACCACAGGTTTCGGGAGCATGGGAAGCGTGGGCATTGGAACAAAACGTGATCAGCGTCTTCTTCCCTCTCCGTGCAGATTGGGCAGTTTGGAGAAATGTCATGGCCAAATGTCAGGTCCTGAAAGAAATTGGGTTAGGTGGAAGTTCATTTCCCCATGGTTCCTTTCTAAACACGTCGTATGAATGGGTATTATCCCATGCGTCCATCTACCTTTCGGTGATCTGTTCCAACGGTCTAGCCAGTGGATGATCAAACGACGCCTTTCTTCTTCTACAATAGTTTTATGACTTGCTCGACCGTCGTGTTCAGATAGCCTCATATACACTCTCTGCATTTCTTGCGCCAAAATGCCTATCGGGACTAGTCTTGCTATAACGAAGGAAGCATCGTCCGAAATTGTACGGAAGTTGCAGATAGTCCGCAAAGCGCTTAGTCGATAGACGGCTGTCTGTTTTTTTGTGAAGTTCAGTGCATCAGCCTAGATCGGTGCGGCACACACTGGGGATTTTTGTACAGAGATGCGGAAAAAAGTATACATCCCAAAAAATATTTACATTTTTACTACTAACGAAGTTGTATATATTTGTGTATGGAAAGAACATGTTTAAAAACTATTTTTTAAAAAAATTAAAAAAAAAAATGTTTTTTAAAATTCATAAATTTTTTTTTTTTTTATTAATATAAGCCAGCAAATATTTACGCACAGGATACATGTAAGTTCATAATTCTGAATTATCCTCAAAATGTCAAAACAAAATTAAAAGTGTTTCGTTATCATTATGCACACACTAGAAAGCGTTTAGTTATTATCATTGCCAAAAAATAATCAGTGGCGCCTGGTGGCACCTGCAATTGATTAAAACTGAAAGAGACGCTATTAAGAAACACGTTGATACTAGTTTCTAACCGTAGGTAAATGTAGCTCAACTTGCAGATCCAAGAATATGAAGGAATATGATTTTTTTTTTTTCGTAAAATTAATTATAAATAGATAATCAAATGCTTCACAGCCTTTGTTCTTCCGGTTAAAATATATAAAAATATCATACCCTAAATGAAAAATAAAAAATTGGAAGTCGGCTCAAGCAAAAGGAAAAAAAACCACCTTGGGCTTTGAAGTTTTTTCTTAGTCAGTTCAATACTATAAAAAAATTATACTTTTGACATATCTATAAAAAAAAAACTGTAAGTCGGAGTTTATTAATTCTTTTTGATTTTATTGTTGGTTCTATTCTGGAATTTAGAAATATCATTAAACATTGCGTAGGTGGTATGTTGCAAATTTGACTTTTTTCCGCTAAATCCCCAGTGTGCGGCATACAAAAGAACCGAACTGACTACCTTCTATATAGTATTTTTTTGCTGTGGCTAGGCCCGCCATTGTTTGGCATTATTCGCGGCAGACAGAACTGTACATTCGATGCCTTCTTCTTAACGTATTCCAGTTGCGTTTGAAGTTTAAATGACTGTCAACCATCACTACTAGGTATTTAATAGCGGGTTCTGAACTAATACCACAGTCCCTACATTTACATTTAGAGTGTCTACTATCTTCCTGCTATGTATTAGACTTTAGCCAAGTTATGCCCACCACCTGAGCGGATTTCAGTGGGTGCCTCTGTCTCTGTGTATGTACATATGTGTATGTGAAAAAGCTCTTGTGCTTTGTGTGAAGGCAAGTTGAATGGGAATCAAATGTTGATCGCCAACTAAAGCAGAATTTTATGCAATGCTATGCGCGCACTTGACTTTGATTTTTCCACATATGTATGTACTTTTATATGAAGTGTGTGTTGAACTGTGTGTATGAACGATAGCAATTTGATGCTGAAAAAATCGACACCCTAGAGTAAATAGAAAAATGTAAAAAGGAACCACTGCATCGAAATTACATACATGTAGATATGAACGCTTTTTATGTCGTTTGAAATTACATACAGATTTTCTTTTTTTACTTATTTTTTTCTTCGTTTTTTTGTTTTTTTAAGAATTACTATTTTTCCAACTTTAACCACTTTCTTAAATTGCTGCGGGCACGACAACGACTCATGGGCTGCCATGATACATATCTGAAGCATTGCAAGATGAGCCGAATCAATCCCACTTCCGATGCCTTGTTTGCCTTGTTGAATGTGCAACTGATTGCATGGGGGGATTGTTCACTTGCCTTTAAACTCATCCATAATGTGATATTTTATTTGCAATTCAATTCCAATAGCAATGAGCAACTTGTCTGCGGGAAGGCAGTCAATATCGGGATAAATATGAATACACACATACACATACACACATATGAACGTGTAGTATTAATGTGGTTGAGTGCATTGCTGCATGTATGCCAATTGATGTTGAGGAGTCGCGAAATACACACACACACACACACACATACATACATACATATACATATATACAATGTATTAATGCAAGCATATAGGGCGTAATATATATCTGCAAGCATCCAAAGTGCAAGTACATGTCGCATGCATCATTGGTTGCGTTTGAATTATTACCATTTTATGTAATTGCATATTTTGTTCTTCTTCATGTGAGAATGTGCATGTGGGAGTTGGTGTCTCAGTCGGCTGCAAGCCCACGGGGTCTCAAAGCCATTATTTATCTAAGAATCTACTTTTAGTACGACTATGTATACATTTTTGCACAGTAGGCAATTAGATAAGTTTGTTTTTAAAACAATTAATGTAATTTAGAATATTATATGTACATAAATGTATCCAAATTTGAAAATAATAAAAAATATCATTGCATTTACAGTTTATATTTAACTGGAATATAAGAGATTCTAAATCAGTATGAAAGGCTTAACTTAATGTACGAAGGTTGCCTTTTATATTTTGCGCCCAATAAGAACGAGAACACAGTAAAATAACAATGCAAATGACCTTATTGGGTTTCAAAATATTCTCCTTGGAAGTCAATACACGTCTGCATTCTCTTGAACCAATTTCAAAGCACTTTCGCCACTCATAAGTGGATACCTCCAAATGAGCTCTTTGAAGGTTTCAACATCTTCTTCAGGCGTTTGGAAGCGTTTACCTCGCATTTTATTTTTTACATTTGGGAATAAAAAGAAGTCCTTCTGTGCCAAATCAGAGCTGTATCGCGGATAACTCTTAATTTGGTCTTTTGAGTGCTTTGCATCACCGCGGCTGAATTTATTCAACATTTCTTTACACCAATCGACACGAGTCCTTTTTTTTGGCAATTATCAATTTATGCGTTATCCGACGAGAACAAATCTTTCTGACGACCAAATACTCATGCAATATTAAATATATGCCGATCTCACTAATACTAAAGATGCCTCTATCTCGTGATATATCATATGGCGTTCTTCCGATATCAATTAACGCACAGCACGGATTATTTCTAGCACAGCAACCGTTTTCGAATGGCCTTCTTCAGACGGAAAGAATAGACGGCCAGGTAGAACTCGTTACAATAGCGTTTCATAGTGGCTAATGGTGTTTCAATGTCAAAAGTCGAAGTGATCAATGCACTCTTGTCTTGATATTCCACGTTGAATATTATGTCAACAGTTTTCACGAACTAATTCCATCTTTCGGCCTTAACAACTGCGCTGTTAGTTCTGCCTTCTCTAAACTAGATAAAGAGGTAAAGCGAATGGGTCTGGTGGTGAATGAGGACAAAACGAAGTACCTCCTGTCTTCAAACAAACAGTCGGTGCACTCGCGTATCGTCACCCACCTCATTGCTGACAGTTATAATTTCGAGGTTGTAAAGGACTTCGTTTGATTAGGAACCAACATTAACACCGATAACAATGTCAGCCTTGAAATCCAAAGTAGAATCTCTCTTGGCAACAAGTGCTACTTTGGACTAAGTAGGCAACTGAGCAGTAAAGTCCTCTCTCGACGAACAAAACTAACACTCTACAGGACTCTTATCATGCCCGTGCTAACGTATGGCGCAGAAGCTTGGACGATGACAACATCCGATGAAGCGTCGCTTGGAGTGTTTGAGAGAAAGCTTCTGCGTAAGAGCACGAGAAAGAAACGACTGGCGCGCTTTGTTAAACTCGGTCAAAATCGCATAAGCGGTTATCGCGCCAATTAAGAAGAAGAGAATTCCATCTTTTGGGTGAGATGAATTTTTCAACCTACTAAACAAATAATAAATAAAGCTTGTGAGTTATCTATATGCAAATGTATGCTAAAAAATACAAAACTTTTCGACCAAAAAAGTCAAATTGCAGCTTATTACACGTAGTGTCGCAAAGGCGCAAAATATAAAAGCCAGCCCTCCTACAGGCGTTTTTCTAAAGAATCGATGTAGTGTGAATTATATTACTAATACTGACTGATAAGTTCACGGGAATGGCACCATTTTATATTATTAAATATAATACTCTTTGGTGAAAAAAACTGATGGGCGATTGTAGCCATAAATATATAAGGCATTACTAAATCTATTTTTAAAGCGATCGTGAGACTTCAGGAGGGATAAGAAAAAAGAAAAAAAAAATTGTTTCAAATTATTGTACATTAAGCGGTACACGGAGTCCATAACAGTGATATCTGAAACTCTCACTAATATTTCTCCCAAAAATCGCTCATTCTGTTCTTGACGTCTTTCTCTGCCCGCTGCTATAGTGCAGCCCAGGTAGCAGAAGCTATCAACGCTCTTCACTTCTTTGTCCTCCAACATTATGTGGCTATTGTGGGTGTGGCTGATACTTGATGCTTTGGTTTTTTCGACGCTTACTTCAAGCTTGTCTTTACATGCCAGCCTAGTAATGCTAGCCTTCGTTCGCTTTCGCTTGCATATCGGTCAACTGGTGCGGTAGCAGACAAATCGTCAAATCCTCAAGCGTTGGTCGAGAATGCGTTACTTATAGTAACATTGTGCAGTACTGCCAGTTTGCTTTGATCAAACGAATTATTTCCGGTGGGAGTCTTCAATGCTAGCCAAATTGCGTTGCGTTTAATGGTGTCGAATGCCTTCTTGAGGTCAATCAATAGAAGGTATAGCGGCGAGCACTATTTGACCGACTGTTCGACTTTGACGCGTAGCGTGTTTGGTTGGTCGACGCATCCGAGTTGCGGGCGGCGCAATCCCGCTTGGTCATCTCTTAAAGAGCTTTCGGCGTATTTCAGCCTTCTTGGAAGAATTGTTGCTAGTATTTCGTAGATGGTGTTGAGAAGGGTTATGCCTCTCCAGTTATCACATTTGCGTAAGTCGCTTTTCTTCGGAAATTTAACGATGATGCCTTTGGTCCTCGAATGTGACAGCTGGTTGTTGATCTATACTGCGGAAATAAGCAGATATGTACATAGTATTGCAGCCATTGTTTGTGCGTCTGCTGATATAAGTTCCGGTCGGATTCCATCTTCACCCGTTGCTTTATTTACTTTTAACTTGGCGATTGCATCCTTACTTTCTTTTATGCTTGCGGTTGTTGTTGGGATCTACTTGTTCGTGTTGCTGCTGATTGCTTCGCAGTAGCCATCGCCTCCATTGATCACTTTGTTTGTAGAGCTCCCTCCCTCCATCAGCGGACTTGGCTGGCAGAACTGGTAAGCAGCCTGCGGTTCAAATCCTTGATTGGCTGAGAGATATAACTCTCAATATTTCTGGAGATCTCTGGGAATATCCTTTAGTTTTCGACTTTCTGACTACTGCAGTGTCTTTCAGGCTAAACTAATGGCAATAATGAAAGTCCTAACTCTGGTACAGTGCGATATGATACCTGGAGATAAGATCTATATTTTCACTGATAGGCAGGCGGGAATAAAATCCTTCACCAAACAGTTGACTACCTCCAAGTCAGTCATGAAATTTCGCACATCACTTCAAGAGAAAGCTCAGCCATTTAACCTAAAATCAATATGGATATCACAAAGGCCAGGTGATATTGAGGGTAGCTGCGAAGCCGATGAACTAGCTAAACTTGTCGCCAAATTGACACAGACAATGCTATAGGCATACCCTTACTGACTTGCAAGCTACTTATTTTTGAGGAAATCTTAAGAGTAGCGAATAAAAGATGGCGTAATGAAGCAATGCTAAACTCATAGAATCTCTGCTAAACTAAAATAAGCACAGTCTTAGCACACTGATTTCCGTTATAATGGACTCTTTCTAATAGGCAGCCACGTTCCAAGGATGGGCATGCAAATCAGGACTTCTGCAGAAGTTATTTTTATGAGAAAGAGGAAGGTATAATCTCGCATCTCCTGTGCCATTGTCCTGCTCTATCTAGACGTAGATTTACCATTTTAGGTAAACAGTACAGTTTACAGTTAAATAAGGACAGTTTAAATAAGGAATCTTCAAAAATTTCTGTAAAGTACATATTTGTTTTAGGAGAGATAAGGACAAGTCCCCATGGGCCTTGAGCCTAAGTGTTTCCTATAATGGGCAACGGCTTCAACCTAACCTAATCTGTTATGGAAAAACACAACTAACAAACTAAGCCTCGCCCAAAACAAGATATAGCACACCCATAAAACTTACCAATACCAGCTGACACTTTCTGAACTAACCTTAAGAGGAAGGCCTATTGAGATGTATTTTTTATATTAAGATAGAGCATTCTAGCTTTAATAGTTATGAAAATATGACAATTTAAAAACTAGTGTTATATGGGAGGTGGAGGTATTTGTGGGTGGGTTTTGTTCATATTAACATATTTTTGTACCAAATTAGAAGCTTTTAGCTCAATTTTTGCAATTAAGGGTAATTTTTTATAAGGGCCTACTTACCCCTGCCATCATTTCATTAGTGACACTAGAATAAATTTTGAACCACGAGTTTAGTGGTGGTGGAGACAAAAAAAAAAACAATGCCTATTCATTTCCTCTTAATATTTTGTAAAAACAAAACCAAAATAAAATTTTTAATTTAATTAGTATTATTTTTTATTTATTTGCTACAATATATTGCAATAAATGGGTCAAACAAATCAAATGTACCCGCCTAAAAAGTTCACCGCTTCGACTTTGATAAAATTTGATAAAGATGCTCTGCTTAAAATACTGAGCGATTCCATGACAAGTGAACTAAGTATTCGCGTACAATTTTCAGAAATTTGGTTTATTTATAGGCTTGAGTTTAATGAGAAGTAAACTGAAAAAAATTTAATCATATTGAGATTTATTCAATTTTGAGTCTTTTAAACTGAAATAACTTCGGTTCTTTTTAATATTTTTGCAACTTTTTTTAACTTCTTAGAATAAACAATACTTTTGGAAAACATGTTTTGTAAGTTCTTGTAAAATACAAAGTTTTTGTTAATAAAAAATAGTTTTGTAAGTTATAAATATATATAAAATATAAAGTCTTTGTAAATAAACACAGATTTATGGGCCAAAACCCCTTTTTTATGGAGGCTTTAAACTTTCCTTAACTTTTGGTCTCATCAAATACAGTAACCGAAACTTCCATTTCATATCATTGTTTTATTTACCTTTGGTCAGCAAAAGTTGGACTGGCTGTATTAACAACTATTTTCGAAATAATTATACGGAAACATTGTACCGCACATCCTCAAAATAGAATAGAGCAATTTTGGCATACAGACAGCTTTCCGGTCAACTGAATGAATGAATGTATGATAAACGTAAATATTAATCATACGCCCCAGCAAATTTATCGACAGAGGCAACTCTTTGTTATGCAAATGTAAATATGCAGCTGTTGGAGAATTTCACTAAAATATAAAAAAAATATTTGAATACATCAGGATGTTAGTATATTTGTATACGTATGCATATGTAGAAACATACATACATACATATATAGCATTGCATAGGCAGAGCAACTAAAAAAAAATAGGTTGCGCTTTTAAATTAAAAACTATTTGAGCGAAGCCTACTCATTGACTAATAGAATATTTAGAATATTAAAAATTAAGAAATAAATGTTCATGTAAGTACAAGGATATCTTTTTAGCTTCTAGAATTTCTCTCTTTTCATGCGCTGAATATCTGGTATTATTTGTAAAAATATAATTGGGAAACTCATTAAGCTCGCCTGTTTGATTTTAGCACCATTTTTTTTATGTTGTTTGTCCATAGCTGTTGTTTGGCAACTATCGTTTTCAAGTATAATCAAGAAAAAACTCATTAACGAAATGGAGCGAGCTTTGCAGGAATCAAAGTGTTGTTACCTGCGGCATGGTAATATAAATTGATCATCCAAATTAAGCGATTAAATCACTCTAATGAAGCAAATTTTGATATTTATTTTTGGAAAGAAACTAAATAGCATAGCTTCCTAAGTGAGCGTGAACTGTACGACACACCAGATGGTCAAAAAATAAAAGCGATAACGTTTGGCGCAGCTCAAGGATCCATTCTCGGCCCCAAACTCTGCAATCTGAGCTTACGATGAGCTATTGAGCATAGAAATGTCAGAAGATACATATCTAGTGGGATACGTGGACGATATGATGGCGGCCATACTAGCTCGGGACACTGAGGTCGCTAGAAGGAAGCTGAACCAAGTCATGATAAGGACGCAAATATGGCTTGAGGACCACGACCTGGAGCTCGCCAAACATAAAACTGAAGTCATCCTTATGGCACGAGGTCACATGCCACTCGAGGTTAGCATGCACATAGGCGACACGTCCTTAGTGACCCAAAAAGTAGGGAAATACATAGGTATTCAATTTGACTGCAGGCCTACTTTCTGGGCCCTGATACGGCATGCAGCTACCAAAGCAGCAAAGGTCACGGGTATGCTAAGTAGATTAATGGCAAACATCGGTGGGCCAACACAGAACAAATTAAAGCTAACTATGACGGCCACAAGCTCAATTCTTCAGTACAGCAGCGAAGTATGGGGAATTGTGCTAAACTGCAAAGCCAAGCGCAAAGCACTGGAGCGGCACTCAGACTCGCCTCAGCCTACCACATTGTCTCAGGCGCAGCAATTTTCATGATCAGCGGGCAGATACCCATTGACCTCATGGACTGAGAATAAATGGATGCGTGGGACTCCAAGAAGAAACACGTCATCACTAGCTTCTCAGAACGGAGATGCCAAACCATGCTGCGATGGCAAAGCCGATGGGACACTGAACCGAGTGGCAGATGGTCGGCAAAACTTATTCCATCAATTTACAAATGGGTCCAAAGAACTTCGGAGAAGTGAACTACTTCTTAACTCAGTTCCTCTCGGGCCACGAATACTTCCGGAGATACCTATACCGTACGGGCAAGGTAACCGATTCCAAGTGCATATACTGCGAAGCGCTGAGCGATGACGCTGAACACACGTTTTTTAGTTGTAACAGATGGCTCGCGGAAAGAAATGCTCTGTGGGAGCAGATTGGCGACATCGCACCGCGCAACATAATCAGCAAAATGCTGACAGCTGGAATGCGGTAAAGAAATCTTCTTCTTCTTAATTGGCGCGATAACCGCTTACGCGATTTTGGCCGAGTTTAACAAAGCGCGCCAGTCGTTTCTTTCTCGTGCTAACCGGCGCCAATTGGACACACCAAGTGAAGCCAAGTCCTTCTCCACCTGATCTTTCCAACGCAGAGGAGGCCTTCCTCTTCCTCTACTACCACCAGCTGGTACCGCATCGAATACTTTCAAAGCCGGAGCGTTTGTATCCAATCGGATGACATGACCCAGCCAACGTAGCCGCTGGATCTTTATTCGCTGCGCTATGTCTTTGTCGTCGTAAAGCTCATACAGCTCATCGTTCCATCGTCTGCGATATTCGCCGTTGCCAACGTGCAAAGGTCCAAAAATCTTACGCAGAATCTTTCTCTCGAACACTCCAAGCGTCGCTTCATCGGATGTTGTCATCGTCCAAGCTTCTGCGCCATACGTCAGGACGGGCATGATGAGAGTCTTGTAGAGTGTTAGTTTTGTTCGGCGAGAGAGGACTTTACTGCTCAGTTGCCTACTTAGTCCAAAGTACCACTTGTTGGCAAGAGAGATTCTACGTTGGATTTCAAGGCTGACATTGTTATCGGTGTTAATGCTGGTTCCTAAATAAACGAAGTCTTTTACAACCTCGAAATTATAACTGTCTACAGTGACGTGGGTGCCGATACGCGAGTGCGCCGACTGTTTGTTTGAAGACAGGAGGTACTTCGTTTTGTCCTCGTTCACCACCAAACCCATTCGCTTTGTCTCTTTATCCAGTTAGGAGAAGGCAGAACTAACAGCGCGGTTGTTAAGGCCGATGATGTCAATATCATCGGCATACGCCAGCAATTGTACGCTCTTATAAAAAATTGTGCCTGAGCGATTAAGTTCTGCGGCTCGTACGATGCTCTCCAACATCAGGTTAAAGAAGTCACACGACAGCAAGACTAATCCCGCGGTAATTGGCACAAATTGCAGGGTCGCCCTTCTTATGGATTGGACAGAGCACACTTAAAATCCAATCGGCAGGCATGCTTTCCTCCGACCATATTTTGCATAGGAGCTGATGCATGCACCTTACCAGCTCCTCGCCGCCATGTTTGAATAGCTCAGCCGGCAGTCCGTCGGCGCCCGCGGCTTTGTTGTTCTTTAGCCGTGATATTGCTATTCTCACCTCGCCATGGTCGGGTAACGGAACGACAATTCCGTCGTCATCGATTGGGGTATCGGGATCTTCACATTCTCTACGACATGCGCAGCTGTCACTGTTTAACAGGTTCGAGAAGTGTTCCCTCCATAATTTAAGATTGCTCTGTACGTCAGTCACCAGATCGCCGTCTTTGTTCTTACAGGAAAACGCCCCGGTCTTAAAACTTTCTGTAAGCCGCCGAACTTTCTGGTAGAATTTTCGGGCGTTGTTCCTGTTGGCCAGCATCTCAAGCTCCTCGCACTCACGTATTTCGGCCTCTCGTTTCTTCTGTCGGATAATACGTCTCTCTTCCTTTTTCAGCTCTTTGTAGCGATCCCACATGGTTCGCGTTGCGCCCGATCGCAGCGTAGCTCTATAGGCGGCATCCTTTCTTTCTGCGGCAGCATGACATTCCTCGTCGTACCAATTGTTTTTTCGGGCTCGCCGGAATCCGATTTCTTCTTCGGCGGTGGTACTTAGGGAACGAGAAATGTTGCTCCATTGTTCGTGCATGCCGGTTTGTTGGAAAGTGCTCTCTGAGAGCAGGAGTGAGTGTCGAGTGGCGAATCTTCTGGCTGTCTGTTGTGATTGCAGCTTTTCGATGTCGAACATTCTTTGCGTAGGTAGATGTACGTTTTTTGCTGCACAGAGGCGTGTGCGCAGTTTGGCTGCAACAAGGTAATGATCCGAGTCAATGTTGGGTCCTCGGATCGTACGTACATCTAATACACTAGAAGCGTGTCTTCCATCTATCACAACATGATCGATCTGGTTTCGCGTTTTTCGATCAGGAGACAGCCAGGTGGCTTGGTGGATTTTTTTATGCTGGAATCTGGTGCTGCAGACTACCATGTTTCGGGCCCCGGCGAAGTCGATCAGCCTCTGTCCGTTACCGGATGTTTCGTTGTGCAGGCTGAATTTTCCGGCTGTGGGACCAAAAATTCCTTCCTTGCCCACCCTGGCGTTGAAGTCGCCAATCACGATTTTTATGTCGTGGCGGGGGCAGTGCTCATACGAACGCTCCAAGCGCTCATAGAAGGAATCTTTGTTCGCATCGTCCTTCTCTTCCGTCGGGGCGTGGGCGCAAATTAGCGATATGTTAAAAAAAAAACGTGCTTTGATGCGGATTATTGCGAGACGCTCGTCCACCGGAGTGAACGACAGTACTTGGCGACGAAGTCTCTCTCCTACAACAAATCCGACACCGAATTTGCGCTCCTTTACATGGCAGCTGTAGTAGACGTCGCAAGGTCCTATGGTTTTCTTGCCTTGCCCCGTCCATCACATCTCTTGGATGGCAGTGATGTCAGCCTTTGCTCTTACGAGGACATCAACCAGCCGGGCAGAGGCACCTTCCCCATTAAGGGACCGGACATTCCAGGTGCATGCCCTCAAATCGTATTCCTTATTTCGTTTGCAGGGGTCGTCATCAGTGTTGGAAGTTAAAGAAATACATCGAGAAAAAAGATTGACCTCGACACAGTGCAACAAAGCGAAGCCGCACAGATAGAGACAAAAGAACACGAGCCTATAGCATGAAAGCTGGCTACAAATATGGTGGACCCAGACGGGGGTGAATAGAATTGGTCCTTTATGGATACCGTTTTGGGCCCTCCTGAAGTAATATATAAAGCAGTTCTGGAAGGGGTGTCTTCCCAGAAGGAGAGAAAGGATCGTAGATGACGGTCGCTGTAAGTGCGAAGGCATTTTGAATCCTACCTCACACACAAAAAAAAACCAAAAATTTAAATAAAATTTAAAAATAGCTTCATACAAATTTGATGGGAATCCGTTGAGTTGTTCTCGATTTTTGTTTAAGAGAATTAAAAAAAATTAAATTAATTATTATATATAATCAGCTTATTGATGATTGATCAATTTAAATCCATTTTACTCAATTACACAGTTTATATATTAACACATATTTAGTATTAAATATAAGCCATATACTAATTTTGTAAATAAGAGGAAGAAAAATTCCTAAAAAAAGAAGAAGTTTATTGAACCAAAAACTCTGGATGACCTCGTTGAACATAACTGTGTACAGTAAGCGATAGATTGCGTATACGCAGTGTTGACCAAAGTGACAGCCTATGTATGGTAGTAGCCCTTTTCTATAATCATTCCCCATTAAGTTCAACTGGCGTGTTCTATCCCATTTCAATTATCCCATATTACGAATACTCGATTGAAAGGCTTTCTGTAACCAAATGAAACGAAATATTGTTATCTATTATTCTCACTTAGTCTTGTCATCTTGGCCAAACACATTAATTTAATTTAATTTATTTTTTTCTGTATTTTGTATTGCATTTGAAGTGCAAATGATTAATATTCAGTATTTGTTTATTAAATAAAAACGTGTGTTTAATTTAAATGTGTATTTTTCTAATGAAATCATCCCACAAGTTTTGTAATCTATGTAGTTTTACTTTTTTCCCTTAGTCTTAGTCAGAGTGATGCTCGATGTGCGATATCAGAGTTTTTAGCCTGTACTCATTAAATTATTCGTTATATTTTTACTCTTTGTTTGTTTATATATGTGAACATATTTAAGTACATGAATGGACATACAATAAACAGCAATTTTCTTTTGAAATTTGTGACAACGACCTCCCCTAACTCACTCACGAATTTTACAATGAAATCTTTTGCATGCAGACAAGCAGATAAATAAACAACGGATAAATATTCTAAAACGCGTTATCTGTTTCTAGCAATAAAAAAACTAAACTTAACTAAATTTTAAGTCTGATTTGAAAATATGCACCATAGATTTATTAAAAAGGAGCATTCCGTTGTCCCTTATTTACCACACGACTTTCATGTACAATATAAGGCGTTCAATAATGTGCTGACCTGTTGATGAACTTAAATTCATAATTTCAGCTATTTCACAAATCGTCATTTCTTATTTGAAATGTTCCAAAACTAACTGAAGCTTTCTATTGAATTAAAAAAATAAGCGTATATAAAATTTAATATTGCTTTATGTCGAACTCACTCTACAAACTCTCGCATACTAAAAATACAATGTCGTTTATGGAAACTTGCGTCGCGAATAGCGGTACGTTTAACTGTATCGTTTAATCTGCGGCGTGAATTCTCTGTATGTGGTTTTTTATTTTATTATGAGTTTTTTTATATTTCGCAATGAAATAAGTGAACACTTTTTTTGAAGTTTATGTTGAGAAATGAAATAAAACAAATTAAATAAAATATCTGCATACTCTGTTTTTCCATTTTCGTATTTTGTGAAATATATTGTAAAGGGTACAAAAAAATTGTATCTGTATCAAATAAGGTGTGAGTTACTGTATGTTCATTTTGCAATCAAAGATTATTATCCTAGATGCGAGAGCATCCATTATTGCGAAAGCTCCGCACAAGTAAGCTCTATTCTGTATTCTAATACAAATGCACAATTTGGTTTTATGTATGGTTGATTTCAAAGTATGCAACGCACTAACGAAAACAAAATCTAAACAGAAATGTTACCTATATGAAACTATTGTTAATCGAAAGATTTTAATAAAACTGATGAAATGTTACTAAGAGTTGTAAAAATAGAAAATTTACAGTTCGGACTGTCGATGCTTCACGGTGGATTAGGTTCCACTTATCGTTGAAACTGCCTATAAGAAAGTGGCAAGCTCGAACAGAAACCGAGAAATTATTAGTTTCTGGAAACAAAAAAATGCACACAAAAATAATTTAAAGACAAACTCGGTCTTGTTGTTGACTAACTGAAACCTGGATTCAAGAACTCTAGCGATGGCAATACTGTTACTCGTATTTGTTTCAAAATCCCGAGCTGCCAGAATCAATCACCAAAAGTTACATAAATTTAGTTAAAAAGATGCACACAATAATTTTAGTTGTTTCTTGTGGCCACGATATTATGGTAGAAAAGTTTGACGACTTTTAATACAGTAAAGTATTTTATCTTATTCTTCGCATATTATGCCTCCAACACTTCACAAATATTTATCATCTACGGACTACAGATATTATCATCTGCCATGTTAGCGATTGGAGACTTTTCTGAGAAAGCTGAGTAAGCTTGTGCAAAGATTTTAAGAGTTTTAGAAAGCATTTTTTTGAAAATACAGAAGAAAAAAATCACTCGAAGATTATTCAACAGACTCTTAACTACTTCTGACACCTTTGTATCAACGTGAAGAAAGTTGTCAAAAAAGAGCACAGCATTTACTGGAAGAAACATTAGAGTTGATCGTGATAGAGAGGAGAAATAATGATAAAGGCGATGATGAATGCGATGATAATAATTCGAGCAAATATAATTATGCTCTTGAATGTGATTGTGGTGAATCAGAAGACTATTTATATGTATAATTGGCACGTACATCCCTTTTGGGTGTTTGGCCGAGCTCCTCTTCCTATTTGAGGCGTGTGTTTTGATGTTGTTCCACAAATTGAGAGACTTACAGTTTTAAACCAACTCCGAACGGTAGATATTTTTTTCATGAGAAACTTTTTCATGGCAGAAATACACTCAGAGGTTTGCCTTTGCCTGCCGCGGGGCGACCGCTATTAGAAAAAACGTTTTCTTCATTTTGGTGCCAGTATGAAACCTCTAACAAGCAGATAACTACAGCCAGCCAGAGCTGTTCATATAATGGAGGAGAATGATTGGATTTAGGTTGGCGCACTGCCCAAGGCTGTCGAAGAAAGGAGCGCCCAGTGACCTTAGTCGTCTAGCTGCCAAACCCGGACATTTGCAGAGAAAATGCTCTACAGTCTTCTTCTCTGAAAGGTCCCCACAGCTTCTGCATTGGGTGTTAAATGGTAACCCTAGCCTTTCCGCATGTGCGCCGACCGGTAAACAAAGGTACGAGTTTGGAAATTAAATGGCGAGGAGTCCAAAGGACTTTCTGAGTCCTTCGTATATCGTAATGGGGCCAAAGAGTTTTCGAAATAGCACATGATTAAATGGAGCTCCATCTTTTCTGCGCTTTGTAGAGAAATAATTTGTGCCCCCTTTCCCCTTTAATAACTGTCAAGAGGATGCCGATGATCAGGTAGGAAGTCTCCGAGGCCAATACAGTCCCCCTCCTGGCAAACGCATCAGCAATTTCATTTCCCTCTATGTTCCTATGTCCTGGTACCCAGATCAGAGGCCAATCTCCTTTAACACGTTCCCTGTCCCAATACAAAAATGCAAAATTGACCGACAAGTCCAACAAGGTTTTTTAAAAATTTGTTTTTTTGTAGTTATAGGATAGCTTTAGTAATAATAATAACTAAAAAAAAAAAAAACGGATGTAGGGTATTTCTACCTGAAACACATATGGTCCATGAGCGTAGAGGGACATTTTTGCTTCTGCATGTTCATGAAACACATGTGGTTCAGGGAACTTTTTCTATGCTGACACACATATGGCTCAGGAACGTATCAGTGCTTATCAGGCGCACGTCTCCTGAACCATATGTGGCTCAGCGGACAGGGAACGTGTTAACCTGATTGCACTTTACATTACACATATTAAGAAGAAAACAAAAATATTATTGAAGTAACTCTAATGCCACCCGTTTTTTACTTTTATGTGATTAAAATAAAAAAAAATAAAATAAATAATTGGCGCGTACACTTCTGTTAGGTGTTTGGCCGAGCTCCTCCTCCTATTTGTGGTGTGCGTCTTGATGTTGTTCCACAAATGGAGGGACCTACAGTTTCAAGCCGACTCCGAACGGCAGACATTTTTATGAGGAGCTTTTTCATGGCAGAAATACACTCGGAGGTTTGCCATTGCCTGCCGAGTGGCGACCGCTATTAGAAAAATGTTTTTATTAATTTTGCTTTCACCGAGATTCGAACCAACGACCTCTCTATGAATTCCGAATGGTAATCACGTACCAATCCATTCGGCTACGGCGGCCGCCCAACTTTTATGTGATTACCCAAATAAAAAAAGAGAGTTTTTACTTTACTAGGAGGTCTGGGAGAATTAATCTCTAGTTTTAGTACCCAATACCCAACTGTGCGCCGGGTTTTTGGGTATCATGTGAAATTTCTCACTAATTTGGTATTTTATTGCACAACAAGTTACACTCAAAATTTACTACGCGAGTTATAAAAAAGCTTTAATTTGAACGAAGTAATTGGCTATACTGTTTTTTTAACAGAAATGAAAGGCAGTACAAGCGTGTGACGGCTATAAGCTAAACAGCTGGTGATCACTGGAGTTTGGTGCATATGTATTTCTATATGGCAGTGTCCTCTCATTACGCACTGATCTTGTACATTGAGACAAAATTGTACCATTTTGATTTACTCCGTTTCGAGTTACCTTATTAGAAAACTCTATATTTATGATTTTAAAAAGTATTTTTTTCATTTGGAACACACTGTATTTTGTTTTGGAGAAACATTGCACTGAATGCATCGAATGGATTTAGTTTTTGGTGTTAAATTAAAGCTGAGAAATAGGTTTTCAGGTGAAATAACAAAAGGTCAAGCTCATATGCAGTAAAAACAAAACACACTAGAATGAAATTATTTTATGTATTTTAAATGTAATCTTCCTCGTAGTGAATTTTATTTTCGATTTTTTTGATGAATACTAATAAACGTTAGGAAGAAAGCAACATAGTTCCAATATGACAAGTGAATAGAAAGAAAAATGGAAATGAGTAATAGTTTTTCGTCGAATCGACGGCGTTTTCCCGTTAATGAGAAATATTATATTTTTTATCAAGAAGTTCGAAGTAGCTACTTGGATAAAAGAAAATGCAAAATTTTCATGTTAAATTTTTTTCAAAGTAATTTCATAATGCCATTTTCAACCAGAAAGCAATAAGCGACACTTTAATGCATGTGTATTTATGTATATATGTATTATACATTAGGTTGCTCCAAAATTTTTTTCGTTCTTAATGAAATCCACACAATTCGTCTATAGAAAAAATATTAGATATTAGGCATTGTCGTAATTTTTTATGAAAATTGATAGATTTGAGTATAATAAACAGTCAACTGAAAAAGCTTAATAATTTTCAGATTTATTTAATATTAGTTGTACCCGGCGCGCGGTGCTACCCCAACAACTAAAATAAATTTCAGAAAATTAACTTTAAGGAAAAATCAGTACACAAATATTTAATTTCTTCTAAACCATTTTATTGATTTTGTTTATTTCGAAAAAATTGTGACATTACAAAGTTTAGTTTCAATTCGATGTTTATTGAAGTGCTGTGGGATATACAATATTTCTTGTTTTTCCATCTGGTGCGTAGACGAATAAATCAGAAGGTTTTCCAACACGCGAGCAAGCCACATAGAGCTGTCCATGTGAGAAGTATGGATTATCCAAATTTAATCCACACACTTGTAATGATTGTCCCTGTGCTTTGTTAATAGTCATTGCGAAAGCGGGTCACACCGGGAACTGTAAACGTTTGAATTCGAAGGGCATCTCAGTCGGGATCATTGGGATACGTGGCAACAGTGCGTCTTCACCTTTGAATTTTTCGGTAAAAATTGTTGCCTCGATAAAATTCCTCATCATTTTCTTGACTGAGAGTCTGGTTCCGTTGCAAAATCGTGCTGGATTTATGTTTCGAAGTCGAATGATGGTACCCAATTTTCAAAGTAAGAACGTGCGGCGGCATGCCTGGCAAATCAAGCGAATTCAAGAGTTCAGTTGGTTAGTCGACAACCTCGTCTTGATTCTCCACAGTATCGATGAACTTATATGTTGTCGTTTCACTAGGTATTCCATGCTGAATGGTGAAATTGATGGTATTGACATCCATGCTTGTGGCCACTGAGGGTTTGTACACATTCGTCCATGCTTTCTGTGATCTTACAGAAGTTTGCTGGCAGGGTTATACATTGTGTATATTCATCAATTTCCATTCGCCCATTTCCAATTCCCAGTAATTGTTCTGCAAAATTTCCAGCTGATGCATCGCGGTGTAGTCAGTCAATTTCTGTAAATGACGCCATAACACTGATGATTTAAGACATGTATTAAATTCATCAGCGGCTGTTGAGCGTGTTACAATGGACAGTGTTTCTCGAAAATCACCAGACAATAAAATGAGTGCGACACCGAAGATCCGTCTGTTTCCTCTCAAATCTCGCGGTGTACGGTCAAGCGTTTCTAATGCTTTCTTGTGAGACATTCCACATTCATCCCATATAATAATTTGACACGTTTGGAGTACTTTTCCTATTCCAGAGCTTTTGCTGATGTTGCATGTTGGTGCCTCAGTGTTTTGAAATTTAACGGCAGTTTCAATGCTGAATGCGCTGTTCGGCCACCATCCAAAAGAGTTGCCGCAATTTCAGATGATGCAACAGCCAGTGCAATATTATTTTGTGATCGTATGGTTGTGTAGTGGTTAGTGAAAGAAGAAAAGTCTTGCCTGCACCACCGGGCGCATCTATGAAAAACAGTCCACCGCTTTATTTTGTGATTGCACGCATAATTCTGTCAAACGCAATGCGTTGTTCTGGAATCAACTGCGGAAGATTTGTTCTAACGAATGTCCCCAGTGCGTCAGAATCATAGTGTGTTTCTCGTTGCAAATCATGATCGAAAAGGTAGTTTGCAGGTCGGTTTGAAGCAGGCATTCCCGTTGCACCAGTGCCTTGTTAGCGATTGTCAAACATATGTCTTCAATCAAAATCTATATTCCATCTATGAACATGTCATATTCGTTTCTTCTGTGTAAAAATACATCGTCATACTAATTTTTATGATAATCGGTTGAACGAGGCAGAAGCTGCTACTCTGCAGCGCCACCTGGTGGCAAGTGGCATCAATGAGCATATTCTACACACCTTCTCCGTGGAAAAATACATATGTATATATACCAATTTTTTTTCATCGATGACATACAGACAAACATTCATTTTTATATAATATATAATATAAGAAGATTGAGAAATTTCGTATCGAGTTTTATAAAATGAAAAATGAATCTTCGTTTCTTTTTAACATTTTTATAGTCTTTCTTTATAAACAATTTTTGGGAAAAAAAATATTTTTTGTTTTGAGATACCATTAGTATATGAATACCAATGCACTTAGTAACGTTTCGATGGACTCGTAAACGGACGTATTATGCGAGTTCGTATGTAGGTATGCTAGCGCTTTGCTGGAATAAATATTTGGTACTGATTTTTAACTGGTCCGCGGCATGTATTTGAATATGTAACTAGAAAAGTTATGGGAATCCCATAACTGAATCCTTCAGTGATTACTGAACATAGTCTCAGCTATTAAGGACTAAAACAAGAACAAAATCTGAGGAGGAAGTGCATTGAAAGAAGGCAGACAAAAATTGTCCCAAAATTTATTTTGTACAAAAATATTTAATTAAGATTAATTTACTATTATTATTTAATAAATTAAAATTGTTTTGAAAATATGATTATATTATCTTTAAAAAACTATATATAAAAACGTTAAAAAGAACCGAAAATATATCTCTTTAAAAAACTGTATACCAAAATTTTCCACATTGAATAAACCCCAAAACGATAAAGTTTTTTCAAAATTTGCTTAATTTACTTCAGATCATACTCAAACCAATACGAAATAAAGAAATAAACTAATTTTCAGGAAAATCAACAACAATGTTAAAAATCCTTGCATGACTCGATATGGATTTGCTTAAATATTTCGTAATTTTTTTTTATTCAATATTTACGCGTCCCACCAACGGTTTGAAAATTAGCACTGAGCTTCTTTGGAAACAATACACTTTTCCGTATATTTGGTGTAAAATGTTTGCAGATTGACATTATTTCAACTCCTTTTTTAATTTCCATCCACAAATGTCTCAAAAATTGTGCTTTATTAAAAGCAGAAGGTATTTTAACTATTTTTTATAGATACCTTGAAAAACACTACAACCTTCTTGGTAAGGTAAAAAAGTTATTAACAATCAAGAATAAATTGTTTCAAAAATTAAAAAAAAATCTATTAAAAACAACTAAAAATACATTATTTTGTAATTAAAAAATGTTTATACCAAAAACAAAATTGTTTTTAACATTTCTTGAGTTCTGGGGCTTACTTGTAATAAATGTATATTTCTTGTTTGCTTCCCTGATATATTACAACTGTCGTGAGACAATGAGTAATTTGATAAATAAGAAAAACAAAAGAATGAAAGAAAGAGTGATATTCAAGGGCCATTGCCCAAAAGACCATTTAACAAAATAAACAAACTGTTTATAACATTAGGTTCGCCAAGCGTTAGCAAGTGGCAAATAGATGCAGCAACTGGTATAAATAAACTGTGTTGGTAGCGCTGGAAAGGAGCTACCAAATGTCTTAATGAGTATTAGTAATACCGCGTACATGCAGAGAAACATCTGTTGCTTCAACTCGTTACTTATGATGCTCGTGATCCGTCAACACCTTTTATGCTTTCGTTCTTCTCAATGTTGTTGTTGATTGCAGGCCAAAAACTAAACAATTGCAAGCAACGGACTTGACGTATGTGAACACGCCGTTCAACATCAAACGAGAGTTCGCAAAGTGAAATGAAACTCTTTTGAAAGAGAGTTTGCAGCATTGAAAATAATGAGTTAAGAGTATAACTACACTCATAAAGTTGAACGAGCGGTGCCTAACCTGTGCTATCATTTCGCCGTTTGATGTAGAGTTTTTGCTCTCCTCGGATAAAGAATATCTATGCAATTCCTTGCATTCGCCACCGCTATCTGTTGCTCTCGGTAATGTTATAAAGGGTGGTTAAGTTTTAAAGGCCGGTGTTGATTTTGAATAAAATACAATTTTTTAAGAAACTATTATCATTTCTCTTTACTATGATAATATTGGTATGACTCAATTACGCATAAAATCAAATATTGGCCAAATGGCTGCCGCGGCTTCGGCGGCACACCTCCATCCGATGGTCCAAATTTTCGATGACGCTGAGGCATAATTGAGATTCTATGCCGTTAATGTGCAGAGTTATCTCATCCTTTAGCTCTTGAATTGTTGCTGGCTTATCGACGTACAACTTTTTTTTTCAAGTAACCCCAAAGAAAGAAGTCCAACGGTGTCAAATCACATGATCTTGGCGACCAATTAACATCGCCGCGACGTGAGATTATTCGGCCATCAAATTTTTCGCGCAAAAGAGCCATTGTTTCGTTAGCTGTGTGACAAGTGGCACCGTCCTGTTGAAACCACATATGGCCCACCTCCATCTCTTCCAATTCGGGCCATAAAAAGTTCATTATCATCTCACGACAGCGAACACTATTCGCAGTAACTGCCTGACCGCCCTCATTTTGGAAAAAATACGGCCCAATGATGCCGCCGGCCCATAAACCGCACCAAACAGTCACTCTTTGTGGGTGCATTGGTTTTTCGGCAATCACTCTTGGATTATCATTCGCCTAAATGCAGCAATTCTGCTTATTGACGAATCCACTGAAGTGAAAATGTGCCTCATCACTGAAGATGAAGTGCGAGCTATGTATTTTGATTTGAACGCCCGTTTTCATAATAAGCCTGAATAACTTTAACGCGTTGTTCGACTGTGTATCTTTCCATGGTTCAAATTGAATAAGTATGAATTTGAAAAATGTCAAATGAAATGTAGAAAAAAACTTGACGTTTAGGTGTGGTTCACATTCAACATCGGCTCTTAAAATTTCACCACCCTTTATAAGTATAGAGAATAATATTACTGCCGTCTGCGCTAATAGTTGGACTACTCAGAAGAGCGAAACTGACGTTCAAAGTCGCGGTATGAGTAATTTGTCACTGCATCCAACAAAAAGTTTTAAATACTACGCTTTGGCCAGCCAACGTAAAGGTTCGACCTTTTCAAGCTTTTCAGAAAGATGATCGAAAGAACAGCAAATTGTAACGATCCCCAATTAAGTAAGCTTTTTTAAAGATTTTAAGCTTTATTTTCAGAATATAGGTGGTATTCGCACTAAGTACGAAATTATAGGCGCTCAGAGTGCCCATTGTTTTGATTGGACTGGTTTCTCTTTGGTAAGTGTCATCATTGCAATTACATTCAAAATTAGCTTTAACAAATCATTTCCAGCGGGAATTTTCATAGCTGATTGAAAAGCGTCAACAGTTACTCCAATCTTTCAAAGTGGCATAACCATGGACCAATGTCAAGGCTGTCTACTACTTCCAGTTATTTGAAGCATTTTCACAGAGGAGTGAATATAAAAACATTTTTTAAAGAGGTGTCTAACTTCTTTGGCTTAACACAAATTTAGGGAGCGTCAAGACCTTTTTTTTTAGCCATCCTAATGTGAAAACATATATGTATGTATGTATATGTGAGTATATGCACAGGTACACATCCTTTGGAAATTGCAATTTTCCATTTACCCTTAGTGCCTGAGTGTAGGCATAAATTTGCACATAAATGGAAGTGCCAAATGCGAATGTTACCGGAAGTAATTTTTCACACATGCTAACTTGAATCCGTTATGTGACACAACAAACAAACAAATATTTGAACTACCAAATCTACTTGCCACGTATTTGTTTGCTTTTAGGCGGCGAGTGGTATTACTTTGAATTATATGTGACTGGCTACAGGTGACAAATGAAAAAGTTAACTCAAATTTAAAAAAAAAAAAAAAAAACTACATCCCAGATAAAGTAATTGCTTCGGCTGAGTGAACACAAGCAATTGCATGGCATACATATTGTGAATGGGCGATTGCTGTGACTGGCAAGAGAGATACCTAACCAGCGGCAGAAAACGAAATTTGATTATTTTTTTCGAATTTGCTTTTCCTCCCCTGCGGAGTCAACAGCTTCAATAAAATTTGCTTTCCTTCACTCACGTAGCTTTCGCATAATTTTCCGTGTATTAATATAACCATAAAATGTGCAAATTGATTTCGTTCTGTTTGACAAGCATGCGCTTTAAGAAATTCTATAGAAAGGGAATTTCGGAAATCAATTTACAATACACTTTAATTTTTGCTGCACAGTCAACTGCTGGCTGCTTAATGAATTCGTAGTGTGCAATGAGCGTGATGCCATCTCTCCATTATTACTTGCAGCTCCTGTTGCATTCATGATGTTTTCTGCTGCGTTCCTATCTCAATGAAATAGGTTTGTTTTGCCCCTTTGCAGCCTCTCCTCTCATTATTTGCAATTTTTCAACTCCCTACCAAGCGGAGAATGCAATAATCATTTTGTCCTAGGTTGCTTTCCCTGCACCAGTTACTAAACGCGTCGATATTAGATACCATCCCTATACGCCAGTTCCGTTACTACTATGCTGTGATTGCATATACTCGTATATATGTACATATGTACGTCTTCATATAGCCGCATCTCATATGCAAAAGTTTGGTTTTAGGCTGCATATGGTACAAATGCCGTTTCGTTTTGCTGCATTGCACATTTCAAATGATTTCATTGTTTGCTGTTGAACAGCTTTTGAGAGAAGGCTTTTGTTAAGTATGCCGATCGGTGAGTGTGCATAAGTGTACTTATATGCATGCGTCATTCAATGAACGTTCGAAAAGTTAGACGCACGCTGTGAGAGGAGAGAGACGTGAATAACACAATCAAAATGGCACGTTCTCTTTTCGAAGTTCGATTAGCAAATGTAATTTCGAACGAAGACTTTACATTTCTACTCAAGCCATGAGGCAAAATCGTATTTCCAAAGTACAACTTAGACTTGAAAGTATGCGAAGTGTTGATGCATGCAGCGAAAAAATTTATAAAAGTTAAAAAAAGGATAAAAGGCACATTAATATTTTTAATACTATTCTTTTTATTGGAAAGAGTGAAACCTGTCATAGAACATGTAATACGCGCCGCTTTTGATTCGCCCAGCAACAAGCGAGCAGTGAAAAAAGAGTAAAATTTCCTTTAAATACAAAGTTGCACACGATTTGGCAAATCTGTATTATTCTTAATTTGACAAACTGATATGTATATTAATTTCATTGTTCTTCAAGAAACATCCAGTCGCTAACTCTCTGAAATATACTCACGATGAACGATGTCAGCTTCCCTTTCGTTGGACACACCTCATCTTTTTCCACCACTGCTGACTTTGTTTGCTGGACTCATTGTACTTTCGTCCGCATGTAATATGGATGATTGGTCATAGCGACATCGAGAGGAATTCTAGGTCAGTTAAACTACAGAGTGGGCTATATAGCGTTTGCTTTTTGAACCACCTATTTTTTTGAGAATGGTAACACAAATGACATGTCAAATGTGTTCATAATTTACTTAAAGGTTTGACATTTACGAAATGGATGCCTAGTCATAGCGATATCGAGAGAAATTCTATGTCAGATAAACTAGAGGCTAGGCGCGCAGACATATGATTTATGTAAAGGCATATATGTAAATGAAGAAGAGTAAAATACGACTGTACACCTTCTGAGTCACTGTCCTGCCTATCCACAAGGAAACTTCCCCCATAAGGTAAATAATTATTCTTCTAATGAGTTTACAGATCTTCGGGATCTTCTAAGGCTTTTGGCAAATTCTAATTTTTTTTATGAGAGAGTCATGAATTTTAGTATGTTCTATTCTAGAAAACCGCTACAACTTAATCTCATATAATCTCGAAATCTGATACTGAAATATCGCCAACTCCTTTTCAGTGACGATTTTCGAAAGTTTTTCGCTAAAAAGTTGATCATGACATATTTCTTATGATATGGGTTACTTATGTTCATGGTAGTTCTGAAAAGGCTGCTTTTGAAAGTACGAAGAATATCGTCTCAAAATAAGGTAACCTACTTCTAAGAACTCAGTAAGACCTCATTCAGTGATACCAGACCTTTGTATCTGAAAATTGTACCTTTTAATTCTCTCAAGATGGAACTCGTCTTATTTGTGAAGACCAACATTCAACATATCTAAGCTGCTCCCTATCAAGGTCAAGTACCTTGAACTAATTGTGGCCTTACCAAGGCCGTGGTAAGAATCCAATATGGAGGAAGGAATTGGAAAGCTGGCTAACTGGAAAAAGGAAATTTATTGGCTATTATGAAATTATTAGGAAACCAATTCTGTTATATTCAGCTTTCGTAAGGCGATATTTGCTGGAGGAGACTACGTTGATCAAGCATCTAGAGAGAATAGGAATCAATGGAGCTTTTCGGACCAAATAGAGCACTCAAATGTGATATCCGTATATTTCGAAAGAAATTGTTGTTGTCTATACCCTGATTATTCTAAAAGGGACTTTATGTGGGGTGTTAAAAAAAGAAGTATTATTATGGATCACAAGCCAAGTAGGCACGATGCCTTTGGCTGAATGATATTCGAACTCTATCTGAAACCTCCACAGTGACACGGATTTGTAGACACTTCTGATTCATGATTACCACAGACTAATGGTATCAAATATATAGATATATTTATATATATATATATATATTTGGCGCGTACACCCTTTTTGGGTGCTTGGCCGAGCTCCTCCTCCTATTTGTGGCGTGCGTCTTGATGTTGTTCCACAAATGGAGGGGCCTACAGTTTTAAGCCGATTTCGAACGGCAGATATTTTTATGAAGACCTTTTTCTTGGCAGAAATACACTCGGAGGTTTGCCATTGCCTGCCGAGGGGCGACCGCTATTAGAAACATGTTTTTCTTAATTTTGGTGTTTCACCGAGATTCGAACCGACGTTCTCTCTGTTAATGGCGAATGGTAGTCACGCACCAACCCATTCGGCTACGGCGGCCGAAAAAAAATCTAGATGGTTTAAATCAGGCGATATAGCAGACCATAATACAGGTCCGCCCGCATATGCTGCCTTTAGACCAAAGGTATATCATCCATAAGATCAACTAGTGTGTTATGCAGAAAATATGGGTAAGCAGCGTCTGTTAATCGGCAACTTCTTGCATGAGTGCCTTATGATTTGCAGAACACCAAATCATCCCCCATAATCTTGTGTGTCAAACCTTTGGTCATCCAGCATGTGTAGGATTTTATTTATAACAAAACAAGAGGGCATCCTATGGTGGCCAATACTGATTTGTACATTTCCCCTAGTTCCATGCTAATTTTTCTTGTACGAGTATTGCGCAGCAACTAATCATTTCATTTGTGTCCCTACCCAGCATGGGCTCTTGCACCGCTTGATACGACGTATTGTTCCAATGCCAAAAGAAGCGCACACGGCTCTTTTTTTTTAGACTCGACTTTTAAACATTTTCCAATATTTTTGTAAGACTAAATATGTATTGCAGCCTCTATGGATTTGCCCTTTTGATAGGCAAACTGTTTTCTGCACAGACGTAGGTCTTTCAAATTTACGTATACCTCTTTAATGTGTTGGCTCAGGACTTTCTCCATACCTTTCGGGAAAAAGGAGCTAATTAGTTTCTAGGATGAATACATTTGGTCGGTAACACTGCCTTTGGTAAACATATTATTCTAACTCCTGCCTACAGGCGGATGTAACCTAGTAAAAGAAAATCTCTATTAAAAGGGTGGTTAAGTTTTAAAGGCCGGTGTTGATTTCAAATAAAGTACAATTTTTTTAAGAAATTATTATCATTTCTTTTTATTATGATAATACTGATATAGCTCAATTACGTATGAAAGAAAATATTGGCCAAATGGCCGCCGCGGCCTCGGCGGCACACCTCCATCCGATGGTCCAAATATTCGACGACGCTGAGGCATAATTGAGGTTCTATGCCGTTAATGTACCGAATTATCTCATCCTTTAGCTCTTGAATTGTTGCTGGCTTATTGACGTACACCTTTTTTTTTTCAAAGAACCCCAAAGAAAGAAGTCCAACGGTGTCGTTGACGTTTAGGTGTGGTTCACAATTAACATCGGCCCTTGAAATTTAACCACCCTTTAGTTTATATAAGACTGGGGTTATATATTTGATCCCCTCTTGGAGTAGAAATGGATAGACATCTTTCGGTACTCGCTCTACCGTGGAAAGTTTAGTTGTAAGGCTTACTAAAATGGGTATTGGGTCCCCTATGAGTATCGATTGTAGCTAGCTGAATAGCGCGGGAAATGTGCAAAGCTCCCATTCGGTTTTTCGAGAGCGGAAATATTATTATTATGATGCTATGAATGGGTTTTTTGTGGACGTATCGCTATTGAGAAATTATGGATTCTCCCACAGTGTTCCATTCATGTAACCCTTTTTGGTCATCTCAACTCTTTGCTATAGGAGGTTAGAACAGGTTTCTAAGAGTTCCAATGCACTTTTGCTCTATAGAACAAGCAATAAATGTGCTAAAACTCTATAACTCGCAATATCTCCAAACCAGTTAGTTTATTCTGTCTTTCTTTTTTTTTGGGTATTTCTAACTTCTTAACTATTTTACATACATTTTTGGACACTCTGCAATGCATCTACATTTGTATGTTGCTTAAGGTCACAAAAAAAATTTGTTTATTATTATATATTGCTTGAATTTCTTTTCGGATATAGAAAAGTTAAAAACATGCTCAGTTAATAAGAATTTTCCCACAACATGAGCATGCCAATTAATAAGGTAAATTGTAAAATAATTCAGCAGGGATGAATAGACAATAAACAAAGCTGCAATGTACTGACTAGTTAGATGTTTTTGCTAAAACAAACTGTATTCACACAAATACATATACATCTATGTAGGTATTCTAAGGAAACAATTTTATGCATTTCCACACAGCTATTCAAAGCATAGCTAAAGAGATTAAATGAAAAAATACCTACAAACTTTTCTTCGTTTTTTATCTACTCAGCGCTGAAAAGAGTTTTCAATTACAGTTATCTACCATGTCAGCAACTAATTTAGAGGCGATTATCGCGCTCATTAAGCAAACATAATTAAAAAATTCCATCAGACATACATACATACATACCCAAACATATCAAGAGTGGTAGACACCGAAGCCATTGGTTCTTTAGGATATGTGAAAAAATGCTTAATGCCTCTAATAGGTGTATCAAAAAATAATATAAATTGTAGTTCAAAATTAGCTAAACATTCATATAACTATGTAAACAATCATCATCAATAACACACCGATAGATGCCGCATTCCAAGCAGCGCAAATGCAAATCTCTACATACTGCATACACACATACACACATGTGTGTTTACCAAGGTATTTATTTATATAGTAAAGTGTTGGAAAATTGGCTGGTTAGTGGATAAAAAACACGCGGCCAGATGTGTGATATAGTTGTGAATATTTATTTTCTAAAGCTTTTTATTTTTTTAAAAAACGATTTTTGGCCACAGGTTTCAATGCGTCAACGTGGCTTATATTGTTAGAAAGTTTATTATTGCAGGTTTTTATGCTAATGGTACTAATGGCAAATTTACGTAAGAGAGATTATATATGCAATTTTTTTTTAATGTGATGAGCACGCACGTACCTACATATATGTATAGGCACCATAACATAAACATATACTTATCCATATCTATCTAGAAACTATGAATGCGTATTTTGGGGTACTAGGGTACGATATCAAATTATTACTTTCAATTGCAAATTATAATATATCGTACGAGTATATTACACTGTGTGATATTGAAAACATACCTTTAGGTCTGGTAAAGGAGAAAAAACTGCATACTCCGAATTTAGAATTGACAGTCAAAATTTGGATAACAATTATGTAATTAGTCAAGAGTCTGAATGTTAGAAAGAAAACCGACCAAAATGGATTATCGACATATAGAGACAAACAAAATTATTTTGAATGTATCTTTTTTAAGAGCTTGAGAGCTTAAAATGATAACACAAAACAAAAATATTGTTGGAATGAATTTTTTATGACAATTTGATAGATAATTTCATGGAAATTTGAATACGATATCCGGCGTAGTCCGTCGCGGCGACGAGTTACATGACCCGTTCGATTAGTCCAACTTTTGACAACTTTTTTTCAATTAATCTAACTAAGTCTAATCAACAAAAGCTCAGACAGAATCGAATCAACCAAAATACGATCAGACTAGGCAAGCTTTTATCCAAAGAACACTGCTGTCCTTCCTTCTTGAGGAAAGATAACGAGGAATAGACAAGATCCTCGGCCGATATGTTAAAATATCTTATAAATACACATTTCCCAGGTAACACCGAATATATTGAGAACAATAGTAACAGTGTTTAAACGACCAACCTGTCATCAAATACAATCAACCACGTCATATCCCAAGATAGAATTCTATGGGCGATGAAAAACTTTGAACCATAAAAAGTAGCCGGCCCAGATGGAATATTCCCTGCCATGCTGTGGAGCCCTCGAGAAACGACGATTCCGTGGCTGGAGGTCTTTTTCAAAAAAAGCCTTATGCTAGGGCATATTCCAAAAAGGTGGAAGAGGGTTAAGGTGATTTTTATCCCCAAAGCTGCTAGACGCGTTCATGATACAGCGAAAAATTTCAGACCCATCAGTTCATCCTCCTTTATTCTCAAAACTCTCGAGCGATTGTTGAATGTATATCTCAGAGAGAAGACAACAATTTCATCATCCCAACATGACTACCTCAAAGGAAAATCTAGAGGGACAGCTCTTCATGAGGTTGTATGTTGTACGACTGAGAGGAGCATAAAATACAAACAATACTCACTAGTCGCTTTTCTCGACACAGAGGGGGCGTTTAACAATGTTAGCACAAGATTCATAATTCAAGCTCTAAATATGTTAGGCACAGACATAGGACTCATCGAATGGATAGAGAAGATGCTTAAAACTAAAATAAGCATCGGTGAGGTAGGCAGCAGCACGGCAAAACGCTCTGTCAACAGGGGAACCCCTGTTCTTATCCCCTTTGCCGTGATTACTAGTTGTCAACAATATCCTTACCAAATTCAACCGAAAGGAAATTAAAGTAATGGCGTATGCGGATAATATAGTGCTTATGGTTTCAGGAATGTTTCCAACGATAATCAGTGAGATTATGGAAAGAGCTCTCGGATTACTCAGCAATTGGGACACAGACTGGGGTTTAAGTGTAAACTCGAACAAAACTGAACTGATGCTATGCACTAAGAAAACCAAAGTAAAAAACTTTAATCCCCCAAAATTAAACGGCGTTAGTCTTATGCTAACCCAACGTAGAGTACAGGGTGAAGAAAGTGAATAAACCCTTTACACGTGTAAGATAATGTTGGGTAAAAAATGAGGTATCCAACCGAAGCTATCACATTGATTCGTCACAGCCATTGTAAGGCCAATATTAACATATACGGCACTAGTCTGGTGGCCCAAAATAGAAAAGAAATACAATCAAACCAAGCTGAAAAAGATACAAAGAACAGCGTGTATCTTCACTACAGGAGTGCTTAGCACCAGTCACACTGAAGCGCTCAATGTACTAACTCATCTATTACAATTAGACTTACATATAAAAACAATCGCTACTTGCAATGCAGTGAGACTCAGAGAATTAGGAAATTGGAGAACAAGGGCGTACGGTCAGCCAGATTCTCCTACAGGGACCCCCGCTGCTCAAAAATAGATCAGACTACACAGTCACCGACCTTAATTTCAAGAAAGACTTTACGGTACGTTTTCTACCGAGAGCCGAATGAGGAAAAGGGAAGTGATTGGAAAATACAATATAGAAATCAACACTGACGGTTTTAGAATGAACTGGGGTGTGGAAGCTGGCTTCCATTCGAAGCCGCTCAACCTATCTCAGTCAATTCGTCTTCCTGACTATGCCAGCGTGTTCCAGGCATAACTACTAGCGATCAGAGAAGTATGCAAATAACTAAAACTCTACAGGGAAGTTGATGCAAGAGTAGCTATATTTTCAGACACTCAAGCAGCTATCAAGGCCTTAGACTTCAATTCCATTTCATCCAAACTAGTCTTACAGTGCAGAGAGGAACTAGAATTATTTAGTCATTGGTTTGTAATTACTCTAATATGGATTCCCGGTCATAGGAACATACGGGGTAAAGCGATAGCGGATGAGCTAGCAACAAAAGGTTCCACACTAGACATAACAGAGGCGGTGACAGTCTCCACCTCACTCAACACAATAAAAGCATCCATTGCTGGAACAAGAAAAACAGGTAGTCGTACAACACCCAGAGGACGAACTACCTGTTTGGATGCTCTCGCTCAAACATTTCACGTACTACTTACTGCAACCCTTACAGGCCACTGGAAGGTAGAGGATCATGCAACCAGCTCAACCACCCCTTCAATCCTATCTGCAGAAACTGTCAAGCGGAAGGGGTGAAGGAAAGTCTTTTCCAATACTTATGTGGGCTAGCTAGGGCACGACTTCGCTCTTTCGGTACGTCTTTCTTACAGCAAATTAATGAGATCTCAGACATCGAGATAAAAATTGTCTACGTAGTCGAAGGACAAAAGCCAACAAGTAGAGAACGGCGACGAATCGCCATTTCGGCGTCTTTTTCAACACTTTGCTCTATGCAAATTCGGAAGCGTTGATCTCACGTTGAACGATTCGTGATGACCTGTCAAACTTTAAATAAATATATACAATATTACATGCATATATATTTTTTTTCGTTGTGCACTCCCCTCGGGATCATAGGGCCTCGACAATATTTGTCTTGCGTTGATTTCGTTAATCTATTTGATTTCTGACAGGGTAGCTGATTAGCCTGCCGCTATCAGTCCTAAGTAGTGGGAATGCCCACCTGTCGTTGCTTAGGTACAACGCCTCCTTACTGCTTGGATCGCCTTCTGTGTCTCACATTTTTCTGGCAGAAGGATCGCAGAGATGGTTGAGGACTTCGTTAAAGTGGTGTGTCTGCGCTATTACCGCGGTTTCCCGCTTCCTCGTGCTGGCGCCACTTGATGTAATGCGAATTTCTCTAAGGTTTGAGGTTTTTATTAGCGGGGCAATCAAGCTAAAGTTGAATATAAATTATTTATATTATCTTTTCAAAATGCTACAAAAAAGTGCGTGTAGAGTAGCACACCTAACAGAAGTAAAACTTTCAAGGCAGACAAAGAAAGAGGGAGAGACCCGAGAGAGAATGAGAGAGAGAGAGGAAGAGAGAGAGAAAGTATATATCTAAATAAATTCCCAACATTTGCAGAGAATACAAATAGACAAAATTTACAAAAAACGGAGAAGGGTCGACCGATGTAGATAAACGCCGAACACAAACCGTGGCAACAACACGAACTACTCCGAGCGTTTATCACCCGCACAAACGCAGCGATTCCAGGACCGCAGCAACGGCACAAATTACCGCAAGGCAATACCAATAAATCCGATGGATAGCATCTTATAGTACGCACAAGCACTAGCCAGGAAACGGAAATAACCGCCAAAAAAAATGAGACCGAAAAACGCCCAGTAGGCACCAAGGAAATACAACGCCAAAAAGTAGGCACAAAAAATATATTTCCTACAAGTTTGCACCAACAAACAAGCGCCAAAAAGTAGGCAGTGTTCTTTCTCACTAGAAATTAGCAACCACAAGGAAAAACTCAGGAAAAATAGCTTAAAGTGTATCTATGATATATAAAGTATAGCTCTCTCTCCTTTTCCTCTACGTTACATCTTTTTTCTCTCCCCTCGAAACGAAAATGCCCAAAACGTTGATTGGCCTTGAAATTTTACTCTCCATTCTCGCTCGTCCACCGACGCTTTAGAAGTTTCACTTCAAAAAAAAAATTGTGGCGTATACTTTCAAAAACATTAACTCTTTGTGATTTGGATACGAATTTTTTTGGGAGAAAATTCGTTTAGTTTCTATATTAATCCGTAGGCAAGAATTTACCATCCAATTTTTACGATAATTTTTTCACTCAATAAATTCTATTACTAATAAATATAAATAATTTCACCCATAATTTTATAGGTAATATTATGACAATTATATCCTTCAACATATAAAAATTGGATTTTCGTCTCTTATCCCAGAGTTTGAATGCGGCAGTTGCAAACTCAGAGTATGCTATTTTTTCTACTTGACTAAGTCTCTAAAATTTACAAAAGAGACAATTTAAGATAGTATATTAAAATAATGTATTCTTGCCATTCTATGCCAATAATTCGTTTTGGTCCAAACTTTCGTTTTTTCTCTAACACTCACATTTTTGATTCTGCATGGAGTTTTTAATACGAATATTTGGCAGAAGCCAATCTCCTACATGCACTGGAGTCCATTCTTTTTGAATTTGACACAAAAATTGGACTAGAATATAATAGAAAAAAGTGAAAAAACCACAGTAGAGTAAAAATTAATAAGAAATGTATAATCGAAATCGAGAAAAAGGAGTTTCCGTTGCTTAAACTAGCGCTTCCAAAATATTTTGCATTGGAGATAGGCAGCTTGATCCAAAACGGGTAAATATTAATAAAAATTTCAATGAAACTGCGAAAAAAGCCAAGATGCGCGCTTTTAAATCATTTACTGGTGCTTGCCTTAGTGCCTCCATGATAAGCGCTCATCCCAATAATAATGGGCGACGGCATTTCGGAACAAAAAAGTTACTACGGAATTCTGAAAGCATATTGTAATTAGAGAAGTTTTGTAGAAAAAGGTATAGCCTACTAATTTATAGTACACCAAAATTTTTAAATTTTGGTCGTAGAAATCTTCATATTAAAAAGTGTTAAAGTCGATTTCTGCTTTAAATATTACTTTGGGGGGAAAAAATTCATTATTTTTGCGTAAATGTTTTGCGCAAATAGTTTAAAACTGTTTTATGGTCGATATTTAACTAACTAACAGTCTCTTTGAATAGCATGACTGTTTCAGCGGTAGTCTGGCATTTGGTGGCATGCTTTTAGAATTACTGTACTGTCAATGTCAATGCCCATCCCTTTTTGGGCAAATATTAGCTTTCCAACATGACAATATAGCGAATTGCAGTATAAAGTGCATTAAAAGCGAGGCTCAAAAAGCCTTTGTCGCATGGCAGTCTGTTAATGTCAGGATTGGGAAATCTTCAAAAAACATCTTAATTAGATAAGTTTCTTATGTCGAAATACCATCGCTACTAAATCCATTAAATGAGAAAGTTTGAAGAAACTAAATTTTTTCCATTTATAAGTTTGTTTTTTGTTGTCTTTTTTTACTTTTTGATGCCCATTCAGGACATGCTAATGAATCAAACATACCGGGATTTTTGAACAAATATTTTTAAAATCACTCTTGGCTAATTCTTAAGTTGATATTCGTCACCTGTTTTATTTTGTTTAAAATGGAGTACCGTATTGCGGAATCATATTTTGGGTTGTGCGGGGCAACAACAGCGGAACTGAAGGATCGTTTTTTCTTTTTCATAATTTGTTCAGCCTTTATATTAGCTTCGGAAAGAGCCACCCAGTAAGGCTGGTAAGGCGTATTATCGTTTTAGGGGATTTTTTCTGGTACTTGCTAACCTTCTACCTTCTGCGTAATAGAGCGCTTTAGACACATTCTCAAAACAGGTATAATAAAATCATAATAAAAAGGCAGTTGAGGGTTAAGTGTTCTAAAAAAATTTTAAGCAGACTATTACTAAGGGTCGCCGAAGACGAAAAAGTCGGACGGGTTAAAGTGAGTATGCAAGAAAATTCTGTTCAAGTTGACAATTTATCAATTCAAAATTGGCATACATTAAATTTTGAATTGATAAATTGTCAACACATATAACTAGGAGCACTGGAGAGGATCGATTTGTATGGAAAGTAATTTTTAAGCTTACTGTATCGCATGTTCGATATAAAATTTAATTTAAAGTAATTCTTCCGAATGAAGTCGGTTGCGGGTGTAGCGAGTAGTGTTTTCGGCTAAAAATGTACCTACCAAATATTTTCAAACTTTCGTTAAAAGTTTTAAAACTTTGACCCTCCGTAATAAAAAACCCAGACCCTCCAGATTCGTACTGTTTTCGAAAAAAGTTGAGCCTAGAAGCATTCTCCTTCATAACTATTAGCATTCATATATGTTGAGTAACCAGTGCTGGACAATATTATCACAGGTCGTGATGATATTATCGTGAAATCCACCTTGATACAACTAATGATTTTATGGCATTTCCAGATTGCAAAATATTGAAAGTCTCGTTTATATTTGAATACGAAATTGTTATACATATCTGCAAGTTAGTGAATTTCGAGTTGAAACCGCGCAACATCTAGAGTTATTTGCACCATAGCCACTTCATTGCTGCAACATCTATTTAGAATTGACCTACAATCAGCCAAATATGGGCTTCCATAATAATTTGTTGTTATTCACGTGCATTGAACTAGCAATTAATTTCTTAACAGCAGTCCCATGTAGTTGGGCATACCGGATGCCATCGATGTGGGAAAGCGGTTCGATTCCACGAATTACAAGATATTTGCCGGATGTTAATTTCAAATATTGGTCAGCTTGAAATGTGTTTTGATGGAATGCGGTGAATGCGGTAGCGATGCATTTATAAACGTATTGAATTTGGCTAATTAGCTGGCCTGGTATGTTTGCACGTAGATTAGTGGCTACAAACGCCTTGGGGGTTGTTGGTGAGGTTGGTTGACAGCAACATAATATTTTTGAACCGTGAGGTATTTCCAGTAATATATTAACTTTAAGTGGTGTTGACTTATATACATTTTCTATTTACTTTGTCAGTGTATTACACTTATACAAACTTGTGTATTAAAATTTTATGCTGAAAGTTATCCACTTCTTCTTCTCGATTGGCACGATAACAGTTTACGTGATTTAGGCCGAGTTTGTTATCCACTACTGCCTACATAAAAATGTTGCACGCAAAACCAACGAATACATCGTTCTTCCCACACTTATTTGTAAATGCATATATAATATATTTACTTATCGTTTTGTTGAAGTTAAAGTTAAGTTAAAAACATTTCAATATATGCTATTTCACTTTCTCTTTCAATCGACTTGAATGCATGTGCGTTTCGCATTCGAATGAAGAAGGAAACTTTTGAAGGACATCGAAGACAAACTGATTTGCATATTCCATGCAGATCTATTTATGTGGCCTACTGAGATATTCTATTTATGAATTCTATATAAAAGTTACACCGCAAGAAAACTTTGCTATAGGAAGTCTTCATGGTGAATTCTGTGTGATAGTGCTATCGGGTCCAAAACCAGGACAAAAACTAAGTCAATATTATTAAAATTTTCCCAGTATCTGTGACTTCTATCATATTAAGGAACTAAAAGCTATTGAAATCATAATATCGTAAAAAAAAAATCAGAATCACAAAATAGCTGTTGATGAATCGGCTATCAACTCCTTGAAAACGTGTCAAGCAAAAAAATGGACGACGGACGGATTCGCTATATAGCATATAAAATAATGGCTTTATTGCGAACGAAGTTCCTCCCGAAAAAATCAAGTCAAATGACCGCCGAGATCTTGCGATTTGACAAGCTTGGACTTCTTCTCTTTGGCTACGTGAAAAGTATGCTGTACCTATGAAATGAGACTTTCAGCTATTAGTCTCTAGTATTTTTAAACCTTCCCAAATGTCTTGTTTTTTTCCGTCTGCCATCTGTCAACAATAGTCAGTTCATTGTTTGTTAAACTACGATTTGCGGACATCGTTGATTTTCTGTTATCTGTAATTGAAGAAAAACGTTTCTCCCGGTTCAAAAGGAAAACCTTTTTTCATTGAATCGTTACGGGTGATGGAAAATGGGTGTATTTCTCCAATCCCACGCGTAAACGATCATATGGTCTGCCCAACTACAAATCAAAAACAACGGCCATCCAAATTGCTTCGGCCGCAAAGCAATGCTGTGTGTTTTCTGGAATCAGCGTGGTATGATTTAGTAGCAGCTATTAAAACCAGGTGAAACATTTGACGGTGCACGCTAACAACGACAATTGGCTATACACCGAAAACGCCCAGAATATGGAGATCGGTGTTACAAGGTAATTTTTCTTGATGACAATGCACCGCCACATCGAACAAGAGCGACCCGGGAATTGGCGGAGACGTACGATTGGGAACCGCTGGTGCATGCGACTTACTCACCAGGCTTGGCGCAGTCCGATTATCATTTGTTTGCATCGGTGGGCCCCGTACTTTCCGAGTAGCGCCTCAATTCTCACGAAGAAGCCAAAAAATGGCTCGATGATTGATTTGCGGCCAAAGACGGCCATTTTTTTTGGCGCGGCACCCACAAATTGCCTGAGAGATGGGAAAAATGTGTCGCTAGCGATGGCTATTATTTTGAAGATTAAATTTGTAACCATTTTTTTTAATAAACGTTTAAAATTGAAAAAAAAAGCACGAGATGATTCCGCAAGCCCAACTAAGGCCGCCATCTGATATGAGAAGTTTAATTAAAATCGGCTGATTATATTTATTTATTCGTCTTTTATGATTTCTTTTGTTTTAATATTGAATCCGCTGCTTTGAATATTGAAAAAATTTACTCAAGATCGTAATATGGCCCACAGCACATTCTGTGAAGACTCGGCGAATATTTGAATATACGTATACGAGGGGTGCCTTTTATATTTCGGGATTTGACAACCCTGGTGTTGCAATCTGGCAACTGACAGCTGTATCGCAAAGTTTGACATTTTTTGGCTTTTACGTACTCAGAACGTTTTGAAATACCAGCGCTATTTGTGTTGTTTACAGTAACTTAAAAGATTCATCTCGGTCCAAAAATGGAATTAAATCGTGAACATTTTCGTGCGATTATTTTTTACAACTTTCGACGTGGATTAACTCAGCAACATTGCATGGATGAACTTAATTCATTTTTAGCGAAGCTCCATCAAGGACCAGTGTTTATCGATGGTATGGTGATTTCAATCGTGGTCGTAGTTCACTCCAAGACAAATTTCGTGAAGGTCATCCAAAATCAGTTGTTGTTCCGAAAACCATTGATGCTGTGCGCGAACTGATATTGCAAGATCGTCATGTGGCCTATCGTGAGATTGAGACAATCTTAGGCATTAGTGGGACCAGCATATATTCAATATTGCATAAACATTTGACTGTCAAAAAAATTTGTTCGCGTTGGATCCCACACAATTTTTCAATCGCTCAAAAAAAGGCTCTTGTCGATTGGTCGAAGGAAATGCTCAAAAAATACGATTGCGGGGCTTCGAAACACGACTATGATATCGTGACAGGCGATGAATCATGGATTTGCGCGTATGAGCCCGAAATTAAACAGCAGTCGACTGTATGGGTGCTTCAAGATGAGCCAAATCCAATAAAAGTTGTTCGCGCATGAAGCACTTCCAAGCAAATGGTCGCCTGTTTTTTCGGAAAAACTGGACATGCCGCAACCGTACCACTAGAACAACGCAGAACAGTAAATTCTGAGTGGTACACAACCATTTGTTTGCCAGTTGTCTTCCAAGAAATTAGGAAAACCAATCGCCAAAGACAGATCACTCTTCACCAGGACAATGCGAGCTCTCACACATCGGCTCAAACAACTGCATTTTTGAGCACCCAAAACATCGAATTAATGGGTCATCCGACGTATAGTCCTGACTTGGCACCGAATGACTTCTTTTTATTCCCGTACGTAAAAAACAAACTGAGAGGTCAACGTTTTTTGACACCTGAAGAAGCGGTTGCGGCATTCAGAATACATGTTTTGGAGGTACGTCATTCAGAGTGGCAAAAGTGCTTCCACAATTGGTTCAAACGCATGCAAAAGTGTATAGATCTTCATGGAGAATATTTTGAAAAACAATAAAGTGATTTTCGATGATGTAAATTTTTTTTTGTTCTCTAATCCCGACATATAAAGGGCATCCCTCGTACAATAATTTAGTTAAAACTTCCTCTTACTATAGCTTGTTTCTATTTGGAACCAACTATTTTCGCAATTAGTTTGTACTTTGGTTATCAAACTTTTTTATATATATCTAATTTTTTTTTTTAAATTTTCATATTTTTTTGTAATTCTTATAATTCTGTTACAATTAAAAGAAATGTTTTATATCATTAGTTTAGGTTAGGTTAGGTTGACCTGGCTAGCTGAAAGCCATCACATAGTCCTATTGGTCCTTAGTGGTACCAGATGGAGCTTGACCCTTACGTTTCCTTGTAGTAGGTTTCTTGTAATAAGCCTGCGTCTTTTGTGAATCTAAGTAAGCTTTAAGAGCTGTTTGTAATTTCCATCTTGTATGCGTGTGCCGCTAACAAATTGTGGCCTGCCAGTAAATCTACGATAGTTCTGCTGTCCTTTCTAGTACGAATCCGGCGTATTTATCTGCATTCTGTGTACACATGATAACTTTCTTTAATTTTTATGTTCGTTTATGTATATACCAGGTTGTTCAATAGGTTTTGGGGGTCGATAAGAAAAACAAAATTTTATGGTTGAAATACATTTTATTATTTATTATAGGCTCCCTGAACATTAATACACTTGCTCCAACGAGATTCGAATTTATGAATTTCATCATTGAAGTTAGAATATGGAAGGGCTACAAGACATGTTTCCACAGCTGTTATGACCTCATCATTTGATGAAAAACATGATTTTTTTTAGGTCTAGAAACAGATGGAAGTAGCTAGGGGTCATATCTGGAAAATACGTGTATGCTCCAAAAATTTGAAATTTATTTCATGGAATTTCGCCATTGTCAAAATGCTCTCGTCCAGATGAAAAAGGTTTTTTTTCTTTTGCAAACTGAATCTTTTTTCACGAATTTATTCCTTACAATTTCAATGTTATAGCTTTTGTTTCCAGTTATATATTTTATTTGTAGTACTAATTTTTTAAATATATTAAAAAAAAGTTATTATGTTTTATGACATATTTAATTTAAATTTTGTAATACATATTTATGTTTTGTTTTTTGATATAAATTTTGTTTTTTTAATTTTTATATGTATAAGAATATTGTTTTTAAGATATTTGATTTTAATTTCAATTTTAATTTTTTGTTTATATATTTTTGTTTTTGTTTTTATGATATGTAAGCAATTGTTTATATATAAATAAAAATAAATAAAAAATATTTATATGTAATATATAAAAAGTTTTTTATATTGTATATATATTTTTGGTTTTTTGTTTTGATAAGTCAGCGGAATCAGTGGTACAACCAGAACTGTTATGCTAGAATACAGAAGAAGTGAGAAGTGGTTTCTATTTTTTTTACTTTTAAATATTTATAGATATATCAGGTCAGTCCATAAGTTTGTGCGTTTTTTAAAGGTGGTTTTAAAATTAACAAAAAAGATGTTTAAAGTATTTATTAATCAATAATATATTTTCCTTCATTATTTACAATGCCTTCCCAACGTTTAGGCAAATTTTTAATTCTCTGCTCAACAAATTTTTTGTCATTGGAGCCAAAATACGCTTCAATATCCCGTATAGATTCTTTTGAGGAGTAGTTCTTGTTACTCATATGGGATTGAAGTCCACGGAAAAGGTGCAATATCCGGATAGTATGGTGCATCCGGCATTAGCTCCCAACCGAGCTCGTTCAGCTTGCCTAATGTTTGCCTTGCGGTATGAGGTCTTGCGTTGTCGTGGTGAAGCAAAAACTTTGCGTCTATTCACTAAAGACAGTCGATTTTTGTTAAGTGCCTCATTCAGGTTTGATAGCTGATGGGAATAATAATCAGCAGTTATCGTCTGGTTTGGTTCCAGAAGTTCATAATAAACAATACCGGCCATATCCCACCAAATATACAGAAGAATCTTCTTGGGGGTCGGTTCAGGTGTTTCATCTTTATCTAACCATTGTCGTTTGCAAACAGTATTATTGTAATCGACCCATTTTTCATCATCAGTAACGATACGGTTAAAAAAATTTTCATTTTGATGCCGTTGTAGCAGCTGAGAACACATATTCACTCTCTGCTAAAGCTTGGCGACGGAAAGTCTATGCGGAACCCATTTTCCCACCTTGGAAACCTTTCCCAACTGATCCAGGTGCCTGTCAACTGTTCCATGCGATGAATTTAACCTCTGAGCTATCATATCGACTGTCAAATTTGGCTCATCTTCCACGAGTTCGAGCAAGGCGTCGGAGTTAAAGACTTGAGGACGACCAGCGTCCGGGGCATCCTCCACGTAGCAGTTACCACTTCGGAATTTTGAAAACCACTTTTGCGCAGTCCTTACACTGACGGTATCCTCTCCGTGAACAGTGTTTATTTCTGCAGCAGGAATTATTGCATTTTTATCACTTTTATAAAAAAAATACAAAATATGCCTCTTATACGCGTTCGAAGATTCCATTTTATTTTTTAACAGCACGTGCTTCTATCCGCGATTAAAATCACTTGTTGAATGCACAATATATCAAAAAAAATATAAATAATTCCGTTTTATTCCGCGAATAATTTTTTTGTGTGCAAAAATCGTACAAAAGTGAAATTATGGGTAAAATACGCACGAACTTATGGACTGACCTCATATTCTTAAATAATTTAATTTAAATTTTTTATACACAGCTTTTTGTTTATTTTTGTAGACATTTTATATTTCGTTCTTCATAATTTGTTCTCTGATTGATCTTCATAATTTGTTCTTCTGATTGATCTTTTTTGATTTCTATGTTTTTTAAGTTTTTACAATTTTTTTCTATATTTAAACATCTGTTTTTATATTTAAAAATTTTATTTACAATTGTTTTTTAATATAGTTTTTAAATTTTTATATATTTTTTTTAATGTGAATTTTTCTCTATATTTTTTAAGGTATTTAATTTTTATTGTTTTTTACATAGTTCTTTTTTTGATATTTAAAAGGAAAATCTAATTTTTTTTTTATTTGGATTCATTTTCATTTCTATTTTTTCTGAAACGATGAATGAATCGATTTTGTTTCACATGATTCCCCGAAAGTATTGAAAACTAACGGGATATACCGCCTTTGGTTGCAGCAGCTCTCGGTTGTTTTGAAATGGATGTGATAACTAAGATCCAAATATACAATTCTGTCCCTACATTTTTATTTGTAAGTAACTAATAAGTACGGCTTAAGAATGAAATATAATAAAGAAATACATATAATAAATATTTTAAACTAAATATGAAACATTGCCTATTTAATTTCAATAGCTAGACATTGAATAATTTCTGTTATATGCTTTCTCGTTATCAAAATTGAAATTGGTAATTAAAACATGTGAATGCCTTTATTTTCAATGTATGCCAATTTCCACATATTGTATGTCTACTTACTGTTTAAGTTCACGCAAGCCTAACCCAATTTGTTAGAATAACAATAGTTGCAGGTCATATTACAAATACTAGCATATCCATATATGTATGTATTTATGTATGTACCTGCATACAAACATATCAGTTTAGTTAGCAATGACATATTAAAGGAAACCATAGTAGCTGTTACCATTGTTTTCGAACATATAAATGAGTAAAGGTTACCAGGTAACCGACAAAGCAAATAATTCTTGTATTCAAACAATATAACCATAATTACTGATGGTTGTAACATGTGTCCATACGCACATATTTGTTATCATTGTGAATGCTGGTGATATTAAATTCTCCGAAGGGAAATCCATTAGTTCAGAACTGCTGTTAAGTCTGATTTTATTAGGACATTATTTATAATAAAAAAGGCTTTCTTAAAGCTCTTTTGGTAGTAGTGTGTGGATATCTACTTTTAAAATAAAGTTGGGTATGAGTTGTGTAATTTTTTATAATAACACAAATAAAATATGTAAAAAATTGTATAATAGAATAATACATATAAAAAAATATCTCGATTCTGGCGCTACCTAACGGGTTCATTTAAATATGTGAACTATCGTTGGCATATTTGCATTAACACATAAGGTGGCACAAAATTAATTATCTTAGTTTGCTTTTAAATATTTTTTTTTTCAAAATAAAAAAAATAATTTTGAGGGATGGAAATCTTTGTTTTGATCTCTACAAACTCTATTGCTTGTATGTTTGTATACTGCAGCTGTATAGTTCACAAGTGTCAAATATGATTGACGCCTTAAGGGCTGTGTGACATGGCGCATTATTCTGCTGAAACCAAAGATCGTACAAGTACATCCCGAAAATAAATTTTCGGCCATAAAAAATTGTTCATTATGCCGGTGTAATGCTCACCGTTGATCGAAATAACGTTCCCAGCAGCATTTAAAAAAACAAAGGCCCTGTGCAAGTTTTCTGATCTGAAGATCCGGAAGTTTAGAGTTGACGAAAATGTGCTTCCTCAGAAAAGATGATTTTTCAAGCAAGATTGTTTCCCATTTCGGGCTGTCTCGCGAAAGTATAACGAAGCGGATGGTCACGAGCCTTTTACTGCTGAGTCAATTGGACCTTATGAGCAAATAATGCGAGGTCTTTGACAAAATCCGCATTAGGCTGGTGAGTGAAATATTGAGTTGTTAAGATCGATGGCGAGTTGGGCTGGGTTGCACATTCTCGGCCACAGCAGTGCGTACCCTTCGACGGCGGATACCGTGAGTGTCGTTTAGTAACATACCAGTATCACAGTGGGTATTTCTTATTAGGTCAAAACTTATTTGAATTAAACCATTGCTTAGGCTACACAATATTGACTTTGAAAGCAAGTTTGGAATATTTTCTAAAGTTTTTCAAGCGTAGATCAATTGCTTTCGTTCCATGGAGATATACTAAGATTTCCATAGGATATAGAAACTACTACATGACCTTTCCTGTTTCTTTACATAAACTCTATCTTCGAGATGTATCCACAAAAAAAAGCCCACAGATGTTAGATCTTGCGCATTTGGTGGCCAAATTGCTGCAGAATACCATGAAATTATTCTGTCCAGTGTGTTTCTTTTGCAGGAGAGCGATTCGTTCATTGTATGTATGGCATGCCGCTCCGATTGGTGAAACAACTTATCGTCAATATCCAAGCGATCAACAATAAACAAAACAAAAAACCTTTCTGACATATCTTGACATGGCAATCCGTTGATGGTAGACGCATTACCATCGATAATTTCGATTGATTGGAACAGATGTGTACTGGTATGAGTTCTGAGACAAAGAGATATTCTTGGGATCTGCGCCACTGATCTGCGGTCAGCTATAATGGGTACCAAGTTACAATCTGCTTATGTAAACAGTGGGGGGCTAAGGGAAGTCGCTTTGCAGTGATTGCATTTCAATGGAGTGGTTAAAATGCAAATGAGATTTACGAATTGCTGAAAAAACTTAATATTTCGAGAAACAGTTTACGGCAAGATCAATCGTTTTTCTCAAACGTCTGAAGTGACAGGCAGAAAAAGAAATGGTCGTCCTCGCGTGGTTCGAACCAGTGCAGCCGTTTGAAAAAGAACTCGCAGAAATCCCCTTAGAAAGGAGAAAATCATGTCCAGGGAAATGAAAGTATAGACCAGATCGATGTCAAGACTAATTAAAGGTGATCTCAACATGAAAGCCTTCCGTCTCTTAACTGCTCATCTTTTGACAACGCACATGAAAAAAATTAGACTCGACGGATACAAGCAGCTTCTCCGGAGGCGGTCAATGGTTATGAAAATATTCTTTTCACATATGAGAAAATATGCACTGTCGAAGAAGTTTTTAATAAGCAAAACGACATGCTAAAATTTCTAAGAAGGCAAAAATGTGGCTTCAAGGGCTCAGGGTGGCCACTTTTCAGACTCCGTAATGATTTGGTGGGGTGTGTCTTGTAAAGGCGTTACATCTCTTCATTTCTGCGAAAAAGGGTTTAAGATCGAGGCAAAAGTATACCAGGAGGTGAAAAAGTTGAGCAGTACTCTCTTCAATGGAGAGCGTGGGTCTTCCAGCAATATTCCATTCCAGCCCATAGGACAAAAACCATCCATCAGTGGGGTTCATAGCCGCAGAAGATTGGCCATCTATCTGGAAGTCCAGATCTGAATCCATTGGACTACAGTTTGCGGACAACATGGCCTGTGCAAAGGCCTCACAGAAATTTGGGAGTCTCAAGCAATCTTTGGTTCGAGCAGCGACGTCAGTATCCATGGAAACCGTGCGTTCTGCACTAGTTGAATGGGCTTATCGTTTGAAGGCTTGTGTGAAAGCAAATGCTGACCCTTTCGAATGAAAATGAAAAGTTTTGCTTTTAATATTTACATGATTAAATAAAACTAACTTCTAAAAAAAAGTATTATAATTTCATATCTATAATGTAACAGAACGTATGGCAGAACTAAGAATATAAAGATTCGTCATCGAACTGTGATTGTTGCTAAAACAATACGAACTTCAAGTACTCATAGCTTTTTCTTAAATTTTTAAAGTGAATGCAGATAAAAATATGCTAATTTTAATAAAAAGGGTGGTTGCTTCCAAAAATTGATTATATGTTGGGAGTTATAAAGGGGCTCCCATTGAGTGACCATATACAAAATTTAATTAAAATCGGAGCAGGTTTACTATTTTTGGCCGACACTGTGGGCCACAGATAGACCACACAATGACTACTTCTCTTCTGGACACGTTTTCTTACGGTGTATTTTTCTTAATATAATTTATAAATACAGCATCTTCATTGGCCAAATATGTAAATACGTCGAATAAAATATGCAAATAATTTTGTCAGCACTTCGTTCTTCAGCACTTTGCTTCTTCTTCGCAGAAGTGAAACGCACACGCATTCAAGTCATTTCAAAGAGAAAGTATGTTAAAATGGCACACATTCACATGCTTATAACTTAACTTTAACTTTAACAAAATGATAAGTATATATTGGCAAATAATTCTGTGAATATTTTACATGCAAATTTGTATGTGGGCAGTCGATGACTTTCCCTATAACATTTTAATTTACAAGTTTGCAAATTCAATAACAAAAGTGACAAAGTCACATATTTGTTCATGCCTTAAATACACATTCATCATATTGTCTATGGAGATACACACATACACACACCCCCCACACACATACACACACCCCCCACACACATACACACACAGACACACACATCCAAACGTGTTTTGTTTACATAAGTTCGTAAAATTTTTTGCCCTTTTTTGATGATTTTCTCCCTTCGTCTTCTGTATTTTTCATATTGTGCTTGAAAAATTGATGTTCTTTTTTTGTTGTTTTCCTAATTTTTTATGTTGATAATATATCAATTTTATAATACATTATCAATTCGAATTTACATAAATATTAAATTGCATACATTTTACAATATGTTTGGCTGAGCAAAATACTTGTTAAGTAAATAAAGCAGACAGTAGAATTTAGTGTCTGAAATATGCGTGAATTATGAGCTAAAAGGATAAGAGGGCAGTTAAATACGACTTTATTTAATGTCAGTTTTTGTCAATAAGTCCGCATGCTATAATTTTTTAATGCAGTGTAAATTTTTATTCCAGCCGTAGCCGAATGGGTTGGTGCGTGACTACGTAGGTTCGAATCTCCGTAAACAACCACAATTATAAAAAAGGTTGTTTCTACTAGCGGTCGCCTCTCGGCAGGCAATGGCAAATCTCCGACGGTGTTTCTGTCAAGAAATCCCTCATAAATACTATTTGCCGTTCACAATCGGCTTAAAACTGTAGGCCCCTCCATTTGTGGAACAACATCAAGACGCTCATGCCAAATAGAAGTAGGTGCTCGGTTTAACACCCAAGAAGGGTGTAAGCGCCAATTATGTATTTTTTTTTATTCTTCTTGACTATAAAACAAAAGTATTTAAAACTTATTAAAATAGTTACATATCAGGCAACATAATACACACTCCACTGACGAGTAGAAATGGGTCAAAATTTGGAGCATTGTTTATATCCGATAGAGTTCTCTTCAAGTTCTTATCATAATATTTTGTATAGCTAGATTTTGTAAAACCGACGTGAAATGACGCAATGTGGGTAACGCATAAGAACATTAAAGAGATTTATTTCAACCAACAGCTCCATTAAAGAAGTTGGAAACAAAAGATAGACTGATCTACTGCTTTGAGTTTTTAAGTATGAGTAAAAGGCGGCCGCCGTGGTTGGTGCGTGACTACTATTCGGAATTCAGAGAGAGAACGTCAGTGTAAGCTCAAAAATTAAGAAAAAGTTTTTTCTAATAGCGGTCGCCACTAAGTCATAAAAATATCTGCCGTTCGGAGACGGCTTGAAACTGTAGGTCCCTCCATTTGTGAAACAACATCAAGACGCACACCACAAATAGGAGGAGGAGCTCGGCCAAACACCCAAAAAGGCTGTACGCGCCAATTATATATATAAAAGGTTACCTAAAATTTAATTCATACGAAAATAATACACCAACATTTAATGGAAAGCCACGAACCTCCTAATTGCCCTTCTTGCACTCACTTATGGTACTCCTATGCGGAACGCCAATCACCTAACTATCCCTTGCTTCCAATCTAAACAATGTTGAAAAAATTATAAAATTCCTGAAATCAACTTATCTTTACATTTACATTTACATTTAGAATTTTGCTACGATTATTATTCCAAATACTCATTCTACAGAATTCATAACTTTACTTGGAATAAGCTTAAAGCTAAGGTCTGCGCTGCCAAACTCAGTGCTTTAAGTGTGATTTGCTACGTTTTTTTGTTTATGTTTTTGAGTATTAACTGTTTTTCGCATGAGAAAACTTGTATTTTCGTTCTTGATTTGTATGCATTTTATTTTAAAATTGTTAAGAAATTTTATGATTTTTGCATGCATTGCATCCTCACTTAAATATGAACATTCTGCGTGCATGTGTTAGTAAAATCCATTCCACTCTTCCATCATTGCATTCATGCGTGCTTGTGGTGTTACTCTCGCTACGGGCAAATATGCCCCCTGCTGGATGCTTCCCAAACAAATACATTTTCAGGCAGAGCGATGCATCACAGCAAATTTTAATAGTCTTAATGTGGCACGGGAACACGTTAGACTTTAAGCCGATCGAAAATTGCTGCGGCTACTTGAAAAGGATGGCAGACTAACGAAAAAACTGATATGGTAAAATTTTAAACGAAAATATTGAGGATTTTTGGTGAAACAACAGAAATTGATAAAAAATTGCAAAAAAAAGAGCTATGTTGAAGAGCAAACGAGGGAGGATAAAATGTTAAGAGTGTCGGTTGTTGTAGAGGCGGAAAAAGTATGCATATTTTGGAATTCTTTTCAGCGGAACGGTGAAATCAATGAAATTTCTGAGTTCCTTTACTGTGCAACTGTAATTATTAACTATTTTTTTTTAATTAATAACTTAACTTTTTTAATAACTTTCCTACTAAATAGAAAGAAAATGATTTTCAATGATAAACCTTTTTATTTTGACCTTTACGTGCTCCATGGCTTGTCTGTTTGTATACTGCAACTGTCTATTTCAGAAGTGTCAATGTGATTGACGTACGATGCCACTTGCAAAAAATGTAAATCTTCCAATAAAAAAAAATAAATAATTGGCGCTTACACATCTGTTAGGTGTTTGACCGAACTCCTCCTCCTATTTGTGGTGTGCGTCTTTGATGTTGTTCCACAAATGGAGGGACCTACAGTTTCAAGCCGACTCCGAACGGCAGATATTTTTATGAGGAGCTTTTTCATGGCAGAAATACACTCGGAGGTTTGCCATTGCCTGCCGAGGGGCGACCGCTATTAGAAAAATGTTTTTATTAATTTTGCTTTCACCGAGATTCGAACCAACGACCTCTCTGTGAATTCCAAATGCTAAATCTTCCAATAGGGTGATTAATTTTGGGCACCTTGCATAAAAGAATCTGGCACCTGCGTATCTTTTCTTCAGAGAAGCTTGCGATCGGAATACCTTTACCTGTAAGTTTTATTTACCGTGGCCCAAAAACTTTGTTCTAATATATTATAAATGTGATTAGAATAGAAATAGTTTTTGATAAATGGGTTTTTGCAAAAAAAGGGAGCTTAAAAATTTAAATGTGAAACATTTAATAATGTAAAAAACAAAAAATAAAAAAAAGGTTGTCTGTAAAGTCGGTTTACTGACGATAGTTTAACGTGACAACGTCATAAGAAAATATTGATGGAACGGTTGCAATTTTCAAAACAAAATTTTAATTTTATTTGTTTGATAGATATTTTGTATGGATATAGAGGAGGAGGTAAATGGAATTGCAATGGAATAGGTCAAGTTACATTTACACAAACGTGAAAAATGACGAAACATTTATCAAATTCATTAAAGATATCTTCAATTTCGATTTTTTTCCTATCATCGTCCTATTCTCAACAGAGAAATGGTTCATTACCATGCACACAGGAAGAAGGCATATGCAAATACAAATATGTGAATTTATATACACATGCGCATATACATACATATATTATATATGCTCACTCAAGTAGGACAGAGCCAGATGTCGAACGTTGCCGAACGCGGGGGCCGATAGTGCTCTTTGTCGTTCGTTCCGCGCTCTCGCTTGCAGTTCAAGCACATTAGCTTACATTTGCTTGCGTACGGAATAGATTCGTATATTTGATAAGTACATATGACTTGTATGCATCTTTACATATAGATTTGTTATTTTTGAAAATTGCGCGAAATTGTATATGTATATGCATGTTTATATACATATATTAGTATACAACATATCTTATAAGGTATATGGTAAATATTACCATACATTTTTTCCTTCATATATAATATAATAAAAAAATTAATAATAATAACATTAAAACAACAGGTATTATTAACAAACTTGGTTTTATTTTAAATTCTTCAAGTAAATCAAATAGCAAAAGCAAATACAAATACGTGAATTTATATATGTACATATGCGCATATATATACATACATATATACGCTCACTTAAGTAGGAGAGAGCAAGATGTCGAACGTTGCCGTTCGTTTGCTTTGTTCGTTCCGCGCTTTCGCTTGCAGTTCATTCAAGGTAACGGCAATGAGCAAGGTAACGACAAATGAGCAAGGTAACACTAATGGGCAAGGTAACGACACATTTTTTCGTGCGTGCAGCCGGCTAAATCGAATTATAAGACGTTATCACGTCAAAAAATTAGTATATGGAAAAATTCATCCACTTTCCTTGGATAATGCAATTGTGAATATACGAGATAAGTTCAAAAAGCAAGGTAACTTTTCAGATTTCGTGGTGAAAGTTTCCATAAAAAAAATTTCTCAAACAATTTTAATTATTTCGTTCAAACTAATTTGTTCCCTAAACAGAAAATACCCATGAAAAGACGGAGATTTCTCACAGCTATAGAGATAAAGCCCACATCGTTTTAAGAGCTCGGGCCACACAAAAACACTTTTTGGTCAGAGGTGCTTCGAGAATTGGAAAATGCGTTGACACAAGCATATTATATCTTAGGCGGGTTACCTTGAAGGGAACAAACTGGATATTAATGAGTATACATCTATACTTGGGCTCATACACTTAAGGGCTCCCAGTGGTCTAGAGCTCGAAAATTTAGGGTATTTTCAGGTATTTTTTTTTACAATAAAAAAAATGAAAAACGACATTTAAATCTTTTAGGCATTTTATTTAACATCTTTTACATACAAAAATGAAAAAAACAACTTTTTTAAATTTTAATAATTTGAAAAATGTCGCTGCAGTTGACCCTGCCAAAAAATTGGACCTGAACGGTGTTGTTAATTTTGGCTCTTCTATTTATCTGAAACACAAAAACCAAAAAAATTATTAATCAAAATGACTGTAGCTATGACCCGGGTGAAAAAAAGATAAAATGACGCGGTTTTGCATTTGACGCTCTAAAAAGCTGCTTTTTTCAGTTTTTAAATAAAAAAATACGAAGTAATTGAAATTATAATATGATTATACTCGTAGTACGGGCGATAGCCATTGATATTGTGAACAACATATTGAAATTTCAGCAATTCGTTTAAATATTTTTTTTTGTTTTTGACAACACAAGGCCGAAAAAAGTCGTTTCGGAATAAATGAGTGCAAAGTTTGAGGTACAGAAGCGCGCGGACCGCTCTCTACTAAGTTAGTGGGCTGTAGAAGCTATAATATTGGGAAATTCCGTATGAAAATTTCACAGTATATTCTTAAGAGACTATACTTTTGAAATATCGAAAAAACAAGAGATCGATTTTTGAAAATTTTTAGACCACCCTCAAGTAGTTTTACAATACTCGCAATAATTTTTACGTAATAGTTTTTTCGTTAATTTTTTATGAAACTTGGTTCATTGCACAACAAAAAAGTATAAATAAAATACCAAACTTTGTACAAAATGCACAAAAATTTTACAATTTTCTAAAAATTCACATACAATTTTTTAACTTTTCAATCAGAATTTTACGAAAACTTCTCTTTCTGCAATTTTATATTTGACTACAATGAAGTATAAGTTTAAGTACGGCCTTTTGACAATTGTTTTTTGCTTACGATGTTAAGCATTTTCTGCCACACAAAAACACATGGAAGATAATGATCGCTTTTACTTGACAGCTTACTTCGCATTGACTCTACTGAAAATCAATTATTCTGGCCGGACATGTGCCACATTTAATTGCATTTAAAGCTTTAATAATTTGTTCAACACGAAATTACTGCTTGCAACTGCACGCAATTATAGGCATATGTACATATACACATCTGTTCCATATATATTTACAATTACACTTGATAGACAACACCAATTCGCAATTAAGCCACCATCGAACGGAAATGCGAAATGCAATAATAAGATATTTGTTCGCATCCTTTGCAAGGATCGTTCATGCTGTAAAACAGAAAATGGAGCTTTCCTTTATTCAAATGGTACGCCACTTCTGAATGACAGCATACAAAATATTGATTAAAAGCGTTGATGTTGCTATGGTTAATGCTGAAATCGGAAAGAGCCAGTGAAGTCTGCAGCAATGCTCCAATACAATGAATTGCTTATAGGCGACAGACAAGAGCGTCTGCTTCTGATTAGAATTTTGCAGTGCATTTGGTATTTAATTAACTCGATGACTATAAGTATGTAATTGAATTTAAGTATTGACATAGCAGAAAGTAAATACTTTAATATTAATTAAGAACTGATGGCTTTCGTTGCAAATTTAAAACTTGAATAATAAAGGGTGATTTTTAAGAGCTATAGGAAAGTTTTTCAAAAAATTACGTAAAATTCAGAAAAATACATGACATTTTTATTTAAATCGATAGTACAGTACATATAATTTAATGTTTGAAGATTATTTCATGCAAATGTTGACCGCGACTGCGCTTCAAATGGTCCATCCGCTTAGTCCAATTTTGGCATACTCTTTCCAATGTTTCGGCCAGTATCTCACATATAAGTGCTTTAATGTTGTCTTCCAATGCGTTAATTGAAGCAGGCTTGTCTGAGTACACATGAGCTTTAACATAGCCCCACAAAAAATAATCTAAAGGCGTTATATGGCACGATCTGGGTGGCCAATTGACAGGTCCCGAACGTGAAATAAAATGTTCACCGAACTCGCCCCTCAACAAGTCCATTGTTACGCGTGCTGTGGGCATTTGGCACCATATTGCTGAAACCACATGTCATGCAAGTCAAGCTCTTGCATTTTGGGCAAAAAAAGTTGGATATCATTTCACGGTAGCGCTCACCATTCACAGTTACATTACGATTCGCAGCATCTTTGAAGAAGTACGGTCCAATGATACTTCCAGCTCATAAACCGCACCAAACGGTGACCTTTTTTGGATACATTGGTAGCTCTTGCAATTCTTCTGGCTGATCTTCATTCCAAAATACAATTCTGCTTATTTACGTACCCATTGATCCAAAAATGAGCTTCGTCGCTGAACACAATTTTTTGATAAAAAAGTGGACCTTCGGCCAACTTTCCTGGAGCCCATTCACCAAAAATTCTGCGTTGTGGTAGGTCGTTCGGCTTCAATTCTTGCACCAGTTGTATTTTGAAAAGCTTCACACCTAAATCCTTTCGCAAAATTTTCCACGTTGTTGAGTAACAGAGTTCCAATTGCTGCGAACGGCGACGAATCGATAATTGATGGCCATCATTAACACTGGCCGATACAGCGGCGATATTTTCTTCAGTTCGCACTCTACGTAAGCGTGTTGGTGGTTTGATGTCCAATAATGTAAATTTAGTTCTAAATTTAGTTACAATAGCTCGAATAGCCGCTTCAGTGGGTCGATTAAACTGATCATAAAATGGAAGAAGCGCGCGATAAACTTTCTTAACAGAACACGCATGTTTATAATAAAATTCAATGATTTGCAAGCCTTGTTCGTTTGTAAGACCTTTCATGGTTAAATTATAGACCAAACTGAAGATGTTTGTAATATTTATGTTCTCTAATGTAAGATTTAGTTTCATTGTGTGATCAGGTGGAGAAGGACTTGGCTTCACTTGTTGTGTTCAACTGACGCCGGTTAACATGAAAAAGAGGCGACTGTGTTAAATTCGGTCAAAATCTTGTAATTGGTTACCGCGCTAATTAAGAAGAAGAAGTGTGTATTTCTTAAAAAGTGATTTTGGGTAAAATTTCCATATAAGTTGCCGTAGACATTTTCCGTTTTGTCTTATTTCAGGTGATTTGAGCTGTGGTGTTCTCCGTTGTTTTCTATATAAAACTGCTAAATATATTATATATCTAAAACGTAATGATCACCTCGTTTTTTATGCCAATTTACCCTCTCTAAAATAAAATTAAATCGCCGATAATAATATATACGCCTAATAAATAATAAATGTCTCCGTCCTGGACAAAAGGCATCATAGAGAAGCTGCCTACAAAATTGTAGCCGTGATCATACAAAGCAGGCTCAAAGATATCGAACGCTCCTTAAGAGACGAGCAAGCTGGTTTTCTCCCTCACCGCAGTTGTGTTGACCAAGCCAACACACTTCGGATTTTAGTAGCACAATCAGTTGAGTGGCCCTCCCTGCTCTACATGCTGCTCGAAGACTTTAAGAAGGCGTTCGATACTATCAAACGAGACGCAATATGGCTGGCACTAAGTAAAAAGCGAGTTCCCGCCAAGATGATACGCCTCATCAAAGCCCTCTACGAGAACTCCGAACTGGCAGTGCTTCACAAAGGCGATATCAGCGATCCATTCACTACCAATGCAGGCGTAAGGCAAGGTTACCCCCTGTCACCCCTTCTCTTCATCATCATCCTTGATGACGTCATGAGCCAATTGACCCTGCACAAAAAAGGCATTGTACAAAGATAGGCATTGATATATACATTAAGAATTTTTGTTTTTTTGCTTTCAGTTGATTTTTCACCGCTGTATCGAGGCCACCAGGGTGCATCAGTTTTTTATGACGTAATTGCATTAATATTAATAACAATTGTAATTTTTAATATTTTCTAATATAAATTTGTGTCAGTATAGTTGAATATATGTTAAATAAATTATAATTTGTCCGATCCTCAAATAATTATCCCTACTTATAAAAAAAAAATTCATGAAAATCATTTAATTTTCACACGTTCACAGTGGTGTTCCGCCATAATCGGAATGTGTGAATAAAGCCGGTTCAAAGATATTTTTTTGAATTTTATTGACTCAAAGGTATGCAAATTTGTTTTCTTTTACTCTCTAATCTATAAAAAAATGTTTTCACCCAAACAAAAAAGTACAGGTTTGGTCAATTTATTGCTTATTCCACATAATGTTTTTTTTTTGTGAAATCGAATTTTTTGCCTCTATTAGCAATTAAAAACCAGTAGAAGGCTGTATATTTCACTAAAAGTTAACATGCAAAATAAACTCCATTCATATACCCGCCTGTAGTTTCATGCTTCTATAGGCGACATGCCAGACAAACAGCTAGGAAATCTTGTAAATTTCCAATACAAGTATCAGGGGAGTGGTGAAAAAAAGCGGAAAAAGTAGTATTTTCAACCAACAACCCCTTCGGCTGCTGGGAAATGCAAAAAATCTAAATATTGCGATAACCATAGCTTGTTGTTTGCAACATTTACTCGCGCCACAGGTGTGTCAAACGGTCAACTTCAGCGCTGTAGAAGTGGCTACATGTTGCAGCGACGCATAAAAGTTCTAAATACATACGAGATGTTTTGCAAAATGTGTTGCAGTCAGTGACAAAAAAAGTTCTTTGTTGTTGACAAATAGGGGGTGATTGTAAAAGCGCGGAATTATACAACGCTGTGCAGCTGCGAAGGCTAATGGGTTTTGAAGGCGAACCAGTTATGTGCTATATATATGAATTTACGCATAATTTTTTTTGCTCTTATTTGCAACAAAGCGTAGTTCATAAACTAAAAAAACCACTTTCTCTCTAGGGGAAAAACAAATTGTATATAAACCTTATATTTGCAACTGACAGGCGAAAACCAGAATGGTAAATTTTGGCAACTCCCCGGGATATCAAATTTTTCAAAGTGAGTAAAGGAAATGGAAAATAAATAATCATAAACAAACGAAATATCTCTTAGTTAGGTATATACAGCACATACAATAAATATACATACACATATATATGTACATATATACACCTGAGCTCAAACTAATAGGAACGCGACGAGCTAGCAAGTTTTAATTAATTTTTTGCATCTAAATTTTTTAAGTTTTTATGAAGGTATAGGGCGTTCTACAACAAAACTATACATTGATGTAACTCATAGTTCCTAACTCGGTACAGGCTTCATAAAAATATAACAACTCAAAAAAAAAATCACCAAAATTTCGTACTTTCTATTCATATAAAAGAGTTTCGAACATGTGAAGATGATGAACATTTTTTGAAATTTGTTACATTTTTGTAAATTTTTTGCAAAGTTTTAAGCTTTATGTTCATCGCTATCTTATTATTTTGAACACGGGTGTATGTAAGAAAACACATTAATAAGTACAGGGGATATATGGAGGCCACATGCTGTGTGGATTTTATAAATATTTTGAGTACATCAAAGGAATTCATTTACAAACTTATAAATACGAAAACAAAATATTTTAAATCATAAGCCGGGCAAACCCGGGAGATACCCAAATTTGAATCTAGGAACATACTATTTTGAAAGGCTTATCCATGAAAGTCCATGATAAAGCTGGATTTTCAGTCAACAAAATCAATTTTAATAATGGGAAGTAGGATGCCACATCAAGAGGATGCCACATCAACAACCGTGAGAGAGAGATTCATACCCGTTCAAGTGCTATGAAATATTTTTTGTGATAGAGGCCTCAGAGTTCAATTCCGAAAAAGAGGTTGTATGTAGATGATATAGTCGTAGTGATGAAAGCGAAGCAGCTGAGTTCAATATGCAGATTAATGACTATACCAGTAAACTTGGTAAAAGGACGACTATACAACTTTCAATTTTCATCGAAGTCAATTCATCATCTCGAGTTAGATAAAACCAATGGAAGTAACATAAATTTAGGTTCTGCTTTTGTCTCAACTATATTATATATGTATATTAAATACTTAAGAAGAATCCTATACAAGAGGGCAGCGTTGAAAACCTATTCGGAATATATTAGAAGTAAGCAGCAGCGTCAGCCCATTTCACTTTTCATTTCAGTAGCTGCAGGTAGGTAGGTTAGATGCCAAGAATACCACGGGCACATTACAAGTAGCACTAAAGTGCTGTTATGATACATAATGTAGACCACTATCTGCGAAAAATTACAAAACTTAAAGAAAGAAAAACCATGTACAGCCACCTAGTGCTTATGATATAGTGGAGGAGGGAAATGGCATGTAGGCTGGACAACTGCCTCAGGCTATCCTCGAAAAGCACACCGAGGAACCCAAAGCGCGCAGCGGCCAAACGCAGACATTTGGAAGAAAGGTGTTCAACAGTTTCTCTCTCTGTCAGATGTCCACACCTTATGCAATGGGGGTTGTACGAAAGTCCAAGCTTCTCCGCATGTATTCCGATCACCCAGTGACCGCTATGAGTTTTGAAATTGAATGGCTCCCCCGTCCCTAGCACTATGAACATTCTACTTCTGTCATACTGGGGACAAAGAGTTTTTGAAATAGCACACGATAAGATAGAACTTCGTCTGTCTTGCGCTATCTGAAGAAGGAAATTGTGCCGAGATGGGTACAATTGAAATCGGTTCGGTCGACTATTTCCTGACAAGCCCATCAGCAACTACATTTCTCTCTATGCATCTATGACCTGGAACCCAGATAAAAGAAATATTTCCTGCATGTTTGAACCGTTTGATATCATTCTTACAGTAGTCAACCGGAAGAGAGCTGTAACGTGGCTACGACAAGGCCTTGATTGCAGCTTGACTATCGGAAAAGATATTTATGCCTCCCTTCCAACAACGATCCCTAAGCATTTTCCATGCCTGCAGTATTGCGTTGACCTCTGCTTGAAAAACACTACTAGTTTGCGGCAATTTCAAGGGTACTGAAATATTGGCTGATCTAGAGAAAATCTCATCTTAAACTCTAGATTTCATCTTGGATCCGTCGACGAAAACAGATATACCTATGTCCGTGTAGATTTTCCCCTTCATCCAATAGGATAGCCGTAGTCAAGAGCAATTCTATGGCATTATATGAAGCAGCTTAAATGAGTGAAAAAACAAGTCAGGCAGTGAGACCAAAGGTTGCTGGACATATCATTATTTCCCACAACTACAAAGCTGAGTAAGATTTTAGCACGGGTTTTGGGTGATATTCTATCTCTTAAGATACTTATAACAGAACAAAAAGGGCATTTGCTGGTCTTTTTGCTAAATCATTCAAACTTTTTTAAAAGCCTCAAATTATTTAGTTTTCAGGCTTTTGGGTTATGAGCTGAAGGTATGCTTAACAACTAAACAAGAAATTTAATTATTTATTTTATTTATTTCTCACATGTATTTATTAATGGATAAATCAATACTTCGATCTCGATACCTCTTCATTACTATATACGCAGTTTTGGTCTAAAATGTAAAGGTATCAAAATTGTTTTCCATTTGCCATTTTTATTTGTTATGTACTCGTCCTAGCAACTTCCCGGCATGCAGCACAATAATAGATCAAGTTATATAGAAATCAGAGAGCATAAATGTTTCTTCTTGACTTTGCCGGCTTAATACCGCTTAGTAGAGTTGACTGACAGTATTTTTTAAATGTTTCTTTGTTTTCAAAATTTTTATAGTAATAATAAATAATTGACAAATTTTATTAATGTAGAGTGATAATGAACATTTTAAAGTTTTATAGCAACTAACCGTATTTGGGTTTGTTAACTTAATTTAGATTTGCTGCAGTTGAAAGTTTATTTTTTATACATTTTTAGTTATAGATATGCCTCCGTTGTAAGTTTATAAAATTTATGTAAATAAATAACTTGCCAGGAGATGTGAGCTTTAAAATACAAAAAACAATGCCCAAATTGGAGCATCTTGTACGTAATTATTATTATTATTATTAATATTAGGCTACTATGCACTGCGACCAAAGTAGATCTATTGTGCAAAGCCTGCTAAGATACGCTATATTTTTAGGCTTTTGAAAAATTTTAGCACATTCTGGGGTTTATTATTTCATACCTTATATAGAGGTACAGCAATACCACCACGGTGCTGTAGTCGTTTTCTGCCTAGTGCAAAATATTCACAAAGAATGAGTTCTGAATTTTCAGCGTCTATTTCACAAAATCGGCAGATTATGGTCTCAGAGAGACCAATTTTGTTTAAGTGATATATAGATATATCTGGCCTCAGTGGCCTGTCAGGTAATCAGTTAAAAGCTTTAAGTCCAGTCTGCCAAGTGAAAATAGTTTATCAAAAATTCTTCTGACCGGCGTTAGGAGTTGTTTCGCTTGTCGCTAGATAGATAGATTTTTGCCAGTGTTCAACAAACTTCTTCACTTCCCACCTCCTGAAAATTTCGCTGATGTGGCCCTGCGGAAGTCCACAGAAAGGTTTAGGACCAATAAGGGCATGTTCGCTCTTTTTTTGCTAGTTGGTCAGCTATTTCAGGCCGCAAGTTCCTTAATGAGGACTTGGTAGTTTCTGATAAGAATGGGTTTGGAAGATAATGTATCCACTCTGTGAAGAATAGGAGGGTGTGTCGAATGTGGTAAATGTAATTAAAAATTATGAAATTTTCATGAAAATTTCTAGGTTTGTTTTTAATTTGCACAGCTTGATACCTTGATTTACATGGTTTTTATACTAGAATGAGCTAAATATAAAAATTGTTAAAATGGAGAAAGAAAGAAAAACTTGTCAATAGGCCTCTGTGATATAATTAATCAATGCAGTATATAAAGAGTGGTTAAATTTCAAGGGCCGATGTTGAATGTGAACCACACCTAAACGTCAACGACACCGTTGGACTTATTTCTTTGGGACTATTTGAAAGAAAAGGTGTACGTTGATAAGCCAGCAACAATTCAAGAGCTAAAGGATAAGATAATTCGGCACATTAACGGCATAGAACCTCAATTATGCCTCAGCGGCATGGAAAATTTATACCATCGGATGGAGGTGTGCCGCCGAGGCCATACGTAACACGTAATTGAGCCATACCACTATTATCGTAATAAAGAGAAATGACAATAATTTCCTAAAAAAATTGTATTTTATTTAAAATCAACACCGGCCCTTGAAACTTAAGCACCCTTTATGAGGGGGCGCAAAATTAATCCCCCTTGTCAACTAGTCAGCTGAAGTTTACTAATATACAAGTAATGAAGCACGTAAAAGTTGAAATAATAGATTTCTATCACTGAATTATTTATATAAAATTATAATTAATATACAGGGTTGGCCATATTAAACTGACCCATTGAGTAACCCTATAACTTTTTACTGTAATTTGAAATCTAAGGTTTACGTCAACAAGCCAAAGACACTAGGCGCACTTAAGGCCAATATCCGACGGGAAATAGCCGCCATATCGGCCGAGACGCTGGCCAAAACTATGGAAAACGCCGAAAAACGGGCACATTACGCTATACGAGCTAAGGGCGACCACTTGCGCGATATCATATTCAAAAAGTGATGTAAACGAATCTCCTTGAACTAAATTAAATGTTTTTCACAATGAAACACAAAAAAATGTTTCTTTTTCCATATTTTTTTAATAATCACATGGGTCAGTTTAATATGGCCAACCCTGTATATAATTATTTTATTTAGTAAAAAAGTTATTGAAAATAAAATTTCTATGATTGGCCGCGTTAAATACTGCTACAAGCTTACTCGGAACCGAATGGTAGGTGGTCTTTAGCCCTTCTGCTTTCATTTTTAGTTCCAATATCGCATGCCATCCTATTTTGTCCCACAGAGTTATTTACACTTTGCGTCAATTTAGTGTCGCTACTTTCTATTCGCATTGATATTTTACTTTTAATCTGTTTTTCATACAATTTGATTATCTTGATTTTCGACTTCACTTCATTGTCTTTTATTTAGTGTTGTTAGGTCGAGGGAATTTAAGCATGCTCTTGCTTCTTCTTCGATGACAAAATTAGGTATGATTTTCCGATTTAGATCACATATTTCCGTAAAATGAATTTCGACTACTTACGACTGGTAGCGGCAGGCGCATCTCCTATCTTGTCAGAAATCAAATAGATTAACGAAACCAACGCAAGACTGAGTCTCGTTGAGACCCCATGCTCCCGAGAGGAGTGAATAAGGAAAAAAATGCCTCTTGAAAACCGCCATGTAATTCCCTTCGAGGAAAAAAACAGCTGTATTTTTCTTCTATAAAAAAAGTATACGCCATACGTACTAGAAAAATATGATGTCTACATATTTTCTTTTCAAGACTGAGCACATTCCTTTTTAATAGCTCGATATATCCTCTTTCGTTTGATTTCCATATTAATATTATATAGTGAGTATAAATAAGTATTAAACAAAATTCTTGGGAAATTAGGTCTTCTGAAACTTTAAAGTACTTCAAGAAACTTAAATTGTAGGGAAAATTAAAAAAATAAATATTTGCAGCATTACTATATAAAATCTATAGCCTCATATGCATATGGAAATTTTCGTGGATATCAAAAAAAGTTGATAAACGAAAAAAACGGTGTTATGTAGCCCGATATAAAGTATACATCGTAAGATATGACTTACTAAAGACATATAGCAGAAAATGGTAAGAACTCTTGCTCCACTTAATATTCAAGTCCCCTATTTATCATCTTAATTCAATCAGTATCCTGCTATTTTTGAATGTACTAATATTACATGCTTACCTTCAATTCACTTTAATTTCTTACTTTCCAGTTCACTTCATTATCATATATTTCATTCAGACTTCTCTTCATTGCTGTGCATAAACTTCGTTCGATTTTTTTCTGTTATGTTACAGGAAACCCCATCTTCATTAGTTTCATTTAAGGGAATATTAAGTACATATTTTGTTGCATTGAATTCCACTTAGCCATATGGATGGAATACTCATTATCCATCTATGTTTACATATCACTCATACGCCCCGCATTCATGAACTACTGCAAGTTTACAAATTTTTTCATCGTTTCATATTTCACTTAGCAAACAAATTCCTTTATTTGACCGCCTACACTTTTGCTGGCATGCATATAGGTATATATATATTAACACAATTACACGGACACATATACACGCGTACATAAATAGTGTAATTGTATTCTACTGCAAATAATTCGCTTACTGACCATTCTTACGTACTGAACCCATCAATCATGATTTCATTATTATGTATGTGTGTATGTGTGTGTATACTATCGTTATAAATCAGTGCGTATGAGTTTTAGTAAATAGGTAATATGAGCCAAAAAGATATACATTGACTCCGAGAATCCCTTTATGTGAGTAAAATGCGCATTCGTGTATGAGTGGTGCGTTTTTACATGTATGCTTGGTCGGCATGACAGGCAGGATATACTCGTAAATATGTATGTATGTAAGAGTGTATATTCATCAGCACACTTCACACTTATTATCACACGAATCTTGAATGTGTAATGCTTGAGAGTTGTTCCAGCGCAACACCTCCCATTTTTATTGCTGTTTCCTGTTAATATACTCGTACACACTCCCATTCATTTCCCATACCTACATATCCGCATCATATTTTACTGTTCGAAAGCATACACGTATGCACATGTGTACGAGTCTTAATGTGACCATGTCTACCTTAGCTGGGTTGCGTGCATGTTTATGAATTCAAATTGGCACATTTTACTTCTGAGCTGTAAGAGAAATTGCCAAGAGCACATTGATGTAATTATGATTAACGTCGCCACGTTCGACTATTATCTAGGAAAATTTTAGAAAAAATATGATTTTTAGTGCCTTCTTTTTATTGCTGGATAACTAATTTTATACGATGTGTGCAAAAATGCAATTTACGTAAATTTTGGGTGGTATAATTTTTACAAATTTTTTTTTTCAAAATTTCATTACAGTTCAATAACTACGAAACGCCTAAAGCTACACACTCAAATAGGCTTCTTAACTCCTATACTCAAATAATATCTTTGCATAATTTATGAAGTACTACTGAGCCAGGTGCTCAGAAGAAGTAGGAATGAGCCAGGTGTTTCCGCTAAAAAGAATTATTGTTTTAAAAAATTTTCTAGGACATAATCGATTTCGTTTGCTATACCTTTCTAAATATAAAGTGATCAATTTAGAGGTATCGGATTTTTAATTGAAATAAAATGACGAAAATTCAAGTTGATTGGACAATATTTATCATTATTGTCATCATTTATTAGCAAAAAATGGTTACAAGTTTAATCTTCAAAATAATAGCCATCGCTAGCGACACATTTTTCCCATCTTTCAGGCAATTTGTGGATGCCGCGCCGAAAAAATTGGCCGTCTTTGGCCGCAAACCAATCATCGAGCCATTTTTTTGCTTCTTCGTGAGAATTGAAGCGCTGCTGGGAAAGTGCGTGGCCCATCGATGCAAACAAATGATAATCGGAAGGCGCCAAGTCTGGTGAGTAAGCCGCATGCACCAGCGGTTCCCAATCGTACGTCCCCACCAATTCCCGGGTCGCTCTTGTTCGATGTGGCGGTGAATTGTGATCAAGAAAAATGAATTTGTGACGCCGATCGGCATATTCTGGGCGTTTTCGGTGTATATCGCTGTTCAAATCGGCCAATTGTCGTTGGTAGCATGCACCGTCAACTGTTTCACCTGGTTTTAAGGCTTGTACCAAATCATACCACACTGATCCCAGAAAACACACAGCATTGCCTTGCGGCCGAAGCGATTTGGTTTGGCCGTTGTTTTTGGCTTGTGGCCGGGTGAACCGATCGTTTATGTTTGGGATTGGAGAAATACACCCATTTTTCATCACCCGTAACGATGCGATGCAAAAAATACTTCCTTTTGAACCGGGAGAAGCTTTTTTCTTCAATTGATAACAAAAAATCAACGATGTCCGCAAATCGTAGTTTAAAGGCACGAAATTCGACATTTTTAAGAGCGACAAAAATGCATTATTGTATGAAACGTAATAAACAATGAACTGAATATTGTTGACAGATGACAGACGAAAAAAACAAGATGTTTGGGAAGGTTTAAAAATACTCCTAGCGACATCTATGGACTAATAGCTGAAAGTCTCATTTCAAAGGTATATACCTGGTATGACATTTATGTTTTAAATGTTGTCCGCGACTGCGCCGTAAATCGGCCATCCGCAAACACCAAAAAAGTAATTTATCATGGTGCATTAACGTTGACCATCCACTGTTAGAGTGGCGTGAGTCGCGCCTTTGAAGAAATATGGGACGATGATTCCTCCAGCCCATAGGGCGCACCAAACATTTATTTTCAATGGATGTAATGGCTGTTCTTGAATGTCTTCGGGTTGTTCTTCAGCCCAAACATGGTAATTTTGCTTACTGACGTTGCCATAAATGGGTCTCATCGCTGAATACCATTAGTTGGCCTGAGCGCGCGATGAACTCTTTTCATAGAGCGTCGATAATACAACTGTACGACTTATAAACGTTTTTAAGGCGTCAGTTTTTCCATGATAAAATGCCAATGAATACTGAACGACGTATGTATTTATTTTATCAATAGTCAAGTGTGATTTGCCAAAAAAACCCTATTGAAAAAAGTGCGTCCAATCTGGAGTTTCTGTGAATTTGCCTGATAAAATTTACTTTTCGAGAAATTTCGTGAGCAATGCCGCTATAGAGCTGCTAGTGCCCCTGCAGGTGGCTGCACTTTGATAAAAGTACTTGTGCAGCTTTTAGTGTTCACATTCGTGTTGTTGAGAGTGCAATAAATTGCGTCCAAAGTGGTTAAGCAGCTGAGTAGTTAACAATAAAATATACCATGAGGGTGCGTCAATCAATGTCAGAGAATTGAATGAAATAAGCCAAATACAAAGAAGCATGCTATTTTTTAAATACTCTTTTTTTTTAATCCAATTTTTGGTTGCGATCCAAATAATTTTGCTCTAAGTCACTTACTGCTGAGTTATTTTTTTTAAGTTGTCAAAAGAAAGAGATTGCAATTAAAGGAATTTTTTGTCATTACGACTGCGGAATTATGCGCTAGTATTTTACTGATATAGCGAATTTTTAGGCCAAAATTTATGTTAATTTTTATTGAAAATTTGTGATGAAAAATTTTTTTTATTTGCAAAAATCCGAGACGAATATTTAACATATTATATTTTTCAAAAAAGACAAAAAAAAATTTCTCAAATATTTCTCACAAATTTTTAACATATTTGTTTTCCAAAAAAAAAAACAGGTTTTTAGAGATCATATTTGATTAAAAAAATGGGGTATGAAAAAAAGTTTAAATGTTCAACAGAACCGAAGTTGTTTCAGTTTAAAACCCTATTGTGTTAAAGTATTTATTACAGGCAAAGTGACCTGTAAGTGCTCCACAGAGTAATCTGAGGCCATTTTTATATAGAATCAGAGCAGATTTTGCTCTGTTGGCATTGAATTTCAAAAACCTTTTGGTGTGATTAACGCCGCTTGCGTTTGCCATTCCAGTGTTGCCTGATTTTTGTTTGGATCCATTTTTTGGTTTCCTGTTTTATATTATTTTTGCTATAGCCGAAAAATGTGGTTGGTCTAACAAATAACCCTTCTGCCCCATTTTTGGCATAAAAGTCTGCCTTCTCCTTTCCTTCGAGTCCCTCATGTCCTGGTACCCAAGTCAGTGAGACCTGATTATGAGTGGCCAGTTTGTTAAGTGCATTGTTAAACTCTATTAGGACTTTTGACTTGAATGTGAAGCTATTCAAGGCTTTGTGAACCGATTGGCTGTCTAAAAGTATTTGAATTTCCACTGCTTCCATTATGGTGAAGAGCTCCGGATGGAAAATCGTGGTATCTGTACTTAGTGTTAAGTATTTGTGTGCTCTAGGCCACACTATTCCTGCTTCTACTCCTTGGAGCGTTTTGGAATCATCTGTGTACCATTTTTGCGAGCCATGTTGGATTAGTGTTCCACTCTTCCCTAGACGGAAGATAGCCTGGTATCTCTTAACAAAATTGAGTACGGGTTCCGTGCGGTCATTCGTCTGGATTATGCATACTGCATGTTGAACCCTTTTCAAGATATTGAGGTGCCCAGTAAGATCCTCTGGTTTAAGTTTGTCTTTCATATTGAAACAGAGTGCTTGCATAGCAGCTTCCTCTTATATTGCTAAATGTAGCGGTGGCAAATTAAAAAGCTCTTTCATACCTGCAGTTGGGGTAGTTCTCATGGCCCCTGTTATACTTAGACACGCCAGCCTATCCAGTTTACACAGTTTTGATATAGCAGTAGTTTGATTTGTTTTAACTCAACTCTAGCTACCAAAGCGTCATATAGTACGATATGGTCCTTTCGTGGTTGCCTTTAATTCTTACAGCAATGACATCTGCATACCTTATTATTTTATACCCTTTGTTGTTAAGGGTTTGTACCTAATCGTCAGTCAGGATAGACCAGAGCAATGACGATGGTACCCTCCCTTGTGGACATCCTTTCACGGCTGTTACACTTAGGATAACTTGCTTCAGCAAGGCTGTGATTATCCATTGGTTTAGCATGTTGCTTATCTATTTCACTATTGCTAGATGGGCTCCGTATTGGAGAGTACCAGTTCTATTGCTTTAGAGTTCACGTTATCAAATGCACCCTCAATGTCCACAAAAGCACAGGGGTCTATTTCCCTTAGGTCAAGGGTCTTTTCTAAATCAAAAACAAATGTGGATTTCCCTTTTTGATATGCAAATTGCAGTTTATGGAGTGGGGTTATCCAGATAACCTTCTCTCTTAGGTAACAGTTCGATGATTTTCAACTTAATGGGCGTAAGACTGATTGACCTATAGGATTTGGGAGATTCAGGGAGTTTATTACTTCCCTTTGGTAGGAATACTACCGTGACCTCCCGCCAAATCTTAGGGACATAAGCTAAACTAAGACTTGATCTGAATATTTATACCAGAATTTGTATTAGTTTCACAGTGCCCTTGGAGAGCAGGGCTAGAAAAATACCACCTGGTCATAATCAAGACTACAAATAAATCAATTTGGAGAAAAATATACCACAATACCCTAAATTTTGGATCACTTGACATGGAATCGCTCTACGCAACGTGGACTTTATTCAGTCGTGGTGGCCTCAATTCGGCGATCAGAACGTCTAGCGTCACTGGAGAAATTGAGGAAATTAGTGATGCCTGATTCCTTTTGATGGTAAAAAGTGTCTATAAAAATTTTCATACTTCTATTTGGTTTGTCCGATGTTTATTCTTTTCGCTTAAAAATAGTAGTTATTAAAGGTACAAAAGCCACTTGTTTCGACTTTGTCGAACTGCTGTCCAAACAAAACTATTTCATAGATCAGTTAGAATATTAACGCGCGTGTTTTTGAAGGACGCTTTCTGATAAACAAAATGCTGAATTTGAGGTAGAAATTCGGTAAATACATACTTGCAGTGGGTTATTGAGCCACCCTGATATATTTCCAGAAAGTTCAAATAATTTTGGCAGAACTGCTTTTAATCTGTAGGCTTTGGCTTATTTCGAAATTTGAAATATCTTTAACAACTCCAGGCAAAGCTTCTGGGAATATGTGGAATTAAATTGACTGTAAATTTCATAGAAATCCATTTTATTCCTTGTAAGAGTATGCATTTTCTTTCAAGTGAAACTGATTTATTAACTTTAGACATTGCACGTGCCGAAAGGTGGGAAATTTTAACACGTCAAACACTAAGTATTAGTATAACTATATATAGCTAAAAATTGAAGGGTGAGTTGTAAGCGTGTACCACCATAGAGTTCTCAAGAAGGACATTTCATGCTTTGTGCAACTTATAAGTCCTCCCTCTGGATTATTTTGCTTTTAAGTATTCATTCATTTATCACAGCATCCAAAAGCACAGTGCATCAAATCGATGCACTGAATGGTGGACAAAATCTAATCGATACTAAATAACAGTGCAAATGCCTGAGATTCCAGGCTCGTCTCAACGTTTTGGCGTGCTTAGAGTTCGGCACTCGTTTGTTAAGCAACTTATGATTGGGCTAAACTATACTCTACATTTCCTGAAAGTCCATTCACCTTCAAGTACATTCCGCCAAAAAGTACCAGGAATTGTTCAATAAAACACAAAATAATTGTTTAATCCTCAAAATTTATTTTTTCGCCTTCAATATAGGCTCCATTCGAAGCAATACACAGATGCCAACGATTAATCCAGTCATCAAACCACCTTTTAAACGCGTTTGAAGAGATCTTCTTCAGCTCCTTCAGCGAAGTCTCCTTAATGGCCTCTATCCACTCAAAGCGGCGTCCGCGGAGTGGCAATTTAAGTTTTGGGAAAAGAAAATAGCAACAGGGAGCTAAATTCGGTGAATACGATGAATATGGTGGTTGCTCGATGATATTTGTCTGTGTTCACAATATGTGTTCACAATATGAGACTTGTGAGAAGCCGAGTTTTCATGGTGCCAGATCCATGAGTTTTATTATCACAAATTGGGCAGGTTTCTAAGCAAATTCTTCCTCAAGCGTCGCATAACTTCCAAATAATATTATTTACAATATTTACCGTAGAACCATATGGAAAGAATTCCGGGTGTGCAACAATTTTTTACCGACTTTGATGTGGTTTCTTGGGTCTCAGCTCATGTGGATAGCGCCATTCAGCCGCCTGTTGACTGCGTTGTATGTCAAACTCATATACCCACGTCTCATCTCCTGTTCTAATATGCTGGATAAACATTGGGTACGAACTCACTTGCCCAATCATATCTTGAGCCACCTTCTCCCGATGAATTTTTCGAAACAAACAGCCAGCAGCCACGCGTCTTATGCCCAGTTGATGGCGTAAAATGTTACGAATTGATTCATGAGACACGCTGAGGTGACGAACTACCTCCTTCAAACTTAAATGATGGTTTTCCAGCTCCATTTACTTGACCTTTTCGACGTTTTCATCCGTTGAAGACGTTGATGGACGACCTGATCGGGGCAAATCTTCCACGACTTCTCGGACCTTTGCAAAAGCTTTATATCACTCGTAGGCTGTGGTTTTTGCTAAAGCGCACTTGTCATAGGCTCTCTGCAATATTTTCAATGATTCGGCACACAAAATTCCTTTCAAAACACAAAATTTAAGACAACACCTGCGGTTGGCTTTGCGCAACTATAGAGGACAGTTGTACCAACATTCCAGCGAAAATGCAAATATTGTAAAAGGATAAATATTTATCTTTAAAATTAGTTTAAACAGTCTAAGCTTTACTGCTTGTAGAATATAAAAGGTTAATTTTTAAGGATGCTTACCAAATTTTCTGAGCAAGTTAAATAATACTTTTGGTCAGTGCATATAAATCTGGGTTATAAATATGGTGACCAGATAAGTACAGCTTTAGAATAAAAGCATAAAGGTGAGAGATATCCAATTGCTGCTAGTTTTATTTTGAGGCTACGTTCATGTCAGTGACTACGTTCATGTCATGAATTAGCACTTCGCTCAAATGGCCGCCTTAACTCTGCAGGCACCTTTTCAAGCGGCCGGCCCAATTTTTATGATTATGCTTGACCTAGTCATAATGTCATATGTCATAATTTCGGTAATATCGAAAGCTGGATTTGACCTCGTGCTATGTGCTTGACTTGTGATTCTGCTGCCCTAATGAAAAATCGCAATATACAGGTGCACGGGCAAAGTGAGTGAACTTGGTAGAAATGGGTGTGTGTTGCATTACGTGAGCAGTTCGCACTATGTATGTACACTTAAGGAAATCAAAGCACGTGCTATACACGTGCTATACAAAAAGTGAAAGTATATTCGTATAAGTGCTCAATACTATCCACGCATTGACGATATCATATCCATGCCTGTGTGATTTTCACGTACAATACTCGTACATGTGTATTCATTTTGTGGAAAGCTTGTGAATGTTGCATAGAGGTAGGGCAATATTTCATTGAAAGAACAATTTAATCAACTGCTAAGTCAAGAGCGACATTTTTCGTCAACAGCATCGTCATTTATATATTTCTATACAACTTGCAAGTTCAAATATATCACGAAATGTTGTAGTACATTGCATATACAGCTGTGTTCAAAACAACGAAATTCTAGTGCAGTTTACTAGGAAAAACGGAAAGTTTCAAATTTTGCACAAAATTCATAACAATTTAACAAATTTCCGAAAATTACCATTAAAATATTCAGATTTTTAATCAGAATCTTTAGAATTCCCAGATTCTCTTCTAGATGACAGAAAATGCTCGACAGCTCAATAAAGAGAAAATTGAGCTACTTGTTAAATTAATATTAATGAAGCTATAAATAGCACTGCTTTCCCAGAATTTTCTAGAAATTCTGAATGAACAACTGAAAACTTGGAAGGAAATTTAACGGGAAATTTAAAACAATTAATGTGTCAAGTTTTTATGAATTTCGTATAAAGTTTGTTCTTTAAGTTATATATTGGGTATAGGAATAAGTTTCTGTTCTTTCTTAGCCAAAGCTACGATATATTTAAACAATTAAATAATGCATGACATTACACGAAGTATGTGCCATTAAAACCCCAAATTTACTCCATCTTTCAGGCTGCATATGGATTCCTCTGACGAAAAATTCGAGTTCTTTTGACTTGATCAATTGATTGAGTCAGTTTGCGATGCTCTCGTAAGAAGTGAACCGCTCTCCAATAAGGGCGGACTGCATTGATCGGAACAGATGGTAATCCGAAGGTACAATATCTGGGAAATACGGCCGATGGGGCAAGATTTCCCAATTCAATCCCTCTAAATATTGCTGGAGCGATTTAACAACGTGTGGGCTGGAGTTGACATGCAACTAAATCAGTTTGTCATGTCTACCGTCTACGGACCCATTCTAGCCGCTTTTCTTTGAGAGCTCGATTCAAACGCATTAGCGGCAGTCAGTAACGATCGCCAATGATGGTTTGAAATGGTTTAAGGAGTTCATAATAGATGACACGCTTCTGATCCCACCAGATGTACAACATAATCTTTGAAGTATGAATATTTTTCTTCGCTGTCGATGGACCTGGCAGTGATTCACCTGGCAGGCTCCAACATTTTCGTCATTTAAAGTTATCATAATAGATCCATTTTTCATCACCAGTGACAATGTGATGTAGGAAATCTTTTTTTTTCTGCCGTTGCAGAAGCATCTCACACGTCACCAAACGTCTCTCGATATCCCTCTCATTCAATTAATGTACTGGGTGCCACATCAATTGAAGGAAGATGCTTTCTGGACCATTCATTCACGTGCAAACGTTTACCGACGGTTGATTTGTCAACATGCAACTCTTTAGACATATCATCAAGTGTTCGTCGGTTCGACATGCGTCTTCATCCAATAATCGTTGTAGTTGAGTACCTTCGATTTTTTTGGTGCCTCTTTGCGATCTTTATCTCTCACGTCGAAATTCCCACTTTGGAAGCGTCGAAGACACTCTTTACAAGTTGTATTTGATGAAGCGTGATTACCGCAAATATTGATCGATATATGACCGATACGTTTCAGCTGCACTTTTGTTTAAAAAGTAATAATCAAGCAGGACTTCTCGCTAATGCTGTTTTTCGGGTCGAGCGTAAACATTTTTGATGTCAGATAAAAAGTATCTTTACGCTTCAGCTTCAAAAGAATGTCAACTACAGCGATTGAGACTTCACATATAAAGGGTGTTTTTTTTAGAGGTTAGGTTTTCAAGTTGGCACTACTTTTTTCGTAGATGGTCTTTTTGACAGCTGTCACTTGATTTATGCTCAGTTTGGTTTGCCATTTCATAATGAATAGACTTACACCTGAACAACGTTTGCAAATCGTGCAAATTTATTACGAAAATAATGGTTCGGTTCGCGCGACGCATCGAAGAAAATTTTGTTCAGCGATGAAGCTCACTTTTGGTTGAATGGGTATGTCAGTAAGCAAAATTGTCGCATTTGGAGTGAACATAATCCACAAGTCATTGCTGAGACGCCGTTACATCCTCAAAAAGTCACTGTTTGGTGTGCTCTAGGGGCAGAGGGAATCATTGGTCCATATTTCTTTAAAAATGAAGCCGGCCATAATGTTACAGTCAATGGAGAGCGCTATAGAGCCATGATTAATGACTTTTTCGTGCCTGAATTGGACGATGTTGATGTGGACGACCTTTGGTTCCAACAAGACGGCGCTACATGCCATACAGACAACGCAACTATCGGTTTATTGAAGGAAACTTTTGGTGAGCGCATTATCTCGCGCCGTGGACCTGTTGCGTGGCCTCCAAGATCGTGCGATATAATACCGCTGGACTATTTCTTGTGGGGCTATGTGAAGTCGCTTGTCTACGCAGATAAGTCCGAGACGATTGACGTCTTGGAAGAGAATATTCGGCGCGTTATTGCTGACATAAGGCCCCAATTGCTGCAAAAAGTGGCCGAAAATTGGGCCTCTCGGCTGGAATTTATTCGAGCCAGCCGCGGCGGCCACTTGCCCAAAATCATTTTTAAAACATAATGGCAAACCCTTATCTTTATAATAAAGCTAAATTCTTGGCCATAACATTAAATTATATACGTTTTATTTCATATTGAAAACCTAACCTCTAAAAAAAACACCCTTTACATCTTCAAATCACCAGTACTAGAGCGAACAGAAAAATAGTATCAGCAGCGACATCTCTTTTACGAAGGCGGAAACTCATTCCCATACCCAATAGATTTTGTTGTAGAATGCACTATAAAAATGAATGCACTTCTGTTCGGTGTTTGGCCGAACACCTTCTCCAATTTGTGGTGGGCGTCTTGATGTTGTTCCACATAATAGAAACACCTTTAGTTTCAAACCGACTCCGAACGGCAATGCGTTGTTTTATGAAAAACTACACTCGGTGGTTTGCCGAGGAGCGAATGAACTATCGAATGGTAAACATGCTCGAATAAAAACATAAAAAATTGAGGGGAATGAAAATAGTAAAAACTTCGTAATTCATCACACTACTATTATTTTGAACACAGGTGTGTATACATATAATTGGCGCGTATATCCTTTGTTGGGTGTTTGTCATAGTTCCACCTGCGGTTGTAGTGTGCATCTTGATGTTGTTCCACAAATAGAGGGATCTCTGTGGCACATGCTTTGGATTTATTTGGGCAGTGATGAACGAAGCATAGCATGTCGAACTTATGTGTTGCACAAACTCATGTTTAATGCCCTTTTGAACTCTTTGTGATATTTCATCATACTTGTGTATCATTGTCCATACACATATACGTACATACATATTTCGCGCTCTTTTGCACTGGCTATTCATTGCGAATACTTTGCAATGCTGCTCCCTTTTGTTCATTTATTTACCTGTAGTTGGTGTATTACGAAAACTTATCAGTTATTTTCAGCTCCTGGCAGCTGTGATACACTTGCATGCCTTCATCAATACACTTATATATGCTTGTATGTATGTACATACATATATTCTTACTTTGGCAACTGCTCACATAACTAAAAAATATCTCGTTGAACGTGCTTTGCAGCTCCTTGATGTGCATTTTTGGATATAAATTTTTCCCTCCAGTCTGCTTCACTAAGCATTTTTGTGCCTTAAGCAGTAATGCTTCACAGCTTAAGGGAATTTTTCCACGTTCTACGATGTTAAATTATCGACCGCGTCAGTTCAGCGTTTTTGCTATAACTGCGGGCATTACATTCATACGAAATTCAACGCTACGTAACTGTATGTAGGAAGTTGTATATATGTAAGTGATGTTCCTTTGTGCTTTGTAAATACCAGAGACAGGAATAATGCACTTAATTTAGAGTGAACTGCACTATTAACTATCACAAACTCTAATGTTCGGTTGATATTCCGAACTACTTATTTAGTGGAACAAAAACGATGCAGCGCCACTAATACATCAGTTTCGTTAACGTAATTTTAATGATAATGAAACAAATTTCAACTACCAGCTTAATGACAGTAGAATTACTCGCTTTTCACTAAATTTGTCTTTATGCTTAAACAAATTTATTTTGAGCAGTGCTAATGGAGTATTTTCCCAATAAATTATGGATGCATTGTAGTTTTTGTTAAGACCCTAATCAGCTTATGAGCTGCATTTTTGGATATATCTATTGTACTCTACTCTACTCTATGTTACTCCTCTGCGTTTGAAATATCAGGAGGAGAAAGAGTTGGCTTCACTTGGTGTGTCCAACTGGCGCCGTTTACATTGGGCATTGAAATGATTGGTGCGTTTTTTAACTCGGCCAAAATCGCGTAAGCGGTTATCGCGCCAGTCAAGAATAACAAGAAGTACTCTACTTCAAGCACGAGTTACGAGAAGGATTCTTTAAGTCTAGCATATTTGTAGAAAATCAAAAATTTTAAAATTATGAACCAAAGAATTTGGGATATTGCTGATTACGGAATGCTATGCTTCTTAAAATAGGCAAGAATAAACATTTAAAGAGTCGCATGTGTCTTCCTATATACATATATACATATGTGTACGAGGGTTGCTGCTTATATTTTGCACATTTGCAGCGCTACGTGTAATGAGCTATAATTCGATATTTTTATCAAAAAATATATTTTTGAAATTTCTTGGCACTAACTTGAGTGTAACATTCTCACTTACGGGTTGGTTGTACTTTTTTCAGTGAGCTCAAAAATTCATCTTGCCAACAGCTCCATCCTTAAGGAGGGAGCCTGCTTTAGAGGCTTCAAAAAATCGATTTTTTCGTGGTTTTTTTGGGAAGGATTCGATTGAAACGAAACTTTCAGGTTTTATTGTTATATATTTTAACAGTCTTCTTAAATTTTTTCATTAAAATATATGTCATATTATGCCTGGTACGAGCGTTTTGCCGAGGCGCCTCGAGTGTGCATGTGTCGTGCGGCGGGAAAGATGCAGGTCGCAATTTTCATGTGAAACCAAAAACTTCTAGTTAAACCAAGAAAATTAAACAAAAAGTGAGAAATTCAAGAATTTTTCGCTAATTAAAAAAAAAAAAAAATATTTTTTTGGAAAAACAAATTCACTTTAGATTGCTTAAAAAGTGGGTTAATCATAACTTTTTTAAGGTTTTTTAGGTTCAACTAGAAGAGAGTTTAATTCCGAATACAATCAATTTTGTCTCGTTTTGATAGGACGTTTAAATTTTTCCCTATATTTCACGCCAATTAGGAAAAATCGTAAAAATAAAAAACCGAAAAATCGGCTAATATTAGCTTCTCCATCATCCGATGACGAAACATTATGAAACTGATTGCCGTGGAATCTGCGCTTCCGTGGTTTTCCGGTCCGTTCACTTGAAGATTTGTTCCCTTTTGGATAGCTCTGCATGATTTCAAGACGTGCACGTGTCGAAAAACAAATGAAAACTGAACTTAAATGCTAAATATGGCTTTGCTCAAGCCGACGCAGCCAGGTAATATTTACGCTCGTTTCTTCTGTAACTCCGAAAATATTTTGAATTTGCTTCTGAAATTTTGAGGACAAATTCATGGATAGTTTGGGAAGACATTTATGCAAAAAAAAGGCTCCCCCTTAAGTGGCGAAAATTTTCCTGTGATGGTTTATAACGAATTCGATATGGCGAATAAATATCCAGCGGCTACGCTGGCTGGGTCATGTCGTCCGAATGGATACAAATGCTCCGGCTTTGAAAGTATTCGATGCGGTACCAGCTGGTTGCAAAAGAGGAAGAGGAAGGCCTCCTCTGCGTTGGAAAGATCAGGTGGAGAAGGACTTGGCTTCACTTGGTGTGTCCAATTGGCGCCGGTTAGCACGAGAAAGAAACGATTGGCGCGCTTTGTTAAACTCGGCCAAAATCGCATAAGGGGTTATCGCGCCAATTAAGAAGAAGAAGTTTTTTTTGTTCTCAACAATTTTTTTTTGTTTTCCGATACCGCATAATTTGACAATTGCAATGAAGACAAATGTTAGGAACTTCGTTCGCGCTGATTCAAACCATGTCTATGACATGAAGTAGATGACGAATCAGGAATTTATACACGTGTCACAGAAACAGAACAGATATCTAAAGTATGGATTTTCGAAGACGAGCTTAATTCAACAAAAGTTGAATGGTCGCCAGTTTTTCTCGGAAAATGTAATCACGCCCCAACTGTACCACTAACGAAACTTAATATATTCAATGTGAGTAGTACCGTTACACAACAATTTATTTAAAGAAGTTTTCCGAGAATTAAGAAAAACAAACCGGCGAAGATGAATCATGCTTCACCGAAGCAATGCAAGGCCTCACATATCTGCTCACACAAGAGACTTTTTGAGCACTATGGAACTAATAGGTCATCTACTTTATAGCCCTGATTTGTTACTTAATGATCTCATTTGGTTGGCGAATATAAAAGATAAAATGTGTGGTCAACGTTTTCCAACTCCTGAACAAGCTTTAGAAGACTTTCAACAGCTCGGTTTGGAGGTATTATAAGTGTGGCATAAGTGCGTTGAAACTTCGTTCAAGTGAATGCAGAAGTTAATTGAATTCCAAGGAGAATATTTTGGCATAAATCCATTTCTATTATTATTGTATTATTTTTTCATTATTGAACGCAAAATGTTAAAGGCAGCTACCGCAAATGGGTTTATGTAGGTGTATTTATATATAGGTATTGGAAATATACATGTGCATATTAGTATTAATATGATGTTTGTGTTCAATACACTTACTATGTTGCATAAGAAAAGTATATGTCATTTTTTTATATTAAACATTAACGCAATCGTACTATATTAGGCACTTTAACAACAAAGAAAATCCCAGCTTTTATTTTCGACAAAATCAAACAAAAACGCAAACTTAGAAAAGACTATACGACGATGAAACTAAACTAAGCATATCATCAATTGAACTCAAAAAAATTCTGCGAGAACATAATGACAATGAACTGAAGAAGTACCTTAGTAGCCTCGAAAGAACTACAGCTACCAATTATTCCCTATGAAAAGCAACTAAAAAACTCACTAAAACAACCATACACAAGCCTCCAATAAAAACAAATTCCAACACATGGGCAAAAACAAGCAAAGAGAAGGCTGAAACATTAGCTGACCACTTTAAAACAATATTTACAAATACAATTGAAAATGCACACCACTCAATACAAAACACGACAAAAGAAGAAATAAAATTTATGTAAAGAAACTTAAAGACAAAAAGACACCGGGATATGATCAATAAATGGAAAAATACCAAAGGAGCTACCCGATGCTATAATAAACTACATACGAGACCTCTTCATTGGAATAATTAGGCTACAATACTTTCCAAAAGCATGGAAAGTTGCATAAGTTATAGCGATCCCCAAGCCCAACAAGAACGCCACTGTTGCTAGCTCGTACAGACCAATTAGCTTGCTGCCCATCTCTCCCAAATTGTTTGAGAAAATACTGCTTGACAGAATTGAGCCGATTCTAAAACAAAATGACGATATCCTCTCACACCAGTTGGGTTTACGAAAACAACATTCAAGTGTGCAACAGATCCACAGAGTAGTAAACAAAATTACAGATGACTTCAATAGGAAAAAATATTGCATTGCCGTGTATTTGGATATCGCGAAAGCTTTTGCCAGAGTATGGCACAAAGGACTTCTATATAAGCTAAAAAACATACTACCACTTAACATATTTAATATCCTTAAAATCTGTTTAACTGATAGACACTTCTTCATAAAATACGACGATAAGTGCTCTGAAATCTTGACGGCGACAGCTGTAGTACCTCAAGGAAGCTTACTGGGCCGCATACTATACTTAGTGTACATAGCAGATATACCAAAGCCAACTACTCGAGGATCAATGATAGCTACATTTTCAGACGACACAGTTTTAATGCCATCTAATAACAATGAAGAAGCAGCAACAAAAACACTGCAAGATATGCTATCAGCTACAACACAATGGTTTGAAAAATGGAGCATTGAGGTTAATAAAGACAAAATACAACATGTAATATACACGAAGAGAAAATCTCCAAGACATCCAATCCAAATGAATGGAGAAGACATAAAAATACACTCAAGTGCAAAATATTTAGGCATTACGATTCACTCAAAACTCAAATAAAAAAACACATACTGAACAAGAGAAACGAGATGAAAAACAAATTCAGACAACTCTACTGGCTACTAGGAAAAAAAACCTAAGTTATTTAATAAACAAATGATATATAAATCAATAATTATACCGACATCAACCTACGGACTAGAAATTTGGGGGACTGCTAGTAAATCAAACCTACAAATTATACAGAGAAGTCAATCTAAGATGCTGAGGACAATCACAAACGCAATTGGTACATAAAAAATTACGATATTCACCGCGACCTCGGCATAGACACTGTCACTGAAACAGTAGAAAAAAGCGATTATTACAGCACAGAAACTATGAAATGAGACTGATACCAGAAATAGAACTTAAGCCAAGAAGACTAAAGCGGAAAACATCCACAGATCTTGCTCGTACTGTAATATTATATAAATAAAATTATAGTAAACTATGTTGTGTTAGTAATTACTTATTGTTAGTATTAACAGATTGTAATTTATAATGGAAATAAAAAAAATTAAAATAGTAATAGTTGTAGATTATAAGTAATATATCTTATAATGGGATCAACCACATACATTTTTGTCCATTGGAAACTAGTTTTAACTGGTACACTCCATTACTGAAAATGTGGTACTGTTTTCTCGTACTTTTTTGATTGCGCTGTGTATTTTCTAAATGGAACAATAGCGTCGTTTTACTCGTCTTTGAGAAAATTTCTGTATGTACCCAGTTATCAAAACTATGACGCTAAATACGTTGTTCAGTGAAGTACGATATGTCTGGGTAGTGTTTTAGTTTTTTTAAATTGGTAAGGAATTAATCATTGTCTACTTTTCTACTAACCCAATGGACGCAGTGGCCTTCTGATCTAAGGTAAGTGACTCGCTATAAAAAAATTTAAAGATAAATTACCTAGATATCAAACGGTCGGGAACATGGTTCCGAAAAGCTGCGAGTATTAGAAAATACATCGATTAGGTTAAATTTGACATATCTGGTTTGCATTGTCAGAGTCCGAATATACCTATTTAAAAGACCGAGGACCTTTCATACAGTCGTCTGAGAATTTCAGCAAAGGTAGTATACTGAAATTATTTTTTGCTACTAACCTGCTTAATCTGTAACAACATCAAACATTGCTTTTTTCATATTGCTTACACAAGTAAAACGCTATAAAGGGTCGAAATATCGCAATAAATGAATTTACTGGAGCTTCTTAGTCGGGTAAATCTATTCAAGACCGGGTTTTCATTGCGGAAGATGCTAAAGCTACAGTTATCGCAAATAACGTCTTTATTTATTTTTATTTATTTTAAATTAGCTTTCGACACTACTTTTGTTTACTTGGTTACCAGTATTTTTGATCAAAAAGTGCTAAGTTGGAACGTGTAGATAAGTGAGAAGTAATTTTAAAGTAAAATTCACACACTATTAGCTATTCAACATGCTCATGATATTTCTATATATGGTGCAGAACATAGGACAACGACCTCAACTTCGTATGAGTTGCCATTTGGAGTGCTTGAAAGAAAGGTTTTGTGGAAAACTTTCGTAGTTAGAAAATCAATATCACAAGAGCGAATAACTGATATTATCCTAAAACACTTTAATAGTTGAAATGTTACTAATTTTACCTAAATTAAAACCTTATAACCTTTATATTATAATAACATAAAAGGAAATTTAAAACTCAATATAAATGCATAAATAAATAGCATAAATAAGTGAAATGAAAATTGCTAAAAGTTGAATGGTGGTCTGTGAGAGTAGTTTTTTTCTGCGCAGTTCGTTCAATTCGATAAGTGTAGTCTATGGTCTATGAGGTACGATGTTCGGCACATTTGCTTCCTCTGCCTCTTTCCAAATGAACTACGCGTTTGCATGCAAAATTCATTTATCATGAACTCATAATATTTCTGTTTACCCAGTTATGTAAGTTCATCGCGTTACCATGCTTTTAGCCTTTTAATTATGTAAAAAGCTATCATCATACCCACGCTAACAAACTGCATTGAAAAGGTTACGTATACGCAGTGCTGTGCTACCTAGTATTACCTCTCATAGGACATGTTTAACGTATACATGTATACATAGATAGCTACAAGTAACTGCAAAATGAAGAGTTCAGCTGATGTACCCTTGAATAAAGCTCAATGCTAACTATTTAATGTCGATAAAATCACTAACAAATAGTCTAATAAATTTCTAAGTAACAAACTGGCATTGCAAACAACAAGAAGGCCATGGCGAATTGTGATCGTAGATAGTCATGTTTTCATTTTACTTATAGAGTTGTAAATTTGTTGCTACACGCATTGACCTAGAATATTTTTCCTATGCTTGATGATAAAATATTGAGGTAGGTATGGGATACATACACGTAATTCAAAGGAGGATACGCATATGATATACATACTTATAAGTTGCACAGTGATAGTTCCTTAAGGTTGCCAATGTTAGCATACAGAATCACTTATCTCTTATAGTCAATGGGCGTGTGACGCTTTGGGATAAGACAAATTCATAAATCTTCTTCAATTAATAAAATTCAGATTTTAATCGTAGTAGTGGTTTGCTCAACAGCGTAGATATTTCAGGAATACAGTTTAAAATAACAACCAAGTCCAGTAAGTAAATGTATTGGACTTCTCATGGCAGTCGGAACTATTTTTACGACGTGTTGATAACACTGCTTTGTTGCTTAACTTTTTGCCTTTAAAATAGAAAATTCTTGACAGAATCTTGAGGTTAAAACTAGTAATGGGAAGTGTCGATCACTTTTGAGAGTCGACTACTGCATTATAGATTCACTTAGGAATTATCTCACTTTTAATGGTATCAGGTACTTTGTTTTCAATCTGCTTGGACTCGAAGGACTTCTATTTGGGACGAAAAATAAAAAGCAATCAGTTGTGCATTACAGACTCTACCATTGGGTATCAGAGTAAATATAATCATCTTGCTTTAAAACTCATGTAGTACAGAGTTTTATTGAGTACGGTAAGCTAGCAATGGGGAAAACACAATGCTTTTTCCGGACCTGATACTGAGTGCCAAGAATTTATACCGAAAATATTCCTTAATTTATTGTTTTGTGATGAATACTTTTGAATAATTTTTAGTACTCAGTATCAATATTTTAAAAAAGCGGGTACGGCCGATTCTTCAATTTAAAGACTAGTGATGAATACTTTTTAGTAACGGATATCAATATTTTAAAAAATCTGGTACTGCCAATTCTTATGAGAATCGAGTACTTATTTCTTTAAGTGTCAAATCTGATCAACTCCGCTTAAACTCTTTATTGCAATGGAGTCATGAGTCGTACAGGTGGAGTCGTGAGATTAAAAATGGCCGTGCTTCCATGCATAGTGGCGAGAGGAACGAACGCCACGAAACACCCTTTAGTCGCATTTGAATTGGACGTTTTGAACCATGTTTTGCTTTCCCTTTCCTTGACAACTTTAACTTACCATCTGCTTACTTTCCTGAAATTAAAACATGATGAAAAAGAGTTTTCAATAGACGACAAAGTAGATTAGAGGGTGAAGGAGCTTGCAAAACATTTTTTCGAGGCAAGCATAAACAAATTGATTCTTCTCCTATTTCTTTTATTTCAAATTGGATGACGACTATCTTGAAAGACAACCTGCGTATATATGTAACCGTCTAATTTGTTGAAACACACTTTTCCGACTTTGTCTGGTAGTTTGTTGTGCATTAGATCGTACCAATTTCCAGGAAAAAATGAAATTCGTAGCCCACTCCTGAGTCTAAAGTACTTTTGCTAGATATTTCCCCAAAAATATTTATGTTTACCGAACGTAGGTGTTACCTGTTTACATTTTCCGCCATATTTCCGTCATTTACAATCGGATCTTAAAGTGGGAAGAACATCCAAGTTCTTGTCTCAAGGAGACATTTTTTTCTGTTTCAAAGTTCACTAACATCAAGAGTCCCCAAATATCGGTTCCACTCTAATGATTGTACATTAGAGCCTGCCAAAACTCGTTAAACTTTTGCTAATGAAGTATTTTGATTATTCCAGCAGAAGTATTACAACAAATGTTTTTTATGGCCAGATGTAGGGTTCACCTTTTTCGTTATATCTTCGCCATTTATTGTCGAAGCTTATAGTATTATTCTTATATGATGCTGTCTCGACGAAAAATAATTTTTAGTTCCTAGGTCATTGACCTCAAGTATCCCGTTGTAGTACGTACCTACCAGATAACCTCCACTTCTACGAAATGAATAAAAAAAATTTAAGTAAAATCAAACAAAGAATATTTTTGTAATCTACACGTTAATTGATAAAATATCAGCTCAATTCAAGTTGGCGGTATTTTAACCCTTGCATTATTCGTTGATGACCGTCATGCGCTCCTATGTTCGGCAAGAAACCAAACAAAAAATATATTTTTTTGCCTTACAACGGCGACTTTTTGTTTCGGTACTGTTCATGGTGGTGTACGACACATTACTGAAAGGTTTGGTTTTTAAGCACATAATGGCTGAAAATTCATCAATAGAATACTACCTGATCCTTCACCTCTTAAGAGGGCCTTCGTGGCATTTATTTTTTTAAGGTTTGGTTAGGTAATGCCAGCTGAGCTGCTCTTTAAGAAGTAGCCGGCGGAAGAGGCCTGCCGTGCTAAGATTTCTCGCTTCCTATCCATATTTGCCTTAAACATTCCAAAGGTCTGTTGGGTAATCCAGTTAGGAATTTTCACCAAGCTGTGTCCAGTTTGTCCAGCTATTGGAAGAATTGTTTTACAGAAACCTGAAGAGCATTCAACAAAGTGTATTTCAATTCCATAGAAAGTTTTTTGTATTTTCAATTTGCAGTTCATGCCATGGACTTTGGAGAGAAAGATTTCTTTAGAGAAATTGCTGTTATGACCAAATTATCATATTGTGTGATATCTAGGTTAAACTCAAAGCTTTTTTTTCATGTGAAGTTAGTTATTTATTTCTACTTGACTACATGAAGTAGTGAAACGCCATAGCCGCACATCGTACGAGGGGTGCCTTGTATATGTCGGGATTTGGCAACCGTGGTGTTGCAATCTGGCAACGGACAGCTGTATCGCAAAGTTTGACATTTTTTGGCTTTTACGTACTCAGGGCTCGTGTCGATTGGTCGAAGGAAATGCTCAAAAAATACGATCGCGGGGCTTCGAAACACGTCTATGACATCGTGACAGGTGATGAATCATGGATTTACGCGTTTGAGCCCGAAAGTAAACAGCAGTCGACTGTATGGGTGTTTCAAGATGAGTCAAATCCAACAAAAGTTGTTCGCGCACGAAGCACTTCCAAGCAAATGGTCGCCTGTTTTTTCGGAAAAACTGGACATGTCGCAACCGTACCACTAGAACAACGCCGAACAGTAAATTCTGAGTAGTACGCAACCATTTGTTTGCCAATTGTCTTCCAAGAAGTTAGGAAAACCAATCGCCAAAGACGGATCACTCTTCACCAAGACAATGCGAGCTCTCACACATCGGCTCAAACAACTGCATTTTTGAGCACTGAAAACATCGAATTAATGGGTCATCCGCCGTATAGTCCTGACTTGGCACCGAATGACTTCTTTTTATTCCCGTACGTAAAAACCAAAATGAGAGGTCAACGTTTTTCGACACCTGAAGAAGCGGTTGCGGCATTCAGAATGCATGTTTTGGAGGTACCTCATTCAGAGTGGCAAAAGTGCTTCGACAATTAGTTCAAACGCATGCAAAAGTGTATAGATCTTCATAGAGAATATTTTGAAAAGCAATAAAGTGATTTTCGATTATTAAAATTTGTTTTTGTTCTCTAATCCCGACATATAAAAGGCACCCCTCATACAAACAAGCTCTTCTGAATTCCAGGTCATAAAGAAAACGAGGAAGTAGATAGTTTGGAATTCTCACACCGTTCAGAAAATCTCAGAAAGGAAGAGAACTAGATTGTTGCCAAAAAATATTACAGCGCCAGGCGAAGTGGCTGCAGAGAGGGAACAGTAAGAAATTGTTTCAAATATTTCTTGAAAAGTAATTTCACTCATCCCTGATTGACTTCTTTAAGAACAATTTAAGATTAAATTATAAGTCACAGGCTACCAAATACTGAGAGGTCTCGAAAGATGTTCAGTTGACTGTTGTCGATTCGATGATTTGGTGCTCGAGACTTCTTCTATGTTTTTTCTTCTTCTATGCTTGGTATATATTAGAAGGATTTTTGATTACTAAACCTGCAGCTAACTGAATTTGCGTATCTTTTTTCTAATAATACTTTTTTAATAAGTTCTTCTATCGGGTGTTTTTTTAAAAGCTTGATACCATTGCATGGCAATTATTTTTTTTATATTATACCCGGCATATGCTCGCCACGACTACGAGTTTTATGGTTCATTCGATCCAGTTTGACTACTATTTGGCTTGAATATTGGCTTCCAGTGCTTCAAGAGCTGCTGGTTTGTAAGCAATGACATAAGCCAATGACTTAACATTGCCACATAAAAGTAGTCCAGAGGCGTTAAATCACCGGAGGAAGGAAGTCAATTAATCATTTCTTGAATGAAAGTTGCCACTAAATTGGTATTCCAATAAATCGATTGTTAAGCGTGCTGTATGATAGGTTGCGCCGTATTGTTGGAACCAAATACCGTCGATGTTTGACTGATTAATTTTTGAAAGCAAATATTCGGTCAGCTTGGCTCGATAGCGCTCGCTATTGACATAAACGGTAGCTCGCTCCTCATTTCGTAATAAATAATGACCGATGAGGACGCCAGTGCTCTATGAACTTCGAGAATAGATTTTTATGTCTTTTGTGTTTTCAAAGTAAATTTGCAACATTTGGAAGCGCTGTTCTGGCGTTAAAAAATTTGCCAAATTCGTCTCTGAAATTTTATTAAGTTCCATTAACAACAGTTCTCTTTTTGAGTATTTCTAACTAACTAATTTTATATTGGTGCATGCTGCAGTTTTTTAGTATTTTACCTACGTTGTCTAAGGCTTATCGTGCATCGAAATTTGTGTGCTACCTGCTCTATGATTTCATGAGTTAGTGACTTATTAAACTCAATTTGAATGCATAAAAATGTACTTTTCAAAATACCAATTTTAATTAAGTGAGCAAAGGGTACACATTATGTTTAAAAACCCAGGCATTGGAAGCAAGATTTAAAATATTAACCTTTTTGTTAAATTCACTTCAGTCCTCGCATATATAGTTTTTTTTTTAATTATGCATGATGGCGTGAAAGTAATTTGCTTCAGTAATTTTATATACGCATATTCCGATTTTAGTGCGTGTTTTCAGAAATTTTATGCACAATAATTTTTAATTTCACATTAAAAATATTTATATTCGAGGTCATTACCATTGTGTTAAATCTCGCGACCAAATTAAAGCAGAGTAAATGAGCGAGTCTAGCAAATTAAGTGAAATCAAGTTAAACGAACTCAAATGCAATTAAAAGTAGCACATGGGTATGCACATGGACGTATGTGTGCATAAAGATGTGAACGTAAGTATGAATGTATGTATGTATGTATGTGTCTGCTCAAAACTTTAAGTGCTTTCACACGCTGTGTGCTTTCCATCTTGTATTCCTAAGCACATACCTATGTGTATGCGCCTGAAAGTATGCATGACCCTATGTACTCACATGTGTGTGTAAATATATTATGTAGTATGTGTGTATGCACATGTAAGCATGTGCTTTTGCTCATCATCACCGGATGTACTGAATTGGCAGCCGAGTTGATGACATTTCATATCAAATCAACAACAATACACAAACACACACGCACACGGGCAGATGAAATTTCACTAGTCATTTTGTCAGTTGGCCAGACAATCAGGCATTTTGTCACCGCACTAAACAAACCTGTAAGTGAGGGGCAAAAAGATAGATGTCAATGGCCGCATTGATGCTTTCTTGCAAAATAATGTCAAAATAAAAATGAAAATAAAAAAACTTAACGAAAAATTAAATCAAACAAGGATAACATAAATGTTTAGCAAACACAAAATAAGGCGGACGAGCGACAAAAAGTAAGTAGGTATGTGCGTGGGTATAACAATAGAAAAGTCAGTGACTTTGCAAAGGAAACGAAAGCCACAAGCACAAGCACGGGCGCCAAAGCTGCATTGGCTTGCGGTTACCGCTTAAGTTGCCGGCGAAACTCGAAAACAGCATAACAAGAAAATTACAAAAAAAAAAGGGTTTTATCAAAGCCAAATTTCTTTTTTAGAGCAAAGCAAAAGTGCACAGCTAAAACGAAATGAAATTTCACGCATGCGATAAAAAGGCAGCCGAAAATACAAATTAATGGATTATGAGTTTATGCTGATGAGCGTATTTAAGCAAACCGCATTATACTAAGCTATCTTGCTACTATACAAACAAACAAATGTCAATATTGTTTACACTACGGCGGGCGATTGCCTTTGTTCAAGCGCGCTGTTGTGTGTGCGTGCGGTGCTGGTTGTACCTCAGGGCAAGCATATGCTGAGTAGAGGCCATTTAATTTCCACACCGCACGCAAGCAGGGAAAGCAAATATTTTATCCGTGCAAACGGATAAAAAACGGCGAAAATAAAAACAGAAATCCAAATAGTGGGAACACATGTTACCTGCCACATAGTGTGCATGCAAAGGAGAATAAGGCATTTGCCTATACAGAACGACCACTGTTCTTGCGATGTTCCCCACCAGGCCATTTAGGGGTGCGTACAAATATTGAGAACACTAATCCAACAGTCGAAGTCTGTTCCCAGCGCAGCATGCGTGTGATAAGAGACTATAACAGTTTGCTACTACATACATTCATACTCATCGCTCGGTCTTCGGTGTACGGCGTTCGGCACTCAGCATTTTCCACTTTGGCCTATGCATCGCACAGCAGCAGTGTTCACTGCTTTGGCTTTTGCAAACTTCAGCTGCGAACGATAAAATCGACGGTATGTGATTGTTTTGATTCAGTTGAAGCGGGTTTCTAGCGGTGTACGGTTGTTAGCAGCAACAAGTATTGCATTTTGCGGCAACGAGGCAAATTTGCCAAATTCAAAATGTGTTATTTGGTGAATCTATAACATAACTGTAAAGAAGGATTAAATTTAAAAAAAAAAAAAAATTAAATAAAAATATAATGAAGCAAACGCATGAAATACTGCGTGAAAATGTTTGAGGGCATTATGTGTGCGTGAGGAAAAACAGTGAAAATGTCCATGGCTATGAATTTGAATAGTTTTAAAAAATAAATAATTGAGAAATGCGCTGTAATATTCGTGCAACTGAAATTCTGTGCTTTTGCCATATAAGGGAATAAATTACACATTTCTTAAACAAAAATAAACCCAAAAATATTGTAAAAAAAACCTATAGTGCATGCATTGGTGTACTTAGATTGAAGAAAAAAACAAAAAATGTTTTACAAATCTGCTTACCTACAAAATTACTGCTTAAATTGATCGAAATATTTAACTTGTGAGTGCAAATACCTGCTCAATCTTAATATAAAAAAGTGCTCACTTTTGGATTACGCCAACACTTTCCAAGGGTAAGATAACTCACTTATAAAAATTAAAAAAAAAAAAATTAATTAAAAAAAATCCAATGAAATTTCCTTCACTCCAACCAACCTTTCTTTTCTTCAGTCGCACATGAAAGTATTGAAAATTAAAATCTAAGAAGTAAAATCTTTTAAACGGTTTTCCTCTAGTTGCTTCAAATCGAACAAAAAAAAGCGGACAAATTTGTTTGCTACTCACTATTTGCGGCATCAAATCAGGGAGCCTACCAACCAACTTTTCTTTCCTTAAGGGGGTCTTCTACTGTCACGGTTTGAAAAAATCGATTTTGTTTTTTTTAGATTTTTTAAAAGCTACTAATGTTAAGAGTATGCTATAAAGAGGGTTTTATGAAAAACATGTTCCTTCATGAGCATTTCGGGGAGAATACATGCATGCTGCAATCATGTGTTATACCAAACTTTATCTTTAAACGCCTTTTCCCGAAAGTTGACTTTTTTCAACTTTCTGGTCACACATCTACTATAAATATTTGTCGAATTCATTCCATCTTTTTTCCAGTTATTCAGTGAACATCTCGCTATGTTTTCCCAGACCACTTTTTTCAATTTTTGATTAGTTTAATTTTGCGGGCCTCTAAAGTGTAAAAAAAAGAGGAAATTTTCAAACTTTTTTTTTTAAATCACGCATTTTTTACAAATTTCAAAATATTTAAAATCGCCACTGGGAAAACATAGCCAACGCTACACTTTATGATAAAAAAAAAAATTTTTTTGATTTCAGATAAGTAAAATGGTCGATCGCGTGCCACAAAGTCGCCTAGGACATTTTTACAAGGGCAACCTCGAGGACGGTTCAAGGACACAGGGCCAAAGAATTCGATTTGAAAAATATATTTTTAAATAGTGCAAACTTGTGCAAATTAAATAAAAAAAATCTGATTTCATTATCTCAAGTGGTTGCTTTGTAATTAATTCCCAAAAATAGGCCCGAGATTAAGGCGCGACGGTAGAAGACCCCCTTAAGCTACACGGGAAAGTTTCAAAAATTAAAACCAAAGAAGAAAAATAAACGGGTTTCGTCTAGTTTCTTCAAATCTAATGTTAGTAAAAAAAAAGGAAGTCATTGGAAAATTTTTTTGCTACTCACTATTTGCGGCATAAAATCAGTCAGCCTATATAAGCACCGAAATTTCAGCTGCTTTCTTGAGGATGTTTAAAGATGTTTAAAAATAACACCGCATTGCGATATTGTATTTTGTGGTAAAGATCTTCACCAATAAAGGGTCTATATGTCAGTAGTGAATAATTCTTAGACGGTACCTGTTTTATGTGATCTTCAACATTTGTCAAGTAGATAGATGCAAAATTTTACACGATGGAACAACGATGAAACTTATTATAAAAATGGTCGATCTTTAAGAAATATATATCCCAAAATTCGTGATTTTTTTGGTAGAAATAATGATCTGAGTGTGTCGACAGTTCAAAGGTTGATTAAAAAATTTGAAGAAACTGGTTCTGCTGAGGATAGAAATAGGAGTGACAAATTAAAAACTGGATGTTCTGTTGAGAATATTTCTGCTATCAAGCAAAGTCTTGCTGAACAACTTTCAACATCGATAACAAATTTTAGAAATTTTGCATCAATAAGAGAAATTCTCAAAAATCAATCCAATTTTTGAAAAGCTTGAAAATTGCACTTTGTTATACCAAAATCGATTGGGCTATACATCTGCATTCCCCAAATTTTTCGAAACATTTATTGCTTTTTGTTTAATTTTACTTTTAACATTTTTAATTTACACAATGTTAGAAAATAGGATTGCAGTACTTGTAAGAGAGTGAATTATGTTTTCATAAAATGTTTAAAAATGATTAAATTTAGTGTGAAATAAATAAAATATCAAACTTTGTGAGTATAGCGCTCTTTAGTCAAATTATTTTCCAGTGAAAAGCCAAAAGTCTCTTCAAGTGCTAACGCCAACGGAGTATTTTAAACAAGAGTAAGCTGTTTTTTTTCAATACACATCTTAAATTTCTATTTTTTTTAAGATTATGCTGCATACACGCCGCGTGAGCTAACAGCATGGCGTTGTTTTATTTTCCCCTGTGAGGATCACTGCTTTCCCCATAATCAACGTTAAGCTGGTTTACGTACGATTTTTGGGTTTATTTCCAAATTATGAAAATTCATTCTCCCTCGCCAACCAATTTTGTGGAAATTTAGAAAAAATTTGTTAAGCATTTGTTATATTTAATCCACTTTAGCAGAGAAAACTACAATTTTGAATTTTAGTTTTTTAGTGCCATTTGGTCGCCATCAATCCCCATCATCACCCTTACAGTTCAAAAGCTATTCGATTGCAAGTAACGAACTTTATTTTTGTCAACTAAGCCTGATACAAAATATATATATACATGTACATATGACTTATTGTACAAAAAAATTGCCTGCTGGACCTTAGCGCACTGCAGGATACTCCAGCAGAGTCCGACTGCGCTGTTAAATTTTGATTGAATTTTTTAGGCAATAGTGGAATTTATTAGAATAGCCACACGCAAATTTATTATACTCAGAAAAACAAATCACCTTCCAACACATTAAAAAAATTTTAAATTGAAAAATTCTTGTTGCCCTTTCCTCTTAAATATTGTAATGAAAAACAAAATTGGAAAGCATGGGTTTTGTAATAGAGCAAAACGAAAAGAAAATATTACACGCATTTCAAAGAACTCCTCGGTTTTGCACTTGAGGTGTACGGAAAAGGTGCATGTGTCGATTGGATCGAACTTTGTTTAAAAAGTTCACCTTTCACAGTTTATCATTCATCATCAAATGTCATACACAATTTTGAGTGCAGCACTTTAACCACTTTTCTGGTTAGCTTTATTACAGCTGGAAAAGAAGGTGCAGGCTTTTGTGAAGAAATGTTTTATTTGATAAACAATTTGCAAATTCGATGTGAATATCACAGTTTTTTACGCTGTCGATGCAATTTTTGATGAAAACTCTTTATAAGGCTTTTTGATGCCGATACAAGAAGGTGGCCTGACATAAAGCGAAAGTGATGAATATGGCTTTAAAGTACACTAATTAGCACTAATTGTGGCCGATAGAAAAAATGGTAGCAAAATTTCAAGGTAAAAGTTTATAAAATTGAAGTAAAGTTATCAAAAAATATCTAAATGAAATGGATTACTTATCAGTAAAACTGTGCTGGAGTTTTGTACAATGGCTAATGGCAGAGGTTAACACAAACTAAAAGAAATCTTATTTGTTTCCTTTTCATGTTGAATGCAAGTGGATAATCTCTAAGCACGCTTCTTGCTTTCCAAAACAAAAAACATTAATTTAATTTAATTTAATTGATAAATACCTTAAAATGTACTGCAAATTGATTTTTGTAGCATGTAATGGCCGTAACAATTAATTAACATCTAAACTCATTTCTGTTTTGAATTTAAAAACATTATAAAATTAAAGGTACTGCCCAAATTTAGGAGTTTCACAGTGTATTTTCACAAAGTGTACAAATGTATTTGGGACTTGCATTATTTTCTTGGAACATGACTTCAATGGAATTTGTCTGCTTTAGTTATTTTTGTATATTTCTAGTATTAATACTTTTAGTTTCATTGGCTGCTGATACTAAGCATTTGTATTGATTACCTGGTTGCTCTGAAGTAGCCCGAATTGCATAGCATTGTTGTAGTCCCATCAGCTATACAAACTTCGCTTGATTTGTTTGAAAAAGACTTCAAGATTTGGTTAGTCATGAATTTTCTGTTTTAAGTACACCACCTTCGACTTCAGACAAAACCGCATTCTTTTTCTTCTCGTCAAGTCCCATGCATTTTAAGTGACTCTCAATTGTTTTGTGTAACACATCAACACGTTCGTTATTTTCCTGCAAAAAATCGCCACAAAGAAATTTCTTAAGACACTTCTGACACATGAATTCTCTTAGGCTATCAAAAGCACAGAATATTTCTTAAATTTTTTGTATGTTTTGGCTACTTACTTGCCCATATGAATATAAAAAGGAAAAATATACCCAAAATGTTTTGCTTTGCATTCCATATTAAAAACAAAATAGCCTGAATTAACGGCTACAAACAAAATTACACACATCTTGCTTCTAAAATAAGCTGTAAGTGAAAGCTATCAAATGTTGAAAAGGAAATCATAACATTGTCAAAAGTCCTTTAAAATAAATTGAATACTACTTTTGTTTTGTGGGGAAACCATAATTATTGTCTTGCCAAATCACTATGATTTTACGCAGTAAACATTAGCTGCGTCCAGGCTGTGTTGCATTTTATATTCACGACGTCTATAAGCACGCAATAATTTAATCATTTTGTTTATGATTTTCTTCACCAGTGCACACCCCCCTCAAATTGCTAATGAACTGGTGATAATTGAAAGTATAGACGCGTATGTATATGTCATACCAAAATGCTGTGGATCACGCTTTCCCCATACGTGCGGAACTCTTCACGAAAGTAGTTCAAGCCACAGGGCTCACTAAATTTGGGAAAGATAGTTAGCCTAACAAGTTCGAAAAAAACCCTTCCCACACTTTTTTTCTTCCTCGATCCCACACCCTCTCTAAGCTAATCAATCTGTGAGCGCACTAAACATGTATAGCAGTACAGTGTAGAACAACATCTGAGAATACTCAATGTAGTCTACTTCAAGCGGAAGAAAATCAATTTTACACAGCAGCCGATTCTTTGTAAACAGATAATTTCAAAAATTAGCACAAAACTGCAAAATGCATCAAGAAGGAATATTTTAAGAATCTTTACATGATGCCTTTTTGCCTAATGAGTGCATTGAGTTTTGCGGCTCAGACTCAAGTCCTGTGCTCGCCAAGGCCATTTTCTCGACTGCCCATTGATGTGAAGATCATGAAGCAGGCTCGATAAGATCGATTTCATTTTCTTATCAACCGATTAAATATTTATTTGACACAGGGTGGCACCACTAAAGAAGGATAGAAAAGGAAACCGTCAAGATACGGTGTTTAGGTAAGCAAATAGTGAATAGATAGAAAAAAATCGGAAAAATATGGGGATTTCCTAGATTTGATGGTTGGTTGGTTAAAGTGGTCATTCTTCCAGTATCCAACTAGCGCTTTCACACTATTTTCTTGCCACATCTTCTTTAACGCATGACTATATCCAGTCTGTGCGGTTTAAGAACCTTATTAGGTTGTTGACGTCTAAGCCATACAGTTGTTCGAGTCTCTCGAACAGAGGTTTGCCCAGGCTTAACATTCTGTCCTTCCATAGGCCAGTTATGACTGCCAGGCATCCCGTCGTTTCATGCTTGTTAATGTCAACGATTACTTGAAGTTGTAGGTAGGTCATAACGTCCTGCTAATTTTGCATTTCGTCTAGTCTCTCTATCTACAATCCGCGATTCGAAGGTATTTTAGGGAAATTGCATTCTTTACTGCACCTACAAGACTGGTACTACAACAACGTTGTGCATGACAGATCCCCCTCTTGTCAGTGCATCTGCCTTTTCGTTACCCAGATTAAGGTAACTTTATGGTTTTCACCCAAGGTGGTGAGGCTATTCCTACTATGTTCCATCACTGTAGAGATTGTTTTAGTCGAGCCAAGTGCCAGCATTGCAGCTTGGCTATCCGAAATAATAGCGATATTGTCCCTTAAAAGAGAATACAAATAAAAAGATGGATGTACGGATTTTGCTTTTGCGATATTTATGATTTTGCTTGGTTCGAATGGCATTGGTAATTCTTCTCGACATATATGCAGTTCCTCAACGGGAGTTCCTCAATGAACTGTTCATCTGTGCACTCTTCAAATAAGTCAACTCGGCTATGAAAATACCTCTTTGCTATAAAACGCTCTGAAATTTCGTCCAATATTTATTCAAGCGCATGAATATAAAACATTTTGTTGTAACAACAGACCATGATCGAAAATAATTTAAATCTGTCAATCAGATAATTTATGTATGCAAATAAAACAGATCGCGCTGCCAAAGCGACAAATGTCAACCAGTCGCAGGCAATTGTTAAATTTGTCAACGGCATATGCGAAACAGACAGTTCGGAAAACGAAAATGTATTATATTTCAAGAGAAGATAGATTTTAGCGCAAATTCTGCTGCATTTTTTTTACTGATGTTGTGTGTTTTCTTCCATGTAAAAATATTGAGCGTTCATTGTATGGAGGAAACTCACAAGAACGCCAGTATAAAAAAAGTCAACATGATTTCTGCAAACATTTATTGACTTTGTTTTTATTTTAAAAAAGTTTGAAATTTCAATTTAAATTGGTTTCGAAGTAGCAGTAACTATGTACATTTTCGTAGAAAAATTACTAAAATAAAATAAGAAATAAATAAATTACCAAAACTTGGTAATAAAACCATGTGCTATAGTTATGAAATGCACTGTACATTAACACTACCATATACTAGAATTTGTAACTTGTCTATACTAACAAAGTAATAGCCGGCAACTATATACGAACTGTCGTAATCTGCTTTTATGCGCTAAATCTGCCAGATGCTTTATTTGCTCAATATGTATCAGTAGAAAATTTTTTGTACCAAAGTGTACAGTTAAAAGAGTACAGTAAACAATAGGCCATGAATAGCCTTCCATTATATAGAGGTTCGCCATATCGAGGTATTACTGTATATTGGGAAATTGTAAATTTTTTGTATAAGTACTAAAAAAGCCATGAAGATAAAGACTTAATCACTGCTGTTTTATTTTATACGCCATTCAAAACACACATAAATTCATATGTGCCCTGGCTAGCATTATTTGGATTTCTGCGAATATCCTTTTTCCCTAGAGTGCCATAAGAACCTCAAGGTACCGCAGTATTACGATATGAGATAGATGTGGTCATTTTCCATTTGTTGTGTGGCAAATTTTCCAATTTACACTTGATAAATTTTACCGCGTATACCAATATCTTTTCATGTCTCCACATTCACTCGCTTTTATAGCTTTAATTTCTCAACGCCTACGAGTATTTGTGCAAACAAACTGAGCAATTTTAGTAAGTGTGATAGGATGAAGTAGATACATATGTATTATGTATGTGCAGGCACACAGGGTGGCAGTTTTAGTGAGAGTTTCGAATGATATTTTTCATCTATCAGTTGATACAAAGGGTAATCAGTTTAGAGGTATCGGATTATAAATTGAAATAAAACAACGAAAGCTAAAATTGCTCGGGCAATCTTTAGTATTTTTGTGTATAACCACTCATGACACTTATGTTTTAAAGATATTTCCTTTCAAATGTTGACCGCAACTGAACCGTATTGAAAAAAATTCCTCTAATCTGATCACCCTTTATTTATTTATGTTATAACAATCAATTTTTGACGGTCTAGTGGGACGACTATTGCGATGGAAAATTGAATTAAGCACTTTTAAAATTTCAACGATCAACTGAGAATTAGTAAAAACAAATGATATAAAAAGTAAAGGGGGTAGAAAAAAACTTATTGAAAAATCTGTATGGACAAATTACTCGTGAACTTCACTACAATAAAAATACTAAAAAACTAACTTTGAATTATTTGTTATAAATATATATTTCTATTTAAATACTGAATTGCCTCTACACTGCGTTAGTAACTATGGAACTGGAGCTTATCGACAAGATTGGACAATTTTTTGTTTTCGTATTTAATTTCATTGTATTTTTAATATACTTAATTTTTATGAAAATATAGTTTATTCTCCTGTAAAAACCATATAATTTCAATTTTCAAACTTTGTGCAAATTAAAAAAAAAAAAAGTTATCAAAATTTCAAACTTTTTAATCAGAATGTTTAGAAAAATTTTAAACGAAAGGCTCGTTTATTTGAAAGGTCTATGCATGCCATCATTCAAATGTCCGTGCGGCTTGTTGCGTGCCAATATTCAATGATTCTGCACCATAGAAGCGGGATTCCATCATCTTTGAGAACTTCGGTCGATTGCGGCTTATTGGGAAAAACTCCTCTTTTTAAAAGAACTCCACAAAGAGGAGTTCGACGAGTCAAACGCATTTATATTTAAAATACATTCGAGAGTTTCTCCTTATGAGACTGAACTTTTCAAGTTGAACAGTTGGGTGCAAAAGTAAATAATTCACACCCGCACTTTATAGTTTTGTGTATCATGAAAAAAACTCAATAATTCATATGCATACAAGAATACCATATTTCTTTATAGATTTTGTTTTTTATTCCCAGAACAAAAACAACTGCGTGTGGTGTGAGTAATCACAGAGTTTTGGTCATTTCCATTCCACCCACTATCGGCGTCAAAAGAAAATAAACGCCGCATATGGACAAGTTTTGATTTTTTATTGTGTTTAGAAAAATATAGTTCATATTACAATAAAACCATATAATGAAAAGTTTAAACCTTTGTAATAAGATTCGGCAAATTTTCATAGAAATTAAATAAACTTTTTCTAAAACTTTTTTCTGGCTATGCATCTTTATAGTCCATTGAATCTTAGTCTTACAAAGCGCAATTTTCATGTAGATCAAAGCACGCGTTGATTTTTGCAATTTTTTTTGGTGAGGTGTTGCGAATTCGCTTTCATATAAAACAAAAAGTGAGTGTAGCGTAGTGACCCGAGAGAGAATGGGAGAGAGAGAGGGAGAAAGACTATATATCTAAATAACTTCCCAACATTTGCAGAGAATACAAATAGACAAAATTTACAAAAAACGGAGAAGGGTCGACCGGTGTAGGTAAACGCCGGGCACAAACCGTGGCAACAACGCGCACTACTCCGAGCGGTACAAATTACCGCAAGGCTATACCAATAAATCCGATGCACTTTATAGTACGCACAACCACTAGCCAGAAAACGGAAATAAGCGCCAAAAAGTAGGCACCAAGAAAAAAAAATGCAAGAAAATTGGGACACCCCTAACAGTAGGCACCAAGGAAATACTGGGTCCGCCATATAACTTTACGGAATTAAAAATGCTATAAAAAAGAAACTATTCAATATTTTTCCAAACTGTTTTTTTTATTTTGAAGTACAATCCTTCCGGTTAACGATGAAACACAATTTCATTCCAATTGGACTTTGTACGGCGACTTTCATACCAAGGTCTTTACGCAAAATTCGTCTCAATGATGTCTCCGAAATGTCCAATTGTTGAGAACGACGGTGAAGTGATGTTCCTGTGATTCACGAACACTCTTGGCCACAGCAGCAATATTTTCGGGTATACGCACGGTTTTTGGTCGGTCACGCGATGGTTTGTCAATAAGCAACCCAGTTTCTCTTACTTTTTTCGCAAAGTAACGCACATACGCTTCATTCGGTGCTTTTCTTCTTCCCATTGCCGTACGTAATTTTCGTACACATTCTGCAACATTACCATGATTTTCAAAGTAATGTCGCAATATTTCCCAGCGTTCTTTGAGCATATACACAACCAGAATAAAACTAGTTTTCTGTCAAATCAGATGACAGCTAAGTGTTACCATTCTTCAAATAATACCTAGTTCAAATCCGTAACGATAGATGGCGGGCCTTATATAACGCCAAAAAGTAGGCACCAATTAAATATTTCCTACAAATTTGCCCAACAAACAAGCGCCAAAAAATATTATAGGCAGCTTTATTTTTCACCAGAAATTAGCAACTTTAATGAAAAACTCAGGAAAAATAGCCTAAAGTGTATGTAAGATATATATAAGGTATATCTCTCTCCCTCCTTTTCCTCTACGTTGTGTCTTTTTTCTCTCTCGCGGAACGAAAATGCCCAAAACGTTGCATGGCCTTGAAATTTTACTTTTCATTCTCGCTAGTCCATCGACGCCTAATTTCACTTCAAAAATTCGTGTAACTTAAAATGAATTAAAAAAAAAAATTTGAGTCAATTCAGAGATGCCTTGTTACACCAATCAGCGAAATTTCGTACTGAAATTGTAGTCGGATTTTATGTGAGCAGAATGCTAAAATGTAAAACTGATTGTTGAAAACCGGCCAAGAGTATATTGTAATGAAAAACCAAAAGAAAATAAAAATGAAAATTAGACGTAAACTTGAAAAATATCCATTTAATAATTTCTTATTCCACACTTTCGTGTACTTTCTGAAATATCCCTCATAATTTTTGTCAAAATAATAGTGGAAAAAATACTGAAAAGCAATCCGTAAGAAACTAGTAAGAAAGTAGAAAAGCTAAACAACTTTAATATCACCCTTTATATGAAGAGCATTTAAGTGTAGAAAATTAATGAAGGTCTCTGCATCAGCACAATGACAATGCCGACAGATGCTGCGCCGTTGACATTCATCACCGATATCAGAATACCGTAAAAATCCACAACAGCTGCAATCGGAAAATGTTTGCGTGTCGAAAAATTAATTGTTTTCTGTGGCAAACTGGTAGCAATGAACAGAAAAGAAAAAAGGAAGTATCAAAGTAAATCAAATAAAGTGGTGAAAGTGAAAAAGAAAATTAAAACTAAAGAGACAAATTTACGAAAAATCCACACTCACATAAACATGTTTGATAACATTAATTTCAACAACATGAAAAATGGCATTGCATACCAGTGTGAATTTCGGGAAAGGATCTAACAATTACATTAGTTTCATTTTTCCTGCAACAAGAAAACGCAATAATGTCAGAAAAAAGGATAAAGTGGTTAAGCAAAAATTACGACACAAGGTGTAGGTTATTTAAACATGAAAAACTAATATACTAAAATGCAGGCAGTAGACGGACCGACAGTTTCTGCGATACGAGCACTGCAAAGTTGCCATACAAATGGGTAATAAATCTGCTACTGAGCAACTGATGCGATTACTTTAAAACATACACAGACAAACACTGACACAATTTCCTTCGTAAGGACGTCATTACATAGCCAAATGCTTTATATATTCTTCTATATTCTTCTTGTTGCATCCGTCCACACGTAGCTGATGATGAGTATTACGTGAGTAGCACTTGTCGATTTATCCTTTGGAAAGCGAGTTATTGCATACCATTTTATCTATCCAGTGAAGTACATGGCGGTATATGGCTGGTGTGGCACAATGCTACCAAAACTCAAGCTTGTGGTATGGAGTTGTTAGTTTATTTCAGTTTGGCTCACAAATAGTTTAATTTTGTATAGTATACTTGCATATTAGGAATGCCAATTTTTTTAAGTTTAATAATCCCGAGATTTTTCTTAGCTAATGGATACATCCCCTTTCGTCTGAAACCCATGTTAACATTATGGAGTGAGTATAGGTACTTAAAAATTTAGTCTTTTGAAATGTTAAAGACCTTTAAAAAGTTAAATTGATAGGAATATGAAAAACTACGTAAAACTAGTATGCAGTGTTACAATAAATGAGTTCTACTATTTCACGTGCATATGGAATTTTTCTGAGAGTGAGGTAAATTTATTAATTTATTATATATTTCTCATATTTTTGTGGAACATCTTTACTTTTTAACTCTCCTTTTTATGGGGAATTTTAAAAATTGGGAAAATCAAAAAAGTTCTTTTAAATTGAAGATTTGAAGATTAAAATGTTCTAGGAAAATATTTGTTAATCAAATTCAACGTGAGTTACTCCAGACATAAAAGCTGCCAACACAACTATTTATTTGTATGTGGGTGAAATACTGACCTGCAAAAAATGGATTTTAGTGGGTGCTGGTGGCCTTTTGATTATCGGTATTGATATTTTTAAACTATTCATTTTAGCGCAAAAATAAGGTATACGTTTTTGAAAACTAAAAACAAAATGATTCCTAAGAAACTGCTTGTCAACGCCATAAAAATAATTTAAATAACTACATATATATTAGTTAAAACGCTCTTTGTTTGTATTTAAAATGCAGTATATGAAATTATTTGTACCAGAAATAAGAACTATATGTATAAAGTGTTAAAATCCGGCTTCACTGTGACAAAGTGTATCATTTCCTGCTGCCTTTCCTGCTAATCTACCCATCTTCGCTTATTTCTAAATAAGCCGCTGAAGAGAAAAGAATATTCTAGCACTTGTCTTTTAATATAAGAAATGCACACAAAATGCAAAACTATGCTGAAAATTTGCACTAAAATCGACTTACACGCATTAACATATATATGTATTGTATATATATATAATTGCCGCGTACACCCTCTTTTTTTGGGTGTTTGGCCGAGCTCCTCCTCCTATTTGTGGTGTGCGTCTTGATGTTGTTCCACAATGGAATGGCATTAACATACCCAAAGAAATATTTTCTCTAATTATCAAAAATTTAACTTTGGCGACTTAGTGCTTCCATCACACGACCCTTCTATTCTCAAGGGAAGAGTGGGAACACGACGATGTAAGACAGGGTGAGTCCGTCCATGTATGCACAGATGGCTCAAAGTACGAAGGCAGGATGAGTTGAGGTGTATAGTACGAACATATCAGGGGATTCTTTCAGTTTTCGGCTTCCCCACTACTGCATGTAAAGTTTTTCAGGCTAAACTGATGGCAGTAATCAAAGCCGCGACACAGGCACAGTGAGATGCGATACCTCGAGTTGATATCAACATTTTCACTAATAGCCCTCACAAAGTAGTTGACAACCTCCAAGAAGCTATGAAATGCCGCACTTCTCTTACCGAGATGGCTGAAACATTTCACCTAAAGGTAACTGTTGGATACCCTATCCAAAAACTAATCATGTGGCAACACTAAATATAACGCGCATGATTTTGACAGCGATTCGTAATAACGTTTAAAATTGAATTCTTGTTAAATGTACTTATATTTTGTATTGAAATAAACCTAATTTATATTATCGGATTAATAATAAACGCGTGACACGGTCACAACAGTAACTAGCCATTCTGCCATTGAGCGTAATTGCAGAGCCGATGACCTAGCGAGTCTCGGCACCAAATTGGCCTATAAGTACACAAGATGGCGTAATGAAGCCACTTGCAGAATCACCCGACAATTGCGGCCAACTCTCAATGTTAAATATCTGCTAAGTCAAAGGAAACACAGTCTTAGCACACTCATTTCAATTACAACAGGGCACTGCCTGATAGGTAGGCACGACCAGAGTATGGCTGGAGGAGGATAAAGAGACAATCTCGCATTTTTTGTGCCATTGTCCTATTCTATCCAGACATATTTTTACTATTTTAAGTAGACAATTTTTTAATGAATTGAAAGATCTCAGTTCTGCGAAAATCAGGGATCTTCTACATTTTTTGAAAAATACACACTACTTTTAGGAGAGATAAGGACAAGTACCCTACTCCACATCAAAATGGGCTATGAGCTAGAGTGTGTCTCATCGTGGGCAACCGCTTCAATCTAACCTAAACTTTGTCTTAGAAAGCTTTTACACATACAAACGGAATGTTCTAAATCCACTGAAGTGATTTCAATATAATATAATAGGACTATGAATAAGTTCCTTGCGGTTTTACAACAGATGGCGTAACTTGATTATTATTCCATCGATCCACATTTCCAAACATTCATTGGAGAGCTACTGTCGTAAGGCACAAACGTCAGTATAAGTTTTTTATTTGAAGCGTAAACAACAATATTTTTATCACACTTGAAAATGTCGAATTTCGTGCCAAATAATGTGTTTTTGCGGGGAATTTTTTAATATGAAGAAAAAAGCAGCCGAAAGTCATCGTATCTTGGTGGAAGTTTATGGTGAGCATGCTCTAGCTGAGCGAACGTGCCAGAAGTGGTTTGCACGCTTTAAAAGTGGTGATTTTGGCTTGGAAGACGAAGAACGCGAGGGTGCGCCGCCAAAGTTCATGGATACCGAATTGGAGGAATTGCTCGATCAAGATCCGGCTCAAACGCAAGAAGAGGTTGCAAAAACTTTGGGAGTTGATCAATCAACCATTTCCAAACGTTTAAAAGCCATGGGAATGATCCGAAAGGTAGGCCATTGGGTGCCGTATGAATTGAAGCCAAGAGACGTTGAACGCCGTTTTATGGCATGCGAACAACTGCTTCAACGGCACAAAAGAAAGGGTTTTTTGCATCGAATTGTGACTGGCGATGAAAAGTGGGTCCATTACGACAATCCAAAACGTCGGGCAACGTATGGATACCCTGGCCATGCTTCAACATCGACGTCGGCGCAGAATATTCATGGCCTGAAGGTTATGCTGTGTATCTGGTGGGACCAGCTGGGTGTTGTGTATTATGAGCTACTGAAACCGAATGAAACGATTACGGGGGATGTCTACCGACGACAATTGATGCGTTTGAGCCGAGCACTGCGAGAAAAACGGCCGCAATACGCCGATAGACACGACAAAGTTATTTTGCAACATGACAATGCTCGGCCACATGTTGCACAAGTGGTCAAAACATACTTAGAAACGCTCAAATGGGATGTCCTACCCCACCCGCCGTATAGTCCAGACCTTGCGCCATCCGATTACTATCTCTTCCGATCGATGCAACATGGCCTGGCTGACCAGCACTTCCGTAATTACGATGAAGTCAAAAAATGGATCGATTCGTGGATTGCGGCAAAACCGACCGAATTTTTCACAAAGGGAATCCGTGAATTGCCAGAAAGATGGGAAAAAGTAGTAGTAAGCGATGGACAATACTTTGAATATTAAATTTGTAACCATTTTACGTCAATAAAGTTTCAAATTTCGAAAAAAAACCGCACGAACTTAACCATAGTCCTATTACAAAAAAAAAAACATCCATTTATATGGAGAATATGTTTTTCGCAATTAAATACGAAATATGAAAAACTAATATTTTTTTTGTATTGGTCTCGAATTGTCTAGTTTATCTAGGTCGTTAGTCTCATTGGGCTTCGAAAGTGCGTTCGTCAAAACAAGAATCCATGTTGTCACTAATCAACTTGCTAAATGGAAATTAGGTCCCAAAACTATAAGCTATATTTATATTTAAAAATTTCGTGCTCAATCTTAAAATTATAATTAAAAATGCAAATGTTTATTCTTCTCTCCGTTGGCTAACAGATGTAATACCTCAGGCTGTTATTTTCCTTATTGCCTTTAACAAAGTTAGTGAAATTATTTCCGCTCACAAGTTAAACAAATTCATTGCATGTGCTGCCGATTTCAATTTAATTAAATAACTTGGCAAAAGCAGAATAATCGTGTCAATACTCCGGATCCCAACTTTCTTTTGACAAATGCAAACGCATACACGCGTGCCGAAAATACGGCTGTAATTATCACATCATCGCAGAAAACCTGCCTGTCACTCCTGCCACTCAAATAAAAGTACTAGGAGTTATATTAAATCAAAAGTATAGAATATTAATTTCCTTACACAGATGGATGTAACATCTTACAGCGTAAAAACTATAAACACCATAAATCCAACTTCATAATTACCTGACTACACATCCATTTTTGCAACAGAAACTTTTGCCTTAAAAAATCGACATGGTAAACATTTGATCTGCACTGACTTAACACCATACAAAATTTAAAATTTAAATTGATAAATTATCATCCTAAAATAGTACTACTTTGGGTACTAGACCATATTTCGATTCCTCAGAATGAATTTGCGGGCAGCACAGCTACGTCTACCATCTCTTCACCGCTCATTTCTTTCCAGAATTACAATTACAATTAACTACATGCATAAATAAATCTAAAAACATTACGCATGCATCCCACAAGGTGCATTTAGATTTATAAATACATCAGCCTGGTATCAACAAGTTAACACACACAAATCACTTCCAAAGAAATTCAAGCACGCCAAACAAAAATAACTCACCAATGCTACTTGTCTTCGGTCCTTGCTGCCACTACTGCAATTCGAAAACTAATACTCAACCCACTTACCTTCTTGCTGCAGTAGATAGAGAAAACGTTACAAAAATATCCTCTTTTTAAAGCGAACGAAATTTTACTATCTCATTTAGAACCAAAGATTTAAGAAAACACACGAATGATTATATTTGTAAGCATTTATTTTTAATTTTCCATGGCATAAGAAGAACGTAAGACCAGCGCTGGTGTCATTCTATATTGCACTAGATTGCAATTTTCAATTAAAATCCTAGTTTTTAATAAATAGTTTAGTTTAGGTTTTTGTGGCAGTCGGTTTAAAATAGCCAACCCACTTAGACCATACTCGTTCCGTTGTGGTACCACTGCGTAACACGGAAACCCCAGTTTTTATTCATTATTCATGGAACCACTTAGATGCCATTATGAAGGGTAGGATAGGATTAATACCAACACCGGATAGTTCCGTAAGAGAGACAAAATATTATTTTCGTCATAGCCTTGCCCTACTAAAGCTAAAGCTGGACAAAAAGAGAGGAAGTGTTTTAGTGTTCCTTCCTAGTCCTCGTCTCTACAACTTCTGCAGTATTAATGCGAAAATATTCCTACCCTAGAAGAGTGCCTATCTAACAGCCAATGACCGGTGACACAAGCCACAACCTTCCATATGTTCTTTATTTTTCATGTCTGTTTGCGGCCAAATTGGACTGGTTGTAACACAAGTCTTTTCTTCTCTCCATGACCTATTGACCTCTTGGAGAATATTATTTGTTATCTTTAATTTACAAGTTGCCATAGGGATTCTAATATTGCCTCTGAGTTCAAGGAGTGAAAGATTAGCACCCTTTCTGGCTTGCTAATAGGCCTTGCAATTTCCTACATTATCTCTATGTCCCGAAATCTATAAAAGACTTACATATATTGAAGGCGGTGCTAATATCATTTAGAGTTGCCAGATATTCCGAAATAAATAAATACAAATTTTCATTAAAAAATATTTTTGTTGCGCAGTTTTATAACCCACTAAATTGTACTATAATAAGTTTTTTTTTGTTTGGTGGGTGAGGTAGGGTTCAAAATGTCTTCGCACTTACAGCAACCGTCGTCTACTGCGTCGTGTGGTGTGGCCACTAAAACGATCTCTTCTCTCCTTCTGGGGCGATACCCTTCCCGGAACTGCTGTCTAAATTACTTCAGGATAGCCCAGAACGGCATCCATAAAGGACCAATTCTATTCACCCACGTCTGGGTCCACCATATTTGTAGCCAGATTTCATGCTATTGGTTCGTCTTCTTGTATCTCTATCTTAGCTTTGTTGCATTTGCACTGTGTCGAGGCCAATCTTTTTTCCCATGGTACGTTCCCGATGTATTTCTTTACCGCGCTTTAGCTGTCCTCGCGTTCGAGCATTTTGCTGATTATGTTGCTCGGTTCGATGTCGCTAATCTGCTCCCTCAGAGCATTTCTTTCCGCGAGCCATCTGTTACAACTAAAAAACGTGTGTTCAGCGTCATCGTTCAGCGCTCGCAGTATATGCACTTGGAATCGGTTACCTTGTCCATGCGGTATATGTATCTCCGCAAGTATCCGTGACCCGAGAGGAACTGAGTTAAGAAGTAGTTCACTTCTCCGAAGTTCTTTGGATCCGTTTGTAAATTGATGAAATAAATTTCGCCGTCCATCTGCCACTTGGTTTCGTGTCCCATTGGCTTTGCCACCGCAGCCTGGTTTGGCATCTCTGTTCTGAGAAGCTAATGATGACGTGTTTCTTCTTGGAATCCCACGCATCCATTCGTTCCCAGACCATGAGGTCTATGGGTATTTAACCGCTGATAACGAAAACTGCTGCGCCTGAGACAGTGTGGTAGGCTGAGGCAACTCTGAGTGCCGCTGAGTGCCAAGCTTTGCGCTTGGCTTTGCAGTTTAGTACAACTCCCCATACTTTGCTGCCATACAGGAGAATTGAGTTTTTGGCCGCCATAATTAGCTTTCTTTTGTGTGTCGCCTATTTGCATGCTGACCTCGTGTGGCATGTGACCTAGTGTCATAAGAATGATTTCAGTTTTATGTTTGGCAAGTTCCAGGTCGTGGTCCTTAAGCCATATTTGCGCCCTTGTCATGACTTGGTTCAGCTTCCTTCTAGCGTTCTCAGTGTCCCGAGCTGGTATGACCGCCGTCATATCGTCCGCGTATCCCACTAGATATGTATCTTCTGGAATTTCTATGTTCAATATCTCATCGTAGCTCAGATTCCAGAGATCGAGGCCGATAATAGATCTTTTAGCTCCGCCAGACGTTATCTCTTTTGTTTTTTGACCATCTGGTGTGTCGTACAGCAGTTCTCACTCACTCAGGTAGTATAATACAATAAAAGCTTGAAGTACCTAAAAGTTCTCGCTGATTTTTGGTAATTGCTTTCTCTGAAGTTCTTGCACATTTTCTACATAAGAATGTAATAAAAGCAAGACATTTTTTTTAAAACTAAGAAAATGCAAACATCATCAGGGGAAAAAGGATAAAAAATGTATGAAAATTTTGAGCGACTTCTTATGCACTTGGTTATACTAAAATTGAATGAGTTATAAAACAGCGCACCCCATTTATTTTTAATTCTTATAAAATATTTTACGAAAATCATTGTAATTTTTATAAATCTTGTACAGAGTTTGAAACTTTGATTATTATGTTCTTTGTCATAGTAAAATAAAATAATTGAATTGAAAAAAGAATATGTAAATAGTCAAAACATTTCAATATGTGTGTGTTTTATCTATTTTGTTTTCATTTTCCGTAAGCCATTTTGCAGAAATTTTAATGCCCGGTACGGCAGTTATTGCGATGAGCTAAGTTTATGAGATTTAGGGATGATCGTGCAAAAATGGGTGTCATTTTTTTTAATTTTCTACAAATATCATTTGCGTAAAAATGCCCTACAGTAATTGAATATTTCGTAATTTATTGTGAAAAATTCTTTCATAATTTCTATTTCAAAAACTTTCAATTTAGTCTATTTAAATTTCATGTTGTTACAGCTAATCTAAGCCTATTATTATTTTTTCTACAATAAAATTCTGAATTTGCTACATTAACAAGCACAATTTTAAAGATTTCAAGCTGGACGAAAGTTTTCTCCGCTTTTAGTGGCTACTTTTGTTGACACAAGTGCACTCACACTTTTTACAAGTCACGACAGATATGTCCCCTAACCTATTTCAGAAGCAATCAAACATACATGTAATACATCACACACATGCACACACGCACGTATTGTACAATCAAAAGTTGCTTACTCGCTTGACTAGCTGCCTGATTCTCATTGTTATGGTAAAACATTTTACTGCTTTGTTGATGCTCTGTCGCCCGGATGACAATAGAAAGTCTCACACGTTTGGCTGTTGTTGCATCTACTCAGCACATGCGAGTTTTAGTTTTTCATTTGTTATTTTTATTTGTATTATATTTTTCCTGCAGTGACTTTAGCTTTTGTTAAGCCCAGATTTGTTTTCAAGAGTTTCGTAAGGTTGGTGTTTGTAGTGTTGTGAAACATTTTTGTTGTTGTAGCCCATTCGCTTACGGAGAATTATTATCAGTGCTGCCGGTGAGACATCTTTAATTGTGTTTTTATGCGAATGCTTGGTTTGTTTATATGAATAGTTTTGTACGAGTTGTTAACATGCGTGTGGGTAATTTCGGCATGTCGTGCAAATTTTTTATGCAACTTTTCTATTTTTACGAATGAAATATGCGAAATGATATGTATGCTGATGTGTTTATTCGTAGTTTCGCTTTTCGTGATTCCCATAAGAAATAGTGAAAGTTTTTAATATTCTAGGAAACTTCTTATTCGCAATTAAGTGCAAGCAATGATTTTTTTCGAACTTAATACAAGAAAATGACGTTGCTATAAGAAAGTTTATTTATGGATTTGAAAATATAAAACTTTGTGAAAAAAACTTTTAAATAAGAATTTATGGAGATAGATGCTATTACTACTCATCGTTAATCTTCATATATAGAGATATAGAAAGCCGGTTATAGCTAAACGAAAGGCATTGTGACCCAAAAAATCGCCTATACGTGAGCAATCGCCTGTTTATGGCTTTGACCAAAGAAGACTTCAAGCGTTAAAATCCCTATTTGACCAATCAAACTAAGGCAGTTATATAAGTACAAAGTGGGCGGATGTCAATTAATCCAGAAGATCTAGTAGACAAATCTAACCGACAAGTAAAAAACACAGTGGATTGTGACCAGTTAGATATGTAACTAGTGAGCAGTCTCGCATCAGAATTACTTTAAAACTTAATTACTTTATTCCTTACCCCTCTGTGTTTATGTGTAGCAAACGAAGTTTGTTCAGCAGCGGTCACAAAAGAATATCCCAGTTTATGTTATAAAGGCGTTGTAGGGAAATATATCAGCAACATCTGAAAAAGTAGTAACAACAAAAAACAGTAACAAAAGCAATAAACTTATATCTCCTTATTTACTTATACACTGTACATACTGTACACAGGGTGTTTGAACGAGCTCGTCCTCCTATTTGTTGTGTGCGTCTTAATATTTTTCCACGAGTAGATAGAACGACAGTTCTATTTCCCCTCCGAACTGCAGATGGTTTTTTATGATGAACTTTTTCAAGGCATAAATGGTTTGCTTGCATTTCATGCCCGGGGTTTGGAATCCGTGCACTTTCACCAATGGTAGACATTCACCAACTCATTCGGCTAGATGAATCTTACCGCATCGAAATACGAAAATGCATATGAAATTTGAAAAGTTTGTTTAGCGGCAATTTTATTTTATTTGTTCTGCATAATTTATTATTAAGGCATTAGGTCGTTTTGGAATTTTTTTTTGTGAATATCTTTTATAGTTACTCAACTTGATGCCTATACTTTCAATTCGAAAAGGTTCGATCTAATAATGGCAAGAAACAAGTTTCTAAAAGATGTTAAGAAAAGCTAAATTAAAATTATGAAAAAAATATTATGTCAAATAGAGAAATTAACATTGAAATCAACAGACCGAAGAAAAATGTGAAACATTGTTTGAAAATAGTGAAGAATTTTGTTACTCTTCCGAAAAAAATTATGAGAAATACAAAGCAATCCCACCCCAATGCAATGTACTTATATTTATAGAAGAAGTCGACAGAAATTAGCTCATCTCATCACAAATAGGTTAGGTTAGGTTAGGTAGAAATGGTTGCCCAGAGAGTGGGCCCACTTGGACGAAAAAAGTTTGGTTCATCCTTTGTGATACCATTGCAAGAGGGGGAAAAGAGGTGAAGGACAAAAACGATAGGATGAAAGGAAAAGGGGTGGGGAGAAAGAAAGAAGAAGTAGTTTTAGTCATTGACTAAAGATATGTGGATACTTCGATTCAAAACGTATGAGTGACCGAATGCTGGATTTGCTATTATTATAAACAAAATTTCTTTTGCAAAGGGTGTATGGCCAGTTGTGTTTCAGGCTCAGCTTTTAGCACTGCTAAAATGTGAAAGGCACATTTAGTGCTCTACTTGTTTACCTAAAAACACAGTCATTTTTTAATAGAATTTAAGAATATCGAATTACATGAAATGAGGCTACGGGCGAGCTGGCAGGCGGTGATTCAATCGCAATTCCTCTAGGATAGGTCTCGACTGGTCAACATCTAGAATATGAATGATGGGTAGGCACACTGACAGTGTGGTAAGTACCTGCGGACGTTGGGATGCCTTAGGCAAAGGAAAATGTATCCAATTAACTTGAATAACTTAAAATGGTTTATTTGATCGACATAAAGCTGATCATAGGTTAGCACCAGGGTTGGTAGTGAGTGGTAGTTAAAATAAGGGTCACTAAATCTCCAGTTTTCAGGGTTTTAACCATCCCCTTATTACATTAGTTAATTAGTGCACTATGCCCATCCCTGGTTAGCACATCGCTCTTAATCGGCTGCGTTGATTTCTGGAAGAGACGGCTGATGATGCTCTGGGAATGCAGCTGCCAAGAATACTTTGGACTTTATGAAGCGCTTGAAATAATTAAAATTGAAAGGGAAATATACAAGACACGAGTTAATTTTTTCTAACAAGTTTTCGTCGTTGAATGGCCCTGCGTCGGGGTAGGTGCATTCAATATCAAAATTTGATTATGAAATTTTTTCTCTTTATAAAAAGTTTAGTAAGATTTTTAAGGGAAAACTTCATTTAAGCATAATTAAAAAAATACAAAAGTTTGAAACATTTTGTAAATTAAAAACAGTTTTCTTTCAAAAAAATGTTTTATTCATATTTCTTTTTAATTTTTATTGGAGAATGCTGAAAAATCCTTGGGAAAACTTGTATTTCGGTTTATTTATACCATTTTACTTACAATACCACAAGAAATACCAGCGCACACAAAAAAAAAAAAATTATAAACCACTCAATATTTCCTTCTCCTTTTTCCGCATTTTTATCAAATATTATCAAAATCGAAGCGATGACGTTTTTAGGCTGGTAAATTTAACATGTTTTGCCTCATTTACATATATATAGGGTCTGTGAAAATTAGTGGAAAAACTAAGCCGATATTTTAATTAAGGCTAGTTGGAAAAGGGAAAGTAAGAAATCGATTTCTCTGTTTCCATAACGCGAAGGCTCATAGCTTTCCAAAACGCTTTAAAACAAACACGAACATTTTCCATCAGCATATGCAAATTTTCCAATGCTGATAATACTGTAACTATTTCCATTAATATGTGATAGTAAAGCCTACTAAGAAAATTATGCACGCTTCATCCTTTTCATACAAACATATATTTACACATTCACTCTTGACACAGGGTTGACACTCTATTAAAATTTGGTACAATATTGGAGCTAGATCACATTTGCAAAGTCAAAAAAATTTGAAAAAACCCTTCAACCGTTATGCTTTGGCAATCCGAGGTTCTGGTGGGCAGTCCCTCGTGAAGCTTGGCTCTTCCATTCCATTAAACTGGCATTACATTAGTTAGACGTTGTTTAAAATTTCCCATAATTTGCCCATAACTTGTAGTGAAAGCACCAGCTGTGGCGTAAGTGCAAGAACTTGACAAAAAAATGGGCACACAATAAGCTGGGAGGGTCAATTTACTTGCCTAGTTAAAAATTCGTTGTTAATATGTAACCAGATATAAAATCAATATGACGCGCATTCACCCGCAAATGCTTTCATGAAATCACTTATAAACTTAGCCACACATACATACATGCCCAAACACGCACTGTACTGCCCTCGTGTACGCTATGTAGCTGAGCTAAATATTTGCTAATGTATGCATTAAAAAATCTGTTCTTCCAATTTTCCGTTCATTTTCTTTATTGTTTGCAAAGTTTTTTTTGCAAAAAGCGTTTGAAATTACACTTTGAAAATAGCTTAGTTGTACATTTTGTGCGCACCGCCTGCCCAAAACTTTTCACATAAAATATGTGGAATGATAATAGAACAGTAAAGTCTTATTTTAAATTGTAAATTTCATGTTGTATTAAATCAACTGGTAGACCAGCAGGCGGTCTGTTTCTTTTTGAGATAGTAGGTTTGTTGGCATTTGTATTGAATAAACTTAAAAAATTTATATTTTTAATTTTTTTTTGTGGAAATACTAAGCACAGGTTGTTAATAATTTATATGCGGGTCCATGCACTTATTTGCTTATGAAATTAAGGGGAATTGCAAACAAAGTGCCTTTGTATATAAATATCAGGGAAATTTTAATCATTAAATTCGGTAGAGTATTGTGGTTTGTGTGATTTGTGGCATTTTGTTGGAAGACGCGGCGTATACGCAATAAATTGGAAAGGCAATTATGCAAGGGTTATTATTATAGAATGTTAGCTAGAAAAATATTAATCAACCAGTGGAAACACTGTCGTGTGCTAAAAATAAATTAAAGAAACATTTTGGTGTTAATCGGAGTAAAAGTAGCGGAAGAAAAAAAGGTTGTGGTGCTTATACTATTGCGGAGAAGTAGTGAACTTGCTGAAGAAAATTCGATCAAGCACATAAATTTTTATTCTGGCCTAAGGACGTTTAAAGTCCAAAAAGTAATTAATCTTAATGTAGCAAAAAATTATGAAGCAAAAATGAGCTGAAATCTTAAACTTCCACCACCACTATTTCTTTAAAATGTTCTATTGCTGCCTAATGCAGGACAAAACATACAATGAGTCTGATTTTTGTCATTCCCCAGGCCAGAAATTTTATGTCGCAGGGGTTAGAGAAATTACGTAGGAAAAATACACAATACATCATAAAACAAAAATTTCCCAAAAAATGTTCTGGTTTGGCTGGTAAACTGTAGTTGTGACAAAGAAGCAAAGTCTTCGTAACGAATGCAACCATTAGAGCATACATTTATATGAAAAAGGGCATACGAAACAAATATTTATCATTCAGAGGTTTTTTTAGAACTTGAGCTGAAGCCAAGTACTACAGTAAACCACTATAGAATGGTACGAAAAGAACAATGTCGAAATGATAGCCAGAGAGGCAAACCTACCTTATCGTCCTCAGCTTCACCAAATCGAGGGAAGCTGGGCTTTGGTGAAAGGGAAACTAAAGGCAACAATACAGATCTCCAAACAACGTTTAAGTGGTTAACTGTGAGTAATAAGATGGTTAAAGACACGGTTAAGGCTCTAATGATGAGTACTTCAGAACGAGTGAAAAGTTTTGTTCTGCAACATTAAATATATTTTAAAAGTTCATATTTGATATTTAAATAAAATTAATTTTTAAGAAAGTAACTTTTTGCTGTAGTATTTTAGTAAACCCATTTATTAACTTAACTTTAAACTAGATTAAGAGCATACAGGTCCGCCTAGGTAAATACGTACAACATTTTTCAAAAGCCTCAGTGTTTTTTACTCAGGTCGCCGCTTTCTCCGTATAGAAACTACTGCCACTAGGGATGGTAGTGTGAGTTATTTTAGCAAACGAGAGCGATTTCAAAAACATTCTTTTTCGTGTTTTGGTCAAGTTTCTTTTGGCTTTGGCTTTTTTCATACTCAGTAAGCAATCGCGCTTTTGAATCACGCGAGGCCTTTTTATTTACTACATACGCGTCGTCATTTACGGTAGCCCGGGTAGCACTCGGTAGTGCCGGAGTTCACAACTCCGTGCATGAAATATTCATTTTTTGGAAACAATTGCTAAATTTTTAATTTTATTCTCATGCCCACTGGAAGAGAATACGCCTGCTGTGGTCTGACTGAAGTCAGGCACTTGCGCGCCAGATTTTTGGTCATTTTCCAAGACTGAACGGCAAGGTGTCTTCAGTATTGCATGTGAACATAATACTTCAAATGCTTATCCAAAACCGCATAATAAGAAAAGACGCTTTGATGACCACTATCAAAGAAGTGATGATAATGTCTCAGTTACGGACTAACTTATTTCCATACCATGCCGATCATTATTTTCCTAGTGGAGTTTAAGTTAATATATTCCGTTTTTACCGTGACGATCCAGTGGTTTTGATATACTTCGAATGATGAGCAAGCGAATTCGAGAATTATATCTTAACACTTTTGCTCTTTTTACTTCTATAAATATGTTTATATTACAATACATATTATTATGACCGAAATAATCTATTTTGCTTTTCTTAATGCTACCTCCTAAATTTGCTATGTAGTCAAAAAAATGATACACCTATTTATTTTTTTATTTAATATTTATTCGCCGATAACGTTTTGGTTCCAATGGCTTTATTGTGAAAAAACGGTACAAAATATTTTATTCGAAGTATTGGCCATCGCTAGCTACAACTTTCGCCCATCTTTCGGGCAATTTCCGGATGCCGTTTCTCCAAAATTCTGGCCGCTACTTGGCTATCCATGACTCAACCCATATTTTGGTAGCCTCGTACGAGAAGAACCGCTGGTCCGCCAAATCGAGACTCATATGCCGGAACAAATGATAATCGGAGGGAGCTATGTCTGGACTATACGGCGGGTGGGGTAACACTTCCCAGCCAAGCGTTCCAAGGTATTTTTTGACAGGTTGAGCAACATGCGGCCGAGCGTTGTCATGTTGCAAAATAACCTTGTCGTGCCTTTTTACCGTTTCCAGCCGTTTTTCTTTCAATGCCCGGCTTAAACGCATCAATTGCAGTCGGTAACGATCCCCCGTGATTGTTTCGCCCGGTTGGAGCAGCTCAAAATATACGACGCCGACCTGATCCCACCAAATGCAGAGCATGATTTTCTTGCCGTGAATATTCTGCTTGGCCGTCGACGTTGATGCGTGGCCGGGCAAACCCCATGATTTTTTGCGTTTTGGGTTATCGTAGTGGATCCATTTTTCGTCGCCAGTCACCACCCGATGCAAAAAACCCTTCCGATTTTGTCGCTCGATCAGCAATTCGCACGTAAAAAATCGCCGTTCGACGTCGCGCAGCTTCAACTCGTACGGGACCCAATGTCCTTGCTTTTGGATCATTCCCATCGCTTTTAGACGCTTGCAAACGGTTGATTTATCAACGCCCAATGATTCAGCAAGCTCTTCTTGGGTTTGGCACGAGTCCTCGTTTACCAATTCCCCCAATTCCGCGTCCTCGAACTTTTTGGGCTGGCCAAGACGCTCCTTGTCTTCGGTGTGAAAATCACCACTTTTGAATCGTCGAAACCAGTACTCACATGTTGAAATCGACGGAGTATGGTCTGGGTAGGCCTCCTGCAGCAATTCACGGGCTTGGGCTGTATTTTTTTTCAAATTGAAGCAGAAAAGCAAAGCTTCCCGCAAATTGCGTTTCGACGGCACCAAAGTTGACATACTCGGAGCACGAAAACACTGCGTTGTTTATACTTCAGCGAAATGACAGATACTGATAAACAAAGCCTAGGGATGAGGCTTTGTCATGAATATATATTCAGTATTGCCAACGCGATAAAGTGATAAATAGCGCCATCTGTGTGTCACCTTTAAAACTAATTCAACCTCCTAATAGTATAAAATTCTTACAAGTCGCTTTATTATAATAACATTTATGATATGCTTTGTTAAGAAAAATAATTATTTTTATAGAGATCCTGAAAACCGTGAAAATAAAAAAATAAAATTAATCAATTGAAAAAAAACACAAAAAATTAATTTTTGTCTCCTTTATATATTACATTTTCTCTACTCGACTAATTTGTTGGAAATTTGTGCAAAGAAATTGAACAAGAAGAATGCGAAAAGGTGCATGTTCTCCATTGAAATTCAATAGTGGGCGGGTAACCGACCCTAGGTGCATATACTGCGAATCCCCGAGCGATGACGCCGAATACACGTTCTTTAGTTGCGACAGATAGCTTGTGGAAAGAGATATTCTGAGGGTGCAGATTGGCGACATCGCGGCGACCTGCATAATCGGCAAAATGCTCGAACGCAAGGACAGCTGGACAGCTGGAATGCGTTTAAAAAACACATCAAAGACGTATTATGAAAAAAAGATAGACTGCGACACAGTACAACAAACCTAAGCCGCACAGACAACGATATAAGAAATTGAGCCTACAGCACGAAGCTGGGTACAAATATGGTGAACATAGACGCGGGTGAATAGAACTGGTCCATTTCATGGACACCATTCTGGGCCCACCCAAAATAATGCAGAAAGTAGTTCCGGGAACAGAGTATCCCCAGGGAGTCCACCCTCTCCCCAGAATAAGAGGAGGGTAGAACACCTTTTTACTACTTTTTTGTTCAAAAGTTATTTATCAATGATTATGAGGGATTATCCCTTCCCTTAAGACGTGCGTCTGAGTTTCCGTATATTGGCTGGCCGTCATCGATTTTCTTAGAATGACAGCTCTGCATGTATGAATAATTGGTGACGGATGTACAGAAGATTTCTTCAATACAATTAAATAATAAACATATAAATTGGGACCAGTTGTCAATTAGTCCCTGTGATATAGTTATTTAACGCATTGTCCCATATATTGAGCACTACATTCTTCAGAGTTACCGGTTTGCCATAGTAGAAGAGTGCTCGTAGATTCCCATCAAGGGACAGGTTTTTTAGATAAAAATCCAACATGGAACTATATGTATAATATAGAACAACGATACTCTTTTGTTTTTAATTCTTCTTCTTCTGCATTTATATTAGTTTTGGCAGCGGAAGAAAATATGATGAACTATTTAGTAACAAAAACCTGTGGTGCAGATTCATAATTGTTATTCAAATCGGTTATTCTACTATCAAAACAGGGAATACATTCTGATAGTATGAAATTCTGCCAAAATATTCCCCTGTTGTTGAATAATAATTTGCATTCCTTTTTATTAGTTTTTACTGGCAAGTAACCGTGAAAATAATAAAAATGGTTTTTTATGAGAAGGTTTTTCTTGCCAAACATACACTCGGAGGTTTGCCATTGCCTGCAGAGGGGCGACCAGCATTTAAAAAAATCTGTTTCTATAATTATGTGTTTGTGCATGGAGATTCGAGCCTACACACTTTCGAATGGTAATCACGCACTACTCCATTCGACTATGGCGGCCGCAAATATTATTGCCTGAAAATTCGGCGGTTGGTAATTATTTATTTTCATATTGCAAATTGCTTAGAAATTCTGCTGGTCACAAATAATTATCTTCATGTCTTGATTTACATTTTTTTTATTAAATTCCATCAGTAAGTTTGCATTTGCCACAGCCGGCCCAGCTTCTCGGAAGCGAAATATGCCCGCTGCATGAGCAGTTACTCCTCTTATCCCTAAGTAGCTTAGACTTGCCTACAGAATTTTAATTAAAAATTATTTATGGATTTATACTCTATCTTTTTTGAACTATCCTCATTTTTAGAGATTTCCCCTTCCAAGCGTCAGGGTTATATTCCACTTTTTCGCATAAATACATTAAATACATTTACATAAAATTACGCGTTAACTTTTCACTCGTCTTGTTTCTCCCTGCGTATGACCAATAAATCACCGTGTAGCAAACATCTAACCACGTAAGCTATGAAGGGAAATGTGAAGGTCGTAAGCCGAAAGTCTTGACTGCGAAAGCAACAGGTTGTTGTCGCTTGAGATTCTCTTGGTTTTTGATTTTGGTTTACATGTTTGTACATGTTGTGCACAAAACTCCATCCCTCCTCTAGCAATGCCAACTACTTAGTAATCCGAATTTTACTCAGTTTTGTTTCCACGATAAGACACCAGGGAGTGAATGAATTCTGTTGTTGGTTTTCCCAACGAAAATGTTACCCACACCACAGGGCATATTTATGTTTATCTCTGCGAAAGATACAGTTCCGTAACGCGAGGGAAAATAATAATTTTGGTGTTAAAAAAACAACGAAAATGGAAAACACGAAAAAAGGAACGAAGAAAGGCCACAAAAAATTCAATCAATTTTGATTGACAGCGATAATGGCCGACATAAGTTCGTGCATGTGTGTGATGTAGTTGTTGTTAAGCATATTTAAGACAGCTGCGGCTGATAAGAGTTCGAACGGGCGGTTGTTGGCCGCCAAAAATCTCTTTGTAAATATCAATTAAAATAATTTTACCTATTGAAGCTTGCCGTTGCCCCCCTCTCCTCACTATTATACGAGTTTGTTAGCAACGGGTACGTTTTTGTTCTATTTTTATTTGTTTGTGTTTAAGTTAACGCGTTTTTATTTTTCTATTAAAAGGCTTTAATGGAATTTCCTGCAAAACATGAAACAAAAAAATTGGGACAACCAATACCGAAAGGTAAAGGCCGTGCGTAAATTTGATGTTTTTATCTTTCAGTAACATTTTTTTTGTTTTGGTTTAAGTTCGCACGCTTTCGTATTTTTGTATTTGCTAGCCAACATATATAAATAGTATTTGAGGAAATATAAACAAAATGAAATCATTTGGCAAATAAGCTTGCACCGTTGGTCATACATTCATTTTCGCTAATATTCATTTTCGTATTTGGTTTGTTTTACCTTCGCACATTATTTGCTCGTTGTGTTACTCGTCGATTACTTGTCACAACAGAATGGATTGATTTCCGGTGCGCCCATTTTTATTGACAAATATAATCAATATTTGGCGATTGAATAAAAATGAATGAAAATTCAAGCTGAATAAATTTATTAAAAATTATTGGAGTTCTTTTTGAAAAAAATATAGGGTGGACTATGTAAAATTTGCTTTTTGAATCGGCTATAAAAAAAAACTAATCAATATTTTTATCAAATTTTTTTTATTTTGAAGATTGAACATTGCCATTTATGAATGAAAAATAATATCGATCAAATGACTGCCATGACTGGCTTTACAGTAGGCCATTCGATCAACCCAATTTTTAAGCACATTTTCGATTGTTTAGGCATCAATCGTCTCTGGATGGTTCGCAAAGCATTTGTCCTTAACGGCTCCACACAAAAAATAGTCCAACGGAATTTCGGCTGATTATTTGGCTTTCAAAAACAGTAGCCAAAAGTTCGAGTGTAACTTTGGCAGTGTGACAAGTTGCACCATCCTGTTGAAACCAAATGTGGTCCATGTCATCCTCTTCAATTTTTGGAAACAACTCGTTGAGCATGTCACGGTAACGCTCGCCATTTACTGTAACCGCGGCTCCTCGCTCATTTTCGAAAAAAAAATGGCCCGATGATGCCGCCAGACCAAAAACCGCACCAAACAGTGACTCGTTGTGGATGCATTTGCTTCTCTACAGTAACGTGTGGATTTTCTGAGCCCCAAATCCGAAAATTTTGCTTATTGAAATAGGCCAATTTTGTTCAAGCGTAAGCGTCCCATTTCGTAAATGTCAAACCTTTAAGTAAATTATGAACACATTTGACATGCCATTTGTGTTACCATTCTCAAAAAAATAGGTGGTTTAAAAAGCAAACGCTATATGTCCCACCCTGTAAGTTGATTAAGTGTTCTTAATTTTCTTCGTGCCGTATAAAAATGTTTTCATTTATGAATCGCATAAAAGTCTTATATTTTTATATTCGAGTGCAGTAGCGCAAGCAAATACACTATCTTGTAAAAACCATTTGGGGAAAGTATAAAGTGCCAAATGAATGGCTTACAAGTGTAATAGTGCCGATACATAAGAAGGGCAATAAGACTCAATGTAGAAATTATCAAGGAATATCGCCCTTAAACGTCGGTTACAAAGTGTTCACAAATATTGTGTACGAGCATATTAAAGTTTACGCTGATGAAATAATAGATGAATACCGGTGTGGCTTTAGAAGCAAACGATCGACAATTGATCAAGGTTTCCTGGTAAACCAAATTTGTGAAAAAATTTTCGAGCATAACATTGATATATTCTGCCTATTTATTGACTTTAAACAAGCGTTTGATAGTCTAGACAGGAAGCAGATCAAATACTGTTTCCAAAAACTTGGCGTTCCATTGAAGCTGATTGAACTGGTTCTCTGCACGTTGAAGAATACTAAACACTAGCAAGGTGCTAATACCAGCGCAATGACTAAACCCTTCTAGGTCCTCTCTGGTGATAAACAAGGAGACGCATTCCCCGCTCTGATTTTCAACCTTCTGTTGCACACAGTTGTAAAAGATATTAATTTGCCTGGAATAATAATTGACAAAGAATTTCAAACATCGGCATATGCTGACGATGTTCTCATCATGGCAAAAACAAAAACAAACTAATCGCATATTCAAGCTGCTAGAAACAAAAACAAAAATTATAGGAATGAATGTCAACGCCGTAAAAACTAAGTTTATGCTTCGCTCAGCACGTAATATGGATGCCAACAATTTAGCTATAGATGATATTGTTTTGGAAAGTGTAAATGAATACAAATACTTGGGAAACAAATACTGCGAAACAGATTTGATACCTCTACACATTTTACGGACAAGTAAGACCGAAAGATTCTGAACATTTCGCCTGTGGAATATTGCACCTTGCAGCAGCCAGAAGTAGTTGTTGAGAATTCTCTGATGCTATTTCGGTAAGCGGTACATAGAAATCAAACAAGTTTGGTGTATAGTTTGTGGTTTTCAATTTCCTTCAAAAATGTAGGTGGAAACGCCAGTTTAATAAAAGGTTTTAAAATCTTATTATGATATTGATTTGAGAATGACACACCAGTTTACCGGATAATTGATTTGGTGCGCAAAAAGTTGGGTATTCGTATGAAGACTCATACTTTGATGTTAGTTAAATTGTTGCTTGCGAGAAGGCGTTAAAGCTCGATGTTGTGCGGATAACCCAGAAACCGTCCTGACTTTCAAGAGAATATCATGCAAGTTATCCGTGGGCTAAATCAGTACTTATTGTAATACTTGTTGTAATAATTGTTAAAAAAATCGCTACGGCATAGATAGGCGTGCAAGCCACTGGAATGAAATCGAGCGTTTTAAATAAAGGGAGTATCTGCTACACTACATAATACTAAACCTAAAATACACCTGTGAGTGCCCAAAAACTGCTCCAGCGAAAAACACAGTGCTCCGAACAGAGGCCCATGGACGAAAATGCAAAAATGGAAAGTCTTGGAGCTTGGAATTTGTGATATCAATTAAAAGTTAAAACTATCATTAAGAAAAGTTTCTAGTATATTTTGTTTTACAGTAATTTGTTATAAAATATACCCTAGTCTTATACATACATGCCCTCAAATCACAAATAATTTGTATACACCATTTCACTTCCACGCTTGGCTCATAAAAGTAGTTATGTTAAAATTATTAAGTGCGCAACTAAGTTCTCGCTGTTTTTTTGATGAAAATATAACTTTATTCTGAAAAAAATGGTTACAAGTGAATCATTGAAAGTACTGCCCACCCCTGGCTACTACTTTTCCTCATCTTTCTGGTAGATATCGTATACCGTCGCGGTTAAACTGTTCATCTTTTGAGGCTATCCACGGATCAAGCCATTTTTTGATGTCTTCATATGAATGGAACTGCTGGTCAGCTAGACCTTGTGCCATTGATCGGGACAGGTGATAATTGGACGGCGCAATATCTGGAGAATATGGCGGGTGGGGTAGGATTTCCGATTTCTATGTTTACAGGTAGGTTTAAACGGGTTTGGCAACGAGAGGCCGAGCGTTGTGATGCTGTAGAGTCACGCCCTCTTCTCGCGCAGTGCTTGGCTCAATCGCATCAATTGAAGTCGATACCGATCCCCAGTGATGGTTTTGCTTGGTTTTAACAGTTCATAATATATAACACCCACGTGGTCCCACCAAATACATAGCATAACCTTCGCAGAATGAACCGGGGCAGTCCCCATGACTTTCTTTTCTTTGGATTTCTGTAATGAATTCATTTTTCATCACCCGGCACGAAGCGATGAAGAAAACTCTTCCTTTTTTTGCCTCTGGAGCAGTTGTTTACAGGCGAAAAAACGACATTCAACATCCCTTGGTTTTACCTCATAAGGAACCCGAGTCCCTTGTGTCTGAACCATTCCCAAAGCATGCAATCGCTTCCTAATACTGAAGCAGACTCTTCTTGCGTTTGACGTGGATCCTGATTGAGCAATGGCTCCAATTCAGTGTGTTCGAAGGCGTTTGGCCTTCCTTCACGCAGACGGTCGTCAACATTAAAATCAACGACTTTGAAGCGACGGAACCAATCGTGGCACGTTGTTTCACTTAAAGCAGCATCTCCATAAGCTTTTTTAGCTTCCGATGCGCTTCAGCCGCCGTTTTTTTCGAATGGGAGAAAAAAATGAACACTTCCCGCAAATGACGATTAATCGGCACAAAATCAGACATTTTCACAAAACCAAAAGTGTATGATACCAAAATAAAATCCCTAATGTGTCGAATCAATTTGTTTGCCATATGTCTAAGCTTGGTTTATGATGTTTAGGTTCTGTTAGAATCGATTAGCACACACTGCTGGCGGCATTTATTGACAAACAGCGGGAACTTAGTTGCGCACCTAACACATTTTTATACATAACAAGAATTACTGCTGTACTTTTACTGTTGTATTGCTGTTGTTTCCTGTTTTATTAATAAACTGTTTTATTCATAATTTTTAATAAAATATAATTGGACATGTCAACAATAATTATGCCCTATTTTACCTTTACGGAAAAACCAATTTCATTTTTAAAATTAGCGTTATCTAATTCTTTTAGTGGCCTCGGTAGTCTAGCTTAAGGCTCTAGCCTGCCATCCCACGCAAAGCACGGTCCTCACACTTTTCGAAATTTACCTATTTTCCCTGTTTCTAAAACAAAAAAAAATTACTCGTCCAACCAAGAAGAATGTGAAACACAGATGGCGCCCCAAGAAGTAAGAAGGCATTGTTCCTAAGCCACGACAGGTGGGCATTCCCACTACTCACCTACCCTGCGAGAAATCAAATAGATTGACGAAACCAAAGCACGACAAGTTTTGTGGAGGCCCTATGCTCCCGAGAGGAGTGAACAAATGAAACAAATTCTTTTAGCAGTAAAGTTTGAACCAATTCCAATCACTCGTATTTTATGTGTATGCACGGCATTTTTCGTATTTGAATATACCTCCAAAAGTGATGCGGATTTCGTTATGAAATTTATAGGGATTACTGTGGATAGCCGCTGCTCTTAATGAAAAACTAAGAAAAAATCTGAGCGGATGGTGCTTTCCGAAAATGAAAAAAAAAAAATTAATTGCCCAGGAATTTTTGAACAAAATATAAATTTTTTCCAATCAAATTTCTTTAAAAAATATATTTTATACTAAAAAATAAAACAAAGTTATAAAAATATTAAAAAAACATTGAAGATATTTCATTTTAAGAACTTTATACCAAAATTCCCAATATTGAATTTTGGTTTTAATATTTTTCAGTTTACTGCTTATCATACTCAAGCCTACAAAGAAAACAATTTTCAGAAAAATTTACAGCAATGGCCAAAATACTTGAATTACTTTTCATGGAATCGCTCCTATACTAAAAAATTTAAGTTTTGTCAATTTTAAATAATTTTTAAAAATACGCTTGCATTCGAATTACACTGCATAGTTCCGCCTACTCGTGCACTTTTTCTGCCCGTTTGCTAAAATTTCACACAAACAATAGATTATTTTCCATTTGCTTCTTTCCTGTTTAAATATTTACCTCGAAAGCGTCGGTTTATTAATTCAACACCAACTCAAATAATAGTCCAATAAATACTCAATACATCCAATATATGTATTCATTTCCCGCAACTACCGCAGCCATGCCATAAGTCCGTGCATTTGATTTCATTTGTTTCTGGCTTGCAGCTGTGGCTTCAGCGCTTATTTGTGATAAAGCTTTTAACGCTGCCATTTGATCGGCATTGATTATTTGGAATCGCATGTACGTATGTATGTTATAGCTGGTTTGAGGATATATGTGCACACGTGTGTAAATGGCTGCAAATTATTATTATTCTTTTTTCCACTATATTGAAATAATGTTAATTATTTTGCTATTGTGGGGCTTCTGCCGTGTCCGCGAGAGTTCTGTGGCTTTTGTGTTGCTTAAGATTATGAAACAAAAAGTAGTAATAAAGGATTGAATTTATGGTGATTTATGTAGGGAATTGTTGAAGGTCTTCGATTTGCGGCATCTGTAAGTAGGTGTAGGTATATAAATAGTTGAGGTAGGTGTCGGTATGGCATGAGTAATTTGAGGCTTTAAGGGGACAGATAGCTGTAAAATTTCGAAAAAAGGAAAATTTTTTTTTTCATAAAATGTTAATATAATCCACCGCGTTACACACATTCTTTCCTATGAACCAAATATACTTTTTTGGAAAGGGGATAAAAAATAAAAATACACGTGTATCGGAGATTTTCATGTACACGTCACAATGTTTTTTTTTTTTGTATTTTATAACTTTAAACGAGCAATTCTTGTATGCATATCTGTATAGCCACACGATCTCAGGATTAGCTTAACGGATTTGAATGTAATTTGGCACACAGGTAGTCTATCACATTTCTAGACTTTTCATCTAGGTGTTGCCACTGACAATGTTTCACAAGGTTGCCACCTGTTCGAAATTAAAAAAAAAAATTCCATAAGATATGCCGATGTGGGTATCAAAAGAAAGGTATTTCACTCCGCATTACAATAGAGATATAAAACCCCGAATTTTTTTATTAATTTTATTATATTCAAATTAAAAATTGTTACATTAAAAATTTTAATGCTTTTAAAGATACTTAGGCCTTTTATTTTTGCGTTTGTAAGTATTTGTGTCAGTATCGGGACAAATAGACCAACAGTATTCGCCAAGCATATGCGTAATGTCTTGTCCTTTAAAGCGCTTTTCAATAGCCGCAATGCCCTGATGGAACCTTTCGCCATGTTCATCGCTACAAGCTCCTAAATCACTAGGGAAACAATCTAAATGATTGTGAAGGAAATGGATCTTTAGCGACATTAATATGCCCATTTCGCCATATGCCGAAATCATTTCTGTAACAATATTTTTATAATTGTCAGCTCGTTTTAATGTCAGCTCGTTTGTTCCCAAGAGACTGCTCAATAACGGCAACTGTGCCTTTCAATGCACGTTGTTCGATAGCATTCAATTTTGATGAAAATTCATAACTTGCAACTATTTTTTTTATCTGCGGACCACTGAAGACACCTTAAATTAAACACATCATTAAAAAAATAAAGTTACTAAAGCCTTCATAAAAAGAAATACCTGCATGAATCTTTGCGCCCCTCAGTTTCGGAAAAATATTGCGCAAACTTGCAATCGCCTCGCCCTCACGATCCAGTTTTTTAACAAAATTTGATACGACACCGAGCTTAATGTGTAGTGATGGCAAAATGATTTGAGATGGCTGCACTAATGGTAGATTTTCTATACTTTCTACGCCTACTTTGTAGCATGAATATGGTTTTTAGGAGGAGCTTTTTCATGACAGAAATACACTCGGAGGATCGATCGCTATTATAAAAAACTGTTTTTATCATTTGATATTTCTTGACAGGAAATTCGAACGTTACAACTTCCGATTGTAGTCACGCACCAACCCATTCGGCTACGGCGCGCCGCTTAATGGAACTGTAAAGTCTGCGATAAAATGATAGCACCACAAATTTTATTTTTTGTTTTGTATATTAATTTTTTTATAAAAATTTAGCACATTGTCTGACCAAAACTATATCAATCCGGTTTTAAAATAAAAAAATAAGAGAATTGGAAAACTTCCACAAACTGTTCATTCCAATTCCACTGTTTTTAATTAGAGTTTTTGGAACAATTTTTCGTTTGCAGTTTTGGTTAGATAGGTAGGTAAGATGACAAGAGTACCCCGCGCATACTTCAATACCCGATATACAATACAATACTTCAATACTGATGCCATAATGTGGACCACTACCAGTGCAAAGAAAAATTTTGGGAAGAGAAAACTTTCTACAGCCATCCAGTTGATGTAGGGGAGGAGGGAAAAGGGATTTAGGCTGGAGAATTTCTTCAAGTCATCCCCAAAGGGCACGCCAAAGAATCTCAAGCGGCTAGCCGCCAGGGCAGCAGTTTTACAGCTCATGCAATTTTCGTATAATAAAGAGCAGTGTTAAAGTTGCCAGAAAATTTTGATTTTTATGATCTATTCCATGTTGGTATTGCAAATTTTTTCATTTAAGAAATGCCCGACTAGTCACAACCAAGAGTCTCAGAAGATTACTTCGAGCGATAGTTTGTGCGGAAGATTATTGTCCTTTGCTCGTTGATGGCAGGGAATATCGCAAACTAATGAATACTGAAATATATGAGTATTGTGGGGACATGAACATAGTCCAGCAAATAAAGAGCCGGCTCCGCTGGCTAGGTCACATCGCGCGAGTGGTTGCAACTGCATCTCTACATCTCTGAGATTATTCGATACGGTACTTGCTGGTGGCAGGCGAGTAATTCCTCTTTTGCTTTGAAGGATCAGGTGGAAAAATGCTTTACTTCACTTGGTTCATGCAACAGGCACAGCTTAAAATGAGAAAGAAGTGACACTCCCAAATTGCGTAGGCGCCAATCAAAAAGAAACGGGACAGATTTTGAGTCTTGGGTGTTTTCATTTTTCAAAACGAGCTATAAGTTACAATTATTGCTAACGATACTTATACAAGGTGGCGCAAAAGTAACCTTGCGATGTTTTTTGGCTGTAATTTAAAAAAAATGAAAAGCTTTGATTCTTCTCGTGGATTATTTTTATTTGGTCTTTTAAATTTTTTTACATCAAGTCGAGAATATGATGTCATGTAAATGGCCGCCGCCACAGTTGATTGCCATTTGAGCCCTTTTTATGGCATTTTCCATCACTTTGGCCAAAACTTCCGGCGATAGGTCCTCACACTCTTGACGGATATTGTCTTTAAGAGCTGCAAGAGTCTGAGGCTTGTTGACATAAACCCGCGACTTCAAAAAGCCCCACAAAAAGAAGTCTGGAGCGGTCAAATGAGGCGATCTTGATGGCCCGTGCAAATCGCTAAAACGGGAGATTAGGTGCCCGGGAAATGCATCCTTCAGCATATCGGTTGTGGCACGTGCAGTGTGTGCCGTTGCACCGTGCTGTTGGAACCACATGTTTTCCAATCCCAATTCATCAAGTTGCGGCAAAAAGAACTCGTGATCATTGCTCTGTAGCGCTCACCATTCACAGTAACCGTTTGGCCCGCGACGTCTTCGAAGAAGAAAGGTCCGATGACTCCTCCAGCGAAAACAGCACACCATACAGTGACTTTGAGCGGGTGTAATGGCTCTTCGTGGGTTACACGCGGATTTTCAGTGCCCCAGAAGCGTAAAATTTGCTTATTTACGTACCGTTAAGGTGGAAATGGGCCTCATCACTCATGATTATTTTTGATGAAAAATCATCTTCCTCTTGGTGGTGATTAAGGATGGCTTGAGCGTATGTTAGACGCGATTGGCGGTCACCAACTAACAGCTGATGCACCGTCTGAACTTTGTACGGAAACATCTTCAAATCTTGTACCAAAATTCGCTGATACCCATTTGCCTTAACGGCTACTCCGGGTTCTTCCACGCCTGGCAGCATCTCGCGTTGTGCCAGTCTCTTCGAGGCGAGCGGCTAAACGTCGCAGTGTTTCACCAGTAGGCGTTGGACGGCGAGGAAATCTGCGACGAAATTCACGTTGTGCCAAAGTCACCGACCGATTATTGGTCAAATAAATAGTCAGCAATATTCCGCGTTCTGGAGCAGTGTAGCGTAACATTGTTTATTAACGTGTATTTCGCATGTGTTTACTACACAAATGCCAAAACAGAACTGACATTAGGGGCCAATCGCAAAATTTATAGCATTTTCTGATAGGAGGATTACTTTAGCGCCGCCTGTTATTAACATAAAAAGCAAAGTTTAATTTAATTTATTAAAAGTTTCAATGAATTTTTAACTTCCTTGATGACCCCGATGAAATTGGAAGACCCAATCGAAGATAAAAATTAAAAGTTTGACATGCTGGAGATAAATGTATTTCACATATCCCCATCACAATTCAATTTTCATAAATTTTAGAATTTTTAGTATACCTCGAACGTGGGCCAAAAAAAGAAAAAAAAATTGAGTTTGGCTCAGATTTGTTCCTTTAATTTTTTAGAAACTGTTACGTTGGTGGCATGAAGATTTTGCCTAAGAAGACCATTAGTAAAATTTTCTGAAGGTTATTTTTCTATATCAAGGATTTCTGAGTCCGTTTTTCTTTTTGAGTATTTGCCAAATATTTTTGAGTATAAATTGCAAAAGATATGTTCTATGGTTCCATCATCCTCTAGACAGAGTATATACTTTGACTAATTTTCAACGAGAATTTTTCACAGATGGTAATTTAAGTAATAGCCACCTGTCACATAATCAACTATTTTCCTTATGTCTGCTTTAAAGTTATGCAGCTCCCTATTGTAGGTAAAAGGTCTTATAAACCTTTTGGCTTGACGGAGTTCTTGTATGACTTTTATTCCAGACCCACCCGGAACCCAGCAAAGCACAATTCATCTTGTTGCACTATGGTGGTTTCGGTTGTTAAGGCGTTCGTACTCTAGATTTGATTCTACGCATTGAAAATCAGGTAAGAAAGGACTGTATAGCCTTCTATTCTGAATTAACGGAATGGGCGGAATAACCTCAGGGCCTGTGGGGACCTTCCAGAGAAGCAGACTGTAGAGCACTTTCTCTGTAAATGTCCGGCTTTGGCAGCTAGACGATTCAGGCCACTAGGTGGTGCTCCTTTCTTCGACAGCCTGGGGTAGTGTACCAACCTAAATCCCATCAATCTCCTTCATTACATCAACAGCTCTGGTTGGCTGTAGACATTTTCCTGTTGTAGGTCTCATAATGGCATCAAAACGGCACTTTAGCCATACTTGGGGAGTTCCAGTGTGGTACTTCAACCAATGGCAGTGTGCATCACATCAAAATATAAGTATGTTGCACCTTGGTACGCAGATATGCACATACATGTTCAAATAAATTTGAGCAGGAGTTATTAAATCAAAGTGGTATTCCCTAAAAACAGAAATAGAAAATTTTTAATTCTGAGATAATAAAATAGGCCATATGGTCCTTTGTAGCTTGAAAACTTTCTCCTAATGTGCCACTTCAGCCGTTGATAGAAACCATCTAACTTTTTGAAGTATTTGATAAATTTATACGCTTTTATTGCGCTATTATAGAGAAGTCTAACTTCTCATCCACAAATGTTGGCGTGTATAGAGCTGCAGTATGCTTACACATACATGAGTACCCAACATGCACATATGTATGTATATGTAACCATAAGCGAAATGTGATTCCAACATACATAACTATGTTATTACTCAGATTCCTGGTGCTTGTATGCGGACATGACCTCCAGACATGCTGGCAGTCGTTGTACGTGCAACAAGCTGGAATGTCATGACTTACAAAATAAGCACAGTAAGTAGAAAAATAAAGTGAAATGCAAAAGAGAACGTGCAAGTACACCTACTATTCATCACATACGTGAGCGTAGGACACAATAAAAAAGCAACAAAAAAAAAAGTAATTTAAGTTTTGCTCTTTACCTTGCAAGAAGATGAGAATATGTTTGTTCATTGACTTTTTGCGTAAAGGTACTTATCTGACAGCCTATAACTTTGTGCGTGTGTGCTGCTTCCTATTACGTGATTATTTTCAAGGAAGCGAGTATCATCATATCTTTGTGCTTCTCTTTTAATGAAATGAAAATAACAACGTTTTATGTAGTGAGTTTTGAGTTTCATTTTGAGTTATAATTTTCACATTGTTGAGCTTTTTTCACATAATAAATATAAAAAACTAAATTTATATTAAAGGAAAAATTTAGATGACTTAAAGGAAGTGTTGGATTAAAATTACTTTCAAGGGGATTCCAATGGGAAACCTCCGAGTGCATTTCTGCCATGTAAAAGCTCCTCATAAAAAAATCTCTGCCGTTCGGAGTCGGCTTGAAACTTAAGGCCCCTCCATTTGTGCAACAACATCAAGACGCACGCCACAAATAGGAGAAGGAGATCGGCCAAACAACAAAAAAAAAAAGGTGTATATACCTGGGACTTTTTCTTTCAATTACAAACGCGCCAAAAAAATTGGCTGTCTTTGGCCGCAAACAAAACATCGAGCCATTTTTTGGCTTCTTCGTGAGAATTGAAGCGCTGCTCGGAAAGTGCGTGGCCCTTCGATGCAAACAAATGATAATTGGAAGACGACAAGTCTGGTGAGTAAGTCGCATACACCAGCGGTTCCCAAACGTACGTCTCCACCAATTCCTGGGTCACTTTTGTTCGAAGTGGTGGTACATTGTCATCAAGTCAGTTCATGCGGCACCCATCTTCCGACCTTTAAAATCATGCAAATGTCTTTCAAACGTTTGGTTTTTTGGGTCACTTCCAACTGCTCTGTCATCATTTCTTGCGTTTGATCATCATCTTCGTCCAAGAATTCTTGCGATTCGGCGTCCTCAAATTTTTTCGGTGGCCGGCCACGCTCCTCGTTCTCCACGCTAAAATCACCACTTCGGAATTTTTCAAACCACCTGAAGCGCTGTGCTCTACTTAGCGCATGTCCACCATAAGCTTCTATAAGCATTTGATGGCCTAGAGAAGCGTTTTTCTTCAATTGATAACACAAAATCAACGATGTCGGCAAATCGTAGTTTAAAGGCACGAAATTCGACATTTTTAAGAGCGACAAAAATGCATTGTTGTATGAAAGGTAACAAACAATGAACTGAATATTGTTGACAGATGACAGACGAAAAAAACAAGACATTTGGGAAGGTTTAAAAATACTCCTAGCGACATCTATGGACTAATAGCTGAAAGTCTCATTTCATAGGTATATACCATATATATCGCACCCTAAATACAAAAGGGTCACCACTCAAAATGTTCCTTCTGCTCAAATATGAACGAGACGGTATCAATAAAACGGTCCGCGGATGACATATGGCAAAAATATATTTTTTGTTTTTTGGTAGGACTGTTATAAGCTTACATGGCAAATTTCAGCGTAATATGTCACATAGTTTGTTTTCTGTGCTACTGTAAACAAGTCAAGCTCGAGTGTGGAAAATTTTGAGTTGTGACCCTTTTGTATTTAGGGTGCGATATGTTAAATCAAGAATATCCTATTACATATCCAGGGTACGCCGCGGAGAGGATTCTAGTCCGATTTGATGTGAAATTTTTTCGTTTTTCTTACATTTATTTTTTTATAATTTTTAATGTTTTCAGAATTTTGGTTTCAAGTACTTGGCAATATTTAATGATTTTTATTGAACTTATTATTGTTTTTATTTCACTTTTTTTTAATAGTATTTCCTTAATTAAAAAAATATTTTATTTAAAATTGTTTATTATTATTTAAAAATTTATTTACTACTTTGAATTATTTTTGCGTAATTTAGTTAGGATCAAAAGTTGTTTCTTCTGATAATTCATGAACGTCGTTAGGCGCAATTCTTCTGTTAGCGGCTTCTAAGCCATCGTCAATTCGGAGTGAAAAGTTAAGTACTATAAAACTACAAGAAAGGTGATGAAAAAATTTGTAGTAAAAATTCGGATGCAAACATATGCATATATTTAATGACCGCTAGAAATGTCATCGAAATTTGTTACCATAAGAGCCAGGCATGGCTTGAGAATTACTTTTACTCTTCATTTAAGATTTCGGACATATTAAAAAAAAAACCTAAAAATAACACATAAAGCTTAATTAATACTATTGTAAAATAATGAAATTGTAAGTAGTTGGTAACCCGAATTCCTACTTAATTTCTTTTTTACTTCAGTTCTTTTTACTTGTATAGATTTAAGTTTAGTGTGTAATAAAACGTTGAAAAGAACATACCGTTTTTCTTTCAATCTGGTTTTTTGTCCTACAAATACTTTTTACGAAATTAATCACTCTATCGGAAGATTTATAATTTTTTCAAATTGCGTCGTACGTCATTCAGGTTTGACACTTCTAACTAAAGCTAAAGTTTTCAATTTAAAAAGAAAGGGAAAAGTAAACAAAATTTACTAATAAAACTGAATTCTAGGAAAATAAACAAAATCAGACGATGTTATACGTTTTCAGTTTATATTATGAAATATAAAATTTCTTGTCTTAACTACTCACACGCGGCTTCTGATTTTGGATGAAAGATATGAAGATTAAATGTATAGAAGAAATATTGTTTTTTTATATATTTTCCTTATCCCTTTAAATATATGTATATAATATATAATTGGCTTGTACATACTTTCAGGGTGTTTGGCCGAGCTCCTCCTCCTATTTGTGGCGAGCGTCTTGATGTTGTTCCCCAGTAATATTCCCTTTACTGCACGAGTTAATAAAGTGTTGAAAAATAAGTGGTTCACGGTAGAAATAGCATTATTTAATTACCAATGAGACATGTTAAATGAAAAATATTTAAAAATCTATATATTTTTAATGTTTTTTTACAGAACCATATATAAAAACTATTTGTAAAGTATTGAAAGCAGTTGAGAAGTGGACAAATTATTATCCGTCGAAAAATATGAGTGTATCGACTTTACGAAAAATTTCGCTTTCTCAAAAAGTACTTACCCTGTTATCTACTATAAGCCACTAGGACTTCAATTCTGCTTTTTCATCCTCTTGCGCAAAGGCGAGGTTATTTCGAAATGTCATAAAGTTATAGGGATTTTTTTTTTGCGTTTTAGTATTACTGAATATATATTTGATGCTAAATATAGTTTTAATTATTTTATAATACTTAATTTGGAAAAAGTGAATCAAAACTGCAATAAAATGGGCTCATATGCGGTAAAGTTTAATTAGTTTTAAATTAATGTCAATGCGCATAAGCTTTCTCGTTTCTCCGTCCTTCTAGCTCAAGTATATTCATATACATGAATGAAAATATGTATACGTGAGCATAGATATATAGCTATATATATATGTATACTCTTAACTTTGCACCCGCGCATACTTCTCCCGAACACTATGCGTATCCTTGCACTTTAGCGACTAGTTTATGTTTTCTAAGAAATATTCTGAAAGTGCTTTTAAGTGGCCTTGTGCCGCTGCAGCTGCTGTAAATAAAAAATTGCGCGAACAGCTTGTTCAGAGACACAAAAAATTAAAACACATTGCAAAAATTAGGTCAACAGAAGATACACAAGGGACAAATACCAATGCAGGCGAAATATCAACGCAACCTCTGAATGTAGTTAGACAAAAGGATGAGTAGACAAAGAGATACAGACACAATAATACAAACAATTTTTTCACATTTTTATTTGTTCCTATATGAATAGGACACAATTTTAAAACAGAGGAGTAATTATTTAAAATATCGCATACTTACATATAATTTCAGTCATATATACTCTTATGTGACAATTTAATGGGAACTTAACCCTGCAAGCCAGTTTAATGCGAAATCGCTACAAGTGGCACTAAAAGTAAACTTACGATGCCAGTGCACATAACTTAAGCGCGCATGAATATTTTCATTGTATGCTAGTGTATGTTAGATGCATGGATATGTGTGCACAAATGCTTTGGTAGGTATAAGAAGCTTTCAAATATTGCGCATACGCCCAGTGGCACTTCACCGATATGGCATTGCTACTCTATACTTATCGGCATTATTTATTTTTTCATATGCGCACAGGTATGTATGTCAATAATGTGAGTTAAAAGTATCACATACCTGACATAGTAGTAAAAATGGAACGTAGCATTGGGTAAAAATTTCAGTTGCAAATCGGTTACCATCACAACTGAAAAAAAATCGTTGGCATTAGCACATAATTCTGTACTTCACATAAATGCAGCGCTCATAAAGCATTTTTGCACACCTGAAAACCGAAGAACGTGGGTGCAACATAGGTACATAAGTACTAAGAAGAATTAAAAGCTTTTATATTATGTTTTTTTTCTTTTGGGACATTTCACATTTGCACTTTATTATACTAAAATTTAATGGGCTATAAGAGTTTGAAATGTGTCGATTTTTGGAAATATGGAACAAAATTTGAAATTTTTGTTTATGTGATGTTTGTTGCAGAATGAACTATGTTTTTTGTTTTTTTTCTGTACGGAGTTCTTGTCTGGTGGAACTTGCCGGAAGGGATGACCTCAGTTAAAAAGCTGGAGAGGGTTCAAAGGTCTGTCCTCACTGGAATCAGTGTGACGCTTGGTACCCTACACTTAACGCTATGATGAATGTGGCACCCGTGGACATTTCAGTAAAAACGACTGCTGCACGCACCGCCATTAGATTGAGGTGCTCGGGCCACAAGCTAAACTTAAGCTATGGACACTCTAGCACTCTTAACAACTTTGAGTTCATCGCCATGGAGTTGGATCATTGCACTAGGAAGAACTTTTTCCATTCATACTCCTTCAAGGGAAGAGTGGGCGGGGTGCAACATTTGGGAACAGGGCATGGCAAATATGTTTACGGTGGGCTTAAAGGTGGACGGAAGTATTGGTGGGGCAGTATTCTGCGAGGAGCTCCACATAAAGCTCAAATTTAGGCTTCCGGACCACTGTAGTGTTTTCTAAGCAGAAGTAGCCGCAATTAAGGAAGCTGTGGATTGGCTGCTCACTTCTATAATTACAATAAAATAGGTAAATTTCTACTCCGACAGCCAAGCGGCAACTAGGGCCTTGGGCTTGTTGTTTGTGCGTTCGAAATTAGTCGGGGAATGCCTGACTCCCTCTAAATTGCATCGAAAATTTCAATATTTTTTTTTTTGTTTTATTTTGGCGGTGAGGTTGGGTTAAAAATGCCTTCACACCATATAGTAACCGTCGCTACTACGTGTGTTGTGATTCCACTAAAATTATCCCTCCTCTTCTCTTGGATTTTTCCCTCACTCACCCTGCGTCCGGGTCGCCTGTTTTGAGAAACCTATGCTCAGTGTTCTTCAGCATAGCTTTTCATTTCGCGCTTCTTTTTTTGGGTAATATCCTCCACAAAATTTGCGACGGCATTCCAGTTTTCTTCGTCTATCATCATTTTCTCGATAATTTCTTCAGGTATAAATACACCAATAGCTCGTTGCAGACTTGTTCCACCTCTCGCATTTAAAGAAGGTGTGCTCCGCATCATCATTGGAAAGATGGGCCTCGCTATTGGAAAGATGGCCATCGGGTTAACTCAGTCAGAGCTGGGCTAGTGCGTAAACGTGCAAAGTCGTGAGATCCTTCTAAGGATAATAAAGCCACAGCTATCAAATTTGGTAAGTATCCTCACCGGACATTGTCCGTTAGGTATCCATGTGGTGAGGCTAGGCATTGCTTCTAGCCGTTTCTGCAGAAGCTGTCTAGAGGACGAGGTGGAATCATCTCGGTACCTTTTGCTCAACTGCCTTGCTCTCGTCGGGCTACAGTTTAAACATCTGGGCTCCCAATTTTTAGCTACACCAGCGAATATTGCGGGCTTAAATGTCACACATCTGGTGAAATTTATCAGCAGCTTCAAGCGGTTAATACAAACGTAAATCGCCATTCGTTGGTCGTCATCCTCAAATATTCTATTCCCTGGATTCTTTCTGGGCGTGTATCCTTTTATAGCTTTTGATATGCCTTTTTGTATTCTTGAAAATCTCTATGAGTTCTGCCATTACTGGAAGCAAGAATTTAAAGAAATCAAAGTGACAAAAAAGTGTGCCAGTCGCAAGCTGACGTTAATATAGCGCAATTTAGACAAAAGAAAATTAAAAAAAAAACCGTTCTTGGACTCGCAGGTAAAGAGGGCTCGAGGTGGTAAGACAAGGTATATGTAAATTCTAAATAAAGGTCAAATCAACAACCAGCACTAACAGATTATCTACATAACTCTATATTCCTACCACATTGGTTGTCGTGAAGGTTGTTGTGAAAGTTCCACCCTTTTGAAAAGAATCCGCATTATTGAACTTTGAATATCGAAAGTAGCCATATTCGTTAGTTTGCTAAATGAAAACAAAGAAGTTCTAAAGTAAGATTTTTTTCTTTGATAGTCGCGCCCATAGTTACTGGTGTTCTGAATAACGAACCACAATTTTAAACGACTTGGATAAATGGTTTTGCTTTCATTCTGCGCGCTCTACAAATAAAGTCATTTCGAGATGAATGAGTTTGAAGTTCTAGTTGTGTATATTTTGCAACTATTTTTTTCTTCCGCTTCTCAAGTTGCTAAAAATATTGTAAAACTTAAAATACGCGCATGCTAAATAACACTACAACTTCAACAATTCGAAAGCCTCATTACAAAATTTACCAATTTGAAAATTTTTACTATCAACTGTATAAAAATTATTTTTTTTTTGCGAATTCACGTTTATGAAAATGGGTTGTTGTTTTAAAGGTTTTTCTCGTATATAAGAGACTTTTCAAATTTTTCGAAATATGTGATCGAATTTAAAAATTTTTAATCAGAGTTTTTAAAAAAAATTGGGCACGCAGTTTTATACCCAAATTAATTTGTTATAATAGAATGAAGGTTTAAAGTCATTCCAGATTTTCGTTGAATTTTGATTTTTTTTTCTCTGACGCTGTTTCGCAGTTTTTGTGCATAAGAAAAATTTTATGCATTCACTATATGGAGAAAATGCGCAAAATCTCCAGGGATAAAATTATTAAAAATCAACGAGAATTTTTGATACTTCAAACTTGCACTTTATTATATTGAATTTTAGTGGGATAAAAAACCGTGCATTTTTAGAATTTTTTTCTTAAAATTGTGATAAAAAATATTCAAAATATGATGAAGATCTTACAAAGAGTTTAAAACATAGATTAATAATAAAACATGATTTCTATTGAAAGAAAGTTTCCACAGGAAAGTTTTTAAAAAATTTTTTTATATGAGTTTTCTTTCCATTGCCCATGATTTCATATAGGTTAGTATTTTACCTAGATAGATAAGTGGCAGGCAATTTATACATTTAAGGCGGCGTACTTGTATAATATTTTACCAGCAATACCTAAAATATGTAAATCCTAATAACATATTCTAAAAATTCTAAGTGTTTTTGCTCCATAAATTAACTATGTGAGCATACACATAAAACTATATATAGTACATGACAAATTTCAGATTTAAGCAGTGACTTTGTAAACACATGGTTGGAGGTTTTTTACGTTTTTACTATCATAAAAACAAACAAAATAAACAACTCGCGCACCGGCGTTTAGTCGCAATTTACCATGACACATATTTTCTAAATATTTTACTTTTCAAGCACGCCTCCTTTTCCATTCTCTCCTTAAGTCCTCTTCCTTGCTGCTAATGCTGCTGGTATTGCTCGTTAACCCACTTTTATTTGCGCTGCTAATTGCTGTGCCTATTAGTGGAAACGCTTTGGTTTAGTTCGAGCTAGTTGCAGCCAGCGCAAGAAATATTCGCACATTTAAATGCGAAGAAGAAGCTTACTTCTTCTCAGAAAGAAAATTTGTACCAACATTTTGTGGGCAGCAAATGCGGGTGAGAAGTAACAGCTGACAAACTTTTGCATACAAAAATATTTGCTGGTAATTTACAAAATTTTCTTAGTATTGGCGCTTACTTAATTGTTTACTTGATGTGGCAAAATTTGCTTAAAGCAATTTGTTTGAGGGTTTCCTGTTTGTGCTTCCGCATTTCGTTGATTTTGTGGGCGTCTATTTAATATGTGGTGTAATTTTTTCCCACAATTTGTAATTTTCCTTGTTGGTTATTTTCATCACGTGTCACCGTGACCGCAAAATTGATGCAAAAAATATTCAGCGAATTTTAGAAGAGCGGGTTTTTTTGTTAACAACTTTCATTGGAAAAAGTGTATATTTTGTAGAAAATACTTTTTATTAATTACTAGCTTATACCCGTGGGTTTCACCCCACATTTCTATCAAAAAGTATGCAATGTAAATAAAACAACTTTAACTTTTTTAAGTCAGTTTAGGTATTATTTAAAACGATCGGATATACGACATTTTTTCTTGTATTATTTTGAGTATAAATAAAATGGTTTTTCGGTGCGCCAACTCTGGAGTAGACTACATACCTATAATTGGCCATGGGTAAAACATGAGTTGGTTAGATTGACTCCTGCTACAGCTAATGATTGTCCCTGAGCTTTATTTATGGACATTGCAAAAGCCAGTCTAATAGGAAATTGGAGGCGTTTAAAATTGAAAGGTATATCCGTTTTTGAACGTAGTCCCATCGGTATCATTGGAATTCTTGGTATGAAAGCTTTGTGGTTTTCAAAATTTCCTGATAAAACCATAGCTTCTATAACATTCGGTAAAAGTTTCGTGATGATTAGCCTTGTGCCATTGCATAAACGTGGAGGATCCAAATTACGCAGCATAATTATCATGGCCCCCTTTTTAAGCATCAGTCGATGAGGAGGAATTCCTAATGGGTCCGGAGTTAAGAAACTCAACGGGATAATGAACAGCCTGGGATTCTTCGACGACTGTTTCAATGGAATGATAAGTTGTGACAGTTCCTGGTAGTATTTCTTTAATTTTGAATATAGATATTACAATGGAATGCATCAGCTGTTTTTTGTTTACATATTTACAGTGATGGCGATTAAACGATGATTTTATAACTTGTGGTGAACACTGTCAATATTTTCTGCTGTTAAACTTGCATTTCAATTTGATATGTGTTGTTTACTATTTTATTAATTTGGATTATTTCATATTTAATTTCAAAATAAAACTATTTAAGCTTACATACGTAATCATATAGCTTTGAGTGTAATATTTATGTAGCTAAACCGGCATTATTATCTAGGCATGGCGTAGTTTTTAAAGCATTTTTTTACATAAAATTGATATTTCGCTTAGATTGCTGGACTGTTTACTTACCGATAAAGCTTTACCAATAAGAGAATGCATTCAATTCGGCAATACCTCTATCGTTCATAATATAAATTCGTTTCTATATCAAATTTTTTCTACCTACCTACTAAATACTAACTTCATTAAACTTTTTACCAATTTTTGGTATTCTACCATAAATGCGTCCAGTGATATGCAGTATGAAAAATCCCATTTGTATAGGAGGTGTCACGCCCCACTTCTAGCTATCACCAGTTTTCATGCAGGTGTTAGGTATTAACCTTATATAATCTCTTACCAAATTTCAGTTGTCTAGCCCAAATACTTCCGGAAATATGGACAATGAAAAATTGCATTTACATGGGAGGTGCCAAGCCCCCTTTCTCGTTTTTCTAAGTTTTCTTGGAGGTGTTAGGGATTAACCTCATATAACCCCTTCCCAAATTTCATTCGTCTAGCCTAAATACTTCCAGAAATACGGACTGTTAAAAAATCCAGTTGTATGGGAGGTGCCACGCCCCCTTTTTCGTTATACGCAGTTTTTGTGGGTGTGGTAAGGATTAATGTCATATAACCCCTTACCAAATTTCAGTGGTCTAACGTAAATACTTCCAGAAATACGGACTGTTAAAAAATCCATTTGCATGGGAGGTGCCACGCCCCCTCTTTAGTTATGCGCAGTTTTTGTGGATGTGGTAAGGATTAATGTCATATAACCCCTTACCAAATTTCAGTAGTCTAACGTAAATACTTTCAGAAATACGGACTGTTAAAAACTCCATTTGTATGGGAGGTGCCACGCCCCCTATATATATCAAAATATTTTTTAGCCTATGACCACCCCGGTAAGGTATCCAGTTCGTGTTTCGAATTTGGTTACGATCGGTTTAAGCGTTTAGGACGCAAGTCGACCTATAGATACATACATAATTTGAATTTTATATATATAGATTATATTATTGTGCTTCGATAATCAGTTTTGTGTGCTTTTCTAAGTTGTCAAACGCCCTGTATATTTTCTTGCCGCGAGTGAACTAGGATATAGTCATAAAAGGCTGACTGAGGTCAGCTTTCGAAACTTCCAAATAATAACAAATGAAATTTTCTGAAAAATTTTTAAAATTATATAAAATTGAGCAACTTAAATTTTTTATAGTGCACTCGCATCTCACAATGTGTTTGTAAGAGTTAAAGCATTTTGAATGTGCCAATCAAGCACTTAAAATCATTATAAAACAATTGTTTAATCCTATCAAAAAACTGGCGCAATTAAATACCAATTTAATTTTTTTTTAGTTGAATCAACCATTTAGTTGTTTGTGTGCAAAACCACAAATGATCAAATTAAACTTGCGGAAATTCAGAACTAAAAAATTTGCGCACGGCGTAAATGTGGCCTGATTAAAAGCAAAAAAAAATAAAATAAAAACTGACATGAAATAAATGACATTTAAAAGGACATATCGTTTCGTTAAAAAGAGAATATAGAGTTAAAATTTTGCGTTATTAATGCGAGAAATAGTGGGATTGATTAAAAGCAGAAAAACATAGTTTATATAAAATTCTTCGTATTAAAAAAAAAAATTTCAACATTTGGAGGGTAATTCAAAAGACCAAACGACGACTATTTACAGTTCTGTTAACCGCTACATATTGCTAATGAAATTCACCTAAATATGAGGAAATATACACTGCAATATATGATGAATCTATACTGATGCAATTCATTATATAAACTATATATACCTACGGATATATAGCGAAAAAGTGAAAGCCAAGATGTGTCGCGAGGGAAGAACAGTTGAGGAAATGGTGCTGAGATTATATGGTACCATTTCAACCTCCCTATAGCTGCTGCAGAAAAGACTTCAATTATCATATAGGGGTTCAACAGGCAGTGCCTGAAAAGAACAGTCGCAAAATTCCAGAGCTGAGGATTTTTAAAGTTTAGAAGTAAAGTTCTCTCAAGCGCTTCTGATCCACTCGCAATAATTTCGCAGGCAGACTTAACGCGGAGCCTATCTTTGCAGGAGTATACCATAGGTTGTTAAGGGAATCCTAATCGTTTTGATTTTGCAGGTTAATCACCTCACTGGCCCCCTCCCTAGCTGGCTCATCCACTACAAAGTATCCGGATGCACAAAGTATCCACAAGAGCTTAGTTTCAAAGAATTAAAAAAAAATACTGTCGAAAAGGAAGTCAGACAATGCTCGATTAGTTTCGAGCGCCCTATCATTGAGCTCAGGGCCGTTCCTGTTGCAAAGTCGTCCACATATTCCCAAAAAATCCGCTTAGCTTTCCTTATTCCGGACTTATTGGTGCTTAATATGTAGAGTTCCAATCCTGAGGGCGAATTATTACTTTAAGCTCTATTAAAAACGTGTCTTCACGATGCTCTACGTTCAGAGAGCTCAGTTGTCCAGAAAGTCGACACGAGCTTCTTAGGGGGCGGTTTTAGTGAAAAACTACCTTTAGATCACCATTTCTAGCAGGAGTGAGTATTTCTAGCACACTGTCGATTGAGCCCTTCGAAGGTTCCAAAATCTCTCGCAGCGTTTCTGGGAGCAGATTCTGCAACTTTTTGCAGTATATATACCAACTCGTATTCCTGAGGTTCCTGTAATAGATTGTTTTTAGTCACTACTCGTTGAGAGAACAGAATATACTTGTGAAAGAGGTTAATATCAAGTGCTTTCCAATCAGAGATTCGGAACAAGAGTAAGAAAGACGTCAAAGTGAGGTCAAACACCTCCTCATGGATTGTAACAAAGACAGTGGGATTACTCCCCCTTTAGCAGGTAATAAAGTAACGTTAAAAATAAAATCATAAAGTGATTCACTATTGCATTTATATCAAAAATTTCTCAACAAGTGTGACAGGAACTCGCGTCAACGACAAGGACGACGTCAGTGTTCCTGGGTCTCGCTTAGGATTACAGTGATGGTGGATTTTTTCCATCTTCTCTGGAACTGAGGGTTCGGAGGGGAGCTAGTTATGGGCTCGTAGCTAATCCTTTTTCCAATGACTCGAGATTGGATCCCTTTTAAATGTCTCCATGAAACCACTGTCGGTCTGAGCAAAGTAGCCGATTATTCATTAGCCCAGACAATCCACTTAATGATATCAGAATGACTCCCAGTACTCTCGTAGTATAGTAGAAGTTCAGTTCAGTAAGTTCAAGAAAACCGTAGACACTACGGATGCTACCTTCATGTCTTGCTCCATGGAAATAACGCCATCTTTTCAGCGACTGTGCCTATTCCTGTTTCTGTTTAACGACTTCGCTAAACGTTTTAGGTAGTCCGTCACCAATGAGGTGTCTTTTCTCGAGGAATGCATTTTCTTTCTGGGAGCCTTTTGACCTCCGATTCTGTTCGTGATGCGATCGCACGCGCCAGTCCCTGGCAAAAAATGTCAATTTGACTCACATAAAAAATTGAATTTAAGCAATAAAAAAAGGAAAGGTAAGAGAAGTCTGTAAATTTGCAGAAAAAAAAATTTTAAATTTAAAACACTATAAAAGAAATATTCATTGTGGTTCACATTTTTCACTTTTTTCTTGTCTAACGCATTTTAATATTGAATGTTAAAATGCGATGCAAAGTTCTCTGAGAAATTCCTATTTCCATTTCAAAGATTTTCACAATCCTTATATAATTATTTCTGAACGTTTCTTTACTCACTTTCAATGTTTTCTGGAGTAATTCACTCTTCAGACTGGATAAATAATAAAAAATGCGTGTGTGATGAACACTTATAATATATATTTATATGTATATATAATTGGCCCTTACTCCCTTTTAGAGTATGGCATGCGTTTTGATGTTGTTCCACAAATACAAAGACCTACAGTTTCAAGCCGACTCGGAAGCAGAAACACACTCTGAGTTTGCCATTGTCTACGAGCGCGATTAGAAAAAGTTTTTTCTATTATTAGATGTTCACATTCGGCTACAGCGGTCGCCATCTAATAAAGGTAATAAGATAATTTAGATTCTGGAAATCTCGAATTAAAAAAAATTTCCAAAAGATATTCTTTTAGTTTAACAAATGCACATCATTTTCTTCTATGGAGAAAGTGCGCCATATCACCAAGGAAAATTGTTATAAAAAAAGTTTTTGAAACTTATGCCTTGCACTTTATTGCACTAAAATTTAGTGAGTTATTAAAATGCTTACCAAAATTTTTTCTACAAATTAAATTTAAAAATATAGAATTGAGATGGAACATTCTTATATAACTTAGGTATAAAATTTGAAAAGTGGATTTATTGATTTCCTTTACGCAATGAGTTATGCTTTTATAAAAAATAATAGATAATTAGAAAAAGATAAGAAAAAAGCCAAAAATGGTCAAAATATTGATGTGTTGTAGCTTCGTAGCGGAGTAAGCCATTGTATTTCGCTGCACTTACTTACATTCAAATACCTATATAAATAAGTTTTGGCGAGTAATGTCAATATACTTTATTTAAAAACAGTTTCCATGTGTAAATACACAAATTATTTATCTTAAAAATTTTAATAACACAAAAATTTTTTTGTATTAATTTAACTAAAATAAAGATTATTTATCATCTCTTTCAGGTTACACATTTTGCATTTATCGAACTGTGAGTACGCAAAAATATACTTTATACAATTTCTTAGATATAAGCTGATTTTAATCATCAAAGTTTATTAAGAAAATCTTTAGTAAGCTGTGAAGTAAAAACAGCAGTTACTTGTGCACAAAACCTTGGTTAAGCTGCGTTCAGATGAATGCATAGATTAGTAGTAATAGCCAGTAAAAGGATCAAGCTCGGGTGAACATTTTACCTAAAAGCTAAAAAGAAAGACAGTAAATATGGATAAGAAGAATGAGGAAAAACGTGTAATCTTATATTAGAAACTCCTCCTTAAACTTTTTAACTACTTTATGATTTTGCAAAGTTTGAAAAAAAGTAAAGAATGCAGCTAAGCCATTCCCAAAACTTCTGATCCACCCCCACATCTGTTGTGCCCTCTTAGTCTGTCGCACAAAAACAGAGAAATTGCTTTTAGTTTTCGTTCTCCTCCAGATAGGGGACACTTCGCTTATGCATGTTATATTTGCACCCAAGGAATGTGTAATTTGATCAGTTTAACCAGCAATCTTTAGTGATCAATTCTTAGCTGTCTTATCAAGTTTATTCTTCTTTCACTTTCTTCGGATGTTCTAAGAGATATTTGGTTATTATGCAGTTGTTGCGATTATATACAGAGTTCCTACGGTTTTTGTATACGAAGTTAAGTGTCGTTTTCCGCAAAACATGCACAGATATTTGACTTTGGTTTCAGTGGGGTAAGCCACAATTCGCCAATTTATCAGCCAGTTTATTTACGAAAGCTCTAAACTGCCTTGATACCCACATAACTTTAAGCTTTTTTCTCTTCGCGACATAATTTATTCTCAGCTTAAATTTGTTGGGTAATTCTGTCTCTTTAGGGCAGTCTAACTGTCACTACACACTCCAATCAAAGAACAATGTCACCTTCTCTCAAGCATTCATTCGGCTACACTGAGTATTACACGAACATTACTGGGTATTACTGAGTAGATTGTCTGATTAGATTGTCTCACATGTTCCGTAAGCAGTATTAATTTTGCTTTCGCATGAAAGAGAAAGTTCATGAAACAAATGTCCTCTTAAAGTTGTTATTTCCTGTTTCAAACTACTGGAAATCATTTTTTCCATTAAAACACAAATTTACGTATTTTAAGAGGGCTCTGCATAGTGGCGATTTTTTAACAAATTTTGCTCAAAAATGGGTACAGGATTAAATTTTTGACAAATTTTAATAATTTTTAGCTTAAAATGCTCGTAAATGATTTGGAAAGAGATTGTTTCGGCCCCTTATTTCAAAAATTTTTTTTTTGTATTATTTCTTGTGTACATTGAACGTACTACGTATGTGCCAGCTCCGTTTAATAGTGGTATACATAAATTAATGATGTGCTTTTTCCGTTATCGCACAGTGTTTTCGTCTGATAAGACTGCTACTGAAATTTCCCTCACAGAAATAAGTACATGTGCAAAGTTTTATATACCGATATCTTTCTTGATAGTAACGGTACATTTTTGTTTGTTATGCCAAAGTCTGTATTTGCAGTCCAACTTACCTATTCGCTTGCAGAGTTCTTCTTTAGTTATTATTCTTGGTGCCGTTATTACAAATTTGTGTTGCGAGAATTGGTTTTCATATGAAATAAGTTTATGTGCATTCAGATATCAGTATTGATAGAGAGCAAGTTATAAAAAAATTTTGTGTTATTTGCATTGGTATCGTAAAGAAAAATGTTAGTAAAATAGATTACTTCTTTTGAACAAAGATTAATTGAATTATTGATGGGTTAATCTGTAGAATGCCACGTGAAAGACATTTATTCGATGAAGAGCGTGGCCTGATTAAGGGCTAATCGAAAATGCTACTAGAGTACCTCGGCATAGGAATACCATCAGCAACTTTCTTAAAAATCCAGAAACATATGGTTAACTCATACGGCCAACTAACATCGACAGCAGATGCAAACGAGAAATTCGTCGTCTGGCTGCTCAAAAAGAAATGTCTTGCAAGGAAAGCCCACACCATTTAAGTCTTAAGGTCACCCATAGACGAATACATCAAATTTTTGCCGAGGACGGAACACTTAAATATTGTTTGCGGGAGCCGCTACCAAAGCACGCCGCATTAAGGCTCGTTTAGCATTTGCCGGAAAATATAAATTTTGGACTAACGAATTCTTTAACGTTGTATTTTTGGACGAAAAACAGTTCAACTTAGGTGGTCCAGATGGTTGCCAGAAATATTGGTGGGACCTTAGGCAACCACGGTAAACGTTCCATAAGCGGAACCACGGTTGCGGGTCTTTGATGATTTGGGCCGCTTTCGAACATGGTGGAAAGTCTCCAATTTGTTTTATTCCGACAAGAACCAATGCAGAGTTCTATGTTGAAATATTAGAGTATGTTTTCATTGAGTATGCGGGAATCATATACGGAGACAACTGGGTTTTCCAGCAAGACAACGCCCCAATCAATACGGCTCGTTTAACTAAGGCCTTCCTATCGTCAAGAAAATTTTCAGTTCTGGATTGGCCAGGACTAAGTGCCGATTTAAGCCCAATTGAGGGCTCGGCACACTTTATGCCTAAACGTATAAATGATGTCCTTTTTCAAAATGGAAAACTTATTAATAATTAGAAAATCGAAAGTTATAATATAGAAACGTTGAAAAAAGTGCAACGAAAGGCCAATGCACATATACTTATTTCATATGAAGTTATTTTAATTTCTTTTTTAATTTAATAAGTTTGGCCAAGTTGAATTTTTGTTGCATAATTTTTTGTTCCTATTTTTTTTAAATATATAATATATTAAAATTATTGGTTGAACCTTTCTCTGCTTTTTTATGGTTTTTCATTTGAAAATACCCTTGCACATATACTTATTTCTGTGAGGTATAAGTTGATCTTAAAAACAGTATTCAAAGTAAATGTAGTTTTATACGAATTTTTTCACATAATTTATATCAACTTGAGACCAAAGTAGGAAAACTTCAGTACACTGTAAACAATGTAGTGATGTTTGGCCCATTAGCTTGCTTTTCCTCTACCATAACTTCTATAGAGTCGTAGGCCTTGCCTAATGCCCTTTGTTTGCATTTCAATATAAGCATTTTCGATATATCTTATAAATACTAACAACAATTTCTATATCTCATTTTTGTATTTTTTTGGCTGCTACACAGCTGCTATCAGACTACATAGTAGTCGTGCATGCGCTGGATGCTTTTGAAGAATAAAAATTAGAAATGAAATAATTCTGCACTGAGATAAAAATATTCAATAAAATTAATAGTCACCAGCATTGATTATGAAGACTTTGCATCTCCTATTTTTCTATTTTTTGGTTTTTAAGCTCGAAAATTTTCAATGGTATTTGCATTGAAATCTGCGTGTATTCAGTCAGAACTCATGCGCTCAAAGATTGTTGGTATTCTTTTTTTTGTGTGATGTGAATTTAAGCTTGCCCTCTAGCATTCGTCAAGCCTCACTAACAGTTTTCCTATACCATCTTCCTCGTACTAATTATTTTCGAAAATCCTTTTAAAGTTCAGTTAATTAAACTTCGCTTCTGTTCTTTCTTTTGTTCTTTCTTTTGTTCTTCTCTTGTACTATTCACGCCTTACCCATTGAAAACAATTTAATATTTGCTTTTATTTTCCACATTACCAAATATAATTGTTTTACTTTCTCTTTTGATGTGGCCTTTTCAGGATTCATAAATTGCATTGTTCCTTCGTTTTGTCATTTCAGTGGAATTTTTTTGATTTTTACTCTTATTACAAAAGACAAGCTGCAATGATTTTAATTGAAATATTTTCGCTCTGTTGCACTATAAGGAGAGAGAATAAAATATTTAATTTTCGAAGAAATGCAACAAAAATCACATTGCGCACAAAAATTGTAAACGGAAGCTTATATTGTATAATTTACATAGAATTACAGAAAACTAGCTTCCAATTAATTTTCTTCCATCTGATCATATATTTCTGATACTAAACTTTTTATTATTAGTATAAAATTTTCGAGGCTTTGGCAACCGCCGTAACCAAATGGGTTGGTGTGTCACTACCATTCGGAAGTTTACAGGTTTGAATTTCCGTGTATGAAATATCAAATGATAGACAAGTTTTTTTTTAATAGCTGTCGGCCATTAGTAGGCAATTACACAGCTCCGAGTGTATTTTTGCCATAAAAAATCTCCTCGTGAAAACTCATCTGCCGTTCGGAGACGGTGCTTCCATTTGTGGAACAACATCAAGACGCACACCACAAATGGAAGGATCTCGACCAAACCACCAAGAAAGGGTGTAAGACAGAAAATATATATATTTTTCGACGCTGACAGTTATGAGTTATGCGTGAAAAATAAGTACATTTTGGGAATTGTGCTCAGTGGGATAATTCAAAGTCACGAAAAGTGTCTTTATTGTGTATGTTATGAACTATAAAAGTATTGTTTTGGTAAGTAATATAAGTAGAAGAAAATGACGTGGGCACAACGTTTCTTCGTCGAAGCTTTTCTTTGAGGGGCGCATGGCTGGACCATGTTTTATAATTTATGATGAATACATTTTAATTTTTTTTGAATGTGAATGGCTTAGGATTTTTTTTCAATACATGAACTTTTGCAAAATCCGTACAATTTTTGAAAAAATTCGAAAATCCTACTAATATTTGAAATCGGATAGTTTGTTTGTTTGTGACTTAAATACGGCTGGAGTTTCATGACATTTTTAGATTGAAAAATTGGCTACTTTTTAAAGAGTTGCCAATAAATAAAGCAATTAATTAAAATTATTCAGTATGTGTGTTAAGTGACAAAAATTTGACATAGCTGTTTTTAGTAAATATTTATTGAGATGGTTGCCACCCTTTTGAAAGGGTTACTAATTCAATTTGATAAATAAATAAAGTGAAATACTAGTATATGGGCGCCAAATCGGGTGAAAAATCTAATTCCAAGCGAAAAGGACAGTCCTACGAACAAACAAAGCTACCAATGGCTCAGGCTTTTATCAAAATCGTAGGAAAATGAATGTTATGGCTGAACTAACCGCTGAGATTTCGATGCCACCGATCATTTTTTTCTTTTCTTTATTAGTATACATAAGTATAAAAGGATAGTATAACTTGTTTTAAGAAGAAATTTACAATATAATCGGTATTCGCTCTCCTTGAGGTCTGCACGGATTTTGACACTACCAATGTTCAGTTTTGTTAAACGCTTCAAGACTCAACTGTACAATAAAAGGACTTGGGAAGGTTTACCCAAAGCCAGAATCATAAATAAGACCATGATAATATAATACACGGAGGCATCCCTCAACCACGAAGGTATAGAGGGAGAGCCGAGGAAAAGATGCTCTGAAGTGCTAGGCAAGAATATATATATTTTTCAAGCAGAAGTTTACGTAATAGAACGATGTGCTCGCTTTAACTTTGATTTTTTTATCAACTATAAAAACAGAAGCATAATAATCCTTACTGATAGCCAGGTATCCATCAAGGCTCGCAACTCCTTCCAGGTTACATCAAAACGGGTGCGGAATGTCTTGATAAACTGAAAATCTATGCTAAAATAACCATGCACGTATCCTATAGGCTCCAGGACATATTAAAATTAATGGGAACGACCAATTGTTGATGCCTTTCCACCAAAAATCGCCTGGTCTGGCGTCAAAGAAGTTGTTGAGCCAGTTTTTAAGGACCTCTTTATTATCGAAGGTAACGTCCTTTATATGGTTTAACAGGGAGCGAAAAAGATGGTAATTGGTCAGTGCAAGGTCCGAAGAATAAAGCGAATTTTGGAGAGCTGCTTGGATGAACCTGGCGCAACGTGGAGCCTGGCGTTATCGTGAATCTTAATCTTATCTTATTAACGGGGTATAGCTGGGCAATGTAGAGCTCCTTGTTGACTGTGGCGTTCTTTTCGAGCATTTCTCAGTGCGCCATGACCTTCCAGTCCCACGAAAGACATATCATGATATTCTTTGGATGAATATCCGGCTAGACTCTCGGCTTTGGTGTATCTTCTGGAGCCACCAACTACCTTCTTTGCTTCGTATTGATGTACTGATATAATGGCACCATTTCTGATTTCCCGTGACGATTCGGTAGAAAAAGCGCTGCTCGATGGCGGGCGAGATGCTGAGAAGCAATTTGAAGGCAACTTTCCTTGGTTTTCTTCGTTGTGCTCGTAAGACACCCAGGGTCCCAATTTTTCGGTAAATCCCATTGAGTGAAGGGGATTGAGAAAAGTTTTATGATCGCATTTCATTTTTTTCTCCAATTCACGACTGGATTGGCGACCGTTCTTCTTCAAAAGTGATTCCAGACGTTCTTCTTCGAATTCAGCAGGTTTTCTGCTGCGGGGCGTGTCATCGACGACAAAGTCTCCGCTTTTGAACTTTGTAAACCATTTCCGTGCTGTAGATTCACCTATGACACCTTCTCCACACACGTCGCAAATGCCCCGAGCTGCTTCGGCAGCTTTTTGACCTCGATGAAAAGCAAAGAAAGCCAGTGTCGAAAATGTTGATTTTTGTCGCCTGGGTATTCAATTTCTAAGCCTAAAAAACTAAATAGCTTAGAAACACAATTAACATAGTTTTATGGAGCAGAAAGAGTTCTATCGAATGAATACTTACCCTTTGCCAAACAGCAAACCAATCGTGGTAAAATAAAAGACAATATAAAAACGCGATGAGCTTATTCCCCAACGCAATTTATATGTATCTATGGCTCTACGAGGAGCAAAGGGGCGCACTTGATTTCTTGGGTTACATCAATGCATGTCGGGTGTTGGCTAATAAAAAAACTAAGTAATGCATTGAAAAAGTCCATCCGTTCTTCTATACAGTAGGTGATTTTAAAATCGTATGTCCTTCGGTGAAGTTTGTAGCTGTTGCGAGTCCGGCCAACTTGAGAAAGTATGGAATGAGGAATGTGTGCACTGCAAGTCAAAATAGAAGTATTTAGGCATTTTGTCAATCTTAGATGCTTGAGTAGGTTATTTCCAATTTGTATCACGCCACCCTTTAAGTGCGAAAAAAACAAAGGGTTCTTAAAATTTTCATCCGTTAACTTTCAAATATATAAACAATTATTATCTGCTAAGCAGTTGACTTAATGTTCACATAGTCTGAGTGTTGGCACACAGCTACACCTACATACTTCACACCTACCACTCTCCGCGTGGAACTACCAAAAAGTTATTACTTCACGGGGCTGGTGAGCTCAATATTATTGTTATCACAGCCTTATCACAGGCTGTTAGTTATTATTGACTCTTACGGAGCTCCGCACGTCTTAGATCATTACAAATATGTTTTTGCATGCGCGCAAATATGTTCTTCATGTGCGTGGACATTGGAACAAGACGTAATCAATATCTTCTTCACTCTTTGTACAGATTGGTCAGTTTAGTGAACTGTAGTGGTTGAATCTATGGAGGTATTTTTAAAATATACCGAGGCCTGAAAGGAATTAAATTCGGTGGTGGTTTGTTTCGTTATAGGTACTTTCTAACTAAGTTGTAAAGATAATACCAATCCTCAGCGTCCATCTACCCTTAGGTGATCTGTTCCACCGATCTTTTTAGCGTCTTTTCAGCTTTCGAATGGCGCCTATCTTCTGCAGCAATATCTTAACGCCTTCTTCTACCGTCGGGTTGGTATAAACTCATATATAATCTGTGCAATTCTTTGCCAAAAGGTCTACCGGGACTTGTCTTGCAATGACGAAAGAAGCATATGAAGTAACTGTGTGGTTAGACCGCAAATCGCTTAGCTGATAGCCGGTTTTTAGTTTCCTTGCGTACCTATTTATGTGCAAAGCATCAGCCCCGATTGGTGCGGCGTACAAAAGAACCGAGCTCTCTGTATTTAGTTTGATGTGAGGCATCTGCTCGTGACGTGCATGAGTATTCATTTTAAAAGCCAATTACCGTTTCGGATCTTAATTCCTGGTTCTTCACATGTATTCATTCAAGAAATGATCCAATTAGCTAGGTTGTTTCCTTATCCAATATTGAAATTATTATTTTTATAATGTTAGAAAACGAATTTTTTCACTGTATGTTCACCGCAGACTGCTGACAACTTTTGATGACTTTCAGCAGCATTTTCTTTCAAATTGAATAAGAAAAGTAAGACTTGAGCTTATAATGCTTATTTTTGACACATTTTCTGTGTACCACTATAAATTTACTCTGAACTAAAGCCATATGATGAAGCGCTGCCATGAAACTAATAATAAGTTTTATGACAACCTGGTACAAATTGGCTGAATGTGGGTCGGATAAAATACAGTTGATAAATTTCAAAATTTAATTCAAGCAAAAGTAAATCACATAAAGCAGAAAAGTTGAAAGAGAAAAACTTTTGAAAATTTTAAAATATTATCTCTAGTAATGAATTGCATTTGCCAATCGACCAACTTCAGTTCGCATATTTCCTCAGTACAAAATTGTGCAACCACAAATATTCATTGAAATAAGAAAGCATGCCACAAGTACGCTTAATCCTCATTTTGATATCTTAGTGCGCATTTATACATACATATTTATACTCGTTTAATATCACACATACACATATATTATAAACTACTTTGACCGACTCTGACTGCCAGCATATGTGTGCACGTGCTTGCTCCGAACCACAAATATCAATTCACTGTTGTTACGCTAACACGCCCACATAGCTATGCAATGTGAATGAACAAAAAAACAAACGGAAGAAGCGCAGCAGCGAAATGGTTTAACCACAAATTATAGTCAACGTTTGCATACTCGCCATAAAGTTACGAGCGCAAGTAACGAAAATCGAGGTTCTAACCCCTTTAACTTGCTAAAGCTGATAGTAAATTGCTACAATTTCTAAACGCATACCGCCCACTATCCACACCTCCAGTTGCTAAACGAGGACAGAATTGTACAGAACGTTTGTAAGAAATACCAACTTATGCAAATTTGCATTGAGTATGAATAAATTACATACAAACAACGTATAAATAAAGCAGCGAAGGAGCAGTGTAGTTTGAGTGATAGGGCGATGAGGAATAGAAAGATATTGAGAAGGCCAGTAGTGTGAAAACTGGAGATGGCAATATTAGCAGAGATTACAGTTCGCGGGATTTCGGGAAGTTGAATAGGGGTCCCGGATATCGGGATTATATTCAGCAAAAACTCAATTAGCTCAATAGATTTCAACAAAGACTGGAATAATTTTCAATTGCCATGTTATGATATTTAATAAACTTATATAAATTATGAACTCTACAAATTTTTGCGCCATGCACAATTAATCCTCCAATTTACTTTTTGAATAATTTTATTAAAAATAAAAAAAATAAATAGTTGGTGCGTACACTTCTGTTAGGTCTTTGGTCGATCTCCTTCTCCTATTTGTGGTGTGCGTCTTATGTGTTTTGGTTTTTGTCGGGACAACTAGCAAGTGCAGCACTCAGTCATTAATTAAGTCCATTGTACTACACTTGGATTCTCTTTTAATTTTCTTTAAATCTACCCGATCTCCGAAGAAATCTGAGTAGATCTTGTGGTGCCAAGGAGCCAAGATGTCCGCTTCTTAACACATCCGTGCCAAAGACTTCTAACCTGATTCGAGCGAAGGCGGGGCAGACTCACAAGAAGTGGTCTGCCGTCTCATCCTCCTCTTCACAAGCTGGGCAGAGTACTCTGTCTGAGATGCTCACCCTTTTCATGTGCTTCACCCACAGAAAGTGGCCCGTCATCAGTCCAACCAACCGTCTGCACTCCCTTCTGCTTAATGACAGAAGGGTTTGCGACAGTCTATCGGACCTGATAGGCAACAACAGTTTAGTCCATCTGCAGCCTCTCTCAGCCTGCCAAGCTCGCTTGTGGGTTGTAGTAACCCATTTGCTAACCGTGGCTTTGATGGCCGCAGAAGGGAGTGGTAAAACGGGCTCTGGGCCAAAGAAGTTTGCCTCAGAGCCCATCTTAGCTAAGGAGTCAGAGGTCTCGTTACCCACGATACCCACGTGTCCCGGGACCCATGTTAGCATCAGTCTATTATGTCTACCGACATAGTTCAGCCTGGAATTACAGGACAATTATAACTACCCCTGATGCGGTTGGGGGACTGTCCAAGGCCATAAGCGCTGCTTGGCTGTCGCTGCAGACACATATAGAGCTGCCTCTCCATCGGTTTTCTACAACAAAGTTCATCGCTTCTTGAACTACATACACCTCCGTTTGAAACACAGGTGCATGCATTCCAAGAGCAAAGTGCAGTTTTGTCCTGCTGGATTCCACGTAGACCCCAGAGCCGGAGCCATGCTTGATCCTGAAGCCATCCTTGAAAATGCGATCCGTTTTTATGTTGCTCCGCAAATGGATGGATCTACAGTTTTAAGCCGACTCCGAACGGCAAATAGGAGAAATATACTCGGAGGATTGCCATTGCCTGCTGAGGGGCGACCGCTATTAGAAACAACTTTTTCTATTATTTGATGTTGATGCACGGAGTTTCCAACCAACGTACTTCCGAATGCTAGTCACGCACCAAGCTATTCGGCCACGGCGGCCGCCTTTAAATAATTTTGTTACTAAATAGAAAAAAATATATATATTTTGAGTGATGAAAATCTTTATTTTGACTTTGCCTTAGTTCACAAATGTCAAATATGACTGACGTATGACACCATTTGTAAAAAATTATAAATCTCTCGATGGAATGATTAATTTTGTGTCACTATTATTATATGAAAATAATTATATCTTAAAGCAGTAACAAGTTTATGGTCTAATATACCTCTTAAATCCTTTTTGTTTAAATTAAGGTTTAGAAAAATCAAATAGATGAAGCAATTTTGTGTCATTTCTCCAAAACTTCTCTTTTTCTCTCTTTCAGCTAGACTCACTAAGAGACTTGAGACTTATAAGATTTTCAATGGGTCTTTAAGTACAGCGAAGCATTAAAGTATAATTTTCTGACAATAATTTAAATTTATTGCACATGAAATCGGCCGACCAAAACATTACTTGGAAGTAAAACTTGAATGTATTTTTTTCGGATTGGCAATATTGCACACTTTACTAGTGTTTTTTTGTGCGCCAAAGAGGATGTTATGCTTCGATTAATGTCAAATTTCTTTCAATTAGTCTTTCCTACACTGGGTTAGGTTTCGGTGATTGCCCCTATTCATAAGGGAGCAGAGTGGGCCACATAGACCTGGAGGTTCGTTTTACTTAGAACAAATTAATAAATAATCTCAATAAATATATCTATTACCATGGAAATTTCAGTACTTAAAAAATACCGCGATCACTGGATTCCGAAATTACGCGCTTTTATTAAGACTTCTTCCTACATTTGAGAAAACTTATAAATTACCCAAAGATGCATATCAACTGACATCGGGACTTTCGATATGTTACCGCGATCTCGGGATTACGGGACTAACATCTCTAATATGTACGCACTAGAGTGCAAATGATATGTAGTGTGAGTTAGATTGTAAAAGCGTAATAAAATCGCTCAATCGATTATTGGCTGACATTTGGCTTAGTTCTGATTTTCAATACAGACAACTTAAGGCAAGACAATGAAAAAAATCCAAAGTATTATTTACATTACTCTGAGCTAACAAATGCCTTAGATACGTAGTGTGAGAGTGACGGAATATTTTTGTAAACATAAAATTTCTTAAAAAACAAGAGAATAATCTAATTTGCCAACGGCCATTCAAAAGCTTTAGTGACCGTTGGTCGTCTTGAGTAAATGCGGGTCATATGCAAATATACCACATAGCAGTCTAGGTTTTTTTTAAGATTCTTTGTTTTTTTTATTGCCATATCAAGCTATTCATATTTTCCATGCAAGCATTTCCTCCATCCTGGCTTCTTTAAGCTTTATACACACATACACACACACACAGTTATAAGTATACACTCTGTTCAAAAAGTTCCAGAAATTTGTTCATAATAAGAAAATATGATATTAAAATATGCTTGGGTGTTCAATAAGTTTTGCGGTTCAATAAGAAAAACACAATTTTATGGTTTGAAATACAATACACTTCATTGTTTAGTATATATATTAAGTAGGCGGCCACTGTACCCGAATGGGTTGGTGCGTGTCTACCATTCGCAATTCAGAGAGAAAGCAGGTATGAATCTCGGTGAAAGGCCATAATGAAGAAAAAACTTGCATGCATTTTCTCACGATAGACATCGGCTCCATCTAGTGAGCACGGCGACTGCTCTAACAATTCTAACTTTAATTCATGGATTTTAGTCATTGGCAAAATGCTCTCGTTACACGGGCATTGTTTTGATGAAAAAGAATTTTTCCTTTTACAAACTTGTTATTGTTTCACGAATTTTTTTCCTTCAGCTGCTCTAGAAAGTTACAGTAATTTTCAAAATTTATTAGTTTATTAGTAAGAATTTTAGTAGTTTGTAAGTAGTCCATAAAGAAGACTCCTTTCGCATCCCAAAAAACTGATATTATTTCCTTCTTTGCCGATTTCTGGACACGAACTACTTTCAGAGCCGAATAACCAGGATCACACCACTATTTAGCCTCTTGTTTTAATTTAAGATCATGGTGGTGAACTCAAGTCTCATCCGTAGTGATAAATTGTCTCACAAAATCTACTTTATCCTTTCGAAAACGTCCTAAATGTTGCTGAGAAATTGGCATTCGAATAAATTTTTGTTCATTGTTAGCGAATGCGGCACCCATTGTGTACACAGCTTTCTGAAACCCAATACTTCAGTCAAAATGTTGCTTACACTGCGCAATGAGATGCGTAGGGCTTCTACTGAATCTGTTTTAGTTGCTCGACGCTTTTCCAAATTGTAGGATTTGACTACGGTTTCTGGTATTGTTGCTGTATTTGGACGTCCTTGACGTCCTTCAAAGCTTGTATGACCGCGTATAAATTAAGCAACCCATATTTCTGCTGTACTACTGTGTTAGTTGATGGCGAGAAGTTCTTATGGACTTTCAACATTCGTTCACAAGTTTACTTTGATTTTAAACCTTCCAAAAAAAAAAAAAAAAAATTCATTCTAGCAAATTTTCTTACACGTCTAAATGGCTTGTAAACAAAGAATCAAATTACAGCTTGAAATGAAACTTGACACACGTTCAAATGAAGAGTGTATCTACCAAGAAGGCGAAAAAAAATTTGGCTATGCTCTCTTATCGAACCGCAGAGCTTATTAAACAACCTAGATGCTCTCTTGTCGAACCGCAAAGCTTATTAAACAACCTAGATGCTCTCTTGTCGAACCGCAAAGCTTATTAAACAACCTAGAGTTTTAAATCGTTGCAGGTAATCTCCATGACAACTAGCAAGAATATTTTGAAGCTTCTTCTAATACTCGAAACATTGCTAAACCAGTCAAATTCATAGGCCACTGAGTCATCTTTACTGCTCTCCTTGAAGTGGTAGCTTGAGCCTTGGAAACTATTAAAACATCATCGATTAGTTTCTAAGGCTCAAAAGTGAATAAAGAATTCGTTAACCGCATTAACATTGTTCTTGCTGAAATTGTCGCTTCCACAATTGTGATTATGATAAACGCTCTCACTGAAATACTTTTTATTTATTGTTTGATCAGGTGAAAGGGTTTCGGAGTGGACTGCACCACGGCAACCCAAGAGAATGGTTTTAAAATGTTTGGTTTTAGATCGATTTGGTTGTGGCTTTATGTGGGTTTTCTCTGAAAAAAGATATTCGATCGTTTATTGATTTAATACGATCTTCTATTGTAGATTAATATCCCGCCATAGCTAGTGATACCTTTGATTTTCTTTTGACCCAAAGAAAGCATTTCTTTAGTGATCGAAATGAGACGCTGTTTTCGCAAAAAATTAACACTTTGATATAGGTTGCAACTCAAAACCTACTGTCATTCAGCTTATAGTGCTTCATCGATCATTTCTTTTATACCTATAGAGACTGCTAATTCCCTGATTGTGATTAATGATTTTTGTGTACAAATTACAGCAGAATGAAATATTACAACCTTTAAGGTAGTAGTCCGGTGTAACGACCGAAATTTCGACGTTTTTTGAACCCGTCACACCGGGCGACTACCTTAATGCACTTAGAGGAATAAATAAATAAATAAAGCGGGTTAGAAACCAGTTAGACTGGGAAATTCATGTGCCCTCCTCCTTTAGAGGAAATATATTTGTTAACCCTCTCGTGGCAAGATTGCAAAAGTATCACCATAATACTACGAGTCACATCTTGCTAGTGGCCCGGTCCGGATCTTTGCTTGCTGGGAGCATATGTACGAAAGATTGAAATATCCAATGTTCACGTGTTGGTATGTGGGAAATGTAATGAGCAAAAAGAAAGAGACACTTACTAACATACAGCATGAGAGCCTGCATCTTGCGCTATCAAACATTCCTGAAATTTGCGGAAAGCACTGATATCAAAATAATTTCTACTTGAATTTATAAAGCATCGGACTCGATTAAGGTATCCAACAAACCAAACCTAACCAAAGCTTTTCGTGGTTTCTGTTAATCCATCCATCCATCATCCACCTCTTTGACCAAAAAGATACAACTTATTAAACGCAGTACGGCACAACGTATACGACATAGTGAAATTCAACGAATCGAATATTGTTGTTCATTAGTGGAATTCAAATAACATGTAAAAGCTTCCAGGAAAAAAGCAATATCATTTTCATAAAATTTCAAGTGCACTTCTGTTACTTTTTCAACAGAAGTAAATATAAAGTATGCTTATATTTCCATTTTTTTATTATTGCGTTGGTTTCGCTGCAGCTTCTTTTATTTTATATGCATTATATATGCATTATATGCATATTATATGCAACTTTCAACAATTTTTGCCCTTGCCATGCAAATTGATTAGAGTAATTTTCCGCTTGCTGTATGGAAATCTTGCTGCTTTGAACCATTATGTTCTTGAATCATTTATGCAAATTGTTGGATATTTTGTTCTTCTTTCTAGTTTCGTATTACTTTGCACTCATTATTTTGATTTGCGCGCAAGAGGTGATTTTTACCTGCGTAATCGATGTTTCACAAAATTTTTTGCAAGTTTAGCAGAAAATAAATGTACTAATTGGGGGAAGTAATATCTGAGATGTGAATTACCGGTTGAAGCCAGATATTTGTGACAGCATTCATTCGTATGAAATATCAGCAACAAAAAGAGTTCACTTTCGTGGTGTATGTATGTATATTTGTATGTGTGTGCATAGTTACATAATTACATAGTAACTATGCAGGAAAATTCGAAGCGGGATAAATAAATCTCTAGGGGTGAATTGTGTGGTAGTAACTTTTTGTTTCTTTGCGAAACTATACAGTGAAGTATAATTGATTTGTAGTTTTTAAGAAAACTTTTTATTTATTAGACCGCTTCAAGCTACTGAGGAAATTTATGGTATCAGGTGTACGATATCTAGCCCTGCAATATTCGCAAGTGCGGGAAAAAAGTGTAAGCCAGGATGTTGAATCTCAGGCTGGCGAGAACAGAACAGCTGAGAGGAGGGTGCAGAGATGATTGCGCCTCAGCGTATAGACATCTGTCGCTGAAAGTACTCGAAGCAATACCAAGTCGCACTGGCTGGTTAGATAACGAACAATTCCCAGTAAGGACACTCACACCCCTAGAACGATTTTGGTATAAGTTTCCTCGAGCGCTTTCGATCCAGAAGGATCTCGCGACTCTGCGCTTACCTAGCGCTCGCTGAGTTGGCGTGAAGCCCACTTTTTCAGGAGCAGTCCACAGGTTTTGAAGAGAACCTCAGTGCTCTCATTTAGTGGAGAAACCGTCTCGAGGGTACCCTGCGTAGCTCTCACTGTGATGAGGAACGACGATAATGTTAAGCAAAAAATTTGAGATGATAGTACAGTGGGTAAGGTTCTTTTTTTTCAAAAGATATAATGCACTGTAAATTTGCAGCGCTCTGGAGTTTATTAAAATTGCAATTTATTTCACAATGAGTTCCAGAATATACGTTTCAAACGAAGAATATTCAATACGTAGCTGAAAACTTAAAATAAGGTACAATAACATTGCTTGTATGGGATGACTGCGTAAACCTTGAATGCGAAAAAGATAATTCGGGAAACAGGTGTAATTTATATGGTTTCGGTTAAATAATGTGGTTCATTATTTAAAAAAAAAGCTAATAAACAAATGTTGATTAAAAAAATATTATAAATATTAAACGAAAAATCATTGCGTACTCAGTTGTGCTTGTCATCGTAAGTACAGGGTGTTCCATTCACGGGCACTTTGAATAACATTCCCAGTTGTTCCTCGTCTTGCTTCTGCTATAGCTTTCTAGAAACGTCTGAGCAGTGAAATTTTAAGCATAGACAAATATACATCCACAGAACGCACAGAATGCGTACAATTTTATTTTGAAAATAACTACTCGAATATCTTAACTCAGCGCGCGTACTGGCGAAAAAACTTCAATCGTTCATCGCCTACAGTTAATGCGATAAAGTCTCCCTTGCGGAAATTCGTTCCTTGTCGGAGTGTATTAACATGGAGGCTCTTCATGAAGATGAAGAGAACCTTGGGACGATGCCGATGTTTATGGCAATTGATTACCATGAAAACCACTTTGAAGAAGTGAAGGAGGAATTGCATTTGATTCTCTATAAAGTGTAATCGATTCAATGTTTGCTACTTCTGGATAAGCCGCGTTGTTTGGAATATGGCAGGAAGATGCTGGAATTTGCCCAAATTAAGAAAATTTGTGTAGTTATGACACACTCAGCGGAAAGGTAAATAAATAAAGCTGTCAGTTCTGGGGCACTAAAAACCCGATTGCATGAACAACCTCTGTATGATGTGTTATGTGTTCGATACGACTATCGGGCTTTTCTTTTTCGAGGATGATTAAGGCCGAGCTGTAACTACATATATATGGTGACCATTACGATCCATGAACTAGAAAATTTTAAAATTTTTGCAGCCATTCATCTAGGCAAATCAGTTAGTTATTGTTATGGCGCAGCATGCCATATGGCGCGGCAGATCATGAATTTGCCCGAGGTAATACTCCCTTGGTGGCTCCTCTCCAAGAAGTGCGATTTCTATCGACATTACCGCTCACACGTTTTGACAGCGTGGGACTTTTCACTGTCAAGTTACTTAAAGGGAGAGGTGTGCGGTACGATGCAGAGGATACCGAAGGTAGCGCCTTCGAAAACCGGTAATTGATTTTTAGGCGCATTTAATGTGACGTCAGTAAAAAAACTAAGCAAACTTGTATGTATCATACATAAAGCTTTATGTGTGTACGATTTATTCTATATTCTTAACTTTCCATAAACTTTCTCTTGTTATCCATTTTCTTCACGGAGAAAGTTTTAAAATTTGAATAGGTCGAGTCAAGGAGCACCAAATCTGGTTCCTAAAAAACTCAGACTTTAAATTGTATTTAGAGCTCTGGAAAGAGGATAGACAATCAAGGAGGGAAGGAGGAAAGTATCAGAGAAAGAGATAGGAAAGAATTTCGTTTCCTTGAACACCGGAGTGTCCTGGAAACCATATAAGTACAAGCCTGTTTTGTCTTGCGACAGAATAAATTTTCTTCTTACATTCTTGAACAATCTTTGAGGTTTGCTTCGCGTTCTTCAGGCCTTCAGTGTAGCCTGAATGTCACTGAAAATTCTAATCTGTTTCCTGCTGCAACACCTCTCGATTATCCATTCGGCTACTTTCAGAATGGCAAAAATTTTCGTTTGGAAAACAGTTGCCATTTCCCCCATAGCACGGTATTCACGGTACTTGGAAAACCATACGCCGTATTCTCCAGACCTTGCACCGACCGATTACCAGCTTTTCCGCTCCCTGTGAAACTATCCGAAGGGCGTTATCTTCGATAACAAAAAGGTCGTTTAAAACTGGCTCAATAACTTCTTTGACGCCAGACCAGGCAATTTTTGGCGGCAAGGCATCAATAAGTTGGTAGAGAGGTTGGAAGAAGTTGTAAATAGCAACGGGAAAATATATAATTGATTAACTTATTGATATAATATTGTTTGTTTTTTGTTTAAATAAAAGTCTTCGGTAAAAAAATCTACGAAATGATAGATGCATTTTTCCGTAAATTATGCATAGTTATCATGTGAAGTATAAACGGAACACCCTTTACAAGTGCCTATACATATCACCAAAGTTCTCGGTATTAGATTTTTTAGCTGCATTTGCTTTCAGAAATTTTTTGCAGCTCATAACACCAAAGTAGAAAACCAACAAATGAAAAACGCAAACTCAAACCTGTGTCAGTTGGCTGGAAATGCTTTCTGTTGGAGCACAAAGGCAGAATTTTGCATAAACCGAGAGTGTATTTTAATTTAAGAATGTCATTTATGTTTGCGCATGCATGCAGGTATTAAAAATAATTGTACGTTGTATACTGCGTTGCTGCTTGTCTGCAGATGCACTCGAAAGGTGCTTGCTGTCGAGAGAGATGCTCACCGAATTGCTAGTCCTTAGCAAAAGTGTATTTAAATTTAACTTTTGCTGCTCCGATTCTTGAATTTTTTTGTTTTGGCTGTAGATTTGTTGCGCAAATTAACAATTTCCGCATTTTCATGCAGATTTTCTACTCACTCATGCCCACAGATTTCCACATGCACGAAACGCATTCGTGGAGAACAGGCGCAAAATACCATTACAGCTACATTTTGGAGAAAGAGGAAGAAATCTTTATAGCGTTCATACAATTTTCCTTTCAATAATAAAGGTCGCACAGAGGTAGCAAATGAAGAGTTGTGAAGCTTACTAAACTCAATTGGCAATAAAATTGGTGATTTTATACCTAGGAGCTATGCTTGGTTGTCATAAAAGCCGTGCCCAACTTTTCTATCGACAAGCAGTGCCTGCAATCAATTCACGGGCTAACTGTTTGCTTAATTGACCTATTAGCCGCAATTAGGATTCCATTTTGCATTTGTTTACCTCTTTGCAGTGAAAGGGAATTTCAAGTAAGCGGTCAGCATAGCAAGTGTATTCTCAGTACTACTCGACCCTGAAATATGCTACATTCGCTAATACCAATCGAAAAGTTTATGATTGGGTGAAGTAAAAAGGAAAGTAAAATATGACAAAAAAAATACTGCTGAGTGCATCGCATCCATTTCCTTTTGGACGCGCCTGTGCACCATTTCCGAATAGCACAGGCACTCGATGCTGTCACTGACAGCACGTGTCTTGCTCAGCTACTTATCTACTTAAATATGTACACAAACACACGCATGTATTTAGATATTATAATGCTGCCTTCCCTCGTTCTTGCTTTCATTGACATTTTGTACCATTCCACAGCTCATATTTGTATCGTCTATTATATATATATATAATTGGCGCGTACTCTCTTTTTGGGTGTTCGGCCGAGCTCCTCCTCTTATTTGTTTCGTGTGTCTTGATGTTGTTCCACAAATGAAGGTACCTAAAGTTTCAAGCCGACTGCGAACGGCAGATATTTTCTTTTTTTTTTATAAGGAGCTTTTTCATGGCAGAAATACACTCGGAGGTTTGCCATTGCCTGTGTCGTCTATAGTGCTGCCTTTTTTATGTTATAACCATTTGAAGCAGCTTTGCCATAATTTCGGTGCTTGTTTCCTTTGAAATAGCCTGGTCCTTGCGTGGGCAGCTAATTGCTTACTTGTTATCATTTTTATTTGTTTGCTTATTCTTTGCATTTATTTCTATTTATTCGAGACAATGATTTGGGAGTTGACTTCTGCATTTATGAGTATCTGTTTATTTAAAAATTACATAATAAGCCCTATTATAGTAGTCATTGGCGACACCATGCGGCGTCGAATGGCCAATACATGTATTTGGGTATTGCTGTGGACGTTATCGATAACTGCCAACGACTATTTCTTATACTCATGACTAGAAGGAACTTTGTAGGTAATATTTTTCTACAGTATACTCTATGTGTATAGAAATGTTGCATGCTTGAAAACAGATTCAAATAATATGATTAGTAGATGTGTCGCTTTACGAAGACCTTTTCCCTAGTTTCTTATGCAGGGTATTCAAGTTGAGTTTTCTTTTCGAATTCAAATTAAAGACATTAACTTTACAGTTCAAATTAACACTAGACGCTATTCTATACTGCACCCAACCGCTCCAGAAATGTACCAAAATGCGGCAGCGCAAGTTTGATGAGAAACAAACACTGTATCATCTTAAAAAGGTGTAGAGGAGAATATTCTATATCCAATCCTAGTAATTCAGCTATAAGATTTCTTGCGGGCTTATATTGTTCACGTGCCCAATCTATAACTGGGAGAAAGTTTTAAGACCTTTTTGACAAATTTGAACTCAAATAAAAGCCGCTGTATTTCACCTAGCTACAAATAGATTTCTAATGATTCGTGATCAGATTGCCATTCATAAGCAAAACATTGATATATTGCAAAACTTTTGCTATGCAATACTTTGTTTCGGCAAAGAGAGACCTCCTACCCAGTTACCGGCATCCCCTTGACAGTTTTTAAAGGGGAATTGCACAAATTATTTCTCTGGAAAGCACAGAAAAGATGGAGCTCCATTTCTTCATGTTCTATCTCGAAAACCCTTTGACCCCAATACAATATACGAAGAACTCAAAAAGGAAACTCGTAGCTGCGTTTACCAGTCACTGGACGATTGGACCACACGCGGTAAGCCTGGGGTTACCATTTAACCCCCATTGCAGATGCTGTGGGGGCCTTTCAGAGAAAGAGACTGTAGAGCATTTTCTCTAGGTAAGGTTTTAGTGAGTTAGTCATACAGACCGACTACAACCATAATCTAACTTATCCACAAATGGAGGGACCTACACTTTTAAGCCGACTCCGAACGGCAGACATTTTTTGTTTAAAGAGCTTTTTCAGAAATGCACTCGAAGGTTTGCCATTGCCTGCTGAGGGGCGACTGCTATAAGAAAAAAATTTGTCTTCATTATAGTCGAATCTATGTTTTCCGAATTCCGAATGGTAGTCACGTACCAACTCATTCGGTAACGGCGGCTTGGTATCACTATATTAGGGAATGGTATTGTAATTGTGTGACACTGCGATTTTTCTAATATCAACTACCCCTCGGTAGGCAATGGCACACCTCCGAGTGCCATTAGTCTTGCGGAGTGGGCTTAAAACAGTAGGCCCATCATTTCATAGAACAACATCAAGACGCGCACCACAAAATAGAAGTGAGAGCCCAGCCAAACACCCCCAAATAAAGGCTGTATATAAATAGCTCAAAAAGTAGAAATGTGGGCGTTCAATTTTATGGCTAAATATAATATTTTAAGCATTTCTAAATTTCAATACTGCTAAGTTTTATTTAAAATTGCGTTAGATCTTTCTCTCAAAGGCGCATGTGTTACCAATTAGCTTTAGTTGAGTGCGCTTGTACTTATACTTTTCTTATCACTTCACTGCACACTTTTAATTTAGTCTGGGAAGATGCCATTTCCTCAAAAACCGTCACTTTGAAGTTGACCTTTTCAAAGTTTCGTATTTGATTCCAGTCATTTCAAGCAATTCTTTTACTTTAGTAGCAAGAAAAAATCCTTATTTTTACTATATTTATTTCATTGAATCCGCTGCCATCAAAACGTAGTACCCGTAATGCTTAGCTTGCCTTTGATGAACAGCCACGCATCATTTTTGCTTTTCCCAATATTTGTTTTTGTTTTTACAATTCTTTTTCATTTTTTGACCGCTGTTTTCTTTTTTAATTTATCGTCAACAATGCACAAATTACGATAATTTATGAAAACGCGTTTATATACTTGTACATAAATCAAAAATGTACACACAGTGTATGCAAATATGTACGGGAAGTCAAGTGCTTCACTATAACTTATAAAGCAAGCAAACATTGGCTGAATAAAAAATGACGAGCAATACTTAAATAAATGAGGTTTACGATCACGAATGAAAGCTGGTAATAACAAACAAAAATAAAATGCGAGTATATGTACATTGAGGAATATGGAGAAGTTCAGATAGAGTGGACTGTTTCCAATTAAATGACTCTAAGAATAGCGTCCATCTCAACTGTCTTCAGTTCTTTTTTGGCCGTACAACTTATGCTGGATGCTGACGAGTCTGGCAACTTCAAGACTTTAACTTTGTTAAAAGATTGCATACTTCTTTAAATTTATTCTAAGGCAATAATTCTATAATCTGTTTACCAATCCTATTAAAACTGGGTTGCAACCTCTACTTGTGGTCGTCAATGAGTCTTTTTTGAGTAACTCACAGTAGATCGAATTTCTGTGGATAGTCCAATGACCAAACACTCATCAAGTACACAGATAGTTGGTCATTCAAAATTTTCTGCATTCCTTAATCAGTTTCGATTGAGTTCTGAAAAATGTTTTACACTTTGATCGGAAAAACACTCACAAAACTATGAAGGCGGCAGAGTTTTATTAACAACAGACTCTATTTTGGAGTCATCGGGTTTTAAGAGGTGGTTTTAGGCAAATAAACAAAATTTTCTGTCCTAGTCAGAGTTTAAATTTTTAGTTAGCTTAAATTTTTCAATTTGTGGTCGAGTTCAAACTGAGTAATAATTAACCGATGTGTCATATGAGTTTTGTTTTATCCATCGTCTTTTGCCAGTGAAGATTAAATTCCACTGTTAAACTAATTTTTAACTTTTTCTTTACCAATTGGCTTTTTAAATTTTTTTTTTGGGAGAAAGAAATGGATTATTTTTTCTAAAATTTTTTTGCGCAAATGGTTTGAAAATATTTTATGGTCGATCTTTAGCTCTTGGGTGATGCTACGATTACTAACATGCGGGTAAATTTTATATCTGTGATTTATGCGCCAATTTCGACATTTTCTTTAACATCAAAAATGCCTGAAAGGTATCGACGAAACCAACATTACTCGCAATTAGTATCGTCACCATAAACACCATTTACTATTTCATCGGCCTGGTTTGCATTTTCGCCTTTATCAAACAAAAACTGTAAGCTATATCGAATTTTCTCCAGTGTTAACACCCTGAAACTCACAACTGAATAGAATAACGTAAAAAAACAGCGACATTCGTTCATGTTGTGTATCTGAGTATGGTATGTAGGGCATGCATTAGGATGGCTAAAAAAAAGGTTAAAACATCAGAACATTTTTTGTTTGTTTTTGTGCCATTCTAAAGTGCTGTGGATAAAAAAAGGAATTTTTATTTTGTTTACTAAGTGCCGCCAGTTCTTTTAAAATTATCATTGAATGAGCATGTGAAAAAATTGCTTTTATATATTGATTTGGGAATAAGTTTCCCTCCTTTCTTAGCCAAAGTAACGAACTATTTACACAATTAAATAATACCTGATATTATGTGAAGTATGTGCCACTGGAAACTACAACTTTACTTCGTCTTTTAGGCAGCATACGGATTACTCTGACGAAAAATTCGAGTTTCGAACTGCTTTCCAATAAGGGCAGACTGCATTGATCGGAACAGATGGTAATCCGAAGGTACAATATCTGGGAAATACGGCCGGTGGGGCAAGATTTCCCAATTCAATCCCTCTAAATATTATATTTCTGGACCGATTTAGCAACGTATGGCCTGGAGTTGTCATACAGCAAAATCAGTTTGTCATGTCTACCGTCCATTAGCTGCAGTCGGTAACGATCGCCAATGATGATTTCAGATGGTTTAAAGAGTTCATAATAGATGACACCCTTCTGATCCCACCAGATGCACAACATAATCTTTGAAGCATGAATATTTTTTTTCACTGTCGATGAACCTGGCAGCGATTCACCTGGCAGGCTCCCACATTTTCGATGCTTAAGGTTATCATAAGAGATCCATTTTTCATCGCCGGTGAAGATGCGACGCAGAAAACCTTTTCTTTTCTGCCGTTCAAGAAGCATATCACACGCCACCAAACATCTCTCGATATCCTTCACCTTCAATTGATGTGGCACACAGTTACCCCGACGATTGATCGGTCAACATCCAACTCTTTAGACATATCATCAAGGTTCGACATGCGTCTTCATCCGATAATTTTTGTAGTTGGGTATCTTCGAACTTTTTCGATGCCCGTTCGCAATCTTTATCACTCACGTCGAAATTGCCACTTTGGAAGCGTCGAAACCACTCTTTACAAGTTGTATATGCTGTAGCGTGATTACTGTAAATATTGATCAATATTCGACACGTTTCAGCTGCACTTTTCTTTACTCTTCGAGAGGAACGTAGATATTTTTAGCGTCAGATAAAAAAGGATTTGCTTCAAACGAATGGCAACTACTGCGATCGAGACCTCACATATACACCTTCAAATCACCAGCATATTACTGGAGCGAACACAAAAATAGTATCAGTAGCGACACCTCTTTTACGGGGGAGGAAACGTATTCTCGTATCCAATAAATTTAGCATAGAATGATTACAGGATGATTCTTTTCACAAATACCTAAAAATGAAAAAATAGAAAAATTTAAATAATCTGTATGTTTATCTAATTTAACATTGTTCTTAATTTGGTGGTACCCTGAACCCTATAAAAAATACGTAAACAAAAATTTTGTTTTAGTTAAAGCTAGAAAATAATTTTTTGGACTTTCATGAAGGGACATTAAATGAGGAGGCTAAATAAAACCCATTTGTAATCATTTTGTACCAAACTTACAGAAAATTGCATGTTTTCCTGTGAAAATTCAATAGTAATTTTCCAAGCGCTGGGTAAATAATATTAAATGGAAAAAATAGTATATTTGACCGCAGAACAATTGGCAGTATCGTATCGTCGGGAAAAACTATTTAGTTTTGTATTTTTTGGCCTTCCTAATATACTACACATATAATATTTTCATGGCGTATAACCATCCATCAAAATTCTCGCTTTCAGTTTAATATATGATTAATTGTCTGGACGTTTGAATAAAACAAAATCTATCACTTGTCTTACATTCAAACCCATGTATACAACTGTTTCGACTTGCAACCTTGGCATGGCTATTTGACTAGCTGCTCTACTATTTATTCCAATTTTGTTAGGATATGCATTAGCAGCGTGGCCATCCCCATCTAACTAGTGATGCGGCCTTGCAAAGTCCAGTTGCCCTTGACATCTGACCGATCTACGCCTTTCTGGTACTTCCTGTTCCTATGTGGCCTTTTGCTGAGCTATGCATTCATATTTTATAATTTTCTATGTACATTTACGATATTAAAATGTCAATTTCATTCAGCAACGGAGCGTAGGAATGGAACGTCAGCCATATGATTGATTAGTTGGCTCGTAAAATTGTAGCTAACTTTGGAAGAGTGAGAAAGGAAGAGGCGTTAAATAGAAGGAAGTAGAGAAAGAGAGAGGGTAGAGAGAGAACCAGAAACAAGGACAAGAAGATAAGAGTTAAAGAGGGCATGAAGAACTTCCTTCAAATGTATGAGTTTGTGTTTGATGGCAATTGATTTCACACCCATTTCTAATTCTATGCGCATACGTTAACTTTAAGTGCCCATGAATAAGTACAAGCAATAATACGTATTGTAAATGCCAGCTTGTGTTTATTAGGCAAAGGGATAACCAAAAAACATTTTCAAAAATGTGAAATAAATGAATATGCTCAAACGCATAAATAGCAGAATTAAAGTATTATTTGATGTGTGCATATGCATCCAAGCATTCATACATATACACAGAATATTTTAAGTACTTAAGCTCTCAGATGCTGGCTACTTGAATTTTGTGCGAAAAAAATTTGAATCGTTTTTCCATATAAAGGATTTTCCGCTTTTGATATGATTTCTTCTGTAAATAATTTGTTTTTTAGTAAATTCAAATGTATTCAAGTTTTACATACAAAGTATGTATTCAAGTTTTCCATTAACAGGTGTTATTTTGAATAGCCCGCTATTTCGGTAGGTGCTACTTTTGAAGCTGTCTTTTTTTGATATTTGACAAGTAGAAACTACGCCATTAATAAAAATGGAACGATACACGCTTAAACAACGCACTGAAATTATTAAAATTTATTACAAAAATGGTGAAAATTTGGCAGAGACGGTTCGTAAAACATTTTTGGGTCATCGTGAAGCACCTTGTCGGACCGCAATACAGAAATTTGTGAAAAAATTCGAGCTGTTGGGACAAGTTAGTGATGGGAAGAATAAAACCCGTGCACGTGGCTCTAGAAAAGCCGAATATATTGCTGTTGTAGCCGAAAGTGTTGAAGTAAACCCAGGTTTGTCCATTTCTCGTCGTTCCTTGGAATTAGACGTTTCACAAACGTCATTGCACCGTATTTTGCATAAAGATTTGGCTCTTAAGGCTTTAAAGTCCAATCAACACAAGAACTCAAGCCGGCCGATCAGCAACAACGTCGTGTCTTTCCTGATTGGGTCGTTGAAATGCATGAAAATGATCCGAAATTCCATCGAAAAATCATCTCCAGTAATGAGGCCCACTTTCACCTCGGTGGCTTTGTCAACATGCAAAATTGTCCGATCTGGGGCTCAGAAAATCCAAGAGTTATTGTTGAAAGGCCCCTCTATCCTCAACGTGCGACTGTTTGGTGCAGTTTATGGTCCGGCGTAGTCATTGGACCTTACTTTTTCGAAAATGAAGCTGGAGCAACAGTTACGGTGAATGGATTGCCCTATCGAGAGATGATTAACGATCTTTTATGGCCGGAATTGGAGGGTATTGATCTGGACAACGTTTATTTTCAACAAGACGGCGCTGCGTGCCATACAAGCAACGAAACCATTGATCTTTTATAAAAAATTAGTACCTTTAAAATGGCTTCCGTGGCTTCTATTGCAGGAATGAGACCGATTATCTAAATTTTAGCACTTTATCCCAAATCGGATCGAATGTAATGGAAACGTAGAGTATGTGAGTCCATTGGTGGATACCATTCAATGCCATAACTTCTTGAAATAATCAAATCACCGAATTTTTGTCCCAATAGTTCGATTGTTTCACGTGCTCCGAGGCACGTAGTCCCATCTTGTTGAAACCACATGTTATCAGGATAAACTGATCATAATTTTGGCCACGAAAAGTTGCCAATAAACGATCTTTACCTCTCTTCACTGAAAGACACGATGTGTCACCAGCTTCACGTCATTTATTTATTTATTTAGTTCTAATATAATAAATATAAAAATTTCTTGATCGACACTTACAGTTGGGAGAAATACGGATAGCTGATTCCACCCCACCAAAGAGTCGTTTTAAAGGAATTTATTTGGTGTTGTACTGTTCTTGAATGGGATAGTTTTTTTCCGTCAAGCAGGTTACCCAGCGGGAATATCTCATTCAGTATACTCAATCTAAGAGCGCATATCTGTTTTTCGTCGATGCCTGCTTCTTCGATGGATCTCTATCGATTTAAGTTCTCAAAATTGGTAAAGGAAGTGAGAGGTACCACAACAAGTAAAACCAGCTTCAAGCTCATAAAATTGATTATGGATTAAAGGTAATTTAGAAAAACAATCAGGACCCTTAGGTTCAAAGTTATCGAATTAGGTTTCCCTGCTGGCCTGCTTGAGAATTTTACTATCAGCACAGTCTTGCTAGTGAATAGTTTGTGGATTTTTTACGCATTGGAACAGACCGTTTTGTTTATTCACCGCACCACTGCGCTGGAAATGAGCCTCATCAGGGAAGTTTAGTTTTTAAATAAAAATCGTAAATTTTTTATAAATATTTATTTATTTCAATATTTAAGTAAAAACAAAAAAAAAGAAAAGTGTGTGTAGCATAGTACACATAACAGAAGTGAAGCTTTCAAGGCAGGCAAAGAAAGAGGTAGGGACCCTAGAGAGAATGAGAGAGAGACAGGGAGAAAGAAGATATATCTAAATCAATTCACAGCATTTGCAGAGAATACAAATATACAAAATTTATAAAAATATATATAAAGTCTTTCTCTCTCCATTTCCTTTACATAATATCTTTTTTCTCTCTCGCGGAACGAAAATGCCCAAAACGTTGCATGGCCTTGAAATTTTACTCTCCATTCTCGCTCGTGCAGCGACGCCTAAGAAGTTTCACTTCAAAAACACTGACTATGATAACTAAATCAGTACAAATAACATGCAGGTGCCACTATAAATTAAATTAAAATAATTTTAAATTATATATATTTTTTAAAGCCACTCCAGGAAGCGATATGGCAAACGCCCTCTCACGCTCACGCTCTCACCAAATGCCCTAAGGGCACCACAAACTGGTGCACTCATAGCTTATGTTGCCTTAGAAGGACTTAAAGAAAGTAAGTTTGCATGTCGTAGCTTTCTTAGCGAATGATATCAGGGTAGTCAAGAAAACCATTAAGGACGAGTAAGATAAATGCGCAATATAAAATGTTTCTCCTATAGTCAAGCAAATTTAAATTTATAAGCGAACAATGTGGGTTGTTCAAGTTCCTTGAAGCAAATTAAAGGTCGTAATGAAAATTAAATTAAATCCACTTGCACTGTTGATATCTGTTGGTAAGTCTAATGTAAAAAGGTTGCTAAATATGGGCCACATTCTCAAGCCGTGACCTGATAAAAGCAATAGGGTTCTTAATGTATATAAATATATCTGAAAAGTCAGAATTATTACGACGAGCAAAAGTTTATATTGAGTAAAAATAGATTTGATGCAACGAAATCAATATTAAGCACGAACCTTGAGTTGAAATAAATTGCCAGATCTTTGAAATGAACCACTGAATCACTGCCAGACAACCAGATTCTGTAAGACGTTTATTGGGTTGGCAACTAAGTAAATGCGGATTTCACTCATAGATGGCTTCAGTTGAATATTTAGTTGGCAATTCCGCAGTCAATCAGTAAAAAGAGTTTCTTGATCGGTTACGTAGTTTTCGTTTGGCGTTTGTTGAAAAATGGAAAATCAAAAGAAACATTTTCGTCATATTTTAGTTTTTTTATTTCTGCGAGGGGAAAACCGCATCGGTAGCTCATAAAAAGTTATGTACTGTTCATGGTGATAAAGCCTTAAAAGAACGGCAGTGTCAAAATTGTCTTGCCGAATTTCGTTCTGGTGATTTTTAACTGAAAGATGAGAAACGCTCTGTTCGTCCAGTTGAAGTTGATGACGCCGTAATCAAAGTAATAATCGATTCGGATCGTCACACTACAACACGCGAAATTGCAGAGAAGCTTCATATATTACATACATGCATTGAAAATCACTAAGAGCAACTTGGCTATGTTCAAAAACGCATTTAACGCAATGCATTAACAGCTGCGATTTGTTTGTTGCTAAAGAAATGTAATGAAAATGATCCATTTACCGGACGACTGATAACTGGCGATGAAAAATGGGTTGTTTACAACAATTCAAGCGGAAAAGATCGTCGAGCTGGCCAGGTGAACTTTCTCAAACAACATGAAAAGCTGATATTCATCAGAAGAAGGTTTTGTTAGCAGTTTGGTGGGATTATAAAGGAATCGTCTACTTTGAACTCTTACCACCCAACCGAACAATCAATTACGATGTCTACATTGAACAACTAATAAAATTAAACAATGCAGTTGAAGAAAAGCGGCCCGAATTGACAAATCGAAAAAGTATTGCATTCTTTCCATCATGACAATGCAAGGCCACACTGATTACTTTTTGTTTCCATCTTTACAAAACTCGTTAAATGGTAAAAATTTCAACAATGATGATGATGTCAAATCGTACCTGATTCGGTTTTTTGCTAATAAAAACCAAAAGTTTTATGAACGTGGGATTATAATGCTGCTTGAAAGATGGCAAATAGTCATTGAACAAAATGGGGAATACATGATATAATAAAGGTATTTAGTTCCACGAAAAAATTGTGTTTAATTTTGGGGTTTTGTCAATGTTTACCGCTGAAGTACAAATAATTATTATAAATATTGAGTTTTTGTTTTATAAAAATTACTAATATAAAAAAATGCATAAATTTTACATATGAAAAATGTTAAACTTCAATATATTCGCACTTGCCATGCATTTAAGTCTGCATAAATCATTTTGTGATGTTGCGACTAAAACTTTCAAATCCTATTCATGTTTTGTGCAGTGGCTAGCTAAATTACAGAATGAATCAATGTATGATCAAGTGATGGATGCACGGAAGCTATATTAGAGCCACCACACAGCGGCTAATACATAAATTGCTTGCATGGTACAGTGACTGCTGGCTAACGATTTTTGGTCGGCCTAATTGATTTATAAATAAAATCAAAAAGGAAAATGTAATAGAAGTGGGATTAAATTGAATGTAAACAGGTGGAAAATTTTATAAATGCCTAACAAATTGAAATATAAAAGGAGAATCACTAATAGAAAAGAATAGTGAATGGAATTTTTTGTTAACTACATTGGAATAAAATTGAAATTCAGTAACATATGCACGTGCTGCTTGCTTGAATACTGAATGTGGTATGCTTGGAAATAGGAATTAAGAGTGTGTGGAAAAAAGGAGATCAAAAAGGTTTATTCTGCGAAATGAACAACAATATTGTTAATAAAATGGCAAATATGGGTATTGTTGAGTATATACGCATGTAAGCTCTAAAATATGACAAAAGAAAAAATAAAATTATATTAAAAAAATATTTTCCCAGCTAAATCATGACAGAAATGTAATATGATAAGAGACCCAGCATTGCGTTGACCTGTGGCAAAAAAGAGGCTTAACTGAAATGGCTCTGATTGAAGAGAGGAAGAAAAAAACTAAAGGCATACAATATGAAAATATGCTTGTTAAATATTTAAGGACAGCTTAAAAACTAAGTAATTTTAATATTTTTTTTAACTGAAGAATATTCATGAGCATTATTGGGACATATATTTCAGGGTAATAGTTACACCCCGCCCATGAGCGCGACAAGTCGAAAATATGTAACGGATGATTTTTTAGCTATTATCTTTTTAAACAGTTGGCTTAAACAGCTGACGCAGGTTTCGTGTTTTGTTTCGCTGTCAAACATCTTCAGTTTGGTCCATTTAACCATGAATCGTCTTACAAACGAACAACGCTTGCAAATCATTAAATTTTATTATAAAAATGTGTGTTCTGTTAAGAAAGTTTATCGCGCGCTTCTTCCATTTTATGTTCAGTTTAATCGACCCACTGAAGCGGCTATTCGAGCTATTATGACTAAATTTAGAACCACATTTACATTATTGGACATCAAACCAGCAACACGCTTACGTAGAGTGCGAACTGAAGAAAATATCGCAGCTGTATCGGCCAGTGTTAATGATGACCACCAATTATCGATTCGTCGCCGTTTGCAGCAATTGAGCCTCTATTACTCAACAACGTGGAAAATTTTGCGAAAGGATTAAGGTGTGAAGTCTTTTAAATTACAGCTGGTGCAAGAATTGAAGCCGAACGACCTACCGCAACGCAGAATTTTTGGTGAATGGGCTCCTGGAAAGTTGGCCGAAGATACACCCTTTTATCGACAAATTGTGTTCAGCGACGAAGCTCATTTTCGGATCAATGGGTACGTAAATAAGCAGAATTGTCGATTTTGGAGTGAAGATCAGCCAGAAGAATTGCAAGAGCTACCAATGTATCCAGAAAAAGTCACAGTTTGGTGCGATATATGGGCTGGAGGCATAATTGGACCGTATTTCTTCAAAGATGCTGCGAATCGTAACGTAACTGTGAATGGTGAGCGCTACCGTGAAATGATATCCAACTTTTTTTTGCCCAAAACGCAAGAGCTTGACTTGCATGATATGTGGTTTGAGCAAGACGGTGCCACATGCCACACAGCACGCGTAACAATGGACTTGTTGAGAGGCGAGTTCGGTGAACATTTTATTTTAAATTTAAAACTTTGATGAAAACTTATTGATGTGTTTTCCTATTTAAAAAAATATGTCATGTCAACAAAAAAAAAAATCACAAAAATCAACGCGACTTTTGAGCACTCAGCACTCAAATTACAAAAGAAAAAATTTTCTAGGAATTATATTACAAATTTTTAAATTTTCATGAACATTTTTTTTATGTTTGTTTTTTAATTTGCACAACGTTTGAAACTTGGAGTTTTGGATATGATTTTTGTAGAAAAAGCTACAAAGCTGTAGCTGTTTCTTAAAAAAATATTAAATATTAAAATAGTACGAAACTTTTCTTGTTCTCGAAACTGAAAAGGCCCATGAAAGGACGACGCTACGCTACGATTGACGAGATAAAGACGGCATCGAAGAAGAAGCAGGACAAGATAAAAGAAAAAATGATTTTTTGAAGTGCTTCGGAGATTAAAAAAAAACGTTTGCACAAGGGCATAATCTCTCATGGGGATTTCTCTGAAGAGGACAAAATATATATTAATGAATAAATAAATAAATTTTTGAGAATTCGTGATACTTTTTGTTTATGGTTTATTATGGAGAATTAAGGAAAACCAAATCATATTTCACCGAGACAATGCGAGCTTCCACGTATCGGCTCACACAAGAGAGTTGTTGAGCACTCAAAAGATCGAATTGTTGGGTCATTTGCCAAATGATTTCCTTTTGCTCACGAATATCAAAAATATATGGCGAAATTACGTACTTCAACGCCTGAAGTAGCTGTAAGCCTTTGGATGTATCCACTTGTGAGTGGCAAAAGTGCTTTGAAAATTTGCTCAAGCGGATGAGAGGAGAATATATTGAAAAGCAATAAAACCATTTTCATTATAATTTTCCTGTGTCTTTTTTTTATTGAGCACAAATTATAAAAGGCAACCCTCATATGTGAGCATTACATTTGGATTAGCGGTTTCATGCATGAAATTCCGTGCTTATTTTTTATCGGTTAATGTAATATAAGTTGAAATTAAGTTATCGGTTCATGCGTGCACCTAAAGACACTGCAAAGGGCCATTCACCGTCCACAGACTAACTGTAACAGTTTTTCTTAGAGGAAATGATCAATATCTGGGGCACCACAGAAGTATAGAAGTACACGATTGTGACTGAACTCCACGTTTACTGGTAGTCAGCAGCATCGGCTATATTCAAAAAAGGTTCAAAAAAAGTTCACAGGTTTTTTTTTACTATGCGATTATAAGGGGCACTGCTGCATTTCATGACACCATAAATTTTATACACACAAAAGTTTACATACAAACATACAACTGTATACATACTTACATACAACAGTTTACACAGATGTACTCCCATGGTCCCAATGTAAAGTTAAATCTCTCCGAATTTGGATAAAGAAAATTGCAAACGCATGGAAAATGGCAAACTGCCATAAACCACAAAAGCAGTTGCTCTCAGTGGTCCACGGAAAACACAAACTATCCATTATGTATGTGTATGTATATAGACTACAACTCAAATCCACTTGGCGGTTGAAGCAGCTCAAGTGTGTTGACAATGTGTGAAATGATTTGGTTTTACAAACGAACCAAAAATCTGAATTCAGTTTAGCCGCAGTGCTGAGTGCTAAAGTACTTAGTTAGTTTTCTGTGGCTTTTCCCAACAATGTTGGCATAGTTGTGGCAACATTTATTGTTTTAGCCCGCATTAAAATAAATAAGCTTACTGACCAATTTCCTTTGCAAGCGCACTTAACACCGAGAGTTACTATGTAGGTATGTGGGGAAAGGCGGTAAAAGCACTACCAACCAAGTTTGGCATTGAATGCAGTGGATAATGAAAAACGTGGGTTTTATTTTAGCTTTTTACGTATGAGTAACATTTTTGGTTGGCCTTTTCATTTCTTTGTCGAAATTCGTCTAATTTTTTTCGTTTACTCATTTTGTGGATATTTAGTGATTTCCACTTCTTGGCAGGCAAGCGGTCTGGTATTTTTCCAGAAAGTGTGAACACATTTAAATTGATGAGCAAAAATAAATTACCCATTACATTTGTGTGCACTTAGTGAATTAATTGGAAAATCAGACGCAGGGTGAGGGCACCAGCGAACAAAAGGGAAGAAATCAAAAATTTCAGTGATAAAATAAGCAAAGAGAATAAATAAAAAGGAAAAGGATGAGTGAATTTTAGGATATATTTATGTATGCAAGTGGCAGAGCGTTTATTTAGCTAATACAAAGTGGAAGGCCGGCTATAGAGCGAATAACGTGGCGTCTGTGGCGAAGTGTTTGTATAAGTTAATGGTCATTTTTTCGAGACGCTTGTGTTTATTTATATGAGTTTAAAGCAGCACGTGTGCTAGTTGGGAAGCTGATTAACGGAAGTGGTTGCTACCGCAATTACCAACTGCATGGAGCTAAGTGAAGAGCGCATGTGATTTCTTAGCTTACACCAAGTGAGGCATGCGCTTTATATGTGTTTGATAAGAAGAATTTTAGGCATTGAGGTAGAGTAAAGAAAAAATATTGAGATGAAGCTGGTAACTAACATTCTCTTAGCAAAATTTAGGCTTAGTGGCTGAATAATTACACTCTTCTAGAACCTTTTTAGGAGCCAAGCTAAGATTTTTTTAACGTGAAGTTCGAGCGTCGATCATTAATTGCTTCATAAGCCGGCTGAGCATTACATACATGTTGTGCTTGATGATGCAATACTGTATACAAAGGTATAATATTCCAAAAGCAATGCAATTGAATAGACTCAGCAGGTAGTCCAACTCAGCGAAGCATCGACTCCAAATACTACCTGTTGAGTGTGGGAAAAATTAATAAATCGAAAAAGAATAGAAAAAAATCGTAGGAAAAGAATGGGAATTTGTATTACGAATAAAGAATCTATCGAGAGGTTATGTCGGGAATAAATATTAAATAAAAAATTAAAAAAATTTAAGTTTGTTGTATAAACCCATTTTTAACATTTTTTTCTTCTTATGGAAATTCCCGCTCGACTCGTTTCGGGGTTGCGCTCCACCTACAGCTTAGATTTTTAATTCAAGTATTATACATTTTTGGATAGCAAAATAGACTTACTAGTTAAAAAAAAAATGTTGATAAAAAAGTTTTTTTTTAATGATGTGAAGTAGGAAACACTTACTCAAAAGCTTGTAACATTGTAAATTCAGATGCTTACGAAATGCCCATTTTGAACTGTAGGAACTTGTTCTAAGCTTTACGCTTTACGCTTTACCTAAAAATAGTTAAAAATTTAATCCATGAACTAACATTTAAAGAAAGTGGACGCGCAAAAATGTTTTTCAGTTTCAAAAATAGTTTTGTTTACTCATTTATTTACAGAAAAGAACTTGGTAAAATATTTTTCCGTACTGCAATCAAATTCGTAGTTTTTAAAAACTTTTTGAGGTTAGGCTTATATGAGAGGTGTAGGTAAACCGATTTCAGTCATTTTAAAGGTGTTTACTTACATTATTATTATAAATATATGAACAAAATTTCGGAGCTGTACATTCATCGGGGTACTTTTTGTGAGATTTTTAATCGTGTTTGGTATTAGGTTTGTATGGTAGATATGCATTCAAGTAAATCGATTTTCCTGATGTTTCTATGCGTTTACTTTTTATATTTATTATTATAATTATGTGGACGAAATTTTGGCGTCTTCTATTCATCGGTTCCCCTTGAATTGCATTTTTAAGACGTTTTTGAGGTTAGGTGTGTATGGGAGGTATGCTTTAAAATGCACCGATTATAGCCATTTTAAAGGAGTTTGCTGATGTTATTATTATAAATATATGCGCAAAGTTTCAGAACTGCCATTCGATTCTAAGCATTTTTCAGGTTAGGCTCCTGCAAACCTAACCTGAAAAATGAATGCGTTACACTTAATCGATTTTGCTAACTTTTTGAAGGTTTACTTAGTATACTATTCTAAATATATGCGCTATATTCTTCGATGGCTTTTTACTGGCATTTTTAAGGCATTTTTAAGACATTTTTAATGCATTTTTGTAGTTAGGATTTTATGACGGGCATGCATTAAAATAAACGAATCGTACTCATTTCAGTGTTTTCTTGATTTATGTCTGAAAGGTTTCATACGAAAAAATTAGATCCTATGCTTATATCTATGTGTGAACCACTGTGCTACGCTGCATAATCGTACGTGTTGCTTTTGGCCATTGCCAAACACTCCCAAGTTTACAAACGATATCGTTTTCGTGAGTAAACTTTGATGAAGCGTTTGCTCTTTTACAAACATTTACCATTCAAATTGGTTTCAAGATGTGTTCCAAATGGTTGTTTATTTGTAATTTAGTCTTTCACTCTGCCCAACTGCAGTAAGTAATTTTGTCATTCGTTGGATCACATATGAACTCTCTTACTTGTATGCTTACTACAGGTATGTACCCATGTACATTGACAACATTCAACTGGTCTGTAATTAATGTGAGTAAGTGTTCTGTGGTTAATATACGAATATAGATACCTATGTCTCTCCCATACTCTGCCAGCTTTTTGTTGATGTTGGGAGAGTTGCCAATCACAGGAAAAGAGAAATTAGTTTTTAATGGTATTTACTGAAGGGGATGTATGTAGTTTACGTAAAACTTTTATTCACTGTTTTTTTGTAGTTCGTCATTCAATCTACTCCAGAGCTTTTGCTGGTTTCATAAAGTCTCTTGTTCTTTGACTGGTTGCTGTAGTGTTCACTACCCATTTTATTAGTAGACTACTTAATAAAAGCAGGCGTCCATGAATATGCTGAACGCGTCATTAAATATGAAAGTCTATTCTAAACATTTATTTTTATATACATTTACATCGAACACTTTTGCGTTATTATAAGTTGTGAAACATAATTTTGTTTCTTTCGTATTTATGTATACCTCCAGGCATGAACATTATTAATATACTAATTGTATTCTCAGATTTTATTAACTGGAAAAATTAATATGCAGACCCCTAGCATAGAAGTTCATGACTGAGACAACTAGAGGATGAAAAAGAAGAATTTCTTGGTAATTAACATCCAGGGTGACTCTAACGGAATGAGTATTAGCGAACAAGACTGCGTTTCAGACATTAACATAAATATTTCTACTGGAATAACGGAAATACTTCCTTAGCAAAATTTAGTTCACATTAGGGTGTTACGTTAGGATGATAATAACGTGAGTTAGTAACGATGTACCTTAAGTCAATGAACTTTGTAATAAAATCAAAATATCTTCTCAAGATAAAAACGTTAACGTAATAATATTTATATGTAGTATAGTAATATTTGCATAAAAGGTGGTACACTCTAGTCCACCATCAACCATCAACCATCAACCATCAAAGTTAGTTAAGTATAATTACTTAGGCTATTGTAGCAAAAGGCGTGGGTGCGTGGCTACTATTTGACAATACCCGAGCTCGAAACACCGGGCAAGAAACATCAAATGCTAAACAAGTTTTTTCTAATAGCGGTCGCCCCTCGGCAGGCAATGGAAAACTTCTGTATGTAATTCTGCCATAAAAAATATCCTCATAAAATAAAAAAAAAATCATCTGTTGTACACAGGCGGCATATAACTCAACCTCGGCCCATACTTGCTATAATAAAGTTCAAGTTTGAAAAAGAAATTCGTCTTGATTTCTTGTATTTTTGTTTATTGGCAGTGTTGCATATTTTCTGCTCTATAACGAAATGCGCAACACTGCCGCTAAAAAATTTCCTAAAAATAAACGTGATTTTTGAGCTACCTCAAACTTGCACTTTATTATGCTTAAACTTGATGAGCTATACAATTGCATGAATTGCAATATGTTGCACTGCTATTATTTTGCACACAACTGTACATAACGCAATTTTTCACTAACGATCTCACTGTAAGCTAAATAATTATAAGTACGTTGAGAAGTGTACAAGAATGAATGGCAGTTTAAACTTTAGTTTATTTCTACTTTAAAACTTTAGTCATGAGGCACCTCTAGATTATCTATATCCAGTATCTTCTCGGGACCGGCTTGGAATTCCAATACCTCAGCTCTAGATAAAAATAACTTCTTGTCTCAACATATTTAAGTGATCCCTAGATCTCATTATGAGTTCTATCAAAAATTATTATTTATAAGTTTCTGAGTTTTATTGTACTGCACAGACAATATAATCCAATATCGAGTTACATTTATTTTGATCAAAAATTAAACTCAACCCTAAAAATAAGTTTTATTTTTGATTTAAAAACAATTCGATATGCCTATGATTGTTTTTGAAGCTATTAATTAAAAATTAAAACGCGATTTTAAAGTATGGCTAAATTATAATATAAGTAATCATAAAAGCCATCAAAAAGTATTCCCTTATAAGTTTATTTTCGCAACTGTTCTGCGATATTTGGAAGCTTTTGATATTTCCATTCAAAATTTAAAACTAATCAATATTTTCGGCCCTTTGCCTAACCAAAGTCTTTAAAGTTTTCAAGTATTTCGTTCGCGACATCAAGGCAAAGAGGAGAAAGTGATATCACACTATCATGAGCGAAATACCATTAATCCCAGCATAGGCAAGATTTTCTATTGCCATATCCGCAAATAATTTTTTTGGTCCCCAAATTCGCACTCATGAGCGAGTGTGAAATTCAGGACAAAAGCTCTCTCTTACCTCGACTATTTCCTTCTTTGGAGGCACCCCTGTTCGCACAGTTCTCTACGAGTGCACGTCTGCTACTATGTACTTAAATGGATACTTAAGTGGATACCCTCGAAGGTACTAAAAACCTTCTTTAAAATACTTATGCATTTAAATTAAATATAAAATTATAAAATATTTAAAAAAAACCACATTACTTCATTTCTTTTGGCATTTTGAAGTGCTTTTTTTCTATTACTTATTTATTCAATTTGCAAGCACACTTGGCTTAGCCACTAATTTTTAGACCATTTGTTGCGAATTTATTGCAGCAGCTTATTGCCAAATATAATTGCGCCTGGATTTTCTGCATATAATCGTAACATAAACAAGATGGCCCAGACGTTGTTAGCTACTTAGCTGAAGCCATTATTGGTGATGTACATAGCTGCTGTTGCCGACCCATTCTAGGAATTTCTATGCCAGTAACAACAACAGAAAAAAAAACTACATCTTGTTATGTTTAACATGTGTATTATTTATTTTGTGTTCTTGTTCCTCTACTCGTCGCACGTGTTTAGTACACTCATTGCAGATAAGCTAGCTGTGCTTTTGCTCAGACTTTCGAACGGACCTTTTGTTCGCGTCGAGTCAACGAAAATATTCAAGGACAACCAACCGCCGCACTTGACATGACATGCAACTAAGGACAATATCAGAGTTAACAACAGTCTGAGCGGTTGACATTTGGTGACGGCACAAAGCATCACCATCACAAATACATATATATGTATATGTACTCGTACATTGTAAACACATTTATGTGTGCATGTAGGTATATTAGGGTGGGTCAATTTGTACGCACGAATTTCGAAATTTCGACATATATTCCTAGCGAATTCGGACCGGCAGATATTTTGTATAAGGAACTTTTTCATGGCAGAAATACGCGCGGAGATTTGCCAAGGGGCGACCGTTATTAGAAATCAACTTTTCTATCCTTTTGGTGTTCACGGCTACGCTATTCTAAATGGTAGGCCGCCCACGGCCACCTCTGCTTGGAACACACTGCAGTGATCCGGTAACCTGAATTTAAGTTTGATGGGGAGCTCTTTGCAGAATACTCCTCCTCCAACTCTACCGGCAAACTTCGAGCCATCCGTGAACAGGTTAACCAGGCTATGTCTCCAAGTGTTGCCCCCGGTCCACTCCTCCCTTGATGGAATATGGGTGGAGAAAGTTCCGCTTGGACTAAGCGAAGGCACGCACTGATCCGTCGACGAAGGGATGAACTCAAAGTTTCTGAGGGCGCTTGAGTGCCCATTTGTGAGATTGAGCTTTTAGCCCAAACCCCTCAGTCTTATTGCGGTCCGTGCAGCGGCAATTCTGCCTGCGATGTCTGTAGGTACCGTATTTAACATTACATTAAGCGCTAGAGTAGGAGTAGTTCGAAGTGCCCCACTGATTCCAATGAGTGCAGACCTTTCAACTCTCTCTAGTTTTTTAACTGATGTCGTCCTCTCCAGTGAGTTCCACCAGACAACGACTCCATATAACAAGATTGGCTTTATTGTGGTGTTATAGAACCAAAATACAACTCTAGGCGAGAGTCCCCATCTTTTGCCAATTGCGCCCTTGCATCCATACTACGGTGTTAGTTGTACAACAAAATAATTCGAAGAAAATGTAAAGACATTTTTTGTTTTGCGAGTTTTAGTTGGGATTACACTTCAATTTTGCTTTTCAATAAAGTTTTTACTAAATAAAAAAAATAAATTATGAAATTTTTATTTTGACCTTTACGCGCTCCATTGCTTGTTTGTTTGTATACTGTAGCTGTCTAGATCACAAGTGTCAAATATGATTGACGTACAACGCCATTTACAAAAATTATACATTTTTCGATAGGGAAAAAAGATTACTGCAGGATTAAAAAAATTATATATATTTTGTTTTGTAGAACCTAGTTTTTCTCTTTAAAATGGTAAAAGGGCTGAAGTGCCAGTCTGCCACTCCTCAAGTAGCACTGAAGCGCCGGTATTACTCTTTAAATAGAATATAGATATCAAAATTAAATTATTCTCTTAAAAAAATCCCGAACTACAAACTTGCCTTTACAAAAATTACCAGGATAGTATTTTAGTCGATATTAATCTATATAATAACTTCGTACCAATTAAAGATACTTTCTTGTTTTTAATTTGGGTAGCTTGAAAATGATTTTAGAGCTAAGCTATGGTGGACTTTCTCTGTTGGAATACAATGTAGAATCCGAGTCTGCCTATCGAAAAAAAGACCACCCTAATGTACATGTATTCATACCCGTAGTAACCTAAAATGGAGAATTTTGCCAAAAGTGAATATCAGTTATGCCAAAAAGTACTCACTCATACACTGGCCGCCAAAAAAAATATGGAAAAAAATAATCTAGTATTAAAAATATTTCTCCTAACCTTTTCCAGCTCAAAATTTGTGCAAAGCAAATTGTTTTAGCTATTAGCTGTTGCGACATTTGTTGACCGCTAGTTGGCTCAATTAAGTGCAACAGCAGCTAAATCAAAAGCGGCGGCAGCAGTAGCAATTAATTAAAATTTATTAAAATTTAGTGGCAACGAGACTTTTTGTAAAAGTACTTAACAAAGACAACAATAAGTACAGCACCACCAGACCAGTCGCTCTCCGCCCATGGCACCATAGAAACGAAAATATATATTTTACAAATAATAAATACATAAATTGTTGTAATAAGCAGTACAATAATAAATAATGATGATTATAATAAACTCTAATACTCAAAACTTTGCCTCTTTGCTTGTTGTTGTTATTGTGCGTGCATTTGTGTTTGTACTTCTTGTGTTGTCCTTGGTAACCTCGATGGCGTAATTTAAACTTAAATCAGTTCAAATGAGTTTTAGCAATTTTAATCTACGTTGTCAATCGTAAGAACAAGCCGCACGTCCACCCCACTACTGACTACTGTGTTTGTGCCCACAGTTGAAGTTTTAATTTATATAGATTAGATTTTCTCAGTCATCTGTTGCCAATGGTGGTTCAATTATCTGTAGCGGTCTTTGTGGTGTGGCTGTTTCGCTATTGGGGGTTATTGAACTATGGGTACGTAGAAGATATGCTAATTTAAATACGAAATCGTATTTGTTGAATTTGTGTGTTTCTTTGAATATACCTATGTGTGTATGTATGTACGAGTGTGAGATTTATTTAATTAAAATGCATTTGGGATTATAATTAGGAATGGAGAAGTATCTAAAGCATGTCTTGCTTTTTTAATTTCAGGTTACAATGTCAAGTGTCTCGTGATTTCAGGTAAGAATTTATTATTATTATATTTAAAATTATTATCTTAATCATATTATTTAATTTAAAATTGTATGACTAATTGATAAAAAAAGCACCAGCCAGAGTTAAAATGTAAAATCTTCATCTATAAAATATAAATTTGGAAAGTCTATTACGAATACAGGCCATTACAAAAAAATTTGAGCCAGGTTAAAGTTGCACTTTATAAAAATAAAATTTAATACCCCATAAAAGTGCGTACTTAAATTTTATTTTTAGTTCTGATAAAAAATTTAAAATTCTCATGAAAATTTGTCGAATTTTTGTAAATCCTGTACAATATTTTATATTTGGTTTATATGATATTTGTTGTAGAAAGAATGACTTAAACAAATTATGAAAATTGAAAAAAAAACCACATTTTTTTTAAATCTGGTTAAATTATCGTGTTTCTCATTAGTTTACCAGCGTATACTTTTCAATTTCAAACGTTTATTAACAAAAAATGGTTACAAGTTTAATCTTCAAAATAAAAACCATCGCTAACGACAAGTTTTTCCCATCCCTCACGCAATTTGTGGATGCTGCGCCAAAAAAATTGGCCGTTTTTGGCCGCAAACCAATCATCGAGCTATTTTTTGGCTTCTTCATGAGAATTGAAGCGCTGATCGGAAAGTGCGTGGCCCATCAATGCAAACAAATGATAATCAGAAGGCGCCAAGTCTGGCGGTTCCCAATTGGACGTCTCCACCAATTCCCGGGTCGCTCTTGTTCGATGTGGCGGTGCATTGTCATCAAGAAAAATTAGTTTGTGACGCCGATCGGCATATTCTGGGCGTTTTCGGTGTATAGCGCTGTTCAAATCGTCCAATTTTCGTTGGCAGGGTGCACCGTCAACTGTTTCACCTGGTTTTAATAGCTCGTACCAAATCATACCACGCTGATCCCAGAAAACACACAGCATTGCCTTGCGGCCGAAGCGATTTGGTTTGGCCGTTGTTTTTGGCTTGTGGACGGGCGGACCATACGATCGTTTACGCTTGGGATTGGAGAAATGCACCCATTTTTCATCACCCGTAACGATTCGATGCAAAAAAGACTTCCTTTTGAACCGAGAGAGCAGCATTTCACAAGTGGTTTTTCGGTTCTCAACGATGTCCGCAAATCGTAGTTTGAAGGCACGAAATTCGACATTTTTAATAGCGACGAAAATGCATTGTTATATGAAACGTAACAAACAATGAACTGAATATTCTTGACAGATGACAGACGAAAAAAAAACATTTGGGAAGGTTTAAAATTACTCCTCGTGACATCTATAGATAATAGTTGAAAATTTATCCCAAAGTTTATAGCCATTCAAAAATTTTTTTTTTATTTAATAAATGCCTTTATTATTGGATCGCTTAAAAGTAAGCTGAAGCTTTCAGATCTTAATCTAATTTAATTGCCTCTTAGCCCACTGGGTGGGAGCGCTCTTCTCTATATATTTCAAATAACGCGGGCGATTTTTATTGCAGTGAGAAACCAATTGCGTGTGGGAGAGCAGCTGCAAGAGGGTTCATGTTCCAAATTGATATTTACTTAAGGAGGTGAAGTCACTTGACTTTTGGGACTTTTCTCTTCGAGATAATGAAATAAATCAAAAATGTCTGAGAACTGTCTTATATTTAAATGACTTCAGCTGTATAAACTATTTGTTCCTTTTTTTTCAAAGTAATATAAAATTAAATGGCAGCTATTTTTGTTGCAAGATGCCACCTAAGATAAGTTGAGACTCTAGCGCTTCGCTACAATGGCCTGTTTTACGGATTTTCAATGGAACTCTTAATATCAGTAAAACATTTTTCGACGCATTTAACAGTATATTCAGCCAAAGCGGCGTCTTTAACCAAAAGTTCACTTATCGCTATGCTAACCATCTCAAATTTTCTTGGGTCTTGGTCTTACCAATATCGGTTACTTCAGCTGGTTACTCGATGTTTTAAGGCTTGAAGGCTGTATTTCGTTCATTCTTTGCCTTCAACCATAAGATGAACTCTTATCCTTCATTACACAAATGAAAGAAGAACCTTAAGAGAAAAAGAAATTGCCCGCCTTATATTTCACATATCAGTAGTACACTTTTTAATAGTTTTGGAATTGACTGGATATGTAAGTATTATCTAATTGAAATTTAAATTTTAATTTTATAAATAAATTTTATATAATTTTTAAATAGATTTTTTTAAGATCATCGGAGGAAAATAAATTTTATTTCCACAAAATGTAAAAATAAATTATTGCCACTGAAGCGCTCTCTGTGGAATATTTAGACTAAATGATTTGCAAACTGAATGCCGCTAAATATCTATACTCTTAATGGCATTCTCCGCCATTCTTCTCTATAACCGTTTCAAAAATTTGCTTTATCAGTCAAGCTTGGAAAATGCCATTCACTGGACATTGTCATCTGTTATCGACTCATTTTTGGATGCAGCTTTGATCTGTGCGAATTGCGTTTTGTACTAAAAAGCTCCCGGGCAGGACAGGATCAGTTATGAGTTTTAAAAGTTTGCGCCGGAATATTTTCTATATGAAGTCTACCGCTTCCTAAATTATATATTTGTAATTAACAGATCCCTCACTCTTTTTGTGCTGCAGTTGTCGTTCCTCTCATCGTGAAAGAAAATCCCGATTTAGTATCAAATTTCAGGGGCCACGAAACATCGTATTGTGCAAGCTCGCATGTCAACACATATGTTCGAGATTATACGCCTTATATACGAGGGCAACACGAACCGTATTTGGTTTAATGGCAACATTTCAGATAAGACTAAAAAATTCCAAAACAACCCTAAACGCATGATTGAGCAAATTGAGAAGCTTTTACGTTTTTCTATTAAGAAAGTAATCGTTTTGCCGTCCAACACCCCAAACTATATAATACACCTCGAAACCGGATTATTACCGTATTTTATCGCGCGGTGCTTAAGTCTGCCAACACCAAGAGTTCCTCGTATCCTTGCTGAAGAAACGATCGAATTAGGTGCCTACTTGGTAAAACAATGGAAGGAGCTAGCGTGTAGCGTTGACATATCGCCATTATCAGTGTTTTCTACGGCTCATATAATGGTATATAATGGAGTTCATGCGTACACTACTAAATAAACGGATTGAAAAATAATTCATTCTCTTCACTTAAAGAGCTTCTGTTACAAACTCATACGAGCTTTAACCGCAACTAATACCTTTAAAAGTGCCTTATTTTAATAATGATTTCTCTGCTTATGCCATAAGTCCAATTTTTCGAGTAAGAGGCGGGCTCTTCAACCTTAATGCAAGAATTTTTAAAAATACTTCCTCCGTGACCTGCCCAGTTTGCAACTTTGGCGAGGCCGAAAGCATATATCACTTTATTGGCACTTGTCCGATCTACAAAAACATCTGTGTACTTTATTTTGATGAAAAGGTTTTAGATTTAGTGAAAGTGATAACCCTCTTAGAGGGACGCAACTATTATGCGTTATTAAAATATATATCTGATAGTGTTAAATACAGAGAATTTATTGTAAATGAATTTTCTTGGAGGCGTCAGGTCGACGCAGAAGCAAGAAAAGCAAGCCGTGCATGGAACGAAATTAAATGTTTAGCCTTAGATAAAATTAATTATAATATGTTTATTGAGGCCCAATGCTCCATCTGGGAGCCTCGGGAAAGTATATTTATATATACTGTGTTATAAATATTACGAAACAAATAAAGTACTACTACTACTGCTATAATTAAATTTAATAAAATTAGATAGCGATTCTTTTAATAAAGACTGATTTGGATTCTATTAATAAAAACATTGATATTAGAAACACTTATCAAAATTGTACACCAAGACTAAGGGGTAAAGCATCAACATAAGCATTTCAGATGGCTTATATCCACATCATTGAATTTGTTTATTTTTATGAAAATTGCTTAGCAATATTAAGTTTTGTTATTTTTTGGTACAGAATGAGCTCTGAATTATACATGTGTGAGTCGCTATAATCGTGTTTTTTCAAGCTTTCCAGATATAATATGGTATTCCTCCCGTATTGAGGGACCCTCTGAAGTTCAAATAGTTTTTTGTTTTTGCTTAGAAAATACTCTCATCTGTTCTTTTACTGTCGTGAGTTACCACTGCAGGAACTTTCCTGCTTTCAACTGCCTCTCCGGATCAACCTATCGAAGATTAGGCTCAACTCTTATGAGCTATATATATGGGGCATTCTTCGCCAACCGGACACCCCCATCTGCCCAGAACAGTTTTTATAAAAAAAATTTTTCCCTATGCCGAAATAAAAGCTTATGTCATGTACTTTAATTTGTCATGTGGCACTTTTTAAATACTAAAAAGCCATTCCTTCCAAATCTCAAACAAAAAGGAAGTGATTATTAAAAGATTTTCCAATTCTCCAGAAGAAAAAAAAGTTTTACTGTGAATTCTCCTCAAACATGATGCTCGGGGGTTTCTGGGTTCGCTGCTGAATATAAATATTGAAGGAAATTGCTGAAATTGGAATTTTTTTTCATAATACAGGATTTTTTTCACAGTAAAACTTTTTTTCTTCTGGAGAATTGGAAAATCTTTTAATAATCACTTCCTTTTTGTTTGAGATTTGGAAGGAATGGCTTTTTAGTATTTAAAAAGTGCCACATGACAAATTAAAGTACATGACATAAGCTTTTATTTCGGCATAGGGAAAAATTTTTTTTATAAAAACTGTTCTGGGCAGATGGGGGTGTCCGGTTGGCGAAGAATGCCCCATATATAATTGGCGCGTACACCCTTTTTGGGTGTTTGGCTGAGCTCCTCCTCCTATTTGTGGTGTGCGCGTATTGATGTTGTTCCACAAATGGAGGGACCTACAGTTTTAAGCCGACTCCGAACGGTAGATATTTTTATGAGGAGCTTTTTCATGGCAGAAATACACTCGGAGGTTTGCCATTGCCTGCCGAGGGGCGACCGCTATTAGAAAAATGTTTTTCTTAATTTTGGTGTTTCACCGAGATTCGAACCGTCGTTCTCTCTGTGAATTCCGAATGGTGGTCGCGCACCGACCCTACGGCGGCCGCTATAGGTATTTTGATTTAAAACTGATCTAGAGGGCTGCGAGCCGACTAATAGCTCATATACGAGTATGATATATTTTGATTAAAACATAAAATCTGAGATGGAAGTGGACAATTATGATTATTTCTGCTTTAGTCACCAGAATCTTGTTAAAGAAAATGTGTCAACTTTAAGCTTTGCAACAAGAATTTCCAGTCAACCGAAACAGTTAATGTTCGAGTGATGAGAGCAATCTCTAACTATGAGAGCAATCTCCTCCTAATCTTAGCATCTACCCGAGCTTGATCAAATATCAGAACGACTGCAGTTTCTAATACCTTCCTATTATAGCAAGTTTATCGACGACTTGGATACAGTTGGTGATACGAAAGTCCCAAAAATTCTTCTTTGTTACTTCAGTCTCACTGAGCACGATCCTGATGAAATCACCTAGCACCTAAATAAAAAAAATCAGATTGAGCTTATGCATAGCTTACTTGAACATACTTCAACCGCTAATACTTGTCCACATTTGTTTAATGTTTAAGCTTGAGATGTAATAGTTTTTGTTATAAATTTGAATAACACAATTTCTAAAATTGAAGTACAGAAGTACTTTAATTTTTATACAGCAAAGTTAGAAACATTTTTATTTACGGTTACGAGAAAAAAACTATAAACTCTGTGAAAATGCAATGCTCTTTCACTACCAAGTGTGTTCCTGAAATTTATTGCCCCAGAAATCTTTGTCCGTAGTATGTAAACAAATCAAAAAGTATTTCACTGGCAATTACATTGTACAATAAGAGAATTTCTTCATTTCAGTACTAAGCACTTGCATCAGTGGGGGAGCCATTTGTCTGACACATGCAGAGTTGGCTTAATTGATTTGCCAATTGTTTTAAGGTTGTAAGGAGGTTATTAGCAAAAAATTCATCAATCCGTCAAAACAACATAAATCGATTCGCAAATACGCAAGTATTGCCGAGAGTGAATACTCATTAAGCAGCTGATACATATCTAGCTACAAATATGTTTATATATGTATGTGTGTCTGTGAATGAACAAATGTATGCATACCCCGCAGTCAAACTTATTAGGTCCTGTGCTGTGAGAAGTCAAGGATTCTAGTACAAGAATTGGTATTTGACGGAAGAAATCTTACTAGTGCGAGAGCGACTAGATTTGTACCAGTTGCAAAATGAACAATTAGAAGATTACGTTGAAGAAATACGTACTGTTCTTTTAATATAAATAATAGAATTTTGAAATTTCGAATGTAAATATTGATGAAGTCAGTCATCTGCTTTTGGTGTCCACCATGAACTAGCATAACAACAAACTAATCAGTCTCTATGCCTAGTAAATGAAATATAGGGAGACAAAAAATAAGTGTATACAACATTTTTTAATGAAAAAAATTTATCGTTGTTAGTAGCTCAAAACAAATTGTGAAATTTTAATAGACAATGTTTGAGTAACATTACATTCAGCCAGTTTCGAAGTGGCCACCTTTAGCACGAATACACAAGCTCAAACGTTATGCGATCCCACTCTCGACGCTTGCTTCAGGGATTACAAAGTTTTGTGGCGTTTTGCACAGGCCCTTGCTTCCAAAATCGACCATATGCTGTAATCTCGCGGATTCCGATCCGGTGAGTAGGGTGGCCAGTCCTGGGAAGTAATAAAATAGGGGAGATCGGCTTTGCTCCATTTTTGGGTTGTTTTTGCTCTGTGGGCTGGATTTTGACGATGTTCAACAATGGACGAAGGTCCAGGGGCTTCTGTAGACCAATTATTGTCCTTTTGATGATTGAGAGCTTGTTCGACGGTAAACAGCTTCTCATCCGTTAAGACGATTTTTTCCCAGCCCGTACCTGCGGCCCGACGTTGGAGCGAATCTTTCGAGTCTTACTTTCTTGTTTTCATCCGTGAGCAGCTGGTATTTTTGTAGTTTATAAGGATTAAGTCCAAGTTCTGTTTTTGCTATAAGACGAACTGATTCACGATTGATGCCTGTCTCACAAGCAATTTTCCTCATCGAGACCATAGAATTTCGTTGAACTCTTTTTTGATGATTTTTCGGTTGTTGGAAGTGTTCGCAGTTCGTTTTCTTCCTCTTCCGGGACGTTCACATTCAGTACCAAGCTTCTTAAATCGTTTGTTTGCACGAGAAACCAATAAATGTGTAATTCCAAGCTTCCGTACTATCTCGCAGTTGCGTGCTCCTAGTTGATGCTGGGCTATAATAGCTGAGCAACTACTTGACATCGTTACACAAAGTATTTAAAAAGAGTTGGAACAGAAACGAATACTTTGTTTTGTACTTCAGAACACACACAACAATCACAAAATAAGAGCATTCGCTAAAAAATGTTTACATTCATCTAATTGCACAGTTTAGTTTGTTATAGAAATAAAATATTTTAGTCAAATGTAGGACAAAAATCATCAGTTTTGTTCGAGTAAGAAAATTAAATGGTTAAGGATAGATAAGTGAAAGTTTATTATAAAAATTGTGTATCTCTAAAATTTCGTTCATCTTCAGAGGTCTTAGTAACAGCGGGAGAATAAGCATATTTTGGTAATATTTTCAGCTGAACAAATAATGGAATTTCTAAAAAAATTCATTATTATGCATGTCGTAAGCTGTACAATTTTTTTTGGAATCTAATCTATGTATACTAATATAAAATATATATACTTTGACTGCCATTTTTTCTGTTCGCCAAGCTGTACCGAGTTTTTTTATTTTAAATTTGGTTATGTATGCCAAATGGTCTTCTCATTGTCTTAGACATACGTTTTGTTTAAATATTTCTTAAAGAAGAAACTCTAGTACTTAGGAAATCCAATAGAATCTAACATACATGTCCACATAACAGAACTGCTCACCTGCCAATCATACGCGAGAGCGCTCTACTGCTGTTAATTCTTACGTATTCTTACAGCACAGGGAAAGAGTATGCAAGCATATATACTTCAAATAAGTGTTTATGGTAATGTTAGTGTGGATTCTTATATTAAATAACCAATATGCGCGAATCATGTAGAATCAATGTAGGGAATTATTTTGAGTCGTTTAAGTTACCGCAGATGAATATTTACATACAACAATTAACACTTCTGTTAGTATTTATATTTGTACATGCATTGCATATAAAAAGTGGTGCTTATTTTTCATTTTTATTTTTTAAATAATATAGTAATATCGCTTAAGCTATAAGCTGCGGCCGCCGTAGCCGAATGGGTTGGTGCGTGACAACCATTCGGAATTCAGAGAGATCGTAGGTTCGAATCTCGGTGAAACCAAATTAAGAAAACGTATTTCGAATAGCGGTTGCCCCTCGGCAGGCATTGGCAAACCTTCCAGTGTATTTCTGCCATGAAAAATCTCCACATAAAAAAAAACACCGAAAAGTGTGTACACGCCAATTATATATATATATATCTTTTAAGCACAAGTCTGATTATTGCATTTTTCATTTGTCTGATTACTCGAAAATTAGCACAACTTACGAAAAATTAGAAGTCTCTTTAGATTTAGATTTTGCTGAAAGTTTTGTTAAGTGATACCAATAGCAATATTTTTTATGCATTTGCATGAAAAGCGAATTTTTATATTATTATGTTAATTAGTATAAGAAAATTGTAAGTACAATGTGCCTTTTTTAAGAAATACTTGTTTCTATGTATGATTTTTTTAAGAGTCTGAAGTTGTGCGAAACTGTTAGAAGTTATGCGAAGTTGTGCGAAGTATGCATTATTTTAACTTTAGGCTTGGTAACATTTAAATTTAAAATTTTATTTTTTGAATAGCGTTGGCACTTATTTTTATTGCAAAATGTATGGAAATTCCCTTTTACTATTCTTCATCTTTTTCTTAACTGGTGCGATAACCGTTTACGCGATTTTGGTCGCGTCAACAATTCGCACTAGTCGTTTCTTTCTTTGGATGGTTCTATTTGAAGAAGTCCACGCATTCACTTGGGAGTGGTCAAGACTATTCTTCTACATATGGTCCAAGGAGCTCATAACTTGCGGGCTTAGCCCAAGTATGCTCCGGGTAGCTGCCAAACACCCGTTCGAGAGCAAGCTAATGTGGATATCCTCAAAAAAAAAAAAATCAACTAAAAACAGAAAAATAAAAATTTATTAATATGAAATATTTTATAAGTGTTATATGCATAAATTATAATTTTACATGCCCGCGATGCCGTAAGCGCCTGGTAATTTTAAATAAAATGGCTAACGGGGTTTGAGAAGAGTACCCCGCCGGCCCCACGTACCCGCAGTTTTCCATCCAAGGCAAACAAAAAAATCCGCATTTTTCGATTATATCGAGTGTTTTTAGAGCTCGAGAACTTACAATAACAATGCGAAACAGAAAAGATTTTTGGGAATACATTTTTTATTATATTGTGGAAGATAATTTAATGGCATTTATTTTTTAATGTGACATCCGGCAAATGTCCGCCGTAGCTAGGAGTTACCTGGTCCATTCGAACGGTTCAATTTTTGACTACTTTTTTCAATAAATCTGAATAATAAATCTTAATGAGCCCAATCAACAAAAATGCGACGCAAACGATGGTAATTTGTTCTCGGCTTCAATTCTCGCACGACCGTTATTTTAAAGCGAAGATGCTTATGTAAAATCTTCCACGTAGTCGAAGGACAAAGGCCAATAATCGACATTTCGTCGTCTTCTTCAAAACTTCGCGGTTCCCCAATAGTCTTTTCGGTACGCATATTTCTTTGCCTTGTTGATGGTTTTGAATTGTGAAGAATTAAATTAGTCTGAAAACTACTCACTAGGCCGATTATGTTGACTGTAAAATGGACGAATGGATGAAGTTCACGAACAGATTTTTTTTTTTTTCCAAAATAAATTTGCACAATTCATGATGACTTACCAAACCTGACATACCAACATACATAGTTTGCCATTACCAGCTGTGGAAACATATTTATCGATTTGGGAGGCTCTTATGCACCTAAAAAAACATCCGATGCATGTAAATAGCTATAGAAATGAGGAAAATAATTTGATATACCGAACTTACATTTTGTTGTACTTTTTTTTTGTTTATTTGGATTGATTGCATGGATAATCTCTAAAGTAATGATATGTTGAATTTTTATTACTCACTTCAAAGCTAATTTACTCCACCAACATTTCCATTCATCTAATACTTATTGCGTGCATACTTTCCATTTGAAGTATTAGTTTTGATAATAACAGGATAATATTTGTTTAACATACAACTATAATTGGTCACTTTGTAAGTGGTGTAGATCACTTTTGAATCTGTATGACTTCTTCCTTCTCATACCAGTTCATGAACTAGGCTGTTTGCTGATTGCTTCAACTGTATACTACATACATATAGCCTAACACATACATACATAAGTAAAGTAACGCGACCGCTTAAGATTCCAATTAAAATCCACAGAATTCATTGAGAATTTCCAGGTGTTTGCATGGCTAAATTATCGCGGTTGTTAATAAAGGCAACAAAAAAATGAACAAAATGTGTACATAATTAAATGCTGCGTTAATTACGCCATCACAGCAATTAGCCACTTAATTGGCACAGAGCCTAAGCGCAATATGTGGTGTGTTGAATGTAAATGAATGTGGCGCGGATAAGTGGAGGTAATCGGCGACTGCGAAGGAGAGAAAGCTAAGCCAAATGCATGCAAATGAAAATAGCTTCTATTGTTTTGTCTAAATTTTTATTTTTTTATTTTTATTGATTTGTAGTGCACATGGGTGTGTCTGTTTGCTGACGTGTTGCGAGCGGCCACTTATAATTGGAAAACTCATTTAAATCAAATTTTAAACAATTTATTCACACATTTGCGTACAACAATGCCACGGCCAAATGATTTACATTTTGTGAATGCAACCAATTGGTGTTTTATTATTTTGTATTTTAAATATAGCAGAATAAAGGAGACTCAAGTAGCCATAGCCGGGCAGTGTATATGTGTATGCGCATATGTATAAGTGTGTAAGTATATATTTCAATTAGGCCAAGTAGATTTTTTGCACTCTATCCGGTGGTGCTTCGCGATTCGATAGATAAATAGTTAAAAAAACAAATTTTAATCTGAGAATTTCTTGATATACATAGGGAAAATTTAGCTTCAATCATAATTTCACTTTACTGAGGTACAAAATATGTTTATTCGTTTTAAATACATAAGAAATAACTACGATAATTTTTTGATTTTAGTTAACGCGTTACCTCTTTTCTTTTAAAAGTAAATAGAAAAAAATTATTATATTTGAAACCGGTATTAGTCAGACATTTCAAAAAAAATGATTTTATTCTATATATTTTGTGTACATAGTATATTAGAATTTATAGTTTCCAAGATATACGACAACTAGGAAGTGGCTTGCAATGTCGAAGGTGAAGTGTTCAAGCTGGTTTTTGACTGCTATTAAATACGAGGTGTGTTTAAATAGTATCGCGAATTTTGTGTTTATTGTGTAAAAATTATTCATTTATTCATTAATATCTCTTTTGTCCCCTTCAAAGTAATCCCCATGAGATATTATGCACATGTTCCAACGTTTTTTCCAATCTTCGAGGCACTTTAAAAACCCTTTTTTTTATATCTTATTCAGCTCCTCCTTCGATGCTGTCTTTATCTCGTCAATCGTAGCGTAGCGCCGTCCTTTCACGGGCCTCTTCAGTTTCGGGAACAAGAAAAAGTCACAGGGGGCCAGATCTGGGGAATACGGTTTGTTGTTTTTGGCTAAAAAGTCGCGCCCAAGCAACGATGTGTCCCCTGCCCGTTATCGTGATGCAAGAGCCAATTCTTGTTCTTCCACAAATGCGGGCATTTCTGGCGGATTGCTTCACGCAGATTGCACATAACTTGCAGGTAATATTCCTTATTGATCGTTTTACCCTATGGCAAGAACTCATGATGCACAACGCCTCTGCAACTACCCCTGCGAAGAAAACGGTAGCTTCCATTAAGATGATTGAGTTTTGGTTTCCACGATTCGTCACCAGTTATGATCCTCTGGAGCAAATTTGGGTCGTCGCGGACAGACTCCAACATCCCATTAGCAATGTTCATGCGATGCTGCTTTTGGTCGAAATTTAGCAGTTTTGGTACGAATTGAATCAAATTATTGAAAAAAATCGAATAGCATGAGCCAATCGATATGTCTAGGTCCTCACCAATTTCTCTAACGATGATTCGACGATTGACCAATGCCATTTTCTTCACTTCATCAATTTTTTCGTCTGCTGTTGAAGTGCTCGGGCGTCCGACACGCTTTTCGTCATTCGCATCTTCTCGGCCTTCTGAGAATATTTTGTACAACCGATAAAAGTTGCTTTGGTCCAAAGTAGCTTCTCCATATGACACAGTTAACATTCGGGATGCACAAAATTCGTTTTTAGCACAAAATTTGATACCGGTTCTTTGATCCATCTTTTTGAATAGGTAAAAATCGAAGACGCGCCGAAACACGTACAATCAAAGCAGCTGTCAACAATTAATTGAACATTCAAAATGGCCGAACTCGTCGGCATGAGTGAGAGACATGAGTACCAACATATCGCCACAAAAAAAACGAAATTCGAATACACGTAACCTGCGAAAATTAAAAATCCGCAATACTTTTTAAACACATCTCGGATTGAAGTCATTCCGATTATTATTATTATTAATATTAGGCTACTGTTCACTACAACTAAAAGCGATCTATTGCGAAAATCTGGGAGGAGTACCCTATAAGTGTATTCTAAAACTTCCTAAAAATTTTAGCACAATCTGGGGCTTATTGCTCCATGATTTATATAAATGCATGGCAATACGATCAAGATGATGTGGCCTTTTTTGTCTAGTGGGGGACACTCACAAAAAATATGTTCTGAATGTTCAGTGTCCATTTCAAACAATCGACAGATGATGGCCGTATTTCGCTTAAGTGATATCTCAGGCTACAGTGACCTGTAAAGTCGTAAAGTATTTGGAAGTCGTAAACCTACTCTGCTGCTCAAAAGTAGTTTATCAGAAATTCTCCTTCAGCATTAGGAATTGTTCCGCTGACCGATAGAATTTCGCCAGTGTTCAATGAATTTCTTCTCCTCCCACTTTCTGAGAAATTCGTTAATGTGGCCTTTTGCAAGTCAAATTAGCCCCATTTTAAGCTAAACTATAAGCTGTTTCATTTAGCTCATTTCCTTCATTTACCGGAACCAAAATTAATAATACTTCTTAATGCAATCATTTACCATTTTTGAGCGGATTACAGTTGATAGAAGGGCTTCAAAGACGCTTGACTATCTGAAAATAGTTCCTCAAAAATATCTCGTCGATATGTATTTCGGTATCGGCAAGCAATGATAAACCTACGAGTGGATTTCTGCCGTTGAAAAAGCTTCTCCTAAGAAATATCTGCCGTCTGGAGTCGGCTTAAAAGTGTAAGTACCTCCATTTGTGGAACAACATCAAGACGCACAGCTCAAATATGAGGAGGTGCTCGGCCAACACCTGGAAGGGGTATAAGCGCCAATTATGTATTTACACACATATGTTTGCATTTCTGATGTTTTGAATTTACGCCCTTCGATTCAGGTCCCTGCTCTATCATCACCCTCTTAAAAGTAATTTAGTTTGTGGGAACACCAGCTAAGAATATTTTGAATGAAAGTTTATTTGCCTTTTATCTGACATGCATATTTTGGTATTCAAATGAAATGTGCAATAAAGAGCAATTTTTGCACTAAAAATTATGAAGCAACAATAGCTGAAAATATTTTTTTTAAACTTATTTATATTACCTTTAATCTAAAACTTTCATTTTAATATTTGACTGAAATTCGTGACAATTTGTTATTTTAGCAGTAAAATTCAGATGGAAATGCTACCAAAAAAAAGAAAGATATTTCTTAAAAATATTTATATTAATTTAATTAATTAATTAATATTTACGGCTATTTTTTAATAAACCACTTGTTTTTTTATATAAGTTTTAAGTTTAAGTTTTTTTACGTAGATGTAAGGGCATGTGAATTCCATGGAAGACTATTTTCATCGTATGCAAAGCAAAACAAAAAAACAGAAAAAAAAACACCCAGCGCTTTTTTCGAACCCCTTCAAACTTACACTTTATATATTGTAATTAAATTAAATGTGCTAAATTCGTAATTTTTATGAAATATTCTGATTAAAATGTTCCAAGTTTTGATGGAAATATTTTTAAATTTGTTGAATTGTTGTGAAATTTGTTGAATTTCCATGTACTTTGTGCAAAGGTATTAACTTTAATTTATGAAGTTTTTTTATACAATGAGGCAGAGCAGTAGTTTTTATGTGATGTTCTTTCGGAGAAATTTTGCACGCTATTATATATATTTGTATTTAGATACTATACAATTTATGGAATAATCGCTGATTCGGGTTCACCACAATTTGTAGGAAATTTAGTGATCACCGTTGATTTGTGTTTTAAAATTTATACGCATAGTTGAGCAATTCGTTTTTGATATATCAGACCGATTAATAACGAAAATACAAGACGGTGTGCTATTACTAGAGAACGGCCGAAGATTGGCTGTGTTCGGCCCCAATGTTCCGTTTCGGCTTCGTCCTAAAAAAGTTCGAAAATTAATTAAACATTGGTCGAACACTTCTTAATTTTATTTCTTCAAAAAAATTCACAACAGCCTCTGACTTTTCATTAGTTTTGATATACAATACAAGACTATGCATTCGAGAATGTGCAAGAATTTACCTATTTAGGTATCAAAATATTAGCCAATTTACCCAACAATTAGCCAAGGATATGTCATAAAAAATAAAGAAAAATTTTACGAAAAATTTGTGTATCAATAAGAGTGGTATTTATTGAATAAGACATAATCATGAGCTGGAACTTTTAGCAAAACACGAAACTGTGATAAGATATATAAAATCACAGAAGATAAGATGGCTTGGATACGTGTTTAGAATGCCCAAGGAGAGAACAACTCGAAAGGCAGTTGAATTGCACCCTATTGGAGACCAAGGAAGAGGACGTTCCAGAAAGATATGGCTCGAAGACAACAAAGATGATCCTACCAAGCTTAACGTGTGGCGATGGAAGGAAGTAGCCTTAGATAGAGACGGATGGCGAAAGGTTGTAAATGAAACAATGGTTCACCAAGAACTGTGATGCTAAGAAGAGAGAGAGGGAGAGAAAAGGCGATTGTAAGTTATCTCTCTTTATTCGTTCTTTTTATTAATAGAAAAACTGGGTTTTTAAAAAGTTATTGCATGTTTATTACTTGGGCCCTTGAAAATATTCGGTTTGATTGAGATTCTACTTCTGCCTTAAAATCGTTGTTCGATCGTTCTCTATGTAGTTAACAGGATAGGAAAAGATTATAGGAGAAAAAAGGATATTTTCAGAATTTATTTTAGTGTGGAAGTAAAATAAATTCATGTTCTGAAAAGAGGCGTTCTGGAAAAAAAAAACAAAAAAAAATGGCAGTTATATATCCTTTCTGCGAAAAGGACTAGTTTTGCAGAGCGCGCCGCCGGACCAATTGAACGTGCATTTTTAATTTATTACAACATATCTTTAATCTATCGGAAGATTTATAATTTTTGTAAATGGTTTCGCAGGTCAATCAATTTTCACACCTCTGAACTAAACAGCTGCAGTATACAAGAAATGAAGCACGTAAAGGTCAAAATATAGAAAATATTTTATATATTAATCAATAAAAAGTATTTCCAAAAACAAAATTAGATGATTAATTTTGCACCACCTTGTACATATTACTCATGTGAGGCTTGGATGTGCTTTTTTATGTATTCGATTCTTGCAAAAAAATCCTATTATTCGAAAAGTTTAAAAATAAAAAAATGTAACCCCTTTGAATTGTTTTATAATAGACAAATGGTTTTCACAAAAAAGGCGCTTTTAAAAAAAGGGCAAAAGTTTGAGAAAAATGTTCAAAAATTATGAAAAATGTTATAAAATATAACAAAAAACCCATCCATACTTTCACGTGTGTAGAATGCAATTATGAATGTAGAGATCAAATTTTGAGTTCATTGTTCAAAATTTGTTCCTATTAAGAGTTCGTCCAACTTCAAAAACTTAGTATTGAGACAAATGCATATTTATATTTTCGATGTGGTATGCATTGAAATGAGTGCGGTTGAGCCAAAATTCAGAATGGAAGTACTTAAGACATTTTTCCCACTTTAACTTTTTGAGAGTGTCACTTTTTGTTGGTTTACGTGCAAATTTTTGGAGAACATCGATTTTTTTTTTTTAATTTCGACAGTGACTTGACTGCTTTATATGGAATTAAATGAAAAATAGTAGTCTGTTGCATAGAGCACTGAGCGCTGAGAAATTCACCTAAATAAAACTTTATGTGCCTAAATTTGTACATTGACGAGCACATTTGTGAGCACTCACTTAACGCGCGAAAAAAAAAAACAAAATAAATCAATAAACAAAAGAGTTTCGTTAGAAAATTGATTTTTTTTTTGTACTTCTATTGGAATACCTTTGCAAGCAGGCAATGGTTGCTGAGAATTTACTAAATTGTTGTCAATGTTTTACCACACTTTGGCGATTGGAAAAAGTTATTGCATGCAATTCAGATTGCAGTAGAAATGCTGTGGCCTAGCGCGCTTGCTTGGTATTTTGTTATTTTATCACCGACTCTTTACCCGTTACCGAATTGGCATTGTGGCAATGAATTTTTATTGCACAAGTTTCGAAACTACACACTTCCTGATATACACGAAAATACTCACAGACTCGTGTGAGTATGTGCCCACATTTGAGTGTGTGCGCACTACAAGTACAAGGACACACTAAACGCTATTGTAAACAAAAACAAATAAAAAAAGTTCGCTTTTATCGACATGTTTTTATTGCTTTGAGAAGAGAGCTCCTTGCAATATTTATTCGATGTGGCGGGAAGGAATCGTGAAAAATGAATGCAACTTTTATTAACTGCTCAAGAGAACAAAAGCAAAAAGAAACAAAAAAAAAACAAAATAAGAGGAAGAAAAAATTAAAAAAAAAAAACAAAAACGATAACTTATTTCCAGCTCACTTTTTTGAATGTCAGGGTGAATGCAGGTGTTTTGTATATGTTTGCATATTTTAACATCTGGCTTACTTAAAATGCATGCATGTTTTTTTAATTGAATTTCTACAATATATAGTATGCATGTATGTATGTACAAATGTAGGTAATGGGAAGAAAATTTCGCACGTAGTTGATTCGAGTGGTAAATCATTTTTTCAGTGCATCGGAAAGTTTTTCCCAGCAGTCCTAATAGTGGCGTGCTTATGTATTACCTTGAACTTAGAAATGAGAATTTTTGCAAGTTCTTTTTTGCATTTTGATAATTTTGTATTTTTATGTTGTACTGTATTTAGTAGTAGTTTTAAATAGTTTGAAAGTGTATAATTAAAACGTATTTCAACTATTTATTAAAATATACTATTTTACAAAATGAGTTAAGATTCATTAGGAGTTGATGTATGAGAAAAAGTATATTGGTAAATATGTTAGGCACAGACATAGGTCTCAACGAACGGATAGAGAACATGCTTGAAACTAGAGTAATCATCGGTGAGGTAGGCAGCAGCACGGTAAAACGCTCTGTCATCAGGGGAGCCCCTCAGGGAGGAGTCTTATCCCCTATGCTGTGGTTACTAGTTGTCAACAACAAGGGAATTAAAGTAGTGGCGTACGCGGACGACATAGTGCTTGTGGTTTCAGGAATGTGAGATTATGGAAGGAGCTGTGGTACGAGTATTGCTCAGTAATTGGGCCACGGACTGTGGTTTAAGTGTAAACCCGAGAAAAACTGAACTGATGCTATTCCCCAAGAAAATCAAGGTACCAAACTTTAATACTCCAAAACCGTCGTACAAAACCCAAAAGACGAATGATCTGTTAGGATGCTCTCGGCCAAACATCTCACGCATCACTGCAACCCTTATAGGCCATTGGAAGGTAGAGGATCATGTAGCTAGACTCAACTTACTCTTCAATCCTATCTGCAGAAGCTGTCAAGCGGAAGAGGCGAAGAAAAGTCTTTTTCACTACTTACAGGTATGTGAATGTCTCCGCTCCTTCGGAAAGCCTTTCTTGCAGCAAATTAAGGAGATCTCAGACATCGAGATAAAGAACTTGCTGTTATACTTGGACCTCACTAAATGGATCTGGCCTAGAACAAGAAAAAAAAAACATCATCGCGCGAGACAGTGGTAGTAAAACCGTGTTGGTCACTAATTAGGATTATTTCAGGGGAAAAACTCAACCACTTCAACAACAACAACAACAACAAACATACTTTATACGTACTGGCACATTTTTTTCTGGTGTCTGGTATGATGCAAGCACATGTAATTTAAATTTCTGTTGTATTTGTGCATCGTGTTCAGCTATGACCATTTTATGAATAACGGTGACGTTTTTCGAATTAGTGGTTACAAATATGAGTTGAAAATAAATTTTTGAAATCGAAGGAACATCATTCAAAATAATAAAAATATGCATATTTTATTATTATGAAGCGATTCATTACTGAAACCTGAGGATCTATTGTGCCCCATTCAAAAATTCAGAGTTTTTCTATGAACTCAACTTCCTAATAAATTTAAGTATTTACTATTTTATTGCGTTTTATTTCTTTCTCTGCTGAAATATGTTTACCAGAAGTTTGTTTTGCTTATGTATCAGTATTGGGGTCGTACATTTACATATATTTAAAAACCATAAAAAAATAAAAAATATATATTTCTTCTTCTTCGTTATTTTCTATTCGTATTTGAATGGAAGCTATTATACAATTTAAAAATAATCTTCTATATATATAAAAAGAAGTTACATTTCCTTGGTAATCTTATAACTCAAGAGCCGCCGAACCGATTGACACAAAAAGAGTTCTTTTCTATCTTTGAGGAGGTGGTTTGTGTGAAGTTTGATTGAAATAGGTGCAGCCGTTCCTGAGTTATGACATTTTATGTGAGTAATGGTTTCCTCTCATACGAAATGCCTGTATGGGAAAAACAACAACAAATACACAGCCGCTTATGAGCGTTTCTGTTGTGGTTGTAAGTGTATTATGTTAATATTAATTTGCTGTCGTTGGAATTCAGTTGACAGTTCTCTTATGTGCTTTGAGTTCTTTTATATCGTGCTCTCATTGCGAACAGACATACTTTTGGTGAGTGTCTTTGTTTTAACCACGTACTCACATTGAACTTTGAATTAAATTTTTTTTTATATATTTTCGTCCAAAATGACTTGAAATAATTTTACCGTCGTGGGCGTACGTCCGTTTATGATATACGTTAAATGGAACGCGCGGCTTTCAATTACGATGCCACCATTGATTACAGCATGCATGCCTACATTGGCCAAATGAATATAGAATGTATACATTGCAAAGCAATTAAATTCAGAAACGAAACGCTTGGTATGAGCTGTGCTGGTGGGAAAGTCAAATTGCCGGTGCTAGAACTTCCGCCAGAACCTTTGCATTCATTGGTTTTTGGCAATTCACCAAGGTCGAAGCATTTCCTTTTAAACATTAAAAAATACAATTCATGCTTTCAAATGACATCTTTTGGAGCTACAAATATTATAAGAGATGGATTTATGCCGACGTTTAAGGTTATTACTTCGTTTGGAATAAACAATATAATATTTAATTTATGTGCCGTCCCTGTGTTCGATGTTTTTAAAAATTCAGATCCGTTATCTACATATATTTCTCGAACTTTACAGATTCAAGATCAAATATACCATAGAGCTGGGTCTTTGCTACCATTCCCAGATGGTGACCGTCAATTTTTGCAAATATATTTTATTGGTGAGGAGAATAGTGAATTAGATCAGCGCTGTGCAATTTCGACGAATACGAGAAGATCAATCGTGAATGAATTTGAAACAATGTTCCATCAACACAATGAATTGGTGAAATTGTTCAAAAAGGCACTCGATCTGATGCCCACCGATGGCCATAAAATCATAATAAAAGCCGATAAAACACCAATTGGGGAGCACGCCAGACGATTCAATGTACCAACGATTGATGAAGTAGCCATTGTTGTGGTTGGTGAACAGTTTCGGCCACGAGATATTGTTTTGTATCGTAGAAATGAGCAATTACAACGTATTTCAGAACTCCATCGCTGTTATGATGCATTACAATACCCCATTTTGTTTTGGAGAAGGGACGATGGCTATCATATCAACATACCAATGATAAATCCAACAACTCGAATTGCAAGTCATTTTGGACGAAAATATAATAAAAAATTGAATGCTCCAGGTGGAACTGGAAGCACATTTTTAACTTTATTTATTTTAGCATAATTTATTTAGCGTAAAAAATTGAAATGGAAATTAAAGAATCAAAGTTTAATTACAAGTTTTTATCGGCTCTTTCACCTTACCTGTATATAGGTGACCACCACAATCAAATTTTAAAAAAGTACAGAAAAGGGTATTGTGACATTTTTAGAAAGTATGTTGAATGAAAAAAATCAACGACCTCAACTGTTTAAACATTTTACGAGTTCTATAAAGAAAACTTAATATGAAAAATTTCTTGCGATATAAAATAAAAAAACTTTATGTATGGTGGTGCGAAGCCCACTGGGTAATGCTAGTATTCTATTAAACAAATCTTTTATTTTTATTTTGTACTATATTTGAAAATAATTCGCGGTCTCTAGCAACTTCCGAAAGGTGACTCTCTTATTTCTTTGATAAAGGGTGTTTTTTTAGAGGTTAGGTTTTCAAGATGAAATAAAACGTATATAATTTAATGTTATGGCCAAGAATTTAGCTTTATTATAAAGATAAGCGCTTGCCATTATGTTTTAAAAATGATTTCGGGCAAGTGGCTGCTGCGGCTGGCTCGAATAAATTCCAGCCGAGAGGCCCAATTTTCGACCACTTTTTGCAGCAATTGGGGCCGTATGTCAGCAATAACGCGCCGAATATTCTCTTCCAAGACGTCAATCGTCTCGGGCTTATCTGCGTAGACAAGCGACTTCACATAGCCCCACAAGAAATAGTCCAGCGGTGTTATATCGCACGATCTTGGAGGCCACGCCACAGGTCCACGGCGCGAGATAATGCGCTCACCAAAAGTTTCCTTCAATAAATCGATTGTTGCGTTGGCTGTATGGCATGTAGCGCCGTCTTGTTGGAACCAAAGGTCGTCCACATCAACATCGTCCAATTCAGGCACGAAAAAGTCATTAATCATGGCTCTATAGCGCTCTCCATTGACTGTAACATTATGGCCGGCTTCATTTTTAAAGAAATATGGACCAATGATTCCCTCTGCCCCTAGAGCACACCAAACAGTGACTTTTTGAGAATGTAACGGCGTCTCAGCAATGGCTTGTGGATTATGTTCACTCAAAATGCGACAATTTTGCTTATTGACATACCCATTCAACCAAAAGTGAGCTTCATCGCTGAACAAAATTTTCTTGTGAAAATCGGGATCGGTGGCCATCTCGTTTTGGGCCCAAATTAGCACGATTTGCAAACGTTGTTCAGGTGTAAGTCTATTCATTATGAAATGGCAAACAAAACTGAGCATAAATCAAGTGACAACTGTCAAAAAGACCATCTACGAAAAAAGTAGTGCCAACTTGAAAACCTATCCCCTAAAAAAACACCCTTTATTACCATGCAATATGAGTTGTAGCTGTTCATGCTTCGTAGCAGTTCGAATTTTGCAGAATATGACCCAGATCGGATGTTTTCTGAATGGTGTGAGAAAACACTGCTAAGAGTTCTGTTGGCCTGTTTTCTGTCTAGTGTGTCTTGTTGTCTGGGTTATCTAACCAAACTATCTACTTATAATTCCTCGTTTCCTTTTAAACCTCTATGGCCTGGGATCCAGAAGAGCTCGTTTATACTATGTGCAGCTCTAGCGTTTCACTTCGTCATGTAGTCAAGCACCAATCAAAAACTAATTTCTCATGAAAAAAGGCTTTAAATGCATACTATGAATATGCCAATTTAGTCATAACATTACTTTCTCTGAAAATGTTTTCTCTCTCCTAAGCCTTTGCACACAGCTTGAAGCATATTAAATACTTTCTGTGCAATTTTTATACACTTCGTTGAATGCTCTTCAGGTTTCTGTTATTCTAATACCTGGATAATCTAGACACAGTTTCGCAGAAATGGTAGGTAGAATTAATCAAAAGATTGTGAAGTTTGTGGTACATACGAGTAGGAAGACCGACTGCCACTTCTACCTACATACATACATATTATATATACATACTATATTGTATATATGTACTTAGCTACCACGCCACTTTAAAATCTAGTTTATGCAGCATCCGCAAATTAATTGGCCAATAAGTTTGTAAACTAACACGTGTGCGCAAGATCCAGCAACTACTTAATTGCAGGCCAAATAGCCAAGGGTATATTAATTGAATAAATATGTATGTACGTATATATGCGCAATTACTAAAATCTCTGTAACCCTGCTGGCGGTGATTATTTATTTAAATTAATATCAACAATTTTCTCAATAAATTTGGTAATAAAGAATTTTTGCCAGCTATTCCCGGCATTTAAAGTTTACAAACCACCAAACAAAAAACAAAAAAAAAAATTTTTTTAAATATGAGAAATAAAATAAAATGGCTGCATTTCCAACACTGCAATATATCAATGTACCGTTGTTGTGGCATAATTAATAGCTAGGGAATTGAAAACTTCCTGTATGTATGTATGTATGTGTACAAATCCATTGAAGCACTTTGCAGTGTGCACGAAATAGTTTATTAAACTTTATTTATTTAGGATATTTTCACACTTTTCAATCAAAAATTTTACTCGTTGACCTAATATTCAATTTTCTGTGCAAACATACATAACAATCACAAAAAATTTACTTTAGTATTTGATTTAGTGTGTATGTATGCGTGTGTGAAAGAGTTATTGCCAGTATTCATACAAATATTTTCCGTTTATTATTTATGATTGGGATATATTTTTTAACTCTTGATTTACATTTGTAACGCTTATCAAACACGAATGAAATATAATATTGTAAAAAAACAGCAATAAAATATAAAATAGTTTATTATTGAAATCCCTATGCTTTTTAAATGAATTGATTTTATTTACTTCCAAATAATTAAACTGGGTAAATAGAATTAAAAATATTTTGTTATATTTGTCATCAACAGTTTAAGGTAAAGTTAAGCTCAGGGACTTGCTTACTTACAACAAAACGGGAGATGTAAAATTATTGTGATCTCCGAATGGCAGACGACTTTTTAAGGTAGCAGGCACCAACAGCAAATTAAAGGAGATGCTCGGTCTAAGCACTTCATATGCACTGCACCAAGATCACAAAACTTTTTCTAAAACCGGTAATAGACGGTTTTCACGTCCCGTGGTCTAAGCATTTTGAAATTGTTTTAAATTTTTCTGAAAATAGGCTTTAGATTAGATTAGATTTGTGGGGGGTTGGACAAGTCCAAGCACTCAGTCAGTAGACCATTGAACTACAACCGGATAGATATCAGTAGAAAGAATAGAGATGGGAAAGATAAAAAGTGGATGGTAAAACGGATAAATAAGTTTGAGGTCACTCTTCCATAAATCTCTTGGATTCATTGATGAATTTTAAGAGATCCGGAAGAGAAAGAGTATGAACTTTATCCATACTAAGTACATCGCAACCCAATATCCTACGTCTGATTCTGGAAAATGCAGGACAGCTACAGAGAAAATGATCTGCAGCGTCGTCATTCTCAAGACAGGATAGGCATATCGGGCTGTCCACGACCCCCATGGTAGCTACATATACGTTGACCACAGACGTTGTGTGCTCAGTGATTACACCCACCATTACTCTCAGGTCCTTTCTGCTGAGTTTTAGGGGAAAGGTCGGTAGGCTTATTTATAGACTTGAGCATAATGAGAAGTGAACTGAAATATTTGGAAAAGAATTTATAATTTTACTTATTTTATTAATTTATTTAATGTTGAATAGTATAGAGTTTTTAAAAATAAAACTTCTTGCCATTTTTTAAATTTTTATAATTCTGTTTTAATTTTTTTAGAATAAAATATATCTTAAAAATTATTTTTTAGAAAAATAATGTAATATTTTTGTTAAAAGTTTTTGGAAACATAGTTTTTTAATGATACGTTTTGTGCATTTGAATTTAACTCAAAAAGTTAAGGAAATCCCAGTATGAAAATTTTAGTGATTACAAAGCAGATCTCAGAGCTTTAATGAAAAGAATAAGAAAAAAATTTAGGGAATAATTGCTTGCCGAAAATTAGTAATAAAATCTCTTTCCAAAAAAGCTTGAATAAAAATATTGAAGTTTTTTCAAAATTAAAGAAAATTAAATTTAAAAAAATGTATTATTATTTTTAAATAATATATATTATTAATTATTATTAATAAATATTATATTATACAAATTATTAAATAATTCTATAATATATATTTAAATTAAAAAAAAAAAATTATGTGTGTGTATATTTTTAAAATTTTTAGCATAAGGATGAATAAAATTTGGAAGTCGTAAAACACCCAAGGATGTTTACCAGAGACCTGTTGATTGACTCCGGGAGGACATTATTAAAAGCCCCCTCAATGTCGAGGAAGGCATATGAGATCTTACCTGCCTTGGGTATGAAAGTAACTCTCACAGCCCTCAAAGATCTGGGTAGGTAGCCCCTATCTATGCAGCTCGCATAGATACGGAGAAGCCAGGCGTCACCTATTCAGCCAGCGGTGGTGGGTGTGTGGAGTGCTATGCATCCTATCCCAGCCGATGTCTAACGGGTCCGGACTTCTCGGAAAATGGGCGTCATTGCCCAGCACCCCGAGCCGTCTTTCAGGTACCCCATAGGTGTGGAACTCCCCGAGAGAAAACGTCTGAATCTCGCGGACTCATGACAGCCTTTCACGCTTTCGCAGAATCTCCTCCATGAGTCTCGCTTCGCCTTCCTAACTTCGGACTTGTAAATTCCTAGACACACTTTGTACAGCTACTATCCCGAGGGAGACTTAATTCTTCTGGCTCTATTAAAGAGGCGCCTACATAAAGCCGGGTCTTAGTGGACAAGCGCTCTCGAGAGCTCTGCTACACGCAGCGGGGAATGTCTCCACCAATACATCTATCGATTCTACCGAGATATCCGCATTTCCTTGCGGTGCTTCCGGAAGAAAAACCTGCAGGTTTCTGCAGTATAGGTCCCAGTCCGTGTCCCTAAGGTTCCTGTAGGAGGATCTATTCGGTTTGGTTTCATTCAGAGAAAACTGGATATATCTGCGATCCGAAAAAGAATGAGCGCTGAGCACCCTCCAGTCAGATATTAGTGTAGAAGAAACCAAGGTGAGGTAAAGTACCTCCTCCCTAACCGCCGTAATGAAAGTTGGGTCCTTACCTCTATTACAAATAACCAACATTCGCTTTCTGATGACTTTCTCAGGATCTTGGTTTACCTGCACCAATATGAGCCATCATTAAATAGTTTTTCGTCCTAATTCCAGGGATACCGCTACTGCTCAGCCACGGCTCCTGGATCAGGATTGCGTCAACTCCACCTTGCTCAAGGTGGATTAATAAGTTAGCAGAAGCTGCCTTAGAGTGCTGGAGATTTATTTGAAGAATCTTCATCTTCGATAATCTTCTCCAACATCCTGAGGTCAGCCTCCTCACCATCCGACGCCAGAAGCCCCTCCTCCTCTGCCCTGTCGAACAGTTGCCCGATACTGAAGACTGACCCCGCTAGGGAGCGGGCGTCGTCAGCACTGCCCCCATCCGACATGACAGATTCCACATCCATCTCCACGAGAGCTTCTTCTACCGTGTAAAGTCAAGTAAAGTAATTACTTCCCCAATTTTTTTCATTATATGTTTTGCGATGAATAAAGTAATCATTGAGAACATGTGAATATACCTACTCAAATGATGATGCTATACGCTGAGTGGAATACTCCACTGGGTTTTTTAAAGCAGCAAAGCAATTATCCGAAAAACACTAGAAATCTGCAAGAGAATGTTTTCAGATCAAGTGAGCTGTTGTCATGTTATGGCCTGCTCAGTAATCTAACTTCAAGACTATATAATACTTATGGAGAGATCTTAAATAAATTTTTCTCGGAATGTCAACTTTGTGATGCTAAAGAAACCGATTAAAATGGCATTAGTATCGCGTCGATTGCATGACCCGTAGATATCTAGCAGCAATGAAAATAATAATAAATATATTGTAAATAAAAATATAAAAAGAATATTACGTTTGTACTTTAATGCTTTATTTGTGTTTCTTTTTTAATATTTAATATTTAAACAAATCTCAATAATCTTATTCTTCTGATTGATGAAATGTCCTATGACGTTACTGAAGCTTTTTTTATTTATTTCAAAACTTTTTTACACAAATTTAATAAAGTTTATAAGCGAAAACTGAGCTAACAATATGTTTTTGAAGTATTGTTGATTTCAATATATTGCCTCATATGCGCTCGTGAAAATCTCATCTTCAAGCTATAGAATAATTCCACTGAGTAAAAAAAAAGTATTTTTTCAGCTATCACAGGTAAGAGCTTTTTTACTTAAATTGACACTAGAGACGCTTTCGAGACGGAAATTACAATATACAGAAAATACAAAATTACAGTCGAATCGTAGCTGTAACACTTTATTCAGTTCAAGGATTTCTATTTAGTCTTCCACGAGTATCATTTGAAGTTTGAGCCTACATGGCTGGCTCATTTCACTCAATCTCTACGCATGTAAGTTTACAGCTGTATGCTAACAGTTGCTGTTTATGGTACTTTAGTACCCAATTGATCATATCATTTTTTGTAATTTTTCAGTAGCTCGTAGTTTTAGGAAATACTTTTAATTATTACCATTTAATTGTGAAATATTTGTAATCTCAATTTTCTGTCAAAAATTGTGTAAATTGTAATTTAAAAATAAAAAAAACAAATTTCTAAGGCCTTATTCGAATGTCGTGTATTAAAATTTACTTAGACTAACTAATCGAAACGTGATAAATTTCCCTTCACATAACTGTTAATTTATTTAGTTTCTCAACAAGTTCACGCTCTCAATCATTTATAAGAGTATTTGGAATTTCTGTACAGACTAACTTTTACGCCCATAAATTTTACCTTTCCCTTTGAGCAGACTTTTTTATACTTTTATAATCATTGAAACGAATAACTTGCACGCTCACTCATACGCAAGGATGCTTCCAAAAATTTCACTTTACCGACTCTACTCGTATAGAAAACCACGGAAGTGGTGGGAAATTCAGTGTTTTTTGGGAATTTCAGTGTAATTCGCCAAAGTACTTAAAGAGGCCATGACTTGAAATCCAAAAACATAGGGAACAAAAAACAAAGCAAAGAATGCGAAACATTTCAACAATTTCTTTAGGAGTGTGCGGCATGAACAAAAAACGGAAGTAAACAAAATACTCTGCCTGCCACTGAAACAAACACGCGCCGCCGTGCCTCAGCGACGCGACTTCACACCGCAGCTACACCAATCAACGCTAAATTGAAAAGAGCCGCAAGCAAATCGGAGGTGGCACATAATCTCATGGTGCTAATAAAACCGTGAAGTGTATGAAGGGGAGAAGAAATTGGAGTTACCACAGTTGAACTACAAAAGTCAGTGATGATTTTTTCTCATATTTCTACTTTATTTTTGCACTGCGTAGAACCATCGATTGCTTATTGGTTCATTTTTCGTTTGCTAAGTTTTTGCTTTGTTGCGGAAGTAGAGTTCAATTTTTACTATTAGTAGTGCTACTCCGATTGATGATAAATCTCATAATTTCCTTTAAATTCAGCATTGTGCTGATAGTTTAGATTTCGAGTTTTTATATTGTTGGGGCTGTAGGTGGACATATCTTGAGGACGCTTCCATTTAAATGCTCCCAAAGCGATATTTTGTTTTTTCATTAAAACCTTCTAGTTCATTTTTAAACCTCCTCAGTTCCAATAGAACTCCTTCCTGGCGCTACTAGTCTTGTGACGTGGGTACCAATAGGGCAATGTGCTGAAAGGACAAAAACGAGCCTCGCAACGCACATTGCGATGTTTTCGGCTAAGTCCAAATTCAGCAATACTGATATCATTCGATAGTGAAAAGCCTAATTAATACAAATCTGAACGACTCCATGTGAAGTGATCCAAGTATTTTGAACATTTTCGTAAATTCTTATAACAACCAGTCTATTTGTAGGATTGATCATAATGAGAAGTAAACTGAAAAAATTTGGGAAAAAATGTCATAATGTGGCGATTAATGCTTTGGCTTCAGTGTAATAAGAATTAAACTGAAGAAATTTTTTGAAAAAAAAAATTTATAATTAGATCTATTCAGGGTTGGAAATATTGATGTACTTAAATCTTTTTAAAATGAAAAATCTTCTGAATTTGCATTAAAACAATTTTTTTTAATTTCTTCGGATACAATCAGCTTTTCGAAAAAAAATTTTGGGGAAACCATTTTAGAATTCTTTTTTTCTCTAAATTTTGAGAAAACGGGTGCCTTTTTTATTCATTTTTTTTTGCTTTGCTGCGATATGCTCAGGAATCTCTGCGAATTTCGAGTACATGCTTCGGAGGAGCTGTATTTTGTACTGGTTTTTCACTGGTTCGCTGTACGTATTAGAATATAACTAAAGAGTCAATAGAATCCTCTATGAAACTTTCAAGTAACACAGCCTTATGTATTACAATAAATTGTTAGGGATAAGTTTTTCAAATAAGCAAAAAAAATGTTTCCTAAAAATGTTAACAAAAAAAATTTCCTTTACCAAGAAAAAAAAGCTAAACGATTTTAAGAGTTCTTCTTCTTCTTAATTGGCGCGATAACCGCTTACGCGATTTTGGCCGAGATTAACAAAGCGCGCCAGTCGTTTCTTTCTCGTGCTAACCGGCGCCAATTGGACACACCAAGTGAAGCCAAGTCCTTCTCCACCTGATCTTTCCAACGCAGAGGAGGCCTTCCTCTTCCTCTGCTACCACCAGCTGGTACCGCATCGAATACTTTCAAAGCCGGAGCGTTTGTATCCATTCGGACGACATGACCCAGCCAACGAAGCCGCTGGATCTTTATTCGCTGCGCTATGTCTATGTCGTCGTAAAGCTCATACAGCTCATCGTTCCATCGTCTGCGATATTCGCCGTTGCCAACGTGCAAAGGTCCAAAAATCTTACGCAGAATCTTTCTCTCGAACACTCCAAGCGTCGCTTCATCGGATGTTGTCATCGTCCAAGCTTCTGCGCCATACGTTAGGACGGGCATGATGAGAGTCTTGTAGAGTGTTAGTTTTGTTCGTCGAGAGAGGACTTTACTGCTCAATTGCCTACTTAGTCCAAAGTAGCACTTGTTGGCAAGAGAGATTCTACGTTGGATTTCAAGGCTGACATTGTTATCGGTGTTAATGCTGGTTCCTAAATACACGAAGTCTTTTACAACCTCAAAATTATAACTGTCAACAGTGACGTGGGTGCCGATACGCGAGTGCGCCGACTGTTTGTTTGAAGACAGGAGGTACTTCGTTTTGTCCTCGTTCACCACCAAACCCATTCGCTTTGCCTCTTTATCCAGTTTAGAGAAGGCAGAACTAACAGCGCGGTTGTTAAGGCCGATGATGTCAATATCATCGGCATACGCCAGCAATTGTACGCTCTTATAAAAAATTGTGCCTGAGCGATTAAGTTCTGCGGCTCGTACGATGCTCTCCAACATCAGGTTAAAGAAGTCACACGACAGCGAGTCACCCTGTCTGAAACCTCGTTTGGTATCAAACGGCTCGGAGAGGTCCTTCCCAATTCTGACGGCGCTGCTGGTGTTGAGCAACGTCATCTTACATAGCCGTATTAGTTTTGCGGGGATACCAAATTCAGACATGGCGGCATACAGGTAACTCCTTTTCGTACTGTCGAATGCAGCTTTGAAGTCGACGAAAAGATGGTGTGTGTCGATTCTCCTTTCATTGGTCTTTTCCAAGATTTGGCGTATCGTGAATATTTGGTCGATGGTAGACTTTCCAGGTCTGAAGCCACACTGATAAGGTCCAATCAGTTGGTTGACGGTGGGCTTCAGCCTTTCACACAATACGCTCGCTAGAACCTTATAGGCGATATTTAGAAGACTAATCCCGCGGTAATTGGCACAAATTGCAGGATCGCCCTTCTTGTGGATTGGGCAGAGCACACTTAAATTCCAATCGGCAGGCATGCTTTCATCCGACCATATTCTGCATAGGAGCTGATGCATGCACCTTACCAGCTCCTCGCCGCCATGTTTGAATAGCTCAGCCGGCAGTCCGTCGGCGCCCGCGGCTTTGTTGTTCTTTAGCCGTGATATTGCTATTCTCACCTCGTCATGGTCGGGTAACGGAACGACAATTCCGTCGTCAACGATTGGGGTATCGGGATCTTCACATTCTCTATGACATGCGCAGCTGTCACCGTTTAACAGGTTCGAGAAGTGTTCCCTCCATAATTTAAGATTGCTCTGTACGTCAGTCACCAGATCGCCGTCTTTGTTCTTACAGGACAACGCCCCGGTCTTAAAACCTTCTGCAAGCCGCCGAACTTTCTGGTAAAATTTTCGGGCGTTGTTCCTATTGGCCAGCATCTCAAGCTCCTCGCACTCACGTATTTCGGCCTCTCGTTTCTTCTGTCGGATAATACGTCTCTCTTCCTTTTTCAGCTCTCTGTAGCGATCCCACATGGCTCGCGTTGCGCCCGATCGCAGCGTGGCTCTATAGGCGGCATCTTTTCTTTCGGCGGCAGCATGACATTCCTCGTCGTACCAATTGTTTTTTCGGGCTCGCCGGAATCCGATTTCTTCTTCGGCGGCGGTACGTAGGGAACGAGAAATGTTGCTCCATTGCTCGCGCATGCCGGTGTGTTGGGCAGTGCTCTCCGAGAGCAGGAGTGAGAGTCGAGTGGCGAATCTTCTGGCTGTCTGTTGTGATTGCAGCTTTTCGATGTCGAACATTCTTTGCGTAGGTAGATGTACGTTTTTTGCTGCACAGAGGCGTGTGCGCAGTTTGGCTGCAACAAGGTAATGATCCGAGTCGATGTTGGGTCCTCGGATCGTACGTACATCTAATACACTAGAAGCGTGTCTTCCATCTATCACAACATGATCGATCTGGTTTCGCGTTTTTCGATCAGGAGACAGCCAGGTAGCTTGGTGTATCTTTTTATGCTGGAATCTGGTGCTGCAGACTACCATGTTTCGGGCCCCGGCGAAGTCGATCAGCCTCTGTCCGTTACCGGATGTTTCGTTGTGTAGGCTGAATTTTCCGACTGTGGGACCAAAAATTCCCTCCTTGCCCACCCTGGCGTTGAAGTCGCCAAGCACGATTTTTATGTCGTGGCGGGGGCAGCGCTCATAGGAACGTTCCAAGCGCTCATAGAAAGAATCCTTGGTCGCATCGTCCTTCTCTTCCGTCGGGGCGTGGGCGCAAATTAGCGAGATATTAAAAAATCGCGCTTTGATGCGGATTGTTGCGAGACGCTCGTCCACCGGAGTGAACGACAGTACTTGGCGACGAAGTCTCTCTCCCACAACAAATCCGACACCGAATTTGCGCTCCTTTACATGGCAGCTGTAGTAGACGTCGCAAGGTCCTATGTTTTTCTTACCTTGCCCCGTCCATCGCATCTCTTGGATGGCAGTGATGTCAGCCTTTACTCTCACGAGGACATCAACCAGCCGGGCAGAGGCACCTTCCCCATTAAGGGACCGGACATTCCAGGTGCATGCCCTCAAATCGTATTCCTTATTTCGTTTGCAGGGGTCGTCATCAGTGTTGGAAGTTCTCATCCGAGGCTTTGTTGCTGTTTTCATTGGGGGGGTTTTTTAAGTGGCGGGTCCCAAACCCAGCGCACAACCAGCTATGCTGGGATGCTTCGCCTTCTCACTTCAGCATTTTAAGAGTTTATTTATTATAAATAAAGAACAAAGAGTATAAAAGTACTAAAAATTACCGAATTGAATTAGTTTTAAAGGTTTTTTTCGAAGATTTGGGGCTTTATTGTGAAAAAACGGTACAAAATATTTTATTCGAAGTATTGGACATCGCTAGCTATAACTTTCGCCCATCTTTCGGGCAATTTCCGGATTCCGTTTCTCCAAAATTCTGGCCGCTGCTTGGCTATCCATGACTCAACCCATATTTTGGTAGCCTCGTACGAGGAGAACCGCTGGTCCGCCAAATCGAGATTCATATGCCGGAAAAAATGATAATCGGAGGGAGCTATGTCTGGACTATACGGCGGGTGGGGTAACACTTCCCAGCCAAGCGTTCCAAGGTATTTTTTGACAGGTTGAGCAACATGCGGCCGAGCGTTGTCATGTTGCAAAATAACCTTGTCGTGCCTTTTTACCGTTTCCGGCCGTTTTTCTTTCAATGCCCGGCTTAAACGCATCAATTGCAGTCGGTAACGATCCCCCGTGATTGTTTCGCCCGGTTGGAGCAGCTCAAAATATACGACGCCGACCTGATCCCACCAAATGCAGAGCATGATTTTCTTGCCGTGAATATTCTGCTTGGCCGTCGACGTTGATGCGTGGCCGGGCAAACCCCATGATTTTTTGCGTTTTGGGTTATCGTAGTGGATCCATTTTTCGTCGCCAGTCACCACCCGATGCAAAAAACCCTTCCGATTTTGTCGCTCGATCAGCAATTCGCACGTAAAAAATCGCCGTTCGACGTCGCGCAGCTTCAACTCGTACGGGACCCAATGTCCTTGCTTTTGGATCATTCCCATCGCTTTTAGACGCTTGCAAACGGTTGATTTATCAACGCCCAATGATTCAGCAAGCTCTTCTTGGGTTTGGCACGAGTCCTCGTTTACCAATTCCCCCAATTCCGCGTCCTCTAACTTTTTGGGCTGGCCAAGACGCTCCTTGTCTTCGGTGTGAAAATCACCACTTTTGAATCGTCGAAACCAGTACTCACATGTTGAAATCGACGGAGTATGGTCTGGGTAGGCCTCCTGCAGCAATTCACGGGCTTGGGCTGTATTTTTTTTTCAAATTGAAGCAGAAAAGCAAAGCTTCCCGCAAATTGCGTTTCGACTGCACGAAAGTTGACATACTCGGAGCACGAAAACACTGCGTTGTTTATACTTCAGCGAAATGACAGATACTGATAAACAAAGCCTAGGGATGAGGCTTTGTCATGAATATATATTCAGTATTGCCAACGCGATAAAGTGATAAATAGCGCCATCTGTGTGTCACCTTTAAAACTAATTCAACCTCCAATATCACTTCATAAAACTGTATACCAAAATTTTCAACATCTTCTCAAATTATTTCTGTTTTTCAAAATTATTTCTGTTTACTACTTATTGTGCTCAAGTCTACAAATAAGCCAGTTTTCAGAGAAATTAACGACAATGTGAAAAATATTTGGATTGTTTGCAAAGTTGAAATCGGTGATATAAATATCTGGTTCAGGCGTTATCAGATTTCAAAAATGGTCTAATTTGGAACAAAGTAAGTGAACCTCCTATTTGTGTTTGGAAGTGGTACAGAATTATCCAAATTACCAAAAGGACATTTGTGACTTAAATAAAACCTTTTAACGTTTTGTATCAAAAAAAAAACATGGATACGTTGTTTAATCGGCTTTTTTTCTACTAACAAACGCTTAGGCATTTGCTCATTATATCTAAACAAAACGCTTTCCTCTTGTCAACCAACCACTCCCTCTTTATCTGTGATTCACATCGCGGACCAACCGCTGCTTCCAAAAATTTACTGGTGCCAGAAGAAGTCTAATCCTGGCACTGTGTGGGTCATAAATAAACATTTTAGATGGATGGCAAGTGTTAGATCTATTCAAGTAATCTGGTGTCTCCGTGATGAAGATAGATTGATTAAAGCTTTGCGCGTGCTTGAGCATCGAACCAGCTCCAGTAATGCTGGAAGCCAAGACTCAAGAAGAAATCACGATTGTGGAGATAGATGTTTGCGTGCAACAGTTTTATTCACTGGCTAGGAGGTGGTTAATTAACGGATGTTATTTTCTAGCTTATTGCCAATAGATTTCGCATCTCAAGTAAAGGTTTCTTGAAAACGGAACTATTGAAAAATATCTGTTTTACAATGCGGAATGTTCTTTACTCTTCCCTCGATATGTTTGTACGCTTTATGTATGGCAGGGTAAATGGAAATAAAAAAGTAATGAGTGTGGTTGATAAGCCAATTAATGGTGAAAATACGAACGCATCAGTTTTAGTCGCACAAACTAAATCAAAGCGGCCTGTAGCCAAACTTTTGTGGTATTGAGAGCAAAGAGAAATAATACCAGGAGTAGAGATTAAAGGATAAAGAAGGCAAAATGAGTTTCAATTAAGATTTGTAAATTGATCTGCAGTGATTCAAGTACTTCTGCGTTGCCATACTATTCTTCTCTCTTTTTTACTTACAACACTTTGAGTTTATCCTATCAACTATATTTGCAGCAAAGGAAAATACCAACGTTAATTTTACATATAACATTTCTGCAGCTCGCACAAGTAATTAAGTACATGGATTTCGTATGCTCCATCTTAATTACAGCCCATGCTGAAGTAGTGCTTATCGTAGATGTGTACCTTTGAAATCGTTGATACATGCTCCCGCAAGTACTCGCATCCAGCAACTCAATTTATCACGACAGCTTACGGCTAGTGGCATGTGCACATAGCTTACCCGTACCAAAGTTGAGTATCTCATATCAAAAGAAAAAAAATGTTGCTGCTATCAGCACTACGGAAACTTACATAGCCTGCAGTTATCCAGTAATGAACTCACAACTTCGTTTGTTGGCAACCATTAACCAGCTTAAATGTGGAGAAATCATGCTTGCTGAACGCAAATATTCACGTACATGGGCACCGTACCTTTGAGTGGTTGGCAACGTCTTATTGCGAGGATAAGAATTTTCACTATGGCCAGAGGCAATAAAGTATTTTACTTTTCGACTTCAATGCCCGCAGGTATGAAGAAACATGAGCAGGAACTAACAGGATTAGCTGACAGTTGATAGTTATTGTCTCCTTACTTTTCTGCCAGATTTCAACAAACTTTGCTATTTTTTTTTAGTTCTTGATGCTTATCTTTTCTCTCCTTCTCGTTTGAAATTTAAGAAGTGCTTAATAGCAACAAAATTTTTTCTATTTTTCTTAATACTATTATCAAAGTGAACTCTAGTTGTGCGATTTGATGTAAAGTTAGCCAAGTATATTGGATATTGAAATTGAAATATCTTCGGTTATTTTCAACATTTTTATACTTTTTTTTTTAATTTGTTAGGATAAAATATATTTAAAAAATTATTGATAAAAATAAAGTTGTACTTTGTTGTTGAAAACTTTATTCAAAACAAAAAACAAAAAAACAAGAAAATAATCTGAGAAGGGGTATTTTTCGAAAAATACTAAAAAATATTTTGAGCAGAGGAATCAATTGAATATAAAAACACATATAAAATAACCTTATTTAGAAAAATTATTTTTCGCTTTGTAAGACGAAATTGTGCAAAATTTTCTATTGCGTATAAAATAAAACTACTACAGGGCCCGCCATCTATCGCTACGGATTTGAACTAGGTATTATTTGAAGAATGGTAACACTTAGTAGTCATCTGATTTGACAGAAAATTAGCTTTATTCTTCCGCTGAACGAAAATGGTTGTGTATACGCTCAAGGAACGCTGGGAAATATTGCGACATTACTTTGAAAATCATGGTAATGTTGCAGAATGTGTACGAAAATTACGTACGGCAATGGGAAGATGAAAACCACCGAATGAAGCGTATGTGCGTTACTTTGCGAAAAAAGTATCGGAGCTGCGATTTGACGCCGTTGCATTATTATCTTTGGGGTGCCGTCAAAGACCAGTGTTATGCCAACAAACCAGCAACAATTGATGCACTGAAGACCAACACACGCGATGTCATAGCTGAAATACAGTCGCATACAATCGAAAATGTGTTGAAAAATTGGACCGATCGTATGGGATGGTGCATGGCTAGCCGAGGCAGCCATATTAATGAAATTGTATTCCATCATTAACCGGAAGGATTGTACTTCAAAATAAGAAAACAGTTTGGGAAAAATATTGAATAGTTTCTTTTTTATAGCATTTTTAATTCCGTAAAGTTATATGGCGGACCCTTTATATACGTCTCTCCTTCGTTCTAATTTCATGTATGGTAGAGATTAGGTTAGATTAGATTTGTGGGGGGTTGGACAAATCCAAGCACTCACTCAGTAGACTATTGTACTACACTCGGATAGATATCAGTAGAAAGAATAGAGATAGGAAAGATAAAAAGCTGATGGTAAGACGGATAAATTAGGTTGAGGTCACTCTTTCGCAAATCTCTTGGATTCATTGATGAATTTTAAGAGATCCGGAAGAGGAAGAGTATGAACTTTGTCCATACTCAGTATATCGCAATCCAATATCCTAAGTCTGATTCTGGAAAATGCAGGGCAGCTACAGAAAAAATGCTCTGCAGTGTTGTCATTCTCAAGACAGGATAGGGATATCGGGCTGTCTACGACCCCCATGGTAGCCATATGCTGACCACAGACGTTGTGCCCTGTGATTACACCCACCTGTACTCTCAGGTCCTTTCTGCTGAGTTTTAGGAGAAAGGTCGCTGTTTTCCTGTTTGGTTCTTTCACAAAGCACTTGGCTACTCTGCATGGGTTCAACTCAGACCAACGACCTCTGTGAGTAGACCTCATGAAGTCGTCAATCCATAGTTGAATCGATGCGGAATAGACACCTAGAAAGGGTTCAGGGCCTAGTGGCATACTTGCAGAGCCTTCATTTGCCAATTTATCAGCTAACTCGTTTCCTGTAATACCACAATGTCCAGGCACCCAAATAAGACTAACTTTGTTGCGTTTTGCAACACTGTTCAGTTTTGTCTTACATTCACCGACTAACTTCGAAGAGCAGCGTGGGTTAGCAAAGACTTTCAGTGCAGCTTGACTGTCACTAAAAATTCCAATACTGTTGCCCCGCGACTTTTTCTCAATTAGCCAGTACGCCACATTCAAGATGGCATAGACTTCCGTAAGGAATACCGTGGCCATCTGTCCTGTGGCATGGAATTACTTAGTGTCTTCGTTTAAGTACCATCCAGATCCGCTTCCATCACTGGTTTTGGATCCGTCGGTGTGGAAAGTGTGCTGATATCTCGTTAGTAAGTTCTTTGGACTTAACCATTGATCTCCATCTGGGATCAAAACATCACACTTCTTACCGAAGCCAATGACAGGCACCCGATTATCCTCAGGCATCGAGAACAGTGTGCACCGCTACGACAACTGGGTGTATATCTGACAGTGGCCAGTGCTTACTTCATTTCCCCAGACTCCGTTTAACTTGAGCCTGTACGCCGCCTTCATTGCTTCCTTTCAAATTTGAAGATCTAGAAGTTGCAAGTTCAGAATGGCTTTAAGGGCATCATCAGATGTCGAACTCATGGCACCTGTGATACCCAAGCACACACTTCTCTGCAGCCTGTTTAGGGGCTTCACTCTGGAATGAACGATTGTGGCTTTCCACCATCCTACAGAGGCGTATGTAATAATGGGTCTAGTCAGGGTGATGTATAGCCAGTGTACTATCGCCGGTCTTAGACCACATGTCTTGCCAAAGGTGCTCTTACACTGCCAGAAGACTTTTAGTGTCCGAGAGACCTTCTGCTCGTCATGCTTCTTCCAGGTAAGCTTACTATCTAGAATTACTCTTAAATATTTAACCTCAGAAGACAGTTGCAGTGTTACTCCTTTCAATGTGGGTAGTAACATGCCTTTCCTATTGAAAAACACTAAGTCACTTTTTGTAGGATTCACCGAAAGACCATGCAATTCGCACCAATACTCAATCTTATTTAGAGCTACCTGCATTTTATTGCATATGGCATCAAGTGATCGTCCTGAGATTAATACGCACATATCGTCTGCGTAGGCTTGGATATGCCCAATTTCCTGCGGATCATTAAGAAGAGAGTCCACCACGAAGCACCAAAGAAGGGAAGAAAGAGTACACCGCCTTGTGGGCAACCCTTCTTAACCTCAATCCTGACTCCTTCATCGCTTTCTCTATCCATGGTAAGCAGTATTTTGGATAGCATAGAGCGGATCCACCTGACAATGATTTCTTCCACTCCATAACTTCTGACAGAAGGGCACATAGAGTCAAAGGTAGCATTGTCGAAAGCTCTTTCAATGTCCACGTACACACAAAGTGTGTACTCTCATGTATGGTACGAATATCTGCAGGCCATATCATAGTAATTTTATAAATAGAATTGAGCGTTTTGAGGGGTTTTTCCTTAAGTTCGCTTTGAGATCCTCAAAGTTTCCTGAACCTACACGCTCTCTTAGAATTTTCATTTGCTCTTAATTACCCGTTGAAGCAACAAGATCTTTGCTCTTATTATCTTTTTTTTAAATTATTTCACAAAAAGAATTACATATATTTTTTAGTTAAAAATTTGAATATCCAAAAAAAATTCAGAAAAAACATTTTGAAGGAATTTTTTCCCAATTACTATTATAAAAATACAAAATAATAATACAAAATAATTTTTAATAATCACTAAATGAAATTTTTTCTTAAATGTTTTGTTTTTTAAAGTATACTTTTATATTATTTTTTAAATATATATATTAAATGTTATATTAAGTACATATTATTGAACCCTTTTTGGGTGTTTGGTCAAGCTCCTCCTCCCATTTGTGGCGTGCGTCTTGATGTTGTTCCACAAAATGAGGGACTTACAAGCCCACTCCGAACGGCAGATGGTTTTTTATGAAAAGATTTTTCATGGCAGAAATACACTCAGATTTTAGACATTGCCTGCCGTTGGGCGACCGCTATTAGAAAATAAGCATTTGGTGCATCACGCACGAATGGCGGTCAGGCACCAACCCATTCGGCTACGGCGGCCGCCAAAACTTTGTGTAAATGTAAAATTATAATTTTTTGTTCTTAAATGTTTCTCCTTCGTGGCATTCAGGGCGAATTCGACCAATCCGATGAAACAAACGTTTCAAAATGCCAAGACAGAAAATTGAATAGACCGTTTGGCCCGTTGGCACGAACTCCTTGTGGACAATTCCCTCGAAATCATAAACACAAATCAGTATCGAGTTGATTTTTGACTTCTTCAAACGCGATTTTTTGGGTTGTGGCTGGTCTGGGGCCTTCCATTCGGCACTTTGACGCTTAGTTTCAGTTTCATGTTAGAAACACCACGTTTCGTCACCAGTTACAATATTGTAAAGGAAGTACTCTTTTTTTCTCGCCTCTTCAATGAGTTCTTTCGAATGTTGAATTCTGAGCAATTTTAGGTCCTCAGTTAACTTTTGGAAAATGAAACATGCACAGACCTTTTGTAAGCCCAATTGATCAGTTAAGATGCGATAGATCGATGTTTTGGATATATTCAACTCCAATTCCATGAATTTCAACGATGATTTCGGTTCATTGATAAATTTACGAACAATTTCGATGGACTTTTCGGTGATTACTGATTTGGGGCGGCCCGTATGTTCACTGTCATTTTAGTCGTCACAACCATCTCTGAAACGTGTGAACCACCCATGAACTCTGACATGAGACAGACAATCATCGCCACAAACTTTTTTCATGAATTCAAATGTTTCGATAAACATTTTACCGATTTTAAAACAATATTTGATATTAGTTAGCTCTTTGTTCGAAACTCCTTTTTGTATCGATGACACAAATATTATGACACTTTAGACGCAATAACTTCGCTTCCACTCAACCGAATATCACCAAGCTTTCACTGGAAGTCAGCTAGGGATGTAACTTCCAACGCGCTAACTCATTAAAAAAATGGCGCCATCAAAAATATGTTTATGACGCCAGTCTTGTTTATTTTAGACTTCACCTTGAATACATTTTTGTTCTATGGAGATGATTTAAACATTTTCTTCATAACTAATAAAGATTTTGGTTATATGCCAAAGCTCAAAGTGACCTTGGTAATCTGCATCACTGATGTATTAAATCTTGCTCTTCTTAAAATAAAAATAAAAAATGCTTCAAAGACAGCTTTGAAGAAATTCAAGTGTCCTACTGATTCATCACTGTATTTTGAGTGCTTTGTTAGAAGCTGATGACGAAGCAAAAGAACTTGGCATTTTTTCATAACATTTCAAAATCAACCATATTAGTCCCACTGTTGGAATATCTTATTACATTTTTATCTTTGTTGGGCGAAATTGTGAAAAAAAATGAATATGGAATATAATATACTCGTATTTGTAGTAAGATACGATTTTTGTAGGCCTTAACAAAGTTTTTTTTAAATAGATTTGAGCGTCCGCTGTTTCCGCTTTGATATCTTTCATCAACTTACACCTTCTTATAATTTTCCATTTATTTCAATAATTTTGTGACAAGCAGATATTTGCTCTTCTTACCTTTTTTCTTGTGCTTTTGGTGGTTCTTTGGATTAACTTTTTACATCGTATAAATCTCAAAATTCGTCAGCGGAAACTGCCTAATTTATTTCCTCTTTATGAGAGTAATTAGTGAGTTGATAATGCGCATCAGATTGCGCATCTTGAATTCCGTCCTAATTGATTTTTCTTCGACAAATATTTTATTCAATATTTTTAATTCTTATTTTCAAGTACCTAATTGTTTTTGTAGTAGTATTTGTACATATGTGTCTAGTACTTTTTATATTTAATATGCCAATAGTCCGTCGTGGCCCTAAGTTTCTCCCTGGAACCATAGGAAATAATACTAATAATCCGTAATAAATGCCATGTGCGTAAAGTAAATAAATAAATAAATAAATTAATTAATTACTTAATAAATAAATAAAAATATTTATTATTTGTCAACATTTCTACTCTATACCAAAGAGTGACAGGTAAAAGGAGCGTGAGGAGGTCGTGGCCAGTTTAATACCACTCATAAACTTAATGCATAATTAAGAGTGACATGACATGCCATGTCCCAGCCAATTTGTATGTGTCAGAGCACTCATACATATATATCTATATATCAATATTACGCTTCTACTCGTATATTTGTGTGCATATGCATTCACCTTAAATTTCTATTCGTGTAATGGTCGAGCGGTAATACTAGTAGCATTAATTATATGATGTTATGATGTCAGAAATAGGAGTACATAATTAATAATAGAACAAAATTTACAATTAATAACAGAACGTATTGATGTGTTTACATAGAAGACCACAATATACGAGACTCATAATACAGATGCCTGTATAAATTAATGAAAATATGAATAGAAAACGTTTCCGAAATTGCTTTGACGTAAGCTGCTGCGAATAAAAGCAAGAATAATATTCCTGGTATAGAGAGAATTGATAAAAAAGCGGAGTTTGGATAATTATAATTACATAGGTACAAATAATTTTGGTGAGTCGGTTTGGAAAAATATAATATTTCATAAAATGAGTCAGATAAATAAAATAATAATAAAAAAATAAAATGAAAAAAGTAAATAAAAAAATCTAGACATTTGGGAAGTTACTGGCCAAAGGTATGATATTTTTTGTTAACCCATATACGTAGTATGATACATAATTAAATAGTGTCAGCTTACCTGATCCCCTGAATTTTCATCCAAGTTATCTTCAACTCTAAATTTCAGCAATTTGCACATCTCATCTGATGGCATTTACAAGGTGATACTTTCTCTCAAACCGTTTTCACATACAGATGCTGATGGTCTTTCAGCTATTTTGTTTAAAAATTGTTCATCGTTGGCAATTTCTCTAGAGATTATTTTGAATAAATATCTATCTACGGGTACTTTATTAAATGGTTAGGGGTAGTCAGAGGCACGAAAAAATGATGATTTTCAATAATTTTTTTTAATATATTATGTTTCGACTTGACTTTAGCAAAATTTCAAAATCAAAAAAATTAATAGTTGTAAAAGTTACCGCTGTTTGTGTAGAACCAGTTTCTCCAGAAGTCCCTTGCCGTGATCATCACAGGTACTTGAAGATTTGGAGACACCTCTAAAATCAATCGGACAAGAGGAATTAGTTTTATTTATAGATAATCTTGTGCCTGATCGAAGCTTTTTTCAAAATTAACAATATGGCAGTCTCAGAAAATATTTTCCAGATTTTCGAGAAAAAAACCAAAAATTTCTTCTTTAAAAAAAAAAAAATCGAAATTTTGAAAAAAAGATCCTTCGATCAGACACGAGTTTTTTATTTTTTTCAAAAGCAGTATTAATTCTATTGAAATCTACAAAGCGGTTTTTATGCTACAGTGATCACCAATTCGAAAAACATAGTTTTGAGAAAAACGCGTTTAAAGTTTTTGTTTTTGCCCGAGCTAGTTAATTGTTGTATAACTCAAAAAGTATTTATCGAATTCACTTCAAATTTTCACGCAATATTTTTAAGATATCATACTTTAAGAAAATGAAAAAATCTAAGTTTTTGAAAATTCTGACTACCCTAACCCCTTAAATGATTGGAAGTTTACAATCATCACACCTTTTTTTAAGAATGGAAAAAAATCATGTTTGTAATTATAGGCTGACTTCCAAGCTATCAGTCATCTTTAAACTCTTTGAATGCATTGTAAGTCACTAAATTTATTTTGGGGGTAAGTCCTTAATTAACCCTAAACAAACATAGTTTTGTAACTGGCTGTTCAACAGCTACTAATCTTGATATCGTGTGTCGCACGAGATTTTAGTAAACAAGTTGGCTTGCTTGGGCTTTCACTCTACCTTTTTGCTATGGCTTAAGTCATATTTGAAGGAAAGATGGTGTGTGGTAAAACTGTATGTAGTTTTATCGAAACACTTTGTAGCTACTTCAGGTGTCCCCCAAAAGGGCATCTTAGGGCCACTTCTTTTTGTCATTTTTCTTCAATCACAGAAGCAAACATTTTACTTTTTCTAATTTCTTCTTCTTTGCGGATGATTTAAAAATGTCTCATATCTTAAGAATGCAGTATATGCTCAGAAGCTTCAACTCGACTTGAACCATCTTCATCGTTGGTGCAAAAGGTCGCGTCCGTCTTTGAATATTAAAAAATGTTTTCATCTAACATTTTCGAATACTTTTCAGTATACTTTTAGCACATCCTACACTATTTTTAATAATGTTCTACAAAGTGTAAAAGATTTTAAGAATCCTGGAGTTCGATACGAAATTTTCATTCAGTGGGCACATTAATTTCATTTTTTCCAAATGGTTTTCGGTTTTAGGCTTCATCCGTCGCAATACATCTAAATTATTTAATCCGAGAACCTATAAACTGCTGTTTACGGCTCTTGTTCACTTAGAGTACGTTGTTATCATTTGGAGGCCTTACAACTAACTCTCGATTAATAAATTAGAGCGCGTTCAAAAATGTGTCTCAAGCAGGCATTACATTCTGTACGATTTGAGTCACCTGTTCCATCTTATAACACGCGGCTAAAGCTTACTGATCTAGAATCTCTTGAAAAGAGAAGCACAGTCCTTTCACATTCGTTTATTTTCAGTGTTGTTAATGGCATCGCCTACTATCCAGATCTACTTGTGCGGATAAGCCTAAATGTTCCCCAAAGAAGTCTTCGCAATTTTTACCCTTTTTACGGGGAAAACTTTAAGTCTAAATTTACGAATAATGCACCTATTGCGAGTAATGCACTATAATTCATTATCTCACACCAGTCAGCTTGATTTTACTGTATCCACATCTACTCGCATTTTTGTAAAAATTTAAGTTTAGTTAATTAATATTGTATTTATACTTATTGCTAATATTACAGTTGCTAAATTCTTTACGTTTGTGTCTACTCTGTAAGGTAATTTATACTGTCGATTATTAAAATAAATAAATAAATAAAAAATTAAATAAAGTTGATTTTCGTAGGTAAAGTTGGGTTTAATATTGAACACAAATAGTTATTTGATATTGTTGCGAAAAGTTGCAATGACAACCCATCGCATTCTGCTATTTTCTCATACCTTCCACATTCGCAAATTACAAGTGTCACAGCTAACGTTATTTCCCTCTCATTATTTTTCTGGTTGTTCTTGAATATTTAAAATTTTTTATTAATTGAAATAAATAAAAATTTCAGCTCATTGAAATGGAAACTAATGTATTGTATCAAATGCGGGCCGCTACTTGTAGGGACAACAGATATATGAAGATCTTTCAAAAGTGACAGAAGAAGTGATAGAAAAATGCTTTCAGACCCAAAAATAAAATTTCTGTTGAGAATATTGCTGCTGTAGCGCAAAATGTTGCTGAATAACTTAGAGCATCGATATGTCGACGTTCTCAACAATTAGGCATTTCTGAATCGACTGTTTGATGGATTTTATCTGCCGATGCGATCATAGTGGACACTTAAGTGATGTAATTTTTTAGATATAATTGCTAAGAACCGTATTTTGAATAAGAACAAAGAAACTTGAATGAATCAAAATTTGAATATGTTTTGTAAATGTTTTATCGGCTTTGTATGCAGTTATATGAGATTCATATCACATTTATGAAAAAAAATTTTTTTTTGAAATGAAAATATTCAAATATTCTTAAAATAAAAATACTCAAATTTTTGAAGTGAAACTTCTTAGGCGTCGATGGACGAGCGAGAATAAAAAAAATAAATAATTGGCGCGAACACTTCTGTTAGGTGTTTGGCCGAGCTCCTCCTCCTATTTGTGGTGAGCGAGTGAGAATGGAGAGTCAAATTTCAAGGCCGTGCAACGTTTTGGGCATTCTCGTTCCGCGAGAGAGAAAAACGATGTAACATAGAGGAAAAGGAGAGAGAGAGTTATACCTTATATATAACTCAGGTACACTTTAGGTTAATTTTCCTGAGGTTTTCCTTGTGGTTGCTAATTTCTTGTGAGAAATAACACTGCCTACTTTTTGGCGATTTTTTGTTGGTGCAAACTTGTAGGAAATATTTTTTGCTGCGTACTTTTTGGCGTTGTATTTCCTTGGTGCTTACTGTGTGGGGCATTTTTTGGTCCCAATTTTGTTGGCGTTTTTTTGGTGACTACTTTTTGGCGCTTATTTCCGTTTCCTAGCTGGTGCTTGTTCGTACTATAAAGTGCTATCCATTCCGGCGTCGAACTTATTGATACTACCTTGCGGTAATTTGTGCCGTTACTGTGATCCTGGAATCGGTGCTTTTGTGGGGTGATAAACGCTCGGAGTAGTGCGCGTTGTTGCCACTGTTTGTGTCCGGCGTTTACCTAGCCGGTCGACCCTTCTCCATTTTTTGTAAATTTTGTCTATTTGTATTCTCTGCAAATGTTGGGAACTTATTTAGATATATATTCTTTCTCTCTCTCATTCTCTCTCGGGTCTCTCCCTCTTTCTTTGTGTGCCTTCAAAGTCTCAATAAAGTTTAATAAATTTCTGAAATTAACAAACATCGAGTTAATTTTTAGAGTGTTTTTTTCGCTCTGAAATATTGACAATTTGGTTAGTTGTTAACTTTTTTTTCGGAATAACACTTCAAGACGCGCAAACAAAAAAAAAAAAAATTAGCGTAACCAAAAACTCACCACTTGGAGGTTCATGCTTCTTATACAAGGCCTGGCTGCGCTTTACTGTCCCATGGTATAAACCTCAAAAGTTATGTGAAAAATTAAATTACCTACTGTCAGCAATATTTTTATAAACTTAAGTGAAATACTATCCTCACCAATTATGTTTGGCAGTATCTTGGAGATGCTATTGGTTGTATCAAATACTTTAACAGTCAGAAAGCTCGAACGTCTGACGGATGAAAGCAGCTGAAGAAAAACAAAATGGAATGGAAGGTAAGCAGATATAGATAATGAGACAAGATGGATGAAGACATCATTCGGGCATTTTTAACTTACGCCACAAAAATTATTAAACTTTTTAATGATCTCATTTACAAACTGCAGTATCTTGAAGCTTGATTCGCCAAGGACTGTGATGCTAAGAAGAAGAAGTATCTTCTTTCTAAATTAATTTTAATGCATACCAATTAAGTACATAAAGAGAAAATGAGCTTAGATTAGCAAAAACAACTTGCCTTTTATTTTTAGCCCAATATCTTTTTTTGTTCGAAAAATATACTCAAATTCAAAAATCAAATTGAGTGTTAAACAAAGGAGCAACCACGTTGAATTTTTCGCTTTGTATTTTCGAGGATACTACTTCTGAAGCCAGCGTCCATATATCTTGACATGGTGAATGAAGACTTTTTATAAAGATTATGTGTAAACTGATTTGTGATAAGTTAGTATGATTTAACTAAGGGGGAGTGGGATTAATAACAGCTCACTCAATTCACTGTTCAACTACCATTTACGCCCGTATACTCATTAAATCCGTAATTAATCTAATCAGAAAGTAAACACAAAATTTAAAAATATATCTTCATGCTGAATAAACACTCATAAAATAAACAAAGAAATACATATAACACGAAATACTGTTTTAAAAGCCGCGAATTTACATTCAACCACTATGCATCAAGAGACTAAAAGCCTGCGAGCATAAATAGCAGAGTAGCAACGTATGTACCTATGCATATCAATTTATGCGAGTATACTCAGCAGGAAAACGCTAAGTTCAAGACAGCAAATGTTTTTCATCCATATAAAAGCAGCTGAAATATGAAAAATTTAAGGAAAAATATGTGCTTTTAAGAATTTTCGAAGACCGCTTTAGAGAAGAAGAATTTATAAGAATAAAAGAGGGAGACAATTTGAGGTTGTAATATGAGAAAGGTGTATTGGGTTCATACTATAGATTATTGTTGCATATGAGTGGAACCCGCAGGGCAGCCGCCGCAGAGGAAGACCGTCAAACACATGGAGACGGATAATGCAGATGCAGAAGACAAATAAAACATGGAAGGTAATTAAATTACTGGTGCAAAATCGGGACCAGTGGAACAATTTGTTGAGGCCCTATGTTTCGTATAGGAATAAAAGGATCAAAAATATATATAGATTACTTTGAGATTTTAGAATTTGCGACAGATAATAATAATAAATTTCCAAGCTCATTAAATATCGAGTTTAATTTTTTTCTTTTTTTTATCAAAAACAAAACTAATTTTTCATTATGAAATCATGATTAATTTGTGAGTTTTTGATCAGAAATAATCATTATTATACAAGTTTTAAATTTTTAATGAGAAATAAAGTTATTCTTCGATTTGAGGTTTTTCGGTCCATGATAAAAGTCATTTCTTAAGCGCTACATTTTCTATCAGTTAAAAAGTTAGTTTTTGAGTTTTATGTTTTTTTGACAGGTCGAAAAATTAAAAACTGCACGCTTCATCTAAACTCATCTCATCCCAACACTCTTTATACATACACACATGTATTCAAGGTGGCGCAGAAATAATCACTCACGGAAGAATTGTAATTTTTACAATTGACGTTGTACGACAATCATATTTGACACTTGTGAGCTTGACAGCTGGAGTATGCAAACAAAGCTTTTATTATTCAAAATAAATTTTTTTAAGTAAAAAATTTATTCGGAACAAAATTGGATGTTTAATTTTAGAAAACCAATAAATTTCAATCAAATGGATTGCAAAATAAACTAAATGAAAGTATAAAGTTTGGTAGAGTTTGAAATGGAAAAAGTATGAGAAAAATAGGCAGTACTACGCCCATTTTTCAAATTTAATTGTCTCTTTAATATCATTCTCCATACAAATTTCAGCAAATTTCTTTAACGGATTTGCATTTTTAAAAATTACCTTTATAGATTAGGATACATGTACATAGGTAAGATAGGTTAGGTTAAGTTAACCTGGTTGGCAATAAGCCACACATAGACCTTTTGGTCCCTAGCGATACCAGATGGAGACCGACCTCTATGAATACCGAAAGTAGTCATCATGTAGGATGTCAGCGCTTTTGGCGAATATAAGCAGAGCTGGGAGATCCGCTTTTGAGACGTCCTCCAGACCATCAAACAATGAGGGTCCCATGCATTTCAAACGCGTTTTTAGTAATGCCGGACAAACGCACAGAAGGTGTTCTAAAGTTTCCTCAACATCCTCTCTGGGATGGTAAGATGAAGTTGCATGATTTATTTTGCGTCACCTTGAACATAAAAGGCATTTCATAATTAAATTGTTTCTTAATTAATTTTAATAATTGTTTTATGGAACATAGTATATTCTACTATAAAAATCATACAAAACCAAGCTTCAAACTTTGCGCTAACTGAAAAAATACAATAAATTTCTATAAAGTTTTTAATTGGAATTTTTAAAGAAATGTCAGTTATGGAATTTCGTAGCCTTTTGTTTTCGGGTAAATGAAGTGTAAGTTTCAAGTACTTAAAAATCGCGTTGATTTTACACAATTTCTTTGCGCTGACGGTTTTGTGCATTTTCTCCATTAAACGAAGGCTCGACAACTTTTTTTATATGGAAGAAACCACCAATACCGTTACAAAAAGCACAAGAGTCAGTATGTATGTACATAAATGTGTACCAGTTAATATTTGCGATTTCAAAGCACACCGAAAACAATAAAAACAATTCGCTGCCATACAAAGTTTGCTGCAAAAGTGTGGTTTATCGAAATCCATAGCTAAAGGCGAGACTGACGCGCCACAACAAGACTGAAAGCGCGTTGAGTGAGATAAGCGATAAGCTTTAAATGCAGTGCAGCCACAAAACGTGTGCTGCAAAGGTTGAATGAGTGGGAAAAAGAAAATATTGTATAATACTTGTGTGCTCGTATGTGAAAGTATTATTTAGACAAGGCCACTTGAGAATTTGTAGGGAAGCATGGCAATCACGAATAATGAAACCATGAACGGTATGAGTGTTTTTGTTTTGCTTCACTCTCGAAGGCATCGCTGCGTTTACAGGCTTATTTATGTGGCTGGTTTTTATAAGCGGGGTTTTGTTTATATTAGGTTACGATCGTTGCTGTGAGTACACTCTATAGGGCGAGTACCTAACATGGAAGTGCCAATTTTACTGCGCCATGTGTTGAAGCTACTGCGTTTTTAATGGCACACTTTATTAGTTTAAGAATGTGCACAGAGGCAAAGTGCTGTAGACATTCAAGCAAATGCTTTTAAAAAGGTGTAGGGGATGTTGGATGCTGTACCTTAGTGTGCGTAATAAAATATAGCCTGATTTTAGTTATAATTGTATGAGTAAAACTAACATCAACAAAACAATTAAGAAACGACTGAGGATATTATTCCAGCTATGATTCAGTTCAAGATCATTTTAATTTAGGCATGCAACATAGTCGTAAATTTTGCACGGAAAGAGCTATAGCGACAAACTGTTTTTTTGCACAATTTATGAAAATACCATATTTCACTTCTAAAGAAATATGGAAAATTTTACCATTTTTCTTCAGAAGAGTTACTAAACAAGCCAAAAGAGTTGCTTCAGTTAATTCTTTAGTTGCGAGAACCAGAGATAACCATAGGGCCCAAGAATCTGATAATATTGTTTTATATGAACATTCTACTTCAACTCGGGGCACCGGACTAGTGATGACTAGTATGATTTTAGAGGTACTACTTCTTCGAAAACTAGTTCTGGGAGAGATCTTTCAAAAAGTCTGATGGGATTTGCATGAATATCGGAATAGTTAAAGGACATATGAGGGCATGTCTGCGAAAATATTCTCCTGGGCGTCACACACTGGGGATTTAGCGGAAAAAAGTCAAATTTGCAACATACCAGCTACGCAATGTTTAATGGTATTTCTAAATTCCAGAATAGAACCAACAATAAAACCAAAAAGAATTACTATACTCCGACTTAAAGTTTTTTTTTATAGATATGTCAAAAGTATAATTTTTTTATAGTATTGAACTGACTGAGAAAAAACTTCAAAGCCCAAGGTGGTTTTTTTTCCTTTTGCTTGAGCCGACTTCCAATTTTTTATTTTTCATTTAGGGTACGATATTTTTTTATATTTTATCCGGAAGAACAAAGGCTGTGAAGCATTTGATTATCTATTTATAATTAATTTTACGAAAAAAAAAATCATATTCCTTCATATTCTTGGATCTGCAAGTTGAGCTACATTTACCTACGGTCAGAAACTAGTATCAACGTGTTGCTTAATAGCGTCTCTTTCAGTTTTAATCAATTGCAGGTGCCACCAGGTGCCACCAGGCGCCACTGATTATTTTTTGGCAATGATAATAACTAAACGCTTTCTAGTGTGTGCATAATGATAACGAAACACTTTTAATTTTGTTTTGACATTTTGAGGGTAATTCAGAATTATGAACTTACATGTATCCTGTGCATAAATATTTGCTGGCTTATATTAATAAAACAAAAAAAAAGAAAAAGAAAAATAAAAAAAATAGTTTTTAAACATGTTCTTTTCATACACAAATATATACAACTTCGTTCGTAGTAAAAATGTAAATATTTTTTGGGATGTATACTTTTTTCCGCATCTCTGTACAAAAATCCCCAGTGTGCGTCATAATAAACCTCTGTAGCCAGCGAAGGCAACTATTAGCTTTTTTAATGATTTTTTTTAATAAAAAATATGTATTCCTCTAAAGAAAATGTCCGTTACATAAATGTATACATAGCTACCAGGGTGTTATATACATACTAAAAAGGGTGTACGCGCCAATTATAACGAGTGATTTTTTAGCTATTATCTTTTTAAAGAGTTGGTTTAAACAGCTGACGCACGTTTCGTGTTTTGTTTCACTGTCAAACATCTTCAGCCGAGGTGTAGCCGTGATTACGTCTATTGGCTATAATAGCATCTTGCGTCCAGACTTTCAGCCATGGATGAATGAAGGTAATACGTCGAAGATAATCTCCAAATGCTTCCACTGTAGGTGGGATCAAAAAGAACGCCAAAAATACGGTAATATCATTACCAATACCGGTTTGTCACTGTATGTTCTAGTTACGAGGGGTAAACTCAGGCGTCTGTGATTGTCGTTAGTTCATCTCTAGTCGACCTCCACTGGAACTTTGCTTCTAAATGCATACAGGCTTAGGCATGCTGTTGAGATGCAGTGTTTGAGCTGCAGTGATGCTAAATAGATCAGACACACTCGGTTGTGTGGCATACACGACAGAGTCAGTGTGGCATATACGTCAGAGTTAACTCCTCGCGCTTTCTTGCGAATCCAGGACAGTGGAATAGAACATGCTTCACGTTTTGGAGCTCGTCAGGGCAGGTGGGGCAATATGGTGAAGCATATTTATCCGAGCGTATCTAATTCGGAGTTTGTTAAACTTTTTTTCTAAATAAAAATAATATGATAATTTTGAGTGACGAAAATCTTTATTCTGATTTTTACGCGCTTCACTGCTAGTCTGTTTGTTTACTGCAGTTGTCTAATTCACAAGTACCAATTCTGATTGACGTACGACGCCATTTGCAAACATTTTGAGTCTTCCAATCGGGTGATTGAATTTGCACCACCTTGCTTATTCTGCGCGAGAAAGGGTATACGTGTTTCGACTGCCACAAGAAAAAAGTATCATAATTGCAGCTCCCACTTTACTATACGGATAATTAATGAACTATAACCCTGCATATTTTGAATTTTTCGAATTAAAAGGATTGAAGAACATTTTTAATTTTTTTTCTTTTAATTTACACAAAGTTTGATTTATATATTTTTTGTAGAAATATGAATTATATTTTCATAAAAAATTATAAATATGAAACGAGAAAAGAATAAATTGTCAAAACTTGTCAATAAGTCCTGGTGTTTTAACTATTTAACACACTGTATGTAAAATTTAAATGCGCATCTTACCTATAAGGACTTTCAAAGCATTTTTGTGGCATACGTTTATAATTTAATGGCATATTTTAAGTACTTAAAATAAGTTTTTAAGAATAAGTTTTGGATTGCCCTGATAACTGCATACACAACTTTGTATTACATCCTAGCTGTGTGTGTAATAGCTTCCAGGCAAATTCTACAGTCTTCATAAAAGCATGGGGTATATTGTTTTGAAGTTATTTTTTATTTTTACTCTTATTTTATGCTTTTTTGTTTTCCTTTTGTTGTTTTTTTTTGTTCTTTTTTTGTTTTGTTGTTTTGAATACTTATATGTAATGTTTCACATAGAGCCCAAAGCCGACTTTACATTCCTTGAGAAAGTTTTCTCAATAAAGCGATTTTCATGTCTTGTGGGGTGATATGTATGCAAGCCAGTCGAATTTTATAGCCTAACGTACAAACACGAATTTGTAAAGTGTTTATGTGCAATGCGTACAGTGTCTCACAATCAAAATGAACCAACAGCCACTTATGGCAATATTAAGTTAAAATCTTGCAAATATATTGTATCATGCCAAGTGTATGATGTGTATGGGAATAAGTTTCCGTCCCTTCTTAGACAAAGCTACGAATTATTTAAACAATTAAATAATACACGATATTATGTGAAGTATCTGCCATTGGAAGCTACAACTTTACTCCACCTTTCAGGCAGTGTATGGATTCGTATAACGAAAAAACCAAGTTATTTTGACTTTATCCATTCATTGAGCCAGTTTGCGATGCTTTCGTAAGAAGTGAACCGCTCCCCAATAAGGGCTGACTGCATTGATCGGTAATCCGAAGGTGTAATGTCTGGTGAATACGGAGGCTGGGGGAGGAGTTCCCAATACAGTCCCTCTAAATATTTCTGGACCAATTTTGCGAGGCCTGGCGATATCAGCGTTGCAGCAAAATCAGTTTGTCATGTATACCTTCTACCATCCCATTCCGGCTGCTTTTCTTTGAGAGCTCTATTCAAACGTATTAGCTGCAGTCCGTAACGATCGCCAATGATGGTTTCAGAGGGTTTAAGGAGCTCATAATAGATGATACCCTTCTGATCCCACCAGATGCACCACATATCCTTTGAAGTATGAATATTTCTTTTCGCAGTCGATGGACCTGGCAGCGATTCACTTGGCAGGCTCCAACATTTTCGACACTTAGGGTTATCATAATAGATCCATTTTTCATCGCCAGTGACTATGTGATGTAGGAAATCTTTTCTTTTCTGCCGTTCAAAGAGCATCTCACACGTACCAAACGCGTTTCGATATCCGTCTCCCTCAATTGATGTGGCACCCAGTTACCAGCTTTGTGGACCATTCCCGTCCCTCACAAACGTTTACCGACAGTTGATCTGTCAACATTGAACTCTTTAGATATATCATCAAGGGTTCGACATGCGCCTTCATCCAATAATTGTTGTAACTGAGTATCTTCGAATTTATTCGGATCGCCTTTGCGACTTTTTTTATCACTCACGTCGAAATTGCCACTTTGGAATCGTCGAAGCCACTCTTAACAAGGTGCATTTCATGGAGCGTGATTATCGTAAATATTGATCAGTATACGACACGTTGCAGCTGCACTTTTCTTTAAAAGGTAAGAATGACTTCCCGCAAATGCTGTTCTTTCGGGGCGAACGTCTACATTTTTGACGTTAGATAAAAAAGGATATTTTTGCTTCAAACGAACTTCAACTATTGCGATCGCGACCTCACATATACACCTTCAAGTCACCATCACCAGTATATTACTCGTACTAGAGGGAAAACAAAAATAATAATAGCAGCGATACTTCTTTTACGAGGTGACGGAAACTTATACAGTAGTTCTAGATGGATCTTGCGAAATTGACGAGAAACTCCACATGAGAGCGCTCCAACCATTACAGGTGAAGTTGAAACCTATATTAGGAAACTGCGCGCAGGGCTCTAAGGAAATCTTATTTCCTTGGACGCACAGCCCGAAACAAGCCATTTATCAGGGTCAACTGCCAGATTGGAGTGTTACAACTACTAAATCAGCGCAGCACTACCAAACACTGTGGAGGACACGTTTCCTGGGCAGTTGGTTCTACGTTACCAAAACTACCAGGATTTCAGCATTTCTCGTACATGTATGGAGAATTTTTATGCTGCTATAACAACAATTGCCGAGGACACATAATGATATGGGAATGCACATTCTCTGAAGGAGCCGGAAATTTAACTTTTATTGAAAGTAATGTGGGTAGGCATAAATGACTGCGTATTTTAAAGAATATTTGTTACAATGTGCCACAAAATTACACATTTGGGATTTTTTTTTCGTTTATATTAGGATGACGACTCGAAACATAAATTGGTGTTTGTATAGAATCGGCCCATTTGGAATTGCATAATGTTCAAGCATCAGCGCAATAAAAAAATTTGAATGTTATTAATATTGAAGTTTAAATAGATGAAGAAATTCGTACAAATGAGGATCGAAACCTTTATGGCTTCAAAAAGGCGTTAACAGAGGAATACAAACAATTTCTTCTGTATACTAAGAATATGCGCTTAAAGTTATTATTAGAGGGAAATATTCTGCAAAATACTAATTTACTAACATTTTAAAGTTTTTATTCCTATAAAAGTTGTATGAGTGTATTTCTACCACGAAAAGCTTCTCTCTGCCATTCGGAGTCGACTTAAAACTATAGGTCCTCCCTTTGTTCATTAATATTAGCCGCCGCAAATAGGAGGAGAAGCTCGGGAAAGCCCAATAAATATCGTGAATATTCAAAAAGATTTTATTGTATATTTTGAATCAAATCATATTTTATTATAAATTGTTTCAGAAATGTTTTTTATTTTCAGTGAATCCCATTACTAGGTTTAAAAAATTGGCTGGATAATTTTGGCTGTCAGCCACTGTACATATTCGTACCGCTGTGCCATTTTAACTTTTGGCCAAAGTGCGCGGATGCACAATGCCACACAATAGCCACAAAAATGCCAATAGCAATTTTTATGCCAGCCACAAATTTAAGAAGGGGAAAGTCAGAAAATTTGTCTTATTTTGCTTTCAAGTGCCAGCATTTTACCGCTACACGCTTGGTTGAAGTCATATTCTGTTTTTTAATTTTATTTTTTTACTTTTTTTTGTGAGTGCTGAAGTAGTCCTTTACAATTGATTCATGACTGTAATTGTTGATGATATTATTTGCAGATGTAGATCGTGTTGACGTTGCTATTGTTGTTGTTGGTATTATTTGCATATCTCACGAGGTATTTACATGAACTGCCTATTCGAATTTAATGAAAATTTATGATTTTCAAGCGGAGATTTTAAAATTTTAAATAACGAAAGTAAATTTATTCTAACTGTGCTTGCTTTAGCTAAAATCTATTTATATCTTGAAAGAAGCCTTATGTTAAAAGAAGCCTTAACAGCTTGACAGTTTTACTTAAATTTCATATTTTAAAAATTGTGTTTAGCTATGGTATGATAATACCTTCAAAGTGTATAGGTATGCAAACTAGTGAATTCTTCATCACGACCTTGCGTTAGTCAAAAATAATAATATCGTTTCGCAAGCTCGGCGGTTAGTTGAAATTTTTTGTTCCCATGACACTTTGCGGAAAATGGGCGATTGAAGCGGTACAGAAGAATTCGTAAAAGGTTGCTTCGCAGTTAGACTGTGAGGCATTTTTTAGGGCTAGAAGAAACTATGGAATACGTATTTTTTTAAATTATTCTTCTTACTATTATATCCATTAATAATTATATTTGATGAAGTATTCGCGCTGCTAGCAAAATTAGTTCTAAAAATAAATCATTCAAAGCTTTGGGTCGTCACTTCTCATCATAACATAGCACTTTGAAAGTGTCGTGCGACGAAAATTCTGATGGATACTTTCAGTTAATTTTGTTGATTGTAAAATTTAGAAGATTTCGTATAACGTATTTTGAATGAAGGGATACCGTTGTTCAAGGTATATGAGTACCATATATAACCTTATGTTAGGAGCTATTGAGTGATTTCAATTATAAATACTTCATCTTTTAAAGCATATTTTATTCATTTCTTTAAAATTCTGGCAGCCGCTGTAGCCGAATCGGAAGGTGCGTGACTACCATTCGGAATTCAGAGAGAATGTAGGTTCGAATCTCGGTGAAAGACCAAAATGAAGAAACATTTTTTTCTAATAGCGGTCGCCTCTCAGCAGGCAATGTCAAACCTCCGATTGTATTTCTGCCATGAAAAAGCTCCTCATAAAAAATATCTGCCTTTCGGAGACGGCTTGAAACTATAGGCCCCTCCATTTGTGAAACAACATAAAGACGCACGCCACAAATGGGAGGAGGAGCTCGGCCAAATACCCAAAAAGGGTGTATGCGCTCTCTATGTATATCTAAATATATTTCAATTTTTTTTTTAATTTAATTGTTTCATTATTCAATCAAATGAGCAATAAAGTATTACTACCTATGAGCAAAACATAAAGCTGTATAAAATAAAAACAGCCTGCCATCTTGTAAACAAAGGAGATGTTTCACTCTACAAAAAAGTGTTTGCTATGTTTTGTTTGTTCCTTTCAGTTGTGAGTTACAGGGTGTTAACAATGGAGATCAACAAAGAGAAAATTCGGTACGTTTTACAGTTTTTATTTGATAAATGCGAAAATGCAAGTCAGGCCGCTGAAAATGGGAATTGTGTTGATGGTGTTGATACTATAGCAGCTAATTATATGCAATTTTGGCTTCATCGATTCCGTTCAGGTATTTTGATGTTAAAGAAAATATCTATAATGCGGATAAAATCACAGAAATAATCTAAGTTGACCAGCATGTTAGTAGTCGTAGGATCTCTCAGGTGTTAAAAATCGACCACAAAATAATTTTTAACTCAAATATTTTTATTATTATTTAGTAAAAATGTTATTCAGAAACAAAATTGGATGCTTAATTTTACCTTGTATTTGAACTTAACTCAGAAATGTGAATTGCACTATGAAACTTACAGCGATGACCGTTACTAAAATAATATAGAAAAAGCTAACTTTTTGACTAAGACAATTTTGAAAAAAAAAAAAAAGTTTTTTTTCTCAAATAAAATTTCTTAAGATTACTTTATCCTAAGATTAAGATACTTTATCCTAAAACACATTTGCAAAAATATATAATAAAAAATATAGGTGAGTAATACATTAATTGGCAAAAATAATGTAATATTTTAGTTTTAAGTAGCATTGTTTGTGTTTTTTCTTTGTGAAAATTTAAGTTTGGTGTGAACTTTTATGCTGTGAGTCAAAAGGGTTTGGTGTATTATGCAACACAAATTTACTTAAATTTGTTTTATTTGCATAAAAAGATAGTATGGACTAAAAATTGCAAAAGTTTTTCATATACTTTAGCCGTGGTTCTGAAGGAGCTCAAATCGAGGGAATTCTACATTAATAATCGTCCAAAGCGCATTGCAAAAATAGATGATTGCCCTTCAACTACTACGAATTTTTCATTAAAGCTTATCAAAAATATCCCCTTTATGTATAAATTCTGACTAGCCATATTTCTCATGTTTTGTAGCCTCGCCCTGTTTTTGCACGCCTCTTTTTATAATTGCAAGGTACGGCACTGCGTATACGTAACAAACAAGTGTTGAATAAGATAACAAGATAACAATATTCCGCATTGAACTGCCTCAAATGAAATCCAAATAAATTAATGAGTGAATGAATGAGATCAGCATTGAAAGTACTTTCGCATAAATAAATAACAGTAAGTTCGCTCCGTTAAGCGAACTTATTTGCTATTTCCGTGCGTCTCTGTTTCCTTTGAGGATATTTATGCTAAATTCCGCTTTCATTATGGAGTCAATCATTTAAATTATATCCGGTGTCTGATTTACAAGTTGCTGACTGCTGCTCTGCCATTGCTGCCAAGCCATTATTATTCTTTTCTTTCTCAAACTGACTTGTATTGCATACAAACGAATAATTTGTAAGGCACTTAGTTGGCCTTGTGTACAATCAAGTATAAGTAAAGTTCCATTTATTCTCATTCGCATCGCGTACTCGAAGCCATGACGAAAGTTTTTCAGTTACTGCTTACTGATCAAGGATAATGACTTTGTTTACGCTTATTGCTGCGCTCGTCGTAACAATTATGATGATTTTTGCTCTATTCTGTGCGCGGGTGAATGAAAAATGGCGGGCGTCGTCTTCTAGCCGTCATCAGCAATTGCTTGCTGGCTCGATTGCGTTCCATTCAATTGTACACGTACATGTGAATGTGTGCGTATTCTAGCGGTTTTGCTGATTATTTGCAAATGTATGGTTGAATGAATTTCAACTTGCACTGTTAGCCTGTCAACGCCCTCAGCGACATTCTGATGACAATTGTTGCTTGCTTACAATCCTTATTGGGTGCAGAGTTAAACTCATATACGAGTTTACTATATTTTTTTCTTTCTTTTCATGGCTGTTGTATTCTTTAGCTTTTGTCACATTTTGATTGTCAGAAAATGTTCGTGAATGCACTGCCCATAAAATTTTCTTTTGTTTAACAATTTAATGACTTTTGATAAAAACTTTGGCTGAAAGAAATTTGTAAATATAATTGTGGTAAGTTTGTTTAGGAAATTTGAGGCTTTCACGCTTTGTGCACTCAACTGAGTTTTAGACGGAATTTGTGTGTCTTTGCTTAGATATTTCTACTGCATACCGCCTAATATTCGACCAGCTTTGTTAAGCCAAATAAAAAATAAATACTTGCGCCGAAATACATAAGCTATGCCCGCTCTTAATGCGAGGTAATATATTCCAGGTCACAAACAAAAACAGCGACGCTTTACTATAATGAGCACCTTGCTTAACTGCGGATTATGCAGAAGCTAATACGTAAGATCTATGTGTTTTGCTTATTAAATATTTAAAAACATTGCCATGGAGGTAGATAATAACGAAAGCGATAATTTGAAAGCTGTTAATTTCGAACTCTACAACTTTCCGTCTTCTACTTGTGAACTTTTAATGTTAAATAGCCAACTTTTTAAGCTGCAATAAGAGGAGTAACTCTCTCCTCTTTTGATACTTCAGTGTGTTATTTTGCCTTTGAAACAAGTCTATTTGAATTCTATAAGAACTACATCGAAATTTTTATAAAAGGTCTTATGAGCCACCATGGTACAATCGCAAAGTAATAAACCTAAAAATATTTCGTTCAATTTCAAAATCTTGGAAACAAATATTAGAAATATCACAAGAAATTCAACTGCTTAGATAAACTTTTTTCCAGCAACTACATACTTGGTGTGCAGTGGAATTTTAAAGCAAATCAAAAGGAATTTTAAAGTTTTGTTAAATCGAAAAATTGTGCTTCTAGTGTACCTTTCCTCTTCCATCTTTCTCTCGCATACCACTTAGTTAGTCAACCTACTGTTGTAGGCAATTCTTATGCTGAGTTTTTTAGCTCATATTTTTTGTTACGGTGTTCATTATATTTTCGATTCCGAATTTTGAATAAACTCGCCTGTAAATTTTGGTTCTCTGACTTTGTCATTTGATGATGTCTCTTGTGATCATGTTACGTGATGAGATCATATGATGCGATCATACGATGCGACTTCAGAGAAGGAAATCTGTATTATAGTATTTCAGTCAATCTAGAGAATTTAATACCACCTAAGGCCTCGGCATAGCCGAAATATCTTTTGTGTGTATATGCGTGAAATATCCCGTTCGTTCTTGAATAAGGGCGGTTTTATCAAAGCTAAGAAACAATTTGAGAGCTCGGTTTATTTTCAGTTTCACTTGAGCATTCACTTTTCTGTTCAGAATTACTCTTAGATATTTTGAGTAGGTGAAGATCAACCAATTCCACATCCGCAACACTAAGATTATGTTTGCTTGAATTAACAGCAATTAAAATTCTTTAGTCCTTAAATTCGTGATTTTTTTCTTTTTAGTTAAAAAATATACCGTTTTTGTTTTTTTTTTTTAAGGGCACGATAGCGTTGAAACCGCTTTTACTGATTATTTATTACACCATTAATAATCCAAAAACGTTATTTGGCGATTTTTGGAATAATATTTAGGCGAAAAATGGTAAAGACTACTTTAAAAGCCGTATAAAATACTTAAAAAAAATTATTTCATTTTTGCAATTATTAATGCGCTATTAAACTAGGAGTGGCTTACAATAAAACAAACATTTTTGAATACACTTGAGTGCAAAAATTTAGCTTTATTATGACTTGCAAAACTTGAGGTTGCCACTTACTCACTTTTTATTGTTGGAGGAATAAGTGGTGTCAGCTGTTATTTACAATCAGCGTCAAAATGAAGTTAAATTAATCTTACCTCAACGGCACGGTCGTGTGTTTTATTATTTGGACATTCATTTTCGCTATTAATCTTGTTATTTCAATTATGTTTTTTTTTAAATATGATTAACACTACAACAAGAACCATGTAAACCAAGGTTTCGAGTTTTGTATAACATTTTTAAAAATTTGTCCGATTTTCATCGCAATATCAAGCTTTTTTTCAGAATTTTTAGAAAAATTTTAGGAATATAGTTTTATATATTAGATAATTGAATTTTGGTATAATAAAGTGCAATTTTCAAGTAGATGGAAAATCACACTAATTTTGAGAATTTTATTTGCACGCGGTCTTGTGAATTTTCTCCATTTAACGCCTACTGCACATTTGTTTATATGGAAGAAATCACCCAACACGTCAATAGAAAAATCAACGCGATTTTTGATTCACTTGAAACTTGCACTTTATTATACCAAAATTCAAAGATGTATAAAATTTCATAACCGAACTTTTTCTAAAAATATTTAGTAAAAAGACCAAAATAGTACGTGTTAGAATACAGATGGTCCTAAGAGATTTCACTGACTCTAGCACGACAACAACGTCTACTTAATCGCTAGAAGAGAGCCACTAACAAGGTACCTCCAACTACGTCGGTCATGGTGGCCATGATATAATGAATCTTCTAACGAACATTGGAGGTATCTATCGACGACCACCACGATAAATCGTATCATTCCCCTAATGTTGTCTCACAGTAAATGCTATCAAATATATCATTAGCAAAAGCTGAGTTTCAGTATCAGTAGAAAACTTCATGATCTATTGCCCTGCTCTCAGATTTACTCTGGACTTAGTTATAAGATTATGTAGAGCTGATCTATAAGAATCTCCACTTTGTTGGGGATTGTGATACGTTTCAGGTTATTCAGTCTGATGAATGTTAAGTTAGTTCGCCTTTGCCAGGGCATAATCACCGTTCTTTGAAAACGAAAATTACCTCAATTTCCTGCAAAGAATGGATTTATGTTCAAAAGCATTGTATTTCCTAGGGCTCTAGTTAGCTTATTCTCCCACTCATATCATCAGGGCAAGGTATATTCTAGTCATGAAAAGATATCAAGGAAACCTGACTGATACCTACTACAATCACGATTTATTTATCAATTCAGTCTAGTTTCCCTATTCATCTACCCGGGTACAGTTTCACTCTACTACTTGCAAAAATGATTTGCAGGAGAGCATTAAAGACTCTTTGCACCGAGGTGGTGTAAGCTCTATCATGTTTTTGAAGATAATCTATGCATTTAGCACTTGCGACAACTCAGCTGGGTTAAATTTCACATTATACATATCGCACCCTAAATACAAAAGGGTCACAACTCAAAATGTTCCTTCTGCTCAAATATGAACTAGACGTTATCAATAAAACGGTCCGCGGATGACATATGGCAAAAATACATTTTTTGTTTTTTGGTAAGACTGTTATAAGCTTACATGGCAAATTTCAGCGTGATATGTCACATAGTTTGTTTTCTGTGCTATTGTAAACAAGTCTAGCTCGAGTGTGGAAAATTTTGAATTGTGACCCTTTTGTATTTAGGGTGCGATATATTTTAGTAATCGAATTTGAATGTAAAAGATATTCAAGATTAACAACTTCAAAGGAAGAATTGGACTACAAGATATAATCGTTTTTTTATTTGATACCCAAAGGTCAGAAGAATGCACATTCTGACATTTTTCTGAAACCACTATTGTACTGAAATTTTGAGGGCTTTTCAAAAAATCATCAAGTTCTGTGAAAAACTTTGCAAGTTTGATTTGCTCTTTTCTATAAATTTTGAGTCTTCGAACCTTCCGCTACCGAATGGCAGTCATATAATAGTCCACTCAGGTATGGCGACCATTTTCATTGGGCCGCAATGAAGCCATTTTCTGAATTTTCAGGAATTTGTGAAAAGGTTTTGAATTTTGAATTTTGAATTTTCCGAATTTTGAAATTTTTACTTATATGGTTTCTGTAGGAGACCAAATTGTACTTTCATTACACAGTGCAACACATAAAATGTGCACTCCATTTTGACTTCAGTTTCTGAAAGTACTTATCGAAACTAGCAAAATCTCATTTGGGTTTTTCTAGATTAGCTCGGATTCTAATTTTATTGCGTCATGAATATTTCCTCTGAAACTTGATTTTGAGCAGTCTTTCTTTTAAAGAAAACGTAATTCTTCTCACAGTTCTTGGTAAAATATACACTTTATATAAGTCAATCGATTCGTTTCTATTCAAGGAATTTAATTTTTTGACTTACTAATTAAAATTTCTTTTAGAATAAATAAAGAATTTATAGAAAACTTATTTTTAAGACAAAAATTATTTTTGCGACAAAAATCTGCTCACAATTTGTTGATTTAGTATTTCTTAAAATTCCTGTTTTCGTTTCTAGATTTTTTTGAGGGCAATAACTCTGACAAAATTTCATTGAAATCGTTTTCTAAATATTTGGTTTAGTAAAAAGTGTCACACACAAACACACACACAAATTTGCTTAAAACTTCGTACACTTCATTTTTAGATAAGAAGGATTTGATTCAAACTATTTTTGGAAAATCAAAAATTGACACCATCACAATGTTTTCTCTTTGAGGAGGCAAAGTGTCGAACAAGTTGTTTGCTGAAGCTGTATCTAATGCTTTAAAATTGAACAAATATCGAGAAATTAACAATTTTCGAACCTTTTGTCATTAATGTTTCCCGTGCTTTTGTTACCAAGCAGTTGAGTTCGTTATTATAAGTAGTTGCTACATAAAGTACAGTACGTACAGTGTTCATCACGTACGAAAAGAGCTTTTCGGAACGGTTTGTTTACTGCTCTAGTGAAAAGAGAGAAAAAATTTGCAACTCATCGACTAAGATATTTTTTTCGTCTTTTTTTTTAACATCTTCTTTCTGTACTTAGTGCACTTGTATTAGTACTTAGTATTATTAAGAAATTCTATTGTGAAAATGGAAAATAACAAGTGCCCGAAAATAAATGAATTCTGTTATGTGTGTGGTCATATAGTGCCTAAAATTGAAGGAAAAGAACGAAAAAATTTGTTTTCTCAAGAATTTAAATTGGCCTATACGAAATATTTCGATGAATTTGATACAAGTGGTGAAGATTTTACGCCAAATACAGTATGTAATGTTTGCTATAGCAATCTTTAACATTGGTTACATGGACGAAGAGCAAAGTTGCAGTTTTCCAAGCCCGTAATCTGGGTAAAAGACTCAAACGGGCATGAAGAATCCAGATGCTATGCGTGTATCAATTTCTCTGCTGGGAATAATAAAAAAAAGTTAAGAAACAAAAAATATATTGCTGCTCTCACTGCTTCCCTTCCAGTGTCACTGTCTGCTGATTTCGAACCCCCTAAAGCTCCAAGTCTGGATACTTTGTCTGCTTGGATGACAACAAACAGTTTAACAAATGCATCAAATTTTCAAGACCCCGATTGGTTACCAAATTTAGATATACTATTGCCACCACTCCATATAAAATTGGGAATTGCTAAGAAATTCATCGAAGACAATTTCCGAAAAGCTTGGAACGCACTGAAAGCTGTAATCGAGGAAGTTTTAGGAAAAAATCGTGTACAGCAAGACAAGGCACAGGAATTGGTGAAAACAATGCTCCATTATTTTCGTGAAATCAAAGCATCCATGACATTGAAATTAAAACAGTTGCCTACTGAATCAGACGAACAAGGAGAACGTTTTCATCAAGTTACCATGCCAATGGAAAAACGCTACAAAGGAAAAAGACTGGATGCATTACTTGCTGAAGTGTGTTGGTGGAGTCATAAGGTATCTCAATATGAAGATAAAGGTACCGAAGACACTAGATTTGAAGGACATGATGAAAGAAATATGCCCTTAAATGTTTTATCAACTTTAGATGAAGAAGCAGATTCAGACCATCAATGTGAACGACCAGTGAAAAAATCGAGAAGGTCCACTTCGCTTTCAATGGACGCTAACTAACATTGTGTTTTTCACAAAGTAACATCTTAAATTTTAAATATAAAATAGTAGTAAAATAAATGGAAACTTTTTATTATAAGATGAAATAATAAACCTTAAAATTAAAGAGTAAATATTTGTTGATGATTAAAGAGCGTTGAGTAGTATATTAATAGTAATAGTAATAGTAAAACCGAATGAAAAATTTGATAACATCTATCGTCAAAAATGTTTAATTTGACTAAATTCCTTAAATATTGTTTTTAATTCGAAATTCTTTAAAAGTATTCACACTAAAATAGTAGTCTGGATACACATTAACACTGTTTAAATACACTAATTTTTGTTGATACAAATCATTTTTACAATATTTAAAAGAAAAAAGAAAATTTTGATTGCTTAGACTATTATATAGACATTAACTTCTCTCTACTTTTTCATTTTTAAGGCATTTGATGTAGTTTTTTTAACAGATTTTTTTGTAGTCTCTACCTACATTTATGTTGAACAAAGGAAAATAAAATTGCAATCGGTTTAAGCGATATAGAAGTGAGAAAAATTACATTTTCATTGAAGAAAGTGCTCAAAATAAAGTTTTAGATAAAATATATTCAAAACACTATAAAATTGGAATCCGAGCTAATACAAAAAAACCCAAGCGCAATTTTGTTAGTTGTGACAAGTACTCTCAGAAACTGAAGTCAAAACGGAGTGCACATTCGATGACTTCAAAAATGTTGTACAGTGTTATTAGAATTGTATATTGCATAATTAAAATTATATAAGAAATAAACAAATTCTCACAACTTGTCAATATATATAGGACTCTGTACTGAATTTACGTTGTATTAACATACATAGAAAGATTGGAATTCGTTGCTGATTTCGTAACAAATTTAAAAATTCGACTATTCGCTGTTTTGCTGTATTGCTTTTTACTTTCATCAAACATTGAAATTTCATAGTCCCTCACATTTGTAGAGTTACAAATGCAAGTCACTGAGCCATTTTGGTAATCTCTCAAATAGCAAACAGACTAAATGAGGCCAGCATATTTTTACTGCTATGTTTTTGATCAGCAAAATGCACCAAATAAAAGTGGATGAAATTGAAAATTTTCGCGCTTGCTAAACACATAATTTTGATAAGTCAATTTGTTTGAAAAGCGTAAAATTGGTAATGCCGTCAAAAATATGAGTGCAATGAAGAGATATGCGCGCCTAGGAGTATGCAATAGTCGTGGCATTTTTCACTCTACATAAACCAGCATCATTTTTCAGCTGATATGGTACTCATGCTGAAGTATGATGTGGCAATAACTGTTGTAGATACTCGCATAATTGTAAGCGAGAATATTTAAAATATGAAAAATAAATATACAGATAATTTTGAATTATTCAAACATACATAAAAGTGTATGCAGTAAGTTGCGGTAAATAGAAATGGCGTATGAATGGCCTAGTACACATAGATTTGGTACTAGCTCGCTTTTAGTTCTTTAAAGCTAAACACAATTTTCTATTTCTGTGAAAAATAGTCTTTGGTTGTTGCACTAGACACATTATACATTCTCTTTACGCATTCGAGCCTGCTGACCAGCTAGGTGCTTGCAACTATGATACAAAGATGTTGCTGCTAAAGGTGTTGCTGCTGGTGAGCCAATTGAAATGAATGGTTGAACAGTGGCGAACACGTCTTTATAATATAATAGTTACAATGTTTTTCGAGCTAGAACTTTTTTTTTATGTTTGCTTTTTAAATATTGTTCATTTTCTAATGAAAATAAAACCATTTGAATCAAACTTTCAATATTTGCAAAAAATTTAGACAAAATTAAAGAATCTGCATTTAAATTTTGAACTTTTTAATTCGAGTCATTAGAAAATTTAAATTCTAATAAAATTATTGCAAATTTTAAGCGACTAAACAATTTATTAGATTTTTAATAATACATTTACCGACAACTTTTGGCATTTTATTCCATTTAAAAATGAATTTTTATGCAAATTTCTTATGAAAAAGAATTTTAAGAATTAAGTTTCATAAATTACATTAATATGAAAAACAAAACTGCATGAGCCTGCATAGAAACACAAATTATAAGAAACTTTTTCCTACAAAATAATTTAATGGCCAATACTGGGCGGCTGCAGTAGCCGAACTGATTGGTGTTTAACTACCATTCGGTAGTGAATGAGTTCGAGTCTCCGGGTATGAAACATCAAATGATAGAAACAATTTTTTCTAATAGCGGTCGACCCTAGGCAGGCAATGGCAAACCTCCGAGTTTACTTCTGCAATGAAGTAGAAGGAGGAATCTGACCAAAAACCCGATAACAGTTGTAAGTGACATTTTATCAATATAAAAAAGTGTGAGATTTTGTACAAACATTTTTTGAATTTTTTTAAATTTGTATTGGGTTTCATTTATATGGTTATAGAATGAATAAACCGCAAGAAATTCTAGCCCAAAAAACATTGCAAATATATGAAAAAAAAAATTATCATGCACACAGTAATGCCCGCCACTACATACATATGTTTGCATATATGTAAATCTGCTGGTTTCCTTTTTGCAAAGAAGTTCATTTAATAAGCTTTGACAGCCTTGCGCAATATGAAGTTTTGCTCTGTCCTTGCATAAATTTGCTATTTTTGTTAGTGGTTTAGCAGCATTGGTGCTATGAAACGAATGACAACTGGCCAGCAACTCAATTTTAAGTCTAGCTAAGCTTATCGGAGTTTGCGTCTGTGTGAGTTTACTTTTTCATTACAAGCGTTTTTCTGTTGTATATGAAAAAAGGCATTTTGCTGTAATTGAATACCAGATAGATTTTCTTTAAATATCACCTCCTCCCTTTTTGTCAATTTTGCAATAAGCACCAAACTAAAAACTTTGGCAAACTTTTGCCTAACTGAGTCATATTTAAGCTAATAAAAAATTCTAAATTCATGCGTTGGTAGAAACAATGTCCAGTTGACGACTAAATAGTTCATTTAAACTACGACTTGAGGTCACATTGACTTTAATCCAATTGATTATTCTTTCACTCTCCGCTCTTTTTGTTGCCGCGTTTAATAAATTTTGGTTTATATTTATTTAAATCAGTGCTTCACTTTTTTTAGAAAATCAAAGACAATTTTTCTATGGAACTAAATAACTTTATTCTGTGATGTATTGCCCATTTTGATCAATGACCATTTGCTATCTCTCAAGCAGCATTATAATCCCACGTTCATAAAACTTTTGGTTTTTATTAGCAAAAAACTGAATCAGGTACGATTTGACATCATCATCATTATTGAAATTTTTACCATTCAAGGAGTTTTGTAAAGATCGAAACAAAAAGTAATTAGATGGTGCAAAGTCAGGACTATATGGTGGATGTGCCAAAACATCCCAACCAAGCGCCAATAATTTTGTCGAGTGGCTAAAGATGTGTGTGGCCTTGCATTGTCATGATGGAAAGAATACAATACTTTTTCGATTTGTCAATTCGGTCCGCTTTTCTTCAACTGCATTGTTTAATTTCGTTAGTTATTATATGTAGACCATCAGAATTGATCGTTCGGTTGGGTGGTAAGAGTTCAAAGTAGACAATTCCGTTGTAATCCCACCAAACTGATAACAAAACCTTCTTTTGATGAATATCAGCTTTTGATGTTGTTTGAGTTGGTTCACCTGGCCAGCTCCACGATCTTTTCCGCTTGATATTGTTGGAAACAACCCATTTTTCATCGGCAGTTATCATTCGTTTTAAAAATGGATCATTTCCATTACGTTTCTTTAGTAAATCGCAGCTGTTAATGCATTGCGTTAAATGCGTTTCTTTCAGTTCGTGAGGAATCCATTTCTCGAGTTTTTGATCATAGCCAAGTTGTATTAAGTGATACATGAAGCCTCTCACATGTTGTACTGTGACGATCCGAATCGATTATTGCTTTGATTAGGGCATCATCAACTTCAACTGGACGACCAGAGCGTTTTTCATCTTTGAGAGAAAAATCACCAGAACGAAATTTGGCAAGGCAAATTTGACACTGCCGTTCTTTTAAGGGTTCATCGTCATAAACAGCACATAACTTTTTATGAGCGTGCGATGCGGTTTTCCCTTGCAGAAATAAATAAGTAAAATATGACGAAAATGTTCCTTTTGATTTTCCATTTTTCAACGAACGCCAAACGAAAACTACGTCACCGATCAGAAGACTTTTTTTACTGATTGACAGCTGAATTGCCAACTATCAAATAACAAAATGTATTTTACATTTGTACTACGTCTGCAAACCTAAAAAATCAACTGAAGCCATCTATTAGTGAAATGCGCAACTACTTAGTTGCCAACCCAATATACTAGGTATATTTTGTTATATACTTATATAATTACCCCTTACACCCTTTATTGGATGTTTGGCCGAGCTCCTCCTCCTCTTATTGGTGTGCATCTTGATTTTTCCACAAATAGAAAGACCTTTAATTTTATGTCGATTCCGAACGGTAGATATATTTTTTACGACGAATTTTTTCATGGCAGATATACGAGGGATCGCTATTAGAAAAAACTTTACCAAAGTTCGAATCTGGATACTTCCAAATGGTAGTCATGCATCAACGCATTTGGCTACGGCGGAGGCCAAATTAAGTCTTTAAGATTAATGAAATATTTTGAATAAATATAATGTGAAAAGGCGAATCAATCTCACTTTCTGTTTATTGGGTGAGTACAGGATCTGGGACTCGAAGTGTAACCAATTAAAAGGCCATGAATTTAGTTTGGAAAACTACTTTTATTCAATTCAATGTAAAAAATGTGTGCAAATAATACAAAATTAAGAATCAATTTAATTCTGCTCGATATGACCACCTTTAGCCTTGACTATGGTCTTCAGACGGTACAGAAACGAATCGCAAACTGTCCGAATGTGACTTACAGGTATTTTGGTCCACTCGCGGCTTTTTTCAGCGCCTCGAGACTGGTGAACCCTTGATCTGCAAAAGGGTGGTCAATCGACGACTCAAATTCACGTATGAATGGTCAGCCAAATACATCCTATAGTTTTGGGAGTTTACGAATTGCTCAATTTGAAAAATTTTCTCGTCAGAAAACACAGTGTTCGGAAATTGACCGCTTTTGGCTTCGGCCAAGCGATGCAACTCCTACGTTCTCTCACGTCTGAGTTGTTGCTGCTTTGGTGTGAGATCATGCGCACTTCGAGTGCCGGACCTGTATAGCGAATTTATGTGAACTTTCAACGAACAATTTGGGATTGCTAAGATTAATACTGGATTGCTGAATTTGAAAAACATTAGATATCCTTCAGCAGACAATGTTTTGGGTCGAGAATATTGTATGCAAATATTAACGATGATTATAGCCTCCTGTCAGCTAGAGATTGGAGGCTACGAAGTGTCCTGAGATTTACTCGCGTATATCCCGCATATATAGGGTTTTTCAGTAAGAGCGCTTCAACTTTTGAACTTTTTTGAATAAAACACAAACGGTTTGACTTTTTTAACTAATTTTTTTTTATTATCGAGTTTGAACATATACATTTAAGTATGAAATTCGATTTCTTTTGCATGACCACCGCGTGCACGTTTTACGAAGTCCAATCGTTGAACCCAATTTTCGACCACTCTTTTGCATAAATCGGCCGAAATTCGAGCAATTTCGCGTTCAATACTGGCTCTGAACTCACAAATCGTCGCTGGCTTGTTACTGTAGACCAATGACTTCACATAACCCCAAAACGGGACGGCTTGTTAAATGGACCGTAAAATGGCCGTAATGCTCTTAAAGTAGCAGCAACAGAACGATTATTTTCATAAAAAATTTACACGATTTGCAATCGTTGCTCAAGTGTGTAGCGTTCCATGATAGTGCAGGCGCTAAAGGACATTGAGTATGCAAAATGTGAGGACCGCACTCTATAAATAGTTTTGAACTCAGAAAAGCTTACAGATTATGATTCTGGATGTTGCCGGGAGATTTGATGGTCCATTTTTTTTTACCCCACCCCCTTAGTATTCAAGTAAATGGACTGAACAAGTGCTTTGAAACCATTTCAATGATTGTTTTAGTGATAAAATTCAATTATTTCTTATGATTAAAGATAATTTTAGTTAGTCAATAAAAAAAAAATAAAAAATAAAACACATATTTTTGATAAAAAATGATTTAATAGGAAAAAGAACATTTTAACATACAAAAAAATACAAATAATTAATCTCTTTTATTTTGGAAGTTATTATTAATACACTTGCACAACGAAATACAATTTAGTTGTAACTTTTTGCAAGAACAAGCCTTTGTTTGACAATTAGATGTACATTTGCAGGGTTGAATTAACAATTCCGGTAATGGTCGCTTCGTCAATTGTCGTGGATACAATTTACCATCTTTTTTTTCATAGCCTAATAAGGTGTAATCAATAGGCTGTAGTACTGTTTGGTCAGAATTTATCCATATATATGTTTGTACTGAAGCTCTTAACAAATGTAAATGTATAGCATCTGATGTGCAAATTACTTTTAATAAATTTAAGCCGAAGCCGATATTTTGACAAATTAATTTATAGCGAAGTTCACCAGCAGTTAATGTTTTTTTGAGAAAAGATAGGTGCAAATGGTTTCTAATTCCGACAGTTCGACTGTTAGGTATGGATTTCCTAAATGCCTAAGACCATTTTGCACAAAATCCAACGATGCAGCTTTTAAATAATTTTTTTTTTTTTTTGAGCCCAATCTGCTAGTCGAATCGCAACCACTTAGAGAGTGTAATGCTGGCAAAATACGAGAAATGTTTTCGCCAAGGGATTGAGCAGCTAAATGACACCATGAAATGTATTTTTTCTTATAAGAACGTTCAAACCATAGACCTTTCTTCATTGAAATCATTATTATCTATAGCTCCATGAAGAAATAACGACGAATTTCGAACTATATTTTTAGGAATAAGTAATTTTCTGTCTATATCTTCACACACAATTGACCTTAGTACTTCTTTATCGATGTTTTTTAATGCTTTGTAATTAATGCAATGACCAAATTTATTCATCATATTGATTAAATTTTTCGATCGAGTCAAATGATGAATAGATTGAGCTAAAGCAATATGCTCTAGAGTCGGTTTCTCAGTAATCGTGAAGTACTATACATCATGAAACACTGATAACGCTCGTCGATCGTAATTTTCACTTAATTTTTTATTTTTAGCATTTGCATAAAAATTTGCCAATTATTCGGTAAATGATTTTTCTTTAAAAATTGTTCAATTAAAGTTTTATCACATAAAAACCCATTTGGTATTACTTCAGTACTTAATATTTCTTTACGAAGATGTTTTGCTACTTGAACAATGGAGTTTGTTGAAGTTACGGTACGAATATGTTCAATGACTTGATCCAGTGATATGTTACCCATAAACACTAATGATGATTTCGACCGATCATTTGGATATGAAAATAAAACGTTTTCACCATACTTATCTATTAGTAGTGATTTAATATCACGATTTTCTACAACTGCATCTTCTATGCCAGTGAGTTCAGCTAGTCGCTTAGCTAATGATGACACTTCAAAAGAGTGAGTTGTTAATTTATATTTTACTTCATTAATCAGCTTCTCAAATGCCTCTATAAGAATGTCATGAGGTATTTTATTTGGAGGTCTACCTGCTGGAGTTGCCGAGTTTCTTGGTAGTCGTAGATAACCACGATAACAGTGTTTATGATACCTTACTTCCATTGCAAATAAATCGGCTGGATGTTCGCAAGTGTCAATTTGTGTAAAAACATCATCTTGTCTTTTTCGGGCAGTATTTAAGATTTGTTCCGCTGCTGACATTTCGGAGCACAAATAAAGTGCTTTGTTTTTATTTCTTGTTTGTTTACCACAGATTAAACATTTTAGATCTTTATTAAATTTTAAATTTGTTCTTGATGACCTTCGAGTGCCTTGAGTCCTGACACACTAGCTTCTGCAGAGCAGGTAGAAATAGAAAAATTCTCCTGCTTTTGTAGTGCCAAATCTCGACGTCTTATCTTTTCTTCGCTAATGTAACTTGCCATACAAGTTCGATGCCAAGTACATTTGTATTCAGTAAAGTCTGCATTATTTTTAATTTTCTCACTAATGTCATCTTTTCTCCGATCTGCTGCTTTCTGAATATTTATAAATGATTGTGGTTTTGGATTCATCACTAAATTACCCGTTTCACGAAAATTTCGTATAGTTTTCGTTTCTTTACATTTATCACTTGTAAAGACATTGTCCATGTGTTTATTTAAACAAAACACTAATAAAACACTGAATTATAAGAAAACTTAGCTAAAATAATTATGTGATTACGAAAAAATAAACCGTCACGAAATATTTTCTTCTGACTAATACGAGTGCTATGACGCAATAAAGCTTGGACAAGGTGAAGGGCGGGGGAAAGGGAAGGGACCATCACAGCTGCCGGCAACATGTTTTTTTTTTGTGTAGGGTCTCAAGTAAAAGAATTTCAGCATTGTTGCCGGTCCTCACAATTTGCTATATTCAATGTCCTTTAGCGCCTGCACTATACTTGAATACTAAGGGGGTGGGGTAAAAAAAAATGGACCATCAAATCTCCCGGCAACATTCAGAGTCATAATCTGCAAGCTTTTCTGAGTTTAAAACTATTTACAGAATGCGGTCCTCATATTTTGCACACTCAACTCCATACAGCCCCCGCTCTATGATGAAATGTATACTAATGAAGTTTACAAATGACAAGCGAAAAATAAAAAACATTGCGTCGTTCGCCTTCCCTATCGGAAAAAAGTTAAAGCGGACCTATTAAAAAAACCCTATATTTAACAGTTAGAAAAAGCTGGTGTTTATTTTCTGGATTCGCTCTGTTCTATCAGAATGCTTCGCGTTATATTTGTGCTATATTGTATTTGTTCTACAAGTCGAAGAGTTAAGTGTTAAGAATATTTCCCAAAACCTTAATTTCGGGTACACAAAAATGCATAAATTAATATACACACAAAAACCATTGTACCTGTATAAAAACATTAAACAATGCCAGTGCACCCGAACATTGAATCTAATTGTTCCGACTTACACTTACTTGGAATCAGAACGCATGTTTTTGTTAGTGCCATAAAACTATGGAATTCTATACCAACTACAATAAAACTTATAAAACAAGCAAGGTGTTTTAAAACTGCAGTTTCTAACTACTTCTAACCTTTAATCCCCCCTTTCTTTCTCCCATTCCAACCATCTTTCTCTTCTTCTCACTTACTACTCTAAGTTTTAGTCTATAAGTTTAATAGTTAAAATAGTTTTAAATCTAAGTAGCATTTCTATGCATACCATCCTCGTATTCTAGAATTATACGAAGATGTACTACCAAAAGACTCTGTCTTACTATGTACAAAACAAATCAAATAAATTGAAATTGAAAAAAAAAAAAATACTGCAATTTAGAGACTAGTTGAAGGTCCTGAGAGAAGCGCGTCGGGTATATGAAGCAATGCAACGCTTACTGATATTGAAACTCAAATAATTTAGAATACCCCAACTCAAAAAAGTTTTACATAATTTGAAGTTTTTGTCAATCCAGTGGATAGTTGATTTTGAGATATTTCTTTATTACTTTATTATTAAATGATTATTTAATATCGTTCGCTGGCAATAAGCAATTCAACGATAGAGTGTGAGAATAGCAGATGACCTATGTGAGTTGCTTGAGGTATTCTGGATGTATCATTGATTCTTATCTCAGAGCTCGCCCAGACTATTCTCACTAATACTGCTTTACCAATTAGAAAACTCCTGAAGAAAGTCAATAATGCATCATACTAAAGAATTTTATGGTCAACTTTATCAGAAGCCTTTGAAAGATCGGTACAAAGAACAGTGAGTTGGGTATTTTATTCGATAGCACTAAAATGCTGTTTGGAGTAAAAGACAAGTTGGTAATTGTAGATTTACCAAGCAAAAATACATGTTGGCAGCTGGATAGGACACACTGAGTGCGTAACTTTTTATTGATTATTTCATCAAAGATTTTGGGAAGAATCTCTTGCTTTACTGCAACTTGATGGTAAGAGAGAATGCTTTTATCTCCAGATTTAAAGATAGGTTAAATAGATCACAATGTTTCGAATTTCATCATCTTCAGTTCATACAGCTCCAAGTTGGAGCATAAAGACGACTGTGGTTTCAGTAGGGTGATTGGTTTAATAAAATTTTCAACACAACGAATGGAAAATATTGTGGGAAACCCGTTAGCTGCATAATTGAAACTGGATTTGAGGTTTTGGATATACTTTTTACCATCTTCCTTGGTAATAAGAAATGTGCCAATCTCGTCGATGGACGCTGATTCAGAGCAAAAGTTGATGGAGGTTCATAACTTCCGTAGATTTCTTCGAATAATGCAGCAAATAATTTGCGAATGAGTGGTATTCGACACAAAGCCATTATATTCCATTTTATTAGAAAAGCCAGCCGAATTTTCCCTAGAATTTACGTAATGCCATAATGAGTACAAATTCACTTTCAGGATGCACTCCATTTCAGATATATACTGTTCAAAGAGCTGTTTATTGAGTTGGCCAAATTCGCTTCGAATGTGGTTCAACTTCTGAAAACTAATGGAAAACTTAGTATCTCAAAATTATTGTTGACTGTTAAAAAGATACAGCTGCTTGTGTATAAGAGATGTTGCGTTTAAGTTACAGGAATTCGTGTTTGTTCGGAATTGGCAGAGGTACATTTGGCAAAAATTTAATCACAAAAAGACGACTTTCTTTAAATCTGATCTGAATCAGAATTTGGTTTGCGTTTTATATGTATTTTCCGAAAGCAACTTCTTTAGTAGTAGTAGTAGGTATGTAGATAGGTACGTATTAAAGCGCCATTTTGATGCCAGTATGAGAACTCCAACAAGCAGATATCTACAGCCAGCCAGAGCTGTTGATATAATGGAGGAGATTGATTGTATTTAGGTTGGCGCACTGCCGAAGGCTGTCGAAGAAAGTAGCACCCAATTATCTTAATCGCCTAGCTGCTGCCAAACCCGGACATTTACAGAGAAAATGCTCTACAGTCTCTTTCTCTGAAACGTCCCCACAACTTCTGTAATGGGGGTTAAATAGTAACCCTGACGTTTCCGCGTGCGTGCCGATCGTCCAGTGACCGGTAAACAAAGGTACGAATTTGGAAATTGAACGGCGAGGAGTCCAAAGGACTTTCTGAGTCCTTCGTGTATCGTAGTGGGGCCAAGGGGTTTTCGAAATGTCACATGAAGAAATGGAGCTCCATCTTTTCTGCGCTTTCCTGAGAAATAATTTTCGCAGTTTCCTTTATCTACTGCCACAGGATGCCAATGACCGGGTAGGAGGTTTCTGAGGCGAATTCAGTCCCTTCTTGGCAAACTCATTAGCAATTTCATTTCCCTCTATGATCCTATGTCCTGGAACCCAGATCAGAGAAATGTTACCTGCACACCCAAGATATTTGATCTCCTCCTTACAGGAGTTTACTAATTTCGTTCTGCACCATGGTGTCGTCAGAGTCTTAATCGTGGCTTGACTGTCGGAGAAAATGTTAATATCTCCCTCGCTCGCGCGTTCCCTAAGCATTTTGCATGCCTGTCGGATCGCAAAGAGTTCTGCTTGAAAAACACTAGCAGTGTTCGGTAGTTTAAAGGAGGTAGATAAATTGGCTAATTTAGAGAAAACCCCTGCTCCGATTGTCGATTCTATCTTGGAATCGTCAGTGAAGACAGAGGTGCGAGTTTCGGTGCAGATTTTCCCCTCGATCTAATCCTGCCTATTTGGAAACATTGCCCCAGCACGACCCTCAAACTCTAGTTTGCGGATAGAGAGATCTGTTCGAAGTTTGGAGAAATACGGTGTTAAATGCCCGAAAAAGCTACCATGTCCCTTGAGAGATTGCCTCCAGAGGTTAATCTCCTTTAAACTGATTGCAGTTTGAGCTGCGATGGAAATGACGGAAAAGTCGATGGGAAGTAAGTGCAAAAGGACATTCAGGGCAGCACTGGGGCAAGTTTTTCATGCTCCGATGATGCCAATGCTGTGATATTATAGCCCTTCCAAAGAGCTTCCCACAAAACACGACATCCATACGTTAAAATTGGCAAAACCACTGCGTTGTACATCCACAGCACGACCTGTGGCTTGAGGCTACACTAGCCTTCTTTACCCGATTTTCAATGTGTTGCTTTCAATGGAGTTTGGAGTCAAGTATCCCTCCAAGATACCTAGGTTCCGATGAGAGCGGGAGAACGTGGTTGTTTAATTTGGGAAGTCGAAAGAGTGGAGGTTTATATTTTCTGGTAAATATCCGTTTGTCAGAGTTCATTAGGAAGCCTATGTGGCAGCCCAGCGACTGAGTACAGTTAGTGACCTTCCAAAATATCAGCCATGACTGAGGGAAGCGGTCCCGATATCGGCTTTGTGCTTAAATTTTCTCCCTGAAATTGTACAAATTTTCAACTTTACGTAAGTTTTTTTTAACAAAGCGAATTAATCAAGTACTTTGCGTTGTCAAATTCATTTCAGCACAGCAAAGTTTGTCATGGCTTATTTTAGTTGTCGATTTCCGCAAATTTAATTTGGCCATTTGTGGTTTTGCATGTCTTATTAAAAGTCCAATTGTATATGCAAAAAAAAAAAACAAAAACAAAAATGCAATTAGTATATAATTGCGGCTGTTTGTTGATGATGTTTACATGATATTTTATTTATAATGCTTTTCATCGCTTGATTGATTCACGCAAAATGTATCTGCATTAAAAAATATAAATGAAATTACATTGATAATAATTTATTTAACGTTTATCTTATTAATTGAACTCTATTGCGTGTTACGTAAACTGTTTTTCTGTGACTCTAGTGGAAATAGCACTGGCCAAGCTGTGGCATGCAATATAAAGGGTTCTGTACTAGGGACCATTGAGTGATGAAAGGTTATGTTATTTGGGTGATGTGTTTCGAATTACTGTTTGCTATTCAGTTGCTGATGCAACTTTGTATTGTGTGGTGTGATTATCTCTCTCTTAACTCTCGCGTGGGTGATGTTGAATAACTACCAAGTTTATAGGGTTTTCATTTGGAATTTTTTGAAATCGGAGATCTTTGCAATAACCTGCTTATCGATTGCAATGCTCACAAAATCAACATAACCGGGGTCATTGTTCAAATTGAGCCAACACTACGTAGTAGAGCCATTTAAATTATAAAAATTGAATCCTTCGAGTCTGTGTTAGCATATATAGACGTGGCTAGCATATATCAAATAGCTTATATGGCCCTTTGAAACAAAAAAAAAGGAAATCGTTTATACCTCACAGAGTTTGTAGAAAAGGCAAACATATTAGTTACCATTAATCATGGTGGTGGGTATGATAGTGGATGTGGTGGTTGTTGGAGACAAAGATGCCATTTTGATACACCACTTATAGAACCACTGCCTTTTATTGATCGAACCATCTTCATTTGGTTATGAATCTGTCTATGAATGTCGTCTACTTTATTTTCTACAATTTCTTTCAAGTTAGCCATTAAGAATTTCCCCAGGTACTCACACGAATTGTAAAAGACTGTTTCTTTAGATTCCTCTTAAGCCTATCGTTGTACGGACACCCCATCTTCCTGGCATGACCTCGCAAAGGCCAGTGGCCGGTTATTGTTAACGAAATTCTGAAGTCTGCTGGTAGCTTTCTTAACAACTAGTCAATTCTGGATCTGTTAAAATTGGCCACGTTTGCTACTCAGTTTTTTTGCAGGTATCCATGTTAGTCTATCTGTTAAATGCCTGCTTCGGGTATAGCGAGAAGCATTTGCATTTTGCGTACACCTTCGGTACAACCTATTTCTACTGCTTCGGATTCGACGCTCCCTATCTTGTTCATCAGCTTCTTATTTCCTTCTGTGTTCCTATGGCAACGTATCCAGACAGGAATGATGGCTGCCGTGCGCACTAAAGGCATAAGTTCTTCTTTGCAATGTCTGACGATTTTTGAATTGGTTATAGGTGACTTTAAAGCTAAGATGGCTGCTTGACTACATACTTTCGATAGTAGTTGTGTATTATTATTTGTATTAATAACTTTTTTTTTATAAAATGTAGTTCACACTACTACAAAAGCCATACAAATTCACGCTTTAAGTTTTGTGAAAACTAAAAAGAATTCAAAAAAGTTTCACAAAAATTTCACCTTCTTTTAAAGAGAATTTCAATTTCCAAGTTTCATACGTTAGGCACAGTTGAAAAAAAAATAACAAATTTTCATCAAGATTTCACACTTTCTGAGCAGAATTTTTATAAAAATTTCGCATATGCTGTTTTATATATCTTTGAAGTTTATGTAATCAAGTGCAAGTTTAGATCTGCATTGATTTGTGATGACATTTTTTGCTGGAAGTTTTGTTCATTTTCTCCAAATAAATTACTTACTTACTTATGTGGCGCTACAACTGTGCGTGAGTTTTGGCCGAATTCAAAACAGAGCACCAGCGGCTTCTGTGCTGCGTCCCGTGGTTCCAGTTAGGATTCCTGAGCACTGACAAGTTCTGCAACACTTGGTTCTTAACACGAATGTGTTTCCTTCCCCTTTCTCGTCTTCCTTTTTGGGACAACGTTTCGTAGAATCACCTGGCTGTAGCGTCTTCTTTTATGCGGGTGACATGACCAAGCCTGCGTAACCGCTGTACTTTCACACGCTTAACGACGTCCATGCCCCTATATAGCTCATACAGCTCGCTGTTCTACTGTAGACGGTACTACTCCCTACTAACGCAGAGGGAACCAAAGGTCTTACGGAGAATTTTTCTTTCGAAAGCTCTCAGAACTTTCTCATCTGCTCTTAAAACTTTCTCGTCCATGCTTCTGTGCCATATATCAGGATGGGAATAATAAGTGTTTTGTGGAGTGTCAGTTTGGACCTGCGAGAGAGAGGTAGTCTCAATTGACTTGATAAAGGAACACCTGTTGGTAAGAATTCCTGCAGAATTATCCGCTTGATAGAAATAACTAGTGCTTTAAATTTTTTATACGGAAGAAAACACCCATAATCCTCAGAAAAAAAAAAATTCAAAAATCAACGATATCTTGGAGCCCTTAAAACTTGCACGTCATTACATCAAAATTCCATGAGCTATAAAACTGCATACACGAAATTTTTGTAAAAGTTCTGCTTAAAAGTGTAAAAATTTTGATAGAAATTTGCTTTTTTTCAACTGTGCACGAAGTATGAAGCTTAAATTCGTATAGTTTGTATATATTTGTATAATATAATTTCATAAAAGACGTTTTGGTAATTAAATGATAAAAATGTTAATTGTCAAAAATTATCGATAAGTCCCTGTACTTTTGTTATTTAACGCAGTGCATTTCTTTTTTTATACAATATATATTTTTGAAATTAGTTCTTTGGGTTGTGTTTAGAGAAAAATGAAAAAGAAACGAGTTTTTATTTTATTATTTACTTTTGTAATTTCAATAATCATGCGCTTATAATTATAATTATTTATATGAGGTACTTTGCCCAGCTATTACCACATGCCGCTTGTGATTGTTATTATGGTTAAATTATGTGGCTTATACTTGATGATGGCAATTAAATTAGTTATGTAGGAGGCAGCTTACAGAGAAATTCATGTAAATATATTTATAAACAAACAATAGACAATAAAATTACAGTATAATTGTGCACTTAAATATTTACAAATGTAGTTAATAGCAGACCTACTTATGTGTGTCTGGGCACATACATACCGTCAGCGTCAAAATAAAGTGTACACCAGATATTGATAAGTTTTGACTATTTGTTTACTTATTTTATAATTTCAATTATTTGTTTAAAAAAATATGGTTCGTACCAAAATAAAACCCATGTAAACTAAGGTTTCGAACTTAACACAAAATTTATAAAAATTCTGCAAATGCAATTTCACAATTTTTACTTGGAATTTATAGAAAAATGTCCGGTACACAGTTTTGTAGATTTTTGAATTTTGGTACACTAAAATACAAATTGAAGTAGTTCAAAAATTGAGTTGATTTATGACAATTTTTTCTGCTGACGGTATAGGATGGTTTTTCCATATATGAAAAAGTCCGCAAGACCACTTCCTAAAAAGATTGTCAAAAATGTACTTAAAAGATGCACTTTATTATATAAAAAATGAATGATCCATAAAACTAGATAACCGAAATTTTTCTAAAAATTCTAAGTAAAAAGCTTGAAATTCTGATGAAAATTTGCCGAATTTTTACAAGTTTTATACAAAGTTCGAAACTTTACTTTAAATGGCTTTTGTTGTAGTTGAACTATATTAAAAAAAAAAAAAACAATAATAGAAATTTGAAAATAAATAAATAAGTAGTAAAATCTTAACAATATAAGGTGTACACTTTATTTTGACGCTGACGTACATACATACTTGAAAGGAATTTGGATACCCTGTTGGGAAAATCTAAACCCTGTTCGCATATTACTATGTCCTTTTAGTTATATCGGCAAGACTCATACTGAGATAATGTGAGCTATCAAGTGGGAAGAGATAGCTTGAGAAAGATGCTCGCTCGCGGATTGCTATGATTTTTCTTCAGTAGTTGCTGCCAATATAAGACTCAAGTTTGCCAAGTTTCAGTTTTTAAAAATTTTTTCTTGAGGTGTGAGAATTTATTTTATTTATTTATCCAAAATCTATGTTAAATCACATGCCGATTTGGTTGAATTTTTCATATCGTTTAAATATGCGAAAAAGTTAAAAAAACCATATTTATATTTTAACTTAAAAAAAAATATTATTTATTGTATTTTTTATTGAGGTGTGAGAACTGATTTTTTCAAAATTTGGACAAAGCATTTTCTTCGAATGGGTTTGCTTATTCGGTGAAATTTTTTATATCCCTTTATTACCTTATCGGAAAATGTATAACTTTTGCAAAGAACCCTTACGTCAATCATATTTGACACTTGTGAAGTGCATAACAAACAGACAACCGATGGAACGCGCAAAGATCAAAATAATGATATCGATTACTTAATTTTTGTTTTATTTTTATGGTAAAAAATGTATTCAAAAACAAAATTGAGTGATTAATTTTCTTTTACAAATGCTGGAATTTTACTTTGAGGAACACATACATATCTTGAAAAGATTCCATTTGCGTCATAGTTAATGAGAGAATTAATTGTTTGAAAATGTATTATTTTCAACGGATATAATATTTTAAGAATTAGGAAATTTCGAATATTAATTGAATGTGAATTACTAAGCTTATAAACTATTATAATAACACTACTAAATAATTTTCTAACTTCAATTTGATTTGAGCTCGCACTATGTGATTATTGGTATACTACGGCGATCGCCGTGGCCGAAGGATAGAAAGTGATAGAAAAAGTTTTTTTTTAAAAGCGGTCGTCCCTCAGCAGACAATGGCAAACCTCCGCGTGTATTTGTGTGATGAAAAATCTTCTCATGAAAATCACCTGCCTTTCGAAGCTAGCGAAAAACTGTGGCCCCTCTATTTGTGGAAAAATTTCAAGAGGCACGCCAAAAATAGTAGGATCTTTATCAAGGTTCCAATAAAGAGTGTATGAACCATTGATATATATGTATATATTGATACAATAACGGTATGTAAATAAAATTTTTCTATCCCTTCTTAGTACTCACATAAAAACCCAAGTTTGAAATCACGATTTTCCTACAATCCAAAACACTCACTTGAACTTTATTGATGTTTTGATAGAAACGGCAAGATTTTTTTGCAGAAGCTGACTTTCTTCTGGTACAGAAATTCATGGGTATCTCTTATAAGGCCCCAAAAATAATTCGTTTTTTAACGCCTTTCGAATGCAGCGACACCGTCTTCATCACTAACCTAACGCTAGTTTGCGGGAAACTACTCAAATGTGAGTGGCATGTTGCACCTCATTCCAAAAATACTCTTATTTTTTTCGCGGAAGTCACTGGATTTCTTGCAACCAAGGATATTATTTTAACGTCAATAAAATTGTTTTTAAAGTTCGCTAGGAGTAGATGGAAATTTTACTTGAGGTAAAGGACGTGAGAAAACGAAAAAAGAAAGACATTTTGTTATTAAATAAATTTTTATTTACGCTACCTGAATAAAATCAATAAATAATGGGAATATTTGCTCTTTCGAACAAAACTAATGATATGTAAAAAAGCAAAACAAATTTGCTAAATTTATAAAAATAAAAAAATAAATGAACTTTTAAAGATAAGTTCATATATTTAAGTATAGTAACTTAAAAACAAGAATATGACTATTTTTACATCACCCAAAAATCGTATCTTCGACCTTCTTAACGATAAGCCAACGTTGACGTATAGTATCACCCATGCCGACAGCGTCAGCTGCGCTAGTTGGTTTACAATTTTGTTTCTCACAAATGAAAATGATCGAATTTAGCAATGATTAGGAGTCACAAATAGGAGGAGGAGCTCGGCCAAGCACCCAAGAAGGGTGTAAGCGTCAATTATACAAGTATAAAGGAGCCTCATTGACAATTCCTAAAATTCACTAATTGCTTAAAAGAAGAAAGAAGGAACCCGAAATTTTAATGGTTCCAGTTTGGTGGTAGTGGGTTTCTCTACAGGTTGCCTGTGTATTGCCACACATATTTTTATCAGACGTCAGAACTTTTAAATTTTCATTGTATGAATGAATGGGTTAATTACATTTCCACCGTGTTTACACTGAAATAAATTTCCTTAATTAGTACCAAAAATACCCATTCGAGATTTTTCCAACACGCAGACTCAAACAGTCAAAGTGAAATGAATATCGTAAATTAAATGTTAATTAACACTGAGGGAAAATTACAAATATCAGAATAGTTCACCAAAGGATAAAATAAACACAAAACCTAAAAATAAATTGGACTAAGTGGTGCGTATGGTAATATTTCAAATAAATTATAGTGCGACGCTCGAAAAAACTATACCAACTTCATACTTTGACCAGTTTTGACTACCACCTTGAACAACAAGTTCCCGGAATAATCGCTAAGGGATACTCTAAGTCAACTGATTTGAGTCCTTTTTTTTGTTAGGTTGCACTGTCTGTGATTAACGTTGCTACCAAAACTGTATCGCCATTCTTTGACATTTGTAAAACGGTTCGATTTTTCACAATTTTAAAAATAGATTTAATTTGCTGCAACAAATTTGTATTAAACTTTGCGTTAGAAATTAGATTCAATATTGCAAAATGTTACGAAACTATTTTAGCATTGATACTCTAAAGAGTAAACAGCCATTTAAGAGTGGCTAGCAATTCAGAAGATATCGTGAGTTCAACGAGGCTGATTAACGTAGTGGCAAGTCGTTGACATCGAGAACTGATGAAAACATCACTAAAGTGAAAGAAAAGTTGATCAATAATCGCAAATTAACCATCAGAGAGCTAGCGGAAGACATTCACATTGCTTATGGATCAATCCAGACCAGTCTAATTAATGATTTGGGTTTGCGACGTGTTACTGCGAAGTTGGTGCTAAGCGACCTGAATTTCATGCAAAAAAAGGATCGCGCTGATAGCACCAAAGACGTAATTTCCAAGGTCGACCCAACATTCATCAGACGCAGCATTACTAGAGACGAGACGTTGGTTTATGAGCACGACGCGCAACCCAGACATCAGGCGACTGAGTGCAGAGATCCGAATGAACTAAGACCACAAAACCACGTCGTTTTCAAAAACGAAAAAAAAGAAAGCGATGCTCATGGTTTTTAAGGATTACAATGGTGTTGTACACCACAAACTTTTGCCAGAAGATCAGAAAGTTAATGAGGACTATTATTTCGGCTTTATGGAACATTTACGTGAAGCAGTTCGCCAAAAGAGAAAGGATTTGGGGTAAAACAACTCGTAGATTTTACACCATGATAACACATAGGCTCATCATTATCCACGAATTTTTGACAAGAACGAAAATTCACCTGATATTTTTGCGATTTTTTTTCTATTTCATCTTGTTTGGTCTGTCTGAGTCAAAAAACCAGTACGGAGAACAAGTTTTAGCAGCCGAAAGGAAGGAGTAGAAGAATCAAAGACGCCTCTGATGGTTATACCGAAAATAGAGTTCCAATGTTTCGGGAGCTGGATCAAACGTTGGCATAAGCGACTTGCAGCTGATGGAAAGCAGTAGGAAGGCGATTATATCACTTTTGGGGAATAAACTTGTATTTTGAATTTTCTGAATATATTCTGGAAACATTTTGATCAAGGTAGTATTTTTCTAAGCATTGTCTAACAAAAACTATAAAAAAAAAAACAAATTTCAAACTGTATGCAAAAATCATACAAATTCAAACTTTTTAATCGGAGCTTACCAAAATCTTTGGTATGTAGTTTTTTAGTTAATTAAATTTAAGTATAATAAAGCTCAGGCTTAGAGTTGTTAAAAAATCTTGTTGAGTTCTTATAATTTTTTCCCTTGACTGACTTCCGCATTTTCTTCATATAAAACATGTCGTAAATTTGCTATGATAGTCAATACCCGTGCTATGATAGTCCATGAGTGCCCGGCAAGCGTCACACTGGTGTTAAGGTAAAGTATTTCGTTTTAACATCTTAGGATGCGTTATATTTTTGATATTTTCAATTTATGTAAAAGTCAATAAACTTTTTGGATTTTTAATTGGAGAGTAGGCGTCATAGAATTGACTGTGGAAGTGAAGTTTTCTATTAAAAACTATATACGAGGCGTGGTTAAAATATAAGGAAAATTTTCAAATTTCGCGGGCTACGTACTTTCGATTATTATTCTTTTTTATGTTGGTACACTCGTCTCAAGGATATGTTCACGGTTTTAGCAATATGGCATGTTTAGTTTGCTTGTGATAGGCATAAATAAGACAAGCGTTTTGCGGGTTCGTCGATTTTCGCAAAAATGGATCTAAGAAGTTTTAGAAGAATTAGGTGCTCAAAAACACTTGAAATGTTGACAATGGCATACGGTGAGAATACTCTGAGTCAAAAAAATGTTTTCAAATGGTACAAACTTTTCACAGAAGTTCGAGAAGATGTGAATGACGACGCTTGCTCTGGACGCCCCAGCACATCAACAACCGATGAAAGTGTTGAGAAAGTGAAGAAAATTGTTATGGAGAATCGTCAAATCACAATTAGAGAAGTTACTGAGGATGTCGATATATCGGTTGGAAAATGCCATGCAATCTTTTTGAACATTTCGGAAATTTTGGGCATGAAGCGTGTGTCAGCGAAGTTCGTTTCAAAATTGCTGAATTTTTCTAAAAACAACGTCGCATGCGGAATTGTTAAATGACGTCAACGATGATCCTTAAAAGGGTCATAACTGATGACGAATCATGGGTATATGGATATGACAGCGAAACCAAAGCCCAATCGTCCCAATGTGAGAGTCCAGGAGAGCTAAAACCAACAAAGCACGCCAAGTTCGATCACGGTTTTGCCCACTGTTTTCTTCGATTACCATGGCGTAGTGCATCAGAAGAACTCCTTATTTTAAGAAGAACCTCTTACCAAAAGGTCTTACGATAAATAGGGAGTATTACCTTGAAGTTATGCGCCGTTTTTCTGAAGCAATGCGAAAAAAACACACAGAATTGTGAGGAAGAAATTCATGGATTTTGCATCATTATAAAGCATCTGATGCTTTCCATTTCAATTCAACCAGGCTATTCGGGTCATGTTCTTCGATTTCGATGTAACTCAAATATGTTGCTCTCTGGTCAAAATAATGAGACACGTATTTTTTTGTTTACCCTAAAAAATTATTTTTCAAGAGTTATCGGCAATTTTGTTTTTCGGCTCAAATTCGATTTTTTTTAATTATATAAGAAAAGATTTTTTTTTTAAATGCCCATAACTTAGTCAAAAATGAACCGATTTTAATAATTGTGGGTTCAAAATGATCGTAATTACTTACACGAGCGACTTCATGTAGAAACAATTGAAAAAAAGTAGTTGAAAATTTTTTATTTAGCAAAAAAGAAAAAAAATTGAAATTTTTTCGAAATTCAATATTTGAAAAAGTGTATTTTTTTTTTTATAACTTTTTCCAAATCAAGAGGGCACCTCAAACTTCAATTAAGCTGAATGCCCAGTAGCTAAAATGAGTTGTTTCTGAGTAATGAATTTTTGAGTAAAAAACCTGTTTCGCACTTTTAGTTTTTTGCAAAATAAAAAATGTTCAACTACTTTTTTGCAACTGTTTCTACATGAAATTGCTCGTGTAAGTAATGATAATATTAAAATCGGTTCATTTTTGACTAAGTTATGAGCATTTAAAAAAAAAAAATTCTTATATTATTAAAAAAAAAATCGATTTTGAGCCGAAGAACAAAATCGCCGATAAAGCTTGAAAAAAATTTTTTTCGGGCGAACAAAAAAATACGTGTCTCATTATTTTGACTAGAGAGCAACATACATCGTTACATCGAAATCGAAGAACATGACCCGAATAGCCCGGTTGAATTGAAATGGAAAGCATCATCTGTTCGCTCACCTTAGCTTGTGAGAGATTATTTGGCCAAAAACAACACTGTTATCATGCCTCAGCCACCGTTTTCACCAGATTAGGCCTCCTGCGATTTTTTCCTCTTCTTAAATTTGAAGAGACCCATGAAAGGGTGGCGTTTTACGACGATTGAGGAGTTAAAAACCGAATCGCTGAGAGAGCGTAGAAAGTGCATATCAGAGCTGCTTCGAGGATTGGAAAAAACTTGTGCCAGCGTTTCTGCGTGAATTATATATGAGGGGCACTACTTTGTAGGATATAAAATAGAAATTGCTGAATAAATAAAAAAATTTTGCGAAAAATTAAAATTCACCTAATTTTTGGAACACATCTCGTATAAGGACGAACGAAAAATAATGCATTAGAAAAATTTTCTCTTTGAAAGTGCTGGATTTTTATATGCAACATTTACTGTATTCTCAATCATCAGAAATGTCTAACACAGCAGAAGTGGCTTAATTTCGGTCCGTAAATATTCGCCATAGCCGGAAGCGTAGGTACGTGAGTACTATTCGGTAGTGCACGGGTCCGAAATTGCAACCCTAAAACACTAAATTCTTTAGTTTCTTTAATAGCAGCCGCCTCTCGGCAGGTAAAGGCAATCTTCTGACTATATTTTTGCCATGAAAGGTAGCTCATAAAAACCAAATTTGCCATTTGGAGGCGGCATAAAACTGTAGGTCCCTCCATTTTTGGAAAAACATCAAAACGCACTGCAAATGTACTATAGGTGGGTTAAGTATATTCGATTGCACGCACTAACTTATCCACAATATTTTCAATGTTTACTCATGACGGCTTTACAGATTTATTATAGCATAGATAGATGTCTCACTAATCAGAGCTTTGCAACCTTGAAACTATACTTTTTGTATGAAGATACTTTGTTTTTGTATTTCTCCAACGTTTAGCTTTGAAAGCGTAAAGTGGATAACTTTATAAAGCACATTAGTTAATGTTTAGCTTTGATATTTCCTCTGTGTCATAAAAAGTATTATATAATACGGCTTTAGAAACATAATTTCACGCTTGCAGAGGCGCAAATATGCAACGAAATCAGTGAATAGGTATAAATATTTTACTCATATGCGCAAATAAGGGCGGGTATATTTTTATTGATATAAATAAATTTGAATTAAGCAGGAATGCTCAAGAGCACATGCGTGAAAGATACATTTTTTCAATCTACAGAAGAAGTAAATAGTTACATCAGTCAGCTGGAAACGCACTCGCGGACTAGGTTCTTCTTTCCGTTCTCTATTTTTTTCGTTCAAAGCTTAAGAGTTTACAAAATTTCCATCCATTGTGGTAAAGTAAATTAGACTTCTGTTATACCTCAGATTGCGTTAAAATTAAAATAAACAAAATAATATACAATTAACTAATATTCAATAAAATATTCACATAATTACAATTCTACAACAATATAACAACAGTTTAATTATTTTTTGCATATTTATTGTTTATGCATGGATAAATCGACTGTTTGGCAGATTTTAAGGTGCTCAGTGGTGTTTGTTTAATTGATGCCATTTTTCACATATAATTTCACTATGTTTACTTAAGGTATCAAACCTAACGATTAATTTTGACTAGATTTTGAATACAACATCAATCTTGTTAGTGGCCGCCATTACTGGATGAAGAAAAATTGCCCTTTTGCTGCGTTCTCCAGCAATTTTTCTAACATCTCGGGTGGTAAAGCACGAATGCGCACGTCAATGGCCTGATTTTTCATGACGTACAGTTTGCTTTTCAATTGATTTCCATAAAATTAGGCAGCTATTTAATTTCACTATTTGCTGATTACATGACTATGCACACTGAATTAGCACAACTGTATGATTATTTTGGATGTACAGCGCCATTTATCAGGCGGCTAGTTTTTGATTTTTTGGGAAAATTGTAGTGAAATAACTTTTCAAAATCATGTTTACTCAATGTTGTTCAATGTTTATATATCAATATAAAAGGCTGCACTACCGTTATGATAATGTATACGGTTGTATACGAAAAAAATTTTATAATTTTGTTTGAGGTTTTTGAAATGATAAATTTATGTCAAAACTCGACTTTTTGTTATTTAGTAAAAAAGTTATTCAAAAACAAAAGTGGGTGATTGATTTTACACCACTTGTATATCGAAGTGGGTAAAATTACATTGTAAATGGTATCTGAAATTTCTAAGTAAAGGAAATAAGTAACTTTTTATGTTTACGTTATGTTTATGTTATGGAATGGGGGTCAAAAAATAGTCGATTTTTTGGGAATTTTTGTTTGTAAACAGGAATGATTATTCGAGCAGCGGCCAGAAAGAAATTTATTATATATGTATTAACTATGTTGATGTCAATTTTTGTTACAAAATATTGAAAATTGACAAATTTATGTAAATAAATGTAACGAGTTAAAAAAAAAAGACGCCATCGGGTGGCAGCGATACAGCAATGAATAATCATCTGAAATCAAAAAAACTAGAAATTTTATTAATATACACAATAGTGCCTATCGTTGTACGTAGCCGTTTTGTTTTTTGTTTTTTGACAAAATGGTGGTGATTTGAATTTCGATGTGTGTTTTTCACCATTTTTTTGATTTTCAACAGGCCCAAAAAAATATTTATTTTCAAAATTTTGAAAGTCGGCTACGTACAACGATAGCCAATGCGATAGCAAAAATTTTGAAAAAATGAAAATTAAAATTGGTTCATTAGTTCTCGAGAAATCGTTGCCATCGTATCAAAAAAGTCGTTTCGAGAAAAACGCGTTTAAAATAAAGCATCGTATCGTAAGCGCTACGGAGCCGAACCGACGGGAGCTCACTTAAGTGCACATGTAATCGGGAATAAATTATTTTTATACCCCTCTTTTTATGTAAAAAGAAGACGGATAGTGTATGTGAGTGGAGATGGAGTGCCAGATGTTCTATCACACACAAAATAAAGTTTTTCAAGATTGTGACTCTATGTTATTACTTACTCAATGCATCAACCTAACACATTAGATTAGATTCGATTTGAGGGGGGTTGGGCGAGTCCACCTAACGCATAGGCTAACGCCCTACTCGTTCGCTAATTTATTCTAAGCGATTCCGTATCAAGTGGAACACAGTTTTGAACATTATTGCCGATTTATTTTTATACACGGGTCTTATAAGAATGAATTCATAAATATTGAAAAACGTTGATAATTTTGAGATTTATTATACATATTTAAAGTTGTAAATTTTTTCATAGATTTTTCATTTTATCAAATTGAGGCAGCCTCCGGTATTTTAAACATAAACAATTTTTGTTTTTTGTTTTAAGATAAAACAGATTTTGTAAAACAATTTGTTTAGATTCAAACTTTGCAAAAAATTTGTTTAGGAAAAATAACTAAAGGTTAGGATAGTCTGGTTGGCAATAAGTCACGCATAGAGCTTTTGGGCCCTAGCGATACCAGATGGAAGTCGATATAAAAATAACTGAAATTTGTGTAAAATTTTTGACGAATAACCTGTATCCGCTTATTAATGTACGTAGCGATGCTTCAACCAACTTCCAAGCGGTCCTAATATACTATAAAGCAGTATTTAGCACAAAAAAAAAATTTGTTAAAAAGTATCTTTATTTAAAAAAAAATTATCGAAGAAAATCACAAAATACATAAAGGAAAATCTATTCTTCAAAAATGGTGAGAAAATTGTCTCCCAAAAATTTTTAAGATAAAAAATATTTTCCAAAAAAATATGTGTTCCAAAGTATATTTCATCCTAAAACTTAAAAAACAAAAAAAAAAACAAATCTTATTTTTTTAAATAAAAAAAAAGTGTTTTCCCCTAAAAAAAATTTAAAAGTTACGTTTTATCTTAAAAAAAAAAATTAATTAAAGTCTTAAAAGGAACCGAAGTTATTTCCCTTAAAAATGCCAAAATTTTCAAAATCTCACAATTATAGCGTTTTTCAGAACTATTGCAGCTTACTTCATATTTGTAACACTCAATCGGCAATAATTGGGACTTAGCGAATTCACTTGTTGTGAAATGAAATTTACCTATATCTCAAAAACTCTTCGGCTTTTTTAATATCTGGTAAGATTAGGGGAAAATTTTACATACAAAATGACAGTCAAATGCGAGACGTCGTCAAAAATCACAGGTGAAATCATTATGTGTTTAATTTTATAGTTACTTTGTGCCCGAAAACCTCATCCAACTTTTCTTCCGCTACCAACTGAACCACCCTAGGATACTTGTGCCGCTATGTATTATTTATGCGTATCATTTAGTATACTCATACTCATATTCATGAATACCTTTTACAATGCTGGTAAAGTGCGTTTGTGTTTGAAATATTTAAAATAAATTTTTCATTAGAAACAAATCCCTGCATATACATATGAAAATGCATTCACATGCGAGCATATTCGCATATACATATTTGTGTGTAAGTACATTTTAAGTGCCATTGCAATGCTACAATTTTACGCCGACTTGCTCAATCGCTTACCTGTTAACCACACAGCTTTTTTGCACAGATATCGTGTGGCATAGTGGTAAGTATAATGGCATTCGCCGCGTCTGTTGGTTACGATGGTTTCCATTTTTTTTCATATTTTACTAAATGAAAGTATTTGTTTCTATCAAAGGAGAAAGCACCGCAAGCCACAGTGGCAAGGGGATAATGCATGTCTGTGCGCATGTATATGCAGTTTGAAATTTACAGCGTTATGTACTATATTTCATTACATACTTATATTGCGTGCAGTAAAAAGTTTTTAATGGATCTCAGTTTCTACCCAATAAGTTTTTTTCTACGCATACATGCAAGTGTCACAAACGCTAACAACTGCTATCAATGGTGAAGTACTCTTATTTCGAAAAAGTTTCCATTTGCAGCATATATCATTTGCATGCGTACAAACATATTTACCTTAAAAGTTTGATTGTTAAAAACACACACAAAAAGGATTATTTTCATACCAGCCAGCCCAGTGCAAAGAAAAATAACTATGAGAAGATTAATTGAACTACAAGCGGCTTCGGTAGCTCGGTGGCCTTATGTGGCCCATTTGTTCAGTATCTACCTTGCGTAAAATTCATCTGTCATGACCGCATCGGATTAACAATTGGCAATGCACGTACTCATATACATACATATTTTTCGAACTTTCATGCCCTGGAGGGAAACCTGAAATAGTGAAACATGCCGCTATTGTGTAGGGTGAGTAGTGACATTTGCCATATAAAGGGTGATACATTTAGAGGCATCGAATTTTTAAATGAAATAAAACAAGAAAAGTCAAATTGACGGGGCAATCTCTATTACTTTTGTGTAGAATAATTCATAACATTTATTTTTTAATGATAACCATTTTTAAATGTTGGCTGCAATTGCGCCGTAATTCGGCCATCCGTAAACACCAATTTTGAATGACTCGCTGGCGGACTTCGGTCAGTATCCTGCAAATAACTTTAGTGCTGTTGGCTTATAATGATTCAATCCAAGCTGGTTTATCCACAAACCATTTACACTTTACATGCCGCCATAAATAAAAGTCCAAAGGTGTGTTATCACACAATCTTGGTGACCAATCCACTTTTTTTCGTCGGGACAGACTAGCAAGTACAGCACTCAGACACAATTAAGTCCATTGTACTACACTCGCGTTTCCTTTTTAATTTGCTTTAAATCTACTTGACATTCGAAGAAATCTCAGTAGATCTTGTGGGGCTAAGGAGCTAAGGTGGTCGCTTCTTAACACATCAGTGCCAAAGAACTCAAGCCTGATTCGAGCGAAAGCTGGGCAGATGCACAGAAAGTGGTCCGCCGTCTCAACCTCCTCTCTACATGCTGGACAGAGTGCACTGTCTGGTCCGTGACGAGATATCAATATCTTACTGAAATAACGACGCTGTAAATCCATGGTTTCACGGGCTGTATGGCAAGTAACGCCATCTTGTTGGATTCAAATGTTGTGGTGATCACGGCCTTCAATTTGCGGAACCAAAAAGTTGCTTACTATGGCGCGATAGCGTTCTCCACTCATTGTTACACTGGCGCCAGCCTCGTCTTTGAAGAAATATGGTTCGATGATTCCTCCAGTACATAGGCCGCATCAAACGATTGATTTGAATGGAAGTAATGACAGTTCTTGAATGGCTTCAGGTTGCTCTTCAGCGCAAATACGGCAATTTTGGCAAATGGACCTCATCGCTATACACCAAAAGTTGACCGATGTACGATTTCTAAACATTGTTGATGCGTAAGTTTATCCATGATGAAATATCAATGAACACTGAAAAAAAATTTTATTTAAAAAAGTAACTCCAATCTGATCACCCTTTATTTTGTTTGTCGAATTCAACGGAAAAAGGAATGCCTAGTATACTAACTTTCACAAAAACGTTGCACTCGTATGTGAACTCGAAGTTCAACAAAAAACTACTTAAAAACCTAGAAAACTATTTGCAATTCTAATTGAGCTGTATGCATGTTTATATATTTTTTATTTTTTGCATTTTCTCTTATTTTATTTCAATAACCTACAGTGCAAATTACTATCAATACAAAGAGTGGTGGAAAAGTATTTTGGACATTGTCGTAAATTTTTCTGAACATAGGTTCATTTGTAGGCTTGAGAATAATAAGAAGTAAGAAAAGAAAGTGTTTTCTAATAGCAATCGCCCCTCGGCAGGCAAATGCTAACCTTCGAGTGTATTTCTGCCATGAAAAAGCTCCTCATAAAAATATCTGTCGTTCGGAATTGGCTAAAAACTGTAGGTTTCTCCATTTGTATAACAATATCAAGACGCTCGCCACAAGTGGGAGGGGAGAAGAGAAGAAGTGTAGGCAAATTTGCTATACAGTTTTTTCTTAATATTATAATAATTGTTTTTTTTTGTATTTAAAATATACTTTTTAACAATTTTTGTTTGGAAATTAATTTTATCTTTTAGTTTAAAATGTTTAGGAAGTTTTTTTTTTGATATTTGTGATGATCAGATTTTTATCTTATTTTTACATTAATGGCTATGCTCAGTAATACCTGAAAATTTCATAGTGGGATTTCTATAACTTTTCAAAGATACACCTTGCACTACTGCTTTAGTGAAGCGCTAGCATTTATGTAGGTACTTACAAGTATATATGTACATATAATTGGTGCTTTTTGTTTTTGGTATTTGGCTGAGGAGGTTCTATTTGTGGTGTGTGTCTTAATGTTTTCCACCTACGGTTTTACGTCTACTCCGAACGTCAGATGGTTTTTTATGAGGAGCTTTTTTTCATGGCAAAAATACACTCAAAAGTTTGTCATTCTCTGCCGATGAGCGTTCATTTTTAAATCGATCGTAGTGTGGCTAGAGATATTAGTAAACAGATACACGGATTTTTCACTGATTCGCTTTACATATTTAAATATACTATATGCATATATCGAAATATTATGGGAAACCTACTATGAAACATAGTACATTGGATTGATTTGTTAATGAACTGGTGTAAAAACTTAGAAAACTTTCAACAAAAATTTATTATAAAATCATTTTGGAGAATATACTAATGTTGAAGTACTATTAAAAGACCTTACTCTGTACCATTTATATAAATAAATTACTTATTTAATAGGACTATGAATAAGTTCGTGCGGGTTTTTTCGAAATTTGAAACTTTATTGACGTAAAATGGTTACAAATTTAATATTCAAAGTATTGTCCATCGCTTGCTACTACTTTTTCCCATCTTTCTGGCAGTTCACGGATTCCCTTTGTGAAAAATTCGGTCGGTTTTGCCGCAATCCACGAATCGATCCATTTTTTGACTTCATCGTAATTACGGAAGTGCTGGTCAGCCAGGCCATGTTGCATCGATCGGAAGAGATAGTAATCGGATGGCGCAAGGTCTGGACTATACGGCGGGTGGGGTAGGACATCCCATTTGAGCGTTTCTAAGTATGTTTTGACCACTTGTGCAACATGTGGCCGAGCATTGTCATGTTGCAAAATAACTTTGTCGTGTCTATCGGCGTATTGCGGCCGTTTTTCTCGCAGTGCTCGGCTCAAACGCATCAATTGTCGTCGGTAGACATTCCCCGTAATCGTTTCATTCGGTTTCAGTAGCTCATAATACACAACACCCAGCTGGTCCCACCAGATACACAGCATAACCTTCAGGCCATGAATATTCTGCGCCGACGTCGATGTTGAAGCATGGCCAGGGTATCCATACGTTGCCCGACGTTTTGGATTGTCGTAATGGACCCACTTTTCATCGCCAGTCACAATTCGATGCAAAAAACCCTTTCTTTTGTGCCGTTGAAGCAGTTGTTCGCATGCCATAAAACGGCGTTCAACGTCTCTTGGCTTCAATTCATACGGCACCCAATGGCCTACCTTTCGGATCATTCCCATGGCTTTTAAACGTTTGGAAATGGTTGATTGATCAACTCCCAAAGTTTTTGCAACCTCTTCTTGCGTTTGAGCCGGATCTTGATCGAGCAATTCCTCCAATTCGGTATCCATGAACTTTGGCGGCGCACCCTCGCGTTCTTCGTCTTCCAAGCCAAAATCACCACTTTTAAAGCGTGCAAACCACTTCTGGCACGTTCGCTCAGCTAGAGCATGCTCACCATAAACTTCCACCAAGATACGATGAATTTCGGCTGCTTTTTTCTTCATATTAAAATAATGAAGAAGAATTCCCCGCAAAAACACATTATTTGGCACGAAATTCGACATTTTCAAGTGTGGTAAAAATATTGTTGTTTACGCTTCAAATAAAAAACTTATACTGACGTTTGTGCCTTACGACAGTAGCTCTCCAATGAATGTTTGGAAATGTGGATCGATGGAATAATAATCAAGTTACGCCATCTGTTGTAAAACCGCACGAAGTTATTCATAGTCCTAGTTAGCATAATCTCAGTTGTCAATTTATTTCTTTAGAATAGAATGACAAAACAATTTTTTTTTTAATTTTGAGCAAAGTAATTTAGTGTTTTCCAACAAAATTTCTATAAAAAGATTTGTTTGCCCAAAAAAATAAAAAACTTCACAGAGGGTTGAATCCACTGTGCTCTGTTCGGAATTTTATCTTCAGCAGTCGTATAAACTCACAGATTACTGGATGGCGTAGCATTTATCCTTAACAGGCTTCAGAAAAAATATTCTAATTGAACAAAAATATTCTAGGTGAAATGGTGATTATTCGATTTTTCTAAATTTTATTAAACTTTATTCAAGTAAAATTTATGTGGCTCAGAGCGCTCACGAATTCCATCTTTGAGGTCTTGAATCGATCCTGGGCTTTTGACGTAGACCTTCTCTTTCACGTGGCCCCACTTGAGTCATACGAAACCTTCTTTGCGCAAAACATGGAACGGTTGATTGCGGTTGTTACATTATGTATGCTTTGGCTAACGGATGAATAGCTCTTGGATATTCCCGATTGCTCACTTACGGGTCATTGATAGCATCCAGTTTCAAAAAACCGAAGTGCAGCTAGAACCTAGTAATTAAAAGGCAGAATTTAGATTTGAATTAACTTGAAGGTTACAAGATCTACCTGTTTTTCAGTCAAAATCGCTGTTAAGATGACTGTCGAGCTGAGAAATTATGTTCCTGAGTGTTAACTCGAATAGTTTTTGGAACTTCCCTGCAGCCAAATGTAAAGCATTGTCCATATCCCGGAGCAAACGTCGATCCACTGCTTGAAATTTCACTACCTCCTCTCCACGCGATCAGTCATAGGTCAAATACATATTCGCGTTGTTTTAATAAGTTTTTGTTAATATAATTGCATAGTTTTAATTCAAACTGCTAATTCTTGTTTTCTAGATTAATTTAATCACTCCAAAATTGTAGTTTGCGATAATCGTCAAGTTAACCAAACAGCTGATTTTGTTTTATCGATTATCGTTATTTATTTTTTTTTTTAATTTTTTATTGCAACTAGTTCATAAATATTTACAAATGACTAACAAGCAACTTAATTATGATAACATTAGACAATTTTCACGTTATGAAATGAGTTACCGAATAGCAAAATCATTAAAATTGTGTTTAAGGACGGAAAATAACACGAATATCGTTAAATATGGTAGTGAATCGCACTACTGACCAAAAATTTCATATCGTCCCGAGACATTGGCTTTGGCAAGAATGGCTTTTTGGTAAGAGAAGACCAGAATGCCTTTATCGGCATGATCGAATGAGCTAAAATGTTAGCGAGAGGACGACCCTTAGAAGATAATTTAGAATAATTACATATCAGAAAAATATGTCCACTTGTGCTTACATAATTAAGTCATTTATAGTTTTACAATGCTAGAAATATTTTTCATGCAAACTTTTTTTTGTTCGTTATTTGTAAAAATGTAGTTCATTTTATAACAAAAGCCTTCTAATCAAATACAATTTTCAAACTTTCTATAAATTTCACAAAAATTTAAGGAATTTCAAAAAATTTCCATCAAAATTGTCAACTTTTTAATCAATAGCTTTAGAAAACTTCTGAGTATGCCGTTTAATGCAATTTTAGTATTTATAATAAAGTGCCAGTTTGAAGTCGCTCAAAAATCGCATTGGTTCTTGAAATTTTAGTTTTGCGTTTGCTTTTCACACATACACTTACACTTGATTTTCCATTGATTTTTGTGTTATTCAGTGTTAATAATTTTCCTCTATATAAAGCACACATCGAAAGTCTGTAACATAGAAGAAAATGCTCTACATCTGCTGCGACAAAAATGTCAAAACTCAATTGAAAATCAAGTGTGAATGTATGTGTGAAAAGCAAACGCATGCAACCAACTATCATCACTGAACCGGTACAGTACGGTTTTGTCAGATTACCTTGCATCCCACCGAAAGTGATGGAATTGAGAGGACGCAGTCGGTGGCATGTACACATCTAGAGCATGTCATTGCAGTATTATTAAGCATTTTCGTGCTGGCAAAGCGTTTTTTCCGCCTCCATTCATATGAGCAGCTTTTCCCAAAAATTTTGAAATTTTAAGTTGTGACACTTTGAAAATTAGTAGGTATGCAAAATATATGTGCGTAGAGGTATTTTTCCATCCGTTTACGCAGGTAATCTAGCGTGGCGTGCAGCTATAGTTAAAAATGCTCTGAAATTCGATAGTTTTGTCAACTTTGCGAAAAGAAAACTTTCTCTTCGCATTGGTTGCCACATGTGGAAATAAGTGCAGAAAGTTTATGGAAGATGGATGTCGTGGAAATAAATTAAAGTTTGCCAACTGAGGTTAATACTAACTAGAGAGAGAGAGAGAGCAGCTGAAGCCAATTTGGTATATGTGCATTTGCGCCAAACAAGCACCTAAAGTGAAATTTATATAACCTCAATTATATACGAATGTACACATGTATAGGGTGTTTTTTTTAGAGGTTAGGTTTTCAAGATGAAAAAAAACGTATATAATTTAATGTTATGGCCAAGAATTTAGCTTTATTATAAAGATAAGGGTTTGCCATTATGTTTTAAAAATGATTTTGGGCAAGTGGCCGCCGCGGCTGGCTCGAATAAATTCTAGCTAATTAGTATAAGTCCAATTATCTGGTTGTAGAATAATATTCTAAATTTCCAACTTACGAGGTAGGATTTTGCCGTTTCGCCAAATCATCAAAGCGATTTGATGTTTCCATAGAGGGAAACGAACAGTTTTTTAATAAAAGTTTGACGACAGTGTATAAGCCGTGATAATCAAATTTATGTAGACTGATATTTACATGATGGGCTTGTGTGGCCAGTTTTATGCAATCCACACATCACACCAAATAATCGATCACCGATGTTGCGCTGATGGCGCACTCGCGTATCGGCACCCACGTCACTGTTGACAGTTATAATTTCGAGATTGTAAAAGACTTCGTGTATTTAGGAACCAGCATTAAAACCGAAAACAATGTCAGCATTGAAATCCAACGCAGAATCTCTCTTGCCAACAAGTGCTACTTTGGACTAAGTAGGCAACTGAGAAGTAAAGTCCTCTCTCGACGAACAAAACTAACACTCTACAAGACTCTCACCATGCCCGTCCTAACGTATGGCGCAGAAGCGTGGACGATGACAATATGGAAGCTGTATGATTTTTACGCCGACATAGACATAGTGCAGCGAGTAAGGATCCAGCGGCTACGCTGGCTGGGTCATGTCGTCCGAATGGATACAAACGCTCCGGCTCTGAAAGTATTCGATGCGGTACCAGCTGGTGGTAGCAGAGGAAGAGGAAGACCTCCTCTGCGTTGGAAAGATCAGGTGGAGAAAGACTTGGCTTCACTTGGTGTGTCCACTTGGCACCGGTTTGCACGAGAAAGAAACGACTGGTGCGCTTTGTTAAACTTGCCCAAAATCATGTAAGTGGTTATAGCGCCAATTAAGAAGAAGAGGAAGATGTTGCACTGATTTCTTAACGTAACACATGGGACACCGGGCCTAACAAGGAAAACTCGATTTTTTTTTGTCCAACATTAGCTTTATTCGTCAACGTAATTTCGATCAAGAACAATGCAATCATTCCAGCGCTGCTCCAACATTTCAATACCACTTTTATGGGACGATTTATTTTTTGCCTCAAACTAAGCCTCAAATTCAGCGATAACATCTTCATTCGAGCAAAATTTCTTACCGGTGAGCATTTTTTAGGTCTGCGAAAAGCCAGTGGTCTCTGAAAGTCAAATCTGGCGAATACGATGGATGTGGAGGCAATTCGAAGTTCAACTCATGTAGTTTGGCCATTGTTTTGATTGTCTTGTGACACGGTGCGTTGTCTTGATGAAACAAAGCAGTGAGCAAACGCGGCACCCACTTTGAACAGAGCTTTGCCATAGTCAAAAGCGCATGCAATATAAAGCCAACACGGTCTTTTGATATCTTTACAATGCCAGTTAACTCATGCAACTTCACTTTTTGATCATTCAAAACTATTTTGTGGATTTTTTCGTATTTTCTGGTGTTACCGCCTCATTTGTGTATCATCGGAGTCTCTACGACCACGTTTGAAGTCAGTAAACCATCGATGAAGCAGAATCCCTATAACACTTTTCAAGCCATTGCTTTGCTTGAACGGTATTTTTCCTCATCAATAAGCAGTGTAAAATTAAAACACGAAATTCTTTTTGATCCATTGTTTTAAAAATAACAAAAGTAAGTACACTCTTAGCACAATAACTCACAAAGTATTGAATAGAACATCATGCATCTTAAACAGCTGTCTTTTTAAGGTTAGTACTAACTGAAAAAGAGGCGAATGCAATAAAACTAGTGCCACATTTCATGAGTTATGAAGTTATAAATATGAAGACCAGGTCAAGTCTATTAAACAGTTCCTTGGTAGTTATCCAGCGTTGTATGGTGAAACGATGTAAATATTTGAGCTCACTGAAACGTTATTAGGTAAAATTATCAAACTTTCTAAATTTTGTCTGATATAGTTAGTGACTTAACAGAAAAATATATTGTTTAGTTAAAGAGGAAGGCGCATCTTTACCTTTCACTCTCAGTCTCTATTTCCAGAGAGCTATTATACCTTGAAGTGCGAGTGGGAGACTTGTTTAAGAAGTTGCTCTCAACATGTCTAATATGGTCTGAGCTCTTCATGAGTTAGAGCTAAAACCTATTAGCAACTTCTTAAATTATAGTGATGTGCGGTGCTGTTTTCCTGCCGAGGCTGCCGAATGATGAAATGGACGTATTTGTTTTTTTATAAAGTCATTTTATTTTCCAAATTTATCCTCTATTTATACTGAAAACGAATATTATTTGCGTACTACAACTGTTTCATACATGAAATTTATGATACAAGATGAACACTGAATGAATGCAATTCTCAATTACTGATAAAGCGAATAAACTAAAATTGATTAAAATAGTTGGGATTCAATTATTACATAAGCAATCCGCTTACAGTGCAAAAGAAAAATGATTGAACACATGTATTTACTATTTATTTATTTTTTTAATAAGAAGAATAAATTATAATTTTTAAGTTATTGAAGGGCGGCAGCATGGTTGGCAGGACCTACAGCTAAGTAAATATATGTGTGTTTGTAATGTATTCATGATTTATGTGAATGGCTTGCCTTCACGGAATTCACTATAAGGCCGATTATTTTTCTATGTGTAGTATTGAATTCAAGTAGACTCATACCTGCATATGTAGTAAAATTTGGATATTCAGTCAGAGTGATCCCTCTAAGATTTGTAATTTAATTCGGTTGTTAATAAAAAGTGCAAGAATATTTTGTGCGACTTTTTGAAGCCAAAACTTCTTTAGGAGTGCTTAAAATAGATATTTGCAGAGGATAAACTTAAATGTTCATTAACAGCACGTAGATTTTATTCACAGAGAATGTAGCATTAACAGTAGTTGGAACAGTGGCTTGTCTGTTCGGCAACAGCATTTAGAACGAACAGAACCGAAAAATATACATATGTAGAAGATACATTCAGAGAGCTTATAAAAATTGTATTTGTAGGCTGGCTTGACAAAGAGGCGAGTGTGTGAAGTAGTCAGAGTATAAAGAGCGCTTGTGCATACACGCATATATGGGTTATCTGCGACTGAACTTACATATATATATATATACATATATATATATAATATATATAATATATATATATTTTTGTTTTTAGGGAAATACGAGTTAGCAGAATGTTAGGGAATTAGTTTTTTCGTGTGTTTTGATTAATTTGAAACAAATATTTTATTTTTATATTTACATATGGATGTAATTATACGCCTGCGAGTTAACATGACCTTTCATGTAGCTCCATATTCATTATTGCTGGTTACATGCACTGAAAATATATGCATGCATGCATAATTGGCATGTACACTCTTTTTGGGTGTTTGGCCGAGCTTCTCCTCTTATTTGTCGTGTGCGTCTTGATGTTGTTCCGCAAATAGAGGGACCTACAGTTTCAAGCCGACTGCGAACGGCAGATATTTTTTTATAAGGAACTTTTTCATGGCAGAAATACACTCCAAGGTTTGACATTGCCTGCCGAGGGGCAGGAAGTAAAAACTTTTTCTTAATTTTGGTGTTTCACCAAGATTCGAACCCATGTTCTCTCTTGATTCCGAATGGAAGTCTCGCACCAACCCTTTCGGCTGCGGCGGCCGAAAAAATATATACACGAGCTTTATTTAATTTTAAAAGAAGTTACAAGAAGTTAAATTTCTAATTTTCAAACTACGATTTCAATCCTAAATGTTTAATATTTTAGGAAACACTCTGTATCAAATATTTCATGGAATTTACATTTTTTATTTCTATGATAATCAATTTGATAATTCACTGTTAGTCGCTAGCTCAAGTTTTTACTTCTACCTGTTCTTGTCCCTGGTATGGTAAATAATATGGCAGGGAACCCAATTTCAATAAAATTATTTCCTCGGTTGGAAATTATTTCCTTTCTAGTAGATCATTCTGTCATTGCCCAGTCTCGACGGTAATCTCTCTAATGTTAGCTTCGATTTCATGCTTTGGTTCTAGAATCGTCTCGGGTTGGCCATCAAAAAATTTCTCCTTTACGGCTCTTCCCAATAGTTTGATTGATTGATATCATCTTTTCAGGATTATTCTTTTTACATTTCGAAGGCAGTGCGCTAACGATCGAATATCATTTTGTTTCTGTGGCACGTAATGCCATCCTGTTGAAATCGAATTTTGTATGCTCGCCGTTGACTGTAACGGTGACCTCCTGCTTTCTTTCTAAAACAAAACATCCGCCTAAAACAGTCGCGCATTGTGGATGCGTGAGCTTCACTATAACGACATGACTTCAGAGTACGACAGTTCTAATTGTTTACATAGCCACTGTGATCAAAATAAATTTCAGTTGAAAAAATTACTTCTATTATATAATATTTTGAAGAGGTTTAATATTCAAGCAAAGTTCAGAATTTGTTGTAAAAGTCTAACCATAAACTAAATTTCTGATGATTTAAATTTAATTACCAAATGACGTGTTCAAAAAAATCGATAACTTAAATTTTCGTTATTTGATGACCCCTTTTTTATCAAACATATTGGCTTGAACAGAGCAATAGCAATAACAGACGTTTCAATAGACTGTTAAATATTGAAAATCTTATCAGATTTATGAAATGAATAGTTACCCTTTATGCACCTCTAAGACTTGGCTCTCTGTTGGTAGTTCGCTTAGAGCTTTGGATATTTGTCACTGCCCTTAATCAGTCCGCAACAGCTGTAAGTTTTTCCAAGCTAAAAAACCCAAATGAATAGCTTTCGAAGCGTTGGCGCACAACAAATAGGCAGTAACACAAAGGAATAAATAGCTTTTATTGGTATCTACGTCCAATTTTCATATAGTTAAATAGTATTTCAATTAGTTTTAATTAGCTCAATGAACGATAAGATGTCACTACCACACCCCACTCCATCCCGTTACACACGTGTATATATACAGGGTTCAGCACTCGAAGTGTAACCAAGTTCAGACTGCTCGCGCAGTTGATGCATGTACACCAACTGCCTGTTAGTAGACTCAATGACAGTCCAGAGTATTGTTTACAAGCGCGTGGAAGTATTTTGCCGCGAGTAAAAGCGAAAAAAGAAAATAAGTAATGGATTTCAAATGTAATAGTGTGATTGCATTATAGTTGGCTGAAAAATCACAACCAGCGATGGTTCGTAAGCTCGAGCACCTTCAACTAAATAAAGTTTTTCTTTATTGCACCATTACTCATTACGTCATACTGGTAGCACCGCGAAACGTCATGGAGGTGGTCATCAAAAGACTGCAACCTCACGGTTCACAAAGTGAAGGAGTTACTTGAGCGAAATCCCCGACGAAGTGCCAATCAAATGGCGAAAGAACTGAAAATATCTGATTGTAGCATCCGCCGCCTATTGAAAAATGAGATCAAGCCTTACAAGATCCAAAGGCGCATGATCTCACACCAAAGCAGCTAAAAGTCAGACTTTAGAGAGCAAAGGAGTTGCTTCGCTTGCACGAAAGTGGTTAATCTCCGAACATTGTGTTTTATGACGAGAAAATTTTTCAAATTGAGCAATTCGTAAATTTCCAAAACGAAAGGCTTTATTTGACCGACCATTCATACGAGAATTTGAGTCGTCGTTTGGCCACCAGGAAGCAGCACCCGCCACAGGTAACGGTTGGGGCCGCCTTAACGGCAGATGGGCGCTCTCCAATCGTTTTCAACGAGCCTGGCGTCAAGGTGAATGCGAAATATTATCGGGAAAGTATTCTGGAGGTTGCTTTGATGCCATGGGCAGACAATCATTTTGGGTGGCAGACCAAGGACGTTTCAACAACACTCGACACCGTCTCACAAAGCTCGAGTGAACCAAGAATGGCTAAAAAACGACTTCCTGAACTTCATAACGTCCACACAATGGCTCTGAAATTCACCAGACGCGAATCCGATAGATTATTTTCTTTGGACCTGTTTGGAGAGCAAGGTCCGAACTAACAGATTCAGCAATCTCGAGACGCTGAAAAAGCCGTCTCAAGGCCATATTCAAGGCAAAAGTTGGTCATATCGAGCAAAAGTAAATTGATTCCTAATTTTGTATTATTTTCACATATTTTTTACTTTGAGTTGAATAAAAGTAATTTTCCTAACTAAATTTATGGCCTTTTTAATAGGTTACACTTCGAGTCCCGGACCCTGTAGTATATTGGAACGATTTCTGTCAGTGTGGAAAATTTTATAATTAAAAGCGTGAATACTGTAAAGAGTGAGCGCATACCTCTATTATACACAAGTGGTCTGCCAGATATACAACCAATTAAGTTTCTAATTGCATGCACTGCATCAGAATAATTATTTAGAGAAAATTGTGCAATGAAGCGATGAGTGAACTAGAGTTAAATTGAAATGTGGTTGACAGATTAATGCTTAGGAAATCGCAATTTATGAGTGCAGTGGATGGGTTGGTAATTGATTTATGAGCTCATTTGATTGGTAAAAACTTTCAGTAAACACTCGTAAATACAGAAAAGATGTTGAAAAATTATTCATTTACTAAAACATCGTTAAATAATAAAGAACACTGCAGAAAAGAGTACATGGATAGTTGGAAAGTGAACCTGGAAGAGAAGTTCTCCAGTATAAATAACCATAAATACCTCTTAAAATTAATAAAATTGTAAATTTTCCAAGTACGTATGCATACAAGTTTTTTATCTACAATTTAAATGTCAACTAAATATAGCTAAGGATATAAAATAGTTTCCAAAATTAATTTTTACATTCCTCAAAATCCTAGCTATGTACTGAATCGCTACTAAGTACTTTTGAGTACTCACTGCCAATAATTTAAATAATCGTGTTCTGTCGAACTTTTTTTAAACCGAATACTTAGAACTTTAAGCATCAATTCGGGTCAATACAAATTGTAATACACCAATTTCGCCTGCTGGTTACGTTGCTGCGCCAATCACTAGGTCAAATGATTTTCATTAGTGCTTTTTAATCAATGCCCGCCTTCTGATCTGGAGTATATGAGAAAGGTGCTCAAGCAAAATTTATAAAAAAAAATTTACTTAAATCGAGTGTTGAGCGCGAAGGAGTAAGAAACAGAATTTCGCTCGTCAGCACGAGAACTATTCGTGTCACAACTTGTTCGTATAACAGAATGAGAATGTTAATAGGAGCCATGTATGTAGTTGTTGGTGGATTGAAATTGAGAGTGACAGTTTAGGTTTCTACACATACAAACACATCTATCTAATCGGTCATTGGTAGGTATCGTTACTCATTTCAACACTTCTCACGGAATAAATAAAATAGAAAAAATAGTAACAGAAAGGGAAGGGATGATATAAAAAGTGGGTAGTTGAAAAAGTAACAAGAATCAAGTTTTTAAGAATTTGAAATATATACATATATTTTTCATTATATGTGACCTAGTCTATGAAAAGGTACCTTCTTAATATAATTCTTATTTTGTTCGCGTATACCATACATCTTCGTTGAGGCTTTTGTTTACTTTGGGTAGGAGGAATTTTTCTTGGAAAATGTCCTCACTTGTCCTTCCGCGTGTTGGGTATATTAACAATTTTGGAATTTCCTTTGCAATGCCCAGCGGAAAATTTAAAAATAAATATTTATTAGAATTTGGAATTTGTTTTGCTTTTTGAAGTAAACGACATGCTTTTTTACAGTTAATTCAGTGGGCGTACATTGTACGTAATTGCCAGTCTAGAACAATTAACAAGTCAACGTGCATTGCACGCCCTTCCACGGCAAGATATTAAGTCAATTGTGTATGGAGTTTGTCAATTTGGTAGTCTCTTTGACAGTAATCTTTCCCTCTTCTCCTTCATAACACCTTTCAAAACCTCTTTGCTTATAATTGGGTGTTTCCCTAGATTTCTTGCCAGAAGCGTTCATAAGTGTTCGGTAATGTTTAAGTCTTGCGATTACGGATGTGCTGGCAATAGCTTGGGGGCATTATAGAGAAGTAATAACTTTGCTATATGAGCCGTATGCTTGGGATAATTGACTTGTCGAAAGTAGTATTCGTTTGATAACCTCGATGTTTTGCTTTATATTTTGTTTTAAAATATCCAAGTAAGCAAACTTATCTATTGATGAATCAATAAACTGCAATTTGCGCACCCGTCACCCCAATCCCACTAAATTTCACTGGATGTAATAATTTTCATTATTCAGCGCTGTACCAGAGTTCGTCCACACAGTTTTTTTCGTTCGATAGCAATTCCAATTCCAAAATTCTAAAGGCTTATGTATGCTCATTTGTGAAAACTATGAATAAATGGCTTCTTCCTAGCAATTTTTACATGACCCCCGCCTTACCTTCTTAAGCGGACAGATACCTGTAAACGGCCATATTTTCATTGATTTTCAATAAAATTATTTATATTGAAGAAGCCAATAAATTTTTTTCAAAATTGGCATACAATTTATTTATACTTTGAAATAATATAAAAATTGTTTTGTTTGTTATTTTAATCATTTAAAATGGCGGATGTACACTAAATTCTTCCAGGAAAGCCGCAGCGGGGCTTCTCAATCGGCGGGCATTGCAACATCGGCGTCAGTGACCTGAATAAAAAAAAGCAAACATTTTTTTGCTTATTAATGTCATAATTTCTATATGAATTAAAAACAAATGGGAAAAAAATTCGCGGAATAAAATGCTTAAAAAAAAAAAAATATTTAATTTTCGGGAAAATTTTCCTACTATTTTTGCTTCGGAAAAATTATTTATTCGAAAAATTTTCGAAATTGTAAATTCACATGGAAAGTTATATCATAAAAAAATTCAGGGAGATCGGTCAATAACTTTCCGAGTTATCGTGTACGCCAATTCCAAAAATATAGTTTTGAGAAAAACGCGTCTAAAGTTTGAATACAACGTAACTATACCGCTCCCAGCGCTCGAACGCAAAGAATAGAGTCCTATAATACTGTGATTTTCTCTTTCTGTTTATTCACAAGAACGCCACGCTCTAGCGGTCGCCCCTCGGCAGGCACGCTCTTGGCCTTGATGTTAATATTCCGGTATTTTCGTAGTTTTGAATTACTGTTTGAACTGATGTCCATGCATTGTCCGCTGTTATTCCTATTTATTGATAGTTTTGGGCCTCTTTCCATAATTTTATTTTGATTTTCCTCTAGCCAATATAAATTTTTTCCTCTTTGTTCCCATTGTAGGGACCCGCACGGGATTCTATTGAAAACCGATAAACTAATAAATTATTAAATAAATCAATTTAACTTAAATTTAATAATTTTTCTTTCCAAAAAATCGTCCTAAAAACACTAAAACTGAATCCGCAAATGATGAGTGTGCACCTTCGACGCGCGCCTTACTACGTGCTACCGAAAATAACTACCGTTAGAGTTAGTGGCGACGCATACGGTGATAGGTTTTTGTCGCCAGCATGACTGCTACGATAGTAAACAGCGAATATGATGAATTTGAATTTGCAATGATCTAACCATTAAAATTTTATTGACAAATAGTATTTGGAAATAGGAGGAGTGTAGAATTATGACATCTAATCTAAATACTTTAACATAGTTTCTTCTAAGCTACCAATCTGATGCATTAATTCTATATTTTAATTATTTTCAGGCAATTTTTAAATTTTCGAAAAAGTTTAGCACGCAAGCTAATAATGGCAGACAACAAATCCTTATGGCAACAGCTGAGGAATCATACAAAATGGACACATAAAATTACATAGAGAACAATACCAAAGATTATATATTTATATATTTATAAGTGTGTGAATATCGAATAGTGTCTAATAACTAGCCACCGAAAGTACGTACAATAAGATCCTTGTGCGAAACTTACTTTGTATGCAAAAGCGATAGCATTACCAACTTTCCGTTGTGCACCAGTTATTATCAGATTTAAAAGTAAATAACTGCACAAGATTTCACAAGCTTCTCCATTGTTGAACTTAAAGTTGCAGTCTGTTGCTCAGCTGGTTGAACACGTGACACAGCGACGCGCAGGTGAGCCAATTGTTTCGGATTCCGAGCTATACGCCGATTATGTCTTGCAATTTTATGGGTGCTACAAAGAGATGAATGCACAACTAGAGCAACAACAACACAATACGGCACACGCAAGTCTTGTAACTGAGACTATAGCCGCCATTATGGCGCCCATTCTGGATAGAGGCAATGCAACTGCACGTTATGCCACCGATGGTACAGCCACAACAACCACAGTTCCTACCATTTGGGGCAGTGATGGTGGCGGTGGTGGTGGCGGCAGTGGCAGTGGCAGTGGAAGCGGTGCTTATAATGGCCTTGGCATGGCAATGATAGCCACAGTCGACAATACCGATGATTCCAATGACACCCAGTTATACGATCACAATTCGAGCTATTATTATGATTATCCGCCTCCATGTCAATCAATGGATTTCAATACAAATGTGACATATTGGAATGTGACTTGTGATAACCCCTTGGAGTATGGTATGCCTTTATATGGTTATTGTATGCCTTTTCTATTGGTTATTACCGTTGCTGCGAATTCTTTGATAGTGGTGGTATTGAGCAAAAAACACTTGGCTACGCCGACAAATTACGTATTAATGGGTAAGTGGTGCGAATTTTGAATTTGAATTTGAATTTTATTATGTGACTTAGTAATTGGGCAGGTTCTGTAATTAACTTCCAAGAAAAGTGACAGAAAATTTGAATGAAACTCATTCGGAACTGAATTACTGAATATGTCTGATTATTATCCGATTTTTGTATTTATGCAAAACAAAAATATTGCTTTCGATAGGATTTTAATATAACTTAGATACATATAATTGGTGCTTACGCCTTTTTTGGGTATTTGGCCGAGCTCCTTCTCCTATTTGTGGCGTGCGTCTTGATACTTTTACGCAAATGGAGGGACCGACTCCGAACGGCAGGTATTTTTTATGAGGATCCTTTTCATAGCAGAAATAAACTCAGTGACCGATATTAGAAAAAACTATTGTATTTTTTTTTCAATATTCTACGGAGATTCGACCCAACGTATTCCAGTTACTGTAATTAAAATTGCAGTATGACAGACGACTTCTACGCGGACTAGTGTACAATTGATTTGTCTATTGGATAGTTTTTTCAGTAAAAGGTAGACCGCAGGCAACAAATACTGGTATTAACTGCTCTGTATTTATTTATTTGCTTCCATAAAATATTACAACTGGCGTTAGAGAATATAATGTAATTTACAAGGAGATGGAATGAGAATGATGTTGAAAGGCCAACGCCCTCAAGCTTATTTTAAGATTATTATTTTTATTTTTATTAGAAGGCCATTACGTACTGCGACCAGAGTTGATCTATTGTGCAATGCCTGTTTTTGTAACTCTAGAGTTTTAGGCTTTTTAAAAATTTTAGCACAATTTTTGGTTTGTTGTTCCAAAGATTGCATAGAAATACTATGGTACCCCCAAGGTGGTGAAGTCTTTGGCTGTCTAATGCAGAACATTCACAAATTAGACACTTGCTGCCTTGAATGGTGCGATATTCGAATGTGGCATACTCGAAGAATATTTTGCAATAAAAATTTCGTCCATTCTTTTTAATTATTTTTGTAATTAAGAACTGGGTAACCCTTTTATGTAAACTATTAAAATTGGAGTAATTTCCGGATTATTCTAAAACCTGAAGCATCAATGCCGTGATTAGATGTTACTGCTTTGTTTACAACAGCTTGCTGTCTTACGCTATCGATCAAATTCGAAACACACGCACACATACATACACACATGCTAATCCTTGCCCCATATTACTTATTATTTTCACTGAGCATTCATGAGTCAAGGGGAGTTGGACGTGAATGCAGTCTCTTGAATGCACACAATACACTTACACTTACATATGCCGCTGTTTGATTTGGAAAATATGCATTTGCATACACACACATACACATGCACGCATTGCTATGGCAATGTATGCTGGTAATGCAAAGTGATTCGAGTGCCTGATCCTTGATGCAAACACGCGCGACAACGACGGCAACATTAATTTCAATATTAAGTATACGCCTCGGTGGCACAATGTCGCAAAGGCGTCAGCGAGTGGTGGGTATGGATGCGTTTGTGAAATGTAAACAGTAAACACATTTCTAAGTGACAACACACAGAGTGCAAATGTAAACACATATTAAAATGAAATCGATATTATTAGCAAATTCTGGTAGCAGAAGGACTTTCTGCCGACCTTTCCCCAATCGGGGTGTATCCCATTTCCCATTTAACCTCCTGCCACGTGGCCATTTGATTGCTTTTTGATCATTTGTGCATTTACAGAGAAAATTTTAAATGCCAAGTATGCTGTGGCAAATGCGGAATGGTGTAATTTCAAAAGCCCCTTTAACAGCTGCAAACATTTCAGAGGTTTAGAATTAGTGAACATTTTCACAATAATTGTTTTCAAAATTTTTATTTTTTGGTTACTTTAGAGCAAATGAGTACGTAAATATTGTTTATGAGCAAAGGTTTACGAGTAGAAGCCAATAAATAAATGGTATTTAATAACATTCAATTCGGTTAGAGGCGACCAACTTTTTTTTCGAGGCCTCAAAATTTTACTTTTTGCATATTTCCAAGGTGAAACGACAAAAAAAAAATATGTGATCCTTATATTTTAGGTATATCATATATTAGAAGTTTTATGAAAAAGAAAACGAGGATTATTTTTGTGGTATATTTTAACTCTCTACTTCCCAATAGGTCGAGGAAGCATCGAAAAAACGCATAGCATAGATATATTTATTATTTTTTCCTTTAACTCCTATTGGAACATAAGACATCAACTCCGGCTCTTTGACAGTGGGCACGGGTTTGATATATGTATATGTACATCCTAATTCGGTGCTCCTAAGACCGAGTGAGTTCATGTCAGCTATTGCTGAGCGACTCCAGGTGGCTCCGTTCCTCGGCTAGCTTGTTGGAAGGGGTTCCAATACAGGGCCTGCCTAGTAATATAACATTGTTAAAACTTGTTTAAGCGTATATTCTATCCACTGCTACTTTCTTTTTGGAATTTCAGACACCACGTAAAGCTAGTTAGCTTTTTTCCAGCGAGTCCGAGTTGAATATTGTACGGGGAAAATTTTTTTCTTACAATACGGCGCAGGTAGTGGCTGACAAACGTTTGCAGGCGTCGTGCGATTGTCGCGGTTACTTTCCATGTGGTGCAACCATATAGGAGGACATATTTGGAATTAGTGTTCAATATGTGCAATTGTCTATTAAGGCCGATGTTGTTACTTTGCCACAAAGACACGAGGATGCCAAAAGATGCCTTTGCTATTCCTACACTCAGCATCTTACACAGAGCCACTTTTGGGGTGACCATGTAGCCAAAGTAGAAACATTTCTTTACGCTTTCATACTGTGGTGCGTCCAGTGTCACCGGCTCGCTCTGATGTGATCTAATTGAAGTGCAGCGCTTTCGTTTTTCTTGAGCTGTTCTTGTAGTCGGCACCTTGATACTTTTTCCGCAAGTCTTGAGAAAGCTGTTTGAAGTAGCAAAATACCTGAGAAATTGATTGTTTATCTGCCACTGATGATTCTTCTTTAAATTGTAGGTAAAAATAGTACTTATTGTTATTGTTATGACAGATTATATGAAATAAATGGAGATCTAAAAAAAAAAATCTGCCATTGAATGCCTTTCTTCTGGCTTTCATTATTAAAAGCAGCGCACGTGACGAATCAATGACATGAAGAAATATGTAATATTGGAGACAATATGAATCCTTGTCGAACATCACTCAGCACCTGCAAAGGCTCACAAAAGCAATCCTTTGTGTTGGACGTAACAGCTCGTGCCTCTGTAGCTCTCATTTAACAGAGCAATTAGCTTATTTGGGATACCTCTTCTTCCCAGAGCAGATCAGATAGTTCCCCAATTGATGCTGTTGAAGACTTTTTCAAAGTGTATAAAAAGCAAATGCAGCTCATACTTATACCCAACACATTGCTCGATGTCACTCCTAAGGGTGTTTGTTTGATAGGCGCAAGAAAATCCATTGTGAAATTCCGCCTGTCAAGAGTTTATAGATGCTTCCAAATGAACTCTCAGGCGGTTGATAATTAGGCACGCTATTATTTTCAATATAGTCCAAATAGTTTAAATAAATCTCAATTTTCGAAGATTGTTTAGGTTTGAATTTTTTCTGCCAACTACGAGCATTCAATCATGTGATTGATTTTAAAGGGATAATCATGATTCAACTGAAGTATTCTTTACATTTTCTTATATATTTAGATATATATTTATAATCATTTTATCGTGAACAAATGAAAATTAAATTATGTTTCAAGCTATCATCTGACCGTTCTCTGAATGCCACAACAAATTTTCGTCAAAATGTTATATAGTCATAATATATATTGTGCTACCATTAACCCAAAATGCTTTACAATGATGTAGAAAGTATCAAAAATAATAATAACCAAATAATAACCAAATAAAGACATCATATCAAAGCACTCAAACTTTTTTCATCTGATTCCAACTAGTTGGACTTAGATTCATTATAGCAAAAAATGCATTGCCAAACTGTAAAGGAGTTTCAGCATATTCCTGTACAACCTGAATGCGACGCTTTAATGTATTTTTGAAATATGAGAATTTTTTTTTGCAATACTTCCTAAGAGTCTGTCATCAAGAAATTGTCATATTAAGGCTCTTGGGAGCTAGTGAATTAGATTCGTGCGTGGCTGGCTCAAAAAACCGTCACGATGTGAGCAGAGGAAGATCTGCTGGTGTCATCCGGGGTTCATAGAGGCTGCCTATTATAATTGGAAAATATAAAAGAGAAGATGCACACCTATCTCGAATTCGCTATTTGATTTCAGCGATTACAAAATCCTGCTCAGAATCTTTAAGTCTGGAGGCCCTTTGTTCCATCCTGGAACCATTAGATATTCTTGTATTTTATAACGATTTGTTTGCTATTCGGCAAAGGAAAAGTACCCCTTCGATAGACATTTCTGCTCTATGGTACACAACTAACTTAACTCTGCTTTTGAGTTATTTAATCTTTTATTACTTTTGAGGCTTAGAAATGGAGGAACAGGAGGCAAAAATCAATATTTTTGACACCGTCCGCAGCGGAAGGCCTTTTAATTTCGATAAAGGAGAACGATTGCTAAGCCAGTCGTGAACTGGCGGAAAAAATAAGCTGTGATTGTAATATAATGCTTAATCACATTCATTCTATGGGATGTACCAAAAAATTGAAAGCTTTATGAGCTCAACGAAAAAACAAAGGAAGTCGCCTTCAAATTGCTTCTCAGCATCTCGCCTATCATCGAGCAACACGCGGTCACCGTGTTTTTGTACCAAATCGCCGCAGTGGATGAGAAATGATGTCATTATACCAATACATCAATATGAAGCAAAGAAAAGAGTGGGTGGCTCCAGGAGATACGCTAAGGCCGACAGTCAAGGCGGATCTTCATCCACAGAAGATCATGATATGTCTTTGGTGGGACTGGGAGGGCATGTTGCGCTAGGAAATACTCGAAAAGAATGCCACCGCCAAGAAGGAGCTCTACATTGCTCAGCTACACAACGTGAATGAGGCTATTCGACTAAAAAGACCTGGTCGATATGATCAAACTACCAAACGAACCTTGCACCGACCAGTTACCATCTTTCCCGTCCCTATCAAACCATATGAAGTGCGTTACCCTCAATCACAAAGAGGTTCTTAAAAATTGGCTCAACAACTTCTTTGACACCAGACCAGTCGATTTTTGGCAGAACGGCATCAACCAATTGGCCGCGAGGTGGGAAGAGGTTGTAAATAGCAACGGCGATTATATTGTATAATTAATTAGGTAGGTAGGTAGTTATAGTAGTTGTCGGTTGACACACCTAGGCCTGCTGTAGACCCATTGTGATACGACCAGGGCTGCCCCTTTCCTCACTCTACATTGCTCTCATTGAACCAACCTGTGGCTTTAACAAATCTAACAAGACTTGTTATTTTTATATTGGCTACTTCTGCTAAGTTATTCAGAGAACTTTTTCCTAAAATATTGCACCTTCTTCTATCCAGAGCCATGCACCTGCATAGAAAGTATTCTATACTCTCTTCTTCTTCAATGTCGTTACAGCTTCTGCAATAGTCGTTATAGGGCGCTCCCAGTCTACTGGCAAGCCTGCCAATCAGACAATGCCCTGTTAGGACCACGAGAAGATTTCTCATGTTTTTCATGTTTAGTTTCAACAGTCGGCTTGTGCGGCCTATGCTTTGCAGTTGCAGGTTTATTACAAAGTACTGTTTTAGTTCTATCAAACCGTTGTTACATTCTTTTACTGTCTTCGAGTTAATATTCGGCGATTTTAAAGCTTTCAGGGCCGATTGGCTATCAGAATATATTTTTAAATCGCTTGTGGTGAGGACACTTTTATTTAGGGCTAGCAGGCCTTCCCTGATAGCCAAAATTTCAGCTTGAAATACACTGCAGTGATCCGGTAACCGGAATGAGATGTTGGTATTTATTCCTTCAGAATGAAGGCCCCCACCTAGCTTGGAACCATCAGTATAAATGCTGATTCCGCTTCTCATGTCTATTGCCCCATTGTACCAATCTTCTCTCATTGGAAAAGTTGTGGTAAAGGATGTGTTTAAATACTGAGCTACAAAAGTCTGTCGTTTGATGTAGGATGGGGTATTCGTCTAGTATTCTTGCGTGACCCCTTCTGATAGTGGCTAAGTTAGAAGATTCTCATAACCTGAGTGCCGATTTCGCTGCCAGCTGTTTGCTGTAGGCCTCATTCGGTAATAAGTGCAGCACGATATTCATCGGTGCCGTGGGCGTAGTCTTTAGTGCCCCGCTTATGCAGAGAATAGCACCCCTTTGAATACTCAAGGCGTTTTACTGTTGTTCTTTTCTCAAGTGTTGGCCACTAGACTAAGACACAGTATGTCATGATAGGCCGTACCACCGCTGTATGTAGCTAGTGCACTTAATTTTGGGGTTAGGCCCCATTTTTCTCCCACAATTCTTTTGCATGTATACATAGAGTGCAGTGGCTGCTTTTTTTACTCTATCAGTAATCATTTGTTTCCACGAGAGCATCCTATCTAATACTAGTCCTAGGTAGCTCGCCTCTTCCCCAAATGAGAGTGTGATTCCCTCAAGGGTAGGGCGGTTTAGAACAGACATCCTGTATTTCCTGGTGAACATGATTAGTTCTGTTTTGTTGGGCCTTACCCCAAGACCACTCGATGCAGCCCACCGGCTTACATCGTTCAAAGCATTTTGTATTATGTTGCAGAGGCTATCTGGGAATTTTCCTCTAATTAAAATTGCTACATCGTCTGCGTAGGCCACTACGTGTATCCTCCTTCCCTCCAGACTCTTCAACAATTGATTGCCAGAATCCACAGTAGAGGAGAAAGTACACCGCCCTGAGGGGTGCGCCTCTTGACAGGTCTGCGTATCGTCGAGGGGCCCAACGTCGAAATTACGAACCTGCCTAATAGCAACTGTTCTGTGAATTTCACAAGACCCTCGGCGACACCCAAATCAGTCATTGCGCTTATTAAGGCCTTCGGTAGGATGTTGTTGAAAGCGCCTTCTATGTCTAGGAAGGCTACCAGAGATACTCTTTTTTCTCTATTGATTTCTATTTCTTTGAAACTAGTGAATTTAATAATTATAAAAATAACCCTTACGTCGCGTTGGATTCGATTTAGTTGTCTACACTCCAGATGGGAATAGAAAGAACACTTTTATTCGAGAGTTTCACTAAAACTTTCAGTTTTGGCTTCATTGAATAATTTCATACTCCACATTTGCATTTAAACAATTACAATGGGAATACCCCTTTTTTGTGCCATACGTTATTCGAACGAGGTGGCCAGATAACTGCGATACAAATTTTATTTTATAATTTTTTATATGAAGTTTAGTTGAGGGTACTCATTGAATGCAAACAATTTTTGATATTCCTAGCTCTTTAGCTCCCAAATTAAAAAAAAATTGTTAGTCAAAATTTTTATCATAATGTGATTTCATGTAAATGTGCAATGAGTGGCTTTAAACTTTAAACGAATACAAGCCAAATGCATCCACACATATTCGCAGTTAAGTAGCTTAACGTGAAAAACTCCAGCTTCGACTTTCAACTCGGCAACGTCTGTTGAAAAATATGAATATTTGCGCCATATTTACCCGCATTCGAGTATATGCGCATACGTACGCATGGCTGGTCGGGCATCCAAGTTAATTAACAGCGTATGGTGAAATTGCTGATTTTTTAATTACAGTTGTTAGTTGCGTTGCTACGGTTATTACTAACACGTTCTCATGGTAACAGACTGTGCTGCGGCATTGTGACAAATTTGTAGGAATTTACACCCTACAGCGCGTATGAGCGTTACGCTGTAATTATGGGTTCCTTTTATGTAAAAACACTATGCTAAAGCAGTTTAATTCACAAGTAGTAAAATCTATAAATTTGTAGGCACTTCATTAACTTTTCAAAGTACTCGATTGTATAATTTAATTTTTTGTATACATTTGTGAAATATAGGTTACGAGTTTCGTGATTAGGAATGCCAATATCGGGATTTCGAGATTGCAGGATTACGAGATTACAGGACTAAGGCCAATCTGGACTTGATGTTATTTAGGTTTTGAAAGTCCGGCGATTAGTTGATGTGAATCCCGGCATTACGGGACCCCGATATGTCGTTTTTTCAGTATCGGGTTTAATTGATAGGAGTTTCGAAAATTTATTGTGTCAAATAAAAGTGAAGTTAGGTTAGCTTAGATTATGGTGGTAGTCGGTCAATACGACCAACTCGCTTAGACCTCAAAGGATGGTTGTGACACCACCGTGCGACGCGGGTATATAAAGGGTGGTTAAGTTTAAAAGGCCGGTGTTGATTTTGAATAAAATACAATTTTTTTTAGGAAATTATTGTCATTTCTTTTTATTATGATAATACTGGTGTAAATCAATTACGTATAGAGAAAAATATCGGCAAAATGGTCGCCGCGGCCTCGGCGGCACACCTCCATCTGATGGTCCAAATTTTCGGTGACGCTGAGGCATAATTGAGGTTCTATGCCATTAATGTGCCGAACTATCTTATCCTTTAGCTCTTGAGTTGTTGCTGGCTCATCGACGTACACCCTTTCCTTCAAATAACCCCAAAGAAAGAAGTCCAACGGTGTCAAATCACATGATCTTGGCAGCCAATTGACATCGCCGCGACGTGAGATTATTCGGCCATCAAATTTTTCGCGCAAAAGAGTCATTGTTTCGTTCGCTGTGTGACAAGTGGCACCGTCCTGTTGAAACCACATATCGTCCACATCCCTTCTTCTGACCGGCGAATCGGACGAATCCGAAGATGAAGTGCGCGATATGCATTTTGATTTAAACGCCCGTTTTCATAATAAGCCTGAATAACTTTAACGCGTTGCTCGATTATGTATCTTTCCATCGTTCAAATTGAATTAGTGTGAAATTGAAAAATGGCAAATCAAATGCAGAAAAAACTTGACGTTTAGGTGTGGTTCACATTCAACATCGGCCCTTGAAATTTAACCACCCTTTATATGTGTATGTGTATGCATATGTAATTGGCGCGTACAACCTTTTTGTGTGTTTGGCCGAGCTCCTCCTCGTATTTGCCTCGCGCGTCTTGATGTAGTTCCACAAATGGAGGGACCTACAGTTTCAAGCCGACTCCGAACGGTAGATATTTTTATGAGGAGCTTTTTCATGGTAGAAATACACTCGGAGGTTTGCCATTGCCTGCCGAGGGGCGACCGCTATTAGAAAAATGTTTTTCTTAATTTTGGTGTTTCACCGAGATTTGAACCTGCGTTCTCTCTGTGAATTCCGAATGGTAATCACGCACCAACCCATTCGGTTACGGTGACCGCTACGGGTACCTCATTTAGTTTTCTTCGTGGAACCATGTTGTGGCTCTTATGAAGCGCAGGATTGGTCCCACCTCCATGCCAGGCCGTTCTGTAAGGAAATTGAAAAATATTTACCTAGACAACCTGCGCTGATTTTAGCTAAGGCTGGGAAATTGGAAAGGAAGTGCTCTACCGTTTCTTCCTCTTCCTCATTTCTACAACTTCTGCATATTCATGGAAGAAAACTCCTAGTTTCGAAGAATGCCTGCCAAAGGACCTGTTATACAAGCCACGACCATCGAATCTATCTTATTTTGAAAAGCTAAGCAGTTCCTTTGTTCTTTTTTCATGCTTATTTGCGGCCATAGTAACCTAGCAGTTACGCATTTGCCTTTATCTCTCCATGCGCTATTGACCTCTTATTTTTTAATTATTAATTTGCTCGTGACTATAGGTAGCCCGATGATACTACTATCACTGAGTAGTAGCGGAGTATTACCTTTCCTGGTCAGCTCATGGGTTTTGCAAATTCCCTCATTATCTCTGTGCCCCGGAACCCAAATAAGGCTGACCTTGATTATAACGCAAATACAAATTAGGCTCCCCGGCATTCTTGTACAACCTTTGATCTTAGTCTAGCCGCTTTCATTGATGTAATGACCGTCTGGCTATCCGAGAATATATTTATAGTAGTTTTTGTTACGGCATTCAAATTTAGATAAGTAGCCATTTCTTTTATGGCTAGAACTTCTACCTGATAGGCATTGCAGTTGTCTGGTAGTCGAACGGATAGTTCAAGCCCTAATTCTTTTGAAAATACTCCATAGTCAACCTATTCGTCTAGCTTGGAACCATCTGTATAAAAATTTAATTCCCCCCTTCTTCTTGACCTTGGGGTCTAGCACTCTCTTCTGGACGGTGTACTCGGCTTGGAAGGTGAGTCTAAGAATTTAATAGTTTATTTCTTGTTTGTAAGTACTCAGGGTATGCAAAATAGAAGCGTGGCCAAACCACCGGCCTTTCCATATCGCCATACTGTTAAGTCTAATCGTCAAGGCGGTGGCCACGTGTTTCCCTACAAGATTTAGTGCCGGCAAAGTTAAGTTAAGATTACAAATCACAAAATTTTTCCAGTCTACGGATAAGTGTTCGAGAAAACTTAAACTTTTACTTTGGTATGCCCGTCGAGAGGTTTTATGTGCAAATAATTTAGATAATGGCTTGAAAACTTGACTTTAACTGCTTTACCTGCCTTCCAAACAATTTTTTTTAATTATTAGCTCACCAAAACTTTGACGAAATACATCGAAGTAATGGCTGCTAAACGATTACTAACCACTTGGAGCATTGTTTGCCTGTGGCGCACATCATTGACGGGTTCATCATTTTGTCCTGTTCAGTTTTGAAGAAGTAAGGGTCAACCACAAATGCGGGCCATATAAGGGCCAATCACAATAGGCTTTTTTGTAGGACATGTGATCTTAAGCGTCTAGTAAAGATTGTTCGCACTTACACTTAACGAATTTTGTTTTCCCATATACCAGGAAAGACAGAAATGGGCTGCTGCGCTTAAGAATAATTCACTAAAAATGACCTCTACTTCTAATAGATTTTCAGGGAATTTGCACAAGTTGCTGCTTAACGGAAAGAAGCTGCATTGAACTTAATTCCCTTGCATTTGAATTGGTACGAGTTTGATAAAAATTTTCCAAACAGCGGACAAGCAGATGCTGGCTTGTTGAGAATGGTGGCGATCCAACACCGCCTGTGACAATAGTCTTATAAGTAACTCTAGGGACATTAAATTTATTAATAAGGAATGAAAACAGTAAGACTCTAATCTATTTAAATAGGCTGCATGAAACGGTCTCCAAACGAATAACGCTTATTCTAACCTGGACCAATCTAAGGAGTTTGAAAGTATAGGGATCAGAAAACGAACAACTATTTCAACGGATAAAGGCTAACATTGCGAACTATTTATGAAGTTTATGTGGGTGGTAAATTTGAGCTTGGATTCAAAATAAACACCCAGATCTTTAAATTCACTAATTGACTTTAACGGCGAGTTTGAGATGTAGTAAGCTTTTGGAACAATATTAAAAACTTTCGTATACGAAGTATAGTGACATTTATTAATGTTAATATATATAAGTTATTCTACTCACGCTGGAGAAGGGTTGAATATTCTGGAAATTTAATTTCATAGTAGATTTTTAGATCCTCCGCGTATAGAACAAAATTACAGAATGAAAAACAGGAGGACATATCATTAGTGAAGAGGATAAATTATAGTGAACCTTTGACACTACCTTGGGGAATACCAGACGAAGCAACAAATGAATAAGCCGATACATTATCAAGTCGAACTACGCAGTGGCTATTATTAACGTAAGAAATTAACCACTTAAGAAATTGAGAGTGAAAGCCAAAATCCCTAAGTTTAGCTTTTAATATTGGGTGAGATACCCTATCAAAGGCCTTAGAAAAATCTGTATAGATTGCATCCATTTGGAAACATCTTTAAAATATGTACAAACAGTCCTCCATAAAGACAGCTAAATTCGTTAACGTAGATCTGTCCGGAATAAGATAATGTTCATTGGTACATAACAAATTATATAATTAAGTATATCTAAGCCATCTAGTTAGCTGTTCTAAAATTAAATCGAAACCGAAAAGGTTGTCAAAAAGATGTAGTTGATGAGGTGCTATCGTCATATTATAATGATAGGTAAAAAAATAAATAAATAATTGGCGCGTACTCCTATTTGTAGTATGAGGCGGACCTACAGTTTTAAGCAATTTTTTATGAGGAGTGTTTACAAGGCAGAAATACACTCGGGGGTATGCCATTGCCTGCCGAAGGGCGACCGAAAAAACTTTTCCTATCATTTTGCTCTTTCATGTACGAAGATTCGAACCTACGCACTTCCGAATGGTAGTCGCGCTATTGATAGGTTATTTTGTGTTAAATATGAATATGCATATTCTTCTCTAAAAATTATAAACGCAGACGTTCCATAGGGAATCATTTTGTATCCTCTGCTATATCTCCTGCATACCCACGACCTACCATCGGCAAAGCAGTAAGTAACTGCAACGTTATGTGCATTATGCCACGCTTTACTTGCAGTCGGTACCACCATTGAAAATGCAACGAATGAGCTACAAGAAGCTGTTAACCTTAACCTTATTGCTGCGTGGGCTAGCAAATGGAGAATAAAGCTAAATAAAAGCATGCCAGCACATATAGTGTTTTCCCTAAAAAACGAAAAGTCGGGCTTCATCGATACGTCGATAGTCCCATAACGCCAAACTGTACAAACTGTACTTTGTAATTTTGCGAAAGGTGAGGGTAGCCAGACACCTCAAACCAGAACGCATTTCTAATGCAGGTAGAATTTTACAGAGAGGGTAAAAATAGGGTGTTTGTAAATTTGTGAAATTTTTACGTAGAATCGCTTTTCGCGTGGACGGCGTTCGGCTGCGATTCAAAGAAAGAACACTCATAAATTAAAACCTCATATGATGTGTGTAGTATGGAGGCAAGGTAGCCATCCATCATCTTCTACACTGAACTGAAATATTTAATTTTTGTTCGTATTTTCATTTTAATTTGCCTGCTTCCGGCATCACAATATTGTTGTCAATTCCAATGAATTTTTATTCTCGATTTTGATAGAAATTAAATTTTGATTACAAATATAAAAGCATTTATGATTTGGAGTGAGATTTGTATTGAAGTTGCTGAAGCCATTTTGAAGACAAGTTATTGAAAAATAATTTTCTCCGTAATGTAGGGAGTTACAAAAGTTGTTCAGGGACCACTCCCTAACATTTCCATAAAGTTTCATTAAATAAATCATCATCGAATTGAAGGTAGTTTTCCAGTTTTTTTACAGGTGACTAGTATCAAACTACCATAAATACACAATTTTTTTGAATATTTTCATCATGGAAAGACTAACGCCTTAACAATGTTTGTACAATTGCCAAACCATGCTGCGGGGGCAAAGCCTATGGGACACTGAGTGGCAGATGGACGGCAAAACTTATTCCATCAACTGACAAATGGGTTCAAAGAATCTTCGGGGAAGTGAACTACTTCTTAATTCAGTTCTTCTCGAACCACGTATACTTCCGGAGATACCTATACCGTATGGACAAGGTAACCGAATCCAAGTGCATATATATAAAGAAATGCTCTATGGGAGTAGGTTGGCGACATCGGACCGAGAAATATAATCAGTAAAATGTTTGAACGAATGAGGACACCCGGAACGCGGTAAAGAAATACGTCCAGAACGTACTACGAAAAAAAAATATTGACCTCGGCACAGTGCAGCAAAGCTAGGCCGCACAGATAGAGACAGAAGAAGACGAGCCTATAGCATGAAAGCTGGCTACAAAGATAGTGAACCCAGACGAGGGTGAATAGAATTGGTCCTTTATGGATACCGTTCTCGGCCCTCCCGAAGTAATATACATATAAAGCAGTTCTGGAAGGATGTCTCCCCAGAAGGAGAGAAGGGATCGTTTTAGTGGCCACACCAAACGACGCAATAGACGACGGTCGCTGTAAGTGCGAAGGCATTTGGAAGCCTACCTCACCCACCAAAAGAAAAAAACAAAAAAAACATTACTAAAATTATTCACGATATATCGACCGAAGTCCTCCAGCGAATCATTCAAAATTGTTATTTGTTGCGGCCACCATTTGAAAGGGATTATCTTTAAAACATAAATTCCATGAATGATTATCCACAAAAATAATAAAGATGGATAAATCAATTTACATTTTTTTTATTTCAATTTAAAATTTGATACCTCTAAATTTATCGCCCTTTTCTTTCCCTCAAAATTCTCATGCGGCATTATGCTAAACCCGGCCCAAATGCTTCTTAAATCAAGTTAAATTATCAAACGAAAATTTCTTACTACTGTCCAGTTTACAACGCTTCTAAAAAATGAACAAGGATCGTGAATACAAAAAAAAAAAAACAGTGCATTACTGTTTACCACCAAACATAGTGTCAGCATAGATTTATCCATGGACATTTCACAGTAACCAATCACGTGGTATTTTCCCAGTACTGCATCTCAGCATTTAACTGTAGTTGGCAAGTTGACACAGTATACATAGACTTTCCGAAGGCTTTGACACATTTTCACACAAAGAATATCGTTTGTAGAAATTGAGAAACACTGCGAGGTAATATAATATTAACATTTTAAGTGGTCAGCTGCTTTCCAGGGCAACAAACTACCTTGACAAAATTTCTGAATTGAAATGAATGAACTGGGATTTTTACAATTGAACAGAGATATTTCACGTTAGAGCTCATTTAGTTTAGAATCCAACACCAAAAAAGTACAAAAGGAGAAACGACAGCGCCATAAGATTGAAAAATAGTAACGCATAGATATCTACTTATATTTTCGCATGTTTCAGAAAAAATGTTAAAATTTGTCGCCCCATGTTAGGGAAAAACGTTTAATTATACTCGTCTTATGTAAGCGAGTTTTTACTGCTGTCACTGCAACACTAATTGTATTTGTCTTTTCTTATTTCTACATTTCGTTTTTGCAGCCATGGCAATATGCGATATGCTGACGGTGATGTTTCCGGCGCCAGGACTATGGTACATGTACACATTCGGCAATCATTACAAGCCACTGCATCCGGTGTCGATGTGTTTGGCATATACCATATTTAACGAGGTGAGTAAACTACAAAAGGCGTCAACAAAGTGAACTTAATGAGTGCTTAATATTGCTGTAAATTTATGTACTTTATATTGTAATCATCATCCTGATGGCTTTTAATATTAATTGTGCGCACTTAACTGTGATTACATACATTCTTATGCGTGTATCTTACTTAATTGCACTCTTCTCCTTACTTACTTTGTTTTAATCAATTTCACGGAATTTTCCACTATACTAAATTTAGCTTTTCTCGAAACTTTGCGTTTATTTGACTTTATTTTAACACACAAGGAGGAAAATGCATACCTACAGAGAAACTTATCAGTTTGGAACTGGACCGTTTCTTATGAATTCATAACCATCACTGGTTTGTGTTTCTACTCTTTTTCATATAAGTATTTAGTGAACTTTACACGGATGTACTCGTACTCTAAGAGGATTCAATTAAGGCTTCCACGCATTTAAATTCTGACTAGTTTTGGTTATTTTACATTTTTTTATTTTGTGTATATTAATTTTCAATGAAAACTTAATTAATTTTACAACAAAAATTAATTTTAAACTTTTTAATTAAAAATTTTATATTCCCTTTTTTTTTTTTTGTTTACAGTTTTATAGTCTATTCAATTTTAGAAAAGAGACTAAAAAATGGCGTTGATTTTTGATAATAAGTTTTGCTAACCAGTGCCAAGCATTTTCTTCCATACTAAGTACGGCCGCTGTAGTCGAATGCTTTGGTGCGTGACTACCATTTGGTAGAGCGCAGGTTCGAATCCCGATGCATGAAGCAGCAAAATGATAGAAAAAGTTTTTTTATAGCGGGTGCCCTCGGTGCCCGCCGAGTGCATTTCTGCCAAGTTCGGTCCGGTCTCGAAAACTGTTGTTTACTCGTTCCATAGTTTTTATCCATACAAACCGAAAACTGAAAGTTCGCTTTTTATTTTCCCAGCGGTGTGTACTTTCTGAGGATCGTTCCATATGTAGAAGGCCACGCAAGTGGGGAAAGTTACTGATTCTTCTACATATGGTTCAAGCTGCTCTCAACTTCCGGGATTAGCCCAAGTATCGCCTAGGTAGCTTCCGAACACCCGTTCGGGAGTGAGCCAACGTGAGAAGGCGAAGCATTCCAGGATAGCTGGTTGTGCGCTGGGTTTGGAACCCGCCACTTAAATTTGTAAAGGATCGCAAATTCGTTTCGAATTTGTTGTGGGAGAGAAACTTCGTCACCAAGTACTGCCGTTCACTCCGGTGGAAGAGCGACTCGGAATAATTCGCATTAAAGCACGATTTTTTAACATCTCGCTCATTTGCGCCCACGCCCCGATGGAAGAGAAATAATAATAATACAAAAAATTAACAGAATCTATTAAAAAGTTCCAAAAATGGTTGACTATGATTATAGAAATGTAGGCACTTTTAAGTCACTGGTTCTAATGTCTTCTCAATCAATGCCAACTCAATAAAGAGTTCTAAGAAAATTGATAGAATTTCAATGACAAACACAAGTACCGGTGACTAAGCTAATATTGACTCAGTAAAGTTTAGCTATCGATATTTTCTGCAGATACTGACAGGAATTGAATAACGAACTGGTCCAATTTGGGTGAAATACTATTAGCTCGGTTCCAGAAATTTATTTCACTGGTAGAAGTTTTCCGCGCAGGAAAAGTGCAATGAACCCTTTAAGTTTGTGTGCATGTGCACAAGTGGCAACACCACCTGCTGAGTGATATTAAATGAGAAATTAATTAAAAATGTTTCTTTGAACTGCTGTTGTCAGCATTTTCATTGTTGTTGGTTTTATTTTTGACACATTTTTAAACGTCACCATAAAATAATGTGCTTTTGCATAGCATACTGGTGGATGATGAAAGAGCACAAGGAATCTTAAAATTGTAATGAAAAATATTTTTTAATACCTGAACGGATAAGTTCAGAATCAGAGCTCTTTTGATTAAGAGCGCGTTTCACTTAAAGACTTTTATTCTTTAAAATGTATTAAAATAAATTTTATTTTTTAAGAAATTGGAAAATGGAATTAACTAAAGCTTCAACCATTATTTGGGCTATTACTAGGTTATATTCCATACCTACTTTTACTCGAAGTATATGAATGTAGTTTAAGTTAAAGAAGAATGATGTTAGTTCGATGGAAACTACGATTAGACTCTCGGCATATGATGAACGTATACACGATGCACAGAATGCAGAGATGTAGCCAACATCAGACCGTTCAGTGGTTCTCTGCGATTTTGAAGGAATCAGCAGAATTTCTGACGTAACCGAGGATTTTACAGTGGTTTCCGAATTTGCTGTGACGTCAAGTTCCGAGAATATACAAACAAAAGGAAGGCGAATTACTTTTTTGTGAAAAGGAAGAGCAGGTGAAAGCAATAGCAACTACTAAACACAAGAAATGATATACTCTATGATCAGAAAGTACCGGGAATGTTTAATTTAAAGAACCGCGCACGTGGGAATCGGTTAATATTTTTTTCTCATGTTGGTAAGGCTGTAAAACACACATCTGTAACTTGCTTGGCCGGCCGAAAATGTTGGCAAGCAATTCTTGCAATTTGCATGATGATAACGCGCCATCGCACCGAGCCCAAATTGTGCTGGATTATTTGACCAAACACCAAGTAAATACCATTGTGCAAGCACCGTATTCACCAGATATGGTCCCGTGCGACTTCTTTTTGTTTCCCAAGTTGAAGTTACCACTTTGTGGAAAGAGATTTCAGTCGATAGAGGAGATCAAAGAGAATGCGACGAAGGAGCTGAAGGCCATCTCTTCGTCGGCCTACCAGGGGTGCATGGAGGGCTGGGTTAAACGTTGGCACATGTGTGTTGTTTCAGATGGGTCATATTTTGAAGGAGCTAAAATAAATTTGCCTGAAATTTAACTTTCTTTTGTTTTATTTAAACATTCCCGGTACTTTCAGATCATAGGGTATACACACACACATTTTCTTGCCAGGGCATCATCCGCATAAAAACGCAAAAAAAGATGCACTTGGAAGCTTTTTCATTTTTATTAGTTAATATATATATCTATATACTTGTACAATTGGCGCTTACACCCTTGTTGGGTGTTTGGCCGAGCTCCTCCTCCTTGATGTTGTTCCACATACAGGCACCTATATTTTTAAGTCGATTCCGAAATGCAAATATTTTTTATAAGGAGTTTTTCTTCACGGCAGAAATACACTCGGAGGTTTGCATTGCCTGCCGAGGGGCAGCCGCTATTAGAAAAAAACTTTTGGTGTTTCACGGATATTCGACCCTACATTTGTCCGAATTCCGAATGGTAGTGTAGTCACGCACCAACGTATTCGGCTAAGAAAGCCGCTAGTAAGAATTTTGACAGAGATGTGATTTCGCTCCTTTTGTTTGTTTTGTATAGTTAAGGTACCCGACGTCACAATTGTCAAATCACGATAGATAATGTAACGGTTTTGGGGTGATGCTGCTTGGCTTTAGCGGTTTTGATTTAAAAGTATATTATAAATTATTCGTATTTTGAGTTATGATGATACAATTTTAGGTGGTGCAAATGCAAGAAATAACTGTTATTCCTTGTCGGCACAGATATGGAGAAAATGCATAAAACCGACAAATAAAAGAGAATGTCAAAACCCAATGCGACTTTTGAGGCTTTATTATAACATATTTCAATGGGCTATAAAACTGCACCCCCAAAGTGTTTCTAAAAATACTAATTATCAGGGTTAAATTTTTACAAAAAATTCTTGAACTATTTTTTTTTTGGAAACTTGGATTTATATGGTTTTTATAGGGAAATCAATCTTCTTAAAAAATTCATGTTATTCCAATTTCACTTTTTTTTTTATAATTGACCCGTTTTGAGTGTTTGGCCGAGCTCGTGCTCCTATTTGTGGTGTGCGTCTTGATGTTGTTCCACAAATGGAGGGACCTACAGTTTTAAGCCGACTCCGAATGGCAGATATTTTTATGAGGAGCTTTTTCATGGCAGAAATACGCCCGGAGGTTTGCCATTGCCTACCGAGGGGCGACCGCTATTAGAAAAATGTTTTTCTTAATTTTTATGTTTCACCGATATTCGAACCTACGTTCTCTCTGTGAATTGCGAATGGTAGTCACGCACCAACCCATTCGGCTACGGCGGCCAAGTTCAAAGAAGTAAAGAAATTTTAAAAATTTGTTAATATTTTCTAAAACTATCTTTATTTAAAGCGGTATAATTGGCCATTTATTTTCTGAACGCCTTTTCCTCTTAAAACTTCTTATGCAGCTCATAGTTTGCCATTGCATTTATCCCAATTCGATTCCGAATCATACTGTGTACTGTGTGCTGCGTACAAATTTCTTTCACATTGGCCATAAAGAGCTCATCTAAAAACTCGTATTAAGCTGAATTGCACTAGTTTCGATTTTTAGTAAATTTTTAAATAAAATAAATAAAGTAAATAGTTTTAAATAAATTCTATGAAACGCCTGCAAGTTGCAATGAAAAGCTTCTTGAAAAGCACGATTTTTGGCTTGCCCAAGTGTATTTAATTTGAATGGCTTTTATTCGAATCTCATTTCCGCCTTTCTGCATGCATTTTATATATTTATTATTTTACTTCATTTGCTTTTCTTAAAACTGTCCCGAAAAGAATGATATAAAAGCAGTGACGCAGTTATTTATTACCTATAAACACAAGATCGCACCTGTGTATACCTTGCCAAATTATAGCTGCACCAACAACATACACTCGTATACAAAAAGAAAGAAAGAGCACAGAAGACAGCAATGCCGTTGCTGTCAGTTGAAAATGGTAATGTTGATTATTTTTTCATTACCTCAGTTGCTTTCTTGCGCAGTCAGGTGCAAGAGCGCGTGGGTGATGCACAGTGGTATTTGGGCGGCAGAAAATAAATTTTACGACTATTGGAATTTCTCCCCTACAAAAAAATCTTATTTTAGAAAATTTTAAGGAAGTCATAAGATTGTATAGGGAAAACAGTAGAAATTTGTCATTCATTTCAGTAGCGTATATGTGTATGCAAGATAATTATTGTACTAAAATTTTATTAATGTAAGAGTACATAGTTCAAATATAACATTTTAGATCTTTGTTAATTTAATTTTAGAACAAAAAAAGTTGGAAAAAAGGAAGAAATAAAAGGTACAGTCCAAGTTTACTTCCAACTTTTGTTTGTTTTTTCGGCGGCTGAGAGGGTTTAAAATGCCTAATGCATCATTAATGCATTGGAATATCTGGGGACTAAAAAACTCCTCCTCGTTTGGAATCGTCACCCACCCTGTAACCGCTTTCACATTACTTCAGAGTGGCATTCGATCTTCCTCATTACAAAGGTCTATGTCTAAGTGCCTGCGTCCAGGTCCCGCTTTTTTATACGTAGAATTCTTTCCGTAAAACCATTGATGATCTCCCACGCTTCCTCGCTACTTTGCATCTTGTCGATTACATTTTCAGTGGATGTGTGACCGACTGTATTTTCTAGCGTTCGACGTTCTTGTTCCTAACATTGCAAGAATGTGAATTCAGCGTTATCTTCGGGAGCATATCCCTATATGCATGTGCAGTGTTCGCATTTCCTTATTATGAACAGGTATTTCTGGAAATACCCATGCCCCGAAAGCATGTGGGTTGTATACAAATTGACTTTACTGATGTTCCTGCTTTTCCATTTGGCGACGACTTTTATGAGTCAGCCGCCCATTTGCCGTGTGTTTCCTTAATCCCGCGACCTTTCCATAGCCTTAGCGTTTCATTCCTTTATTGTGCGTGCTTGCTAACTCTTTCTTCCATTCCCTCTTTCTTTGATGGTCATAACTTTTTGTTTTCAAAAGCTAGTAAGTCTATCGGCATTTAACCGCTTATTAGTTGAACAGCTTGCCCTGATAGTGTGCCGTAGGCGGACATAACTCTCAGGGCTGCCGTTCGTTGTACCGATGCTAAGAGCTTGCATAGATGCTTTACCTTTAGCACATTTGCCCACAGTTCAACTCCTAATAAGAGAACGGAGAGCGTGGTAGCCACCATTATTTCCCGTTTCATTTGGGTTGGACCCCCTATATTTTCCATCAGTCCACTGAGTAGGGATGACATCTTAGCGGCTTTCTCTACTGCGTGTTTTATTTGGGCCTAGAAGTTAGTCTTGAGTGCAATCTTATGCCTAGGTACTTTAAAACCTTTTTTGTGGTTATCGTTTTTGAGCAAGTTTGCATGCTAACGTCTAACGGGATGCGCTTCTTGGTTATAAGTATTAGTGAGTCCACGTGAAGCTAGGCACATTTATGTTCGTATCATTACTTTTTCAAGGTTTGATGCTGTGATGACTACTGTCAGATCGTCTGTATATCCGATTAGAAAGGTACTATTGGGCATTTTAATATTGTATATCGCGTCACAACTAATGTTCCACAAGTCGGCATCGAGAATTGATTCTTGTGCCGCTCCGGATGGGACGTCTATACAACGAGAACCCTCTTTCATAAGGGTAACTTATGTACGGAGCTTCATTAAAATGTGCTTACATTAATATTATACATATATTTAGATATTTTCTGTAGGTCGAAAGGATGTACCGATATCAACTCTTTTCGGAATTTCTGTTAACCTGCTTAACACTAAACCTACCGATACTTTATGTATTCCTATTCCTACCAAAGTGGGTCAAATGACCCGCCTTTAAAATGTTATATATATTACTAAGTCTAGCGAAAAATATATCAATTAGGCCAATTTAGTACATGAATGAAACAATTGTTTTCAATTAATGATTCAAAATAGTTTATATATTAAATTTAAAAAACATAAAAATAGTTTATTCTTTGCTTTGTTTTTGCTCCTGTTGAAAATCTTCTTTCGCCAAGTTCTTCAGCTAATTAGAATAAAAATTGTTATCTAGAGGTGTTTTTGCCGATTGTTTCTCTATATAAAACTCTTGAGTTGATTCCAGCCAGGTCAAGAATATTGAAGAAAATCTGCGCAGGCCATCTTTGCGATTTTGATTTCATTGAGTATTTTCTGGCCATCTGATTCGTCATCTCTACAGCGTACTTAGTATTATTGTAAAATCTTATCGTTTCTGGTATACGCTTGCCATATGTTTCAATGCTTACAGATTTATGTTTTGCGCTTAGTAAAAGCACTTTTTTGTTTGTCTTACTTTTATAAATGGTAAGTGAATAATGACTCGATTTATATAGTTTTGTTGAGAAGCGTGGCGCACCATCTTTCTTCTACTTGGCTAATTTGGGCAGTTCTCTTATGCTTCCGCGAATCGTTTCCAAAAGAGTGGTTCTCTTTTCTAATAGTTTCGTAGCGAGTGAAGCTTGTAAAGAAATTATCTGTAGTGACGCTTCTTTCGCATCCTGTGAACGGTTCCATTAGTTTGAGAACAACGAATTTCGCAAGCGGAGTTGAAGCACCTCTTTTTTCTTCCTTTTCCAAATATGAAAATCCATTTATGATGTATTTAGTGCTGATATCAGATGCTAGCCAAAATTGATACCAAACTTATTCGGTTTGTTCGGCATATATTGTGTAAATCTACTTTGTTTTCGAAGAGCTGTTCATCGATAGTTACATGTTACACAGGCTTCTAACAATTTTGTCTATTCTGAGATTAGAGCGAATTTATCATTTTGTAAACGCTGGCTTCGTTGCTGGCTAGACCCCATTTAGTGATAGATATGAAATGTTCAAATTTTTTGCCTGATATAAGCCACGTGCATATACATAGAAGAACAATAAATACATTTACTTTTGCAGGAGTAAAATTCCATTGAGCTCCCAATACTCGAGAGGCTTCTTCTTCTGTGCATTTTCTTATGTGCTCCATTACACGATTGACAATAATCAAAGAAAATGCAGTTCTTACTTTGCCCTTCATTATATTTCGTTTGGCATACGCTGTCGGGCCTACAACCTCCCTAAAAATATTATAAATTGGAGAACGTCCAGGTGTTTAGCTTTGTTCTATTTCTTGCCAAATTGTACCATCAGGCGCAATTTCAGTACATCGACCTTCCACATATTTTTCACTTTCTGAACTCGATAACGGTCTTTTTCTCGTCTTCGCTTTCTTTACCTGAGGACTCACATTCATCTGTACTGTCAAATGAATTATTATATTGTACTATGTTGTACTTTACTTTCAGACAGTTGCTCCTCACTGAATTCCGAACACTCTTCATCTATGTTATTTATAACTTCCAATGATTTCAAATATCTTGAATGTTTTGACATTTTTGGGATAATAATTATATGTAAAATTATCAAATAAGAATTTTTGATTCACAAAATAGCACTATAACTTGAAATTTTTACTGTAATGCTCGCTTGTAGTAGAACGAAATTGGCTATTCATCCATCAGTCTGCAAAAAATATAACTCAATGGAGCGAAATATATCACGTAATAGGAAAAACGGCTCAATCAAGAAACACAATATGTGCATGGGTCAAATGACCCGTTACGGTAGTTAGAGCAGATCACATATATTTCTCGGTAAAACAATTATTTTTTAATAAAAGTCGTGAAAGAAAACGACGATTTAATAATGTTATTTCCAAAATCTTCTGAAAAAAAGTTTAAAATGGCTCATTTGACCCGCCATGGTAGGTTTAGTGTTAACTAGACTAGAAATTGATTATCCTAAAATCAATACTTCTAGTTTCTGTCAAAAAGTGTTAGAAGGCATACCACCGTGCGGCGTGTTAGATGTGAATACGAAAACAGAGTCTGGCGCGGATGCAAGGAAATTTGAAAGCTTCCATTTGGCGCCAGAAGGTACACTCAACAGCACATCAGCAATTTTTCCGCTTACCAAATATATTACTATACGACAGCGTGACTTCTAGAATCTTATTTTGCTACAACTATGCACATAGACAGGGCTCCGTTTATTTGCTATCAATAAGTTTTTTTTTCATATGGTCTTCTAAGTAAATCAATTGCACTTTCTCTGACGTTCAACAACGAAAACTTGCAGCAATATCGAAATAAAACACACACTTTCACACACATCAATGCCAATGCTTGCAGTTTCATATATTTAGGCTGTTTAGTACAGGCTGTACCAAAAGCCGTCTTATAAAGCTTTTACGTTCTAGTATTTGATAAGCTTTCAGTCTTTTCCTTTTTAAATAAGATCGAAATTGGGCATGTAGTTTAGTATACATCTTGAAAGTCAGTTGGGAGTACAGAAACAAAAACAACTGTTATTTGAAAAATTTAATCATAAAACATATTTTCTTTAAATATCCCTACCTTAGAGAAAAAAAGGTTCATTCGATCAGTTTAATTTTTTATTGCTTTTTTCAATAAATTTGTATAATAAATCTAAATGAGCAAAAAAATCAGCAAAATGCGACGCAAACGATGGCCATTTTTCTTAAATTTTTGCTCTTTGCTCTATAAGCTTCGCGAATAGATTTATTTTTTTCAAAGTACATTTCAACAATTTGGAAGCGTTGTTCTGGCACTTAAAGATTCATGACGATTTTCCAAACCTTCCTGAATGGAAATGTCTACACAGTTTGCCATTTTCAGCCGTCAAATCATAATTATGGATGTCCATAATTCTTATATATATATGTATATAATTGGCGCGTACACCCTTTTTGGGTATTTGTCCGAGCTCCTCCTCCTATTTGTGGTGTGCGTCTTGATGTTGTTCCACAAATGGAGGGACCTACAGTTTTAAGCCGACTCCGAACGGCAGATATTTTTATGAGGAGCTTTTTCATGGCAGAAATACACTCGGAGGTTTGCCATTGCCTGCCGAGGGGCGACCGCTATTAGAAAAATGTTTTTCTTAATTTTGGTGTTTCACCGATATTCGAACCGACGTTCTTTCTGTGAATTCCGAATGGTAATCACGCACCTACCCATTCGGCTACGGCGGCCGCCGCTAAAAAAATAATTATCGAATATCGAGCAAAACATTTGTGAGATAGAGCCAGAAACGGGCAGCAAGGTCTTGGAAAACTGGGTTAACAATATATGCTACGCCGAAGGTAGGAGAGGTAGCCAGCCACATGATTGAAATTATCTTGCATAAATAATAAGATATATTGAAAAAAAATTATGGTTTTTGTTAATTTTCTTGAATTTTCAAAAATAACCACTGTATGAACCAATATTTGGGGATTCAAGACATTTGGTTGAGCAAGCGCGAAGTGTGGATTGTGTTTTAGCCAATATCAGGATAACTGTTACTATTTTATGTGACGTACTTCCGAAGTGATCTATGTATATTCGACCTCAATTCTTGCATCAAAATAATTTTTTTACGGATGTAGACCCAATCCAACCGTAAATTAAGACGAGCTAATGCCAAATTCGGCTGACCGGCTGATTTATTAAATGAAATAATATACAATACAAGATTCACTATTACATAATTACCATAATTACAATTGTACAACAATATAATGGAATTTTAACTAGTTTATTGTTTTCTAGCATTTATTAGGTCGCTTGGTCAAGTTCTCTTTATACGCCTTTTTGTGTTTCTTTCCCTTTCAAGAAGTTTGTTGATTTTTACATTTATGTGTGTGTGTATGTTTTCAAAGTGCCTTGTTGGATTTTTGTCTTTGGATTTTTTCTATAAGTTTTTTTAGCCGTTCCCCACACCTGTAGTCCATATAGCCAGATTGGTTTAATCATAGTTTTGTACAATAACAGCTCGTTCTGTATAGTAATTTTGGATTTTGAGCAGACAAACCAATGAAGTTGTCGAAGTTTTTCTTTTATTTGTTTGACCTTTTGCTTTATGTGGTGATTCCAATTGAACTCCCGTATTTAGTAGTTGGTTCTATTGTAATTGCTTTGTCATTTATTTTAATTGAAACTGGTGTAAATTTTGTTTTGTTAGTAAATATAACCTGTACGGTTATATCTTCATTTATGTTTAGGCACCAGTTATCAAACCATTCCGTAACTGCGTTTGAGTAATGCTGCAGTTTTTCAGTAGCGATAGTTAAGATTTTGTCCGATGCTAATAGTATTATTATTATTATTATTAGAAGGCCATTACGCACTGCGACCAGAGTTGATCTATTGTGCAAGACCTATTTTTGTAACCCTAGAGTTTAAGGCTTTTTATAAATTTTAGCACTATTGTGGGTTTGTTGTTCCAAAGATTACATGGAGATACTACGATACCACCAAGGTGGTGAAGTCTTTGTCTGCCCAGCGCAGGACATTCACAAAGCACATGTTCTGAGCTTTCTATATCCATTTCGCAAAAGCGGCAGACATTGGTCTCTGATAGACCAATGTTATTTAAATGATACCTCAGGCTGCAGTGACCTGTGAGGTATCCTGTTAAAAGACGCAGATCTACTTTGTTTAGTGAGAGTAGCTTGTCTGATATTCCTTTGTTGGGACTAAGAAATTGTTTGGCTTGACGCTGACCGGCACAATTTAGCCAGTGTGCAGCAAATTTCCTTTCTTCCCATTTCCTGAGGAATTCATTAATGTGGCTTTTCGTGAGTCCACAGAAAGGCTCAGGACCAGTAAGTTGCATATTTGCTCCTTGTTTTGCGAGGTCATCAGCCATTTCATTCCCCTCATGCCCTTCATGTCCCGGAATCCAGACTAGAGTTACTGTGTTGAGGTTTCCTAACATGTTGAGAAGGTTTAGGCAATCATTTACCAATGCTAATAGTATTGTATCGTCTGCGAACGTAGCAATTGAAGAATTAGTTTCGTCAGGAGGTGGTATATCTGCGGTGAATAAAACATATAACAGAGGTCCAAGAACGCTTCCTTGCGGAGCTCCAGCTGTTATTTGATGAATATCTAAACATTGATTGTCGTATTTAATATAAAAATCGGTAAGGTAGCTTTTTATGATGGGATAGTAGTCAAAAGGTGGTCTTATTTTGTGGAGTAAGCCTTTGTGCTACACTTTGTCAAACGCCTGAGCTACGCGCACTATCGATTGTTTTCAAGGTCTGATTGGATTTAATTTGTAATTCTGTTGAATAGTGGAATCTTTTTTTCTAAATCCAAATTGATGATCCGGTATTATACGTTTTTTGGTCCAGAAATTGGCTTAGTCGATCATGCAGAAATTTTCAGCATTTGATTAGATATTGTGAGTAGTAAGCTTATTGCTCTATGTGATGACACAGTGATTGGATCTTTACCTGGTTATGGCAATGCAATAATATCTGACACTTTCCAGAGTTTCGGAAAATATTGTAAGCGAAACATTGCATTAAAAACGTTTCGCAAATATAAAAGGTGATTTTTTAAGAGCTATAGGAAAGTTTTTCAAAAAAACACGCGTAAAATTCAGAAAAATGCATGAACTTTTTTTTTAAATCGATAGTACAGTCCATATAATTTAATGTTTGAAGATTATTTCATGCAAATGTTGACCGCGACTGCGCTTCAAATAGTCCACCCGCTTAGTCCAATTTTGGCATACTCTTTCCAATGTTTCGGCCGGTATCTCACATATAAATGCTTTAATGTTGTCTTCCAATACGTTAATTGAAGCAGGCTTGTCTGAATAGACATGAGCTTTAACATAGCCCCACAAAAAATAATCTAAAGGCGTTATATCGCACGATCGGGGTGGCCAATTGACAGGTCCCGAACGTGAAATAAAATGTTCATTGAACTCGTCTCTCAACAAGTCCATTGTTACGCGTGCTGTGTGACATTTGGCACCGCCTTGCTGAAACCATATGTCATGAAAGTCTAGCTTTTGCATTTTGGGTAAAAAAAAGTTGGATATCATTTCACGGTTCACAGTTACGTTACGTTACGATTCGCAGCATCTTTGAAGAAGTATGGTCCAATGATACCTCCAGCCCATAAACCGCACCACACTGTGACCTTTTCTGGATACATTGGTAGCTCTTGCAATTCTTCTGGCTGATCTTCACTCCAAAATCGACAATTCTGCTTATTTACGTAGCCATTGATCCAAAAATGAGCTTCGTCGCTGAACACAATTTTTCGATAAAAAAGTGGATCTTCGGCCAACTTTCCAAGAGCCCATGCACCAAAAATTCTGCGTTGCGGTAGGTCCTTCGGCTTCAATCCTTTCACCGGCTGTATTTTGAAAGGCATGAAACTCCATGTTGTTGAGTAACAGATGCCCAATTGCTGCGAACGGCGGCGAATCGACAATTGATGGTCGTCATTAACACTGGCCGATACAGCGGCGATATTTTCTTCAGTTCGCACTCTACGTAAGCGTGTTGGTGGTTTGATGTCGAATAATGTAAATTTGGTTCTAAATTTAGTCACAACAGTTCCAATAGCCGCTTCAGTGGGTCGATTAAACTGAGCATAAAATGGAAGAAGCGCGCGATAAACTTTCTTAACAGAACACGCATTTTTATAATAAAATTCAATGATTTGCAAGAGTTGTTCGTTTGTAAGACGTTTCATGGTTAAATTATAGACCAAACTGAAGATGTTTGACAATGAAAAAAAAAAAACACGAAACGTGCGTCAGTTGTTTAAGCCAACTGTTTAAAAAGATAATAGCTAAAAAATCACCCGTTATATTATATATATATGCCTTGGTTGGTAGCTCCGCTAATGCTTTTCCTCTTATCATGTCATATCGGGGTACTTTTTTATGTTTTATTCCTTTTTTGATCCAAGCTAATATTTAGTGTGTATTCGTTCTTTTTGTTTTTGTAAAATTATGGTGGAAGCTGTTTTGGTTGTTAATTTTCTTTTCTTCGTCATTTCATAGAACTTTTTTGAAGTAATTCGCCAATGTTTTCGCCTTGTCCTCATTTGAAACGGCCCATGAATTTTCCTCGTTTTTCTACAACTGAGCCGCAATATTGATAATATTTGTTTAACATTTTTTAGCTTCACTACATTTTAAGTTTTGTTTGGCAATTACAATTTTTTGTCTTACTAAAACTAATAGTTACAGCAGTTACAACAATATCAAGCGCATGTTCTGATAAAAATGTACGTCGTACGTGTCCTTTTTGATAATCAATTAATACTTGCATAGACAAGGTATGCGCCGTAGCTTGATGTTGATTAAAAAATGTCGAGAGCCCATGTCGAGCGTGGGTCGGTGACAATGCATGTAGTGACAGTCAACAACCACACGCACACACATACACATACATTCACACCCACTCAATGGTTGAGACAACTTTTATTACACTTCCGCATACACCGTTAATTGTAAACTTCATCGAACAACAGAAGCAAATATTTGCTGTACCTGTCGGCTATATTTATACGTGTTTGTATATGCTCTTCATATGTTTTCCTTTTCAGTAAATACACACCCTTACTCAAACAAACTGAATTTTTATATTTATCCCCACATTTGTACCGGCGCTAAAATTCTACGTATTTTGTAAGAGTTTTTTTTCAATTGCTAACAATCCATTGACAATTATTTGTTGTTGTTTCTGCGTGTATTGCTTGCTTTTTTACTAAATTCCTGTTGGTTTATTATCTTTTCAGATTATGCCAGCTGTATGTCACACGGCGTCCATTTGGCTGACCTTGGCGTTGGCTGTGCAAAGGTATGTACGCGAACAGCATTTTAATAAGGGATACAAATACACACATATGTATGCATGTGTGGGAGAATGATTGCACTTTTTTACATTGAAGTTGTTAGATCAAACATTTTTCGGTATTGCCTTTGAGCGTTTACATGCAGCTGTTGTGTTATCAAAATTTACATACCCAACTGCGAACATGCAGAAATAACATATGTGTTGTGCACAAACTACCACACGAGCCGAAAAATAACCCAACAACAAAGTTGCCAGGATCGAAAAGTAAAGTAACGTCCATATTTTTAATCAACGAGAGTTAAATTTTATCAAAGGTATTAACTATTTTATTTAGCTGTGACTCCAAATTAATTTATCCTTTAAGTACATTCCACAAATTATTGTCACACCACACATCTGTGGGACCCCAGAGTAAAAATAACTTGTGCTTATAAATATTAGTTAGCAAAGGTCTTGCCCCTTATTAGAAGCCTGTTTAGACATGTTTTGAAAAAAGAAGACTCAAGGAAATTCACTTTGTTTGTTTATAATTTGTATTTGTTTATTTTAAACTTACACACTAACATACAACTTGTCACGAGAATTCCGATATACTAAAATATTCACGCTATTTGCACTTTTTTAACAAAACCATCACTTCTTATTGAATTTGGATGTTAGGTTTGGTTAGTTTGAACTGGTCACACATCGATTAATTCGTTTCATAGCGATACCAGATGAAGTTCATTAGTTACGCGTTTTGAAACAGTCCACCTACATGGTGCTTTTTTTTCTGTTTTCTGTTTCTTGCAAATTTAAGGAGACATTTCCAATCCAGTGCTGAGATATCGTCCTATACATCAAACTGGGTGCCCCTAGATATTGTAAGCGTGTTTCGAATAACGCAGGACAGCCGCAAAGCAGATGTTTTACAGTTTTCCTTGAGCCCTGATCTTTACATTTCCTGCATTTCTCGCTGTCCGAGACTCCTATCATATAAACATACGCTGCTACTGGCCGATGTCCCGTCAGCACGCCTATTATAGTTATACAATCTCTTCATGTTAGTGCTTGTATACAATAAATGGAGTACGATTGTGGTCATCATGTCTACACATCATCTCAGCCTTTCTGCAAGAGCACAAACTCTCCAACTTTGTCCTGAATTTTCCGATAATGTTTTCGTCTAGTTCGTTGTGTAATATTTGTACTGACTTTGGTATTTCGTTGACCAAATCCGCGAATAGAGGGACTCCATTTTTCACTATATCGTAATGCTATTATGGCCTGACACCCAACAGAAATGTAGCTTATGATTCGCTGCCAAGCTTTCCACTGCTTCACTGCTGTGAGGAATGATCTTGAACGTTATACTTAACGATGTAATTGCTTTAATGGCTGTCTGTTGGTGAATTTGGAGAGCCTTAAAAAAATATTTCATTAACTTACATGTTATCAGTACTTCGTAACGGTAAACTTTTTGAATCCATCACAGCAAGCAAAAACCAAAATTCAAAAACAAAACAAATGTTCCTCTCGGCTGTCAATAAAGTATTTTTACAAATAAATATATTTTCTGTATGGTTTGTTGATGATCAGTCATAAAGTGATCGTAAGAGTGATTTGTTGATCAAAATATTAAATGGTGCGCCAATTATCAGAAATGTTTTATTGACCCGAAAAACTGTTTAGAACATAAAAAATTGGGCAAAAAATTAAAGTAGGCTGGAGTCAAAGTCTGCAAGTGGAAGGCCACGGAATATATTTTAGCACGCCGAACGTGCGGAAGCGCTAGTTGGATTCTGGATGAATCACCACTCTAACCAACCAACCAACGCCGAACGTATTTTGTTGAGAAAAGTAGCCGCAAACCCGCAAACTACAAACCTTGCTACTGAGCTTAGAGACGAGTGTAGGGTAGAAGTTACTCATGAATCAGTCCGTTTAGTTATGCAAAACTTAGGCAAACTTTCGGTCATGGTGTGGGGATGCATACCCAGCAAGAGAATGGGTAATTTTGTGTTTATAGAAGATACGATAGATGTACGACAATATTTCCCAAATAGCGCCGTTTTGTTGGAGTCATCGTCTGAATCTTCATAAAGTAATCATGCTTGGTATGACCAATAAACTTTAGGTTCTCTGGATACCGGGATACCTCGATTTGCATTGAAGGAAATAAAATTGCACACAAACTAGAAAATAAGGAAGCTTCAATTCATTTCTGTATTGATCCAATAGTAAAGCATCTCAAGGATGCGGGAGAAGAGTGTTTCCACGTTAAGTAATCCATTTGGTTTGGACATGTTTGTATTTTTTTTTTAATTGTTTATGGTTTATTTATAGTTGAACCTAATAAGTGGTGAATAAAATTGAAATAAAAAGAAATTAAAATTTTTTAACGATTTTGAAATTTATCTATGGAGTTTTTTAAAGCTAAATGTCTTCGGCGCTTACTAATCTTTTTATAAATTTTGTTTTTTAATTTGACATTTTTGCATAAAACATAAAAAAAAATTTGTTTTCTAAAATATTAAAACATTTTTGGGATTTTTTTTATAATTTGTAAACAACTGCCCTCAGTTTTTTTCTAATTCTTTGGCTCATAACTGAAACTATGTTCAGTAATTCCTGGAAGTTTATTTTTTTTTCAAAATTTCAAAATTTTTGGGAATTTTGTTTTGTCTCTTATGAGCCACCGCCCTGAGTTTTTTCTTGTTTTTTCGTTCATAGTTGAAACTAATAGGACTATAAATAAGTTCCTTGCGGTTTTACAACAGATGGCGTAACTTGATTATTATTCCATCGATCCACATTTCCAAACATTCATTGGAGAGCTACTGTCGTAAGGCACAAACGTCAGTATAAGTTTTTTATTTGAAGCGTAAACAACAATATTTTTACCACACTTGAAAATGTCGAATTTCGTGCCAAATAATGTGTTTTTGCGGGGAATTTTTTAATATGAAGAAAAAAGCAGCCGAAAGTCATCGTATCTTGGTGGAAGTTTATGGTGAGCATGCTCTAGCTCAGCGAACGTGCCAGAAGTGGTTTGCACGCTTTAAAAGTGGTGATTTTGGCTTGGAAGACGAAGAACGCGAGGGTGCGCCGCCAAAGTTCATGGATACCGAATTGGAGGAATTGCTCGATCAAGATCCGGCTCAAACGCAAGAAGAGGTTGCAAAAACTTTGGGAGTTGATCAATCAGCCATTTCCAAACGTTTAAAAGCCATGGGAATGATCCGAAAGGTAGGCCATTGGGTGCCGTATGAATTGAAGCCAAGAGACGTTGAACGCCGTTTTATGGCATGCGAACAACTGCTTCAACGGCACAAAAGAAAGGGTTTTTTGCATCGAATTGTGACTGGCGATGAAAAGTGGGTCCATTACGACAATCCAAAACGTCGGGCAACGTATGGATACCCTGGCCATGCTTCAACATCGACGTCGGCGCAGAATATTCATGGCCTGAAGGTTATGCTGTGTATCTGGTGGGACCAGCTGGGTGTTGTGTATTATGAGCTACTGAAACCGAATGAAACGATTACGGGGGATGTCTACCGACGACAATTGATGCGTTTGAGCCGAGCACTGCGAGAAAAACGGCCGCAATACGCCGATAGACACGACAAAGTTATTTTGCAACATGACAATGCTCGGCCACATGTTGCATAAGTGGTCAAAACATACTTAGAAACGCTCAAATGGGATGTCCTACCCCACCCGCCGTATAGTCCAGACCTTGCGCCATCCGATTACTATCTCTTCCGATCGATGCAACATGGCCTGGCTGACCAGCACTTCCGTAATTACGATGAAGTCAAAAAATGGATCGATTCGTGGATTGCGGCAAAACCGACCGAATTTTTCACAAAGGGAATCCGTGAATTGCCAGAAAGATGGGAAAAAGGAGTAGTAAGCGATGGACAATACTTTGAATATTAAATTTGTAACCATTTTACGTCAATAAAGTTTCAAATTTCGAAAAAAAACCGCACGAACTTAACCATAGTCCATTATTTTCACTAATTTCTGAAAGTTTTATAATGGGATTCACGTAACTTTTCCAGCTATACTCATATAATGAAAAAACATTTTTTTTAAAAAGTATTGCATCTTAATATCAATATTTTATCCTAAAAAAGCTGAACTGTGTTTTTATTAAAATGTTAAAAATGAATGAAGAATTTTCAGCATTGCATAAATCTTAAATTTTTTAAATTTTTTTTCTAAATAAGTCATTTTGTAATCGCCATGAAGCACTAAAGATCCCAGTGTGCTTTCAGAGAGTGCGTGACGTCACCTATGTTGCCAACCTTTTGCTCTTCACAATAAATTTAGAACTTTTTTGCGAAAAGTTTCATGTTTGGTGTTTGTTTCTTTTTGTTTTTAATTTAAAGATACCGGAACTGTAAGTTAAAAAAAAACTGTATTATTAAACAAAAGAATGTTAAAAAAGGTCACTTTGAGAAGATTTTAGTGCTAATGCAAATTTGTTGATTCTTATGAAATTTGATATTTTGAAATGTAAATTTAATTTTTTGCTCCTTTAAGGTTATGTAAGAATACTAAATGTCCCTCTATCAACTCTTCTTAATATTGAAAACCTTTTTACACATTTTAAAAAGCGTTTGAATTTACTGAAAGCGAATTAAAACCATGAAATTCAAAGTTGAAAAGGTCAAGCCAAGGAGCACCAGGAGATTTGGTGGCTTTATTTAAAGCACTGGAAAGGGGGTAGATATTCAAGGAAGGAAGGAGAAAAGTATCAGAGAAAGTGATAGAAAAGAATAGAGACAGAGATAGAAATAGTTAGTACTGCAAGAATTTTCCAGATTCTTTGGCAAATCTGTAAATATCCTCCAGTTTTAGAGAACGAATATTACTCATTCTCATGACATCGGAACCCAAAACTCGTAGCCTAGCTCTAGCAAAGGCAGGACACTCACAGAGAAGATGCTCAGTGCTATCCGCCTCCTCCAAGCATGACAGACACACTGGGTCCTCAATGATCCCAATGGTGGTCATATGCTGACCCCATGGGTTGTGTCCTGTAATGATACCGACCAACAACCGAATGTCTTTCCTTCCAAGTTTTAGTGGAAAGTTTGACAGTTTTCTGTTCGGACTTGTCACAAAACACTTTGTAGTTCTGCAGAGTCCTAGACCGGACCATCGCTCTTTATGTAGATTGCCTACATAATCGCTGATCCAATTCTTGATTCCTACGGAACTGATTCCGAATATTGGCTCTGACCCCTGTGGGGGAACCGCTGACCCACGGTTGGCCAATTCATCGGCAATTTCGTTTCCTTGAACACCGGAGTGTCCTGGAACCCATAGTACAAGCCTGTTTCGCCTTGCGCCAGAATTGAGATTCTTCTTACATTCCTGAACAATCTTTGAGGTTTGCTTCACGTTTTTCAGCGCCTGCAGTGCAGCCTGACTGTCACTGAAAACTCCAATCTGTTTCCCCCTCCATCCCCTCTCGATTATCCATTCGGCTACTTTCAGGTAGAGGTGTAATTGTTTCTTTCGGGCCTCAATCCTTAGTGGGACATAGGATATGAAGAGGTGTATTCATACTAAAAATAAGCAACAAGAGAAAATACTGAAGAAACCATAACGACATTTTTACAAGAAGAGTATCGTATCTTGTTATTTAACCTCAAATATAGCAAGGAAGCTAAAACGATGTAACGCATTGTCAAATTCGCTGAGAGCAAAGCAGGGGTACCACGATAGGCGTCATCTCATTATTCTTTCCATCATGATTATATGGTATATGGTATATCCCGTATAAATAATAATAATAATACATTTTTTTTTAATACAAGTTTCTTTTGGCAGCTAGGACAAATTAATTAAACATTTTGATTAATTTCACACCTTTATTTTCAAAAAGTCTTTATTTGTGATTAGAATATATGTGGTCGTGTGTTCACCAAAAGGCTCGCTGATGGTAGAGAGGCTGATAGTAGAGTGTCAAAACTTAGCTTATCACAATTAATATATTATATGTATGTGATGCCCTAAGTAGATGAATACAATGAAAGTATAAATGCAAGAGTCAAGGTGACTCTCCGAACATACTTCTTATAAGAAATAAGCTTGCAAGTAAACCAATTTTCAGAAAAATTTAAGACCATGTCCAAACTACTTGGCTCCCTTGACACGAAATAATTCTGAGAAGAAAGTAACAAAATCGAGTGAGAACCTATTTTGCTTTTAAAATAGAGATTCTATTTAATTCCTTATTGCATGCCCTCTAAGTTTAAAATCACCAATTTATAAAATAAAAATTACTATTTTTTTTAATTTCTACTATTTCGCTATTAAAAAATAGCTCGCAAAAGCTTTCTGGCATGCATGCATCATTTTCCGTTTACACTCACGCTCTTAACTCAATTTGCCACCTTTAGCACATATCCTGTTTCGTGTTTGCACGTACAGGAAATCTCTCTGCACAAATATTTTTCTGAAATGTGCTTCATTACTTTAACAACTAAAGCGCAAAAACCGAAATATCCCACAAGCACATGCCGCATGCGATATTTTTTCATATTCTTCTATGACTGTCTGGTTCTGTTAATGGACGCTGTTAAGCTGCCGACTGCAAAAACAGCACGGCATCCCCAGCAGCTCAGTTAAATTTCCGCCAACAGCACAATAAACATTTGAGTGCAAGCAAGTTAAATTTATTTTTGAAAATAAAATAAATTTGTTAAAGTTTTATTTTTATTAGTTTTATTTTTATTAAAATGGAACAAGTTTGATTACACTTCAAAATAATTTGTTCTTTACTCTTCAAGGTGACTTTGAAGACTACTTTTAACATTAAAAACTATACTTATTCAATTTATTTTAACAGTTAGATTTATACTTAAAATGAAGAGAGAAAGAGTTCCCCATTTACTATTACAACAATTACAACAATTAAATATATAACTTACATAGCTATAATAATTATTCCAGTTAGATAATGAAGAGAGCGAGAGCGAAAGGGGAAAGTTACTTATAATATATAACTCGCCTCTCCTTAAAGAATTCGAGTCTCGTCGAATCTTTTACAAATATAATATACAATCCGAAAATTTAATAGTTTCTTATAGTGATACAGATTTAAATCACACTTAACTAATAACTTGAAATATATTTAAGTTGTTTAGCGGTTTTTTTCCAAGATAAATATTAAACTATATTAGCCATAAATATTCATTTCTTATTCTATAGTTTACATTTTAAAAAAATAAATATAGTGTGATTTAATATAAAAAAAATATTAACGAATAGTTTTCCATGTTTTGCTCTACAAATCCATTTCATTTTTTTTATTATTATTATTTTTTTTATTTATTTTTATTTTATTTTATAGACTTTAATGGGCGTCTAAATTGTGCAGTGTCTACTTTATTAGGGTTGCTGTGGTGGTATCTGTTAAATCTTTTAGCAGTTTTTTGTCTAATTGCAGTAGGATTTTTAATATATAAATTAGATTTTTGTAAATTAAGTGTAATATTTTCTCTTTTAATATTTTCTCTATCAATGGTTTTCTTTTTAATTGCTTCAGATCTTACTTTAACCTCTTTTAAATTTATATGTAACTTATTTATAAAATCAATTGGTTTTAATTTAGTCGTGCTGTGAATTGTATTATTATAGAAATTAACTGCTTTTAGTACTAATTCTTCAGAGTCATTAATATTTTCAGCGTTTTTTAATATTCTTATATGCTCTAAGAGAGTCGAATGCATTCTTTCTACATCTGAATTTCCTGTGTGCGAATTCGGTGTTGTAAAATGAGTTTCTATATTATTTTCTTGACAGAACAGCTTTATAAGTGCATTATTAAATTCATTATCCATAATAATTTTATCAGGTTTTCCTAAAAATGCGATTCGCTCTTCGATTTTAGTTTTAATTGTTACCATATTTTTGTCATTTAGTTTATGTGCCGTTCCTAATTTCGTAAATTTGTCTATTGTTGTCAAAAAACTAGTCTTTTGTATCTGAAAAATATCTATATGTACTATTTCATTTGGTTTTTCTGGTGTTGGAGTATGTTGAAATATTTTATTTATTGGTTTTCTGTCATATTTGTTTTCATTACATATTCTGCAGTTATTGCAATATCTATTTATAAATTTTAATAATTTAGGATTATAATAATTATCTTTTAATTCTTCGAAATTCTCCTGGATTCCTCTATGGTTACCTTTAATATGAATATCATCAATGATATTCAATAAAGATTCCTCGGATTCAATATCACTAGCAACTTTTGTACAATTTATGAAATTTATTTTATTGTTACTAGAAAATAATTCAATTAATTTGTTCTGTATTATATTATATTTATTATTGTCAAGCTCCGAGTATACCCCAATTTTTCCTCTTTTTATTTCACGTCTAAATAAATCATTCAAATAATGAGTATTATTTAAGTCATTCTCAGACACATATATTATTTTATATTTTTTAAAAAGTATTTCGGTTTCTTTATTTTTATTTTTAACTATTCTTATTTGCGTCCTATATTTATTAACAATTTTATTTATTCTAAAGAAATTAATATTTACATTTTCTTCCGTACTATGATTTACTTCAACTCTGCTCAAAAAATCAGCTACCTTATTCTCCTTTCCCTTAATATATTCAATATCGAGATCAAATTCATCTAATAATATTTTCCATCGGATGATTCTAGAATTGGGCTCTTTAAGTGAATAAAGCCATTTCAAAGGCTGATGATCAGTTTGAACTAGAAACTTTCGACCAAAAAGGTATGGACGGTAATATTTCACTGACCATACAATGGCTAATAATTCTTTTTCCAGCGTTGAGTAGTTTTTTTCATGTCCATTTAAAGTCCTACTGGCGTAACTTACTGGTTTGCCATCCTGGCTCAACACCGCGCCAATAGCAGCATTGCTTGCATCCGTGGTCAATACAAATTTTTTATTAAAGTCTGGATAGCATAATATTGGTGGATTTGTTAAAATTTTCTTCAATTTTTCGAAAGCGTCAATATAAGATTTGTCATTAATATCAATTTTACTATTTTTTTTTAAATATTTTATTATAGGGCTAGCAACAAAGGAATAGTTTCTAATGAATTTCCGGTAATATCCGGTTAAACCTAAAAACGATTTAATTTCTTTTACTGACTTTGGTAGCTCCAAGTTTTGTATTATATTAATTTTCTCGGGGTTGGGCTTTATCCCATTATTTGTTATGATATGACCAAGAAAGTTTGTTTCTTTCGATAAGAATCTACACTTATCTATTTGAACCTTTAAATTGTAGTCATTCAGTTTATTAAATACTTTTTGCAAGCTTTCTAAGTGTTCGGTTAGCGAGGTTGAAAAGACTAGTATATCATCCATATAAATTATACAAATTTTATTTATATAATCAGCCAAAATGTAGTTTAGCATTCGCTGAAATGTAGCGGGCGCGTTTTTGAGACCGAAGGGCATTCGAATGAACTCGAAGTGACCACGGGGCGTTGAAAAAGCCGTTTTCTCAATGTCGCTTTCCTCCATCAAAACCTGATGAAAGCCTTTCGCAAGGTCCAAGGACGAGAAATATTGCGCCTTACCTAACTTGTCAAATAATGACTCTATATTTGGCAGAGGAAATTTGTCATCCACAGTTATTTCATTTAGCTTCCTAAAGTCTATAACTAATCGCCATTTCTGCTGGTTCGAATTATCGGACTTCTTTTTAACAATCCACAAAGGGGAATTATAAGGCGATTTGCTGGGGCGTATTATATTTTCTTTTAACATTTCATTTATTTGCTTTTCTATTTCATTTTCTAAAATCTGTGGATGCCTATAATTCTTGCAGTATACTATTTTATTAGAAGTAGTTATTATTTTATGTTTTACACAGGTAGTTGTAGTTAAATTTTGGTTTTTAATATAAAACGTCTTTTTATTTTTATGTAAAAAATTTTCTAATAACTTATTTTCTTCCTTATTTAAGTTTGTAGGCATTAAATCTTTGAATTTATCCAGCTCAAATTTTTCTATATAATTAATTTCCTCATAAGAAATGTTAAATTTATAGTCAATTAGTTTTATTTCATTATTATTTACTTTAAGAGTATTATTTTGAAAATCTATTATAGCTCCAAAGGGCTGTAAAATATTTATTCCTATTATGCAATCGAATTTTTTATCAATAAAATTAATTAATTTAACAGACATGGTGCTATTTTTTTCTTTGAATTCATCCGGCACATTTACTATCACTTCATCTATAATAATATTATTACCGACCAGAGTATTTAATAAAATTGGTTTTATTAAACTTTTCTTTATTCCTATATTGGAAAAAAAAATTATAATCTCCGAGGGTAGTAGCAGCACCACTATCAATTAGGCATCTTGTTTTTGTATTATTTATAGTTAATATTACTATGGGTAATGATAATTTCGAGGCTGCACAGGAAAATTTTCTGTAACGTGAATTGCATCAATTTCCATTGGTTCTTCATTATTACTTAAATGTCTATTATATGAATTTTGTTGATTTTGTCGTAAATTACTAAAATTTTCTAAGTCATAATTTTGGGTTTGTTGTTGCTGATTATTTCTGTTAAAAGTGTTAAAAGTTTGCGTTTGAAAATTTCTGAAATTTCTGTTACAATTATTAAAACCACCACTATTATTTCTGTTATTACGGCTACTATAATTAGGAAAGGTGCTTGAATTTTGAAATCTTTGAAAACCATTCCTATTTAATGAATTATTTGCATTTTGAAAGTTATTATTTGGAAAGGCATTGTTATTTCGAAAATCATTATTGTTTTGAAAACTTTTATACGCAAAACTATTCGCTTGTTTATTATTTACTAGTTTTATATCTTTTAATAAATTATTTTCTAAATAAAATGTATAAGCTATGTTAATAGATCTAATATTATTTTGTAGCAAAAGAGATTTAATACTAATAGGTAAGTAGTTTACATAAATATCAAAAATTAATTTTTCATTATTTTCAGGTGTATACAAAATGTCAGGTTCTAAGCTATACTTTGTGTTCATTAAACTTAAAATTTTACTTAATTTATAATGTAATTCCTCAATGTTTCTAGCTTCTTCGTTTAGAGCGTCACTTCTTAAATTAAAAAAACTTCTTTTTACTCCAAATTCCTCCTTAAGCTTAACTATTATACCCTCCCATGTAGGGTTAAATAAGGTTTCAACCGCCTTTAACGCCTTACCTTGCAGTCTGTTGCTTAATACTGTTTTTATTGTCTGTACATGTTCTGCTGGCGTTAGCTGCAACACAGTTGCGACGTCCCTCAGGTAGTTGCTGAGCGTATATTCACTGCTCCCGTTAAATGCAGGCAAGCTCCTCGCTTCACGCAAGCTCTCAGCTAGCGTCAAAGCCATTGTGGGTGTTGTTGTTTGTTCTAAGCAAACGCTGCTCTGCTTCTTTCTCTAATGATAGCTGGCTTGCTTTCTCTTTCGTCTTTCACGCCGTTAGCACTGGAATGCACACCGTACACTTTCTTCTCTTTTTCCGTTAACTTTTAACTTCTAGTAATTTCTTTTCCTTTTTTTTTTTTGTTTTTTTTTACGAAGCCAATCTTTTTTCTTGTTTGTCAAAGATTTTGTCCGCTTTAAATATATATATGTACAGTAGTCATATCAATTTGGGCAGTAAAATTGCTCACAAATTATGCACAAATTTGCCGTTTTGCACTCAACTGCGCTAAGTTCAAATTATTTTCAACGATCATAAATTTGTTAGAACTATTCTTTCGGATTAGTTATTACACGAAATATTTTTTTTTTTTTTTTTTGGTTTAGTTTTTAGTTTTTAAGTTTACAAAAATTTCGCTTTTTGCCACACTTTAGTAATGTCCATTTGAATTATTTGCGGTTCACATCGGTTTGTTGAAAATTTTAACCTTTTCTTTTCCCGATTATCACTGGATATGTTTTAAGTAACATATCCCATCCTCGTCGCCAGTTAAATTTATTTTTGAAAATAAAATAAATTTGTTAAAGTTTTATTTTTATTAGTTTTATTTTTATTAAAATGGAACAAGTTTGATTACACTTCAAAATAATTTGTTCTTTACTCTTCAAGGTGACTTTGAAGACTACTTTTAACATTAAAAACTATACTTATTCAATTTATTTTAACAGTTAGATTTATACTTAAAATGAAGAGAGAAAGAGTTCCCCATTTACTATTACAACAATTAAATATATAACTTACATAGCTATAATAATTATTCCAGTTAGATAATGAAGAGAGCGAGAGCGAAAGGGGAAAGTTACTTATAATATATAACTAGCATGTGAGTTTGTGTTTTATAGATATGTGGTATGTACACAAGACTCTTTATAATCCAGCTAAGCTCATATGCCCACGTTTCTTTGCCTCTTGTTTTGCTTGAAATCTCTTAATAAACGTCAGGAACTAGAAGCTTTTTCAATGGCACTCTAAGTTGCGTGTATGGAAAAAAATGTTACTAGGTGAGAAAGATCTAACATCAAAAATTTAAGATTTATGGCGTTTTCACAAATATGCCACATAAAGAGTTGCATTTCATAGATACCCATGAATTGAGTATGCCAGGCAATGATAAGTGAAAGCTTTTAGTGCAGTTAATGTAAATATGAAATAAGAAGAAATGCGCTGCCGCCAAATGGTAAGATATATGGAAATGGGAAAAAGCAACTCAAAAAGTATGCTGATGTTTTATATAAGTATATTCATGGCATTTGAAAGGGTTGGTTGGTTAGAGTGGTGATTCATCCAGAATCCAACTAGCGCTTCCGTACCGTTTGAAAGGGCACCGTGACCACGAATTCTATACATATACCGTATTCTAGGATATAAGTTAAAATATGTGAAGTCACCAAAGTCTTTGAACTCACCTTACTCTTGAACCTTACAGACCAGACTAACAAATTTCACTTATGTAACTAAGAATATACGACTGAGAGTATAAAAATTCACGCATTAAATCAAAACGAGACCTCAGGAGAGCAAAATCCAAATTAAGGCTATTTATTCTATTGAATTTCATGACAGCTTTTGCAATGAGGTTAAAACAAATTTAATGGGTGTTTGGCCGAGCTCCTCCATCTATTTGGGGTGTGCGTCTTGATGTTTTCCACAAATGGAAAGATCTACAGCACATGATTTTTTACGAGCAGTTTTTTCATGACAGAAATACACCCGGAGGCTTGTCCTTGCCTGCCGAGGGGCGAGCGGTACTAGAAAAAACTTTTCTATGATTGATGTTTCATTTAGTTTAGTTACAACGACTTTCTTCTTTCGTTTGATGCCAGCATTTTATATCCCTATAGCACATTTTAAATTTTTTTTGTTAAAAAAGCTAAGGAATTTAATATAATTTTCTCGAAAACTTTACACGAAACAAAGATCTGGTGGGTACTGCTCAACTCAGTGGACTCGACTTTAATGAACAGAGTTTATTAGAATTTTGGTGCAAAAATTTCGTGTCAAAAACTGGAACAGTGTAGTTGGACATTCTGGACCTGTAGTACTGTATGAAGCCGCGTCCCTGTCCCTGTATAATGACATATTTGGGTCTTTTACAATGAACAAATAATCACACATAGCTGGCTTTATTCCAATTCAACATTCCCTCATGATACATATAAGAAGCTCGCAATGTATCTATGTATATGTCCACACATTGACTGTATATGTCACACCTTATTTGATACAGATAAAAGTTTGTTTGTAAAATGTTCTATATTTCATAATATTATATTTTGCGAAAAGAGTATGCAGATATTTTATTTATTTTGCCTTATTGCGTTTCTCAACATAAAGTATCAAAAAGTGTACGCTCATTTCATTGTAATGCGGAAAAAAAACATACAGAGATTTCATTTAAGCTGTGGAATGATACAGTCAAAAATGAGCAACTATTTGTTTCTAGTTTTTACAATTGTAAGGTATTTAGTACTTTGTGGGGTATTCTTTATTATCAATTACAGCTTGAAGTCTACATGGCATGGAGTCAACCAATTGTATATTCTGGACTAATTTGGTTCCACTCTTCAAATATTGCCTTTTCACTGGATCCCGTTCTCGAAGTGTAACCAATTAAAAGGGCCATAAATTTCGTTTGTAAATCTCCTTTTATTCAATTTAAAGTAAGAAATGTGTGAAAATAAAACAAAATTAAGAATCAATTTACTTCACTCGATATGACCACCTTTTTCCTTGGCTATGGCCTTAAGACGGTCCAGAAACGAATCGCAAGTTGCCCGAATGTAACTTGCAATGGCTTTTTTCAGCGCCTCGAGACTGGTGAATCTTTTAGTTTGGAACTTGTTCTTCAAACTGGCCCAAAGAGAATAATCTATCGGATTCGCGTCTGGTGAATTTGAGAGCCATTGTGCGGACGTTATGAAGCTCGAGACATTGTTTTTTAGCCATTCTTGGTTCACTCGAACTTTGTGAGACGGTGCCGAGTCCTTCAGAATACTTTCCCGATAACGCTTCGCATTTACCTTGACGCCAGGCTCAATGAAAACGATTGGAGGGCACCCATCTGCGGTTACAGCGGCCCAAACCATTACCTGTGACGAAAGCTGCTTCTTGGTGGCCAATTGATGAGTCTCGTGTGAACGGTTGGTCAAATAAACCCTGTCGCTTTGGGAGTTTACGAACTGCTCAATTTGAAAAAATACTCGTTAGAAAACACAATGTTCGGAAATTGACCGCTTTCGGCTAAGCGAAGCAACTCCTTCGCTCTTTCAAGTCTGACTTGTTGCTGCTTTGGTGTGAGATCATGCGTGTTTTGGATATTTTAAGGCTTGACTTTTTTTAATAGGCGGCGGATGCTACGATCAGATATTTTTAGTTCTTTCACCATTTGATTGGCACTTCGTCGGGGATTTCGCTCAGTAACTCCTTCACTTTTTGAACCGTGAGGTTGCAGTCTTTTGATGACCACCTCCATGACGTTTCGCGGTGCTATCAGTATGACGTAATGAGTAATGGTGCAATAAATAAAAACTTTATTTACTTGAAGGTGCTCGAGCTTACGAACCATCGCTGGTTGTGATTTTTCAGCCAACTATAATGCAATCACACTATTACATTTGAAATCCATTACTTATTTTCTTTTTTCGCTTTTACTCTCGGCAAACTACTTCCACGCGCTTGTAAACAATACTCTGGACTGTCATTGAGTCAACTGATGGCCGTGAATCAGCTACGCGAGCGGTCTGAAGTTGGTTTCACTTCGAGTGCCGAACCCTGTAAGATCAAATTGGCTTTAGATTCATATTTTCTTATGTTTGTCTACAAAACCGACCACAAATTTTTGATGACGTTCAAATTCGGTGATTGTGCAGGGACTTCAACAATGTGGGGACACTTATATAACGTTATCCTGATAAAAACGATAGTCATCTTCAATTTGTAATTTTCTAAGGCTTTCAACCAACCAACCTTTCTTGCAGAAGTTTTAAATAAACATATTTGTTCATTGCTTTGTCGATGAAAGTGAAATTTCCAACGCCAGTTGATGACATGAATGCCGACACCATAACGTCGCAAATTTTTAGGTTTGAGCTACGTATTGGCGTCGCGCCAAATAAAAGGTCTGCCATCTGGTCTAAATAAGTTTAAATGCTGGGTGTTGACTTAATTCGTCACGCGCAAACTGCAATATTTTTAATCTATTCCTTACACTTACGAATGGTTTATTTATTTATTGGTCCCCTCAGTGCTCTTCGAATAGTTTCTGGATGGCAAGTCTTGCCTAAATCATCTTTGGCTATTTCAGTAAACTTTGGAGCGTTTGTTGCTGGATTTTTCTTCACGTGGCGCACTATCCCCTGTCGCTCTTTCTCTGTGAAAGTTTTATTTGAATCCTATCGCCCCTTATTTACCACACGATTTTCCTGCATAAAGCGTTCAATAAGGTGCGGTGCTGAACTGTTGTCGAGCAATACATTTGTGTTTGTTGAAACTTGCGCCGAGAGGAGCGGTACATTTAACTGTATCATTGAAGCTGCGGCGTGAATTCTCTGCATGTTTTTGTTTGCTTTGCATTACAATGAAGGGAGTTGACACTCTTTTGTATTTTATGTTGAGAAATGAAATAAAGTAAAATAAATAAAATATCTACATACTCTGTTTTTCCATTTTCGCAAAATATTGTGAAATATAGAATACTTTATACAAATTTTTTGTATCTGTATCAAATAAGTTGTGAGTGACTGTATACAGGGTGCGCCATCTTTTATGTCGGTATGTAAACGCTGAATAACTTTGCCATTTACCAACCGATCGACTTCGACATACATGTTTTCGCTACGTCAATTCAGTACAATTTTAACAATTGATTGCTTTACACCGAATCAACCGAAATCGACTCTATAAAACCCGAAACCTTGACAAGGTGATGACAAACGCAGAAAAAAGATCACAGTTTGTGATTGCTGATAAAGGTGGCCACTTGATTGATATTGTATTCAAAAAAAAGTTTTATTAAATTGTAAATAACCAAACCAAATAAAAATATCTCACTTATACAAATCAGTTGTTTTTTTTTTTTCAAAGTTATGCAATGTTTTCATACCGACATAAAAGATGGCACACCCTGTATGTATTTCAAAAGCACTTACATATATACTAAATTATTCATCCACATTGTCAAATATTAAATGCGCTCAATATTTCAACATCAAGGAAGTTCGCTGAGTACATTTTTTTATTCATTTATTTCATACAGATAGGGCGTCGCTGCTCAAACCTTCTATGTAAAAGCCGTCGAACTGAAATATTATTTTATAATACGTCTGTCGCCAGACCACCAATAAAATTCAATAAATATTCATTTAATCTTCATTAACCATAAACGAATGTAATAAATATTTACGAACCATGCAGCTATGATGAGGAATGCGAGGGTGGCGTTTTCTCCAATTCGAATGAAATGAAGGGCGAAATTTCCATAAAACCATAAATAAAATTTTGTAAGTGTGTGCATATGTATACATATATAAATTAATTAATGTTTCATTAGGTCATTCAAAGCCTATATTACTCAATTCACGTTTTTTTACGTTTGGTGAGGGACGAATGAAAAATTATTAGTTACACGCCGGCTTTTTGGCTGTATTTAGAGCTGTAATTAATGGCTGCTACCCTTTTGAAATGTGGAAAATGGTGACGGCACGGGTTGCGTGAAGTGCCTAAAAGCATCCTTAAGCATGGAACAGTGAAGCCGATTACAGTTTGGATTACTAGGCTCAGTCATTGTGGCACTTGTGTATTTTTGAATTTTCTGCTTCTTGTGTAGATATAGGCTCGACGCCTACTTTGCGACAATTGGCTATCCTTTGCTATTCTATACTTGGCTATACTCTAGTACAAAAAAGGTAGTAAGTAGCCTTTCAATTGATTCGAAAGCGCCCTTTCGGCTCATTTACAGCCAATATTTGAAGCAGTGCTTGCTGCAGCCTTTCGCCTTTATACCTTCGCAATCTTCCTACACCAGGCTATTTTAGTATCACTTTCAATTTTTTATGTGCATTACAGGAATGTTTTCGTATAAGGCACTTAACCCTTTTCAGCGCCGCTTTGACGTCAGTTGATTGCTGAAAGCATTTCGTATGCGGAAAGTGCAAGTACTCCAAACAGTATCTGTAAAAAGTTGAGTTAGGTTACTCTATTGGCTAGCTAGGCTACGTGAAATGTTATCCTTTTTCAATTAGTCTCAGACATTTTCCTGTTGCGAAGAAAGGCGGTGTGATAGACACACTTGAGGGAGTGCGAGCAGAAGATAACTTAATTTATAGCAAATTTGATAACATAAGTTTACCTTCGCAAAGCTTAAGTTTATCTTCAACGGAAATCAGATTTTTCTACATGTTCTTGAATAAATACATTTACTGAAAATTTTATTTAAAAAAACAGTAGTGAAAAATTTAGCAATATGTTGCTTTGCTATTGTTGTGAACATAGGCGCATCCTTTTTAAATTTAAACGAAGTTTATGATCAGTTGTTATTTTTTGAATGAAGTGGAAAAACTATCAAAAAACAAACTTGTTTTTGGAATGAATTTTTCTTACAACACTTCTTTCTTAAGGGGGTATTCTAGTCTAGAAATTTGAAAAAAAATGGAAAATTTTTGTTTAAAAATTCGATAGTTTAAGTATTCGAAAATATCTCCCCAAAAGGATTTTTCAAAATTCGAATTATTTTCGAAGTTACAACTATTTTAGTGATGCGACAGCTAGACTGGTTTGAGCGGACGGCGAACTTCAAACGTGTTTTTCTCGAAACTACTTCTTTCGATACGGTCGGCAGATATCGTGCCGATATCTCAAGTTCTAATGAACCGATTTGCTTGAAGTTTATCATGAATATTCTTTAAATATATTTCTATGACGCACGAAAAACTGGAAATATCAATTTTTTAGTATGTGTAAACAATTCGAGAAGAAGGCTTAAAAATGAGGGAAAAATATCCCTCAATTTTTGAGTAGCCGTCATTTTATGAAAAAATTATTTTCCCTTTTTTTCTGCGTCATACACTAATGACATTCATATTAATTAAGAATTTGTCATCTTTTTTGTTGAAATGATCACAAGGGTAGAAATCGGGGCGACGAGGACACTGCCTTCTGTTTTCGCCTTCCACTTCAAGGACGCATAATTTCATGAAAATTTTTTTTTTTTCATTAATTTTCTGTGCTCTTAGTATATAAATAAAGAAATGATAAAAAAGGATAGTAAAAATATCAATAGCTTTGTTTTTATTCACCGTCAAAAAATCCTCGAAGTTCGGGCCTCTAGACTAGAATACCCCCTTAACCCATGCTGCAATTATTATTATTATTATTGTTTACTTAGGCGTCGATTATAAAGCGCATAGGCCAGATCCAGTGATTTCCACTATCTTCTATCGTTGGCTGGCTGTTTGTTTAGCTTGTGTCCAGGTGAGATTCTTCCTAGATAATTCTTCATGATGGATGCGTCGAAAGGATCCTTTGGGTCGTCTTCTCTGCATGTAACTCGAGGGTTACACTATATAGCCATCGCTGAATTTCTTGCGCTGGTTTTCTAAGAGTATATCTGATTCAGGCCCACTTCCTCTTAATGATTTCTATACTGATTGCGAACTGATAGCATCGTCTGTGTAAATCAATGTTTGTTATCCAGTTTTATGGCCATCAAGCTCGGATTACTGTACGGGCGTATTGATTTACAAAAGCTTGCAGTTCGGATATTATTTTCTGTAATGTTTTATATTTCAGATTTTACATTTGAGTTAAAAATGGCTATTTTAGTTTTTCGGAATTTTCAGGAATTTGGGGAACCATACGTTTTTAAGCATTGTTTTAGCTTTGTTTAATATAACCGATATATCTGCTAGGGCGTCACCATCTGCAGTAATTTGGTTACTCAGATATGTAAACTCTTGGATCTGGTCAATCCGTTAGCCAGCAATGATGATATTATTGGGTTTATTGGGCTGAGTAGCATTGATACTCATATATTTGGTTTTCATAATATTGGTCTTTAATCCTTATTCTAAGGATAGTTCGCGAAAATACTCAGCTTTGATTGCAAATGGGATAGTTTGCTTGCCACGGTAACGGGATTCCACACGATGCCTCTTCGGGGCTTTTTGCTGTAACAAGTCTTCTCATTTCATTTATTTATTTTTTAATTTCATTACTATTATTTTTTTTTATATTATTAATTTTATAATAGTTACCATATTAATATAAGTTTTAAACTTTGCACAAGATTTTTAGCGACAAGTTGACAAATTTTCAAGATTTTAAAGGTTTTATTCAAAATTAGAAAAAAAAAAATTCTGGTATGCAGTGTTATAACCCATTCAATTTTAGAATGAATAATAAATTGCAAATCTTAAGTGGCTCAAACTCTCTTTGGTTTGAGATATTTCTTTTACCTGATGCTGTTTTCTGTGGCGTAGTTATATAATTATTCCTTGCGCTCCATAGGGAACTCATGTGATATATTTACTCCCTATAAAAAAAATTCGTGCATTCGTTGAAGAATATGGACAACACCGCTAGCAAAATTCAACACTTCAAACTTACACTTTATTGTACTAAAATTCGATGAACTATAAAACTCATATACTCGAAATATTTCCTAATATTCTATTAAAAAAGCTGAAAATTCTTATACAAATTTGTTGTATTTTTTTTTTAATTTTCAATTTTAAACATATATTTATTGGTTTTTTGTGGTGAATGAACTATATTTTCATAAAAAAAGTATTAAACAATTAACTAATTTTCCAGCGGAGTTGTTTGGTTGGTTTAAGTGGTGATTCTTCCAGAATCCTACTAGCGCTTCCGCACCATTTTGTTACCACATCGTCGTTACCAACATGTTTGCCAGTTATTTACGGCACGACTATACCCAGTCCAGGCAGGCTTATTAGGTTGTTGACATCAAAGTCAGACAGTTGTTCGAGAACCTCGAGCAGCGGTTTGCTCAGAGTACACATTCTGTCCTTCCATAGGACAGGGCATTCACAGAGGAAATGGAAGATTGTTTCCTTTTTCTCCGGTTGTTTACAACTATCACAGTATGTGTTGTGAGGGATGCCCATTTTGGCGGCTTGTTCTCCGATAGACCAGATACCAGTTATGACTGCCGTTAGTCTCCAGGCGTAACGTCGTTTCATGTTTATCAATGCCAACGATTGCTTTAGGTGTAGGTGGGCATAACGTTCTGCTAATTTTGCATTTCGTCTGGTCTCTCCTCCTACAATCTGCGATTCGAAGATATTTTAGTGAAATTGTATTCTTGACTGCACCCAATGGTGCTAATACCGGTTCTGCAAGAGCGTTATGCATGGCAGATCCCCCTCTTGCCAGTTCATCTGCTTTTTCGTTACCTTCAATGTTCCGATGCGCCGGGACCCAGATTAAGGTTACTCTATGGTTTTAACCTTAGTACTTATGAACGGATTTACATACAAATAGATTTTATAAAAGAAACAGAAGAGGGTTAGTAAAAAGTATTTCCAATGACGCGCCTAGACGCGTTGTTTTAATATAAAACATGTAAAAACTTAGATTATTTCAGGTTTCACTATTCTTATTCGAAATACAGCTATTAGGAGTTGTATGTGAGAAATAATATCACTTAAATGTCCACCATGAGCCAATGGGCAGGTGAAATCCATCGTACTCGTATAGTCGATTCATGAATGATTAATTGTTGAGAACATTGAGATATCGATGTTGAAGGTTGTTCGGTAATACTTTGGGCTATAGAAGCGATATTTTCAACAGAACGTACAGTTCTTGGCCTTCTAGTGCTTTTTATACCCTCAGCCAGAACCAGTTTCTTGAAAATTTTTAACCAACCTTTGAATTGTCGACTTATTCGGATGATCAGCTCTATCAAAAAAATCACGAATATCGCTATATGTTGTGCTTAAAGATCGACAATTTTCATCAGTTTCAAAAATTTTAAGGCGCTATTCTGTCGTGTAAAATTGTTCATCTGCCTACTTGAGAAATGTCAAAGATGACTTAAAAAACTACTATTCACTACTGACATCTAGGCATAACTCTTTAATTACCCTTTTTGTTGGTTTTAAAACAATATTGCAACCGCCATATCTTCACATACAAAATCTTCTGTCATAAAGTAGTGACAAAGTCATTTGTTTTCCTTTTTGCACTTCATAACTGGGTTGCGCTGTTTTTCCTGATCTCTTTTTATGCTTAAATTCCCTCTTGACAGCTACTGAGATGAAAAATGTCAATAAAAGGATAAACAAAGCGCATATAAATTGTAATTTAGCAAGCGATAAAGTGCACATCATCTCCTTAAATATGCTGTCAAATGCTGATAAATATGATTAAATGTGTGCGGGCTTACGTGAATCTTCAAAATATGGCAAATATTTTATTATACAAGTGGAGCAGAAATGTGAAATTATAAATAGCTTTAAAGATATGCGGCACTAAATTTTAGAATTGGGCAAAAACATATGCTTGTATATGTAAATGAATGTAGGCAGCGTTTAAGCAATATGGAACAAAAATATATGAAATATAAAATAGATTTTCAATGCATTTTTGAGATGTTGCACAGTGGTAAAAAAAGTATAATTCGACTTAATTGAGGGAATAGTGAATGTTAAACCTCAGATAACCTATATACATACGTACACCGCAGGGGCGTCTGCCAGCCTGCCGTTAATTTTTCATAAGTGTTCTGGTTGTTTATGTTTGAAAGTATTTAAAATACGCAAATTTATAATAAGATTGCACCATGTTTTTAAAACTATTCTAAACTCACAAAATTGCTAAATTAATTATATTTAAAATAATATAAAATTAATAAATAATTTATATCAGGGTAAAATAGATGCGAGTTCAGGATCCTCGAAAAGCTCATACGCTTGACGTGGCCGACTATGCACCATGTAAGGAACATCGTAAGAGTTCAAAACGATCTGTCGAGAGAGCTCGACACCCTAAACCGACTCCGGCAAGGGGATGGATTTAATGTCTTTTCTTTAATATTGCCCTAGAAAAGGTTATCAGGGACTTGGTGTAAATACAAAGGAACTATTTTATTTAAATCGGCTCAGTTACTGGCTTACTCGGACGGCATAGGATTGAAGCTGCTAAATTTGAAAGAAGAATCCATAAGAAGGGTGATCCTGCAATCTGTGCCAATTACCGCGGGATTAGTCTTCTAAGTATCGCCTATAAGGTTCTAGCGATCGTATTGTGTGAAAAGCCCACCATCAACCAACCTATTGGACCTTATCAGTGTGGCCTTAGACCTGGAAAGTCTACCATCGACCAAATATTTACAATACGCCAAATCTCGGAAAAGACGCATGAAAGGAGAATCGTCATGCACCATCTTTTCGTCGACTTCAAAGCTGCATTCGACAGTACGAAAAGGAGTTATCTGTATGCCGCGATGTCTGAATTTGGTGTCCCCACAAAACTAATAAGGCTTTGCAAGATGAAGTTGCTTAATACGAGCAGCGCCGTCAGAATTGGGAAGGACCTCTCCGAGACAGGGTGACGGGCTGTCGTGAGACTTCGATATCATCGGCCTTAACAACCGCGCTGTTAGTTCTGCCTTCTCCATACTAGATAAACAGGCAAATGGATTGGGTCTGGTGGTGAACGTGCACAAAACGAAGTACCTCCTGTTCTCAAACAAACAGTCCGCGCACTCGCATATCGGCACCCACGTTAATGTTGACAGTTATGATTTCGAGGTTGTAAAAGACTTTATTTATTTAGGAACCAGCATTAACACCGATAACAATGTCAGCCTTGAAATCCAACGTAGAATCTCGCATGCCAATAAGTGCTACTTTGGACTAAGTAGGCAATTGAGTAGTAAAGTCCTCTCTCGACGAACAAAATTAACACTCTACAAGGCTCTTATCATGCCCGTCCTAACGTATGGTGCAGAAGCGTAGGCGATGACAACATGCGATGAAGAGACACTTGGAGTGTTTGAGAGAAAGATTCTGCGTAAGATTTTTGGACCTTTGCACGTTGGCAACGGCGAATATCACAGACGATGGAACGATGAGCTGTATGAGCTTTACGACGACATAGACATAGCGCAGCGAATAAAGATCCAGTGGCTACGTTGGTTGGGTCATGTCTGAATGGATACTAGCTGGTGGCCTCCTCTGCCTTGGAAAGATCAGGTGGAGAAGGACTTGTCTTCACTTGGTGTGTCCAACTGGCGCCGGTTAGCACGAGAAAGAAACGACTGGCGCGCTTAATTAAACTCGGCCAGCGGTTATCGCGCCAATTAAGAAGAAGAAGAATTTGAAAGAATCCTTCGAACGTATAGAACGAACAGCTAAAAATATGGGCTTGGAAATAAATGAAGCCAGAACTAAAGTGCTTTATTCAATTTCTTCGAACTATGTCAGGCACAATGTGGGTCAATAACTCAAAATCGGTGATTACAGTTTTGAAGTAATTTGAGAACCTAGGAGTACCATTGATCATGACAACAAAATTTCTGTAGAAATGGCTCACAGAATCCTTATGGCGAACCGCTGCTGTTTCCCTTTGTTCAATCACCTAAAGAGCCACCTTCTAGACAGGAAAACGAAGATTTATCTGTGCCGCTTAGTTATCATTCTAACCTGGTCACTTAGAGACACGGATAAACAGAAGCTGCTGATAATTGACAGGTTAAGTTTGTGAAAAATCTTTGGCGCCATATGTGATAAAGGCGAATGTCGAAAACACTACAATCATGAACTCGAAAAACTGTACGTGCACCCGTCTGTAATAGTCACAATAATGATAAATAAACTGGGATGAGCAGGTTACATATTACGGGTTAATACCGATTACCAACCCCAACAAATGATCTGTGGAAAGTGCTACGGTCATAGTAGAAGAGACCACCCGTTGCTCAGATGAATGGAGGGGTGTAGATAAAGACGCAGGTTTTTATAGGATTTCGGAAATGGAGGGCGCAGACACGAGACAATCGGTGGCACATGCTGCAGCACGCGAATACCCCGTTAGGGTTGTCCAGAAAGCAATGATGATGAAAATAAATGCGTTACAAAATCGTGCGCTTCTGTACTTATAAACGTACTACATATTTTTCTACAGTGAAGTAAAATTTATGTTAACGAAAATAAAAAAAAACCTTCAAATTGATAACCTTGCGGTAAATGGGGTATACACAGAGAAAGAAGAGCGATGCTGAAGCTGATGGATCCTCTGGCTCATTACTGCATACCAATAGGATGCGGCTTATTCACTACTACGGCTACTATCATTTATTCAAAATGGTTTAACTTTATGGATATACATAGGTATCACTCTATAGGAATAGGCCTTTCAGACGTAGTAGTAACATGAGTAACAGTCGGTGGAAAAATTGTTCAGAGCTGAGATTACAGGTACCTGATTCGGATCCTTCCCTATAGAGCAGTGCTGGACAAAACTTACACAACCTTGCTAAACGACACGAGAATTAAGAGAGCAAATCTCTCAGGCGTCTGATGCAAGCAGTGTTGCGAGAGCTTTAGAGTTGCAAACTATAAGAAAAAGGGGATTTTTTGGGAATTATGTAAATAATATGAAATAATATTGTCTTCCATACTTCTTATAGCATATCTTATATTGTACTGCAATCTGTTACAGAATCTAATTATTGCATGTAATTTTCGACAGTCGTTTTTAATTCAGTAGTCGCATTAATCTGATCTAATCAAAATCATATGCCGTCTTATACTTTGTACAACGAAATAGGTCAAATTTTACAGTTCCTCAGATGTACTCTGAAATTGCTGTTTACTGCATTCGTTCAAGAAGTTTGTAATCGATAGGATCGAACGTGTGCAAAAGGTCTCTCTGAAATGTATACTAAGATCAGTAGAACTTTCTAACTCTATATCAAAATTGACTTTGCGAGTGTGTTGGGGAGCACAGAATAATTACATTGCACAGTGCTGAAAAGAGTACAATTTAAAGACAAAATATGTTAAAAATGAAAAATTAAGACTGTTGTTCTCTACTAGGATAAAAATACGCATACAATAATAATTTAAGATATTTAAAAAACTATAATTTATAACGAATATAATATTTGTATAATAGAAAAGTAAGCGTCGATTCTGTAGCGAACTTAAAAAAAATTAAACAATTGAATACCATTTATTTTGCACTAAATCCTAGTTTATTTCAAAAGAAATTAAACTGAGGACAAAGAAACCATATTTTTCAAAACGTAAATAGTTTATTCATTATTAATATTTATACTTTTGAGACAGTTTCTGGTTAAGGGGATATTTTTCAAATGGTTTGCATTTAATTTATCTATTTACATGTGACAAATTTTACAATGCGTTCGGCGAGAATTAATTCGCAGAAAAAAGTTCGGTTATTTTTACTTTTGTTCGTAAGGACTGTCTACTCATAAATTAAAATCAGTTTCGTGACAATGGAAAGGGAAATCCCATTGCAGTGATTGCATTTCATAAGAGTGGTAAAAGTGCAAGTGAGATTTACGAAGTGATGAAAAAACTTAGTATTTCGAGAATATTTGTTTACCGCACAATCAATCGTATTTCCCAAACGTCTAAGTGACAAACAGAAAAAAAGGTGGTCGTCCTCGCGTAATTCAAACCAGTGCAGCCATAAAATACGCTCGAGAAAGAATTTGCAGAGATCCCCTTAGAAAGCAGAAAATCATGTCCAGGGAAATTAATGTATCGACCAGATCCATGTCAAAACTAATTAGAGATGATCTCCACATGAAAGCCTTCCGTCGCTCAACTAATCATCTTGAATTGGACAACGTGCTTGAAGAGAATTAGACTCGATAGATGCGCGCAGTTTCTCCGGTGGCACGCGATCAACGGCTATGAAAATATTGTTTTCACAGATGATAAATTTCCACTGTTGAAGAAGTTTTTAATAAGCAAAACGACGAAATCTAAAACTTCTATAGATGCACAAAATCTTATTCCAAGGGTTCAGCATGGCCACCATTCAGCATCCATAATGGTTTGCTGGTGAGTGTCTTGTAATGGCGTTGGGAGTGTCTTGTAATAAAGAGATGATTTCTGCGGCAAAGGGGTTAAGACCGGGGCAAAAGTGTATCAAAAGTGTATCTTAAAAGGCCTGGTGAAGCAGTTGAACAGTACTCGCTTCCATGGAGAGCGTTGGATCTTCCACCAAGATTCCGCTCCAGCCCATCAGGCAAAACCAACCATTTTTAGCCATTATATAGCGTTTTTCAATAGGTGCGTTTCATTAGTATACATTTCATCACGGAACTCTACACACTTGAGCAACGATTGCAACGTGCAAATTTTTTATGAAAATAACCGTTCTGTTGCTGCTACTTTGTGCTACATGTGATTTCAACAGGACGGGGCCACAAGCCACACAGCACTCGCTACAATTGATTTGTTGAAGAGTAAGTTCGATGAGCGCATTATTTCCAGAAATGGACCGGTCAAATGGCCGCCGCGCTCGTGTGATTTGACGCCTCTAGACTATTTTCTGTGGTTATGTGAAGTCATTGGTCTACAGTAACAAGCCGGTGACGATTTGTGAGCTCAGAGCCAATATTGAATGCGAAATTGCTGGAATTTCGGCCGATTTATTCCAAAGAGTGGTCGAAAATTGGGTTCAACGATTGGACTTCGTAAAACGTGCACGCGGTGGTCATGAAAAAGAATTCGAATTTCATACTTAAATGTATATGTTCAAACTCGATAATAAAAAAAAAATTAGTTAAAAAAGTCAAACCGTTTGTGTTTTATTCAAAAAAAAAGTTGAAGCGCTCTTACTGAAAAACGCTTTATATATAAGTTATGTTGCCATACACCACTACACTTCCCAACGTCGCACCCTGTGATCACATTGCACTACACGTGAGTTCATTGCTCCAATTAAAGTTCACACAAGAACTTTCGCTGACGCGACACACGCGCAAGCGATCAATTGCAATATCCAATGCTTGGGAATTGCAAGGCCAGCATATTGGCCAACACGCGCAACCCAACGATTGCGAAATACCAGCAAGTGGTGGGAACTGCAACGTTGACGAATTAGCTTAGATTAAGAAGTTAGTTGGTAAGAATTATATTTTGTAAAGTTTAGTTAGAATCAGAACCGCAACTAGTGCGGAATAAAAATTATATGTGAACAATTAAAATCGCGTTTTTTATGTTATCGGTGAACAGTTGGTTCACCGCAACTTTAATTTTTTGGAAGCCCCTATCGGTCAGGGCTTAAGTGGCGCCCGAGCAGTCGGTGTAAAGTGACTTAAAAAAATAAACGATAATAATAATAAAATTTTCCATGGCAAAGTCGAAAACGGAGTCAAAATCGAAGTCAACAACAAATCGGCATAGGCAGTTGCTGTAACATAAAGTGCTAATTGAACTAAATTTTACGTGGTTTGTCACAAACGAATTGAAACAAGAAATTTGAATAGAATTTTCGTTTTTTGGATAAAAATTAAGCTTTGTTGGAATGCCAGTTGGTGCTTGTAAAATCAGTCAAACATCCTTTGTGAAGTGCAATACTTAGCTGTGTGTGTGCGTGCTTTTGTGCATATTTGCCAATTCAACAGCAAATTTCGTGTAAAAGAAATCAAGTTCGAAAAAAAAAGGAAAAGTTAATCGCATTGATTTATTTTGCATACCAAAAATCAAAAAATAAAAAAAATAAAAAAATAAAAGAATTGACTGAACTCTGAATTTGGAAACATTTGGTACCGCCGTTTTTTCAAGAAGCCAATGGAATATTGGTTTGTGTAAGTTTACAAATCTATTCTATCTATATATATTTCTATTTTTCAAGAAAATGAACGCCGACGAGATTTCGAGGTCCCTCACAGAGATGAATGGCGCTCTGAATGCCATTCTTGGTAAGGTAAAGAAGTTTGAGGAGCGTCTCAATAGGGTGGAAGCAACGAACAGAGATGACTCCTTGCAAGGCCTTACACAGGACCTGGAACGAATAGAGAGGGAAGTACTGGAGGTACGGAGACAGTCCACGGACACCAGGCCACAACCAGTCGAGCCACTAGTTACGCCTCGAACGGAAGATGAACTAACTCAAGTGGCCAAGCTTCCGGACTGTGTCAAGGAGCTGCAAGTATTCGATGGTTCACGGGAACACTATGGTTCCTGGGTGCATAGTGTAGAGTTAGTAATAAAAGACTACGAAATTGTGCGGCACAAGCCGATATATACCGCCATCCTAAGACATATTAGGGGAAAAATTAGGGGGGCGGCCGATTCTGCGCTACTTGCGCACAACATCCACGATTCGGACTGGGCAAAAATTAAAGAAACCCTTTCGCTGCACTACGCAGACACTAGAGACTTACAAACGTTGGAACAGCAACTGACGTTAATGTCTCAAGGGCGGCAGAAGTTATCCGACTTCTATACGCAGATTCAAAAACAGTTATCCCTAATGATAAACACGATCGAACCAGATAAGTACGCACATAAGGAAACAATTGAAGCGCTGACAGAGGCGCACCGTCGAAGAGCACTAGATGTGTTCATTAGAGGTCTCAACGGGGACCTACCAGCCCTGCTCCTCGTTCAAAATGTCAAATCCCTACCAGAGGCATACTCTGCTTGCCTGAAGTTGCAGAATGCGGACCGCAGAAATACATTTCACCGTCCATCTCTAACAAGTAGAGGTGACGGGAATATTATTGATACCCCATCCTTCTCTCGTAACAGGCGGGATTACAATGGCCAAGGCTATTCTGGCCAGCAACATCCACGCCAGCCGAACAACAATCGAACGTGGCAAGACGGCAACCGAAAAGTACCAAGACCGTCTTACTCAAATTCGGGGCAAACAAGACCGCAAAATTGGCGGAGCACTCCGTCGGCGTTAGTAAAATCAAATTACGAGCCATCTTCCCAGTCGCGAAACACTAGATTTACCCCATATGACGGCGCAAATAGGAGTGCAGGTTCCACGGGACACATGAACCAAACAGCTAGTAAACAACAAAAGCTGTTCCACCTAATACCGGAAACCCTATCTACACAAAAAGTTACCCCTACCCTGTAAACATGCGCGAAGAAGTTGAGAAGCAAATCCAGAATTTACTTTCAGAAGGAATAATTCGTCCTTCAAAAAGCCCATACAATTCGCCCATATGGATTGTGCCGAAAAAATCTCAGTCTGATGGGGAAAAGAAATATCGAATGGTCATAGATTTCAAGCGGTTAAACGCAGTAACTGTCCCTGACACGTATCCTATACCTGACATTAATGGCACCATCGCGAGTCTTGGTAATGCTAAATATTTCACAACACTTGACCTCACTTCGGGATTTCACCAAATTCCAATGAAGGACAGCGACATCGCAAAAACGGCATTTTCCACAATGAATGGAAAATACGAATTTTTGCGGCTTCCTTTTGGTCTCAAAAATGCACCCTCTATCTTTCAACGAATGATAGACGACGTGCTCAAAGAATTCATAGGTCGTACATGTTTCGTATACATCGACGACATCATAATTTTCAGCAAAGACCAGGATACTCATTTAAGGGACATCGAGACCATTCTCCACAGGCTTTTGAACGCAGGTCTCAGAGTTAATCTAGAAAAAACGCAATTCCTTAAAACAAGCGTAGAGTTTCTAGGTTATATTGTGACCTCCGAGGGAATACTCCCAGACCCAAAAAAAGTAGATTCAATAAGAAAAATGCTTCCTCCTTCCAGCTTAAAGGAACTTAAAAGTTTCCTAGGTTTAACATCATATTATAGAAAATTCATCCGAGATTACGCTAAAATTGCAAAACCGCTTACCAACCTCACACGAGGAGAGCACGCACAGATAAAGGCAACGCAATCCAAAAAGGTACCCATAAGCTTGGACACAGAAGCGCTAAAGGCATTCATTGATCTCAAGGAGATACTGACGACATCGGAAGTCCTAACCTTCCCCAACTTCGACAAACCCTTCAATCTAACAACTGACGCCTCCGACTTCGCTATTGGTGCCGTGTTGTCACAAGATTACGATGGTAAGGATAAACCAATAGCATTTATATCAAGAAGCCTAAGTACTACGGAAGAAGCATATGCGACCAACGAAAAGGAAATGCTCGCCATTGTTTGGGCATTGGACAATCTCCGGAACTACCTATATGGCGCTAAGAGAATACGAATATTCACCGACCATCAACCATTGACGTTTTCCCTCAGCAACCGGAACTACAATGCAAAACTAAAGCGATGGAAGTCTAGGATCGAGGAATATAATTATGAAATAATATACAAACCAGGTAAATCAAACGTCGTGGCAGACGCTCTTTCCCGCTTAAAAACTCAGGCGAATCCCCTTACATCGATAAGCGACGACGATTCAACAGGCAACACCGTCCACAGTGCGGAGCAAGACAATTCGGATCTGATACCGTTCGTGGAAGCGCCAATAAACGCATTCAGAAACCAACTTCTATTTGGAGGTAGGTTGGAAATATTCGAGGAACCCCATCCCGGTTACTCGCGACACTATCTAGGGTCAGAGGGAATTAGCGAAGCAGAGCTTATCGACGTCCTCAAGAAAAAACTAAGACCAAACGTAATCAATGGTATTAAGATTCCAGAAGCTCAATTAGGACTACTCCAGAAGGTATATTTAGAAAATTTTATGCAATATAAGATCCGAGTAGCTCAGACTATGGTAGAAGATTTGAGGGATCCGGATAGGATTTGCGATATAATATGGGCAGAACATAAAAGGGCTCACCGCAATGCCACAGAGAATAAGAAACAACTCCTGGAGAAATACTACTTTCCCAGAATGAACAGTATAATCAAAGGATATGTCTCGTCCTGCGAAACTTGTAAGGTCAGTAAATACGATAGGCATCCGAATGCACCAGAGCTGCAAAAAACACCAATCCCATCACGTCCTTGTGAGATAATCCATTTGGACATTTTCGAAATTCAAGGGGAGAAATTCCTCAGTGTTATCGACAAATTCTCAAAATTTGCGAAACTTTTCCATTTACGTAACAAGTCCACTTTGCACCTTAAAGACAAAATAATAAAACTCCTACACTATTTCACAACACCTGATATTCTCGTGACCGACAACGAGCGCGGTTTAATTAGTCCAATTATCCAGAACCTGTTAGACTCTTTAAGAATAAAATTGTATCGCACACCATCCCAAAGAAGCGAAGTGAATGGTCAGGTAGAAAGACTCCACTCTACCTTAATTGAAATAATTAGATGCCTGAAGATAGACAACCCAAAGTTAAGGACAAAAGAATTAGTTAACATAGCAGTGGATCGATACAATAATTCAATTCACTCGGTTATAAACCAAAAACCAAGTGAAATATTTTTTAATCGAGCAAAATCCTCTAACTATCAGGAGCTGTTAGAAAAAAGTAGAAAAACTAATAAATACTTGAAAGCCTTGCTGACAAAAAAGCAGCTAGACCAGATCAAACGTCACAATAAGAAAAGATCTCTTCCGGAGCGTTATGACGAAAACGATGTCATATACGTAAAGGACAAGCAGATTAAGGGAAAGCAAAAACCCGTGTATAAAAAAGAAATTGTTGCAAAAGACAATAAAGTATCAGTCACCACGCTAAGTGGCAAGAAAATACATAAAACTCACATAAAAAATGTGAGACGCAGGAATACATATCCTAGCACCTAAACAAAAAAAATATAAAACAAACAAAAAATTTTTTAATAAAAAATAATAAAGAAATATAATGAAATAAATTAACATAAGAAAGAAAACTTGGTACTAAGGGGTAGTTAATCTAACAAGAGCGGGCTTGTAAGTGGGACAAATCGTGCCTTAACCGGATAACGCGATTCTCCATAGCTGGTTCGAGAAATGATAACACCTCTAGTCCAGAACAAAAGGAAATGGTCATTACTACAAGAGCGGGCTTGTTAGTGGGATGAATCGTGCCCTAGTAGGCTCGTAGTGCCATCGAATTTGACAAATGGCTACACTACTTCCAAACGGGATTCTGGCGATCTCTCCGTAGCTGGTTCGAGAACAGTATGGCCCTCTGTCCTATACCAAAATTTAAAATGCCTCCCCCGCATAATCGGCTGGAGAAGAAAGAAAAAAAAAAAAAAAAAATTTTAAAATGCCTCCCCCGCATAATCGGCTGGAGAAGAACAAAAAAAAAAAAATTAAAATGCCTCCCCCGCATAATCGGCTGGAGAAGAAAGAAAAAAAACAAAATTTAAAATGCCTCCCCCGCATAATCGGCTGGAGAAGAAAGAAAAAAAAAAAAAAAAAAAAAAGAAAAAAAATTTTTTTTTATGCCTCCCCCGCATAATCGGCTGGAGAAGAAAGAAAAAAAACAAAATTTAAAATGCCTCCCCCGCATAATCGGCTGGAGAAGAAAGAAAAAAAAACAAAATTTAAAATGCCTCCCCCGCATAATCGGCTGGAGAAGAAAGAAAAAAAAAAAAAAAAAATTTTTTTTTTAAAATGCCTCCCCCGCATAATCGGCTGGAGAAGAAAGAAAAAAAAAAAAAAAAAAAAAAAAAAAAAAAACACAAACCCAACATATTTCCCATTTTGTTTTTTTCCTAATTTTCTGTTCCTTTTCATTTCTATTTATGAATATTTTTGTAATAACAATATAAAGTAAATTTAAACAAATTTTTCTTTTTAATATTCCCTACTAATCATTATAAAAAAATCGTTTTATCCAAAAGAAAAAAAATATACAAAAAGAACATAACTTGTAAACCACTTGTAAACTTTAAACCACTAACACACTAACAAAATAATATCGCAGGAAAAGCTAAAATCCTAAACCAGGATAGTAACACTAGTTTAATGATATTCAATCTAATCCTGAGAATTCCGCTTACTAATAATACCTTCCTACTATCAACAACATTTTTCGCTTTTTACGAAATACCTTCTTAGAACCTAACAACTACTAACTTACTAACTACATTAAAATAGAATTAACATCTTGCGTTGCAGATTCCCACTGCTGGCAAATGCCATCAGCGGTCTGAACATTTTCAATTACAAGGCTCCGATCGTAACAATCCAAAATGGAAACGGGTGGATCATTGGCGGGTCATTCAAACTGGTACACGTCATCAATCTACAACAATATGCTACAACCTTGAGGCAAATGGAAAACTTAACAAACCGAATTGAGGACCAGATATTGACACAGCACTACATCAATCAAACGCTAGAACGACTTCATGAACTAATGGGCAACACAGGTAGAGCAAGAAATACTCGATCTATTGACTGGCTAGGCTCAGCGTGGAAATGGATAGCAGGATCACCTGACGCAACGGATTGGAGCAATATCCTGCACAGTCAAAATCAGATAATTCAGAATAGCCACCATCAGTACAGGATTAATAAGAAACTATTCACGGCTACACAGGAGGTATTGGAAAAAATCGACGAGGTCGTGGATCGCACGAATAACGTGGTAAAGGAAACAGAAATCATGGAATTCAGACAAAACGCACTTCACAACATTTTTCTTCTTCGCGAGGATGTAAACGAAATGGTACGGGGATGTCAGTTGGCAAAGAATGGAATTGTCAACACCAACCTACTGGATATGGACGAAATTAACCAAATTCTATCAGAAATAGAAACGCTCCCATATCAGAATATAATAGAAGCAATCGAATATGGCCAACCGTCGGTACTGACTAACGGGACACTTCTCCTCTACGTCCTTTCAATGCCAAAAGTAACAACTAAAAAATATAATCTCCTGGTTACTCGCGCTGGAATCTATGGAGGTAAGCAACTAAATCTCCCTTTTGACAGGATGCTTGTCAACCAGAAAGAGACGTACGGTCTAACAAAGAATTGCCTGGTAATCAGCTCGTCCACGGTATGTAAATCAGAATCCTTGATTAAACTGGAAGAAAGCAGTTGCCTACCGCGACTCCTAAAAGGTGGAGAAGCCAACTGCGAATTCATCAGACAGAATGGGTCACAAATAGAGCTGATAAACGAGAACACCGTGTTTATATCAAACTTCCAAGGAGTAATCAAAAATAGTAATGCCTCTATTACGGTAAATGGCACCTACGTAATCCAATTAAATAACGAAACAGTCACCATTGGTGACCAAGTATTTTCTAGTTATGAAACTATTACCGCACAGGCCCTTCCAGCAGTACTATCAAAGGTGAAGAGCCATACAATGAAGGTCAACCTAGAATACGTCCACGACCTGACAATGGAAAACATAAGGTATCTTGGGTACGTTAATGAAAAGGTAAATTTCTCTCTCGCTTCAGAAATCCTCTCGATATGCGCGATTGTTCTTATTGCCGCCATGCTGTGGAGATGCTACAATAGAAAGCTAGACCTTCCGCCAGTTGAAATCCCGACTCATTGGTCAGATAACACTAACAACAGCAAAATCATTAGAGGAAAGTCTGCTCCTGAAATTCATCGCCTGGACAATAGCCTGCCAGTCACACCAGTCAGTATCAACATGTCACCAGGAAACTGTAGTTACTCTCTACAACATTTTACCCCCTCGCAATTTTCGTCTTTTGATCTGCGAGACGCAGATCTTTAAAGGGGGAGGAGTTATGTTGCCATACACCACTACACTTCCCAACGTCGCACCCTGTGATCACATTGCACTACACGTGAGTTCATTGCTCCAATTAAAGTTCACACAAGAACTTTCGCTGACGCGACACACGCGCAAGCGATCAATTGCAATATCCAATGCTTGGGAATTGCAAGGCCAGCATATTGGCCAACACGCGCAACCCAACGATTGCGAAATACCAGCAAGTGGTGGGAACTGCAACGTTGACGAATTAGCTTAGATTAAGAAGTTAGTTGGTAAGAATTATATTTTGTAAAGTTTAGTTAGAATCAGAACCGCAACTAGTGCGGAATAAAAATTATATGTGAACAATTAAAATCGCGTTTTTTATGTTATCGGTGAACAGTTGGTTCACCGCAACTTTAATTTTTTGGAAGCCCCTATCGGTCAGGGCTTAAGTTATATAATTTGCGCGTACACCCTTTCTAGGTGTTTGGTCGAGCTCCTCCTTTTATTTGTGGTGTGCGTCTTGATGTTGTTCCACAAATGGAGAGACCTACAGTTTCTAACCGACTCCGAACGCAGATATTTTTATGAGGAGCTTTTTCATGGCAGAAATACAATCGGAGGTTTGGCATTGCCTGCTGAGGGGCGACCGCTATTAGAAAAATGTTTTTATTAATTTTGCTTTCACCGAGATTCGAACCTACGTTCTCTCTGTGAATTCCGAATGGTAGTCACGCACCAACCCATTCGGCTACCGCGGCCATTGCTGGGTTAGAAAACAATATTCCAGATAGCCGCACAAGATTGGCCGTATGGAAGGCCAGATCTGATTGCAAGTGTAATCTCAAATGGCGACCATTTCAAACGAAAGTAAAAAAAATGTGTATATATATTTTCATTAAATAAAATGAACTTCATTAAAAAAGTGTTATAATATCATATCTTTAACGGACTTCTCTTGTAACAGAACTTATGGCAGGACTAAGTATATATGTATATGTATACACAATTTTCTTACAGCTCTCAGAATTATTTGTAAGTTCAATACAAATTATGCTCGTAATGCTCCTATTGAACGTGAACTTTGTTATTTTAATGAGATCTCCAATTTTAATTTGCTAGATTTGTCAGTCTCATAGAAACAATTTTCGGTACTCTTGAACTCTGTCTTTAAATTTAGTTAGATGTTAGTTTGTAATTTAATTATGTATTTATTTTCATTATTCTTTAGTTTTCGTATTCAAAAATCGTGTTTTCTTGATTTCTTCAAGCAAAAAAAAAAATAATAATAAATAAATGAATTAACTTGTTACCGATACGATTTTTCGATGCAAATCAAATTCAAAACAATTTCTAGGGTAATAGAAAAATTTTTGCATTTAAACTGTAGATGTTGTACACTTAAGTATCTCTTCATTCACTGGAATTCAACACAAATTGGATAGAAAAGTTATTTTGTAAAAGAAATTGGTCGGTATTGAGAAAATGCTATAAAAAAACAGTTGAATACTGCTTATTATCGTTGTCGAATACAGCAAATACATACAAGTTTGTATTTTTATGCAAAAACTCTTTGTACAAAGGCAAAAAGCATACTTCAGTATTGTGGAAATATTTTATGGTAATAAGCCGGCGTCTCTATAAACAAAATAAGCAAATCCAATTGTGTTGACAGTGGAAATTATGCTTTCAATAACTAGAAGGGAATAACTAATGATGATAAGGGAACGAAGTACGAGGGAAATGATAAAACTTTTCAAATATCCAGCCTTTCCGGTCCTTATTATCACAAAATTTCCAGCTGTATTAGCATCAATACTAACAACAATCGCCAATGTAAGTTCAACATTGAACTCTTCGGTAAATGGAAGTAATTGTGAATGTTAGTGCATGCACACATTCATACATGCATACAAATATTTCCAAGCCTTTTGTATTCTTTTCTGGTTTTATTTGCTTTTGTCAAGCATAGCTGCTTATTTACTATCTCTCAATGTCGTTTGATAAAAATTTGTAAACATGTTCGCAGTACAATCCGAGCTGCACTTAGTTTTTTGTTATTTGTCTCAGTTCCTGCCTTCGGATTGCATCTGTAAATCATGGAAAAAAATAATAATTGGACATGCGTATCAATGCGAGAGAAAACTCTTACATACCACAAAGTTGGCGGTACAATTCGTTTTTTTTTTTTGTTTTTGTTTTGTAAGAATTTAAGTACAAATCAAAGATAAGAAGGAATTTGCTTTTGATAGCTACTGGCTGATGTCAATTCCATATTGAGTTTGCATCTGTGGAACAGAAAGGCAAAGAAGATTATTTTGTAAAATTTTTTGTTTGAAAGTTTTGATATTTTGTTTTGTGTTATGGAGAATGAAAAATCCCATAAACAACCTACTGCCTCATCACGTTGTCCTTCTTGAGGAGCATTTGCATGAGGTTTTGGCCTAGTGCCGGCTCAATTTAATCAATGCCGAGTTAAATTTCATATTTTTGTTGAGAAATTGTTATGACGTCGCTACTACGAGTGTGTTAGTTCCACTAAAAATATCCTCCCTCTTCTCGTGGATTTTTCGCTCCACCCCAGTCCCGGGGGGAACGCATTGCTTCGAGGTAGAGGTCCAAGACGGCGTCTTAAGAGGGACACTTACTTACTCACCCTGCGTCCAGGGTCGCTAGTTTTGAAAAACCTATGCTCAATGCTCTTCAACATAAGTTTCCATTTCACGCCATTTTTTTCGGATAATATCCTCCACGAAGTTTGTGACGCTATTGGTTATCGGTTATTGGTTATTAATCATTATCCATTAATCATTATTTATTATTTCTTGGTTGCTGGTTGTTGGTTATGGGTTATTGGTTTTAGGCTTAGTTCTTTGATTTCAAAAAATTTCGAAAAAAATCCAGCGGCTCTAAAGATGATCGAAATCGCAACTCTCGTTTAGACTTAAAAAAGCTTTATCTAAACCCAGTAGGCCCTTGAAATGCAAATATCTTGGTTTTAAAGTTTCTACTTCGTCTGATATTTTCCTACGCTGGATACTTCCTGACCACAACTTCGAATTCTCCCGATCGAATATTTCATTAGGTCCTTCATTTCTTTCTGGATGGTGTCATTGTGCCTGCAGACGGGAGTTGGCGGGCCTAGTCCAAACTAGCGGGCTCAGATCGCATGAACTTGGCACTTTAGTCGAATAAGCTTAAAAACAGTCGCCTTATTACTCATTCTGCCCAAAATGTGTACCAAGTAAAAGTGGTGAAGGATGTAAGGTTGAAGAAGGTTGGATTCTGAGATGGAAATCATTTCTAATCAATGATTTTTTCTTTCTTTAAAGTCGGCTTTGGACAAAGTTATTAGTCTCGGGTTACACAATTTGCACAAGGCTCCTCATAAATCACCATTGCTGTTCGAAGGTGACATAAAACTCTATGCTTCTCTATTTGTTGAAAAGGCACACACCACAAGTTGAGTCCAACTATAACTTCGAGTTTATTTATTCAAACTAGTTTACTCTGGTCTCAATAGACTGTTTCGCGCGATTTAAAAGCTTTTCGAAAGAGTGTTTCAGGTCATTGACCGGAATGTCCTTCAGGATGTCGGTACAAGCCTTTTGGATAGCCTCTACGGACGCAAACCGTTTTCTTTTCATGGCCAAATGCAATTTCCCGAATAGATAGAATCCACAGGAGTAATATCAGGCGAATATGGTGAGTGATTGATCGTTAAAATGCGATTTCTAATCAAAAAATCAGTCACAAGAGTGGATAGATGAGATGGTGCATTATGATGCAATAAGCGCCAGCTTCCTCCTTCGCGGTATTCAGGGCGAATTCGACGAATGCGATACAACGAACGCTTTAAAACGCCAAGGTAGAACATTGCATTGACGGTTTGGACCAATTGGCACGACCTCCTTGTGGACAATTCTGTTGGAATCGTTAAAACAAACGTGAGGGGGCCTTTCATTCTACACTTTGACCCTTAGTTTCAGCTTTAAGTTGGAAATACCACGTTTCACCACCAGTTACAATGTTGTTGTTGCATAATACATTTGTTTATTTACAGATTTGGGTGCCTGAAAAAGAAATTCTGAGTTAAAAAAACTCAAAGGTGGTTTATCGAAAAAAAAACGTGTAATGTAGCTGTTGTACGAAGAAAATTACCTTTAAAGTTTTCGATACGAAACGCATCGAACAGTGAGAGACAGTGTGCAAAAATTCAAAATAGAAATAAGTGCTTCGCCATTTTTCTCACCTTAGCCCTTCGAGTATGCAATAATTTCTCAAATAGTAGGTGCCTACTAAAGGGTAATTTATTAAGAGCTAAAGGAAAGTTTTTCAAAAAAAACACACGTAAAATTTAGAAAAATGCATGAAATTTTTATTTAAATCGATAGTACGGTCCATATAATTTAAGGTTTGAAGATTATTTCATGCAAATGTTGACCGCGACTGCGCTTCAAATGGTCCACCCGCTTTGTCCAATTTTGGCATACTCTTTCCAAAAAATAATCTAAAGGCGTTATATCGCACGCCAATTGACAGATACCGAACGTGAAATAAAAGGTTCACCGAACTCGCCTCTCAACAAGTCCATTGTTACGCGTACTGTGTGGCATGTGACACCGTCTTGCTGAAACTACATGCAAGTCAAGCTCTTGCATTTTGGGCAAAAAAAAGTTGGATATCATTTCACGGTAGCGCTCACCATTCACAGTTACGTTACGATTCGCAGCATCTTTGAAGAAGTACGGTCCAATGATACCTCCAGCCCATAAACCGTACCAAACTGTGACCTATTCTGGATACATTGGTAGCTCTTGCAATTCTTCTGGCTGATCTTCTCTCCAAAATCGACAATTCTGCTTATTTACGTACCCATTGATCCAAAAATGAGCTTCGTCGCTGAACACAATTTTTCGATAAAAAAGTGGATTTTCAGCCAACTTTCCAAGAGCCCATTCACCAAAAATTCTGCATTGCGGTAGGTTGTTTGGCTTCAATTCTTGCACCAGCTGTATTTTGAAAGGCTTCACACCTAAATCCTTTAGCAAAATTTTCAACGTTGTTGAGTAACAGAGGCCCAATTGCTGCGAACGGCGACGAATCGATAATTGATGGTCATCATTAACAGTGGCCGATACAGCGGCGATATTTTCTTCAGTTCGCACTCTACGTAAGCGTGTTGGTGGTTTGATGTCCGATAATGTAAATTTGGTTCTAAATTTAGTCACAACAGTTCGAATAGCCGCTTCAGTGGGTCGATTAAACTGACCATAAAATGGAAGAAGCGCGCGATAAACTTAAACACGCATTTTTATAATAAAATTCAATGATTTGCAAGAGTTGTTCGTTTGTAAGACGATTCGCGGCTAAATTATAGACCAAACTGAAGATGTTTGACAGTGAAAAAAAACACGAAACGTGCGTCAGCTGTTTGAACTAATAGCTAAAAAATCACCCTTTATTATTAACAAAAAATCGATTTTGTGAAATTTCTACAGTGACCTAATGTCTTAATTAAAATGTCACAAATGGTCACAATGGTTGATGCTCCATCTCCCCACAGCATTTAAAGGTCTCTCCCGAAGCAGTTATTTTCAGACTCATTCTATGAATTTTTCGTATCTCTTTTTTTCACTTTTTCAACCATTAGTTATTCCGGGCACCTATACTTATGCACATAGATTAGATAAAGGAAGTAGAATTGAAAAATTGTTTTGAAGGATCGGACTCATCACCAGATGCTCTTTTCTGTTCAGCTAGGCGGTTGGTGGGACGAGCGTTGTTGTGAATATTCGTGAATATTCTGGAAGTACTTATTTTGTAATAAGCCACAGTAGCCGAGTAGAAAATTATAGAAATTTTTTTTGAAGAATGGTTACAAGAGAAGGTTAGGTTAGGTTAGCCTGGTAGTCATTAAGCCACGCATAGGCCTTTTGGTCCCTAGCGATACCAAATGGAGACCGACCTCTATGAATACAGGAAGTAGACATCGTGTAGGATGTCAGCACTTTGGGCGAATCTAAGTAGAGCTGGGAGATCCGCTTTTCAGACGTCCTCCACACCCTCAAACAGTGGGGTATTTTAAATGCGTTTTTAATAATGCCGGACGAACGCATATAAGGTTTTCTAAAGTTCCCTCAGCATCCTTTCTGCATTTCCTGCATTTGTTCGTGTTAGCAATCCCTATCTTGTATGCTTGTGCAGCCAATAGATTATTACCTTACGGAGAAGATTACAAGAGAAGATTAAATGAAACTGATCAGTAAACATTTTATAACAAATTTAAGGAAAACGGAAATTTTCTAATGGGTATTTAATGATAATTTTTAAAACTTTGGCGGTAAATATTAAATAAAAAAATATAAAAAAATTAGTTAATAGGTTTCTAACTTTTTCGGTGATAGAACCGATTTAGGAGGTAGCATTAAGAAAAAAATTGTTTTTGTCCTTCTTAATACGATCTAATTTAACTATTTTTTTGAATAAGATTTTACTTTTAACAGGACTCGTCTCATTAATAATTTTTCTTTCTTCCGCTCTCCTCTTTTGCAGATACATCTATGTTTGCCACGCTCCCATGGCGCGCACCTGGTGCACAATGCCGCGTGTCAAGCGCTCAACGATGTACATCGCTTTGGTCGCCTTTATGCATCAGTTATCCCGCTTCTTTGATCGCGCCTATTTCCCGGTACACATCGAATGGAATGGCCACACAACGGAGGTGTGCCATGTGGAAACTTCGGATTGGGTACATAGATATTTGAGCGAAGATTTATATTTCTCGATGTATTTCCTATTCCGTGTGATTTTCGTGCATGCCGTACCGTGCATTTTACTCGTCACTCTAAATGTACTACTCTGGTTGGCAATGAAACAGGCAAGGGATCGACGTAAGGCGCTCTTTCGCGATAATTATAAAACTGAAAGCAGAAAAGTACGTGACAGCAATTGCACTACTTACATGTTGATTACGGTGGTATCTGTGTTTCTGGCTGTTGAAATACCTATCGCTATAGTGACATCATTGCATATCGCCTCCTCGTTAATTGGCGAATTTCTTGACTATCGCATAGCAAATATCTGGATAATGTTTACGAATTTCTTTTTGGTGGTTAGCTATCCGATCAATTTTGGCATCTACTGTGGCATGTCGCGACAGTTTCGTGAAACATTCAAAGATATATTTATACCACGGTTTCTTATCAAAAAGGATACTTCCTCCAAGTATTCAATGGTTAATGGACCACGTTCATGCACCAGCACCAATGAGACTGTCCTCTAGTAAATGGTAATGTGGGTACCGTTTCGTGGTGCTGGCGCAGGCGGTAAGAAGTGGCGAAACGGTGCTATGGCAACAAAGGTGGCGCGACAATCGCGACGAAAAAGCGAATATAAAACGAATGTTGATATTATAGCGGAGGAGTCGATAGTGGTGATGGCCGCAGTGGAGGAGGGCAAGAACGAAGTTAGAGTGTTGAATGAAGAGAGCGAGAGTGGGAAAGGTTTAGTGTAAGTGAGGGTAGAGTAGTTTTCGGGAGTATGTAAAGTTATTGAGAGTATATTATATAATATTATAATTTTGACTACACGCAATTTGAAGTTACACATTGGGTGTTTAAATTAAGCTTACAAATTTTTAAACTATTTTTATTCTTTAATTTTTTATTTATTTATAAATTTGTGTAATGTTATCAATGAAACTACGTATGTGCCATCGAAAGTTAAAACGTTGAACTATGTTGCTAGCAATTTGCTTAATTTTGTAGAGATGATTTTGGATTTTGCCTAAAATAAGCAGGATAGGCATAACTCGCATTACCAACTATTTGGCAAATTTGATTTAAATAAACTTTCGTAATATTTTTAATAGCACTGTACGGCTGCCGGCTGGGGAATTGATGAACCTAAGCTTTTCTGAAAGCCTGGGGGGTATGTAGGAAATAAATTTCTCAGCATTCGCGGTATGGCGATTCTAAGCGCTTCTTTTTCTATTTGAAGTTGCTGGTAAAATTTATTCAAATACAAATATTATTACTTAAAATGGTTTTTCTACGAGTTCTCGAGTATGAGGAATCTGAAGGAGGAATTTACTATTACCAGAAATGGTTGATAGAGTGCGCTTTGGTACAAGAAAACAAGAAAAGTTCCATATTTTAGCCTTTTTTCCACAAGAAGGCCATAAAACCATAACGCAAAGACCTCCATACCTCAAGGAGAACTTGATTTCATCAATTCTCAAGAAAAACCGAAAATGTTCTACAGTATATTTATTATGCTCAATATTTTAAATAGCTTAGATTTGCATTTAGTCACCGCCTATGGCAATAATGACCTTACGAAATCGAGTCACACTTTTCGTTAATTTCTGCGCGTTTTCATGTGGAAATTTCCTCCAACCTCTTAGTCCTGTAATGGCCCTAAAACATTTGCTAACTCCAGTCCACAAAAAATAATCATAACCCGATCAAATCAGGGTCCCTACTTTTTACCTTCGTTTATATTTTTGTATAATTTTTTAGGAACTCTCAAAGATTTTGTAAATAGACATTTTTCATTTAATTCAATTTCCTTTTTCCACTGAACTGAATTACCATAACAACTCGCCAAACTTGCTGATGCCATATTTTAAAGCTTAAGTAGAAACCCTTGTGTCATAGTCGAATATCCTTGTCACAGTGAATATCATGCACTGGCTGCATACATAATTAATTTTTAATTCGATATTCTTGTAGAAAATTCACTTTTCAAATACTGAAAAAATCCATTGTAAAAAAAAAAATTGTTTATGCTCCTGCGATGATTTTTGATACAAACTTTCATTTTCTAAAAAAATATTTCCTCGCACTTTAGCCAAATACTATATTCTGTGCTTTTAATCTAAGTGGCATCTCCTAACGCAGATTTGTTCTAAATTTAGTGTGGTTGGGCAGAGAGCAGATAAACGAAAGAGCCCCCCCTCGTATGTGCATGTTTATGAGCGTATAAATATAATATAAAAAAACTATTTACACAAACAAAAGTTTTGTAATAAATAATCACTAATAATAACTAATCCCTACACGAAAGAAGTAAATTTGTAGCGCTTTACTGTACTGATAATTTTAAATTCAGATATATAAAAATCCTAAAAAAATCGTTGGTGAAGTTGCTAAAATGTCTTGTGTGTATAATTATTTTGTTCCTTCATAGGTGATCACCCTGTTCGAGAATATTTTTAGTTTAACACTTCCCTCAATTGACATTTTATGAAAATTAATGTTGAAATATACTATTTACTTACCCTAATTAAATCATTTGAATTATTGTGGCAACTCTTTTAAAAATATTTCCGCATTAAGGTGTATTTACATACTTTCCGGTGATTGCAAGATTTCAAAAAATTTACGTGTTTAATTCTTAAAATTTTCTGGTTAATTGGCAAGCCGTTCGAAAAATATATCAAATTGTGGAAGCCCTACTTAAAATGTTTGTGCAATATTTTTGCCATATATTTCTGCATCATTTAAATTGCATGCGTCTGTTTAATTATTTTAATTTTTGAGATAGAATTTTCAAAAATATGTGAATTACTTTCACAGCTTACACGCAAAATTGTTATGGGGTACTTAATTTGTATATTTAGATAATTTGAGTTTTAGGATATGTGGCAGGCCAGTGAATAAATATTTATGCATTAAAGGCACTAAATACTTACAATATTGCAACAATTAAATCGGCTACAATTTTTAATTTATTTTATTTTTTGGATAACTGGCAACTCTGCTCAAAACTATATCAAGAGTAAAGAATTTGCATACAACTTTCGTTTGCTACCAATACTTAAATATGCCACTTATTTGCCATATTTTATTAATTTGAATTATTTGTGGCAACTCTGTTTAAAAATGTAGCTCCATTAAAATGCGTTTAATTACTTCCGGCTTTGCATACAAATTTTGTTTGATATAAATATTGAAATGTATCACTTAATTTCCATATTTAATTAATTTGATTTATTTCCGGCAGCCCTATTAGAAAATAATATTACATTAAAATGTGCTTAGTTACTTCTCGCTAGATATCAATTCTTGAAAATTGTAAATAAACTTACATATTTAATTAATTTTAATTTTAGACAGCTGGAAACCCTTTTCAAAAATATACCATATACTTAAGCAATTTCACACAGTTTTCGTCTAATACAGAAATTTTAATATACCATTTAATTAATTTGAATTATTTGCGGCAGCCCTGTTTTAAAATGTTACTCCATTAAAATGCTTTTAATTACTTTTGGACATATACCATTTTCTCAACATTTTAATTACCTTACATGCTCAAATTCTCTTATTTTATAGATAGTATGTATAGGATAGTTGGCAACTCTGCTCAAAACTATATCAAGATTAATTATTTTCATACAACTTTTGTTTGCTACCAATACTTAAATATACCACTTAATTACCATATTAAGTTGAATTATTTGCGGCAACCCTGTTTAAAAATATTAGTTCATTAAAATGCTTTTAATTACTCCTGGTTAGATAACAATTTTCCAACATTTTCATTACATGCTCAATTTCTCTAATTTTTTGGATAGTTGGCAACCCTGCTCAAAACTATATCAAGATTAAGTATTTTCATACAACTTTCGTTTGATATAAATATTGAAATATACCACTTAAGTACGATATCTAATTAATTTGAGTTATTTGAGGCAACCCTGTTTAAAAATATTACCACATTAAAATGTGCTTAATTACTGCTAGCTAGATACCAATTTCTCAACATTTTAATAAACTTACATATTTAATTTATTCAATTTTTTAAATAGCTGGCAGTCCTGCACAAAAATATATCAAGACGAAAGCATTTTCGCACTGCTTTCATCTACTACCATATTTATTTAGCTTGAATTTTTGCGGCAACCCTGTTTAAAAATATTACTACATTAAAATGTGCTTAATTATTTTTTCCTGGATTCACATTTTTCCACATTTACACACAATTTTACATGTTTAACTAATTTTATTTTTTGGATAGTTAGCAACTCTGCATGAAAATATACTTGTACTAAAGTTTTCGGAAAGCCTGTTTATTTTATACTTATAGTATTGTTTATAATTTTTTCTCTATGTTGTCGGAAGATCTGCCTCTCAGCCCTTACGAGACCACATACTGACCTATATCTCTGAAATCGGTTGAGATATCAAAATTAAGACCCTGAAAGGCGAATGCTTTCGAATTTGTTTTCTCTATTTTAGACAGTTGAGAGTAATCTGCGAAGTTGTTATGGATTTTAGGTAACATGCTAACTTAGAAACCAAAACTTATCCGTAAAAAACTAGCTGTACAATACTATTGTGATTGCTTTGTAAAAATAATAGAAAATATGCATTTAAAATAATCTTAAATATTTCTTGTTTGCCTATATTTTTATTCTAAATACAGTAGATTCTGTTTTTATGCGGTTTTGAAATAGTGCGGTTTTTAAAAAAATTAAAAAAATGTATGTCGACCTATCGGGAATTGTTCATATAAACAAGATTCTAAACCAGCTAAGCAAAAACTCATCACAGATTACATCAGAAATGCTAACCCTACAAGTATGGAACCGCCTGCATCACCATCTAGATCAGACGTGTACATTACCTCAAGTGACGAAAGTGATTTTACACCAAATCCTAAACGAATGCGCAACATGCGGGTATTGTCTGATTCTATTTCTGACGATGTAAATTTTTTTTCGATTCTGACGTTTCTTAAATAAAGATATAATTTTCAAAAATACAACTTTTTGTATTTTGCGATTTTATTTAATTATTTCAGATTCATGCGGTGTATGGAACGTATCTATAGTTATAATATGGGACTAGTACCTTTTTTTTATGCGATTTTATTGCATTATTTCAGATTTATGCGGTTCTTAGCACTTTTGAAACGTATCTATAGTGTTACTATAGAACTGGTAGCTTTTTTTATGCTTTTTTTTATGCTGTTTCTTACGGAACGTATATACCGCATAAAAACAGAATCTACTGTACTTTACATGTTACTCATACGCCGTGTCTAGCTCGAAGGCCAACACTTGTGTCGAGATGGTTAAAAACACATACTTACTTAGAATATTACGCATATAAACAAAGAAGGACTTGAAATAATATTTTCCGTATGCAGCTGTGCTTTTCCTGGCTTAGTTGAATAGAGAGCCTTAAGCCACATGCAAATAATTGTAAATACATGTGTGCATAGGTATATACTTAATTGAATATAAGTATACTTAAACATATGTAGATTTACACAAACACAATTACACACACTTAGGCATATTTAATACTATTCGTTGCATTTGCGATTAGTTAAGCCAATTATGCAGGTGCTAAATATAAATAATGGCAAATATACAAACCCAATGTCCTGCACAAATGTGCTGGTGCATGTACCTATTATTGATGTATATGTTTATGTATGTATGTATGTATCTAAGAGTAGCGAATGATTCACAAGTAGACCGATAGCGTTTTGAAAATGTGTGTGCGTGCGATTTTACACTTATGTAGCTCACTTAGTTTATATTTGCCGCTTATGTAAGCTTAGCTAATTAAGAATTGAAAAATAAATCAAATTACAATTTTAAATTTCAAAACAATAGAGTATAACAATAAGCAAGAACATTAAAAACGAAAAACCAAAGAATCGACTAAAATATTTTAAAATATATATAAAAATATTATTTAGGTATCTACTCTTAGTGCAGAAATTAAAAACATGAAAAATAAGCAAATTTTGCAACAACAAAACGAACGTACTCATTTAAATTTGTAAACCTGCTGAGCCCCTACGTTTACCGATTTAAATGATTAGCAATGTGTATGTGTTTGTATACGCACATGCCTATGCATGTATGTAGTTGAGTGCGCTTGTGTGAGTGCAACCAAGTTTAAGCAACTTTAAATTCGATGTTTCTAAATGTTAGAATTAAAAAAAAATGAAATAACAATAAATAAATATGCTTGCAAAGAAAAAAATCAAAAGTGCAAAGTGTGTATATGAATTTGTATTTGTTATGAACAAGGCTGTAAGTAAATGCTAAATATATAAGTTAAAGAAATTAAATATTTCAATAAAACTACTACACACCTGCTATAACATTCAATTATTGTATATATGTACGCATAAATAGCACAAATTGTTAATAAAAAATATAAAAAAATTGAATTTAAGTGACGCATTAATGTTGCGCAACACTTCATGTACGTTTTGTAAGCATTTCATAACAATGTAGCGAAGGCGGGATATGGTATGAGATTTTAATGCAATGAAATATTTACGAATAGCTGTTAAGTTGTTATAAGTCTTATTACTATTAATAAAATTCAATATTGTGAATGTTACGCTGAATTGTGAAATAAAATTTCAAGATTGTGTAAATAAATCACTTACGAAGTTGTTTTATGTAAAATGGTTACGAGGCATTCGAAATAAAATTGGATAATCGATATTCGCGCAAATAGCAGAGAATTTCTCCAATACATGAAGCACACTTTCGCGATAGCCTGGAATATAAATATACCAACTCATACCAGATTGAAATATGCAAAACTATAAGAGGGAATTCCAGCAAACAACCAACTCTGCATCACATTACTAAAAATGTATTATAATTTAAAGCCTAAAAATATGCAATTGTTTCGCTTATGCATAATATGCAGGTAATGGAAATAGCTTTTTCATTATTATTATTTTTTTATAATTATTTTGTTGTTGTATCATTGTATTGAAATGGCTGAAATCCCAACTGAGGAAGTATAAGATAGAAAAAGAAAATTCCAATAAAGCAAAATTGCTTTGTTTTGGTTTTATTGCTCAAATTCAATTTTCATTCAAACTTTCATGCGGCGATAACATCCAAATTGGAGTTAAAGAGGAGAAATCCAGATGAAATTTTGCTTGATTCGATAGGTGCGAGTGCTTTTTCTTTAGCTGAATGCTAACTATCGATATCGATGACTATGATATGGCAACTGAAGATTTCAAATTGTGTTAACATTTCTGTTCAGTACGGTTTTGCAAGTCATCATGAATCGTTTCATGCAAAAACAAGGCAAAAAAAATTGTGGAAATTTACTTGAAAAAAAAAACAATATAATAATAATAAAAACAAATCTGCTCGCGAAGTTCATAGAGCACTTCGTCTATTTTACAATCAACAAAATCGGCCAAGCAAGCAATTCGCAGCAAGCAATTCGTGCAGTTATTGATTGTTTTCGCACTAATTTTACTCTTCTCAATTCAAAACCATGACCAAGCCAAAAAAATGGGCGTACCGTAGAGAATATTGTTGCTGTAGCGCGAAATGTTGCAGAAGACGCCGAAATGTCTATTATTTGTCGTTCTCAACTTTTTGGTCTTTGTCCTTTGACTGGGTGGGAAATTTTACGTAAGGATCTTGGCTTATGTGCCCATAAAATATGCAAGAATTGAACCCAAATGACCAAGTTGCCGTCGCACTTATGCACATTGGGCTGATTTAGATTTATTATTCAGAGTTATTGGCGGCCGCCGTAGGCGAATGGGTTGGTGCGTGACTACCATTCGAAATTCACAGAGAGAACGTAGGTTGGAATCTCTGTGAAGCGCCAAAATGTAGCAAATGTTTTTTCTAATAGCGGTGACCCCTCGGCAGGCAATGGCAAACCTCCGAGTGTATTTCTCCCATGAAAAAGCTCCTCATAAAAATATCTGCCGTTCGGAGTCGGCTTAAAACTGTAAGTCCCTCCATTTGTGGAACAACATCAAGACGCACACCACAAATAGAAGAAGAAGCTCGGCCAAACACCTAGAAAGGGTGTATGCGCCAATTATATATATATATATAATATATAAGTATATTGGAAAACGTGTTCAAAGGTTGAACTGATCGAAGTGATCATTTAACTCATTGTCGCGGTGGATGTATGCCGGATATTCCCAAAAATTCCATAAAATTATCTACCAGATTATAACATAAAAATTCAAAAAAAAAAAAAGTTTCAACAATAGGTATTTCTGTTTTCTTAAAAAAACACTCCTTACTTTGAGAAGCTGAAGTCAAAACTGTTTCAGCACTTGAAGTGTTCGAAAATTATATACTGCGAAATGCTCCTAATAGTTGCATAGTTGAAAAATGTGAGAAGTTCGCGCAGAATACCAATTCTTTGGTACTATAAATGTACAAAGATTTATGACTTAATTGATAAAAGTTCCATGGATGACATCAGCTAATACCAAAAAATATTTCTTAAGCATGCATTACGTTTTCGACAGTTTGAGGTTCTAACACAGAATCCCTAGAAAAGAGAAGAACAGTATCTCTCTCTTTCACTCTCGTTTAGTTTCAGTGTTGTTAATGGCGTCGTCGACTGTCCAGTTCTACTTGAGTGGATAAGCTTTAATGTTCCATAGAGAAGTTTGCGCAATATTTAACCTTTTTATGGGGAAAACTTTAAGCCTAAATTTGCGCGTAATGCACCCATTGCACTTAGATACTATAATTCATTATCCAATTCTAGCCTACTTGGTTTCGCTTATCTATATCTCATTTTGTAAAAATTGTAAATTTAGTTACTTGACTTGTTTTCCTTAACATTTTTTTTTATTCTGTAATGTAATTTGTGCTGTAGCTTAATAAAATAAAGTAAAATAAAATAAAAAAAATAAAATTAAATAAAAGTAAAAAATTTAAAAAAATTAAAAAAACATAAAATAAAATAAATAAATAATAAAAATATAGTTTTTGCTTTTCTTTCTTGAAATCAGAAAATCAGGATTGTCCATTTTTTTCTTTTCAGCACTTACTTAAAATGGAAAATCGCCCTTAAAAGGAGTGATGATTTTCATCCACCTTATTGTGTTCGGGTATGCTCAAAGGGACTGTTGGCTCAACATTTTGTGAAGACATCTGCTTTAAGACAAAATTTTTATCATTCAAATCTCAACTTCAGTCGTATAATTTTCACTGAACTTGAAAACAGAAATCAGTTTTGTTTTTTTTGTGCATGTGCATTGTGGTAGCGCGCTCAACTGGTCGCTGAAACCTTACAACATTTTTCGTCAAATTCCGTTCCTTACGAGAAAACCGGCAAACATTACTTCGTGAGGAGAAAGGCGACTAGTCGGTATTGCTACAACCAAGCCTTTCTAACGTCCTCAGCCTCTTCATTATTTTGGCTATTACATCGTTTGCAAATCTCCAATCTTACACACAGCCCAGTACAATATCCCAGTTGCGCGTGCAACTACAGTTTCCAACCAGTGATTTTATTATATGTTTTTCTATTCAAAGCGGGCATAGGGCAAAACAAGTTGCTCAAGCTAGCTACTGCTTTGTTTTGCATTGATTTCTTTGTAAAACCAAAATATTGATTTGAATGAATTAGAGGCTGAAGGGTCGCAAGAAGTCGATTATTTCAAAGAAACTAAGCACTAAGACCAAAAAAGGAGAACATACTTTTTTACCGGAATCATCAAATATATCATATTTTAATAAACATTTAATAAATTGAATCCAAGTAAATAAAAGTTATATATATTATATATATTAATAAAAGTAAATTAATTAAATTTAAACTTGAAATTCAATATTTTTAACAAACATTTTGGAAGAATATAGAGACTTAGGAAGAATCGTTTTGAAAGAATCTACAGAAATCGGGGTTTTAATTATTAATAAATTTAAGTATATAAAAATATTTTTTCATAATGGACTATGGTTAAGTTCGTGCGGTTTTTTTTCGAAATTTGAAACTTTATTGACGTAAAATGGTTACAAATTTAATATTCAAAGTATTGTCCATCGCTTGCTACTACTTTTTCCCATCTTTCTGGCAATTCACGGATTCCCTTTGTGAAAAATTCGGTCGGTTTTGCCGCAATCCACGAATCGATCCATTTTTTGACTTCATCGTAATTACGGAAGTGCTGGTCAGCCAGGCCATGTTGCATCGATCGGAAGAGATAGTAATCGGATGGCGCAAGGTCTGGACTATACGGCGGGTGGGGTAGGACATCCCATTTGAGCGTTTCTAAGTATGTTTTGACCACTTGTGCAACATGTGGCCGAGCATTGTCATGTTGCAAAATAACTTTGTCGTGTCTATCGGCGTATTGCGGCCGTTTTTCTCGCAGTGCTCGGCTCAAACGCATCAATTGTCGTCGGTAGACATCCCCCGTAATCGTTTCATTCGGTTTCAGTAGCTCATAATACACAACACCCAGCTGGTCCCACCAGATACACAGCATAACCTTCAGGCCATGAATATTCTGCGCCGACGTCGATGTTGAAGCATGGCCAGGGTATCCATACGTTGCCCGACGTTTTGGATTGTCGTAATGGACCCACTTTTCATCGCCAGTCACAATTCGATGCAAAAAACCCTTTCTTTTGTGCCGTTGAAGCAGTTGTTCGCATGCCATAAAACGGCGTTCAACGTCTCTTGGCTTCAATTCATACGGCACCCAATGGCCTACCTTTCGGATCATTCCCATGGCTTTTAAACGTTTGGAAATGGTTGATTGATCAACTCCCAAAGTTTTTGCAACCTCTTCTTGCGTTTGAGCCGGATCTTGATCGAGCAATTCCTCCAATTCGGTATCCATGAACTTTGGCGGCGCACCCTCGCGTTCTTCGTCTTCCAAGCCAAAATCACCACTTTTAAAGCGTGCAAACCACTTCTGGCACGTTCGCTCAGCTAGAGCATGCTCACCATAAACTTCCACCAAGATACGATGACTTTCGGCTGCTTTTTTCTTCATATTAAAATAATGAAGAAGAATTCCCCGCAAAAACACATTATTTGGCACGAAATTCGACATTTTCAAGTGTGGTAAAAATATTGTTGTTTACGCTTCAAATAAAAAACTTATACTGACGTTTGTGCCTTACGACAGTAGCTCTCCAATGAATGTTTGGAAATGTGGATCGATGGAATAATAATCAAGTTACGCCATCTGTTGTAAAACCGCAAGTAACTTATTCATAGTCCTATTAGAACTCACTTCAGATGAAAATTGAATTGAAACTTAATAGGCCTGCGGAAAAATGTTGTATTAACAGCATTAAAATAGTGATATTGCGAACAAAAAATTGTCATGTGGCCCCTTCACGTTCTAAAAAAAAATAAAATTCGTGAGATGGTACGATTACACATTAGAAGTCTAAGTCGGCAAATATTTGGCTGAGTTATTCAAGTTTTTCTTAAGGGGTCCCGGTGGTCTAGAGCTCGAAAATTTAGGGTATTTTCAGGAAGTTCCTTTTACAATAAATAAACGAAAAACGAGATTTAAATTTTTAAGGCTTTTTATTTAACTTCTTTTACATACAAAAATGAAAAAAAAAATTCTTTTTAATTTTAATAATTTAAAAAATGGCGCTGCAGTTGGCCCTCCCGAAAAATTGGACCTGGCCGGTGTTGTCCAGTTTGGCTCTTATATTTATCTGAAACACAAAACCAAAAAAATTACTAATCAGTATGACTGTAGCAATGTCCCGTACTAGAATGAAAAAATAATAATAATTTGTCAAAATGACGCGGCTTTGAATTTCGGGGTTTTTCTCAGTTTTTTAGTAAAAAAATACGAAATAATTGTATTAATAATATGATTCTAGTGCGTCCGATAGCCATTGATGTTGTGAATAAAATATTAAAATTTCAGATGAGTCGGTTGAATAGGTTTTTTTTCTACAACACCAGGCCGAAAACAAGGTGTTGATATAATTTAGTTTAAAGTTTTGAGAGCGGCCGCCTAACGAATCTGACTCTTCCTGCTAAAAGGGCTGTAGAATCTAAAATTCTGGAAATATCCTTCCAAAAATTTTACAGTATATTCTTTAAAGCCTTTCGAAATATAAAAAAATCGATTTTTTTAATTCTAGACCACCGGGACCCCTCAAAGCTGTCTTCTAAAAAGACTAAAATAGCATACAAAATTTTATTTTATTTTTTATTAAAAATAAATTAGTAAATGCAATTAAAAAAATAATTTTTTTAGAACTAATTTTATTTATAAAAAGTCGATGAATTCAGAAGTATTTTGAAACTGGTTCAGCATAGGTTAATCTTAACCCTTTCCAATCTAGAGGTGACTTTCACTCACTTCTCTGTTTAGTGCGGAAATGCGATGTGCTGTACAATATATTGGAATAATCATATAAAGAAAAATTGCAAAGACTAATATTAGAAAATTATTTTCGTAATATTATTATATGAAAATTACATTAAATCTTTTTAAATAAAAAAATACCAGTCTAACGGTTAGACGCGATAGAAGTGAAACCTTCCGTAAAACAAACTGAGAGAGAATAAGACGAAAGCAGCATTAGGAGCGGGATAATTATAGGTTCATTATAATATTGCTATAAAGTTCATATTTTATTTTCTTCATTTTATTATTATTCATCCTCAATGTTTTCAATTTCAACAAATGATACGAGTGGCTTATGATAGATAAAATATGATACAAATGCTTTGGTTTCGATGTTGTCAACATGTCTTTGAAATACCGCGTCAATTGTTGTTTTTGATCGTGTTGTCGGTTCAGTGCGATTGTTACACATTTTTAAATTGAATGTTGTATTGAGAAAGTCAATTAAAGGAACCGCTGTGTCCAATGCAAAATTTACGTTAAAATCGCCACTTAAAATCATTGGAACTTTATTGTAATCTTTTCTAAGTATCCGCGATACTTCTGGTGTATACTTTATTAAATTTTTGTGAATGAATTCCGTGATGCTATTTATTGATTTTTTTTTTCTGTCGATACTCACGACACTTTTCTGTATTATTTTTTGGCATAATTGCGGTAAATATTTAAAAATGAAAATATTTACGAATATAAAAATACACACGCGGTTGCTATTATGAGCGTCCCCAGCAAAACCTGCGTGACCGAAACTCTAACACAATTACATTTTTTTCAATGTTACAAACACATATGCACGCAGGTTTTGCTGGGGCGTGACCGAAACTCTAACACAATTACACATATGCACTCGTATTTGTTTGAAAATCGACTTTTTTTTTGGTTCTCCGTCACCTTTGGAAAATGTGTAAACAGTAAGCAAACTTTATTCAAATATTTTCCCTCATTTTTGCATCAGTAAAATTAAACAAACGCCGTAGCCGAATGGGTTGGTGCGTGACTACTATTCAGAATTCACAGAGAGAACGTCAGTTCGAATCTCGGTGAAAACACCAAAATTAAGGAAAACTATTTTTCTAATAGCGCTCACCCCTCAGCAGGCAATAGCAAAACACCGAGTGTATTTCTGCCATGAAAAAAAGCTCCTCATAAACATATCATAAAATAAAATAAAATAACTGTATAAAAAAATTTTTTTTCTTGTGATTCGAACCAAGAATTTTGGATCGGAAGCTCACATTGCTAGCCGCTCGGCTACCGCGCCATGCTGTCGGCGCTGGCCTTAAAGTTATTTAATTCGTCGCTACGTTTATATGTAATATTCGTAGCCAAGAGTGTCGCTTTTTTCGTTTCACTTTTTCTCAAATCACTCCCAACGATTCTAAAGAAGTTTTCACTTCAAAATTTTATGAGTTACTTTATGTGCGTAATCATTTTATGTTAGAGGTAAGAAATTCACCAAAAGCGTTACGAAACGCTTCGAGTTGCTGGTTGGTGCACGCAGAAATGGGCTCGAGTGCAAAGGGCTAATTCATATTTTTCCAAATCTTAAAACATAATAAATTGTATTATTCCTTTAGAAATGTTAAAACATAATAAAGTTTATAATTGCTTTGAAAAGATGTACCGAGTTTATTTTTTTGTTTTTGTATGGAGAGTGGCACACCCTAACAAATTCATTTGTACGTGAGCTACAGTGCATATTTTCATGCTAAAAATTAATAAATCTGTTTGTTTTCTCCGCCTCTATGGCTGTTTGACCAGTTTGATTGATCGGCTCTATTACGCTTTGACCAGCTTGCGGTAGGGATGCAAATATTTATTTAAATGAATTTGCATTCTAATTTTGTATTCTAGATAAGCTGGAGAGTATGACTTTCTAAGGAAACAACTGCAAAAAAAATTATTATCGAAGGAAATGTAAATAAGTACTTAAGTAAGCGCAAAGAGGAAAAAAAACAAAGTGTAATTATTTTGTGGGAAATGTTTGTATTTCCATATTAATATTCAAGTGAGGTTGGGTAGCCAGTCTCAGAATTCAGTAAGTATGCAACTTAGGGTATCACAAAAGGGTTAATCATATATTTTCATACGAAATGGTGTTTAGAGAATGTGTGGAGTCGGCGTGTTTGGGATTGTTTTCCAATAAAATTAACTTGGAACTACTCCAATGACGTAAAAGAAACTCAATAAATTATTAAAGGTTTACAAAGAATTCCTAACAAAGAGAATCAACTTCAAGGATTTTTAACCTTTACACACGGATGGGGCAAAACGGATTCAACAAATTGCTTTAGTCCAGTTCAAAGAAATTTTAACGCTCTTAGAAATGCCGTTTTCACTAACTCTGACTCTATATTCGCGACAAAAAGGGAAGCAATAGAATTCAAAAGAAGGCGTCAGAAATTTGACCACTTTCCGATTTGTCAATAACTGCATATCCGCGTATGTACAGTTTGTCTTATAAATATTGTCATATGAAATTATTTGAGAAGGAAAAATGCTTCAGTGGATTTCGAAAGTAGTCCACATATGTATTTATTTATTAATTTTTATAACAAACTAAACTTATTTCATTTGTAACCCACTTCTTCACAAATTGAGTACTTTAATGTATATTTCACTCTTTCTGCCATATACTGCTTTCCTAAACATAAAAATTCTAAGATCTTATATTTTAATTTTGATAAAACTTTCGAAGACCTTTTTATCGCAGGCAGAGATTTCAAGGCAAAGACTATCTTATGAGAATTCAGAATATCGAACATAAATGGAAAAACTTTTATGATACAGTAATGGAAAACAAATGTAACTTTTTTAAGCTTTGGAGAAGCAACTTATTGGCCAACTGAAGTGGCCTGATTGGATTGGTTGTTATATCATGAAAAATATTGAATGTGAATACCTGGAAAAAATCCAAAGTTTTGACCTTTCAGCTGACCATTCTCGAATATTATTGAGCTATGAAACCATGTTCTCTCTTTAACAAATCATACGAATACTGATACGCGACAACTCCCATCAATAGAAAGCGCAAACTTTGGACAGCTCAAATGATCAACATCAACTCAGCTGATAACTAGAAAATTTTAAAATTATTTAAATACATTTGCACATTAAAAAAAAAACTCAACCAAAATATCCTATGATCAAAAAGTACCGGGAAGGTGATGTGGACTTGTTTTCTTCGATTGCCAAGGTGTAGTGTACCATGAGTACCTTGCATCGGGCCAGACAGTCCGTTTTGTATGTCGCAAACGGCCGGAAATATGGGCAAACAATTCTTGGATTTCGCATGATGATTTGACCAAGCACTAAGTAAATACCATTGTGCAAACCTATTCACCTGATATGGCCCCATCCGACTTCTTTTTGTTTCCCAAGTTGAAGTTACAACTCCGTGGAAGGGGATTTCAGTCGATAGAGGGGATCAAAGAGAACGCGACAAAGGAGCTGAAGGCCATCCCTTCGTCGGCCTACCAGGGGAGCATGGAGGACTGGGTTAAGTGTTGGCACATGTGTGTTGCTTCAGACGGGTCATATTTTGAAGGAGATAAATAAATTTCAACGGGAGAGCCAACTTATTGGCCTTCAGACCCAAAAAAGATTCCAGACCTTGTTGATTTTTGTGTCATCAAAGGTTTATCGTACCTGCAGATAACTTGTAAATCCTGCCTGGATCTTTCTTCTGACCATTCGCCAGTGATAATCACAATAAATGATAAACTCGAAAATAGGCCCCAAAACTGTCAACTTACCAACAGCCGTACAAATTGGACTCAATTTAAAACCATTTTGACGTCGACACTTGGCATAAAAGTTGCACTAAAAAACGAGGAAGATATAATCGAGGCTACCGAATATCTTACAAAATGCATCCAGGATGCAGCGTGGTCATCCACCACTCATGTGAGTCCTCATACTCGTACACAAAGAAATTCAAGCATCGGTATCTTCCTAAGAAACAAACTGAAAGAGAAGCGCCAGGCAAGAAAAATATGGCAACAAACAAGATTTCCTGAATATAAAAGCCGTTTTAATACATTATCAAAAGAAATAAAATTATTATTGAAAGAGCAACACGACAAAGAAATGAGGCAGTTTCTATGGGGTTTGGAACCAACACACCTCACCAATTATTCCCTGTGGAAAGTCAGCAAAAAAGTAAGTTCCACGAAAGAGTACCGTCCACCACTTCGTAAAAAAGATGGTTCATGGGCGAAAACCGCAATCGAGAAATCTGAGCTTTTTTCTAAATATCTAAAAAATATTTTTACACCAAACGATACTGAAGCTGATCTTTGTTTTGACAGCACTGTTGCTGCCTTTTTAAACGAACCCTACCAAATGGAGCTACCGATGAAGAAGTTCACCAAAAGTGAAATAGTTAGCACTATTAAAAAGCTAAAAGATCACAAGGCACCAGGATATGATCGCATCACGGCCGAAATTCTCAAAAAACTACCTCCTGAACCCTATAATTTCATTACCCATTTGTTTAATGCGTGCTTAACCAGAAACATTTTCCCAGCTCAATGGAAAGTAGCAGAAATTAAAATGGTGCTCAAGGCAGGAAAACCAGGCGATGAAGTGAAATCCTATCGCCCTATCAGTCTTCTACCAATACTGTCAAAAGTTTTTGAAAAGATCTTCCTTAAACGTTTAATGGGTTTTATCGAACGCGAACAAATAATTCCGAAACATCAGTTTGGTTTCAGGAATGAGCATTCGACAATTGAGCAAGTCCATAGACTTGTCGAAAAAATACAAACAGCGCTCGACCGAAAACAAATCTGTTCAGCAGTTTTCCTAGACATATCACAAGCCTTCGACCGAGTGTGGCACCAAGGCCTACTCTTTAAAATAAAAAAGAAATTACCACTAAATGCCTATTTGCTCATTAAATCATATCTAAACCAACGAATGTTCTACGTAAATTACGAAAATGAAATTTCCAATTTCCAACAAATTAAAGCTGGGGTCCCACAAGGCAGTATATTAGGTCCAATCCTGTACTTAATTTTTACACACGATCTGCCAACCTCAAAAGGTGTACTAACTGGCACTTTTGCCGATGACACCGCTATTATGGCGACAGCAGTGGATCCCGTGGAAGCCTCTTATATGCTCCAAATAAGCATAAATAAAATCTCCAAATGGCTCCGGAGCTGGCGGTTGAAAGTAAACGAACATAAATCTCAACACGTAACCTTTACCACAAAAAGAACCACCTGCTCACAAATCAACTTAAACCGTATTCCAATTCCGCAATGTGATAGTGCTAAATATCTAGGCATTCATTTGGATAAACGGCTTACGTGGAAAACGCATATCTTTACAAAAAGGAAAGCTCTAGGTTTAATATTTCGTAATATGTACTGGCTGCTAAACCGCAAATCCACCCTCTCAATGGACAACAAACTTATCCTCTACAAATCTATGATAAAACCAGTCTGGACTTACGGAATCCAACTGTGGGGTACTGCGTCAAATTCAAACTTGGAAATCCTGCAGCGTTTCCAGTCCAAGACTCTACGCACCCTAGTCAACGCTCCGTGGTACGTGACAAATGCCCAAATTCATCGAGACTTAGACATCCCTTCAATAAAAGAGGAAATTCAAAATGTAGCCAGTAAATACCGAAATCGACTTCAATCGCACCCAAATGAGCTGGCCTCTACCCTCATGTCACCATCATGTGTCTTTCTAAGGTTGAAAAGAAAAACACCAATCCAGCTCGTCCAAGAGCCATCTATAAAATATTGAATTAATTTATTTATTATTATATTTATTAGAAAGGATATTTCACTGGAAATATTCCTTTAATACTAAAATCAAAGCCACTCTTAAATGTAACCAAATATTTGTAAAATGTCTTCTAAGAATTGTGAGTATAGACAGAATACAAAATAAAGTTTTAAATAAAAAAAAAAAAAAATAAATAAATTTACCTGAAATTTAATTCTGTTTTTTTTATTTAAACATTCCCGGCACTTTCTGATCATAGGGCATATGTTTGTATTAGAAAAAATTAATTAAAAAAGATAGTATATTCGGCATAGTCTCAAAATTTCTTTTAAATGTTAATATTATATTTGTTGTGACTATTTTTATGTTAATATTATATTTGTTGTGACCACCTGTAGCATCTGTTACCGTTCTAACTTCCTGAGCATTCATGAAATTAGATTTTTTAGGTCATATTCTTGTGGAATCTTTTCCTCTGTGAAGCATTGCATCAAGCTGCTTTTGCTTCTAGGACAACTTTGTTCTGATTTTTTTTCAAATGCGACCTTAGGAAGAGCTTGACTTGAAATTAAATAAGTTATATTACCTCATTAGTAGGCGCTCAAGTTTATCAATCCGCAACAAATTACTTACTTACAAACAAACATTAAGACCGGTTTTGACTTACGGGATACAATTTTAGTGATACGCTAGCATAAAGTACGTCACTTCTATACAACGTCTGCAAAACAAAATCTTGGAGCATATTAAACGGGCCATACTGCTGTACGAGTATATAGGGAGTAGCGACTTTCATCGTGATTTTGGCATGCCAACTGTGACTGAAGTAAGGAGAAACAAATTTGATTTAGCTCATAAACAGCTAATAAAAATGCATGTCAACGATGCAGCATCCAGCTTGCCTCGGATTAATTCTTTTAGAAGAGGATTGAAACGCACAACGGTAGTTGACCTTATGGAGAGCGAAGAGCGATTATATTGTAAAATGCTTCTTAAACCAAGTTAAATTATCTAACAGAAATAGCTTTTTATTGCCTATAGTAGGTGCAACTGTACAATGCTTCTAAAAGATGAATACGAATCGATAATAAAACATAAAAAATGCGTCTACAAATTTGCGATTCCAGGACCGCAGTAATGGCACAAATTACCGCAAGGCAATACCAATAAATCCGACGCCGGCATGGATAGCACTTTATAGTACACACAAGCACTAGCCAGGAAACGCAAATAAGCGGCAAAAGTAGGCACCAAAACAAACGCTTAAAAATTTGGGACCAAATACGCCCCAAGTTTGCACCAACAAACAAACGCCAAAAAGTATGCAGTGTCATTTCTCACTAGAAATTAGCAACCACAAGGAAAAACTCAGGAAAAATAGCCTAAAGTGTATCTAAGATATATAGGTATAAGGTATAGCTCTCTCTCTCCGTTTCCTCTACGTTATATCTTTTTTCTCTCTCGCGGAACGAAAACGCCTAAAACGTTGCATGGCCTTGAAATTTTACTCTTCATCGACGCCTACCGACTAGTCTACCGTTATGTACTTGGTGTTTATATTTTTTCGAGTTGTGAAAGAAATTTTAGGACAACGCAAAATATGGCGCATTTTGGCTTTCGTTGTTGTTTTTGCTTATTGTGTGTTCAAATAACTATTTTTGTTTACAGCAAAAAATAGAAGGCGCCAGCAAAGTATTCTGCTGCAAAAAACAGAATGCAAAGTAATATGGCGTAATCGAATATACAAAGAAAATATTGATTTTACACAATACTAACTTGAGAAAAGAAATATAATACAAATTGTATGTATTTGAAAATGTATGTAAAATCTTGACACAATTGAAAATGAAACTTTATTCGAATAATATTTTTAAATTATGTACGCAGCAACGGTAGCTACATCCAGAATATTGTAAAAGAATGCCAGAAACCATATATGTTTTCGCTATTTGGTTAAATATTCTGCCAAGCATTTATCCCTGTCATCAACGATACTTTTATTTTTGTCGTAATCTAATATCACTGTGTCTTCTTCTTTAGGCTTCCTACTTTGGTTATGTAATCAACGGATGAAAGGCACATAACTCACATGGTAATATTGATACTATTGTGGGTTTCCCTTCAAGTCCTACTTGAATAGAAAATTGTGGTAATGCAAACGTAAGAGTTTTATTTACTGTGGCAAGCATAGAAAAAATAACTGTATGTACATATGTTATCAAATTGAATCTAATGAATACATTCCAAGTCCACCACCATACAGTGTATTCTAAAAAGCGCAACCACTTGCCCTAGCCACTCCTAGTTCGTATCGCTATGATTTCTTCTCATATGTCCCCATTGGAAAAATATATAAAAAATGAAAACAATAAATAAAAAGTTTAAACTTTTTTAAAAACTTTCTCAAAGTTGTATCAAAATTTTCAACTAGTCAAATCTGGTCAAATATCTGGTGAAAATATTTTATTTAAAGCTTCAAAAATTTAATGGCAATATATGAGTATTTCAGATTACTTGTTTATTTTTAAATACGAATTGAAATTAATGTGTTTTATTAGTAGTAATAATATAATATTTCTTTTTTCTTTTTATTACAATAAAACAAGAAGATTTTTTAAACTATTGCGTATTTTCGTAACCCTGATAATATTCACTTTGGTTCGATTTCCGTCGAACAGTAATGAAATTGGCTGTAGGTTCGGTTCAGTTTTGGCCTTTAAAAATGATGATCAGTCAGTCTCTGCTTAACCTAGTTCTCGGCCCGTTCGTGCTCTATCTCACGTGCATGCCAATTTTCGAAATTATTCATTAAATAATAAATGATTGACTTACTCGCCCTACAAGTCTCACAGAAAAGGACAGAAAGTTGGGTAGTTTGCTACGCACATTTATAATTGAAGAAATAGTTACGTAAAATTTTTTATAACTTCAGCACGTGCACGAGTCGCGTAATTTGCGTATTGCCTTATTAATAGGTTTGGTGTATATAGGGTAGAGATTGGTGTATTCTAACAAACATTTCTAAGCGTTTTATGGTAGTCAGGGTAGTGTAAAATAATATTTTTCAAAAGATGTTGAACCGAGTTATCTAGCAGGCCATCTTTTTGGCAAACCCACTTTTTCCGACTAGACAATCCGTGATTGGAATATGAGCGAAATTGGGCCGTAACTCGTACAAGGTGGCGCAAAAGTAACCAAAACACATCGGTTGTAATTAAAAAAAAAATGAAAAACTTTGATTCTTCTTATAGACTATTTTTATTTGGTCTTTTATTTTTTTTTACATCAAGTCGAGAATATGATGTCATGTAAATGGCCGCCGCCACAGTTGATTGCCATTTGAGCCCTTTTTATGGCATTTGCCATTTCCACTTTGGCCAAAACTTCCGGCGATAGGTCCTCACATTCTTGACGGATATTGTCTTTAAGCGATGCAAGAGTCTGAGGCTTGTTGACATAAACCCGCGACTTCAAAAAGCCCCACAAAAAGAAGTCTGGAGCGGTCAAATCAGGCGATTCTGCTGGCCAGTGCAAATACGGGAGATTAAGCGCCCGGGAAATGCATCCTTCAGCATATCGGTTGTGGCACGTTCAGTGTGTGCCGTTGCACCGTCCTGTTGGAACCACATGTTTTCCAATCCCAATTCATCAAGTTGCGGCAAAAAGAACTCGTTGATCATTGATCTGTAGCACTCACCATTCACAGTAACCGTTTGGCCCGCGACGTCTTCGAAGAAAAAAGGTCCGATGACTCCTCCAGCGAAAACAGCACACCATAGATACAGTGACTTTGAGCGGGTGTAATGGCTCTTCGTGGGTTACACGCGGATTTTCAGTTCCCCAGAAGCGTAAATTTTGCTTATTTACGTACCCGCTAAGATGGAAATGGGCCTCATCACTCATGATTATTTTTGATGAAAAATCATCTTCCTCTTGGTGGTGATTAAGGATGGCTTGAGCGTATGTTAGACGCGATTGGCGGTCAGCAGCTAACAGCTGATGCACCGTCTGGACTTTGTACGGAAACATCTTCAAATCTTGTACCAAATTTCGCTGTAAAGACCGTCGACTGATACCCATTTGCGTGGCACGTCGTCTGGTCGATGTCGACGGCGCTTCCATGACATCTTCGGCTACAGCAGCAATATTCTCTGCAGAACGGCTACTCCGGGGTCTGCCACGCCTGGCAGCATCTCGTGTTGTGCCAGTCTCTTCGAGGCGAGCGGCTAAACGTCGCAGTGTTTCACCAGTAGGCGTTGGACGGCGAGGAAATCTGCGACGAAATTCACGTTGTGCCAAAGTCACCGACCGATTATTGGTCAAATAAATAGTCAGCAATATTCCGCGTTCTGGAGCAGTGTATCGTAACATTGTTTATTAACGTGTATTTCGCATATGTTTACTACACGAATGTCAAAACAGAACTGACATTAGGGGCCAATCGCAAAATTTATAGCATTTTCTGATAAGCACCTGTTACTTGTTCATATTCACCTGCAGAGTAATATTTTCAAAATAAGTTGTAGCCAATGATCTGTTAACAATATTTCTCTAAATATCAGTGTAAGTGGCAGCGAATTCGGTCTATCCGTTCTAGGATTAAGATTATGCAAACACACAAAGTTTTTAAAAATTATTAAATTCTGTTACACTACCAAGTGCATCCACAATCACTTTTTTACATGATATTTTCAAGGCACATGCATTACGGCCCTGCAGTTTTTTTACAGTATTGAAGACATAAATATTTTTTTAATTATATTCCATATAAATGTGGACAAATATATACTTGTAAGTAAATCATATGAGTTTCTGTACTTATCTGAATTGAAGCACGGCATATGCATGATGCGCGACCCATATCTTTGAAGGTTTCAATCACCTTACTTTAATCGTCACTTACATACCGCACGCACCAACGCGGTGCATCAAGAAGCCTTTATCAAATACTGAGTATAAAGATTTTTATTTGTAAAGCAATCAATATTATGTAAATACGTATGTATATTTTTAAAAGAAATTTTCGAATTTTGTACAATCACAAGGTTTCAAAAAATTTTATGGCTTTTTTGTATTATGAATTAAATTAAAAAAAAAAAATTATCAGATAAAACAAAATAAACAAAAACAAAAAAGCTTCAACTGGGAGAATGTCATGCACATGAAGGTGCTCTACAAAAAAATAAATTCTAAACTCTAAACTTACACTCATATTTTATTTATTTATTTTATTTTAAGTCTAATGAATTTTGAAAAAATATAAAAATAGATTATCAGTGTTTATTCTTTTATTTTGCTTTTACGAGTCAAGCTTATTTAGGTTTTCATCATGACATTTGTGGCGCACTTTATTTTTTTTTTGTCCTGTTTGGTCGCCGAGTGTAACTAATTAAGCCCCTAGAAGGAAATATTCTACCTCGGCTTCCACAACCTCACAGAGGACCAACGCACAGTACTGGAATGTGCTTGTCAGATCAGGGAAAACATTCCAAAATCATCATAAACAAAATCAAAACAGCTTTTGTATGAATCGAGTGTTTGGCGGATTTTACCTGTCGACGTGCTCATGGTGGACATTCAAGTGATGTAATTTTTCATATCAAATTGTTAAGGGTCGTATTTTGTATAAACATAAACATTGATATAGCTCATTTGAAAATATTTTTTAAGTTAATGTCAAAATATGTCAATTAACCAAAACGGAAAATGTAGTGCGTTTTTTATGTTGACGTGATATATTTTCCTTAAATTTATTTCATTTTCCACCCACACTGCATATTTTGGTTACTTAGTAATATATTATTTAAGGTATTAAATTTAATACTTCCACAAGTGGCAACACCATTCAAAACTGCATTAAAAATTTAAATTTTTCAAACCTCCTTCCTTTGGCATATATCATTTATTTTATTATTTTTACAATAATTGAACTTAAGTTTTCAAGTAGGTGGCAACCCTATTCAAAACTGCATTCGAAATTGAGATTTTTCAAACTTCCTTCCTTTGACATAATTAATATCACATATTTGATTATTTTTAAGTGAATTTAAGTTTTCAAGCAGGTGGCAACCCTCTCCAAAAATATTTTCAGATTAATCCCTCTAAAGCTTATTCCATTTGGCATTTGTATTTTAATATTTGATTGAATTTATACCTCTAATTTAATTTAACTTGTTTATTAGGTGGCAGCTTTAATAAAACAGTAGCTATTATAATTTTTCTACCCAGGTCATCTGTGCATGACTCATGCTAATTAATTCAGTCGTTTTCGTGTGACTGAGTCACTTATATCTCAATCCACTAGCACCCAAACTTGCACATTCATAAAATGAGTTAGATATTCTCCCGATCTCTCGATTCAGCACCTAGCGACTATTGCGTGGAACGCAGTGTTCAATAAAGGAAAATATTGAGCACTTAAATGGGGATTCTGTTGAAAGATAAATTGTTTATTTGTGCTTTTGTAAGCCAAATGAAATGTTTCTTATTACAATTTTCAGAGATTTATTGAACCCGTCTCGTATTAAGTGCAATTATTTTGCTCCATTATAATAAATTTGAATACCTAGGAATCCTATGTAGTAACAAGCGACAACAAGAGCGCAGAAAACAAAGCTTATTGTGTTCACATGAAGCTGTTTGAATTATAACCTTTATCTGGAGCAAGTAAGATGCAGATGTGCAGACCAACAGTCCGGCCAATAGCAACATATGGCTCCGGAATATGGTGCATGACAAATTTAGTGGGAGAGTTACGCAAAGTATTCGAAGGGAAAATATTGCGCAAAATCTTCGGCCGGAAGCGAAATGACAAATGCGAGTACATCCGGCTCAGTCTAATGAACGAAGAAGGTATATAAGTAGTAAAATTCATAAAATCGCAGAGGATAAGATGACTGGGATACATCGTAGGAGTGGAAAGCACTCGTCCCCAAAAACACAATTGTGCACTTTACGCCGAAAGAGGAGAGAAAAAGGAGAAGATTGCGCAAAGGATGGCTAGACTTCTTCTTCTTAATTGGCGCTATAGCTGCTTACGCGATTTTGGCCGAGTTTAACAAAGCGCGCCAGTCGTTTCTTTCTCGTGCTAACCGGCGCCAGTTGGACACACCAAGTGAAGCCAAGTCCTTCTCCACCTGATTTTTACAACGCAGAGGAGGCCTTCCTCTTCCTCTTCTACCACCAGCTGGTACCGCATCGAATACTTTCAGAGCCGGATCGTTTCTATCCATTCGGACGACCTGACCCAGCTAGCGTAACCGCTGGATCTTTATTCGCTGCGCTATGTCTATGTCATCGGAAAGCTCATACAACTCATCGCCTGCGATATTCGCCGCTGCGAACATGCAAAGGTCCAAAAATCTTGCGCAGAATCTTTCTCTCAAACCCTCCAAGCGTCGCTTCATCGGATGTTGTCATCGTCTGGTTGGCAAGACTGCGTCGAATATAATCTGAAGACCATTGGAGTAAGAAACTGGCGGTTACTAGTAAATGACAGAGAAGCCTAGAAGAGAATTGCGGAGTAAGCCAAAATTCATCCCGGGTTGTAGCTGTGACTAATGATGATGATGATGATTTTGCTCTATTAGCTGTACACATTACTTATATATATTTTATATATAGTATATTATTTTTATAAATGCCTTTCAAAAGGCACCTATAGATGTTGTTTTAAAATATAATATATAAAAATGTAATACTTTCAGATTTCACTAGTTTTATTCAAAGCACGTCTCTTAATAATTATATGTTAAATGTCCAGCTCATGTCGTGCTTATCGTCTATATGTAAAATCTGCCGAAAAATCGAATTCTTGGATGCCCCATTGTTGGGAACGTCGAGATATCGATGCTGAAGGCTGTTAAGCAACAGTTTCATTATGCCCTCACGTCGTTTAAGCACGACTGGTATTTATACAATAATAGCTCAATAGGCAATTCTCATATGTAATAAAGAAAATTAATTTATGTTACTAAATAATGTTTTTTTTTTGTTTTGTATGAAGCAAATGATTATTAAGCTCTATTCATTAAGAAACTCTTGATAAAGATATTTAAAAGTATTAAAAGTGCATATTTCTTAATCAATCACCAGGCACGATTTCGTTTACAATCAAGCTTAATAAAAACAAAGTTGTAAAAAACCATAGAAAAATTCCTGCTAAATCGGCAAATACTTGAACAATGCATTGCATTCATGCAACGCTCGTTAGATGAACATCTACAACTAATTTAGAAACACAGCGCATGTATTTACCCAGCAGTAAGTTGAACTGTCTAAAGACTAGCGCACCAGCTCTGAAAGTTGACACTCCAAAAAACCTCTTGTTTAACTTTAAGAGACTTTGAATATATAAAATATTTTAATCAGCTTACAAATGAGTGGTATTTATGTGAGACTTAATATATAGACGTTTTTTAAATATTTATTTAATGAATTAGTAAGTTATAGAGCTAATATACGAAAATTCATAAGATTTGATTGGAGTAAGGCATGTATTAAACAAGTTTGCTTACGTTGAAAGCATAAATTAACTGAAAGAATAATATTGCTATAATTAACAATATACAAATTACATCCTAAAGGCCCGTCTACTCGGGCCGCGTTACGTGATAATTGCATCGACGAGTGGCAAACTAGGTGGGACAACTCGGCCAAAGGGCGTTGGACGCACAGATGCATTTCCAACCAAAAGCTTTGGTGAAAGAGGCCACACGGAGAAGTAGACTTCTACCTGACCCAGTGGACATGGATGCTTCAAAGAATATCTATACAGGTTTAACCACGACGGCAATCCTTATTGCGACTACTGCGATGGAAACATTTTAGAGGACGTTCACCACATATTCTTCACATGCTTGCGCTTCCATTCTGCAAAAGAAAGACTCTATAGAACCTTTGGAGAACCTCCTTCGCCGGAAACATTCGAACATCACATGCTGCGCTCGAAGGAACAGTGGAATGCTGCATGCGACCTAGTGGCCGAGATTATGAAAGAGATGAGGCGTCTGGAAAGACTGCGACACAGAAACGGCGACTAATCGCCTTCCCTCCCCGTGAAGTAATACTTGACGGTTGTCCCGCAGCGAGAGGTGATGGAGAGAAAGCAGAAGGCCACTTAAGGGTAGCGCGCTACCACAACGCCTAAGAAAAAAAATCCTTAAAGGTCCCGCACATATCTGCATAGCCTGGGTAAAAAGTTGATTTCTAAGTTGTAATAAAGTTAAATGGGAAAATCGCTTTGGACATATATTTTGATTTTTAATGACCAACTGAAAAAAATACCGGTTAAGAAATTATTCAAAATTTTTATCTAGGACGACTTAACACAGTAGTTAGGCTTCCTTAAAAAATGTAAATGCTGTGATTGGAAAGAGTTCACTTTGTAGCCACAACTTTCCATTTCATATTTTAAGTGAATCCAATAAGCTTTTCTATGTCTGCACCTAAAATGTGCATACCGGAAGTGAGAACTTTGAAGTCATATTTCTCCTCCTAATTTCTGCTCTCCCTTCAGAAATCGTTTTGCGCTACTTCGAACGTGGCAGCTGTTCCCTTTTAGTATTCATCTTTTAGTGCCTCAGTATGTTTTACGCACTACATTCAACCATCAATGTGAATGTAATATGGTATACCATAAGTGCAGATTAGTCCAGCAGTTGTTAGTAACTGCTGTACTTTTCAAAAGAGGTGCTTAAGATTTGCACTCTATTCCTCTAGTTCCATCTCAGAGCGTTTGCTCACGCACTCGTCTTAATTACTCACTGTATTGCGGAGAGAGATTGATGCTGTGCTGTCAGAGAGGTGTTGGAGATCTTTGATATTCTTGAAAACATTTCTGCTTTCGAATTTGTTGAAATTTTACATTTATATATGGGCAAATCCACGACAAGTGGTTCAAGTATTTTGGGCATGGTCGGTAATTGGTTTAAAAAAAAAATTAAAAGAAAAATTTTAAAAATTAAAAAAAAAATTAATTTAATTTATTGAAAATTTTGGTATAGAGAGAGTTCTTGGACGCCCTATGCTCCACTAGAAGTTAAAGAAAAGCATATACATAAATACCTATATTGTGTTTAGAATATCTTCCTGCCCTTTTATCAGTTTAATACATTTACTTCAATTCTTTAGGATAAAATATTAAAAAAAAAATAGGATTTTTTTTTGCGAAAACATTTTCTTTTTGTCGTTCTTGGAAAACACTTCGCCTAAAATTTTTTTCCAATCATTTCATTAATTGCTTAGACTGTGCTAAGTTATTTCTGCAATTTTCAAATGCGGACAGCCAACAGTGAAAAAGCAATGCAAAATACAGCTCTAGCTAACGATTACTCTGAAGGGGGCGATTTGGGTACTTTTGCAAAATGTTTGTTATATTGTATGGTCGATCCATATTTCTTATATTTTTGTGTTTAAGTCTGAAGTAGGCAATATGTCAATCGGCAAACTAAAATCACGGTGACTGAATAGGTTTGCGTGTGACTACCGTTCGCTTGATCACATGTCGAGATAAATAACTGTTAACATCTACAGAAAAAATGCATCAGCTAAATAAAAAGTTAAACCCATTTCATAGTCACTAATTTAGTAAAAGAGATATTATCATTCTTTTGTTGGTAAAAGGCGAGTGCGATCTATTAAAAGTGCTGCAATAAGAGTTCAAATCTGGGAATAAAGATCGAATTGATTCATTAAGCTCGTAGCATTGGGAACCCAAGCCCAATGAGCATCGGGATTTCACGGAAAAATGAGAGAAATAAATATAAATTAAATATTACTCAAAAAATGCAGCGTATATAAGCACCATTGGTTGAGCGGCCAACCATCGTCGATTGAGACGAAAATAGACGAATATAGAATATGGAGAGTGAAATGATAGCTAATATTTTCGTCGAAATGAAACCACGCGTTTTAAATTCTTCTTCCCGTTTCGTAAAAATGGTGCAGAAGAACGAAGCGGTAGTATAGTAACAAAGCCACAGCATTTTAATATCGAGTGGCGTTTTCAATTGTCGTTATTCTGATTCACTTAATACTCGTTTTGAATACGAATTTGATATGGTCGGAGATCTGGAAAGTTTTGAGACCGCAACAAATAGTGCAAACAGGTACAAATCGCAGAATTAGAACAGAACAGAACAGACTTAATAAGAACGATTATACCAAAACATAATCTTGGAGGAATAGGAACACCGAAAACCGAGAAGTGGGAAAGAAATTATTAACCAAATGTAAATCACTAATTGTATTTGACACTTTAGAATAACATGACTATTGAAGGGAAATCAGTCGTATACAGCCATCCCAACAATGCTTGCCAAAGGAGTTGTAAACGGTGGTTAAATTTCGAGGGCTGTTGAATATGAACCACACCTAAACGTCAAGTTTTTTTTTTGCATTTCATTTGACATTTTTCAATTTCAAACTAACTCATTTTGAACCATGGAAAGATACATAATCGAGCAACGCATTAAAGTTATTCAGGCTTATTATGAAAACGGGCGTTCAAATCTAAATGCGCACTTCGTGAAGAAAATCATCTTCAGTGATGAGGCACATTTTCACGTTAGTGGATTCGTCAATAAGCAAAATTGCAGCATTTGGGCGAATGATAATCCAAGAGTGATTGCCGAAAAATCAATGCACCCACAAAGAGTGACTGTTTGGTGCGGTTTATGGGCCGACGGCATCATTGGGCCGTATTTTTTCCAAAATGAGGCCGGTCAGGCAGTTACTGTGAATGGTGTTCGCTATCGTGAGATGATGACGAACTTTTTATGGCCCGAATTGGAAGATATGGATGTGGACGATATGTGGTTTCAACAGAACGGTGCCACTTGTCACACAGCTAACGAAACAATGGCTCTTTTGCCGCCAAGATCATGTGATTTGACACCGTTGGACTTCTTTCTTTGTGGTTATTTGAAAGAAAAAGGGTACGTCGATAAGCCAGTAACAATTCAAGAGCTAAAGGATGAGATAATTCGGCACATTAACGGCAGAGAACCTCAATTATGCCTCAGCGTCATCGAAAATTTGGACCATCGGATTGAGGTGTGCCGCTGGGGCTGCGGCCAGCATTTGGCCGATATTTTCTTCCATGCGTAATTGAACCATATTAATTTTATCTTTATAAAGAGAAATGATAATAATTTTCTAAAAAAAATTGCATTTTATTCAAAATCAACACCGGCCCTGGAAACTTAACCACTAGGGCGGGTCGATTTAAATATCGCTCATTGCTCTGTCAAAATCGTATTCTAGGGATCAAAATAAGAAACTTTGCCGAAGGAACTATACCTCTAAAACGAATTCTGATGTCCCCCAATTTGGGTCGAACGAAAAATCTCTCTTTGACCCATTTAGAGTGCTCCAATCGAGTCCAAATGTATGACCGATCCCCACTAACTTTGGACGGCCGATCCATCCATGCCAGTGGCACACCTCCTGGAAGTCCCCTGGGGGGTTCCCCATACAATCATTTCAAAATATCACCATTTTTGGCCTTTACATGAGAAAAGAAACTAAAAAGTTCGACCCAAATTGGGGGACATCAGAATTCGTTTTAGAGGTATGGTTCCTTCGGCAAAGTTTCTTATTTTGATCCCTAGAATATGATTTTCACAGAGCAATGGACGATTTTTTTGCCTCCCCACAAACCCGGCCTATTAACCACCCTTGATAAAAAGAAACGACCAACGGACTAAAAATGCGGAATGTCGCTGTTAAAATTCAAGAAAATAATTGAAAATTTAAAAGCCGGAATTTAAAAAAAAAGTGAAATAATTTTTACATAAGTGGCATTTATGTAAATATAAAATCTCTATTGGCATTTTAATCAAAAATAAGTTTCCTATAAGAATGATCTGGTGTAGACGAAATACAATTGTAAGTCCTTCCATTTTGATATTGTTGTTAATTAGTGAGAAATAGTGTAAATTTTCTTCTAACTAAAAAAAGTAGAAAAAAAAATATTTTTTCATAATTGGTTTTTATAGTATACTATGTAATCTTTTTTTAATTTTTGTACACATTTATTATTGAAGTGAAAACTTCTTTAGAATCGTTGGGAGTGATTTGAGGAAAAGTGAAACGAAAAAGGCGACCAACTTGGCTACGAAGCGTTATATTATATGTTGATATAAAAGTAGCGACGAAATAAATAAAAATAACTTTTATTTTTTCTTGTGATTTGAACCAAGGATTTTGGATCGGAAGCTCACATTGCTAGTCGCTCGGCTACCGCGCCATGCTGTCGTCGCTGGCCTAAAAGTTATTTAGTTACGAAGCGTTATATTATATGTTGATATAAATAATTTTTGTGAGCGTGTAATTCTCAAAAGTTTTATTAGGTTTATTATTTAAAATGTATTGACTAGGTAGTGTGGTTATCAGCTTAACATCTGATAGATCCTCCATCGGAGGACAAGAAATGTTAAACTGATTTTTGGAAATGGGCGGAGTGTTTTAGGGGCTTGCTCCTTCTCTGCCACGGGTTGATCCGGTATTGCAGTACCGCCGGGATTTCAGCCTTGAATAAATACAAGAAAAAATATACTAATACATTTAGCTTTGGTGGGAAGAGCCATAAATTTTTATATGAATACATGTAGACGAAAATGGAATTTTTTTTTTGAAATTTGCATTGTAGGACTTTTCTGATTATTTATTGAACAGTTTTTTGGTTTAGATACTGAAAGTCAGTTTAAGTGAATCGGTATAAATATTTCGTACATTAATTTTTGTGAGCGTGTAAATTCTCAAAAGGTTTATTAGAAAATCTATTGAAGTAGGTAGTGTGGTATCTGTTCCTATCAGCTTAACATCTGATAGATCCTCCATCGGAGGACAACAAATGTTAAACTAATTTTTGGAAATGCGCGGAGTGTTTTATGGGCTTGCTCCGCCTCTGCCACGGGTTGACCCGGTATTGCAGTACCGCCGGGATTTCAGCCTTGAATAAATACAAGAAAAAATATACTAATACATTTAGCTTTGGTGGGAAGAGCCATAAATTTTTATATGAATACATGTAGACGAAAATGGAATTTTTTTTTTTGAAATTTGCATTGTAAGACATTTCTGATTATTTATTGAAAACAGTTTTTTGGCTTTTCTATTTTTGGTTTAGATACTGAAAGTCAGTTTAAGTGAATCGGTATAAATATTTCGTACTTTAATTTTTGAAGTGAAAACTTCTTTAGAATCGTTGGGAGTGATTTGGGAAAAAGTGAAACGAATTACATATAAACGTAGCGACGAACTAAATAACTTTTAGGCCAATACCGACAGTATGGCGCGATTGCCGAGCGGCTAGCAATGTGAGCTTCCGATCCAAAATTCTTGGTTCGAATCACAAGAAATACAATTTTTTTTTTTTTTTGAAATTTGCATTGTAGGACATTTCTGATTATTTATTGAAAACAGTTTTTTGGATTTCAGCCTTGAATAAATACAAGAAAAAATATACTAATACATTTAGCTTTGGTGGGAAGAGACATAAATTTTTATATGAATACAAGTAGACGAAAATGGAAGAAATTTGTAAGTCTGTTTCTTCGGTCCGTTTGGGTATTTTTTTTGACAACATCGAAACCAAAGCATTTGTATCATATTTTATCTATCATAAGCCACTCGTATCATTTGTTGAAATTGAAAACATTGAGGATGAATAATGATAAAATGAAGAAAATAAAATATGAACTTTATAGCAATATTATAATGAACCTATAATTATCCCGCTCCTAATGCTGTTTTCGTCTTATTCTCTCTCAGTTTGTTTTACGGAAGGTTTCACTTCTATCAAGTCTAACCGTTAGACTGGTATTTTTTTTTTTAATAGACTCGTTAAAATGTGCCTAGTATTGATTACCAATAAATTACTTCATTACTTAGTCCATGTTTGTATAACGTTTCCACAAACGGGACATCACACTTTGCCTCTATTTTTTTTGGACTAGTCTCGAGACAATACCGAAATGGATCATCTAGAAATACTCATTGTGGAAGATTATATAATTGTTTCTGCCGTGTGTGGTTGCGTATACATATGTACATTAATTCATACATTCAATATGTAAGCAGAAGGAATTGCATTGCCTTGTCGTAAATTAAAGTTACTTCAAACAAGTAAGCGATTTGTTTTCTATTAAGAAAATATTTACACACAATTGTACCTCTAACTAAAAATATACAATCGTGTAGACTTTTTTGATTTCAATTGCCTGATTAATATTCAATGGACTTGTGTAAGTTATTATGTGCTAAGTACATTTTCCTACTTGTGCTCGTTGAATACACAAAGCCACTTCATGACGTAAACTTCTTCGCACAATGAGTACCTATTAATTTTTTCTCTATATCTGATTATTTCGCTCGTTGACTGGGAGAGTATACTTATTGAAATAAATGGGCAAAACGACCGGCAGCTCATCTTTTATGAAGCATAAAAAATGCATAGCGGTAACTTTGACCGGAAATGAAAAATTTGTGAACGCTTAATAATCAAAACGGTTAGGTGTTTTTTTCTTACAATTTTAATGGTTAATTAATAGTTTTCATTATCAGTTTGCCAGTAATCGATTACACAATTCAACAAATTAAAAAAAAATGTCTGGCCTGCGGCGTTTGATTCTCATTTCAAATGTAAAACTTACATCTGAAACAATTTTTGTAGTATAGGAAATTTTGCGATTTGAAAAAAAAAGAATATGTATTAAATTGCCATTACCTCTAGAAATAGTTACAGTGGCGATTTTGAAATATTTTTCGTGAAACTCAAGATAATTAACTTTTCTGTGCAATACTTTTTAATCAATCAGTTGACAGTTGCGTATAATTTTTAATAAAATTTCAGAAAAAGTGTCAGGGGAAAAAGAAATTCATTATTTTTACGTTAAATGTTTGCTTAAATGGCTTAAAACGACGATGCTACGACTACTAACATGCCGGTAAACTTCGATTTATTTCATGATTTTATCAATATTTTCAGTATTAACGACATTTCCTTTAACATCAGAAATGCCTGAACAGAGTCAACGAAACCAAAATTGCACGTAATTACCTGTTCCCAGTATCGGCACCATTGTATTTTCGTCTTTATAAAAAAAATTGGAAAATGTACCGAATGTATTCTTTATTGACTCCCGTTGTAAACACCCTGCAACTCACAACTGAATCGAACAAAAACAAAAAAAAAATAGCAAAATAGCTTTTTTAGTGTAAAATGTCACCTTGACAACGAGCAACTTTGTCACCTTGACAACTTTGAAATTTTTAATCGATACTTTACGAGATATCGGTCCCTACAGCCATCTACCGAGAAAGTAATAGATTTATTTTTCCCCAAACTAATATTATGCATAAAAAAGCATACTAATTTCCTTTGGTTTCTTTGTTTTTTTTTTCGTTTGAAAGAAAATTAGCGCCCATTAATCAAAATTCGATGAAAATTGTGAAAGCCATTAGCACCTAAGCCAAAATGCAGGAAATAAATTGTTACTCATTTTTATGACTTATTTATGGTATACAGCATACAGTTAAAGTAAAAAGTATAAAAGTGAAAGAAAAAAAATTGTCTATCTCCCAAAAGCCTTGCCGCAAAGCCATATGATACCATAAACAAAATGCAAAAGCTGTTCCCAAAGAACCTGTTCTCAAAAGCAGTCCTTAAGTGCGACTTACTACTACATTTAAACTTTAACGGTTAGATACACGAAAATAATACCGGAAAGAAGCAATGCAACTATAGCACAAGAAATTCTCTTTTCAAGAATAAATTCATCATATAAACTTTACTTCCGGATTTCCCTAAATTTGGTAGCATTTATTGACATTGGCCTACCAGAGCCAATATCTTCATATTCCGCCGTCATATTGGCAAAACAGATCGTTATGCAATCGCAATCAATACTTTTTGGGTTCATAAGTGGCACAATCTTTTTGACCACCTGCTCAAATTTTTCGCCTTGGTCGTAGTGATACAGACATGTATTTTTTACCTGGGAACGTTCTAACAACAACTGGCTTCACGAAACAAAAAATTATCGATGCACTGCAAATGGAGTGTAAACTTTATATTCCCGTGTAGTAGAGCCAAGTGCGTTGTATATAACGTTAGTCAGGAAGAACCCTTAGAACTTTTTACTTCACTTAATATTTTTATGGATAATTTATTTGAAGGCGTTGAAATCTGCGGCGGCCGGTGCCCGCTAGAATCAATCTCAGTTTTTAATAAAATAATTCAACTATACCACTGAACTAGACAATTTGTCGTAAGTTCGTAAGAGTATTATGTGAGCAATACCATCTTAAGTGATCTAAGTATTTTCGTCATTGTCGTAAACTTTTCGGAAAATTGGTTTATTTGTAGGCTAGAGAATACTGATAATCAAACTGAAAAATTTTATAATTTTGAGATTTATTAAATGTGCAAATTTGGTTTAGGAGTTTTAAACGGAAATATCATAAGTTTTTTTAATGTTTTTATTAATATTTTTGTAAATATTTTTTAAATTTAAAATTTTATTTTGTAATTTTTTCTTATTCTTTGATTAATAGCTGAGACTAAGCCCAGTGGTCCCAGAAAGCTACCTTTTGGAGTTATATTCAATTACGTACAGCGAACCAACGGAAAATTCCGGGTAACCGCTAATAAAATATTTACGTGGGAGCAGAAAGGTCTACTATACTTAAAAAAAAAGATAAGTTTGCACTGATTTGGCATATCTGGAACCGTTTTAATGTCAATTGTAGATGTTGTTACAGGTCAGGTGAGCACATCAATTCTTGTAGACGGAGAACTTGGTCTCACGAAAGAGAGATGTAAATTTATACCTTGCATGACAAAGAGACTTGGCGAATTTTGTATAAAGTTTTGGCTATGCGTAGATATCGCATCAAAATATCTTCTATAAGGGTTCACTTATTGAGGTTCACATCTGATAACCGTCCACAGACACTGGGAGAGGGCTTTGCTTTTGACAGTCACAGTTTTTCGTCATATTGGACTTACCTACAATAAACGCATTGGTTTCATACCAAAGAGTAAAAGCTAAAAATTATTATGAAGACGACACATATTGGCAAGTTTTGACTATTTACTTATTTGTTTTTTATTAAATTTTTTTATAAAAATATAGTTCATTGAAAGCAAAAACTACAACAATTCAAGTTTAAAATTTTGTACAAGATTCAAAATTCTTGATAAGTATTTTTCTTTAAATTTGGGTACCAGCTTTATAGACTATTAAATTGTAGTATAACAAAATAAAAGTTTGAAGTTGATGTACGATAATTTTTTCCCAGACGATGTTTCGCATTTACGCCGTATATTCCTTATATGAAAAAAAATGTGAAACACTTTTAAGGAAAAAATTATTACAAATTAACGAGAATGGCTGGAAATTAAGCAGGCTTCGTTGAAGCATATTAAAACTAATTACTTCTATAAGAACGGAATATTCTATAAAACCCTTAATTAAAACAAAAGTAAAAGACAAAGAAAATTCAGATATTCTAGCTTCTAATGGTTAGCTAGCTTCTCATGGATAGACCTATTAAATGTAACCCTAGTCCATATGATGGCAGAGGTTCCGAAAAATGTAGGGCAAACTACGGGAACATATTTTGAATGCGTTCAATTCGACTAATTCAGTTCTTGTGGACAGACCTCAAAATAAACTAAGCATTTCTAAATTTGACCCAACAAAAGAGAAATATAATAATTTCATCGTGTAGTGTCAAAAGACTTGTGGCAATACGCCCTACAAAACGCAACAACGAGTAAGATTTCTGATATAGTGTTTTAATGTGAAATATTTTCTTTTAAAACATGTGAAAAAAATTCCATTTTTTTAGAAAAAGGGAACATTTTTTGAAAAAAACAAATTTTTTTGTTAATGCAAATTTTTTTTTAATTTTTTTAAATTTTTTTTGGGAAATAACATTTTGAAATCAGCCCAGAATACTGCTCTAGAATACGTACTCGATCGAAGCGTTGCTAGTCACATTCTTAAGCAGATATACGTTATTTTCACTACTTCGCCGTAGGTATTTGAATATAACCCGAAAAGTTGTGTGAATCCTACTGTGAAATTTTCTGTACGTAGTCTCAGCTATTAATAGAAACAGTCTAAAGAGTGGCTAAAACAAATGCTACCCGAAAACTTTTCATAAAATTATGGAATTTTTTTTTAAAGGAAAATTTTTTAAAAGTATATCTTATCCTAAAATATTTAAAAAACAAGTGTAAAAGTTAGAAACAGCCCTATATATTTTGCTGCAAAAGATTGTAGATTTTCAAAATTCAATAAATTTCGAATTTGTAAAATTAAAAAAAAAATTTTTTTTGAAACGTTGTTTTAGTTTTTCAGTGTACTTCTTATTATAAATAATAATTAAATAATTATTAATAATAATTGAAGTTTGAAAAGGTCGAGCCAAGGAGCACCAGGAGATTTGGTGGCTCCTAAAACACTCAGATTAAAAAGCTCATTGTATGTAAAACTCTGGAAAGGGGGTAGATAGTCAAGGAGGGAAGGAGAAAAGTATCAGAGAAAGAGATAGGAAAGAACATAGACAGAGAAAGAGATAGTTAGTCCTGTGCGAATTTTCCAGATTCTTTGACAAATCTGTAAATATCCCCCAGTTTTAGAGAACGAATATTACTCATTCTCATGACATCGGAACCCAATACTCGTAGCCGTGCTTTAGCAAAGGCAGGACACTCACAGAGAAAGTGCTCAGTGCTATCCGCTTCCTCCAAGCAAGACAGGCATACCGGGTCCTCAATGATCCCAATGGTGGTCATATGCTGACCCCATGGGTTTTGTCCTGTAATGATACCGACCATCAACCGGACGTCTTTCCTTCTAAGGTTTAGTAGAAATTTTGACAGCTTTCTGTTCGGACTTGTCACAAAGCACTTTGCAGTTCTGCAGCGTTCTACACCGGATCATCGCTTCTTATGTAGATTGCCTACATAAGCGCTGATCCAATTCTTGATTTTAGCGGAACTGATTCCGATTATTGGCTCTGGCCCTTGTCTGTTTCCCGCTCCATCTCCTCTCGATTATCCATTCGGCTACTTTCAGGATGGCAAAAACTTCTGTTTGGAAAACAGTTGCCAATTCCCCCATAGCATAGTGATACTTATTACTATCGTCTAAGTACCATCCGGCTCCAGACCCTATTTCATTCTTGGACCCATCGGTAAAACAAATATCCGTCAAACCTTCCTCCATGCATTCTTGATTGCTTCATTGCTCACGCAATGAAAATCTGACATCAAATTTCCTTCCAAATGAAACTGTGGATATCAGGTCGTCTTTAGGTGCCAAAAAAGTGGATGCTGCTCAGATAGCAACTTAGAGATTTCTCTGTGTCCCGAAGTTCCGTCTTTGTGCCACAAACCATATTTATGGAGTCTACACATTGCTTTTATTGCTTCCTGTTGTATCTTAAGATCCAGGGGGAGCAAATCAAGCATAGCATTTAGGGCATCACCAGAGGTTGTACTCATGGCACCCGTGATGCATAAACATACACTTCTTTGCAGCCTGTATAGTTCCCGGATTGGGGACTTAACCATGCTCCGTCGCCACCAGACCACAGAAGCGTAAGTGATGATTGGTCTGATAAGTGCTGTGTATATCCATAGGACCACAGCAGGTTTCAGACCCCAGGTTTTACTAAAGGCTCTGCGGCATTGCTGAAAAGTCCACAATGCGCGATTCACCTTCAGTGAAACTTTTGTCTTCGAAGTCAGCTTCTTATCGAAGATCACTCCTAAATATTTAACTTCATCGGAAAGACCAAGTGTCACACCCTTCAGTGTTGGAAAACTGAGTCCATCCAATTTCTGTTTTCTCATAAACAAGGCTAAGGTTGTTTTGTTCGGATTAACGGAAAGACCTTGTCTCATACACCAGTCATCGATTTTGTCCAGAATCCTCTGCACTTTCGTGCAAAGCCTCCTTAAAGATTTATCCAATATTAGCTCACAGGCATCGTCCGCATATGCTTGGACATGAAAACCGAGTTCCTGCATCTCCGCTAGTAGAGAGTTTACGGCGAAGCACCACAGCAGTGGAGAAAGAACACCCTCTTGGGGACATCCTTGCTTGGCCTTCACGGTGATTAGTTCGTCACTGTTCTCACCAGCGGTTAACAGCCTCTCAGAGAGCATGGAATATATCCATTTTACAATGGTTTATTAACTCCGTGTCGTTCGACAGAAGAACATATTGAGCCGAAAGTGGCATTATCAAAAGCCCCCTCAATGTCCACGAACACGCCCATTGTGTATTCGTCAGCTTCCAGCCCGGCTTCAATCTTGCTAACAAGATCGTGCAAGGCTGATTCGCATGATTTTCCACTCTGGTAAGCGTGTTGATTTCTACTAAGTGGACTTCTCGGCAATACCCCCACTCGAATATGTTTCTCCACCACTCATTCTAGGCTTTTCAACAGGAAAGATGTCAAGCTTATTTAAGTACTAAAAAATACTAAATTTTCCAACATTTAATAAATTTCATATTTGTAAACTTTTTTTCGAAATTTTCTTCGAAATGGTTTTTAAAACCTTTTCTCTTATCAAATACAATAAATTTTCCTTTAAATTTAGTACTAAAAAAGATTAAGTACTAATTTTTTCAACATTCAATAATTTTGGAATTTGTAGTTTTGTTTCTTTGTTTTTTTTTTAATTTTTTCAGTTTTTTATACTCGAGCCTACAAATGAACCAACTTTTAGACACATTTACGACAATGTCCAAATTATTTGGATCGGATGACTTATTAGCTTTTATATAAGCCCCAAGTTATATCCCTGCGTGAATCTCGGGTCCCGACCTTACTTTGGAAATATCCTGAATTATCGATAGTACGACTCTCCGCTTATACTAGCTTCTCTAATGAGAATACAATAGTTCGTTTTATTCCATACAAAAAAGCAAAAACAATTAAATGCACTTATAATAGCACTGAATTAATAACTCATAACTTGGCTTCAGTTGTTGGCTTGCAACAGCAGCTTCATCTTCATCGCATCACTATCGCATTTCACTATAGTTTTTTTTGTTCTATTTCATAAAAGTAAATCAGTCTGTCGTGCTATTTTTTAGTTTGGCATTTCATGGCGAAAAAATTATGAAAATAAATCAAACAAAACTAATGTTGGAGGTTATTAGGTCCAGTCGTGTGTAGTAAAAAAACGGCATCAACAAAATATTGTACACACATTTAATGCATATATACGCACATACACTCACTGATATTATATTATACCAGGAAACTGTTTCAAAACCATTCAGACGTTTCATATTCAATGGAATTGGAATGCATAGAAGATTGCGCTGGCATGAGGCGGTTAAATAAATTGATAAGACACTTGTGATTGTATGATTTGATTGTACCAACTTTTTGTTTATTGAAAGCGAATTATTACATCTTAGAACGTGGGGTATTATAGATTATTTACAAGCTTACAGTTTCCACTACCGACAAAATAAAATACACACACACTCACACACATACATAGGAGAATATTAAATTTAAGTATTTTCTGAGAATTTATGCACTTTAAGCGTTAGTTTCAATATTTTACATTTAAATATTAATTAATTTTTAATTATACCTAAAATTATTTTATTTACAGCTTAATAATTTAGTTAGCTAATACGAGTATCAACATTCACGCGCTTTCACTTACACCTATTTATACATTGATTTCGGTTTAACACACACACACACCAACACCCACACAAGCGCACATATTTTGCAGCTCTAAATTACTTGTCGTTGTTTCAGTCATACGTTTGTCTGCTGCTATCTCCAAAGTTGACACTTTCGTTGAGGGTTCATGCGGCTGCCCATTGGACAATCGTAGACGCGTCCGAATTCAGCGAAATTCGCTAATGCATCCAAGACACGCTCCTTATCGGAGCCATGTTCGCTGAACTCCAACTCACGTGCACTGGTCGCCGGTGAACCGCAGAAGAATTGTGCGAAGTTAAGAAAAAACACATGCTCCGGCGATAGGCTGGTAAAGTGCAGCGGGCGGGCATTAGCGTTGCTGCTGGCATTGATGCTATTGAAATAGGCCTCGTACGCCCAGCGTAAACCGCTCACGTCGGCGATTTTCTCATCGACAATTTGTGGATTCCGCGAACGCAAGCAATTCAGATTCGAATCGAATATTCGATTCGATTTGATGCGATCGGAGGGGCCACGCATATTGCCACGCTTATCGAACTCAACACCGCTGTCATCGAAACCGTGTGTGATCTCGTGCGACAACAGGAAGCCCAGCGAGCTATATTTGAAAATCTCATGCAACTGTGGATGATAGATGGGCGTGTGTAGTAGTGTGAGTGGTACAATTACCACATTTGAGCGCAGCAGGTAGTAGGGTGAGGAGCTAGCGCCAGTTTCGGGATCTTCAAGGTGAAAGAATGAGTCATCTTGTACGAGCAGCTCTTCGAGACGCTTGTGCTTGGCGCGTGTGAAGTGTTGTAGTAGACGCAAATGATTTGCATAAAATTCTCTAGGTTCGATTTCCAGTTCTGCATAGAATGCCTCCACTTGGCGACTGGTGGCGGGACGTGGCAAATTACCTACTTTAATGCGCATCGTATCGATTTTATCCTGCAAGAAGCGCAGAATGTGTGCATCGAACTGATTAGCATTGTTGTGCAGTGTTTGGGTAAAGTGTTGCAACATTTTACGGAAAAGCATTTCAATGTGTGACTTCTCATCGATAAGTTCGGGATTCTGGCGTTCATATAACCAGGTCATGGCAAGTGGCATCATGCTGCGCGTATGTGAGACACAATCGCCTTTGAGAAAGTTGCGCGGTCCATCAATATTCAGGTACCAAAGAAAACGCAGCATTAAGTAACGGCAGATGAATTCCGGCTCATGCTCATCCAGCACGGTGAGCAGCAGCCTCATATATGGCAGATTTTGTATTGTCAGCTTCATATAAGGATCCACCGGACGCTCCAGTATAATGTCCAGGTAGCGTGTGAGAAATGGCATATTCAATTCCGCTAAGGTCGTTTCACGTTGTGCCGACGCACTTTCCTCACCCTCTTCGGTGGTATCCTCCACAAAGTCTAAACTCTTCAGCTTCGCCTCAAATTCGTGTAATGCATCCCACAGAGTGGCCTTGCGTTGCTCATCTGTCACACGCAAATATTCCATAATCAATTCGAAACCCTTATGCGGCATTGGCTGAAATCCACCACTCAGCACAGGCTTGTCCAAGTCTATGGCAGAGGCGCGTGCATTATCGCGTCGTTGTATGACCGTCTCCTCAATGAACACTGCATTCATTCCATACTTACGCAGCACCGCCAACATATTCAGCCAATCGTAATGCACTACCTTGCCTTTGCCATGTCGTTTACCAGCGCGACGTATGGGGCTCGCACTCGGTAATACCGTTGGCCATATCAGCTGTTCGTGCTCCTGCAGCCAATCCAAGTAAAGCTGTGGTGTATATGCGTACACTGTCAAACAGGACTTGTAGTAGTCGAGTAGCTTGCGCACAAATGTGTGTTCCATGCGGAGGCGGCGCCGTCGGCGTACGCTGTTCAATAATTGGGCATATTCCTGATCGACTTTGTAATCTATGAGCCCGATTGTTTCGTAATATTCGGCGTCCGCGTGCACATACTGCCAATTGCCGCACGCATACTGGTAGTAGTCATTGCAGGGGTCTGCGCTCGGATCCATATATCGCTCGATTGTCTTCAATTGCTGGCGATTCATACTGCGCGCTGCACTGGCAGTTGACAGATGGAATGCCAGCAAGTGGAAGAGATGCAGCAGTTGTAGCGTAATGCTCGTGCATGTGCGCATTTTTGAAATATTTGTAGATGAGAAAATTGCAAACTCACCGCCCTAATCGCGACTTTCAACAAAAAAATCCATAAATAAGATTAAAAATTTATAATTGCCGTATCGCGTTGCAAGCGTGCGTTTTCCCGGCCGCTTATAACAACCAGATGGTTTCTCGTCTCGCAATGAACTGCACGAATTACGCGCGTTCCGACTTTGCGGCCTTGCTTTGTTTACGATCGGTTCGATTCGACTCGAGTCGCTCTGCTGTCTCAGCGTTTTATTAAAGAGTATTTTCCGATCGCGCGCATCGTTGCTAATTACATGTATCAATGCTGCCTATCCATTCCATTCTGAGCAAGTAGAAAATACAAAAATAAAAGGGCACGTTCATCTTTGCATTAGCTGTTTAAGTAGCTACATATGTGAGCGACGATGATTAAAGTATTTCTATCTGGCAGTTGTTCATTATATTGCTATTGTGAATGCTTTCGCAATCAAGTTCGATTCGCGTTGTAGTCACTGTAGAAAAATGCGAGCGTAAGCGCAATCGCACAAATTTGTCACGCTCAATTGATAACCGATTTTCATGAGCGAGAATTCTTAAGTAATTTTATTGTTTAATGCCTTTTTTTTTGAAAAATGTAAGTACATATGCACATATGTTTGTATATATGTATAGTACATGTATTGCATTTCCTTGTTGAAGCTTTTCTAGCGGAAAGCGTGGGCTGTTCATTTCGGTTTTCAAAGCATTTGTAATTATGCAAGTACATTTGAAAGAATTCAATATTTAAATATTATACGCGTATTAGGGAGGTCGTCTTGTTAGCTCAAGTAAAAAAAAATTTATTATTTCACTTTATTTAGACTATGGCACTAGAACTTGTGGATCAGTTTTGAAAATTTATTTCTGTCTTATTTCATTTTAATAACTTTTTTTAAAATATAGTTCATTCTATTACAAAAACCATATAATTCCGAATTGCAAACTTTGTACAAATTTAAGAAAAATTCAACAAATTAAAATATTTTTAATCAGAATCTTTAGAAAAATTTCGAGTGTGCAGTTAGGTAGTCTTTTCAATTTTGATATAATTTTTTGTAAGTTTCAAGTAAATGGTCCTTCCGAAAAAACGCCTATATGTTGCTTTAAAATAAAACATTCAAACATTTTAGATTCTTTCAGGTTTCAGTATTTTAAGAGAAGAAAAGAAAGTTCAGTGTTTGATTTGCCAGTCTTCTTTCTATCCTCGACAGAACAAGTTTCATGAAATTTTTCATCAACCTTGTTCAATGTTCGACTCATTCATCGTCTACCAAAAAAACACAATACAAGGTGAAGTTCAAAGTAAACAAGACTGAACTAAAATAGAAACGACCGGAACTTTGTTCTGATACCTTCAAGTTTATGTATTCAAAATAATCTATCTGGTGTCGATACACTGTTTTGCGCGATTCTGTTTTCGAAAGAGTGTTTCAGGCCATTGACCGGAATGTCCTTTGAGATATCGGTAAAAGCCTTTTGGATAGCATCTACGAACGCAAAACGTTTTCCTTTCATGGCCAAATGCAATTTTCCGAATAGGGAGAAGTCCCATGCAGCCATATCAGGCGAATACGGTGAGTGATTGATGGTTAAAATGCGATTTCTAATCAGAAAAATCAGTCACAAGAGTGGATCGATGAGATGCTGCTATCATGCAATAAGCGCCAGCTTCCTCCATCGCGGTATTCAGGGCGAATTCGACGAATGCGACACAACAAACGCTTCAAAGCGTCAATATAGAAAACTGCACTGACGGTTCAATGGGCCAACACGAACTCCTTGTGCACAATTACCTTAGAATCGCAAACACAAATGAGCATCGACTTGATTTTTGAGCTCTCCAAACATAATTTTTTGGGTGGTGCCTCCTAGGGCCTTCCATTTGGCACTTTAACGCTTAGTTTCCGTTTCAGGTTCATGTTGGAAACACCACGTTTTATCACCAGTTACAATGTTGTAAAGGAAGTTCTCGTCTCTTCAATGAGATCTTTCGAATATTGAATTCTGCGCAATTTGTGGTCCTCAGTTAACTTGTGTGGAATGAAACGTGCACAGACCTTTCGTAAGCCCAACTGATCAGTAAAAATGCGATAAATCGATGTTTTGGAGATATTCAACTCCGATTACATGAATTTCACTATGATTTCGGTTCATCTTTCACAAATTTAGGAACAACTTCAATGGAGTTTTCGGTGATTACTGATTGTGGGAGGCCTGTATATTCATTGTCATTTATGTCCTCACAACCATCTTCGAAACGTGTAAATCTCTGCGGAACTCTGGCACGAGATAGAAAATTATGGCCATAAACTTTTTTCATCAATTCAAATGTTTCGTTAAACGTTTTACCGATTTTAAAACAAAATTTGATATTAGCTCGTTCTTCGAAACTCATTTTTGTACCGATGATACAAATATTATGACACTTTAGACGTAGTAATTTCGCTTCACTGAACGGAATGTCAACAAGCTTTCATTGGAAGTCAGCTAGGGAAGTAACTTCCAACGCACTAACTGATTAAAAAGATGGTGCCATCAAAAACATTTTTAAGATGTCAGTTTTGTTTATTTTGGACTTCACCTTGTATTTAGTTGAAATTTATGACGACCCTGTATAAAAGAGATGATGCATTACTTGTATGTGATGATTTGAGGCTAGTGTAGTAAGCTTCAGGATAAGGGAAAATCCTTATGCAATTTTCAAGCAAATATGTTTAGTATGAATTAGAAAATTATTTTGGCTGAATAGTGTTACGTTGCAATTATATTTGTTCGCTTAGGTGAAGATATTCGCAGAGTTTTCTCGAAATACAGTTATTTAATTAGCATTAAATTGCATTTAAAACCGTTTTACGGTCAGTAAGCGCCTAAATTTGAAATTCATTACAAATTACATTCCTGCTGGGTGCTGACAGCCAACAAATAAGTATTTATTTCTTCGAAGCAGTGTTGAAGGTCAGGAAAAAACTGCCAAATATAACATATTTTAATCTGTTTACTGCGGTAATACAAAAATAGAGAAACTCCTAATAAGCCCAATGGACGTGCTTGAACTCCAGGCTGACCTTAATGAGCTCGCTTCTTAGTGTTCATATACTCATCTATCTCTTTAAATTTTAAAAAATGTTTTCAAGTCACTTACGCTAAGTCACGAGCTATCCCACAATCGAGATCAAAGTCCTTGGAGTAATTTTTGAATCTAATTTTTCATTCTCTAGTCATATCAATTATATTATCTCAAAATCATACTCGATCTTAGGCTTTGTCAGACGGAACAATTCAAACTTCTCAGACCCTTATATAGGGTGGTTAACTTTCAAGGGCCGGTGTTGATTTTGAATAATATATAATTTTTTTAGGAAATTATTGTCGTTGCGCTTCATTATGATAACATTGGTATGCCTCAATAATTGAACAAAAGTATTGGCCAAATGGCCAACGAGGCCTCAGCGGCACACCTCAATCCGATGGTCCAAATTTTCGATGACGCTGAGACATAATTGAGGTTCTATGCCGTTAATGTGCCGAATTATCTCATCCTTTAGCTCTTGAATTATTGCTGGCTTATCGACGTACACCTTTTCTTTCAAATAACTCCAATGAAAGAAGTCCAACAGTGTCAAATCACATGATCTTGGCGGCCAGTTGGCATCGCCGCGACGTGAGATTATTCGGCCATAAAATTTTTCGCGCAAAAGAGCCATTGTTTCGTTAGCTGTGTGACAAGTGGCACCGTCCTGTTGAAACCACATATCGTCTACATTCATATCTTCCAATTCGGGCCATAAAAAGTTCGTTATCATCTCACGATAGCGAACACCATTCACAGTAACTGTCTGACCGTCCTCATTTTGGAAAAAATACGGCCCAATGACGCCGTCGGCCTATAAACTGCACCAAACAGTCACTCTTTGTGGGTGCATTCGTTTTTCGGCAATCACTCTTGGATTATCATTCGCCCAAATGCGGCAATTCTGCTTATTGACGAATCCACTGAGGTGAAAATGTGCCTCATCACTGAAGATGATTTTCTTCACGAAGTGCACGATATGCATTTTGATTTGAACGCCCGTTTTCATAATAAGCGTTGCTCTATTGTGTATCTTTCCATCGTTCAAATTGAATTAGTCTGAAAATGAAAAATGTCAAATGAAATGCAAAAAAAACTAGACGTTTAGGTGTGGTTCACATTCAAGATCGGCCCTTACCGGAGGATGTTTTCTTTTGATACAAACTTTTTTAATTTCATTTTATTTATAACAGTAATTCTATGCCATGAAACACTTTTAAAGTAAATATAGGCTTATGCCTTGTAGTTAAATCTGTTAAGTTCAGTCTTCACAGTGTTGATGAAAAATAATCTAGATCACGCTAGGTAATTAAATTTTTTCATATAAAATTAAACAAAAAGTATCATACAAAAAATTTGACGAAAATCATTTCCTTGCTTTATAGATAACTTCAAAATATTTAATTTTAACTAAAACTTAAGCAAAAGTGAAATATAGCAAATTTAATTACCGTCAACTTTTTCTCATCGAATAGCGGGTTCTCGAGATATTACACATTTTTGTAACCTATCTTTTGTTTCTTTAATATAGCAAAGATATCTTGAAATTTTTTGAGACTGGAAAAAGTTCCACAGATTTTCTGACTTATCAACCGATTTTACATAGCAATTGGAGGGCCTGGCAAAAAAGCATTAACTATTTGTAAATCAGTGGTATTATTAAATTAAAGCTCCCGCTATTTTTACAACATTTTAGATGAAATGGAAGGTCTGACTTTGATTGCCTAAAATTTTTTCCAAAAATAGTGTTTACTTTAGAACAGTTTATGTATATCTTGATTAAAGAGCTAGGAAGATGAAATTGCTAAACAGGTGCTCTGGCATAGTACTCAGCACTGATGCATAAGCGGAACAAACTCCTGTGAAGATATTTTACCAGAAAAGGAAATAAAACTCATCTCAGACAACGTTAAAACTCCTCAACTCCCAGAATCTTTAATTTTCGACATGCAGAAAGTGGCTTTACCCAAGCAGCTTTACTTCGTCATATAAAAAAGTGTGCTCTGCTGTCTTTCTGGAGGTGTCTAAGGCGTTTCACAAAGTTTGCCACGGTGGGCTCCTCAACAAAATAAATGCGCTTCTAACAACGCAATATTTTAATAATCTAAAATCGTACCTATCGGATCGTTTCTTCCGAATAAAATACGAAGACACATATTCCGAACTTAAGGAAATTAAAACTGGCGTCCCACAGCGCAGCGTACTGGGGCCCATTCTCTATACTCTTTTAACATGTGATTTGCCTAATGACACAAATTGCTCCACAGCAACTTTTGCTGACGAGCCATCTTGTCAGTAGGAGAAACCCATATTGACTCAATCAAAAACCTTCAAATTTATTTAAATAAAATCTCAGAGTGGACCATTAAATGGTGCATAAAACTAAATGTTACAAAATCGGTTCATTTAGACTTCACACAGAAGAAAATCCAATATCTGCCACTATACATAAACGGCGTGTCAATCCCGTGTCACAACAACGCCAAATACTTAGGTATAACACTAGATACCAAGCTTAGATGGAATGCTCACGTTAAAAAGAACAGTTAGAAATCAGATATAGAAATATGTACTGGCTTATGGTTGCCTATCAGCCTTATCCCTATACAATAAAATTCTTTTATATAAGCAGGTGCTTAAACCAATTTGGACCTATGGAATCCCGCTGTGGGGCTGCTCAAACTGAACCACTATAAAATCTATAAAAAGATTCCAAAATAAGGTACTACTAAATGCACCTTGGTACGTCCGCAACACCGATTCGAACACGACCTTGGCATCGAATCAGTTGCCACTTCGATCAACGTAAGCGCTAAGTCTCATATGGAAAGACTGCGCTACCATGTAAATAGCGAAGCCTCAGCCCTAATTGATCCCGGTTAATGGAAAGAAAGGCTGAAACAAGAAAAACCGCACCAACTCACGCAGTAGCCCACTTCTCTGCAAGCTTTTGGCAGAGCATTATTAAATTTAGTTAAGTGCACAAAATTAAATCCAAATTGTTCGTTAGTTTATAATTTATTAACTATATAGTTACAATGTAAATTATAAAAAAAAAATACATAGTCTGAAACTTTTTACATTAAACGTTTTTCTTGTTTGTAAAATAGTTAACTATTTTATATAATATTTATATGCTTCTATTTAATTGTAATATTTTGTTGTACCTATGTATTTTGTTATTATGTTATAAATTATGGGCTTGCAGCTAAGCTGCCGCCAATTAAAGTAAATTACTCCTTTTTGGGATGCAATAAATATTAAAAATAATTTTGGTATTTCAAACTCAATTTTTTCATTTTTTCAACCCCTTACACTGTATAATATTTTGCTATTTTCGGTTACTGATCACGACATTGTCACACAATTATATAAATAGAGACTTTACATATTCATCATATACTCCATCGTATTGTGACAGTGCTGAAACTCAAGTACTAATAAATAGAAACGCGAACTTGGAAGGCCTTATAGTATAAGCAATAAGAGGTTTATTGCTTATTTGCTACTCGCAGACGCTCGGAAAAACTCCCTTTGGCGCAAACCACATATTTATATATAGTGAAATACTTATTCCACTTGTTTACCTAAGCTCAGTATAAATAAGCAAATGCGATGACTGTGTATAGGTATTCACCCTGTATATACATTTATACATATTCAGTGCTAAATCACTAATCAATATTTAAGCTTTCTGAGTCTGGAAAATTAGGTTGCGCAAACGCTAACGATGCATGCATAAGTACAAATAAATCCCTAGAGAACTCCTCTGCCTACGTACACATGCAAACAAGAAGGCGTAATATTTTGCAGATTACTTGCACTTGAAGGAAAATCATTGCTGTTTATACTGGCATGCCTATTAAGTGGTATAGTTTAACGCAATGGGTGAATGATAAGACGATTTGCTTAGTTGTTCATATTTCATTGATTTGCTTGAATAAGAAATGTATGTCACATTGAAAGGAGGTATTTATGTAATTATTAGATACATTTTTTTAAGGCTATTAATAGCTTGGAAATTGTGGTGCATACTCATAGTCTTGACTAGCAGATGAGCAGCAAATGCAGCTAAGGTAGAGCTGCTAAAGGCAAAGATGGTGCATGGGGCGCGAATGAGAAAGGTATGCTGAAAATCAATCCGAGAAGTTGCATGCCTTGACTCCTTTCGTTGCAAATTCAAAAAGCAGAATTGAAATAAAAGTGATGGTACTGTGTACGTGAAATGATGAAAGTGGGCTAAGGCATACATATATTTCTTGATTCAAGATATTTAATGAATTGAATTTGAATAAATAAAAAAAAAATGTTTACATTATGCGACCTTCTCATTTAGAATCGTATTAGTCTTGATTGAGCGAAATTTTTTAGGTAAATTAAATTTTGTGTGAATTTCATACGAAAATATTATTCTTACAATTGTAATTGACTTAGTCCATTTTCAAAATTAACAGATATTTAAGAAAATCAATAAAGAACTATGAGTTTTATTTGAAACAATAACTTCAATGAAATAATTCATGAAAATTTATTAATTGTTTTCAAAAAGTAATCCATTTTTACCATTTCGAGTTTTTAAGATTCTTAAAAGGTTTCTGAAAAAACTAGAGGGATATGTGGCAATAAACATGTAATATCTTTACGTTTTTCTGCCATTCATTTCCTCTCAACATTTCCGTATTTTTTGGTCTTTCGCTTTTAAGTGAAAGATCCAAAACATGCAATCATCTGAAGAAGTTTTATAGAACATCTTATAAGGTTCAGTTTTGAAGAATCTCATCCACTTTACTCATCGTTATTCTTCACTCTTCTTGCTGTTGGTACTTCTAGTGATTTCGTGGAAATAAAATCCTGCTGCGACATTCATTTTATCGAAAACGAATTTCTTCTTTTACACTTTTCTATCAATTCATAATAATGCTCAGGGCTATTTTTATTTTAATTTCTATCAAACCAAAATTACGATCTTCTGGTAGAAAGGAATGACCCGATACCGAAAATGTGTGGGCTTTTTATTCAATATTATGGGGGGGTTTAATAAGTACCCGTGTTAGAAATGAAGACACCATTTTTTCAAAAACCTTTTTATTTATTTTTCAACAAAGACCCATTTTAAAAAGATACACTTCCCCCAACGAGCCATTTCTTCATGTTAGGGAACAAGAAAAAGTCACAAGGAGCCAGATCGGGTGAGTACGGGGTGCGGCAGCAATTCATAACGCAGTTAATGCAGTTTGGCGGCAACAACTCCGGGTGAATATGCTGGTGCGTTATCGTTGTGAAACAGCAACTTCTTTTTCGCCGAATGCGATCGTGTCTCCTACAATGTTTTGTAGAAGCGGTCCAATAACTCACTGTAGTATTGTCCAGTGATCATTCTTCCTTTTCTCTAAAAAATCCATGAGATTGATGCCGTTCGCATTTCAAAAATTCATCGCCATGACTTTTCCGGCCGATAGGGCTGCCTTCGCATTCTTTGGAACAAATTCACCGGGACAAGTCCATTGTTTTGATTGTTGCTTAGTTTCTGGTGTGTAATGATGAATCCAGATTTCATCAACGATAACTTGACAACGCATCCGCTTGTTGTTGCTTGTGAGCAATCGCAGCACCCATAGGGCCAACAATTGTTTAATCGCCAACTTAACAGGTAAAATTTTAATTGCCGTTCCGGTGCTATGGCCTCTGTTACTTCGCGCACTTTCGTTCGTCGATCAGCGAGAATCGTGTCGTGGACTTTTGGAATGATTACCTCATTAATCCCGTCTGCGGCGCGTCTTGCTCGCTCCTCATCAAAAACGAATGTTCGCCTACGTTTAAATTCGATAAACCAATATCTAACTGTGGTCGTAGATGGCGAAGCGTCCCCATAGACAGCATTCAACTTTGCTTTTATCTCCTCACAATTTTTCCCATTCAAAAACAAGAAGCGAATTACCGAACTATACTGCTCTTTTTCCATCTTAGCGAAAATCCCGAAACACGTCTTACTCGGATAGCTGCCAAATCCAAACTAACCTATCACTCAATCTGAAATTTGTTTTACCGTCGTTTGATAGATGGCAGCCCTCAAAGCTAACACCAGCATACTTCAGGAACGCCCTCTGTCATCAAACACGGGTAATTATTGACGGGTAATTATTATTTGATAAGTGAGCAATTTTTATCCATGCCAATGCTATTTTAATGTTACGTTTTTGGCCAGAAAAAGCATCGCGGTAAACATGTTTTCGAGTAATTTTGCACTAAAATGCTACTTCCCGTGCACCTTCATCCTATACATATATCTGGACATTGTCATCATGGAAATTATGGAACATTGTCAAGTTGTATATGCACATATTTCGCCTATATTAGGCTAGCGAAACAAAAAGTTTAGGATACGGAAGTGCTTCTTGCAAATCAATATGTTTTCTTCAAATTTTCTTTTGCTTTTTTCAGTTACTAGCTCGTTCAGCACTTTGTAAATGTCCATCATAATATTCTCTAAGATGTAATTTCTCTTCTTCATTATTGCATGCTGCAATTTTCCCCTTCGGATCATTTTTGGCATGTGTCTTTTCGAAGGGGTTGGAAAATTAAATTATATTCAGTGTTAAGTACTTTCCTGTGGATCCATTCCTTAACAAAGGATTGGTTATTTTTCTCATTTTGTAGATCAGAAATGCGTCAAAGAGGTTCACGAGCAATTTTAAAGTTATGTTTACATAAATTCTTTAAATATTTAACTTATACCACCTTCATAATTAACACTAAGTTAATTCCATATAATACTGAAATTACAGTCCCTATCTAATGGTTCGTTTTTGACAATATCATATCGATAAAATAATGTGGTGTGAAATAATTCATAACCGCATTTTTTGGACCACTTTCATAAATAAGGGCACATATGCACTTACATATCCATGTAAAATTTTAGTTTTATAATAAGACTGAAATATTTTTTAGTGCAATTGTATATCCCATAACGGTTATTGAGCCTTCTTTATCTAAGCCAGGGTTCGGTTTGTTAGCTTTTCGAGTCGTTGAATGCGAAGAATAGGCGAATTCTGAGAAGAGTAAAAATATTTAAAAACTGCATTCAAAACATCGGATATTTTCACTCTCGTGATGCTCCTTTCGCGAAAGCTGCGAGAACACTAACAGGCCCTAAAACAAAAAGAAATCAGCAAGAGGAGTAATTTTTACACTGTGCTGAGGAAGTGCAAAGGAAAATAGTGCGATTTTCGATAGGAAATATGAATTTCATATCCAATATTATAATTTCTATAAATATCAAATATTATTTTATGTGAGCAGCATTCTTCCATAAAGCCCTTCTAATCATTTGTTGGCATAGAGAAAACCACAATGGAGAGAATAATAAGCTGGCAAGGATGATAGATTATATATATATATATAGCTTCTCCTCCTGGCGCTGATCGTGGTGCCACTACTTTACTCTCAGCGGCTCTGACAATATTAGCTAATTTTTGTAATGTTCCTATAAGGCAATTGGCGACCACTGTGATCAGATTACTATTTTCGAAACTTGATTTAGCAGTTTTTTGTTCTCTAGCCTCGGAGTTTTAGTTCTTTCTCCTGACATTTTTCTAGCATCTTTTAATTAAAGTGTGATGTTTATAATTACTTAAAATATAGATTTTTAAAAAGTTAGTTCAATAATTCACTCAGTTCTATTTGGCTTCATTTTTTTATCATTTGGTCACATTGTCGGCAATTGCGATTATTGTTGGTGTTGGTGATTATTCGTGTTTATTTGTTTGCAATATCAACATCATCAAGAGATATCTGCATTCTATCAGACAGCCAAGCTGCCCTACGAGCCCTGGATGCATTCCACACAACATCAAGGAGTGTCTTACGTTGTCGTCAATCTCTAAATGAGATGGCCAAGCAATATCGTATAATTTTATGGTGGGTTCCAGGCCACAGAGATATACCAGGGAACTGTAGGGCAGACCAACTCGCAAGAGAAGGTACCTGCATGCCAAACATAAGTTATTTTATGGAGATACCTCTCGCAACTTGTAAGCTTCTTATTAAGGAGGCACTAATTAGTTCTGCAAATCAAAGATGGATTAGCGTTAACGCCTGTGAAATTGCTAGGCAAACATGGCCAAGGCTAAATCTACGTCTGTCCAAGAGTATTATAAAATTGCGTAGACTTCATCAGGGCCTTAGTAGGGGCCCTCACAGGACATTGTCTCATAGGAAATCATGCAAGGAGATTAGGCGTTTACACGCATGATTTCTGTTGTAGCTGCAGAAACGAGGAGATCTATACACTTTAGGTATCAACAACCTTTTACGCTTTGGCAAAAGCTCAGGATGGTTCAATATGGAGAGGGAAATGTAGCCCAGCTCCAGCGGCTCACAACAGACCCATCTCGCGGTTTAAGTGGCATCGTTGTCTCTATGTGCGATGCGGCAGCCAAACCTAACCTTACCTCTATGGCTTTAATTCATTCTCAGTAAATTCAGGGCTTTTTTTTTTATTTATAAAAAGGTTTTATATGTGGGGAAGAGTTGAGACAAGCAGATCCTTGCATAACCACAAGAGTAGCAAAAAATGAGATTTGCACATTCAAAACATCAAATTTTATAAGAACCAACAAATTTTCAATAGCACTGATATCTTCTAAACATAATCTGCAAATACAAAAGTGACCTTTGGCCTTGTTTTTAATTAAAATTTTTTCGTAACTTAACTTTTTTGTAGCTTTAAATTACAAAAAGACCCAAACACGAACTCAGAAATATATATATTTTAGGTATAAAAAGTACTAAATTTATAACGAAGAGCAAAGAGTTTGCAACACTGAACCAATGTGACATCACGCACTCTCTGATAGGCGCAATCTTGTTTTTGTCATTCTTGTCCTGTATCAGCAGACTGTTTACCAGCTCTAAGCGCTTTTGAAGGAACCAGCCGATGTGTTGACATAACCGAGGGTGTGACAGCTTTTTGTTTCTGACAAAACTGAGATTGTGTTGGTGATATAAGAAAAAGTCAACATACTGCCTCGATTCCATCTGACGATTTTACGTAAGGAACTTGGCTTACGTGCCTACAAAATAGATCTCGTGCAGGAACTGAAATCAAATGACCATCGTTTAAAAGCTTAAACGCCTGAAATACACCATCATTGAAATTTCTTTTAATTTTTCAGACTTGGTAGCTTTTCATAGCTTAGTCTTGATATCTATCATAAAACCAATAGAAGAACGATTAAGCGGTGTTATAGATGTAGATATTTGTATGCAAGTAAGCGGACCTCTGCACTATACGTGACTACCTAGGCAAGTCTGCCCTTTTTTGTTCCATTTTCACGATAAAAATTAAAAAAAAAAAATGGCATTTAAAATACTTAGTAGTTTTATCGCTGCAACAGCAAATACAATTTTTTTTTTGTTGTTTTGCTATAGGTCAGTCATCGACAACTTAAAACGTAGAAACATTAGTTGCGCGCTAATTCCAGATTGCATGTGTCGAATGGGAGGTGTGTGATTACCATTCGGGAGTGCTTAGGTTCGAATCTCCGTGCATGTCACACCAAAAGATAGAACAAGTTTTTTCTAATATTGGTCCGAGTGTATTTCTGTGAGGAAAAAGCTCGTCATGAAAAACTATTTGCCGTTCGAAGTCAGCTTAAAATTCCATTTGTTGAACAACACCACGACGCACGCCACAAATAGGAGGAGAACCTTGACCAAACACTTAACAGAAGTATACCTGTCTATTATTTATTAATTTTTTTATGTATTATATATGTATGTGTGAATGTACATATTCTCTATGTGAAGGTATAGTACATATATTGCGCCTCATAAAAGCCTAAGTTATATTTTATTTTGTTTAGTTTCCTACTTTCGACTCCGCCTGCAATTTACTGAAAATGTGTGAAAAATGTGCAAAATTTTGCTTCTATTTGCATAACTACATCTACAAAATAATAATAACATTAATAATAGTAATGAAGTCGTCTACATTTTGCCTTATAATCATCCATTTGTATGCCATAAAGAGCGCTCATAAAATTCTATGTAAATTTATATCTACGATATGACTAGGCACATATGAACGCCACGAAAACTTGTGCAGTGAAAATATGAACTAATAAAAAAAATTGTGTGCAATTATTCTAGTGCACGTGGGACTAGTCTAATTGGGACTAGTTTAGTTCTAGTTCCATAATTGCCCAACTGAAAAAAAAAATGGTTCGAGCAAATTTTAAGCGTATTTCAAGCGTGCTTGCGTGTCTGTTATTATTCTCATTTACAAGAAAATTTGGTTAATAAAAATGTTTGTTTCTTGTTTGGTGAATAACTAAGCTGAGCGGGACACATTTAGATCCCTTGGCGTTTTGGCTTACAATTGCCTTCAAAACAAATTGATAACAAAACTAATATTGCCAGACTCCTATTATCTCTGACAGTGATATCCTTAAGTTCCTTATTAAGTATCTGCAGAGCGTTTAAGCGTTTCGCTTAGGTAGTGTCTGTCGTTGACAGAGAAGAAGCTGTTTAGTTTTCTTTTTCTCCCATCACGTTAACTTCTAAAGAAGTTTTTTCAAAGAACATACAATCAAACAGAGCGTAAGTGTTGACTACTTATTTTCGGTCAAAGTACGGATACACATAACAGGTGGAGACCGCATGCCATCTTAGCTCCGCTTTTGCTGAACACTTTTCGTGGATATGCAGTTTCTGAACCCTTCGTGGAATACTCGGCGTATTCCTGATGTCAGTATAGTGTAAGGCGGCGCTATAATGAGCTAGGTCAAAAGCCTTGCACTTAATCTCTATTTTAAAATGCCCAATAACGTCTTATTCTCTCATCGGTTGCAGATGAAATAATAACTTTTAACTTTGAAACTTACGATTGCGTGAATATTAAACCAGATCCAAGAACTCTTTATTCAGTCTAAAGAATCCAAATACTCTTTATAGCCGCGGCGGATTTGTGGAGCAACATAAATGTGCACACCACAAATTAGAGGAGGAGCTCAGTCAAACAAATATAAATATATACACTGCTGGTCTTAGGTTAGACGCACCATTTTTTTTAAACAAAATCAATTATTTATTATCATGCTTGTTCTAATTGTCCAAAATGCTTTTCTTATCAAAGTGCGAATCTTGTTCGAAAAAAAAAAATGCTGACAGCTGGTTGATTTGCGAAAAAATAACTGTACATTCGGAGATTATAGAAATTTCTATGGCAACCACACGTGTTTTCGGTTGCTCATTGAATTAGACGCAGCTTAAATTTCTTCGTATTGCGTGGACAAGTGTAAACTTTCGTATTGAAAAAATATCAAAAATAAACAAATAAAGTCTTTTCGAGCTACATTTGAAGAAAAAAATGGGAAAAGCTGACTTTCTTCAACAAAACAAACAAATAAATCGCAGCTCCAGAACTGTTGACAGATATTTGAAGGATCCAGAGGCATATGGAAACAACTTCAAAGGGGAAAAAGGCATTATCAAAACAAGCAGTACGCCAAATTGTTAGAATTGCTTCGAATTCGACTAAATCTGCTGCTAAGATCAAGGAATTGGCCGGAGTAAAAGCAAGCCTATCAACTGTTCAGCGTACGAACAGAAATGCAGAACACCTGAAGCGTCTAAAAATCAAGAAAAAACCCCCTTTGAATGCAATACGCAAAGAAAACCGGCTTCAATTCGCGAAAGAATACATGACGTGGACTGTCCAATCTGACACTCGACTAACTGATTGGCGTTCAGTTGTATTTACTGATGAAAAACGTTTTAATTTAGATGGCCCTGATGGATTTCAATATTATTATCACGATTTGCGGAAAGATGAGCTATATTTAAGTCGCCATCATAGCCGAGAAGGGGGAATAATGGTGTGGGGTGCTATCACGTTTTATTGAACAATTGACTTGATTTTTATCGATCAAAAGATGAACGGCGATCGCTTCAAAACATTGTTGGAGTCCGTATTTCCAAAATTAAAATATCTCTTTGGACCGATTCCTTGGATTTTTCAACAAGACAATGCTCCTATGTATTCATAACTCTCGAGTAGTAAAATCTTTTATTTCGAGTCAGAACGTTAATATCATGATCTGACCACCATATTCTCCAGATCTTAACGTAATTAAAAATGTTTGGGGCTGGCTAACACGGAAGATATACGAAGGAGGAAAGCAATACGAAGATAAGGAAACATTAACTGGAGATATATTATTAAACGTGCTTGGAGCGAGATTTCCTTGAACTACATAGATTCCTTGTATCATTCTATGAAGGACCGGATGTATGAATTTATTATTAACAAAGGAGGCAGTACTCATTACTGAAATTATTTTTTTTATTTTATTTCAAATAAATCAAATAGTAATTTGAGTTAAAATCTAAATACTTTTCTTATAAAAATTAAAAAGCCAAATTGCGTCAATTTTGTTAAATATGTATAATCATTTGAATATTATATTTAAAGTATCATTAAATAAGAAATGTTTTTGCATATCAACTTCTTTTCTTTCGTCCTTTAATAAATAAATATGAAGCAAAGTTGTATGCAACTAAACGTGCGTCTAACCTAAGACCAGCAGTGTATATATATATACAATATATATATATATATATATATACTAGATATATGTTTTGTATACATAAAGTTTGAAAACAGTCATTAAGCTCCGTACTTACGAATCAGCAAAGGCAGTCTCTATGCATCAACCATCGAACTGATGCCATTTAAGGCACCTTTAATTGACAGAAAGAGAGCAGAAAAATAGTTCGTATTGTGTTAACATTATAATGACCAAGAACTAGTGTACACTTAGTTGATAATTGATATAAAGCCTTACAATTGATTTTTTAAGAAGTAGTTAAGAACTAGTTGATTTGACAGCAGCGTGAAGCCACATACGTTCGTAGGTAAATGGAACTTGGATTTTACTCCACTAAATGTACATTCATACATATGCTAATATAATATATTCGTAACAAGCTCATTGAGCTCAAAACACCTGTAAATGCAGCAGCCTGTTATGGCAGATACAGCATGTCAATAATAACATAGCTGTGTGTACTTTTATATGTGTGCGGGTGTTATATTTTGATTTTCATGTTGCTTTATGAATTCTGATATAAGTAATGGGCATCTTTTCAGACGCACATATTTTTTCACACATAACGTAAAAATTAAATCAATGGTCACTATTTTGGCTTTATAAGCCTGCAAATTTTATGGCATTTCGTATTTATGTGGAAATAATTTATGGCATATCACTTAGGTAGTGACTATATCGCACCCTAAATACAAAAGGGTCACAACTCAAAATTTTCCACACTCTAGCTTGACTTGTTTACAGTAGCACAGAAAGCAAACTATGTGACATATCACGCTGAAATTTGCCATGTAAGCTTATAACAGTCCTACCAAAAAACCAAAAATTTATTTTTGCCATATGTCATCCGCCGACCATTTTATTGATAACGTCTCGTTCATATTTGCACATTTTGAGTTGTGACCCTTTTGTATTTAGGGTGCGATATGTTTTATTACTGTGATGAAAAAGTTGGGTAGGCTTAGGTTTTTTATAATTTTTGAGATATTTATTTATTTCTCCACCTTCAAAGCAGGCCCCCCTGATCCAATATTTTTATGTCAACGGGTTTCCAGTCCCTGAAAGCCATATCGGCCTAAGGAATTTCTCTTATGGAGTTTCTGCATAAAATTTATACTTTTAGATAAAATTAGATCACGTAACCCAAATTTTCAGTCAAACATTTTTTGCGATTTTAGTTTTCAAGGTATTAAGTATTCGCTAATTCGCTGGGTTTATCAGCATTTTCTTCTTGGTAGCGTTGCTGATGGAAAACTATTAAATTTTAAGGTCGTATTCTATTTAAAAATAAGTGAAAGTGCATAGTAAGATAGACGAAGCGATAATTTGACTCTAATTGCTATATATTTATAAATATTGCTTAGACGCACATTCCTCAAGCGAAACTTGCTGGCTGAATAAAAAACTTCCAAACATTCAATCTAACATAATTTTTAGTATTGCATATTGGAAGGGACCTTCTGTTACTTCGGACAGTGCCAACAAGGGTAATATTTCGTTTGAGGAATTCTATGTGGGAAAGTGCTATATGGTGAAGAAAATGTTGGCCCTCATATGAGTTTGCCAAACCACGCGTTGCCCTTGACTTGTCTCTCGCTGTGAGTTTACTAGGAAGTTCAATAGTTAAGTAAGTTTGAATAAGAAAAATTCAATTTTATGGTTTGAGATACACTTTGTTACACGTTATTCAGTATAGTCTCCTGAACATAGATACACTTGTTTCAACAAGATTCCATTTATGAATTCCATTCCTAAAGAGACAATCTGGAAGAACTGCAAAATACGCTTCCGCAGTTGTTATGACCTCATCATTTGATGAAAAAGGTTTCCATGCATTCAATTTTTTAGGTCTGCAAACAGTTGGAAGTCATAAGGGGTCAAATCTTATGAATACGGTGGATGCACCAATAAATCATGCCTCAACTAATGGATTTTAACCATTACCAAAATGCTCTTGTGACATGATTAAACTATTTTTTCTTTTGCAAACTGGCTTTCTTCACAAATTTTTTCCTTCAGCTGGTTTAAAAGGTTTCAAAAGTATTCAGAATTTATTGTTTTACCAGTTTGCCACTAATTCACAAACAAAATTTCTTCAATAAAATATTCAAATACTTCTTATGCTGGATACACAGCTGGCGTTTTCCTAGAGACGTAGAAGTCTCGGAGAAGTCGTGGATTTGCCCCGATCCGGTCGCCCATCAACGTAGCCAACGGATCAAAACGTCGCCAAAGGAAATGGTGGTGGAAAACCCTTATCTAAGTTTGAAGAAGGTAGCTCGTGACCTCAGCGTGTCTCACGAATCAATTCGCAACATTTTACACCATCAATTGGGCATGAGATGCATGGCTGCTCGATCGTTCCAAGAGAGTTGAATTTCTTTGGAAAAATTCATCGGAAGAAGGTGCCTGAAGATATGCTTGAACAAGTGAATTCGGATCCAACGTTTATCCAGCGTATCATAAGAGGTGAGGAGACGTGGATATATGAGTTTGACATGCAAACCAGTCAACAGTCAACAGGCGGCTGAATGGGGCTATACACATGAGCCGAAACCCAAAAAATTACGTCAAAGTCGATCAAAAGTGAAATTCATGCTACTCGTTTTCTTTGACTATTATGGTGTTTTGCACTTGGAATTCATTCCAAATGGTTCTACCGTAAATAAGGAATATTATTTGGAAGTTATGCGACGTTTGAGGGAGAATGTGCCTAGAAAACGGCCCATTTTGTGAAAAGAAAACTCATGGATCTTGCACCATGATAACGCAACGTCTCATAAGGCTCATATTGTGGACACTTTTTTGACCAAAAACTCGACAAATATCATCGAGCAAACACCGTGCTCACCAGCTTAAGCCCTTTTCCTTTCCTCAAAAGTTAAATTGTTACTCCGCGGACGCCACTTTGAGTCGATAGAGGCCATTAAGTAGAATTCGCTGAAGGAGCTGAAGAAAATCTCTTCAAATGCATTTAAAAGGAGCTTTAATGACTGCACTAATCATTGGCATATATGTATTACTCCGAAAGGAGCCTATTTTCAAGGCAATATTCATGATTAAACAATTATTTTGTGGTTTATTGAACAATTTCCGGTACGTTTATGACACGACATTGACGGCAAGATTTTTCTTTTAACGATGTTTTTCCTGTCATTTGAAATGCGCATTTTCCTTTTAATGTTGTTTAAATGTGGCTTTATTTGGTGATATTTTCAGCAGTTTTCCCCGTTTATATATGGGGAATGGCTACGGTGCAACAGCGACAACACCAACAACCTTTTTGTGATGTGATGTGCTCATGATAGCTTTATGAAAACTATTTTCATTTCATGTACGACAATTCTTATGCACATGAAGCCAAAAATTGTTTCATCCCATAATATTTGTATAGTATATGTGTCTACGTATAAACCAAACATCCGTTGCTCAAGTGTTTATGCAAATTGTGCTTATACATATTTTAATTTATTGTGTATACACCCACACATACCCATATATATGCACATATGTATGTATGTACATATATGATTTGTTAGTATGCAGTGTTGAGTGTGTGTTTGCATAAATATGGGCATTATTATTTGCTTAGATAGTTTACAAATATTGAATACATAATTCGTTGTGCAACCAAGGGTCTTTGGAGGCTATTTTATACAGTTTGCCATACAAAGAAAATTGATATAACATACAAGTCAAAAGTTAACTAATATTGCTCAATTATATAAACGTTTCTAATAGGAACGGGTCGATATTGACAGGCTGTGGCTGTCATGTTGTTTTGGCAGCGTCTGTTTAATTTTATGTTTATTATTCAGTCACTGATGCCAAATCACCAGCATATAATCGCACAAACGAATGATAAAACTTTATTATGTACTATTTGGGAGTAGGGGGGACATGAATTGGGTACACAAATTTTAGGATTTAATTCTGCTAAACTTTCTTTTGTAAGGCTTCTTGATGCTATAGATCTATGTCCAATGATAAATATACCCAACTCCCTTTTTACATGGTCTTTTTTTACTTGATTTTGAAAAAAACACAATTCACTGATGCATTTTTTACACGAAATTTTCGTTCTTTCACGAACTCCAAAACAAAAAAGGATTTCTGAACAACACCTACATAATTCCTTAAAGAATGCTTTATTGACTGAAAAATTGTTCGTCTAAAATTAAGTAAAGACATGCGAGTATGCATACATACGTATGTACATAGGTATATGTTCCTTCAAAAACGATGCACTAAGTACATTTTAGAACTAACCAAAACCGATTGTGCCTTAAAATTTCCAAGTAATCTTTAGGTCGCGTATAGCTGGATAACAAGTATTGTGCAAGGTGACGCAAAATTAATAGCCTAATTAGAAAAAAAAATATTTTAAGTGATGGAAATATTCATTTGACCTTCACACGCTCCATTACTTGTATGTTTGTATAATTATACTGCAGCTGTCTAGTACACTACTGTCAAATAGAACTTATATATGACGTAAGTTTTCCGATGAGGTCATTAATTTTGCACCGCCTTGTATAAAAAACTCAAGAAAGGGACAACCGGTCATTAATAACAGACTTTGTTACAACGAAAAACCCAACTTCTTCTTCTTGATTGGCGCGATAACCGTTTACGTAATTTTGGCCGGGCTTAACAAAGCGCGCCCGTCGTTTCTTTCTTGTATTAATCGGCGCCAATTGGAAACACCAAGTAAAACCAAGTCCTTCTCCACCTTTCAAAAACAACGAGGAGGCCTTCCTCTCCCTCTGCTACCACCAGCTGGTACCTTATTGAATACTTGCAGTGACGGAGCGTTTGTTTCCATTCAGCCGCTGTATCTTTGTTCGCTGTACTATGTCTATGTCGTCGTTATCATCGCCCAAGCATCTGCCCCATGCGTTAGGACGGGCATGATGAGGACCTTATAGAGAGTTATTACGTTCGTCGAGAGAGGAACTTTGCGTACTTTGTCGAAAGTAGCCCTTGTGGGGATGAAAAATTCTCCATTGAGTGGCAAGGCTGATATTGTTATCGGCTTTAATGCTGGTTCCTAAATAAACGAACGAAAAATCAACAAAAGCCGACAACCATTTGAAAAACATCCGGCTTATGGGCTGGACAGATCTGACATATATGTTGATGGTAGCATTTTTGGTCTAATTCGTAATAAATTAATTTTTTCCGCAATTTCAATATGAATATTTATATATTTTGCACTTAGTGATTTAATTTTCTCTGTATATAAATTTTATGTTTTTTTTTTTTGTAATATAACGTAATTTATTTTGTTTTATAAACTCTAATGTAGGTAATATAGATTTCATTATTACTTCTTTTGCAAAGTATTTTGGGAAAAAATTTAAAGTGTTTTCATCTTATTTCCTCAGTTTTACCATATTTTTATTTTTTATTACAAATATATCCACATATAAAATACAGCCGTTTACACTGCAACTAGTTACAAATAAACTAACGAGAATACCAACTTTGTTAACATTAAAACAGTTTTGTGAAGAGATTGTCCCTTCCCTTAGAGATCTTGAGGTCACGATGAACATCGTTATAGCGAACGAACCAAGGTGAGTTGAGAATAACACGATACATTTTTTTGTAGAATTGTTGAGATATATTTATATTAATCTTTTTATTACCCCAAATTTGCACACCATAGGGCCACACAGGTTTTATAATTTGTTTATGTATAGTTTTTTTGTTATTTGTGCTGAGCTTTGATTCTCGTTCAATTAGCCATTTTTATTACTTTCAGATGGATTGCATACCGTGTAAATTTTATATGTTCCTTCCATCAAGGCTTAGTATCGAGCGTTATGCCAAGGTATTTTGTAGTGTTTACATGTGCTAGTGCGACTCGTAACAATATTATTGCAAAACTATTCACGTTTTTATTGGTGAAGTTTACATGAGCCTTGTTCAATTCCAAATAGTCAAATTTATAACGGATGGCGAAAATCAATTGTATTTGTCTAACCAAGTTGATCTTTTGGAAAATATTTGCTTTAAAATAAATTATGACTTGTCTGCAATTTAGCAATGGGCAAGTGATAATTTTCTTTACTTAAATGCTGCAAAGTCTCTTTCTGGGGAAACTAAATTCTTGGACGCAACAACTTTGAATATTTTGCAGTAAGAAGCTGTATACCATATGTATATACATTCTCTCAAAAGAGTACCGGTAATTGTTCAATAAAACGCAAAATAATTGTTTAATCATCAAAATTTATTTTTACGCCTTCAAAATAGGCTTCATTCGAAGCAATACACATAAGCCAACGATTAGTCTAGTCATCAAAGCACTTTCTAAACGCATTAGAAAAAATCTTCTTCTGCTCCTCCAGCGAATTATCCTTAATGGCCTCTATCGACCCAAAGCGGCGTTTGCGGGGTGGAAATTTAAGTTTTGGGAAAAGTGAAACGTTACAGGGGGCTAAGTCCGGTTGGACGATGATATTTGTCAAGTTGTTGGTCAAAAAGTGTTCACAATATGAGCATTGTGAGACGGTGCGTGATCATGGTGCAAGATCCATGAGTTTTCTTTTCACAAAATGTGCCGTTTCCTACGCACATTCTCTCTCAAACGTCGCATAACTTTCAAATAATATTCTTTATTTACCGTAGAACGAATTGAAATGAATTTCGAGTGCACAACACCATGGTAATCAAAGAAAACGAGCAGAATGACTTTCACTTTTGACCGACTTTGACGTGGTTTTTTGGGTTTCGGCTCATGTGGATAGCGCCATTCAGCCGCTTGTTGACTGTTGACTGGTTTGCATGCCAAGCTCATATACCCACATCTCATCATCTGTTATAATGCGCCGGACAAACGTTGGGTACGAATTCACTTGCGCAAACATATCTTCAGGCACCTTCATCCGATGAATTTTTTCAAAGAAATTCAACTCTCTTGGAACGAGTCGGGCAGCCACGCGCCGCATGCTCAACTCATGATGTAAAATGTTGCGAATTGATTCGTGAGACACGCTAAGGTCACGAGCTACCTCTCTCAAACTTAAATGATGGTTTTTCAGTACCATTTTCTTGACTTTGTCTATGTTTGCATCCGTTGAAGACGACGATGGGCGAACAGATCGGCGAAATCCTCCACGACTTCTCGGTCCTCTGCAGAAGCCGTATACCACTCGTAGACTTGTGTTTTTGATAAAGCACACTCGCCATAGGCTTTCTGCAACATTTTCAACGACTCGGAATACGAAATCCCGTTCAAAATAAAAAATTTAAGAGAAATCCTTTGTTCGATATTTTTACCCGTAGTGAAAATCGCAGAGCACACCGGCGGTAGACTGATATAATTAAATGTTAAAAACAAGCTAATTCACAGTTCACGCGGAAACTCTGCGACACTATAGAATACAGTTGTACCAACATTTCAGCAAAAAAATTTAGTACACATATCTACGCGCGCTTTTTAAACGAGCAATTCCCGATATTTTTTTGACAGAATATATAACATTTCTAGTTGAAAGCTGAATTTGTTATTTTTTCATTGGGATCAAAAATTCATCTCGCCCAAGAAATGGAATTAAGTTATGAAATTATTACGATTTTCTACGTGAACGTTGGTACAACGAGCTCCGTTGTCGCCGTTGATCCTTGTAGGATGATTTCGTGAGGCCCATCTAGAAACGGTTGTTGTGAAAGAAACAATCGATGCTGTGCATTTGTTGATAACGCAAGATCTTCATGTGACCTCTGGCGATATACAGACATCCTTGGCATACACTCAACTTTTCGCGAACTCAGTACTAATAAACCAACATTAATTCCAAATTATAAAACTCATATCTGAATACAGCGTATTAATATTCAACGAGTTAAAGTCTCAATTCACGTAGGTGACACCAAAATCTGGACGATTCATCACATCTATGTATAGTGCAAAATATTGCCCTGTATAGCGATCGAACGAAGTGACCCGCCATGGTGGCTAAAACTGCAAAAGGTGTTCGCGGGTGTTTAATGAAATTTAGATGCACCTACTATAATTTCATTCGCATCGTTTATATCTATTTATTTGGCACACCTGCATAATCTCACTTCTGACTCAAAGAAATTTTCTTTCAAATTTTGAGCCAAATTTTAGCAAATATCTGATGTGATGGAACTTTTTTGAAGCTCAATTTGAATTCGGAGCAGCTATTAAATGCAAATAATGACGTATCATTAATGAATAAATAAAATGTGTTTTATTGTGTTGTGGGGCATATGTGTATACTTATATAAAAGTATTTATTTATATCTATCTTTTTTTTTTTATTTGTAAATATATACTTGGTTTAGATGAATTTTATCAGGAGCTTTAAGTGGTCAACGCAAATGTAATTAGCCACCAATTGGTCGTTGTCCTCCTATCAAAAGCCCTTTCTTCCTTTTGCCATCTGTTCGGTTCTCTCTCCCCTGGTTGTCCAATGTATGGTATCACAATGGACGAATTTTATTCTTTGTCCAAGTGGGTGCTCGCGTGGGCAGCCAGTTATCCTAGCCTCACCTATATACTGAGATTAATGTTATTTAAATTGATACATTTTTCACATGTCCTGCCGCGATTGTTTTTTAATTTTTATCTATTTTTAAAACCCTTCGCATTGCCTTGCTCTGTTCAATATAGGCTGAGCGTTGATGAATAAGATTGGCAGTAGTTCGGTGCGGTTCAGCTACGGCCAGAATAGGAGATGAGAGCTAAAATCCTCACTGACTATGGTAAAAGTCCGATATTGATAATTTTGTTTCAAAAAAATTTCATTTTATAACCATTTTCTTTTCTTTTGCAGACTAAAGAAGATGTGCACAGCAAAAGATTATTCAGCGCCGTAATTCCTTTAACGACGTAGGCTAAAAAATTTATTAAAAACAAAAGAAAAAAAACAAGGAGCATTTGAAAACAACTTAATCTTTAAACCTTATAGAAACTAGCTTCTCTTCTCACATATCAGAAAACTTCATTCCAAATCTATTCAATAGTCTGCCAATATTGCACGTGTGGCTTCAAAATTACTCGAAAATACTAGACGAGAAATTGAAAATCATTTTGGTGTGTTTCAACATACTACAACACACATTCGTCCGTCTTTCAGTCTTTGCTGCCAATTTATGTTGCCAAAGGAAACAATTACCACTTATTGGCTCTGCCTGTTTGTCTACGGATTTTCTACCTCTTGAATATCGTACAAATTTTCTTTGTTTTAGCTTATTTTATTGTACTACAGTTTTTATTCCCCCAACATCAACGATCACGAACACAAAAGCTCGGTTTGCCGTTGAACATATGTTTTTACAATAAAACCGTAATGCAATCAGCCTGTGAAATGTTTGGATTTTGTAAGCTTCTCTATATCTTCTACCATTTCTATGCTCATTCCTACATATGTATGTATGTTTGTGCATGTTTGGTTATCTGCTTTTATGCACGCAAAGTGCTCTGTACTATTTTATGATGAAGTAAATACATACATACATACATGTATAGTAATGAATAGTCTTACGCAGACGCTTATGTGTATGCCTGCTTAAAGTTTTGTATCAGTGCTATGCCCTTCAGGTGTGTATCAGAATTAATTCAGATATATTTATGTATGTGCACGCTATTTCATCTAAGAGCTGGAATTTTATTGAGTTCAGTTGAAATTTAGTGATATACAGAAAATCCGTAATTATCCGCAAGGCTTTAGGCGTAGCAGTTCCCTACATTTCTGTACCATGCGTCTATATTGGTTTGAGCATGGCTTTATACAAGAGCTCTTCGTACTGTAAAGGTAATGCTGATTTCGAATTAAGCATCCAATATACAATAGATTTTTCATTTTAAGCTTGATAATTAAATGCTACGTTTTCAAATATCAAAAACTGTGTGCAAGAGTGCAATCTAAAGTTTTGCGTATAATTATAGGAGCTCACATTTGCATACCTCGTGTAGCCGATAAAATAGTATGGTTGTGCAAAAAGAGCAAAAAGAAAAGGTTGTACAAAAGCTTAAAGACCATCCCAATAAACTAGCCGGAAATCTATTTTTAAATGAAGGTCACACACGATTGAGAAAAAAAGAAGACCTCTTCAAGTCTGCACTATCTTAATTATCTCATCTCGCACGAGGATCCGTCCACGAAGGCAACAGAATCTCGGCCATTCCAACTTTTAGGACGCCCTCATCGTCATTTGAGATAAATGTTATTTCAAGTGAGACTGGATACTGGGCCTTCCCGCTCCCTTCATTCAATTTCTTCACATAAAAAAAAAACACAAAAAAAAGAAATCGCACACTATCGTCGTGAGAACAACGGAAGCTTTAAAAGAGACTGGGAACTAGGCCTTTCCGGCTCCCAGCTATAAAAAATCTGAGACTGGAAACTTGGCCTTTTTAGCTTCCGGCATTCACATCTATCACACCCGGAAAAAAGGACTTGCCCAATCAGCATGGAGTTAATTGGAAGCATTTATAGAAATTGGAAATTTGGCCTTTCAGGCTCCCAGCTACGAAGAATCGGAGACTGGAAACCCGTCCTTTCCAGCTCCATCCATCACTTCCATCACATTCACATCCGATTTAATCATATATGGACATGCATATAAAGGGTGGTCACTGAACAAATAACTAGTTTTTCAGCACTGGCAAGGAAACATAATACTCTAGCACATAGGATTTGTTAACTTATTGTTAGTTTCTTAAACTGAAAAACAAAAAACAAAAATACATACAATTTCTGTCGTTTGCGTCTTTATTTCTCGGCATTGGCTTACGTTCGTTGCTGGAAATCATAAATGATATGACGGTAGAGGCAGCATGATGACATACATACAAATGTGTGTGAAGAATTGTCAATGTAACAGCGTGCCATTTTGCAGGCAAAGCAAAGCATATCGATACTGAATTTTGGTACCTGATGCGAAAGAGTAGATGGGTGCAATAGGGTGGGTTGCATTTATTTACTTTCAAATATTTTTATAATAGTGAATGGATATATTAGTTAATATATGTATATATTACGGTGATTTCCGTAAAATATTGTTCATTTACAATAGTTTTTGCGTAACTGCCAGCACATCGATCACAAAATTTGATACGGAGTATAAACACTGGTTATTAAGTATAAAATCTTTTAATGATAAATACAATAAAATATCAGTAAATTCATAAACTGAGACATGCTTTCGAAAATTATAAAGTGACGCAAAATCAGTCATTCAATTTTTTTGCTGAATAACTATTTTAAAAAAATAAAAAAAAATATGTTGGTTGAGGGAAGTTTTTATTTTGGTATTTACGCGCGCTCCACTGTGTTGTATACTGCAGCTGTATAGTTCACAAGTCTCAAACATGATTGAGATATGACGCCATTTGCACAAATTATGAGTCCTCCGGTAGGGTGACTAATTTTGCGCCGCCCTGTATTATAATGACTCCATATAATTAAAAGTTTTGACTATTTACTTGTTTATATTTTACTTCGAATTATTTTTTTATAAAAATTTGGTTCATTCTATAACAAAGACCACAAAAATTTAAGTTTGAAAATTAGTACAAAAATTAAAAATGTGTTATATTTTTACACAAAAATTTTAATCAGAATTAAAAAAAAAAATTAGATACGGAATTTTGTATAGGGATTTTCAATAGGTGGGCTTCAACTTTTTTCCGACAGGGAGGGCGAACGAGGCAATGTTTTTTATTTTTCGCTTGTCATTTGTAAACTTCATTAGTATACATTTCATCATGGAACGCTACACACTTGAGTAACGATTGCAAATCGTGCAATTTTTTTATGAAAATAATCGTTCTGTTGCTGCTACTTTAAGAGCATTACAGCCATTTTACGGTCCATTTAACAAGCCATAAAAATTAAATCATTATTAAAAAATATGTAGTTGTACCAAAGTACTCCGAAAGCACAAATTATATACACGTCCTCAGATATATGTCATAGTTGAATTTTTTAATTGCCAATTTCTCTCTGTTTCGACCTAGTAATTTATAATTTCACTATTAGAATACAATAAAATAACTTGTATCTCGTAACTTGCCACACATTAACGACCCCCCTAATAGATGCATCACTGATTACCAGTAGCAAATATTACATATATATACATACATACTTATCAATATACCTGGAGAAATATTGGTGCCTCTGTTTAGGTATGCGCATGGGTAATGAAATAAACAAACAAATGAGTTTGGACATACGTGACTGTGATTTATTACCCAAGGCAGATTGATTAAAGTCTTTTATATGTAGTAAGGAAAGTTGAAATCGTTCATAGGATTGTATTTTGAGCTAATTTATGCAGCACACTTGAAATAAAATTTGTGTAGTGGAAATTTTATTAGTAAGAGGAAAAAATCTATAATTATACATAATTAGTTAATTTGCATAATAAAACCGCCGGGGCGTATGAGTAACATAAGTTGAAAAACTGCCCGGAAATTTGCGAGGATAATACATTCAACAATTTTTCATCCGTTATCTTTCTGCGCAATCTGGCAAACAGACGCTAGTCAAAGGAGACTCGCTAATGCCCAAAACACAAGTAACGAGTAACACAAAGAGTTTCAATGAGGACGCAATATGGTTGATGATTTATATCGTTCCGGTGATCTTTGGCTGGTGAAATGAATGAAAATGTAAATCAATTTGTTTTTGCAGATTGAATTTCGTGATAAGCTGAAAATGATATCAAAACGAGCTAACATTGTTTGGAAAGATGTTGCTCAAAGAAGCGGGAAAGATTGAATTGATCGGTTTCTTTGATTGCCGTGGTGGGTTCTATTCGCGTTCTCTTATTTAAGTAAGTAGTTCCGGATGCGTCCTCAAAGTACACACCGTAAAAATATATAATGTTTTGGTTTGAGCAGAGTCAACGCATACTTAAGCTCTTGAAGTATGCTCCTATCTCTGGCATTAATATCTCTGGGAGTTCATGACTCTTTACAAGCCATGGTGCACTCGACTAGTATTTGTAAGTTGCAATTATTTAGAATCCCTTGGCTTCGCTACTATACCTTTTACTTACATTAAAATCTATTAGCGACTGAAGAAGTTATTTTTCCAAGGCATGTAATTGTATCACCGCACCTTAAGTCTTAGCAGTTGCATTCAAAAACAGAACTCTTCCCATATTATCGTCGATACTTCGACGAACTTATTTAAATACTGTGCGCTGTGCGATTTCCCCATTAAACATCTAGTCCACATTTGTTTAAATGGAAGAAAACACCAACACTGTTTGCAGAAAAAATTGTCAAAAATAACGCGATTTTTGAACCACTTAAAACTCGTTCTTTATTATATTAAAATTCAATGCTCTAGAAAGGTGCATAACTGAAATTTTTAAAAATTCTTTGTAAAAGGGCTAAAATATTGACACAAATTTGCCGAATTTTCCAGATTCTTCCGCAAATTTGTAAATATCTTTCAGTTTTAGAGAACCAATGTTACTCATTCTCATGACATCGGTACCCAAAACTCGTAGCCGTGGCTCTAGCAAAGGCAGAACACTCACAAAGAAAGTGCTTAGTGCCACCCGCCTCCTCCAAGCAAGACAGGCACATTGGATCCTCAATGATTCCAATGGTTTTCATATGCTGACCTCATGGGTTGTGTCCTGTAATAATACCGACCATCAACCGAACTTCTCTCCTTCTAAGTTTTAGTGGAAAGTTTGACAAATTTCTGTTCGGACTTGTCACAAAACACTTTGCAGTTCTGCAGCGTTCTAGACCGGACAATCGCTCTTTATGTAGATTGCTTACATAATCGCTGACGCAATTCATGATTCCTGCGGAACTGATTCCGAATATTGGCTCTGGCCCTTGCGGGGGAACCGCTGACCCACGGTTGGCCAACTCATCGGCGATTTCGTTTCCTTGAACACCGGAGTGCCCTGGAAACCATGTTAGTACAAGCCTGTTTTGTCTTGCGGCAGATTAAGCTTCTTTCTACATTCTTGAACAATTTTTGAGGTTTGCTTCGCGTTCTCCAGGGTCTTCAGTGCAGCCTGGCTGTCACTGAAAACTCCAATGTGCTCCATCTTCTCTCGATTATCCATTCGGCTACTTTCAGGATGGCAAAAACTTCTGTTTAGAAAACAGTTGCCATTTCCCCCATAGCATAGTGATACTTATTACTATCGTTTAAGTACCATCCGGTTCCAGACCCTATTTCATTCTTGGACCCATCGGTAAAGAAAATATCCGTCAAACCCCCCTGAATGCATTCTGGATTGCCCCATTGTGCACGCAATGGAAATTTGACATCACATTTTCTTTCAAATGAAACTATGGGTAAGGTCATCTTTAGGTGCAAAAAAAAAGTGGATGCTGTTCAGATAGCAACTTAAAGATTTCTCTGTGTCCTGAAGTTCCGTCTTCGCGCCAGAAACCATATTTATGGAGTCTACACATTGCTTTTATTGCTTCCTGTTGTATCGTAAGATCCAGGGGGAGCAAATCAAACATAGCATTTAGGGCATCAACAGAGGCTGTACTCATGGCACCCGTGATGCATAACCACACACTTCTTTGCAGCCTGTATAGTTCCCGGAGTGTGGACTTAACCATTCTACGTCGCCACCAGACCACAGAGGCGTAAGTATGTGGATAAATAAGCAGATAGTCGAACAAAAATTCGTTTTCTTATACTAACGGGTGGGCCATATAGCGTTTGCTTTTTGAACCACCTATTTTTTTGAGAATGGTAACACAAATGACATGTCAAATGTGTTCATAATTTAGTTAAAGGTTTGACATTTACGAAATGGGACACTGTACGCTTGAACAAAATTGGGAAATATTGAAAACCTATTTCCAAAGGGGATGAGTCTTCTTCTTCTTCCGCGGTTACAGTAAATGGCGAGCGTTACCGTGACATGCACAACGAGTTGTATCCAAAAATTGAAGAGGATGACATGGACGACATTTCAGTTAAGAACAAATGCTATGCGAACCATCCAAAGACGATTGATGCTTTAAAATACGAAACCGAAGTTGCCATTTATGAAATTGGAGCCCAAACAATCGAAAATGTGCTTAAAAATTGGGTTGATCCAATGGCCTACTGTAAAGCCAGTCGTGGCAGTCATTTGAAAAATATTAGTTTTTATTCATAAATGACAATGTTCAATCTTCAAAATAAAAAAAAAGTTTGAAAAAATATTGATTAGTTGTTTTTTACAGCCGTTTCAAAAAGCAAATTTTGTAGATTACACTATGCGTGTAATAATAAAACATAAAAATAAATAAATATCAATATATTGAAATAGTTCACGTGATAGTTGATTGCGCATTTAGAAAAATGTCTGCATTGCAGCTTAATACACCCCACCTGTCAGACGCCGGGTTAAGTTATTTCTCCAGGCCAGTTATTAGAAAATAACTGCTGGCCGAAAATCAATTTTAACTATTTTTAATTTTCTACCAACTGCTCACTGTTTCGCAATTGTGTACAGTTCGATGCAGTTTGGCATTTGCAAATTGTTGCCATTCTATTGGAATTCAATATGAATTACCCAAAACTTTGTCCATAAAATTAAGTGGTCGAAAATTTCTCGGAAATCGTAAAACAAAATAAAGAATATATTAATGCTTGTGTTCGAAAAATCTATACAAATAACTTGTGTATTGCTGTAGGCGCTCATGTATGCGCTACCAACAAACATGCGGGCCATTTGTGCATATGTATGTCTTTGTGCACTTAAAAGTATCTCACTTATTCAATTCATATAAACCAATAAAGTTTTTCAACAAAGGAATACAGACAAATGCCTGTCGAGGGACCGACCAGAAGACTAATAAAAAACAAAAATTTGCAAGGGATCAAAAAAGGCACTAAAATTAATTTCGCAAATAAGAATGTCACTTACAAATAACCACTTAAAAGAAGTAATTCGAAGTACTCAGAATACTGCGATATTGCCCAACAAATTTCCACAAGGTCATAAATTGAAATTCATGCATATCAGTGGATTTAAAGAGCAGAGGCAATGTCATAAAGATTTACGTCTGTATGTAATAAGTGGAATTACAGAAACCCCCTTTGGCCATTGGCACAATGACAATGAAAATAAGAAGCCGCATAGAATAATGAAATGCCCTTTAGGCCACCCTTTGACCATATGGCAAATTCGGGAATAATCGAAGCACATGTGTGCACATACATACATACATATCCTATGTGTATATGTACATAAGTGAGCCTTCGTCTACATACTCGTAGCTAAGATCAGCCTCTATGGTAATGCATATTAGATTTATTTTTAGGAGTTAGAAATCCAAATGGGTGCGCTTAAAAGTAAACTGGCAGCAAAAAGAAGCAAATCCAGCAAAATATAAGTAAACAAACAGAATTGCTTGTAGAAGTATGCAAAAATCCAGCATGTATGTATGTATTGTTTGTTTTTGTTTTTTTTTTTTTTGTGGATTTTGCTGTAGAGGTGAACGAAATTCGCTTAAGTGGTACTTTCGCGTATTAAAATTTATTTGTGTATTTGTAGATGCCTGAGTTCCTTGCATGAATAGGTACTTATGTGCGCCTCACAAGTGCCGCTGAAAGATTACTTTTTATAGACTGTTGAAGTAAATATTAAAGGCATTATCAACGAATTCGATTCGATTACTTTTCGAGCCATTTAAAGCCATTTTATGTGAACCTTTTCAAAACTGATAATCGTAAAAATAGTCATAAAAAGGTTACCTTAATTTTATGTTGGACTGCACGCACATACACACTCCACTACTTATTCGTTTCGAATAAATAAAAAGGCTTCTGCACACAATATTGTGCATAATTTAAGCAACTTTCCTTAAACTTCAATCTTTATTTTAAGCCACGTACTTCGATAACTTTTCCACACACTTTTATTCAGGTTAGTTGGTTGGTGTAGGTGTTGTCTGAGCGACACAGCCCAACAATTAACATAAGAGATGCCATTTGGATACAACTGTCTTGTAGAGCAACTGTCTTTTATTAGTCGAACCATTTAGATTTTACTATGAGTCTGTCTATGAATGTCATCTATTTTCTTTTCTGCAATTTCTTTCAAATTGGCCATCGATTACTCCCTAGAATTCTATGTTGTAAAGCACTCAGATAGATAGTGAAAAACTGTTTCTCTAGATTCTTCTTGATTGCAGCTCCTAAATTTATTGTTGAACGTCCCTCCCATCTTCCTGGCATGGCCTCTAAAAGGCCAATGGCCGGTTATTGTTAAAGAAATTCTGAATATGTCTGCTCGTGACTTTCTTAACAACGCGTCAGTTCTGGATCTGTTAAAATTGGCCAGGTTTATTTAGTTATATTACAGGTATCCGTGCAAGTCCACCTGTCAACGGCCTGCTTTTAGAACAGCGAGAAGATCTGCTTTCTGTGCATCTTTAGGGACAGCCTATTCCTATTCTCTCACAAAAAATAGTTTCAGCAGCGGCACCCGTTTTGCGAGAGCGAAAACTTATCCCCATACCCAATAAAAACCATTTGAAGTCAGTGACTAGTGTCTGAAATTGGACTGATCGAATAGATCATTTAACGCGTAGCCGCGGCGAACTATGCCGAATATCATATTCAAAAAATAATTCCCATGATACTCTCTACTGATTTTAATAATATCATATTTAGTATTATCATTGTAAGTTCTCAGGTTCTTACAAAACTGGCTTTACTGAAAATAATTAGCCTTTAAAGCTGCCTTACAAAATTTTTTATGGAAATTCTCTTAAAGCCGTGGAATTGGAATTAAAAATTTGTTAACTTTTCCTAATTTTTGAGTAAAATTTGAAAAGTGGATTTATAAGGTTTTCGTTAGAGATCGAGCAATGCTTTAATACAAAAATAATTAAAATTAAAAAAAAGAGAAAAATAGTCAAAACTTATCAGAATGTTGATGTACTTTCGTTTCAGCTCGCCAAAATTTTGTACGTGGCGTCTAGGAAAACAGCTGCGTTCAAGTAATAGTAAGAATAATATTTCATCCAAATTTAATCCCTACTCAAGATTTGACTACGTACTTACGCAATTACATCCATTCTGAAAACTCAGTGTATTTACATATCAAAGCACTAGGTTCTTCATAAAGCTTGCCTCTACGTTTCACAGGATTTTCTCCAATGGAAAAATTCATTATCGCACAATAACTAAATTTTTTTTTGAATATTGGAAGTATATAAAGGCTTTGTTTTTAAACGTGGTCGAACAAAATCGAAGACGATCAATGTCAAGAACGTACAAACACGGGAGCAATACCACAAATCGTAGAAAAAACACAGGACATCGTAAAGGAAATTCGTCAAGTAACCGAAAGAGGTTTAGTAGAATCCCTGGCCATCCCATTGAACAGTATAAACGGTATTTTGACTGAAGTATTGGATTTCAGAAAGCTGAGTGCACAATGGGACAAAAGCACATTCGAATGCGACTTTCTCAGCAACCCTTAGAGCGTTTTCGAAAGAATGAAGTAAATTTTGTGCATCAATTCATGACTATAGATGGGACTTGGGTCTATCGCCGTAATCTTAAATCAAAACAAAAGGCTTAAGGGTGATGTGAGCCTGGTTCTTCAGCTCCGAAACGTGTTCTTGTCCAGTAATCGGCCAAGAAGGTATTAGCATTAGTTTTTTGCGATGCGAAAGAAATTTGGGTTGTGGATTAATTGCAAACTGGTAAACCAATAAATTCTGAATACTTTTGGAACCTTTTACACCAGCTGAAAGACAAAATTTGTGAAAAACCCCAGTTTGCAAAAGAAAAGCATTATTTTTTATCAGGGCAATGCATCGTGCCACAAGAGCATTTGAAAATGGTAAATGCATGAGTTAAGTTCGAATTATTAGAGCATCCATCCTATTTACCAGATTTGACCTAGTAACTTCCATCTGTTTCCAGACCTGCAAAATTTATTGTTTCGTAAGTGTTTTCATCAAATGATGAGGTCATTTATGTATAGAAGTATTTTACTAAAGCTTCTATTTTCTGGTAAAATTTATCTAAGTGTGTTATGTAAAAATACTAATAAAAAAATGGCATATGTGACTCACTGGAAAATGTTGCTTAGATTTTGCACAAAACTGTATACCTTGAGGTCAAAATGGTTATAAAACGGCACTCAAATGCCCTCTTAGAGCTTCTGTCAAGAAAATCTAAATGTGACGGATATTAAGCGAAACCAACTTCTTCGGTTTATTGCCTTTCCAATTTCTCTCTCCCATAAAACGCAAGCTTACTTTATTTAAGGAAATTACTATTGAATAAATGTGAAAAGGGTCCATCGTTAAGCAATTACATGTTATATGTGATACAATTTTACCTAAAGTCATATTTAATATGTATTTTGACAGTTTAGATTATAAAAGCAAAAGTGAAATATATTCTGAACCTTAATTTGTTATTGTAACTTTATACCAGGCCAAGTAATATCGATGTTTTTTGTGTTTTCTCAAACTCTTTTAAAGGTAGGAAGGCTATTTTAAAAACATAGGGATTCTCCGTTTTCAAACGGGCAAAAAAAAATATTGGTAAGAATTGTTAAGTTCAGTACGGATCGAACTTTTTCTACCTACGCACATTTTAATTTGGGCTGGCTAGTAATTTGGAGAAGACGTATTTATTGCGCAATTTAAAACATTTTCAATACCAACCTACCTATTAAATTATAACATCATTGTGCAAAAGTGCGCAGTTATCAAGGAAAAAATAGACTTTGTACATGTAGTAAGGCAGCATGGAAAAAGAAAAAAGGTGTCCACTGCGTATACTTTATTTCATAGGAGGAAAGGTTAAAACAGAGGTATATAAAGGGTGATTTTTTAAGAGCTATAGGAAGGTTTTTGAAAAAAGCACACGCAAAATTCAGAAAAATGCATGCAATTTTTATTTAAATCGATAGTACAGTCCTTATAATTTCATGCTTCAAGATTATTTTATGCAAATGTTGACCGCGACTGCGCTTCAAATGGTCCATCCGCTTAGTCCAATTTTGGCATACTCTTTCCAATGTTTCGGTCGGTATCTCACATATAAATGCTTTAACGTTGTCTTCCAATGCGTTAATTGAAGCTGAGGCTTGTCTGAATAGACATGAGCTTTAACATAGCCCCACAAAAAATAATCTAAAGGCGTTATATCGCACGATCTGGGTGGCCAATTGACAGGTCTCGAACTTGAAATAAAATGTTCACCGAACTCGCCTCTCAACAAGTCCATTGTTACGCGTGCTGTGTGGCATGTGGCACCGTCTTGCTGAAACCACATATCATGCAAGTCAAGCTCTTGTATTTGGGGCAAAAAAAAGTTGGATATCATTTCACGGTAGCGCTCACTATTCACAGTTACGTTACAATTCGCAGTATCTTTGTAGAAGTACGGTCCAATGATACCTCCAGCCCATAAACCGCACCAAACTGTGACCTTTCTGGGTAGATTGGTAGCTCTTGCATCGTTTTCGGACTGTCATGTGAGCACTTATTCTATTGCTCAGGATGACGAAACATAAATCGAAGAATTCCAGAAAGTTTCACTCAGTTATGGCTGTCAAGCAATGCTTCTACTCACTAGCTTTGCTGCCAGTTGCGGCCTCAGAGTCAACTCTGACAAAACAGAGTTGGTTCTATTTACCAAAAAATATATACTTCTACATATTAGACTTCCCGCTTTCTTTGGAAGTTGGGTATCTTTGAAAGATACTTTACTCCAAATTCCAGTAGAAGCTACACATTGAAAATCATGTAAAGGATTAAGATAGTATGGTTTCATACTCCTGCAAATCTATGCTCGGATAAAAAATGGGAACTCAAGCCACAGGTCGTGCTTTGAATGTAAAATGTTGTGGTTCTGAAAATTTTTTACCTGGTTGGGTGGGAAGCTCTTCGGAAGAGCTATAATATAACCAAACTAGAGGGACAGGGGTGCTAAGAACTGCTTATATTAGCATCGCCGGAGCATGTAGAACTTGCCTCAGTGCTGTTCTGAATGCCTTTTTGTACTTACTTCCCATTGAACTCTACGTTATTTCCATCGCTACTCAAAGTGCAATCAAGTTAAAGGAGGTTGGTCTCTGAAGACAATTTCCAAGAAACATGGTAACATTTTTGAGTGGTTACCACCGTACTTCTCTGAGTTTTGGATAGATCTCCCTATCCGCAAACTGAAGTTTGAGCATCGGACCAGGACGATTTTTCCTAGTATGCAGGACTGGAATGAGGGGAAAATCTGCACCGAAGCCGGTAACTTTGCCTTCACTGACTGGCTCCAAGGCAAAAGTCTTTGCAATCCTGCAGGCATGCAAAATGCTTAGGGAACGTAAGAGCAAGGGGGTTATTACCATTTTCTTCGATAGTCATGCTGCAATCAATGCTCTGACGATGCCATGGTGCAGAACGAAATTAGTAAACTCCTGGAAGAGATTGATGAAATCTTTTGGGTATGTAGGTAATATTTCTCTGATTTATGTATGTTCCAGGACTTAGGAATATACAGAGAAGTAAAACTGCTGATGACCTTGCCAGGAAGGCGACTGAATTGCTCCCAGAGACCTCCAACCCGGGGATACCGATCCCCTGACTGTTATTAAAGCGGAATTCCATAATTTGTTTCTTAGGAAAGCGCGGAAAAGACGGGGCTCCATATCTTCATGTGCTATTTCGAAAACCCTTTGACCCCAGTACAATATACGGAGGACTCAGAAAATCCTTTGGACTCTACGCCATTTTATTTCCAAACACGTTTATGCGTTTACCGATCACCGTTAAAGCTAGGCTTACCATTTAACCCCATTGCAGAAGATATGGGGACCTTCCAGAGAAGGAGATTGTTGAGTATTTTGTCTGTAAATGTAGGCAGCTGGTCATTAAAAAATAAATAATAAATAATTGGCGCGTACACTTCTGTTAGGTGTTTGGCCGAGCTCCTCCTACTATTTGTGGTGTGCGTCTTGGTGTTGTTCCCCTAATGGAGGAACCTACAGTTTTAAGCCGACTCCGAACGGCAGATATTTTTATGAGGAGCTTCTTCATGGCAGAAATACACTCGGAGGTTTGCCATTGCCTGCCGAGGGGCGACCGCTATTAGAAAAATGTTTTTTATTAATTTTGCTTTCACCGAGATTCGAACCAACGACCTCTCAGTGAATTCCGAATGGTGATCACGCACCAACCCATTCGGCTACGGCGGCTAGTCATTGGGTGCTCCTTTTTTCGACAGCCTGGGTCAGTGCGCCAAACTAAAACCTCTCAATCTTCTCCATTACATTTGACTATTGGAAGTCTCATAATGGTATCTGGTGAAACACACAAATCTTTACTGGAACAACGCAACACAGAAGCGCAGCGCAAAACCATAGCAGCGCACTGAGTACATTGTACTAAGCGGTAGGTCAGTTTCTCTGTTTGGTTAGATGTCCTGTCAATCAGGAGCCAATACAAAAGTGTAAAAAATGTAATTTCGGCACGACAAACATCACGCCACCACTCGTAATAAGCTCCAGCAAAAAATCACACCACTATAAATCACCGTTTTGTTTATCGTTTTCGTCACTCACCATTCTTTGTCAGCGCCTACCTACTGCTAATAGTTTTTATATATATTCATTCTTCGCTTTTCCGCACAATGCACCTGTGCTTTTAATTACAATTAATTGAAAAGATTATGATAAGTTACAAAAGAAAGAAATAAATTGCTAATAAATTTTCTAATATTCAGCATTAGAGAAACGCTTCTAGCTCCCCAACAGTATCAAAACGACTCTTTAGTGCTACTTGCTGAGTACCAGTGTGGGACTTCAACCATTTCACCAACTTAGCTATCAAAAATATTTCAGCATGGTAGCTTGAAGCACACATATTATTAACTATTAATATAGTATATAATATTATTATTGTCCAAACAAAAGAGCTATTTAATCAATATTTAGATTATCTGAAAGTTTCAAAGAGTAGTAAAATCTACAGGGCATGGATTGATAGATTTATCCACAAACTATGTTATTGCCAAGGCTTTCCTTTACATTATATTATTATTTACAATATTTTATATTTCACTTTAGAAAGAAAAACTTGTAAATATAAAATATATATTTCTTAAGGAAAAAACAATTTTTTTAAAGAAGTTTCAATAAAAACATAGGCAACGTTCACGACAAATTCATTAATAGCTCTTAATCCTATAGTTTAATTGAGAAGCCTTGCATAAACTTGGGAAAGAAAATTTATTAATCTGTTATTTCACCATTATTGAGATCAATTAAGGGGGTATTCTGGTCTAGAAATTAAAAAAAAAATCGATTTTTTTGCATATTCCCAAAGTTTAGACCTTCAAAAATATGACCTTCAACGGGTTTTTCAAAATTCGTATTACTTTCGGAGATACAGATTTTATGACGTGGCGTCTAAGCCGGCCGAGTGAATCGAATAGCACAATGAACGGCAGATGTTACCGGAAAACATGGGGACTCGTTCTTTCCAGAAAATCTTTTGTATCCCACACAACCTTTATTTATTCTATTCATATATATATATATATAATTTATACTTCTATAATATGTACCTGGAAATATGTCGCCGATTAATCCGGAGTGAGTAGTAAATAAAGGGTGTTTTTTTTAGAGGTTAGGTTTTCAAGATGAAATAAAACGTATATAATTTAATGTTATAGCCAAGAATTTAGCTTTATTATAAAGATAAGGGTTTGCCATTATGTTTTAAAAATGATTTCGGGCAAGTGGCCGCCGCGGCTGGCTCGAATAAATTCCAGCCGAGAGGCCCAATTTTCGATCACTTTTTGCAGCAATTGGGGCCGTATGTCAGCAATAACGCGCCGAATATTCTCTTCCAAGACGTCAATCGTCTCGGGCTTATCTGCGTAGACAAGCGACTTCACATAGCCCCACAAGAAATAGTCCAGCGGTCGATCTTGGAGGCCACGCCACAGGTCCACGGCGCGAGATAATGCGCTCACCAAAAGTTTCCTTCAATAAATCGATTGTTGCGTTGGCTGTATAGCATGTAGCGCCGTCTTGTTGGAACCAAAGGTCGTCCACATCAACATCGTCCAATTCAGGCACGAAAAAGTCATTAATCATGGCTCTATAGCGCTCTCCATTGACTGTAACATTATGGCCGGCTTCATTTTTAAAGAAATATGGACGAATGATTCCCTCTGCCCATAGAGCACACCAAACAGTGACTTTTTGAGGATGTAACGGCGTCTCAGCAATGGCTTGTGGATTATGTTCACTCCAAATGCGACAATTTTGCTTATTGACATACCCATTCAACCAAAAGTGAGCTTCATCGCTGAACAAAATTTTCTTCGATGCGTCGCGCGAACCGAACCATTATTTTCGTAATAAATTTGCACGATTTGCAAACGTTGTTCAGGTGTAAGTCTATTCATTATGAAATGGCAAACCAAACTGCGCGTAAATCAAGTGACAGCTGTCAAAAAGACCATCTACGAAAAAAGTAGTGCCAACTTGAAAACCTAACCTCTAAAAAAACATCCTTTATTATGATATAAGTTATTCTAATGGAATTGTTGCTCAAACTTCAAACGCGATTTTCTCAAAACTACTTTTTTTGAAATGGTCGTCATGATATCACAAGTTCTACTTGACCGATCGCTTTGAAGTTTGAAAAGAATTTTTTATTATACATCTGTCTATCTTGCCTGCCTCGGATTTTGAAAATTTTAAGTTTGAAGTATTTTTAAAAAATTTCAAAAGGCAAAAAAGTTTACCCCCTTTTTTAAGTTGACGCCATTTTGTGAATTTTTTGTTTTCTTTGATTTGGCGTAATCCGATAGCGACATCCTAACTAATGAAGTATTTTTTTAATGTGTTTGTTTCAGATCACTACAAGGGTTGGAATCATGCCAACCATGGAGCACCGTTTCTATGTAGCCCCCACTCCACAGGCCTGAAATTCCACGATTTTTTTATTTTTTTTTTTTTTTGTTATTAATTTTTTCTTTATACTTTTCCAATATTAATAAAAGCTATAAAAAATGGATATTAAAAATATTTTTCATTTTTTTTATCTGAGTTTTAAAAATACCTAAAATTAGGCTTCTAGACCAGAATACCCCCTGTACTATGCTACCACTATAAAGTTGTTTATAATGTCTAAGTGCGTGCACCGAATTTAAAAATTATAACACAAAAATGTAGTCACTATATCAGCCTTTTGATTTATACTACTTTTATGAATTGCCATTAAGAATTAATATTGCCATTGAAAGTACTTCTTTTTTGCATAAGCTTGAAAAAATGCCCTATTGCAGACGCTTATTTTACATAAATACAAACACACAAAAGCAACAATATTCTCTTATAAATACTCTTTATTAATTGAACATTCGATTTAAAGCTATTTTCACTAAATAATACTCCAAATTCAATTAAAATTCTATTATTACAAATGTTCTTATAAACGATTGCAATACCGTGCAGAATAAATGTGAGGAGTGAAATGTCAAACGAACGATAAGAGAGAGAAGAACAAAGCGAAATAAGAAAAACCCAGTCAACCAGAAGGACACAATTCTGATATTATTATTTTTATTATTTATAGAGGATATATCGCGAGATTTTTAGTCCAAATTTTCGCCTGAGGTGCTTTTTTATTTTCGAATACGCATGTTACAAAAACAAAAACAAATATAATAAGCTCGGTAATCTCGATCCTTATATTGTGACTCAGCTCTGGAATCGCTGTTGGCCTATTCACGTAGACCCCAGACTGGTCTGTCAATCCTTTTTCAGTTGTCGACATAGCCAGTTTCTTGAAATTTTTTCACAAGGCTTTGAATTGCTGACTGAAAAAATCACGAATTTTGCGACATGTTCATTATAAAATTGATAATTTTCATAAAACCTTTCAATAGCTTAAATTAAAAATCTTCAAAGGTGATATAAAAAAAGTTATAGTCGAGGAATTATTCACTACTGGCATCTAGGTGTCACTCTTGAAAAACCTGTTACTTTCTAAAACTTTAACTCCGAAATGAAGATTGGGATGTTGTGTTACTCACAAACACAATTTGGCTAGACCCGTCAATGACCGCCTACAGGGCGTTTGTACACATATTGAAAGAATAAAGAAATAAGAATTAATAAATTTTAAATATCAAATATTGAGCACTAAACGAAAATTCCATCTATCGACAAGAGCAGTGTACATAAGCGTTCAGTTGGTGGGTAATAAATATTTTATATTTTAATTTATTTCTCTGATAAGGAGTAGGAGTGTGCACACAAACTTCAAGTTCAAGTACACCCACAATTCACACATTGGCTTGAAGAAGGGTACTAAAACGTTGTTGCGCACAACAGTCATCAACTAAAGTTTACCTCAAAAACCCTCTAGATGGAGACTTTGACGAATGTGTTTTTCATTAGGCAAAGAGAAAAATGAGTGCACCCCCCATTGCGTTCGTTGTAAACACTTTGTTGTGTTGGTTAAGTTATAAATTTATGTTTGCTATGGGTGCGGAAGTCAAATAGCGTTAAAATGGCTTGAGTGCAATGGAAATAAATGAAAGGAAGTCAATAAAATATGAAAAGCACGTGAAATTGTATTATTTATTTTATTATATTAGCACGTCATTTCCATTAGAATGTGTCAAGAACGATGTTTGATAAGAGAGAGGCGTCCATGCATACGCACGTTAGCTAACAAAGTTATTAACTACTTTTCTATTGAACTTAGTTTGAAGTCAGTGTAATGAAATGGAAAACGCTTAGAAGCAAATGGCGTCATACTGTGGGAAATAAATTAGGCGTAGTACTTCCATTTTTTTCTATTTAATGATGGGAGTAGTATTAGTGCTATCTTCAAACATTTAAGGTACTCCCTGCCGCTGTATCTGATTCCACCTCTATCTCTAATAGGGATGTATTTTCCAAACACAAAGTAATTTGGCCTTCGCTTTGAAAAATGTAGCTAGATTTACATACTTACTGCAAAGAGAAGATTGAACATATTTCGTTATATACTAAAACATTCTTGGAGAATCTACTGAATGTTCGTAACCTGCTGTGTCTTTTTCAAACTCTATAAAAAATTTAGAAAAACTAAACAAGTTCTGGACTTTTTAATCTGCATCTTTACGGTAGGCGATTGAATTTTTCTACATTAAGGTGCAAGTTTTACGCGGTTAAAATCCCATTAATTCGTAATTTCTTGTATTTTTGGTGACGGTTTTTGCCTTTCTTTGCTATTTATAAAAACTGGAGTTTAAAGATAATTTTCATTACTTAGTCGACTCAAAACCAATTTCAGAATTACGATGTCACAGGAGCGGTTAGATGGGGCAGCACATTTTTATACCCTTAAAAAATCTTAACTCCCATGGTGGAAAGAATTTTGGAAAAATTTGCTTATTTTTTTATGTTACTGGATCTCTTTAATTGTACCAAAAAAGCAATTTTTTGTGTTATATTAAATTATCAATTTCTTTCAGAGCATCGAACGGATATAAGTACCCAAGTGAACATAATTGAGTGCATTATGACTTTTTTATTTCTTCAAGCTCGAGGTTTTTGTTATTATTTTTGCAATATTGTACGCTCTACCAAAGACATATAAATCAAACTTTTAAGCATTTTATACAAATTTAGAGAAACTCAATTTATATAGGTATATATGTACATATACATATATTTGGCGCGTACACACTCTTTGGGTGTTTGGCCGAGCTCCTCCTCCTATTTGTGGTGTGCGTCTTGATGTTGATTCACAAATGGACGGCCCTACAGTTTCAAGCCGACTCCGAACGGCAGATATACAGCAGAATACACTCGGAGGCTTGCTATTGCCTGCCGAGGGGCGACCGCTATTAGAAAAATGTTTTTCTTAATTTTGGTGTTTTCACCGAGATTCGAACCTACATTATCTCTGTGAATTTCGAATGGTAATCACGCACCAACCAATTCCGCTACGGTGGCCCCGAGAAACTCAATAATTCATCTAAATATTGAATTTTTTAATCCAAAGTTTTTATGAAAAGAGCCGTTGGAATAGTTGAACAATTTTATATGTACGTACAGCGCAATGGCTTTGAAAGCTGTTTTATATTTCTTTGGACTTCATATTAAAAATAATTTGTATTTTTATTGCAAAGATTGTATTTTTTAAATTTTTTGTCGCGCTATATATAAAAAATCGGCCAGCAATGACAGGAGAAAGATCATTGAAGACCTTGCTAGCAATGCCGAAGCGGCAGCAGTAAACAACGTGAGACAGCTGTACCGCATAGTTGGCCGCCTAACCAACCAGAGGATTAACAGCAACCAGCCGATCAGAGATCTGAATGGTGCTTTGCTGACTTCCAATGATGTCCAGATCCACAAATGGAAGAAACACTTTGAAGCAACTAGCAACATTGCTCTTAGCAGTATACCTAGCTTTGAAGTGGGCAGCACAACAACAACCAGCAATAAAATAACAATATCCTGCCACAGCCTAGCGGAGATTAAGGATGCAATTAAGAAGCTGAAGCTCAACAAAGCTGCGTGCAAAGATGGCATACAGACTGAACTAATGACCACCAACCGCAAATATGAGCACAAATTCTTCATCCCCACATCACAGCCGTCTGGAGCAATGAAAAGCTGCCTCCGTCCTGGACAAAATCAAATAGACACAATATGGCTGGCACTGAGTAGAAAGGGAGTTTCCGCCAAGATAATCCTTTTCATCAAAGTCCTCTACGAGAACTCTGAACTGGCAGTACTTCACAAAGGCGATATCAGCGATCCATTCACTACCAACGCAGGCGTAAATCAAGGTTGTCCGCTGTCGCTCCTTCTCTTCGCCATCGTCCTCGATGACGTCATGAGCCAACTGACCCTGCACAAAAAAGACATCGTATGGAGTTTTACCAGACATCTTGAGGACCTGGACTTTGCCGATAACATCTCCTCCTCTCCTATCTCCTCCTCAAACTATAGGACTTGCAAGCGAAGGCGGACAAACTGGCACGCACTGTCAGACTGGAGGTCAACATCGCCAAGACTAAGGCCAAGAGAGTTAACCACAATAAGGCAAGGCAGATACAGAGGCTACAATCTTCATCAACAAATGCCTGCACATCATCTGCAGAATATTCTGGCCGAACACCATCAGAAGCGACGCATTGTGGAGATTAGCGAACGAGGAGCCCATCCTTAGGCAAACCAAACGCAGAAAGTGGCGATGAATAGGTCACATATTGAGAAAATCACCAGATAGCATCACGAGAATGGCACTGGGCTGGAACCCGCAAAGGAGCAGAGATCGCGGCCGCCCAAAAAACACTTGGAGAAGTTCGATGGTGCGCGAACTAGCAGATGAGTGATGTCGTTAACTGGGATGGTGCAAAAAAAACAGCACAGCACCGTGCACGGTGGAAGAGTCTTGCGGAGGCCCTATGCTCCCGAGAGGAGTGAAGAAGGAAACAAAATTATAAATTACCCATTCCAATTTTGTTTGCACGCATGGTATCATGCATGACAAGTCGTCGGTAGAAGCACAGAAAAATAAAGCAAGCAAATAAAAGGCTCAAAATAGAAAAAAATGAAACTTACTATACATATTAGGATAGGTGATATGTCTTGCAGAGCGTCTTGTATGCAGTGGGAAATCTGAAAAGCATGCCGCTGTTAGGAAAAATCAATGATTTACGTTTGGAGAAATCTACGGGGGATCATCGTCGAATTTTTTTGTCATGTTTGAGCTTTGTGCGTCGTCAGGTATCAGTTCCTACTTAGCTCAATTGTGTTGATGGCATATCTTTCTTGGAACAAAGGCAATCTACTGATGAGTTATAATCGCTAGCTCTAAGCTACGCAATTTCAACGTTTACTCCAATGTTTTATGTATATGATTGTGTATGTGTGTATGCCCAAATTGCATTCTATTATTTATGCTAAAATTAATCATGTCACAACGCGTGTGTTGCGATTATTAAGTTGGGAGCTAAACAAAGTGGCTGATTCGTCGTCCACGTAATTAATTGTTCAAAATATTAGTACTACGTACAAGCATACAAACGCATCACACTCATATTTAATTATATGCATTCACTTTGAGAAAAAGCAACAAACATCCTAAAGTATGCAACAAAAACTTGTCTCTCATATGCCGAGGCACGTGAACTTAGAAATACATTTATTTTATGTAAATATATTTATAAGTTTGTTTGCCTTTGTGTGTTGATATTGGGCTTCGTGTAACTTTCAAGAATACAGAGTTTGTTTTGTTGGCGCCCAAATGCAGACAACATTTTTTCCAGCAGCTACAGAACGATGTTATTAATATTTTTATATGATATTTGTAATATTTATGCTCAATTTCTCTTAAAAGTCAGTCAACGCTAAAGCTAATTTATCTCGTTAATTCGAAGCTACTGAACCGGTACTAATTCGAAGGGCGTTATTCAACATTTTTTATTGCTGTGGTTTTTATCGTTGTTGCTGAAAAATTAATGCACGCGTTATATCAAGCAGTCGCATGCAAATTTCCACACTTATCATTATTAACATCGGAGCTTTTTAAATTATTACTGTTTTATAAATGCCTTTTGCTGATGTGGTAATGCGTTAATGAGAAAATCAAACGAATGCGACATACACACCGTTGATTAAGTGTTGAATTTTTAAATTTGTTTCCACATCAAATGGTGCTTTAACCCTCTATCTAGCAGACTATAAATAATCGTCAAAAAATCATGTAAAATTCATATAACATTAATTTTGGTACGCTAAAAACGAATTTGAAGTCTATTGCTCATTACCTGTGTTTGTTCACTCGCCAGGTAACAAAAAAGGTAGACCCTCTACAGACGGTCTTTCTGGATTAAGCGTAAAAATTAAAGCAAAGTAATTTTAAATTGAATACAATAAGAGGAAGTTTTTATTGTTAATTTTACTGTATAATGCTAGGTAACATCTAAAATTGAATGTGAATGATTATTTCACTGTGATGAAGACACATACCTGTTTTGAATTTTTGTAGTAATTTCAACAGTTATTTTCGACTGATTTCAACGACGGCCATTACTAAACTGACGATAAACATTAAAATGAAACAAATGAGCACTATAAATGATTTGGAATGGTTCCGTAATAGCCGTTTCAAGGCAGCCATGCCGGCTCACATGAAAAAGAAAATTCCATATAAAACCAAGGAGGGTTTTATGATGACCGTCTGTAGACGGTCTTACTCGATAGAGGGTTAAATAACTGAGTCAACTTAGAAATTAAATTAAAGATTAATATAAACTTAATAATGCGAGAATTCTGACCCATAGCAATTTTTTCAAGTACTTTGTGTTTTTTTGTTTTGTAAGCATTTTCAGCGCGTTTTATATTCCGTTTCTACTTATGTCGCACTTTCAATGTAAGTCCTTTCAAATTAAACGGCACATTTTTTAAATTAAATTAAAGTATTTCTAAATTGAGTAAGGCTTTAATCAAATTAAACGAAAAAAAAGAAAATATATCACCTTAAAAATTATCATCCATATTTTATGCATTCTAATTATGTATTTATTTCCGTCTTTGAACTAGCACTTACACTCGTTGGGTGTTTGCGTCGCGTCGTGTACGTGGCTACTTGTTTTCCCACAAATGGAGGGGCCTACAGTGTTAGCCCTACTCCGAAAGGTAAATAGTTTTTTGTGGGAAGCTTCAATATGACAGAAATACACTCGGAGGTATGCCTTTGTCTGCCGAGTGGCGACTGACATTAGAAACAACTTTTTTCTATCAATTGGTGTTTCGTGTCCAGAGCTTCGAAGGTTTACATTTTCGAATGGTAATTAGGCACCAACTCATGCGTCTAAGGCTGCCGCCGACTCAAAGCAATAGTTGGTTGGTTGGTTGGTTTAAGTGGTGATTCTTCCAGAATCCTACTAGCGCTTCCGCACTATTTTGTTGCCACATCCTCGTTAACAAAAGGTTTACCAGTTTTTTACAGCATGACTATATCCAGTCTGTGCGGTACGGGAATTTTATAAGGTTGTTGACATCTAAGCCTCTCGAACAGCGGCTTACCCAGGGTCAACATTCTGTTGGTCGTATAACCGCCTTATACGCCATAATCTATGCTTAGGTTGAAGACCTTATCTTCTTCCAAGCATACGTTTACAGGCATATAAAGCAATTTCTGCCTTCCTTACCCGTTCTTTGACGTTTAATTTCCAGCTAAGTTTGGAGTCCAGAATTACCCCTAAGTACTTTTCACTGTAAAAATTGGTTGGTATCTGGTCGTAAATAGCATGAATTCTGTTTTACGCGCGTTTAAACTTAGGACACAGCTTGTAGCCCGCGTCTTTGAATGAACCCACTGATCGTATTGATGCCATTAACACCACATCATCAACGTACGCCACCACTTTTACTCCACCTCTTTTAAGTTTTATTAAGATTTTACTAATAACACATAACCAGAGGAGTGGAGATAATACTCCCAACTGTGGACTATTTTTTTGTGTTTATATAACCCATATTAGCTCTACTTATCCTGGTTTCTAGCATAGAGATACATAGCAAATTGCTGATACAATCTTCTACCCCTAAGTCTATTAACGCCCGTAGCATCAGTGCTAACGTTATTAAATGCGCCTTTTATGTCAAGAAAAGCTGCCATGGTTTACTGTTTGCTTACTAGAGACCCCTCTATTGTTCGGATTACATCGTGAAGCGCTGTGTCCGTCGATTTGCCTTTGAAGTAAGCATGTTGTGCAATTGATATACTAGAGCTCTCCAGCGAGCTTCTAACGTGTATGTCTAAAAGCCGTTCAAATGTTTTTAAAAGGAAGGACGACAGACTAATTGGCCTAAAGTCCTTCGCTGAGTCATGTCCCCTTCTGCCTAAATTTGGTATGAATACGACTCTAACAGGTTTCCAGCTATTTGGAATATAACCTAGGTTTATGGGATATGGTGGTGTGATCTTTAGCAAACAAAAAAAAAAAGAGTGCCCCACCCTCGATGATCCCTTGGTAGTTGTTCTTGGTTATGGCTGAGGAAAAAGTAGTTCCCACCTGTATAGAAAATTGACTTCACTTAGTGCTGATTAGTAGCAAAAATTAACGACGGGCCCCGTTCAGTGGCTGGGGTGGATTCTGCGCCAATCAAAATAAAAAATATCAAAAACACTGGCACAAGAAGTTTCCAGGATTGACAACAAATTTAATTCCCTCGTATATAACTTTAAGGCCATGAGTTTGATTCGAAAGTTTCAAAAGGACTATTTCGTTATTATTTTGACTCTAAAATTAGCCAATGAAAATAGGTGGTTCAAAAAGCAAACGCTATATGGCCCACCCTGTGTCAGTTTCCAATTTTCTTCGTTTCTGCACATACATCTGTGAGATAAAATTTGTCTAATATTTCGCTCATTAATGAATCGCCCGCATTGAAACAAGATATGTCTCGCCGTTTCTTGTTCTTCGGGGCACTGCGGGCCGTACGAATCGTTCTTAAGATGGAACCTCTGTAGGTATGCTTTGAAGCTAATGCATGATAAAAGACTCGATTTCTCCGCATTTGTGCCCAATCCGCCTTGCAATGCTTGGAATCAGTTCAAAAGTTCAAGTTTCACTGACCTTTCTCGTATTGCTCCCACCGTATCTGCCAGTCTTCAATTGTTCGCAGGCGCTCGACGGTCTCTGCCTAATGGTGTTCTATAACCGGCTTTCTGACGTACTTCTTAACGGTGAAGTTCCGGGAGAACATACCGTAGGATATGAGGGGGCGGTTTAGTTGGGTTTAAGTGCCACACCACGGCCTTGGACATAGGCTTTTGATGCTTCCCCTCCAACACAAAAACAAACAAAAAATAAAAGAAGGGAAATTTGAATAAGTGAGATGGACTTATTTCCTGAAAACCGATTTTTGTTTTTGTATATTTTTCTAAAGGTTAATACTTCCTTAATGTTCCATCAAAATTTCAAGCAATTCAGAGAAAAACTAAACGGCTTGCCATGCTGCTGCTGATTTGTGTACAGTATGGAAAATATTAACATATGTGAATATGCGTGTTGCTCTTTATGAACAATAAGCCCATAACATACTTAATATCGGTAGCACGAAAGTGCGCTTGTGAAAGTTTGCTTGGGTATCATATGCACAATTTTAAATCAATTCGTTGAGTGCAGCAGCCGTAAGCCAATTAAGAAGCATTTCTGATTTTGGACAAAGAGCGAAAGAGTAGTAAGAGTGCGGAAATTGTGGTACAAAACGACAAGAGTAACAAATGATGTACATATGTACATATGTGGATGTAACAGAGCGTAAGTTATCATGAATTATTTCTTATGCAAGTTTCGACTGACGAGATGCTACTTATTAACTGTAAGCCGTAAAAACTGTAGACTGACGAGATGCTACTTAGTAACTGTAAGCCTGTAAATTCTATGCGTGCCATTAAAGGTTCCTACTACGTCGATATGAGTTATTTCTAGTAACAAGCTAAATCTTCAACTGAGTGAGTTTTTACATGATACGTTGACAGTATACAAGGTGAAGTCCAAAATAAACAAGACTGACTGTTTTTGATGGCACCATCTTTTTAATGAGTTAGTGCGTAGGAAGTTACATCCCTAGCTCACTCCCAGTGAAAGCTTGGTGACATTCCGTTGAGTGGAACCGAAGTTATTGCGTCTAAAGTGTTAGTATGTTTGCGTCATCGGCACAAAAATGAGTTTCGAACACAGAGCTAATATCAAATATTGTTTTAAATCGGTAAAACGTTTACCGAAACATTTGAATTGATGCAAAAGGTTTACGGCAATGATTGTCTATCTCGTGCCAGAGTTTATGAGTGGTTTAACGTTTCAGGCATCACGCAGGCATCAAAACTGAACCGAAATCATCGTTGAAATTGAGAGAATCGGAGTTGAATATCACCAAAACATCGATCTGTTGCATTTTAACTGATCATTTGAGCTTACGAAAGGTCTGAGCACGTTTCATTCCGCACAAGTTAACTGAGGATCAAAAGTTGCTTAGAATTCAACATACGAAACACCTCATTAAAGAGGCGAGAAAATACGATAGAGAACTTCCTTTACAACACTGTAACTGGTGATGAAACGTGGTGTTCTCAACATGAATCTCAAACTGAAGGTCCCAGACAATCCACCACCCAAAAAATCGCGTTTGGAGAAGTCGATAATCATTTGTGTTTATGATTCTAAAGAAACTGTTCACAAGGAGTTCGTGCCTTCGTGCCAACCGTCAATGAAATTTTCTATCTTAACATTTTGAAGCGTTTGTTGCATCGATCTACTCTTGTGGCTGATTTTTTGACTAGAAATCGCATTTTAACCATCAACAACCAACAATCAATCACCGTATTCGCCTAATATGGCTCCCTGTGACTACTAACTATTCGGAGAATTGAATTTGGCCATGAAAGGAAAACGTCTTGCGTTCATAAAGGCCATCCAAAAGGCTTGTATTGACATTCTGAAGGGCATTCCGGTCAATGACCTGAAACACTCTTACGAAAACTTTTTAGATCACTCAAAACATTGTATCGAGGCCAAAGGGGACTATTTTGAATAAATAAACTCGAAGTTACCAGAACAAAGCTCCTGTCATTTCTTTTTAAGAAGTACTTTATGCCTCATTTGTTTTAATCATTTTTATATAAACCGAAGCTTCAAACTTTATGCAAAATGAAAAAAATCAACAAATTTTCACACTCTTCGAGCAGAGTTGTTATGTCAAATTGCCTGAATGTCTCAAGCTTACTTTCGTGAAATAGCAGCAAGACGACCACAGTTATATCGCTTTTTTCCGCTTTCCCAACTATCGCTGCCCACTACGTCATCTGGAATTTTAATCCCAAGGTTGACGTCGGCTTTATTGTCGCCTGCTTCTTTAGCTAAGCCTTCCGCAACTCCTGCGGATGGTTTTTCCCGATGCCGCTTCAGGAGCTGCTTCTCAAATAACGCATACTTTATGTAAGTGTATGGAGTGTTACAGTTTCGTTTCCTTATTTATTGGGTGGTCGTTGATGTCTATTGTTAATAGTTTTCAGGTTTTCAGCTCCTTGTTGCCGCTTGCTCTCCACAGATGTGTGCATAGAGGCCTGTTGTGGGTGATTATGAGATCCAGGTACTGCTTTGTTTGAACGTCTGATGCTCTTAGTAGGTAAGCAGTCATTAGGTGCTATGCCATTGTCAGTCTGCCCTATTCTGGACTTTCCAATTGGATGGTTCTAGCGCCAATTTACGCATCCAGTTGGCGTCGGTTGCATAATCGACTAGTTTTAGGTTTGGCGGAAAGTGTACCTATATTTTGGAATTTATGTTCAGACTTGCATCTCTTATACCATACATCTTTCTTATGAGGGTAGATCAGCCAGTCTTAAAATGTTAACGATGTTAGCGTAATTAACACCTGATTTCTTGTATTTTAAGTTGGTTTTTTGCGCCACTTTTATTGCAAAACTTACTGCGCTCGAAGCTGCTTGCAGCTTATGCTCTTCAGCAGGGCTGATTTACAGCACCCTCCGGTGTTAAGCCTCCTTTGAGATAGCATAAATACCATTTAGTGCTTGTGGAACTGATACCAGTTATTTTGTTGGCCTCTCCTCCATAGATATTGATGCTCCTTGGATCCCAGTTGCCTTGCACTTTCTTTCCATGAGTCTGTCACTTTCTAGTAGTAGTAGTTTCTGTCGTCACCGATCTAAATTTATAAGGTACTTTGGTATCTTTGCTCTCCATTAGTTTTGCTATACTCTGTTTAGGTGCTAGTATCTGGCTAGCTGGAAATATAGCTCCACTAAATCGCCAAGTTTAGATGCGGTTTGCGAACCCGTTCGCTTCATTGGTTTTATTCGGTACTATTGTTTTTGTACATAGTGGAATCCCACAAGTGCGGATGAAAGAAGTTCCCTTGTGTCATAGCTCCCAGTAGCACAATAAACCCCTAGCTACTTAGTGAGGTGGGCCGATATCAGTAAGGCGCATCCCTGTTACACCCGACCGCAAATAAGTCCGACGAACACGAGTTATCTAGGATTGCGGGCTGCCAGTTGCGGTCTCAGAGTCAGTTGCGGCCACTGGAATACAAACACAGTTGTAGCTTTGAATGACTAACATTTTTCATTCAACTAACTTAAGAAAGTATCTTTGTGTTGCTTAGTTGACTCAAACTGCAACTATTCTAATTAATTTTGCTCAAAAGTGTGCCCCGCAAGTCTTCAATTGGGCTTAAGTACGGGCTGATCACAGGACACTCCAAGATATGCTCGTAGTACGAATTTGTGCATTGCTCTGCTAGAAGATCCAGGCATTTCCGTAGAAGTTACTAGTAAATTCGACTAGTACATCATAAAGCAAATTCATCTACATGCTTTCATTTGTATTGATTAATACGAGGGGTGCCTTTTATATGTCGGGATTTGGCAACCCTGGTGTTGCAATCTGGCAACTGACAGCTGTATCGCAAAGTTTGACATTTTTTGGCTTTTACGTACTCAGAACGTTTTGAAATACCAGCGCTATTTGTGTTGTGTACAGTAACTTAAAAGATTCATCTCGGTCCAAAAATGGAATTAAATCGTGAACATTTTCGTGCGATTATTTTTTACAACTTTCGGCGTGGATTAACTCAGCAAAATTGTACGGATGAACTTAATTCATTTTTTGGCGATGAAGCTCCATTAAGGACCAGTGTTTATCGATAGTATGGTGAACTCAATCGTGGTTGTAGTTCACTCCAAGACGAATTTCGTGAAGGTCGTCCAAAATCAGTTGTTGTTCCGAAAACCATTGATGCTGTGCGCGAACTGATATTGCAAGATCATCATGTGACCTATCGTGAGATTAAGACAATCTTGGGCATTAGTGAGACCAGCATACATTCAATATTGCATAAACATTTGAGTGTCAAAAAATTTGTTCGCGTTGGATCCCACACAATTTGTCAATCGCCCAAAAAAAGGCTCGTGTCGATTGGTCGAAGGAAATGCTCAAAACTTACGATCGCGGGGCTTCGAAACACGTCTATGACATCGTGACAGGTGATGAATCATGGATTTACGCGTATGAGCCCGAAAGTAAACAGCAGTCGACTGTATGGGTGTTTCAAGATGAGCCAAATCCAAAAAAAGTTGTTCGCGCACGAAGCACTTCCAAGCAAATGGTCGCCTGTTTTTTCGGTGACTTTGGTGTGACTGCCGTAAATTGTGCCAGTAATTATGATAGTCCTCAGTACAGGCCAAATTACATTTTTTCGTACAAAAAAATAACATTTGAGGCCTCATTGGTCCAAAATGCACCGTTTTTTACCAATTTCAAACGTCGCGCCTCAATAATTTCGGCACAGGCTCTCGGGACTTATTAATAATCAATTTATTTTCGGTCAACATTTAATGGGCTCTTCTTCTGCATATGTTTAGATCTACATATACCTATGAATCTTCATTTGCAAGCAAACGATGTTTTTTTCTCACATCTAGATTGCAACACAGTCACAGGCTTGTAGCTGCCCGAGGCAAGCAACAAGTCTGGGAGTTTTTGACATTACTTTGGTCATTGGAATTTGCATACTTTTGCAACACACACACACATATATGTAATATATGTACATATATTTGTATATTTAATTATTTCTATGCGCACGGACTAAAATTGGTGTGCACCTATGCATTTAAATTTTAAGTAGATTAGTTCGTCAAAAGCAATTTAGTTGCACAGATATGCGCTTATGCGTGCAAAGATTCTTGCGAGCTTAAACAAATATAAATACATACATACATATATAAAACATACACCAGTGTTCACAAAAACAGCAACGCGAGATGTTGCACAAGCTTAGGTTAGGTTAGGTTGAAGCGGTTGTCCTGTGGGACACACTCAGGCTCATAGCCCATTGTTATGCCGCGTGGGGAGCTTGGCCCTATCTCTTTTAAAACCAGTTTGTGCTTTTGAAAAATTTTAAAATATCTCTGATTTCTGTAGAACTGAGATCTTCCAACTCATTAAAAAATGTCTACCCAGAATAGTAAACCTGCGTCTGGATAGAGCAGGACAGTAGCACAGTAGGTGCGAGATTGTCTCCTCCTCGTCCTCATATAGACAACTTCTACAAAGTCCTTTGGGCGTGTCTACCTATTAGGCAGTGCCCCGTTATGACTGAGATCAATGTGCTAAGACTGTGTTTATTTTGGCTAAGCAGAGATTCTGTGCGTTTAGCATTTAGAGTTGGCCACAATTGGCAGGCGATTTTGCAGGTGGCTTAATTACGCCATTTTTCGTTTGCTTTCTTTACAATTTCTTCAATGATGAGTAGCTTACATGTTTGTAAGGGTATCCCTATGTCAATATCTATGTACTTATAAGTCAATTTAATGCCGAGTCTTACTAGTTCATCGGCTCTACAGTTACCCTCAATGTCGCGATGACCAGGAACCCATGTTACCTTTAGGTGAAATGACTCAGCCATCTCGTTAAGAGATGTGCGGCATTTCATGGCTACCTTGGAGGTTGTCGACTGTTTTGTGAACCGTGGCTCGCCCTGTCTCAAAAGCTTAACTATTGATTTATTTATTTTTTTTTTATATTATTTAAAAAAATATAATTCATTCTGCAATAAAAACCATATAACTCAAAGTTTCAAACCTTGCAAAAAATTAAAAAAATTCAATTCAAAGTGTTCTCAATTTGGTAGCTCGTTCAATTCTGTTATAATATTGTACCAGTTTGAAATGTCTCGAAATTTTTTATATGGAGAAAATGCACAAGACCGACGGCAAAATATTTTTTGTTTTTAAATCTATGTGATTTTTCAAGCACTTGAGATGCGCACTTTATTATTCTAAAATTAAATTAGCCCTAAAACTGTATAGTCGAAATATTTCCTAAAATTCTAATTAAAAGTTTGAGATTATGATGAAAGTTTGTCGAGTTTTTTTTCAAATCTGGTATAAAGTTTGAAAGTTTTAGTTATATGTTTTTTTTGTAGTATGAACTAAATTTTCATGAACAAATAAAAAAAAATATTAAAAAATAAATAAAGAGTCAAAATTTTGCTACATGTCGCGCTGCTATTATTGCTGAAGTCAGATGTACATATGTAAATCTGGCAATATGCAAATTACAAACCACTAAATGTGTGTATGTGTGCTCTTTCAATAAAGTGTCATAGCACATCTGATGCTACCACCACCACAACGATGATGCTGACATTGTCGCTTACGGTTATTGCTCCGTGCTGTTGCTGCCCCTGTTGCTGGTGGCATTCACGCTTGTTGCCCGTATGTTGACAAGTTGCAGTGCTGCTGGCGCTTACATTTTATCAACATTCAATTCAGCCACTGCCGTTGCTAAAACGACGTCTAAAAATAAAAACACAAGTACCTCCACTCGTAATATATTTACGAAGCACTAACTACTCCTCAGCATGCATGTATGTATGTATGTAGGTGGGTAGATAGGTAACTACATATGCGCAGTGGCCATAAGCAATACAGCACTCAACGCTAACATCAACACGTGTGGTGGTGGCAATTCCAGATCCTCGCTTCGCTGAACAATTCGCTGAACTCATGTCGTTGGCGAATGGTTATGTTGATGACGATGACGAGGACAACCTATTTAACAACAACAACAACAAAATTTAAATCAACAGCGTCAACAAAACAAAAAACAAAACAAGCAACATCTACTACTGCAAACTCGTAGGCGATTTACGTGTTGCTCATTTAACTAACCTCTGCGGCTCTTGGTGTTCCTCTAAATTTGCCAGTCTTTCCCGTAATCACTTGCCAGTGGTTGCTTGCCAACGTTGCAGTCCGCTTTATTTTCGCAGCGGTTATTAAATACATTAAGTAGTTTAACTACTCGCTTATTCCAAAGCTTAGTCTACTCAACTCAAGATAGTCCAGTTCAGTTGCTTCACCGTTACGTACTGCAAACTCGAAGATTGGAGGAGGACTGGATGTCGCGCTACTATGCGTTGGTATGCAGGTAGAAGGCAAACTAGTAGGAAAACTCTGCTTAAGTTAACTTTTGCTGGGATACGTTATAATGGAAATTTAAAGTCTATGAATATTTTAATTTAGTGCTTCGGAGATGCAAGAATTTTTTAATACATGCCACACCATTGCTAACCAAGAATTACAAAATGCAACAGAGTTCAAGGATCTTGGAATCACATTTGATGCTAAATTTTCTTTCAGTCTTCATATTTTATTCAATCTCTCTAAATGAAATTCAGTTCTGGGCTTCATTCGTTGCCATACATGTGAATTCTCTAAACTATTTTCGCTCAGATCTGGGGCATGCAGTTATCTGTAAAATACCTTATGACCATCCGCTGATAAGCAGCATTGAACCTTTTCAAAAAAGGAGGAGAAGGACAGTCCTTTCAATTTCCTTCAGTTTCAATGTAATTGGAGACAACACTGGTTGTCCGAAGTCACAAATTTTCTACTTTCTCTGGGGAAAACTTGGAGGCCTCGCCAACGGCCACCGGAGTCGAATAGGTTGGAGCGTGATAACCATTCTCAAGTACACAGGTTCGGCACTTCTATATTTCTGCCAATCAAAAAGTTCCTTCGATCAACTAGCTTCCAAACAACTATCTGCCGTTCGGAGATAGCGTAAAATTGTAGATCTTTAAATTTGTGGAAAACATCAAGACGCGAATAGGAGGAGGAATTAAACACACAAAAATGGTGTAATAATCAATTATGAAAGTCTTAAGGCTTTATTTGCTAGTAATGCACTTCGGGAACTTAATGAGTGATTAAATTCCGAACGCGACTTGGCTTTGTCTTGAACAAACTTCGGAAATTTTAGTTTAATTACTTAATATCGTATTTGTATAAATGTTTAATGGCTTAAATGTCCAAGGAGAACTATTTGTTATATCCTTTCGTTGTAAGATATTTTGTACTGCAGGTTAATATAAATAAATAAAAATTAAAAAATAAGTAAAATAAGTTTTAGTTGGAAATTAAGTGTTTTTGTATGGATAATTTGAATGATAGGAGAATTTGATGAAGTGCTTTTGTATGGATAATTTGAATGATATATGTAAAGAACATCAGTTGCTTTTCTTTTCTAAATCTTTTTGAATAATTATTTATTTAATATACAATTTTTTTTTATTTAAATTATTTATTATAAATCGTTTTTTAGTTTTGCCATACAAAATATTTTTTATAAAAACATGGTTTAATTAAAAATACCATAATATTCCATTTCAAACTTTGTACCTGATTTATAAAGATTCAACAAATTTTCATCAAAATCAGAATTAAAAAAAAATTGGGTACGCAGTTTTTAGTTTAATTTTAGGTCAACAAAGTGGAAGTCTGAAGCCGCTCAAAACGTTTGTTTATTTTTGATAATTTTTTTTTTCCTGATGATGTTTTGCAGTGAGGTTAGGTTAGGTAAAGCGGCTATCTAATGACGCACCTATACCAAATAGAGGCCCCTTGTGATACCTCTGGAACTATCCTTTCCTTACTCCACTTTGTGCTCTTCAAACCATTCTTTGGGCTTTATTAATCTAGTTAGTTTAGCTAATTTTATATATTCATCATCCGTAATGCTGTCAAGAAACGCGATTCTGAGCAAATTCAACCTTCTTCGACACAAAGCCTTGCATTCGCATAGAAGGTGTTCAAGTGTCTCTTCCTCTTTTGTATGCTGACAACCTCTGCAAAAGTCAAAATATGGTGCTCCCATTCTACTGGCATGACTTTCTATAAGATAGTGCCCAGATAGAACTCCTACTAATATTATTAAAAATTTCCTATTAGTGCAACCCTTATTAATACTTTAGACTTATCTATCTCTTCGCAACTTACATGTTGCCAAGAGCATAGGTGTATACTTTGTCTTGAGTAATTTGGAGCGTAGTGCCAGTCTAGCCAACTCATCCGCCTTTCAGTTACCCTCACTGTTACTGTAGCCCGGCACTCACTCTGCTGTTTTTGCTGCTGATGCCCATTTTCCTAAAATACTAAACCATTTTCTCCGTCCCCTCGTATAAGGCCTGTCAAAGTGTAAGTCCACCGAGTCATAGCAGTCAGTGGTAACAGGAATGCAAGGAGACTGCCTGAGAATACGCGAATGCCTCTTGTTATTATCTAGTTTCAAGCATTGATGACTCCGCACAAAAAAAAAACGCTTCAGTGGAAAAATTAATAATGAAAAAGAAAAATAAATCAAATAAATTAAAATGCGCTTTACCTTGTTGTTTACTCCGAAAATGTTAATTTAAGCTCCTTTCCAATCGCCAGTCCCTGATCTGATGAAATTTTAGTCAGGCATAGACCTCCACATCTCCAAAGGGGGGATGTTATGTTAAGGTAAGTACAAGTTGTTGGGCGGCGGAAAAGAATTAGCATATATAAGGACTTATTTTCAACAAAACAATGAAGTAATATAAATTAAAATTTTTAAAACGGTCCTTAATATGCATATCATAACTTAAATAAACATTTTTTTAGGTAAAAGAAATTAGAAAATATAAGTAAATAAGTAAAAAGTAATATAAGTAATAGAAATAATAATATAAGAAAATCGTGGTTTTCCTCGACTAAACCAGTATTTGGAATATCGATGTGTATATAAATTATATGAGAAGTACATATGTAGCATTTTTCCATATAGATGTTTTTCTAAACCTAATGTAAACAAAATTCCCAAACAAAAAAAAAAAAATCGAAAAATTGTCTTTAAATTGTCCAGCAATAAGTAATTCATCGGCGGCCGTCGTAGCCGAATGGGTTGCAGAGTGACTACCATTCGGAGTTCAGAGCGAATGTAGGTACGAATCTCGGAGAAAGACCAAAAAGAAGAAAACGTTTTTTTTTATAATAATAGCGGTCGCCACGCGGCAGGAAATGGCTAACCTCCGAGTGTATTTCTGCAGTGTAAAAGCCCCTCATAAAAAATATCTGCCGTTCGGAGTCGGCTTGAAACTGTAGGTTTCTCCATTTGTGGAACAACGTCAAGATGCACGCCATAACCCAAAACACCACCGCGGCCAAACACCCAAAAAGGGTGCATATAATGCATCGAAAAATGCGCGCGTACTCCAAAAAAAGAGGTTGTTAAAATTTCAAATTAATCGCACTGAGCGGGGCTGTATTAAAGTTCAAAATAAAAGTAACTGAATCTTTTTTCCAACTTGACCCTTCGAGTATGTCCTTTTAAGAAAATAATTTTAAGAAAATTAAACAATATCCTAAGAAGACAGAGTTGAAGTAGCAAGTAAGTGATTTTTTTAATTGAATGAAAACTTACCAACCATATTAATACTCGAATCGATAATCGAAGCACTCACAGAATTATCCTTTGCTTCCTAATTATTGCTGGACATCCCCATAGAAGGTGCTCAACTGTAGGAGTAGCGGCACATATGGCCTGGGCTTAGGATATTCTTTGCAGATTATATGAGAACTACATAAGATTCGTGATTTTGCAGCCTGTTGCCGCACGTCACTTATCTTGTAAACGGACTGAAGAGGATGATGAAGATAATAATGATTGCCCTTGATCAGATCTATTGCCGCTGTGATTATTTCCTTAGTTGTAGTTTTTAAAAAAACTTTCCCAGTTGGCTCATAGATCGCCTTGCTTCTGGTGACATGCCGACGATCAAGTAGTCAATTTACGTTTACCGAAAGTAGGTTGCATACTCAACAGATTTCTGCACTGGTTAGCCAGTTTCAATTTGATTGTCAAAGACGCCAAAGACCAAATGGCTCACTGTCTATCTAAGGAAGAGGCAACGGGCTCATATTGGAGGTGTTGTAATTTCCTATGTTCCAAAAAGTAGTAGGCTTCGCTACAAGTAAATACTTATACCTCGAAAATACTTACAGAATCGATCAGACGGATAAAGTTTTTTAAGCCCAGGAAATCTGAAAATTTGGCTCTTTGTAGCATTTGGTTTTATTTGCTATGCGAAATTTGACCCCGATTAAGAACGCCGAAGTCTGATATTAATTAAGTGGAACCATTACCGAGTTATAGCAAAATTTTAGGAGTTCTGAAAAGAAGCGAGTTCAGTAAATGTTTTTTATTTACAATGTTCTATTTGTTTTCTACAAGCCAATTCAACCAGACCATCAGTTTAAAATTTAAGAATTAAGGATACGTATTTTCGCTTCTGTTTAAGGGCCATGTAAGAAGCTTCCGAGGATTTCCTTTTCGCACAAAAGCTACGATTTTATATAAATTATGATTTAAAAACACATATTTACTTCGGATTGCTTTCTTTTGTGGAATGAATTCTTTTATCTTTTTTTTTGTGGAATGAAAAAAGTAGAAAAAAACTGGCAAAAAAATGTAACACTTGTAAATTTAAGTTAGACTAAAAATATAGAGATTATAAGAAATTTAGCGAAAATATGGGAACATTTTTTTGCAGTTTATTTTACGTATAGTTTCTGAAAACTAACAGCAATATTATTTTTAGTAAATACCTCACTTTCAAAAAAAACTTAAAGCCAGAGCTTTTAGCTCTACTACAAAAGGAATTTAATAACATTTTTTTTGGTAAACTATTTTAATTAATAAGAGAAGCGCAAATTCGTATAGGTAAAATTTGCACTAGCATTTCAATTTTTTTAAATTAGTTCTACTGTAAATACTAGCAAAAATTCGTTGCTGGCAAATTTTCACCCCATCATCGTACAATGGGCTACTCAGACGCTTCAAGAGGTACTCGACTCTGTTGAATCATCTGAATAGCTGAGGTAGCTCAGCAAAATTGAAAATATTTGCATACACGAAATGAAAACTATTGAAAGCAAGCTGTTGGCAGAAATATGAATATGCATAGACTCATATATATAGACTCATGTTGTTTATATGTATATGCACACGTTTATAAGTGGAGTAAAAAATTGCTTTGTTTATTTCATTAACTTGTGGACATCCAACATAACGAGCAAATGCAAAGAAATAGTAGTCTGTACAAAAATATATTCGAGCAACAGTATTGTGCGAGTAGCTTTGCGTGTATCCTTTGCGCCCAATGTTTGCTCACCATGGCTTAGTGTTCTTGCTGATGCCACTTTAACAATTTTACCCGCATTCGCATTCTCATTTACTTTCCACTTCACTTTCATTCGCCATCGTTCTATTTCGTTCGAGAATTGCCAGCTTGCAGCATGGTTAATATGATTAGAATGCATACGAAAGCATTTTGTAACCAACTACACGTATTAGCAACACTTTTGCTGGCTCTCTCTCTCTATATATATATGTATAATATATAAATATAGTGCATAATATGTATATACGAGTATTAAACCAGTTAGTCAGTCATGTCTTCAGTCTGCTGTCGGACTTTTCCAACCCATCGCAACAACATCTGGATTCTGCTGGCCAGTTTTTAAGTGCTGTAGTTACTATAATTTAATAAAACATTTAATTATATTTGCACGTAGATATGAAATTAGCACAATTACCGTTATATAGCAGGGTAAGTGCAACGGATGCTGATGTAAATGGCTATGATAGCGGTACATACCGGCAAATAGGAAACAGTTAGTTAACGGTGTTGTTGATTTTCTGCACTCTACCCCTCAATAATGCTTTAAAACATTTATAGTGTACATATAGAATGATACGAAATTTAAGCGCACACAGGCATGCACATATATACATACATAATTATATGTACATATACAGGGTTGGCCATATTAAACTGACCCATTGAGTAACCCTATAACTTTTTACTGTAATTTGAAATCTAAGGTTTGCGTCAACAAGCCAAAGACACTAGGCGCACTTAAGGCCAATATCCGACGGGAAATAGCCGCCATATCGGCCGAGACGCTGGCCAAAACTATGGAAAACGCCGAAAAACGGGCACATTACGCTATACGAGCTAAGGGCGACCACTTGCGCGATATCATATTCAAAAAGTGATGTAAACGAATCTCCTTGAACTAGATTAAATGTTTTTCACAATGAAACACAAAAAAATGTTTCTTTTTCCATATTTTTTTAATAATCACATGCGTCAGTTTAATATGGCCAACCCTGTACATCCATATTTGCACAGCTTTGCTTAGTAATCTCGAATGGACGGGGCGTATGAGTGACTTGCAAGTGAATCAGAAAATATGTCAGAAAACTTGTGAGCTGTAAGCGATGGGAAGTTGACAAATGCTGAAGAAATACTGAGATGACAGAAATAGCTAAAATAGTAAAATATGTGCTTTAAGCAATTCAAAAATTGTTCGCCCGACTATCGGTTCTACATTACCGGAACAAATCGGATTTAAATCCGGCCAAGCACTGTCAAGTCGCCGTAAAAGTATGTGAAATACTTTTTATTAAAGTAATTCATTATATTAATAAAGTTATTAAATTCATAAAATAGTGGTCAATAACAACAACAACAATTCTGAGATGAGTTCGATATGAAAACATTGTTGTAAGAGTAAAAGTTATTCAAGAGAAATTTCATGCGCACGGGACAATTCCGCATACTCATCTCTTTATTTTCTTACAAATTTAATTTCAATTTTTAGCTGTTCATTTTCATTCATTTCTAACATTAATTTTCCAATATTATCTCCTTTTTAAAGGGACTTTAATGTTTCAAAAGACTAACTTTTCAAAAAAGATTTTAAGTACTTATACTCCCTTTGTGTTATTAATATGGATATCAAACGAAAGCGGATACATAAAGCTATTAAAGCAGAGTGTTCGTTTACTTTCAACTTCGTTTTCCTTGTTGCTTTATAAAAAATAATAAGAAGATTAGTAGAGCTATTCTCCTCTGAATTGAAGTATACGCTATGGATACTATAGAAAATATATATATTAAGTATATGTGCCCTGGCGAAAAGTAAATAAAATTTGTTTGTAGCAGTTGAATATATCCTCCTATGTTTAATATCCATACTAATATAATAATGTGAGTATAAGAATTTAAAACATGGAATGGGAAGCTGCTTCCCAATTTACTCTCCTAACTCATGAATGAGCAGCGCCTTCAAATTATGTACACAGTGCAGGGTATGTTTATACTGCGGCAGTTAGAGGCGCTTTGGATTGTGTCATCACAAACTTGTAAGCCGTACAAGTCACAACATTTTGAGTATACTCGAAGGCGTCACGCCTCTTATTTCCTTCCACAACTGAGTCTCACATTAGTCTTTTGTTCAGGAAAATGCGTTGATTGAATTGAATATAACAATTAGTTTTTTCCACGATTTTTTATCAAATAATGCTATGAATTTAATTAATATAATAACAATAACAAATGCAGCATGGTGTATACCAAACGCTGACATTCACCGCGCCTTAAACATCGAAACAGTTGACGAAGCAATACAAATTGCGAGCAGAAGGCTTATAAGCAGACTGCTGGCACACACAAATCCGACGATGAGGAAGCTTCCTGCTAAAGAAAAATTCAATAAGAAGAGACTAAAACGAAAAATCCCAACTCACCTCTTGTCATATAATAATAAGAAATACATATGTTTATGTAATTACCTAAATTATTATAGTAAATATTTTACGAATTAATTATATATTTCTAAATGATCCTGAAGTGCAATGGCCTTATAGCATCACTTAACTATCCAAATATCTTTTAAATAAGCTACTTTTTGTTAATATAGACAGGTGTAATATTTTTTGGAAGCAATAAAAAAAATTAATTTTTTAGTTATTGTTTTTTTATGAATTAATTAATTTCCTCCAGAATTTTTTTTTTTTGTTTTAGCAAAACCTTACATTTATTCATACATTTTTACATTCACAATTTATACAATGTTTTTATCAATAAAAGTAGTTTTTTTCAAAAATTTTCTGATCAACAAATATAATTTATTTTTTCCAAAATTTTTCTTTCTATCAAAAAATTTTTCAATATATTTTTTATGAACTAAAATTGGTTTTTCATAAAATTTTTCTTATGAAAAGAATTAATTACTTTTTTCCGCAAAATTTTTTTAGCACAAAATTATTTTTCTTTAAATTTTTTTATCAAGAGTTCAAAAATTTGTTTTGCCAAAATTATAGAAAATTCAGTTTTTTCCATATTTTTTTTTTATCAAACAAGTATGTAATTTTCCATAAATATTTATTCCATAGAATTTTTTTAACAAATTTCTTGTGTTTGTTTTCCACACATTTTTTAGCAACAAACATTCTTGATCTTTATAAAACTTTTTTATATTATAATATATAATTAATTCCAGACATAAATGCAAAAAAAATTTTTTTGATAAAAATTTATCTTCGTGGACAAAATGAAATTAATCCTTCCCACATTTTTTTCATAAAAAACTACGTATTTGTCCATACTTTTCTATTAACAAAAATTTCTTTGCTTTTATCAAATGACTTAATTAATTTTTTCCACAAGGTTTTTTTATTTACCAAAAGGTAATGTATAGTTTTTTCCAGAGAGTTTTTTATCAAAAGTTCAAACATTTGTTTTTATCAAAAAATGCATCACATGTTATCAAAAAAATTAATTAATTTTTTCCACAAACTTGGTTTTTACCAAAAATGCAATCCATGAAGCTTTTTTATCGAAAGAACTAATTTCATTTTGTCCACAAAAATTGGTTTTCATCAAAATATAATATGTTGTATAAGTTAATCCATAAATTTGTTTATCAAAGGAATTAACTCATTTTTTCTCATAAAAGATTAATTTGTATAACCATCGAAACGCGTTTTTTGGTTCAAACGGCTTTTTAGCTGTCTGTTGACTATAATCCAAAAAATTTAATTAAAGATTGAAGCAAACTTTATTTAATCTACAAGTGCATTTTTTTTAATATCTAGCCAAATCAAATCACGTGCGGTGACACAAACTTTTCTATTTTTCTATCCGAAAAATGGAAAAACCACTAAAATCAAATTCAATTATCTTCAATTCTTTTCCTACTTATTTTTGCAACCAACCACTAACATCATGTGGAAAATCACGTGAACAATAAATATACTTTTTCACATAGTCTCTTATTTTCCGTTCTTTTGCGCTCAACGAATGCGATTTTTCAATATTGTGATTTTGTCTAAAGTTGCAAATTCCAAGCACAAAGCCAAGTTAAATCTCATATTTGGTAAAAATATATGCATGACTTCAAGAAGACAACAGCTTTGCTCGCGCACGTAACAGACAGATATTTTATGTACTCATAAGTATACAATCTATGGTAAACGTAGGCATATGTGGGTGACTGTGTACATAAGGGTGGGACAAGTAGATAACGAAAATAAATAAAAGAAAAACCATACAAAGTATTTTGGTCAGATTACCTTCTAGTCAATTTTTATTTATTAGGTAAAATAAAAGATTCTGACCAAAAGTACTTTATGGGTACTGCGGATAGTAGAATAAACTTATTTTGCATTGCATTTCTGCTGCGAGAAATTTTGTTGGAAATGCAGTGCTTACTTTTGATTGCGATCACAGGCGTATGCTCAGCAGTGTCTCGAAAGCGAGAGAGGATTTTGTCCTTATCGCCTCAGTCTTCTTCCTCCAAGCGCGCGTAACATATAATAGTCAGAACGGTTTCAGCATTATCCCAAAGTACCAATTGTCATGTTCCTGCAAATAGGCTTTATTTGCTTAGCTTTATTCAGGAACAGATTTCATGAAACTTGTAATCAATTATAACCTTCAGATATTTTATTCCTTAGGAAAGTCTATTTTTAGTCCCTGAAGAAACAGCTTGAATGTTTGTGGTTTTTGAGGACAGGGAGAGACGTGCTCTAGCATCATAGCCTTGATTATAAAATCTCTTGACACTAAGTAAATTTCAAGAAGTATTCACACTTTGCGCTTGCATCAACCTAAGAGCAGACAAGTTTATGCTTTGTGAAATCAGTTTAGTGCAATGATTGAATAGCTGTAGTCAAAGTAGCAAAAGACATAAAATTACTGCTGAAGTTCACAGTAGCGATTCTCGTAAGTGGAATGCGAATTGCTGCTTAAATTTATGCTTCTGGGAATTTATCAGTCGCAGTCAAAGCATAAGCAAAAAACGATTCCTGAAAGACTCCGAAATAGTTCTGCAGTTGGTAGCTTCGATAGCTTTTAGTAGCATTTCAAAATTTTCAAAAATCCCTACTGCTTTTGCTGCTGCAGTCAGTCGAAACAATTAATAAAAAAGACAAACCGAGAACAGCAAAAAAAATTACTACAAAACCATCAAGCGCAATTGCATTTACATTGTTTGACGAAAAGAAAGTAATGCTGTTGCTTCAACTTCAGAATGTGATAACAGATGTAGTCAGTTTAACAAGGATCTGTGGGAGCTGACGACAGCCAAAGTACTTTTTCTTAGAAGCAGCAGTTTAAGCAGCAGCAAAAACAGTGAAACATATTAGCTTTAGGAGATCAGCAAATTCCCGACATTCCTTAGTATCACTACGACTAAGAGGAAAAGTCATGGCAGGCAATGAACAAGAATTTGTGTAAAAACAAAGCGGTGGTTGCCATGATTCTATGTATTCTATTGGACATCAAAGACGGAAATTAGGCCGCAAACATATTTGACGACGCCCCAGAAAATTCAAGCGTTCGGATTAAGGGTTTTATTGCATCCGCCGCATAGTATAGGGCTGGCATTAAGCAATGATCACCTTTTCAAGCGTTTGCAACATCTTTTTGATTTGGTACAAAAGTGACCCCAAGAGATACTTGTGGAAATGGGTTGGTCCAGTTTTTTTCAATAAGAACGTGATTTAGTCAATTTTCAATTTATGGAATTGCCTTCAAAATGTGTAGGAGCTGTAGAAGAAACATTCACATGGTTGACATATTTAAATTGAATAAACCTAACTGCATTAATATCATTGTAAAAATAAGGTGAACACGCTCAAAATGTTTGACTTCTGCTATATGTTACAATAAGATTGCCAAAAATATGGCAATATTTTTGCCATAAACATAGAGAAATTACAGTTATATTTATGGAAAGAAATGTACTTAGGAGCCTGCTTGGAAAGTTGCAAAGCCACGTAAGCAAAGCAAGATAACTCCCTTGATGTTTCACGTTCAGAGTAGACATCGAATCAGGGTCTTAGCGAAGATTTGGCTGCGTCTTAAGTTATTATGTACTATTTTTAATGTGCTTCCAATGTTAAATATGAAATCTACATACTATACTCTTACCGTTTTATAAATTGTTTATAAATTTTGAGCAGCCCTAACGTATTTAGTAAGTATTTTGTATTTATTTTATTCAAGCTGCAGTCACAAGTGTTGTCGCTTAGGTATTGGTTTGAATTATTTCCCATGTGACAGATTGCGAATTGTTGGCAAATAAAAGGGTATCAAGAAATGACTGCAGTGCATAAAAAGAAAATTTACTGGAGATTTATGCAGAATCAAAGTAAATACGATGCAAAGCGCAGTAGAAGTTGCATACGAGATGGCATTTATGTACCTGTGTTGATTTTCGACACATTCGTCAATCAATGCACCGCTTTCCAGGTATGCATAAGGGATGACAATACCGGGATCTCGAATGCCGTTACTTTTTAAATCTCGAAAATTATGTGACTGTTAGCAATTATCTTGGAATTTTTGGGGATTTATAATTTCTTGCGAATCTTATGGAATGGAGACAGGAAATACTTTTTAAATAAAAAAAAATAAAAAAATTAAAAAAAAAAGCTTTGAAGAGAAGTTTGTATTTATAAAACTTCTGTGGCAGAAATCAGTAAATTCGGAAATCAGCATTCTTATTTTCATTCGATTGGTTATGTGATGTATGAAGATCTCTTATATTTCACCAGGAAAGAAGTTCTACGCAAAAATACTGTGGACTGCCTAGACGGAGTTGGATTGATGAGGATTATTTTTTTGCAGCGCAGCCGAAGGTCGCCCACGCGTAAAGGAGTTCTACGCAAAAATACTGTGTATTGTGTAGCCGGAGTTGGACTCATGAGGGTTATTTTTTTGAAAGGAAACGAGTTTTTTTTTGCAGACATGATACTCGAATTTTCGTGGAGAATTCTGTCTATAAATCTTTATATTTCACCATATAGAACGACTGATACTGAAATAGATTTGGAAAGTGACGATTCATTGGCTGATCCCACTTTTGAGCCCAAACCTGGTTCGAATAAACCAATTCGGGTTGATGGAACAATGGGAATTACCAGTTGTGTACGTACTATCAGTACCAATGCGAGTGCTGAAGAATTTCTTCAATAACAGTTTTTCGGCGTTAATAAAATTCTTTTACATAGAGTATTTTTCAAAATAGTTGAGAAGGTAGAAGGTGCAATTAAAAATTTACACATATTCGCAATGTTTATTTAAGAGAGAGCTTCGACGTCATACCAATCGAAAATGATAGGTATAATCACTATCTGTCAAGTATGCCTTAAGTGAGTTAAAGATTCACTACGCGTAAGTTCTAACTTTATACACGACTTACGCGAAAAACATCCAAACACATTTAAAGACTTTCAAAAGAAAAAGGCTGGAAACAGAAGAAGTTTGCGTGCTAGATCTGCAATTGAATGAGATATTCCTTCTCTTGCTTACGAAACGTGCTCTCCATTGTCTATTATAGAGCAGTTTCTTAAAAATTTTTCCTGGAAGAGAGATCCCCAGTAGGCGTACATTAACGAGAATGCTTTCTGAGAGCCACATGGAGTTTAAACAAAAGTTGTCAGCAGACCTGGTCAAAATTGAATTTATACACCAATTTATACAAAACAGCTGATATTAGGCCCGAAGATTCTGAACACATAAAATTTCTTACGGAAATTAATACTCAAATTCAATCAATGTTACTGCAAAGGTTTGAAAAATTTTTCGTTTACACTCTGACTCATGGAATGCAGTTATTGCAGCCGATATTACATTAAAATTTTGCAGTGTCATACACTCTGTATGATGTCCGAGATAAAGTTAAAGAATATGTGCTGGAGTTTAAAAAACAACCATAGGAGAAGAAAGTAGTTTGCAACCTTCCACAAGAGCTAATACATCATTTCTCGAATTCGATGAAGAGCCCACAGGTATTCGACTAAAAGAAACCAATCTGCGAAATTTTGTACTTAAATGACGACGATAGGAGCATTGCTGGTTTGCACCGCTTTCCTATTACAAAAAAAATAGTTTTTAAAATAAAGGGTGGTTAAATTTTAAGGGTCGATGTTGGATATAAACCACACCTAAACGTCAAGTTTTTTCTGCATTTCATTTCATATTTTTCAATTTCAGACTAACTCAATTTGAACTATGGAAAGATACATAATCGAGCAACGCGTTAAAGTTATTCAGGCTTATTACGAAAACGGGCATTCAACTCAAAGTGCATATCGCGCACTTCGTGATTTTTTCGGTCAATTTAATCGACCAAATGTGTGTACAATCGGGAAAATTGGGCAAAAGTTTGAGCAAACCGGGTCTATAGGAGATGTGAAAACACCAGTGCATGCTCGTACAGCTCGTACTGCAGGAAACATTGCTGCTGTTCGCGATAGTGTGGTTGAAGAGCCGCCCACCTCAATTCGTCGTCGTGCCCAACAATTGCACCTCTCACGCTCGTCGTTGATGAACATTTTGCATAAAGACTTGCATTTACACGCTTACAAGATGCAATTGACTCAATAACTAAAACCTCTTGACCATTTCAAGCGTCGTCAATGTCAGAATGGTAGCAGGAAATAGCAACAGTGAATGACCAATTTTCGAAGAAAATCATCTTCAGTGATGAGGCACAATTTCACGTCAGTGGATTCGTCAATAAGCAGAATTGCCGCATTTGGGCGAATGATAATCCAAGAGTGATTGCCGAAAAGCCAATGCACCTACAAAGAGTGACTGTTTGGTGCGGTTTATGGGCCGGCGACATCATTGGGCCGTATTTTTTCCAAAATGAGGCCGGTCAGGCAGTTACTGTGAATGGTGTTCGCTATCGTGAGATGATAACGAACATTTTATGGCCCAAATTGGAAGATATGGATGTGGACGATAAGTGGTTTCAACGGAACGGTGCCACTTGTCACACAGATAACGAAACAATGGCTCTTTTCCGCAAAAAATTTGATGGCCGAATAATCTCACGTCGCGGCGATGTCAATTGGCCGCCAAGATCATGTGATTTGACACCGTTAGACTTCTTTCTTTGAGGTTATTTAAAAGAAAAGATGTGCGTCGATAAGCCAGTAATAATTCAAGAGCTAAAGGATGAGATAATTCGGCACATTAACGGCATAGAACCTCAATTATGCCTCAGCGTCATCGAAAATTTGGACCATCGGATGGAGGTATTTTATTCTATACGTATCAAACTGACACAATAATTATAATAATAATAATTAGGGCTCCGAGTGCAAGAATTTTCAGTATTAATTAGTGGCGTGTAGTGGAGATTGGCTAACTCTGTTCGAGGCCGAGGCTTATCTAAATCATCTGACGTTTGACAGTTATAATTCAACTACGCATCTAAACACTATCTGCATTTGAGTGCTAGCCGTTGAGCCACAGCCGTTAAAATACTGCAGTGCCATATTTCTTCTTTTCGAGTGCTTCTCTAACGAATTGGCTTCTTTACATAAAATAAATCTTAAAATTATTACATTTTTCAGTTTATTTCTTACTAGTAAACCAATTTTCAGAAAAATTAACTACAATGCTTAAAATAATAAACCCCTCAGCTGTCGCTGCAAGTCAAAAGTGGTGTGGTAATATTTTTTTTTTGTAACCTAAAATTTTCTTTGTTGACTTTAGCAAACTAAGAAGAGAAGACTATTTTATGCCTTGAATTTTCAAAACTAAACAAAACAATGAAAAATATACAAACAGACAACAAAGCATAATTGATTAATGGGTGGTAGAAAAACAGTTCAAGTCAAAAAAGGAAAAAAAAGACACAGAAACTATAGAAACTGAAATAAGTTACTTAAAAAGATATGTTGGATAAGTGTGGCAAACGAAATCAAAGTGTGAATTCAAAAGCACAAATCAGCATGTAAATAGTTCGTCTTACGCTGCTCTAACTTACTCAGCTGAAACAAGGCCATTACTGATGCTTGTTATTACTGATTTCGATTACTAGCGAAAACTTTTACCATCGTTTGTTGACTTTGTGGAAGAAGAGAAAATCTCAGAATAAAAGGTTGATGTAGTCACTCATTTGATTGATGAAGGCCGGTATAGGGCACACCTACTGAAATCATTACTCATCAACACATTGTGTTCAGCCATTTCTTCGCTTTTTAGACGGAAATGTCGAAGCTCGAACTTTGCGATTAGCTATAAGGAAGAGTAGTCAATCACGTAGGAGCTTGGATTTAATTTGTTTGTGACAGATGTCGATGCTGAGCAGTGGACTGATGCCAACTTGAATTCAGATTTTGATAGATGAGAGCGACATTTTTTTTGCAAGAAAATATGTTGAAATGTATGTGCCTTTGCATATTAATTTTGAACTATTTTCTTTCCGCTTATGGTGAATTTTCTTGTAGGCTCAATATCATGCGCATATGCACACTGGGCATTCGAGCACTACTCCCTTTACTTGTACATATGTATGTGACTTAAAAAGGATGGTGAGGTTGCGAAAATATTTACTGACGTAAATTGGTAGAGTAATTTACATCGTGGCACACATTTCAGTAGTTTAGCAGAAAATGCTGTATAAAAGTAACACCCATTCGATAGCGAAGAGATGGTAAAATGCAAGTACTAGCTGCCAACCGCGATTTAGTCGAATGAAAAGCTCCGAACGAGTGGTATCTAATGGCCTTTTTCATAGTAATATTACATTTACTCTACCCTTTGCTAAGGCTGTTAAATTTTTGAATACTTCTCTGAGTATGACTGTGTTAATTATGGATAATATTAAGAACGGAATTGTCTCAGAGTAATGCAGGTCACATGTAGCAGCTGGATCTTTTCGTTTCAAAAGGGTGATGGTTCGACTTCGTTACTGATATCGAGGAGCAAGAATTCATAAAAGGGGTAAGCGGCTCTTCTTGAATGTCGTTAATCGTCTGTAAGTTCGTCATGAGGTCCAGTGGTTATTATACATAAGTCCAAAATCCTTTTAGTTAGTTGACTGACTTCTGAAGTGACTAGGAGGGGGTTCAGCATACAACACGTGCCTACTAGAGTGATTCCTCCGGCAGAGCCAGTTTTATGCTCCTTGACAGAAAGCGTTGATGCTTGTGGAAGAGTCCCGTTGCTGATCTGAGAGCGGTATTTTGGTATGTTAGAAGCATCATCCACTATAGGTAATGAGGTAATCTCTAGTTTCAGGTAATCACAGAAAATGATTGACAATGTTTCAGTCTACCTCTGACACTTTGTTTAGTACAAAGCGCTGCGGTTTTTTTTTGTTTTTTAATTCTGACGGAGCCGCTCGATGTTACTAAGTAGCCAAATTAATTCTGCGGCAATGCACTTTTTTATGCTATCGAAAAACTCTTTGATTACTTTTTTTGGGCCTATTGCCACATTTGACATGTTGTGAGTGTGTGTTCAAGGGTTGAAGGTAAACTTGAGAACGGTCAATATATTATTTTTATTGATATGAAGAAGCGGCCGCCGTAGCCGAATGGGTTGGTGCGTGATTACCATTCGGAATTCACAGAGAGGTCGTTGGTTCGAATCTCGGTGAAAGCAAAACTAATAAAAACATTTTTCTAATAGTGGTCGCTACTCGGTAGGCAATGGCAAACCTCCGAGTGTATTTCTGCCATGAAAAAGCTCCTCATAAAAATATCTGCCGTTCGGAGTCGGCTTGAAACTGTAGGTCCCTCCATTTGTGGAACAACATCAAGACGCACACCACAAATAGGAGGAGGAGCTCGGCCAAACACCTAACAGAAGTGTACCCGCCAATTATTTATTTATATTTTTTATTGATATAAAGAAGACAGATTTGGTCGCAGTTGATGCAAACCCTTCTTGGGGATTGGAAGAAGCATTATTTACTTTTATTTGCATGTAGTCATTCATTATTAATTGCTTTTGGATATGCATTTTTGTTTAATTTTCTTTTCAATTAAAGGAAGATCACATTTGATTTGAAAGTCTTATTTATCCTCAATTGCAGAGTAACACCCATAACAAGGGAATTCGAGTAGAGGTCGATACATTTTAAGAATGGATTGATTTCATTTAGCACTGACGGTTCAACAAAATTGGGGCTCTTAAATGTCAATCAATCTTTGCTATATTGCCCTATATACAACTTGATTTAGAAGAAAGAATTAGCTAAATGTTAACATAAAAAAAATCAAATTTAACAAAAAAAATCTTAGCACTGATGCGAGTGAAGCTCCTCACTTACACCACAGATTATTATGTGACAAACGCCATCTACTTAGGTAGACTACAATCCAGGAAAAACAATTTATTTTTTGTAGCATAGTCGGTTTATGCATGACGAAGAGTCAATTGAAGAGAAATATCACTCAAGCCCATAGGTTGAGGATAAACAATTCAAAATATATTTTCACATACTATAAAAAGAATAAATGCAGGTAATTTTTTCTAACACTTACTTCATATTCTTCCTTCTTTCAATATTTTCAAGGCTATTTTAGGGCAAAGATTTTAAAGAACACATCCTTTAAAAAAGAAAATTTTTCAAGAGATTTTGTTCAAATTTCGTTCCTACATTCAACATATTTAGAACATTGCGTGAAAAAAATTTCAAAACACAGTTTTTAAACCTTAAAAAAAATTATTTAAACATTTTTAATTTTGTATATTCTTTTTTCGTTGAATATCTCAAAATAATTTTTTTTTGTTCTTTTGCAGAATACTTTCAGGAACATTGCAGAATAAAAATTGCAAAGGACACTTTTTATATTTATAAAATTTTTTCCAAAAACCCATTTTTTTTCATTTTCTTTAAATTCCTGTATCTTTTAATATTTTCAATTACGTTAAATTATTCAAATTTTGAAGAACACATTTCACTTTCTTTAACTCCTTGCCGTGCCATTTAGCTCGATGAAACTCGGGCCCATGGCCCAAACGCGTCGACGTTCAACAGATTAGAATAATATTAATTACTTTGTAACTGCAATTTTGAGACTCGTGACCAACTGTGGTGGCTTACAGATAGAAACTAACATTGAATCTCGAAGCAGGCTCGTGATGTTTATATTTGATCCGACTATCTGTACACGGCCTCAGTTCGTGATATTTACGTTTGGCCCAACGATCTATTCACGAGCCTGGCTCGTCATATTCTTGTTTGGACCAAATTTTCATCACGAGCCAGACTCCTTAAAGCACGTCAAGGTGTTAAAAAGTAAAATTATTTAAGAATTTTATTTTTTCGTATTTCTTTTATATGCTTCTTTCACTCAATATTTTCGAGGACAGTGCAGGAAAAAACTTAAAAGGACGCATTTGACATATTTTAAAAGAAACAGTTTTTAATATACTTTTATTTCAATTTCCTTTATATTCTTCGGTCTTTCAAGGTCATTGAAAGATACAAATTTCACAAAGGACACTTTTCACAAAGGATACTTTTCACATGTTTTACAAAAATATTTTTTTAAGAATTTTTTTTTATTTTATTCTTATTCTTCTCTCATTTAGAAAAAAAAAATGCCTCATTAGGGCATTATGGAAAGTTAAAGGAACCTCTCAAAGCCGGTCGACTGAAGATGAAAAACTTCAAAAGATATTTTTTCCATATTATGAAAAGAATAATTGAATAAAAAAAGTAATATTTTAAATGTTTTCCAAACCTTTTTTTATTTAATGTATAATATTTAAGTACACCGAAGAATACAAATTACAAAGAACACTTTTAAAATATTTTAAAAGGCTAAATTTTATAAGAAACTAGCTGTACCTGGCGCGCGTTACTACGCCAACAACTAAAATAAATTTAAGAAAAATAACTTTAAAGAAAAATCAGTACACAAATAGTCAATACATTCTAAACCATTTTATTGATTTTGTTTATTTCGAAAAAATTGTGACATTACAAAGTTTAGTTTCAATTCGATGTTTATTGAAGTGGGATACACAATATTTCTTGCTTTTCCATCTGGTGGGTGGACGAATAAATCAGAAGGTTTTCCGACACGTGAGCAAGCCCCATGGAGCTGTCCATGTGAGAAGCATGGATTCTCCAAATTTAATCCACGCACTTGTAATGGATGGCATATCTGTAGGGATCATTGGGATACGTGGCAGCAGTACGTCTTCACCTTTGAATTTTCCAGTTAAAATTGTTGCCTCGATAACATTGTTCACCATTTTTTTGACTGAGAGTCTGGTTCCGTTGCAAAGTCGTAGTGGCGGCGCCATGCCTGACAAATCAAGCGAATTCAAGAATTCAGTTGGATAGCTGACAACCTCGTCTTGATTCTCCACAGTATCGATGGACTTATATGTTGTCGTTTCACTGGGTATTCCATGCTGAATGGGGAAGTTGATGGTATTGACATCGATGTTTTTGGCTGCTAATATAGCACGCGTTCTGAGCCACTGAGGGTTTTTGTAGTTTTGTGCAATGTTTAGAAGTTTTGTAGAATGTTTTGCACAAATTCATCGATGCTTTCTGTGATCTTACAGAAATTTGCTGGAAGGGTGATACATTGTGTAGATCCATCAATTTCCATTCGCCCATTCGCCCATTTCCAATATTCGATAATTATTTTGCAAAATTTCCAGTCGATGCATCCCGTTGTAGTTGTACACGCATGTTACTGTTCAAAGTCGATTTCTGTAAATGATGCCATAGAACTGATGATTTAAGACATGCATTAAGCTCATCAATTTTTATGACAATCGGTTGAACGGGGCAGAAGTTGCTACTCTGCAGCGCCACCTGGTGGCTAGTGGCATCAGTGAGCATATTTCACAAACCTTCTCCGTGGAAAAATACATATATATACCAATTTTTATAATAATCGGTCCAGTAGTTTTTGAGTTCATCGAGGACATACAGACAAGCATTCATTTTTATATATAAAGATTTTTTATTTTATAAGTTTCTTTAAAATTCTTCTTTCGTTCAATATTTTCAAGGACATTTTACTATACAAACTTCTTGAAGCACTTCATACATGTCTTAAAAAAATATTTAAGAAAGAAACTTTTTTTATTTCCTTTACATTCTTCTATAGTTAGATATTTGCAAGGATATTAAAGTACGAAAATTTTGAAGAAGAACCCATTTCACATATTATTCTTTCAGGAGAAACATTTTTTTAAGAAACTTGTTTTGTAAAATTTACTTTATATTCCTCTTTTAGTTCATACCCATATTCCTATATCAAACACATTTTTTATTAATAATTTTTCGGAGCCTAGCTATCACTTTGAAGTCCTATTAAAAAACTTTGACAAGCTGATGTGTAGTTAAAAACTTACACATGGAGTAACCAATTGAGCTCTACGATCACGCACGCATGAATTTTCTCATGTGTGGCAACAAAAAAAATTAAAACTTTCCGCACTGTGTAGTAAATATCCGAATACTAATAGGCATATGTTCTTCTACACACACACAAACATATGTGTTAAATGTTAATCATACGCCTGACAGCACTTCAGAGAATTTTTTCTTTAGTTACTTACTTGAGAAGAGTATACCAGGTATACTATCGAACAATATTAATTTACTCTTGCGAACATATTTGGTATGCATTGCCTCTATCTTCACTGCACATATTGAAGCAGCAAGCGAAGTGCGTAAACTCTTTGCAATAAGAATTGCACACAATTTTCCGGAATTTTCTGAAAATTCCTTACACAAATCTGTTCTGTGTGCTCTGGATTGTTGGCACGTTTCAATTTGCAATTGAATCTCGTACGCTGCCGATAAATGCAATTAATATAGAGCAAAATATACAATAGTGATATTATGTTTGATGTGATAAAAGAATTTTCTTAACAAAACAAACAAAAAATAGTTTTTAAAAAATGTCCAAACTATAATCAACTACGAAAAAAGGCAAAAGAAAAAATTTAAACTTGAGGAAGCAGAGTAATTTTTAATTAATGTTAGTATGTTTGAGATTGTAAAATTGACAACATAAAGAATTTGTAAACAATTAGTCCTTTCCTTTTTCCATTACACTCTGTTATATACAAATAGTTAGAATAGAAAATCCTTCAAGCTTCAAATTTAAACTAACCTCCACAGTAGCCATTTATAATATTTATTTTTGCTTAGTATGTGTAAAAATATGTGATGAATTCATTAAGTCTTTTTGTATCATAAATAAATTGGTGCATTTATATACTAAAATCTTCAGGGGATATATTTGCAGTAAGAAAGTTTTTTTTGTACAGTTTCTCGGTTTTTTGTTTACCATTATTCCTTTTTTAGATTTTTTCTGCACTTTCCAACATTTTATATGTTGCTAGGGTGGTCCTGCATAAGCGTGATTATAAAATACCTGCGTACGCTGTCAATAATCTTTATTTACTCACTTCACATTAACTAATATTTAATTCTATTAATGAACTTGATGAACAGAAAGGTTCGAGGAAAAGGAATTTACTGATTATGATAAAGTGAGTTTAAATAAAATCCATTGAAAAAATTTTAAGTGTGAATAGCGAGAGTATGAAATACCTGCGTACGCTCTCAATAACCTTTATTTACTCACTTAACATTAACTAATATTTAATTCCATTAATGAACTTGATGAACAGAAAGCTTCGAGGAAAAAGAAAAAAGGTTCGAGGAAAAAGAATTTACTGATTATGATGAAGTGAGTTTAAAAATACAAATAGGTTTCTATTAGGAATCACTAGATGCCGCTGCAAATCCACTAAAAAAACTACTTCATGTATAGAACAGTTCTGTCATGAGTACAGCCAGCAGTCAATTACTTGTTTAGTGCAGATAAAGAATGATTTAAAAACGAGGAAGACAATAACTATAGCTTGAAAATATAAAAACATAAATTCAAGTTTTCGCTATCAATGTTTAAGACTTGATTTTCATAAAATAAAATAAAATTCCACAAACTTTTTAAATGGCATAGTAAGTTCGTAGATCCGGTCGAGTACAAAGTCATTTACCACAAATTTAAAATTATTGTTTAAAATCCACAGTTATAACTTCCCCTCTTTTTGACCGATTTAAGATTTTGAAAAGGTTTTATTAAGAGAAAAGTTGAGGTTTTGCATTTACTTCTTCAATTAATTTCAAGTTACAATCGAGAAAACTCTAAAATTATGCTAATTCTTGCACTCCCGCAATTCTGAAAATTATTTACTGCTAATTTTTTTTTTTAATTACTGTGAAGATAGTTATCAGTCATTTACTGATAGAATTATTAAAACGATTGTTCTATAATATAATTCCCTTCCTTTGTGGCAGACCAATTTAAATATTACTTTAAGAAAAATCGAAAATTTATTTTTAAATAGGACAATTGAGGCATAAAGTGTTCTACAAAATTATTTGTCACAAAATTTCTTAGAAGCGTTGCCGAAGACATAGAAAAATAATCACTTTAGTTATTAAAAATATTATATTGGGTGTGTTTTTGAAAGAAGCTCACAGAAATATTGTATTCAAGTTATACGAGGGTTGCCTTTTATATTTCTATCCCTGGGCATTTCTGGTATTTACAGGCGCCGATTAACGTTCACATTGGAAATTTTGACATATTCGCCAATTCTACCACAAACGCACTCGAAACGTTTTGATGTGAGAGCCATATTAGTGTTGTTTAGAGTGGTTTAAATATGCACCTCGCAAAAAAAGGGATTAAGCGATGAATATTTACGTCCAATTATGTTTTACAATTTTCGAGGTTGACATAGATTAACAAGACTGAAACGTATCGTATAACTAAAACCATTATACGGCGTGAAAGCTCTATCAAAAATTAATAGAATACATATTCTCGTAGTGGCTATTTGCCTTTCAACGAATTCCGATTCCGGGAAGGTCTACCAAATATCGACGCTGTGCACGAAATAATTCAGCAAGATCGTCATGTCACAAACCGTGAGATAGAGGCGTCTTTGGGCATTAGTATAAGGTGCTTCAAAGTTCAAATGAATGCAAAATAGCATTGGTTGTCATAGGGAATATTTTGCAAACAAAAAGAACATTTTCTACTAGCTATGTTCATTTCGTCATTGTAAGGCCAGAAATTTTGTGGTATTTATATTTTGGTCCATTTAAAATACAAAAATATATTATAAATATACCCTATGATCACAAAGTACCGGGAAGTTTAAATAAAACAAAACAGAGTTAAATTTCAGGCAAATTTATTTTATCTCGTTTAAAATATGACCCGTCTGAAGCAACACACATGGGCCAACGTTTAACCCCATCCTCCACGCATCCCTAGTAGACCGACGAAGGGATGACCTTCAGCTCCTTCGTCGCATTCTCTTTGATCTCCTCTATCGACTGAAGACTCCTTCCAAGAAGTGGTAATTTCAACGTGGGAAACAAAAAGAAGTCCCACGTGCCAATACCAAATGAATACGGTGCTTGCACGATGGTATTTACTTGATGTTTGGTCAAATAATCCAGCACAATTTGGGCCCGGTGCGATGGCGCGTTATCATCATGCAAAATCCAAGAATTGTTTGCCCACATCTCTCAATCGCTTCAAAATGGATAAATAGTGACAAATGTACAGTAAGAATAAAAAAAAAAAAATGGGCCGGTTCCCACGTGCGCGGTTCGTTTAAATTAAACAATCCCGGTACTATTTGATCATAGAGTACATGTATTGAAATAAATATATAAAATAAACCTTTTGAGACCTATTCGAAACACGTTGCAGGTTTTCTACTGGAATCGTACTTATTTTTTTTAAGAATCGTTTTTTTTTTCTATCAAAAAATCTGAATTTATTGTACAGTGTTATTACTAAATTCTTCTCATTCTTCTCCAAGTAAGTTTCTAGTGCTTTATTACCAAAATAGCATAGTTTTTCTGGCTTGTATCAATTTATCAGTAAACGGTTATGTTGTTTGCTTTCCTCTCTTCTCTTTTTGTAGTTGGATTACCTATTTTTTACCGCTTTTCTTTACCAATTGATCCCGTACCTTACGAGTTTCGTTCCTATTGCCTTTTTCAGAAATATAAGGCACTTTTGGCATGGACGAAACCGTTATCACAATTTTTAGCTTGAAAATGCCAAGCCAAGCATGCAAAAAAAATAAAGCTGACCAAGTTTTTGCGGCATCACTCCCGTATTGTACTTCGCTTTGTGATTTTTTTTTTTTTATTTCAGTGTATATGCATCGTTAAACTTTAAAAACTTCAAATAAAGAGGGTCAGACGTTTTAAGAAGCCAATTTCATTGACTTTCGTTTCTATTAAAAATTCAGTACAAATGCAGCATAGCAGGTAGATGACAGAGCAATAGAGTGCTTGAAAATTGTTTCTTGTTTTTTACTTAAATGTAAAACGAAATTAAGTAAGAGAATAAAAAGAGTTAATCCTCCGTTTATGCTCCATATTCTGAAACGGATGCACTCAATAGCTCTCATAGGAGCACATTTATCATGAAAAAGTTCTTGCTGGCTTTTTGAGCCATCTCGATCGACTGAAGACCACAGCGTCCCTCCTATCGGAAGATTTGCAATTATTTGCAAATGGCGTCGGACGTCAATCATATGTGGTAGCTCTGAACTAAGGGGTGATTTTTTAGCTATTATCTTTTTAAACAGTTGGTTTAAACAGCTGACGCACGTTTCGTGTTTTGTTTCACCGTCAAACATTTTCAGTTTGGTCTATAATTTAACCATGAATCGTCTTACAAACAAACAACGCTTCTAAATCATTCCATTCTATGGTCAGTCTATCCGACCCACTGAAGCGGCTATTCGAGCTATTGGGACTAAATTTAGAACCAAATTTACATTATTGAACATCAAACCACCAACACGCTTACGTAGAGTGCGAACTGAAGAAAATATCGCCGCTGTATCAGTGTTAATGACGACCATCAATTATCGATTCGCCGCCGTTCGCAGCAGGCCCAATTTCTGTTACTCAACAACGTGGAAAATTTTGCGAAAGGATTTAGGTGCGAAGCCTTTCAAAATACAGCTGGTGCAAGAATTGAAGCCGAACGACCAACCGCAACGCAGAATTTTCGGTGAATGGGCTCTTGGAAAGTTGGCCGAAGATCCACTTTTTTTTGAAAAATTGTGTTCAGCGACGCAGCTCATGTTTGGGTACGTAAATAAGAAGCATTGTCGATTTTGGAGTGAAGATCAGCCAGAAGAATTGCAAGAGCTACCAATGTATCCAGAAAGGGTCACAGTTTGGTGCTGGTTATGGGCTGGAGGTATCATTGGACCGTACTTCTTCAAAGATACTGCGAATCGTAACGTAACTGTGAATGGTGACCGCTACCGTGAAATGATATCCAACTCTTTTTTGCCCAAAATGTAAAAGCTTGACTTGCATGGCATGTGGTTTCAGCAAGACGGTACCACATGCCACACAGCACGCCTAACAATGGACTTGTTGGGGGCGAGTTCGTCGAACATTTTAATTCACGTTCGGGACCTGTCAATTGGCCACCCAGATCGTGCGTTATAACGCCTTTAGATTATTTTTTGTGGGGCTATGTTAAAGCTCATGTCTATTCAGACAAGCCTGCTTCAATTAACGCATTGGAAGACAACATTAAAGCATTTATATGTGAGATACCGGCCGAAACATTGGAAAGAGTATGCCAAAATTGGACTAAGCGGATGGACCATTTGAAGCGCAGTCGCGGTCAACATTTGCCTTAAATAATCTTCAAACATTAAATTATATGGACTGTACTATCGATTTAAATAAAAATGTCATGCCTTTTTCTGAATTTTACGTGTGTTTTTTGAAAAACCTCCCTATAGCTCTTAAAAAATCACCCTTTACAATAGACAGCTGCAGTATAGGAATAAACAAGCAAGGGTGTGCGTAAAATTTAGGTTAGGTTGAAACGGTTATCTACTGTGGGGCACACTCAGGCTCATAGCCAATTGTGCTGCTGCATGGGGGGCTTGCCCTTACCTCTCTTCAAATTAGTGTGCTTTTTCAAAAATTTTAGAAGATCTCTGATTTCCAAAGTACTCAGATTTTCGAATCAAAAAGTTGTATACCTAAAATGAGGAATTTACATCGAGATAGAGTAGGATAATGTTAAAGGAAGTGCGACAGTGTCACAACTGCCAAGAATTCTTTTTAACTTTAGGTGGCATGACTCAGCCATTTCGTTAAGAGATGCACTGCATTTCATATACATCTTGGAGATTGTCGACTGCTTTGTGAGTGTTTTATAGCCGCCTATCATTCATAATCCTTTTTTTTTTATTTGGTGAAAAGTTTGGTGCGCCACCTTCTAGTAAATTGAAGAATTGCGCTGAAGCATTAGTCTAATTTTTAATGAATCACAAATTTCAATGAAATTTCATCAAGATTGAAAAAAGGCGTTCGTTATACTCGTTCATAATTGATTCCATAATCAAAAATATCGCCCAATCTAAGTAAATGATTTAAGTATACCAAACTTTTCGTAAAATTAGTTCATGATAGGATTCTCTTCCAGTTTACGAGATTCACAATGCCTTATCAGCACGGTTTCATTAAAGGCAGTCCCACTTTTACAAACTTGACCTTATTTCTAAATTTTATTTTAAAACTATTTCAAATCGGCTAAAAATGCGATGGCATTTTCATCGACTTTTCGCATATAAACTTTGTTGAAGTTGGTTTTCAAATATTAAAAAAAAACTGCAATCATTTGAATTGCATGCCAACACGCCTAAGCGGTTCGCATTTTATCTGGCTGATAAGATGTCATTCTCTTCTAAGCACATAGATTTTATGGTTATAAGGTCTAGGTCTAAGCACGACTTCTTAAAGAGAAATTTAAATGAATTCCGGGACTTTTCCACAATCAAAAGTTGATGTCTTTCATTTCAAATATCGAATCTTGAGTATGGCAGGAGAAGGTCCAGCAACGCTTTACTAGGTACGCCATTGACTCCCTTTGTTAGTATTCTACCTTTTGTGCCTTCTGCTGGATTTGGCCAAATGGGTAAACAGAGCCGTAACAATTTCTACTTTTTGCTTGAACTCCTATTTGCAAAAAACTGCTTGCAGAAAACAATGCTTTTTTATCAGTGGGAAATTTTCGAAATTTCTAAATCTCGGAAAATTATAAATATTATACAAAACTGTAGGAAACTTTCTTTTGTTTATTTGCAAATTCTTAATACAAAGTGTAAGCGATCACAGTAATAAATTTTTCATTAATTTTAATACAAATATGATAAATAATTCTTTCTTCTTTTTCATATTTAACAAAACTATAAAATATTAGATTTATTATTATGGTAATTGTCTCTGCTTCGGGCTGCCCAATGTTCCGTTCTGTTAGGTTACGTACCCAAGACATTTGCTTCCTTCTAATTCTCCATTTTCTGTCGATGTTACTTTGTGCAATCAGTTGCATCACCTCTTATTTAAGATCACGCATAAAATGACCAAAATATCAAGTTTCGTTGAGGCTTCTCGGTTACTAACTTAGCCTGTCCACAATATTTTCATCATCCGCCGATGGCACTACATCTCAAACGCCTCTAACTTATTCATACTCGTTATCTTAAGTGTCCCTACCTCCACACCGTACCGCAAAATAGGCCAAACGTAACATTTAAGGTACCGAAGACATGATTTTATGTTCAAGTTTTTTTGGAAAGAAGTTTCCTGTAATTGGATAAAGCTTCCTTCGTTACTTCAATTCGGCAGCAAATTTCTCTGTCATTTGTTCATGGTTCGCTAAGCCAATTTTCTTTATAGTTAAATCGCGATACTCTTTGGATCAGATTGTCATATACATAGAGGGTTGAATGGGTGACACGTTGAGAGTTTTTTGAAAGAACCATTTATTAGATTTTTTGAGTGTTAATACTCAAGTCATATTGCATACTTTTTTTGCTGACTTCTTTAACGAGATATTAAAAAAAAAAATAAATATATTAATTGGCGCGTACACTTCTGTTAGGTGTTTGGCCGAGCTCCTCCTCCTATTTGTGGTGTGCGTCTTGATGTTGTTCCACAAATGGAGGGACCTACAGTTTCAAGACGACTCCGAACGGCAGATATTTTTATGAGGAGCTTTTTCATGGCAGAAATACACTCGGAGGTTTGCCGTTGCCTGCCGAGGGGCGACCGCTATTAGAAAAATGTTTTTATTAATTTTGCTTTCACCGAGATTCGAACCAACGACCTCTCTGTGAATTCCGGATGGTAATCACGCACCAACCCATTCGGCTACGGCGGCCGAGATATTGCATGTCATTAATTTTGACAGCTTATAATCTGATGTCACCGGTAGATAGTGTATTATTTATTATTTCGCCGTTGTAGGTAACTAAATAGATATATTTATGTGTTAGTAGATAAGACTTTCTTATATAGATAATCGAAAGTCTTCCTTCTGGTTCCATCAACAACATAATTGATTTCTTGCCCTAAATTCGTCTTAAATTAACACTAGTTTTAATCATTACAGCAATTATTTTTTTCTTTAGAGTTCAAAAAACATTTCTTATATTTATATATTTCATTTATGAATAGTTTTTTATTTTAATTATCTAAAATACGTGGGTGTATATGTAAGGCTTGAAACCTTTATTAATGCATCTACGCAATGGAAGGTACTAAAATTTAAAAAACTTAATTCTAGCGCAATAGACAGTATCCTTAAACTATAAACTAATAGACAGATATAATCATAATTACATTTACGATTTGAAGTCAAGTGTTGAGAAGAGTAAGTCCCTTGAAGTAACTTAAGCAATTAATTTAATAATAATTTAAAACTTTTTTTAGTAATAGAAATCAATTTTAGTGCAATTTGAAAATTCTTTATATTCCTTCACAGGTCTTAAAATGAAGAATTAGAGGCATATAAAACATTACGGTAATAATTGCTAGATCAATTGCCACATTAAAATACTTAACCGATTCCCTCCTATAGTTCTGGATATTATGATAATTAATCAACTTCAAATCGCTACATAGTAGGAAAGTTAAAATATTCTTTGGCTTACGTTTGTTTCGGATATTATACGAGAATCGATTGATTCTCCTTTTTTACTCGAATGCACATACTTTAAGATCTTAGAAAGCTTCGGTACCACGTTATTTTATTTTTTTTTGTCATTTAAGGATAATTTATATGTGCAACACTCCCATTTTAAGAGCTTTGAAAAAATTTCATTTGTTCTCAAATTAGTATAAATTTAAATTATTATTACGAATTTGACGAATTGTTTGTTTTTTTTTTTGGTGCTGCGCTATTAATATCGCCGAGTGTAAATATATTGGGAGACATTTCAACAAGTTACTTATACGCCATGTATGACATACTCCGAGTTGCATACGCCTATTTAGCTTTCATTGCGTTTCGTTTCTTATTTATTTCAGTCACGTTCCAATTACAATTAGTTACAATATTTATTCTAAATTAATGTACTTAATTGCATTTGTAATATTACACTAATAAGCTAATGATTTCTGTACAGATGATATGTACAGGCATGTATAGATGTAGGAGAAAAAGAATCTTAAGCCAACATGAAATAAATTTTGCAGCAAAAGAAAAATGTTGCTAAATGAAGTGAATAGGAAAAAATTCAAGTTAATTTTATGAAATGTCCGGAAATAAAGTTCAGCCTAAACAATATTTGCGCCAATGTTTGTGGTAATTAATGAATACAGTGCTTAGCCTATTTTCACTCATACTAGTGAACGCTGTTTATATACAGAACTGTCTCTGGGGCTGAAACTTTCATAAAACCCATTTCTTAACGAAAAGTTCCGCTTGTGTACCAACATGTTGTCGCGCTGTAGCAATTTTCATAAAAAGCGTACGTGAATGAAGAGAAATCGAAGTTTGTGTGTGTGATATGGTTGTGCCAGTAAGTTTATATTGAAAGTGAGTATGTATAGTAAGTGTATGTGTGAGCTTGTGTGTTGAAGCTACTTACCAAAAATCGTAATCTTATATGCGATGTAGCATTCTGATGCCAAACACGAGTTACGTACGTGCGTACCGCAACGAATGATGGAAATGTCACCTAGTGGGAATTTCACTGCTTTCGAGCTGGTGCACTACTAATAAGTTTGGTACCAAGAACTGCTTGTATTTAGCCAAATTGCGATACATTTAAAAAAGTCGAGGATAAATAAAGATTTTATGACTTAGTAAGCTTTTGTTGCTCTGCTTTGCTTTTAACCTGTGTATTGAAAATTTTATTTCTCCATATGAAATTTATTGATTTCTCCTCTGCTGCTGGGAATGACAAACCAATCGAAAAGCAAAAGACGGCAGCAACAAATACTCTGTAAGTAGACAATAATGGTTGCTTTTATGAGGTTATACTCAGGGAATTAAAACCAAGACTAAGTTCTTTTAAGGAGTTAGTACCAAAGATTTTACTTTGTTATCAAGAAATGTATTTTATATTAAAATTTAATATACAGCTACAAGTTTTTTAGCAGCCCTTGCGCTTTATTTAAAATTTATTTACAACACATATGAAATACTACTATGAACAAAACTTTTTTCTACATGGTAAATCCGGTCCATTTTAGAAACATATGACTGATATCTTTCAAGTTTGAAAGGTCTGAAAAAATTATTATAATTAACTTGTCATTTTGATATGATCTACGATGGTTGAAATTCACAAAAAAACCCAATACGGCGGACTTGAAAATTTTTGTGAAGCGTAACTTGTTTAAAAAATAATAATGTGTGCAAAATAAGCTGTAAAAGTTTTATTTCGATCGGTTCACTACTTTTTTCTTAACTATGCCAATCTTTTACTTTTTATTTACAGTAAGAAATGGCGCATTTAGAAAATCTGTTATCGAAAAATTTTTTGACGGAAGAAGAAGAAGAGAGCATGCGAATGCGTATGAAAGTCTTCTGCACTCTGCTATGAGGAAAAATATCTTCGGTCATGCGAAAATGTAAAGTGAGGCGGCACAAAAGTTTTGTGGGCTGTGTCACTGCATCTTCCCTTCTTCGATACTTAAACCTTGACGATTAATGGTAGTGCTTGCGCACATCTCTGAAGTGCTGAACTGGGCTGTTGGCTTAGACGTACCATCAGAGTCAATCATGTTGGAGGGGTCAGCCTGAAGATGTCAGGTGCCGGTTCAAATAAATGAATAAATAAAAGTCACAGTTGGCGTGTAAAAGTTTAATTTTATTCCAAATTTATTAGGTTACATCAATTGAATAAGTCGCACGAGTTTCGATTGAAGTTCTAGAATACAAATGACATAATAAAGTACTCGTACATATGTATGTATGAGCAATCGGCTTAAACTCTTGCGCTGGAAATTAATTTCCAAACGCCGTTGACTGTATGGAATAGTTTCTCTCAAAGCTTTTAGCAGAATGTGTTTAACAAAATCATATATTCGCAGTATTTAAATGAACATAAATTAAATTAATAATAATTTACAGCGTGACATATTTCAAAGCAGTCAAGAATGTGCAGTGCAAATAGGCATTTCTTACATTCCCATAAAGTTTCACTGCGTTTATGCTATTTCGCGCATGCCTGAAATATTCATTGCGCTTCTGGTTACTTTGTGTAGAAGGAATTTTTCTTGGGAAATATCCCCACTGTTTTGCCTGCAAATGCAATGGTGTGTTATCTAAAGAAGTGCTTCGCGTGTTGGGTACTCAGGAACATTAACAGTTTGTAGAATTTCTGTGCAATGTCCAGTCAAAATTTTTAAAATGAATATTTCTTAGAATTTGGAATTTGTTATGCTTTTCGAAATAAACAACATGCTTTCTTACCACCAGCGCAAGAGGTTAAGGGTTACCTATGTCAGAAGCCAAGGAAGGGTTGTAATGAAGAGTTACACTTGCGATACGCCACAGGCAAGTGACAGCACTTGGTCACTAAGCATACCGCCTCCCATTTCGGGATAGCGGAGCTTCTTTTCCCTACTCGCAATCAAGATCACTGATTGGTAGCTTTGAGCCAAACGGATTAAAGATTCTGAGGGATTTAATAAGAGTCATTTTAGAATCTTTCAATTATCATCTTATTAACCTGGAAGATGAAAATGCCAAATATATGCTAGCCTCTTGCACTGCACTGATGCCTAAGAGAACAAACACCTAAGTCAGCATAGTTTACCAGAGGTAGAAGTAGAACTCAGTAAAATAGGATAGGAATATTAGGAATGATGAGGAAGTCCGGCTCCGAGAATTACACTGAATTCATGAAGGGACGCAATAGACCTTTCAAGTAGCATTGCTAATTCAGCTCTAACCCTTTGAGCGCAGAGTATTCTGCACATAATCTCCCTCTCTCTGCCGAGCTTACTGGAGTGATGCCAAATACAATAATAAGTCAGCAGATCTTGAAATCAGAGAGCACATATTTTTCTTGTTTACTGTGCCTATTCATCGCGCTTAATGGGTTTTGGTACACAGCGAATATATTTTTAAGAACGGTTCCTTTTGTTTTAAAAATTTGTTTAGTAGTAGAAAGTAATTTATAGATTTAAGGGGTAATACCACTGTACACGCGTAAAATAAACACGATGTTTAAAGAATTTTTTTGTATAGAAGGAAAGGGGAAACAATCACTCTGATTTGGGAAGTTATTACTTATATACTAAAATACAAAACTACAAAGTTTGATCGAACAATTTTACAAAATGGCGGCATTGGAGACATTTTTGTAATGTGGTTTCTCTTGAAGGAGCTCCGCGGCACGCAGCACAGAGGGTGCAAATTTTAATCTGGAACAAAGAAACATTTTTTTTCTTAATCTAGATAAAAATAGCTAGAGAAACACGTAGGGGATTTAAAAAATATTTATTTTTGTGGAATTAGCAAGCATTTGAAGGAAAAAACTCTATTTTGGACTAAAAAAACGGCACTTAAATAATTATAACAATCGTTTTAATTAATCTATCGAAAATCCCCTACGCTCTTCTCTTAAGAAGGTTATTATACAGACGTAGTGAAAAACCTGATTAAAAATATTTAAAATTGTTTGAGTTATGCTGCGTGCCAATTTCAGAAAACGTGTTTTGAGAAAAACGCGTTTAAAGTTTGGAAATTTGGAGAAGTCGTTAGGTAGCAGTCACTAACGCTTGGTTAAAAGCTTAAAATATTTATGAAATAGACTTCGGTAATGTATAAAACTTTCTGTTCTGTATTTTAAAAGGTTCAAAGAATTTTTTAAGCTTATAAAAAAAAATCAATTTTTTGAAATTTCTACAGTGGTGTTACCCCTTAATTAATGCAGAGTAATAGTGGATAACTGAAAATTTTATATGAAAAACTGCCTAATAAATAGAGTCGGTTTGGTTTTTTTTTTTTGGAGTCTGAAATCAAACTTTATGATTTTTAACACATTTTACTTATAGACTCTCTTTTGTAAGTTCAGACATTGCTCATTGATAACACAGGCCGACAAAATTTAACCAACATTCAGACCCAGAAACCAGACTATATATTTCCGAAGGTTTATGATGCGCTGAATCCAAATCTGGCCTCAGAATTGCTCTATCAGCTCTGGTTTTCGAGATATCTTAACCTAAAAGTGCAAAAACCCCCATTTTTGCCCATATTTGAGGTTATGTAGCCTTGCAGATGTTTTCTTTCACCAAAATTAAAGGATGGCATCTTTAAATACAATCCTTTTTTTTCAAATGGCGTTTTGTTTGCTCAAATATCATTTTTTTCGCATAGATATCGCATTTTGAAAATTTCATGTTTTTTTTGTATTTTTTGCACTTTTAGGTTAGGATATCTCGAAAACCAGAGCTGATAGAGCAATTCTGAGGCCAGATTTGGATTCAGCGCGTCATAAACCTTCGGAAATATATAGTCTGGTTTCTGGGTCTGAATGTTGGTTAAATTTTGTCGGCCTAGTTCCATTAAACACGAAAGATACGATTATCGTAAAAACTCAAACTAATAAATTAATTTTAGTTATCAATCCGAATTTTGCATGGACAGAGAAGCAGATATTAGTTTAAATTATTTCGGATACTTTTCCTTGTAGACTAGTGTAACAGGTTGAAGTAGCTCATTTGAATAGGAGTTAGGGGCTAAAATCTGCTTTGAAAAACTCCTCGCTAAATTCTGCTGTAAAAGTCTGAGGATAGAAATGGTATTTGAAGTCACTTAACAAATAATATTTTCGATAAATTATTTGCCCATTAGGGTGGCCGTTATTCATGTGGAAGAAGGTTACCTAAAAAACTGCAAATTATGAAAACTTAAGCCAATCAGAACAAAGAGGTTTAGAGGTTCTGACTAGAGCCTAAAGTTGAAAAATAAAGAAAAAATGAGTATTTTTTTAAATTAATCTCAAGTAAAGAAAAATCAAAATAGTTTATGTATGTTTACTGTTCGAAACATTGCAGTTGTAGAATTAGAATATTGTGTTCTTAAAACTATGTTAGTTTTTAAGAAATAATGATTTTATAGTAATCTAAATATTAAAAAAAGTAAACAAATATTTTGTCTTGTTAACAGCCTCAGCAATTTTTAGACCAGTTGAAGTAGTTAATTTTGGAACTCCCAGTAGTTGTTCACCATTTGCATGCGAGATAAAGACTGGTAAACGATCTATTTTCTCTAGTTTTGTTAATTCAGGAAGCATTTTTCCATCCCAGTGTACAACCTATAAAAACCTTAAATATTTTTATATATTGAATAATACAAAATAAAAATAATTTAAAAGTTCTATTCTTTCATACCTTAAAATTATTTTTAACACATGTAGATATTTTTTTTACGTTCCTCCTGTAATGTTGTGCGATTTATTACAAGTGTATCAGCGGGATGTCCAAGTGCTTCTGCGACAGCAATAATTAAATGAATAGCCGACTTATCAGAAAATTTCCACTTGTCCAAAGCTTCAAGAAGTCTCCGCGTAAGGAATTTATTTTTGCCTCTTCTCAATGGCCCTAGTACTTTCGTATCCATCACTTCAAGTTTCGGATTATTTTGTGTTTCGATATCGCTTTCGGACGAAGAAAAATTTTCTTGATCTAATCAAAATTTAGTTTTAACATTAAATTTAATGAATTAAATTAATTAAACATTAAATTAAATCCTCATTGTTCATACCTTGAAAACTGATTCCTATTGACTTATTACTTTTATCAATATGCTTTCGCATCGAAAGAAAGCCGGAATCTTCTGCATTCAATCGATTTAATTTTTGTTCATCTTTTAGAGCTGCTGTTTTATTAATTGCAAGCATATATCCAAATTTTCATTTTTATTCTTTTGAAGATTTTACCATTCTTGATAAAGCGTTTCCACTTTTTCTATACAATATTGTTCTTTTCGAGCCGGAATGTGTGCCTTTTCCCAAAATATGCACACTTCTTCTATAGCTAACTTTGCACTTGCACAAACTTATAATTTTACAGTACGATGATTGAAGAAAAAAACGGACAATGTTTGTTTTTTGATGATAATTTGGAGCCAAGTATTTGTGAGTCTCGGATCCCAATAAATAAATTTCCGAAGCAGAACGTAACTTCGCCATTTAACTCAATGTTTACAAATGTTATGTTTGCAGCTGATACCCGTAAACTACAACCACAGAAATCCCGACAGTTTAATCAAAATCGATCATTTAAGAAATTAATTAATTAACTTAAATTAAGAAATTAACTCAAAATAAAATGAAACGATCAAGTAGCCGACCAAAGATCGAATTTCACAAGCATCCAGCTTCCCGCTTAGTGATATCAGTGCAGCCAGCATACAGAAATAGAACGAAAGTACAACGCTAAACGCTAAGAGAGTTGCAAAAAAAACACAATTTGTTTTGAACTTAATCCTTTTAAAAACAATCGCAACAATAAGATCCTTTTGTGAGTGCGCACGTGCACTTTTCAAAAACAAAATATAAATGGAAAACCTAGTTAGAGCCAAACAATATCAGAAACCTAAATCATTGCAAGAAGTTTTATGAGCACTTACAGAAGGGTTTAAGCTCACATAATTTTTAATGTAAAATACTGATTTTTAGACAATTAAAGTTTATCTCCTCTTTGCTTCATTTTTCAAAATGAAACCTTCACAAAACTGAGATCAAATAATTATTTTCCAGCGATTCTGATAATCAATAGAGTGTAAAAGATTTAAGTCGAATCGAATGATTGCAATGATGATTGAAATGAAAAAAAAATAAAATTATAACTAATATTTTTACATTATATGATCGTACTTTTTGAAAATCGACGATTTTATTAAGTTTAGGCTCAAGTCGGAACCTCTAAATCAACTCAGAATGGCTTGAAATTTAATATTTGGTAGTTTTTTAGGTGTTTTTCCATTTGTAGAGGGTGTCCCGAAAGATATCAATAATTTTAATAATATTGCACATTTGACCAAAATATTAAAACTTTAAGCGCCCTTAAAAAAATTAGACTCTCTAAGGCAGAGTTGGTCTAGCAGACATCCTCTTTCATAAGTATTAGCGTTTGTTCATGTTCAGTAAAGAGTTTTTTTACATTGTTGGATGACGGTCTTTTTATACAGTTCTAACCCAAAATCAAACACCTGGGAAAATTGATACCATCAAACTGTAATAAGAGTCAGCATAAAACGTGACAAACAAAAACAAAATTGGAACATCAAAGACCCTATGCATACATACCTAAATTACCGTATTAGGAAAATGCAAATCCATTGATTTTTCCGCAATCTACGATGAGCTTTGTTGTTTTTGATGTTGCGATTAAATTGCAAAAGCTTTAGCTTATTTTGAAGAACTTTTTATAATTACTCAACTTCTCTAATAAATACTAGACATTCTGCTAGTTCTCCACTATTTTGCATACTCTTTTATATGCTCCGCTCGCTCTAGCAGCAGTTGAGCTAAACACTTCAGAAGAAATAGTATACATCAACACATACATACACACTATACCCAAGCGGTTGTTTGATATACTCGTGTGTAGTTCAATGTTTGTATATGTGTGTGTAACATACCACTTACATACTGTTCTATTGTATTTTCCTTAGAATATGTCCACTCTTGTATCGTACATGCTTTCATACAGACTAATTGTTTCCTTGCCATGTCTCCTTGGCGTGAACCGGACACATGCAAAAGTTTTCATTGAGTTTGTGGGCATGTACGAGTACTTAATGAAATTTCATTAGTAATTGATAGTCGTGATAATGGGAAAAAGTGGGGTGAAATGCAGATGACATACTATTTGATTTCCGGCGTGGTTGTGGGCTTGATAAATTCAAAAGAAAGATTGGAAGTAAGTATTATGGAAGGGACAACAACTATTACTTATTTTGCGTGGGTCTTAAATTGTCATATTCTAAAAACACCTATGAATTTTTATCATTTTTCTTTAAGCAAAATTCTTAAATCCAATAAGACTGAGCACTTACAACTACAGTAGGTTCTGTTTTTATGCGGCTTTTTTTATGCGGTTTTGAAATAGTACGGTTTTTTTTTAAATTACAAAATGCATGTCGACCTATCGGGAATTGTACATATAAACAAGATTCTAAACCAGCTAAGCAAAAACTCATCACAGATTACATCAGAAATGCTAACCCTACAAGTATGGAACCGCCTGCATAACTATCTAGATCAGACGCGTACATTTCCTAAAGTGACGAAAGTGATTTTACGCCAAATTCTAAACGAATGCGCAACATGTGGGTATTGTCTGATTCTATTTCTGACTTAAATTTATTTTTCGATTCTGACGTTTCTTAAATAAAGATATAATTTTCAAAAATACAATATTTTGTTTATGCGATTTTATTACATTATTTCAGATTTATGCGGTTTTAGCATTTGAAACGTATCTATAGTTTTACTATAGAACTAGTAGCTTTTTTATGCTGTTTTTTTTTATGCTGTTTCTTGCGGAACGTATCTAACGCATAAAAACAGAACCTACTGTATATAAAATTAAAAAAACAAAAGCCGAGTGTATTTAATATTGAATATGTTGTTGTTGAATATTCCAAAATTCGTCTAATCAGGCTTATCGTTGTTGCTTCTCATATAGGTTGTTAGATTAAAACTTGGGTGCTCACTTTTAGATGTATGAGAACTATCGATATCGATAACTATGTTTTGAGAGCTGATAATGGCAAACTGTTGTGACATTTGTGTGCAGTATAGTTTGGCAAGTAATCAAGAATCATTTAACGCCAGAACAACAGTTCTGAATTGGGGAAATTTACTTTGAAAAAACATAAATCTGTTCGCGAAGTTCATAGAGCGAAGTATTGACGAAGGCCCCAAAATGTGCCTTCGTCGCCGTTCTGAACTTTGTTGTTCGACTACGTGGAAAATTTTATGTAAGGATCTTGGCTAACGTGCCTACAAAATATAGCTCATACAGGTATTTAAGCCAATTGATCATTGTTTCCGTCGAATTTTCGCTGATTAGTCACATTTAGATTCAAATATACATTCAAAAAACCGACTATGTAACACGTAGCCGCGGCGGACATAAAATATTCAAAAAATTGGTTAAGTTAGGTTAACCTGGTTGGCAATAAGGCACGCATAGACCTTTTGGTCTCTAGCGATACCAGACGGATACCGACCTCTATGAATACCGAAAGTAGACATCATGTAGGATGTCAGCGCTTTTGGCGAATCTAAGCAGAGCTGGGAGATCCGCTTTTGAGAAGTCCTCCACACTCTTAAACAATGGGGCTCCCAGGCATTTTAAATGCAGTTTTAATAATGCCGGTCAAAGGCACAGAAGGTGTTTTAAAGTTTCCTCAACATCTTCGCTGTATTTCCTGCATTCCGTGTTAGCAATACCTATCTTGTACGCATGTGCAGTATTAAAATCAGTCGACATGAAATGATGAGGTCAAAATGAACCCTGGTTCCCGGACTATTAAACATATCTCTGGTAAATTGATAAAAGACCGCTTGAAATTTTCAAATATTATAGTATTAATAAATGAAAATGGAAAAAAATCATCAGCTGATTGTCCGTTGGGGGAAAAGACGTCAGTCGAAGCATTGAAAATTCCGCGCGCCGCCGAGAGGTATGAACGAAATGATACATTCTTGCTTCGGCTGACGGTCTTTCCATATTTCTATATTTTCATATGTGTCCAAAATTATGTAAAAAAATTTCAATCGGCATAAAGTAGCTTCACTTTTCAATTTTTGGTACAAGTTCACCTGTTCAGCTGATGTGTTTTCCCCCCTCTATCGTGCAGCTGACTATTTTTTTTTATTCTACTAAATGCTAACAATGCATAAAAAAAATTTTAGCCGGTATAAAATGAGTTGTTAAAATTTTTTTTCGACACGTTTCGCAGCATCCCACGCACGTACCCACCGCTACTGGACCAGGTGGCGGTTGGTTTCGTCATCCATTGGATGGCGTCTGCTTTCAGTATTAAAACCAGTCGGCATGAAATGATGAGGTCAAAATTACCCTGGCTCCCAGACTATTAAGCTCTGACCAGACGTAATATTTCAGGAACCGGATCTGAACATCTTGCGATATTTGAAGAAGACATTTATAGCCATTTCAGCTCGGCATCGAATTTCCTTTTTACATTTCCAATCTGTTGCCAACCAATGGCCAAGATATTTAAGCGACAAGTTCCATCGCTTGATTATTTATATTTATATATTGCTGTTGTTATAAGTACTACCTTTTCTGCCAACAATCATGTATTTGGTTTTCTTCACCTTTATATTTAAGTCAAATATTTTTCTTATTGAATTAACTTTTTCTACCAACTCCTAAATATCTTCTATAGTGCCGACCAAAAGGGTTGCGTCATCGCCATATTATCTAAAAACTGACAGATAATTTTGATAACAATTTCGAAGTTTCGAGAGCTTCTTCAAATTTTTTTTTCTGAATATACATTAAATAGCAATTTAGGTAAAATACAGGCTTGTCGAACTCTTCGGTGTATTTTAATGCAGTTCGTATGTATGTCTCAAAAGCTTACATCTGCATTTCGATTCTAAAATAAGTTCTTAATATGCACATCGGATATCTCTGCTATCAGTGTGTATTGAAATTAATGTTTCAATCAAATTCTTTCTCACAGCCGATAAAGCATAAAAATACATCTTTCTTCACATCTTTACAATTTTGTATCAGAACTCGGATACTCATCACAGTTTCTCGTGCACCCATTGCTTCTCTGAATCCAAATTGCATTTGTCATATTAAAGATATATGCAAACAATGTTTTTTAATTTACTTAGAATTATCTTATGTAATTTAAACTTATTTTATTTAATTTATTTTTTATTTTATTTTATTTTATTTTATTTTATTTTATTTTATTTTATTTTATATTTGATTTTGATGTATTTTCATCGCCCTATTAATGATATACGCAAACAATGTTTTTCATTTAACTTATTATAAAATCATTTTATTTAATTTAAATTTATTTTATTTAGTTTACTTTTTATTTTATTTCATTTTCTTTCATAATTTATTTTGGTTCATTTTCATCTTTTTAGTTTTTATATTATTTTATTTCATTTCATTTTATTGCATTTCACTTTATTAATTACATTTTCATATATTTTCTGAATAATTTCAAGGAAAATAAAATCTCTGCACGTACTTTAGCTACCGCATAAGACATTTTCTGTAATTCTATGAAACGATTTTCTCATAACACGCAAGCTGCAACACTTTGGCCACAAGACTGCATTGCAGTATTTCTCTGTTATAAATATACAGCTTACATTCTCCCTGATGCTTTCAGCATTTTTGTCTGGACAATGGAAGACCTTCGACAATTTGTTTTTTCTTTTGTTTCTTGTTTTACAAACAAATCACAAACTCTCCCCTGAATACATTCAACCTCATAAATTCCAACAGAAAACCCTAGCAAATTATTCGTCAATTGCAAGACAGAAAGAATTAAGAAATTCTTTTTGCAACAATGCAAGGACAGCTGTGCCACCATAAAAAGTCTGCATACCCATGTATGCCTTCGGCGTCGTAAAGTAGACACATACTTTCATATACTTACGATTTGTACTTTGTTGGACATAGAAGAATTCGTAATGAAAAATAAAACAAGCTTAAGTGTGCTCATAGTTGGTGGCAAACTGTCATAACTTTGCGTCAAAGAGTAGCCAATAAAGTAATGAAATTATGTGCGCAGTCAGAAGGCGAAATAACTTCATATTACTAAGTGAAATAAAGCCCGAGCAGAAAAGGCCTCAGTTCAGATAAATACAATGTGCTTCTAAATAAATATACATATGTACATATGTATGTGAAGTGCTAATACATGAAGGTTGTAGACGGCAGCAACAATTGGCAATCGATATTGATTATGAGCTAATTGAGTCTGACAGGCAATAATACATTTTTGATAGCCTTTGCTGTTTTTGCGATGTGTTGATTTGATGCTATTGATTCTTGGTCCTTTTTCTTTTGATAGATTGTGGGATGAGACAAAACGTTTGGGATAGTTTTTCAGCATTTCAAACACCTAACGAAAGGGTTGGCTTTGACTAGTGGGTAGTCCCTGAGAGTACCTTGAAAGTATTATGAAAGTGGCTCGAGTGCAAAACCACTTATTGTTTCTCAGCCCTGTTTTATTACCAAGATAATATTTGCCTAAAACAAAGGTTAAGCGGAGCTGTTAGTCGACAATATTTGCCTATATTCGCCTATTGAAGCACAAACAATCGAAAATGTGCTTAAAAATTGGGTTGATCGAATGGCCTACCGTAAAGCCAGTCGTAGCAGTCATTTGAACGATATTATTTTTCATTCATACATGACAATGTTCAATCTTCAAAATAAAAATAAAAGTTTGAAAAAATATTGATTAGTTTATTTTTTATAGCCGATTCAAAAAGCAAATTTTACATGGCCCACCCTATATATGTATATATACAGGGCCCGCCATCTATCGTTACGGATTTGAACTAGGTATTATTTGAAGAATGGTACCACTTAGCTGTCATCTGATTTGACAGAAAATTAGTTTTATTCTTCCGCTGAACGAAAATGGTTATGTATACACTCAAAGGACCGACAACCCAATACGTTTTCGCTTCGCTTCATGGGCTTGGGATGGACTTGAAGAAGAAAACTCATATTTTCGGATGAAGCTCATTTCCATCTCGGCGGGTATGTTAACAAGCAAAATTGCCGCATTTGGGGCTCAGAAAACCCGCACGCACTCGAAGAAAAGCCGATGCATTCGCAACTAGTCACTGTTTGGTGCGGATTTTGGTCGAGAGGCATCATTGGTCCATTTTTCTTCGAAAATGAGCGAGGAGTGGCCGTAACCGTCAATGGGGAGCGTTACCGGGCCATGTTGAATGAATTTTTGTTCCGAGAAATTGAAGAGGAGGATACTGGTGGCATTTGGTTCCAACAAGATGGCGCTACTTGCCACACAGCGAATGCTACGATCAATCTTTTGCGCACTGTCTTCGAAGATCGCATTATCAGCCGAAATTCTGATATCGTTTGGCCGCCTCGGAGCTGCGATTTGACGCCGTTGGATTATTATCTTTGGAGTGCCGTCAAGGACCAGTTTTATGCCAACAAACCAGCACCAATTTATGCACTGAAGACCAACATACGTGATGTATGGGATGGTGCATGGCTAGCCGAGGTAGCCATATGAATGAAATTGTGTTCCATCATTAACCGGACGGATTGTACTTCAAAATAAAAAAAACAGTTTGGAAAAATATTGAGTAGTTTCTTTTTTATAGCATTTTTAATTCCTTTATACATAAATGACCACCACGACCACGCTTATAGGACAATATCCTTTTCATGAAAATTTCCATAACCAAATTGCAAAGTGGCTGCTGCATGTCCTCGATAGCCTCACGAATTCCCCCTTTGAGGCCTTGAATCAACCCTGGGCTGTTGGCGTAGACCTTCTCTTTCACGTGGCCCTAAAGAAAAAAGTCATAAGGTGTTAAATCACAAGATCTCAGTGGCCAATTGTGATCACCTCTTCGAGAGATAACACGGTCCAGAAACTTTTCCCGTAAAAGATCAACGGTTTCGTTGCTTGAGTGGAAAGTTGCGCCGTCTTGCTGAAAATAAACGTTGTCCCAATCAATACCATCCAAATCGTTAATCATCTCTCGATAGTCTTTTATATATTTAAATAACATATGTTATTGGAAAACCCTTTGCAATACCAGCAACGCTGTCAGAATTGGGAAGGACTTCTTCGATCCAAAGAAGTTTCAAGTGGGGTGACTTGCTGTTATGTGCCTTCTTAAACTTTATGCTGGAAGAGATCGTGTGACGTACAGGACTTAATTGCTCAGACACAATTTTTTATTAGAGCGTACAATTGTTGCCGTATGTCGATGATAGTGACATCATCGACCTTAACAACCGCGCTGTTAGTTCTGCCTTTTCTAAACTGGATAAAGAAACAAAGCGAGTGGGTCTGGTGGTGAAGGAGGACAAAATGAACGTTTATTTGGTTCCGCACTCATATGATACTGAGTAGGTTAGGTTAGGTTAAATGGCTGTCCTAGCTTAGGGCACACTTGGACAAGAAGGAAGAAGGAGCGATGATGACCATGCATTTTACGACGACACCGACGGTGACTGATTTGCGTTCGTAGTTAGCCGCAACAAGGTACTGATGAGCTTCACCAAATGTATGATATTTAGACCCGCTATATCCGCAGGCTTAGCGAAAAAATGAGAGCCCAGAGGTCTAAATATTTGCCAAATTACCTAAAATAAATGTTTGAAATTTGGATTCGTTCAGTAAATTTTACAATTTAATATTTTTTCAAAGTTGCATAGCGATTTGGAACGAGTTAGCATTCACTCAGTTATTATTAATCATAATTACATTTTTGGAAAGCTCAAATTTATAGTCCTGAATTTTCCTACAACGAGGATATCATACATTTAACTTACCACATCTCATTTCTTATATTCTTTTGCGGTTTTAAAAATGCCAGCAATCTGCTGGTAGCAGCTGCAACATTTGATTGGAGTTGTGATTATATTTAATGGCATAGATAATGGAAGTGCCAACCAACGAGCAGGTGACTTCATGGGCCACTTATTATAAACGGCAGTATGCTAGCGAAAGTGAACTTTTTGCTAATCTCTTTCGTTCACGCACACTCACGGATGGGTTTTTAGATTTATTGTTACTTTACGATATCAGTTGCCAAAAAATAACTCAAAGATGCTAATACTATTTTAAAGAGAGGTAACCAAATTACTTAAAATTTAACTATGCCCGATCATATCGCGTCGAACAACCTTTCATAAGACAGTAGTCCAGTATTTTCTAAACCAAATCAAAAATCCCATACTGAGTTTTCAAAATTTTGATCCTCTCAATTTTTTTATTAGGTGCGCAACTAAATTCTCGCAGTTTTTTAATGAAAATACAACTTTGTTCTGAAAAAATGATTAGAAGTGAATATTGAACGTATTGCCCATCGCTGGCTGCTACTTTTTCCCATCTTTCTGTAGATCTCGTACACCGTTGCGGTAAAACTGTTCATCTTTTAAGGCTATCCACGGATCAAGCCATTTTTTAATGTCTTCATATGAATGGAACTGCTGGTCAGCTAGACCATATGCCATCTATCGGAAGAGGTGATAATCGAATGGCACAATATCTGGAGAATATGGCGGGTGGGGTAGGATTTCCCATTTCAGTGTTTCCAGGTAGGTTTTAACGGGTTTGAGGTCGAGCCTCTCCGCGTATGGCGGCTGCTTCTCGCGCAGTGCTCGGCTCAATCGCATCAATTTAAATTGCTACCGATCCCCAGTGGTGGTTTCGCTTGGTTTTAACAGTTCATAATAAATAACACCAACTAGCGTAACCTTCGCAGTGTGAATATTCCCCATGACTCTCTTTTCTTGGGATTGCTGTAATTAATCCATTTTTCATCACCCGTCACGATGCGATGAGGAAAACCCCTCCTTTTTTGCCGCTGGAGCAATTGTTCACAGGCAAAAAAACGACGTTGGATTTAATTCATAAGGAACCCAAGTCCCCTGTTTCTGAATCATTCCCAAAGCATGCAATCGCTTGGAAATGGATTGGCGGGTAACTCCTAATACTGAAGCAAGCTCTTCTTGCGTTTGACACGGATCCTCATTGGGCAATGCCTCCAATTCAGCGTCCTCAAAGGTTTTTGGTCTTCCTTCACGCGGACGATCATCAACGTTAAAATCACTGTTTTTGAAGCCACGGAACCAATCTCGGCACGTTGTTTCACTTAAAGCAGCATCTCCATAACCTTTTTGTAGCTCTCGATGCGCGATGCGCTTCAGCCGCCGTTTTTTTTCGAATGAAAGAGAAAAATCAACACTTCCCGCAAATTACGACTATTCGGACATTTGCACAAAACCAAAACTATATGATACCAAAACAAAATCACTAATGTGTCGAAGTAGTTTGTTTATGATATGTCTAAGCTTGGTTCATGATGTTTAGGTTATGTTAGAACCGACTAGCACACACTGCTGGCATCTATTGACAAACAGCGGAATTTAGTTGCGCACTTAATAATCTAAAAAAAGTCTAAAACATATATGCCAAATTTCAGCCAAATCTAAAATTGTTCTGAAAATGTTTGTCCAAATCAGTGCGGGTTATTAAATGAATGAAGTTTTCTATATACACTCTCCAACAACACTTTACATCGGTCCTTTGGATTTAATTTTCGGTCACAAAGCTCTTATGATTCTCATGCTCCAATATTTAAGCTATAAAAGAAACTAGCTCATTCTCAAATTATTTGGCTTTCGATATTTCAACTTTCATACTTAGATTTAAATTACTATTAAATGAAATACAGCCAACTCGTTTTCTACAAGGTTTTGAAATAACACGGTTCACAAATATTTTGTTTTTTAACGAAGTTTTCGTTCATTCACGAATCTCAAAGCCAAAAATGTTTTTCTAAACAAAAAAAAATTCATAAAAGATGTTTTATTAAGTAAAAATGTTTCGTGTAAGGGCAATAAGTACATATTACAACTAACCAAGCCTAACTGTATATTACAATTTCAACGTAATCTTTAGGTCACGTTTAGCTGGATGACAAGTATTGAACAATTTGGTTTTTCAATCAATTTTTTTACTGAATAAAGAAAACATAATTTCCAGTTATGGAATTTTTACTTACGACGCGATTTGCAAAAATTATAAATCATCCGATATGGTGATTAATTTTGCGCCCCCTTGTACAACCAACCCGAGAAAGCAAAAAACGGTCGTTAATAACAGACTTTGTTACAACGAAAACATCAACAGAATCCGTAAACAATTTGAATAAAACCCGATAGATGGACTGGAGATATCGGACATATCTGACGTAGTATCTGACATATGGTATTTACTGATGAAGATAGCATTTTTGGTCCAGCCCGTAATAAACGTACACGCTTATTGACAAGTGGCGATGAATAGCTTTTATTTATTCCCCTTTTTTTTGTAATAAATATGTATTATTTTTGTTTTATAATTAGTAATGTTAAAGTAATATGGATTTCATTGCTACTTCTTTTGCACGGTTCTGGGATAAAATATTTACAGTTTCTTTTCTATTTTACACGAGCATTTAAAGTTGTGAAAGATATTCTCATATGTCCTGTATATTTTTTTAAACAAATTTTTTTTGCACGCACTGCTAAGGAACGTATCTACTGTGTAAAACCAGAGGTTGGGTGTACTTACGTAACTCTTAACTGCAAGACACACAGCAATTCTAAGTTCAGAATCTGCAACAAATGCTTTATACATATTTATATACATCTAAATAAATAAATGAAAAATAATATTTGAAGCCTTTTCTTGTTAATATTCCCTCCCTTGTGGTAAGTACAAAGAGAAGAAGTCGTTACTTAATATTTTTCCGCAGAAAATAGAACTGTAGCCTCAGTTCACTTGAGGGCATGGAGTGCCGCCAGATTTGAAGATTTCACATACTGGAAATATTCGTTGATCTGGTAGCGGGATTCATTTGTGCTCTTTGACTTCATTTGGAGAAAAAAAATATTTCCTGTAATTCCGGCACTGGATTGATTATATGTATATTTACTGCACTGCAAAAAGCAGTAATCAGTAAAATTTTTCTGATACTGAAATTTAATTTGCATTACCAGGAAACTTTTACTGATTACTGCAAAAAAATTTCATTAAAAATATTTTTTTACTGATTACTGAGAAAAAATCACTTAGGTACAAGATGAATAGGAATCGTGCAGCCGAACACACTGTAAATACTAGTCGACCAAATTTGTTTGTACTGATATCTCCCTTGAGCTTGAGAGTATACTTTTACTATATAAATTCTATGATATACAATTTTACTTTTGAATAACACTTTTAATACACAAAAAATGGTTTTGAGTGATGGACAACTTTATTTTAACTTTTAACTTTTACGCGCTCCATTACTTGTCCGTTTGTATACTACAGCTGTCTAGCTCACAAGTTTCAGCATTTTAGTTCATGTTTTAGTTTTACACTACTTCTTGATAGGAAAAAATACTTAAAAAGTGTTATGGGGAAGCCGCTCCATTAGAACCAACAGTAAAACGGTGGTTTGCTGACTTCTAACGCAGTGGACGTCCAAATGAGGCGATAACACACGAAAACATCGAAAAAATCCACAAAATCATTTTGAATGATCGAAACGTGAAGTTACGTGAATAAGCTGACATCGTAGTGATATCATATTATATTGTATGAGCATTTGACTCTGAGAAACTTCTGTCCAAAGTGGCTGCCGCGTTTTCTCAATGTTGACCAAAAACAAGAACTTGATAATTATACGTGAATTGAACTTCGAATTTCTCCCAACCGCGACTACTGGCAGACTTCACAGACCCAAAACAATGCTCCCCGGTAAGAAATTTCCGTCGAATGAAGAGGTTATCGCTGACACTTAGGCCTATTTTGAGGCAAAAAATAAATGGTTCTACAAAAGTGGTATTGACATTTTAGAAGCGCGCTGCAATGATTTCTTTGTTCTTGATAGAAATTACGTTGATGAATAAGTTTTGAAAGAAAAATTTGTTTTCTTGTTAGGCCTGGCTTACCAAGAATCATTTAGTGAAACACTGTTAAACGAGAGTTGGGTCTACACTATCGGCATAAACACAACTTATATTCGGCCAAAAACTTTCATTTTAATATACTACTATACACTATACTCTTACTTTATATACTGTAATAACAGCAACAAATTATTATTTAGATTCTTGGAGAGCGGTTCACTTCTTACAAGAGCATCGTAAACTGGCTCAGTGAATGGATCAAGTCAAAAGAACTCGAATTTTTCGTCAGAGGAATGTGTATGCAGCCTGAAAGAAGGAGTAAAGTTGTAGCTTCTAATGACACATACTTCCCATAATATCAAATATTATTTAATTGTTTAAATCAGTTGTATATAACTTGAGACGGAAACTTATTCCCATAGCCAATATAAAAATGTGTACCTGTGCTCACATAATCAAACCGACTGCAATATTCGCAGTATTTTTTCGTGGTAAATTTTTTAAAATTAATTTTTTTTATAAAAATTGAGCTAATTACTAATTAAAAAAAAAATCTTCAAAAGTATGGTGTTCATACAAATTTAACAAATTGCAAATACTGCCATCAGATGTTCTACTTTTTAATCAGAATCTTTAGAAAACTTCTGTGTATTCAATTTTAATGGTCATTCAATTTTAGTATAATAAAGGGTTTATTTATTTATATATTTTATTTTTTTTTTATTACGATGGGGAGAACTTTCGTCGAAGATGAGCGAAAGATTTTCTGCTACGAGTAATTATAATAATAATAATGCTATTGTAATAATATGTTATCTCTGCTCTATTATGTTAACTTCTCCTTGAATTTTTGATTCACCCTTTTATTATGTTATATACTTTTCTAATGTAATTTATATTTAGTTTGACTGTAATCTTTTCTAATTGATTCTAAACACTATGATATAAATTACGAGGGGTGCCTTTTATATTTCGGGATTTGGCAACCCTGGTGTTGCAATCTGGCAACTGACAGCTGTATCGCAAAGTTTGACATTTTTTGGCTTTTACGTACTCAGAACGTTTTGAAATACCAGCGCTATTTGTGTTGTTTACAATAACTTAAAAGATTCATCTCGGTTCAAAAATGGAATTAAATCGTGAACATTTTCGTGCGATTATTTTTTACAACTTTCGACGTGGATTAACTCAGCAACATTGCATGGATGAACTAAATTCATTTTTTGGCGATGAAGCTCCATCAAGGACCAGTGTTTATCGATGGTATGGTGAATTCAATCGTGGTCGTAGTTCACTCCAAGACGAATTTCGTGAAGGTCGTCCAAAATCAGTTGTTGTTCCGACAACCATTGATGCTGTGCGCGAACTGATATTGCAAGATCGTCATGTGACCTATCGTGAGATTGAGACAATCTTAGGCATTAGTGGGACCAGCATACATTCAATATTGCATAAACATTTGACTGTCAAAAAAATTTGTTCGCGTTGGATCCCACACAATTTGTCAACCGCTCAAAAAAAGGCTCGTGTCGATTGGTCGAAGGAAATGCTCAAAAAATACGATCGCGAGGCTTCGAAACACGTCTATGACATCGTGACAGGTGACGAATCATGGATTTACGCGTATGAGCACGAAAGTAAACAGCAGTCGACTGTATGGGTGTTTCAAGATGAGCCAAATCCAACAAAAGTTGTTCGCGCACGAAGCACTTCCAAGCAAATGGTCGCCTGTTTTTTCGGAAAAGCTGGACATGTCGCAACCGTACCACTAGAACAACGCAGAACAGTAAATTCTGAGTGGTACACAACCATTTGTTTGCCAGTTGTCTTCCAAGAAATTAGGAAAACCAATCGCCACAGACGGATCATTCTTCACCAGGACAATACGAGCTCTCACACATCGGCTCAAACAACTGCATTTTTGAGCACCCAAAACATCGAATTAATGGGTCATCCGCCGTATAGTCCTGACTTGGCACCGAATGACTTCTTTTTATTCCCGTACGTAAAAAACAGACTGAGAGGTCAACGTTTTTCGACACCTGAAGAAGCGGTTGCGGCATTCAGAATGCATGTTTTGGAGGTACCTCATTCAGAGTGCCAAAAGTGCTTCGACAATTGGTTTAAACGCATGCAAAACTGTATAGATCCTCATGGAGAATATTTTGAAAAACAATAAAGTGATTTTCGATGATTAAAATTTGTTTTTGTTCTCTAATCCCGACATATAAAAGGCACCCCTCGTATAATATTTAATCGTATTAAATTAATTCCTACTGTGACCAATAAATTTAACTCATACTCATAGTTTACTGAAACAGGTACTCGTTTTATTTTCTGGGTCACCGCGTTAAACAAAACTTCGATGCCAGTAGACAGCATTGACTCTTGCGGATAGTTTAGTTAACCCAGAGACGCAACCATCTCTCGAAAAATGTAATATTTAAACGGATACACAAGAAGTATATACTTATTTTCTAGCGCTCAGAAATATTTTCAATCAATGTCTAAACGAACATCGTTTCTTAAAACAAAAAGTTTAAATTAATGACCACACAAAAGCATTACAAGGTTCTTCGTTATTTTTTGTGTCAACAATGAGTAGACAATTTATGATGCAGTCATGCTTTTTAACGTCCTTCATACATACTTCATACAAATGCAAGGCCGTAAGTAGTTACTTTTTTATTACTTTGCCATGAACAGTTGAAAAGTCCAATCGCCTAATTGCCTAATTGCCTGAATTGATCACGAAATTCGCAACTTTTATTTAACTTTCCCATTTAATTTCTTTTTTATTTTATCTTTTTATTTTATTTATATTTTGTTTATTGAATACAAGTACTACTTTTTGCATCAATGATGTCATGTGGAAGTGAGTTATCATTGGCCGAAAACCTTTGAGTTTCCTGAATATGAAAAAATGGAAGTAAAATGAAGATGAAAAATCAAACCGAAGATTATGGAAATGGGTACTACTTAAAAAAATATATTGGGAAAACTAGCATATGTATGTATGTATGTTTGCAGCAGGATGAAAAGAAAATAGTTTCGATTTGCATAGGCGAACATAAAATTTAATAGCCATAAGAAAATACGAGTACAATACATGTGAACATCGTTGCCTTAATAGTGCAGTAAGAGGCTATCTGGCATTTTTCTGCTTAAAGAGCGAAGATAAAAACTAAACTTCTGCAAATGCGATTTCTGTTTCTTTCGCAGTTTTATATTAATGGAGATAAGTATATTAAATTCGAGTTTTTTCGACATTTTCGTTGGAGAGACTGATCTACCGAAATCCAAGAAAAATCGATATTGAAAAAAATTTAGGTATTCTTACTTTTACTGTGGAAGTCTCTCCGACAGTGTATAATACGCAGAAGGTATCCCGGCGTTCTATTCTCTTCAAGCGCTCTTATGATATGAGGACAGTATGCCGAATTGAAGGAATTTTCAACGTCTACTGTGACAACCGCATAGTATTTTTTGCCGCCATACATCCACCTTTTACCTTCAATTACCTTACTCGTAATGTTCGTCACCTTCTTAAGCGCATCAATAGTTGAGCGATAATTTTTGAAGCCAAGCTGATTTTCAGATGTGGCTGCAGACGCTTACAGATCAATTTCTCCAAGATCTTACACTTCGTATCTATCATGCAGAGTGGTCGATATGACCTTGGATCCCCCGTTGGTTTATTTGGCTTCTGAAGTAGGACCAGTCGCTGTCCATATATACATATATATATATAATTGGCGCGTACACCCTGTTTGGGTATTTGGCCGAGCTCCTCCTCCTATTTGGGGTGTGCGTCTTGATGTTGTTCCACAAATGGAGAGAACTACAATTTCAAGCCGACTCCGAACGGCAGATATATTTATGAGGAGCTTTTTCATGGCAGAAATTCACTCGGAGGTTTGCCATTGCCTGCTGAGGGGCGACCGCTATTAGAAATATGTTTTTTTTTTAATTTTGGTGTTTCACCGAGATTCGAACCAACGTTCTCTCTGTGAATTCCGAATGGTAATCACGCACCAACCCATTCGACTACAGCGGCCGCCCCTGTCCACACTTTGGGAAATTTACCTTCATTATATTTATTTATTTGTCGTCTTTATTCGGTTTTATTCTATAAGTCGCCAAGTCCACGTATCCAAGCCTTGGTGTTGCCCAAGCTCTGCGCAAGAAATATCGTACAATTTGGCGTATCTTTTGACTTTTGTCACAACAATCCTGTACGCATCACCCCATGGGTTTTCGTCAACTTTCTGGTATAGCTCTTTAAAGCTGGTGATCTTGCTCTTTTTTATAACTTTGTTTAGCTCTTTGCGCTTCTTTTTGAAGTCCTCGGACAGCCTTATGTATTCCGCCGACCCGAAACTCCTTTGAGAAATGATCCTCGCTCTATAACATTCGCTTCTTAGGGTGCTGATCTTCACCAGAACGTAGGCTTTCTAGACAGGTTCCGCCTTTTCTTGCACATTACGCCATTATAGGCTCCACTTATATGCTTCACCAGCAGCTCCGTATGTAGGTATACGTTATTCGCGTTGGATGGCTTCTCGTTTCCATCCTCCTGCTTTTATTTGCTGTTTTCCTTAAAGCTCCATGTATCCGCCTAGGTTCGTCAAAGTTCTTCATTATGCCAAGATGATCGCTGTGTGTATAAGGTTAGCACACCTGCCAGTTTGCCGAACGTGCAAGTGCTCTGCCGACGAAAGCAATGTCGATTATTGATCCCCGACCATTCCTTTCGAAAGTGTTTTTTCCACCTGTATTTAGCAGAACCATAGCTAATGTAGAAAACGCCTTAGTCAAACATCACCCTTTTATTTATACATCTGCTATCCCATTCCAGGGCCCACGCATTGAAGTCACCTACATTGACGGTTGGCGTTTCTTCCACAAACCCATATTGCGGCTTTGCTTTTACAATCGGGGATCCACGTTACAGAGTCAAAGTTTTTATACTGGTCACTGACCATCACCACATCCACTTTTTCCTCGCATACTCTCTGTTTTAAGAGATCCTTGAGAGAGCCTTGAAGTGGTTTAGATTGGCCTGATCCACCCTCATTTCTTGTCTTATATAAACGCTGCCTTGTAAAGAGGGCATTTTTTGCTTCCCATCTGGTGGCTTGTGTTTTCTCTGCTACTTCTCTTACACGCTCCTCCAGGTATACTACCCAGCCGATCTTGAATTTTTGTGTTTCTAATAGTCGTCTCGCACCCAGCACTGGTATACTTATAACCGCAGCTTATGTGCCTGCATTCGCTGTTCTAACATTTTTGATCGCGCCTTCCCTAAATGGGTTAAGCTGGTTCACTTGTGCCCGTATCGTTTCGCCAATATCTTCTTTAGTAGTGACTTAATCTCGGTCGCGTATCTCCACCAGTCTCTCATGGGTTAATACATTGATTTACGTCTGGTCCCATAGTACCTTGTCAATCTCCTTCTGATAAACGCCTGTGTTTGCCATTTGCTCTTTTTCAAGCTCGAGAAGGATCTTGCCTTTTGCCGTATTTTTCATCAGCATTGGATTAATAAGTGCATCATTTTTTTACCGTTCAAAGGATGTCACTGTACGCCATGTTTCCAGTAGGTGCAATAACGATCGCTACTGGCCTCGTGAGGGTTTAGTTATTGCTTTCTTTTTACTGGTTTGCGCTTGAAGTGCGTCCAGGCGTTTCCTTTATCTGACTCGTTCGCCCTCTTGATACCACTATGTCCCTTGTTTCTCTTGTCCGTTTTAGACCTTGAATTATGGTCTTAGTCATGGTATTTTTTTTTTTTTTTTTATTATTTGGATGGTGTCTTCTGACGAGGCTGCTTGTAATAACATTGTCATCGTGTATAGTGGGATGAAACAAGTAGGAACGGGTATACCCTCGGAGACAATGCTCCTACCCCAGTTCCATGACGTTTGTTCTTCGCTTTAACGGTCCCGGGAAACACGGGCGGATCAGACCTTGCCCGCAGCAACGCAGGTTACTATCTATGCGCCTAAGGCCCGAAGGGGCTGGTCACTGATACACCCTGCGGCTAACAGCTCGATAGACCAAACTCACATCACCCTCTTCACATCAACGACAGATATGGCTTTTAACGTGTCGAGAGACTCCCACTGCACCGCAGCGCGTACCGGTCAGTTAACAGTCGCACCTAACCCGGTGAACGAATTCTGACCAGAAAGCCGTCCATTATTGAGCCGACGCGCCTGAATTATTGTATAACTCATCATGCCCACACATAATGAGCGGGGCACATATTCTAAGAGGCAGTGTCTTTTCGTCACTGTCATAAGAACTTCTTCGGATCTTTTCTGGCTTTCAAACCCGATCGTCCGCTTCTAATCGCTCAATTGTTGGGGATTACTTATTCGTTTGGACATATTTCGCCTCTGACTACTACAGACTGGCCGGCTACCCGCAACCTATCAACCACCACGGTAGCTTAGAGCTCAACTTAGTCGTACGATTTCTGGGGAGCGTATACTCCGCAAACCACACATCCGTGCACCGAACGACAACCATACGCAAGAAAATTACGTGATACGCCAATCATATAAACTGGATGGCATTAAAACAAACGAAAGCAAACGGATCGTAATTTATCTTTAATTAACAATAGTTTTCAAATTTCACCCTGCTTTGGATCATCATTTTTAGATCACAGTAGACGTAGAACTGTTGAAAAATTGTGTAAATACAAATAAAATATAACTATGGATCCGATTTTGTTTTTATATATGAGTTCTAGTGAAAGTGTTGGGGTAACGCTAACATTTAATCACTCCCACTTTGTTTCCCGGTGTTCTGCTTCGTGGAGTTTTGGTGCGAAGGGGAGTATCTGGTGGCGTCCATAGGCCTGTTGGCAAGCTATGACAAGAGTTTGCCTCCTCGTCACTGGAATCACTGCAACTGATATTGGTTGATTTTTGCATAGTCGAGGAAGTTCCAAATGCTGGTACATTTCCAATTCCCTCTAAGCAACCCTCAATTCCAGCTGCCTCGATAATTATTTCTTTACTGGCAGTAATTACATTTCGCTACAGGGTGATCCACCACTCCGCTGTTTGGATGCCTTGCTGAAGGAAAGCTTTTTCTTCGGCTGATACTTCTGAACAGCAAACGCTTATAAAAACCATGAATAATAATAACTTTTAAAAGTAATGCATATAATTTTTATTCACACTTTTCTACACATCTTGTCATCGGTAACTGGTGGCCGAATAGCATTAATTTTTTTTTTATTTTGCTAGCTCCTCTCAAAGTCTATTCGTCATACCTCTATCTTGCGCGGTAATCAGCAGGATTGTTGGTCAGAAACTCCAACATGGCACCTTGTTGAGTGGGGTCGAGTTCATTAAAATTCGTCCTATAATAAAATTGTTACAAAAATTATATTTACTTAGATATTTTAACAATTTACTTACATCTTTGGTTGAATTGGATCGTTTGCCGGCAGCTGTCATTGTTCGAATAACAGTTCAATCAAACGAGTACGTTCAGCACTCATTCACGTATGCCTTAATCCGAAATATGTATTTTTAGTGACAAGTTGTGCGTTTTTGAATCAGTTCACATTGGTTTTAGGAACGATCAGAGCAATTTCCTCACATGCGGTATTACATTCTTTCATGGTAATCAACAAAATTTATACTTTACCTAAAATGTGTGTTTAAAATGATAATGTCTTTAAAGGTCCATAAAATCTGAACATTTAAAGATTTCATTCAGTAGAAATGTAGTGTCGCCGAACGTTCTCGGAATACATTTTTTCATTCCACAGGAGCATTAAAAACGTCTAACGTTATTTTCAAGAAAATTTCGTGAATTCGGATTTTTGATTTATTAATTTGGTTTTGAGGCCACATTGAAGAGGTTTAAAAATATACTATACACACCGCTAAATTATTATAGCACCAGAACTTATTGGAAATTTGTTGGGAATTTCTTTGCTTCTTAATTAGTTTTAATATTAATTTTATGAAAAAAATAGAAAATTCTATTACAAAAATAATATAAATCCAAGTTTTAAACTTTATGCAAATAAAAAAAATTTAAAAATTTTCATGAAAGTTGCAAACATTTCCATTGAATTGTGGTATATAAAGTTTCGAGTGGCTTAAAAATCGTGTTGATTTTTTTAAATTTTTTCGCTGTCGTGTGGACTGTCTTTTTCCATATATATTAAAAAAACTGCCGGGCATTCTTTATATGAAGAAAATGCACAGGACCGTCAGCAAAAAAACTGTAAAAAACCAACGTGATTTTTAAGCCATTTGAAACTTGCGCTTTAGTGGCTATAAAACTGCGTACGAATTCTGCATTGTGAAGTTTCGATGGAAATTTGTTGACTTTTTTTAATTTACACAAAATATGAAATGTGGATTTCTTACGGTTTTTATGGAAGAATAAACTGTGTTTTCACAAAAAAGGTATTAAATTTAATACAGAAACAAAAAAATGGAAAATCGTTGATACGTCCCTGTGCTCTAATTACTTAACGCAGTGTATGCCTAAGAATACATGAGTATATGTAAGTATACATACATATACGAGTATTATTATTATTTATTATATACATTTATTACTACATATTATACTATAAGGTGACATAGATTTACAATACTTAGCTCTTCAACTTCTACGGAATTGACATTTTAAAATAGTTCACTGACATGAGTTTAACTCGTAATATTTTTACATAGACCATTTTAAATCTATATCCAATTTCATAAATTTTTGGTTTTGCGTATTTAATACATATTTATCTAGCACACAGTACTTTGAATCTAAATCTTAATATATAAGTAGTAGCCCAGAGTATTTTCATGTGCCCTCAGCGAACGATAAACAAATTCAGTATCTGATTCATGGATTCAAAAACAATTAGAGCTTTAACTTGACTTACAATGATTCAAGAACATTAGTCATTACTATATACATACATATGCACATATTACAGAAGTACAGCTAGTTTGAATATCAGGGTACGAAGGCAGCATTTATGTATAATATTAACGTAGAGCGAGGCGGGCGTATGTACCTACGGCTACATGCACAGATATACCATCAAAGTGGATTTCGCTGCAACACAAACTCTTTCCTAATAACAAAAAAAAAAAATAAACAAATGCTGATATCTTCAACAAAATCCACTCACAACTACGTTTGTGTGCTCACATCCCGCTGACGGTATCTCCTATAGTTGTACCAGGCCTCCAAGGCATGCAAACAGAATGCGACATATCCGAAAAACTGGGAAAAAAGAAAAAAAAAATGTATTTAAAATAAATATTTTATTATTTTAAGATCAAACTCACCGCTGCGATGGAGTATGTCACCAAAGCCAAAGTCAACGCCGCAGAGGATGCCAGAAAGCACATTACCGCCAGTGTGGCGTGGAAATACAGCTCATATTTAGAAGCATTGCGGCGCCGACAATGCCGCATTTCACAGAAATGCGCCAGAAAAACGAGTGCACTGCCACAACAAGCGATAGCCATTACACACAAGTAGACGAGGCCGCGCAAATTGGTCAGTGGCGCTGAGCTGAGTAAGATGCATAAAATGCCACTCAGGGAAAAAACCTATGAAAAATATAGAAGCACAGAATGAGGAAGCAGAAAGAAAAAAATTAAATAAAAAAAGCTATGCATTGAATCATAGCTGCGCGCTTACCATACATAGCAGTTTCGCCAGACCGGAAGTGCTTCTGCCATAGAGCCGATCATAGCCGGATGGGGAACACATTTTTAAGTACAACTATAACTGCTGCATGTAAGTTCATATGTACATATGTATGTAGAGGTAGCTTAAAGGTGGTTTTGTGGAGTTAGACCGACCTTGAGTGCGCGAGATCACTTTGCTGTTGATGGGTGGTAATTTTGTTTAGATTGCGGTTGGGTAAAAAATCACTTATCCTGTGTTGCTTGTTTATATTAGCTCTTTTTTTTTTGGTTTTTGTTTTTAGGAATTTATTTATTTCAATAAAATATGTGTTTGAGTATTATAAGACGGCACGCATACATATATACATAGATTTTTCTGCGTGTTTATGTATTTCTTTTTGTTTTTTTTTTTTGATACTTGAATATTATTTTGAATTTCGATACATTTTTATTTTTAAGTATAAACCAATTAAAAATGTATATTATTTGATAAATTTTTCATGTATTTCGTTTTTATGTATTTTTTTTTTCTCCTACTTGAACATTATTTTCCATTTCAAAACATTCTTTTTATTTGAATATAAAATATTTAAAAATTTATGTTGTTTTATACTTTTTATATAATTTCTTTCACCAGTCTTATCTTCTCCAAAAGAAAAAAATACCCAAATCACTGCTTTAGGCGTATACTAAAATGTTTTAGCACTTTTATCTTTTGCACTTCACAGCCAAAAAGAAAGCAGCACAGCAGCACAACCGGACGCCACTTGTCCGCTCATTTGAAACACACTACGGCTACTGACCGGCAAAGTATTATATTATTACTCACTCATTTTCTGTTGATGACTATTTGTTTTTTCCCTATTCTCACACTCACACATACATTTTTGTATACTTACTTACATATTTCTTTGTGTATATATGTATTTGCATGCATGTGTTTTCAATTGTTCTTTTAGTCAAAAAAAAAAACACAAAAAAATCAAAACAAAAGAAGAAATTGCGCTCTGCTTTAACGCTCACTTAATCGCGTCTAAATGAGTTCAACATACATGTGTAAGTTATTTTTTATCCGAAACATTCCAAAAACAGTACAACTAAAATTTCCCGCGATTAAAAAATTCAGAAGCTAATTACATTCATGCATACGTACATATGTATGTAAATATTGAGGGGAGGTACCTTCTCCGCTAGCTATAAAAAACAACAACCGAAAAGTAGTCGCAAAATTTAAACTTTTTTAAAGCATATCAACACACACGCATATGTATGTACAAGCGCATGAATATGCAATATTGTCAATAGTATTCATTAACAATACCAGCTTTCACGCAAACCGCTACCGCCGCTTATCATCTATCGCTCAACTACACCACAATCATTCCCATACGCCTAAGTGCCTCTCATTCCACTCGCCAGCTCTCGCAACAACTCTCACTCTCTCATCTGCTATTCGTTCACTTGATTAAATTTCGATTAAATTTATTGAATTAAGTAGTCACGGTTGTGTTGCCAGCTTGTGCTTTTTTCTACTTTGAGTATAAAATTGCGTGCATTTTTTGGTTCGCCTGTTTGTTTAAGGCAATGCCATTTTCTGTAGATTTGGACAATATAAATTTTCCATTCCGATTATTATTATTATTTATTTAATAATATAAAAATTTAGTATATCTTACAGATCTGAAAAACAGATTAATGCTAAACAATTCAATCAAAAATAAATTAAACTCATAGTTAACGTATTTCATTTTAACGAAGAAAATGTAACATTTCTTATATTTTACAGAGACGTGTTGTTAGAGAATGCTTAGAATCTAGTTAAACAATTAATTTAGTAACATTTTGAAGCAATTACTTCGTGCAAGTAAAATCGGGGACATTATGATTTAAAAGCGTATTCAATTATCTGCAAGTTTTAGTTTGTGTTTTGGGGTTTATTTTTTAATTTGTAAGGGCATAATCTAACGTGGTAAGAATTTTACAAAATAGCCAATATATTATACATAAGTGCTTATATTGCAATATAAGCCTTGAAGTTTATTGTTACATAATGATATCTCATTTAATATCATTTGTATGTATTAAGCGTGCCCCACAAATTGTACGATTTGAAATCAATTCGATTTTTAAAAATATTTCGGAGATTTCTCAAAGAAAAGATATAAAGTTTGCTCTAAACCACTAGATATGACATAAGTGATGTATTGATAGCTGTTTCTTTTAAAAATTTCTTTGAAATTTGAAAAATTTATTACTTTCCTTACAAGTATTTAAAAATATTTTTTCAATGATTTGAAATTATATGATTTTCAGAACATACCTGATAAAGTTAAATAAGTCGCCAAATCTTGTTTTTGAGAGTCACCAAGATAAAAGGTGGCCTTAGAGTATATTTAAATAAATTGCGGCACGCATACCGCCCAATAAAGGTGGTAAAAATAGTATCGCTAACTATGAATCTGAAATGAGATAAAAAAATTAATATGACGGATCCAATACCTACACGATTTTTTTACAAAATTATTAGAATTTCTTAATAAAGAGTTGTTTTGCGACATTCTTCATACAAAAAGTTTTCCTTCCGACGTCTTTCAAAAATAAAATACCGACTTTTGCCTATAGTATCAACTACTACTGGCAATGTTACGAAACAAATAACATACGGCAAGCCTCAGAACTGACAATTCAGTCGAGCAGCAGAAGGTGGTCGGCATGAATATATAACATAAGATTTAATTCGGATCTTTCCATTTTAAAACTCTTTGTAAAATCTATTCATTAAATTGGCACCTTCGCAATAGCTATAGTAGAAATTACATTTCTTTTCACTTTATTTGAATTGATTATTTCGTTTTGTCTAGGTGATCACGTTTTCAAAGAGAATCCTATTTAGCCAAGATAAATAAATTTAAAGCATTTTGAAGGCTTAGTTCGCATTTTAATGAAATTATGGTCGTAAGTTAAAACATATCTTAATTAAAAATAACTCAAAAACAAATTTAACATGTTAGTCAATAATAGGCATTCTAAAACAAGCTTTTAACCAAAAATTATGCTGACCAGAGTCAACCAAGTTAACAAACAAAATTTCCAAGCTCTAGGAAGAGATATGAACATTTTAATAAAGCCATCTTGTGCTAGGTAGTTTTATTTACATATTTGGAGTGGAGGAGCGAAAAGTAAAAGCCAAACATTTGTGAAATTTACTATATACAATAATTACTGGAATCGGAAGGTCACTGTTATTACTAGGTTCATCAATATTATTAATCTTGGAATATGCTTTGATTAAAATTGACTATGATTGACCACTTTATACTCAGACCTGCCATATGTTCTGTTACAAGTCCGTTATGGATATAAAATTCTAATCCTTTCTTTAATGAAGTTAGTTTTTTTTCATCATGTAAATATTAAAAAAAGCATGAGCCTATATTCAACTATTCCTATTTTTATCTCTATGTCTTAATTTTATTACATATATATATATATGTAGTTAAATTTACTGCTACTATTTTACGCCCTCGTAAAAGAGGTATCACTGCTGATACTATTTTTTTCGCCATAGTAATATACTGGTGATTTCAAGGCGTATATGTGAGGTCTCGATCGCAGTAGTTGGCATTCGTTTGAAGCGTAAATATCCCTTTTTATCTGACGTCAAAAATGTCTACGTTCGTCCCGAAAAAACACCTTCCCGCATATGCTTCATGCTTCACTATTACCTTTTAAAGAAAAGTGCTGCTGAAACGTTTCGTATATTGATGAATATTTACTGTAATCACGCTCCATCAAATACAACTTTTAAAGAGTGATTTCGACACTTTCATAGTGGCAATTTCGACGTGAGCGATAAATATCGTGAAAGGGTACAGAAAAAATTCCAAGATACTCAACTATAACAGTTAGTAAATGAAGATGCATGTCGAACCCTTGATGATATGTCTAAAGAGGTGGATGTTGATAGATCAACCGCCGGTGAACGTTTGCACGCGATGAGAATTGTCCAAAAAGCAGGTAACTGGCTGCCATATCAATTGAAGAAGAGCGATAATGAGGGACGTTTAAGATACTTCCTGAACGGCAGAAAAGAAAAGGTTTTCTGCATCGCATTCTCACTGACGATGAAAAATAGATCTATTATGATAACTCTAAGCGTGGAAAATGTTGGAGCCTGCCAGGTGAACTAGGTCCATCGACAGCGAAAAAACAAAACTTTATACTTCAAAGGTTATGTTGTGCATCTGGTGGGACCATCTATTATGTACTCCTTAAACCATCTGAAACCATCACTGGCGATCGTTACCGGCTGCAGCTACAGCATTTAAATCGAGCGCTCAAAGAAAACCGTCCGGAATGTGACGGTAAACATGACAAACTGATTTTTCTGCATGACAACGCCAGGCCACACGTTGCTAAATCGGTCCAGAAATTTTTAGAGGAAGTGAATTGGGGAATCTTGCCCCACCCGCTGTATTCCCCAAACATTGCAGCTTCATAGAACCAGGAGTTCCGATCAATGCATTCAGCCCTTAATGGAGGATCAAGTCAAAAAAACTCGAACATTTCGTCAGAGGAATCCGTATGCTGCTTCCAATGGCACATACTTCACATAATATAATATCATGTAATATAATTGTTTAAATAATTCGTTGCTTTGGCTAAGAAAGAATGGAAACTTATTCCCATACCTAATAAATAAATAAATAAAAAAGATAAAATTGTGCTTATTTTAAAACACAGTTTTAGGTATTAAAGGCTATTTTTAATTTGGCCGCAACTATTGGTCAACAGGTTTAAATTTGCATTAACAGAACTTTTTGGATTATTTTTTACCTTTGGTTATCAATGGGTTTTTTAAAATATTTTTTTTCTGCTCGTGAAAGGGTAATTATAACTTTTTGACAAGTGGTTTTCTTCTTCCTATAATTCATAAACGTTTAGCTTCAAACAACCTACCGCGTTTTCAAACTTCGCCACCAATTGGCAGGAATTGAATTTAATTTTAAGTCTGTTCCTTTCGCTAATAAATCCAATTTGATTAAAAAGAATTTTGCTAGAAAAAATGTTCATACTAGTACAATACTCAACCAAAGTGCACCATCCAATAATCCATCTATATTTTTCTAACACAGATTTTTCAAAAAAAAAAAAATGTATTTATTTTATTTTATATATAAAATGTAAATATTTAAATATAAATAATTAATAACAGTTTATGATTATATGACAACAGCGCTAATATCGAGTTTAAATAGTATTATTTTTTTTAAACCAATAAAGAATACGTGTTTTGTTAACTGAGTATATATTAAAATAAAAAAAACACTTGCGCCTACAAATAATGAAATCTCGTATTCTTCAATACGAAAATAAAAACAAATTATACAAATTTTTCCGTTTAGGATCAAAACGTAGCATAATAGAAATATGATAATATAATCTTGCCATTTTCCCCACTTTACCGTACCCCATTTTGCATCACAAAATAAATCTGGCAACCTTGACCTTTATTTGAGCACTCTCTGCTCTACTTGCATACACACGTACATATGTACACACTTTTAAATATTTGCGTCCGCGCTTAACATTTAACACATGGGCACTTAATTGTTATAAACAAATACTTGTACATGAGTATTTATTTGTAGCATTTCGTTTATTCAAGATAGCTGCAAAATGTATGGTTATGCAGGTTCAGCTCGTTTTTGATGGAATATAATACCGTATATCTGAAATATTTTTATTTTTTTTTTTCGTTTTGCTTTTTATTTAGTCGTGTACAAATTCATAAAATTATGCATTGCTTGAATTTTTCCAAAATTTTTGGGCTATACATATAAATGTGTACGTAATTATACATACATTAATCAAAAGATAAATCAATATGTGTACAAAAAAGTAATAATTAGTCTGTTATATTTATATACATACATACATAAAGATTTCTTACTAAGTATTCGGTGCTTACTAAAATTTTGGCGGACTGCATTAAAATCAACCGAATACTCGTATAAGTGAATCCAGTGGCAGGGCGGACGGTTCGATGTTGAAGTGGAATAAAATCATTATGTATGGAATGTCATATCCTTCACATTTCCGCTATCTGCGGCTGTGCATAATGGCTTCTACCCGAAGTTAAAGTTTCCTATAAATTGCTGCCTGTATGTAGATCCTGGTGAAGTGGAGCAATATCCTGGGTTATGTTGACTTTGAGGACATCGGCCGGTTAACCTTCCGTTACACACCTTTTTGTAAAATCTTCAGTAGGGCATCCATGACAGGCCAAACCCCAATGTATTTACTTGCATTTTTATGGGAATCTGTGGCAAATACGCCACACTTATAATTCGTTCTTAAGTATTGCAGGTATATATTTTTAGTTTCATAACTTTTTCGTTTCTTTTGGCATGCATTGAGCTACCTACAGAAGCAAAAATAATCGCTCAAAATATTTTGGTTTGTGAAAAAAAAAATTTTTTGAAGAGAAGCTTCTTAGGCGTCGATGGACGCGCGAGAATGCAACGTTTTGGACATTTTCATTCCGCGAGAGAGAAAAAAAAAAGATATAACGTAGAGAAAAAGGAGAGAGAGAGAGCTATACCTTATATATATGTATATATATCTTAGATACACTTTAGGCCATTTTTCCTGAGTTTTTCCTTGTGCTTGCTAATTTCTAGTGAGAAATAACACTGCCTACTTTTTGGCGCTTGCCATTCCGGCGTCGGATTTATTGGTATTGCCTTACGGTAATTTGTGCCGTTGCTGCAGTCCTGGAATCGCTGTGTTTGTGCGGGTGATAAACGCTCAGAGTAGTGCGCGTTGTTGCCACGGTTTGTGTTCGACGTTTACCTACACCGATCGACCCTCCTCCGTTTTTTGTAAATTTTGTCTATTTGTATTCTCTACAAATGTTGTGTATTTATTTAGATATATATTCTTTCTCTCTCTCTTTCATTCTCTCTCGGGTCTGTCCCTCTTTCTTTGTCTGCCTTGAAAGTTTCACTTCTGTTATGTGCACTTTTTTATTTTTTTTTTGGTTCTTTATTTGAACTCATTTTGAAGAAGGTTGAAGAAAAAAAGTTGATTCCAATGAATTTTATGGGAAAATATGAAATTATATTTATTTATGGATTCAGTGGAAGGCAAGCAAAACATGTATAAGAGATTTTTGAGTGCTGTTGACTTACTTACTGTTTACAAAGACGACAACCTCTCTTTGCTTTGAGTGGATCGGCGCCGGTTGGTTAGTTGACTACAACATTCCCAGGGATAGTAATTGGGTTGTTGAAGAATGATTCCATAGCAAAACGTATAGTGAATTGAGAAATATATATATTTATACTCGTATACAATTGGTGCTTACACTCTTGTTGGGTATTTGGCCGAGCTCCTCCTCCAACTTGTGGCACGAGTCTTGGTGTTGTTTCACAAATGGAGGGACCTACAGTTTCAAGACCACTACGCGTGAGCCGGCGGCAGATATTTTTTTATGAGGAGTTTTTTCATATAAGAATTACACTCGGAGGTTCGCCATTGCCTGCCGAGGAGCCACCACTATTAGAAAAAACTGTTTCTTCATTTTGGAGAAGATTTTGAAGATTCGAACCTACCAACTCATTCGGCTACGCCGGCCGGTAATTCAGAAATAATGGCAGGATTGTTCATACAATTTCATCGATGTTGGCAGGGACGAATGAGTTCGATAAAGGCGCCAACAATTTTTTGTATCGCATCACTTTTTCTGATCTCCTCAACTTCCTTGCAAAAGGTCCATCGACTTCGTGGACGTTTTGATGTGAAATCTGTGACCATTTCATTCATGCAATGGACACCAGCATTGTGTGCATTATTATAAATAATGGGCGATCGTTTTTTTGCTTCGCCCTCTCAAGTTTTAGAATAGTGAACGTTAGAAAGTAAATTAACCACTCTATTCTTTTTTGGTACATAACTGCTGATTGTTTTTCAAGTTTTTCATGACAACCAAACAATGACAAAAGCACTGGGCGAGAATTGCTCTTTTCCATTTCTTGTCGAATGCAGCCTTTATTGGATCGGATGGTGTCAACTAATGCAAATCCTATAGCAGCCAGGCGCTTAGTTCAATTCAATGAGACGAAGTTATCGGCTATTATTATACGGTCACTGTTCGCATATTGGTTGGATAATTGCACCATCACATTCTCCCCTTTATCAATTTCATGCGCTTCTCCTTCCTACTGAAATTTTGTTTGGGAGTCACATACTCATCAGATTCTTGTGCCGTATTTCGCCGGGTTTAAGTTAAATTTAAGTTTATTTTGTTAATGATTTCGTAATCTACTGTTTGGCAACACTTTGTGGTGAAACAGTAATCAGCTGACACATTTTTACGGAACAATCCAATTTTTTTCATTTACCTACGTGAACGAAAAAAGGGCAAAGAAACGACACAAAACCCGGTTTATATATGTCCAAGTATAGATTAACGAAACCAACGTTAGACTGAGCCTTCTCGAGGCCCTATACTCCCGAGAAGAGTGAACAAGGAAAAAATAATATGTTTAAGTAAGCTAAATGACCATAAAAGATAGTCTAAATATAGATTTAGCAAATGCAGATTTTCAAAATGTATCATATTTCCCTACATATGTATTGGGGTCCCGTCAGACCCGAGGTGCCCAACCGGAGGTGTAACTTTTTAATTTTTTTTTTTTCGTCCTTCTCAGCATGTCGCGGTCATAAACAGCGCTTTTTGAACCGTCACGGGGGATAGGAAATGGTGCCCATACATCAATATGATGCAAATAAAAGAGTGGGCGGCTCCAGGAGATAAGCTAAAGCCACAAGTTAAGCCGGATCTTTATCCAAAGAAGATCATGATATATCTTTCGCGGGATTGGAAAGACATGGCGCACTGAAAAATGCTCGAAAGGAATGGTCATGGCCAACAGTGAGCTCTAAATTGCCCAGCTACACCGCGTGTATGAGGCTATTCGACTGAAAATACCTGATCGACATGGCCAAACCATACTCCTTCACGACAACGCTAGGCTGCATGCCGCACAATTAGTCAAAGCCGCACACTAAGAACTCGAATGTGAAGTCCGTTAGCATCCACCGTATTCTCATTCTGGTGATCATCTTTATCGCTCCCTGTCAAACCATATGAAGGGCGTTACCTTCGATAACAAAGAGGTCCTGAAACACTGGCTCAACAACTTCTTAGACACCAGACCAGACGATTTTTGGCGGAATGGCATCTACGAATGGGTCGAGAGGTGGGGAGAAGTTGTAACCAGCAGCGGCGAATATATATTTGATTAAATTATTGATATAATTACTGTTTTTGGTTTAAATAAAAGTATTCGGTAAAAATGCTTCGAACTTATTCCCCGATTCAATTTTACTTCTGCATTGTGCATATTTATTTTGGTACATATCTCCTCGAGCATATGGTGAAAATTGAAATATTGAAAATAGGGGATCAAGGTTAATGAATATTTCTTTAAAAATGTTTGCTTTTTGCCATAGTAGCTATTTAGTAATTTGATAAATTTTTGCCAATTTGTTTTTTTTTACGATTTTGATATCTCAAAATCTGAATTTGGAAACCTTAACAACCCCAAAGTGTATATTTTCGGAAAGAAGTAATGAATTAAAAAAAAATTAATTCCCTTTATTGGAATTCAAGACATCTACAAGCATTAATAAATATGTTTCAGATGTTGTACAATATTTTTTTAGAATTTCTGACCCGGTATAGAGTTAAAGTGAGTGAGTTTATTGTCCAGGAGTATGGAAAATTTTTCATGGATCCCCTCATATATGTATATACTATATATATATAATTGGCGCGCACACCCTTTTTGGGTGTTTGGCCGAGCTCCTCCTCTTATTTATGGTGTGCGCCTTGATGTTGTTCCACAAATTCCGAACGGCAGATATTTTTATGAGGAGCTTTTTCATGGCAGAAATACACTCGAAGGTTTGCCACTGCCTACCGAGGGGCGACCGCTATTAGAAAAAACTTTTTCTTTATTTTGGTGTTTCACCAACGTTCTCTCTGTGAATTCCGAATGGTAATCACGCAGCAACCCATTCGGCTACGGCGGCCGCCTCCTCATATATGTACATATGTAGATATTTATGTATGTGTTTCTCCACTTAACTACGCCATAAATGTTTTAAGGCTTTTTCATACAAAAATGAAAATGAACCTTGCCCTACAATTACACCAAGCCTCAGCCTGCCTCATTAAATTTCAATTAATAAAATCACCACATTAATTAATTTCGAATACAAGTAAGTGCACAACCACATATTATGATTTTTTTCAGAAGTTATTAACGATATCATATAAAGTCATTTGTTCAATCAGAAAACCAACATATAAATAAGGAAAATGAACGTAATAAAGGACGAAATTCAGCAAAAATATAAACTATAACTCTACGAAACTATATTGGTCAATTAATAGCGGGTTAATGGAGTAAAATTTATTACAATCCATCGAGTCCTTGGGGCTGCGTGAATGATTGATTGGCTAATTATGCCAGCACAAAGGAGTAATGGTGTAGCAAAGGCAACCATAAACTCAAGTAATGACGTGCAAATAAAAAACAATGGAAGTAATAGTTGAAAGAAGAAATTGCACTAAGCCACAAGAAATAAAATTCACAGTACATTCAAATCAAAGATGGGAAAGAGCGGACGCCACTTAGGTGCCAAATTATTATGCTTAAATTAAGAATCACTCAAATTAGTGCTTGAATGACAACAATGGAATGGAGCGTCGTTGTCAAAGCAACCACAAATTTCCACCACAAGCTCATGTGTGCAGCACTTAAATCTATCAGGATAATGCTCACTGCTGTTTGTTGTTGTTTATACTTGTATGTGTATGTGCATATGTATGTCTTGCCTCTAAGGGTATTGCGCAGTTAATATCGATTAAAAGTGAGTTAAATTGGCGCGTATAATTATTTCATTAATTTAATTGATACGTCTGCACTCATCACAACACGACAAGTGTCAGGGGGGTAGAAAGGGTGATGGAAATGCTTGCGTAGGGTGTTGAAAAAGCGACAAATGCTACTGATTTTATTGATACATCAAAGCAAATAATGCTGGTGGCGCAAAGCTAAAGTGCTGCCCGCGGCTGACGCTTTGATACTTTGTTCTGCACTCCACTGTTGTCTGCCTTGTCTTCTTAACTCACTTTTGTGCTTAAGCTATCAATATCAATAACTACTTTCAACGTTTTTAGACTCAAATTATGTTCGCTTATTTGTTGGCGCTCTGCCGCCCTCTCAGTTGTAAGTAATGAGTTAAATTGATTTTATTTACATCAACTAAGTCAATTAATATGCCTGGCCGCTATCTAAAACCCGTCTGCTGTTCTTATCGATGCTGTGGGATTTCGTGCCCAAAAACCTTTATCTACAGTCTGCGTTGCCTAGCAATTTAACTTTTTGTGCAAATTCAACTTTTTGTTTCACTCTCATTCACTGCCACTCTCACACTGGCTCCCTATTAAAAAAGTTATTCCACTCATTGTTTGCTCTTCATAGTAATGGATGTAAGTATTTTGAAAATTTAAATAATCAAATTTAATTTGTCACCTGTACATACACATACATAGATTTGTAAATAAATGTTCCTTTCAGTCATTTATACGATTTTACGTTAACTTTTTCATCAAATTGCAACAGCTTTTTTGTTTAGTAAATTCACCTAAATTGCCAATTAACTATTTACATTGTTTTGCATTTAGCAAAAGTTTGCGAAATCACTTTGATGTGGTTGTTTACCTGAAATAAATTGACAGTAATTAAATGAAGGACAATTAGCGCGGTAACAAGAGCTCTGTTTTTATTTTTATTTGCTAGTTAAACACGAAGAGTGGGCATTGAATAACAAATCAGACGCTGCTATAGATAAGTTACGCACATTCGAAACGCTAGCTGCCGCCAGGCGTATAGCGGGAGTTCCCTTTCTCGAATACAGCACCTCTTGCTTCTGTTAGAAAAAAGAGGATAGAAAATCTTCGCTCCCATATCGTTTTGCCATAAAAATGTTAAGTGCAACAATAGATCAATGAAATCAAATGAATGTTTATCACAATTTCACTAAAAACATATGTACCCCTCCTGGATATGAGACAACGTACCATCAGGGAACAGCTTATAATTGCAGAACTAAAAATACACAATTTAAACACAACAAACTGTGGGGCTACGTACTTTGAAGTAAAAAAAAATAGTTTAAAAAAACTAAAAAACACACTTTTATTGCTAATCGAACTAAAAAGTAGAAAATAAATTTTAATGACAAAGGGACCTATAATGAAGTAATAGCAAATCGAAGGATCAGTCATAGTTAACTACCTCAGAACAGAATTATAACAAAAATTAAGATACAAATAGAGTAATTCAAATTAGAGTTAAAAGCGTGGGATGCATTTTGCTTCACTTTCATAACCTTCTGTACATAGGTAGTTGCCAATAGAATGATTGTAATATTTACTATATCAATCCCACGCTTTTAACTCTAATTTGAATTACTCTATTTGTATCTTAATTTTTGTTATAATTCTGTTCTGAGGTAGTTGACTATGACTGATCCTTCGATTTGCTATTACTTCATTAAAGGTCCCTTTGTCATTAAAATTTATTTTCTACTTTTTAGTTCGATTAGCAATAAAAGTGTGTTTTTTAGTTTTTTTAAACTATTTTTTATTTTCTACTTTTTAGTTCGATTAGCAATAAAAGCGTGCTTTTTAGTTTTTTTTTAACTATTTTTTATTTTTAGTATATGTAGGTGTTTACGAGTAATATACTATTACACAACCGCACACTAAATACTAACCTCAATGGTGGTGTGGAAACTAAAAATTCCCAATTTTTGTTTAAAAAAATACCCAATTCATGTTTCTACCGGTATGGCAATATTGGCAAATGTTATAAAAAATGCACATTTTTCAGCGCTCTCACGAGAAAAAGAGTTTCCCATCTAGTCATCTATGTTGTTTGTTCCGAGTCGATCAGATTTTTAGAAGCCAGTAAAAATTAAGCTCAAAGATTCCGTTACAGTCATTCATACATACAACCCGAGCTAATAAAAGTGTGTTAAAAAGAAGATAGGTGGCTTGACAACAGGACTTTGGCTCTTCAGGACATCTGAAACGAAAAGGTTAAATTGATTATTATTCTCTCGGCTTGTCATTCTGGCAGGTGCTACAATGGGAATTTTTTTTTGAAAAATAACAAAATGGGGGACTTTTGAAAAAAAGGATGTTTTTCAGACTGTAGTATGGAAAGTTAGGGCTGAAAAGAAACGAAAGCAGCACCTGTCATCTACCTTAAAGGCATTATCGCTGCTCACCTGACGACTCTTGGCGATACTGCGACCTACAGTGTCATACAAAGAATTTGTTACTGAATTAAGTTAGTGCGAATATTATCAATTTATTTATATACAGTTTGTGTCAGAAAAAAGGAACTACGATTATTCATGAAGTATAAAAGATATATATTTAGAATTGTTTTACATGAAAGTATGTACAAAACTACGAGTCGCAATTACTCAATAAGCCGTGTAGCCTTCATCATTCTCGAGTATAATTGGCATCTTCTTCATGCTTTGAACCAGCTTTTCTGCGTAGTTCGTCGACAAACAGGACTAGATTTTGTGAACCTGACGCAGCAGTTGCTTTAAATCATGGACTGGCCTTCCGGCAAGATGCGTTTTTTTCGTCTGGGGACTGGGAAGGTCAGTTCAATACTATGACGCCGTTTTCTTGTTTTGTTGTTTCTCAATGTTTTTCTGAGAGCAGTGGTTTTAATGATGTGGGACGGTAGGATATGTTCGCCTCCTTCAGTCGACGTTCGATGGTGTTGATAATCACATCACCTTGAGTGGGACTTTTATGCAGCAAAAGGCAGAAAGAAATATATCTTGAAGTTACATGAAAAAACCGGCTCTTTTCTTCTGACACAGACTGTATATATATATATAATTAGCGCGTACATCCTCTTTGGGCGTTTGGCCGACCTCCTCCGCGTATTTGTGGTGTGCGTCTTGATGTTGTTCCACAAATGGAAGGACTTACAGTTTCAAGCCGACTCCGAACGGCAGATATTTTTTATGAGGAGCTTTTTTATGGCAGAAAAACACTCGGAGGTTTGCGTTGCCTGCCGAGGGGCGACCGCTGTTTGAAAAATGTTTTTCTCAATTTTGGTGTTTCACCGGAACTCGAACCCACGTTCTCTCTGAATTCCGAATGGTAGTCGCACACCAATCCGTTCGGCTACGGCGGCCGCCAATTTATTTACATTAGCAGTAAAGGTTACGGCAAATTTAGTAACTCATTTGTTAGATGGAGATAAAAAACTGCGGTAACATCTATGTATATTCAATTAGACAAAACAATTACAACTGAAGAAAAACAGTACATTATTTTAAATAAAATAAAAGTTAAACCTAATACTTTGCAGGAAATAAGGGGTCTGGCAAAAGACACGCCCTCATATTGTTCTAAAATAAATCATATAAAAATATATATTTTTTCCTAAGTTCACTATTTTTATTCAAAATATGACTCTTAATAATTATAAGCGAAAAATTACCTTATTTAACCCTTTACCGCATATGGGCCCATATATGGTATTACAGTTTTGATTCAATTTTATCTCCAAATTAAGTATTACCAAATAATTCAAACTATTTTAATCCATCAAATATGTATTTAGCAATAATAAAACGTTAAAATATTTATTATGTCACTTCGAAATAACCTTACTTTGGTGCAAATGGGTGAAAAAGCGGAATTGAGTTGCGAGTGATTCATTTTCAAAAAATAATGGAGTAAAACCTAAGTACTTTTTGACAAAAATATTTATAATTGGAGTCGACGGATAATAATTTTTTCGCTTTTCAAAGATTTCTGTATTTTACAACTAGTTTCTGCATATATGTATATGCTACCGTAAAACAAAAATATATAAAACTTTGTCATTATTGTTCATTTAATATCTCTTGTAGATAATTTAAAAAAAAAACCATTTCCACCGTGAAACAATCTTTTTTTGACACTTTATTAATTCGTCCAGTAAAGAGTTAAATGTCCACCATTAGCCCGTCTACAGGTAAAATTCGCCAAACAGTTGACTCATGAACGCCTAATTGTTAAGAATTTCGAGATGTTTTTGGTCTGCCAGTTCTTTTTCTATCCTCGAAAGAATCAGTTTCTTAAAAGCTCCAACCAACCTTTGAATTGTCGACTCATTCGGACGATTATTTCCACCAAAAAAAAATCACGATTTTTGTGATATATTGTTCCTTAAGATTGACCATTTTGTAGTAAATTTTAAAAATTTTAACGCATTGTTCTACATCATAAAATTGTACATCTTTCACTTTGATAAATATCATTCGAAGTAAGAGCAAAGGAACGTTGAAGATGTCAAGAGAAAGCAGCACGTGCCTTAAAGAGCTAGCAGAAGCCTTCTTGGAATGCTGCGAACAATGAAATATTAATAAGAGTCGAGAAGGAGTAGAAATTGAACAAAGAAGTTGATAATATGTAATTATTTGTGAAGTCAGTGGGAAGACTTTTCTTTGAAATATGAAAGTACATGAACAAATCTAAACGAAGTATTCAAAGAATACCTTCTCTTATCCAGAAAGTGGTTTGAAATTCAAAATATTGCATAACAGTGTGCAAACACACCAGTGAGGCTGCTCACTTATTGGTTTCTGGACCATTTTATTTTCTACATTTCTTAACTGCAAGCGCAGGTAAAGAATAGCCTGATACAAATGCAGCAGTGATATTTAACTTATTCACTTAAAACTCTTGGCACATCATGAATATGCAGGCATCGAAGGGAAAATCCAAAACTCTTATTGACTTGGACCATGTTATCATATACTCGTATGGGCAATGTAGCCAAATGGGTTGGTGAGTAATAACTATTCGATAGAGGACGCGCTCGAATCGCCAGAAATGAAGCATCAAAGGATAGAAAAAGTTGTTTCTAATAGCACACCCCTACCCCCCGGCAGGCAACAGCAAACCTCTGAGAGTATTTCTACCATGAAAAAGCTCCTCAAAAAAACCATCTGCCTTTCGGATTTGGCTTAAAACTGTAGGTCCCTCCATTTGTGGAACAACATCAAGACGCACACCATGGGAGCTCGGCCAAACACCCAAAACTATCATACATATTTCTGTACACATTTACTTGTCACTTTTTCAAATTACAAAAGGCTGTGCTGCCAAACTAACGACGAAAAGCAAAACGAATAGAATTGATAATAAACTAAATCAGCTCTCTATCAGGATCACATCGTTGTTGCTGCAATTACGTGCAAAATTTCTATTAGGTTTCCGATTATTCCTCATAGTTACCATAACAAAAAATCTGCATTGTTATACAGAAATAAGTATACATATACTCAAATCCATAATGACTACGCAATTAAAACGCAATTTTCATAATAATCGCTATCAGTTTAGAAACTTCGGCCCTAATAAGAATGTTTTTACCTGTCATGCTTTGGAAAAATAACAAAACAACATCAGAAAATATTATTTTTGTAAGGTGTTAACATTTTTATGTCTGCCACTGTATTTTAAGAAAATACGATGGGAAATTCTTTTTTTTATTGCTTTCTACAAAACATTTACGCTTTTGCAAATTAATAATAAAAAAACACTTTCAATAATTCTAGGGCTTCAGTTTTTTCATGTCCAATGCGACTCTAGGTATGTACCTACAATCTAGGAATAGAATCAAAATTAAATATTAGAAAATCAATAGAGGTAAAAAGTATTTATTAAGCATAACCGCTTTTCATTTCCTTCAAAATTTTTCTTTACTGTGTTTTCGCAAAACTCGCAGTACCATCTGCACGCGTTATTCCAGCAGTAAGGACAATAGCAAAGTTTTCTCAATTCAAGCTTTTTTCGCAGATAACCAATAAAAATTACTTTCAAACAATGAATTATTTGTAAATCCTTCAGCTTTTCCTTTCCGCGTATTTATAGCAGTTTATAACATATTTCAGCTAAGCAAGAAATGACTGTAAAAGTTAACAGCCAAAAATATGTTAACAACAGCGCTTTGTCTGCGGCTGTTAAGTATTGGAGACTTTGATGGCGTCATCTAGCGAGGAAAAATTATTTTGGCTGTTAACAATATCGGGATATTTTAGCATAAGTGGTTTACTCTTAACTTAACAGGGAAATTTGTATTATTTACAGTATACTATTAAGTTAACATTTTATTGGAAATATTGTAAATAATTATTTTATAACCAAGGAATTAGTAAATATAAGCACGAAATTATACAACTTTCGTTATAATCACAACCTAAAAATCTATAAAAATGGTTTGACTAAAGGATAAAGTTATGTCCTTAGCACTAAATAAAATTACTTCCTATTTCATTTTATTGGGTTAACTATTAATGAATATAAAACTATATATTTTATATGGAAGAAAATATACAAAAAAATTGTTAAAAGCAACGCAATTTTTGAAGCACTTCAAACTTTCCTTTTATTATACATACTAATCAGCTTTAAAACTACATACTCAAAAGTTCTCCGCACACTCTAATTAAAAATTTGTAAATTATGGGGATACTTTGTTGTATTTTTCTGAATTTCATACAAGATTAGATTCATTGATTCATATGGTTTTTATTAAAGAATGAACTGCATTTTTATGGAAAATTACTCTAAATTAATTTTAAAAAAATATATGTATGTCAAGATGTCTACCCAAAAGAATACGTGGATGGTTTTTCGACGGCTCTGTACATATAGTATAGATTATGTGCAAAATTGTCCAAAATTACTTTAAAGGCTTTCCATTTTGGTTTTCACACTCAAGCCTTTGCACAGTGGGAATTTTTCGATAAACATCGCCCGATTTTAATAGTTTTTTTATTACTCGTAAATGATTTTGGAAGAGATTGTCTAGGCCCGATAATGAATTCAACCCCAAAAACGTATAAATAAATTCGTTTAAACATTCTATGTTTGACCTTGAACTGACCTTCAATTTGACCCCACAAGGGCAAACGGACAATTAGTTCGGATTCAAGCACCTGAAAAATGTATATATAATTTTTTCTCCATGAAAAAAATTTTTTTTTAAGCTTCTTGCTTAGCTGAAAAGTGTCTATAAACTGCGGAAAAGAGCAAAGTGTCTAAGATATGTGGAAAGGAAAAGCTGAAGGATTTGCAAATAATTCCTTCTTTGAAAGCAATTTTTATCGATTATCTAAGAAAAAAACTTTGCTATTGACGTTACTACCGGGTTAAAGCGTGCAGATGGTATTCCGTGTTTTGCGAAAACGCCGTAGTGACAATTTTTTACTGAAATCAATAAATGCTTAATAAATACTTTTTACCTCTAGTGATTTTCTGATATTTTTATTTTTTTTTAATAAATTTTAATTGTATTCCTAGGCTGTAGGTACACACCTAGAGTCACATTGGGCATACAAAAACTGAAGCGCTGGAATTATTGAAAGTGGTTTTTTTATTATTCGTTTGCAAAAGCGTAAATGTTTTATTGCAAGCAATAAACAAAAGAAATTAAAGAATTTCCCATTTTATTTACAGTGGCGAACATAAGAATGTTAACACCTTACAAAAATAATATTTTTTGTTATCTTTCAAAAGCAAGGCAGGTAAAAACATTCTTATTAGGGCCGAAGTTTCTAAACTGATAGCGATTATTTTGAAAATTGTGTTTTAATTGCGTAGTCATTATGGATTTAGTATATCTATACATATTTCCGTATAATAGTGGTCTTTTTTATTTTTTTATTATAGTAAAGAACCACTTTTTGGGTGTTTGCTCGAGCTCCTCCTCTTATTTGTGGCATGCGTCTTGATGTTGTTCCACAAATGGAGGAACCTAAATGTTAAGCCGACTCCGAACGGCAGATATTTTCTTATGAGGAGAGAGCAGAAATACACTCGGAGGCTTGTCATTGCCTGCCGAGGGGCGACCGCTATTAGAAAAATGTTTTTCTTCATTTTGGTTTTTCACCGAAATTTGAGCCTACGTTCTCTCCGGTGATAGCCACGCACTAACTCAATCGGCTACGGCGGCTGAAATAAATTAGAAAACCTTTTATCCCAGAGATGAATTTCATGTTGAAAGAGCTTTTTTTGCACGAAATTTAATGCTACACTTTTAGTCATAAACTACTACGTCAAATTTAACAAACATTTAAATTGGTTAACTCTTACTACATTACGCCGACTTTCAGTTTAAATATCGTTTTTTTTTTTTTAAATATGCAAAGAATACATCCACATATGTATGGTATATGTAATTATTTTAACTATCTTTCGTCGATTTCAAAGCTGCATTTGACAGTACGAAAAGGAGTTATCTTTATGCCGCGATGTCTGAATTTGGTATCCTCACAAAACTAATACGGCTTTGCAAGATGATGTTGCTCAACACTAGCACCGCCGTCAGAATTGGGAAGGACCTCTCCGACCCGTTTGATACCAAACGAGGTTTCAGACAAGGTAACTCGCTGACGTGTGACTTCTTTAACCTGATGTTGGAGAGCATCGTACGAGCCGCAGAACTTCGGAGTGGCCGGGACCCCATAAAGTGTGGTGTTTTGTTCTTGGATGAACGAGAGCGACCTCCTGTATTCTTTTACACATCTTGAATTGATGCGCGTTGATCGCTGCTTGACTATCAACAAAAATGGTAAGGTTTGCTGGAGGTAAGTCCATCAGTCTTATCGTTTTTACTGCTTGGTCTATAGCGTAGATCTCAGCTTGAAAGACGCTACACCAGTCTAGGAAACTTAATTAGCAATTTAAAGACAATCCCATACGACACCATCCCATACGATCGGTCCAATTTTTCAACACATTTTCGATTGTATGCGGCTGTATTTCAGCTATGACATCGCGTATGTTGGTCTTCAGTGCATCAATTGTTGCTGGTTTGTTGGCATAACACTGGTCTTTGACGGCACCCAAAGATAATAATCCAACGGCGTCAAATCGCAGCTCCGAGGCGGCCAAACGATATCAGAATTTCGGCTGATAATGCGATCTTCGAAGACAGTGCGATAAAGATTGATCGTAGCATTCGCTGTGTGGCAAGTAGCGCCATCTTGTTGGAACCAAATGCTACCAATATCCTCCTCTTCAATTTTTCGGAACAAAAATTCGTTCAACATGGCCCGGTAACGCTCTCCATTGACGGTTACGGCCACTTCTCGCTCATTTTCGAAGAAAAATGGACCAATGATGCCTCTCGACCAAAATCCGCACCAAACAGTGACTCGTTGTGAATGCATCGAGTACGATGATCATATTGTACGCCCACTGGTTGATATACCGTTTCAGGGCCCATTTTTTGCCAAATGTTCTCTTACAGATAAAGAGTATATTACAAGCTTTGTTCATCCTTTCCTTGGTGTTCCTTTTTCGAGAAAGCTTTGAGTCCAGAATTATGCCAAAGTACTAGGCTTCGTTCGATAGGGTTAGTGTTACTCTATTTATAGATGGTGTCCTATATCTTATAGTGAACAGAACTAACGCTGATTGCATGGGCCCGCATCCCTGTCATCAGGATGACGACATCGTCCGCATAAGCAACTATCTAAAGCCTTTTCTTGCTCATGGTAATCTGCAATTCATTTAAAACTAGGCTCCACAGTAACGGTGAGATAATACTCCCTGTGGAGTTTCTGTGGTAACTATTTTACCTAAACTAGTGATGTCTAAGTTCGCGGTGATTACTCTGTTAGATAGCATATTGCATATCCATCGAATAATCTTTTCATTCGTACCTATGTTCGTCAACGCTGAATTTATCGATTTCACATAAACATTGTTGAACGCTCCTTCTATATCTAGAAAAGCTATGCTTTGGGAATAAGTACCCTGAAGATAGGGATTTACTAAGGATCTTAACTTACCATAAATTAATCGTTTCTATAGACTGCTGTAACATAAATGGTATATTTCCGTCGGGTCCTCCTGACTTGTAAGCTTGGAAGGAGTCTACCGCCCAGGTATCATCTATCAGAATTCCAGAAGGCCTAGAACTTTGTACATGGTTCGTCCATTCTTGGCATCCAGAGAAGCTTATTTGCATGAGATATTCAAGTATTTCCTCCCCTTTTTCTTTGAAGCTGCCATTTGGTATTTGCAAAAACTTTTTTTGCAGAGTCCCTTGGGGAGACATTTCCCAAGTCTTGAGAACTCAGATGTGTCCTAAAGTTCTTTGCAAAACGTCCTCCAGGATTCTTCCTATGGTTTCTTTATTTGCCTCTTATGGGTATTAAAATATTTCGATAGCAGTCCGAACCCTTTGTCGTATTTGACGCCTTTGCTGCATTGTGAAGCCTTCTTGTTTCTCTTCTTAGTAGTTTGAGCTCCCTGATCTACCATGAGTTTGCTTGACTTTTTGGGGGCCTACTTACAGAAGAAGATCAACGAAAAGTTTCATCTATGGCACATGACAACAATTTGACGTTATTTTCCGAGCGGGAGACGATAGTTGTTTTCTGCTCTTTAGGGGGATGTAACTAACCCATAAGCTTAGAGAACATAAACTGGATAGAATTTCTCAATGGACATTCTTGGAAAATTTCATTCAGGACTATGACCGATTTGCTGACTTTAATGGTCAAAATTATTTTCACCTAGTACACTGAAGCATTCCGCTGTAAAGCCGCCATCGAATTCGTGCTAACGAATTTCGGCATTCGGTTACTTTTCAGCCCATTCTGCATACTGTTTGTTCTGCATGCTGCGTGCTGGGTTTTGCTGAAACGTCTATTGTTAAACACTGATTTATTGCTTCCACAAATATTTTTTAAAATTCCATACTTTTTAATCATAATGTTTAGAAAAAATGTTTGCATTTTTTTTCTTGGTCACTGCTCTCGGGAGTTGTCTTGCGTTGGTTTCGTTAATCTATTTGATTTTTGACAGGGTAGGTGATTAACCTGCCGCTACCAGTCCTAAGAGGTGGAAATGCCCACCTGTCGGAACAACGCATTTTTTACTGCTTGGAGCGTTATCTGTGTTTCACATTTTTCTGCAGAAGGATGGCACAGATGGTTGAGGACTTCGCTAAATTTGGTGTGTCTGCACTATTACCGCGCTTGCCCGCTTCCTCTTGCTGGCGTCACTGATGCAATGTGGAACTTTTTGTTTTTGCTTATTATAGCAGCAATTTTACTATAGCCCAATGTATTTTCATACAAAAATGTCCAAATTTCAAGGGGCTTAAAAGTCGCGTGGATTTCCGACAGTTTTTTTTTAACGGTGTTGGGTGTTTTCTTCAATGTGAAAAATTGTCGAGCATTGTACGGAAAAAAGCAGTTATACGGAGAAAATTTGAAGAGAAAAAATTGGCAAAAATCAATGGAATTTTTGAGCTATTACAAACTTACACCCTATTTACTACAATGCAATGGGCTATAAAACTTCAGACCCAATATTTTTCTCCAAACTCCGTTTAAAAAGCGTTGAATTATGATCAAACTTTTTAATTTTTTTTTACTTTTGACAAAGTTTAAGACTTGGATTTATGTGGTTTTTCCAATTGAATGAACTATATCTCCGTAAAAAAAAAAAATTAATAAAAAAAGAAACAAATAAGTTTGCAAAATTTGTCAATTAGTCCCTGTGCTATAGTTATTTAACGCAGTGTTTGTAAATGTGTGGTCAAACACCTGTATCTTGCACTCATGTCTCTTCAACAGTGACGCCACATAAATTAAATCAGTTTAAGGAAGCAAATAAATATTTTCATTTCATCTTTTTTTTTTCTTTTCATTAGTTTTAAAGCCTTTTTCACTCATCAACTAGTTATTGACTTCAATTTCAAATGCAGGCACAGGATTAATGACCAAGCTGACATTAAGAGACGCAATTAAGCGCGGCACTTTGCGCAATTACTCAGTGAGCACAGTGGGCTGGCCGATTGATTGCAACACCCGGCCGAGCGATGCAACTCTTCTGTTGAACCGGTGTAAGTAATAGCATTCATTCAACTTCACTTTCATTCCTACAAATTTCATAATTGTATGTATGCACATATAGGCGTATGTGTGTAGAAGCCAGCAATTGCTTTTAAACCCAGCAAGCAATTTTCGGAATGCGCCTAAAGGTTTGTTTACATTTATTATGGCTTTATTATTAACTAACTTTCTAGGTTATGAAATTTTATAACTGAATTCGAGGCCGGATAAATTATGGTTGTATAAGTGGTAACGGTAGTTTATATTTTTTTTTTGCACAAATTGAATAATTATCCATTTTTTTTGATTATTTTGAAATTTTTCTTTATTCAGTCGTAATTTTGTGAATTTTGTGAAAAAGTAAATTTTTTTCTGTGCTTTTTACTACAATATTATATAGAAATGAGCCTTAAAAGTCATAAAAGGCTTGTTTTACAAAACCTTATATACAAAAACAGGCAAAAAGTGAGGATCAACCCACATGATAATGAAATAAAAAAGTTCATTCAAAGCAATGGCAGAGTGAAAAGTGAGGGACAGCTTCTTTAAATTACTTTCAGAATTCAAAGCACGAACTCTAGGAGAGTAAAATATATGAACTTACACCTTCTTTATCTGAAGTAACATCGCAAATACGCAATTTAACTAGCGACTCCTTGTTAATAGATCGGGAGCCAGGGGTCATTTTGACCTCATCATTTCATGCCGACTGATTTTAATACTGAAGGCAGACGTCATCCAATGGATGACGAAACCAACCGCCACCTGGTCCAGTAGCGGTGGGTACGTGCGTGGGATGCTGCGAAACGTGTCGAAAAAAAACGGTATAAAATGAGTTGGTAGAAATTTTTTTTCGACACGTTTCGTACTTTTCCACAATCACACCCACCGCGGGTGCGCCAGCTGACGTTCACTTTCGTTATCGTGAAAGCTAAATCACAAGTATAGTCACGAATTTAACGGTATAAAAACGCAGTCGAAAATCGACCCCTGGCTCCTGGACTATAAGTGATCCAAGTGTTTTGGACTTCACGACAATGTTTGTTAAAAACTGGTTTATTTATAACCTTGAATATTTCTTATTATATTCAAACAACATTTTTTTTCATTTTTATAATTTTTAAATTTATTGGATGCTAAAAATTTTGGTATAAAGTTTTTAAAAAGAAATATTTTAGCACTTTTTTTATAATTTGTTGTTTAATTTTAGATTTTTTGGACTAAAATGTACTTTTTAAAAAATTTCTTTTTGGAAAATAATTTTATTTTCTTATATTCGAATATGTTCTGCGAACTAGTGGAACGTTAGTGCTCTAGCGAAGCGCTGATAAAACAATTATTTTTGCCCACTTTTTGAGGGGTTTTCTAGTCAATTGCCAAGTGGTATAAGTATTTACTTCATAATATTTTTTTTTGTTTTAGAATAAATCGAAAGATAATCTTTAGAGACATTGACCGATGAAAATATCAAAGGTCATTTTTTGGCTTCTTTAGATATGGATAATAGTAAATAACAAACAAATTTTAAATTTTTTTCAGATTTTTTTTTTATATTGAAAGTAAATCTTCAATCTTGAGTGATAAAAATTTGAAAGGACAATTTTGAAGCAATGCTTCAAATAATTCCAAAATTTTCTTTCAATTTTTGTTTTACTTTTCATTTTTTATAACGAAAGGAAAGCAAAACAAATTTTCTTTCATAATGTTTTATGTTTTTTTAATAAATGGAAAAAAAATTCAAAATGCTCTTTCGGAAAGTTTTTTTAATCGAAAAAAAAAAAAAAATTCAAAGATAGGGAAGGATAAAAGCCTCTAAAGACATTTTCACATTTGAAAAACGTTAAGTGTAACCAACAAAAAAATTCAAAATTTCCTTCATATTCTAATTTAATTTCCCGAATATTGGTTCTTCAAGTTATTTTAAGAATATCCTGGATATAGGGTATAAAAAAAATAAAAAGTACACTTATTATATGTTTCAAAAAGAGTAATTGAAAGCAAGAACTAATTCAAAATTTTCTTTTATAATGTTTTTTTAATCGAAAGTAAACCTTCAAGGATATATGCAGGGATACAAATTTCTAAGGATCTTCACGTGTTTTAAAAAACTTAAATGTAACCAGCAAAAAAATTCAAAATTTCGTTGATATTTCAATTTAAATTTTCGAATCTTGGTCCTAAGTTGAAACAATTTTAAGGAAATCATGACGTGCTGACAAAAAGTTGAAATCAAGTTTATACTCGTACTGCCATTGGGCGTTCATATCGCTCACGTTTGAAATTTCACATGAGTGCAAAAAAACAATTATTTCTGCCGGAAGGTGCTATAGTTTAATGTACCTATATTATTTTTTGAAAAAACTAATTGAAATAAATTTTTTATTATTTTTTTCTTCTCGTATTTTAAACTATCATATTACCGGTTCCGGCGTTCGAAGTGTAACCAATTACTACTATACTATACTATAAATTTAGTTTGGAAAATTACTTTTATTCAATTCAAAGTAAGAAATGTGTGAAAATAATACAAAATTAAGAATTAATTTACTTTTGCTTGATATGACCACCTTCTGCCTTGACTACGCCCTTGAGATGGTCCAGAAACGAATCGCGCGAATATAACTTTCAGGTATTTTGGCCCACTCGCGGACAATGGCTTTTTTCAGCGCCTCGAGACTGATGAACCTTTTAGTTCGGACCTTGCTCTTCATCTATCGGATTCGCATCTGATGAATTTGAGAGCCATTGTGTGAACGTTATGAAGTTCGGAAAGTTGTTTTTTAGCCATTTTTAGTTCACTCGAGCTTTGTGAGACGGTGCCGAATTCTGTTGAAACGTCCATGGTCTGCCACCCAAATGTTTGTCGGCCAACGGCTTCAAAGCAACCTCCAGAATACTTTCACGATAATAACGCCCCAGAATGCCCATCCGAGGTTACAGCGGCCCAAATTATTACCTGTGGCCTCCTGGTGGCCAATCGATGACTCAAATTCTCGTATGAGTCGGTCGGTTAAATAAACCCTTTCGTTTTGGGAGTTTACGAATTGCTCAATTTAAAAAATTAAACTAAAAACTTTTCTGCTTATTTCGTGCAAGTACAAACAGGCTTACTATTTTTCACTATTATCAAAATCATTAAACTCATGAGCCTTCAAACGCTCTACTCTAATTCAGTTTTTTTACGGTTTCATGCAAAAAGGTCTAATTTCTAAAGCTCCTAGCAGATCTTTCCATGCATCCTTCCTCCTTCCAAATATATTGTACGTAAAAGGTATTCTTAAGATTCTCATTGTTTGCTGGGAAGTGATTGTATGTTTGTATGGATGTACACATATACTTATTTATGTAAGTATGAAACTTAGCATTTAACTGACAACTCGTCGCAGCTGTTGTGGCAGATAATGCTTACCAATGGGCTGAGTTGTGGCGCGTCTGATTTGTTTTCACTAAGCATTTCACCGCTGTTGTATTTTTCTTTTGCCAGCCACTTTTAGTGTGCATTTTGTTGTTGTTTTAAAAAAATGAGTAAATATTTTAATTACAACACTTCGTACCTGCTAAGATATCAGTAGTGATGTTTTGAATGTTTTTGATTGAGTAATAAATTAGTAAGTGGCTGGCCAAGTTAAATTTATGTTTTTGCGAGCAGCGTCAAATAATACCTGTTAGCAGTACAAAAACAATAAAACAACAACAGCAGTTTATATGGCTTGATAGGCATTCTGAAGCCTATTTGCATTATCGTATTGATGTCTGTAGGTATTGCTTTATTTTTTGTAATTTTTTATATTTTAAATTGTATACAAAAGTTGAGAATTTTCCGATAAAATACGATTTCTACGCCATTAGTAAAGTTATAAAGCCCAAAAACTTGTTTTTTAATATTCGTCAATGTTTTATAGTATGTCTAATTATTTAGTTTTATACAGATTTTTTTTAAATTTGTGATACTCGATTCAAAAGAGGTTCGATTTAAAATAGTTTCGGCACGTATTGCATACAATTATCATTCTAGACGTCGAAAATGCAGAGAAATTTCAGAATTTAAGCTTATTATAGCCTGTGATCTCACATTTGTTAAGAGCAACATATACACCTGTGCTCACAATAATAACAGCTCGACATAATGCAGTATTTTTTTTTTTAATTTAAAAAAAAAAATTATGAAAGTGAGGTTAAAATTAAAGACAGCAATCTTCGCTTAATTTTTCAATTATAGTAAAAAATTTTAAAAATTTTAAATTTCAAACTTTTTGATCCGAATACAGCAAGCAGTTTTATAGCCCATTGAATTTTCGTATAAGCAAGTTGAAAGTAGCTCAAATTTTCTTTCATTTTTGGAAATTTTTATTTTCTGCCGATCTTATGCATTTTCTATATAAAAAAAAAAAATCGAGCATTCGATGAAAGAAAACGCATAACACCGTCAACGAAAAAAATTATCAAAAATCAACGGGGAATGGTGGCTACAAATTGGCACAATTTTACACCAAAATTGCTAACCTAGAATTTGTCTGCGAACTCTAACTGAAAGTTGCAAATCTACAGAAATTTGATTTTTTTTAATTCTGTACAAAGTTTAAATCTCTGAGAGATATGTTTTTGATTGTAGAATGAGTTATACATTAAAAACAAAGTATAAAAGTTAAATATGTATAAAGAAATCAAAGAGTAGTCAAAACTTTGCAACATGTGGCACGGCTATTATTGTGATCGTATGTAGGTATGTATGTAAAAATGAAAAATTAATAAAAGTTGTTATATATTTGACAGAACTGTGCTATTACTTCTTTGTGGAAAAATTACAAGCAATTTCCGCATTGTACATAAATACCAGGGCGGAACGAAAATATGAAGAGGGAAGAGAAAAAAAAATATACGAAATAGAATGATAACTTTTTGCGATTATTTAATTGCTTCATATTCTTTCTATAATATAAAAACGAATCCCAAATCGGTAAGTGCATAACGCAACAACGCATGGACGAATCTTAACAATTATTTTTTTAAAATGTTCCTTGAAGTCCTAGGATGGTTTTTACGGCGAGAAAAATTCGAATAATTTCCGGGAAAACCCTAAAACAGCCCTTTTCTTTTTCCTATACAAATATTGCGCGTTCGTGTGTGTGTGCGTGTTCGCGTTGGAGGTTCTAATGCGTTTACACAAAAGTGATAATATCGTGAACCTGACCAAATTGAAAAGTCAAAAAATGTAAGAGCTTTAGATTGGTCTCGTTAATTAAATTCTAAGAATAATCATGCAGGGCTGTACAAATCCAAACATATCTTAAGAATACCAAAAGACAAACATTATTAATTAATCTAGAAAACCCATGTTTCTGACATGGTCAATTGTATGTTGCCTGTTCCAGTGTTGGAAAACCATCAGATTTGTTTGTATATTCACCAGGTAATCAAACAAAAAACATTGTTTATCACAAGGCACTACAATAAAAGTAAAACAGATTTTTGTTAATAATTATGATTGACTTGATTTGCAATAAAGCGATTACTGAAAATACTTGTATACGTTTTATTTCATTATTCTTTATTATATCGGTTACTACCCCTATGTTAATAATAACAATAATAAATAACACGGTGTGACAAAAAAAAAAAAATTAAATATACTTTTATGGAGACCTAGCACGATTTGTGGCTATAGAAAAACTAAAAAAAAATGGTATAGGAGAAATTTCCAATACACCCCCAAAATCTCATTTTATGGCCATAAAACCGTTTTTCAGTACGTTGATGTGAACAATCCCTCCTAACTTCGCCAATTTCCATCCGATTTCGAATTTGTTTTTTTAGTTCGAAAGAACAAAAACAAGCCTTTTTGACAGTGTGTTGACAATTTTTCTGAAATGACAACTGACGAGACTGTAGACGGAAGTATTCGGAATTTTTTTATTTTTTCTCTATTTTTTCAACTTTGACATCATTTTTGCGATATTATCCGATATTGAGGATGTTTTTTAGTAGACTATTGTTATAGTGAATTTAATTCTGCGTCGAATGAGCTATATTTGACTGTAATTGAATTAAAATTCATAGAGTTGTGGGAGTTGTGCGAGTTTTAAGATTTTATTTTTTTTACTAATTTTATAGCAAGTGTCAGTATAAACACATCATCAGTACGACACAGTACAGGTTTAAAATTTTAAAAGATGTCGGGAAAAACTAATCTTCATTTCAAAAATGTTTGCTAGACCTGCTCCGTTTATAAGAGTCATCACAATTTTAGGGATCCTTGTCGGGCCTCAGATTCGAAAACTCATGCGAGATGAGAAATTTACGAGTAAGCTCAGTGCAGTGGAAAGACGGGCATGGGAAAGTTTTAAATCATTGTGTGAGAAGTTCCTTGGAAATAAAAAGAGCTCTGATTATGTTGAAGTCGTCAAAGAGTTTCTGAATGCGTACGAAAAAATGGAATGCAATATGTCCATCAAGAAAGTGAAAGATTTCACCAGGAGATAGGAGTCATCGAAAAACGTTTTCAAGGGAAGAACTCCATCAACATGCTTGCTGATTACTGCTGGTCCTTGAAACGTAAAACAAGTGATGACTCTTATAAACGGAGCAGGTCTAGCAAACATTTTTGAATTGAAGATTAGTTTTTCCCGACATCTATTAAAATTTTAAACCTGTACTGTTTCGTACTGATGATGTGTTTATACTGACACTTGCTATAAAATTAGTAAAAAAATAAAATCTTAAAACTCGCACAACTCCCACAACTCTATGAATTTTAATTCAATTACAGTCAAATATAGCTCATTTGACGCAGAATTAAATTCACTATAACAGTAGTCTACTAAAAAACATCCTCAATATCGGATAATATCGCAAAAATGATGTCAAAGTTGAAAAAATAGAGAAAAAATAAAAAAATTCCAAGTACTTCCGTCTACAGTCTCGTCAGTTGTCATTTCAGAAAAATTGTCAACACACTGTCAAAAAGGCTTGTTTTTCTTCTTTCGAACTAAAAAAACAAATTCGAAATCGGATGGAAATTGGCGAAGTTAGGAGCAATTGTTCACATCAACCTACTGAAAAACGGTTTTATGGCCATAAAATGAGATTTTGGGGGTGTATTGGAAATTTCTCCTACACCATGTTTCTTAGTTTTACTATACCTACAAGTTGTACTAGGTTTCTATAAAAGTATAATTTCACTGTCGCACAGTGTAATTAATTATCTCTATGGTTTGTCATTGAAGCACCCACTTTATAAATATTTGTCTCCTTTACGTTCCCACTATCCCCTTATTATTTTTCAATCAGGTTTGAAGCTTAAGTTCCCCTCTTAGTTTTAAACCCTCTAGCAAACATCCCAGTCGGGGTTTTTAGTGGGTCCCAAAATGGTGACCAAAGTTCGTGGAAGCGAAGATACTTAGGTCACCCGAGCTGACCCTTTTCTTTTATTCTTCTGAACAGAACCGTCACCATGATGTGAGGGTCAGCAGAGTAAAAACGTCTTAAGGTCGAAATATAAACTGCCACATTCAAAATCTATTTGACAGAATGAAGTCTGTCGGGTCCGCTAGTTACTAATAAAATTGATTAGGCGGGTGATACAAGGAAGCGCAAAATTAGGCGCCCTATCTGAAGTTCTATAATTTTAGCAAAGAGCGCCATACGTCAATCATATTTGACAATTATAACTAGACAGCTGTAATATACTTATACAAACAAACAAGCAATGGAGAGCGCAAAAATCAAAAGAAAGAGTTCCATCACTCAAAATAAGTATTTTTATTATTAAAAAAGTTATTCAAAAACAAAATTATAAATTTTATTCACTATTATTTTTTCATTATTAATTTTGATGAGTACTTTTTTGCACCCTCTATTATATTCGCCACTATATTCGCAAGCGTAGGAAATAAGTCAGAGCAAAGATTCCTGAATCTTAGTCCTGTAAGAGTAGAGCAACTGAGTATTAGATGCTGAGATGATATTTGATTTGACGATACTCCATATAACTGCTGCATACATACAAAGTTCGAGCTACAAGCTATGGCTTGGTTAGACTTATAAAGTTCCCTTGAGTGCCTCCGTTTTGGGTGAGTTCCTAATTGTCACTTGACTGTTCAAGCAAATGGTTAGTTCCCTGACATTTGTTACAAAAGTGCGCAGCTAATCCAATGCTTTTTTGACTGCGATTACCGCCAGCTGAGTTTAAATGGAAGCTACCTGCGTAAAGCTCTTCCAGCAATCCTTTTGCTCAACTTCCAGTCATCCTCGAACATCTTTAAATTCTTATTTTAAATTGAACCAGTGGGTTAACTTCTGAACTAGCGCAGAAAAATAATTGATATAGAGAAAATTAAATTTCGTGCAGTGATTAAGTTCCTCCATAAGCAAGGACAACTCATCACAATTAATTATGAAAGAAACGCCATCAGTTTTGCAAACTACCGTCCAACATAAACAAATTTGTATTCTTCTACGCCCAACAAAAAACAAATTTCTATTCTTCTACTCAAACAAGGGGATGATCAACATCCAAGTCGACTAACTGAAGCGACGCCCACAGATATTGCCGATTAAGTCAAACAACTTTTTTTTTAAACAAGAATCGCAGAAAGTATTGGAGTTTCATTTTTGAGAGCTCTAAGAATCCTTTAAGATCATTTTAGAATGATCATGTGAAGTGTGATTTAGTATGAGTCTGAAGTACATTTTAGAGTTTCTGAAGCCCAATTGACTGAAGTACATTTGACGCCTACTTGAAGCCCTTTTGGAAAATGTGTACTGCTCGCGGTAATAAATCAGAAGGACTTCCAACTTTTAAACTCCTCATATGAACTGTTCATTTGTGAAGCATGCGTTTTTTGTACAAAAAAAAAAGTAACACAGTAACCAGTTTATAATTTCTTCGCTGTCGTCCAGATGACAGCTTCAATAGCCACTGTCTTAGGGTAGTTTTTTTCTTGCAGTAAAACTTTCTTGTAGCCAGTCCCGCTTGATAGTCGCTCCAATTCTAAATACATCTGTGCTTGGTGTACTTAATAGTATTCCTTCTGTGATATTATATGCTTGGATATGAGCACATATCTGATCTACGACAATGAAATGGCAATTCTCCTTTCGTTAAACCAAGAAAACATCTCAGTTCCTCATACAAACTCAAGCATTTTTTACATTGTCCTCAATTCCTCAAAAAATTCATGTATTGATAGGTTGGGGTCTAATATTTGGAAAAAAATTGGAAAAAAATTAATAAATTTGATATTAGTTCAATGTTGTCGGTTCTTTATAATATTTTTAATAATTTTTTTTTTGTTTTAATTTCTTAGGATAAAACAATTTTTAAAAACGAAAAATTAAAAAAAAATTAATGTTTTTGTTGAAATTTTTGGGAATTAATTATTTTTATAAATTTTTTGAAACACCAACTCTCAGAACTATTTCTAATTTTTTTAATAATAGGCCATTTTTGAATATAACTCGAAAAGTTATGAGAATTCCATTATAAAGCATAATGGCATAATAATTCCCTGCTGAAAATAAAAACAAAAATCTTATGTCTGGTGTTTTGCAAAAATAAAAAAAAAATAAATTAAAAATATAAAATAAAAATAAAAAATATTAAAAAATCAAAAATGTGTTATTACTGTTTGATACTTTGTACCCTTCTCACTTAAGATCGTGCAGGCTAGAAAATGATTGCATATATCACAATCGCATTGACTGAGAGACAACCATCTAGGGAGGTAGATATTTTCTTTATCGATAACTTGGTTTCTCCTCCTCTGTCGACAGATCTAGGTTGGCGGCCATGTAGACCATAGCCTGTGAATGACTCTGAGCCTCTCTGGCGAGCCTTCTGTCATATGTTTGAAGCATGGATTAATAGGAATTAAGTGCAGGATAAAGTTGATGACACCTTTTCCTAATGATTGGTCCAAATCCTCAGTATAGTTGCAGCACGAGCAGAAGAGACTTACCCTGCAATATCTATTTGAACCGTAGGGTTAGTAGCGCAACACTAATTCTTTTTTTTTATGGAGGTTAAAATCAAAATGTCAGAAACATCATCAAAGGAGCCGTCGCACCAGTGGTATGGGGGGCATGCTCCCTTCCCACAACCTTCCTTATCGGCTGAGTCCCACCCTGGGACCGTGGTAACATTTCGTCAAGTTGGAGCCGTTTTTATTTCTATTGACACAACAGGTTCCTCTTATATGGGCGTATGGAGGTTATACGCTATAGTATCCACCTTCAGTGAAAATCTGCTGCTGAATTCTTCGCTGCGTGTTGCGTTGCCACTCTGCACGTTGAAGATGTAGCCCTATCATTGTTGCAAAATTTGTTGCTGCATTCCAGCAAGTATTTGGTGCGATAATCTTGGTGATTAGATTTTCCGGGCACAGCTGACCACCCAGAAGTGCTTCAAGCGTTAGGCGCTCCTCTCTGAAACGATCGCAGTAGAAGAATACGTGTTCCGCACTTTCTATCGCGTTGCTGCAGTTTGGGCGGAACGGGGTGTCCTCCAGTTAAAATCGATGGAGGTACGCAAGAGAAAAAGAAGCTTAATCAGCTTAATCAACACAACCCTCCCGGAGAAGCACTATAGACATATACAGGATCATCGAATTAAGTGCGGAAAATATTTGGAGAAGCTTGGTGCACTAAGCCCAACTGTCGTGATAAAGAGGTCCGTTTTTAATTTATTGTTTCCGGATTAATAAATAACCGTTGCACTAAGTCTAGAGCAGAACAATGGTGTTGTAATACCGTAGTTGCTGTACTGGAATAGCATCGCACCGAAAATATTCTTACGGAGTTAATTGAGGACTTTACCTGAAAAAAAACTAATTCCGAAATGACCACAGCTTTTGTAAAATAATACGTATTCCACGAGAGTTTCGTATCTGCTGATGAGGCAGGAGTGGTTATGGCTTGACTCCACAGCAACTTTCCCTAGCACTGATTGCTCGAACTGTGCCACCTTCAAGCTCAAGCTGAATCCCTTTGATAATTAAGTATGAAGCGTAGTTGAAACAAAAGTTAATGTAAGGTTTAGTATCACTGGGGTTGCTTAGAAAAAAAAAACGTCACGGAAGTTATGATCATAATGGGCAAAGAGGAGATGGCTCAAAGGTACGGATGCTTCACATCCTGGCCAAGATGTGTACAAATATAATCTTTAGTGCATATTCATTAGTTTCGTGTATTTATTTATTCGTTTTTTTTATTCATTGGTTCTCTTTGGTAATATTTGTTTTATAAAAATCTTTGAAAGCCCGTAAATTACTTCAGCCAAAAGATTTTGTCTTTTAGCACGAACTCGCTGCTATAATACCAGACAGCCGATGCCATTTATAGCCTTTCTGGGTTTCCCGGACCTCCACGTGCAAATGCACACCACCTCTTACTTATCGTCAGCACTTGTCAGGTATGTTACTGATACTTTGTTTTACGCACATCAATGCCGGTTTGGTTAATTGAGATTTTCTTCAGCAGGTAATTATCCAAATATTGGCAGGCAGGCAGCTTGTAGCCGATATGTAACTGCCACTAAGTATATGTATCTACTTGTACACAACATTATCTGCTGCGGCGAGCACTTTGCTCTACTATTTTTCCACACTCTTCCCTTTCAACTGACTTCGTCACAAATTGTCACACTTCATGTTGCGTGCAAACACTTCCTGCTTGTTTTTGTCTCATTTTTTGGTCCAGAGATTTGCTGCTTGCTGCATGCGGCCCAAGTCCACTGTCCGTCCACCACCTGCCTGCCCATCAATGCGTTTTACGTTTGTTGATGTGTTTTTTTTTATTTATTTTTTTGTTGCTACACTTTATTATTTTTCACTTAATTTATTGAGCTCAACTGAGTTTGACAGCAAAGCGTTGTTAAATTTTAAAAATATTTTTTTTTTTTGTTTTTGAAAACAGTCGCTCTGAGGTGCAACGGTTTTATCGCATTTCCGGCAATTTCTTTTAACGCCCAAAGCTAGCCGGCAGCAAATTTTAATTTCCATGTTTTTTCCAGCGAAATTGAAAATCTATAAAATAATTTTTAATGATTTATGCAGTTTTTGCTAGATTTTTATTATTGTTGCCGTTTTTTTTTTTTTGATAAACTTTTTCGTTCTTTTTCACTATGATATGAACCATTTTCCGCATGAGGTTTCCAGTTCAAGTTGTTGCATGGGGCGCCGGGTAAATAATGCCTACCAATACGAAGTGGGGCAATTGGGCAGTAAGGCGCGCTCATTCAAGCGTGGTCAATTTGTCGTAAATTGTAAATTTATATTTTCCAATTTTTTGTTTCAATTCGAAATTTGGTTTTCCTTTCTTTGTTTTTTGATTTTTCTTTTCTTCTTGTGTTTCTCGTTTTTCTTCAACGGCTTACCTTGTCGCTGTGGCATACGCACTCGCGTATCCGCGTTTTGCGATAACACCGATTTCCCCAGTCGCCGCTATATGATATGTAGATATGTATGTACAAGTGTTAGTGTTTAGTATTTATGTGTATCATTTGTGACTTCCCGCTGCGACGACTTCAATGTGCAGATGATAAAACTTTATTTCTGCTTTTCATTTTATAAAGCTGTTGTTGTACTTGTCGCACTTGTTGTGGCACTAATTTATGTATTTCAAAACAATTGCGGCGATTTTCTTTTTTCGCTTTTGTGTGGCTCTGGGCGGTTATTATGCACGCATGCGCAATGCGGCGAGATTTCAATAATGAAATGCACGAATGCGAATTTCAAGCTGTGTGAAAAAGTGGAAAATAGCAAAAGAGTATGCAAGCAAAACAACAATAAGAAAGAGATAAAAACAAAATGTTTGTGTCTTCCTGCTTTACACTTGTCGTACCGATGGCGGTCATTGAGATTGTCGGGTGATGAAGTGCGCTGCAACTGGACCATTTTGAATAGTGCGGCGTCCTGCTGTTCAAAGGTGAATTAAATGCGACATCTTGCCGAATGACTTACGCAGTCTTATGTCGTTATTGCTCACAATTACATTTTGATTGCTTTGTATTTTATTAACTACGAGTACATACTTTATCGTGATTATTTTATGAATATTATCTGTTGGAATGTTAGGTGAGGTTGAATGGATGCCCAAGAGCTCACTTGGACAAAAAACCAAATTTATACTTCGTGATACCGTACAGGGGAAAACAGAGAGGAACAAACAGAACAGAAGGAAAAAGAGAAGGAGACTTTGGGTTAGAGGAGGGTGGCGACTGAATGATGGGCAGTTACTTTTGCCTAATTATTAATTACATTTCTAAACTTGCTACATCAGCAGGTGAAGCAAAAAGAGAGAACCAAGATGTCTGAATCCTATCCTAGCAAGGGCAGAACAGTTGAAGAAAAGGTGCTAAGATGATACCTCTTCATCTTTCAAGCAGCTGCTGCAGAAGCGACTCCAAGCAATACCAAGTCTCACCGCTTGGATGCTTAGCGGACAATGAATTCGAAAGCTGCGCCTTTATTAGCCTTAATAGTTCTCCCCAGCCCCTTTAATATACGCCTGGTTAGAGAGATCTCACGAATTTGCATGTATGCGCACTAAGTCAGCGCTCATTGGATTGATATGATGATATCAAGCGCACCTTTCCGTGAGCAGAACATAGGATTTAGAAGGGACCCCAATCCAGTCATTTCGGTGAGAAGCTACCTCGAGGGTCCCCTGGATGGCCTGAATATAGGTTTAATGGGGAACTCCTCGCATTACTCTCTCCCTCCGTCCAACTTCGGTGATCGAGGGCAAAACGAAGTACCTCCTGTCATCAAACAAACAGTCGACGCACTCGCGTATCAGCACCCACGTCACTGTTATAATTTCGAGGTTGTAAAAGTCTTCATTTATTTAGGAACCAGCATTAACATCGATAACAATGTCAGCCTTGAAATCCAAAGTAGAATTTCTCTTGCCAACAAGTGCTACTTTGGACTGAGCAGTAAAGTCCTCTCTCGTCGAACAAAACCCGTCCTAACGTATGGCGCAGAAGCGTGGACGATGAAGTGTTCGAGAGAAAGATTCTGCGCAAGATTTTTGGACCTTTGCACGTTGGCAACGGCGAATATCGCAGGCGATGGAACGATGATCTGTATAAGCTTTACGACGACATAGACATAGTCCAGCGAATAAAGATCCAGTGCCTACGTTGGCTGGGTCATGTCGTCAGAATGGATACAAACGCTCCGGCTCTGAAAGTATTCAATGCGGTACCAGCTGGTGGTAGTAGAGGAAGAGAAAGGCCTCCTTTGCGTTGGAAAGATCAGGTGGAGAAGGACTTGGCTTCACTTGGTGTGTCCAATTGGCGCCGGTTAGCACAAGAAAGAAACGACTGGCGCGCTTTGTTAAACTCGGCCAAATTCGCGTAACCGGTTTTAGCGTCAATTAAGAAGAAGAAAAAGAAGAAAAGAGTTATTCAAAAACAAAATTGCATAATTAATTTTGTGCCATATACACAAAAGTAGGTCTTCCGTTTTCTGCCTTCTCCCACTCTTTTGCTGATAACGAAGTTTTTTTTTCTTTTTATTTCCTTTCTATATTTTTATTTTGTTTCTGATTTCTTTTCATCCGAATTCTATGTAGTCCATTTATCATATGGAGAAGGAGCCAATAGCGTTAAGGGAAAAATATATACAAAATCAGCTAGATTTACCAGCAACTTGAAACTTGCACTTTGTTAGCCTAAAATTTAAACAAATATAAAACTGCATACCACGAAACTTTCTAAAAATTCTAATTAAATATTATAAAATTGAGCCGAGAAGTTTGTGGATTTTTTTTAATTTTTGTAAAAAAAGGAAGAAGAAAAATAAAAAAAGTCATTCAGTATTCATTAACAGCAAAAAAATTACGGAAGTCAGAAAACAGAAAAGTTACTTTTGTGTACATATCGCAAAATTAATCATCCGGTTTAGTTTTCCAATACATGTTTTACTAATAAAAAATTATTTTGAGTGATGAAAATCCTTAACTTGACTTTTGCACACTCCATTTCTTGTCTGTTTGTATATACAAAAATAATGAATATTAAAAAAAAAGTAGACAAAACTGGCAAAATATTGATGAGCTATCGTTTTGTCGCTGGTCTACGTTGCTGTTGGTGCAATTAGTGCAAATTGACACTCTGTTTGCTTGTCAACTTGAGGCACTTCAAATCTGATATCATTTTATACCCTAATACACCTCAAAGCCCTGACGTGCTCTTTTTTATGCAGCGGCTTACTTTAAATGACCGAAATATGAATATGAAACTTGATTTGCTTTATTCAGCGGTTTTTAATAAATATTGTAGTTTTCTTTCCGTTCAGTTTTTTGCTCAGCTGCTGGTTTTGTACTTTTTTCGTGCGGTAGGCCGACTAACGTTTTGCTTGCCGCCGCCTTTTCCTACACGTAGTATGCAATAATTGTGCAATTTGACATTGCCATTGCTGGGTGAATGGGTGCCTTAAAGGTTGTTTGCATTTGTTTGTGTTTGTCTGCTTATTTGATATGGATATTTTGTTTATGTTTTTGTTTTCTGATTGTCTGATTCGTTTTACTTTCATTTAAGTGGAAACCTCCATTAACTATTAAGGTTTCTGAAGGATTTGTTATTGTTGTGAATATTGGTAATTAAGTTATTTGCCTTTGGCAATTGAACTTTTTATTTTTATAACTAAGTATTTGATAGGTGTAAGAGCTTACTCAGATATAATATTGCCGCTGATATCAAAGTCAAATATGTCTAAAATGACACTGATTCGATTATTCATTGAAATTTTTAGAAAGACTTATTTTCAACTGATTGATTTTAGGATTTATATAATTGCTTTGAGTATAAAAGATTTATATTTATATGAATTTTGTATTTCCACACAAGGTGACCTTGATTGATGGAGATATATAGTAATAGACTGGAGGATATTCTCTTCTCTGAAAACTCACGTAAAAAGTGAAGTGTGATATAAACACTTTTAAACACCGATTCATAGAATATTCATTAATTTTGCGCTCAGCTCAATTTCTGTATTGGGTGTTTTTAGCTGCATGAGAACTATCGATATCGATAACTCTGGTCTGACAGCTGAGAATGGCAAACTGTGTTAACATTTCAATTCAGTAAGATTTGACAAGTCATCACGAATCATTTAACGTTGGAACAATGCTTCCAAATTATGGAAATTTATTTTGAAAAAAAAAAAAACATCTTTCCGCGAAGTTCATAGAGCACTGGCGGCATCATCAACCCTTATTTCTTTCGAAATGAGGAAGAAGCTGACGTTATCGGGCCATGCAGACTGAGTTTTTGTTTCCAAAACTTAATCAGCTAAACCACGATGACATTTGATTCCAACAAGATGACGCAACTTGCCATACAGTGCGCTTAGCAATCGATTTATTGCACAGATTTCTGTTGGAAGTTCTTAAAAAAACACCCATGCTGATGGCGTAAATGTTAGACGTGCTTTGTGTTAGTGTGCTTATTGTCCTGTAGGGAAAAATAAATACTACGAGTTCACTTTTCGGCTCAACCAGTTTGTGTGCTATCTTTTTTCCATGTTAGCAAGTAGTATATTCAATTGTCCTACAAAAAAAAATTGTCCTAGCCAAATAAAATTCTAGTCGAAAATGTTTCTAAAACAATCAGTTTTAGGCCAGTTAAAATATATTCAAAAGCTATTCATTCTAACGTTTTGAAAAATTCTATTTCATAATAAAAGAAAGGAAAAAGGAGTACGCTGAAGCTTAGAAGGTAGATAAACTTAGAAGGCATGGTATTTTTTCTATTTTTATTTTTTATTTCTCCACGAACTCATGAAGAAAAACATTGCTGTGCGCCTTATAACAAAAAAAAAATAAGAATTATGGGAATGGTATTATATAGTGAGTCATATTTTATGTGACGGTCCCGTCTCTCGAACGTGGTGGAAGCGAGCCGTGGTAATAGTTTTTGAAATTTCACGCGGGCCCCTTGATGTTTCATTAAAAACCATAATTTGTTCACATAATTTTAATTATACCTTCTGCTCAAATATGAACGAGATGGTATCAATAAAACGGTCCGCGGATGACATATGGCAAAAATAAATTTTTTGTTTTTTGGCAGGACTGTTATAAGCTCACATGGCAAATTTCAGGGTGATATGTTACATAGTTTGTTTTCTGTGCTACTGTAAACAAGTCAAGCTCGAGTGTGTTCTTCGAACTCTCTTTTATGACTTCAATTGTCTCAAAATGTTTTCCACGGAGCGGCAACTTGAGCTTGGGAAACAGGAAAAAGTCACATGGAGCCATATCAGGCGAATACGGTGCTTGCGGAACGATATTAACATTATTTTTGTTCAAATAATCGCGAACAAGACGTGATGTGTGAGTTGGTGCATTATCGTGATGCAAGAACCATGACTTGTTGTCCCACAATTCCTTCCTTTTAAGACGAATGTTCTCGCGCAAACGCTTTAAAACATCTAAATAATATTCAGCGTTAACCGATTTTGCGATTTGTGTGATTTTCAAGCACAATTTCCTTTACTTTTCCGATGTTTTCCTCGTTTACAGATGTTGCTGGGCGACGTTCATGAGGCAAGTTTTTAACCGATGTACGGCCCTCTTTGAACGATTTGTACCACTGGAAAACACGTGCACGCGATAGAGCAGAGTCCCCATTTCATTTTTAAGGCGTCTGAAGCCGAAATTTTGTTGGAATAATAAAATTTCAAACCAATTCTTTGAATTTCCATCGTTAAATTCGAAGAACACACTCGAGCTTGACTTGTTTACAGTAGCACAGAAAACAAACTATGTGACATATCACGCTGAAATTTGCCCGTCCTACCAAAAAACAAAAAATTTATTTTTGCCATATGTCATCCGCGGACCGTTTTATTGATACCGTCTAGTTCATATTTGAGCAGAAGTAAATTGTGAATTCTTAAGCTTTGAATTCATACTCGGTCTATCACTACAGAGATTTTTTCCATCAAATATCAGAATTTCTACGCATATTTCTATTTATAAAATTTAAATTCTTAGTTAACCCCTAAATTCATTCTCGATATTTCTATACAGAGTTATGAGACGAAATTGTATAACAAGCATTTCTTTTCTATATTCCAAGCCATAAAATGCAACTATGTGAGGTTGTTTTTGGTTTTATATTTACTCAAAAAGGAGCAGAATGAAAAGGCAGCAGAGGGTTAATTGATTCCGCAAAATTACCTACGCCGGGCTTCACTTAATATTTTCAGCACATTCCTTACCACAGATGCAAAATTCTTGTTATTCCCTCATCCATTATAGAAAGAGTTAAGCTATGACCCGTCTTCGAAAAAAGTCACCCATATATCAGGTCAGTCCATAAGTTCGTGCGTTTCTTAAAGGTTTTTTATTAATCAATAATATATTTTCCTTCATTATTTACAATGTCTTCCCAACGTTTAGGCATAATTCCTTGCTCAAAGCATTTTTTGTCGTTAGAGCCAAGAAACGCTTCGATATCCCTTTTTATAGCTCCTTTTGGGGAGTAGTTCTTCTTACTCATACGGGATTGAAGTCCACGGAAAAGGTAATAATCACAAGGTGCAATATCCGAAGAGTATGCTAGATGTGGCATTAGCTCCCATCTGAGCTTGTTCAGCTTGCCTAATGTTTGCCTTGCGGTATGATGTCCTGCGTGTCATGGTGAAACAAAACTTTGCATCTATTCACTAAAGACGGTCGATTTTTGTTAAGTGCCTCATTCAGGTTTGATAGCTGATGGGAATAATAATCAGCAGTTATCGTCTGGTTTGGTTCCAGAAGTTCATAATAAAAAATACCGGCCATATTCCACCAAATAGACAGGAGAATCTTCTTGGGGTGAAGGCCACCTCTAAGGGTCGGTTCTGGTGTTCCACCTTTATCTAAACATTGATGTTTGCGAACAGCATTATTGTAAAGGACCAGTAACGATACGTTTCCAAAAACTTTCATTTTCAAACCGTTGCAGCAGCTGAGAACACACATTCACTCTCTGCTGAAGGTTGGCGACGGAAAGTCTACCCAGCTTTGAAACCTTTCCCCACTGAACCAGGTGCCTGTGAACTCTTCCATGCGATGAATTTAACCTCTGAGCTATCATATGGATTGTGAAATTTGGCTCAGCTTGAACGAGTTCGAGCAAGGCGTTGAAGTTAAAGACTTCAGGACGACAAGCGCGCGGGACATCCTCCACGTCGCAGTTACCACTTCGGAATTTTGAAAACCTCTTTTGCGGAGTCCTTACACTCACGGTATCCTCTCCATGAGCAGTGTTTATTTGTGCAGCAGCAGTTGTTGCATTCTTACCCCTTTTATAAAAAAAAATACAAAATATGCCTCTTATACGCGTTCGAAAATTCCATTTTATTTTTAACAACACGTGCTTCTATCCGCCATTAAGATCACTTGTTGAATGCATAATATATCAAAGAAAATACAAATAGTTCCTTTATATTCCGCGAATAAGTTTTTGTGTGCAAAAATCGTACAAAAGTGTAATTATGGGTAAAATACGCACGAACTTATGGACTGACCTGTACTTTAAAAATGTTGTATGACAGATATTGTGGCTTAGACTCCTTTGCCTCAGAACTCCGTGTTTTTGATTTTTTTTGTTGTTGTTGCAGTGTACAGTTTTATTTGTATATTATGCCATTTATGAATATTAGTTTAGATATACGTATGAACAATACATGTTTTTATTAGATTCCAATTACAAATGTTGCAATAATGAGGCAAGCATAGGTACAACTATGCCGTGCACTCCTGCAAATGAGTCAAATGCATAGCGGCAATAGTCCATTACAGCTGAATTACAAACCTGTAATCTAAGTCATAACACATACCCTCATTGATGATATCGGCGAACCAAATAACGGTGCTCCTGTCTATTAAAACCCGAAATTAATTTAGATTAAAGTTTTAAAATGTAGGACAAGTATTGAAAAAAACAACATGATAAACAGGCGCGGTTTTCGTCCAAGCACAAAAGACTGATTGAATAGACTATTGAATGCACTTTGGCTACTCGTGCTTAAATTTTCCATTATTCCCGTGAAATAAATATGCTTTGGAGATAAAAATGATTGACTGTCATGCATGACAGCTGATCGTACGTGGCGTTACTCATATAATGTGATTTAAAATCTATTCTTTGATTAATAAATATTTGTGACTTTCAAGCAAGTATGAAATTATGTGTATGTAAGTATGTACATACACACAGCCGGCGACAAACGATAGTACAACCACATTTTAACAAGTTTTTAATATTGTGCGTCCGATTTATTGAATCTTCATTATTTTTTTTATAATAAATTTGCTCATTGTCTAAAAGAAACCACGTAAACCGAAGTTTTAAACTTCATACAAAAATTAGAAAATTCTAAAAGCTTTTCATAACAATTTCATGTTTTTTAAATTCGGAAATAATTATTGGTATGCAGTTTTATTATTTATTAAATTTTGGTGCAAGAAAGTGCTAGTTTGAACTGGCTCTTGTTTTTTTCAGAATTCTTGATTTTTCAGAATTTTTTCCCTGAACGATGTTGCGAATTTCCTTAGATCTAACGAATGCTCGACATTTTCTTATATGGAGAAAATACACAAGGCCATCAGAAAAAAAGGCAAAAGTCAATGCAATTTTTGAGCCATTTCAAACCTGCATTTTATTTTGCGATATTAAATTCAATGAGCTACAAAACTGCGTACCGAAAATTTTTCGAAAAATTCTGACCAAAAATTTACAAATTTTTCTGGATTTTGTTTTTTTAATTCGGTACGTGCTTTGAAACTTTGAGTTAGATGGTTTTTGTTGTATTGTGCAAAAAAATAAGTAATAAAAGTAAGAAAAAGAATTAAAATAAAGAACAAAGAAATATTCGTAACATTGCAATGTGGCGGATGTTATTATTGTAAACACACGTATATGTGAATGTGCCTCAGTAACAAAATGTGAACGGGGCTACACCTAATTTTTTTTCGAAACTCGATGGTGTTGTTGTTTTTTTTTATCATTTTGTGTCACTTCATTTGTATATATTTATTTCTTTTTTTCTTTGCTACTTTCTTTGCGTTATAAAAGTAGGTATACAAGTTACTCCAAAATGTCAGCCAAACTTTACCGCAAATAAACGCAAATTCATTAAAATCCTGATGAAGCAGATAAAAATTCCATATCGATTTCAATTATATATATTTGTATGAATGTATGTACATTTGTCTATATGTAAGCATGTGCGCATATTCCATTTGTTTCTTACATTCAACTTCACTTCAATTTACATGCATACCTACGTAGAGTGTTGCGAATGCGTAACATTTTTATTAACGACCTTGCATATTTTTTGCTTTCGATTTGACAGCTTGTCATTATCGATTTGATGCCGGTCGGTTGGTTGTTTGGCTCGCTGGAATGTAATCATTTATTGTTGGCGTCAAATTAAATTTGTGACAAATTTACTTTTAATAAATCGTTTTCACTGCCACTTTTATCAGTCAATAAATGAGTACTTTTTATTATTACTCTTTATTTTCAAGTGTTTCCAAAGCTAAGCTAGCTAAAATGCAAATTTAATAATATACAGAAATATTTGAAAAATTATTAATAAATTATTTAGAAATAATTTATGATAAAAAATAGTTTTATTCATTTATTTTAGCTTAACGTTTTTTATTCAGATTAAATTCACTTTATTTATGAAAAAGCTCCTCTGCCGTTCGGAGTCGGCTTAAAACTGTAAGTCCCTCCATTTGTGGAACAACATCAAGATGCACGCCATAAATAGAAGGAGGTGCTCGGCCAATAACTTAACAGATGTGTGCGCGCCAATTAATTAGTTATTTTTTAAATTCGCTTTATTATTAGAAATTCATTCAGCTTATTATACTTTCTATTTGTTACAGTTCTGTTTATAAAATGATTGCTAAAAAATGTAAGTTTTCCTAACTCCTACCTGGAAGAAAAAAGACAAATACATACTGTCTGTCAGTGAAAAATGGACTTAATTATTTCCTATTAAAGCTGCTTAATGGGTTGCGACGTGACTACTGTTCAATAGTTTTAAGGTTTGAAACATAATAACGCCCACTGCTCGGCAGGTAATACCGTTCCTCCGAGTGTACGACTGCCAAGAGAAAAGCTACTATGTCGCCCGTAGGTGGCATAAAATTGTAGGTCTAGTCTTTTGTGGAAAAAATCCCAATACGCACAGCAGAAATTGGCCAAACAAACAGCAAAGCGCCAATTATATACGACGTACGACGACATGTGCAAAAATTTAAAATCTTCTGATATATTGATTAATTTTGTGCCACCTATATATGTATATATTGGAGAGCTTAATTTTAAAAGGCAACTCACTTTTATTAACTGAATTTCATCACATTATTAGTATCAGTGTTTTGTGTAAGTGCTTATAAAAAAGGAGGCAAAGCCATAAAATTCTGCCGTTTTCGATGTATTGCATTTTCTGAGACTGAGCATAATCTCATCAGCCGATTGTCTCAATTTATGATCCAATCTCAAAAGATTTAAATTTCCTAATATTTCTCTGTATGAATAAAGTGCAATATGATAAACAGTAAACCCATTGACTTTTGAAAAGAGAAGTACTTCGCGACTATAATATCTAAATATCTAAATATTGTTCAGATTAGTTTACACGTTTACGTTGAACAAAATAGTTATGATTCTGCAGTTCAAATACACCTATGTTCACAATAATAGTAGCGCGGCATAATACATTTATGTTGCTTTTTAATTTTCATTTGTTTTTGTAAAAAATTGTGTAACTAAAAGCTTCAAACTTGGAACAAAATTAACAAATTAAATAAATTTTCATCGAAATTTAAAACTTCCTAATCAGATTTTTTCGAAAAATTGTGGCATGTCTTTTAGCTCATAGTTTAAAGTCGTTAAAAATGCTTCCAGGGATTACTCTACCCTAAGACTTTATACTTAAATACTAAACTCACTCACCTTTAAACTCACTTAGATACTAAACTCACTCAAATACTAAACTTATATCAAAACAAATTCAAATACTGACTGATAGTTTTAAAAATTCGTTGTAAAGGGTTTTCCAATAAGAGGTGTTATTTTGATATTCAAAGAAAAATGATATTTTTTAATATAAATGATCGGATGTTTATTTCATTATAAAGAGGAAGGTATGCCGTTATTTGTGGAAAATAACATCAGGTAAATGACCACCACGACCACGCTTACAGGACAATATCATTTTCATAAAATTTTCCATAACCGAATTGTAAAGTGGCTGCCCTATGTCCTCGATAGCCTCACGAATTCCATCTTTGAGGTCTTGAACTGACCCTGAGCTGTTGGCGTAGACCTTCTCTTTGACGTGGCCCCGAAGAAAAAGAGTCACAAGGTGGTAAATCACAAGATCTCGGTGGCCACCTCTTCGAGCGATAACACAGTCCTGAAACTTTTCCCGTAAAAGATCAATGGTCTCGTTGCTTGGGTGGCACGTAGCGCCGTCTTGTTGAAAATAAACTATATCCAGATCAATACCATCCAATTCCGGCCATAAAAAATTGTTAATTATCTCTAATCTAATCTAAATAAAAATCTGTTATTGGAAAACCCTTTATTATGTCTGACAATATTTTCCTTGATGTTAAATGGACAATAAATATTCGCCATTGCCTACCGAGGGGCGACCGCTATTAGAAAAAACTTTTTCTTTATTTTGGTGTTTCACCGAGATTCGAACCTACGTTCTCTCTGTGAATTCCGGATCGTAGTCAAGCACCAACCCATTCGGCTACGGCGGCCGCCTAAATCTGATTAAATAAATAGTTAGAAGTTTTGTTGAGAAAATTTGTTTACTTTTTTAAAGTCTTGTACAAATTTTGAAAATTCAAGTTATATGAAGAATTAAATAACAGATAAATAAATACAAGAACCTTACAATAAGTTGCGCTGTAATTGTGTTGGGTAATTGTGAACGTAGGAGTATAAAATTTAACTTTGAATCGCCTCATAAAAAAGGAATATTGATAACATATATTTTAAAACTTCTTTAAGTGGAAAAGACCTCTATAAATTAAAAAAATTAACAATAACGATAAAAATTATTAACAAAACGAAAAATGATCTCATAGATATGTTGCCGTTGGTGGAGGAAATTTATAGACATTTTTATAAGAATTTAATACCAGAAGATTTGTTAAATTGTCATCCATATTTACCCGAATACCAATAACGAATTGTTGCGGAATCAATTATCTCCAAACTTAATCGAAAAACTTGAAAAACTTTTACTTATTGGACAACTGAAAGCTATATGTTTTTAATGTTTTTAATTTAACTATAATAGTTTTTAAAGAAAGAAGAATTACGAAATAGAAACATTCGTCATTCGTCGTTATCTTGCTCATGGTCGTTACCTTGCTTGAACTGCAAGCGAGAGCGCGGAACGAACGACAAAGAGGCACAATCGGGCCCCGCGTTCGGTAACGTTCGACATCTGGCTCTCTCCTACTTGAGTGAGCATAAATAAATATGTATGTATATGCGCATATGTATATAAATTCACATATTTATATTTACATATGCCTTCTTTCTGTGTGCATGGTAATGAACCATTTCTCTGTTGAGAATAGGACGATGAGAGGAAAAGTAGGAAATATGAAAGGGAGTGTTTCGAGTGTAATGTGTCTTGAAAAAGTCAAATCGATGATGGTGCCTCTTAGTGTTGTTGACTTATTAACGTCTGATGCACAATCGAAATTGAACATATCTTTTATGAATTTGATAAATGTTTCGTAATTTTTCTCGTCTGTGTAAATTTAACTTGACCTATTCCATTGCGATTCCATTTACCTCCTTCTCTATATCCATACAAAATATCTATCAAACAAATAAAATTAAAATTTTTTTTTGAAAACGCAACAATTCCATCAATATTTCCTTATGACGTTGTCACGTTAAAATATCGTCAGTAAACCGACTTTACAGACAACCTCTTTTTTTCTGACAGCGGTTTACGCTTTATTCCATATATAAATGAATTTCATGTTGAAGAAAATGCCCAAGACCGTTTGCAAAAAAAAAAAATTAAGATGCATTGGGCATTAAATATTATATAAAGAAACCTGAAAAACCGTTAGGAATTTTTTTTTTTAATGATGAAATGAAATTTTTTAGCCGCTTAAACTTCCTCTTTCAAAGGCTCAAAATTCTATAAAGCTGCATACCCAATTATTTTTTAAATTAGGATTAGGATAAAGCTCAAACTGTAGATAGAAATTTGTTGAGTTCTTTTAAATGTTGTGTAAAGTTATAAGGCTCGATCAAAGCATGAACAGGATTAAAAAATACATAAAAACGTACGACTCAAAAAACATTAATATGTGCAAAAAATCAATATGCATTCAATTATACTCGCAACTTTTTCTTCCAGTTATAATTTCATTAGATCTACAGTGGAATCGTTCAATCTACTACAGTTTTTTCTACTACGAATTGAAAATTATTTAGTCCGAACGCTGAAAATGTGCCATCATTAGAGAATTAATGGTAAGTGTGGGCTAGTATTGTATGTATGTAGTGGCTATGATTATCTGTGCTGATATTTTTAACTGCGATGAATTGAAATCAAGCTAAAGTTTATTTTATTTCATGCAGCTAAATGCCTTCCGGGGTCCAATAGGGATTTGGATTTAATTTTTTTGAATAAAAATTTTATTTTTTTGTTTTATTATAAGTATTTTTACAAGGTTGAAAGGATTTATATGAGACTCCGCGCTGAAAAAAGTCCTGATTGTGCGCCTGGCCCATGTATTACCTATCCTACGCTAAAGCTTCTTAGATTTTATGCAACATAAACTATAACGATACGATGGCAGTAAACAGCTTTATTACCAGTAAATAAATGATATGTGCCTGCTTATCAACTTCTCTTCTTTAGTGGAACATGGAAGAGGCAGAAATTTGCATTCCCATTCCAGAAGAAAACTTTACTACTCGTAAAACATACCAGTTCCCGCAATTTTCGAGCTGATATTAACACAATTTAAACCAAACAGCTGCTGGCATATTTGGGCAGCAACTAAAAACAAAACGTCTGAAGCAAGCCATGTTCTTGTGTAGCAAAACAAACTAGTTATTACAACTGTATGCAAGATGACTGGTCATAGCAGAATGGCTAAAATAAGCTACAGCGGTCAAAAGCAGTGATCGCAGCGCGCCACTTACGTATGACCACCACCACCACCACGTGCTCTTTCATGAGCTGATATGACCAAGCTTAACTAAAACCAAGCATACCATATATACATACATACATACATTTGCTCGTGGGCATGCAGATACGAGATACGAACAATCGAACGGTCATTTACTAAAATTACCGGTTGAAAAACAGCTGATCAAGCATGCCAGGTGTGCGATGGAAAGCATAGTAAACAAAAAAACTGTAAACACAACAGAGAATTTAACAAAAACAAAAAAAAGTTAAAAATTCATTTTCATTCATAAAAACCGAAGGCAATGATCGAGCTTAGACGTTCATTCGCTCAATAAATTGTTCATTTGCGTTGCCTTGCGAGAGTGGATATCTGTAGTTTCTCAAAGTTTGAGAGCAGTTATATCAATTGAATTTAGGAGGTAACTTAAAACACAGCTACTTTTGTGGAGTAGCAAACAGACGGTGTTGGGCGTTCGTGGAGAGCGCTTGCGTTTAGACGTTTTGTTAGGTAAAGTGGTGAATAAACGAAAAGTGATTTGTTTGTAAGACTTTCAAATAGACGCGTTTAGCGAATAAGCTATGTGCAAGGGGAGGAAAGCCAAAATCTGTGATTGAGTGGAACAAAAGCATAAAAAAGTAGACGTCAGCACTTGACTATAAATAAGCATTATTCATAGAAAAGAAAGCAATAATAACAATATAGCGTTTTCCGCACGTTTCAAACACAAGCTAACTGCTTAGCTCGAAAAAACGTGCCTTTTACCAGAAAAAGTCGTGAGCACGAATTTTGGCATTGTCGTCACAACGCACGCATTTAACTGTGATAATTTGGGCTGCACTACTTGCACGATGCGATCACTGCAGCTGCATCAGTGGTACCATACATCACAACTCATCGGTGACTTTCATCGCCATAACCAATATCATCACGCTATCGCTTCGTGTGTTGTTAGTATTTCGGGGATCGGAAACTAGCGTTGCTTCCAAAGTGGTTGTTGAAAATCGAAAGTGTGTTGTTTGTTGACGCTAATGTGGCACGATCGCTATAACGATTCCCACTAACCTGCACATAAAAAACCAAGAAAAAAACAAAAAAAACCAAACTTATAAAGATTTAGCAGCCTGAGCTGTTTGGTCGACAATTAAAATGTGATTAGTGTTGAGTGTTGATCTTTGATCGCTGATCATTGTTGGTTGTTGGTTGAACGTTGCTCTTTGCATAAATGGAAATTTTTTCATATATACCAAAATATGAAAAAAACCTCCTATTGTCGTCGGAAGTGTGTGTTTGCTAAATGGTTTTTATTACTTGTACAATATTTATGAGCCTTGCAGCCAGACACAATTATTGATTTCCGCGTGCAGTAAAATCTGAATAAAAATGAAGTAACAAAAACGCATAAAATTAATTAAGTGAACTTGTGAAAAAAAATGTTCAAACCAACATGAGTAAATGAAATGGAAAATTGTTTGCAACAGTGCAAGCGGAATTGCAAATAAAATAAATTTTAAAATAATACAAACAATGCATCGCCAACACAGAATATTTTCCAATAGCATGTGAAGCGCATTAAAGTCTTATTCGATGGGATTGCTCGAGTAATACTGACATTTAATTAATTATGGCTTTTGAGCATTTTTTGTTTGTGGCGTGATAAAAATGTGCATAATTTTTTTCTAACAATTTGTTACAAATATTTTTTTACAAACATTTTCTTGCAAATATTTTTTATAAACATTTTTTTATAAATACTTTTTTAAAAAATATTTTTTTTTTTCATAAATATTTCCCTGATAAACATTTTTATTGCAATATTATTTTTTACCAAAAAAAAATTTTTTAATACCTACATTTAACACAATAATTTTTTTTACCATATTTTTTGGTAATATTTTTTTACAAATATTTTTTAACATTTTCTGATAAATAATTTTTTTTAATTTTTTTCAAAAAATTTTTTCCAAATAATTATAATAAAACAAGTTTAATTTTTTTATTAATAGTTTTTTGTAAATACTTGTTTTATAAATGATTTTGTTACGAATATTTCTTATGCAACACTGTTTTACAAATATATTTTCTATATTTTTTAATAAATATTTTTCATTGAATACTTTTTTTTTAATTGTTATTCTTGTTCCTAATTTTAATAATTATTTGCACAATGCACAATTTTTTTTTTTTTATGGATCAAAAAATGATTTTGAACGATTTTTATTTAAATTTTTTTCTTTAGTCACACACATCCATAAAATATTTGTTCAATGTTTAACTTTAAAACTAGATTGCATATGCAAAACTTAAAATAAACATTTAATTAAAGTAAAAAGCAATTCATATTTCTTTTTAAAAAATGTTTGCTTTAAAACATTTTAAATAATATACATTTTTAATAGAAGTATATTTCTAAATTTTTCTATATATTTCTTGTGGCCTTTTGATTGGTATATGTTTACATATTTTCTCTTTGTAGAAATAGTTGTTATTTGCCTTTGTCTAATTGAGATTTCTTTTTTTTTTTTTTGCTTCTAAACTTTTCCTTTGTTTTGTAATTATTACTTACTTGCAAGTAAATTTTTTTTGATAAATTCTCTATAAAATTTGTTGAAACTTTTTTCGTTTTTGTAAACTTTTTAGACTTTTTCTCCTTTTTAATAGCATAATTTTAAAACAAATTTTTCTAATTGTAACATGCTTGTCTTCGTGCATCCAGGCCTACTTTTTCATAATTAAATTTATATCTTTTTCTAAATTTTTTCTTTCCGAAAAAATTATGGTAAATTTCAACATTTTTTCTTTTTGTCTCACTGTTAAGAGGGTAAACTATTTCTTTTTTAATTTGTGTTTTACAAATACTTACTAATCATTTTCCTTCATGACAGTAAATTTGATAATACCTTGGTTTTTTTGGGAGTAAACATTTGATTTTATGTTAAAGTTTGTTTTTTAACCTCTTCAGGGACGAATTTTTTAAAGTGAAAAAACGTTAATTTTATTTTTCATTCTATTACGAGTTATTCAACTTACATTTATAACAATTCAGTAAAATAAAAAAAAAAAGAAAATAGTAATATTTACAAAAAAAAAATATGTCCGCATATGTGGCCATTTAGCGTAGAGTTCATCTATGAATGAAAAGATTTCATGCACTCAGGGCATAGCGAATTGTTTCCCGCACTATATATTCAAAAATTTCGTCAGTAAATATATTTTTGAAATACTCGTATGAAGTTTCACCGGTAATTTTAATTTCTATGGGACTCACAAAATGTCGTGGCGTACTAGAAAATTCATTACCCTTCTCAGTGTACCAAATCGGGGACCGTTGGTATTTGCTATTATAATATCTGATAGGTCTTCCTCGTCACTAGTCTCACTTTCTAAAATACGTCTACGTTTTCTGGAGTTGCGAAAATAAATACTTCCATCGGAGTCGGTATAGTCTTCCTCATTCAAAAAAGGTCTTTCTGGGTTCTGGGGCTCAATCGTAAAATCTTCTTCTAACTCTTCAACATCTGATCTAACATTATTTTGTCTTTCTGGAATGATTTGCTCCTTATTGTATCCTCTTTTTACCTTCATTGTAACCTGGGTATAAAATTGAATCCATCAGAACAAGAATTTATGGTTTATAATAGACTTTACCAAACATAATCACGATTCTGAGAGAAATGTTACTCGAAACGATTTTCACAAGAAATACTACTTCAACAGATAACTGTATATATATGTGTACGTTTATAATTGGCTATAAAATGCGACTTATAATACAAATTACGATTTTTAAACTTATACAATCATTGAAAGGGATTATATTTTACTTACCTGATATTTTATTTGGGAAGTAATAATGATAGTTTTTGAATAAATGGAAACACTTTACGCACAAGAAGTTATCGTTGCGATGCTATGGTAAAGCGGAATATTCCTTTATCTGTTTCGTTATTCTTAACGATTTGTATTTCTTTAGTTGAGGGATTTTGTAGTGAAATATTCTCTAATAAAATTTTACTTCATTTCTCTTGAAATAACTTAAATACAAAAAAAACCTAAACGTACACATATGTGCCGATGTCCCTGAAGAGGTTAATTTTTGTTTGTTTGTAAATTTTTGTTCCTTCTTAATAGATAGTAAATCTTTACAACTTGTTTGCTCTTCTAATTTCTTCTTTTTTTAATTTTTTCGTTCTGTTATGCTTATTTTCATGCATTCACGCTGATTTTTTTTATAAAACTTTTTTATAATTTTTTTGTAAAGTTTCTGTTTTTCTAAACTTTTTACACACTTTTCATTTATAATAGTATACCTTTCATTTGTTTTTTTTTTTTAATATTTTTATAATTTTTAGTTTTGGATAGGTTAGCAAGCTTTTTTCATAGTTCGTTTTTAACTTTCTATAATATGCATGTATTTTTTACAATTTTTTTCTTTTATAATTGTTGCTTGTTATGCATGCTAATTTTTCTTTCGTAAAATTATTTTTTTTCCAAAATTTGTTTATGAAGCTTTTCGTTTCTCTTAATTCTTTTGCACTTTTCTTCAAATTTTATAATGTATAATAATTTTACAACTTTTTTTATCTCAGTATTATGTGCTTGCCTTTGCGCATTCATTTTATTTCTGTTTCCCGAAAATTAAAAAACAAAATTATTCCTGCATTTTTAGTATATTTTTACAACTTTTTCGTTTGCCTTATTAATCTATCATGCAAGTTTTTTTTTTGTTGTTTCACATTTCGTTTGATTTATAATAGTATTCTCGTTTTCTGTTTTTTATTTTTGTTTTTATTTTATAGATATATGTTAACTTTCGCGCATTCATGTTTAGTTTTTTTCTTTGGCACTTTTTGTTTATATGTAATTTATAATTTTTTTCGTAAATTTTTTTAAACATATTTTTCTGGCCTTTATAGTAATATAATTTTACAATTTTTATTTATATCGAATTAATATGTGTTTGCCTATGTGCATTCGTGTCTAAGTTGTGTTTCTGTTCTTTGCTTTTTTTTGCAAAATTTTGTTAACTCTTTTTCTACCACTTTAATTTTTATATGCACTTTTCCAATTTGAGTTTTGCTTTTTACATCCATTTTTTACTTTTGCATTCCAGTTTGCACGCGATCGCATTGAATTCGATAAGTTTCTGCTCTAATAGTTTGCAAAGCCACGAAAAGTGTCGGTTTTCATAATTTTTACACGCTATTTTTCTATTTTTGCTGAGGCTTGTTTTTCAAGTTTTTTCCAATTTTTTTCTCGTGTGTGTATTTTCATAATTGTTTTTTGTTTTTTTTTTTTTGTTTTTCGTTTTTGTTTTTCTTCAATTACTTCTGTTTGACTGACTGCCTGAATTACGAAACGCGGTTACGATTTTGTAAGTTCAGCTTAAACTGTTAAGGAGAAATACGTAAAAAAACGTATGTGCAAAATAACAACATCTAAATTAAAAACCAAATTATGCATGGGCAGTAAAAAAATATACAAAAAAAATAATTTAAGAAAGAAATAAAATATAACATAGCCGCCATAGACAGTAATAAAACCAACTTTTCCTGCTCGTAATTATTGGTTAGTCAACAGTAGCCGCTGCTTGCTAACTCTTTTTGTTTTTGTTTTAATCTCCACTATGCTATACCGCTAATCAATGGCATAAAAGTGCGTTGGCCGCAACACTGACCCCACACATGCCGCACACAAACACACGAGCAAACAACCAGAGCACAAAAGAAAAATTTACACCAGTAACCGGCCAGCCGCCAGCTGCCACAAAGCTGTGAAAAACTTGCTCACAAAAGCCGAAAAAAAAGAAAAAAACTGGCAACTCAGCGTCACGACACCGTGAATTTTCGTTTTTTATTGTTTTTTTTTTTTATCAGAAAAGTGAAATTTTTGTAATTTGTTGTTATCTATCTTTCGCGTGATTATATGTTTATTTTAAGCTCTCACCGTTAGTGCTTTTGCTGGTTTTGTGCCGTCGACTGTCAGACCAAGTGTTTATTGTTTTTTTTTTAATATTTTAATTTGTTGTTTTTAGTTCCAGCTACCAATAATTTTCATTTGAGTTTTTATTAACAAAGTACTCAACTTACAAACTATAACAAGCAACAAAGAAATATATAAACAGAAATTTGTGTAGATTTTCAGTTCGGTGTTGTGAATTTCAATTCTGCTGTCACTTGTGACCCCTTAATCTCTTTGATATCTACGAAATGGCATTCCAAAAACAACACTTCATTTTTGGCATCTGTTTGCTTTTGCTGCACTCTGCTGTTGCCGTTGCTTCCGCAAAAGCCGATACCAAGGAAGCCGTGGCGGAAAAGCAGGCACAAAATGATAAAAAGAAAGGTAAGTTGGTTGGAAAATAATTATTCTTCAAACATTTTTATAACCGCATAATTTGATAAATGAATGGAAGTTGGAAAGTAACTTTTGTGCGCTGGCTATACGAAAAACTGGTTAAGATGAGCTTGGGTGAAGATTTTTTCATAAATATTTTGTGAGCGCTTTTAAAAAATTAATAACGAAATTTCTCAGATAGCTTTGGGTAAAGTGTTAGGTGTTTTTCAACAGAAAAATATGTGAATTTAAATGTTTGAGAAAACTAATTGTTTCCCTTCTTGCAATTTGGTTTATTTATTTATTTCAAGAAGTCAAGAAAACCATGATTTCAAACTGGCTACTAAAACTAGAGAATAATGAAAATATAATAATTAAATTACAAAAAGGTATAATAAATTAATTTACAAACTTACATCGAACTAAACTAAAAGAAAGAGTTCAATAGTACAGAAAATTATTTTTATGAAACTGAGAAATCTAAGAGGTAAGAATTGGAGATCCCATTAAATTCGCGAAGTGCACGTTTGAAAGGAGCATTATGAGCATAATTTTTATTGAACTTATTTAAATAGAAAGGAAGAGCCTTACCAAGGATTCGGGCACGGGTAAGAAAATTAATACTTTAAGGCAGAAATCGGCAACCAATGTCATCCTTAATAACATTGAAACAAACGAGGGAACAAAAATCGATCATCTGCTTTCTAAGGAAACAATCAACAGAAGAACAGGATTTCAGAAAACTTTAATCAGCTTAGTACAAATTTCAGATATACTTTTTGCAGTCATTCAATCCTGTCAACTAAAAATGTGTAGTATATCCTCCACATAATTGCAGAATTTTCCAACTTAGTGCGCACGATTACAGTAAACAGAAATTTCAAATACTTTGCTTTTAACATCAAAACTCCCTAAAAATCAGCATCTGCTTAAATCATCAAGATTTACTTCGAGAGGGTCTTTCTAGCTTAAGTTTCTTAAGTTAAGCTTAAATCCAAATGAAAGGGACGAAGTGGTATCACCACATCCCAAATAAGTGGGGCAGTATTGACCCCAAACAAATATCCCGATGATCCTCCTCATGCAGAGTGGCAGCAAATATAACTTAAGCTACGTAGCCTAGATTCAGTATTTGAATTAAATCTAACCATAAAGGCATGTCTTCGGCTTATAATATATTACCAATGCCACTTGTTCAGTCCCCTTTCATACAAAAATATATTTCTTTGGTAACTATGTTTTTATTACAATTTTTTGAATATGAGCCAAATTGTGCCATATATAGGGCCCGCCATCTATCGTTATGGATTTGAACTAGGTATTATTTGAAGAATGGTAACACTTAGCTGTCATCTGATTTGACAGAAAATTAGTTTTATTCTTCCGCTGAACGAAAATGATTGTGCATACGCTCAAAGAACGCTGGGAAATATTGCGACATTACTTTGAAAATCATGGTAATGTTGCAGAATGTGTCCGAAAATTACGTACGGCAATGGGAAGAAGAAAAGCACCGAATGAAGCGTATGTGTTCACCGTCGTTCTCAACAATTGGACATTTCGGAGACATCATTGAGACGAATTTTGCGTAAAGACCTTGGTATGACGCCGTATGGGATGGTGCATGGCTAGCCGAGGCAGCCAAATGAATGAAGTTGTGTTCCATCATTAACCGGAAGGATTGTACTTCAAAGTAAAAAAACAGTTTGGAAAAATATTGAGTAGTTTCTTTTTTATAGCATTTTTAATTCCGTAAAGTTATATGGCGGACCCTGTATATATTTTTTTAGAAATATTTGGATCTCAGCACCACGCCACCTCTTTCATTTAAATCGGTGCAGATTTAGTACTTAAAAAATGTGCCCCAAAAAAAGTTATAAACCTATTCATATATAAGTATGTATAAGAGTCTTATTTATTCGCTAAATCATTTGTACAGTTCATTCCACTAACGAACATAAAGTTTAAGTATTGCTTTCATATACATTTGCATGCTGCCTCTGTAGCTAGTTGGGTTGGTGCGTGACTATCATTAGCACTACCTTTCCCAGATGAAAACAGTGTGCGATAACAAGGAAAAGTGCTTCGTTAATTTATTTTTACCATTATTACCATATACCTAAGTACATAATAAATTTTTAGATGCTAGGCCCAGCGATTTCTTGAAATTTGTGTCTTAATGGAAAACAGAATTATTTCCACCTTCAACAAGCGAGTATTTCTTTCATGGAAAAGTTTTTTATGAACATCCTCATCATGAGTGTTCCTCTTCATGAATATTCATAAAACTTATCAGACTAATCTAATTGGGATTTTTTCGTGGTACTCATTGTAGCCGGATGAATGTCTGAGGAAAGCAACACTGATCTTGGATTAGTGAGTACGATGACAGTTACGCTGCCTTGAGGTATTCGAAAATGCTTCTTGAAAAATGATCCAGCAAATGTAAGCAAGGACTTAATCTTGGATTGAGAAGAAAAAAGCTTTAACTTATGTAGGTGCCAGGACAGCTTGAAGTTTTGGTAAACAAACTCGCTGATGGATTGGCAAATTGTAGGTTACGCCATTGAGACTATAGTCAATTGTCTGTTCAGATTTTGCAGAAACCGATAGTTGACTTCCTGCATAAAGAACACGGTAACTATTTATATAGTGCCAATACCTTTACAGCGCAACCACTGTAGTCCAAGGGGCGCGAAACCTACTGTGGACATAAAACACTAACTGATAGATACGTTTTCTCTAATAAAAAAAACAAACAAACAATCGTTTGCCGTTCGGAGGGTGCATAAAACTATAAGTCCCTCCATTTGTGGAAAAAAACATTAAAATGCACGCCACAAAGTCGAGTAAGAGATCGCAAAGCTCAAAACCAACAGGTGTAAGTGAAAACTATATATACATCTGCATATAGCAACGCATATAATATGTTACAATAACTCTTTCATTAAAGAGATTTCCTCAATAAAAAATATTATTTCTTCATAAAGCAAATTTCTTTAATTAAAAAGGCTTGAATTCATTAGCCATTTCCAGTCAACTCATTAGGCGCGATTCATTTACGAGCCAGTTAAATTAATACAAAACAACGCACATATTTGAGAGAAAGTTGAAAAGCGGTATGCAAAGTTAAGGCGCCAAAGATTTTATCACTTTTTTAGCATAAGCGCCAAATTTGCAAACATTTACAAATTTAATGAAAAAATTAATTTGTCTAATAATAAAGTCTTGTTGAAAAAAGATGACTTGAAGTAGGAGAAGAAAATTGATTATGAAAATTAAGAGTGACAACAGACAATGTAAATATATAAACCGGGTGATTTTTAGCTGCATAAGATATCGACATCGACGCTGACGCTGAGAATAGCAAACTGTGTTCATATTTCTGTTCAGTAATGTTTGTTAATCATCACCTTTCTCTCGCGTGAATCAAGAAGACCTTATCGAGACTACAACGTACTGTGGCTATCTGTTGCACCGGAGCTTTTCCGACTACTTCAGGCCAAGCGATTGATGCTCTTTTTGGTCTACCACCACTTGATGCTTTCAACTATGGAAGGGCATCTGCAGGCTGAAACACAATGGGGATTCGTACGGCCCCTCTCCGGCATTGTACAACAGAGTTGTACTTGATAAGAGTTACATTGCGGTACTGATAGAGACTCAACTGTTTTTTTGTTACTTTATTACTATTGCAATCTAGTTAACAAAACTAATAAGCAATTCATTTTACATATATTTAATTCAATTAAAACATCTCAAGTAAAAACAAAATTTTATGAAAAGAGATCATGCGGTTTCGTCCTTTTTAATCTTCTCGTGAGGTCATTAGTTACAAGTAGTTTGGCTGCTTCATAATTGATGTGCTGCTCAAGTCTCTCTTTATGTTTATTTGCGAATTTTTTTATGATATCCGTAATGGTGTCTATATTAAGATCCTTATGTAGATTGCAATTACGAATGTACCACGGAGCTCTAACGATGTCGCGTAATACTTTATTTTGGAATCGTTGAATGATGTTTTTGTTGCTTTCACTGGTGCAGCCCCAGAGCTGTATGCCATATCAACTCTGTTCAAATCAGAAATTGAGCTTGGCAAACACTGTTCTCGCATTTTCATGGATGGCTCAAGGACTGAACACGATTCAGGCTCTGGTGTCTACGTGGAATCAAGCGGGACAAAACTACACTTCACTCTTAGAATGCACGCATCTGTGTTTCAAGCGGAGATGCATGCTACTCAAGAAGCAATGAACATTGTTGTGGAAAACAGATTGAGAGGCAGGTCTGTTTGCGTCTGCAGTGACAGCCCGGAGCCCGTTCTGCCACTCCCTGCTGCAACAATTCAAAGCCAAACGGATTACTCTAACCCACAAGCGAGCTTGGCAGACTGAGAGAGGCTGGAGATGGGCAAGACTGATGTTACCTGTCATGTTCCAGATCCTCCTGTCACTAAACAGAATGGACTATAGACGGCTGGTTGGACTGATGACGGGCCACTTTCTATTGGCAAAGCACAGCATGTGGAGAGGACGATGAGACAGCGGACCACTTACTGTGCGTCTGCCCAGCCTTTGCTCGAATTAGACTTGATGCCTTTGGAACTAATGTGTTAAGAAGCCACACCCTGGCTCTTTGGCAAAGCAGGATCTACTCAAATTTCTGCGTAGGTCGAGTAGATTTAAAGAAAATTAAAAGAGAACGCGAGTGCAGTACAATGGACTTAATTGTATCTGAGTGCTGTACTGGCTAGTCTGTCCCGATAAAAAACAAAAAGTCATCATGAATCGTTTAACGCTAGTAAAATGCGTATAACATGAGGAAATTTATTTAAAAAAATAAATCTGCTAGCCAAAAAGTGTTAGAGTGAAGTGTTAAAGAAGACGCCAAAATGTCGATTCATCTCCGCTCTCAAATTATTAGCCTTTGACCTTCGACTGGGTGGAAAATATTACGTAAGTATCTTGGCTTAAATAAAAAAATAAATAATTGGCGCGTACACTTCTGTTAGGTGCTTGGCCGAGCTCCTCCTCCTATTTGTGGTGTGCGTGTTGATGTTGTTCTACAAATGGAGGGATCTACAGTTTCAAGCCGACTCCGAACGGCAGATATTTTTATGAAGAGCTTTTTCATTGCAGAAATACGCTCGGAGGTTTGCCATTGCCTACCGAGGGGCGATCGCTATTAGAAAAATGTTTTTATTAATTTTGCTTTCATCGAGATTCGAACCAACGATCTCTTTGTGAATTCCGAATGGTAATCACGCACCAACCCATTCGGCTACGGCGGCCGCCAGTATCTTGGCTTGCGTGCCTCTAAAATACAGTTCGAGCCATAGGACCATCGTTGGCGTCGCATTTTTGCTGATTTTACTCATTTAGATTTATTATTCAGATTTATTGGAAAAAATAGGATCGTGGACCTGATCAGATGGGCCATGTAACTCGTAACCGCGGATATGTTCGCCGGATATAATATTCGAAACATAAATCACATAAAATTATCTACCAGATTATAATAAAAAAATTAATTTCAACAATATTTCTTTTTTGTATTATCATTCGTACTCAAGCGTTTAAAAACACCCGATATTATGAGAGTATATATAACAAGTTATATATATAACAAGTTATTTGTGTATATTCACATGTATTGTACATACATCGCAAACGCATATCCTTATTTTTGCTCCTATCAGCACGAAAGTGCATTGAAGCGATTTTCTGTACTCGCCCAAACATATTAAAGGAAAACGAGTTTGTTATCTCACTTATACGAGTACTTACTTGGATTTTTTACTTATATTTTAACTTCTATTTTTTTTTTTTAATTCAATGCATATTATCGTTGATGTTTATTAGCATTTTTTTTTGTTTTGCTTTCTTATTTCCTTTTCTCATTACCATGTACACGCTTGCGGCGGATGCATTGCCACGCACTGCCCATTTATGCCGACAGCTGACAATTTAAGCGTAGTGTGCGGCATGCAGCTAAATATAAAAATTAGTGTGTGTGTGTGTGCTTTTGAGTTGATAATGTGGCAAGTGACTGCATTTAGTACTTACCTACTTAAAGCGCAGTTAAGTGCAGTGCACTGCTTGAATGTGGCTATTGAAATTTGAGGGTTGTTCAAAAATATTGCGAAATCAAAAGCTTGCTTGGTTTGGATATATTTTTATTTCACTTACGCAATAAGGAAAAATATATGAAAGTGAACATCGGCAAACTATTTATCTAATTATTCTTCATAAGCTGACTATTTAGTTACATATAAAAAAGTTTATAGTTGACTCTCAGCTTCCGAAATAAAATAATCTAAACAGCAACGCCCTATGCTCCATATAGAATGTATATATATTTATATACACATTTTAGTTGGACAGCTCTTACAACTAAGTGTCACTCGTTGGTCACAGAGATCAATTGTGTTGCCTGGGAAAGATTTTCTCAATCTTTTCCCTACAAGATTTTAAGGTCTTTCAGGTTTGAGAGCCTTAGTAAGTTTTCTGTTCATCGCATGTTTCATTCATCATGTTTGTCATTTATGGAGTGCTAGTCAAAGTGGTCGGGAATATGTGCGTAAGCATAGATTGGTACATTTGCTGTTAAGAGCTGCTCTATCCATTTTCTCTACTGACTGACCGCAAGTTCATATGGAGGTACTCGATTTCTTAAATCTTGTATCCTTTCCGTTTGCATTCGTTTTCTTTCTGATTTCCCGGAATTTCACTGTATTCCAAGCTACAGGATAGATCAAAGCTTTGCTACCAACTATAATATATTGAAGTTATCTCCAATGTTCTTTAAAACGTTTCGAGTCAGTCATTGCCGACCCTAGTAGTTTAAACCGGAGGAAGTAAATTTTAAAGAAGTGAGGTCAATCACGCATACAACGCTGCGTTGTTCTCAGATCAGTTGCGTAGATCTCCCCTTGAAAGGTATTATATTAGTCTGGAATTCTAAAAGTTTCTCTTCGTGGCAATTGCTGGGCAAAAACACTTGTGTTGTTCCATTGGTCATGCAGATAGCCATGCACTCCATTGTCGGACAGTTGAATAGTGAACCTGTTTCCAAGCAAAAGTCGCTATATTGAAACCGAGTTATCAGTCTCTTTTGCAGGGGAAGTGAAGACTGAAGTTACTGCCAAATAAATATAACTATTATTATTTTTTAGTTTTTAAATAGCGACAATTATTGTAGGGAACTCGATTATTTTATTTTTGTTGCATATCTTCTGTAATTCGAGTTATTATTTAGGAATTTATAATATCCAAAATATTGTGTACACATTTTAAGTTCATTACAAAGTTTAAGTCCATCGAAGCAAAATTGCGGAATTTAGGCGTAGTTGAGTGTCCACTATTCCAGGCCGGATTTCTAAGCCTGCTCGACTTAAAAGCGTTTTTCTCAGACTTATTATTTTTGTACGTACACGCTATAACTCAAAATTCATTAGACCAATCGTTTTGAACCCGTTTCTTCACATAATTTACCAGGTATCAGTAAAAGCTTGCTTTAATTTTTAATAATTAATAAGCTTAAATTGCCTTTTTTATCGACAATCGGTTTATTGCCATCCATGTGCTACGAAAAATTAAAAAAAAAGAAAAGAAAAACAACACAATTTTTTACACGGCGATCTAAGGATTTACTGCAACTTGCTCAATTCTCAATATTTTGCAACAAAAATATTTTAAGGGGTTAGGGGTAGTCAGAATTTTCAAAAAATCGATTTTGTTTTTTGCATTTTCTTAAAGTATAATGTTTTAAAAATATTGTGTAAAAATTTGAAGTGAATCCGACAAATACTTTTCAAGTTATTCAACAATTAACAAAGGCCGCTCGGCCGCTCCGGAGCCGATAGCAAAACTTTAAATGCGTTTTTCTCAAAACTATGTTTTTCAAACTGGTGAACACTGTAACTTAAAAACCGCTACGTAGATTTCAATAAAATTTATACAGCTTTTGAAAAACATAAAAAACTTGTGCCAGATCGAAGGATTTTTTTTTTTTCAAAAATTTCGATTTTTTTTTAACAATTAACTGTTGGTTTTTTTTTTCTAAAATCTGGAAAAAAATTTCTGAGGCCGCCATTTTGTTCATTTTGAAAAAAAAAAAAGTTTCGATCAGGCACAATATTATCTATTGATAAAACTAATTTTTCTTGTCCGATTGGTTTTAGATGAATCTGCAAGGACTTGTGATGTTCACCGCAAGGGACTTCTGGAGAAACGGGCTTCACACAAACAGCGATAACTTTTGCAATTGGGTAAAACTCCGTCAGAAAATATGAGATTTGCAAGTGGTCTTTCGATTTCTTTGAAACTTTGGGAAATATTAGTTCTAGGTAAGATACATTCGAGCCTAAAAGGATTTTGAAAAATTTTCAAAATTGAGTCATCTACGCCATGTTGAAAATCGGGACCGTGTTTTTTTTCAAAAATCAATATTTCTTGAACCGTTGGATGGATTTCTATGCAATTTACAGACAATATAGAAACAAATAAGTAGTTTAAATTAGTATTATGTTAAAAAAAAAATGTCGAAATTTTGACCAAAAAAAATTCAAAACAATTTTTTGAATCAATTTTTAGTTGATTTGGCCAGTTTTTTAGATTTTCTGTTATACACGTAACGATTCCTTATGATTTAACCTTTATTTTGAAAAAAAAAAATTATGGTGTCTGTAATAGTTCTCGAGATATTGCGATTTTAGTGGAAGCGCACACCGTGAAGTTCGCGGTTACGCAGCGCGGGAGTAGAAAAACGCGCACAGACCTGCAGCAGTCTGCTCCAGTCACTTCATACAGGAACACATAACGCAGCGCGAACCGTGCGTGCGTACGCGAACCGTGTGTGCGCGCTTCCACTAAAATCGCAATATCTCGAGAACTATTATAGACACCATAAAATTTTTTTTTTCAGAATAAAGGTTAAATCATAAGGAATCGTTACGTGTATAACAGAAAATCTAAAAAACTGGCCAAATCAACTAAAAATTGATTCAAAAAATTTTTTTGAATTTTTTTTGGTCAAAATTTCGACATTTTTTTTTTAACATAATACTAATTTAAACTACTTATTTGTTTCTATATTGTCTGTAAATTGCATAGAAATCCATCCAACGGTTCAAGAAATATTGATTTTTGAAATAAACACGGTCCCGATTTTCAACATGGCGTAGATGACTCAATTTTGAAAATTTTTCAAAATCCTTTTAGGCTCGAATGTATCTTACCTAGAACTAATATTTCCCAAAGTTTCAAAGAAATCGAAAGACCACTTGCAAATCTCATATTTTCTGACGGAGTCTTACCCAATTATTAATTTTTTTTTTTGAAATTTTGGTGAAGTCAAGTTAAAACATGATGTTTTTATGCTATGTTTTTATTTTTGTTAAATAAATTAATTAAGTAACAAAAAAAAATTCGTGAAAATCATCATTTTTTCGGGCCTCTGACTACCCCTAACCCCTTAAAATAGTTCCAAAAAATGCGTATCACCAATAAATGTTGAATGTATATCTATGCAATTTTTTCTTTTTAGGCCAATTTAGCCTTGGAAGTTATCCAGCTGGCTCAGCCCTAGCGGCAGTGAGGCAATGTTTTATTAGTTATGCATTCCCAAATAAACTTTGCATATTTTGTTTACTTCCGGAGCAATACCATGAAGAGTTGTATCACCGGTCACAGTACAAAGTAAACATTTCTTAATTACCTCTTAAACATCTTTTCAATTGTGGTAAAATGCTTATGTGTATAACTAGAGAAACATTAATCACTCGCAGTATTGTTTTTTATTTTGTGTTTACTTAAGAGAAAGTAAACACATTTTGATTTATTTGGTATTACATATATTACCGAATGTTTTAGGCTCAACTTCACTGCACTTCACTTTGTGTGCCTTACTAGGGTTATTTATCAATAAGTTACAGATGCAAATCCCGGTATACCGGAATATCGAGATAACGTATCTCTTTATTATTAAACATTTTTTCTATATATAAAACATATATAAAAAAAAAAAATTTTCAAAAATTTTAAAAAATGTTGTGTGAAAGGATCGGTAATCTTTTTTTTGTGAATATTATTGCAATCAGTTTTATTAGCAGGACATATTACTATCTAAAAACTAAATTACAATTTTAAAAATTTTAATCAGATGAATACTTCAAGACTAAATTTTAAATGATTTGCTATTTATTTAAACACAACAATGAATACGATCGCGATTTTTGAAGTCCTAATATAGTTTTCAACGGCCGCCGTGAAGCACCAAAATTAAGAAAAAGTTTTTCCTATTAGCGGTCGCCACTCGACAGGCAATGGCAAACCTCCGACTGCATTTCTGAATGAAAAAGCTCCTCATAAAAAAGAAAATATCTGCCGTTCCGAGCCGGCTTAAAACTCCCTCCATTTGTGGAACAACATTAAGACACACACACAAATAGAAGGAGGAGCTCGAGAACGCACCGAACATAAGTGTATGCACCAATTATTTATTTAATTCTTTTTAATTGTGTTTTCAACAAAAGATAAATCAACCGAATCAATGATATTTAAAATGTGTTAACATGACCTCTTCGGTAAACCACTATATGTAAAAGTTTTTTCAGGATGCCAAAATTACATTAGAAATATCTGGGTTCAACAGTAATATGTACGCAGTTGTAGACATAATGTTTGTGCCAGGAATGACAAAATTTTCGATCCCGACATTTTTGGGATTTTATTATTACAATCCGGGATCCTGGGTGTTATATGTTAACTATTTCCCAATAACTTTGGTAAAATAAATGTGTCTATATGGTTTAAGAATTAAAAATATTAAGTGCAAGGATTTTAAATATAGTTTTTTATTTAAAGTGAAAATTATTTCATTAACAAAGTAATAAAACAAAACACAATAAATAAATTTTTACGTATTTAATAATAGGTATTTTAGCGTAAGTGTATTTCATAATAAACCAACTTTAGTTATGTAGTTTGTGGTTGAACGAAGTTCAGATATAAAAAGTTAAAGTCAATATTGCTTTTTTTTGGTACAAAAGGGAGTTTTTCTATCTCCATTTTATATATTTTGTAAAAAATTAAAAGTCCCGAAATTTTCCGAATCCCGGGATTGATATATCTATTTGTGCTAACAATAAAATATTGCACTAATCTCATTTTTTCGCTTTCAGAAAAAGGTTAAAGCATAATTTTTCAAAATGTGTGTTGCTGTTAGTAAAATAAGAAACCTCTACGAAGAAACTTAGTTTATTAAGCAATAAATCTCGATAAATTTTTGTAGGTACATTATTTAGTGCATTGTAGTAAAAAATTAAACCTGATGATCTTCGGCAATAATAGTTTTTCGCCGTGGGACAAACTATGGGGGAAAAATAGAAATATAAACCAGAGAATATTATTATACTATAACAGACACGTGCTGCTACTTCGAGTTGGTTCTCACAGCCAAAATGGTTTTCCGGGAACGTCTAGAAAAAAGAAATACCGCCATAGTGTCAAGCTTAAACCTCAGTTGGAATAACTTTTTTTTTTGGAAAAGAAGGGAATAAAATTTGGTGTGAAATGGAAAATGTTTCAATCAGTGTGTCGAACTGTTCAAAGTTATGCGGCGAGGGTTTGGGGGTACGGAATGTTTGAGACTGTTGACAAATTACCACTGCAGTTTATAACGAAAATGTGTAAACTCCCAAGCTCTTCGCCTACTTATGCTATTTATTTAGAAACAGGTATCGAGTGTGGTCATGTTTACATGCTTGCCTTACACTTAAATTATATCCAAAAAACAACTTTGAGGCTCCCATGCCACTTAAGAAAGACATCTTGGATTTTAAATCAATTCGGATTGGATTACAATTGGGATGAAGCGGTGTTGGAAAAAAGCGAAATATTTCTAAATTGTATCAACACAGCAAAAAATGTGGAATAGAGCACTAAACAGTACGGAGAGTATATATAAAAAATTGTGTAGGTCAAAGTTATTTTAAGGATGACATAGAAAAATTTTAAATTCTATCGATTTTTAAAACTAGAATTAATTAAACTAATAAAGGAACGGACGGTAAGCCTTCAAATTTCTTCTAAATAATAATTTATTTATTTTTAAAGCATTTCTAATAATTAAATAAATGAAGTTACTATTTAAAATGAGATAAGGAGAAAACTCCAATTTGATTTCCATTTTGCCTTCGGATGCATATATATATGTATATATAAATATATTATTATATGTATAAATATATAATTTCTATTCCGATGTATAATACATATATAAATTCGATTCCGAACGACATACATTTTCCGTTCTTTTTAATTTTTTAATTATTCCGTTCTTGTATATATTTATTTTTCGGTGCATGCCTCCTCGAGACACATTCACCGAATTAGAATTTCTTTTTATTTTCTTCAGTAAAATTTCAAGACACCGATTGAATACTTTGCCACCATATTGAAATATTTAAACGGAGATATTTGTCGAAATTTCCGAAGAATTTTAGGAAAATTTACATTTGGGTTTAGATATTTATAAAAAAAAAGTAGAGCTAAATTGATGTCCTGTAATAAATGGAAGCAAAAAGAATTCAAGAAATAACTTTTGAGAAAAATATATTGTAACGAAAATTTTTCCATTTTCTGTTATTTTAAGGTGAACCCCGTGAAAGAAATAAAGCATCAGTTTTGAGTATTTTTCTTTATTGACGGTTTTTCGATTTTTTACATTTTTAAAAATGGATTTGGACTTGCAACACCGAGTTTGTATTAAATTTTGGGTTAAAAACGGATTTAATGGTGCAAAAACCTTAGAAATATTAGAAAACTTTAGAAGATATCGTCAGTCTATCAAGGATGTTGTAGACACAGTTCAATACAATGGGAAAGGCAACTTGTGAATTTTGCACCATGATAACGTACCGCCGCACAGTGCCATCAATATTTGTGAATCTTTGACCAAAAACGAGACGAATACGAGTACCATCCAACAGCCATCGAATTCACCCGATATGCCTCCCTTATATTTTTTTTGTTCAAGTCAAAAAACCACAAACGAATGCATTTTAACACCCGAAAGGAAGTAATGGGAAAAATCAATGAGGGCTCTGATCGCTATACCGAAGAAAGAGTTCCAAAAATGTTTCGGGAGCTGTATAAAATTACATTGCAGTTGATGAGGAGTACTTTAGAGACGCAATATCACATTTGGGGACTAAACATATATTTTGAATTTTCTAAATATGTTCGAGCAATTTTTTTATCAAAGTGGAATATTGCAAAAAACAAATTTCAAAATCTATACACAAATTAGAAAAATTGCACAGATTTTCATCAAAATTTGAAATCTTTTAGTCAGAACTAAAAACAAAATCTGAGTACCTAATTTCATATTCCACTAAATTTAAGAAAAAATTGATGAAATTTTTGTATAAAAAGAAAATAGGCTACACTGCCACAGAAAAAATCATCAAAAATAAACCCGAATATTGAGTCTGTTCGAACTTTCTTTATGAAACTTTTACAAAGTTTGTTACTAGGGCTAATATGGTCTTTGTTACAGATTGGACTATAGTTTTATAAAACAAAATTCATTAAAACATATATTTTGATTATTAAAAATTGGTAAAAATGTCTAAGTGCAATTTTGACCACCCCACCCACCTTCAGTTTTTCGCTCAGCCCTAATATACTCAATGCTTCGCTGTGTGAAATTGAGCCGGAACGCAGTTGATTGCATATCGAAAAACGCGTCAAATGCGCTAACTCAAATTCACACATAGTTATACACTCGGGAATTTGCGGTCATTTTTCTTCTCTTACAGTTATGCTGTTGATTTGACTGCAATTTCGCTTGCAGCTCGATTGTTGAGGAAATGAATATTACATAACTTTAATGCAGAGCCTAACTATGCTCTAATCGTTTTTTTCTTTATTAGCTTAAAGCTACATATTTATATACATTTTTTCTTAGTTTTGTAAAACTGATATTTTAAATACTTTTTAATTGCGAAATCAAGTAATTTTCAATGGAATTCCTTGGCCAGAGTGTTGGTTATTTGCAGTGGCAACCGCTTCCTTATTACAAAACTGAGTTTGCTTCTTCAGCAAAGCTGCAATAAATAACTATTGCCTTCGTCTTTTTGTAAACGCAGTAAGTAGCAAGCACTTCGACTTCTTTGTAGATGCCGTGAGAGGCATCCCAGCACAACAACTGCGAAGATTGACTGCCCAGACCGCGCTGTGTCGTCTGCTACTTTTTGAGTCGGTAACAGTCTGCCTCACTGTTGCTGCCCTACTGTTTTTGCCGCGTCCAGTACTTTGGGCTGTGTTTCGCCTTTGTGTTAATGTGTCAATGTGTTAGTAAGTCTTCAGAGTTTTGCCATTGTTTTGGCTTCTGCGCTTTTTTCATTATCTACTCCTCCAGCCCATATACAAAACTGCAAATTTTATTTCGGATTTACTGACTTAGTGAACTTTCACTGCAAGCAGTCGAGAAATAGCTGGCAGACAATAGAAATATTTTCTTGCTTTGTTGCTTTTTTCTTTATTTCAAAGTAAAATATTACACATGCAATCTATTTTGTAATCAAAACAATAGTTAAAACAGTATGAAAAAAAAAACAATTGCACTTTTGGGCACTTTACTCACACGCTTGAGCTAACTCGTACAAAAGGCACTCCGCAAAACAAATAAAAAAATCTAAAAAAATAAAAAAAAACATGTGAAGATTCACCACCCATGCATATGCATAATAGATGCACAATTGCAGCCTGTAACTCAATTTTGCAATTTGCTTCACTGATTTTTCTTTCACTTACTTTACAAACATTTTTTTTTTTCTAATATATTTATCATATTTATTTTCTATTATGTAATTTCCACCACTACCTGCTGGCGCTAGCTGAGGAAAAAATAAATGAGCGCATAATTTTTTGTAGTTAAAAGTAAAATGCTTTAAATGAAAATTAAAATGCACCATACAAAAGACTTAAGTAGCGAACTTGCGCGCGCAGACAAAAGGGCAATATTAATTATAGACTAAAAGTTTTGACCCACATTGTGCGATTACGGAGAGATAAAATAGTGCTTTAAGCCAGACAATTCGACAGCCACACAAACTGTAGGCTATGCGGCATTCCGTAAGTCATGCAGGCCGACAACCATGCAACTGTCTGGCAGTTTCATGCAGCAGAATATCACAAGACAATTGGCGGCTAAACGTTAACACTCAGCTATTAACCCATCAAAGGCACCAACTGAAAATTGGAAATTATGCAAAGAAAAAACACTGCACTAATATTCAAATTCAATAGCAACCCAAAGGCAGAAATATTCAGGCGAAAGTTCAAAAAGTTAATTGCAATGGCCCTGCTGCGCGCACAGTGGTGCCAAATCGAAGATAAGTGGAAAAAAGTCGATGTCCCATAAATAGGTAGCTCAAATGAGCTGAAAACCCGTATATAGAAATCTTGTGAATAATTTAAATCATATTAGAGAGAATTTCTGACAAATAAAATGGTCGAATAATGGAATGGTTGGCAAATTTTGAAAAAAAAACATTAATAAATACCTATTGATTAAAAAAGTTAAGAAATTGTTGTGAAAAATAATATTTCATAGCGGCTCCATATACTTATATAAAATTGCTTAATAAAATTGAATTTTTTTCAACCAATTACCGACCAGCGATACATTTTCTCAATAGTTACAGGAAAATACTTCAAAATAATAATAAATTAAAGCAAGCTTATATGTTTTTAACTCCATAAAAACACTGTTCGAACTAGTGGAAAATAACTTTTTAACTCCTATTTTCAGTGGAATGAACCGGCTTTGAACCGGATGAATCACTTGTTTTTACTTATCAACTAAAAAATTATTCGGACCGAAATTTTTCACAAATGTTTGAACCGAACTGGAAACTGGAAATTTTTGTATAAGATTTATTAAATAAACAAAAATAAGTTTTTAAAAAATTGTTGCCCTTTTTTCTATTTTCCGTTTTTTTTCCTTTTTTTGCCATCTCGCAATATCAGATGCAAAAATCAATCAACTTTACTCATCTAGCGAAAGGCCATTCTTATTAAACGTTTACTAAAACCATTTAGACACATCTGCTAGTCTTAACAGCAACAGACAACTTCTCAGATTTTTTCTGACGATTACGCATCATACAAAGAAATCGGACGATTTTTTAAAGGCTATATATAAATGGCTAATAAACAAAGAAATAATAATAATTAATTTTTTCATAAACTTTTTTCGCTCAGGAACCACCGTTAAATTTTTTCCTTACGTTTTGGTTCAAAATGTCTTCTACGATTTTTGCATATGATGACAGAGTTGATAAATTTTTAGGCAAAAATAATTAAAAATTATGAAACAAATATAATTGTTAATAATTAAAAAAAAACTTTCCGTAACCACTGGTCACTCACCACAACAACAATTGCGGCTTTGTGGCAATCTTGTAATGCTGTGAAGCTGTAGGCAGTGATTTTTTTTCGTTTTTTCTAAATACAATTTTATTTATTGCATCCACTATTTTCGGTGCATTAAAAAAAGTGAGACTAAAACAAAAAAGAAAATATAATAAAAGTAGCCGAAAACACAATGAATACTACAAGTAGTAAAAACTGAGGAATTTAGCTAGTCTGTTACGCCTGTGCAGCTTTCACATGAGCCGCTTTGTTAATGTATGAAATGAAATCTTTTTATATTTCATACTCATCAGTGGATAAAGCAGCGCATGACGCGGGTGGAAATGACAGCATAATTGCACACATATGCAAGTGCATACATATATGTGTATGTATGTATAGTATAAATGCACTAAAAGCGATTTAAAGCTCAATGAACAATGCGCCAAGGCGATAAGAGCACCAACAACAGTAAACTACTGTAAGCAGTGGCAGCTGCCGTCATAGCGCACGCAGTGGGATGCCGTGACTGCCAACTTGCCACACCAAGCAATCAACGAAAAAGTGTGCGAATTCATGTACAATAAAGGCTTTATACATACATATTTAAGTATGGAGGACAGACAATACAACAGCTACCCATTAAAAAATGTGCTTATGAGTTTATAAGTATGTAAGTACTGCAACCAAATCTGGCACAGTATCCCCGCATCAGTCGCAGCAGCCCAAATTGACAAATGATTGCGTTACTTTACGCCGCTATGATGGCAGATAGTGGCGTCACATTGTTGCCTTGTGTGTACATAAATTGTGCTGTGGTTGGTTGCACATGCGACAACGTGCCCTGTTTGAGTGCTTATGCCCAGGAATACTTACATTGCATTGTACTATATGTATGTACTTATACATACAAACATAAGTACCAAAGAGCCTATAAGCATGCACGAGACGCGAGTGTGATTATGGGCACTCATGCAAATGCTTATAAGCACACTCACCCATGCATATGTACATTCAAACCTACTGTAGCCTATGCTATGCTCAGCTTTCATGCGCACACATATCATATGATTGCTTGAATTGACTTCATTAGGGTCTCATTATGTGCATAAATAATTGTCATTCGTAAATTATGTGAATTTTCTCAGTTTCATAATTGACTATCGCAATATTTTTTTTGGTTTTTTTTTTTTGCTGTAGTTTTCAGTTTTAAGATTTGGCGTTTTGACAAGACATGCTTTTGCTGCAACGGCAGCTGATGTGAAATTGCTTAATTAAGTCATTATCTTTTGTTGGTGGACTCGTTTGTGGGTGTGACATGGTTTTCAATTGCATTTTTAGTTTAATTGAAAATTTTGCGCAATATGAATATTTCTTTCGACATTACAGTTATTCTTTATCTATGCTAAATATAAGTTAGATGAGCTGGTGTTCAACAGTTTTTTGTTGTCGCTCAGAGATTATTTACCAGAATTCATAGTTTTACTTATTAATAATAAAATAATTTAAAGAAAGAAAAATACAAACTTACAGCATTTACTTATTTATTTTCTAATAGTTTTTCGAAAACTTGTTTTTTTATGTTTCCGAAAAGTTGAGTGATAGGCAACACCGGTTAAGGTTCGGTAATACATGCAATACCTATCGAAAATGTAAATAAATTTACATACTTAAGTAGCCAAGAAACCCTAGGCGGAGGCACGACTGTGGAGATCGAACACAGGATATTGAAAACCTGGTCGCCTTTCTCCACACTTAAATGTATATAACTACCAACAGTTGACTCTAAGAAGTTGACGACCAGAATAAAGCTGCGGATTTTTAATCCGAATATTAAGTCTCTTCTAACTACTAGATGTCTGTGAAACGTGAACTGTCTCAATCGCAAAAAGAATTCAAACTTTTATAAATCGCTGCCTAAGAGCAGCTCTGCGTATCTTTTGGCCTCATAACTGGATATCGAATGACAAGCTCCTTACTCGAAGTATTCAAAAACCAATTGAAATTGAGATTCGCGGACGAAAATAGAAAATGGTTGGTCAAACCATCCGTAAAACCTGCTACTGACAGCAACAGAATGTCGGTGGACTGGAACCCACCAGGCTCTCGTCGTTAAGGACGAAAGAAATATGGAGGTGAGGCCTATTTAATAAAATCACAACTGTTAAAAGCTGCAAATCGACCGCAATGCAACTTATTTGTTTCGGCAGATTGCGCTCCCGGGTGGCGCTCTAGCAAATAATAATAATAATACATGCAATAATAACAGCAATACAACGAAAAAGGCTATGAATGTTACATACGCCCATTAATGATTTGGAGAAATCTAAAAAAATTCGACCAAATTCAGAAAAGTTATTCATTCTGTTACTTTGTTCACCCAAGGTCGTCCGTAGGTGCTCAAAACTGCCTATTTTATTTTATTTCGTCGGTGCTCAGGCAATTGAGAGTAACCTTGAAAGATCAATTTGTGTCCGGAGTCGTGCAGAAAAAAAGTGCGGGCGAGTTTGTGTAAACTGTCAAATTGAGCTGTTTACTATTTGAGTTGAATTTATCTGTGCCCCATATCGAGCCACTAACTAATTGCTGATATTTTCATGTAAGAAAATTTCCTAATAAATTACTTTTTGAGAAGTTGATATTTGTTTTATCAATCTCTCATTCTCTTTCTTGCTATCCATCCACCATTGTAACTATGAATGTTCAATATTATTACCTACTTATCATAAAATTTTGCCCATAAAAATTTATGGCACAACCTATCAATTATAATGGTATGCGTAGTTCAACTGCTTATATACATATTTACTAACCACTTTACTTATTGCAAAATATTTCTTACATTGTTACATAATTGTATTATTAGAGCCGTATTAAAAGTCTGTTGCCACGTGTCAAGGCAATATTTAAACTGAAAAAAATAGATGATTACTTCGATTTATAGTTTTGAAGGTGCGCTAAAAAAAATTCGAATATCATTTAAGCTTTTTAAAAGAAAAAATGGTTATTGAAACATGTATGTAATTGAAAAGGAAAACAATTATTTGGAAAATGCAATCGAATGAAAAAAGATATTGAAAAAAACTCAATCAAAAAATAATTATTTGGAAAATGTAAAAAAAATAAGAAGTTGAGTTAAAAAACTCAATTAAAATACGGACGTACAACAACGAAGCTAAAAAAATTATTTAAAAAAAATTTTATTGAATTAGAAATTAAAAACCAACAACAAACTTAAACACAGATTTAATTAAAAAAGTATAATTGAAAAAAAAATCATCGTCATCAAGTAGCGATGACAGTTCGGGGTGAGCTTTAGGTTCGTCCATAATCCCCTTCCAATCTGCATGGTGCATAGTAATAGACTTCCAGTTCCTAACTCGTAGATTTTTCAGAACGGCTATAACTTGAAGGTCCCACGTGCAGTAGGCGAAAGCTTACAAAGAGCTGTAGAGCCAAAAGATGATGATAACTTGGTCAAGGTCAAGCCAAGTTAACCTTAAACATTTTCGGGCTCAGGTCGTTAGAGAGTTTGTTGTTAAAAAGAATTTTTGAGGTTGGCTTTCCTCCATGAAAAAAATATTAATGAAATAAACTCTAAAAAATGTAATTAAAACAAGTGTTATATAAAATTCGTTTTTAAAAAAATGGAGATGAAAAATATCAATAAAACATTTTTTTTGCATTATATAAGCTGTACTTATGATTTCTTGTAAAACATCTAAGCTATGGCTGCGGTGGCCTTAAGCTAAATATTGCTTAACCAAAAGAAAAAAGTAGAAAATTTAAATAGGTTGTAGTAATGATTTTTGATTAGATTTTTTCGTATATATTATAATATTTTAAGTAGCTTGAATAAGTTATGAGGTTGTCTAGAGTTGGGTTTGTAAAGAAGCTCGTTTACTTTGTATTGGGTAGGGAGCTTTTATACTGGTTGAATAATTTACATTTTCTAAAATGTGTTCTATGTTTATTAGGGATCTTTTTCAGTATCTGCATATATTGGTAGCATTTTTCTCTATTAAATGTTAGTTTGATTAAGGGGTGTGTCCTAATATTATTCTTTCAAGTTTTACTAGGTCTTTTCTTGCTACCTTAGTTGAAAGACAAACTCCATAGTATTTCTGCCATGAAAAAGCTCCTCATAAAAACCATCTGCCTTTCGTAGGCGGCAAAAAACTGAAGGTCTCTCTCTCCATTTGTAGAAAAAAATCAAGAAGCACACCGGAAATAAGGGAAAGGGATCAGTCAAACACCAAACAAAATAGCCAAAGCGCCAATTACATACATATACAATAAACATATAATAGAAAAGAAACCCGCACTAAACTCACTAAATTTCTTTAAAAGTACAACTAAAAAAATTAATCAATGGAAAACGTTTTTAAGAAACATGTATATATGTAATTATGTAAAAGCAAAAAATTGTATAAAACAATTAAATTAAATCCAGATTAATTTAAAATAATAAAACTACAAAAATCTTCAACTAAAAAAGTTAAATTTAGTTAAAAAAGCTTGAATTGTTCAAATATTTAAAATATGAATTTAAATTAAAAACACTTGAAAAAATGCAATTAAAAAAAAGTAATTAAAAAATGGTTCGAAAAGATTAATTGGGAAGTAATTAAAAAGTAAAATTTAATTAAAAACGGATTTATTAAAAAAAATTTAATTGAAAAAATTCTGAAAAAAAAAATATTACAACCATTTGTTTGGAAAAAATTTAATTAAGAAGGGATTTCTTTACAAACAAATTTTTTCCCCCAAAGTAACGGATTTGCCATTTAATTAACAATTATACTTTTTATAAGAGCATTTATGCGTTAGTTAACATTATTTATACAACTGTCAATAAAATTCATTTTAAAAATACATTATATTGTAGATACTGGATCAATTTCTTTTAACAGCTAAGTGATATTTCTAAGATTGTGATTTATATAAGGTCGATCGGTCGCGTGTGTTAGAGTCGACGGGCTCGCATGAGTTCTTGTGTAGGAAGTACATTTACTTCTTTGTTGCAGTGTGTTTCTATCGTTGTCTGCAGTTATTATGGGTTGGGTGCAGTTATTATTCTTAAAATTTTAGATTGCTGTCCTTGTATAATATTAGTGATCGATTATTTAGCTGTTCCCCATAGTTGTATTTCGTAAGTCCAGATAGGTTTTATAATTGTTTTGTAGATTAAAACTTTATTGTACAAGGACAAAGTAGCCAACATTGCACTTACGTCAGTAGGCACTGGAATGTCAGCAGTGTATAATTGTAAAGAAGTGGTCCGAGAACGCTACCCTGTGGAATTCCTGATGTAATTTTTCGGAGTGATGAACTATTGTCGTTAAACTTAACGAAGATATGTCAGTCCGATATGTAACTATGTGATCAGTCCTTTGTGTCAAACCTTGTCAAATGCCTTTTCTATGTCCAAATAAATGCCAAAACAAAATTTCTTTGCGTCTATCTCACTTAATATTTTATGTGATACTCGGTGTATTTGTTGTATTGTCGAGTGTTTTTGTCTGAAACCAAATTGATGGTCAGTAATCATTTTGTGTTGCTCAATAATTGGTCTTATTCTAACAATGAGCAGCTCTTCGAATATCTTTCTCATAATAAGAAGTAGGCTAATTGGTATATATGATGATGATATTGCTAAATCCTTGCCAAGTTTGGGAAAAGCAACTATTTCCGTTATTTTCCAAACCTTCGGAAAATATTAAAGCCTAAACATAGCGTTAAATATGTTACGTATATAGGTTATTGCGCGAGATGGTATTTGTTTTGATATAAGTCCTGTGATTTGGTCAAATTCAGAGGATTTTTTTGGTTTTATATCAGTCTTTATTATTTTTTTTTTGGATTTCTCGTGTAGTCACCGACCTTAATTTATAATCTTGAATATGAAATTTAATTTTAAAAAATGTAATGAAAGAAAATATTTCTTTTATTCATTTCAAACACGTATTTAAAAAAACGTAGTTGACGAAATATAATATCAGTAAAGGAAGAATTGTTCAGAAAATGTAATTGCAAAAAAAAATTATTTCGGAAAAACATTATTTAAAAACGGAATTCTTTAAAACTAATTTAATTAAAAATAATTTAAGGAAAGACAATATTTTTGTTTTAGTTTAGTAAACGGATTTATTTAAAAAAATTTTCTTGTTAAACCAAATTAGTGATATTAATTTCTTTATATTTATTAAAGCCACGTATTTAAAAAATTTAATTGAAAAACAAAATATATCAAAAAAAAAATATAAAAAAAAAAATATATGAACAGAATTCAAATAAAAATGGATTTATATATACATATTTTAATTGGAAAAGAAATGAATAAAAAAATATGTATGGAGAAATTTAATCAAAATGGATTTATTTAAAAAAAAATTGCATGAAAGAGCTTTTTTTTAATTTATTTAAAAATTCACATTCAAAATATGTAGTTGAATAAAATTAAACAAAAAAAATTATTTAAAAAAATGTAATTGAAAAAAAGTATAAAGAGACAACCAATATATTGAAAAAAAAAAATCGTTTAAAAATATATCAAAATGTTGTATATTATTTCAAAACACTGAGTTGAAAAAAAATAGTTAAACAAATTTTGTTGAAAAAAATTTCATTTATTTATAATTAAAAAAAATTAGGTGAAAAAAATATTTTTTTTTAGAAGTTAAGAATATTATTTCGTTTTTGTTCATTATTTAATGGCCATACAATTTTTTTATCTTATTGTGGGCTGATCATAAAATTTTGCCCATAAAAATGTATATTACACTACAACCTAGCAACTGTAACGGTACGCGCGGTTCAACTGCATACTTAAAATTCACCTTTTATTACAAAATAGTTCTTGCATTATTACATAATCGTGTTATCCGGGTACGAAATAGTACTCGTAGATTGAGTTTGCTCACTTCTTTGCAGTAAAAGCACATCGCAAATGTTTTATTCATAGAAAAATACATACATACATAACTATATTTAGCAAACATATTTGCAGCTTGAGTAGATTTATTGCTTTCATCTGCATCATTGTTTTGAATCCCCCAGACAATGCTCTTTGCCCATTGATACTTGATGTCAATGCATGCATGAATGTCTAATGTTAACAAATGCTGTAAAAAAAATATTACTTATTCAAACTTGCATGCATTCTGAACGATTCGCATTAAATCTTCTCTAACTTAGCCAAGCACAGACTTTCTTACATAATCGCCAAGCAAAGAGGAAATCAACTAAGTATTAATCCGATTACATAATCGTTGACATTTAACTGCTTGTGGTAACAAATTTATTGTCTCTTCGTTGCCTGCTTGAGATTACATAAGCCAAAGCCCCTGAGCACAATGATGGCAGCATCGTCTGCAAAATGTAGTTAGTGATGTGTCTAGTATTGGCTGGCCACTGCGAATTTATTTACTGGTGCGCTGTCATTTCCCATCCACCAATCAATATTGAACTATTTTTAAGTTTTTTATTATTTTGTCGCTGAATACCCGCACACTGCTGGTTGCATCATTTCGGATATCAATCAACAACGTGGATATATAAATATTTTTTTTTTGGTCAAATTTAACAATTTTCGTCTCATCGAAAACAGAAAGTTTCAAATGTTTTGTGGCTGAAGGCATAAAATCGCAACTAAATTTTATGAGCATCGGCAATGAAGGAAGACTTTCATAATAAAAATCAATAGCAAATTGTATTTGGCTTTTAGTGTCAGTAACAAATAAGCCAATTGAAGGGTTGTTATTACTGAATTAATTACCCACCTTCATGGTTGGCAGAGTCCTACTATTTTACAAACCACTTACTTTCGTGTTTAGGAGTTTAACTGGTGAAATAACTAATTGGGTTTTAAATGTATTTTATACTGTTTCGTTTGATTAACAAGGCCATAATTGATTAAAACATCAGTTTTATTAATCTTGTTTTAATGGAAAAGTAAGTGGTGTTTGAGTGGCTCGCTCTTCCTTAGGGCAAAATATAAACACAAGGGAAATACAAACAAATTATTTTTCTTTTATAAATACGATAGCTATTTTAAGCGGCAGTACAATAATAAAAAATGCTGGAAATGGATGATTGTTTACTTGGAATTAATTAAAAAATATCTGTCTGATAAGGTTGAAATAAGGTAGATGACATGAGGTAGAGTTCACTTGGTGCTTACAGATACCCAGGAAAGAGTGAAAGTATTATTACTACAAGTACTTAAGCCTTGCGATAATTTGGCCAATCAGCTGCCACGATCAAGATTTTGCCACAATTAACCAAGTTTTCTAGGAAGTACTTTACTTCATATGCACAGGCTTCGAAGTGTGTGGCATGCACATGGAAAGGCCTAAATTGATTCTATCTTTTCCTTATCTGTACAGCTCCTAGAGAAAAGTTATAGGAGTCTCGCAATAAACATATGAACAATAAATTAGTGTCGCGCTAGTATTACCATGCTGAGCATTATACTACGTTTTGAGAGCCTCAGTATTTACTTAGAATTAGAGCATAAATTATGTCAGCAGCTTCTCTATATTTTTCTTTAACTTGTAAAAGTCGAGAGACTTTTATGCCCCTTGCTCTCGATGGACCAAGTCGCCAGTATGAATTGAAATTGTACCAAATTCGAAAGTTTGTAAGGATTGGGGGAAACTTTAAAATTTTTTAGTACATTTTGAACTAACCGTGACCCATGCGGATTGCATATATCTCCGCTAGTACCTGATTTAGCTCTGTAAGAAAAAATTGGTTTATGGGCGAAAAATTCTCATGCATGGGTGTATTCAAAAAGTAGGGGACTTTTTTATTTGTCTCGAAAGATATTTGGTTATTTGTGATATAGTATTCATTGTGTTTAAATATTTGTCTAGTTTTAATATTATAAGCCAATTGGCAGCACCTAACCAAAGAAAGGAAGGCAGGGAAGTAGGGCGGAAAAGAAGATGTCGTTTCGTTAAGTTTGCCATTAGAAAGAAGAAAAAGGGATAACTGTGAATACATTCCTTTTTTTTCTTGGTGTGCATTGTTTTTCTGATTGTCGAATCGATCCTTGATTTTTGTTGAGCGACATCAAATGATTGTGTGTAGTGTAGAGAGATAATGAAATCAACACAACAGACTGATAAAAATTACATATTAAAAAATTTTTATCTTGCCTACTTCAAAGGAATCCCCCTCAGATATAATACACATGTGGCGCCGCTTTTCTCATTCCTACGGACTGGTCTCTAATATAATACAATCAAGGAACTAAAAAAGAGGCCTCTATTTTGTCTCATTGGGCGAAGATGGGTGATCCGATAACGGTAGCGTTTAGTGCCAAAAAAATTCACATTTCTTGATAAATTTTTTTCGAAAGCGTAGCATTGCCGTACACCAGAGCACGTCTAACTCTGTATCTGTCAAAACAAAAAAAAATTGACATATTATATGTATGTACTATAGATATATGGTAAACATATGGTCAGAACAGGTATGCCAACTTAACAAAAAGATCGCAAATCGAATGTACGTTACCTGCGAAATTTGAAAAGTCACATTATGTTTTCAACACATCTCGTATGAGAAAATATTTTCCGGTCAAAAAGGCTTTGCTCTGAGATTTTTGCCATAAAATTCATTTTTGGGTCCCTCGTAAATAATTGGAAACTTAGTTTCCCATTAATTTTTTTTTTTTTTAACTTAAAGCAGATAAGTCTGGTATTAAAGTGCGTAGTTGGAATTATTCAAAAGCCAAAATTGGAAAAAAATATTTGTTGTATTGTACTTTGTTTAAGTCACTTTCATTATAGCACTGATTGCCTTTTAAATGTATAGCTCAGTGTCATAATTCACTTCTTTGTTGATGTTCAAGTAATACATTGTTGTTGCCGGCTCTAGTTGTAGCTATTCTAAATAGGTGATTTTTACTTTTTTTTACTTTCAACAGATTTTGTTTTAGTTCACACCAAATATAAGTGACAAATATCAAGCTTCCATTAAAATGCCAGCTAAGAGGCATAGCTCGAATTGCGGCAAACAGTGAGAGGTCGCGAATTTTCAAAGCCACCAAAACCGTTGGCCACTAAAACCCTGGATACATACATTTTCTCAATGCAGTACACAGCGGTATAGATACTCGTAGGTATTACTATGTGCATGTGTATGTATGTTTTACTCAATAATGAATTGCTGAAATTACGGCCTTTGTGCTGCCAATAACCACAAACTAAATCTTAAATCAGTCGTCTAAGTGTCTGCGATTGCCGTTGCTGCACTTTGATTGAGTGATTAACTAATGTGATATTTTAATGTGACACATATTACAAATTAATTTGACACCTTAAGGCAGTTAAGCAAGTTAGTAACTCTTATAGAGGAATTAAATAAATTTTAAAAGCATTTAAATTGGGTGCCTGGAATAAAAAATAGAACTATTATTTAGTTATTAGAATATCAAAATAAGTAAACTGCATCTAAATAAAACAAAAGCGAATATAAGTTTCCTAAGTCATGCTAATACAAAGTGGCGCAAAATTAATCACCATATCGGAAGATTTTTCATTTTGGCAAATGGTGTCGTATTTCAACTATATTTGATACTTGTGAAGCAGATAGCTGCAGTATAGAAACAGATAAGCAATGGAGTGCGTATTGGTCAAAAAAAATATTTGCATCACTACAAATCATTTTTTTCTTTAATTTATAAAAAAGTTATTCAAAACCTTAAACAAAAACGAAATTGTTTTTAAGTTTTAACAATATATATTTTTTCACAACATTTTTTTTTATTTTTTCTTACAAAAATACAATTTATAATACAACAAAAACCATATAATTTAAAGTTTACAAATTTTTACAAATTAAAACCAAATATAAACTTAGAATCAGAAACTTTATAAAAATTTCGAGTACGCAGTTTAATATTACATTTAACTTTTGGTAGTAAAGGTTCTTTCAAAAGTGATGCCTAGATGTCAGTAGTGAATATTTCCAAGAAGGAATATTTTCCTTATGTCATCTTTGACATTTGTCTAGTAGGCAGATGCACAACTTTACACTATAGAACAGCGCGTTAAAATTATCGAAGCTTTTTATGAAAATGGTTGATTCTTAAGAGCAACATAAATATCACAAAATTCCGGATTTTTTTTGGTGGAATAATAATCCGAATGAGTTGCCAATACAAAGGTTGGTGAAAAATTGCAAGAAACTGGTTGTGCCGAGAATAGAAAAAAAACAAACTGATTGAAAATTAAAAGTTCTGTTGAGAATATTGCTGCTGTAGCGCGTCGATTCCTCGACGTTCTCCACAACCAGGCATTGATTAGTCGACTATTTGGCGATTTTTGCTTGCCAACATGCCGACGTGCCTACCATGGCAGGCATTTAAATGATGTGATTTTTCTATATAATTCTTAGGAGCCGATTAAGACTTTGAATAGATGTGACGAAAACTTAGAGAATCTAAGCTTTAACATTTTTTCATTTTAAAACAACATCTAGGCGCCTCTTTTGAAAAACCCTTCGTAATAAAGTGAATGTTCGGAGAGACTAAATAATCGAGTTGATTTTTGATAATTTTTGTTTTACTGACAATGTTGTGTATTTTCTCCATACACAAATTTTTTGAGCATTCTTTATATAAAAGAAAAGGGATAATGACGTCAATAAAAAATAATATCAAAAAGCATCTCGAGTTTTGAAGCACTTTAAACTGACGCAAAATAAATAGTACCGAAATCGAAACAGCTGCAAAACAAAAAACAAAAAAAAACATACAGAAATTTTCCAAAAATTATTTAAAACTGTTGGCTAAAAAACTTATTTTAATTGAAACATTTTTTTTTTGCTAATTTGATCATTTTTTTATTGACGGTGTTGGGTGAGTTTTTCCATATAAAAAATCTTCGAGCACTCGTTAGAAATAAATTTGAAAAAACCCAGCGTAATTTTTGAGCCCACTGAAACTTTCATTTTATTGCACCAAAACTTAATGAACTAAGGCAGCATTTCCAAATACTTTTGACAAAAATCTGGTTAAAAAGGGTGAAGTTTTGAAAAAAAAAATTTTAATTTTTTTTAATTTGCATAAAGTAAATTATTATTACATATTATTATTATTAGTTGCAAGAGCACCGGCTTTGAGGGCAAAGAGTGGGAAAGTTTGAAATGTAAAAAAATATAAACAACAAAAAAAATCTGTTGTTGAAAAACAAAGAGTGAAATGAGCCTAAAGTCCCATTAGTTCAAATCTGCCCTTACGAAATTCTTTCACTTAAAGTTCCGTATCTCCGTAAGTTTTCCCTGATTTGATCTTTTTGTTGGGTAATGAACTATTATTTTGAACCCAAGTAATTTAAATAAAGTTGTAAATAATAATAATATAAATAAGTAAATAGAAAATAATAATGTAAATAAGTAAATAGATAAACCTTGTCAAAATGTGGTGCCTTTATAATAAGCCACGTACAACAGAAAAAAAAAGAAAAAACAAAAAACAAAAAACAAAAAAAAACATAGAAAAAATGGCACTTCCCAAAAAAACTTTTTTTTTCGGTTTGTTGCCTAGAGTAAACAATGTAATAAGAAAATATTTGAATGCGGATATCAATTGAAAGTTATAATTTTGTATAAAAATTTGTATACCGAATTTAATAAAAATTTTAATTTTTTCGACTTCTGCGCAAAATAAATGAAAAACTATCATGTAAACAGATGATGTGCTGAATAAAGAGGTTCCCAGATTTGCAGGACCCAAATTCAATGAGAAATTCCATTTAAAAAAATAGTAACAATAACTTCAACTCAAAATATTTCACTTAAAAAGGCGTAGTTACGTACGTTGGCAATTAGGCTGGTATTCAAAAAATATTAATTTTTTTCTATCAAACTTCACTATTATATAAATGTAATATTAAATTTAAAAAAAAAAATGAAACAAAAATAAATAAATCAAAATTTTACTTTAAAAACTGTGTAAATATTTTTTTGTGGTTTTCGCATCATTACACTTAGATTTTGCGTAAATTTTGCTTTTATGCCGCTTCATTGTGCGCACAATTAGCCTCATTCGAAATGGCATTCGCGAAACCAACATTCGAAATAGAGCCAATTTTTAATGTGGCATGATTTTTGAAAATTAACAAACACACGCTCTTGCCAACAAACCTACATACATACGTACATATAGGCATATGTATTTAGACTTGTATGTATGTATTGGTGGCCGCGTACCATGAAATAGGCGAATATATGTAAAGTAATCCGGTTGTTAATGTTCAACAAGTTAGCATACAAAATTTGTAAATATAAAAATTGCAAAGAAGTTTCTTGGGTGAAAGGGGGCGTAATACAACTCATTTATCATATTCATATGTTTCCCGCATGTTAGGCTTTTCCTCCTTTTTTATTATACTTTGTTCATTGAATGTCTGCATGTTGTATTTTGTGGCTTGTATGATTTTACTTTTAATTGCAAAAAATATGTTTTTGCTGCAGTTACTTGAAACGAAGAAGACGCATATATGTATGTAATGGGTCTGCTAAACTCTCTGAGTCATACATACATATGTGGATAAGTACAGTCTGTAAAAAATATAGCCCATGAGCGATTCCATGTCAAGTGATCCAAGTATTTTGGACATTATCGTAGATTTTTCGGAAAATTGGTTTATTTGCAGGCTTGAGTAGAAGCTGAAAAACTTAAAAAAAAAATTTAATTTTGAGTATTCCTCAATGTTGAAAACTTTGGTACAGAGTTTTTTAAAGTGAAATATCTACGATTCCTTTTAACATTCCTCCATTTTTTTTCTAATTCTTTAGAATAAAATTTTATTAAAATTGTTTTTTAATTTTTTTAATTATATGATTTTGTTGAAAATTTTTGAAGGAAAGGTCACAAACAACCAACCTCACTCTCCTCGTAATTTTTTTTTCTTAATTTTTCAAAAATAACTTGAACTATGCTCAGTAATCTCTGGAAGTCTCATAAAGAGATTCTCATAACTTTTCCAGTTATATAATATTTAAATACGTACAACGGAGCCAGCGAAAAACTACGTGCGTACTAGCATTTCGCTGGATCAGTATTTTTCACTTAGTTGCTATACGAATTTGAGTATGACTCAAAAAGTAATGGAAATTTCATTCTGATATTGGAGAGATTACTAAGCGTACTTTCAGCATTAAATGAGAAATACAAAAGCAATTTGAGGAGGGTGTTTTTCAAAAATCACAAAACAACAAGCAAATAATTTGACCAAATTTAAAGCAAAAATATATAATTTTTTTTTTAATTCTTATGTTTTTATTCATTTTCTCCATAATTTCGTCAGATTTTTAACACTTTCCATATATTCCACAAATTCTTGACTTTCTTCACATTTTTCGAATTTTCTTCTTAGAAATTATATTTTATCTTAAAAAATAAAAAAAAATATAAAAAATAAAATAAAATAAAATATTTCACTTTAAAAAACTATGTGCCAAATTTTTCAACGTTGAATGAATCTCAAAATTATACAATTTTTATATTGTTATAAATGTACTTATATAAAATATTGTATTTTCATTTTATTTCTTATTAGACTCAACCTTACAAATAAACCAATTTTCAGAAAAATAGAGGACAATGTCCAAAACACATGGATTGCTTCACATCGAATCGATCATATCCATTTTTTGTTATTGTTTTGCAAATTTTTGTGCAAAAATAAGTAATTTTATTATTTATTGTAGTTTTTAAGTATTATATCTTGTCTCATACTAAGAGAAATAACTACTGAATAAAAAAATTAAATTTTTGTTGTTCTTTTCATTTTCAGGTAATACCTACTGATACTATTTTAAAGGTTTATCAATGATGACAAGATTTTTCCGGTGAAGGAACTTTCTAAGGATTATACACTTTTCCTGTCACGTTAGCATTACCATGAGGTACAATTTTATTTAAATATCAGAAGTTTCATTTTTGTTAAAAGAAATCCCAAAAAATTAAAAAGGAAAATATGTAAATGGTGCACCAAAATTGTTAAAGCATTTTGAAATTCATGATAAATTTTATATGCTAACGGGATTTTCAATAACAGCATAATAATTTTATATTTAAACACAAATTATTTATTTTTTGAGCTGGCAATGTAAAAAAGTCATTCAAGACGTAAATTTCTATTATGGTGAAATTCACAAATTAGCTAAGATTATTATTGTAATTATTAAAAATTACTACTGAAACACTGAGTATTTGGTGAAATAGTAAATCGATTAAAGCCAACATATGCATAATTTCATTCCCTTCGGTTAGGCCCTCCCATACGGCCCGTATCGTCATAGCGTAATCGAGTATTATCTACGCTGATGCATGGCAGTCGCCTTGCTTCTAGTACTATGATAGTACGCTTGTTACTTGCTTATACTTTTCTATGCGCTTCCGCAGATTAAAGTGCGAAAATGCTCGATGAATTAATTAAATTTACAAAAGCGAAGGAAATACCAGAATATATCTTCCACGAAAGTGCAGCTCCCGCAAGCTAAAGACACACTCACCTAGATGGTGTAACTCTGAATCCATTGATGATATGGAACAAAAATACCGAAAAAATACTCAAATTCATTAAAAGCTTTCACATATAGGCTTGCGGTCAAGCACAATAGACCACATAAGAGGTCGCAGTACACCAAGTCCCAATAAATTTAACCCTAAAGCACACAATTTGAAAAATGACAAATTCACACAAATGAGCCTCTGAGGCTCATATATAAGAAAAAGTAAATATATTGATGAAATGGTATTTTTATAACTCAAATCTTTATTTCATGAAAAAAAAAACATAAATTGACAAATTTTTATTCATTACATATTTAATTCATTTATTGTTTTCGCAATTTTGGCAAATTTTGGTTGTTTGAGAATGCTCATTACAGACGTTTTTGTTACAAATTTTACAACATTGCTTTTGCATTCTTGCTTTTTTTGAAGGGCAAATATAACAACGTTTTCTTTTATTATTGTTGTCATTGCTACTTACAGGCAATACATCGTTGCGAATTTGCAAAATATCTGAAATTGCGCTTTGTGTCTCCATTCTCATGTGTGGTTTTTTCTGCCTTTTCAATATCATAGGTTCCACTAACTGCTCACAAAGTTCTCTGAGAAAAAGGTGTCGACGGTTAGACTTTCCGCTGTTCCATAAAGAATTTTGTTTTGTCCATATAATGTATGCTGCAATTCCTGCTGCATCCAACATATTCATAAAAAATGCAAGAGGCCAACGGTTCGTTTTGCGTTTTGTCATGTATTCATGTACAAGTTGGTCGAATGTATCAACACCACCCTTGGTTTCATTATAAAACATATTTATTTCTGAAATATTTTTTTCACCGTTTTTCAAAATATTGCATGTGTGATGCATTGTTGACAAAAAAATAACTGCCTTGCCGACTTTTGGAACATGTGAAGCAATAGTTATATTTTTCTGAAAGCCAAATATTGTAGATGAAACTGCTCTTTTTCTGTTGGGCAAAAATTCAGGCGGGATGCAAGCCTTATTTTTTCTCAAAGTTCCAACGATAGTGAGTCCTTTACCAAGAAGGTTTTCTGCTAATTCTTTACTTGTGAAATCCATTGTTATATTTCGGTTTGTCCCGTAATAGGGTTCACAAAGTCGTTCAACGACATTTTTAGCAAGGCCAACACTTCTCGTATTTCCTTCTTTTCCTGTATAAGGAATTCCTCGAAGAGGATATGCGTTTTTGCTGTCACACAGCCACCAAATTTTTATGCCGTATTTGTCAGGCTTAGAAGGAAGATACTGAATAAAGCAACAGCGGCTTCGACATGGCATGAGTTGTTCATCGACAACTAAATATTCACTTGGCATATAATATTTACCTAAATTGTGATTAACCATATCCCAAATATTTCGAATAGGGGCCAACTTATCCCCTAGTCGTCGTGAGGATCTGGTCAATTTGTCATCGAAACGTATAAAACGCAATAATTCCTCAAATCTGCGACTTGACATACTTGCTTTGAAAATTGTTATTCCATAAAGCCGATCCCAAAATAAACGGTAATTTTGATTGTTTGATTTCATATGTCCTGCTGTCATAAGAAGTCCGAAGAAAGATAATAACTCATCATTGTCTAGTGCTTTCCATTTTATCGACTGATTAGCATATACCCTTTCCGCTTCTTGATTAGTGTATTGGATTATTTGTGCACAAACTTCATTGGAAATGAACAGTCTGAAGCAATCAAGTATATTTTCCAAAGTTTTCCCTGGAGGCAATAAAACCTTATCAACTTTGCCTTTTATTTTGTTGGAAGATCGAATTTTCGAGGTTGGTGGTTTTCGACCATATAGTTCCATCTTTTCCTTTGTAAATTGCCATATTTTCTGTTGCGTCCTCAATATTTTCAGCGCCATCGTCTGAAAACTCATCTTCAATTTCCGAAGCAGAAAAAACATATTCTCATTCCGAATCAGAAGAAAAATCAGGAAGAACGAACTCTTCTTCTTCTTCAACAGAGTTTTCTAAAGCCTGTGCAATTTGTGTATCACTAAGTTTAGTTTTCGCCATTTTCTATAAAAAAATATGTTTTTTTGAATTATTTTCGATATGAGAATCTCGGAATTATGAATTTTGTACTTACCAAGATAATCCAAACGAAATGACGAACGTTGTACCACTCAGCAATTATTTAAAATAAATACAAAAATTTTCGAACGTACATAAACAATGTCTATACAATGATCAATATTCCGTTAGAGATTATCAAAACAGACAGGTAGTTATATCAACCGTTATGAATTTTTTTTTTATATTATTACACAAGTTACTGACACAATCAACGTATTCTTTTTTATTCGAACCAAATTTGCATTGACATAAATTTTTGCAATAGAAATAGCATAACAATAACCCAAAAATATGAAGGAGCTCATTAGGCACATATGTGTAAATGTGTAACATTTATATTAAAAATTTTTTTTGAGATTAAATATATTTATATTTTGAAAACTAATAACACTAAATTAATTAAGGAACTTATATTGAAGAATACCTAAAAGATGAAAGACTTTTTTTAAAAGCCATGAAGAAACTGCAGTCATGATATAGATTTGAGCCTCAGAGGCTCACTTGTGTGCTTTAGGGTTAAACTAAGTAATGAAAAATCACGAGTGCACAGTTTGAAACTTTTACTTTTGAATAGGAGATTTAGCGTTTACCACAAGCGTTTTAAAACTACCAAAGAATATGTTTAGGTATCTGTAAAATATCTGAAATATGAATCCATTTATATTTTTAAAAATATATATTTCCTTTCTCATATATACTTTCTTTTAAGGCGAAGATAAATGAGAAAAATAAATTCGTATTCATCACTCGACATCTCAATGATTTATACTAAGACGTTTGAACTGCGCCTCCTTTGTGGTTCAGCAAACTTATCGCTATCAGTTTTGCAACTCAATTACTTGGCATGATTATGGCGATACCAGCCGTGTGCGAGATGTGTTCAAAAAGTATCGCAAATTTTGAATTTTCGCAGGTTACATATATTCGAATTTCGATTTTTTTGTGGCGATATGTTGGTACTCATGTCTCTCATTCGTGCCAACGAGTTCGGCCATTTTTAATGATCAGTTAATTGTTGACAGCTCGTCTTCGATTTTTACCTATTCAAGAAGATAGATCAAAGAACCTGTATCTAATTTTGTGTGAAAAACGAAATTAAGTGCGCGGAGAGACTACTTTGGACCAAAGCAACGTTTATCGGTGATACTAAATGTTCTCAGAAGGGCGGGCCGGACTCCCGAGCACTTCAACAACAGACGAAAAAATTTGTGATGGTATTGGCCAATCATGGAATCACCGTTAGAGAAGTTGCTGAGGACCTAGACATATCGATTGGCTCGTGCCATTCTTTTTTTTTTCAATGATTTGGGCATAAGATGGGTAGCCGCAAAATTCGTACCAAAACTGCTCAATTTCGACCAAAAGCAGCATTGGTAATGAGATGTTAGACTCTGTCCGGGATGACCCAAATTAACTCCAGAGGATTATAACTGCTGACGCATCGTGGGTTTATGGTTATGACGTGGATCGTATTGCCGTTGCTTGTGCGCGACTTTTTGGTCAAAACCAATACACCAATGATGCCACAGCCACCGTCTTCCCCAGATCTGGCGCCTGTGACTTTTTCTTGTTCCCGAAACTGAAAGGACGAGGCTACGCTACGATTGACGTCATAAAGACGGCATCGAACGAGCTGAACAACATAAAATAAAAAAATTTTTTGAAGTGCTTCGAAAATTGGAAAAAACGTTGGCACAAGCGAATAATATCTCATGTGGACTACTTTGAAGGAGACAAAATAGATATTAATGAATAAATTAAACATTAAAAAAAAAAACACATAATTCGCGATGCCTTTTGAACACACCTCGTACGCAGGGCTTCAGCGAAAGAACACATCTGGCGAAGTACCGAAAGTAGCGCAGTCTTAAGCGCTCTACCTAAAATTAAGACTAATCAGTAGATTAATGCCATTCACTGGAATGACAAATGTCTTAAATTTAACCTAAACTGTCTAAAATGGACTGTTGGCTAAATTATGGAATGAGTTTTTGAATTCTAATTTGTATAAATGCTATTAACTAGCTCTCTCCTATTATATAATAATATTAAATATTTTCTATGAATTACAGTTAGTTTAGTATAAGAAAACCAAAAGTCAAGTCAGCTTTAGCTCCACCTGGTGAAAGGCTATCTTTCTGCATTCAGGAAACCGAATTTTATCTGCCTTTACGCTGATCTTCCAAAATTTTGCTTGTGAAGTTCGATGCTGGGTTAAATTTGAGTTCAAAAACTTCAAAATAATCTGAAAGAGAAATGAAAATTCTGACAACTTTATTGCATATACATACAAAGAGTTGGTGAAGAGTTATTGAGAAATAAATCTTACTTTAGCTAAAATTAATGAGGAAAAATTAATTCGTACTTTGAAAATACATAATAAATATGTGTGATACAAGAGAAATAGTGGATATTTCTTTTATATTGGAAAACATTTCCGAGGTCTTATATTGCCTGTTGAGGTTTCTGAAAACAAAAACTGTTTCCGTGAATATTTCTAATATTTCATTTGACATATAAAATAAATCGAACCAACAACATTCAGAGTAATAAAAACTAGGCCTAACATAAGCATATTTTTCTAAAACGACCACACAAACATAATTATGTATAAATATACAAATATATGTAGGTATGTATGCGCATGAAATCCAAATGGTCAATTATACACGCGCACTGGTAATTTACATCCACTTCAAAGAGTTTTATCACTGGCTTTGTTTAATTTTGCCGTTGCTGAAATTTCGATTGTTTGGTAATTCAATAGCGCCTCGATTAGCGGTTAATTTATTTAAAGCGTGTGAAAGTGAAAAATAAATTACTTTGGACAATGTCGAGAGATAAATAATATCATTTACCCAGGCACAATTTTTTGTGGGGTGGTTTGAGGGGACTAAAACTTAAATATTAGGTGAAGTAAAAAGGTCTCACCATATAACGTCAGGTGTGTACAATGAGTCATATCTCTCTGTAATAGTTTTGTGTGAGCTGAAGCCTGTTGCCTATTGAAGCGACAGCGTTTCGAAATAGAGGTAAAAAGGTAATTCGAAACATTAGACCGTACCACAATGACCAGGGTGAGAAGAAAGAGCACTTAACTAAAAAATATGCATTCTTTATGGATCCAGTACAGGGTTGAACGCATTATAAAAATGAAGGCAAGTTTTGGCTGGCTAATAGTCGGAAATTCCGATTAATTCATTGAGCCGAACCGTCGAGGGAACACTATTTCGATGTACAGAACCGAGGATTAGTCAGGCCTTTTTTCCTTGAATCGGATTATTTCAACGATAATATATTAATTTCATCATCGCATTCATAAAGCAAAAAACAGTCATAATATTTCTTTACATATAATTCAAGAATACTTTTCAGGTGTTAGGTGTTTACATGTAGAGACAAACGAGTATCTCTATTATCCAATTTAATCGCTCTGCTTCTACATGTCTTTATAACCGCCTGCCGGTATTGGCCGAAGTCCAAAAACTTCTTCTTTGCATTTATTATTTTGTGAATTACTCATTCGGTAGTGCTCGAGCTCAAAAATTCCGGCACTAAACTCCAGTTGAAGGGAAAAGTTTTTTCTAAACCATCGGCAGGCCGTGGAAATCTCTCGACTGTATTTATGGTATGAAAATGAAAAAAAGCTCCTCATACAAAATCTTCTGCCATTCGGAGGCGACGTACAACAGTCATCATCGAGACGCACTCTATAACTAGAAATAGGCTCTCGGTCAAAAACCTTATAAAACCGCTAACCTGTATTTATATATATACCAAATGCGCATACTCGTTGGATTTTTATGTGTTTTTTATGTTATAAAAAACTCGTATAGTTTATCGTTCCATTAATGGTAATGAATAATAAATGAATGATTGCACTTATATTGATGGACAGTCTTAGGCAAGCAAAGCTTTTAGATGTCCCTTTAGCGCATGAGACGTTCATTAGATTAGACAAATGGCCAGATTTAGGCTGAAATGAAACTGTGGATGACGGGAAATTTTGTTTTCCCAAGCACTCAGGCGATATTGCTCATTGCACTTAAGGCAAAGCGATAGGATTTAAAAGATTAAAGAAAATTAAAAAATACCAGTTTTTACCAATTACTCTTACCAATTTTATTTTATTATTACTATTATCATTTTTTTTCTTTTTTGACGGTTATAAGCCTTTTCTTTCATATAAAAGTACGCACATTGCATGAAAAAAAAAGTCGTGGCAAGTCGGAGGAAAAAGTGTTCAAAAATCAACGGTATTTGGTAGGCATTCGAAACTTGTACTTTGTTGTACTAAAACTTAATGAGCTATAAAACTGCATACCCAGAAAAATGTAATAAAATTTTCTTAAAAGCTAAAAGTTCCGATGGAATTTTTAAAAATTTGAAAGAGTTTTGTACAATGTTTAGGATCTTGCATTATATGGGTTTTGTTGCAGTATAAACTATATTTATATAAAAGCATAGTAGTGCTATTATAATTTTGTAACGAGGTGTATATGAGAGTAACTTCCGAATTATACGAAGTAGATGAAATGATGATAAACAATTTCAAAACTCCGAGGCTACTACTTCTGTTAAGCTATTCAATACTTAATTAGTGGTAGCTAAGTACTTAATTTACCACATTCGAATAAGTCATAAACTATTTAAAGCATATCTTTCAAATCATTCATATTTAAGTGCAATCACAAGTCACTTCAATGAGTCATTCAATATTTTTGTTATGTAAGGCTATGTGCTCGCATTTTTCGCAACTTATACATACGTATGTCTGCACCAGTCTATGTATTATATTTATTTATTTTTTATTTAGTTCGCCAATTTTTTCCAATTTGCATCAGTTTAATGTGTTTATAATTAATTTTTAAATACAGTGGCAGCATTGTGAGCACTGTTGCGAACAAACCAACTGAAATGCAACGAAACTAAGCAAAACGTGTGAATTCAGTGCAGACACCTGTCAAAATGATAAAATACTCGAGTGCGCATTGAGTGAGTGGAGTGAGCGACTGAAAAGTGCTTGAAAACGTAATTCACCGACTACTCAAATATGTAGCAATTCTTAAGAAGCGAATGATTTGATTGCACAGCACGGCCACAAGTGCAGCGTCCTTCCCACCGCCAACGCCACCACGAACGGACACCAACTACCAATAGCACCTTAGCTACAGGTCGGCATCATAATTAAGAACAAATACGCGCTGGCAGGGTAAGCGCGCCTGCGCAGTGCCTCATTTGCGCACTTCTTAGATTATATGCATACATACATACACACACACACATATATATATATACATATAATCATATACATATTTATGCATTCAAAGGTGTGTACATTGATTATGAGCATTCGGACCAGCTGTGCACCGCATGCCATTTAATTGTGAACTTTTTTTGTTGCTATTTATTGTGCAATTGTGCGGTGCTGTGCGGTGCTCAGCCATGCTGTAAGTCTGTTGTTCAATTAATTACGGAACAAATTGCTTGCGAATAGAAAAATGCAAATAATGGGAAAAATCTGCGAGTTTCGCGAGTTGCACAATCTGTATGTATGTGCGTATTTATGTGTGCCTTTGTCAAATTTAAGAATAATGAGTAAAATCATATTAAAGTTTTAATGCCATAATTGTTAGATGTTTGTGCTTGAAGAGTATTTAGCATTATTTCAATTATTTAGCTGCCACAAAGCGTTGGAATTTTTAGTTCGCTTTAATTGTATTGTAATCGTACTCGCATAAGCTGATTCTGCTTAAACGAGTGTGATGTGCATATAAATGCGCGATTTAGGGTGTTAAGTTTCAGTTCCTTGTTCAAAAAAATATTTGGCTATTTTGTGGTACATACATTCAATGTTTTCGAATTTTTCCAGAACCAATTTTACTATTATGATGCATTGCAAGTCCTTTAAAAACACTTGAATTTGTATTGCTTTTTGGACGTAAATACAAGATGGTGCAAAATTAATCACCCTATGGGAGATTTAGAATTTTCGCAAATGGCGTCGTACGTCAATCATATTTGACATTTTTGAACTACACAGCTAAGATATGCAAATAGAGAAGCAGGGGAGCCCGTAAAGGTCAAAATAAGGGGTTTCGTTTCTCAAAATGTTTTTTAGTAAAAAAATGTATTAAAAAATAAATAAAAAATTTGTATGATTAGTTCTGCGCCACTTTGTACCAATAAGTGATTACAATGCTGTTTCTAACTTTGTATGTATGTATATTGGCGCGTACACCCTTTTTGGGTGTTTGGCCGAGCTCTTCCTCTTATTTGTGGTGTGCGTCTTGTTCCACAAATGGAGGGACCTACAGTTTCAAGCCGACTCCGAACGGCAGATATTTTTTATGAGGAGATTTTCCATGGCAGAAATACACTGGGAGGTTTGCCATTGCCTGCCGAGGGGCGACCGCTATTAGAAAAAACTTTTTCTTAATTTTTGATCTTTCACCGAGATTCGAACCGACGTCCTCTCTCTGAATTTCGAATTAAGTCACGCACCAAGCCATTCGGCCACGGCGTGGCTGTTTCTAACTTTACGTGAAAGTAATAATATACAAATACTTATATATGAATGCCATTTGTCACCACAAAATAGTTTGCACAAACTTACAAGGTCACGTGATTCTTCTGGTCACGGAGTTCCTAACATGAACACAATCTCAGCTTTTGTGTTTTTTTTTGGTGCCCTTACAACGCACTATCCGGAGGTATGCATGTAAGGTTCGGCACTATTACGAGTTCTTTCAGCATCAGCTGTAGCATACTGGTGAACCGTAACTCAGTTATCATTCGGTATTCATATCCAAAAGCTTTTAATTAATCAGGTTTAAAATGGAAAGTTTTGATGGGGTTTTGAAAACTTTTTAAAACTGTTGTATAAAGTTTGTAAATTTACGTTACATGGTTTTTGTTTTAGTATGAATTATATTTTAATAAAAAGAATAGCGGTGTGTTTATAATCTTTCAGTGGGATGTACATGAAAAGAAATCGTAGGTATACGAGTTATGAGTGGTTAGTGAGTTCGAATTTGCAAAACAAAATAAAAATTTTTCAAGAAAAAATTGTTTCTTTAAGTTTTTTGAAGATATATTTTATCTTGAAAACTTACGAAAAATTGTATCAAAATATTAAAACGAACTGAGTATATTTACCTTTAAAACCCTTTTTTTAAACATTGAGTAACTCTCAACATTATAAATTAAAAGAAGAAAAATGTCTCTAAAAGTATTGTATATTTTGTCATAAAAAATGAAAAAAAAAACAAAAAAAAACATTTATAAAAATATTAAAAAGAATCGAAAATATGTCATTTCAAAAACTCTAGACCAATTGAGAAGATCTGAAAAATTATTAATTTTTTTCAAAATTTTTCAGTTTACTTCTTATTATACTCGAGCCTACAAACAAACCATTTTTAGAAAAATTTACTGTACAAAAAACTTGGATCACTTGACATGCAATCACTATTATGGTAGTATGCGTAATAGCTTAGTAAAACTATTGGCCAGAAAGACACTTTCTCTAGAAAAATAAGTATAAATTGTATAAAATGAAGTTGTGTTTCAGAATTGTCTTATATAGAACTTTGCTCTACCCTAAAATTCTTCTATAAATCGGCATCTGGATACAAATCGGTTACCAATCGACCGGGCTAGGCAGGTTCTCTGGTACGCTACTCCACAGTACCACCGAATTTTTAGACTCCTTGTGGATTTCTACCGATTTATTTGCATGCCTCATACATATCTATACTTTGAAGTTTTACCATAAAGTTGAAAGCAAATTAAGATGAACCAGTAATAAATTTGATATCTGTACATGAAGATCTATCTATGTATGTATTTACATATTTATGAGATGATTTTTCTTACAATTCTAGCTCATAAACCAAAGCAAGAATTTAATTTATAAAACTATGAAAATACAGCAGTAGTTATAATTAGTATAGCATATTAGAAAAATTAATTTATGTAATAACATTTTTAAAATCTTATCCGGAAAATAGTTTCACTCGAAGAAATCTTTGTAGGCTCGAATTTTTTTATCGTTTTTTGTTGTTTTATTTTTTTTAATTACGTGTATTTTTTCATGTATTTAATGTATTTTTATCAAATACGGAAAAGCAAATTGTTAGACAACATAAGCGAAATTTAATTTCAAAAAATTAAAAGGTATTGGCTATTATCGCCGGGGCAACAGGCAAAAAGTATTTTCAGAAAGTTACTTTGTAATTTGCAATTAGATTGCTCTGAAAACACATTGCATACTTTGGAAATTATTCAGTTTGGTACACTTTGCTAAAAGCACTTTTTTGATACGCCTGATGACTCACTAACAATGAGGTAATACTTAGTAATGGCTAACAGGGAGAAATACTTGCAAATTAGCTGGGATTAAATAAAGAAAATAATGGCCGTTAGATTCTACAATGACAGTTTATTTAATTTTTGTTGAAATTTTAAAATTTATTTATGTTTATTTACTACTGAAATATTAGTAAAACAAATCCAATATTTTTGCATGCCATTATAGTCTTTATTCAGCGTAGTTAGAGCAATCATATTTCAGTTCGATATTCACAGTTTTTAATAACTTGTTGCGTTTTTTGACGGTAATTCGATTAGGCCTCTCTCAAAGAAAGCTTCATTCCTATTAGTAAAAGCTTAATAAAATCGATTTTCTCTAGTTTCTCTTGAGACAAGTTTTTCAACAGCAAAATCCTTTGCCATAAACGGGAGTAGGTGGTAATCACTTGATAATAGGTCCAGAATGCAATAATTATAATAACACATTAGTAAATCAAAATCAAGCTCTTTCAGCCTCTGGCAAACCATTATCATTGTGTGTGACCTGTTATTTAGTGCCCTTATGGATCATAAAACCTCTCCTAATTATTGGCTGTTTCTGCATTATTGAACTTATGCAACGCGATATACAGTTTAAATACTTAAGTCATTTATTGAAAAAATGATGGCTTTATTTTTAATACCCCTTATTGAAATTTGCATTTTACATTTGAGACTTTCTGTAAAAATATTTGGAATAATTGCTGCCTTTCGATTTCCACCCGCTGCGCTTGACCAAATAAACATGTGTGACGAAATGCTTACATAGAAAATATATTTTAATAAAATTATCGCATTGCATTCACGCATATAAACACTGGCTTGCCCATGCATGTATCTAACCTAAGTCAAGTGCACAGTCATCAGAGAAAAAAAAATTATTCTATTAACATCAGGCAGGCGTAACACGAGTAGTAATTGTTGTTTATGTTATGTTATTTAATATCGTGTGAACATGTAAGCTATGCACACACAATCACAAAACCAAATTCAACAACATCACACCACAGGCGAGAAGTGCTTGGAGAAAAAAGGCGAATTAAATTATTATAAATTCTTTAGTATTCGTACATTGAAAAGCAAACCACAATAATAGCTGGCGACACGTTACACCTTGAAGCATACACATATACACACATACACACATACGCGCAAATACTTATTATATGTACAAATAGTAATAAGCGCAAACATAAAAATGAAATTAAATAAGAACCAATTAATGTTAATGTTTTGATGTAATGCAATTAAAAATTGCTCAGGCTTTAAATATACTTCCAGTTAATTTTTCACATTTGAATTTAAACGTTACTTTTTTATTTAAACTTTTATGTTTTTTTTTTTGTTTTTAATGTTTTTTATTTAAACGTTTATGTTTTTTTTTTGTTTTTAATGCAATTAAATTTTTATTTTTTCTTATCTTTTTATGTTTTATTATTTTTTTTTAATTTTTTTTATTATGTTTTTTTTTATTATTATAATTTTCATGCTGACTGAAACGTTGTAAAAGCGCAACCGCACAAATGCAAGCACTGAATAAATATTTTTTATTTAATTTAAACTGCTGTATTTTAATAGATTTATGAATGAATTTATCGCTTGGCTTTATGATCTAAAATTGTAAGAAAAGCCATCATCATAAATGTGTAGGTACACACATAGATTTTTATATACAGATATCAAAATTTATTGCTGCATAATCTTAATTTGCTTTCAACTTTATGGTAAAACTTATAAGTACGAGGTGTGTTCAAAAAATGAGGTGCATTTTCAAATTTCGCAGGCTACATGCATTCCACTTTCTATTATTATTATTTTTTTATGTTGGTAAACTCGTCTCGAAGATATGTTCACGGTTTAAGCCATATATGTAGTATATTTAGTTTGCTTGTGAGAGGCATAAATAAGACAAAGGTTTTGCGTGTTCGGCGATTTTCTGCTATCGAAAAAAATGAATCAAAGGAGTTGCATTAAATTTTGTGTAAAAAATTGAATTAAGTGCTCAAAAACACTTGAATTGCTGGCGGTGGCATACGGTGAAAATATTATATTTACACTGGAGCAAGCTTTTCACAAAAGGTCAGGAAGGTGTGAATGACGGCGCTCGCTCGGGACACCCCAGCACAGCAACAACCGATGAAAATATTGAGAAGGTGAAGAAAAGGGTTATGGAGAATGGTCGAATCACGGAGATGCTGAAGATGTTGGCATATCGGCATATTGGTTGGCTCATGCCATGCAATCTTTTCGGAAATTATGAGCATGAAGCGTGTGGCAGCGAAGTTCGTTCCAAAATTGCTGAATTTAGATAAAAAACAACGTCGCACAAGCATCGCTCAAGAAATTCGGCCGTACTCTGGAGTAGCGTACTAGAGAATCAACTTAACTCCGTCGATTAGTAATCGAGGAAGGGGTGTTACTGACTAATAGTTCTGTTAAGCTAGTCATTCATGGTAGGCATTTTTTTAAGTCAAGTCATTCAAGTACGGTCAACTTTTCTAAAATATATTTCTATTTCTAAAAATATTGGAACTAAACTGGAAAATTTTGAAAAATCTAATCATTTTTAGTTTTTACTTATAATAAAAAATATAGCTTTTTTTATATTGTAATTCACAGATTAACGCAATTTTTTGGTATAGAGTTTTTTAAAGTGAAATACTGTCTGTTCTTTTTAATATTTTTATTCGTTTTTTCATTTGTTTTCAAGGTATACTTTCTAAAATATTTTTTTTTTATATAAAATTTCATTTTTTTTAGTTTAGTTTATGTTTTTCTCGAAATTATTTCAATTTATTTTCTGAAAAATTTTTTTCTTCTTTTTTTTATTCTTGAAAACAAAAACATATTTTTACAAATGCCATTTCATCGTGAATTTCATTAACTTTACTACCTGATGAAAGCATTTCGTCTGAGTCATCGATATTAGCATTAATATCACCCTTATTATCCTCAAAAATTTCTACTGCGTGGTGACCTAATTTCAAACACAGGGAGCCACATTTGAAAAACAGAGAAATGCATAATATTCAATAATATTCGACAAAACATAACTGAATAACTCAGAAAATAATCATTATTTAATAAGATTTGAAAAAATAGCACTCGAAAAATGTATTCTATTTTTGACCAAAAAACATGTTTCCATATATGTTTCTATTTTCTCAGCGATTCATTTAAATTTGAAATGTAATTCCTAATAAGAATTTTTATGGGTATCACTTAAAATTTTTTAAGTCGTAAATGATGATTAAATAGCATAAAAAAAAAATATAAATATAAATAAATTATAAAACATTGGATCCGCGAAAAATGTTGCTTGAAAAAATAAAAAACTCAATGCATCAAAATATTTGCTGAGTCCGTTAAAAACAATCGTTGCCAAATTTTTCTATATAAAATCTACAGACATAACGAAGAAATTCTGAGCATTTCAACCTTCAGAATATAGCGATGGTTTAAGTCCAGTTGACAAAAGTTTCTCTACAATGTTACCGGAAAAGTAATCTTAAATTTTTAAGGGCATTATTACATGGGTCGTTTCAGATTAAATTGGCTATATGTCATGATGTCCAAAAATCAACTGTTTTCGAGGTGTTCGATTTCAAGAAATATTAGAAAACAAAATATTTGAGTTCGTTCTGGTACGACCTCTTTTTTTTTAATTATTAGTTCAAAGGTTGCCTTTTTCTTTTTTTAGTTAAAGGTAGTATTCAACAGTAGGCCTTTTGAGGGACTAGATGATTTTTGAAGGCAAAATCATGACAGACAAACAACAGAGTACCGAATATTGTTTAGGTCCAACTTCATTAGAAGTTATCAAAGCCTATTCCAGTTATCACAGAAATTAAAAAAATAGCAAAACTAAACAAATTATTGTACAAAAATTCAAAGTGAAAACAGCTCAAAAATATAATAGACTGCTGTATTGTGTTAACTGTTTTTATTTTGTTTTTTTTGTGGTTATTTTTTCTACCTTTGTGCATGTAGTGACCCAAAAGTTATACCAGTATGTATTTCTTAAGAAAATTTTTTTTGAGTGCTAAACGAAAACGAAACTCACACTAACATAAATATTCCTGAGCATAATCAATGAGTTAAACTATTCCATTAAAATTTGTTCTGCGGAAAAAATTAAAATTCAAAAATTAAATCTTCATAATTTTCAATAGAGGCTTAAATAAAAATCCCGCAAGTATAAATTTTCGTGAGAATAAAGCCGCACTAATTTCATTAAAAATTGGTGTTGAAAAAAATCTAATTTGGATGGTACGAAAATTTAATTTCCAATGGGGTTAAGCTATGCATTCAGCATACAAATTTACTAAAACTGGCATAAAGTACATTTCCATTATCATTTATTTATTTTTTTTTTCTGAAATTTACCAAAATATTTGCTTTAATGTCAAACCACTAATTGTCAGCAATAATAAATCAGCGTTTCAAGCACCTCACCTGTCAACAACTAAATTTGTCGATTTATAACGTAGAATGATTGATTGAACGCGTATTATACTCGTAACAACATCAATTGCCAATGTCAATACTAAGTAAATTATGTAGAATGCTTTACAACACGAAAAAATAACATAAACAAAGAACTCAAATAAAATAACAACAACCAGCATGCAATAAGGCGCATCACTTGATTTTGTGGCACTACGCACCTTTGCAGTCGCGCTGGCATATGCACCATGACTTGTAGCCAAAAATGAAAATTGCTGTCAAGGTTGCAGCAAAAATAACAATAACAATAGAGAAAAATAATACGAAAAAGTAATTCCATAGCTGTTGAAACCTTAGGTGCGTTTTTGTTAAAAAAAAAAGAATTAGAAAAAAAGGGGGAAAAAAATCCAAAAATGTATGACCTCTTCCAATTAAAAATGCTTAGAAAACACTTACATATAATCAGCAAGGCGAAATATTGAAAAGCTTACATACAAAAGGAAGAACAAATAAAAAAATAAATTGTAAGCAACACTCCTGCACGCTCCAACACATGCACACAATAAAGCATGTAATTACGCTGATGGATGTGCGTTTAAGTTAAACGAAAAAATAAAAATAAGCGCTAATCACTCACTAACACACAGTTCGCGCAATGTTTTGATTTTTTAAGGTGACGAAAATTTGAGTTAATTTGGCTGAAAATTGAATGCATTCGACTTGGTTTAAGGTTGAAGGTAATTGGCAGCGCCGGCTTGACACCAAAATATATGGCATGTGTTTATAATTGACACCAACTATGACTTACTTATTTGTATATATAATATACTACATACGTATGTATATACCCTACAACGATGAGTCAAACTATTCAGCAAACATAAAGTCCGTGAGCTGTTGATGGAAGAAGTCATACTAATTTGAGAGTGACTAGAATTGTACTAATTGGAAAATGACTATTGCGCTGTAAGCAACCCTTCGATTGCTATAAAAATGAGTGCTACAATTGTTCAAAATGTACGAAGTGAGGATAAAATAGTTAGCTATTGCACCATTTATCAGGTATTTGGCCGAGCACCTCCTCCTATTTGTGGCGTGCGTCTTGATGTTTTACCACAAGTGGAGGGACCTACAGCTTTAAGCCGACTCCGAACGGCAGATATTTTTATGAGGAGCCTTTTCATGGCAGAAATATACTCGTAGGTTGCCTGCCGTGGGGCAACCGCTAGTAGAAAAAACTTTTTCTTCTTTCCCTCTGAATAATAGTCGGCTAAAACTCAATAATTTTATCTCTTTTGCAAGTCGTAGAAAAACATTAGGAATAAAATTTACAATTAATACGCTCACAGGATCAACTTCCATCCCATTTCTTCTCGTAGAAATTCACCTTAATGCTCACTCTGGATGCCTTTAAAAAATTAATTAATGAGAAAAGGAAAAACTGTGTATGGAGCATTACTATATAAAATCCATAGTCTCACGCAGATATGAAATATTTTTTTCCTTTTTATCAACTACAAAACTGGTGATTCTCGCCACAGATTGAACAAGAACTTTTTGTGTCTATTACGAACTTCAGTAATTCATAACCTAGAAAAATGCTGATTCATAGGCTGACTTGATCAATTTCTAGGATATGACTGATTAAATTTACAATCAAATATTTTTAAAGACATTTTATGTTGCTCATCAGGAGCACGCGAACAAAATTGTTATCTTCTCGGACAGCCAAACAGCCTGCCAGCTCTTTAAAAGCAATTGTTCCGGAAATCACTTTATCGCTCTGTTTCACGCGAAGCTCTAAGAGTTCGAATAATGAAAAGGAAAATCAAATTGTAAAAGAAGCAGCAGATAATCGCACTGTCATCGAAGGTGAATACACTCTCAGAGACGCTTTGAGAATGATTCGCAGTACCATTTTTTCTGAATGGCCTGGTTCACAAATTTTCCCAAAGTTATTAGCCTGGTTCACAAATTATAAGATCAATGTTAAAGATATAAATCATATATATAATCAATAGAATATTTGTTGGCTACACTTACGATGACAGTTACTTACACACGATTCGTGCCTTCGACTCGGAGCTATGCGAGTACAGAGAGGTCAACACACCAAGTTTTTCATTGTGTCAAACTTAATCTTATAAGGAGTAAATACAAACTATTCAATTACTATAAAGACTTTAGATCAGTATTATTACATGCAATTGATATGTACACAGTAAATTTGATTTCTTTTGCTTAAGGAGCTAAAATAGAGTTTTAGCATTGCCTTGCACACCAGTGATCTCATTGACTGTGGAATACCATGTCGTTATGTGGATTTTCATCCCGTCATTTATACAAAATTAAAAAAAAAATTACAACTAGTCCAAAAGTGGTGATTTTCAACCCAAATTAGACTAGTATGTTTTGTGTACATTATGAACTAGTTCATTAACTGGAGCAGAAGCTGCCAGTTCGTTAATAGATATAGTGCTGATCCAGAGGCTGATTGGTTAAATTGACAGAAAAAATATTTTTTGAACTTCCATTTATGAACTTTTATTTACTTTCTCAACTCGTCCAAAACTAAAAGCTGATTTTCGCCACAAATTGGTGTAGTTCCTAACACCAATTCATTAACTGGTATAACATTGATGCACAGCCTTACAGGTTCCTTAACTGGTGTAGTGCTGAAGCAGAGGCTGAGTAGTTCGTTAACTGGTAGAAGACTAATTTAATTTATAACAAAATATTTTTAGATTTCACTTACAATCTTTTACTTAATTTCTCAACCAGTCTAAAACTAGTGATTTTCGCCATAAAGTGGGGACTAACATATTTTTGTATATTATTTTATTTACTGATATACTGCTGAAGGAGAAACTGAGTAGTTGATTAACCAAAATAACGCTGATCCAGAGAGTGAGTAATTCGCTAACTCGTGTAAGACTGATTAAATTTGTAATATAATTTCTTTTTTCATTTATCAACTTTCATTTGCTCTTTCAACTAGTCCAAATTCTTTTGTCCCACAAATTAGACTAATATTGTTTCTTTACATTATAAACTAGCGCAGTAACTAGTAAAATGCTGCTGCATTGGCCTCCAACTGACATTTCGTACGATATCGTCGCGCTAGAAATACCAGTTACTATCTTTCAAAAAAGCTAAAATAACTATTTAAGCTGCAATGCAGTAAAGTTGTGAAAAACTCGTAGGTTCGACTGCAGGGTATACACGCATGCAGGCATTTACTCCACCAGCGCAGCTCCACTTCTACGCTCTGTCAAATGAACGATAGGCTAGAATGTGTGGCGCGCAGAAAGCCAATAATTAGAAGTGATTTGTAATTCCAACAATTACTCATAATTAAAAATAAATTAAAGCTGACTACAACTAAGGAGGTCGATAAGAAGGAGGATGGAAGGCAACTCAGCAAAATAAGATATCTACTGAACCAATTCTGCCATTTTGCGACGGCTGCTGCCAATAGACCATGCTTGTTGTCATAAATCTTCCGCTGGCAGCAATTTGTTAGTACTGCAAACAAGGCGACACAGCCAAAAACACACAAACAAGCAAACAGGTAAACACCCAAGTAAATACACAGAAATGCCACTTTGATGTTTTTTGTAGCTTTTGTGTAGGCCAGCAGCGGCGTTGTCATTGTCTTGAGTTTTCTTGTTACGGTCGCTGTTGATATTCGGTTACTAGTGTGTTAGTGGTTTTTTTTTTTTTGTAATTTTTTTTCTCTATTTCATTTTGGTTAAACTTTACTAATTTGCTTAAAGTGCCTGGGTAAGTCAATTTAAATGCTAATTTGTCACCGGACACCCAAAGTCTGATAAATACGCGCACACTTTGGACAGATTCATAAATGTTTCATATCTGCAGGTTTATAAGTGTTCATGCTTAGTGACTTTTAAAGTGTGAAAGAATGTATGTGTATACGTGTGTATAAAGTTACGCATTTTGTATGCAAATTAAACACCCGCTAATTGCCTTTGGTTGCACTATTTATTTCTCTCAAGCATTCAACAACGACTTATGCTAATTTTATGTGCTGATAATGGCTACTGGACAATATTTATACTATTTTTTAAGCCGTGATTGGTCAAAATGTCGCGCAGGTGAATGATTTATTATCAACAGGGGTGTTTATATTATATTCAATCTCATATAAATAATTTTTTTTGCATAAATTAAATAACTATTGGGTGTCTTATTAAGGGGCATTTAAGTATATTTGTAAATATATAAGTAATTTTTAATTGACGTAAGCTTTTTTTGGTGTTGGACCGAGTTTTTCTTGCATCCTATGATGTGGAATCCTAATGTTTTTCATGGAAATGGAGAAGCACAAGCCCACTCCAAGGATGATAGACTACCAGGTTTGCAAAATTGTGAAAGTAGCTTCGGCTGCCACGTCCCCAGGAGCTCTGTAACAGAATTCTGCCCGCTCATTTCACACGTATCCACACACTCATCCAATCAGTCGTTCTTCAGACGGCAATGAAGTAAGATGAGCGAAGACTGTGTTGATTTTTCGTATAAATATCTCGATAACTCATGGACCTACCTTATTGATTTAAAAAGCTTTAGGATACATAATTTATAAGCTATTGTAATTGTTTTTTACAATATTCAGTAAGGCTTAAGAAAATACACTTTTTGAGATTATAAAAAATTAGCTTTTCCGTCGTAGAAAAATCAAAAAAAAAGTGTGGAATTGATAATGAAGAATATAATACCGTTATCATCCCTCCCTTCACAAAAATGCTTCAGCGAAGAGTGGCTGTGCAGCTGCCGGGTTCTTTTGCATTATTTTGAACCAAAAAATATTTAGATATTGATAATGTACAACATATATAAGTGTAATAAAGCACTTTTGTCAGAATGTTCAATGATTTCCCGCTGTGGTTTAAAGCGATCACCGTAATCATAAAGTTTGATACCTGCATCACGTGTCACGAGCAGGTGTCAGGAATGCTCGCTATTCTCTTTAAAGGTACGCAGCGCCATAATCTCTAAGTATGTACTTCCACTGAAGCACAATCGTCAAAAGATGGATATCGTGGATGGCAGTTATTTATACAGCGATGACAGGACTGTTTATTTTTTGTGATATAGAAACAAATGGGGTGATCTCAAAACAAAAAAAATGGAGCTCGCTTTTTTTTTTTAATATACAAGATCTATTTACTAGATTCTGAGCAATAGACGCGAAACTATAGTCACTGAAGCGCTTCACATACATATTAAGCATACTTACAACGAATACAATGATTTAACCTAATAAAAATTATTCATCTCTTTATTCCGACCTACTGCCTTCCAACCAGTCCCTACGAATACCTATTGGCGACGGCTAAAAGGTACGGATGCATCACTTTGTAAACGGATGGGTATATGTTCGTAGGAGGGATTGAAGTGGTATCTGCTTGGTCCACCTGTCATTCCATTTTCACATGGCTCATGCCTGTAGTATTCGTCAGACTCCGCTTATGGTTATTTCAAAAGCTGTGTCACTCATAAAGTGTGATATGATTTCAAGTCAAATTTTCAGTGACAACCAAGCGATTATCGAATTTCTGGTGTAAACAACGCTTACCTCAAAAGACGCTTTGAAATGCCGCTCATCTCTTAAAGGAATGTTTAAGGAACTTCATGCGGGTATTGTCTGACCCCCCTTCTTTGATACTGACATATTTTTACAAACCAGCAAACTGGTAACGAACACTTTTCTACATACAATAATGGCGTTATGCTAGTGTGCGGCACCGACCTCCCAAGTTGCTTGGTAACCTTAATCGCCAATAAGAGCTCAAAGTGAAAAACCGTTATTCCTACTCAGAATGCTTGATATTCGCTTAATAGTCGCGATCTCATTACTAAATACTACTTTATTATTGCTCTTACATGCAGCCCGATTTGTACATTTTTCAAGGAGCTTGAGGAATTCAGTTCCATGCATATCAGAAACCGATGAAATTAATTTTGAGAAACAATTATTTTTTGGATAACACTGGGTTAACATTGCGGGCATACTTGAGGGACCAATTCACCGAACTTCTATATAGAGTAAAAAATGCACTTCATCTTAATTTATGTTTATATAATTAAAGCCGGTCAAAAAACCAAAAGCACTTTATATTTTTGGTTTTCTGTTTTAATGCATAGATTCTGTTGCTAGGCATAGAAAAGCACGAAATTACCCTTTTTTAGGTTTTAAAGTTTGTTTTCGTCAATTTTAGGTCGGTAAAAGCATACGAGAATCGCTAAGAATATTCAACTGTGAACATAATTTGGTTTGGTTTGACAATTTTATGCTATTATAAATCAATTATCTTCAATTTAGAAGACTCCGGCATTCAGAAAAAACCTAAACAATTGTCATCTCTTATATTTAGGGTACATATTGTTGTTTTGTCGTTGTTAAAGTGGTTGAGTATTTCTATGGAAATAATCCTGTTAGCCTTTAGCGCCGTTTTATTACCACTGAGTGTGTGTTTTTTGTTTTCGTTTTTCGCTCCAAGTATAGCAGCAAACTTTTTATCTCTATGTCTGAGATTTCACTAAGTTGCTGTAAGAAAGGCTTACCGAAAGAGCGAAGCCTTGCTCTAGCTAGATTTAGGCATTCGCATAAATAGTAGATAGGATATATACTTACTTATTTAATTATTTTTAATGCCTTTGTATGTATAAGTTTGAATATTTCAATTTAACTCAAAGAGTACGGCTTAAGGGAATGTGGATCAAGCTATAGTTAATTTCCAGCAATCGGGGCCATTTGAGATGAACAACGAAAATTTAATTTGCACTCTTTCCAACTCATCAAATGAAGCAATAAAAGAGAATTAATTTGAAAAAAAATATGGCTAATAGGGTGACCGTCCACTAAAAGAAGACAACAAATTTGTATTACGCAACACCCATTGCATATCATAACAATAAATCACCCGCCAATAAAAGTCACAAATTTATGCAACACCTCTGCATACATGAAATAGCATTTACCATAAATAAGCAACAACAAAGACGCAATTCTAAAGCGGACTTGAAGCATAAAATCGAAAAGAAAAAATCAATTTCATGCCTAGAATACGAAAATATACACTTGATTGAAAACAAAATTATGTTGCTAACGCCAACTGCTAAAAGAATAGCTGACATTCTTCTTCAGACACATCCACTTCGATTCTTCGCCTATCTACCGTGCAGGCAACACAACAAATCGACCACTATGATCGATTTTCCAGCAATTAATTAAAAATTCCGCACACATAGCGTATAGCAGTAATGAATATCAATTACAATTGTAGTATAGATAATACTATACTATAAGATCTCAAAGTATGTATGTATATGTGCCTCGTGGACGGTAAATTCGTCCTTGCCTTGCATGCCGTGGTGCAAACCAAAGACTTAAGCGACGAACTCGAAATTTTTATTGTCTACTATTCCGTTGCTTTTGCTGCTAGTAGTTGATAGTGGGCGATGGTATGATATCGTAAAATTCTGGAATATTTTTAACTTCGTTTTATACATTTTGTATCGACTGTTTGTGCATGCAAATTTGTGAAGAGTGTCATTGATTTAATGCCGGTGCTTTTATGTGACAAACTTTGGTAAATTTAAAGGTTGATTTGTGTACCAGCAACTAAATAATACGTGTACTGCATAAATACAAATATAATTTTAATAGCTGCCGCTTTGTGACAGTGTAAAGTAATTTTTAGTGTGGACACATCAATAAGCCGGGAGGGGTGTTGAAAACGACACGCGAATTTCCCTTAGCGCTGCCAAAACCTCCAAAGATAAAAAAAGCAAGAATCATTTGTGCATTGTTGTGGTGATGATGCTCTAAGCAATTAAGCAAGAAAAAATGACAAGTTATAAAAATTATAAATAACAAGAAAATTACAAATTATGAAGTACAAAAAATTCAAGAAATGCTTGTTTCAGCTAAAATGTCGCAAGGTCACAGAAGTAAGCAGCGTGGTAGCGAAAGAGTGCTTAGGTATTATTACAACCAATAAAATGGAAGATGCACCCTCGAACCGTTGGGCAGTGTTACAGTGAATTACAGTGTTTGGGGAAAAAGGCCGCCACAGTTGCATTTCACAATCCAGTCTAGATCTTTCAAGAGCCACCACGATCTAACGCAAATTACATATGTTGTGTGCGTACGTGAATTTATTCTCGATAGCTCGCCTAAAATGAATATACCATGCAGTTCTACAATTTTACAACAATATTGGTCAACACAAGCAAATATATACTAACTATTGCGAAAAAGGATGTCTTCAGAATCAAATTTGCAGGAAATAGTACTAGTCTAGAGGGTATGAGATTATTTTTTACGGAGAATTAAAGTTGTCCAATTTTGGGCAAAAGTGTGAATAGCTTACTGTTAATATTATTTTTACAAGACTTCGTCCTCAGACTTCTATAGTAGAATTTAATAAAACTTTTTTTTAACTATTTTCCAACCTCTTACAAAAATTGGTATTTGTGACCCTTTCTCAAAAAAGGGTCAAAGCATTCCACAGAAATTTCAAACAGATAATTTTACTGGGGGTCGCCGAAGACGAAAAACTCATGTGGTGTAAAATGTGTGCGCAAGATAGCTTTGTGCAAACCAATGTTAACAAATTTCAATAAATTCATTGCAAACACATACAAGTATCAACATTAGATAGGGACGATTTTTAAGGAATGCAATTTTTTGACTTAGGTGGAAATGATAATCAATTTGAAGTAAGCAAAGGCGCGCCAGCAAAGAGTAAGTCACAAAAGGCGTTCAAAACTTTATTACGCCTTCACAAGCACTTTCAAATTCTACGTATGCGATACCATTTTCTGCAAGAGCCAAGTTGGCTCAATAAAATATCAGAGAGTCGAACACCACAAAGAAGCCTTCGAGTAGCGGACGTAGGCTTTATTGGTGATTTTAATGCTTGAATTCAGACCATTGGTACTTAAATTTAAAACAACTCAGGACTTCAGTCGAGAGTACAAGACATTAGAATTTACAACTTGTATTACATTTACCTTTTTCAATAAATAATAATAATAAATTAAAATTAGCTGATAAGATTTTTGAGAGAAGTCATTTGTCAATACTTTAATCTCAATAAAATTCATACATAATGAGATAAGATGTGGCATTTTTAACATAGGTGGGCACACTGCATTATAAATTTACTGCATTACAAATAGCAGTAATCAGTAGAATGTAATGAAGTTTAATTTGCATTACCAGTAAACCTTTACAGATTACTGAAAAAATTTTGCAGTAGAAATATTTTTTTACTGATTACTGAAAAAAATTTTCAGTAAAAATATTTTTTTAATAAAATATTTTTTTACTGATTACTGAAAAAATTGCAGTAAAAATATTTTTTTACTGATTACTGAAAAAAATTGCAGTAAAGTATTTAACCAAAAGTAGCAAAAAAATGCATGAAGCTTTGCTTAAAAGATTTGAAAAGTACTTCCTGATTCAGCCTGACGCTTGGGATGCTGTTATTGCCGCTATTTCTGTCCCTGACATTAAGTTGCGATTTGTGAAAGCTCTTTTAGAAACAGCTAAAACGCAAACAGAAGAGGAAGTTAAAAAAATGTTCAACACTTATGTGGTCAAGTATGGAAAAGTAGCCTGTGCCAAAACTCGTATTCTACCTCAACCACCTCAAAAAACATTGTTTGACTTCGGGGATGAAAGTAATGGTAAACTTTTTACACTTGGTTTTCAATTAAATATTTGTTTTACGCATATATTTACTTAAATAGATATTAGCATACAATGTGGTTCCACTGACTCGGAAAATTATCTTGAAGAAACGCGCTTATACCTGGCCGAACGAGAAGAAACAATAAGTTGTCTAAATAAATATCAGGCTATTAAAAACGTATTTTTAAAATATAATACCCCATTACCGTCATCTGCACCTGTAGAACGGTTGTTTTCATTCGCTGGAATTGTAAATCGGTCCAGAAGACAAAAACTCAGCGATGCAAATTTTTAAATGCTTGTGTTAAGAAAGGCTAATAGCTAATAGCAAATCAAATTATATTAACAGTATTCTTGCGGCAATTTTTTTCAGTAATCAGTAAAAAAATATTTTTACTGCAATTTTTTTCAGTAATCAGTAAAAAAATATTTTTACTGCAAATTTTTTTCAGTAATCAGTAAAAGCAATGAAAATGGTAATGAAAATTAAATTGCAATATCAGTAATATATTATAATATATTTACTGCGTTTTTACTGTTACTGCAAAGTGCCCACCTATGATTTTTAACTGGTAACAGCCTATATATAAAATAGTACCATTTTAGAATTTTCAAACAAATTAAACTGGTCTTAAATTCGACCAAATCACTTAGCTAGCATTCCATGAAAAAGTATGTTACAACAATAAAAGCAAAAATATCTTTTATTATTGAATTATGGATTTATAGGTTTTTTTTGGTGAATGATATGTGTTTAAATATAAAAATAAATAAAATTATTTCCCAAACAAATAAATTATTAAAATTTGTCAATAAGACCCTATGGCATAGTAAGTTTCGTTTCTAACTTCCTTACTTTCATTGAACATAAATTGAACATAACATTGAACTAAAATTAACAGAAAAATATTACGGAGTGGCAATGTTACTCACAACGATTTAATTTTTATTATTGGCATTTGAAGTTTTTGAAACTGTATTTTTCAACTTAATTATTTAAATGTATTACTGTTGCATCACTTGGCAACCTGAAATCGCACCTGTAATTACACCCATATTTCAACATCACGTTTGCTCCTAAAACGTTGCAGCATTCTTGCCGCAACTATGTGGCTGGAAAACGTGGCAAATGTCATTTTACCAACCTCTTCGTATACCCTCAAATAAATAAATATTTCTTCAAAAAAATAAATTATTTCATTTGGAATTAATTGTATTGAGCGCCTGCTGTGTATGGTGTACGAAGTTGCGATTGCCAGGCCAAACCTTAATGATGACCTTAACAATACGATATTTTTCATGGCGAGTGTAGAATAAAATTATGCGCTTCTAATTACAAAACAAAACAAAAAAATAAATATTATTAATGATACTAAAGCATTAGGAAAAAAACACGGCAACTCCAGTCACACAAATCATATGGAAATGCCAACTCAAGAACAAAAGCTTTTTAAATATATTATTATGTGCAGCCAAACATAAGCAGGTGGAAAAAATTTAAACATATTTGTTGGGGGAAAAACTAGCTGTTGTGGCAGTTAGCGATGATTTGTGGCACATATTGCCATTGCCAGCATAGTCATGCGCTGCTAAATATGCCAAACGTCAATACGAGCATGCGCTACGCCTGTGCGCTAAGCAGCGGCCGAGCCACTTCAATGTCAGACGCGACATGGCGAACTACTAGAATGATGATGAGCTTAAAGCGTTAATGAGTATAAAAAAATTCTAAGCAGATAATTGCAGTCTCAGTAATTTCATGACATCATATTATGAGAAGCACTTCTCAAACAAACAAACAAAAAAAAAGAAGCAACAAAGTTAATTTAGAGATATTTAAAATAATACTTTCAAATCCAAATACCTCATGGTAAGCTCAGAAGTCAAAAGTGTGATTGTGCGAATTAAGCGGCTTCAGGTACCTATGCGTTATGTATGTATGTATGTGTGAAGCATAAGATGTTTGGAAAAAAAATTTCTAAATTAAGAATGTGTGAGTTTTTACGTTTTATTGGAATAAAGTTTGACTATGATTTGAGGGCGTATTTTTCACTTTGATTAATTTCTATTATTTAATTAAAATGAAGGAAGAACAATACTCGTAAAATATAACGTTAACGAAAAATTAATATTGAAATGAAACACAAAAGTTAGCTACCAAACAGCTGTTGCGGGACGATATTTGCCGCACAATCAAAACTAAGCTCAAACGGATTTCCACTGCTAAACACTTCACAGACTAATGGTTTAATAAAAGTACTGAAAAAGATTTGAAGTCGCCTTAAATTGGTTTCAAAGACAAAAATATAATTTCGCTCTTCATATGTCTATGGAATCGCTCCAAATTTTTTGGACAATGTTATAAATTCTTTTGAAAACTATTTTTTATTTTAATTGTAGGCTTGAGTATAACAAGGAGTAGAATGAAAAAGTTTTGAAAAACAAAAATTGTTAATTGTGAGATTTTTTCATTGCTGTAAATTTAGTGTAGAGTTTTTTAAAGTAAAATATCTTCCGTTCCGATTCCCGAAAATCCCGATATACCAAGACTATGAAGAAATTAGGAGGTTTTTGATTTGCGAAGTATATTTTCGAAGTTTTTTTCTGAAGATATTTTAATAGGATCCCGAAAATTCCTGTATCCTGGAATTATCCCGAAATAAAAAGGTTATTATTATAGTTTTCGAAGCTTCTTCTGAAGAATGTACTTCAGTACATGGAACATATTTAGCCTTTAACCATCCACACATTTTAGCCAATACTCCGTCACTTGTTACCTATATATGTGCAAATCATTGAATGAAATGATGTTATAATAAGCAATGATAGATAAAGTTAATTAACGTAATAGCGTAACGTATATTCGAAAGCGATACAACTATGAAGAGATATTCAAAATTGTTCCATTTAGTTTTAGTTCAAAGAATCCGAACTCATTTACTTCTTTCGTGAACGCAACGAACTGCGCCTTAGCCTAAACTGCCTCTACTTCACTATCTTCACGGACTTATGGCCACATTTAAATATTAAATATTCTACTAAATTTTCGAAGTGATGTAATATTTCTTATCGATACTGAGATGCGTTGCACCAACTAAAATCCGCTCAAGGTTCTATAAAAGCAAACTAATGAACGTCATTATGTTGATTATCCACATTAGTCAAATCTAATTTTGTTCAGTATACCAGAAAACCGATTGCTGCAAATTAGATTTTAGTAAGGAACGTGCAAACTTGGTAGAGATCAGCGAAATTCTAATTATTCTTCAACAGAGTAGATAAAACACATTAAGCATATTTACACACATACACAGACAACGCAATGCAGGCGAGCTAGCATTTAATAAAGAGTTAGCACGTTTTTAGCCCAGAAAACGCTGCGTGAGAATAACATGAATGGACGGATCCGCATTTCCATATTTAAATTATGTGTATGTATGCATGTGTGCGAGTTGTTTAGCCCCGCTCGGCTGTAGGCATGAATGGCCTTTGTTTGCGGCCGTCCAAAAAAAAAGAATAAGTAAAAAGCAAATATATAATAAAAACATACACATTATTCTATGCCAAAAAATCTAGCCACACAAATAATTGCACGTAAGTACATTTGTTTTATTACAAATCTACATATGTACATACATGCGATTGTATACACACCTTTGCGTTGACAATGAGAAAACCTCAAGTAAAAAAAAATTTAAATAAAAAGCAGCAACTAACTTGGGAGTCATCTAATGTCACCAATGGCGATGCCACGCATTTGACCCCAACACACCGACTGTTTAATGGCTAAAGTCATGAACAGCACGAACTATCATGGCTACATTAGTTTAAATATGTTTGTTTGTTTATATGTATTGTACAAGCAAGTTACGTTTAGAGTTGTGCGCAAAGTGTTCTTTGAAGTGTTCTTTTACAAGCATTTACCTGAGATTCATACCTACGTGCTTGGCTATTTTTCCTCTTCTTCTTGAATGACACTAGTACCGCCTAAGGGTGGTACGGCGCACTTGAATTTATGTAGTTTTTGGAACTTTTTAAGGCAAAGGTATCTAGAAGGATATTTAATTTTTTATCGATTTGAAAGGTTTACTTGGCTTAGGTTAATTGCCTCCGATCCATGCGAGATGTCAGTGCATCTGAGCCACAAAAAAGCTACATTTTAAGATGAGGTTTTTTTTTAGTGGTAGTTAATAAAAGTTCCATTTTAAATTCTGGGTAAATAAATATAAAGCTATAAGTACATAAAAGGTCCAACTAAATAAATTTAATAGCAATGCCTGTAGTAATTCTCCAGAATCCTTATACCTTTTTGTGAATAAACTTGAGCCGGCAGACATGCATTCGACTTTGAATATTATGCAAGCGTTTCACCAGCTTCCAACGTCCTATTCTTCATCGAGGAGGGCTACCACCATTCAACATAAAAAACTGCCACCCAAAAGGTAATCGTGTTTTATACTTATGCACACTCGCAAACCTCCGAGTGTATTTCTGCCACGATAAACCTCCTCATAAAAAATATCTGCCATTCGGAGTCGACTTAACGGGTTAGGTGGGTTTCAAAAGCTCAAAATAGGTACATTTTTATGAATTTTTTTTTATTTAATCAACAGAATATTTCATTCCATCAATTTAACACATAAAATATACATATTTTATAAGTAGTTTGTGAAATTTTCATTGAAAAATTTTGAAAATTAAGGCGTGGACACGTCGTCTCCTATGACCCCTCAAAAAAAAGTTCTCTCGGCGTAGTCAGGATAACTCATGACAGATTCATCTGAAATTCAAAAACAAAAAATTTTCTGTTAGTAGATGTTTCAAACTCGTGCTTGGACGAAGGAAAAAAAAACAAGAATTACATTTTTGGCGGCGTTGAAAACAAAAAACCCTTATTTTGAGTAGAATTTGCACCCTTCATGCCCTTGAAAAATTACTTGGAATAGAAAAAAAAAATCCTTCGTTCAAGCACGAGATAATGTTATTTTGAAGAAGTGAGCAAAATTTGAAAGAGATCGGTTCATAAGTTTTCGAGAAATCGTGACTACCGATTTCAAAAATGTAGTTTCAAGAAAAACGCGATTGAAACGAACAATAGCTAAGCAGCTGCCTCGATATACCTGCCAATCCAAAGGCTATATCTCTTAGAATATGACTCGGATCGTTTTAAAATTTTAAAGGAATATTCTCAACATATTCAATTATGAGATAAGCAAAAAAAAAAAAATTCAATTTTTTGAAATTTTGAAACCCACCTAACCCCTTAAACCGTAGGTCCCTCCATTTGTGGAACAACATCAAGACGCACATCACAAATAGAAAGAGGAGCTCGGCCAAACTCCCAAAAAGGGTGTACGCGCCAATTATATATATTATAGGATATATATTTAAATAAAAAAATGTATGCATATAATAAAATTTCACCAGTTGTTTCATTTATATGTCGAGCGCAACAAACTTTGATAAATACGTGTAAATAATTTTGGGGAGGCATTAAGTGAAGCAATAGCCAAGATGCGTCCCAGGTTTCAAATTCTCGCCTGCCTCCAGACGTAGTTCGGTCAAAGAAAACCTTACAGTTCCTTTTTCGCCTTTTCTGGCTAGGACCATAATATCGAGGTAGCGTCGCTAGATTTAAGTCTTCAAATCACTCGGGCGCTACTCGAATTGACACTTCAAATCGGCCTGGCGCCGTATCGGCGGCGTTCGCGTGCAAAAGGCATAGAGTATTTTGTATTTTGGAGCAAATCCCTTCTATAAGGCTTTTTTTTGACATAAATTGCTTGAAGTTACAAAAGAGGTATTTCTATAAGCCAAAATATGTTAAAATTGTTTTCGAAACGCAACAAATTAAAAATAACACAACCAATTCCATTACTATGTTTTTGTTATAAAACTTTGAGGTTTTTACTATTTTAAACTTCAATAAAATTTATGAAATATTTCTTAATACTCGTACTATTATTACTACTATTTTAAAAACTGAAGTAACTGTGTGTAAAGCACCACTAATTGGGATTAACGGGAAGAAGCAGGTATTAGAAGTATATAATAACGGTATTAATTGCAGCTTTCAGAGAAGAAATAGTTTTTGGTTTCGTGGTCAACTATACTCCATACGTAGTCATCCAGTGGATTATGGCCTCGGAAGTTAGGCGGCTATATATTCGGTGTTATGTGGACATGGAAATTTTAAGCCATAAATTCTTGTGTCGCTTTGTGTTAAAGAGTAGAGTCTTACTAACAGATGTATGGGCTGTCCCAGCGTACACTATTAATTCAAGGTTTCACTATTGTTTCTAGAACCTGGATATATATGTCAAAGTTCACTCAAAATCTTCGAGTAAAGAAGTGTTGTGGCATGGCATGTCCATTTTTGCTGACAACACCTAAAACCGTAACAATAGCTAAAAACTTTGTGCACATAACAACAGGAATCGCCGTAGGATTGAAAATAGTTACCTGCCATTGTGGTAATTTCTGCGGTTGGTTCCTAATCAAAATTTTTTCGTCAGAAAAAAACCATAACATCTCAGGCACTTCAGGGTGTTTAATTTTGTTTAGAAGGCATTTTGATCGGATAACTCGCTGTTCTAGTATTTACTTCGACATAAACTGTCTTATACGCATAAATGAGATTTATAACGAAGATATTCAGGGACAGCTCGACGTATAAAATCCCCAAATACATTAGCCTCCCTCACAAGGGCCCTCATTGATTTTGAAAGGTCCTCGAAAATGATCGGTTGTATTTCTTGACTAAATTCTGGTGACCGGACAGTGTCAAAAAGTTCCTCCTGTTCTATGCCTTTTCCAATTGATTCTGCATCGCCGCCTGATGCTTCCGATTGAAGGCGAATCTTATGAACGAATGAATGAGAGCACTTAAAAATGATGTGTGATTTTCGCATACAGCGATCATACCTGCTTGTCTCTTCATTTCACAAATTTTATATTTTTCGACAACTTACTTTTTAATCGCCAATACACCCCTGCATTAACATAAAATTAGTCTCTATAAAAAATGCATACTTTAAACTTTAACAACTTTTATTAAATAATATCTCCTTAGCAATTTTGGAGTCACCCCATTTTCATATACATTCATACACATGTTTTCTAGCTTCCAACAATACATGAAATCGAATTGATGTGGCCGACCCCTGCCTTTGAGATTGTTCTTTTCACATCAAATATTCAGTCACTTTGCATGCTCCCAGCAACAGCAAGCAGCGGCATTATAGTCATTTAGCGCAATATTTATTTTTTATTGCGGTTCACAGCGAACGTCTACTCCATTTGCACTTCAATGTTGCATACATACATACATATACGCCATCCATGATGCACTTGGCTTGCGCCGCGGATTCTTAGCTTATTCTAAGAGCTACTAAAGTTTCAGATAATTATTTTTGACGATCCCATAATTAGTTTTGTGCATAATTATGCTTATAGTGTGCGGGAGTAACGAACATAACTTTTTGTTTCTTTTTGTGCTTGAGCTAATAGCAATTTGTATTAGTCGTAAACGCTGATTGAGGCGCTTTTTAATATTATTTATTCGTTTTTAGTTGCTTTAAATACCGATATTCAAGGTCTATTTTGATATGCAAAATTTATTTTTCTACCATGCAAAGATAATAAATAAATGAAGTCTGAAATTTTGTTCAACTACGGCATTTTGAGTATAGACATTGTGTTACTGAGTGGAATAAGGAGTATTTTAGTACCACAATATTGCAAAACTTTAAAATATTTGAAACATGTTGGTTAGTTGGTTGGCTTAAGTGGTGATTCGTTCAGCATCCAACTAGCGCTTCCGCACCATTTTGTTGCCACATTCTCGTTACCAAATTGTTTAACGGTTGTTTACAGCATGACTATATCCAGGCTGTGCGGTTTAGGAACTTTATTAGGTTGTTGACATCTAAGCCAGACAGGTGTTCAAGACTCTAGAACAGCGGTTTACCCAGGATTAATATTCTATCCGTCCATTTAAAGGGGAAATGGAAGATTGTTTCCTTTTTCTCCGGTTGTTGACAACTGTGATAGTATAAGTTGTGAGGGATGCCCATTTTGGCTACTACTTCCCGACAGATCAAAAGCCCGTTATGACTGCTGTGAGTCTCCAGGCGTACCGTCGTTTCATGTTTGCCAATATGGACGATTGTTTGAGGTTTTAGGTGGGCCATACCATTTTGCTAATTTTGCATTTCGTCTGGTCTCTTCATCTACAATCCGCGATTCGTAAGTATTTTAGGCTGACTGGTGTGAATGCCGATCGCCAGATTGTTATTCATGGTAGATCCCCCTCTTGCCAGTTCGTCTGCTTTTTCGTTACCTTCAATTCCCCGATGTCTTGGGGCTCAGATTAAGGTAACTTTATGGTTTTCACTCAAGATGGTAAGGATATTCCTACTTTGTTCTACCAGTTTTAAAGTTGTTATAGCTGGTAGAACAAAGTAGGAATAGCCTTCGGATAGCTTGTCTATCCGAAAGAATAGCAAAGAGAAAGAATTAAAAGAGAAATTAAAATAATCAAAAAAAAAACAAAAAATGGGTGGGACGGGGCAGTGTGTTGTTAAATATTGTTAAAGAGATATTTTCCCCAAAAATTCTGAACAAAGCTATGAAATATTAAAAAAATAAAATAAAATATAAAAAAGACGGATGGGAGTATGGAACTTGGTGTGTATAAGAAATTACTAAAAAACTATTGTTTCCCAAAAATCTTGAACAAAACAATAAAAACCTTAAAAAAAAAATGTAAGAAAAAAATGTTTGTGGGACGGGGCGTTGCGTTATTAAGGAAATACTAAAAACATATTTTTCCCAAAAATTGTGAACAAAACTATAAAAGTTAAAAAAAATATTAAGAAAAAATGTGAGTAGGGGGGGATGGTGTATTTCTGAGAAATTCCTAAAACGTTATTTTTACCCAAAAATGTTGAACAAAACTACAAAAATTAAAAAAAAATAGAAAAAAATCTGAGGTGAAGACGGAGCTTGATATTTTTAAACATTTATTGAGAAGCTATTTTTCCCCAATAATTTTGAACAAAATAATAAACGACTTTTCTAAAAAAAATTAAGAAAAAATTTAATGGAACGGGGCGGGATGTTTCAAAAAAATTACTCAAAAGATATTTTTTCCCGAAATATTCTATACGAGACTATAAAAAATTAAAAGAAAAAAATTAAAAAAATAAAAAGAACCTATACAGTTTCTTACAAAACAAAAACTAAGAAAAATTACTGAAAAATAAGTTTGGCACAAAACTGTAGAAATTAAAAAAAAAAACTTTTTGTTAGAGCATATTTCATCTAAAATTTTTTTTTATTGTTAAAAAATCAAAGATATTTCACTTAAAAAAACTGTATATCTAATTTTTAACCAACAAAAAATTAAAAAAAAAGTTTAAAAACCCTATACATTTTTTTATGGAAAAAAAACTAAGGAAACAATCTGAAAGGGGGGCGGGGCGGAGTGATTTAAAAAAAAATGTATAAACACAATTTTCCACAAAACTATACAAATTCAAAAAAAAAACTTTTTGTTAGAGCATATTTCATCTAAAATTTTGTTTTTATTGTTAAAAAAATCAAAGTTATTTCACTTTAAAAAACTGTATACCAAATTTAAGCATTCAATGATCTAAAAATTATTAATTTTTATCCAAAGAGTTTTTCAGTTTACTTCTTATTAGATAAACAAATTTTCAGGAAAATACACGACGCTGTCCAAAATACTTGGAGTACTTGGCTTGGAATCATTGAGCTATGAAGAGTTTTTGTTTAATTTTCTAGGTGAAGGTCACTTAAAGATTATTTAATCGATTACTTGAGCAATTTGATTGTATCACAAAAAGACTATCGAGCATTATGAGCTGCCCTTGTATGCACAATTTGTAACAATTCAATTAATTTAACTTAATTTGCCATAAAATTAGTTCGAGATGATAAAGAAAAGCAAAAGGCCTAAAATGCTTAGCCATAACAGTTTATCATGTAATCACAACTTTAAGCGTTAATTGTAGTTTTTACATAAGTTTAATTTGCTTTCAAAAATCCCTTAAGTAAAACAAAAGGGCAATAACTCGACTGCGCTAAAAGTGGTAATTTAGTAATTAGCGGTTTTAAATAGATTTTGGTAGTTTATGCGAAGATTAATTAACTTGATGATTAATACGCCTTTCATACACAAATGCATACATATGCACGCATTAGAATATGTGTATAGATATATACAGTTATGAGAAATTAACTTTAACCCTTCCTGCATTGAAAATAAATGAAACAATGATAGAACTAAAGGAAGAGGTCAAATATCTAGGTTTAACCTTAGATAAAAAACTCACTTGGGAATCACATATAAATAATATAACAAAAAAAACCACGAAATCCTTGTGGACAACCAAACAATTACTAGGGAGATCCTGCGGCCTCAGCCCTAGTATGGCCCTCTGGATATACACCCAAATGGTTAAACCAATCATACTGTATGGGGCACTAGTATGGTGGAGCAAATCTATCCAACAAACAGCGATAACCAAACTGGGAAAAATACAAAGGCTTGCTTGCCTATGCATCACAGGAGCTATGAGAACTACCCCAACAGCTGGCATGGAAGCACTCCTTAATCTCCCACCACTTCATATAGCAATCCAAGAGGAAGCAGCTACGCAAGCACTCATGCTACACATGAAAGAAAATTTCAAATTGGGCAACCTCACCGGTCACCTAGATATCCTAAATAAAATCAAAAACACCATAAGCATGGCTTAAGTTTCAGACCACATTGACCCAACCCTCTGTTTCACAAAAGGATACACATTTACTTTTCCTGAGAGGATCGAGTGGAAAAAAAACCCAAAATTGATGAATGATGATTAACAAAAATGGTGCACTGATGGATCAAAACACCTTATGGTGTAGGAGCAGGAGTAGTGGGGCCCAGAATCCACAAATCATACACTCTCACCAGGGACACCACTATCTTCCAAGCGGAACTATACGCAATAATGGAAGCAGCAAACATCATGCAACGTAGAAACCACAAGAGAGTAAAGATCAAAATACTCTCGGACAGCCAATCAGTTCTAAAAGCTTTAGATAGCTATACCTACAACCCAAAAACCCTCTTAGAATGCCACAAGGTACTCAATAACCTGGCATCCAAAAACAATGTTTCATTAATTTGGGTACCAGGACATGAGGGATATGACGGCAACAAAAAGACAGACTTTCAAGCCAAAAAAGGACCTAGTCCTATGTTCGGATTCAATAAAAACAACCTGAAACAAAAAGTAAAATACTGGGCCAAAACTCTATTAAATCAGCATTGGAACAACGTAGAGGGTCTTAGACACTCCAAAAAGTTCCTAAGTTTCAACGCTAAAAGAGCTAACATGGCCCTCACGTTAAACAAAAAGAGCATTCGCACTCTCACAGGCGCCCTCACGGGTCACTTCACCTGCAACAAACACTTACATAAATTAGGCATAACTAACACCAGCACCTGCAGATTTTGCTGCGAAGATGAGGAGTCTATAGAACATCTCATTATCGAATGTCCGGGGTTGACGCATAGAAGGAAAAGGTTTTTAAACAAGTCCATGCTTACAGATGAAGACCTTCAATCACTCCCTCAGAAGGAGCTGGTACAATTCATAAGCATACTTAACAGTCAATAGACAGCATAGGGTGCACAATAGATCAATATGGTCGCAGTGCTAAAGGGCCATACCTTAACCCTTTACAACCATTAACCATTAACCATTAACTTTAACCCTTCTGTCAGAGTGAGTTGTTGTAATATGAGTTCTTATTGAATGGTGAGTGGAAACGAGCACTTTGTAAAATGCAAATTACATAAACAAATAGCAGACCTTTATCACGAGTTGATACCTCTCTTCCTTGATAAAGAGATTATGATAGAAAATCAATAATCGACAGAAATCTCGAGAAAATCCTTTTATTATGTTGAAGTCAATTAGCCTTTAAAATATTTTTAGAAAAATAGAAGAAAAACTAATTGGCCTAAAACTTTTTGGGACAAAAATACCTCTTGATCGGCATGAGCATGAAAGTAAAATTCATCATCCCCCGAGGACTGGGAATATTGGCCTTGCCAATGCAATTTACAGAGATAAAACTTAGCCAGCCACAGCGCAGTGTACATTTGGATGTGCCAAAAGAAAAATTAGAAAAAATTATAATTTATATTGATTTTTTACAGATGCAGAAAAAAATTTAACTTTCTAGAGAAGATAAAAAAGAAGATAAAAATTTTAACCATAAATTGTTTAAGCATAAAAAAAATTTAAAATAACATACGAATACATTGTTTTGGTATTAAAAACTTCTAAGACCTAAAGTACAAACAAAAAAAGGAATTAAAATTTACACAATTTAAATTTTTTAGGATTTTTTTACCTTTGGGTGTTTTCAGGGGGTCGTTATAAAAAGTACTAAAAATTACAATTTTTTTAAATAAATGATATGGCCTCATTTTTTGGCCTTTTGTTAAGTGAAAATGAAATAGTAGATTAAAATATCAATCTCTAAAGTTCTTATGCTAAATTTACGGAAAATAGCATTTTTGCAATGGGAGTTGAATGGCAATTTCCGAATAAATATCAAAAATAAATAACTGGCACTTATCTAAGATGTTTGGCCGAGATCCTCATCCAATTTTTCGTGCGTGTTGATGTTGTTCCACAAATGAAGGGACCTTCAGTTTTAAGCCGACTCCGCAGGGCAAATCGTTTTTTATGAGAAGCTTTTAGACGGGCGCCGAATGGGTTGGTGCTTGGCTACCATTCGGGAGTACGCAGATTAATACCTCCGTGCTTGAAATAGCAAAATTATAGAAAAAACTTTTTCTAATAGCGGTCTCCCCTTGGCAGGCAATGGCAAAACTCCGTGTGTATTTCCGCTCACAAAATCTGCTAAAAAAATATTAGATAAAAAGATATGAAAAAGTGTAATATTTTGGGTCATAGAAAAGATTTAGAAAATAGCATCGCCGTCGGTTTATAGCAAATTGAAAGATACGAGCTAGAATGAGTTGATGAAATGCAATCAAGCACAATGATCAACCACGGTACCTCTTGTGTCACGGGACACCACTAAAATGGACATTCGAAGTAAACACGAGCAATTTACCGCTACTCATTGCGCTAACTTCCAACTCAAACCTCAAGTAAGTCAAAGAAGAGGATTTCTTGAAAGAATTGCCTTCCACGCTTTTGCAGAAATACTGACAAGGATCCCAACTCTTACACCTCCTCCTACTATGGGAGAGACGTCTGCGCGAAATCCTAAGTTCAGAAAGCAATTTCGTTTACCAAAAAGCGGCTTCGCTTTACAAGCAGATAATCCCAGCGAAGAGGAAGCATTTCCACGGCAGTCGGTTTTATGTTATCAGATCTATATCCGGTCAAGGTGTGTCACATCAGGTGCATCTCCCAAACATTTATGAGGAGTGTTCATGATATAACAAAAACAACAACAACAACATGAGCTCTCACGTTCGCTCAACAAGCGGTTAACGCTATCGAAACTACCAGAATTTAAATGCGACCAAGAATTTTTGCCTTTACAACAACTACAAAAACATAAACTCTTAAATGCGCTGTTACAAGTGGGCTTTATTTCTTCACCCACATTTATCAGTTCAAGTTTTCTGAGAGGTCTAAAGTCTTATGCGGTGCCTTCGGGTGGATTGTAGCAGTTTTCTCCAGAAAAAATTTTAGGTGAATCTTTTAGCCTGGTTTAATAAAATGAAGAGAGAGCTTGGAAGAAGAATTTAGCGTTAATTTTTACTTTTTTTATGTATACAATTTTATGGCTAATTGGTCACAAAATGACCCATAAAAATCCGAAGGGTTAAAAGGAATTTTGCATGTTTACTATGTTTATTTTCAATCAACAATTTCTATATGATTAGATGATTAGTAAATAATTTCGAGCTCACAGTGTGAAACAATAAATAAAATGATTGAGAAATACAAAATATAACGGTAAAAGTATCTCTACAACTGCAATTTGATACGGAAGATAGTCTTGCTCGAACATCGGCGCGCCACACAAAGTTGAAGTTTCAAGGTGCAAGTGCCCAGGGCGCAACGCAATCATTTGTCGTCGAGTCTGCATTGCTATTGTTGTAGAATGCCAAAAACAACCGGCTAACTGCCCATGACAGTGTATACCCATGGTAAGCGTTGAAAGCAGCGTTAAGGCAGCTAGTTACCAATGGCCCAAAGCAATTGTTTTTTATGGTCTATATTTGTACCAGTATTCTGTTTGGCTTGGGCAGCCTGTTTGGTGCGCTCCAATTAGCTGCCTTGAGTTGCAGTTAAAACAAAAATTAAAGAAAAAAAACAAAAGGCACAACAAAAACAGATCGCAACAGTTGGCCAATGACAGCGAAGGCAATCAGCACATCGTTAGACCGTCAGGCAGTCAGATAGTCGATTCGCTAGTTTCTTGGCTACTTGCATGCTGGTACTTGTTGAGTGCACGAGTCGCTTAGAGGACACAATCCCTCAAGATTAATAGCTAACCTGGTCTAATTTAAAATGCAAACGCGCGGTATTTAAGCCACATTAGTTATACTCGTACAATCGCGCACAATATGTAACAGTTACACACAACCAAATGCGAAGTGGCAAAAAAGGGGGTTGCTACTGTAGGTACACTTTTCAACACTTACTTACTTCATACGTAGATATGTACGTATGTGTGTATTATATATTTGCACTCAAGGCTTCGGCCATTGTCTTTTGCTAGATTGAAGCAATTAAGCGTAGATGCAATGTCGCCGCTTTTCGGTTGTTGGCCAGCGACCAGTGGTGGCATATTTGCCGTCATGCGGCTACTTTGGACGGCTTTGTAAATGCAGAGCAAAGTGTATTCGTATAAAAAGTGTTGCAGCAGTCACTTCGTGGCTTGAAACCATTTCGACCAAAATTATTTGCCAGCATTGGCAATGAAAGCCTACAGCTTGAAGGCAATACTAGGTAGCGCTGTTAAATTTGAGCATCGTATACAATTAATAAAAAAATGAAAAATGGTCCGTAAATCTGTTGCAAAACGTTTAGCTACACTTTTGGTAGTCCATCAAGCGGTAGAGGTCTTACATATTCGTATGTATATATGTGTATACATGAATAGTCGAACTGGCGCTAGGTGATCTGAAAAACTAAACACAGCACAATTTTAACCGTAAGGCCTATTACTCATTTGTATTTGTGTTTGTTTTTATGCAAATGCCTCGAGTTCTCAGTTCAAAGTTGCCCTAAATAAATAAACATAAAACGTATTTTGTTAAAGACAGTGCGCATAAACTTGAACTCAAATATTTGTTTTGTATTTAATAAGGTAAACAAATATTCTGCACGTAAGGCATTCTCTCCTATATGATACTACAACCACATTTTTTGGCAAGTCAAAAAACCGACCACTTTAGTGAAGTGGCAGCATATAACCCCGCCCGCTTGCTGATCGTCGGTGGTCACATACAAAATTAATCATCCAACTTTGTTTTTGAATAGCTTTTTTATAAAGAAAATGAAATGAGTTTGTATGAAATGAGGTGATGGAAATAGAAGGAGCAGCTCGGCCAAACATCCAACACTCGGCTCAAAATATTGTAAGTGCCAATTATATACATTCACAGCTTGTCAATTTGGTTTTTGAATAACTTTTCTACCAATAAAAATAAATGATTTTGGATAGTTAAAAAGCTTTATTTTGACCTTTACTCACTCCATGACTTGCCTGTTTGTATACCGCAGTCTGATTCATAAATGACGACATTTGCAAATTTTGTAAATCTTCCGATAGGGTTGCTAATTTTGCGGCTCCATGTAAGTATGTAATTGCTAAGATACGTCATTTCGCGGGCAATTTGCTTGGGTGGCCTTATTCACTGATCCGCTGTACGAACTTAAAGTTAAAGAAATGCCATCATTAAACTTATGGAGATTGCTGAGAGTAGTCTAAGCTATTAATAAAAGAAAAAGAAGAAAAGTACTGAATACTTTCCAAGAAATAGCAAAACAATTTCTTTTCGTAAAAGTGCGACCAAATTTTGAAAAAAATCTGAGAGAAGACGTTTGTTTTCAAAAATGCACAAAAAAAATGTTTGAAAAAAAGTAAACAAATTACAAAAAAACCAAGTGGAAGGTTTGCTTTCAAATATTAAGAAGAAAAACCTAAATATCGCAAATTTTGTGTTAGTTTAGAAGCACATATTAGGGTTGGTCGGTGTTCAAAGAGGCAAAAACCAAAGTTTTTTAGAAAAAAAAAAATTATTTATGAAGTATATATTTTCGTAAAAAATTAACAAAACTAAGAAGTATTTACATATATACCTATACAAAACGACTGAGTTCGGATTCGATCATGTACGGCCCCAAAATTTCAGTTCGATCAGCTGAAAAAGAGCTGAACTTTGGCCGAATATTTCGGTAAATTTTTAATTTTTGGAATTTATTTCTTGTTTTTTTTTTTAATTTTAATTGAAAATTTACTTTTAGTTTGAATTCTGGTATCATTTTCTTTTAAATTGCTTTAAAATATTATTTCCTCCTCCGTCGAGTGTGGCTAGTGAGCAATCACTGTACTCTGCAAGTGAGCTTACCGCTAGCACAGCAAAAGTACCAGTAAGCTATTATATTTTCATTATAATGTAAAATTATTCAACAATGAGTTGAATTCCCATATTCGACGGACCCGACGGATTTCGATGACTCTTTGGGCCCATTCCAATCGACGAGGGTTGTCCGCAGGCAGCAATCTTTGCGTCAATTGAATCTTATATGGGAATAAATGCAAATCAATTCGGATAATTCGTTGTAAAGTGGTCCGAGCAATGCCCAACTGCTGAGAACGGCGATTTTGGGATGTCCTTGGCGACGTCTCAACACTGGCCCGTACAGGAGCAATATTCTCATCCGATCGCCTTGTCGCATCACCAGTCGAAAACCTTCCGTACAAACATTTAATGGTGTTCTTAGAAGGCGCACTTTTCACATTATTTAATTTTTTATACGCACGTTGAGTTTTCACAACTGACTTCTTTTGTTAAATGTAAATTTCAACAATTTGTGAACGCTTGCGGGGCGTGTACTGTTCCATGGTAAAAATTTGCTTGGATTAACGCTTCCAACGCGGTATGTCATTAAGCGATCTGACGTCTCTGTCAAAAGAAAAAGGGTTGCCAGATGGGTCCGTCGAATTTTTGCCAACCCTGTACTAAATAATTACAACATGTAAGCATAAATATAAATTACTGCCATCGAGACTGTTGTACCTTTTTTGCTTTATTATTAGTAAAAATATTGGGTTTTTTAAAATTCATTAATTAATGTTCGGTTAGGCCGAAACTGAAATTGGCCAAAATTCAGTTCGATTCATATCAGCAATAAATGATCGAAGTTCAGTTCTTCTCTATTCATATACTACAATTTTCAATAAAGAATAAACCCTACATATTTAAAAAATAAATATCAAATATTTCATCTAACTTCTTTTTTATTACACCACCAATAGACCGATTCCTCGTCAAGTGACCCAAGTATTTTGCGCATTATAGTAAATTTTTCTGAAAATTGGTTTAGCTGTAGGCTTTAATGCAAGAAGTAAACCGAAAAAATTTGGTAAAGGTTAACAATTTTGAAAAATTTTGGTACAGAGGTTTTTTAAAGTGAAATACCTGCTGGTCTTATCAACATTTTTATAAATTTTTCAGAACAAAATAAAGTTTTTAAAAATTCGTTTCTTAGAAAAAATTAAATTTTCCTGGTCAAAATTAAAAAAAAATTAATTTCTTGTTGCTATTTTTTGAAAAAAAAAACTACCACAACTCAGATATTTTTGTGATTCATTGACTATGCTGAGTAATCACTAAAAGTTTCATAATAGGATCGCCGTAATCTTGCGAGTTATATTCAAATACGTACAACGAACCAGTGAAAACTACCGTGCACCTGCTTACTAATCGATTGCAAATGAACGTAAAATACGAGCACGCAGGTAGTGTTTCCTTAAAGCAGTATTTTGCGCTAAAAACTTGATTTTATTAAAAAAAAATTTAAATTAAATATTTATCCCTTAAAATAAAAAAGTTCATAAGAAATTCAATAACATTAAAAAAGAAGTCAAGATATATCACTTAAACCACTTACTACTAAAATTTGCAGCGTTAATTAAATCTCAGAATTATTAAATTGGTTTCCGTACAAATAAACCGATTTTCAGATAAAGCGACTGTATTCCCAGAAGCATGGAACTTAATATGGAATCACTCTATAAACAAAACTTGGTTTCTAAAACTTTTTAATATATTCAAAAAAAAATATAAAGAGAGCGGAACGATCGGCGTTGGTTGGTATTCAATTTAATCAAAAAAACATTTTTTCGAATAAATTAGATAAAATTGTTTTTAAAATTTTGAAATGCATATTTTGTTTATACATATATTATTATAAATAATTAAATTTTCAAAATTTGGTAGAATAATTATCTATAAAAGAACAGAATATTTGACAGCAATACCCTTCCTTCACTTGACATGGAATCGCTCAACTGCATCTCCAAACAATGCAACTTTGTGCATTGCAATTTGTTTTTAGCCATTCTTGGTGCACTCGAGCTTTGTGAGTCGGTAGCCGAGTACTATTGAGTACATGGTCTGCCACCGAAATGTTTGTCTGCCCACGGTTTCAACCTGCGGCAACCTCCAGAATACTTTCCCGACAGTATTTCGCAATTATCTTGACGCCAGACTCGATGAAAACGATTGGAGAGCGCCCATCTGCGAGTACAGCGGCCCAACCATTCCCTGTGGCGGGTGCTGCCTCCTGCTGCCTAATCGATGATCAAATCAAATCAAATTCTCGTATGAACGGTCGGCCAAATAAAACCTATCGTTTTGAGAGTTTACAAGTTGTTCAATTTGAAAAATTTTCTCATCAGAAAACACAATAATCGGAAATTGACCGCTTTCGGCTTCGGCCAAGCGAAGCAACTCCTTCGCACTCTCAAGTCTGACTTGTTGCTGCTTTGGTTTGAGATCATGCGCCTTTTGGAACTTGTCAGGCTTAACTTTGAGAACATTTTTCAGTATGCGGTGGATGCTCGATCAGATATTTTCAGTTCTTTCGCCATTTGATTGGCACTTCGTCGGGGATTCCGCTCAAGTCATAGTGCATAGTGCAACAGCTGCGCGTGCGGTCTGCAGTTGGTTACACTTCGAGTGCCGGACCCTGTAAATCAATTCGGGTCAACATGTTCACCAGTGAATACTCCTGAGTTACTGATACAATGCAGTAATCGAAGTATCGAATATATTTCCGCCGTAGGGAATTAAATTCAAAATAAAGCAATCAACCAATTCTAAAGAGTTCATTGTAAATGAGACTCTTAGACCAAACTGTGGCGAAATTTGATTAAATTTTATAACCACCATCCTTACAAGATCAAATTAACTTAGAAAGTTAAGAATTCGGATAATTTGAAACATCAAAACTTCATCAGACTCTGCAAAGCTTGTGTTATATCCTTATGGAAAAACCTATACAATGCGTCTATTGACGAATTGGTACAGAAAAATATATTTGGTGATATGCTCCCGAAATAATACCAATCGGAACACCAAATCAATGAAATTGGTATAGAAATTCATCCAATTTCTAGAGAGTCAATACTTACACTCAGTCCATAATGAGAGAAAAATAGTCAAGTAAACTGGTCCAGAAAATATTAATAATATTGACCACACATGTAAATAGATTGCATAGCGAAATGAAGAAAACGACAAATTAGAAATGAAGCATAATCATAAATTTGATAGGTTAGCAATTGGCTTACTTGGTTAAGTGGTTGTATTAAAGAGATTTATATCGTTATGTAAAGATCTAAGCTTCGTATAAGAGACATCTGTTGATGTCATCGAAAATCTATTCAAGATAGCAACATGTCCGCTTTGATAGCTTGGTAAAAAGCGTGTTGCCCAACTACAGGTCCCTGCTTCTGCTTTGCAATGATTTTTTTATTATTTGGAGGGTTTGAAGTTATCTCATCCACCAATATTCTATCAGTACTAAAATTATACGTATATTAAGATCTGTGCTTCGCCAATTTGGATCATCAAAATTATTTCAAATGAAAATCAGCCGTTCATTAATTTTAAAGGCATAATAAAGGGGAATACAAAACTATCGAATTTTTCTTATATGTTAGCTTTTGGCTGAACTTCTCCGTTAATTTGTGAGTTGTGTCTTGTTATTGTCCTTCGAATGGTACATAGATGGTTTGCCACTGCATGGCGATCGCCGACTGCTAGTAGAAAAAAGTTTTCTATCATTCGAAATTTCGTGCCAACAATGAACTCAAGACCATCCGAATATCTCTTAGAAAATAATAGCAGTCTTCGATATTGAAAAATAGTATCAGCCAATTTACCTCGTAATCGTGCAGTTTGATCTTCCTCTTCTTTTCTGAAGGTGCAAATCAATGGCGTCCACTACAAATTGAAGTGATGTACTCAGCTATTGCTACTACATTTCATATATAAATATTATTGATTAGTCTTCGTGTTGAATTTTTTTACTGCAAACAAGTAAGATCAATTAAAATAATCATTACGCAACTACTTTTTTTTCTGCATTTCAGTTATGTAAGTAAAGCATGACTCATGGGACAGTATTGTCACTATTAAACACTTGAAAGACAGAACTAGTCGTTATGTTGCATGCATCCGACATTGACATGCTGACATTCAGGCGATTCAGGCGACTAAACGGCAGCACTAGAATGCGCAAAGAGCGCATGCGCAGCAACTAATTTATGATTTTGTATTGCTTGATGTACCAAGTTAATAAGTTTTTATAAATTGCTTGTGAAACTTTTTTATGCATACTCACATATATATGTATAGGTACATCTGGTATGTACAAGAAACTCGTGCGCGGCGTAAATTAAAAACAATAACTGTAGATATTTGAAATGTATTGAATTGTAATAAAAAAGTGTTTGAAGTGTTTGCATGTAAGGAAATTTTAAATGAAAAAATATCAAATAAATAACAGCAACTATGACTGGATGCAGTGCAATCTGACTTACAGTAATGGACAAACTTTAACAGCCGCCTAGTAAATTTATTTCATAAGGTAATTTAAAAAACATAAGGCTGCCCTTTGTTAAAAAAACAAAGACGAATTTGTGGAATAAATGACCTACTATTTTTATTTATCCATAGGGATGAGTTAGGTTAGGTTGAACTGGTTGACTTGCAGTCACGCACAGAACGGTTCGGTCCATAGGGCTACCAGATGGCGTTCCTTAGTTATTATTTTTCAAATATTCCGGCGGCATGCTGCCTGTTTTTATTGCTATTGCTATTTAAAGAATCATTTCCAACCCACCGCTGAGATATCTTCCAATCCATGAAATTGTGGTACCCCCAGTTATTTTTTGAATAACGCAGGATGTCCGCAAAGGAGATGCTCTACAGTTTCCTTTGAGTGCTGCTCACCACATTTCCTGCATTCCTCGCTGTCCGAGATTCCTATCTTATAAGCAAATGCTGCTAGTAGGATATGTCCCGTCAGCACGCCTAGCGTAGTCCTACAATATCTTCATGTTAGTGATATTATAAATGGAGTGGAACTATGATCGTCATGTCTACATATGAAGTGAACAAACTCTCCCATCTTGTCTTGAATTTTTTAATTATGTTTTCGTCTATTCGTATTGACTTTGGTATTTCGTTAACAAGATCCGAAGGTAGAGAGACGCCGTTTTTCGCTATATCTTCTATAGGGGTTTTTCAGTAAGAGCGCTTCAACTTTTGAACTTTTTTGAATAAAACACAAACGATTTGATTTTTTTAACTAATTTTTTTTTATTATCGAGTTTGAACAAATACATTTAAGTATGAAATTCGATTTCTTTTGCATGACCACCGCGTGCACGTTTTGCGAAGTCCAATCGTTGAACCCAATTTTCGACCACTCTTTTGCATAAATCGGCCGAAATTCCAGCAATTTGGCGTTCAATATTGGCTCTGATCTCACAAATCATCGCCGGCTTGTTACTGTAGACCAATGACTTCACATAACCCCAAAACGGGACGGCTTGTTAAATGGACCGTAAAATGGCCGTAATGCTCTTAAAGTAGCAGCAACAGAACGATTATTTTCATAAAAAATTTGAACGATTTGCAATCGTTGCTCAAATGTGTAGCGTTCCATGATGAAATGTATACTAATGAAGTTTACAAATGACAAGCGAAAAATAAAAAATATTGCGTCGTTCGCCCTCCCTATCAGAAAAAAGTTGAAGCGCACCTATTGAATAACCCTATACTATATCGTTCGCTTCAATGCCCTTTTGGCATGGAATCCTATAGTAACATAGCTTACAATGAATGATGAATCTGATCAGTTCCAATAAGTCAATATCCGCCACCTGATTTAGGGTAGCGAAAAATGGAGTATCGAAATACGAAAACTCATTTATGGACCGTGCGGGTCAATAACAGCTTCATAAATATCACTTATTCCTGCTTTGCCAGCTTCTACTGCATTTTAAGGAAGACACGCTTACTTTACTATTCTTAACTATTGAGCAGTGGCCACTGACTATTCCGATGACGATTTGATAATTTGATTTGATTTGGCGCTAAAAGCTTGCTTAAGTTTTAGCCAACACTGTAAACGCTTACCTAAGTCACAAAAATGTATGTTATAATAAAGAAAAATTTAATATATATAGACAAGTTACATTGAAAAGTAGAAGTACTCGTAAACACCCACCAATACATTTTAGTCAAAGCATTATTTTTTTATTATTTTTCCATTTTAGTTTTAGTTTTATTTGTATTTTTTATTTTTATTTTTACTATTATTTTATGTATGTCTTCATTACCTTGTTTGTTGTATCCGTTGTTTATGCACTTGCATTTGTTCTACAAAAAATAATGGTCGTCCCAGACCATGGCATAGAAAATGTATTTTCAATATATACAATATATAAAAATAATAAAAATAAAAAGCCTCGATATGTAAGAATAGTACAAAATTGCCGCAAAGCACATTGCAAGTCAAGAACACACAAAAACGCTAATTACAAATACAAAAAAAAACTATAAGATAAGTAAAAATTAAAAGAAAACATTGCTGGCAGTGCTACAAGCAAGCAAAGCATATGGATATGCTCATGGGTCCACAGATGCCACACAAAATTCAAAGATTTCTCATATCTAAGCAAATTTACGCCGCTAAAAGTGGCAATGTTGTAAATATTTACCCATACTCGTACATAAAAACATTCATAGCTTCTGCTCAAATATGAACGAGACGGTATCAATAAAACGGTCCGCGGATGACATATGGCAAAAATAAATTGTTTGTTTTTTGGTAGGACTGTTATAAGCTTACATGGCGAATTTCAGTGTGTTATGTCACATAGTTTGTTTTCTGTGCTACTGTAAACAAGTCAAGCTCGAGTGTGTTCTTCGAATTTTAACGATGGAAATTCAAAGAATTTGTTTGAAATTTTGTTATTCCAACAAAACTTCGGCTTCAGACGCCTTAAAAATGTTGCAGACAACCTATGGGGACTCTGCTCTACCGCGTGCACGTGTTTTCCAGTGGTACAAATCGTTCAAAGAGGGCCGTACATCGGTTGAAAACTTGCCTCATGAACGTCGTCCAGCAACATCAGTAAACGACGAAAGCATCGGAAAAGTAAAGGAAATTGTGCTTGAAAATCGCACAAATCGCAAAATCGGTTAACGCTGAATATTATTTAGACGTTTTAAAGCGTTTGCGCGAGAACATTCGTCTTAAAAGGAAGGGATTGTGGGACAACAAGTCATGGTTCTTGCATCACGATAATGCACCAGCTCACACATCACGTCTTGTTCGCGATTATTTGAACAAAAATAATGTTAATATCGTTCCGCAAGCACCGTATTCACCTGATATGGCTCCATGTGACTTTTTCCTGTTTCCCAAGCTCAAGTTGCCGCTCCGTGGAAAACATTTTGAGACAATTGAAGTCATAAATGAAAATTCGAAGAACACACTCGAGCTTGACTTGTTTACAGTGGCACAGAAAACAAACTATGTGACATATCGCGCTGAAATTTGCCATGTAAGCTTATAACAGTCCTACCAAAAAACAAAAAATTTATTTTTGCCATATGTCATCCGCGGACCGTTTTATTGATACCGTCTCGTTCATATTTGAACAAAAGGTATGTATAGTTGTTGAGGCTATTGAGGTTCGTCATCACCAACTAAATATTCGTGTTGCTGCCGCTGCACCTCTGAGATTCTAATGAACAATGCGCATGCGCTGGCGATCACATCATTCAACGCCAACAGCCGCAGCCAATATTACATGTTGAGCATCTTTTTTTGTTTTTGCATTCCTACAAACACATACATACACACATGTGGTTATGTTTAGGTGGATATGAGTGCCTACCCTGCAGAGAAATATGTAAACAAATTTCTGATTCAACACAAATACGAGTAGGTAGCTACTTTTTCACCTTACAATTCACCATCTACATATATGTATATGTAAATGGTGGCGAATGTCTTCAAAGTATTATAGAACTAAAGAGTGTAAAATAGTGGCAAAACGCAATATTTTCTTTATGAAACGTTTTATGCCGTGACTTCACATCTTTTACGTGAAAATATCAATTATTCGCTCAGCCCTGTAATCCGGCCCAGTTTCCTTCCTAGAGAGCGAACACCATTATACGAGTATGCATAGGTGTACTTTCTGTTTTACAGTTGCTTTGCGATATTTTGGATTCAGACTTCTGCACACTATAGTCTTATTCCACCCGAATCTGTCAGGCTTCAATACATCAGCCAATAGCATAGTATTCTATTCTTGGAAGCTCCAGTTGACATATGATGTGATGATGAATTCAGTTCTTTGAAAGCTTTTTTACTTGACTTTGATTAAATAATCTGACTTCTTCTGCTCCGTTTTTGATAGTTATTTTCCTTACTTCTAAGTGGATAGGTAGGTAGGTGGAAGTGACAACCGGTTTTTAAATCAACTCACTTACACCGTTGCCGATCCAGTGTGGTACTATAGTAGCACTTTACCTCTAATCCTTGTTAAACATTTTGTTTTAAATTCAAACCCATTGATCTGGCTAAAATGTATATCGCTAAGGGCACCGATATCATTCAAGAACGATGAGCGAAAGTATCTACACTTACTGGCATGGCTTTTCTTCCTTCTCATTCTTGCAGGTTCTGCAACAGTCGATACGACGTAATGTCAATCATTGAGGATGTCGACCTAGGAGACTGTGGGCAGTGATCAAAAATTTACACCTTTAACCTCCATTTAATATCATAATATTTCTAAAAATTACCATTTTGTGGGAGGTGGGCATGATTCTTTTTCTATTTTTGTCATTCTTAATACCAAATGTTTAAAGGCATGGATGGATTGACGTATGAAAGGCAAATGGGTATGCAGGCATGTCTGACTCAATACCTCTTCCTATTCTAAAAATGTTTGCAATGTATGCAGTGATGATTCGAATACAAAGAATAACACTTTATTATAATAAAGTAAAAATATTCTAGTTGTTGTAGTTGGAGCTTTATTATACCGTTATATGAATTTACATATTCGCAGAGAACGTGCTCTGTAGGTTTATCCAGTTCACAAACACGGCATTTTATTTATTCTACTAATTTTAGTTTTCTGAAATCATAACGAAGACTGCAAAGTCTCGTGTAGTATTTAGTGAGAGTTCTTAAATCCTCTTTATCTAGATTCGGAAACTTTTGATGATAAACTGTTTTGACAGTCTTTGTTCTGAACTATCCAGTCGTCGTCCCAATCAGTAATAACTTCCTTTATGTAGGCTTGGATCAGCACAAGGATTTTTGGATTAATTTTTCTAAATAGTCCATTTGTTCATTGCCATCATAACCTTTATGTCCTAGTACTCAGTCCAACAAAATGGTGTTCCGTAATCCCAGAGTATTGAGAACAGTGAAGCATTTCTGAACGACTTTGGATGTTATTATGTGAGACTGCAGTGCAAATAAGGCTGCCTGACCGTCTGAATAAATGCAGATGCGCTACGAAGTAATGCCATTTCGTAGGCACTCTCTACTGTAGATTTCTATGCCACGGACTTCTGCTTGAAAGGCTATGGGATAACCGCCCATGGGATCGATCTTTTAAAAGTCGGCATAAAGACACTCGCATCAGTTCTGCCGTCCTCAAGTTTCGATCGATCTGTGTATCACATTTCCAAGTCAGTTTCGATGCATGAGTTATCTGTCTCCCAGAGTGTCCTATCAAAATTATTTTGAGATTCTGTCTCTTAGTTAGAATAGGAATTCTTGCATTGTGTGGGTAAATTAAGATATTTTTAGTGACAAGCACTTTATACTGCAACAGCTCATTCTGACCTAATAATAATACTGACATTATTAGGGGGTAATTTGCTGAAAAAGCCATGCAGGCATAGCCATTGATATTTCCTAAGAAAGGAAGGTAATGCGAAGATATGGTTTCAAGTTCACTACATGCGGACCAGTTTTATTCAAGTTGAATTTTATGTATATAAGTATATGTGATACTTTAACTACTATTTCGATCATAGAGCACCAAGCATTCGAACATGGTTTTGCGCTAGAAATCTTAGGTCGTTCCACGATAATCTAAGAGACTTCATTTCAACTTGTGTTGAGCGCCGCCAGTTTGTCGAAAAGAATTCCAGTGCAGCGTGACATTGTCGCCATTTTTCTTTAGTGTATGACCAATCCACTACCATTTCCTTTTTTTTGATAGATAGAACGTCGATCTGTTTAGCTTGCGGCAACAACTCGGTGTTGGTTATTCTCCGTGACCAGGAAATTCGCAAAATCCGACGAAGGCAGCGATTTATGAACGTTTGCAGGTGCTTCGTGATGTCCGCAGTTACTTTCCAGCTGGGGCAGCTACATGATATATATACTTATATATTACCTACAGGGTATTAAGTATTATACACAGGGTATATACTTTTATATCATGCGTGCATTCGTATGGGCTTTCAATCTGTAATTAACTGCACAAAGCACAATATATTTATTATACAATACATAAAAGTGGGGCGTATATACGCTCGACGGCATAAGGCCGAGCTTCTTCTCAAATCACAGCATGAACATTTTTTTTCTGTGCAGCTTGAGGCGTGTTTTTATGAGCTTGAGAAATTAAAATGATAATACAGAACAGAAATATTGTTGGAATGCATGTTTTTATTATAATCCGGTAGATAATTTTATCGCATTAATTTTTTTGAATATAATATCCGGCATATGTCTGTCACGACTATGAGTTGCATTGTTCATTCGATCAGTTTAATTTCTGACAATTTTTTCCAATATTTCTGGCCATACGGTATCAATGGGGGCTTGAATATTTCAATAAATCGATTGTTAAGCGCGCTGTAAGACCAGTTGCGCCGTCTTGTTGGAGCCAAATGTCGTCGATATTTGGTTGATTATTAAAAAACAAAAAAAAATCCGTCAGCACGGCTCTATAGCGCTTGCCATTTACCGTAACCGCAGCTCCTTCCTCATTTTGAAAGAGGTAAGGACCGATGATGCCGCCGGCATGTACATCGAGGTGCTCTGTAACCTTCGCTGATTTGGTTTATTTTTTTTTTTTTTTTCAAAGCACATTTCCAAAATTGATTTAGGATGACTTGCCAAACCTTACTGAACAGAAATGTCAACACAGTTTGCTATTCTCAGCTGTCAAGCCATAGTTATCGATATCGATAGTTCTCATGCAGCTAAAAAAACACTCTAAAAGAAATTACAGCTCTACGCGGCTTGCAAGTTGAAAAAAGGAAACATGGAAAAAAAGGACGCCAAGTGTTTTCCCTCCCTGCGGAAGTGCGACGTCTATTTCGAAAATATTTCTATGTACTTACATATATATTCATATTTTATCCATGTTTCGAACTAACTACTTTCGGACATATGTATAGCAGTTATGCCATAAACAGGCCACTTGCTTATAGCCGCGGCCACTGCACAGTACTCAAAAAACAAAACAGCAAAGAAAAGCGCAATTGAAAAAATAGTAATGCAAAAACAAAAAAATGAGCAAATAAAAAATAATTCAACAAATACATGCACATATGTACATACATATGTAGAAAAGAAGTTTAAACGCGCAAGCTGTTTATCTTGAAATAATTTATATTTGTGCATTGAACTGACATTGACCAGAAGACCGTCAGCTACAATATACGAAACGGTGCCACTGCCGCTGAACTGCAACATGCATGCAACACCTAAACACGTACACATAAACACATGTTATATACACATACATATAAATGGAAATATTTTTGCATTTGTAGGAAAATTCATATACATTTCTAACTCTTTTGCCTTGCCGCGTTGATGAGGGGCTACTTTAGATCGTCTCATTTGCTATTCAAGTTTAATTGGATTTAGAACGACTTTAGTTAATGTTTATAGATGCTTTCTTCCTCTACATTTAATCCACATACATACATATACATATACATATACATACACATATACATATATATACATACATATATGCATACCTACACAGGTATATTGTCTTGATTTATTACTATTGCCACTAAGATGTGTTGTAATTAAATTCGCTCCAATTAAAGAACTACGCGGTTAAACGTATTAATTGCCGTTAAAATAAATTTAAACGCCTTCAAGTGAGTAGCATGTAATTTAGTTATTAATTTATGTCCCGGAACTTTTAATTAACTTGTTTTTAGAAATAAGCGCTTTTATTTTTATTACACTTTGAGAACAAAACATTTGCCACCGTTGTAAAAGCAATTTTTAGACTAAAGCTGATACTACTATAGGAGTAATAGTTAGTATACTTAACATATGGTAGTGTGTGTTAAAAGATTAGAGATTAAGGGTAGGGATATAATTTTACTTAGCATTGAGGATCGAAAAATTATTTACTTAAGCTTTATAGCTCAATGCTATTGAAGGCAACCAGCAATTGCCTATTTTGAAGGCACTACTGTTTGAAGCTTGACGCATTCTTCTTGGTTACCATCATCACATGGCTGAAAATCGTGACTCTACCAGATAGAGCGCCAATGCAGACAAATATTATGCAGTTAACAGGCAGCAATGTCATTGAGAAGCTGCCGAGACTAATATATGTTCACATATGAGGTGTGGGAGTATCTCAATTTTTTGCCTTACTTCACCCATATGGAATTAGATAAGCGAATTAGTCATAAAAACGTTCGCCTTCGATAATCCGCGTTTCAGAAATAATTTTACTTTATGGCAACAACATCTGTTGCGCAATTTTGTGTTATCAACCACTTGCGATCGATCACAGTTCGGCTATTGCGCTATAGGGTGCAAAAATGCCTACAAAATATGAGATAAGCAAATGGAATACTACGAATATGTATATGATGATTCCCACACTACGCAGTATCTTATGTCAACGAAAAAATCTTTTGCTGAGTTCTGCGAACAAAGCTTAGTCGGGCTCCAACTCTAAGGGGTATTGTAGTGTAGAGGCAGGAATTTGAGGTGTTTTTGCAGGTGCTATAAATAAAAAATTAAAAATATTTGTACCATCAATTTTTTAACCGACATTTATTAATCATTTAACAGTACATAAAAAAAAATCAAAGAATTACAAACTGATAATTTTATAAACTGTTAAAGTTGGGGCTCCAAAAAAAATCGCGCGCTAAACTTGTCATGATTGCAAATTTTCTAATGATCTGAAACAATAAACTGAAAAAGATTATTAATTTAGATGAATGCCACTATCGTAATAACTGAGAAAAAGTGTAAACAATTTTTTTTCTTTGCTAAATTACGGCTGTCCGAAAAAATAGTAAATTGTTTTCCTACTTTTTTGGATATTTCTGAATTTTTTAAAAATAGTAAAAAAAGTTATTTTATTACAATAATTGTTTTTACGATAAAGATATGTATTGAGGAAACTCACACCAATTTCAGGTGAATCGGTTCAGTAGAACTTGAGAATCATGTCAAACGTTTTGAAAAATATAGTTTCGAGAAAAACGTGTTTAAGGTTTTCAGACAACACGAATCGGAACTGATGCCCTGTTACCAAAAAGGATCATGAAATAATGGGAATTTTAAAAAATTCTCTCAAATACATATTCTTAAATGTCTAAACTTTGAAAATATGCAAAAAAAAAAATTCGATTTTTTCAAAATTCTTCATTAGAATACCCCCTTAACTGGAAATGATTCATTATGATAGTTACTGAGGAGAGAGCCGAGATATGTGACAGACGTACGCTCTTTGAAAAGTTGTACCCCATTAACCTCCAATTTTTTAAAGGCTTGTTTACGGGGGTTGCCATATATGTTTTACGTTAGACGGCCGCCGTAGCAGAGTTGGGTGGTACGTGACTAACATTTGGTAGTATTCGTGTTCAAACCTCGGGCAAGAAACACCAAATGGTAGAAATAGCGTTAATAGTGATTGCCAGTCGGCACGCAACTGTACACCGCCGAGTGTATTTCTGGCATGAAAAAGTTCATCATAAAAAACCTTCTTACATCTGTAGGTCCCAAAAAGGGTATACGCGCCAATTATATATATATATATAGTTCATTTCACCCCAAATACTGTATAAATCGAAGTATAAAACTTTGTTCACATTACAAAAAAAAACAGCGAATTTTCCTCATGATTGTACAAAAAAACAGAATCTTTAGGAATATTTGCAAGCGCATAAAATACGCCACTCGGTTTTGATATAGCAAAGTGTAAGTCTGCTGCAGCTAAAAAATCTCGTTTATTATTCGAATTTTTTTTTTAATTTTTTTTTTTCATATAAAAAAAATGTCGGGTACATTTTGAAGTAGCTGCAAAAGAATAATCTGGATAAATATAATTTATATATATACCAAATTAAATTTTGATTTATGAAAGCTGCCAGCGAGTTGAGCTGGAACGCAATAAATTACCTGTCCTTATTAGAAAATCATATTTGTAATGCAACTCTCTTATCAAAAGAGCCATCGCGTCTTACCTGTGCGAAACAACTTTGCCTGTATTGGGACAACCCTGCACATTTTTTATACGACGCAAGCCAATTACTCAGATACAGTTTGCAGACTTTCGTGCTGAATTTATTGAAAGCGTTCAAACTCCTTGGAAAACTGAAGAATTCCAGAGTGTAGTACAGAGCTAACTGTCATAGTTTCTCTCAAATGGTGGACTATAGACAGCCTACTGTGTACTGAAAATAATTGCCGCGCACTTCAACACGTGATGTGGCTAATAAAGTATATATGGGATCATTTGCAAAAATGTCCAAAAATCAACTTAAAAGCTTACTCCAAGTCAAATGGCAAAATATAAATTCATATTATACAAAAACTCGATCCTTTCAATGCCTGACCGACTGAAAGAGATTATTCGATTACAAGGATATCCTACTAGACATTAAATGTATTTTTTTTTTTTCAAATTGCTTTTAAAGTTTTTCATACATAAATACTTTAGTGCAAGAGTATCAACACTTTTGCTGTGCGAATTTTCAGATTTTCTATGGGTTTTTCCTCCTTATTTGAGAATAAAATAGTTTATATTTTATATTTTCTTATATTTCCCTCGCCATTTATTTAACTTTTAATATTAAAATACTCAGAAACTTTCGTGGTATTTTTTATAAAATATCTTCGAAGTGGTAGGGTATCAAGACTTCTGCTGTACACTGGATATGAGATTTCAGTGGTATTGTAGACGAACCAACAGTTAGTTCAAATTCCATTAGCCACTCTACAGAGCCTGCTCACTAAGTTTACCAGCTAGCTTTTCCCCCCCTAATATGCGCCCTTTTGACCAGGTATTATAGCGCTATCCCAGCGAGGGCACACTCAGCAGAAAAATAAAGTCATCGCTATTGGCATACTCGGTACATACTCACATATTCATGTATACATGCTATAATTACAGCAGTAAAGCCATCAGTAAATGTGAAAACGTTTATGCATACATATTGCCAGCTATTCCAATTAAGGTTTCATTGTAAATTCATTTAGCTATGAATAAATGTATGAATGTAAATTACAAATGCTGTCGATAGCAATCAACATTTTTTTCAACAACTTGTAGCAATCATTAAAATCACAAACTGTCAAATGGAGCAAGGAAACCATCAGCCAACCAACAATGCATATGAATAGTAGCTTAGCCGCCAAAGGCAGAAATCTTAATCTAGATATTGGGAAGCAGAGCACTTCTTAGATGCATACATTGCAAATTGCATATATTGTAAATTCTATTTATATCAGATATGTGCTCGTAAATCGACAACAACAAATTTATGCACTTTATGCAGGCAACGTTGCTTGGTTTTGACGTGACTAATGAGCAACACATCAAAAATGTTGCAATTGTTTTTGCTAACTACATACTGAAGTACAAATGTATTAGAACAAAAGCAGCAGAGCTTTAGAATTGCAAAAGTAATGCATTATTCAATAGAGAACTCAAGTACGGATAACACTAAAGTTTGTAACATTCTATTGTTTCGAGCGTGCATGTATGGCAAAAAAAGAAAAATAATCCACGAAGGAATAAAAATGAGAGTTCACTTAAAATTTTCTATAACTATGCGCAGAGTTGCAAGTGCGTTTATGTAGCATGATAATATGCACATACACACAAACATGCATACACACATTTTTAGAAGCCTTCATTACAGCCCGCGACAAAGCGATAGCACACCAGTTTTTTTACTAGTATTGACTGTTATCTTTTTCTTTTCAGAGAATTTTTTTTGCTGTTGTTGTAAAAATATAGCTCATTGTCTCACAAAAATCATATAAATCTCATTTTGAAATTTTATATAGTACAAAAAAAAAAGAAAAACATGACAACAAGATTACTGCAGAAATTGGCCACAGAATCCTTATGGCCAAACACTGCTATTTTTCGCTATGTCAACACCTAAAGAGTCGCCTCCTAGACAGAAAAACAAAGATTTCACTGTATCGATCAATTATAATTTCGATCGGGATATACGGTAGCGAAACGGGGACACTCAGAAATGCAGGTTAACAGAAACTACTGATTTTCGAGAGGAGAGCTCTGTGAACATTTTTTGGCGCGATATGCGATAAAGGCGAGTGGCGAAAACGCTAGAATCATGAACTCGAAAAACTATATGTGCACCCATCTGTGATCAACAGATTGAGATGGGCAGGTCACATATTGCGGACGGATTGCGCACCACTACAAACACTCTTCTGTAAATGCCACAGGCAGAGAAAAAGGGGCCGCCCACCGCTTAGATGGATTGACGGTGTAGAAGAAGACGTAGGCTTATTGGAATTTTGGGCATGAAGGACACAGGCACGAAACCGAGACAATCGGAGGCATATGCTAGAGCAGGCGAAGACCCGACCAGGGTTGTCCAGCCAATAATGATGATGATCAAACTGCTTACCTGAAATTTTTCTAAAATTTTTGAAATTTTGACGTTAATTAAATTTTTTTTTAATTTACACAAATTGTGTTATTTCTATTTCTATTTTTCTAGAAGTTCCAGTTAAAATCTTTGAAATTATGACGGAAATATTGCAAATTTTTTCTATTTTTTGTATAAAGTTTGAAACTTGGATTTATATGAATTTAGTTAGACAATGAGCTATACTTTTATAAAAATACAATAATGAACACTCAAAACAGAAACAAAGAATAAAAATAGTCACAATATTGTTGTGTTATCGCTTTGGCGCGGGCTGTATGCTTCGTTTCGCAAGTGCCTATAATCGCTGGCTAAAAGCAAAATCATATTCAATGGACGACTATTAAAATTTATTGAAATAATAAATAACCGCATTTATCGTTAAATTAATCTATTATAAAATGAAATGCAATTTTTTCACACATACACACACATATTATTTATATACAAACATACGCTTTGAAAAAAATGCTGCCACAGAAGTCTATTGCACCACATTTATACGCACGGCGGCACGATGTAGTAACCATCACCATGTGAGTAGCCAGAACAGCTAGCATGCGGGTGTTGTTTTGCACAAGATTTCAACAATAGAAGAGTATTACGATGTTTATGAAAAAGGTAAGAAAACTTGTAGCTGAATAAGAACTATGAGGGTAATGCGATTGCTTGTCTCGTGAAAATATTACTAAGTATATTAATACTCTTAAATAACGTTACACTGACTAATTTCAAGTTTAAGGGATTACAGGGGTTTTGTAAATTTCTTTTATATATTATACGCCGCCAAGAAAATGACAAGTATAGACTTTTGACTTATTTATTTTTTAATTACAACTATTTTTTTATAGAAATAAAGTTCATTCTTTAACAAAGTCTATAATAGTCTATGTTTCAAATTTTGTACAAGGTGGCGCAAAAACATTTTTTAACTCCAATTTTGTTGCTCAATAATCACTCACATTGCAGTCGGTAGTACGTAACCTGAGCGACCCAGATTTACTTATACATTCGGCTAAGGACCGTCAAGCAAACAGCATTCCCTCAGATTATGGGGAATATTTTATGCTGTTACAACAACAACAAAGTTAAATTTAATGATATTTTTTCTTAACGAATAATGTAAATAAAAAACCAGAATTAAAAAAAATTGGATACGCAATTTATAGCCCATTATCCCACGTTAAAAAAGTTCAAATTTGAAGTCGCTCAAAATTTGCATTGATTTTTGATAATTTGTTCCTCCGACGATGTTTCGCATTTTCTCCATATAAAAAAACAATCGTGCATTCATTATGAGTATATTATGAGTTGTATATATTATTAATTTGGCAATATACGAGTATGTAGAATATTTTACTAAAGTGTTAAGTCAATTGCTCAAAAATGCAAACTAAGTCCCAGTATTGGAGTAGCATCTCCTCAAAAGTAGAAGCAGGAGTACAGAAGCTCTTTGAATGAACAGACTGTGGAGTAAGATAGGAAGGTGATTATATAATTGATCTTCGGACGTGGACACTATAGTAAAGAAGGGAAGCATGTCAGAGACAGTAAGCTCTAAATATAACGCTGGAGTTCCTCGGTGTTCATGTAAATTTTGGCTTAATTAAATTAGCTTCAATTCATAAGCAAATAGCAGATGGTCAAACCAAATATACTTGCAGGGTGACAATGCAGATCTGGCCTGCTTTCGATGAAAATAGAGGAACAACATACAGCATGCCATATTTTGTCACAATTCATTGAATGTCCATTGTACAGAGACTTATTGACCAATTTTGACAATTTATTTATTTTTTTAAATTTAATTTTAATAACTGAAAATTTAATTAATTCCAAACCAAGTTTTAGTTCATTCAAACAAAAACGACGTAAAACCAAGAGAAAATGTTGAACATTCGTTATGTGGAAAACCACCAGGAATAAAAATGTCAAAATCAACCCGGTTTTCGGGCCACTTAAAACTTATGTTTTTTTTTACTATTCTGAATAAAAAGTTAGAAATTCTGATGAAGATGTATGGATTTTTTTTTTTTTTTTTTTTGAATTTGTGCAAAGTTTGCAATTTGGTTTTTGTAGAAGAATGAACTATATTTTCTTAAAAAAAAATTATTTAAATTAAGTAAGAAACATGGATAAGAAGAAGGGAAATACATTTTTACAGTGATGGATCCAAGCCAGAAAATAAAGTAGGCTATGGAGTTTTTTCAAAAGAATTATTGATTACCGTCCGACTTCTGGACTACTGTAGTGTCAACCAGGCAGAAGTCTTAGCGATAAACGAGGTACCTTAACACTCACACCGTAACAAAAGATGCAGTAAATAACTTCTCGGACAGCCAGGCGGCCATCAAATCAACTGCTTTCCAGTTACACTAAGTTCAAAGGCTGCTTGCCTGGCAGCTCTAAATAATACTAGCTCATCTTTAAGGTCAGCCTTATATGGGTTCCGGCACATGGAGATATTGAAGGAAATTGCAAGGCCGATGAGCTAGCCAGAAAAGTAACTAAGCCTCCACTCCTTGAAAACAGAGGCAACATTGGAATCCCTATGGCAACATGTAAATTCGGTTAAAAAATAATATTCTCCAAGAGGTCAGTAGATCATAGAGAGAAGAAAAAACTTGGGTTACAAAAGGTCAGGAGAATTGCTCTCTCGAAGGTCGTGGCTTGTGTCACCGGTCATTGGCTGCTAGATAGGCACTCTTCTAGACTAGGAATATTTTCTCAGGAATACTGCAGAAGTTGCAGAGACGAGGAAGAGGAAGAAACAGTAGAGCACTTCCTAAGTAATTGTCTAGCTTTGGTTAGGAGCAGAGCAAAGTTGTAGGGAAAATACTTGATACTTTTGACACTCTTATGGGGCAGTCCGTTCCTGAGATAAAACCTATCATTGGCTTCATAACACCATCTAAATGGTTTCATTATAAATAAATACTGACCTATAAGGTCTAAGTGAGTTGGCGTTTTTTAAAATCAAGTGCCACAAAAACCTAACCTCACCTAAATAAGAAACAAAAAAATGTTCAAAACTTGTCAAAAAGTTCTTATGTTATTGTTTTTTCATCAAGTATACATATATGTCTATTAACACAAATACAGTGTCGATTGTCAAAGTTATTCTTACTTGTAATTATATCTATCGACTAACATTTTAGAAAAGCATGTGAAAAAGTGTATAAATTGATGAAAAAATATTGCAGCTACATAGTAAATGGATTTAAATTGTGAATGCTATACCAAAAAAATGTGCTTTACCATTCCGGACTTTGCTCATCTGAATATGCAAACATGTGGAAAATTTGCAAATGTAAGTAAACGTTCAAATGTAGACTTAATTTGTGACAAGGCTTCGCTTAAAACGAAACTAAACTTTCAAACTCGCCGCTTAGCACGTGAGAACCAAACTAATTTTTCTCAGTACATCGTAATTTAAGGCAAAATCACATAAAACATCGTTGCCGTTGTTGCGCTACACATGGATATACATACAAACTCCATATGGATAGTAGTGCAAAGTATGATTAGAAGCAATGTTTGTGCACGGCTTGCCACAAATAGAAATATCAAAGTTAATTCATGGCTTCTACGCTAATCATAATAAACGATCCAACGATCGATCGATTGTGGCAGAGATAAAATTGTTTTAATTTAAGAGCAAGCGAACAAACAAGTAAATGTTAAATTGTTTCGTGCCTGTGCTGGCTCGCGAATGCAAGATCGCGTTGCCAATCGTAATTTTTTATTTTTATTGTATGCTTTTTTTCACTGTGTGTTCTACGGGAAATCCTATTGGCTGGCTAGTGTGAGCAAATCGTGTGAGCGGCGCATAGCCTAAATGCATGGAGGCGCATATGAACTGATATAGTTTACAAGATTGTATGCGCATATGTACATAAGTGTGTAAGCATGTGTGTGTATTTGTTTTTGTTAATTTTCGCGCAGAGTGTGGTATTTTATGGCGTTGCAGGCAATTAGACGGGTTTTTAAGTGTGTAATGCCTTTATTGTGAGTTTTTGTCTTTTTGTAATTTCCATTGCATTGGCAGTGACGGTCAGCATAGCATGGCATGGCATGACAACACAACGCACAAAGTCAAGGCATGAAGGAAGAGGTCAAGTTGCAGCTACTAAGTAACAAATAAACTACAGCGCGCTTACTATACATACGTGCATGTATGCATACATACATACATACGTGCATGCAAGTACGAATATTTACGATTTCGTTTGATTTAATGACAAAAATTTTAATGCTAAGTCTATGCGTTTTTTTCGGTTGTTTTTTCTAAATCCCCCTTGAGTAATTGGATTTGCGCTACTTGACTGGATACTAAAAAATTGGCAGACAAACAAGATTTCGCATATAAATATATATGTTTGTATCTATTGCCATCAATGTCAAGCGCTTAAGGTTAAATTTTATGCTCGTAAATGCAACACATGAACGTATGTAAGCTGTTCATATGCAGACAACGTGCAACATGCATCATGTCATCATCAATAAAAATTTTAGTCACACATATCGATTCGCAACTCATTGACGGCCAAGAACATTTCCAAGTAAAAAAATATATATACAGTATTGCGTAAAAGTGTAAGAGCACTGGAGTTGAGGTCTAAATTATTAAATTTAGTATACAGAAATATTTTATGTTTTTTTAAATTTATTCACCAAAAAATTAAAACTTGTACAAGAAATTCATGAAAAGCGTTATTTTTTAAAGAACAAAACTATATGAGTGGGTTAGACTACCGCAGAAACTTAAAAAATTAGTATTTTTTGCTTAAGGAATACCTTAAGTGATGTAGTGAAAGGTTTACAGAGATCTAATGAACAAAGATCTAGAACAAATATCTAAATGCTTTATTTTGACTTTGGAAACAATTACTCTCAGTGCGACGCATTCCGTGCTGATAACCTCGAACTCATTTTTCTCGAAACAATTGAAAACTAAATTTTCCGAATCGGTAGAGTTAATAACTTCAAACAATCTTGACCGATCGAGTTGAAAAGTTTACTATATATATTAACAACTATGTACATTCTGTAATGAGATATGGATGACTTTTTTTAATTTTCAAAAGATTTTTTTTTTAATTTTTTTGATTTTTAAAGCATTTTTTTCAATTGATTTGCCAAAAAAATCCTAGATTCTTCTGTAGCTATTTGCATGTTAAGCGAACCAAATTTTTTTTTCGCCAGCTAAATTAAAATTTTTTTGTTTAATTTTTACAGATTTCTTTTTTAATTTTTATGTATTGTTTTTTTTAATTGTTTTTATTTTTCAAGCAATTTTTTTAATAATAATAAAAAAAAAATTCGAGTTTCTCCTGTAGCTATTCGCATGTTAAGCGAAAAAAATTTTTTTTCGCTGTAAATTAAAAATTGCATTTGGCAACGCGTCGCTGAAGCTTCATCGAAGAAATGTGTTGTCGTAGTAAATTTTGTATATTCCTTTGAAAAAACAAAACAAAATAGTTTTCTATTTTCTAGTAAGTAATATATAATTGATACCTTCTACCTTTTCAAAAATTTCCATTTATTGCATTGCTTCGATGAAAAAATCTCCCCAAGAAAGTTTATCTCTTCCAAAGCTACAGAGGCATAGCTTCCTAACAATTGAAACCTTGCCTTAAACTTTTCCACTTGATAAAAATTATTAAACATGATTTTCCTTTTCTTCGTTGTTGCATTGATTTTGAATTCTAATGCCCAAAAATACAATCCTTTCAAGTCTCATATCCCTTCTTGTTATTAAGTAGCTTTAATGGATTTATTGTATTTCTTCACAGAAAGTGTACAATAAAAGTATTTGCTAATGGTAGAGCGTTAAACAAAACCAATTTATTTTTGAAAAAGGTTTAATCAGCTGAACGTCGTAACCTTCTGAGAATACCTTCCAATGCCCGCTAGAGGGCATTTTTGCTTATTTACGAGCAGATACACACATTAATTTTTGTTGTTTTTTTTACAATGAGATGAGGCACTACTTTTAACTAAAGTTGGTGTTCAACTTCAATTTCCCATTGAAGTCACATTTTGAAACGTCATCTGTATCAAATCGTTAATTTCCATCCATTCATTTCGTCATACAAAACGCTTGATTTTTGTAGAAAGTTTGAATCATCTATCAAATTAATGTTAAATATTTATGGTACGTTGTATTCTGCTGACTTAACTTATTTTCGGCAGTTTATTTGAAATTTCGTAAACATTTGACGGGCGCTGTAGCCAAATCGGTGAAAGCGTGACTGCCATTCAGTAATGCCCGGGCTCAAAACTTCGGACATCAAACACCAAAGGCTAGTAAAAATTTGCCCTCGGCAGGCATGGATAAGACACTGAGTGTATTTCTGCCATGAAAAAGCTTCTCATAACAAACCATCTGTCGTTCGGAGGCGATAAAAAAAACTGTAGGGGCATATGTGGAAGAATAGCCATTTGTGGTGTGGCTCGGCGAAATACCCAAAAATAAAGGCATATAAGTATAAGGGTATACAACTATATGTTTGTATATTATTCTGATAACACTTCCTTAAGGTTGGATAGATTCCTTTTAGTCATGATCAAGGAATACTTACACTGTCTCATTTTCTTTTCATACTTTTAGCATTAAGAATTCTACTATATACATATAATAGATCTTAGAACTCCCTCGCTTTTAAAATGATAATCGGTAAATATTTTGCAAAGTTTGTAAATTTTTTATACAAGATGGCGCAAAGTTAATCAACTATTTTAATTTTGAATAACTTCTTTTCTAAATAAAAATATGATTTTGAGTGATGGAAATCTTTATTTTCATCTTTGCACCCTCCATTGCTTGTCTGTTTGTATACTGCACCTGTCAAGTTCGTAAGTGTCAAATTTGGTTGACGTACGACAACATTTGCAAAAATTTTAAATCTTATGAAAGGGTGATAAATTTTGCGCCACCTCGCAGAACGGAATAATGCGCTCCGGCGGCATCTTAATAATATCTATTGGTTTTCCTCAGCAGACAGAAACATTTTATATAAGTTCCGGTGGTTTTAAACTTTTGCGCACGCCTGTACAAAAATCAAAATATAAAAGGCAATGAAAGAGCCAATAAAGCTAGTATTCGTATCTGCAACGATTTTTTCGAATTGAATGTTTATTATTATTTCTTTTTTTATTAGCAATTTATGCATGTTTTATGGGCCACGCGTGGCATGCCACCAATCCCATGCATGTACCATGCAACAATGACGACACGACTAACATCTTTAAGATTTATGTGACCTTTACCGCTTGGCTGTCGCATAACCAAGTGTAGAGTAGAACAAAAGATGCTCAGAATCGGTGTACCGAGTGGCCGATGCTGAGAAGACACAGAATGAAAAAAAACCAGCTGCCACCATAAATGCCAACATTTAGAACTAATTCTTGACTTTAATCCGCATACACGAACACTTCAATGTGCAGCATCCTTTTTTGGCGCTGCAGGCTAAGAAGTCAATGTCAAAGCGTCAGCAATCGCATGCGAGCGGCAAGCACCCATGTTGCATGATCGTGAATACCAAATAAGTATGTGGCATATAAAAGAATGGTAAGCCTTCGGGCAAATATTAAAAAAAGAAACAAAAATTAACAGAAAAACAAAAAACAGAAGAGAATCTCAGCTGACATTCTCATTCCCACAAAATTTCAACAATTTTTGTTTTGTTTGTTTTTGCTCACGGCGTCTGCAATATTTTCTGTAATTTTGTACAATTGTGGCAAACAGACAACGCTGCGGTAGGTGTGGCATGTATTCACTTTTTACCCAATTTTCTTACTTTATTCAATGGTTTTGTGCTTCATAAGCTGCTGCAGGCATCTGCCGTTTATTTTAATTCATTTTCTGGTGGCATTTTTGCTTTGTTGCGCCCCTTTAAGGTGGGTCTTTTGTGGCATAGCCACGTTTATTTATTTCTTATTTATAAATATTCTGTGTATGGTGTGGCATGAAGCAGCTTATTAGCATTTTTTGTTTGACGAATTGAGATTACTATTCTTTTGTTGGCAATCAAATAAAATTGCAAAATTGTCTTCAAAATTAGGCAACTATGTGGAAGGGATTTTTAATGTCAATGTATATATGTATATACACATATATTAGTTTATGGAAATTACGTGTGCATATGAATACGAAAGAGTAGTAAGCCACACAATAACAAATTAGCAGTTATAGAAATTTGATAACATACCTTTCTCACCTTTACTTCCATCCCGCTTAGTGGACCTTAGTATACCATATTCGCGAACAACCTAGCTCCAATAAGCAATCTTTTTTTTTTGCATTAAATGTTACTTTTATTTTCAAAACTTTCATGGTAATTGCAAATAATGAATAGTAATAAGAAATGATAGTAAACAGCTCAAAGTGTTATAGCAAAGAAACAACTCTCCAATCGGTTGATTCATTTTTAATTTATTGCAGTTCGAATATCAATTTTATGATTTTTAATACATTTTGGCCTATACATACTTTTATTTCAATTTCATGTAATTTAGGTTGAAACAAACCTTCCAGAAAAAATTGGTTTCAAAACATGAAGAACATTGTGCAAATCGAAACAATCTGCGCACACTTCTTAGCTTACACACATACTTTGGGACTTTATTTGATAAAATTCAGAGATGTGATCAGAAAAGAGAAAGATCACTTCATAAACTGCAATTATAACTGTACATTATACGAAATAGAAAAGTATAAATTAGGGAACGGGAACTGATTGATTGTCAATACTTAAAAAAGGTTAGCTGGTAAATAGCTGGGGCTATGTGGCGCTAGAAAGATTATGGAAAGGCTGGTCCTTTGAGGAAAAAAGTTATGGCATTCATCTTACGAGAACGCTTTTCTGGTCACGAATTCAATATATATTATATTGTCAAACAAGTATCGTTATTCGTTTTTTTTTTTTTTATAAATTACTTACTGAATCATTTTTTGTCAATTGCCTTATGATTCCAGATGATGTAAAACTACTTCTCGAAGTACTCGAAGCATCTGACGGCAATATCCTGCAGTCAGATACCTTCACAACCCCCTTTCAGATACACTTCTTCCAACGCTCCGACCATTTTTTTAACCTCTCCAAAAACTGGGATTTGTCGAACTCTCCAAAATACGCCTCTGTATCGGTGAATACGGGGGTGCGGCAGCAATTTATGCAGTTTGGCAGCGACAACTCCGGATCAATGTACTGGTGCGCTATCGTGGTGAAACAACACCTTCGTTTTCGCCAAATGCGGCCGTGTCTTCTTGAAAGCGGTCCTATAACTCACTGTAGTATTATCCAGTGATCGCTCTTCCTTTTTCTAAAAAAAAAACCATGAGGATTATACCATTCGCACGCCAAAAAATCGTCGCCATGACCTTTCCCATCGATGGGACTGTCCGCATTCTTTAGAGCAGATTCAAAGGGAGAAATACATTGTTTTGATGGTTGCTTAGTTTCTGGTGTGTAATGATAAAACTAGATTTCATCAACGGTGACAACTCGACGCACAAATTCCTTCGGATCTCGCTTAAATTGTTCCAAACACTGCTTCAAAGTTAACAACCGCACCGTGAGCAATCCCGGCACCCACCGGACAGACAATTTTTTCCTCACCAACTTATCATGTGAAGTATTAATTGCCATTCCGGTCGACACACTTATAGCCTCTGTTACTTCGCGCACTTTCATTCGCGGTTCAGCGAGAATCATATTGTGGGGCGTCCTGGACGCTCCTCATCAAAAACGTATGTTCGTCTACATTTAAATTCGTTGAACAAAGATCTAACTGTGGTCATAGATGGCGAAGCGTCCCCATAGACATCATCCAACTTTGCTTTTATCTCCTCACAATTTTTCCCATTCAAAAACAAAAAGCGAATTACCGAACGATATTGCTCTTTTTACATCTTAGCGAAAGTCTCGAAACACGTCTTACTCGGATAGCTGCCAAATCCAAACTAACGTATGACTCAATCTGAAATTTGTTTTGCCGTCATTTTATAGGTGGCAGCACATGATGCTAATACCAACCTCCCGCAGGAACGCCTTCTATCATCAAACACGACCGACTGCATTCTCTAACGTTCGACGTTCTTGGTCCCAACGCGTGAATTTGGAAGGTATGATCAGCGTCATCTTCGGCTGCACTACCTTATATGCACGTGGGTTGTTCGCATTTCCCTATTTTGAACAGATATCACTGGAAATACCCGTGTCTCAAAGGCATTTGGGTTGTATGAAAATTTACTTCACCGAAGTGCCTACTGTACCATGTGGCGACTTTTTTTTTAGCCTAGCCGCCCATCTGCCGCATGTTTCGTTTCTACAGCGATGTTGCCATTGCCTTAGCGTTTCGTCCGTTATTTCGCGCTCTGCGAGTTTGATAACTCGTTCTTCTATCTCACGATCTTTACTGCCCCAGCCTTTTCGCCTTGAAGGCCACCCCTGATACTGTACGGTAGGCAAACACAACCATCAGAGCTGGATTCGTTCTACCGATGCTAGGAGCTTATACCGATGAATTGAAATCAACATTATAATTAACTTTTATACCATTACACAGGGTTTAAAACTTGGAAGTAATATTCAATGAACAAAATTTGAATTCAAATCATACAATATTGGCAAATAAGTCTTGAAGTCTTCTTCTCTTTAATCTTCTTGTAACAGTTCCTTCATCACTTAGCACGGAAGCTTCTGTATTAAGTGTGTTTTAGTTCATAGAAAGTATAGAAATAAAAACTTTTGCGAACAAAATTAACAGGCAATACTGCTTTTGTTATGACACTAAATACAAGCAAAAGAAGGCGTTAAGTTTGTTTATGTCAAAAAAAACAAAATGAATAAAACGTTTGGCTAAAATACTTTTAAGCACAACTTTTTAAAATTTTACTTCACTAATGGCCATTTTCACATTTCCAAAAGAATAAAAGACGATAAAATTGGAAAATCGGAAATCTTTGAATATTGAAAATTTCTTTCTTTATCCGCCTAATTTATCGGTTTCTGATTATCAGACTAACCCAAAATATATTATTAAACAGTTATTTTAAGTGCTTAAAATACGAAATTAATTTTCAAATATAGGGCCCGCTATCTATCGTTACGGATTTTAACTAGGTATTATTTGAAGAATGGTAACACTTAGCTGTCATCTGATTTGACAGAAAATTAGTTTTATTCTTCCGCTGAACGAAAATGGTTGTGTATACGCTCAAAGAACGCTGGGAAATATTGCGACATTACTTTGAAAATCATGGATCAATGTTGCAGAATGTGTACGAAAATAACGTACGGCAATGGGAAGAAGAATCACCGAATAAAGCGTATGTGCGTTACTTTGCGAAAAAAGTAAGAGAAACTGGGTTGCGTAATTTTGCGTAAAGACCTTGGTATGACGCCGTACAAAGTCCATATGAATGAAGTTGTGTTCCATCATTAACCGGAAGGATTGTACTTCAAAATAAAAAAAAACAGTTTGAAAAAATATTGAGTAGTTTCTTTTTTATAGCATTTTTAATTCCGTAAAGTTATAAGGTGGACCCTGTATAAGCTCTTATGCTTTTAAATTCCTCAAAAGCCATCAAATATGATTTTAATTTCGTGTGCAGTGCATTTAATAACTTTAACACAAGGCCTTGTTGGCATATTTTGGCAATATACTATATTTGTTTATTTATATATATATTGGTTTATTTTACCATACATATTTAATTATACTAATTGTTTTGTTAGAATATAATTAATCCTTCTACAAAACCCGTATAAACCTTAGCTTAAAATTGTGTGAATATTAAAAAAAATGAATAAATTTGCATCAATAATTCAAACTTTTTAAACAGAATTTTTAGCAAAAGTACATATGCTGGGTTATAGCCCGTTGAGTTTTAGTGTAATGAAATGCAATTTTCATGAGTTAATTTCCATTACGTTAACTTTTGACAAACCTTTTTTTGGGGCCGAAATACACATAGATATTTAGCTACGCTACAGTTTTTTCATGGCAGAGGAGGACGAGGTTTACCATTGCCTGCCTTGTATGCTTTGATATTCATTTGTTCTAATTTTCGATATAGTGTTACCATACTGTTATTACAACAAAAATTCTATTATTAGTTCTAAACATAACAACGAAATATTCATTTATTGCAAGGTATGCTCAAATATGTATGCAATTATTACAAATTTTGCTGGGATATGCTCTACGAGATATACCTAAAACGTTACCTTGTTTTAGTATACGTACATATGGTATTTCATCTGCTGATTGTGTAGCAAAAAACGTGCTGCAACACATTGTATTAAGGGTTGCCCTAATAAACTGCATATGTTTTCCTTGAATTTTCCGGTATTATTTTCGTGTTTAAGCCAAATCACGGCTTTGGCAAAAAAAGCTATGCACTATTTTTTTAATTTAATTTACTCACTCAGAGTGCGCACAGGAACTCGAAAAATAAGAATAGGCCATATCAATGTATAAGTAAACGTGTGCTGTTATTGCAAAACATATGTTCACTTGTAGTATGCATGTATGTATGGCTTTAAACATATATTTGTACATATGTAACAGAAGTGTATGTATGTAGCTTTGCGCTCTTCCGAATGTATGTTGACATGCCAAACAGCGTGAAAACAATTCCGACAGGAACTATGAGTGTGTGCGTAGAACACAATAAAAGTCACGTATTTTTGTAAATTGAAAGCATTGAAATAAAGAAAAGGAAATAATAAAAATTAAACAATATTTCTGAGGCGTTTCACAATTACGCGCCGGTAAAACTTGCAGCCACACTAGCACGTGCCACCGGAACGAAAGCCAATTGTGGCAAGCAGACAAAAAGTGCAGACAAGTTCAACATAAAAAATTACAAAACTAACAAATAAACAAATGGAAAAATAAAATACTTAAAAACAAAAAATAATAAAAAAATAAATAAAAATAAGAACATAAGTACACACATAAGTGTAAAGCAATAATAAATATGTATGTGTTAGAAAATGTGGCTAAGTGTAATGGGAAATCTGAAAATGAAACGCAAAAAATTGCAATAAGTCTCAACAATCAAAAGTTGTAAATAATAAAACAGCGAAATATTGGTTTTTTCTTCTTTTTTTTGCAATTTCAACTATAAATAAAAGCAAGGAAACAAAGGGGCAAACACATTAATCCCATTGTATTGCATTTATTAATATTTTTATCGCGTCTATTTGCAGTTTCAACACATTGAGAGCAGACAAAGGCGACAAAAGCGTCAAAGCACCACTGAACAGCCATAAAATTATTCATGTCTATATTTATGCAATGCTACAGTGCAAAGCAATGTGTCGCCGCCGTGACCACTGTCCGTCCGCCACTCGTCACAGTTAGCCACAGTGTCTGCATGCCGCGTCAGACACATCAAGCGGACCTATGGCGGCTGCATTTAATCGATTTATTGTGTCTACATATGATTTTTATTTTTCCCTTCATTAGCTATTAGACGCCAGGTAGACAGAGCGTAAACATGTATGAGAATTATAAATTAAAAAATATTATATTAAATATTTTTATCTTTTTTTAAATTTTATTTTATAGCTGTTATCATTTTTATAGCTGTTTTCTTAACCCTTCTGCACCGTTAAGGTCATTCCATGATGTTTTAATATAATTTGACCTGCATCTTCAAAATGACAAACGTTAATAAAATATATTTTTACCACATCCTGAATTCTATGACTTCCCATTTAAACTAAGAAAACATATTTTTTCTTTTTTCAAAACTTGCATATTCTGCCATGAAGGTCATCCGATGACCAGCCGTAAACCGTATTTTGTAGTGCTAAATAAATACTTATAAGTAAGGCAACCCTTGAAGCAAACGAATCATTTTTAATCGAGCTAATCTGGCTGGGCTTCGTGAAACGGTCCGTTTGACAGTGTCATACTTTTTGAAGAAAAAGATTTGGCGTGGCCCTCATCGCCTGTTTGGTTCGTTGGTTGGTTTAAATGGTGATTCATCCAGAATCCAACTAGCGCTTCAACTCATTTAACGGTTGTTTGCACCATGACTATTCCCAGTCTGTGCGGTTCAGGAACCTTATTAGGTTGTTGGCATCTAAGCCAGACAGTTAGTTGTTCGAGACTTTCGAATAGCGCTTCGCCCAGATAAATGGAAGATTATTTCCTTTTACTCCGGTTGTTCATCGCCTATTATAGCAAAAAATTCTACGGCAAGAAAAGAAAATATGGTTTCAGGACAAAGTGGAATTACCCCATATGCTGCGCGTCGTACCTCTTCTATCGTGGACTCATTTGATTTATGTTTTATAGAGCAGATGAGGGAAATTGGCGTTGAGTTCTGTAATATAAATGGTGCAAAACGGAGGGCCGAGAAAAATCCTAGCAAATATATAGGTGTATTGATTATGACTAATATAGCAAGTGGTCGAACAAATTTATAAGCTCGAACCACTTTTGTGCTTTGTGCAGAAGGCCTTAACAAATACTTTTTTCATGATCGACATTTTTAATAAAAAATTTAAAAATATAATATATATATAAATTCAATATTTTTTAAATCATATCCCATATTCTTTGTACCAAAATTTGGGAGAGGTAATTTGTGACCGTAACAGATAATGTAAAAGTTTTTTTTACAATGCGGAAGGGTTAAAAAAATATTTTGAAATAATTACTTTTTGATTTTCATAAAGTTTATACCATAAAAAATTTACACGAATTCTGCAGTTAACTTTTTATATACTTCTATTTATTTATATATTTAGTTATTTACTTAAATACACTTTATTTTACACACATCTTCATATTGTTATCTTATATTTCAGTCGTTTTATTGCTAAGCTTAGTTTAGAAAGTGGTATCCAGAAGATTTATTAACCAATGTTATGTGAGGTTGGCTTGACTAATCAACAATGGTCTCATATGGACCAGAACTGGAACAGAACCATCTGAGGCAAAAAAAAATTAAAGTACAAAGATTTGGAATTGTATCACAGAAATAAAATGCAGAATAGAAATAGCAAATTAATGCTTTTTCAATCATAAAAAGGTACTAAGCAGCTACGTCCTCTGCCTTAAAACCAAAATACATTTTGTAAAATACTATGGTTGGTCGGTACTTCTATAAGCCCTGGAAGCTTGGAATGGCAGATATCAACAAGCTTGAAACATTTGAATTGTGGATAGGAATAATGAGGTTCTACCGAGAATGAAGATTGTTCGAGCACTGCTAGCAACTGCTGCTAGAGGAATGCAAACTCTGCCAACTTTTGTACAAGGTGGCGCAAAACTAATCACCCTATGGAAAGATTTATAATTTTTGTAAATTATTAGGAAAAAGTGATTTTAAACCAGAAATTGAATGATTAATTTTGCACCACCTTGTATAAGCACAAAAACATAAATATCAACTCATGCGCCGCTGTTTAAAAAACAAAACTCTGTGTAATCGCACGTTTGGCTTAGTCGGTTAAAAAAACAAAACTCTCGAATTGGCTGCCAACGCTATGGTACGTATGTATACATACATGTTCACTAAAAAGTACAATAAAATTGACTTTAAATGCAACAACTGTCATACGAGTTTTTCTTAGTGTGCACTGAAAACAATTTGTCTGAAATCGGCTGCCCCGCCAACGTAGTTGCACAAAAACAGAACAGAAATTGCGCTCAAAGTTCGCTGGCTTATAAGCAGCAAGCAGGAATGTTGGCGCGACAGCTTTCCTTCCGCTGCGGCTTTACCGTGATTTATGCATTTGCGGTTGCATGGAAGGCTACCCGAAAACTTGCAACACAGTCAGTGAAAAACAATTACAAAAACAGAAAAGAAAAAAATGTGTAAAGGCGTACAAAGTGCAAATTTTGTTTGAAGATCTATTAGAAATATTTTTTGCTCACTTTTAAATTAGGTTTCCGCATACTTTATTATTACAAAGTGTTTGTCGTTGACTCACATATTAATATTGATGTAGCACTCGGTGCAAATAAAACTCCAGTATTTTGTATAAGTGAAGTCTTACAGCAGAGCGGTTCAAAGTTAAGTAAGCCAAGTATTTTGGACATTGTCGTAAGTTTTTCTGAAAGTTAATGTATTTGCAGGTTTAAGTGTAATACAAAGTAAACTGAAAAACTTAAAAAAATTTAATAATTTTAATATTTGTTCAATGTTGCAAATTTTCGGTATGGTTTTTCGCAGTGGTTGTTTTCAATATTTGTAATTTTTTTTAAGTAAAATATACTTTTAGAGAAAAAAATGAAAAATTTCTTTTTTTAATTTAATTTAAAATTTCTTTCGTAACTATAATATAATCATAAAAATTTTTTTTAATTTGATTTGATCTTTTTTTTCCTAGTTTACACCAAAAATGGTCCTCGATCAAAAAGCGTTTTTTAGACTAATTTGAGGTCGCTGAAACCAAAAATGACGTTTATTTTTTTTTTTCAAAGAACGGTTTCCGAGATATTCCCAAAAAACCTGTTTTTTGGGCAATAGTGCAGTTATTACCTGCAATCTCGAAAACAGTGCGCACCATTTCTTTGAAGTGCATAAATTTCGAAAGGCACATATATAACCTACATGGAAATATATAATTCGTGTTATTGGAAGTCGTAGTTTTCGCAAGACAGCTGTTGAAAGTTAAAAAAAGGCATTTTTAACGTTTTTTACTAAAATATCAAAGTTTATTAACTTTTTTCTGGAACAAACAATTTTTTTATATCGACACAAGGTTTTCTGAAAGACAATTTTGTCATCTACATTTTAAGCCTAAGTTTGTCTGAATCGACGAAAAGTTGTAGAAGTTATGACCCATAAAGTCAACACGTGTGATTTTGCAGCTTTTGACATGGCTACACACATGTTTGAGGTCGAAAATACTCTTTTACTCTCAAACTTATTCTTTTATGTTGCACGGAATCTTCACTAAGTTGCATCCAGCAGCTTATCATTCCTTGACCCCAAAAGCCCTTATAACGCTTTTCAATCGTAGCAAAATCTCGATGAAATCGCTCGCCTTGTTCATCACTTTCAGCCCAAAAAAAAAAGTTATTTTCCCCCCCTTGCATATAAAACTTGGGCTAATGAAGAATTTTGTGAAAGCTTTGGCAAAAATAATTATTCAAAAACACATCCCCACCCCCTTCTCTTGCCTCAGATTTATGTTTATCAAAAAACATTTTTTTTTTTAATTTTTTAATTTAATTAAATTGTTTTTTTTTTGTAATTATTCCAAAAACATAACCCCCCACTCCTTTCGCTCCCCTCAGATTTATTATTTGCTTATGTTTTTATTAATAACTGAGACCATAATCTATCATCTCTGAAAGTTATTTATAAGGCTGCCCATAACTTGTCGAGCTATTTTCAAAAAATTGGTATGGCAAACCACTGAAAAATCAGTGCAAACTACTAGCGTAACAGTAATATACGGGTTCGTATATTAAGTCCATTTGTAAATCGATCGAAACGTGAGCATTAGTAAGTTAATAGATACAATGCATTTCTTTGCTTTTTATAAGTGCTAGCACGGCAACACTGATGTTGCTCGCGTTTGTTCCATTGATGTTTTACATTGATAATTAATCATACGAAAATTGTAAATTGTGTGCAAATTTTGGGCTTAGAAATCTTTATATTACATAGAAATATTATCGTCAATGTTCGACATTAGAATGTAACGAGAATAATTTTTATGGAATATTTGAATCTTCCATCTCCCATATTTATGAGTCGCTTTGGCACGATTTTTTCAAAAATTCAAAACACCTTCTTATAGGGGGCATTTAAAGACTTAAATGTTCTATGAAAATATATGTCAGAAAGTTTAGGTTACCGAAGACGCAAAAGCCGTAAGCGTTAACTCGTAATTAACAGAAATATTCGCTTGCCACAAAAAGATACACACGGATATAATTACCTAAGAACGAGTTGGTTCTTAATAATTTCCATTGAATTTTTCCATTTATGTTATTGTATTTGATAAAACTCACCACGAACACTTCCGAGTGACTGCTCAAGATGCAGAATGAAAGAAGCTGATAGATAAAATTACTTTAATAAAGGTAGAATGAGATCTGCCAGACCACACATAGGTACTAAAAAGCTGACGTCCATCATTTATGATTTTTTGTCTATGTTTGTCGCTTTCTCCATAGGCGTACTATGAAGCGGCCTTTGTTAGGCATACATTCTTTTGAGTTCTTTTAAGATAGACATTAAAAATAGTTAAAGCAATTTATTTTTACGGATTAAATATCTTTGTGATCTTTTTTTTAATTTCAAAGTAATTAGGACTTGATTTTGGATTTATATTTGTCCGAGCTGATTTTCACCCCTATTTGTAGTTCTAAGTTTTCCGCAAACCTTGTTTTGTTTCCGTAGATCGGGTGATTGTTGTTATTATTATAGCATACAAAATATTTCCCTCGCATTTTTCGGGTATCTAGCAGATATGAAAACCCTGAGCCGATTATCAATCGTTCCAGTTCGAAAGTCTCAACTGCCGCAAAAACGCGGTGACTCCTTCGGCCTGAATTTCATAAAAAAGCAAAACGTCAAGTTGTAAAGGGACTCAGTTTTTGGAGGAAATAATCTTAAAGAAATATTTAATATATTTAAAGCTGAAATAGCGTTCTTATTTTGGTTTTATCACACACAAATATGAGAACAAATTAATGAGTAAAATTCAAATCCTTTGGACGAAGTACTCAATACATAAAAATAGAACCATTTTAATAGGGTAATGCTTCAATATATGCATTATAGCATATATCGAGTGCATTTGTTTTTTTTTTGGCACAGGGTGTATATGTGTTCACATATCGCCGATTTTATGTGCAAATATATCTACTCGTATATGTGTATTAAGGGGGAGCGAAAGTAAATGGACATTTTTTATATATATTTTTTTTTTGTATTGAAATAGCAATCATATGTTGCCTTTATAAGAGTAAATAAAACCACAAAATATTATCTTCTGAGTACAACGTTTTGAGGTACGCCCAACCTAAGCAAACATTTCATACATTAAAGAGTTTAAGTTTTATGTTTGTAACTCGTTTTCAACCGTAGCTCTAAAGTAAAATAATAATAATTTAAATATGGTTGGAATAGCTTATGCCTCCGATACATAGAGCATTGGAAGAATTTAGTAAAATTTAAAAATCTGTAGCTTTTGAATAAGATGAAAATACAGAAACTTTCTAATTTCAAGTGAATTATATAAATAAGTATTTTTGTTGTAGTCTGTAAGAAATCATGTGATTTACTAAAAAATGCACTTTAATAATAAAACTGGCACAGCTTATCACCCACATTACAAACTCGTCACTGAAAGTCATTTCATATCACCAAACTATGATACATCACTAATGAGCATTAAATAGCTCATAATTACCTTAGAAAGTCATGAAAATGCTGTGAAATCAATCTAAATGCTAACAACACAAAAAAGCGAATGCAGGTGCATGTAGAAGGTGACGCAAAATTAATCATCTAATTTTGTTTTAAATAACTTTTTACTAAATACGAAAAATGATTTTGAATGACACTATTTGTCTGTTTGTATGCAGCTGCGGTCTGGTTCACAACTATCAAATATAATAGACGTACGACGCCATTTGCAAAAATTATAAATCTTCCGATGAGGTGATTAATTTGGTGTCACCTTGTACAAATACATGCACGTATGTATGTATATAATTTTGGGTAGTGAAAGTAAAAAGGTTGAACTTTTTTTTCAGAAATAAAGATAAAAGCAAATAATATTTTCCCCTCTCAATTCTGGAATTGAAAGTGAACTTTCTGCAGATCTGTCAAAAGCGAACAATAATTTTCGCTCCACCCTAATATATATACTTGCATATTCCTATACAATATTTCGGCTTTGTGATTTTGCAACTGCGCCTCGATGCCGTAAAAGGTATTTTTCTATGGGCGACGAGGCGCAGTCGCTGCCCCCATATCATTTTCTTATATTTCTATGCCTTGGCAGTAATTTGACTTTTGATATATTGTATGTACACAGTGTGTGTACGTAAGCTTTCGGATATGTGTTTTTACAGCTGAGGGCAATTTCGAGCTTTTGCGCAGAAAAATTTTTTTCCATCAAATGCTTTATTAACTGATTTTTTTGACTGATTTTGATTGAACCAGCATTGGTTATTGTACTGTAGGTTTTATTACTGTGCTCATAATTATGTCTCGAGTTTGTGTCCGAAATCTTTTGTTTGCTGCAAAGTGTTTGTCAGCTCCCGTGTACAGTCTTTACATTTCATTTCGTTTTTGTTTTTGCCCTGGTAATTGGTTAGTTTGATAAGCTACTGGGCACCTTCCAATCAAGTTAATATGCATGAAACTATGTGAAAATTATGTTGCCAATGGATATGGGCGCAAAACATAAACCAAATTCCAAATGCAAAATATAATCCCATCTGAAGTTGTTAAATTTTAACTACCCCAAAGTTGATTTATAACAAATCAGCTTTCTCTACTTTTGCATATTACCCCTAAGGGCCTAATGTGTATTTGTGTTGGTAAAAGTATAAACAAACCATGTATTGCCCGCATTTGCTTAGCTCAACAGCACAACATTTTTCCACATTTTACTCCATTATTTACAATCGCGCATTCACCAACTGACACTAATTTCATAATTTGTCTGCCAAATTATGACGTTTATTAATGTAATTTTTTGTAGTCTTATATTAGGCATAGTGTAGTGCCACATGCGGCGTTTACATGAGCTTGAGACATAGGAAAATTTGTTGAAAGTTGGAATTGCCCAACTGCACCCATTGCAAATGATACTCCAACTCTTACATGCGAGCCAACAATTGCTTTTATTCATTTATTTTGTTTTTCTTGCACACATTTTACATTTAGTATATTTGTATCGATGTCTTTTTTCTTTATTTCTCGCATATTTTCGATCGAGATATCAGCTTGTCTGTCAACCACTTTAAATGTTATTCGCTATTTTTCCTCAATATACATTTTCATGATCGATTTCCATGTCGATAAATCAATGTAACCACATCAGGTTGGTTGTTGCTTGCTGCTTGTCTGGAAAAAATTGACTTGAGGAAAAGGCGTGAAAATAACTTTTTTTCTGGTTTTTTGTTTCGGCATATTGAGTTTAGTATTTACTTCGTCTGCATTGCAATTGACAGCTTGTACGTTGCAATTCATGAAAACACACTTACGCTCCTTTAGTGCGGCAAAACAAGAGGATACGTGAGCAGTTTTCCGGCACATGGTGGCGCGTGCAATAGGTACGTATGCGTAAGTGTTTTCGCAGACACTGTCAAAAACAAATGAAACATATGCACAATTTTAAGTAATCTCTTAGTATATTTGAGGGGAAAAAGTGCTTACCGTAGCCAATTGACTATAGCGTACTACCCTTCAGTTCATGTCAGAGGTCGGTTTCACTCAGATACGCATTACTTTTTCATAACTAAAAAATCGCAATCCTTTTGGACCCAAAGAAAATTTCACAAGTTTGTATCAAAATTCATATAATTATATTGCGTGCAAGAAAACTAATTTAATAAAGAAACCAAAACCAGTTATATTATTTAAAATTATTGGAGAAAAATGCCGGCACTAAAATCGAACACTGGGAAAATCTCTAAAATACTCTTTCTGGATTAACAACGTAATCATATTTTATGATCCATCCACGCTTTTTGTGGATTTATCATTATTACGTTAAGAATATAGCACTGCAACCTGAAGATCTAATGGGTATCCTTGCAATATTTAGATGAAGCCCTTAATCCTACTTTCGAAAGGAACTTTACTACGGACTCAAAGTCCTTGAAATTCATTGTTATTAAATGGTCACCCAGGATTGTTTTGCAGTTCCGCATCGATGTTGGGTAGGCTTTAAGTATGGGTCTTGCAGTTTTGTTCTCTACTCTGTAAAATCTGCAGATTTCCCCGTTTTTCCAGATTTAGTGAAAGCATCCGTGGCATATCTCAAGTTGGTCTGATGCAAGCTCATGTAATATTTGTAAGCTTTTATGCTTAAATGAACTCAAAAATATGCTAGACTGCTGGTCCAATATTGTTCAAAACAAACTTTTTCCTCTTCTTTTGTCAGGATTGACAGTGACCGCACAAGAAATCTGAATCTATGTATAAATGTAGTTGGCGCTAAATGCTATCTGGTACTTAAAGAGTTCAAACTTGATTATTCATGCCCAGGGATCAAAGGCTTCTAAGGCCCTACATCACCAGCTTAGATCTCCAGCTCTAGCGCTCTTAGCCTAAAGTGTGTTTTTTTTTCGGGATAACGCCCGTGAAGAAGAAACTTTCATGAGTACTGCTATACCGGCATAGCAGTATGCACGACTTGTATATAGCTTCACAGCTACACCTACGTACTAACAACACCTCTCCACTATCTACTACTCTCCCCGCGGAACAGTCCAAAAAAGGAATTACCTCACGGGGCTGGTTAGCTCATAGGCTGTTAGTTATTTCGTCAACGAACTCCGCGCGTCTTAAATCATTGTGCATATGTTTTACATGCCCGCAGGTTTACTTCCAGTTATCACCCGATTTTAACATAAAATCTATGATATTCTCTCCGTTTAATATGCTACAGGTTTCGGAAGCATAGCGTGGGCGTTGAAACAAGACGTGATCAGCGTCTTCTTCCCTCTTCTTGCAGATTGCGCAGTTTGGTGAACTATCACTCCTTTCGAACCATGTCGTAAGAATGGGTATTAGCGCATGCGCCCGTCTACCTTTCGCCGATCTGTTCCACCGGTTTTGCCAGTGGGCGATCGAACGACGCGTTTCTTCTTATGCAATATTTTTACGATTTGCTCTACCGTCGGGCTCGGATAGCCTTAAATACACTCTCTGCATTTCTTTCGCCAAAATGTCTACGGGGACTAGTCCTGCTATAACGAAGAAAGCATCGTCCGAAATTGTACCGAAGCCGCAGATAGTCCGCAAAGCGATTAGCCAATAAATGCCTATCAGTTTTTTGGTGTAGCTATTTATGTTTTGTGCATCAGCCCAGTACAATATAGTATTATTTTGCTGTGGCTAGGTCCGGCGTTGTTTGGCATTATTCGCGACAGACAGGACTGCACATTCGATGTCTCTCCTAGGTATTTAATAGCGGGTTTTGAACTAATAGTAACAGTTCCAAAATTTAAATTTGTAGTTCTACTATCTTTCTGCTGCTTATTAGGACTACATCGGTCTCATACTCAGCTAATTCCAACTTCATAGACCTTAGGGAAGCCTTAAACCTGCTTACTGATTCGCTGGCGATCTTCTCAATTTCATGGATCTGTTTTGCCACCATTATTACCGCGATGTCATCCACGAAAGTGTCTAAAGTGTGCAACTAAGTGCCACCATTAGCAATTGAATTTAAAAAAATCATACGTTTTGTTAAAATATACCCTATGTTTTGTCCGAGGTTGTCACCTTTGGTCATACTTTTAAAGAACAATGTTATTTACAATTTTATTATGATACAATATTCATACGCATTTCATGTAAGTCAAATTAAAAATAAAAACAAGTTGTAAATAAAACAAAAAAAGAAATTTTTGGTTATCTGCTTCATGAAACAAGAGTTTTCAAATATGTCCTATCAATTTTTGCTTTCGTCATCTACAAATACACTACCTAGCCTCCCTTGAACTCCCTTTCTTGAGTTTTTGACCGAGCACTTGCGCGTGTGTGGTATGCGTCTTAATGGTTCTCCACAAAAAGGAGAGACGTACTGTTTCTATGCCGCCTCTGAACGCTTATTCTAGTTTCTTTCGTTACGATAACAGTAGTAATTAAAATTTCACGTCCGAAAAAACAAGTATGAACTTATGTGAATTAAATGAATTATGGACCAAGTGTTAAAAAGATATGAGTACACATATTAGTATCTTCACTTAGGAACGGTTTTTTCAACTCTCCAAAAGTGTAAATATCATGAGTGCTCGTTTGGTGATAAAGTTACATGATATTTTCTTTAGCTTGTTGTTGTTATTTAAGGGCTTGCGATCCTAACTGCGGTAAGAATACACAACTTCCTTACATTTAATCCTTCACAAAGACCAAAGGTTGAATAGGAAAGAGCTCACCCGGTGTCAGCAAAGACTCCTTGTGACGCCTAAAGAAAATTACCTCAGACCTATCAGCCCCTCCAGTGAGACTTTAACTTAAATGTGTAAATCTTCGAAAAAGTAATTCCCTCGGGAATCTGAAGAGTATTCCTCGAAAGGCGAGGCTTACACAAATGCTGAATAGGTTCTATCTCTTTCTCATCTCTCTACCGCTTCTCCACAAATTCTTATGCAGGGCTTCTGACCTGGCGGTCATATAGTCTAGTGCATCATGACCATTGCTATGACTATTCGTATAATCGGCTCTCTAATTTTCGCTTTTGATAACCTTTTTAAAACAAAAGCAAACTTACATATTATGGATTTCTCCTTCCTATGTGTTTTAAATCTTTAATCATTTACCAGGCGGGAAAATTTGCGCTTACAAGTCACGCAGCCATCATCCTCTTTACACGCACGCTTAGTTAACTTACCTTTGTGCACACATCCGTTTGTACATTATAAATGACAAGCAAAGTGGAAGCCTTTTCCAGCTAGTCATTGATTGCTTCAAGACCATAAAGCACATTTACTACTTTTAAAATTACGTCAAGTATGAGCAGCTTCGCTTTCGCTTGAGCCGTATGTACTTATAAATACTTATACATACATACGTGCAGTGATGATGTTGTTAGTTAGCAGGGCTAAGGGCAGATAAAATGAAAAAAATCAAATAAAACCAAACAAAAATTGGTAAATATTATCTTAACATATATATACGTGTAAATAACGCATTAACATATGCACATAAGCAAATTGCCAAGTGCTTAAAAAAAATAATTCAAAGCACTACAAAGCCTTTATATTTACAGATTTTCACTGATAAATGCAATGCCACAAGTAAAAGCAGAGACTTTTAAAAGCCTATGATGGCACTTTTTTCCACTTTTGTTTTTATTTATTTGCATATACATTTGTATATAGATATGTACATATATATGTATGTGTGTTTTTGAAGTCTCAACATTTGTTATCACAGACCTCATCGCTCACCGTGGCGCGATATTGAAAATAAAGTAAAACACTTGTTATTTCAAGTGTAAAACGAACGCACAAGGCTCATTGTTGTTGTATTTGTATGCGTAAAGCATTTTATGTCAAGGGGGCATGGCCATTGGTATGACCTTTTAACCACATTAATAGCGCTTCACACTACCTTACTTTACTTTGTTTTTTTTCTGTGAGCCGATCCCAGCTGTCACTCAACTTAAAACGGAGATTGAAATGAAAATGGAGATGGTTAGTAAAACTGAAGGTGTGAAGTTTTACGTCAAAGTACGAGCATTTGCAACTACGCGCCTAAACCCTGTAAGAAAAACCTGAATTATTGAAAGAAGTTTCTGATCAGAACAAATAATATTTCACTAATTTCGAACCTTCATGCCGTATATGCCTGCAAAGGATTCTGGAGCCCTTAGGTTTAATATTTGTGCAACGAAATTTTTGACATTGAGCTGGTGCCCATGAAATGCAAAAAAAATGTATTTGATTCAACAATAATTACAATGTGAAACACAAGAAAACCAGCTCCCGACGTTGGATTCCGGGAGGAAGGATGGAAAATACCAGGTGGTGCAAAGTAAATCATCCTCTTTAAAATTTTTGCAAATGGCCGTCCTACGTCCATCAAATTTGACACTTGGTAACTAGACAGCCGCAGTATACAAACGGACAAGCAAAGGAGCGCATAAAGGTCCAAATAAAGATTTCCACCACTACTTTTTTTTTAGTTTAGTAAAAAAAATTATTCTAACAAAAAATTTTATGATTGATTTTGCGCTTACTTGTGTACCGGTGATTTAAAAGTTTGCGTCTGAATTTTAGGAAAGAACGAGTATCTGAAGCAAAACAACGTGCTAAGATCGGTAATGTATTTTTAGAAAATGATCTTACCATATTTCAATGTTACATAGATACCTAACTAAGCCTTATCGAACCCACGGTCTTCAGGTGAAGTGTCTTACTACCCATAACCGGCGCCGATTGTAATTCAAGTACTATTAACTAAAGTAGAAAGCTTCCAACCTTCCAACTGGGACATTTAAGTGCCCATACATATTTGTACGAACCCATTGTTCCAAATGTAAGGTACATCATACGAACATATGTACATATGTACATATTTACATTCGCTGCCTCGAGCTCCTTTTGATGTTACATCGTAAAAGCCGTACGCCGCAGTATTTACGAGCCCACGCGCCGCTCTGTCAATTTACTAAGCAAACAACAACAATGCGAAATAAAAAAGTGCTTTAAACATAAAAACTGAGAATGAAAAAAAGGTAGGTGTAAAGCATGCGAATTAAGCGTACGAGTACAAAATTTAATTTCAATAGAAGCGCGCAATTTAAGCGTGTGCGTATTTACGCTACATAGTTGGTGGACTATCGTTCAAATTGTCTGCTAGACTTACATACTATATACATACATAGTACTATGTGTTAAGTGTTTTCGCTACCTTTTTAGTATTTGCTATTTTCTTCAAATAAGTAGTGGCAAAGTCAGCTAGTTGGTTGTTAATGCTCGCTTACGAGCTGCATTACGATTTTATTTATGCTCTAAAGAGTGTGTATGAATTTTTTTTTATATATGAACAGACACTTTGTAAGTACTAGTAATAGTTATGCGTTTAGAGACATCACATTTTTGAGTGTTTTTTTTAATTTTTTGTTCCTCATACTGGGTTGAAATGTCATGGTTCTTATACGATTCATTGTGCTTATTTTCGTATCAGCGTGCACCTGTAGTCAGTATTTGTGGATGAGCTAAGGTCTTTCCAGACTAACTCATCTACATCAACTTAAATGAAAAACTCATGCAATATCAAGAAACAAAAAAAATATACACCAAAACTCACGGAGTTTTATACTTTTACTACTTTTTTTATTCTACAGGAACACTATTCATTTAATGGTAACAGTTCGGTTATAGCAATAAAACTGTAGTAGGTTGTAAGCTACAGGGTTTCCCATATTCGACGGACCCGACGGATTTTGATGACTCTTTGGGCCCATTCCAATCGACGAAGCTTGTCCGCAGGCAACAATCTTTGCGTCTATTGAATCTTATATGGGAATAAATCCAAATCAATGCGGATAATTTGTTGTAAAGTGATACGAGCAATGCCCAACTGCTGAGAACGGCGATTTTGGGATGTCCTTGGCGACGCCTTGGTCGGTTTTGATTTGGCCTCTTTGGATAAGAAAGAGCATCACCAGTCGAAAACCTTTCGTACAAACATTTAATGGTGTTCTTAGAAGGCGTACTTTTCACATTATTTAATTTTTTATACGTACGTTGAGTTTTCACAATTGACTTCTTTTGTTGAATGTAAATTTCAACAATTTGGGAGCGCTTGCGTGGCGTGTACTGTTCCATGGCAAAAAATTTGCTTGGACCCCCCGCTTCCAACGCGGTATGTCATTAAGCGATCTGACGTCTCTGTCAAAAGATACAAGATTGCCAGATGGGTCCGTCGAATATTGGCAAACCTGTACATGTTCATAAAATGACAGGCTTTGCATTCCATATTAAAATATCACCTTTTAAACTATAACTATTAAAACCAGCCTTTAGCACGGAAAAGAGCAACAGATAAGGTACAAAAAACTCACAAATGGTGTTCTATAGCCCAAGACAAACCATAGCACATCAATATTTAAAACCTTTTTTTTTATTTTTTTGCTTCATTATTTTCTTGTAAAAACATAGTTCACTGCCTAACAAAAACTACTTACACTGAAGTTTTAAACTTTATAGAAAAATTAGGAAAATTCCACTAACGGTTCATCACGGCTTTTAATTCGAATTTCTAGAAAATATTTTCATATGCAGTTATTTAGATCATTAAATTTTAGTGTACGTAGCTAGATTGAAGTTTAAAGTTGCCGAAAAGTCACGTGCATTTTTAATAATTTTTTGCGCTTGATTATTTTTCAAATTTTGCCTATTTGCTTATTGGAGGAAATTCGTCGAGGATAAAAATTATAAGAAATTAAGCGTTAATGATTAATAATTTTTTAATAACGTCACGTACTTTAATATACTAAAATTTGGTACCAAACATTTTTTAGAAATTCGAACTAAAGCCGCGAAATTGGGGTGCAAATTTTATGAGATTTTTCAAATTTTTATATTATATTAAATTTGAAATTTGTATTGATAACTTTTGATACAAATTTCAAACTTTTTAATAAGAATTTTGAAAAAAACTTCAAGTACGCAATTTCGTAATCCATTAAATTTTGGTAATAAAGTGGAAGTTTGAAGAGGCTCAAATTAGTAGTGATTGATATTTGTTTTTAAGCGACGTTGTAGCATACAAAAACAAAATTGATGTAATCGTTAATGGGGCAAATGCATAATAATAAATTGGGGGACATCAGAATTCGTTTTAGAGGTATGGTTCCTTCGGCAAAGTTTCTTATTTTGATCCCTAGAATATGATTTTCCCAGAGCAATGGGCGATTTTTTTGCCTCCCCACAAATCGACCCGGCCTAGTATTCATGATATTTTTGTTTCTTGTATTTGCCAATGCGATTTTATTAAAATTAAATTGTCTGACCAAATAATGTATTCTCAGTTTAAACATTTGCTTACTTAAAAAACTAGTTCATATTTCGGTTCCTTTAAAAAAATTTCAAAGCACAACATTCTTCGTAGGTAAGACAACTGCGACAAAATTGTATTGCAAATAAGTGATTAAATTTTCATAACGATTGATTGAACTATTTTTGCACCAATCTATGCTTCAATGTGATCAGGTGTTGATAATAGAGATTCGAATTCAGTGTTTAACCTGACTGGAGTAGTTCATAGTGACCGATTACCTTTCAATACCACCAAACACACAGTAAAATCGTTTGAAATGACTCACCGCGATTTGAGCACTTTATTTTTCAGCTCCTGTTCTCGCACGTGACTATAATGGATTCCCGTAACTTTTTGGGTAGTCTGCTTTGCCGGTTCATCATCCAGTAGTTATTTAGAATATGCATTAGTTTAATTAAAACGTGGTCTATAAATATGTTAGGCATTTGCCAACTAAATTCGAACAAATTCCAACGAAAATGTGGCCGTCAGGGTAAATATTTAACACTTAAAAGAATATTGCACTGGTGAGTAGCCAAGCTAGTCCTTCACTGATGCTATATATTCCTAACTGATATAAGTCACAGGAAACCTTAATTTATGACTCATATTTTTTCGAAAAGTTCGACTCAGATAATAGAAAAATTTAAACTTAAAAAGTCAGCATGTCATCAACTTTTATCAACGGAATGAAAATAATGACATTTTGGAGGTATCTTCAAATCGAACCAGCTTGCGAAAATCTTAATATATTTCCCAAATATTTTGGCGGAAGTCGTGAAATGTAATAAAATTAAAACTTCTATGGAAAAATAGTACCGTTGTTTTTTTTAATTTTTATATAGAGTGATGCTAGCCAGGTTAGTTTGCTAGTCCGGAGAAGCCCGTGCGGGAATAGCATTCTCAGTCACTTCGGTTCACTACACAGTACTGTAGTATATTTTGTAATATTTAAATAGAATATTTAACACTTCTATAATAAAACTTGGTCCATTTATTTTTTTATAGTAGCAATTACATTCATTACAAATAGATTGTCATGTTGAGGTGAGTGAGTGGCTGATGAAACTAAAGATAGCTGTGTGTATATTTATTTGTGCTCTAAGGCTAGAAACCAATTCATCGAGCGTAAATAAAAGTTAACATGTAAAAACATACCCTGCAGGAATATAAAGAGGTTTCAAACTGGTCGCAATCGTAGTCGAAACTTGGTTTATTAACAATACATAGTTTTTTCATAAAAGCAATAGATGATTTTTAGATGGCGTATAGCCAAAGTGGACCAATTTTGGCAGCGAATTAATTATTTTGCACACTCTTCTTAAGGACGATAAAAATACATTTACCTAAATTAAGAGCTTTTCCATCAATTAATCACTTAGATAGGCTGGTTGGGTTGAGAAGTTCACTGAGAAGTTTGATAGAAAACAAAGGCCTGCTATTGTGAAACTACATATACGCAAAGCCCCTATTCTTTTTTAAACCATTTCTCAGTCCTAATATCACTAAGTAGAGTGCACTATTAGCTGACTGTCTCCATTGGTTTTCTTCACCAAATGTGGTGAATTTTTTTTTTTTTTTTTTTTGACTGCAAGTTGCTGAATACCCGAATCATCTCAAGTCACAAAAATAGTACTTAAAATAAATTATGAAATTTAGTGACATCAGGCTGGCATAAATTACTAAATACCAGCATAAAAATGATGGTGACCAGTTTGATGCAAATAGCGAGAGTTTCCTTCCGATTTAAATTTATCCGCCTACCTCGAATGCTTTTCAATTGCAGTATCGATTCATTTAGTGACGATGTGCTTACTAGCAAATCAGTTAAAATTTGCTGAGCACAGAACAAAAATTTGGTTCCAATAGCGCCAGGTTTTCCAGCTGGGCATACACAGGTGCATGCAATACGCTTGAATGCGTGAGTGAATGTCTAAAGGAATAACTCTTTGACTTGAGTGAATGCGTGAGTGGCTGATTGATTGATGTTTGACTTTTTTTGGCATCGAACTGCCGCAATTGCTGTTAACAGTTGCCATATGCACCGCAATTTTGGTAATTTCGGGGAATCTCTTTGTTTTTTTTTCGGTTTTTGTTTTCTCACTTCGTTTTGTTGCTTCGCAGCCGTTGGTGCTGTCCGCATTCGATTGCGTTGACCATGATTATCACTTTCGCATGATTTCAATTTTATTTTGGCGTAAGCGCATGCGCGTGAATGGTTTATTGTTATTGCTACGATGCGCTCTGAGATGAGTGTAAACTCTTTCATTCACTTGCTTTTATTTCTACCGAAAATTCATTACCTCTATTTGGGCCAAATTTAATTGCAGTATTTTTTTAGCTTTTCTATATGAACAAAATTAAATTAAAACTGCAAACTTTTATTCACCTATGGCAATTAAATTAATTATAGCTTTCATTAAGCAAACAATGTGTTTTATAAACGCCATCGAGCGCGGTTTATGTGTGTATATCTACATGTATGGGTAGTACAGGTATATCTTTGCAAGTACTTATAAGTGCATATGTATTTACATATATATTTCGCCAGAGCTACGTAATTGATACAATTAAGTGTTTAATTATGGTTTGACATGATTTATTAGTTTTGGCAGATTAGTGACACTGAGCTGTCACACTGATGACAACATTTTTGCAAATCAACGGTTGCTATTTTTCGGCAACAGTTTCAATGCGTTTATGTATTTACCTGCAACCTATTGCAGTGGGTATTTAAGCAATTAGTAACCTACGAATGATAAGCATTAAATACTAATTTTTTAACGAACATGCGAAACAACCGCACTTTTGTTTCAAAGTAAATTTCAAATTTCGGGGCTATAAATTGTTCGCGCATTTTTTACTTATTTATTAAATGTATAGAAATATGCAGTGCAGTGTTTTTAAATGAGTTTTAGCTATGCTGCTTATTGATTTGGGTAGCTTTTCAGTAGTTTAAGGGGGTCAAGAACCAAATTTTGTTCTTTCTTTTTTCACATGTGTGTCGTATATACAATATTAAGATGTTAACCAGCGGTCCCTACACATTTCAAGTTCCAAAAATCCCGAGATTGGTAGAAAATAATAATAAATAAAAGATAATTTTTCTATCTCCCTTTCATAGTTTTGGTTGGGTTGAAGCGGTTCTCCACTGTGGGTCACACTCAGGCTCATGGCCCATTGTGATGCCGCGTAAGGAACTTGTCCTTATCCCTCCTAAAAACAGTGTGTACTTTTCAAAAATTTTATAAGATCCTTAATTCCGACAGAGCTGAGATCATCCAATACATTAAAGTATTGTCTACTCAAAATGGCGAGTCTACGTTTGGATAGAGCAGGACAGCTGGATCGTCTCTTCCTCTTCCTCGTCAAAACAACTTCTGCATTCATTTTTTTTATTTTTTAAGATAAATACTCTAAATACATACTACTCTATTAAAAAGAAAATAATGGTATTTTTCACGTATTCTCTGTAAGTATTTGAATATAACTGGAAAAGTTGTGGAAGTCCCATTAGGAAACTTGAGGGGATAACTGAGCATAGACTATGTTATTATTAAAAAAGTAAGAAACATATCTGAAGGCGAGTTCTTTACAAAAAAAACACGTTTTTACCAAAAATCTTTAATAAAAAATCATCGGACCAGCAGTTTCACCTATGCCGCTGTGACCGGGAACCCAAATGAGTCTAATATCGAAGTATCGCTATGCAATCTAGAGGGAAGGCAGGCATTCCCCGACTAATTTCGAATGTACAAACAGCGAGTCCAAGGCTCTAATTGCCGCTTGGCTGTCGGAGTAGATATTTACCTCTTTTACTGTAATTACAGAAGCGAGCAGCCAATCCACAGCTTCCTTCATTGCGGGTACTTCTGCTTGGATAGCAAACTGTTTACTTCAACCCTCAAGCGAGCTTATTAGGCTGAGAGAGGCTGCTGATGCACGTCAGTTAAGAAGCGACCATCTTGGCTCCTTGGCACCACAAGATCTACTCAGATGCCTTCGGAAATCAAGTAGATTTAAAGAGAATTAAAAAAGGAACCCGAGTGCAGCGCAATGGTCTTACTGTTGTCTGAGTGCTGTACTTTCTAGTTTGCCCCGCCAAAAATAAAAAAACAAAACAAAAAAAATGCACCAATCCTATACAAAGTTTAGTAATGAAAAAAGCGTATTTTCATCGCCTAGTTTTGTACAGGAGGGTATATGTTTTCATTATTAACTTCTCAAAGCACATTTCTAGAAAGTATTGATTACGCATAAGTACCTAGATTTGTTGATAGAATTAACTCGCATACAAAACTCAATTATTTCTGAAGTAGATGTAGGCGGTTATTACTTCTGGCCATATACATTCACGGCATGAAAACTATTACTTAATTGAATTTTTGTGGACACCATGCCTAATCAAGTTCATTAGTAGTGAAACTAGCAAGTAGCCCAAGCATATTTCTACCCATTATAAAAAAATACTGCTTGACCACGATCTTGTCGTGAGGGTCATGAAAAGATAAAAAAGTAAAACAAAACTAAAACAAAAACAGTTAACGTGAACTATTGTGGGCATGTGTGTATATGTATGTACAGATGAATGTTTTTATGTACACATGTGTTCAAAATAATAGTAGCGGGACGAATTACCAAGTTTTATATATATATTTTTTTTTCAAAAATTACTCAAAAATATGGGAGCAAAATATTTGAAGAAGTCGAAGGTGTTCATAAATAAATAGGTGCAACGGTATGCCGAATTTAAAAACGTTGACGACTTTCCGGGCCAAAATAAGGTCTCTCCAAATCAAGGCCAAAATGTTATTGACTTGTTTGTGACAAAGCTGAATTGCATAAAGCTGAAACGATTTTAATGAAAAGTGGTGTAAATCTATCCAAAAATACGACTCGAGGACGCTTACGTGCAGAGGATCTCAATTTCCGAACCTCTTTGAAAAAACTCTGCTTTCATTATCACACAAGGGAAAAGTTTTGCATGCGCTAAGGCGAATTCAAACTGGAATAGAGCAAACGTAATATTCACGAATGAATCTTTCTTTTGGGCGAATAGTTTCATACTTCAAACTTCAAGGAAACTGTTAAGTGTCCAGTTAAGGCTCATGCATGGGGCTTCTTCTCCGTAAAAGGAATGGGCCTTTTATTTGGGTTTACCGCCAATTCGAATGCAGTTTTGGTGAATAAAATTTATCAAAAAGCTTTATTATCGTCAGCTGTGAAGATGTTTTCAAGAACTAGTCAGCCTTGGATTTTACTAGAAGACAACGATCTGAAGCATCTAAGACGAAGGTGTGTAGAGCGAAAATGACAAACTGGGGTTGAAATGTTCACAGTCCATAGTCGTCTGATGGCAACCCTATTGGAAATGTTTAGGTAATAGTGAAACAAAAAAACTCAAAGGAAAATGAAGATGGACGGTCAAACAATTATCAAAGTAAATTTGGCTGGTTTGGCCCATATTTTACGCAGAAATTAACACAAAATAGAATTCGAAGATGTGAAGCCATTATAGCTAATGGTGGTGACTATATATTTATGGCGATCAAGCTTCTATTAGACTGAATGTACATCACTGAATGGATTTAAATGAAGTTTTTTTCGTTTCGCTCTCAGATCGCTTAATTTTGTTAGTCGCATTTCTACGAGTGATGCAAGATGTGACTTAATAAATTTGAATTCGTTACAAAATCGAAGGAGTATTCTTTCGCTTTGCTTTAATTTTGATATCATCGCTGATGTGAGTGTCTCGCATTTGCCTTTAGAGCGCATTTATGTTAAGATTCCACTCAAAAACCTGCGTAGTGTGATTTATTCTTTCTGGAGGGGTTTATGCCTCTTATACTCCGCTACTTTAGTAAACAAAACTTTTATTCGAAATACAGCTCTTAACAATTGTATTTGAAAAATTACATAATTTAACTTGGAATGACAACAAAAGTACGTGTATGGGTAAAATTCCCCAACAATACGGTTAAAATTCTTCTCAATTGTTGAGAAGGTCGATGTAGAAGGTCAGGAAAAATTTTTCGCTACAGCAGCAATATTCTTAACACAATCTCCCGTTTTTGATCTTCCAATCGTTTTTCTATCCTCGATAGATCCAATTTCTTGAAGTTTTTTCACCAACATTTGAATTGTCGACTTATTCGGCCGATTATTTCCACAAAAAAATTATAAATTTTGCAATTTGCTGTTCTGAAAGATCCACTATTTTCTTAACAAGTGTCAATAATTTTAACGCGTAGCACTATCGTATAAAATTTTATAACTGCCTATTTGACAAATGGCAAAGATGACATAAAAAAGGTACCGTCTTTGAATTATTCATTACTGACATCTTATCGTGCCTTTTGACGCGACTTTATAACAAAACCCAAGTTTAAAATAGCTCGAAATTCTGAACTGAGGCACTGAGCATTTTCTTTGATGGATTAAAACTCTTAATATAATATGCAAAAAAACATTCAGAAAGCCATTTTTGAGTGACTTTAAACTTACACTTAATTATACTGAAATTGAATGGGCTGTAAAACTGCATACTAGAAATTTTTCTAAAAGCTCTGGTTACTAAGTTGAGAGCTTTTGTGGCCAGTTTTTAAATTTATTTTAAATTTTAAATTTTGTGCATTTCGTACAAAACATAAAGTGTGCACATAACTTCATTCAAAAATTAAAAAAAGAATTATAAGAAAAAAATAGTTAAAACTTTGTAATTCGTAGCAGAACTATTATTTTGAACACGGGTGTATGCTTTTTTGTATGAATGTATGCATGTATATATGTAGTGTGCATTTCTACTCAAGACACTGCTTACTTGTTTACACGCTGCAAGTAATGAAAATAAGGAAAAGCACACAAACACTTAGCGATAACTTGTTAAGTAAAAGATCCAGTTTTGCGCAAAATCCCCACCAGTTGCAATCTACATACAGATGACTTGCAGCCACAACATACCATGGTACGTGGGTTGGCGCAACACTATTGCTGTTGCAACGCTTTCACTGCAATGCTCGGTCATTGCATGGCATCTGTCACCTGCTTTCCTGCTGGAAATCGGCGAAGCATGCTTACATCTTTTACTTCCTTTTTTGATTTGCTTTGTTTTTTTCCTTCTTCTTTCTTTTTTTTCATTTGAATTTTGTGCAGCTAATCGTTTTTTTTATTTATTTTTTTATTAATTACAGTTCAATGACAATATTTTGCGATCTCAGCATAGTGGCGGAAAAAAAACTGATAGTGAGCGATGGCTGCTGGCAGCATAAAGTTCAAATTTATTGGCCTTTTAAGAGGCAACCGCACCAGCTCGCGGCTTGTAATTTCACTTTTTTTCATACACGTTCATATAAATTAATCCATTGAAACGAATTGAAATAGTGAAGCAGCTACATCTGCCGCAAACTCGCTTTTAGCCATCTATATTTTATGCTTTTTCCATTGTCTGAGTGGTGAAAGTTTTACAGCTGCTGCGTCTTCGTTCACTTTATTTAGGAGCTTGAGTTTGTGTGTGTGCAGTAAATTGTAAATTTACAGTTCAACTCTTTGTGGAAGCGTTAAATATGTTAAGGTGGCTGAGAGTAGATAATTATATGTGAGTACACCCACAGGCTAAAACTTATGTATATGTGCCTATTCATACATGCATGCATAGATATTTTTCTAAAATAAATTGGTGTGTTTGGTTCTCCTTTATATACTAACTTTTTGTTGGCAAATCTCGCCCTGAAGCATAGCAGCTATTGCTGTTGCCTTGTTTGTTACTTGAAGTTCATGTTAAGCTGTCATCGCTGGCAATTTCGTTAACGATTTGCAACTTGCAACACACACGAGTCAAAGCACCGCTACCATACTTAAGCATTTTTTAACACTTTTCAATGCTTTCCACGTACTTGAGTCGAAATTTTGTAGGTTGTAAATTTAAACACTTGATCAGGAAGCAATTTCGTTTGCAAAGAGTTAATTTTTTTAGGAATTTTTTTTATTTATATGAATCCCAGTGTCTTTATTTAATCGATACAAGTATTAAGATCGCTTAGGATGTAGCAGAAAAACTACAACATGAATCATTAATCTTCAGATGAGTTTGCGCGCAATGGGGTATATAAAACAATACAATAAATTGCCTCCAAATGAAAGTATAACTTAATGTGAATGTGAATTGTTACTTTGGCAGATTGGAAAAAAAATTATGTAAAATACCAAAAATACAAAATAATGAATGAGCTTTCGGCCAACAACCTTTTACAACACTATTTATCCATCAATTCCCCTTAGAAGGCTTCGGATAATTTGTATGTATGTGGTCGGCGGCACTGATATAAAACGTTTGTACAACGTCCACCTGCTATTCGCCGGTGTACCAATATACACAATTAATGATCCAATTTTGTTTTTAAATAAGTTTTCTACTAAATTAAAAAAATTATTTTGAGTGATGGAAATCTTTATTTTTACTTTTACGCATTCCATTGCTTATCTGTTTGTATACTGCATGTATACTGATGCACGACACCATTTCCAAAAATTATAAATCTTCCGAAAGGGTAATTAAACAATCATTTTCACATTATTTCGCAAGAATTATTGTTGAAAATGCAAATGCATTCTTAGAACACTAGTAAGGCGATTACTCCATTTTAAGAAAAATCGAGACTTGGACTCAATTTCTGAAATAGTTATATATAGATGTACTCTCCATAATATTTGATGTGTGGCAGCATGGCATCATTGAAGATGCAAAATTAGTGGAAGATGAGGGATCTGTAAATAATACAAATTTTCAAGGGGATGAAATTTCAACTGAAGCTTGAAGCTAACCAATTCAAATCTTATCAACTCGCCGTCATAGTTTATGCCTAATGGCGTCTATTCCGGTGACCCTCAGGGCAGCATTTTGCCCCTGCGTTCTTTGTATTATGTATTATTGACATATCTGAAAGTTTGCATTTCTCTGAGTTTCTCTTATATGCAGACGATTTAAAATTTTTTAAAAATGTACTAAGCTTGTCTGATTAAAACACTGTTCAAAAGTTTTTTTTTTTATTTTTAAAAAAATATGTATAAATAATCAACAAACAACTATGATCCATTGACCGGCACCATACAATTAAGCTTCTTCATAAAAATCAGGAGTCATTTTAAAGGAAACATTCTAAGCTTTAACTTCAACATAATTAAAAAAATTAAATTAAAAAAAAATTGAATTTGCCAGAAGTCTCGATTTTTTTTATTTTTAATCAAAAAATAGGAAAGACACTTGATTGAAAAAATATAATTTTTTCTCTTTGATTGGCAATTACTTCACTTAAAATCAAAAAAGAACGATTTAAACACAAAAAAAATTACCTCTATATGGCTGCAACCATTAAATATTTCCGCAACCCTGTTTCGCCGCCTTTTTTTATTCGACCGCCGTAGCCGAATGGGTTGGTGCGTGACTACCATTCGGAATCCACAGAGAGAACGTAGGTTCGAATCTCGGTGAAACACCAAAATTAAGAAAAACATTTTTCTAATACCGGTCGCCCCTCGGCAGGCAATGGCAAACCTCCGAGTGTATTTCTGCCATGAAAATATCCGCCGTTCGGAGTCGGCTTGAAACTATAGAACCCTCCCTCCTGTGGAACAACATCAAGACACACATCACACATAGTAGAAGGAGCTCGGCCAAACACCCAAAAAAGGGTGTACGCGCCAATTATATATATATATATATATAACGGGTGATTTTTTAGCTATTATCTTTTTAAACAGTTGATTTAAACAGCTGACGCACGTTTCGTGTTTTGTTTCACTGTCAGTTGGTCTATAATTGTCTTACAAACGAACAACGCTTGCAAATCATTGAATTTTATTATAAAAATGCGTGTTCTGTTAAGAAAGTCTATCGCGCGCTTCTTCCGTTTTATGGTCAGTCTATCCGACCCACTGAAGCGGCTATTCAAGCTATTGTGACTAAATTTAGAACTAAATTTACATTATTGGACATCAAATTACCAACACGCTTACGTAGAGTGCGAACTGAAGAAAATATCGCAGCTGTATCGGCCAGTGTTAATGATGACCACCAATTATCGATTCGTCGCCGTTCGCAGCAATTGGGCATCTGTTACTCAACAACGTGGAAAATTTTGCGAAAGGATTTAGGTGTGAAGCCTTTCAAAATACAGCTGGTGCAAGAATTGAAGCCGAACGACCTACCGCAATGCAGAATTTTTGGTGAATGGGCTCTTGGAAAGTTGGCCGAAGATCCACTTTTTTATCGAAAAATTGTGTTCAGCAACGAAGCAACGAAGGTCACAGTTTGGTGCGATTTATGGGCTGGAGGTATCATTGGACCGTACTTCTTCAAAGATGCTGCGAATCGTAATGTAACTGTGAATGGTGAGCGCTACCGTGAAATGATATCCAATTTTTTTTTGTCCAAAGTGACTTGCATGACATGTGGTTTAGCAAGACGGTGACACATGCCACACAGCACGCGCAACAATGGACTTGTTGAGAGGCGAGTTGGGTGAACATTTTATTTCACGTTCAGGACCTGTCAATTCTCTTGTGGGGCTATGTTAAAGCTCATGTCTATTCAGACAAGCCTGCTTCAATTAACGCATTGAAAGACAACATTCAAGCATTTATATGTGAGATATCGACCGAAACATTGGAAAGAGTATGCCAAAATTGGACTAAGCGGATGGACCATTTGAAGCGCAGTCGCGATCAACATTTGCATGAAATAATTTTCAAACATTAAATTATATGGACTGTACTATCGATTTAAATAAAAATTTCATGCATTGTTCGGAATTTTCTGTGTGTTTTTTTGAAAAACTTTTTTATAGCTCTTAAAAAATCACCCATTATATAGAGTGAAACATTTCAAGCTGCATCAAAATCGAAGCGCATAAGTTTTTAAGCGGGTATTCTTAATGTGTGTTGTTTCATTTACATACATATGAACTAATTTTATAAATTATCTGAATAAAGTTTAATAATAATCTAAGTATTTATTATTTCATTATTTATGTTGTTCTATGACCTGTTCACTTATTTATTCACTAAACCGCATACTTTCCTCTCTTCTCTCATTCACAGCCGAATTTCCTGAAGAGGACACCGATATGCTGATGGAACCGAATGACTTTACACCAGTTACCGTTCTACGTTCGCAAGAACAACAATTTCACGTTCCGCCCACCTACCACTTCCGTCCGATATCACCCGCCCCACATGTCATATCTCGTTCCGATGTGCTACCTCATGCCGGTCCACATCCCTCACCTATCGATTCACATACACAAGCAGCACAAAACTACTATCCTCCATTCTTCCGTGAAGCGCCACCATTAGGTCATTCGCGTCCCTACTTCCCCATACCCGATAGCCCAGCCATACCCAAATATGCGGCCCCACATACCGAACCGGTGCCACTGGGACCAACTCAACGCAGTTTTGATCCTGCCATTTTGGGTTCTGGTGATTTTGGTGTGCTGCGAGGTGGAACTTTCTACCCTGAAGAGGAAATGCCCTATCATACTGATGAGAATAGTGATTTCAATCAATATTATGGTGATGCAAATGGACATGGGCGGCCGTCGAATGAGGAGTTCGTACAAAAGTACACATATCCGGAGGAACAGTTTGCTGATTTTCGTGACTTTGCCGATATAAATACGCCCGCAGACTCCGCATTCTCTCAATTCGTTGTTGTATATGCAGCTAAAAATTCAACCAAACCAAGCACACATCCACGTCCAAAGAATATCTTTGAGCAGCTGGAATTGCTCGATCGTGAGAAGGAGCAAGAAGAGAGAGAGGAGAAGAAGCGACGAGCGAGCAAATCAAAATCAAAGTTGACCAAAACGAAATTGCAAAAGAAATATAAGAAGAAGACAAGTCCGAAGGATATGGACTATGAGCCGTTGTTGGCATTAAGTTAAGCTATTAGAAGTAGAGGAGGTTAAGCAAATTATAGTATATGTATGACATTATTTATAACCTAAGAAAAATATTGGATTGGATTGAAGGTAATCAAAGTAAGAGAAAATTTAATGAAATGAAAACATTTTAATAAACATTTCGCGATCACACTCGGAGTCTTAGTAAAATGTAAATCCAAACTTGAGCATTTTTGCGCATTTATTGCATAAATGCCTTGCAGCAAAGCTGCAACGCTATAAACTTATTCAATTAAGTGAAGGAAAATAGACATCATCCGATACGCGATTGGGCACAACTTTTAGAAAAAATGCATCAGTCGATATTTTATTTTTGTAAATTTTTTTTTTTTTTACTTTTTTGTTTTTTTTTTCATTTTAGAGATTTTCGCGGCTTAGTTATTTTGGATATTTTAAACAGATGTTCTATTATCTAATTTCAGTTCCCCACTGCTGTAAATTATATGAACAATTTTAGTATCCTTCCTTTCATTCTTCATTATTTTATACTCGAAACCTTTTCAGTATAGACAAGCTCAAATTTAGTTATAGGATTTATGCATACAATTACCAATTAAGTTTTCCATGAAGTACTCATTTCAGTAACCACTTCGATATTCCTAAGAAATTAACAATTTCGTTCAACTTTTTGGTTTCACATTTCATAAATAATCTTTATTGCAGTAATTAAATGAAAAGTAAAAATTCAACATGAATTATTTTTTTTTTATCTTTATAAAAAAGCTTGCTGTATTTTTTATTCAAAAAGATATTTTTTTTCCTGATAGAGAAACATCAACGAGTTTATACGTTTTTTTTTTTTTGTAATTAAATTAGACATCCCAGCGAAAAATATACAGTTCTTTACTTTCAAAATAAAACCTAATAACTATATAATAACCTATCTAACTTAAAAACCATATCTAAAAAGGAAGGAACAGCCTACATCAAACCCTTGTGTCAGCAGTTTTTTACGACAAAACTGAGATTGTGTTGGTGATATAAAAAAGATTAACGGAGCCATTGCTCAGGTTACTTCATTGTCGTCTGAACAACGACTGATTCAAGGCGCATTCATTAAAGGGGGTGGCGCTAGAACAACAACAGCGTTTTATACACAGAAACGTCATGACAACAGAAAATAGAAGATAAAAAGAAAAAGATGAATTATGTTGCACAGCCGTCATAAAGTTGGAGGTAAAAACATACGACGACAGAGCGAATGGAATGGCTTTTCCTCATTTCCCTTTATGTTAACATCCGGATTTATACGGAAAAAGCAAAACAGCAATTCAGTTGAACTACCGATACCACTTTTTACATATTCGCCTGGGAGTGATTGGCGGGCATTAATCTTCTACCGAATCCTTTATGATATGGCGGCCGAAATTACTCTCCCATTTTTGTTCTTCCATCTTGTAATCTATCATTTTTGCAAAATACCTACCTTTGCTCCAATCTCACGCATTCATTCATTCATCCATTCATTCAATAACTAAACTAAGAATAAGCAAATAATTTAAAATATACACCACTTAGACACTCTGTACTAGACTTTCTCCTGGGTTGCAAACAGATGTGTTTGTATGTGTGTTTTATATATACTTTATTTCTACTTATAAGTATCAAAAAGTTATATTGGTCGGAAATATTTTTTGTTTAGTTAAAAAAAAAAAAAATATTTAATTTTGTTTTAATTTTGGTTCGAAAAATAAATTTTTGAATATTGTAGCAGTTCTCAAATGTGAATACAATAGTTAATCTAAGAAAAAATGTTGTAATGTGTAATATTCGAGATAATGTTTACTCATTGTTTTTTTATAGATAATAAAAATATTTAATAAAAAAAATTTATTGTATCTATGTTTTTTAAATGGGGCATACAAGTGCAAGACGTGTCTCAGACTTCAAATGTGCCCAAGGGTTAACGATGTACATTTTTTTTATTCGATTGCACTCGTACATGTGATATGTGGAATTTTTTCGATATATTGATTTTTATATAAACGGCGCTTTGAATAAAAAATAATAAAAGAAAGCCTTGAACCAATGCGCAACAAGCATAAAGAATCGATTTTGTTTAATCGATATAATCATTTGTGATGAAAAAAAGTTTACTTTGCTGGCAACATGTAAAAGAAACACCATGGTTCTTGGACAGACGATGCCTTGCCTCTCTCCATATGTCCCCATAAACGAACTTATCTCCCATTAGGTGAGACCATTGCACTAAATTCAACATTCTAATGTAAAGGATTGGATTTCGATAGACGATAATAAACAGAACTATTTCAATTGAACTGTAGACGTTAGTTTAGTGTTACAAAGCAACGTTGCCGATTTTGAGTGTTTGACCGAGCTCCTCATCCTATTTGTAGTGTGCCTTTAGATTTTTCCCACAATTTTTCTACAATTTTAACCCGACCCCCAAAACAGCGCCTTAGTGCTACTTGGGGAGTGACAAAGTGTTTAGAGACAATAGTTTAGTTTACAATAGTAGTCCCGAAGCAGCCGCTCTCTTGTGCACGAACTTACGCAAACGAAACTCGTGCAAACTTGTAGCGACGAACTCAATATTTTAATTTGTGCTCGATGTCCAGCTTAGCTATTTGACTGGCGATGGGATGTTTGCCACCGAACTTGTTGCTCGAAACCTTCGTACCTATGCACGAATCAAATCATCACATTGAACGCACGTTGTTCACCCGTCCGCTGTGATATCGTGACTAAATAACCCGCACAAGTAACGAAGCTACTGCGGACTTCTCCCGCTTATACGATTTTAAAACCGTATTCCTCCACCGGAACCCTATATCTCTCTAACTTTGTTTTCAGCTGTAAAATTGTATCTATCTAATTGAATACATTTAGATCTCGACGCCTTACAAAACCACGCCTTTCTTGACCCAGTGCCAAAAGAAAAATTATACATGCGTCTGATCGCGGACTGCACCCCCTGTCTCGATGGGTGGGAGAAGGGTAATCGCCGGGTTTAATATTAAAAAATCAAAAAATGGGTGAACAATCGAAAAAATTCATCCACCTTTCCATGCAGATCATATTTCTTAATATGCAGTTAATATTTCAAGGGAGGGTCCACTATTGAATATTGAAGTTAGTCCATGCTTTCTATTTAGTTAGTCAAAACTATATTTGTACACAAGATGGATGTGCAGATAGACAAATACATTCGCTATTTTATTACATCCCAGGTAAAAATTTAAAAATGTTCCCGGAATGCACAACCGAACTCTCTTTTTTATTTGAATTTATTCAGTAAAGTTACTTAATATGACCAATGAAAACAATTGGGGGCAGTTTTATTATATTAAGATATTGCATTCCAAAAATTACTCCGTCATTAATGGCAGTACCAGCAACATCTTCTATTTGCACACCAGTGAACCACAATAAAATATCCATTAGTCAATTTAATGTTCGCAATGCAAGAAGTGAATATCTATATATAATATATTAGTACGGGTCGACTTGTTACACAAAAATCTTTTATAGCTTGTCTTCTACCAGTTAACGCTGTGCCAGCAGGTCGAAATACACCTGCATATAAATTTATTACCTAACTGATTCGAAATCGTGGTAAAAATTATCTTCACTACAAAATAACTAAGTATTATATGAGACTAATATCCTACCTTCAACAGAAGATCATAAGGGCATAAGAGTCGTTTAACGAGCTGCTAGGTATTTATTAAGAGTTTTGAGTAAGTAAGTTTTCTTTGTTAAAAATGGTATGGATGCATCTGAACATTCGACTTAAAAAATTAGTGCTGCTGTTGGATCTAATATAGAGTCGAATGCAGCATTAAATTCGTAATTCTAACGATTCCATTCCAACGGCAAATACGTCGAAGATGAAACGTGCTCTGATAGGCCAATAGTCGAAAATGCCAACAAAATCGTTAAGATCATTGAGTGGAACGATCACGCGGCTTTTTTTAACAGCTAAAAAGGTTTTGCTATATATTTTGGAGCGATTGGAAATAAATCATCTAATATATAGAAGCTGACCTAGTCGATTCAAATACTCATTTCGGCCCCATATACCCAATTCGGCAGCATCTGACCAGAAGGTGAATGAGCAGAAGTGGATGTAATTGATGAATAGAAAGCGTATGGTGTTCCATCAAGAAAACCCCAGGCCGCGTGATAAATTTTTAGTGAACAAGCCGCCCTATCACATCCGAATTATAGTCTAGACCTGTCACCAATTAATTGCTATAGCGAGAAGAAGGAGTAGATATCTCGGTCTTATAGAGGAAAGGCACTTACACTCGCTTAAAGTAAGCTCATGAAGAGGAGATGGATTGATGTCACTGGGCTTGGACGAAGTACTAAGAAGATAAGTAAAGGGCATAAAAAATTTTAAGGTCGAAGTGTAAACCTCTCCCGTTTTTACTTCATTTCAATTTTATATAAATTCCTAAATTTCTCAAAATTTTGAAAAAATTTCTTAATAGTGCAATATGGGTCTGCGGAGAAGCTCATTAATAAGAGCTGGTCAAATTTTCTTCAAGTAGATTCCATGAATTTTTTACCTGTTGAATTGTGAAATCGTCTTTAAAGCGGACAAATGTTATTGCACAAAATGGCAATTTTTTGATCCAATTCGGTTAGCTTTTATTTTAATAAAATTTTATTGTCAAAATGAAAGAGAAAATGCTGAAAACTTCTTCTTCTTTACCCACTATTCGTATTCGAATTTGAGCGATATTAAATTTAAAAATAATATATTATGGATCAATTTTGGTTTCTGTAACTCCAGTAATAATTGGTAGATACTCTCCTTCCAAGAGGTAACCCACACGTTGTATACCTTTGCCTCACCCGAGTAAACTGCTTACGTCCGATACATCTTCTTAGCTCGATTTTGCCCTGCAACTCATATTCCTGTTCATATTACGGATCCTGCAGAATATGACCCAGATACGATGTTTTTCTAGGTTTTATACATCTGAGTAGTTATCTGTCGTTAAGAACTCTTCTCAGAATAATCAAAAGTTGTGAAATATGTGGTGCCTTCCAAATAATTTCAAGGGCTGCATTTGAATAAAACGCCAAAATAATAAAAATGAATAAAACACAAAAAAGTTCTTAAACTTAAGTTTTCGTTTTTAGGAATAATTAAAAAAAATGTTTAATCTTTTATTTAAATTTTTTAAACTTATAATTTTTTTTTTTTGCACAAAAAGGCCAACCCACTCTAATATGTCTGCATATGCACTCCATGTAACCGTTGTTGAAAAATATCCATCTGCGTTAAATCAAGATCGTAAAAGCTTAATTAATTTGATATCTTCACAACACAATCTTGCACGCTTTGTCACTGAGGTGGTCATGATTGGCAAATACATGCGTCCGCAGAGCTGTTGAGCTGACTGGAGGTGTTAAAATAATGTAGTTTAATTAATTGCACATAAAATCTGATTGAATTGAATGCATAGTCAAATAAGATAAAAATTATAAAAAGTTGATTGCAACAAACAGAAAATGGACAACAAAGTAAAGCAAATCAGTTCAAATTGCAAAAATCTGAGCAGACAATGGCACGGACAAGTGAATGTGTCCCATGTCGAGCAGCTGCCTAAAAATGACACGCTACAAGAGTTGACAAACTTTATATAACAAATAAAATAAAAACTCTTTCATTTACATTCCCATACATGTTATGTGTGTAAGTGTGCGCGTATGTGTATAGCCATATAATGCCAAACACGTGCGCTAAAGAACAGACGAAAGACAAATTATAATAAAAACTTTTGGTGATCTAAGACAAATAGCAAGAAAAACACAGAAAACAAATAATTCACCAATAGCCAGATAATGACCACGGCCAAGCGTACAATTGGCCGCTGGTGTTGGACAGCTGTGACCCGTTAAATTGACGCATTGTTCCGCCTAGAAGTGTGTAGAGTGCGCGCCGCGTGTTCTAGCGCCTCAGGCGATTAGTGGAGGTTACAAAGGCAGCGATTGCCGCGTACGAGTGATCAAGAACTTTTGCTGTGATTTTAAAAAAAGCAGATAGCGAAAAAAAATTCAATTTTATATGCTGTTTGACTGTGTATATGAGATTATTATTAATTAAATGTTTACGTACCTATATACGAGGGAGGCTTAATAAAACCTTGAAAATAGAAGTAGAAAAATGTACTAGTGGGCACACATACGCAGAGTTTTTCAACAAAGTAATCTTGCGGCTCGATGCACTTCATGCAAGTTGTTGAAATTTTAGTTTTTGACATTAAACATAATATTTATGATATGATATATGAATTACGATGTATCGCAGTATTTACAATGAAATAATCATCGACGCAACTATCTTACCGCGAAGATATTTCTTAATAACTGGAAATAACAAATAATTTCCAGGGGCTAATATAAATTTCTATCAAACATTGGATGAGCGAGCAATTCCCAATCTAATTCAAGCAATTTTGTCTGCAGAACTGTGCGTCCATTTCCTAGTAGAACACGTGAGTAGTTATCGTTCGAACTTCTCCATAACTCATCATAGAAATAAGTTTCAGATTTACAATTTAAATATATTTTACATTCATTACGGAAATATAGCCAAAGGTATTCCGTTGGATATGAATAAGTAAATAAATAATGAAATAAATAAATAAATAATGAAATAAATAAATATGTCTCAAACACAATCCATTCTCCCCTATACTTTCTTTCCTATCTTTCTGCCTTTTTTCCTCACAATAGTATCACAAGGGACAAAATTTGGGTTTTTGTTCCAAGTGCGCCCTTGCATGTTCAGTCAAATAACTTAAATAACTTAACTTAACCTGGTAAAAAACAACTTTAATCCTCATCAAACACTGTCGTCTTTGTTTCAAATAGGCATCAATTTGCTTAATACTTGTGGGTGATCGTTTTGCCCTTTAAGGTAATCAATATGAATGACTTCGCGCGCATCGTTTCCACGACAGTCGGTTCTACGTTACCGAAACGACCCAGATTTATATCCGGCCAAGGACTGTCATTCCAGCAGCATTCCCCGTATGTAAATATGGGAAATGTTTCTGCTGCTACAACCACAACAACAACTTCGCGCACATCTCAAATTCTGCCAGCATAATTTTTTCCGACGAATCCATCTAGACTTCTTGCTGTTGTGTCATTGTTACGTACGTCATAGTGACGTGAAATTGAAGACATCGTTCTGATAACCTTTGACTTCAGCAGGATCGCCAACTGCCAATATCGATCTCTTGAGCGCCAAGTCCGGTAATCGTGTTATAACTTGTCCTAGAAATGTCAATTGGCCACCTCGGAGCTGCAGTTTGAAGTTGGTAGACTTTTTCGTTGGGAACCATGAACGAACCAAGAATAGCGAGCAAGGCAATCGCAAAATAAAGGCAGAAACTGTTACCAAGGTATTGGAAAACTGGGTTAACAGGAACCGCTCCTGCGAAACCAAGCGAGGCAGCTGCATGAATTAAGTCGTGTTCCATAAATAATAGCAGTATTTTCTCTTTCAAATGAACTAATAATTTATATTTATTAATTTGTTTTTTGTTATCTTATAAAATCTTAAGGGGCTATATACCTTGTGAGCCCGAAAAATCGGACGATTGTCATAATTTTTTTTAATATGTTTTAGAACTTTTATTCAAATGAGGCATATATCATACTGAAGGGTAACTTTCAAAGAATACATTTTGGTGTTTTATTTTAAAAAATGTTAATATTTATTGTTGATATCGCCCCTCCCCCGAAACGCTGTTTTTTAGAAGAGGCTTGCGGTGATCAGGTAGCGCATGAGCAGCTCAACTGAAATCAAAAAAATTAAATGATTATTGTAGAAAAATGTTTTTTAGTGAATCAAAATAAATTTTTCTCGATATGAAAACCGCTTTGCACCAAAAAACACATTTTTGAGGGGTTGAAAAATTAAAAAAAAAAAATTAATTCCAGCGAACTATGCAAATATTTATAAAAAGTGAACCGTTCAGATTTACGAGGTTGTAACTTCGAATAATTGAAAAAAAGGTTTATGCAAATCAGTTAAATATTTTTTGATAAATAATGATCACCACGACGGTAATTTTCAAAAACCACGACTTCGAGATAATCGGGTCTAAAGTTTTGCGTGCCCTTCATTTATGGATACGGTCGCGCGCTTCCACGGTCTGTAACTTTCGTTCTAGTGCTCAGATTTTTATGATTTTTTGAATTTATATTTTTAAGATTGTGTACTTTCAGAATATGCCATAAACAAATTTTCGATTTTTTAGTCCAACACCCCTTAACTAAGAAAAACTACAAAGAAACACAGCTATAGCATCGAAGTCTATGTGCCCCAAAAATTGTCGATATCTCAACTCCTGTAATTAAAATATTACAATATGGATAATATTTTGCTACATATTTAAGTGCCGTTTAATATCCACACATATTTTTGAGTAGAGTTGTCACCAATCGAAAAAAATCAAATTATTTAGTTCGTTGGTATAAAACAAATAATTTTATGAACAAAAACTAACATAAAATAACAACTGAGGAAGTTTAAATAAGAAAAAATAAATCAAAAATAGTAGAAGTAGTAGTAGTAGTAATATACCTATATATTCATTTTTCTGAAATTCAAAAAAAAATTAAATTCACTTTGTTTATAACATAAATATATTATACATTTTCATAAAATATGACCATTTGTCGTCTGTAATTTTCCTTATACAAATATAAATAAAATTATTAATTAGTTAAACTTCGCTATCAAATAATTTCTATAGCGTGAAGCTATAAAAACATAACATTTTTCTCCGTTTCATCGTTTTCTCCATTTAATGTGTTTATAATTTGCTTTTTCGTTAATTCCGATTTTTTTAAATAAATATTTTTAATCTCAGAGAGTACAAGACATCTTTCAATAAGATACTTCGCATTTTCTTCTTCATTCGGATTGCAGAAGCTGCACATATGTATATATATATGTATATATATGTATATAAATGGATTTAAGTGGAGTAAGACAGAGCGACCCAGAACATCGAGAACCGCAGCCCATAATATAATCAGGATACCTCGCCGTATAAACACGTTTAACTTTGAAGGATATTTGGAGCTTTGGTTCAGACTTTTTTACAGGTCTATGTTGGAATATCTCAATATTGTCAACAAATTCATCTCAAACAATCAATGTCAATACATTCCCAGACCATACCTCTGCGTCGATGAAATGTTGCTGCCATTTAAAAGTCACTGCAAGTTTATAATTTACATGCCTCAGAAACCTGTCAAGTATAGCATTAAAATAATGTTGTTGGTAGATGCTGGTACATACTATATTTACAATGCATATATATATTGTGGGAAAAACTCTGACGGCACAGACCCGAATAATTACGAAAAAATGGCAGTGCCTACTCAATCTGTTTTGAGGCTGGTGAAAGTTGTTGAAAACTGAAATCGAAAAAAATCACGGCGGGTAATTGATTTAGCTTTTTTCCTCTTACAGAAGTTCTCCTAAAAAGGGGGTTAACATACTTGAGCACACTGAAAAAGAATAAAGCTGAGGTTTCACCCGATTTTTTACCGAACAAAAATTGAGAAGTGCTGAGTTCCATGTATGGTTTCACGAATGAGTATACTCTTTTGTCCTATGTACCCTAGAAGAATAAAGCCGTGCTGCTGATTTTTACCTCACATCACAATCAAGAAATGGATGCTGATACAAAAAACCAGTTATAATAGTAGATTACAACCATACCAAAGGAGGAGTCGACGAAGTTGACAAAAAATGTCCGATATATTCAAGCAGCCGTAAAACTTGTCGTTGGCCTATGGCAGTTTTCCAGAGACTAATAGATATGATTTGTATTAGTAGCTTTGTTTTGTATCAAATGAGTTCAGACAGTGAGGATAAAATGAGAAGAAAAACTTTTTTACGCAATCTCTCAAGAGAATTAGCGTAAGATCACATGAAATTTCGGGTGTATAATGAAAGATTGCCAAGAGAACTAAGAATAACGATAAGCAGGGTTCTCTGTAAAGATATTCCCCCTCACCCACCAACCATTCGATCTAAATCATCGAGTGGAAGAAAACTTTGCACTATTTGTCTGCCAAAAATAAAAAGAGTAACTATCATAGATATTGTTGCTGCAATTGCTTAAAGCCAATTTGCCTCCAATGCTCTAAGCCACTTTGCGAGACCTGCCCTACTAGACTGATAGCTTAATATAGAATGCAAAATTTTTTTTTTAATCAATGTATGGAATATTGTTTTTTTTTTTAATTACATAACGTTTGGAGGACGAATTTTTAAGTAAAGTTCAACATGCAATAATTTCTAACTTAACCACTGAATTTATCTTTTTTCTTAATATATCGTTGATTTTAAGTTTAAGCAAAACTAAATGTAAAACATTTGTTGAAAAAAAAATATATATTTTGTGACATGAGAACAAAACCAGTTTAACATAAACTGCCATTTTAAATTCAATAAATATGTTATTAAATAAAAATATAAGTCTTTAAGCCAAAAATTAAAATAGTTTCACCAACGTTACAAGCCAGAACTTGGTAAAAGCAAGTTGTCAAAATGGTGTCTGATATACTACCATGTCAGTGGAATTGTGAAAATTAAGCCACGTCAGTCGCAGAGGATTAATACTTGCCTTGGCTGCGTTGCTTCTGGCTTTCAAACGTTTTCCGAATGTCATTTTTGGTGTATGTACGTAGCACAATATCAGTCAATATCAATATCATCAGCAGTAGCCTTTGATTAATGTTTTAAACCCTTAGACATTTCCCAAATAATAATGTATGTAGATCATTCAGGTACAGCGTAAATAAGAGTGGTGATAATAAACATACCTGCTTCACTCCTGTGCCAGTCTCAAAATAATCAGAGGTTCCTTGCCATACAGCCCTTTCGGTATTTTGATATATTTATATTTTCGATAAAATTAACGATCTTGATAGATATTCCCATTTGACGTAGTTTCCAAAAGATTGCAGGGGTTTCGAGCACTTGTTATATTGCCAGCCCACTTTTGAATGACCAAGAACACATCTTAACAGTTTTACTTTTTTTCAATTTTAGATAGTGTCCAATTCCATCTTGAGGTAGACCTGGAACCACCGTCACAGACTGGTGCGATATTGCCTGCACTCTGTGACGTGCCCTTGATATTGCTTGTACAGATGGTCAACCTATTGTGCACCATTATTGATCGAATCTAAGCAACAGAAATTTGCAATAACCATATCCAACATACATACATGTATGTAATAACACCCACCACCACATTTTACTATAAAAAGCGATTCTTCTTCATCGGTCAATTCACTTGGGTCAAGTGGTATGATAAGCATTTCAACTACATCATCGTCACTATCACAGATAATGGCATAAATAGCTTCTTGAAGCCCTTTGTAGTACGGTGACTTGTAATGGGTTAAGAAAAAATGGGTTTGGGTGTGCCTACTGCGCTTTCAATGATTTGTAGCTAAATAATCGTAGCTTTCACCATGAATAACGTGAAAATAAGCGGGTGCACGCTCTTTTACATGCATATTAACATAATACCTATTAATTATTATTTATTTTTTATCCGTAAGTAATTTAATCGATTTTTAATTACAATTTCCTTGTATATAATTTGCCGCAGGCAAGTCAGCATATTTCATTTATAAAAAAAACTATAACTTTTCTGTATTTTCTATTTTTTTTTTTTTGTCATAAACTGTCCCGTTTACGGTACTTTGATTGATTTATCGCCAGATCAGATCGCACATACCATATATCATGTACACACATATATATACATATACACATTCCTACAGTGTCTGTCAAGTAGGTGCGCATACTAAATACAGTGTGTAACTGTGTAATTATCTTTATCTGCAAGCGTATCTGGACATTTTTGTAGGTGTGACAATCTCATCGTTTGAATTATTCCTTGCACGCTGCGCACCCAATTGATATGTATGTTGACATAAGACAACAAATTAATGTCACCTATCACCGTTTACGGGTGTTGACCAAACGACCCACTGTTGGGTGCGCTAGCGCATAAACTTAACTGCCTACATGAGCCGAATTCTTGCATTTTGATTGCATATTAACGAGCTTGCAAGACAAATTAAATTATAATTTTGACGAAATGATCTTTATGATCTTAAGCTGGTAATTTGATTTGTTATTGCCCACCTCTGCACTTTGCGTAATAATACGTAACTATAATCCATATTGTTGACTGGCATTGTCATATTCTACATGGGAGCTGCCGTTTGCATGGCATGTACAAGTGCGAGTATGCACAGCGGGTAGATCGATATAATATACATACAAGACTTCGCGGAAATACAAACAGTAGTGTTCTGTGGTAGAACTGCGGTGCGGAGATGTAGTGACCTCCAAATAGCAGCTATAAATTCTATCACCTTCGACTATTGTTGCTGTCCAGGCTCAGGAAAAATATAATTTGGCCTTGAGCGCTTAACACCATTAATACATAAACTCTGAGAAAGAAATTCCAAGTGAAACGGAAAACTGTTTTGTAGAAAATTTACTTTATTTATTTGAGTTTATTTATATGGGTTTCTCCTACTGACAAGATGGCTGTGTCGTCAGCAAAACTCGCTGTGGAGCAATTTGTGTCATTAGGCAAATCACATGTTAAAAGAATATAGAGAATGGGTCCCAGCACTCTGCCCTGTGGGACGCCAGTTTTCATTTCCTTAAGTTCGGAATATGTGTCTTCGTATTTTATTCGGAAGAAACGATCCGATGGTACGATTTTAGAATACTAAAATATTGTGTTTGTAGAAGCTCTTTTATTTTGTTGAGGAGCCCACCGTGGCAAACTTTGTCAAACGCCTTACACACGTCCAGAAAGACAGCAGAGCACACCTTTTTTTCCTCAAAGGCGTTTTCAATGATGCGAGTAATTCCTGTGGCCTGGAATCCTACTCTGACTGCATAAGCAACAACACTGTACAAGCAGTCACTTGACGGATCCCCCATCACCAGGTGCCCGTACGGTCTTGGAAGAAAAAATATTTGTCCCTACTCATAATAGAAACGGCCATCTACTTTGCAGCGAGACATTTATGGCAGCACATGTGGCAAATATAACTACCTAGACCGGTTTCAATGCATGTTTGAACTGAGCATCAAGCATGTCAAATATGTGAATTGTATGATTTACTCCACACATTTCCAGTGATTCGTCTTGCGATTTGTTATCAATAATCACCATTGAGAATGAGCAAACTAAAAGCAATTGATTTGGAACGGCAAAGACGGTATTCTTGAAATCAAAACACCTTCACCATTGTACGCTCCTTTAACTACACAGCCCAACATTTATACAAAAATGTTAACCAAAACGAACAAAACTAATAACTAGGAAAGTGAATATCTCCAGGATCAACTTTGTTAAGGATAGTACTAGTCCAAAAGGTTTGAGGAGGGTTAAATTTTAAAAAATTTAGCCGAAAATGTGAATATTTTATCAAAAATATAATGTTGAAACCGACTTCAAATATAATTTCTGTCTTTAAATGTTTAAAAAGGAATTTCACGATGAATTTTTGGTGCATTTTAACTTTCTTCCTCATACCTAAATGGACTCTTTTGACCCTCTCTCAACACATTTATTGTGAAAGTTAATTAAAAAGGCAGTTAGATGACTAAATTGTTATGCATAAATTTTGGACAGTCAGTTATACTGAGGGTCGCGTAAAACGAAAACAATGGTATAAATGAGACGAATTTGCTTAGAGAGATGTATTTTGCTTACCAAGAAAGAGTTATGAAGATAAAAATTATATTTCTTGGCTTGGCATGATTATGACTGAGCACACCGTGAACTGTGTGAGAATCCAATGATTTAAAAGTTCAGTTGCTTAATTGAAGACTACATATGGGTCAATAATGCAATCGATCGACTTATAATATTAGGTATGGGTTTGAGGTTGGCCGCTGTAGCCGAATGTGTTGGTGCGTAATTATCCTTCGGAATTCACAGAGAGAACGTTGATTCGAATCTCGGTGAAACACCAAAATTAATAAAAACATTTTTCTAATAGCGGTCGCCCCGCGGCAGGCAATGGCAAACCTCCGAGTGTATTTTTGCAATGAAAATGCTCCTCATAAAAAATATTTGCCGTTCGGAGTCGGCTTGAAACTGTGGGTCACTCATCATTTGTGGAAGGACATCAAAGCGCACACCACAAATAGGAGGAGGAGCTCGGCCAAGCACCCAAAAAGGGTGTACGCGCCAATTACAAATACACACACATGATTTTGCCAAAAAATTGCTCAAAAGAACCTAACCAATCGATTTTCCAAACGTCTGAAGGGACAGACAGAAAAAGACGTGCCGTCCTTGCATGGTTCGAACCAGTGCAGCCATAAAAGCCGTTCGAGAAAAAATTCGCAGAAAAATCCCTTAGAATGCAGAAAATCATGTCCAGGGAAATTAATGTATCGACCAGATCCATGTCAAGATTAATTAGTAATGATCTGCATATGAAAGTCTTCCGTCGCTCAACTAGTCATCTTTTGACAACGCGATTAAAGAATATCAGGCTCGAGAGATGCAATCAGTTTCTTCGGTGGCACGCGGCCAACGGCCATGAAAATATTCTTTTCACAGATGAGAAAATGTTCACTGTGGATTAAGTTTATGATAAGCAAAATGAGAAAATCTATGCTAAAACTTCTAAAGACGCAAAAAATGTTATTCTAAGGGTTCAGTGTGGTCACCATCCAGCCTCCGCAATGGTTTGGTGGGAGTGTCTTGTAAAGGCGTTACATCTCGTCATTTCTGCAAAAAAGGGGTTAAAACCGAGGCAAAAGTGTACCACGAGGATGTCTTAGAATACGTGATGAAGCAGTTGAGCAGTACTCTCTTCAATGGAGAGCGTTGGACCTTCGAGTAAGATTTCGCTCCAGCTCATGAGCAGTAGCCAAAAACAATATTCCTGGGTTCATAGCTGTAGGTTGTTGGCCGCTCGGAAGCCCAGATCTGAATCCATTGGACTACAGTTTGTGGTCAGAATTGGAGAATATGGCCTGTCAAAGACCTCACAGAAATTTGTAAAGTCTCAAGCAATATTTTGTTTGAGCCGCGACGTCAATATCCATGGAAACCGTGCGTACTGCAATAGCTGAATGACATAATCGTTTGAAGGCTGAGTAAAAGCAAATGGTGACTATTTCGAAAGAAAATTAATAACTTGATTAAATAATAACATGATTAAATAAAACTAACTTCATTAAAAAACGTATTATATTGGGTATGGGAATAAGCTTCCGTCCTCCCTTAGCCAACGTTACGAATTATTTAAACAATTAAATAAAGCGTGTTGTTATGTGAAGTATGTGCCATTGGAAGCTACAACTGTACCCCATCTTTCAGGGCACACGGACTCCTCTGACGAAAACTTCGAGTTCTTTTGACTTGATCCATTCATTGGGCCAGTTTTTGATGTTCTCGTAAGAAGCGAACCGCTCTCCAATAAGGGCTGACTGCATTGATCGGAACAGATGGTAATTCGAAGGTGCAATGTCTAGGGAGCACGGCGGGTGGGGCAAGATTTCATAATTTAGTCCCTCTAAATCCATTGTGATGTCTAAATCAGTTTGTGATGTCGACCGTCCCAATCCGGTCGCTTTTCTTTTTCTCCTTTTGACTATGAGTATTCAAAAAGTCCACTTCCATATTCTTCGCTATGAAAATTGATTTTGCATTTAATCCAATATACATAGTTTTACACTCTCTTGATCGACGCTGAAAATTTGCTGCAAAAGAAATGAGATCGCTGAAAACGTCAACCGGAATTTTTTTAATGCCAATGTCCTGCAGTTGATTAATTAGAGAGTTTAAGCGTCAGTATCGTTGAAAATTCAATGACTTCAAGCAAGCATTTGCTTCTGATCTAAGAATAAGTGGTAAACAGTATCTGCCAGTATCGCCAGTAAGTTAAAATATCATTCCCTTCCAAGAAGTTCTAATTATTGGGCAAATCTTTCATCATTCGATCAAGTGCTTCCAAAGCTCATTTATGCACTGAAGCTTATCCTGCAATTCTATAGTATTTTCGGCACAGCTAATTATTTTTGACAATGTTGCATGTCGGTTCATCTGGTCTTACTTCTTCTAACAACGCAGCAGCAATTTCAGTTGATGCTACGGTCATCGTGATTTCACTTTGTGTGCAAATCGAAGCTAAAAGCATTTGATATAAGATGCATCATACAATACATTGATGAAGAATATTACTCCGTAGCAGTTGCTGCTTGGGGCGTGCCAGACTGGTACTTGGACCATTTTAGCACCATAGCCGTCGCTAACTGCTTTCACAAATGAGTCGTAGGTGATTTTGTGCTGCTGATTCAAAAGCGGAACTTTTGTTTGATCGTTTGCTAATCTCATTAAAATTACACTATTCTACAAACAGTTTCTTAAAAAGTAGTACGTCCTTAATAGAGTGCATTTCAGACTGAATAACGATTTATAAAATAGATTTTTAGGTGATCCATAGGTGATTCTTTGGAAAAATTAAAGACAATTTATTTTTGTGCTTAAAATGTGCCACAAATTTGCTTAAAAAAAACTCTTTTTTAACGAAGTACTTTTTTCGTGTATACTGGGGTTTTCAACTGAACCCGTCGTGCATGGAGCATGGAGCATGGGAGCTATTAGAAACATATTTTTTTTTTTTCATTTTGGTGTTTCATGGAAATTCGAACCAACGTACTCAGACTGCCGAATGGTAGTCATGCGCCAACGCATTTGGCTAAAGCGGCTGCTAGTACACTCAGAGGTTTGCAATTGCCTGCCGAGATGGAATTAGGTTGTGAAATATTCCGCAAAATATTATGATTTTTGGCGAAGCTTACTTCGACTTTTGGCGTCCAAGCACCACAATTAGCCACTGTGAAACGCTGGTACAACAAGTTCTTATTCTTATGGCCCAGAAAGACGGTGGAGTTAATAGAGATGAACGACTTAACTCGGAATTATCACAGAAATTAAGTGCAACTAAAGCGGAAGCGAGGTTGTAAAAGACTTCGTTTATTTAGGAAACAGTATTAACAACGATAACAATGTCAGCCTTGAAATTCAACGTAGAATCTCTCTTGCCATCAAGTGCTACTGTGGACTAAGTAGGCAACTGAGTAGTAAAGTCCTCTCTCGACGAACAAAACTAACACTCTACAGGGCTCTCATCATGGCCGTCCTAACGTATGGCGCAGAAGCTTGGACGATGACAAAATCCGATGAAGAAGCGACGATTGGAGTGTTTGAGAGAAAGATTCTGTGTAAGTTTTTTGGACCTTTGCACGTTGGCAACGGCGAATATCGCAGGCGATGGAACGATGAGCTGTATGAGCTTTACCACGTCAGCTGTATGAGCTTTACCACGTGAGCTTTACCAGCTTCGATGCGGTACCAGCTGGTGGTCGCAGAGAAAGAGGAAGACCCCCTGCATTGGAAAGATCTGGTGGAGAAGGACTTTGCTTCACTTGGTGTGTCCAATTGGTGCCGGTTAGCACGAGAAAGAAACGACGGGCGCGCTTTGCTAAACACGGCCAAAATCGCGTAAGCGGTTATCGCGCCAGTTAAGAAGAAGAAGAAAGCGGATTGACAATTAGACTTAATTCTCATAATTTAAGTATATTAGGAGAATTTTGGATGGCAACGAAAAATGACAGTTGATATCTATTGTTAATCAAAAATAACGAAACTTTTGAAGAGAAAAACAAAAAATAATGAAAACAATCATTGAAGTATAGATGAGGTAATAAGGATGCAATGCCAGTTTGCTCTAACACGATCGAAATTACATTAAATATTTTAGTATTTGAAATAGCAATTTAAGGGTTTTTTAATAAATAATTATTTTATAGTAGCCGGGCAGCTAATATCCGTATTTGTCGCCTGTGATCCATCTTTTACTGACATAACTATCCAATCAACAAATCAGCTGCTCCCTAAGCCGCTTATCAACCGTCTTTCACTCTGCAATTTTAATCAGAATTAACTGCGCCGGTAATCCCGACTAACAACGCCGGATGTCTAAGCTATTGTATCTATACAATGAAAATATTATCAAAAAAATTTCTTTGGATGATGTTTGTTTTTCGTTTTGTCAAAGTATGGATTTCTTGCTTCACCAAACAATGCGAGCTTTCACGTATTAGCTCACACAAGAGAGTTTTTAAGCACTCAAAATATAGAATTAATGGACCATCCACCTTACAGCACTGATTTGGCACCTAATGATTTCTTTTTGTTCCCAAACAATAAAAATAAAATTCGAAGGCAACCTCTTTCCATGCCTGAATATGATGTTAAAGCCTTTAAGCAGCGAGTTTTGCAGTTCTGAGTGGCAAAAGTGCTTTGAAAATTGGCTCAAGCGAATGCAGAGGTGTACTGACTTCCAAGGAGAATATTTTGGAAAACAATAAAGCCATTTTCATTACTATTTTACGGTGTTTTCATTAATGGGTGCAAAATATAAAAGGTAACCCTCGTATAAAACACAAGAAAAATGTGAGCAAGATCGTACCACATATAATATCAGATATTTAGTAGCTCATCTAGTGCAATTTGAATTAACCTACCAGTTAAACCTTCAAAATTTGTTTAAAGAATTTTTCGGTAAAACTAAATATTTCTACCCATTTTTTGCGTTACAAAAATAATATGACAGAGCGTATTGCATCATTTTCATCTGTCAGAAATCTCTGCCTAATCTTCTTACAACGAAAAAACTGACAAATTGTGTTGCAATAAATTTAAGATAATTCTTAATTAATAAGATTTTTTACTACTCTCATTAAAAATTCGCGCATTACGAAATTAATCATTATCAACGATTCTGATCTCATCGCCTGCAATATTAATTTGAAATCATTTTTAACTTGTTCTTATGACATTTGCAGAATTCGGTATTCTAACTTACATATAACGGTATACTTTTCGAGCAAGTCGTCTTATTAATTGCCTCCAGTGCTTAATTAAACTTATGAATAATGTGACATGTTGGTGAAACGAACGGTCGACCGCCATGCAGAGCGAGTACAGCATTGTAACGCTCAATAACCAAAAGCCGACGCTGCCGCCATTGGCCAACAACATTGAAATTCATCACATTTTTAATTTTGCACAGCCCATTTCAGAACTCGTATATCTTCATTACGTTGACAAGTTGGTAATAAACATTTTTTAATATATTGTACTTATATGTATATGTTTTATTTTATATTTATCTTTTTTAAATTGTTTTTTTTTCGTGGTATTTACAACACGAGACATCAATTAAATCTAACATAAACAACAGCAACGTCCACGGCCACGATCGTTTGGCAATTTTGTCTGTCGCAGAAGGAAGGGGCGCGTGCTGTCGTAGCGTACGGCAAGAATGCACGGAAGGTGCAAAATTATTTTAATTAAATGTACGCAATGTCAATTACAAGTTTCTCAAATCTTGGCTGGTTTACAGAGGCGTCGAGTTAGTCATAAAGTAATATATTAAAAACGTATTTTATTGTTGTTTTCATTTTAACAAGTTGCCGCACCAGTTTTATACTAATTGACTAGGAACATTGACCACAAACGCATAGGCGGCGGCCAGTCAATACGGCGGTCAGTCAAAACGTGTTAAACGCCAAAAACAAGGTGTGAAAAAATTGCGTGACTTGTCAAAAAAATATTTTCTCAAGTTTTACAGTAAATCCTTTAATTAACACGTTCGCGGGCAGCAAAATTTTCACTGTGATGTACAAATAGGCAGGTGATTTTTTTTTTGTTTTTGTTAATTAGTTGTGGTATACGCAATCTGAGTAAACATACTTTTGAGAGTAGAGGCATGGTAGTTCCATATATAATATTTACCGTTATGTAATATCCACGGTGATCCAGTGGTCTAAATTTTATATATGCATTGACGTGCACCACGAAGCAGTTCAAATTTTCTAACAATGCATTAATTAATAAAACACATAAAAAATAAACTGATTTTAATAGAAGTTTTTCAGAGAAGAGAATATTGAAAATTTTGTGGAATATTTCCGATTTTTTGCATTTTTAGAAATTTTTTCATTTTTAGGATCAAATATACTTAAAAGAAATACTATTTTGGGACCATTTTTTATTTTTTTAGTAAACTTTTTTGAATAAAACATTTTAGTTGAAATTTTTTTTTCATTAATATTTCCCCTGGAAAATAACTATATGCGGAGTTGTCATTTTTAAAAGGTTCAGAGCATTTTCGTAATGGAATGAAGTGAGTTTCGTGTGTTGGTTAAAAACCATTTTTTGTAAGAAAAAATCATCACGAAAATCAAGCAAAAGCTTGAAAAGTATTATTGGTAACTTTATCTATTGATTTAAGTCGTCCACCACTGGTTTAATCGCTTCCCTTGTATTTGTACTAACTCAATTGACGTCGAACTAGCTGATCGCCAAATTAAGGTCTTCCTCTTCGTGATTGGCGCGATAACCGATTAAGCGACTTTGGCCGAGTTTTACAAAGCGCGCCAATCGTTTCTTTTACATGCTAACCGGCGCCAGTTGGACACATCAAATGACGCAAAGTCCTTCTCCACCTGATCTTTTCAAAATAAAGGAGGCCCTCCTCTTCCTCTGCTACAACTACATGTTACCGCATTAAATACTTTCAGAGCCGGAGCGTTTGTACACATTCGGACGACATGACCCAGCCAACGAAGCCGGTGGATCTTTGCTCGCTGCGCTATGTCTATGCCGTCGTGAAGCTCATTCAGCTCATCGTTCCATCGCATATAATACTCGCCGGTTTGGCCAATCTGCTATGAGGAAAAACAAAATTGTGCGATCAACTTCGACTGCCACGTCATCGGGTACCATTTTCGGTGCACTGTAACCTCCCTAATATTTTGTTTTTATTATAAGCTGTAGTCCTACATTATTACGCCATTGTCCTCACGTGCGAGTACAGTGGTTATTTACGTTTTCAGCTAAGCCTTGTTATCTTCAAACTTCGAAGAAGTGTTTCGAAATTGTCGAGTTGATATCCAATTGTTCCCCATGGAGACTAGTCCCGGAATACTCCTTTTAGTGATTAATTGCACAATTTTTTGCCGGCCGTTATAACTGCTTCGTAAATAATAATAATCATGGGCAGACATTTCTTTTGACCAAGTGTGTTCATGCGTGACATGTGGCAGTAGGTCTTGGGTTCGATAGCCTCTGCGAACTGAGAATTATATAAAACAGCTTCTAACAACTATCGTCTTTTAGGTATACAATCATAAACTTTTGAATGCATTTCCGTTATGAAATAATGCCCGTAAGAAACATCTGTTTTCGGAGACTATATAACATGCAAAATAAGTATCCTATTTTTTAAAGAGTAACATCAAGATGCATACCAACATTTTGGGACGGATTTGGCCAAACAGCTATCAAGGATATATCTCGTTCAAAATTTTCAGCTTTTTTACATTTTTATTAATTTTTCCTCATATTTCGAATGCAATATACTAAAATCTACATATTTTTGGGAAAAAATTTTGTAAAATTTTTTTTGGTTTTGTTAAAAATTTTGCAATATCTGTAAAATTTGTATTTGTTATTTTTTCCATTATCGACCTCGGTAGTCTAGCGTAAGTGTACAATCTGCCATCCCAGAGATTGTGGGCTCGAATCCCATGTAAAGCACGGTCCTCGCACTTTTCCAAATTTACCTACTTTATCTCAATCGCGATAATAGCGTAGACATATCAAATTTAGCGAAGTCCTCAAGCATCTGTGTGATCCTTCTGCCAGAAAAATCTGAAACATAGATGGCGCTTAAAGCAGTAAGAAGGCATTGTTCCTAGGCAATGACTGGTGGGCATTCCCACTACTTAGGACTGGTAGCGGCAGGCTAATCACGTACCCTGTCAGAAATCAAAATAGATTAACGAAAGCAAAGCAAGAGGCCCTATGCTTCCGAGAGGAGTGGACAAGGAAAAAAAAATTTCATCACCGCGTTCCCTGTCCTGCTGTTTATGAGGTGTAATTTCTAAGCCACGTGGACCATTTTCGGTAGATAGTAACCACTTTAGTAGCTTTTTATAAATACCTATTTTTTCTTGTTCGTGAGAAAATATATATTATTTTATAATTATAAATATTACTATTATTAAATTAAAAAACTTGCTGTAAACGTCGTTAAGTCACACAAAATAAAGTTACCAGACATTAAATTTTAGATGAAAATAATGGTACACATGTTAACAGTCCCTGGAAGCCTCACAGAAGAATTCCCGTAGCTTTTCGAATTATATTTGAATATGGGCAGCGAACCAGTGATTTTTATTATGTACATTTTACACTAAGAAAACAAAAAATATTATAAAAATGTTGAAAAAAACATATGTATATAAAAAGTTTCAACATCGAATATGTCTCAACATTTTTAATCTTTTTTTCAAAAAAATTTCAGTTACTTCCTTTTGTACTTAATCGTAGTAATAAACCAATTCTTAGAAGAATTGCCGATAATATCTAAAACACTTGAATCATATGACACGGAATCGCTCTATAGCATTTAGAATTGCAAAGAAAAAGAGTGCTTTAGTATTCATGTCCACGAACGTGTTAAAAGACATTTGTATTTTTATATTTTTACACCGAATGGTTTCTGTAGCCATACGCACGCACGCGACCAACTTCGAAGTTCGCTTTGCAGGAAAAAAAAACCGTTAGAAGTGTGTAGTGGTCAATGTTTGAGTCAGCATTGACAGCAGCATTGACGGTATTGGTAGTGTTGAAGTTTTTCACGGCTTTTAGAATTTCAATTTTTTAAATTTCAAGAATTTGCTTTGGGTTTAGCAAAATTGTTATTTAACACCAACTATTTAATATTTTTTCACATTTTATGGCTGAGCGCACTAGTTCTTATAAGCATTGTTTGTAACAGCCTACGTTATAGGTACAGACACACCAATACCTATGTGAAAAAGTGTTCGGAATGATGGGAGCAATCGATAAAGCCGTGAATTCCCCATAGTGCCTTTGTGACCAGGTACCAAGTAGATATGCAGCCTACTGTTTGCGGCTAGTCTTTCTATGGCCTCCGTGCTCCGTTGAACATTTTTGTGTAGGTTAGGTTGTTAGGTTAGTAAAAACTTCCGCTTGGAAAATTCTGCTGTGGTCTGGCAGCTTGTAGTCTGGGCAACATGAACTCCACTTTCCTATTGAGCTGGGTCCGAAGGTTCTGCAGGTGAATACCCCACCACCCACTAACCTCCTCGCGGATTTCGCTGCCAGATTTTCCGCCATAATGTCAATAGGTGGGATGCCGAGTATCATTTCCAGCGCCACCGTTGGAGTGGTTTTCATCGCTTCTGTTATGCACAGAGCAGCGAGACGCTGAATCCTTTCCAGTGGCATTAAGTATGTCAGTTTTCTTGCCTCAGTCCACTATACTAAGGCCCCATACAGCAATATCGGTCTAACTACTGCCGTGTAGCAGCAATGCATCAGAGTGGTGTTAGTTCTTCAATATTTTTTTCATGTTCGTATGTAGTTATTCTTAAGAGAGCTTGCAAGTGTTCGTTCATCATCCTCTTAATGCGACTTGAATGCTTAGAAATTGTGTATCCTTTGCGCAGGATCGCAGTAATTGCAAAATAACATGCGACTACTGTTACTTTTGCTTTATTTATATAGAATGAACTGCTCCCTTTTGTTGGAGCGTATCCTATGAAGAGACTAATTGTACTGTTTTGTTCCCGAACGAGTTTGAAGTGAGACTAGCCGTTCTCGAAACTCGAAATTTATATCTATGCAAAACAAAACTGAAACTTGCTACACTTACAGCCTTGGGGTGCCTAATTTATTGCTTAATTTTTCGATTTAAAAAGTAAAGTAATGATATTTTATTAATAAACCAATACAAATAAAAGGAATTAGTGATAAAAACACTAATATTTAGTAGGCCTACACTTTGATTTGATAGCAGCAGCAATCCTCTGGGTCATGCTGCGTACAAGCTTTGAACTCCATCTAAATTAATGTCGGCAAAAATGCCCTTTAAATAAGTACAAAACTGTAGTTTCTAATGTATTTATGAACAAATGAACATTTCGACGTCACTATTAGCAGCCATATAGCTCCAGATAATTATGCTGCCTCTCCCGTGCTTAACAGTGTGTACCACGCAATCTGGTAGGTATTCCTCGGCAACTCGTCGCCTCACCAGATGTTATCATATCAAATCATATTATAAGATTTGTGTTATTTCCTCGAAATTGAACTAGGATAAGAAGCTATGCTTGTTGATATTTTATTGTAAAATATTGTTGATATTATAAATGATCTAAACTAAGTTTATATACTATCGATCATCAATTACTTATACACTATCGATTATCAATTCATTAATAAAGCTTATCGATTCATCCGACAACAGAATATTCGAAAATGTTGGTATGGGAGAACCCAATCCAAACGCTTTTCTGTTTTTTTTTTTCTTTCTAAAAGCCGCGGCTTTTTTGCGCTTTCTTCTTCTTCTTAATTAGTGCGTTAACCGCTTACGCGATTTTGGCCGAGTTTAACAAAGCGGGCCAGTCATTTCTTCCTCGTACAAACCGGCGCCAGTTTGACATACCAAGTGAAGCCAAGTCTTTTCCACCTGATCTTTCCACCGAAGAGGAGGTCTTCCTCTTCCTCTGCTACCACCAGCTGGTGCCTCATCGGAGCGTTTATATCCATTCGGACTATAGCGTAGTCACTATGTCTATGTCGTCGTAAGCTCATCCGGCTCATCGATCTTCGCCGTTGCTAGCGTCACGAACACTCCACGCGTCACTTCATCGGATGTTGTCATCGTCCACGCTTCTGCGCCATACGTTAAGACGGGCATGATGAGAGCCTTGTAGAGTGTTAGTTTTGTTCGCCAAGAGAGGGCTTTATTACCCAGTTGCCTACTTAGTCCAAAGTAGCCCTTGTTGTGGGTGCCGATACGCGAGTGCACCGACTGTTTGCATTCTTTTAAACCAGAAGCCTTCTTCTAGCTGTTCAAGCACTTACAGATCTTCCACTTTCCCCCGACAGGGTAGCTGCAAGGGCAGAAGAGGATTTTTTACGATCCTTGAGATACTTCACGTTTTCTTCCACTTTTTGATTTATTATAGTCGGTATTTGTCTCCGCAAATCGCTTAACATCACATTGGACTGCGCACCGCGAGCATTCCCACCAAATTGGTAATTTCAACCTGAGACTTCCCTTCCTCACTTAGATCTTGGGTTCTCACCCTTCTGTCATAACAAAGTTCACTCTTTTTAGGCATTTCGATGAAAAATTATTTATATCCGCTTGATAACTTTGCTCTTAAGATTTTTCACACATTGATTACCAAATTTAAAATGCTAAAATATTTTAATATGCCTTTGAAAATGCAATTTTTTTTAGAATTTACATGCCAAGTGTGACATGGCTTTTCCCATAATATATGTAACTTATTGTTGTAATCAAAGGTTAAACAAACTAGCTACACATTTGAAAAAAAGGCTGCAAAGGCTGTATAACAGGTACTTATAAAGTTGGCCCAAAAAACTATCAAGCATACATATATGGTACGAAAATGACTTTAAATGAACTTTGCTGCTACTGCGTGGGAAAGTGCGAAACTTGTTTACCGCGCATATGGTTGAACTGACTAATTACAGATACTGGCTGGTCAACCGCTGAAAGTGTATTTAAGTTATTCTCTCTCTGATGCTGAATAAGAATAAGCAAAGTGATTACAAATATATACACAGTTCGCAAACCCGTCTCAATAAAAATTATTTCGTTGCGAATATAACTGTCAGGCCACCAACTACTGGTCCGCGCAGTATATTTATGATATAGTATTTCTTCTTTTTTTTCTGCACCTTTACATCTCTGCCAGTTGCAACTCTTATTCGCTATTTATCAATATTAGCCTATTCAGCTTAGTGTCCATTTTTGACGTTGAACTTGTCCAATTGAATTGAATGGCGTTCGCAGCAGGCAACTTTAGCGGTAATGAGTTCATTACCTGCGGGCAACTTCACGCCAACGGGCTCATTTATCAAATGCTGTACATGCAACAAGCTAATGAATGCGTAGAAACGCGCACAGGCGAAAAGTAAAAGGTGTTTTTAATTAAAGTCAATTCATAATATTTTCACCTCTCGATAGAAACACCTCCTTCACTTACCTTTTTATATACTCTACATATGCACATTTTTAAATATGTACATGAATTCATTATTGTATGATATTTACATGCTTAACCACACACACACACATACATGTTGACGATGCTTCTGTGATCATTGGCTTAGCTTTACCCCTATCGCTACAATGATCTGCGTCAACGTACGCTGAATGATTTATGCAAACACTCGCCTGAGTCACGTTCGAAAGTCCAGTACCTACGGGTACAACGCCAGCAGCAAGGAAATGATTTATAAATAAAATTTATTTTCTTTTTATTCTATTTTTTAGCTCTTCAAGCTTGCAAACTCATGACTTTTGCAGATTATATCAATATTTATTATTGTTTTGTGGAATAATAGAAATCACTTCATGCCTCAGTATTACCTACATTGAGGCGGAAGTACTGGATTGGCTCGCGTGAAACTATTTGTAGAATTACAGGCAAAATAAAAAACGTTGCCAGATCCAGATACTAAAAATTAATTTCGCCCAGATAAATGTAGTTTCTAAAGGAAAAGTAAACCCTTCACATTTTAAACGAATGATTCAATAAAGGACTTAAGAGGCAAGTAAATGGCCATGTTGGGACGAAATCCAATTTTATGCATGCAGCGCAAATTTTAGTGAAATTTTCCGTTCGTAGTTAGTCACAAAGGTCACTATCAAATCGGCGCTTCAGTGCTACTTTGGGAGTGCCAGACTGGCACTTCAACCATTTCACCAGTCACAAAGGGATTTTCAAAAGATGCGTCTAGATGTTGTTTTAAAATAAATCATGTAAACATTTAGATTCTTTCAGGTTTCACTATTTTTTATTCAAAATACGATTTTAAAGATAAGAAAAGGTGGTACGGACATCTTTGCATCACTTCTGAGAAACCCTTTTTAAAGATCATCTACAATTACACTACTTTAAAGCAAAAAAAAGAAAAACCAACTTCTATATGAAATAGGTTTTCCCAAAATCTGTCTACAGCGTTTGCGATGGTTTGCGAAGAAAAATGGCGACTTTGACGTCTATGTCACATCCGACAGCGGAAGGTCTTCTGAATTCGATAAGGATCGTCTCAAATCACTTTTGAGGGAGAACGATCACCAAACCACTCGGAAACTGGCGAAAAAAACGAACTGCGATCACATATCGGAGCCTGGGTGCCTCACAAGCTCAACGAAAAAAACCAAGGAAAGTCGCCTTCAAAATGCTTCTCAGCATCTCGCTCGCCATAGAGCAACACGCGGTCATAAGCAATGCTTCTTCTACCGAATCATCACGGGAGATGAGAAATTATGCCTATCCCACCAATATGAAGCAAAGAAAGGAGTTGGGGCTCCAGGAGATACGCCAAAGCCGAGAGTCAAGCCACATCTTCATCCAAAGAAGATCGTGATATATGTTTGGTGGCACTGGGAAATGCTCGAAAAGAATGTCACGGTCATGCATGTCTAATATAATGTGTTAGTTTTAAATACAAGTATTGCTGAGTGTTGAAAAGCAGATTACAATAAATAAATGGATTCAAAAAAAAAAAGAAAAAAACAACCAATGAAACTAAAAAAAAACTATTGTAAGACATTGAAAATTTCAATAAAAAATTTTAAAACGATCGGAAAATTCACTTATTTCTGTTTTCGATGCTCACAAACAAGCCTAGCAATTACTAAAATAGCATAGGATTACGCTATTCCTACAATAAAATATTGCGTCGATCGGATTATTGCATCGCGAGGTATACGAGGAGCCATTAAGTGTGAATAGACTCAAAAACATTTTTTTTAGAAAAAACGTCAGAAAAGTTATATTTGAAAACATTGGCATACATTTCCATTAATATTCGAGTACAGATGAATATATTATTGTATATACATAACTAGCGCTTACATCCTTTGTTGATTGTTTGAACGAGCTCTTTCCCAGATTCTCTGGTGTGCCAATCGCTGTTTTTCCACGAATGAAATGTCTTACAGTTTCATGCCGCATCGGCAGATGGTTTTTTTATGAAGAACTCTTTCATGATATAAATACATTCGGAGATTTGCAATTGCTTGCTTAGATTTGATCGCTTTTGAAACAACTTGTTCTATCATTTGGTGTTTCATGGCCGGTGTTTGGACAAGCCAACACATTTTTACTGAATCTTCCTTTCCAATAATAGGACGATTACGGCGATCGATATAGTTTTATGCGTATTTCTGTAGAAGTCGATTGTAAAAGCTCCCCATAGATACAAAGTTATGGTAAAAAATGTAACTACCCACGAGAGTTTGATGTGCACAGGTAGCTGTCCTTCGTTTGAGGCAGAAAGTTTAACCCGTTAAATATTAAATAATTTTATAAACATAATTAAGTTGTGACATTTATGACGTCAAACGCATACTTTTTTTTAAATGACGTAAATTGCAACACTTTTAGAAATTCAAAAATCCGGCTCGATAGACTATAACTACAACTTCATTTTACAAAATTTTTTTTTCACTTTTTACAGATCCATCAACATTTCTAGGAAAAATAATGCAGTCCGTGGAGCAACTCTTTTTTCATTGTACTTTGGGTCACGTGATTTTTTATATACTATTTTTTTTAAGAAAAATTAAAGTAAATTTTTTTATAAAGTTTAAGTACTTATGAACAATGTATACAATTTTTTAATATTTATTTCTATTGTTATCCCTTCTAAAAACAGATTTTCTTTTAGCGCAGTTTTGGCGCTGCTGGACGTATGTAACCCCTTAAAGGTACAGTCTATTTGGTGTACAGTTATTACAGTATTTAAACTACTTAACGTGACCTTTGCCTCAGAATTTCGGTAGTAATTTTTAATAGATTTCGAAAATCCTGAAAAATAGTATTAACTAAAAATATACACTTTGAGTGACGTTCTGACATTGTCAGAAAATAAAAAATAGTTAAAGCCACGCCCTATTTAAATAGAAAACTGCTATGCCCCTATGCGTGAAACTAATTCTGGCGTAAACTACTGTTACCAGCTAATCTTTATTTTGTAATCTTAATGTTGGAAATAAAAATATAGCATTTGGATTTTTACAGTAATCAACAGTTGTTTGACTCCTACCAGCACTGAATGGTTAGTTTCACTTATGCCTTACTCGGCTGAGGCGCACACGAAATTTTTTTCAAACACTTAATTTCATACCAATAATACGAAGGAAAAAACTTATGAGCAGTGGCTATTTCATTCAAAAATTTAAATTAACTTTTTATACGTTTTCTAAATTAATATTGTCATTATTGACTCACTTGAAGGGGGAAACCGGTTTAGATCGATCAAAAAATCGATTTTTTTTATTGCATAAACCGTTAGTATAACTACTCAAGAATATGTGGTAAAAATTTTAAAGCGAATTCGCATTATTCCCGATTCTATGAGCACTTAAGTGGCTGCCCGTCGGTTCCGCACCATAGCGTGCGTTAGTTACAACGACGTTTTTCTCGAAACTACTTTTTTTCAACTGGTGGGCATTTTAGCTCAAAAAGTTATAGACCAATCGTTATACATTTTTTTCAGAGTATTCTTTATTCAATCCTAATCCATATGAACCTAATTTTGGGATTATATAATATTATCATTAAAAATATTTTTTTTTAAGCCCAATAGATAAAAAAATATGGTATAAAAAACTACTTTGTGTGCAAGCGCCTCAAAAGAATGGAATTTTCAATATTTTTTTAGGAAACATGTTGCTAACGAAAAAAAATTTCTGATTATTCCTTCCTTCTTCAAAAAATTCACGAAGAACACCAAAATTTTATCCTCCTAAACCGGTTTCCCCCCTTAAAAACCCCAATAAAATAAAATATTTATACCACTCTGCCAGTTAGCAGGTAAAAATTAAAAATTTTAAATACTTAAAACCATCATTACTTTACAATGCTAAAAACTTTAGAGCCTACACAAGGAGTTTTGTAACCATTATATAGATAATTGGCGCTTATATCTTTTTTAGGTGTTTCATCGAAATCCTCTTCCTATTTGTGGTGTACGTCTTGTTGTTGTTCCAAAAAAGGAGGGACTTACAGTTTTAAGCCGACCCCAAATGGCAGATATTTTTTATGACGAGCTCTCTCGTGGCAGAAATACACTCGAGGAAGGACCGCTATTAGAAAAACCGTTTTCTTCATTTCGGTGCTTCACGGAGATTCGAACCAACGTACTCCGAATTCCGAATGGTAGTCACACACCAAGCCATTCAGCTTCGGCGGCCGATTAAGCACCAGTAAATAGATAGGATTTACGTGCCCAGACCTTTAAGTGCATGCAATATAATTTTACAACAACTTTATGTTAGAAATAAGATATGTAAAATTAAGATAAATCTTATGCTTCAAGTGCTTGGAAAAAAAAACTGTTAATTACTAATAAATATTTTATTCTTTTAATTGTGCTGAAAGTAACTAAATGTTGATAGCCGCTTTAATACACAATAACCTATGCATGATGGATGGAGAGACAAAATAAAATGCACATGAAAAAATATTACATATAATAAAAACAAATAAAGTAGAAAATAAAAAAAAATTATAAAAAACATCTCAAAAAAAATTCTTAATAAAATTAAAAAAAAAATTATGAGGAATAAAACTTTTATGGCGCCCCGTAAAAACACACTAAAAGTGAATTAGCCAATACAAAGGTCATAAAGAGGCACACAAATTGTTTCACTGCGAACATCTAAAGCGAAAAATGACTGCAAATTTATAAGAAATAAAAGCTTCAACAGCCATAGTTTGGAAGCTCAATAAACTTTTTTGTTTAGTTATAAAAACCAAGGAATGTTTCACTTTAGTTTTGAGCCTCTTGGCCTTTTCGAAGGAAATATAAACTACCTACGTAAAATATTAAATGCCACATAATCGTTAAGGAAACTCAAGAAAACAAAAAAACACAAAAAACGAACCAAAATGATCACATTGTTGCTGAAAACTTCATTAATACGAAAATCGTGCGCCTAATTGATATTTATTGTTAATGAATTCAAAATTATGGTAACACACTTGACACGACCTAACTTTTAGAATGACAGACGTCAAGTGGGCGCACGCCAGCGCGGCAGCTGCTTGGCCCTGCGCACAAGTCAAGCAATTTTTGTATATTTCTTCGTTTATTTGGCTAACATCTACCCTATTTGCCAATGACTAAGCAATTTTTGCAGTAAAAGAATCATCATTTTGCAAAAATGGCCGACAGCACAGAGAACGTTGAAGTCAACCAAATACATACTATGAAGCAGTTAAGATGTACTTAAGTGCTTAACTCAAAGGGGAAGTGCCAGCAACTTCAATTCAATTTAAAAATTCTAAATTATTTTTGTTCGTTTTGCATTTATTCAAGTAATTTTTTTTATAAGTTATGAAATACAATTTTGTATGTTAACTTTTGAATAGTTTTTTGTTTCTTCTATGAATTCTTGAAATACTTATTTTTTACTGGTAGTACTGCTGTTGCCTTTGACACCCGCCTCAAGCATTTAGTAGTAAATATTTCAATTAAATGTGGCCCTTGGCGCGACCGCAGGGCGTGTTATAAAACGACTTTAAATAGGTGACGATTGTCGTAAATGCAGTTTTTTATTTGATTTATTCTTTTTTGAAAATAACAAGTCCATGCATAATAAATAATTGTCCAGAGAATTTCTGCATAAATACTTACGATTATGGGCATCAACAGCGTTTTCAGGCATTCCTCTGGCTTGTAGTTGTAATAAAACAGATTTATGTTTGTCGACAGGTCGCGAGTAAAAAGCTGCCCTTCGTTTCTTACTGCGATTTCATGTGTTATTATCTGATTGTTGGCATACTTAGATATACACATGCATACATTCATGCATACAGTGAGTCACAATTGTGCTCACTTAAGGCACTATTTTTTATTTTTTAATGAATTTTTTTTAGAACTACAGCAATGGTTTACAGCTCATAAAGATTTGATAAGTTCATACAAGCCCTTCTTTTTCTTCTCAGTTAGCATGCATATCTCTAAAGGGTCTTAAAAAAGGTATTGTTTTAAGATTAAAAATGTCAAAATTTAGAGGGCGCTTCGAACTACTTTAGTAGGGCGCTTCGAACTACTCCTAGTCTAGCGCTTAATGTAATGTTAAATGGGGTACCACATAGACATCGCAGGCAGAATTGCCGCTGCACGTACCGCAATCAGACTAAGGGGCTTGGGATATAAGCTCAATCTCAAATATGGGCACTCAAGCATCATCAGAAACTTTGAGTTCATCCCCCCATCGACGGATCAGTGTCTTGGCTTAGTCCAAGCGGAACTTTTTCCACCCATATTCCATCATCCTGTTCACGGATGGCTTGAAGTTGGACGGTAGGGTTTGAGGAGTATTCTGCAAAAAGCTCCCCATCAAATTCAAATTCAGGTTACCGGATCACTGCAGCGTGTTCCAAGCAGAGGTGGCGGCAATGAAAGAAGCAGCTGACTGGCTACTTACTTGCGTAATAACTGTTAAGAAGATAAATATTTACTCCGATAGCTAAGCGGCAATTAGGGTCCTAGGCTCTATTATGGTGCATTCGAAACTGCTCAGGGAATGCCAGGTCTCTTTCTCGATTGGATCAGAATTCTTCGCCATAAGGATAATTTGGGTAGCTGGTCATAGCAACATTGCTGGAAACTGCGAAGCCAACGAGCTCACCAGACAAGAGATCTGTGAGGTAGTGTGCCTGCGAAAGGAGAGGATCGGGATCCCCTTGACAACCTGCGCTCTACTCCTGGAAGGATGGGCTTTGCACCAACTCAGCGAGCGCTGAGCAATTACACGAACGTGTACGGTTGCAAAGTCCTTCTGGCCACGTTTGGATAGGAAGCATTCGATGGATATTCTGAGGATGACAAAATCTCATCTCTCTAATTTCGCGAGCATCCTCACGGGGCACTGCCCGCGGGGTAGACATGCCACGAGACTCGGAATTACTTGGAATCCTTTTTGCGTTAGCTGTATAGAGGATGAGGTTGAATCATATCAGCACCTGCTCTTTAGCTGCCCAGCTCTCGCGGAACTAAGATAGGAGGTCTTGATATCCAAAATCTGATGAACTTCATCAGCAGCATAAAGAGGCTAACACAACCGCAAATGAGTCAGCGTTCATATTCCACTAATACTCAACCTCTCCACCCCTCTCCTTCTCGTCCTATCGTTTTTTCCTTCACCTCTTTTTCCCCTCTTGCAATAGTATCACAAAGGATGAACCAAACTTCTTTCGTCCAAGTGGGCCCACTCTTTGGGCAACCATTACTACCTAATCTAACCTAAGGTCGGAAAAAAGCGAATTTTCCAGAATTTTTTGGGAGAAAACTTTTAAATTTATTTATCTAAAAATTTGTACACATATTATTTTATCTTTTAACTGAATTTCAAAACTTAGTGTTAGTAAAAATATTTATTTGGAAAGGAGGTACAGCTGATCTCCGGGAGCTCCTCTCAAAAAATACGTTTTGCGGTGACCACTATATCTCTGAACTGGATCTTCTGAAATTAAAAAATCAAACACATTTCGTTAAAGTAGTGTTAGATCTATCACAGTAATTAATCGAAGGAATAAACAAAAAATCATCAATCAAAACCAAGCAAAAATCGATTTTTTACCAAAATTTCGGCCTTAAATTGTTTTGTAAAAAAAAATATTTATCGGTGAGAAATAATCTTCGATTAATTACTCAAAAATATACTTATGAAGCTTGTATTAAAATTTGAGACTAATCGGTTAAGCCGGTTTTGAGTAATGTTGTTCACCGACTTTGAAAACAGCATTTTGAGAAAAACGCGTTTACAGTTTGAAAAGCACTGAGTCTAAGTCTGAAACGCCTTTTCAAATTTTCCTTGTGTATTCTTAAATATATGTACATTAAGAAAAAAAATGGAAAAAATTAATAATTAAAATTATAAAAAAGATCTTTTGGAAATGACGCCTAGGTGTCAGTAGTGAATAATTCCTAGACGATACCTTTTTTTACGTCATCTTTGGCATTTGTCAAGTAGACAGATCTAAAACTTTACACGAAAAGACAAAGCGTTTAAATTATTAAAACTCATTATACAATAAAACTGGTCGATCTTTAAGAGCAATAGATCGAAAAATTCGTAATTTTTCTTTGGAAAATAATCATCCGAATGAGACGACAATTTAACAGTCAAAAAACAATTTAAAGAGTTAAGAAACTGATTCTGTCGAGGATAGTAAAAGGAGTGGAGGCCAAAAACCGACGACTAACCGTTGAGACTATTGTTCTCCGGTAGTGCAAAGTGTTGCAAAATAGTCTTCAACATCGATATCTCTACGTTCTCAACAATAACGCACTCATGAATCGACTGTTTGGCGGATTTTATCTTTAGACATGCTCATGGTGGACATTTAAGTGATGCCATTTTTTTACATATATTATTGCTGAGAGCCGTATGTTCAATAAAAATAGTGAAAGTTGAAAGCATCCACATTTTTACATATAATATTTTATTTGAAAACAACATCTAGGCGCGCCTTTTTAAATACCCTTTTTAATATTACAGTACATACTCGTATTTCTATAGGACGTGTAAAGGCCAAGAAAGCGAAAGCGGTTGATATATTTTTGTTGATGTCTGTAATTTTACTTTGAAACACATTTTTTTAGAGTCACTTTGGTTTTGAATTTTCCATCCATGAATGTTATTATGATTAAAAATATTTCTTTGTTTTTACATGTCCGCAGAACAGTCAACTGTCACCGCCTGCGCACAATGCCCTCCTGAAGTTTGCATTTTTGCAAATCATTGTAATCACAAAAACGTTTGAATAAATATGCACAGCAATTATCATTTGTATGCCCCTTCAAGAATTACTTATAGTAATAACAGACCGAAGTGCATTTGTTGTACGATGGAAAGAAGCTGTAAAATAATAAAAAAATATCCATATTTCGTTTTAATTACATTTTATAGCGTGCGGGTATGCTATATATAATATAAGTCAGTGAGAATCGTAAGAAGCAAAGCGAACACACAGCGTTGGTAGCGCTGACAATATGAATGCGCACTTATATCTGAGTCGACCATTCTGTAATGACATTTATGGTGCAAGTACATACATACCTACTTACACCTACATTCGTTTGTGCATAAAAATGCTCCACATGCACTCAGCTTCAATCCCAATTCAGACGCCACTCAACCACTCAGCCGCCCAGGCCCCAACTCCACATCACCACTCAGGCACCGCACTTCACTTACCTACCTGCTGTTGACTGCTTGTTCTCAGCTTTGTGGTGACAGCTCAAGTTATTGTCAAAGCGACATCGAAATTAGCGTGTAATACTTTTTTGCGCGCTCCTACCTGCATGCTCGCAAAGTGTACCAATTGCGCTCAAGCAGTCAGGGAGTCAGGCATTAGTGCTGCAATTGTATGCATAATTAATTCAAGTGCTTACAGTTTTGGCTTAAATTACTGCATTGCATTTTTTTGTCTCTTCTAAATTGCCACATTTTTTGACTAATTCGTTTGGAAATCAAAACGCATGTGATGCATATGAATTATATTATGCGGCAGGTGCACAAATTGCGGCGTGGGCGGCAATGTCTTAGTTGGTGGTTATTGAGGATATGTATCGGAAAAATGTGGCATACTACCATTAAATGTATAATAAAAAGTATATACGAAATACTTTAATTAATTTGATTTACATATGCAACTTTGTATAAAGCTAATATAAACTTTGAAAAACTCTTTATAATTCTTTTCACACTAATGTTACTATTTAACGGAAAAAAGTTTCGATGACAATATTGCTTACGTATAAGGTGTGTCAATTATGTTCCGGAAAGTTAGTTAAAATTTGTGAACTGACAATTTTAGAAGATTTAATGTTCCACATTCAGAGCAACTAGAGAAATTTGATTAGTCGGGTAGTCCTTGGAGTTGAAACCTGAGTAATTGAGTATGGCCTCGAGACTCGTAAACAAAGTGATCAGTGGGCGAGGATGTTCGAGACGAACTGAAAAGCACTGTTGATAATCTTTTTGTCGTATATCGGAGAGAGTGATATTCGCTAAAATGTTTCTAATGGCATACAGCGGTTGGAGTGGTTGTGGACACATAGGCTGCTCGTAGGCTTATTAATCCATTATAGAGATGTATCTATTTACACAAAAAAGGGTCAATTTTTCCTTATGTTAATATAGTCCTTTTTTCTGGGTTTAATATTTGCAGCAAATTTGAGTATTTTAGCTTTATTTATGACAAAGATGTCACGTTTTTGCTTTTTTTTTAAATTATGGGAAATGGGCCGAGTAATATGTGCAATAAGTTTTACTGAAATATAGTAATTTGTATTATCCACAAGGACGGACGGACGGACGGACAGACATGGCTAAATCTACTCTTATCATTATTCTGAGTATTTTGGTATGCATGTATATTAGGCCGGGTCGATTTGTGGGGAGACATCGCTCACTGCTCTGTGAAAATCATATTCTAGGGATCAAAATTAGAAACTTTGCCGAAAGAACCATACCTCTAAAACGAATTCTGATGTCCCCCATTTGGGTCGAACTTTTTAGTTTCTTTTCTCATGTAAAGACCAAAAATGGTGATATTTTGAAATGATTATATGGGGAACCCCCCAGGGGAGTTCCAGGGGGTGTGCCACTGGCATGGATGGATCGGCCGTCCAAAGTTAGTGGGGGTCGGTCATACATTTGGACTCGCTTGGAGCACTCTAAATGGGCCAAAGTGGGATTTTTCGTTCGACCCAAATTGGGGGACATCAGAATTCATTTTAGAGGTATGGTTCCTTCGGCAAAGTTTCTTATTTTGATCCCTAGAATACGATTTTCACAGAGCAATGAGCGATTTTTAAATCGACCCGCCCTAATGTATATATATGGCTATATCTATCTCGGTTTCTTAATGCTGTTAGATGAAATCATAATTTTTTTTAATAATATTTTTACTAAAAAAAAGAGATTTTAAGTGATAAAAATCTTTATTTTGACCTTGTCGCGCTCTGTGGATTGCTTATTTATATAATGCAGCTGTACAACGTGCAATATATATATATAGGGCCCGCCATCTATCGTTACGAATTTTAACTAGGTATTATTTGAAGAATGGTAACACTTAGCTGTCATCTGATTTGGCAGAAAATTAGTTTTATTCTTCCGCTGAACGAAAATGGTTGTGTTTACTCTGGATGTACAACTTAGTGGTTCTGCCAATTTTGACATACGGTTGCCTAGTTTGGTGGTTAGCTCTTCAGAAGGGCTACAACTTCACTAAATTAGAGAGAGTGCAGAGAACTGCATGTGTGGGCATCACTGGTGCCTGCAGAACATGTCCCACCGCTGCGCTCAACGTTATACTCCACTTAATTCCTGTGGATCTGCTGGTTAAATCCATTGCTGCTCAGAGTGCTATCAGACTGAGGGAGTTTGGCCTTTGGAGACAATTCCCTGTTGGGCATAGCAGCATCTTGAAGCAGATCTCCCCTTCCTTCTCTGATATTCGCACCGACCTCTCCATCCGCAAACTGTGCTTTGAGGGTTGTGCTAGAGCTATCTTTCCGAGCAGGCAAGATTGGAAAGAGGGGAGAGTTGTTGCGGATATAGAGGCCTCTGTTTTCACAAACGGATCCAAAATGGAATCTGGAGTGGGAGCGGGGGTCTACTCCAAATCAGCCAACATCTCGGTCTCCTATAAACTGCCGGAGACAAGCAGCGTCTTTCAAGCAGAGGTCTTCGCGATCCTGCAGGCATGCAAAATGCTTCGGGATCGCTGTTGGGAGGGAGACATAAATATATTTTCCGATAGCCAAGCTGCAATCAAGGCACTGTCGTCGCCGCATTGCAGCTCTCTTCTCGTAAACTCCTGTAAGGAGGAACTTAAACGCCTCGAACGGGCAGGAAACATCTCCCTCATCTGGGTTCCTGGGCACAGGAATATAGAGGGAAATGAAATTGCCGATGAGCTTGCCAGGAAGGGGGCGGCAGAACCGAGTCCAGCTGCCCTCTTCTCAGACATCGGTATCCCCTTGGCCGTCGTTAAAGGGAAACTACACAACTTCTTTCTAAGAAAAGCGCAAGACAGATGGAGGTCTGTCTCATCGTGTGCCATTTCAAAAGCACTATGGCCTCAATACGACATAAACAGAACGCTTAAGGTGATGGGAACCCCCCGCCATTCAATTTCCAAACTCATCGCGGTGATCACTGGCCACTGGGTGATCGGCACTCACGCGGAGAAGCTTGGAATTCCGTACAACCCCCATTGCAGAAGCTGTGGGGATCCTACAGAGAAAGAGACTGTGGAACGCTTTCTCTGTAGATGTCCGGCTTTGGCGGCTAGGCGCTTGAGATTCCTCAGCGTCCCCTTTGGGGATGACTTGATGAAATTCTCCAGCCTAGATCCCTTTTCTCTCATCCGCTACACCAACAGCACTGGATGGCTGTAGACGGTCTTATCTCCTCCCTTAATCCTTTCACAGGTAGTGGTCCACTCTATGGTATCAAAACGGCACGTAAGTGCTACTTGTAGCGTACCTGGGGTACTCTTGCCATCTTACGTACCTACCTACCTACGCTCAGAGAACGCTGGGAAACATAGCGACATTACTTTGAAAATCATGGTAATGTTGCAGAATGTGTACGAAAATTACGTACGGCAATGGGAAGAAGAAAAGCACCGAATGAAGCTGATATTATTTGGCCGCCTCGAAGCTGCGATTTGACGCCGTTGGATTATTATCTTTGGGGTGCCATCTAAGACCAGTTTTATGCCAACAAACCAGCAACAATTGATGCACTGAAGACCAACATACGCGATGTTATAGCTAAAATACAGCCGCATACAATCGAAAATGTGTTTAAAAATTGGACCGATCGTATGGGATGATGCATGGCTAGCCGAGGCAGCCATATGAATGAAGTTGTGTTCCATCATTAACCGGAAGGATTGTACCTCAAAATAAAATAAAAAACAGTTCGGAAAAATATTGAGTAGTTTCTTTTTTATAGCATTTTTAATTCCGTAAAGTTATATGGCGGACCCTGTATATAATTGGCGCGTACACCTTTTTTGGGTGTTTGGCCGAGCTCCTCCTCGTATTTGTGGTGTGCGCCTTGATGTTGTTCCACAAATGGAGGGACCTACAGTTTCAAGCCGACTCCGAACGGCAGATATTTTTATGAGGAGCTTTTTCATGGCAGAAATACACTCAGAGGTTTGCCATTGCCTACCGAGGGGCGATCCCTATTAGAAGAAGACGTTTTCTTTATTTTGATCTTCCACCGAGATTCAAATCTACGTTCTCTCTCTGAATTCCAAATGGTAGTCACGCACCAACCCATTCGGCTACGGCGTGCGTACTAAATTTGCCATTCTCCGTGGCTTTTGTGGCACAATCGGTATTGAGGTCATTTATAATTTGAGCAATCTGTCGAGGAGTCTTTCTTTCATTTAATATTTCTCAAGCATCTTCCAGCCGGGCCCAATCGAAAGCTTTTTTAAGGTCGACAAAGCACATAAAAGATAAGAGGTCAGACACAATGTCCATAATTTGCTGCAGTATAAATATGTAATCTGTTATTGATCTATTTTTAGAGAAGCCCTACTGTTCTTCTTGTCCTTTTCAATATGATTGTAACTTCAGTGATAAGATTTGTATAAAACGTTTTCTAGTGGAGGGTAAGAGCTTTACCCCGCGATAGTTTTGAGGTTCGTGTTTTATTACCTTTCTTAAAGATAGCGATCATTATACTTGTTTTCCTCTTAAACAGACTTTGTTTGTGTATAATAATAATATAATAATATAAGAAAAAATTAATTTATGTAAATATTTATTTATTTTACTTATTTATTTAAAATAATTTATACCATAATAAATCACTATATACCAAAATTTATTTTCCCCCCCAGTGGCACTTAACCCACGACGCCTTTGCTAAAAGTGTGATTTTCGAGTACCGTAGACTAACACAAGTTTTCACGCAGTAATTTATTACTGTACATAAGTATCTACTTATACTTCTTTAGCTGTAAATTTATTGTTTGTACATCGATTCGTTGCACTTTAAAAACATAGATGGATATGAAGATAAATCGATTTACCAAAAATAATGGCCAAGTACTTCTCTCCTCATGTCAAGAATTCGTAGAAAATGTGCCTACTTCTTGTACAAAAACAACATCACTACATTTGTACATTTGTAGCAGCTACTTGTGAAACTCTTCAGTGCAGATGTGTTTAATTGAGCTTTTCAATCTTCAAACAACGCCCACATATTTAAATTAAATATTCTGTAAATACTCGAGTATAAACATTGATTGATTAGTTGTAGGTAAATTACATATTTCGCAATTTACAAACAAGCGGAAATGAACCCAACGCATGTTTCAGTGCAGTGATGCATAACGTTGGCAGAGCTGAAAAATACAAGCCCAGCATTTGAATCTACATATATATGAGTATGTACCTTCTACTCAAATATGAACGAGACGGTATCAATAAAACGGTCCGCGGATGACATATGGCAAAAATAAATTTGTTGTTTTTTGGTAGGACTGTTATAAGCTTACATGGCAAATTTCAGCGTAATATGTCACATAGTTTGTTTTCTGTGCTACTGTAAACAAGTCAAGCTCGAGTGTGTTCTTCGAATTCTCTTTTATGACTTCAATTGTCTCAAAATGTTTTCCACGGAGCGGCAAGCTTATAACAGTCCTACCAAAAAACAAAAAAAAATTATTTTTGCCATATGTCATCCGCGGACCGTTTTATTGATACCGTCTCGTTCATATTTGAGCAGAAGTATGTAAATATTTGCCCTGTTTGTCTTTATAAAATTTACGGTACTCTTCGTAATGGTATTAACGGTAGTCAAATAAAAATTTGTAAATTAAATATTTCAATATTTGATGTGTACTTTACATGGGTTTGAATAATAAAACGATTCAATTCGCTTTAAGAACGAAACATTTTCAATTCGCACTTGAATCGCATTCAATAATCAGGTCTATTCTGCATTTGGACTCCAGAGAATTCTGCTCCGAATTTTTGGTTTCCTCTGTTTTACCAAATTAAACAAAATCGATTCGGCTTGTATTACTTATTTGAGACTTATGTAAAAATTTTTAATCAAACCAACAAATCAATAGAGAAAATATTATCAACTATACAAATTGAGTTGAATGCCTCACTGAGTGGTGTAAAACACAACAGACCATTTTAAAAGAGGTGCAATCTATTTATGTGAAATTTTTTCTAGCAAAAACAATGATTGAAAAGTGCTATAGTCTATTCAAGTAAGGTAAAGGGCAAGTTAAAGACGAGCAGCGCTTCGACCACCCGAACTAAGACGTTGTCAGAGAGAGAAAAATTATTCCAGGAGATGCATTTTCTAAAAAAGAAATAAATCGCACAAATGGTTGGAGTATCTGCTACGGTCGTTTTGAAGATCTTTCGTGATCATATTGTTATAGGTGGTGCAAAATTCATCATCCCATTTTGTTTTTAAATAACTAAATAAAACAAATTGATTTTGAATGATGGAAATCTTAATTTTGGCCTTTACGTGCTGACTTGCTCATCTGTTTGTGAACTGCAACTGTCTGATTCCCAAGTATCAAATATGATTAACAAATGACGCCATTTGCAAAAATTAAAAACCTGTATACATAATAGTAGGATGGCATAAAAAAATGTTCTTTCTTGGAAGCAACCCCCTAAATTTCTTCTAAGGCTAAAAAATTAATCATCTATATTTATGATTTATTTTTTCGTGAAAACTTAGCGGTGCCGACAACGCTTTGAAAATTACCATTGAATTTGCATAGGAAACAATGCCCTTTTCCGCAAATTTGGTATAAAATGTGTACAGACAATTATGAAGATTAGGCGGTTCTGGTATATGCCTGAACGGCACTATAATGGTAAAGTTATCGCAAATTGTACTTTTGCGGATGACATCGATATAATATACTGAAGTGCAGCAACTTTAAAAAATGATTTTCTAAAACTTGGGAACGTTGAAGTTTGGGCCTCCGCATAATCGAGTCAAAATTTGTGGAAAAGTTTCAAATATGTGTAAATTTGTTATATTAATGGAACGTTACACTTTTCAAAGGGTGGCATTGTTCAAATATCTTGGATCTATCATCTCTGGGGACACAACAGCCAAACAAGAAGTGAGTACGAGGCTCCAGGCAGGAAGCCTGGTACTCTTTTCGCTATACAAGGCTCTAGGCTTTTCGTTTCTTTCTAAGCGGACGAAGCTGAAACTCTATAAAACAATAATTAGGCCTTGCGTAACATATGCCTTTCAAACCTGGGAGATGGGTAAGGCGGATGAGGAAAAGCGAAAAATTCTACCCCGCATTCTTGGACCCTTGCGGATTGATCACGTCAACTATCGCCTACGTTATAACGATGAATGCCTATCCGAGCTAAACAACTTTGAAATCGCCGACTTCATTAAGCTTCCAAGTCTTAAGTGAGCTGAGTCCAAACGAAATTGCAAAAAATATCCACAATAGTAAGCTGTATGTGCCCAATAAAAGGGACCCCAAGGAAAACGTGAGTTGATACAGGTAGTAACAACGGAAAGGTTCATCCCGGACCGTCACGCCAACAATGATAATGATGATGTTTACAGACCGATATTAGATATTAAATCTCTTCTTTTGATTTCTTCTAAAATTGTACCAACAAAAGTGGTGTATAGGGTTTGTGAAGCGAAAGAAAAAGAAGATATCAAAGAATTTCAAGAAAAAACTATATGAACTAAATTGTTATGGAAGACGAAACTTAGGTTAAAGGCAACTCAAGGCTTGAACAAAATCTGATGGAAATTGGCTATATTCGAGTCTTTTTAAAAACTGCTGCGGAATTACCTATCCACTTTTATTAATGTTCAACAAATCTTGAACGGGTAGAGTTCGTGGAAAGTAACAACTAGAAAAATGTAAAGTAAAAAAAAATTTTTACTAATAATTAAATATTATTCCAGTGTTCAAAAGTGACAATAAGAATAATATTGCCATTAAAAAGTCCAATCTCTAAATTATTCACGGTTTCAACATTATTTGAACTTATTGTGAAAGGTAAAATTTATTTTACAGCTAATCGTTTAATTTTTGTAGACCAAAATGTTTCATAAAAGGAAGATCAACTCTTAAAAATCCTTAAGTTTCTTCTGAATATTCTAAATCAGCTTTTCAAAATAAAGTTCAAGTTTACACTGTGTGCACAGACTTTTCAAAAGCATTTGATAAGGTCAATGACACTGTTTTATTTTCCAAATTAAGGGCTATAGGATTTCACTTCATTTTTTATAAGGAATAAATCTTTTCTCCCTCTCGGAATGTTAATGACCTAAAATCACTTCATAGTTGAAGGACTATAATCTCCATCACTTTCGTTTTAGAATTGATAAGTGGGGCGATTGACTCGCCATCGTTACTCGAGAAAATTAATTTCAATATTCCCCAGCGCAGCTTACGAAATCATTATACTTTCCGGTTAGGGACGGTTAAAACTATTTATGCTCCCTATGCTTCGATTTCTAGAATTGTGTGAGAATTTAGTTCATTTTCAAACCGTATTGCCCTAGATTTTTCTTTCATAAAATCCTACTGCAAAATGTTACTAAATGAATTGTTTAATTGGTTTCTAAGTGTTCCTTAATAAATGAAATACTGCATTATTAGATTATTAATAATTAAATAAATAAAATTTATCGGAGTTGAAACAAGAGCTCATGCAATGGAACAAACACATTGCAGGACTTCGGAGACACACAATCGGTTGGCAAATGATGGTTCATTTTTCTTTGTTTTGCTAGACAGAAGACAATTTATTGATCTACTCGTATTACAAATAGCTCTTGAAAGAAAAACTTACTGGTAATGATAAAGTAGAGATATGTATTTCTCGAATGTTTATATCGAATGTCCACTGTTGTTAAAAATATTCACGCATAACTCTCCTAATATTTTTCCCCCCTCAATATGTTACTGCATCTATTTTAGTAGCACCTGGTGGTACAACAAAGTAATGGAGTAAAAATTTGCATCCCTATCAGCAATGCAGTGAGTTATTGACTTATGGACAAACTGTCGATGGCAGGCGATAGGGCACCAATTTAGTTGGACCTTGGTTGCAATGCTTCAGCTACAATATGGCTCAATGTGGCAGCGCAATGCCACACACATTTCAAGAACTACGACGCTTCATTGTCTTGACATCTGAGCTGCAGTTGTTGGGCACGAAACTGCTCAGTGATTTCATTGGCTTCAGTTGGCAATGACAGTTGCAATCAGAGTTGCTGTCATTGCGTTTGTTGCACAACTAAGCACACACTTGCGTTATTATTATTCCACACAATTCCAATTCCCATTGTTGTTGCTCATTAGCGCTGAGTGTCTTGGTGCTCTCCAACTGCATCTTTAACCTGCATATTTAAGTGTTTTCGTGGCATTATTCACAGCTGAAAGGGAGACTGACTTTAAAAAAACATACGATTATTTTACGAGTACATAAATGCGGGTTGGGTGCGTGACAATCGCTACGCTGATTAGCGATTGTTGCTACTGTCACAGCAGCAACATAAATAAAAGGCACACAAGAGCAATAAAACACCAAAAATAACAAAAAACAATGAATTGACAATTTTTTACGTATTTAGTATTATTTTTAGTTTTTTCTTTGTTCTTATGCAATCCGGAACGTGAAGACACTTCATAAGGGACGGGAAAACTTTATGAGATTTATTGTCATTCATGAACATTTTTTTGTATACTCACATAGCTCAGCTGAATGAAGCACCATGTATGAAGAGACTGGCTGTCACAAACATACATACGAGTACATACATACATGATAGGCATTGCTCTGATTTCGACTTCGGCTTTTGGTTGCAAATAATTTTTTATTTTTTTTCATTTTAGCTCACTAAAAATATATACTGATATTGCGCAATCTTTTTTGTTTCTGCCTCTTTTCCACAATCGTCTGACTTTCGCAACTGTCAATTTTATTCTTGCAATGCAATCTATTGTAATTTTTCCCAATAGCACGCCACACTTGGATGAGCACTCAGAAACTAACAATTAACTGTGCACCCTGTAGGGATATCCACTACTTCCAAATTGGAGTGGCTTCTGATGCATTATAAACTAGTTGACCATTTGTATCAGGTCAGTCCATAAGTTCGTGCGTTTTTTAAAGGGGGTTTTAAAATTAATAAAAAGGATGTTAAAGTATTTATTAATCAATAATATATTTTCCTTCATTATTTACAATGTCTTCCCAACGTTTAGGCAAATTTTTAATTCCCAGTTCAAAAAAACTGTTTGCCCTTGGGGCCAAAATACGCTTCGATATCCCTTTTTATAGCTTCTTTAGAGGAGTAGTTCTTGTTACTCAAATGGGATTGAAGTCCACGGAAAAAGTGATAATCATAAGGTGCAATATTCGGAGAGTATGGTGGATGCGGCATTAGCTCCCATCCGTGCTCGTTCAGCTTGCCTAATGTTTGCCTTGCGGTATGAGGTCTTGTGTTGTTGTGGTGAAACAAAACTTTGCGTCTATTCACTAAAGACGGTCGATTTTTTTAAGTGCCTCATTCAGGTTTGATAGCTGATGGGAATAATAATCAGTAGTTATCGTCTGGTTTGGTTCCGGAAGTTCATAATAAACAATACCGGGCATATCCCACCAAATACACAGGAGAATCTTCTTGCGGTGAAGACCATCTCTAGGAGTCGGTTCTGGTGTTTCATCATTATCTAACCATTGGCGTTTGCGAACAGGATTTTTGTAAAGGACCCATTTTTCATCACCAGTAACGATACGCTTCAAGCGGTTCAGCTGAGAGCACACATTCACTATCTGCTGAAGGTCGGCGACGGAAAGTCTATACGGAACTCATTTTCCCAGCTTTGAAACCTTTCCCAACTAAACCAGGTGCATGTGAACTGTTCCATGCGATGAATTTTACCTCTGAGCTATCATATCGACTGTCAACTTTGGCTCAGCTTCCACGAATTCGAGCAAGGCATCGGAGTTAAAGACTTCAGGACGACCACAGTGAAGGTATCCCAAAACGGTGATATTCGACTTGAGCAGTTCTTCGGAGTGAACACAGAATTGTTAATTATTTTATTTGGAGTCCAGCTCGGAAGATGAATTAGCAGAAATCATATATTCTGATCTTAAATGTACAAACACTGCAGCTCCGTCTGTTGGAACAATGTGAATTGCTTAAAAATGTTTGATGACTGTTTTCACGCATCTTTAGCTGCCTTATATAATCATATATTACCGGCTTGGAGTCGCATCACAGGCCATAAATTACATGCGAAATCAAGAAACGATATATAATATTTACCACTGCTTGCTCTTTTCTATGAGTACAAGCATTGAGACGGCATCGCTTATGTTCTGCTACATTCGCAGAAAGGGGGGCCTGCTACATTTCACTGAGACATATTTAGTTGCACTTGACTAGTACATTTCGTTGGTGTAAAGGGAATGGCGCTCCATTTAAAATTGTTTGACGGTGCAGCTCCTCATTCAGCCACAACACGCATTCACCATGTAAACGTAGCAGATTTGGAGGTGTATCGAAGCTCGCCAGTCGAAAGCTGGTCTATCTAAAATAATCATGTGATAACAGTTTTAAAAGAAAATATTACGAAATATCTATGTAGTCCACGTTAGGAAGTAGTAGCTGTATAATATGAGATACAATCAGGCTCATAGCGTATTGTGATACCACATGGGTGATCATGATCATATCATGATCTCACTAAAACCAATGTTGACATTTCAAAAATTTCCACAGTACTGAGATCTTCCAACTCATTAAAAAATTTTCTACGAAAAATTTTGAGTCTGGAAAGAGCGGGACAGTGGCAAATAAGGTATAAGACCGTCTTTTCCTATTCCGTAGAAGCCTTGATCCTGCACGTCTAGCCTCCGAGCATGTCTACCCATAAGGCACTGCCCTATTATAATAGAAATCAGTGTGCGAAGACTATGCTTATTTCGGCTCAGAAACTATGCATTTTGCATTGCCAATCGGCCACAACTATCGACCCATTCTGCAGGTGGGTTTGTTACGTCATCTCTCATTAGTTTTTCTTCAAAATCTTCAAAAATAAATAGCTTATATGTTTGTAGGAGCAATTTAATATCCTTCTCAGTAATTTCGTTAGGAAGCGCAGTGTCGAGTCTCGCAACTTCAATGATTTTACAATTTCCCACCATATCACAGTTGCCTGGAACCTAAGTTACATTTGCGCGAAATGACTAAAGCCTAGCATAAAAGATGTGCGGCATTTTACGGCTACCTTGAAGGTTGCCGACTGCTTTGCGAAGGATTTTATCGCCACCTGGCTATCATTGAAAATGTTAATATCAACTCCAGGTATCGCATAACACTATACCAGTGTCGCGGCCTTAATTATGGCCATCAGTTCAAACTGAAAAACCCTTCAATAGTGGGGAGCCCAAAACTAAAGCGGATCCCCTTATATTCACAATATCCGCCTCCGCACAACCTGTCATCGAGCTTTGAGCCATCTGTTGTTGCTTTGATTTGTTTTACAACCTCCTGTTTCCACTCCTGCCTTGAAGATAGAGGATCGTGAATGCTGTGGTGAAAGTGCTAGACGTTAGTGCATAGTTCACTATTGCTGGGGGATTAGAAATATTGGTCAGGATCTTTCCGAGATCATAACTATTGTTTGAACACTTCTTTGTATTGAATGTTATTGTTTTACTTTTTTTATTTCACGTTAGAATATTTGGCAGAATATTTTCATCATAAAAAAAGGTGAAATTTCAAATGAAGTTAAATGGACTTGGGTCGATCAATTGTGTTATTCTGATTTAAAAGAATCAAAATCAGATGTTTTATCAAACAATTTCTCATTTAGTGACAGTTATGAAGAAGCTTGCGAATTTTAATGTATATCTAATAGTGAAAAAAATGTATATTTTTTTAATGAGGGAAATCATTAATTGTAAGTAATAAATCAATAATATAAGTTATTCGTTTTTTAAATTATTATAATTTTATTTCATTTTCCCAGCTGCCGTCTTGGTCAGCTTTCGGTGTTGAGCCTAACTTAGGACTAACAATTCATTTCTTACTATGCTACCACTTAACCTACGACGTCGAGCAGCGCCGGCAAGTCATGACGTTAGCAGAACTGTAGCGTCGTTGGTGTAGTGACTTTAAGCGGTGTCAAATGTCGATACTTCGCTGATACCGCAAAGTGTGCTGGCAACTGTATTCTGCACTTGTTTACGAAATATTCCTATTTCATGTGTTCTGCACTTGTTTATGAAATATTCCTATTTCATTAATATCCGTTCGCATAAAACCCGCTGACGCGATGTCTAGGTGAGAAAGGCAGCCGTGGGAATTAACTTATGATAACTTATATAAGTAGAAAAAAATGAACCATTTGCCATACGGATTCAGCTTATAAAAGTTTTTGAACAAAAAATTCAAATTCCAGCAGTTATGCAAGCGACTATTAATAAATGAAAAAAATTAAAATTTTGTCCTAAAGCTTTTGTAGATTTTTGTTGATCCTCGGAGCACTTATTAAGCTGAAATCCATTTAGAAATAGGTTTGATATTTTTTTAGAAAAAACATTTTTACTTTAAACTGTCTTCTATGCTTACATTAACCTAAACATATCATTTCTTTGACGTTTCCCCACAGTTTTCTCTCCATTCTCACATAACTCTGCATTCTCGATAACTTTAGGTTAGCTCAAGCAATTTGTCTTTTCCATGACATTCATACTTTCTTACCGTGAGTGGTTGGAACTTTTGTATATTAACTTTTTCAAGCTTTTCAACACCATGGATTTGTTTTTTTTTATCCACAGCTTTGGTAAAAGCCACATTCGGCAAAGGGAGATTTATAATCTTGAAAATGAAGTTGCCCATCAAAATGTTTACAGCTCACTTCACAGAAGTCAACCCATGTGACTTTTGACAAACCGTACGTATTAACAAACTGAAAGATAAAACCTAATTCTGTATTTTTTACCTCGCTTTTATTAACTTGACTTGTAACAATGTAACTCATGCCAGCAGTCTTCTGAGAATACGAATGGAATATGCTCTCAAATTCCGAATTTGGCTATTTGGAGATGGTGTGGCAAGCCTAGATTCTTTAAGCTGCTGAAAAATTAAGAAAATGGAAATTTGGTCAGTAATAAAAAATATCACACTAACGATGAGAAGTTCAGAAAAATTGACATTAAACACCCAACATTTTATTTTTATTTACATTAAACTTACTGTAAAAAATTTAATCTCATTTTACGCTTATTTAAGAAGTTCAATTAAATCATATTAGGGTATTCCATTCCTCCCATCCGAAATCTTTATATTATATTTGAAACTTATTTGTTAAAAACACGTTTTTAGTTCTCTAACCTATAATTTGGTTTTTGTTCTTGTTTTTAGAGGGCAGTCGCAATATTTGCATTGAAGGTGGTTAGCAATTGACAAAATTGTATGAGTTGAGAACTATAAATATATTCCACTAGTTTAGATTTTCCACGTAGGGTTTATATTGTACTTTTATCTACATCCTCAAATGCACGTAGTGACGCTTTTTTTGTTTTTATTGTCATTGTTGTAACCTTCTGATTGCCAATGCGACATCGCATAAAGCCATCGACAATTATTTGTGATTGTGAAAAGTTCTTAGCGGTGGATGCACGTACACACACTCTAAAGAAGAATCAAATAGGAAAACAAATGTGCGCACATGTAATATGAACTGTAGAATAAACTTCAAAACACAAAAACAAAAATAACACGCGAGAACAACTGAGGTAAGTAACGGTTACAAAAAGCGTAGCGAATAAAATTAGATTGGTGATTGCGAAAATTTGAAATTTAATGCTGCACTTTTTGTATGCACGAATTGATGTATGTATGTGTACATATGTGTGTACCTACCCTGCAGGAAAAAAAGGGAGACGTAAGACGTTAACAGTGAAAGACGTGTTCTGCAAGTACTCTGACAAAAGTGACGATACGCTTGGGAAAAGTCCCAGGAGCTAGGGCAGTGACCAGTGATTGACAGGTGTACCTAACCAACCAGAGGTAATACAGCCATTTTTTATCAAACTCCAAAAGAGTGAAAAAGACAGAACAAAAATTCTAAAAAATAGGAAAAACAAAGAAGAAAAACTGAGAAATTTTTAAGCAAACGGTGCAAAGTGTTGTTGCTGGGAGACAGAGAACAGTTGCTTAATATAAGCACATCTGCTCAGACAACTGCGTAACTTTCCTTTTTTTACTAATCACAAAAAAAAAAAAATAAAAGAAAAAATATACATACGCATATATATATATATAAAAATCCAGAAATTATTTAGCGAACGGCGCAAAGTGTTGGAGGGAAGAAAGAGAATAGCTGATTATCATCTGCACATCTGCTACGGTGAGAGGTGAATGACATCTGACTCCCACAGGTATAAGCAAACCACCCAACAACATGTCGAATGAGTATCCGGGCATATGCGGAGAATCGGAGAAAATGAGCGATACGATCAATCCTTTTCTGAGACGATGTGAGAAAACAAAGACTCACTCTTGAGCAAGAGCGCGCTGAAAAGCACCAATTCGAGCACAGCATATCTAAGCTACCCACTATGCGCGCCAATCAAAGCACACAAACCGATACAATGTAGAACGATCGCAAAAAGCAAGCAAAGCGAGCCCGCATGGCTGCCAATAGCGAGCGGGATGCGCCCAATTCACCGCAGCAAATAGCAAAGTGCATCCGCTTATAATCGCCGAGAGGACCAATAGAGGCCAGGCCCAAAGAGTAACAACACTACTCCAACCAACCAAAAGAGGTGGCTGCTGTAAAGAAACAAAGCGTGGCAGCAGTAGACATGAATGCGCCCCTAGGCGTGGAGGGCACCCAATCACGTAAAGGTTGGTCAACAGTGGTCAAACTTAAGACCAAAACTACGCAAAAAATACCAACGAAACCTGACGCATTGGTCTTGAAGAAAGTCGGTGAACTTTCATACGCGGAAATGCTAAAAGAAATTAAATCGTATCCTGAGCTCAAGGAACTCAGCCATATAGTAAAGGGCATTAGAAAGACGCCGAAGGACGAATTATTATTCGTACTAAAGCGGCAAGCTGATCCAGCTACTGAGAAGCTCAAGACAGCAATAGAAGGTGTCCTCGGCGAAAGTGCACAGGATCGCTCCCTAACACAAGAAACAGCCAAACAAATAAAAGATATTGATGAAGTGACGTCCAGAGAATAAGTGTTAGAGGCGATAAAAAATAGCCTTCCTGACAGAAAAGTTGCGCAATCGGTCATTCGAGCAATGTACACAGCATACGGTGGTACACAGACATGCACCATCAGCCTACCATTGGCGTCCGCACGAAAACTGCTAAGCCTATCCAAAATACGTATCGGCTGGCAAGGATCTGCAAGAGCGAAGATGACCGCACTACTCAATACTTATGATGTGGCTAAAAACTGCGTAAATACGCCGAGGTGCGCGCTATGCCTACAGCACGGCGAAACTGACGCTAAGCATGTTTCGGGAGGGCGAACATGCCCGGCATTCCAGAGAGCAGCCCAACAGAAGAAAGTATGAAGGTCTTGCAACTTAACCTCAACCACTGCGAAGCAGCTCAAACTCTGCTTACCCAAACGGTATACGATCTGGGCATCAATGTTGCTATACTCAGCGAGCAGTATAAAAACAGGCATGAGGCTTCATGGGCCACGCAAATGGCAAGTGTACCATATGGAGCTGCGGGAATAACCCAACCCATCTGGGGAAACCAGTTGCAATAACTGGCTATGTGTACAAATTTGTGTACCTTTGCCAGCATCAAGGATGAACTGGTTAATGACGCTAAGCAAACAAGCGCAAGTGCGCCGACTGTTTGTTTGATGACAGGAGGTACCTCGTTTTGTCCTCGTTCACCACTAGACCCATTCGCTTTGCCTCTTTATCCAGTTTGGAGAAGGCAGAACTAATAGCGCGGTTGTTAAGGCCGATGATGTCAATATCGTACGATCCTCTCCAACATAAGGTTAAAGAAATCACACCACAGCGAGTCACCCTGTCTGAAACCTCGTTTGGTATCAAACGGCTCGGAGAGGTCCTTCCTAATTCTGACGGCGCTGCTGGTGTTGAGCTACGTCATCTTGCAAAGCCGTATTAGTTTTGCAAGGATACCAAATTCAGACATCGCGGCATACAAGTAATTTCTTTGCGTACTGTCGAATGCAGCTTTGAAGTGGACGAAAATATGCTGTGGGTCGATTCTCCTTTCATGCGTTTTTTCCTAGACTTGGCGTATTGTGAATATCTGGTCGATAGTGGACTTTCCAGGTCTAGATCCACACTGGTCCATTCAGTTCATAGATGGTGGGCTTCAGCCTTTCACACAATACGCTCGCTAGAACCTTATAGGCGATATTTAGAAGACTAATCCCGCGGTAATTGGCACAAATTGCAGGATCGCCCTTCTAATGGATTGGGCAGAGCACACTTAAATTCCAACCGGCAGGCATGCTTTCATCCGACCATATTTTGCATAGAAGCTGATGCATGCACCTTACCAGTTCCTCACCGCCATGTTTGAATAGCTCAGCCGGCAGTCCGTCGGCACCCGTGGCTTTTTTGTTCTTTAGACGCGTTATCGCTATTCTCACCTCGTCATGGTCGGGTAGCGGAACATCAATTCCGTCGTCAACGATTGGGGTATCGGGATCTTCACATTCTCTGTGACATACGCAGCTGTCAGTATTTAGTAGGTTCGAGAAGAGTTGCCTCCATAATTTAAGAATGCTCTGGATGTCGGTCACCAGATCGCCGTCTTTGTTCTTACAGAAAAACGCCCCGGTCTTGAAACCTTCTGTAAGCCGCCGAACTTTGTGGTAGAATTTTCGGGCGTTGTTCCTATTGGCCAGCATCTCAAGCCCCTCGCACTCACGTATTTCGGCCTCTCGTTTCTTCTGTCGAATAATACGTCTCTTTTCCTTTCTTAGATCTCTGTAGCGATCCCATTTAAAGCTACCTACGCATAAAACAGAAGCCGTGCTTATGAGCTGCCGAAAGTGAGTTGAAAAGGTCAACATTAGAATTGGGGACAGCATTATCGAGTCAAATCCATACGTAAAATACTAAGGCGTCTTGGCAGACTACCGTATTAGATTCCGAGACCACTTGGACTACGCTAGCAACTAAGCTGCGACTGCGACAGCAGCCCTGGCTAGAATAATGGCGAACATTGGAGGGCCAAGACAGTAGGCAAGACAGGTCCTAGCTGGAGTAGTGAGATCTATGCTCTTATATGGCGCGACAGTTTGGCGCGATGCATTCCAACACGATTCATACGTACGAAGCAGTAACTCCACGTACCGCTTGTGTGCTGTTAGGGTCTGCTCTGCCTTCAGAACAGTCTCAGAAGATGCGGCGCTCATCATAGCTGGTCTATGCACACTCGACTTGATGTGCGAATCGAGACGTATGAGGAACAACCAAGCCCAATGCGACCAGCTGGCACTGAGAAAATCAATAAACCACCGCTGCATGGATCAGTGGCAGACGCGATGGGATAGTGCAAATAAAGGCAGGTGGACTCACGGTTTCACCCCCAACGTTGAAGCTTCGCTCCAGAGAAAGCACGGAGAAGTACACTTCTATCTCCGCCAAATCCTAAGTGGCCATGGCTGCTTTAAAGCGTACCTTCTCCGCTTTGGACACGAAGAAAGTTCATACAGTTGAGGAGGACGCAGAACATGTGCTTCTCACGGGCCCCCGCTTCAGAAGAGTAAGGGCTAAACTGGAAGACCGCCTAGGCAGCAGCATGTTGAGAGCCAGGACAATTGGAACAAAGCCCAGCACATGGCTACTGAAATAATGCAGCAACATAGCCGACATAGCGAGCAGGCAAGGAGGATGCGCGAACGCCTAATAAGATCGTGAAGCAGCAAACCTATCCAGAGATGAAAACGCAGGTAAACTGACGATACCACTATTAGAAACTAACTTTTCTATGATAACGAACAGGGCCATGGGGGAGAGGGCGCATAGATCCGACAGGGGTGGTTCTTCTCAAATATGACTTAACAGTGGTGGTAATAGGCAGATGCAGCTTGTGACATTTTGCATCTGAACAGTAACTGCCGTTGAGTGCAACGCTCAAACCGCCTTCCGACGAAATACTTGTCGGTAGTATCAGGGGGATCGGTACTTTGACGGTAGGAGGTTTAGTTCTAGTTGGTTGAAATGGAACCGGCGTGACATAAGGAGTAGCAGTTCCATCTAAAGGTCGAAATAAAGGGTGTTTTTTTAGAGGTTAGGTTTTCAAGATGAAATAAAACGTATATAATTTAATGTTATGGCCAAGAATTTAGCTTTATTATAAATATAAGGGCTTGCCATTATGTTTTAAAAATGATTTCGGGCAAGTGGCCGCCGCGGCTGGCTCGAATAAATTCCAGCCGAAAGTCCCAATTTTCGACCACTTTTTGCAGCAATTGGGGCCGTATGTCAGCAATAACGCGCCGAATATTCTCTTCCAAGACGTCAATCGTCTCGGGCTTATCTGCGTAGACAAGCGACTTCACATAGCCCCACAAGAAATAGTCCAGCGGTGTTATATCGCACGATCTTGGAGGCCACGACACAGGTCCACGTCGCGAGATAATGCACTCACCAAAAGTTTCCTTCAATAAATCGATTGTTGCGTTGGCTGTATGGCATGTAGCGCCGTCTGGTTGGAACCAAAGGTCGTCCACATCAACATCGTACAATTCAGGCACGAAAAAGTCATTAATCATTGCTCTATAGTGCTCTCCATTGACTGTAACATTATTGCCGGCTTCATTTTTAAAGAAATATGGACCAATGATTCCCTCTGCCCATAGAGCATACCAAACAGTGATTTTTGAGGATGTAACGGCGTCTCAGCAATGGCTTGTGGATTATATTCACTCCAAATGCGACAATTTTGCTTATTGACATACCCATTCAACCAAAAGTGAGCTTCATCGCTGAACAAAATTTTCTTCGATGCGTCGCGCGAACCGAACCATTATTTTCGTAATAAATTTGCACGATTTGCAAACGTTGTTCAGGTGTAAGTATATTCATTATGAAATGGCAAACCAAACTGAGCATAAATCAATTGACAGCTGTCAAAAAGACCATCTACGAAAAAAGTAGTGCCAACTTGAAAACGTAACCTCTAAAAAAACACCCTTTATATAAAACGGCTGCGCATCCTATCCTGTTATATGGAGCCAAATTCTGGGCACTAAAAAAGCACCTCGCAAGAAAACATCAAACAGCAGAAATTAAAACACTGGGGTCGCAACGTGTGACAAAAAACCAAATCGATACATTCGTGGAAGTCTTGAAATTACGCCGATTGAACAAAAAATACAAGAGACCCGTCTTCACTGCTATGAACATGTCAAAAGGAAGCTGGAATCCGATATGACAAAAAAATTCTTAACATCGTTACGGCGCCGAGGAAGTCAAGGCGACCGTAACATACATGGACGAAGCAGATGAAACGTGCAAATTTACGCATCGAAACGAGTCAAGATCAAAAAATTTGGCGATTACGAACTAGAAGAGGTGGCACCAAGTAAAAGGGAACTTCTTTATGTAAGCACTAATGTCTCGTGATAGTTAGAGGATGATCTATAAGCAGATACAGATGAATATATTTATATCCAAGTCTATGAAACAAATACAAAAATTACTTAAAATTTGTGTGAAAGTTTTTCACTTCATATGTAGCGTCGCATCATAAGTCAATAAGATTAGAGTGAGAAACCGATGTTTAATATTGTTAAACTAGCTCAGTTTAAGCTTTAAAATGTCAAATATTTATAAAATACTTCCGTATTGTGGGCGCTGGTAGGGCAAAATATAATTACAGCAAAATATATGTATCAAAATTCTACGGTCAATTAAATCTTGTTTTCCTCTGAACTTTTCAGAAGACTTAATTAAGATGAATACGATAAGATGGTAAAAGGTGGTGCTGGAAAACTACTGTGACTATACTTTGATCACACAAAAAATACATGGTGTAGAGTATTAAGTTTATCCTTGAACGATTTCTGCAATAAGGAGTCTACTTCAGGATTCTATCAGCAAAAATCGTAAAAATGAACTGCGAATCGATTTAATAATGGAATCCAGCCTAGACCGGACTCACAAAGAAAATAACCTCAAGGAAAATGAGACTTTCTATGTAGTTTTTCCTGTTGATGAACTTTTGCATAATATAAAAATAAACGTAAATATAAATTTTAGTTTATGTGTTTTTTTTTCAGAATCTATAATAAGGCTTACCAGCGCCGATGAGCCAGAAATTCAATTAAGAAAAATACATCAATTGGATCAAAAAATAGTTTTTCCAGTTTTTCCAAAAAAGGGCCATCACAGAAAAACTCTCGCAGAAACCGCATAAAATATGGATTCGAAATTTTACTTGCGTTTATTTTATTTACATTCTTATAGTTAATACCTTTTTTTTCTAAGAGCGATCGCCCTTCGGCAGACAATGGCAAACCTCCGATTATTTCTCTGCCAAGTAAAAGCTCGTCATAAAAAAATGATCTGCCATTTGGAGTCGGCTTAAAACTTTACTAGTTTTTTTAAGAATTTGTTCCAATTCAAGTGTAGAATTTTTGAGGATCCAACACTTTACCTGAAAAAAGTGTCATTCAATTCTAAGACAAAACATACTCTGTACACACTTTTAATATGAAAACATGATATAGAATTTTCCAAAACGTTGAATGGAATGGGTTATTATTTAATTGAGGCGTCTTCGATTCGCCACTTCTATGCTCGCTAAGTTTTCTGCCTTGTTTGCTTAACGGAAAATTTGCATGTGAAAGCAACAACAAAGCTATTGATCAAGATTCGCCGCTAGCGAGTATAGTTATATCTCATATAACTGATATAACTGACAATTTTCAATTCCACTAATTTTCTTTCAAGAGAGTTTCAATAGATCGCGTTCATACAGGGAGAATTTAGTTGTTTCAGCTTTTCGAATTTGTGTTTGGTATTGACCTTATTATTTAGGTACAGACGTTTGCAATTTTTTAGTTTATGGTGTACAGTCAAAAAGTAGAGTTAAAAAGTAACGAGTTGAAGGAAAAAATTTTCACCTGTATGAACGCGGTGTTAGTAATACTCATTAAATGCTTCCAAACATATGAAATTTTGTGCAGCTCTTTTTCAGTGCTACCACCATATGTTTATTAACGCCAGCTGCTTCATCTATTCGCCACTTGTTTACCCATGACGAATCGAGAACGCCTATATTTTAACTGGTCAAGGGGTGGGTTAACAAACAACAAATGACACAACACAATTACCACTTTTCCCTACTGGGTATGTACATATGTATGTAAGAATGTGTAGATGTTGCGACATTCACAATGTTGCACTTAAACTTAGGTATACGCAAACAATAGATTATTTCGAAGTGCGCAGAGGACTAATCATTGATTTACGAGTATAATAAGAAAATAAGAATGTATGAGCAATGGGGATGTACATATGTATGTGTATACAAATAGACTAATGTGTATGTGTATGCCATAAAACGTTCATTATTCTGCAATATCAAAAGTTTCACTTTCAATTCCAATAAAAACTTGGAGCTACATTTACTTGAATAGAAAAAGGTATTGGAAAAGGGTTTGATTTAAATGGGTATTAAATATTGCTTGCTCTCCAATACTGAACCTCAATATCAACATTTACATTGTCATTATTGGCTTCTGATTTGGACAGGAGCGTGGCTTTAATTGTTCTTTTTGTGGAAAATGATATGAGGGGTTCGTTCAATGCAACTGCAATTGGCGGCATAGAAAAATTTGAAGAGATCCATGTATATATAATTGGCGCGTACACCCTTTTTTGGGGTTTGGCCGAGCTCCTCCTCCTATTTGTGGTGTGCGTCTTGATGTTGTTCCACAAATGGAGGGACTTAAAGTTTTAAGCCGACTCTGAACGGCAAATATTTTTATCAGGAGCTTTTTCGTGGCACAAATGCACTCGGAGGTTTGCCATTGCCTGCCGAGGGGCGACCGCTATTAGAAAAATGTTTTTTTTTCTTAATTTTGGTGTTTCACCGAGATTCGAAATCCATGTATATGCTCACAAAATTCCAAAGCCATATCAAATATCTATCTACTCTAGAGAGAAAGCTCACCCAGATGAAAGATATAGAAATAAAATTCTTCAAACGAAACTTAAATTGTCAAGCCTTCAATGGATTATAAGATACAAATTTAGGCGAAGTTTGGAAAATAATATTTTGCTTTTCACTGTAATGATAAATTTTTTTAGGATTTATGGAATCCGGCTTTGGGTTACGGCTACGAACTCCGAAGCACATATAATGATAGATCAAACACAAATACTGCTGTAAAAAACCGCTCCCTGAAATATCAAAGTTACTCAAGCATTTTTAGCGGGTTTTAAAATCTCTCAAAATATATATTATCCTGTCAATGACAACTTTTTAACCTCACTTAGTGGATGTTTTTTTTTTAATTCAGGCACTGACAAGCAAACTTGAAGAGCCCGCAAAATTTGTTAAACTCACCTGAACAGAGTGCTCGAGAAATTGATTATTCTTAATCAAAATTGCAACGAAATTCTTAATCTAAGGACTACATATAAACCTTCTTATTTTCATCTTCAGTTTGACAAAAAATCAGAGTCGACATTTACAAAAAGAAGACTGTAACTTGCATCAATTATGCAAGCTGAATCAGCAACTCAAATTGCAGAAGCTATTGGTACGGAGTTAATAATTCCTCGAAGAGAAGAATGTCAAGGAATGTCAAAAAAATCAAAGCTACACTGCAAATTTGGAATATATTTTTTATTATAGAATATTATCTATTATAGAATAATATTATACATTCGAATCGACATTTACAAAAGCTTAATCTAAGATTGTAACTGTAACATAGAGAACTACTGTCCAAGACACAAAACGTAGTCTCAACAAAATGTGCAGGTACCAGCTGGTGGTAGCAGAGGAAGAGGAAGGCCTTCTCTGCGTTGGAAAGATCAGATAGACAAGGACCTGGTTTCACTTGGTGTGTCCAACTGGCGCCGATTAACACGAGAAAGAAACGACTGACGGGCTTTGTTAAACTCGGCATATAAACTAAAAAATGTGTTCCTCGTCCCAAAGTGTCTCAAATAGTTTATCGAAACTTAATCGACCACTTTATTCACTCGCTCTGGAGTCCCAGATTTTTCTCGCAATCCAGAGCCCAACACGCTTACCTGAAAGGGAAATCTACCGAGTCAGCCTTACATGAGGTAGTAGGGAGTGTAGAGAAATCTCTGGAGGGAAAACAATTCACTTTGGCGGCCTTTATAGACATAGAGGGCGCCTTTAATAATATGACGTCGGAGTCAATTGTCACGGGTCTAAATAGGCTAGGGGTGGAAAGACCTATCTACCTCTGGATCTCGTCCCTGCTTGGTGGTAAGGAAATAAATGATGTGGCAGGAGGGGCTAGAATTACTAGATTCGTACATAGGGGCACACCGCAGGATGGCGTCCTCTCGCCTCTCCTTTGGCTAATAGCTGTGGATGAAGCTTTAACTCGCTTAAACAGGGGTGGGGTAAAGGTGGTAGCATATGCCGATGACTTGGTCGTAATGGTCTCAGGTCCCTTCCCATCAGTAATGGCTGAAATTTTGGAAGGTCCACTGACTACACTCAGTAGATGGGCTGCCAGTTGCGGTCTCAGAGTCAACTCTGACAAAACGGAGTTGATGCTATTCACCAGAAACTACAAGCCTCCACCTTTTAAGCTTCCTATACTTAACAACCAGTGTCATACTCTTTCATCGGAAGTCAAGTATCTTGGTGTAATACTTGACCCCAAGCTCCACTGGAAGCTACACATAGAAAATCGAGTTAAGAAGGCCAATATAGCCTTCTACGCCTGTAAATCTATGTTCGGCAAAAAATGGGGTCTCAAGCTACGTGTCGTACTTTGGATGTACAACTTAGTGCCTCTGCCAATTTTGACATACTGTTGCCTAGTTTGGTGGGTAGCTCTTCAGAAGAGCTACAACACCACTAAATTAGAGAGGGTGCAGAGAACTGCATGTGTGGGCATCACTGGTGCTTGTAGAACATGTCCCACTACTGCGCTCAACGTTATTCTGCACTTACTTCCTGTAACCTACCAGGTTAAATCCATTGCTGCTCAGAGTGCTATTAGGCTGAAGGAGATTGGCCTTTGGAGACAACTTCCTGTAGGACAAAGCAGCATCTTGCAGCAGATCTCTCCTTCCTTCTCTGTTATTCGCACTGACCTCTCCATCCGCAAACTGTGCTTTGAGGGTTGTGCTAGGGCTATCTTTCCGAGAAGACAAGATTGGAAAGAGGGGAGAGTCGGTACGGATATAGATACCTCTGTTTTCACTGACGGATCAAAAATGGAGTTTGGAGTGGGAGCGGGGGTTCTCTCTAAATCAGCCAGCATTTTGGTATCCTTTAAACTGCCGGAAACAAGCAGCGTTTTTCAAGCAGAGGTCTTCGCGATCCTGGAGGCATGCAAAATGCTTCGGAATCGCTGTTGGGAGGGAGACATTAATATTTTTTCCGATAGTCAAGCTGCAATCAAGGCACTGTCGTCACCGTATTGCAGCTCTCTTCTCGTGAAGTCCTGTAAGGAAGAACTCAAACATGTCGAACGTGCAGGAAACATTTCCCTTATCTGGGTTCCTGGGCACAGGAATATAGAGGGAAATGAAATTGCGGATGAGCTTGCCAGGAAGGGGTCGGCAGAACCGGTTCCAGCTGTCCCCTTCTCAGACATGAAAAAATAAAGTAAAAGAAAAATGTTTTTAAGTTAATTGTATGTTGAACAATTAAAAACAAAAACATCCCAAAACTATGAATTTTTTTAAATTTCTTTCTTATTACACCCAAGCCTGCAAATAAACCAATTTTCAGAAAAATTTGCAACAATAAAAAATCTGTGAACTGCACACTTAATTAAAAAATAAATAAAGAAATGTGTGAATGAAAACTGAACTGGATAAAGTGATGAATCTTCCTCATTTTAAAGTCGGCCTTGTTCAAGCTTAAACATTTTAAGGAGTGCTAGCATATACTCGCACATATGCATGTGCTTGTGTGAGTGTCGGAAAAGGTAACGTCGCTCTTCTTAACAAAACAATATATGTATACGAACAAGTATATGAATTATTATTTCATTCTATATCATTTCTCAAAAAATTTGCGTTTTTTTTATGTTTTAAAACTTCCGTTATATATTAACTTGGCAGTTTGATGATCTTTGGTAATATAATACAAATCTACATTTTCCTAAACTTAATGTGAATGCCTTCTTTGATCTACATCTGCCTCGCTTGCTTCCGAAAGCCTCAATAAACCATTAAGTGGCCTTATCTGAAAACATTCCTACCTGATCACCGAACAAACATTTTGAGTAATTAATAACAAAAACCTATTAATTGCAATAGTTTTACTTATATAGTTCAAAAGAAGCAACAAATAAACTATTCGAAATCAATAATATTCGTAAGCTACAACATAAAAATTACTGAAAAATACTATTTCGAAATAACGGGTGTTGTTTTGGGTGATAGAATTTTTTTTAAATATACTAGTGTGTGCAAACATATACATATAAAGGTGTATAAACATATACAACTTAATCTTTTTCACGGCAGAAATACCCTTGAAGGTTAGCCTTTATCTCTTGCCTGATAGCATTTGCAATTTGTTGCAACATATTTTTGCTAAACACTAACAAAATACACAGGCGCGCAAGCAGAACTTTTTTTCGGGGGAATTCTTATAAAATTCTAAATTTGTAAAAAAATCAATTAATGGAAAACAAAAACAATCCAAATAGAAATGGGGCAATCTCCTGAAAAGAACTATAATATGACTTATCAGCACATTTTTTTTTTTGTATTATTTTCCGCCGTGGGAACTTGAGTCTGTATAGATAGTAGATAGAAAGATATGCCCCATTCAACCGCTCTAGTGACATCGCACTTCGCTCTCACCGGAATTTTTATTTTCCTTGTTCACTCCTCACGGAAACATAGGGCCTCGACAAGACTCTTCCATCGTACACCGTTCTGTGCTGTTGTTTTTGCACTGTCCCATGAGATGTCAGCATCTGCTTATTCGCGCAGCATCGGGTTCCAGTCCAGTGCCACTCGCGTGATGCTTCTTCTTCTTCTTAATTGGCGCGATAACCACTTAAGCGATTTTGGCCCAGTTTAACAAAGCGCGCCAGTCGTTTCTTTCTCGTGCTAACCGGCGCCAGTTGGACACACCAAGTGAAGTCAACTCCTTCTCCACCTGATCTTTCCAACGCAGAGGAGGCCTCCCTCTTCCTCTACTACCACCAGCTGGTACCGCATCGAATACTTTCACAGTCGGAGCGTTTGTATCCATTCGGATGACATGACCCAGCCAACGTAGCCACTGGATCTTTATTCGCTGAGCTATGTCCATGTCGTCGTAAAGCTCATACAGCTCATCGTTCCATCGCCTGCGATATTCGCCGTTGCCAACGTGCAAAAGTCCAAAAATCTTACACAGAATCTTTCTCTCAAACACTCCAAGCGTCGCTTCATCGGGTGTAGTCATCGTCCACGCTTCTCCTCCATGGTGAGAGCCTTGTAGAGTGTTAGTTTTGTTTGTCGAGAGAGGACTTTACTGCTCAGTTGCCTACTTAGTTTCAAGTAGCACTTGTTGGCAAGAAAGACTCTACGTTGGAGGATGGATCCATATGTCTATAGAAGCCCACGCAAGTGGGTAAAGTTTCTGATCGCCAGAAAAGATTTCTTAATTATAGTGTCGAATAAATTGAAAGTAGTGGACAGTTTTGAAATTGGTCTATAATTACGCACAGCATAGGAAGAATTGCTAGAATAGTTAATAAATTGCATATATTCGCCCAAACTCTCGGGGCCGTTCAAGGGATTTCAAAACAATTTTTGCTCTTTCCCCAGACTTCATATTTCAAATTATTTTATTTTATACCAAGGATTTAATTCCAACTGAACTGACTCAAAATTTCCTTCACATCATCATCATCAAAAATATGAAATTATTTTGAGTCTACTATAGCATTATCGTCAAGACTTGAGGTTTCATCGGGGAAAGCTATTTGAAAGCATATATCATAGAAACCAAAACCCCCACTCGGATGTATACATGGGCTTGCTTTTAATAATCTTTATATGAAAATATAGTTTACTGTCCCACAATAACCCTTTAAATCTATTTTCAAACTTTGCGCAAAAAAGTTTCTAGTATGTACGTATGTATGTATGTACAGCTTGTCAAGACATTCCAGGCAGGTGGCTTGATAAAACCAGAGTTAAGAGCCTTAAGGATGCCTTTGCTTTAGTTCGTACAGTTGCGTTCTAAATTAAAGTGAGCTCATCTTTCTATTCCGTAGGCTTCCGCTTGAAATACGAGTATTCTTGTATTCTTGTCTAGCGCTTCCAAGTATCTTTTCCCTGATCTGCAGACACCTGCCATTCCATCTTCCCCGGTGAGTGGTCCGTCTGCTTACAATCTTAGCATGTTCTATCTTCCTAAGAATTTTTATTGCACAGTTAAGTTGATATGGAGTGTTGGGTGCGAAAACAAATTTACAAAAAAACAGTTTCTTCTTACTTTTCACTCTTCACTTTTAGTAGACTTTTCAACAAATTATGACCTCCTGGTTTTCATGGTGTGAAATAGCGTCTCCCACTCTATCCCGATCGGCAAAAAAATGAAAAATAATTTTCTGACACCTAAGCCTCCTTTTCACAGGCCAGGTTATATATAAAAATACATTTGAAACTATTTTACGATGTTTGGAAGATTTTGATTTTTTTTTCATTGAAAATATGAAAATATTGATTATTTTCCCTGATCCCTGATCATAGCAGAATTTATACTTCTATAGGTTCATCTAAAATGAATGCAGTACTTCATCATTATCTTCCATCTTTTGAAAGAAAAAAATGTCGTTTCTGAATTGTTATTTCTTCATCAGCTTCGTCTATTGATTTCTCCTGATAACTTTAATTCGGCATTAAATTTGTAACTTGCAAATTTGCAAATACATAATATTTTTTTACATAAGCTGTAAATTCTGTGCCTTTTAACAGATTTTGTAAAGATTGCCAAAATAGCCGTTCACGATTGATGGCAAATATTTGCTATCGCATAAATCTGCATTACCAAATGCACAAAATTCTGAATAGAACTAATGAGTTGCCTAATATTCTGCAAACGACTATTTGTTATGAGGACCACTCGCATGGTTTACTTTTAAATCAGATTATACAGCATAACCAGACTTATAACGCACTAAAAGTTAGTCTTTAACTCGTTTAACACAACTAGCCTATCAGCATAAAAGTGGTACCTAAATATCTAAAATGAAAATAAACCACCCGATACCCAACTAATGCAATATTAATGCATTATAAGTTTATTCATTGAAAAAATTATATAATAAATGATACTGTTTAACAATTATTTTCGGCTTAATACCGTTAAGAATGTTTCCCATTACTCAAAAGTCTAAATCACCACAAATTCGTTACCATCAATTATGGATTCTTAAATGTCTAAATTGTTTAGCTCCACTGCAATGAATATGTATGTATGCGTGTGTGTATATTCTTGTGCGTATGCACGCAAATTTATATAGAAAAATGAATTAAGATAACAAATTACGAGTGCTTACTACAACGAATTGAATGTCTTTAAAAAAATATTTATGTACACACAGAATTATATATGTACAATATGTATGTATTACTTTATACAAGAACCTTACAAATAGCTGCTGACCAAGACTCAATGCGTTTTGAAAAACCGAAAATATAGACAATTAAATAATGATAAATTTCGCAGTCAGCTAATGAGGGTAATTAATATTACAAGTCATTCATTAATTTCTAGAGGTTAAACCTTAGTATGTGTTTTATTGGAAACAGTTAAAACATATACAATACGTATTCACAGTTATTCAAATTAATACAAATTAAGCAAAGCTTAATAAAAACTAAAAAAATTAACTGCCTAATAAGTCAAATTAAAGAATAAATGAATTTTTTTTTGTTGTTGTGACGCTTAGTTTGGAGTTCGCTGTTCTTGGTAGAGCAAGATATGAAAGTGAAAAAACGACAAGGCGCTATAATATAGAGTTCAGCTTATTTAATTTTATTTTCTACAATGTTTTAAACAAACTTAAGCCTCTAACAGGCAAAAAAGTAGGTCAAACATTTTGAAATATTTGCACATTTTTGCCCTTTTCATATATTAAAAATTGATGGGCATAATCAAGTCTGGCAACAGCAACTTTATGAACATTTCTACTTGACACGAAATACGACAAGTTGTATTGATACTGGCCCATCTGCGTTACTTATGGGGTTATATACAGTTAGAATTTTAACAAAAAAACTATTTTGTTTTTGTTTTTCTTTTCTTAATGTACATTTATTTATTTTTATTTATTTACTGACGTGAAATAATAATACAATTATTCTTACACGTAAAAAAGGAGCACGGCTGCCAGGACCTTCGGCTCGCTGATGTAAAAGTAACAGATAATTAGTTAGCTTAAAGGTCTTACATGTAAAAGGAGACTAGAAAACTTAATTAATTAAGACTATGGTAAAAATATAGTAACTATGTTAAGGAGCAAACATCAAATCAATTTTTTCAATCCTGATTTAACTAGAAATTCTGATATTTTTGATATATTTTCTGAGGAATTAGTTCTTAACAGTGTAGAAAGTCTTTGGTTTCGGAAGATACTTTTCCTGATTTGTTCAAAATGTGGGCAGTCGTCGAGTAGGTGGCAGACCGTTAAAGATGGTGAGTGACAGTGTTGGCAGCAGGGCTGGAACCATTGAAAACGTATGAATGTGTGGCGATTGTGTGCTCTAGACGAAGGCGGACAAATGTTTTGATATCGTTGCAACGCCAATTTAATGGGTAGTTTGGTTTTATCCTGTTTGGATTATTTACGATATAATGATGGGAAAAGGATCCCCAATTGATCATTTGTGCATTATAGTGCCTGTGATGTATAAATTTGTATATAGTACGTCTTTTTTCGAAATATACCTATAGGGAATTATGTTAAACTGCAAAGCCAAGCGCAAAGTACGAGAGGCTGTACAACGAACAGCGGCACTCAGGCGCAGCTATTTTCGTCTGGGAATGAATGGATGCATGGGACTTCAAGAAGAAACACATCATCAAACCATGCTGTGGTGGCAAAGCCAATGGGACACTGAACCGAGTGGCAGGTGGACGGCGAAACTTATTCCATCATTTGACAAATGGATCCAAAGGAACTTCCGGGAAGTGAACTACTTTTTAACTCAGGTCCTCTCGGGTCACGGATACTTGCGGAGATACATATACCGAATGGGCAAGGTAACCGATTCCAAGTGCATTTACTGCGAAGCGCTGATCGATGAAGCTGAACACATGTTTTTTAGTTGTAACAGATGGCTCGCGGAAAGAAATGCTCTGAGGGAGCAGATTGGCGACATTGCACCGAGCAAATAATCAGCAAAATGCTCGAACGCGAGGAGAGCTGGAACGCGGTACAGAAATACTGCGAGAACGTACTCCGAAAAAAAAAGATTGACCTCGACACAGTGCAACAAAGCGAAGCCGCACAGACAGAGACATAAGAAGATGAGCCTATATCATGAAAGATGGTGGACCCAGATGTGGGTGAATAGAATTAGTCCTTTATGGATGCCGTTTTGGGCCCTCCCGAAGTAATATAGAAAGCAGTTCCGGGAATGGTGTCTCCCCAGAAGGAGAGGATGGATCGTTTTAGTGGCCACACCACACGACGCAGTAGACGACGGTCGCTGTAAGTGCGAAGGCATTTTGAACACTACCTCACCCACCAAAAAAAAATACCTATGTTTAGTTGATTAGTTTTTGGAAACAAAAATAATGGTTAGTTAGTTGGTAGTTTATTGTAACGACTGCTCCTTTCTCATATCGAAAGAAATAAGCACCGATGATGCCGCCAGTGATCTATGGCCTTTGCAAACAGATTTTATTATTATTATTGTTGTACTGGCTTTAAACGATTTACGATGACTGGTCAAACCTCATTAAACGGAAATGGCAACACTATTTGCCATTCTCAGCTGTCAAACTAGAGATATCGATATTGATAGTTCTCATGCAGCTAAAAAAAACCCGACACATAAATTAGCACCTAAGCTTGTACAGTTCATCACCGCTTAGTGTCACACCAAACACACTCTATAATGCTCGCGAGCGGATTGCTTTAACCTCTACTATCGGTCTCCAAATTCGACCCTTGTTATGTTTTGCTCGCCTCTAAACTATGTTATGTGAATAATTATAGGAATTTCTAATTTTTTCTAATTGTTTTGACATTTTCAATAAATCCTCTTGTACACTGAGCGTCGGGCGGAAAGTGATCGTAAACATAACCTATAATAGCAACGTTGCTATTACTAAAAAAAATATTCATCTGCGTTGATTACTTGATTTTAAATGTTTTTCTTTTTTTTTTTTTGTTTTAATAAATAAGAGGAGCATTTGCAAAATGACTTATGATGTCAATTTTTTAACTTTTCATACTTGATCGATGCAAGTTTAAAAACAGCTGCGCAAATTTGTTAATATACAAAATTATTAAGCAAAATAGTCCATTATGTTTTTAGTTTTTATTAATTTGAGGAAAAAAATTATAATATGAAAATGGAGCACAAAAATCTAAGACTGTCTATCTAAGATCGTCTAAAGATGATCTAATGGGTTAGAGGGCTAAGAAAATTTTTGAACGAAATAACAATGCTTCGCAAATAACTCATTTCCTTTCATTTCAACTTGTGTGATTTGTGATTTGCAGACAGCATTTGCTTATGGCAGTACCATCGCTCGTGTACGTATATGTGAATATATTCATATACGTACAATTTTCTTAGATATGTTGCAATTACTTATTTTCCCATGCTGTCGAAACTCCAGTAACTATCTTGGCTAGTATGGTGCAGGATCTAATTACTACACAGCAGTGCCACTAATTTGCTGGTCAACCCAAACCCATGGACTTACATACACACATGCATATGCGCTTCTTCACTCACCAAACACGCACACACAATTACCTACTCGTATGGAAGTAATCACAGCCATTTGTGGACGTTTGTGTGACGCAAGCTGCCCATGCCCAGTTGATGTAGCGCGCACTACCCAATTTGTACCGGCCAGTTATGCTCAGCATTGCAAAACTTCCAACGGTTGAGTGAGTGGCAGCGTCGTATAATATACCAATGAACGTATTTAGTTTTTTACATGCATGCAACAACATCAAAAGACTAGGTTAGAAGTGGAAGCATATATGTATGTATGTATATTATATGTACCTGTACAACAGCTGACCGCATCGCCGGCGCGAAGAAGCAACAAACCGAAAAACTAATTTAACGCGAGCTCTCTGACCGCATGCCACCACTCCATTAAATATAGTATATGCATATGTGCATATAATCACCGCATATGTATATGTGTATATATATTCAAATATATTCTGTTAAATAAGTTCCAGGACGGAACCGATAATAGTTTGGCTTTGAAGGCACGTGCCAGTTAATTATTTGTATACAGCTCTAAAGCCGGATTTAAGGGATGTGCGTTTCCACGACAGGCGCACATACAGGTATTTGAAAGATCTACGGGGTCAAAAGTCCATTTAACAAAACAATAAATACATTTACAAAAATGACTTCCTGAGGTGCATGACCCTTCCGAGAACAAAAGCCAGCCCCTCCCGCGCACCCTACAAGCATTTGACATACGATAAGGGCAGTCGGAATTCGATCGTATCACCTCATGTACGTTATCTGTTCTCGGCACTCTTGCAAAACCCAAACTTTAAAAGTGAAATTTTATGTTTTTGTGTTCAACAGTGGAGTAAAGAGTTATGGATTCTGAAGCATCAGGTTAGTAATGATTGAAATCAATTAGAATCTTTATAATTTTCAAGTATTGAAGTTAACTTTTCAACCCTATAAGTACACACCTTCTCAAACTACTTTTTTTTCTTAAAATAATATTTGTTAGTCAATAAGTAATACTATCGAGATAGATCCGGTTAAGATTCGATTGTAATTGTTTAGTATGTACCTTGTTTTGACAATTCATCAAAGAATTTGATCCGGATAAGTCCGGATAAACGGTATTTTAGTACTTTGAATGTTGTTGGTAAAATTTTATGAAAAAGGTCTTTTCCATTACAAGGGATAAAGCGAAATATTTATTTGTTGTAGGTTCAATGGGAACATCGGGAATGAGGATTGTGACTAGAAAATACTTGTTTGACCTCATGAACAATGAAAATTTACCCAACATAGAGGGAAGGCTAAATTTCTTGAAAGATCAGTTTATGTCTATTAAAGGATTCTCTGACAATCAAATTGAGACGTTGAAAAGCAATTTTGCACATTTCCAATCAGAATTTAAAAATCGATGGACTAAAGCTCATTATAAAGAAGCGGTATTCCTAAAAAGTAATGAATCTTGGCTGAACGGAACCTTCGCCATTGCCGTTGTTGCTGACAGTCCTTCAAATCGAACAGGACGACCGAGTAAATGTTTTGGAGATCTGAGCGAAAGAAGTAAAAGAAGAAAAACTGAGGAAATGCGCTCTAATTTTGATCAAAACCTTATCGTGCATGCTGCGCAAGTAGAATTAAGAAAGTCAGGAAAACGAGCTGCTTCGAATGTGCTAAAAGAAATCATTACTTCGCCAACTCGCGTAACCAAATATAAAAAGACCTATTATCGAACAAAGTCATCAAAAGATAAAATTTGCCCCTTATCTGTCCAAGAAGCAATGCAAATGTTCATCGATGCAGATCTAACACGAGACCAATACGAGACAATAAGAAGAACAAATAAGAAATTCTTTCCTTGCTATAGTCTTTTACAAAAAGAAAAAAAGAAGTGTTATCCGCCACCAGAATCTTGCACTGTAAATAGTACAGGTGCGATAGCCGAATTACAACCTTTGGTCGACCTTACCGTTAGACGATTATCGGACGAACTGGAAGAGGTACTAACAACATTGAAGGTCCAAGAATGTGAGACCCTTAAATTAATTTGTAAATGGAGTTGCGACGGGTCCCAACAGACCCAGTTCAAACAAAAGATTGAAAATGATACGGATTCAGATACGAACATTTTTCAAAGCTGCTTTGTTCCTGTAAAATTAGTATGCGGCCAAAACATGGAAAAGACTATATGGGAAAATCCAACACCATCTTCTCCTCGATTTTGTCGGCCTATAAGATTTAAATTTACTGACTACTGATGTAACGGAGCAAGAAATTAATCACGTCAATAATCAGATAAACAGTCTGGTTGCAACAGAATTTGACTTGAGTGGCAAACATTATTCAGTGAAACACAAATTTATAATGACAATGGTTGACGGAAAGGTCTGTAATGCTGCCACAGGAACCACATCAACCAGTCGTTGCTACATTTGCGGCACAACCTCAAAGTATTTCAACAATTTGGATAAAACAATAGATGTTAATTTCGAGGCTATTCAATTCGGCCTTTCGGTACTACATGCCAGGATAAGAATATTTGAGAGCATTCTCCAGCAAGAAAAACAGAAACTGAAAAAAGCCTCGAGAAAGGGAGAAAACAAGAGATCCAGGACAGGTTTCGCCAAGAAACGGGATTGTTAATAGATATGCCAAAGGCGAATTTCGGTAATACCAATGACGGTAACACAAGCCGAAGATTTTTCGACAATCCTCAATTAGCATCCGATATAACAGGCATCAGCTACGAATTAATATATAGACTGAAAGTTATTCTAGAAACAATTTCTAGTGGTCATAAAATTAATCCTGAAAAATATGATATTTATGCAACAGAAACTGCTCGATTATATGTGGATCTTTATCCGTGGCATCCCATGGCAAATGCACAAAATACTTATTCATGGAGCTGTTATAATAAAGAGTGCTTTGTTACCAATTGGCCAGCTCTCTGAAGAGGCTGCAGAAGCCCGAAATAAGCATTTCCGCTCTTACCGGCTAGATTTTGCCCGAAAATTTACTAGAGAAAATTGCAACAGGGATATTTTTAACCGCCTCTTTTTAAGTTCGGACCCCTTAATGAGCTCTAGGAGGCAAATAAAAAGAAGAAAGTCCCAATCATTTCTGCCAGAAACATTGGAAATGTTCATGCCTGCCGATCCAAACCCAGAATTTTCTTCACGTAGCGATGAAGAAAATCTAGATAATACCATTTGATTGGATGCTTTTTTTAATTGTTTATATTTTTTTATGTTTGATCTTGTAAATCTTTCTTCATTCTCATATTATATTTCATTCAATAAATGTTTTAAGTTCATTATTTTAGTTGGTTTTATTCAGAAACATCCATTAGCACACGTTAAACCCAAAAAATACTTTTGGCCCCTTAGATTGTTCAAATACCCCTATGTGAGGCGGCTCTACATTACCGGTATGACCGGGATTTATATCCGGTGAGAGACCGCCACTCTAGCAACGCCTTATATGAATGAGGAATATCTATGCTGCTATAACGACAGCATTTTACATAGTTTAATTGCATTTCGTATACATTTTGACAAAGAGTGTCAGCAATGTCCCTATTCTAATATGCGATGTTATGAAACACTGTAGTATGAATGAATTTGTTTGTATGTATACGAGTATATAATTGGCGCGTACCCCCTTTTTGGGTGTTTGGCCGAGCTTCTCCTCCTATTTGTGGTGTGCGTCTTGATGTTGTTCCACAAATGGGACATACAGTTTTAAGCAGACTCCGAACGGCACATGTTTTTAATAGGAGCTTTTTCATGGCAGAAATACACTCGGAGGTTTGCCATTGTCTGCCGAGGGGCGACCGCTATTAGAAAAATGTTTTTCTTAATTTTGGTGTTTCACCGAGATTCGAACCTACTTTCTCTCTGTCAATTCCGAATGGTAGTCAAGGATCAACTCATTCGGCTACGGCCGCCACCATTGTTTGTATGATTGCCAAGCGGCAATTAGGGCCCTATGCTCTATTATGGGGCATTTGAAACTGGTCAGGGAATGCCTGGTCAAAATCTCATCTCTCTAATTTCGTGGGCATCCTCACGGGGCACTGCCCGCGGGGTACATATGCCGTGAGACTCGGAATCACTTCGAGTCCTTTTTGCGTCAGCTGTATGGAGGGTGAGGTGGAATCATCTCAGCACCTGCTCCACAGCTGCCCACCACTCGCGGGACTAAGATTCAAGCATCTTGGTTCTCACTTCTTTTCTGCGCCTGCAGGTCTTGATAACAAAAATCTCATGAACTTCATCAGCAGCATAAAGAGGTTAACACAACCGCAGACCAGTCACCGTTCATAGTCCACAAACGCTCAACCCTCCCCACTCCTTTCCCCTTTCGTCCTATCGTCCTTTTCCTTCACCTCTTTTCCCCCTCTTGCAATGGTATCACTACCTAACCTAACCTAACCTAACTAAAAATTGTTTGCAAAAATAAATTTTCAATTTTGAGATTTTGGATTAGAGTTTTTCAAAGTGAAATTATCTTTGGTTCTTTTAAACATTTTCATAATATCTTTTTTTTTACTTTTTTAATATAAATGAAATATATATATAATTGGCGCGTACACCCTTTTTGGCTGTTTGGCCGAACTCCTCCTCCTATTTGTGATAAGCGTCTTGATGTTTTTCCACAAATGGAGGGACCTACAATTTCAAGCCGACTCCGAACGGCAGATATTTTTATGAGGAGCTTTTTCATGGCAGAAATACACTCGGAGGTTTGCCATTGCCTGCCGAGGGGCGACCGCTATTAGAAAAATGATTTTTTTAATTTGGTTTCACCGAGATTCGAAGCAACGTTATCTCTGTGAATTCCGAATGGTAATCACGCACCAACCCACTCGGCTACGGCGGCCGCCGTAATAGGTTCCGGAAATTTGCTAGGTAAAAAATTATATATTTTTGGTAAAGATATTTGGAAAACATTTTTTTTGTCTTTTGGTACAATGTCTGATATAAAGGGTGTTCCAATAACAGGTGTATTTTGAATAGGATTGTGCTATCGAGAATGATTAACGATTTTTATGGCGGAAATTGGATGGTATTGATCTGGACAACGTTTATTTTCAACACGACGGCGCTACGTGCCACACAAGCAACGAAACCATTGATCATTTACGGGAAAAGTTTCCGGACCGTGTTATCTCTCGAAGAGGTGATCACAATTGGCCACCGAGATCTTGTGATTTAACACATTGTGACTTTTTTTTTGGGACCACGTGAAAGAGAAGGACCACGCCAACAGCACAGGATCGATTCAAGACCTCAAAGATGGAATTCGTGAGGATATTGAGGACATGGGGCAGCCACTTTGCAATTCGATTATAGAAAATTTCATGAAAAGGATATTGTCCTGTAAGCGTGGTCGTGGTAGTCATTTGCCTGACGTTATTTTCCACTATTAACGGCATAGCTTCCTTTTTATAATGAAATAAACATTATTTACATTAAAAAAAAAGCATTTTTTCCGAATATTAATATAACACCTATTATTGGAAAGCCCCTTAGAGTTAATGAAATATTGTCAGTTCTTTTTAACACTTAAAAAATAATTAACATTAAATTAAAATTTATTTTTAGGATAAAATATAGTTTTCAAGCACGTTTTTGAAAAATAATATTTTTTTTGGTCAAAATGTTTAGATATTTTTTGAAAAGTTCCGGATTTAACAAAGAAACCAGGTTTTTTTTTGGTTCAAAATCAGCTTTATTCATCAACATAGTTTCCATCAAGAACAACGCAATCATTCCGGCACTGCTCTAACACTTCGCCACTTTTGTAGAACAATTTATCTTTTGCCTCAAAATGGACCTCAATTTCAGCGATAATCTCTTGATTCGAGTGAATTTTTTTACCAGCGAGCAGTAGTCGAGTCAAATCTGTCGAATACAGTGGATATGGGAGCAATTCGCAATTCATTTCACTTAGATTTACCATTATTTTGAATCATCAACCCGGCGTTTGGTCAACAGTGAGCAAACGCAGCACCCACTTTGAACAGAGCTTTCTCATAGTCAAATGCTTATGCAAAATAAAACCAACATGTTCTTTTGATATTTTTACGATATCAGCTTATTCATGCAATTTCACTTTTCGATCATTCAAAACGCTTTTGTGTATTTCTTCGATGCCGCCTCATTTGGACGCGTATTGCGTTGTGCATCATCGGTGCCTCTGCGACCACGTTGGAAGTCAGCAAACCATCATTTTATTACTCTTTCTGATTGAGCGGAGTACCCATAACACTTTTTAAGCCATTGTTTCGCTTCAATGATAATTTTTCCCATTAAGAAGTAGTGTCAAATTAAAACACGAAATTTTTGTATCCGTATTTTTCCAAGGTTAGTAAAGGGTGGTTAAGTTTTAAGGGCCGGTATTGATATTGAATAAAATACATTTTTTTTTAAATTATTCTCATTTCTCTTTATTATGATAATACTGGTATGGCTCAATTACATATGGAACAAAATATCGGCCAAATATGGTCCATTTGGTCCAAATGGTCCAAATTTTCGATGTCGCTGAGGCATAATTGAGCTTCTATGCCGTTAATATGCCGAATTATCTCATCCTTTGGCTCTTGAATTGTTGGTGGCTTATCAACGTACACCTTTTTTTCAAATAACCCCAAAGAAAGAAGTCCAACGGTGTCGTTGACGTTTAGATGTGGTTCACATTCAACATCGGCCCTTGAAATTTAACTACCCTTTAATTCAATAAAACTAGTGCCATCTATGCGTAAGGCCCGGGACTTTTAAGCCCATGTGTTAAATATTGGGTATTTCCATGATATCGTACAACTTTAAAGTTAAGTAAATTGTCTGGAATAATAATTTATAAAATTTTATTTCATGGAAACGCCCATACATTTAATAATTTACTCATAGCTCTAGTTATAAAATTTTGGTATTCAAAAATATTTTTTCTTGTTTTTCGTGATGACATAAAAAAGATTAGTTGCGTTCCAGATGCAATAGTTTGACATTGATTTTGTTCTCGAGTGTAATTCCTGAAGTGACTACTGACTTCTGTTTGATTCTAGGGATGAAAATTTTTGAACTATCAACAATTGGTGCAGACGTTTTTTTTTTTTTTATAAATATTAATAATAAAATATATTACAAAAATAGATAAATATACACTTATTTTATATATTTATTAAAAAATAAATTAATAGTCATCAAGAGCAAAAATTATCGAAAAACCTTTTTGACCTTTTCATTTAACCAAAACAGAAAATTTTCGCTTCGAGCAACACTTTAACTCGTTTAAAAGCTGAAGTCCCATAACTCATTTGACGTTATGCGAGCGTAAACATCTGCATACATATCTCTACTTACCTCTACATACATACATACACATGTTTTTATGTTGACTCATGTTTGATGGGTGGCATACTGCTTGCTCACTTTTGCCTCATACGGTTATTTGTTGGTGTTGCTTCAAAGTGTATTTTAATAACAGCGATGAGCCGGCATCAGCCTGTGCCACTGATGCCTTGCCGATTCGCTGTTAATCGCATGCCTGGTCGTCGCCGCTATACAAAATCATCGTATCGGCCGTATCGCTGCATAGCTACACGCTTCAGACGTAAGCAGTTGCGTAAAAATATTCAAGCATTTAACATTTGTTTTCTATTTATTCACAAATTTTTTCATTATTCCTCATTTTTTGCCGCATTTTCATACTTAACTGCCGGTTTATGTGGTTGCTAGCGAAAATTTTCATTTTCTTCTTCAGCTGCGCATTGTGGTCATTGTGTTTATTGTTATTGTTAGCAGTGGTGGCAATGGTGGTGTTGGTGGTGTTTGAGTGCATCATGTCAGTTTTTATATAATTGAATGTAAATATACATATATGCACGCGTCATTGTGTGATGTGGATGGAGCATTTTTAACGTTTTGTTTTTCTTTATAATCAATCTTTCGATTTGAGGTATTTTCACTACAAATGGAAAAAAAGAAGCAATAGAGGTTTTATGGCTAATACTGAAATTGGAAATACTAAAAAGCCTAAATCAATACAAAGCAAATTATAAATAGTAGGTGCGAGTGATGCAGCTCACATGATAATTTTTTTTGCTGTTCAAAGTTATTCAAAATCGTTCCTATATATGCTTATGTACTTACTTATACATATATATGAGTGCATATGTATGCGTTAGCATGTTTACAATCTTGAAATAGTATTTTTTCTTCTGCTTGATTGGCGCGATAACCGATTTTGGACGAGTTTATTAAAGCGCGACAGTCATTTCTTTTGCGTGCTAACCGGCGCCAGTTAGACACACCAAATGAATTCAAGCCCTTATGCACCTGATATTACCCTACCAGGCGGAGGAGGTATTCCTCTTCCTCTGCTACCACCAGCTGTTACCGCACTAAAGACTTTCAGAGCCAGAGCGTTTGAATCCATTCGGACGCCATGACCCAGCCAACGAAGTCGCTGGATCCTTATTAGCTGCACCATGTCTACGTCATCGTAAAGCTCATAAAACTCATCCTTCCATCGTTTACGATACTCCCCGTCGCCAACATGCAAAGGTCCAAATATCTTCGGCGGAATATTTCTCTCAAACACTTCATCATCTCAACTTATGCGAACCTTATGAAGTATTAGTTTTGTTCGTCGGGAGAAGACTTTACTACTCATATGCCTACTTAGTCCAAAGTAGCTCTTTTTGGCTGCCATTGTTCTCGGTGCTAATTCTGGTTCCTAGATAAACGAAATATGTTACAACCTCGAAATCATAATTGTCAACAGTGACGTGGGTGCCGATACGCGAGTGCGCCGACTGTTTGTTTGAAGGCAGGAGGTACTTCGTTTTGCCCTCGTTCTCCACCAGACCCATTCGCTTTGCCTCTTTATCCAGTTTGAAAGTGCAGAACTACCAGCGCGGTTATTAAGGTCGATGTATTACTATTATTTGTTGCGCTTCTTGTAAATTTGGAGCTTACAATAGATAAATGTTATGTATGTATATTAGGGCGGGTCAATTTAAAAATCGCTCATTGCTCTGTGAAAATCGTATTCTAGGGATCAAAATAAGAAACTTTGCCGAAGGAACCATACCTCTAAACCAATATCACCATTTTTGGCCTTTACATGAAAAAATAAGCTAAATGGCTATGTTTTTTCCTTGTTTTTATTTATTTATAATAATATTTATTATTTATTTATAATGATATCTATTTTTTCTCTTAAGAAATTTATTTAGTCAGAACATATGTAAATGAAAAAATTAATTTAAGTGAGTTATAGAAAAGAAAAGAAAAAAAGTTCGACCCAAATTGGGGGACATCAGAATTCGTTTTAGAGGTATGGTTCTTTAGGCAAAGTTTCTTATTTTGATCCCTAGAATATGATTTTCACAGAGCAACGGGCGATTTTTTTGCCTCCCCATAAATCGACCCTAATGTATATGGTCCTCTTTGTCCTCTTGTACCCCCTCAGTGCTTTTTCAATAGTTCAGAAATAGGGTGACTCAACTAATTAAAAGTACTTTTCGTTTTCTCTGCAGCCTTCCACACTTTTAAAATACAATGTGCACATGTCCCTTACGATATTGGACTTTTTTGTTAGCTGCAACATCTTTCAGTTGCTTATAAAAACGTCACTTTCGAGTTCAATCTCTCAGATAATCTGTGCGTAATACCTTTGGAAACAAGTCATTGCGAATTTCATTACATCGAATTAAACAAAGCAAACAATTTTTCACAAATTTTCTAACAATAAAACTGGGAATGTAAATATTTCGATTTTTATAATCCCAACTTAGCTCGAAAATAGTTGTACCAATATTGGAATGGGTTTTAAATATTATTTTAAATTTAAAGTGAAAATTATGGTGAAAGTGAAATGGAAATATAGGCTTTTGTTAAATTTAAAAGTCTGTACATATCTTATAAGGTAACTCTTTCGGCCCGGAGCCCTTTCTGCCACTCCCTTCTGCAGCCATCAAAGCCAGGGTTAGCAAACGGGTTACTCTAACCCACAACCGAGCTTGGCAGGCTGAGAGAGGCTGCAGATGTGCAAGACTGATGTTACCTGTTCCTTCTGTCACTAAGCAGAGGGGACTGTAGTAGGCTGGTTGGACTGATGACGGGCCACTTTCTACGGGCAAAGCACATGGAAAAGGTGGGCATCACAGACAGTGCACTCTGTCCAGCATGTGGAGAGGAGGATGAGACGGCGGACCACCTTCTGTGCATCTGCTCCACCTTCGCTCGAATCAGGCTTGAGGGCTTTGGCACTGACGTGTTAAGAAGCGACCACCTTGGCTCGTTGGCACCACAAGATCTACTCATATTTCTTCGGGGATCAAGTAGATTTAAAGAAAATTAAACAGGGAATCCAAGTGCAGTACAATGGATTTAATTGTGTCTTAGTGCTGCCCTTGCTAGTCTGTCCCGACAAACCCAACTACTAATGGACAAAAAAACTCCACAGGAAAGGGAAAGATGTATAATACAATAGAATAAAGGCTTAGCACCGCACGTTTCTTAAAAAAACGGGGAGCCCATTGAGATCACTTATCACAATTGAGGTTAATCTAATTTTACGACAGATATCGTCCTAATGTTTACCGATTGTAAGGCAGCAGCACAGGATGACTTATCAAGATTCACAGGATCACTAAACTACAAAAAGATATTAGAAAAAGTACGCATAAAGTTTTGCTGTGTCCGGCAAACTAACAGAACATTTATCATGGAAAGTCATGCAGGTTGAGATATTTGAACTCCCTTACGGAGACTGAATGTACCTTCAAAAAGCTTTGGGGTTTGACTTCATCTCAACTTCATTTAGAGAGATATAGTTGTTATAAAGCAATTTATCGAGTTCATTGAATTGATTTATAAAGTTGTAGTATTTTTCTTTAAAATTATGTTGTTAGTGACTTTAAAAAGATTAAAATATGAATTTCTTTTGTTTTTCAATCTCAGACGTTTTGTATGCCACGGAAACTTATGCAGCCGATCAGGAAGCGAATTTATATCGCATTCTAGAACTTTAAGAGTCGAAAATAAAAATGCTTCATAGCACTCTGAGAAATCTTTCGATAAAAAAACGGAGTCCCAATTTATTTCTAAAATTATTGAGAACAAAGAGTTTAAATTTGGGTCCCTCAAATTAAAAGATAGGGAAACATTATTACGTTGTGCTTGTATGTTATCTGTATCTGTATGCCGCGATGTCTGAATTTGGTATCCCCACAAAACTAATACGGCTTTGAAAGATGACGTTGCTCAACACCAACAGCGCCGTTAGAATTGGGAAGGACCTCTCCGAGCCATTTGATACCTAACGAGGTTTCAGACAGGGTGACTCGCTATCGTGTGACTTCTTTAACCTGATGTTGGAGAGCATCGTACGAGCCGCAGAACTTAATCGCTCAGGCACAACTTTTTATAAGAGCGTACAATTGTTGGCGTATCCCGATGATATTGACATCATCGACCTTAACAACCGCGCTGTTAGTTCTGCCTTCTCCAAACTGGATAAAGAGGCAAAGTGAATGGGTCTGGTGGTGAACGAGGACAAAATGAAGCACCTCCTGTCTTCAAACAAACATTCGGCGCACTCACGTATTGGCACCCACGTCACTGTTGACAGTTATATTTTCGAGGTTGTAAAAGACTTCGTTTATTTAGAAACCAGCATTAACACCGATAACAATGTCAGCCTTGAAATCCAACGTAGAATCTCTCTTGCCAACAAGTGCTACTTTGGACTAAGTAGGCAATTGAGTAGTAAAGTCCTCTCTCGACGAACAAAACTAAGCCTCTGCAAAGCTCTCATCATGCCCGTCCCAACGTATGGCGCAGAAGCTTGGACGATGACAAAATCCGATGAAGAAGCGACGCTTGGAGTGTTTGAGAGAAAGATTCTGCGTAAGATTTTTGGACCTTTGCACGTTGGCATCGGCGAATATAGCAGGCGATGGAAAGATGAGTTGTATGAGCTATACGACGACATAGACATAGCGCAGCGAATAAAGATCCAGCGGCTACGTTGGCTGGGTCATGTCGTCCGAATGGATACAAACGCTCCGGCTTTGAAAGTATTCGATGCGGTACCAGCTGGTGGTAGCAGAGGAAGAGGAAGGCCTCCTCTGCGTTGAAAAGATAAGGTGGAGAAGGACTTGGCTTCACTTGGTGTGTCCAACTGGCGCCGGTTAGCACGAAAAAGAAAGGACTGGCGCGCTTTGTTAAACTCGGCCAAAATCGCGTTAGCGGTTATCGCGCCAATTAAGAAGAAGAAGAAGGGGATATAATTGTAGGTGGAGAGGAAATAACAGAATTGGAGAAATAAAGGGAGAGCAAAATGATGGCTTATTGATGATGACTTACCTATGGGAAACGTACATCTTTGTAATTGTTGCTTAAAATAAAAATAAAAAAATTGCTGCTATAAAAGTCAAAGCCAAAGAAGTTATTTAAAAAAAACCTACAAATTTAATAGTTTAACCATAACGCCGCTTGTAGAGAAATACCTGCCAATCGATAATGTCTTATAAAAAGCCGCCAAATTACTTAGCCAAATTCAGAAAGTTACAACTAAAATCGCAATTAACTGAAAATGGTAACAAAAAGTGCGCGAGTGGCAAAACAAATACAAAATTCATTTGTCGAAGCGTGTGAAATGTTTGCCACAACCAGTCAAAGTAACATAATTTATTCTAGCTATATTTAAGACATATGAGTATTTATATATGTTTGTGTTTATACACTTGTATACACCATAGGATATTGTATGTATATCGGGCAGTAAATTTTGTGTCAACGGCAGGCTAAATATTAACATTTTAATTTCTGCAAAACCGCCAATAAAAAAACTTTTGAACTTAATAGCAAAAACTGTTCACCTTTTTATTATTTTTCAGTATCAATTTTATGCGGCTTGTTTCCCCCACAAAAGTTAGAATGATGGCATAACCTTATTGGAGTTAAGTTAGGTTAGGTTAAAAACTTCGTCCACTGAAATGTCATGCAAAGCAGAGAGAAAAACAAAGCGGAGGTTTCAGGTTAGAGAAGGATGACGACCAAACGGTGGCAAATGACATTTGTATTAACCGCTTCAAGCAACTGGTGATGTGTAATATTTAAACCTGCTATATTCGCAGGTGGAGAGCCCAAATGTCTGAATCTTAGCCCGGCGAGAGCAGGATAACTGAGGAGAAAGAGCTGAAATGATTCAACCTCATCCAACTGCTGCAAAAAATACTTGCACTTAAAGCAATACCAAGTCTCACCGCATGGATACTTAACGGACAATGTCGGGTAAGAATATCCACAAAATCGAGAGCTGCGACCTTAGATGTTCTCTAGAGCGCTATCAATTTACCAGTGAACAAAAGTATCTCACGATTTTGTACGTTTTCTATGACGCGAAACCTAGACGCAGACCACAAGAGTTCAATTCCTCTAATTTTGCGAAAAAATCGTCACAATGGTCTCCTGCCTAGCCAACTCATCAGCCCAGCAGTTTCGCGACATGGCCGGAGGTCCAATGACACTAATTTGCAGTCACTAGAGAAGTCAGGCAGTTTCCGACTTATTTCGAACGCACCAACACCAAGACTTTAATTGCTGTTTGGGCGTCGGTGTAAATAATAACCTCCCTCATAGTTAGTTACAGAAGTATGCAACCAATCCACTGCGCTATGATTGCAGCTACCTCCGCTTCGAAAACCCTACAATTCGGTAGCCTGAACTAGAGTCAAATTATTCTAATTCGATTTCAATCGTTTACAGCATGTAACAATACTTCTAACATAAATTGAAAAATCGCTATATGCGCGATATTATAACTCAATGGTAGTAAATTTACGTTTTCGTTTCCATTAAAAGACGAAAATTTCAATGAAAATATAAGGATTGTTATGAAAAAACAATATTTTTGAGTTCTCTTGATATTTCTCTTTCACTCTGATACCCGCAACAAGGGCGAATCTATTGAAGCTGGAGTTGGTAAATCAGCTGAGTTGTTTTTTTTCTTTCGCCGTGTCCATGTGGCTATCAGTTTAGAATGAAACAAGGCGAATTCATTATTTGTTTTCTAGTTTCTCAATACTTTGCTTTGAGAATCAAATGTACATCACCACCTTTAAAGAATGCGCCTTGCCCACAACTCTTCATAAATAATTTTTTTCATTTTTTTACAAATATTGCATGAAAAAAATATTTTGGAATGTTTTCAACTTTCTGCATTCATTTGATGTCTTCTATATGTGTCTGTGTAATATATTTCAAAACTTTGAGGTTCTTAAAAAATTCTCACGTAATAGAAAAAAATAAAAACACATATTTACCAGCATTAACTTATAATATAGCGCACATATCGATTTTCTTCTGTGTAAGGGTAAAGTTCAAATTTATCGCATTGTGTTATAATTGATTATCCCCTTGTAGAGCGAAATTGAAACAATTTAATAAAACCTAACCGAATAGAACTTCACTGCAAAAACATTTATTGCGCTCATTTATTTGGAAATAAAGCCTTGGTGAAGAGACTGAATAATTAAACTTTCGCTACTCTGGGCCTATGTATCCCTGTCATTATCATTATTATTATAGTTAGCTTTGCTTCGCCGATTATGTGACGCATAGTGCCAAATATATCCTTGCTGACTCCCGACAAAACTAGACGCCACAGATGGGGCCAATAAAAACTAAAACTGCTATAACTTTGCAAAAGTGTCTAGAATGGGCTCAGTTGAGTTTAAGTTTTCATTGCTGAAGGGGAGAAATGAACTTGGTTCTTCTAGGCACATCGCTCATTTACTTCAGCAGTGTCATAACCAAAAAAAAAAATCGCGGAATAAAATGCTTAAAAAATTAATTTTGGGGCGGATTTTCCTACTATTTTTGCTTCGAAAAAATTATTTTTTCGAAAAATTTTCGAAAACTTATAAATTCATATAGAAAGTAATTTCATACAAAAAATGTGTGCAAAATATCAGAGAGATCGGTCAATAACTTTTCGAGTTATCGTGTACGCCAATTCGAAAAATATAGTTTCGAGAAAAACGCGTCTAAAGTTTGAATATCATACATACTGGTAACTACATATATCTCTCCCAGCGCGCGAACGCAAAGAATAGAGTCGTCACAGTTGACAATCTATAATATAAGAAAATAATTACTTAAATTTACGATCTAAACATTTTTTATATAAACATTTTATGAAAAAAAATTTTTTTTTTTCGAAATTTTACAGGTATCTGGCCCCTTAAAGGTAGTGGCACTAGACCAACGACAATGTTTTGTAAATTAGAAATGTCACGACAAAAGAGAGTAGCAAAAGAAAAAGAAAAGGACGAACTACCTTGCATAATCGACATGAAATTAAGGCTGGAAGCATTTGAAGCAAATGCAAATTATATAGAAACTAGTTAAACTTTTTAGCTATTTTTAGCTATATTCGTCATATCATTCAGTAATCAGTAAAAAAATATTTTTACTGCAATTTTTTTCAGTAATCAGTAAAAAAATATTTTTACTGCAATTTTTTCAGTAATCAGTAAAAAAATATTTTTACTGCAATTTTTTTCAGTAATCAGTAAAAAAATATTTTTACTGCAATTTTTTTTCAGTAATCAGAAAAAAATATTTTTACTGCAATTTTTTTCAGTAATCAGTAAAAAAATATTTTTACTGCAATTTTTTTTCAGTAATCAGAAAAAAATATTTTTACTGCAAATTTGTTTCAGTAATCAGTAAAAGTTTACTGGTAATGCAAATTAAACTTCATTATCAGTAAAATTTTACTGATTATTACTATTTGTAATGCAGTAAATTTATAATGCAGTGTGCCCACCTATGATATTCGTTTACATAAATCAATACCATTTTATCAAAACTATTAATATTTTTAGAACTTGCATATATAAGGTTTAATAGGTTGTAGTTATATGTTGAACTGCCTAGCAAGTCAGATTTGTGGGAGAAATGAACTCAGATTACGATAATGTGAGCTTTATAAAGCTCAAATAATTTAGTTTCAAACAAATACTCGTGCTATTTTTTTATCTTCTCGATTTACAGCTTAAAGTACCAACTTTTACTAAACTCAATGCCACATTTTGCTACATATGCACATATATCATGTATGTATGTACGTATGGCCTCAGTAGACACCGAAATGCTTTGTAATTGATTTGTAGTAGATATGCCTTTGCCGGTTTTAAAAAGGTTGTACATCTTTTCATTGACTCCCGTGCCAGGGTCTAGCCACACAAATTAAGTTGATTGTGTAACTAAAATTTTCTGCTTCGGAAGCCTCTACAAGCAATCTACAAAAATGTGCGCTAAGTAAAGAAGCAAAAATATGTTGAAAGCACCTGAAGAACATAAAACATAAAAGTCGTAAAATAAGCGCAAGTTATGTTGCTGTTGAAAACACAATAGGAGGGAGAAGCATTTTAACGCTATATTCATATGTTTCACTTTTTACGAGCAAATTCTATAAGCAACCAGAACACGAGAACAACACAGACGGTAAAATCAAAGTCGAAAAAATGTAATGAAAAACTCTAAAAGAATCACTTTTTTGCCTGCAACAGTTTCATCAATCGCGCTGTTGGCTATAAATCAAAATTTTATTTTATGAGCTGCACCAAAAGCTTTATGTAGCGGCTATTGGTTATGCAATTGCTTTGAGCATAGGTAGTAGGTGTCTTACATGCTCACTCTGTTCGTTTGCTCTTCTATTTTTGCAGACATTGATACCTCATTGTATGCACATTCTACTCATTTAATTAGTGGTGCACTATATGTATGTATGTCGGTATGCATGAATGTGTACGCTGAAGTTAAAATGATACAGTCTGAAGTAACAAACCAGTGGTTCCATTCGTAACTTGACAAGTTCGCCCCATACCTATTTTCAAATCCACCAGCTGATTGGTTTAGTGCCAAAATGTTCTACGAAAGGTGATTTACCAGTCTTTACATCAGCTTTTCACTAGTTATGCACTAGTTCTTAGCTGTTTGGGCACACGTGATTAATTATGGGTTATTTAAATGGTAAAAAATTAATTCTAACTAAGTAGGAATGAAGTTTTAGTTTTTAGAAACTCGAAGCAGTAAATGAAAAAGATATGTACATAAATTCATAACAAATAACCGAAATTTAGAATCACCTAGAAAGACCATGAGCAGTCAAATGATGTACTACGAGTTGTAATGTTTTATTACTGCAGTGCAACCGTAGAGGGCACTAACAACCAAACAATAGATAGAAAAACCATAACATGGTAAATACAATTTGGCAAAATCTCACTATAGGCGAACTAAGCTAACAGACATGGCCGAAATGAAGCAGTACTCGCTCAGAAAGCCTGTTGCGATTTAATAGTGAAGTTACAAGAAACGTGATAGGTGTATTAATAACTGATCATTGCTTAATAGGCAACCACGCCAGAAGGTTAGGACTCCCATACTACGACTTTTGTAGAAGCTTACACAGAAGAAGAGGAAACAATGAGACAATCCCATGTGTGTGCGAAGGCTTCGTACTCTTGGTACTGCATTCTTAACAGATGTAGCGGATATAACGCATGTAAAACTAAGAAAGCTTTGCTCGTTTATAAAAGCAACAGAGTAGTTTAAAAAGGAACCCATGGTGTAAGGATACGTTCCAGTGATATCATAACGGATCTACGACGGGTCTAAGTGTGTCATTAATAATGTTCTATTTATGTTTTATGACTTTACATTTGGCAACCTGGAGGTCGACCCATATATTTGTCACAAAGTAGGAAGTTTTAAATGCCTGTGTGTAAATCTTAGCAGCACTACAAACCACTTAATCGGCGTGAATGATCGACTACAAGCTGCTGATAGAAATTATTTTGCTTACCTGAAACTTCTCAAAAATAAATTACTATCAAGGTTGTGTAAGCTACAAATTTACAGTACGCTTATGGATGCGCAGCATGGCTACTGAAATCTAACATAAGGACTACCTTCTCCACTTTGGTCGTAAAAGATATTTGAACCAGTAAGGGAAGCTGTTGGATCTTACAGAATAAGATACAGTGATGAGACCGACCAGCCAATATTAGGTCAAAACATTGTACGTTTCGCTAAAGCTCAGCAGCTGAGATGGTTAGGCTACTGAGGAGGGACAACAGCAGAACTACGAAAAATACCTTGAACTTCCTTATAATTGACAGCAAAAAGCGTGAAAGACCACCAAGAAGATGGGCAGACAATGTACATAGATACAGATTTACGCCTTATAAATGTTAGGAGAAGCGACGCAATTAACCGAGTCGTATCGAGCGCGATTGTGATGGAAGCATTGGCTCACTCCGTCACTCAAAACGTCATTATATTCTAAGAGACTGTGTCATTATATGCTTCAATGTTTTTCCAATGTAAATTAAAAAGCAAATAAAATTACCTCTTTGGGAAATCTAGTGTTAAGTTAAGTAAATTTAAATTTCGTTTCCTTCATTTTATATTAAATACTTAACTTGGCTTAACTTTATTTAATTTTAGTTAACTCAGCTTGAATTTATATTTACTTAACTTAAGTTAATTAGCTTAACTTACTTTTCTTAACTTTGTATTACTTAACCTGACTTAACTTCACTTATCTTAACTGAACTTAACTAAGATCAATTTAACTAAATTTAACTTACCTTACTTAATTTTATTTTATTTTATTTTATTTTATTTTATTTTATTTTATTTTATTTTATTTTATTTTATTTTATTTTATTTTATTTTATTTTATTTTATTTTATTTTATTTTATTTTATTTTATTTTATTTTATTTTATTTTATTTTATTTTATTTTATTTTATTTTATTTTATTTTATTTTATTTTATTTTATTTTATTTTATTTTATTTTATTTTATTTTATTTTATTTTATTTTATTTTATTTTATTTTATTTTATTTTATTTTATTTTATTTTATTTTATTTTATTTTATTTTTTGAGCTTAATCCATCTCGGCTATTGCCGGAGATTACACATCCCGGATAAAATTTTCAAGGGATTGTGCTCTGGTGGAGCGTAGTCCAAGTTCTACGCCCATGCGATTGCTATTGCTTAAATATTTAAAAATCTACGAACTATTGCACATGTGTCCAGTATGGTCGACTTCTGCATGTCTTCTAAGAGGTGTTGGCAGTCATACTTCTTCAAGTTTTTTATTAAATGCTTAGGCACTAATCCAGTGGAAGATATAATTATTGGAATTATATTCACTTCCCTCGCTTTGTACATACGTTTCAGTTCTATGGCCAAAGCTGCATACTTCGATACTTTGGTGGAGTATGTGCTTTGGATGTTGCGATTAAGGGGCATTATTTATCTTGTCGAACAAGATGATGTCAGGTTTGTTGGCAGCTGCGGTTTGATCAAGTACTGGGAAATCCTGCTTAGCGGGGTAAAGCCATTATCTGCCATAGCGATAGCTTTAAATAGATGGGACTCGCTACTTAGAAAATATGTACGTAACTTCAAAGTTTTTATTTTATTTTTTTTATTTTATTTTATTTCATTTTCTTAAGTGAGTTTAACTTACTTTACTTAATTTTACTTACATAGTATTAACTTAACTTAACCAGCGGAAGTTAAATAAAGTAAGTTTAAATTAAACTTTTTATTTTTTCAAGCTATTTTTTATTTTGAGCTTTATTTTTCTATATAATTTTAAGCTGAAATCAATATAGTCACCACAGAACTAGTACCAATCTAGTAACCTTAAATATAGTTCAACTGCTTGAGCGGCATACCACATTTTCTTACTGTTCGAATTTTCACTGCGGGGTATTCATTGCAGGAATTTTTCTCCGGTTACCTATAAGTAGGTGTGCTATAAACTTTAACATTTTATGACATTCCGCTTTTTATTTATTTTCTCTAGGTAAGAAAATATTTGCAGCTTCCTTTTTTGTTACATTCAACTGCAAGCATTGAAAAATAAAATCAAATAAGTTAAAAGCGCGGTTAGGTTATTTTTTGTACAAATTGTTTGTAGTAAATTTGGTTAAGGTTATTTACTTTTGAACACTGCATAATTGAATGTCATGAGACTTGATTTATTAATTTTAAAATATTTAGTTAGACTCGAGTAATAATATTTTAAATTCAAGTACAGTTTTGGTAGAGCTGTTTTTAACTCCGAATAGTTTAATTTACTGCAAATTTGTCAACGTATGAGGTTAGACATCGTGAATAAAAGGTCACCATACGGCCCTTTAAATATTTGAAGAAAACACAGACTGAATTATTATATTCCGTTGTTTGCGCTAAATAGTTACAGGCTGCGCTTTATAATCCAAGTAAAATTATTTCGCCACCGTTTAGGTTTGAATGGCGTTTTAGCGCCGTGAGACAAATGGACGAGAACTCCATTCATTTCATTGCCTTGAATGGATTTCGGTTTACGTATCCCTTTGTCTCAATTTTCCAAGACTGTTTAAGTATGTTCGGCATTTCCATGCGAACTCATTGGCAAGTCTGTTTGTTAAAATAGCCGTGGAACATGAAGTGTAAATCACCAGAATATTAAATTTGTCCACCACCCATCGGAAATGCTCCAAAGCCTAAATTGAAAAACGAAATGCAGTTCTATTAATCACTCAATAGCAGGCCCATGTGAATATGACTATCTACTGTCTTCGCATTTTTATTGCTTTCTTCTATTATATTTGCTATTCGTGTTCGAATGTAAGCGAGTATACAATTTAACATTTCTTTTTAATATAAATTTTGAACTATATTGAAAATAATTTTCGATCTTTGGCTGCGTCTAAGAGGAAACCCACACCATTTCTCAGCCAAGAAAACTGCTTACGACCGATATCTCTTCTTCCTTCGATCTTGCGACACGGCAATATGAGTTGTAGCAGTTCATATTTCGGTTTTAACAGAGTATGACCCAGATGCGATTGATACACCAGAGTAGTTGCCTGTCATCGTGGACTCTTCGCAGCACTTTTTCATTAGAAACGTGTTCGATCAAGGAAATTTTAAGTAATCTCCGTAAAAGCAACATTTTAATTGCTCCAGTCTGTTCATGTCTGCTAATTTTATGATTCATCTCTTCCATAGCACAACTGGCCATACATAGCACTTTATAAAGCGTATTAGTTACATTCTAATTTAATAAATTTTTTTGCAAATAATATAGAATACAATGAAAGACGCACACTATAATGTAGGGGAGAAGCTCAGCCACTCAACCACACACCTGCGTGTAATAAATGTCCAAGTATACACATGTTTGTATTAGGGTGTTTCTTATTTGACCAAAAAACATTTTTTTTTTTTTTTCATTTTTGTCACGTATGTACTCGTAATACTTTTATTCTATTCCAAGACATAAAAAATGCTAAACATCTTTTCCGCATTTTTAAACTAATATTGAAAGGTCGCTAACAGCAAATGAAAAATTTCAAACCAGAATTATTTTTAGAATTTTTATTAATTAAAAAAAGGATAGTGTAAGATAAATCAAGCAATCACTATAAGAAAATATAAATAATTTAACTTAATGATGGAGTTGTGTTTATATTAGGGTATTTTTCTTTGTAAATTTCCAACACAAGCTCACGTAGTTACTATCATACTTTTGCTTCATTCGCTTGAATCTGACCTACAAAAAGAACAACCGAAAGCGATTATATTTCACATTTACTTACAGTTGCTATATTTTATTTCATTTTTCCGAATCTACCAGTCGGACGTTACATTTTTTGCAAGCCGAATCAACACAAAAATGTAAAAGTAAATGTAAAACAACTAAGCGAAACAACAAAAAAAGGGATCACTTTTGTGATTGAAACCACCCAATCGAGGGAAAAGAACAAACCAGCTATTCCATTGCTATCATCTCGACTGGGTGCGCCTCGGTTTGACGTTGAATAACTTTTACAAAACAAATTCAAATGTTTCGTAAAAACGCATAATATTATTTTCTCAAAGTTTGGCAATAAAACTCAATTTGAAAAACAAAATTAAAAAAAACGAATGGCGAGCTGATGCGCAGTTACAGTCTGTGTCAGAAAAAAGGAACCGCGATTACTCATTAAGTATAAAAGATATATATTTAAAATCTTTTTACATGAAAGTATGTACAAAACTACGAGTCGCAATTACTCAATAAGCTGTGTAGTCTTCATCGTTGCCAAGTATAGCCTGGCATCTTCTTCCTGCTTTGAACCAACTTTTCTGCGTAGCTCGTCGACAAACAGGACTAGATTTTGCGAACTTGACGCACGAGTTGCTTTAAATCATGGACTGGCCTTCCGGCAAGATGCGTTTTCATAGTTCACCACACATTTTCAATGGGGTGGCGTCTGGGAACTGGGAAGGTCAGTCCAATATTGTGACGCCATTTTCTTGTTTTGTTGTTTCTCAATGCATTTTTCTGAAAGCGGTGGTTTTGGTGATGTGGTAGGATATGTTCGCCTCTTTCAGTCGACGTTCGATGGTGTTGATACTTTCATCTCTTCCCTTTTTAGCGAGAACTGATCGTTCTTGGCGTAGTCACAAAGAAGAGTCTCGCTCAAAAGGTAGGACTCGCTTCAACCAGCGCTCGGAAAAGTCATCAACATTTTTGTACACCTTTTACCGTTGATTCCACATCACAACAAACTTTAATCACTTTTGCAGCCGCGGCGTAAAATAATTTCGGCCCTTTCGAATGCGTGCATAAAAATACCGCCTCAAAACGCTTCGCATACTTCTCACTCATTTTTGTTTGCTCGCGTTTACGGGAAAGTTTCGAACGACACTAACCTAAGTTAGCACTAACGTCGTAGCCCTTAAGTGGGACTATTATGCAGCAAAAAGAAATATAGTAAGTTACAAGAAATAAGTTACAAGAAAAAACGCGGTTCTTTTCTTCTGACACAGACTGTATCTTTCAAATATTGAAATATAAAAAGCACCCTAATGTGTATGGTATGTTTAAATACATTTATACTATATTTGTATTTACGAAGTTAGCCTTGTTAGTAACAAGTGTAGCGCAAAGTCTACGCACATACGGGTATAAATGAATAACAACTGTGGGAAATTGCAAAACTCTGAGAAAAATAGCCAACAGTGAGCAGGAAACATTTTTGTGCGCTATTACGCACACAACGCAGTAGCAACCCTGTAGGAATATCCACTGGTGGATTTCTAGTTAATTTATGTAGATTAAGCCTGCCCTGCTCTAATTTTTTATTCCCAGGCCGTAAGTGGTAGCTTTTACGTGAAAGTGTCAATTAGTTCTCTTCTGCATTCCTTTTTCGATAGTTTACAAGTATTACTGAATTAAATAAATGGAATTTAGTAGGCTCTGCTGAATTTTTCAATATTTCCAGCCAATTAGCAACGGAAAGTTACAGAAATATTTTCTGTTAACCTTATTATATATTTATATAGTGAATCCTTAATAAAACGGTGTTGAAAAGGGTTGGGTAATTGCTTTGTGATATCTATAATTTCGCTATGTTTATAATCTTGTTTTCTTTTTTTTTTAGCTTTTATTTTCAGATCAAGCATTAAAGAAAAACACAATCTGTTTTGACTTTTTTTTATTAATGAACACCTCATTAAAATTTTTCAATTGGTAAAACTATTCTGTTATAGTATTTTAGTATATCTACTCTCATTTTGAGAAAAATAATCAATCGATTTTTCTACAAATGCGAAAACCTCAAATATTTATTATGATATGAAGGTGTATATGTGAGGTCTCGATCGCTGTAGTTGAATTTGTTTGAAGCGAATCCTTTTTTATCTGACGTCCCGAAAAACAGCATTTGCGAGAAGTCATGCTTCATTATTACCTTTTAAAGAAAAATGCAGCTGAAGCGTGTCGAATATGGATAAATATTTACAGTAACCACGCTCCATCAAATACAACTTGGGAAGAGTGGTTTGAACGCTTCCAATTTAGACTTGAGTGATAAAGACAATTATTTGATGAGGATGCATTTCGAACCCTTGCTGATATATCTAAAGAGTTGGATGTTGGCAAATCACCCGTCAGTAAACGTTGGCACGCGGTGGAAATGGTCCTGAAAGCAGGTAACTGGGTACCATATCAATTGAAGAAGAGGGATATCGAGAGACGTTTGGTGACGTGTGAGATGCTTTTTGAACGGTAGAAAAGAAAAGGTTTTCTGCATCGCATCTTCACTGGCAATGAAAAATTGATCTATTATGATAACCCTAAGCGTGGAAAATGTTGGAGCCTGCCAGGTGAACCAGGCCCATCGACAGCGAAAAAAAATTTTTGCTTCAAAGGTTATGTTGCGCATCTGGTGGGATCAGATGGGTGTCATCTTACTCCTTAAACCATCTGAAACCATCACTGGCGATTGTGACCGACTGCAACTAATGCGTTTGAATCGAGTTCTCAAAGAAACGCGGGCGGGATGGGATGGTAGACATGACAAACTGATTTTGCTACATGACAACGCCGGGTCACACGTTGATAAATCGATCCAGAAATATTTAGAGGGACTGTATTGGGAAATCTTGCACCATCCGCGGTATTCCCCAGGCATTGCACCTTCGGAGTATCATCTGTTCCGATTAATACAATCAGCCCTTATTGGAGAGCGGCTCACTTCTTACGAGAACATCGCAAACTGGCTCACTAAAGTTGTAACTTCTAATGGCACATACTTCACATAATATCAGGTATTATTTAATTGTTTAAATGATTCGTAACTGTGGCTAAAGATGGACGGAAACTTATTCCCTTATTTAACTTATATAAAAACAGAAATTTAACTATCGTAATAATTGATAAACTTCGTAGTCAGGAAGTTCTAAGTCTAACTACAGGAAAAGTGTATATATTTGTTGATTTTGCAGATGTTGTTATCGATGTAATTGATTTAGTAATTTATATTTTATTAAAAATCAAATTTGATGTCATTATATCTTGCATTTATTGAATTCAAAATACCGCAAATTATTTTTAACCCGATCTTAACGAATCACTTACTTCATCAGCAGTCATAACCAGCACACGACGCATATTTCCAATGAGTAGAACGGACGACTGTGTGCCTTTACGTTTCGGGTATGTCACTGTCGTTGAGAGATGTCACTACTTTGTACCCGAAATTAGCTTCGCCAACTCAGGTGATTCCTGCAGGGAATACCTACACGTACACACACACACACAAATCTAACATAGTCACATATGTTGCTTTTTATGCTTTGCCGCCAAGACGCAATCCAAAGAGGAAATCAATGTTGCTGCAAATGGGTGAAAAACGCCGCCAGGAGAAAGCCAAATACAGATGCATGCACGTGCATTTGTGGCAAGAGAAATTGACTGCCGAAGGGGGCAAAAATAAAATAAGAAAAAGTCACGAAACTTACAAATAAGGGAAAAGGAAACAAAGCTGGTGAATTTGTACCCGTACGTCTGCTTGGCTCATTTTAATTTTCTCTTGCTTGCCATTGGAGATGCTGCAGGTTACGAGCTGTAGTTATAAGGCAGGTATGCAAGTTATCGTCTGTCTGGTGTGTATGCACGTTGATTAGCCTCGATTGGATGACTGCCGTATGCAATGACATAATTGTCACAATTGTTCGTGTTGCACAAGTTGCGACTTCCTGTCTTGGCAGTATTTCGTGGTTCATAAACCTAGCAGGTACTTGGAGACTTCATTTTTATGAGAAATATATGTAGTTTAGTGCAATTATTATTATTTTTTTTTTCACAACACGCAAAAAAGTTTGCGAAGAGTGAACAAAGGCACTATTTTTTTGTTTTTTCGAACCCACGTTATTATTTGCTCCACAAATCTTAACTTCATTAATTTTTTATGATATTCATAGCTTTAATGTATAGTTGATTACAAACTGGCTGGCAAGTACTGAGAAACTCATGTAACGAAATTGATGGAAATTTTTATGAAGTGAAATTATAAAGTTGCATCAAAATCTCTGCAAAGAAATGGATTTCCCTGCGCGAGTGTCATTCAAACCTCCTCTTTCTGTTGCAAATTTTTCTCAAGACTTCTCCGCCCCCACTGCCTACGAAATAGGATATACAAAGAAATGGCAAACAATGTTTTCGCAAATAATGTTGCCGATGTTATAGCTGACTGACAGTCACCAGCAAATGTTGTTAACTTCCAATATTGTTGATACTACTGGCTTACAGAGCAAACTCATCGCATATTCCAACTTATACACACACACACATGTACATGCATAAAAACTTATACAAATTATTTCTGGTTTGTTTTGTCTTTTCGTTGATTATACACATTTCTCTGGTCGCTGATGTGGGGGAGTGACGCTTGACGTCGTCACAATATAGCAAAGGCAAACACAAGCGGCTGAGTGAGTAATTGCTGAAATTGCAATAAAACCAAGAGGGCGAGCGTCATATGAGTAACGGCATGTGTTGAGAGACAGTTGTAAAAAGTAGAGAAAAATACTTTAAAATCAAGAAAATTATATTGTCTGCACAGACGCCGGTTGCATCAACGAAAATTGAGTAATAATAGCTTGGCTAAAAAATGCAGACAGCTGCCAATAGGAATACCAACACCAGTAGTTGTAATCCGATCCAATGCTTTAATTGATATGTTTGTATAACTGAAATTATTGCAATACTTCCACCATCAGCCTGTTGTACAAAAGGCAATACGGGATTTCAGAAGAGACGTGGATTGAAGAAATTTTTTCACACTTGAATACTTTTTCTTGTGCCATATTATCAACTTTAGTAAGGAGAAGGTATTGTAATTAAATAACACAACATTAACACATTAAAAAGAGACAGAATGAGAAAATTGTTTGCGTGCGCTCAGTGAATTCGTAGCACGAGGCGTTCATAATTTTGCTTTTGCCGCTTTTCGGTAGTTTTTCGATAAATTTTCCATAAGTGATTGCATTGGTAAGCACTAATCGAAATAAGCTTATCGAAAAGACTGAATATAACAACTACATCTCACTAGTGAAATTCTATTTCTTCATACATTTATTTTCGCTCAAAAAAGTCAGCTTGTATGCCAAATTGTCGTCATTTTCGAAAAGTTTTTATTTTCTGCTTACATTCGAAGAAAACTACGGCAGAGGCTCAATTAATGCTCTTAAATACCTATGGTGAAACTGTAATTAAATAAAGAACATATTGTGAATTCTTCAAAGGAAGCAAAATTTTGATGTTATAAAAAATGGTTTTAAATTAATTCATTAAAGAAATTTGTTTTAGAATTCTTCTTCGTAAATTTTAACACTATTTGTTTCAAAAGGGCGAAAATAGCTGGAAAAACATTTTTGTTTTCATTTCAATAGTGATTACACTAATTTATAGCCAAAACCCTCTTAGAACCAGCCCATAAAATTTCTCTGTGACATCGCTCACCAAGTCCGAACATCCTCATCCTTTTTCTTTTTCTCTCATATCTTTCGATCACAACCGATAACAATGTCAGCCTGGAAATCCAACATGGAGTCTCTCTCGCCAACAAGTGCTACTTTGGACAAAGTACGAACAAAACTAACACTTTATGTGGCTCTCATAATGCTCGTCCTAACGTATGGCGCAGAAGCTTGAACGATGGCAATATCGTATGAGGCTTTCCTTAGAGTGTTTGAGAAAAAGATTCTGCGGAAGATTTTTGGATCTTTGGAATTTGATGACTCGCTGTCTTCAACGTAAACGATGGAAGAATAAACTGTATGATCTGTGGGATGGCATAGACATAGTGTACCGAATAGAACCAGTGGCTTCGTTAGCTGGAGCCACACTCCGGCTCTCCGGTACCAGTTGGTGCTTGCAGAGGAAGTGGAAGGAAAGATCAGTTAAATAATGACTTGGCACACTTTGATAAACTATCGCGCCAATCAAGAAGAAGAAGAAGTTTTCGAAATATTGTCATATACTGGTTTCAGATTACAGAAAAAGCAATTGATAATAAAAATGTCTAATATGTCGAGAATTCGTGGACCATTCAAAACAAGTGATATTCCAAATTAAATGTTTAATTTTAATGAAAAATCAAGTGCAATCTTTATTTTTTATTTGTGAGCGTTAAATTGTTCAAAAATTTCAATCGAATGAAATGGAATAAATGAAATTGAAACTTTTGAGATTTTTCGGTTAAAGTTTGTGCGCATATTGAGCTGTGGAGCCATAGTTATTTTACCAATATTAATTCTTTAGTGCTTGCTTTTCAGAAGTCATCGAAAGCCTCCCTCTTGCATTTTGAAATTTATGTCCAGGATGCAAATTTTTTTCCGGAGAAGCTATTGTCAGTCCTGAGCAAGTTTTTGAAACCTTTCTTCAAATGAGAAATGGATAATCAAAGACGAAATGATAGTTTTCGATACCTCAACAAGAAGTATTCTTAACGAAATATATAAAAACAAGTTAAAGCTGGATAAACTAGGATAAGCAAGGATTCCGGTGCAGAGTGTAACCAAAAATGAAACATAAAACAAGCGAAATCTTTTTTCACGCTATTTTTTTCTTCGGGTATCAAGGAAGCGGTATATTTGCCTGCAAGTAAAACTGAGTATGAAAAGAAAAACTTTCTGTTACATAACCGTTTCTGTTTCTGTTTTACCCTAAACCTAAACTTAATTAGTTCTCTTCATAGGATATACTCACAAATACTTACTTACTTACTTAGCTGGCAACGAGCGACCATGCAGTCTTGGCTGCTAACAAAATATTGCGCCAATCGCCTCTGCACTGCGCGGGTTGACGCCAGTTAGAAACACCAAGAGCAGTCAAGTCGTCGTCGATTTGGTCTTTCCAACGTAGATGAGGACGTCCTTTTTTGCGAGTTCCGCCAGTATATTTCGAAAAGAGCACTTTCTTTGCTGGATGATTGTTGTCCATTCGCTCACCGTGACCTAGCCAGCGCAGCAGCTGCGTCGATGTCGGCATTCAGCTCGTGGTTTCATCTTATTCGGTATGCATCATTCACGTAACTTGGACAATAGATCTTGCAAAGAATTTTTCTCTCGAGGGAATATCCTCAAATATTAAGTTAGAATCTTGATTTTATTTTAATAATTTTGTTTTTTCTTTCGTTTATATTTGCTTCCTCAAAATATTACACCTATAGCAACACAATAAGTATGTACATTCTGTCAAAAAAATATCGGGAATTGTTCATTTAAACAGCGCACCTTACTCATACAAGTATGTATGTCTAAATTTTTTTGCTGGAATGTTGGTACAGCTATGTTCTATACTGTCACAGAGTTTGAGCGCCATCCCACAATTAGTTTTTTTGTGGCGTTTAATTATATCAGCCAACCGCAGGTGTGATCTGCGATTTTCACTATGGACAAAAATATGGAACAAGGAATTTGTCTTAAATTTTGTGTTTTAAACTGGTTTTCATGTACCGAATCGTAGAAAATTTTGCAGAAAGCCTATGGCAAATATACTAAAAACAAGGGTCTACGAGTGGTATAAGGCTTTTGCAGAAGGCCGAGAGGTCGCGGAAGATTTGCCCCGATCTGGTCGCCCATCAACGTCTTCAACGAATGAAAACGTCGACAAAGTCAAGGAAATGGTGCTGGAAAACCATCATTCAAGTTTAAGGGAGGAAGCTCGTGACCTTATCGTGTCTCATAAATCAATTCGCAACATTTTACACCAACAATTGGGCATGAGACTCGTGGCTGCTCGATCGTTCCAAGAGTTAAATTTCTTCCTAAAAATTCAGCGGAAAAAGGTGGCTAAAGACATGTTTATCCATGATGAGACGTGGGTATATGAGTTTGGCATGCAAACCGGTCAACAAGCGGCTATCCATATGAGCCGAAACCCAAAACGCCACGTCAAAGTCGGTCAAAAGTAAAAATCACGCTACTCGTTTTATTTGATTATTATGGTGTTGTGCACTCAGAATTCATTCCAAATGGTTCTACGCTAAAAAAAATGTTTATTTGGAAGTCATGCGACGTTTAAGGGTGAATGTGCGTAGGAAACTGCCCAATTTGTGAGAAGAAAAAGAAGAAATGAGAACGCACCGTCTCACAAGGCTCATATTGTGAATACTTTTTTGACCAAAAACTCGACAAATATCATCGAACAACCACCGTATTCACCGTATCTAGCCCCCTTTGACTTTGTCCTTTTCCCAAAACTTAAATTACCACTCCGCGGTCGCCGCTTTGAGTCGATAGAGGCCATTAAGGATAATTCGCTGAAGGAGCTGAAGAAGATCTCTTCAAACGCGTTTGAATGGTGCTTTGATGACTGGAGCCTATTTTGAAGAAGACAAAATAAAATTTGATGATTTAACAATTATTTTACGTTTTATTGAACAATTCCCGGTACTTTTTTGACAAAATGTAATTTGATTAACAAGGAAAAGAATTGCATAAAAGTGTAATATTGAAGGGGCATTGCCCACAAGATCATTCAACAAAATAAGCGAATCATTAATAAAATTGATAAACAAAAGCGAATATGAAACATTTTTCAGCAAAACTTTAGAATTAGACTCCTTCTTTTACGCAAGATCTGTTGGGGTCTTTCTTTCAAGCCATATTTCTCTACATTTGGTAGCCTTCTCACCGGAGAATTTGCATGCGCCACTAACCTGCATACGTGTCTTCTTTTGCCTCGTCAATTGTATCAACCCAATATCGCCATGAATATCAGCATGTACCTATATACCAGGGTGCATTAGTCATGGTCCTAAGTATTTTAGATTGGTATCGTTACAGCATACTTAAGTTTTATTTAGAAGCAGTGCGCAAACCTCTATTCCGTACTTCCTAATCGGGTCAATTCTCGTTTTATAAAAAATGTCGGATAAATTATTTCCACTAAAATGTACTGTTTGGTGGGGTAGAATATGTAATTGGAAAAATGAAAAAGCTGTTACCGTCAATGTACATTATGGCCTGAGCCAACAGGAGCCACAAGCCACACAGCATGGGAAAACATTGCATTATTGTGATGTAAGTTGCCCGGTCGATTAATTTCACGTAATGGTAGCATAAACTGGCTACCTGCATCACCTGATGTACTCATATTCTGCACGACATTTACAAGGTGAAGTCCAAATAAACAAGACTGAGCTAAAATAGAAATGACATCTGATAACTTCGAGTTTATTTATTCAAAATAGTCCTCTCCGCCCTCGATACACTGTTTTGCGCGATCTAAAAGCTTTTCGAAAGAGTGCTGTAAGCTTATGGACCGGAATGTTCTTCAGGATGTCGGTGAAAGCCTCTGATGGCCTCTACGGACGCAAAACGTTTTCCTTTCATGGCCAAATGCAATTTTCCGAATAAGTAGAAGTCACAGAGAGCCATATCAGGTGAATACGGTGGTTAAAATGCGATTTCTAGTCAAAAAATCAGTCTCAAGAGTGGATCGAGATGGATGAGATGGTGCATTATCATGCAATAAGCGCCAGCTTCCTCTTTCGCGGCATTCATTTGACGAAGTAGCACGAAAATAGCACCTGTCAGAACTGCTGATGTGTGGAATAACTGATGAGAATTTCAGATCAATCAGATGCCCTGAAGAGCCAAAATTCTGTTGTCAAGCCACCTATCTTTTTTTATGACGCTTACTTTGGTGCCGCACTACTACAAAAAAATATGTGAAAAAAATTGTTTTTGTATACTATTTGATGTCAGTAAAAACATACTATAAAATCAAAACGATCGCATTTGATTTTCTCAAAATAAAAAAATTTCTAAATAAAATCTATAAAAAATGAGTATTTTACCAGACTACTACCTTATGTCCTTACAACCATCTCTGAAACGTGTAAACCACTCATGAACTCCGGCACGAGATAGACAATTATCGCCGTATACTTTTTTTCATCGATTCAAGCGTTTCGGTAAACGTTTTACCAATGTTAAAACAAAATTTGATATTAGCTCTTTTTTCGAAACAAATTTTTGTACCGATGACACAAACATACTGACACTTTAGACGCAGTAACTTCGCTATGCACTGAACCGAATGTCACCAAGCTTTCACTGGAAGCCAGCTAGGGATATAACTTCCAACGCACTAACTCATTAAAAAGATGACGCCATCAAAAACATTTTTTGACGCCAGTCTTGTTTAATTTAGACTTCACCTTGTATATCATGCCATTTTTCATATATAGGGTGGTTAAATTTCAAGAGCCGATGTTGAATGTGAACCACACCTAAACGTCAAGTTTTTTCTGCATTTCATTTAACATTTTTCAATTTCAGACTAACTCAATTTGAACCATGTAAAGATACACAATAGGGCAAAGCGTTAAAGTTATTCAGGCTTATTTCGAAAACGGGCAACAGTGAATGACCAATTTTCGAAGAAAATCATCTTCAGTGATGAGACACATTTTCACCTCAGTGGATTCGACAATAGCAGAATTGCCGCATTTGGGCGAATGATAATCCAAGAGTGATTGCCGAAAAACCAATGCACCCACAAAGAGTGACTGTTTGGTGCGGTTTATGGGCCGGCGGCATGAATGGGCCGTATTTTTCCCAAAAAGAGGCTGCCTGACCGGCCTTACTGTGAATATTGTTCGCTATCGTGAGATGATAACGAACTTTTATGGCCCGAATTGGAATATGGATGTGGACGATATGTGATTTTAACAGGACGGTGCCATTTGTCACACAGATAACGAAACAATGGCTCTTTTGCGTGAAAAATTTGATGGCCGAATAATCTACGTCGCGGCGATGTCAATTGGCCGCCAAGATCATGTGATTTGACACCATTGGACTTCTTTCTTTGGAGTCATTTGAAAGAAAAGGTATACGTCGATAAGCCAGTAACAATTCAAGAGCTAAAGGATGAGATAATTCGGTATATTAACGGCATAGAACCTCAATTATGCCTCAGCGTCATCGAAAATTTGGACCATCGGATGGAAGTGTGCCGCGTTGACCGCGGCGGCCATTTGGCCGATATTTTGTGCCATACGTAATTGAGCCAGACCAATATTATATTTTATTCAAAATCAACACCCGCCCGTGAAACTTACCCACCCTTTATAATTGCTAAGAGCCATATTTTGAATAAAAAAATTAAACCTGAAAGAATTTAAATTTTTACACGTTTTATTTTTTCAAAAATTACAAGGGCGCTCGAGATCGGCCTCAGGGCTATGCATTCTTTAACTTTTTTTTATAATTTTAGGTAGAATCCGAATCTGCTTGAAGCGATGCTGAAAAAATGTATTTACCTCCCTAATGTACGATAAAGGATTTTTGCCAAAATTTGTAGCTATTGCACTAACACGCTGAAAAAAATTCCCAGATTATGCCTACCTTTGGCACCACTTCAGTGACCTTAGCCCTTAAGCAATGGACAAGCAAACTTTCGAAAGCTCAACCTGGTGTAACGGCAATAAAAATTTATTTTTGAGTAAATAAATATTGAGTGCTGTGAGGATGACACGAATTTACTTATAACAGTAAAAATGTTATTATTTGCAAACATAAATAAGTATATACATAGCTTTGAATGAAAAATTGAAGGCAGTCAGCAGCAAAATATAAGCTTTTTGCCTGAAGCATAAAATTTGAATAAAAATTTTAATAATTTCCCACAAAAAACGATCGCTAATTGCTGTGACTGTGGCTAATTATTTGAACTATTTTTTCTGTTTTATACTCGTATATATATATATTTTTTCCTTTTTTTTAAATATATATCATTTTTTAAATTTTTATTTAAACGTCAGTTAAGCAACAAAGTAAACTAATTAGAGGTGTGTAAATTGTGCTCGGAACCTAATGAACTTCCGTTACGCTTGAGGCGCTTTTGAAGTAAAGAAGAGAATCATTTAAAATCAGTTCACATTTTCTTTGCGCTTTGTGCAGGAAATGCTTTTCTATAGCAGCAGACTGAACTACGCTGCAGCAGACATTACCTTGAAAGAGCAATAGGCAACTGAAAAAGGCTATAAACCAAATGCGGCGTGCACACATACACACATGCATATCTACAAGAGTGTACCTGCACAAATGGCCTACAAAAAATATTTTGGTAATAAAAAAGGAAATTGTTTTACGTGAGCGTGTATTTGTATGTATGTGTGTACTTCATATAGCGCAAATAAAAGTAATAAATGTAGGTACTGTGGCGGCAGCGTTGTGGAAAAGGTCAAAACAGCAATTCAAAAGCGAAAATTAAAACAAAAATCCGCACACTACGGTGCATTTGTGGCAATTTTTCGCTAACGGTTTTTTGTTTCGCTTTTAATGATTTTACCTATTTCTTATGTTAACTGATTTTTTTGTTTTTATTACTTTTTTTTTTGCTTTTTGGCACACCATTTTGCCTTGCCTGCGAAGCAGCCACGAAATGTTGCAACCAAACAGGCCAAGCAATCAGTTTGCAACTGGTTGGGCACACAATAACCTATTTTGTCGTGGTGTGCGCGCGCCTATCCAACCGCATGACTTTCTGCACCTCCAACCCATCTCACCACCAACATGAATATCATTTGCCATTTGGATAATCTTTCCTGACATTTACTTCATTTGCGAAGAAGCCAAATATCTCTGGCGACAAAGATGCAACTGCAAAAGAAATAGACAAATAAACACGCGAGAAAGAAATAAATGGCCGTAAAGCCAGCAAATGATGGTGCAATGAATGAAACTATTTAACTTTGTGGTTGGCAGTTGTGCGCATGCGCAGCGAACCGCGCGACAGGCGCACCAATTGCAAAAGTACATACAATAAAAACCATTAAAAAGCGCCTTTGGTGCTGGGTGCTTCTGCCGCTGGTATTCCTATTCATGTTGTTGGTATTGTTGCTGTTGCCGCTGCCGTTGATCAACACCATCACCGCGACCGCCACCACGATACTGAGCCACAATGTTGATTATGTTATTCTGTATTGGAAAATCGCGCCCTTTCACGTTTTTCCTTAGCCATGCAGCATTCGATTTGTGTGATTGGGGATGGGTCGAGCGAGCAAGCGAATGCAAGGCAAATTCAATTTCATGCCGTCAATGCATAAGTACAAAATGACATTTTGTGGAATTTGAGGTGCCTTCGAATGCAGGGGCTGTGCATGGGAATGGGGTAATAAAAATTGAATACAAATTAAGTTTCACATACAGAGCGATGAAAATTAAACTGCAATTGGGGAAACGTATAGAAAGCGTACAAAATATTAAGCTCATAGTGACTTAATTTTGCAAATAATGTTTGTCGCATAAAACGTTTCGACGATTAAATTAATATCCTAGCACTTAGGATTATCTGATGCAGTTCAAACAATTTTTTGTGAGCTAATATTTAATTCGTGAGTAATGGAATAAGTGCTTACGTGCCGATCTGATTACACAGTGAACATGATTTCATTTATATTTTCGACAACTACTCTGCCGTCGTATTATTTTTTAGAAAGGAAAGGGTAATAGTACGATTAAATCGCCATATAGTGTGATCCAATGCGTTGTATACAACGTGAGATATGATTCATTTCAGAAAATTTTTTGTTTCTCCTGATTTCTCCGTTGAGGAGCATAGAATCTCTAAAAGGCTTTTCCAACTTACGCATTAAGGGCGGCAGCTCCTCCAACACTTTCAAATTTTCCATTTTTCGTTGTTTGTTTTAAAAATTTATTTACAATCTAAAGAATATATTTTTAATGTTTTAAGCTTAAGGAGTTACGCACTGCGAAAATTAAAAAAAAAAACATTTCTTTTTTTTTGCATAAATTGTTAGTATAACTACTCAAGAAAATGTGGTAAAAATTTTAAAGCGAAATTCGCTTTATTCCCGATTCTATGTGCACTTAAGTGAGCGCCCGTTGGTTCAGCCCCGTAGCGCTTACGATACGTTGCCTTATTTCAAATGATACGGTGGCAACGATTTTTCGAAGACTAATGAACCGATTTGAATTTTCTTTTTTCAAATTTTTGTTATCGCATTGGCTATCGTTGTACGTAGTCGATTTTAAAAATTTTGAAAATAACTATTTTTTTGGATATGTTGAAAATCAAAAAAATGGTGAAAAACACACATCGAAATTCAAATCACCACCATTTTGTTAAAAAGAACAAACAAAAAAAAACGGCTCCGTACAACGACAGCCTCTATTGTGTAGATTAATAAAATTTTTGGGTTTTTTATTTCAGATGATTATTCATTGCTGTATCGCTGCCACCAGATGACGTTATTTTTTTTTTAACTCGTTACGTTTATTTACATAAATTTGTCAATTTTCAATATTTTTTAATAAAAAATTACATCAGCCTAGTTTAACACATATATAATAAATTGCTTACTTACTCCATCGCTTACTACTACTTTTTCCCATCTTTCTGGCAATTCACGGATTCCCTTTGTGAAAAATTCGGTCGGTTTTGCCGCAATCCACGAATCGATCCATTTTTTGACTTCATCGTAATTACGGAAGTGCTGGTCAGCCAGGCCATGTTGCATCGATCGGAAGAGATAGTAATCGGATGGCGCAAGGTCTGGACTATACGGCGGGTGGGGTAGGACATCCCATTTGAGCGTTTCTAAGTATGTTTTGACCACTTGTGCAACATGTGGCCGAGCATTGTCATGTTGCAAAATAACTTTGTCGTGTCTATCGGCGTATTGCGGCCGTTTTTCTCGCAGTGCTCGGCTCAAACGCATCAATTGTCGTCGGTAGACATCCCCCGTAATCGTTTCATTCGGTTTCAGTAGCTCATAATACACAACACCCAGCTGGTCCCACCAGATACACAGCATAACCTTCAGGCCATGAATATTCTGCGCCGACGTCGATGTTGAAGCATGGCCAGGGTATCCATACGTTGCCCGACGTTTTGGATTGTCGTAATGGACCCACTTTTCATCGCCAGTCACAATTCGATGCAAAAAACCCTTTCTTTTGTGCCGTTGAAGCAGTTGTTCGCATGCCATAAAACGGCGTTCAACGTCTCTTGGCTTCAATTCATACGGCACCCAATGGCCTACCTTTCGGATCATTCCCATGGCTTTTAAACGTTTGGAAATGGTTGATTGATCAACTCCCAAAGTTTTTGCAACCTCTTCTTGCGTTTGAGCCGGATCTTGATCGAGCAATTCCTCCAATTCGGTATCCATGAACTTTGGCGGCGCACCCTCGCGTTCTTCGTCTTCCAAGCCAAAATCACCACTTTTAAAGCGTGCAAACCACTTCTGGCACGTTCGCTCAGCTAGAGCATGCTCACCATAAACTTCCACCAAGATACGATGACTTTCGGCTGCTTTTTTCTTCATATTAAAATAATGAAGAAGAATTCCCCGCAAAAACACATTATTTGGCACGAAATTCGACATTTTCAAGTGTGGTAAAAATATTGTTGTTTACGCTTCAAATAAAAAACTTATACTGACGTTTATGCCTTACGACAGTAGCTCTCCAATGAATGTTTGGAAATGTGGATCGATGGAATAATAATCAAGTTACGCCATCTGTTGTAAAACCGCACGAACTTATTCATAGTCCTATTACAAAAAAAAATTCCCAAAAGTCGACTATTTTTTGACCCCCCACAGTTGCGAAACCCCTTAATACGAGTATGTAGAAAGCCTAAAATGTTCTTATAAAGTCAGTGAAGTGATGAGCGCCGAACGAAAGATGCGTAAAAACGAAAACTTGAATTGTGTTTTTCTCAAAATAACTCAAAAAGTAATCAAGATATCTAAGTAAAATTGTACATGGATATTCTTTAACATATTGGCCTTTGCATGTACCTCACTCAAAATATTTTTTTGATCAATTTGTTTATAAAATTTAATTTTTTTTCTTTTTCCCTTCAAATTTTAATTTTTCTTCTTTTTCGTTAAAAGGCGGAATAATTTATTTTAGTGAAACTTTTTTGTTTGGCTGATTTCAGTTGATTACAAGAGGCTGTATATTCCATATATAACGGGTGATTTTTTAGCTATTATCTTTTAAAAAGTTGGTTTAAACAGCTGACGCACATTTCGTGTTTTGTTTCATTGTCAAACATATTCAGTGTTCTGTTAAGAAAGTTTATCCCGCGCTTCTTCCATTTTATGGTCAGTTTGATTGACCCACTGAAATGGCTATTCAAGCTATTGTGACTAAATTTAGAACCAAATTTACTTTATTGGACATCAAACTACCAGCACGCTTACGTAGAGTGCGAACTGAAGAAAATATCGCAGCTGTATCGGCCAGTGTTAATGATGACCACCAATTATCGATTCGTCGCCGTTCGCAGCAATTGGGCCTCTGTTACTCAACAACGTGGAAAATTTTGCAAAAGGATTTAGATGTGAAGTCTTTCAAAATACAGCTGGTGCAAGAATTGAAGCCGTACGACCTACCGCAACGCAGAGTTTTTGGTGAATGGGCTCTTGGAAAGTTGGCCGAAGATCCACTTTTTTATCGACAAATTGTGTTCAGCGACAAAGCTCATTTTTGGATCAATGGGTAGGTAAATAAGCAGAATTGTCGATTTTGGAGTGAAGATCAGCCAGAAGAATTGCAAGAGCTACCAATGTATCCAGAAAAGGTCACAGTTTGGTGCGGTTTATGGGCTGGAGGTATCATTGGACCGTACTTCTTCAAAGATGCTGCGAACCGTAACGTAACTGTGAATGGTGAGCGCTACCGTGAAATGATATCCAACTTTTTTTTGCCCAAAATGCAAGAGCTTGACTTGCATGAGATGTGGTTTCAGCAAGACGGTGCCACATGCCACACAGCACGCGTAACAATGGACTTGTTGAGAGTCGAGTTCGGTGAATATTTTATTTCACGTTCGGGACTTGTCAATTGGCCAACCAGATCGTGCGATATAACGCCTTTAGTTAATTTTTGTGGGGCTATGTTAAAGCTCATGTCTATTCAGACAAGCCTGTTTCAATTAACGCATTGGAAGACAACATTAAAGCATTTTTATGTGAGATACCGGCCGAAACATTGGAAAGAGTATGCCAAAATTGGACTAAGCGGATGGACCATTTGAAGCGCAGTCGCGGTCAACATTTGCATGAAATAATCTTCAAACCTTAAGTTATATGGACTGTACTATCGATTTAAATAAAAATTGCATGCATTTTTCTGAATTTTTCGTGTGTTTTTTTTGAAAAACTTTCCTATAGCTCTTAAAAAATCACTATTTGAGTAGCTGAAGCGCTGCCATTTTGTTTTTTTATTTTTATTTGAAGACAAATTTTTATATACTCATTTAAACATTAATATGTAATTTATTTTAAGATAATAACTAAGCTCAGTTTTTTACAAAAAATGTTTGAAAAACTCGTTGCCTGAAAGAGGTGCCCCCTTAAAAACATGTACCTCCCGAAATTATTAGAAAGCACCACATATTGCAAAGTATCGAGTATTAGCTTACATATTTTTTAATTCCCAATTTTCTGTTATAAAAATAATATTATATTATAATTCACAAATAACGAAGTTTCATAGCCCAATAATATTTAGTATAACAAAGTGCAAGTTTGAAGTCGCCCAAAATTTTCGTTGAAATTTGGTAATTTTCCTCCCTGATGATGTTTTGTATTTTCCTCGTATAACAAAAAAAATGTCGTGCAATCATTATATGGAAAAATATGCAGGATAACATTCAGAGGATGTATATCGACAATCACTCAGAGCTTTACACTTCATATAATACATATGTATTTCCATTGAACTAACAATCACAAAAATTATGAAACATTACTTTGAATTTTTCTCCTTTTAAACCGAAAAATCGATATTTCGATCTAAGGTGGGATGTGGTGAAATTTTATTCAATAGCCAACGTACGACATACATATATGTATATATAATTATATATAATACTTAGTCCTGCCATACGTCCTGTTACGAGTTAAGTCTGTTATAGATATGAAATTATAATACTTTTTTATTGAAGTTAGTTTTATTCAATCATCTAAATATTAGGCAAATCAATTTCAAATTTTTATTCGAAATGGTCACCATTTACTTTCAGTCTTCAAGCGGTTAGGCCATTCAACTATTGCAGCACGACGTAGCTGCTCGACCCAAAGATTATTTGATACTCTCCAAATTTCTGTGGGGTCTTCGATATACTATGTATGTTCTCTATTCCGGCCACTAACCGTAGTCCAATCGATTCAGATCTGCTTCACCACGCCTTCTAAGACATTCTCCTCGTACGACAGTTTTGTAAATTCGTAATTTCTGGTTTCTAGAAAGTTGTGTCAGAAAATTTCAGTGAGTGTTAACAAAGACACAAAGACCGTCAGTATTAGAGTTTACTCGTGATGGGCAGAGATACTCGCCTACAGGAGTGAGAGAGCACAATAACTATAACACACTGACTTATTCACAAATTTTGACAAGTTTTTTAAACATTTTTTTTATAGTTCATTCTCCTACAAAAACAATAGAAATCATAGTTTCAGCTTTTGCACAAATTAAAAAAACATCAATAAATTCAATCAAATGAATTCAAATCAATTCAATCAAAACTTTTAGAAAAATTTTGCGTATGCAGGATTATAGTTCATTTAACTATCGTATAATAAAATGCAGTTTGACAATTTTGACATTTTTTTTCGAGATCGTCGCGGCAATTGTTTATATGGAAGAAAACATCAAACACCGTCAGCGAAACAAGATTTCAAAAATAAACGCTACTTCTGAGCCATTTCAAACTTGAACTTTGTTATACCAAAATTCAATGAGCTATAAAACTGTATTCACGAAAATTGTCTAAAAATATAGATTGAAATGCTTGAAGTTTTAATGAAAATTTTGCAATTTTTTTTTTAATTAGAAAACATTTTGAAGTTTGGATTTGCATGGCTTTTGTAAGAGAATGAATAATATTTTCAAAAGAAACAAATAAATTGTCAGAACTTGTCAGTAAGTTCATATCCTATAGGTATTAAACGTGGTCGCATACGAAAATTTGTATTGTATAATTTTCTCTATTGTCTATTGTCTAAATTCTGGCTGTGAAAATTCTGTATTGTCGAAATTCTGAAAACCGCATGGTTAATGAAAAGAAATGCGTACTTCTTCTTTTTCTTTTTAGGGCAATATTATAAAATTAACTACGGTTAATTTCACAAGCATCTTATCACCTTTATTTTGTTGTTCATTGGTCAATTTTTTCACTTCTTTTATAGTTCAAAAAAACTTATTATTTCATTGAAAACACGACATACTTTTCACTCTTATTTTTAAGTTTTCTAAAGAACTAAATTTTTCGTTGAAAACACAGCATACTTTTCACTTTGTCTTATTTAAAAAAACCCCGAATTTTTTCCTCGAAAACACAATATAATTTTTTTTACAGTACTATGAAAATACAGAATAATGACCCAAAATAAATTTATATAACAAATTGTCATGCCCAGAATTTAATTTTACATTAGCAGAATTTTAAAAATTCAGGACACGTAAACAAATTTAGTAGGCTGTTTAGAACTTGTTTCACAATTTTTCTAGAATTCGTGGCCAAAATAATATGTAATGCAGAACTTAAACCGGCGCCTATTAAACACACTGTATACATCAGTACTTCAATAAGTGAACTCCACAAAAGGTGTTTACTTGTATGGGTTAGTAAAAACATTTAAATAATAATAAATTAAGTCCATTATCCAAACATTCAACTTAAATACAATTTAAATTTGAGCCAATATCTCAAGGACATGAACTGATTTGGTTTTGGTTTAAAGTAAATGGAATGCCAAGAAAACACTTCTACGTACATATGAACCTGCAAATTTGCACACTTTTTTATTTAACCAAGCCGATTGCCCAATGAGCATTACAAAAACTGTTTACTGAAGTGCTTAGTCCAAAAACTTTGTCGAATGCATTTAAGTTGCCATAAAAATAAATAAATCCCATTTACATACACACACGCGTACATAACTTGTTGTTGGCATAGAAATTGAGCCGTTGCGCACCTCGAAAAATTCCATCAAATGCCAAGTTATCAAAAGCTGAAAAAGCGCCCAAAGGTAAAGCAAAGCCAAAAAGTAAATATTTGCATACGGATTCAAAGTCGTCAATGGCGACAGACACGAAAATTTGTATGAAAAAAGGAAGCCAGAATCGCTGCTGTGCTTGAACTGCACAAAAATAATTTAAAAAAGAAGAAATAAAAGCGCACAACGGGAATCCAGCTGCCAAATGACAATAATGGCAAACATATGCGAGTTCAGGCTGACATTTTTTATATTTATTTCGACTATTTTAGGCAAAGTGTTTGTAATCCGAAACAGATGTTGACAGTTGCGCATGCGCATTGGTAATCAAACAGAGATATGCATAGCTTGCATGTATGTGCATATGCATGTGTGTATGTATGTGTGCATTTGCTCTTGCCGCGTTCATTAACGAACGTCCTCACCCTGAACGTCCGCCTGGCCGTATGTGCATGCAAATGAATGCAGAGAGTGAATCACCAACGTTGGCTGCTCAAATGGCAGCAAAAATTGTAAAAAAAATTAGAAAAAATTGTAAAAAAAAGTATAAAAAATAATAGATAGCAAAAGAGGCTAAAATGTTTAAAAGTAAAGCAAAAGCGTCAGTACAAAACAGCAGCAAATATGTATACATGAATGTCGCGACGCGTTTGGCTTTAGGTCAGCGAAAAGGATATTTATGGCAGCCAGGCATGCAAAAGAAACATAGAAAAATAAGTGTCTTGAGCTTTGCATGCTTTTTAATTGTATACTTGTATGTACATCGCATATGTGTGTGTGTGTGTGCGTGCAAGAGTGGTTCAACAACATTTGTTTTTGTTTCACACTCGACTTTTTGTTGCTTCATTTTGGTTACCGCTACAAACATACATATGTACATACATGACTTTTGTAAACTATTTTTGTTGCTGTTGTTGTAACCATTGCTGTCATTGCTACTCGCATTAGCTTACTTTATGCACTCGACCGGTTAAGAAATTTGCAATCTGATCTTTATTGTTTGTCTTTCAATTTATTTATGTACATACGAACACATGCACAAGTACATACAAACATACATACATTCGTACAAGCATGAAAGCATGCCTATTTTCATATACCACAATTTCGTTTTTGTTTTTGTTCCATAATTATTGTTGTCTCTGCTGCTGTGCATTTCTGTCATTTGTAATGTTTATTCAAATATTTATCCGATTCCCAGTCGTAAGCCAATTGGCATTTTGTTGTCAACTTTGCTTGAATTATTATTAAGTGCGCACACGAATTGTTGTTGTTCCTACTATATAACACAGTGTTACAAAATGAAAATAATTTGGAATCTCTTGTGTCTAATAATATTTTTAAGATAGGTTTTGGAAATTAGATTACTCCTATTTTACCAAAGATTTGTATCAGTAATTTTTTTATGCCACTTCAAAGCTTACACTACTCATTTTACATATATGCAATACTGCGATGTTATGGCAAAAACCATATCTAAAATCCTCCATTTAACTATTTTAATTATTTATAAATCTTCTTTTGAAATTTTGCTTATATCTTTGCCTTTAATTTGAGCTATAAAGCTTGAAAATCCGCTTAATGGTTTTTGCTTTAAATTTTTTTATTTTGTTGCACTGTGTACTCGATACCGTAAAGCCAATAACAAGTATTTTAATTTCTATATGTAACTGCAAAAAATAGTTATTATGAAAATATATATTCAAAATTCACGTTACTCCACACCAAAGCGCGTAACCGACCAGCTGATCAGTAGCAGCTCCGATTGTGCGTAACGAACAAGACTTCACCGCTGTAAAAGAGAGTTCCATGGAGGGGTGAGGTTTAGCGCAGTTGATGGGCACACTTGCGTTCAAGATATTGTGAAGCTAAGCAATAAATGTTTTTATTTTTATTGTCAGCACAACGTTCACGACCTGGGAAAAAGCAGAAATAGGGTATTGTAAAACAGGAAGAATTCATCCTTGTGTACACAGATGGCTCAAAGCTCGGACGCAGACTGGGCGGAGACGCATATTCGGAATATCTAGGGATCTCCTTTAGTTTTTGGTTCCCCGGAAAAAAATAAAATCGTTACACTGATACAGTACGATGTGATGCAGGGCAATTATATGTGCATACCCTATGATCCGAAAGTACCGAAAATGTTTAAATAAAAAACCAAAGGTTTAAATTTCAGGCAAATTTATTTTATCTCCTTCAAAATATGAACCGTCTGAAGCAACACACATGTGCCAATATTTAACCAAGTCCTCCATGCAACCTTGGTAGGCCGACGAAGGGATGACCTTCAGCTCCTTCGTGGCATTCTCTTTGATCTCCTCTATCGACTGAAATCTCCTTCCACGGAGTGGTAACTTCAACTTGGGAAACAAAAAAAAGTCAAGAATTGTTAGCCCACATTTCCGGCCGCTTGCGACGTACAGCATCTCTCAAACGCTTCAAAACGAATAAATAATATTCTTTATTGGCTGTCTGGCCCGATGAAAGGTACTCATGGTGTACTACGTCTTGGCAATCGAAGAAAACAGTCAATTAAACATTCCCGCTACTTTTTTATCATAAGGTACATCTTTACTGACAGCCAGGCGGCAATAAGTTCCCTCTCAAAGTTGTCGACAACTTCCAAGATAACCATGAAATGCAAAGATAGCTGAGTCATTTCGTCCAAATGTAGCACAGATTTCTGGTCACTATGACATCGAGAGCTATTGTAGAGCAGATGTACTAGCGAGACTTGGTAGTGCCGAGAATTCTTAACGAGAATATTAAAAGTAAAATATTTTCAACAAATTTTTAAGAAAAGCTAAAGAAAGAAGCCGTAGCGAACCCACCTGCTGAGTCGCCCGATAGTTGTGGCCGAGTATCAATGTTAAATCTAGAGCATCCCTGCTGAGCTAAAATAAACAAAGCCTTTGCACACTGATATCTGTTATAACGGGAACTGTCTTTTAGGCAGACACACTCAGAGGCTAGGAGTACGATCTTACATCTTCTGTGACACCGTCCTACTCCCTCCTGAAGTAGATTTACCACTTTAGGTAGATGATTTCTTAATCAGTTGGAAGTCCTCAGCACTGTGGTAATCAGGGATCTTCTAAAATTTTTTACATTTTTTAGGGAGATAATTATAAGATTCCTATGCGGTATCACAGTGGGCTGTGAACCAGATTGTGTTTCATAGTAAGCAGTCACTACAACCTAGTGTTAGTTATATTTATAAGATAAGAAATGCAACACTTTTCGGTGGTATATTCATTTTGTTTTATTTTCTCTTATTTTGGAAAATTTCGAAGGCTAGATTATTTTTTCTATCGGCGGCTTCCGTTACCATCACCAGTGCCAAATACCGCACGCCTTAGCCTTCTAAACATCGCGTAGCCTACCACCAACCAACAAATTGAAACTTATCAGTGTGGCCTTAGACCTGTAGAGTCCACAATTGGTCAGATATTCACAATACGCTAAGTCTCGGAAAAGGCCCATCAAAGGAGAATCGACACATACCATTTTTTCGTCGATTTTAAAAGCACCAAAAGGAGTCGCCTGTATGCCACGGTATCTGAATTAGGTATTCTCGCAAGCATTGGAAAGCACCAACGTCAACCGTATATTAAAATATCGTACAATTACTGGCATATCCCGATAATATTGTTGTATTCGGTCTTAACAAACGCGCTTCAAGCTGGATAAAGAAGCGAAGGGAATGGGTCTGGTGGTGAACGAGGAGACACGTCGCTGACTACACGTCACTCTCTGTCTTGCCAACCAATGCTACTTTCGACTGAGTAGGCAATTCAGTAGTACGGAGAACCTCGACGAATAAAAATAACACTTTATACCCTATGATCAAAAAGTACCGGAAATGTTTAATTTAAACGAACCGCGCACGTGGGAACCGGTCCATATTTTTTTCTTATGTTAGAAGGACTGTAAGCTACACATCTGTTCCTTTTTAGCGCCATCGGATCATTAGTGTCTGCCTGGCCGCTTGGATATGTGGGCACACATATCTTGGATTTTGCATGATGAAACGCGCCATTGTACCGAGCCCAAATTGTGCTGGATTATTTGACCAAACACCAAGTAAATACCATCGTGCAAGCACAGTATTCACATGATATGGCCCCGTTCGAGATCTTGTGTTTTTCTGATCTTTTGTTTCCCAAATTGGAATTACCACTTCGTGGAAGGAGGTTTCGGTCGACAGAGGAGATCCCTTCGTCGGTCTACTAGGGCTGCATGGAGGAGTGGATTAAACGTTGGCACATGTGTGTTGCTTCAGATGGGTCATATTTTAAAGGAGATAAAATAAATTTGCCTGAAATTTAATTCAGTTTTGTTTTATTTTAACATTCCCGGTACTTTCTGGTCATAGTCTCCCACCATACCCGATGAGGCGTGCTTTGGAATATTTGAGAGAAAAAATCTGCGGAAGTTTTTGGAGTATCGCTGGCGATGGAAAAATGAGCTGTATGGCGACATAAACATAGCGTAGCGAATAAAGATCCAGCTGGCTAGGTAATGTCTTCCGAATGGATACAAACGCTCCGGCTTTGAAAATATCCAATGTGGTACCAAAAGGTGGCAGCAGGACAAAAGAAGGTCTATACTTCTCTTGGTTATCACGAAAAAGAAACATCTGAAACACTTTGTTAAACTCGGTAAAACTCGCTAAAGCGTTTATCGCGCCAATGAAGAAAAGATGATTATTTTAAAGCTCCCAGCTATCGAATTTTGGGAAGTGCATTAAATTAACTTCTTTTTCGTGCAATGTAAAACAAAGTGTATCTAATTTATTGAAACGCTCTTATAGTGGAATATAATAATACATCTTAGGAGAAAAAACTTCCCAATTAAGTTCTGGCTGATATTTGTTAAGCTAATTAAGTCATCAAAGTAAATTTCAGACCCTCACAAACCTACATATTTTAAAATAAAGTACCAAAATATTTATGTATTGGAACTAATAACGAAAAATGCACCGCTTTGCAGAGATTTTTTTTTTTTTGCAATTTGAAGCTAATCACTCTTGAAAGCTGACTGATGTTTATAGGCCAAAATGTGTTGAAAAATCTTGAAATTATATTTTGAATTGCATAAAATCAAAAATTGCTTCACCGATTGGAGAACTGTTTCCTTGCTTTAAAACTGCTGTTTACTATCACTCTGGATTAATAAAATGTTTGAAATATTCCTTATTACTATTAAAATTAAGAGAAAAGAAAATTGTTTGAAAAAGTTGGTATTTATGGGATAAACAGGAATAAACAGGCAAAGTAAAATTGAAAAATAGATGCTCACCGATTTCTATATTCTATTGCTCACTACTCCTTCGCATATATAGCCCGACTAGAGATTTTGGTAAAGCGGTGACTGGGCGCAAATAAGGCAGACCGCATTCCAAATTTGCGCCTCATAAGGCAACCAAAGTAGGCCCAAGTCCCGAAAGGTATAGCCACACATCTGCCACATTAGGCGCAGGTTCGAAAAACCGAACTTCGGTAATACTCCCGATGCCCTTCTACAAATCAGTTAGGGATTCCAATTTATGCCTAAGTGAGACACTGCCACAGATTTTCGTGACCACAACCAAATTTGGTATTGTTCTGGCATGCCAATCTTTGCCTTGCCTAACGTGAGCCTGGTAAGGTAATAGTGAGGCGTGCCTCAGTAAGGCCTGCCTAATTCGGGCCTAACTGATTCTTCGGCATGCCTCACTGTAATTCTAGTCGGGAGGGTGCATACGGTATTTTAAGGCATGCATATTTAAGGCTATAATTTTCCGAAACCATTATTTTACTTTTTGCTCTTTTCAGATAAGACATGGAAGACTACAACTTAACCCACGAAATGAAGAGACAGAGATAGAAAATTAAATCGCCGCTATATGTGCAAATCACATTTAAATCACCGAATTAGAAATCTCTAATTTTCATAAGTGCGCCCGTTCATTCATTAATAAGCTTCGGCGTGTATTGGAACCAGAATCGATGCAGAATCGGTTGCAAAAGACATGAGGAACTTCCTGACACCCGCCGATCTGCAGAATTTATTCAGCAAGTGCAAACAACCATTGACGAGGACCCTTCAAAATGAGGGCCTTTGCGAGGGAGCTTAATGTTTTTGAGGGGCTTATTGTTCGAGTTGTGCATGAAAGTCTTCGATATACATTCTACGCGCAGAAGACAGTTTATGTTTGAGCAACTACGAAAGCAGAGAGCTACCCGATCTAAACGCCTTCTAAACAAAATTAAACACCCTAAAAAATTTGAGATCTTATAATTTTTTTCTGACGAATAAAATGTCGATCAAGACCAAAAGATCAATGGCAGGAATGCCAGGTGGCTATGTCCCAATCCTACAAAGGCTGCTGTTTTAAGTTTTTTTTTTTCTTTGGTAAGGAAGTTGAAATCAAAATGCCAGGTACATTATAAAAGGGGGTATGTAGAGCATACTCCCACTAACACTCTAACATTCCTCCTTATTATTTAAATATTATAATAATATTAAATACTTAATCCGAGTATATTTTTACTTCTACTGCTGCTGCCGTTGTTGTTACTGCTGGAGTTACAACTGCTACTGACGTTTCTGGGGCTTCCTCCCCCAATCAATGTGGTTGAGTCTCGTCTGCGTCCACGACTGTAGCCACGACTGTGGTATTCCAAGAATCAGCCATGTTCGGTGAGTATTTGAGTTTGGTAGTAGCCGATAACGCCATACTTCCAATTCATTCACCCTTCAAGATTTGATATGACTTTGTATACCCACCAGTCTTTGGTTGACTTATCCCATCTTCTTTGCCATCCAGCAATCGAACGCATTCTTTCTACAAATTTTTCTGCTGCGGTCCGTTTCAGATCTTGTGAGCAACAAAGGGCATGTCGTGCCACCATACTTCTTTACTCAAGAATTTCGAGTGCATTCTGCTACATATGTATGTCGAGGTCTAAGGAGCCAGCAGTGAAACCTGGGAGTGCTAGTGCACGGGCTGACAGCCAATACATCTTACAGCAAGACTCTGCTCCCTCACACAAAGCGATGGCGACACAAGATTGCATAGCTAAAAATTTCCATGACCACATAACACCAAACTATGGCAGCTTAACTTCCCAGACCGTAGTCGCTTGGAGCATAGTTGAGCGTAAAGCGTAATCATTCTCATAACACCATTTTTTCTCTAAAGGCTGCTGCAATTAATAGCGTTGTGATCAGTATGAATAAGGAGCTTATAATACGGACATGCAATCGTTTCCGGACCCGGATTGAGGATGTTATTGCAGCTAATTGAAATTTAATTGAATGATTTTATGTATAAATAATAAGTTAATGCTGTGTAAAAAATTCGTGAAATTTCATTAAATTTTGTTCCAAATAAAACCGAATTAGTTTTACTCTCAAGTTGTCCTCAAATACTACGCACCCGTTAACTTTTCGTACTTTTCGTTAACAGCAAAACGGCGCATGCTGCGTATTTGCTAGTATTGCGTTTAAAGCTGACTTTCATTAACAAAAAATGTATGTTTTTCATACAACCAGATAGTGAAATCGAAATCAAAACTATCAAAACTGCACAAAATTTACAAATGTAGTTCACCCATTTTGACACGCACACACGCGCAATTGCGCTTGAAGTCAGTTTAATCTTGACACTGACGTGCTGCCTTATTTTATTACAAAGACTGTGGAAAATTGTAACGAAAATACGATAAATCAATTGCGCAGACACAAAAGTCACAGCAAAGCACAGCGGTCGGTCGCTAAATGCCAACCGCCAAATGCACAGGTAGCCCACAAGGTATAACTGTGTGCTTGTGCGTGTGTCCATATGCAGCAGGAGTTGAGCTCAAACAAAAAGTGATCACAATTGAGGTACTTCTATTAGAATTAAATATTGCATGTGCTAGTCGGCATGTTTACAGGTGTGCATGCGTGTTTGTGTGTGTTACTGAAAAATGCACAAATTTTACATGCCAGGCGTCTACTTATATAATAAAAATGTTTGCCTTTTTTTTTTAATCGCAATATTCTGAGAGACTGAGTAGTTGAATGACTGAGTGACTTAGTGACCGAATAACGGTTGTGGCGTGCGTGGCAAGTGCTGGTTTCCTGCAATTACACTTAATTGCAAATCAATCAGCAAAAATGCGGCATAAAGCTTCTGACTGGCAAGCAGACATAAAGTAATTTACTACTCGAATATAATAAATAAATATTTAATTGCTTACCGTCATTCTAGCACACTTGAATGCAGCGTTAAATTCTATAATAATTTACGCATATTTTTTAAAATTTTTATAATAATTTCAATGGCGTGTGGCGCATAAGATTAGGGGAGAATTTTGTTGTTTAAGTCTTTTGTTTAGCGAAGCACTTCCGAATTTAATCGCACACATTTTGATTTTCCTTTCAAAGCACTGGAAGTGATATCGCAACTTAGTTGACCTTTTTCATTAAAATATCATTTTAGATTTTCAGTTTTTATTGTTTTTTTTTTTTTTGAGTTTTTATTAATTTCTGTTTTTGCCCCTTAGTATTATCGCGCTTTTTATGAACGCAAGAAGCGATTGTAAATTAAGACTTCTCAGTATTTATTTTTTATTTTTTAATTTTTTTTTAGTATTTAGTATAATAAAAATATTTGTAATATACAAAGCCATGAGCCGTTAAGGCCGCATTTCACTCCCACTTTGACATGGTTTTTTTTTTTTTTTTTTTTTTTTTTTTTTTTTTTTTTTTTGACTTACAGGAACTTACAAAGTCATGCCGCCTTCCATGATTTTTACGAGCAACATTTTATGACAGAAATACATCCGTTCATTTACTCTCGCATAACAATGGGGAATACACTTCCCTGTAATTTTTATGTTTCAAGCTCGGCCAGTTGTGCTCAAACCCATAACCTTCTATCGAACTGCAGATATACCTCGCGCAATCTCACTCGTCTATTGCGCCCGCCATGGTGCATATAATTGTACTTATTTACAATAACAAAGCGTGAGCTAGCAATCCAACACATTTGCTTCTCTTGTTAATGTTGCTGCATGTTAGCCAAGTAATGGCTGCAAAAGTGAGAACATTAATTGCCCATTTTAATTGCCAACGTTTAACAGCTATGCTTTGCATTTAATGTTTAGCAACGCTTGCAATAAAATCATTCGTTGTAAATTCATTCGCTGCAGCTGCTGCCTTAGACGCTACTTTAAGCTGCAGCTCATTGTGATTTTATTCTTCTTTTTTGTTTCTTAAACACCTTTTTAATTAGAGGTATTTACGAGCACTGTTTTTGTATGTGGAAACATTTATTTTACAATTTATTTTATTTTTTCACAATGCATGGAGATGTTGAGAATTACAATCATTTAAATTTATTTCGCTTCGTTGCAGTTCGTTTTTTACTTATAGCGAGCAAACTTTTATTTATTTATTTATTTCAGCCAATTGAAAAGCAATTCCTTACAAACATAAACTAAAAGTAATAATAGCATCAATTATATTTTTATAATAATTTTCAAATTAATGGCTAGTGAATGTTAAAACTTTGTGAGATCGATTCTTACAGATATTTACAACAAATATATATCAACAAAAATGGGGTACTTTATTCTTAAATGAACAGGAAAGCACTTCAAAAATAAATCACAGCACAGAGCGTGAAGAAATGATGAAGTAAAAATAAATTAATTTTTTATTAATAGATGGCTTTAGTGTTTTTTAGATGGCATTGGGTTACATTGGATGACATTAGAAAGAGAAAATAAGATTTCATACTAGAAAGTTACTGAAACAAATTTGTCAAAGATGAACACTACCAAAGAGAAAATATGCCACGATAGACAGACAGACAAAAATGAGAGCTCTACAACTAAAAGGTATTCATACTGACCCAGACTACTACAGACCCGAACTCTTAATTCGGGCACGAAGTGCAAACAGTGAGATCAACTGAAGAAAGCTATTGCTCAGAAGCGGTCACCTTTTGCACACAGAAGAGAATTATGATCCATAAGTACAGCAACGAGCCACGCACATCCATCTAAGTCGAAGTAAACTCAGGAACTTAGGAAGCCCTTTTATTTACACACATCCATTTCATAACTTGGCCCAACACCAAGTGATTACCACCTTTTCCTGCCTATGACAATTTGATTATGCTTGTGAAAAATTTGCGTCAAATGAAGCTTGCAAAAATCGATTCCCACAGGTTTAAGTCAACGCAATTAGCAAAAATTCCGGCATATATTCGGAAAATTTCAAACAAAAGTTTATTCTTCAAAAGTTATATTATCACCTTCAAAGTACTCCCTTTCAAATGTAACGCACTTATGTAAGCGTTTGATCCAGATCTCGAAATGTTTTTGGAATTCTATGTAACATATGTATTTTCAATATAGCCATCGAAGCCGTCTTCGAGTTTTCCATTACTTCCTGTTGGCTATTCAAACGCCGAAGTGATTTCACGAAGTGGTTTTTTGACTCTCTCAAACAGAAAAAAATCGCAGTGAGGCGAATGGTTGTTCGATGGTATTCGTTTCGTTTTTGGTTGAAAATTCGATGGCTTTTGGATGGTATTCGATTCGTTCCTCGTCAAAAATTTGCAGATAATGATGCGGCTGTGCGACGTTGGGTCATGGTGCAAAATCCATGAGTTGATTTCGCACATATTCTTTATTTTTCGATCTCATATCGCCGAAGTAATAGTCCTTTGTAACTGTCTGACCTTTTTGAAATAATTCGTGGTGTACCATAGCGTTGCAAAACCCCGTATGCATTGCTCTCTTTTTTGACTAAAAACGATGTGCATTTTTGGTATTGGTTCCTATGGAACTCTCCACTCACTCGCCTGATGCCTGGATTGCATATCGTACTCATAAAACCACGCCTCGCCTCCAGTTCCGATGCGTTTGATGAATGTTGGACAGGACTCAGCCTTGGAAATCATGCCTTTTTCGATATCAACGCGATCTTTTTTTTGCATGAAATTCAGGTCCTTTGGCATCAATCTTACAGCAACTCGGCGCAAGCCCCAATCAGTAACTACAATGCTCTGAACGGTTCCATAAGCAATGGTCAAGTATTCAGCCAGCACTAATGGTTAATTTTCGGTTTTAATCAAATTTTCTTTTACTTTATTGATATTTTCATCAGTCTCCGAGGTCAATGCTATAACACCATGACGTTCGTCATCCCCGATGGACTCACGATCTCTTCTAACGTCTGTTTCCCTTAGAGTATTATTATCGAAATAGTTTCCCAACATTTTATCGTACCATTGGATTCGAGTTCTTTTGACTGGATCCATTCATTGAGCCAGTTTGCGATGCTCTCGCAAGAAGTGAACCGCTCTCCAATAAGGGCTAACTGAATTGATTGGAACAGGTGGTAATTCGAAGGTGCAATGTCTGAGGAATACGGCAGGTGGGGCAAGGTTTCCCAATTCAGTCCCTTTAAATATTTCCGCAAAATCAGTTTGTCATGTCTACCATCCCATTCCGGCCACTTTTCTTTGAGAGCTCGATTCAAACGCATTAGCTGCAGTCGGTAACGATCGCCAATGATGGTTTCAGGTGGTTTAACGAGTTCATAATAGATGACACCCTTCTGGTCCTCTTGATTCCATCAGATGCACAACATAACCTTTGAAGCATGAATATTTTTTTTCGCTGTCGATGGACCTGATTCACCTGGCAGGTTCCAACATTTTCGACGCTTAGGATTATCACAATATATCTATTTTTCATCGCCACTGACGATGTGATGCAGAAAACTTTTTCTTTTCTGCCGTTCAAGAAGCATCTCACACGTCACCAAACGTATCTCGATATCCCTCTCCTTTAATTGATGTGGCACCCAGTTACCTGCTTTCTGGACCATTCCCATCGCGTGAAAACGTTTACCTATGGTTGATCTGTCAACATGCAACTTTTTAGACATATCATCAAGGGTTCGGCATGCGTCTTCATCAAATAATTGTTGTAGTTGAGTGTCTTCGAATTTTTTCGGTGCCCCTTCCCGATCTTTATCACTCACGTCGAAATTGCCACTTAGAAAGCGTCGAAACCACTCTTTACAAGTTGTATTTGATGGAGCGTGATTGCCTTAAATTTTAATCAATGTACGACCACCACGTTTCAGCTGCACATTTCTTTAAAAAGTAATAATGAAGCATGATTTCCCGCAAATGCGGTTTTTTCGGCACGAAATTAAGCATTTTTGACGTCAGATAAAAAAGGATCTGTACGCTTCAAACAAATGTCAACTACTGCTATCGAGACCTCACATATACATTTTCAAATCACCAGTATATTACGAGAGTGAACACAAAAATACTATCTCTTTTACGAGGGCGAAAACTTATTCCAATATCCAATAAATTATCTAAATGCTGCATAAGCGTATATATACTAGCAAATACCTGGCAAGCACTGCCCAATCGCTGAAGGCAGTATATATATACAAAAGAGGAGTTAGCAGCATCTTAGCAAATCAGCAGATATAGAAAATGGAAGGCATGCATTATTCATCTTTACTTTCATTGCCTGCTTTCACTTAGTGGAATTTGGTCCACCGCTAAGTATACACAAACAGCAACTTTCTCCAAAATTTACTTTTATTCTCAAAATTATAATTGTAGCAGAAAATAATTCATTCATTTTATTTATTTTATTTTATTAGTTCAACATTTTATAATACAAAAACACTGCTCCAATCTGCTTAATAACTTTTAATTTGCTGCAGTTTGCAAACTAATTTGATGATCTCTCTTTTGTCTCTTTTGTAAAAATATGCAATCGAAAAAAACCTTCCAGGAGAGATTAGCTTTAAAATACAAAACATCGTGGGCAAATCTGAGCATTCTATGCGCACTTATTGTCGTACAAGTACATATGTATATGGGGCATTCTTTCTCAACGAGAGACCCCTATCTGTCCAAAAATGTTTTTGACCTAGAGAGTTCTAATAGGGCTTCAAATTTAGCTCTTTTTATCTACTTTTCAATAGAGAGTGGCCAAAAACGAAATTCAAAATGGCTCATTTAATATGGCTAAAAATGTAATCAAAATTCATTAAATTCATTCTAATAACCTATACCAAAAAAATTCATTTCAACGGAAAGAGTTGTACGAGGTCTCAAAATTTAGCTAATAAAGTTTACTTTAAAATACAAAATGAAAAATTTTAAAATCCAAGATGGCGGCCACAACATGGCGGCTAATTTTTTAAAACTACTCAAATCCACTTAAACCCCTGAGTAACGAGTTTCATGCGAATTCATGAGTTTTTTCAAAAATCCGTCCGCCATATTGGATCCGCCATTTTGAAATTTGGAAATCTAACACCAGATTTGTAATCAGCGACCCAAAAAACCCCCGAGTAATATTATACATTTTAAGTGGATTTGAGGAGTTTTAAAAAATTAGCCGCCATGTTGTGGCCGCCATCTTGGATTTTAAAATTTTTCATTTTGTATTTTAAAGTAAACTTTATTAGCTAAATTTTGAAACCTCGTACAACTCTTTCCGTTGAAATGAATTTTTTTGGTATAGGTTATTAGAATGAATTTAATGAATTTTGATTACATTTTTAGCCATATTAAATGAGCCATTTTGAATTTCGTTTTTGGCCACTCTCTATTGAAAAGTAGATAAAAAGAGCTAAATTTTAAGCCCTATTAGAACTCTCTAGGTCAAAAACATTTTTGGACAGATAGGGGTCTCCCGTTGAGAAAGAATGCCCCATATGTGTTCATTTTTGAGACTTGATTTTATAAGCTGTAGAGATGAATGAATTTTTGATTGAAAGATGGTGAATTTTGTTGACTGCAAGCTTAGTCCTCACACAAATATTTAATCTGCGAAGTGGAAAAGAAAGATTTTTAATTCATAGCATTCGGCTTTTTACATATATATATATTTTTGATTTGACAAACAATTTTTATAATTCCAGATATTAATTAAAAAATTCTCAAAATCTCGAGATATGTATTAACGTTCTTTGGGTCTAGTCTAGTTTTTCCAGCTATGGCCTTTTGCTTACATGTTTTCTGCACGAGCTTCTGCTCCATAGGTCAATATCGGCTTTACAATTGTTTTGTAGATGAATATGAATATATATGTACGTGAGGTGTATCTTAAAAAAAAAATATATCTACGTTGCCTCTTAAAAAATTGAAGAAAAATATTGTTGTGGTCTCCCTTGAAAAACCGAGAGAAAGTTAAAAAAATCGTTGTGATGCTTTCTAAAAAATCTTAAATATAAAAAAAAAAAACTCGTTGTGATGCCTCCCAAAACAATTAAACCCCGAATACAAACAGCTGGAGCCAAAATATGTTGTGTTGAAAAATTGAAAAAAAATATAAAAGATTAAAAAACAAGTCTTTGTAGTCTCCCTCAAAGATCGAGAAATGTAAGCAAAATCTGTTTAAAAAAGGACCGTGGGCTGTTTCCTAACAATATTAGAGAAATTAAAAAAAAACCGTTTTCTTTTAAATTTAGAGAAAATTAATATCTACTGCTAAAGATTTTTTATTGTTGATTTTTATTGCTTGCTTGGTCGCACTAAATAAGAAACAAAAAGTGATGGAATTTTTTTTGGATTTTGTTACCTAGTATAATAAAGAAACTTGTAAAAATAAGAAATTTTGTAATTTGAAATCAGTTTGTTTATGTCTAGTTTCGAAAAATCCGAACTTTGGGTTTAGTCGCCTTTAAAAGTGGCAACTTGATGGTACTCCTAGCTTTTCCAATATTTATACCTTATTAAGGCTAATATAAGTACATAACTTTATATAACTATAACTTAATTTATCGAAAGTCGATTATATTATATATATATATATATATATATATATAATTGGCGCGTACACCCTTTTCGGGTGTTTGGCCGAGCTCCTCATCCTATTTGTGGTGTGCGTCTTGATGTTGTTCCACAAATGGAGGGACCTACAGTTTCAAGACGACTCCGAACGGCAGATCTTTTTTATGAGGAGCTTTTTCATGGTAGAAATACACTCGGAGGTTTGCCATTGCCTGCCGAGGGGCGACCGCTATTAGAAAAATGTTTTTCTTAATTTTAGTGTTTCACCGAGATTCGAACCCACGTTCTCTCTGTGAATTGCGAATGGTAGTCACGCACCAACCCATTCGGCTACGGCGGCCGCAAAATCGATTATATTAATACATAAAAATTAGGAAGTGCTATATTAGTTGCGTTAAAGAATACAAGACCATCTGTACGAATAGTTTTGACATCCAATGTCTTTGAAAAAGTATTGTACAATTTTAAATAAACATAAAAAGTATGTCCAAAAAGCCCCTAAACATTTTTAAAAACACAAGACTCCAACATTTGGTTAAAGGTGAGTCATTAGATGTTCCATATGTTTGTGGAGTGAACATTGCATTTGTTGAAAAATTCTTGAAAAACATCCTACGCATTTTTTAAGTACCACACGCCCCTTTAAATGCTTTAGCAAATACAAAATTTTACGTATAATTCTATCTTGTCCTTGGCAGCCTAAAATTACATTTATCTGCCAACGCTTCCTACCCAAATTTATTAAACACATCGCACCAATGGCAGCAGTTTTGATTTTTAACATATTATTAACGCCCAACTAAGTATTTCTGTGTAGCTACAAGCAACAACTCTGATTAAAAAATTAATAATTTTTAGCTAACAAACTATTTTGCTTCTTCGTCAAGGGTTAATCACCTCAGAAATTTACCTTTGCCATATACTCATACAACTTATGTCAGCTTGTTATGTTTCTACGTGATGCTATATAAAGTAATTTAATTAATTTTCCAGCATCAGCACTGGTTTACTCGCATGCATGTGCGTTTTAAAGGCGAGGCGAATGAACTGCGCTAAACTTGTGTTAAACTCTTTGAACTTGTAGATTTTTTATCTTTAGCGATTTCCTTGATTTCACTTAGTAAGCGGGAGGTAGCTTAACATTTTGTAGCATTATTAATGTGCAGCAACTAAAAATCCATACAATCTAAGTAGATAAATACCTATTAGTGGGTTTTTGCTTAATAGATTGAAACCATTATTTCAGACGCTGATAACATATGAACAAATATTTATTTGGCCATTGAGGAAATTAATAATTTTGTTTTGACGATCTGATGGCATTTTATAGGCAAGATTTTGTATGAGCTAATCTGCTCAAATGTACTAGTAATTTCTCTATTTATTGTAGGACTTTAGAAATGGATGCATACAAATGTAAGAAAACCCAAATTGGAGAACGGAAAGGTATGGTTCAGCACTTAGTACGCCAAATAAGTATGCTTTCGATTTGATGTTATGAAAAGTTTGGCGAAAAAAAAATACACTAGTTTCTCCGTAGATGCCTGTAGTAATCGATATCTCGTAAAATATCGATGAAACAGTTTAAAGTTTATACTCGTTGTCAAGGTGACATTTCCCGCTAAAAAAATTTGTTTGCTGATTTTTTTTTATCCATTCAATTGTGAGTTTACAATGGAATTCAACAAATATAAAATTCGGTACATTTTACAGTTTTTCTTAGATAAAGGCAAAAATGCAACCCAGGTCGCTGAAATTGTCAATGCTGTTGCGCAAAATAATGGATTACTTTTTCCTCTAACTAATACTATGTTTATGTAACATAATAAATGAAATAAAATGCATTAATATAATAGAGCAAAATAAATTTTTAAAATATTTAATAAAATATAATAAATTAATTAATTATAGTAAAAAATTTCAATTAAATAAAATAAAGTATAATTAAAAAACGTTAAAGGCAGCAAAATAATTTAAAATAAAAATAAAATCAATAAAGATTAGATAAAATTGGATTTCGTAGAACAAAATTTAAAAACATATGAAATGAAATGTGAATGTTGAAATATAAAATATAAAATGTAAAATATAAAATATAAAATATAAAATAAATATAAAATATAAAATATAAAGTATAAAATATAAAATATAAAATATAAAATATAAAATATAAAATATAAAGTATAAATATAAAATATAAAATATAAAATATAAAATATAAAATATAAAATATAAAATATAAAATATAAAATATAAAATATAAAATATAAAATATAAAATATAAAATATAAAATATAAAATATAAAATATAAAATGTAAAATATAAAATATAAAATATAAAATAAATATAAAATATAAAATATAAAATATAAAATATAAAGTATAAAATATAAAATATAAAATATAAAATATAAAATATAAAGTATAAAATATAAAATATAAAATATAAAATATAAAATATAAAATATAAAATATAAAATATAAAATATAAAATATAAATATAAAATATAAAATATAAAATATAAAATATAAAATATAAAATATAAAATATAAAATATAAAATATAAAATATAAAATATAAAATATAAAATATAAAATATAAAATATAAAATATAAAATATAAAATATAAAATATAAAATATAAAATATAAAATATAAAATATAAAATATAAAATATAAATATAATATAAAATATAAAATATAAAATATAAAATATAAAATATTAAATATAAAATATAAAATAATATATAAAATATAAAATATAAAATATAAAATATAAAATATAAAATATAAAATATGAAATATAGAATACAAAATCTAAAATATAAAACATAAAACATAAAATATAAAATATAAAATATAAAATATAAAATATAAAATATAAAATATAAAATATAAAATATAAAATATAAAATATAAAATATAAAATATAAAATATAAAATATAAAATATAAAATATAAAATATAAATATAAAATATAAAATATAAAATATAAAATATAAAATATAAAATATAAAATATAAAATATAAAATATAAAATATTAAATATAAAATATAAAATAATATATAAAATATAAAATATAAAATATAAAATATAAAATATTAAATATAAAATATAAAATATGAAATATAGAATACAAAATCTAAAATATAAAACATAAAACATAAAATATAAAATATAAAATATAAAATATAAAAATATAAAATATAAAATATAAAATATAAAATATAAAATATAAAATATAAAATATAAAATATAAAATATAAAATATAAAATATAAAATATAAAATATAAAATATAAAATATAAAATATAAAATATAAAATATAAAATATAAAATATAAAATATAAAATATAAAATATAAAATATAAAATATAAAATATAAAATATAAAATATAAAATATAAAATATAAAATATAAAATATAAAATATAAAATATAAAATATAAAATATAAAATATAAAATATAAAATATAAAATATAAAATATAAAATATAAAATATAAAATATAAAATATAAAATATAAAATATAAAATATGAAATATGAAATTTTAAATAAAAAATATAAAATATAAAATATAAAATATACAAATATAAATATAAATATAAATTTTGTTAATTTATTTATTTTGTATTTTGTTTTAATAATTTTTTTATTGACCGAAATCCATATTAGCCCATATTTCAAACTTTTAGCACATTTAATAATAATTTCATTAAAACTTGTAGCCTTCTAGTCAAGATTTTTAGAAAAATTTCGAGAATGTTGTTTTATAGCCCACTAAGTTTTGATATACTACAAGTTACAAGTGATTTAAAAATCTCAAGAAACTTTTACATATAACGAATGCTCAAATTTTTTTTGATAAGGACGAACACATTCAGTAAAACTTAAAACTTATACTGCATAACCGAAATTTGCCTTCAAATTCTCATTAAGTGTGAAATTGTGAAAAAAATCGTTGAATTCCCTTTTTCAATTTACACATAGCTTGAAGCTTGGGCTTATATGATTTTTGTAGGAGAATGAATTATTTTACTTATATAGGATGGGCCATGTAAAATTTGCTTTTTGAATCGGCTATAAAAAAAACCTAATTAATATTTTTTCAAACTTTTTTTTTATTTTGAAGATTGAACATTGTCATTTATGAATGAAGAATAATATCTGCCACGACTGGCTTTACAGTAGGCCATTCGATCAACCCAATTTTTAAGCACATTTTCGATTGTTTGGGCTCCAATTTCATGAATGGCAACTTCAATTTCGTGTTTTAAAGCATCAATCGTCTCTGGATGGTTCGCATAGCATTTGTCCTTAACGGCTCCCCACAAAAAGAGTTCAACGGGCTTAAATCCCAGCTCCGAGGCGGCCAATCGATATCGGAATTTCGGCTGATTATTCGGTTTTCAAAAACGGTAGCCAAAAGTTCGACTGTAACTTTGGTAGTGTGACAAGTTGCATCGTCGTTGAAACCAAATGTCGTGGATGTCATCCTCTTCAATTTTTAGAAACAAAAACTCGTTGAGAATGTCACGGTAACGCTCGCGATTTACGCGGAAGAAGACTCACCACTTTGGAAATAGGTTTTCAATATTTCCCAATTTTGTTCAAGCGTATAGCGTCCCATTTCGTAAATGTCAAACCTTTATCCAAATTATGAACACATTTGGCATGTCATTTGTGTTACCATTCTCAAAAAAATAGGTGGTGCAAAAAGCAAACGCTATTTTGCCCATCCTGTATATTAAAAGTAAACACGAAGCAAATAAATTGTCAAAACTTGTCAATAAGTACTAGTGGTATGGTTGTTTCAAGCAGCCTATTTCATTGAGCATAAATCTATATAAATCAAAAAGACCAAGTACGAATTATGAAAATTTTTATTTATGAACATGGTCATGAATTAAACATCTGTAAAAAGTAAATGGATCTACATATGCCTTTTCTTAAACAATTAAAAACAACTTTAATTCTTTCCGTTACCTCCAAAGTTGAAAAGAAAAATACTTCCTCATCAAACATACTTTAAACGGTAAACTTAACTAACACGAAAAAAATTTATCAAAAATCATTTTCTGAGCAAACCATGTAATAATCTAATAATTTTAGACCATGAAATGTGCAAGAAGACATTAAAACGCATTACAAGCATTTATCCAGCTGACATTTAACCTTCCGCTTGCCAGCAAGATTTTTTCAACGCATACATATAAACATTCTGACATTAAAGGCTACCGTTTAGCTCCAAAAGAACTATATAATTGATTTCCACGACATTGTTAGATAAGAATCTTTTCAGAACTCCGTGCTAACAATGAAGCGATCAAGTTTGTTGCTTAAGTCTTTGTGTCATATGTGAGCTGACATATTTTACGGGCAATCTTACAGTTTTTGTACTAAAACAAAAAATTCATATCACAAAAGAAACTAACAAAAGTGTGATTATCTCTTTTAATGGCATTTAACGCCGCAGTCAATGCACGCCACTGTCAAATCGGAGAAAACGTCAACGCTAGCAATTAATTAGATTTAAGCACATATCACTATAAATTTACATACACTTGTATACAAATTAAAACATGTCTACAGTCTATGTTGATACGAGTAAAACACAAAATAATGAAATAATGATGCAAACAAAACGCGCGACCAAAAAACTCTTATGGTGAGTAAGCAAAAATGCCCGCAGACATGCATAGATCAATAAGATACTTATAAAAATATGAACACAAATGTATTTATGAATTAAATAATAAATTCATAGTAGTGTTGTGTGTGTGTCCGAATGTATGTACGAGTGTTCAATATTGGCGTGGCAAATCAGCTGATTCATTAATAAACGTATCAATTTTTATTTGTGCTGGCAAATTGCTTCCTCATTCGTCAGACAAGCGACGGTGAAGCACATAACTAAAAAAAAACAAAAAACAACAAAAAAAAATTATAACTAATGCACAAAAATTTACAAACCTAAATATAAAAATAAAAGAAAATGTAGAAAAAAATAAAAAGGAAGAAAAAAATGTCTAAGTTCAGGTGGACCAAACCCGGTGCATGTTTTCAGTGCAGGGTCCTTTAATTATATGAGGATTACAAATTAATGAATGATAAATAACTTAGCACTTCCATCTGTATAACGATTGGTATAATACCTTTAAAAATGTTTAAAAAATTGTATAGGTACATTGCATTTTGACTATACGAGCTGAAAGACGACACCGAGTACAACGAAAACATGCAATTTTTGTTAATTTATGATAATAATTTCTGAGTTTCAAGCATACCAAGTTGATCGAAAAGTTCCCGGAATAGAGCCAGAAAATTCAAAACACAAATTTATTCCTCAAAAGTGATATTATCGCCTTCGAAATACTCCCAATCAACTCCAACGCAATTTTGCCAGCGTTTGATCCAGCTCTCGACACAATTCTGGAACTCTATTTTCGGAATAGCCATCCGAGCCGTCTTCGATTACTTCCTTTCGACTGTTCAAACACCGCAGTGATTCCGCGTAGTGGTTTCTCGATCAAACAGAAACCAATCGCAAGGAGCCATATTCGGTGATTTCGATGGCTGTTGGATGGTATGCGCTTCGTTCTTGGTCAAAAAAAAAAAACACTCATAATGATGGCAGTGTGCGACGGTGCGTTATCATGGTGCAAAATCCATTAGTTGGTTTTGTTTCCTTTCTTTTTTGGTGAATTGCTTCACATAAACGCCTCACAGCGTCCAAAAAGTAGTCCTTTTAACTGTCCGACCGTCTGGCAAAAAATCCTGATGTACCATACCGTAATAATACATAAAATAGGGAGCATCGCTTTTTTCTGACTGATAACGATGTGATTTTTTTGGTCTTGGTGCACTCGGATCTTTCCACTCACTCGCCTGATGTCTAAATTGCGTGTCGTACTAATAAACCCACGTCTTATCTGCATTTATGATGTTTTTGATGAATGTTAGGTGGGATTCAGCTTTGGAAATCATGTCTTTGGCGATATCAATGCGGTTTTTTGCATGAAATTCAGGTTATTTGGAACCAAATTGCAAAACCAACAATGGATCCATAAACAATGTTCCAGTCATCTGCAAGCTCTCTGATAGTTAATTTGTGGTTATCGATCAGTTTTCGTTTAACTCTATTGATGCTTTCATCAATTATCGATATCAACGGCCTCGTACTACGTTCGTCATCCTCGATGGACTCACAATCTCTTCATGACACTCATAAGCGGTTGCTTTTTTTACAGTATCATTACAGAATCAGTTTTCTAACATTTGGTCAAGGTGGTAGTTTGGATAAAAAATTTAAATGAAGGTATCTGCAGCTAATTAGCTCTACTTAATTGGAAAAGCAAATATTAACTAGCGAGAGTGGCAGGCTGATACAAAGCGGAAAAAAGGACAAATAGCAGACGAAGTACCTTGTTGTTATGAGATGGTGTGATTAAAACACTTAGTACTGCAGCTTATTAACAAATTTAGACAATTTATTTGTTTCTTATTTAGTTTTAATCATTTTATGTATAGCTATTTTCAAGTAATATGAAAAATCTCCAGTGCTAGAATTGGGGAAACAATTTTCGGGATTTCATCATCAACTCACTAAAACGTTTGTTATTACGCATATACTAAATACAGGGTGGGCATATAGCGTTTGCTTTCTGAACCACCTATTTTTTTGAGAATGGTAACACAAATGACATGTCAAATGTGTTCATAATTTACTTATAGGTTTGACATTTACGAAATGGAACGCTATACGCTTCAACAAAATTGGGAAATATTGAAAACCTATTTCCAAAGTGGTGAGTATTCTTCTTCTTTTCTGATTTTCACATCGGTGGCTACGTCAATAAGCAAAATTGTCGGATTTGGGGCTCAGAAAATCCACACGTTACAGTAGAGTCACCGTTTGGCGCGGTTTTTGGTCTGGCGGCATCATCGGGCCATTTTTTTTCGAAAATGAGCGAGGAGCCGCGGTTATAGTAAATGGCGAGCGTTACCGTGACATGCTCAACGAGTTGTTTCCAAAAATTGAAGAGGATGACATGGACGACATTTGGTTTCAACAGGACGGTGCAACTTGTCACACTGCCAAAGTTACACTCGAACTTTCGGCTACCGTTTTTGAAAACCGAATAATCAGCCGAAATTCCGATATCAATTGGCCGCCTCGGAGCTGTGATTTAAGCCCGTTGGACTATTTTTTGTGAGGAGCCGTGAAGGGCAAATGCTATGCGAACCATCCAGAGACGATTGTTGCTTTAAAGCACGAAATCAAAGTTGCCATTCATGAAATTCGATCCCAAACAATCGAAAATGTGCTTTAAAATTGGATTGATCGAATGGCCTACTGTAAAGCCAGTCATGGCAGTCATTTGAACGATATTATTTTTCATTCATAAATGACAATGTTCAACCTTCAAAAAATAAAAAAGTTTGAAAAAATAGTAATTAGGTTTTTTTATAGCCGATTCAAAAAGCAAATTTTACATGGCCCACCCTATATAAAACACTTGCTCGGAAGTCTTTGGAGGAAAATACTCGACATCTCCGTGCACGAATTTTCAAAAATCAACAAGAATTTAAAGCCACTTTAAACTTGCACTTTGTTAATATATATTATACTGAAAATTTAATGGGCTGTAAATTTGCATATGCATAGAAAATTTCTAAATAATCTGATTAAACATTTATGTAACAATTTTGATGAGAGATTTTAGAAATTTATGAAATTTTTCTGAAGTTTGTACAAAGTTTTGTATTTTGATTTATGATAATTTTATCAGTCCAATTTTTGCCTACTTTTTCCAATAAATCTGGTCGCATGGCATCAATGGCGGTTTGAATAGTGCAATCACCGTAACGGCAGCTTCTTCTTCCTTTTGAAAGAAATACGGATCGATGATGCCGACAGTGCTCTATGTACTCCGCGAAAAGTTTTAAGTAAATCTCCACAATTTGGAAGCCTCACGGAACGGAAATGTCAACACAGTTGCCATTCTCAGCTATCAAAACATAGTTATTGAAATCGATAGCTCCTATTTCCTTAAGGGGTCCCGGTGGTCTAGAGCTCGAAAATTTAGGGTATTTTCAGGAATTTTTTTTTACATTAAAAAAGTGAAACACAATATTTAAATCTTTTAGGCTTTTTATTTTTTATTTTACTAATTTAAAAATGGCACTGAAGTTGACTCTGCCGAAAAATTGGACCAGAACGATGTTGTCCATTTGGGCGCTTCTATTTATCTGAAACACAAAAAGCAAAAAAATTATTAATTACAAATTTGACAAAATGGCGCGGTTTCGAATTTGACACTCTAATAATCGGTTTTTTTCAGTTTTTTAATCAAATAAAAATACGAAATAATTGAAATAATAATGTGATTCTAGTACGGGAGATTGCCATTGATGTTGTGAACAACATATTAAAATTTCAAACGATTCGGTTGAATAGTTTTTTTTTTTCGACAACACTAGGCCGAAAAAAGTTGTTTTGAGATAATTGAGTTTAAAGTTTTGAGAGTGGCCGCGTGACGAATCTGATTCTACCCGCTAAAACGGCTGTAGAATCAAAAATACTGGGAATGTCCCTCCAAAAATTTTACAGCAAATTCTTAAAGCCTATACATTCGAAATATAATAAAATCGATTTTTTGAAAATTCTAGACCACCTTAAATTATTCCTAACAACCGCTGTCTGATCAAAGTTACAATACCTTAGTGCAATAGCGCACATGGGTATAAAAATATTAAATGAAAAAAAACCCACACCTACTTTGATGGACAGCAAAACAATAGCAATAAACACAGCTGAGATTAATTTGCCACAAATTGCTGCCAATGGGCAATTGAAGCGGCGCGGTCCAGCAAATGGCCAACTGCTGCTAGACAAATTATGGCATTGTAAGTGCTTATACATACGAACATTTGTGTATTCTCAAGGGGTACCAAGTATCATTTATTTGTTGGTATTTTGTGTTCTCAAGAACAACATAAAGTAATACGAAAGAATCGACATACAAAAAAAAAAAACACAGACGCTGTGAAGTGAGATGTGGGCGTGCAGCTTGCCACTTATCTTAATTATGTTGCGCCCAGCAGTATGCACAGATTTTTCAATGTTTATTTTTGTTGAATGCCTTTTGTTTTGTATATTTATTCTTTGGAGTATACATTTTTGATCTTTTTGATGCCCAAAATGTATATCGTTAAACAAATTTAACAAAAACTTATTACTCACAAAACATTGTTTTTGTTGCCATAACATACACCAGTATTAGTCAACTCGAAATGATGGCTTTTGTCTTTTACTTTTTGTCTCAAACTGTTTTTATTTATTTCTTAGCCATTTATACTTTTCAGCAATTGCTGTAAGACAATTATAAAGCCAATTTGTTGTTATTTAATGATTATGCTTGGTGATCATGGGCAAAGTCGTAGATATATTGTCATTTTTTTTAAATATATTTTTATTTCTATTTATTTGTTTTTTGCTTGTCCTTGAAGCAAATTGCCTTTTCACGCCTCAACACTTAAAATACGATTTTTGAAGTTCTAAAAAAAACGATTACTTTTAAAAAATTACCGCCTAGAATATACTACAATTCTTACTACGCCAAACATGCGGATATTCATTTGAGGAAGTAAATTTTTACATCTGCACATATTCACGATTGAAAAAACAAAAACAAATAATTCAAATGCATTTGCAATTCACTCTTTTGGCATAACTCCATATTCAGCTCAAGCGCACATATTATTGGTATTAAGTGCTTTTAGGCAGGAGTGCCACTTTAAATAGTCTTTCCATCGATAAATTGACAGCCCCTAATGACTTTATCTTGGCTGAAATCCATTATTAGGACACTTTTGTATCTGCTTTACTTAGTCAACTGACAATGACTGGAATTCTTGTGGCTGTCTGGTTGGCGATAAACTGTAGGTACCTAAATTTATACAAGGTGGTGCAAAATTAATCATTTAAACAATTAAGTTTTTGAATAACTTTTTTACCAAATAAAAACAAATATTTTGAGTAATGGAAATCCTTATTTTGACCTTTACGCGCTTGGTTGTCTATCTAGTTCACAAGTGCCAAAGATGATTGACTTACAAGTAATTTGCAAGAGTTATAAACTTTCCGTTAGGGTAAGTAATTTTGCGCCACTCTATGCTACACTAGGCAACGAAACCAAAGAAAACATATTAATCTTTACTAATGTTCTACAGGATTACCAGGAAATTCGTCCCAGATAATTAAGAATATTATTATCCCTATAATTATTTAAACATGGTTGGGTGGTTAATTTAAGTGGTGGTTCTCCAAGAATCCCTTTAGCGCTTCAGCACCATTTTTTGCCACTTCCTCGCTATCAACAAGTTATACGGGTTATTCCTTCTTGAATATATCCAGTTGTGCGATTGAAAAACCTTATAAGAATGTTTACGTCTGGATCGGCCAGCTCTTCGCGATTCATAGGTAATTTGAGGAGATCCCAAGAATGCTACCCATGATAGGCCCCCTCTCACTCCCGTCACTGCCATAAAAGAGGGATTTAAAGAAATAAAAACGAGAGTATTATCCACAAATGTAGTCTTCATTTACTCGGACAGTCAAGCAGCAATAAAAGCGCTGGAATCAAAAACGCACTCGTCAAAAACAGTTCTAGAATGTTTTAAACTACTAGATGACGTATGTAAGTGCTACAAGGTGCAGGAACATTGCAGGAAACTGTAAGGCGGATGAACTTGCAAGAACCGGTACAACGCTGGATCTCAAACCGGATAAGGCGCTGATACCCATGCCCATAGCCACTTGTAAATTACTTATAGACAGGGAAACCATCAAAGAGGTAAATACAAGCTGGCAAAACCTCACAACATGCGAACTAAGCAGACAGACATGGCTGAACTGGAACAGCGGTCGATCGAAGATCTTACTAAGATTCAACAGAGAAGCTATAAGAAAAATGATAGGTGCATTAACTGGTCATTGTTTAATAGGCAGCCACGCTAGAAGGTTAGGACTCCCGTACCTCGATTTCAGTAGAAGCTGTCTTAATACAGAAGAAGAGGAAACAGTCAGACACCTTTTATGTGAGTGTGAAAGCCTAGCTATGAGAAGGCTGCGCACTCTTGATACAGCATTTCTAACCGATGTAGCGGATATAGCCCACCTAAAACTAACGAAGCTCTGCTCGTTTATTAAAGCAACCGGATGGTTTGAAAAGGAACACGTAGATTAAGGATAAGCTCCAGTGGTATCACAATGGACCTGCGGAAGGTCTAAGTGTGTCTTACGACAACCGCCCTACCTACCTACGGGGTATCTTGCCAGTTCGTTTGCTTTTTCATTTCCAATGTCCCGGAACCCAGATTTAGGTTACGTTAACAAAGCGGTACTTACACCAGAAGGGTAACTTTATGGTTTTCGCTCAAGGTGCTAAAGCTATTCTTGCTTTCTTCCACCAGTTTAGAAGTTGTTGTGGCCGAATCCAGTACCATAACAACTTGACTATCCGAAAGAATAGCGGTATTACCATTATGAGAAGTCAGCGATAAAGCTTCCCCTATTGCCACCATTCGAAAAACGCACAGATTTTTCAGTTCTAACTCTACAAGAAAATATACGTGATACAATACCATAATCCATTTTTGAACCATCTGTATAGACTGTATAACCAGGAACCCAAATAAGCTTAATATAGAAATATGTGGGTGTGGTCAAAAGAGTAGTCCGACATTCCCTCGACTAAATTCAAATGCATCAACAACGAACTCAGGGACCTAATTACCACTTGGCTGTCGGAGAAAATGTTTACCCCTCTGACGTATTTACACAAGTAAGCAACCATTCAACTGCTTCTTTGATTGCGCCTACCTCCGCCTAGAATGCACTGCAGTGGCCCGGTAGCCAGAATTTGATTTTGATGATAACCCCTTGCAAAACACTCCTCCACCATCCTTTTCGTGAATCTTATCTGTGAAACAGTTAACATGGCCCTGTCTCCAAATACTACACCCAGGCCACCTTTCCCCTTAAGGGAATAGGAGGGATAGAAAATATCTTGCTCGAACTCTGTGAGGGTGTGCATTAAGCATGAAACCATGAAGACAAACTCACATTTTTAAGGATGAAAAAGTGTTCGCAACTTAAGTCCAACTTGTAGTTCAACTCTAAGCGCGGGGACCCATCTTCTGCTAATGATGCCCTTGCATTTATACAAGCCGAGCCAATTTACTTAAATTTTATTGCGATTTTCAAATTTTAGTTAATTTGAGTAACAACTTCACGTAACTTGTCACAATTACCCAGATCATCTAAGGCGAAGGTGATTTTTCACAAACTTTATAATAAGATATGTACATCTATTTTTGTGCAAGATTAATCACTTAGCTGCGCGTGATTTGTAGATATCGTGAAAAAAATTACACTAATTTGTGCCAGTGCAGCCACAAATCACTATAACAACCACAGCAAAAGCGTGAAACGTAGAGAAACTCAGTCTGCATGCCCACAAATAACAAATAACTGTATAAATACAACAAACATTTACAGTGTTTTGCACTAACAAAATTGTATGCTCATCATTCAAAAGTTCAAACGGTAAAATGACAGATGTTCATTGGTAATTTGTGAAACAGATTGCATTTGACATCGATACCAAAGTAGCAAGGCTTCAAATTGAGCTAGATTCATAACTAAGAGTGGGATTTGTACAATACATAAGTATGTATAGTATGTACATGTATGCGTGTGTGAATATGAAGCAGAAAAGCAGTGAGGCAGTAAAGATGTAAAGCGTCGTAATTGATTCAACACAAAACAGCTTTTGTGGATGGCAACGTACTGACAAGTTCAATAACGCAATCAAAGACGACGAATGATGTGATCGGAGCACAATACAGGGTAATGCAATATTTGTATACTATATATACAATGTGAGTTGAAAAATATGGATTCAAAGGTAAATGGAGCGGGACATGTTGATATGAATATGTGGCAAGTATATGGCAAGATCATGAGCTGCACTTTTATAGTACAACATATATTATAAGTGGAATAAAAATAACAAGATGTATAGAAATACGCGCAAAAACATGGAAAGAATAACAACATAATATGATTTCTTACTAGACTAGGATATATGGTGTATAGATAGCAATACAATGAGTAAGCAAAAGTATGAATATAGAATATTCTTCAAGTTACTCTTACTTAAGTTGCCGCGAATTGAAGCTGAAATCAAGTTCTAGCTACTGGCAGCTTTGACCACAGTTCACTGATCAATTCATCGACCCAATTTTTGAAAGATAATTCCCTCTTGAGTGTCTTATCCAGCATAAGTCGTAATAGAAAAATAGTGTTCGTCACTTTCGTGTATACAGATACTTCACACCCCAGTAATCACGATCTCCAGCTCATATTTTTCTATTTGCTCATATTTCATTAGCCCACATACATAGCGAGGAATATGATTAAATATATATATATATACTTATATATGTAAATGGAGGAACCTACAGTTTCCTATTGCATTTCTTGGTTGATATGGGTGATGAGCCTTTTCATTGTAGAAATACACCTGGTGGTTTGTCTGCCGAGAAGCGACCGTTTTTTGAGAAAATATTTTTGATGTTTTGTTCCGCAGTTTTGAATCTCTGCAGTTCCGAAGAGTAGTCACGCACCAACTCAATCGACAACGGCGGCCGGAATAACATGACTAAATACTCCATAAATTGTATAAGAAAATTGAGAACGCAATCGACTGTAGACTAGTTCGGGATGGCAGAGTATTGACAATATAAATTGTATGTCAAAGGTACGTCTGATACCAATTGGTTTAACGTGCAGGCATTTTCAAATGTCTTAAAGTATTATACACCTTTAATATGAGGAAGTTTGGACGGTCGACACAAGTAAGGCTGGAGTTCATAGCAAAGCCAAGATTTGTAACTTTCGTAACAAATTTAAGGTGTCTGTCACCAACGTAAAGAAAAGGAATAAATGTAGAATTAGTGTAAGGCCTAATTGAGGCCAAGCGTTAACAAGAGGCGAATGATGAACCAATTGGTATAAATAAACATAAAGAATCACAGATCACGCGTAACTACTGTCAAACTAAAAACATAATTTTTTCAGTATTCATTGACATTTCATGGAAATCCTTACGCCTCAACAACGTTTTCAAATCGTACAATTGTATTACGAAAATCGACGCTCTGTGAAGAGTGTTCATCGCGCGCTCAGGCCAACTTATGGAGTTCACCTATGAGGCCAAGTTTTTTCTTAATGGCTACGTCAATAAGCAAACTTGCCATATTTGGGCTGAAGAGCAAACCGAAGCCGTTCAACAACAGCCATTGCATCCATTAAAAACAACCGTTTGATGCGGCATATGGGCTGGAAGAATCGTCGGACCATATTTTTTCAAATACGAGACTGGAGCCAATGTAACAGTGAATGACAAACGCTATCGCGCTTTGATAAACGACTTCTTGATGCCGAAAATTTAAGCTCGTTATCTCCACAACATTGGGTTCATTTACTGAGCCGTCGTTTCGGTGACCAATTTATCACTCGTTTTGACCAGTGAATTGGCCACTAAGATCGTTGGATATCACACCTCCTATTTGTGGGGGTATTTACTTATAAAGTCTAAATGGTTTGTGGATAAACCAGCTCCACGAGATACCGACCGAAGTCCTCCAGTGAATCCTTCAAAATTGGTATTTACGGAGCGCCGAATTACGGTGCAGTTGTGGTCAACATTTGAAAGGAATTATCTTTAAAAATATATATGAATGGTTCTATATAAAAATAATAAAGATTACCTCATGAATTTTAATTTGATTTGTTTTATTTCAATTTAAACTCCGATACCTCTAAATTGCTCACCTTTTATGTTGGTAGGGCTGGGAAGGAGCTGGTAAAAATTACACTGGTCTAGAAGCACTTAATGAGTATTAGTAAGACCGCGTTCATACAGGGAAACATGCGTTGCATCAACTCGTTACATTCTGATGCTCGTTTGTGTTCTTGTTCTTCTCAATGTTATTGTTGACTGTAGGCTAAACACTAAAAAATTGCAAGTAACGGAGCTGCCGTTTGTGAACACGACTGTCAATGCCAAAAGAGAATTCGCAAATTTGAAGCAACTAAAGTCTCCTTGTATGCACGTGATCTAATGAAACTCTCTTAAAAGAGAGTTGCTAGAATACTTTCCATTCCCAGTGAGTTACACCAGTTTTATGAGTTATAACCACACACGCTAGAGACGAATCTTACTCGATATCTTCGTTATTGCTTTCCCATGCAAATTTTTCGTTAAGTGAGCAGAGTTCAGAGATAGCGAACAGAGGCGCCTATATATTTTACAAATATGTAGCTAACACACAAGACTCGTCACGGTTAAGACCTGAACCATTCTTGAAGCCCGAGGGGTGAAGATGGGAGTTTGGGTAGACGATTTTGATAAATAAAGCTTTATATCATCCACATGGCATAGGGAATTTTTACATGAATAGGCTAATTCCCAGCGGTCCGAGATTTGAGCCTTAAGGTAGGCCTGATAAAAATGACTTTCGCTGAGCGAGCACAGAACTAATTTTTGCACGCTGACTTCTGGCTGTTAGATAACTTCTCTTAACTTCACTGTATATCATCCAATCATCCTAAATATTGTCCACAATGAATTTAATTTTTTTTATCACTTCATCGCTTTTCTAACTTAAAAAATTACAGCAAAACAAATGATGAAAACTTGAGAACTCCTGAAAATTAGAACGCGCGTTGAGGTTGCGATGAAGCATGACGTTTCAAGGTTAAGGTGTCTCAAACTTCGGTCTGATTTTTGATAGTTGTTTTTTGTTGCTCGATTGCTTGATTTTCTTATGAATGGACAAGTACTCGGAATGAGTAAGTCTAACTCAGAAATAAGCTAAATCTAAGTAGAGTTTGAATTTTTGTAAAACTTTTACCAACAATATTCTTTTATGAAACAATTTGAAATCCAAAAACATTTTCAATTGTCCAAATAGTTAAAACTTGTGGTAGTACTTTTTTAAATTAAAAATTGAACAGGTCCGATATTTCCAAAGGCACTTTAATAAAAATTTAACACAATATACGCAATTTAAAACATTTTCATTGTCAAAAAAATTTTAAAATTTGGCTAAAAAATATCATTTGATATTTTGCGTATAATATTGAAAACGCAAATATATGAAAATAGCTACATATATATGTCTTTTAATATTCTCCTTGGAAGTCAATAGACTTCCGCATTCGCTTGAGCCAATTTTCATAATACTTTTGCTCTTTAAAAGCTTCAGGCTTTGAAAAACGTTAACCTCGCATTTTATTTTTGATGTTTGGGAACAAAAAGAAATCATTAGGGGTCAAGTTAGGCCTGTAAGGTTGATTACCCATTACTTCGATCTTTTGAGTGCTCAAACTCTCTCTTGTGTGATCCGATACGTTGGCTTGGTGAAGAATGGTTCGTCTTCGACGGTTGATTTTCCTTAATTCTCTGAAAATTGCTGGCAAACAAATGCTTGTTTACCACTTAAAAATTGGATGTTTTAATTTAATCAAGTGATACAGTTACATCATGACAAACGTTTTCGAAAAAACAGTCCACAATTTGCTTTGAGGTGGTTTTTCCACGAACAACTTTTATTGGATTAAGCTCGATTGAGCAAGTAGTTTTTTTTTTCTCGCACACATAGATCTAAGACTCGTCACCTATTATGATTCCATAGAGGTGCTTTGAACCACATCGGCTGAGTGTCGTCAATATTTATTTACACCAATCGAGACGAGTCTTTTTACGATTGTCAAATTAAACGATATTGAACGAGAACAAATCATTTTGACGACCAAATATTTATGCAATATTGGATATATGCTGGGGCTAGTAATGCTCAAGGAAGCCTCAGTCTCGCGATATGTGACATTACGATCTAGAGGAATCAATTGACGCACACGAGCGGTTGCTTCTGGCACAACAACCGTTTTTGGATGGCTTTTGCGAAATTCATCCTAAAAGGATCGACGTCGTACCAGTGTTTCACTGTGGCTAAAGGCAGTGCTTCAACGCCAAAGGCCATGCAGATGGCAATTTCTACTCCTTCTTGATTGGTGCGAAAGCCGCTTACGTGATTTTAGCCCAGTTTAACCAAGCCCGCCAGTCATTTCTTTTTCATGCTAACCAGCGCCAGTTGGGTACTCCAAATGCAGCCAAGCACTTCTCCAACTGATCTTTCCAACTCCCTTCGGACGATATAACCCAACTAGCGAAAGCACAGCCTGGTTGGCAATTTAGTAAGGGTAATAACTCGAAAACTGGCAGTACTACGTTTTTTCCATTTATGCTCCGCTATTCAAAGCGACGACAGAGAATGAATGAGAACTGTTCAAACTCGTCAAAAAAATGTCCTGGAACTAAATTCGTTATATCCTGGACTTGAAATTTAATTTTTTCAACTTTTTATTCATTTCATAATTCCTACCCTGTAATGGCGTTTTTCAAGCTAAAACAGCAGGTGTATTATTCACTTTAATTTGCTCCAATTAACACAATCATTTTTACTTAAACACACACACAAATGTAACGAGCAAATCATGAATATCTTTACATAATACAAACATCTCGAACTGGTGCAGCTCAGCTCGGCTACTACGAATAATTATTTATGTATTGAAATAATAAATGCCACATCACCACAATTACACACACACATACACGCACACATCTATGAAGATATGTATAATGCATATGCGATTGAAAGCCGTCTATCATCAATAATCACGTATTTTCGCGTATATGTATGTAGTAACAACAACAAATATAGTAGTAATATAATAAGAGCATTAGCGAATCATGTCGGATGCACAGCAACAGCTAATTACGCCGCAATTGAGACACTTATTTATGTAGACATAAGAGTAGCAACATTAAATAGCGACTGCAATGACAACAACAACCAGTATTCGTAATCAATAGTAAATATGTGATCGAGAGTTACCTATGTGACTTTGGACTAAGGCATCGTCGTACGAACTGAACGACTGATCATATTAGTGATTTTAGCAAAGCGGTGCCTTTGTAAGTTGGCCGGGTGAGTGTGTGTGTCTAATATATTATGTGTGTGTATTAATTTACAAGCGCAAGTGATTGTAAGTGATTCCGATGCACTAACTGATCTAAATATTTTTAAGGCACATAGTTAAAGCACGTTGTAATAGCTTAGATGCTTACTTTGCACTAATAGCGTAGAATTACTCGAAATGTCAGTTGAGTGCGATGGAAGTGCTTCAAATTAACTTAAGTGGTTGCTTAGGTTGTAAGAGTTCAGAACCAGTACTATACTCGTGCGAATAACAAAAAAATAAGCTTTCATGATTCTCTGCATTCACGCATTTAAGCTTTTTTTTTAAGTTATATAAATGGTATTCAAAAGACGCACCTAGATGTTGCTTTAAAATAAAATACAGGGTGAACGATATGAAGTGTTACCAACTTCACACTGCTTGTATCTGTAAAACAGCTCATGACATCAACGTCAAAATTGTTCTAATGACAGTTCAATATATTCTTTATAAGCCATCAAAAGCATTTGCGTCTCAGTTTTGTCGAATTTTTTTCTCCGTGATGGAATTCAAACGTAATAGTGTGATTGCGTTATATATGGCTGGAAAATCACAACCAACCATTGTTCGTGAGCTCAGTCACCTCAAAGTGAATAAAATGTTTGTGTATCGCACTATAAAACGTTACAATAATACTGGTAGCATTGCAAAACGCTATGGAGGTGGACCAAAACAAACCGCATCAACGCCAGAAATGGTTCGGAAAGTAAAGACTCGACTTGAACGAAATCCACGTCGAAGTGGAAGAAGAAGTTCCTAATTGAGCAGTTCATAATCACTCAAAACGATCGTATTTACTTGACCGAACGCTCATACGAGAATTTGAGCCTACGTATGGCCACTCGAAGCAATTTCCCATCGCAAGTAATGGTTTGGGCCGCAATGACCGCTGATGGACGCTCTCCAATCGTTTTTATCGAGCCTGGTGTCAAAGTGAATGCGACTTATTATCGGGAAAGTGTCCACCCTTCATTTCGTCCACACAATGACTTTCGAATTCGCCAGACACAAATCCGATAGACTATTCCATTTGGTCCATTTTGGAGAGTAAGGTGAGGACTAAAAAATATGCCAGTATGAATGCGCTGAAAAAAGCGATTATACGAGAGTGGCCCAAAATACATCAAAATCACATTCGTGCAGCATGCAACTCATTTTTTGACCGTTTGAAGGCTATAGTCAAGGCAAAAGGTGCTCATATCGAGCTAAAGTGCATATACCTTCTGCTCAAATATGAACGAGACGGTATCAATAAAACGGTCCGCGGATGACATATGGCAAAAATAAATTTGTTCTACGTTATAAGCTTACATGGCAAATTTCAGCGTGATATGTCACATAGTTTGTTTTCTGTGCTACTGTAACCAAGTCAAGCTCGAGTGTGTTCTTCGAATTTAACGAAGGAAATTCAAGTTGAACAAAGAATTTGTTTGAAATTTTGTTATTCCAACAAAATTTCGGCTTCAGACGCCTTAAAAATGTTGCAGACAACCTATGGAGACTCTGCTCTATCGCGTGCACGTCTCGTTCATATTTGAGTATAAGGTATATTAAAATTGTAATCATTTTTGAACAATTTTGCTTTGAAATCAATAAAAACTAATATCACACAAAAAGTTATGGTGTTTTGAATAGGTAACTCTTCATATCGTTCACCCTGTATATAAAAACTTAGATTCTTTCAGGTTTTATGTGAAAAATTGTATCACTTAAATGTTCACCATGAGCACGTCTACAGGTTAAACTCGTCAAACATTCGGCTCATGAATGCCTAGTTGTTAAGACCGTGGACATATCGGAGCTGAAAGTTGTTTAGCAACACTTTACGCCACAGCAGCAATATTCTCAACAGAACTTTCAGTGTTTGGTCTGCCAGTCTTTTTTATATATTATCTTCGACAGATCCAGCAGAATCCAGCTCCAAACATGGGACTAGGTCCGATGAAATTTACATCTGCCCCTTTTTTGCTTGAAAGGCTGCCTTTTCGTTGCCGTCATATCCCTCATGTCCTGGTACCCAAATTAATGAGACATTGTTTTTGGATGCCAGGTTATTGAGTGCCTTGTGGCATTCTAAGAGAGTTTTTGAGTTGTAGGTATAGCTATCTAAGGCTTTTAGAACTGATTGGCTGTCCGAGAGTATTCTAATCTTTACTCTCTTGTGGTTTCTAAGTTGCATGATGTTTGCTGCTTCCATTATTGCGTATAATTCCGCTAGCAAAATGGTGGTGTCCCTGGTGAGAGTGAATGATTTGTGGATTCTGGGCCCCACTACTCCACCTTAAGGTGTTTTTGATCCATCAGTGTACCATTTTTGTGAATCATCATTCATCCATTTTGGGTTTGTTTTCCACTCGTTCCTCGCAGGCAAGGTAACTGTGTATCCTTTTGTGAAACAGAGGGTTGGGTCAATGTGGTCTGAAACTTGAGCCATACTTATGATGTTTTTGACTTTATTTAGGATACTTAGGTGACCGGTAAGGTTGCCTAATTTGAAATTTTCTTTCATGTGTAGCATGAGTGCTTGCGTAGCTGCTTCCTCTTGGATTGCTATATGAAGTGGTGGGAGATTAAGGAGTGCTTCCATGCCAGCTGTTGGGGTAGTTCTCATAGCCCCTGTGATGGATAGGCAAGCAAGCCTTTGTACTTTTCCCAGTTTGGTTATGATTGGTCTAACCATTTGGGTGTATATCCAGAGGGCCATGCTGGGGCTGAGGCCCCATTATCTCTCTAGTAATTGTTTGGTTGTCCACAAAGATTTCGTGCCTTTTTTTGTTATATTATTTATAAATATGGGACTCCTTTAGTTCTATCACTGTTTCGTTTAGTTTCAATATAGGAAACTCCAACTTTCTTTTTCTTGTGAAGGGGATAATTGTGGTTTTCTTAGGGTTGGTCGACAGCCCCTCCTTTTTACACCATTCCCATGTTGCGTTCAAGGCATTTTGCATTAAGTCTGTTAGTGTCCTTTCATGGTTGCCTTTTATTATAACAGATATGTCATCTGCATAACCAATGGTTATAAATCCCTTGTTTAGGTGCTGCACCAAGTCATCAACTAGTAGGGACCATAGCAGTGGAGAAAGAACTCCTCCTTGCGGACATCCCTTTACTGTTGGGACATTAAGTTCAGCTTGGCCTAACGAGGCTTTAATAATCCTCTGATTAAGCATTTGGCTTATCCAATGTGTTAATATTGGGTGTGCACCTCTTTTTTCGAGTGCTGTTTCCATGGATTGTAATTTGCGTTGTCGAAGGCTCCCTCTATGTCCATAAAGGAACATAGGGCTATTTCTTTTTGATTTAGAGCCTTTTCTATATTTACAACGAGTGTGTGCAGTGCTGTGACTGTGGATTTCCCTTTTTGGTAAGCAAATTGCAGCTTATGAAGGAGTTTTTTGAAGATTACTTCTTCTCTTAGATGGTATTCGAGTAGTTTTTCCATTGTCTTTAGCATGAACGACGATAGACTGATTGGTCTGTAAGATTTTGGAGAATCAGGGGGTTTGTTACCTCCCTTAGGAATAAATATTACCTTCACTTTCTCCATATCTTTGGGAATGTATTCCAATATTAGACTAGCTCTAAAGATTTTCACCATGACTCGGATCAGTTCCACAGTGCCCTTGGATAGAAGTGCTGGGAATATTCCATCCGGGACTGGTGATTTAAAGGGTTTAAAGGAGTTAATTGCCCACTTTACCGTTTCAAAATTTATGATTTTATAGACAAATGAGACCGTCGATCTCCGTTGATGGTGAGTTACCATGTCTAGACTATTGTCGATTGATAAGTCATGACTTTTACAATCTGGGAAGTGAGTCTTTAGAAGAAGCTCTAGTGTTTCTGAGAATGTGTTGGTAATAGTTCCGTTTGGATCTTTTAGTGTGCCTATGGGACTTGAGTCACCTTTGGATAGTGATTTTTGAATGGAAGTTTGTTAGGACGGATATCTTACTTTTTCTCATAGCTACTGCCTTAGTTATACCTGTGTGAAGAAAAAAATATTCCATAGTCACATTGCAATCTTGTAATCGTCCGTCAGGATGGCAAACGCATAACCAGATTGCACATGCTTTTCTGGTTTCGAAGGCGTATTTTGCCAAGTTTTATATCTACCTTGAAGCCTAGAAGCTGCCCGTCAACTCCAAGAAATTCATGCGGGTTGAATTGTCAGCTAATAACATTGAAATTTTATTGAAACTGAATTACTTCGTGCGGCCATACTATAAGTATACTCGTATTATATATCTCCATATTAACATACCATCTCCAAGTTAATTGAGGCTGGCCCCTCTAACGCCTTGTGAATTTCACTGCAAACTGAATGAGTTAGACGAAAGGTGTTATCGAAGCGTGTGTCCGATCCATTTGTACTTGCTGCGCATCATTTCCTTTTCAATTCATACTGAATATATATATATTTATAATTGGCGCGTATACCCTTTTTGGGTATTTAGCCGAGCTCTTCCTCCTATTTGTGGCGTATTCTTGATGTTGTGGCACAAGTAGAGGGACCTAAATTTTTAATTCGGAGTCGGCATATATAGTTTTTATGAAGAGCTTTTTTATGGTACTTAATTAGTGGTTGTTGCATTATTTTTATCATCAAAACTATATTACTATCACTCGAATACAGACTCTTCTAACTTAAACACTTCATCACTAATATCAGAGAGTAGATATCTTTTTCTCCACTTTCATTTACAAGAGCTCTATATCTTCGTTTGGCAAATATCTGGGTTCATTATATTAGTTGTTCTTTTTTAGTTTTTTTGCCTACAAGTATCTTACTCCCCATTGAGTTAAAATTAATTACGTCGGTCCCAAAAAGTCAACTTAAAGTAATTTTCCCAACAAAAGGTATGTAACGACGCTTGAAGGTATCGAACGTAACTTTTTAAATAAAATCCAGAGCAAATATTTTTATGCCACCAACATAGTTTAAGTATATGAAATTAAAGATGTGCCCAGAGTCTAGGAATTTGATCAATTTCGGGCCAAACGTCTCCATAAAATTTCAAGAAGATTGTAGATAATGTTGCGTTATCAACGATTAAAGCAGATAAAGATTAATAATTAATTAATTTAATTTTATTGAAAAACATATTTCATTCCATTGAAATAAAACACACGCAAATACAAGTTTCAAACGTTGTGTAAAGCTTTTAAACTTTCATCAAATTTCCATCAAAATTTCACACTTTTCGTGCAGAATCAAAGCGAATGCAGCACATTTTTTTCAAGTGAGGAACATGCGCAACCCCGCCTAAGGGAAGAATTATAAAAAATCAACGGGGTTTTTTGGCAACTCTAACTTGCGCTTTATTTTACTAAAATTGAATAAACTATAAAACTGCGAACCGAAAATTTTAAAAAAAAATGTTACATGGCATTTTGACGAAAAGGTTGTGTAATTTTTCTAAATTTTGCATAAGACTTCAAAATTGAGTTTCTATAACTTATGTTAAACAATACGCTATACTTTTATAAATATACTTTTTGCCACTGGTTCTAATTTATATAATATACAATCTGATGAGAAAATTATGTGCAACAATTTCGGAACTCAAAATCGGCCGGGTTCCCGGGACTAACATCCCTAGTGCTTATACGAGCATTAAAGTAATCGAGTTTAAATTTATGTAAGAGACTTGGCTGCCTTTCCAAAATGTAATACCAGCAGTGAACCATAACTTTGGAAACTCAAGTCACAAATCATTGAAATTTCGAGTGAGAAGGAGTATGCAAAAGGGAGTATGGTGGCGTGCTTTTTAGTAAAATTTTCATCAGAAAAAAACAATCAAACAATTTGAGATAGCTTCGGCTAATAAAGCAATCATTTTCCAAATTTATATTGTAAATGAAATGTTGTAAGAACACAAATATCCACTTATTGACTATTCTCACACTTCACTAAAAGCTACGCCGAGTATATAAAGTCTCGTTCTGCGCAAACGAAGGCAATTCTTCATTTATTTATTCTTTTTTTCCTGCAACATAAATCTTTAAAAGCGGCAAAATTCTGAAATGGTTATGGACTTGCCCTTTTAATTGTTAACAATAGTTAACTGTACATTCTTCTTTAAGTGCATTGCAAAATACATATGTTAACCTGCATATGTACATATGTATACATATGTATGTATATGTGTCCATTTGTCTGCATTACTCACCACCTGTGATTTATGACAACTCAACAATAAAAAATTCTAAAATAAAATAAATTTCCACTTTTTATTGGTAGCACTTTTTTCCTCCTATTCTCATTTATGTATATGGGTGCGCTTTGTTGCAGCTTATGAAATTAGTTCAATAATTTATTACCGCGCATGACATGAAGTGCGAAGTTCTTTGGCATACCTTTCAGTTACACAATAAGTTCGTGCCTTAACTCTTTAGATATTTTGTGGCAAAGCGAAGTTATGGACGCAGGAATGTAGTTATGTAAAATCTGTATTGGAAGTGACCCTGTAGGAAAATTCACTGTAACCCCATAACGCATTCATATCCAGCTGTCTATTGATCTCTTTCTTTTTTCTATACATGAATGCAAACAGCTGAGAAATTTTACAAGGCTAGGAGACTTTCATAAAAATTTTCCAGAAATGCCTCCTTCGCATTTACTAAAGGTTTGCTACTAAAAAGTGGTTTAAAAATATTCCTCACATTGAGTGAGCCGCATGCCAACAGGGTATAGAAAGAATTTCAGTGAACTTCAAATCACTTGATGATATCATTTAAGTAATTTACTATTGTCGTGATATTTATTTGCCAGTTATATACAATATTTGCTTAGTTTGTGGAGTAAATTTATTGCATAATTATTTCAAAAGAAAATGTTCGTTTTAAAAATGCTTTATTTATATTATATTTAAGTTGGGAGCAGTAATTTTAACATTGCTTTCTAGTAACTCCAATGCTGGGATAAAAATACTGAAGCCATTCCCCCACTGTTTGCTATTTCTGTCCGCTTTTGTGTCAATTAGAAAGATACAAAACTTTGAAAGATTTCATTCGGTCGACTATAACTTTTTTTCTTGTTTTTTTTTTAATCTGCTCATTTATTTTTTCTGATGTGGAAAGAAAATTTATGAGGAAATAGCCTTGGGACTTTTTTAATATAATATAAAAGTGGTCATGCATGAAAGAGATAAAAATTTGTTAACTAGAATTTCCTTACCGCACCCATAGTAAAAACAAAATATTTTATCTCGGTATAAAAAATGTGTGTACTTTACATTTCGCATTTTTCATTTGTGTTTGCTTTAGTTTATCCCACTTATTAATTATTTTTATAAACCAACTTTCGAAACTGCTGGGAATTCATAGTAAACATTACACTACACAATTTTGCCATATTAAGAAAAAGTACTTCCATATTCATTTCTTCTGGTACAAAAAGCTCGTGAACAGAGTGGCAATTTAGGAACATGATACAATAAGCTGATAAATAATAGCTCTGTTGTTGTTGTTGTTGTTGTTGAAGCAGTTGAGTATTTCCAAATAGTGACCAGCACCGTTTTACTACCACTGTCCCCGTGTAATGCTGTTTTTATATTCTAAGTGAGATCTATTTAATAAGGTCCAAGTACAGGATTGCCAATATTCGACGAACCCATTTGGCAACCCTGTATCTTTTGACAGAGACGTCAGATCGCTTAATGACATACCGCGTTGGAAGCGTCAGTCCAAGCAGATTTTTGCCATGGAACAGTGCACGCCACACGAGCGCTCTCAAATTGTTGAAATTTACATTCAACAAAAGAAGTCAATTGTGAAAACTCAACGTGCGTATAAAAAATTAAAGAATGTGAAAAGTGCGCCTTCTAAGAACACCATTAAACGTTTGTACGAAAGGTTTTCGACTGGTGATGCTCTTTCTAATCCAAAGAGGCCAAATTACTCTTGTACGGGCCAGTGTTGAGACGTCGCCAAGGACATCCCAAAATCACCGTTCTCAGCAGTTGGGCATTGCTCGAACCACTTTACGACGAATTAATCGCATTGATTTGCATTTATTCCCGTATAAGATTCAATTTACGCAAAGATTGCTGCCTGCGGACAACCCTCGTCGATTGGAATAGGCCCTAAAATACATGGGTCCGTCGAATATGGGCAACCCTGTATAGCAGCAAATTCTTCATCTCGATGTCTGAGATCTCATTAATTTGCTGCAAGAAAGGCTTACTGAAAAAGCGAAGTCGTGACCTTGCCAGCCCTGGACATTCACATAATAGGGGAAAAGACTTTCCTTCGCCCCTTCCGCTTGACAGCATCTGCAGATGGGATTGAAGAGGAGGTTGACACTGGCTGCATGCTTCCCTACTTCCCAATGGCATGTAAGGGTTGCATTAATGCGTAATGGCCGAGAGCATCCTAACAGGTCATTCGTACTTTGGATTTTATGCGACGGCCATATGTTTTTTTTTGTAATACATGTAGTTAATTGCTTCCATCTTTTTTCGGCTAAAGCATGATAGTGTGAAGCAATGGATGCTTTTAATGGGTGGAGTGAGGTGGAGACTGTCACTGCCTCTTCTATTTCTAGTGTCGTACCTTTTCTTGCTAGCTCATCCGCTATCTCATTACGCCGTATGTTTCAATCCGATGACTAAGTAATTCTAGTCCTTCTCTACACTGTAAGACTAGCTTGGATGAAATGGAGTTGGAGTTTAAGGTCTTGATAGCTGCTTGACTGTCTGAAAAGATAGCTACTCTTGCACCAACTTCATTGTAGAGTTAAAGTGATTTGCATGCTTCTCTGATCGCTAGAAAGTCTGCCTGGAGCACGCTGGCCTAGTCAGGAAGTCAAATTGACTGAAATAGGTTGAGTAGCTGCGAATGGAAGCCAGCTTCCACGCCACAGTTCATCTTAGAACCATCAGTGTATATTTCAATGTCGTATCTTCCAATCACCTTCCCTTTGTTCCATTCGGCTCTTGGTGGAAAATGTACCGTAAAGGCTTTCTTGAAGTTAAGGCCCGGGACTGTATAGTCTAATCTATTCTTGAGCAGCGGTGATTATTCTATTTTTAGGCATGTTTTCTATCCATTCGTGTGCCTAACATATTAAGGGACTCAATTATGGATCTTGTGCTAACATTGTTGAACGCCCCTACTATGTCGAGAAAAGCAACTTAGTGAGTATTGTTTGTATTCTATGCTCCTCTCAGTCATACTTACAACCTCATGAAGAGGCATCTCTGTGAAGTTTCCTTTGAGGTAGGCATGTTGGGATGATGAAATCGTTGTGCTTGTTATCTTCTCTCTAAGATATACATCCAACACTCGCTCTAGAGTTTTGAGAGTAAAGGATGATAAGCTGATGGGTCTGAAGTCTTTCGCTATAATATGACCGCGTCTACTAGCTTTGGGGATAAAAATCACCTTAACCCTCCTACAGCTTTTTGGGTTATGCCCTAGCATAAGACTTTTTTTGAAAAAGACCTCCAGCCACGGAATAGCTCTACTTCCACTTTGTTTGATTACCAAACAGATTTTCGGCAGAAAACAGATTTACTTTAATATAACTTAACTTAATTCAAATAAAAAACTGTAGCCGAATGGGTTGGTGCGTGATTACCATTTGGAATTCACAGAGAGGTCGTTGGTTCGAATCTCGGTGAAAGCAAAATTAATAAAAACATTTTTCCAATAGCGGTCGCCCCTCAGCAGGCAATGGCAAACCTCCGAGTGTATTTCTGCCATGAAAAAGCTCCTCACAAAAATATCTGCCATTCGGAGTCGGCTTGAAACTGTAGCTCCCTCCATTTGTGGAACAACATCAAGACGCACACCACAAATAGGAGGAGGAGCTCGGCCAAACACCTAACAGAAGTGTACGCGCCAATTATTTATTTTTTTTTTATTAGAAGTCAAATGAAAAGTGCAACTATGTTTTTGGATTCATCGCTATTTATGAATTAAAATTGGAACAAAGGGATATAAAATCAACGAAAAAATAATAAAAACATTGTTTCCAGGAGCTTCCAGGAGCTTCACTCAAATGACCACACTGACCGTCTAGATATGAAAATGTTCGTAAGGTACTTTCTCGGCACAACGTGTTTTTTGGGCACTTCTTATATTGCCAGCGAACACTTGAATGGCTAATGACACACCGCAACTATTTTTCAATTTTAGCGGGATAGTGTCCATTTCCATTTAGACAACCGACCACCGTCGCAGTCTGGCTCCATTTATTTTGTACACTGTGATATACAGGGTTGGCCATCTTAAACTGACCCATGTGATTATTAAAAAAATATGGAAAAAGAAACATTTTTTTGTGTTTCATTGTGAAAAACATTTAATTTAGTTCAAGGAGATTCGTTTACATCACTTTTTGAATATGATATCGCGCAAGTGGTCGCCCTTAGCACGTATTTGGATATGTACAGGGTTGGCCATCTTAAACTGACCCATGTGATTATTAAAAAAATATGGAAAAAGAAACATTTTTTTGTGTTTCATTGTGAAAAACATTTAATTTAGTTCAAGGAGATTCGTTTACATCACTTTTTGAATATGATATCGCGCAAGTGGTCGCCCTTAGCTCGTATAGCGTAATGTGCCCGTTTTTCGGCGTTTTCCATAGTTTTGGCCAGCGTCTCGGCCGATATGGCGGCTATGTCCCGTCGGATATTGGCCTTAAGTGCGCCTAGTGTCTTTGGCTTGTTGACGTAAACCTTAGATTTCAAATTACAGTAAAAAGTTATAGGGTTACTCAATGGGTCAGTTTAATATGGCGAACCCTGTATATGGATAATATCACGCGATATGGCATCGAAACATGAGTTAATCCACGGGTGCATCATTACTAATCACACGTAAATGCCAGGAATTAGCAAAAACTATGTCCAATATATACGTAAATAACGCCCACCACCACTTTTTACCATGAATAGCGATTCTTCTTTACCGATCAATTCACTTAGTTCAGGTGGTATTATAATCATTTTAACTTCTTCATTGTGACTATCGCAGATAATAACATAAATAGCTTCTTGAAGCCCCTTGTAGCTATTTTTGTAGGAAAATGGTTGTTTGCTCATTATTCTGCAGACAGTTATTTTACTTACGTAAATTGTCACTGTACTCAACCGAATACAGCAAGACTTAAATGATCACAGTTTTGTTGGTATTATAACTATTTGATTATATTACAGTTCAGAATTTACTCTGATGTCTTTTGTTTAGTGATTGAATACGAAAACAAATGACTATAGAATAATTATTACAATATTATTGGGAAGATGTACTTATATAATAATACTAGGAAAAAGAAGTGCATTATTTTTTAGGTAAATGGCTGAAGTGATCGATATCCCGTAAAGTGTCGATCAAACAATTTGAACTTTATACTCGTCGTCAAGGTGACATCTCACACTAAAAAAAATATTTTGCTGTTTTTTGTTTGTTCCATTCAGTTGTTACAAGGTGTTAAAAATGGTACGTTATACACTTTTTCTTTGATAAAGGGAAAATACAAACCAGGCCGCTGAAATTGTGAATGGTGCCGAAACTGTAGCAGCTAATTGCATGCAATTTTAGTTTCGGGGATTCCGTTCAGACATTTTTGATGTTTTGAAGTAAAAGAAACAAAATACCTACGAAGTATTTACCTATACCTCTAAACACATTAATAATATTATAATAGCTTCGAAAAATTATATTATTTGAAATACAAAATCCGCGCTTAGGGATATGGCTGTGCTGAGTTGAATACGGTGACATCTAATGGGTTAACATGACTTAACTCAAAATGACGTAACTCTACAAAACTTAGCTTTACACAAATCTAACTTAACATAACTTAACTTAACAAAACTTTACTTAACATAAATTAATCTAATTTAACATGCAAACATTTGGCTATAGCGTTGCCATTTTGTAGGAGGGGGATTAAATGAAGGATTATATACAAAATGGCTGATTTTACTTATTTTTATTGAGAACATCGTTATTCCGTTATTTTAGCTTTTGCTCATATGCATTGTCTACTCGTAAGTGATACTCAGTTTCGTAGCAAATTTCGCTTGTTAACAATGGAGTGGGGAGCTATGGAAAATCGCATTGCAGCGATTGCATTACGTAAGTCTGGTAAAAGAGCAAGTGAGATTTGCGAGTTGCTGAAAAAACTTAATATTTCGGGAATGTTTGTTTTCCGTAATATCAACCGTTTTTCCCAAACATCTGAAGTCACAGACAGAAAAAGAAGCGTTCGCCCTCGTGTGGTTCGAACCAGCAGAGCTATAAAAGCCGTTAGAGAATAAATTCACTAAAAATCCCTTAGAAAGCAAAAAATCACGTCCAGGAAAATTAATGTATCAGCCAGATGCATAACAAAGACTAATTAGAGATGATCTCCACATAAAAGCCTTTCGTCGCTCAACTAGTCATATTTTGACAACGCGCTTGGCAAAGTGCAAGCAGCCAGCAGCCATGACTGTTGAAGAAGTTTTTAATAAGCAAAGCGACAAAATCTATGCAAAGATCTAAAGATGCAAAAAATGTTATTCCAAAGGTTCAGTGTGGCCACCATCCAGCCCCCGTATGGATTTGGTGGGGAGTGTCTTTAAAGGCGTTACATCGTTTCATTTCTGTGAAAAAGGGGTTAGAACCAGGCAAACGTATGCCAGAAGGATGTCTTAAAAGGCGTGTTGAAGCAAGTGAGCAGTATCTTCTTAATGAAGCGTTGGATTATTCAGCAAAATTCCGCTCCAACCCATAAGGCAAAAACCACTCAGCAGTGGCCCAAAAAAAACTACCTTTCCTGGGTTCATAGCTGCAGAAGATTGGTCGTCAAGAAGTCCAAACCTGAATGCATTGGAGAACATGGTCTGTCGAAGACCTCGCAGAAATCTGGTGAGTCTCAAATAATCTTTGGTTCGTGCAGCGACGTCAATATCCATAGAAACCGTGGGTGCTGCAATAGCTGAATGGCCTCATCGTTTGAAGTCTTGTGTAAAAAATTAAAGAAAAAACATTTTAATATTCACATGATTAAATACAGCTAACTTGACTGAAAACACTTTAATTAAACTAAATTTCTTTATTTTTTTTGCTGAAAGTTACATTTTTATTTTGGTTTATTTTATTATTCACCTGAGAGGTATTTTAGAAGCTTTTAACTTAATCTAACTATGTGTTAAGTAATAAATTTTACCGACTATAATTGGCTAGTAAATGTCCATTAATGTTGGCAAAGCTCAAACTGGCCGATTTCGAAAACTCAAAAATGTAAACTTTGCTCTAACCATCCCCTTTTCCGAAAATAAATTGGCATGCGAAAAATTACGATTATTTTCCTAAACTGTTATACATTCTTATTGAGTGAAACCGACTTTTGGAATAATATAGCCACTGAAATTTCCCAGCCCATCAAACATAAAGGAGTTAAAAAATCTTCAGAAGAAATGTAAGGCAATTTGGGTAGATCGCATTCCACAACATTGCATGCTTGCAGCAGCTTTGTACTTATAAAAATGTACAAGTAAAGGGTGATTTTTTAGCTATTATCTCTTTAAACAGTTAGTTTATACAGCTGACGGACGTTTTGTGTTTTGTTTCACTGTCAAACATCTTCAGTTTGGTCTATAATTTAACCATGAATCGTCTTACAAACGGACAACGCTTGCAAATCATTGAATTTTATTATAAAAATGCGTGTTCTGTTAAGAAAGTTTAAAGTCGAAAAATTGTGTTCAGCGACTAAGCTCATTTTTGGCTCAATGGGTACTAAATAAGCAGAATTGTCGATTTTGGAGTGAACATCAGCCAGAAGAATTGCAAGAGCTACGAATGTATCCCGAAAGGTCACAGTTTGGTGCGGTTTATGGGCTGGAGGTATCATTAGACCGTACTTCTTCAAAGATGCTGCGAATCGTAACGTAACTGTGAATGGTGAGCGCTACCGTGAAATTATATCCAACTTTTTTTTGACCAAAATGCAAGAGCTTGACTTGCATGACATGTGGTTTCAGCAAGACGGTGCCACATGCCACACAGCACACGTAAAAATGGATTTGTTGAAAGGCGAGTTCGGTGAGCATTTTATTTCACGTTCGGGACCTGTCAATTGGCCCCCCAGATTGTGCGATATAACGCCTTTAGATTATTTTTTGTAGGGCTATGTTAAAGCTCATGTCTATTCAGACAAGCCTGCTTCAATTAACGCATTGGAAGACAACATTAAAGCATTTATATGTGAGATACCGGCCGAAACATTGGAAAGAGTATGCCAAAATTGGACTAAGCGGATGGACCATTTGAAGCGCAGTCGCGGTCAACATTTGCATGAAATAATTAAATAAAAATATCATGCATTTTTCTGAATTTTTCGTGTGTTTTTTTTTTTAAACTTTCCTATAGCTCTTAAAAAATCACCCTTTATATGCTATGGGCACCCTTTAATCATAATCCTTTTAATAAATCGGAACTGATCAAACATTGTATGAGCTCAAAAAAGTATATATTCAAAAATTCACTCATTGTCATGTTATTGACAGTCACAGTACGAATTTTATATATAATTTACAGCCGCCAAACTTCAAAGAAATATTATTTAAACATAATAAACAAACCTCATCGACCCACTAACTTATATCGCACACAAACTTTTCGTAAATCCATAAAAAAAGACTACAGCATTTCAAACGATTTACAAAACAAAATCAAGTGCAGTAGTTTTTGCAAATATCGGCCACTGACCACACTAACATGGCAGCCGTAGCAGTCAGTAGCAACGACATGTATGCTTACAAATGGTAATAAATACAAACATACACACATACATAGATAATACATTTGCAGCAGCCACGATCGGCAGCAACGTCAAAGTCATTCGCATATTTGAAGAGCAAACAAGCTACGGCATATTTCCCATTCAACTCGTTCATACTGCGATCGATAGAAGTACTTACATATATTTGTTTAATTGTGCACATACCCGTACTATATGCCATTTGAATGCCTCAAAGGAGACCGTCCTGTCGTCGATGGCCCGGTTGCAAGTTAGCAATTTTCAGCGAGTCTCTAGTGAATGTGTGGGCAAAATATGCGAGACATTTTAAGTCGTTGTATGAAAATGAAATATGTAAATACATTTTTTGCAAGATAAAACAGAGCAAAGAGCAAAATGAATTTAGGCAATGTAGCTTAGGATCTACACCTGTGTTCAAAATAACAGCAGCGAGACATATTACAAAGTTTTGACTATTTATTTATGTTCAAAAACATTCTTCAAAAAATAAGCGTGATTTTTGAGTCAACGCTTGTATGACTAACGGAGATTTTTGTTTATTTATCCCATGCTGTGAATTTGATGATTCGTTAGCAAGGAGTTAATGGAAAATATATGTATATATTGTGTGGCTTAAAACACATTCACGAGAAACAAATTTATTATCATATACTTCTTTCAATAACCAATAGGGTTTTTTTTCAAATTTCATTTCAAATTTCACAATTTCTGCTTTATTATTACACTTCATATTTTCACAACGAATGCAGCCTAAAACTATCCTGATTTTTTAATAGCTCTCTTTCTCGTATCAACATTCGAAAATGAAATCTTCACGCTAAACAGTTGCTGGCATTATTTATTTACTTATGTGGCGCTACAACTGTGTGTCGGTTTTGGCCGAATCCAAAATGGCGCGCCAGCTGTTTCTGTCCTGCGCTCGTTGATGCCAGTTGGAAATCTCGAGTAAAGGCAGGCCCCGCAGCACTTGGTCTTTCCAATGGAGATGTGGTCTTCCTCTTCCATGCCTTCCTTTTTGGGGCACCGTGTCGTAAATTCGCCTTGATGGAGCGTGTTCTTTCATACGGGTGACATGGCCAAGCCAGCGTAGCCGCTGTATTTTTACACGCTTAACTATGTATGTCCATGTCCCTATATAGTTCATACAACTCCCTGTTCCACCGTACGTGGTACTCCGCCCAAAGTACTGGTACTGAGCCCAAAGTAACACCTGTTGGCAAGAGTTCAACTTCTTTACTGGCTGTAGGTATACGTAAATTTCTTCTATACTAGCGTCAGGCTCGTTCTTTAATAGTAATACCTCGTGTTTCAAAATTCAATGGCTTGTAAATTTTATTTATCAGGTAGCAAACTATTGTTTATGTCAATATTTTTTTATAAGCATTCCTTTACTACCTGTGCTAGAAGTTGGCATACTCCACTTCTGGTAGCAAAAGCTTACATTTTTTCTTTACTTTACCTGTATTTTCTGCTTTGTCAATTAATTTAGTATTTTGGTAATTCCATTTATCAGCGATTTTAGGTGTGAAAGACCACCGCACGGCAGTGCCGCTGTCGTCAATATTTTTATTTATTTATTTCTTTTAGTAAACTTCTTTTTTTTACCTTCCTCTTTTTTGATTTTTCTTGCCAGTTAGTAATAGTTTATGGTCTATAATTTTCATGTGCCATGTTACGTTTCGTTTAGTTACGGAAATACGTTAATATTTATTAATATACGACTGAGAATTTGCAAATTTTCCTCATGTAACTTGTAAGAATTTGTTTGGGTAAAAAATATATTTTAAAAGAATATAGAACTCTTTTCCATGTTTTGCAAAATAGGCTCGCATTAATTTTTATTTTTTAGTTGCTTGTTTTTTTGACACTTACAATTTTAAACCACTCAAAACTTTGCCTCACAGTCAGTGTTATACCTCCACGGAACTAAGCGAGTAGCTTTATGTTTGCACAATATTGAGAAATATTGCAAATTTATTTCCAAATTTAATGCTGTGTTGTACAAACTGTGTGGTAATTGAAAGTTCTGCGCGTAATGAAGCACTTTCAGCGTATGCTGCTTTCAAAATTGTGCATAAATTCGTGATGGAGGCCTGCTAAATAACAACACGCACATCCGCTACGGTCAAAAATGTGCGAAACAGTTCAGGAACATCGATACGTCATCCTGACGCAAATATCAGAATACCTCTGATTAGTCGCTTAACAGATCCAACTAGCAAAATAAATGAAGACTGCGAATCATATACTTCTTTGCAGCATCCAGCTTGGTCCTAAAGCAGCAACTGACCGTCGGATTTGCAAAAAATTTAATATTTTCTTACAAAGTGTATTTGCAGCTTGATGGTTGATTGGTTGGTTAAAGTGGTGATTTGTCCAGGATCCAACTAGCGCTTCCGCGCTATTTTGTTGCCACATCCTCGTTACCAACTTGTTTAACGGTTATTTACAGCATAACTATATCCAGTCTGTGCGGTTAAGGAACCCTATTAGGTTGTTGACGTCTAAGCCAGATAGTTGTTCGAGATTCTCGAACAGCGGTTGGCCCAGGGTTAACATTCTGTCTTTCCATAGGTCAGGGCATTCACAGAGGAAATGGAGGATTGTCTCCTTTTTCTCCGGTTGTTTACAACTGTGACAGTATGTATTGTGAGGGATACCCATTTTGGCTGCTTGTTCTCCGATAGACCAAAAGCTAGTTATGACTGCCGTTAGTCTCCAGGCGTCCCGTCGTTTCATTCTTATTAATGCCGACGATTGCTTGAGGTTGTAGGTGAACCATAACGTTCTGCTAATTTTGCATTTCGTCTGGACTTTCCACCTACAGTCTGCGATTCGGAGGTATTTTTGGGAAATTGTGCTCTTGACTGCACCTAATGATGTGAGTACCGATTCTGCAAGAGCGTTATTCATCGCAGATCCCCCTCTTGCCAGTTCATCTGCTTTTTCGTTACCTTCAATGTTCCGATGTCCCGGGACCCAGATTAAGGTAACTTTATGGTTTTCACTCAAGATGGTGAGGCTATTCCTACTTTGTTCCACCACTTTGGAGGTTGTTGTGGCCGAACCCAGTGCCTGGATTGCAGCTTGGCTATCCGAGAGAATAGCGATATTACCCTTAAAAGAGAAATCTGCGAATAGTAGCCTACAGGCTTCCCCAATTGCCAGTACTTCCGCCTGGAAGACACTGCTGGTATTAGGGAGACGCACAGATTTCTCAATTTTAAGTCTATGAGAATATATACCAGCTCCAACACCGCAGCCCATTTTACTTCCATCCGTATAGACTGTAGTGTCGAAGTTGTTTAAAGGGAATCCCTTATTCCATTCTTCCTTAGTTGGAAAGAGAGTGGCAAAATTCCTATTGAAAGTTACCGTCGGAACGATGTAGTTAGTTCTCACCGAGATTAACTGAGTTTGTCGCAATAATAGACTAGCATGACCATAAGTTTTTTTCCCTCCAGCGACCCGCTTCGTGAAAAAAAAATATTCATGCTTCTTGTTATGTTATGCATCTGGTGGCATCGGAAGGGTGTCATCTATTATGAACTCGTTAAACCATCTGAAACCATCATTGGCGATCATTACCGTTATTTGAGGTAATAACATTTACTAATATTTAGACATACTTTGTTTTTCAGAGCTCAATAATTCAGAGTATTCAAGTCTTCATGTAATGACAATGTATCCAATAGACAGATGTAACTATCTACTAAATTTAGTTCTTCCAGCCGAAAGCCTCCGGTGGTAGTGCTACTTTACCAAATAAGTTTAAATAATAATTCAATTATTATGTAGACTTTTATAAAATAAAAAATTTAAAACAAAAATTAACGTCTTCAGTTATTGTTAAATGATCTTGCAAAACTTGTCAGTAAGGTTTATTATCACTTTAACACTCTATAATGATCTCATCATGCCCATCCTAACATAAGGCGCAAAAGCTTGGATGATGACAATATCCGAAGACGCTTTTTGGGACATTTTCACGATGATGACGGTGAGTGTAGTAAGAAATACAACAATGAGTTGTATGAGCTTTACGACGACATAGCGCAGCGAATAAAGATCCAGCGGCTTCGTTGGCTGAGTCAAGTCATCCGAATGGATACAAACACTCAGCCTCTGAAAGTATTCGATTCGGTACCAGCTGCAGAAAGAGGCCTCCTTTGCGTTGGAAAGGTCAGGTAGAAAAGGACTTGGTGTGTCCAACTGACATAGGTTAACGCGAGAAAGGAACGACTGGCGCGCTTTGTTAAACTCGACCAAGAAGTGGAAGGTTTGTTATCCTAGGCTTAATAAATGCAAACGAAAATGAAATCAGAACATGCATAGTTAAATTTTGTTTCTCAAATTGAGACCCATTGAAAAGGTTTTAAAATTCTAGTATATAGATTTGAGTATTCTTTTTTCAAATATTCTCACACATTGTTTTTAGGCAAATCTACTTATTCATGCCCCACTATGAGGCACATCGTTCAACGAGCACATCGAGTTCCAAATTCGGATTACATAAATATGAAAATTATAAATTATTTGATCTTCGTATTAATTAACACGCTGGAAATCTTATTTATTTGAAAGCTGAACGCTTGAGTTTCATCTATTATATTTACCGCGTTAATTTCCATAAAAGTGCTATGATTGCATATTTTAATAAAAACCTTTAATGAATAAAGCAAAAATTCCAGTATTAATCGGAACCACCAGTTTATACGCCGATTACATTTATCAATCGGAACAGCAACAAAAAAATATGCTACACAAAAAACACCTATAAAAGATAAATTCTACGGTTTTACGATACTATAAAGTAAAGTGCATGCAAATCATAATCACGTTTATACACAAGGTGACGCAAAATTAATAATTGAATTTTGTTTTTGACTAACTTTTTTGCGGCAATAACAGTCAGACACCTTTTATGCGAATGTGAAAGCTTAGCTATGAGGAGGTTGCGCACTCTTGATACGGAATTTTTAACTGATGTAGCGGACATAGCGCATTTACAACTAAAGAAGCTTTGCTCGTTTATTAAAGCTACCGGACGGTTTGAAAAGGAAAACGTAGGGTAAGGATAAGCTCCAGTGGTATCACAATGGGCCTACGAAAGGTCTAAGTTTGTTGTTGCGACAGCCACCCTACCTACCTACCTACTTTTTTACGAAATAAAAAAAACCATTGAATGATCAAAATCTGTATCTTGACATTTACACGCTACATTAGTTATCTGATTATACGAGTATTCTTGTACTGCAGTTCCCACGTATCAAAAAGAGTTAATGTAAGACGTCATTTGCAAAAATTAAAAATTTTCCGATCGAATGATTAATTTTGCGCCACCTTGTACATACATATAAGTACATATGCACGAATGCGTTTTGTTGCAATAAAATATTGCAAATAATGGACTGCGGCGCTTAAAGAGCTTCTCCATGCGGTGCAACCACTTGACAGCAGACGTGAAACAAATGCTGCAGCTGGCTACTGTTGCAGCACACTCTCTCTTGTCCAGGTCCATTGCATTTGCATTTGCTTGAGTGATGATGATGATGTGAAAAAACTTTTTCACAAATCCGCAAATTGCAGCTGAAGCATCACTTTGTCGCGTACTTAAGTGCGACTGCACGCACTGCGCTGCTGTCAAGTGGTCACAGTAACACTAATGCACATCTATACACTTGAGGCATCTGCACATGTGCGTTGGTGTGGGTAAGTATTTATGTAAAATCTTCTGAGTACTCATATTTCTTTTGGCAATTTATTTAGCCAAGTTGTTAGCGCGTCCGTTTGGCAGCTGCCAAGGCGTCGTGTGACAATGTGGCAAGTGTTACTCGTCTGTTGATCGCTGCTTTTTTTGTTGTTTATTCAGTCGAATTACGTAGTTTTTTTTTGTTCAGTGTTTAGTCACAGTAGCAAACAATCACTGAATATGAATTTGCAAAATTTATTATTACTTCAAAATAAATAATGATGGGATATTTTTAAGAGGATTCTCAAATCACTTCTATCAACATTGTTTCAGCAGTACTGATGTTGAGATATTGCTTTAAAGCATAAACGGACGATAGTAATGATGCCTGCAATCAACAATCAATCTTAGTTTTAATTCACGAAAAATTTCAAAGAGGTTGTAATGCTAAAAAAATTCAATTTAAAAAAAGTCTCAAAAAACAATTTTTATTATTTGAAAAGTATTCATATTTGTTTTGTATTGTCATATATTGTAATTAGACGCATAATAAGTACAATACCCGCAAAATGGTCGCCAGTTGGCTTTGGTCCTTCTGACGAAATTTTTTAGGCTATAGTACCAGCGATAACTCATATTCATCAATTGTTTCAAGTGTTCCCTACTTAAGCTCATTTATGTATGTTTGTGTCGTAAAAAAGCAGCTAAAAATAAGGCTTTAAATTGCGCATATTTAGCTGCGTGATTGCCGCAAGATATTCACCATCCGATTGTAAAGCCTGGCGTAATCGGCACTTGTTTGATGGCGAAGAAATTGGTTAGGCCCAGAATCCTTAAGGCAAAGAACGCTTGTAAAGTATGGTGCTATGGCAGTAAGCAGGTTTATCACAATAGGCAATTAACGAGCTCCACAATAAATGAGCTGAGTAAATTTATTCGAGAGCCAAAGTCCTATGAAGCAAAAGGCTACTACAATAGGCGTGGAATTGAGGTTTTATTCATTAGTAGTGTAACAAAATGGCAGCTTCATGAGTTAATCTACTCTTAAGTAGTCTTTTTGCAAACACTAAAACCATGATCGCATACCCTGATGACCAATTCCCATCGCTGCAACATGAGCTCAATCTAATTTAAAATTTCGTATTCCAAAACTACACCAGGCAGTGGTCACTGGAATGCATTGGCCAAAGAAAAAAGTGTATTTACCTCTTTAGAAGAAGAACGCAAGCCAGTTTGTAGACTCGACAAAAGATTGCTTACAAGTATCAATAGTAGTCATAATCGACAGTCTTTACATCTGCATGGGATGTGTCTGGTAACTGAGACAGAATGCCTGGAGGATAACAAGCTAAATGAATACATTTTATGTCAATGGCCGGCCTTGCCTGGAACTGGTTCTATGTATATTCATACAAATAAATTTTTGTTTTTGAAGAAAGTTGCAACTTATCCTATGGCTGCTAGAAATGTGTCTGCCAAGGAGTCTAAAGATTGCGAACCTCGGTAGTGTAGCGTAAGTGAACTAGCCTGCCATCCCAGAGGTTGTGGGTTCGAATCCCACATAAAGCACTTTTCCAAATTTACCTACTTTCCCTGTTTCAAAAACACAAAAAAAAAAGAAAATTTCGAGCCCAAAAACTTATCCTTTCCATCCTTACTCCCGCACAATAGTCAGCGCATTATTTGCATTGCGGCTGCTAAAACAAGTAAAACAACAAACAGTTACACATTGCATCAGTGGCGTCAGCAAGAGCAAGCGAGCAACCGCGGTAATAGCGCAGACACACGAAATTTAGCGAAGTCCTAAACCATCTGTGCGATCCTTCTGCCAGACAAATGTAAAACACAGATGGCGCTCCAAGCACTAAGAAGGCGTTTTTCTTAAGCAACGACAGGTGGGCATTTCCACCACTTAGGACTGGCAGCGGCAGGTTAATCACCTACTCTGTCAGAAATCAAATACATAGATTAACGAAACCAACGCAAGACAAGTCTTGTCGAGGCACTATGCTCCCGAGAGGAGTGATCAAGGAAAAAAAAGATGAATTGGTATTTAAAGTTAGGGACACAAATATCCGTATGCAAAGATTTTCTAGATCACAATGCTCCTACAAAATGGAAACGATAACTAAAATATTCTATAGATATTTATCGTTCTTTCTATCTAAGTAAAGTAAGTGATTGGATCATAAAGTCAAATCAATGTATGAGTTTTAAAGCTAGATGGAACTACAAGGAAAAGAAACATTGACGAAAAGGTTAACTTCCAAAATGAAAGAGATAATTAAGTGATTCTCATTTTCTGTGATAGTGGTGCATCTTCTCGTCAAGCAGGCGTGAAAGAGATGGTTAGTTTGTTGAACCTCGCTATATGCTCCCTTAACTTTCAATGGCCTGGGAGAACTGCGATTAGTCTTGAAATGTGAGAAAAAACGTAATCAAGCATATTATTTGGTCTTTGATGCGTTATAGTCAGGCCATGTCTTCCTTAAGCCTTAATCTGGCTGAAGGGAACTTCTACTGGCTCCACTTTGATCGAACTTAACGGGTCCCGGTAGTCTAGAGCCCGAAAATGTTGGGTATTTTCAGGATTTTTTTTAAATAAAAAAAAAACCCATAATTACATCTTTTACATATAAAAATGAAAAACTAAAAATCTCTTTTTAATTTTAATAATTATAAAAATGGCGCTGAAGTTAAAAACTGGACCTGAACGGTGTTGTGCATTTTGGTTCTTATATTTATCTGAAACACAAAAACCAAAAAAATTATTAATGGGTATGAGTAGAGTAAAAGAAAAAAAACTCTGATAAAATGGCGCGGTTTCGAATTTGACACTCTAAAAATCGGGTTTTTTTCAGTTTTTTAATCAAAAAAAAAAAACGAAATAATTGAAATAATAATATGATTCTAGTACGGGCGATTGCCATTGATGTTGTGAACAAAATTTAAAATTTCAGACGATTCGGTTGAATAGTTTTTTTTTTTTTGACAACACCAGGCCGAAAAAAGTAGTTTTGAAATAATTGAGTTTACAGTTTTGAGAGTGGCCGCATGACGAATCTGACTCTACCTGCTAAAACGTCTGTACAAGCCTGAAGCCCACACTAGAGTGACATTAACCCATTGATTGAGCGAGTTTAGTTCCTCTATACACTGCATTATAGTACAAGTTTGAAAGTTATGATGATTGAATTTACCACTTTATAGCAGCTTGACTATTCATGAATATTATCTGGGCTCCAGCTTGTTTGATATCTCGGAGATGTAGTTGGCCCATTCTTATTATATCCGACCCAGAAAGGTATTCTCATCATCTTGGGTACAGAGGCATTCCTGAAAATTGCATCGTGCACTATGGGCAGCATCCCTTTATCCTCAAGTAAGCTCTGGCTCAGGTCGGTCTACATCACGCAAGTAAACAATGAATGGGCCACAATGACAACCATCGTAACCTAGACAAACCTATTCTGCTCATCCAAACAAGATTTGGCCAGTAGATCATCCCCATGGACGGGAATCTGAAATAAATAAAAAAAGGTAAATACGTAATAGGGACCTTCTTATTACATAGTGTAGAGACATAAAGTATTACATAGTGTAAAGACATAAAGGAAAAAGTGTCCGCCCTCGTAAAGGAGGTGTCACTGCTTATACTATTTTTGTGTTCGCTCATGTAATATACTGGTGATTTGAAGGTGTATATGTGAGGTCTCGATCGCAGTAGTTCCCATTCGTTTGAAGCGTGAAGATCCTTTTTTATGTGCCGTCAAAAATGTCTAGGCTCATCCCGAAAAATTAAACATTTGCGGGAAGTCTTGTTTGATTATTACCTTTTAAAGAAAATTGCAGCTGAAACGTGTTGCATATTGATCGATATTTACGATAATCACTCTCCATCAAATACAACTTGTAAAGAGTGGTTTCGACGTTTCCAAAGAGGCAATTTCGTCGTGAGTAATAAAGATCGGTGCCCCTAAAAATTCGAAGATACTCAACTACAACAATTATTGGATGTACCGTCGAACTCTTGATGATATGTATAAAGATAAACGTTTGCACACGATGCGAATGGTCTGGAAAACAGGTATCTGGGTGCCACATCAATTACAGAAAAGGGCTATCGAGAGACGTTTGGTGACGTGTGAGATGCTTTTTGAACGGCAGAAAAGAAAAAGTTTTCTGCATCGCATCGTCACTGGATCTATTATGATAGCCCTAAGCGTCGAAAATGTTGGAGGCTGATAGGTGAACCAGGTCATTGACAGCGAAAAAAAATGTTCATGCTGCAAAGGTTATGTTGTGCATCTGGTGATATCAGAAGGGTGTTATCTATTATGAATTCCTTAAACCATCTGAAACTATAACTGTCGAACGTTAACAACTGCAGCTAATACGTTTAAATTGAGATCCCAAAGAAAAGCGGTCAGAATGGACTGTAGATATGACAAACTGATTTTGCTGCATGACAACGCCAGGCCACACGTTGATAAATCGGCCGAGAAATATTTAGAGGGACTGAATTGGGAAGTATTCCCCAGACAATGCACCTTCGGATTACCGTCTGTTCCGATTTTTACAATCAGCCCTTATTGGAGAGCGGCTCACTTCTTTCGAGAAAATCGCAAACTGGCTCAGTAAATGGATCAAGCAAGTCAAGAGAACTCGTATTTTTCGTCAGAGGAATCCGTATGCCGCCTGAAAGATGGAGTAAATTTGTAGCTTCCAATGGCACATACTTCACGCAATATCATGTATTATTTAATTGTTTAAATAACTCGTAACTTTGGCTAAGAAAAGACGGAAACTTATTCCCATACCCAATATATTTAAAAGTATCTGAAGCTGCGAGTCAGAACATTGAAATGTAAACTTTCGACAAGAGATGGGTAGCCAATAATTTCATTTGCGATGTTAATTACAAAACAGCATGTGAGAAAGGCAGTTTTGCTATTCAAGATTTCGAGATTAACAAGCTAACGGACGGTGTTATTCATAAGAGGCCTGAGGTGCAGTGAAAATTAATGAAAGAAAGATGTTTAAAAAAGCGTTTGGTATACGTTCTTTATATTCTGTTGATATAGCATGTAAAATAAGATCTCCAGTTTAGCAGGCATTACTGTTAGTGCCTAAATAATTACATATATGTACTTGTACTATTAAATAGTAATTAAAAAACCGTTTCCAAACAATATTCCAAAAATTTGCTTAGGGCCCTTTTCTGGCCATGTGTCTCTCATTTCACTCAATTCGTTTGGTTTTTTCGTTTGAAATAGCAAATATTTTGCTTATTTAGGTCCGAATTCACAAAACTCCTTGCAGATGTCATCGATGACACTGCGTCTTATGCGCTTCAAGGACATCCGTTGCTTCTTCGAGTCCAACATATAAGTAATTAATGCATGCACGCAATCAAAATAGAGAAGTCCAGCTGTACCCTCGCGCAAATCTAAATACCGAAAGCGATTCACGTTGCATGTGCAACCATCGTAAATGAAATAGATTTTATTCTCCTCATCGTGTGCGCGAAAAATCACGTAATTACCCCAAGGTGTCATGATGAAAATGCGATCGGCACAGCGCATACCAGCGCGCACCAATTTACATAGACTTTCGTAGCTGCCGCTCTCTGAGCCGACAACGGCCATGCGTTCGGGCTCTTCCAAAATGCCTGGATAATGATTTGGCCGGCATGCAATGGCCCCCTTACAGCAAGCATCCTCTGTGTAACGGCATGGTTCGTCGGCACGCTGCTGGTCATTGCATTTAGGTTCTGGAGGTGGCGATGGTGTCGATGGTACCTCTGGCTGAGCTTGAACCGCAGTTGTAGTGTCAATCACAGACGTTTTTCCTTTGCTTTTCCTCTTGCCTTTGCCTTTTTTGCCCTTCCCCGCTGAGGTGTCAGAAAGAGTGCTGCTTTTGCGGCCCTTTTTACCCTTTTTTTCACTTTCAGTAGAAGCTCTTTTATCCTTGCCTTTCTTGCCTGCCTTTGCCATGTTGATAGTGGACTAGAGGGTGCGCTTTTTTAATTTTAAATTTTGATATTTTTTTGTTTATTTTCGCACTAAAACTTTGCTTATATTAGACATTTTATTGAAAAAATTATCTGAAGTTTCTATCTGAGGTTAAGTAGAGTGCGCGTGCTGAGGAATGAAACAGATGTACATATATTACATGCAGTCGTTCATAATTACGCACACAAGGATGAACTACGCATATTAGGGGAGTTATTGTGTGTGTAGAAGGTTCTTTGCATGTTACGCTAAGTTGTAAACGTACCGAAAAAAATGGGTGTGAAATCGATTTATGGCTTGGCAAATTACATAAATAGCTCGAGGAATTTGTAGATTTGTTGATTTTTTAGCAAAATGCTGTAGAAGAACCAGTGCAGTGTGAAGCGGTATATTGAGTGATTGTGGCACCAAACGAGACTTCATTTCTTTTCAGGCATAAAACATGTTTCAAAATAATTTATGCTGATGAAATGTTAGCAGTGTCAGCCAGTAACATGAACGTTTCAATCAAAGCATTTCTAGTTTCAATCATTAGAAACTTAATAGTATATAATACAACTAAAACTAAATCAAAATTATGAGGATCATTGGTAGTGCTGGAATAAAGGTAATGAATTTCTATTCCGGGCATTGGGCCAGCACCTTTAGAGTGTTGAATGCTTCTTCTAAAGATTTTTCCGGATAAAAAAAGAATTTGTAATGTAATTAATGAAAATTCCTTATTGCGACTGCAGACTGCACTGCCTTGGTGAAATAGTGGTATACTTTGTCCACTGCGATCAGCTCTGCATAATGTGTGCTGATTATTGTTCTACCCTTTTAAAGGTAATTAATGCAATTGATTGATTAGCCACCCGTAGTCAAATTTGCTCAAGTTCACTCGCCGTTCATCCAATATGGTTTTAAGTTACTATTTTTGGTGAGGTGGCCTCAATTCGGCGTCACTTGTGCTGATGCGATCACCCCAAAATTTAGTGAACCATTGGTGGATGATTGGAGCAATGTTAAATTCCCACCAAAAAATGGGCTCACGTGGTCAAGTAGGTAGATTTACAGCATAGTAATATCGAAAATGAGAGGTCCATAAGGACTAAGATATAATGGAGTGATTCATGATATCCCTTCTTCCTAACAGCTTTGTGCTCAAATCGCCCCCACGAAAGTACTCGATGCATCGGTAAACTGACGGAAGGGGGTTAAGTTCCATTAAAAGCCGAACTAACAAAATGCATAGAGACCTTCTAGGAGACAAGGAAAATATGGAAAATAAATATTGGGTACGCAAAATTAAAAATTTGGTATCCAGCAAATTTGTTCAAAAATGCCACTCGACGAGTCTGTAAAGAGAGGTTTTTTTTTGAAAAAATCAAAAACTAGCCAAGCCCAAGGGCAAACTAGTTTGAACTAATAGAGCTGAGGACAATAGAAGTGAATTCATAGAAACGTTTTCAGCAAAAATAATATGAAATCGGTGAAAAGCTTAAGGGGGTAGTATGGTTAATTCGGTGTAAAACAAGCATATTTTTCAAAATTTTTTTTGTCGACATAGTTGATTTATTCAAAATTTTAAAATTACTTCATTATAAAGTCATATTTAAAGAATATTGTGTGAAATTTTCATTGATTTTTATGAAGAAATGCGTTGGTGGCAGCGAATCTTCGCGGACGTCTCATAAAAAAGTTTTATTGCGGTGTCCCTCAGAACTCATTACTGGATCAACTAAAATCAAAAAACCAAATTGATTTCATCAGCTAATAAAGTTTCGCAGGTAACAACGTCGAATTTTTTTTTTTTTTTTTTTTTAATTTTTTAAAGCGCTTTGAAGTCAAAACACCGATTTTTCATAAAAAAAACTTGAAAACTTTGTTGTTTTAAAATCTGACAAAATTTAAAAAAAAAAAACTCGACGTCATTACCTCGTGAATAAAGTAAAGAAACAAAAAAACCAAATTTGAAAAGAATCGGTGCAGTAGATATGAATCTACAGTGGACACCGACCGTAAAAAAGGCAAGTGTGAGAAAAACGCGTTTAAAGATTTTCGGCAGCGTGAAATCCGGTTGGAGAGGTAGATACTTAATCCTTTGTGTCTTTGTCAATTTTACTCTAATGCACTTCAAACTTTCACACAATAACCTTAAGATGTTATAGAATAATTAAAAAAAAAAAAAAAATGAAAAAAAAAAATACCATACTACCCCCGTAAGGATGCTGGTTTGAACGCTCAACGGCTTTTCAGAAAGCCACGTGCCATCATATAACATCGGCCGAGTTAGACGAGATAACAAACAAATTGCATTCAATTTAATTGACATAAAGTCGTTTTCGTGGGCCAAAGCTGAGCATTGGATGTAGTATCGAGAATTAGTAAGCGGGGTGGAGGCAGACATTTCATGCCTAGGCTCACTGCACGTTTTTGCATATGTCTCGAATCACAATATGCTGCTTTCAGGGATTACTGAAAGCTAGAAATGAAAAAACGAAGAAAAATATTTTAGTGGGTTGTTTTTCACAAATGACAAAACAAGTTTTCTTCAAGAATTTTTTTTCTAAACATTTTTTTTTAAAGAATATTTTATTCATTTAACAAAAAAAGAAAAAAAATAATAAAAAAAAATATATATATTTGACTTTGAAAAGTTTTGAAGACTTTGAACCAAAATTTTCAACATTGAACAAATCCCAAAATTATTACATTTTTTTCAAAATACTATCATTTTACTTCTTATTATATTCAAGCCTACAAATAAATCAATTTTCAGAAGAATTGAAAGCCATGTCCAAAACGTTTAGATCACTTGGCATGGAATGGCTCATATGTTACATTAAAGTGCTTTCCCATGCCAACATATTTGTATGTGTGCCCGAAGAAAAGTTTCTGGAGAAAACTTTAAAGTTATTTAACATAACATTTATCATAATAATATTTAGAGTTTTAAAGTTGGCATAGGATTGTTTATAGAAACGAAAAGCCCGAATATGGTTTTTGTTTGACTATGTTATGAATTTCTGAAAAAACTGGCATAAGAAAATAGCTATAATAAAGAATTTTCTATGTTCAAGTAACACATTTTTTCATTAATTTACTTGGTCCAGATACTCCTAACCTCCAAATATTTGTCAAAATATGAGTGTCAGACAAATTTTTGGTGCTTAGGAAGTTATGGAAGTTAATAATGTATTCGACTCGAAAAAGTGTTAAAAACCATAAGGTTTTTAATTGTCAGGCTTTCAATGTCCGCTCCAGTAATGAGGGCCAACTGATGACGCACCAGCAAATATGTTGCGTATACGCCACGTTTTCACAAATTTATAACATATATTATTTCGAAAGAATTGTACAGTCAACATGTAAGACACTTCTGGAAAGTATGCGCTTAACTGATGACGTTCAGTGTAATAAAAATTTTAGCCGCGCTTGTCGGCCAGCATTACCACTGTTGATGACCAACGGACAGCATAGTGATAGACACAAGTAAAATGACGCATCAGACGACATGCGCTTATCCCATGAAACACTACAACACTTGTCACTAACACATTTGTTGTTCTAAGACTGAGAGTGAATGGATGCAAACGAGTGGGGATTTCACAAGAAATGCTGCCGACAATTTATAGTCGAATGCTATTTCAGATATTTTAACTTTAAACGCTCCGCTAATCTCAAAATAATAATACAATGCATTTACGTTTTTTCATGAATTTTACTATCACCACATATTGTATCGATATATTACTATTGATTGAAAATAGAATAAAGCCTATAAAAACATAAAATAACTTCCCATCCGTGTGCGCAACTTCCCTCACCTTCTTCGTTTTGGTGATGAGGAAATACATACATACTTTGTTAGCCCTAACGATAAAATCTTTGCTGTGATAGTGTCCCATGACCAGCAAAAACATACATGCATACACAAATAGGTATACATGTATCTCTTTACCTACTTATTTATGCATTTTTAATAGCACGCGCGCTCAAATCTTGTAATAAAAATTTGTTTTCCTTTTTTGTGCCTGATGAGTTTTTCACCGTTTACGCTCCACTCTACGCTTACCGCAAGCGATTGTGATGCTGCTACTTGTATGAACAGACTATTGGTGATTGCATCAGGATACAACAAAATCCGCAGAGTACATAACAACCGAAAAAGTGAATGGATGTTTTTGGCACCAAAAAAAAAAAAACAAAAAGATAGCGACCATAAGCGATGCGATTTTATGCAGAAGCGCATGCAAAGTAGCAAATCAAAAGAGGTACATACATGCTTTTATACAAATTTATAGTCGTAGGCATAAACAGCTAATGGAGGATGCACAAATTAATAGTATTGAAATGAAAAAGACATTTGCTAGTTTTGTTGAATCTCTATTACAAAATGAAATCAAGATTTTAATTAAATTTGTCCAGAATTCGATGAGTATTTACCTCAAGCTGTGCTTACACCCAGAGAAGTCTAAGTTCAGGCCAAAGCTAACTATGTAAAATTTTATCAAAATCAAGAAAAAATTCAAATATGGATTCCATTTCCATTAGAGCCAAGTGGTAAAACGCTTCTACTAAGATTAGAACAAAAATTTTACTTTGGAGTTAAAAAAACTCATTAATTAACTGGAAAGTCAAGTGTATAAATTATCACCAGTTTAGATGTTATGTTTTAGGTTGCACTCATTATAAAGATAGCCCACCCCCTATAAGGCACAATCCATATATATATAGAATAGTATAAAGTACTAGGCGCCCGCCTAGTCTAACCATTCTGTGATCCGGTACATCTCTGCAGACATGAAACATAAAACTACGTAAGGTCTCCTAATAGGGAAAAGTCGTTGTTGCCAGGTTCTGGCATTCATATTGTTTTGTTGCCGCCTATTAAATTTAGCTTTTGATATTCGCTTATTGATGTAAAATCAAGATCAGCATGACAAGTATCCGATTCACCAGTGAGTGCAAATGATAAAAAGTTAAGCAAAAACGTTTATCACTCACGGAGGTGACGTGAACTCACCACCAAGCACATGCGATTTGATCACGCAAAGCTACTTCTTATAGCGGTTTCTGAAATCGCAGGCCTATTTACTCAAAGTTAATTTAACTCAGACCACTGCTCAAATTTAGACGGATCTGTGCAGCAAAGCCTTCAATGGCTCTTCGAATCTCTTAGATCCGTGTCACCTTGCGAAGGCGCAAAATTACCATTTTACTATCATTATTGCAAATATAAGCACTTTTACTTTATTAATACGCCAAGTACATATTGAAAAGTTCTTCAGATTTTTCCTTTTCTGTGCAATCTCTAAGCCAAATTTGAAAATGGCGTTTTTTTCAATTCAGATATAACCCTGTACTTTATTACTATCAAATCGATTTTCAGTTTCTTCTTTTAAGTTTTTCTTTTAAATTTTAAAAGCTTACAGAAAATTGTAATTTAATAAGAAAAAAAATCAGTTTGAAGGAGTTTTTCAAGTATACCTGAAGTTCAAGCCGAATACATTTGCACGTGATAATCCTATGGGCAAGAAACAACAAATAAAAGATGTTTTTAATGGTGTCTTGGATGAAAATGTTCTGAAGTTAAGGTAAAGAACAGTATTTTTTATAAACTTTTCAGTACCACTAAGACCAAGGGGAGACGTGGTTTATGGACCAAGAACTATATTGAATATAGCAACAAAGCGGTGGTCCAAACTATTCCATTCTGGTCATATAGACATCGAAGATAAGACATCCTCTGATGGGCCAATCGTCGAAAATGTCATTAAATTCATGAAAAGTCGTCACGAGGGACGAGCGTGTGAGCATTTATTCCCTTGCCAAGAATCTGAAGATGAATCAGCAAAGAAATATTTATTTATTTATATGTAAGATTAATAATTATAAATAGCCAATGCAATAAAACTTTACAAGAGCGCTGGTTGCTCCGAAAAGAAATATAATTTCCAAAGTATGCTAATTTTATTATCCAAATAAATCAAGAAATGCTCAAAACTTTTATCTTCACCAAATATTTTGACATTCTGGTGTATCTTTTTATAATTTTAATTTCTTCTATATTAGTACTACTTTTAGAGTATTTGGTTAATACGAGAATTTTTCTTGAAACTTGAATAGTGGACTTTCTTGAATTTCAATTTTTTTTTTTGGCAAAAGTTATGATAATTTCTCTTACTTAAATGGGGCCTTCTTAATTCAACGGTTTCCTCCGTGCAAAATTTCAGCAGAATATCCTTAAAGCTAAGAGAGTCATTTACATACAATAGTTAAATTTTAGACGAATTTGTCTAAATAAAAAACAAAAAAAAATGCATTCAAATTGCTTTTATTATTATTATTATGGGAAGATTTAGCACCGCGACCTGAAAGAACTAGTTTGCTCCCTTCATGGATTCTCAGTATTTGTCTGAACCTAGCTTTCTAAATAAATTTTAATAGTTATGTTTTTTATTGAGTTTTATTTACTCTTCTGAAAAAATATGTTTTCCCAGGGGTTTTTTCCGCTTACACATCGGTGCTGGACAAAATGTCAGCACATCTTTGGCGGTTTCGACTGCCTCCCTACAGGAGCTGCAAGTTTCATCGGGGTATATTTCTAGGATAGAAGGTGATGATTTAGTCAACAATGCCTTGTTAGAGCTGTTGTAAATACTCTAAAATTATTCTTATTTAATTACATACAATATCTAAATCGGTTTTGGTTAGGCAATAAATGGGGAGGCTGCATCTTTCTTGCCTAATTTACTTACCATTTAGATCCCAGTAGTTCGTATGTGCCTCGAAGTCATATGAGACGTATCTAGTTGTTATAGCCTAAAACATTTAGGCTTACCAAGACATTCCAGTACCGGTTTTTATGTAATCTGGAAGCCTTGATTGGTGTCTGAGTATCAGTAGGGTAAGCTATGCTTATGTTGTTATACGCGTAGTTGCGTTCAAAGTGAAAGTGAACCCATCTTTCTATTGCGTAGACCTCCGCTCGAAATATAATTGTATTCTCGAAATATAATTGTATTCTCGAAATATACTTGTACTCCTGCCAGACGCTCCTGAGTATCTTTTCCCATTTCACAGACACGTGCTTCTAAATCTTCCTCGGCGAGGTGGTCCGTGTACCACATTTACTAGTTCTGGCATATCTTGTAGGCTTTAGATAACCCTTCCCAAGAAGGTAAACCAAATCCGAGCATGAGCTATTTTTATGAGAAACTTTTTTATGACCGAATTACACTCGGAGATTTGTCATTGCCTCCCGAGGGGCGACCGCTTTGAAAAAAAAAAATTCTTTTATTTGATGTTCATGCTCAGAGATTCGAACCTACACACTTCCGAATGGTAGTCACGCACCAACTCATCCGGCTATGGCGGTCGAATACATAAATACCATACATAAATTTGTAGAATTCGCGCTTACACCCTTTATTGGACGTTAGATTCATCGAGCTCCTCCTATTATTTAAGGCGAGCGTCTTGATATTTTCCACAAATGTAGGGACCTACAATCTCATGCCACGAACAGCAAAGGTTTTTACTGAGGAGCTTTTTCATAGCAGAAATACACTCCATTGTCTGCCGAAGAGCGAAAAAACTTTTTCTACCATTCGTAGTTTCATGTCCCAAATTTTGAGCCCGTGCACTTCCGAATGATAGTCACGCACCGACCCATGCGGCTAAGACGGTCGTTTTTCCTTTATTTATTGCCAATTTTTCTCATGAAGGAATAGCAATAATAATTTTTATTTTTAAGTTGAAAAATACTAATTTTGATAACTTTGTGTGAACTTTCATAACTTTGTAAGCATTTCGCATGGTAAAAAGTTGTTGATAGTCTTCACCCTAAAGAGAAATTGAATAACTTCCAATCAAACTTGATTTACTATTTATGACCAACTTTTGAATTAAGTTAACTCTTTTTTTTACTACCTAAAAAAATGACTTATAATTCCCTTCCAAAAATTAATAAACCTTTCGCTTTTAATATCTTCCTGATCATAAAATCACTTTTAAAAACATAGCACTTAAGAGCCGTGTCAAGTGCATGGTAATTCATAACATCTCTAAACACCACTCAGCCGCATAAAGCAGTAAGTACAGTATATGAATTAACATCAATTTGTAGTATAAGACTGCAAAACATTTGAAATTATCGGTCGCATATCCAATAGTAAGCACTGCACTTCCGTAAGTGGAGATGAAATTTCGAAGTTTTTGCTACTAAAATGCACTTATGCAACTGAACTGCCGCTCAACTAGTCAATAGAAGATGCTCACTGCAGCCAGTGTGAAGCAGCAAGCTGACATCCTCAATAAGCAACAATTACTGGCTTCGAACTGACTCGCTGACTGCTTGCCCCCGTGCTGCCAATGGCTGTCTTCGCTTCTGCTTTTCTTGTCATGCCACACCACAATTAGATACATACTTACAGGTTTATATTTAATACAGGTGCATGTGTATATTTCGGCTGTGACATGCACCGATAAGTTTTGCGGCGAACGCCTCGGGTCAGCTCTACTACAAAATTGATTGCATACTCGTCACACATACAAACTCACGATGAGTACTTGAGCATGCCGGCTTATAATCAACGTGACGTGGGAAATAGCCTTTGTGATGCTGTAGTTTTCTTTTTATTTGTGGCAGTGTGGCTTGTGGTTGTCGTCGGTTGATGTTGTTGGTGCGCCGATTGGCTGTTCTCAAGTGTCTGGCATTGCGGAAGAGCTACTCGTCGTGGTTACCCTTTCCACACTTTACCCCTTCGATAGTATGCCAAGAGGCCGTCAACAACTAACTGTTGCACTTGTAAGTGTCTGCTTCTATGAATTGTAAGTTTGGATGGTTGTTGTTGTTTTATAGCAACATGTTGCTAGATAACCAATTGTGTTTTTTGTGATTACGCGAATTTTGTGTGCATCACAGTACGCGGTAATTGTATTGATTGCTTCAATGTTGTTAAATCGATTGCGAAAAAATGTCTTGTTTACATTTTTGACGATAAAATTAAATTATTGAGTTCTAGCTCATTGCGGTGTGCTAAGCTGGTGGCGATTTGGCAACAATGTATGCTGTTTTTGTTAAGAAATTTTCGGTGGTGCAGACTAGAGGCACATCCGCATTCTTCGTATTTGAAAGCTGCTGGAATTTTATGCAAAAGCAAAATATATTCATTCTTTCTCGTGCCATGAAAGTAGCAGTGTATACCCAAAAAAAGATGTTTTTTCATTTTACAAAAAGAATTAAGTCAAATCTTAGTTTCTTTTCTTCATCGAAAATGTGCTTGAATTCTCTGACGAGGTTAAATACCTGAGACTTAGTTGAAGTTTATATACTGAAAAAACTCTTTGTAAAGCCAAATGGGCCATGCAGAATATAGGACAATATAGCCTAATATATATAATTGGCACTTACACCCTTTTTGGTCTTTGGCCTAGCTCCTTCTCATATTTGTGGTATGCGCCTTGATGTTGTTCCACAGTTTTAAGCCAACTCCGAACGGCAAATGATTTTTCATGAGGAGCTTTTTCAAGGCAGAAATGCTCTGGGAGGCGACCGCTATTAAAAAAACTTTTCTATCATTTTGGTATTTCATACAATGAGATTTGAACCTACGTACTTCTGAATGATGATCACGCACTAACCCATTCAACAATCGTTTTTGTTCCACCACACCAAGGTTAGAAAAGGTAGTGCTGGCTGATCTGTGAAAAGATCTCATTTAGACTCCTGGGGTTTATTGTGTTGCCAGTACTACGTATCTAAAGCCGAAGATATGATTTTATATAATTCATAATGCACGTCTTCGCAAGTTTTAACAAGCCGTTAAACCTTTTGTTAACAATACCTTTCAAGGATGAAAAATATGTTGATTCCAGATACCTTTGTCGAGTTCTATAGAGAACAGGGCAGTGGCAAAGTAGGTGTTCCAAAGTACCCCTAGTATTCGCTTCCGCCACCCTAAAGAGACATTAATTTTACATTAAAATAACATAGTTCCCAAATCATTTTGCCCATACTTAAAAAAAACATATTTTCCAAGAAATAGCAATAGCAACTTATAAACTCACATTTTTGCTGCAATACAATGCAATTTCCCATACAAAATGTATGCGCATGCCCGGGTCTGCTGCCGTTTGGGTACGTATGGTTTTCTGCCTGTTGGCATAAAGGTTAAAAACGTTTTTGTTTTTTTTTTTTTGATATTCCTGAAAACTTATATTTATCGCTAACAGCTTTATTCGCGGCAATATTTCATTTGTAATATTATTAAATTTAATGTAGCAATTAAACGCAAGCAAAAAATAATTTTCAATTAGTCAATTTTTTATAAGTTTTCCATTGCTGTTTTAGTTTGTATTTACTTTACGCTCAAAAACCCCTATGGTAAGGCTATTTGGGAGCAATAAATGTTTTTACCGTTATACACAAATGCCATTGTTCATTTTTTACTATGTTACAGAAAAAAGAAACAATCCAGGGGCTTCCTACGTAACTGGGTGTTGCGACTGGAAGATAAAATTGTAATTTTTCTGTAAAAGAAAAATGGAAGAGCAAAAAAGCAAATACTGACTGTTCTTACAGGAGAAAACGGTTCATGATCTGAGTTCCAATTGATATTTCCACAACTTTTGTATAATTTGAAACCCATAACTATTTTCTGGAGGCTTTCAATTTATCGTAGTGGATTAAAGGGTCACTCTAATCGATCCCATTCTCATCAACACTTTGAATAGTCGAAAAGGAGCAACCATAGGAATGAAAGCAGTGATACTTTTTTCATTTGTTATATTTCAGCAGTTGTCAAAGTCACCAATGCTTTGTTTAATTTATTGGAGCACAATTCAAAATTTTCTGATCAAGCACCAACGCGGCATTCTTGGACAATATTTCTTTCCAAATGAACAACCACCTTTACTGTCAATGGTCTGTTCCTGTTCCTGTACATACCCGTATATCCGAGTTGCGAGTCCAACAAAACGATCGTACAAGCAGAACAAGGCTTAAAACTGTAAAGGAAAAATTTTACGACTGGATCATCTCACGGTGAGTGCTGATTAATTGGCCGCCGCGATTAAGCGACTTGATACCTCTCGTTTATTTACTCTGGAATTACGTCAATTCCTTATTCGCTAACAAGCCAATCACTTTAGATGATTTCGAGCGAAGATTAAGGATGTTATTACAGAATAACGCCGCAGAAAGAATAATTTTACCGTTTGCCGCAAAGTTTAACGTACCCATATAATCTGTGGCCAAAAATTGTAATCATGGCCTCATTTCGCTCATATTCTGCACAATTTCTATTTTCACTTAAGAAAGAAGAAATATGAAACAATAAATATATCACTGTTGCTTGAGTGAGTTCCGAGGAACCGTAGAGGCTCTATTTGTGGTGATAGATGGTTGCACTACCGCATTACGCGAGGTAAAGGTCGTGGGGGCCAAGAGCGCCTGATGGCTAGAGCAGCATATGGCCACCAACCGTGGGGACCACTCCCTATGTAAGGGAGGCCTGAGCAGGTCTTAAAGTGGCACCACTCATCGCACTGATTGCATCTAACCGATGTAGAGTATGGGTGGAGCCGTTTTTGCAACAGTAATAAACTTCCACTCGAGTGTTTGACTCAATGCCAGCGCTAAGGAAAAGTATTGGGACCAGTCTCGCTGCATGGAGCTGCTTCAGTTACGATAAACGAGGGGTGATGTTCAGCGCTCTAGACAGGGCTAGCTTACTGGGTCGGCAGCCCTTGATCGGGAAAAGCCCGAGTCAGTCAGTTAACAGTCTTGGCTTGCAAATTTCTTCTATCAAATGAATTGTAAATCTGAAAGGTCCGTTAATTAGCAAGGATTGGTCCATTATGAGGGGACTATAGGATTTTTTTCGTGAGAAATTATGCTCAGAAAAGCAAACTCACCTTTCGTTGTACAAAAAGGTTTGAGAACCCCTGCTTTTACCTATTCAGAAGCAGCAGCTACAAGCAAAACGTTATCAGCAACATAAAAGTGCAAATCGAAATGTAATCAAAAATCAAATCAGCAGTTGAAGCAATTGAGGAAAAAATCAACAATTGCATAAATCAATGGCTTCAATAGCCGCTGCAACTATAGTTCATCGGTTAATTGTCCACTTAGTGGTTGCCAATGCAACGCAGGCATCTTCAACATACATATACCAGTTAGACAACAATTTCCCTGCAGGGAAAACGAAAACTAATGGAACAAATTTCCAATTCAGAACCACTTTGCAACTCATGTCGCGAATAGGTAGATCCGTCTTCAGAAAGTGAAAGTGGGAAAATCCGAAAGTACACACAAAGAACGGCGTTGCTCGGGCATTGCGACTGCAGCATCGTGTGAAGGTAATACAGTTTCTGATGCAGTGAGTTGCCACCTTGGGTCGGGTATTAGATGATGTTGTGGGTTTTTCGATATCACTAAATATTATAGACATGAGCTGTTCAGTCATATTTACAAACTTAGTTGGTATTTCCAAAAAAGCGAACCCTGAAGGATAACCCTATAGTACTCATGTGAAAGCGGCAGCAGGTATCCTTAGGTTCACACAAGACAATGCTCTGAAGGCAATTGGAAATACGTATTAACTGTTAAACAGGTGAAAAATTGTTTACGTAGCCTATGAGTCCAAAAAGACTCAGAAAGTCCTTTGGACTCCTCGCCATTCAGTTTCCAAACTCGTAGCTGTGTTTACCGGCCACTGGATGATCGGGTTATGATAGGGTTACAATTTAACCTCCATTGCAGAAGCTGTGGGGACTTTTCAGAGAGGGAGACTGTTGAGCACTTTCTCTGTAAATGTCCGAGTTTGGCAGCTAGGCGATTAAGATGACTGGGTGCTACTTTCTTCGACAGTCTGGGGCAGTGCGCCAACCTAAATCCCATCAATATTATCCATTATATCAGCAGCTCTGGCTGGCTGTAGATATCTGCTTGTTGGAAGTCTCGTAATGGTATCAAAACGTCGGTTTAGTGCTATTTGAGGAGCACCAGACTGCCATTTCAACCATTTCACCTACCTACCTACCTATGAGTCCAGGCAGTTATGAAGACAATTCACTTTTCAGCAGGCGCCGTTAGTGTCGTTTCGTACGAACTACTTGCTCTGACTTCGATTCCTTCGCGAATTACAACGTCGCCGAATCGGTCATATACGCCAATTATTTGGCGGTCTTCGACGAATATTGGGACTGTCCCGTGTAAACGCCAAATAAATTATAATATAATTTGCTTTTTATCATTCGTGTAGATCTGCCGAACAAGGTGACATTTTCTGTCATATAAGGAATGCTGGAGTTTCTATTATATGAAGAAAATTCATAGGATCGCCAGCAAGAAAAGTTTTCAAATATCAACTTCCACTTTAATATTACATATAAAAATTCAGTGCGCTATAAAACTGCATACTTGAAATTTTTCTAAAATTTCGGTTACAAACATTTCTTAAAGTTGATGGTTTTTTTAATTCTGTTCAAAGATTGAAGCTTTGAAGAAGGAAAAACTGCCGCTGCACGTGTACCAATCGGGTATCGGGACCACAACGTAGACTTAAGCTGCGGAGACTGTAGTATTCTGAGAAACTTCTAGTTCACATCCATGGCACTTGATCAATGTCCACCCTCACTGGATCCGAGCGGTACTTTCTGAAATCATATTTCCTCAAGGGCGCAGTGAGCGCTGTGCAAAATTTGTAGACTAAGTATGGCCAACATTTTTACGAATGGGTCGAAGCTGGACTACGAGGAGCTCCCCATCAAACCCAAATTTAGGGTGCCGGGCCACTGTAGTGTTTAACAAGCGGAGGTAGCCGCAACTAAAGAAACAGTGGATTGGTTGCTTACTTCTGTAAATACTGTAAGGGAGGTAATTACTGTAAGGAGAGAGGGCCTTGGATTCGTTGTTTAAGCGCTCGAAAATAGTCGGGGAATGCCTGATGGCTCTCAACTGGATCTGCATACTTCGATATAAGGCTCATTTGGGTTCCCGGTCACAGTGGCGAAGCGGAAAACTGCTGAGCTATAGAGTTGGCTAAACAAAAATTAGAGAATAAAAGTCCACTTGAGAACCTGTGGTCTACTCCTGGAAAGATAAGCCTCGTGTCAGCTCAGCGAGGATTGGATAAGTGCGCAAATGTGCAAAATCGTGAAACTCTTCTGGCCACGAGTATATCGAAGCAACGCGAAAGAAGCTCTAAAAATAACAAACCTAACAACCTTACGGTGTATTCTTTGAAAGATATCTATGCAGTGCGATTTAGGATTGCTTCAAGTCCTTCCTGCAGAATCATCTCACACCTTCACCTCAGCTGCCCTGCTCTTGTTGGGCTAAGATTCAAAAATATGGGTTCTCCACCTGCGGATATAGCAGATTTAAATATCATACACCTGAAGAGATTCATCCATAGCTTGAAGCGGTTAATACAATTGTAATTAGCCACCGTTTGGTCGTTATCCTGCAATCCAAGCCGCTTCTTCCTTTTCTCCCTATTTGGTTCTTCTCCGTCTATTTTCCCTCTGCATGGTATCACAATGGACGAATTGATTATTTGTCCAAACGAGCTCCTCGCGTGTGCAGCTATTTATCCTATCCTTTCCTATTATAAAGTTTATACATAAAAAGCAAATAAATAGTCAAAACTTTGCAATATGTCGCGCTGCTACTATTGGGAACGCCGGTGTATATACTCGTACAATTTTAGTTTAGATAAAATATTGGCAAGAGTGTATGTACCTTGTGAATGGCTTGCCTAGTCTTGCTTTGGCTTCGGCAGTAGAGGTGGTGGGGTCGGTGTTGTTGCAGGCGTTCCAAAGCAACCAGTCTACACTCTGTCTAGACAACCGCTGGTCATTTTCCCCAGACAGAAACGAACGCATCATCATGGTTAGTACCTATAGTGGCAACTCGGATGAACAGGAATTTTATAGCCAGTTAAGCAAGCGGTTGCGTAAAATAAACATAATTATTAATACATACATATATACAAAACCCCATCGTCATCACACTGGAAATGAGCATCACAATTCATGGCTTTTACACACACTCGTGCTCGCATCTCAACCGATCTCATCTTCGCCATTGCACGAGTTCGCTCTTTTGATTAATGCCTCGCTGACTACTCATTCATGCAACATTCGATTTTGATACTTGGCAGTGTGCTGAAATGTTATTGATTTAGAAAGGTTTATTTTTTAACGGCATACTAACAAATGATGCTTAAATTGAATTTGACTTAAAAATATCGTAAATTTTGAAATAATTGGCATGGCTTGACTTGAGCAATAGAGCTGTTATAGAATTAATGCACGATAAAGAAGACAACTGTATTATTCAATTGAGCAATTTAAGTAAATACACTTATAAAAATATGTGTATGTACGTAGGAAAGTGCTAGAATATCAGAATAAAATAGTTTTAGAAGTATTATAAAAACAAAATGTCTTAATATTCGTTGATTCCTTTGGAGCAAAAGCAACGAGTTATCTTCTCTAGCAACAATGCACAATTAACAAATATATACCTATGAAATCGGAATGCCTTAATAAAACAAATACGAAAAACTGACTCGAAAATTGTGTATTTTATTTATTTATAGTTAAGAAGAGGCATCTGCCTTCGGAAATTTTAGAGATTTACTTTGAGCAATGGCTAATGCTAGATTTGGCCACCGAACGCCATGGTAACGCCATAGCTCAGAAAATCCATGTCAAGTGATCCCAGTATTTTCGGCATTGTTGCACATTTTTCTGAAAACTGGTGTGTGTATGACAAGAAAAAATGTATAATTATGAAATTTATTCGATGTTATACATATGTATATTTACTTATATATATTTTTTGAGTGAAATTATTTCCGTTCATTTTAACGTACTAAAAAATTTGTTAAAGCACAATGTGTATAATAATGTTACATATGTGTATATAAAGTATGTAAATATATATAATAAAGGGTGGTTAAGTTTCAAGGGCCGGTATTGATTTTGAATAAAATACATTTTTTTTTTTGGGAAATTATTATTATTTCTCTTTATTATGATAATATTAATATGGTTCAATTATGTATGAAGCAAAATATCGGCCAAATGGCCGCTGCGGCCTCGGCGGCACACCTCCTTCTGATGGTCCAAATTTTCGATGACGCTGAGGCATAATTGAGATTCTATGCCGTTAATGTCCCGAATTATCTCATCCTTTAGCTCTTGAATTGTTGCTGGCTTATCGACACCTTTTCTTTGAAATAACCCCACAGAAAGAAGTCGAACGGTGTCAAATCACATGATCTTGGCGGCCAATTGATATCGCCGCGACGTGAGATTATTCGACCATCAAATTTTTCGCGCAAACGAGCCATTGTTTCGTTAGGTGTGTGACAAGTGGCACCGTCCTGTTGAAACCACATATCGTCTACATCCATATCTTCCAATTCGGGCCATAAAAAGTGCGTTATCATCTGACGATAGCGAAAACTATTCACAGTAACTGCCTGACGGGCCTCATTTTGGAAAAAATAATATACGACCCAATAATGGCGCCGGCCCATAAACCGCACCAAACAGTCACTCTTTGTAGGTGCATTGGTTTTTCGGCAATCACTCTTAGATTATCATTCGCCCAAATGCGGCAATTCTGCTTATTGACGAATCCACTGAGGTGAAAATGTGCTTCATCACTGAAGATGATTTTCTTCGAAAATTGGTCATTCACTGTTGCCATTTCCTGCCACCATTCTGACCATTGACGACGCTTGAAATGGTCAAGAGGCTTTAGTTCTTGAGTCAATTGCACCTTGTAAGCATGTAAATACAAATCTTTATGTATAATGTTCATCTACGACGAGCATGAGAGGTGCAATTGTTGGGCACGACGACGAGTTGAGGTGGACGGCTCTTCAACCACACTATCGCGAAGAGCAGCAATATTTTCTGCAGTACGAGCTGTACGAGCATGCACTGGTGTTTTCACATCTCCTACAGACCCGGTTTGCTCAAATATTTGGACGATTAAATTGACCGAAAAAATCACGAAGTACGCGATATGCATTTTGATTTCAACACCCGTTTTCATAACAAGCCTGAATAACTTTAACGCCTCGCTCGATTGTGTGTCTTTCGATGGTACAAATTGAGTTAGTCGGAAATTGCAAAATGTGAAATCAAATGCAAAAAAAAATTTACGTTTAGGTGTGGTTCATATTCAATATCGGCCCTTGAAATTTAACCACCCTTTATATATTTAGAATATGTATACGTATATACTTTACTTATTACGAGTATAAACAAAATATACTGTTTCTTAGTTTTATTTGAATGAAACTTCTTAGGCGTCGATGGACGAGCGAGAATGGAGAGTAAAATTTCAAGGCCATGCAACGTTTTGGGCATTTTCGTTCCACGAGAGAGAAAAAGGACATAACGTAGAGGAAAAGGTGAGAGAGAGCTATACCTCATATATATTTGATGATGAGTTTTTGTTGTACAGTTGTTGTTGTTTCAGACAGCACTATGACAACTAGAATAATGGCCGCTACGGCTGCGCTTATTAATGCATTTTGTTCTTGTAGTCTCTAGGCTTAGAATTTTAGTGGTTTGTGCCGTTATATGTACATACCTATACGAATATGCATTGATTTGCTTAGAATAGAAACATCTACGTATATACATTGTCCCAACATATGTATTCATATATGCATACATACATAAGTATATGTAAACGCATAAGGTTTAGATGAGATTTTTGCATACATACATATATTAGATATATGTTTGCATACGTTTGTATATTTGCTCTTGATTTTTTTGTAAATTTTTTCTACTTGAATTCTCTGCAAATGTTGTGAATTTATATAGATTTTGTTCTTTTTTTTATTGTCATTAAAACCTGAGCTATTCACAATAATCTCTGAAATGTTCATTGCGGTATTCTCATAAGTTCTCGAGCTACACTCAAATACCTATGTGTTTTTACTACATAGCAAGAATGAACTATTTTCCTTGCCCCGTCCAGCGCAACTCTCAAATGGGAGTGGTGTCAGCCTTTGCTCTTACACGGACATCCACCAACCGAGCAGATACACATTCCCCATTAAAGCACGAGATATTCCAGGTATATAAATATATATATAAATATATATATATATATATATATATATATGGGGCATTCTTCGCCAATCGGACACCGCCATCTGCCCAGAACAGTTTTTATAAAAAAAATTTTTCCCTATGCCGAAATAAAAGCTTATATATATATATAATATATATATAATTGGCGCGTACACCCTTTTTGGGTGTTTGGCCGAGCTCCTCCTCCTATTTGTGGTGTGCGTCTTGATGTTGTTCCACAAATGGAGGGGCCTACAGTTTCAGGCCAACTCCGAACGGCAGATATTTTTTATGAGGAGCTTTTTCATGGCCGAAATACACTCGGAGGTTTGCCATTGCCTGCCGAGAGGCGACCGCTATTAGAAAAATGTTTTTCTTAATTTTGGTGTTTTCACCGAGATTCGAACCGACATTCTCTCTGTAAATTCCGAATGGTAGTCACGCACCAACCCATTCGACTACGGCGGCCGCGAGATTCCAGGTACATGCCCTTAAATCATAGTCTTGAAAACGTTTGCCGTAGTTGGCATCAAAAGACCTCTTATTCGATGCTTTGCTTTAATTTTCATTCGAAAGTTGTTTTACGTAGCGCGGTTGGTCACGCAGCGCACAATGCGCCTCTGTGGGATTTTTAAACTTCAAGAAAATATTTATATAACGAACCTCCTGGTGAACAGACGTTGCTTACTTTAGTGGACCCTTAAGACCAATGTGTTAATGTGTAACCACTAAAGCTCTGTGCCCCTTTCTGCCCTGATCTATGGCTCCACACGAGTTCGTTACCACATCTCGTATGTACATATGTGACATTGGTCACGTTCTCCCGGGTGCATGCACCTGAATGCTAGCAACGGGATTGTATACAGTCGCATAAATGAAATTATATACATTAAAACATCACTACACCCCATTGCACTCCTCTTAAACCGAACGCAAACCAAATTGCAAAAATACAAAAAATTAATGCCGCAGCAATATTGCAATTTGAAGGGGCAAAACTCAGCATGATGGGCACATAATAAAATCCGTTGTTGTGAAAAACTTTTAATATTGTAATTTATATTAGTTGTTATTAGCAGGGGTCAAAATCATGAAAATTAATGGTTGATGAAGTTTGAAAACTGATGCATTTGTTGCTAGCGCTATCTATGAATTCCGATTTCAAAAGTTTACGCAAGGTGATAGAAGCCAGTAGCTGCCAGACGGAAGTTGAAGTGCCTTATTGGTGATTTTTATTATTCTTTTCGATGGCGTCTGTTATTGCGGATGAACAACGTTTACAAATCATTAAATTTATAGCACAATTAAAGATCAATTCCTCAGAGTCAATTGTTGTGAAAAGACAGATCGTCGAGAAGCCAAAATTGCGGTTTTTAATAAAGAATTCGTGTTGGCCAAATTTGTCATGCAAGCCTCTAAGTTTTCTGCAATATTAGTTTTAATGCTACAGAGTCTTGGTGAAAACCCCAATTGAGCTTATATTCGGTTATATTATTAAATGTGATCAGTGAAGTTGATACTTTTATAAAAACATAATTTAAATTATAAAATAAATAGTCAACTGTGCATAATGGTCTGCAGTGTCTAATGCTCAGACGCTTATATCAAAATCCGAAGATATCGCCTCTACTATTATTTTGAATTAGTGAATTAATGCGACATCGATACCAGCTCCTACTTTCTAAAAAATCTGAGGGGTATCATTGGTGTTACCATATCCAGCTTTAGGTACGTAAATCGGCAATCCAGTTTTTCCCCTAAGTGCGGATCTATATCAAGTGATCCAAGTATGAAAATAACTTATTTGCAGGCTTGAGTTTAATAAAAAGTAGGTAGGTAGGTGTATATGTATATATATAATATATAAGTAGGTTTGGCAGGCGCATCGCACATTGAGACAACGATGCCACTTAGACCACGAAATGGGTCCGTTTTGAGCCGCGGGGGCTGGGCTACATTTCCCTCTCCATATTGAACCACCCTGAGCTTTTGACAAAGCGTAAAAGGTTGTTGATACCAAAAGTGTATAGATTATCTTATTCGTTAAGAAGTAAGATTTTAAAAATCGCTTCCTGCTTCTGGTTAGAGCTGGGTATGTGCAAAAAAGGTGTTGAATTGTTTCCAACTTCTCCTCATTTCTGCAGCTACGACAGAAATCATGCTTGTAAACGCCTAATCTCCTTGCATCATTTCCTATGAGACAATGTCCTGTGAGGGTCCCTACTAAGGTCCTGATTTGAAGTCTACTCAATTTTATAATACTCTTGGACAGACGTAGATTTAACCTTGGCCATGTTTGCCTAGCAATTTCACAGGTGTTAACGCTAAACCATCTTTGATTTGTATAACTGATTAGTGCGTCCTTAATGAGAAGCTTACAAGTTGCGAGAGGTATCTCCATAAAATTACTTATGTCTGGCGTACAGGTACCTTCTCTTGCAAGTTGGTCTGTCCTACAGGTCCCTGGTATATCTCTGTGGCCTGGAACCCAGCATAAGATTAAACGATATTGCTTGGCCATCTCATTTAGAGATTGGCGTCAACGTAAGACACTCCTTGATGTTGTTTGGAATGCATTCAGGGCTCGTACGGCAGCTTGGCTGTCTGATAGAATGCAGATATCCCGTGATAATATTCTGTTTATCTTTAACCATTTTAAGGCTTCATGAATAGCATTTATTTCCGCTTGAAAAACACGACAAAGATCCGGTAGTTTAAAGGGTTCACTAATAGAAAGCTCTTCGCAAAATAACCCTGATCCTACACCGGTGTTCAATGGTTAGATAATGAGAAAACACCAGAACCGACCCCAGAGATGATTCACCCCAAGTAGATTCTCCTGCCTATTTGGTGGGATATGGCCGTTATTGTTTATTATGAACTTCCGGAACCAAACTAGACGATAACTACTGATTATTATTCCCATCAGCTATCAAACCTGAATGAGGCACTTAAAAATAGTCGACCGTCTTTAGTGAATAGACGCAAAGTTTTGTTTCACCACGACAACGCAAGGCAAATATTAGGCAAGCTGAACGTGCTCGGATGGGAGCTAATGTCGCATCCACCATACTCTCCGGATATTGCACCTTGTGATTATCACCTTTTCCGTGGACTTCAATCCCATGTGAGTAACAAGAACTACTCCTCAAAAGAAACTATAAAAAGGGATATCGAAGCGTATTTTGGCTCCAAGGAAAAAAAATTTTTTGAGCTGGGAATTAAAAATTTGCCTAAACGTTGGGAAGATATTGTAAATCATGAAGGAAAATATATTATTGTTTAATAAATACTTTAAACATGTTTTTTATTAATTTTTAAACCACCATTAAAAAACGCACGAACTTATGGACTGACCTGATAGTACTTGCACCGTTTTATATTTCTTGACTTCTATTCCCCATTTATTGAGCCATGATACAGTGTCATTTATTGTTGAAGAAAGTCAGTCGCTCTTTGTTCTATTTTATCTGATGCCATTAAAACCGTGTCATCCGCGAGTGTGGCTATCAGGCAAGTTTTTGTTGTTGGGATCGGTATATCTGCTATAAATATCAGCTACCATAGAGGGCCTAGGACATTACCTTGGGGTACACCTGCTGTCATTTGCATCATGCTTGAGCATTCGTCTTCAAACTTAAAAAAAAAAATGTCAGTTTTCCAGGTAACTTTTGAGAATGGTGAAGTGATTCCGTGGTGATATTTCGCTGAGCTTATGCAGTAATCCTGAAGCTAAATATATACTAAATTTTTCTGAAGTGTTACGCTTTGTAAAGGGTTTTATAAAGCTCTTTTTAGGGGTCAGTACTACTCTCAGATAGCAATACTTATTTAATTCTTATATTTACACCTTTAAGGTGCTATTTTTCTCGTCGCGATAATTTTCCGTCCTGTCTAAGCACCATTATTGCTGATTTCCTCAAATTCACCTCCACATCCCAATTGTTGCAGTAAATCTCTAACTTGTAAATCACTACTTTGTAAGACGTCACCGTCATCTGCCATTGTAACTATGTCATCGGCATATTATTATTAAGAAGTATCTTTAGGAGTCTTTTACGAAGTCTTTTACAACCTCGAAATTATAACTGTCAATAGTGACGTGGGTGCCAATACGCGAGTGCGCCTACTGTTTATTTGAAGACAGGAGGTACTTTGTTTTGTCCTTGTTCATCACCATACCCAATTTCATGCAGCTTGTAGAAAGGCAGGTGTCTTATCAAATACTGCTCTAAAGCCTACAAAGAAACAACACGCCTTCCTATTTTCACTCTATTTCTAATTCACTATTGCTGCAATGCTATACCCATTGTCGGCTATGGAATAGTTTTACCTAAAACCGGCCTGAAATTCTGTTAGAATCTCATTTTCCGACACCCATCTAACAATTTCTTTCATTCTAGATGCCCATCATTATTTTCGTCACACAAGACTATACAGGATCATTCGTGTAGTCAGTCTTCACTTTCTTTCAATGCGAGATGAAAGAATCTTCTGTGTAGTATATCTGCTTACTAACGATCTATGGACAACTCGACCATTTGCAAAAGGATGTAATACTCGTACATATATGTATGTAAGAGCACGCATGCTAGAGCTTCGCTCTAGAAATATTTTATATTGTAAGCCCCTCCACACAGCACGAATTGCAGAAGGACCCTGGCCAAACACCCTAAAAAGGATGAAAGCTCTAATTATTATATATATCATACTTATGGATACATACATATGTGCTTATACATAAAGTACTTTTTCAAATATTACTGCCTCAATATTTGTGATATTTTTTTTCGAAATACCAGTGACAATGATTTCTAATGTTTCAATAATCATTGTATAAAAAAGCTGAGAATTATTGAAGCCTAAAATAATTTATTTCTTAATCCATTCATTTCAATATTTGAATTTTTCCTGGCATCATGCCAGATCCAATACCCACACCTACTATTTACGCACACCCTTGCGATGATGTTGATTGGAAACCAGAACAGCCAAGCGAAATGCGTAAGGCTCACCGCTTCAAGGGTCCCATTTACGAGGCGCTACTTAAAGAGTTCTACGAGGATGGTTGTTATTTAGGAGCCCGCCATTTTGAATACTTAGTACAATTGGAGAAAAGTCTTATTGAAAGAGAGCATGAAATATACTACGTCCACGAAGAAAGGAATTTCCTTTTGCAACTTGTCGACAACGTGAAAGCAGCGGAGCAAATTTTCCGTTTGGATAAAATGCGAGGTTTATATGTGACACGAAAACTACTCTATCAGTCCATGGTATTGGTAGAAAATCAACGTTTTCTTTGGTTAACACATAAAATGTACGAAATAATAGCCAAATATATGCTAAGGCCTAAAACAGATGATTGTTTAGCGATGGAACAATCTACGAGATTTATTTTCAAGTATGCCAAATTTTTGATGCACCATGGAAAACGTATGTTAATAGTACTTTGTAATAGTAAATTGTGCAAAAGACATTGTACTAATAAAAATGTTTATATTCTCAAACAGCCGAACAACTTACGGAAGCCACGATTCTTATTCCCGTTGCAATGGAAGCGGCTTGCGTCGAGGCATGGAAACCCGATACCAGCCCTGAGGATGAGATGTTTTCAACTCTGCATGTCGCTTTGGGTAACTTACTGGCTAATTTATATCTGATCAAAGCAAAACAAGTTGGTATAACGCGGAAACACGCGCTCAAGCGTGTACAGAAAGCTCTCAAGGCGATTGCTACAGGTAGATCGCAGTGAACCTTAATATACTTGCTATTGTATATGCCTTATCTAAGGAATGGCTCACTTGTTTATTGCTCTTTACAGTTGGCATAAAGGAGAACAGATGTGTTGCCTTTAACGTTTTTCTAGCCAAAATCCAGCTACTCATAGATGCTGGTAGATATGACTGGGCTTTGAGAGAATTGCACTTGCTAGAGCAAAGTGTAATGAAAGCGGAAGGTCCAGAATTTGTGCAGCACAAGTTGGATTGTCTTAAAAAGCTTGGTATTATATATTATAGGTAAATATTTACCTTGATTTATCTTTAAGTAAACAGCACTCATGGCATACAAGTTGGGTTAGGTTGCAGTCACCGACGCCGAAGGCAGTGGCGCATTTAAGTCAAAGATATAGGCCCCTTATGAATCCACAATTTGGATTGTTAGTCTCCTCTACTGTAACAACCTGTATCCTTGATTAATTTCATCAATTCTATTACATAAATATCTGCGATTGCATTTAGAGTAAAGTATTTCTTCGCCTCCTCGTCATTTGTGTACGTTCTAGGTATCTTAGCCAAAGCCTCTAGGCGCCCAGCCTCTATGCGTGACGAATGAATGCTCGCAACCTTTCATTTCAAGTTCAGGGGTGCCTCAGAATTTTAAGACCTCTGCTCTTTTCTTTATTTATTAATATTATTAATTCACTTTTTTATTATACTAGAATGAGCTCTATGTAACACTTACCAATTTCATCTTAAATTGCTTAACACAAATTATGAGCCTATTGTCCGCGCACTTCGCTCGAGTTCTATTTCGCTGGAATTTTCAGTTTCGGATAGAAATTTAAGAAATTTGTGAACTCTGTTTATTGATTTATTTAATAACCAAAAGAGGTTTGAAAAGCCCATAAGGAAAAATTGCCCCAAGGAAAAATTGAGCATGCTCAAGGGCATTCTCAGAGGCACTCATCTGCACATGATCGGGATTTGGTCTACGGACTCTTGCCGTTTATGCTACTAAGCTCAGGATACTCCAATCCACCTTCTCGTGGAATGCAGGGCTATAACGCGAAGAAACTTGAGTGATCTTGTCCAATTGCAGCCAAAAAAAAGACACATACGCTCAATCCAACCCAGCTCTATCCTGAGTTTAATAAGGGAACTCTGTCTGGATGAGGTACTACGATGAGTAGAGGGCACAAAAGACCATGAGGTCGAACTGCAAACCTCTTTAAAAATATATCTATTTATTTATGCGTGCGTGACTATCATTAGGAAGTGAAAAGGTTCGAATCTAAGAATGGCATCAGTAACCTTTCGCTAACTTATACAATTTTAACAATAAATTACTTAAAAACTATAAGGCTACGGAGGGTATGGTTTTAAAGCTCAGGAATGGCATGTACCCCTCTATCCCCCCTTTACATCCTTTTTTTCAAAGCGTGTGGCATTATACTGAATATTTTCGCGATATGAGTTTAATCCACCGATAATCTCTTTGACTTCAGAAGTAAATGTGGATGATATAGGTAAAAATAAGGCTGACTACAGTCCAATGAAAGTCCAACAAATTTTTTTTTATAATTTTTTTTTTTTAGATAAAACAAGCTTGAGAAACTCACTTGTGGCTCGGCAGTCAAATCCGTCAGAATAAGCCTTTTATGCTTATGTATTATTCGGAGATCCACATAACGAATTCTGTACGCGCTGTGGAAATAAGGAAGCAATAGAGTCAGATATCACTTAATCGAGAATCTGAAAAGTTTCTCGGGTTCGCCAAACAAATCGGTTTGGGATAAAAGCATATAGGAAAGAGCTGGTAGAATTTTTCCTGGGCACAAAGGGACCTCTGGGATCACGGAGCGTACTCTTTGTAAGAAATTTCGTCAATCCAATCTAACCTCAACTGTACTCATTGAGATCGTTTCAAATATGAAAGGAAGACAGAAGATGTTTGTAATTTGACCACAGCTCAAATCAATCCCTTCTAAACACACTGGTGTTCATATATTGTATATATCACTTGGTTTCCTCGTCATTGCCGTGCCAGAACTTTTGCATGCATTTGTTTGACTCTCACGCCATCCATTGCCAACTGTAGTTTCCCAATAAGCGCCGCTTTCCTATTATTGCTCTGACGTTCCGATATTAGAAATATGTAGATAGCACGTATTCCAGATTTGTAGGTCTGTCAGATGGTAATAATATCTCCATGTAGCTTACTTGCACGTGCTTAGCTTAAATCTTATTTTCCCAGCAGCTGTTGTTCTCATTCTATTAACAACATGAAACATGCCCCATATTTGTTTGACAGATGCTGATGTAATGATAGACGTTCTCAGAACGTAAATCCGACTGGTCAGCTTATTTTTCGTTCTTAAATGATTTGCTACAAAGACTTGCAACCACTTAGTAATTTTTCATGGAGCACCCATGAATAAGCACAAGGCACACATTTTGCTTGAAAATATAATATATCCAATAGGAGACTGTAGAATTAGTCCCAGAGTGCAATCATTGCCGCGAATATGAAATATAACAATGAAATTAAAAAGTAGCCCACCGCGAAACTATCATATATTGCCAAGTATTGGTTTGTCTTGTCATTGATAATTCCAATGAGCTGCTCTTCTTGCCCCTACCCGTGTTTCTTCCTTTATCTTGTTGTTGCTTTTTTTTAACGGCTGCCACATATGTGGATTCGGCGCAGAAGTGTGCTCGCTTATGTCACACGTATTCACACGCGGCCGCCGTAGCCGAATGGGTTGGTGCGTGACTACCATTCGCAATTCAGAGAGAGATCGTCGGTTCGAATCTCGGTGAAACACCAAAATTAAGAAAAACATTTTTCTAATAGCGGTCGCCCCTCGGCAGGCAATGGCAAACCTCCGAATGTATTTCTGCCATTAAAAAGCTCATCATAAAAAATATCTGCCGTTCGGAGTCGGCTCAAAACTGTAGGTCCCTCCATTTGTGGAACAACATCAAGACGCACACCACCAATAGGAGGAGTAGCTCGGCCAAACACCCAAAAAGGGTGTACGCGCCAATTATATATTATATATATATTTATATTCTGATGCTTTCCAAGCAGATGTTCAGTCCATAGATAACGCTCAAACGGCAACGAAGTTATATGAACAATGGCTGCGTTGATTTCTTACAGTTGTTTCGCCATAACATCCCCTGTTACGTCAGCAAATCAGCTAATTTCTTCCAATTCACTGAGAACCGGATGACAGTCTGGTCACACCTTCTGAATTATTTTCCCCATCCACAATGTACGGTTCAGCTATCGTAAGTAGAACCTTGAGGGTAGTCCTAATATAACCTATAAACCTGTTATAATACATATTTTATATTATATGTTTTTAAAGTCAATAATTTTTAAAACTTTCTTCGTGTTAGACTGAACCAGCCAATTGATGCAATAAACATTTACGGCAAAGCATTGCATTTTTGCAGAATAAATAACATTTCACAAGCTGAAGGTGATATTCTACTGAAAATCGGAGACGCACAACGTATTTTGCCTGGCGGCGAATTGAGAGCACGTTTAGCATTTCAAATGGCTAAAACACATTTTCAGAGCTTTGGCGAAATTTCAAAAGCATCTAATACTAAATATTTAATAGCCGGTTTGAAGTCACATCTAATAAGCGCTGATTTAAAAAAACTGATTTATTCGAAAACGTATTGTGATCATTATAAACTAAGGCGTTGGAAAGACCTTTGTGAACCCTTTTGGGACGAAGAGAAACAAGTTGGCTATATAAAAAAAGACATTTTAACCAGCATATCTATGTATACGTCTGACAATCTATACAAACTATACAATCTCATATTAAATACGCGACCTGCATCTATGCATGAAAAGATCACAAAGAAAGAGGAAGAATCAGAGGAAAGCTTCGATTTGGAGCATGTCGTTGTAAAACATTTATACTACAGTAATACAGAAACAGCTATTCAAACAGAAGAGGGGCTTTATGAATATGAATATGAATATGAATATTCTTCTGATGGCAGTATTATGGAGGGTATTGAACGTTACGATTCAGAAAAAATTGGTAGAGGTCAAGGCATCCACATAACGAATGTGCGAAAATATTCGGCTTCAACTTATTCAAAGAGATCTTCACGCAAAAACGAGTGGATTGTAAAGGATACAGATCCAATATGCTGTTTACTACGAGAGATATGAAATTTTATATTGTATCAATTTCCTTCTATATTTACGTGCATTTTCGTATATTTTTCTATTGTTTATATGTATACGGCAAATCATGAGAATTGACGTTGAATAAAATAAATAAAATATTATGATACGAATGTTCCTCTTTATCGCAAAAAATGTGAAAACTGTAAAATGCAAGGATATTTAAAGTTTCATATTGTAAATATTATGCTCATACAGAGTTGTGGACAAATCCCATGATTCAATAATAAAAGGTTTGCTCCGAGGCGTATCTGTAGAAGGTAGTGTGATTAGAGTAGTTGATCGCTTGTTCTTTAACTTGCTTTAATTTTGAAATAACGGAAAGTCATTTTTGTGTTTTGAGTGCGCGTTAAATTAATATCATCTATTAGGTTGGGGAGTAAGTTCGTAGCGCTTTTACTGAGGGCTTTTTTTTAACAACAATCAATAATTATATCAATAAGTTAATCAATTATATATTCGCCGTTGGTGTTTACTACCTCTTCCCATCTCTCGACCAATTCGATGATGCCATTCCGCCAAAATCGCCTGGTCTGGTGTCAAAGAAGTTGTTGAGCCAATTTTTAAGAACCTCTTTGCTACCGATGGTAACGCACTTCATATAGTTTGATAAGGAAAAAGATGGTAACCGATTGGTGCAAGGTCCGCAGAATACGGAGAAATCCACCGTTGACCGCAGACGGATCTCTTCCTCGAGCTCTTGGAGTGGGGCTTTGACGACTTGTGCAGCATGGGGCCTGGCGTTGTCATAAAGGAGTACTATAGTTTGACCATGTCCATTAGGTATTTTCAGTCGAATATCCTTATTCATGTGGTTTAGCTGGGCATTGTAGAGCTCCTTGTTGACCGTGGCATTCTTTTCGAGCATTTCCCAGTGCACCATGCCCTCCCAATCCCACCAAACATATATCATGATCTTCTTTGGATGAAAATCCGGCCCTACTCTCGATTTTGGCGTATCTCCTGGATCCACATTCGGTACAAAAAGCATTGTTTATGCCGCGTATTGCTCGATAGCGGGCGAGATGCTGAGAAGCTATTTGAAGGCGACTTTGTTTGTTTTTTTCGTTGAGCTCGTGAGGCACCCATACTCGAAATTTTTTGGTACATCCCATTGAATGAAGGTGATTTGATTGAGAATCGTCTTATGATCGCAGTTCATTTTTTCCGCCAACTCACGACTAGTATGGCGACCGTTCTCCTTCAAAAATGATTGTATGACGTTCTTTATCAAATTTAGAAGGCCTTCACGTCGCTTCGACAGCTTTTTGACCTCGATGAAAAGCAAAGAAGAGCAGGTGCCGAAAATGCTGATTTTTGCCTCCTTGGTATTCCATTTGCAAGCCTCAAAACTAATCAAAAATTGAATAACTCAACAATTAACATGTTTTGTATAGCAGAAAGAGTTCTATCGAATGAATATTTACCAATTGCCAAACAGCAAGCAATGCGTTGTAAAATATAAGAAAATATAAAAAATCTATGAACTTATTCCCCAACTCAATATTTGTCATTCATTACATTCTTGTATTCTCTTCCCTTGATAGTCTACCCTTGATAGCCTACCACCTTGAATAGATTCGCCTTGGTTTGCTCAGAAAGCAGCTCGTTCCCTCTTGACAAATCGGCTACCTGAGTAAGATACTGAGTTGCTAATTCTGTAAATTTTGAGTAAAATCGAGGATGAGTAAAATTTATACGAAAAAGATTTCATTTTCAAAAGGGTGTGATTATGAGCAAGAACTTACTCGGTATGTACCGGGCCGATATGGAATACATCCTGACATACCGCGTAAATCAGGATACCATTTTTTTCGGGCAATGCGCGCGTAAGATGGACATTTAGACAATCCGAGCTCGATGTCATTCAAATACAGGTTGCGGAAGTTTCTACTAGGTTGCTTTAAAAATACGTAAGTTTCCAATGAGAGTTCATTAACAATAAGTAAATAATCACATCCCGCAACAGCAAACGTTTTTCAGCTCGTGGTTACGTGCAAACTAATGAAACCGAGTGGCTTCGCCTAAGTTACACATCAGTGGAGAATTTAAAAATATTTATTTCTGATACTGAGGTGATTTTAAAGGAATTCGCGTTTTGCAATGAGCTATCACTTAACAAAGAGCTAAAATTGGCAGCAGAGTTGGATAGTATCCACGAGGACGCGGTAGAATACTTTGTAGGCTTCTTTATAAGAAAACTAGGATTGACGGAACATGTTTCCAATGAGCGTACATTCACATGGGTGGATGAAGTATTTAAAGAATGTGAATACCAGCGCCGATGTCACTGTTTTTGTTTTTAGCCAACTAAATAAATCTGTGAAAGAGTTTTCCAATAACAGGTGTTATTTTGGAATGGATTGCGCTATCGAGGGATGATTAACAATTTTTATGGCCGGAATTGGATGGTATTGATCTGGACAACGTTTATTTTCAACAAGACGGCACTACGTGCCACACAAGCAACGAAACTATTGATCTTTTACGGGAAAAGTTTCCGAACCGTGTTATCTCTCGAAGAGCTGATCACAATTGGCCACAGGGGTCTGTGGGGTCACGTGAAAGAGAAGGTCTACACCAAAGCCCAGGGTCGATTCAAGACCTCAAAAATGGAGTTCGTGAGGCTATCGAGGACATAGCGCAGCCACTTTGCAATTCGGTTATGGGAAATTTCATGAAAAGGATATTGTCGTGTAAGCGTGGCCGTGGTGGTAATTTGCCTGATTTTATTTTCCACTATTAACGGCATAGCTTCCTCTTTATAATGAAATCAACATCCGATCATTTATACTAAAAAATAGCATTTATCTTTGAATATCAAAATAACACCTCTTATTGGAAAACCCTTTACTTCGGTAACATATTAGCGTCATATTGGCGAAATTTTTCAACTCCCCAATCGATTTTAAATTAAAAATAAATTTACAAAATATATTCCTTACAATAAGTTAACAAATTTATGTTTTAACATCACACTTGGCGATTTCCATTTGTATACGAAATATATCTACATTGTCCATAAAATATTATATTTACATTCAAATTTTAATCCAAATTTTTTTTTAAACCGTACTCAATTTGTTTCCATTGAAGTAAAAAACACTTTTTTGCTACTATTTTTTACCAAAAACAATTTAATTTTTTCCACTTTCTTCACCTGCAACCTTTTGTAAGAGAGTGTCAAAAATCCAATGTCACAAGTAAGCAAACCTTTAATAATTAAATCATGTTTTAAACATATGGCCATTAAAATAGATACGAAATAGAAATATGTAGATAAAATACAAAAAGGACTTTGTGATTTTATTAAAAATACTGTTTAAATGATCGAAATTTAATCAATAACTACTGTGTCCACGATGGTTGTCAATGACTTTTTGTATGCGATTTGGCATGTCATTGATAATTCTACGGAAGTTTTCTGTTGGAGTGGAATACCATAGTTCTTTGAATTTTTGCCATGAATCCTTCTTATTTTTTGAAGGTTTTCTTCCCGATTCGCTTCCTAAAATCTCCCCAAAGGTTTTCAATGAAGTTTAGGTCGGGTTGCAGGGTTGACCAACCAATAACTTTAACATAATTTTATAAAAAACATTCACGAACTAACACTGAGGAGCGGTTTGCGTCTTGTGGTTGTAAATAAATTTGTCCATTGTATTGGTTATGAGGTGAATAGTTCCTACTCCAAATCCAAATCATTATGTTGCCGCCACCGTGTTTCACTGTTTTTTTTTTGTGATCCGCAGTGAGAACTCTTCTTTGTTTGTTTTCAATTTGACATAATATAATACATTTCTTATGGGAGCACTCTCAAATTGAATACATTACTAACATTTATGCAGTCCAATTTTTAATCTGAAACCTGTGCCAATTATCGCGGGATTAGTCTTGTTAATATCGCCTATAAGGTTCTAGCGAGCGTATTGTGTGAAAGGCTGAAGCCAACCATCCCCCAACTGATTGACCCTTATTAGTGTGGCTTTATACATGGAAAGTCCACAATCGACCAGATATTCACAATACGCCAAGTCTTGGAAAAACGCCATGAAAGGAGAATCGACACACACCATCTTTTCGTCGACTTCAAAGCCGCATTAAACAGTACGAAAAGGAGTTATCTGTATGCCGCGATGTCTGAATTTGGTATCCCCACAAAACTAATACGGCTTTTCAAGATGACGTTGCTCAACACCAGCAGCGTCGTCAGAATTGGGAAGGACTAATCCGAGCCGTTTGATACCAAACGAGGTTTCAGACAGGGTGACTCGCTGTCGTGCGACTTCTTTAAACTGATGTTGGAGAGCATCATGCGAGGCGCAGAACTTAATCGCTCAATTTTTTTATAAGAGCGTACAATTGTTGACGTATGCCGATGATATTGACATCATCGGCCTTAACAACCGCGCTGTTAGTCCTGCCTTGTGGAAAGTAGACAAAGCGAATGGATCTGGTGGTGAACGAGGGCAAAACAAAGAACCTCCTGCCTTCAAACAAACAGTCGGCGCACTCACGTATTGGCACCCACTTCACTGTTGACAGTTATGATTTCAGGGTTGTAAAAGATTTCGTTTATTTAGGAACCAGCATTAACACACAATGTCAGCTTGTGTCAGCCCTGTCAACAAGTGCTACTTTGGACTAAGTAAGCAACTGAGTAGTAAGGTCCTCTCTGGACGAACAAAACTAATACTCTACAAGGCTCTCATCATGCCCGTCCTAACGTATGGCGCAGAAACGTGGGCGATGACAACATCCGATTAAGCATCCCGTGGAGTGTTTGAGAGAAAGATTCTTTGGAAGATTTTTGGACCTTTGCACATACGACAACATAGACATAGCGCAGCGAATAAACATCCAGCAGCTACGCTGGCTGGGTCATGTCGTCCGAATGGATACAAAGGCTGCATTGGAAAGATCAAGTGGAGAAGTGCTTGGCTTCACTTGGCGCCGGTTAGCACAAGAAAGAAACGACTGGCGCGCTTTGTTAAACTCGGTCTAAATTGCGTAAGCATTTATCGTGCCAATTATGAAGAATTAAAAGTTTAACTGAGGGAGAGTAGAACAGCAGGATTTGAGTTAAGAGTGAGTTACGGAATCATTGCATTATTTTTTTTTTAGGAATGTTTATAGAGTTGGGCGGCCGCCGTAGCGGAATGGGTAGGTATGTGGCTGCTATTCCGTAGTATCCGAATTAGATACTATTCGGTAGTATCCAAAACCACGTCACGAAAACAATAAAATGATCAAGAGTATGTTTTCTAATTGCGCCCGCAACTCGGCAGCGCATATCAAATCTCTGAAAGTATTTCTGTTCGGAAAAAAATCCTCATAAAAAACATCTTCCATTCGGAAATCCGTCCATTCGTGGAACAACATCAGGCCACGCACACCACAAATTCGAGGAGGAGCCCAGCCAAACAAACAACAACGGATGTAAGCGCCAATTACTTATATTACATGTATGCATACCACCTTGAGCACAAAGTTCCCAGAACAACAGCCAGGAGACACTCTAGGTCAACTAATTTGAGCTTTTTTTTTTGTTAGGTTGCCATATTACTCTAAAGAAAACACCCGTTTGCGAGTAGCATGAACGCCTCAGAAGAAATCGTGAGTCCATCGAGCATGACAAACGTCATGCAGTCAGGCAGAAATACACTGGGCGGTTTGTCATTGCCTGTCAAGGCGCGAAAAACACATTTTCTTCACTTTGGTCTTTCACCGAGATTCGAACCTACGTTCTCTCTAAATTTCGAATGGTAGTCACGCACAAAACAATTCGGCTACGGCGGCTGCCGAAAACGTTATACAGCGAAAAAAGTTGTTCCATAACCGGATATTAATCATCAGAAGCATAGCTTATTATTATATTAGTTAATGATTTGGGTTTGCGCCGTGTTGCTGTAAAGTTGGTGCCAAAGGGCCTGAATTTCATGCAAAAAAAGGAACGCGTTGACTCTGCTAAAGGCATGATTTCCAACGCTGTGTCCGACCCAACATTTGTCAAACAGCTTCGTTACTATCAACGAGACGAGGACTTCAGACTAGGACACGCAATCCAGGCATCAGGCGAGTAAGTGGAGAGTTTCAAAGGAACCAAGACCAAAAAAAATTCAGTAATAAATATATAGGTAATTTCTGACTTAGCCGTTTTCAAAATATTCGATTTAAATATACCTATATATTGTATTTTTTTGCTTGTTTGTTCATTTTTCTAGAAATGTGAATTCAAAGGTGCGTGTGCTTTTTGTTATTAAGTTATGTATATTAATTCATAAAAACGTAGTAGTCAGCACAGAATAAAATAATGCAAATTATTTTTTCATTTTCTAGTTCGCCAATACCTTGCCATGACAATCAAACGTACAAAACATTGGTGTTGGTCTAGTGCCACCACCTTCAATAAATGAACCAAGCCCTTACAGTTTGAAATGGCTATTTGATAAAGTTTTGAATTTATAATTTCTCACTAAGTGTTTCCTACTTCACATCATTAAAAGAAAACAGTTGTTTATGAAAACTATTCTGTGTGTGACTTGGCTCTTCACATGGATTTCGATCTTCGAAACTTACCGAAGACTACGAGAACCTGGTTTTGTTGCAACACGACGTACTGATATGGGGCAACCACATAATTTTATCGAATAATAAAAAAACGAGATTCGACACTCAGGCTTTATATTACTACACTATTGACTTTCCTTTAATTTCTTTCTATGATTGATAATGCTTTCGTGCCACTCACAAATCTTAGTATGTTTTTGAAAATATGACACTAATTTTAGTTGTATTTCATTTTTTTAAGTTGGCACTTATACGAATATATTTTACATTATTCTTAATAAACAGGCAATAGGGAAGCAGACCGATTAACCGACGTTGACTCTACAATACAGACGAATGTACACATAAGGACATAATTTACAAGGACATATTTACACTAAACACAAATACATCAACTTATTATTCCGTTTTTTTTTTACAATTACGCGTATTCAAAAGTTTTCAAATCTGTGCTATAAAAATGCTGAGCCGTAAAGGTGTGACTTTCTTCAATCGTGAGAAAATCCGTTCCGAACTCGTGCCACTCAATTATGTGCAGGCACGTCGCCTTGAAGGGCCCATCTATTGTGCTCTGGTTAAAGAGTTGTATGAGGAAGGCTGTAGAATAGGTGCTCGTCATCTTGAAAGTTTGGCCGGAAAAGAGACTTTCTTTTACGAAACGAAGGTCATACGAGATCGCGTTTCTGATAACATTGAACTGTTGATGGCATTGTTTGAGAATATGCGCGTTGCCGAGAAGGTACGAATACTAGAAGAAGCGCACAGCTACCAGACGACTGTCAAATGTTTCTATCAAATTGTTCAATTGCTAGAACCATATAAAATTAAATTCGATTGGCTGTTAGAGCATATTTATGATATAATTATACCGATTTGTGAGAGCATCGAGGGTTTCAATGATACCATCGCAGACGAGACCATTGCTCGTATTTACTTCAAAACTGCAAAATTTCACAGCACAAGAGGTTAGTGAAGTGACTTTAACTCTCGAAAGATTATTTTGTTTTTTTGATTATACAAATATGAAAACTTTTAGAAAACGCACTCCTCCTGGCAATCAAATTTATGGAAAAAGCTATGAAATTAAGCCGGAATGAAGCCTGGCTCTCCGAATACGTAACTGAACGTGAATGGGGCGTTTATCCGACACTGCATTTGGTAGCAGGGCGCGAAGTTGCTGACTTGTTGTTACGTTATGCAAATAATATAGCTGCGGAAGATTCCAATGCTGCAGATGAATTCGCGCACAAAGCCGTGATTAATCTTGCAGAAGGTAATTGTAGAGTTCTTGAAAGTTGTTGACTGTGAATGAGGCCGTAGGAAAATCGTTTGCTAAATGAAAGTATACCTGCTGGATTTTCCTTGGTTTTTTGCTTTCGGTTTTTTTTTTTGCTTTCACGGCTAAAATTGCTGTACAGTACAATTATATAAGTATATATTGACGCTTACGCCATTTATTGCGTGTTTGGCCGAGCTCCTCCTCCTAATGAAGGAACCTACAGTTTTATACCGCCTCCGAACTACAGATGGATTTTTCTGAGGAGCTTTTTCATTGCAGACGTATACTCGGAGGTTTGCCATTGCCTGCCGAGGGGCGACCGCTATTGGAAAAAAACTTTTTCTATCATTTAGTGTTTCAAGCCTGCGCAGTTCCGAATGGTAGATACACACCAACCCATTCGGCTACGGCGGCCGAATATATAAAGGAAACGCTCATTTATAAGTTAATGAAATTAGGTCACGAAAGATCCCCAATTTACCAATAGGAAAAATTTATACAAAAATCCCATATAAATGTTCAAAAAATTTGCAGCACTGTGAAAGTATTTGAGTTTTGGGGATTTTTTTTTCCTTTGCCTCTTATGTCCAGAAGTTACTGTAAGTAGAATCACCAAGTGATACCCAATTTTTCTCCACTAGGTTCTGCCGACGCAGGAAAAGTCTTCCTCTTCCTTTGCCACCACAACTAATTCCGCATTAGGCAGTCTCTGGTCTGTAGCGCTTCACGCTATTCAAGTTGCCTGCACTATCTCTATGTCCTTGCAATGATCACATAGCTCAATAGCTTCGGCCCATTTGTCTTGCGTAAAGATTTCCCCACGTATACTGCAGGAACCGTCTCGTATGATATCGCCTTCGCCAAGTCCAAACTTCTGAGCCATTAATAGGATGTGCAATTTATTCGTCAAGTAGTTACTTCTCAGTTGCCTGTTCAGTCCAAAATCAATGTCGGTTTTTAAATGGAACGAAGTATCTCATGTCATTATTGACACTTCAAATGCCATTATTGATACTTCGTTCCACTTCAAAACTGACATTGACTGTGTCCCAAGTAAACGAAGTCCTTTACACCGATATCATCAGCAGAAGTCAGAAATTCCACGCTCTTTACGCTAAGACGGTGCGTGAGCTATTCAATACTACAGCTCGAATTTCTTCTTCAACGTCAGATGAAAGGAATCACATAATAAATCGCTCACTGCGGGCAAACGTCTTTCGGAAGCTATTTTGAGCAACCGTATAAGTTTAGTAACATTTCAGACAGATTTTGAGAAATATAGGCAACCCTGTTGCTACTAACTATTTTAACATCAACACGAAGATGATTTCCATCGATCCCCTTTTCACGAGTTTTGGTCAGCATTTGGCGTATAGGTACTACTCGAATATCGTAGACGGTCGATTTGGCAACTTTAAAGTTCCATTGGGCGATGAGTTTCACTCTGCTAAAAAATGTATTTGATGGAAGCTTTTACACAATATTAACAACACCGATTCCGCAGTGGTTGGCGCAATTGACAGCCTTATATTCTTCCGAACATATTCTGAATAAGAGGTGATGCACATTGCACTATTGCTATTCGCTATGCTATGCTATTCATCGTCCTCAACTAGGGTTCCGGGTTCTCCATTATTTTCATTAAATTTACCATCTTCCCCTTCAGAGTAGAGGAATTATCCTTCCATGATTTAAGTGTGCTCCAGTCATCGTTCACCAGATCGTCTTTAATATGTTTCCAGAAACCTGATTTCAGTTTTAAAGCCTTCTGTAGACTGTCGAAACTTTTGGCACATTTACACCTTCCTGTCTCTCTTTTCTACTCTCGAAATATATTGTAATCTCAAACTCTTCACAATCCTACCTTTCCGCCAATTTTTTTTTTTTTTTCAACAAAAGCGTTTCTTACTCTTAAACACTCACATATGGCTAGCTGAAGAACAACGACGTTTTCAGCCGATGCCGGGGGAAATGGGACCTGTGCTAACACCACTCGCTCAGGTTGTGTTTTAGAAAGCAGCTCTATGAGAGCAGTAGTGAGAGTCAAATGGTAAACTGGTTAGATGTCAATTGTAGTTACAGATTACTCGTGTTTTTGGACACACGGATTCATAGTCTACCAAACCTAAAACCGCCTTTTTGATATTGCACCGAAATACGTATTAAGACTCCATTCGAATTCCCAAACGAATCTGGTTTACCTCAAGTGAAAGAGGATGTTGACTTTTAAGGAACCTAAAAAAACTAGACATTGGCCTCTGTTCACCTCAGACATATTGAAGGTTGTCTAAATTGTTACCATCTTTACTTAACCTATCCTTACCATTTTTTGTTTTTAATTTTAAAAGTTGGCTTAGATAAGAATAAAGTTCAATATATGCGCGCCCTACTATCACGTGCCAAATACCTGTTGCAGTCGGAGAATTACGATGCATCTTACAAGATCTTGCTAAAGGTGCGCAAAGAGCTTGCCAATAGTGCTAACGTCATAGAGCCCAAATTGCTCAGCGACTTGTTCTTATATGAAGGAATGTACTTATGGAAGTAAGTGAAAATCTAAATACAGAAAATTTTTTTTCACGTAATTAATACCCACATCAATCTCACTTTTAGCCAAAACCTTAAAAGAGATGCACTTTCCAAAATGGAAAAAGCATTAAAGTTGGCCCAGAAGAGTTGTTGTAAGGTGAGAGAAGCTGAAGCGCTTGTGGCTATTGGTAAAGCTTATGCGGCTCAAACTTTAGAACAAGACTATGCACGCAAGGCATTTACGCTGGCGAAGCAAATTTTCGGTGAACTCGGTGATGCCTTGAATCGTAAGAAGGCTCATTACATGTTGGCCAAGTTGAAGGCCGATCAGATATTTCCGTGTTTCATCGATTTACTGAAGGATGATGAGGAAAAATGTTGCGGATTTTACAATTTGCGACAATGGAAAAATGGTTGTAAAATATTCTGGAATACTATGGGTATTGCAGAGTTGAAAGAGGACAAAATTTATTGTCTATTAGAAGACGATATCAAGGATACATTCGCTTGGAAAGAAAATTAATTGTAGTGGTTTCTGGCAATGCCACAGTAGTGTAAACAATATCGCTTGTATGAATTAAGAAATATTTACCCCATAATGAACCATAACAAAAATAAAAATACTTGACAGACTTACAATCGAAAAATCTGTACGTCTTCCTAATGTGTCTTCCAGGGGGAAGTACTGGCAATTGGGGAAGCTTGTAGGTTACTGATTGCAGATTTCTCTTTTCTCTATTCTTTCAAATAGCCAAGCTGCAATCCAAGCACTGGATTCGACTACAACAATCTCTAAACTGATGAAACAAAGTAGGAATAGCCTAACCTCTTTGAGTGAAAACCGTAACGTTACCTTAATCTGGGTCCCGGGGCAACGCAACATTGAAGGTAACGAAAAAGCAGATGAACTGGAAAGAGACGGATCTGCCATTAGGTACAGTCAAGAAAACAATTTCCCTAAACTACCTCTGAATCGCGGATTGTAGATGGAGAGACCAAACGACAATGCAAAGAGACGGATCTGCCATTAGGTACAGTCAAGAAAACAATTTCCCTAAACTACCTCTGAATCGCGGGTTGTAGATGGAGAGACCAAACAACAATGCAAAATTAGCAAAACGTTATGGCCCACCTAAAACCTCAACAAACAATTGTCAACATTGGCAAACATGAAACGATGGTACGCCTGGAGACTCACAGCAGTCATAACGGGCTTTTGGCCTGTCGGGGAACAAGCACCCAAAATGGGCATCCCTCACAACACACACCACCACAGTTGTAAGCAATCTGAGAAAAAGGAAACGATTGTCCATTACCACTGTGAATGCCCTGCCTTATGGAAGGAGAGAATGTCCACCCTGGGCCAAGGTTCTTAAACCGCACAGACTGGGCATAATCTCTTGTAATCAACTAAAATCAACCAGACAAAAATTTCTCATTAAATTAAGTTATTCCACTTTACACTTACTTATTTTTAACGAAAACAAAGAATAGTGAAAAAGAAAAAAATTACACTTTTTTATAAACAAATTGATCAAAAACATATTTTTAGTGATAATTAATATATAATTTGAGGTACATGCAAAGGCCAATATGTTAAAGAATATCCCTGTAAAATTTTAAGTTGATATCTTGATTGAAATTGAAATTTAAAAGGTTGAGCCAAGAAGCACCGAGAGATTTGGTAACTCCTAAAACACTCAGGCTAAAAGGCCCATTGTATTTAAATCTCTGGAAAGTGAAAGGGTAGATGGTCAAGGAGGAAAGGAGAGAAGTAACAGAAGGAAGAATATAGGATAGAGCAGAGGAATAGAGGTAGTTGGACCTGTGAGAATTTTCCAGATTCTTTGACAAATCTGAAAATATCCTCCAGTTTGAGAGAACGGATTTTACTTGTTCTCATGACATCGGAACCCAAAATTCGTAGCCTTGCTCTAGCAAATGCGGGGCACTCACGGAGAAAATGTTTAGTGCCATCCGCCTCCTCTAAGCAAGACAGGCAAATCGAGTCCTCAATGATTCCAATGGTGGTTATATGTTGACCTCATGGACTGCGTCCTCTAATAAAGGGTGTTTTAAAAGGAGGTGTTATTTTGATTTTCAAGGAAAAATGCTATTTTTTAATATAAATGATCGGATGTTTATTTCATTATAAAGAGGAAGGTATGCCGTTAATAGTGGAAAATAACATCAGGCAAATGACCACCACGGCCACGCTTACAGGGCAATATATTTTTCATAAAATTTTCCATAACCGAATTGCAAAGTGGCTGCCCTATGTCCTCGATAGCCTGGATTCCATCTTTGAGGTCTCGAATCGACCCTGGACAGTTGGCGTAGACCTTCTCTTTCACGTGGCCCCAAAGAAAAAAGTCACAAGGTGTTAAATCACAAGATCTCGGTGGCCAATTGTGATCAGCTCTTCGAGAGATAACACGGTCCGAAAACTTTTTCCCTAAAATATCAATGGTTTCGTTGCTTGTGTGGCGCGTAGCGCCGTCTTGCTGAAAATAAACGTTGTCCAGATCGATGCAATTCAATTCCGGCCATAAAAAATCGTCAATCAGCGCGATCCATTCACCTGTAACACCTGTTATTGGAAAACCCTTTAATACCGACCATCAACCGAACGTCTTTTCTTCAAAGTTCTGGAAGTTTTCTGTTCACAAAACACTTTGCAATCCTGCAGCGTTCTAGACCAGACTACCATTCTTTATATTGCATGCACAATCGCTGATCCATTTGATTCCTGCAGAACTGATTCCGATTATTGGCTCTGGGCATTGTGTGGGAACCGCTGATCCACAGTTGGTCAATTCATCGGCAATTTCATTCCATTGAACCAATAAGTGTCCTGGAACCCTTATAAGTCGAGCTTATTCTGTCTTCCAACAGAATTAAGCTTCTTCTTACATTCTTGAAAAATCGTGGAGATTTACTTTGCGTTTTCCAGAGCCTTTAGCGTAGCCTGACTGTCTGACTAAAGACTCCAATCTGTTTCCCGCTCTATCCCCTCTCAATCATCTATTATGCTACTTTCAAAATGACAAAAATTCCCGTTTATAAAAGTTGTCATTCTTTCCATAGCGTAATGATACCTATTACTCTCGTTTAAGTGCCATACAGCTCCAGAACCTATTTCATTCTTGGGCCCATCGACAGGAATAAGACGTATTTCGAGCAAAACGCGATTAAATTTTGCGTTCATACTCATCTTTCGTTCGACGCTTATCACTTCACTGACTTTATATTGACTTTTTAGACTTTTTATTAAGCTTAAATATTGAAAAGATATTCTTTAGATTGTAAAGGAGTTTTTAAAGCAAAAAAATGCAAAAATTTTAAGTGCTAGAGGAGCTGCCCCCCTTAATGGCTTACCATTGGTTTTAATCTTCCAATATGTTTTATAAGCGACGTTTTGTTCATTGTCGCCCACTCCTTTCACGACAAGTTGAGGAACTCACCAAAGAGATCAGAAAGCACACTCGGATAATGAAGAATCAGTTTATTAACTATTGACTTTAGCCTTCCATACAATCCGCTCAGTAGTTCGAGCAGTAAAACCGCTCATAGAAAAGTGATCGAGTATGACCTAAACAAGTTACGGTTCTTTCTAAAAACCAAATTTTTGGTTGTTGGCAAATATTCAAAGTCCTGCTTTCTTTGTAGTTCTAAATCTCCTATCCAGTTTTAGTCCATGAGCAAAGATTTGTCTTGGCAATCTGAATTCATAGATTATGTAGCCAAAAATGCATTCGTTGCTTACGTTAAGGTGGTTAAAGTCACCAAATCAGCGGTCCAAAAAGGGCACTTTTAATTAGTAGGCGCTAATTAATAAGAAGTTGGAAAATTGTTGACTTGCTCTTCAACTATAGCGAATACTTAATATCCGTTGGTCGAGAATGGTGCTACAAGCGAGTGCATTCGAGATATGGTATTTTTCAAACCTCTATTGAGAAATATTTTTGAATGGTTCAGGTCTTCAAATCGCTAGCCGACAGTACTTGGGGCAAAGACAAAGAAATGTTGCTGGCGACATTTAAAGCAATTGGCCGGCCGGTTCCAAACCATGCTGCACCTGTTTCGTCGCCTGGGACTAGTGGTTCGCAGTGGACGCAGACATGCCAAAATACTGCAATCAGGACAGCCGCGGGATACCTTCTTATATCCCCCTTATAAGGCCTAGACAATAAGGCATTAATGCATTAAAGTACAATAAAATGCTCAACAAAAAGTGTCTGCTTGAGTGCAACCGAAGGTTTTACTTCTGAAAACACCTGCTAGAACCTGAGCCGCCTCCCAAACACGTCAGGAGACATTCCTCTAACTATTCTAACGCGATCCAGAACAAAAAGTACTTATAACTACTGGACCGTACGGAGATTAGGCGAAAGCTAAATGACATTCATCTGGAGATACTTACCACTTTCCTAAACACCCGACCTCTGAATGCCGTAATCGGAGTCTAGCCCCCACCCATAGCAGATGAAGAGCTCCAGCTATCGCGAGACCCGCGTAACCTTGGCACAATTACGTTGTGGATACTGCAGCAGGTTAAACTACTAACTATCCAGAATTGACCCCGACATACCAAGCATGTGTCCAGCATATGAAGGCACCCCGCACGATACTAACCCTTTTTTCACATGCCCATTAAATCTACTCACCTAACACCCGTTTCCCTCTGGATCCAACCTGGCGAAACAGCAAGTTTTCTGTGCCCACCGTTAGGTCAGCTAGACGAAGACCACCGGTAACTACATTGCACTGACTGCTACAAGAAAAACGACCACTTCTGCTTTTTCCATGACAGTCGGTTCTACATTACCGAAATGACCCGGATTTATATTCAGCCAATGACTTGTCACTCCAACACCATTCCCCGTACATGTATGGGGAATAAATATGATACTACAACAACAACGACCACATCTTAGACTCATTTTATTCGTTGAAGGATAAATGTGCATTGTATTAGGAACGATATTAGAGATCAATGCTGTTGACTATTTAAGTAATTTCTCTACTTGGAGTCATCTCATAGGATATCTTAACTTGGAATGTACCTTTCTAGTAGCTTCACGACTTGTCCCATTGCTTGATTCCAGTGCAGCTCCTCTTCTTTCCTGGGATCTTTTTTGGGATCGTGCTTGGTTTCACGCGAAGGAAGGGTTCAGGCTCTATTGATCTGTTTACTGCTTTTTTGCTAAACTATACGCTTAACTTTTTGCCTTGGACCATACCCTGAGACTGTGCAGATGGCTGCACAGTTTTCAATAACCATTGAGGATGCAAATTAGCATTATCAGCTTGTCTTTAGATGTTTGTTTTTTTAGATGTTTGAATATCTTCTGATCTTACCCTCTCAGTAAGAAATTCGCCTTCCGTAGCCCAGGTGCCAGCTTACGTTTCGTAGCCTTGGCCCTTCACCTATGAGCTCCTCTTGATGCTATGTTGCCCAATTGGCCAGGAATGATTCACTTTCTGTTGGTTTCAAGGCCACAGCAAAAGTAGCCAATAAAACCCTTATGAACCGAATGCAATTGCCTCTTCCTAATAAGCTTCATCTCTCAACTGAGGGTTGACAAGGCCTTGAATACAGCCTGTCGCTCAAAATGGCAATACGCTTATTTCGAACATTTCTTTCTAGATTTATCTCTGCGCAGAGACAGATGACATACACATCCGCCTAGGAGATACTTTCAAAACTACTCATTGGCACTGACAGCTTTCCTTGGCGCCCATGCCTTCGAGGGTTTTCTGTGTTCCGTAAATGGTACACTTCATCAGCAGAGGTACTCCCTGTTTAATCCTGAACGTGTCTTATAGTAATTACATTTCGAATTTCCTCTCATCGCTGATGAGCTCATTAATGTCATATCTGGAAGTTGAGCCAAGGGGACTGGAGTTTTCCCTCATCAGGAGAGGTACTCCCTGTTCAATCCAGAACGTGTCTTATAGTAATTATATTTTGAATTTTCTCTCATCGCTGATGAGCTCATTAATGTCATATCTGGAAGTTGAGCCAAAGGAACTGGAGTTTTCCCTCATCAGGAGAGGTACTCCCTGTTCAATCCAGAACGTGTCTTATAGTAATTATATTTTGAATTTCCTCTCATCGCTGATGAGCTCATTAATGTCATATCTGGAAGTTGAGCCAAGGGGACTGTGGTTGCCTATGGAATGACACCCTTTTTCCCTAACAAAGCTTATAATTATGCGTTTGATCGTCTGCTCTAGTTTTTGTCGTTTTAACAGTATTGGTAGCCCTGTCAGTGTAGGCATATCAACGGTCATCTTCGTCTAGCTCATCTAGGGGTAGGCCCAGGAAACATGCTGTTTCGACAGGTTGGCTCCAGAGGGAGAGGGGTGTGAGATGAGTCGGTTTTAGGGTACATGTGAAGAGGTGGTTAGTGTCGTGCGGAGTACCTTCACATGCCGGGCATGTGTTTGGTATGTCGGGGTCGATTCTGGATATGTAGGTAACATCCAAGCAGGAACTGCTTGCTGAGCAGTTTGTTGTGCTCCACTACTGGGAGCTTTTATGCCTCGTTATGTAGATGTTGAATGGGAGGCATCACGAGGCAACCGGTCACTGTCCGAATGGCGGTATTTTGACATGTCTGTAGCTTTATCCACTGCGTATCACTAGTTCCAGGCGACCAGACAGGCGCAGCATAGTTCAGAACCGGCCGACCAATTGCTTTAAATGTCGAAAGCAACAGTTCTTTGTCTTTGCCCCAAGTGCTGCCGGCAAGCGATTTGAGGACCTTGTTGCGGTTTTGGACTTTAGTGGCAATTGCGATTGTGTGCGCTGAAAAGGAGAGCAAACTGTGAAAGGTTACACCCAAAATTTTGGAGCTGTTTACCATCGGAATTGGTGTGTCGTCGACTTTTACCGTAAGGGACAACTTGACCTCCTTTGTCCAGGTGGTAAAGAGAGTCGCCGTGGACTTAGTGGGGGAAAGTTGGAAAGCAGAGAAAAAGCGAGAAAGGTCGGTGAGGTAGTTGTTCACTTTGGAACACAGGCCATCGATGTCATTGCCCGACGCCATTATCGTGCAGACATCACCGTATGAGACCAGGTAGACTGCCGCTGGTGGTTGGGGGAGCTTCGAGATGTAGAAGTTGAACAGTAAGGGAGAAAGGACACCTCCCTGCGGTACACCTTGCTTCATCTTCCTTTGATCTCGAAAAATCACTGACGAGTGACGAACACTCAGGTAGTTTGCGCACCACCTCTTTAGCCCTGGCGGGAGTGTCGACTGATGAATATCATCTAGTGGCGTGGAATGGCTGACTGTGTCGAAAGCTTTCTTCAGGTCCAACGCTACTAGGACAGTCCTCTCGCAGGGGCGGTTTTGATTAAGCCCGCGGTTTATCTGGGCGTTTATGGCGGTGAGTGCAGGGGTGATGCTATGCGCTCGTCGGACCCCGTGCTGATGTGGGGCTGGGGCCAGGTGTTTCGTGAAGAGTGGGAGTAGGAGGGCTTCAAGTGTATTCACTACTGGGGAAAGGAGAGTTATCGGACGATAAGATTCCCCTTGGTTGGCGGGTTTCCCAGGTTTCAGTAGTGGGACCACTCTCCCTGCTTTCTACTTGTCAGGGAAGATGAGAGTGGCCAAGGACAAATTGAAGACCCTTGTGAGAAATCCTACCCCCAATGGTCGCAGGTGCTTCAGCATCTGCTCGAGTCATATGTAGCGGTGGTAATTCAAGGACCAAGTGCATCACAACCATCGGATGGTACAGTGACTATTTCACCTTTGACAAGTTGACTCTCGAGAATCAGGCCACTGCTCTATATGTAGGTAACAGGTTGCAAGTATAGTGTACACACTACAGCCCACGTTACCGTAGAGATCTTCTCCGAGGGAATGTAATGAGTTGTTTTTTATGAGTTCATAGTGAACCCAACACTACCACACAACTTCTTTGTTCTAATTAATGCTCAATGGATAATGTCACAAGGAGCAATCACATGCGTTAGTATTCGTCTCGCTACAACTATGTTATCAACGTATCCCTGTAGAAGTTCATCTACTATTAGTCTCCATATGTTGTGCGATAGAACATCAATCAGACTGAAATATCTAAAACACAAATCGGAAATTAATTAAAGACATGCACCTATATTTTACAGTTTTTTTATGAAAGAATTGTTATTCTAATTAAGAGTTCTAATAATTTCTAAAAATAGTAAAATTTTATATTTTAACAAAATCTTTTTCCTTACCGATAAATCTACAACTTTTATGTCGGTATTATTTATTTAGCAATTCACGGTACGGACATAGTTTTAATTATGAAACTCTTATAAAATCAACTTACAAGTTAATGGTGGTAAAATTTGAATGTGTTTGGGGAAAGTATGAGTTAAGGTTTTGGTTTACAAAAAAGTATATTTATGGAGAAGCCAATGATATTTTCCTTCTTTTTTCAATATAGACCTGTTTTGATGATTATTTTGGGAAATGGTATTGCAAATTGTACTTGAATAAAATAATGTAATAATTTCGTATTAAATTACTTTAAGCAACTTTCAACTAAATCAAATTTTAATATTCGTTTTTTCATATGTATATATGTACATAAACAGGAAACATGTAAAATACGAATCAGTTTGCTTGATATTAGCTCTTTATCAATATATGAAAGGAATAAAGCACTTAAAAGTGAATATTGTTCGACTGCAAATGCCCATAAAAATCTTAGGTAGATAACAAAATGTCGTGGCTAGACTTTTAATGCGACGGTTCAACTAAAAATTAACCAATATATATGTACTTAAAATTAGGTCTTCACAAATCAGGAGCCGCAATTGTACGGCACAATTTCATTATGCGTAGAGAAAAGCGAAGCTGAAAAGAAAAAAAAGCATCGATATTTAAAGAAAAAATAATGTTTGTTTTGTTAGAGTACCTACTTAACGCTCATATAATAGATCATCATTCGGCTGACACGTTCGAACTCATGAGGTTTGCAGATGCCTCATTGGGAGAGCTCAGTTGTTTATTTTTAGAAATCTCATCAATACGTTCCTGTACAATTCCATCTACAATTTCACTATCTTTCACTGTGGTATCTTCTGGAAAAGTTAAATTTGTTTTAGTATACTCATTTTTATAATCGTTATTGCCAATCGAAAAATTTAAAAAATAACACTTGAATTACTTATACTAATTTTAACTAAACTTATACTTATACTTGCACAGACTATTTTCCACTTCCAAGCAAAAACTCACCGTCAACAAATAATTGCAACGATATGTCATCATCCAGGGTAACCCGCAACTTTGAATCGCCTATTGAAAGTTCATCAGGCGCATTTCTGTCATTTATGTCACCTTCAGCACCGTTGTTCGTTTTAAACACTTCATCAACTGCTTTCGTGCTTTCGGTGGTGGCCGAGGCACGTTCAGCATTTACAGTATTCATAAGGGAGTCTACTATGTCGTTTAATGAGTTTAATGACTGCGTAGGCGAGACTGCATCAATGCGAGTGAGTTTGGGCATCTCAGTTATGGCAGAGTCAGTAGCGTTTTCTCTTGCTTCCACCACCACGTCTTTAGTTGCTTCAATCGACTCAGCACTATTGGCGGATGAACCATTTATAATATTTTCAGTAGCTTCATTTGGAAATATCGGCTGTTCCACGGCCGATGCGAAACTCTCGCCTGAAGATTCCTGCACAGAAGATGTATTATCAATTGTATCTGCCGCATTTATTGGTGTCGATTGCAATTCATTGTGAATCGGTATTTGCTGTTCCCTATCCGATACGGCATCGTCAACTGCGTTGGCTGAGCTGGTCCGTGATATGCGTCGTTCAGGTATTTCGATTGGAACTTTAAAGTAAATACAAATATACATACATATATTTTCCAACATATTTTTACGACAATTCAATTTATATTTCGCCCAAACTTACCTATGTATTCACACTCGTCGTCTTCATCATCCTCCTCGTCCACCTCATCAGCAGTCAATCGCCGTAAACTACTTGGCGGCATTTTCTCATTGGCCAATTTCAGCTGCTCCTTGCGTGGACTAGGCGACCCATCACCTTTTAGTGGACTGAATGATTTTTTTTCACGCTTCTTTCGCCCAGGTGATGGATAAGGTGTACTAGAAACAGCCGGGGCAACAAAGAGAGAGGGATCTAACTCAATATCATCGACTACTTTACCATTTTCTACTTTTTTAAGACGCGCCGGCGTAGCAGTCAATGAAATAATTGCCGAATTAGACGATTTTAGAGCTGCTTGAGATGTGGATGGTACTTCGTTCTCAATAATTTGACTAAAATCGGTTTCTTCCGAATCACTACTGTCGCCAAATATTTCAACCTGTTCACGAAAAGACACAGATAAATTTTTTGATTTAGAGCGCTTCGCTTGGAGTCGTCGAGCGCGGGCATTTGATTCAAAAATTAACATCATAGGATGTGTACAGCGCTCCATTTTAACACGTGAGCAGAATACACGCTTGCCATACATCTTTATTAACTGAGTTCTTGTAAATTTCGTTGGCTTGGTACTTGAAATCGCGGCAGCAGCATTTACTCTTTTTGCAATGGACCCTGCACTTAGCTTTTGCGGCAATTTTTTTTCTTTTATTGACTTCTCAACTTTTGCTTTTGATTTTGGCGATCTTGTAAGTGCATTTAATTTTATAAAAAATCCAGATTGCTTCGAATCTTTTGCTTCAGATTGTGGTCGGCTACGTTTGGGAGGAGAGTTTTTTTCTAAAGGCAACGGACTATTGCTTGTACGATTTTTACCAGATAGCTGTTTATTTGATATTTTGTTTTTATTTTGCGCTTTCCTTTTTGCATGAAATTCACGTTGGAGCTTTGTTAAATCCTGCCGCAGCAAACGCACTTTACAGCGCTTCACCTTAAGTTCAGTTAACTGTTGCGCCTTTACAAGTACTGCAGGGTCGAACAATTTTTGCTGAGCCTTCGTGGGTGTTGCCTTCTTTGGTGATTTTTCGCCGTTCTTTATTGCTGACGTTACACGGACTTCCTGACTCTGGCGCTTTAATGCTGTTGATGCCTTTGATGTTTTACTAAGTTTGTGACTCTTGCCATCTAACATTTCCTCTACTTTCTTTCTTTCTAAAAGCACTTTAAATGGTTTAACAAATACGCCTTTTGGTGGTGACAGACTGCGGCTTTTGCTTACATTTTTCGCAACAAAATTTGTTGCCGGTGGCGGCATAGATTCACGTCGCCCCGCTGAATTTTCTACACGTTTTTCAACTGCCTTTTTTATTTTATTTGGCGTTAGCAAATCTTTAAATGATACAGGTGAAGGTGACCGTTTTGGAGCCTTGTTTGTATCATCTTGTTTGCCAACTCCGACATTTTTTAAGTTTATCGGGGGCTCTGATTTCAGTTGATCGAATAAAGACTCCATTTTTCCCAATTTTTGCACAAAGGCACAAACTGCAATCAGTAAAACTATTTTTGGTGACTATTCAGTAAAAAACCGCCATTCCAATTCACAAATCTACTTACACTTATTTTCCGGTTACAACACTTTTGCTTTTGTGCTATGTATACTTGTGTACTTCACGTGTATTACTTTATAATGTTTACTATAGATTATGCCGTTTTACTTAACATTTTCCCAAACAGATAGTTAATTTTTGGTAGGGAAAAGTAGCGCAGTTTTCTTGCCGTGCAAAACAGACGCGTTCTTGAAGGGACTTTTCGCCGCGAATTTTTTCGCCGTACATTTTGACAGCTATTTTACATGTGGAAACGAGATGGCAAATAGGCAAATAAAATCCACATTGTAAACGAAATGAGTGTTGTAAAGTACATTTTTTTATAAAACTGGCAGTACTGGTGGTCTGAGCGGTCTGGAAGCACCAGCTCTGTTGTGTGTTGTGTTTTTATTTTTTGTGTTGTGAATTGGCTCGGAGCGGAATAACGTGAACGATTGAAGAAGGAGAAAAAGTAAAGTTCATTTATGAGTTAAAATTATAATTTTCAAACAAAAAATTTTTTAAATCGTTGATAAACGAACTCTAAACATATATAAAATTTGTTTACCATTGCTCCTGGGAGATACAACTTATGTAACGGTGCCGTGCGTGCTGTGCCAGTTTTCTAAAAAAGAAAAGATCCGAAAATTCTATTTTTAGAGTTTTCCCAGCATTGAGGCGTAGCAAAATTTGTGCGAACCGCCTAAAAGTTTTTGGTTCAGATCGAATTTGAACTAATCGTGCCATTTCAAATTTATTTTTTCCGGGACCGGTTTAAAGCCGGTTTAAATTTATTAGCGTGCATAAATGAACTTACGTGGATTTAAATAAAACATAGTTTAATACTGATCTTCGAATAAAATAGTCATACACGGATTTGTTTTACAGTTTGTCAACAAGATGGATCCCGAAGCATTCTTGGATATGGCCAATCAGGTCATAAAGCTGAAAATGTTTCCTTACTTCGACATTGCGCACAGTCTGCTTGCTGCCCTGGCTGTGCGAGAGGATTTAGGTTCAAACGCACAATCATTCTCACGTAAACATCCGCTTGCTTGTTGGCTCTCCACTATGCTAGTAATATTCTCCGGAGGTATGGTAGCCAATGCCTTGCTTGGTGAGCCCATTCTGGCCCCTCTAAAGAACACACCGCAATTAATGGTTGGCACAGTTGTATGGTGAGTTCTTATGGAGCATTTAAATACACAAAATATTTTATTTAGAATCTCTGAATCCAATGTAATTAGGTATATGGTTTTCTATACGCCCTTTGATATTGGATATAAAATTGGTAAATTCCTACCAATCAAAGTAGTGGCCAGTGCAATGAAAGAAATCTATCGTGCTAAGAAAGTGTATGATGGTGTCTCACATGCTGCAAAACTGTATCCAAACGCTTGGATTATTATGATCATCATTGGCACCTTAAAAGGCAATGGTGCAGGCTTCACTAAACTACTGGAGAGATTGATTCGTGGCGCATGGACCCCTACAGCAATGGAATTCATGCAACCTTCATTGTAAGATATAAATAATTGTGTTTAATGCGACAATTTTTGTAAATATTTCTTTTCAGCTATACAAAAGCTTCATTGTTGTCTTCAATAATATTCGTGCTGGACAAAAAGACTGACTGGATATCAGCACCGCATGCCCTGGTTTATTTCGGCATTGTCATCTTCCTTGTGTACTTCAAACTGTCTTCTATTCTTTTGGGTATACATGATCCTTTCTTGCCATTTGAAAATTTGTTTTGCGCCATTTTCTTCGGTGGAATCTGGGATAGCTTAGCCAAGATATTAGGGCGTGGTCAAGCAAAGGAAGGTGAAGTTAAGGAAAGCAAAAAGAACAACTAAGAAACCAAGTATCCGTGGCTTTCTTGGGAAACTAAAAGACGTTACAGATGCTCGTAAGGATGCGGTTTAAAAACTGCAAAAACAACCAAATGCAACACAGCGACCTTTTTTCGAAAAGATGAAATCAACTCCATCGGCTTTAATCCTTGTAATTAATTTTACTATTATTATTTTAATTTAAAATCATTTTATTAGAAATGGGCACCTAAATATTGTATTCTAGTCAGTTTTAGGACATATACAAAAAGTCAATCTCCTTGAAAGTCACGCTGGTGAATGAGCAGCAAGTGGGTGTGTTTGCTTAATTATGAACGTGACTTTCGTGCAAAAGCGTGTACAATGGTTTTAGTTTATAGTTTATTTATTTCACTTCATTACTAATTTTTACATTTTTGAAGTTTGGTTTATAATATTCTTTTAATTTTTTTATTGTGTAAATATTGTCAGTAATTGGTAGAAACAAGACATATGCATGAACTTATGTTTAAATACAAAACGACTTAAAAGTAGCATATTTTAATTTTATGCTAAGATCCACTGTCTTGCCAGATTTAAAAAGAAGACTATAGGTGAAACAAATACGGGAAGTGAAGAAAAAAAGAAACGCATATTTGATTTTTCACAAATATCATAATGAATCTAAAGTAATAAATTCTTGATGCCAAATACTTTTAAAGTAATTTTATAAAAAAATGAAATAAAACAATACCTTTGAGATACAAAAAAAAATATATATAATTAATTTTGTAAAAATGTAGCGGCCGCCATAGTCGTCGTTGTAGCAGCATAAACATTCCCTATAAATGTACGGTGAATGTTGCTGTAGTGACAGTCCTTGGCCGAATATAAATCCGGATCGTTCCGGTAACGTAGAACCGACTGTCGTGGGAACGGTGGCCGTAGTCGAATGGGTTGGCAAAAACGTAGATTCGCATCTCGGTGAAAGGCCGAAAAAGAAGAAAAAGTTTTTTCTAACAGCGGTCGCCCCTCGGCAAGCATTGGCAAACCTCCGAGAGTTTTTCTGCCATGAAAAAGCTCCTCATAAAAAATATTTACAATTCGGAGGCGGCTTAAAAAAACTGTAGGTCCCTCTTTTTGTGGAACAACATCAAAACGCATGCCACAAATAGGACGAGGAACGTGGCCAAACACCCAAAAAGGGTGTACGCGCCAATTATATATATATGTAAAAAGTCATGCGTAATAATTCTATATTGTATTTCATATGCGACTCTAATATTATATTTAATTCGAATCTAAATGAGGCAATGAGCATATGTGTACAAAGTTTGGACGTTATCGCTTTTTTTAAATTACCGTTATATGGGAGATAGAAGTGGTTAAATTTTAATCGATTTCACCGATTTTCAATTTCCGTGCTCACAAACAAGCACAGCTAAATCGTCTAAATTTTTATCGATTCCTTTATATTGTTACATGCAACCGTTACCTGAACAAAATTATAACGATTCTGCACATATGGGCACGGGTATAAAAAAGCATGAGCAGCGGAATAATGCAAAGTAGTTAGTTTTGCTATTGTTGTTACTGCATCAAACATTCCCCATTTGTTTCTGGCAAATATTTTAGTTGAATAGTCTTTAACCGAATATGAATCCGATTTAATCAAACTTAATACTGTTTGCACGCGGCAATTCTTGACAAGCCACTCGACTTACATATATAGGCGTTCTAGAGCTGTCACAAAGGACAGTAATTCCGTTGCGGAAATATATTTGACTGGCGTGACGTGTAAAGCCGTAGTGCCGCAATGATAGTATTGCCGCGTATAAACAAAAAAAACAGCAGAAGTTCTTTTCGGGAAAGCAAATACCACATCTCGTGTTGTTTTGTTGGTTGTGAAATCTTCTATACTATAAAGATGAATGTCTGTACGTTGTCCGCGCATCACTACGAAACGACAACACCAAATGACGTAAAAATTTTCATACATTCATATTTTCACCCAATGAAGGTTATAGGCATGTTTTTATGATGGAACTCCCTTCCCACAGCCCCCAGGGGCCGCGGGTTAAAGCTAGTATATTATAAAATTAAAACTTATTGAAGCGATAATGGGTTTTCATAGAATTTATGGTACTCATGTGTGCGACTATACCTTCGAGATCTGGACGAACATTCATTTTGAAGGACAACTTTGCTAAGCCTAGCCTTTTCTCTACTCTTTTAAGCTTTTATCGAAAAAAATAAGGGTGCATTTGAATTGACGCAATTCATCTAAATTTGATAGAATAAAAAACGCCATCAAAAAAATATGTGCGATACAAAATTGTTTTTCTCTAAACAGTTGCCATTTTCGCCGCGCCTGCCGTACGGCGAAAGTGGAAAGTTGTCAATTTTTGTGTCTTCCGGCATGGCGTGTGCCACGTTTGTGGCGCCTTCGTCTCAAATATACATACATAATCTATTTTGCTGTAAGTCAAATTCGTTGCCGCAACAAATGGAACAAACCCATTGTGATAGAACTATTCCCACGACAGTCGGTTCTTCGTTACCGGAATGACCCGGATTTATATCCAGTCAATGTAGCAATGGGATATTTTCGTTATGTTATGTTCACATATGACAGATTATCTCAGGTTTTGAACTAAATTCCTTAGTCCGTAATTGAAAAGGGTAACGGGATAAGCCTAGATTTAATAATAACACTAATCGGCAAGGCTTTTGCTACATGGATTACTTGTTCTAAATATTACTTAATACTTTGCTCAAAATGAATGGCTCACGTATCTGATGTATTTTATAGCTAGATCATTTGCATTTTATTAGAAGTTTAGCAATAATTTGATGAATGTAATATATATATATATATATATATATGTATAACTTGAACTTCCAATTGAATTATATATGTATATAATTGGCGCGTACACCCTTTTTGGGTGTTTGGCCGAGCTCCTCCTCCTATTTGTGGTGTGCGTCTTGATGTTGTTCCACAAATGGAGAGACTTACAGTTTCAAGCCGACTCCGAACGGCAGATATTTTTTATGAGGAGCTTTTTCAGGGCAGAAATACACTCGGAGGTTTGCCATTGCCTGCCGAGGCGCGACCGCTATTAGATAATGTTTTTCTTAATTTCTTAATCGAGCCTACGTTCTCTCTGTGAATTCCGAATGGTAGTCACGCACCAACCCCATTCGGCTACGGCGGCCGCCAATTCCAATTGAATTAGTAGTTGTTATATTTAAAGCAAGAAACATATAACAAAATTATCATAATTTCCTTTCTTATAGTTATATAAAGTGTCCGCAGCAGCTTTCTTTCGGGTTTGCTGTCGATAGTGAGTTTAAGCGTAAACTCCAACAAAAAAATACCAGTCTAACGGTTAGACGCGATAGAAGTGAAACCTTCCGTAAGACAAACTGAGAGAGAATAAGACGAAAGCAGCATTAGGAGCGGGATAATTATAGGTTCATTATAATATTTCTATAAAGTTCATATTTTATTTTCATCATTCATTCATTCATTTTATTATTATTCATCCTCAATGTTTTCAATTTCAACAAATGATACGAGTGGCTTATGATAGATAAAATATGATACAAATGCTTTGGTTTCGATGTTGTCAACATATCTTTGAAATACCGCGTCAAATGTTGTTTTTGATCGTGTTGTCGATTCAGTGCGATTGTTACACATTTTTAAATTGAATGTTGTATTGAGAAAGTCAATTGAAGGAACCGCTGTGTCCAATGCAAAATTTACGTTAAAATCGCCCCTTAAAATCATTGGAACTTTATCGTAATCTTTTCTAAGTATCCGCGATACTTCTGGTGTATACTTTATTAAATTTTCGTGAATGAATTCCGTGATGCTATTTATTGATTTTTTTTCTGTCGATATTCACGACACTTTTCTGCATTATTTTTCGGCATAATTGCGGTAAATATTTAAAAATGAAAATATTTACGAATATAAAAATACACACGCGGTTGCTATTATGAGCGTCCCCAGCAAAACCTGCGTGACCGAAACTCTAACACAGCCATGAAAAAAAGCTCCTCATAAACATATCATAAAATAAAAAAATAAAATAACTGTATAAAAAAAATTTTTTTCTTGTGATTCGAACCAAGGATTTTGGATCGGAAGCTCACATTGCTAGTCGCTCGGCTACCGGGCCATGCTGTCGGCGCTGGCCTAAAAGTTATTTAGTTCGTCGCTACGTTTATATCAACAGATAATATAACGCTTCGTAACTAAATAACTTTTAGGCCAGCGCCGACAGCATGGCGCGGTAGCCGAACGACTAGCAATGTGAGCTTCCGATCCAAAATCCTTGGTTCGAATCACAAGAAAAAATAAAAGTTATTTAGTTCGTCGCTACGTTTATATCAACATATAATATAACGCTTTGTAGCCAAGAGGGTCGCTTTTTTCGTTTCACTTTTTCTCAAATCACTCCCAACGATTCTAAAGAAGTTTTCACTTCAAAAACATGTGAAATCCCATATAAATATCCCTAACCCATCTTTTACAGCGTGTTGGGTTTGCATGTATATATATATTAAATAGGGTTATAGTGGTTTTTACGTATTTTTTCTCTTTTGGCAATAATTATTTTGCAGCTTGTCAATATTGAGACATTTGAATTGGCTGCCGGCGTCTGAAATTTAGATTGGTGAATACAAGTATGGTTAACACCTAACAAACCCGACATACAAAATTTCCATTAAACACGCTTAGGAAGCAGTAGACAATTTTCTCAAACACAAGCCTTGCAACCTCAGAGTTTGTCTTTGGTGGAAACGCAGTATTACATCTTTCACTTACCCTCGATCTGGCAATGCTGCAACGTACCATTTTGGCATTCCTTTTCCTCACTCCTTCGTGGCATTTTAGAATGTGGAAATAGACGAATGTTATTGTTTACAATAACCAAAGTGTAGTATTTTTTAAAAATTCAGTTTATCTAAAGAACAAAGAAAAGCACATCAATTTTCGATCAAAATGGAAATGGAATACGAGGATGCAGGTTGGCAAGGACGTCAAAAACCACCCGGCGAAGATGAGGTGATTCTTTTGATTGTTTTTGTGTTAAACAACATTGAATGGTACTCTGTTTTTATTAATATAGGAAATGCCCGAGGATAACCCACAAGAAACCATTCAAGAGTGTCTGGAAAAGTTCCTTACGCCTGATTATATCATGGAACCTGGAATTTTTACCCAACTTAAGCGCTACTTTCAATCTGGCGGCTCACCCGAAGAAGTCATCACTATGCTCTCTGAAAACTATAAAGCCGTGGCACAAATGGCTAATCTTCTCGCCGAATGGCTTATACTTGCGGGGGTTAAAGTTACCGATGTGCAAGCTATGGTCGAGAATCATTTGAAAGACATGATACTGAAAACTTTCGATCCGAAAAAGGCCGATACCATCTTTACAGAGGAAGGTGAAACGCCCGATTGGTTGACAGAAATGATCGACCATCATACTTGGCGCTCACTAATCTATCGCTTAGCGGAAGAATATCCCGACTGTTTGATGTTGAATTTTACCATCAAACTTATCTCGGACGCCGGCTTTCAAAGCGAAATCACATCGATTTCAACTGCAGCACAGCAAATTGAAGTGTTTTCGCGCGTATTAAAGACATCGATTACAAAATTTTTAAACAATCCTGAAGATATACAGAGTTCCATACAAGAATGCGCACGCATGGTATGTCACGGTCAGCATACCTACGTCTACTCGCAAGTACTAATACAAGTGCTAAGTCAGGAGCCAAAAGGAGGCTTTAATATGAAACGTTTGTCTCAGGAGATCACTAAGTATGCGCTACAAAAGTGAGTTTATAAAAGAAATATTTTACAAATGTAAGATATGATAAAATCACGGATCTTTTAAATTGCGCTGATATAGCCTAGAACTAAGCAGCAAATTCCTATTTGCTTTATGTATAATAATATAATAATAGTATAACAATAGCCTATTTGCTCATAGGCTATTATTTTTTTATTGAATTTTTGGATTCTCCATCGTCGATTTTATATGTGGTCAAAATTTTGTCAAATTCGAGTTCCACAAAGTGGGCCAAAATGTCAGTCAAAAAATAGTAAATATTTACAGACATAACGAGATTTGAGTGAGAGCTACTTTCGACAAAAAGTTTGAAATTCATTTTCTCAAAACATCAAAAAATTGATAGGCTATTTTAATAGTTACTAAGGGGACGATATAATGTTTTCTTTATTTTATAAAATTTTGCTTTGTTTAGTAATCAAAACGTGACACCCATCACAATGGCGCTTAACGGTTCGGCAGCCTATCCGCAAGCATGCCAGGCACTCTCCTCTATGCTCTCCCGCAACACACTCAATCCAGCAGATATTACGGTACTATTTCGTAATTATTCCGCTGCAGATCCGCCACCAATCGATTTAATACGCAATCCTCAATTCCTCGAACTGCTTGTGGATTCATTATTCAAGGCAGGAGTGAAAATCAATCCTGAGCACAAGTCCAAATATATTCATTTGTTGGCATATGCTGCTTCTGTAGTGGATACACCGGCTAAGAAACGTCCTATGACCGAACGTGTGCTCAACAAAGACGAACTGAAGAGCACCATACAAGCAATCGAGAAAGTTCACGCCATTTGCAACGTCAACAAAGGTTCCACAGAGCTGATTGCTGAGTTACAAACGCTATACAATTGCATTAAGTAAAGTGTAATTACTTGAAAAGAATTTCTGCATATACAAACCTTATTGAAAATTTTCAGATACCCAGTTGTTGGTGTTGGCGTTATACGCTGGATTGAAAACACGGTAACAGAACCGTCTTACTTCAAACTGTCCACCGACAGTTGTCCCACCCACTTGGCAATACTCGATGAAGTGGCTGCTGTTCATCCTACGTTGCATCAACAAATTTTACGGCTACTCATACGTCTATTCGAGTCGAAACAAGATGAGTTAGAGATTTTGGTGCAGTTGGAAATGAAGAAAATGTTATTGGATCGCATGGTTAATTTGTTGACGCGCGGCTGTGTAGTGCCGGTAGTGAAATACATTAAGCAATGTTGTGCTAAGGGTGATACAGACATATCGCTGATACGTTATTTTGTAACGGAAGTGCTTGAAACGATAACGCCACCCTATTCGCCTGAGTTCGTGCAATTGTTTCTGCCTATGGTGGAAAATGAAGAAATTACTGGCACAATGCGTGGAGAAGGCGACAACGATCCTGTTTCAGAATTTATCGGTAAGCGAACAGTTTGAAATGTTTTCTTTTCCTTTGCTTCTCCAGATAACAACAATAATTAACTTTTCTCTCTGTTTTTAGTGCATTGCAAAGCGCGTTATACCACAGTTTGATAATTTTGAATCATGAACAACATTCTTTAGATATGACAACAATGTATAAGCCAACGTATAAGAAGCTCAAACGCCAATTGTAGCTCGCCACTTGCTACCAGCGATGCCCCACCCTTGGTAACATTTTAAGTAACACACAATTGTAAATTATGTTTAATTGACCATTTAAGTTTGCTAACAACTTAAGGCTGATTGTCGCTTTTTACGCGCGTAAATATTGATTTTTTCTTATATATTTCATGTTTGCGTCTAAACACATAAAAATATTTATGAATCATAGGCGCTGATTATCAAAGTTCGCAGAAATAAAATAAAAATGATAAAATTATTAGATAAAGTTTGAAGTGATAAGTAATATTTGCCAAATTAGTATGCTTCGATGGATGATTTCAGTTCGATGCAGACTTCTACCAGCTTAAATTTGAAACTTGAATCTTTGTTTTGTGCCCGGCTGCTTAAAAAATGTGGAGTTGATTGCTTACATACATAAAACTGTAGTTTCTCAAGGGAAAGCATAAGACGCAATGTGATCATGAGGCAACTTAAACTAAGCACTTAATGGATGAAGCTGCAGAACTGTTAAACATTGCCTATCTGGCAATAATTCTCCTTTCCCCAGTAGTGAATACTCTTGAAGCCCTTCTACTCCCACTCTACACGGAACACCTGACCTCAGCCTCACACCAGCATGGATTCCGAAGAGTGCACAGCATCACCACCGCACTCATCGCCATTAACACTGAGATAAACCGCGGGCTAAACCAACACCGCCCCTACGAGAGGACTGTCCTAATAGCGTTGGACCTAAAAAAGGCTTTCGACACAGTCAGCCAAGCCACGCTACTAGTGCTATTTCGAGACCAAATCTCAAAACAGAGGAAAATAAAGCGAGGTTGGTGTCCTTTCACCCTTGCTTTTCAATTTCTATGTCTCGAAACTCCCCCAGCCACCAGAGGGAGTCTCCCTGGTCTCTTACGCCGACGACTGCACGATAATGGCGTCGGGCAATGACACTGATACCCTATGCTCCAAGGGAAACGACTACCTCGCCTGCCTTTCTCGCTTCTTCACTGCGAGAAACTTACAACTTTCCTCCACGAAGTCCACGGCGACCCTCTTCACCATCTGGACAAAGGAGGTCAAACTTGAACTTAAGGTAAAATTCGATGACTCACCAATTCGGACTGTTAACAACCCCAAAATCTTCGGAGTTACCTTTCGTACATATGTACTAATCATATGTCCGGCATGTGAGGGCACCCCGCACGACGCTAACCACCTTTTCACATGGCCCGTGAAACCCACTCATCTAACACCCCTCTCCCTCTGGACCCAACTAGTCGAAACAGCAAGTTTCCTGGGCCTACCGTTAGAAGAGTTAGACGAAGACGACCGGTGATTTACACTACACTGACAGGGCAAAGTTACTGCTAAAACAACAACAACAATATTGCCTCTGTGAGCCTTCTGAGGCCGCCTGAATAACCTCAGAATAAAATGTTCAGCAAGCAGATTCTGATGGAGTTGTAAGGCAGAGATTATCCAATTGGTCCCTACGGACTATAGTCAATCCTTAAATGACATTCGCTGAGAGACGACACGTACTCACCACAATCGTATGTGCATCACAGAATTGTTTGTTTTATGTATACATACAGGGTGAGCCATATAGCGTTTACTTTTTGAAGCACCTATTTTTTTGAAAATGGTAACACAAATGACATGTTAAATGTGCTCATAATTTACTTAAAGGTTTGACATTTACGAAATGGGACGCTGTACGCTTGAACAAAATTGGGAAATATTGAAAAACTATTTCCAAAGTGGTGAGTCTTCTTCTTCTTTTCTGATTTTCACATCGGTGGCTACGTCAATAAGCAAAATTGTCGGATTTGGGGTTCAGAAAATCCACGCGTTACTGTAGATAAGCAAATGCATCCACAACGAGTCACTGTTTGGTGCGGTTTTCGGTCTGGCGGCATCATCGGGCCATTTTTTTTCAAAAATGAGCGAGGAGCCGCGGTTACCGTAAATGGCGAGCGTTACCGGGACCTGCTCAACGAGTTGTTGCGAAAAATTGAAGAGGATGACATGGACGACATTTGGTTTCAACAGGGCGGTGCAACTTGTCACACTGCCAAAGTTACACTCGAACTTTTGGCTATCGTTTTTGCAAACTGAATAATCAACCGAAATTCCGATATCAATTGGCCGCCTTGGAGCTGTGATTTAAGCTCGTTGGACTATTTTTTGTAGGGAGCCGTTAAGGACAAATGCTATGCGAACCATCCAGAGACGATTGATGCTTTAAAACACGAAATCGAAGTTGACATTCATGAAATTGGAGCTCAAACAATTGAAAATGTGCTTAAAAATTGGGTCTATCGAATGGCCTACTGTAAAGCCAGTCGTGGCAGTCATTTGAACGATATTATTTTTCATTCATAAATGACAATGTTCAATCTTTAAAATAAAAAAAAGTTTGAAAAAATATTGATTAGTTTATTAGTTTTTTTTTTTATAGCCGATTCAAAAAGCAAATTTTACATGGCCCACCCTATATATTTATTTTAAAACTAAGATTTCCGTACTTCTGAATAAAGGGTTGAGTTTGTTAGGTGACCATTATCGCTCTAATATTTTATAATATATTATATTAAATGGCGTATAAGAAAATTATTTACTTATTTTCTATGTTTATAACTGGTCGACGGGTCGATTTCTTGCAGCCTTCTTTTTGATGTCAGTTCTTTTATCGGGAGTAAATTAACTTCATTGTTACTGTGTTTTTCAAGGGTGGAGTAATGCCTTCTTGTTGTTGTCTTTATTTGCTGTTCAACAGTTGAGACCATGAGATCTTGGTGAATGTCGTTATTAGTGATATACCAAGGGGCATTTACTATTAGCCGTAGCATTTTTGATTGTTGCCTTTCAATAATGTTTAGGTTCGTCTTTTTTGTTGTACTCCACAATTGTAGCCCATATGTCCATATTGGTTTTATTATTGAATTATATATAAGAACTTAGTTGTTTATTGATAATTTCGAATTTTTATTTAACAACCAATATAGTTGTTTCAACTTCAAGTTCATTTGTGTTTTTTTTCTTTTTTATGTGTTGCTTCCATGTAAGTTTTTCGTACAATTGAATACCTAAATAGTTTGCTGCATTTTTTCGGGGGATGTCAGAACCATTTATCTTAATTTTGTGGGTAGTAAAATTTCGTCTTGTTGTATATACTACTTGCTGAGTCTTAAGTTCGTTTATTTTAATATTCCACTCCTTGTAATATACGCTAATAGTGTCTAGGGACTTTTGTATATCATGTGTGCCAGTGGAAATGCTTTTACCGGAAGTAAGAAGGACTGTGTCGTCAGCAAAAGTAGCTAGCATCGTATGTTCTCCTTCAGGTGCTGGGATGTCACTTGTATATAATGTATACAACAGTGGGCCTAACACACTGCCTTGGGGAATTTCGGCTCTTACCTTCCTTAGTGTTGAGCTACCATCATTGACCTTGACATAGAAGCATCGCCCAGTAATATAACTTTTTAGAATTTGAAAATAGATTTCCGGCAGTAACCGTTCTAATTTCCAGAAAAGACCGTTGCGCCAGACATTTTCGAATGCCTTTTCTGCCTTATCTATGTCAAGACAAACTCCAATGCAAAACTTCTTATTGTCAAGGTCAGATAATATTTTATGCGTGACTCGGTGAATTTGCTGGACAGTTGAATGTTTGCATCTAAACCCAAATTGATGGTCAGGAATCGCTGTTTTGTTGTCAGGTATTGGCCTTAGTCTGTTGATTAATAATTTTTGAAATACTTTGCTCATTGCTGGCAATAAGTTTTTAGGTCTATGTGATGATGGAATAGTAGAATCTTTTCCTGGTTTAGGTATGGCTATGTCTTCAGTTATTTTCCATAGTCTGGGGAAGTATGGCAGTCGTAGCAGAGAGTTGTAGTGATTTCGGAGATATTGAAGTTCTTTTAAAGGTAGCTCTCTTAAGAGAACGCCGCTTATTTGAACGTTAGTTTTAATGCATTTTTTTACGTTTTTTTAATAGCGGTCGTCCCTCGGTAGGCAATGGCAAAGCTCCGAGTGTATTTATGCCAAGAAAAACCTTTTTATAAAAAAAGCAATATCTGCCGTTCGAAGTCGACTTGTAACTGTAAGTCCTTCCATTTGTGGAATAACATCAAGACGCACGCCACAAATAGGAGAGGAAGCTTGGCCAAACATCTAAAAAGGGTGTACGCGCCAATAATATATAATATATATATATATATATATCTTCTACTCAAATATTAACGAGACGTTATCAATAAAACGGTCCGCGGATGACATATGGCAAAAATAATTTTTTTGTTTTTTGGTAGGACTGCTATAAGCTTACATGGCAAATTTCAGCGTGATATGTCACATAGTTTGTTTTCTGTGCTACTGTAAACAAGTCAAGCTCGAGTGTGTTCTTCGAATTTAACGATGGAAATTCAAGTTGAACAAAGAATTTGTTTGAAATTTTGTTATTCCAACAAAAGTTCGGCTTTAGACTCCTTAAAAATGTTGCAGACAACCTATGGGGACTCTGCTCTATCGCTTGCACGTGTTTTCCAGTGGTACAAATCGTTCAAAGAGGGCCGTACATCAACCCAAAAAACCACGCCAAAGTCGCTCAAAAATTAAGGTTATGCTGACTGTTTTTTTTCGATTACGAAGGTGTGGTGCACTCGGAGTTCCTTCCGCAAGGCCGATCGGTTAACGCTGAATATTATTTAGGGGATCGGGTAGTTTTTCCCCCGGGACCGGAGTTTTCAGAGGGGTCCGGACTCGAGAGTAATTCGAATTATATGAATTAGACATAATTTGAAGGGGCCCGCATCTCAAGTTTCCCCCGGGGCCCGAATCTCTCCACGACCCTGAGTAGCTCCACTCTTTTGGCGCAGACTGTAAATCACTCCCGCGTAGGTCTCTGACTACAACCCGTTTTCTCAACTCAACTGTCTAACCGCTGCAATGATAAGATTTCCTTATCAAATTTGCCCTAAAGCTGAAAGCATATATTTATGTATGTCTGTATGTACGATAGTGACTGAAGTATTCACATGTATGTCCCATATGTATGAATATCTGTGACCTGTGATGACGATAATATTAGCACAGTGACGAGCACTAACTAAATGACTGTCTGATTAGCAATAAGGCTACACCTAACGGTTATTGAGACAGGCTGGATGTGAAGAGTATTTGTTTGTGCGAGTATTGACGTTCAAAGTGATCGAAAGTTATCGGAAATATGGTGGCATGACATTCAACAATTTGCCTTTGAAGCAGCGCGTTCTGGCGCCTACTGAGCAAGGTGTCCGTTGAGCATTAATGCAGTACATACACTTTTGCTTACACAAACAAGTCACTCCAACTTTTTACAATATTCGTAAAATTTTTAATGCTAAATTATTTTTGTAAAATTTTTATAAAAGTTGAGAATTTTGGTGACAATTTTGTTGAATTTTGTATAAACTTTGGAACTGTGATTTATTAAATTTTTGTTGTACTCGTACAATGAAACTATATTTAAAAAAAAAATATTGCAATTTTAATATTTACATATAAGATAAAGTGACTTAAATATGTGTGCACAAGTGTATGTTTGTATGTATACGGCGACGGACAGCGCTGCTAACAGAGTAGCGAATGATATGAAGGTATATGATTGTTTTCATTTCAACACCTTCGACAGTTTATCGATGGATTCGGCGGCTTAAGAATAGGCGAAATTGGGGAGCGGCGCAGGTTTTTTTCTTGTTTTTTTTTGCGAAAGACAACGAAATGTTTTTAAATTGTGCAATTTTAAAATATATTTTAAATAAAAGCGTTGTAATTCAAAATGTGTATTGATAATTTTTGATATCAATTAAGTTTATGTTTTTCCAATTCATCCTCGAGCTAAGTGAATTGAGTTTCAATTGCCAAAATTTGCAGTGAACGCTTTTTTGATTGTGTGAAATCGAGGAACAAAGTCGGAAAAATCTAACAAAATCGGAAGGCAGTTAACTAGGTGAACTAGTATCTTTCAGAGAAAAATACAAAACAACCGCAGGAAACATGGTAAGTAGCCGGTCCCGATAGCGTCAGGGCTTACTTATAAATTTAAAGTAAATAGGTGAATAGACGGCCGCTGTAGCCGAATGGGTTGGTGCGTGACTACCATTCGGAGGCGCGTAGGTTCAAATTTCCGTGTATGACACACCAAAATGATAGAAAAAGTTTCTCCGAACAGTGGTCACCCCTCGGTAGGCAATGGCAAACCTCTCAGTGTATATCTGCCATGAAAAAGTTTATCTTATAATTGGTGCTTGCACCCTTTTTTGAGCGTTGGACCGAGCTGATCATTCCCATTTGTGGCGTGCGTCTTGCTGTTGTTCCACAAATGGAGAGACCTACAGTTTCAAGTCCACTCCGAACGGCTGTTTCAAGAGGAGGTTTTTCATGGCGGAACTACACTCGGAGGTTTGCCATTGCCTGCCGAGAGGCGACCGCTATTACAAAAAACCTTTTCTTTCATTTTGCTGTTCAACGGAGATTCGAACCTACGTTCTCTCCGAATTCCGAATGGGAGTCACACACCAACCTATTCAGCTACGGCGGCCGCCACGTCGCTATTGCGCAAATAAAATTGTGGACATTTTTTTTCTAGTAGCTAATCCGACATAAAATGGTCGCACATCATCAAGACTCGTAAGAAAAAATGTGTATGTATTTATAATGGACACCCCATTAAGGGGATCCTGCTTTGAAACATCTTTTCTCGATTTTTTTTCTCAGGTGAAAATATAGCACTATTTGGGCTCTGTAAAATTTTCTGTACGAGATGCCTGGGTGTCGAGTAATGCAAGCAGTTCTATTCTCACTCGAATTTTGTTCATGCTCAACTGCCCAAATGTTTGTTCAAAATTTTCGAGCTTTTAAACAATATTTAAAATGCTAATTTTATTAGTCAGCAGTTGCTTTTTAGCTTGAAATTGAAATGAAATTAGAAAAGGTCGAGCCAAGGAGCACCAGGAGATTTAGTGGCTCCTAAAACACTCAGGCTAAAAAGCCCATTGTATTTAAAACTCTGGAAAGGGGGTAGATAGTCAAGGAGGGCAGGAGAAAAGTATCAGAGAAGGAGATAGGAAATCGGAACCCAAAACTCGTAGCTGTGCTCTGGCAAAGGCAGGACAATTACAGAGAAAGTGCTCAGTGCTATCCGCCTCCTCCAAGCATGACAGACACATTGGGTCCTCAATGATTCCAATGGTAGTCATATGCTGACCCCATGGGTTGTGTCCTGTAATGATACCGACCATCAACCGAACGTCCTTTCCTTCTAAGTTTTAGTACAAAGTTTGACAGTTTTCTGTTCGGACTTGTAACAAAGCACTTTGCACTTCTGCAGCGTTCTAAACCGGACCATCGTTCTTTATGTAGATTGCCTAGATAAACGCAGGTCCAATTCATGATACCTGCGGAACTGATTCTGATTATTGGCTCTGGCCCTTGTGGGGGAACCGCTGATCCACGGTTGGCCAATTCATCGGCAATTTCGTTTCCTTGAACACCGGAGTGTCCTGGAACCCACATAAGAACAAGCCTGTTTTGTCTTGCGACAGAATTAAGCTTCTTCTTACATTCTTGGACAATCTTTGAGGTTTGCTTCGCGTTCTCTAGGGCCTTCAGTGCAGCTTGACTGTAACTGAAAACTCCAATCTGTTTCCCGCTCCATCTCCTCTCGATTATCCATTCGGCTACTTTTAGGATGGCAAAAACTTCCGTTTGGAAAACAGTTGCCATTCGCCCCTTAGCATAGTGATACTTATTACTATCGTTTAAGTTCCATCCCGCTCCAGACCATTGCTCACGCAATGGAAATCCGACATCACATTTCCTTCCAAATGAAACTATGGGTATCAGGTCGTCTTTAGGTGCTTTTTAGCTTACTCGTACATGTTTCTTATATACATAGTACTTAATAATCTAACGCACTTAGTCTAACAATCGCTGACACCTATTATAAAGTGCTCTTATAAGGTAAAGGGTCTGATTTATTCAGAGTTGAAACAGTTGTAAATCAGGAGCGCGTCTCCCTGTTCTACGCTTTCATTCAATCTGATCCCAGACTATGTAATTAAAGATGTTGATCCATAAGAGACTATACTCACCAAAATTTCCCAAATATGTGGCCATCCTCGCGAGAAATATAAATGTTCTAAAAGAAGTATTCTAAGCACTACAAATAAAAGCACAATTCATTGGATTAAAGATCAATGAAAGCAAAGCGAATGTGTCCAGGCTGCAAACAGAGCACATTTAAACTGCAAGCAAGCTCTTGAGTAGAAGAACGAAAATTAAAACAAATAAAACAATGATTCGACCAGTGAACACTGAAAGCAGGTACAATAACACAGTTGAGCATATTGAAAAAAAGAATACTGGGCCTAGTACGAGAAAAAAATGTTCTCTATAGCATCAGATATGATAACGAGCTAGAGGAATTTCAACAAGGTGAAAACGACGTGCATTTTGTTAAATCACAGCGCATCCGATTACTAGGGCACGCCATATGCTCGAACTCACGCTCGAAAATTTTCGAGTAATGAGCATCGAACGGCCGTGCAAGTACTTGTTGCTCATACGCCCGGACCGTTCGAAAATGTGAGAACAAAATCTAGTTTTAACGTAAGGTACCAAACAATTTTTTTCAATTAAAAAATCTTTTAATATTGGTTGGGCATGGAAATTTCTTAAAATCTGCATCGGGAGTCTTTCAATGGCATGAGAAATACGTCCCGCAATTCTTGTTTGAAATAAAAATTCGAGTTATATGATTTTCTGCTGGGTGTACTAAAAAATCGAAGAGATTCAAAAAGCGTTTTATTCAAAATTTCTGTTTTTTAATTTCATTAGTTCTAATGAAAGATAGTTTAGTAGTAAAGGGATCATTACATTTTTTTCCAAACATTTTTTTTTCAAAATTTGTTTAGTTCTAATGAAATATAATTTAGTACTAAAAAGAACAAGCTATGATTCATGCTAAAATGTGCATGAAAACTATTTTTTTTACCCATTTTTTATAAAATTTTTTAACTCAAAGAGGATAATTTGATATTCAAGGGAACAAGATATGATTGGTACCAAAAGATTCATTAATTCTTTTTTAACTTTATTTAAAAAATTTTTTAGTTGAAATAGAAGAGAATTCGGTACTAAGAACAAGCTAAGATTTATTCCAAAAAGGTTATTCAAATATTTATTCAAAAATTGTTTTTTTTTTTAATTTTAATAAAAAATAGTTTAGTGCTAAACATAATTAGATACTAGTATGTAACCCCCGAAAATCGGGTGCGAAAAGGGTGTATACAATTTTTTTTTTGCTAGACGTAAAATATCTTGGACTTGCAAAAGTACAAATTTTTTTTTCACAGATCTTTACGTTCTAAAAAATTTTAAGAAGAGTGGTAAAAAAAATTTTCAAAGTTCATATTCATATATGATTTGATAATGGCTGCATACATAAAAATATACATGTACACACATACATGTCAAAAAGTTCGTTGATTTGATGGGTAATACTGTTCTTTTAAATGGCGTTGGGAAACGTCTATTACTATAAAATTTGTCTGAGAATAACCCAAATACAGTTTACCTTTTAAATAGTAAATAAATAACTAATTTGTCTCTCTCTCCTCATTTTTTAAAACTATTTAAAATTTTGAGTTTTGCAAAAAGGATCAAAAGCACACAAAATTTTTAAATACATACATACGTTTATAGGTATTTTGTAGTTCAATTGTACCATATATGAACGAAAACAAAAGTGGATACTTCTACCAATCATATCCAATACGTGACGTTTCAAACATTTATCACTTAGGTAGTTACCTGCTCTATTCCTCCACTTTGGCCGTCCTCTAGGCATATTTTAAAATTAAATATGGATGCACTTTTTTCTTAAAATAAATTCTATTTTGCGTCTGTCCAAAACTCTTTCTAATTTGCACTGTTACCGTTGTTTTAAGTGAATTGACAAATTTTAAGTCAATTGTCAATTCATACCAATTATTGCCATCTCAACAAAATTTTGAAAAAAATTCGCAGCACCCGTTGGGACTATGTTCATGAATACATATTTATTAGTAAAGAGAACAAAACAAAACAATTATTGAGAATCCAAATGTATACAATGCTGTGCTCATTAGAAAGAGAGCTAAACAAAGCAAACGTACTCATATATTATATGTATATGCGTATATTTGTGTGTCATCCCGCTTTGCATAGACATCGCTGTTATCAATATGAAAATTTTGATAACTTTCCACGCAAATATTTCATGAACAAATTAACCAATTTTAATTTTTATAATTTTCCGGAAATATGCTCATCAAAACCTTTCTTTTGATATATATTTCATATCTGTACATATTGTAGTTTAGTCAGAATAAGCGCCATGTTTTAAAATAATACTATAGATGATCAAATGACTTATTAATATTTTTAAAATTTTTTTTGAGTTCAAATAAAAGAGAATTTAGTACTAAAACTAAGTTCTTTAAAACTATTCTTTTAGTTTTTTTGTCATAAATATATTTAAATAAATATATTTTATTTAAAATTTTTATTCCTTTAATTTTTTTATTATACTCTTCTCTGTCGTAGTTTTTCCTCAGTTAGTAGCTCCACTCTTTTGGGGCAGACTGTAAATCACTCCCGCGTATGTCTCTGACTACAACCCATCTAATCTAACAAAAAATAATTGGAACCAACTTAGTATAGAGTCGATTTTTGTGTAGTAAATTTTCTGTCCCTATTTTTATTAGACGAACGAACGAGGACTGCAACCTTTTGTCTTCATACACACTTACCTTGCCCATACTAAGCAGCGCTACCCAAGTTACGTATACGACATGTCAGCTAAACTCTTCTATCGCTTCTACATTTGTAGTTATAGATACACTTATTCACGGTCATATACCAGTTTTTTATGATTACCACTTCGGGAATCATGATTGCTCGAGTACTTCGAATATTTGCACATATAGAGAAAATGCTAGCTTTGAAAGTATGTGTGAAGCCCTCCATTGTATGGCGTAGACAATAGTATCTTGACTCCATTCAAAAATGTTTAAGACCAAAATCATGTCAATGAATGGGGTAGCGATCAGTATGTTATGCTGTAGGCGAAAAAATCTGTTGGTTTGATGGCAGCTGTTACGCCACCTGTGCGCGGGATTCATCATTTAAGGTAGAATCTCATAGAGCTTTTATTGCACTTAACTCTGTTTACTTTTGGTGCGCAGGACAGAGTCCATCTGTTAGTCCTCTTAAAACTTCTGAGATTTTCTCAATATTAAATATTTTTTTAGAAAAATTCTAACGTAAATTTCAACAAATCTATGAAATGTAACGATTAAAACCAAATAACTTCTATGTTATAACTCCAGCAATTCATAGCTGTTCTTCTTAAGCAACTTAACTTATAATTTGTGGAAATGAAACAGAAACATTAACGTATAAAAATGAAAACGTGGGGAAATAAAGCATGAAAGTTTATTGCTCTATAATTATTAGAAGGTTTGATTTGTGATCCGAGTATAAAGAAATATGTGTCGTTTCCTTGTGTCTGTGGTATTATGGGTTTTTTATACCATAGAATATCCAAAGGTTAATGAAGTTAGCCCATTAAATCAAAATTTAAAAATTTACACATTCAAGCTCTGGCATAAGGTAGCGCAATATTTTTATTAAATATTTTAAAATATTTTAAAATATTTTACTAGCTAATTTACACCAGATCGCCAAGGATGAAATATGATACTATACGATGTGATAATATATTTATTTAAAAAGGTTAGAAATATATTTTTTTATTAAGTAGACGTTCTCTACGTTTCTAAAGCTTTGGAAACTGCATAGCATATGGTTGTTGAATTATGAAAAGTTAGGTTTCCATTCAGATTTCTGTTTTTTGGTTAAGTTCCTATCACTCTAACCGGGCCTTATAAGTCCAAATTGGTTATATAAAATCACACTCTGTCGTTGCCACCTCTGTTGCCATCTCCTCTATGCAGATGATTTTAATATTATATATTCAGCAGAATTAAATGTTCCACACTACTTTCACTAAAGCTCTAAAGCCGATTGTCTAATTATTATACTATTTCTAATGCTCGTCTTTCTACTGTAAATGAGTTTTCAGATCTAGTTGTTATTTTTGACTCATGATCCTTCAGTGCTAATTACATTTGTTTCATTAGGAGGTCAAAGTTGAAGTACGCCTCAGTTGTTTGGAATCTAATTTGTACTGTTTATTCTCAAAGGATCAAAAGAGCTCAACGCACCTTTGTCCAATTTCCTCTGCAATATCTTCATTTTAATGATCCATGTCTGCCCCATGGGTCCCGTCATATGTTAAAAATTCACAATCAGTTTTCCTAAGGTCTAGGTATAATACACTCACTAATGTTTTTCTATAACATTCTATTACATTACGACTTCAATGTTTCTTTGTGGGGAATATTTATTATTATTATTATTAATATATTAACTTAAGAACGGGATTTATTGGTTTATAATACATCGATATATTGAACTTTCTCAGAGCTTTCATTGCAGAAAACAGAAAATAATTTGCTTATTCATCAAAGTTTAAGGAGATAGCAGGTATTCATCCTTGCTGAATTAGAACAAAATGCAACTTAAAGGTTGACTGCAACTGCGTTCTTCCGCAATCCACTAGTCTTTCCAATAAGTTAAGACAGCGACTTTCCCCCTCTCTTCCTTTTGAGCAGGATTTTCAAAATAACTAGTCCCTTAAAATATATTTTTATTGACGATTCGTTGCTTTCTTTTTTTCTTAATTTGATTTTAATGCCATTTCGTTTTTAATGGCCTTCTCATTAATGAAACTTCTTCTTCTTCTTTGCTGGCGCGATAATCGCTTAAGCAATTTTGGCCGAGTTTAACAAAGCGCGCCAGTCGTACTTTCTCGGCGCCAGTAGAAAACACTAAGTGAAGCCAAGTCCTTCTCCACCTAATCCTTCCAACGCAAAGGAGGCCTTCCTCTTTCTCTGCTACCACCAGCTGATACCGCATCGAATACTTTCAGATGCGGAACGTTTGCATCCATTCCCACGACATGATTCAGCCAACGAAGCGGCTGGATCTTTATTCACTACGCTATGTCTATGTCGTCGTAAAGCTCATACAGCTCATTGTTCCATCGCCTGCTATATTCCCCGTCGCCAATGTACGAAGGTTCAAAAATCTTACGCAGAATCTTGCTCTCAAACACTCAAAGGGACATCTCATCGGATGTGATCATCGTCCAAGCTTCTGCGCCACATATTAGAAAGGGCATGTTGAGAGCCTCATACTCGTAGAATGCTAGTTTTGTTCGTCGAGAGTTGACTTTACTACTCAACCACCAACTTATTCCAAAGTACCACTTGTTGGCGCGAGAGATTCTCTTAAACAAACTTCACTTTACTAATTATTATGACAATGCCAAAGACTGTGATGTTTCCATAATAGTCACTTGTACGTAATCAGATTGACCTGAATTTAACCTTATTACCATTAAGCGGTATTTCTAGGTTAGTGAAATTACTTGCTCTGATGAATATTTATACCAACTCGTAATTTACTACGAATTAAATTACGATTTCTTACATAAAAGGACCAAGTTTCCAAACCTTATTGTAGATCGGGGTAGTTTAAATAGATATTTACAGTGGCGGTAAAAATAATAGTAACGCGACGCAAGGTTTTTGACTATTTCATTTAAATTTTTTCTTTCATATAGTTCATATGACATCAAAAACTATATAACTCAAAGTTTTAAATTCTGTGCAAAATTCAGCAAATGTTGATCAAAATTTTAATCTTTTAGGGAAATCCTGTTTATACATTTTTGAAACCCGTAAATTTTTATTTTATGTCTTTGGTATTATATGAAATTAATGTTGATTTTTGACGAGTTTTTTATGTGACGCTATTATCCATTTACTTCCATATGAGTGCTCGAAATTTTTTCTATTGAGTTGGGGAATAAGTTTATAGCGCTTTTATATTTTCTTTTATTTTACAATGATTTGTTTGCTGTTTGGATAAGGGTAAGAATTCATTCGATAAAACTCTTTCTGCACTACAAAATTATATTAATTGTAATTTTGAGTTAATTAATTTTTTATTAGTTTTGAGACTTAGAAACGGAATACCCAGGAGGCAAAAATCAATATTTTCGACACCTGCTCTTCTTTGCTTTTCATCGAGGTCAAAAAGCTGTCGAAACAGCCCGGGACGTGTAGTATCATAGACGAGTCTATAGCACGGATATGGTTTGCAAAGTTCAAAAATGGCGACTTTGGCGTCGATGACACATCCCGCCCGGAAGGCCTTCTGAATTCGAATTCTTTATCCAAAAAGATTATGATATGTGTTTGGTGGGACTTCAAAATGCTCAAAAAGAATGCCACGGTCAACAATGAGCTCTACATTGTCCAGCTACACCTCGTGAATGAGGCTATTCGTCTGAAAAGACCTGATCGGCAAGGACAAACTATACTCCTTCACGACAACGCCAGACCCCATGTTGCACAAGCCGTCAAAGTCGCACCCCAAGAGCTCGAGTGGAAGATCCATCTGCACCTGCTATATTCTCGGACTTTGCACCGACCGATTACCATCTTTTTCGCTCCAAACCATATGAAGGGCCTTAGCTTCGATAACAAATAGGTCCTTAAAACCTGGCTCAACATCTTCTTTGACACCAGGCCAGGCGATTTTTGGCAAACAAATTGGTCGAGAGATGGCCAGAGGTTGTAAACAGCAACGGCGAATTTAATTTATTAACTTATTGATATAATTATTAATTTTTGTTTGAATAAAAGCCTTCGGTAATAACGCTACAAACTTATTCCCCAACCTAATATATCGAAGAAAATGCGCGACAACTTTAAAATTTCAGAATTCAGTGGCTAAATTTGGCTAAAAAACTGCATATTCAGAAGTTTTCTAAAATGTTTTTTAAACAGTTTGAAGTTTGGATGAAAAATTTTTAAATTTTCTTACAATGTTTGGAACGTTTAGTTGGACCAGTTTTGTGGTAGTATGAACAAGTTTTATAAAAAAATTTTATTAGCAATACGAAATATTACTCTAATTAATAGAGAACAAAAAAGAAATAAATAGGCAAAACCTGAGTCCTGCTGCTATTATCTTGATCACCACTGTATGTTAGAATGGCAAAACGTACTAAATAAAAATTTGCATTCACGTGCCAATCTCTAACAAGAACCGCATATAAAAAGTATATGGCGTTCTCAATGGCACAACACAAACACTCTTAAAATTATTTATGATTTACAACTCAGATAAGACCTTCCATTTCGTTTTGCACAATATGTAGACATTACATATGTATGTTTTATCATGCCTCAGCAAACATATAATAGAATATTGACAACATTTCGGGTAGAATTTATTAAAGAAAATAGTATTTCTATCACAGTTAGGAATTTCACAATGAATACATACGTATGAGTTTATTTGTAATTTTGTACATATTTACTTTAATGAAATGCTAAAATTTGTTGGTGTTTTTGCTATAAATATTGTTTTTTCTTAAAATATATATAATATATTACACACGCACAAAGTAGTAGGAAAAATTTGGCCACTTGCAGACTGAAACGTTTTTCCAAATTAGGTGTATATTTTTATCTTAAATACAGATACAGGAAGAAGTTCTTCCGCAAAGCTTTCTCCAAAATCTATATTTACTTATTCAAAATTAATATTTGTTTATTTCTCTTATTCCACAGTGACGAGTATGACATACTCAGTTACATTTTAATAATCAATTATTAAATTATAATAGGAAATTCCAAGAGCTCTTGGAATGCAAGCATCTGTGTTTCAGGCGGAGGTGTATGCTGTTCAAGAAACGATGAACTTTGTTGTGGAAAACAGATGGAGAAGCAGATCTATATGTTTCTGCAGCGACAGCCAAGCTGCGCTCATGGCTTTAGACAGCCGCCAACCACATCAAGGGTAGTCGAGTTCTGTAAATTCAGGCTGAACTATGTCGGTAGACATAATAGCCTGATGCTAACATGGGTCTCGGGACACGTCGTTATTCTCGGTAACGAGACCTCTGACTCCTTAGCTAGGATCGGCTCTAAGGACAACTTATTTGGCCCGGAGCCCGTTCCGCCGTTAGCAAATGGGTTACTGCAACCCACAGGCGAGCTTGGCAGGCTGAGAGAGGTTGCAGATGGAATATTATTACCTGTCATGTCCGACCGACTGTCGCAAATCCTACTTCCATTAAGCAGAAGGGACTGCAGGCAGCTGGTTGCACTGATGACGGGCCACTTTCTGTGGGCGAAGCACATGGAAAAGGAAGGCATCTCAGACAGTGCACTTTGCCCAGCTTGTGAAGAGGAGGATGAGACGGCGGACCACTTCCTGTGCGTTTGCCCCGCCTTCGCTCGAATCAGGTTTGAGGTCTTTGGCACTGACGTGTTAAGAATTTCTTCGGTAGTCGGGTAGATTTAAAGAAAAATAAAAGGGAATCCAAGTGTAGTACAATGAACTTAATTGTCTCTGAGTGCTGTACTTGCTAGTTGTCCTGACAAAAAAAAAAAAAAAAAAAAAAACAGATAGAAAATACTATTACAGTGACGAACGTGATGGGTACGCAAATGTGAAGCATAAATGGGCCAAGTACAAAATTTTGACCGTGTTTTTGCTTTGTTTCGGCATTGAAATTAATGTTGAGAAAAAATATGCGTCATCGGTCTTAAGAGCAAGCAATTTAAACAGCTCATTTCCGTAAGTCTTTCTTAAGGCTAGGTTTTTACCATCACATCGATCAAAATCACCAAAAATTGCCAATATTGAAAATATTATAATTGTCCGATGCCAGGTTTAGGCTACACAGTGGCGCGCAATCGGTCCTTCCATCCAAGCTCTTGGAACCTCTGGCGTGTCGTTAAAGCTGTGTGCGGCTTGGTGTTGCCTTGACGTATTAAAACATCCCTTCTATTCGCCAATTCTGAAAAGTTAAGAAATATTAATAGTAAAATAAAAGAGCTCAGTTCATAGTGGATAATAGTGATTCTATTCCAAACGCACCGCAATTGGGCCACAATCATTTTCAACTCTTGGTCTCGTATATGAACCACTTTTTATTTTCATTTACCCTCCACTTCAAAAAATGGGTCAGCTTCATTACGTTTCAGCACAGAGTCGCAGTGGCAAATTGGTTCCAAAAGGGCCTTGTTTGTAAATTCGAGCTTCTTTTTTTGAAACTAATCTAATGCAAACGATTCAAAATGGGTCGGTGGATTATTTTTAATTCCTGGGCAAAAGAATTAGTACTAATATGTTGATCTGCCTGCACAATTTCCATGAGTTTTTGAGATAAGCGTCGATAAGCCAACCAGAGCGTCCTCATCGAATATGAGGTCAGTAGTATGATACTAGACCGAAAATTTTGGAATCGTCGTTTTGCTGCTGCATTCGATAGTGCATTGAGCCCATAAACATCACAAAGTTTTTTTCACAATTTGGTCGCAGTGGTACTGAAAAATCTATCGAAGTTTCTCTTTCTTTACTGGTAATTTGGAATGCTCTAAAACAGTAAAAATAAAACTGTCAGGGAACTTTTTTGGAGCATAGTGTCAGCTTTAAGGTGTCGCATAGTAAGACCGGATGCGACGTGTATATCATGAAATATGGCTCACTAGAAACACCAAAATATTAGGCTGCAATGCAAGTTATTATATTTAGAAATATAAATCTCATAATATATTTAATCCAAATGAATTTTATCGCAACCTCCTTAAGTATGCAGTTCAGATTAGCTACTATGTACAAGTACATGGTTCAATTTATAGCCTAATAAATATTTTCAAGACTGCAAATATTAATTCTTAACAATATTTGTGATTGTGGCTTTTATGCTCAAAAATAAACTGTGATGGGTGTGACTGGTCTGCCTGGTAAGGGTGTTTAAATATAATAATTAAGTACATAAAAGATCCAGTCGCTTTTAATAGCAATCGATGAGACAGGCAACTTATCTATTGTGCGATCATGCAAAATATGGGAAATTTTTATTTTCCACAACTGTTAAGAGTTCTTTCTATAATTGCTCGCTTATCTCACTTGTGACTTTGACTTTCTTTTTCGGAACAACCCAGTGTCCCTGATGAGATGTTATAGTTAAACCCTCAACACGCATTATAAGTTGGAATGTGTCACCTGGATTAGGTCAGTTTTCGGCAATGGTCTAAGAAAGTTGGCTCTACAACTTCCACCTAGGTCAGCCAGAAAAGGTGAGACGAGATAACGCAGTCTGCACAGTGCAGAACAATCACATGCAAGGTGAGGAGTAGTTTGTCCCTCTTCATAATACTTTCTACTACTGGGAAGTCATTGGAAATACGCAATTTGCTTTTCCAAACATTTCTCTATAAGTTCGTAACTGTTAGCAGAAAAGAGAGATTATACGCATTGTGATAATCTCAGATCCTATTTCCAAGGAGTTGTATTTTATTCCATCTTATCTTTGTCCTTATAACGTCAGACCGAAGTGACTTCACGCCTATTTCCTTTCCCCATGTGCATTGAAAATGTGGCGAAATCAGCGAAAATTTGGAAGTGTACCATATATGAATTAGTTCAATTAGCTAATTGCAGTCTGGCCATAGGTTAGGCTGGCCTGAAAGCCATCACATAGACCTATTGGTCCTTAGTGGTACCAGATGGAGCTTGACCCTTACGTTTCCTGGTAGTAGGCTTCTTGTAATAAGCCTGCATCTTTTGTGAATCTAAGTAAGCTCTGAAGCTCTAACCCCGAGAGTCATTCCAACCTTTCATATTGTAGAGCTCCTAAACATTTCTTTCGGGGTCTAGCTAATGCAGAGCAAGAACATATAAGGTGCTCTAGAGGTTCCCTCTCAGTATACCTACGATAGTTCTGCTTTTCTTTCTAGACAGGGCTAGTACGAATCTGATGTATTTGTCTGCAATCTATGTACACATGATTCCCGCAGTTTTGCAAGTCTGGTTATAATTAGACAAAACATAATTCTACCTAGACCTCTACTGACGTGCTGCTCTACAATTGGTAATGTGATTACGACAATCTGCCATTTTCTACTGCCCCATCTAAATTTTGCCAGATTGACTGTCTTGCTTTCAGTATACGAAATCTGAATGCAACGATCTGCACTGCCTTTAAGACAGTTAACCACTTTTAGTGTTCAAGAGTTTTCGATGTATTTTCATGTCCTTTTCAAACAAAAGGAAGCAGAGCTCTAATCTGGCTTTCTACAAGGGAGCGAGGGAGTTATTAACATTTTTTCCTTTAGTCAAGCTGCAATCAAGCCACTGGCGACACCAAGGTGTAAATCCAAACTGGTGAAATACTATAAGGAAGAGATCAAATCTCTTTTTGGTGTTGGTTTGGTGCAGGTAACATTTATCTCATCTGAGTTCCAGGCCATAAGAACATAGAGAGAAATTAAGTTGCTGATAAGCTTGCCAGTAAGGGATCGACTGGATTGGTTTCAGAGAGCTACTACCCAGACATCGGTATCCCCTTGACTGTTGTTAAAGGGAGATTGCACAATTTGTTTCTTAACAAAGCGCAGAACAGATCGAGCTCCATTTCTTCGGGTTCAATTTCGACAAGCCTTTGGTCCCAGTGCAGATGCAGAACACAGATAGTTCTGGGGACTTCTTGGCATATAATTTCCAAACTCTTAGGTGTGTTTACCGGCCACTGGACGATCAGCACATATGTAGGAAAATTAGGCTAACAATTTAATCCCCATTGTAGAAGTTGTCGGGACTTTTCAGAGAAGAAGACTGTTGAGCACTTTCTCTGTAAATGGCCGGCAGCTAGTGTTTAGTAGCTAGAGTATTAAGGTCACTGCGTGCTCCTTTCTTCGACAGCCTCGGGCAATGCTCCAACCTAAATCCCATCAACCCATCTTAATTACATCAACAACTTTGGTTGGCTGTAGATGTCTACCCGTTGGAGGTCCCAAAATGGTATCAAAACGCCGCTTTAGTGCTACTTGGGGAGTACCAGACTGGCACTTCAACCAATTCACCTACCTACCTACCTTTATTGTTATGTAAGCTTTTATAAAATAAAGCCAAAAAGATCCAGCCGAATATGAGCAATAACCTGAGTTATATTTTCTTTGTGGGAATTAGTTGACTGCACGCGTTCTAGGTGGCCAATTCACGTCACCTTCGCGAGAGTACCTCCAAATTGTTCATAATAAAGTTTTATCATTTACTCGCGCTGCTCAATCATGTTATTTACCATGGTGAGTCGGCAAAAACGGCTGAATAATAAAAAACTAAAATTGGCAGGTACTGCCAATACAATATGGCCGCCAGAGACCGTCAACATCGGTTCGTTCCTATTAGGCAGTTTACGGATTTTACAAAGCCTTCTGTAAAATACAACCTTGAAAAAAGCAATCTCCTCTTCGCTATCCACCAACTCATGCTGTGATATATAAGGAAGACATTTTGACTAAGCAATTATCAATCAAAGTGGAAAAAAACATTATTTAATGAATTTTGAAAAAATAATAAAAACTATTTGAATCGAAATTCTTGAAAACTATTACATGTTTTCGGCTACGCAAAGCAAGAATCGCAAAGTATCGTTTTGCTTAGAATTCTCTTGTCTTATCTCACTGATAACCAACTTTTAATGGTTAGTTGATATGGTGGGAGGCTCGCTGATTGCGGTTCATCGGCGGGTGCGCCAGACGACGTAAATGTATTGTCATTTCGCTCAACTCCGTTCAGTAAGCCAATGTATTGTACCTGTGAACGGTATTTCGCGTTACGGTGGGTAGACAAAATATTACACCTCTAAATTGAATTTGCCGGTCAAAAGTACAAAAGTTTGTAAAAATGCGAATGTATGTACACTTTGAAGTGAATGAATTCTTTTTACTCTTTTTGTAGTTTCGCTAGCGGTTTGTTTTTATCACAGATAAGAAAATTATATGTGTATGACAGCAATAATTTGTATGTATGATATTTACCAAAAGTGACTAAACAGTGTTTGTATGTAATAGGTACATATGTGTTTGTTGCGCTTTTTCGAAGTATATTTTGCCGCTAAGATAAGAATAAAGCGTTCGGTATCGACTGGTATGCTGGTGGATTAGTCGATTTTATTAAATCGAAAAAATCGAGGAAAAATAAACCAACCTTTTAAACATAACCAAATTAGAGGTTCTTGAAAATACTCGTACGTACTGTGTATAGAAAAGTTTGCGCGAATTTCGATCTTAGTTTCCTGTTGATAGTAACTGAGCAGCAAATATGGGTACATGGTTGGATGCGTGTCTCGGCCGGAGGGTAAGTTATGCTTATGAGAATTATTAAATGGAGATAATAATAAATAGAATAACAAATAACAACAACGGTTTGTGTATCTTGATTATTGTCTACAAGTGGAAAAATTCTATGTATACAGTTACATATAAATATGAAATCAGCGAAAGGCAAATGCTTTTTAAAAGAAACTATATATATTGCGGCTACTCCAACTGTCAACTATTATTATATTTAACTTATATAAGTATATATAATATAAAAAAATGTGTATGCCTGCACTCATTTTCGAATTTTTATGTTTTTTTTTTGTTGCTGAAACTAAGCATTAAGGGTGCTTGTGAACTTACAGGAATTTAAGATTGATTGGTGCTACATACCATATACATATGTACATTAGGGCGTCTCATAAAAAAGTTGCGGTTTTTTCAACGGAATTATAAAATCTATAATATACGTGGTTTTCACACCTAAAATTATTATTTTAAAATTTTTTTTCAAAATCACCTTAAATGAAGCGGAATTTATACTTAAGTGGACAGATACCTGTTAACAGCCATATTTTCCCTGATTTTCATTAAAATTATTTAAAATGAAGAAGTGAATATATATATATTTTTTATTAATGTCATAATTTCTATATGAATTAAAAAAAATGGAAAAAAAATCGCGGAATAGAATGCTTAAAAAAAATGAATTTTGGGGAGAATTTTCTTATTATTATTTTAAAAATTTTCGAAAACTTTAAATTCACATAAAAAGTAATACCATAAAAACGATGTGTGCAAAATTTCAGGGAGATCAGTCAATAACTTTTCGAGTTATCGTGTACACCAATTCGAAAAATATAAAGGGTGATTTTTTAAGAGCCATAGGAAAGTTTTTCAAAACACACACGTAAAATTCAGAAAAATGCATGACATTTTTATTTAAATTCATAGTACAGCCTATATAATTTCGTTGCGTTCACCATTCACAGTTACGTTACGATTCGCAGCATCTTTGAAGAAGTACGGTCCAATGATACCTCCAGCCCATAAACCGCACCAAACTGTGACCTTTTCTGGATACATTGGTAGCTCTTGCAGTTCTTCTGGCTGATCTTCACTCGAAAATCGACAATTCTGCTTATTTACGTACCGATTGATCCAAAAATAAGCTTCGTCGCTGAACACAATTTTTCGACTTTAAACTTTCTTAACAGAACACGCATTTTTATACTAAAATTCAATGATTTGCAAGCGTTGTTCGTTTGTAAGACGATTCATGGTTAAATTATAGACCAAACTGAAGATGTTTGACAGTGAAACAAATCACGAAACGTGCGTCAGCTGTTTAAACCAACTGTTTAAAAAGATAATAGTTTTGTGAAAAACGCGCCTAAAGTCGGCAACGTAACTATACCTCTCCCAGCGCTCGAACGCAAAGAATAGAGTCGTCACGGTTGACGATCTATAATATAAGAAATACTTAAACTTACGTTCTAAAAATTTTTTGACATATTCTTAAAGGATTATATTAACATATCATGAAAAAAAATTTTTTTTTCGAAACTTTACAGGTATCTGTCCCCTTAAAAGATAAGCATAAAAATGTTTACAAATTTTATCAACGGTAACAAAATAATCAGGTTTTTGGAAGTAATCTCAAATCGGCACAACTCACTCTTGACTGAATATATAATATCTCCGAAATATTTTGGCGGAAGTATTAAAATATAATAAATTTTCGAACTCCGATGGAAAAAGCAGTGCCGACTTTTTTTGAGAGTGGTGTACCCTAATATGCATACAGACTTATATACAGTGGCGGGCCTAAAAATGTTAACTGGTAGTCTAGCCGCGTTTGAAGAGCCATAAAAATATTACGCCGAATTCTTGGTGCCACGTTCTTTTTCTGAGTATATCCGGTAAATAGAAGTCTCATAGCAGTACGCTATAATTAGTACTCATTTTTGTAACTATTTTAACGATAAAAAAAGTAAAAAAGTGCAAAGCTGTAAAAATTGACGGAAAATGATAAGATTAGAATTCCTACAATTACGATCGAAAAGTTTTAGTTCCAAAAATTTCAGTAGCAGATTTGGTCTTAGTAGACCAGCAATAAATCAATTTTTATCACGCTACAGGGAAACGGAAGTGAGGATTGATTGAAAAGAAAATAAAAGTCAGTTGTAAGAATTCCACGAATTACAATGTTTTCAATCTAATACAATGACATAACAACAAAATGCGAACGAAAAGATATTTGCACAATATGTTTTAAATATAGCCTGGTTGCAATAATCAGCGATCGGGATCCAGATACAAATTTTGCAAGAAAATGCAACATGTAATCTAGTTTAATTTATGATCCGTTCGTTTCGTTTTGTTTTTCGTCAATGGTTTGCCAGCACAGTCTTTAATAAGTGGAAGCACTGACTAGTGAATGTATACAGGAACATGAAGCAAATTTTAAAAGTTTTAATTTCACAGATACATTATTACGGAAAATTCATTAGATTTATAAACAGCTATAACAACAACAACAAAAATAACAACAAAGTCAAATTAATAGCAATTGTTTCTGAAAAACCATGTCTGGAAAATGTTTATTACAGGTCTTTCATCTTCAATTAATGTTTCATCCTCAATACAGCAAATATTGTGAAGAATATGTCCGCCTATGCCCACTTAATTATATTATTATATTATCACTACCAAAACCAGGCGAATGCTGTCCCAAACAGAAGTTTTATATGAGTACTGCCAACACCCATAAAAATTATCCCGATCATTGGCGTGGAAATTTATCGGAATACTGAGCTCGATAGCCCATGAAAACCAGTTATGGATGCATTTTCAGGCTGTGCATTCTAGCTTGATAAGTTCGTCCCTCTGGCAGTGTTTGCTATTATTCTTTTATTGTAACTTTGAGGCATGCAGTATGAGTATGCTCGTACTTTGGCATTTCATGCCATTATGCAAATGTGCTAGACATACCTAGAGTAGCTCCCTAATGAGTTTGCGCAATGGATTCCGAAATGCTGAGATTATTAGAAAAGTGTTGATGTAAGAAGGGGGAGCAGACAAAAACGCTGCTGGCAGGATGCTGCCTTAATTGCTTAAAATCCTGTCAAAAAAAAACACTTTGGAATGAAAAAGCGTTTGGAATGAGCGCAAAAGTTTGCAAATTGAATGGCAAATGACTTCAAAGTTGTAATGGTCTTTTGGAGCCAACATTCAATTTAATTGACGTGGAGATGGCCAATGTTTCAGATTTTTGATTTATAATAATCTGTGTCAACTACACACTCATGGAAGGATCGTTGAGCAGAAGTGCTTACTAAAATACGCCTTACTCCGGCATAGAAGAGTTCCATTCCTGAGCAGATTATTTGATTTTCTTACTGTTGAGTGTTTTTAATATTTCGTTTCTAATGTGTTTGGTAATCAAAAACAATAATAACAAAGTGCTACAAAATTATAAGTATTTGATGAAATATAAATTTTACACCGCCGTAGCCGAATGGGTTGGTGCGTGACTACCATTCGGAGGACGTGGGTTCGAATTTCGGTGAAACATCGAAATGAAGAAAAAGTTGTTTGTGATAATTTTAAAATTAAATTAAGAATTAAGAAACTTCCAGAGAAACAAAGATTTGATTCAGATTTTCCAAATTTTTTCTGTACACAGATCATTTTAAAAATTACCAAATACAGGGTGGCTGATGAAAGCCGCTACCAAAAAAAAATTGAATAACTTTTTTTCTTTTTATGTTATCTGTTCCATTTTTGTTTTAATTTGCAGATTGATCTTTAAAATTTATTAAAATGGATAACTGGGACACGCAAACAAAAATTTGGATAGTCCGCCGCTATCACGCACTGGAGTCCGTAGTTTTGGTACAGAGAGAGAACAGATGTTTGGCGGCGATCCCCCGAGCAGATGGACCATAATGAGACTGGTGAATAATTTTGCTGAGCAAGGAACAGTCGCAAGAAGGCCTTATCATCGAAACCCACCAGTTCGGACGGAGGAAACGATCGCTGCTGTAGCTGCAGCTATACAAAGCAATCCAAGGGTTTCAACAAGAAGCTTATCTGCTCAACTTGGTGTCAGCCGACAGTCTTTGCAAACAATAATGCACAAAGATTTAGACTTATTTCCCTACAAAATTCAGATGGTTAACAAACTGAATGCAGCAGACTTGCCGATTCGCTTGGAATTTTGCCAGAAGATCCTGCAAATGGTGGAAGAAGACCAAAACATGTTAAACTGCCTTTTCATGTCTGATGAGGCCCATTTCGATTTAAACGGCAATGAGAACAAACAAAATTGTCGAATATGGAGTACTTCTAACCCACAGATACTCCACGAGACGGAATTGCATCCTCTTCGCGTGACAGTGTGGTGTGCGGTTTCTTCACGCTGTATTGTCGGGCCTTATTTTTTTGAAGAAATGGTCACACCGTTACGGTTACTGGAGACCGTTATTTGAAAATGCTGAAAGAACTTTTCTATCCAGAACTACGCCGATAGAGAATTCCTTTCAACTCTGTGTGGTTTCAACAAGATGGGGCAACGTCTCACATAGCCCAGACTGTTATGACAGAGTTGCGACGAAAATTTCCCAATAAACTGATTTCAAGAAACTCCGAATTTCGTTGGCCCCCCAGGTCGCCTGACGTTACTGCACCTGACTTTTTCTTGTGGGGTTTATGTAAACAAGAAGTTTATAAAACAAAGCCAACAAATTTGGATGAACTAAAACAATCCATTCGGGCAACAATTGCGGCTATTCCTGTCGCAACTCTCAAAGCAGCAATGAACAACTTTTTACTAAGATGCCGCACTTGTATCAACGAGCATGGGGGGCATTTAAATTCAATTATTTTTAAAACTAGTTAAGCTACATTTAATAAAATTTAATGACCTTCAACTTGAAAAAAAAAACAAATGAATTCCATACACTAAAAAAAGTTATTTGAGTTTCTTAATGTAGCAAAATTCATCAGCCACCCTGTACAATTACCAATACAAATAACATAAAAAATCAGCTCTGTCGGCTAAAATTTATGTTGGGATTTTTTAAAGGGAGGTGTAAACTTTTATTCGAGAGCATGATTTTGAAAAGTTTCCTGAACAAGAATCCGATGTCAAATGTCTTTATCACGCGAGAGGATTCAAGCGATCATAAAAAGTAAAAGAGGCCACTTTAGAATTAGAAATCTTTATATAATATATAAAAATTAATGTTTGTCTGTATGTCCTCGATGAACTCAAAAACTACTGGACCGATTATTATAAAAATTGGTATATATGTATATGTATTTTTTCACGGAGAAGGTTTGTAGAATATGCCACTCGCCACCAGGCGGCGCTGCAGAGTAGCAAGTTCTGCCCCGTTCAACCGATTTTTTCGAAATAAACAAAATCAATAAAATGGTTTAGAATGAATTGAATATTTGTGTACTGATTTTTCTTTAAAGTTATTTTTCTTAAATTTTTTTTAGTTGTTGGCTTAGCAATGCGTGCCGGGTACAGCTAGTAAATTAATAAAAAATACTGCTGCAATACGTATAGATATGATAAAATAAATAATGACTATGCAATTAAAAGTGGAAAAAATGCATGTTTTTGGTATCGATACCATTTAAAATAGACTAGAAAGTACCGGGAATGTTTAAATAGAACAAAACAGAGTTACATTTCAGGCAAGCTTATTTTATCTTCTTCGAAATATGACCCGTCTGAAGCAACACACATATGCCAACATTTAATTTAGTCCTCCATGCACCCCTCGTAGGCCGACGAAGGGATGGCCTTCACTCTCCTTAGTCACATTCTCTTTGATCTCGTCTATCGACTGAAATCTCCTTCCACGAAGTGGTAACTTCAATTTGGGAAACAAACAGAAGTCACACGGAGCCATATCAGCTGAATACGGTTCTTGCCCGGTATTTACTTGGTGTTTGGTCAAATAATCCAGCACAATTTGGGCTCGGTGCGATGGCGCGTTATCATCATGCAAAATCCAAGAATTGTTTGCCCACATTTCCGGCCATTTGCGACGTACAACATCTCTCTAACGCTTTAAAACGCATAAATAATATTCTTTATTGACTGTCTGGCTCGATGGAAGGTACTCATGGTGCACTACGCCTTGGAAATCGAAGAGAACAGTGAAGATGATGTTCTTCACGGTACCTTTTGATCATAGGGTATATAATAATGGTATATATTTTCGCTGATTTCCATATGAAAAGTGTATGTATTTGTTGGAGAAATAACAGAAAACAAAAAAAAATATGTATTTTTCCAGCTGTTAATATTTTTATGTCCGCCACTTTACTTGCAAATTAGGTTTTTTGAAGTCCTGAAAATACCGGGATTATTTGTCTATAGTCCCGGGAGTTTCAGGATTTGTGGTTTCTTATGAAGTTTAATTTGCTTGCAAAGATCCTTTAAAGTCATCTTCTACAGTCAGTTTTATGTTTTGTAAACTTTTCTAACTGCTATAAACAAATAAATAAAAAAAATCCTTTCTAAAGCAAAAAAGCAACACTGACTTTAACTTCTTAGCAAATATGGAAATGCTTGAACGCTTTTGTTTTTGTTTTCCTACTAAAAAAAGCAATACATGCATATGAATGCCTCTGTTGTAAAAAGTTGCAGACTTATTTTAATTTTTTATTTTAAATTACATGAATATCAAGCTAACTATTTTCCCTTATTCCGTTTAAGGGGGGAACCTGCTTTAGAGGCTTCAAAAAATCGATTTTTTCGTGGATTTTTTTGGAAAGGAAAGAAATATTCGATTGAAACGAAACTTTCAGGTTTTACTATTATATATTTCAGCAGTCTTCTCAAATTTTTTCATTAACATATATGTCATATTATGCCTGGTACAAACAGGTCGCAATTTTCATCAGAAACCAAAAACCCAAAAAACAAAAAATTTATTTGAGTATAGTATAGCTTCTAGTTAAACCAAGAAAATTAAACAAAAAGTAAGAAATTCAACAATTTTTCGCTAATTAAAAAAAAATTAATTTTCTTGGAAACATAAATTCACCTTAGATTGTTAAAAAAGTGGGTTAATCATAACTTTCTTAAGGGTTTTTAGGTTAATCTAGAAGAGAATTTAATTCCGAGTACAATCAATGTTATCTCGTTTCGATAGGACGTTTAACTTTTTCCCTATCTTTCCCGCCAATTAGGAAAAATCGTAAAAATAAAAAACCAAGAAATCGCACTTCGTGCGATACGGCCGCTCGTATACCTGCTCACAATTTCTTCTGTAACGCCGAAAATATTTTCAATTTGCTTCTAAAATTTTGAGGACACATTTTTGGATAGTTTGGGAAGACATTTATGCAAAAAAAAAATCTATTTTTTGAAGCCTCTAAATCAGGCTCCCCCCTTAAGTTGTGCGAATTAAAAAAAATATGAACTTCTTCTAAGTCTTCGATTAGTTACTTAATTAGACGCTATTTTTAGCTATTGGTTTTTGTTTTGCTCCCAAAGAAATAATTTGTATTTCAAATAAAGAAATATTTAAATAAAATAATATTTAAAACCCATTTATTTATTGTTTATTATATGGCAGGAGGCTTCCCAAACAATATTGATGGAAATTTTTCCGTTAAGTTGTTGCTAAATAATGAATATACCTAAACGTTCCGGGACTAGTCCCGAAATCCCGGGATTGTAATAAACTGATCTCGAAAATTTAGCGATCGTAAAAATCAAAAAAAAAAAAAATATAATAACTTCCCTATTGTACGTACATACATTTCCCTAGGCTCACTATGTACATGTGACTAGTAAAGTCGTGTAGCTACATAGGGATTTATATGGACATATGGCATGTTTACCTATATACTTATGTATACCTGTATATACCAAAAAACATGGTTCTCGCTATCTATGACTCATGTTTGCATGCAATTTTGCTGTCCTCAGTGTACAAGTAATACCCAACCAATCACTTATCAGTATTTACGATTCCAAGTATTCGAGAGCTTATCGATGTTCACAAAAGTTATGTATAAAAAGGTAACACATTTTTGTTTATATATATACGCTGTGTTGTTGTGTGTGAACACCTTAGCTACCTTCAGTTTATAGCCACTGGTGCTTTTCAAACATCGTTTATTTGACATGTTTAGAATCTAGCTTAATATTGGTCACCAATACATACAATGCGTCCAATTGGATAGCACACGCTACAAATGCAATTTCGCTTCTTCATATCTATGCAAGAAATAAAATAACATATATTTCAAATTTAAAAATTGCGCTGACAACTAAGTAATTGCAAATTTTTTTAGAAAATCAAAGACAATTTTTTATGGCACTAAATAACTTTATTCTGTAATGTATTGTCCATTTTGATCAATGACCTTTTGTCATCTTTCAGGCAGCATCATAATCCCACTTCCATAAAACTTCTGGTTTTTATTAGCAAAAAACTGAATCAGCTACGATTCGACATCATCATCATTACTGAGATTTTTACCATTCAAGGAGTTTTGTAAAGATCGAAACAAAAAGTAATCAGATGGTGCAAGATCAGGACTATATGGGGGATGTGGCAAAACATCCCAACCAAGCTCGAATAGTTTTTGCCGAGTGACCAAAGAAGTGTGTGGCTTTGCATTGTCATGGTGGAATACAATACCTTTTCGATTTGTCAGTTCGGGCCTCGTTTCTTCAACTGCATTATTTAATTTCGTTAGTTGTTCAACGTAGACATCAGAATTGATTGTTCCGTTGGGTGGTAAGAGTTCAAAGTAGACATTTCCTTTGTAAACCCACCAAACTAATAACAAAACTTTCTATTGATGAATATCAGCTTTTGATGTTGTTTGAGTTGGTTCACTTGGCCTGCTCCACGATCTTTTCTGCTTGATATTGTTGTAAACAACCCATTTTTCATCGTCAGTTATCAGTCGTTTTAAAAATGGATAATTTTCATTAGGTTTCTTTAACAAATCGCAGTTGGTAATGCGTTGCGTTAAAAGCATTTCTTTCAGTTCGTGAAGAATCCATGTATCGAGTTTTTGAACATAGCCAAGTTGTTTTAAGTGATTTTAACTTCAACTGGACGACCAGAGCGTTTTTCATCTTTGAGTGAAAAATCACCAGAACGAAATTTGGCAAACCAATTTTGACACTGCCGTTAATTTAACGCTTCGTCACTATAAACAGCACATAACTTTTTATGAACTTGGGATGCGGTTTTCCCTTTGTGGAAATAAAAAAAGCAAAATATGACTAAAATGTTGTTTTGATTTTTCAACGAACGCCAAACGAAAACTACGCAACCGATCAAAAAACTTTTTTTACTGATTGACAGCTGAATTACCGACTATCAAAATACAAAATGTGTACGTCTGCAAACCTAAAAATTCAACTGAAGCCATCAATAAGTGAATAAATTTTTCACAGTGTTCAGCTATGCATTTAACTGATGCGTATTCTTCCTCGAAGCAGAGAAGTAGTAAGTATAACAAACACCTATACTTATAAATGTTCTCATCTGCGATACCATTATACATATGTCTCATGACTGATGGTGCATGCCCTTAATTTTTTTTGGTCTTGTGTTTTTTGGAGACAATATATCAGCCACTAGTTTTGCCTTAATATAATCCAGATCAGTATACAAATTTTAGGCATCAGAGAGCACTTCATTAATACGATTTTTCCATTTTTGCATAATTTAGCTCATTTTGAATAAAACTTTATATAGGGTGGGCCATGTAAAATTTGCTATTTTTGAATCGGCTATAAAAAAAAACTAGTGAATATTTTTTAAACTTTTTTTTTTACTTTGTAGATTGAACATTGTCATTTATGAATGAAAAATAATATCGTTCAAATGGCTGCCACGACTGGCTTTACAGTAGGCCACTCGATCAACCCAATTTTTAAGCATATTTTCTATTGTTTGGGCTACAATTTCATGAATGCCAACTTCGACTTCGTGTTTTAAACCATCCATCGTCCCTGGATGGTTCGCATAGCATTTGTCCTTAACGGCTCCCTACAAAAAATAGTCCAACGGGCTTAAATCATACATCCGAGACGGCCAATTGATATCGGAATTTCGGCTGATTATTCGGTTTTCAAAAACGGTAGCCAAAAGTTCGAGTGTAACTTTGGCGGTGTGACAAGTTGCACTTTCCTGTCGAAAGCAAATGTCGTCCATGTCATCCTCTTCAATTTTTGGAAACAAAAACTCGTTGAGCATGTCACGGTAACGCTTGCCATTTACTGTAACCGCGGCTCCTCGCTCAGAGCAAAAACCGCACCAAACAGTGACTCGTTGTGGATGTATTTGCTTCTCTACAGTAACGTGTGGATTTTTTGAGCCCCAAATCCGACTATTTTGCTTATTGACGTAGCCACCGATGTGAAAATCAGAAAAGAAGAAGAAGACTCACCACTTTGGAAATAGGTTTTCAATATTTCCCAACTTTGTTCAAGCGTATAGCGTCTCATTTCGTAAATATCAAACCTTTAAGGGGGGACCCTCATTTATCGGGTCAAAAAAATCGATTTTTTGGAAATAATTTCAATCTATTCTACAACTATTTAAGAATATACTTTCAAAATTTCAAGTCGATATCTGTATTTTTGAAGGAGTGACAAAATTTTTAACAGGACGCGACGGGTGACCTGATCGCCTGTATCCAAAACTTTAAACGCGTTTTTCTCGAAACATCATTTTTCGATTTTGTGTACACAATTGAGAACGCTGTATTGAACCAATCAGGCTTTACAATAGCTCATTTTAAAGATAATTAAATTGTTTTCAATGTGACATTAAGTGTTTTTTAAAAAAAAAAGATTTTCATATTTTTTTGTAATTTTAAAGTCAATTTTTATGCATGAAAAATCACTTTTAACATAAAACTGGGTAAAAAATATCAATTTCGACATTTTTTTTTTAAATCAAAATGTCACATCGAAGGTATTATCCTAAAGTTTTAAAAAAAATTTGGTTTTTTTATTTCAGAAAAAAATTCAGAGCGCTAGAATGTACACAGATAGAATGAGGTGCCATGGACGAGGTGTATATTTCCATACTTAAAATGTTTTTTTTCTTCTCCGAAAATTTTTGTAGTCAGTCAAGACATTTATTAAAGTACTTTATGAATTACAAAACGTTTGAAGTTATTTTACCTGAGAAAAAAATTCCCAAAAATGATGCATTTTTCGACCGTCTAAATGAGGGTCCCCCCTTAAGTAAATTATGACCACATTTGACATGTCATTTGTGTTACCATTCTTAAATAAAGAGGTGGCTCAAAAAGCAAACGCTATATGGCCCACCCTGTACTTAGTTGTGCTATAAGTTCTGTTCCAAGTTAAGCCCGTTATAGATAGGAAATAATAATACTTGTTTTTAATGAAGTTATTTTTATTTAATCATGTGAATATTAAAAAAAAAGTTTTACGCAAGTCTTCAAACGATTGGGCCATTCTGCTAGTGCAACACGTACGGTTTCCATGGATATTGACGTCGCTGATCGAACGAAAGATTGTTTCAGACTCTCCAAATTTATGAGGGGTTTTTAACAGGTCACGTTCTCCAATTCTGACCACCAACTGTAGTCCAATACTGTTTTTTAACCATTGCTGGGTTGTGTTTGCCTTATGGGCTGGAGCAGAATCTTGCTGGAAGATCCAATGCTCTCTATTGAAGAGAGTACTGCTCATCTGCTTCATCACGCCTTTCAAGACATCCTCCTGGTACACTTTTGTCCCAGTCTTAACCCCTTTGTCGCAGAAATGAAGCGACAAGACACTCCCCACCAAACCATTAGGGAGGCTGAATGGTGGCCACGCTGAACCCTTGGAAAACATTTTCTGCGTCTTTAGAAGTTTTAGCATGAACTTTGTCGCCTTGCTTATTAAAAACCTTTTCATCAGTGAAAATGTTCTCATCTGTGAAAAGAATATTTTCATGACCGTTGGCCGCGTGCCACCGAACAAACTGCTTGCATCTGTCGAGTCTAATTTTCATCAAGCGCGTTGCCAAAAGATGACCAGTTCAGCAACGGAAGGCTTTTATGTGGAGATCATCTGTGATTGGTCTTAAGATGGATCATTCATTTCCCTAGACATGATTTTCTGCTTTCTAAAGGGATTTCTGCGAATTATTTCTCGAACGGCTTTTATGACTGCACTGATTGGAGCCACGCGAGGACGACCACTTCTTTTTCTGTCTGTCACGTCAAACGTTTGGGAAAAACAATTGATCGTGCGGTAAATAAATATTCTCGAAATATTAAGTTTTTCAGCAATTCGTAAATTTCACTTGCACTTTTACCACAATTTTGTTATGCAATCATTGCAATGCGATTTTCCTTAGCTCGCCATTCCATAGTTAATAAGCCAAATTTGCCACGAAACTGAGTATCATTTATGAGTGGACAATGCATACGAAAAAAAGCAAAAATAACCGAACTTTTTTCTGTGAATTTATTTTCGCCGTATGCATTGTAAGTAACTGCAGTACAATAATACTTCATCCATGTAGAGCTATTCTGAATACGATGGTTATAAGGTGTAGTACGAATGTCATCGGGGTCACTGGGACATTCCTAGAAATCACATTGTGAATCAGCTGACTACGAAAGAAAATGATCTGAAAATGATCCTTCATCAATCTCGATCGGCCTACCATTAGTACAGTAGTAGGTATCATCACCGGCCACTGCATATTGGGAAATTATGGAGGAGGAGACGTTGAATTATTGTTTTTATATGAAGCTCGGAAAAATTCTTACATGATTAGTAATTTTCAATACTCACTGAGAACTGTGGCATGTTACAGGAACTAAAAGAAAACTTGTGATTCCACAAAAAATAAAAAAAATAAAAACGTGCAAATTGAAACTCATATTAACTTCACGAAAAATCGCACTAGACCAAATGCTCTCTAAGATTGACTACTAGCAATACTGATGCTTTCCATTTCAATTCAACCGGATTATTCGGGACATGTTCTTCGATTTCGATGTAACTCAAATATGATGCTCTCTGGTCAAAATAATGAGACACGTATTTTTTTGTTCGCCCGAAATCGATTTTTTAATTATATATATTTTTTTTTAATTGTTAATTAAATTTAACTTAATCAAAAATGGTTTTAATGATTCTGGGTTCAAAATGATCGTCATTACTTGCACGAGCGACTTAATGTACAAACAATAGCAAAAAAGTAGTTGAAAAATTTTTATTTTGCAAAAAAAAGAGTGAAACAGGTTTTTTACTCAAAAACAACTGATTTTAGCAACGAGGAACGAGGACAAAACGAAGTACCGCCTATCTTCAAACAAACAGTCGGCGCACTCGCGTCTCGGCACCCACGTGACTGTAGACAGTTATAATTTCGAGGTTGTAAAAGACTTCGTATATTTAGGAACCAGCATTAACACCGATAACAATGTCAGCCTTGAAATCCAACGTAGAATCTCTCTTGCCAGCAAGTGCTACTTTGGTCTAGGTAGGCAACTGAATAGTAAAGTCTTCTCTCGACGAACAAAACTAGCACTCTACAAGGCTCTCATGATGTCATGATGGTATGGCGTAGAAGCTTGAACGTATGGCGCAGAAGCTTGAATGATGACAATATCCGATGAAGCGACGCTTGGAGTGTTTGAGAGAAAGATTCCTTTGAAGATTTTTGGACCTTTGCAGGTTGGCAACGGCGAATATCGCAGGCGATGGAACGATGAGCTGTATGAGCTTTACGACGACATAGACATAGCGCAGCGAATAGAGATCCAGCGGCTACGGTGGCTGCGCCATGTCGTCCGAATGGATACAAACGTTCCGGTGCGGTACCAGCTGGTGGTAGTAGAGAGAAGGACTTGGTTTGGTGTGTCCAATTGGCGCCGGTTAGCACGAGAAAAAAACGACTGGCGCGCTTTGTTAAACTCAGCCAAATCGCGTAAGTGGTTATCGCGCCAATTAAGAAGAAGAAGAAGAAGAAGAAGACATGAAGTAATATAATATTATATTTCATTTTGAATGACATGACCGGTACAGGTATATAATGGAGGCACATTTTCCAATAGGGTTGTTTTGACAGATCACGCGTGACTACTGTCAAACTAAATACATCATTTTTTTCAGTATTTGTTGACATTTAATAATGGAAAGAGTTACGCTTAAAAAAAGTTTACTAATCGTGCAATTGTATTATGAAAATCGACAATCTGTGAAAAGTGTTCATCACACGCTCCGGCCAACTTATGGTGTACACAACCGTTCTTCCGATGAGGCCCATTTTGGCTTAATGGCTACTTCAATAAGCAAAATTGCCGTATTCGGACTGAAGCGCAAACCAAAGCTATTCAAGAACAGCCATTACATCCATGAAATCATCAGCCCATATTTCTTCAAAGACGATCTTAGCGCCAATGTAACAGTGGATAGCGAACGCTACCGCGCTATGATAAACGACTTAAACGCGGTCTGATTGGTTCCAACAAGGCGGCGCTGCTTGCTATACAGGCCGTGAAACAATGGATTTACTGTGTCGTCGTTTCGGTGAGCAATTTGTCTCTCGTACCGGACCAATGGATGGGCCACCAAGATCGTGCGATATCACACCTTTGAACTTTTGTTTGTGGGTGTATGTAAAGTCTAACATAAACGCTTTGTGGATAAACCATCTTTAGTTGAGGCATTGGATGCCAACATTACTAAAGTTATTCACGAGATACCAACCGAAATCCTCCAGCAGGTCATTCAAAATTGTTGTTTACGAATAGTCGAATTACGGTACAGTTGTGGCCAACATTTGAAAGGGATTATCTTTAATAAATAAACATCATGTATGGTTCTACAAAAAAATAATAAAGATTGCCCAATCAATTTGAATTTTCCTTGTTTTATTTCAATTTAAAATCCGATACCTCTAAATTAATCACCCTTTAAGAGAATGAAGCAAAGGCTGTCAGCACGTGGAGATAAAATGAATTTTGAACACCAAGAGCTTTGCTAGGTATATTAAAACTAATCAGCTCGAGAAGCTTATAACAGCCCATTGTTTACGTCGTAAACAAACATAAGGGACTGGGTTATTTTTCTGCTTGTAAGTGCCTTTAAACTAATTTGAAGTGACTTTTCAAATTTTATCGCGAATGATCTTGCGTTACACCCTTTCCATTATAGTAGCGTGGAAATTATAGATAAGATGTCATATAATAGAGGAATACTCGAGTTCTGAATGCACCAAAGAGTTATAGAGTTCCTGGGTACAGATATTTAAAATATTTTGAGTAGCGGCGCAAAAATGCTGTAAAACTTAGGAAGGACATAATGAGTAATGGAGTTCTTGTAAAGTAAAAGAAGCTCGTGTAAAGTAGGTAGAGCAAGACACTATATTGGCTATCATATATCGGGTGTTTTTTTAGCTGCATGAGAATTATCGATATCCATAACTATGTGTTGACAGCTGCAAATGGCGACATTTCTGTTTAGAAAGGTTTGGAAAGTCATCATGAATCGTTTAACGCCACAACAATGCTTCCAAATTGTGGAAATTTACTTTGAAAAAAGAAAAATATGAGGTTGGGGAATAAGTTCGTAGCGTTTTTACAGAATAATTTTATTTAAACAAAAAAAACAAAAACTATATCAATAAGCTAATCAATTACATGTGTATTCGCCGTTGCTGTTTTCAACCGCTTCCCACCTCTTGACCAATTTTTTGATGCCGCTCCGTCAAAACTCTTCAAAGAAGTTGTTGAACCAGTTTGAGGACCTCTTTGTTATCGAAGGTAAAGCACTTCATATGGTTTGACGGGGAGCGAAAAAAGATGGTAATCGATCGGTATGGTTTGACCATGTCGATCAAGTCTTATCAGTCGAATAGCCTCATTCACGCGGTATAGCTGGGCAATATAGAACTCCTTGTTGACCGTGGCATTCCTTTCGAGCATTATCCAATGCACCATACCCTCCAAGTCTCAACAAATACATATCATGATCTTCTTTGGGTAAAGATCTGCTTGTACTCTCGGCCTTGGTGTATCTCCTGGCGCCGCTCACTCCTTTCTTTTGATTTTGCTTCATATTTATATGTAAGTATAGGCACCATTTCTCATCTCAAGTGACGATTCGGTACAAAAAGCGCAGTTTATGACCGCGTGTTGCTCGATGGCGGGCAAGATGCTGAGAAGCAATTTGAAGGCGACTTTACTTTTTTTTCGTTGTGCTCGTGAGACACCCAGCCTCCCAAGTTTTCGGTAAATCCCATTGAATGAAGATGATTGAGAATCGTTTTATGATCGCAGTTCGTTTTTTCCACCAATTCACGGCTGGTTTGGCGACCGTTCTCCTTCAAAAGTGATTTGAGACGTTCTTCATCGAATTCGGAGGGCCTTCCGCTGAGGGACGTGTTATCGATGTAAAGTAAAAGAAAATATAAAAACGCTATGAACTTATTTTCCAACCGATTGAAAAATGAATTTTTGTTTCCAAGAATTAATCAGCTAAACATCGGAAACATTTGGTTCCAACAAGACGGCGTCACTTTCCATAAAATGCGCTTAACATACAATTTATTGCAGTACACGTGCAGATTTACAAGTATTGGAAAAAGTAGTCATACAATTGAAGTGATCAAATGGACCATGCAACCCGTAGGCCACAGCGGACATATGCCGGATATTATATTCAAAAATAAATGCCTCGAAATTATCTACCAGATAATAATAAAAAATAATATTGGGAGGTTGAATTAGTTTTAAAGGTGACACACACCGAAGACAAGGAGCGTCTTGGCCAGCCCAAAAAGTTCGAGGACGCGGAATTGGGGGAATTGGTAAAAGAGGACTCGTGCCAAACCCAAGAAGAGATTGCTGAATCATTGAATCATCAATAAATCAACCGTTTGCAAGCGTCTAAAAGCGATGGGAATGATCCAAAAGCAAGGACATTGGGTCCCGTACGAGTTGAAGCTGCGCGACGTCGAACGGCGATTTTTTACGTGCGAATTGCTGATCGAGCGACAAAATCGGAAGGGTTTTTTGCATCGGGTGGTGACTGGCGACGAAAAATGGATCCACTACGATAACCCAAAACGCAAAAAATCATGGGGTTTGCCCGGCCACGCATCAACGTCGACGGCCAAGCAGAATATTCACGGCAAGAAAATCATGCTCTGCATTTGGTGGGATCAGGTCGGCGTCGTATATTTTGATGCGTTTAAGCCGGGCATTAAGAAAAACGGCCGGAAACGGTAAAAAGGCACGACAAGGTTAGTTTGCAACATGACAACGCTCGGCCGCATGTTGCTCAACCTGTCAAAAAATACCTTGGAACGCTTGGCTGGGAAGTGTTACCCCACCAGCCGTATAGTCTAGACATAGCTCCCTCCGATTATCATTTGTTCCGGCATATGAGTCTCGATTTGGCGGACCAGCGGTACTCCTCGTACGAGGCTACCAAAATATGGGTTGAGTCATGGATAGCCAAGCAATGGCCAGAATTTTGGAGAAACGGCATCCGGAAATTGCCCGAAAGATGGGCGAAAGTTGTAGCTAGCGATGGCCAATACTTCGAATAAAATATTTTGTACCGTTTTTTCACAATAAAGCCCCAAATCTTCGAAAAAAACCTTTAAAACTAATTCAACCTCCCATAATTCCAAAAATATTTCTATTTTATATTATCATTTTAAGTTCTAAAGCTCTTAAAAAATACCCGATACTTAAAAATCTGGTTGACTTCATCTTTTTACTATAACTCTAACTCTGGACTATGATTATTCGTCGACATTACGATCATAGGTAAACAATAAATGGTTAACCGGATTTCTAGAAGACACTATGCGCGAGATGCCGCCAATCAAATTGATTTCTCATCCGTACTCACTTTTATTAGATATTCATGCACACACAAATGAATGTTTGTGTACTCAAATTTGCTCTCAAAGCAATGCTCTCGCACAAGTCTTCTACGTAATGTGCAACAATTTAGCTGAACCACTGAACCGCAAATGAAGTTAAATTAAAACATCAACGCACATTTGTTGCATATGCACATATGACGTCATAAGAAATCGATGCCATAAGTACACGTGTAAGTGAAAAGAAACAACAAGTGAACAAATAATGCATGGGGTGAAGCGAGCTCTTTCATTAGATATTTGGAAAGTATGTGCAACAAAGGGAATACGTAGAAATCTGGCTGAAATAACATGTTTCCGCGTTACAATAAAACCAGTTAAGATACATACATATGCATGAATGTATGTATGTATGTGTGTGTGCATGTCAAACCTATAAAGCATAACGAGAGCATAAAGCTAAGAGCTTCTTTTTTAGATCATCAACCCAAAATAACTGTTACATACCAATAACAAAACTCAAGCTAAACAAAAGTGTGTGGTAACAAATCTAAACATTTCCCGTTGTAAGAGAGGCACCGACCGACCAGTTTCAGTGAGTGTCTTTCGGTTGGGTCGTACTCTGCTGCAAGACCAGTTTCCATATACTCCACCGCTTTACCCACGAATATACGAATATGTGTGCAAAAAAAAAATCGCATTTGGCTGTGTCTAGAAAGCGGAGCTCCCAGCAAGCGTGCACAACAAATACTACAAATGTACAGATACATACATATATGTAGGTATGCATTAAAGAAACAAAGTTGAAGAAAATTGAGACGCACGAGCGTAAAAGCCGTTTTGGATAGTGAATTTCAAGTTCAGCATTCGTTTGTGGTATTCAGTACCAAAGTGCTCGCGCAATTGAAAGCGTGTTTTTCGCGGAGATCTACATACCCATACACGTATGTATGTACGTATGTATGTAGTTCATGAAGTTTAAGAGCAAACGCTAAATGGACCAATTGAAATATGAATCTGTGTACAATTGGTGCATGATCGTGACGTTTTGAAACAATTACAAATGCACATATGTATGCATGCATGTATGAGCACCTGGCCAGCTGGACTGGTGGGTTAGAAGTGTTTATCGGAAGTGAGTGCGCTTTTGATGTGGGGATGTAAATGCAAGAGTGCGTTAAAGAGGCGGAAAAAGTGAAATATCAATAAGTGGCGAAAATAAAATTACTGCAAAAAGAGTATGCTAATAAGTGATACATGTATAAGTATGTGTTTTATTGGTAAAAAAATGTGCAACCATTAGTGAACGACAAGCTAGATAATGGCATAGAAAAAAATTAAATTGAAAAAGTTAACTAAGCTAAACAAAACAACGAAAACTATTCTACTAGAGAAACGGTTAAAATCAAATATTACTTTGTTGCATAAACAGTTTGAAACTGTGAAGTTTTAATTGAAATCAGCCATATTTTGGCATGCTTAACATCTTCTATCGTCAAGCTGTTATTGTCTGGTATTAGACTGGCCATGTCTGTAGTTGTTTGAGCTATAATGTAAATTTGTATTTTTTTCTTTGAGAAATCTTTAACTTTGAGATCGACCAGCCACAGCCATTAGTTCCTGCAGCTGACTTTTAATTGAGGTCGAAATATCGACGCGTGAATAAATAAAAGCAATAATTGAATTAAACAAAAAATTGATAAAAAAGATTCAAATATATATGAAGACTGCAGAAGATATATGTAATATATAATATATAATTACTGAACTCAAATCTATAATAAAAGTTGACAAATTCAAAACGGCGGATCTTATACGGCCAATTTTTTTCAAGTCGTTACTTCTTGCAGAAAATATATGTATGTGTGTACTGAATTCAAATCCAAGGTTGACCAAGGTTGAAAAATTCTAAATGGCAGATCAAATATGAAGAAAAGTTTTTTTTTTATTCGTTACTTTCAGAGGAAAATGTACACTTTGCGGTTTTCGTGGTTGCTGATTACGAATTTAGATTTATATTTTAATATTTTTCGTATTTTTTAAATTTCATGTGTAAAAAACCCACTATGGTGGAAGGAAATTTTGAAAATTACCACCAGAGCTTCAATTAAATCTGCAAACATTTTGAACATTCAGCACAATTCTCTTAAGAACTTATTTCAAGCTCTTAATAATTAATTAGTAATAATAATTCATAATAAGCCATTACATTCTGAATGTATGCGCCAGAAGTGCTTTTAATGCTTATAAGCCTTAACATATGCTTTAAAATTTCATTTACAGCGCGTTTACTAATTATAGTGCAGTGAATTATTGACAAATTTTGACAACTTATTTGTTTCTGATATAATTTTAATAATTTTTTTTTTTTATGAAAGTATTGTTGATTCTCCTAACAAATTGCTTTGGTAAGCCCACATTTCAAATTTTATGCAATTAAAAAAAAAAAAAAAAACAAAAAATGAAACAAATTTTGATCAAAATTTAAAGTCTTTTAGGAAAATTGCAAGTACGTAGATTTATGTCGAATGAGTTTCGCGTTGGTTTTTGAAAAAAAAACAAAAAAAAAAAAAAATTAGATGATTCGAAATATATATTCCCTAATAGAACTCGTTTTGTACAAATACGCTGTGAATGTGCATTTTGTATTTATTTAATTTTCCACACAGTGCTACCATATTGTTAGCATTACAGAAGTTTTTTAAAATTGATTTATTGCAATTATTCTATTATAAAATTTGCATTTATTGCAAAATAAGCTGAAATATGCACTAGGAAATCAGCTAAAAATTTATATTTTTTGTAAATCGTGCACACATTTCAGCAACTTAAAGTCATCATGCGTTACGATATATAAAAACAATTTCTTATCTAAATTTTTTCTATGAACAATCAAACAAGATTAATAATTTCTTTTTCTTTTTTTTATTAATTCTCATCGGAAAACTGCATTTTTACTTTTGGTATAAAATATTTGCCAATCGAAGTTATTTAATCTCCTTGTCTAATTTTTCTTCACAATTGCCCAAAAAATTATACCCAATATTATATAAAGAAACGAATTCACATTTTTGGTTTTTTTTTTAATTTTTTTCTTCAATTTTGGGGATCACTATAATATGAACAAATTAACTCTTTTTATAGTGACTCTGAAGACCAGACGAAACTCTCACGGCAGTTCGACGTTAACCGAACTTCGCTGATTGAAATCCGTCTAATCCAGCAGCATGCCCGTAAATGAATAGGGAAAACGTATGGTGCTACAACAAAACAAAATGTTGGTTGAAATTCCAAAATCTTCATCACCCTGTAGTTTAAACAATGCACTCTGACAATAAAACTACTTTAAACGTAGATAACATTCCCTCGAAAGCAGCAATCCTTTGTGCAAAGACCTCTCATTGAGGGTGTCAAGCGAGGGTGTCCCATTAACTTCATGTAAATGTGAAGGAGCCCGATGAATTGATGTGTTTCTTCTTCTTTTCTTCGCCAATGACTTCTGACTGCGATGAAAAAGGTCAAACGTGATCGGTGTTCCTGCCCTGCTCTGCGTCAGGCTCATTTTATTGACTTAAAACTGTCACACGCTCGAGAGACGATTTATTTGAATATTTTCCAAGCATACTTCAAAATAAAATTTTGGCTCACTTGCATATTTATCTATGCGAAAAACATGTTAATTAAAAGCCTTTACTGCCTATTCAGCTCTTCAAGCCTCAAGTGCTAACACTAGTTGGCAAATAATCTATTTGAGTACGGCGAGAAACTATGCAAACATGAAGAATCAATACCATCTTAAATGAAATAAGTACGAGCTTATTCATCTCGTATCTACATACACATACATATGTGAGTAAGTATTCTTGAATCAGACCAACATTTGGTAAGCTAGCCATTTAGCGCATCGGTGAACAGGCGCAAATGAATCGTGCAAATGTTTTCCAAACAGTAAATACATGAAATGGTGCAAATTAAACTATACACAGGAGCACAAAAGGAATAAAACATAGCAAAAACAAAGCAATACATCTTAAAAAATAGCAAACACCGACGAGTTCTCTCAATCATATAGTACATACATACACATCTATACACGCATGCTTGCGAGTTCGGTAGTAGAGGCAAACAAATACTCGTAATTATTTTTGTAGCTGTGATTGCGAGCTTCTGTTGAGCTGAGTTTAGATGCCGTTTAACGAGATGCGAGTGTTAGTGAAGCGCGGATGCGCGTTAAAACAAAATTTTTCTTTCCCACATTTGATGGATATCTACAGAATACAGCCACCAATCAGTGTAATTGAATGAATTTTCCCGCAACAGTTGTTTATGAAATTACGGGTGACACCTCAAAAGCGGGGCTGGTTAAATTCAAATTAAAACAAATGCTACGCACAACGCGCCAACAGAATAAAGTGAAATTTTTTGCGGAAATCAAAATCCTATTCGCGTATGCAATTTTTTACGAACGGGAGTGTGGAATTTACGAGCCATCAAAAATTAATGATAAACACTTTGGCGCTATTAAAGTTTGGTGAAAGTAAGGAGTAGTAATATGAGATAAAGAAAAATCAAAGGCAATTTGTGCGCGCCAACAGTGAGCTCTAGTTTTTTATGTGTGTGTGAGACTTGTGATCCTTTTGGATTTTGCGCTGTCTTCCTGCAAAAAATGAATTTTGTTAGTCGTCATGATCATCTCGCTGGCGGCTATCGACGCGTCAACACAGCAACTTATGGGTTTCCACTTTTTCATAATGCGGAAGAATCGAAGGGTTTCGTTAAGGAGAGTCTCTCCTGGAAATGGCATAAGGTGTGTGGTAAAATCAAATCTTTTTTGTTACTATAATTAGATTTACGTGTGTTCGGATATTTAAAATTAAATGAACTTATACATATACATAGATACTTGTAGTTAAAAGGATGCATGTTATAATTAAGTTTACTTCAAGTGGGTTAGAAGCGGACCTTAGGTGCATTTATAGGGTGGGTCATGTAAAATTTGCTTTTTGAATCGGCTATAAAAAAAACTAATGAATATTTTTTCAAACTTTTTTTTTTTTATTTTGAAGACTGAACATTGCCATTTATGAATGAAAAATAATATCGTTCAAATGACTGCCACGACTGGCTTTACAGTAGCCCATTCGATCAACCCAATTTTTAAGCACATTTTCGATTGTTTGGGCTCCAACTGCATGAATGGCAACTTCGATTTCGTGTTTTAAAGCATCAATCGTCCCTGGATGGTTCGTATACGTCCAACGGGCTCTGAGGCGGCCAATTGATATTGGAATTTCGACTGATTACTCGGTTTTCGAAAACGATAGCCAAAAGTTCGACTGTAACTTTGGCAGTGTGACAAGTTGCACCGTGCTGTTGAAACCAAATGTCGTCCATGTCATCCTCTTCAATTTTTGGAAACAACTCGTTGAGCATGTCACGGTAACGCTCGCCATTTACTGTAACCGCGGCTTCTCGCTCATTTTCGAAAAAAAATGGCCCGATGATGCCGCCAGACCAAAAACCGCACCAAAGAGTGACTCGTTGTGGATGCATTTGCTTCTCTACAGTAACGTGTGGATTTTCTGAGCCCCAAATCCGACAATTTTGCTTATTGACGTATCCACCGATGTGAAAATCAGAAAAGAAGAAGAAGACTCACCACTTTGGAAATAGGTTTTCAATATTTCCCAATTTTTTTCAAGCGTAAATGTCAAACCTTTAAGTAAATTATGAACACATTTGACATGTCATTTGTGTTACCATTCTCAAAAAAATATGTGGTTCAAAAAGTAAACGCTGTATGGCCCACCCTGTATAAGTCTTCTTCTTCTTATAATTCTTCTTCATTTTCTGTGATTCTTCATGTGACTAATATGCATTCTTAGGATGAAATAAATATTAAAATACGAGTACAATTTTTAAAAATGTATCAAAGCTGGGGGGAAGATGAAACCGCCAAACCTACCAGCGTGCCGAGCAGTGAATCATAAGCGGCACAAAAACCTGGCTAAACATATTTTATCAGAAAAGCAAATAAAAATCGATCAAATAGGACAAATACTAATTTAAAATGGCGGCGTATATCAATCTAATTTGACACTTGTGTGCTAGGCAGCTGCAGTAAACAAATAAACAAGCAATAAAGCACGTTAAGGTGAAAATAAAGATTTCCATCTCTCAAAATACTTTTTTAATTTAGTAAAAAAGCTATTAAAAATGGATGATTAATTTTGCGCCACCTTGTATCTATACTTAACTGTTACCACTTTGCTGGTTCTATATATCCAATTGATTTTAGTGAAGTATTTTACTCCACATTCTCTTTAGAAATACATTTAAATTTTGCCATTGCAAAGTCATTTTCTGTGCATGCTTTTATTTGGTGTTTCAGCTCAGGCTTTACTGACCCGTATACTCAAAAGCTATTTTATACATATTTGATTTTATTTGAGTTTATTTGATTCACTTGATTTTATATACCTATTTGGAAACCGTATTATGCTACATATATTACTTGGCTTGAACGTGTCCAGAAAGTCTGATCGAAGTCCCTCCTACGAAGGTTGGTGCTTGTCGATGAAAATAAAATCGCCAGAAGGTAGAAGGTAGTAGAAGAGCTATTCTCTCCCTCACTTTCGTTTTGGATTTGATAAATGGGGCTATTGACTCGTCATCGTTACTCGAGAAATTTAGTTTCAATATTCTTCAGCAAAGCTTGATAGTTTCTGATAGAACTAATACTCCAATTTCTAGAAACGGTGCAGGCGGAGCGGACTCTGGAGCTTAAAGCCAACAGTAAGACGAATTCGATGATAGTGGAACGATATTTATTCCATTTATACACTAGACGAAATTATAGGACCAACTAATTTTTTTACATTTTTATTAGCAGCTTGAGGACAACAATTTATGTTTTTAATATTTAAACATTTAATGATAACTGTTTTAGAAATATTCTGAAATAATTTTATGAAACTTAAATAAATTATTAAGAAAACTAAAATCCATAGAACGAAAAGTAAGTAATTAAAATAAACGAATAGAATTCTTGTGGTTAGTTTATTACTTGAGGCTTTGGATCTTCGTTTGATTGTGAGTTGTTTAAGCCGTCGAGGCATCGATTTGATTAAGTTTTTTCTAAGGCTTTTAGCGCTATCAAACTGTCTTACATTTTTGAAAACCGAAAGAAAGTATTGCTCATACATTTTCTGTTAGGTTAAGGTCAGGGCTGCAGTCAGGTCATTCTAAAATTGGTATTTTTTTCGCTACCAAAAACTCTCTTCTTGCTTTGGAAGCATGAACAGCTGCGTTGTAATGTTGGAAAATCCGCTCCTCATTGAAATTATCATCAAAAAAAATAAAATAAAAATATGAACACTATTAATTTTTGTGTATATGTATCACGCCGAGAAAAGCATATGTATGTACATATGACGAAAGATGTTTGAGAGCAAACTTTCTTGAATACCAAAATAAGAGAAAAGAAGCCAAAAAGATAATAAGGACAAAGAAAAAAATGTATATGAAACAACAGATTGGACAAATTGAAAGAGATTTCGCCAACAAAAATGTCAGATCCTTGTACCAAAACATAAAAAGACAAACAAAAGCTTTCCAACCAAGAACTAACGTTTGTAAGGACAAGAATGGAAATATTATTAGTAACAAGCAAGAAGTGATAGAAATATGGAAACAACATTTCACCAAGCTCCTCAAGGAAAGTCATAGTAATGATAATGATAATAACATTGAAAGAGAGGAGATCGCTACAGCTGAAATATTGATGGAAGAACCTAGCACAACAATAAATAAATTAAAAAGCAATAAAACAGGTGGGGAAGACGGAGTCCCGGCAGAGCTCATTAAAAATATGGAGGGCAAGCCTTGCACAACCAAATACACTATCATTTGGGAAACGAATAAAATACCAAATGAATGGCTAACAATTGTAATAGTGCCAATACATAAGGACAGTAAGACTGAATGTCGAAATTATCGAGGAATATCGCTATGTGTGTTTATATATATTGTGTACGAGCATATCAAAGTTTATGCTAATGAAATAATAGATGAATACCAGTGAGGCTTTCGATCAGCAATCGATAAACAATTGATCAAGGTTTCCTGGTAAACCAAATTTTTGAAAAATGTTTCGAGCATAATATTGATATATTCTGCCTATTTATTGATTCCAGGTCCTGTCTGGTTTTAAACAAGGAGACGTATTGCCCGCTCTGATTTTCAATCTTGTGATGCACACAGTTGTAAAAGATATTAACTTGACTGGAACAATATTTGACAAAGATTTTCAAATATGTGGCTGCCAAAAACAAAAATTATAAGAATGAATATCAACGCCGAAAAAACTAAGTTTATGTTTCGCTGAGCACGTAATATGGATGCCAACAATCTAGCTATAGATGATTTTGTTTTTGAAATGAATTCAAATAATTGGGATGCGGAAAAAATTACTCTTTCTCATTCATCTTCCCAAAATTTATACTTTTCTGCAAATGTCAGTTTGTGTCGTGTGGTTAACTTAGGTTAAGGTGCTCGTTTTACATATTTCGGACTAGAATCCGCTTGCACACAGGGCAGTAATTTCCAAATTAAAAGTGTGTTTAATTTCAGCAGGGTTATTTGCTTTATTTGTAGCTAAACGTTTGATTTCCCGAACAACTGTAGCGCACAGTATTGCTGCTTTTTAATTTTGAAGCAATCCCTCATCCCAATTGTAAGGTCTCTCTCTTTTCATGCTAAAATTTGTCCCTCGCAGACAAAGTCCTTGTCCTGCTTCAGACAAAGCGGCTTATTGTATGTTTCTCAATGGAACGGTAATGGTGCGATAAACAAAAACTTTATTTACTTATAGGTGCTCGAACTCACGAGCTGGTTGTGATTTTCCAGCCAAATATAATGCAATCCCACTATTACATTTGAAATCCATTACTTATTTTCATTTTTCGCGTTTATTGTCGGCAAAATGCTTCCGCGCGTTAGTAACCAATACTTTGGACTCTCATTTAGCTAAATAAGAGACAGCTGATGCCCGTGCATCAGCAGCGCGAGCGGTCTGAAGTTGGTTACACTTGGAGTGCCGGGATGAAGCGATCAAAAACATTTATAATATAATATTTTATAATATAGGAGAAGATTTGCGCGCTACTAATGCGAATTCCGCAATAAACGCGGAATAATTTCCGTTATGAGATACCGTTTTAAATATACAATCAACGAAACGGTATTGCGATACTTTTCTATTATTGCTTTAGAAGATGTCATCAGAGTCATCTTGGTTTTATAGTTTTTTCGTGTGGTGTAGCGAAATATGCTTGAAGAGCTTAGAGTTTCTGGCATCGAAGAATACTTAATTTCTTCAGCCAGAAAAGAAATTTGAAAAGAATTTCGCGTAATCCATGTGAAATGCTCACAGCATCTCTAATTTTCAATCATGCCAAGGATGCTACTCAGTTAAACTTTCTCTAATTTCCTCATTTCTCGTACGGAGGGGACGTAAAATTGAAGGCCTTTATATTAGTTGATAAACATCTAGATAGAAGGAAGGGCTTAGCCAAAAACCCAACTAAGGGAGCACGTGGGCATCCAAATCCAAAGCTGTATATCAGATTTCCTTTTTACAACAAACTTTGTGAATTTAAATGAATCTCTTCATTTTTTTTTAATTTTCTAATAGAATAGTAAACACTGTGAAACGTTTCGTGATTTAGAATACAAATAAATATACAAGTAAATAATTAGATATAATTAGATATGTAAATATTGGATACAAATTAATGTACTTGCAAATAAAATACGCAATTTTTTTTTCGGCATTAGAGGGACATATTTAAATAAGAACCAATGGTCAGCACGAAGACTATTGTACTTAAAACAGTTACTTATTGGGTGCACTAAAAAAAATGAGGAAAACTTAATGGACTACAAATTAAAACATTTTGAAAGTGTAAATTGAATCATTACACAGCAACTCGTACTGAAGTGAATACGTTTGGGTGAAAAAACGAGAAAAGCGCTCTTCATCATAAAAGTCAACGCGGTATCTAATACACTGACTAATGTAAATATGCTGACACTGCAGTTCCATAAAACACGCGTAATCAGGTGCAGACAATTCACCTGCAATGTGATTGGAACCCAATGAACTTGCGTAAGCCAAATGCAATTCATAGGAAGCGTAGCGTCAGCAATATGAGGCACTCAAAATAAATATCGTTAATATAAAAATAAGAAATAAGCCTTTTAGTGAACTGAACTAAGTGAAGTGAAGTGAATTAGAAAAAATTCAAAACAAAGAAAAGCACAAGATAAAATCAGAGTTCGACTAGTCACATAACCAAATTAACCAAAACCTCGATCCACCACCTTTGATGGGGCCCTCCGGTTTATAATATTTGTTCAATCCTGCGAATCCTACGGTAAGGTGTAAAAAATAACAAAATAAAACAAGGTCTGTATAGCTGATAATCAAACAATATGAAAACAAAACCAAGAAGTTACGAACACTGGGTTAAGGTCGCAGTCGATCGTTATAAAACAAGAATTCACTCAGTAACAAAAAGAAAACCTAGTGGTATTTTTTTCAAACTGGACTGCAAGAATAAATAACCAAGGTCTAACTGATTTCCAAAGCAGTGGCCTCATAGAAATTTGTGAACAAGAAAGGCACCGAACAATTTTAGACCGAGTGATGAGATATTCGTTAGGGACAAATAAATAAAAGCCAAGCAGAAGGCGGCCGTAGCCGAATGGATTGGTGCATGACTACCTGAAGCTCTAAAATGAAGAAAAGGGGTCGCCCCTCGGCATGCAATGGCAAACTTCCGAGTGTATTTTTGACATGAAAAAGCTCCTCATAAAAAATATCTGCCGTGCGAAGTTGACTTAAAACTGTAGGTCTCTCCATTTGTGGCACAGCATCAAAACACACGTCACAAATAGACGGAGGAGCTCGCTCAAACACCCAAAAAAGGTGTTATATACTCGTACATAAATAAAGTAGAAGGCGCGGTATAAAAAAATAAATTGTGAGAAAGGACAATAAAGCAACTGCAGTAACAAACAGGGGGAAGAAAGTTCACAAGGCACAAATTAAAACTACTAAATTCACGTAGTAAAAAATATGTAATTTTAAATATGATAAAAAACACTACAATCAACCAATAGAGCAATAAGGGAAAGGCAACATAAAAGTATAAAAATATACTTATAAACAAAATAACAATAATAATATTCTAAAAAAAGCAATCACATAGCAAAAGGTCAAAGCAAAAACTGCTCCAGCTCAAAGCAAAACACGCGATAATATTGCTTATAAAGATGCAAACTATGCCCAAAATGTATAAAAAGGCGGGCAAAGGCGGATGCAAAAAACAAAAAAAAGAACGAGAAAAATCTAGTTCGCACAAAAATTGTTTCTTCTCCGAACTCATTAAATTCTTTTCCCTTCGGAGCCGAAGAACCAAGTTCACATCACTCTTTAGCCTTTTTTTTATTTAGGAACATGGGGATAAATCCAAGTCTCATCCATAGTGATGAACTGACGCACAAAATCCACTTTATCCTTCTAAATATTGCTGAGAAAGTCGCATTCGAATGTGTTCGCACAAAAAATTTGTTTCTTCTCCGAACTCATTAAATTCTTTTCCCTTCGGAGCCGAAGAACCAAGTTCACATCACTCTTTAGCCTCTTTTTTTTCTATTTAGGAACATGGGGATAAATCCAAGTCTCATCCATAGTGATGAATCGAAACACAAAAACTCATTAAATTCTTTTCCCTTCAGAGCCGAAGAACCAAGTTCACATCACTCTTTACCCCCTCTTTTGATTTAGAAATACGGTAATAAACCCAAAATCCACTTTATCCTTTCGAAGACGTTCTAAATATTGCTGAAAAAGTCGCATCCGAATGTGTTTTTGTTCCATTGTTAACGAATGCGGCACCAAATGCGCACACAACTTTTTGAAACCCAATATTTCAGTATAAATATTGTTTACACTGCCCAATGCGATGCCTGGGGCTTCTACGAAATCGCTTTCAGTCACTTGAAGTTTTTCCAATACGATTTTCTGTATTTTTTCTACGATTTCTGGAGTTGTTGCTGTTTTTGGACGTCCTTGACGTGGATCGTCTTCAAGGCTTGTACGACCACATTTAAATTTAGCAACCCATCTTTCTACTGTACTAATTGTTGGCGAAAAGTCCTTATACACTTTCGATATTCGTTAATTAATATCCTTTGCTTTTAAGCCTCCCAAAAAAAAATTCAATCACTACACGATACTTGATTTTTTTCATAGTAGAAAATACTGTGACACGATGATACTAAATGTCTTGTAATCAAAGAATAAACTGACCGACTGAAATGAAACTTCACGCACGTTCCCAAGGGAGTACCCACATAACAAAAAAAAAGCAATGTAGGGTAGCATCATCGCCCACAACAACTTAGTATATGTGTATACTTTTATTTCAATTATACCTTTTAACAGTAAGATGGTAATAGTATCACAACCTGTTTGTTAAAAATATTTTATAATTTCATTAATAATATTTTGTGTATTCCACCTTGCAGAATAAATCTACTGGTATCAAAGTGATTCGCTTTTAGTGAATTTGCTTTTCTTTTCCACATAAGCAACTCGTGTAATTTATACGGTAATATCCTAGGAAGTGTCAATTGTTCGCCGCTGCATCCCTTTTTCGATACATTTGGTAACTAGTACGAATTTAGACCGAAGTGGTCGAGTATGGATTCGTATAGAATAACAAAAATAAATTCCCAGTTTATTTAAGTGATAATTCAGGCTAGGATTATTCCGGTTCCATTCATTACGCGTGATATTGAAGGCTGCACATATTTTATTGATATATACTATATTTCTGAAATATGGGCATCTCCCAGGGTTTCGGAGTATCACAGCATCGGCCAATACATCAATACTGATCCACCCGTGTACCAGATTAACGCATATATATTGGCTTCTCTTTTTTGTTTTGGAGCAAGTTAAAATGAAAATGATAGAAACATCATCAAAGGCGCCATCGCACCAGTGGTATGTGGGACATGCTCCCACCAACACTATAACATTCCTCCTCCTCGGCTGATTTCCGCCCTGGACCCGCTCTAAGCATTTCATCAAGGTAGAGGCAGCGTTTATGTCTATTGACACAACCAAATATCTGCAGCTAGGAGATTTAACGCCAGCGAGAGTATCCACTAATCCCACTGCTCTCATAAGAGATTCTGGAGGAAATGGAACATTGGAAAATTTGCGATAGCGCAGTATTTACGAACTCTTCTCTTGTCTTCCTTACGATGTTATTGTGAGTGATTGAGTCAAGTGACTACTTGAGTCATCGTCTTGCCCAGAAACAGTTCATCTCCATGACATACTTGCAACTGTAGCTGCTCCTGCTGAGCCTTGCGCTCTAAATCAATGAATTGAAGTCGAAGCATTATTTTTTCGGCAAACGCTCGAATCGCCTCCCACTTAGCACAGGACGAGCACATGTCCCGTATAAGGTTGATAGGACTAGGTGAGTGTCTCAAAACTCTTTGAAATATTACACGTTCTCATGCGAAGCGATCATAATTAAAAGCCACGGTGGTAATTTTCCGGCTACAACACATATTGCATCGTCGTAATGCAATCCACCTGTGTGTGCGCACCACTTCACGCATGCCGATATTCTTGGCTTCTGCCCATACTGGCGCCGTATAGAGCACGATTGAGTCCACGACTGTTGCTAATAATCGCCTTCTTTCCCCTTGCGGACCATACCGTATTGGGTATGGTATTTGTGAGAACGTCCATTACAGCCGCTGCTTCGTTATTGACTGCTGCTAGACGTTTCTTAAAGCTCAATCTTGTGTCGATCATGACTCTTAGGTATTTAATTTTTTGTTTATTGGCTTATCTTGTATGGCTCGAAAATGCTGTAACATATTTTTCTTCTTACGAACTTTTACTCTCCAATAGTTCAGTGCTCAAACCACTTACGAGTTTTTTTCATTTATTTAAGTATTATGCTTTTTCTATGGCTAAAAGGTAGAAGTTAAAATAATTTTCACAAACAATTTTTTTCCATGATGGGAAGTTGGAAACAATTCTGAAAAATCGTAAATTCAAAACATTATCAAGAAGCCATTTTTAACTTTCAGGGGTTGGTTTACATTTTTTGATGATTATTTAATTAAATCGGACGCTTGATCTAACATTTAAAAAAATGCTGTACAAATAAAGACAAATATTTTTTTTTAATCTTTAGAATCGGATATCGTGAATACGGATAAGGTTTGGACATCATATCAAGTAACCAATTTAAATATATATGATATAATATATGATATATATATTATATATATAAATAGTAATGTCCTTGAAACTGTCAAACTTTCTACTAAAACTTGGAAGGAGAGACGTTCGGTTGATGGTCGGTATTATTGCAGAACACAACCCATGGGGTCAGCATATGACCGCCATTGGAATCATTGAGGGCCCGATGTGTCTGTCTTGCTTGGAGAAGGCGCCTTTGCTGAATAAGATTACAAGTTTTGGGTTCCGATGTCGTGAGATTGAGTAATATTCGTTTTCTAAAACTGGAGGATATTTACAGATTTGCAAAAGAATCGGGAAAATTCTCACAGGACTAACTACCTTTGTCTCTGTCTCTATTCTTACCTATCTCTTTCTCTGATACTTTTCTCCTTTCCTCCTTGACTATCTACCTTCTTTCCAGAGCTCTAAATACAATGGGCTTTTCAGCCTGAGTGTTTTAGGAGCCACCAAATCTCTTGGTGCTCTTTGCCTCGGCCTATTCAAATTTCAATTGCAATGTCCTTGAGTATCTAGGATGACTTTCATGGCAACTCAATTTACAAGGTGTCGTAAGCCAATACAAGACTCTTATGTTGTAAAGTTTATAAAAAATAAAAAATAAATAATTGGCGCGTACACTTCTGTTAGGTGTTTGGCCGAGCTCCTCCTCCTATTTGTGGTGTGCGTCTTGATGTTGTTCCACAAATGGAGGGACCTACAGTTTCAAGCCGACTCCGAACGGCAGATATTTTTATGAGGAGCTTTTTCATGGCAGAACTACACTCGGAGGTTTGCCATTGCCTGCCGAGGGGCGACCGCTATTAGAAAAATATTTTTATTAATTTTGCTTTCACCGAGATTCGAACCAACGACCTCTCTGTGAATTCCGAATGGTAATTACGCACCAACCCATTCGGCTACGGCGGCTACGGTAAAGTTTATACTAGGGTAAATAACTGTGTGAAAATTCATAATATGAATATATGAATATCTTTTGCAATTGAAAAGTTGCGAAATAAAACGTACGACCCTTATGAGTATCCCAATAAATTCCCAAAAAATAGTGTGGGTTGGTAAAGAAAGTTATTATGTGCGGCATGCGCACCGATCTGAAGATTTGTTCTGAGTCAAGGGACGGCAGTAATTAGTACAGCTATAATTTTCTAAATTTCGACACGGAAAGCCAATGAATCCACATCTGTTCCCTGGAACTTACTTCAAATTATTAATTAATATTACTTGTATTTTAATGCTATGTAAAGGAAGAGAAAATTTTCAATTACAATAAATTTCCATGATTTTTCGCTTTCACAGAGTTGTTGAACAAATAATGTGCGTTGACTTTCTTCAAAAAATTATTAGAAAATGATGAACTATATATGTGTGTACATTAGGGTGCACTATTCTCCATAAAAAAAGGTAATATTTTTTCCATCGGAATCGTAAAATTTATTGTATTTTAAGACTTTCGTCAAAATATTTCGGAAAGATCTTAAGAATTAATTATTAGTTTTATTGATTCGAAAGTACTTCGAAAACGCTCATTATTGAATTGCTGTTGATAAATTGATTAATAAGTTGATTTTTAAACATTTTTATACTACCTTTTAAACATCATCTGAATTGATTTTTTGAAAAATTACTTTTAAAAATAGTTTTGTTTATAAAAAATAATTTCTGGAGGCATTTTCAAATCGATCCAGCTCGCGTAAATTTTTATATTTTTTATAATATTTTAAAATATAATAGTTTTATAATTCCGGTGGAAAAAACCAAAATTTTTTTGAGGCACCTTAATGTACGTACGTAAATACAAAATCACCCTGAAATTATACACAGAAGTACATGTATACAGGTAGTATGATTACTTTATATTTATTATTCGCGCTGTCAGCATACCAAAAACGTTTTATTTTAGTTCAATCATGCTAATTTTCCGCTACTTCCCAAATTACAATTATATTAACGGAATTTTATGGCAGCTATACAGTGAAAGGGGTGTGAAGATTTTCGAAGCGTGAAAACTTGAAACTTGAAGGTATAATTTTTCCATATTTAAGTGAGTTGACGGCCGCCATAGCCGCATTGGTTGGTGCGCGACTACCGTTCGGTAGTGCCGGGTTCGAAACCTTGGGCATGAAACACCAAATGATAGAAACAATTTTAGTGGTCATCACTCCGAATATGTTTCTACCACGAAAAAGTTCCTCATAAAATACCCTCCGCCATTTGGGGCGGCCGCCGTAGCCGAATGGGTTGGTGCGTGACTACCATTCGGAATTCACAGAGAGAACGTAGGTTCGAATATCGGTGAAACACCAAAATTAAGAAAAACATTTTTCTAATAGCGGTCGCCCCTCTGCAGACAATGGCAAACCTCCGAGTGTATTTTCGGTCATGAAAAAGCTCCTCATAAAAATATTTACCGGAGTCAGCTTGAAACTGTAGGTCCCTTAATTTGTGTGGAACAACATCAAGACGCACACCACAAATAAGAGGATCAGCTCGGCCAAAAAACCAAAAAGGGTGTACGAGTCAATTATATATATGTATATATATATATTCGGGGCGGCATAAAACTTGTTTTTTTTTGTTTTTGTTTACGAAGAGGAAGCATCGAAAGCCTCGTCAAAATTAAAACCTCCTACCATCAAAGTACCGATCTCCCCGGTACTACCGTTAAGTATTTCGTCGGGAGGCGGTTTGAGCACTAGACTCAACGTCAGTTACTGCCCTGATGCAATACGTCAAAAGAGCATTTGCTTGTTACCACCCACTGTTAAGATCACATGAGATAGTTCTATCCCATCCGTCATGTTCCTGCCATACCATAGTAAGGTAAGTTTCCGTGTCTGGTATCGTCAGTTTGCCTACATTTTCATGTTTATTGGCTTACACACTTTCTTGACGTTCGCGTCTTCGCCTTGCCTTCTCGCTGTACCGGAGTTGCTGCATTACCACATAGCCCATGCTGTACGTCGTTCCATCCGCCAAAATGACTGACACTCATCAGGCTTCTTCATAAATAGTTGAACTGGTGCTTACTAACCAACAAACGTATGGGATCATCCTTAAACTCTGCCTTTTTATTCGCATGATTAACAGGTATACGCATAGAGTCATATATAAGTAGTAAAACCGTCATGGCTTTTGTATTAACAAGTCAAATTCTTATATAGCTTTTATTAGACGCATTAGTTCGGCTTTTGCTGATCCATATAGTCTCAAGCTGTTATATACATCTCTGGAGCGTTCGAAGCTGGAATATGCCATCTGTATGTGGATACCATATTAATCAACTTTTGCTTGTCTTAATAGTAGGCTTGAACGTGCCCAAAAAGTCTTTGTGCCTTATCCTTTGCATGTTTTGCATTTCACTGATAGAAATCCATCCTTAAAAAGTCGGTTAAGTTCTTGTTGATTAACCTAAAATCACTAGATAGTTGAAGGACTATTCTCTCCCTCACCTTCGTATCACCTGCGATGTGACAAGTGGGGCGATTGACTCCCCATCGGTACTTGAGAAAACTAATTTCAATATTCCTCAGCGAAGCTTACGAAGTCATGATATTTTCTGGCTAAGTATGGTTAGAACTGCATATGCATTCAATGCTCCGATTTTTAGAATCTTGAGAGAATTTGATTCGCTTTCAAATCATTTTTCTTCCACAAAATACTACTTGAAAATGTTGCTAAATGAATTGTTTAACTGGATTCTAAGTATTCTTTAATATTTTTTCTCCGTAAACTATAAGAAATGTACATTTTTCTTTATTCATTAAAATGAAATAAGTAAATTATAAGTTTAATTTATTTTTGATTGAATTCTTCTTCTTCTCTTCTTAATTGGAGCGATAACCGCTTACGCGATTTTGGCCGAGTTTAACAAAGCGCGCCAGTTATTTTTTTCTCGTGCTAACCGGCGCCAATTGGACACACCAAGTGAAGCCAATTCCTCCTCCACCTGATCTCTCCAACGCAAAGGAGGTATTTCTCTTCATCTACTACCACGGGCATGATGAGAGCCTTATAAAGTGTTAGTTTTTTTCTTCGAGAGAGGATTTTATTATTCAGTTACCTACTTAGTCCAAAGTAGCACTTGTTGGCAAGAGAGATTCTACGTTGGATTTCTAGGCTGACATTGTTATCGGTATCAATGCTGGTTCCTAAATAAACGAAGTCTTTTGCAATTTCGAGATCATAACTGTCAATAGTGACGTTGGTACCGATATGTGGGTGCGTCAACTGTTTATTTGATGACAGGGGGTACTTTGTTTTGTCCTCGTTCACCATCAGACCCATTCGCTTTGCCTCTTTATCCAGTTTGGAGAAGGCAGAACTCACAGCGCGGTTGTTAAGGCCGATGATGTCAATATCATCGGCATACGCCAACAATTGTACGCTCTTATAAAGAATTGTGCCTGAGCGATTAAGTTCTGCGGCTCGTGCGATCCTCTCCAACATCAGGTTAAAGAACTCCCACGACAGCGAGCTACCCTGTCTGAAACCTCGTTTGGTTTTGCGGGGTTACCAAATTCAGACATCGCGGCATTCAGGTAACTCCTTTTCGTACTGTCGAATGCAGCTTTAAAGTCGACGGAAAGATGGTGTGTGTCGATTCTCCTTTCATGGGTATATTTCAAGATTTGGCGTATTGTGAATATTTGGTCGATGGTAGACTTTCCAGGCCTAAAGCACACTGATAAGGTCCAATCAGTTGGTTGATGATGGGCTTAAGCCTTTCACAACCTTAAAGGGGATATTTAGAAGAATAATCCCGCGGCACATTGGATGGGATGGGCAGAGCGCACTTAAATTCGAATCGGCAGGCATGCGTGGCTCTATAGGCAGCATCTTTTCTTTCTGACGCATGTCATGGCTTCGTCGTACCAATTGTTTTTTCGGGCTCGCCGGAATCCAATTTCTTCTTCGGCGGCGGTACGTAGAGAACGAGAAATGTTGCTCCATTGCTCGTGAATGCTGGTTTGTTGGGCAGTACTCTCTGAGAGCAGGAGTGAGAGTCGAGTGGCGAATCTTCTGGCTGTCTCTTCTGATTGCAGCTTTTCGATGTCGAACATTCTTTGCGTAGTTAGTTGGACGTTTTTGCTGTACAGAGGCGTGCGCCTAGTTTGGCTGCAATGAGGTAATGATCCGAGTCAATGTTGGGTCCTCGGATTGTACGTACATCTATTGCACTAGAAGCGTATCTCCATCTATCACAACATGATCAATCTAGTTCTGATTTTTTTTTGATCACGGGACAGCCAGGTAGCTTGGTGTATCTTCTGAATGTTTAATGATCTAAGTTCAACTTTTCGATTTTCTATTTCCTTTGTGAATGCTCTGCCTTATGGAAGGAGAGAATGTCAACCTTGGGCAAACAACCGTTCGAAAGTCTCGAACAACTGTCTGGCTGAGACGTCAACAACTTAATAAAGTGCTTGAACTGCAGAGACTGGATATAGTCATGCTGTAAATAGTCGTTAGACAAGTTGGTAACGAGGATGTGGCAACAAAATGGTTGGATTCTGTATGAATCACCAGTTCAACCAACCAGGGGTGAAGACACCCAAAAACATGTTTTTATTCGTTTTTACTTCTTATTTTCTCAACGCCCGCACATTTACCGCATAAAAATCATTGAAAATCACTCTCATTAAAAAAAATAGGTAGATCTGTGTTATTCTTATATACCTACAGTATTATTAATATGGTAATAAAATTATAATTATATTTAAGTTTTATTTTTAAAGATTTTATTTTTAAAATTAATTTGATTTAATTTTGATTTTAATTTAATTTCATTTAATTTTTCTTTTGCTTTGTTAGGGTTCCCGTGTTAGTACAATTAATGATTGGCTACAAATCAAAATTGGCGGCGATGAAGAGGTGAAAAAGAAAAAGGGACGACAACAGTTGAATCGAATTAAATCGACAAAATACACAATAATAACATTCCTGCCACAAAATTTGCTTGAACAATTTCGACGTATAGCAAATTTTTATTTTCTAATTATGACTGTCATATCGCTGTTAATTGGTAAGCCACATTAAGCGAACGGTTAACTCATGTACCTGTTATTCGTGCCTATGTATGTGTATAAGTATTATCGGGATTATAAATTTTATTTAGGTGAAAGCCATAAGCCCCAACGTTGAAGGGTGGGAGAGCGTGCATGTTTGTGTGTGTGGCAAGTGGCCGGTTCGTGTGTGTGTGCCAGTGAAGTGAGGGACAGGTGCTAAAAGCAATTTAACAAGTACATAATTAACAAGTGGTATTGCGATTTGTGAATGAATAAAAAATAGCAAAAGTAACAAAAGTGCTTTTAAGGAATTAGATCAGATCTTTTTAAGTTTTTCGTAAGGCTGAATTTTTTGACGCAAACAAGTATGTATGCAATCTACAAAACAATAATAGGTATGAAATTCCGTGAGAAAAATACGGGAAATTTTTCAATAAAACGCAAAATGTTTTTAATCCATTCAAATGTAAAGTACGCCTTCAAATTAGGTACCTTTCAAAATAATACGAGGTTTGCCTTTTATATTTTGCGCCTTTGCAGCTCCGTGTGTGTTGAGCTGTAATTCGATAATTTTATCGAACAGTTTGGTACTTTTTGGCATAAACTTGCATAGAATTACATATGACTTTTTCACTTACGAACTTTAATTGTTTTTTCTTCAGTGAGTTGAAAAATTTATTTCGCCCAGAAAATGGAATTAACTGGTGAAAATATTCGTGCGATGATTTATTACAATTTTCGATGCGAATTATCGAAGCATGAATTCATTGATTAACTTACCTCGGCTTTTGACGTTGAAACACCACACTTAGGAAGTGTGAAAAGCTGGTACAAAGGCCATTCAAAAACGATTGTTGATTGATAACGCAAGATCGTCTTGTGACGTATCGCGAGATAGAAACATCTTTGGGGCCAAAAAATTTCCCGTTTGTGGCAAGGGAATGCCGAGTGGTGATACCATTTTCCATTCTACAAACTGTATGCAACAAAAATCGATACAAATTGAAATTGGTCGTCGTATATATGTATATACTATGCAGCAATTGTATGGTAATCACTGTAAGCTCATTTTATCGTCTTAGAAAATTATGTTCAAGCATTATACGGAAAATGGTGTACTATGGACTAACATATGAACATATTTGATAATGCCAGACAAAAACACGGAAGATGCTCTAAAGTTTCCTCTATATCCTCGGCGCACTTTCTGCATTTTGTAAGATGCTTTTGTGACCCGGTACCCAATAGATGTGCAGCCTTCTGTTTGCGGCTAGCCTTTCTATGACTTCCCTTGTCCCTTGGAAATTTTTGGGCTTAATTTAATATCAGGTTATTGGTTTAATCTACCACTTAGTTCCATATAAATTTATTTATTTGATTTCATAATGCGCGCCACAGCATTTAGCAACCAGTAATACTTATATTATATAAAGGGTTTTCCAATAACAGGTGTTATTGGTGAATGGAGTGCGCTATCGAGAGATGATTAACGATTTTTTATGGCTAAAATTGGATGATATTGATCTGGACAACGTTTACTTTCAATAAGACGGCGCTACGTGCCACACAAGGACCTAAAAGTTTCCGGACCTTGTTATCTCTCGAAGAGGTGATCACAACTGGCTACCGAGATCTTGTGATTTAACACCTTGTGACTTTTTTCTTTGGGGCCACGTGAAAGAGAAGGTCTACGCCAACAGCCTAGGGTCGATTCAAGACTTCAAAGATGGAATTCGTGATGCTATCGAGGACATAGAGCAGCCACTTTGCCATTCGGTTTTGGAAAATTTCATGAAAGGATATTGTCCTGTAAGCGTGGTCGTGGTGGTCATTTGCTTGATGTTATTTTCCACTATTAACGGCATACCTTCCTCTTTATAATGAAATAAATATCCGATCATTTATATTAAAAAATAGCATTTATCTTTGAATATCAAAATAACACCTCTGTTTGGAAAACTCCTTATGTATTAAAAAAATGGCATTGCCTCCGTTCTCTACTTTGAACAATCTATGAAATGTATAGATTTTATAAGATAACAAAGTATTATAAGCAACAAAAACAAAAATGAAGGCGACTATCAACAAATGCTTTTTATTTCAATGTTTACTCTTATCCTTCGTTTTGCATTGCTTTGAAAGCTTCTTTAGTCAAGTGACACTTAAAACTTATAATTAATGTTAAATGTTAAAGGCCAGCAAGGCACTGCAAACAAGACTTTTGTACTATTCGATAGCTGGAAGTAGTTCAAGTGCTTGAATGAAAGCTGCTATAATTTTTTGTTAGTTGTCCAATTAAGGCATCCGTGCCTTGAGCCTGTTTCTTTTCAAGGCTAAGAAAAACTGCAAATTTGGCTACTTTCAATCACTCACAAGGCAGCCGAGAACCTCTAAAGTCGCCATGAAATGAGATGTCACCCAAAAGTGACATGGGGAGCACAACATCGCGACATCTAGGAGCACTGCAGGGCCGATGAACTAGCAACTCGTCACCAAACGGATTGATGTGTATATAGACAATGACATAGACATGCAACCTACATATTTTGGGAGAAAATTGAAAGAATAGTGAACGAAGGATGGCTAATAAATTGAATACAATGAAATCTCCCGCCAACGGTGGCCGTTTCTTCATGCTAAGACTAAGTAAGCATAATCTTAGCACTCTGATTATTATAACAGGATAGACACACATGACTTCTGCAGAAGTTGTCTAGATGAAGGAGAGGAAGAGACAATTTTGCTTCTTCTGGGCCACCGTCCTGATCTACCCTATGCTCTGTAAGTACCGGGAATGTTTAAATAAAACTAAAAAGAGTTAAAGCATCACTTATGTGCCAACGTTTAACCCAGTCCTCCGTGCATTCCTGGTAGGCCGACGATGGGATGGCCTTCAGCTACTTCGTCGCATTCTCTTTGATATCCTCTATCGACTGAAATCTCCTTCCACGAAGTGGTACCTTCAACTTGGGAAACAAAAATAAATCGCACGGGGCCATATCAGGTGAATACGGTGCTTGTACGATGGTATTTACTTGGTGTTTGGTCAAATAATCCATCGGTGCGATGGCGCGTTATCATCAGGCGAAATCCAAGAATTGTTTGCCCACATTTCCCGCCGGCCAGTCAGACACTAATGATCCGATGGCGCTGAAAAGTGACAGATGTATGTCTTACAGTCTTACTAACATAAGAAGAAAATATGGACCGGTTCCCACGTGTGCGGTTCGTTTAAATTAAACATTCCCGGTACTTTCTGAGCATAGCGTGTCTTAATGAAGATATGCCATTTTCGATATACAATTTTTTTATGAGTTGGGAAATCGCAGCTCGGTGGAAATCAGGAATCTTCTACAGTTTCTGAATAGTTCACATTGGTTTCAGTAGAGATAAGGACGAACTCCACGGCATTCTCACGGATCTACGTAACCCGAATGACTCGGGTTTATATCCGGCCAAGGACTGTCAGCTCAGCAGCAATCCCCGTATATGTATGGGGAATGTTTATTCTGCTACAATAAACCCAACGAACTCTACATGCGAAATCATAATGAGCTATGAGCACGAGTGTGTTCTGTAGTGTTCATCCTTTAACTGTTCACAAAGTTCAGGCTTCTAGAACATTAATTAAAGAAAGTTAAGTGTGGAGTTCTATCTTAAGATGCTGATCTCATTAGCGCCTCATTTTTACTCCTGGAATCGCACTGTTTTTATTTAATAATATTCAGGGGATCGCTTTGTACCCAGTGTAGGTAATAATGTAATTTAAAGTAGGTAGCAAGAACTGCATTATTAAATGTTTCGAATCTTAAAATATTACACAATCGTTTTTCTGACCTTATACAAATTTGTACCATTATTTCAAAACACGTTTTTATCTACGACATCTTTAACACTTAGAAAGCGGGTAATACCCGTCACAAAGGCTCTTATTCTTAAATTCTCTGTGATCGTGTATGATAGAAATAGGTACTTAGTTGGATACATAGGTATTGCAGCTCTCAACATTTGATTCAAATACAGTGCGGCTTATCGTGCGTCTAGAGAATCTGTAACTATCTTTTAATAAAGATTAGCTTCGTTGTACTTCAATATCTGCCTCGATTTGAATGGTTTAAAGATGGATTGGTGCTTCACACCAGCTTCAAAATTGCTTTTTTTTGTTAGGAGTGCAGGATTTCTACTATTTCCTTCACTTCAAAACTTATCTTCGTATTAGGTCTCAGCGCGTATGTAGTTCTTTAATGGAAAACTGGAAAGCTTGTGAATGTGCGAAGAAAGATAAAATATTAACTTGCAGCAGAAAGTCAGGCTTTGACTTGAAACAAAAAAACTTATTATAAGCAGCGTATCACCATCATTCTAACTGACAGCTGATATATGGTACATGTATGTGTGTACGTATTTGTGTGGCAAACTTATGAAGGCTTAGTTAAACGATTAAAGAGGCCTTACGGGATTATCAATTGAGCAATGGGATATTTGGAAGCGATGAAATCTATTTTGGCAGAATGATAAAGGTGAAGAATAGGCTCACAAAGAAAATTTTATGAGTAATTCTATTCCAGATAAGACAACGAATGTTTTTGAGGTGGGAAAAGGTTGACCGGAAGTAATGTGTACACGCGCTTTTGATTGTTTTGGATGTTAATAATAAATTAAACAAAAATATATGTTTATTAGTCATCTGATATTACCTTACCTTAATTTTATTATGACAACTAAATTTTTTAGGTAATTCCCCAAAATGAAGCCGTAGATAGTATTTGTTGTTCAACAGTATATAAAAAAAAATGTGTTATGAAAAAAAAAAAATAGCTGATAGCTCATAAAACACAGAATAACGAACTAAAACTTGTCAAATATAATACCAAGGAGCTCGACTTTATTTTCTACAGAACGCTCATTATTTTGGGTTAATAAAAATCTATCGAGAGCTAAGAAAGGAAGAGAGACGTATTATCCGACAGAAGAAACGAGAGGCCGAAATACGTGAGTGCGAGGAGCTTAAGATGCTGGCTAATAGGAACAACGCCCGAAAATTCTACCAGAAAGTTGGGCGGCTTACAGAAGGTTTTAAGACCGGGGCGTTTTCCTGTAAGAACAATGACGGCGAGCTGGTGACTGACATCCAGAGCAATCTTAAATTATAGAGGGAACACTTCTCGAACCTGCTAAACAGTGATAGCTACGCATGTCACAGAGAATGTGGAGATCCCGATACCCCAATCGTTGACGACGGGATTGTCGTTCCGTTACCCGACCATGACGAGGTCAGAATAGCGATAACGCGTCTAAAGAACAACAAAGCCGCGGGCGCCGACGGACTGCCGGCTAAGCTATTCAAACCTGGCGGCGAGAAGCTGATAAGGTGCATGCATCAGCTTCTATGTAAAATATGGCCGGATAAAAGCATGCCTGCCGATTGGAATTTAAGTGTGCTCTGCCCAATCCATAAGAAGAGTGATCCTGCAATCTGTGCCAATTACCGCGGGATTAGTCTTCTAAATATCGCCTATAAGGTTCTAGCGAGCGTATTGTGTGAAAGGCTGAAGCCCACCGTCCACCAACTGATTGTACCTTATCAGTGTGGCTTTAGACCTGGAAAGTTTACCATCGACCAAATATTCACAATACGCCAAATCTTGGAAAAGACCCATGAAAGGAGAATCGACACACACCATCTTTTCGTCGACTTCAAAGCTGCATTCGACAATACGAAAAGGAGTTACCTGTATGCTGCGATATTTGAATTTGGTATCCCCACAAAACTAATACGGCTCTGGAAGCTGACGTTGCTCAACACCAGCAGCGCCGTCAGAATTGGGATGGACCTCTCCGAGCCGTTTGTTACCAAATAAGGTTTCAGACAGAGTGACTCGCTGTCGTGTGACTTCTTTAATCTGATGTTGGAGAGCATCATGCGACCGGCAGAACTTAATCGCTCAGGCACATTTTTTATAAGACGTACAATTGTTGGCGTATGACGATGATATTGACATAATCGACCTTAACAACCGCGCTGTTAGTTCTGCCTTATGGAAAGGAGACAAAGCGAATGGGTCTGGTGGTGAACGAGGCAAAACAAAGTACCTCCTGTCTTCAAACAAACAGTCGGTGCACTCGCGTATTGGCACCCACGTCACTGTTGACAGTTATAATTTCGAGGCTGTAAAAGACTTCGTCTATTTAGGAACCAGCATTAACACCGATAACAATGTCAGCCTTGAAATCCAACCTAGAATCTCTCTTGCCAACAAGTGCTACTTTGGAATAAGTAGGTAATTGAGTAGTAAAGTCCTCTCTCGTCGCACAAAACTAACGCTCTACAAGACTCTCACCATGCCCGTCCTAACGTATGGCGCAGAAGCGTGGACGATGACAACATCCGATGAAGCGACGCTTGGAGTGTTTGAGAGAAAGATTTTGCGATAGATTTGTGGACCTTTGCACGTTGGCGACGCCGAATATCGTAGGCGATGGAACGATGAGCTGTATGAGCTTTACGACGACATAAACATAGCTTAGGAAATGAAGATCCAGTGGCTGCGATGGCTGGGTCATATCAACGCTCAGGCTCTGAAAGTATTTGATGTGGTACCAGCTGGCTTTGGCAGAGGAAGAGGGAGGCTTCCTCTACGTTGGAAAGATCAGGTGGAGAAGGACTTGGCTTTAATTAAACTCGGCCAAAATCGCGTAAGCGGTTATCGCGCCAATTAAGAAGAAGAAAATCAAAATAAGAAAACTGCAGCACTTGTGTAACCCCGTAAAACAAGTGAAACTACTTGAAAACTCGACACGACAAGAAAAGTAAAAAATACTGTCGGTGATGTCTTGAAAATTCAACGACTAAATTCTTTAAAAAATGAGCCTTACAAGATTTTCAAACTGCTTCTAATGATGCAAAATTCTGCTTTTTGGTTCTTTCATCTGCCCGAGAAAGACCAAAACTTTTGGGGCGTACTGATTTATTTCCACCAGAGAGTAATATTCAACCAGCAAGTAATTTGAAGAATTGTAAAATCAATACACATTAAAATGAATTACTTTTAAAATTAATAATTGCTTTCGAACGAATTTTTTTATCAAATATGCGCTTTCGATAAATTTCATATTTTATGTAGAAAATTGTATTTATACCCATTTGAGACAATAAAAAGCATGTTCGCGCATTAGTACAAATTTAACATTCATAATAAACTTTCATTATTCAAGGCCATAAAAAGCCGAAAAAAACTTATTGGGCAATAAAAGATATTTTTTAATCTACTCAAATGCAAACCCTTAATTACTTCGAATCAAGAAATGTATGAGTTAGACCACTTTATTTCAGCATTGGCTACCGAATCCATATACAGTTAGCGCCATAAGCTTACGATGTTATGTGGGAAGTTGATAAAAGCAACACGAAAAAAGGTTAAAGTTTTTTAAAGTAACTTTTTTTTAGTTTTTATTGCATAACAACATTAAATTTATTAAATAAAACTTATTTTAGATCATAGCCAATATATAAATAATACAATTATCAAAAGTCTGCGCTCATTTATAAAAATATTTAATTAAATATTAAAAAAAAATCCAAAAAAAGAAAATGCACGTTCACTAGCCACGACGTTTTTCTAACTCCACTAGTCACATCATTTACCGATTTGGTAATCTTCTCGATGGTGATCTTGTCCCATTGCTTTAATATAACATCTTTCAAGAACTCTTTGCTTGGCGTTTCTTTATATTTCTTTCCAAAAGCGTCAATGAGTGTTCAATAGGGTTCGAATCTGTCGATGTTGGAGGTATTGGCAATAGCTCGGGAAAATATAGAAAAGCCATAACTTTACTAATATAAGCCATATGCTTGGGGTTGTCGTGTTGAAAGTAATATTCAATATATAATCCCAGCATCTGGCAGTTGCAGACTAATCACCTACACTGTCATAAATCAAATACATAGATTAACGAAACCAAAGCAAGACTGAGTCTTGTCGAGGCCCTATGCTCCCGAATGGAGTGATCAAGGAAAACCAAATCCCAGCATCTCATAGCTTTGTTTTAAATTTTCTGTTAAAACATCCAAATAAGCAAATCTATCCATTGTGATGTCAATAAACTGCAATTTTCCCACGCTACCAGCTGTCATACACACTATACCATCAGGCCAATCCCACTAAGTTTCACTGTTGGTAATAATTTTTTTTATTTGGCGCTGTACCAGAGTTCCTCAATAACATTTTTTTTTTCATTTGATACCAAAAATACAAAACTTTTCAAACTCTTTTCGCAAAATCCTCGAGGAGTTTTGTCTATGGATGAGGGAAATAAATGGCTTCTTCTTAACAACTCCTGCATGATAGCCGCCTTTTCTTAAGACTCTTCTGACAGCTGAAGCACTAATAATATTTTATAATATTTTTGAAACTTATTCATTATTTCACCCTTCCATTTTGCAGCAGTTATCTTTACATATTTCTTCACAAGCCCTGTAGTGCAGCGCTTTTCCTTTTCTGTTAATTTACAAGGACGCCCTGCTCTTGGCCTTGAAGTTATTATTGCGATATTTTCGTAGTTTTGCATTATTGTCGTAACTGATGTCCATGCCCTGTTTGTCTGTTGTTTTTCCTATTTGTCGATAGGTTTGGCTTGTTTCTATATTTTTTTTTGTGTCAGTTTCTATTCTCTTTGTTGCCATTATAAGAAGGCTCTGCATATATGATAATTCAGTTGAAAGCCGATATTAATAAGTTTATATAAAAATAACACTTTTTCTTACGAAAAAAAGGTCCAAACAACACAAAAGGCAATTCCATAAATGATAAGCGGACATTTTGACACTCGCCTTAGTACGTATTACCGAAAAAAGTATGTATCGTTAGAATCGATTGCGACGCATTGCGGTAGTAATTTTTTGTCGAGGGTATACCAACTACGACAGGAAACCACGAGAATGATGAGTTTGAGTTTGTGTTGGTCTTACCCTTCGAATCCCATTCACAATGTAGAATCTAAAAATAGGAGGTGCATAGAAATATGACACCTACTGTACTACAAGTACATATATGTATATTGTGCACATTCGAATATTTTTAACAAAAGAACAATTATTAAACACCATAATCAGTGCTCACCGCCATGTATCGTACAAATGCGTCAAACATAGAGTGAATATAATTTACAAATATGTTTGTTCAAAACAGCAAAAAGATATTTTTCAAATTTTTGATAAGGATGGATATATGATCACTGATAAGGTGTCAGAATGATATGAGAACAAATTAAGGTTTATGAGTCGAAGGCATGATCAGTTCATACTTCTACCAAAGCGAAGAAAATCGAACTATGACTATTAAAGGCGGATGGTATAGATATAAACAAATTCCGCGTATGTATGTAGTTTTATAATCTATGGAATTTTGGTATAATACAGGGTTGCCAGTATTCGACGGACCCATTTGGCAACCTGCATCTTTTGACAGAGACGTCAGATCGATTAATGACATACCGCGTTGGAAGCGTCAGTCCATGGAACAGTACACGCCACGCGAGCGCTCCTAAATCGTTGAAATTTACATTCAACAAAAGAAGTCAATTGTGAAAACTCAACTTGCGTATAAAAAAATAAATAAGTGCGCCTTTTAAGAACACTATTAAACGTTTGTACGAAAGGTTTTCGACTGGTGATGCTCTTTCTAATCCAAAGAGTCCAAATCAAAACCGACCAAGGCGTCGCCAAGGACATCCCAAAATCGCCGTTCTCAGCAGTTGGGCATTGCTCGGACCACTTTACAACGAATTATCCGCATTTATTCCCCTAAAAGATTCAATTGCCGCAAAGATTGTTGCCTGCGGACAAGCCTCGTCGATTGGAATGGGCCCAAAGAGTCATCGAAATCCGTCGGGTCCGTCGAATATGGGCAACCCTGTAAAGTGCAAGTGTGAAGTGGCTCAGAAATCGCATTGATTTTAGATAATTTTTTTTTCTTGCGGTCTTGCGCATTTGGTCCATATAAAAAAATTTTGAGCATTCTTTAAATGGAAGGAAATTCATAACACCGTCAATGAACAAAAATAATTACGAATTTTGGGCCCTTTAAACTAGCACAATTCAATTGGAGACACTAATCCAAGAATTTTTCTAGAAATTCCAACTAAAAAGATTGAAATTTTTTGAAAATTTTTTGAGTTTTTCACAATTTTGTACAAAGTTGGAAATCTTGAGTCGTATAGGTTTAGTTGCAGTTTGATCTATATGTTTTTATTAAAAAAAAAAAATAAAAAGAATTAGATAAGGAATAAATAAATAGTAAAATCTTTGCAATATGCCTCGTTGCTATTATTGTGAACACAGGTGTGCATGCCCTATCAGTTTTTATTCCTGCAAAAGCATGAATAGGGTTTGGAAAACTTTTCGGTCAGAAGAAAGATGCCACATGACATAGTGATCATAAAACTATCGATGTACTGACGGAAGTGTGCGATTATAAGAATATCTCCAGAAATTGTTCTGCGCACAAGTATCTAAAATCAGTTGACTTTCATATGCATGTGCTATTTTTTCTGAGCACTTTCGAGTTGTTGGTCCATGCGTACAAATCAGCAACTATTGCGGGCTAGGAAATCAGCATTGAATGCACCATTCGTGACACAACATCTAAAATGTTCAAAAAAGTAGTCAAAAATTGTTGCCTCCGGATGACTAGACGCTACTGATGCTCATATGATCGGAATCATTTTACTTCATTACTGACTTAAATAATGGCTATTTTCCCAATGCCTTTCAACGGCTCTTGGACATCAATGTCTTACTAATGAAAATAATCACAATTTGACCAAATTACGGAGTATTACTTTCTACCTTAGTTCGTTTTTTGTAGACGGTTTTAGAGACTCGGTAAATAATATAAATAAATTAACATTATTTTGGATCCATCATTTTAAATTTCCAATTTAACTTCATATTCGAAAATACCGACCCAGAAACCAACATAATAACGAATTTGAAGCAAGTTTTTGGGTTGTCCAGAAAGTAATTTCGTTTTTTCCCGACAGAGGATTTAATTGTATTTTTCCACAGTTAACTTCACACTAAAGTCGCATTGTCATTATATGTATTGACAGCTGATATAGTAAGGCTTGTGTGTGAATAAGTTCAATTGATTTTACGCAGTGGTGTTTGTTCGGTGCCCTTTTAAATATGGAGAGCAATAAGCAGCATTTTCGTCATATTTTACTTTTTTATTAAAGAAAAGGTAAAAAAGCTGTTCAAGCCAGAAAAAAATTAACCGATGTGTGTGGGGAAGATGTGTTGACAATACGCCAGTGCCAGAACTGGTTTGCAAAATTTCGGTCCCGCAATTTTGATGTCGAAGATGCACCACGTTCTGGAAGGCCGGTTGAAGCTAATAAAGTCACGATAAAGGCATTAGTTGAAGCAAATTGGCGAATAACAACACGTGAGATCGGTGAGAGGTTAAATTTATGGAATTCAACTGTTTATGACCACCTGAAAGGCCTGGATTTAATCTGGAAGTTCGATATATGGGTTCCCCATGTCCTTGCGGAAAGAAATTTGTGTCGTCGCGCTGACGTATGTGCTTCACTCCTCAAACGTCACGAAAATGATCCATTTTTGAAACGCATCATGACCGGAGTCGAAAAATGATACAACCCATAGCAATGTCAAACGTAAGAGATCATGGAGCAGAATAGATGAACCGGCTCAAAGCATTTCAAAAGCCGATATCCATCAAAAAAAGGTGGTGGGATTTTAACTTGTGGGAGTAACTTTTTTTTAGCTTTTGCCAGATAACACAACAATTAATTCGGAAGTCTACTGACATCAGCTGGACAAACTGAATGATGTACTTCAACAGAAAACACCAGAATTAATTGATAGAAAAGGTGTAGTATTCCACCAAGATAATGAGAGAGCTCATACAAGTGTGGTCACTCGCCAAAAGCTTGTACAGCTTGCATGGGATGTCCTGCTACACCCACCATATTCTCAAGACCTGGCCCCTTCAGATTATTATTCGTTCCGGTAACTTCAAAATTTTTTGGACAGTAAAACCTTTTCCTCAAATGAACACGTCAAAAATCACCTGTATCAGGTTTTTGCCAGCAAAGACCAAACATTTTATGAGCGTGGAACCATGTTACTACTAAGAAGATGGCAAAAGGTGTTGGATCAGAATTGCCAATATATAATTAAATAAAATATTTATTCATTACACGAAGATCGTCTTTCATTTTCACCACAAAAAACGAAATTGCTCTCCAAACGACCCAATAGATTAATTTTGAAAATTTGTCCCGCTATTTTTAATGGATTTGTAAAATCTGAATGTGACCGAAACCCGGTTTTTTAGCATTGGTTATTGATTCAGCAAGAATTTCAAACAAATTTCAGCTTCATCATACAACAACAAATTTCAGCTTGATCATTAAATACCTACATATTTTTAGCAATATACATAGGAAGGCCCAAACTCATACTGTAACCAACTCGAGTTTTTAACAAATTCATTATGAAAATTACTGCATCACAACGGTAATACAAACATTGGAAAAATACCGAATTAACTAACTAATCCTCCAACTATGAAATTTGCATTCATTTTTTCCCTTCTCCCTTTTTCCCTAATGTAACAAAAATTTAAGTTATTGCCTTTCCATTTGTACCTATATACTCGTAAGTATTAAAGTATCGATACTCACATAGGGATATATTTCTTTAATATTTTAATTATTCCTTCATTAGATTATTTCAGAGTGCATTCCTAGAGTGAATTTTTTACATTGCCATGATTGAAATTGAGGCAATTAGCATTTTTTCGTTAAATGACAAAGTGCCATATATTCGCATTGGCTCGCTCGCATTGGCACCCCCAACACCCTTTTAGCGCACACCGGTTGGCGGACCTTGACCATCACCTTCATTTGCCACTTCGCATTCGACGCTGAAAACGCTTGCGAGCTGAACTCAACGCCGTTTCGCAGTTCACTGCAACTGGGGCAGCAGCTCAAATTAATATAGCGCAATTAAAGTATATTATTTTTAGATTGTTTATTTTTTTGCGTTTTCTCTCCATTGATTCTTCGTTTGCTATTCTTTGATTGATACATATAGACAAATACTGATACGTATAGAGGTATACATTTGTGTTCAAAATATTAGCAACGCGCCATATGGTAAAATGTTGACTATTTTTTTATATACTAGAGCTAGACTATTTTTTTATATACAAGAGCCATATACTAGACTAAACATTTCTTATGCAAAATTTAAAATAACTTTCATCAAAATTTCAAAATTGTTAGCCAAATTTCTATAAAAATTCTGCGTATGCAGTTTTATACTCAATTCATTTTTGAAATAATACAATCCTAGTTTAAAGTGTTGCAAAAATCACAATTTTGTTTGTTTTTAGGACGTCTTTATGCATTTCCCTTCCATATATCAATGCTTGGAATTTTCCCGAAAATGCACAAGACCGCCATGAAAGAAAAATTATCAGAAATTCATCCAAATGCATGCACTTTGTTATACTAAAAAGTTATACTCTTTTTACTAATTAAAAAAAAATCAAAATTATTTTGATTAACTTTTTTTACGAATTAAAAAAAAATTGTGTTTAACTTTTTTACTAATTAAAAAAAATTATTTTGATTAACCTTTATTACTAATTAAAAAAAAATTATTTTGATTAACTTTTTTTACTAATTAAAACAAATTATTTTGATTAACTTTTTTTACTAATTACAATAAAAAAAATTTATTTTGATTAACTTTTTTAACGAATTAAAAAAAAAAAAAATTGAGTGATGAAACTCTTCATTTTAACCTTTACGGGCTTCATTGTTTGCTTGTTTGTATGCTTCAGCTTTCTGGTTCATAAGTGTCAAATATGATTGACATGCGACAGCATTTGCAAAAATTATAAACCTTCCGATGAGGTGATTAATTTTGCACCAGCTTGTAGCAACATTTAGTCGGCCTAAAACTGCACACCTGAAGTTTTACTGAAAATTCTGTTAAAAAGTTTGAAATTTTCATGTAAATTTTTACTGAGTTTTTCTAAATGTTGTACAAAATTTCAAACTTTATATAAAGGATTTTCCAATAAAAGGTGTTATTTTGATATTCAAAGAAAAATGGTATTTTTTAATATAAATAACCGGATGTTTATTTCATTATAAAGAGAAGCTATGCCGTTAATAGTGGAAAATAACATCAGGCAAATGACCACCACGACCACAGGGCAATATCTTTTTCATAAAATTTTCCATAACCGAATTGCAAAGTGGCTGCCCTATGTCCTCGATAGCCTCACGAATTCCATCTTTGAGGTCTTGAATCGGCTGATGGCGTAGACCTTCTCTTTCACGTGGCTCGAAAGAAGAAAGTCACAAGGTGTTAAATCACAAGATCTCAGTGGCCAATTGTGATCACCTCTTCGAGAGATAATACGGTCCGGAAACTTTTCCCGTAAAAGATCAGTGGTTGCGTTGCTTGTGTGATCATCTCTCGATAGCACCGAATAACACCTGTTATTGGAAAACCCTTTAGATTTAGATAAACTTTATAAAAAAAAGAAAAGTCAAAGTAAAAATGAATAAATAGTGAAAATTTTGTCGCGCTGCTATTATTGTGAACACAGGCGTACATACGTAAGTACTTATACTTCGTTGGCGGGTCGCGTGTGTTTTGCATCACAATACATCTGTACATACTTATAGATATTTCGCCATACGCATAATTTCTTACGTTAATTTTTGCTTTGTTTTCTTTTGATTTTTGTGTTCTCTTTTTTCTTTTGTTTTTTTTTTATCTATTTTTCTATTTTTCTATTGTATATTAGAAGTTCAGTTCACAGATTGAATTTATACGGTGACACTCTTATGTGCAACCAATTAAATTTTTATTGCGATGAATTATGGTTTGCATATTGGTTGTTGTTGGTGTTAGTGATATTCTACAAATATTGTTGGTTACTATCACATTCGTATGGTTATTGATTCAAAGCTATAAGTTCTGAAGAAAAAACCACGAAAAGAAATAAAGCTAGAGAAGCTTTCTTCAGATTGGTGGCGTTTGAAAAGGTTTGAAGTAATTAGTTGCAAATCTTAAATAATTTATACGGTTGTGATATTCAAAATTAAGTAATTCTCAGTTGCAAGTTTTTTATGAATGCATTTTATGAATTTTCTTTTCCTCCTCCACGAAACTTGTTTAAGCAATGTCTGTCATGCACAAATCCATTCAGCTGCCGTAATCAAAATGTCAGTTAAGTGTGGCTTATAAAGGGAGATCAGATTGGAGGTACTTTTTCCAATAGGGGGTTTTGACAAATTTGACGCTTAACTACTGTCAATAAATACAAAATTTTTTTCAGTATTCATTGGATTGCGATGAGGCGTAGGCAAAATTGCCGTGGCAAATGGCCAACTCTAGCGCGTCATGATAAACGACTTTTTGATGCCAGAAAATCGTGATCTCTACGACACTTGGATCCACGGAGACAGCGCTATTTGCCGTACAGACCGTGAATCAATAGATTTACTGAGCAATTTCGGTGAGCAATTTATCTTTCGTTCTCGGACCAGTGGATTGACCACCAAGATCGTGTGATATCACACCTTAGGACTTTTATTTGTGCGCTACATACAGTTTAAATGCTTAAGTATATACCAGCTTCGATTGAGGCATTGGAAGCCAACATTACTAAAGTTATTCACGAGTTATCGACCGAAGTCCTCCAGCGAGTAATTCAAAATTGGTGTTTACGGATGACCGAATTACGGTTCTACACAAAAATAATAAAGATTATCAATTTGAATTTTCGTTTTTTTTTTTATTTCAATTTAAAATCCGATGCCCCTAAATTTATCAACCTTTATTTACAAAATTATCACTCGGTAAAGATTTCAGGCCTAGGTGGTATCATTCTCCTTGCCTTAGCGCACTTTCAGGTACTCACTCTATCATAGGACTAGTTATTATGTCAATTTTGTGTTTCATTCGCCAAGTGAAAACCGGACAGCTTACTTAACTGGAGAGTTTAATCTTCTCTTAAAGTCACTAATTTTCTTGTGTGTTTTATATGGGCAAATATTAAATACATTCATAGAATCCGCCGTAGAAAACCTTCGAAGACGAATGTCTAGTACGAATACGAAAAAATTGTAACCGTCGGTTCAATGTCAAGACGAAAAAAGTGCTGCCAAACTCAAATGTTAAATTTTGATATTTTGACAACAGCTCACTTCAATGTAAACAAGACAATTTAGCAAATAATCTATACGATTTTTGTCAAGTTAGCTGAATTTCCAAATTAAAATGTATGGATATGGAAAGCGAGAGAAGCAAACGGAGTTTCAGAATTGAGCGAAAAATATCTAGAGATGCAAACAACCCTCTCGATATGGACGAAGTGCTAGCCTTTTGGTTAAAGAAAAAGTTTACTAAAATACGGTTTAAAACTGATTTATCTAAAATTACCGGTTAAATAAAGCTGCATTTACATATGTATATTTTAAGTTTTATTGAAGACAGCGCAAGCTCAGCGAGGTCGTCGTCCATAACTCCAGTTCTCCGACTATCCTCTGTTTTACGGTTTCCTGGGGAGGGAGTCTATCAGCACGGAGTTGGCAAAGATTTCGGCCTGCCAATGGGGCAGTCGACATTTAGCTGTGTACTAAAGAACATATTGGTGTCATTACAAACACGATTGTGTACTCAGTGGGTAAATCTCGACATTAGTGCCAATAAAAAACGGCAAAAATGATGAAATTCTATCAAAAATATAGATTTCCTGGCATCGCTGTGTGTTTGGATGGGACGCACATAAAAATTATTTCCCCCACTAAAGGAAAATTCCTCTACAACAATCGGAAGGGCTACTACATACAGAGTCAATGCCATTCTCCTCTATTAGCTCAAACAAAGTGGCATACTGCTGCCTTGTTGTTACAACTGTACACCTGTGGAAGTGACATAAAAGTACCTATACTCCAAAAAATTATTTTTATTTATAGTTTAGTTAATATAGAACTTATATTTTACAGTTTTCTTACTTGTTTCCTTTTAAATCCTCTTTTTATTACTGGCTCTAATTTTTGTCTGTTATTCTAACGTCGTCGTAGAAAAATTGTACGAAACTCTAAGATTTGACGTTACAAGTGCATTCGGTGAATGCTACTCTACGAATTTCGAATGTACGTTCGGAGCTATTCGAATTGTATGATTACAATTTCTTAGTTTCTACGAGGGCTGATTGACTTGATAGTAAATAAAAAAAAATCTGTTCAAAATGATAGGCTATCCTTTTACACATTAATTATTAGTGTAACGAAGGGAAAGAAACTGTAAAACACATAATGGGCCAACATCAATCTGTTACAAGAAATAGGCTTCGATTTCTAGGATCACCACACCTGGAACCACGCAATCAAACTGGCAACTCGCCGAGCAGCATTGCGAGGTTTATTAATCAGTAAATACGCTTAATTCAATAGAAGTTTATTAGAAAAGGTCAGACCTACCTATCTTCCTTTTGGCCTAAAAAGCGCAGTTGAGTAGCGCAACCAATTTTCTTACTCCAAGTATTTTGGTAGAATCAAAGTATCTTATGTGTGTGACACACAATCATACTTATTTTTCTTTACTTACTAATTTTTGAAATTGAAGAGAGTCTTAATTGCAGTGAATTGTTGTTTAATGAGGTAGCTAATAAGTACTTAACGTTACTTTCATGCATAGATATGTACTTTTATTTACTTTTGCCACACTTATAAATATTTGCTTAAAGCTTTCATTGATTTAAAGCTGGTATTGAAATGTGATATGCATGACATTTTGTGATTGGATTTTGCTTCTCAATTGTGTGAGTTAAAAATGTAAACAAACAAATTTAAATGCACACCTAATGTCACAGTAGTATGCATTGAAAATAAAGTAATGTTGTGCAACAAAACAAAACTTTTTAGCAAGGCTCCCCTTTTCTAGCAAGTTTCCCCTTCTAGGGATAAAACGGCAATGAAATGACATTACGCTTGCCTCCATATATCGCAAATAATAATTTCAAATTTGAAAATAATGATTTGAATAAAATTAAAAATTTTCAATAAAAAAAATCAAAAGCTTCCAAATATAGTAGATGTATACTTTTTGTGATGTTCTTTATGAAAAATATCTATAAAAACATTGTTAAGAATCACACTACGATTTTTAATTAATCGCTCAGAGTTATCTTTTTTATCAAAAATAAAAACAAAATTTTCAGTTGTTACTTTTTGCTTGGAAATAATGACAATAGATTATACTTTCTGAAGACAAATAATTAGAAAACTCAGAAATATATTATTATCATTGATCGGAAATCTTAAAACGTCAAAATAATGATTAAATAACTTCTTTTTTATGAAACTCATAATGATTACGTTCCCTGCTTGTATTTGAGGTAAACAATATTTTTCACAATCTTATGTGAAATTCCGCGATGATAATTTTGTATACACATGTTTAACCCTCTATCTTCTTCACGTATGGATTTTTTTTATATAATATTGGACAATGTTAATGAAAAAACAATCACTTGTTCGGATAGCAAGTCTACAATATCAGGTATCATGAACATAAGGAACAAATCATCCCTTATTTCAAGCATACGGAGCATATTAATTGAGCATCAAAATAAAGTCAAAACAATGTGGATTCCTGGCCACGTTGGTATTAAAGGGAACGAGCTTGCCAGCCAAAAAGCTAAGACTGCAGCAATGGAACCGTTGCACACATTTAATTGTATGCTGAAGACGGACATCTACGGACTAATTGAAGCAAAAAGAACTGAGGCATGGAGAACAGTGCAAGACCATTGTGCAAGCTTAAATACAACTGGCACTAAACCCAACTATCAAGCCATCTGCCGTACCAAGGACATCACTGCCTTCATCCGACTTCGCATTGGACACACAATCGGTACACATTCCCACATTTTAAATGTTGAGAGGCCACCTCCCTGCCCCTACTGCACCCTGTCAACGTTAACAGTTAAACACCTTTTCGACGACTGCACGCATTTTATGAATCTCAGGATAAACGCTAAAAAAAACACTTTTTTCATGAATTTATTGTAGCGAAACGGTTCAAGTCAGTTTATTAAAAGTTGTTGCATATTATAAAGTAACATTTCAAGAATATTTGATAAAATTTTCATGAAAAAATATTGCAAAATGAGCGAATGAGAGCACATTTACGTAGACGTCTTTTCAAACATTTTACATTTTGCAGTAGCCAGCATATCTCAGCGTAAAATCATTTGAAATCAAAAAAATCGAATAATTTAGTTAAAGTATGAGTTAAACTTCCCCCCAACGTTTATTTTGACGATTTATTTTCATTTTCAGCCATTTGGTAGTCGTTTGAAGTAAAAAGTGATTTTTGACGAAAAAATGCCGCCATTTTGTAGGTGTAAAACCACCTTAATATAAAAAAAAATGGCGAAAAAAAAACGTTGGGGAGAGGTTTTTTATATGTAAAATATGTGTGCAAAATTTCAAAAGGATCGGTTGAGTAGTTTTAAAATGCCAATGACTACGCACTTTAAAAAAAAAAGGTTCGAGAAAACCGCGTTTAAAGTTTGTAACGGACCACGCGCGCAACTGCTGCGTCTCGGCAGATGTTTGAGATGTTAACTTAAAAAGTTTTGCTCGGATTGACTTAAAATTTTAACACGGTATTTTTGAAATGTTTTACTACAATAACATGCAAAAAAAAAAAAAATCGATATTTTCGGGTGTACGCACGGTTTTTGGTCGGTCATGCATTGTTTTGTTAATAAGCAACCAAGTTTCTCTTACTTTTTTCGCAAAGTAACGCACATACGCTTCATTCGGTGCTTTTCTTCTTCCCATTGCCGTACGTAATTTTCGTACACATTCTGCAACATTACCATGATTTTCAAAGTAATGTCGCAATATTTCCCAGCGTTCTTTGAGCGTATACACAACCATTTTCGTTCAGCGGAAGAATAAAACTAATTTTCTGTCAAATCAGATGACAGCTAAGTGTTACCATTCTTCAAATAATACCTAGTTCAAATCCGTAATGATACAAGACTGGTCTGTGAAGTAAACGAGCCATTGCAAAGAAAATAAGGCATACAATTATTATAAAATTTTCAATTCAATTTGCATTACCTCTAATGTGCATTTAGAGAGCTTCTGCACGAAATAATTTCCATTAAGGCCGTAAATGCAAATTAACGCTGCAGACTGTCTTAACTAAAGCTAAAATTATGTTATATTATATAAAAAAATATGTTGAGTACAGGCAATGTCATTTACTTCGGAATTGCTTTGAATCAAAAAATAATTATTTTAAACTTTCGCCACGATGGGTGACGCTAGGGACTAAAGTGTGGTCCCCTTTAAATGATTTAAATTATTTTGGCAAAGTATTTGCATAGCTATTAATTTAACCAATCATTAAGTTTTGATAAATTTCCCTGAAATAACTATTTTCTAATGGAAGCCTGCCTTCCATATCAGTTAACTGGATTTATATTTATATTTCTTCGTTTCCCTCTTTTTTACTTTTCATCTTGAGATATGTATGTGAAAGGGAGGCAAATTGTTTTGAACAGTTATTTATTTATTGAACGAAATCAATTAGCAAAAATTATGTAGGGGAAAATTACCAGAGAAACGTTACAAAATGCCGCAATCGCTAGTAAACAAGAAATTATTTGTTGCTTTTGCACTCGTACTGATTGCATTTTCAATAGAAGTGAAAATAATTGAAACTGGAAATTTTGTAGCGAATTGCAATGATTGCAGTGACATGTGGCAGCGATCATAGGGAAATATTCGCAGAAGGGGGTAATTTGTAATTAGTGTGGTTGATATGTTTATATCCATATGTACTGCTTTAATCGCACTAGCAAGGGAATTATTGAAAGTTTTGACAATTTATTTGTTTCTCATTTAATTTGCATAATTGTTTTATGGAAATTTAGTTCATTCTCTTACAAGAACTATGGAGATGCATATTTCATATCTTGTGGAAATTAAAAAAAAAATGTGCAACAAAGTTTCATTAATATTAAAAACTATTTCATAAGAATTTTTAAAAAAATTTCGCATATGCAGTTTTATAGCCCATCAAATTTTTGTATAATAAAAAGCTAGCGGCGAATTTAAAAAACTTCGAGCATTTGTTCTATGAACTAAATGCATAAGACCGCCATCAAAAAACAAAAAAAAAAATTGCCAAAAACCAACGGGATTTTAGAGTCATTTCAAACTTCACGCCAAAATTCAATTTTTCATCATCATGGCACTATCATAAGCTTTTAAGCTGCATGTACACGGCGGAAACATCAATTTTGTTTTTGAATAATTTTACTAAATGGAAAAAATCATTTTGAATGATAGACACCTGTATTTTGATCTTTGCGCACTCCATTGCTTGTCTGTTTGTATACTGCAGCTGTCTAGTGACAAATATGATTGATACACCATGACACTTCCAAAAATTATAAATCTTTCGGTTGCGTGGTTAATTTTGCGCCACTTTGTACATCTGCTGTAAGGTAAGGCAGGCTCTCATCAATCTCCCTAGGAAATGTGTTTATCAAACATCAAAGAATAATTGCCGCGCTTTGAATTTTGACGCGAGCTTTCGCTACGATGCCTAGCGCTGCTTGGGATCTAATTTTAAACAGTAGTTCGGTGAAAACCCCGTGGAAATCCAAACGTTGCAAGTAGCTTACCGAGCCAAATGCATGTAGAAATATGAATGGCTGAAGCTGTTCAGTGCCCCAAAGCGGAGCGTGAATCCGTATCCTCGTAAAAAGCTCCTGTGTGATGTCTGTCGAAAAAAATTTCATCAAAAAACCTTTCGCATGATATTATTATACATGCCCAGACTCATTAAAAATTGTAGGATCTTGCAATATAAATGCACGCTGGCCCATTGCTCGTTCATTGTGCGAAAGTTTTTGGTGAAAATATATTGTACTTTGATAACAAGCCGAGGAGGCCCAGCTTTCGTCCCCAGCACAAAGTCGCTCTTCAAGGGAATTATAATGGCGGAAGCTATGCACTATCGCTGAGCTAAATGAGCGAACTTCGGAGGATAGTCAATCATAAGAGCGAAGTTGAAATCGCTATGTGATTATTGTGAATTTTATTTGATTTAATTTACTTATATTTCATTGGGTAATTCAAAAGCTTATTTAACACATTTCGTTCGTGCGGATATCTTTCAAGTTTATTAAAGGCTTGAAAAAACAAGGGCTGTTATGATGATGACTGGGGTTGAGTGGTTCTTAGATACTAGTGCCTTCCAAAATAGTTCAATAACTTTGTTCATGCTAAGAAAATATACCATTGCTTAGTTCCATGAGGCTTTGCTTAGAGTTAATCTCAAAACTCAGTTCTATCTTGAGCTCTATAGAATCTTTGGGCTATGTAACGAAAATCACTCTTTTTCAAAACCTGTGTTCACTGTTAAAATATGCTTCTTTTTCTTCTGTTGAAATATGCTGCGAACGCGAATTTGGGTTCTGAACAGGATTTCTTATTTATTTGGCCATCTTACCTACCAACTGAAAATGGAAGCATATTTCGTCCAGAGTTGACCGAAAGGCAGACTCAAGGTGTTTAGTAGGTACGAAAGTCTTGGGTATCCACTCTCACTGAAAAATTACTTTACAACCTTACGTGCTCTGCCTGCCTCGAGGAGTAGAAGGTGGCACCATTTTCATTAAAAAAAATAGTTGGTTGCTTAAACATTGATTGTTTCAATTTTCCATTCATAATATTAAAATTGCTCTCGATATCTTTTATGTATTTAAAAGCGAAAAAATCATTTTGGTAAAATTGTTCCAAGTTTTAACGGCCGTTCCTAGGATATTATGCACTGACTTATTTTTCGTTAGATTGTTCTTCTGAATTACTTACATATCTCAATAACAAAATTTGTGTGTTCATTTCCTTAAATTCAATTTCTACATTGCTATCTTCAGTACAGACATTTGATCAAATTGGGGATCACAGTCGAAATCATTCGCCAAATCGAGTTCTTTCTGAAATTTAGCATAGATTGTCAGTGGAATGTTATTTTCGGGATCGAAATCGTGAAGACCTTCATGAATTTCCGAAGAGGGGAGGCAGTTTTGGATTGTTGTTACTTCTACCTAATCCCAAGACATTTTGATGAAGTACACAGCTGCAGGCACATTTTAAATTGGCAGCTCTGAGTCTGAGTCTTCGGTTTTAATTTTTAATAACAAGCATCTTAAAGTAAGCTTTTATAAAATAAAAATTTTCAATTTTGGATTAAAATTTAATCAAGGGGTTGGTATTGCACGTTCACTCTCCTCGCATGCAGGTATGATAAATTACCAGGATTAGCTATCCAAATCAAAATTGTGAGAGTAACTTCGGCTATCGCGTCAATGGGGACCCAACAGTTGGATTTCGCTGCACATGTATTCACACACTCGTCCAATCATTGCTCAGAAGGCAACAAAGTAACTTGAGAAATGGTTGCCTTAATTTTTTTCGTATATCACCAACACAATCTCAGTTCTTTCGTAAACAAACTGCAGTCAGCTGATTCCTTCAAAATCGCTGAAATCCGGTTAACGGTTTAAGGTTGACCACACCTCTTCATTCTGTACATCGTGTCTTGCATGCAAAGGATTTTGTTGAATTTTGCCCGTTTATGAGAATTTTTTGGATTAAAAAGTCGTTTATTGCAGCTCTCTGCTTATAAGGACTGTCTGTCAGACGTAATGCGGAATTTTACTGTATATGTCACCCCTTCATAAAATAAAAATAAATAAAAAATAATTCAATCAATAGGAATCGACTTAGTTTTGAGTGTGGGGCCTCAGAAGGGTAGATGACTTTGCATGACAGAAATGCACTCTGAAGTTGCCTACCGAAGGGCTATGTGCGCCCTTTGTTTTACATTAAATGATATTTCATGACATCAGTGGTCAGTCACCAGCTATAATTAGTTTATATTTAATTTTAAGCTTTTTCTAGCGGTTCAAAAAAGTTACTGCGGTGTAAAGTAATTTTATTTAATATTTTATTTTGTTTTTCAATATTTTTATTTTACATTTAATTCCAGACAGTCCGGTCTCCCCGTTGACATCCTTGCTGCCGCTGGTCTTTGTAATCGCCGTGACAGCCGCTAAACAGGGCTATGAAGACTTCTTACGCTACAGAACCGACAATGTCGTCAATCGTTCACCAGGTTCGTATTCACTGTATGCATTCAAGTACACGCAATGATACCAAAAAATTCAAAACAAGTACACTAGCACTTATAACTTTTGGTGAAATTCAATTCTGCAATACAAATCATAATTTATCATTCACAGTAACTGTCATACGCAATGGTGTTGAGACAAACATACAATCGCAGTACGTTTGCCCGGGCGATTTAGTAGTGGTGGAGCGCGATTGTGATGTGCCCTGTGATTTGGTGTTATTACGGAGTACCGATCCACATGGCAAATGTTTCATCACCACAGCCAATTTGGATGGAGAATCCAATTTGAAGACACTGATGGTGCCGCGCGATCTACCATTAGTCGAGATAAACCAGTTGCACAAGTTAGGCACCATCGAGTGCGAGAGTCCGAAGACTGATCTATATAGTTTCAATGGTAAGCTGGAGTTGGCCGGTGGCGAGGGACGTGTGCTGCCACTCTCAGCTGATAATGTGTTGTTGCGCGGTTCGCGCGTCAAGAATACCGAATGTGTGATTGGGTGTGCCGTTTACACCGGCATGACCACCAAGCTTCAGCTGAACAGCCGGCTGACGCGTAATAAAACTGCCTCTAGTGAGATATATGTGAATCGTTTTTTGATTGTGGTGCTGGTCATGATGATTTGCATTGTGACAATGATGTACTTATTCAAGCGGTGAGTCATAATGCGAGATTCAGTGACAGGAGCTTCTGGAAGTTTGAACCTTTTCCATTTTTTTTGGCTTGTTTTGATATTGCAGTTACGAGGAGATTTTTATTATACCATCGTATACATATTTGGGTGCAGCGGCCGATGGTTATAGTGTGAAACAGTTTCTGCAGGATTACCTTTCTTTTTTGATACTCTTTAATTACCTGATACCAATATCGTTATATGTGACTATTGAGTTGCAGCGTGGTATTGGCGGTTTCTTCATGGAGTGGGATATACAGTTATATGATGAAGCGACCGACGAAAATTTCATAGTAAACACATCCAATTTGAATGAGGAACTGGGTCAGATTAACATTTTGTTTTCGGATAAAACTGGCACACTAACGAAGAACGAAATGATTTTCCAACAGTGTTCAATAAATGGGCGAAAGTATATGTTTAAGAAGACGCGCTTACTGGAGGAAGGAACTGGTGCACTGATCGATATCAACAAATTCAATGTAAGTATTTTTATTGATAACTTCAAACTATCTTTTATCAGGTAACTAAAATTAAAAATTACTATTGAAGATTGCGTGACAGGTAACTCAGAGAATTATAAGAATTACAAGTGTAGGGTGATCCAAATATTGTGGATTTCATTCAGATGGCTCCCTTGGCTAGGTTTCCAGGTAATCACTCCTTGCTCGATATTCGCCCTAAGAGCGGGAATCGTTCGCATAGCATTGGTCCGTCACAACACCCGGAAAAAAGCCTAAAAACGTCAAATATTACCACCGAGGTGACCAATTAGCATCGCGAATGATGACATGAATGTCAAATTTGCCACACAAAAGATCGATTGTGGCATGGCGCGCCATTCTGCTTATAAGAAGCTCGCCTATGTCCATGCCGTCAACTTCCGATCACACAAAATTATTTATCATGCCTCTGTAGCATTTACAAAAAACAAAGGCCATTGATCTTTCCACTCCAAAATCCACACAAAACTGTCGCTGTTTGAGGAGTCTTTAACTTCTCGACGATCACGTTTTGCTTGTTAACATAGATGCCAAGTTGAAAATGCGCTTCCTCCGAAGAGACGGTTCTTCGAGCAAAATCGTTCTCCATTTCATGCTGCTCTAAGGCCCCAACTGAGATGCGATAACGAAGCGAATGCCTTCAATTCTGAGCCAATTGGTCCCTGTAAACGAATAATACGTGGTCTCTCTGTGAAATTCGCAGCAGGCTACTGCGTGAAAGGGTGAGTTGTTGAGATCGATGGCTAGTCGTTGTTCCAGGATTTATTTTCAATAAAGGAATATTTGAGCTGCACAACATTGACTTTTGAAGTTCGCACGTTGTTAACGCGTAAAGCGATTTGTTTCAATTCTCGGATATATAGTACTGACTTTCAACTTTATTACCATAAAATCAATCAAAATCAGCAAAATTTGGACAGATGAAAATTTCTTAGTGCGGATTTTGTAAATAACGGGTGATCAATCATGAGGTGCTTTTTTCAATAGTTAAAAAAAAAAACAAAAATGTAAATTATGTTCAAAACGTTTATTTATCATTTGAAAGGACATTCTTTGACATTTAATTTTTGAATATGACTTCATTCAAATGTTGGCCGCAACTACGCTTAAGGTGGTCCATTCTGAAGGTCCAATTTTCAATCACTCGTTCGAGCATTTCGACTGGTATGTCGTGAATAACACGCGTAATGTTGGCTTCCAGAGCTTCAATCGTAGCTGGTTTATCAGCATAGACCTTGGACTTCACGAATCCTCAAAGAAAAAAGTCCAAAGGTGTGATATCACAAGATCTTGGTGGCCAACTCACAGGCCCTAAACGTGAAATCAGCTGCTCTCCGAAATGACTTCTCAATAAAGTCATTGTTTCACGAGCTGTATGGCAAGTGGCTCCATCTTGTTGAAACCAAATGTCGTAGAGATCATTAGATTCAATTTCAGGTAGCAAAAAGTCCGATATCATGGTACGGTAGCGAGCACCATTCACAGTTACGTTGCGGCCATCATCATTTTTGAAAAAATATGGACCGATGATTCCACCAGCCCATAAACCACACCAGACCGTTGTTTTCTCTGGGTGTAAAGGTAGCACTTGAACCTGTTCTGGTTGCTCTTCATCCCAAATACGGCAATTTCGCTTATTGACGTAACCATTGAGCCAGAAATGCGCCTCATCGCTGAACAAAATTTTGCTCGAAAACAGCGGATCTTCTTCAATCTTTTCAAGAGCCCAATCAGCAAAACGGTGACGTGCAGGAAGGTCATTTGGCTTTAGTTCTTGTACAAGCTGTATTTTGTATGCTTTTAAATGAAGATCCTTCCGTAAAATTGACCAAGTTGTTCCATACGACAGTCCAAGTTGCTGAGAACGGTGCCGAATCGATTCATCGCGGTTTTCACGTACACTCTGTGCTACTGCCGCTATATTCTCAATGCTTCTTGCTGGACGTAGTCTATTAGGTGGAGAATTATCCACCAATGAATATTCGGATTCAAATTTGTTGATGGTATGTCGAATAGTGTTTAAGGCAGGCCGATTATGTTGACCATAATGCGGTCTAAGCGCACGAAAAACATTTGTCACAGAACGCTGATTTTCATAATACAGTTGAACAATTTGTAGACGTTGTTGCGGTGTGAGTCTTTCCATGATGAAATGCCAAACGCTGTTCAACAAATCCACGATGACAGTTTGCCGATCTGTAAAAAAAACGCAAATGAAAAAAACTCCTCTTAATTGATCACCCGTTACTATACAGCGGATACGATTGAGTCTCCCATCTAATTTTTGAAGCTTTTGGCGTTGCCTTAATATAACAATCTATAACAATCTACCTTCTATTCCTTATTTCTGAACTTTTCTGAATGATCGCCTTCATCGCTTTCATATGGTGAGTGGTTTACAGTAGAGTTGCGAATTGAGTATATGAGTCGTGGGGAGGTCACCAGTAGATAAGTTCCATCAAATGCACAGCGAAACCTTCCTGGCCGGCAATTTACACTTTGCGATCATTTGAGACGGCCTTTCGCCATTTCACCACAATCTTTTTCGGAAGTTGAGACTCATTCAACGCCAGTTACCATTAATTTCAAAAATTCGTTGAGATTTTTATAGTTCAGCAGAGACAGCAATTTCGCCCTGTAGGTTCCTTTACAAATGGTTCCAAACTTTCAAAGTACGTTAATTCTTGTGCAAAAAGTTAAGAGTTCAGACGTCTTCTTGATCGGTCTCGTCGGTTTCCATTGCTTTATCAACATTTTCAACGAGTAGTCTATTAGAACGTGACTCGCTTTCGACGTTCGTATTACCAGAAATTAGTCGTTGGAACCCCTGCTTTGTTGTGCATTCGAGACTATATTGAACCCATAAGCAGCATACATTGCTTTGCTCCAACTTTTCATCTTCGTGTTTGTTGTACTGTATATTTAGCCACATGCAAACCTTGGATCGCTTACTCCATTGTAACAGTGTTTTAGTATTCTGAAAGAATCAAATATTTAGGCATTGAGACTAAAAAAAATAATTAGTTGAAATCTCCATCTTGACTAAAGGCCACGAGCCATGCAGATCACCTCAATGTACAACCATTACAAAAAATAACATAAAACAAGCATAAAAATGCTGCATAAAGTGCTATATAACGGAACAATTTTTAACAGCATGTCTCTAGCAGGTATTCTGGAAATGTGCGGAATTTTCGATTCATAGACTTTGGAAATCTGCTTCGACAGAAAGTTCTAAGTGGACCTATTTGATCGGGCAGTTTGAACAAAAAAACATTTGGACTCCAGATATATACTCTGGTATATAAATGAGCCAAGAATGGATAAGAGAATCGGGAGAGGGATATATGAACTTGGAAACAAATTTAGATGTCTAATAACTGAGCGAGCAAGCTCAGAGTGGAAGAAGTACTGAGATATACTCGACAGTTTTGTTTAGTAGGACGGATATGATGTACATAGTTCCGCAGAGTCATAGCTCATTGGTGACTTAACCGATAAAAAGAGGCTGCAAATCAGATGCACCGGTTAGGTACACAGAATATCTCTGCTATGTCACGAGAATCTCTAGACGTCTGACCACATCCTGTATAAATGTCCCATCTTGGCAGAGAACGACTCCAACATTTTTACTTTTGTGTGGAAGAACTCCTTAGTAGAAATGCATTTAATTTATTTTCCTGGAACATGTTCGCATTCAGACTGACGAATTCATGGGAAATTATTGGTGATTGGTGATACAAAAAATCTTGTAGGTGCAGTGTACCTTTAATTCGCTCTACAAAGTTATTTGTTGGGTTTACAGCTAAAAATACGATTTCTTAATGCAGTACTACAAAAGTGTGTGCCCAAGTTCTCTTATGGAAATTGATATAGGTACTCCTTCTAGCCTCCGTAAATTTTTTCATTCATATCTTTCTAAAACTCTATTTTCAGAAAGATCACAAGAACTTTTTCGAAGCATTGGCCATATGTCACACGGTTCAAGTAGCGGGCGATGCAAGTGCCAATGGTGCAAAAGAAGCTGAAACGCCTGACAAAGAGACTGATGGCAAGAGTGCGCTCGCAAAAATGTATTCCATTTCCGACATCACCGAAGAGAGTAGCAATTCTAGTCAACAAAGTAGTGTAAATTTCGATAACAAGCAAGTGCTGGAAACATCTTTGTCCAATAATCCAAGTGGTCAAATTCATAACAGCATCAATTCCAACGGCATTACCGGTCACACAAATTCTACCAGCCCAAATGGCTCGATTGCTACAAATATGACATCTGATATAAATCCACTACTTGACGAAACCGATAAAGTCGAGAAACGCAAACGTCCATTAATTGTTAAGCGCAGTCCAAATTTTACGCGCGCTACATCGAGAATACAGCCAGTCATGTCGTTACCACCACAACTGTCAAATGGCGCTGGGTGCACGATAGAAATGGTAAGTCGTGCCACAGACCCCAATTTACTGATGGTAACAGATTCACGGCCCTCGTCATTACCTTTTACGCGTTCTACATCGGCAATAGATTTGCCAGAAATAGAGGTTTTTCCGAATGCGGGCGGCCACAAACGGTCACAGTCCTATGGTGCACCAGGCGCTTATTTAACGCAACCAGGTAAGTTTGGTTGGATAGCATGATTCCCAGCAGATTTCAGCTCCCGCAGAATTCTCATTTGAAGCCGCTGAAATAATGCCATTAAACAATTCTAGTGCAACAAGGCGGAGTTGTTTTACGCACAGCCAGCAACATATCGCGTGAATCCTACGCAGCGCCTAACTTTCAACGGCAGCCCACGCTTCTGATACGCGCTGAATCGCAGCGTCGTAAGAACGAGATTGAACAGGTTGTGCAGTAAGTTTAGTAACTACTTAACAGTTTTTTCTATTTGTAACATCTTTTGAATTGCTTTTTCTTCACAATATTTCACGCAGCATGCTCGAATACCAAGCATCGAGCCCAGATGAAAAGGCACTCGTTGAGGCTTGCGCCAACTTGGGTCTAGTTTATATGGGCGATGATGATGAAGTCTTGCGAATTCGCATTGTACCGCCGCACATGGACTATTCACGTCCGTTTTCCGTTGGCAAAGTGAACGAAATGCATTTTAGTCGCTTACATGTGTTGGAATTCACTTCGGATCGCAAGCGTATGAGTGTGATTGTTAAGGATGAGAGCGGTACAAAATGGATTTACACGAAAGGTGCGGAGAGTTATGTATTTCCGTTATGTGCCAATAATCAATCGAACATTGTGTCACGTACTGATGCGCATATAAGCGATTTCGCAAGACAGGGTTTACGCACGTTGGCAGTAGCACGGCGGCGTGTTGGCGATGAGGAGTACAAACAGTTCATTGCTGGAGTGAATGAGGCAAACAGTTCGTTGGAAAATCGAAAAGAATTGTTGGAGCAAACCTATGCTAACATCGAGCGCAGTAAGTAAAATAATAAATAAATAAATAAAATGATTTTTACAACGGCGTGCACATTCCCTAAGCCTTGAACTCATTCTTGGTATATGTGCACAGAGATATGGGCCGAAGTTTTATGAAAAAGCTTTTTATTAAATTTTAAGGCATTATATACCTGAGCCATTCCATCTCAAGTGATCTAAGTACTTTGGACATTGTCATAAATTTTCCCAAAAACTGGTATATTTGAAGACTTAAGTATAAAAAGATGTAGACAGTAAAATTTCTGAAAAAAAAAAAAATTTTGAGACTAATGCTGAAAATTTCGTTTTTTTTTAATTCCCAATTTTTTTTAACTTTGAGGATAAAATATATTTTTTAACAATGCCAATGCTCAGTAATCCCTGAATCATAAAGGGATCTCCATAACTTTGCGCGTTATATTCAAATTCGCACAGCGAACCAGTGGTAATGAGCGCATATCCGCTTATAAATGTGCGTAGCGAGATTTCGTTCGATTGTGAATGCTAAGGCTTCGTTAGGCGAGTATTTTGCACTGATTTTTGCTGAGATGGCGGATTAATGTGTTCCATGAAAATCATCCCCGTAGTATTCCACATAAGGCTATTGTGATTTGACATATACTTTCATCTTAAAAAGGCGTAAACTTTGATCCCCCATAAAAAATGTTGATGTGAGCTAAAAACCGTTGTCTTCTTCTTCTTCGTCTTTTATTATAGGCTTCTTGCCTGTTTCTCTTCACGCAATATAAATTATTAATAGCGGTCGCCCCTCGGTAGGCAATGGCAAACCTCCACAGTGTATGTATTTCTGTCATGAAAAAGCTCCTCATAAAAATATCTGCCGTTCGGAGTCGGCTTGAATCTGTAGGTCCCTCTTCGGCCAAACACCCAAAAAAGGTGTAGCGCCAATTATATATATGCCTATACATACATAATATAAATTACATTCCACGTGTAAACATTTACACGTGTAAATATAAAATTCATTAAAATCATAGCTTCAATATAATAAAATAAATATTTGACATTTGATTAGCTCTCCTTCCATCGTTTTAGAGGTCTTTCCGGTGCACTTCTTCCGCTTGGAAATCCTTATTATCCGATCACTGGGTGTTTGTTATGTGGTCATTCCAAGGTCATCTTCTAGTTCGTACACGTTTAACAATGTCAGTAACTTTCGTTTCCTTCCTCATTGCTTCATTTCTTACGCAATTTGGACGACTTTTTGCTGCGATGGATCGTAAAGTTTTCATTTCTGTTGTGCACTGCATTTGTTTTTGCATTCTCAGTTCGTGCCTCTGTATATTCGGATTTTACCTTCCGTTCTTAAGCACTTATTCCTCCATATTATGTCTCTAAGGCATCGTAATACCTTGCTCCCTTGAGTACATCTTTCTCGAACTTACTTAATAATGTTGCAGTCACTGGAGATCTTCTCCCTAAGGTCTTTAAACTTTATCACTTGTACAATAACAGTTCGATCTATTTCAAGGTTGCACCTTATTGGATTTTTTGATATGACTAAGCGGTTTGTCTTTTCAGTCTATACCTCGATCTTCAGTTTATACCAGCCATCTTCTGGCAATTAAAATAGCGTCGTTCTCATAGTATATTAAGGGGATGCTTGAGAGTTGCATTCGTTAAATCTCTCATTGCTTGACCTCATTTATTACCTTGTCGATCACAACATTGAAAAGGACGGACGGATAAGTGAATCGCTCTGGCGAATTCCAGACATTCAGGGTATTCCATCAAAATATTCTCCATCTGCTTTAATTTTTGTTTTGCATCCAGTGTTTAGGTTTTTTTCGAAACGTGTTGAAGCTTAGCTTGTCAATGTATATCAGCTATTATCCCTTGGCATCTTTTACCATAATCCGTCGTCCGAACTTTGTTGTTCCGAAAACATTTAATTTTGTTGTACAGTGTAATAAATAAACCTTTAAAATTGCTGCTTTAAACTATTAATTCATATCTTTTCAGATCTCGAGCTACTTGGCTCCACCGCCGTCGAAGATGCATTGCAGGACGATGTTGCCGATACGCTGATCTCTCTGCAAAAAGCAGACATTAAAGTTTGGGTACTGACTGGCGATAAGGTTGAGACGGCACTCAACATCGCGCTCTCTTGTGGACACATACCAGCCGACGCCATTAAGTACTTTATTATCGATTGCCGTTCGAAAGAAGATATGCTGCTACATTTAAATGCACTGGATCGCGAGATTATCTTCGGCATTGGTGCACCATGTGCGCTACTAATCGATGGTACGAGTTTAAGCATAGCGCTTAGTGAAACGCCAGAAGTATTTCGCGATGTAGCGATCAAATGTACGGCTGTGCTTTGTTGCCGATTGAGTCCATTGCAAAAAAGTGAAGTAGTTTCATTAGTTAGGACCTCAAAGGCTGGTTACACAACTGCTGCAGTTGGTGATGGTGCAAACGATGTGTCAATGATTCAAGAGGCACATGTGGGCCTTGGTATAATGGGGAAAGAGGGACGTCAGGCGGCGCGTTGTGCAGATTTTGCTTTTGCCAAATTTTGTATGCTGAAGCGTTTGATATTGGTGCATGGACATTACCATACAACGCGTTTGTCCTTTTTGGTGCTCTACTTCTTCTATAAGAATATCTTTTTTATGGGTATTATGTTCCTCTTTCAATTCTATTCACTGTTCTCTTCGGGATCGGTGTATGATTCTCTGTTCCTGACGCTATACAATGTGATCTACACCTCGTTGCCGATTTTATTTATATCTCTTACTGAGAAGGAATACAGCGAAGAAACACTGATGCAGTAATTAGTAAAATTTTTTGAGTTCTTTCAATTTTTTAATAATTTTTCCCTCTCCTAGGCAACCGGAGCTTTATAAAAAGAATACGAACAACAAAGGTCTACACTGGAAGTACTTCCTTGGTTGGACCTTTTTTGCCGTCTATCACACGCTGATCGCTTTCTTCTTCGCCGAATATGTGTTTTCCAGAAACAATGTTCTTTTGAATGTGGGTCAACCGGCGGAGTTCTCTTGCTTTGGTACGCTGCTTATTGAGATCGTTGTTATTGTGGTCAACTTGAAATTGGTGTTAGAGTCCAAGTACCTGAGCTATTGGTATATAGCAACGATTGTGGGTTCCATACTATCGTTTGTGATAACTACTGTAATCTATAACGTAATCAATCTGTAAGTAAGAGTTTTATATTAAGAACAAATTTTTATTAAAATCTGGTACTCACGAGTATTTGGAAATAAGTGTCATTAGTAGGTTCAGATTATACAAACATTCAATAGTGAAGGAGTCCTAATGTGGCCACTAGGAAATATTTCATTAAGGGCAAATGATAGAGTATAAATATTCAACAAGAAAAAACACTATTAGCGAACGACTTTTAACATTTTAGTAGCTTTGACGTCTAGAGTCGTCGATGATGGCGACCAAATAATTGACTATGATTTATATCGGATGTGTTTTTAGCTGTGTGAGAACTATCGATATCGATAACTATAGTTTGACATCTGAGAATTTCAAAATATGTTAACATTTCTGTGCAGTAGAGTTAGGTAAATCAACATGAATCGTTTAACGCCATACCAACGCTTCTAAGTTATGGAAATTTACTTTGAAAAAAGAAAAAAAATAATCTGTTCGCGAAGGTCATAATACCAAAGGAACAAAAACCGCACATGACCTGGATCCTTAAAACTGGTGACGTGAATTTACTGACGGTTTACGTTACGGTATAAAACCGCAAAGATTACATTGGTATGGACATGTCCTCAGAATGAGCAGCGAAAGAACAACCAAAAAAGTTATTGAAGCGAAGCCAGACGGCTCGAAAAAGAGAGACCTACCGCGGCGAAGATGATTGCAAGTCGTAGACGATGATATACAAAAGATGAGAATCCCACAACATAATGTAGAGCGACAGCGGAAAGTAGAGATAAATGGAGGCGTATTGTAGAGGAGACAATGGTCCACCCCGGACTGTAATGCCAATATGACGGTGATGATGATAGCGACATTTAATCATAATCAGCTCTGGAGCTGATATGATTGTAGAGCATTTTTACATTTTTTCGTATACAAACCACTTTTTTCTGAGCGATTCTACGTCAAGTTGTTCAAGTAAATTGTGTTTAAATTTTTCTGAAAATGGTAAATGTGGACTTGAGTATAAAAGGGAATAAAATAAAAATTTTTTTTTTATATTGTAATTTTGAGATTTATTCATTGTTGGAAATTTTGGTATCTAGATAGTTTAAAGTCAAATATTTACGGTTCTTTTTTAATATTTTAATATTTCGTTTATTTTTCGAGGTAGAAGATACTTTAAAAATATTTTTGTTTTAGAAAAACATTAAAAAAAATTCCTAGAAAAAAATTTAAATAAAACGATTTTTGTTTCGTTGAAAAATTTAGGAGAAACATTTTGGTTTCTGTAATTTTTGAAAATTTTGATTATCTAATAAATCGAAAGATTATAAATTTTTATTCAAAATTTTTCCCGTTTATTTCTTATTATACTCATGCTAACAAATAAACAGAATTTGCAGAAAAATTTGCGATAATGCCCAAAATACAGGGGTTTTCAGTAAGAGCGCTTCAACTTTTGAACTTTTTTGAATAAAACACAAACGGTTTGACTTTTTTAACTAATTTTTTTTTTATTATCGAGTTTGAACATATACATTTAAGTATGAAATTCGATTTCTTTTGCATGACCACCGCGTGCACGTTTTACGAAGTCCAATCGTTGAACCCAATTTTCGACCACTCTTTTGCATAAATCGGCCAAAATTTCAGCAATTTCGCGTTCAATATTGGCTCTGAGCTCACAAATCGTCGCCGGCTTGTTACTGTAGACCAATGACTTCACAGAACCCCAAAACGGGACGGCTTGTTAAATGGACCGTAAAACGGCCGTAATGCTCTTAAAGTAGCAGCAACAGAACGATTATTTTCATAAAAAATTTGCACGATTTGCAATCGTTGCTCAAGTGTGTAGCGTTCCATGATGAAATGTATACTAATGAAGTTTACAAATGACAAGCGAAAAATAAAAAATATTGCGTCGTTCGCCCTCCCTATTGGAAAAAAGTTGAAGCGCACCTATTGAACAACCCTGTACTTCGTTTGTGAGAATCCCAATAAGGTCTGCGCTCCTCACTCAACGAGTGTATAGGTAAGAGTGACGCAGGCGGCTCCTTTCTCAATTTGGGAATGCCAGATAGCTTTGAACGCCGGAACACCTCTATTTCCTTTCTTTCTCTCTCTTTCTCTCTCTCTTTCTCAAAGAGTTTGTAGCATTGTCTTCGAGGCATCAGTTAATATTAATGAAACCATAGAATTATACAACGATTCCATATTACATTCTGAATAATCAATTGCTGCAAAAATCATAGACAACGTAATTAAAACTTTTCCTTTTTATTTACAGGGACTACGACACCGACATCTATTGGGCCTACAATAAGATACTATGTTCTATTCCAATGTGGCTTTTCACTATAGTCACAGTGATTGCGTGTCTACTGCCTGATTATGTGATAAGAGCTACACCGAAAGCTTTTAATTTGCCGAAACGTAGTTTTTACCCAAATAAGGGTCGTTTAATGATGAAACGACAAGCCCAGTCGACACATTTATGAGTTGGGAACTTAATGCTAACCGTAGCTAATATCGCTAAATTGTGGATTTATAGTATCAGTAGTGTAATATGCGATTTTATAGACACATACTTATATATATATGTACATATGTATTGTACATACTTAGTAGTATAAGTTTGAAAATCAAGAGACTCCCTAGCGTGTGGAGAAAATTTAAGCCATACCGAGAACTAATATATGTACATAGATGGTGTTTGTAGAGTATGAAGCTGGTGCTCTTCTAATGGATTTTGAATCACGATTGGTTCGCGTTCCTTCTCTTTGCCACTTAGCCAGACATTTTATACGGTGATAATCTAAACCCCCTTTTTCAATAGTTCCGAAAGAGGGTTAAAATTTATAAAGTAAGTTTATAAGAAGCAAAATTATAATTTATAAGCTCTATTGTTGCTTTTGTAATAGTTTGTAAGATATGCTTATCATTTATGTACCATTCAGGAGGCTTTGAGCTCGATTCTGGGCAATATTATTATTACTCTGCCTGTATCCTAAATACATCTTATGTGTTGATCCTTACGAAGACCACTCGCAACCTTGGGCTAAGAGATGAACACTTTGGAAAATGTCGTGCTCTAGAAATGCTGAAGTATTCCACAAGCCTGATGCGAGGACGTTCTGCTTCGTATTTTAGATCAAGTTGATAGTGGCTTTTCAAGGTATATAAATCAATGATTTATAATACGTGGATAATTACGTTAAATATGTTCTAGCATTGGCTTAGCCAACCTAATCTGTTTCAGCAGAGAGTTAAATGTTGACTCAAGTGCAGTGGACAATATTCTCTTAGTGCTTGGTAAAAAAAAAATTTCCAGCCATCCACAATTCTATTCCAATTCCATTCCATTTTACCTGTAGTGTACGTCAGATAATCAATAAGATTTCTTAGATTGTCCCGGTTAAGTTCTATTAATCGCTCCGATACTATCTGAGAAGCAGTCAACCAGAGAAGTTGGTTGCCTATTTCCCTATTACTGAGACTCTGCCCATATTCTGCAATAGATATTCCGCAAACGGACTTTGGACCTTGTAGATTTATGACGTTGGGCTTTACATTTTACAAAGCCGTCAGCATTTCTCTACGCTTCAAACCTTTCATACTCTGCAACCCACCACTATTTTACCTTGTAATGATCACCGATTGTTTCATACGAATTTTCTAATCGTATACAAACCTCTATGTCATTTTATTTGAGTCCAATGTTTTTAGAGCAGTCTGACTTTCTAACATGAAATGTACTCTCAGTTTATTTTTTTTTTTCGAAGATATTGTTTTTGCCGACGCTACTACCGATTGCAAAAACATCAGTCTGGAATTTTATTGAGTAAGCGCACGTTGACTTTCTGAAATCTTGGCCCGAATATTAGATCTCGAGTACTTTCATCTTACAGCTTGAATCCAACTGTGTACCAACCAAACGTTAACGATTCTGCGTTAATACAGGGTTTGATTGAAAAGTAATGAGCCTTATTTTTTTAAGCAGTTTTATTAAACCTTTTGGCTTATACAACTAATATTCTTCAAAATAGGACCCTTGAGTGTCAATACACCGCTGGTAGCGGCCCTTCCACTGCAGGAAACATTTTTTAAACTCATCCGCCGGAATCGCGGTCAATTCGGTTTTCATAGTTTTTTGGATCGCCTCGATGGAGTCGAACCGCCTTCCCTTCAGCTTTCTTTTCAGGTGCGGGAACAAGAAGAAGTCCGGAGGGGACAGGTCTTTGGAAACAATTTGGCACACACTTTGCGCATTTCAAGTTTTCCGGTCACGATTTCCCGCACATTGTTATAAGTTAAATTTAACTCTTCACTGATCTCACGTAGACTAGCACGACGGTCAATGTTCAAAAATTCCCGAAACCGGTTCACACCTTCGTCTGTTTGCGTCGTCGAAGGCCTTCCAGATCGACGTCCTACCGGCCTTCCTTGAACGACTTGTGCCACCGTTTTACCTGGGCACTGGACAGAGATTGGTCCCCTTAAGCCTCCTTGAGTAGCCCAATGGTTTCGGTACTCGTTTTGTTTAGCTTTTCGCAAAATTTGATAGAGTAACGTTGCTCCAACGATCGCTGCATTTTCGCCACTGCAAAATCCTAACACACTTTTAAAACAGCTTTCACGCGCGATCATTTTCCCCAATCAGCCGATTCGGCTGATCGCTTGGCAGACGCTCCGCGCGGGAAGGCTCATTACTTTTCAATCAAACGCTGTAGTTAGTATTATCGCTACTCTGTGATAGCGAGAAATCGTAGTATTGCTTCTTTTCGTCTTGCTTCCTCTCTCATTTATTCTCAAAAAAGATCATTACATTTGGAAAGTAAAACCCTGAGCAAAGGTTTTGAAAGATAATTTCATTTAATCAAGGCTTTCAAAATTTAATGGCGGATTTTTTTAGATTGGCTCCAATTATCGCGATAACGGTAGTTAAAAATTTCCTTTGGGATTTCTGCGAGCTCATTTTGAAACAACCTTACATCATAAAAGACCTCTTCGATTCGCCAAGCGTTAGCAAGTGGCGTTAGTTAGTTGTTGCTTCAACTCATTACTTGTAATATTCGTGCTCGGTCAACACTCTTTGTGGTCTCGTTCTCAATGTTTGGTTAATTCTAATATACATCAAAAACTATATTAATAATGGAGAGGTGTTTGAATACGTCCCCGTCAATAGAGAATTTGAAGCAACAAAAGTTTCCCGTGGTCTAATGAATCTTGCCTAATATCAGAAAAGAGATATTTGACAGTATTGAAAGAAGTGAGTTATACTAGTTTCATGAGATATAACCACACTCGATAGTGGCGAATCTTTGTTATTGCTTTCACATACAAATTTTTTGTCAAGCAAGCAGAACCCAAACATAGCGAGCAGAGAAGTGGCGAACCGAAGGCACCAAAATTTTGAAACAAAAACCATTTAAGTCTTAATGTATGTACACGCATAGATGTACGACGGAAAAAATTGCAATGTATTGTAATGTGTCTTTTATTACATTTTTTAATTTTTTGTTTAACAAATTTACTTAAATTTTAACTTTTTCGTAGATAACTCTCTTAGTTTTAAGGCTGGTCTGCTAAAATTTTGCATAGAACTGTTTTTAAATATAGCTTCATCTTCCAAGATCGAATAATTTTAGCATATGATGTAAAGTTGATTCTCAATGAGCCTTAAGTAGCCCAAGGCACATTTTCAAATATCGTTGCCTCGAAAACTGAAGCCAATCTGACAAAACGGTGAACACCATTGAATGAACAAAATCCCTATTAAGCACACTTCACTTTTAAATTTTCTCCAAATAAAATGTGTGAAAATACGAGCATAGTATTTTCGGTTCATCGTTATTTCAATACTTCTGCACTTTTCGTGCAGCCAGAGTGACTAAGTTGTCATTGCTAGCGAAGCCAACAATAATGAAAATTCATTCGTATTTGAAGGTTAAGTGTTTTACAAATATTTTATTTTTGTTGATTTCTTCTTTTAAACTATTTTTAATAAATTTTACAATTTTTAGCACCAAAGCTCATAATTCAAGTATTTTGTGAAGCGAAATAATTAAAAAAAAGTTCAGTAGGGCCATTTTGTTAATAACGTACGGAACTAAAGTTTAAGTTGAGTTATTAACTCAAAACAGTTTAGAGCAGTCCTCAATTGCACTCCCATTCCGAATTGTGAAAGAAGCGCAACAACAGGCAGCAGGGCGACATGTCAGTAAAGTTCGGAACCAGAACGATGAATTTACCTTCATTGAATCAAAAGCCGATGCCATAAAATACGACAAAAATGATAGAGAAGAAGATTGCGCCTTCCGAATTCGCCGTATCGTAGTTCATCAATGAACAAACAAAAGGAAGGGAAATTACTTGTTTGTGAAGAGGAAGAGTAGACGAAAGCATGGAAACAACAAAACACAAGAAATTATACGCACGCATATATACTTTCTAGCCACGGCGTCTTCCACATTAAAGAGCAAAAAACTGCATTTGGAGGCTTTACATTCATTTGTGCTTTAACCATTTAGGACGCGGTACTTCGTTTGCATTAGTTTGATTTGTTTAAATCTTACAAATACTACCAAGCCATACACTAACTTTTCACAAACACGCAATGTCTCATGCTTTTATTCGTTTCTTTTGTATTGTTGTTTAATAGCGCCACCTTCAGTACTCACTTCGCCTTGATCAGACGACGCTGCAGTCGACGCAATTGTTTTCTCTTACTTTCGACTTCGACTTAATCACACGCCATAGGCAGATCACCGCTATACGCGACATGAGTGGCAAAGTGGTTCGCAGCAATCGGTGCAGTCGTACTAGTTGTGAACCAAAAATATATTTTACGCATACTAGTAAAGATTTTCCCAGCAGGGGTAGTCAATGCGTATTTGCATCTGTATAGTATTATTGACTCTGTAAAGTGTATTCACAAAAGTTTTAATTGTAAAATTGTAAAGACATAGTATGTAAGTTTGTCACCAAATATAGATGCATAAGTTTTATAGTAAGTATTAATTAATTTTTAATACATTTTTTAGTACGTATGTATTTTTGCTTTACAAGACATTATGTATGCAAGAATTCTTTGTATGCTAATTTATGCCATGACCTTTTCACATACTCGCTTATATGTATGTATGTGTTATATATGAAAATTGAAAAAATAGTTGAAAATAATTTATAAATAAAAAAACATTACAAAATCGACATGAACGCATTTTTATTTATATTTTTTTATTTTACATTTTTATTCATAACTAATTAAATTAGTATTGGAAATATTAATGTGTCCTTATTGACGAATAAGTGATGGAATTGAGCAAAAATATTCCGAGTGCATAATTCTCAAGAAATTCCTATCATGTCAAATACACTATTAAATGGTAAATTGTAAATGTATTAACAATATTGAAGGTAATATATTTTTTTCTTTTTGTCAATAAATATAACAAGTAAAATTGAGAAAATTTTGTAAATGCAACACATTGATTGCATACACACGAAATTATTAGGTACATGTGTATATATGTGTGTATGTGTGTATGTAGATTTTATTAGCAATTTTTTAGTTTGAATTTTTAATGCTTTTCTGATTTAATTTTGTACAATAAGATTTTTATCGTTACATGAATTAATTGATTTTATTTCATTATTAAAATACTTAGTAAAATGAGCGCAAGTGCATGCATATATAAGTACGTATGTATGTGTGTATTTGTAAATATTGATTGTTTTAGAGTACATTGTTGCAAGTTTCCTGTAAAATTCGTAAATACAACACGCGAAGTTTCAGTTTGGATTTGATTTTAGTTTTTAACTTAAGTGATTTGATTATTATTTTGTTTTTTTTTTGTTTTTTGCATTATTACGCACACATGTGTGTGTGTATTTTCTCCATGCACTTTACTTTTCTACCTACAAATGCTTCACAAAATATATTATATATATGTATGTATTGTATATGTGCCTTTCTCTGCTATGGCTTACACGCTAACAATTTAGCTCTTTGCACTTTCGTTTCGTTACTTCAAGCATTTCGTATACCCTGAATTGGTTAGTTGCTAGGTATCATTTCATCAATTACTTTCGTGCATTCGTACATTCGTACATTCGTATTTGTTTTTCTTCAATTTTTCCTAACTACTTTTACTGATATGATTGCGCACTACAAGCAAAATCAGGTACACTTTGCCATTGCCAAAGTGTCTAACACTTTTTCAAAACATAATAGCCTATAGTAAAAGAATTCAAAGAGTCAGTAACAGCCTAACAGTAAAATGGTAAAATGCCAAAACTTCAACTCCGCTGCCGACTTTTAGAATATCTTTGCTATTCGTCAAATCCTGCATTTAAAAGCAGTGAGCCAGTTGAAATACCTATAGTTTATCAAAGTAAATGAATTTTGTTTTATAATTTATAGTTCTGACCAACAACTGAATGAAGTAAGCTTTGAAAAGATTTCAAAAATGTTCAACTACATATTTGGTATAATTGTGATTTGGGGTACTCAACTAAAAAAAAACATGGAAAATAAAATTCCCGAAGTACGCCTAACTGGAGTTCTGATACTAGATTTCTATTTTCTTGTTAGGTAAATTTTGTTTCAATATACAAATTAAACATCCAATTTTGTTTCTGAATAACTTTTTACAATCCTTGTCTCTTTCTGCCTGCCTGCTTCACAAGTGTCTTACTGATGTACGTCGCTACTTGCAAAAATTATAAATTCTATTTTAGGGTGTATAATTTTGCGCACCTTGTACAATATAATATACTTTAATATAATATCCGGTACTTTACTAAGCGCGCAGGTTCTTCTTTGAGTATTTTTTCTTTTTCTTTTTTGTTTTGCCTGCCAAGGCGAAGACCAAAATAAACAAGACTAGCATCTTAAAAATGTTTTTGATGGCAACATGCGTTTTTTAATGAGTTTGTGCGTTGGAAGTTACATCTCTAGCTGACTTCCAGTGAAAGCTTGGTGACATTCGGTTCTGTGGAAGCGAAGATATTGCGTCTAAAGCGTCAGTATGTTTGTGTCATCGGTAGAAAAATGAGTTTCGAACAAAGAGCTAATATCAAATTTTGTTTTATAAATCGGAAAAACAATTACCGAAACATTTGAATTGATGAAAAAAGTGAATGGCGGCGATTACACGTTTCAGATATGGTTGTGAGGACATGAATGACAATGAACATACGGGCCTCTCAAAATCAGTAATCACCGAAAACTCTATCCAAATTGTTCGTAAATTTATGAAAAATGAACCGAAATCATCGTTGAAATTCATGGAATCGGAGTTGAACATCTCCAAAATATCGATTTAATTGATCATTTGTGCTTACGAAAGCTCTGTGCACGTTTCATTCCGTACAAGTTAACTGAAGAACAAAAATTTCACAGAATTCAACATTCGAAAGACCTCAATAAAGAGGCGAGAAAATACGAGAACTTCCTTTGCAACATAGTAACTGCTGATGAAACGTGGTGTTTCCAGCATGAACTTGAAACTAAGTGTCAAAGTGCCGAATGGGTGGCCCCAGACGAGCCACCTCCCAAAAAATCGTGTTTGGAGAAGTTAAAAATCAAGTCGATGCTCATTTGTTTTTACGATTCCAAAAGAATTGTCCACAAGAAGTTCATGCCAAAAGGCCAAACCGTCAATGCAGTATTCCATCTTGGCGTTTTGAAGCGTTTGTTGCATCGCATTTGTCGAATTCGCCCTGAATACCGCGAAGGAAGAAGTTGGCGCTTATTGCATGATAATGCACCATCTCATCGATCCACCGGCGGGTATTCGCCAGGCATTGTACCTTTGGATTACCATCTGTTCCGATCAATGCAGTCAGCCCTTATTGTAAAGCGGTTCACTTCTTACGAGAGCATCGCAAACTAACTTAATGAATGAATCAAGTCAAAAGAACTCGAAGTTTTCGTCAGAGGAATCCGAATCTGAAAAATGGAGTAAAGTTGTAGCTTCCAATGGCACATACTTCACATAATATCATGTATTATTTAATTCTTTCAATAATTCGTCACTTTGGCTAAGAAAGGCCGGACACTTATTCCCATACCCACGCAGACTCAACCAATCTGCAATCAGATATTGATAACATTTTGCTTGGTGTCGTAAAAATAAACTATATTTAAAAGAAGTCTTTTCAAATCTCTTTCTGTGCATCTCGTTCTATTATCCTACTTCCTACCATTTAGGTGCCTCTCGGTTAACCAGCATAGGTGAAATTTCTGACCTACATAGGTGTTGGATTCGACTCGAAATTTTGCTTTTAAAGCCAATTCAATTACAGCATTGCAAAATCTTATGTAACATCAATAGACTTGAAAGAATTCAAATAAACTCCTCTTTATAAAACCGTTTCAGAATCTTGTTTTTTAGAGGTTTTGGGGGTACAGGGGATATTTTATAAGTAGTTTGTGTTGTAATCTACGAGGTCTACAATGTCTACTAAGTCATTTTAAAAATACAAGCTAAACTGATGGTAGCGCAATGTTATTATTCACCATAAAAAACATCAAAAGTTTAACAATATTGTTAATAAAAAATCGAAAATTAGGAGCAATTTTTTTTTTCAGCAAAAATCAATGATTTATAACGGTGAAAAAAAAAAATGAATATATATAGATAAAATAATAATAATAAAATCCCTTAAAAAATATTGTATGGCACTTCAAAAAAAAATTTTCCAAAATTGTTGTTAGCCAAAGCAATCTGCTTAAATTAAACTAAAAAATAACTCTTAAAATTTTAATAAATTAAAATTTTTTTTTGTTGAGCAAAAACAAAAGGCTTAAATTAAACTAAGAAACGTTCTTAAAAATTAAATAAAATTAAGCAAATCATAACATAATCAATATGTATTGTAGGGGCAAAAATTTCTGAAATGAATTTTTTTTTCAAATCCCAATACCTTCAAGGCAAAGCTGTCGTAGTTACTTTAATTCGAAATTTCACTCCCTTTGAAATATCCTCATTTTATTTTTTCACCAAATTATTACACTTTTCGACGAAATTCAAAAATGAAGCAGTTTGACTGAAGCGTGAAAATAGATTGTTAAATGAGAATGAAATATGCGAACTAAAAAAATGTAAATAACATGTTATATGTATTTATGTGAAATTGTGGAAATTTAAAAGAGTTTTTTCACTCTAACGTTAAACACTTCATATATTCCGTAGTTTTGAATTCATTCCAACTTAAATTGACCAGTGTGCATAGACGTCGGATCTAATGGATCTCTACCTATGTTTCCTCAAGGGATCATTGGACGATATGTAACGTTTGGAAGCAAATTCGGTGAGTCCGTTCATAAATGATGCAAAATTGGATGGAACGTTTTGGACTTTATTCATTCCCTAAATTGGAATCACTACAGATAACTGCCGAGGCAGCTGCTATTAAAGATGTAGTCGACTGCTTGCTGACTAGTGTAATATCCTATAAAGGGGGGTACACATTTATTTTGATAGCCAAGCGGCAATTAAGGCTCTAGTTTCTCTTTAGGTCATGTGAAGTTTTCGCTATCCAGTTAAGGTGGGTTCCAACTCACATGAATATCGCAGAAAAATACAGAGCACACGAGATTGCTAGAGCATTCTTGAAATGTTCTCTCCGTGCAAAGAGACATGAGACTAACAAAGCCACATCTATTGTGAGTTCTGGTGTTCTTAATCGCACACTTTTCATTGGGAATCCATGTGGGGTGGCTCAACATAACTTGGATATCCTTTTCTAGCAGCTTCTTGGAGTATAATGAAGTCAAATCAACTCAGCACTCATCAGCTGCTAAATTTTTGCGAGGCTAAGACTCAGACGTCATAGCTCTCACGCATGCCACAAGAGTTATCAAGCGTGAATATTTGCAACGTCATGATATTTTATTATCAGCTCACGTCTATTTGGAATCCTTAATTCATGATAGTCCCTGTTCGAATATATACTTTGTTTCTAACCTCCTGTACTTATCTTTTTCGCCGCCCCAGCACTGTGTCTTTAATAGTAAATACCAGAATGGATGACTGCTTTACTTAATTGTCAAATGTGTCTTTTGGGGCCACACTATCAGGGTTTCCTTGGGAATTTAATCTAATCAAATCTAATTATACTATTATAACGCAGGAAAGCAGTATCCTAATGTTTGAAAGAAAAATATTTGTTTAGAAAAGCTGATAGGCGAATATATGTATGTGTATCAGAGTTTTCAAATCTTCCTACTTATGATAATTGATAGGAAATTGTGTGACTGCTAAAACTCGAACGCCAAAAGCTAGTCTTACTGTCGTCAGTGCTTGATCCGAAATCTGCACTCCTTTGGATATATTTTCTTTCTTAGGCCCCCAACAAACGTTTGACTGAGTATCCGGGCACTGAATAAACAAAGAGTATTAAGAACAAGCAAATACCGCACAACAGCAGTGCCTTGAGAATAGCCCATTTGTAATTGTGCCAGACGATGTAGCGTATAGATTTGAGCGGATTTAGGAACCACATGAACGAGGCGTCGGGGCGGCTATAAAGAATTTAGAGATGGAAAAAGAAATAATATTTGTAAATTTATGAAAACTAACTTATAATATAAATTTAGACTCACTTTGGTTTCTCCAGCGGATCCGGTTCACTGCGCCCATAACCCGCGGGGTTCTGTTCGGCTTCTTCCTTTGTAAGCAAATGGAACTCTGCTTCCACCTTGCCGGTTAGCTCCATTTCCTCATTCTGTTTCTTCACATAGAATGGCCACCAACCACGCACCCGTTTCTGCTTGAAAATATTCACCGTGGGCAATGCCGTATCTGACTTGAGCATATCCAGCGTGCAGAGTTTAGAAGTTTTGGCGCCACGCGGAAAACGATTCAGATTGAAAGAAATAGCACCTGTTGAAAAAATAACTGATCATAGCAAAAGTCTATAAAAATTATAATCCATGTATCGGTAACGTACCAAGAAAGTCATCAGCAGAGAAGTGATCCGCATCCCATACTTGTAATTCCAAACGTGCTGGTATTTTTACCTCCGTCTCATCCCAACTGAATAGTGATTCGCGTCTTGAGAGCACAATGCGTTCCTCAGCCGCCAAGTATTCGAAGGGGAAGATGAAACGCCAATTGAAGTTGCCTTCGCCGGTGAGCGAACGATAGTGTATATCTGTAGATTGCATATCCTGCGGACCTGTGAGCCAGCTGGACAAGAAAAAATTAAAAATTGTGTATGTTATTAAAATTGACGATTCAAAGTTATATGTATGTATATTAATTAATAGATTTATAAGTATTGGCTAAGGCAGAGTGAAGGCTAGTTGCAGAGATGAGAAAGGTGTTTACATTCTGTCAAAAAAATATCGGGAATGGTTCATTTAAAAAGTGCGCCTTACACATACAGTATGCCTACTTTTTTTTTGCTGGAATGTTGGTACAACTATCCTCTATAGTGTCGCAGAGTGTGAGCGAGATTTGTCAATTAGTTTGTTTTTGGCATTTAATTATATCAGTCAACCGCAGATGTGCTCTGCGATTTTCAATAGATACAAATATCGAACAAAGAATTTGTCTTAAATTTTGTGTGTTTGAACGAGATTTCGTGTGCCGAATCGTTGAAAATGTTGCAGAAAGCCTATGGCGAGTGTGCTTTATCAAAAACACGGGTCTACGAGTGGTATATGGCTTTTTCAGAGGGCCGAGACGGCATGGAAGATTTGCCCCGATCTGGTCGCCCATCAACGTTTTCAACGGATAAAAACATCGACAAAGTCAAGGAAATGGTATTGGAAAATCATCATTTAAGTTTGAGGGAAGTAGCTCATACCCTTAGCGTGTCTCACAAATCCATTGGCAACATTTTACACTATCAAATGGGCATGAGACGCGTGGCTGCTCGATTGTTCCAAGAGAGTTGAATTTCTTCAAAAATCTCATCGGAAAAAGGCGGCTGAATGGCGCTATCCACATGAACCGCTTTGAGTCGATAGAGGTCATTAATGAGAATTCGCTGAAGGAGCTGAAGAAGATCTCTTCAAAAGCGTTTAAAAGGTGCTTTGATGACTGACTAATCGTTGGCATATGTGTATTGCTTCGAATGGAGCATATTTTGAAGGCGACAGAATAAATTTTTATGATTAAGCAATTATTTTGCGTTTTACTGAACAACTCCCGATACATTTTTGACAGAATGTATATGCGTACTCTTTAAGTGTTATGACTTTCAGTGCACTAGAAATATTTTTAACTAAGCGCTAAGTATTTGTCTCAGTTTGATGGCTTGGTTGGGTCTTGCTGTCGTGGAGCATCTGGTGAACTAAATAGGATGCGGCTGTAACCCTGCTACAATTGCTCATTTGGAGGTGGCTAACATGCATGGCATGGTCATGGGCAAGTTAGGAATGTCGGTCTCAGAATCCCGTAATTAAGAGATCTTGGTGTTAGTCAAGTATTAAAGATCCCGAGATTAGTTAATATGAATCCAGGGATAATTTATAAGCCTAAGGGAGGTTAGCTGACACCAAACTATGGGGCTACGCCAGGCGAAATATCGAGAAATAAATTGAGAATGCTCACGGGTATTCAGGCAGACCGTTGTAAACTGCACAGTTATCTGCACATGATCGGGCTATGATCCACTGACTCTTGTCGTTTCTGCGGCCAATCCCAGGACACTCCAATGCTAGTTCTCCTTGAATGCAGTGCTATAGCGCGGGGGAAGTTGAGACATCTTGGCCATTTGCAGCCACAAGAAAGACACAGACGCTCAGTTCAACCCAGCTCTGTCTTAAATTTAATAAGGGAATTGGGTTTGGATGAGGCACTGTGTTGGGTAGAGGACACAAAAGACAATTAGGTCGAAGTGCAAGCCTCCGATAAATCTAAGAACTAGGGATAATTTATAATTTTTCTTATTCAAGCAAAAATGTAGGAAGGATTTTGAATAAAAATTAAAAAAATTAATTTATTGAAAGAACGTTGGCACTAATCTACATAAATTAAAAAAAAAAATACTTTTGCTAAGTTTCCGATCGTTGCTATTCGTATTAGTGTTTCTAGTCTAAAGACAAACTTCAAAAATAAGACCAAAATTATCCACCCGAGTGATATTCTTCAACTTAAACTTAGGCCAATAAGATTTAAAAAAACATTGACCTGGTTTCCGCTTGAACAATTAATTGTTTGCTAAGTTTTGTTTGAACTGAATAAATAATATTCTAAACCTTTTTACCTTTAATTTTCTGTCGGCTACCCGAAATTTAAATAAAAGTGGCTCTAAATTTCGGGATCAACAATTATCGATGGCAATGACACTTTCAGCTAACGATAGTGCTTGTTGAGCCTGCTTACCATTTATTTAAACCAAAACTTGAGTTCAGTAACTTCGGGCTTTAGCTGCAATGTAGCAATTGGGAGTTGGCTTAATAGGTACATTCGGGTTTTCATGGGTAACAGCTGGATTATAATTTATATGAAGGGCTTTGAACTAACTATTACACAGGCCTGTTGAGAATTTCTAACAAGTACAACATCAAGATGCGAACCACAAATCGGAGTGCGAGCTCGGCCAATACCCAACAAAGGATTTAAGTGCCGGATATATACTGGGTTGTTTAATGAGTTTTTCAGTTCCATAAGAAAAAAAAACAGAATTTTGCGGTTTGCAATACATTATATTAGTCTCCCTGAACATCAGAACACTTGTTCCAACGAGATTCCGAGTTTATGGATTCCATCCCTGAAGTAAGAATCTGGAAGGGCTGCAAAATACATCACAGCTGTTCTGACCTTATCACTTGATGAAAAACGCTTTCCATGTATGAATTTTTTTAGGTCTGGAAAAAATGGAAGTCGCTTGGAGCCAAATCTGGTGGATGCTCCAACAATATGAACTTTAATTTATGGATTTTAGCCATTGCCAAAATACTCTTGTGACATGGTGCATTGCTCTGATGAAAAATAATTTGTTTCTTTTGCAAACTGGGTCTTTTTTCACGAATTTTTGCCTTTAGCTGGCCTAAAAGGTTAAAATAATATTCAGAATTTATTGTTTTACCAGTTTGCTAGTAATCGACAAACCAATTTCTTTCCCATCCCAAAAAACTGATGCCAGCAACTTCTTGGACGATTTCTAGACACGAATTCGTTTTGGAGTCGAAGAATGAAGTTCACACCACTCTTTAGCTTTCAGTGTTTTTGTTCCATTGTTAGCAAATGCGGCATCCATTATGCACACAGTTTCTGAAACCCGATAATTCAGTCAAAATATTGCTTGTACTGCTCAATGAAATGTCTAGGGATGAGGTGCCTAGATGCGATTTTCCAATACGAATTCTACGATTTCTAGTGTTGTTGCTGTTACTGGAAGGTCGTGCAAGTACGTTTAAATTCAGCAACCTATCTTTCTGCTGTACTAATTGATGGAGAAAAGTCCTTATACACTTTCGACATTCGTTCATAAATTTCCTTTGCTTTTAAACGTTGCAAAACAAAAATTCAATCACTGCACAATACTTCATTTTTTGCATTGTAGAAAATATTGTGACACGTGGGTACTAAGTGATTTGTAATCAGAGAATGAATTGACAGATTGAAGTGAAATATCACGCACGTTCATTTGAGGAGTGTACCAACATAACCAAAAAAATTATTAGGCTAGTAGCAACGTTCTCTCTTGTCGAACCGAAAAATTTATTGAACAACCTAGTATGTATGCATTATTAAATAGCGTAACCCGCTTAAATAAGTTTCTCACCCTTTTACATAAATGTCAGACATCTTTTCGCCCGTGAAGAAGGCATCATCTTCCAGCACCACATCGTCTGTATTCCATATTACCACGCGCAACTCATATTCTTTGGGCTTACGTGGTGATATGTCCACTGGTGGACCTGGTAGCGGCATATCCATAGGAAACATATCGACCCACATTTCAATTTTACCCTGCTCAATGCCAGGCTTTTCGGGATTATATAATGGACGTGATTCGATATATTCGGGAACAATCTACAAAGAAGAGAGTTGGTGTCATTTAGTACATACAAAAAATTAAAATGCTTTCTTTTTATAATTTTCACCTTGCAACCCACTTTGGGTATTTCACTCCACCTATGCAGCACCGCCAAAGCCAGATGTTCATCGCGATTTCTGCATGTGGTTGGGCCATTCCATGCTATTACTTCCTCATCGGAGAAGGTCATACAATATTTGCCGATTGCCACACGGTCTTGAAAATAATGTGGCGTATCCAATTTGTTTTCTTTACACAGTTTCGAGAGTATTTGCGTGGGTTTCATAGGGTCACGCCATTGGTTATAACCACAGCTGTTGGAAATAAGCAGAAACAATTTTTTTATTTAATACCTATATAGAAAATAACACTGAATTATTATTTTACAATAAAAGAAGCTCTAACTGCCAGCGCTTACGGCTCACAGAAAAAATTATATATGATTTGTTTAACATTGCACTCTTATCCACTTACACTTCATATCTCAAAGCAATTCCACACGTTGCGCGATGTTTGCTATAATAGCGATTTTCTAAATCGATTCTCGTCTCACCGATTAGATCATCAGATCCCACCAAATCCCAGTCTAATATTTGCACGGTCAGCATTGAATCCTGTGGGAATGTTACTTCCACCTCGAAACACTTACCGAATATCGGATTCAGTTGTTTGCTGACGTAGTTCTCCTTATCGGATATTCTCTTATTACCCAGTTGCAGCACAACGTATGGATCCGCTTTGCCATTCAAGTCCATGGGATGCAAGTCTGTGCCTTTGATTATGTAAACACGTACAAGTACGTGAAGGGGATCATTGGCGGGTAGGTTGGGTACAGGCAACTCAGTGCCTTTTGGCGGTGGAAGTCTGTAGACTTTTATGGCACCTTTAAAGAAGCCAACTGTACGGTTATCATCTTCGGTGGAGTCGCCAGTCTTTTTGCCGCGATAGAGTGGAAATGAGTGCAGCCACTCGCGAAAATTATTATATTCCGGTTGGGCCTCCAGCTCGTTGGGATATATCTAATAGGTAAGAAATGTAATGGGTAAAATAAGTACGTTTTATTTATGTGGTTCTGGAGCTTTAGTTGTTCAGTTACCTGACATACAGCCGTAGAGTTCATGCTCGTCCTATTAGTTTGCTGGTTCGGTGACACCTTTTCGCTGCTAGGATCATGCTTGCCGCGCGTCACGCCAGCCATACCTTTTGGGCTCAATTTTTGCACTAGTTTAGCTCCCTTCATACCAAATTTTTGCACATTGGTGGGTGTGGTATTGGGCGGTGGAGTTAGAAATTTTTCGGAGGTGTGTGACTTTTCCGTTTTTGTTAAATCGATAAGTCTTTCATAGGACCAAAAATATTTGGTCCACCAATCGCGACTAAGCTCGTCGTCTTGATCCTGATCCTTTAATATTTCATTAAGGTTACTATTTTGGGAACCCTTCTTCTTCGATGCCTGCTTTTTGGCGCTAGAAAAGTGCATTAGAAATCATGAAAAGGCAAAAGCAAAAACTACTTAAACTAATATAAGTTCTCTTACAGCTTTGTAACACATGCCGCACCGTAGAGTGTAAATTGATCACAGGATGAACGGCGATTACCATAAAAGTCCTTCATATTAGCTTGTTGCGCATTGGCCGCTATCATCGCTTGCATATTGAAGCCATCGACGAGATTACTCAAGCTGTCCTCATTCAACGGTGCGGATAGTATAATCTGACCACCCATTGTTTTGTATTTGGTGATGTCCTCTTTCGGTGGTGGTTTGTAAATATAACGATGTATAGAAGTGATCTGATGGGTGCCCACCAAAGTATATCTACCGAACGAGCGACAGTCTACACAACGTATAGTTATTGGAGGCGCATAGGTTTCCTCGAGTGGCAACTCCAATTCTATTGATTTCAGCATGCTAGGGAAATTCGGATTTTTCTTTGCATTCTGTATAATGTTTGAGCTGAGTATTTTTCCCGAGCATTCAACATCGATGCGTGGTTTATCGACCGACATTAAGTGCACACGCTTTAGATCGCGCAAGCCCCAGAAGAGCACTTCTAATTTGAATTTCGCCAAGTGCGGGCGCACCTCTTTTGGCACTGGAAAAATGGTACCCGGTGGTGGTGACGAATTTTTCTCTTTAATTTTCTCCTGTTGACTGCTTGGCAGTTGTTTGGGCTCGGTGAGACGTGGCATATCGGTGGAACCAATTTCAAGCATCTCGAAAGCGGCCAACAATTCACCGGCATTCTCATGTCCACGCACAATGTCAAACCATTCTAGCGTGGGCGTAGTGTAAGCATTATCGCGTAGCTTTACACGTGGTTTCGCAATAGCGCGTCCAATGAACTCAGATTTTCCGACTTTATCTTGATCATAAATCTCTATAATAATGGTGGGTGGATCTTTCTTGATTTCATCTTTTGTGCCGAAGACTAGAATTTCATCAAAGACCAGTAGCTCATCCCAAGTAGGGCTCAATGTTTCCTCGATAACTTGTGTGGTCTTAGCAAATTCAGTAATATAGACCGTGGCATATGGGTCACTGAGACCGGAAGCGTCGGAGCCGATAAGCGAGCGCGCTTGATAAATGTGTGCGCGCAGTTGAAAGGTCTGCGAAATAAAAGGAGAGTGAGTAATAAGAGAACAAATGTTACACAGAGCTTACAGATTTCTCAAGATAATGTATGTTATTAGGCGCCATTGCGCCTGGTCTCTCCGCATTGCGCAGCTCATGTGATAGATCATAACCGATGGGCAGACCCTCGAAGAAATGCCCCTTATGACCGACAACGCCCAACCACAAATAAATAGATAGTTTAGCTTGTATAAACCAGCTAGCTGGCCCTATCGATTGATTACCAGGCAATCTTAAGAATATGGTTTGTATCTTAGCGCAGTGCACGCCACACTCTTCTTCCATGTTAGAGTAAATCAATTCGCGGGCGGACATACGATGATAGGCATAACGCTTACCATTGGCAATAAGCCATATAAAAATATCCGGTAACGAGTGTTGAGGCTACGGTGTAAAAAATTGTATTTAAATGCTTAGCAGAAGAAGAACTGTTTGCTCTACTTACATCGTCGATAAGAAATTTCAGTTTTTGTTGGAACGTTTGTGCGGTTTTAAAGCGTTCCTTGAGCGAACTGCGCGTTACCAAAGCGCGCAGATTTCGTGCCAAGTTGCCAAGATTTTCCTATGTGAATGATATGTTAAATATGTATGTGTTTAAAAATTGACTATTAACAGTATTTACTATTTCACTTTGGCATAGTTTAATGCGCTCTTTGTCCAACTTTGTCTTGCCGCTGCCCGGTCCAACTGCATTCGCTTTCGTTATACTAAGATAGCGCGTACATGCTGATGCTAGGTCCTCAAGAGTGGCACGTAGACGCACCTCTGCCTTAACGTCTTCCTCCTCAATAAGTTTACTTGTCTTCGTCAAGCCCTCTTCCTGCACAATGAATATTTACATTAATGGTATGGAGTTGTGCAAATCAATTCCTAGATATATGTATATGTGCTTAAACCTACCAGTTTCTCTGACATTTTCGATAGCATATTACTATTGTACATACGACGCCTCAGATCTGGCAGTGTACATCTCACATCCATGCATGGTTTGTAGTCCCAGTAAGGCAGATAATAATGTGACTTATCGTGGCTGATGGGCTTACAAGCGTTTGTAACGCTGCTGAATGAAGTTGTGTCGACCGTTTCCAGCACACAGCCGTCCTCACCATCTTCTGTGGCCGTCGAGAAGCTTTCATTATGACCGTCTAGCGAGTTACCCGCATTACCCATACTCAACTCAAAGAACACCGTCTTATCGCTGACTTTCTTATCCAACATTGATGCTTCTATAATAGAACCGAAAAGGAAAAATTCCTCATTGCGTGAGTAGGAGGACTCCGAAATCGGGTATGCCGGTTCGAGTTCAACATTTTTCTCTGTAGTCATTTCGATGTTGTCGGTAATTTCAGTGCGTATAGCGATTAGTAGACGTGCGCGATAACTGACTCCTTCACCCAAGCCAGTGTTTAGGTTAGAGTGTTGATCGAGTAGCGTATAGTCGCGTGTAGATCCATAGAGATGTATGAACGAGGGACCGAAAGTGGGAAGAAAGCCTCTATCGCCATCATTGGATACTTGTTTGAGATCAATGTAATGGGTGCCGATAATGGCAGGTTTCATGGGATCAGCATCACGCAGTTGAATCTAAGAGAGAGGGGAGAGAGAAAGATAGAGAGACAGAGAGTTAGGTACATGTTGCTTGAGAGAATACAGAAGGGGCGTCTATCGCAGGATTGACACTCAATTAATGTGACAGCTCAAGGAACGTAATTATAGAATTTTGTTTAGCACCATTGTAATTATTTATAATTATATTTCATATAAATAAATAAATAAATTATAGAATTTTGTTAACATAATTTTCTTCAAACATCAAATAACATTTTTTTTACTACTATCTTTTCTAATTTATTCCTTGTTTGCGATAACCTAACCTTATTTTTAATTTTTGCTTACAAAAGCTGAATTATTGTCACTCTCTTTTTAGCTCTCTCACACCATTAATTTACAATTAACATACATTGCGTCAAAACTTACGCTCAATTTTCTACTTCAGCCTGGGAATTCTTATATTTATTCTATAATTCTTAGTAAGTTTCTGACTTTGAAGTTACTTACCTTAATACGCTGGCATAGTGGTGGAAACATTTCGGTAAACACCAATTGTTCATTCCAAACTGGTGCATACGCATTCTTCTTGACTGTGGTTTTCCCCTTTGTATGATAAAAAAAAACTATTTCAGAGCCTTTTGAGGTTATAAAGTGCGCTAACTTACCATCAGCCCTGCGAAGGAGACTTGCACATAGGGGCTGACCAAATCTTTTGATTCGCCAGTAAAGGCTTTCTTCACATTCGCCATAAGCGAAGAATTCATGCGAGGTAAACCATCAGCGCGGTATATTTTCACAATAAACTTGGCACGTTGACGCTCAATGGGTACGCCAACGGGTAGCAGTAGATTGCTGGTTTGAACAGAAACATGGAAAATTCAATAAATTAATTCAGTATTGGCTACTCCATTCAAGGGAATGCTGTATTAAAGCTTTCTCAAATTCCTTTCATTTATTATTCGTATCAATGATAATATCATATGATATGTAACTAATTTTCCTGCCGGGAGCGAGGTACTGTTATCGGTTTTGTAGTTTGGCAACAAAACTGCGTATGCCTCTGGGCGAACAGCTGGTACACGAAAACTGAGTTACCACTAGTTTCTTATGAAATGCATCGCTTCTCAACCGAAAAATATATTTCATTCATATAAATTTAAATAAAAGGTGGTAATGGGAATTTAAAACAAGTGTAGTAGAGCTTTTTAAAAGCAACAGCACTAAAAAATCTAGATGAATAATTCGAATTTTTTGAAATGTTTCGTAGGTGTCGTATTATTGTATGTCATCAACTTTAAATAGCTAAGAATATATTCTGTGGGCTCACAAAGTATCGTACAAGAAACTTTATGGATTTTCAGACAGTTCAATAAGTAGTTGGCTTTAGTTTCGAATCCTCTAAATATTTATTTAGTAATTACAAATTTTAGGACATATGACAATACAACACTTATTACAACTTAAGAATCGTCTAAATATCGCATGCGTTTCGCTCATTTTATGTTATCAGAAAAATCACAAAAACTCCTCAGTGTATGCCTATAACGAATATTGTTATAAAAGGTGCACATTTTGGGGAGCTTAGTGGTTCGTATCATCTTTCCCAGTATCTTTTTCTGCTTTAATCGACTAGTGCCCCTTTAAGGCCTTCATGAATTTGATTTTCGAAAAATTTCATGTATTCATATGCAATGTTGTGTGAAACTTAAATAAAATTTCACTTACGCTTCGATGTCATCAGGATCTTTTTCAGATTTTTGAGGCACCTTCACGGTATCACCTTTGCCAATTATGCCAATATCACATTTCAAATAACCTTTTGGGCCACTATAAAAGTCATCTGGATCGGAGAGCAACGCCCATTTGTGGTAGAATTGGTGATCTGTAGAAAAATTAATATTTATTCGTAATTATAAAACAATAATAAAGTTTGATAAAAAAAATTTATAAAATGCATAATAGTAGAGGAAAAAAACATGCAAACATTCAGAAAAGAATTCGGTGCTGAAACATTAACTGCCGTCCAGATAGATACATACCATACCATATGTGTATTTATGTATGTAACAGAAATTCGAATATGAAAATGTATTTACACATTAAATGCTATTACATGGATACTGGATGACTATGGTGGACATTTATATGTAAAATATTTGAAAATTAATATGTATCGATCGATAGAAGAAAGATGAATATACTCAATTCGAACAAAGTGTATGAAATGGAGACAGAAAAATCCTCTTTTATAGGAACAAAGCAACATTGATGAATATGTCTGAACATTTTTTGTTTTTGTTTTCCTTAAAACATAAAAAGCAATCCATTCATACCTATGCCTCTGAATGAGTATGTATTAATGCTTACTACTTGCCGCTTATATTAATTTCAATTGTTTTGTTTTTTTTTTTGGTTCGAGCTTTTTTCAACATACTTTAAGTTACTTTATTAGTTATGTAACCGCTAAAGTAAATTTCACTTTAAATAAAAAATATATTGTATATATAGCCCATTTATTTATTATTTATTAGAAGCTTTGCAAACAGTATTTTTTTGAGTTTACTTGCTGCAAAATTTTTAATATCTAAATATCGGGACTAGTCCCTGGATGCCGGGATTGCATTACCGAGATCCCAAATCTCCGTTGATCGAAAAAATCGAATAAGATTACATCCCCAATACTTAACAACATATATAAGGTTCTTCAATGAGTTTTGTGGTTCGATAAGAAAAACACAATTTTATGGTTTGAAATGCACTTTATTATTCAGTATAGTCTCCTTGAGCATCACTTTTTCTAACGATATTCCAATTTATGAATTCAATCCCTGAAGTGAAAATCTAGAAGGGCTGCAAAATACGCTTCCACAGCTGTTATGACCGCATCAGTTGATGAAAAACGCTTCCCACACTTAAGTAAAATTTTAGGTTTGGAAACAGATGAAAGTCGTTAGGGGTAAAATCTGGTGAATACGAAGGTCCAACAATCCGCACTTCAATTCATGGATTTTGGCCATTGTCAACATACCTTTGCGACATGGTGCATTGTCCTGATAAAAAATTTTTTTTTTCTTTTCTGGGGGTTTTTCACGAATTTTTATCTTCAGCTGGTCCAAAAGGTTAAAATGATATTCAGAATTAATTGCTTTACCGGTTTGCAAGTGATCCGCAAATAAAATTCCTTTCGCATTCCAAAAAACTGATGCTGACACCTTCTTGGTCGATTTCTACACACGAAGCCGAGGAGTCAGGTTAACACTACTTTTAGCCTCTTATTTTGGCTTAGGGTCATGGTTATGGATCCAAGCCTTATCCATTGTGAAGAATCGATGCACAAAAGTGGATTTCCTTTTGAAAACGCTTTAAACGTTGCTGACAAAGTCACATTCGAGTGTGTTTTTGTTCCATTGTTAGCGAATGCAGAACTGATTGTGCACACAGTTTCTGAAACCCAACGATTCTAGGCTTACACTGCCTAGGGCTTCTACTTAATCTCTTTCAATCGCTTGACGATTTTCGAATACGTTATCCGGTCTTTTTTCTATGATTTCTGGTGTTTTTGCTGTTTTGGACGTCGCCGACGTGGATCGTCTTCAAGGCTTATAGGACCACGTTTAAATTCAGCAACCCATGTCTCTACTGTATGAGTTGATGGCAAAAAGTCCTTATAAATTCTCAACATTCGCTCATAAATTTTCGTTGGCTTTAAGCCTTCTGAAAATACTGTGACACGTGGGTACTAAATGGCTTGTAAGCAAGGAATGAATTCACGGAATATACGAATATACGAACATAACAGAAAATAATTTAGGCTAGTACTTATTGAACAACCTGGTATATACTAGGTTAAGAATCGCTATTTCGAGGTATCACTTTACAGCTATTCCTCGAGATGCATGATACTTGAGTTGCACGATTTGCGAGTTACACGAGAGAAATTGCGGCATTTCCTCAAGTTATACGGTATTTGAGTTACCCGGGTTTTTACCAATTTTCATAAAAACGACAAACCTCTATTCATTCCATTCCAACTTCTAATGCCCAAACTGCAAGTTTCCCCAACAACATATGTTTCTTGTGGTAGTTTCCTTTATTTTTTCTTTTTGTATGAGCTTCTGTAACCAGTTGAAAACGTGACAACTCAACGCTATCGAGATCAAAAAGGAATGCAAAGTAATTTTCATTCATTACAATGTATCAACAGGCCAAGCAGCGCGTGCTAAGGTAAGGGTAAGAAGTGCTTAGTTGGGAAGCACCATTTAGGTGGTTTATTTAACAGATTTAGCTTCAGCTGATTACTTTCTGCTGTCATCGATACGGTACGTGTTTGCAGAGCAGCACTTCGTTTTCTACGGAAACGTGAAAAATAGCTAAATGATTGGTTTGGCTGAATGTGATAACCGCCACTTTGAATAAAATAATATATAAAATTTCCTACCAGTCCGAATAAAAGGCGGGTGTTTGTTTTTATAAAAAAGAGATTTAATAGGTTCTATTGGAAATGTAATCGAATCTACCTATGAAGTTATAAAATAAAATTATTGAGAATAGTGATACAAAAATAAAAATAGAACCATCGCCGGACTCTTCGTTATGGTCACACCTGTCAACTTCAAAATCTGATATCTACTCCGGTAAATATTTTTGGGTTGGGGAATAAGTTCGTTACGTTTTTACATTTTCTTTTATTTTACAACGATTTGTTTGGAGTTTGGCTAAGGGTAAGAATTCATTCGATAAAACTTGTTCTGCTCTACAAAACTATGGTAATTGTATTTGTGAGTTATTTCATTTTTTATTAGTTTTGAGGCTTTTGAGGAGGCAAAAATCAACATTTTCGACATAGGCTCTTCTTTGCTTTTCTTCGATGTCAAAAAGCTGCCGAAATGGCCGGGGACATTTGCGAAGTGTATGGAGAAGGTGTCATAGGCGAGTCTACAGCAAGGAATGGTTTGTAAAGTTCCCGTAGCGGAAGGCGTCTCAAACTACGGTCGCCAATCCAGTCGTGAATCGGCGGAAAAAATGAACTGCAATCATAAAACGATTCCTGGCTGTTGAAGAAAGGAGCGTCCGGTGACCTTAGTCGTCTAGCTGCCAAACCCGGACATTTACAGAGAATGTGCTCTACAGTCTCCTTCTCTGAAAGGTCCCCTCAGCTTCTGTCATGGGGGTTAAATGGTAACCCTAACTTTTCCGCGTGTGTGCCAATAGTCCAGTGACCGGTAAATACAGAGTTTGGAAATTGAATGGCGAGGAGTCCAAAGGAGTCCTTCATAAATTGTACTGGGTTCAAAGGGCTTTCGAAATAGCACAGAAGAAATGAAGTTCCCCTTTAACAACTGTCAGGGGGATGCCGATGGCCGGATAGGAGGCCTCTGAGGTCAATTCAGTCCCCTTCCTGGCAAGCTCATCAGCAATTTAATTTTCGTCTATGTTCTTATGTCCTGGAACCCAGATCATAGGAATGTTACCTGCACACCCAAGAGATTTGATTTCATCCTTATATGAGTTTACTAATTTCGTTCTGCACCATGGCGTCATCAGAGCCTTAATCACGGCTTGATTATGGGAAAAAATGTTAATATCTCCCTCGCTCCCGCGTTTCCTATCAATCACCTTAATTCAATGGGACTTACCGACAAAATGAAAGTCTGGGTACCTCACGAGCTCAAAGAAAAAAACAAAGAAAGTCGCCTTCACATTGCTTCACAGCATCTCGCCCGCTATCGAGCAACACGCAGTCATAAACTGCGCTTTTTGTACAGGAGATACGCCAAAGTCGAGAGTCAAGCCGGATCTTCATCCAAAGAATGTCATGATATGTGCTTGTTGGGACTGGGAGGGCATGGTGCACTGGGATATGCTTGAAAAGTATGCCACGGTCAACAAGAAACTTTACATTGCCTAGTTAATATACATCGCGTGAATGAGCCTCTTCCACTGAAAAAACATGATCGACATGCTCAAACTATACTCCTTCACGACAACGCCAGACGCCATGTTGCACAAGTCGTCAAAGCCGCACTCCCGACCGATTACCATCTTTTCCGCTCCCTGTCAAACCATATGAATGGCGTTACCTTCGATAACAAAGAGGTCTTTAAACTGGTTTAACAACTTCTTTGACACCAGACCCGGCGATTTTTGACGGAACGGCATCAACAAATTAGTCAAGAGATGGGAAGAGGCTGTAAACAACAACGGCGAATTGATTAACTTATTGATATAGTTATTTTTCTTTGTTTTAATAACAGCTTGCGGTAAAAACGCTACGAACTACAACCTTATATATACCTGTTTCTAATCTTTTTCGCGATTGAAAACTTTAGAAGAATCTTGCTTATTCAGAATAGATCACGACTCAGATTTTGAATTTGAAACACCAAACATGAGATTAACAATATATTTTTACGAACTCTATCAAACCAACTCATACAACATTTCATTCAATTTGTTCCTCACCTACCGAAACATCATGTTTTCAAGACTCTATCTATGACAACAATTAGCAGTTTCAGTGAAATGTTTAGAATTCGTTCAGTAACGCTGCTACCACAATTACGAGGGTCGGCCTAAGAAGGAAGAGAAATCATTGAAGGAAGGATTATAACTGAAGCGCAATCCATGAGCAGCCTGCTGCTACTGAAATAATTCTAAAATTACTCATGAGTGGAAAATGTTTTAGTATTCGACAATTGTCAACGCCCAAGCAGGCTATCAACCTATCTTTTTCGAAAGTGGCGCAGTAAATGCCTAGGCGATTTGATGTGAGTTGAACAACGGGCAGCGAAGGTTTCATCCTCATGATTATCGTCGCCAATTAGAAACACTAAGTGCTGCCAAAAACCTGCTGACATGGGAATGTGGAGAAGGTCACATTCCCATGTCAGCCGGTTTTACGTAACGGAACGACACAGAGTTCTCTGAATTTTCCGACCAGGGGTTTTTCTCCATTTGGGTTTTCTTATGAAAATAGGTATTCCTTTGCTGCCACCCACAGTTGCATAGCCAGCTGAGCCGTTGAGTTTCTGTTTACTGCGTTATTTCTTTGCCGTAGTAAAAGCTCTTGCCATGATTTTAGTGTTTCGATGATGGCTCTACTACTTGTAGAAGAAGTAAACCTGAGAGGTATTAGTGTAGCTTAAAGTGGTATCGATAAATCGACCTGAGAAATAGCGATAGAAATAATTAAATAACGTGAACAATGTATCAGCGAAAAATTCCATAATTTTTGGTCAGTCAATTTCATTATCAGATGTCTGTTTATCAGATATAAGGAAAAACTTTCAGTAAAAAAAAAACTAGTAATGCTCGTATAAAATAAATTTGCTCGCATATGGAATTTGGCTAATAAATATTGATACTGACGTTGTAAAATATACAATTTTGATTTTATACATACATTTTACCTTATACATCCCATCTCTATCCTTTGTGAATCCCTCACTGCTGGATGTATTAAACATTTACCCTGACTTATTAACTCCTTCAGAGCGCAAGCTGATTTCTCTTTCACAGTTTCAACGGGCTCTTTTTGAAGCATAATTTTTTTTAGAAAACAGATGGGAGTGCAGGAATAAGACGAATTATTTACCACTTAGATCCTGTAGTTGCATAGAAACCTATTGTAGGATAATGCAGAATAAGCTGGCGCAAATTCTTGCTTAAAAGCCTATGCTTAAACTCTTCGAGGCGAAACAAGAAACCAACTAATATTTTATAACCGAAGGCTATGGCGTCAATTTATAGCAACTTTTCACACAAACAAACACCCTAATTTCTAAATTATGTTAAAGTGTTAAAAAATAATTTTTTGTTCCTAAAGCAAGGATTCTAACTGAACACAGCATCACAGAAGGTTGAGCAAAAAATGTATATTGAGAATAATCTTTTACCTTTTATGAACTAATAACTCTGCAAAATACGTAAAAATATTGGCATTACTGATAAAGCAAATGGAATTGACAGACAACGGGTTTGTAATAATGCAGATAAGTATCAATGAAGGATAACTGCTTGTTAAAAGCTAAGTGCAAAGAGAATTGAAATAAATTGAATAAAAGCTAAAACGCAGCGGGCGATAAGTGCAAAACAAAGTACAGGCCAATCAAACAGACATATTTTATTATACACAGTGGCGAACATAAAAATAAGGACAAGCAGCATTTGCAGGGCAGGCTACTCTTATTAGTTATTATTATAAATTATTAGTGAACAATAGATATGAGATTTTGCTTTTACACGTGATTCGTTTAACTATTTATTATTATACTTTTTTATAATAATTTTTTTGAGGGCTTAGAAAATTAATGTTAATATTAAATATTTTCTAGAAGATGTATGATGGTGGCAAACTAAAGTTTATGTAATTAAAAAGTGTGTAATTTTGATGAAAATTTGTTGAATTTTTGTTAAATTTACACAAAGCTAGAAATCTAGATTTATATGGCCTTTGTAGGGGAATTAGCTATATTTTCATAAAAAATCGTTAAAATTAAATGAGAGACAAAACAAATTGTCAAAACTTATCAATAAGTTCTAGTGCCATAATTATTTAACGCAGTCAAGGTAAAAGAGTGTTGGCTGCCTTAGCCGAGGTATTGACCCAGTTCGATGCCTATTGCGGATATGAAAGATCAAATTGCAGAAAGTCTTTCTAATTTTCTAATATACAGTGGTTACGGATTGGCAGAAAATGAAACACCTTCGATTGCATTTGTGTCATAAAAAAGCTACTCTCTGCTATTCGAACTTTGCATATGTAGAGTTCATACTTTTTTTTGTTTATTTTAATTTTGTTAATTTTGAAATTTTAAATTTGTGTTAATTTTGAAATCTTTTTAAATTCTAAGTCAAAAAATTAAATTTTCAATTATTCTAATATTTTTGTATCTTTTGTGAACTTTTAAATTTTGTTAAACAAAACCTAAAAATTTATTTAATAACAAAAAAAATAATAATTCAACCTATTCAGCATGAAATTGTAGGTCCCTCTATTAGAAGATGAACATCAACACGCACACCACAACAAATTTTGACTGCCTTGCTGAAATTTCCTTTGTTATTGAAGCATATTTATGGTCTTACATCTGATATTTCACGTCGGGTATTTTTTTTAAAGCTTCAATGGTTTTTGGCGTCTTCACATAAGCTCTATTTTTGAGATGGCCGTACAAAAAATAGCCCAAACGCCTTAAAACGGGTGATTTAGGCACGCAAATCGCTGCAGAGTATAGAGAAATTATTCCTCATGGGAACTTCGGTTGCAATAAATTCATTGTTTCGTTGGTGACTAGTCTCGCTTAATACTGTCAATGTTTATATAATCAGCAATCGTTATTAACCCATCTCTATTCTTATGAAAGCAGTTCAGTTAACGCAATTTGTACTCACTTCATTACTTGCTCTTAAAGGAGCAATATTTTCCATTGAGCGGGCATTGGCGTTTTTGTGTCTTGCACAGAGACAGGCGCCTAAAATTTTTCAATTAATTTTTTCATTAATTGTTGGTTGTTCCTACTGATAATTTCCAGCCCCACCATTTTTGTAGTGGATTTTAATTATTTTTGTTCGTCTCCCGAGCAAAATCTGGTTTTAGTAATATAATTTGCAGATTTTCTACTTCACATCTGATAAAAGAGAAACCATCGAACTGTGACAGCTGTAAAATAAAACGGCTAAAAGAGAAGCTCGTACTTGTACACTGTAAATATGATTAACGACCTTTTTTTACACTTTCAACAGAGAGGCATATTTTTAATATTTTCGTTCAGCATACTTGGAAAGTTAGAATATAAAGCCTTTACTCGAGACTTAAAAGCAACCTGCGATGCTTGAGTAAATATCTTTAAATTCTTTCGTAAATTACGTCCAGAGTAATAGCACTACTACACCCAAAAAACTTTAGTAAATCGTGGAAATTTACTAGCAAAATTGACAAATTGTGCATCAGACACTCAGAGCACATCGTCAACGTTACAGCGCAGTATTTTCAAACGGCAGTAGAAGTATCAACTTGCTCGAAATTATTTTTAAACAATCAATTAAATTATATTTTGCAATTCAATAAAACATAAATATCGCCCCTTTCATTGATTCCTTTTTATATTTTATTTTCACAAACATTCTTTACCTATTAAAATGCATGAACGCAAATGTACGAATTTTGAAAATAGCAAAAACTGTTTCTCCAATGTGAGATGCTGATGGATAGGAGGCGAAAATTTATTATGACTGCAGGCGTGTACAAACGTCAGAACAATCAGCATGATTTCCGGCTCTACGCACACACACACATGTACGGGGAGTATAAAAACAAAAGCATGCATATCCATACACACGTACATACACAAGTTTGAGTTTTGTTTGAGTGGGCTCTCTTTTTGCAGTTGAGAGTGAGATACACACAAGCAGACAAAAACTATAATTATAGCTTTAACAAAATGGCCCAGCAGGCATTTTGAAGTTCACAGAATGTAGGCTAACCAGAGTAGGTGAGTAGTGTTTGTGTGAATGGTCATTTGTGCAATGAATTTCCAACAAAACAAAAGCAGCTGTAATAAAAAAAATTGAAACAATGTTTTGTAGCAACCTTTTGAAGTATGAAATTCCGACAGTATCACAAGTTAGCTGTGGGGAGAACTTCGAAGTTGGTTTTCATATAGAAATCTTACTGAAACGTATACGAATATACCGTAGGTAATTTGAAAACGTTGTTTTTGCGTTACATATGTACAAGTACTCGTATCTATACCAAAAATAGTTACGTTAGAAATTGCAACAATAAACAACAATATTTCAGTTCATATTCAAGTACAGTAAAAATTTTCTAGAGAAAAGTTTTTTTTTTATTCTTTGATAATAAATAAATATACTTTTAAATGACATTTTTAAGAAGAACTCCATCGAAATTGTTCGTAAATGTATCAAAAATTAACCGAAATCATCATTGAAATTCATGGAATCGGAGTTGAACATCTCCAAAACATCGATTTATTGTAGTTTAACTGATCATTTGGGTTTACGAAGGGTCTGTGTACGTTTCATTCCGTACAAGTTAACTGAGGACCAAAAATTGGTCAGAATTCGACATTCGAAAGACCTCTTTAAAGAAGCGCGAAAAGACAAGAACTTCTTTTACAACGTTTTGCGTCCGTAGACGTCATCCAAAAGGCTTGTACAGACATCCTGAAGGACATTCCGGTCAATGGCCTGAAACACTCTTTCGTAAAACTTTTAGATCGCGCAAAACAGTTTTTCGAAGCCTGAACAAAATCGAAATTATCAGAACAAAACTCCTGTCGTTTCTATTTCAGCTCAGATTTGTTTACTTTGGACAACCCTCAACCCACAGCTTTAGAAAACTGTATTCCGCAAAAAAAAACGAGCAAAATAATCGGCACACTCCATCTCGTTGCCGGCTGTAAGATTATTCTTGAGAAATCGTATCTCCATTATTTGGGATAAAACTCTCCGCCATTTTATATACACTGGGCTAAATATAACTATTGATCAGGGACTTATTGACTATTTTTGATAAGCGCAAAATTCTTGATGATTTTTAATAATTAGTTTCCCTGACGGTGCTGAGCATTTTCTCCATATTTGGTTGTAGCTAAAGAGCTAAAGCTCTAGCGCCATTTTTATGTGAGCATACAACTGTTGGCATGAAACGATGTTAATATAATATTATGAGTTTGGTGGTAAATGAAAATAAAGCGTAAAATCTCTTGCTATCAAACAAACAATCAACGCTCCCAACTACATCAATTTTGACAGCTATAAGTTTAAAGCAGTTAAGTACTCCGTGTGGTGGCGCTAACGGGATTTTACATAACGTTATTGAGAATTTAATGAAGAAGTTATGTGAGTGAAGATCGAATGCTTAGCTGAATTGATCTTATAAGCTTTTCTCTCCAATTGAAATCCTCATCTATTGTCTGTAACAGACGTAGTGATATCTGCTACCGAGGTCATGCGATCGAGTAAAAAGGCGGGAGTGGCGAGAGAAAAATCTATATATTCAAGTGATTAATTTTTTTCGGAGCCACCATTAGCAGTGTCAATGACTCTATCGACAACATGTGCTACTTGGAGTAAATAAAGGAGGGATAAAACCTTTTGAAAAAAAACCCGCTTTTTATTCATATCTCGTCGTATCACTTACGGTGCTCAAGCTTTAATTATGACAGATACAAATTCTATTGAAAACTTATAAACTTTTTTGTTGGCAAGAGCGCTTATCGAAGGCGATGAATTATTGCGCTGTATGAGTTGTAATTTGTATTATTACAAACGCTCCAGGTGCAAAAGTATTCGACGCTGCACCTGCTGAAGGTGGCATAGAAAGAATAATACCTCCTTTGAGTCAAAAAAAGTACGTGGAGAAGGGCTTGGCTATATTTAGTTTGTTTAACTTAGAACGATTATTTATTTATTTATTATTATATTTACTTACTTAGCCCGAGAAATTACAATCTTATAGGCTACCCATAGCACAAAGTAACTTAAAACCAATCAAATGTCATGATTTAAAAAACTAAAAGCGGGATTAGAAAGATTAAACATAAGCTGCCCTTGACAGAGAAAGGAAGATGGTAATGCTAAAATCATTAAATTAACGAATAAAGCGAGATACAGAATTAGCTGCATAATTAGTACTTATCTTAAGCCCATAGAATCGAGGAAGTTACGAAGAGGGCATTGCGGATCATTCAATCTGATTCATTCCAACAAATACGAGCAATCTACTCTACACTATTTATAATTTTATAAGTAAAAGTAGGACGGATAAGCCTATGTTTTTCAAGAGATATACTATAGGGCTTATGAGTAACCGTCATGAAGGATTTGAGGCCAACATTTAATGCGCAACTTTAGAAAATGTTTGTGCTATTGATGCGAGGGATTTGCAGAAGGAAGAAATGACTGCCACCTTTTGTTCAACCAAATTCGTTTAGGCTGCTACTGCGCTAAAAAGTTAATTTCTTCACCTACACAAAAACTTAAGAACCGTAGCAAGCGTTAAGATGGTGCTACAGATTCCTCCTACTTAATTTTACACTTTCTTGTTTGTTTGAAGAAAGGTTTCCATTTCAAATAAAGCTTTAAAAATTTCGGAAATTACTTTAATGAAAAAATATAAATTTGGTGGACTGATTATTGTTGTTTTTTCTGTGGAATACTTCTTTATACCGAATTTATGAAACACGAATATAACTAACCAATTATTATAATACTTGGTTGAGGTAAGAATTTCACCAAAGTTGCAAATAAATTGTGCAAACTCGTATGTTATTTGTCTGCATAGGACAAAGAGTGAGCAAAGTGGTACTATTTATAAGTTCACACAGTATGTCAAGAATGAGTTTTAACATAGAAAATAAATTCAATTTTTCGACTTCAATAGCAGATGCAATGACAGAATACGGGTAGCCAACAATGCATATAATTCTAATCGAAAATTGCTCAGATCTAAAATATTATCGCGTGAGCAAAAATTAAGAATAAAGCACTAAAACGACCTGTGCTTACATATGGCTGTGAACTATGGACGCTGAAACCTAACGAGACGAAACAGCTAATGTGCTTTGAAAGAAGAGTGCTCCGAATGATCTTTGGTCCGCAGATGGCACTTATCGCATCAGGCTCAATGCCGAATTGGAAGACATAGTTAAGAAAGAAACTACATATAATAAGATTTATTAAGTTTCAACGACTTAGATGTCTGGGACATGTGGCTAGAATGCCAAGAGAGCGATCAACGAGAAAGGCACTAGATCTTCGCCCAAATGGAGAACGAAAAAGGGGGCGCCCGAGAAAAAGGTGGCTAGAAGAGGTGGAAGCTGATCTTAGGAAAATGCGCGTGCACTGTTGGAGGGAAGAGGGAAAACTATATTTCGAGATTGTCAATAAATTGTTGTCTTAGAATCGCGCAAACTTCAATTTACCGTTATTTCTGCTTTGCATTGAACACTTTGACGCTTTCGTTTTATCATTTATTCGGACTTCAAACTTAAATACTGTGTTTTTAGAATGCCTGCCAAAAGATTATCGTTTGATATTACACAATTATTACAAATATTATAATTACTACGTGTTTAAGAGTGTTCAGGAATTGTCGCGCAAACTTCAATTTACCGTTATTTCTGCTTTGCATTGAACACTTTGACGCTTTCGTTTTATCATTTATTCGGACTTCAAACTTAAATACTGTGTTTTTAGAATGCCTGCCAAAAGATTATCGTTTGATATTACACAATTATTACAAATATTATAATTACTACGTGTTTAAGAGTGTTCAGGAATTGTCTTAAATATTTTCGGTAACAGTTCAGACGGCTTATAATGTTATAAACCAAGCGGAAAAAGAGTGTAGGTTAGAGCAACATTTTGCTTGTAGGTCTGAAACTAAAATTATTGGACGTGCAGTACGCTCGATGAACCGAAAATTTGATGAAAACCCGGCTTGCTTGAGAACACTTGCAAAGGAGCTTAACGAGGAGTGTGGTATTGTTGTCTCTCATGAAGTAGTGCGTCAAGCCATACTGTACCACAAAATTTATCGAGATCCGCAAGCAAGAAACCATTGCTGTCTGCACAAAATGTAGAAAAACGCCTGCCTTTTGATTTGAACCACATTTCCGAACTAGGAGATTACCAACGATAATGCTGTATTACAACGATGAACCGACTGGAGCATGGCGCAAACCCCTGACAGCTTTTCGAAACCAAAATATAGTTCCCACGGTTAAATTTGGAAAAATTTCCGTTATGGTTTGGGGGTGCATTTCAAGTAAATGAGTAAGAGACTTCTTCTTTATTGACTGCACAATCGACTCCAAACAAAATTGGAAAAAAACCTAGTCGACAGTGCTAAAAAATTTTGGTTTATCACTGAGAATAAACCAAATTTTAAATTTTACCAGTATAACGATCTTAGGCTTAAGAAGAATAATGTGTCGATGTGGATTCTCTTAATTACGGTAAATTTATAAGCTCAAAGTCTCGATGTAAACAAGATTAAACATTTTTGGGTCTTTTTGAAGAAAAGAGTTCAAAGAATGCAGAAGCTTTAAAAACTGCAATAAGGGAGGAATGGCAGAATATACCGAATGTATGGTATGACGTAAAGGAATTGATTAATTCGATGAAAATGAGTCTACGAAATGTTATTAAAGATAACGGTTATCATACCTAATTTTAAATTAATCAAAAAATTACGCGTTCATATTAATTACGGTATTTAATATTAAAAAGCCTGTATTAAAGTTTGTAAAATCAGTTTATTGACAGTGTCGAAATAGAGTGTTATTTGTTTTTGTTGCTTAAGCTGTTATTTTACCAAAGAATTTAAAGTTTTTGTTATTACTTCCTTTAAGTGCTGTGAAAAAATATGAATCAATACAAAAAATAAGTCAAAGATAAATAAAGAGTGCTATTTTTTCTATTGAAATCGAAAAATTTAGTTTATTTTTAATGCCAAAACCCATTCACGACAAACTGTATGTATGCACGTACATACACACAACCCACACCGGATTTACTGCTCTTTGCCCACATCTTTATGATTCTAAACGGTGGCAACATAAAATTCGAAATTATCAATCAATTTGTTACAGGATAAAATTTCACGTCTTTGAAACAGCTAAATACACACACACATGCACAAATGCGTGCTAGCAATATGTTTCATACGCTTAAAAGGCTCCTAATGAAAACTGAATATACATGAATGCTAATTTGCATGTGTTAGTGTGTTTTAGTAGTTCAACAATTACCGCAGAGCGACCATTAATTTTCGCTCTTGATGATGATGAATCATAATTGGCTTGATTATATGCATTATTTGGCGATAGTGTTGATTTTGTAGCTGTCTGCTGGTATTTCGATTGTTATTTTAGAACCGCACGAGTAGGCATATTTTGTTGTTGTTGATACTGATGTACAGAGGGCATTTTAGTACATAGTAATGTGGGGTGAAATTTCGGATGTGCAGTGATTTTCATTTCAGTGGCAAATCATTTCATTTTCAAACTTATGTATTTATTTGTGACGTGTTTGAGGGTTGTGTTGTATTGCTTTGTTTTTGTTTTGTTCTTGGCCATTTCATTGAAGGCAGTGCTGTTCAGAGGTATTTGCATTTGTTATAATATAATACAATTGCGCACACGTAAGCAAAGTTTGGCAAATTTGTTTTCAAATGTAAATAGATTGAATACATACTTCAGATACAATGGTGTGCATGTAGAGAGCCAAAGTTTAATCCCAATTGATTGAACGCACGCTCGAAAGGAAGAACTAGTAAATAGAAATCGAAGAAGTTGACTAATGCAATAATAAAATAATAATAACAAAAAAAAATGGAACTGATATTTGGATTCTTATGAGCATTAAACCTAAATATTTGCATATACGAGGTGTGTTCAAAAAGTATATCGAATTTTGTGGTTTTTCAAAAATTATTTATTTATTCGATAATATCTATTTTGCCCCCTTCAAAGTAATCCCCATGAGATATTATGCAACGTTTTTTCCTATCTTCGAAGCACTTCAAAAAATCATTTTTTTTTATCTTGTTCACCTAATCCTTCGATGCCGTCTTTATCTCGTCAATCTTAGCTTAGCGTCGTCCTTTATGTGCCTCTTCAAGAAAAAGGCACAGGGGGCCAGATCTGGGGAATACGGTGGCTGTGGCATTATTAGTGTGTTGTTTCTGGGCAAAAAGTCGCACAAAACACACGATGTGTGAGCAGGGGCGTTATCGTGATGCAAGAGCCAATTTTTGTTCTTCCACAAATTCGGGCGTTTCCGACGGATTGCGGGCGTTTCCGAAGAAAGCGGTAAGCAAACTTTTTACATTCGACCGAACTTGGCGCGCTTTTATCGGTCTTGGTTCGTGCGGCAGCTTCCATTGAGATGATTGAGCTTTGGTTTCCACGTCATAGCCATAAACCCATGATTCGTCACAAGTTATGACCCTCTGAAGGAAATTTGGGTCGTCATGAACAGAGTCCAACATCTCATTAGCAATGCTCATGCGATGCTGCTTTTGGTCGAAGTTGAGCAGTTTTGGTATGAATTTTGCGACGACCAATCTCATGCCGAAATCCTTGAAAAAAATCGAATGGCACGAGCCAATCTATATATCTAGGTCCTCAGCAACTTCTCTAACGGTGACTCGATGATTGGCCAATACCATTTTCTTCACTTCATCAATTTTTTCGTCTGTTGTTGAAGTGCTCGGGCGTCCGCCACGCCGGCACGCTTTTCGTAGATCACTTCTTCTCGGCCTTCTAAGAACAATTTGTACCACCGATAAACGTTGCTTTGGTCCAAAGTAGCTTCTGCGTATGACAGAGTCAACATATGGAATTCATCCGTGCACTTAATTTCATTTTTCACACAAAATTTGATACAGGTTCTTTTTGAATAGGTGAAATCGAAGACGAGCGAGCGTGCAAGCAAAGCAGCTTCAACAATTAACTGAACATTCAAAATGGCCGAACTCGTCGGCATGAGTGAGAGACATGAGTACTAACATATCGCCACAAAAATCGAAATTCGATTATACGTAACCAGCGAAAATTCAAAATTCGCGATACTTTTTGAACACACCTCGTACATATATTCATATATAAAGTAACGCAAATTTTTTTCATCCAATTTGCTTGTCCAGCCACCTTTTTTAAACTAGTTCAAGGATCCGATATTTTTGGGTTTTATTGTAGTTATATTAAAAGAAAAGTCAATTAATATAAATCATCAATACAATTTGAACCAAGCCCTGACACTTAAAAGTGGCTGGTTGATAAAGTTTTGAATTTACAGCCTTTCACTAAGTGTTTCCTACTTCACGTCATTAAAAAAGAAACAATTTTGTACGGAATCTATCCTGCATTTACTTTTAAGACTGGTATGTCTTTTTAGTTATCGAAAAATTTGTAGGACTTTAATTAAAGACATAATCTGTCGGCGGATTGAGGTCTCGACTAGTAGGCGTGAAAATTTTATAAGAACGAAGAAATTAAAAAAATACGTGACTAAAACAGGACTTAATTTAAGCTTTTTTATATCTTCGTTTTTTAATATGTTGTCGATATGACTGCCCTATTAGTGAAATCAATTCTCATTATTTTACTCAAACTACCTTTCACGGTTGCCCTGTAAGTGCTATTCATATGGGATAATACATGTTTTTTGTTTGCCTTTATAAGCTTCAATAAAAAAATTCACGTTCGCAGGAATACGAAATCATTTAAACCATACCATCCAGAATCTTGATACTCTCTGTTATAAATTAAACAGTCTTAAAAACCCATACTTGCAACTCAAAATTCGTTGATTTGTGTAATTATTTTTATTTTTTCTTCCATATAAAAAATTCGAACTTGCACTTTGAATGGCCAAAATCAATTGTATTTTGTAGTCCCTTGAAACCTGCACTTTGTTGTACTGAAATTGAATCTATTATATGAAGCTAAAGAGAAACTCTAAAAATTCTGGTTAAAAGGTTCAAAGTTTTGTTGAAAATGTGGAAATTTTGGATACAGTTCGTGGAATGGACTATATATTTTTTTTACAAAATAATAGTTGTGTGCTTATAATTTTTCAACGGGAAATCGTCAGGGTACGAAGTGAATTTTTCGCTACATGTTATTCTTGAAGTTGGATAGAAAAAAATGTTTCATGGTAGCTTGTTTTAAATTGCAATCATATTACTTTCGATACGCCATTAATCGGTAAGCAACTCACGAAAGAAATCATTCTAAAGAATCTAAATTAGGCATAGCAAAATTTATGCAAGGCAGCAAGGTTGCATTGTCACTAGATTTTCTGATTGAGGAAGTATTACCACTTTGGAATTTTTTATTTTACTTTTTGGGTGTAGATAAATCCGCTCAAAGCATAATCGGCTCAGTTAATTTATATGCTGGGTTTTTTAAATCTAATTTTGCTCAAGATTGCGACACTTCCCAAAACTCCACAAAAATTGCTCGTTAGTATATATATGTAATGTTATACTAGTTGCAATGAAAATACTAATAATAAAAAAAAAAAAAAAACTCAATCTTACCGCACATATGGATATAGAAGGGTCTTCAGTGGTATTAATAAAGCATTATTTGGCTTCATATAGCCAATAAAGTTTATACAAATAAAATATTAAATCTCCATTCATCGGTACTTTTTCAGAGGACTAGAAGCTTACAATCTTGACCACAATTTTTTAAAATGGCAATAAGAATGATCTTAAAAACTTCAGACTTATCGCTCAGCTTTCGGACGATTCAAAGGTCTTTGAGCACGCTATTAGAACCAAGTTGAAATTTGCTGTTAAATCTATAATTTGCCAATACCAGCACGGGTTTGTCGCCGGTAGATCGACAGTTTCCAATTTCGTTGTATTCAATGAATACTCAAGCCTTTTTCGTCTGACTTTTAAGTCCATTGCACTTACATAGAATTTTTGGAAAACATTCGACATAATGTCACATAGAAACTTAATTAATAAACTTGCTTGTTTGGGCTTCCACTCAGAATTTTTGCGCTGGATTAGCTCCTATTTGTTTAATAGTTGCTTACTCTAGAGTATCAAGTAGCAACTTTCTTTGAAATTGAACAAATATTTTGACCTGACTTACCCGAAGATTTTTAATATTTTGCCTTCAAGTTACAGTTTACCAAATCGTGTTCTTAAAGCGACGGGAAATTCAAAGACCCTGGAGTAATTTTCGATACCCCGAAATCTTACGCCGTTCTATGTTTTGTAATACCACTAAATTCTGTAATTAATATTTCTCTAAACATCTTTTTACATTATTTTTTACGACACAGCTTGAATATGCTGTTTTTACATGGAGACGTCCAATCAGCTCTTCGATCTCTAAACTTTAATGAACCTGTACCATCATATCATTTTCGATTATTTTTCATAAATCTTAAATCCATAGGTCGATTCTAAGCCTTTCTTTCACTTATAAAATCATCAATTGGCGGAACGAATCAGATTTAATGCTCCTCAACGCCTTTTTCGTAACTTACCTCCATTCTATGGAAATTAGGTAGGAAGTAGTTATGCTCGATCTATTCATGAATTTAATGCTATTGGTCGACTGTCTTTCCTTATTTTCTGTTTCAAGGGCAGGTTTTTTAATCTTGTGAATTTTGCTTTTCAGTTTTTGAAATTATTACATGTAATTACTTTTAACATACTTTGAGCTATTCGGAGTCTGTACGATTTTAAAATTTTAGACTAAATGAAAAGATCCAGGGATAATAAAGCAACAGGTCCAGATGTGCTTCCTTCTAAAATCCTGAAATTAATAAATGACAAAAATATAGAAATCCTCGAAATTATTTTCAACTATATTTACAACACAGGAAAATACCCACAAATGAAATGAATAAAATAGAAGCATTTGAAATGTGGATATATAGAAGAATTCTAAGAATACCCTGAACAGATAGAATAACAAATGCTGAAGTATTGCGTAGAATTCAGTATGATCGACAATTACTAACGACCATAAAAAGAAGAAAAGCTGCGAATTTGGGTCATATTATGAGAAACGACAAATATCATGTACTTCAACTTATCCTGCAAGGAAAAATAGCAGGGAAACGAGGCATAGGCAGAAAACAACTATCCCGACTGAGAAATATAAGACATTGGACTGGAATCGGCAATGTAGGAACTTTATTGGAGACAGCGAGAAATCGAGACCTTTATCATAAAATTATAACAAATTTATATTGAACGTAAAATATTATTGTAATTCGATATTTAATTGTAATATATTTAATGGACTATGTTTAAGTTCGTGCGGTTTTTTTTCGAAATTTGAAACTTTATTGACGTAAAATGGTTATAAATTTAATATTCAAAGTATTGTCCATCGCTTGCTACTACTTTTTCCCATCTTTCTGGCAATTCACGGATTCCCTTTGTGAAAAATTCGGTCGGTTTTGCCGCAATCCACGAATCGATCCATTTTTTGACTTCATCGTAATTACGGAAGTGCTGGTCAGCCAGGCCATGTTGCATCGATCGGAAGAGATAGTAATCGGATGGCGCAAGGTCTGGACTATACGGCGGGTGGGGTAGGACATCCCATTTGAGCGTTTCTAAGTATGTTTTGACCACTTGTGCAACATGTGGCCGAGCATTGTCATGTTGCAAAATAACTTTGTCGTGTCTATCGGCGTATTGCGGCCGTTTTTCTCGCAGTGCTCGGCTCAAACGCATCAATTGTCGGCGGTAGACATCCCCCGTAATCGTTTCATTCGGTTTCAGTAGCTCATAATACACAACACCCAGCTGGTCCCACCAGATACACAGCATAACCTTCAGGCCATGAATATTCTGCGCCGACGTCGATGTTGAAGCATGGCCAGGGTATCCATACGTTGCCCGACGTTTTGGATTGTCGTAATGGACCCACTTTTCATCGCCAGTCACAATTCGATGCAAAAAACCCTTTCTTTTGTGCCGTTGAAGCAGTTGTTCGCATGCCATAAAACGGCGTTCAACGTCTCTTGGCTGCAATTCATACGGCACCCAATGGCCTACCTTTCGGATCATTCCCATGGCTTTTAAACGTTTGGAAATGGTTGATTGATCAACTCCCAAAGTTTTTGCAACCTCTTCTTGCGTTTGAGCCGGATCTTGATCGAGCAATTCCTCCAATTCGGTATCCATGAACTTTGGCGGCGCACCCTCGCGTTCTTCGTCTTCCAAGCCAAAATCACCACTTTTAAAGCGTGCAAACCACTTCTGGCACGTTCGCTCAGCTAGAGCATGCTCACCATAAACTTCCACCAAGATACGATGACTTTCGGCTGCTTTTTTCTTCATATTAAAATAATGAAGAAGAATTCCCCGCAAAAACACATTATTTGGCACGAAATTCGACATTTTCAAGTGTGGTAAAAATATTGTTGTTTACGCTTCAAATAAAAAACTTATACTGACGTTTGTGCCTTACGACAGTAGCTCTCCAATGAATGTTTGGAAATGTGGATCGATGGAATAATAATCAAGTTACGCCATCTGTTGTAAAACCGCACCAACTTATCGATAGACCTATTATAAATTGTATGATCGCCTATATTCGGAATCGAATTGGCAAATAAAGAAGAAGAAGACTAAATAAATAAATAAGTAAATAGCGGTAATGAACGGATACCTGAATTAACAATTGATCTTACCAAGAAAGTTTCGTACACATATAATATTTGCATAAATATATATAATACAAAAAAAAAATGTAACGTATACCAATTTAATTACCTTATTTAATTATTATAATATGGAGATGATCGGATAAGATTACTGGCCAAAACCAGTGCAGGCATAGCCTCATATCGCGTCATATATCAAAAAACACACAAAAAACAAAAATCGCCTACGCTGTTTTCTTTCGATAAGTTGATAAGCTAATTTTCAACGCAAAATTAACGTAATATTCATTGATATCTACGAAAGAGTAATCAAATATTAGCTTAATGAAACTACGTTCGTCCTGTGCATGTGAACAAATGCGATTAAACTGAATCAAGCATGTGCGTATATGTGTATGTATATGCATTTAATACTTTAACTGTGAATGAAATATAAGGTAAAGTGATTTTAAAAACAACAATAAGACCGACTGTGCGTGCTTCCTGAATGAGCGTTCCAGTGTTGTGTATATGAAGAAAGATAAGGAACAATTGTTTTAAATATAGAAATTCGTTGCATGAAGCAAACAGATATCACTAGTTTTAACCAAATAAATATTTATGTATAATAATCAGATTATCCAATTCCTCTGTAAAATTGGTCTCTGAGCCGGAAAATCCACAAAATTTTGCAGTTTTGTATGCAGTTTTCGAGATATCGCCAAATAATGAGTAGTATTAAAAAGTTTTAAGATATTTGTAAAGTTAAAAAATTAGGTATTGCCCTAAAATTGATTTTGCTTTATCTAGATCTAATTTTGTAAAATTTAATTACATAATAAATAACAAATAAAACAAAAAATAATTTTCCTAATACAAAATAAGAAAAGGGAAAAATTAAAAAAATTATTTTTTTGAGGAAAATTAGTTTATATTTTATTTGTTATTTATTATATTATTAAATTTTACAAAATTAAAAAAATATTTTTGATTAGGAAAACCAACTTGTGATATAAAAAATACTTGATTTTAATTTCGCCACTTATTTAACTTTTAGTCTGTGAGTATGTCCAAGTAAAAGTTAGTATTTTTACTTTCATGCGAATAAATTCTATATCTATTTAAGGGACCTGGTGGTCTAGGAATTGCGAAAAATCAATTTTTTATTTTTTCGATATTTCGAAAGAATAAGAATATACTGTAAAATTTGGATGCGGAAATTCCCAATATAATAGCTTCTACAGCCCATTTACTAGGTAGAGAGCGGTCTGCCCGCTCCTGTAACTCAAACTTTAAACTCATTTATCTCGAAACTACCTTCTTCGGTGTGGTAATGCCAAAAAAAAAAAAACAAAGCTATGCAGCCGCATTGTCTGAAATTGTAATATGTTATTCATAACATCAATGGCAATCACCCGTACTAGAATCATATGATTATTTCAATTATTTCGTATTTTTTTGATTAAAAAACAAAAAAACCCGATTTTTAGAGTGTCATATTCAAAATCCCGCCATTTTGTCAATTTTTTTTTTTTCATTTTAGTACGGGACACAGTACAGTCACACTGATTCATAATTTTGTTTTTTGTGGTTTTTGTGTTTCAGATAAATAGAAGAGCGAAAAGGACAACACCAATTTTTCGCGAGGGTGAACTTCAGCGTAATTTTTCAAATTATTCAAATTAAAAAATTGTTTTTTTCATTTTTGTATGTAAAAGAAGTTAAATAAAAAGCCTAAGAAGTTTAAATATCGTTTTTCATTTTTTTATTAAAAAAAAATTTTCGAACTCTAGACCACCGGGGGAGCTCTAGACCCCTTAAGGACTTATATCATTTATTGATGCAGTTTTAAAGATATTTAAATTTTAAGAAATGAGTAAAAAATGTTTTTCCAAATGCAATTTTTCTACATTTCTTATAATATAAATTAGATACGTTTATAATATTACTACAAAAATTAATTTTCCTAAAACTTTATAAATATCGTAAAGACTTTTAATTTTATTACATAATTTTTTTAAACAAAAGATAGAAAGTTTAATTAGTTCTAATCTTATATATTATATAATTTATTGTAATTGATTAACAGATTCTCCAGATATTAGAAATGTGTATAGTCTATATCACGGTAGCCTAATACATAGGTAGTTGTGTTAGTCGTGGTAGTGACCGGCTTTGAAACCCAATGTGGTCATGAAACACCGAATGATAAGAAACGTTTTTTCAAATAGCGCTGGCCCTCGGCAGGCAATGGCAAATCTCCGACTGTGTTTTCGCCATGAAAACGCTTCTCATTTAAAAAAAAAACTATCTGCCTAACAAAACTTAAAGCTGTAGGTCCCTACATTTGTGGAAAAACATCAAGACGTACACCACTAATAGGAGGAGGAGCTCTACCAAACAGCCTACATTTATTTACTTATATCTATTATATGTATCCCAAAAACTGCATGACAAAAAAAAATCATGCACATTTTCGTCTCAGTGATAGATTTTACATAGGTCTAGGTCTTGGTTTAAGAAATCATAAATTATTTTTGATGAATTTCAGGTTTATTAAAGATGAAAGAAAAGAATCGAAGTATGAAAATATTTTTGTTTTACTTAATAAATTTCAACAGATTACTTATACATACATAGTAAAGAATTTAAAAACTTTTATTAAAGGAAAACATTAATGACTTTTTAGTTAAATTCAACAATTAATACCCGGCGCATCATAAACAGTCGATAAGTCAATCTTAAAGGAACCCACGAGTGTGCCAGATCGTAAAAATTTCCTTGCTTGTATTACCTAGGAACAAATGTGAGGTATATTTAATGTACTTTTTGTGCTATATAAAATGTATATTAAATGCATTTATAATTTACATAAGTTATATATATTTATTTATAAGCGAGTCGAAGACAATGAGTGGTACTAGATTTTTTTTTTTTTAATGTTGAAATTTTTTGGGGATAGTGGTTTATTGGATATATTATACTATATTATACATTAATCATAGAATTTACTAAATATAGATCCTACTGATATCAGCATTATAAATTTTAAAACTCAGTGAATGTACATACACGTATTTGTATATATGGAAGTATATCAGATCAATTAAATTTATTTCGTCTAACAGTGTCCTAAAGCCACGAAGATACCAGATTGCTTTTCGATTCTCGAACTACACTTTTCTGATCTTTTTGCAATTAATAAGCAAATGCTGTTGTAACGGCATATCCATATATGGGGAATGCCGCTGGAGTAACATTCGGTGGTCGAATATAAATCCGTATCGTTCCAGTCACTGTCGTCGGAGCGAAAACAATAATTGTCTTTCGTTTCCGATACACTATATAGTGTCCGAACAGACGTATCCCATTAGAAGTACTCGATGCCACTTTATCGACAAAAAGAGTGGTCAAATACCTAGGAGTGCAATTAGATACAAGGCTAACTTACTGGGCGCACATAAATCATGTTGCAACAAGAGCTGCCAAAGTAAGCGGCATGTTAAGTAAGCTCATGGCAAACCTTGGAGGTCCAATGCAGAACAAGTGACCTAAAGTGACCAACCTAAAGCCAGTTTTGTGCTATGGACGGAGAAGGCGAAATATTAAATTTGTAAATTCTATTAAATTGAAATTTTACTACAGGTTTATGAGCCCCAGAAATGACAGTTGAAATTTAGTTCAAAATACCTCACAGAAATAAGTATATGTGCAAAGTTTTATGTACCCATATTTTTCTTGGTCGTATCGGTACATTTTTGTTTGGTATGCTAAAGTATGTTTTTGCAGCCCAACTTACCTATTCGCTTGCAAAGTTCTTCTTTACAATATACAACATATGGTCAACTCAAACGAAGCGACAGTCCAGCTAACATCGACAGCAGATGCAAACGAGAAATTCGTCATCTGGCTGCTCAAAAAGAAATGTCTTGCAAGGAAATCAAACCCCATTTAAGTCTTAAGGTCGCCGATAGACGAATACATCAAATTTTGGTCGAGGACGGAACACTTAAAGATTGTTTGTGGGAGCCGGTACTCAGACTATTAGCTCGCCACATTAAGGCTTATTTAGCATTTGCCGGAAAATATAAATTTTGGACTAACGAATTCCGAAACGTTGTATTTTCGGACGAAAAAAAGTTCAACTTAAATGATTCAAATGGGTGCCAGAAATATTGATAGTACCTTAGGCAACCACGTTAAACGTTCCATAAGCGGAACCACGGTGGCGGGTCTTTGATGATTTGGGCCGTTTTCGAGCATGGTGGAAGTCTCCAATTTGTTTTATTCTGACAAGAACCAACGCAGAGTTCTATGTTGAAATATTAGAGGATGGTTTCATTGAGTATGCGGGAAACATATTCGGAGACGACTGAGTTTTCCAGCAAGACAACACCCCAATCCATAGGGCTCTTTAACTAAGGCCTTCCTATCGTCAAGAAAAATTTCAGTTCTGGATTGGCCAGCACTAAGTGCCGATTTAAGTGCAATTGAGGACCTCTGGGGAATATTGTTAACCCGTATTTATAAAAATGGTCGGCAGTTTGAGACAATCAAATACCTGAAAGGTACTTTAGTGGAAGAGTGGGACAAGATAGGTGATTCCACTCTTCAAAATTTGGCAGACTCTATGCCTAAACGTATAAACTTATGAATGCCTTTAATGAAGTTTCCTTATATCTTTTTTGAGAAAGAGTCAAAACGCCCATTAAGATAGGAGGCGGAGGATTCAAATGTACTACAAAAAATTACTCTTTAAATTCTATGACAGAAATCTGAGGATATAAATTATATTTAAAGGCGTTCTATACATACTTTTTCTAATTCTTTTCTAATTTCTTCTATTCGCGCCTCGTACATACTTTTAAAACTTTAACAATCCATAAGAAAAAACTCAGACGCTCTGGAATTGTACTGTATTCACCAAAGTATATCCTGGGGCATCTTCTTTCATAATTATCAACGTTTATTTATGCTGAATAAACGTTTTGGGCAGTGTAATGGGAGCAAAATTTAACATTTCTGCATTGCTTACATAAACTTCATCATTTACGGTTGTATATATTTACTCGTATGTGCGTTTGTGTATTTCCAAATTAAAATATGCCCCACTAGCAAATGTAGTGTCAACCTACTAATTAGATTTGCTTACAATGTGCAAACACTCTCAATCTTGTCGTAGATATGCAAAACTTTTCCAATTATGCGCTTAAATACATTGTTATGCCTAACTTCTCATAATCATGAAGATGCTCGGCTGTTGTTGGCAATTTTTTAGTTTGCTTATCCTTCAGTTGGTGATAAATACTTATAAAATAAACTGTAAGTATTGCCAGCATGCCACCTAAATTTCTTACTCGGACACTAAATCTATTTATAAACGCTTTAATTAAAGTTTGCCGGGAATTTGTGAAGGCGTTGAGAGTTGATCAGCGTTAATTGAGTGGAACAAGCGGCAATTAATTAAATCATTTATACCTGTCGGTTGTTTGTTAATAGCTGGTGCATTTTAAGAGCTGAGTGAAATAAATACTTTTACTTGTATTTATATAATTTTAGTAGGCCAATATTTTAAGGGCTCGTGTGGAATTTTTTTTCTTGATAAATTTTTGAATTGTAAAGCAGAAAAGTATGGATAGATAAATTCGATAAAGAAAAGCTGCTGCAAATATATCTCACTTATGGAGCAATAATTTACAAACCGAACACCTTTCCCACCACCGGCTTTTTAATTTGGTTGAATTTTCTACAAAAAAAAGGGTCAGAGTTTTTATTTATTTTTAGTACTTTTAATTCAAAATTTTGAGAATTCCCTTCATTTTGGCTTGAAGACTTACTTTCAAAAATACGTAACTCGAGTTCTATAGAACTGGGAACTTATTTGCTCTTGCGCTTTGCTTTTGAAGCTAAACAAATTTGTTCAAAATAAGAATTTTAATAAAAATTATTAGCAAGTTCGATTTGTAACTCCCGACTTAAATGAATATTTGTATAATCATTGTATTTTTCGTGCGTGTTTCTATCAAAAACGCATATTAGATGATCTCAAATTAAGTGATTCAAGTATTTCGGAAATTGTTGTATATTTTTCTGAATTATATAAAGGGTGGTTAAGTTTCAAGGGCCGATGTTGATTTTGAATAAAATACAACTTTTTTAGGAAATTAGTGTCATTTTTCTTTATTATGATGATATTTGTATAGCTCGCATGGAATAAAATATCGGTCAAATGACCGCCGCGGCCTCGGCGGCACACCTCCAACCGATGGTCCAAATTTTCTATGACGCTGAGGCATAATTGAGGTTCTATGCCGTTAATGGGCCGAATTATCTTATCCTTTAGCTCTTGAATTGTTGCTGGCTTATCGAGGTAAACCTTTTCTCTCAAATAACCCCAAAGAAAGAAGTCCAACGGTGTAAAAACACATGATCTTGGCGGCCAATTGATATCGCCGCGACGTGGGATTATTCGGCCATAAAATTTTTCGCGCAAAAGAGCCATTGCTTCGTTAGCTGTGTGACAAGTGGCACCGTCCTGTTGAAAGCAAACATCGTCCACATCCATATCTTCCAACTTGGGCCATAAAAGTTCATTATCATCTCACGATAGCGAACACAATTCACAGTAACTGCCTGACCGGCCTCATTTTGGAAAAATACGGCCCAATGATCCCGCCGGCCCATAAACCGCACCAATCAGTCATTTTTTGTGGGTGCATTGATTTCTCGGCAATCACTCTTGGATTATCATTCGTCCAAATGCGGCAATTCTGCTTATTGACGAATCCACTGAGGTGAAAATGTGCCTCATCACTGAAGATGATTTTCTTCGATGTGCATTTTGATCTGAACGCCCGTTTTCATAACTTTAACGCGTTGCTCGATTGTGTATCTTTCCATGATTCAAATTGAGTTAGTCTGAGATTGAAAAATGTCAAATGAAATGCAGAAAAAAGCTTGACATTTAGGTGTGGTTCACATTCAACATCGGCCTTTGAAATTTAACCACCCTTTATATGCAGGCTTGAGTAGTGTACGGTAAATTGCGAAAATTTCAAAAATTTTACTAATCAATGCTTAAAAAACTATTGCATATTATGTCAAAATATATGTTTTTTAAATACTTAAAAAAATTATAAATTTGTATTTAAACTTTTTGGCCTTTTATGAAAAACAAATCAATTAAAAATTGTTTTCTTATTTTTTAGAATAAAATATACGTCTTGAATAATTTTTTTTCTATGATACAAATTTAATTTTTTTAATTGATATTTTTTGAGAATTTTGTTTTTTGTCATCTTTGAAAGAAACCCCTTTCCTTCTTCTTCTTTTTTCTTCTGTGTTGCATGAACTGTAATATCTACGGTTTTGTGTAATAAACAGATTCTTTCTTTCAACTATTTTTATAATATTTTAATATTTTAAATTTTAAAGAAAAAATTCTTAAAAAAAATCGGAGAAAAATATCTTTATGTGAAAAAGTTTTGGAAAAAAATTACTTCGGCCCCTTTCGAAATACTCCCGCTCAGACTTTTTTATTATATATTTTTCCTTTATTTCAGTAATCCCTACAATATTATGTTCATTTGTGTGCATGCAGAGAAAAATGTTGCAAAGCCCTAACATTCAACTCTTGCCACTATAGCGCGATTCCATGTCAAGATATCCACGATTTTTGGGTTTTGTCGTACATTTTTCTGAAAATTTGCATTAGTAGGCTTGCATATAATAAAAATTAAAAAAAAAAAAATAATTTTAAAATGTACTCATTGTTGAACATTTGAACATTTTGGAAATATCTTCTGTTCTTCAAATCATTTTAAAATATTTTTTCTTTAATTTATTGGGATGAAATATGTTTAAAAAAAATTTTTTTGGAACATTCTTTTATTACACATTTTTAAGGAAACAAATTTTTTTGTAAGTTTTGAAAAACACCCCCCTAATGTTTTTTTTCTCATATATTTATTTTTTGAAGTGCAACTTATTCAGTTCTGTCCAACATTTTTACTTGTAAATATTTTTATAAAATTTTTTTTTAATTTTTTAGATTAAAATAATAGAATAAAAATATTTGAGAAAAAGATTATATATGTATATTGATCTCTTTTACTTATTTCTATTCTAAAATGTAATATCTATCTAAAATGTTTAACAAACATCTTTGTTTAATATTTTATAATTTTTGTTTTAAGTCTTTAGGATTAAAAATAAAAAAAAAATTAAAAAAAAAATTGTTTTGTAAAAAAAATCCTTACTAAATAATGGTTCTCCTCACTTGTAACTAAAACTGGCTTGCGTATATTCTAGTAAGGTTTCTTATAACTTGAACCCTCCTTACTACACGAGCGTTGCTGACTCATCTCGCTCGAAAGGTAAGTTTTAAAAAGTACTCATCGTTGTCTTTATTTGTAAACATAACTGAGGCCACGCTGTGAAATCTCTTAATAATTCATAGTGGAATTCAAATAATTGTTCGAGTTATATTCACATACATGCAGTGAATCAGTGAAAAATACTGCTCTGGCGAAACGCTAGCATGCAACTGTACATACATACATACGTAGCAGTTAGAGTAGTTTAATTCACTGGGCCACTGATTCGTTTTGCTCTTGCTGCTAAAAATCATATATTTTATATTCACTTCAGCTTATAAAGACTAAAAGTCCTGAAATTCTCAAATTTTCAAAAAAACAAAAAAAGCTTCTGAATTTATTTATTTTTTCTTTCTTTTTTTTACTTTCCTTCTTTTTCTAAAGCATAATTCCACCTTTAAACCATCACACAATATGACTCTTTGTATGTATGTATGTATCGCGAAGTAAAGCTCACTAAAAATAGCTAGCCCAAAAGAATTGGAACTTTCTGTCCCATCTAATAATATTGTTTTATTCCAAGCACATGTTTATTTACTGTCAATCACCCGTGAGACGTCTAGCTAATAAATATTCAATTTGTGCACAAAATATTTAGCCTGGGCAAAAGCTAATTGCTATGCGATAATCACTTATTTATCACTTTTGGGAGCCTATAATCCTTCAAGAACTTCACATAATTCTGTGGCTAAACCATACGTAAACAGAAATAATTTTGCACGATGTTGCTCATACGCCATGTATGTCTGCCAGCCTACTACAAATGGATTACGACTGTCAATTAATCTAATTTATCGTGTTTATGTGGCTGAAATTCTAACACGCGACCAGACCAAAAGCTTTGTTAATGATATAATTAGAACATACTCTACTCACCGACAAGGTTATAATTTTATCAAAAAGCATCACCGGCGGCATGTGAAAGTCAAACACAAAATACTGCAGAATAGAAGAAATCACAAAGAAATAGAAATAGCAAAATGAATGAAGAAATATAATTCTTCAAGTTTCATCTACATCAATAAAATAAAGCTACTTCAACCCACCTCATTGTAATAAGGACAATTGGTGCTCTCCTTCACGCTCGTGTATTTCTTTTGATCACCCACTTGAATGCATACAACTGGATCCATATTGAGGCCAGGCAACTGACGTGCCTCAATTATGGTGATGCAAACTTGGAAATCCTGCGACTTGAGATGGTCAGTAGCGCGTGTCATTGATTTGATCCTACGTTGAAAGCCATACGATGAGCAGGTATATATTTGAATTAAAATAAATAATAGTAATATTATGGCAGTCATAAAGCAACTTTGATACAAAGGTACATACATACATTTACTCGTACATAGGAAAGCGGAAGTATACTTACATTTTGCCTTTGTCATAGTACTGTAGCTCCTCAACATCGCTTGACTGATTCGATTGGCCACTGTCAGCACCTGCTGTCTTTGTAGGAATACCCGCAGCGTCTCTGCCCTCTACTATCAGCCGGCGTGTGGGCAATGCATCATCTGTTTCGGCTTCAGTCGCTGAAGTGGCTGTGGTGGGAGCGGCATCTGGTTCGAAAATCAGCGGCGATCTGACATGGAAGAGAATAATAATGGTATGCGTGAGATGCTTGCACACGATATGATTTGTGTGTGTGTGTACGTATAGCATTTATGTGTATTTACCGGCACGTGTTGATACGCATCAATAAATAAAGTAAAAACAATCAATTAGAAAGATATTTAATAAAATTATTTTTAATAATTTTTTATCTCAACCCAACAGGTAAACACCAGTTTTGGTCTTTCCATTCTAAAGTAAGCTATTACAATAAATTTTATTTAAAAATTGTTCTTTGACTTTGGCTTTAATTGGCAGATAAAATGAACTGGATGGGGTTTCCTATTTTTTCTGATAAAAAAATGCAGCTCGTCTATATGCGTGCCATTAAATACCATTTTTAATCTTTTCCTTTCTACGGATGTATTTTTGTTGACCACTGAAAGCTTCCATTTATCACTCTAATTCATAATTCCTGAAATAAGAACGCTGTTGGAAATAATAAACCTATTTCGAAACTAACTAACTCTTTCAAACTCTTCGAAAAGATAGTCCACAATAAATTGCTCTTTATCATCAAGAATATAATAAACCCGGATCTGCATTGTTTTATCTGCGGGCGCTCCACAGTTAGGTACCAATTTCGTGATATTTTCGCAATACTACGTCTCTGTACTTATGAATAGTTGTCAAGTCGAAATTATATACATAGACTTTTCAAAAGTCTTTAAAACTGTCTCGCACAATATCCTAGAAGTTTAAGTTCCAGAAATGTTTCGAGAGCTGGATCTAGCACTGTCATTAGTGCGTTGCAGTACTTACAGGCGACTCAAGGGGCATGGTAGCGTTTTCGGGTAGTTAACGCCGTATTTCTCCGAACTCGGAACAGATCTCTCTATCCGCAAACTAGAGTTGGAGGGTCGTGCTAGGGCAATCTTTCCAAATAGACAGGACTAGATCGAGGGGAAAATCTGCACCGAAACTTGCACCTCTGTCTTCACTGACGGTTCCAAGATGGAATCGAGAGTCGGAGCAGGGGTTTCCTCTAAATCGGCCAATTTGTCTATCATGCAAAATTCTTAGGGAATGCGGGAGCGAGGGAGATATTAACATTTTCTCCGATAGTCAAGGAGTGATCAAGGTTCTGACGACGCCATGGTGCAGAGCGAAATTAGTAAACTCCTGTAAGGAGGAGATCAAATCTCTTGGGTGTGCAGGAAACATTTGTCTGATCTGATCATATAGGAAAGTGAAATTGCTGATGAGCTTGCCACGAAGGGGTCAGAGTTGGCCTCAGAGACCTCCTACCCGGTCATCGGCATCACTCTGACAGTTGTTATAGGGGAACTGCACAAATTATTCCTCAGGAAAGCGCCAAAAAGATGGAGCTCTATTTCTTCATGTGCTATTTCGAAAACCCTTTGTCCCCAGTAAAATATACCAAGGTCTCAGAAAGTCCTTTGGCCTCCACGCCATTCAATTTCCAAACTCTGTATTTACCGGTCACTAGACGATCGGAAAACCTGGGGTTACCATTTAACGCCCATTGCAGAAGCTGTGGGAACCTTTCAGAGAAGGTGACTGTTGAGCACTTTTTCTGTAAATGCCCGGGTTTGGCAGCTATACGGCTAAGGTCACTGGGCGCTCCGTTCTTCGACAGCCTGGGGAGTACTTTACAGGCGATACAATCACATTTTAGAAATAAACTTGTATTTTGAATTTTCTGAATATATTCCGGGAACATTTTGTTCAAGGTCGAATATATTGTAGTTTTGTAACAGGTGAGAAACTTTTTAAAAAATACTTTCAAAATAAAAATGCTTCAAACCTTCTTCGTTTGTCAGCAGTGTTTCAGTTAACATATTTATTAAACTGTATTAAAAACTCTTTAAGACAGTTGGCAACTATATCGCAAAAAATTTTGGAGCTTTCTTTTACGTTTTTCATTTGACATCCATACGAAATTATTTTAGTTTCCTACTAGTAATTCTTAAATTCATTGAATTTAATTTTTAAATACGTGGTTCCTCTATTAAAATTTAATCATAATATAGAGGTTTCAAATCTCTTTCCTTTCTATTATTGCCATATTTCAATTATTAGGTGCCCAACTGGGTTCTCGCTGTTTTTTGATGAAAATACAACTTTACTCTGAAAAAATGGTCACCAATGAATCACTGAAAGTATTTCCCATCGCTGGCTACTACTTTTTCCATCTTTCTGGTAGATCTCGTATACCGTCGCGGTAAACCTGTTCATCTTTTGAGGCTATCCACGGATCAAGCCATTTTTTGATGTCTTCATATGAATGGGACTGCTGGGCAGCTAGACCATGTGTTATCGATCGGAACAGGTGATAAACGGACGGCACAATATCTGGAGAATAAGGCGGGTGGGGTAGGATTTCTCATTTCAGTGTTTCCAGGTAGGTTTTAATGGGCTTGGGAACGTGAGTCCGAGCGTTGTCATGCTGTAGAATCACTTTTTCATGCCTCTCCGCATATTCTGGCCGCTTCTCGCGCAGTGCTCGCATCAGTCACATTAATTGAAGTCGATACCGTTCCCCAATGATGGTTTCGCTTGGTTTTAACAGTTTATAATAAATAACATCAACTTGGTCACACCAAATACATAGCATAACCTTCGCAGCGTGAATATTCGACCGAGGCGACGACGTAGAAGCATGACCAGGCAGTCCCCATGATTTTCTTTTCTTTGGATTACTGTAATGAATCCATTTTTCATCACCCGTCTTGATGCGATGAAGAAAACTCTTCCTTTTTTGCCGCTGGAGCAGTTGTTCTCATACGAAAAAACGGCGTTCAACATCCCTTGGTTTTAACTCATAAGGAACCCAAGTAACTTGTTTCTGAATCATTTCCAAAGCATGCAATCGCTTACAAATAGATATGCGGGTAGCTCCGTTTTTTGCCTTCCTTTACGCGGACGGTCGACAACATTAAAATCACCGTCTTTGAAGCGACGAAATCAATCTCGGCAAGTTGTTTCACTTAAAGCAGCACCTCCATAAATTTTTATTCGGCCCAAAATCAGACATTTTCACAAAACCAAAAGTATATGATACCAAACGTTTAGGTTTTGTTAGAATCGACTAGCACACACTGCTGGTGGCATCTATTGACAAACAGCGGGAACTTAGTTGCGCACCTGATATTTTATTAATTTTACGTTAACTTGTTTTTTTTAAATAGGGGGCAACCCTATTCAGAAATATTTTTGTAGTTGAGCTCTCTCTAATCAATTCAGTTTTATGTAACTTTCTTAACAGGTAGCAACTCTCATTGCCTATTCTTTAACCCCAGTACATAAACTATCTGTCCTTGAAATTTTATGCAAATCCGCTGAGCCGTTTTCTCGTATTAAGTCACGCACATTCCAAGTCACTCACAAACCAACCAATTTACAAACATTCACACTTATAATGTTACATAAATATATTGGATTGTCAACTAAGTAATTGCAGATTTCACTGATAGATGGCTTCAGTTGAATTTTTAGGTTTGTAGACGTAATACAACTGTAAAACACATTTTGTTATTTAATAGTTGGTAATTCAGCTTTCAGTCAGTAAAAAAAGTTTTTTGATCGGTTGCGTAGTTTTCGTTTGGCGTTCGTTGAAAAATGAAAAACCCAAAGGAACATTTTCATAATATTTTGCTTTTTTATTTCCGCAAAGGGAAAACCGCATCCCAAGCTCATAAATAGTTATGTGCTGTTTATAGTAACGAAGAAAATTAACGGCAGTGTCAAAATTGGTTTGCCAAATTTCGTTCTGGTGATTTTTCATTCAAAGATGAAAACCGCTCTGGTCATCCAGTTGAAGTTAATGATGCCCTAATCAAAGCAATAATCGATTCCGATCGTCACAGTACAACACGTGAGACTGCCGAGAAGCTTCATGTATCACATACATGCATTGAAAATCACTTAAAACAAGTTGGCTATGATCAAAAATTCGATACATGGGTTCCTCACGAACTGAAAGAAACACTTTTAACGCAACGCATTACCAGCTGGGATTTGCTAAAGAAACGTAATGAAAATGATCCATTTTTAAAACGTCTGATAACTGGCGATGAAAAATGGGTTGGTTGCAACAATATCAAGCGGAAAAGATCGTGGAGAAGGCCAAGTGAACCAACTCATACAACATCAAAAGCTGATATTCATCAAGAGAAGGTTTCGTTATCAGTTTGGTGGATTTATAAAGGAAATGTCTACTTTGAACTCTTAGCACCCAACCGAACAATCAATTCTGATGTCTACATTGAACAACTAACAAAATTAAATAATGCAGTTGAAGAAACGCGGCCCGAACTGACAAATCGAAAAGGTATTGTATTCCATCATGACAATGCAAGGCCACACGGATCATTTGCCACTTCGCAAAAATTATTGGAGCTTGGTTTGGATGTTTTGCCACATCCTATATATAATCATCACCTTGCACCATCTGATTACTTTTTGTTTCGGTCTTAACAAAGCTCCGTGAATGGTAAAAATTTCAATAATGATGATGATGTTAAATCGTAACTGATTCAGTTTTTTGCTAATAGAAGTTGGATTATGATGCTGCTTGAAAGATGACAAAAGGTCAGTGATCACAATGGGCAGAATAAAGTTATTTAATTCCATAAAACAATTGTCTTTGATTTTCTAAAAAAAATCCGCAACTACTTAGTTGCCAACCCAATAATACATATTAGTAAGATAGGATAACAGAGAGAGGAAGAGGAATTACTAAAGTTCATAAGATTGTTCAAGACTTTGAAAGTTGTTGCTTTTCACAATTTCTAATTATACAAATCCGTATGGTTTGTATGTGAAAAAGCTCATTTTCAGCAACATTTTCAAAAACTAAACACTCAAAAAAAAAAAAAACATCAGCATAAAGCTCTTACTCTTCGATCGTTTGCTTCTTCCATTGAGTAAGTAATAAATAAGTTATTACCTACTCAGTTATTACTTACTCATTTCTTCTTTTCAATCTTGTGCGAGTTTTCCCATCATCAATTTTATTTCTCATCATAGCCGACAAGACGAAAGTGCCCCTTTCCCCAATCTTCTGCTTAATAAACTCTTACTCGCTTAGATAAATTTTTATTAATTTGTAGGAGTAAGCCTGCATCCATCAGGGATGTATTCGCCACTGTTTTGCATGCGAAATCGCCTGCAGTGATAAGAGAGCATGTTGGGTAGTCGAAAAAGTCTTTTCGTATTTTGTCAATAGATGTCGTTGGACTCATCTATCTCCAGTGCTACCAATCACATTGTGTCACGTCATATGGTGTTAGAAAGGTGACATTTTAAGCTTCACTTAACCAAAAAAAAAATTAAATTCGGAGAAGTTGAAAAAAAGTTATAGCTGTTCAAAAATGAGTGAAAATAATGAAGAAATTCGCTATATTTTGAAATTTTTGTATAAAAAAGGGAAGAATGCCACGCAAGCCACCAACGAAATTTGTGAAGTTTACGGAGACGATGCTGTATCAGTTCGTGTAGCAAAACAATGGTTCGCTCGCTTCCGTTCTGGAAATTTCGATGTGAAAGATGCACCTCGCTCCGATCGACCTATCGTTGAAAAAGTCGATGAAATTATGGAAAAGATTGACCAGGACCGTCACATCAAACGGGTTTGAACCATTTAAAAAAGGCTGGTTACAAAAAGAAGCTCGATATTTGGGGACCACATGAGTTGTCTGTGAAAAATTTAATGGACCGAATTAACATTTGCGATTCTTTGCTGAAACGAAAAGAAATCGAACCATTTCTGAAGCGAATAGTAACAGAAGACGAAAAGTGGTGCAAGGGTGGTGAAGCTCAACAAATGGTCGCAAAGCCAGGATCGACGCCTCGAAAGGTTATGCTGTGTGTTTGGTGGGATTGGAAAGAAATCATCCACTATGAGCTGCTACAGCCTGCTCGAACGATTGATTTTACACTTTACTGTCAACAACTGATGAGATTGAAGCAAGCAATCGAAAAAAACGGCCAGAACTGATCAGCAGAGAGGGCGTCGTCTGTCATCAGGACAACGCTAGGCCACACACATCTTTGATGACTCGGCAAAAACTGGCAGAGCTTGGCTGGGAAGTTTTGATGTATCCACCATATAGTCCTGACCTTGCACCATCGGACTACCATTTGTTTCGGTCAATGCAGAACTCCCTTAATAAAGTTGGCTTCAAGAGAAGCCTATGAAAATTACTTGTCGCAGTTTTTCGCCAAGAAACCACAAAATTGGTTTTCTCTAGAAGAAAAATGGCAAAAGGTGGTCGACCAAAATGGTACATATTTGGTTTAATAAAGTTCATTATAAATATAAAAAAAATGAGTTGAAGTTTGATTAGAAATACGAAAAGACTTTTTCGACTACCCAATATAATTTAAAAAGAAACAAGCCATTGTCGCATCCTTTATTAATTTTAATTTGTTTTGTTTTTGCTTTCCAGTGAATTTTATATACCATTATTACACATGTAACTACAAATTAAAGACCACAAAATTTCAAATTAATTATACAAAATAAATGAACGCTCAAGCGCTTGTGTTTAATTTCATTTGCATGAAAGCGCACATGCCATGTGAGGAGTCATTGCTATGTATTTCTATGTACTGTTATACCATATATATGTACACTCGCATGTAAACAAGAACGTGCATAAAGATAAGCGAAATTCCTAAATTCTGATAACCAAATTGAAGCATGGCAGAAATTGGTAAAGATAACTTGAATGTGCAATAAATTTTAGAGAATGTTCAATATGAAATTTGGAAGGCAAATTATCGCGGGTTATTAATTCAGTATTAATTAATATTATAAAATTCGTGTATACTATGTTAATACAGTGTTTGCTTTTCAAATGCTTTATATTAATTATGTGGCATCTAATTTAATTCGATTTTTTCAACGCTTTAAAAGCTGCCGAAACCCTGATTTTCATACGACAAGATTGAACGATAGGAATAGAAATCTGTGGTGAAAAATATGAAATTTACTGGCTTTATTTGGCCATTATTTGACGGACCCATCTGGCAACCCTGTATCTTTTGACAGAGACGTCAGATCGCTTAATGACATACCGCGTTGGAAGCGTCAGTCCAAGCAGATTTTTACCATGGTACACGTCACGCAAGCGCTCCCAAATTCTTGAAATTTACATTCAACAAAAGAAGTCAATTGTGAAAACTCAACGTGCGTATAAAAAATTAAATAATGTGAAAAGTGCGCCTTCTAAGAACACCATTAAACGTTTGTACGAAAGGTTTTCGACTAGTGATGCTCTTTCTAATCCAAAGAGGCCAAATCAAAACCGACCAAGGCGATCGGATGAGAATATTGCTTTTGTACGGGCCAGTGTTGAGACGACGCCAAGGACATCCCAAAATCGCCGTTCTCAGCAGTTGGGCATTGCTAGGAAGACTTTACAACGAATTATCCGCATTGATTTGTATTTATTCCCGTATAAGATTCAATTGACGCAAAGATTGCTGTCTGCGGATTAAAAAAAAAAACACATAGGTCCGTCGAATATGGACAACCCAGTAAATGTCAACCATGAGTACATCCACGGGTAAAATCGTCCAAAACGTCGTGAAAACGTCGAGATATCGATATTGAAGGTTGTTCAGAAAATTTTTGTTTAGTTTTAATTTTTGATTTTTTGGTTAGTCAGTCCTTTTTCTTTCTTCGACTAAATGAGTTTCGTAAAGTTTTTTTCACCAACCATTCAATTATCAACGCATTCGGACGATTATTTCCAGCAAAAAATCAGGAATTTTGCGATATGTTGTTCTCAAAGATCGTCCCTTTTCACAAAAAGTTTCAATAATTTTAACGCTTTCTTCTATCATGTAAGCATCCATAGATAAAATAGTGTGTCTTCTTGACAAATATCAAAGATAACATTGAAAAGGTAGCATCTAGGAATTGTTACTACCGACATCTAGGCGTCATTTTTGAAAGACCCTTTATGATCGTGGCACCAAATTGATGAGCTCTCGTCGTGAGATGACTCAGTCGCCAAATTTCTCTTTCAAAGCTTCGAGCATTGCGTCGCCTGTATGGCATATAGCAGCGTTTTGTTCGAACTTCAATCCGATTATATCGATATTGGCGGGCACTTATTACAGAATTTCGCGAAATATTGGCTCTATACAGGGTATTATTAGGTTCAACAGGTGCTTATTACGAAAAAAGAAGCTCCGCCATGACATACAACATTTTCGACAACTTCAAAACGATACCACGCACTAATATATTAAATTTTAAGGAAACTGAATTTGAATTTAGTGGTGTAGAAATTAAGTTCATTGAAAATACTGGCTTTCAGCCACTTCTGTTCTACATGACCTTAAAACAGTACATAATGAGGGTATTTAATAGCGATAACTCCCACTGGTAGCTGTAGCCATGGTAGCCATGCAGTATCATCGCTGCCTAATTTGAAAGTAACCTTTTAGAGTATAGAAAGAAAGAACAGCAAAAAATTTGGAAATAAATGAATCCAAAACTAACATATGCCCACCAAGCATTGATACTAACTTCAGACATATATGTATTTATATATTTTAAATATATATATTTGAGTGCATAAAGAAACACACAGATGTGCTCTTGTCATGTCCAAGTGTGCTTATACTTAACTGCCAAACTCATATTGCGCGAAGGTTTCCATTCAAAATGCCATACAAGCTGGATTTACGTAAATCTGTCGCCAATTTGTTTCGACGACTCAGTACAAGTGAAATTCTGAAGAAGTTTCAAGATAAACCGATCTCCCGTGCGACTATTTTTCGTGTTTTGAAAGATTGCCGGAATGAAAAAAAAACCGGAAAATAAGGTTATACCGGGTCGCGCACTAAAAGTAAGTGCCGCAACAACGAAAAAACTGCTGCTAAGTGCCAAAAACAAGGTTGGTCAATCAACACGCAAATTAGCACAAAAATTTGGCATTTCAAAGTCTAGTGTTGACAAGATTTTGGAGAAAAACAATGTAATTTATCGTAAACGTAAGCGAGCACCAAAATATACAGCGAAACAACTCGGAAAAATACCAATTTGCTGCCGTGCACTTCGTCGTGAACATTTTACGAATGAAAAATTCATAATCGTACTTAATATTTTCTCATCATGAATTGAGTGGCAATGACGGTTTTTACACTGACAACATCGAAACAACACCAAACGAGGTTAAATATGCCAGCAAATCAAATTTTGAGCTGAAGGTACTAGTGTGGGTGGACATTTCTTGGAAGGGTGTTTCAGCACCATTGATTCGCAAAAACAAAGCGAAAGCGTTCAATGCTGACGTTTATTATATCGGCCAAAACCATCGATAAATATCACAATAGCGACGTAATCATGTTTTGGCCAGACCTTGAAGGCTGCCATTATGCAAAAAAAGCATTGGATTGGTTAACTGAGAAAAAAATACCATTTGTGTCAAAAAAGGACTATCCTCCAAACGTGCCACAGGCACGTTCAATAGAAAATTTCTGGGCAGTTCTCAAGCGGATGGTGCACGAAAAGGGCTGGGAGGCACGAAACGAGCAACAGTTGATCAATCGAATCAAGCGAAAGTTGAAAGAAATCGATATAAGCACCGTCCAAAACTTAAATCGGGACATTCGTTCTATCTACGAAAAATCGAAGACAATGGTCCATTGAGTGTAACCTAAATATATTTTTGATATGTAACCAATCGACTGAAGTACCAAATAAAAAAAATTTTAATTCAATTGTTTGTTTTCAAATGGCGTATGCCAAAAGTAAGTCTCAATGTTTAGTGCACATATGCTAACCGCTTTGTTCAACTTCTTCGGACTATGTCAGGCACCCAGTGAGTCAAATATTCACAACCGGTGACTATAATTTTGCAGTAGTGAAAGAAAGTATGTACCCAGGGGCAACTATTGATCCCGAAACAAGATTTCTTCAGGAATTGCTCACAGAATCCTTACGGCGAACCGCTGCTATCTCTATTTGTGAAATCACCTAAAGAACCGCCTTTTGGAAAGGAGAGTAAAGATTTCACTGTACCGCTCAATTATTATTCCTACCTGGCTACAAGGTAGTGAAACTTGGTCACTCAGAGATGCGGATAAACAGAAGCAGCTGATCTTTGAAAGTAGTGTTCTGCGAAAAATCTTTCGGAAGCGCTACAATCATGTTCTTGAAAACTTTACGTGCACCCGTCTGTAATAACCACATAAGTAATCAGTAGACTGAGCATAGACTGGGCATAGACTGGGCATATTACGAGATAATACCGATTACTCACTAAATTTACAAATACTATTGGGAAAATGCCACAGATATTGAAGAAGGTACCACCCTCCGCTTAAATGGATTGACGGTGTAGATGAAGATGCTGATTTGTAGGTATTTCGGGCATGGAAGATGCAGGCATGAAGTCTAAACTATTGTTGGCATATACAAATGATGATTATGATGCAATATCAGGGAAATCCCAAATATAGGAGCCTTTATTAAGAGCATTCTAACTGAGAAATTAAGGGGACCCGGTGGTCTAGAAATTTAAAGAAAGCGATTTTTTGTTTTATCGATATTTCAAAAGTATAGTATCTTAAGGATGTACTGTGAAGTTTCCATGCGGAAACTCCCAATATTATACAGGTAGCTTCTATAGCCCATTAACTAGGTAGAGAGGGGTCCGCGCGCTCCTGCACCTCAAACTTTAAACTTATTTATATCTCTAACTAGTTTTTTCGAAGCACTTAAAAAAATCATTTTTTTTATATTGTTCAGCTCCTCCCTCGACGGCAGTCTTTATCTCGTCAATAGTAGCAAAGCGTCGTCCTTTCATGGGCCTCTTCAGTGGCAAAAACTTATGAAGCACAACGCCCCTGAAATCGAAGAAAACGGCAAGCAAAACTTTTACATTCGGCCGAACTTGCCGCGCTTTTTTCGGTCTTGGTTCGTGCGGCAGCTTCCATTGAGATGATGGCATTCGTTTCCACGTCATAACATTAAACCCACGTCACCACCACCTATTCAATCCTGATTAGTTGGGAAATACACCAGACACTCAGTTGTACAGCACTATAATTAAGCGACAGCTATCCGCAACACCTACGAATATTTATATTCGTCAGTCGGAGAGATTTATTAATATCAGATCAGTCCATAAGTTCGTGTGTATTTTACCCATAATTTCACTTTTGTACGATTTTTGCATACAAAAAATTATTCGCGGAATATAACGGAACTATTTATATTTTCTTTGATATATTGTGCATTCGCATCCGCGATTTAATTATCTGCGAAGCACGTGTTGTTAAAAGATAAAATGGAATCTTCGAATGCGTATAAGAGGCATATTTTGTATTTTTTTATAAAAGTGGTAAAAATGCAACAACTACTGCTGCAGAAATAAACACTGTTCACGGAGAGGATACCGTGAGGGTAAAGACTGCGCAAAAGTGGTTTTCAAAATTCCGAAGTGGTAACTGCGCGCTGGTCGTCCTGAAGTCTTTAACTCCGACGCCTTGCTCAAACTCGTGGAACTGAGCCAAATTTCACAGTCAATATGATAGCTCAGAGGTTAAATTCATCGCATGGAACAGTTCACAGGCACCTGGTTCAGTTAGGAAAGGTTTCAAAGTTGGGGAAATGGTTCCGCATAGACTTTCCGTCACCAACCTTCAGCAGAGAATGAATGTGTGTTCTCATCTGCTGCAACGGCTTGAAAATGAAAGTGTTTTGAGCCGTATCATTACTGGTGATGAAAAATGGGTGCTTTACAATAATCCTGTTCGCAAACGTCAATGGTTAGATAAACATGAAACACCAGAACCGACCCCTAGAGATGGTCTTCACCCCAAGAAGATTCTCCTGTCTATTTGGTAAGATATGGCCGGTATTGTTTATTATGAACTTTTGGAACCAAACCAGACAATAACTGCTGATTATTATTCCCATCAGCTATCAAAGCTGAATGAGGCACTTAACAAAAATCGACCGTCTTTAGTGAATAGACGCAAAGTTTTGTTTCACCACGACAACACAAGACCGCATACCGCAAGGCAAACATTAGGCAAGCTGAACGAGGTCGGATGTGAGCTAGTGCCATCCAACATACTCTCCGGATATTGCACCTTGTGATTATCACCTTTTCCGTGGACTTCAATCCCATATGAGTAACAAGAACTACTCTTCAAAAGAAGCTATAAAAGGTTTATCGAAGTGTATTTTAGCTCCAAGGACAAACAATTTTTTGTGCAGGATTAAAAATTTGTCTAAACGTTTGCAAGACATTGTAAATAATGAAGGAAAATATATTATTGATTAATAAATACTTTAAACATCTTTTTTATTAATATTGAAACCACCTTTGAAAAACGCACGAACTTATGGACTGACCTGATATATGAATGTATTTGTGGATACCAATATTACTAAGTAAGGACTCGAGCCTCTCTAACGCCAATGCCTTTTGAGCCACACTAATATCGCGTAGTACATCGCTGAGCTGCATGAACGCAGAATATAAGAAATGTAATGCAGGAAATACAGTTTAAGTTGTAGCCAGAGCTATAGTTTTTATGACGCTAAAACCCTCTCCCACTAAGCTATTAAACCAGCCGGTGCTAATGCAAACTTTTCCCCATCGCTCAACCAAGTGCTTTCACTACTATTTTATAACTAACCACAAATTGAAAATGATTTAACACTGCGAATATCTACAACTCCAGCGCATTTCTCCGCCGTTCTTTGCAACAACGTAACTTTACTCCCTCACTTTTAATTGGCTTTAATGTAACATCAGACAAACCGTTAGCAGTTGGAATATTATCCGCTAGGTCGCGTAGGTCACCCATTAACGAAAAACAGCGTAAAATGCATTAAATGTTGTGCCACAAATGTGAGCTGTAACAATGTATGTTGTTATGTTGGATATTATATTAAACGTACAGCTGTGCTTACAAACGAGTACATATGTATGTATGCATGTACCTATGTACAGATTATATATGTATTCAAATTTCGTCCTAGAAGGACACATAAGTGGAAAGGTGCGTTTTAACTTTTAAAGCACTGACATTTAGGGTAACTTCAGCTTAACATTTTCCTGAGGAGAGTTTCGATGATTTGTACACATTCAAATACGATGCCTTTGTTAAGTGAGGACGATCTGGAATATTGGCATACTGAAAAAAACTTGAATTGTGAAATAGAGAAGCGCTGGCGAAATAGAACAAGTAAATTTATCTGTTTCGTAAAGAAAAAAATTAGTATTAGAGAGCAACACACAGACATTTTTTTAGGTACCACAGTGTGTATTTTTAATTATTTTTAAGTTTTCACAAAAAGTTGTACTAAATTTTCAGTGCATCTTCTTGAAGTTGGTTACTTTTAAATGTAAGTGTAAACCAACTTGCCTTAATCCTTAAATGGCGTTGTTCCATAAAGCCACGAAAATGTTGAAGCTGATGACTGGAGAAAAGCTAAATAATCAAATTTCGTGGGAGTAAAATATTGGGTTGGGGAATAAGTTCATAGCGTATTTATATTTTCTTTTAATTTCTTATGTTTGGTCAAGGGTAAGTAATTATTCGAAGGAACTCTTTCTGCTCTGCAAAACTATGCCAATTGTATTTTTGAGTCATTTAATTTTTTATTAGTTTTAAGGCTTAGAAATGGAATACCCAGGAGGCAAAAATCAATATTTTCGACATCTGCTCTTCTTTGCTTTTCATCGAGATCAAAAAGCTTGCGAAGCACCCCGGGAAATTTGCGAAGTTTATGGAGATGGTGTCATAGGCGGGTCTACATACAGCACGGAAATGGTTGCAAAGTTCAAAAATGACGACTTTAACGTTGATAACACGTCCCGCAGCAGAAGGCCTTCGGAATTCGATGAAGAACGTCTAAAATCACTTGTGAAGGAGAACGCTCGCCAAACCAATCGAAAATTGGCGAAAGAACTACGATCATAGAACGATTCACAATCAACTTCATTAAATGAGATTTACCGGCAAATTGATAGCCTGGGTGCCCCTCGAGTACAACGAAAAAAACCAAGCAAAGTCGCCTTCAAATTGCTTCTGAGCATCTCGCCCTCCACCGAGCAACACGCGGTCATAAACAGCACTTTTTGTACCGAATCGTCACGTGAGATGAGAAATCGTGCCTATCCCACCAATATGAAGCAAATAAAGGTATGGGCGGCTCCAGAAGATACGCCAAAGCCGAGAACCAGGCCGGTTCTTCAAACAAAGAGTTTTGATGTGATATGAGTTTGATGAAATGGGGAGGGCATGGTGCACTGGGAAATGCTCCAGGAGGCTGCCATGGTCAACAAGGAGCTCCACATTATCCAGCTACACCGTCTGAATAAGAGTATTCGACCGAAAAGACCTGATTGACATGGTCAAACCATACTCCTTCACGACATCGTGAGTCCCCATGTTGCACTAGTCGTCGAAGCCGCATTCTAAGAACTCGAATGGGAGTTCCTTAAGCATCTGTCGTATTCTCCGGACTTTGCACAGACCGATCACCATCTTATCCGTTCCCTGTCCTCTGAAGGACGTTACCTTCTATAGCAAAGAAGTCCTTGAAAACTGGCTCCACAACTTCTTTGACATCAGGCCTGGGGATTTTTGGCAGAACGGCATCAACAAATTGGTCGAGAGATGGCAAGAGGTTATAAACAGCAACCGCGAATATACCTATAATTGATTAACTTATTGATATAATTATTGTTTTTTGTTTAAATAAAAGGCTTCGGTAACAACGCAACGAAAATATGCCCCAACCCAATAATTTAACGACCAGAGGATGGGCATAATTTCTATAGAAGCTTTCTATGAAAAAGAGAAAGTGACGATTTTGCACCTGGCACTGTCTTATTCTATCCAGATAAAGATTCGCCACTCTTGGTAGGTAAATTTTTATTGAGTTGGAGGATCTCAGCTCGGTGAAAATCAAGGGCTTTCTAAAGTTTCTAAATGATTCACGTTGGGAACCTGAGTATGCCCTATAGTAATCTAATCTAACCTAACCTTGGGTAGTTCCTCTGATCAACATCACCATAACAAATGAATGGGTTATAGGGCTGAACTACTCTAGGATGTACAAATGGCTGGGCAGTCCGCAAAATCGAGCAAAAAGAAAAAAAGTAAATATAAATATGGAAGACCAATTGTACTGCACAGATTAATGGTATATAGTATATGTTTTTGGAGTGTTTGAGAGAAAGATTTTGCGTCAGATTTTTGGACCTTTGCACGTTGGCAACGGCGAATATCGTAGGCGATGGAACGATGAGCAGTAAGAGCTTTACGACGACATAGACATAGCGCAGCGAATAAAGATCCAGCGGCTACGTTGGCTGGGTCATGTCGTCCGAATGGATACGAACGCTCCGGCTCTGAAAGTATTCGATGCGGTACCAGCTGGTGGTAGTAGAGGAAGAGGAAGGCCTCCTCTGCGTTGGAAAGATCACGTGGAGAAGGACTTGGCACGACTGACGCGCTTTGTTGAACTCGGCCAAAATCGCGTAAGCGGTTATCGCGCCAATTAAGAATCTCTTCGTATTTCGAAAAATTTTTTCTTCCTGAAAATTACCTTTATCTTCTAACTACAATTTTTCACAAAATTTTCACACAAACGTACCTATTTTTTTATAATGCATATTTCTGAATCGAAAAGAATTCCATTATTTTGCGCAAATAGCTTAAAATTGTGTTCGGGTCGATCTTTAGCTCCTGGGTGATGCTATGACTACTAACATGAGCAGTCAACTTCGATTATTTCATTGAAGGCCAGCCTGAGCGAGATGCATCTTTAGCATCAAAAATACCTGAACGGAATCAACGAAACCAAAATTGCACATTACATTGCTACAGTATCAGCACCATAAACACCATTCACAATTTCAGCGGCCTGGCTTGCATTTTCGCCTTTATCAAAGAGAAACTGAAAAATGTATCGAATTTTTTTTAGTCCCCATTTATCTTATACATCTGACCATTGACATTAAGTATGTTGTTTAAAAATGCCTTGTTGTTATCTTTTTGATTTCTTCGCCTACTGTTGCTACATTAGAAGTCCTGCGGATGTCATCATTTTTCGTGTACCTGTCAGACATGGTCAAAACTCGAAGAATCTTCGATTGTTGTTTTTGGATTTTTACTATTAGGTTCGCAACTAAGTTACCGCTGTTTGTTAATAGATGCCGCCAGCAGTGGCTTAGACATATGGTAAACAAACTGCTTCGACACATTAATGATTTTGTTTGGGTATCATATACTTTGGTTTTGTGAAAATGTCTGATTTTGCGCCGAATAATTGACATTTGCGGGAAGTGTTGATTTTCCTCTTTCATTCGACAAAAAATGGCGGCTGAAACGCATCGAGAGCTACAAAAAGTTTATAGAGATGATGCTTTAAGTGAAACAACGTGCTTAAATTGGTTCCGTCGCTTCAAGGACGGTGATTTTAATGTTGACGACCGTCCACGCGAAGAAAGACCAAAAACCTTCGAAGACGCTGAATTGGAGGCATTGCTCAATGAGGATCCCTGTCAAACGCAAGAAGAGCCTGCTTGAGTATTAGGAGTTACCCACCAATCCATTTCCAAGCGATTGCATGCTTTGGGAATAATTCAGAAACAGGGGACTTGTGTTCCTTATGAATTAAAACCAAGGGATGTTGAACGTCGTTTTTTCGCTTGAGAACGACTGCTTTAGCTGCAAAAAAAGAAGGGTTTTCTTCATCGCATTGTGACGGGTGATGAAAAATGGGGTCATTACAGCAATCCGAAGAAAATAAAGTCTTGGGAACTGCTCGGTCATGTTTCTACGTCGTCGCCTCGGCCGAATATTCACACTGCGAAGGTTATGATATGAATTTGGTGGGACCAAGTTGGTGTTATTTATTATGAACTGTTAAAACCAAGCGAAACCATCATTGGGGAACGGTATCGACTTCAATTGATGCGATTGATGCGAGCACTGCGCGAGAAGCGGCCACAATATGAGGAGAGGCATGAAAAAGGGATTCCACAGCATGACAACGCTCGGACTCACGTTGACAAACCCGTTAAAACCTACCTTGAAACACTAAAATGAGAAATTCTACCCCACTCGCCATATTCTCCAGACATTGCGCCGTCCGATTATCACCTGTTCCGATCGATGGCACATGGTCTAGCTGACCAGCAGTTCCATTCATATCAAGACATCAAAAAATGACTTCATCCGTGGATGACCTCAAAATATGAATAGTTTTACCGCGACGGTATACGAGATCTACCAGAAAGATGGGAAAAAGTAGTAGTCAGCGATGGGTAATACTTTTAATGATTCACATGTAACCACTTTTTCAGAATAAAGTTGCATTTTCATCAAAAAAAAACAGCGCGAACTGAGTTGCGCACCTAATATATGAGTTTTTTTTATCCATCCCCACACCTGTAGTCCATTTTGGTTTAATCATAGTTTTGTACACTTGTTCTGTATAGTAATTCTGGATTTTGTGCAGACTAACTAATGAAGTTGTCGATGCTTGATGTGGTGATTCCAATTTAGTTTGAAGTAAATTCCCAGGTATTTAGTAGTTGGTTCTATTGTAATTGGTTTGTCATTTATTTTAATTAGAATTTTAGTAAATTTTGTTTTTTTTAGTAAATATAACCTGTACGGTTTTGTCTTCATTTATTTTTAGGCACCAGTTATCAAACCATTCCGTAACTGCGTTTGAGTAACGCTGCAGTTTTTCAGTAGTGATAGATAAGATTTTGTCCGATGCGAACGTACCAATTGAAGAACTAGTTTCGTCAGGAGGTGGTATGTCTGCGGTGAATAAAACATATAACAGCGGCCCAAGAACGCTTCCTTGAGGGACTCCAGCTGTTATTTCGTCCCCTTAGTATTAAAATAGCCTATACATTTTTTGATGTTTTGAGAAAATGAATTTCAAACTTTTTGTCGAAAGTAGCTCTCACTCAAATCTCGTTATGTCTGTAAATATTTATTATGTTTTGACTGACGTTTTGACCCACTTTGTGGAACTAGAATTTGACAAAATTTTGACCACATATAAAATCGACGATGGAGAATCCAAAAATGCAAAAAAAAATAATAGCCTATGAGCACATAGGCTATTGTTATACTAAGGGGACGATTTGATGAATATCTGAACATTGATTGTCGTATTTAATATACAAGGTGGCGCAAAAATAACCTTGCGTAATTGGCTGTAATTTAAAAAAAAAAATGAAAAACTTTGATTCTTCTTGTGGATTATTTTTATTTGGTCTTTTAATTTTTTTTTACATCTAGTCGAGAATATGATGTCATGTAAATGGCCGCAGCCACAGTTAATTGCCATTTGAGCCCTTTTTATGGCATTTTCCATCACTTTGGCCAAAATTCCCGGCGATAGGTCCTCACATTCTTGACGGATATTGTCTTTAAGAGCTGCAAGAGTCTGAGGCTATTTGACATAAACCCGCGACTTCAAAAAGCCCCACAAAAAGAAGTCTGGAGCGGTCAAATCAGGGGATCTTGCTGGCCAGTGCAAATCGCCAAAACGGGAGATTAGGCGCCCGGGAAATACATCCTTCAGCATATCGGTTGTGACACGTGCAGTGTGTGCCATTGCACCGTCCTGTTGGAACCACATGTTTTCCAATCCCAATTCATCAAGTTGCGGCAAAAAGAACTCGTTGATCATTGCTCTGTAGCGCTCACCATTCACAGTAACCGTTTGGCCCGCGACGTCTTCGAAGAAAAAAGGTCCGATGACTCCTCCAGCAAAAACAGTACACCATACAGTGACTTTGAGCGCTTGTAATGGCTCTTCGTGGGTTACACGCGGATTTTCAATGCCCTATAAGCGTAAATTTAGCTTATTTACGTACCCGCTAAGATGGAAATGGGCCTCATCACTCATGATTATTTTTGATGAAAAATCATCTTCCTCTTGGTGGTGATTAAGGATGGCTTGAGCGTATGTTAGACGCGATTGGCGGTCAGCAGCTAACAGCTGATGCACCGTCTGGACTTTGTACGGAAACATCTTCAAATCTTGTACCAAAATTCGCTGTAAAGACCGTCGACTGATACCCATTTGCGTGGCACGTCGTCTGGTCGATGTCGACGGCGCTTCCGTGACATCCTCGGCTACAGCAGCAATATTCTCTACAGAACGGCTACTCCGGGGTCTGCCACGCCTGGCAGCATCTCGTGTTGTGCCAGTCTCTTCGAGGCGAGCGGCTAAACGTCGCAGTGTTTCACCAGCAGGCGTTGGACGGCGAGGAAATCTGCGACGAAATTCACGTTGTGCCAAAGCCACCGACCGATTATTGGTAAAATAAATAGTCAGCAATATTCCGCGTTCTGAAGCAGTGTAGCGTAACATTGTTTATTAACGTGTATTTAGCATGTGTTTACTACACAAGTGTCAAAACCGAACTGAGACATTAGGGGCTAATCGCAAAATTTATAGCATTTTCTGATAGGAGGATTACTTTAGCGCCACCTGTTAGAAATTTCGGTCAGTTAGGTAGCTTCTTATGATGAGATAGTAGTCAAAAGGAAACATTCTTTTTAATTTGTGGAGCAAGCCTTTGTGCCACACTTTGTCAAACGCTTTAGCTACGTCCAAAAATACTGCGGCACAGTATCGATTGTTTTCAAAGTCTGATTGGATTTTATTTGTAATTGTATGGATTTGTTGTATAGTCGAATGTGTTTTTCCAAATCCTAATTGATGATCCGGTATTATACGTTTTTTTCTTTTCGACTTCCATAGTCCATACCCTGCAACTCGCAACTGAATGGAACAACCAAAAAACGAGCATAAACTTCAAATTCTTTGATCGATACTTTACGAGATATAGACCACTACAGCCAATCCACTGATAAAATAATAGATTTCCTTTTCCCAAATTAAAATAATTAATTTCAGTAAAGTATGTGCTTAAGTAGTTCAAGGGTTAAGGAACAGTATCCAATATGGTTAAAATATTTAGATTTAATTTTATCGATGTTTGCACCTAAGATCAATATGAGAAATTAAATCAGTGCTTAAAGTTAATCACTCCAATATTAGATTTCACTATGAATATGTAATATCAAGTTAAATAAAGAAGATAGTTCTAATAAGAATAGTACGACAGACAAGGACAAACCTAAGAGCCCCTCTTTGAGCAAAAAAATCAGCTGCGTTCAGTGGCATAAATTCCGGGCCCCTCAAATTGCAGGGCATCTACAACAAGGAGACGATACATATGTACGTAGAATGAAGAGCCGACAATCGGCCAAATGGTTCAGAACTAAACTAACAACACTAACACTAAACTTATGATGGAAAGCATGAGTACCGATTTGTTTTTAACGATGTGTAAGAATGTAGAGTATTTTATTGCACATATTCACTATGTATGTAGGTAGATATGCCACTATGGCGATAAGCCACTTAAAAAATTCAGGCAAATGTTCCACATGTTGAATGTTGTGAGCACAACACTGAATGCAAAAAATATCTGAAATGTTTTTCACCGCAATAATAATAAAAAGAAACATCAAAAAATTCTTGTAAGCAACAGTAGAAATGTTTACATGAATGTTCGTCGTAAAACATATTGAGTTACATAATCGTAAAGGGGGAAAGCTTAGCTGAAAGTTTAGGGAATCGCAGACATACTTTGCTAGTTAGATAAAAGTTGGTATAATTTGAGAATTAAAACTGAAAGTTTTGCAGAATGAGCAGAATATTGTATATATGTATGTGCTTAATGGTTGGAATTTCGAGACGATTTCAATGTTCGCTCTTATACAGTGCAAGTTGCCTTCATACTCGTATATTTGCTACATATGTATGTATGTACCCCGAAGTGAATTAGATTCGTAATAGTAATTCGTATTCTATTTTCACTGCTAGCTATCTCATAAGGATGCCCACAGAATCACCAGTCTATGCTTCAGCAAATGTAATAGAAGAATATTTTAAGCGTACAAATTAACAATTTTGTGACTGCTTCAATTCTCGTCACTCCCGCACTAGAATAGCTTTTTTTCATCAAGTATCAGTATCATAATAATAATAATTGGCGCGTACACTTCTGTTAGGTGTTTGGCCGAGCTCCTCCTCCTATTTGTGGTGTGCGTTTTGATGTTGTTCCACAAATGGAGGTACCTACAGTTTCAAGCCGACTCCGCAGATATTTTTATGAGGAGCTTTTTCATGGCAGAAATACATTCGGAGGTTTGCCATTGCCTGCCGAGGGGCGACGGCTATTCGAAAAATGTTTTTTGAAGTGAAAACTTCTTTAGAATCGTTGGGAGTGATTTGAGAAAAAGTGAAACGAAGAAAGCGACACTCTTGGCTACGAATATTACATATAAACGTAGCGACGAACTAAATAACTTTTAGGCCAGCGCCGACAGCATGGCGCGATAGCCGACCGGCTAGCAATGTGAGCTTCCGATCCAAAATTCTTGGTTCGAATCACAAGAAAAAAATTTTTTTATACAGTTATTTTATTTTTTTATTTTATGATATTTTTATGAGGAGCTTTTTTTCATGGCAGAAATACACTCGGTGTTTTGCCATTGCCTGCTGAGGCGTGAGCGCTATTAGAAAAATAGTTTTCCTTAATTTTGGTGTTTTCACCGAGATTCGAACTGACGTTCTCTCTGGGAATTCTGAATAGTAGTCACGCACCAACCCATTCGGCTACGGCGTTTGTTTAATTTTACTGATGCAAAAATGAGGAAAAATATAAGAATAAAGTTTGCTTACTGCTTACACATTTTCCAAAGGTGACGGAGAACCAAAAAAAAAGTCGATTTTCAAACAAATACGAGTGCATATGTGTAACTGTGTTAGAGTTTCGGTCACGCCCCAGCAAAACCTGCGTGCATATGTGTTTGTAACATTCAAAAAAATGTAATTGTGTTAGAGTTTCGGTCACGCAGGTTTTGCTGGGGACGCTCATAATAGCAACCGCGTGTGTATTTTTATATTCGTAAATATTTTCATTTTTAAATATTTACCGCAATTATGCCGAAAAATAATACAGAAAAGTGTCGTGAGTATCGACAGAAAAAAAAATCAATAAATAGCATCACGGAATTCATTCACGAAAATTTAATAAAGTATACACCAGAAGTATCGCGGATATTTGGAAAGATTACAATAAAGTTCCAATGATTTTAAGTGGCGATTTTAACGTAAATTTTGCATTGGACACAGCGGTTCCTTTAATTGACGTTCTCAATACAACATTCAATTTAAAAATGTGTAACAATCGCACTGAATCGACAACACGATCAAAAACAACCATTGACGCGGTATTTCAAAGATATGTTGACAACATCGAAACCAAAGCATTTGTATCATATTTTATCTATCATAAGCCACTCGTATCATTTGTTGAAATTGAAAACATTGAGGATGAATAATAATAAAATGAAGAAAATAAAATATGAACTTTATAGCAATATTATAATGAACCTATAATTATCGCGCTCCTAATGCTGCTTTCGTCTTATTCTCTCTCAGTTTGTCTTACGGAAGGTTTCACTTCTATCGCGTCTAACCGTTAGACTGGTATTTTTTTTTTATTAATTTTGCTTTCACCGAGATTCGAACCAACGATTTCTCTGTGGATCGTAATACGAAAGGAAATTTAGTATTTCGTATAGCAATATTGCATTTAAATATAGATGGTGGTGCAAAATTACCATCCCTTTTCAGTAACTTTTTAGTAAATAAAAAAAATAGTTTGAGTGGCCTTTACGTGCTGCATTACTCGCTGTTTGTGTACATACTACAGCTGTCTAGTTCAAATATGAATGAAGCACGACGCCATTTACAAAAATTATAAAAATTCCGATAAGGTGATTAATTTTTATATATTTCAATATATCTCTTAGAAATATAGCTTACAAGCAACTTAATTACATTGTCAACGTTTGTTCGAATACAGGCAACAAATTGTTTTTGTAATAGAGTTTTTGTCCAATCGCTTTACAGAGTAGACACTCAGGTAACGCTGCGATTTGCCGAGTGGTTTGGATTTTCACAGCAGAATATATGTACTACAGTGTACACTCTCCTAACGGACACCTTTCTTAAACAGACAACTTTCATAAGCGGACACTATTTTTAGTACATACCACAAATCCTTAAGATTTTGTTTTTAATTTTTTTCTCTTGAGCGAACACCTTAGCCCTCCCATAAAAAATGATCAACTTTTCTTACACTTTTAAAAGAGTGTTACAGGATTTGATTGAAAAGTAATGAGCCTTCCCGCGCGGAGCGTCTGCCAAGCGATCAACCGAATCGGCTGGTGGGGGAAAATGATCGTTGGACCTTCCCCTTCCACTAGAAACCAGTCCCAGTTCGCTGGCAACAGCGGTGCAGTCAACATCGCTCCGCGCGTGAAAGCTGTTTTAAAAGTGTGTTAGGATTTTGCAGTGGCGTCCAAGGTCAAAACCATGCTGATCATCTTTTTCGACTCTCGAGGCATCGTTTGCACCTCCAGGAAGCACTGTAAACGCGGCATTTTACAAAGAAGTGCTCCTTCGGCTGAAAAACCGCGTCGCCTGGGCTCGGCCCGACCTCGTCAACAATTGGACCCTTCATCACGACAATGCGCCGGCGCACACCGCCTTCCTCTGCACCTCTGCATTAGCCAAGATGGGGGTTCCGGTGCTTCCCCACCTTCCCTACAGCCAAGACCTTCTTCTTGTTCCCGCGCCTGAAAAGAAAGCTGAAGGGGAGGCGTTTCGACTCCATCGAGGCGATCCAAATACTGTGACAGCCAAATTGAACGCGATTCCGGCAGATTAGTTTAAAAAATGTTTCCTGCAGTGGAAGGACCGCTACTAGCGGTGTATTGACGGTCAAGGGTCCTATTTTGAAGAATATTAGTTGTATAAGCCAAAAGGTTTAATAAAACTGCTTAAAAAAAATTAGGCTCAATACTTTTCAATCAAACCCTGTACACTGTATATATGTCATCCTCATCATCATTGCTCGCTCAACAGCCCGGTCCGGGTCTAAACTTGCTGTAACATTTGTCTCCTGCTAGATTTACCTACCGCTTGAGTAATCCCAAATAGCTCAAACCAAACAGTTCCTACACCAAATAGATCAGCGTCCCGATCTACGCCATCCACCCATAGGAGTTCTGCACTTCCTTTGCCACCATTTCTTTCTAAAAATTTCTATGGTGGGTATGCATCGTCTGCCGTTATAATGTGGCCAGTCCATTGTGGCCGTTTTCGCAAACAGCACCAAATATTTTTCGTATGCATATAGTATATGTATGGTATGTACATAAAATTTATGGAAATATTACTTGGTCGACTTTCGCTTTCAATATGCCGTATGCGTTGATATAATCCTGCAAATGGAATGCTCTATAGTCCTATCATTGCACCAGAATGGTGGACTTATAAAATTATTAATATTTTAACTTAACATATATGAGAATAGTGGAACATATTATAAGATTTTCATACAGTCGCAAATATTTAACTGAAAGCAATTTATACCTAATTTATCGAAAAACTCGTTTTTTTGACTCGCTTCTTAAGATTCTTGCACTTGAGAACCTTTACCCATAGATATCACTTAGAAGAAAATAATTTCGTAATCTCTGCGCGCCAAGTGAGTGAGCGAGTCCATGTCAAGTGATCCAAGTATTTTGGACGACATCGTAAAATTTTCTGCAAATTGGTTTATTTGGAGGGTTGAGTATACTTATAATTGGCACTTAAACAATTTAATTAATTTTTAGCATCTACAGTTTTACGCAACCTCCGAACGGCTGGTATTGGTTTTTTATGGTGAGCTTTTCCATGAGGAGGTTTGCCAATGCTTGCCGAGGAGCGAACGCTATTAGAAAAACATTTTCCATCAACTCGTGTTTCGTGCCCGGGGTTGCGAACCTGTGCACTTCCGTGGGGTAGGCACGCATCAACCAATTTGGGTACGGCGGCAGCATGTGAATACTTGGTTTAAAAATATATACAAATTGAAAAATGCTTAGAGTTTTAATTAAAATGAACAAATGTTTATAATTCATTTCAAAGCCACAAATTAGAATTCCAATAAAAAGAAGCTATTTATAAAATGTTAGCTCTAAAGAATTTAAACAAAATAACATACATTCCCAGCAGTAGGGGAAGGAATTCACAGCAACTCTCTAGTTACATCATTCATACATATATTAAATGTGCATACTCCTACTACATATAACGATTTGCACTATATTAGATTCCAAGAATCGTATAGCTGCAATATGATAGCATAGTATAAAGCCAACAGCATCACCAATGACACGCACTGGATTATGAATGCATTTCGACACCACATTACGTTAGGAAAATATTTAAGTGTATGCCAAAGTAAAAGGACATTTTTTGTAAGTGTTGTAAGAAATGAGCAATAACAACAAAATGGTAAACTTACATTAAAGCTGAAAAGGCGTGCAATGTACGTCGACTTGCTATCTGCTCTGGACTGACAATGGCGTGCTATGTACTGTAAGGAAGCAAGTTGCCAAATTCTAAGAAATATTCATTCTCAATATTTCGACTGGACATTGCAGAAGAAATTCTACAAAATGTTAATATTCCTGAATAATCAAGCGCTTCTTTAAAAAACATACCATTGCATTTGTAGGCAAAACAGTGGGGAGGTTTCCCAAGAAAAAATCCTCGTACACAAAGTAAACAAAAGCCTAACGAAGCTGTCGGGTATGCGCAAAACAAAAGAAATGCAGTGAAGCTATGGAAATGAAAAAAGTATGGGAATGTAAAAATATGTCTTGTTGCACTGCACATTCCTGACTGATTTGAAATATATCGCACTGTACAAAAATTATTAATTAATAAAATTCTTTAAAATATTATTAATTTTATTTATATTCATTTAAATATTGTGATTATCTGCATTCGTTAAATACACTCTGCTAAAAGCTTTATGGAATAGAAATTATTCTAAGTAAGATCTTGTTGTAAATTGGCTTACACGATACAGTCAGCGGCTTTTGAAAATTATCTTCGAGCACAAGAGGTTAAGAGGCTGTATGCCATTTGTAAGTTACTATTGTCAATAGCAGGTGCTCTCAAATGTTTTTTATATGTATATACACTTCTTTAAATAACTATAGCTCATCGATTTACTGATTAAGGTTTGTGTATTTATTTGTTTCTTATTTAATTTTAATATTTTTTTTATGAAAATATAAAGTACTATAGTTCATTCTCCTAGAGAAACCATATAAATCCAAGCTTCAAACGTTAAGACAATTCGAAAAAAATTTTTAAAATTTTGCTCAAAATTTCACACTCACAGAATCTGAATCAGAAAAATTTGCAGTTTTATAGTCCATCGAATTCTGGTAATTATCGTTGATTTCTGAGAGTTTTTTTTTGGTTCTTATTCACGGTGTTGAGTGATTTCTACTTATCTAACGCAGTATATAAATTTTATGTATATTTTAACATGATTCGAAGTGAAATCCCCTAGTTTAAATCTCCGAGTATGAAACTCCAAATGATAGAAAAAGTTGTTCCTAACAGCGGTCGCCCCTCGGCAGGCAATAGCAAACCTCCGAGTGTATTTCTGTCTGAAAATGCTTCTCGTAAAACAACCATCTATCGGAAAAAAACTGTAGTCCTATTCCATTTGTGGAACAACATCATGATGCACATTACAAATTGTAGAAGAAGCTCGGCCAAAAACTCAACATATGTATATGTTTCAAAAACTATCCGTACTTCCAAGTCAATCAGTCAAGAATTGTTTGAGATATGAGTTAGGTCAAAATGAAATATGTAGTTGTAAGAAAAACGCCTTGAAACATTTCAGTATTTCGGTAAAATTCAAAATAAAAGTATTTAGGCATTTTTCTCACCTTAATACTTCGAGGTATCTTGTAAGGTATTGAGGTATCTTGAAAGTTAGCCCACTAACACAAAATGGATAAATGATGATTCACAAAAATAGTATACAGATGGTTCCAAAACGCTCCAAGGAGTAGGAGTAGGAAAAGTGTGGCCAAGAGCACACAAATTCCTAACACTAAGTACAGATACCACAATTTTCCATGCGGAGCTCATCGCCATAATGTAAACAGTGGAAATCATATCCAAAGAGTTTTCGAGAAAGTAAAAATTAAAATATGGACAGGCAATCGGTTCTCAAAGTCTTGAATAGCTTCACATTCAAGTCAAAAGTCCTATTAGAGTGTAAAAATGCATTCAATAAACTGGCCACTTCTAATCAGGTCTCACTGATTTGGATACCAGGACATGAGGGACACGAAGGAAACGAGAAGGCAGACTTTTATGCCAAAAAAGGGGCAGAAGGGCTATTTATTGGGCAAACCCAATTTTTCGACTTTACCAAAAATAATATAAAACAGGAAACCAAAAAATGGCTCCAAACTAAAATCAGGGAACACTAGAATGGATCAAGCGGCCTTAATCACCCCAACAAGTTTTTGAGCTTCAATGCCAACAGACCAAAATCTGCTCTAACCCTAGATAAAAAGGGCCTCAGATTACTCTGTGGAGCACTTACAGGTCACTTTGCCTGTAATATACACTTTAATACAATAGCGTTATCTAGGACAATATCATGCAGGTTCTGCTGTGATGAAGAGGAGTCCATGGAACACTTAATCACCAACTGTGAGGCATTAAGCCACAGGAGACACAGAATCCTGGGCTCGTACCTACTAAATAGAGGAAGAATACCTACAATTGCTCCCTCCTAAGGCGCTGGTTCGATTCCTCGGTATACTAAATAATTATAATTAAAATTAGGGGCGGTCAATATCAATCTGGTCGCAGTGCATAAAGGCCTTAGCCTAACCCGTACAGCCATTACCATTACCATCTGGTGAGCTATACAATTTTTTGTTATATTAATGCTTCTGTTAGACAAAAAGATTTTTTTTTGGGTATTAACGCATCTGCTAAACAAAACATTTTTTTTTATTTCTACTCTAGCCTTAAACGCCTTTAGGCAAACACAGGATTACTTTGAGCAGCATTAACATCAACATAACAAGAGTATTATTGTTGTTAAAGTAGCAGCAAAAAGTAACGCTAAGGCTATGGCAAGACCGATGGATTAACCAAACACGCGGCAGGTGGACGGCTAGGCTTATAAGAGACGTCGGGACTTCGGGGAAGTCAATTTTTATATAACCCAATTGTTATATAACCCTGTTCAAAATAGGTAAATGTGAACACCCTACATGCATACATATATGGGGATGCCGCCGAAGATGACGCTGAACACACATTCTTGCGTTGGGAACAAGAACGTGGAACGCTGGAGAATGCAGTCGGTCACATTGGTAAGCATTGAAAATGTAATCGACAAGATGCCAAGTAGCGAAAAAACGTTGGAGATCATCAGTAGGACGCAGAAAAAATTGAAAAAATTGATATATACGTTCTTGGGATTGTCGAAACCAAATTCGTTGACCATTTGTTCTTGCGGGGACAAATTGAAGGTCAAACTTAAAATATTCATCGGAAAAATTAAAAAGAAGTTTGTATACATATTTTTGGGGTTGTTAAGTCCAAATTCGTTGGCCATTTGTCCTTTCGGGGTGATGAAATAGGGTCATCAAAGGTGTGTTGTAACATAATAAAAAAAATTGAAGTAAGGGCCTATAGTAGACAATCTTTTCCAAAATCATTCACGAGCATTCTAAGGTTATAAAATTAATAAAATTGGTCAACAATTGGATCCTGTAGCCATTTTTGAACAAAATTTGTCAAAAAATCCTCACTGTGCGCTGCTACCTATTTAATGTGACTCGATTTATGCCAATAAATAATTCAATCAACAAAATATTATATTTCTCAAATGTATTTTTCGGAATCGATTATAGTACTTACAAGAATTCTGTTTTATGTTTTCTATCGACCGAAAATGGCTAGCTTCGAAATGGTTGTTTGAGTTTTGGAAAAAAGAAAAAGTCAGCCGATTACATAACGTGTGAATGCAATAACTGTTCGATGACATTTACAAAGTTCTTGGTCAGAAATTCGTGAGCAGTGTGAGATGGTGAGTAAGCAACCTGATCAGCCGACAGTGTACAGGCTTCTCTGTACGCTTGACACTATTGAAAAGGTTTTTGAGCGCATAATAATTGAGCGATTACAGGAACATTTGGAAGCGCCTGGCGGACTCTCTGACAACCAGTTCGGATTCCGCAAAGCCAAATCTACAATCGATGGCATTGCATCTTAAGCATGGGTAAAGTATCTTGGAGTACACATCGATGAGAAACTATCATTCAAGGAGCATTTAAAAATAAGCAGTAACAAGGCAATGAGTGAATAACGCACTGCTGCGTATATTAGTAAAAATTGGAGGACCCCAAGAAGGTAGAAGAAAGATTCTTTCAATTATTACAGACTCTATTCTCCTAAACGCCGCCCCAGTATGGTCAGGAGGATGAACGAGACGTTCAAAGGAGGTACTGCAAGCTAACCGACTTAGCGCACTTAGAGTAGCATGTGCGTAAAGAACAATATCTGATGATGCCATCTGCGTAAAGTTCCCTTTGATATACGGGCAGAAGAACTTAACGACTATATCACTCACGGCACAAGCCGATACCTGAAGATAACCGAGCGCGAACGTACGTTAGCAAAGTGGCCAAATAGATGGGATCACTCCTCCAAAGGTCGATGGACGTATAAATTGATACCCAAACTAGATGAAAGAGAAATCGGAAGCAGTAAAACAGTTTGCAGCAAGGATAGTAATAAAACTGTGAAACTTAGAATGAGAGCGCAAAGCGGAAGCAAAGCGAATGCGACCGATATAGAATACTCAACAGATGCCCAGATGCGTCGCCCAAAGAAGCCATTTTGAAACAGATCTCTTGTGGGAATGATTGTATTCATGAACAGACGACAAAAGTGAACGCATGAGGTAAAACCTCAACACCAAACCAAACAAACGACAAGTTGATACCGAGAAACGATATTGCAACTTTCCGATGCCCCATTGGTGACAAACTAATAGATGCGATAGAATCGATGGTATATAACCCCATTACGCAATTAGGAGAGGAACCTGGACGTAGGTATCAAAGGCATAAACACGGCGCCACTTTGATGAGATGCTTTTAGCAATCCCACTTGGTGCGCATTTATTTTGTAAACCAAATTTAACAAACATTTATATTTGTAAACCAGTGTAATACCCGACCTTATATTACTACATCGATTAAAAATTATTTCGAAGTATCTGCCATATCCAATACACATTTTCCGCTTAGATTTGCGCTTGTTTCTTTTCTTTTTTCAGGAACGGGGATCACCTAAATTGATGGAATAACAAATTTAACCGATTATTTTTGGTTTAAAAAAATGAACGATTTTCTCGGCAAGGTATCCATAAATCACCAGATAGGAGGCAAAAAGTTATAAATTGTGATAAAAAATGCTTAGAGTAATATTTTAATTGACGTGTAAGTTCTGTGAAAGCAGTCAGCCACAGTTTTCTCCTTATGTTTCACGGGTGGTATAGAATTAAACGCACCAGTTTTCAACAAATCAGTATTTAATGTCTATGAAATGGACAAGATGATGCTGATAAAGTGTAGAACATAATGCAATGTGGCACAAAACTAGTCACACTATCGGAAAATATATAATTTTTGCAAATGGTGTCGTACGTCAATCATATTTGACACTTGTGAACTAGACAGCTGCAGTATATAAACATACAAATAATAGAGCGCGTGAAGCTCTAAATAAAATAAATAAATCACTCAAAATTTTTTTTTTTCATTTAGTAAACATTTATGGAGGGTAGATACTGTGAACTGTAATCAGTTAAGGTTAACACCTATTGGTTAAGGGGGTAGTATGGTTAATTCGGTGTAAAACAAGCATATTTTTCGAAATTTTTTTTGTCGACACAGTTGATTTATTCAAAATTTTAAAATTACTTCATTATAAAGTCATATTTAAAGAATATTGTGTGAAATTTTCATTGATTTTTATGAAGAAATGAGTTGGTGGCAGCGAATCTTCGCGGACGTCTCATAAAAAAGTTTTATTGCGGTGTCCCTCAGAGCTCATTACTGGATCAACTAAAATCAAAAAACCAAATTGATTTCATCAGCTAATAAAGTTTCGCAGGTAACAACGTCGAATTTTTTTTTTTTTTAATTTTTTAAAGCGCTTTGAAGTCAAAACACCGATTTTTCATAAAAAAAACTTGAAAACTTTGTTGTTTTAAAATATGACAAAATTAAAAAAAAAAAAAAATACCAGTCTAACGGTTAGACGCGATAGAAGTGAAACCTTCCGTAAAACAAACTGAGAGAGAATGAGACGAACGCAGCATTAGGAGCGGGATAATTATAGGTTCATTATAATATTGCTATAAAGTTCATATTTTATTTTCTTCATTTTATTATTATTCATCCTCAATGTTTTCAATTTCAACAAATGATACGAGTGGCTTATGATAGCTAAAATATGATACAAATGCTTTGGTTTCGATGTTGTCAACATATCTTTGAAATACCGCGTCAATGGTTGTTTTTGATCGTGTTGTCGATTCAGTGCGATTGTTACACATTTTTAAATTGAATGTTGTATTGAGAACGTCAATTAAAGGAACCGCTGTGTCCAATGCAAAATTTACGTTAAAATCGCCACTTAAAATCATTGGAACTTTATTGTAATCTTTTCTAAGTATCCGCGATACTTCTGGTGTATACTTTATTAAATTTTCGTGAATGAATTCCGTGATGCTATTTATTGATTTTTTTTTTCTGTCGATATTCACGACACTTTTCTGCATTATTTTTCGGCATAATTGCGGTAAATATTTAAAAATGAAAATATTTACGAATATAAAAATACACACGCGGTTGCTATTATGAGCGTCCCCAGCAAAACCTGCGTGACCGAAACTCTAACACAATTACATTTTTTTGAATGTTACAAACACATATGCACGCAGGTTTTGCTGGGGCGTGACCGAAACTCTAACACAATTACACATATGCACTCGTATTTGTTTGAAAATCGACTTTTTTTTTGGTTCTCCGTCACCTTTGGAAAATGTGTAAACAGTAAGCAAACTTTATTCATATATTTTTCCTCATTTTTGCATCAGTAAAATTAAACAAACGCCGTAGCCGAATGGGTTGGTGCGTGACTACTATTCAGAATTCACAGAGAGAACGTCAGTTCGAATCTCGGTGAAAACACCAAAATTAAGGAAAACTATTTTTCTAATAGCGCTCACCCCTCAGCAGGCAATGGCAAAACACCGAGTGTATTTCTGCCATGAAAAAAAGCTCCTCATAAACATATCATAAAATAAAATAAAATAACTGTATAAAAAAATTTTTTTCTTGTGATTCGAACCAAGGATTTTGGATCGGAAGCTCACATTGCTAGCCGGTCGGCTATCGCGCCATGCTGTCGGCGCTGGCCTAAAAGTTATTTATTTCGTCGCTACGTGTATATGTAATATTCGTAGCCAAGAGTGTCGCTTTTTTCGTTTCACTTTTTCTCAAATCACTCCCAACGATTCTAAAGAAGTTTTCACTTCAAAAACTCGACGTCATTACCTCGTGAATAAAGTAAAGAAACAAAAAAAACCAAATTTGAAAAGAATCGGTGCAGTAGATATGAATCTACAGTGGACACCGACCGTAAAAAAGGCAAGTGTGAGAAAAACGCGTTTAAAGATTTCGGCAGCGTGAAATCCGGTTGGAGAGGTAGATACTTAATCCTTTGTGTCTTTGTCAATTTTACTCCAATGCACTTCAAACTTTCACACAATAATCTTAAGATGTTATGGAATAATTAAAAAAAAAAAAAAAAAATACCATACTACCCCCTTAAGGTAACACCTAGTGTTGAAGTTGAAGACATATTGACAATACATATTAAGTAGAGTAACCAATTGTAACTCGACATCTGAACTCATATATATAAAATTATATTTCTGTAAAAATTATTTCTCATTTTCTGTCCCAATACGAATTTAACATAATTTAATTACACTTAATTTTGTTTAACGCATATTTCTGTTATCGGAGCCCCTGCGGACACTTTACTTTTTACCACTGATGCTATGATTACCACAATTTGAGAAACACTGGTGTATATGAACAATGCTTACTCGAACAACACGGTGTGTGTGTGCTCTCAAATGCATGTAAGTACATCCTCGTATACACTTCACAAGTGAGTAAACAAACAGTGTCGGCCTTTAAAGGTTACGCATACGCCGCGTTGACTGTGCCCATAGCCGTAACCTACACATTTTGCGGTGATTTTGTTGCAAAATGCAAATTTCCGCGTAATCATACCAGCAAACATATTCATGCATAGTTAGGAATTCAAGAGCATGTATAAGTACAAGTATGTGCAGTTGTAGGTTAACCAGCCTTCAAATATGTATATAAATAAACAAATGAACTGCAGACTAGCAAGCCAACTATTTATATGCATATATATGATATAATACATATATACATATACGCATACACGCATATAACTACAAACATATATACATATAAGCAATGCATACATACACAGTGACAATAATCCTGGATGAGTGTAATGATGTTTTGGTGGCATCTCGATTGCTGCTTATACACAAAGTGCATTAATACATCCCTTTTCAGTACAGTTTACTACATATAAAAATGAGTGTCGGTATGTGTTTCCGGAACTGGGTATGCGCTCGTATTAATATTGGCTGGCGCACTCCAGAGGCAATTTGTCATCATTTGTTCAGTTGGTGTGGGTGTGTGAACATATTTGCACTTTCGCAAAGGAAAGCGAGTATGTGTGTGAATGTATACATTTGGGTTACTTGTGGCACATTTCGGTGTTGAAGGCGTGCGATTTAATTGTAGTCATTAACCTATCTATGTTGTTGGCGATTCAAACCACAATAGATTAATTTGTATTATTTACTTATTAGTATATACCAGCTGGTGTTGTTGTTGTAGCAAAATAAACATTCCCCATAAATATACGGGAAATGCTACTGAAGTGACAACCCTTCGCCGATTATAAGCACGGGCCGTTCAGTTTACGTAGAACCGACTGGTGTGTTTGGCTTTGTTTCCATATAAAATTAAGGATTTAATGCGTTTAACACTTATTAAACACATAACAAAAATACATTTTTATAAGGAAAAGACAAACATTTTGTTTTTAGTTGAAATATCCTTTATTTTTTCAGGATATTAAAAATTCAACTGAGTAAACAGTTGATTCACCAATTGAGGTATAAGTCTTTTTTATTTTATAGTATCACGTGGCTTATTATAGCTTAGTGCTCATTTTTTGGCATCATTAAACATACAGTGCACAGCATAAATCTTGATATCCTACCATTTCTAAATATAGGTTAGGTTAGGTTAGCCTGGTTGGCATTAAGCCACGCATAGACCTTTTGGTCCCTAGCGATACCAGATGGAGACCGACCTCTATGAATACTGAAAGTAGACATCATGTAGGATGTCAACGCTTTTGGCGAATCTAAGCAGCGCTGGAAGATCCGCTTTTGAGATGTCCCCCAGACCCTCAAACAATGGTGCTCCCAGGCATTTTAAACGCGTTTTTAATAATGCCGGACAAACGCACAGAAGGTGTTCTAAAGTTTCCTCAACATCCTCTCTTCATTTCCTGCATTTGTCTGTATTAGCGATTGTTGAGTTCTTTCTTATTCTAGTGTAGGCTATCGCCGCGGCTTTCCCCACAGCAACAACTTCCGCTTGGAAAATATTGCTGTGGTCTGGCAGCTTGATAGGCTGCCTTATCCCTAGTTTTGAGCAGTAAATACCCACTCCCACTCCGTCTAAAGAATCAACAAATGTAAGTAAGAAATTCGTACGTAAAGGTGATTTTTACCTCCAAAGCTTCTAGACGCGGGCATGATACAGCGAAGGACTGCAGACCCATCAGTCTAACCTCTTTTATCCTCAAACTCATGAACGATTGCTCGATGCATATCTTAGAGAGAAGACCACAAATACTATAATACAATTTCAACATCCTAAGATACCTATCTCAAAGGGAAATCTACACATACAGCTCCCCATAAAAATGTACGCACGATAGAGAGAAGCATAGAATGCAAACAATACTCACTTGTCGCCTTTCTCGACATAGAGGGTGCCTTTAACAATATTAACACAAGCTCCATTATTGAGGCTCTTAACACGTTAGGGGCGCACATAGGAGTCAGCGATTGGATAAAAATAGAATAATCATGGGAGAGATAGGCAATAGCATAACCAAATGCTCTGTCAACAGGGCAACTCCACAGAGGGAGATTTTATCTCCTCTGTTTTGGTTACTAGTTGCCAAAAAACTATTTACCAAGTTCGACCGAAGGGAATTAAAACAGTGGTGAATGCGAATCACATAGTGATTATGGTTTCAGGAATGTTTCCCACAAAAATCAGCGAGATTATGTAAAGAGCTTCAGGATTACTCAGCAATTGGGCCACAGACTGCGGCTTAAGGGTAAACCCTATTGAAATTAAACGGAGTTAGTCTAACGCTAACCCAACAAGCAATGTACTTAGGAACTATCCTTGATCCCAAACTTAGCTGGAGACCCAATGCAGAATACATGGTGAAGACAGCTAATATAGCACTTTATACGTGTAAAAGAATGTTGGGTAAAAAATGGGGTCTTCAACCAAAGTTATCCAACTGGTCCTACACAGCCATTGTAAGACCGGTAGAACATATGCAGCAGTAGTCTGGTGGCCCGCGATGGAAAAGAAGTACAACTAAAACAAACTAAACAAGATACAAAGATCAGCATGTATCTTAACCACAGGAGCGCTTAACACCAGCCCTACTAAAGCGCCTAACATGCTAACACATCTGTTACCATTAGACTTAACATAACATGACTTAATACATAAAAACAATCGCCACATGCAGCGCGGTGAGACTCAGAGATATAGGAAGTTGGACAACAAGATTGTACGGTCACAGCAAGATCCTTCTAGAGAGACCCTCTCTGCTCAAAAACGAATCAGACTTCACAATCTCCGACCTCATCTTCAAGAAAAACTTTACGGTACGGTGCCCACCGAGAGTCGAATGGAGGAAGGGGAAAGTGGTTGGTACATTTGATGCCGAAATCTACATTGACGGTTCTAAGATGAACTGTGGTGTGGGAGCTGGCTCAATTTATCCAAATCAATTCGACTTATTGTTTATGCCAGCGTGTTCCAGGCAGAACTATTAGCAATCAGGGAAGCTTGAAAATCACTGAAATATTACTATCTTTTCAGACCGTCAAGTAGCTATCAAGGCCTTAGACTCCAATTACATTTCATCCAAACTAGTTTCACAATGTACTGCGGTAGTCTAGCATAAATGCACTAGCCTGCCATCCCAGAGGTGAAGCACGGTCCACGCACTTTGCCAAATTTACCTACTTTCCCTCTTTCTAATAATTCTCCATAGTCAGCGCATTATTTGCATTGTGACTGGTAAAATAAGCAAAAAACAAAGACAAAGCACAAGCAGTTACACATTGCATTAGTAGATCCGGCAAGAGGAAACGGGCAATCGCGGTAATAGCGCAGATACACCAAGATTTGCGAAGTCCTCAACCATTTGAGCGATCCTTCGGGTAGAAAAATGTGAAACACAGATGGCGTCCCTAGCAATAAGAAGGCGTTGTTCCTAAGCAACGACAGGTGTGCATTCCCACTATTTAGGACTGGTAGCGGCAGGCTAATCACCTATCCTGTCAGAAATCCAATAGATTGACGAAACCAACGCAAGACAAGTCTTGTCGAGGCCCTATGCTCCCGAAAGGAGTGAACAAGGAAAAAAACTTGTCACTTTATAAAATTTCAAAGTCTTAAAAACGTCCGACATATATATTTATATTTCTTCATCACTGGTTCTTATATGAAAACGAAGTTTTTCCAACGCCTACTTTCTTCTTTAAGGGGGAACGCCACAGTAAAAATTCAAAAAAATCCATTTTTTTTTGCATAAATTGTTAGTATACCTAGTCAAGAAAATATGGTAATAATTTTAAAGCGAAATTCGCTTTATTCCAGATGATGTCAGTTTTTTTAACTCGTTACGTTTATTTACATAAATTTGACAATTTTAAATATTTTTCAATGAAAAATTACATCAACATATATTAGTTTAATACATATATATATTAATAAATTGGCTTTTGTCCGATCCTCGAAAATTCATTCCTACTTATAAAAACAAATTCCCAAAAATCGACTATTTTTTTACCCTTCACAGTGGCGTTCCCCCTTAAGTTCGTTCTTAAGCTTTGCTATCGATCTTTGCACAATCACAGTACTAAAACTGTTTGAAAATTTGAGTAACTCATCTCATCATATATCATATATTTTAAGTATATTTGGAAAACTTCAAAATATTATTGTAGTTCTCCCAAAACATTTTTTTACTAACCTAATGAAAGTGCGCCACATGTGCTCTTCTGACTTAAATTTCATATTTTATGTAAATAATTTCTTCCTTAATTAATACATATTTTTTTTCCTGCAACATTCGAAGGTGATTGAAATAAAATAGTTTACCTTCTTCTTTATTAAAGCAAATTATAACTCCAGGCAAACACACAATGCAATTACACACATACAAAAAACTTACGCATTTATACTCTACTGAATATCAGTAATTCGTATTATGATATGGAAATATGTGCATGCAAGCACTCAGCGAGTCGCTAAAGGTCGGCAGAGTAGCTACAACCAGCCAACAGCTACAAAATAAATATAGTAAAACCACTCCAAGTTACTTGATAATCAACGTGTTGACATCCCACACAATATATAGCCAACAACCTGCAGTGCAATTCATTCTCGCATACCTGAACATTTCCGTTCGGGTCGAGGATAATTATTATAATATGCAGAAGAGCAGGAGCATGAAGGCTTGCATATAATAGTGGATAAATAGCAACCTGTTGTGCTGCTGTTAAATTTGAGAATGCTGTAAAAGGTCAAATTTCAGTGTATTATTTCACAGTTATGTAAATGTATGCATGTGGTGTATACTGGGGATGTGAGGGCCACTTTAGTGGAAAGACGAATTGAGTATTTGGGCGTGAAGTGTCAACAAGTGGGCAATGGATATTTTGCAAAAATAAAAATCAGCTACATATTGTGTACGACTTTTAAGGCCATTTTCATTTCACTTCGAGAGGGTGCGCGCTATACAAAATGGTCACTTGTTGCTGACTTTTGTGTGTGTGTTTTTTTTTTTTGTGTTTCGTTTGTTTGTTTTTTTGTTTGTCTTTTGGTAACGGAAAATGAAACCGGGATACAAATATATTCCTAGAGTTGCACATGTTTTGCGTCAACCTTGAATTTAACTTCATATTTTCCATATTTTGTATCTCATTTTTATATTATATTATTTTTATATTATACGCAAGGCATACGGTGGAATATATGAACATAAGTACGTGATTTGCTAGTATGTATAAGTATTTAAATATAAATTTTTATTTGTGTACTTTCATACGCGTTTGCGATTAACTCGAACTTACCTGCCTTCATCCTCGGTGCTACTTTCGCGCGACTGCGATGTCTGCCTGCTACGTCCCAAACGCATAATATTGCGCACCGCACGCATGGAAAGTTTCTTCTCTTTAGGTTGTGAACTTTCGCTGCCGCGCATAGCAGCAGCAAGTGCGCTGGCGCTGCTATTGCCCGTCGCTGTTGCTGTCGTGATGGTAGTGGTGGCATTTGCGTTGGGTGTGGTGGTGAGAAGAGTGGTAACACTACCGCTGCGACCAGCTGTCGGTGATTTACCGAATTTATCAAATTTTAATTCGATTCTTTGGCGACTTGATGAGACGCTGGTGGTACTATGTTGCGCAGCGGTCATGACGCGTCGCAGCAAATGACGTTTCTTTTGTGTGCCATGTGATTCACTGCCGCTGGAAGCAGTACCAGCGCCGGAGGTAGCATAACCACCCGATTCTGTAGGGAAGCGAGAGGTAAATTGAGTGGTGAACGTAGGTGCAGGCACTTGAAAATTCGATTTCATCATTTTCTATCAATAATTGTTGAAAATTTTGTGCTTTGTTTAATAGTCACCCCATGACACTTCTTAAAATATTTAAAATTTTTCACATTGTTCTGAATCGCTCTTACTGTTAATCGCTATGTTAATGTTATTCATCTCTGTGAGAGCTTCGTAAATATGTATATTGCTGGCACATTTTTAAGTGTGAACGGAGAGCACTCTGGTTAAATAATCTCCACGATCGAGTATTTCTTTTATTAGATTTTTTTTCGTTTTTGGTCTTTTATTTATTATTTATTAATTTTTGGTTTTTTTGTTGTGGAGGTTGGCAGTTCTAATGATTTATGCTACAAGATTTAAAAACATAAAAACTCAATCCGACATAGTTGCTACTTACGAGTATGTTTTACAATGCAAAATGTAGCACTCGGTGAATTTATTAAAAAAAAAAAATACTTGGAATTAAAACCTCTCTTCGATATATCAAGGAAAACCTTCAGTGATTTTTATAAAATCTGAACAAAAGCAAAGAAAGCTCGATAAAGTAATAGGACTATGAATAAGTTCGTGCGGTTTTTTTTCGAAATTTGAAACTTTATTGACGTAAAATGGTTACAAATTTAATATTCAAAGTATTGTCCATCGCTTGCTACTACTTTTTCCCATCTTTCTGGCAATTCACGGATTCCCTTTGTGAAAAATTCGGTCGGTTTTGCCGCAATCCACGAATCGATCCATTTTTTGACTTCATCGTAATTACGGAAGTGCTGGTCAGCCAGGCCATGTTGCATCGATCGGAAGAGATAGTAATCGGATGGCGCAAGGTCTGGACTATACGGCGGGTGGGGTAGGACATCCCATTTGAGCGTTTCTAAGTATGTTTTGACCACTTGTGCAACATGTGGCCGAGCATAGTCATGTTGCAAAATAACTTTGTCGTGTCTATCGGCGTATTGCGGCCGTTTTTCTCGCAGTGCTCGGCTCAAACGCATCAATTGTCGTCGGTAGACATCCCCCGTAATCGTTTCATTCGGTTTCAGTAGCTCATAATACACAACACCCAGCTGGTCCCACCAGATACACAGCATAACCTTCAGGCCATGAATATTCTGCGCCGACGACGATGTTGAAGCATGGCCAGGGTATCCATACGTTGCCCGACGTTTTGGATTGTCGTAATGGACCCACTTTTCATCGCCAGTCACAATTCGATGCAAAAAACCCTTTCTTTTGTGCCGTTGAAGCAGTTGTTCGCATGCCATAAAACGGCGTTCAACGTCTCTTGGCTGCAATTCATACGGCACCCAATGGCCTACCTTTCGGATCATTCCCATGGCTTTTAAACGTTTGGAAATGGTTGATTGATCAACTCCCAAAGTTTTTGCAACCTCTTCTTGCGTTTGAGCCGGATCTTGATCGAGCAATTCCTCCAATTCGGTATCCATGAACTTTGGCGGCGCACCCTCGCGTTCTTCGTCTTCCAAGCCAAAATCACCACTTTTAAAGCGTGCAAACCACTTCTGGCACGTTCGCTCAGCTAGAGCATGCTCACCATAAACTTCCACCAAGATACGATGACTTTCGGCTGCTTTTTTCTTCATATTAAAATAATGAAGAAGAATTCCCCGCAAAAACACATTATTTGGCACGAAATTCGACATTTTCAAGTGTGGTAAAAATATTGTTGTTAACGCTTCAAATAAAAAACTTATACTGACGTTTGTGCCTTACGACAGTAGCTCTCCAATGAATGTTTGGAAATGTGGATCGATGGAATAATAATCAAGTTACGCCATCTGTTGTAAAACCGCACGAACTTATTCATAGTCCTATTACAAAAAATTAAAATTCGACAATTATTGTGCCAGTAACAGTAGAAATGCTGGGAATTCGACATGCATATCTTCCTTTAGACCACAACTTTTTTTAATGACTAGATAATGGGTTTTAAAAATTGTCAAGATCTTTTTGAAAGTTAAAGAAGTAAGTAAGTAAAAATAGCCCAAAAATTAATTATATTCTACATAAAATATTTTTTCATGCTCAGACAGAGACAGTCAGAGGTAATGTGTTTAAAGCGCATTGCTTCTTGCAGGCCCGTGCGCAGACCCCAAGATTTAGGGGGGTTCCAACTTTTGTTGCAATGCATTTCTTTTTTCTTATCGATTCATGTAAAAAAAATTTTTAAAACTTCGTCTGGGGGGGTTTGAACCCTGCAATCAATGTAAGCGATTATACAATTTAAAAGTAATACAATTTTTTTTTGTCTTTTTTTTAATTTAAAATTTGAACTATATTTGAAAATAATTCGCGGTCTCTAGCTGCTTCCAAGAGGGGACCCACACGTGCTTCCAGTCTATTCATGTCGGAGAGTTTTAAGGTCCATATTTCCATGCCATATAGCAAAACTGATCATCCATAGAAAGACATAGATTTCCAATGGCGCGTGGTAAAAAGCTACTTTTATATGGACGATTATAACCACGCAAGCTGCAGATATGATTATGGAATTTTTGTGGCGAAATTCTGTTTCTAAAAAACTCTAGGTCTCCTTTCTGAAGCTTATCCAAGCAATAAAGTACACCTAAAAACCATATTTTTTGGTTTTCACAGTGACTCAATAAAGAACTCGGACACCCAAGTGATATGATTTTAAATCAAAAAATAAATTTAAAAATGCGAATCTAATGCGTTTATGGGTCACATTTATTTTCGGACTTCAAGCGAATTTTCCTTAACTACTAAAAACATAAACAAACTTCAACTCATTCGTACATAGAAAATATACTTAGAAAAATACATGACAAAAAAGATCTCGGACAATTATTTATGTAAAGTAGAGTTAGGGAAATAATATTTAAGAAAAAACAATATAATTAATACTTAGTCGGCAAGCCTTTCTTTTTTCTCACAGCATTCAGTCTTCTTGGCATGGATTCGACCAGCTTCATGCATGTTAAAGGATCTATTTTCTCCCACTCTTCTTTAATAGCATCTTCTAACACTTTCTTGTTTCTAATAGCAGGTTTTTTCCGTTGGTTTTCAAATGAGCTAACAGATGTTCAATTACATTGATATCTGGAGATTGTGGAGGTGTTTCGAGTACTTTAGGGCAGTTGTATATACACGGACATCAAGTGCCTAATGTTTGGGATCGTTGTCTTGATAGTACGAGAAATTGTACTTAGGTAATTCACAACTTTTCAGTTCCTTGGACCAAATTTTCTTTCATAATTGTTAGGTATGGTTTGTGGTCCACATTGCCCTTAAAGAGGCAGACATTTTCCAGTAACAGGAGCGGGCATACAACCACCCATGTTTAACTGTCGGCCGCAATTTTTTTCCAGCAACTCTTCATTAGGTCTTCTTCGCACATATGATTGTCCATCTGACCTTGGCCCCCCAGCTGTGTAGGGGTTAGAATATGCCCAAGGTAAGGTATGCCTGTCGTAAAGGCGACTAAAATCTAGGTCCACCAGTGCCTGAGCAGTATGGGATCTGAACTGGCAGTGTCTTCGGGTACGATGTCTCACCGAAGAGCCTAAATCGGTACCACGGGGAACAGGAGTTCGCTCTGACCTGTTCTGTTTGGGAAAGGCCCTTCGGGGAGGTTTTCGTGGTGGCTGTGGTTAAGACCTAAAGCGCGGGTAGGCTTTAGGCCGATGTGGAGTTGCATTGCAACCGCGTGCCGGAACCCATAGAACGGCAGAGGTATGAGTAGGCCTCGAGCCCTACCAAGACGGTTAGTGTGTCCATACCTCACTGCCAATTGGTACCTAAGTTATTTGGGTTCTGATCAATAATTAAATTGATCCGCGTACCTTTGGGTACCGTGGGTTTGAGCTGTCGCCAGCACGTACTCACGTAAAAAACACAGGATGTTGTCCATCCGACTTAAATATGTTAATCCTGCTTTAATCTGCAAATAAACGTGCTTCCAGAACTCGAAATCCTTATCACCACGACGCTTTGCGAATTTTATTCTCTTGTGCCTCGTTGATGAAAGGTTTTTTCGTGTAACTCTCCAATTAGAAATATTCTTTCGCATCACTATTTGTATATGATACTTTTGGTGTTGCAGTTAAAATTAAGGTGTTGGGCGACTTCTGTTGCGAGATGAGGAGCGCTCAAATTTTGATTTTTCTTAGCTTGTTGCACTATCAACCGTTCATCTGCATCCGAAAACAGTTTTGTACGATTTCTTCTTGTTTTCCACGGATTTTGTTTCTTTGAAACGGTTTATCACGTCGTATACAGGCGATCAGGGTCTATCCACTATTTCTGGGATTTTCCGAACGGTTCGACCCTTTTCTTGATGACTAAAATTTACATAAATATATGAGTTCAATTGATCTTTGCCCCAACAAAACATGACTCAAATTTTACTTTACCGGATTTGTAATATAAATTATTATTACTATTTTTAAAATCCCATTTGATTACCAAGAATAAAAATATTTAACTTCCAATAAAATTTCGCTCTAGTTATTTTTTCATGAGGCAACTGGGCCAACTTTCATGTGAATGTCATTATCAGTAATATATTTACGCTTGTGTTCACCAAACGACCAAGAGTGCATTTTTCGATTTTTACAATGTCTGATTTGATTGAGCAGAGAAGTGCTATCAAATTTTGTTTGCGGAATGAAATTTCGGCTGCGGAAACGTTTAGCATGTTGCAGAAGGCATTTGGTGATTCGATCATGTCGCAGAAAAATGTTTATAAGTGGTACAAAAACTTCAAAGATGGTTGAGAACGTGTTGATGACTTGGAGCGCTCCGGACGACCATCAATCGTCAATAAAATGAAGGAGTTAGTGCTCAAAAATCGTTGGTTGACTGTGATATGAATCGGAATATCAGAAGGATCTGTGAAAACCATTTTGCAAGACCATTTGGGCCTACGAAAAGTCAAATCTCGTTTGGTACCGAAAACTCTCAATTTCTTGGAAAAAAGTCGTCGCGTTGATGTGTGTGAAACAATGCTTTCAGACTATCAGGACAAGCTCAAATGCATCATTATAGGAGATGAGACTTGGATTTATGAGCGTTATGCGTCGTTTATGTGAAGCAATTCGTCTAAAAAGACCAGAATTATGGGCCAACAACTCTTGGTTTTTGCATCACGATAATGCACCGTCTCACACTGCACTCGTTCTTCGTGATCATTTCGCCAAAAATTCCACGCATATCGTTCCGCAACCACCGTATTCGCCTGATTTGGCTCCGTGTGACTTCTGGCTATTCTCAAAACTCAAGAGACCACTCCGCGGAACGCGTTTCGAGTCGATTGAGGAGATAAAAGCTGAATCGAAGAAGGTGCTGATGGCTATACCGGAAATGGACTATTTGGTATGTTTCGGGAATTGGGAAAATCGTTGGCATAAGTGTATTTCATCGAGAGGGGACTATTTTGAAGGGGATGAAATTGATTTACAAGAATAAATAAAGATTTTTCATTTTACAACCAAATTCACCTTACTTTTTGCCCACAGTAGTATGTCCGAGATCTTTATTCAGCCACTGTAATTACTATCTAGTTTTCTATGAGCTATAAGCGCATATAACATAATCCAGACAAGCCAAATTTTCTTCTGCGTCGCTTGTTTGCATATAATATAAAACAATATTTACATTTTGAAAAAGATTTCTCCACGCTAAACTAAAGCTAAAAGTTCGAACTTCGCCCTTTTTTTGAGGTGTCACTTCGCTAAATTACACAACTTTAAACTAAACTTAAAAACTATAAGCCTCCGGAAGGTTTTCGGATGGCGATATACCCTGCTATCCCCCCTCTACATTCTTTTTTCCAAAGCGTGCGTACTGAATATTTCCCAATCATTGTAAATATTAAAAACAAAAAAATTATTACACTTTTTGTAAACTTAAAAAATTCTTTAGTTAAAACTCCCTCACATGTATTTGACATTTATTTGTCTGTGTGTGTTTACACATACATACGTACACGGAAAAGATTTTTTTGCACAGCAAAATTGTCTGCGAAAATTTATGGTCTCATTTTTATTTTATACAAAATTTATTGTTTTTTTTATGGAAATTTTTCTAACCGCGCAACATTTCCTTTTACTTTTGTGTTTGCTCCATACATACTTGCGCGTCTGTTTATTCACATGCTATGTTTTTCTTTATTCTTTATGTAACTTCACGCTTTCGTTATTTTAACTGTGCTGCGAAAACACCAACAAAAAATAAGAAATTATTATTTTAGTTACTTCATAAACTTTTTATATCATATATTCATCAATTATGCACTTCCATATTGCTCAAGCATAAAGGATTTTTTCTGTGCCTACTGCCTGAAAGCTTGTTACATTATGCAGTATTTTAATTTGCGAAATTTTCCTTTATTTACATAAAAGGTTCCTTCTAATTTGAATGCTAGCCAGTCGCAACGAATGGGATGCATTTTAAATTTTTTAGGGTGTTCAACTCTTTTGCTGCCTGTTTGCTTTGTACGAGAACATACATACATGTATCAATGGACACTTGTAAATTTTTGAGTAAAACGAAACGCATTTTGAAGCTGAAATTTTGAAAGTTTGTAATGATTTTTTTAATTTTTACACCCTCATGGCAGTATCATATTTTATTTTAGGTAAATCTTCGCGCTATTTTACAGTTTTACATGTGTTACATGGATGCACCTAAAAGCACACAAAATACAATCGGTATTGGCACTGAAGTATTTATTTATTTCACATAAAAGCGCTACTCCGAATCTTGTGGTTTTTTTTTTGGTGTAGAACATTAAAGTTTTCGGCCGCATTTAAAATAAAAAACGCAATTGCGGGGCACATTGAACAGATAGCATTTGCACAGCAGCTGATTTAAGTTTTTTCGAGCTATATAATACTAATTTTTGTTTATAAATTTTGACATTCTAAAGATTAAAAGCAAAAATAAAATACATTGCTCTTGTTGTTTTTGTTCTACTGATACTATCTGTTCAATGTACCTTGGCACTCAGTAAAATTTTGTTTTAATTTATAGTTTTAATTTATCCGCATATCTGTTGCCACGCAGCTCAATTATTATCCATTTGTTCACTCCACTTAACGCCTAGTACAAGTGCGCTCCAAAGCTTCACCAATAAATGGACACATTTCTTTTAACTTTTTATATTTATATTTTGAAGCAATAAAGAAGCTGGTTAGAACTTTATTGAACACCCACTGCGTTGAATTCAATTTTTTTTTTTTTTTATATTAATTTCACCCATTCTCATTTCAGCGCAAAAATGTATAGCACAAATGAGCTAATTTTCAAATATTTCCGAACTGTTAGATTTTTCTTTCAAAATATTTCATTTGATATTCTTTCAGTATCACTTAAAATTTCGCTTTTTATTACTTTACCTCGATTCAAACTACGCTCCAGATTCGCTATGTTCTGTTCGATGTCGAGAAGCATCTGTTGATCATCGTCCAAACTTTGGCTGCTACAGCTAATATTCTGCTGCTCCTGTATGGGTCGCACCAGATTGGTCGGCTCAAAGTTACCAGCAGCATCGTCGGGAGATGTGTATCTCGCCTCGAATACAACAAGTACCTGCGTATACAAAGGAAAAAAACCAAAAACGAAGAAGCGAAAACATAAAATAGAGTTCACATTTGGTAAATATTGAGAAAATTGCAATTAAGAGCGTGCATACAATGTAACTAAGAGAGCAAATGGCAATGGGAAGGAGAACAAATGAATGTTATTAATGTGAGCGCACGCGGTGTCCTTTGCTTTGGCGCGCATTTTCCCTTTTATGAGGACAATGTTGCAGGGCCAATGGAGTGATGGCGCTTGTTTTGTGTTGTAGCCAATCTTTACTGCTCGGCAGTGCCCACGAGCCCAGTTGGCGTTCGGCGTCACGATTGCTGCCCGGCAACTGGGCGTAAAAAAAATGCTTTATTCACATGGGAAAACAGCTGTGCCGTGCCGGCCACCTTGACAAGGAAGTTAAAAAATCAAAGACGTGCACACACATGTTGTTGTTGTTGCTTTGCCCTTATGGCCTTTATGGCGTGTGCAAATAACACATTTTGAGGCCATTAGCAACAGGTTGAACGGATCAGCGCGGCATTTGATAGCTAACATTTTCCCCATGTCCTTCAAATCCAAGGAAAATGCCGCGCTAAAAAAAAAGTTACACTTAACCTTTTTTTTGCTAGAGATGACTTAGTAGGTAGGATTATTTTTAAAATGTGCTAAAAAATAAAAAGGTTATACTTAATTTTCGCCTGATGAGTCGGTAGGAATGTTTTAGTCTTTTTTTTCCAAATTTCTTAAAATAATTTTTAATAAAAATTCAAAAATCTATGCCTAAACTTTTGGCGGCCGCCGTAGCCGAATGGGTTGGTGCGTGATTACCATTCGGAATTCACAGAGAGGTCGTTGGATCGAATCTCGGTGAAAGCAAAATTAATAAAAAAAACATTTTTCTAATAGCGGTCGCCCCTCGGCAGGCAATGGCAAACCTCCGAGTGTATTTCTGCCATGAAAAAGCTCCTCATAAAAATATCTGCCGTTCGGAGTCGGCTTGAAACTGTAGGTCCCTCCATTTGTGGAACAACATCAAGACGCACACCACAAATAGGAGGAGGAGCTCGGCCAAACACCTAACAGAAGTGTACGCGCCAATTATTTATTTTTTTATGCCTAAACTTTTTGCTGCTGGTGATGCCTTAACCGGTGGGAATATTTATAAATAATATATATAAATATATATTTTTTTTAATTGTTAAACTTTGTTTGTAGCAGTAATTTAAAAATCTACGCCCAACTTTTTTACTGCTGGTGATGCCTTAACCTGTACGATTACTTAATTAATTGTAATTTTAATTTAATTTTTTTTCTTTTTCTTTCAATAAAATTCTGTTTCTAATTCTTTCCATAAAAATTCTTAATATATTGTACATGCAGAGAAACTCAAATGCACTCAATCAATCCCATGATTTAAATACAAGACTAACTAGCAGGAATATCAGTCCCGAAAATCCGGATCCCGTTATTTTTAGTCGCGAACATCTCGGTATTATTAGCATATAACATAGAAAAATCTCATTTTATAGCAAAATGGCAACACTGAAAACTGCTTTGCGTTTATAACAAAGTTTGTAGAAAACAGTAGGGTTTTTTTCTATTCAACGTTCAACTATTTAAAGACCAATAGATTAATATTCGTGTTGCATCAAATAATATTAAAATAATGAGTGACGGCCCTCCTGCTTGGACTTGTCCAACCCCCCACAAATTTAACCTAATCTAATCTAAACGGCCCTCCGCTTCAGGTATGCATGCACAATATATAAAAGGCGAAGTCCAAAATAAACAAGACTGAGCTGAAATAGAAACCACAGAAGCTTTGTTCTAATAACTTCGAGTTTATTTATTCAAAATAGTCACCGCTGGTCTCGATACACTGCGATCTAAAAGATTTTCGAAAGAGTGTCATTGGCCGGAATGTCCTTCAGAATGTCGGTACAAGCCTTTTGGAAGACTTCTATGGACGCAAAAAGCTTTCCTTTCATGGCCAAATTCAATTTTCCAAATAAGTAGAAGTCACAGGGAACCATATCAGGCGAATACGATGTGTGATTGATGGTTAAAATGCGATATCTAGCGCAGCTTCCTCCTTCGCGGTATTCAGGTCGAATTTGACGAATGCGATGCAAAAACGCCAAGATAGAAATCTGCATTGACAGTTTGACCCATTGTCACGAACTCGTTGTAGACAATCCCCTTGGAATCGTAAAAACAAATGAGCATCGACTTGATTTTTGATTTCTCTAAACGCGATTTTTTTGGGTAGCGGTTCGCCTGGAGCCTTCGGTGCTTTGACTCTTAGTTTCAGGTTCATATTGGCAACACCGCGTTTCATCACCAGTTACTATGTTGTAAAGGAAGTTATCGTATTTTCTCACCTTTTTAATGAGATCTTTCGAATGTTGAATTCTGAGCAATTTTTGGTCCTTAGTTAACTTGTGCGGAATGAAACGTGCACATACCCTTCGTAATCCCAAATGATCAGTTAAAATACAATAAACCGATGTTTTGGAGATATTCAACTCCGATTCCATGAATTTCACCGATGATTTCGGTTCATTTTTGATAAATTTACGAACAATTTCGATAGAGTTCTCAGTGATTAATGATTTTGGGCGGCTCGTATGTTCATTGTCATTAAGCTTGTTTATTTTGGTTGTGAACATGCCAATTTTTCATCAATTCAAATGTTTCGGTAAACGTTTTACCGATTTTAAAACAAAATTTGATATTAGCTCTTTGTTCGAAACTCATTTTTGTGCCGATGACACAAACATACTGACACTTTAGGCGCAATAACTTCGCTTCCACTGAACCGAATGTCACCAAGCTTTCACTATAAGTCAACTAGGGATGTAACTTTCAACGCATTATCTCATTAAAAAGATGACTACATCAAAAACATTTTTATTATGCCAGGCTTGTTTATTTTGGGCTTCACCTTGTAGATAATAAAATTAAGTTCTGACTTTAAAATTTTAAGTTTACGCTGCACCACACAGATTTTATCCTGCACTAGATGAGGCCCGTAGAGCTTTTATCGGCATACCGTAAATGACTTTATCAGATATGTAATTGTTAAAGTATTATTACATAAATGCGTATACATTTCACTATTGCTTGTGTTACTAATGATATAATTTTCATTTTAAATAAAAATTAATTAAAAGACATTTAATAATTAATTATTAGACGGGTGGAGAGTTTCAAAATTTTTTTGAGTTGAGATGAATATCTACATACTGGGATAAATCTCGAAACTTCGGTTTCGTAACATCGAAAAAATTGGCATCTCTACTAGCTAGGTAATCTCACTTGGAGTTGTATCTTAACTTTTTTAAACTTTTCGTCTCTCATACTCTTCAATTCACAATTTTTCTATTATTTCCCTTCTCTCGTGCTTTTTTATATTTTTTATTTTGATTTTTTAATTTTACTTGATTTGGTTTGTTTTACTTGATTTGGTTCGTTTTACTTATACTGGTTTGTTGAAATTCAAGTGGAACTCAGTGGGGCATTTCTGATGTAATTATGTAGGTGCGTGCGGAGAGGAGTGCGTGTGAGAGAGCATCAAGGCTTTAAACCCCTTGCCATTTCAAGGCTGCGTATAGTACTCGTAATTTGAGACACTGGAGCATGGATGCTACTCCTGAAATGATTCTATTTGCTTTTTAATGAGTTTTGCCGCGTGTAAGGCATTAACTTGGGAATTAAAAGTTACGCAAATAGGTAGATATTTATACATAAATATTAATGATACAAACGCACTGCTTAGTGGAGTGCTCTGCTTCACCCAGTTATAATGTCTTCTGTCTTTCAATGACTATTAAAGTATATTATTAAATGAAATAAAAGTTAGTAATTATTCAATTGAAATAGTAAAATATTTTCCCAGCTCATTTTCATAAGCACTTATTACGTCCAGTTTTGTGTTGTGAAGAAAATATGCAAAAGAACTTCCAAAGAAGCGCCGATTCATAAAATTATGTGCTGCCTGCCATTGTCTTGCGGTAGCAGAATACCCTTCCTATTCGCCAATGGTTATCGCTTCTGTTACACAGCTTGCTTCAATTTGCTTTGCTTCTGACAACAGAAATCAGCATTAAGTGTTTGGGACGAAGGCAACAGCTCATAGTAAAAGATTTCAGTTCAACCCCATCAAACACATTCCGCCAAAACCTTCTTAGCCGTCCATTTAGACTTGACCATCGTTGGGGGCGGCTCAGCGGGGTTCGACCAAGATCTTTTTCAGTAGTTGTTCTCGTGTCTGAAATCGCCTGTTATTAGAGCAGCCTCTACCAAAGCCTCATCTTCCATGCACCAGAAAGAAATCGTTGGAATCACCGATTTTCTGTTGCGCCTTTTATTCAAAACTGTTCAAGAACTATTTTTGGAGCATAATCCCAACTTCAAATTGCCATTTAGTACAACAGGGTGCAGTGTATATGTGCAGGCTAGATATCTTACTTCTAAATAAAACTTTGACTTATGTAGTTCAGTAGCTGGAAGTGTATTCCATTATCTTAGTAAATGCGTCTAGGTACTTAGGCTTTACGTTTACTCAGATGTGAGTTTGCAAAATTATTCAGCCGTTGCTTTATTTGTTTTGTTTTTTTGAGGCTATGTTGGGTTACAAAATATTATATATATTCCTAGCTCCTAGTTGAAGCATAGGGTATCAAATATTCTCATCAGAATATTACTTTCTAATAAATTCACGAATACTCAATGGGATTGCGGAGGTGCACTTATGTCCATGTCTTACCTTAGTTGTGTAATATTCTGCCTCAAACTTTATAAAAAATATTTAAATAATTGTACTTGTCTATAGGTTACTCGACAAAGTCATTATTGCGGTAGTAATGGTGTATCATTCTGGCCATACTCGTATATCCCTTTCTGCTGAAAGCAGTTGCGTGCCGCCACCATACAAACTTGCCGCTTTAATCCAAATACACCAAACTAGCTTTCGACGAAAAAAGTATATTTTTTATGAAATCTATTTAATTACACAGACGACGCAGTTCTTATTACGGAGAATGTAGACAACCTACACCAATTCAAATTTGAGCAAGATGCCGAAGTGTACAACAATTTTCTGAAAAAACCAAATGCTTGGTTGTGTCCAAAGAATCCATAAGGTGCAGGTTCTTCAGTTCAATTCTATCTGGAATCAAGCATCACCAACAATAGAGATTTATGAATAGAAGTAAAGCAAGCGGCAAACAAAACAGCATCACTGCGTAGCTGTCTGAGAACTGCTGTATGGAGAAACAAGCACATGAGGATCGAAGGCAAAATAAGAGTCTATAAGACATGTATTCGACCAATTTCCGCGTATTCTGCAGAAACAAGAGCGGACATTCATACATGGCTGTAACGCAAATATATATATATATATAATTGGCGCCTATACCCCTTTTGATGTTGTTCCATAAATGGAGGGACCTACAGTTTTAAGCCGAATATGAACGACATATATTTTTTTTTTTTTTCATGAGGAGCCTTTTCATAGCAGAAATACACTTGGAGGTTTGTCATCGCCTGCCGAGGGGCGACCGTTATTAGAAAAAACGTTTTCTTCATTTTGGTGTTTCACCGAGATTCGAACCTACGTTCTGTCTCTGAAACTCGAATGGTTATCACGCATCAACCCATTCGGCTACGGCGGCCAAATATAATATAATATAAAATAGCCCATAACTATTCGAGCCATAACCGCCGAAAAAATGTATCCCACAAATTCGAAATTTTACAGGGGAAGGTTTTTTTTAAATTAAATCAGTTTGAATAAAGCCATTATTTTAAAATTTATAATGTAAACATTTTTTTGTGTAATACATTTAATTTTAATAATTTTAAATAGATATTTGCATCATAAGGGTTGTTTTTGTGGGATACATTTTTTTTGCTTTCCTTCTGGCAACCTATTATTAAAAAAGTGTGTGGGTTACACAAAAATTTATTTTAAGGAAGTGACTTCCCGTTTTTTTTTTTTATTTCATTTTTTTACTTAGTCCTTAAAATTAAATTACATTTGATTTAAAAAAAATATATGTATACATTTCTTAGTATATTCGATAAAACAAAAATAAAGTAATGTAATTCATATATTTAAAGTTTTCTGTTAACAAAGTAATGTTAATTTAAAATCTTGTAAAATACTATCTAAATACTATCTTCCTGGTCGGTTTCAGGTAGCAAATCTTTAACAGATCCATTCCATTTTAAATTTAAATACTCGTGTTGGAATTTTACGGGTAAAGTTTTTCTATCGCAAAGCGTTTTCAAATCCTTATATTTAGCAGAAGAAATGTTTAATATATCATCATATAATTGAGTAGGTCCCTCACAAACTATTTTGGAATTTCGTCTGGATCGTGGAATTGAATCTAGATCATAATTTATGGTTTCAGATTCATCAAAGTAGCTATATTTAAGAGCAATATTTGGAATATTTTTTTCCAAAGTAACAGAGCGTAATTTTGTAAATTGAATTTTCACTGAATTTGGAAGTAACGCCTGTGAAAATGCCTTCCAGTCTTTAAAATCACTGTTAGTTAATTCAATACAATTATATTTTCTTGGGTTAGTTCTTGCATTTGATATTATGGTGTACCACTCACTTGGAGCCCAAACAGTTCTATTCCGAATAAACGATTCAATTGTACTATGCATCGAATCAACAGGCATCATGGTGTGTCCAGGCAACAAGTATGTGATTTTTATATTAGTCACAAAATTAGAATTTTCAACAAAATAGGTTAATGTCGCAAGCATAGCTCTGTTTTTGTTCTGTCCTGCGCAGCTATCACAATAAAGATGGACTATCGACTGGGTTTTTCTTTCATCGACTAATTTAAGGTATTGGAAAACAGTTGTGCAAATTTCATTACACCCTCGTTTACCATCCTTTTCTCCCCATAAAAAACAAAACCCATCTCTTGTACCACTCTCATAAAAACTTTCATTGTAAAATGAATATTTTCTAGAATAGAACAAAGTAACACTTTTCCCATAGGGAGTATTTAAGACCTTTTGCAAGTCGAAACTTGTACATAAATAAGCCGGATTCTCTTTGCATAGCTTTTGGTCCTCCAAAAATATTTGCTTACATTTCTCTTTGTCCTTTAGATGAATTTGATACTCTTCTGATGAATGAAATTGCTTTTTGGATTCTGTGTCTAAATTATTGTAATTCTCGCATAAGATACATTTATCTTTTTTAGGTAAATGAAAGCCTAAATTGAAACTGTTTTTAAAAATATTACGGAATACTCTTAACGATAACTGACTATTAACTTTATTAATAGTTTTCAAATGTTCTACATAATGCTGATATACAGTTTTTATGTTTCGAAATTCTTGAGGTAGATATAATTTTGTACTTTTATTCCTGCAATAATGTGAAGGAACCGCTGGTAATTGTTCTATAAAGGATTTTACTAGCGATATGCTTGCTTCTTCAGATTTGTTGTGTGCAGTTGGCTTTTTTATATTTTCAAGGCAAGTTTTAAACGAACTTCTATTTTTTATTACGGATATTAAAAGAGTTTGTGAAATGTTCAACGTTTTCAATAAAAATTGTTGACAAACTTTAAAACTGCTATTATTGATATTGATAAAATAATTAAAGCTGCACTTTTTTCTGTCACTTTCTCCATATCGCCTTTTAATATCGACTTGTTTAACACAAGAAGACAGCCAATCTTTCTGTCTAATTTTGTTGCCGATTCCCCAAAAATGTTCATTTATTCTTACTCTTTCATCTTCAGAAATTTTATCATGACACGAATTTGGACATTTTTTCTTTAAGCACGGGTTGAGCAAAACACTCGTATTTTTTTTGTTAACTTTTTGCAGCCTTTTAGGTATTCTCTTTTGCTTTCTGTAGCCCCTTTTCCCAACACACGTTTCCTCCTCGACTTTTTTTAAACTTTCCAAACCATTTAAATCAACGAAAGATTCATCTGAACCGCTATACGGTACCAGGGAGAGCTGTAAAAATATCCAATAATTGAAAACAAAACCATATTTTGCAAAAAAAAACAAATTCATACCTTCGACATATTGTTCTAAAGCTTTATCTTTAATTAAAGTCTCAAAAAATTGTGTTTTTTTTCATTTTTTTCCCTTGTGTTTCATTTATTTTAAAAGAGAATTTAATTGTATCCCACACAAGCGTTCAAAGAAAATGTAAACAAGTCACCATATGCATTTACATTAAAATTGTTTTTGTTATAAAATCATAACGGTTTAATTTACAGCCATGAAATTTTGACAGATAATGCAAATGATGTTGAATTATAGATTTCGATAACAAAACAAAAATCGATTATGGTGTGGGATACATTATTTTGGCGGTAATGGCTCGTATTATTATAAACAGGATCAAATTCTAAATAAACGATGGAGAAATCTAATGGTGAACGATGAGAAGAAATCTAATGATGTATTTCCCTTCATATTCTCTCAAGGGAAGAATAAGAAGATATCATTCAGAGGCACTTGGAGGTGAACGTGATCACGGATGGCTCAAAGTATGGATGGCAGTACTCTGTGAAGTGCTCCCAATCAAACTCACGTTCAGGCCGCTGGACCACTGCTGTGGTCTCCAAACGCAGGTAGCAATTTGTGTTGCAACTTTCAAGGAAGTAAACAATCGCTCTGACGGCCAAGTGGCTTGGACTTGACGGTAGTGTGATCAAATAGGGGATCCATGAGATTGTTTTTCCTCGATATAAGAGGCTTAGAATCCCCTTGACTACATGTGGTCTGCTCCTGAAAAGGTAGACTACGCGTCAACTCAGCGAGCGCAGGACAATTACAAAACCATGCAACGTCGCGGAAGCCTTCAGACTGCATGTTTATATGAGGTTAACAAAATTGCAGCTCTCGAGTTTTGTGGGTGCTTTTACCGAACATTGCCCGCTAGGTTTGCTTGCTATGAGACACGCAACTAATTTGAGTCCTATTTGCAAAAGCTATTTGAAGGTTGAGCTGGAATTATCTCAGCATCTTCTCCTCCACTGTTCTCCTCTCGCAGCTTTAAAACATAGGCTTCTTAGCGCTCCCTTCTGTGCTGCACTCGCAAGTATAGCGAACACAAATATTAACAACTTGATGAATTTCATACGAATAATTAGGCAGTTAATACAACCGTGGTTAGATATCGTTCGGTCTTTGGTTCTTCATTACCTCGTCTTAACTTTCAAGCTACCCCTTACAGTTTCTTTTCTGTCGGGTAAGAACCCCGTCCCCAAAGGACGAATTTGATTTCTCACATGGTAAGCCACATAGCCTAACCTGACCTAACATATTTAATGACTTATACATATGGCCTTTAAAATAGGTACGTTGCCTTTATCTATCGATTTCATTGTGCTGCTCGAAAAAACTTAAAGCTATTGTTGAAATTTCGCTAACTCTTGAATTTTAAAACAAAAAAATCGCACAAATTTATTGAGAAGGGCTCGGGTCCTATTAATGAAGAGGAGGCAGCCTCTCTTACCAATATGTCATACTTCGTTCACAGTTATATTCTTGTGTCTTAGGACCCAATTTAGCCGGATCCGACCGTGTGTTCCTAGCACACCAGTGAGCACTTAGGATGAAGAAGCCTTGAGTGCCGCCTGACCGTAGCTCAGAAGGGCAATTCACTCATTCCGGATTTTCCTGTCTAAGTTTATTTGCACATGGACAGGTGGCATACACCTCCGCTTGGAGGATGCCTGGAAAACTATTCCCTTGGTAAATGCTCTTAAGCCCAAAAAGAACACGACGCTCAAAAGGAAGAAGACGCCTGTCAGGCAGTATAGCTCGTAGAGTTCCTCTATTGAAACTAGCAAATTTAAGGAAGAGGTAAAGTTTCACTCCAAAGCACAAGCTATGGTGTGGACCAGAGTGTACGAAAAAATACTATAAAATACTTTGAACAGATGAGACAAAAATAAACTTATTTTGAAATGATGCTGGGCGAAAGGTCAGACGTCTTAAGGGGACCCGGTGGTCTAGAAATTTCAAAAAATCGATTATTTATTTTTTCGATATTTCGAAAGCATAGTATCTTAAGAATATACTGTGAGATTTTCATGCTCAAACTCCCAGTATTATAGCTTCTATAGCCCATTAACTAGGTAGAGAGTGGTCCGCGCGCTCCTGTACCTCCAACTTTAAACTCATTTATCTCGAAAGGACTTTTTTCGGCACGGCGGGGATGAAAACAAAAAACTATTCAACCGAATCACTTGAAATTTGGATATGTTGTTCACAACATGTATCGCTATAGTCGGAACTAGAATCATAATTTTATTTAAATAATTTAAACTAAAAAACTAGTGAAAAACCCCGATTTTACGAACTTTTTTTCAAAAGTGCGCCATTTTGTCAATTTTTCATTTTTTCGATTTGTTCTAGTTCCGACCATAACTGCACTCTTTCTGATTAAGAATCTTCTTGAATTTTGTGTTTCATATTAGTAGAAGTCTCGAAATCATCTACGCCGTCCGGGTTCGATTTTTCGAGAGGGTCATCTTCAGCGGCATTTTTATAATAATAAATATTGTTTCAAAATTAAAAAAAAAAAAAATTTTTTGTATGCTCAATAAACGTACTAATAAAGTATCGTTTTTTTAATTTTTAATGGGGGGAAAAAAAATCGTGAAAATAGGTGAAATTTTCGTGCTCTAGACCACCGGGTACCCTTAAAGGACAAGAGTTCTCACCCCGATTCACAAAAAAAGCAGTCAAGCACAGTGGCGGCAATGATTCAGAGATGCTTCTCTTGAAGTGGAGTAGGACCTACTCACCTCACAACAAAAAAAAAAATAAAAAATGTATTTACAAGGGTATACTTCAAGAAGTGATGCTACCATTTGCTGAGGGGAATATGCCACAAACCACCGATAAAAGTTATGGATTGGCCGATGTTAAAATTATGTATAGGCCAAGCCAATCAATCGACTAAAACCCTGTCAAATCGAATGCAAAAAGTCGTTGAAAATCATAGTGAACTCAGTGGTTATTGAATAAACTTCGATAATTTAAAGAGCATTTTTAATATTTAAAATCACTAAGTTATTTTCGTATGTATTGCATATATTTCTATTTCGTACATATTTTCATGGCCATATGAGTATTTCTTTTTTGTTTCTATTGTCACTAGTTTAAGTTTTAAAAGATCTTTTAAGTAAAATTTTTATTTTTTACATTAATCTAATAATAATAAAAAACACATACAATTGAATATCTTTTATTATCCATTTAAAGAACTTGCATTTTTCGTATGCACGTGGGAGTACCTGTTTTAATTACCATATTTGCGTATCCTTACAGAGTAGAAGCAATTTAGATTTTTCGGTTGGCATAGAAACAAATTTATAGTCCAGCATGTCTCAATACTTTTTAACAATGTTTCAAGGTTACCAAATTTTAGTCATTGAAATCTCTAAAATGTAGAGAAAAGTACAAAACTTTCTATCAAACATAAGATTTGACGGCTAGAATTCTCTACGAAAATATTTGTCAGAAAATTTCAGTGGAGGTTACCGAAGACACAAACACCGTTAATAGTAGCTTTTACTCGTAAGCATTAGAAAATCAACTGTGTACTGCTTCATGCTCTCTCTATCTGTTTCCGCCAAATTTTTCTACCCGATTTCCTCCACATTATTTTCTTTCTCCCCATGGCGAATACCAGGAAACAGTTGAATTGACATACATCATATTAATTTGGTGCATTAGCGAAAGAGTGCGCAGATTTTCTCTTTGCTTCTTGTAACTACTCTCTTAACTCCGTACCCGAGTCAAGTACGATTACTCTCAGGAGGAAGTAACGAGCAGCCGACAATGTATGTAGAGGTAATTGCATGCAACATGTGCTTTCCTTTGACTGCTTCCGATACATCGCACGTAATATCTACAAATGTCTGCATTTGTATGTACATATGTGACGATAAATACATGGACGTAGGGATAGTAGTTAGCGCAGACAAAAGCGAAGCGTAATCAAAACAAAGAGCAAAAATACGCTAAACTATAAGTAAATTAAATTTGGAAATTATACAAAAGGAAAAAAATGCTTTATTCGTTTACGTTTGTCAGTATGTCGTAAGATATAACTGTAGCTATGTAATATATGTATGTATGTTATTTAAGTTTGTGGAATGTAGTAACTGTCAGTGACGTGTTGACGACAAATAAACGACTACTGGACATGCAAAGCAGTTCGAAGCAAGTGCCAAAAGGCGCACATACACGTATTTAACAAACCTGCCTTTAGCATACAGAATGTCCAGTAGGACATGCACAACGACTGAAAGGCAAGCTTTTGTTACCGAAGCGATATTTCATTGCCGGCAATTATGGAAAAAAGTGGTTTATGGCGAAAAAGTTATTGACAGCATGAGTCCTCCATGAAAGCAAACGCGTTGAAAGATAGAAATAGGAACAAAAGTACTTAAACGCCATGTCACACACTCAAAAGTTCGCCACAACTTTGCTTGCTGGCGTTCCTAAAGCAACTGCCAATCAACTGGCGAAATGACAACTATCCAATTAGAGTGGTGCGCTTTGAAGTGATAATAATACTTCACACAGTCTGTTAGCTATCAGCATTCCGTCTAATTTTGCAAGGTAAATAATTATCTGCTCACTCTAGACTTGATCTAAAATTCCTTTAATTTCTTCTAAAAATTATTTGCGCTTCAATCGGCCAATTAATTAAGTTTAACTGACTTCCACTGAAAACATTTATTAAGCTTGTACCTTAAGGCGTAAGTGAAATTTCTGGGGCCTTTTAATATCTTTATCTAGCGTGTGTTGCCAGCTATTTATTTGTTAGTTAATGTTTAGACTACATTTCATCTTAAACAAACCGTGCTACTGCATCACCTGTGGTCGCCAGAATTGCAAATTAAATATCACTTGTTGCCGCTTTTTCTTTTTTCTTTGGTTTCCTTGTTTGCCACAAACCCGCCAGTGCTCGCCAGTGGATCAAAACTAATGACTTTTTGTGTTGTTTGCACATCTTCTCGTTATCATAATTTACTTGTTGCTCTGTTTATGCTCTTACATTCCTGTAGCCAGCGGCAATAGACAACAGACCACCGCTAGGTTGTTAGGTAATCTACCAGTGTTGACTTTTTACTGTCTGGCTGTGTGACTCAGTTCTTTTTAAGTTTAAGCTTTTGCTTTTCATAAAATTGGTTCTTTTTTGTGCCTCTCGTTCGTTTCACAAAACCCCGTAACGTGAACCGTTGGATAGTGAGAAACTTTACGCTTTACGCTTGCTCTGTATAAGGAGAACTTACGTATGTGTATGTGAATGTGTGTTCATAGGCAATTTTTTATTGCTCATAACTAATGAGTTTCTTAAAAGTTTTAAAATTTAAAGATATTAAGTGAAGCAATTTCCAATAAAGGGCGAAGTTTGCTCTTAGACTTTACAGTTAGAATATCCTCTTGGAACTTCCCAATTTAAGTTTCGTGGGAATATCGATAAAAATAAATAGTGAAAAATGAATGAGTAGTCAAAACTGTAAAATACGAAGCGCTGCTATTATTTTGACTCCCACTGCACTTTAGGTTGCCCATAATTTTATTGAAAAATAAAACATATTCATTCTTTACGGGACACCCTCTAGAAATGTAAGGCATCCAAAAATACTAAATATGAAGTTTTAAGCCGGTCGGAGAAATTTTAAAGATTCCGAGTATAACCTCAATTTTAAAAAATGCTTTTTGGCGGAATCAAATATATATTTTTTTCTTTTTAATATTTTTACAATTTATTTTTTAAAACAAATGTATCACAACGGACAAATTTTTAATTTTTTTAGCCAAATGGGCTCCTCACAAGGGCAGCCATTTAACCTAACCTTAGACAAAATGTGTCCATATATTAAAAAAAAAATTGGAGACCAAAATTATATTTTTCGTTGAATATTGTCGGATATGAATAATTTTTTGGTAATATCTAACAAAATTCCTCCAACATTTTTTACTTATTATTGTTTTTTTTTTTTGTTTTGAAGCGGAATTTACCCGATTATTTATAATATTTATATAAAATGCGATATTTGCTTTAAATTGAAATATAATACAAATATATCTTTGAGAAAAAAATGAGATATATTAATTTTTTTAATGATTTTGGAAATTAACAATTATTTATCATTTTTGATGAAAAAAACTCACTCAGATTGTTTTTTATTTCTTTATTTAATTGGAATGCCCTCGGTTGTTTTTCATATTTTAAAACTTTTTTTCATTGTGGAGGAAAATTATATTTTTTGTTGAATATTTTAGGATAACCACAAGCTTTTAACATTTTTGCAAACCTCTTTTAATTTTCCTTTTTTGTGGTGGTTTTTTATCTTTGTATAAATATTTTTTTATTTATTTAAAAATGTAAAAAGCAAAAACAAAACAACTCGTTCCTCAACCTTAAAACCAAAAAAAAACCTTATCCTTCCAATCTTTACTCCTGCACAAAAGTCCGCTCATTATTTGCTTTGTAGCTGCTAAAACAAGCAGAAAGCAATAAAAAACACGTGAAACTACATTGCATCAGTAGGGTCAGCAAGAGGAAGCAGACAGCGGTAGAAGCGTAGGCATATCAAATTTAGCTTATCAAATGTGTGATCCTTGTGGTAGGTGTGACACACCGATGGCGCTCCAAGCAGTAAGAAATCGTCGGTTCTAAGCAACGACAGGTGGGCATTCCCACTACTGAGGACTGGTGGCGGCAGGCTAATTACCTACCCTGTCAGAAATCAAATAGATTAACGAAACAAACGCAAGACAAGTCTTGGCGAGGATCTATGCTCCCGAGAAGAGTGCACAAGGAAAAAAAACAAATTTTTTTAAATAGTGAAAAATTATATAGTTTTGTGGACCATTTTCGGATATGAACAATTTTTTGATAAAAATGCGTACTATATTTTTTTATTTATTTTTTGAAACGGAACATCCACGGTTCTTTTATAAAATTTGATTTCAGTTTTATTTTTAAACATATTAAAATACTATATTTAAGAATTTTTTTTTTTAATATTTTTGGATATGAACTATGTTTTATAATTTTTAACAAAAAACCCTCATAGATTTTCCTATTCCTTTTTCATAAGTAGAATATCTTTGATTGTTTTTAATATTTTTATAATTTTACGTTTTTTTAATTATAATTTTTAGTATTTAAAAAAAGAATGAGAAGAAAATATATTATTTAATTATAATTTTTAGTATTTAAAAAAAGAATGAGAAGAAAATATATTGTTTGTTAAATATTAAAAAAAAATCTCAGTACTATCTACAAGTTTCATAATGGGATTCGCATCGCGTGAAGTAACAGTTTGTCAAGAATGAGTTTTGAGATTGAAAATAAATTCCATTTTTCGATTTCAATATATCTTTATTTATCTTTGACTTCTTTTTTGTATTGATTCATATTTATTCACAGCATTTAAAAGGAAGTAATAACAACAACTTTAAATTCATTGGAAAAACAAGAACTAAAGGCTTGTTTTATTAAATACTTAATGTGAATACGTAATTTTTTGATTAATTCAAAATTAGATAAGATAACCGTTAGCTTCAATAACACTTTGCTGGCGCTTTTTCATAGAATGAACCAATTCCTTTACGTCATACATTCGGTTTATTCTGGCATTCCTCCCTTATTGCAGTCTTTAAAGCTTCTGCATTCTTTGGATGCCTTTTAGCAACTCCTTTCTTAAAAATGGCTCGAAAAATTTCAAAATTTTTTGGCGCCCAAAGTGCAGGGAATAAACACCGAGTGTCGTATTTGAAATGCACCCCCAACCATATCGGAAATTTTTCCAAATTTACCCGTGAGAACTATATTTTGATTTCGTAAAGCTGTCAAGGGCTTGCGTCATGCTCTAGTCGGTCCATCGTTATAACACTTTGTCTCGTCGCAAAATATAACGTCGTCCCAATAATCTTCTGGTTCGAAAATGTGGTTCAAAGCAAAAGACAGGCGTTTCTCTACATTTGTGGTGCAGTATGGCTTGGTGCACTGCTTCATCAACAACATTCAACAACAATATCAAGTGTTGCAAGTGTTCTCCAGGAAATTCTCGGGCTTTCCGACCTACCTGCAAGATTTTGCTCTAATCTACACTTTTTTCCCCCTCGATTTATAACATTATAAGCTGTCTGGCGCGCTACCGAAAATATATTAGACAATTCCTGAACACTCTTACCCACGTGGTAATTAAATATAATAATTGCGTAAATAAAATCTTTTGCCAGGCATTCTAAAAACACAGTATTTAAGTTTGAAGTCCGAATAAAGCAAATGTCTTTCACTGAATGATGAAACGACAGCATCTAAGTGATCATTGCAAAGCAAAGATAAGGGTAAATTCAAGTAAATCGCGCAACATATTCTTAAAAAATTGAAAAAGCAAAATGTAAAGACAGTATTTATGGCATTAAAAAGCTCCTCATAAAAAACCATTTGCCATTCGGAGCCGATATAAAACTGTAGGGCCCTCCATTTGTGGAAAACACAGGCCACACATTGGACCCTTGCTTAAAATATGGTTATTATCTAGGATTATTTTATAATCTCAGATTTTGGGAGAGAAATTTTGTATGGAAAATCTCGCTTTTTAATTACGGGTTGAAAGTTAAGCACGAAAAAGTAGATCATCTACTTATATGTGAACATATTATTAGACACTAGATAGACAGTACGAGTATTTCATTAATATTGCGTAAAAATAAATTTTATGAGGTAATTTTTGTCCGAAACACAAATACGGTAGAGGCATATTTCTTCATCACGTCGCTAGTGTTATCGGGGTTTCGTTTTCATACACTTATGTACATACATGTATACATATGTATAAGCATATATTTATTTCATAGGGTTTACTAAAACATAGAATCTACAACAAATTTATTTTCTACTATTTGTTTAGGGGCTTAGAGCTGTTATTATCATACAAATAAGCAATCATACTAATATCCAAGTGTTAATATACTTATAATAATTTGTGTGTTTGTGTGTCTTGAATGCGAAATGAGAATGAATACACAAAATGACGTCCTTAAATATTTGTGGGGGTATATAAAAGTATATAAGAGTAATGATGCGAGATTTTTATTTTATGTGCTCAAATTTGTTCCTTTGGTAGAAAATTGTAATCCTTTAATGCTATAAGCTCTATGAATAGCCTTCAGGAAAAGGAAGTTTTTTATTATTAATGTGTGCTACATGTGCTACATTAGAAAATATATATGTAAATAAACTTAAACTAGCCTTCATTCGTGATTGAGGGTGAGGGCTTCCATCTCACATAAGCTGGGTGGAGGCTCCCGTAGGCTACTAAGTCAATTGTGTGATCACAGAAGGCACTTTTACCTCCGCTTAATACTACTTATTATATATTTAACCAATGGGTATAATTTATGAAGCGCAAAAAGTTGTAAGTTCTTTCAGGCTCTGCTAAGCCTCGAAAAATTACTTATGGAAATATCGTTGTCACGTCTTGCCAGAGTGGCAAGAGTTTATGAAAGTTTTGAGGAAAACATTTGGGAATTATAAGATTTGTCATGCATGGAAAATTAAAATATTTTTGATAGCGCTTAGGCCCACACCTCATTTGAAATGGTGTTTTTTTGGTGTTTCTTTAAAAGCGTGTTAAACGAAAGCGAGAAAAGATTTTATATTTTTGTTTTCATTATTTTATTTCGTTCAAAAAGTTGTCAGACTTCAAGAAACGGTCTTCCAAAAACGGGTACGTCGGTGGCGACACGATTTTCGGGACTCACAGGTGTCTGAATTCAAAAATACAAATAGACGATCTTTAAAAAAAAATAAAATTTGACAAAATGGCGGAGGTTAATAGACGAAAACCCGTTTTTTGACCTTTTTTTGATTTTAAAGGTTCCAAAATAATAATAAAATACCAAAAATTTGTTCCCCAATTGATCGTAGTTCACACGAATACAAAATTAATTCTACGTCTTCTAAATTTTATTTTATCAAAATCGGTTCACTAGAACTGGCTATATCTGTGCCTATTGTCCATGTGAAGTCCATTTTTTGAAGGCTGACAACTTTTGGAACGAACCTCGTATGGCCAAAAACAACTTTTTGTTTTTTAACAATGGATCAGAAAATAAAATACTGAAAGGTTAGGTTAGGTTACCTGGCTGACTGAAAGCCATCGCATAGACCTATTGATCCTTAGGGTTACGAGATCCAGCTGCGTCTTTTGGGAATCTAAGTAAACGTTGGAGCTCTATCCCCGAGAGGTATTCTAACTTCTCCCAAAGCTCCTAAGAATTTTAATATGGTTCTAGCTAATTCAGGACAAAAACATAGAAGGTTTAACGGTATCACCCTCTCTTCTAGTTCATTGCAAAGTCTGCAGCTATCATTGTTTGTAATTCCTATCTTGTACGCGTGCGCCGCTAGCAAATTGTGGCCCGTCAGCAAACCTACGATATTTCTGCTTTCTTTTCTAGACAGAGCTAGTACGAATCGGACGTATTTATCTGCACTCTGTGTACACATGATTTTCGCGGTTTTGCAAGTGGCTAGATTATTTCACCTCCTGTCTATCCGGGTTTCCATTTCCAGCGCTTTTGGCAATTTCATCTACAATTTCGTTTCCTGCAATGCCCTTATGTCTGGGTACCCAAGAGATATGAGGAACACAAAAATAATAAAAAATCTTTTTTCGTTTCCGGTTTACACGCTTTTAAAGAATCACCAAAACAAAAAAAAACTATTTCAAATGTAGCTTGCGGGCGCAAGCCATGTTGACTGAAATGTAGCCAAAAACTCTAAAATTTATTTTTTGTATTGATATTGAACAAAATATTATTTGTTTGTTTTTTATACATTTAGTCATCTGAAGGTAATACGAAGGGGGCACTGTTTTGAAGACAATTTGAGAGTAAAACTTATTATTTGAATAAAATTTAACGAAATTTCTATAAAATCATTCAATAAAATTTCCATTAGCCGCAGCAACCGCCTTGATCCGGGTGCGGAAACAATTAATCACATTGACCATAACTCTACTAATTGCAGCATTCAGAGAAGAAATGGTGTTTAGAGGTTGCCTAGTGGTTTTACTCTCAACTACGCCCGATGCATAGTGATGCAGGACATTAAGGTCTGCGGAGTTAGGCGGCCATAAGTTCGGTCTTATGTGGTCATGGAAATTTCTAGCCATCCAATCTTGTGTCGCCATCGCTTTGTGTGAAGGAGCAGAGTCTTGCTGAAAGATATATAGGTCTCACTAGGGTTTCACTACTGTCTATAGAACCTCGATATATGCAGCAGAATTCACTCAAATGTGCATGAAAACTGCTTGTGTATAACAACAGGAATCTCTGTAGGATTGGAACACACCCAGTCATTCCTCTTGGTCAAACATTTTTTAATAGAAAAAAACCATAAAATCTCATACGTTCAGGATACTTAATTTTGTTTAGAAGCCCTTTAGATTGGATAACTCTCTGTTCTCGTGCTTGCTCCGACATAAACTGTCTTCTGCGGATAACATAGAATTTATACCGGAAATCTGCACGGACAACTCGATGGATAAAATGCTCGGTAACATTAAGCTGCCTCGTAAGAGCCCTCATTGATTTTGAACGGTCCTCGTCAATGAGCACTTTCACTTGTTGAATAAATTCTGCAGATCGGACAGTATCAGAATGTTCTTCGTGATTTTTGCGTTTTACAACAAATTCTTCATATCCGCCTAATGCTCCCAATTCACGACGAACCTGATGAGCGGATGAACAAAAATTTGAGATTTCTAAATCGGTGTGATTTGCAATCGTAGAGGTGATAACTGCATATATCTTTCTTTCTTTCTTGAGTTAAGTTGTAGTTCTCCATGCCTTATCTGAAAAAGAAAAATAATGCTTTCCGGAAGTTATAGTCACTTTACATATATTCATGTTCTCAAATACCATGTGTATGTATATTATTAAACTTTGGTTCATTCCAAAAATTCAAATTTACACAATTTGTCTCTACTGTTAGATTTCACTACTGTTTCTAGTAATAGATTTCAAAATAAAAATCCCTAACAAAATATGACTTCAAAGTTGTAAAGGGTGGTTAAATTTGAAGGGCCGATATTGAATGTGAACCACACCTAAACGTCAAGTTCTTTTCTGCATTTCATTTGACATTTTTCAATCTCAGATTAATTCAATTTGAACCATGGAAAGATACACAATCGAGCAATGCGTTAAAGTTATTCAGGCTTATTATGAAAACGGGCGTTCAAATCAAAATGCATATCGCGCACTTCGTGAAGAAAATCATCTTCAGTGATGAGGCACATTTTCACCTCAGTGGATTCGTCAATAAGCAGAATTTCCGCATTTGGGCGAATGATAATCCAAGAGTGATTGCCGAAAAACCAATGCACCCACAAAGAGTGACTTTTTGGTGCGGTTTATGGGCCGGCGGTATCATTGGGCCGTATTTTTTTCAAAATGAGGCCGGTCATGTAGTTACTGTGAATAGTTTTCGCTATCGTGAGATGATAACGAACTTTTTATGGCCCGAATTGGAAGATATGGATGTGGACGATATGTGGTTTCAACAGGACGGTGCCACTTGCCACACAGCTAACGAAACAATGGCTCTTTTGCGCGAAAAATTTTATGGCCGAATAATCTCACGTCGCGGCGATGTCAATTGGCCGCCAAGATCATGTGATTTGACACCGTTGGACTTCTTTCTTTGGGGTTATTTGAAAGAAAAGGTGTATGTCAATAAGCCAGCAACAATTCAAGCGCTAAAAGATGAGATAATTCGGCACATTAACGGCATAGAACCTCAATTATGCCTCAATGTCATCGAAAATTTGGACCATCGCGGCCATTTGGCCGATATTTTGTTTCATTCGTAATTGAGCCATACCAATATTATCTTAATAACGACAATAATTTCTTAAAAGAATTATATTTTATTCAAAATCAACACTGAGCCTTAAAACTTAAAATTTTAACCAACCGTTTGACACAAATACATCCTAAATACAAAAATATTATCGTGGAGCAACAAAATGTATAATTTTAGACTTTTTACCGCTTATTTATTTACTTATTATGAAAAGGCTGATTCTTAAAAATTTTTAGCTACCAGGACTTGCATTCAACAACGGGAAACTATACTGCCCTCTTTCAATAAATTATTTACGATCGGTTTACTTTCGGTTTACTTTGTGCGCTAATCAAATTCTCCTATAGCTTAAAGATTTTAACTCGTAAAAAAACTTACCTTTTTTAACTCGGTCATGAAGATGGGGAGCCCATGTCAGAAAGTGAGTACCCTTTAGGGCTGTTGTTATTGTTATATTAATATTTTTGGACGGCCAAATGGGTTGGTGCGTGATTACCATTCGGTAGTGTCCAGGATCTAAGCCCTGAACATGAAACACCAAATGATAGAAAAGGTTTTTAATGGTCGTCCCTCGGTTGGTAATGGCAAATCTCTGAGTGTGTTTATTCCACGAAAAAGCTTCTCATAAAAAACATCTGCCGTTCAGAGCCGGCATGACACTTTAGGCCCTCTATTTCGTGTTTGGAAGAGCACGGCGAAACTTCCAATAAAGCGTCAACTATATATTACTTGAATATAAATATTTATATCCATTGTGATTATTAGAACTACCAACAGCCTTATCCTACTTGTCTGTGTGCATGTCTATGAGGGAGTATGAACACTTTTGATAATGCTAGGAGTTTTAGTTTGTGGTTATAAAAGCCAAGTGTCAAAATCTTCTTCATAAAACTGTGAATAAGCTTAATGTTGAAAAGGAGTAGCTAGAATACAAAACCACTGTTAAGTACTAATATCTACTCATCTACTCATAATATACAATCGAATTCCCATGTGCTACACCCCACAATCACTTCGCGCCTAAAATCACACTAAACTAGCTATATTCTTTAGTAGCGATGTCGTCAAAAGTGTAAACTTACTGAATATAAGCAATGCTTTCTTATACTCAAATACGTACATACATACAAAACATTGTACATATGTATGTATGTCATTAAACGTATACATTCCCAAAGTATAGATATCTACACCGGTGTAGCTAGTAAGAGTAACAGACAAGACATTAGACGTATGTTTGCGCAATTTGCCACCGCATTTAGCACACCATTGAGACTCAAATGAATATTTTATATTGAAATGTTCGGCAGCTGTACCAAATAACCAAAAATAGGCTGAATAAAGAAGGCTTTAGTAAGCGGCATGATGAAAATAATAATAACAATAATACTGAAAAAGAAATGAAACAAGCAGAAGATATTTACTCCTATCGTAGCCACCAAACAAACGTGCCTGTCTGCTGGGCCCTCCGTAAGTTATAATATCAGGGAAGTGAATTTGGCAGAACAGTTAAATATGGTTGCTTGCACAGTTGAGTGAATGATGCTGGAGGACAAAGTTGGCAGACAGTGAAATTTGATATATGTGTGGAATGAGTTACAAAGTAATGTATGATCTGAGGGTAACCCTGCAGAGAAAACTTGAACTAGTGACAGAAAGGACTGATTAGAAACTAGTACGAGTTAAAAACTTAAAAACACCTCCTCTACTTGCCTTAAGAGAAGTGACATATACTTTCCTGTAATAATAAAGACGGCGCACTGGGCGTACAAAGCCTTCTTAAGTTATGGAGGGAACTCTTCTTACATGCTGAATGGTTGCAGCAGTGAAAGTCACAGAGTAGTTGAAGAACCTGAGATCTCAATCGTTGACGACAGGTCTGATGTTTTGCTAGCCGACCATGATGACGAGCGAGTAGCAATAAAGCGACTAAAGAACAACAAGGCCGCGGTAGCTGATGTACTACCGATTGAGCTTTTTAAACATTTGCTCCTATGCAAAATATGATCGGATGAATGCATGTCTGCCGATTGACATTTAAGTGTGCTCTGCCCAATCCATAGGAAGGGTGATCCTGCAATCCGTGCTAATTATAGCGGGATTAGTCTTCTAAATATCGCCTATCAGATTCTAGCGAGCGTATTGTGTGAAAGGCTAAAGCCCATAATCAACCAACTAATTGGACCTTATCAGTGTGGATTTAGACCTGGAAAGTCCACCATCGATCAGATATTCACAATACGCCAAGTCGAGGAAAAGACCCATGAAAGGGGAATCGACACACACAATCTTTTCATCGATTTCAAAGCAGCGTTCGACAGTACGAAAAGAAGTACCTATACACCGCGATATCTGAATAAACTAATACTGTCCACGCAAAACTAATACGGTTATGCAAAATGACGTTGCTCAATACCAACAGCGCCGTTAGAATTGGGAAGGACCTCTCCGAGCCATTTGATACCAAACGAGCTTTCAGAAAGGGAGGAACTCGAAGGCCATGAAACTCATCGTGCCGTTAATTATTAGATGTCTACCCAGTATTCATTTCAATTTGTGCATCGGTGTAGTGCAATGCTCAAGAATACGCCTTGCAGTTTCGTTCGCTGCTTAGAAAATTTCGCAGATTTTCCCGTATTTTTAGGTTTAGTCAAAACTGCAGTGACAATTGTCAAATAGTTTTAATGCAAGCTCACGCAATATTTAAAGTATTTTTATTTGTAGAAGCCCAAAAATGTTCTGGAGTGCTTCAAAACTGGTTGATATATAAGTATGGTTCGTTCTTAATATAGTTCCTTAAGAGCTTCTTCCCCTTTTGACCCCTTGCTCACGTTGCAGAAGTTATCTGGATCTACATATGGATGCTCCCTTTATTGCGAGTTTTTCATCAATCTGACTTCCTTCAATGCCAATGTTACCCGCCACGTACGAAGGTTGTTTGAAAAGTCCATGCAAAAAAAGAATTACTTAATTGTTTGGAGTAAACCTTTTTTATTTTTCGACATAATCTCCTTTTATTCTTCTACACTTCGTCCAACGCTATTCTAGTTTGTTCAACCCTTCCAAATAATGGGATTTGTCCTAGTGTGAAAAATAGCCATTCGTTTCCGAAGTCAGTCGTTCGTTAGAATAAAGTCTTTTCCAACAGCCATTTCTTCCAATTGGGGGACAAACAGTAGTCCGTGAAACCCCAGGGAGCCAAGTTTGAAGAATAGGGGGATATGAATTGAGTTGGAACCATTTCTATTTCCATTAATTTTGCGACCACAACTGCTAAGCTGGAAAAGAACTTTTTCTTGAAAATTGCTGCCCTTCCTCTATTCAAACCAAAGCCAAACACAAAGAAATAGACCGGCCTGGCTTTAATATGGGATGTAATCTTTTAAGAGATGCCACTAACTAAACATAACCTCGATAAGCGCCAGTAGTGTCTTTTCTCTAACTTTGCACCGACTTTGCAAACGACCCTCGTATTTGAAAAAATCATATGACTTAACGTATGTCTAAATAAGGGGTGATCAATTTAAGGTATCGGAGTTTAAATTGAAGTTAAACCACGAAAATTCAAATTGATTTGGAAATCTTTATTATTTTTGTGTAGAACCATTCATGGTATTTATTTTTTTAAGATAATCCCTTTCAAATGTTGGCCGCAACTAGTCGTCATTGGGTCATCCGTAAACATCAATTTTTAATGACTTGCTGGAGGACTTCGGTCGGTGTTTCGTGAATAACTTTAGGATTGTTGACTTCCAATGCCATTTTTTTGCTGGAATGTTGGTACAACTATTCCCTATAGTGTCGCAGAGTTTGAGCGTGATCTGTCAATTAACTTGTTTTTGGCATTTAATTATATCAGTCAACCGCAGGTGTGCTCTGCGATTTTCACTATGGATGAAAATATCGAACAAAGAATTTGTCTTCAATTTTGTGTTTTGAACGCGGTTTTGTGTGCCGAATCGTTAAAAATGTTGCAGAAAGCCTGTGGTAAGTGTGCTTTATCAAAAACACGGGGCTACGAGTGGTATATGGCTTTTGCAGAGGGCCGAGAAGTCACAGAAGATTTGCCCTGTTCTAGTCGCCCATCAACGTCTTCAACGGATAAAAACATCGACAAAGTCAAGGAAATGGTACTGAAAAATCATCATTTAGGTTTAAGGGAGGTAGCTCGTGACCTTAGCGTGTCTCTCGAATCAAAATCGCAATATTTTGCACCATCAATTGGGCATGAGACGCGTGGCTGCTCGACTCGTTCCAACAGAGTTGAATTTCTTTCAAAAAATTCATCGGAAGAAGGTGGCTGAAGACATGCTTGAGCAAATGGTTAAGTGAATTCGAAACCAACGTTTGTCCCGCGCATTATAACAGGATTCCGTGGCTATATGAGTTTGACATGCAAACCAGTCAACAGGCGGCTAAATGGCGCTATTCTCATGAGCCGAAACCAAAAAAACAACGTCAGAGTCGGTCAAAAGTGAAAGTGATGCCACTTGTTTTCTTTAATTATTATGGTGTTATGCACTCGGGATTCGTTAATTCATTCCAAATGGTTCTACGGTAAATAAAGCATTCTATTTTTAAGTTATGCGTTGTTTAAGAGACAATGTGCGTAGGAAACCGGCCAATTTGTAGAAAGAAAACTCATGGATCTTGCACCGTGATTACGCGGCGTCTCACAAGGCTCATATTGTGAACACTTTTCGAGCAAAACCTCGACAATTATCATCGAACAACCACCGTATTCACGAGATTTAGCCCATGTGACTTTTTCCAAAACTGAAATTGCCACTTCGCGGACGCTGCTTTGAGTCGATAGAGGTCATTAGTAAGAATTCGCTGAAGAAGATCTCTTCAAACGCGTTTAAAAGGTGCTTTGATGACTAATCATTGGTATATGTGTATTTCTTCAAATGGACCCTAGTTTGAAGGCGACAAAATAAATTTTAATGACAATTATTTTGCGTTTTACTGAACAATTCCCCATACTTTTTTGACAGAATGTAAGTGCATACCCGCAAGAATAAAATTCCAAAGGTGTGATATCAAACGGTTTTAGTAGCCAAATCACTAGTCCGCGGCGAGTGATAAATTGGTTACCGAAACGACGACGCAGTATATCCATTGTTTCACGGGCTGTATGCGAAGCAGCGCCATCTTGTTGGAACCAAAGGTTGCGGATATCACAGGCTCAAAACATCGTTTATCACTGCGCGACAGCGTTCGCCATTCATTGTTACATTGGCGCCAGTCTCCAAAACTATGGAACGATGATTCCTCCAGCCCATAGGCCGCACGACACGGTGGTTTTCAATGGCAGTTCTTTAATGGCTTCGGATTTCTCTTCAGCTCAAATACGTAGCCAATAAACCAAAAATTAACCTTATAACTGTACACCATAGTTTGACCTGAGCACGCGATGAACACTTTTCACAGAGCGTCGATTTTCGTAATACAATTGCACGACTTGTAAACGTTGTTGAGGCCTAAGTCTTTCCATGATGAAATGTCAATGAATACTGAAAAAAGTATGTATTTAGTTTGACAATAGTCATGCGTGTGTCGAAAAACCCCTTTTGGAAAAAGTACCTCCAATCTGATCACCCGTTATTATATAGATATTATATTCATTAAACACATTACAGTATTATATTGTATTTCAATTTCTAATTAATTAATTCATATAAGTTAATTTTTTTTGTAAATATTTTTCGGTTGAACCCAGTTTTGTTATTAAAATTTCCACAATTAATTAAAAAAAAGGGGCAACCCTGTTCCTAAAGTCCAAAACACGTTTCGCTGGATCTCTGTCTGAAAATACCATACTTATTTAATTGCCTTTTTTGGATTGGTGGCAACGCTATACCAAAATAAGTCTGGATTAAAACTTTCTCAAATAGCTCTCGCTTGATACCTGTATTGTAAGCATATGGATAGATAGGATTGCCATTAAATTTGCATATATTTATAGATAAATTGATTATTTCGTATAATGGTGACAATACCAATAATTGCCATCAGTTATTTATATTCTGTACTGAGCAGTGAATGATACTTCATCATGCCATGCATATAAAAATTGTCTTCATTATTAGCCCATATGAATGTATGCATGTGTGTATACACAACAAATCTACAACAAAGAATAAACACCCGCATACGTTCATGCCGTTGAAAAAGTAGAATTTTATAGGTCGTTCACTAAAAATCCCAACTATCGTATTTAGTAATATATATATATATACTTCCGAGTTATCGAGAGGTGGTAGTCCTCTCACTTCATAGGATATCGCCATGTAAAATTCGCCAATTGCTTATATTGAATAGAGAAAAAATGTGAACTAGGAATGGTTCTAAATTTGAAACGAGCCAAATGTATTTTCCAGTAGGGTAAACTCTTGATGTTAACACACACAGGACACAGGTCTTGTATTTTGCTTTGCCTCATTTGTCTTTGCTACAAAAGGCAGCTGGATTGTTTAAGGGGCAGAGCACACAGCGCACGGGTATTTCGAAATGGCTTTTAAATGCTTACATTTTAACGAATTTGTTGCGGCTTGTAATGGCGAAGTTTTCGCATTCCTTTTTGAACGACCTTCGTTACAACTGCTTCAAACCTTGGAGGCAAATACTTAAGTTGTTTGTTTACGACATTTCCTTTATGTATCCTTATCATGTTCTAATTAATTTGTGTATCCATTATAAAGTTTACTTTTAACCTTATGGACTAAAATATAGTTACACCCAGTGAATATGTGTAAAGAGGTATAGTCGCTTCTGAGAGTTTCCTAAGCTGAATACTCCGCTCTAAATTTAAACAGATTTGATGAATTTTGCGCTTCTAACACTTCCAACTGTCATTCGAGCACGAATTAAAACTTTAGATCCCTCATATGTGGAACAACACCAAGAAGCATACCACAAATAGGAGGAGGAGCACGGGCAAACACACCCAACCCTCAGTTAACTTTGGAATTCTAGCTTCATAATATGAAATATACTCTGGCAGCACATCAATCACTACTGTTTGCTTAAAATTCAGGCTACAACTGATTCGATTTTCATAAATAAGAATACACACAAAAGTGGGATATTTGAATTTTCTTTAATTTTTAAAACGTTTTTATATGGTTGCTCTCGTTTTTGTGTCCTCAATTTAACATTTGAACACGTTTTTAAACAAATTTCCACATTCTATCATAGATTGAAATCTCTCGCATAGCTCAAATTTCGATGGCAGTTCGGTACTGAAAAAAGCGAATGAATTGAAATGGAAAACAATGTGTTTATCTACTGATTTGGCTCATACTCTGAAAATATGACAAGAAACAAATTTTCCAAAACATTAACCCGCCAATAGGCACATTCATCAAGACATTAGTATAACACTGTGCATAAGAATATATTTGGGAGAGCGGAAAATGATGTCGTTTTTTACAGCAAATTTGAAAAAATAAATTTGTTACAATTTTTTCTTTGTAGTCAGTGATGTAATCACCCTCGTTGGTAAACACCTTTTGCCATCTAGTGTGCAAATTTTCATTGCCGGATCGATAAAAATAAATTGGTTTTTTAGTAAAATATCTGGAGATGGCTTTTTTAATGTCAACCAAATTTTAAATATTTTGTTTGCTAAAATGTGTTGCTGTGAATGGAGTAATATGAAATCCGATGGCGCAATGTCGGGCGAGTATGGTTGGTGAGGCAGTACCTTCCAGCCCAATCCATTAATTTTTTCCAGCGTTTTTCATGCACAGTGCGGTTTTGTATTATCATTTTGCAAAATAACGTTTTTTCTATTAATAATCGCTGTATACCTTTCACTTAATGATTGATTTACTCGATTTTGATGTTCGCAGTAAAGGTCTGGATTAACAGGTTTCTCCATGTTTACATATACTAATTTATATATTATTGGCGCCCACACCCTTTTTGGTTGTTTGGCCGAGCGCCTCCTTCTATTTGTAGTGTGCGTCTTGTGTTGTTCCACAAATGGAGAAGCCTTCAATTTATATACATTTTTTTATGTGGGAATATTTTATGACAGAAATATACTCGGTGCATTTCCTTTGCCTGCCGAGGGAGGGGTGGCCGCTTTTAGTAACAACTTTTCCTATTATTTTGGTGTTTCATGCTCGGAAATGCGAACCTACAACTCATTCGTCCACTTCAAAATGGACGATCCACGAATACCCCATCAACACACACAAAAGCTCCTTTTTTGAATGCAAACCTGGCTTAGCAGTCCTTCAAGGTGGTTCATTCGGAGAGAGCCACAGGCTTTGGCGTTTTGGATTATCATGCACGACCCATTTTTCAGCTGCAGTGAACAAGCAGTCAAAAAATTGTTGTGTATTGGATTGCTGAAGCAATAAGTTGCATGTCGTCGATCGGCTACATTTGTTTCCTTCAGACAGATTATGCGAAACCCAAAAACCTGCCCCATTTATGTTACCAATTTGTTGCAAGTATTCTTGGATGATCGGCCAAGATTGGTTAAGAGTATTTGACAGTTCCTCGATTGTCTGACACGGATATGCTTCCACTTTCGCCCTTAATACGTTATTGACTAAAGTTGTAGGTCTTCCTGTATATACGAGTACATAGTGCATATATTTATTAGGGTGGGGCGATTTTTTTATAGGAATTGGATTTAGTTTCCGCATTTTTTAAAGAAAAATTTACTTTTTCACAAAAGATTTTTTTTATTACTTTTCTAGAAATGGGTATATAGTAATTCCTAATTTTATTTTTTTATTTCTCCATTATTATTTTATGCAAATACACAATACTTTCCGTTTTTTGCTTTAAAACACACACAGTCGGAGCGCATTACAGGTATCATGCGCATATAGAACGGTATCAGACGATGGAATATGTGTTAACAGCAGCAGAAAAAGCCATCGAGAGAGAGCGATCAATGTACGAGTGGCAAAGAAGATGGGAAGAGTCAACTGAAGGGCGATCTATGTTCAAGCTAATATCACATCTCGAAGAGTGGGTGAAAAGAAATCATGGGGATACCGATTATTACCATACGCAGATACTCACCGGTCACGGCTGCTTTATAGAATATCTTCACAGCTTTCAGTTGGCAGATAGTCCATTATATCTTGGGCATAATGCAATCGAATGCGCGGAAGGAGTGGCTTTTCATTGTGATCGCATCGCACGGGAGTGTGCAATACTTGAAAGAGTTTTGGGACACTCACCTAGTCCTATAAACCTCATACGGGACATGTGCTCATCCAGTGCTAGGTGAGAGGCGGCTCAAACGTTTGCTGGAAAAATGATGATTCGACTTCAATTAATTGAAGAGAGCGCAAGGCCCAGCAGCAGAGAGTATAGCTGCAAGTAAAACATGAAGATGAACTGTCTGTGGACAGAATGACGACGAACGCCGATCTTTGAATCAATCACTTACAATAATATCAGACAGAACACAAGACGATAGTTCGTAAATACTGCGCTATCGCAAATTTTCCGATGTTCCATTTCCTTCCGATTCACCTATCAAACAGTGGGAGGAGTGGATCACTGGCGCAAGCACTCCATACGTCCACAAGAGAAGAACCTGGACGCAGGTACCTGGTTGTCTCAATAGACATAGAGCCAAGGAGCAGGAATGTTATAGTGTTAGTGGAAGCATGCCTCCACATACCACTGGTGTTAGGCGCCTTTAATGATGTTTCGGACATTTTGATTTCAACCCCCTTCTTCTTCTTCTTAATTGGCGCGATAATCGCTTACGCGATTTTGGCCGAGTTTAACAAAGCGCGCCAGTCGTTTCTTTCTCGTGCTAACCGGCGCCAATTGGACACACCAAGTGAAGTCAAGTCCTTCTCCACCTGATCTTTCCAACGCAGAGGAGGCCTTCCTCTTCCTCTGCTACCACCAGCTGGTACCGCATCGAATACTCTCAAAGCCGGAGCGTTTGTATCCATTCGGACGACATGACCCAGCCAACGTAGCCGCTGGATCTTTATTCTTTTTTTTAACCCTCTACCCTTAAAAAAAAGCAATGGAGCGTCTGAAGGTCGAAATAAAGATTTCCATCACACAAAACCATTTTTGTATTTATTACTATTAGTTATTATAAAACAGTTATTCAAAAACAAAATTGGATTATTAATGATGGATGATTAATTTAGCGCCACCGTGTACAAATGTATCGATTACGTGAATATGGTCGCTTTTAATGATGACAATATTCATGTGAAATATTCCTTACGAGCACTTAGTGGAGTACCTAAATTTTGTCGTTCCACGGAAAGTTACGTTCAATTGTTAAATAGTAATTCGATACGTATTGTAGATAAGAGTCCGGATGCAGTTGTGGCAGTGATATTAGAAAGTAGATAGCAATTATCAGGCATTGAAACCAGACAAGATTATAAACATAGGAAACAGTAAGAAAATATATTTTCGCATGGTAAACTAAAATATAGACATTTAGTATCCCAAAAACAAAATACAATTTTGCGAAAAGGTAAATCTATCATTTTAAAAATGCGCAATCTACAAACTCAATTCCGACGCATGGGTCTTTCTATACTTTATCTCCGAAATATCTATAGAAACCGAAAATACCGTACGATTTGTCGAAAATTATTCATCGGAGCAATTTGGCCCACCCTAATAACCAAAAACTTAATATCACTTAAGAAGTGATATGATGAAGTATTTCGCTTTTTCTACAGTTTGATGGCAATGGCCACTTTGCAACATAAAATCTGTAAAATCATGTGTTTCTAACTCGGTCGCACTCATTATCTGCCTTTCCTCAGAAGATGAAATAGACAACCCAAAACACTGGCAGGCTTCCACTGGTACATACTTTTTCTAACTACGTAAGTGATACAAAAATGCAGTAGGTATTAAAAGTTCGACTACACCCGAATTGAAGTTCATTAGCGTGTTTATTTGTCAGTTGTCCTATTTTCCATTAAATTAATTTTGCATATTAAAAATTTAAATATGATATCAAAAGGGTGTTTGCGTCATTTTACTTGATACGGTTTGATGCAAAACTAAACAAAGTTTAATTAAATTAATAGCGAAGCTAAGTCTTTTGTGTTAATGAATATTTATTTAGGAAGTTATACAAGGCATTGACCCTAACAGGAAGGCATGCGTATAAAGGAGCATTATGGCGGTTTAAATGCCATGCTATTGAATTGTTGCGTAGAGAGGGTTTTGTACTATAGGCGGGTTGATGGTGGTAGGCTGTGATGGTCATGTTCTCTTGGGTGTCGTCCGTAAAATTTGTTATTTATTATTCACTCGCTGATGCAAAACTGGTGCGAGTACGTGCTAATGATAAAATTTTATTGTGAAAGATTTGAGCGAAAGTTACGTGACTTGGCCACCTATGGTAAGTCGTGCGCTTTGACCTCGCTCGAGATTTTCTTGTGAAGTACTCTGAAGCCACTGTATTCTGGTCCATAGCGGCGCTCCACAGGAGAGAGTATTATTTGTACTTCTTTGGCTATGTGAGATTAGCAAAATTTTAATAAAACTTACCACTAGAGGTGGGGTAAAAGCGGTGGTGTGCGCTGATGATGTGGTGCTAATGGCATCAGGACTGTTTCCTAATACGATTAGTGGAATCATCCAAAGGGTGTTAGGCGAGCTTAACTATTGGGCCACAGGCTGTGGCCTAAATTTAAACCCGCGTAAAAAAGAACTTGAGCTTGAGTTTCACTTTCAGCCAGTACAAAGTACATAGGGTAATTTTGGAATCCAAAACTAGCTAGGGTAAGGAAACCAGAAATTACAATATTTTATATGCCTGTAAACATATGCCTGGAAGAAGATAGAGCCTTCAACCTAAATATACATTATTGTTAGATCGGTAGTTTAGTGGAAAGCTCTAGGGAGAGATTATAATATAAAAATTACTTGGCAGAATACAAAGACAAGCCTGTGTAAAAACGGTCGATACAATCAGATCATGTCCTAGGGAAGTTCTTAATGGACTGACACGCGTTATTCCGATAGATCTACACATCAAGATGATGGCAACCATAAGTCCATTTAGGTTAAATGAAGCGGGTCGCTGGAAAAAAAAACTTATGGTCATGCCAGTCTATTATTACAACAAGCTCAGTATACCACGGAGAGGACTGACTAGAACGACCCGACGGTAACATTCAATAGGAATTCTGCCTCTCTCTTTTTATCTCAGGAGAAATTAAGTAAGGGATTCGCACTCAATAACTTCGACATTACACTCTATACAGATGCCCCTAAAATAGACTATGGTGTCGGAGTAGGTATATATTCTCATAAACTTAGAATTCAAAAATCATTAGGCTTCCTAATGCCGTACCTTCTAAGTCAACATATGTAATTCGGGACGTTGCTCAAATTCAGCCTGATCTATACAGCAGAGTCAATGAATATTGGATCTTTCGAAGCCACTATGAGCGCTGGGATTTTTGACCGCTTCCATATTCTTCAAGTAGGTACATATATGTACATATCTTTGTTCTAAAGAAATAATAAGACAAAAAACATTTTATTTTAATGGAAACAAATTGAAGCCAAACAAAAATAAAAAGATTAAGACCTTTCGTTTCATGCTTAAAAAAAAGTGTTAGTTTCAACTCGTCACTAGGCTTCACTTGATTAGGGATAAATATTTTCCTTTCATTGTGTCGAATTTCTTTTCAGTATCTCAAAACAATTACATATATGGTGTTCTAAAAAAAGTGATTACCAAAGAGTCCTCTAGAAATAAATATAATAACTATACTTTTATTTACACTGGTGGATCTAAGATATACCAAATTATAAAAATATCAATTATTGCATGTCCATACACATATTCAGCCGAAGGAGGAAAAAGTTGATACATGCTCATATAAATAACATAAATGATTACATAACCAATATTATCACCCAATACTACCCAAAAATTATTTTAGTATTGGTACCTGTACACAATAACATTGTTCGAAACAACTTCCCCGACCAATCCCCCAAACAAGTTCATCAAAGTGCAGTAACTAGCACAGACAACTTGAACTAACTCGATATTAAAAATCATATTAAACAGCTATTCTACAACAAACAACACCTCCAATGAAACATAAACAATATTACGCGCAAATTATATAAGTATATATATGTTATGTGTTTGGCCGAGCTCCTCCTCCTATTTGTGAGGAGTTTTTTCATACACTCGGAGGGAGGTTCTTATATTTTATTTAAATTTTCACAGAGCTGACATCAAAGCAAAATACAGACAAGTACGTCTAAGTACAACCACTCTCCACAAAACAAGTCAAACGTGTGTATGATATGTATATCAAAACTACTTGGCTCTTGGTCAAACAGCCAAAAAATTTATACCTACCCAATTTTACGAACACAGTCACGCATTTTGGTCAAGTAATTTGCCACTGTAAGCTGCCTGTAAGTTTGCTGCACTTCTCCAACTAGGATGTTCTCATACTCTGGCATATTTTGGTATAGAATTTTTGCATTTCTTGCTATTCTATAATTTTGCAAGATATTGAGAATCTCCTATCATGAATCCAAATGATGTTTACGTGCATATTTTTTAGTTATTCAGTGCCATACCCAGCGCGGATCACCACAGTTCAAATTTTATTGTTGTTGTATAGATCGAAATTACTTTTTGCATTCAAAAATTAACTTGTTTCCAATAAAAATGTAAACAGCGCAAAGAAATTTTTTTTTGAAAGTTTTTAGAGCAAACCGTTTCACTTGTCTATGAACAAATGAGTAAATCCGATGAAATATTAAAACTGAATGGGTATATATACATATGTAGCATGTAAGACACTGTCCATATATACACGTGTAGACCATGCATGTATTTCATATCATTCGGATCAATGCAGTGGTAAATAACCGAAGTTAAAAGTTTCTATGTTTTAATATATTTTGTTAAAGAATTTTTTCAAATGCAATATCTTCGATTCCTTTTAATTTTTTAAAGTCTAAAACATACTTTTTAAAACAAAATTTGGGTTACAATTTTTTTTGGGAAAAATTAAAAAAAAAGTTTTGGTAGTTTGTCATTTTTTGAAATACACAACAAAACCACAAGAGTGTTTACCTTAGAATTTTGTGGAAATAAATTAATTTTAACAAATTCTAAAAAATTAAAACATGTTTTTAAATTATTATATTTTATCCTAAAAAGCTAACAAAAATACTTAAAAACGACCATGAGGTCGAAGTGCAAAACCCCAATAAATCTAAATCTAAAAAATGTTTAAGTAAACCAAAGATATATCACTTTAAAGAACAAAAATAAAAAAACTTTTAACATGCAATAAACCTAAAGTTATCCATTTCTTTCAGCATTTCTTTAGTTTACTTTTATTTTACACCAAATAAACCAATTTTCATATTTTCAGAAACATGTACGGCTAAGTCCAAAATATTTGAATCACTTGGCATAAAATCGCTCATTTTCTTTATACTTACTAGTCATAGGCTGAGGCTGAGTAGGAAAATCATTTAAGACATTTATTTTCTCTGTGGATCAATTTTGAGAAAATAAAGCTAATTTATAGCAAGAAACTATACTCAAACCAACTGGGAAAACTCCATGAAAATTTGTTAAGTAATATTGGAGGTAAGCGTGTTTAAAGAGAAATCAGTCAGACAGAGTTTCGTTTTTATAGAGCCTAAGATTACCACCCGTTACGTCCTTGACAGCAAAGCATTTGCGGACAAACTATGTGTTGAATATAAGAAGAATCACCTCATAACTAGGATTCTTAGAAATATTTCCGCTCCGACGGCACTTAGAGAGAGAAAGAAGTAGTCTAATAAGAATTTTCCTTCACCTCTTAATCAGAAATTTCCTTCACCTCTTAGTAAAAACCTCGTCTAATTCGATTCATCCATTTCGAAGATATTGAGAAACAGAAAAACAAAATTTTTGAAAATGGGCTTATTAAATTCCGTTACTCCTCCTACATCATGCAAAGTAATTTCTTTTTTGATAATGTTTTCAGGGGACAGATAAATAGTCGTATAGCCTAGACAGACGGCGTCGTTAATCGGGATAACTGGCGCAGTTAATTCTGATTAAAATTGTAGTGTGGCAGTCGTTTATTACGCGGATTAGTAAATATCTGATTTCCTTATTGGATAGTTTTTACAGTAAAAGATGGCCAGGGTATTAGCTCCCTGGCACTAAGAAATAATTATTTATTTAAAAAAATCTTAAATTGCAGTTTCTCAAACTGCTGCGAAATATCAAAACAATTATTATAATTTCGAACGCGTTAGTGCAATCTAGCATTGCATCCAGTCATTCTTGTCCTTCTCTTTATAAGTTCAATTATTTTTCATTCATAATAGATACTGAGTGTCATTTTTCGGCAATGTTACCATCGAAAACTCCCCTAATTCGCTTAAATAATGAGAATTAAGTCTAGTTGTCAATCTGCATTAGTTGCACTTAATTCCTGATATAATTCCGAATTAAGTCGTTGATTCCGATTAACGCCACCGTCTGTCGGAGCGATTACAGATAAAATCTTAAGAAATCCACCCCAAATTATTTTCTTACGAGCCTCCCCCCCCTCGGTGACTGCTGCGTGTACTAATAAGTTGGCGAGTTCTAACCTTAAATGTATTATACTAAACACAATGAAAATAAAAATATGCCAACATTAACAATAATTAAATTTTAATAACGAAGTTAGTGGAGATACTGCAGATAATAGCGATGTGAGCAAGGGTATGAACATTTTAAACTAATAAACTCCTTTGCTCCTTTGCTTATTTATACTGATAGGAAGTAAGGTAGGGACTTTAATGAAACTATTTATTATTTTTAAATTAAAATTAAAGATAGGCTTTCTCAGCTCAACATTCTAGTTTGTTTTGTAACTCTTTATCCGCATATTCCCTTGCAAATTAGTTCGCATATTCTGCATTAAAGCACTTTGAAAAGTGAAATCAGTGTATACTACTTCTTGGCACACGCATATTGCATACATACATACATTCATGCATGCATATATATACACTATACCAGGCAGCCAATCATTCTGTCCTTCGACTGTCCAACTTGTGACAGCTCAATGTGAAAACAATAAAAAGTTGCCACAATAAACGGAAATTAGATTTTTTCCACTTATTTCGTTTAACTCGTTTACAAAGCTCATATAAACAGGCATGCAGATACCTTTGCATACAACGGGTGCTCTTTTTTAGAGGTATTAAACTTTTGTTAGAGATTGCCGCAGAATCAGCAAATATATGTATCTAAGCTCATGCATTTAACACTTTTATGTAGTATACTTTGTGTAGTATATTAGCCTACGAAGGCTTACCTATGATTCATGTTGAAGTTTCATTCCGCTCTACGCACTAAACCTTCAAAGCAAATCGCTCGTATTATGGTCTGTCGGATTACATATACTAAAGCACACAAATGTGCAAAAGTATTTTTTTTTCCTCTCCAAGATTTGAAATTTTTTCTTTAAAATTTGCCAGCATTTCATACTCTATCCAATGATTTTTTTTATTATTTTTTATTTCTATTTTTTAATAACGCTTCTTATTAGCTTAGACAGACGATGGCGTTGATTGGGATTAACGATTTAATTTTGAATTATCTGTGGAGTTAAGTGCAACTAATGCAGATTAACAACTAGACCTAATTCTCATCATTAAAGCGAATTAGAAGAACTTTCGATGGCAACATTGCCAAAAAATGGCAGTTAATATCTTCTTTTTTTTAATATTGCGTACACCCTTTTTGGGTGTTGGGCCGAGCTCTTCCTCCTATTTTTGGCGTGCGTCTTGATGTTGTTCCACAAATGGAGGGACCTTCAGTTTCAAGCCGACTCTGAACGACAGATATTTTTCATGAGCAGCTTTTTCATGGCAGAAATACACTCGAAGGTTTGTCATTGTCTGCTGAGGGCGACCGCTATTAGAAGAAACTTGTTCTTCATTTCGGTGTTTCCCAGAGATTCGAGCCTACGTTCTCTCTAAATTCCGAATAGTAGTCACGCACCAACCCATTCGGCTGCAGCGGCCGCCAATATCTATATTTATTATAAATAAAAAAGAATGAAAGTTTTAAACAGAAGAACAAGAAAGGCTGGATGCAATACTAGATTGCACTAACGCGTTCGAAATTACAATAATTGTTTTCATATTTCGGGGCAATTTGAGAAACTGCAATTTAAGATTTTTTTAAATAAATAATTATTTCTTAGTATCAGAGCAGCTAATACCAGTATTTGTTGCCTGCGATCCATTTTTTACTGACAAAACTATCCAATAAGCAAATCAGATGTTTACTAATCCGCGTAACAACCATCTGTCACTCTTCAATTTCAATTAGAACTGACTACGCCGGTAATCGTGATTAACGCCGCCGTCAGCCTAGGCTATTAGACATGGTTTAGTTAGAATCATTGCAACATTGCGACTATTACACCATACATAAGCACATAAAGGGATAGCAATTTTAATTTGCTAGTTTAATTTGTTTAAGAAGTATTTCGCAATCTAATCGCTACTCGCTCTCGATAAGGTCTGCTACAATTGTGCCTTTTAATCGTCTGCGAGAATAGTTCAGCTGAAGAAAGCTGGATGCTATACCGTTGGGATGATTTGTTTCTCCATGTTAGTGAGCTATGGTAAATTGCTTCGTTATTTCAGTCACACGAGATATGCCAAGATTACTAGTCGCTATTCCTTAGATTGCATAGTGTGCGGCGTTTACTACGCCCCACAGATTTTATTTTACAGACGTTCGATAGGGGTAATTTTTGACAAGCACATTTTAAGTTCCAACCAAGGGGGGTTGGTAAATGTAGGGAAAATTCCGCACATGTAGGGATTTTTGTCGAAAAATGTGGGTGTAGGAAAAAGAAGGACAGATTTTTTTAAATTCTGTAAATGTAGGGAATTTTCAAGAAGGACAGAAAAAATTTTAAAATAGCGGGAAAAATTAAAAAAGTTCATTTAAAAAAAAAGCCGCAGTAAAATTTCATGCCAGTATTTTTTTTTCTTATGGCAGTATACTTTTAAAGCGTTAATACGGATACATTGCCATTTTTTTCTTCGTTAACGCTAACGCGATTTTTTCTTCGCGCGAAACTTGTTAGTTGTCCCGCGTTTTCTGGTGCTTTTCACTTTTGAAGTTAGTTTGCAATTATTTTATATTTAAAACGCATATATTTTACAGAAGTGAGCTCCTCCTCTTCGACTAACTCTTCGGAGGAACATCAGGAAAAAAAAGTATCTGAAACAAAAGTTCAGTAACAAGTGGCTTGACGGCGACAATTTTAGTGGCTGGTTGAAAGCTGTGGCTAACGAGCCATACAAATGCAAATGCGCTGAGTGCGACAAAGTTTTGAACTGCGGCAAATCTGATTTGCAGAAAAGCGCCGAAAGAAAAATGCACCAAAAAAATATGAAGAAAATAAAAAAGACATTTAAAATAAACAGTTTTTTTAAGAAAAAGCCGAGTAAACCAAATGGTTCCAGAAATTTCGAAATAAGACTTAGCATAATGTCGCGCTGTAAATGGTGGATCATTTAATCCCACTCTTAAAAGTAATCGTGCCGGATCCTGAAAAAATAGAAACTCTGGCTTATTTTAAACAGAACTGAATGTAATGAAAAAGTCGAATCTTTAGACTTTTTGCTAAATTTTTCTTTATATATGTGTTTATAATATAATAAATATGCCTATTTATATATATTTGAAATTTTGTTTATATTATACAGTGTTAAAACAGAACCAGGTCCAAAACTTAAGCAAATAATTCAATTTTGACGTTGCAAGTGCCTCATTATAGTGTAAACACAGGAGAAAAAAATGTAGGGAAAATTTTTTGAAGCGTAGGGAAAAGTATGGAATTATTTTGGGCGGTGTAGGGATTTTTCAAAAAATCATTTACCATCACTGGTCTTGGTATTTGTTTGTAAATAAACAATTTGTTGCGGATTGATAAGCTTGAGCGCCTACCAATAATTGTTTTTTCTTGCCGTGAGTTATCCAGCGCAGTTTGGCATCAAGAAAACACTCTATGTGTTGGCTAGCTTTTGTTTAGCTTTATTCTGCATTTATTAGCCCATGAGCAATAAGGTTAAAAACCATTTCTTCATTTTAAAGCTTATAAATTTTTTGTAGGGAATATTGTTAAAATTTGAAATTCAGAAATTATTAAGTGTAATTCTATGAGCTTAGGAAAAATATTTTCTTCTTTTTAGTCTATTTATAAAAACGTGGTATACTAAAACTTTTTTTATTTGTTTTTTCTTGAGTTTATTTGAAAAAACAAAAACAAAAAAATTTGGAACCTCTAAAAAACACCCAATACAGCTGCATACATCTGTACCAAAGCACATACGCAAATGCATCATAGAAATTTAAAAGTCCTGCAATGGCTTATACAAATTGAATATTTTCTCTGCTATCTATTCTTAATGCTATGAATACTTCCGTCGGCATGCATTTCAAATGCCACTGGAATTTTGTTTGTCCTGTTTCCAATTTTTTCATTATCGTTTCCATTTACGGTTTTCCAATTATTATTGCAATTTCGATTTTTTAATTTTTAGTTAGTAAATGTATCACGAAGACGAAACTTAATAGGTTTTTAAGCATGCAGGTTTTATATGAGAAGCATTTGAATTTTTGTGCAACAGATTCAAATGTATATATGCGTATGCGTTTTTAGAAACACATGCATAGATATTTCTCATATTGATGAAATTAAAATGCAGAAATTGACGGGTTATGACCCACAAAATTTGCTTGCGAAAGCAACAACAAAAGTGTGGAGTATGATTTGCCTCTAGCGAGTATACCTCATAAAACTAAATAGTATAATTCCCTATTTTCTGTTCTGATATTAGGCAAATCTCAGTTCGCATTAGTTGCGCTTAATTTCTGAGATAATTCCGACTTAAGCCAATAAACCCGATTAACGCTACCGTCTGTCTAGGCTATAAGATGACATTCAAGCAGAGAAATTAGGTCCTCGGCCAAGTCTGCAGTCAACCGGAACTTCTCTGTAGATAATTGGAGAGGGTTGCCCTCATCCTGGGGCAAATGTTGATCCATTCTTTGAGTGCTCACTATATCCTCTCCACGCGATAAGTCATGCGCTAAATACTCGTAAGACATAATCGCGTTTTTAATAATCACCGCTTTAATTACAACTACTAATTCTTGTTTTCTCGTTTGATTTAACCCACCAAAACTGTTGTGGTTTAGTTTGCAATAATCGACTTGGTAGCGAAAACAAAACAATTTGTCTTATCGATTTTTGTTATGAAACAAGTTACCGAATAGCAAAATCGTTAAATTTGTGGATTGATAACAGCGCGAATATCGTTAAAAAAGGTTAGTGAATTGCAGTACAGAAGTACTTCGTTGGACAAGATTTTTACCATTTGGTCAATACACGAATCCATACAAGTTTTGAAGTCATCCACTTACAGTACCTACAAAAAAAAGTCCGTTAAAAATTTGATTTAAGGTAATTGTTAATATGTGAATTTTATTCGTTAATTCGGTGAATTTTGGAATAAAAAGTTGTCATTGACACTTACGTTTTTTCAGAATATTTTTTTTTTCATTAAATCTTAGCAAAGATACTCAAATTCAATAGGCCAACGAAACAAGCGCGTTCTGCTATAATTAATTTACACGAAGATGAGCATTTCCAAAGATATATTGCACACATTTTCGGTAAGACCCAAATCACGATGTGGAAGGTCTTCGAAAAACCAGTTGAGGTCGTTGCAAAAGTACTACGACAAGGGTTGGCAAGCAAATATTAGAAATATCCCATGATGTTCCATTTAAATATACTTGGAAATTCGATATTAACTCATTAATGTTTAGAAACTCGAAAATTCATACTCTACAGCGCGAAGACGATTGTCGATCTGCCCAGCGATAATTGATAGTGCGAGAATACCGCGAAAAACAAACATGGCCATTAACAAAATTAGCAAATATTCAAAAATGCTTGGCTTTCCCAAGATTGCTAAAACATCGCAAATAATGCATGAACACAGATATGCATGTATGTGTATTCGCCTGGTAAATTTTCCAAATTTCGTTCATACTTTGCGCGTAAAATCTTTTTCATTCAGTTACTAATCGAGCGTTATTGATTTAATTGACGGCAGTTAGCTCGTAGTATCATACTATGCCTAGTAAGTAGCTAGCTAACTAGAACGCGTACGCTCCCATTTACTATAAAATCTATAAACGTACAATTGTGTATATGTATGTGTGGGCGCCCATAGATAATTACAATTTTTCTTTCAAAACCAGACCCATTATTATCTGTTTTTTTTTTATTTGTATTTTATTTTATTCATTTATTTTTTTTTTTTTTTGTATTTCAAATAATTTATTTGCTTTCTAATTTTTTAAACCAAAAAAACACAACTTTTGCTTTACCCCAGATGGGACTCGAACCCACAATCCTCGGCTTAGGAGGCCGATGCCTTATCCATTGGGCCACTGGGGCTCTTAATAAAAATTGCTGCCAAAAATTCTTTGCTTATACGCGCACAAGAAACAAATAACGATCGTTAGCTATAGAATCAAATAACAACAACAACTAAAGGCAAATAAAACTAAACACACAAACAAACAAAAAATACAAAAACGAAAATCAACTAAATGAATAGACAAAATGCTAGATCATCGTACACTCGCACAATCAGGGGCATTGAAACATGCGTGCGAAACATATGTATGTATATATGTATGAATCTACTATATATGAATGAGTGTTTCAAAAATGTATTTAGTAACTTAAAATAGCCAAATATCGACTTGAATAAAAATGAAATAGAAATAAAACTAAATAAATAGGTTTTCTAATGTTCAGCATCGATAGAGAGGCGCATATTTCGATTAGTCGATTGTGCATGAATAGATGAGACACTTAGAAACCTAATCGCAAGTAAATAAAAATATGTACGTATATAAATACATCCATCCATACATACATATGTATGTATATGTATGCATGCCGGCGCGTGTATAGGAATGTGGTTATTCAACATTAGTTTCATTATTTTAATCATCTGTAATTATATTTCAGAATGATTGAACTCAAGATTGCCCAGATTACTGTGAAGAAAAACTGAAGAGTAAAAATTACTGTGACGTACTTTTAGTTGAGCTGTCAGAGCGATCTAATTCGAAGGCGTCAAATTATCGCTATATTTCATAGAAAAAAAATTCTAAAATTTTATATTTATTTAAAAGTCGTCGAATGTAATAGAAAATAGAAAAAACGGAAAATAGTTTTTGTGATATCTCATAACATACATCTTATACACGGTTACCGGTAAAGTCGTCGTAGACCGTGTTCACATAGGGAAACTTTGCAGCTAAAAACTTTGCGTATTCTCTTTTAGTGTTGTCCGCGTCGTTCACACATTGCATTGGCGTTTGTTTTTATTATAGTATACGCCTAACAACAACATTGAGAAGATTGGAAGCACACAGCGAGTTGCCCGAGCACAAGAAACTCCGTGCCTCTCTCCTTTCCTCGTCTCTCCCGCTTCCACAAGTTACGAATTGCTTCAACAAAAGTTGCTCTGTATGAACCCAGTATTAGATAATTAAAAAAATAATTATTATTTGGGTCACTCTTCATTAACTGTTTTGAATATATTAAATTTTAAAGATCATTTTAAGGAAATGTTGTTTTTTTTTTTTTGCTCGTACCTCCACTTTTTTAAAATGCCAGTTCAAAAGTCCAATTTTGTTCTGTTCTTCGTAGAAATGTATGTAAATTAATAAAAATCCCACCAAAATGTCAAGTAATAAAACTGAACGAAGCACTGACAGTTACAAATGGCTGCTTTATAAAGTTTACATGATAAAGTCACATTATTAATGGGACAGATACCTGTAAAATTTCGAAAAAAAAAATTTTTTTTTCATAAAATGTTAACCTAATCCTTTAAGAATATTTCAAAAAATGCGTACAACGTCAATTTAAGTATTTCTTATATTATAGATCGTCAGCAGTGACGACTCTATTCTTTGCGTTCGAGCGCTGCGAGAGGAAATTTCATGTATTCAAACTTTAGATGCGTTTTTCTCAAAACTATATTTTTCGAATTGGCGTACACGATAACTCGAAAAGTTATTGACCGATCTCCCTGAAATTTTTCACACATATTTTTTATGATATTACTTTCTACATGAATTTACAGTTTGAAAATTTTGCGAAAAAGTAGTTTTTTCGAAGCAAAAATAATAGGAGAATTCGCCAATAACTCATTTTCTATAAAACATTTTATTCCGCGATTTTTTTCCATTTTTGTTTAATTCATATAGAAATTATGACATTAATAAACAAAAAAATTTTTGTTTTTTTGTATGCGGATCACTGGCGCCGATGCTGCAATGCCCGCCGATTGAGAAGCCCTGGAAGAATTGAGTGTACATCCGCCATTTTAAATGATTAAAATACAAAAAAATTATATTATTTTAATGTATAAATAACCTGTATGCTAATTTTGAAAAAAGAAAAATATTGACTTCTTCATTTTAAATAATTTTAATGAAAATCAGGGATCTGTCCCCTTAAAAAACACCAAATTTGTATATAAACTATTTTGCAAATTATTTTAAAAACTATTATTTTTACTTAGCGAACCAAAAGGGATCAACTAATGAAGGATAAAATTTAATAAAAAGGAAAAAAAGTTAAAAATACAATAGGACGTGGCTAATATTAAAAACTAACAATTTAAACTTTGTTATTCATTATACATATTTCGGTTTTGACAAAACCGCTTCTGTTCTTAATACAAATTATCATAATTTTTCTTAAATTCCTTTGCACAAAGCTTGTTCTTAGATGCTGCTTGTAAAATAATCTTGCCGTCTCCCCTTTTTATTCGGATTGCCTTTGTCTGCCGAAGGTGACACTATAGACGAAATATCTTCAAAAGTTGTATTAATGGTCCGATTTGACTCAAATTTGATGAAAATGGAAACTATTATGTTACACAATTTAGTCAATAGGTAGGGCATATTTCTAAAAATCGTGCCTGGGCTCTAATTTGTTCATATTCCAAGTGCAATCTGTCTAATATCTGGAAGCATGACAGCCATAACTTAGACACTATTTGACCAATTCGATTCTTGCAAACTGCATTTTATGGGCTTATAATATTTGTTATACGCAATATATCCAATAAAATGCTTTACTTTAGCTATATGGCTTCGTATTGAGTTAACTTTAGCACAAGCTGTAGAGGTAATCGGCTCCAAATCAGTCGAACTAGCCTTGTCGACTACAATGCGCGCTCGATAACGCGAATAAGTTCACATTTTATTGTTGAATGAAATTTAAATTTGAAAGAAGGTTTTTGTTCTTTAAACATTCATCTTTTTGTGTGTTCTGTTTTTCTAGTACTTGAAACTCATCTTCACCTTTAGACGCCTCAATACATTCATATCGTTTCATAGCTAGCCTACTGTACCGCTTTGTAGGAAATCTCAACTGCTTAAACCAAGTATTTGATTTTAGCTTCATCGTTGGGTGGGTTCTCCTAATCAATACCGTTGTCCGCAATGTCCACTCCTAAACGATTATTCACGTACATTCGCTCTGAAATTTTTAATAACAACGAAATTTTGAATAACTCACGTACAGTCACTCACAGCTTATTTGATACAGATACAATTTTTTTGCATCGAAATCGACGTTGCCATTCATGAAATTGGAGCCAAAACAATCGAAAATGTGCTTAAAAATTGGGTTGATCGAATGGCCTGCTGTAAAGCCAGTCGTGGCTGTCAATGGAACGATATTATTTTTTATTCATAAATGACAATGTTCAATCTTCAAAATAAAAATTTGAAAAAATATTGATTCGTTTTTTTATAGCCGATTCAAAAAGCGAATTTTACCACCCTGTAGTAGTTCGCAAATTTTGGGGTTTAAGCTCCGTATTGGCCTCGTGCTATACAAAAGGCCTTTTTGAATTGTTTACAAAAAGTACGGTCCAAAATTAAATTAAATAAATTCTTTTTGGACGTTTCAGTCAACTTTGGGGCCCTTCGGGCTGGATTTTTCTTTACTTGGCGCACTAATCACTGGCGCTGGTTTTCTGTGAGAGTTTTTTTTAACCCTTATTTACCGCACGGCTTTCATGCATAAAGCCTTCAATAATGTGCTGAGCTGTGGACGAGCTTAAATGTACAATTCCAATTGTTTTACGATGCGACATTCCTTTTTGGAAAAGCTTCAAAACTAGTTCACTCTTTTCAATCGAAGTACGCGGTTCCATAGTTAAAAAAAAAACAAGCATACATAAAATTTAATATTGGGGTATCGCCGAGATTAACATGTTTTTTTTTTTTTTTTTTTTTTTTTTTTTTTTTTTTTTTTTTTTTTTTTTTTTTTTTTTTTTGCAATACATAAAATGAGTGGACGATTGTTTGTATTGTTTGTGTATTTTAAGTCGAGAAATGAAACACGAACAAACTTCAGCACTAAACTGGAAAGGAGATCGACGATATTGCTCTATTAGGGGACTCCCTAATTTCAAAGTTATTTGAGCTTAATGCAAGCTATACGCAAGCTATACGCAATCTTTGAAACGCTCATTGTTCATGTTATATAATTTTCTCGTCATGTTCACGTTTTAGAGTAGTCAATGTTTGTGATCGTTGCCTTCTTGTAAACTCCAAAATTGATAAGTTCTTCCAAACATCTTTACAGCAGACGGAAGTAATGCTTGGTACATTTTATTCATCAAAACAACACTCAAATTGGCGTTACAAAAAAATAAAAATGGACAAATCCTTTTTTTGAGTAGTAGTCCCAAACCTAAACCTTAACTGGATGTTGAACAGTTCGTTGAAGTTGTCGATTATCAGGAGAACACCAGGACCGACGTATGCAACTATTTGCCTAAAGGAAGATTACTCGTAAATATTTCGTTTGCCCAATTTCGTTCTAAATTTGCATTCCGTTCCATGCAAATGTGGTAATGAGAGCAGCGGCTTTTGTGTGCTCCGAATTTTGAGGTCTTGAGGTCTTGTAAACGTCCTCTAATCGTGTCTTTGTCTTTAGGATGTGTATATAGAAACACAAAACTTTTTTCATATGTGGACCTCATTAATGGCAAAATGCGCTTTGTTAGCTTCTCACAAAACTAACAAATTGCACAACGCGCATTGCGAAAAGGATGCGCCCACTCAGCAACATTTACATGTTTTTGTTATGAAACTCTAAGTTTGGCGGTCATGCCCCTATTAGACAGACTGTATATATGTATATACACATTGTCCAAAAACATTTTAGGGGAGAAGTATAAGTAAAAATAAATAATTTGGTATAATTCTCAAATATATTGTACTTGAATATCAACTCCATAAATATGCACATAACTGTGTTTTAGGTTATTTATTTACGTATACAGTACGAACAACGTGAAGCCAAGTACAGATCTTTACAGAGCACCTTTGGTTACGGGCAAGAGGTTAGACATAAAACTACCTACACTTACTGCTTGGGATCTCTCAAGAAGATAAGATTTAATCAGATCTACAGCTGGAGAAAAAATGTTGAAAAGCTTCTCGAGTTTTAAACAAAGCAATACCTGAAATTTTTGTATTTACTTTTCTATTGATTTTGTATCAGATTGAGCAGCAGCGAAGCGGTTTTGGCCTTGCTAGCATGTGCAAGGCGATCCACATAGTGGTTTTTTAAAAGTATGTTATTTTGATAGTGACAACTATTTTTCGCTGGAAATCTAGTCTATAAATCATCTATAAGTCAATATCACATCTCTGCGAAATGAAACGAATCGCTTGATGCTTGAGTTGACGTTGCGAAATTATTTCCGAAGTCAATGTTGTGTACCCCAAAAATAGTGAAGAGAAGTCAAAATCATGCCTCAACGACAACAAACAAAACTGCTGCATCTGGGAATCGGAAACAGTATTTCTGTCTGCGGTAAGCGCTACCAACGCATGATAAATGATTTTGCAACTGTGAACGGGTTTTTTTCATAAAATTGTGTTTTAAAGTTGGGGCATAAAATTTCTAAGAAATAGCTAAAATCATCCTTCTTAAAATTTATACATGGGATTATTTTTAAATATTTATTGGAAAGATTTTTTTTTTACCGATAAAATTTCCCATTTTATAAATAACTTTATGTAAAATTTCCACCAACAAGTGTGTTATCAAAAATATATGTCTTGTGCTGATATTTTTGTTTTCGTGGCTTGAAATAATAAGTTTGTTTTACGGGTTTTATACTCTAAAATTAGCGAGCAAGGTGGGCTGAGTTGGGTTCTATACTGGGTCCGGCACTCGAAATGTAGCCATTTAAAATGGCCATAAATTTAGTTTGGAAAATTACTTTAATTCAATTCAATTGAAGAATGTGTGAAAATAATACAAAATTAAGAATCAATTTACTCTTGCTCGATATGACCACCTTTTGCCTTGACTATGGCCTTGAGACGATCCAGAAACGAAACGCGAGCTGCCCGACTATAACTTGCACGTTTTTTGGCCCACTCGCGGTCAAAGGCTTTTTACAGCGCGTCAAGACTGGTGAATCTTATAGTTCGGCCTTTGCTCTCCAAAATGGCCCAAAGAAAATAATCCATCGGATTCGCGTCTGGGGAATTTGAGAACCATTGTGTGGACGGTATGAAGTTCGGAACGTTGTTTTTTAGATATTCTTGGTTCACTCAAGCTGCGGGACGCTGCCAAGTCCTGTTGAAACGTCCATGGTCTGCCACCGAAATGATTATTTGCCCTCGGCTTGAAAGCAACCTACGGAAGACTTTCCCGATAATACTCTGCATTTACCTTGACACCAGACTCGATGAAAACGATTGGAGAGCGCCCTTCTACGGTCACAGCGGCCCAAGCCATTACTTGTGGCGGGTGCTGCCTCCTGGTGGCCAATCGATGATTAAAATTCTCGTATTAACGGTCGGTCAAATAAACCCTATCGTTTTGAGAGTTTACAAATTGTTTAACTTGAAAATGTTCTCGTCAGAAAGTACAATGTTCGGAAACTTACCGCTTTCGGCCAAGCGAAGCAACTCCTTCGCTCTTCAGGTCTGACTTGTTGCTGCTTTGATGTGAGATCATGCGCCTTTTGGATCTTGGATCTTGTAAGGCTTGACTTTGAGATAATTTTTCAGTATGTGGCCGATACCACGGTCAGATATTTTTAGTTCTTTCGCCATTTGATTGGCACTTCGTCGGGGTTTTCGCTCAAGTGGCTTCTTCACTTTTTGAACCATTTCACGTGGCATTGCAATCTTGTGATGACCACCTCCATGACGTTTCGCGATGCTTCCAGTATCATTGTAACGAGTAATGGTGCAATAAACAAAAACTTTATTTACTTTAAGATGCTCGAGCTCACGAACAACCGCTGGTTGTGATAACGAAATCACTCTATTACGTTTGAAATCCATTACTGATTTTCTTTTTTCGCGTTTACTCTCGGCAAAATGCTTCCGTGCGCTTGTAAACAATACTCTGGACTGTCATTTAGCGAACTAACGGACAGCTGATGCCCGCTGAAGTTGGTTACACTTCAAGTGTTGGCTGGTTGTTAATTTTTGGAATTAAACAAATAACTGGACGATAAAAGTTATATCATATAGCAGCAGAGACACGAACGAAAATAGTCTTAGCATATAAAAAGTGGGTGTTCGTTTTGTCCCACTTAATCTTAAATCTAAAAAATGACAAAAGCAAAGTTGAGATCTGCAACACTGTTACAGAAATACTTGGATCATTTCTGATTAATTTGGTTGTATGATGTCCAACACCTCATCACTTTTAAAATATTTGATTGTAAAGATTATTTCAGTACAATTGGTTTGTGTAAGGACGCTTTTCTTTTGTTTTAGTTAAAGGATATGTCCATTAATTAAAACCATCAGTAAAACTTCAACCAAGGCCGGCATTTAAAGATGGCATATTGATAAAGTTTTGAATTTACGGTTTTACATTAAGCTTGAATTCAACGTAGCATATAATTTGGTAGCACTGGATTATATATACATACTTGTATTTGCTTTGACAAACTGTTATGTAATTCTATTGCTCTTTGAAGTACTTCGCCTGAAAGTAAGCAAAATCGGTTAATTTCAGCGTAGGATGCCATTTTGATTAACAGAAATATAAAAAAAATTATGCCACTAGCCTAATCATGCCACCAGAGGCTAAAAGCTAATTTGCTTGAACATTGCTGAACTGCTTTTGAACTGTTGTTGCTTTCACATACAAGTTTTTCGCTTGGCGAGCAGCGGAATACTCTAATGAGAGGGATTCCAATAGCTTCATTGCTGGTTTTTGCAGTGAAATGTAGCCATAAAGAACTTGTGCTTTTGTAGGCGAAACAACTTTAATAGTTAAAAAAAATACGCACAATCGATTGTACATAGTCGCTTTAAAGTTTTTTTGGGAAACAAAAATTAAATCTTATCTGGAGGATATAAAAAATAGGTATTTGCATACAGATGTTACAGTTCTGGGGTAGAAGAAGAAAAAAAAACGATAACGCCGCCAATAAAATCGAAAAGAAGACTAAGGAAGAAGTGGCAAACAACTACACATCCCGCAGATAAAATACAACTTAACAAGGTAACAAAGGACATTAAGGAAATGCTTAAGGACTTCGAACTTTTTGTCCAACCTAGATCCAACAAAATGCAGCAACTGCTCACTCTGGTGGACAACATCGAAGATCAAGAAAACAACACCTCACCAACATACAATTTTAAATGAAAAAAGACATTCACAAATCAAAAATACACTCAAAATTATAACCTGCCTGCTACATCTGACACAGCCAACAAACCAATCAAGAGAGTAACTCCGAACGAAATGCGACGCAAAATCAACGCGATAAACAACAAAAAATCTCCTGGATATGACAAAATCAATGGACAAATATTAAAAGAACTGCATGACGATGGAATAATATACTTCAGAAACATCTTTAACTCATCAATTAGACTAAAATATTTTCCCCTTCCATGGAAAGTTTCAAAAATACATATGTAATAGCATTGCCGAAACAAAATAAAGACGTCAGTAAACCATCATCATATAGACCTATAAGCTTCTTACCAATTTTTTCAAAACTATTTGAAAACTTGATCCATGATGGTCTTGACCCCATCATACAAGCGAAGAACGTAATTCCTTCCTACCAGTTGGGATTCCGACATAAACATTCGACCATTCAAGAAGTGCATCGAGTAACGAACAAAATCATAAATGAAATTGACAAGAAAAACTACTGTGTCGCAACTTATCTCGACGCAGCGAAGGCTTTTGACAGCGTGTGGCACCCAGGACTACTACAGGGTGAACGATATGAAGTGTTACCTATTCAAAACACCATAACTTTTTTGTGTGAAATTAGTTTTTATTGATTTCAAAAACATAATTGTTCAAAAATTATTACAATTTTAACATATGTATATTCACTTTAGCTCGATATGACTATATAACTTTTGCCTTGACTATAGCCTTCAAACGGTCAAAAGATGAGTTGCATGCTGCACCAATGTGATCTTGAGGTATTTTGGCCCATTCTCGTATAATCGCCTTTTTCAGCATCCATTCAGCGGGCATATTTTTTAGCCCTCACCTTGCTCTCCAAAATGGGCCAGATGGAATAGTCCATCGGATATGCGTCTGGCGAATTCGAAAGCCATTGTGTGGACGAAATGAAGTGTGGAACATGATTTTTTAACTATTCTTAGTTCACGCGAGCTTTATGAGACGTTGCCGAGTCCTGTTGGAACGTCCATGGTCTACGACCGAAATGTTTGCCTGGCTCTAAAGCAGCTTCTAAAACATTTTCCCGGTAGTAAGTCGCATTCACTTTGACACCAGGCTCGATAAAAAACGATTGGAGAGCGTCCATCAGCGGTCACTGCGGCCCAAACCATTACTTGTGATGAGAAATTGCTTCGAGTGGCCATACGTAGACTCAAATTCTCGTATGAGTGTTCGGTCAAGTAAACACGATCGTTTTGAGTGTTTATGAACTGCTCAATTGGGAAATTTTTTTCATCAGAAAACACAATGTTAGGAAATTCGCCACGTTCGTTCAAGCGCAACAACTCCTTTGCTCTTTCGCACCGAACTTTTTTTTGCTGTGGTGAAAGATCGTGTGCTTTTTGGAACTTGTAAGCCTTAATCTTGAGCTCATTTTTCAATATGCGTCGAATGCTGTCTTGCGATATTTTCAGTTCGTTGGCCATTTTTCTTCCACTTCGACGTGGATTTCGTTCAAGTCGAGCTTTCACTTTCCGAACCATTTCTGCGTTGTTGCGGTTTTTTTGGTCCACCTTCATAGCATTTTGCTATGCTACCAGTATCATTGTAACGTTTCATAGTGTGATACACAAACATTTTATTCACTTTGAGGTGACTGAGCTCACGAACAATGGCTGGTTGTGATTTTCCAGCCAAATATAACGCAATCACACTACATATTACGTTTGAATTCCATCACAGAAAAAAAATTCAACATAACTGAGACGCAAATGCTTTTGATGGCTTATAAACAATATTTTGAACTGTCATTAGAACATTTTTGACGCTGATATCATGAGCTGTTTCACAGATACAAGCAGTGTGAAGTTGGTAACACTTCATATCGTTCACGTATGTAAAAATACATTACATACGTTTAGGAAGTCAGCCATAATCAAATGCCATTAATGTTTAAATAAGATTTCTGGCAAAATAATGCCATCAATATTGGCTTCAAAGTGGCATGCGGATTTACATATTCCCAATATTGAGAAAAATGCAAACGTTGCTTTGGTGTGAGTCTTAGTACGAATAATTACCACGGCGAACTAATCAAAAGTTATCAAATCGTTTTTAACATAAACCAGTGTTGCATATTAAAAATTCTCCGCGCACACAAAAAAACATGGTCGATGAGGCTCGTTAACGGCTTATCACCTCCTATGCGGAGCATATGTATATGTACATACGTATGTACCTATGTTCAAGCGTTTGTAGTTATTACATAAAAATGTAAAATACATGGATGCTTACAGTTTTATATTGCCGCCCCCTGTTAAGTCTGATATTAAATGAAGTAGCAACTGAGTTAAGAAGCAACTGAATTATTACTTTCGGTAGACGCCTATTTTTTTTTTTTAATTTCACCCCAATTCATATACTTTTCTCCACAAACAGAGTTGAAGTTTTTATTCACACTTGTTTTTTGTAAGTATTTAGATAAAATAACTTTAAAATGAATTCTTTAATTTAATTTATTAAAAGATATCAGATAATATAATATCAGATAATATAATAAATGGATGTTATTCACATTAAGAAAACGTTTATCAGAAATAGGCTTTTCGTTCTACAGAAAAAAAATATACATAGCGAAAAGCCATCTTGGACTTCAGAAAATTATATAAACCAAAAATAGTAAGCATACGAAAAAATATCAAATTCATAAAAATTAGTTAGTGAATTATTTGTTAGATAGTTAGTTGCCTTTTTTTTTTTTGTTGTAGTATGAACTATGTTTTCATATAAAATTAAAAAACAAATAAATAAATAGTCCAAACTTATCAATATTTTATGTACACTTTGACGCTGACAGTATGTACATACATACATATATTTAGCTTAGTTTTGTCAAAGGTGAATTTTTATCTTTTTTAATTCAATTTCTAAAGGGTGATTTTTTAAGAGCAATAGGAAAGTTTTTCAAAAAAAAAAAAAAAATAAAATTCAGAAAAATGCATGAACTTTTTATTTAAATCGATAGTACAGCTTTAACATAGCCCCACAAAAAATAATATATAGTCGTTATATCGCACGATCTGGGTGGCCAATTGACAGGTCCTGAATGTGAAATAAAATGTTCACCGAACTAGCCTCTAAATAAGTTCATTGTTACGCGTGCTGTGTGGCATGTGGCACCGTCTTGCTGAAACCACATGTCATGCAAGTCAAGCTCTTGCATTTTGGGCAAAAAAAAGTTGGATATCATTTCACGGTAGCGCTCACCATTCACAGTTACGTTACAATTCGCAGCATCTTTGAAGAAGTACGGTCCAATGATACCTCCAGTCCATAAACCGCACCAAACTGTTACCTTTTCTGGATACATTGGTAGCTCTTGCAATTCTTCTGGCTGATCTTCACTCCGAAACCGACAATTCTGCTTATTTACGCACCCATTGATCCAAAAATTACCTTCGTCGCTGAACACAATTTTTCGATAAAAAATAAAATTAAAAAAATTAATAATAAATAATAATAAATTAATAAAATTCAATGATTTGCAAGCGTTGTTCGTTTGTAAGACGATTCATGGTTAAATTATAGACCAAACTGAAAATGTTTGACAGTGAAACAAAACACGAAACGTGCGTGAGCTGTTTAAACCAACTTTTTAAAGAGATAATAGCTAAAAAATCACCCGTTATAAGGAGCGATTTTCTTTTAGAGTAATAATGGCTATGAGGCCTCTAAAAGAAAGTAATTTAAATATCCTTCAAAGTTCGTGTATTTTTTGGAACACAATTTTGCTTAAATGTTGTTGTGATATAAAATTTCTGAAACTTGTTTCGAACTCACCGTACCAAAACTCTCCAAATGTTTGAAAATGAACTTTCCAAGTATTTTTATGGCTATTAAAAATTTCAAATTACTACATAGGACAACCTCTTTGTAGCTTAGAATTTATGTAAGCGTAAGTTAAATTACAGTGAAAACTCCCTTAATGGACATCTCTCTTGTCCGGGCGCTTTCCTTGGAAAATAATCATTTTGAACTCTTATTTTTATGGTTATTAACCGACGAGTCTGTTTTGTTTCTTTTATTTTGTTTTTTTGGGTTGACTTGAATTTTATTTCAATTGTAATCGTAATTGTATAGTATTATATTTATTCTAAAAGTGGCGCCAGAAATTTGAAATTATTGAAGTTTGGGCGTTATAAAAAGTTATTTGTGAGAAAATTTGGGCAATGGTGATTTAAAATTTGCTCGAAACAAATTAAAAGAATGCATATTTTATATAGCATTTGCTGAAAGCTATTTCATTTCCACATTTATCGTTTTTATCATAATTATTTAGAAACGTCTGAAAAATTATATATTTAGAAACGTCTGAAAAATTAGTCTCCAAGTCCGTAGAATTATTTTCAAAATGACCTCGTTAATGTTTCTCAATTGAGTTACTATTTAACCACTCTTTGGGCAGAAGACTATCTTGACTGTTACTGTGCGGATCGAAAAAAATCGAAAAGAAATTGTGAAATTGCATGGCTAAAAGATTTTTGTAATCTATCATTCTTGAGAAATTGCGCTCAGGCAAAGTTGCGGTCGAATAGGTTAAAAATTTCACAATCAAACAATTTTAGGATATCCTGTTTGTATAATAGTCAGGCTAGAATTGAAATTAAGAAAATTCGGAAATCCATAATATTTGGAAATGGATTTAATATTTGGAAATGGATTTATTTAGATTTTTTTTAGTAACGAAGTTTTGAAGTTCTTCTTCTTCTTCGATTATCATGTTTGTACGAATGAAGATTCTCTTGCAAGCAGTGAGCCTTTCCTGGAGGGCATTTCATTAGTGCATTCAAGCCTTTTATTCCGCTATATGCACATATGCGTGTATGCGTGATGAAAATCGTTTTGTTGACAATTTAAGCAGACCTATCGGTTTTTCGTTATTATAACAACCTCGAATTTCCAACGTCCCACCGCATTCAACGTACATATTTCTCCTATATTTATTTTATTTTCAGCTTGTTGTTTTAGGTGTCGACCAATGCTGCGATTTCGTATTCTGTCCTGCTGGTCATTGCTTTCTTAGTAGCTCGCTTGTTGCTTTGTTGCACAGCTACCCAGCCAACCAAAAGCGGAGCCATCCGAAGTTTGTGTGAAAAGGCATTACATAGGAGTGTTTAGGAATCACGTTGTGTCTCTTTGTTATTGGTCGCTTATTGATTATAAATAAAAAAATAATCCCAGGACTCTGCACCTATGATTGGCTATAGTGAATTAGAATATTAGCAGCTTAATATGAAACTATTTCTTAATGTTTAGGAGCAGACGCACTAATTGTTTTTCTGAAAGGAAAATCACATTGGACTCATTCCACAAATTGTAAACCATATCAAAGTAACGAAACTTTTGGGTTTCCTGGAGGAAAACTTGATAACGCAATCGCAAATTTTAATAGAAATGGACATTTTAAAATTAAGCCAGAAAATAAGCCCAGAAAAACGACAACGGCTGATGACAGAAAATTGGTCAAGTTGAATAAGGCAGATCGCTTTTAGCCTGAACCGAAATCAGAGCAAAAATTTAAGCAATTATGCTGTATATATATCAGTCCCATTTTTCCGAAAGTGATTTCAGAAAAAAATTGTGCTTGGACATATCCGTCGACGTATGTCCAATGTATCGAAAACAAAACCCACAAAATTGTGCAAAGCGATTGATTGATTAAAGTCCCTTATTTTTAAAAAATTAGTTATCTTGACTGACGAGCCCAAATTTAACGTGTTTGGGAATGATGAAAGAATCTACGTGAGAAGTTCACCACTGTCCGATGTATACTAAAAAAATGAAAGGAGGTGGTTATTAAGTTATCATATTGGCCTTTTTTTGCAACAACACTTGATAGGAATTTACTCCAATAATTTAACGCTTGCTTGGGCTTCCAGCAATGTAACGATCCCAAGCATTAGAAAAAAAAGAAAGTGTGGATTAGCGCCAATTTTGTAAGCATTTCCGTGGCCGAAGCAAAGCGCTGGCCTAAACGCAATAAAAAATTTGTGGGGAATCATAAAGAGAGCAGTAGCTGCAAGAAAACCGGGAATAAGGATCTCTTATGGCAGATCCTCCTCGAGGAATTGAACAAGATAGTGAGTGATATTGTCACTCTAAGTCAATGTCAATATCTGGTGCAATCCATAAGTAAACTATGTGTGGAAGTTAGAAGGGGTTTCCTAAAATATATAAGCAAAGCGATGCATAGAGACAATCAATTTAATTATTTAATTTTATATTTATTTACTTAAGTTTACTATAATTTCAGGTTAATTTGGTAGTATTGCAGCACTTTGCTATACATAAACATCTGCACCCGGTCGGTTGATTCGATCAGAAGATTTATGTGGTTATGGTTATGGCACCTCTACTTTGAGCTTGTAATTTACTTTCGCTTTTCGCTGGAATGCATAAAGAGGCATAAATAGAAATAGCATATAACACAAATTATATTAAATTATGTAATCATAAAAGTTTACTCACTTCTCGTCTTTCATTGCAATAATGCAGACAACATTTGTATGACACCGATTTTAAAGACTTTGCCCGCAACAATGACTGAATTACTTACAGTTCGAACTTTTGCAGAGCTTCACTTCGAACGTGAAAATTTAAGAAATTCTGCAACACAGCGGTGTGATTGCAACTCGAACAAGCGCTTCATGTTGCATAAGAAAAGTATATGACATTTTGTATAATAAAAATTAAAGTAGTACTAAATGCACTAATACAGAATTTTGGAATATAAATACCATATACTGTGTGCTCTCTCTCAAGCGAACACCTAAAGGACCGAAAATTGTGTGCGCTTATGGGAGGTATCCGCCTAAGAGAGGTGTCCGTTAGGAGGGAGTACACTGTAAATATTATTTTTAATATTAGGTACTGCGCACTGCGACCAAGCGAGATCTATTGCGTCATATCCATATATTCATACATACATACATACATACATATGTCCTTATTATATTAATAATACGCACGTATATATTTTGGAGTGAAAAATTTTGTTATAAGATGCATTTTTTTCCAGACGTCTGAATAATATGAGCATAAATTATATAGAGGAATACGTTGTTTTGCTTTTAAAAGTTTATAGATCAACATAAATTTTAAAAAGATATACAGCAAAAACTTGTATACAAATCTTATAACTTTAGTTTTTCAACTTTCTTGCCGTTGTTTTTTAATAAAATGCGCCGTTTCGCCAGATTTTGCGTTTTAACTATAGCGTGACTTAATTATATGAACACAAGTATGTATAATTGCATGTATGTATGTACATTAAAAATGCCCTTTTCTCCGGCGGGCATACTCCTTTGGGACCCTTTTTCGTGCCTGCCAAGGAACGGCGGCACACCTTGCGTACTCTGCTGGTTGGCTGGGTATACATATCTCACTTTAGTACACTATTGCACATATAGCGCACACTCCGTTTCATTTCATACAAATCCATATGCATGTATGTACATGGATACATACATAAATTCATACACACACACGAACTTGTTTAACGGCATGCATGCACATTAGAAGGTTGGTAGGTAAGTGTGTGGTTAGATACGACCGGTGGTGTAGGCTATGCAGACCTTCGTTATTCGCTACTCGCTTACGTATAAATTTCTGGTATGTATATATGTATATACGTAACTAAAACAATGTACATACATATGTATACAAATTCGGTTGTAGCGTAGTGTAGCGTGCCTTGTTGTTGCCTGCTTGTTTTGTGGTGAATGAGTTTGCTTGTTTATCAGCAGCTGCTTTTCATTATTATTTATTTTTCGCTGTGCTGTTGAGATGAAGCATACGTAAGCAGTGCTCGTTCGTATACTCGATTTGCTTTCATGTTGTTCGTATTCATTGTAATTCTCGTGTGTAATATTTTGTTGGCATTTGGTTGTTGTATGTATTTTGACACTATAGTGAATTACGCCCCAGTGGCCCAATGGATAAGGCACCGGCCTCCTAAGCCGGGGATTGTGGGTTCGAGTCCCATCTGGGGTACTGCCACAACCTGGTTTTTTTTTTCTTACTTACTTTTTTTTATGCATACTTATTTTTTTTGTTTAATTAAATAAAATTGTGCGTATGTTTTTGTGCTTTTAGATTACCTGTATAGGCTTATTCGACGATATATCCACCATTTGGTCTTCAATGTGTATGTAACCGCTGTTGATTAAACCTAAAAATGTATAAAAAATTTAAATACAGATGTATAATTTGTTGTACATTGTGAGGTAGGTACTAATGTTTGTTTTTGTGTACATAAAATATGAAAATATACACAATAAAAGTTAAAATTTTCTGTGCCACGAGCAAAATAAATTAATTAAAATAGTGCATGTTTGTACTTGAAGCAATATTTTAACTGAAAGTAGAAAGTGGTTTGTTTTTTAAGTGCACTTCAATGATTATGTTGTAGCTGTATGAAGCTGTACTATAATAATAGTAAGCTATAAGCTTTTTGTTGTATTTTGTAGTTATACTCGTACTTATATGTAAATACAATTGACACAAAAAATGAAGCTGTACTTATTCATATCAAATTTTATATTTCAAATTGGTTGGCTCTGTTTTTTTCTTAAATATAAAAAAATGTATGCAACGGAAAGTCTATTATTATAAACATACATTAGAAAAACATTCATCGTTCGTTTAAAGAACTTTATTGTAATTAATTCAATTTGTAACATTGAGTAACAATGGCAAACAATGTTTCTGAACCTGTGCTCCTCAGCACTTCAGACCAATAAGCATTTTATCTGCCCTATCGAAAGTATTTGAAAAATTTTTGGCGCGACAAATCACCTGCTACTTGGACAAGAATAATCTGCTGAGTAACTTCCAGTCGGGTTTCAGAAGTCTGCATAGTTGCTCCACAGCTATGCTTAACATTTTTGAAGATGTTCGCCCTGCTTATGATAAAAACTACCTAGCAGTGCTAGTATTACTCCATTTTTCAAAGGCTTTTGGTAGTATTGATCACAAAATTTTGCTGGAAAAATTGTGTTATTACTATCATATATATAATACAGGGTGAGCCAAAAAAGACCTACTAATGTTAAGCACAAATAACTTTTTTATTTTTTGACATATTTATTTTTCTCTTTTTGTAGGTTATAATTGAATTGTTGGAAATTTATTTTGGAACCCTACAGTACAAAATAACGCTGTTTGGTGCGGTGTTATGGCCACTAGAGTTATCGATCCATATTTCTTCGAAAATAAGGATGAAATGCCGGAATCGATTTCAGGAGCTTCTTACAGAACATTGATTGAAACCTTTTTGCGGCCAATGGCGGAGCAGTATCCTAATATGTGGTTTCAACAAGATGGAGCAACTGCGCATACTGCTAGGCAGTAGTCTTTAGTTATTAGTAGGTCTTATTTGGCCCACCCTGTATATACATATTTATAGGGTGGGCCATGTAAAATTTTATTTTTGAATCGGCTATAAAAAAAAACTAATCAACATTTTTTTAAACTTTCTTTTTATTTTGAAGATTGAACATTGTCATTAATGAATAAAAAATAATATCGTTCAAATGACTGCCACGACTGGCTTTACAGTAGACCATTCGCTCAACCCAATTTTTAAGCACATTTTCGATTGTTTGGGCTGCAATTTCATGAATGGCAACTTCGATTTCGTGTTTTAAAGCATCAATCGTCTCTGTATGGTTCGCATAGCATTTGTCCTTAACGGCTCCCCACAAAAAATAGTCCAACGGGCTTAAATCACAGCTCCGAGGCGGCCAATTGATATCGGAATTTCGGCTGATTATTTGGTTTTCAAAAACGGTTCGAATATAACTTTAACAGTATGACAAGTTGCACCGTCCTGTTGAAACCAAATGTCGTCCATGTCATCCTCTTCAATTTTTGGAAACAAAAACTCCTGGAGTATGTCACGGTAACGCTCGCCATTTACTGTAACCGCGGAAGAAGAAGAAGACTCACCACTTTGGAAATAGGTTCTCAATATTTCCCAATTTTGTTCAAGCGTATAGCGTCCCATTTCGTAAATGTCAAACCTTTAAGTAAATTATGAACACATTTGACATGTCATTTGTATTGCCATTCGCAGGTGGTTCAAAAAGCAAACGCTAGAAAAATCTTTCAAATCAGTATTGACAGCTGATTGTCAGTTTGGCAGGTAATCTGCCATATGGTATGTGAACGGGTAAATTTATTTTGAAGATTTATTGCTAATTACTGTATATGTGAACGTACTTTTACTCATCCGTCGTTCAACGCTCATTACTTCACTGAATTTACAGGGACTTTTTATACTTTCTATTAAGCTTCAAATATTGAAAAGAGCAAAAAAAAACTAAAAAAAGGAACATTTTAAAGTACTGGAGCAGCTGCTCCCCTTAAGTAAACACTGACAAAAGTTCAAATAATCTCAATTGCACAAGGGACATTTGGTTTCTATTTACAGACAACTTCCAAGGTATTTATTTGACATTTTAGATTGATGGTGCTGCCAACCATCATCAATATTGGTCTTGGTTATTACATTGTGAAAAAGTAAAACTAAAACTATTTGGTGAAAAGTGGATATATCAACTTGTGACCTGAAAGTTATATGGGCTCTCTATGGGTATAAAGGTATTTGCAAACGTACGTAAATATGTATGTATGTATATATGTTGGGGTGACTCACAAACGGTTTAAGTACTGAATATTTATTTCAGCACCTTTCAGAATTGTTCTACACGGAAGCACACGAAAGTGTTGTTTTTTTCTAAATCTGTTAATATTTAATGATCTGGCAAAACCCTTGAAGTATCCCATATTTTTATGTAAGGGAAATTGTTTGTTTTTGGTAGATTTTTATATAATTCTTTAAAACTAATATTTTTTAATAATTTTATGAAATCTTAAGCTTTACTTATTGAAACTGCAAGTAAAAACTGCCTGTAAGGCATTTTTAGTGCTAAGTGAAAAATATGTATTTAATACAATTTTTTTTTATAAATTATTATTAAGACTGAGGATTTGAGGAGAAATATTGTTTACTTGTTGGAAAATTATACTTTTTTGCGCTTTTTTATCAAAAAAATAAGACTTAAAAAAGACAATATAAAATGAATGAAAAATTTCATGGGCATTGTATAATTTGTCCTTTCTTTGTATATACAAGTTGGCTCAAAATTAATTATCAAATTTTTTTTAATAACTTTTTTATGAAATTAAAAAAAAATCTTTTGATGATTGGAAATATTCATTTTACTCTTTCCATCGCTTGTCGGTTTGTATACTGCAGCTGCCTAGTTCACCAGTATCAAATATGATTGGTGGACGACGCGATTTGCAAAAATTATAAATCTTCTGATGGCGTGAATAATTTGTATGTAGAACAATTCTAGAGGCGCCATAACAAATACTCAGTGCTTTAACATTTTGTGGACGACTCTAAATTATTAGTATACGCATACTTAATTGTCTAAAAAGAAAAAAATATATATTATGCATTAAATATTTAATTATGAAATATATACAGTGTCCTCTCTCTTAAGCGGTCAACTATGGGACTGACAAATTTGTCCGCTTATGAGGAAAATATAAAAAGAGTTCATAAAAATATGTAATATATGTATCTTTAAACAGTTTTATTTCCAAAATAAGAATATTAATACACATATACATACATATAAGACAAAGAAAGGATTTTCGTCAAAACTTTTTCAAGAACTAAAAAACACAATTTATTATTCAAGATATTCAAATTGATTTAAAACAGTGAGACATTTTAGCTTGACGAGTTTTTCCTTCTAATTAAATATCTTGAATGATGTATTTGAAGACCAGTAAGCAGTTTAACACCCTTAAATTCGTTGTGGTTTAGAGAAAAAGCTTTCAGTCTTCTTATAGCTAAATAAGCCTCCTTATAGGAAGTTAACTTGTCAATCTCATTTTCTATTTCATCTTCAGACGAGATGGCCAACGATTCTTGGGAAACGTTAACATTTCAGTATTGATATTTTCCAAATCTTCATCATTAGAGAATATTTCATTATCTAAATTAAGATAGTTTTCCATGTCAACTTGAATTCCGCTCTGAACTCGATTAATAACGTTAGAGAATTTAGCAAGTGCTGATAGCGGAAGCTCATCTTGTACGGTCCAACCGCTATCGTTATTGGGCATACTATATCTGTTTTTCCAAACCCAGCTTTAATGAAACAATTTTGTATTGTCTATGGACTCACTTGTCACTACAATTTGTGTATGAAATAAACAACATCTAATAAATTAATTGATTTTGAGAACTCCACAACAGAATTTGTCTCTCCCATCCGAAACAAAATGTGTTTTAAAAATAACAATTTATACATGAACTTAAAGTTTTTTATACAAAATGTATTGCAAGTTTCTATCGAACTGCACGAGAAAATCTGTCATCAAAATCAGACGTCATCCAAGCCTTCTTGTTTGATCGTCACGTAACGGGTAAATTGTTCAAATTTATGTTGTGAAAACCCCGAGGTCTTGCAGATTTCCTAATAACAAAAAGGTGCAGCTATATTGGCGCAGTGTAAAATCGTCAGCCTATTTTTACCCATTTTTCGCCTTTTAGTGCAAATGTTTTATCGGATAATGCACGGAAAAACAAGCCAGTCTCATCTGCATTATAAACGCTTCGCGAATCATATCCTTCAATCAATTACGGTACCTTTTCGGTAAAACTTATCATCTTAGTGGATGATGCACTAAAATCGTCGTAATTGAGTTTATTAAGTCCTTTGGGCTTTAGCAGACTCCTTTTTCTCTCCGGATTGACATTAGTGTTCCGCAAACGTAAATTTTGGTATTTGTTTTTGATGATGCAAGCAGCTTGAGTTTTGCTGACCTTACATTTCGTTGCCAACTCGCGTTCACTAAGTTTTTTACGAACTTCAATGACATTAACTTTGCCTTTTAAACTCAACACTGCTTTAGGCATTGCGATTCACGTATGCGTACAATAAGGAACTACGTGCATATGTATGTATGTAAATAAATATATATTTTTGTTTTTACTGCATTAAAAACAAGTTCTTCGTATTTACAGGAATCTCCTCTATACAAACAAGTGTTATTTATTGAATAAGCAATAGCTCTGCGAATATGGTAGCGAGTAAACGTAAAAACAATGTTGTTGGCTGTCCGGTTATGGGGAATTAAAGTATCCTTTGGGGTGGAAAACAAGTGTTCGCGTCCTGTTATGGGAGGGTTGCCCGCTTAAGAGAAAAAAAATTTGAAACAAGAGTACATGAATCCCGGCTTAAATAGACTCCTCGATCGAGTGAATACGAAATTTATTTCATATATAGGGCTTTTACAGCCGTCGGCAAAGCTATCGCGTGGGTGAAGAAAACACAAGCTCTCTTGATTATTTAAGTATATTCGCCTTCGAAATTATAGAGATGGTGCTTTAGGAGAGTATCTTAAACAAGAAAAAGGGACATGTCAATGTAAAAGTCATTTTAAAAAAAGAAAACAAATTATTGTAAAAAAGTTCAAATTGAATACGAAATGATATTTTAAATAGACTGTGTTTATTTATTGAATGGATTTACTTAAAAGGTCTTAAGGGCCTTAAAAGAATTCTGATGCAAGTTCTATGAACAATCTCCGTTTACTAAATAGGTCTTCCACAAATTTTTTCATTATACCCCGATTAAACTATACAACACAATTACAAAAAATATTATGTATTACATATAATATTATATACATATGTATATTAAGGATACGGTAAACAATATTTTCGAAAATTAAATTAAATTAAATTAAACTAAATTAAGCTAAATTAAATTAAATGAAATTAAATTAAATTAAACGAAATGAAATGAAATTAAATTAAATTAAATGCAATGAAATTAAATTAAATGAGATGAAATGAAATTAAATTAAATTAATTAAATAAATAACTTATAGATTTCGATGTAGAAATTTTTAAATATTAACATTTTTTTCTTTCTTGGGATAAAATGTAGCAAGAGTGTTTTTTTGAAAAAAATATTTTTTTTTTTCAAATTTATTAATTTTTGTAATTCATTTCTTTTTAATTTTTTCCAAATTATTTTGAAAAATTAATTTTTTTTGAAGAACAAAAGTTTTTTCGTACAATAGTTTTTAAAAACAAAAAATGGTTTTGTTATATTTGTCATCAATAACTCTCGTTTTTACTGAAGTTCCAATAACTGTTTCAGTTATGAGCTCATTCGTACAGTAATCCAGTGAAAAATATTGCTCTAGGGAAGCGCTCACACATTTTCAATGGGGTCTTCGTCTGGGGACTGGGAAGGCCAGTCCAATACTGTGACGCCTTTTTCTTGTTTAGTAGTTTCTCAATGGGTTTTTCTGAGAGCATTGGTTTTGGTAATGTGGGATGGTAGGATATGTTCGCCTCCTTCAGTCGACGTTCGATGATGTTGATACTCACATCTATTCTCTTCTTAGCAAGAACTGATTGCGCTTGGTGTAGTCACAAAGAAGAGACCCGCTTAAAAAGTTGGACGATCACTTTATCCTGTTTTTTTGTCGTCACTCGCTTCAAGGCGCGCTCGCAAAAGTCATCAAAATTGTAATACACCTTATACCGCTGATTCCACATCACAATAAACTTTTTTCAATTTTTTAATCACTTTTGCAGCCGCGGCGTAAGATAATTTCGGCCCTTTCGAACGCGTGCGTAAAAACATTGTTTTGAAACGCTTCGCGTACTTCTCACTCATTTTTGTTTGATTGATTTTACGGGGAAGTTCCGAACGACACTGACCTTAGTTAGCAGCATAATAGTCGTAGCCCTTGAGTGGGACTATTATGCAGGAAAAAGCAGAAAGAAATATATCTTGAAGTTACAAGAAAAAAACCGGTTCTTTTCTTCTGACACAGACTGTATCTCATCCATAGAGTCCACAATTCTATTTCAATGATTTTCACGGATGACTTCTTATTATTTTTAATGAAGTCACACGCTTTTTGATATTTCCTGGGCACAATCTATTTTGTGGATGACCTGATCTTTCATCATCACTAACAGTTTCTGTACTTGATTTACATAAATCTCGCGTGACACTCCTTTTGTGACTTGAAAATATTTGAATAAAGCGTAAATAGGACTATTTAATTGACGCTATGCAGCCTGAGGTGTGTGAGTAACTCTTAAATATCCTTTGTGATCCATTTTATAGAATTTAAAAATATTTTCAAATAAACATTCCACACAAACTTTTACCAGCAGCGGGTACTTTTTATTGCCGATAAAAGTGTCTGGCAGAGGGTAATTTCGTGTGTAGGTTGTGATGTAGGGTCACAAAACAGTCCTTAAAATACTGCGAGTCGCTGAATACCTAAATGAGAGCATCCTCGTCATTGCAGTGCTTTGAGTTTACTTTTATTAAAGTAACGGGATTTAGCAATGCGACCTGAAAGATCTATTGCGCCCCTTCGTGGATTTGGAGTATTTCTCTGAGCCCAACTTTCGCAATAAATTTTAGTATTTGCCCTATTTTATTGAGTTTTAATTTCTCCTCTAGAAAAAAAATGTTTACCCAGTCACGCTTTGTGCTAGCACATGTTTGGCGGTTTTATTTTCCTCCATTCAGACCCTGCAAACTCCATTGAAGTATATTCTCATGTTAGTATACCTGTGACGATTCTAGAATTATTCTTATTTAATTCCCGGCTATCTTTAAATCGGTTTAGGTTAAATCTACCTTTCATTCTACATCCTGAATAAGAGAGAAGAAGTTACACTTCCTTGGCCACAAAAAGGCTCTGGACTTATAAACGGAGTGGCCGCCTCTTTCCGGGTTAATTTATCTACCATCTGAGTTGACTATAAGCTTCTTTTTATTTTACTTCGAACTGAAAATTATTTATTTCACATTTCCATCTTTAGAACATTACCCGAAGTACTGTTTTGTAAATCGCTAAAACATTACACGTTAGCGTGAAATATTTGTAGTAACTTTTTACAACTAATTGCAAACAGAAATCGTAAGTACACTTTAATTCCCATTCAAGTAAAGGATTAGAAGGACTTTTACGCGTTTGTGCTCTCATGTTCTCTAGAAGTGCTACTATGAGCATTTTTACATATTTTTACATATTTCCATTTACACATACATACTTACATGCATGATGTATGTAGAATTTTATCAAACATTTACGCTGCTATGAACGTCAAAGTCATCAAGCTGCAGTACATGCACGTCACTCACACGGTTCTTGCATGCTTGGATGCCATACTAAAATAAATAACTTTGTTCATATATACATTAGGGTAGGACCACACTTGCTTCGAAATTTCATAGATATATTGCAAGTAAATTCTGTAATACAACTCGCGCGACGAGATCCAAAATCACTGCCCTACTATAAAGTGAATTCGAATACTTGTATATTGGATCTGAAGTGCATGCTACGAGTCGGAAACAGCACGGCTTTTTTCTTCAAAGATAAGCAGAAAGTGAAGTATCAAACTGCATATTAGCTATTTTGTATTTACATACAAGGAAACAAGATTTAGTGAAAACTTCAGATATGTATGTAAAATATAGAGCTAATTTTTGGTATATGAAAAAATATCGGGGAAATTCAGAATTAAATGAAAAAAACCTGGCGTCTTGAAATTTGTACATTATGACAGTAAATATATTGGGTATGGGAATAAGCTTCAGTCCTTTCTCAGCCAAAGTTACGAATTATTTAAACAATTAAATAATAAATGATAAATATATAAATATTATGTGAAGTATGCGCCATTGGATCCCACCAGATGCACAACCTAACCTTTGAAGCATGAATACCTATTGTGTTTCGCTGTCGATGGACCTGGTAGCGATTCACCTGGTAGGCTCCGACATTTTCCACACTTAGAGCTAGGATAATAGATCCATTTTTCATCGCCGCATTGCCAGTGATGATGCGATGCAGAAAACCTTTTCTTTTCTGCCGTTCAAGAAGTGTCCTACACGTCACCAAACGTGTCTTCAGATCCCTCTCCTTCAATTGATGTGGCACCTAGTTACTTGCTTTCTGGACCACGCCCATCGCGTGCAAACGTCTGCCGACGGTTGGTCGTTCAACATCCAACTCTTTAGACATATAATCAAGGGTTGGACGGTTCGACATGCGTCTTCATCTAATAATTGTTGTAGTTGAGTATATTCGAATTTTTCTTTATCACTCACGTCAAAATGGCCACTTTGGAAGCGTCGAAACCATTCTTTATAAGTTGTATTTGAGAGAGCGTTGGTGTACTTATTTCGTTGATGACATTAGGAATACTAGGTTATTAGCCCATTTCACCTATGTTAGATGGCAGAGAATAATTCGTTCAGGATAATACGAGTATGTGTACAAAGCAAGGCGAATCTATTATCTATAGTAAATCTATCAGTAAATCAGCTGATTTGTTTTTTCTTTCGCCGTGTCCATATGACTGTCAGCCCAGAAGAAAACAAGACGAATTTATTCTTTGTTTTCCACTTTCCCAATACTTTGCTTGGACAATCAAACGTAGAAAATATTGTTGTTGGTCTAGTGCCACCACCTTTAATGAATGCGCCTTGGTACAAAGCCTTCCTAAGATATTTTTATTTAAAAATTCTATTTCAAATGCTATACGTTGCGTTGAGATACGTCTGGACATAAAATGAAATTTCAATTGTATGGAAGGTGGCAGATTTCAATAAATATTCAGGACATGACTGATAAGTTCAAATTAAAAGTACATACCTTATTTGGTAAAGTTTCTTAAACAAATTAGTTACAACGCATTTACTGGAAAGTGGACGCTACTTCTCCCGTTCTCCAAAATTCTATTAATTTTTTTCTTTGACGTTATCCCTCAGTTTTAGATAATTTGTTTCAATAAGTACTGAAGTATCGTACCAAGGACACTAACGAAAATTTAAAACCTTATTGGTGGTGAAAATGTAATATGTTTTATTAAAGTGAAGTGTATTAGATGCATAGGCCACATCATAAGAATGCCCAATGAAAGAAACCGAAAAAGGGTGTTTACTTTGCGTCCAGTAGGAGAAAAAAAGAGAGGCCGACCAAGAAAGAGATGGCTCGAAGATGTCGAAGCAGACTTAAAACCGATGAACATTCGTAATTGGAGAAATGAGGAAAGAGGAAGACTGAATTGTAGGAGGATTGTTGATGAAACTATGGCCCACCACAGACTGTGAAGCTAATCGTACCAAAGCGAATTTATTACAGGTGATGCTCAAGGGGAATTGAATATTCTATCGTTCTTGACTTAACCACGACTATGCTGAAATTTTGTTCGGCGCACACAATGCAATTGTTGTTTTATCGAACAAGAAGCGAAGAAATTGCCGACTCTCACAGCGAATAAAATTTGTGCGGCCAAACAGACGTAAAATTTGGCCTTATCGTACAGAAAAATTATAGAAAGTCACACATCATAAGCTAAAAGACAACACCATTTCGATGCCACATCCTCGCTACCAACAAGTTATACGGTTATTCCGATTGAGAAACCTCATTAGGCTGTTAACGTCTATACCGGACAGCTCTTCAATCATGAAATTTTAAAATTTTTTATAAGTTTTGTGGAAAGTTTGTAACTTTACTTTAAATGGTTTTTGTTGTGGAATGAACTATATTTTTTAGAAAAAGAAATAGTGGAGGGTTTTTAATTTTACAACGCGGCATATAAGCGATGAAAACGTAAGCGCGCGAAATTATAGCGATTCGGTTAAGAATATGGGAACGCATTAATAAAGTATTAAATTGCCGAGAACAATCCCTATTATTAAAAATACATACATATATCAGCCAACATATTTTAATACGCAAATGGTTGACCGAACTTTCCCGGCAGTAGAAGAAAAAAACTGGCTTGCAAGTTGAACGTAACTTCAAATTGATTATTTTCTGATTATATATATATATATATATATACTATATATAATTGGCGCGTACACCCTCGGCTATGGCTGATTATACTCATAGAAATTGATCGCTGAAAACTTAATAAGAACTTTCTCAAACTACTTTTCGGGCATTTACGAGAGAAAGTAGACACTTTTAGCATCAAAATGAGTTGAGAAATCACTTTTCCTGCGACATCTGACTACACCTTAAGCCTAGTATTTATGTGTGTATGTGTATGGTGATAAGTTGTATCAGCACTCGCGTCACTCTTAAACGTTTTCAAGTGGCAGACAGGTACATAAGTCCTTGTCGTTACTTCAACTGCAACACTATATAGCCTGCAATGAGAGGAGGAATATAGAGTGGAGCCTAAAATATGACTAGTTTCTGTTCGTTTCCTCTTCTATGCAGATGGTTAAATTATAGCCAACTACGCAAATACTCTAATGAAAGATAAAATATGAAATTGAAATTCAGGAGCGTTCCTGACAATAGAATAAATTAAATTTAAATATTTTCTTTTTACACACTTGTATTGTGAATTTATAAAATATAGTCAAGGTTGTCTCTGTGTATACCTTTAAGAATATTTGTGAACCTGCTTTGTAATTTGGTCTGGTACCCACAGGGAGTTGCGTGTTGTTAATGAGCTCGCATTGCGCGTGAGAAATATTTAAAATAAAATGACACTAAGTTTTTAGGTCAAATAACTTTAATTTTTGATTTAATTAGATTTAATTTAGTTTCAACAGAAGGGAAAACACCACTCTGGGACTTTAGAAAAATTAATTTTCATTTCATTATATTTGTTTTATGTCTATGATTACCAGAACCCTATAGATGAGATACACATATTTACTTAAAAGTAATTCTTACATGCCATTTGTGGAACAACATCAAGACGCACACCACAAATAGGAGAAGCAGCTCGGCCAAACACCCAAAAAAGGGTGTACGCGCCAATTACATATAATATATTATATTCTTACATGCTAGAACAGAATAGAGCTATTATGAATAGTGGGACGCAATGGGGACACCAAAATTTAGGGCGAGTAGTTTGTAGATGAAGTTCTTAAGTGTGGGGTTAAGGTGATAGCATACGCCGATGACGTGGTCCTAATTGTAGCGCGACCGTTTCCCTCAGCCATGGATGAGATTTTGGAAAGGTCATTGGCTGTACTTAGTCGCTGGGCTGCCAGTTGACGCCTCAGAGCCAACTCTAACAAAACGGAGCTGGTGCTATTGAAGTATATACCTCAACAATTTAGACTTCCCAAACCAACTAACAACTTTCTTCTGAAGTAAGATATCTTGGTGTGATACGTGACTCCAAACTCCATTCAAAATCGAGTAAAGAAGGGCAGTATAGCTTTCTATTCCTGCAAACCTATGTTTGGCAAAAAATGGAGACTCAAGCCATAGGTTGTACTTTGGATGTACAAGGTATTGATGACTGTTTTGGTGGGAAGCTCTTCGAAAGAGCTATAATAAAACTAAACTAAGGAGGGTGTAAAGAACTGTATGTGTTGACATCACCGGAGTAAGAACTTGCCGCAGTGTTGCCCTGAATGTCGTTTTCCACTTTCTTCCCATCGACCTTTACATTATTTCCATCGCTGCTCAAAGTGCAATTTGGTTAAAGGTGGAGGCAATCTCTCAATGGATATGGTAAAATTTTTGGGTACCGTGTTTCTCTGAACTTTGGACAGATGTTGATTTCCGCAAACTGGAGTTTGTGAGTCGTGCCAGGACAATCTTTCGCGGTAGGCAGGATTGGAACAAGGGGAAAATCTGTACCGAAGCTGGTACCTTTGTCTTCAATGACTGCTGCAAGATGAAATCGAGAATCGGAGTAGGTTTTTCTTAAAATTACGGTTTTTCACGCAGAAGTCTTTGCAGACCCAAACTAGTCAACTCCTGTAAGGAAGGGATCAAATATCTTGGGTGTGCAGGTGTCATTTCTCTGATCTGGATTACAGGACATAAGAACATAGAAGGAAATGAAATTGTTGATAAGCTTGCACGGAACTGAATAGGTCTCAGAGTCCTCTTACCCGGGCATCGGTATCAATCTGATTGTTGTTAAATGAGAACCGTACAACTGATTTTTGAGGAAAGCAGAAAAATGTAAAACTCCATTTATTCATGTGCTATTTCGAAAACCCCACGTCATTCAATTTTCAAACTCGTAGCTGTGTTTACCGGTCACTGCATGATTGGCACACACGCAGAAAAGCTAAGTTGACCTTTTAACCCCAATTGGGATCTTTCAAAGAAGGAGACTGTTGAGCACTTTCTCTGTACATTTCCGGGCTTAGAGGCTAGACGATTAAGGTTACTGGGTTCTTCGTTCTTCGAGAATCTTGAGCATTCAGAGAAAACTTGCTTTAAAACTATTTTCTTATCTCTTTAAATTTCTTTTTGTATTGTAAAACCTTAATTAAAAAATATATAACTTTATCATTTATTAAACATGACGGCAAGGGTTTTAAGCGAAGCAGCAACTCCATTCAGCAATACTTGTAAGCATTCGCTAAATGTTAAATTATACACAGACACGCACTCAGTGGCAACAAGGACGCGAGCAACAGCCGTGAAATTATGCCTGTCGGATGCACTTGACGTTCGCGCCGAAAGTGTTGGTGCATATGAATATGCATTTTGAATGAACTTGCTTGAGAGATATGTAAAAGGCGGCCCATCTAGGGGTTGGAACTGAATTTAATTCAGCTCTAAACAAATGTTGCATGAATACATTTTTTTTAATTGTAAGTGTAAATGGTGCCGAACAATAGATTGGGTTCCACGACTAGCCTTACTGCACCGCATTCTGCCAAGCGATGCAAAACATTTTCGTAAGTTTCATCTCACCCAATGGAAGCTTAATTTCACGTTTCAACTCAATTGATTTGTTTTAAGATTGCTGAGCGGAGCATTTGTCATTAAAAGCCCACCACAAACAAATGTACAAAAGACTCAAATCGCAGCTCCTATGCGCCCAATCGGCATCACCATTTTGGCTGATAGTTCAATTTTCGAATGTTTTAATATTTCTCTAATTTGTTCAAGCAAAAAGTAACGCATTTTCTAAATGTCTAATTACTTATAAATTTCAGATACATCTTGAATATACATAGTTTTAGCTATCAGAGCTAAAAAAATAGATTCGTTAAATTCCAAACTATAGATGCACCACCCTGCATAAGCGTCAAAGCAATACTTGTTTCGATTTTTGATGAATTTTCAAAGTTTATTTCTATGTACGAGTAGCTGTCTACCAAAATATTTTGTAATTCACTTCAGATACATATTTGCAACAGCTTCTCATTCTACTCTTCAGCCGAAAAATAATAAAAAATTTATTCATATTTACATAAGTCTCTACAACTTAATCTGCATTTTTTATGTTTTACAAAAGCTGTATAAATTTTATTGAAATCTACGTAGCGGTTTTTAAGTTACAGTGTTCACCAGTTTGAAAAACATAGTTTTGAGAAAAACGCATTTAAAGTTTTGCTATCGGCTCCGGAGCGGCCGAGCGCCCTTTGTTAATTGTTGAATAACTTAAAAAGTATTTGTCGGATTCACTTCAAATTTTTACACAATATTTTTAAAACATTATACTTTAAGAAAATGCAAAAAAAAATCGATTTTTTGAAAATTCTGACTACCCCTAACCCCTTAAATTTATTTCATCAGGTTCTATTTAATCTAGGTGTTCAGGCTGGGAATTTGTTGAAAGCCAAATTTTTTTAATAACTTTTCCACCTTACGGACAAATTTCAGAATATCTGCAACAAGAGCATTCTATGTTTCATTCGGATACATTTGATCTTGATGGAAGATGTGCAGCCTTGTCTTTGCCAAGGCAATCCAGTTGCACAAGACGGATTCTAAACTCTGTCTCATTTTTCTTCTTCTTCCTCTTAGCGTCACAGCCCTTGGTGAACCATTGCTTCCTTCACAGATTTTTGTCATCGATCTCGATTTACAGGCATTTCCCTCCAACATTGCACGCGCATTTTCCTAAGATCACCTTCCACATCTTCTACCCACCTTTTCCTCGGGCGTCCCCTTTTTCTTTCTCCAATTAGGTGAAGATCATTCCCAATATGAATTTTTAAGAGACGGTAATTTGAGTAATAGTGATCTGCCAGAAAACCTACTATTTTCCTGATGTCTACTTTACGCATGTTACGTAAATTTCTATTGTAGGTAAAATGTTTTGGGGATTTTTAGAGTTCTTGTGTGACTTCCCAATGTAATAATGAGTAATACCTTGAGTATTTGCCCAACTATTGTATTTAGCCTGTATTTAGCTTCTGCCCAGTTTATACCACAGTATAGTTCTGGACCGGAAAAATTTGCTGCCGACATCGCCCTAGCGAGTTCATTAGCAATTTCATTAATTTTTATTCCAGAGCGACTCGGAACCCAGCTAAGTACAATTTTATTTCCTGCACTACGTTAGTTTAGTTTATTAAGGCATTCGCACATCTGTTTCGATTCCATAGAATGTGAAGCTAGTGCTTTTAATGCGTCTTGACTGTCCGAATATATAGCTATGTGTGCACCCTTGTTGCCCTTATATGATTTGCACAGATTGAAATTGCTTGAATTCCTGCATGAAAGACGCTAGGCCATTTGCCTATTCTCGTGCTAGAATAATAGATTCTCGCATCGACTCTAGTGTTTGTTTTCGAACCCTCTGTGAACCACTCGAGACTTTTGGAATCTACCCAAGGTTCTCCCAGTTCCCATTCATGGTAATCTGAGATTATGTTTTCAGACCTCTGTTTAAAAACATATTTTGGAATCATATAAAAATAAAATTAGTAGGGAATTGACTTACACTTCTGTTAGGTGTTTGGCCGAGCTCTTCCTCCTAGTGTGGTGTGCGTCTTGATATTTTTCCCAGAATGAAGGGATCTATAGTTTTAAGCTGACTCCACACTGCAAATACTTTTTAAGCTTTTTCATGGCTGAAATACACCCGGAGGTTTTCCACTCTCTACCGAGGGGTGACCGCCATTAGAAAAAGCTTTTTCTATTATTTGATGTTCATCCATGGAGATCCGAACCTACGCACTCCCGAATGCTAGTCACCTAACCCAAATTCTATTCTGTTCCGATATCTCTGTTATGACACTTTTATTGAAAAAGTCAGGAAGATCTTTCCCCAGTAAGATTTGCATTTTTAAAGCACTTTAGTATGCTAGTCAAATAAAGAATTTCGTGAGTTATTAATGGATTCTGTTGATTATTACCAAAGTCTAACATTGGCGACTTTCATTTTTGGGTTGCTCAAGTTGCTCATACAATTCTTGATATCCTTTGCAAAGGTATTATTCTAAGAATTATGTTTTATTTACAATAATTTTGTTTGCGATACGAGCACGGACAAACGTTTTGTATACAAAATACATTGGTAAATACTGTAATGTGACTTCAAAATCGTGTGAAAAAACATTGCGTAAAAAGTGATTTGGGTCCATCTGTATAAAAACGGATCACAGTGTCATTAGTTTAAATTTTCTCATTTCCCAAAGGATTCTTGTTGCGCATTTTGCTATTAATTTTTAAACGATTGTTCAAGAACTTTAATGACATTACGTGTAAAATATGCATACTAATGAACTAAATTTGTATATTTTGTAAATTTTTTCTCTAATTCCCTGCTCGGAGCTGCGAGGTGCCATTGGCCAGGCGTGTTGTGGCGTCAAAGTCAATGTAAAACCACAGTGCTCCTTGGAAAATAATTTTTTCGCGCCTGAGCACCCAGTGAGAGAATAGTAGCTGAGTACAGTAGGGCAATTTTAAATCCACAAATCGAAACTCGAAACTCGACATTGCGTGCCTTTCCAATTTAAATTATTCAAAGCAATGTTGCATTTATCCTTCAACGCAAAAGCTTATTGAGTTGGAGCAGAAACATTGCGGCAAAACAGAAAATTTTAATCATTATCAGTGGCTTTTCAGCCATCAGGATCATCATCACCATGGTTTACCACACCAGCTTGTATTTGTACGTACGTATGTATGTATGTATGTACGATGCTCATGAAGTTCATGAAATGGTGTTTCAGCCAGTTGCACCAGCACATCAATTTTGCCGTCTCAGAGCCGGTTGCTTCCGTGCCGTATAGTATATCGCTCTTGACCTACATACTCGTATATATGCACTTTTATACATACGTATGTACGTACATACATCCATACACAGTGCATTACACAAATACTAAGTATTTTTTTTAGGTGTGCGTGACAAGGGCGTACTCAAATTTGTTGCTGCAATGGCAAATAAATACTCTCGTAAACAAAGCAAAGGTATTTTTAAACAGCAAAACACGAACAACAAATCATTTGCTGAAATAGCCGAAAAGCAGCAGAAACAGCAAAAGCAACAACTGTTGTTTTTTTTTTCTTTGTTTTTACATGTTAGTGGTGAGTTTTGCATTGACCTTGTCCCTAGCTGCTGGCAGCCTTAAATCCAGCACATGGCCCGCCTCAAGGACTTTGAATGAAAAAAATTGTATGTGCGTGTGTGTGTGTCTACGTGTAAGGGTTCTTGTAAGTGGTTCACTTCTGAAAATATGGTAATTTGCATTGCCTAATTATGTATTATTTATAACATAATGTTCACAGAGTTTTTGAAACATAAAACAGCCGTTGAAAAATATTTAAGAATAATATTTTTTCAATAAAATCACTTAAGGGGCCCCGTGTTCTAGAAATTTCAAAAAATTATGTTTTTATTTTTTCGATATTTCGAAAGTGTAGTACCTTTAGAATATACTGCGAAATTTTTATGCGGAAATTCCCAATATTATAGCTTCTACAGCCCATTAGCTAGGTAGGGAGCGGTCCGCGCGCTCCTGTACCTCCAACTTTAAACTCATTTATCTCGAAACGACTTTTTTCGGCCCGGCGGGGATGAAAACAAAAAAACTATTTAACCGAATCACTTGAAATTTGGATATGTTGCTCACAACATGTATCGCTATAGTCGGAACTAGAATTATAATTTTATTTAAATAATTTCCTATTTTTTAAACTAAAAAACTAGTGAAAAACCCCGATTTTACGAACTTTTTTTCGAAAGTGCGCCATTTTGTCAATTTTTCATTTTTTCGATTTGTTCTAGTTCCGACCATAACTGCACTCTTTCTGACTAAGAATCTTCTTGAATTTTGTGTTTCAGATGAGTAGAAGTCTCGAAATCATCTACGCCGTCCGGGTATGATTTTTCGAGAGGGTCATCTTCAGCGGCATTTTTATAATAATAAATATTGTTTCAAAAGTAAAAAAAAAAATTTTTTGTACCGGTATGCTCAATAAACGTACTAATAAGCCCGAAAAGTTGAAACATCGTTTTTTTTAATTTTTAATGGCAAAAAAAAAAAAAAATCGTGAAAATAGGTGAAATTTTCGTGCTCTAGAGTTCAGATCACCGGGTACCCTTAAATGATTTGCATATTAATTTTATTTTATAATTTTAAAATATTTTCCACCATTATCACTCATATTATCTGAGATAAACACACATATTTTCACTTCACGTACAAAAGTTAATAGAATTCGAAAATCCTTCGAGAAAAATACTTCAGAACGAAGCAAAATATTAGTGAAATCATAAAAAATGCAGGCGAAAGGGAAAAGTGTACATTCATATTTTGTTGAAAAGCTTTTTTGCTTTATTACTGCTGTACGGCACCTAAAACGTTCAACCAGAATGGATTCGCATGCTGCTTTGGCCTTTTCAAATAACTGAGACAAATTTGTGATATTCTGCGTACTGTGTGCATATTTATGGCATTTCAAAGATGTTTTATTGGATTTAAGTAGGCACTCGAAGATGCCCAATCCGGAACAGTGATCAAATTGTCTTGGAATTTTTTTTTTCACAAGAGTAGGGTGCCTCGGATCATTGTCTTGTTATAATTTCCAAATCACCGGTAAATTATCTTCCGCATAAGGTAGCTTTACATTTTGAAGTATCTGAACGATAAATTGGTCCGACACCGTTCCACGGAAAGCAGTCCCACACCATTATTGAGCCTCGGTGCTTTAGGATTAGTGAGATGAACTTGTGGCCAAACGCTGCATCTTTTGGACGCCGCATGTATTTCCTACCATCTGGACCAACTCTATTTATTTTCGTTTCATCGCTGAATAAAACATAACGTCACTGATTTTGAGTCCGCAGAGCAAATATCTCTTGAACAAATGCTATTCGGGGTTGTCGTTGCGATGCTGTTACCAATGGCTTCTTCCGTTCCAGTCGACCGTGAAGCCTTATTTCTGCCAGTTAAAGCGCAACTGTTCTTTTCGTTATTGGCTTTTCCAGTTGAACAAAAATTTCTTAATAGATGTAAACAGCATTCTTCCTGGGATCCTGTTTAGACAATCTAACGATCTACCTATCAATGTGGCTAATAGATAGTCTTTCGCGCTTTCTTTTTTCTGGGCGGGTTTTCTATTGTTATATACTTCATCGTTTTTGAAACACTTAATTGTGTTGAAATAGCACTGGAGGGTAATCCGGCCTTTAATAACTCTATGATTGCTTTTCAAAGAGCTGAGAGTGCAACTTTTCCTTTTCGCCATTACTGAATCGTTTGAACTGAAGTTAAGTGCTGAAGGAATACTCCGGAAACTTTGTTTTTTTCTGACTTACCAGTTACAACATAAAACAGAAACAATTCACAAAATTTTGGACGAAGACCGAATTGTTCTTAAGTATGTTTCCCATAAAAATACCGGTGCTCCTACTAAAACGCTAAAATTCAATGCTAACCGTCCAAGAGAAATAAATAAATGAATACATTTCATTTGACAACAAATATAATATATTGAAACGCAAACGGTACCGTAAAAGGTGCGCATATATGTTTGCCAATGCATCGTTCTTAAGTATTGTTCAACGGCTGTATAGTTGGAAACTATTTTTGTGCGATTTACGTTAGGAGAGTAGAATTATCTACGTAGGAAATCGATGCCTCATTTTAAAGGGAAGTGGAGTGGAGCATAGGGGTTGGCAAGCCAAGTCGACAAATCTCACTTCGCAATTATCTAAATAGAAAATGGACGTCTGAATTTTTTAAAAAGAATTTTCATGTAAAAGTTAGGCGAAGTGAGGTGGAGCATAGCAAAGGGGTTGGCAAACCAAGCTGAAAAGTCTCACTTCGCAATCACTTTGATAAATGAAACAACCTACTGTAATTTTTTTTCTGCTAATATTTTATTAAAAGGGTGTACGCGCCAATTATATATATATGTATATATAATATTTTATTAATATAAGTATCACTCAACGCGGCAGCTCGTATCTTTTTTGTATGTCTCCAAATTGTTTGTGTCATATTTGTTCATTTTTTTTTTCATTCGTGGTTCTGGGCCTTTTAAATATTTTTTAGGAGATAGGAGAATGTAGATATAATAAATTATCAGCGATGAACAACGTTTCGACGCACAAAAAGGTTTTTGCATAAACATTTGATGTGTCGCTGATGCGCTGAGTAGTATGGAAAAATGAATAATGGGCGCAATTTTAGATCATATCTCAGATGTGTATTTCGCGTTATTTGTCACAAATTTGAAAAATTTGTTCAGTGAATTTTTTTATTTTTTTCTATCATATTTTTTTTTTTTTTTTTGTAGGCTCGTACTAATTATAGTGCAAATAAGGAAGTAATAATTGATAACAATTTCATAGTCGCTACACTTAAAGAAGTAATTCTTCAACACAAAATAATAAGATCTATGTCTGTTGGTATACACATAAAATTGGCCGAAGCCCAGGGTATGTTACATTTCATAGCAACAAATTGCAAACATACACTTAACCCATAAAGTCTGCGAACACTTTACACATATCAGATCATTCCATAAATTCGTGAGTTTGAGCAAGGCGTCGGAGTTAAAGACTTCAGAACGGCCAGCGCGCGGGGCATCCTCCACGTCGCAGTTACCACTCCGGAATTTTGAAAACCACTTTCACGCAGTCCTTACACTCACAGTATCCTTACCGTGAACAGTGTTTGTTTCTGGAGCAGCAGTTCTTGCAGTTTTACCGCTTTTCCAAAAAAAAAAATACAAAATATGCCTCTTATACGCGTTCGAAGATTCCATTTTATTTTTTAACAACACGTGCTTCTATCCGCGGTTAAAACCACTTGTTGAATGCACAATATATCAAAGAAAATATAAATAGTTCCGTTATATTCCGCGAATAATCGTCTGTGTGCAAAAATCGTACAAAAGTGAAATTATGGGTAAAATACGCACGAACTTATGGACTGAATGGATAGGTTCTTTGAAGCATCAATCATAAACGGTTTTCCAATAAGAGGTGTTATTTTGTCAAATATCCATGGAAAAGACTAAAGATGCCCAAGAAAGATCGATTGCGCAGATATTACTCTATTTAATATTAAAGAAAAAAAATAACGTTTGCTTTTTTGGCTGTAAAGATCTTCCATTATCTGCCAGACCAGTTGTGCAAATTAAAATATATTTTGACAATTCTCCTAGAGGCAAATCGGTGGCTTCTTTAATCCATACTTTGCAATTAGCTCGTGACTTTTTGGTTTCTCGCAATACGCATCAATACCAATGCTCTGAAAGCTAAATCGTTCCAGAAGGACGCCACACAGCACATGAAACCATAACATGTTGTCTGAGTTACACGATATTATGTTGTTCTACATACTTTTTTTATTCATCTATGCTGCTTACACTCTGAAGAAACGTGCATTTGTGTCTTCGGCAAACTCTACTTATCGAATAGCTTTGTGGGTAAAACTTTCAAGTTAATCAAAGGGCTGTTAGCAGACTCTGTTGTACTGATGTAATAAGTAGTTACATATATAGGTATACTAAAATGATTTAAACACTCATCTGTTTCTTTATAAAAGCAATAACCAAAAAATTGAATGAATTTCTCACAAATATACCCAAAATTGTGTTAAAATTTATATAGCCTGTTTTTTCAATTTATATCACTGTGCGACAGTGAAATTATACTTTTATGGAGACCTAGTTCAACTTGTAGGTATAGTAAAACTAAGAACAATGGTATAGGAGAAATTTCCCATGCACCCCCAAAATCTGATTTTATGGCCATAAAACCGTTTTTCAGTAGGTTGATGTGAAGAATCACTCCTAACTTCGCCAATTTCCATCCGATTTCGAATTTGTTTTTTTAGTTCGAAAGAACAAAAACAAGTCTTTTTGACAGTGTGCTGACATTTTTTCTGAAATGACAACTGACGAGACTGTAGACGGAAGTATTTGGAATTTTTTTATTTTTTCTCTATTTTTTCAACTTTGACAAAATTTTTACGATATTATCCGATATTGAGGATTTTTTTTAGTACCCTACTGTTATAGTAAATTTAATTTTGCGTTAAATGAGCTATATTTGACTGAAATTGAATTAAAATTAATAGAGT